>NW_024543079.1:26320000-31532500 GCF_018167655.1 Microtus oregoni | reverse complement strand
TTTCTGCCAGTGCTCAGTTCTCACAGACCCCGTTAAGCTACAGGAACATTTTGTAAACTTACCAAATACCGTAAAAAATGACCAATGATAAGAAAATTACAGAAAAGGTTTCCATTACACTGTCAAAAGTTGTTTGAATCCAAAATCTGCTATTTCCTGCAATTAATTTTTAAATGCTGATTCCGGTTAAAAATGATTCTGTTTTGTTCTTCTTTCCTCTCCTACATAGTCCTGGTTGAATTATGTATGACACTCTGTTTTTGTGACATTTTAGGATTGCCACTTTGGGGGTTGAGATTGCTTTTATTCATCCACATTTTTATTAAAACCTTAATAGTTTACATAAAACATCGATCTTCTGTGTTTTATGAAGCAAAGTTACAGGTTCTATTTAGGGTAAAGCATTTCCAGTTTGGGGAAAAAATTGAACAGCTAATTAGCAGACGGTCATTTTATGCCTTGTTTTCCTTTTAAACTATAATAAATAATTAACCTATTAATTACAAAAAATTATTAATTATGCTTAGAGCAACCAGAGTATCTTCACAAATTTATTTTCATATTTGTTACAGTATGTGAAGTCGTTAAGTAAAGTCTCTGGTTTTCCAGTTGGGTAACAAATGGCTTTTGTCTGATGCATAATTAATAGAAACTAATGATGACTATGTAGCGCTTTCCAGAGTTTTAAAGGCAAATCTATATTGGCCTACAGTTAACATGCAAATTCATCCAACGAGCAACACAAAATGTATTGTAGTAGTCATTCATTTTTATCAACATTCAGAAGATCTAGACAGCAGCACATCTCTCCTTATGTTGGAAACACATTATAACATGGTCACCACGGAAGTTAGACCATACCTGGTAAAGTAACCCCTTACTAATTCACCCCTACCATCCGTTCAGACTTCCAGCACAATACATGAACAACAGTGATTAATACTGCGGCATGAAGATAAATACAGACAAGAGTTTGGTGTGCTAGCATACAGAGTCCTAGAAACAGTGACAAACAAAACCAAACAACTTGCCTTGTTCTCTCTCCTCTTGTGAGCCTGGGATTTCCACGGTCTCACCAAAACATTCTACCTGGGGAACTGAGTCCGGTGACCCCAGTACTGAAATTTGACCACAGGGGATGCTATGCTTATTTAAAGGTGGGCATCAAGGGAGATATCTTGCTCTTCAAAGACTGATGTGATCACCAGACTCCTTGAAGGAAAATGATTTTTCGGAATAGTTAGCATTCTCTCATGGAACTGTTTGGTGATTCTGTGGCTCAGATTTGTTTTATTGTATTTGGTTGGGGAAATGAAGTGTCCACACCATCACCATCACACTTGACTCTCCTTCCATTACATAAGACACTTGTTAGGATAAGAAAGATTTTCCGCTAAAGCTGACGGTGACTGAGGGTCATTTAGTATTCAAAGATCCTAAAGAACCGTTGGTTCTCTGAAAGGGATAAAAAAGTAGGAAAGGTTTTGTTCAAATGCCTGCCAGTAAGCAAGTATTACTTCAACCAAAACAATGGCTACAGGACATCAAAGTACTATAAATTATCAAAACTATCATACAGAAAAGTTACAAATTCATTGCAAAATACATTACACTGCTACCATTAAGAAAAAAAGTGCTTTTTCTTTTTCTTTTCTTTTCTTTCTTTCTTTTTTTTTTTGCCAGAAAAGTATTCTTTCAATATAGAAAATCCTATGTGGTACCCTGCATGTGGCTAGGATATATCATAACGGAGTTTGTACTGAGTCCTTCTGGTTCGCTGGAAGAAGGGCTGAAAATGTTTAATACTGACTTATTAAAGCCGTGCTCCAAATGACCATGCCAGCTGTCAGTGGAGAGATGCCTATTTAAGACACTAGAAGATGCCCTGGTCTGTCAAACCCTGCCGGTCAGGTCATCACACTGTCCCACCAATCAGCTGGTTTAGAATGCACAGGCCTTTGCGTGTTCTGTGGGGTTTTCCTCATGTTCTCCTGAATTATCCTCATGTCTTTGCCTCTGTGAACCTGCTCAGTGATGCCGGTATTGTCTCATAAGGGGAACGATACAAGATGGAGGACCTGCCAGTTTTAAGAATGGATGTCCAAGAAGCTCTTGGGCTGTAGCTCTTTGAGAGGGCTCCCTCACCAACATCAGATCTAGGAATCCTCGGAGCATGGAAGAAACCTGGGGAAAGAAAGACACCACACTGAGGATCAGCACAGAAACCCATCAAATTATACCAATAAAGGAGAAAGGTACAGAAGAAACACATATGCTACCACTATAATTGATTTCAAAGTGCGAAACAGTGGAGGTGAAACACAGAGTAACTTCATTAAGTAAAGTGACGGTAGGTAATGAAAGTGCCTCTTGTGTCTGGGTTATATAAGCATGGTGGTATGCATGAGAAGTTCAGCTGAGACTGGGAAATAGAGCTTGGTGGACACCCCTCACCCCTGCACAAAGAGAAACTCATTTCCATCAGGTTAGTCCCCTACCCCTGCACAGAGAGAAACCCATTTCCATCAGGTTAGTCCCCTCACCCCTGCACAGAGAGAAAAATGTTTCCATCAGGTTAGTCAAGACAGACATTTCTGTGTAGTTTTTGTAAAGCTGACTTTTCTGACATCTATCAGATGTTACTTGGAGATGAACGCCATTAGATGAACGTCCTGATTAACTTGTCATACGATGACATCTGTTCACTTTCTACCTCTACGGAGATATAGGACATTTCTGTCATTCTAAGAGGGTGCCTTGGGCTTCTTGGCATTACCTACAGCCTTACAAAAGATAATGAGGGTCCTTACTTCTAACAGACACATTAGCTTTACTTGCTTTTATGCCTTGTACAAAATTATTTACATATATACACATATAAACACACACATATATAGTTTATATGCATATAATAAAATATATGTATAAGTTATACACATAATTCTGTATAGAAATATATACGTATATGTGTATATATAACATGCAAAAATATTATATCACATAAATATACATATATAAGAGTATTATACATATAAACATATATATATATATATATATAAACACACATTTGTATACTGTTAACTTTCACTGGCTTATTTTCATTTAACATTGCATTTATGTGAGATACTTTCCTCATTTGTTTCATTTTTCTGTGGCTGTCCAATTATCCATAGATTATTTATTCACTTGGGAAACAAACCTGGGATTTTTCCAGCTTTCAAACATTAGAAGTAAATATATCCTTGTGTATTCATTAACACTCAATTCTATTGGGTATAGAGTTATTTTCACAGGACAGGGTCTTAGTTGATTTTCATTGGTTAATCTTCATCCAATCTAGCAAAAACTTCAAACTCTTAATGAGTTCTTGTGGTTGCCCTTTTGCTGAATCTCTGCAAAAACTATATAAATAGCGTAGTCCCACTTGCTACGTTTTGAAACATGTGAAAATCAAATTCACTGGTTCTTGATATGAACAGTCCTTCCTTTCCCTGCATGATCTAGCTCCTGCCTATTTCTCTGGAATGTTCTATCCTTGTCTTCTTGCTGTTCTGTTACAGCATATGCCTTCTTCCTTGGCTTCAGGTCCTTGTTTCTGATGCTCCTTCTGTATGGGATATTTTTCTTCCAGATCTTTGCATGACTAGTGCCTTCTTTCCAATTGTTTCAGATGAATCTTTCCAGGAAGGGTATCCTTGGCTTTTTATACTAAAGTGGCTCCCAGTCTTCTGTATTGTACATTTGATCTCTTCATAGTACTTTGTGTTCTTCATAGCATTAGTTGAATATTTTTTTAAAGATTTATTTATTTATTATGTACAGTGTTCTGTCTGCACATCTACCTGCAGGGCAGAAGAGGCCACCAGATTGCATTATGGATGGTTGTGAGCCACCATGTGGTTGCTGAGAATTGAACTCAGGTCCTCTGGAAGTGCTCTTTTTTTTTTTTTTTTTTTTGGTTTTTCGAGACAGGGGTTCTCTGTGGTTTTGGAGCCTGTCCTGGAACTAGCTCTTGTAGACCAGGCTGGTCTCGAACTCACAGAGATCCGCCTGCCTCTGCCTCCCGAGTGCTGGGATTAAAGGCGTGTGCCACCACCGCCCGGCTGGAAGTGCTCTTAATCAGTGCTCTTAACCTCTGAGCCATCTCTCCAGCCCCAAATCCAAACTTTATTAAGTGATGGAGCTGAAGGGATAGCTCAGAGTTAAGAAAGCTTACTGCTCTTGCAGAGGACCAAGGTCCTGTTTGCTGAATCCGTATCAGGCAGCTCACAGCCACCTGTAACTACAGATCCAGAGAATCCAAGCTCTCCTCTGGTTTCCTCAGGCAATTGCACAATCATGGTGCATATAAATTCACACAGGCACACGCACATATACATATAATTTTACAGAGTGAAGCACAGTCTATAAGTTAATCTTTAAAGCTAAAATGTAAATTTAAGTCTGTAATAAGTTCTATTTTAAAAGTCTGACGATTACTGGCTTGAGTGCAGAAATGACAGCAATATGACTGCATCCAGAAGAGAACAGACAAGACCATTACTGACAGTATAGTGTACATTGTACTACTTTCTTCTCTACTTAGAATGCAGGCTCTACAAGAATCAAATAATCGGAATACCCCTAATTGGAAGTCCCCAGCAGGTACCAGCCACTTAGTGCGGACATGCTGGAAGGAGAATCCAACTCACATCTTACCAGCCCTTTGAGAGAAGAGCTGATAACACCCCATTTACAGATGAAAAACTTTGTGGTTGGAGATGTGGAGCCACTTGCCCCATAAATGCACAGAAAAGCATATTTGAATCTCGATGACTTAGTACAAAACCCTTATCCCCGATGAAAGGAGACAGAGACAGAGACCCACATTGGAGCACAGGACTGAATTCTCAAGGTCCAAATCAGGAGCAGAAGGAGAGAGAGCACGAGCAAGGAACTCAGGACCGTGAAGGGTGCACCCACACACTGAGACAATGGGGATGTTCTACTGGGAACTCACCAAGACCAGCTGGCCTGGGTCTGGAAAAGCCTGGGATAAAACCGGACTCTCTGAACATAGCGGACAATGAGGACTACTGAGAACTCAAGAACATTGGCAATGGGTTTCTGATCCTACTGCACGTACTGGCTTTGTGGGAGCCTAGGCAGTTTGGATGCTCAACTTACTAGACCTGGATGGAGGTGGGGGGTTCCTTGGACTTCCCACAGGACAGGGAACCCTGTTTGCTTTTCGGGCTGGGGGGGGCTTAATTGGGGGAGGGGGAGGGAAATGGGAGGCGGTGGCTGGGAAGAGACAGAAATCTTTAATAAATAAATAAATTTAAAAAAAAACAAAAAAACAAAACCCTTATCCCCAAATCAGATCTACCAGATTTGTTATGCCAGTCTTTAAATGAATAAGTTACTATTCTGAACATTGCAGTGTATAGCAATCCTCACCTTGTGTAGGTCCTTCACTCTTGGAGGTAAACTGTCCCGGATCCTCCGCATTGCCTGGAGAGGAGGCTCATTGAAATAGGGGGGCTCACCATCAATCATCTCTATCACCATGATCCCGAGGGACCAGATGTCCACCTGTTAAGAACAATCCACTAGTTATGTCAGGAATGGAGAACATTCTGGAGTTCTGGTTGTGTTGTGAAGCCCAGCAGATCCATGCTCATTCACAAATTAATTAATTTCACAAATTAATTTCAAACCGTATGATACAAATTTACATGCTGCATTGTTGTATTATCACCATTTTTGCTAATGTCATCTTTTTTTTTAAAGGAGATTTAGTTTTTAGTGTGTGTGTGTGTGTGTGTGTGTGTGTGTTCTCAGAGGCCAAAGAGGATGTCAGAGCCTCTGGAACTGGAGTTACAGGCAGTTGTGAGCAGCCTGATGTGAGTGTTGCAAGCTGAAGCCAGGTTTTCTTCAAAAACAGTATGCTTTCTTAACCATTGGGCAATCCTGTCCCCTAGACTCTCTCTACTTTTTAAAGATGACTCTAGTGAAGTTTCTACAGTATATTAGAAATGAAAATTTACCATTCTCAAGTCTAGAGCTTTAATTTTTATACTGGAAGAAAGAAACAAGGAAAGAAAGAAAAATAGATAGATTAGATAGATAGATAGATAGATAGATAGATAGATAGATAGAAAACAAAAACCCCAATTTTTACATTATGAAAAGAGAGAGCTTATTTGGAGGTTCTATCAAGGGACTGTAGCTACGCATCTACTCTTGACCAAAGACTGGTCCTCCTCTATTCTGGGAAGATTGTCCTCTCGACTAAGCTTTGGGAGGGACCACATGGAATGGTGAAGGAGGAAAGGGACACCCGCCTAGCCAGCCAGATCAACCGGATCAACTCTGTTGACCAACGGGGTGAAAGTTGTTAGAGTTAGAGAAGAAAGTGTATTTAAACCATAAGAAATTGAGACGATGCTTTGGCATGTTTAGAACAAATTTCAAGGACCTACTTTGTATCACACATGGTGTACTCTTCATACTTCTATAAACCTGAGTTTTACATAGTTATTTCCTCATCCATTGTGGGGTTTTCCACTTCAATTTTTATTATTTTAAATCAACCCTCAGGAAATCCTGCTTTATAAACTATTTTCAGGGAGTGAAGAAAAGGAAGAAGTGGCAAGCAGTTCTGAGTAAGGAATGGGAAGGCTGGAGAAGGGAGGCGGGATAGTGGCTCCGCAAACCCCTCTGTCCAGCTCCTTCTATGGCCTCATTGGGCTTTCACCTGCTCTCTGCATCCTTCTTCTATACTTTGCCACTGTCACTTAGGATTTATCTCTGGGGTCCACAGTGAGAAAACCAAGTTGGGTCCTCATCCAAGGCCACAGAAAAGAAGAGGAGAGCCAAACTTGCCTTCATTAATGCGTCGCTCTTCGCTTGTCAGTACAAACCACTTGCCATTGTCACCTACACCACGGTGCGTGGAAGCACTGAACTCAGTCTCTGAGCCTCCAAGCTTCTGCTCACACTGTTACCTGCCTAGAAACCTCTGCCTCACTCTCTCTCATTTAAATTATGCTGCATTGTGAATGTTATAGTATACACACATGATTTTCTATTACATTTCTACTATATGCAAAGATCACTTCCTCGTCATACTTTCTATACTTTTTTCCCTTTTCTGAAGAATTTCTGCATAACCGCAGTCACCATTCCAGTTATTTTGCTTTGCAGCCTGCCACTGGGGGGTGGGACCAGTATTTAGGGACTTCACAATCCCCTTTTCACTTTCCTGTAGGACTCCAGGAAAAGCCACTATGTAAATACTGCTATGATGTCCCCAATGGAAACAGTGTTCCCTCTGTCATAGCCAACTCCGAGTCAACAGATTCCCAGTGTTGGGGATCAACTATGGAGTCAGAAGACCCTTACCTCCTGTACCCACCAATCAGGATCACTGTGCCCCTGAGAAGATCCCAGAGCCCACTGCCCCCAAACAAAAAAACTACTTACCTCTGTCCCATAAGGTAGCCTGGAAATCACCTCAGGTGCCATCCAGTATGGGGTACCCACCAATGATTTCCTCTTTGGCACCTCTTTGGAAACTTGAGCGCAGAATCCAAAGTCAGATAACTTTATCTAAAAATGGAAGGAAAGCAGTAAAGGAATAATTAGCAAACACTGCCCAGGAGAAGTAGACATATATGCACAGAGCTGAAAATAAGGACAAAGCAATTCATTGAAATTCATCACTGGGACTCAGAGCTAGCAAAGAAGTTGCCAGAAACTTTCTCATCAGTCTTGATTTGCAAATATCTAAACTCCTGTAAATTTTTTATCTCTCATGAAATTATAGGATAAGCATAGGTAACCATTAAAAGTTAAATATACCCCAAAATAAACTTCTCTCGGGTTCATGAGTTCCCATGATCTTGGTTCAGCTGTCTCTATATGGAGTCTCCAAGGGACCAAACTAGGCCCTTTGCATGTAGGGGACAATTGTATTGCTTTGTCTATCTAAGGGGCTCCTGGTAGTAGGACCAAGACCTATCCCTAGTGCATGAGCTAGCTGGTTGGAGTCCATTCCCTATGTTGGGATGCCATGATCAGCCTTAATGCATAACTCTCATCCAAAAGAAGAGTTTTAAACACTTGGGAACAAGAGGCTAGAGCTTTGATATCCTACAGATGTACTGTCCTGAACAGCCTAGCCCTCTATGGCCCATTTAATCCCTAGTGGAAACCAGGTTACCAAGGCAAGAACTAGAAAAAATAAGAAGGTGGGTCTCACTTCCCTCACCCTGAGGTCCCACATATCATATTCTTCTTGTTCCCATAAGCCACCACAAGAAAGAGGGGAGGTAGGAGGCAAGAGGAAGAAGCTAGTGTTTAAATCTGAAAGACTGAATTTTAAAGGTATCAGTTACACTTTGCAATAATGTAGTTCAATTTTGACTGGCAATGTTTAAATTATTCAGACATTAAATTTAACAGATTAAATTGAGATAGATAATTTATTTTTTTATGAAAGTTTCTTTTTCTTTTCTTTTTTTTTTTTTTTTTTTTGGTTTTTCGAGACAGGGTTTCTCTGTAGCTTTGGTGCCTGTCCCGGAACTAGCTCTTGTAGACCAGGCTGGCCTCGAACTCCCAGAGATCTGCCTGCCTCTGCCTCCCGAGTGCTGGGATTAAAGGCGTGCGCCACCACCGCCCGGCGAAAGTTTCTTTTTTAATTGAATTTTAAAATTCATTTTATATACCAACCTCAGTTCCCCTTCGCCCATCCCCCCAACCCACCCCCATCCACTCCTCAGAAAGGGTAAGGCTTCCCATGGGGAATCACCAAATCCTGGCACATTCAGTTGAGGCAAGACCAAGTTTCCCCCACCCCCGAGAAAGGCATCCCTCCATATGGAACAGGTTTCATAAAGTCAGCTCATGTTCTAGGGGTAGATTCTGATACCACTGCCAGCGGGCCCACAAGCAGACTAGGCTACAAAACTATTGCTCACATGCAGAAGGCCTATTTTGGTCCTGTGCAGGATCCCCAGCTGTTGGTCGAGGTCCTTGAGCTGCTGCAAGTTTGGGTCAACTGTTTCTGTGGGTTTTCTTTGGGCCAACTATCTTTGTGGGTCATGATCTTGATTCCCCCCTTGCTCATATAATCACTCCTCCCTCTCCTTGATTGAACTCTGTAGCTCGGCCTGGTGCTTGGATGCAGAACTCTGCCTCTGTTTCTGTCATTTATCTGAATAATGGTTCCTGCTTCTCTGTAGCTTTGGATTGTGGTCTGGTTATCCTTTGCTTTACAGTTATCCAATTATGAGTGAGTACATATTGTGTTTATCTTTCTGGCTCTGGGTTACCTCACTCAGAATGATTTTTTTCTAGTTATATCCATTTGCCTGCAAATTTCATGATGCTATTATTTTTTAAAGCTGAGTAATACTCCATTGTGTAAATGTACCACATTTTCTTTAGCATTCTTTGGTTGAGGGGCATCTAGGTTTTTTCCAGTTCTGGCTATTATAAACAATGCTGCTATCAACAGTGAGAGGTAGTCTTGAATGCAGTGGCACAGGAGACCACTTCCTGAATATAACATCACCAGCTCGGACACTGAGAGCTACAATAAATAAATGGGACCTCCTGAAGCTGAAAAGTTTCTGTAAGGAAAAGGACAAGGTAAATAAAACAAAATGACAGTCTACAGAATGGGGAAAGATATTTACCAACCCCATGTATGGCAGAGGCCTGATATCCAAAATATTCAAAGAAATCAAGAAACTAGACATCAAAATATTAAATAATCCAATTAAAAAATGGAATACAGATCTAAACAGAGAATTCTCAACAGAAGAATCCCAAATGGTTGAAAGAGATTTAAGAAATTGCTCAACACCCTTAGTCATCAGGGAAATACAAACAAAATGACTCTGAGATACCATCTTACTCTTGTAAGAATGACTAAGATCAAAAACACCCATGTAGTTTATGCTGAAGAGGATGCAGAGTAAATTTACACAGCTACTTTGGAAATCAGTATGGTGGCTTCTCAGAAAGTTGGGAATCAATCTGCCTCAAGACCCAGTGATACCACTCTTGGGACATATACCCAAAAGATGCTCAATCATACCACAAAGATAGTTGCTAAAATAGGGAATTTCGGGCATTTGTGCTTTTTAATCTCAGTATCTTACTATGGGTTTCTCTCTGTTGACATAAAAAAAGCTCATACCCTCCAAAATCTGGGATCCTAATAATTATTTCCCTGCCAAAATGTGTAAGTTAAGGAATTGAAACTGGATGCTTGGCATCTAGGCCTACTCTTCTTGTATAGGAGTATGGGTGCTTTTGTATGATATTTTTTTTAACTCATCCAAGTACATAAAAGAGACAGCTTTCTAAAAAAGTATAATTGCATGTAACATTTGTCCAAATAAATCTTCAAGTAGATAATGGGAACTCAAATCACAGTGAAATAAAGCAGTGTGGGCAGATCTTAGAAGCAAATCACATGGCTCTAAGCTGAGCCTTGTTTTAGGTAGAATTGTATACTATGGGCGCTTAGTACACCATCCCGTCTCCTTAATGCATTTATGCGAAGAGAAGAGGAGGAAGACACTGTCCCACCCACAGGAGATGTGGCTTGTCACAGAAGAACATACTAAGGATCTCAGAGTTGGAGTTCAGATAGAGGTGCTGCCTTGCTGCTATCCCTGCCATCTCCAACATGTCCTATCTAAGAAATGGGCTCCACAAAAGGATACAGGGTAGAGGTACGTGCAAAAGAAAGTCCATCCCAGGACAGTTGTAGATGTAAAGATGGATTATAGTAACTCTTGCTCTATGATTGGGTATCTAGGGAACTCTGCCTATCCTGCATGCTTGAAGAGACTGCCTTTGTGAAAACTTCTTGTGTTGTTTCATACAAGGCCATAGCCCCAAACACCTGTAACTTCAGCATCATTTGGCAGCTTGTTAGCACAAAAGTTCCTGGGTACCACTTAGCCCCGCTAAATTACCATCCCGAGAGTCAGGACCTAGGAAAGGGTTTTATTTTTATGTTCTCTACTGTTTTCTAATGCTCAGTAAAGTCTGAGAACTTCAGCCTTAAAGAGAGCAACAGTAAGAAACAACAAAATTGAGATAAGAAATAGAAAATGCCAGCTTCAGAGACCCACAGCGGAGCACATGGCTGAGCTCCCAAAGTCCAATTGAAGAGTAGAAGGAGTGAGAATATGAGCAAAGAGATCAAGACCATGATGGGGTCATCCACTGAAACAAATTACCTGAGCTAATGGGAGCTCACCAACTCTAGCTGAACAGTGAAGGAACCAGCATAGGACCAAACTAGTCCCTCTGAAAGTAGGTGACAGTTGTATTGCTGGGGCAGACTGCAGGGCCACTGGCAATGGCGCCAGGATTTAGCCCTACTGTTTGTACTGGCCTTTTGGAACCCATTCTCTTTGGGTGGATAACTTGCTCAGCCTCAATATAGTAGGGAGGGCCTTGGAACTTCCTCAAAACAAAGTGCTTTACCCTCTCTGAGGAGTGGAAGAGGGAGGAGGTAAGGGAGTGGGAATTGAGATTTGTGTGTATGAAAAAAGATAGTTTTTCTTTTCTTAAAAAATAAAATTTAAATTAAAAAAATAAAGTTAAATTAAAAAAGAAAGAGCCAGCTTGATGATGGCAAGATCTTGATGCTGCTTAAGGTCTGCTTCTTTAACACCAACTCCAAGAGGAGAGGGAGGGGTCATAGACAATATCTCAGAATGGCAGGGTTTCATGTCTTCTACAATTGGGCAGAGCACAGAGAACTGGATATTTTTCCAAAGCTTTTTGGCATTGTTAAAGGAGATCTGAAACCTGATCCTAAGCCTTCCTGTGATAACATCCTACACTGGGACACGCTCCTTCTGAGGACTAGCAGGAAGGGGACATAGATGGAGATCAGGATAAGTTTCAGAGACAGCACGTTATTTCATATGCACAAATCGCTGATTATTTAAAAACTGCATTTGCATCACTATCTTTAAGGCATCTTTTAATTGTAAAATGCGACTTTTACAGAGATAAAGCAAAAAATGATAAAGGGAACATGAGTAATAATACCAATCCATTTAAAGAACAGTTGGAGACACCAGATACTGGGGCACATTCTTGGTAGGGAGACAATGGATTCCTGCTGAGTGTTGGTAACGTATTAGGGAGGGGATGGAGTGGTCCGAAGGCACTGGTTGATGGTCTATTGCCATTTATCATTTATTCCTCCTTCAAGTTACATGGGAGGTGAGCTTATACTCATTACATTATCTGTTAAGTGCCCTATTAGTTGGTGTTTCCCTCCAGAAGCACATCCCAAGGAAAGAATTCAGGCAGAATACTTATTTAAGAGATGTAAGAAACCCTGGCCGCGAGATTAGGAAGTAAAATGAGTAAGGGGAAACAGCTGATCAGGAATTAGCAACCAAGCAAGATTTCACTGTGGCTAACTAAGACTTTGTCCGGTGGAGGGTGTCTGAGAGTCTGCGCAGAACAAGTCCTTTAGTTATTTTGCAAAGCGAGAGGGCAAGCGAGGAAGCTGGGGGTCCATCGCAGGTGTCTATCTCAGGTGTCTTACTTTGTTGGTCTCCATGCGATTTTGTAAAACTGGATCTTTCACCGAACCTGGGGCTCAGCACTTAGCTAGCCTGGCTGGCCAGCAAGCCCTTGGATCCTCCTGTCTCCCTCTCCTAGTTCTGGGATTATAAAGATGCATCTCTATGCCTGGTTTTCTATGTGGGTTCTAGAAATCTGTATTTATAGCTTTGTATTTTTGCAGGAAACATTTTACCCACTGAGCTACCTTTCCCAGGAAGGCAATGCAATAGTCATTTTATTTATTCTTTTATTTACATGTTTATTATTACATTTCCACACCTTAAGGGATGTAACTTAATAAGTGCTTTATTTTGTTCATCCTTAGGATCTATATTTTCCTAGCAGATAATAAGCATTCAGAAAATAAGTGTATGAACAAGATTAGTAGCATCCACAGTGCTTCTGTTCCTGTAGGCTCTGGTTGGTACACAGAAGTGCAGGAATGCTTGAGACACAGGTTCTGCCCTTAATAAAAGCAACTCAGTACTTTAATAATAATCTTGTGTATTGAACAGAGGTAGAATTTTTCCATTATGTCAATTTTACGATGTCCTATTATTTTAGTTCCCCAAGTGACTTCAGATCAGATGTTTCCAGCAAGAGAGTTTGGCCTAAAACTGCCTGGCTTGCTTTGCTTCTTCAAGTCCCATTCCCAGAGGCCATTCATGGACTGCTTTAGTGCTGGATGTGATTTGTTCTCATGGGGTCTTATATATGTGCTTTCTGAGCCAGATGGGGCGAATTCTTGCCCTTGTCCTATAGCTCCTCCTGTATAGACATATATTCTTCCTTGCATCCCTTTGCAGTATGAGACTCCCCCTACCAAGAGGAGCTGATTAAGGCTGGGTTGAGGGACTGAGAGCACTTGTTTTGCTAATCAAAGACTGAAATTAAGGTCCACAGAATCCATATAAATCATGGGTGAGCCCTCCTATAATTCCATCATTGAAAGGTGTAGACATGGAATCCCCTGGGGCAAACTGGTTAGCTAGACTAGTTATATCAGCAACCTCTGGGTTCAATTGAAAGACCTTGCTTCAATGAAAGAGGGAAAGCAGTGAAGGAAGATTCCCAGTCATCCAACTTAGGCTGTCACATGCAAGCATGCACATATTCACATGCAGCACACACACATACTCAAGCACATACATACATGGGAGCACCCACAGACACATTACACTCACATTCAGAAAAAGCAAGAAAGGCAGTTTATTCTCCGTCCCTTAAATGTGAGCTTGGTTGAACGTATGGTTTCCTTTAGCTAAGATGATATAAGGTACCTGCATTGCATCTGTATGAGAGTTTGCCCCTCCTGATCCTTTTTGGAATGATTGTCAAAAGAAATGTAAATTATTTGGGGCTACTCTATTAGTCGATGGGTGACACATGGCCCCGTTAGCGGTCTGCCACTGATGAAAGTCAGGCAATAACAAAAGATGGAGAGCATTGGCTTGTGATTGGCCTTCAGCCGGTGGTCTCCATCACTTCCTTATTGGCTGCCTTTGGCATACGGTAGAGATAACATCGGCCAGAGGGAAAATGTTCATGTCATATCAAAGTTTGCTGAAGAATTTGAGTGTTGATCTGAGAGAAATTGCACTCTAGTCTCTGGTGAAATCCAGCAGCAACAAGAAGGTATTGGAGACCACCAATTGCAGGCCAGTCACATGTGCGAGGAAGCAAATTGGTGGCATATGGCGCAGAGACCAATTGTCCTAGCTGATGAAACCCACTATTGTTCCATGCATTTTTGGAGAACTACATGATGAGTGTTTTAAGCCATTTAGTCTTAAGTGGTTTGTTGCATAACAATGCTGACTTACACGTGTTCTTGAGCTGGTTCTTTAAAAACGTTTTAACTGGAGTAGTGTTAAAAACAGTAATTAAAGCTGCTTATGCATAATCCTCAATTCACACATCATATATATATATATATGTACATAGAAATATGGAAACTAGGTAATAGGCTTATGAGTGATTTCTCTGTCCTCTGTAGTTTATGAAATTTACTAATTTATCTATAATAAAACATAGATTTATTTTGGAAATAGAACTTTATAAGCCAAAGTGAGTGGGCTGTTTCTCCCAGCTCATCGCTGATGACTCTTCAGCAAATTGTGATGTGACCCAGACATTTTTCATCTCTTCTGAGGTTACACCATTATAAAAGTCAGATACCTTGAAGAGATGCTGGTTACTTTCACCCCAAACTCATTTTCTCCAGTGAGAATGTCAGGGGCATGAGAAGGGCCTACACAGTGACAATCTATGTGTCAGGACTCAACTCCCTAAATCATCCTTCAAATGTGAGTTTGCTATATCTCTGGATTTTGCATAGCCTATATTCTGTTGACTTCTGTACTTCAACGGAAAGAATTGTTTAGATTATTTTGATGAGAAATGCAGAAGTCTGGGCATGGGAACATAGTATGGTAAATGTTTTCTATTTGCCCCTTTAAACCAGATGTCTTTTCTTTCTTTCTTTGAGCCTTCTGAATCCAGCATGCACTGACTACATGGATGCTTGCCTAAAAGCAAGGTGAAGAGTAAGGAGGGGAGCATTTATTCTCAAGCTTCATCCTGCAAATTCATGATATCCTGACTTATACCAAAGATCAGAGCTCCTGCCCAGCAGCCCCCAAAATAACAAATTCTTCAGCATGTGACAATAACAATGGTGTTCTATTTCAGTAAACTAACTCATCTTTGTGGCTTGTTTCTTAAGATTTTTCTATGTCTGCTCAAACACTGGGAAATTATTTTTTCAATAAAGTCTTCTCAAACTAGTTAAGAAGATTTGGTAATCTGTTTCTCACAGGGACTTGGAGACCTTGAAGGTAGGTACATTAAAAGGAAGAGAGTAGATACAGGCAAAGAAAAGTCAGCTTCTCTTATTTTTCAACAAAAAGAATACGGTAGAAAGATGAAAGAAATTCCCATAGTCTCCATTCCTGCCCACTCTCACTGTAGAGGATACAAATTCTCCATCAATTTCAGGTCACCAGTAGTTCTGAGTAACAGGATGATACAGAGGAAAGGCAATTTCCTCTCTGCAAGTTCTGAGAAGTGGAGTGGGCGATGTGTGACTAACAAAAATGAGAATTGTGAGAAAGTGTTCTTAGGAGACTAATGCCCATGACAGGCAATCTGACAAACTAAACAGGGACGGGACCCAACAGAAAAACCTTACCCGGCCATCACTTGTCAGGAGGATGGAGTCACTCTTTATGTCCCTGTGAATCACTCCTTGGTTATGAAGGTAGGAGAGGGCTTTGAGGACAGATAGGCAGACAGTAGCTATCTGTTCTTCATTCATTCTAGAAAGGAAATAACATGTAAGGATCGAGACAGGTTCAGGTACAGCTTTCTAATGCTCAAGAGATGCCACTCTCTTGGGTTTCAGAGATTTAGTTTAGGTCTCTAGTCCTTGTCTAGAAAACTCCAAATAAAGGAAATGATGTCTCTGGGATGTGATGATTACAGAATAAATCCAGGCACTGAGCATTTTAGGGTGCTAATTAAAGGAAAAGGAAAGTGACCACACTTGTTAGCCATTGTGCAATTAGTGCAAATTAATGTCCTTGACCTCTCATACTGGAGGCAATCAAGCTGTATTCAACTAGAATTGAGCAATTTTTATTTTTTAACAAGTCCATTACAGTGACATAAAATTTTGCTCTTCTGCTTGTCTCTTCTGTCCTCAGGTTAGCCTGGTGGAGCTAGGATATAGATATGATATTGCAACTCAGGAGGATAAAACCAGACTCTATGTTAGTGCTGAGAAGTTCTGTTGTTTGTTACTAAAAGGGAATTCTCAGTAGACTTCTGAGATTGAATCATTGTCTCCCGGTGACCTCCAGAGAGTGTGTGTTGGGGAGGGCATGTCAATTTAATAAATGACGTACGTATGCATGATTTTATAATGAGAACTCTGTGCCTGTATTTCCTGAGTGTGCAGTGTTATTAATTTATAAGTAAATTATAGAGGAAGTTATTGAGGTAGTACTTTGAGTCATCTGTCTTACCTGGTATGAGTGACAATGTCTGTCAAGGCACCACCTTCTAGAAACTCCATGACCACCCAGAGCTCATCTCCAACAAGGTAGCTGTTATACATATCAACGACATTATCATGGTGGTAATCACGCATTATCACAACCTGGATGAATGAGAAAGATACATATTTACTTCTGGGACTGAAGTCTGCTGTGTTTTCTCTTGCGGCCCACATCAATATGTTGAGTGAAAGGGATTTGGTGCTGGGGAATTTCTTTAGGGAATCTACGTACTGTAGATAAGAGGCATCAGCAGTTATCAGTGGCCGTAAAAAAGAATCAAGTGAGTATACTGTGAAAAAGCGACGGGCCAAACAGACATTGCCAAGTTAAGAATGGAACGTGTGGGAGAAGAGGTGGGTGGGGGGGTAAAGAAGGGAAAACTTTAAGATATCCAGCAAAATCTGTCAAAGAGGAGGTTTACTGTGGCATTGGGGAGATGCAGTCAGACAGGACAAAGGGGTTTGCATAGATCACTATTCATACTTTTCTGTGGGCCAATCCAGCAAGGAGGCACTGTAAGCTGAAGAAGTGGGTGCTAAGTACACAAATGGGTAGTAACTGATGTCCCTGAAGTAAGCAATCAGAGGGGCTATAAGACACCAGCCTGACTTAGGATGGATCTCAGGGAGAATTGGTGTGAATACAAAGAACATATTTAGATGGTCAAATTAGATATGCTGTAGGTATTTTAAAAAGTTTAAAAGTCAAACTGAGCCTACTTGTTGGAAAAGTACCTGGGAATTTTTGCCTTGTGGCTGCTTCTGGTTCATTTTCAGTTTGTGCTAAGGAGTAAGTCAACCCAGTCTGTCCTAATAGTGCAATTTAGAAAAAAAAACATTCCAAGAATCAGAAACAGGATATAGGGGAGATGTTCAAGTCAACTTATCTGTAGCTCTCTGCAGCTCCTAGGAATATATAAGAAATGGGTATCTTGTGGGAACCAGAGATGTGGGAGGCCACTGGGCATTATGGAGCTTCCATTGGTAAGGTTTTTAATGTAGCTGAGAGCATTCGTCAGTTCACATCTGTATACGTATAGGAGAACTGAGAATTCTGCCAGAACGCCAAAGGTCTCAAGCCTCAAGCAGCCATGGATTATTCTGGAGATGTGGACTGCACATTCTTTATCAGAGACTGACATCTCTATGAAATCTTCTCTCCCCTCATTGCTGACCAAGTTATTAAAGGGAAAATATGCCAAAACACTGTTATTTTGTTACAGGTACTTATTTTAAAGCTCCTAGTTGATATATATGTATATATATACATATATGACAAATATAATAAAATTGATGTGTATACGTATAACATGAAATTGTTGTCTCAATTATTCTTAGCAATAAAGCAAATGCCATAACTCTAATGGAAAATCAAACAAAGGACATGATTCAAAGAAGAGTTTAAATGTCATGTAAATATATATAATACATATACATATATAAAATATATAAAAATAAACTTACTCAACTATCAACAAAATTCTGATTAAAATAATGTTTGTCCATGTCTATCAGATCAGAATAGATAATGTAATATCTAATAATGCCAGTAAGTGTGACAGAGAAATGTAAAGGCCCAAACTGGTACTTTCTAAAAAACATTATATGTTAATTCTCTAAAAGCTACATATATTTAAGTGTCATTTGGCTTATTTGTTTTACTTTATGACTCTATAAGATTACAAAACATGAAGCCAAAAAGCACTCACTGAAAACAATATAAACTGGAGATTGGTTTAATGAGTATGGTTTATATATGTGAAGGAAGAATTTGAGGCCATAGAAATGATATGGTTGATATATTCAAATATAACAATGTACTTTCTAAAACTTTATTAACATGAAATTAAATCCTAAATGAAACAAGTTAAAATAAGAAGCTATCAGGCTACATATATGGTGTAAGTAAGTAGGAAAATATAAGAAAAAAGTAATAAAATATTAGTGTAGGCCACTTCTGCATAGTTTTGGAGTTATGGTTATAAATATATTTACATGATTGGAGGCCTTGTGTATTCACGAGTCACTTATCCCTTCAATCAATAAACATGTATGGAAGGTAGTTTTTCAAATGAGTACTACAATACAAACTTTTTTTCTTGGCTAATCTATAAATGATGTAATATAACAAATATTTGCATAACATTTGCATTTTGTTAGATATTAGAAGCAATCTGGAAATGATGTATCATGAATAGGAGACCATGTATAGATTAAAAGTAAGCACTATAGATCCTTTATACAAAAGTAGGTATGGAGTTGAGTGTTGGCAGAGACTGAAGGACAGATCCTCCAGAAATTCTGAGAAGTCAGTATGTTCATGGAGAGAGACAGCACTGTATGAGTTTTGGAATCTGTTGGAAAGCCCTCAAACCCTGGCTCCATAGTCAATTAGCCATATTATCTTGCGCCAGTTATCTAGTTATTGAACCAATCTGAGCAGCTTTGTCTCTCAAATAATAACAGCACCTTTATTGGTTATTGCTCAACTAGGCTTGTGCCTGCTGGGTGGCTGATACAATGGAGTACTTTGTAAAGGGAACAGCCATGCATGCATGGAATGAGACTGGAGGAAGGATAGCAGGGGAATGCTGCTTTTGCCTTTCTATTTTTAGTGTCATTCTCTCTCTCTCTCCTCCCCCCCCCCCCCGCCCCGTGTGTGTGTGTGTGTGTGTGTGTGTGTGTTTGTAGTGGTGTGTACAGGGCTATGAGCAGGTATGTGGAGGATAAAGGACTACTTTGAGTGTCTTGCCAGGCCTGTCATTGTGTATGTGTGTGTGTGCGTGCATGCGTGTGTGTGTGTGTGTGTGTGTGTGTTTCTTTTCTTTTTTTTTAGACAGTGTCTCTCATTAGCCAGGAATTCAACAATAGGGTAGGCTGCTTGGCCAGAAAGCACCAGAGTGGACTAAGTACAAAATTGGAGCTCTCCCAACACTGGGATTATGTGCACACATCACCATGCTGGTTTTTGTTTGTTTGTTTGTTTTGTTGTTACTTACCTTGAGGCGCTTATCCTTGCTTATCAAGCACTTTACTGACTGAATTTTCTTTCCAGCCCCTACACGCAGTGCTTTGGAGATAGGAAGCAAATGTTGCAGTAACATGTGAAAGAGGCAATCCAAACACAGCATTTACCTCATTAAAAAGCAGTTCCCGTCTTTGTTGTTTTCGGAGGTCCATTTTCTTCACTGCCACTTGCTTTCCTGTGTGCTTCTCAGTTGCAATGCACACGATGCCTGTCGATCCCTCTCCAATTTTGATAAAGTTATCCAAATATTCCCTGGGGTCGCCTGGACTGACCACGAGTTGCAGGGCAGCCCGGAACTGTTCATGGGATACCCTAGAGGGCTGCTGGTCTGAGGAGGAGGCCCAGCTAGGTGGAGGGTAGGTGCTGGAGGAGATGCTGAGGGAGCTCAAGTAAGAAGCAGTGGAGATGTACTGAGAACTGGTTTGCAGGGAAGGATGGTGGTACAGGGTGGCTTTGTGGTACCCAGAAGGGTACTGGTGGCTGCTTGAAGAGTAGCCTGCTTTGCTTTGACTTTGAGGTAGTTTGGAGGGGCCTCTTGGATAGGTGTCGGACCCTGACAGTGGAGGACTGAAGACCATCTGTGCTCGATCATAATCCACCTGAGAAAAAAAGACACAGATGACCAGCATTTACTAGATCTGAATCTGAATCTGAAGCCTACGGTTGGCAGAAGAAGGAGAAGAGGCAGTGCTAATAGGATCTGGTTGCATAACCCCAAAGCCAGCTGATGGGGGAGAGTCTTCTCTTTTGTGTTAATTTTATTGGTTAAATAAAGAGACTGCCTTGGCCCTTTAATAGGACAGAAAATTAGGTAGGCAGAGTAGACAAAACAGAATGCTGGGAGAAAAAAGCCGAGTCAGTCAGTGGCCATGATTCTCCCACCCGACACAGACGCAGGTTAAAATCTTTCCTGGTAAGCCACACCTCGTGGGGCTACACAGATTTTTAAAAATGGGTTAAAGCAAGATGTTAGAATTAGCCAATAAGACAGAAATCACTTGCTCTACCCTTCTTTAACTGCTCTGTTGTGTGAGTACTTAAGAATCCTGCAGAGAAGACCATGCATCAAGAAGTAAGGCTTTCCTGAGTTGCTGTCTGTCACCATGCTGCTGATGAAGTGGGGATGGGGACTGCCCCTGACTCAGTGCTTGGCCTACAGAGGGGGATTTCTAGCTGGGTAAAGAATGAATACATGAGTGAATGGTGACAGTAAAGCCATTGGAATAGAGACATCTGTCATCTTATCTTCGACCTAGCAACTGAAGACAGTTGTCACGAAATTTGAAAATCTGTTTGCAAACATGTTTGAATTGATTTTTATGGTCTTTTTATGAACTCAATAAAAATGGAAACAACACAGCAACTTTAATAAAAAAACAAGATGATGATGAAGAGAGAGTAGAAGGAAAAGAAGAAGAAGGAGGAGGAGGGAAGAGGAAGGAGGAGGAGGAGGAGGAGAAGAAGAAGAGGTTCCTGGCAAGATTAAACTAGAAACTGAAGCCCATGAGCTATTCTGAAAGTACCTCCTCTAGTTCATGTCTTGTTCTCAGATGACAGTAGCCATGCATGATCATTTGACTGCAACCTAATAAGAGATGCCAAGACAGAACTGATCACCTAAACTCTCCAAATTACTGGCATTCAGAATTGGTAAAATATTAAATGCTTGAATTTTAGATCTAGGAGATAATGTGTTGAGCAAGGGTATATTTTGTTTTGTGAGATAGTTTGTTACAGATCAATTGATAACCAATACAATGAGAAATCGGACCAAAGAATTCGTGCATGATAGTAAGTGTTTACTGCTTTAAACTATGAGATTCTGAGATAATTTGTTAAGCAGCAATAGATAATTTACGGAGAAATTTCATGAATTCTTCTATGACAACATTAAATTTGAGAGAGTTATTAGACACCCATGTTATATGACACTTAAATGACTTAGACATTCTTTACAATCAAGGATGGGATGAAGGTAAAGATGCGAATGTGAGAGCCATCAATGCGAACTTAGAATTAAAGCCAGGATGCTGAATTTCTAATAAAAGGCCCAAGGAATCCAATCTATACATCAAAAAGAGAAGAATGACTCTTTAAAAATGAAAAGAGAAGTAGTGGCCAGTGATGTAGGAAGGAAAAATGAAGGCATCACAGAAATCTGGAGTCAAGGCAGAAAAGTATTTCATGAAGGGATAAATGAAGGGTGCTAAACGTTTATTGAAAACAAAATGGATGGACCCTTCACCTATGAACCAGGCAAGATGGTGGAACCAGATAGGTGTCACAGCTTCCACCCACTGCATGTAAGGAATTTCATTCCATCATGAAAGGGAGCAAAGACTGCAGATAGTGCTGTCTTGAAAACCATTACCTTTGCACCATTCTTAGCTGTTCTGCACTGATGACAGTGACATCAGGAAACATGCAAAACTTAGCTGTCCTAACTTTAGGGATAACACACTACACTCAGATGGATCCACCACCCTGATGGACGAGGTATCCCCTAAGCAATGGTCTTGTCTCATATGCAGATGAATATAGTTAGTATATCCTGACTCTGATATCTTCAGTTAAAACACTCAGCATCTCTGAGCCTCAGTTTCCTCATTTGTAAAATGAAATAATGGTAAAAATATTAACATCTCATTCCTTAGATTGTAGGAAACTCCAGAAGATTGTGTAGATATAAAATGAATTGAATGGTGATGGGCTAATAAATTTTAATAATACTGTTAGAGTTCTATGAAGTACTTAGAATAACAATGGCAATTTAAAAGAAAATAAACAATAACCTCAAAAACAACAAAGCTAGCTAACATTTACAGAAGTTGTACAGCATACTAGTGTTACATATGTTCCTGTACATTAAGTTCTTAAAACAATAAGACAGCACTTTCAATTGTAATACATTGAATGATGTGTTATAGTTAACCTACTCTATTAGAAAATGGGCTGCTTTCTAAGGCCCTATGACTATACGTGTGTGTGTGTGTGTGTGTGTGTGTGTGTGTGTGTGTATGTGTGTGTGTGTGTGTGTGTGTGTGTGTGTGTGTGTGTGTGTAATGGGAGCAGGGTAGAGGAACATCACTGTAAAAACAATTAGAATCTTGCTTTACATTAAACTTCTATTCACCAAGGGCAGGCTTATCAACCAGACCATCAGGAAGAGCCAAGTAAGGTCTGAAACTTTTACTTTTGAAAGCAGATCTTAGAGCCCCAAATGTCATCACTACCTAGAGTCCTCATGAGAAGAATTTTTTTTCTCTCATACGTAAGACAAAGTTGCATTCACCTCCCATGAGTTTGTAGAACTGATCGCTAAAGGTTTATTACAAACAGCAAAACCATGGCCAGTAGGAATTGTAAACACACTTCACACTGCATTAGGGTCATTTTCTCCTTTATCATCTGACAGCAGCATTAATAGGATCTACTCTGTGCAAATAGCTTGTGGAATAAAAAAAGGAGACCCATGCCTGCATGAAGGGGACAATTTCCTCTTACAGACAAGACAGAATTGTTTTCTGAGAGCTAAATGTCTTTGAAATTAGGTGTTTTAGATAAGAATATGCAATTGTCTTTCATGGCTGTTGGAAAGAGGTGCAGACTCTTAAAAAAAGCTCGAGGAACAACCACAATGGCGAGGAACATTTTTAGAACCAAACTAAGTGATTCAGAAAAATTAACTGCCTGCTTCAGGCGAGTGAACATGTGGTCTCTCCTTGGGGCCTTTCTCCATTCAAGGGGATGAGAGCAGACAATCAGGCTCCCCAAAGGAGAAGTGCAGAAGTGAGCCCCCTTGGGACCATAGAATCACCAAACTGTAGCCTTCAATTTGATCTTAACCAACTACAATGATGGAGCAATGTTACTGGTTCATGTCTTTGGGAAAGACCTCATTTCCTTTAACTCGGTTTTGTTTTCAATAAAATTAAGGTGTGGGAAGATTAATTATGCCACAAGCCACTCAGGCCAATGATCCCACCCTCCCAAGAAGATCATAGGACCCACCACTTCTGCTGAGGTCTAGTCTGTATTCACAGAAGGAGGCTTCTGAGTGGCCCGAACACTTAGCACGTTGGTACCCAGATCTGATGTCTGGCCTGCCTTGATATAGCCAGCTTTGCTTGTCACTCACCTGATCTGTGCAATAATAGCTGCACAAGGTTCTTCTTGTGGCTAAAATGCTCTGACATTTCCCTGGGGACAAAGTCGGGCTTCCTTCTTATGAACTCCTTTATTAAGAATCTGTTTTTGCAGGAAAAATAACACTAATGACAGGATTTGCTGAGTGCTTCCCGGGTGTCAAGGACTATTCTAAGTACTCCAAGTACGTCATGGCATTTCAGCCTCACTTTAAAAAGTAAGACCCGCAATTGTTCTATTTTTATAAGAGGACTGGGGCATAGTATGTTTGACGTAAGACAAAGCCTTAAAGCTACCAAGACAGCAGAACGAGAGCGTCAGCCTGCCTTGAGTCATTTGTCACTCGGGTGCTAAGTCCACTGAGACAGGTTTCAGTGATGGCGGATGTGGAGCGGACAGAGAAGGACAGCTCTGACAATGACAGAGAAAAGGGATGGCATAGTGTTTATTTGGGACCCTATGTACCTGATTAGGCCCCAGAGAAAGATACGATTTGGATCAGAAAATAATAGATGATAAGGTCTATGGGAATGGAATGAAAGAAAAAAGAATAGGGTTGTATTTTCGCTCTTAACAGTCTTGACTTAGTTAAGCCTAACTATACAAAAATTGGTTGTCTCAGAAACGTGACTTGATCATTTATGTACACAACTCATTTCTTTCCAGTTTTGCTTTGGTCAAAATCATCTTTTTATCAGTGACACTGACGCTCCAGCTTCCACCTCTAAGCTGGTTGCTTTTCTGTGATGTGACCACCACCCCCTCTCACACGTCCCTGGCATCTGTACCCGTCCCTCTACCTTGTCTTTCTTATGGTGGTCTATAATAGGGAGTGGCGAAGCACAGATGAACCTGCCTGTGTATATGTTTGTATATGCATGCGCTCATGCAGAGGAGTCAAACAAGCCATGAAATCTTTTCTTCATGTATTTTACAGACATGTTCTAGAAGAAAATGGAACAGCCATGGCATGTCACACAAGCCTGTCTCTAGTAGTTGTGAAGGGACCTAAAGGCGAATCATTTTGAAAAACCATAGCGCAGTGGAGTTACAGCTTCAAAACAGATGGTAATTACTAGACGAATCAATGCGCCTAGAGAATCAGGGTCTAAGCCATTTCCAAAGGGATTGTGTATGCAGTTTGCCCCCAGAGACCTCAGTGTGAGGGTCCAAAAAGGAGCAGAGAGCTGTAACTAAAAGGGTAAACAATAGAGACACCGCAAAGATGTATTCGACCAGGGAAGCAGGCCTGTGCTTTGGGAAGAAGGAACTCTGTAGGAATGACTTCTCATCCACATGCTCTAAAGGGCATTCCCATATGACGCAATGGAAGAAGAGAAGACTAGGTCGATTGTTCTACAAATTATCACCCAGGGCTGCCAAACTGCTGAGCTGCACTGTGAGGAGACCACTCATGACAGCAGCCCATCGGCTATCTTTGGAGAGGAAATTCTCTCCGCAGGAATCTTTAAAATACAGGCAGATGAACAAGGCGTCATGCTTTCCTTCCGTTTGGGGTGGTTAGTAACAGATGCTTGGCTTTTTAGCTTTCTGCAACCTTTTTGTGTCTCCCATCAATTAGTTCTTACAGAAATGGGCCTCTGCACATCTCCATTCATACTGTAAAAAAAAAGGCTTATTGTGTGGGGATAAATAATCCCCAGGCAACAGTCAGGCCAGAACGCCCTTCTACAGCAAGTGCACTGTCTCCAAGGATAGGGTTAGGTATTGGCTTGTGATGTATCAAGATTATAAGTAATTATAGCAATGAATTCATTTAATCAATCAATTTCAGCAGTGGTGCACTGCGGTGGACAGGGCATAAAACTCCTCACAGCTATCAATTGCCCCGATTACAGCTGGCTGTCAGCCAGAATTCCCTTGATCCATGTTAGTTAAATGCACATTAATCTGAATTTGGCAGTGTAATCAAGGACCTAACTGAACTGTGAAATTGAATTCTGCAGTAGAACATCATTTGACCATTTTATGCCAAGGCTTGGAAAAAAAAGGTAGAGGGTGAGAGAGAGAACAGAAGGGGGGGAAATCCCATTGCAGCTTCTCTTTGTCACCAGGACCTTGTGCACTGACATCAGGGGGACTGTGGCTGGATGGGGCTAGATGGTAGTGTGGGAGACGGCTGTGTCGTGCATCTGTCCTACGGAGTGGTGACTGAGGAATGTTCCGTGAAGGATGGCGATTACAGGGAAGGGAGACAGCTGCTTCCAGGGCTTACTTGTGACGCTCCAATACACCTTTTTCGGAACACAATGAAACAAAGAGATTGCTCATCTCAAAAAAGGAAAAAGGCAAACTGGGTGTTGCTGGCTCTATTGAAATCGGGGTGGTATAAAAGCGAATTACAGCCCTCTGTTGTCTGAGCATGGAAAGTACATCTTAAATTTTCCTGCCATGACTGAAAGGCAAATGTTAGCAAGACCAGCCTTGGCTTTGGGAAGGGAAAATGAGCATCTGTGAGAAAGGCAGGGAGAGTCACTAGTGTCCTTCCCAACAGAGACATTTTAGGGACTGGGTAATTAGGAAAAGGCAACTCATTCATTCTGGAGGCCCTCCGGCTGTGCTCTGCAATTCCAATGTCTTCCCTTTACATGCAGGAAACACCACTGATGGGTGAGCTGATTCCCGCTTGTGCACATGCTCACTGTACAGCCCCGCCCGAGGCTGATGGGCTCCTGCACCCTCACCATTGAGTTCCCAGCCTGATGCTCTCTCCTGAGCTACAGTCTGTATCATTGCAGGGCATTAAAGAACCTGCTGTCTAACCCTAATAACATAGTTACTATTGCTTTTGTCAAAGGGAAAACTTTGGTTTTATTGCTATGGTGAGTTTTCTTCCTTGTGCTTACTTTCATCTACAAGCTGGAGGGGTCAGTTTCATAGTGGGCAGCTCACATGTACTCTGAATGAATGGCAGAGGTACATACACAGGCTGCAAGCTGATGTCCAATTCTACAAAAGAGGCAAGTGCTGCCGCTGAGTAGTGGTGACGAGCAGAGCCCTTGCGACACCAAAAGCATAGAGGCATATCCTTAAGTTCCTGTGGTAGGAAATTTGGAAAGTAGGTTAAATCCTGGATGCTTAGATACCCTTGTTGCACTTCAAAACCATGTGTGTTAACAAACTGTTCAGGCCATTAAACAAGCTGCCAGGGAATCTCCCCAAACCGTTGAGCTGGAATCTCTCACTTGTAATACATCTTATAACAAGGATCCTGAAGAGGCACGGCATTCCTGACTTACTAAACAAAAGGAAGATGCACATTGAAGACATTCAGATGAGTGGCTACTGACCTCTGCAAACAGGCAGAGAGAGGGCGATGAAGAAATGACGACGTCTGTGACGAACAGACTCCAGCATGCTGTTTTTTTTTTCTGGCTTTTCTTCTACCTCTGAGTTGGTATATGTAATTATCTGCAGTAATTGCTTTTCATGACTTAGAGGAAGTATCCACCATCCCAGCACAGATGCTCTGCCTCACCATCCCTCAGTGCCCGGGACAATGTGCAGGGACTCTAAATCCATGGGCATTGGCTCTTTGCCTCAGAATACTGTTCATTTGTGTCAGGATCCTGAGAAAATTAGGGATGGGCAATACCAGGTTAAACTCACTTTGTCTTTTAACTTAGAAATGGAGAAAACTACTCATAATGACCAAAATGTGACTTGACTTTAAACCACAAGAGCACTCTTGGGAAGATGTGTATGTTCATATGTGAGCGATATCACACCTGCAGGACAGATATTAAAGATGACAATGACATCACCCTTTTACATGCTTTATACACCTCAGTGAGGACCCTACAGGGGCATGTACAGAAAGGAAACCAAGGTAAAGGCAATGGCGCCCATCATTATGTGAAGTGATTTAGTAATCTTCTTTTTCCCATTTCTTTCCCCTCTGAGTTTCTTGGTGCAGGTCCTTGGGCCTCAGTAGCATTGCTGTTATGTAAAGCACCAGGCCACTAATGGGTTCCTAGAAGGCAGCCCACAGGAAAAATTAAAAAAAGTAGAGCAGGAGTTGATGCTTTGTTACTGACTGAACCTGAGTGTGACAGTGTCACAAATAACAGTGAGCCACTGAACAATTGCTTCCCAAAGACTGGACACACAGGTCACAGTAATTTTCCTCACTGAGAACACAAAGTGCCAGCCAAGCAGTGATAAGCATCACTCTGATGGCTCCAGAGAAAGTTCCAAGTAAGCTTGCACACTTTTCTACGTACCTACTGCTCTAGAGAAACTGTGTCTATCTTAAAGTGCCACCTGTTCAGGACACCAAGAGCTACAACACTGGTCTCTCTCGATGCCTTGTATATAGGAGATGGGGTGGTAAGCTGGTTGAGAGGTATAAACAGTTCTCACTTAGCCTCTGGTTTTCAGGAAGCATCTGATAATTTCACTTTCATTTTAGAGCATTGTGAGATATTTGTTCACACTGTGTATCTTGTTTACTTAGGTAGTATTATATCCTTCTGGAGTCTTTGATGGAGTTGAAGAATGGTTAGTTAGAGTTTCAGTTTTCCTTAGTTATGATAAAAGATAAAATAGAAATAAATATTTTAACTAATTCTTGCTTGATAACTGTTTTGTTATATGTAATTTTACTATGTTAAAGTCAAAGCCTTTCTTTTTTATTTAAACAGAAAAAGGGAAATGATGTAGGTGGGTCATCTGTCTATGTGTTATTTTCATTGGTTAATAAAGAAACTGCCTTGGCCTTTGATAGGACAGCAGCTTAGATAGGCGGAGTAGACAGAACTAAGTACTGGGAGGAAGAAGGCAGTGAGACACACGCCCTAGCTCTCCTCTCCAAGATGAACGCAGGTTAAGATCCTTCCTGGTAAGCCACCACCTCGTGGTGCTACACAGATTACTAAATATGGGTTAAAGCAAGATGTGAGAATTAGCCAATCAGAGGCTGAAACTAATGGGCCAGGCAGTGTTTAAAAGAATACAATTTGTGTGTTGTTATTTCTGGGGCAAAGCTAGCTGTGCGGGAGCTGGGCGGGATGAAAAACAGGCCTGTTCATCTCATTACTATATCACTTGGATTGGTTTATTAATGAACTGAATGTGCAATAGCTAGGCAGGATTTTTAGGGCACAGAAGATGCTGGGAAGAAGAAGGGTGGAGACAGCAGGAGAGGCAGAGGAAGCAGGTCATGTAGGAGATGAGGTAACAAGCCACAAGCCATGTGGTAGCATGTAATTAATAGAAATGGGTTAATTTGAGTTATAAGAGCTTGTTAGAAACAAGCCTAAACTATCAGCTAAGCTTTCATAATTAATAAGAAGTCTCTGTGTCATTATTTGGGAGATGACAGGACAGAGAAAGACTTGCTATACTAGAGAGTTATGTAAGCATTGTGGTAGGATCAGAGATCTCAAGATGCTCGCTAAGACTTTATATGCTATTAAAGTATTTACCCAACTATACTGATCTTTTATGTCACACATTTTCAAAATGAAGGCAGTCATAGCCATGGGAAGTATATAAAGAGGGACTATGTAAGATTCTATAATTTGTTATTATGGTTTAAAAGTATACAAAAGAATACACACAGAGAGAACATTTATGACTGACTTTACCAGAGAGGGTAACATACTTTCTAACTAGAAATATTCCCAGGAATAAGAAGGATTACTTTTTGCCATGTGCTAACTCTTTGATGTTTATTAATCTTATTTAATTCTCCTCACAAATCTAAAGTACTAAAACACTTCACAGATGAGGAAATTGAGACACAGACAAGCTCATATAGCTCGTAAGGACTCAAATTCAGAAAATAAATACCCAAGACTTGAATGCTTCTCAACTGGGTGACAAAAATCTGGCTATTTTTAAGAAACTCAAAAAAGACTATCACCCAAGGTAGAATAAATTCATCAAAGAGTGTTACAGATCTACTCACCTAAGTCTTTCTTTGCAGCTTGTGGTTTTCATATTTACCCACAATTCATATTTCTGAGTGAATGGAGGCACAACGGGAGCACAGCATGAACAGAAGGCACAGAGAACTTTCCCTGTGTGCATGAACTTGCCCCCAGGGCGAGGGCACCCAGCAGTGTGTGGCCTGACTGGAAAGCCTCACATCCCTTTTCTGCTTGTCAGCATTCCTCTAGGAAGTTAAGAATGTTCTGGAAGCATATACTATCGAGTCAGAGGGATGTAGTTTTGAACACTGGCTCAGCCACTGCATGCATATTCGCCGGACAAGCTCATAAAGATAGCTTTCTAGAATCTCAGCTTCCTCAACTGCCAAAGGAGCCTGGATTCTTCTGGATTTATAAGGACTAAATTGGACAATGTCTGCAAAAGGCTTTTCACTGTCCTTAGAACACAGTGACCCTTGTATTACAGCCACTCCCTGTATGTCAAATATAGAGACTGACAAGTCAGCTACATGTATAAGTAAGTAGGTTGTACTGACATGAACTTGTTTGGATCTCAGCTGACATGTTGAGGCAGCGACTTTCTTTTTCTCCATTTTATAGTTAAATAGGAATCATTGTTAAACAGTCACCCGGCTAGTAAATGGCAGTGTAATGAATCAAAGTTGAACAGCTTCTCTCCCTAAACTCTGTCCCTAACTGCTCGAAAGTGCATGATCAAGGGCAGTTGTAGAAGGCACCTCCGGAGCTCATTTTCTATGGCCTTATCTATGGTGAAGGGTGATATGTTTTGCTATCACAGATATTTTATTATTATGAGTGAAGAATAGGAACCCTTACCATCTAACAAGGAGGACTCCAGGGATGAGGTTATATACTCCGCAATGCCAGAACAACCCCTCTCAGCAAAACAATTACCAGGTGTAAGACATCCACCGTGTCAAGGTTGAGAAACCCCACCTCTGAATAAAAGAGGATTATGTAATCCAGATATTGAAATAATTTCTGATACAACATCATTACATTAGTGCTATAGAAAGAGTTGACATAGGCTGACTGCAGGCTTGGTACCCTCAGAAGCTGTGTGTTATGGGGAATGCATCTCAGGGATTAAAACTAAAGAGCCAGACCTCATTTGGTACAGAGCTAAATGAGCATGCTGTTAATGTGACTTCCAGACCTTATTATTTAACTTATAATGGGGACAAGAAATCTTGCTGTAAGCAATGTGAGTACCTGGCATAAAGCAAATGCCTGGGGAAACCCTGATTTTGTCACTACGTTAGGAATTTCTCAGTGGTTTAACCCTAGGGTGTTCTGGTGGCACCAAGACATATGAGCAAGTATCTATCTGCCTGGCCCCTGGAGAGCACCGAATGAGCAACGTTAAATCCAAGATGATGGTAGCTCCCACCAGGTTGCTGTATGGTAGATGTTTTCTGGGGAGAGTGGGAAGCTTTCTTTCTCTCTTCTGTAGCTGGTTTCTGTAGTTCTGTGGTAAATGTGGTTCTGTATTTTGTTTGGCTATTCTTTCCCTCCTCAAGGTTTCATCTGCTCGGTTTCAGTAAACAAGACTTTAAGGTAGAGAATTAACATTAGTATAAATGGATTTTATTACATTTTCTATTCTTGTCATGCAAACAAAAAAAGTGAAGTGGATCCCCGCCCCCCCCCCCCCCCGTGGTTGTTGTTATTAGTCTACATTTTTCTTCACTGTGAGCTAGAGTGAAAATTAAAAAGTTAAAGGTCAAAATATCAAACTGTTGTCACACATAGATGGGATTTGTGCTTTTTCTTCTGATATGAATATCACCCACCCACTTCTAGAAAACTGTCATGAGGTTAAGCCAAATTATCTGAGTCGTGATAACTATTTCTTGCCCCAGCTGGAAATCCAAATGCAATTGGCTGATTTTGCAGAGTACAGCTCTAAAGACAGAGGCACCTAACTGTTTTTAGAGAGATGTTATATTTTTAATCAAGTAGCGTTTTAATTACCAACATGCTTCCCGCCTCCTGCCCTCCCACAAAACCTGCTCATCAATTCTCGTGGGTTTTGGGGGACACAGTAACAGCAGTTTGGAACCCTGGATTAAAAATGCTGAAAATCTTGACAGTCTCCTGTGTGAATATGTTCATATTTTTCCTGAGCCACAATTGCTGATACACTGTTTTGGCTTTAGAAAAGCTGGAATTCAGTGCAGAATGTCTGTTTTGGAAGTCTGCAGGAATGAAGCAAATACTCATTTGTGGCTCTGTCTCTTCCTTTTTCTTCCTCTTAGTTTAAAGTTCTGGAGAGCCCTGAAATTTATCATGGATTTTATTTGAAAATTCATGTGAACCCCCAAAATAACATAGGCCTGCATAATGGGAGTTAGAGTGGGAGAAATGATAGGCTTGAACCTAGACCTCGTGTGTAAAGAACTAATTGAAGTTTTACGTGTGGTATGTGACTCTCTACACCACAGGACTCTCTTCTGGGAAATGAGTGGACAAGGTTTCCTCCTGTTGATGCTAAATACCAAAATCACTAGGGATGAGTGAAGTAGATGAGACAGGACCTGAGCCAAACTGCAGAGCCCATCTCTCTTCTAGTGAGGGCAGGATTTATCTCTAGCCAATTCGTTTTGAATCATACATGAAAAGATAGGTCCAGAGATACCAAGTCAACATGTCAATTTTCAAGAGAAACTTTCAGTCTTATAATTTGAGACTTATAAGTAAAAAAAGGACTATGTTAATGGGTCAACAACGGCCCCAGGGCTGAAAGGTGCTATATTTCAACAGCGTTTTCTCAAAGACTAAGACCCATTTCTTTCCAGAGACTAAGACCCAGCTCTTTCCCATTTGTTCAGATGTACCACAAAAACACAAATTGACTTGGTAGTGCTGGGGACTGAATCTAGGGCCCTGCCCGGGTATTCATGCACTCTACTACTCAGCCACATCTCAGCTCTTCATTTTGAGATGGTCACTAGGCCTTGAGACTTATTCTGTTGCCCGGGCTGGTCTTGAACTTGTGATCTCTCTGCTACACCTTACTGAGTACTGAGATTATAGGAGTGTACTCCATGCCCAGAACATTCTTTAACTGAATTCTGAGCATGTGACCTGACTCAGCATTACAACATATTGATTTGCTTATCTTATTCTACAACTATGAGGCGGCTCCCTTTTCATGGTACTCAGAGAAAGCAATCTGTGTTGGAACTGTGCTAACTATGTCAAGTATCAGGCTACATATACAGGTGCTATGTGGGTTTGGCTGTTGGCTATTAGCTAGTAAGACCTAGGTCCAGCAATTGCTATGGGAAGAATGAAGCATAAGTATTTATGATACCCTAACCATGGTTGTTCAAATACATTTAACACAATGAGATTAAAAACATGCTCATTTAAATTCTAAATGAAGATATCTACTCCATGCCTTCTTTTCTTAGGATTCACTTCTAATTTCTTATCTTGGGAACTAAAATAGCAGATCCTTTGTTTCTTCTAAGATGGAGCTTAAGTCACTTTCTGTTTACCCAAATAACTTCTCTTTAACATCTTAGATAATATAAAGGAAGCTGAGTGCAATTGATAAAACAGAGGGCTGCAGGCAGGCTGGCCCAGCAGGAATGCTTATGTTAATAGATGTGCTGCTGAGGAGAAAGCATTGGTACAGATGTTGGTGATGTTCCTGCTAGTCCTCATGTCCCACTAAGACTGGCTGGGGACTCAGGGGGATTCACAATCCATCCTCAAATCCTTCTCTGCTTCAGTTGTTCAGGTGAGGTACCAAGTTATTTGTATGCTACCATGGACAAATCAAGCACTTGTACACTTCCTGGGCTATTGCTAAATGTCTTCCATGCTCATGGAAATGGTGTGATTTTAACCAGGGATAGGTACTCATACCACAGTCTTCTCCAAAGTGTGGGACATGGTGAACATGTCACTTTTCAAAGCAAATTTATACTATCCTTATTTAAAATAGTGTACTTTGGGGGCATAGGATGATACATAGGTACTGATGGAGTGCCTGCCTAGCACACACGGGACTCTATGACTGACTCCTAGAACTATGAAAAAATGCATAAAAGTCCAGGAATTAGATGCTGTCTGTTACTGAAAATATTCATACAAAAAGTGTTATTAGCAACTCAAAAAAATGAATAAAAGAGCACACTCATAGGAAAGGCTACCCCTTGAACTGAGTGTCTCTTTTTCTTTTTTATATATCCACATGAATTTTAAAGAATTGGGAATATTATTCCATTCCCTGTAATGACCTATAACTGTTTACCCTCAACACAGAACTTAGTAAATGTGATCAGACTGCATTTATTGTTAGTAAATTGGAACGTTGTTCAATTAAACACAAATTTCCATGTGTTTTAATCAGAAATCTTGTAGTAGATCTCAAAAGATAAAATTTGATTATAATGACGTATGGGCCTTGTTGTAAAGCCTTTGATTATGGGACTCATGGGAAAATAAGGTAGGCTTTGGATAATGATTCTCACTGCAAAAGCAGCAAGCTCCCAAGACTCTGGCCGTCTAGAACCTCATCGGCAGGGCCAGTCACTCGCGGAGAAGAGACAGTAGACCTTACCTTTGGAATACACATTGTGGGCTCGGACAGGCGAGGGTAGGTGTAGGAGTTGTACGAGTGTCCTTGAGAATGAGTTTTAAATGCACTTGCTCCAAACGGCATCATGGGTTCCTGAAGCCCTGAGCCTGACTTGGACCTCTGCCGCATGGCCGGCTGAGGGCTTGTCTGATGTAGGTATGACGACTTTGGCCTTCTGTCATACTCATCAAAGCTGGGTCCCCAGTCACTTTCACTGTAAGCCAGACTCTCCTTGGAGCACCTGCTGGTCCCTGCAGTTCTAGAAGGCGTCAGTTGGAATGAGTAATCCAGAGGAGAGCTACTGGAGGCTCGCTGATAACCCCACTTAAGGTCACTGTATTCACTTGGTTTGCTCAGGGAGTCCAAGTGTGTGTGGTAGTCGACAGGGAATCTGGCAAGGTCAGCTTTCAAAGGCTTCATCTCAGGGTAGTAGGCATCCCCGTGTTTCATCTTCATGACATGCCCATTTTGCTTGGCTGCATGGCCGCCTTTGTAGTACAGATCCAGGTCGTCTCCGTAGAGACTCCTCTCTCTGTACTTTTCCGTTGTATAGTCCGCAGTAGTATCCGATTCACTGGAATATTGTGAGAAGGTGATGAAGCCATTTTCTTCCGAGTGGCCTTGAACATGGCCAGCGGCTCCTTGATCAGGGGTGGGTGGGCTTTCTTTCCTTAGGGAATTGGAGCGAGTCACAGAGATGTTGTCGAAATCCTCTAGCAGGCCATTAATAGAGGTTTCCTTGCAGGATTTATTTCCTCTGACGATTGTCTACGAATAACAGGAGGAATATTGTTAAGAAGATATCTCTGGTTTTATAATTGCTGGAGGATGGTTGCGTCTACTTCACCCACTTTAAACCACGAAAGAAAACATGAGAGGAACATTTTAGTTAAAAAAAAAAAAAGTAAAGAAGCAATTGTTGACTGACTTCACTGGAAAAATTATAAAATATTCAACAGTAATCTGGGCTTGCAAATTTATACTTAGTTATTGCATTAGACCATATTGTTTTGCAGATAAAAAATAAACATGCACCTTCTTTTAAAATTACTTTTAATTTAAACTTTGATAAGTTCATAGATATGTACTGTAAATATACTCACCCTGCCTCTCTCTCTTGTCCCCTCCTTCTCCTACAGACCCTTCTCCCCCACAAGCAGCCCTTCACCTCTTCATGTCTTATTTTTGTGCATGTTGCCATAGCTGCTATGTATTCAATGTTGGGCTGGCCATGTCATTTCCAGAAGGCAGCATTCCACAGCACCCCTCCTTATCCTCCAGCCCTTACAATCGCTCCATTTTCTTTTCTGTGAGGTTCCCTGGGTCTTAGAGTGGGCGATGTAAATAGCCTGTTTAGGGCTGAGCAATCAACAGTCATATATTCCCAGCATTTTGATCAGCATGACTCTGTATTAACCATTGCCTACAGCAGAAGTCTCTCTGATATAAACACTTGTCTAAGGGTGTAAATACAAACAGAAAGCAGTTTGGAGACATATATATCTATACTCACATATACATATATATGTGTATATATATACATATAATATTTGTAGTAATTTCTGCCTGAGGGCCTGTGTAAACCTTTACCTTTTAACAATGAACTGATGGATATAAATTTTAACAGTCTGGAACATTTGGTTATAAAAAGCATGTTTGTTATTTTAAAATCCACTATCCCGATGATTTATAAAACCAAGAAGCATCATCACTTGAAAATGAACACAGGTATAAAATTATGACTGATGTTATATGACTTTTATGGAAGATTCTGGAAGACTCTGAAACTGTGGTTATTGGTTATCGAACAGTATGGGGACTAATTATGTGGTGTTTGCCATCCAATGTAATACTGTTACACGTTAAACTACAGTCCTTGCAGTGGCCACACCTGGGTGCTACCATCTTTGAATCTGTAGTTTTGTTTGGTAATAATGTGAGCGTGTCTGGCTCTTGGTGACAGACTGTTCCCTTTAATAAACCTAAATAAGAGCAGAATATGAGGAACAGAAAGAAACATCAAGCCACTTACAAAGCCAGTCATCTGTGTCTTGGCTTGTCACTACACGGTTTGCAGTGAAATATATGGGGGTGGATAAGAGAACAAAGAATAAAGGGTGGCTATCAAGATTTTAAGAGGAAAAAACACTTTTGAGCAAGTAGCAAGGAGCTCAAAATCATCATGGTTAGTACACCGGGAAAGCTCATGGTGTAGGAAGCAGACCAAACTGTCCCAGAGTTTGGGAGGCACAGACTAGTACCTCAAACTTCATGCTGAAAGACAAGGCTCTGTTTTAAATTTTTTTCCACCAAACCGTCTTAGATAAAATTCTTTTTATTTATGCTCTTTTAAATAAACTTATTTTAGAATAGTTTAGCAGTGACATTTCAGAGATTGGGCAGAATATTCCTAACTACCCCACACACAGTGTTTCATGTAATAACAGCCTGCATTATAATTAGTGAAATGCCACCTTTATCAGCTTTCTCCTAGGGCTCTGGAGTTTTACCCATGAGAAATAAATATTTATTGATTATGTCTCCTGAGTCTCCTTAACAGTTTCTGAGACTTTCCTTGTTGCTAATGACCTTGGCAGCTTTGTGCAGCATGAACAGTTATTTCCAGAACATCCTTCAGTTGGATTCGTCTGATATTTTCCTTATGTTTAACTTGTGTAATAAGTTTTGGAGAGGAAGGCTGTAAAGTACCAGTTTCATCATCCGGCATTTGGGGAGCACTGTCAGCGTGGTTTAGTACTGATAATGTTACCTTGGTCACTTAGGTGATGTTGTATTTGCCAGGTGTCTAAGATCTACTTTACAATTCCCTCCTTCCCTCCACTAGCAAGACATAAAGCCCACCATAGCAGAGGGGTGGCAGGATTGATGAATCTCCGTGTCTTTGTATAGGCATAATTGTATAATGCATTTGGAGTTCTGCGTAGGAGGCTTATGTATTGCCCACATTCCTCTCTCTCTCTCTCTCTCTCTCTCTCTCTCTCTCTCTCTCTCATTTATCTGTCTCTCTATCCATCCATCCATTTATCTATCTACTATCCATCCATCTATCATCTATCTATCATCTATCTATCTATCTATCTATCTATCTATCTATCTATCTATCATCTGTTTATGTTATGATTTAATTCTGTGCCATTTGTTTTGTCACCCAAACACTGCTCTCTGGGCACGGACATATGTACATTACCTCCTTGAAGCCCAAGCAGTTGTGGTTACCCACTTGAGACCCTAGCACTGGGCCTACTTATGGAAGACTTGGAGTGCTGTACCCAAGACAGCACAGGAGACCTGGTCTCATCTTTGAAGATTGGCAGTTAACTGTTGCTAGGGTGAGGAAAGTCTTTGACTGCCTACATTTGCCCCTGTACTTGTGGGTACACCTACACTATAAGTAACCCTGTTAGACTCATTGATTCACCAGCCTCGATGTGGATGGAATGGTCTCCTTGATTTATAGTTGGTGCACTATCTGGACAGATGCTTTTTTACATCTCCCTATGCAAAGTTATGTAACACTAAAAATGTGTAATTTTTTGCTTTTTATTGTAAAACTTGGACTTGCACTTCTAAACTATGTGATATCAAGAAAGTTGCTTAAACTTTTGTGGGCCTGACTTCTTAATCTATGAAATAGTAAGAATCAATACTTTTAGGATTAAGATAGCAATTTATTTATATTTAATAATATGTATAAGTTGGTTGACATGATTCTTGGCATAGAAAGTACTAGTTAAGTACTTGTAAATTAATTATTTCCTCAGTAAAATTTTAAGTTAAACTGAAAATTTGGGAAAGAAGTTACAGACAATAGAAATTTAGCTGCAGCTGCATATATGGGATATAAGTAGAAAATAAAACTATTAATAACTTAAGATATGAACCCTAAATTTCTTAAATCTAAAGGGAAGATTAATTTCAAATTAACTATAATTGCTACATAAAATAAGTGCCACATTGGAGCACCGGAATGAGCTCCCAAGGTCCCAATGAGGAGCAGGAGGAGGGAGAACATGAGCAAGGAAGTCAGGACCGTGAGGGGTGCACCCACCCACTGAGAGAGTGGGGCTGATCTATTGGGAGCTCACCAAGGCCAGCTGGACTGTGACTGAAAAAGCATGGGACAAAACCGGACTCTCTGAATATGGCGGATAATGAGGGCTGCTGAGAAGCCAAGGACAATGGCACTGGGTTTTGATCCTACTTCATGTTCTGGCTTTATGGGAGCCTAGCCAGTTTGGAGGCTCACCTTCCTATACCTAGATGGAGGGGGGAGGACCTTGGACTTTCCACAGGGCAGGGAATCCTGACTGCTCTTCAGACTGGAGAGGGAGGGAGAGAGGAGTGGGGGGAGGGGGAGAGGAATGGGAGGAGGGGGAGAGGAGTGGGACGAGGGGGAGGGAAATGGGAGGTTGGGAGGAGGAGGAAAATTTTTTTTCCAAAAAAAAAAAATCATGGTCAGCATTCTACTGATCTCCTTCTTAAAAATGTATGTATAAATCAGAAAATTAGCACAATTAGACTTTAAAGATTTAAACAGAATGATGGCCATGAAAATGAAAGGCTAGGAGAAATACAGCAAAGACCGACAGAGGCCTTTCCTCAGTGGGAGGATTCAGGCTCAAGCTTTCTCAGACAGTAATGTTTACACAAGAGCTGGGAAAGAAGATTTAGATGCAATAGACTTGGAGAGACCCCGAGAAGCTGAAATGCTCAGAAGGTCAGACAGGTGGCATGGCTGTTCCCCTGTAGCACACACTGCGCACAAAACACAATTATATAATGTTCTAGATTCTAGAGTTCCTGGATTCAGGAAAAATGAAAATACAGATGGTCTGCTTTTCAGTGTAATAGAATCCAGCATTTTGTAAACACAGACACAGACATACACTGTTCTTTTTATACGTGTGTGTGTGTGTGTGTGTGTGTGTGTGTGTGTGTTACGGTTGACTTGGGGAGCTGTACTGTTCAACACTTTACCATCCATTATGAAGCTGAAACACATTTTGTGTTTTAGCAAATGATGATCTTAAGGACTTAGACTTTCCCAGTCAGGTCAGCTTGCTGTCCCAGCTCTGCTCGCTTTCTTAGCATCATAGTCTTGCTATGCAGCTGTAATAATCCATAGTGTTACAGATTAGTAAAACCTAGGTACAACTCAAGTGAACGTGTAGTTGTTGATACTTGAAAGGAAAATAATTGATTTAGCCATGGGAAGAACACAGATTATAGCAAGCGAAAAAAAGCAAGAAAAGTAAAGCATGCTCTAACTAGGGGATTTTCTTTTCTTGGATTTTTTTTTTCAGAATTTAAAAACGATTTTGACTAAGTATGCAAATCATTCTAACCAGAAACATATGGTGTTTTTGTTTCAGTTGAACTCCCAATCTATTGTTAATAAGCAGGAGTGTAAATGTTGGCTCCAAATAACTTTCCAGCACACACATGCACACACATGCACACACACCCAAATAGAACAACAAAAGCCTTTTTGATCAGTACATCCAGTTAAATGAGAATGCAAACCATATTACTTTTGCTGACTTGCATTTCCTTATAGAATCATAACCATCAAGGCAACAATAATGAAATTCAAACACAGAGAATTGTCCAATGTGACTTAACCAGGCATCACTGAGGAACTGTTATTTATTAAACTCAGCATCTGATGTTTATTTTAAGAGAGATTTGTGTAATTTCAGGGAGATCAATAATACAATAGCTACAAGAATATCAGAAGCTCTTATGCTGCGGAACGTCCAAACATTAGAAATCAATGCAAGGCGATCTATTTGCATCTGAAGCTGGAGTTCTCATTGTTTTTCCGCTGTAACCTGGACTGGCTGGCATCTGTTCTGGCTCCTGGTGACAGCGGCCATATTTCATGGTGCTGCTTGTGCAGGCTGGTGGCTGGTGATAAGCGCTAATGGATCTGTCCAGGGGAACAGCTGTCTCCCCTTTTTCCCGGGGAACTGATGAAAAAGGACCTCTGTTCTCACTGTCTGTATTACCCTTGACAATAATGAAGTGTTTAATTAACGGCCTTGCCCTAATAAGACCTTACATTTCCTTTTCAAAAACAGCATCTCCTCTGCACCTCGAGAATGTGCTTTATATTGTCACTAAACATTTCTCAAGAGGCTAGAGAGCAAAAATTCCTGTGATTTAAAAAATAAAAAGTAAGGTACTTTAAGGGAGTATCTACCTTCAAACTCTCTACCTGAGCTCTGATCCTGTATGTGGAGCATCAGTTCGCCTGCCAGTCGAGTGGCTGGAAACATGTGGGTCCACAGTCAGAACAAAACCAGACAGACTTAACAGCTGTACCCTCCCAGAAAGATGTGAATTCTCTGTTGGATTTTGAAGTATCACGTCTAGTTTCTACATTTTCCCACCAGACTAATTGGGCTGGGTCAATTCGATGAGACTTGAACATTATATTATTCCTGAAAAATATGACAGTTTGGGTAGAACATCTCAGAGTGGAGGTAGTGAGAAGATTTCTAGCCAAAAGCTAACAACCCCCCCCCCCCCCCAAAAAAAAACAAAACCCAAACCTTGGCACTACTTGAGGAGGATAGGGAGGTGTGGCCTTGTTGGAGTAGGTGTGGCTTTCTTGGTAGAAGTGTGTAACTGGGGCTCGGCTTTGGATTTCAAAATCTCAAGCCGGTGTCTCTCTCTTCTTGCTTCCTGTGGATCTGGATGGAGAACGCTCAGTTCCTTTTTCAGTACCATGTCACCATGTCACACATGCCTGTGTGCCATCATGCTTCCTGCCCTTCCTGCCTTGATGACAAGAGACTAAACAATTGAAACTGTAAGCCAGCCCCAAATAAAAGCTTTCCTTAAGAAGAGCTGCTGCAGCCATGGTGTCTCTGCACAGCAATAGGACACTGACTAAGATAGCAACTGAGATCACAAACACTGGGAAGCATAGTAGAGAATTGAGAACTAACTCAAGGGTGGAACGTTATGGTGGCTGACTGTGGCCATCATGGTTTCACTCTATGGAGTTGTAAGGACTGTTTCAGCATGGACCATGCGGAATGAAGATGGGTGCACAGATCTCTCTGTGCCTCTATCCTGACTTAGAATGGAAGAAGCCATTGAGTCCCCACGTGGGAAAGCAGGGGCAGTAGATTACCCGAAGTGAGCAGGTTATTTCAGAATAACAGGAGTAAAAAGACATATGACAGGCTATATATGATCTAACGGAGCTTCTAGTTATTAACATGGACTAAACACTACTTATGAGATGATTAGTGATGGTTTTCCCCATGTTCAATTTTTACAATTGGAATTGGAGATATAGGGCATTATTTCTTCTTTGTATGAAGGAGAGACATACTCAGACAGGCCAAGCTTGCCCAATGTCACTCAGTTGTTAGGTAAAAAATTTGAAATCAAGGCCCATTCTTATATATTATAAAGTGTGTCTTTCAATATAATATAAAAAGCGCATTATAGCACCTTCCATGTAAACCCCAATGGTTGGACAGACAGTAACAGCTGGCACGGGTGACCTCCCCACCCACCGGGTGTGTGATACAATACAAAGAATGTGAGTGTGTGCTGCAGAAACATAACAATCAATGTTTTGTAAGCAAAATGCTTTAGGGAAAATAAACCTCCAATTCAGACTTCGCAGGACATGGGAAGAGCTAAATCAGCTACCTTGAAAATAATTTGGCCCCCCATTTTTTTTTCATCTGAGACAAAAGAAATACCTTGTTCCACCGTATTGGCTCAGTTGTAACATTTGAAAAGTTAATAGCAACATGTTCAGTATTCACCTGTGTTATCATCCTATATCCAAAAACGAGGAATTGAGTAAACAATGAGCGAATGACTGTTAATCTGTAATCTTGAAGGCCAAAACTCTTTGCTTTCTCTTAAAGACTACATGACAAAACACATTCATTTTAAATTCGGTCAACAAAATGTTACCTTTGAGTGTGTGAAACTTTAATTCATGTTATTTTTTTCTTCCATTCTGGATTTTCAAAAAATCTTCACAAATGTGGGAATTGTCTCTTGTAGGCACACTGAATGGTAAGAAAGAAGCCTGCTCATGCGCATTCCTGAAGTCAGGGCCTCTTCTCAGACATCTGCATCCCTGTTGGTAGGTAGCAGGCCACTCATTTCTAAGGCTCTCTGCCTGATTCCAATGTGCAGCCAAACTCGCGGCCATACTTCTGCTGTTTCTCTTCCTACCACTTAAAGTGAAATGTTGAAACAGCAGCATCAGCAACACCCAGAAGGGTGAGAAATGCAGAATCTTTGTCTACCAGGGCCTTCAGGGCCTCTATTTGCATTTAATAAACATGTTGCATAACTCCTACCTATGCTGAAGTCGGCAACCTCATGCCCTTGGTTTACTCCTCGTTCCCTTTCCCACCCCAAGCTATTTCTGAAAATCAATGAATCCTTTTTGTGTGGAATATATATAATTGATCAATATACACAAAAATAAAGACAAACACACACCCATTCTCCTTTTCTCTCTTAAACAAAAAGAAACAGTAACACATAATAAAATATGGAAAAATGACTGGCTTGCAGAATAAAGCACACTTCTGTGATACTTATCATGTTTCTGGATGTGTTGCAGGGCAATAAAGGAGCATATTTATATTTATCCTATGATTTTGTTCATACATCTCAGAAAGCAAGCTCAAGCCCAACATGCTGGAGTCCTTTTTACCTGACCACCCTTGTCAGCCGCCCCATTCTCTCACAGTAACAGAACATCAGGAACCCATGTAGAAACATGGAGACGAATTCACTTCTTTTTTCTGAGTTACTTTGTCACATTTAAGAAGAGGCTTAATAAGTCTACTTCCTCAAGCAATATCTTAGACAAACCTGGGTCCCACATAGAACACACTCCCCAGAAGAGACTCAGACAATATAATCTTTCCTTCCACAAATGCACCGCAACATCTGTGCTTTTCTATTATGACCACACAGCTAACAAAAAAGACACCGAGAAACATGAGATGAAGTGTTGCTTTTGTCCTAGGAATGTTTGTGAGGCTACACAAGGCCCACAGAAATAAACACCGTTGAGAATGAGAAAACTCCCCTTGCCTGAAGGAAATGCTGTTCTTCCGGTTCTCCATTCTAGTCCAAAAAAATCTGAGCACCACTCACCCAGACCCTGAAGAGCCTTTGAATACACAGCTTAGCCACGGTGCTTAGGTAAAAGGCTTCTGTGTCCATTTAGCTTTCTAAAACTTCCACTCTTCGTGAGTCTCACATTTAGTTATAATTTGCCACAATTTTATGTTGTAGGATTTCATTGTGCAGTGATGTCAATGATTTAAGTAACTGTTTTATTTTTCTCTCTCTTTTTTTATTTTTTCCATTGTGGGCATTGAACCTAGGATTTTGTACATATTAGGTAAGTGGTATACCGTTAAGCCACATCTACAGCTCCAGAAACCTAAAACTTTCCTTTCCATTACAAATTCTATTACTCTCTCTCTCTCTCTCTCTCTCTCTCTCTCTCTCTCTATATATATATATATATATATATATATATATATAAAATATATATATATATATTTAAAAACACGTTTAGAGGCAGAGTGATGGTGGTGCATGCCTTTATTCCCAGTACTTGTGAGGCAGAGGTAGGCGGATTTCTGTGAGTTTGAAGCCAGCCTGGTCTACAAAGTGAGTTCCAGGACAGTCAGAGCTGTTACACAAGGAACCCTGTCTAGAAAAACCAAAACCAAACAAACAAACAAAAAAGCCAAACCCAAAAAAACGAAAATAAAACAAAAGCCAGAAATCCACATTTAGAAAATTGTCAGTACTTCCTATATCCCCTCACCCTGGTTTTCACGCTGGGCATCGGCATGAGCTCATCAGCAAGGGTCTTCTGAAGGTTGTTCAGTCATAAAGAGAATGCTCGTCCGTACCCTAAAAGCAAAACCTGATAAAAGGCTGTCACTATCTTTAGTACCTTAGAAAGAGATTGCAGAGATGTGGTGTCTTTGGGCACTTACAAGTCTTTATTCCCAGACTTACCCCAAAAGCAGCTTAGGAAGGATCCCTCGGGGGACCCCAGGCAGAGGCAGTTTAAAACCTCTCTCAGATGATTTTAATTAGCAGCCAAAGCCAAGGTTGAAAACCAATATTCCTATGTAGTGCCCATTAAAGTCTGCTCTGCACACAAAGCCCTTGGCATCTTGTAGCACACAGACTTCCCTTGAGCAGGTCTGGTGTGGGACATGGGACTCTGGACTTCTAACAAGCTCTCAGGCCAGGCTGGGGATGCTTCTTATGCAAAACAAACACAGAGTTGCAAGGTCCTTCAGAACAGAGACTGGTTGTGTGATGTCAAGGTTGAGGCTGCAGGACGCAAAGAAAATGAGGTCATATTGCAGAGTTCAGTCATCTGGGTTCTATGCCAACTCTTATCAGCAACAAAGCAGCCTTCAGGTAAATGACCTTGCTGAGTCTATGGATGTTGTCTGTATGAGAGGACCTGTCTGGCTTTCTTCTACCTCTACCCATTCTGTTGTTTTGAGAGGTCTGGTTGTGTCTTGGCTTCCCTAAGTAGGTACCATTCCTAAAAAGGGCTGACTTGATGTTAGCTGTATTAATTGAAAAACAATCTTACAAGTGCTAAACTACTAAAGATAGAACTATATGCAGTAACTGCGGTTTGAGTCTACTTACTCTCTAGCATGTTTAAGCATCTAGCAAGTGTGCTGACCCTTTATGTAAACAACGCTGACCTTAGGCAGATAAACCTACACTGCCACAAACCATTTAGCATCCTGGCCCATTCTCAACAGCGCCCAGCTGTGGTAGGGTGATGCAAAGGTGGACTCACTTTTCCTATCCTATCTACTTACACACCCTTTGCAATAAGACTTGGATGTGCCTGCCCTCAGGGGATGGAAGCTGCCTTCCTCTCCTGTCAACTGTGAGTTTAGTCACATGACTTGTTCTCACCATAAGAACCAGAAGAAGCGAGACCACACCCAATTCAGCCCATGCTTATAGACACTGTGCAGCTTAGAAGTCTGTCATCAGGATTAGTCTGGCAACAAATGAAAAACACTTGGACCAGAAACTTGTACCGGTTGAGGCTACCCTAAAGCAGGTGGTCTCAAGGACCTGCCTCACCGGCTGAGAGATGAACATAGACCAAATTGCTGACCTGCAATATTGTGAGGAGCCATAGATAATCATTGCTTTATACTCATGTTTTTTTTTCTAATGTGCAAGATCTGAGTGTGAAATCCTTGCACTGTGTATGCATATTCCCATCTGTGTAATATGATGTCTGTAGGTTTGTGCATGGTGCCTGTGTGTATGTTGTATGTGGAGGCCAAGGTTGATTTGTGTGTCTTCTTTAATCACTCTCTATCTTATCTATTGAGGCTCTCTCATTTGAACTCAGAACTTGCTGATGCAGCTAATCTAGTCCTCTGCTTTCTCTGGGAACCCACTAACTGCCTCCTGGCTACTGAGATCACAAGTAGGCAGGCCGCCACTTACTCTTGTGGGTGATGGTGTCATGAACTCTGGCCCTCACACTGGCACACTTTGCCCACCAAGACACTTTTCCAATCCCTAAACTCCTCTTTTAAATTGTGGCAAAAATACACAGAACAAAAACTTAACATTTAAGCATATAATCTGCTATCATTAAGTACATTCAAAGCGTCGTAAAACCCCTTTATTTTCTTACCCCAAATCTAAAACTCCAGACATATTCAAAACTAACTTTATTGTCCTCAGCCTCCAGTTGACCTCTACTGTATTTTCTGTCTGAATTAATTTTCCTCTTCTGGTATCAATCAAAAGCTGACGTGTGCCACAGTGTTCTTTGTCTTGGTCATTTCATTCAGCACAATGCCTGTAGCAACCATACGTGCTTTAGTATGCGCAGCATTTTTATTCCCTTTAAAAAGAAGTAGTCTATTCTATAAGCACCGTAATTTGGTTATCCATTCATCTATGATGGACATTTGGGTCTAGTGCTTGGCTACTGTGAATGTCGTTGTGATGAACATGGCATAGGAGACTCTGTTCAGGTTGGTGGTTTCAATCTTTTGGTTATAGATGTAGGGACAGAGTTGATGGATCATATGATAACAATTCTATGTTTAAACTTTCAAGAAACCTCTGAACTGTTTTCCATAGATGCCACCCATTTGGTATTAGATATTTCTATTAGTGATCTGTGAGAATTCTAATGTCTCTACATCTTTGACAGGAGTAGTTGACCACATATAAGTAGACTCCACAGTGTTTTTTTTTTTTTGTGTGTGTGTGTGTGTGCTTTTCTTTGGTTACAATTTGGTGTTGTAGTTTTTTGGGGGGGAGGAAGAATGTTTTCATTTTTTCTTGGTTTTGTTGCTCTACTAGGTTTTTGTTTGCTTTGTGAGAAAGAACTTAAAGTTGGGTGGTAAGAAGGGGGAGTAAATCAGGAAAACTGGGGGAGGAGAAGTATATAATCAAAAATATATTTAAATTTGAAATTTCTTTCAATAATAAAAAATATAATAATAGAAAAGTTTAAAAACCTGAAATACTTATTTTTCTATTTTTTTTAAAAAGTCATTCCCTCCTAGGCAGTTCTTGGCTGGCTGCCCTCTCACTCGGACTCGGTCATTCTTGTCTTTCTGTCCCACCAAACCTGACACTCCTGTTTCAGGATATTGCTCTTGGACAAATTGGGCCAAACTGCAGCAGGAAGCAACCACCCCCAAAACTAGGTAAACTGCACTTCTTTGGTGGATGGAGCTATGCCCTGATGGACTTGGCCTTGACAATTTCCAATAAAGACTGGTTCTCTCCGGTCATAATGAAAAAAATAAAAATAAAAAAAGTCATTCTAATGGTAGAGTGTGTGTGTGTGTGTGTGTGTGTGTGTGTGTGTGTGTTTGTGTTTGTGTGCTGAGGATCAAACTCTTCATAGTAGACACGTGATGCATCACTGGCCAGCATCCTCAGTTTCTTTCCGAGGCTTTGCTTTGCATTTCCTCACTGACAAGTTATGCTCAGCATTCTCCCTGTATTTATTGGTCGTTTTTGTGTCTTCTTTGGGAAAATGTCTGTCCAAGTACTTTGCCTTTCTTTAAATTGGGTCATTTGTTTTCCTGATTCTAGTTTAAATCCTTTTGATATTTTATCACAAGCTTGATTTTCCAATGTTATAAAGGATTTTTTACAATTGAGGTAGTATCTTTCTCACTCTTTATTATGTTTTTTTCTGGTGCTCATAATTTTGGTTTTACATCCAAGAGGTCACTGACAAACCCAATGTCATAAGTGTCCCTGTGTTTTTCTTCTAAGAGCTTCACAGTTGAGGCTCCTATGTTCAGGACTTTGATGGATCTGAGTTAATTTCTACATATGGCATAAATTAAGGGTCTGTCTCCATTCCTTTGGTATGTGGCTATCCAGCTTTCTCATCCTATTGAAGAGGTTGTTATTCTCAGTGAATAGTCTTGGCACCTTTGCCAGTTTATTTCTGGGACGATTCTATTCTGTAGGCTTCAGATTCTGTCCTTACAAGAGCATGAGACTATTTTGGTTTTTATTATGTGGTGTAGCAAATTTTGAGATTGAGAACTATTAGTCCTTCAACTTCGTTCTTAATTTCAAGAGGATTTTGGGGGAGTTGGAGTGATAAATCCTTGGTTAAGAGCTCTGACTGTTTTAGCCAAGGGCCTGGGTTCAATTTCTAACATTGACATGGCTGTTCACAATCACCTGTAGCTTCAGTTCCAGGGAAACTGATGCCCTCTTCTGGACTCTGCAGGCACCAGACACATGTGTAGTTCACATATAACTCTCTTTTTCTCTCTCTGTCCTTCCTTCTCTATATTTTTCTTTCTTCCTTTTTTTTTGCTCTTTCCATTCACTTTTCTCTTTCTTTCTTCTTAGCATAGATGAAATTTAGGACCTTATGGATACTAGTTAGGTTGTCTATCTCTGGGCCATAACCCAGCCAGGATTGTTTTTTTTTTTTAAATCATCACTAATATTTTCATAAAATTCCATTGAGTATGTAGGTAGTTTTGAATAGTTATATCCTTTTAATAATGTTACATCTTTAAACCTGTGGAAATTAGATTTTTTTCCATTTATTCACTTATTTATATCTTCTTCATTTCTTTCAGCAGTTTTGAATTGTGCTTTTAGCTCTTTAGTTTCAGAGTGTTTTGGTGTACATGGCTATATATGATAACAAATAATTGGTCCACTATGTTCATTATTTCAGGTCACTGAATTATAGCTTACTAATTTCCTTCCTTGATAGATAGTCCCAGAATAGGATTAAACTTTCTCATTTGCAGAACATGGCATGGAGGCTGAATGTCTTCTGCCTTCCTACTTTCTAAAGTTTTCTACTGAAATGGACGAGCACTTTTGTTCTTTTGCCTCCTCTACTCATTTGTCTGAAGGTAACAGGGAGCCTGGTTTATCTAAGGGTGAGGAAGAAGAGTCAGGATGCATGTGTAACTCAAGGGATGGTCTTTAATTTAATGGAGTGTTTGATTTCCTGTTTTCAGAGCCTGCAATTCCACTTACATGGCAAGGACCCATGACTCTTCTTTTAGACAACAAGACCCTCACTCTGACATGATATGATGAGTGTGTAGAAATAAGTCACGTGGTGGTAGGACAGGGCAATTCCAGGTCTGTAGAGCTCTCTCATATTTAGGCTACAGAGTTGAGGTGGAAACACATATTCTATAAAGCTTATTAACAGATGGGCTTCATAATAATGGATCTGACATCTGAATCTCCAACTGTCTTTCCCACAGTCTAAATACAGGATCATTTACAAAGGCATTCATAATGCCTTTGCATTTATGTTCAAATAAGGTGACCTGAATCAGACCTGGAAGTGAGAAGAAACACTGCAAGAATTCCATACATTAAAAAATTAGGGCTGGGGAGATACTTTTTGTGAAATGGAAGAGAAAATAATTTAGAAGGTACCAAAGTTTCAAAATAAAAGCATCTGTAAGGATGAACTTATTCTTTACATGCAGCTATGTGCTATTGCCCACCTTTGTTACTCTTATGCCCCGTTTTATGAATGAGGAAAAGGGAGGTACAATTGATGCCCGGGGTTTCACAACCTTATAAAAATAGAATAGATTCAAATAATACATGATTTCATGCCATCCTGATAATTGGACAGCAGGTAACACTGGGATGTTTCCTTGGAGATTGCTGAGGACATATTCCTGATCCTTTGACTGTGAGACTGACCATTGAATTTGATGAACTGATAGAGTGTATGTGATTATGTGTGAGTCTAAGTTCTTGATTTTCTGCCATCTGCCCTGAGAAAAACCTGCCTCAGCAATGCTTGTTTATGCAAAACTTTAGGATCCGTGTTGGTCCATGCATATTTTCAGGATCCAAACTCAATGTTGAATATATAGTCAACCCAAATTAATCTGAAGATTAAAGCAGGAGAATTCACTCAATTCCATAATCATAAGCAAGAAAAAGATTTGTTTGTTGAGGTTCTTCATCACTTTAGAGTTGATAAATAAGGGTTTATTTATATTCTTTTACATGAAGCTATCTGGTTTTGCCGGTACCATTTGTCAAAAAATGTTATCTTTTCTCTGATGTGTATTGTTGGCATTTCTTTAAAAGACTGGGTATTTGTAGTTGGGTGGATATATGTCCAGGTCTTCAGTATGAATCCATTACCAGTGTGTCTGATTTTTATTCCCATACCATGTTGTTTAATTATTTTAGCTCTGTAGTACAACTTGAAATAAGGAATGGTAATACCTCTAGAAGTTATTTTATTATTCAGGATTGTTTTAGTTATTCTGTGGGTTTGTGTAGATAGATAGATAGATAGATAGATAGATAGATAGATAGACACACATACACAGACAGAGCATGAAGTTGGGTGGATAGGAATGGGAGGAAGATCTGTGACTAGTTTGGGGATAGGAAAAATATGATTAAATATATTATATGAAGTTCTCAAAATCAGAGACATTAAAAATGAAAAGGACATATCTATTGTTAAAGGCAGTAATATTTTGGGCTTTGTTTGCTGTGCAGCACTTTTCCCAACCATAGTTGATGAATACAACAAAGCAAATAAAATTAAATAAAAATGTCTAAATGCAGGGTTTTGTTTCCACCTTCTCTGATAACACAACTTTGGCAGCAATGCTGTGTATTCAGGGGGATCAGGCTTCTTGTTATCAGGGATGCAGCCAATATAAATGCTCAGCAGCCCTGATAGAAGGATAGAGCCTCAGGGTGTTTTGTCAGTCAGTTTCTAAGAATTGAAAGGTTCTGCTTTATAGCTCAGTCTATTTTTTATCATACTACACTGCAGGACTTTCCCATGCTAGATTGGCTAGGATGCTTGGCTTACATGCAACATTTGACAGAGCTGCCATCTAAGACTGCTCCAAACCACTCAAACACGACCACAGCAGCTGAGCAAAATGAAGAAAGTGTTCTCTCTATCAATTCAAATTTGGATTCTTTGTAGTGGGATATTTGAAGTTTATTTAAAAAATTACCCATCTTGCCTGAATACACATGGAAAAGAGCATCCGTTTGCAAAAGTATATATTTATTTGATTTGTTCTCTAAACATGTAACAACAAAACAAAACAAAAAACAATCAAACAAATGAAAAACAAACATATAATTAAAGAAACACATTCTGTTTTCACCACTCATGTATTTGAGTACCTGGTCCTCAATAATAGGTGGTAGATACAGGTGGTTTCATGGGAGAGCCAATATGACTTAGTTTTGCCTTTCATTTTCTCCTCACAGAACCTACAAAGCTGCAAGGGACCACCCTCCATCCACAGACACTGCAAGCTGGTGAGCGGAGTGACTTGGAGATTAGAGATGCTGCTAAGGAGAAAATGGTCAGGTGTCCTGTACACCCCCCTTTCAGTGACCCTATGTGTGGGCTTCTCTGTGGATGGGTCTGCCAGTGAGAAATGCAATAGTAGCTGGCATCTGCTTGTAAATGCTTCTATGTGGAGGGAGTACATGTCACAGAAGTAGGCTTTGTGTGGCTGGACGAAAGCAGCCACTCATTTTCTCCCTCTCTATTAACTCCTCTGCCTTTTCCCTCTGACATCTGTGAAGCCCTACACTCAGTCCACTTCATTTCCTCCAGGATTCAAGTTTTGCCCTACTCGAACCAGAGGATCAGTACCTCTTAGTGCATGAAATGAAGGTCCCTTTCTCTCCACAACTAATCTCCAACTCAGACAACTTCTGCCCCAAGAGAAAAATCCAGCACTATCTTTACACCATTGTTGACTAGCTAATGTGCTCATCGTGTGTATTGTTCAAATGAAAACATAGAAATTGGTACTCTAACCTAGATCTTTCTGTAACTATGGCTTGTGTTTCCAAGCTATTTCCCTAGATTTCCAGATAACACTGCAATGTTTACAATGTGTGATAGTTTGTATAGCGTGTCTACAGCCTCCGATTAGAATAGCCTTTATAGCCATCCTATGATACTCATTACGAGTCCTACCCAGGTTACCCATCTGAACCAGTAAGCAGGACAGCTATGCATTTAAACCCTAAAATAGCCTGGTGGTGGTGGCGCACGCCTTTATTCCCAGCAGAGGCAGAGGCAGGCAGATCTTGGTGAGTTCGAGGCCAGCCTGGTCTACAAGAGCTAGCTCCAGGACAGGAACCAAAAAGCTATGGAGAAACCCTGTCTCGAAAATCCAAAAAAATAAAAAATAAAAAAACATATACCCTAAAATACAGCTACATAATCAATCATGTCTTCTTTACTAACAATATTGAAAACGTGTTTTTTGTTCTGAAAGGTACTAGGGACTGTACATGTGTTTTCATATTTTGAAATATGAAATAAGTTTATTTACTTGCTTCTATGAAATTGAAATGTTTCTATTCCCTGATATTAAGTTTCTCTGTCAATGCAATAAATCAGATCAGGCTGAATTAATAAGACCAGGTTAAATCTGAGCAAAGGAACTCTGGAGTGATCTCAGGGTAGGAGGTGGGAAGAAATCACATGGTAGGTCTATGGGCTGGGTCTTAAATACCCTGTAGTGTCCTCCTGAATATCTCAGGGGGAGGAGCCACCTTTCAGCAGGCTTTCTGAGGAGAGGTGGGGTTTGGAATGAGGGAGAGTGAGGCTGGAGTGGAGCTTCCAACTAAGCAAAGATGACATTACCAAACATCACAGATTTGCATCTAGTACAATTATGTGTGAACTACTTATAACTTAAAGTAGTAATTTTTCTCCTAAAAAAAAAACCCTCAATACAAAAGTCAGTGAAGTACTACCATTCAGGACTTAACATGCATCATAGCTTAAAAAAATTAGTATTTAGCAAACATTTTAATGATCATACTGGCTGAGCCAATTAAATTATCTAATTTATCTGGAGAAATTCACTAAGTTTCACCTAAAAAATTGTAGTTCACAAGTCTATACAAAAGAGAAAAAAGAAGACTCCACTAAAATAAATAAGATAAGCAGTCTTTTAAAAAGCAAGAGAATAGAAGAAAGCAGCACTGAGGATATAAACCTGGGTAAAGTCCTCAAAATGTCATTTGAACCATGGAAAATTCTTCCCAAGAGAAAATTCAATAAAACAAAGAAAAATCTCTTTCAAAAGCAGTCTGCAGTACATCTGTTAGCTAATACAAGATTCTTCTAGCTTTCTAGACACTCACATGGCCCTAAATGCTATGTGCAAAAGCAAAGGACACACTGACAATTTTCTGGGCAGGGGTGATACAGCATCATTTCCCTTTTTGCTCCAAGATAAAGGTCAGCATCAGGATGCATGGTATCAAAGCACACGGGATAGTTGACTTTGAACACTGCTAGGGTGAAATAAACAATTGATAATCATCTTTTTCCAAGTCTGCCCATCAGGAATTCCATGACAGAGGTAAATCTTTTCACGCGATATTTGTCTCATAAACTCATAAATGAGTTCAAAGGTGAAATTGTCAGCGTGGTAAAAATTGCCACAGGAGCAGGAGTGGCTCAAAAGAAGCAGCAGCATCCAAACATCCAACCCTAGGGTGGGGACAGTCTCATGAAAGTGATAACCAATGAGACTGTTTTTAAATTTATTATATACAGGAGACCACTGAGGTTGGAGGAGTTGCTATTTTGCATGATAAGAAGCAAGACAATAAGGCTAAACGTCTTACTCAGGGTCACAGAATCAGTTGAGGTGGAGGAATCAGGTTTTGACGTTAGATCTCTCTAAACCCAAAGCATTTACTCCTAAGCAGCTGTAAATCCCCATTCAAAATTGTGGCATCCACGTGTGGGAGTGCCGCTGGATCCATGGCCCATGTGATGCCTCTCCCCTGTGTTACCCATCAACTTGCCACCTAAACACCACATATCATCATTGTCTTTGCTTCTCAGGCATTTGCTTGTGAGATAAGAGAAATATGCCTGGTGTCCAGATTCTTCTTTTATCGTTTGGATGGGTCATGAAATGCCACAGGTGAGGGAAAGAAACCTATGGCCTAAAGAACTTCTGGTTGAGGCGCTACTTGGAATCCAAGGTCATTACCGGGCACTAGGTGTCTCTGGAGTGGGGGCAGCTGTCAGGAAAAAAAGTGTCGTTGTTTGAGCAGGTCTTGAGGGAGAACTCTGGTGCTCTTCCTTTGGTTAGAAAGAAGTTTCAAGAAGTCACACGAGCAGCAGAGGAGGATGCAATGAAGATGAGATAATTCTGTGATAGACGTACTAGTAAGCACCCACTGTGAGTGGACTGTCTTACTGTAGACCCTCCAAGGTGCTACTTATTAATAGAATGTTTGTCTATCAGTTGTCCGAGTAAGGGCTAGAGAAGCAGTGGTATTGTCCAACAGGTTCTTCCTATTTTGGTCAAGGATTATCTGGGAAGCATTAATTACTAGGCATCTCTGGCAGATCTGTCATACCATAGAAAGATCGGACACCAGGAGAGAAAGCAAACTGTTCCCATTCGTTAGTCATTCAAAGAAGCAAGTGAAGTCTGGTGTGTTCAAAGAGATAGGAAGGAGTATCTTCATGAGACCCTGCTAGTGAGCTTTATATGTTAATAGATGCAAACTTAAATATGCTCTGCCATAGATGAAGTATAAAGCTTTATGCGTGTTGGAGAAAGCCTCTCTATAAATATAGTTTTTGTTTGTAGAGTTGAAATAAATATATGTTAAGTTGACTGGAGGGAGAAGAGCGAGAAGCAGGATAGGCGTGTGCTACCACCTGGTACAGAGCCAGGTACGTAGTGTCCAACTATTACTACTTCCCTATTGGGTTTAACGTAAAGAAAATTTGGACAGACCAGAAGGCCAAGGACTCCCAGCATTAACCTCTATTCTTAGTAAGTGCTTGCTAAATGAATGAGTAAAATAATAAAAATTGAGATAGTGGCCTAGGAAGGATCATAACTGTAAAAATTGAATTTTTAGTTGAATAAAGATTAATCTCATCACCATAACACCAATATAATAGAGCAGCTACTTTATAATTCCAATAGAGTAAAGTCCAAAGATTGACAAAATCTATGTCGGATAATGGTTACTCTTGAGAAAACGGAGAATGGAAGTGGGTATGAGATGGGAATAAAAGAGAGGGGAGGGAGTTATAACATTGTGATTCCTGACACACATATAATCTTTCCAAAAATGTGCTGCGCAGTACGTAGTTTAACTAAAAGCGGCTTTCATAGGCTCTTATATCTGAATACTTGTGCCCCGGTTGGTGGAACTGTTAGGGAACACTAAGATGTGTGGCCTCATAGGAGGAACTGGGGCAGGGCTTAGAGGTTTCAGAAGCCCACATGATTTTCAGTTAGCTTTCTCTCTGTATTGTGTTTATGGATCAGAGGTAAACTCTCAGATAAACCTACAGTGTCATGTCTGCCTGGCGTCATTCTGCCCTCCATGATGGCTACAGACTCACCCTTCGGAACTATAAAATTCAAAAACCTCTTTTTTGTTTATTGTTTCCTTGGTCATGATATCTTTCCACAGTGATGGAAAAGTCACTAAGACAGTTGTTACACTTGTGACTTGTGCACTTCTCTTTCATATGTATGTATGTATTGCACATCAATGTCCATAACAGTTTTTAGACAGTGAAGGATCTTGGGCTTTGACTTTTTAACTATTTCCAGAACCTCTATCTGCACCAGATAAGAAACAGTGACCAAATGTTTATTTTCCTATCTGTAGCTTAGCCAAACAAAGAAACAAACAAACAAATAGGAAAAAACTTGAGCAATAAAATCATTAAAACAAAGCCAAAATCAACCAACCAAACAAATGAAGAAAAACCCTAACAATAAAGGCAAACTCTTTTCTTCACATATATTTTAAAAAGGAATTTAGTATCGAGGACCTACAAAGACTAATGCTATGTACTCATTTATGGATATAAACTTTGAATATCCAGATATGTGTGTTCCATTTGGAGTATCCTTAAGAGTCAGGAAGTTAGTAATGTTTCTTGGTGTGATTTCAGTGGAGAAGAGTTAGAACTCAATGGTATAATGGATTAAATGGAACTAGTGGATTAAGAAGAATTAAATTAGACTTGGGGATGGGAGAGCAGAGTAGAGTAGGAGTTATGGGGCAGAATAAGTAACACTAAGGAACATTTAAAACAATGGTAGGGAAAAGTATTGCTTAGAAACATCTTTAAATACATACAATGTCTTAGGTGCAATGAAAAGACATAGCTTTGTTTTTTAGACATTGTTGCTAATGATCTTTCTGCATACCACAGTTATGGGGAAGTATTAGACAAATCCCCATTGAGGGCCAACCTAAGAGACTGTTAGCCTACACTCTTCAGAAGTGTCAAAGTTGGAACAGACAAAGAATGCAAAGGACACTTCCAGACACATTAAACAGCAAGAGCAGGACAACTAAATACAGAGGACTTCCCCCTGAATCGTCACCATTGGCTCCGTTCCAGTTTCACTCTGTTTCTGTGTGATAAGATCCCCCAACCAAAACAACTCGAGGAGGAGAGAGTTTATCTGGCTTATACGTCCAGGCAGCAATCCATCACTGAGGAAATTCATGGAAGGAACTCAAAGCAAGAACCATGAATAACAAACTCTACTTGTTGGCTCACTCAGTCAACTTTCTTACACAACCCAGCACCACCTGCAGAGCGATGGTGCTGCCCATGGTGGGCTGGGCCCTCCCACATCAATCAAAATCAAGACATTTCCTCAGACATGCTTTCCAGCCAATCTGATTAAGGCAATGCTTCACTTAAAGTTTCCTTTTACAAGGTGATCCTAGCTTGGGTCCAGTTAATAAAAACAACTAACCAAATGAGCTCTAAAATGTAAGTGACAGTAAGCTTCAGCTTTACTGTCCTGATTTGGTGCTGGTGTGTGGCAAAAAAGCCCAAGCTGCTTTGTTTTGGTAGTATCTCTTAGTCCATGTTGGCCTCTTTAACATAACACTATAGAATGGGTGGCTTTTGAGCTACAGAAATGGGTCCCTCACAATTACCAAGGCTAAGCAGTATATTCACTGCCAGGGAAGGGACCATGCTTTGCCTCAGTGATAGTTGTCCTGCAATCTCATGTGGTGGCACAGCCGAGGAAGCTCTCTGGAGTCTCTGTAATGATGGCACAGCTCTCATGACTTACCAAGGTCCCACCTCCAAATAAAACCACACAGGGGACCAGATGCTAATATATCAACTTGGGGGTAAACAGAAACATTCAATATTAAAAACATACTGTAATCTATTCAAAGGTAATGGATCATCAGGTTGGCAATTCATTCTCAATGGATTCAGAACAAGAGATTCTTATATGATGCTTACTATCCTTGGTTGATTTTGAGATTATATTGTTTAAGAAATGAAAAGTAGATTCCATGACTTTAGCCAAGATCTAGAACCAGATCATTCCAAGAACAGGAGGTAGAGACACTTCCCACAGTGGATTCAGACAGATGGGAAGTCAGGGCTGTGTTTAGCCGTGATGGCATGGCTCGAGCTTCCAGAGTCTCAATAATGTCTTTTATTTAGTTTTTTATCTCATTTTTTTAAAAAAATTAGAGGGCAAATAGTTTAATTACCAAAAATCTTCGCATAATCAGGTTGAGAGTTTTAAAGGAGAACTGTGTGTTCAATGTGCGCATATATTAGAAGCAAGGTCCATATGGGGGATTCTAAGATGAATACAAGCACAGGAAGCTGTGAAAACACCATTTGAGCTACTTATAGTAAATTTGCTTTCCTTGGCAGCTCCCTTCCACCATGTTCTATTATCAGCGGGAGATTGGGCTTGACAACCTCAATAAATCAAACTGTCCAGTAGCAGCTCCTTTTCCTGATGCCACTGGAAGTGGAAATGAGGAAGAGAGATAGGAGTGGAAGGGTGCAAGCGGTGAGCAACATTCAGCGGAGAGGAATCAAGCCAATGAATGATGGCCCGTCACCAAGTCTTGCCACGCCTGGGACAGAGCAGATTCCAGTCCTGCTGGAAGTACCCAGATGGAAGAAGGATGTGCCTTGGCAGTGGACAGTGGGGTTTTATCCCACATGGTAGAAGTGACCAGATGACCCTGAAGCAAGCATAGGACTGTGGTCCTGGTGGTCTTCTAACACGAAGGAAGGACCAGACTTTGTTTCCCTAAACCCAGGCATGGCTCTGGTTTGGAAGCCTCCGCTGGCCTTCCTATTCCGTCTGAGCCGTAACAATGAGTCAGAAGAATTAGTCTCCTGCAGCTGGAGTGCCAGGCATTCTCTGGAGTGCCTGACTGCTGGGCATCAGTGGCATCACCGTTTGACTTGAATGGATGCTCAGATAGCCAAACAAAGAACAAAGTGGGTGCAGTACAAACCATTACTTTCTTTCAGTGGGGTCTGTGTTGGTGGTATACCAAGCAACACATGAGACGCATAGTCTGGGAATGTGGATGCCAATCCTTAGCCACCCAAAGTCATCAGAGGTAAGGATGCACAGGTTTCCTATGCTTGTTCACTGGACATATTGACATATTGCCCTAAAAGATTTTGTACTAGGATAAACAATACAGTAAATAATGGATTTTTTGAAACTCTCTACTCTAGGAATTTCAAAACTGGCACATTTATTAACTGGTGGATCTTTCAGGCATGTAGTAATCTTCCTGTTTAAAATTCAAATGGATCTTAAAAGATGTCCCAAGTGCAGTAGAAAAATACAGGCAGGACAGATGGACAGGTAATGCTGTTAAACCCATTGGACAGAAGGCTGGTAATCAGCAATGACAGCAGAAGAAGTGCAATGCCAAATGGCAATTTTCTCTAGATGTAACCGCATGGAATAGGGAGTCTGTGTGTTCAATTAAACACAGCCCTTGTTCAGGGAGAATGACAGATTTAAAAAAGACTCAAGACTGCCCCCTCGTGTGAGTATAGATACAAGCAGCTGCAAATGTTTAATAAAAGTTTTCTCTTAAGTTGAACTCACACTGTTATGCAAAATACAAAACAAACAAACAAAAAAAACTATTGTACATTCCAAATGATTCACTATTAGACTACCCATTTTGGAGAATATTAATATCAAAGAAATTGGTGAATTTGCTCATATCTTCCAGGCGATCAAATTGCTATTAATTACCTCTGCTATATGCTATTTGGAGATGAGGGTGAATGGTCCTAGGCAACAAGTCATCTGTGTTTCTCAAGCAACATTGCTGGCTTTGGAATCCCTTCTCAACTGAAATAGTTCCAGGTAGGCCAGGCTAGCACTGAGCCTCTTTCCTCAGCCTTCTGAATCTAGGATTACAAGTGTGAGCCAGAATTGCAGAATTTCTACTTTAGAATCATATATTCAAAAGGTTTAATGAACGTCAGATAAGATAAGTGCCCGCCGTTTAGATGATAAATATAAGATGGTGACATACTGATACTATCCTACAGAATTTCCTCATTGGTCTTTGGAGCAGAGCCTGTGGACTATTTATCTGGATTTGTTTGGATCCATTAACTCCCTGGCCTGCCCCTTCCTTCCTGGAAGCTTGATTCTCACAAACTGTGTCTGAAAGTCATTATCACTCCAGTTTGAATGCCTTTGCCCCTTCAAAAGCTCATGTGCAGGCACGTAAACTCCAAGACTGGGATGACATGAAAACCTAGGTGCTTTCAGAGATGACCTTATTAAAAGGACTGTACAGAAGGATAGATAGAACTAATCAGGCCCCTTTCTCCTGGTCTTCGTGCACATGGGACCAACACTTAAGGCACCACACTGGAAGAGATCATGTCCTTCTAGGCATTAAACTCTCTGTCATCTGATCTTGCTCTTCCTTCTCTCCAGAACTGTGTAAAATGAATTTCTTTTGTTTATAAGTTACCTAGTGTCAGGGATGCTTTTTTTAAGATGCAGCAGTGAACCAAGCCACCCATCTGCAGGGGACTCTCCTTAGGCTCTTGAGGTCCCTTTGTTTGCATTAACAAAGAGCAAATAACACCTGAGAACTTATTCCGTCTATTCTAGCCCCTCCTGCGTCTTGGCTCTGCCTGATGACTGGTGGATGCAGGGGCTAACAGTTTGTCAGTGAGAAATAAAAGCACCTCTGTCCTGCATAGCAACAGAGGCATTGCCCCTTTCTCCAGAGCAGAGATTAATGTGAAGAATGATTCTTTTCCAGAGTGCCTGTCATACAGGTGGAGGCTTGGAATTTGCTTGAAGCTGTGCTGTTCTCCTCAACTTTCCTGCTTGCTCTCCTCACGCCCTTGCCTGGTCTTGCTGGAGCACTTCCTTCATAAATCCTTTGTACTCGACTTACTGCCTTCAGCTGCCCAGGGGAGCCTGTCCTATGTGTATGTATTCTCTTCTCTGGGTTCTTTAAGCAGGCGCACAGAATGCAATTTTGTCCCCAGAATGACTTGTTCATAACATAAAATACTCCAGTGTTGAGCCAACTGAACATGGAGACAGAATGGACTGGGACCTTCCCGCTGAGGCCTCTGGTTCATTTCTAGGCTTCTACACTTGGCCACTCTTGTCCTCCCTGTTCCTCTTTGCACACTTAATACCTCTTCTCTTCTCTGTCCAGACAGCAAAGCACCAGTTCACATCTCTGCTGAAATCCATTTTGCCTTCCTCACCACCATCTACCTTCTGTGTATCCCCTATTCTCTGTCTTTCATGTTCTCTTGACATTTATTATACCATAAATGTATCACCTTTTACTATTAGAATATAATATATTATGTATAATATAATATATGACTAGAAATAAATACTATAGATAAGAAACAAGCTTTTATCTGACATAGTAGTGCATATCTGTCACCTAGAACATGTGATATTTTATGTGAGAGTTCAAAGATATTTTCGCTGATATTTTAGTGTCTATGGGCCAGACAGACTCTGTGATAACTACTCAAAGTTGCCATCATTTCAAAACTGTCAGAAAATACATGATTGAGAATGCCACTGGGCTCAGATCAAACTCTCTACAAAAAGAGGTGGGACCTTTCATTTTTGACTTTGCTTGAAAGTCAAGACTTCAAAAGTAAAATTCAGAGCTGAAAATTTTCATGGTGTTTTCAAAGAAGTAATGCCACAGGGCAAACTGCTTCCTCTAAACTGGACAGACAGAGGCCATGGAGAACACAGCTATCTGTAGCAGAGCTCCATATGCAGAATCCGTTGTACTGAGTGGCTGTGGGGCAGGAGCGTGATAGTTGAACAGGCCAGTCTCAGGGCTCACCTCTCCAGGAGGGCCCGGCTTGAGCAGAGAGCAGTGTCTACACTTAGTTCTAAGTCTTATCCCCAGGAGCCAATCAGTTTTAGGTCTCCGCCATCACCAACAGACTAATCCACTCTTGCTTCTGTCAGGGTGAGGTGGAGGGAGCCATTTAAAACACCCTGCAGGCTTCTTTTCTTTGGTAGGAGGCTTTACTTTAGAGAAACTACTGGACCAGAGCCCGAGTCTGGGCGCTTTATTCCCCTGCACCCTACTAAGCTCTTAGGAGAGAATTACTAACTCTTATTAGTCCTCCTGTAGAGTAAAAATGAAAGTGTATGTGAAGTTTACACACCTAGGACCAGCATTGCCTGATCTAGGGCTTAATCACAGGATCAGGGAGCCATTGCAGTCTCCCCACATAATTCCCCCATATCACCAAAACCTTATTTACACAATTCCTTGTGCCTACTACTCATTACACCAAAAGGCAAAAAAAAAAAAAATACATTTTGATGAGACAAAAAGAACATCAAGACCAGATGTGACACAGATGTTGGAATAATCAGGCCAGGAATTTTAAACAGATATGATTAATATGTCAAGAGCTGTGATGGAGAAAGTAGCCACCATGTCAGAACACATGGGCAAAGTAAGCCAGAGGAGAAGATTACAAGAAGAAACAACGGTGATCAAAATCAACCTCACAGAAACGAAGAATCCCTTTAATGGGCTCATTGGTAGGATAAAGAGTTGAAGAATCTCAGCACTTGGAATTATCTCAACAGAAACATGCCAACCCAAAAAACACAGAGAAAAACGCTGATGTAAAAAAGTGGGAGAAAATAATGAGGAACAATGATGTCGTTGCACATGGTGGTGCGTGGATGTGATGGGAACACAAAAGGAAGGAAGGGAGGGAAGAAAGGAAAGAAAATGCTTGAAGCAATAATGATGGACCCCCCCCCCAAATTCTCAACCAAGTATTATAACACCAAACAGCATAAACGTGAAGCTGAAAACAACAGCATCAGCCACAAACCTGTAACTAGTCCTTTAATTTCCAAGTCATAGAGAAAGCAAAGATAACGACAACTTCTGAATGAAGTTGGAGTGGGGATTCCTTACCTGTGGGAGAATGAAGAATTGCATCTCTAGTTTTCCAGAAGTCAAGCAAGAGAGAGTGAGGCCAGAGAGATGGCTCACTGAGTAAGGCTTGCCACCTGCCTTGGTGACTAGAATTGGATCCCCAAGACTCAAACAGTGGAAGGAGGGAACTGATGCCTGCAAGTTACCTTCTGACAGTCAGAAGTCATGGCACATATGCATTCATGTATGTACACACAGATATATGTACAAAATATACATAAATAAATGAAATTAACATTTAAAAAAGAAAAGAATGAAGAAATGAATATTTAAACATAAGAGGGGAAGCCCCTCTCTACTAAACTAGAATTTTATACCCGATGAAATTATCTCCCCCCAAAGCAAAGCACAGCCAGCAAGATAGCTCAGTGGGCAAAGTACATGCTGCCAAAGCTGATGACCTGAGTTTAATCTCTGGAACCCACAGAGTAGAAGGATAGAAGCAAATCCCACAGCTGTCCTCTGACCTCCACGCGCATGTTTTAAGATGTGTGCAAATCTTCTGCTCCTCTGTAAAATAAATAATGTTTTGAAAAGCACATTTTTGTTTTAGATGAATACAATTTTATGAAGTATGTGGCCAGCAGATCTACCTTCTACGAAGTGTTAAATTAGTTATTCATTTCTCCTTTTCCTTTTATGTCAAATGAGTCCTGGGAGGTAAAGTATTAAGCAAGGACAGGGACAAGGATAGAAGAGGAGAGTGGGTAGGATAACTAAAACTAGGGATGCATGAAAAAAGCCCTATGAAAGCCCACACATTCCTAAGCTAATTTCAAAATATAATTTAAGAGAAAGTGTTTGAAAAGAATTACCTAACATGGGTAGGAAACATGGCTCTCGGAAGACACAGGCTAATAGACAGAAAACATGGCACAAGAAATGGAATGTCTCTCTATGAATGCTGAGAATAAGAGACCGAGAGCACAGCTCCAGTAGGGGACAACTTCAGTGCCCAAGGCACAGGGAATAGATACCAGGGCAAAGGAAACAGAAAGAACTGTTGGTAGCTGACAGTTACTGGGGGGAGAGAGAATCATTCTTTCTCAAGGGGGCAGCCACTGGTAGATTTTCCATGTCCCAGTAATGGCACCATACCCAACTATGGGCTCCAATCATTAGGCTTTGTGCATTATCAAAAGTTAGCAAAAATAAGGTATGAAGTTTGAAAGGGAGTAGGAATGTGATGGAGGTTTATAGGAGGAGTTAGAAGGGAGAAATGGGGGTAGAATGTTCATGTTTTGTCTTATATGTGCTAAAATTCTCAAGAATAAAGGTTATTTAAATTAAGAGTTTCTTTAGAGAGACTATCTGATAAATGTCAGGACCAGGACTCCATGTAATAAATGGAAGAGCACCAAAGAAGGAAAGAATGAAGATGAAATAAAAATCTTTAACACCTTGATCTTAATTGATTAATAGATCAATACTAATGGTAGTAATACTAATACTAATGTCATGGTTTTTAGAAGGGAAATGAATGACATCAATGACAGCAATGTTGTGATCATCACAGTCAGAAACAAAAGAAGGAACATCAGTACAGATAGCATAGACGTTAAAATCTTAAAAAGCCAGGAGACAGATCCGTAGGTAAAGTACCTGTCTTGTAATTGTGGGCACCTGAGTTCAACTACCAGCACTCCTGTGAAAACAGGGAAGAGTGGTACCCAGCTGTAACGGCAGCATTGGCAGACTTTGTTCAGGGAGAGATCCTATTTCAAAACTTCAGGAGGTGAGTGACTGCAGAAAACATCTGCATTTGATGTCTCGTGGCCACAGGCACGTAACTAGAACATAGGTTTCTATTCTTGATTTTATTCCTTCAACAACCTGCTCTAGGTAGAGTCAACAAAATGTGGTTCCCTAGCTAAATGCCATCAGTCATCTTTGAAAATTATTCTTGCATGTAGTTAATTTTTGTAGAGCAACTTAAAGTTCACAGCAAATTCACAATGTAAAAAAAAAATCCCATATACCTCCTGTCTCCACATGTCTCTCCCGCTATCTATCAAAAATCCTGATGCTTCATATTCAGGCACAACCCACAGGTTACATTAGGGGTTGCCCATTTGCGTATGCTGTGGGTTTCAAAAACTCAGAGACTTGTATCTACCTTTGTATCACATGTATGTGAATACACACACATACGACACACACACAATTAAAAGGAGCAATCAAGAAGTACTATAGCATCTTTATACTTGCAAAGTGGATAGTATGATAAAAAACAGGCCAATTTCTTAAGGCATGATCTGTTGAAATTACTCAAGAAAAAATAATTTGTAAAAGTTCATGTTTATTGAAGAAATTTAAATATTATGTTTTCCGAAAAGAAAGTGCCAGGTACAAATGAGTTCACTGGTGAATCCTACCGAAATTTAAGGCTAACACGATGTTCTACTCAGCACCAATTCTTCAAAAAATCTTTTAGAAGACAGAACTAGAGGACATTGTTTAAGACCAGCACCACTCCATAGCAAACCTAGAGAAAGACATCACAGGAAAATAAATCTATAGAGAAATGTGGCTCGTGAATACAGCTTTAATAAAAATTCCCACCTGAAAACAAAGCAAATGCAGGATTATAAAGCATAACTATACACCACAGAGAGACAAGATTTACCCTAGCTATGCAATGCCAATCCAACATGAAAATCACATGATCCTATCAACAGCAAACACTTCCAAGAGAACTTCCTGGACTTGATGAAGAACATTTACAAGAATCCATCATTTATAACATCTACTGCAATGAGAATCTAGAAGCTTCTGTGCAAGACAAGGTAAAAAGAAATCTTAATATTCCTTTCAAGGTTGTATTAGAAGTTACAGTTAGTAAAACTAAAACAAAGGGGAAAAGGCTGCAAATTGGGAAGGAAGAAATGAAGCTATCTCTTCTTATAGATGACATATGATTTGTTATGTACAAATTGGAAAGAATTGACCTAAGCCATTCTACAATAATAAGTAGTCAAAATGAGATGGAAGAGTTTAAAGTTATATCTCACAGAGACAAAGAACAGGGAAAGAGGTATCTTGATTGAGCGAACCATTATGGGGCTCGCAAGAAACCTGGAACTACAGAAATTCCCAGGAATCCATGAGGATGACCCCAGCTAAGACCCAAAGCAATAGTGGAGAGGGTGTCCTGTAGTCAGATTGATGAATATCTTAAATGTCGCCGTAGAACCTTCATCCAGCAACTGAGGGAAGAAGCAGCAGAGAGCCACAATGGAGCACTAGGCTGAGCTCCCAAAGTCCAGCTGAAGAGTGGGAGGAGTGAGAATATGAGCAAAGAGGTCAAGACCACGATGGGAACACCCACTGAAACACCTTACCTGAGTTAATGGAAGCTCACCATCTCTGACCAGACAGGAAAGGAACCTGCATAAGACCAAACTAGGCCCTCAGAATGTGGGTGACAGTTGTATGGCTGGGGCAGACTGCAGCCCACTGGCAGTGGAACCAGGATTTATCCCTACTGCTTGTACTGGCTTTTTGGAACCTATTCTCTTTGGATAGATACCTTGCTCAGCCTAGATATAGGGGGAGGGTCTTGGTCCTTCCTCAAAGAAGTGTGCCTTGTCCTCTCTGAGGAGTGGATGGAGGTGGGGTGGAAGGTATGGGAGGAGGAGAGTGAAAACAGGGACTGGTATGTAAAATGATAAAAGATAGTTTTTTAAAAAATAAAATAAAAAGAGAAAAACCATTGAAGAATACAATAAAATTAGTATATAATAATCAACCTTTTGCAGTGTAGAGAATTGACATATATGTGTGTGTGTTTATATGTTTATTTATACATCAAAAAAACTAGAAAGTGCATCATGAGGGGAGAGGAAGAGACCTTAAGGAAGATAGGAAATGAGAGAATGACAGAACACATGCATTAGGAAAACAGAGAAGGACTAACTGAGGGAAGAAGGGGCACCCTGGTAGAGAAGAAGAAGCAGATGTGGGGAGGATGGGGGGAAGAGGAATAAATGAGAAGAAATCATAATGGCGTATGAATGAAGATGTCACGATGAAACCCATTACTTTCTGTGGTAAACAAAAATTAACAGTAAAGGAAAATAGACTATAATTAATAAAGGAATGGTACTTATTTTTAACCAACACACCCATTGATTCTCATATACCAGCAATGAGTATGTGATGCTCAAAATTAAAAACAAAATACCATTTACATTAGCATCGCCACTGCAATTCACAGATATAAATCTAACAAAACTTGTACAAGATCTATGTGACCCAAAGTATAAAATGTTGGCGAAAGATATAAAATAATGAATAAACAGAGAAATATTCCATGTTCATGGGTAGGATGTTTTAATATTCTCACTTCAACTTGATCTACAGTTTTAGCCTAAGTGGGATCGAAATTCCAGCAACAATGCGTGTAACTAGGTCACTATACGATAGGTTCTATACGATAAAGAGTACAAATATGTAAAGTTTTGGAAAAGGTCAAACTAACAGTAGTTAGTAAAAAAGACTCCTGATTTCTGGGATTAATGGGGAGGAAGGTATGGACAGTTGGAGCACAGGGGGTGTTTAGGGCAGTAAGACTGCCCCATGCCACGTAACCATGAGCTTAAGTCTCTGTTGAGAGCCATGTGTGATGAGCAATGTGAGAGGGTCCCTCTGGTGTCACCTGTGGACAATGGTTGATGTTGTTGCATCCGTCAGGATCCACCATTCTTCTGTGACTTTTGCTAGTGATGGGCTGTGCATGTTTGGGGGCCAGGTGAGGACTCACTGTACCTGCTAAATTTTCTGTCGACTAAAAATTGCTCTGCAAAAAGAACTCCTCTAAAGCATGCCTTTCCCTCTGGAGACAGCTGATTGCATTAGGCCAGTGTCTGGTAGTTTGTGAAATCACCTAGAAGAGACGTCCTGCTGAAGAGGTAAATGGGAGAAGAAGAATCCAAGTTCCAGTCACTGCCATTGCATTACAAACTCCCAACAAACAACAGGTGTTTCATTCAGTACTGAGCAGGCCAGGAGGTTGGCAAGAACACCTTCTGGGAAGTTGTCTGCCACTGCAATTAGATGTTGTCTGGGGTCTATGGTCACCAGAAGACACAGGAGCTGACTACATGTTCCTAGCCTACATATTCAAGATGCTATCACTGTGGTACTAGAGACTTTGGGGGTTTGGCCAGACTGTCTCTCACAGCATCTGCACGTGTTTTTCCCCCCCTAGAAGAGATGCTCTTACAGGAAATTAAATTTGTGTGTGATTCAGACACAACAGGGCTGAGAGGCACAAGAGAATGTGGAAAAGGTCAAATTATAACTCAAAAGGCAAAGCTAACTAATTACTCCGAATGGGTTGACAGAATAACATTTGTTTATCTCAGTATGAGATCAGCTTTGCTAATTAAAATGCAAATTCCCTTTCATTTGTAAGCGGAAGCACTGACAAATTAAATCTACAATGTATCCAGACTCAAAATGGCAGGGTAAGTTTTTAACAGTGTCACCTGCGCGTCCCTTCAAAGCTAAAGCTAAGTGCTAAGGGGCGATACTGCTCTGGGCCACTAGGTGGCACCTTTGCATATTTTTGAGAAATCTACATTGCAAAAAGGAAAACAAGGATAGGACATTCCCTTTCCCAAGTCCTTCATGGAGGGCGTCTCAGCTTCCTTAGATGCCTGTAAACGCAAAGGTTCTCAGAGATACCAAGGAGCTGGGGGTGAGACCACGGGAAATTATGTCTTAGGTAATTTTCCCTTTCATAACTTTGTTATTCTATGCCTGTTGGTCAGTGTGCATCAAAACCAGGAATCATTGCCCCTAATTGAAAAACAGGAAAATCGACAGAGAATGTTTTACTCAATTTCAGAGACAATATAGAGATCCAAGTATTCAAACTTGTGGTATGATCGCTGTTATTGTTAATACCAAAATATCGAAAACAAAAATTAAAAAAATAATTAAAAACTATGTTGTCAACCACTAGGAGATGTAAAATGTTTAAATTGTGACCCTTAAGTTGTATAAATACAACGGGAGAAAAGATTGGATATACAAAAAGAGATCACTTAAAATTTAGCATTAAATTGAACTTGCAAACAGAAAGTATAATGTAGGCTTCTAATGTGGCATGTGTACCAGTAGAGGGCGACATAGTCTAAGGAATTTACTACATTTACTAAATTAAGGAATCTATTACACCTAATTGTAAATTAGGTCTGCAGACCAGGTCAGAGGACGCTGATGGCTGATGATAATATCATACTCAGTATGAAATCTGTGGTGAAAAGCAAAAAACAATAAGGTATGAAGAGGCTTGATGTATAAACTTTACATCATAAAACACCATCTTCTTCCGTAACATTATTTGAGCTAATAAACTGTGAACTCAATGGAAAAGCATAGCTCTACTTCAGGTGGCTCCTGCATTCCCTGTGCTAAGCACCTCTGCCCAGTGTTAAGGCTGAGGAGACCTTCATATGACAAGGTTCCTCAGTCCTGGACTTAAATTAGTTTAGTCACTGCATATTCATGGAGCACCTGCTGGGAGACAGCAAGGTCCCCCCCAAGCAGAACACACAGTCCTTTAAAGGGAAGTGAAGGGAATAAACACAGTCCCGGAAAAGTTTCTAGAGTCCCCATGCTTCCTGGCTTCTTCTCCCTCCCTGCCTGCTGTGTGGAGTCCATTGTGAGCGGCTGGACCAATACTTGGCTTTTTTAATAACCGGGTGCTTTCTGCTTTCCCCGGGTAGAGACCGGAAAGCGCACACCACATCCAACTTCTGCTTTGGTGAGTACGGCATTGAATCTCTGTGATTTCTCTACTTAACTCTTCCTGTTTGTCCTCACAGGGGCTTTCTAGATGGCACTGAATCTTGCCATGAAGGGGAGGTCCTTCAGGGGTAGAAGACTGCTGTCTCACCAGTCTCTCAGCCATTCTTCATATTGCCAGCATTCTGGCTTATTTGTCTCTGTGGTCACCTTCCCTCTGAGGCACCCAGTAAACACTGTCCAGAGATAAAACCGATGCCTTCAGAAGACAGATAACATGGCAGGAGATGAGCAGGAACGATGAGAATAGAGCGTAATTCCTCTTTCACTGCATGTTTTATTTTCCCATCTCCATATTCGGCATGTGTAACTGTGACCACGCCTGTATGCCCTGCTTCTCTGCGGTGACTGCTTCTGTAAGGAAGAACTCACATCCCATTCGCTCACTTCCATGTCCTAGCACATAGCGCTGATCTCAGGACACAGCAGCCACGTGTTCAAACAAAGTGACTTGAAGTACAAAAAAAAATGGGAATTTGAAATTCAGACTTCTCCAGTGTGGCCATTGAAGGTGGAAAGGATTCTGGGATTAATATCACTCCAGCGTGGTGCACTTCTCCATGTTCGGTCTGGTCACTTTACCTCTCTTGATCATGGATCGAATGGCTTCTTTGACCCTGGGGAATTAGATAATGGCAGGAAGACCCCAGAGCACAGATCTGGCTGGGAAGGTGCCTGTGCTCCAGCTGTGAGCAACGTGAAGACCTGTAAAATGGATTTTGGCATTATAGTATATAATACAGCTAGGCCAAGACTGAAAAGAGTCTTCATCTTTGATGCTCAAGGATAGTAGAGGAAAGGAAATTCCCTGTGTCTCGAGACGCAGGAGGTTGTCTGCCTGTGTTAACCCAATAGTTCCCAGGCATGGATTCCATTTTTTCATCCTCTCATAATGGGAAAACTGCCTTTCAGAGAGAGTAAAGTGGTAGACCCAGGCACCGGTAGCAGTGTGAGAATCATTACCCTATCACCCTGTGTAAACAGCAAGTTTACACAGCCTTCGATTGCATTGCCAAACCCACAGCTAGCTGCACAACCTATACAGAGTTCATTGTTGACAGAACTGCATCTATGAGGTGTACAATTGCACATATTTTATCCCAATGAAATGAATTCAGCAGTAAGACAGAGAATAAACAATTACCCTAAGACAAATTAATTCTATACTCCACTTCAGAAAGAATAGAAAATAGAGAGTTAGATACAGATTTGTGTGAACGGCAGCTAGCACATCTCTGATGATTGATGGGAGTCACAGGAGTGCTGGGACCTGGGGGATTTTGTGAATAGTTTGAGAAGAAGGATGGACAGAGGCAGGGGTGAGACCAGAACCCAAGAAGTAGAAGAGATAAAATCTGAACAGAAATACAATGGATGAAAAGGATGAGTGTTGGGACTGTTTGGAGTCCTGGCCTCCAGCTGCTCTCCCCTGCTAGTGACCTTTACTTGGCCTTCTGATTTGAGCTACTGAAAGCTGTGTCAAAGTTGTTTACCAACCCTGCTTCCTGAGCACGTGTTGCCTTGGCCTTGATTGAGAATCAGGAGATGAGGTTCTAACCTGTTGGCTCACCTGACTGTGTTGGGTATAAAAGCCTCCATGGTGCTATTCAATAAGGGGTTCTTTTGCAGTGACTAGAGGTGTGTGTGTGTGTGTGTGTGTGTGTGTGTGTGTGTGTGTGTGTGTGTGCTAATCCTAATGTCCTTTGCTTGGGTTTCAGTTCCAGGCCATGCAGGCATGGCAGATGAGGAAGGAAAGGACCTCACACAAAATGCAGGAGTGCCAAGAGGATGAAAACAAGTGGATGGGGACATAATTTTAGAATCAATTGCTGTTAAATTCTCTGAGCTGAAAACTCAAATGCGTACCTTACAGAAAAAAAGTTGTTTACCAACCCTGCTTCCTGAGCACGTGTTGCCTAAATTTATTGAATTTAGGACAGAAATGATTTGGAAAGAAAAAAAAAGAGGAGTTAAATATATCCTCAAAAATTCCTTAACTATAAGAAAAAAGAATAATTCTTACATACTTTCAGGAAACAAAACGTCAGCAGGCTATTATCTAAACAACACATCTTCATGTTGAGTCTAGATGGACTCAAACAAGGTCTTTGTCTCCACTCCAGCATCTTTCCACTTTGCTCTGCATCCCTCTCTGAGAATAAGAACGCCCACCTACTTCCAGGAAAGAAAGAAGACTGAGACTATTAACGGACTGTCGTGTAAAATCCTGAAGCTTTAAAGAAGTTGAGTTCTGCAAGAAACACTGTTGGTACCTTTCCCCTTCCCTTCCTCTAGTAGTTGAATCTTGGTTAGTAATAGCTCACAGCTATTGTCTTGGGCAATTTTCTGTTGATATAATAGAATACCAAGCATACACACACACACACACACACACACACACACACACGCACACACACAATAGCGCTCATGCATGCGTGCATGCACCCACACACAAACCCACATATCAGTGGGGAGTTTATAATCCTGTGACTGGAGGTGCAAGTTTGGGGAGATGTGTCTTTTGGGGGTCTTCTTGCTAGGAGAATCTCTACAGCATTCCCAAGGTGGCTAGCACTAAACCATGGGTATTCGGTTCCAATGAACATTTTGTTGATGTCATTGAAATCATTGTAGTCATCTCTTTTTCCTGAGTACCGTCTTGGTTATGGCAAAAGGATCTTCATCCTCAGCTAGCCTAGGAAGCCAAGCTTGTGTTAAGTGGCTTTATACAATAATGATAAAAAATTTGGAGTATAAGGATGAACCTGCTATGTCAAGTTGAGGACAACCCCTTGGCAGCACAGTTTATACACAGGAGCTTGCTGGGGATCCGTCTGAGGCTAGATTCTAATGGAAGCCATATCTTTGTCTAGTCTAGAGCTTTCTCCCAACATCTCTTGCCTCCTTCACCCTGTCATGGTGTCTCTTGAGCGTTCTCTATGGGGAAAGAACACATTTAAAAGTTCTCATTTCAGCCTCTGTTGCTAAGGAAATAAACTTGAGAGAATCTCTCTGTTTCTCTCTGTGTGTCTGTCTCTGTGTGTCTGTCTCTGTCTCTCTCTCTGTCTGTACTAGGGATTAAACCCAGGGTCTCTCACATGCTAGGCAAGTATTCTACCACCGAACCACACCTACATCTCTCTCTCTCTCCTGTTTCTGTTGGACTCTCTGGAGCCCTAGATAAGTGACCCTTCCTGCTTCCACTTCCTGATTAGCTGGGATTGTAAGCATGTGCTGCTAGGCCCAATGTTCTGGAATATCTCATGTCTGATATGCTTGATATTGAAGTATTTCTGATGTCAGAGATCTTTTGAATTGGAATATATACATAGCCTTTTCTGGATGAGCATCCCTAACACAAAATATGAAATGCTTTGAAATACAAAATTTAGAAACTATACTATTAAGATGATAAACAGAAAACCATCCTGTTCTGCCCTGTTTAATGTGGGAGCTGTGGCTATTTAATTTTAAGTTGTTACAGTAATAGAATACCCAGCACCTCAGTGGTCATCACCAGACTTCCAGAGCTCCTTATGTGATGTGTCTAGGAGTCATCCATTGGACATCGTAGACAGGTTCTGTTGGGCAGCGCTGATCTGGAACACTGCCTTCAGGATGAGGAACATCAAAGGAAGAGGAATGACTTCTAAGCAGAGTACCTGGTGTGTAGCCTGTCTGTGTGTCCTCCATTCTCTGTCTGTCTGTCTCTCTCTCAACCTCTCTGTCTGGATTAATCGTTCTCGAGATGGAATGCAGGGCCTATAAAAGCTATTTTAGTGATATTGCTGTAAAATATTTTATAAAAACTAGGAGTTGGAGGTGTAAGAACATTATAAATGTTTCAGAAGTCTTGGCTGCAGGGTGGGTAGGGGGAAGAGGATGGCTGAAGGGTTTAAAGATCGTGTCCTCTTATTGGATTGGGGAATAGGGACTGAATACAGTGTTTAATAGAGAACATAGGTTATATTATTTGGAGAATTGGGAGTTTGTTTATGAAATATAAACAAGGAAGGAGATATTGATAAAAAGAGCAGGAAAGGAGAGAACACATCCATCAGTCCAAGGGTAGGACAGGAAGGTATTGGGAGCTACTGAGTACCAGCCTCACCACACTGCAAGGGTTCAGAACAGGGCTTCTACGACAACCCAAACTAGCTTGGGAACAAGATCTGAGGAGTAAAACAAACTGACTGACTTAGGCATGTTTCTCCTGCATGTTTCTTTATTACTGAGAGGAAGAGGAGCAGAAAGACATAAGGCATAAGAAGCATAAGGAAGGGTAAGGGTTAAAAGGGATACAGGATAAGGGCAAAGCACAAGGCCAAGGGCAAGAGTAAACCCTAAGGCTGAAGCTAATGGTAAGGGTGTGATCTCCACCAAGTTTTCAGTTTATATTGGCATACAGACAACCTAGTAGTCTCATAGGCGGTAACAATAGTATCAAGTATGCATTTTCACAGAGTCACAAGAAACTGGTGGATCTGGCAAGGAGGCACCTGATGTCTCAGAAGGGGCGTGACTCTGAAGCTCTCCAGTGATTGGGAACACAGCTTGGTAGTTATACTGAGCTGTGGGTTTGATTTGCATTAGCATCTAGCTGGTTGAGTTAAAAGGAATCTCTTCTGGGGACCCTGCTTCGGACTCCAGCAGGGTGCCCTGGTGAGAATTTTTCTTAGCGACTCATGCCTTTTTCTGTATAAACCATTAATTTCCTGGGCTATGATCCTATGTTAGTTGAAACCAAGGTAAAGGTAAATATAGAATATTAGTAGTCTTTTAAGTCAGGAGATTATACCTGAGTCTGCTGTTATAGAGCAGACATACTACCTCCTGTATGAGGCACCTTTCTTATCAATGCCAGTAAAGAAACTTTGTGGGGAACTATTTTTATGTAGATTTTGGCTATGAGAACAAAGGTTTGACTGAATCCTTTTTACACTAAAGCTTCATGGTGTGTGTGTGTGTGTGTGTGTGTGTGTGTGTGTGTGTGTGTGAGAGAGAGAGAGAGAGAGAGAGAGAGAGAGAGAGAGCTATCCAGTTGCCCTACAGGAAAAGCCAAGTTTATACAATGCTAGGATACTATAGGAGGGAGAAATGCCATGATTTCACAAGACTTCTACAGAACTGACTGTGACTTATCCAAAGGACAGATGTACCTCTGCAGACACGGGTTCTCCAGGTGCAAGTGTACATATACCCTTCCTGCGCATAGTCCAATAGCTTTGTCAGCTGTACATTTACTGTATAATACTTGTGGGCTCACCACAGGAAAGGAGAGAAGTGACAAACCACTGATCAAACCAACAAGAGAAGGAAGCAAAGCAGGAAATAACCACATGAGCCATTAAGTAGAATAGAAGATGTAAAGTCAAGTAGCTTAGTCATGATACCAACTAAATGTACTTACAATGACTGACAGGTTGAGTGAACACAAAATGACACAGCACACAACCATATGCTACTTATAGGATGAGCTCATAGGCCTGTCCAGAAGGAAGAATATGGCTTTAGGCAAAAATAAATAGACAGAAAGAAACCAGTATGGGAAAGGGGGAAGATCCTACAAAGGTAAGAATCCTTGTAACAGAGATAGGGACTTGGAGATTTGAATTGTCGATCTACAGAATGAAGGGTCCAACAGTTAATGAAAACATTTGACGTTTGAGAAAGCTGGCAGATGTTAGAGATAGTGTGGATCAGGGCAAGCGTATGGGATGAGCAGCTCGAGGTGACTGGAACAGTCCATGTGCTTTGTGCCCCAGAATTCCTCTCCAGGTGATGGCACATCGGCTGGTCAGCACAATTCCCAGTGCTGCACATTAAGCTCAAATTCAGAGAACGAAATGTTCCCAGGGAAATCCTAAACATCTGATGCTATAGGAGAGAATCGAACATCCTTCTCTTGGAATTTGGCAGAAATAGAGGTTTTTTTTTTTGTTTTGCTATAGAAATAAGTAAAATATAGGAAAAATGTATCAGGAAATTAAACTTTTGTCTAATCTTATAAAAATATTATCTTCTGCTACTTATCAGCTTCTGTCCTTGGCATTCTCCAAGTCATAACTTACAAAAGATCAAAACTACTGGCTGCATCTGTTGAGCTCCATGCAACATGAATGAAAACGAAATGTTGATTATGTTCTTCCCAACCTCCCCTACATAATAACCTGCCCAGGTAGCTGTATCTACTCTACATTTGGGAAAATCCTGATTCACCAAGGAGCCCTTCACTGAGCTAACTGCTATCTGAGCTGCTGATTATAATACCAGGCCTCCAACCATCATTCAGACAGCAGCAGCATCTCCCCTTCCAGGTTTCCATCCATGACCCAGGCGGCAGCATCTACCCTTCCAGGCCTCCATCCATGATTCAGGCAACAGCAACATCTCCCCTTCTAGGACTCCATCCATGACCCAGGCAGCAACATCTCCCCTTCCAGGTCTCCATCCATGATGTAGGCAGCAGCAGCATCTCCCCTTCCAGGTCTCCAACCACGACCCAGGCAGCAGCAGCATTCTCCCCTTGCTAATTTGAGCTGTTCAGTGGGCAGAAGACAGTGCTCAGCCCAGGACTATGATGTGAACTTAATCAGTCACACTTTTTTTAAAAATCTGGAATTGTTTTTCCCTTGCCATCAGCTTCCTCCCTCTGTTCTCTCATTTTTAAAATAATCTCTGCCCAGTTGTAGTGAATTTGTAAAGCCTTGTCAATTCCTTGATTTTGTTTTTACTTGTTAACTTGAAAATGTGAGGTGTCACGGATGAAATAAAAATGTAGTTTCCTGTTTTAGGTTCTTTGTTCATAAAACTAAGTCTCTGACAAAACTATGAAGATCACAGGATTTGGAAACCCACAGCCATCAAGGCTGCAGGTGTGACCAGCTAATTGGACTAATTAAAGTCTGAAGCTGCCAGGTGAGGCTAGAAATAGGCCTAATAACTAAGGCTAGAAACTGCCTAAAAACTTCCAATATTATACTCAAAATTAAAATGACTTCTGCCTCCCTCTCTCATTCCCTCTCCTTCTCCCCCCCCCTTCCTCCCTTCTTTCTCTTCTCCTTTGTTGCTGTTCTCCCCCTGTAAACCATTAGAGCCTCATATGGTTTACCCACATAGCGTGGAAGAGGCAGAGACCTCAGATTTGAGACTTTCTTGGTTGCATCAGACTCACAACAATCCTGCTGGAATCACAGTTGTAAATCACCGTGCCCTGCATTTTCCTCCTCTGAAGAGGAACACAAATTGACCAATGTGGTCAGGGTTTTGTAACCACACAGTGGATGAAACCTGGAGAAATTTCGAGAAACATGCTAGAGAAACCCCAAATTACCAGGGATGGACTCTTAGCTAAAACTGAATTTTGAGGATATTCTTGACGGTTAAATACCAACCCTCTAAATGGGAGAATCAAAGGCATTTTTTTTTCACCAGCAATACCTTTGCAATAATGCTTTAATTATCTCGTGAAAAATTATGATACCTTGTCTGAGAACACTATAGATTCTTTTTTTTTTTTTTAGACGTAATGCACTCTTACCATCAGGGGTTAGGGAGTGTGATAATTATAAGAATGGGTTTTAGAATCAGATAGTTTTTGGGGGGCTTGAATTTGTTTTGTTGTTTGTTTTTGTTTTTTTAAGTTGCCAGATATGAAATTTTCAGTATTTTGTTTGAGACAGGTTCTTACTTTATACTCTAGGTTAACCTTGAACTTATGGTTCCTCCTGCCCTGCGTAAGCTTCCCCAGGGTTGGAATGACAAGCATGAGCCACCATGGACTGCGGCATGAGAACTGCAGAGTTCAGTTTGGTAATTCAGTCAGCCATTATTCTGTGAAGCAACATCGAATGTCGATCAGAGTCTATAGTCATAGGCTCTGATAGACAAAGTCATCTTGATCACTAATGTTTCTAAAGCATGTTCACCCCAACCTAGTTTTTGCCATCTTCTCCAGGGCAACCAATCTTTCTTGTGCAATATGGAGCAAGCTAGGAAATCTACCCATGATAAAATAGACCCATCAGTTTACATGCTTGTTCAATGTTACAATATGAAGTTCTATGCCCAGGGTTATAATTTTCTTTTTGATCATCTTCCTATCAAAAGCAAATACTCTGAGGGATGAGCACCCGCAGTAATCCTAACCCTTAAATTCACAGAAGAAAAGTGCTGAGCAACCAAAGGCGGCTGGTTCAGAGAGCAGAGTGTAATTCAAGTTACAAACTGAGTGGTGTTGGGCTCAGCCAATGTTTCTGCCCCCTCACTTCTGGCTCAATACTTCATTAGTCATTGTATTGATGCCACGGATAAAACAGATTGTTCATTTTTGGCTTTAAAAACATTATCTAGTGTTTGGCAACAGTATTCTTCATTTTTGTCAGGTTTGTTTTCTAGTACGGTTCAACAGAACTTCAGATTTCTGTAAGATCTGGTCTGTTTTTATTTATTTATTTATTTTCATATCAGCCTCTGACCTGGAAGCAGATCTGTAGAAAGCATTTGCTCAGTATTGTAATACCCTGTTCATGCTCTGTGTTGGGAAGTCATCACCTCTTTCATTTCTTTTCTGGGGTTGCAATCAGAGACTTTCAGTGCAGAGAAGCTGACAGAGGCATTTATAACAGGGGTGCTCAGAAGCAGACTCAACCATCCTTGTCATAAAGGACTTTCCAGTGTAACCTATGACATAACTTCACTGAATGCCATGTTATATGTTTTCCTTGGTCCTAAGTGTGACAGGAGATGCTAACCTCTTGTGGTGAGATCACTGGTAAGCCGTTCTTCGTGGGGCCTCTTTCAGGGGTACAGAGAAACTGTGAACTGGAGCACTGCTTTCTAAGTGCAGTTGTGGAATAAGAAAGACTAGCTACCTTTACCAAGCTCCCCCAGTGAGCTATAGGGGTGGAATGATCCATTTATGATCCCAGAACTGTCATACCAATGCCAGGATGAGCCTGCCTGGAGATGCCTGGTCAACCTGCTATGTTTCTCAACATGAAAGCAGGGATGTCAACTCCAGTGATGTTTTTCCTGAACACCACCATCCTAAAAATGGCAGCTTTTATTTACATGTAACAACAAGGCCATTTGAATGTGGCTGCTCAAACTTAGAAAGGAAATTGTAAGGTGGCTTAAGGTAGACACTGTGAAGACTGATGCAAAGGAAGATGGCACTCATGAGTTCTTATGAGAACTTAGCTGGGGCTGAGGTTAGATTTCACTTTCTAACTTTAGAATCAGTGAGGGAGAGGAAAACAGGGACAGTGTAAGAAGGGATGAAGAGGGAGACGGGAGGAGAGAAAAGAGGGAAGAAGTGGGAGACTGATTTGTGGAAGAGAGGATATGTCAACAAAGTATACACTTTGTTTTTTCTTTTTTAAAGATCTATTTATTTATTTATTATGCATACAGTGTTCTGCCTGCATGTGTGCCTGCATGCCAGAAGAGGCTGCCAAGTCTCATGGTTGTGAATCACCATGTGGTTGCTGGGAATTGAACTCAGGACCTCTGTAAGAGTATCCAGTGCTTTTAACCTCTGAGCCATCTCTCCAGCCCCCAGGGTGTACACTTGAAGTCTAGATTAACTTAAGAGTCAAAAACTTGTCAGCAGCTCCAGCAATGGGGGACTCATGCATGGAGAGGCTTTGCGTGTTCTCTTTTCTCCCAGGTGAAAAGCGGTCTCTCTTACCCAGCTTCGTAGATTCGGCAGGTGAGATGTAGTTTCCCAGTCCCCATGCTGGTGGGCTGGTTGCAAAGACATTTTTTATTTGAAGTGAGTTTTGAAAATAAAAGGCATGGGAAAGTATGGGAGAGCCTGTTGTCTTCACTGGCTTCTGGAAGTGTAGCAGTATGAGAAGCTTTGACAGAGGATTTGCCATCTGTCCTCCTGGTGGGAGCCTTGGTTCTGATCATCCAGATACACATGGATGCAGCTCTTTTGAAGTGGAATTTTTACAAATAGTTTTAAAATAAGGTTGAGCTTCCAGACAGGTTCCATCTTATAATTACATTCTGTTTCCACTGAAATCATCTCAATGAACTCGCTATTTATTCTAAAAAAGCTTTGTGTTTTTTTTTTCTCAGCCCTCTTTTGGCAATCATAGAGCTGGAAGGACTTCCTGGAGCTCAACTTTTCACACCTTTCAGTGATGACTCCCACCCCTAACCTGCAAGATTATATGTTAGATCAGCATGGCAGGTAAACTTTCAATTTGATCTGACCTTTAAATGAATCCATTAATTTCCTAAGAGAATAATTTCTGGATGCAAAACTCGTAGCTTTCACCTGTAGAGGATTATCAGGCATCACACTCTCAAGTACAGTTTCCAAATACTCTGCACTCTTTGCTGTCCAATTACTGCTTCCCACCTGGCGACATCTTCCTCCTCTTTCCCTGGCATTCTCTGTCCCACCCCTGTAGGTGTTCTATTTTCCCTTTATACCAACTAAACTTATTTTTGCCACAGGGTCTCTGTACTGTTTCTTCTTCCTGGCTGTGAATATTTCCCATTTTAACGTCTGCCTAGTTGTTAGGTAAATTTCGGTGTTTCTTCACCAAGGCAGACATTGGGAAAGGGAAAGAAGAAGTCCAGCTGGGTAAACACTATGGCATCACGTTTCAAGAGCCAAAATAGATGCTTCTATACCCAACATGTATCACAGTAGAGATAGTTATAAAACTAGAAAGAGCTAAAACTATATTAAAGCAGAGGAAAGCTGTAGCGGATTAAATCTATGGCACATGGAAACTATCAGGATGACAATAAAGAGGACAGAGGCCACTGAGTTAATCTGAAAGGTGATGTGAGGACCACAGTGTAGGGCAAAAAGCAGGCAAAGTCAAAAGAGTCTCTCTGGGTTACTCCTCACTGTCACGGTTTTTGGGAATCTCTTTCATACAAAAGTGTGGCAAGTATCTGCTATAGTTTGATTCCTTGATGACTAATCTCAGTAATTAGAGGGGACGCTAAAATAAATAGCCCCACTAATGCTAGAAAACATATAGCTGTCCTATAGTTTAGGAACATGCATTTAAAAACATATTAAAGGAATGAGAGACTGTCACAGACATTGGACTGTGTTGACAGAGTTAAAGATATTTAGACTCAGTATGAAGCATGAGCAAGGAGAAAGAGAATTATAAAGCTATGAAGGAGGACTCATTCACTGAGGCTCTTCTGACAGAAACTATAAGGAAGGAGAAAACAAGGAGTGATCTCCCCAAATCCAACAGCTGAACTTGGAGGTTCTCTTCTCTTGATTTTACCTGTTTTGTCTAACAAGGTTATTTTTAACGCAGTTACCAGATGTAGAAGATTTAAAAAGGAAGACAGAAACCCCAACTTCAGAACGTTATAAAATATTGACAATTGCAGAGATGAAGATGACCCAGGAGAGCCAGCTTGGCAACCTTCAGCCTCCACAGGATAAAGAGAAGACTGTTGGGAGGCTTTGAAGAGCAATCATTGACTTACCAGTACACACATGGTCAACTCTCAGTGGAAAAGCTTCTTCTTGAAGTCAACGACAATTAATATAGAGACCCACAGCCAGTCAATGTAGAGAACATGGAGTGGTGTGCCCTGAATGGGACCTTTAAATCACCCTAAATCTCCCTAAAAGGTTCGGTGGACACATGCTTACAGGAAAAAGTGTTTTCTGGACACAAAAGAGCAGTTGCACACATGAACTCACTGTCATTGTGACTGCATGCACAAGATCAAACACATGACTCACAGTCATTGTGACTGCATGCACAAGATCTGAGCAAGCTCAAGCCAGATGGGATCCCATCAGGAAGGGACGTCCCACCCTTAACTGAGGAGATATTGGCAATTGGTAGCTTCTAGGAGAGGGAGAGCCAATTTTCTTTAAGGATATGACTCTTGCTAGCTCAATCACATTTCCAAACAGGCCTTAAACCCAGGGGTATTTGAAAAAGACTAATTAGACTCCATGGATTTTAAAAAAATAGAAAAGATGAAGCTGTGTGAGTATGGAGGTGGAATGGGTCTCGGAAGAGTTGTGGGTAGCCAAATGTGATCAAAATACATTGTATAAGATTCTCAAACAATTAAAGCATACACACACACACACACACACATGGGAACTTTGAAATTAGTCTCTCTCTCTCTCTCTAAATATATATATATATATATATATATGTATATACCACTCAGAGGTTATAAGCACTTGCTACTCTTTTAGAAGACCTGAATTTTTTTTCATAGCACCCATGCTGGATGTTTTGCAACTGCTTGTAACTTCAGATCCAGGGAAAATGACACCCTTCTAGCCTCCAAGGACACCTACATGCAAGTATGCACACATACAAATACTCTCTCACACAAGTCCACATAATTAAATAATAGAGTAAGTCTCTAAAAGAAAATTCCTTGAAGTTCTTTGACGACGCTAAAATAGATAAGGGATTGTCTAAAAGGATATAAGCATTTACATAACTCTGAACTGTCAGGTTAGAGAAATTGTATTCAATTATAATAGAATATTACATTTAGTAATTTTTCTGGACTTGATGCTGACTCAACCACTAACAGTCAACTAGAGAAGACAAAAGTCTCTTTTCATGAACATATAGAACAATTAAAATAAGCAAAATGAGTACAGTATGAAGATCAAAGGGCAGCAATCACAGACTATACCATTTGATATGAACATCAGACGATTGTTCTTAAACTTTTTGGTTTTAAGAACTCCCCAGATTTGTTCAGGATCCAAAAGACTTCTGTTGATGTGAGAATTAAAAACCATCTACTGTATAATATATTAAAAAACAAGAAATTATTTTAAACTTTGATTTTCACTACATCATCATCACCATTCTTCTTCTTCTTCTTCTTCTTCTTCTTCTTCTTCTTCTTCTTCTTCTTCTTCTTCTTTTTCTTCTTCTTCTTCTTCTTCTTCTTCTTCTTCTTCTTCTTCTTATTATTATTATTATTACTTTTTTAAAGGCAGAGTTTCTCCATGTAGCTCTGGGTGTCCTGGATCTCACTCTGTAAGCCACGCTGGCCTCGAATTTGGAGATCTGCCTGCCTCTGCCACCCAAGTGCTGGAATTAAAGGCACGGGTGCTCACCACCCAAATAAGAAGCTTATGAAGCTAAAAAGTGTAAAGTTCAGGGTCCTTTAGGTGTCAACGATGACAGCATGGCACATGTTACTTTCTGGAGAAGCCTCCTGTGTCCTCCGTAAGTAACAAAAGTGACAAATGACTCTCCATTACTCTGAGAATAGTTTGACAATCTGAGGTTCTCAGACTGCACTATGAAAATCAAGTACTCATATTTTCATGATAATTTTATTTATTATAGCAATATTTTGTAGCATGCTTCTCTAGAAAAATGAGTAAGTTATAAAAGTTACAATTTAAACTAAATTCAATTACTTTGTATGAATCAGAATTTTTTATCTCAATCTTAAGTAAAAAAGGAAATTCAAGGATAGTTACATAGTGTGACATCATGATAGTTATATAAAATTTAAATATATCAAAATATTTAGAATTTCTGCTATTATACTAATTCACAATTAAAAAGAAATAGAAATGAAACATTAAGATGTGTTGATGGCTCCTGTGAGGTGGAAGGTGTGATGACCTGTATTTGTGTTTCTGCATTTTGTTGTATCAGTTAGAATGATTTCTGGGCTGTAACAAAAGGAAAGGATCGACATTCTTTGTTAAAAACCTACCAGCTGCTGGTTTAGGTGAATTATAGCCTATTCATGACTGAAATTATTTACTAATATTTGAGTTAGTTCTTTCTTAGGCTGTGAAGGTAAATTTGAAGATACACATATTTATAATAGAAATAATACATATGGATACATACATGTGAGGATATGCATATATTTACAAATATGATTTATTGCTATTGCAATCTGTTATCATTACATCTTTTATAATAGAAAGTATAACTACTTTGAGAGTAGATAGAGTCCCACAGAAATATGTCCTCCAGCAAAATAGTTGATTGGGGCTATTGTTGATATTATCAGAGGAAAGAAATATTATTGACAGAAATAAAAATTCATTTTATAGTTTAATTTTATACCTGGCTTTTATCATAATCAGTATCTGAAGACAACATTTCCTTTTTATGTGCTCCCAAATGAAGACTACGATGGCTAATATATGAGCGATTATAAAGAGGGTACACTAAATCCGACAAGATCAACCTGAAGACAGAGTCCTTGCATACCTTCATGGGAGCCAGCTGGATGGGCGTGATGCATGACGGATCCACCATGGGCTTCGGCCTGTTGGCCGTGTCTGCTAGCAGGCTGTGCCACTGCGGGGGAAGGCCGGTAAATTTCTGCTCCTGTGGGTCAAACCCAGTATGAACCCTGTGTTCGAAGTTGGATGGGCCAGATATTTCAATCTTTTTCTTTTTCTTCCCAAACATGATGTAAAAACCTGTGAAATACAAAAAGAAAATAGGCATTTTATTATATTTTGCCACCAGAAGATAAGACATTTTTTAAAATTATTTAATCACATCATCTTCGTTATCTCTCACAACACTAATTTCAAAAGATAAAAGTTAGATTTTCAGACTGTATAGATTAGGTAATTTCATTCTAAATCTTTGTTCTCGTCTTGAACGATCCCTGTGGATTGCAGTTGCTTGTCCCATTGATAGTGAATTTGGCCCATGTGACCTATACTAATTAATGATCTGGACAATAAACCAGTCTGGGGTGAGGGTGTTTGGAGGATCGGTGTGCTCCAACCCCAACGTATTTGCCATGAAGTTTCATTAGGAAGATTATACTTCCTAATCCTCAGTTTTAGAAGAGGAGATATATGAAGCAGAAATAGCTCAACCTGGAGTCAAGACCAGGCAATCCCAAAGGAACCATTGTTAGATCACAGCTGACAGTTGGACAGATGTAACACATAAAGGGTTATGTCTCCACCGTGTTTGTCATATAAACATTACTGAAGCAAAAGATGACCAATTCTCAAGCAGAAGCACCTCTAAGTCTGGTATGCAGTCAAAAACTAAAACACATATGTGACAAGATCGCATACCAACATGAGAAATGAGCTAAGAATTACTTTGCACATAAATCAATTATTATAGACAGAAATAAATATCAAATACTTAGAAAATCACCTGACCAAAGAATGTCCTGTAAGCATTAACTTCAGTAAATGGTGACCCTGTGCTTCATGGTTCTGGTAGCCTGTGATGCCACCCAGCTTTGGATACTGGGTCATAGGTGAGTGCCAAATTATAGGTGTGTGCTTTTGACTGGGGGTAGTTATCTGTGAGCAGGATAAACAATGCCACTTTGGGAATCCTTCCACATATAGTTGTGGGTTTATAAAAGATGGTAATAATATTTTTTTTCTTAAACCATTTACTTTTCTTTCTTAGGGAATCCTTCCTTACCTCACTGTATAACCATTCTGGCAGGATTGAAGATATTTGTGCCCCAGAAACCCCATCCTGGGAGAAGAAAAAGGCTGACACCTGGTGATGACCAGAGGGGAGTTTGTGAGTTCACAAAGTGCTGAGAACATGTTGGAGCACTTGCAGGGGAGACTGGATAGTGGTGCACACAGTAATGATAGCAGGACCACACCTTGACCTGTATTTAAACCTGAACCTTATACCAACCCTGGAAGGCAAACTTTGGAGGTCACTGGATCTTTCAGTTCTTCATTCTAATGTGGTAATATAGACTAAGTATTCTTTTTCTGCTTTTTCATCATTACTTTTTATTTTGATTGGTTTATTGGTGATGGGTACCTCAACCTGGTTTTAGTAGGATGCTGTTACGTTTCAAGCACTAATTCAGATAATTCCAGTGATGACAGCTCAGGAGGCCGAGTTTTTTTAGTATTACTATCATCTCTCACTTTCTCCCTTTGCCCAATTTTACTTTTCTTCTTCATTGATTAACCTCTCTTCCCTCTTGTCACTGTTTATTGTTGTATTTTAGGAAGTCTTTCTTCTGCCTTCCAGCTCACTCAAGTCCTTACCTCATCTTCTGCTTGTATAAACATTCTGTTACAGACATCCAATTTTGCACAGTCTCAATGCCCTCTCATCTGTGAAGGTTTGGCTCTGAAATGTTCCCAAAGGCTCAAGTATTGAAAACTTGGTTCCCAGAGGGTGGTGCTATTGAGAGGTGATTAGCTCATGTTGGTGCTGAACAGGGTTGTTTGGATATGGGACCTGCTGAGCCATAGAAGTCTTTGATGGGCTTTTTTTTTTTTCAGATTGTTTTCAAGACAGGGTTTCTCCATAGCTTTTTGGAACTAGCTCTTGTAGACGAGGCTGGCCTCAAACTCACAGAGATCCACCTGCCTCTGCCTCCCGAGTGCTGGGATTAAAGGCATGTGCCACCACCGCCCGGTTGATGGGCTTTTTTTGACTCTGACCCTGGTCCTTGCTTCTTGGCACACATGAAGAAGTTGTGTTCTCTGCTATGTTTCTTCTCATTCTAGGTTCAGTAGTGTGGGACTTTGTAAGCATGGACTGAACTCTCACAGCCCGTGAGCCAAAATAAACATTTCTTCTTTTTAGGATTTGGGAAAGGGATTTTCCCAGGTGTTTTATCACAAGAAAAAGATGTGAAGAACATAGAAAAGACGCCAGCTATACTTTATAAGTTCTATTTTAGAGTAATCTGGATATCTATAAAAGATGGTAACAACTCAAATACTTTGCTGACTTTTTTTGACCTTGAAAACATTTAAAAGAAATTGTTTATTTGGGTCTCATTTTCATGCCTGTACCAATACACTTGGCAGGCTGAGGTAAAAAGAATACCCCAAATTTAAGGTTATTCTGGGCCGTGTAGTAAGTTCTTGCTCATATTAATCTACAGAGTAAGACCATGTCTAAAAAAACAAAGGGAAACAAAAAATAAGAAAGAGAAATTCTTTAAACACTTGAATATATAATATAAAATACCACACACACACACACACACACACACACACACACACACACACACACTATGGGGGTTTATAAACACAGGTCTGATGATCTTAAAACTTGGGCAACAAAACCAGAAGTGTAAGAAAGTGAAGGAATCAGGAAGGAAAGTTTGTTGCAGGGACAACAGAGCCTAAGGCCTCTCTCACATTGACTCCAGATGTTGATATATAATTTGCTGTCATCTGGTACAACAAAAAATTATAGAATGCAAGCATTTAACATGCTGAGCCATTGGTGCTTACCTTCTCAATACTCTCAGAACCTGAGGTCCACGTAAGGAAAAAAGTAACGTTACCCTATTGGAGCACATAGTCATTGTCATGTTGGCCAACCCTAGCTAATCCCAAGCACCAGAGCTGCTTATTGGAGCTGTAGCTCTTTGTATGGAACAGCCCATCAGCAGGAAAACTACCCAGATGAGCTGCACCCTCAGTTTCTGTCCTATCAAATTAGGACACAAATACTTTGGACCATTATTTTTGGAAGCCGATTGTTACATAGAGAAAAGCTATAAGAAACACCAATTCCTCCTGCCTAGCAACTTCCTGCATTCATCACTTTTCAATTTTTTGTTGGTCTGAAGTTTTAAACAGCAAAGTCCAATCTGGGCAGCTACATCAGCCATCACACAACTGCCTCAATGCAAAAGAGTCTTAATTTTGATGCCATGACCTGGGCAGTTGACTCCTGGGAGCAAATTAGCGACTCTATAAACCACCTTTTGGCTTTATTTGCTGAACATAGAATACATCCGGAATATAATTTGAGCATTCACTGGCTGAGTCAACTTGACATTTTAATAGATTTTCGCTTTCATAATTTTTAAAAAGAAAACGTCATTTGGGAAGAGTTTGTTTGCACATGTTCATACCTGAACAAACAATGAAAATGCTAGAACAAACATTTTTAGAATTAGAACAGAAATGTCTTGTTATTTCCTTTTTATTTGTGAATTTTTCCAGAGACCTCTATGCCGTTCAAGTGAGTGCATATAAAAAGAAAATATAAATGAATTAACAATGTACCTAGGAATGGTGAAGAGTAAACCTGTGGTTGAATTAATTTAAGTCTGCAGTATTATGTGATCATATATGCCATTATTTAAATGGTATTTAATCACAGATCTGCTTGAATGGTAAGGTAAGTTTTAAAAGGAAACAGTTGTGCATGATAGCATATGCCTGAAGTCTCAGAATTCAGGGAGGTGGATTATCACAGGCTTGAAAACATAGTGCTCTACATAGTGAGACTGTGTTTCAAAATCAAGCAACCAACTAATCAACCATTAAAACAAATCAAGAAAAGACAAAACAAACCAACAATAACAGTAAAGAGCCACAGAATAAGAAGCAAAAGGAAATTAAAGAAAAAAATCAGTTCTAAATTCTAAAGCAATAGCTTAGTGAAATTCTCATTTTACTGAATCAGAAATAGAATCTTAGAGATGCATAGTGAATGTATCCATTGCTGCTTTCATCCAGGTGGAAGATGGAGACAGTGTCCCAGTGTTCCTTAGCACCAGGCAACAGAGGGACAACCAGGAAGGACATGAAAATATGTCTGGTGGGTGTATTTGTTACTTTTCTTGTTGATCTAGACAATACCCTGACAAAAAAAAGTTAAGGAAGGAAGGATTCTGTTGGCTCCCAATTCCAGACCACAGCATATCGTAGCAAGAAAACCATGCCAGCACCACCTGCAGGCAGCTGCTGATTTTGTGTCTACAGTCAAAAAACAAAGAGAGTTAAACGCTGATGCTTGGCTCATTATTGTTTTATTCAGTGTCGGACCCTCACTTATGGAATGGGGCTTTCATATCTAAGGTGGCTACTTCCCTCTGAGTTAACTCAGTCTGTGCTCCACAAAACTGGAAAATTTGCAAGAAATGGGCAATTTTCTGGATAGGTACCACATATTAAAATTAAATCAAGATCAGATAAACAATTTAAATAGACCTATAACTCATAAAAAATAGAAGCAGTCTTTAGAAGTCTCCTAATCAAAAAAGCCCAGGGCCAGATGATTTCAGCACAGAATTCTACCAGAATTTCAAAGAAGAGCTAATACCAATACTCCTAAAGTTGTTCCACACAATGGAAACAGAAGGTACATTGCCATACTCCTTTTATGAAGCTGCAGTTACCCTAATACCCAAACCACACAAAGATGCAACAAAGATGCACAAATACCCAATAAACTACTGGCAAACTGGATCTAAGAATACATCAAAAAATAATCATTCACCATGATCATGTAGGATTCATCACAGAGATGCACGGATGGTTCAACATAGGAAAATTTGTTAATGTAATTCACTATATGAACAAACTGAAAGAAAAAAACCTCCAAATAATCACCTCATTAGATTCTAAAAAAATCTTTTGACAGAACCCCTTCATGCTAGAAACTCCCTTGTAGACATGCCCAGAGGCTTGTTTTCATGGTGACTCCAAATCGCAGAAATTTCTTTGAGAACAGAGTTCTCTTTTCTAAAAGAGCTGACTCCAGATTTTCAGAAAGCACTGAAAGCATCCCTTTGAAAACAACACAATACTAATAACTATGAAGATCCACATATTCCTTTGTATGAGGCAAACTCAGGAACACATGTGCTTGCTTCTGATAATTATGTACATACTAGCTTCTGTTTACAGGCATGTCACAAGGCTTACAAGTAACTTGATTTGTCTAAGTGATCTGGTTAAGAGGTGGCTAAATCAAGTCTTCCTCACTTCACACCTGCCTCTGAAGCGTTGCTATTGACTCGAAGACTGCCAGGCAATGCATTGTCCTCTGTACTAAACTATGTTCACTTGAAATGACATTTGGGCAAAACTAACAATTATATATATGGTTTAAGCCTGGGATCCATAGGCAGAGGGAGAAGGACTCTCCCAAATAAAACTAGACTTCATGATCTGAGAGATGAAAAAACAACAAAATGCAGATCACATAGGAAGATGAAGTGTTTTGAAAAACAAGGGAGTTTTTTTTTAAATAAGGTTGTTTCAAAAAAATAATCTTTGAAAAAGGCAAAAACTGAAATAGCCCCACCTGTGAGAATCATGGAACAAGTGGGCCTTTACTGACACAAACAAAATAGGGAATAAATATTTTAGGAAAGTAGGCGAGATTAACAGATTGAATCAGTTAAGTTTTTATGCCAATAGCAGAGAATTAAAGGATAGAAGTCCTTAAAAAGTATTATTTATAATACAGAACTACTGTCTTAGTTATTTTATTGCTGTTAAGAGATGGCATGATCACAGGAGCTCTTATCAAAAAAAAAACAATTTCAGAAATTTAGACCGTTTTTGTCATGGCAGGAAACAAGGTTGCCTGCAGACCGACATGGTGCTGGAGAAGGAGCTGAGAGTTCTATATCTTGATCTGCAGGCAACAAAAGGGACTTGTGTCCACACTGGGTGTAGCTTGAGCGTATGAGACCTCAAAGCCTTTCCTCACAGTGATGCACTCCCTCCATCAAGGCCACATCTACTCTAACAAGGCCACACCTCCTAATAGTGCTAGCTCCAAGCAAACATAAGGTTATGGGGGCCATTCACAGGACAATATAATAGAGCACTCCTCTACTTCTTGATGGGAGGAGAGACACACAAGGCTGACCTAAAGAGTACTGGGTACAAGCACAGTGAAGGCAAATCTGTCTTTGAAGATTACAATCAAGGAAAAATTCATGCTTACTCATGCATGTGTATGATGGGATTTACATTTATGCAAAAATCTCAGGCATGTGTATAATGGGATTTACATATGCTTAAAATTAGAGAATCTATTGCCTACTAACAGGAAAATCATCTAAAGTTGTATAACAGCTCATATGTCAGTCAAGGAAAAGATCCATCCCATGGCTGCCCCTGGGAATTGACTCTTCTTTCTGTTTAGACATATAAGAAAACCCAAGAAAGAACTTGAGTATCCTGAGTCATGTGATTTCTGAGTCATGTGCTATCCTTTTGATCTCACGGTTAGTAAGTTTATATTTCACTGACACTACTTTGTATCTTGTCCAGTTTATTATTTGAGATGCAAACGATCTGGGCCTTACATCATGGGATACCATGGAACTCCCTCTAACCCTTTAGAGTTGTGTGTGTGTTTGTGTGTGTGCAAAAACTCGGGAAAATGACCTGGTAAAACCTGAAGAAATGTCATGGTAAATCAGAACTACAAATTGTTTGAGAGTGGGTCAGTAATTCTTATATTTCGTATACTTTATGAACTATATATTTTTTGTTGAGGTATTTTAAAGTCAACTTAATATCCCCCAGATACCCCAATTACTCACTGAATGCTTGCTGTATCTTTGAGGTTGAAAACTGGAACTGTTTGCTCGAACCTCAACCCAAGTTCTTTAACAGCTGCCAATTCTGCAACTCAGGGTAAACCACTTGTCGACATCTCAGAATGTGTGCTTTGAAAAATGAAATGACATAATAACCTCAGTTGGCTGCTGTCAGGCATCAAAAGAGATGCACAGGAGACTGGATCTGACCTAGATAGCTTTTGTTTCTGACAAGCCTACAGAAACAATTTAAGATAACTATGGTGATGATATCTGTACAAAATGTTTAGGTACAAAATCTCAATGAACAGTATGTCTAAATGCAATTAATATGGTGAACTCCGTGTTACACACATTTTATATTAATAGCAATAAGAGTAGAGAGGGGACAAATATGTGCTAGGAATTCAGACATGCATGGAATGAAGTAGTTATCTGACAAGAGCCATATTACAGATGAGGCTGGGCAAGACAAGATGGGGAGAGATGAGCTCAAGCTATTAGACAATCTTTTGTTCATGTCCCCATCAGCATCTCAAAGAATATTGGATGAGTAGAGTTGACCTTTAAACTCTATCTCTGACAACTAATTAGTGATATGGTTTCAAGCCCTATGACTAAAGTGAGAAGCCAATGACAATAGTGGACCATTAAAATGTCTAACAACTTTCCAAAGGTCTTTAGTGTTAATTATCCCTTCCCTTATTCCCTTTTTTACCCTCTCATCCTTGACCCAATCTAACCTTTCCTGTCTCATTAATCCCATTTAATCCTCTATGCAGCTGCAATTTACACCTCCTTAAAAGCTTCCCCTCACAATGGGCACTTTCTAACTTTTGGATCTCTATAGGTTTCTCAAATGAAGTACACATTTATGAAGTTTCAAAGTTAATATTCGTAAGTGAGAGGAAACATGCAAAAATTTTATATACGTAGAACAATAAAGAGTTTAAATAGCATTGTCTTATAATATGGTGGCAATGCCCCTACTAGAAACCACAGACTAATAAATAAAATCTAGTGCCGGGAATGGGTTCCCTCTTCAGGAGTTGTTGATCAGTGAATTCCCATAGGCCTCCAAACACTGCAGGCTGATGTCATGACTCTTGGTTATAGTTCTGCACTTGATGGGCTTACACTATTACTGAAGATACCACACATCTGAGTCATAGGATGTAGAAGAACAAAACTGGTACTAATCTGGAAGCTTCATCTTTACTAGATAGCCTTTAAAGTACTGAAAGATGTTATGCATGCTAATGGAAGAAAAAGGCAGTCATCAACCTTACCCAGCTGTGTACTCTGGGAAATACATTAATTTCTAGCATGACAAGACATGCCCCTGGTACCGTAGTGTCATAGACTTCAGGAGAGTAACCAACTACTTTCTACTTGTGGACTTGTCCCCACAAGCTTGAAAACCATAACTGGCACCATTATTGAGGCCAAGAACCTGTGTCTAGACAGTTATAGGCCCTGGGGGGATTTATATTGCATTTTTTTTCTGTTAAATGGACATAGTTTAAAACTGACTCCCACTTAAATATCTTTGTATCCGTAGATTAATGCACCTCTCATCCCTCACCAGAGAAGCTTCTTTTTGAAGTAGATGGTAATTAACACAGATACCTACAAGACACACAGAAGTGACGGGAGAATATTCAGCCATGAAGGGGACATCTATATCACACTTCTCCTCCCAAAGCTCAGGGATCATAGAAGAAGAGAGAGGTGGAAGATTGTAAGAGCCAGCGGTGTTGGATGTCTGTAAGGGAATGTTATTTTCTGGAATCAACAGGGCAATTGCACATAGGCACTCACAGCAGTTTTCATAGCCAGCACAAGATCTGCACAGGACAGAGCCAGCCAAAAATTCAAGTGTGAAAAGAGGGGGTGGGCACAATGCGCGCTCACATGAGGAGCCACTGGCAATCAATGGCTGCTGGCAGAGAGGGAGCCAGGTTTCTCTAAGGGAGCCCTGGGAGGTTGACCACACTTTAGCAGATGGCCATGTAACCTAGAAGATAAAGATAGTACAAATTGGACATGTTAGGTTTTTGATTGTTTTTAAAAGAAAAGAGTCGCAACACTGAGTAAATAGAGAAGGGGGTTTAATCTGAGAAGAGTAGGGAGGTGTAGGTGAATATGACATTTTATGAAGCTCTCAGAGAACTGATAAAAAAGAAAAAAATCTAGCCATACAGACACAGAGACATAGAAAAAAATAAGAGCACCGAATTTAAAAGGTGTGCCTTTAATGCATTTCTTTGGAGACAGTCATTTCTCACCAACTCTCCTCATCAAGAGAATTTTCTATTCTTAGTCTCATATCTATCATGAAGAATGTGGTAAACGTAATAATGGGTATTTAAGTACTTTATAAATATCTACCTGTGTCCAGATAATGTGCGCTTAACGGCTTGGCCTGCCACTGGTGGAAGAAAAATGTTTGATTCAAAAAATGTGTGGCAGAGGGGAAGGCACCAACCATAGACCTCCTTGTATTATAGATTCATCAGAGAATTAGAACCAAGAAAAAATATACACCCAGACTGTAGCTATTCTACTATTAGGGAAAATTTAACATGGGATTCAGTGGTTTAGAAGCTCAGATGAGTTCATTTTATAATCTCAAAATTCAGTTGTTTTCTACCGAGAATGTGTCCATGTGCAGGCTGTTAGTAATACATTGTTTTTCTTCCTTGCTTCCTTTCCTTTTAAGCTTTGGTGTATACAGAACAGGTCATAGAACAGTTGCTATGCTTTCTAAATACTCCTCCCATGACAGAGAAAGAAAAACTGCTCAAATTCTGGCTGAGGAAAATAGTTATTCTTATAGCTTATTTCCATTTCTATTACATAGCCTATACAGTCGCTTGGGATCCTGCCCTGTTTTCTCTCTGCTGCTTCTCAGACTTGAGTCCTAATCCACCTAATACCCATCCTTTCAATAGCTAGAGACCCTTTTCTCTTTGTGGATCCAACTTGTTTCCAAGTTCATTCTTTGGATGTGAACTCAGCCTTCACAGCCGATTCCTTGTATCTCATGTGTCCTTTTCTACTTCAGAGAACTCTTTTGACGTTTGCTCTGGTCACCAAATGAGGATCCTATTTGCTTCTTCCTTCTCATTTAAGCTTTCTGAATCTCCCCCAGTTCTCTAATGGGCACACACAGTTGTGTTTAGCACATCCATTTGTCCAACTCTACATCATGTAAGTTCTCAACATTATAGCACCTTTCAGGTTTAACTTAATTACTCTCAATTACTTTCATCCATTCATCTCATTTTCTCACTCTCCATGATCCAGGACTGACAAAAGGCATGCTTTGAGGAAAATTCATTTAAATTCTGATCATTTCCATAGTGATACCACAATATTGAGATGTGATTATCATGTGTTTCAAAGCAGTATCAACATAGTAGACATCCAAAATATCTTTAGAATTATCCAGTCAATGTTAGAATTGAAAGCTGCTCTTTCACCATAGCCTTACTCTGAGTTTCTTTCCTCCTAACACTGAAGATCATAACTAAGGAGATAGTCTAGAATTTTCTTCTGAGTTTCAGGTGGGTGTTTCCAGATCCCTTTTTGGATTCTTCCTATTTTTGGCACTCAGCATCTCCGACACTTAGCTCTTATTCTTCCCACTGGCTCCATCTGCTCACTTCTTGTAGCTAGTTCCTCTGATACACTGTGCATCAGATTTCTGAAACCAGCTCTGAAAACACACCCAGACTTTCTTTCTTCTTACTGTGCAATAAATAATCGCCAACTTCAGTCTGCACATCTTTTAGAACCACCACTGTACTAGTCTCTTCTTGCTGCTCTAACACATGAACGCACTTAGCAGCTTAGTTGCTGTAACCTAACATCTCTGAATGTTGAAAGTTTGATATGAATCTTAATGGGTGAAATCAAGGTTTTGGTAATGCCATGTTCTTTCATGGACACTTAAGGGATGAATCCATCTCTGCTCCATTTCAAGTGTTTATAAGTGACTTGGTTTCTTTAGCTTTTGGGTCCTAATTCAATATTTAAAGACAGCAGTATTGAACATTTCTCTCACGCCCTTTCATATTTCACATAACCCTCTTCTGTTCAACTCGCTAATCTTGGGAGTTCTTATGATTACATTGGGCTTGTTGGGATAATCTATTTCATTATTATCTGGTTTCAGCATGTTAATCACAGCAATGGTAACTGTAATGCCCCTTTACAAGGGAATACTCCACTTTGTGGGATGCCAGAAGCCTCAACTCCCGTGCACAATGTAGCCTATTGTATTTACAGGTGACAGTGAGTTTATTTCAGGCACTATTCCCTCCACTCTCTCCACACCACTCATGTTACCATCATTGCATGGGTTGCTACAAACCCATCTAGCTAAGTTTCTCTTCAAATCAACTTGTATCCTTCCAAGGGATGACTCCACTCTGCAAGGGAACTAGTCTTTCTAAAATATAAATTTGTGTCTCTTTCTTCTAAACCTTTTCTGTTGATTTTCGTTGACCTATGAACAAACCAAACTCATGTTTCAGCACATTTCTATCTCCAGAAATACCTTCTTTTCTTCAGAAACCTTTATTATCTTTTTTTTTATTGAGAAAAGGAAAAAAAAAGTATCCGCCTCCTCCCAGCCTCCCATTTCCCTCCCCCTCCTCCCACCCTTCTCCCCTTCCCCCAAATTCCTCTCCGCCTCCCTCTCCAGTCCATAGAGCAGTCAGGGTTCCCTGCCCTGTGGAAAGTCCAAGGTCCGCCCCCCTCCGTCCATGTCTAGGAAGGTGAACAAGGAAACTGGCTAGGCTCCCACAAAGCCAGAACACGAAGTAGGGTCAAAACCCCGTGCCATTGTCCTTGGCTTCTCATCAGCCCTCATTGTTTGCCATGTTCAGAGAGTCCGGTTTTATCCCATGCTTTTTCAGTCACAGTCCAGCTGGCCTTGGTGAGCTCCCACTAGATCAGCCCCCTTGTCTAAGTGGGTGGGTGCGCCCCTCGTGGTCCCGACTTCCTTGCTCATCTTCTCCCTCCTTCCGCTCCTCATTGGACCTTGGGAGCTCAAACCAGTGCTCCAGTGTGGGTCTCTGTCTCTATCTCCATCCATCACCAGATGAAGGTTCTATGGTGGTATGCAAGATATTCATCAGTATTGCTATAGGATAGGGTCATTTCAGGTTGCCTATCCTCAGCTGCCCAAGGGACTAACTGGGGACATCACCATGGGCTCCTGGGAGCCACTCTAGGGTCAAGTCTCTAGCCAACCGTAAAGGGGCTCCCTTAACTAAGAATTGTGGTTCCGTGCTCCCTTGTCCAACCTTCCTTTATCCCAATCCTCCTGTTTCCCCAAGTTCCCCCCTCCTTCCCTTCTCACTTTTCTCTCCCCATCTCCCCTTACCCCCATTCCACACCACTCCCAAGATCCCAATTTTCTCCCCGGCAATTTTGTCTACTTCCCATAGCCACCCAGTTTCTGCATCCCGACCCAGTCCTTACCATATCATCTCCACTCTCAAAAGAGTACCTCTTCTGTTTTTAGAACAGTTGCTACTTCCTCAGAGAAGCCTCTTTTAAACTAAGAATACCACTTACGTTCCTCTGAAGTAGTGGTTATCAACCTCAATGTGGTCATCTTTTAATATGCTCCTCATGTTGTAGTGACTCCAACCATAAAATTATTTCCTTGATACTTCACAACTTTAATTTTGCTACTATTATGAGCCATAATGGAAATACCTTTTGGAGATAAAGGTTGGCCTAAAGGGTCAGGACCCAAAGGTTGAGTACCATCGCTCTGTAGCAACTTGTATAGTTATTGTACTGCAGAAACATTGTTTCAAGTTACAAAAGTAATCCACACTGGCTATGGATAGGATAAGCAATACACTAGCATGCAGAACAATTATTCAAAATATGTCACTACACTGTTCCTTCATAGCTTCCAGCCTGGATGGTTTTCTGATTATTTTTTCTGTCCCTGATGACAAATTTTATTTTCATATGTAAATGTGACTGTACTATGTACACTAAGTAGGGTTTGCTTGTGTGTGTGTTATTTAACTAAGATCTGGTAAATATTGTCTATTTTCTTATGTCAATAGACATATCACCAGTTTTTGTTTTCTTAAATCTCTATGGTATTTTATGAAATGGAAGATACTGTAACCCATGTATTTATTGTTTTATTAATATTTATGGTTTATTTTGCTCCAAAACTCAACATCCCAGTGGGACTTGTGCACAGACCAGTGTAGTATATATGCAAACATTTCCTCTGACAAGCTCTGGAAACCGTGAGACAAGAAATGTGTTTAGCAGTTGGTAGGACCAACATCGGAAAGCACACAGGCTGGGTTCTTCACACACAATGTTTTCTCTTCACAGGTGTGGGAGAACTGACAATCCACGATCAAAGTGTTAGCAGAGTCGATTTCTTCCAAGGCCTCTTTTCCTCGGTGTGTAGATGGCTGGCTCCCTTCTGTGCTGTCACCTCAGACTCCCTCTGCACAGGCTAGTGTCCTAGTTTCCTTTTCTTAGAGGGACACCGGGCATCTTGGATTATGACCAACACTAATGGCTTCATTTAAAGCTGAGTAACATTTATAGACTTTCTTACTCAAACAGAGTCTCATTTCAAGCTTTTTGTGACCAGGAATTCCTTAAATGTGAATTCTGGAAGGATAGAAATCAGCCTATGATAACACATGGGTCATTGTTTTTCTAATGTTAGCAAATTAATTTTCAGGAAGCTTAGATAACTTTCGTTCTGGCAGAAAGTAAAGCAGGTCTTCACTGACAAGCCATTAATCTGTTTAGTTGATTCCACCTTGTCTGGGCCTAACACATGGCAGGTGATCAATAAATATTTGTTCAATATTTACTACGGCAAAATGTTTGCTATTTTGATGAAGTCAACCTGTACTTTAACTAGATTGGGTCATAACTGTTTTAAATGTTAATTTTAATTGGCAAATCATAATATACATTCATGCAGGATAATGTGACGTGTTGAAAAATATATGAACACACATAACTTGACAGGAATAAATCAGACTAGTTATCCATATCTCTTATCCTATCTCTCTCTCTCTCTCTCTCTCTCTCTCTTTTTTGGTTTTTCGAGACAGGGTTTCTCTGTAGCTTTGGTGCCCATCCCGGAAGTAGCTCTTGTAGACCAGGCTGGCCTCGAACTCCCAGAGATCTGCCTGCCTCTGCCTCCCGAGTGCTGGGATTAAAGGCGTGCGCCACTACCGCCCAGCTTCTTTCATTTTTTTCATGGAAACATTTGAAATTTGATTTTAGTGATTTTGGAACATATAGTGAGTTAAAAAAAGTTTACTTTTGTCTTTGTGAAAGGGTCTTGCTATATAGCCCAGGATGGCCTTGAACTTTCCCGTCTTCTGAGTGCCAATTAGCACTGTGTACCAATTAGTACACAGGCAGTGCCAAGTAGAGCTCTCTAGTATCTTACTATTGATTATAGTCAACTTACTGCACACCTTGCTGTCCCCAAACCTATTTTAACTACATTTCTGCATTCTTTGAGGGTTTTAATGAGGTGGAGGTCCACAGGGTTAAGCCAGCAGCAGAGGACAGACGTGCACCGGAATCTGATTTTTAGGAACTTGCTGGATCATCAAGCTTGCGAGGGACAGAGAAGACAGAACCTAGGTCCTAAAAACTTCTCCTCATATGTTTTACCTAATTCGTACATATTTATTGGTAACTTGTAGTGTGACAGATACGGGAAACAAAGCAGTGCCAAGTGGGACTTTGAAGAGTAAAGGGGACGAAGACATAAACCACACTGGAACTAAAACTAGTTTTGTTTTTGTTCTGTTTAGTTTTGTCCCACCAAGTCTGCCACTCAGAAGGGCAATTTAATCTCTTACCTTTTTAGAATCTTATCAATAAATTGAAGTTAATAGTGTCTTTATCAAAAGATTGTTGAAATAGTTAACAAATCAATCATGGTTAAATACTGCCTGGCATAGAATTACCATTCAGGAATTATTAGATTTTACTACAAGAAAAAATAATAAAGTATTATGGAGGCAAAGATCTACTGGATGTCCTTATACTGTGATTTGGAATGCAGTTTGAATCTGTTATTAGTGGCTCTCCTGTTTTTGGTGGTGCTTAAGCATACATAAGCATACATTCGGTAGTTAGATGTTGAGTGGCCTGGAAAGTGATGGACCTGGAAGATCAGATAGATTCTCATTTGTAAGATATCATCAACTTGTTCTCACAGTGTGGCACAGCAATCACAGGGATTGGAAGTAAGGCCCTTTGGGACCTTGAATTGGCAAAGGCATTCAAATTGGTTCCTTTAAATTTTAAATTCTATAACCAACGTATTCCCCAAATCTCACCAGACTCCAGATTCAGAGGATAAATAAATGAGTGCACTTCTTAAATGGAAGGACAAGAAAAATACATGGTATAAAAAAAAGTGAAGCTTTCAGAACCATGGTGCCAATATACAGCAATAAATGACACTCACTTGATAGTGAATGTGTAACAGCTGGTTCTGGGCACAAGACAAGCATATCTTATTTACAACATCTGGCAATTTCTAGGGTGCAAATATTGTGTGGCTGATTTCAAGCTATCAGTGTAACATTGCTGATCATGCCTTTCACGTTGAGCTAAAGAACCTTATATAACCTCATTTTGGCCTTTTAAGGATTGGTCACAGGGTCACAGAAACACTGGCCTAAATTTTCTTTTTGTCCAACTGTAGGTCATATGCTTGTTCCATCTCCTGATGAGATTAAGGCCCTGTAGGGACAATGTCAATGATTCTGTGATGTTTCTAAAAATAATTAGAACTGCTACCATTTTCTAAAAGACTTCACAGCATTGAGTACTTGCTTGAAGTTATTGAAAGTTCAGCAAGCTGCCTACTCCTAAAACCTGTGATCGTATATATTTAAAAAGCAGGTCATTTAGTATGAAAAACTTGTTGAAGATTTGACAAAATAAGAATGGATTTTACTTTTATGACTATAAAGAAAGGAGCTTCTTGAGTTAAATACTACAAAGTTGTAATTCAAGGTCAGAAAAAGAATTTTCAGCCTTTTCAAAAATATGAATTTCGGCATCTGTTTTCCATCAGATGCTGGATGAAGGTTCTACGACAATTAAGATAGTTATCAAGCTGATTGCAGGGGAAAGCCAGTTCAGCTACCCTCTTCACTATTGCTTAGGGTCTTAGCTGGAGTCATCTTTGTGGAATCCTGGGAATTTTGCTAGTGTCAGGTTTCTTGTTAGCCTCATAATGGCTCCCTTGATTAAGATGTCTCTTTTCTTGTTCTCCCTCTCTGTCCTTCCCTCATCTTGACCATCCTGTTTCCTGACGATCACTGGACTGAGCTCCAAAAGTCTGGTCAAAGAGAGAGAGAGAGGAGCAATAATACGAGCAAAGGCATCAATACCATGATGGGGATCCCCATTGAAACAGCTTACCTGAGCTAATGGGAGCTCACTGACTCTGGACTAAAAACAAGGGAACCAGCATAGGGCCAAACTAGGCCCTCTGAATGTGGGTGACACTTGTATGGCTGGGATGGTCTGTGGGGCCCTTGGTAGTGGGACTAGGATTAATCCCTATTGCTTGAACTTTTTTTTTTTTTTTTTTTTTGAGCTCATTCTCTTTGGAGGGATACTTTCCTCAGCCTAGATATAGTGGGGAGGGCCTTGGTCCTGCCTCAAAGCAATGTGCTAAACTTTGTTGACTCTCCATGGTCCCTTGCGAAGATGTATCCTCTCTGAGGAGTGAATGGGGGGTGGAGCAGGAAAAAAGGAGTGGGAGTCGGAGGAGGAGAGGGAGCGGAAACTGGGATTGATATGTAAAATTTCAATTAAACAACAACAAAAATAAAGAAACTCCAAAAATTGAATCATTGGAATACTTCATTGTGTATCCATTTATCTGGACACATAGAAACTGTAGTTCTGATATGTTACCTGCAAAATTAAATTCCCATGCATGGGAAACCATGCCATAGTGTGGAATTCTCATCTGGTCCCACTCTTCCTATATGCATCTCACAATGGAAAGGTGTAATAAAAGGGAAGGGAAGGATAGGTATGACATATGTACTCTAGTTCTGACTCGAAGTCCCTGCTACACTCACAGCCCATTTCTGTTTTAAAAACTTTATTTAATTTTTCAGATTTTCATTTAAAAACTGCCTTCTGAGACACACAAACTGAAGAAGAACCCAGAATAATGCTGCAACAGGAGGACAAAGGTAACCAGAACGTTAAAGCTTTTCAGAGCCACTTAACAAAACAGAGCAGTTGCACGGGAATTATACAGCAGTCTGCCTGTATGCAACCGAAATGTGATTTGCATTCTAAGCTAAATTCTGCAGCAGGTTATTTTAATCTCCTTTCCTTTTTTCCTTGTCTTTCCTCCACCTTCTACCCATCCTTTCTTCCAAAGACTTTTTACTGGGTGCTACCTAAATTCTAAATTATAGCACTCTCCAAAATACTGAAGAAAAATTTGGCGGCACAAATATCTGCAGTAGATGAACAACACCTTTTTTTTTTTTCAAGTAAGGGGTAAAATAACCCAGCCACTAAGTGAATTCCTATGGACAATTGATATGAAAATGTCTGGAAAGAAAATAAAAGCTGGAGGGGGGATAGTGAGTGATAGAAAGGGACAATGGAGTAGAAAATTTAAGTTGTATATTAAGAAGAGATGATATCTCCAAGACAATAATCTTGAAAATATTTCAAGGCAGTAGGAATAAAATAATGGAGGGTTTGGAGGAACATATCCATATGACATGAAGCCTGCCTGTACCAGGTAGTTCTGAAGACAGTAAGTGACATGGGGAACTCACTACCAAAAGGCCAGTGAAAGATGAGCACAGAGATGGAACAGGAAATCAGGTCACTGGAGTGAAGTTCTTCAGTCATGGACCCCATATGAGCAGGATTAGTGTCACGGGGCAGCTCAAAATGGAAGCTTCCTTGTTGCCCTCAGTTTCACATATACCCTGGGATACTGTAACCCTTGAGAATAAGAGGAACTCTTGCATGCTCACTTGATTAGACAATACAGAAAAGTCACAAAACAATTTAAGAGTCATAGTGAGAGGAACCAGTTTTCTCTGAGGCATTAGTGACAGAGGAGCATTCTCTCTTCCAGGGTTTCCTAGTGTCCAAACTCTGGAATAACACAGGGAGACCACAATGAGACTATGCCAAGTGGATGTCTGAAACGACGGTTAATATAGAACCCTTTCATTTTAAGTGCCCTCCCCACGACAAACACATACACACTTTGATGTGGGAGTCCCCTCTGTGTGCTGTGATTACCACTAATGAATAAAGAAACTGCCTTGGCCTGTTAACAGGGCAGAACTTAGGTAGGCAGGGAGGACTGGAAAGCTGGGAGAAAGAAGGGCAGAGTCAGAGAAGTAATGGAGCCGCTGCCAGAGTCAGACATGCCGAAACTTTGCTGGTAGGCCATGACCTCGTGGTGATATACAGATTAATAGAAATGGTTAAATTAATGAGTAAGAGTTAGCCAATAAGAAGCTAGAGCTAATGGGCCAAACAATGTTTTAATTAATACAGTTTCTATGTGATTTTTTTAGTTATGGCCAGCCAGGACAAACAAGCAGTTTGCTCCATGCAACAACACTTACCACATATAATCCCTGAATCTTGTATACCTTGAGACATACAAGGAAAATTTTTAGGGATTACTTTTTCTTCCCTTCCAAATTTTATAAATATAAGATTTGTTCTTACCATAAATTTGAGCACCTTCGGTTGTGATTAGTTTCCCTTATATTTTTACCTTTTTATTTGAAGGAAACACTATGGCTTCTCTTTGGCCAAGATAGTACTCTTGTGTTTTGGGACCATTACAAAGTAAAATGGCATCATTTAGACACAAGTACGGCAGTACTGCCAGTTAGCCTGATAACTGAAATGGATACTGATGGGCAGTACATACAGAGTAGTAGGCAAAGGGATGATTAGTACTCAGGTGGGATGGAGCAGAACTGTGCGTAAAATTCAATCATCATGATATTCAGAATGAATATGGTTCAAAACTTGGGAACTACTTATTTCTGGACATTTTCTTTTTTATATTTTATAACTGTTACTTATAGCAGGTATCTAGAATTTCAGGTCAAATGGGGATCTACTATGATTTGGGGGATTCAGAAAAATATTTGCAGCGGTATAACCAAAATATTAAGCAGTAAGAGAAACTGAATTTCTATGGTCACCTTTTGGTTTTCTCTAAGCTAACAGGTTGCAAGCCCTGATGCTCAATGTTAATTATGGGAGTGATTGTGTAGAACGACAATATTCTCAAGAAGGTACCTGAAAATGAATTTCACAAACTGCGTATAACTCACACGGCACCCTTTCTGCAATGTGGAACACATTATAGAAATCTGTGTCTGGCTATTTCTAGCTCCCATCACACTGAAATATTGCCGTGTTTGTATCAAAAGGTGATGTCGTTCACTTCCACAGCAGGGATTCTGCATTGATCTGATGTAGAAAAAGAAGTAGGGGGACACAATAAAATGTCAGAGTACAAGAAGCCTGCGTCTCTGAGTTGTTGCATGGAAGAAACTCACCACTTAAAGCACTCGCACTGAACTCTGTGCAAGCAAGGTTTGCAGATCGATTGAGTAGAGCTAATACAAGGTTGAACTAATGAGACTGGAGGGAAACCCTGGAAGCCTAATACACATGCTAGGTTTCCTCCCTGATAGCATGCTGTTAGAAAATACTATTAGCCTGACAGGAAAAGAAGAAGCAGCCTATTATTAGCATGCAATCAGCGCCCAAGGTCACTCAGCTGGGTGGTGACAGACCTAGGACTTTTGTACAAGGCCACTGACATTTAACTTACAGTTTCTACATTCTGTTTAGTAAGCCAAGAAATAAAATGCACATATGAAGGGGAAGCAATGGTGATTATTAGGCATCATGCAGATTTTCAGCGGTAACACACAAAAGAAGACTCAATGAAGTTGATAATAAAACTACGATATAGTTTAGAAGATAAATTCTACCATGATATTTTACAGTATACCATTCTCCTTTAAATATACATGTTGCTGAATATCACACCACTGCAATGACTAACTCCCCACTGGCTGGGACAGCAATGCTTCACTTCACACAGCTTGGTTTTATTCTAGAAGCTGTATGTTCCTTGCAGAAACTCCTACTGCTGCCAGCAGCTTCTTGGCTCTGATAAAATAACCCCAAGGAAAGAAATATTGCCACAATAATAATTTGTAATTTTTGAATCTTAAAGCTGTGTCTGAAATGTATTTAATATGAAGTTTCTGGAAAGGTTAGGTAACCAGCATTTTCATTTTCATGTCTTTGTTATGCATAATAATATCTCCTTGAGGTTCAAATCTTTTGAAAAATCCCCAAATATATTTTTTCTATCCGCCTTATTACTATCATTTAATTTTTGGAAGTTTCTAGAGAATGATGGGGTATAGGCATCTGTGAAGTGGAAAGGGTCTATTATACTACAACATTAGAATTTCAAAAAAAAGGTTGTCCTTCCTTTGAAAATACAAGAAAGAGTTAGACTTTGGAGGCCATATCCATCTGCCTTTCCTTAGTTCTCAAGTAAAGAAAGGGACCACTGAGAGGATCAACTCAAAGATTTACTCCTGCAGTAGAAGGCATGGGCTTTCTGAATAAAAGAGCATTTAAATTATTGCCAACTAGACCTACTTCTTTGTGTACTGGCTTTTCTTGTTCAATTGTAAGGATCCCAAACTCTTTGGTATTGAACAAACAATTGGAGTGGGCTACTTCTCCAGTTCCCAGATTAATTCAGTTGCTTGTTGTTCTTTTTGTAGGGTTGAGACCTTGTGGGCTTTTTCCAATGAAGGTTGGGATGTTCATTAGTGTCTTCCTTCTTCAGTTCATGTTTGGGTGGCTATGACAGTGAGATTTTTACAGTAGTAACTGTAAAAATCATTGTGTTACTAGGAGACCCAATATCACAGCAAAGTCCTTGATCCTCTGGCTCTTACACTCTTTCCAATCTCTCTACTACAATGTTCTTAGTCTTAGGTATGGGGGTTTTGTAGATATGCTCATTAGACTGGGCTCAGCCATGAAAACATACATAAAAGTAACAATATATGGACTCAACAGGTTATATTTAGGAATATTTTGATATGTATATAATAACATTAATAAAAAAGATGAAGGAGAATATGGAAGAACAAATAGGAAGATTTGAAGGGAGGAAATGGAAGAAAGAAATATTGTAGCTAAAATACAATGTCAATAAACAAACCAAAGAATTAAAAACTTCTAATTATCCATATCCCTATAAGAAATAGAATGTGCACCTAAGTTGTAATATACTATCACAATGGAAACTATATAGTAATCATCAAGAACTGTACAGAAATGACTAACAATGTCACAAGCATAATGTAGACTAAAAGAAATCCATGTAAAATGAATTCATTCTTTACCCTATGCAGAGACTTTACAAATGTATCAGAAACAGATCTAGAAGTCACATGCATCAAAAAGGCCTTACAATGAGAAGAATCTAAACTGGCTAATACAAAACAGTGGGCTTGAGTACCCCTCCTGGACAAGACTTAGAAAAGAGATCAGTGAGATGGCTCGGTAGGCTTGGGTACTTGCTGCCAAGACTGACAACGTGAATCCAATTTCTAGTACCACGTGGCAGAAGGAGAGAATCAAGTCCCTTAAGTTGTTCTCTGACTTCCATATATGTTCTGTGGCAAGTTCATGTTTTCACTAGCTGAGAAAATAAATGTAAAAAATAAAAAACACATACACATGTACACATCCAAGTCTACAAAGTTTGGGACCAAAGTAAAAGTCTCAATACTTCTTTTATCTATCCAGATGGCTTAATGACTCTATAACATCTTCTCCACAGGAGTGAAGTGAGCACAAAGATGTTTCAGATCCCAAAGGTATCCTACAGTCAATTGAACCCAAATATTTCTATCTACTCCAGAATTCTATATTTCTTCTGTGAATTATGATACTGAAAATCAACAAGTCCACCTTGACAGAAGGTATAAAATACTATCTCTACTACATAGTACTTACAAGAATGACTGTTTTGGTTAGACAATGGAACCTTGTCAGCTATCTTCAATCTGATAGAACAGTTCTTATTTTACAAAGGAACCAAGAGTTTTTCTGCTGCTATTTTAATTATTCCACCGATTTTCTTTTGTAGCTATTATTTTGTACCAAAGGCAATAGTTTTGTATGGTTGATTGTTACAACTAAGGAAAAAAATGAAATTGCTACATGTTTTGTAGCATAGCTTTCTAAATATGGGGTTAAAGAACATTTAAAAATCAGAAAAATATGCACTGAGACATAGCTCTGACCCATAAATGTCAAACCGCTTTATTAGAAAAGAGTTTCATGAATGGGATGGGAGGCACATGCTGGCAGTGTATCCTGTTGTGTGTAGAAAAATGACAGGGAATGACACTACTGATAGTCACCATTGTGCAGCAGTTATTACAACAGGACTATTTGACTAAACATCAATGTAACACAAAACCAACTCTCTGATACTATATCCCTCTGTTCTTTAAATACCTTCTCAGTCACATATATGTTTGCCCAGAAACTAATTCGCAGATTCCCTTGTACCTAGTGTTGACTATGTGAATGAGACAGATGGAAATTTTATACTCAGTTTCTAGGCATCTTCTTAAGAAAGAGAATTGCTTGCTCTGGTCTTGGTACTAGGGTTTCTTTCCCAGTGCTTAGAAATGGGGACAATTCAAAGAACCTTTCTAAGTCATATCTTAAGATTGTTAGAGAGTCTGGGGTAGCAATATCTCCAAATTGCATTGGTAAAGAACATCTACCTTATATTCCAAGGTATCAAGAATGAGAAATAAATATGTATCCTTTTTGATGGATTGTATATTTTAGGATTCCTTATTAAAGTATCTTGATTTTTTTAACCTTAATCAACCTGCTAAAACATTATTGCATATGTACGTGTAAGAAACCTAAAAACTGGAAAGAAAAAGATTCAGTACTCTATTTAGGGTAAGTTGAGAAAAAAAAGCTAACATAATGCAATGAGGTCATTACAAAACAATCTATACCTGATTGGAGTAACTTGAACTTTTTAATTGAAGCCAGCTATTCATTTAATTTAGACAAATATGACACAATATTCTACTTTATCACAGGAAGTAAATAATTGTAGGGGTAACTCCAGTGACAATATCAGAAAGAATCAAATTACAGTTCATCAATATTTTGGAGATCTTGGAAAAACAGGTTCTTCATTAAAATTAAAAAAAATAAAAACACTATAACAACAACAGCAGCAACAACAAAATGTTTCCAGGATTGATGGTTCATATTTATAATTCCAGCACTTAGGACACTGGGGGAAGAGGCCTGCCAAATGTTCAAGTTCAGCCTGGATTATAAAAATATGATTCTGTCTTTAAAAATCAAACCAAAACCTAAACCAAATCAACCAACCAACCAACTAAACAAACAAACAAGTAAGCAAACAAACAAAAACCCTCAAAACCCAAAAGAACAAAAAACAAAATTAAATAAGCAATGGGACATTGCATTATAGTTTATGCTCATGAATCAATGATTTCTGTTTTCCTGTCTCTCGCAAGGATTTTTCACCCCTGGTTTATATATGCTTTCATTCCAACTCTTATCTGCAACTTCAGATTAACTTAAAAAATAAAATCCTGCAGTAGGGCGTGAGAGATGGCTCAGAAGTTCCACTTAAGAATTGCATATCTAGGTTTGGGTCACAGCACCAAAATAATGACTCACAACCATCAATAACTCCAGTTCCCAATGGTCCAGTACTCTCTTCTGACCTCTGCAGGCACTGCATGCACACAGTGCACATAAATACATTCAGGGGCACATGAGCACGAGCACACACACACACACACACACTCACTCACACACTCACACTAAAATAAATAAGGTAAATAACATGAAAATGAGTTCACTTCTTACACAAAAATGTGTATGTTTGCATTGGTGTATGGGAGGTAAGTTGTTGATCACAATAACTCTGTAAGATATGACTAAATATTATCTTTTTTAGTTTTTAGCCAAGGTGAATGCCTCATGTATAATGAGTCATATGGTGAATAGCTTAATGCTTGTCATCACCCCTTCTTAGCCATGTTATGGTGAATGATACATTAATCATGGCTACAAAATTTAGTTCATCTCATCAAGATGCATAGTACAATTTTCCTATTCTTTTTTTAAGGCATAAATTTTCCTATTCTTATGACTATGACATTTATGACCATGTAGGCTTTGTGCTTCCTTTATTTTTGGATTCATGACTTAAGAAATTAGTAGCTTCTGAGAAACTGTCACACTGACATCCAAAAGGGCGATACCAATTTGCACTCCCACCAGCAATGCAGGAGTCTTCTTTTTACCCCACATCCTCTCCAGCATAATTTGTCATCAGTGTTTTTGATTTTGGCCACTTTTACAGGTGTAAGATGGAATCTCAGAGTTGTTCTGATTTGTATTTATTTGATGGCTAAGGATGTTGAGAATTTCCTTAAGTGTCTTTCAGCCTTTTTAGATTCTTCTGTTGAGAGTTGTCTGTTTAAGTCTGTACTCCATTTATTTTTTTATTGGATTAGTTGTTCTTTTGATGACCAATTTCTTGAATTCTTCATATATTTTGGAAATTAGTCCTCTAGTATTTCTCAGAAAGTTAGGAAACAAACTTCCTCAAGAGTCAGCAATACTACTTTTGGGTATATATCAAAGCATGCCTAGTCATACCATAAGGACATGTACTCAACTATGTTGATAGCAGCATTGTTTGTCACAGCCAGAAACTGTAAACAACCTAAATGCCTCTCAACTGAAGAATAGATAAAGAAAATGTGTTACATAAACACAATGGAGTACTACACGGCAGAAAAAAATGACATTTTGAAATTTGTAGACAAATGGAAAGATCTAGAAAACATCATATTGAGTGAGGTCACCCAAACCAAGAAAGACAAATATCATATGTACTCACTCATAAGTTGCTTTTAGACATAAAGGAAAGGAAACCAGCCTACAATTCACAATCCCAGAGAACCTAGACAACAATGACAACCCTAAGAGAGACGTAAATAGATCTAATCTACATGGGAAGTAGAAAAGGACAAGATCTCCTGAGTAAATTGGGAGCATGGGGACCATGGGAGAGGGTTGAAGGGGAGGGGAAAGGAAGGGAGGGCAGCAGAGAAAAATGTATAGCTCAATAAAATCAATTTTAAAAAATTAGTAGCTTCTACCGCAATCTCCCATAGCATGTTTTTGGAGTACTGATCCCATCTACTTGCAGGCTATTATATACATTGGACATGTAGAGACACTCAAGGCAACATTACAAACTGAGTTCTGTGTTCTAGTCATTCTTAGCAAATGAATACAGTTTCTGTATGATTATTTTGGGTATAAGCTAGCTGGGCAGGACAGAACAAAGGGCCCACGTTCCCTGTAACACTCTGATACATTTCTAAGTCATTTATTTCCTGCTTTACATAAATAGTGTCTCAAATCATTTAAGACATAATAGCAGGTTAGTCTTAAGAACATTGGTATTACAAACATATAATTCATAACTATATCAAATACACTAAAAATGAAGAAGTGAAAATTTTACTAGAATTTCCTTGGACAATTGAGTGAGTCATTATCATCACTTTAAAAAGAAGGGAGCAACTCTTTTCTCATTTTTATTAATTCTTTGTGAATTTTGTGAATATATATATATATATATATATATATATATATATATATAGTATGTTTTGATCATAGCATATGTTTTCTTAAGGGATGCTTTCATATTTTGTCAATTCAATAGATTAAGGCTAGTAAGTTATCGTCTAGAACTTAGGATTTATTTAGCCACAATTTCTTGTGTCATATATGGGATTGTGTGCCATATCTGGGGTATTTGTGCCCCATATGGGATTCACCTTGTGGAGCAGACTTTAGTTTAATCACAAAATAGTTGATTACTGCCAAGACTTTTGTGTCACTATTGTATCAGCGGGTCAGTTTGTCCAGGTTGGTTGTTGTCATAGCTTACAGGATTCACAACTAGGTAAAATATTAGTTTTCTCCTCAGTAGCTTTCATAGAACCTTATAGCACCATGGGATCTAGCCATTAGGGATGGCTTGTCCAGGTTAAGAATCACCTTGATTTCTTCATGTTCTAGAACTAAACCATGTGTTGTTTTCATCAATATGGTTTTATTATCAAGCTCTTCAGGGCAACCAAAAACACTGGCAAAATACCATAATGTTAGAAGTCTATGGGACATCATTGGCCAATAACTCCTGAAGAGGTGATCCCTGTCCTTGTACTGAACTTTTTATTTGTTAGACTGTGGTGCCCTCATTTCCTCATTAAAAAGTAACTCTCTTTAAATTTTTTAATATATTTTAATGTACATATTTAGGAAGCTTCTACAAAAGTGAGTTTCCATATAACTTTCTTGAAATGTCTTAGTGCTACCATCTTCTATCCCTCATCCCATATAAACCTTTTTATTCCATTATTGTCCTTTAACCATTTATACCACTGAATTCTGTCTCCTCTCCCTTGAAATATATCATCTCAAGGCTGCTTACTAATTTCTTGAACTCTACAAGTATCCTAAATGGAACACTCATATCTGAAGTATTAAAGCTAATATCTACCAATAAGAGAAAATATGAGACATTTGTCTTTCTGTGTATGGTCTACCACATCCAGAAAGACTGTTTTGAGCTCCATCCATTCACTTGTGAATTCTTTGAGGAGTTGAATAATAGCCCATTGTGAGAACTGACCACATTTTCATCATCCACTCATTAGTTGATGGACATCTAGGCTATTCCCAACTGGCTGTCCTGAATAGAATAGCAATGAAGATTAATGAGCAGAAATCTCTACAGTAAGATATGGAGTCCTTTGGGTGGATGCCCAAGAGTGTTATAGTTGGATCATGTGGTGTAGCTATTTCTAGCTTTATTTTTTAGGAATCTTCACACTGGCTTCCACAGAGGCTGCACAAATTTGCACTCCCACTAGCTGTGAACAACTTTCTCTTTCCCCACATCTGTCCCAGCATTTGTCATCATTTTTTTTTATTTTAGCCATCCTACTTGGCATAAGATGAAAACTAAAAGCAGTTTTATTTGCAATAATTTTAGAGATAAGGTTCTTGAACTTTTTCAAAACTATTTTTCCAGCCATTTGTATTTCATCTTTTTAGAACTTTTTGTTTAGTTTCTTGCCCTATTTGTAAATTAAGATGCTTTCTCTGCAAAATTGATACATTGTTAAGATGACTGCTAATGATTTATTGTTATACCATAAATCTGTGGCTCTTTTGGCTCCATCAGAGACACTTCTTTCTGCAATAGATAGCAATCTACGAGAGACACACAATTGGTCAAGGTGCAGAGAATAAGAGACTTTGGAATGCTCAGCCCTAAACAGAATATCTATATTGCATCCTCTCCTCCCAAGATTCAGGATAATTGAGGGAAAAAACATGGAAAGATCATAAACACAAAGAACAGCGGATATCTACAAGGAAGCAATATTTCCCAGACAGCAGGCTTGTTGCACATATGAATCCATAGCACTTGAAACAGTGTGCCTAAGACCAACAGAAGCTCAGATCAGACAAAAATCCCAACATGAAGTTCCACCCTTAGGTAACGAATTAATGGCATTTGATAGATTCTTGGGATAGGAGAATCAGTTTTCTTTAAGACATTGCCCATTGTGGGCTGACTATAATACCAGAGTTCACATATCCAAGAATATATAGGCAAGACCAAGTGGCTTGAGGGTTAAATAACAAGAAAAAGAGAGGATACAAAGTTGGGTATATAGGGAAGGGAGAGGGGTAGATCTGGAAGGAGTGAAGAAGGCAGTGAATATGATCAAAATTCATTTTATCAAATTCTTAAAGACTTAACAAAAACTTCAGAAAAAGTTGCTTTTTAGTAAATTTTCCCCTAAGAGAGTAATCAAGTGGCAAACCAATGACTAGCTCAACTTGAGGCCCATACCACAAGAGGAAACCCATGCCTGGCATTGCCTGGTTTGGACAACCTGGAGACTTGGGATAAAACCAAACACAACTGACAAAAAAAAATAAATCAATGAAATGATTCATACTGATATACTACTATACTTATAGATTAGTGCCTAGCCCAATCGACAGGAACAGATTCAGAAGACCCATACTCAAATACCAGTCAGAACCAAGGGAACTCTGTAGAAGAAGGGGAGTAAGGATTGTAGGAGCCAGAGAGTTCCATGATACACATGAACACATCCCACAGAATCAACTAAGCAGGACTCATAGGGGCTCACAGAGACTGAAATGACAGTCTCGGACCCTGTATAGGTCTGAGTAAGGTCCTCTGCATAAACATTATGGTTGGGCAAATTGCTGATAGTGGGAATGGAGGGTGTCTCTGTCTCTTTTGCCTTTTCTTGGGACCCTTTTCCTCCTACTGGGTTGCCTTGTCAAGCCTTGATAATAGGGTTTGTGCCAAGTTTTTCTGCAACTTCTTATGCCATGTTTGTTTGGTATCCCTTGGAGGTCTGCTCTTTTCTGCAGGAGGAGGAGTGGATCTGGGGTAGAGGAGAGGTGTGGAGGCATTGGGAGTAGTGTAGGGAAGGGAAACTATTGTTGGGATATAATGTATTAGAGAAGAACAAAAAAAAGAATATAGTGTAGGTACATGGGAGGGATAGGAAGGAGGAGATGAGTGGAATGGTTCAATTATGCTTTAATTAAATAGAAATTTAAGTAAATAAACAGAAAAGGTAGTCAAATATTGGGGGTCAATTTAAAATATAGCTCTAAGAAACCAAAACACACAGTCCTGAACTCATACTTAGCAATGGAAACTAGTTTGAAGGGTAAGAGAAATCTAAAAAAGCAAAACAAAAAACAAACATAAACAGAAAAGCAATGAAAACTTCTGTGTCATCCCCTTCACACCAAAGGAAATTTTGGTTCATACAATTCTAGTGATTTTTCTTTGTGATCTGCTCACAGTACTGTGCATACAAAGTAGTCAAATATCACCTGAACTAAATACATTCATTGTTAGAAGATAAACATAATGTTACATTTATATAGATAAGATAATTGCATGCCTCTAGCAAGATTCTGCATTCCTACTGGAGAAGGGAAGAGTCCTTGCCTTTCCCCCTTGTCCTTTCTTATTACTTGACACAAGTGTCAGAATCAGATGGGTATTGATGTGTGGGCTAGCCAGAGGTATTTGGAAAGAGACTCATGAACTCCCTCAGACCAAACCTTGAGTGCTAGAAGCACATTTTATTTTATATATTGACATCCCTGTTCTAGAATCAATGTACAAAAATATCTTTTATTCCTGTTTCTGACATGAGGGTGCCACCGACTTAACCTACAATACAATAAGCTCTTGGTATATGAAAGGTAAAATTAGATATTTCTAGTTTTGTTAATTTGACCTGGTAAAGCTACATCTACAAAAGAATCAACCTAATATAGAATTAATAGGCTGTCTTTACACTGGACACTGACCTTTTCTAGGGGGAAGGGTAATGGTGCCTGCACTTGCATTGGCATTTGTAGCCACCAGTCAGTGCTCAAACTTCATGGTAGAATTAAGATGTGCTTTCATAGCTAAATATCGTAGTGCATGAATATAGTCCTGCAGAGGCACTGAAAACCTACCTTAAAACCTATCCAAACTAAAGAAAAAGACCCCCAAGCCCAGAAAACCTTTGCTTTCCTTAGATTCATAGAACTAAAAGATATTTTTAGTGCATCATGGAATACAAAATCTACCTTGCACTATTTGTGGCACCATCAGACTGTCCTACAACACAAGACCTTTTCTTTTAGTATGGTTGCAATTATAATTATATGTGTTAAAATAGCACAGTATGTATAACATGTGCACCCAATATTCAAGGAAGGCAACATCTATTTTTTGGGTAAAATGTAGTTCAACAGTAATTTTACATTTAATAAGGAATGTTTAGAATGTTTTTTCTTGAATACGGATAGTTGTCACATTTACTTTCAAAGTATTGTTTCTTGTATATATCCACATGCATTGTTAAATATAGAAGAACCCTTCTAGAAATATCTTCAAGAAATGCAATTCTGCACTGAATTGGCTTACACATGTCTGTTCTTCTTTACTTAGGTGCAATCATATTGAAAGTCTTTATTCTCATGAAAGTAGAATTTCTTCTTGGGTTTAAATCTGAGTAAATATTTCCTGATATCATCTAGAAAGTAATTTCAATGATCTTCTTTTTTTCTCGAGGAAAGGGATGGGTTCTTAATGCAGAATCATCTAAGCAATATCTAAACTGAGGACATCCTGATTGGATTGGATCTCGAGAACAAGCCATTAAGTTATTTCTTTCTTATTTACCTACAAGAAACATACCTGACAAGTATAAGTGTTGTTGGGTAGCCATGATATTAGCATACAGTCTGCTGCCTCATAGAAATAACCACATCCCACAGCAAGTGTGATTAGAGAAAGCTTTGTACCTAGTCTTTTTGAACTTGGGATTTCTTGAAGTATAGAAGAAACAAATGAGAGAAGAGAGGGAGAACCAGTGATGAAAGAAGAATGAATGAATGAGATTTTCTTATAGAAACCATGTTGGAAATGAACATGCATTATTCATTAAATCAGAATTTAAAGGAACCTAAGATTGAATTCCCTCAATTTTAAAATGATTTCCACAGAACATGTTATTCTAAACCACCCTGAAACTCCTTGAGGATGTCACCTATGTATACATATAATGTTTAACAGATGCCAGGTATACAACAATGTTTATAGTTATTTCATTTAATACATGAGAAGCCTTGGCAAAGGACAGACAGTGAAAATTTAAAATCAGGGTATGAAAATGAGTATCTGCTCAACCTCAAATTCAGAATAGTTCATTTTTGTCTTCACTTTGCTTCCAAACACAGGAAGGAACTACAGTGAGAACAGACAGCTTGTAAGCTGTAGTTCCTTTGGTGTGTCTGTACCAGAAACAGCTGCATCATGAAGGATGCAAACAACACAGTTGCTTTGTGAAATATAAAGGTGATCAGAACCCCAGGAGGCCTTCCCCACTTAAGGTGCAGAGACTCAAATAACAAGCCCACCTTCTGTCCACACATTTGGCCACCTTTATGCGTAGCTATTGCCCATGCAAAGGAAGAATTGTATGGTCAAGAGATCTGAACACTAAGGGAAAGACATGGTGTTTTTCTTGTTTTGGCATCTTACTGCCTTTAAAATAACTACAAAATACCAATTGTCCTTCCTGTTATAACAGATGGAAGAAACCTGGCACCTGATTCTTATGTGTTTCCAGGAAAGGAACATCATCATATTCATTAAAAAAAAAAAAAACCCAAAAGGAACTCAAACAGTAATGAATCCCTGAAACCTCTTCCCTTAAGTCATAGTTAAAAACTCACAAAGCTACTTAATAGAATTTTCTTCAATCATATATACACTCTAACTTTATTTCAGTATCTATCAATAGAGTAGTTATTAACTACTTAATTTTTGTTGCATTAAACTTTATTTAATTTTATTAAATTTCAGTCACAGCATGTGTCTAATACATTGAACAGTATATTTTTGAAGCCCTGGATTTTGTTATATGAGATAATATTAAGTCATGTAAATGATCCCCTTATAATTTTTATTATTGATTTAATGGCAACTTACATGCCTCTAATGTTTCCAGGAATCTATTCCTATAACAATCAAATGAAAAGGTCCTGTTATATCAAAATAATGCATTACATCAGAATAATGCATTCCATGTTCCATGGGGCATGGAAGAGTTACCACCACAGACCCCTCTGGACAGTTTGCTCTGTGCCACAGACCTCTGAATGGGAATCCAGTTGTATATCCCATGAATTCCTCTTTCAGCTTCTAACAGCTCATTGTGAAGTCTGGTCCAATAGTCACAATAAAGGGCCAATTAGTAACTTAAAATCTGTTGAGAAAAATAAAACTGGACTAATTAGTGATGTGGTTTAGGGAGGTTCTGCTAGTCTGTATACAAACAGCATCAAAGCAACTTTAAATAATTTGTTTTCCTACAGAAAAATCTAGGCAGCATACTGGCCACATATAAACTGAAATTATGAGGAAAAAAAGCTCCACAGAAAACAGGAACCCAGCAGCAGAAGTAAAATGAGAATGGCACAGCCTTTCAGAGATGCCTCAGCAAGAAAGCTAAGATTTAGGTTTCCAATGCCCATTGTTTTTAGTATTATTGAGGTCTATAGTTCCATCAGTGATTCTTTGTCTCTTTTTTTTCTGTTGATGAGAAAGTCTAAAAACTGTATCACTAATATATGTACAAACAACAAACAAGTTTATAATTGAACTCCCTCCCTACTATTTGATCAAGAATGAATTTGAGATGACATGAGTCTTGGAGTTGGTAACATCAGAGGTCATTCTTAGAGTAAGAATAAGGTATATGTCTTCTTAGATCTGTCCCTCTAAGTCTTATAATGGAATCATCATTGACCCTAGAATCTGAACTGATTGTGCCATATTGATGCATCACTTAATAATGGGGATATATTCTAGGGAACGAATCACAAATCACAGTGTACTTACACAGAACTAGAAGACTAGGTCATTAGATATGGCCTCTTGATGGAATCAAGGGACCAGTTGGACATGGTATGCATGGAGCTGTTCTGCTATCATAGCATACTCTTCCAGAGAAAACTTGTTTTACAAGTCAAAAAAGTAGACTCTAAAATAATGATCAAAACTGTCTGGAACTATAATTCTATGGAAGTGTGTGTATGTGTGTTTGTGTATTTATGAGTTTTAATGGAGCTACCCTACAATGGGGGAATAATACTCAACTATACAGCTCATGTTAGCATAAAAACTTCAGAATCTGGAATGGGTTATCTTTTTTGGAGTTGTTGGTTAATAGTGTCCCATAGACCCCAAGCATTACAGGTTATTGCGAGCACTCTTGGTTACCCTCTAGATCTTGATGGTAAGACCTTAAGGCTGAAGATACCGCATATCTGAGCCACAGAATCTGGAGAAATCAAGCAGATACTATGCATAGGTATGTGATTTTATTTTTATATTTAAAATATAGGAACAATAAATGAGAGAAAGTATATGCTTGTCTTCCTGAGGCTGGCTTAATTACTTAATATGATATTATACAATTGTATCAATTTTCTTGCAAAATGTTTAACTTTATTATTCATTATGACTGAAAAAAATGCAATTTTGTATAGATATCATATCTCCATTATTCATTATTGCTAGACACCCAAGTTAGTTATTATGAATAGCACTTTGGTGAATATTAATATTCATGCATTTCTATGATATGTTGACCTGGATCTTTAGGGAAGATGTCATGCAATGGTGCAGCTGGGTAGGGCTGTGAGCTTGATAAAAAGTATATTACTCTTTTAAAGATACATAGTACAAAGTGAGTGTTTTCTTAAATTATGCTTGTAGTCAACAGACCATAATAGATAGTATCAGTAGTATTTGTGATTTTCTTTCTCATAGAAATCACAGATATTTTCATATCATGGACGATATAGTGGTTTTACTGAAATATTATTTATATTTATTATTAGTTAACATTATGATAGTTATTAAGGTAATATCTAGGTTTTGTTGCTTAATGTACTAATAAATAAATATTTAGCTCATACCACACATACATACCCTACATTTTCCCTTTGTAGGGTAAAGAAGTAAAGAGATGGTTGCCATTTTATATGTGGCTCCTCACTGTCTGAAATGACAACCTTGTATATACGACATGATTGTAGATTAAGTAAAAAATTCTAATTGTGTTCAAATTTCAAGAGGTAGTCTTATGGATACTGTGAAAGAAGCTACACACTTAGTATTTACCTCAACTCCTCCCTGGACATTAGTTTGATACCGTTAAAACTTAGTATATTAGGGAAATAACTTTTGGTTTGATACTATTTTCTTTAAGGACTTAAGTAATTTTATACTGTTTGTTAGAAACTTCCAGAGGATATTGCACAAACCTACTGAGGAATGCTGTTCAAATATTCAAACAAGCTGCCTACGATTTTTATTTAACTAAAAATATCTCATGCTGCAATTTAGTCTCCTGCCTCTGGTTCTGTTCTCAGAAGAAATGGATAAAACACATGTCCCCCAGTCTGTGAATAATTAGCTTTTAGCTAGAATGAGACTCAATTAGTCTTTCTTGGAAATGAAGTTCCTATGTAACTCATCTGTGCTGAAAATGATCGGTATTTCTCAGAATTGTGAAACTGTCTACGCTTGAACTTCAGTGTTGAATCTGTGAATCCAGGTCCAGAGTGATGTAAATTTCACCCCTTATGAGATTCTGGGAGACATGGGAGAACTACTCTCTTCCTCTTCCTTTCTCTAGTTTTTTCTCCCTCTTTCTCTTCATACTCATGACCAGACTGAGATATGAAGCTTTGATCAAAACTACTGCTTATTTTCCTGGGTTCTTTCTAAAATGACTAGTTCCTAGTGGCTAGTTGAGGTCATATGATTAAGTTCAGACCTTAAACATGGATATTTTCTTTGATCCCCTTTTTTCCTTAGTTTCATAAGAACCCTAAAATGGAATGTGTCTGTGTCGCTGACAGAGCTTGGGGAAGGCCGCCAGGCACAGTCATACCTGCTGCACTGTGACAGGAAGGGAAAACACACCTTCCTTGTGTCAAGCCACCGGTGACTCAGTGTTTGCTACACAAATCACCCACTTGTGATTGTAAGGAGGCTGGCTTAGCAGCTGCAGGCTCTTTAGCTCATGCTGATTTTCAGACAGAGACTGCCTGCGGATTGCAGCTCTACCACTTAGACCACTGCTGTGGTTCTGTGAGGCTCCCCAAGGGTTCTGCTGTATGAATGAATGTGTACAAGGTTGCTGAGCTAGAATTCCTGCATTGGATTAGGATATGAAGAAAAAAGAAATGGCGCTTGTTTGAAGCTGGTGTAATGAGTTCAATGAGGGTACCCCCATAGACTCAAACGTTTAAGTGCTTGTTTCCCAGTTGGTGGTGCTGTTGGGGGGCTGCTTCATGTCTCCTTAGAAGATGTCAGCTCTCAGCTCCCTGGCCACTTGCTGGCAAGCGTCTCTGCTGTGATGTACTCTTATAACCCTGGACCCTTCTAGAGACATATAAGCCAAAATAAACTCCTTCTTCCATAAGTTGCCTTGGCAGGGCATTTTTATCACAGCAACAGAGAAGGAACTAACATGGTTAGTAAAGATTAAAAAAAAAAATAACCAACAGATAAAAAGATTAAAACTATACGTAAAAGTGAAACAATATACAGTTACAGCTATCAAAAGGATACACAATCTTATTATTTGCAAGAGGAAACAAAAGAAAGTCATTGCTTTCAAGGGAATAAGCAAAGCACAGAAAGAAAATGCTGAGGGCAACACTAATGGAATACAAGAGGTTGACTTCATATGCTTTGAGAGTGGAGTGTCAGTTACTATGAGCTGGCAAGATTAGTGAGGGACATAGGATGGGTAGGTTGATCAGTGGGTGCCATGCAATAGATACAGGATCGTACTGCACAGCCACACACTCCAAGAAGTGCTGCACAGTACAAGGGTCATAATCTTCAAGTATATATGTCAGAAAACTTAAAGTGTACTGAATATTTTCCCACCCAGAATTTTGAAGCTTTGTTTTATAGTAATGTGCTTACTCTGATTACACAAGATTTTACATATGGAAATCAAGAAGCAAAAGGTTGCAAAAAAGACAAGCATCTGAGGCTGAGAATCATGTAGAAAGGAAACAACCACCAATTTGCCAGTTTAGTCCTGACAGAGCATTTATTTAATTAATCCTTTCTTCCCCTGTGTGCCCATATTCTTTGCTAACCCAATCCACTGACCTTTCCCTCATCCCACAGATGCCAATGATGCATTCTAAATGGCTTCTGTTGTTTTCTGTTGCACTCTGGTCTTTACTTTCAGAGAAACATGACCTTTATAGTTGCACACCTCCAATGACATCATTTTGCAGGCAGAGGTAGGAAAAGTCTAAGTTGGAGGACAACCTGAGCTGCAAAGCAAGTTTCAGGCAGTCTTTGGGGTCTGTAATGCATGTTAGGAATGTGGGAGCCACATAATGAGACCTTATCTCAAAATTAAAATAGACATCATAAAAGATTAGTGACCAGATGTTTCAACGTACCCACCTGGAATGTTTCTTGAACCCTGGCATTGTTTGTTTTTAAGCCTCTTTCTATATGGATGCATCATCTCCTTTCCATGGCTACCAATAGGTAATTTCTCATAGTCTAAACCCACCATGAAGGCAGATCTGGTACTGGGTTTTTTTTTTGAGGAGGTGGGTGCGCATACCCTGCAAAGGTTCTTCGCTTTCAGAGAAGTATAGAGGGTCTAAGATGACTTTCTCCCTTAACCTCTTACATCACTCACCAGCCCTAATTTCTCTGGGTCAGCACACATTTCACCTTTTAGTCCACATTTTCATTACTTTCTTGAAGATACAGAATTCTACTCTCCAAAATCCCTTTCTTTTCTTGCTTTAGCTTTCAAATATCCTTAGCCCCAGTCTTATGGTAAATGCGTTCAAGCTCTAAGTACTTTTTCATGCATTTTCTAGGTGGGAAAATTGAACATTTTTCAGTTTTGTCTCCTGACAGTGGTAATAATGAGCTGTCAATTGTGCCCTCACGCATTATTATGTTAAAGTCCTAACTCCCAGTTTGTTAAGGTGGCTTTATCTGGAAACAAGGTCATTACATTAGTTAAGATGAGGGGTTTTAGAGTGGGACTCATCCAGCATGCTTGTAGTCCTTAAACGTCTTTATAAAAAGGAGATTTTGGGCATAGGTACTTACACAAAATCACATCATAGGATGATCCCCAAGTCAAGACGTATCAGAGATTACTAGCAAACCACGAGAAGGTAGGAAAAGGCATGGGGTGGATTTTCCCTCACAGATCTCAGAAGGAACCACACACTGTACAGGCTAATTTTTCTTTCAATTAATTATTTTATTTTACATCCCAACTACAGTTTCACCTCTATCTTCTGCTCCCAGCTTCCCTTAGATACCTCCCTCATCAATTCCCTCCTCCTCTGTTTCTGTTCAGGTGTCAGGCCTCCTGTGGGTCCCAACAAAGCATGGCATATCCAGTTGCTGAAAGACTAAGCACCTCCCTTTGTTTGAAGATTGGGCAAGGCAATCCAGTATGAAGAATAGGGTCCCAAGATCCAGTCAAACTGTGAGGGGTTAGCCCCTGCTCCCATTGATAGGGGTCCCACAAGAAGACCAAGCTACACAACCATCACATATGGCTAGAGTATAACTCAACCCTTCAAGCTCCTATTCCCACCTACCCCTAATCCACCAAGATCTCTTCTATTTCCCCTTTCCAGGAAGATCTGTGCATTCCATTTTGGGATTACCTTGTTACCTAGCGTCTCTGGAACTGTGTGGACTGTAGCATGACCATCATTTACTTTACTGCTAATATCCACTTATGAGTGAGTACATGATATTATTCTTTTTAACAGCTGAGTAATACTCTTTTGTGTAAATGCATGATATTTTTTTAATCCATTTTTTTCGGTTGATATCCATCTATGTTGTTTTCAGATTTTGGCTACTATGAAGAGAACTGCTATGAACAAGAGTCCTTGTGGTATGAGTGTGCAACCTTTGGGTATATGCCCCAGAGTGAAATAGCTGGTCTTGAGGTAGATTTGTTCCCAATTCTCTGAGAAACTACCATATCGATTTCCAAAGTGGATGTACAAGTTTACACTCCTACCAACAATGGAGTGTTTCCCTTGTTCTACATCCTTTCCATCATAAGCTGTCATTTGTGTTTTTGATCTTAGCCATTCTGACAGGTATAAAATGGAATTTCAGAGTCATTTTGGTTTGCATTTCCCTGATTGCAAAGGACATTGGACATTACTTTAAGAGTTTCTTTGCCATATGAGAATCTTTTGTTGAGAATTCTCTGTTTAGGTCTGTACCACATTTTTTAAAGTGAAATATTTTGAGGATTTTGGCATTTAATTTCCTGAGTTCCTTATATATTTTGGAGATCAGCCCTCTATCAGGTGTGGTGTTGAAGAACTTTTCCCATTCTTTAGACTGCTGTTTTATTTTATTGACAGTGTCCTTTGCCTTGTAGAAGTTTTTCAGTTTTATGAGGTCTAATTTATTAATTGTTGATCTTAGTGTGTGTGCTACTGATATTCTATTCAGGAAGTTGACTCCTGTGACAATGTGTTCAAGGATATTTCCCACTTTCTAGCAGGTTTGGTGTAACTGAATATATGTTATGATAAAAAGGGCTAGGAAAGAAATCAGGGAAACACCCTTCACAATAGTCAAAAACAATATCAAATATCATGGGGTAAGTCTAACCAAGCATGCAAAAGACCTGGATGACAAGAACTTCAAGTCTTTGAAGAAAGAAATTGGAGATGATGTCAGAAGATGGAAAAACTCCCATGCCTATGAACCGGTAGGATTAACAGAGTAAAACTGACCATCTTACCAAAAGCAATCTACAGATTCAACACAATCTCCATTAAAATTCCAACACAATTCTTTATAGACCTTGAAAGAACATTACTCAACAAGGACAAACAAAATATCCAGAATTGCTAAATCAATCCTGTACAATAAAAGAACTTCCAGAGGTATCACTATCCCTGATTTCAAGCTCTGCTACAGAGCTACAGTAATGAAAACAGTATGCTAATGGCACAAAACAGACAGGTGGATCAATGGATTCTAATTGAAGACCCAAACATAAATTCACACATCACTGGCCATCTGATATTTGACAAAGAAGTCAAAATTATACCATGGAAAAATGAAAGTATCTTCAACAAATAGTGCTGGCATATCTGGATGTTGGAATGTAGAAGAATGCAAATAGATCCACATCTATAATCCTGTAAAAAAAAAACTCAAGTCCTAATGTACTAGCTAATTTTCTGTCAACTTGACACAAGCTAGACTCATTTTATAAGAGGGAACCTCACGTATAAATAATGCCCCTGCCAGACTGGCCTGTGAGTAAGCCTATAGTATATTGCCTTAATTGTCATTTCTGTTGTTCTAACCTGCCCAGTTCAAGGCCTTTGTTATTGAAGTCTTAGAAAACTACTGATGTGGGAACATAAGGATTTGCTGTGACTGGCTTGTTTGAAGATGTCAAAAACTTATGCACAGAGTACTTCTAAGACAGTATCTGGAACCTGGCAAGTAATAAATGAATCCTGACTGTGCCCACTATTGCTGCTACTGCCCACCTTCTGAACACATCATCTTTGTTGAGGCAGACAGCTCCATTCTGTCTGCATTACTTCCAGTGTTGACCTGGAAGAATTGATGGTAATTGTATTGATTTGGAGCCCATCTTCTTTATTATCAGTCGGAAAATTGAATTGATTCTCTAGAATGCTTGCATTTACCTAAATGGTCCTTGATTTTTTTTAAATGGATCTTAATGTCTTAACTTTGTGATCATCTTTACATCAGTGGTGAAAGATGCCTCAAATTCTTTACCAATAGATTGCAGGATGAGATGCTTTACCAGGAGCCAAGATGCAAAAAAGCAAGAAAACCATGTGGGCGATTCATTCTGTGCTTTGACAAATCTAGCATATGGTTTTCTCTGTCTCTTGGAGGTGGGCCACATAAAGGATTTGATATAAATTTTCTTGGTGACTGGTGATCCAGTGGACCTGGGTACTAGGAGCTGTTGAGCTCAAAGACCAAGATGCTGAGATTTTCTTTTTTCCCCCCTTTGCTTTGGTTTAGTCCTGGAAGTGGCAGCATGCACACCATGATGACAGATCCAGAAAACCTCTTGTACTGCTTGTCCCCCATGGCCCAGAGAAAATAAAAGCCTCTTACTGCCATTTGTCCTGGAGAACCTACGGTCTTTGCTTTGCTCTCTTTCCTTTGTCCATACCATTTATGTCAGGTACTATAACCCAGTCAGTCATCCATGGTTAGCAAGGTCAAGAATGCTAGCAGGAAGCATACAGCTGTCACCTTCCTAAACCAGTGTAATTCCTAAGTGTACAAACTCCCACAGATATATATCCTTTACCATTGCAGTCTCTTTATTTGAACCATCCAGGGTGGATTTATTTCTAATCTGAACCTTAACTGGCATGTACTTGAAGGAGAATATCTCTTGAGGAAAGGGGAATGAATAAATAATACTAAGGATATTTGAAACAGTCATAGGAAATCATATTATTTTGATATGTACCTAAATTGTATTCTACATATTATTTAAGTGAGGTTATGACACTTGGGGTAATGATGTTCCTCCTATAATCTACTCACCCCCAATATTAGGCATAAGAAATACCCCAGAGGTTGAAGGTAAGTCCCTTTTGCTAAAGACGTCACACAGGTTGGACATAAGACTCAGAAGATTTGAGCTGGATGTATCCTGACTCTCCCTCAAGGACGAGTTCTCTTAGTACCAGAAGGTGCTATGCAAGCTGCTAAGGGAGGGAAACAAACAACAGTCCTGCTCATCTGTCAGTCTGTCATACCTACCCAGGAGAATGACTAGGGCAACAAAGCATCACCTGAGGCACAACAGGTACACTTATACCCTGGTCATAACCAACAAATGTCTAGTTGCACATAAGGTCTGCTCAATATGAAGGAATTATGCCTGGTACTGTAACCCAGCCAGCCACCCCTGGTTAGTAATGTCACAGATCTCAGAGAAATACTTGTCTTAATATCCACAGAAGGGTAGCTGTCACTCTTCATCAAGGAAACTTTTTTTTTTGCAGGACCTGGAGGCCATTACAGAAAGCTATAATTGGTTAAAATGCAGATGACTATGGATCATGAAGTCCCCAGCACCGATGAATATGTCTATAGCCCAACCTCTATACTTAAGGCTCAGTGAACACTGTAGAATGGGCGTGATGATAGAAAGATTGAAACAGCTGGAGACCAGACTGTGTCTTTTAGATATGCCTTTCAAATCTCAACATTATAGCTTATTAAATAAAACCCAAACAATGGGAATATCAGTTGACATGTCAGAATGAGTGGGAGAAAACTCACGGTACCCCATCCATAAATAAAGATTTATAGGAATTCATGACTGCTGAGAGAGAATAGATTAATTTTCCTCATGGATGATGCCCCTACATGGCAAAGTATGATTTATTTGTGTATTGAATAAAAATTTATTCTGTCTTTTCTATTCACCTGTGACTGAAGATGTACTGGTGATATAATACAGTCTTTGGTTCCATGAGTAGCCAGAAAGACAAATACTTACACTGATATACAGTAAGAACTTTGGTAGAAAGGATCCCAGAGTGTTAGTTCAGAGGGTATGTGTTGCCATTCACTTCACAGCTTAGAGCACATCAAGGAAGACCCTAAGCTAATATTGGGGTTGTCAGGAATATGTGGATTGATGATGTAGGGAGGGTATAAGGATGGTCCACATATTACATAGATACAAAGTTGAGAGAAGTCAGTGTCTTTTGAGGAGATTGGCATGACCTAAAGATGGCTTGAACACAGTCATTGTGGAAATGGATGACATTGAGGTGCAGATTGAGCCACAGACTTTAGTTTCTTCCTACTCCCAACCTAGATGTCTCTGAGAGCCTCATGAAGAGTTAAAAGAGGAATGCCTTCCTGTAAACACGTTCTGCCTTCCTCTGAGAACTTCTTATCATTAGAAAATAATAAAACATTTTCTTTAAACTTGAGCAGCTTTGTGAGACATTCCAAGGTTGCTAGAAACAGGGAAAATACTTGAGAATCTTTCTATCTGGTAATTAACCCTGACTCAGATCATCCCTGTATGATTGCTCAGCTAGCCCGGGAAAGGGCAGGATGCTTCTACGTGGGGTTTCTTTGCTAAGTGGATACCTGCTAGTCTACTCAATGGTGGCCTCTTCCTCTTGTTATGCTTCTAGTTGATGCCTGATTAGGAAGAACCTGGGAAACTAATAATCCTTTCACTGACCTGAGGCATAAAAGCTCACTGAGCAAATCCCAGGATAAAGGTCAGGTCAAGACATCTCAACCTTGAAGCGTCTAAGGCTAAATGTCCCAATTAGCTTCAGCTTTCACCTTGACACAACCTAGGTCATCTGAGGGAGTCTCCATTGAGGGATTGCTTGGCTCAGATTGGCTTGTGACCATGTCTGTGAAGGATTTTCAATTTTCAAAGACTGGTATGGAAAGGCCTAGCCACTTACCATAGCACTATGCTTATGCATGTAGGTATGAGCTGTGAGCCTGTAAAAGATACAGTTATCTGTGTTCCTCCATGGTCTCTGTTTCACTTTCTATTCTAGCCTCCCTCTGTGATAAATTGTGACTTGGAAATAAATATAAGCCAAATAAATCCCTTCTTGCCCTGTGGTGGATTAAAGGAGAAATACCCCTAATAGGCTCATATATTTGCATTCTTAGTCCCTAGTTGGTGCTGCTGCTGGGGAATCATATAAAACCTTTGGAATATGAAGATTTGCTTGAGGAAATATATCACTGGGGGAGGGCTTTGGGAATTTAAAGCGTCACTCCACTTCTCATGTGGATGAAAATGTAAGCAGCTATCTTCCTGCTTTGGGGACTTTGGTGTTTTGAAGGAAAATGACTCTAAAAGGAAGAGGCATTATTGGGAGGTGTGGCTTTGTTGGAGTAGGTGTGGCCTTGTTGGAGGAAGTGTGTCACTGTGAGGTCTCATATGCTCAAGCCATGCCCAGTATTCCAGACCACTTCCAGTTGCCTGTGAGTCAAGACATAAGAACTCTTGGCTAGAGCACCACATGTGCTTTCATGTTAGCTTGACTCCTGCCATGATGATAATGGAGTAAACCTCTGAACTCTAAGTGAGTCAGCACAATTAAATGTTTTCCTTTATGAGAGTTGCTGTGCCCATGGTGTCTCTTCACAGAAATAGAAACCCTAACTAAGACAGTGACCATATCTGTCCATGGTCATGCCCTCACACCATATGGACTCTAACGCTCTGGAACTGCAAACCAAAATAAACCCTTTTTGCCTTAAGTGTCTTTTGGTCATGGTATTTTATCACAACAACAAAAAGCAACTAGTATGTCCCCCAAATTTCTTTTGGCCAATGTTATATAAGTAACAGGAAGCAAAATAGAACAGGATTATTATTACTATTATTAATAGTCAGGATTATTATTACTATTACTATTATTAAACATGCTATTGTATGAAAACAACTTATTTGGCAAAAGTAGATGCTGCATCCATTTTCACTTGTAGTTTTCTAGGTAGTTGTAGTCATTGTCAGTTACCCAGATCCCTTGAATAGGAAGCAAAGATTCAGTCCTGCAGATAGAGCCCTAATACTGCAGGTGCAGGGCCCTTAAGGTGTTTCCCATCATTGCAAAATGTGTGCTCTGAATCATTAGGAGGTGGCTGACTCCTCAAACTAGCTCGTTCATTTACAGCAACAAAGATGTTCCATGAACCACTGGCTCCGGTTACTTTTGTATCCTATAATTACGGTCTGTAGTTGGAAATTTCTCTCCTCAGGTACTGCTTTACTTGGTTCTGAGTCAGGAGATGTCACTTCTCTGCAAACACCCTCCTCTCTGCAGAAGCAGGAAGAGTTCCTGTCTCTCACAGTCACAAACTCCTTCAGAAAGTCAACACAAGACAAATGTGACTTTGACGTTCTTCCATCCTGTGCCCAGGCTAATTATCTACTCAGTCAAATACCAATTGCCTGCATTCAGTGTCACAGTGAAGTTCAATAGCATATGGACATTCAATTGATTTCACATTCTCTTAATTATTTCTCCTTCTTTACTCCTTGTCTTCCTTTGTTTCTATATCTGGCTGCCTAACTCTCTCTTGGCTTCCCCAACCACCCTTGCAACTTCACCAAGCTAGTAATTACTCATTTCCCTCGCTTTCATGCTTCAAGAGTTTAATGATTTGGAGCCCGGTAATGTAACTTCTGATAAGCAAACAGCTTCCTGCACTGCGGTTTCAAGAAAACTATTTTGAAAAATTCAACTAGATAGTTTATTATTATTCTAAATATTTATCTAAAATGGCTTTTTGACCCTTTTTATTGCATAATTAATTGTTTCTTTGGGGCTGGAAATGCCTTAGAATTTAGAGGATAGAGCAGCAGCAATATATCTTGGGGTTTTAGGTGAATATAAATGTAAAATGCTATATGTGTATATTGGTAGTGATAGTAGTTCTGATATAGAGATAATCAGAACACATCAGAGATTCTGAGCCACTCGATGGCTGTGCAAGTGCCAAGATAGCCTGCAAACAGTAATTGCATATAGGGAGATTTGTACAGACTGTTTCACCTGAAAGTCATCTGGATTGTATGTTCCACACCACGCTATTGTCACAGGAATAGCTAGCCTTTGTCTAATGAGGAAGCCAAAAGTTGAACATAGCAAGACTTGCCTCACTTAGAATCTATTAGTCAATAGAAAACTTGTCTGAAACTCTGCCTCTCATCATATGTAGAGGAACCCCGATGATAGCCATCACCATTCATAACTCAGGCTGACAGTGATACAGCAGATACAGGACTGCTACCTACAGTGTGTGGCACCTGCTGATGTTTATATAAACACTATGGATTTACAATTCTAATAAAGCCCATACATTCAGAGGAGGCTACTGTAAAGGAAAGGAGACTAATAGGAAGAAATGTCCCTGTGAGCATTAAGTAACATCTAAAAGCCTTAGGCAACTGCCACCAAATCATAGCTTCTGTAAAAAATAAAACAACCTAAAACATTTTTTTCAAACACTGAATAGTCTGTCTGTGGTTAGTTCAATAGCCTAATCTTGGTATAGTTTAAAGATAAGTCAACTTGATTTTACATTCACTTCCAAATAACTTGTTAGTATGGGTGCTTTGTTACTATTGGTTATAAAAATTGCTAAATCTAATGATTAAAATTTATAAATCAAATCATAAAATATATTACGTATAGGAAAATACCAAAAGCATATGCTAAAGTAAGGCCCTTTTAGATTCTTTATACCCAAAGACTATTGCTCATTATTTCATTGCAGAACAGTACTTAATTTCTCCCAAGATGGCACCATGGTTTTGACTGTAATTTAAACTATTTTATTATATTTATACTTTAGTCTTTATTATTAAAAATAAATTTAAATATATTTTGATCATGTTCTTCCTATCCTCTAAGTCCTTTCGGATTTTCTGCCCCTCCCTACACTCAACTTTAAATTCTTTCTCAAAAAACTAACAAAAACCCAACTGAACAACAAAACCAATAAAACCACCTCCCTCCTAAAACACCCCACCTTATTACCAAATAGAGGCACACAAAAAACTATGGGATCCATTATAGCTGGAGAGATGGCTCAGTGGTTAAGAATACTGCCTGCTCCTTCAAAGGTCCTGAGTTTAATTCCCAGCAATCACATGGTGGCTCATAACTATATGTAATGAGATCTGGTGCCCTTTTGGGGAAGAGACCTGGTCAGGTGTCGTCGTCAACGTAGACCATGAAACCCAATATGGAGAAGTTCAACAGAACCACCATAAACGGGCTGCCTGTGCATTGTGAGGGCATAAATTTCATTTTCCATTATATTTTGACCAACTACTTCTGAACACGAGGCTTGTCCTAGAGTAGTTGATATACATACACAGTGTGTGTGTGTGTGTGTGTGTGTGTGTATCTGTGAATGTACTATTCTTTGATTCAAAAACAAGGTTGTGTTTCTAAAAAATTTGACAAGTGATAAAACTCTTAATTATGCTTTGTATAGAGTTAGGACTGCTGATTCTTCCCTATGATTGTTGATCCTACCTTATTCTCTGGCATCATGTTTAAGTCCATGTACACCTGCATCAGAGGTCATTATTGCAACATGTTTCTCTGTGTTCTGCGATTTGAGTAAAGGAATATTAAGAGAATGAAGGTTGTGATTTTTTGTTTGTTTCATGCAGACAAGTACTTTATTCTGGTATACTACAAGTGACCACTTGAGAAGGTAATTGATATTTTCTTGGTAATGGTTTAAATGTGAAATATCTCCCATAGTCTCATGTATTTAGCACTTGGTTCCCCACTGAAGCTGTTTGTGAAGGATGATGAAATCTTTAGGAGGCATTACCTATGGCCTAGCTTGAAGAAGTCAATCCTCAGAAGACAAGCATTCAGGGTCATTGGAATGTTCTGCCTGTGACTTAGATCTTGCTACTGATGTGCTGAACTGTGAACAAGCAGTCTCATGTTCCTACCGTCATGGGCAGAAGTCGTTCCCACTGTCATGCCTCCACTGCTATGATAGATTACATTCTATGATAATAATGAGAAAAGTGACACAAATGTTTGTATTAAAAGTAAGGCTCAGTGGTTAAGAGGACTGGCTGTTCTTCCACAGGTCATGAGTTCAATTCCCAGCAACCACATGGTGGATCACAACCATCTGTAATGACATCCGGCGCCCTCTTCTGGTGTGTCAGCATACATGGAGGCAAAATGTTGTATACATAATAAATAAATCTAAAAAAAAAAAAAAAAAAAGTAAAGTCCTTGGATCAATTTGACCATGTGGCTCATGGATCTTTGGGACTAACTTGAGAGAGAAATGGGGAAGAGCTTGGAACTGTGAACTCGAGAGTTCCTAGAGTGCTGCAAACAGAAATTAATGGGCCATCAAAATATGAGAGGAAAGATAAGATGTCTAGAAGATGAACAAGAGCTTTTGGAAGAGAAAAAAGAAACTTTACCAGGAATTGTGCTAGACCTCAATTCTATGGTGTTCACAAAGAATATGGATATACATTGCCTGTGCCCTGAAAAACTGACTATTACAAAATCAAAAGTAATGGACTAAATTTTATTGGTAGAGAAAATTTTATGAGAACATAGATTTAAAGCTGTAGCATTGTTAGACAGGTCAGTGCCTTTAGTCAAATTTATAGTTAGAGACAGTAGAAAGTAGAGCAGAAAGGTGTGAAAAATCTGGTTAATAAAGGAAAACAGCAAGACTGAACTTAAAGATGTTGACAAAGATATCATGTGTAAAGAGACATCTTAGGAAAGATATGAGCAAAATTAAAGAGAAACCTGTCAGTTTGCATTGGTACAAGCTCCCTCAAGGACAACACCCCATTTATCAAAGGCTCCGGGGTATAAAATTTGAATTTGTTTTTGAAAAACTTTATTTAAATAGAAGACTACATGAGAAAAGAACCCCTGTACAGAGTCCTAAAGTAGTAAGACTCTTCTATAGGTCCATCAAGGAAAATGTTTTTCTAGGTTCAGCTGCCCAGAACCAAAAAGACTGCTATTATTGTGATTTAGAGGGGCAAGCCACATCACATCTCAAATTGGAAGCAAAACTTGTCATTGCCATATAGATCGTGATTTTCACGCATGCAAGATGCAAGAGTTAGGATGCCATGGTGGCCTGCAACAAAATTCTAAAGCCCCCAAAATCTCCCTCTTAGAATGTAGATACTTAATCTGTATCATTGTATGTTAGAAGTATTACCTTTCGCCCGGCAATCTTGTCTACTTCCCATACCCAGGAGGATAGCTATATGATTTTCTTTGGGTTCACCTTCTTATTTAGCTTCTTTAGGATATCATATTATAGACTCACTGACCTTTATTTATGGCCAGAACCCAATTATGAGTGAGTACATCCCATGTTCATCTTTGTGGGTCTGGGTTACCTCACTCAGTATAGTGTTTTCTATTTCCATCCATTTGCATGCAAAATTCGAGAAGTCATTGTTTTTTACCGCTGAGTAGTACTCTAATGTGTATATATTCCACACTTTCTGCATCCATTTTTCCATCGCGGGACATCTAGATTGTTTCCAGGTTCTGGATATTATAAATAATGCTGCTATGAACATAGTTGAACAAATGCCCTTGTCATATGATCGGGCATCTCTTGGGTATATTCCCAAGAGTGGCATTGCTGGGTCCAGGGGTAGGTCGATCCCGAATTTCCTGAGAAACCGCCACACTGATTTCCAAAGTGGTTGCACAAGTTTGCATTCCCACCAGCAATGGATGAGGGTACCCCTTCCTCCACAACTTCTCCAGCAAAGGCTATCATTGGTGTTTTTGATTTTAGCCATTCTGACTGGTGTAAGATGATATCTCAAAGTTGTACCTTTCTTTTTACTGTACAGAGCTCAAAGGTGAGGAATTTTCTTGAGTTTCAGGAGAGAATCTGGATTTATGAATCTTATTGCAACTATAATATGGAATGTTTTGTGATTGGGCTGCATGAATGCATTTTGCATTATGAGATTGTCAAGATCCGATGGGGTCCTGAAATGAATGTTATGGTTTGAAACTGATCTGTACCTTTTGGATTCATGTATCCCTGACAGTGATCTATGACAGGTCTCTTAGTTTATTTAGGGAATTATGAAACTTCTTGCAGGCAGAACCAAGGTAGAGATGTGAGCCATTTGGAAGGTTAGCACTGGAAATTATATTCTGGCTAAGCTTTTATCTTATCTACCAATATGTGAGCAAACAGCCTTAAACCCATGCTACTGTAACAGGACTTGGTCCCACTGCCATGCTGTATCCATTACGAAGCACTGTATCTACTGAGCCATTGGCCAGAATAAGTTCTTTCATGAAACTGCTTCTGCTAGGTATTATGTTATGCTGATGAGAGAAGTAACACAATTGGCTTTTTGTTTTCAGACAAAAATAGAAAGGCCACACTTTTAGACCATAGTAAGACATAACACAGAATATTTATTTTCACCGACACACAAACAATCCTAATATAAGAGTAAATGGGGAAATTTCTTATTGAAACCATAATACTGATAAAGATTTACTTTTTATTGCATTGTCTTCCTCTCTATGCATTTTTGGTGTCTTTTGTGGTACAAAGCTTTTTAGTTTCATGAGGTCACATTTGTTTTTTTTGATAGTAATGTTTTCACTAATGAAATTTTATTCAGATAGTTCTTCCTGTGCTTATAAGATAAAGCATATTCTCCAATTTCTCCTGATTCAGGGTATTTGGTCTTATATTAAAGTCCTTCATCTATTTGGAGTTGAGTTTTGTGCACCAAGACACACACAAACACACACACAAACACACACACACAAACACACACACACACGGAAAATGCTGTCTCTCAAACACCACAGGATAACAAATAAGAAAGGAATGGGTTACTTCTTTTGGAGTTGGTAGTCAGTAGGGTCCCAGAGACCCCACTCTAAACATTAGAGGGTATTGCCAATATTTTCTGTTACCATTTAAATTTGATTTTAAGACCATATTGCTGAAGACAACACATACTTGAGCCACAGAATTTGAAGGAATTAAGCTGGTACTCCTGAAAGTCTCATATCTACTGACTAGTTTTCATAATGATGGAGCTTTGTATGTAGACTACTATGGGAGAAAATTAATTAATTAGTCTTACCTGATTGTGAACCTTACAAGCTTCAGTAAATGTAGGGTTAAGACAGCCCCTTTAGGGGGCGGGGTATGCCTCGGGCAAATGCCTACAGATAAATGGGCACGCGGGAGGTGGCTCTGCCCTTTTCCTTCCTACCTCCTGTGCCACGCGGAAACTTCGGTTCTGTAAGTTTATCATTAAAATGGTAAATATTCTTTAATATCTGCATTGCATTTATTTATGCCGATACATTTGGCACCCTCCCCGTGGGGCTTTGCCGAGACCCGGCCCAAATTGGAGTCTCTTGGGGCCACTGCTCCCGGCGGGGGTCTCCCTGGGCACGCGGAAGCAGCTCAGATTCTGAGTGACTCGATTTTCCCTGCTGCTTGCTAGAGAATCAAGCGGGATGGGAGAGCTAGCACTCCCCGGTGTTTTGAAATCGGCAGCGCCTCTGTAACAGCGTGATCAGTCTCTGTTCCCCTCCCACCTCCGCCGGGGCGCTTGGGTCATGTGACAGCGGCCCTGTGAGCCCCGGCACGCCCGCATCCCTTTGATTTGTTCACTTTGGAGGCTTTTCTCTCTGTTCCCATTCTGGCCCAATTGCTACTTATCAGTCTGGTGTCTGTTTCAATTTTGTTTTTGAGTCATTTATTTCAGACTTAGGCCATGTGGACTCAAGTGGACTCTTTCGCCACCACTGGCAGGAACCGGTCATTACAGGTAAAAGAATTTTTTCTTTTATAAATAAAATGTCTGAGAACATGACAGTTTCAGATTTCAACAGCTTTTTTGAGTGTACCATTTGGGAGATTTTACAAGAGGTGTCTATCATCCCACATCTATGGATATTTCTGGGATTCTTAATTTTCCTTAGCACTATTTGGTTTGATAATAGGAAAATGATCAAATCTCTTAAGGCAGAGGTTGAACGTTTAAAAACTATTGAGAATGAAAACAATCTTCTCAAGAATCAGTTCGAAGTTCTCCAGGAAGAAAACAGATCTTTATTTAATATGACTCGGTTAACTGAGCAAAATATAGAAAAGGTACAGGCTGATGTTAAGGAGAAATTCATTACTATGGAAGAAGGAAGAGCTGAATTAGATCGTAAATTCCAGCAGTCCCTTTCTGTAGAAACTGAAACATTAACTGAGAGATTCAAAACTGCTGAATGTGACAAGCGGATTTTGTCTAAAGCTTATGACAGATTGGCGGAAAGATTGTCTTTTATAAATAAAATGTCTGAACACATTAATATTCAAGAATTTAACAGTTTTTTTTAATTGTACCATGTGGGAGATTTTACAAGAGGTGTCTATCACCCCACATCTATGGATCCTTCTGGGATTCGTAGTTTTCATTGACACTAAATGGTTTGATAATAGAAATATGATAAAGTCTTTATGAGACAAATACAGGATTCTTAAGGCAGAGATTGAACGCTTAAAAACAATTGAGAATCAGTTTGATGTTCTCCAGGCTGATGTTAAGGAGAAATTCATTACTATGGAAGAGGGAACAGCTGATCTGGATTGTAAGCTTCAGTCCCTTTCTGTAGGAACTGAAACATTAGTGGCTGATATTAAGGAGAAATTCATTACTATGGAAGAGGGAACAGCTGATTTGGATAGTAAGCTTCAGTCCCTTTCTGTAGGAAATGAAACATTAACTGAGAGAATCAAAACTGCTGAATGTGACAATCGGATTTTGTCTAAAGCTTATGACAGATTGGCGGAAAGATTGTCAATACAAGAAGGCACGGTTTATGCCATAAAAATTATGTCCAAAGATGAGATGTTATCTCTAACAGACAAACTTCATATTTTAGAATCCTCAATGAAGGCTTTGGAACATAATTCTGGACAGGAGATTCAGACATTGCAGAAGGCAATGGTGAATAGAATTGAAAAGATTGAGGAATTTCTAAATTCTGATGAAGAAGAGCAAAGGGTAGAAAGGCAAATTTTAACTACATCTATGGGTAAATCTCTCCGGGACAATTTCCACAAAGCTCTACCTACAGCTCTACCTGCCTTTCCAGTAATAAAACAGAGAAGGTGATTGGTTCCAGAAACCCTAGGGTCATCAAGGAGGATACATGGGAGCCTGTCCGTATGAATGATCTCAAGGAAATAAAACAGGCTGTCATGACTTTTGGGATGCAAGCCTCTTTTGTTAAAGAGATGCTAAGATCTTGGGCCACAACAAGCAGAGCAACCCCCTCGGACTGGCTCCAGCTGAGCTCCGCGGTCCTTGAGAGTGGACCGCAATTAAAATGGAAATGCTTATTCAGGCAAGAGGCTAGACTTTTAGAGCAGCAGGAAAAGGCGAAGGGAATTGACATTTCCCTAGATAAAATTCTAGGTGAAGGGCTCTTTTCCAACCCTCAGGAACAAGCTAATTTGGATAAAAACATACTCTCCATGTGTACTACAGCAGCCTTAAGGGCTTGGGACAGAGTACAAGACCCAGGACAGAGAATGGAATCATTTGTCACAGTTAAACAGGGTCAGAGAAAACCCTTTAATGACTTTTTACAAAGATTAACTAAGGCTGTACAAATAGGGATATCTGACCCAGAAGCAAGACGTATAATAATTGAGTCTTTGGCTTACAAAAATGCAAATATGGAATGCAAAAAGATCTTGGGGCCTTTAAAGTTCAGATCAGCATCCTTGGAAGAATGGGTCTTGCATACACTAAATGTTGACACATTTGACTATGGCACTGAAGCATGGGTAGAAGAAGCATTTTCCAATGGTAAAAGGAGACACCAGAATACCAAATGTTTTAATTGTGGCAAACTGGGTCATTGTGGTAAACAATGGATTTTCAAAAATAATAATAATACATCTTCTAAAAATAACAAAAATAGAAGGATTCAGCCTTCAGGTTTATGTAGATGATGTGGAAAAGGCAGACATTGGACGAATGAATGCAGGTCTACAAGAGATAGACAAGGCAATCTGATACAGACGGGAAACATGAGGGGGGGGGGGCTCACAGGCCCCCATGGCAAACATGGTTCAGTCATTTCCAATTTCTGCAGAGAACATGCCTCGTCAGGACAATTAGGAAGCCACATGCCTACTGTTACAAGCAATAGTAATCAGAAAGATGAGTTACATATGTTTTGGCAAACTTCTATAAATGATCAAAGACCTAAGCTAAGAGTGTGTGTAAATGGCATTTTTATTACTGGCCTGCTGGACACAGGTGCTGATGTAAGTATCATTACCCCAGAATCTTGGCATCCATATTGGCCTCTTCAGAATGTAAATGTTCAGCTCCTGGGAATTGGAACCCTATCTCGAGTAAGGCAGAGCATGAGATGAGTTGAATATATAGGGCCTGAGGGACAAATAGGAAAATTAAGGCCATATGTAGCCAATATTGCAATGAATTTATGGAGTCGTGACCTATTACAACAATGGAATACCCAAATTAACATTCCTGCTACTTCTAGAGCCTATATTTCTAAAAATAATATTAAAAGTTATTACAAATGGAGAAAACCAGCCATTAGGGCTATGCAAGAACAAGCAATTGATGTCCCTTCAGAGATACCAACAGCCTTGCCTCTAAAATGGTTGACTCAGAAACAAAGCAATGGCCTTTAGCTGAGGAAAAGTTACAGGCTTTAGAACAGCTGATACAAGAACAATTAGATACTGGACATATAGAAGAATTTACCAGCCCTTGGAATTCTCCTGTATTTATGGTTAAGAAAAAATCAGGTAAATGGAGAATGGTGACAGATCTCAGGGCCATCAACAAGGTTATTCAACCTATGGGCCCTCTGCAATCTGGAATTCCTTTGCCCTCTTTATTACCAAAAGGATGGCCTCTCATAGTTATTGATTTAAAGGATTGTTTTTTCACTATACCTTTACAAAAAAGAAGATAGAGAAAAATTTGCCTTCACAATGCCTACTTATAACAATTCTCAACCTTCGAGGAGGTACCATTGGGCCGTCCTCCCCCAGGGTATGTTAAATAGCCCCTCCCTGTGCCAATATTTTGTGAACCAACCATTGCAAATAATACGCAAGAAATTTCCCAAATCTATAGTATACCATTACATGGACGACATATTTTTATCTGATTCAAACATAGATACCTTAAACAGACTGTTTGAAGAACTACAGATACTGTTACCTAAATGGGGATTGCAAATTGCTCCTAAAAAGATTCAGAAGGGAAAGTCTGTTAATTATTTAGGTTATAGAATATGTTTGCAAAAAATTAAGACACAAAAGGCACAAATTCGGAGAGATCGCCTACGGACTCTTAATGACTTTCAAAGACTATTAGGAGACATTTCCAGTCTACGACCAGCTATCGGAATAAGACCTGATCTAATAATTCATTTGAACAAAACCTTGGATGGTGATAAAGATTTAAACAGTCCCAGAGAATTAACAGCTAAAGCAGAAAAGGAACTGACAATGATTAAGGAGAAATTATAGACTTGACAAGATATAACCCCTGGTGCAATAGTGGCACAAATATTATAGAAGTAATCAACTTATTTCTGATAACATTTAAGGCCTACTACAAAATAACTCATGCCTGGTAGAGTTAATCTGACTGAAAAAAAACTATCGATTTCAGGTTTACAGGCACTAGGGTCTGAGATCCCAATATTATTATTCTGCTAGGTGAACAAAGTATCCAACCATCCCACTAAATTATTCATACAGACATTTGTGTATCTCTCAGTTCTCATCAGAGAAGGTTCTTTTTGTAGTGAATGGCAATTAATATAGGGACCCACAATTGGTCAACATGTGATGATAGAAACTCTAAACAGCTCAGATCTAAATAGAACATTTGTTTTTATCACACTCTTCTCCCCAAGGAACATGAATTATAATAAAAGAGAGGATCAGAAATTATAAGTCAAAAGTAGTATATATCTACAGATAAACAGTATTTGCCAGTCAAGACAGGGGTGCTGTATACATAAACTCAAAAGCAGTTATTATTGCATGAACAAGACCAGCACCAAAACAACAAAGCCAGAATCCTTGTACTGGTGATGGGGTGGCTTATTTCTTCCCTAGCTGAGGCGCTAGTCACAAGTTATAGCTTCTGGAGAAGAAAGAACCCATTTTCTAGAAGGGTTTGTCCCCTGACTTGTGGTCCAGTAGATATTCCTACACTCATGTCCATTTAGATGCCATGAAATGGACTCCCTGTGATTCAAAAACAGTACATGAAGTAGGAAGGAAAAAGTGTGGGGGCAGAAAAGGCATGAACTGCAGGGAGGGAAGGTTGCATTAAATAATTATATGGATGTATGAAATTCTCAAACAAAATTAAGTAAAATTATTTCTTGTTTAAAATTATTAGGTTTATTTTCAAAGGAATGACTGTAGGTGTTGAATGTTTGTGTTATATGGGTAAGAAGGACTGCAAGGTGAGTGAGGACAGCTAGCTGTCCTCGCCTTATTCAAGATGCCTTCACTCACACCTGCTAACCCTGTGAGCAAGATGTTTGACTTGGGATGAGAAAACGAGCCTCTCTAAGCCAGTCAAATAGACACCCCCTGGACTAAATTAAATTACATTATGACTGGTGCACCAGGCAGCAGCTAATTGCTTTTCATTACTTTTGTATTGTCAAAGACACAAGGAACCAATCATTTCATTTTGGTCATATGCTGTCTTGCCAATCTAGAAAGTCATCATGGTAAATTTCAAATAGATTCTGGATGCATTTTTAAATTGTGATGAATTTTGCTAGGCTCACTACTTAACATGCTAACATTAGAACTCCTCTGCTCAATCCACAAAAGTGAATGACAGTGAAATAAAAACAAGAGTTTACATATGAGCCCGTCTAATTAGAATGAAAACACCACACCAAGACAAAGTAGCAGTGACATTGCTATCTGGGGACCAAGTATTAGGCTCTATGCAAGACAAATCAAGGCAAGACTGGGCAGCTAAGCTTGAAAGTCAGACTCTAGAATTAGGTCTTGGAAGAGAACCTTTATCCATTACGTCTTTCATGGATATCAAAGAAACATTCTCTGTGGAAAAGCATTCCTATTGTGGTTCTAAAGAGTGGCCCTTATTAACCTCAGTTAGTATTAATCTTTACTTGTAATATAAGGAGAAACACCACTTAAAGGAGCAGTCAAAAGCAACAATGAAACCAACTGGTTTTCTGAGTTTATTCTACATCAGGTATTAGAATTCACAAAAAGATATAAAATAATGTGTTTAAAAGGAAATACAGTAAATGCAATAAATATGAACACAAGCTCTCATAGGTCCAATGTTATTTATGAACCTGATTGAATGGAGAAATATTGAAAAAGGCTGTGATATTCTATGATTTCTGCCAATTATCAAAATTGTGTAACATCTCAGTCAGATGTCTCAATATCTTGTCCCAAACACTTCAAGGATTTCTTTGCAATTGTCAGATTACTCTTGCTTAAGGTATGATGACTGATGATTTGGTCTTTTGTAAGTTATTGTGCTAGATAATTTTATGTTAACTTGTCACAAATTAAAATCATCTGAGAAGAAGGAGGCTAACTTAAAAAAAAATGCCTCCATAAGACTTGTAGACATAAGGGTTGTAGGCAGGCCTACAGGGAATTTTCTTAATTATTGGTTGATGGGGGAGGACCTACCTCACTGTGGGTGGTTCCATTCCTGGGGTGGTAGTCCCACATTCTATAAAAATGTAGGTTGAGCAAGCCATGATGAGCAATCCAGGAAGTAGCATCCTTTGACGGCCTCTGCATCAATCAGTTGCTTACTCCAAGTTCTACCTTGTTTGAGTTTCTGTCCTGACTTCCCTCAATGAGTTAAAATGGGAAGTATAAGACAAAGTAACCATTTCCTCCCCATGTTGCTTTGACCATGATGTTTCATCATAGCACTGGTAACTCTAACTAAGGCGGAGCCCACCATGCAACTAACAGTAAAGTTGTTATTTGACTTCTGTTTTTGATTCTACCCACATAGTTTTATTGAGCAACTCAACTCCATCACAGCTTCTTTAAATATTCCCTACAACATGTAATTTTCTCAAAGGTTGATAATTGACATGATCGTATGTTTAGGAGACCCTAAAGATTCTAGAAAGTTCCTAGAACTGATAAAGACATTTTAGCAAAGTGGAAGCAAACAACATTATCACAGAAAAATCGGTATACTTCTTATATTCCAATACTGAACACACACACACACACATACATACATACATACATACATATATATGCATATAACAAGATTGATATTTTTAAAGAGGCCATGAGTTTGGAAGACCAAGAAGGGGTTTAAAAGAACAGAATTAAAGAAAAAAGATGAAATTATATTATAATCTCAAAAAGTAAAAGAAGAAAAAATAACTGAACAAAAAGAGCTGGAATAAGCCTTGACCAAGATATTGAAAGATATCTACTATAAAAAAGAACACTAGATAAAAGACACTAGTAGATGAATAGAATCCTCATGCTCATTCATTGGCTGGGTTAATATCAAGAAAATGGATATCATACCAAAGGCAATATATGAATTCTATGTAATTTCAATAAAAATTTCAGTGCTGTTCTTCAGAGGAATAAGAAAATATTCTTAACATGTATATAGAAGCATAAAAGATCAAGGCAACCTTGATCAAAACCAAACACACTAATAAACAAAACACAAAACTGAGGCATGTTTCACCACTTTGACTTTAAGTTGTAGTAAAGGACCATAGTAATAAAAGCAGCATGATACTGCATAATAACAGACACTTTCAACAGTGGAAAAGAATAGATGACCCAGATACAAAAGCATACAACTGCAGCCACTTGATTTTTGTCAAAGAGGCCAAAAATACACATTGGGGAAAAAGGAGAGCATCTTTGAAATCGGATGTCTAAATGTAGGAGGATGAAACTATCCTTATTTCTCATCCTATACAGAGTCAACTGCAAATGTTTCAAAGACTTCAAAGTAAGACCAGAAACTCTCAAACTGCTAGAGGAAAAATAAAGGGTACACATCAAGATTGTCACATTATGACAAAAATATAGTCATAGATAGGAGTTTCTAGATAGGATTATGGTAGCTCAAAAAGTAAGCCAACATCTGACAAGGATAGTCCTTGTGAAATTTTTAAAAGATACCCTTGTATAGAAAGGGAAGTTGTTAATTAATGCAATGGACAGTCTACAGTATTAGATGAAACATTTCTAGAAAGTTAATATCTAGAATATTCAAAGAAAATTTAAAAACACCCTAAACATGAAAAATCCATGTCTGGCTGATTGTTGGCTGACTGGCTGGTGTTCCTCCAAACTATTCAAATACGTAAGTATTTAAATATATTAGCCTAAGGGGGCATTCTCATTTAAACCACTATAGCCATTATAGAACACAGGTTTTACAGAACTAATCCTGAAATCTACGAGAATCTATTTCAAGTATGTTTGACAAGATATTGGATCTTCAGCTATGGGTAAGTATGTCTGTGTGAGAACTCACTGGCCTAATGTTATCCCTCCCTACTCCAATTCTGATGCTCACAGTCTATTCCCAAGTGGGTTTTCATGGTTTGTATGTCACATATTCACCACATACTTCCATTTTTAGAGGATAGGGAACAATCTGTTCCTGAGGAAGTACTGATTCTTTTCTCATGAGACTATATTCTAGTTATTGGGTTCTAGGGGGTAACAGAGAAAACTCAAATGGATATCAAAATTATTTTCAAAGATCATTAAATTAAATTAAATTAAATGATCATTTAAGGTAATTTTGATTGGTGTAGGTGAGATTCCTATATAACCAGTGACCAAAGGAGGCTGACCTCTATAAATGAAGGGTTGCTTCTCTCTTTTATTATAGGTTGGTGAAGCTTGGTATTGTAATGTTTATCAAGCTCATCTATGCGAATGAACTTCTCCTAGGTTTCAGGACACTGGTCACAATGGCTTTGAGTTTAAATGGATAACCATACAAAGCATGTACATGGACTCCTGTACAGTTCTGCTAACCTCATGGTCAGATTCTAGTCTTGGCTTTGCATACTGTCTATACTGCAATCACTAGAGATTAGAATGCTATTAGTTGGGTGAACATGCCCTTTGTCTTTCACAGCACACCTCACATTGGCAATTAACAATGTAATATTCTTTTTCACGTGGGTCACAGGCAGCCCTCCTCCTTGACAAGCTACTTAATACTCCCAACACCTAACATGTACCTGAGCCATAGCCCAGTTTGGTACTGGTGAAAGACTAAGTAAATGTGATACAGCTATATGCCAGGCTTTCTTTTCATCATAATTTACCACTAAAAATGTTATTCTTATTGTTTTCTGACAGGTTGTAATCCAGTTCAAATCTTATGTATAGGATTCCTTCACTACAACTGATTGTGTTAGCTGAGTTTCTTGAGAAATGCTGGGACAAATTGTCCCCCCCCCCCACCCGTCTGCACTCTATGTGCTAGAATCCAGTTCGCGAGCTTTGCTGGAGGTTGAGGAAACACACGCAGAGACAGACCAACACACAGACCTCTAATCGCTGGTACAAAAGCCCCCCCCCCCCCCTTTAATAGCACCATGGAGGCTTAAATACTCTGCAGTCAATGGCCAACAGGTAAAAATCCCATCCTCTGATCCTCTTGGCGAAGCACAGCTTTTAGTAACTTCAATTAGAAGGCTCTAGCAGGGAAGAGCAGCTGAAGGCCAGGACTCAATTGGCCCCAACAACAAATAGTTGGTGCTAACAGTTGAATTGAAATATTTAATACTAAGAAAGGGGAGAGAAGATATAGGCAAAGAGGCAGGGCAAGACGGGAAGACAACTTGATATGTTACTGTTCTGGCCATTACACTTCTAAGAACTATAGCACCAGTAGCCAGCAAATGCATCTGTTAGATAACCTGAAACAATCTCTGAACAAATGCAGATGTGTAGACTTTAGAAGAGCCTGTCAAGGAGAAATGGAAAGGGAATTTATTCATTGCTCATTCATCTCTCTGATAGGAGTTTGTATGATGAGCTATAGGTTAGATATTCTCAACCAGGGAACCATTGGACTAGAGATATTTTTATGGTAGGAGCTTTGTTTTTTTATTCTCTCAAATGGGATGCTATTGCAGATAGTGGGTAAGAACCAAGGAGACTGCTAATCATGATGCTATCCCACAAAAAGAACTATTCAATCTAAAATGCTATTAGTGCTACTGCTATAGAGTGTAAATGGCGGTAACACCAAGAGAGACTCTTACAAGGTGCATAAGATGAATCTGATAACACAACCCATAGGAAAACAAGATGGGAATAAGGAAGGTACTTCACAGAAGAGCAAACACCAAACAGCGAACAATACATGAAAAGATGCCAAACCTCATTAGTAACCAGGGAAATCAAATTACAGCAAGATTCCATTTCACACTCAACTGATTGGCAAAAGTTAAGATGTTGAGAACATACGGCATGAAGAAAACAGTGTTGAATGGAAACACTCACAGACTGCTTGTTGGCATTGTGAATGCACTTCCATGGGAAAAAGCTTATAGCATGTATAAAAGAGGCATGCATGCATTTGCAATGATCAGTTATACCATTTTGCCCGAGCCTACCCTATTTTTAGCAAAAATCACCTTGAATCCTGGGAAATCCTTAGTTCCAAGAAACTGTGGTGTTTTGTCACCTTTATCTCCTATCCTAACATAATTCATTCCTGCATTTCTCTGAAAAATTCTTGTATAAGCAGAAATCATATGTATAAAATGATCATAATATTCTTGTCATACAGGTCTTCCACTTGTTTGGTTAGAGTAACTCCAAGATATTTTATGTTATTTGTGGCTCTTGTGAAGAGTGCTGCTTCTCTGATTTCTTTCTCAGCCCATTTATCATCTGTATAAAGAAAGGATACTGATTTTTTAAAGATAATTTTGTATCCTGCTATATTACTGAAGGTATTTATGAGTTGTAGAAGTTCCTTGGTAGAATTTTGAGGTCACTTATGTAAACTATCACATCATCAGCAAATAATGAGAGTTTGACTTCTTCTTTTCTGATTTGTATCTGTTTGATCTCCTTTTGTTGTCTTATTGATCTAGCTAGAACCTCAAGCACTATATTGAATAGATATGGAGAGAGTGGACAACCTTGTCTTGTTTCTGATTTTGGTGGGATCATTGTGAGTTTGTCTCCATTTAGTTTGATGTTTACTGTTGGCTTGCTGTATATTTTCTTTATTATATTTAGGTATGTTCCTTATATCCCTGCTCTCTTCAAGACCTTTATCATGAAGGGATATTGTATTTTGTCAAACGTGTTTTCAGCATCTAAGAAGATGATCATTTTATTTTTCAGTTTGTTTAGATGGTGGATTACATTAATAGATTTTCCTGTGTTGAACCATCCCTGTATCTCTGGGATGAAGCCAACTTGATTATGGTGATAATGTTTCTGATGTGTTTTTGAATTTGGATAGCCAGTATTTTGTGAGTATTTTTGCTTCAATGTTCATGAGTTAGATTGGTCTGTAATTCTCTTTCTTAAATCTTTGAAGAAAAAGCTTGATGAAGGCACCAGAAATGGAAAGATCTCCCATTATCCTGGGTATTTAGAATTAACATAGTAAAAATGGTAATCTTACCAAAAGCAATCTACAGATTCAATGCAATACCTATCAAAATCCCAGCAAACTTCTTCACAGACCTTGAAAGAATAATACTCAACTGCATATGGAAGAACAAAAAATCCAGTAGAGCTAAAACAATCCTGTACAATAAAGGAACTTCAGGAGGCATCACAATTCCTGACTTCAAACTCTACTACAGAGCTACAGTCCTGAAAACAGCCTGGTATTGGCATAAAACAGAGAGGAGGACCAATGTAACTTAATCAAAGACCCAGATACAAATCCACACACCTATAAACACCTGATTTTTGACAAAGAAACAAAAAATATCAAATGGAAAAAAGAAAGCATATTCAACAAATGGTGCTGGCATAACTGGATATCAACATATAGAAGAATGAAAATAGATCTGCATCTATAGCCATGCACAAAACTCAAGTTCAAATAGATCAAAGACCTCAACATAAAACCAACCATAATGAAACTCATAGAAGGGAAAGTAGGAAGTACGCTTGAAAACATTGGCACAGGAGACCACTTCCTAAATATAACCCCAGTAGCACAGACTTTGATAGCAACAATTAATAAATTGGATCTCCTGAAACTGAGAAGCTTCTATAAAACAAAGGACATTATCAACAAGACAAAATGGCAGCCTACACAATGGGAAAAGACCTTCACCAACCACATATCTGACAGAGGAATGATCTCCAAAATATACAAAGAACTCAAAAAACTTGACATCAAAAAGAAAAAAAATAATCCAATAAAAAATGGGGTACAGACAAAAAGAGGACTTTCAACAGAGGAATCTAAAATGACTGAAAGACACTTAAGGAAATGTTCAACATCGTTAGTCATCAGAGAAATGAAAATCAAAACAACTCTGAGATTCCGTCTTATACCTGTAAGAATCGTCAAAATTAAAAATTTCTGATGACAACTTATGCTGGAGAGGCTGTGGGGTAAAAGGAACACTCCTGCATTGCTGGTGGGAGTGCAAGCTGGTACAGCCCTTTTGGATATCAGTGTGGCAATTTCTCAGAAAATTAGGAAACAACCTTCCTCAAGACCCAGCAATACTACTGTTGGGTATATACAGAAAGGATGCTCAATCATACCACAATGACATGTGCGCAACTATGTTCATAGCATCGTTATTCGTTATAGCTAGAACCTGGAAACAACCTAAATGCCCCTCGACTGAAGAATGGATAAGGAAAATGTGGTACATTTACACAACAGAGTACAACACAGCAGAAAAAAATGACACCTTTATTTGCAGGCAAATGGATGGATCTAGAAAACATCATATTGAGTGAAGTAACCCAGGTTCAAAAATACAAATATAATATGTACTCACTCATGAGTGCTTTTTTGAAATTAACCAAAGAAAAACGAGTCTACAATTCACAATCCCGGAGAACTTAGACAACAAAGAGTACCCTAAGAGAGACATACATGGATATAATCTACATGGGACGTAGAAAAAGGCAAGATCTCCTGAGTGAATTGGGAACAGGATCAGGGGAGAGGGTAGAAAAGCAGGGGGAAGAAGGGAGGGGAGCTGCTAAAAAATATAATTCAATAAAACAATAATAAAAAGTTGGCTTAAGTAAGATGCTGGTCATGCCCAGGAGTGGGGGCATTATCTATAAAAACTGACCCTCAGTTTGCATAGGAACCCCCAGTTTGCAGAGGGCCACTTCAGCCTTTAAAACAGAGCTATACGTCGTAAAGCAAAGTAACCCACTGTTAATAGTTAATCCTTAAGCTACTCAAAAAAGATGTTGAAAGTCTGCTCTCATTCTCCTAGGCTTACAACTTTATAAGTCTGTATTTTTACATTCCTATTTCTGGAACCTACTTTTCTATATTCTTATTCTTATACTGCTCAATGGTAGTTTTCCTTAGCAGTTGTGCCTCTTTCTTCTCTTGGGTAACTGATACCAAGTTCTTGTTGTTTGATTTCCGTTTACCCTCAAACTAAGTTTTCATTTGTCCATGAATCTATACTCATAAATGGTTGTCTTACTTTAGTTTTGTTGATTTTGTTTGGTTTTGAGGCACAGTCTCATAGTTAAGTTTGGAATGCAATGACTGCAGCTAAGAATGACTAGGTGTGTGTATGTGTGTGTACATATGTGTGTGTGTATTTATGCATGTGTGCTTGTGTGTTTGGGGGGACAGAGAGACAGAGAGAGACAGAGTGACAGAGAAGGAGATTACCTGTCTTTGCTTTGTTTGCTTAGTTAACACGTGGTTTGGTTTTCAGTTTTCACATGCATTGGTTTCATGTCTCTGTTTCCCTGCCATTCTTCTCCAGTCTTGTGTTCCAGGACTTACCCTGTTGGTTTCTTTTTTTCTTTTTTAATTTTTTATTGAGAAAAAGAAAAAAAAGTTTCCGCCTCTTCCCAGCCTCCCATTTCCCTCCCCCTCCTCCCACCCTTCTCCCCCTCGCCCCACTCCTCTCCCCCTCCCTCTCCAGTCTGTTGGTTTCTTAACCTAATCTTTTAAACCTGACAAATGCTCCCAAGGCATTGCTTTCCCATGGGTCTACTGATAAACCAGCCTGCCCCCATCTTGGGCTTAAAAGCAGTTTTATAGTAAAGACAAACTAGGTTCATTTCTGTTTATGGTTAAATCTGTTCTTTAAAGATTGATCTATGCTCACTTATTACACTAGTTATTAATGATTCTGTGCTGCCTTTTCCAGGAAATGACAACCATGACTTTGTTTCAAGAGGTTGTGATCACTTTGTTATAGCTGCCACGTAACCATGCCTTTGTTTCAGGTTTTTATGGCCAACTTTCTACATTTATATTCTGCTTCTGTAAAACCCCACCTCCCACCACCCCTTATTTGCCTGACAAATTCCCCATTTGGAAAATCCCCTACCACCCAAGCTATAAAAATCTCATCATCCCTATGTCCAGGGTTGATATTTTGAACACTGCCGTAGGGGGAGAGAGCCCATGCACACAAATAAAATAGCTTGCTTATATTTGAAAAACATAAAACGATCATAATAACACAAGGTAATGTCAGCACCTCCAGATATTTCTGCAACAACGTGTCCAGTTGTCAGGAATCATGCAGAAAGCAAAGAACAATTTGCAAGTAGTCTCTCTTCCATGCTTTGCCTTACCAGACTGTATACCATGTTCATAAACACAATCAGTGACTACTATTTTTTCTTCCTACTCATTTACATACTTAACCCTTCCAACATTATACTGCCGCTTACTTCAATACCACAGTTTTCATGTTTTAATTTATTACTGTATTCCTAGAGCCCAGAGCACACTGCAAACATGCAGAAGTGAACCATTAAACACTTTATTGTTAAGAACTGAATTTTTATGTTTTATTTAGTATTGTATAAATTAAACAAAAATTTAAAAGGGCAAAGTCATAATATATTTCCTTACTTTTTTAAAATGATGGCTGTGGATAAAAGACTCCAGAAGAGTTTGGCTACTTCAGTTGTGCAACTTTTTGGCAGAATTCTTCAGTTTTCTTCATTTTTCTTCAGTGTTCATTTTGGCAACAGACAGAAGCATTTCATCACAGTGTATTTCTGTAACAACATGGTACCAACATAACTCAAAACCCACCAACATTATGCTCTTTTTATAAATAAGTACATATACCTTCATTTACATTCTTCTATATAATTTTTCCAATTTTTATTACATTCTTAAGCAATATTTTGCCACTCAGAGTACTGCCAACATGGTGATTAACTTCCCTTAGTACTTTGTCCTCACCTGTACTTTAGATTCTCTTAATTCTGTATAATCATTCCATTGTGAGTTCATCTTCACATGAACCATGTAGGAGCAGGGAATATGCCCTCCATGCCAGAATCTTGGGCCTATTCTAATAAACCCAGTGGCTGTTTGTCTGACTATTTATGTGTACATGTGTGTATATATACATATATACAAATATACAAACACATATTGTACATGGCTAACCATTCATACAATGATATCTTTCACACAAATGTACAATATGCTTTGAGTTTGATTTTTACTCATAAAGGCCCTTCTTTCTGCTGTCTCTATTGTCTAATTCTTCCAATGTTCCCCCCGACAGTTAGTGAATATAATACATCACACAAATAGACTCAAGATATATCAAAGGACCATGTCAAGTAATGCATAAGTCTTTTGAGAAAATCTAATGTCCCATCATGATAAAATCCATGAAGAAACTAGGAATAAAAAAATGCATCTCAACATGAAAACCTATCTATGACAACCTTATAGCCAGAACTATAATCAGAACAAGACAACACTGGCTACATTATCCATTTTTATTCAATAAAATCTTTTATCTCTAGCTAGATTGATAGGACAAGAAACAAAAATAAAAGTGCTATATGTGTGTGTGTGTGTGTATACATATATGTTTGTGTATATATACTGAAAGACATATAAACACTTTTAAAATTCTTAAATCTGTCAAACACTTATAGAAAACTAGCAGGAAATAAAATTAACTTGAAAATCATCAATAGTCTTCCTTTATACAAAAACACTCTAAAAATTACAAAAAATACCTCATTCATAATTACCTTGCAAATCTCTTATTATAAACCTTACAAGAATGTGAGGGATGACTTGTATTGCTTAGTTTTTTCTTAACTTGAAACAAACTAGAGTCCTTGGAAAAGGGGAACATCAGTGGATAAAATGCTCCAGAGTGCCCTGTGGGCGAGACTGGAACATTTTCTTGTTTCATGATTTATTTATATTGGAGGGCTCAGTACATTGTATGTGATGCTACCCATGGGTTCTAAAAGAAAGCGGGTTAAACAAGCCTTGAAGAGCAAGCCACTAGGCAGCATTAATCCACAGCTTTTGCTTCAGTTCCTGCCTTCAGTTTCCTCCCCTAACTTCCTTTGATGATGGACTGTAATATAGAGCAGGGAGATGAAATAAACCCTTTCCTCCTTGAGTTGCTTTTTGTCATGGGAGGTATTTTACCATAGCAATAGAAAAATACCCAAGACACCTCTACAACAATAACTTTTAAAATGCTAAACAAAGAAGTTGTGAAAGACACTAGAAAATTGAAAGATCTTACATAGTTATGGAATGGAAGAATTAATCTTGCTAAAATGAGCATATAGCCCAAAGCAATCAATATATAGAGTCAATGCAATCTACATTAAATTTCAACTCTATTAGTCACAGAAAAAAGCACACAATCTTAAAATTCACGGGGAAACATAAAAATCCTTGGATAGATAAAGCAATACTGAGCAAAAAGAATATTGCTGGAGGTATGGTCATACCTGGTTTCAATATACTACAGAAACATAGTAACAAAAATAGGAATGTACTGGCATAAAGACAAACACAAAGATCAGTGACACAGAAGAGAGAATCCAAATATAAACTGATACAGTTACAATGACCCAATTTTTGACAAAAATATCCACTGAAGAAAATATAGTCTCTTAAGCAAATAGTGCTCTAAAGCCAAGTTATTCATCCACATGGAGAAAACTACAACTAGTTCTCCTCCACCTTTCACCCTTATAAATACCAACTCCAATAGGTTTGTGACCTTTTTCATGGAAGATCTGAATTCTAGGAAGTCTTAAATTTCTTTCTTTATTTCTTTCTTCCTTGACCCAAGGATGATTCAGTTAAACATTGTTCAATTTCCATGAATTTGTAAGCTTTCTTTAATTAGTGTTGTTGAATTTTAGCTTTAAGCCATGGGGATCTGATAAAATAAAGGGAGTTGTTCCAATTTTTTTTGTATCTGTTGAGGTTTGCTTTGTGACCGAATATGTACTCAATTTTAGAGAAGGTTCCATGAGGTGTGAAGAAGAAAGTATATCATTTTGTGTTTGGGTGGAATGTTCTATAGATGTCTGTTAAGTTGATTTGAGTCATAACACCTGTTAGCTCCCCTGTTTCTCTGTTAAGTTTCTGTCTGGCAGACTTGTCTATTGGAAAGAGTTGGGTGTTGAAGTCTTTCACTTTAATGTGTGGTGCTTGAATTGTGATTTAAAGTTTAGTAATGTTTCTTTTACTAATGTGGGTACCCTTATATTTGAGGCATAAATGTTCAGAAGTAAGACTTTATCTTGACAATTTTTTTCCTGTGATGAATGACATGTCCTTCTCCATCTCTTTTGATTAATTTTCATTTGAAATCTATTTTGTTATGTATTAGCATAGTTAAACTGGCATGTTTCTTAGGTCTATTGATTGGAAAATATTTTGAAAACTTTTACTCTGAAGGAATGTCTCTCTTTGTGGTTGAGGTGTGTTTTTTCTATACAGCATTTTTCATACCCATTCTGTTAGCCTTTGTCTTTTTAGAGGCAAATTGAGTAATTGACATTAAGAGATATTAATGACCAAAGTTAGTTAAATCTTCTTACTTTTGATTTTTTTACTGGTGGTGGTAGTGTTGGTATGTTTCCCTTCTTTGGGATTTGCCAGAGTGAGGTTATTAATTGCTTGTGTTTTGTGGGTATAGCTAACTTCCTTGGGTTGGAGTTTTCTTTTTAGTACTTTCTGTAGGACTGGATGTGTAGATAGGAATTGTTTAAATCTGTTTTGTCATGGAATATCTTCTTTTCTCCGTCTGTGGTGATTGAAAGATTTGCTGCGTATAGTAGTCTCTGCTGGCATCTGTTATCTCTCAGTGTCTGTAGAACATCTGTCCAGGACCTTTTGGCTTTCAGTTTCCAATGAGAATTTGGGTATAATTCCGATAGGTCTACCTTTACACACCACTTGGCTTTTTTTCATTTGCAGCTCTTAATATTATTTCTTTATTCTATATGTTTAGTGTTTTGATTATTATATGTTATAGAGTCATTTTCTAAATTGAGGCTTCCTCCTCTCAGATGCCTTAAGCTTATGTCAAGTTGACATAAAACTAACTAGTATTGTCATAATTATGTACTTGTTAACAAACATCTATAGAATATTCCATTCAAACACAAAAGAGTATATCCTTTTCTCAGCACCTCATGGAACCTTCTCTAAAGTTCACCACATACTCAGTCACAAAGAAAATCTCAATAGATACCAAAAAATTCAAATAATTCCCTGTATCTTATTGAATCACCATGGCTTAAAGTTAGAAAACAACAACAACACAAATTGCAGAAAGCCTAAATATTCAGGGAAACTAAATAACACTCAACTGAATCATCACTGGGTCAAAGAAGAAATAAGGAAAGAAATTAAAGACTTCCTAGAATTCAACAAAAATGAAAGTACAAAATACCAAAACATGGGACACTATGAAAACAGTGTTAAGAGAAAATTTCATAGCACTAAATGCCTACATAATGAACATGGAGAAAACTCACACTAGCAACTTAACAGCACACCTGAAAGCTCTAGAACAAAAAGAAGAAAGCTCATCCAAGAGGAGTATAGCACAGGAAATAATCAAATTGAGGTCTGAAATGAATAAAATAGAAACAAAGAGAACAAAACAAAGGATCAATGAAACAAAGAGTTGGTCCTTCAAGAAAATCAACAAGATAGACAAATTCTTATCCAAACTAACCAAAAGACAGAAAGAAAATATCCCAATTAACAAAATCAGAAATGAAAAGGGAGCATAACAACAGACACTGACGAAATCCAGAGAATCATTAGATCATACTTCAAAAACATGTATAGCACAAAATTGGAAAACTTAAAAGAAATGGAAATGTTCATAGCAGCATTGTTTTCCATAGCCAGAACCTGGAAACATCTAGATGCCCCTCAACCAAAGAACAGTTAAAGAAAATGTGGTACATGTACAAAATGGAGTATTATTCAGCTGAATAAAGCAATGAAATCTTGAAATTTGCAGGTATATGAATGGAACTAGAAAAAATCATCCTGACTGAGGTAACCCAGAAAGACAAACATGGTATGTACTCACTCATAAGTAGATATTAGGCATAAAGCAAAGGATAACCAAACTACAATCCACAACCCCAGAGAAGCTAGGTAAAAAAGGAGGACCCTAAGAGAGGCATAAATGGAAGGACCCAGGAAAGGGAAATAGTTCAGATATCCTGTGTAAATTTGGAGGGGGCTAGAAGAGAGGGGTCGGGGATTGAAACATGAGATGTCGAGATGGCTCAGTTGGGGGATCAGAACTTATCCTGGGTGCATGAATTGACTTTTTGGAGTCCATTCCCTACAGTGGGATATCTTGCTCGCCATTGATACAGGCGGGAAGGGTTTGATCCTACCTCAGGCTTTTATGCCAGATTTTGTTGACTACCCAAGGGAGGCCATACCCTCTCTTTAGGAGTGAATGGGGGTGAGATGGGGTGAGGCTGGGGATGGGAGAAGGGGAGAGATGGGTACTGGGGTTGGTATGCAAAATGAAAAGAATTTTAAATAAATAAATAAATAAATAATACTATAAGACGTGAAACTCTGAAAGTGCTAGAAGAAAAAGCCAGAGAAACATCTCCATGTATATAAGCATAAGTAGGGACTTCCTAACTAGTACACCAGTTACTCTAGAAATAGTGGCAATAGAAACAAATGGGATCCCAAGGAGTTACGAAACTTCTGTGTGACAGCCTTCAAATTGAGACAAAATTTTTGTCATCTATATACATCTGACAGAGAACTAATAACTAGATATACAAAGAACCAATAAAGCTGTTGTACACCTAAATACAGTCATTTCCTGTTATTTGCAGTACTGTTTTGTGACAGTCATCATAAACACGAAGTTGGAAATGAATCATTGTTTTTAGGGGAAAATGGAGTTGGAGGTCTGAGAACTGCTTGTAGCAAGATCTCAATCAACATTTCCTGCATAATCTTGTTTTCTTTCAACAGATATTGCTGAAAGACACTTTATTTGATCCATATTGTTGATTCATTTACACCAACAGCCAACAGCATCATAACTGGTACCTACATGAAACTTACCTAATACATATTATCTCTATGGAGTGCATCAAAACCTCATCTTGCTTAAAGGCACCAAATTTCATCTCCGTATTACAGTGTGGAGGTCAGCATTTCAAACAGTGAAGTTACTACGTTAAACAACAAGAATGTGAAAAACCATGCAGTAGATTTGCAATTATGAAATATACAAATAATGATAATTATCTGTAGCATGAATTCTAATTGGCCTAAATAAATGAAACCCACCCAGAGTCAGATACTAGAGGGTGAAGGCTGAAGGATCAGAGAATCAGTGCAGCCAGACACTAGAGAGACTTTTTAACTCTACAAATGCTCCGACCGAAGGGGCAATCCTGTCCTCAGCCTGATGGTCAGGCAAGCTTTATTTGTTAGAACACAAACAAAATATCACTACAGTCAACTGTGTATACTTGGGCTGGACCTGAGTTATACATCTTAAAGCTCTTTACCTTGCTATAGGTCAGCACAGTATTGCCAAGTAAATAAATATGACAAACAGGGTGTACTGGCGAGTTTTATGTCAATGTGACACGAGATAAAGCCATCTGAGAGAAGGGAACCTCTAGCCTGTTTGGATGCTCACCTTCCTAGACCTGGATGGAGAAGGGAGGACCTTGGACTTACCACAGGGCAGGGAACCCTGACTGCTCTTCGGACTGGAGAGGGAGGGGGAAAGGAGTGGGGGGAGGGGGAGAGGAGTAGGGGGACGGGGAGGAAAATGGGAGGAGGTAGAAATTTTTCAATAATAATAATAATAATAATAATAATAATAATAATAATAGCCTCTATAAGAGCTGTGAGCAAGCCTGGAGGGTATTTTCTTAATTAGTGATTGATGGTAGAGGGGGCAATCCATTGTGGGTAATGCCATCCCTGCCTGGGTTGGTCATTCTAGGTTGTATAAGAAAACAGACTGTTTTCAGGTTCTGGCCATGACAAACAATGTTATATTGAACATAGTTGAGCATAAGTCCTTGTGGTACGATTAAGCATCCTTTGGGTATATGCCCCAAAGTGATATTTCTGGATCTTGAGGAAAATTATTTCCCAAATTTCTGAGAAATCGTCATACTGATATCCAAAGGGGCTGTAACCAGCTTACACTCCCACCAGCAATATAGGAGTGTTCCCTTTACCCCACATCCTCTCCAGTATAGGTTGTCTTCAGTGTTTTTGTTCTTGGCCATTCTTACAAGTGTAAGATGGAATCTCAGAGTTGTTTTGATTTGCATTTCTCTGCTTACTAAGGATGTTGAACATTTCCTTAAGTGTCTTTCAGCCATTTTAGATTCCTTTGTTGAGAGTTCTCTGTTTAGATCTTGGCCATTATTACAGGTGTAAAATGGAATCTCAGAGTTGTTTTGATTTACATTTCTCTGATGGCTAGAAAACTTCATATTGAGTGAGGTAACCCAGAAAGACAAATACCATAAGTACTCCTTCATAAGTGGCTTTTAGCATAAAGCAAAGAAAACCAGCCTACAATTCACAATCCTGGAGAACCTAGACAACAATGAGGACCCTAAGAGAGACATACATGAATCTCATCTACATGGGAAGTAGAAAAAGACAAGATCTCCTGAGTAAATTAGGAGCATGGGGACCATGAGAGAGGATAGAGGAGGGGAGCAGAGAAAATATATAGCTCAATAAAATCAATAAAATAAGAAAAAAATAACTTCAAAAAAAGAACAGAAAAGAGACTGAGCAAGCAATGGGGAGCAAATCACTTAGCAACCCCTCCATGGCTTCTGCAATAGCTCCTGCCTCCAGGTTCTAGCCTGCTTGAGTTTTTGTCTTGACTTCCTTTAGTGATAGACTAAGATGTGGAAGCTTAAACCAAATAAACCCTTTCCTCACCTCGTTGCTTTTGGTTATGACATTTCATCACAGCAATGGTAAACCCAACTAAGACACAGGGTAAGAAGAAATCAAATCTACCTTTGATGTGCATCATGAAAGATACAGGTATTAAAAACAGCTACTTTCTCCTATCACACTAGAAAGATAAATTCCAGACCATGTGTCTTTTCTTCTTGCTTGGTGTTGTTCATCCCTCAGTCAGTTTTCAGATGTGAACAAAGAAGTTTTCCTGGTACAATTCCAGCGTGACAGTTGATGCTATTCATTTCAGGCTGATCTGGTGTACCCACTGAATATTGTGCCATGTTTTTCTTATCTTATTTGATCATATCCACCAACTAACCAGGATAAATAGTGTGTGCATTTAGCAGAAATAATTCATTTTGCAAAACCTCTGACATTCTGAGACATAATAAAAAAATCACACTTTGCCTATTTTCTATTTCAATGAAAATTATTTACAACTCTTTTGAAATAAGAATTTGTATTCTAAAGCTGTTTCAGAATCTGTCCAGTTAAGTTTACTTCTTGATATTTTTTAAACGGTTGAATTTTAACCTTGATTAATTTGTAGTTCATGGGAAATAATTACCTGGTAACGTTGCCCCCCCCCACCAAAAGCACATACTGGATGGTAAACTTTCCTGGCCAAGAACAGCAGGATTTACTATCAGTAACATCTTGGGTAAGCAAGACTTCCTAGGAATATGGTCTTAAAAGGCCCATATGTGCTTTGAATGAATTCAGAATTGGCTAGAATACTTTTTGGTCTTGTAATATTTTCATGTATTTTTGGATATCAGAAAACAAGTCACCTTGTCTTGGAAGATAGTTTTATGGTTGACTGAAACATGTAAGCACAACATACAGCAAAAGACAATTCAACATATTTTACAAAAGCATAACTTGTGACCCAGAAAAACAAAGCTAATGAAGCAAATTTTATGGTTTATCATTACATTAAATTTTCTATATAACTAATCATCTTTTGCTTTATATTTCATTTCTAAGATTTAGTGTTGCTTAACATATTTATGTTATGTTGAAAATAGATTAGTCAAATAATAAAGAGATCAAAATTAATTTTGACACATGCCAGATCACCGTTAAAATTCATTTTTCAACAAAACCTTTATTTATAGATCATTTATAACGTCAACGTCAATTTACCATTAGTGGCTTAAATTTAAATTTGAATTTTCAGTGGACTACATTCAGATAAATGTATGCCTTAATGCTGAACCTGTTTCTAGTGCCTGTCTTAATGGGAGGTCTTGATTCCAACTAGCTTAAATGTTTACATGTCTCACCTTCACTAGGGGATCAGTTCCAGTACAGACACAGGCTCTCTCTTTTACTACCTGCACTATTTGAGGTGTGGGTTGTTCCCTATGTCACTGACTTATTTCAATAACGAGGACAGATATGACTTTCTGGAGTATAGGGTGGTTTATGGATAAAATGGAAGTGACCACTGGCCTATAGTAAAGAGTAAAAGGGATTAGTTGATGTTTTCAGTGGTAAAAGTCAGGCCCCACAATTGTTGTTAAATTAGATCCTAAGCCAAAACAAACAAAAAACCAGGGACCTGTCACTCAAGAAGAAAGATTTTTTTTTTTACAAGTCCTAGCTCAGGGGTAGAAATTTAAAGAGAGAGAGAGAGAGAGAGAGAGAGAGAGAGAGAGAGAGAGAGAATAATTCCCAGCTCATCTACATTTTTGTCCAGTGAAGAAACAGATATCTCTGTGGTTGCAGTATCTGTGTATGAAGTTCCCAGTCAAGAACACTTTGTTTTCAAGGGTTCTGTGGTAATTCGAGTTCTCAGTACTGAGCACACAGAGTATCATGTAGCATATTTTCAAAAGGTACAAAAACGTCAATAAAATGGTGTTTAACATTGAGATATCGACATGTTGGCAAGTTACAAAAAACTTCAAAATTCTACATTATGTAAAACAGAATCCAGCTTCCCCATCAGCTCTCTAGTCGACACTGTTATAGCCATGCTGTTTGTCTTCCATATCACATAGAAGGGTGGCAAATATGCTTTAAGGTGTTCACAGGAAGGCCTGTATCGTCTCTTTACTCCCTATCCCAGAATCTGATAGCATCTGCCGCATCACGTACTTTTCACCCCATCCCTGCTGTACACAGAGATGCACGGTTGTTGAAATAAGGAGCGGTGGGCTGTGTCCCGCCACCCAGCTAGCTTTACCCGAAATAATTACACGGAAACTGTATTCTTTCAAACACTGCCTGACCCATTAGTTTTAGTTTCTTATTGGCTAGCTTTTACATATTGATCTAACCCATTTCTATTAATCTGTGTAGCCCACGAGCTGGCTTACCAGGAAAGATCTTAACCTGCGTCTGTCTGGAGTGGGAGAATCATGGCGACTCCCTGACTCAGCTTCTTTCTCCCAGCATTCCGTTCTGTTTACTCTGTCTACCTAAGGGTTGGCCTATCAAATGGGTCTAGGCAGTTTCTTTATTAATAAGAAATCACTCCCACATCATTTCCCCTTTTTCTGTTTAAACAAAAAAGAAAGGCTTTAACTTTAACATAGTAAAATTACATATAGCAAAACAGTTATCAAGCAAGAATTACAGTTACAATATTTATATCTATTTTATCTTTTATCATAACTAAGGAAAACTATAACTATCTATTCATTCTTCAACTCCATCAAAGACTCCAGAAGGATATAATACTACCTAAGTAAACAAGAAATAAGAAAACTCTAGAAATGACAGAGACATCTTGCTGCCTGGACAGTCACCCAAAGTTCTTTTGTATGGTTGGGGCATCCATCTTCAGCCTTCAGGCCCATAGTATCCAGCAGACATTTCCATGAAGCAGGAAATTTCAAAGACAGTTCAGTCACTATCTGCTGTGTCCTGCAGAATGTCTCACAGACTCTTTCATGAGTCATGAACCCCAAAAGACCGTCTCACCTTTAGGCAAGTTCAGCAGTCCTCTCTCTGTGGGTTCTCTGTGTCCATTTTATGCAACAGTCCAGGCAAGAGCAGTTTCTTGCCCAAATGGCTATCCAACTCCATAAGGATCCTCTTCGATGCCCAGCTTCCTCTCGAAGTAGATTGGTGCCACCAGGAGCAGATATGTCTCATTGTCATGAAAAGTTCTAAGTTATTAAAACATTAAATGCCATATTCTGCAGTCTTTGAAAGATATGAAGAATGTCTATCTAACTGAAATGTATCTCTATATATCTAGAAAATCTAACTAACATGACTACAAGCTTGACTGTTATTGATGATTAACCATTAACCTATATTTCTTAATTATACATTACATTTTTAAATGAACTACACAATCACAATACCTTAATTAAGATCAGAAATACATTTACATATAACAAAATTGACTGTAAAATCCACACCAATGCAAATTACTCATACCTATATCATTTCCCCCTTTAAATGTAAAAGAACATTTACAAACAATATTTTGGGAACATGGGCGCAGTTTTTTCTCTCCAAACTGCTTCCTGCTGAATGGGGGCACTGTTGATCAGATTATTTAGGGTGTAACCTGTGTGTCAGGTTTATCTCAGTTGGCAGTTGAGTGAAGTAATTTTTGGAGGGTGTTCACAGGAACTTTTCAGGAGGTCGTGGTCTATCATACCATATCGGGATAGATGCAGATTTGATATGTTGCATCTGTGCTGTTATGTGAGGAAAACATGACTCAAAATAGTTTTGTAATCACAAAGGATGTTAATTCCATCAGCTTGAAGTCTTCTAATACTCAGCACGCTTTTTGTTTTGTTTGTTTTTGACATTTTTTCAAGATAGGTTTCTTTGTAGCTTTAGAGCCAGCCTGTCTTGAAACTAGCTCTTGTAGACCAGGCTGGCCTTGAACTCAAGAGATCCCCCTGCCTCCAGAAGTGCTAGGATTAAAGGTGTGTGCTACCACTGCCTGGCATAATCTGCAGACTTTGAAGGGCAAGGAGAAAAAAAAAAGTCGATTTCACTGAATAAGCCTAACACCCAATTTATTTCTTCAATTGTTATTTTCATGAGGATACAGTCTTTCTAAGAAAATACTACAGACCATCTTTCTCAAAATACATATTCAGCGCCACCCACCGCGCAGCCGCTCTGATTGCCAGCCCTAACACGGTTAAGTTAGCACTCTCAGATGTGTGTTCTCCCTTTCACGCTAAGGGGGTACAAAACGGTCTCGTGACCAAGTTTGACAGTGTAAAATCTGAGCAGACAGCAAGCTGGCAGGAGCAGTTTTACACACTCCTCCTCTGAGGATTTGTAAGCAACCTCCCATTTGTTTTCTGTTCCTCATTTGCCCCTCTGTGATCTTTGCCTCTGCAAAAATGAAATATTTATAGCTGGAGCTCCAAATTCCATCCTCTCCTCTCTCTAGCAGAAGGAGGTGTGCTCTGCTTCCACCAGAGAGAGGCAACATAACAAAAACATTCAACATCTCAATAAAGAACATGGGGATGGGGTTGAAAACATAGTCCACTCAGAAATGGATCTTCTTTCATTCAAAGCTTGAAAACTATGGCAGATGGGACCACATTTTTGTATTAATTATTTATGCACCTGCAGAGGGAAACCTCTCCCGGGAAACTTCTCAGAGCCCACGGAGCTGCATGCTGCACCTGGATTACCTCAAATTCTCACTGAGCACTATTTTGTTTCTCTTTTCACACAAAAATGAAGCTCGTTTTTAAAAAGATATGTTCACCTTTCCTCCTGAATAAAGCCCTGCTTGGGTATTTGGCCCCTTCACTCCTCCGGGACAGTGGAAGGATTGTGCCTTTCAAGGACTGGAAACTGAATTCTCAGGTAAATGCTCCTGTTCTCTGGTAGACCACAGATAACGGGTTACTTTGATTTTTGGATTAACGATTCTTTATACAGAAAATCAAGGCGAAAATCTGGTTTGGATAGACTGATTTTCTGATCTGGTAGAAAAGCACTTATGATTTTATATACTGGTTGCACCAGGTTCCAGATCCATTGAGATGAACTTGCTATATATTTTTTAATTATCTGACTGAACTGTTCTGCACGTGAGCTTCTTCAACATAAGTCCAAGGAAATGGCAGCCCTCACACCCTTGTCAGAGAGCTAAGTGAAATCATGGACATGTGGAATCATTCAGAGTGTCATACACTACTAGTTATTTTAATTTACATAATGCTATTTTAATTCATAAGTGCTTGGATTTGAGTAATTTAAATTTAATCTGATAGAGGAAATGAAAATAGGTCCCCTCAAAACCTGGTGACGTTTCAGGAGTCTGAGAACTCCTGCCTCTTTCTGAAGGGGAGAGCACCTGTCATCTGGACCTGGGCTTGCCTTTCCTGGGCATTGGACACGTGGCAGACTGTGACACTGGACTTGAGAGAATGATGGTGCAGAGAAGGACAAAGAGGGAGAGCTATGCAGAGCGAAGGGCTACCCACCCATGCATAGTCATGATATTCCCCATCCAGGGTGGTGTTTCTGAATGGGGCTTCAACAGAAGACCCTGAAATTATTTAGATAGATTGTGTGGGTATGTGTGTGAAATTGGATGTGACTAAAATCACACTCTGATAAGCAACCAGCCCTGGCAATATTAGAAGTATCTGGGTGGTGGGTAGGAATGTCTCTCCAAGGCCAAATGAGAGCCAAGATGGGGGAAATCTATGCTATGAAATAAGGCAAAAAAACCCAAAAAACAAAAAAACAAAACTTCAGGAGTTCTGTGGACATCAACATTTGATAAAAATCTCAGGTGGACACAACTTTACCAAGAACCTATGGCTTTATTCAGCAACAGATTTTTGTGGAACTTACCTCTTTAATAAACTCTGAATACTATACGTAAAGGGCACTATCTAATAGACAGACAGGGAACCATGAATGTGAATCACAGAACTAAAAATATGAACGATTTTTTAAGAATAAATTTTATTTTCCCACTGTGACAAAAACGTAATGATTTTCATACCCTTTGGTCAGGTATTTGTATCGTGGTCATACATACAATAAACACATTTGATTTTGATGGCATCTGCACCAGCAGGTCTCAGTATCCATGTGTGATAACTAGTCTTCACTGTCAACTGGACTACATCTGGAATGAACTAAAATCCTAGCGACTGGGCACACCTGTGAGGGACTGTTCTTATTAAATCACTTGAAGTGGAGAGAACCATTTTGAATGCCAATCTTAAGAAGTGGAAAGATTGATCCATCTTTAATCTGGGCCACATCTTCTGTTGGTCACCTGTATAAAGGACATGAAAGAAAGAGAATTTTGCTATTTGCCTGGTTGCTCTTGCGTTCACTGGCAAATCCATTCCTTTCGGGCAGTAGAGCCTATTTCTTTGGAAACCTGATGAATATTGAAGACCAACTGAGACATCCAGGTTTGTGGACTGAATTACTGGATTCTTGGAGGTTTTGTTTGTATACAGCCATTGTTGGATTAGCTGGATCACAGTCTGTAAGTTATTCTAATAAATTCTGTTTATACACATATGCGAATTCTCTTTATACACCTATATGCATATCTAGTATATATATGTGTGTTCATATATATGTATGAAGGGAATTTATACATATTGAAATGTGTATGCACTATTAATATATTAATGAATAATCATTAATATATATTAATTAGACCATATGTGATTACTTGGTCTGAAATTTGACACCACAATTCCCAATAAATCTATGATTTATTGTGATTATTTAGAAACCTTTGTAATGACAGTGATAACAGAGGAAAATGGTGAAATACTTTGCAATGGAGATGAAGTATATTACTGACAACTGGCTCATTTGCAGTTAAGCTATTTAGCATAAAGGAATATTGTAGTCTGTAAGTATGACAGAGTACAACCCCTTGAGATTTTGTTAAACATCCAAAGCAAATAACAAAAACACAATTATGTATATTCTGTAACATGAATAATAAAACAATATAGGAAGTTTAAAGAGAATATAAAATATCAAAAATTAATGTCACAACTTTATAATAAGCTTTAGATGCTAACTAATCTTTAGAAAATTCATTTGAATTAAAGACTGACATGCAAAAATTTTCTCTAGGGTCAACTGAATCATTAAAATGATCTGTAGGCTTAATAGGTTGAATAGAAGGTACAGAGATTAGGATGAATACTAATAAGTCATAAAATCTCTAGGCAAAAATTAATGCTGTCCACAAAAGTACAAAGGTATGAACTAAAGTTGTTTGTAAGTCTAAAATTCTTTTAGAGCAGTGGGTGTGCACTAACATCAATAAAGCATTTTAAGCATTTAAGCTGCTGCCAGATTATATGTTCACCCAATAATACTTGGTATGGGTACCTCTTAGGGTAGATTTTCATTTGTATTCCCTGAAATTATAGCACCAATAATTATATCTAAAATAAGTGGGAAATGTACTATATTTAAAAACTCTGATTACAAATTGTTCACATTTTCAATATAGAAAAACTGAAAAACAAAACAAAAACAAAAATCAAAGCACAAGCAGAAACACAATCTCAGAACAAAAGAGCTGACACTGGAGTCCACATCACTGCAGGATCAAACTACCATTGTTGTTGCTGCCAGATCTGTGTGATACAGTACAGTTACCTGGGTTCTGCTGAGAACGTGATTCCACCAATAGCGCTGATGATCCTACTTGTTATGTGGGCCCCACCTACTCTCCTCTCTTACATTGCATTCCATGCAAGGGTTGTAGAGAATTCAGGATACTCTTAAGGGGGCTATTCTGTCAGTATCTTCCCTCTGGTTCTACCTACTCTCTCATCTGCTTCTGATCATACCTAAACTCATATCCAGAATAAAAATCTTTGGGTAGTAAATAATAAAATGAAATCATTTAAATATGCTATATTGCAGTTAGCTTAAAGCTTTATGGAATCCTTCTTTAAGAAAACACGATCCAATAAACAAATAAATAAATAGATAAATAATAAATAAATTTAAAAGAGAAAGAAAACATGATCATTGTGAAAAATCAATTATCAGATTTTATTATTTATACCCCTAGATTAGCAGAATAATCTGGAAGAGACAATATGTATCTCCTAAAAGTGTATCTTTTCCTTTGCTTTACTGGACTCTTATACTTAGTCTCTTAGAAGGATTTCGAACAAGTATTAAAGTATTACCAAGAGCTTAAATGGACAGACACTGTTAGGAACTGGAGAGTGAACTGTGCATTAATCAGACATGGCCCTTTAGCATCACAGAAATAATATCTTAGTAAAGAAAATAATTCAAATTAATTTAAACAATTAAATACATAATTACATATTTTGATGGATGAATGTTACTAAGGCATTAGATGTTGATGCTGAGATTGTGAATATATGTAATTAAAAAGTCAATATTGTGGATATTAAGATGTATAAGTTGTTTTGACATGCATATACATTGTGTTGTATTCATCACAATAAATACATCTATCACCTCACATAGTTACCAACTTTTCTTTTTTTTTCACCCTGACTGAACAATTGAATGAACGACATCTCACCAAGTCTGATCTTCTGCTATGAATTAAACTAACGTGTGAAGAGGCCACTGATCTGAAGCAACAATTCTTACATGGTTTTAACAAACACACTTTAAATAGTGTCCCACGGCTTTCATGGAACTTCATTGTGGTCAAGAACAAAGCTTAAGGATATTAACGAATTGGGACCTGTGTGTATCACAGTAGTAGAACATATGCTTAGCGATATGCGAGGCCTTGGGCTCAATATCCAGTATACAAAACAGTAGCGTGAATACAAGATTCTAAAATCCCTAAGTATAACATCCTTCAATGTGGCATCTACTCTTAATCTGTAAGAATGCCAGGAAATAAGACCAATAAAAAGAAAATATATCTTTAGTCAAAAATCAGTTCATAACTAGCACAGATATAATAATTAGCAATCCAGGACTTTAAAGCTGTGATTATAATGGTATTTCATATGCTTGGAAAAGAATCAAATCAATGGTCTAAAGAATATAATAGGGACAGCCCCTATTCCCACTGTTAGGAATACCACAAGAAGACCAGACTACACAGCTGTAACACATATGCAGAGTATCTAGGTGAGTCCCATTTAGGCTCGCTGATTTTCTGTTTGGTCTCTGACTCTTTTCTTGCTTTTGGCTTTTGGGACCCTCCTCATACTGAGTCACCTTGCCCTGCTGTCATATATATATTACAGATATCATGAAATAAATATGTGACTATTTAACACAACACAGAGACAAAGTAAATTATGGCATATCAGTGACCTGTGGGATAATTTCACGTGACCTAATATAGATGTAATGAATTCTCTGACGAGAACATATAGGAGAAAAAATTTGAGTGGGTTCAGGTGATGGCACAGACAGTGAAGTGTTTGCTTTGCCAGATCAAGGATGTGCCTGATTTTGGATTCTAAGCACCATCTAAAAGACTTTCCAGGAATATCCAGGAATGATGATACATTCCTGCCATCTCATCACTGATCAGGAAGAGACAGGAGGCTCCCTGGGGCTTGTTAGTCAGCCAGCCTTGCCAAAACAGAGAGCTCCATGTTTAGCATGATATTCTCTCAAAACTAAGGTGGAAGCACACATACTGATCTATGTACTACACACATGTACACCCTTGGACATTTTAAAAATTAAAAATATGGCTGAGAAAATTACTAAACTTGGTGAAAATTATATAGACAAAGATGAAATAAATCCCCACTGAATCTCCTCAAAAAATAAAGTCATATCAAAATTTAAAAACTTAATGTACACTTTGCAAAGAAACTAACTACTTATTAACCAAATCTCTCATGACATAAGTGGTAAGAGCAATCTCTGAGGTGTGTTCTCAATAGCTTTACCGTCTCTGCATCTGCATGGAGTATCTGTTCACGCACATTTCCAAACTCTTTTGCCCATTTTCAGCTGGGTTCATTCTTGTATTTAGTCATTACTGAAATTAACACTGACTTTCTCTCTGCACTTTTAGCCACTGAACAGCACTGCCTCCACACTGACGCCCTGTATTTTATTTCTCCTTACTTTTGCAACATCATTGATGTTTTATGTTTTGGATCTCTGTTGTGAGACAGAGATGTAATTCGGATTGTTCTATTTTCATGACGAATTTCCTCCTTTATTGTTGTAAAATGGCCTGCTTTACTCCTGTTCATATTCTTTGCTCCAAAATACAGCATCCAAACTTTTGTTTGTTTATGTTAACATATATATTCCATTTTTTTCATTAGATTTACTCTAGTTTTCATTTTAAAAGGTTTTAAATGAGTAACACATGGGCATTGCTATTTTTTGTTCCAAACTGCTATCTCTGCCTTTTAATAAGATATTTAATCTTTTTGTATTGAATTTAATTACTGATAACATTAAGCTAATGAGTATCATTGGCTAGCTATTTCTTTTTATTGTTTCTATCAAGGTTGTTTTGTTTTATCTCAAAATATTTTTTTTTACTTTATCTTCAATTTTGTAAATACATTTGGCTACAGAATTTTAGATTGATAATTTTTTGTTTCAGTACTTCAGAGGATCTACTCTTTTGTATTAATGGTGTATCTAATTAGAGTTATGGTATTATACTTAGTTTTGCTTTTCTGTATGCAATGATGTAATGTTTTTCTTTGATGTCTTCTTTTCAGATTTTTCTTATCCTTACTTTCCAAGATTTATCTTTGATGTCTTTTCATGGTAGTTCTCATTCTTGGGGTTATTAGTGCATAATAGAGACCAGGCTTTAGTATGGGGAGCAGATGAAGCCCTGCAGGAATATGTTGATAGCATGAACACTGTCATATTAAGAAACCCAGGGAAATGGCAAAGTCTCCCCTGGGTGAGTTTGAAAGAAGATGGAAAGTCTTTGTTAGGTCCCAGTGTAAATGCTGATGATATATACAGAAATTATCTATCACTGCTTCCCTTTTCTTGATGACTGCAACCTGAGATTGTTCATCTACAGAGACCCCCTCCTGAAATTAACTAATCCTACTCCTCATTCAGCTGCTTATCATGCACTCAACTCTTTAGTAGTGTACAACAAACCCACTTCCTCAATTCAGATGGACACACTGGGTTTCCAGGTGGCTGTTGTGGCAGGTGCCGCTCATCAAGTGAGCCATTAGAGTGATCATGTCCCACCAGAGCCCAGTTTTTCAGTACCCGTGTCTATGTGTCTGCCCTTTCATTCATTCATTGTCCTTGTTAGGTCAATCCCCAAAGCCATGCAGAACATGGCTTTTTGGAATCCTGTGAGTAAGAAATGCCAGGTAGGACCCGTAAATTAAATGGGATATTTCTTGTAGGTACCTCTGATTACCTTAATGAAATTTTAAGTTGCCTCCTAAATATGGTGTGGAGTGAACAATTTCAACTATTCTTCTGCAGTGTTGAAACCCCATGGTACTTAATCACGGCAAAGATTAGGTAGGTCTCATTATTTAATCTCTCATGTGGTAGTGATAGACTGATAAGAGGAATCCCGCATGTATCAAAACACTGTTTATTATTTATAATCAGAAAAACACTATTAAATGATAGCTGTGAGAATTTCTAGTACCATCCTTACATTGTGTGCAAGCTGAGTTTTAAATGACAAAGGTTCAGAAGCAGGTAAACTACATTTGCCCAAGACTAAGTAATATTTTTAATTTATTTCAAAAAATAATTGGCATCATTGCTAAAACGAGCCAGTAAATTTGCTGTACTCCATTGCATTGTAGGGGTCTGAGTCGAAGCCTTTCTGAGTAAAAGAGAATCACCAACTTTGGGAATAGTCAGTAAGTGTGCAATTTTGATTAACAGGAAACTCCTGCCTGCTAGAAAAAAAAGACTTTTACTGCACAAAAGAGTTCTCTTAAAAGAAAATTCTCTAGACAGAAGCTTGCCTTATCACTGTGCCTCAGTCTGGATTCAGGGAAGACAGAAATGGGAGCAAAGACCTGATCAAACTTGGATACTTCTCTATGAAAGTCACAGTTTCTGCTTCTGACCATCTTTTGATGTTTTGGTATCTCAAGCCAACGTAGAGCTCTTGTCCACATTTTATATTTTAAGGGTAAAATAATTATTAACAACTCTAAGAATCTAAGTGATAGTAAAGGGGGTACCTTAACTATCCTTCTCCTGTGATCAGATTAATGACTCCCTTAATTGTCATCATAGAACCCAGTAACTGATGGAAGTAGATGCACTTAGCACAGCTAAGCACTGGGTTGAAATAGAGTCCAGTCATAGTGATGGAATAGCAATATTATGAGCAAAGGGGCTAAGACCATGATAGGGAAACCCACAGAAACAACTGACCCTAGCTAGTGGGAGTCTACTGACTCTGAACTGACAGCTGGGGAACCTGCATAAGACTGAACTATGTCCTCTGAATGTTGGTGAAAGTTGTGTGGCTTCAGCATTTTCTGGGGCCACTAGCAGTGGAACCAGTATTTAGCCCTAGTGCACTAACTGGCTCTTTGGAGTCCATTCCCTATGGAGGGATACCTTGTTCCTACTAAATACGGGGGTGGGGGAGGCTTAGTCTTGTGGGATGCCCTTCTGTATGCTGTAAATATGTCTTCTTATTATTGATTAATAAAGAAGCTGATTTGGCCAATAGCCAGACAAAATAATCCCAGGCAACAAATCCAAGCAGAGATACAAGGGGAAAAAAAAAAGGCAAAGTCAGAGTGATGCCATCCAGTCGCCAAAGGAGAAAGATGACTGAGCATCACTGGGAAACCACAGCCATGTGGCAATACATAGATTAATAAAAATGGGTTCATTTAATTTGTAATAGCTTGTTAGTAAAAGACCAAACACATTGTAATTAAAATTAAGCCTCAGAGTGGTTATTCGGGAACTGGAGGGCAGGAGAGAAATCTCCAATTACAATAGAGGACTGAAGTTACTGTGATAAACCTATGTGTTTCTCATGACACTTGAACTGTATTGTGGCTGAAATGTGGAAGAGTTAGGTATATTGCCTAGAAAGACTATGGCTGTTCTAGTGGAAGAGAGGAAGGCTATAAGAAACATGTATGATGAAGGCCCAGCTCATAAAGCTTCAGAGGATAACTACTCTTAAGAGTAACTGGACTAGGGACATTTGTTGGATACTTTGGCCAAGAACCTAGCTGCAGTCTGCCTGTATTCTGAGCGTCTGAATGGGGCTAAGTTTGAAGCAGACATATTGAGTTGTTTGGCATGGGAAAATTCAAAGCAATGTTGTAGTCAGGGTGGTGCTTAAAAGGCAGCTGTAATTGATGAAATTATCTGTGCGGGAGCAGAGAACCATGAGTTTCGCTGTGGTAGAAGAGAAGGGTGTCTTCAGAAGACTCTACCCATTACAGGCATCATCTTGTGAAGATCTAAATTCATTTAAATGCAGAAAACTTATGCTAAAGGAGTTCTCTGATCCTTGAAAGCAACTGCCTTGAAAAGGGTCTCCTTAGGACCAGTATATAGAAGTGGGTACAGCTGTGGTCCAAGGAATTTTGGCTACATCTCAGGTTAACAAAGCTCTGCGGCCTTTTAATAGTTGTCCATGTAGTACGAGTTTTGAAGGCAGAGATGCAAGACTGAGGGGTTGATGAAAAGCTTCTGAGACCAGTTACTGTGTGCGGCAAGGTTGGGATACCCATAGACAGGTCCTGAGTGATCATCTCAATAGAGAAGCCAGAATATTAGAGATGCCAGTCATGGGGCATTTGCCACAGAGTTCCACATGTGGAGGGGTGTTGTAGTAAGCATGAGAAAGAAGCCAGCCCCACTTCAGTGTTAGCCCTATAGTCGCTGTAGGACTTTGAGCATGTCTATCATGGTTAGCAAATGACTTTTGGATTAATTTCTTGGAGAAATGATCTCCAATCTTGTGGTATGAATTGAGCAAATTGCTCAACATCTCTTAATTTTATTTTATTTTTTTCATGTATAAACTGAGGATTAGTACCTACTCAAACTACTTCAGATATTTAATCCAGAGAGAAAATGTGATAATATCTCTAAAATTGCTTTAACATCTTTAAGGTACTTTAAAATATTAGGCTTCACGGCAAGGACAGTCGCTGAGGGTGCAGGTCTACAGGAGCATAATAAGGCAACTACTTAAGGCTTTGGGGACTTTACACAAAATCTCTTCTTTACCCATTTTTATTAGCAACTAAATAGGACTTCAGTGATCAAGCAGAAAAAGTCTCCCTCTGCTTTCCTGAATGCAGGACTTTACAAACCACCATCAAGTTTCCTGCATGTTCGTTTTCACTTCAAATCTTACCTTAGGAAGACCTAAAGAGGCTGGAGATCAGCAATGATCCTACCATATGTACAATTTTTTAAAGCATAGAGAATTGAAGGCCGGATAAAGCAATGTATTATCTATCCCCATCAAAGGCATTCAGTGCACACACAGGGTTGACCTTCTTAGGAAAGATTCTAATAAGAATCCTCCCCCACCCACATGCTACTGTGAATCTGCTCACAGCATGGGAAGCAACAGACAGATGGCATTACAAATATCAGAAGCCAAGTGTACACTGTTTCTTTCACGGACAAGTCAAATAAAATAAAGAAGAAATCATCTTACTCTTATTATTGCCTCTACAGCCAAGATTACCATTCAAACTCAGGCAGATGCATCCATAAATAAACACAAAAGTGATGTTAGTTTATCAAGTCACTCTCATTCATCAGATGGCAGTAGATTTTAATTGTTTTAATCTTGTGCGGCAAAGGCATCTAAATATACCATAAATAAATTACACACACTGATGCTCATTATACTTACTAAAGTCCCTGAGGCATCTTCATTTTAAGCAAATAGACCAAGTTCTGCTCAAACAGAAGACACTATTTCCATGGTACTTGCTGTTATACAAGTTGCCTCTTATTCCTGCTATTTGCATTGGAGTGCTACTCTTTAAAACAGAAGACACACGTGCACACACATGCACACATGTGCCCACACAGCATTTTTGTGGGTCTATTGCAAAAATGGTATCTTATGATTTATTTGCATACTTTGACTCTGAATGGTATATCTTGAAAAGTGCCTCAATCTTGGGGTGTAATCATCATACAGAAACATTTTTCAAATGCAACACACTATCCACATGTAGGAAAAGGAGAATTTACAGTGTGGTTGTCACTGAATCCCTCCTTGCTAGGCTGTCACAGTGGGAGTTCTAGTATTGCCAAGAACAGACTTCATTATAAACTCTGTTCTGAGATTCATCAACAGGAAATGACCCAGAAACTTTTTATCTAAGGCTTATACACCTGATCTCTCTTGATTTTCACGTGCAATTAACCTGGAAATTATGTATTTATGGCATACACTCTGTTGGGGAATTAGCTTCATTTAAGTAAGTGCTCTAATATATATGATGAGGCATACAGTCTCAGAAGCATAAGACTGGCTGACTTATTAGGCAAGCAAACATAGGACATAGCTTAGCACCATGTAATTTGGCAAACAGGGACCCCCAACTACCACCTCTATTGAGGTCCATGTATACCGCACTTCAAACAATAAAGAGAGTTAATCTCCTTGGTAACTCTTTGTTAATATTTCATCTTATTTTAAACATACTTAAGAATTATGTACAATCAGCCCATCTGGCCTTGTTTGGTGTCAGACACATAAGCAGTAAAGGTGAACTGTGTGTTTTTCAGTAAACCAAGCCTGTTAACTATATTAAGCTTATGCATGTTTGGTCATGGATATGATTAAAATCAGAAGCAGCATGGGAAGGGAGGTGAATAATAAAAAAATAAAATCATATACTATTCAAATCTGTCAAGTAAGGAAGAGGACTGCCTGTATTCTTCCCCACCAGCAATGAAACCCCTGCTTGACTTAGACTCCACAAAGAAAGGCTGTGGACAGTACCTTGGGGACCTGAACTTGGGGTTCTTCATTCAAGCAGTCCATTGTTACTCTTGACAGAATATCTGGTCTCTACTGTTACTTTGCTTTTGAATAAAGCCTTCTTACTATTTTACAATGTTTGAGTGCCTCTATTATAACTCTTTGAACAAGACAAGAAGAACCTGGAAACACCCAGACTAGTCTTCAATCCCCACCAGTAACAGTTTCATCTGAACCAACTCTATGCCACTTGTAGATAGTGCATGTTGGCTCTTCCTAAACCAAAATGCTCCCCAGTACAGAAGAATAGAATTTTAGCAGGCTACCCTGGAGGTTCCAGGATGTCCTAGATTAGGGTGCAGCTAGGTTAGGGTGAGTGTGCTGATGTTTTATTCAGATTCCTTGTTGGATAAGGTCTTTGTGGAGCCCCAGTATTCTTCATAATTATTTTTCAGTGAGTGAAAACTGTTTACAGAGAAATTTCTTGGAGTCTGTGTCAAGCTGAAACAAGGTAACTCCAAAGACAGCCAAATACCACTTCTGAGAACCTAGGAATATTATATATTATGTCAAAGGCTTTGTAGGTGAAAACAGGAGCTGGAGCCCAGAGAGTTAATTTGGATGATCCAGGTATACCCATGAATGCTTTGAAAGAGACAATGAGAAGATATGTAATTAGAATTTTGAAGTTGCTAACCTAGAATACTGAATTGTGACCACAAGCTAATGCTGCAAACTACCGGAAGCTGAAAGAGCAAGGGGCAGACCTCCTTACAGAGGTTTTGGATGGAGTGGCCCCTGGTGGTGCCTTAATTTCTGCCCATTGATGCCAGATTCAGACTTGTGTCTTTCAGGCTGTAAGGATGAACTGGTGTTTGAAATCATTACAAATAAAGTAATTGGTCATAGTAGCCACAGTAATTCAAAACCTATAAGTGTTCTAAGACCTCATTAAATGGAGACAAAAGTCCAAGAAAACCATATGTCTTCTAGAACAAATAAATGCCTTCAGCTTCTAATAGCTTACTCAACAGACAAACTGGCTTGGGCTCCCCATGTCCCAGCTAGATCATTTCAGCTCATTAACAGGAAGGACTTTTCTGATTAAATTGGCATCCTCTTTAGAGAGCAATGTGCCAAGTGCATTTAATAGATGGATAAATAAATTTAGATACTAAGGAAACAAAGAGTCTGAAACAAAACAGAACAGGGTGACTACACGGGAAAAGTATGGATTCAGAAGCCTCATCAAACACTGTGGGTGTGTCTCTCTGTTGAATGGCAATATTGGGAGCAATCCATCACATGTATGAAGTGTGTGCACTAGAATCATCATCTTCTATTCTAATTTATGTCCACTAAAGGTTGTCTGTGGTGTGGTGGGACTTAAGCCTGTCTCAACTTGGCGTTTGCTGGTATGGTTGGTACCTCCATGATGCTTAGGCTAGGCTCTTACTTTACTTTCCTCTTAATCACAATTTAAAGGTTTGTTTTCTGTGCTGCTAGAATTCGGTTCCTGCTTTGTGAGAGGTCTCTTAGGGAATGAGCTGTTGAGTTTCCTTGTGGACAAGCTGCTGAGGAAGTTTCAAGAGAGGTAAACATGGTTGAAAGAAGAATCAGCCCTTTCCTTTTCCCAAGCCAGGTTTTCGGAGTATTTTTTTAGCACTCAAGTTGAGCTGAAGCAATTCCCGAGGAAAAATGAGAAGCCCATACATTACAAAGCCAATGAAGAGACATCATTAATTATATGACACTTGGGCATATTCACACTATTTCATTCTCTCAGTTTCATCACTTAATTGAAAGAAAGCTGTTGGTACCAAGTTATTTCTTATTAAATTGCTATCCTTTAGTCAAATGCATCAAGCGATACATTTGTCTCTTTGCGTGTCATCTTTAACTCAGAGTGATGATGACACATCAAAAAGCAATATTTAGTTTTAACATATGGAGCTAATTTGACATACGATTGTGAGAAGATGGACTTTAATGTTGGTGACTCAGTTCCTGGAGGAAACATTCTCTGAGAGCTGTTCCACTCAGCAAATGCTAGATGGTCAGCTCAGTATCTATAGTTCTTGGAGAAAGGGATACAAAAGAAGCAACCTAATTTATCATTGCAGTGATGTAGTATTCTAAATACTCTGTGTTTTCTTCAGCCATAGACGTTAGACTTCTACACAGAAACCTAACGGTAATGAGTACATGGAGCTTTTGTTACACACACATCTTGGCTGGGTAGGTTTCAGGTTGCATGTAATTATCTCCATTTTAGCAAGCTTCGGGTAATGCTCCATGCCCTTCATGTTATATAGTAAAATGTTACATGACTGAAGAACAGTAAAATGAGTGCTAAAATCCTCAAGATCTACAAAGAAAACTACGAAACAAAAGGGGGCATGTCAATATCAAGCCCACTCAATGCGCATGTGTGTATACTGTTTAGCCAATCATATTCTATTAAGTACTTCTTTTCTCACTCATGTCATGTCCCTGGAAATCAGGAACAAAGGAAGGGCATGGTTTATGTCATAGCCAGTCTTTGAGGAGATTTTTAAAAAAATTTGTTTTATTGATTTTATTGAGCTATACATTTTTCTCTGCTCCCCTTCTTTCCTCTCCCCTTCCCTTCAACCTTCTCCCATGGTCCCCATGCTCCCAATTTACTCAGGAGATTTTGTCTTTTTCTATATCCCATGTAGATGAGAAATTAAAGATTGACAACATCCTGGCTTATCAATATATTGATTTATCGAATATTTTCATTAAATGGATGTTGAGACGCTTAGGCAATTAATCTTGAACACATTGCCATTTATCAAATACTACTCAACCTATCTCCCAGGAAGGAAGTTATTATTAGTTGTAGATGCAAGTGTTTGTCTCTTTAACCTCTGAAAACATACCAGGAATAGGAAAAATCTAAAAAGACATATTTTTGAAGAAACCAAGTCTATTTAACTCTTTTTAACAGAGCAAAGAAAAAAAAACTAAATCAGTTATAATTTTAATTTATGATCAAAAAAGTATTTTAAAAAAAGTGTTGGGAAGCCAACATAATGAGAATTTGATCCCTGCTAAAGATATTTCTCAATGTTTAAGTGACACTGAGTAGTGTAGTATAATCACAGAAGGTTGTATGCATTTATAGAACTGTCATTGCCTACTATAAGACACTCGCAAGATGCTTCCCAATTTCCACTGAAGGGAGTTAGACATGGATTCTAAAGCATAAACAAAACTGAGGACCTTGCTTTTGGGGAAGATTAAAAGGAATTATTGAAAGGAAAAGAGGGGACTCACAATGTTTTCTAAAAACCATCCGTGGACAATCAGAGAGGTGAAGCAGCAGATGGATACTATCTAGAACACCCGCACCCAAAACCTGCCTAGTGAGGACAGAGATCCGCTGACACAGACCACTACAGCTTACATTGTCACTTCAGACAGCACATGTCACAGCACCTGCTGGCCCCTTGGACCCGCATGCCATTGCTTCTGACAACAAATTAATTCTTTCCTGCCCCCACTCTTCATACTATAGCTATAGCGTAGGATGTATCTAACTGATTGTTCATGCCCAGGTCACATGCCTATGTCCTAGGTGCAGAGGAAATTGAGAAACTCAGAATGCAGCTCTTTCTCGTGGGGAGGAGGAGCGCGGTTCTGTAAGACTCCCAAAAGTGGGAGTTTTCCAAGAGTGGTATTGCTGGGTCCAGGGGTAGGTTGATCCCGAATTTCCCGAGAAACTGCCACACTGCTTTCCAAAGTGGTTGCACAAGTTTGCATTCCCACCAGCAATGGATGAGGGTACCCCTTCCTCCACAACCTCTCCAGCAAAGGCTATCATTGGTGTTTTTGATTTTAGCCATTCTGACAGGTGTAAGATGATATCTCAAAGTTGTTTTGATTTGCATTTCCCTGATTGCTAAGGAGGTTGAGCATGACCTTAAGTGTCTTTTGGCCATTTGAAGTTCTTCTGTTGAGAATTCTCTGTTCAGATCAGTGCCCCATTTTTTTATTGGGTTAATTAGCATTTTAAAGTCTAGTTTCTTGAGTTCTTTATATATTTTGGAGATCAGACCTTTGTCTGTTGCGGGGTTGGTGAAGATCTTCTCCCAGTCAGTGGGTTGCCTTTTTGTCTTATTGAGAGTGTCCTTTGCTTTACAGAAGCTCCCGATCATATGACAAGGGCATTTGTTCAACTATGTTCATAGCAGCATTATTTGTAATAGCCAGAACCTGGAAACAACCTAGATGTCCTTCAGTGGAAGAATGGATGAAGAAAGTGTGGAATATATACACATTAGAGTACTACTCAGCGGTAAAAAACAATGACTTCTTGAATTTTGCATGCAAATGGATGGAAATAGAAAATACTATCCTGAGTGAGGTAACCCAGACCCAAAAAGATGAACATGGGATGTACTCACTCATAATTGGGTTCTTGCCATAAATAAAGGTCAGTGAGTCTATAATTTGATATCCTAAAGAAGCTAAATAAGAAGGTGAACCCAAAGAAAAACATATAGCTATCCTCTTGGTTATGGGAAGTAGAAAAGATTGCTGGGCAAAAAATTGGGATCTTGGGGGTGGGGTGGGAGGGGGTTAAGGGGAGATAGGGAGATAAAAGTGAGAAGGGGAGGATGGGGGGAACTTGGGGAAACGGGATGATTGGGATAAAGGAAGGTTGAATAGGGGAGCAAGGAAGCACATATCTTAATAAAGGGAGCCATCTTAGGGTTGGTGAGAGACTTGGACCTAGAGGGGCTCCCAGGTGCCCACGGCGATGTCCCCAGTTAGTTCCTGGGGCAGCTGAGGATAGGGAACCTGAAATGCCCCTATCCTATAGCCATACTGATGAATATCTTGCATATCACCATAGAACCTTCATCTGGCGATGGATGGAGATAGAGACAGAGACCCACACTGGACCACCGGACTGAGCTCCCAGTGTCCCAATGAGGAGCAGAAGGAGGGAGAACATGAGCAAAGAAGTCAGGACCACAAGGGGTGCACCCACCCACGGAGACAGTGGGGCTGATCTATTGGGAGCTCACCAAGGCCAGCTGGACTGGGACTGAAAAAGCATGGGATAAAACTGGACTCTCTGAATATGGCGGACAATGAGGGCTGCTGAGAAGCCAAGGACAATGGCACTGGGTTTTGATCCTACTTCATGTTCTGGCTTTGTGGGAGCCTAGCCAGTTTGGATGTTCACCTTCCTAGACCAGGATGGAGCGGGGAGGACTTTGGACTTTCCACAGGGCAGGGAATCCTGACTGCTCTTCAGACTGGAGAGGGAGGGGGAGAGAAGTGGGGGGAGGGGGAGAGGAGTGGGACGAGGGGGAGGGAAATGGGAGGCTGGGAGAAGGCGGAAATTTTTTTTTCAATAAAAAAAATAAAAAATTTTAAAAAAATAAATAAACTGATGAAGAAAACTGGAAAAAAAGTGGGAGTTTTGCCTGCTAGAAAAGAGAAGTCAGGTATTTGGAAGTCTCCGAAGCTAGAAACATACATTACAATATGCTCCCAAACTATTTGTGCTAAGAGGTGATCTAAATAATTGCTCACACATAGATCTGAATCATTACTAATGCATGGGGGGGGGGTCAGTAAATTTGAAAGGTTGTCCAGGATCTCTCAAACACCAGCTGTCTCACATTCAAAATGTTAGTGTTCTCAAATGACTCACAACATTTGCGCACAAACATGAATTTCAATGCCATCCACCTAGGGAGAAGCTTTGCAATATCCTGCTTCCTCCTCCCTTTCTCACTCTTGCAGTGTATTTCCCAAGGCCACCACCTAATTAGCAATCACAAAGCTCCTATAATACAGCAGCCTTCACAAAGGCTGCTTTCTTCATTAGCTTCTTCGGCTCCTCTCCTCTCTCCCGATTAACAGCTGATAAAAGAAAATCAAAAGCACCTGATGCCCATTTTTCATGATGGGGAAATTCTATTCCTCTCGGAAACATGAATACAATTTACTACTTACTCGTGAGCTCTCTTCCATTTGGGAAGCACAGCTCTGAGCAGGGGCCTTCATCTGGTCAAGACCGCTTTCTGACTCTATATTAATGCAGCAATGCACTAGTCCTCGTATTTTATAAACTTCGTCGCTATGTTTAAAGTATACGCATCTACTTTTCATTCCTTGGACTATTTGATTTTACGTCTATAATGAAAGATCATTTGTGATGATGAAGACTTGGGATGTACAACCATGCATATTGCCATAGAAATAATGAAATAAAACATATTTGAAAAAGAAAAGTTTACAAAGTTTCCTCTATTTTTTTTAGTTAAATTGACATTTTTAGTAAAATGTTTCTCTGTAATACATCAAAAACACTTATGAAGTGACTACTGTGTGTAGAGACACACATTATTAGTGTTGCCCTATGAAACACATATTGGGTAGCAGAGACAGGCAGCAGACATTGAATTATCACTTCTAATAATATGAAGAATGTACTCAGCACAGGATGGAAAGTACTTGGGGGAGCAAGAAAGGAATGGTCAGGAGTAAAAGTAGGGTGATAAACCAAGGGATTATTGTGGTAAAATACGTCAGTGACAATGGTGCTTGGGATTAGAAGAAGTGACAGACCGATGAATTGTTTTACAATATTGATGGTAGAACAGACAAGAATTATTGATTTGGTACAGTAATCCCTGTGTGGCAGGTGGCAAAATGGTCCCATCTGATCCCTTCCTATCTCAAAGATCCATGCTGTGTGATGTTTGGGATCCTGTCACCATGGGATGGAGTCCTCCTCACTCCTTGAGTTTGGGCTTTTACTGTGTGACTTGCTTTGGTCAACTGAAGAAACTAGAGGTGACTATGCCCATTTTGAGGCTGGGTTCAGGAAGCCTGTGGGCCAACTTTCTCTAGGGACCCTGTGTTCACCATGGGACTGAGCTTAGCATGTTTTCTGGAATGAAATGGCATTACAGGGAAAGAAGCTCCAGGCATCCCAGCAGAGAGCATCCTAAATCAGATACCCCAGCCTCCCTCTGTCTATAAATAGCAGGGCCAAGTAGCTCTGAGCAAACAGAAAGCAAACCTTCACATTACTTTAAACCGTTCAATTTTGAGGTTGCATGTGACTCATAACAATAGCCTATACAGTATTGTTACATTATATAATTTATTAAATTACAATACCTTGTTCAAGGAAATCTGCATTTTTCTTGTTTTATGGGTAACTCTGGGAAAATAATATTTATTGTAAGAGAAAGGATCTGTTACTACAATGCATCATTTGAAGGTGAGTATCTATTAAGATATATGGCAATTAATTATTTATCAATTCTAATTCTTTAAGTTTGTATTGACAATGCCAACTAAGAATGTAATATGTTAGATATGACCAAATAAGATGATTTAACAAAATTCACGGTCTTCTTAATATTGCCATTATGTAATAAGAAATATCATTGGAACATAGTTGTGCAGGTGCTAGAGAGACTGTTCAGTGCTTAAGAGCACTTACTGTTCTTCAGAGGACCTGATCACTCACAGTCATCCACAATGCCAGTTATAGGGGACCAGTACTCTCTCTGACCTCTGAAGGTACCAGGTAAGCACACAGAGCACATACATACACACAGACAAAACAATAATATACATAAAATAACAGTAAACAAGTCTTAAAATAATAAACATAAAAATGATAATATAACATAATACATTTTTTAATATTTTGTCAGTTTGTTGAAGGCATGGTCTCAGATAGGTGCAAGGCTTTTGTAGGAAAAATCACAATGGAGAAAGACCAAGAGATGAGCAATTTTGCTACAATATGTCCTTAGAGAGGTCACTTAAATCCTTGTGTCACGTTTAACTTTTCCACAAAAGGAGTGTAGTGTTATGACAATCTTAGGACAGATATGGAATAAGCTACAACGAAAGGAGCCTGTGTTTTCTAGTTCCCCTCTTCAGTGTTCTGGACTCCAGTGTCAAGAAAGTAAGTCTTGTGTGGGTCTCTGTCTCTATCTCTATCCATCACCAGATGAAGGTTCTATGATGATATGCAAGATATTCGTCAGTATTGCTCTAGGATAGGGTCATTTCAGGTTCCCAATCCTCAGCTGCCCAAGGAACTAACTGGGAACCTCATCTTGGGCACTTGGGAGCCCCTCTAGGGTCAAATCTCTTGCCCACCCTAAAGTGGCTCCCTTAACTAAGAATTGTGGTTCCGTGCTCCCCTATCCACCTTTCCTTTATCCCAATTCTCCTGATTCCCCAAGTCCCCCCTCCTTCCCTTCTACCTTTTCTCTCCCCATCTCCCCTTACCCCCATCCCACCCCACCCCCAAGATCCTAATTTTCTCCCCGGCAATTTGGTCTACTTCCCTTAGCCAAGAGGATAACTTTATGTTTTTCCTTGGGTTCACCTTCTTACTTAGCTTCTTTAGGTTCACCTATTGTAGACTCCGTGGCCCTTATTTATGGCTAGAAACCAATTATGAGCGAGTACATCAGCACTGGACTGAACTCCCAAGGTCCCAATGAGGAGCAGAAGGAGGGAGAACATGAGCAAAGAAGTCGGGACCACGAGGCGTGCACCCACCCACTGAGACAGTGGAGCTGATCTACTGGGAGCTCACCAAGGCCAGCTGGACTGTGACCGAAAAAGCATGGGATAAAACCGGACTCTCTGAACATGGCGAACAATGAGGGCTGATGAGACGCCAAGGACAATGGCACGGGGTTTTGATCCTACTTAATGTGCTGGCTTTGTGGAAGCCTAGCCAGTTTGGATGTTCACCTTCCTAGATATGGACGGAGGGGGGAGGACCTAGGACTTACCACAGGGCAGGGAACCCGGACTGCTCTGTGGACTGGAGAGGGAGGGGGAAAGGAGTGGGGGGAGGGGGAGAAGGGTGGGAGGAGGGGGAGAAGGGTAGGAGGAGGGGGAGGGAAATGGGAGGCTGGGAGGAGGTGGAAACTTGTTTTTTGTTTATGTTTTTTTTTCTTCTTTTCTTAATAATAAAAAAAAAGAAAGTAAGTCTTTTAGCATTTCACCTCGCAATCCTCTATATAGGAGAAAACACGAAGGCATCAATGAAAAATCTCAAATTAAATATTAAGGTCTTAGTTTGGCTTAAGTCACTTGCTACTTAATACTATGACAGACTCAAGCAAATGAACAAAACAGGATTGGGGAGCAGCTACTATTCTTCCTTGTGTGGTGGGAGAGTAGATACCAGAGCCATACTTTCCTGAAAGACTGCCACCATGAGCGTGAAGCTCTAGCCATGATCTCATTCACATGCTGGGGTATGTTTTCTCTAGTGTATTTTCATGCTATCACCAGTCATACTATGGATGTTATTAATAAGCTGTAGTTAACGCTACATTTGGATATTGCTTAGAGGGCCTAACCTGCCTTTTTCTATTTAAATAATTCACACATACATAAAATAGTGGGAATAACCAAAAGCAAAAAATCATATTCATTTTTTTAATGTCAAACATGTTTTCTGGCTAATGGGATCTAACCTTCACCTTTAGAATGACAGTGCTACAGGACTAACTTGTGAATAACTCAGTTCTACTGATGTATGGAGATGTCAGTGGGGGAAGAAGAGCCGGCAGAGGACTGTAATAAGAACAGTGGGAAGAATTATTTACACTATGAAAATAGTTCAGCATATAGTGTGGAGTTAGATAGGCAAACGTAGGAATTTTGTTATACTTCAGTCAAGGCATTTAAGAATTTTCTTCTTCTTACCTTATGTGAAGTGAATATGAAAATATTTCTCACACAAGACGTTATAAAAAAATGACATAGAGAAAATACATCAAACAAAGGAACACTCAAATCAAAGCAAGGCATAAAAGGCTTAAGATTTCAGACAACAATAACATCAAAGATCTGTGGCTTCAGTGTTAAGTCAACTAACACTACAAGGTCATAGCTGTGAATCTGCTTTTCTTGGATTTCTTTGGCTTTTTTTCCATTATCACAAGATAGCAGCCATAGCAACAAACAAACATACAGTCAACAGTTGTGTCAAATGTCTGTTCTCTATGTACAGTAGGTGTTGGGAAAGTCAGTATTTGACATTTTTAAACTCTTATTAACAGAAAGAATTCCCCATCAAAAAGGGAGTCTGGGAGGAAGGTGTAAACAGACACCTAATAATTTTTGATGCACTTAAGGAGTAGTTAGAACAGATGCTAACAAACAAGAAAAACTGGTATCTTGATAAAACATTTATTTAAAATACTAATTCATTTTTTCTTAAACAATCCTGCCGACAACTGCTCCATATCTGTCAGAAATTCTATGCAGTCTCCACTCATCAGGAAAAGTCCCTATCACCTTTGAGAGAATCACAGTTCCTTCTATTTTATGTAGTTTTGGTGAGAGATAGTTTTTCCTTTTGTCCAATGAATAACAATGGACCAAGTGGTTCCTTAAAATTTCCTGCTACAACTAGAGAGTGGTATGAACTCTACACAGGATGATTTTTTAAACTCGAGTTCACTGCTTGAACGTTGAGTGAGTGATACAGGGACTAGTGCTACACAAGCAGTGAGATGTAGGCCATGATGGGGAGTGTTTACTCCATGGACATTGAGAAATGGTCCAAGCCTAGTCACTGGCCCCTCCTTGTCCAGAGTTCACCATCTCCTAAAATGTTACCCTTCACCCATGGGCAGTCCATTGCCAGTTACTGACTGGCATAGGAACACAGTCAGGATGGTCCTTTGCTTCATTTGGAAAGAAATTCTCTTAAGTTCCTGAGCTTGCTCTAAAATCCAGATGATGCTAAATATCACATGGAACTGTCAATAAAACAATATCTCGAGATGCCATTTACACAACACTCTCCATTCCGGTCTCTATTTCTGGGGTTCTGCAACACAAGATGGCTCTATAGTACCTTTGAGATATAGCTATTTGTAACATCAAATATTTAAGACTCCAGGCAATTTAATTTTATTATTTTCAAATTTTTGAAGTTAGTTTCTTTTCGCTTAACAGAATCAATTGCAGCTTCTGTTCTGTTTTTTTTTTAACCATTGGAAATGATGAAATAATACGTAAAAGAAAGAATTCTGCCACAATAATAATTGGAACATGGCTCTAAATGTCTCAAGAAACAACAGATCCTGGAAAATTAAAACTGTGAGAACAAATCCTTTTGAAAAATGTTATGAAAACTTAATTATGGTACATTTGCAACAAATCACTATGGTGTTTAATATTTTTGTTTATTAAAGTACATTTTGATAGACAGAGCTATTTTCGAATTTCCAGAATATTTTACATCTGATTATCTGAAGTCTGATAGACTTAGTAAATAAATATCTCAAGTAGTATTCAATAATATGACCCAGACCCATAAATATAAGAATTTATAGTCTATTTAGTTTCAGAGTAAACATTTGAACACTGTATATCTAAAACTTACCTGCACAATTATGGTTCTGTGTAGTAATTATAAAATTCTTGACAAACTTCAAATTTGCATTTCTAATGTGTGTGTGTGTGTGTGTGTGTGTGTGTGTGTGTGTACAGATGTGAATGCAGGTGATTGCCAAGGCCAGAAGAGAAGTCAGATCCCCTGGAGGTGGAGTTACAAGTGGTTGTAAAAACACCTGACATGCTGGAGCAGAGACCAGTCCATTAGAAGAACAGAACCCCTCTTAATATCTGAGCCATTTCTCCAGGATGTAAAATAAAATTTAAATAAAAATGACATTCTGAAAATCAGTAGCAGGGATAATAAAACTTGAAATCATCACGTTAAATGAAAACAACTTGCTTATCATTACAGGCATTTTTGTGTTTTTTTTTTCAGATATGGGATAAGCATAGAGGGCATGCCAGCAAAAGGGAGCCTATGAAGAATATAATGAATAAAGCTGTTTTGGCTAATAGATTAGCAGAATAGGGCAAAGCGGGAATGCAAAGCAGATAGAGGAGGCAGAGTCAAGGAGAAACCATGTAGCCACTGCCAGAGACAGACGCCTTGCTGGAGCCCGCTGGAACTTTGCCCGTAGGCCACAACCTCGAGGTGATGTACAGATTAATGGAGATGGGTTACCTTAGGGTATACGAGTTTGCCCGAAATATGCTTAAGCTATTGGCCAAACAGTATTGCAATTAAACAATGTCCTATCACATAACTAATCTCAAATTATTAGTTATTGATTTGGTAATAGGGGTATTGACATGGCTATCTGTCTTTTTTCATTTTTGCTAGATATGCAAAATGTTTAAAATGGATCTTGAAAAGAAAACTTCACCTTTTTGTCACTAAAAAAAAAGAATATACTTTCTTCATCCATTCTTCCATTGAAGGGCATCTAGGTTGTTTCCAGGTTCTGGCTATTACAAACAATGCTGCCATGAACATAGTTGAGCATATGGAATATATACATATTAGAGTATTACTCAGCAGTAAAAAACAAGGACTTCTTGAATTTTGCATGCAAATGGATGGAAATAGAAAACACTATCCTGAGTGAGGTAAGCCAGACCCAAAAAGAGGAACATGGGATGTACTCACTCATATTTGGTTTCTAGCCATAAATAAAGGACATTGAGCTTATAATTCATGTTCCTAGAGAAGCTAAATAAGGTGAATCCAAAAGCAAAACACATAGGCATCCTCATGAATATTAACCTTCATCAGGCGATGAAAGGAAACAGAGACAGAGACCCACGTGGGAGCACCGGACAGAAATCTCAAGGTCCAAATCAGGAGCAGAAGGAGACGGAGCACGAGCAAGGAACTCAGGACCACGAGGGGTGCACCCACACACTGAGACAATGGGGATGTTCTATCGGGAACTCACCAAGACCAGCTGGCCTAGGACTGAAAAAGCATGGGATAAATCCGGACTTGCTGAACATAGCGGACAATGAGGAATACTGAGAACTCAAGAACAATCGCAGTGGGTTTTTGATCCTACTGCACGTACTGGCTTTGGGGGATCCTAGGCAGTTTGGATGCTCACCTTACGAGACCTGGATAGAGGTGGGCGGTCCTTGGGCTTCCCACAGGTCAGGGAACCCTGATTGCTCTTGGAGCAGATGAGGGAGGGGGACTTGATCGGGGGAGGGGGAGGGAAATGGGAAGCGGTTGCGGGGAGGAGGCAGAAATCCTTAATAAATAAATAAATTAAAAAAAAAGAATATAGAAGGGGACAAAGTAATAGGGGTGGGTGTAATCAAGTGCATTACTTCACACAATTAGTTATAAAGTAACCAAAATTGGAAAAAATAGAAAGAGGCACTTTGCCAGTTGATAAATATAATTCACATTAGTCATATTCATTAGTTAAAGAACATTTAGATTTGTGGATCCTGTTTTTCTTCTCAAAGAATCAGCTCTTAGTGTTCTTGATTCTCTGTGGTTTTGTTTCTGTTTCTATAGTTGCAGAATATGTCTGTGGAAAATTCCTACATACTTCCATGATAAGCATCCTATGAAGTAGGACTATATGAAACAAACTTCACATAATAAAGGCTATATATATCCATACATAACTATCATTATCCTAATTGAAGTAAAACTTAAGCAATTCTATTTAAAATCAGGAATGAAACAGGGATGTCTAGTACCACTTCTTTTCAATGCTGTGCTTGAAGTACTGACCAGAATAACTAAATAAGAGAAGAAGAAATACGAGTAGAAAAGGCAGGATTTTAGTGTCTCTGTTTCTAAATGCTGTAATATTCTACATGAGAGATCCCAATCCTCAAGAAAAATTCTAGAAAGAATCAATAATTTCAACATAGTAAAAGCATGTAAAATCAATTTACATACAAAATCAGTATTTTTTTCTATATACAAACAACAAAGGAACTAAAAAAGTTTCTGTGAAAACACTCCTATTCACAATATCATAAAAAAAAACCTTGTAAGATTTCCCAAGGTTGTGAAAGCCCCATACAATGAAAACTTTAAATCTATGGAAAATTGAGGGAGACACTAAGGAATGAAAAGAACCCCCTGCAGCCATGAGTTGACAGAATTAATCTTAAGAAAATAGCTATCCTACAGAAAGCATTTTAAAAATTCAGTGCAATCCCAATAGAAATCCATATCTTAGACCGACATGATCTGATGTGTACATAGATATTCAAAAGTAAATGCTATTATTGAATTACAGTGATAGTATCATGATTCCAACAGCCAGATGAAATACACCTAGTAAAGGCAATCATTAAGCAATATAAAATTCTATTTATTTTGCTCAGCCAGTTAAATCCTACAGGGAGGAACTTCCTGGTATGATGGATAACTCCAAGTAATATTGTACCTATGCAAGCAGCAGCAGAAAAATCTCTGCAAGTGCCATTGCTTTAAGTTAATATTGCTTTTAGTGTCTTAATCTCAAAAATCAATTATACTTTGAAAATACAAAATCATTAAATTATTAAATGCTTTCACATGTTGCCCAATGAATAGAAACCCTCATTAATAAAAAGATCACAGTCCAGTTCACATTAGTAAATGAAATAAATACTTCATGGAGTCCAGCTGGAGGTATGGAAACACAGTTTTTGACCTGCCCTTTCTGGCAGCAGCTGTTCAAATGCCTTTTAAGTTTACACCAAAAAGATGCTGTGAACAATGGTTCAGTCATGCATCCAACAGCCTGTGGGGATCAAGCAAGAACTCCATACATAATGTACCCAGAGATGCAAAATAGTCAGAGAACACAACCCTGCTAATCAGATGTACAGCAACTCATTTTGCAGTACAGGGAGACTTTCTTTCTAGAAAAAAAAATCCAGAAAAAAAAATTGACTGAAAATTTGTTCAAAAAAACAAATTTAAAAGCAAAATCAAAGTTCTCCATAATTAAAAAAAATTCCCGAGGTAAAGATTAAGAAATTCTCTTTAAAATGATTTTTTAACATTTATCTTATTTTTAATTATGTATATATGAGTGCATCTGTGGGTATGTTCACATGTGAGTGCCTGTACCACAGACTACAAAATAGGGTGTTGAATCCCTGGAACTGGAGCTACAGGCAGTTGTGAGCCACCCAACATGGGTTCTGGGAATCAACCTTGGGTCTATGGAAAGACAGTATTTACTTTTACTTTTTTTAACTGTTGAGCCATCATCTCTCAACCCAGAAATATCATTAAAGGCCAATATTGATGTGGGATTCCCCTCTGTATACTATGAATACAATTGGTTAATAAAAAAACTGTTTTGGACCTGTTAATAGGTCAGAACTTAGGTAGGCGAAAAAGACTAAACTGAATGCTGGGAAAAAAGAGCGGGCATCAGAGAGAAGCCATGTAGCCCCACCAGAGACAGATGCCAGAACTTTATCTGGTAAGCCACAGCCACATGGCAATACACAGATTGATAGAAATGGGTTAAATCAATATGTGAGAGTTAGCCAATAAGAAGCTAGAGCTAATGGCCCAAGCAGTGACTTAAATAATATGGTTTCCATGTAATTATTTTGGTTCTGAGTGCCCAGAAAAAACAAACAGCCTCCTCCAGCAAATAATGATTATCGAAATCTCAAATTTTCACATGAGGTATTTGAGTGAGAGAAACATAAAAGCTAGTAGCTTACTGATAATTGTGCTTGCCCAGACCTGTTTGTCCACACCTTCCTTCATGTCGATTTTATATGTACATAACACCATGCCCCAGTAGGCTGGTATCTCAATAGCTATTGGCTGAATGAGCCTCCACGGCAATTTCCTGCCCCATCTCCTAAAATGTACCAGCTATTCTCACTGAAATAAAACATCCAGGAATACAGGCCTGTATCTTCACTAAGACATCTTGGGGTCTATGACTATGCCAAACCCATAGAGACTACCAAAAAACTTTTATGGCTAAGGCAGAAAGAAGTAAAGAGTATAAATGAAGGCCCAATCTGCACTAATAAAACTCACAGCTCACATACAGAAACAGTGGAGATGAATTAGTAAGAACAACCAAAATGTTAGTCTCCTACATAAATATTGTCAACATAATCATGTAGAATAAGCTTCTGATAGCATTCCTTAAGCTTTGTATCTTAAGAAATCAGAGGAGTTGGGCATGGTGTCTCTTGCCTGTAATCCAAGTACAGGAATATTTGAGGTGTGACTATTGCTGTGTGTTAGGAGGAAGCCTGGGTTTTATAGTGATATTTTGTCTCAAAAGTCTAAAACCAAAACTAAAGTCAGAGAGTTGAAATGACAGCTCAGACATTAAGTGTATGTCCTGCTCTTGCAGAAGACCTGAGGTCAGTTCCCAGCCCCTATTTCCTGGTTTATAACTTTCTGCATTTCTAGTTTCAGGGATGGAACCAATGCCCTCTTCTGACCTCTAGCGGCATGAGACACACACAAGGTGCACATGTATGTACAAAGGTAAAACACACACAATTGTGTTGGGGGATAGGAGGCAAAATCAAACTAAAACAAAAGAAAGAAATCAGAAAAGCACAAACTTGTTGAAAAAGTAAATCGAAGGAAATCATGGCGAATGACTCATGTCAGGAACACATTCCCAGGATCTATATTAAAAATAAAAGCAAGCCTTTAATCCCAGCACTCGGGAGGCAGAGGCAGGTGGATCTCTGTGAGTTCGAGGCCAGCCTGGTCTACAAGAGCTAGTTTCAGAACAGGAACCAAAAGCTACAGAGAAACCCTGTCTCGAAAAAATCAAAAAAAAAAAAAAAATCAAAAAAAAAAAAAAATAAAAGCAAGGCAGGTTTGCATTCCCAGGGCTGAATGGAAAAGATGGGCAAATTAGTTGTTCTTAATGATACCTATTTGAAAACTTATGCTTCTGACTGGTGAGCAGCTTAACTGGTAAAGATACTTGCTGGGTAAGCCCAGGAAACCCAAGTTCAATTCCCCAAATCCACATAAAAATAGAAAGAGAAAACCAACTCTACAAAATTACCTTCTGCCATTCACATGCATACTTGGCATGTATACAAGAGCACATACACAGACCATTGACACAGAAAAAGAATTAAAACCCACACTTCCTGAACTCTGGTCTTCCTGTGTAACTTTCCTTCTTTGGGAACTTCCAATAACTGCTCACCCAGGAAACTGTGTTTGTGTTAGAATCCTCTAGCCGCCTTAAAGCCCAAACTGATACAATAAGAAAGAAAAAAACACCTGCTAGTCATGTATTTTAACCTGTCAAGAAGTGTCGATTCAGATCTTCATATACTTAATGGTTTCTTAAAGCTGAAATACTGTGACAGTCCTATGATTTCCAGGCCTACTGCTTTGTATTATCCAAGACAAGTTGAAAATAAAGTGTGAATAGGAAAAGAAAATAGAAAATTTAAATATCATCCAATCTCATAAGCACCCCCTCACCAGATATCTTACTGGATTAAATTCACCACAGTTGAGAAAGCTTTACACTTCTTCCACATTTGAAAATTATTCTGAGCTCTTAAAAGAAACCTTCAAGATCCTGCAATCCAAAGACCAGCATTGTTGTCCTTCAACTTGGGTTAGAAACTTCAGGTTGGGGGTACAGCATTTTCCCCTTCATAAATTTACCTGACTTCAATATCTAAGTAAATCAATGCCTATACCAATGAATCCAGCTTTTCACACTTGAGGTTTAGAGCACTTAATCCAGTCTCGCTGACCTCCTTCCTGCTGCTCCATTTTAAACCTCTACCTGATTCATCATTGCAGGGCTTTAGTACCATATAGTATGCCATCATTACAGTCCTTCAGACTTCAGACCCATGTTGACAAAGACAATCTAGCATTGACTCTGGTAGAAAAAAAGAAAACATGGGTGTTTGTTGCTCTTAGTGCATAAATAACAGAATTCTCCACAGGGTACGTTTCCTTCCAACATTATGCAGCCTGTGATGCGACTTCACAGTCTTTGTTAGACTGCAGTCTCTTTTATATTCTCCCACAAGAGCAACTGTATACAAAAGCTTTCCGAGGGAAAAAATAAAATACCTGTGTGCATGTGTGCTGTTCCCTCTTGGGACAGGCTTAGCTGGAATTAGAGTGTCGCTAAATCCTTTATTTAAAATATGAGGAAGGGATGTTCTTTCTATATCTGAGCATTTGTGGTTAACTCCTCATGCTGTTAATAGGAACAACTAAACAACCACGACAGCTCCCTGGGATAGTAATAGATGCAATGCCCATTGCATCAGCATCCAAATAAACAGGATCAAATCTGAATAATTTTCCATTTACTGAACACCATAGGCATGCATCCCTCCCTCCAAGGTCTGTTACAAAAATGGTTCCTCTTTCCTCTTGATGCCCCCATGGGCTAACTCCATTTTCACTTTTCCCAATCACACGAGAGTGCCTGGAACGAAATACCACGGTATGATGAACCAGATAGGATAGTGGCAATCCATCACTGCATACTTCTTATCTTAGTTCCACGTCAGTAGCATCTTTTGGTAGCTTGAAACTGCTTATTTACACCTTGAAACTATCTAGTGCTAAAATTCAGGACTTCCCCATTCCTGGATAGTAGGTGGTTAGACATTTACCAGCAGAACCCCAAATGTAAGGAAAAGAAAAATAGGCACACATCAAAATAACATGTTGCATGTTCCAACGCATCCACAAAGATAGAACCCTCTTTCACCATAAGCATAAGGAATGCTACTCTCTGTTCCATAGACTCACTGCTCCAGTAATTATCTGCATAATCTTTTGCCCAAGTTCAGGTCTAAGACAATAACAGGCAGGCAAGGTTTTCACATCACAGAACAAGTTGAGGGCTCCAGTTTACTTTTTAAAAAGAAACAAGTCCCTCGCAGCTGCAGTCACAACTCGGTCCCTTAAAGAATTACACACAACTGTAGTCTTTCTTTTGTTCAAGAGTTTTTGAAAATTCTTGAGAGAATAAACACCCAATTTGAAAATAAATTTGGTTATAAAAGTGTTCACGGAGAACTGTGTCCTGTAAGACAACAGGACAATACAGAGGAAGTAACTAAAAAAATAACTAAACAACTAAATAACTAAGTAAATAAATGGGCAGTTATTATGCAGAATTCTGTAGACTCTAGATCGAATTTCATTGTCCTTGCTCTTTCACTGCTAAAGATCTGATAATGGTATCACATTTTAAAGAAATTACTTTGGAGCACATTGAATTTTTAAGAATCTATTTTTTTTTAAAGTTACATCTCATAGATAAGTGTTCCTGTGGTTGCATTTGGGAAATTTAACTGGCAGGTAAACAGCTGTCATGATTATCTTTTGCTAATGTTCAGTTATACATGATTGTTGTCTCATGTCTATTTGAATGCTGAAGTTGTTTACATCACAGAATTAATCAGGGAACACTAAGATAAGAACTCACCGTGATTACATGGGAGTCTTATTCTGCTATTTTCCCTAAGCTCCCAGGTGAAGATGAGGCTGCTGTACTTTGCCTTGTGATGTCCTGCCATACACCACATGAAGAATTCCTTAAGAAATGTAAAGATAGATGACATCAACTATAAAATTTCCAGAAGTGGCTGCTGCCTCTTTCTTCCTGGCCCACCCAGCTTCCGTCCAGACCCCTCCCCACTTCGCCCCCACTGCCCTCTTTTGGCGCGTAGCATCGCCCAGCGCAGCCTATCTGGGCGCTGGGTCTGAGTACCCGGGGCTCCCGGGCGGGCAGCAGTTCCTTTGTTTCTGTGGCCTGCCTGCACCAAGCGGGGTAGGCGCTTTGTCTGCGGGCTGCCCAACCAGCACGGAGGCCTGATCTTTCGGCGCCAGGAGACCCAGCATTGGGGTGAGTTTCTGGCCCACGGCGCCAGCCTGGGACGGGGAGCTCGGGGGTTTCTTGGCCCCCTGTCCTGCTTGGGCTCTCTGCTGCCTCTTTCTTCCTGGCCCACCCAGCTTCCGTCCAGACCCCTCCCCACTTCGCCCCCACTGCCCTCTTTTGGCGCGTAGCATCGCCCAGCGCAGCCTATCTGGGCGCTGGGTCCGAGTAGCCGGGGCTCCCGGGGGGCAGCAGTTCCTTTGTTTCTGTGGCCTGCCTGCACCAAGCGGGGTAGGCGCTTTGTCTGCGGGCTGCCCAACCAGCACGGAGGCCTGATCTTTCGGCGCCAGGAGACCCAGCATTGGGGTGAGTTTCTGGCCCACGGCGCCAGCCTGGGACGGGGAGCTCGGGGGTTTCTTGGCCCCCTGTCCTGCTTGGGCTCTCTGCTGCCTCTTTCTTCCTGGCCCACCCAGCTTCCGTCCAGACCCCTCCCCACTTCGCCCCCACTGCCCTCTTTTGGCGCGTAGCATCGCCCAGCGCAGCCTATCTGGGCGCTGGGTCTGAGTACCCGGGGCTCCCGGGCGGGCAGCAGTTCCTTTGTTTCTGTGGCCTGCCTGCACCAAGCGGGGTAGGCGCTTTGTCTGCGGGCTGCCCAACCAGCACGGAGGCCTGATCTTTCGGCGCCAGGAGACCCAGCATTGGGGTGAGTTTCTGGCCCACGGCGCCAGCCTGGGACGGGGAGCTCGGGGGTTTCTTGGCCCCCTGTCCTGCTTGGGCTCTCTGCTGCCTCTTTCTTCCTGGCCCACCCAGCTTCCGTCCAGACCCCTCCCCACTTCGCCCCCACTGCCCTCTTTTGGCGCGTAGCATCGCCCAGCGCAGCCTATCTGGGCGCTGGGTCCGAGTAGCCGGGGCTCCCGGGGGGCAGCAGTTCCTTTGTTTCTGTGGCCTGCCTGCACCAAGCGGGGTAGGCGCTTTGTCTGCGGGCTGCCCAACCAGCACGGAGGCCTGATCTTTCGGCGCCAGGAGACCCAGCATTGGGGTGAGTTTCTGGCCCACGGCGCCAGCCTGGGACGGGGAGCTCGGGGGTTTCTTGGCCCCCTGTCCTGCTTGGGCTCTCTGCTGCCTCTTTCTTCCTGGCCCACCCAGCTTCCGTCCAGACCCCTCCCCACTTCGCCCCCACTGCCCTCTTTTGGCGCGTAGCATCGCCCAGCGCAGCCTATCTGGGCGCTGGGTCCGAGTAGCCGGGGCTCCCGGGGGGCAGCAGTTCCTTTGTTTCTGTGGCCTGCCTGCACCAAGCGGGGTAGGCGCTTTGTCTGCGGGCTGCCCAACCAGCACGGAGGCCTGATCTTTCGGCGCCAGGAGACCCAGCATTGGGGTGAGTTTCTGGCCCACGGCGCCAGCCTGGGACGGGGAGCTCGGGGGTTTCTTGGCCCCCTGTCCTGTTTGGGCTCTCTGCAGGGCCTCTACTCCCCGGGTGCTGCCTCTTTCTTCCTGGCCCACCCAGCTTCCGTCCAGAGCCCTCCCCACTTCGCCCCCACTGCCCTCTTTTGGCGCGTGGCATCGCCCAGCCCAGCCTATCTGGGCGCTGAGTCCGAGTAGCCGGGGCTCCCGGGGGGCAGCAGTTCCTTTGTTTCTGTGGCCTGCCTGCACCAAGCGGGGTAGGCGCTTTGTCTGCGAGCTGCCCAACCAGCACGGAGGCCTGATCTTTCGGTGCCAGGATACCCAGCATTGGGGAGACCCAGCATTGGGAGAGCCAACATTGGGGAGAGACAGCGTTTGGTAGGCAAGGAGACCTAATCCGGTAAAAGAAGATCCATAGGGAGCATTTGGAAGAAGAGATGGGCCGACGTCAAGGCAAGAATTCGCCCAACAAGCTGAAAAGCAACATGAAGCTACCAGAAACAAGCGACCTCACAACGGGAGGACAAGAACCCCTTAATCAAGAGGAAGGAGAAAAGATTGACTTCATGAAAGTGATTGACACCCTTAAACAGCATGTAAAAAACGCCCTTATAGAAATGGATGAGAAATATAACAGAAAGTTTGAAGAATTGAATAAATCAGTGAATGATACCCTAGAAAACCAAGGAAAAACAATCAAACAGATAATGGAAACAGTTCAAGACCTGAAAACTGAAATGGAGGCAAAGAAGAAAACACAAACAGAGGGCCGTCTGGACATGGAAAATCTAGGTAAACGAATAGAGACTACAGAAACAAGCATAACCAGCAGAATACAAGAGATAGAAGAAAGACTCTCGGATTCTGAAGATACCATAGAGAAAATAAACACACTGATCAAAGAAAACAGCAAGTCCAACAAACTCTCATCACAAAACATTCAGGAAATATGGGACACAATAAAAAGACCAAACCTAAGAATAATAGGAGTAGAAGAAGGAGAAGAAGGGCAGCTCAATGGTCCAGAAAATCTATTTAATAAAATTATAGAAGAAAACTTTCCCAACCTAAGGAAAGATTTTCCTATGAAGGTGCAAGAAGCATACAGAACACCGAATAGGCTGGATCAAAAAAAAACATCCCCTCGCCATATAATTATCAAAACACAAAGCATACAAAATAAGGAAAGAATATTAAGAGCTGCAAAGGAAAAAGGCCAAATTACTTATAAAGGTAAACCTATCAGACTTACACCTGACTTCTCCATGGAAACCATGAAAGCCAGAAGGTCCTGGTTAGATGTACTGCAGAAACTGAGAGACCATGGGTGCAAGCCCAGATTACTATACCCAGCCAAGCTTTCATTCACTATAAATGGAGAAAATAAAATTTTCCAGGATAAAAACAAATTTAAACAATACGCAGCCACAAATCCAGCCTTACAGAAAGTAATTGAAGGAAAATCACTAACCAAGGAGTCCAACAATGACCACAATACCTCAGACATCTAGAGACCCTTCACCAACACAAAACAAAGAAGGGAAACTCACAAACTCTACGACTAAAAAAAAAAATGACCGGAGTTAACAACCACTGGTCATTAATATCACTTAATGTCAATGGACTCAACTCACCTATAAAAAGGCACAGGCTAAGAGATTGGATAAGAAAACAGGATCCAACATTCTGCTGTTTACAAGAAACACACCTCAACCACAAAGACAGGCACCTACTCAGAGTAAAGGGCTGGGAAAAGGCCTTTCAAGCAAATGGTCCTAAGAAACAGGCAGGTGTGGCCATACTAATCTCTAACAAAGTTGACTTTAAACTTAAATCAATCAGAAGAGATGGAGAGGGGCATTTTATACTCATAACAGGAACAGTTCATCAGGATGAAGTCTCAATCCTGAACATCTATGCCCCTAATATAAAAGCACCCACGTACATAAAAGAAACATTGCTAAAATTCAAGGCAGCCATCAAACCGCACACACTAATAGTAGGAGACTTCAACACTCCTCTCTCACCAATGGACAGGTCAATCAGACAGGAACCTAACAGAGAAATAAGAGAATTAGTGAAGGTAATGAATCAAATGGACTTAACAGACATCTATAGAACATTCCATCCAAATAGGAAAGAATATACCTTCTTCTCTGCAGCTCATGGAACCTTCTCGAAAATCGACCACATAGTCGGTAACAAAGCAAACATCCACAGTTACAAAAAAATATTAGTAACCACCTGTGTCTTATCAGATCACCATGGATTAAAGTTAGAATTCAACAATAATGCTACCCCCAGAAAGCATACAAAGTCATGGAAACTGAACAGTCAACTATTGAACCATAGCTGGATTAAGGAAGAAATAAAGAAAGAAATTAAAGTCTTCCTGGAATTCAATGAAAATAAAGAAACAACATACTCAAACTTATGGGACACTATGAAAGCAGTCCTAAGAGGAAAGTTCATAGCACTAAGTGCCCACTTAAAGAAAACAGAGAAAGCTCACATTGGAGACTTAACAGCCCACCTGAAAGCTCTAGAAAAAAAAGAAGCAGACTCACCTAGGAGGAGTAGAAGACTGGAAATAATCAAAATGAGGGCTGAAATCAACAAAATAGAAACACAGAAAACAATACAAAAAATCAATGAAACAAAAAGCTGGTTCCTGGAGAAAATCAACAAGATTGACAAACCACTATCCAAGCTAATCAAACGGCAGAGAGAGAATTTGCAAATTAATAAGATCAGAAATGAAAAGGGGGACATAACCACAGACACAGAGGAAATTCAGAGAATCATTAGATCTTACTACAAAAGCCTATATGCCACAAAATTGGAAAATGTAAAGGAAATGGATACTTTTTTAGATAAATATCATATACCAAAGTTAAATCAGGACCTGGTGAACAATCTAAATAGACCTGTTAGTCGCGAAGAATTAGAAGAGGTTATCAAAAACCTCCCTACCAAAAAAAGCCCAGGACCAGATGGTTTCAATGCGGAATTCTACCAGATCTTCCAAGAAGATCTAATACCTATACTCCTTAATGTATTCCACAAGATAGAAACAGAAGGGTCATTACCAAACTCCTTTTATGAAGCCACAATTACTCTGATACCAAAACCACTCAAAGACTCAACCAGGAAAGAGAACTACAGGCCAATCTCACTCATGAATATCGACGCAAAAATCCTCAACAAAATACTGGCAAATCGAATCCAAGAACACATCCGAAAAATTATCCATTATGATCAAGTAGGCTTCATTCCTGAGATGCAGGGCTGGTTCAACATACGAAAATCTATCAATGTAATCCAGCATATAAATAAACTGAAAGAAAAAAACCATATGATCATTTCATTAGATGCTGAAAAAGCATTTGACAAAATTCAACATCCATTTATGTTAAAAGTCTTGGAGAGATTAGGGATACAAGGGTCATACCTAAATATAATAAAAGCTATATACAGCAAGCCGACAGCTAACATCAAATTAAACGGAGAGAAACTCAAAGCCATCCCACTTAACTCAGGAACACGACAAGGCTGTCCACTCTCCCCATACCTCTTCAATATAGTGCTTGAAGTTCTAGCAATAGCAATAAGACAACATAATGGAATCAAGGGGATTCGAATTGGAAAGGAAGAAGTTAAACTTTCGTTATTTGCAGATGATATGATAGTGTACATAAGCGACCCCAAAAACTCCACCAAAGAACTCCTACAGCTGATAAACAGCTTTAGTAATGTGGCAGGATACAAGATCAACTCCAAAAAATCAGTCGCCCTCTTATACACAAAGGATATGGAAGCAGAGAGGGAAATCAGAGAAGCTTCACCATTCACAATAGCCAAAAACAGCATAAAATATCTTGGGGTACATCTAACCAAGGAAGTGAAAGATCTATTTGACAAGAACTTTAAGACATTGAAGAAAGAAATTGAAGAGGATACCAAAAAATGGATGGACCTCCCTTGCTCTTGGATTGGGAGGATCAACATAGTAAAAATGGCAATTCTACCAAAGGCTATTTATAGATTCAATGCAATCCCCATCAAGATCCCATCAAAATTCTTCACAGATCTGGAGAGGACAATAATCAACTTTATATGGAAAAACAAAAAACCCAGGATAGCCAAAACAATCCTATACAATAAAGGATCTTCTGGAGGCATTACCATCCCTGACTTCAAACTCTATTACAGAGCTACAGTAATGAAAACAGTGTGGTACTGGCATAAAAACAGAGAAGTCGACCAATGGAATCGTATAGAAGACCCGAATTTTATCCCACAAACCTATGAACACCTGATTTTCGATAAAGGAGCTAAAAGTATAAAATGGAAGAAAGAAAGCATCTTCAACAAATGGTGCTGGCACAACTGGATGTCATCTTGTAGAAGAATGAAAATAGACCCTTATCTATCACCGTGCACAAAACTCAAGTCCAAATGGATTAAAGACCTCAATATCAGCCCGAACACACTGAACCTGATAGAAGAGAAAGTGGGAAGTACCCTACAGGAGCTGGGCACAGGAGATCGCTTCCTATGTATAACCCCAGAAGCACAGACATTAAGGGCAACATTGAATAAATGGGACCTACTTAAACTGAGAAGCTTCTGTAAAGCAAAGGACATAGTCAATAAGACACAAAGGCAACCTACTGATTGGGAGAAGATCTTCACCAACCCCACAACAGACAAAGGTCTGATCTCCAAAATATATAGAGAACTCAAGAAACTAGACTTTAAAATGCTAATTAACCCAATTAAAAAATGGGGCACTGAACTGAACAGAGAATTCTCAGCAGAGGAAGTTCAAATGGCCAAAAGACACTTAAAGTCGTGCTCAACTTCCTTAGCAATCAGGGAAATGCAAATCAAAACAACTTTGAGATATCATCTTACACCTGTCAGAATGGCTAAAGTCAAAAACACCAAGGATAACCTTTGCTGGAGAGGCTGTGGAGGAACGGGTACCCTCATCCATTGCTGGTGGGAATGCCATCTTGTGCAACCACTGTGGAAGTCAGTGTTTCGGTTTCTCAGGAAAGTCGGGATCAACTTACCCCTGGACCCAGCAATACCACTCCTGGGAATATACCCAAGAGAGGCTCTATCATATGACAAAAGCATTTGTTCAACTATGTTCATAGCAGTATTATTTGTAATAGCCAGAACCTGGAAACAACCTAGATGCCCTTCAATGGAAGAATGGATGAAGAAAGTATGGAATATATACACGCTAGAGTACTACGCTGCGGTAAAAAACAATGACTTCTCGAATTTTGCAGGCAAATGGATGGAAATAGAAAACACTATCCTGAGTGAGGTGTCCCAGACCCAAAAAGATGAACATGGGATGTACTCGCTCATAATTGGTTTCTAGCCATAAATTAGGGCCACGGAGTCTACAATAGGTGAACCTAAAGAAGCTAAGTAAGAAGGTGAACCCAAGGAAAAACATATAGTTATCCTCTTGGCTAAGGGAAGTAGACCCAATTGCCGGGGAGAAAATTAGGATTTTGGGGGTGGGGTGGGATGGGGGTAAGGGGAGATGGGGAGAGAAAAGGTAGAAGGGAAGGAGGGGGGACTTGGGGAATCAGGAGAATTGGGATAAAGGAAAGGTGGATAGGGGAGCACGGAACCACAATTCTTAGTTAAGGGAACCACTTTAGGGTGAGCAAGAGATTTGACCCTAGAGGGGCTCCCAAGTGCCCAACATGAGGTTCCCAGTTAGTTCCTTGGGTAGCTGAGGACTGGGAACCTGAAATGACCCTATCCTAGAGCAATACTGACGAATATCTTGCATATCATCATAGAACCTTCATCTGGTGATGGATGGAGACAGAGACAGAGACCCACACTGGAGCACTGGACTGAGCTCCCAAGGTCCCAATGAGGAGCAGAAGGAGGGAGAACATGAGCAAAGAAGTCGGGACCACGAGGCGTGCACCCACCCACTGAGACAGTGGAGCTGATCTACTGGGAGCTCACCAAGGCCATCTGGACTGTGACTGAAAAAGCATGGGATAAAGCCAGACTCTCTGAACATGACGAACAATGAGGGCTGATGAGACACCAAGGACAATGGCACGGGGTTTTGATCCTACTTAATGTGCTGGCTTTGTGGAAGCCTAGCCAGTTTGGATGTTCACCTTCCTAGATATGGACGGATGGGGGAGGACCTAGGACTTGCCACAGGGCAGGGAACCTGGACTGCTCTGTGGACTGGAGAGGGAGGGGGAGAGGAGTGGGGGGAGGGGTAGAAGGTGGGAGGAGGGGGAGAAGGGTGGGAGGAGGGGGAGGGAGATGGGAGGCTGGGAGGAGGTGGAAACTTGTTTTTTGTTTATGTTTTTTTTCTTCTTTTCTTAATAAAAAAATTATTAAAAAAAAAAAAAAAAAAAAAAAAAAAAATAAAACCTTTCCATGGGCCAAAATTAAAAAAAAAAAAAAAAAAAAAAAAAAAAAAAAAAAAAAAAATTTCCAGAAGTGAGTTATCATGTGCATATATACACGGGCATTCTGACAAGTCCACAAGCAGTGCTATGAGAATGCTTTATCAGCCACAGCTGAGCAACCGCTCTTTTTGGGAGCATTGCCGGTGATGGGAATGTCAGTCATGGTAAGAGAAATTTATAAGACACAGAGAAATTATTGAAAGCCATGTATATAAGGTTCCACTTGGGATATTTTATCTCCTGAATCCATATTCTCCTTTAAATATATGTATATGAAATATTTAATCAAACAAAAACTTTGGTGTTCGGGATACTGATTCACATGGCAGTAAGATATTACCCTACTGGCAGGTGTCCCTGCTCTCCTTTGGCCTCAAGTATTGGATGATGCAGAGGAAAAGCATAATTATTTGTGTCTCAACTTTTTTCTGGGAGTTGTGTTGAAAAATATTTAAATATTAATAATTAAGTCAAACATTGTAGGTGCTGTTCTACACAATTTTATCGAATAGCTTGGGCAGCCAAGCTGTTAGAGACACATAACACATTGTCCTGCTTGGAAAGGTATCAAGGGATAGAATTTTAAAAAAGATGGGGATATAGGGGAATCTTAAAAGGCTCATCCTCAACTTTTAGATCTATGACAACATGATGAAAACATCTTAAAATTTTACCAATTGTTTTTTTTTTCAAGGTATTCACAAGGAGATCCAATGTGCAGACTTGAATAATTAGTTTGATCAATAATCCATTCTAGGAACAATGAAAAGCCAACAGCTCTTGTTGTCATTTTGGGCAATCTACCCCATACAGATCTATTGTTTTTTCATTAAGCTGGGAACTTTTATAAAAGACAAGCTTAACCCCTGTGGTTCTACAACCCATCAATCTGCTTCTAACAGAATGGTCAGAAACGATGGAGCAGCTCCCAACCAAGAATTTCCAGTTTGGATAGTATAGAGAAAATGCACATTCATCTGAGAGCAGTCTCTGTGAAAATCAGTTGATTCCACACTGGGACTTTTGCCACAGAATTACAGAGCCTGTTCTAGAAAGACAGCTCGACCCTTTAGACCCACAGATTATGCTATCTCCCTCTGCAGCCCAGGCATATAAAATATCACTTCTGACATGAAATGAAAAAAAAAATAGAAGAGAATGGGCCAAGCAGTGCTTAAAAGAATACAGTGTCTGTGTAATTATTTTGGGGCATAAGCTAGCCAGGCAGGCGGCTGGGGGTGCTGAGAACGCAGCCCCGCCGCCCTTATTACTACACCTATAGTTCTAGTTGTCCAAAAGGCTGAAGTAGGTAATTTCTTGAGTACATGTATTCAATAACAAAATCATTCCCCCCCTCCCACTCCCCCAACACTGCAGGAAAATGATTACATTGAAATATTATGTTACGTGCTGACAAGAATGTAGATAAAAGGAACTTTGGACAATGTTGGAGGAATGTAAATTGTTTCAGCTGTCCTAAGAAACAATCTGGAGGCTCTCGAGAAAATTAAAAATACAACTACCATATGGCTCAACATTCCTGCCTCTAAGTATTTATCCAAAGGCATTTAAATCAGGAACTCAAAGTAATGTCTGTTCTCCCATATTGACCATGGCATTGTACTTAAGAAACAACCTAATGCCCACTGGTTCTTGAGGGGATGAAGAAAATGCAATGTAGACTTACAGAGAAATTTTATTCAGCTTTTGTTTAGTGAAACCAGCCTGATGGAACATCAAATGCTATGTGATCTCACTTGCATGCAGAGTGCTTGATCTCACAGAAGCAGACAGCAGACATGTTGGCTTTCAGAGGCTGCAAGAGGGGAGATGGGAGGTACTGCAGTTTCAGGAAAAAATATTCCCTAGGGGTTCAATTGCGCGCTGTTTCCCTTACGGTGGTACTAGAGGGTTCCAGAAATTCAAACGGCAAGGTAGAACTAGAGAAAGAAAACCCTTGAGGTCATGTTATCCCTGGTAGTGTGTCCTGTATATTTCTCCACCACCCTGGGGTGAAGAGTTATCCTCCTGCTGTCCCCTGTAACCATGATGCTCTGCTCAAGTTCATGGGGGCAAACAAACCATATGCTAAAGCTTCTGAAATAAATATTTTTTCCCGAAGATGCTTTTGTTACAGCAACACAGAGCTGGTTAGTACAGGAGGAGATGGTTGAAAGCGATAAATAGGTCCTACTATGATGATGTTCTCCAGTCTACAGTACCTAGCCAATAGCATTGTGTTGCTTGTTTAGACTGTGCTGAGTGTACACCTTACAACAAACATTCATTCCTTATGCACATAACACAATAGTAGGAGAGTAGACATTATGAAAGATAATGGATGTGACTATGGCCTTGATAGTAGTAACATTTTTGGAAGACATAGGCTTATCCCTATTGAGTTCCATAAATCTTGCATGCAGCTTTTCTATCCCAATGATACTTCAACAAATTAATTTAACATAACCTATGTTTATTCATATGAACACCAACAAAACAAAACAAACTGTTGTAATAGCTGCAATGGGGCTGCATCCCCAGCACCCTGGCCGCCTGCTAGCTTATGCCCGAAATAACAACACACAAACTGTATTCATTTAAACAATGCTTGGCCCTTTAGCTCTAGCCCTTACTGGCTAATTCTGATATCCCGATCAACCCATCTCTAATAATCTGTGAGCACCGGTCTTACCGGGAAAGATTCAGCATGTCTAACCTGGCGGCTTGCTTCATTGCTTGTGTCTGCCCGGGAGAGGGGAGCATGTCGTCTCTGAGCTCACTTCCTCTTCCTCACAGCATTCTGTTCTGTTTACTCATCCCACCTATGTTTTAACCTATGAGGCCAAGCAGTTTCTTTATTATGACCAATGACCTTCCTCCATCAACAAACTAGTAAGCTGTTAAATGCAAAAGGAAGACAAAATCCTTCTTGAAGCTTAATTCTCATTTGATTATCAGATAAATACAGAACTTTGACAAAAGGTAATTTAACAAAGTTAATTCCAGTAAGGCTGACATTTGGTAAAAGACAGTTTCAAAAACATTACAGAGGAATCTGAATTTTGAAAGTACAGGACAATTGGAATGAGCAATGGTTTTCTAACTTTTATGTACATATGTCTCCCAAAGGTTCACGTTTTACCATAGTTGTTTTCTCACTGATTGACCCTCTGGTATTGTATGGTATGCATGTTGATGAGAGAGAGAGAGAGAGAGAGAGAGAGAGAGTGTGTGTTAGAGACAGAGACAGAGGGAGAGAGCATGTGGAGGTCAGAGGTCAATATCAGAGGTTTTCTTAATTACTCTTTGTCTTATTTTTTGAGACAGGGTCTCTTACTGAACCTTGAGATTCCTGGTTTGGCTAAGCTGGCGACCTGGCAATCCTCAGGGATCCTTCCAATTTGTCTCAATGTCCCCACAGCTTGGGTTGGTGTATGCCATGGTCCCTGGCATTTTAAAGGGGGCTCTGGTGATCATCATCAAGTTCTCATGCTTGCATAACAAAAGCGATCTCTTAGCCCATCTCACTCTTTCTGTTCATATGTTCTGTGCCTATAGGGACACATAATTACCCACATTCATAATCACATATGTACATATATGTATATGCTTTCTTCTGAATTTCTTCATATATACACATATATACCATAGAAATATTTCACTAAGTATTGATATTATTCCTCATGAGACAAAGTCATTTACCCCACATAATCACACTATCTTGATTCTTATTGAGCAATTTAAAATGATATAATGTTACTATTGAGTATACAGTCTATAATGAAGCCTTCACTGCATACTAAAATCTTTCATGGCTTCTTTCCTCCAAGCTCAGATCCAGGCTCACACACTCATCTCATCATCATAATTCCTGACCCCCCTTTATCTAGGCACCATGATGATGGGACACTGCCATTTTAAAAACTCTGCTTTGTGTGGAATGGACATCAACTTGGATTTGGCTAATTATTTTTCTTGTTATGTTCATATTTAACATTTTGGATATAAGAAGTACATAGATGATGTCACAATCTATTTGTACACATGTTTTCCCCATTGTTGCAGTATCACATTTGATTAGTTGGAAAAGGCAATGTCTTCTAAAGCCTTCCATTTTAATGTAGTAGATAATTTGAGCTACACTTTTAAGGCCCTGGGAATACTTTCCTGTGCACAATCTTTATGAATCTAATGATGACTTTTCCTGGACCAAGTATTACTGTGGCAGTGAAATGATCTGCATTCCTAAGGCACTGTAGGAGCTAGAGTGACAGTCCAATATAAGACCCTGCTAACAAGCCACAGGAAACATTCATGGTTAAGGCTGTCCTTGTCATTGCTTAGTAGCAAGTTTCTGAGGTGACACGTTACCAGTGGATAGCTACATGGTTGGAGGGACCAGTTATTTTTCCAGAACAATCAGATTTATTTAAATGTGAAAAAGATAATATATGGCTCGTAGTGATGGTCTCTGTGATGGAAGCATTTGCATTCTATAAAATCTCCATATGTTTTTCCTTGTACCAGTCATCCTTGGAGCTGGGGATGACAAGGAACTAGTCCCAGCCAGTAATACAAGAATAGAACTGATAAATCACCACTATTAGGAACTTGAACAAGCCCTGCATGACCTCTCCTTCGACTTTGTCATGGCTATAGATACTGAGAGCTGGAATCAAGAGTCACAACATGGATGCTGCCCAGGCTGCTGAATCACTGTGGCACCCGCTATGCTAGAGGGCTGTTTGATCTGCCAAGGACTTGGCATGAGTGAATTAACTCTTCTGAGCTGTTGTGTTCTAAGGTCATTACCAATGCAAAAGTCTGCCAATACCAGTTTGTTTTTTTTTATCTTCATCAATGAATTCTCTAAGAACTATCTGTGGCTTACTCTGGTGAGTTATTAACTGTATTATGCTACTAAGTTGTAAAGTAATGGAGAAATAATGGCTACAAACTGTTTAGTGTACCCCCATGTACAACTATACACCCTCATTTTCTAGGCTGGCTGTCTTTGGTTTATGTTGGAGTTCAGAGGGCTAACTCACAGGATGTTGTAAGCTAGCTAGTACCTGACCATCATGGAGTGTTTACTCCAGAAAAGTTTCACGTCTATAGCCCAATCCTCTTGTCCATCTGCCCTGTCTCTTGCCTTCCTCAGAGCTGGTTGGTAATACTCAACAGTGGATACCTAGCTATCTTCTATATCCAGTTTCTGCTGCTACCAGGAGGCAAGCATGTGACCCAAGACTGATAGAGGGAAACTGAGAAGAAATTAGAGGCAAGAGTTAAAAAAAGCTGCTTGTTCTTAAAACTATATACGTTCCAAAATAAATATATACATATGATCGATAAAAGGTAGGCATTCAAATGTGTATTGTAGCACTATTCACTGTTCTTGCATGTCCACAGGAGAATTGATAGAGTAGTACTATACACCAAGAAAAATAATTTTAAAATAATACATAGTGGGTATCACTAATATAATGACTAAAAGAAACAGAAAAGTGGTATATGAAAAACATCTTGGGTACTAATTACATCCTGCTTTTTCCATATGCTGGGAATATTCATTGTGAACAAATATATCATGAACATATATATATATATATATGTATATATGTGTACACACATATGTGTGTATATATACATACACACACATATGGTGTTTCAAGACAGGGTTTCTTTGTAGCTTTGGAGCCTGCCCTGAAACTAGCTCTTGTAGACCAGGCTGGCCTTGAACTCACAGAGATCTGCAAGACTGTGCCTCCCAAGTGTTGGGATGAAAGGTGTGTGTTGCCACTGCCTGGCTCATGAATATATATTTTAAGATATATGTTATGGTTTTCCTTGCTAAAAATTTTTTAAAGAAATTGTTTGAAATTTTAAAATGTGTGTGTGTTGTGTGTGTGTGTGTGTGTGTGTGTGTGCGCGCGCGCGTGCGCGCTCACGCGTACATGCATGCTATGTATATAAAAAAATGCAGGGGTCCACAGAGGTCAGAAAAGCTTGTATCTGATCTATAGGAAGAAATTGAGACAGAGACACACTAAAGAAAGTAGCTTTTCTTTTCCTTCCCACAGCAACAGATAGTTGCATAAGCCTTGACCCACAGAACTAAGGCAGCCTGTATTGGCTATGCCAGTATAGTCTATGGGTGAGAAGCAACACCCTGTTGTTAATGCAACTAGAGTTGATAATCAGTTGATCCAGTGTTCCTATTTTGGAACCAACTTTGGTCTTTCTCTTTTGGAAGGAACACATATTATTTTTAATAAATTAAGAGTCATTAAAGTAGCCAGAGGTGGTGGCACACAACTTTAATCCCAGCACTTGGGAGGCAGAGGCAGAGGCAGAGAGGTCATGATGTGTTCAAGTTCAAGGTCAGCTTGGTCTACAAAGGTGAGTTCTGGGACAGCCAAAGCTGTTACACAGAAAAACCGTGTCTCAAAAACCAAAAGGAAAAAAAATCATTAAAATAACTCTGACTGGAGATAAAGTCATTCTTCACTGTAAAGAAAAAGTTTGAAAGGACTGTGAGGGAGAGTGGCTGTGAGGGCAAATGATTTTCAACAAAGTCATCCTTATCTGGTTTATTTAGTCGGGTCTGTTAGGCACACTAACTTGCCTGCATTCAAATTCTGCCTCTTCAGAAGCAGCCAGTCTCTCCATTCACACCTGCTTGCATCCCATCCACCTCCTTCAGCACACCTAGCATCTGAGATTGCACTTGTAGCCACCTGTTTCCCTTATAGAACACTGGATTTTCCAGCTCACTGAAGGTGGACTCCATAGTGTCTGAAACTAGTTGTGGCAGAGTAGAATCCATGCCCAGTTTTAAAGTAGAAGAACAAAGAAAGTGTGTACCTTGGCAGGCAATGTTGGGGTTCCGTGATGCTGGGTTGTTTTTGATTTTCTTCTCTGGTCCTCCCATCACCCTGTTTCTTGCCTTTACTTCTTGCTAATGTACTTAGACCACAAAGGCTTATTCTGTTGGAAGTTTCCCCTTTCTTATTTTAATTTGAAATTAAAGGAGATAACTCTTACCCAGTTATGTCCTCAAAGTTACCTATAGTTCTCAGTTCTATTGTTTTTTTTCATTTTTTGAGATGGGATTTCTCTGTAGCTTTGGAGCTTCTCCTGGAACTAGCTCTTGTAGACCAGGCTGGCCTCGAACTCACAGCGATATGCCTGCCTCTGCCTCCCGAGTGCTGGGATTAAAGGCGTGCACCAGCACCACCCAGCTCAGCTCTGCTTTCTAATTGCACTATCTGTTTTTATAAAAGGATTGTAAGGGGTCAGAAACTATGCACCATTTACAACTGGTGCATATATTTAACCCCTAGTCATAACATATGAATAATTGCAAAATAACACATTGGGAAGTTATTCCATTTATATAATGAGGCTAAAGACTTACGCGGTTTGAATGTCTGACTGAACACCAGTACAGTACAGCACATCCACTTCAATTAATATGAGCAGGGAAGTGACAACATAGGTATATGGAGGCACAGCTTAACCTGTGAGGAGGCTGATGAGTCAGTGCTGCAGCAGGGCATATTTCAAAGTATGGGGATGGAGCTGTCATTCATCCTAATCAGGACAATGAGCATTTTCTGTAGTCTGTCTGAAGAAAAACATGCCATGGAAACAGACGGTAGGATTTTAACAGCTCCTTTCCAACCCTGTCAGTCTGCATAAACACACAGGTGTCCCTGTGACAAGCTCGCCCCTTAAGCCATCACAACTAAAAATACTTTCCCGCAAAACTGCCACAGGGTGAAGACTTTGAGTTTTACATCACGTATCAGCTCTGGCTGTAGTTTTCTCCCTCTTTTTTTTTTTTTCAATGATGCTTTGAACTCGTCATCTCAAAATTGAAACTGACAATTGTGAGCTAAAGAGATTTAAGAGAACAAATGTCCCCAAGCTTTTCTTCAAGCCCAGTTAGACAGGCTTCATGTACCTTTAGCTCAGCTGAAGACTAGTGAGCGTATCTTAGGTATAGAGTAAATTGAAACACTTCAGTGAAGATGATAGAATGGAAGGGTTTCACCTGTCCTCCAAATATTTGACCACTTTTTCCTCAGATCATAATTTGCTTTAAACCAGCAACTGGGCATTTCCCATCTGATGTGACTTCTGATACTGAGATGAAACATAGAGTGAGGAGCTCTTCAAAACCAGATGGGATAAAAAGAATCATTAAGTAGCCAGTGGGAGAAAATAGAACCAGGAGGCTGTGGACTGATGTGATCCTGAAAACGTGTATATATGTGCCTTTTGAATTTCTTTCTAAAGGGTAGGAGGAAACTGGGGTGGTAGCTACAGAGGGCTGAAGTTGTGAAGAGAATTTCTTTCTTAGGAACACTAAGAGTGTGTGGTAAAAAAAAAATATCAGTGCAAGAGGCAGAGAGAAGAATAGAGTTATTTCCATGCAAAAAAATGGGCAGCATAAGAGGGATTGGAGTCATAAGGAGTGGAGATGGTGCATTCTGCATAAAAGGAATGAAGGCTGAGAGCAGGGGTACAGATGAGGATGGTCCTAAGGTGGTCATGGCTGTATCCCTTTCTGCTTGCTTTGTTTTCCTTAGTGAATCAAAAAACAAGAGATTTTCCTGAGAGTGGGGACGAGAGAAAAAGAGGAGGTATATAGATATAAAGATATATATTTATATATAAATATTTAATATATAACATAATAAATATATATTTAATATATTTATATCTTTATATATATAAAGATCAGCAGGGTGAGTGGACGAGGGAAACACCACCAGCTCTGCAGCAGCTGTGAGGACTGGGAGTGGTTTAGGCCCTGAATATAAAGCACTTCTCCATCTGCCTTTAGCTGGGGGAGTGTAGGCAAGTGTGGGTGAAGGACTGAACAAAACCAAGATTAGAGTTTCGCCAAGTGAATGCAAGGATGAAGAGAGAAAATGCATAGAGAAGAGGACCAACTATAATGGAGACAAGCGTCTGAGTTGAAAGCAGTGGTGAAAGCAATGGAGATAAGAAAAAGTAGTAAGATCTATGAACATCAAGTCCCAGAGGATAGGAGAAATGTTGAAGTTGAAGAAGTACTTACAGGACTAAAAATAAGGAATGGTTCCCATCTCCACAGGGCCCAGTGTATATAGATTGTGGCCAAGGATAAGTGAGCAGCAGAGATGGTCACCTCATTGTTATGGCTGCCATGAACATAGTGAACACACACCAGAGCTGAAGGTAACTTGTCTAATGAGGCAAAGATAAGAAAACACAGCACCATGGTAGACTGCTTATATGATATGCCCAAGGTTCTGGATTCAGTTCAAGCAGTGTAAAGAAGCATGAAAAAAGAAAAGGATTATTAAAAGGCAGGTGTGCAGATATACATCTCTAATCCCAGCATGTGAAAGGAAGAGATATGCAGATCTCTCTGAGTTCAAAGCTAACTTAGTATACATAGTGAATTCGAGATCAGCTAGGAATACATATTGAGACCCCACTCCATTTTTAAAGACATAAAATCCCTGGGAAAAAATACCCAAAGGAGATTTCTCATGTACGTCTTTGCAACAACTGGTTGTAGAAAAGACGTTAACAGTTCAAGGCTGTTACTGTTAGAAAGTTCTAGAATTTTCCCAGTCAAGCTCATTTTATAGGTGAATAGCTGAGACTCGAAAAGATTAAAGATGTGCTTAACAGTCACTTTTTAATGGGGAAAGTTATTATCTTTATAGTGGGTGAGTCACATGAAATTGATATTGAAAGGTATAAAACTGGTCAAGTGTTGCCAACTTTGTATAGATCAACTTATGTACTCCAGTTTCCTTTCTTTCACAGTAATTTGCTAAAGAATAGCAGACATCAAAGAATTCTAAAAATAAACTATTGCCTACGCATCCCTCCTTAAATTTCTAAATTTTATCTAGGAAAAGTGTGCAAGAAGCTAAGTTGAATAACAACAAAGAACCTACTGAAACTGGGTTTGCCTCTAAGGAGTTGATGATAAAGAATCCAAAGGAACAGATAGTTGAGAGCATCTGTCACAAGGGTGGGGCAGGATTACTGCCAACCCTCAAAGTAAGGTGACCCAGGAGGCCATAAGTGGATTACGATTATAAACACAATGCTTAAGGATAAGGAATTACACTACTTAAGGGAAGCGAGAGAATGGCTAGCAAGGTGTCTATAAAAACAAACAGAAACAAAACCCAGTCCCACAGATGACTTTAAGTCTCTTCCCCTTTCCCATGGGAGAATATCCCCACCATCTTTAGGCTGGCTGCTATTGGATCACAATGACACTCGCAGGGAAGCACAGGTCACTACCACTTTGTTGCTTCAGCTCTCTTGCTAATGAAACCTGGCTTCTTGTAGAATATGATCAGAAAGAAAGGCTGCCCTCAACAAAGGACACATACATGGAATTCCTAGAAGTCATGCTTCTTTCTTACATCAATACATCAGCACCACTGCCTTCTGTACATGACTGTCTGTAGCTTGTGGGCATAATGAATGAGTTCATGTTTGAGAGATGATAAGTTAAATGCTTCCAGGGACGTGAATATCCTCTGCTCTGCCCAGAGACTTTTATCACTTGGCCCATGAGTCAGGGGAGCTGCTCAGCCTGCAAACAGGACGGGATGGAAGTACCAGGGTTAAGAACACTGAAGCAGCCCTTAACCAAAGAAGAGCCTTTGAAAATATCCCAATTTCCTCATTTCACAGTGGGTAAACTGAGGCATAATCTGCATTGCATTTCTGAAAGTCAACTGCGTATTTGATTGACAAGGATGAATCAATGAAGAGTGTCAGAGAAAGAAAAGAAAAACGAAAGCACATGAAAGCAGGGATCAAATGTGTAAGAGCCCAGAGAGGGTACCAGAAGGGACGGGAATGTAATAGACTGCGAATCAGAGCCCTCAGTCACGTGTGATTGTCATCTAACTGTCACAGAAGCACTACGAGCTTAATGTCCCGCATTGCAGCTGGAGAAAGTAGAATTTAGGTTAAGTCTAAGGTGAAGATTGATAAGGAGAAGGGTGTGTGTGTCAAGCAGTATGAGTGCAAAATATACACTCTGCCACATCTCTGCTCTCTTGCTATTGTCTCTGTATAGCACACAGACACTAGGGAAAGCTATTTCAGTTATGTATAGTTGCAAACAAAACCAGCATGAAGCTATGGAAGATGCACATACATAAAGTAGGAGTGACCATCAGACATGATCACTCCCAAATGCTGAGGCTATAGGAAGGCTATGAAAACGCCAATGGCAGTGCTGAGCAGGCTGCAGATCTGGCCTGGAGCAGAACTCATTCTTCACTGTAACTTCTCAGTCAGTGGATAGTCTACTAGAAGAGATTGGGGAGAGGGAAAAACAGAGAGGTCTGAGAATTTCCCTTATAAAGTTAAAGAGTAATAGTAATAGCTGCAATTAGAGAAAATGGGAACATGCATGCAAGTGTCAGAGAGGAGAGCTGAGGCATCACCTCACACCACTGGCATACTGAATGGGAAAAGACAATTCCCATTTAGATGATGTACAATAACCCAAAGCTCATGGTACAGGACTGGGGTTGCATCTGTTCTGTTCCCCAGCAGTGTTACCCAAAGGCAACAAAAAGTGCAAGATGATTTGAGTGTCATTTATAGTCAAAAACTTTATAGAGGTTAATTTTCTTTTAGCTCATTCATTTTTCTCCTTTTATTAATTTTTAAAGTTAGAATATAAACTAATGGTGTTTTATGTACTTGTGTCATTATGCTGTGTGTTACTTCATCCTCTCCTCATCCTCTTTCCCCATTGTGTTCCATGGTGCCTTCTGCTTTCTCTGACTGGCTCATGGTCTTGCACCAACTCCACTTTCTGCTTTCATGTCACATATCATTACTATACTTTTTCCCTCCTTTGCTTTAAAATCTCTTCTTTCTCTCATCCTTTCTTCTCTAGTTCCTTATCACAAATGTGCAATCTCTCTCTCTCTCTCTCTCTCTCTCTCTCTCTCTCTCTCTCTCTCTCTCACACACACACACACACACACACACACACCTTCATGTAAGGACTCAGACCTTAAATAAGCACATTTATTTATGTAGATTATCTGAAGGTAATCCAACTTCAGAGCTTCAGTGTGCCTGCGTCTTGACTATAATATAATGTCTGTGTTTTCAACTTGCAATGGCATATTGTAAGTATAAGAGTTTTGGATTTTGAAGCATTATGAGTTTCCGGTTTTCACATTAGGAATGCGCAAGCTCTTTAATCCGTACAATTACACCCTAATATACTACTAACAAACAACAGAGGAAAACTTTTGCTAATACCCAACAAGGAATCTCTGTGATATTTCAATAACTACAGTAGTAATATTATCCATAATAGAATAAATTAATTAGTAATGGCATAAATCATATCAGTGACTTGTGGGTGATAATGCATGATTGAAAGAAGCCATAAGGGATGTTTTAGGGTTACATAGATGTTTTGTCTTTAATGGTGTGTGGTTATACATATATACACATTTGCAGAAACAAATGTAACTATATAATTTAAAGTTGAGCTTTTAACATTATGTAAATTATACTTAACTTTACTTAAAAATAATTTCATTAGAGGATTTATAATGAGATGAGAATGGATGGGTAAGTTTTTTGTTGTAGCTTCTTGTTTAGCTAAAGTTGCTGAGCAGTGCTATTTCATGGACAAAATCCACATGGTTCTATCTTCTCAGTACTGAATAATTTCCCAAATCTATAGCACTGTAATTTCTCTTGGTGACAAATGAAACCACAGCAAAACTTCAAGGTTCCTTCTAGCACAGAGTATCATCTTATACATTTATTTAGACAGAATCTAAGTAGCATTTCTTTAGCCTACTAAAAGTTATTTCCATCTGCCACATTTGTTGACTTTTCATGACGGGTTCATTCCAGAATTAACTTGGGGGATCTAATAGATAGAGACTATATAGATACCTCAAAATGTTTTAGGAATACTGTAAGTTGAGTTTTGTTCAAAATAAATTGTGAACATATGTAGTTTATTGCAATAAGGGTTGACTTTAAGTGTTTCACAATACCTAGTAAAAAATGCAGTTTGTGAAGATTAACTGGGGAATATGGAGTGAAAATAATTAGCTAGATCTACCATTTGCATGTTTACCTTGTGAAGAACACTTGAGTTGCTTCAGATAGGCAATCACACTGAACTCTCGCAGCACCCGGTGAAGGAGGTAATTATTGTATCACAGGTGGTAGACGAAGACACTGAGGCTCATATAAGTGAACAAATCCAAAGTTCAGAATCCCGTCCTATGGCCAGTGAACTCCATCATCTATATCTTCACTGCCTAAGAGAAACATCAACTGATTTGCTCACTCAACAGCTTTTATAAGGTGCCTTCTCCTTCATGTACTAATGACAGGATTTTCCCTGCAGTTGGTGGCTTTAAAGAATTCCTACAAAGAATTCTTTGATGATTGTCAAGGAAGTAGAGCTTAATATCCCTGCCTCTAGAAACAGAGTGGAGTTAGTGATTTAAGGTAGAACATAGAATAAAGTAAAGACAGTATGCCACTTCTGGGACTAGGTCACAGCACACTGCCTCTTTTCCTTGACTCACCCTCCTGGGTTATTATAATAGGAGGAAATTACCTGACATTTGGAGAGCACATATGCAGCCCTATGAAGGGACCTAGTAGACTTCCTGCCAACAGCCAGCCATGTGAATGAGTTTGAAAGTGGTTTCTTTTCCACAGCCCTCATCAAGACTTGAGCAATGCTCAATCTCCTGATGACACACTCATGAGAGAACTCATTCTGGAATCAGGTTTTATAGTTCATAAAATTATATTAGCATGTTAGTTAGTATTAGTAGATTATAATATTGTCCTAAGAACATAGCACCAGTTGGTTAGCTTTGGAGCTCACTATGTTCCACAATATTTTTACTCTAAGTATGTTTCTGCTATGTGTTATGTGGTTTTAATGCTCTATTTAATATTTTAGTAGCTCCTTAAAGTCATTTTTCATTACTAAAGCCAAGGATACTGTCTAGTGTTATCAGTAGAAGGTTCAACACTAAAGGACTCTATTTTTAATGAGCATCAAAGGGCGAACATATCAATGCATATAACCAAATAATTACAAAACATTTTTACTAATAGCTTGAAGCACAGAAACAGAAGGAATTCTGAGTCAATATGTTCATAACTATGCACTGTGAAACAGAAGATAGAGTTATATGGGAAAATCAAGGGAAGAAACTCAGACACATACAAACACACCACTTTAATAGATTTCAGGCTTCATTACCTAAGCTCTATTTTCTGTATATTTATATAAATAAATAGTTTGACTCAATGTATCAAATTGAAACACATATAATTTAGTTTCAAAGAAAAATATTTTCTTAATTTTAATATAGTGTTTCTACAGCCATCAAACAAGTCTTGTTATTATTGAAGACTGAGGACATATTTTCTTCTGGTTTTTGAAATACATATATTAAGTTAATGCTTTACCAAATATTGCAGTCATTAGCTATGCTTCCAGACTGTATCTCATAAATATCATAGGAATTACTGACATTAATTATCAAAAAAAGTTGAAAATTATTGGATAATTATTAAACAAATTGAATTAATTTTCCTCTTCAACATTGGACAAGTCATGACTATATGCCATTGTTTGAACTACCACTATGCATTCTTCCATTCATACATGTCAAATATGTTTATAACAAAATGTAAACAGAATGAAAGTTGGTAACAAATGCCACAAAGCAAAGAATTTTAATCTTACACTTTGAAGATGGTGATGATAAAATGTGCTAATGACTGAAAGAATCGCAGAATTTATTTTGTCAATACTGCAACTGAATCAAATTCCTTCCAGTTTCTCTATTTTCCTGTGTGTAGCTCCTTAAAAAGTTATCAAGACTTCAAGTGAAGATAAGTGCTGTCTCCAGATAGGGACTTATTAAAAACAATTCACTTTATACAGACTTTCTCAGGCTAGAAGGATAATGATTACTATCTCAAGGGCAGGAAAAGGTCCAAAGGGAAAGGGTAAAAAACCAACCATGAAACTTTGACAAATTTATCAATCAACAAAACTTTGGCATATTGAATCACGTGCTCTTCATTGTAAAGGTGCATCTAGCAAACCAAAATTAACACCTAGGTAATTCTTGAAGTAATGAATCTGTGGATGATGGTGTCAAAAAGACTAGGAGGTAACTTTTGTGGAAAGCATTTAAATCCAAAGGGGTTTCCTGTAATAGACTGGTGTGTTGTAGCTATTAACCAGCGATCCACCGATAAGTGAGAAGCATTGAGCTAGAAGACCTCACTCTTCCTATTCATCCATGTTCCATTTTTACTGCACAGGCCTTTGCCTGATGCTTATTGTGGCATGATTGAAAAATTCGCCCACCTGCTTCCAGGAAGCATAACCTGTTCCAGGAAGAAGAAATAAATTAAAAAGTTAAATGGATCAGTAGATGTGGACAGTAAGGATGCCATTCTAAGATATGCAATTAGTTAACATGTATTTCCATGGAGAAACTGTTTTTGAAAATATGGTGTGTATACATAAAACAAAATATCATTCATCCATAAAACAGTGAAACCCTTAATAGAACTGGAGGACAGAAAATTAGGAGAAAGTCCTTCAGGGACAAATACTACATGTTATCACTTATCCATGGCAATTTTAAAAAATGAGCTAACAGAAGTGGAGAGTGGGAATAATAATCCCTGGGTTGGGAAGGGTAGGGGGAAAGGGGAAGAATTTAGGTTACAGGTACCCAAAACAGGGAAATGGGAGCTATGGCATCTGGGATGGCTATTCTTGGTTGACTACAACCGGATGAGCTACAGCCTAGAAAGGGAGAGAACACCTGTGAGAGATTTACTACTTGGTTTGAAGTGGGTGAATCCATTTGTATTTCAGACCTTTGAGGTAGGAAAGTGGGAAGACACACTTTTAAGCCGGTTCACACCTCTGGTAGAAGCCTATACAATATAAGGGTATGGAAGAAGGAAGGTTTTTCTCTTTGTCAGATTGCCTTCACTTTGCTAGCAAGTCCATTCCTTCACTGGCATTGGATCCTGTATCTTCAGGATTCCAGTATATACAGAAGACCAGCCGAGACACCTAAGCTTGTGGGACTAATTAGATTAGATTATTAGATTCTCAGACTTTCCATTCACAGCTAGGCATTGTTGGATTGGACTGAATCATATAATCATTCAAATAATTACTTCATATATATGTACATATATATGTATATATATTCATTCCATAAATTCAGTGACTCTAGAGATCTTTGACTAATATGGCATCCTATAGTGCCTCCAGCAATTTATGACACATTTCAAAATGGCTAGAAGAGTTGAATGGTTCCTAACACAGAAAAATAAAAGATTTCAGGGAAATTTAAAATGCCAGGTGTTAGTGATGATAGATGAGCCTAGCTTGTCTCACACTGTGGATTGTAAATAGGCTGATAGATACTTGCATAGGTGTATGCAAACATTTTACATTTATTCATACATCTTTGGTAAGGAGGGCAAGAAAAATTCTTCCACTTTAAAGCTCCATATAAGTTCAAAGACGAGACCCCCAGTAGAGACAAATGATGGTTTAACTTTAGCTGCAATACTTAATTAAAACACAGTAAATTTGCACACAGTTTTAGGATGATCATGAAACGAAACAGTCTATACATGACAGAAAATATAGCACACAAAGGTGACATCTGTTGTCTGTTTTCACAAAACAAGTGTTTAGGCCTGCCTTCCTTCACGCTTTAAACATTCTGTTTTGATTTATTGGGTGGGTTTTTATTTTTGTTTGTTTGTTCTTGCTTTTGTTTGTTTGTTGGCTTACTTTGTTGTGTTTTTGGGATGATTCAACAGGGATGATGGGGGATATGGGGAAACAAGAAGGTGAACAGAAGTGGGGTGCATGATATGAAATTCTTAAAGATTCAATAAAGAAGTTTAAAAAGGTGATCTTCTTCCCTATACTGAGTCCAAAGGAACACTGATGACAGCACAGCCCTAGGTCTGGGTCTTCATGTTGGCCTAACCCTCTGCTTGATAACAGCATGGCCCCAGTTCTGGGCCTTCACACTGATAACCTTGATGAGAGCATGGCCCCAATTCTGGGCCTTCTCGCTGTCTGAACCCTCTACTTGGGACACTTGTCCTCTTGATTTTCACAATGCTGCCTTCTTTCATATTTTTCAAATCTCTGCTATGGAATCCTATTCCATTACAGATGCAGATTTCCTGATCATTGTCATTATTTCAGTTTTTGAGATTATAATTACATTTCCTCTTCCTTTTCCTTTCTTCAACCCTTCCCATGGCCCCCTCCTGGCTCTTTCAAACTTAGGCCTCTTTTTTCACTACTTGTATGTATGCATACATAATATATTCATACACACATATACATATATATGTATACATACAAGTATATGTAAATATATAGACATGTGGGTATATGCATACACAACATACATATATACATGCATATAATATATATATGTATATATATGTATACACACACACACACACACACACACACATATATATATATATATATATAGAGAGAGAGACCCTTCTCAGTCTGCACAATGTACTTTTATTTATATTTTCAGGACTGAACCTCTGACATTAGACAGTCAGTTGGTGAGCTCTTCTCAATACTTTCTTCGTAAACTAAGAGATTAGGAAAACTAAAGCATGAAGCACTGGGTGGAGGGACTAAGTTTCTTGAACTCTTTCAGCATTTCCTGCATAACCTGGAAGGATTTGCTATATGCACGTACCAGGACACATTCTCTTAGTGACCTGGAAGGAATTATCACAGATATGCACTGGTGTGTATACATTTATATTTATATGCTTAAATATTTGACTAGCTTTACAGAAGAAAAGTAAAGAAAATAAAAATCCCTGGTATCATCAACGCGGACTTGGGACTAGCTCTTCATCCACATACTTTTCTTCCTTAAAAATATGGCAGATGTAAACATCAACAACAATAAAATGAATGAGGTAATAGTGAGTTTTTATTGCTCATTATTTATTATCTAGCAAAACTTAGTTACATATTTATACAGTTTAATTTTAATACGGGCTAAAATAGTGATCTCTACCTTGTGTTTGTACATGTAATATATATATATATATAATATATATATATATATATATTGAAGTTCGTCTTTGTAGGAAATAAAAATCAGAACATTTGCTATTTTCTCGAAACATACACAGATTAAAGAATGCATCACCTTTGCTGAGTTTGATCTTGTAACAGTGGATGCTAACAGCAGGTTTAATCACAGCTATGGCAACAGCTTTTGTGCTAACACACAGAAAATTTAAGCCATTAAACTAAGAATTATGAAAGCATCTCAACCTGTACATCCTCAAAATGTGTGTCCTCTAGAAATGCCAGATTCTCTCGTTGACATCACAGTAGATCCATGGACACCCCACCCTGACAGATTTCTGAAAGTTCTGTCACAGAACATCCTCCAGGCAATACAGCCCCAGACAAGCTCTAAATTGGGGTCAGGGTGACCTCCTTCTGCATCATCACCCAAATCCCAAGCTGCTGACTGCCTTTGGCTGAACAAAACTGAGGAGCGAGAACCTATAGTGCTGGCTCCTACAGAGCTGTGGGGACGAGAAGGAGCCTATACAAGCCATTGTTCAGTGCATAGATAGAGAAAGCTGATTGTTACCCTGTAAAAACCTCCATGGAAGCATTTTCCTTTTTGCTTTCCTGGTCTCTGTTTACAACTGGTGCCCTGTCAGTTCTCCTGGCATGGCCTTAGGGAAGCTCTGGCTGAGCTATATCACTTCTCAGTCCCACTTGGACTAACTGATTCAAAGTGTGCTGTCTTGTTTCCTTTGTGGCACACTGTATGCAACAAATATTATGCCTAAATCACAACTCCTTTGTCCAAGAAACTAACATTCTTGCTTCATTTTTTGCTGCCAGGGTATGTTCTTGTGGACAGATAATTATCAAGATTCCCTTCCTTCCCAAATATACGTCAAGTGTCTCACAGTTCAGTAAACACAACATTCTTAAGGTGGGAATGTTCTTCTAGTCTAAAAGCTCCCATAACTCTCAAATCTTTCAAAGGGAAAGGTTTCCAGGGAAGACTCCACATTTTCAGATTTTCCCCCAAATGGGGTTCATACATAAATCCTGTGCTTCTCATCAACAGTAGTTAGAATTCAAGATGACTTTATCAGCGCTGAACACTGTACCTTCCAAGAAGTTGGAAGATGACACTGTGCCTAAAGGTGGCTTGAGTCAGAAGTAGATCTTTTCATGGTTCCTTATGTGTAGGTTCAGAAGGAAAAGAGCAGGAGTTCTAAAAGAAATCAAACCCTTTTGAATTTATCCCTAATTTCAGGAGAAGATGGAGTAAGACATCTCCTGCTACTTAACCTTCGGAAATTGGTACAAAGTTACTTATGAGTGCCATATGCGCTGGCATCAGTAAAATATAAGCCTAGTGGGTTGGAGAGATGGCTCAGCAGTTAAGAGTGTTTGTTGTTCATCCAGAGGACAGCTGAGTTCAGTTTCCAGTACCTACATTTGGCAACTCACAATCACCTGCAACTTAGCAGGCCTCCATGGGCATACATTCACACATACATTAAATAAAAATAAAATTAAAATTAAAAGTATTAAAGATTACCCTTGGACTAAAAGAATCATTCTCCCATAGAACTAAATTTTTTAAGTGACCTAGAAATGATCCCAATGATGAAGGATCTATTTCTTCCTACATTATCCTCATACATTTGCAAAAAGATACTGATGCAAATCATAAGGCCTTTCAACATCCAAGATGCAGGTATGATATAAGCATCAGTTTGAGGGAGATGGGGGAGCAATGTGTTTCATTTTAGGAGATTCATTCTCCAGGGCCTTTCTATCTCCACTACCAGTCTCTCCATGACTAGTGAAAGGTCTTGTTTCCTGTTGAGGTAAAGCAAACAATACCCTTCAGAACATCCTCCAGTAGCTGTATTATTGTAGTTGAAATCCCTAGAACTGAATCTCCTACCGGGAAATTTTGAGTATCGTGGTTAAAGATTCCAACTTTACTGAAGTAGAAGACACTATGTCATTTCTAGATCACCTTATATAAATAAATTAACCAATTTTGTTTAGCTATGATAACAAATGAAGGACAGGTAGGATGGCTCAGTGGGTATAAAAGTATTTGCCACAGAAGCCTTGAGTACCTGAATTTGACACTTTGAGTCCATAAGATCTGGATGCAGTGGCATATATGCATAATCCCGGCATTCATATTGAAAGATAGGAAGTGGAGACTGAGTTTTCTAGAGTCTTCAGGTTAGCTAGTCTGGAGAACACTACACTGAGGAAACAACAAAGGAGACCTTACCTCGACAGAAGCAGAAGGCAACTACTGACTCCTGCCAGTTGTCTCTTGACCTTTGCATCCATGCCATGGCACATGCCTGCCTGCACACACAGGCATGCATCCACAGAACTGATTGATATTTATCATTAATAAATTAAGTATTTATATTTAGTTATATTTAATAAAATTATCCATATTATTAATTATACTTTAAAAGGAGAAAATAGAATCAGAGGGTCCCTAGGGGAGACACAATTTACTTTGAGTAGAAACAGAGAAGGGGGAGGGAAGAATTTGAAACAGAGAATTGAGAAGACAGGAATATCATGTAAAACGAGACTTGTCTCTAATAATAAGACACTCAGGAATCCTAGCTTGCCTTGTCTGATCATAAATCAATAGTAAGAAGACACTTCTGATGACAACATCCCATAGAATCCCCAACATGTGCCTTCCATTCCTTTGTCCATTGAAATTTTTCTCACAATAAGAGCAACTTAATTTCCCGTTTTCCAAAAGCAGGGAATCTGGGCTTTGATCTGAGTGACTTCTCTGTAGCCCTAGGTACAAGTAAGCTGCAGCTCATGGAACCCATGATTTTCTTTCTCTTGTTCTTGTCCATAAGCCGTTTTACTGTGTGAGTTTGTAATTTATTTTTTGTTCTTTTTGTTTTTATTAAGAATTATTTTTAATAGACTCTTTTCATTTTACATAGCTATCCCCATTCCCAGTCCGTCCCCTCCCCCCTTCCTCCATCTTCTCCTCACTCTACTCCCATATCCACTCCTCAGGAAGGGTAAGACTTCCCATGGGGAGTCAACAAAGTCAGACACTTAACTTTGAGGCAGGATCAAGGCCCGCTTCCTCCTAGATGCCAGGTCTCCTAAATGCCAGTTCAAGCACTGAACCAGCACAGGACCAAATTAGGCCCACTGAATGTGGCAGACAGTTGTGAGGCTTGGACAGTCTTTAGAGCCACTGGCAGTGGGACCAGGATTTATCCCTAGTACTTTCTTTTGTTTTTAATTCTTCCTGCAGAGCAGTTTTTAAATCCTTGCTTCACTTACAAGGCAGTGGAATCCAAGCTTCAAGCTTCAGCACTGTTGTCTCTGCTTTCTCTTCTTGTATAACCACACACCCACCCAACCCTCCCTGATCCAATAAAGCACCCTGCCCTGTGGCAAGTCCAAGACCCTCCCTACTACATCTAGGTTGAGCAAGATATACATCCAAAAAGAATAGGATTCCAAAAAGCCAGTACATGCAGTAGAGACAAATCCCAGTGCCACTGTCAGTGGCCCCTAAGCCTCCCCCAACTGTCAACCACATTCAGACAGACTAGAGGGTTCCCAGGAATCTACAAGGATGACCCCAGCTAAGACCCTAAGCAATAGAGGAGAGGGTGTCTTAACTGGCCTTGCCCTGTAGTCAGACTGATGATTATCTTAAATTATCACCATAGAAACTTTGTCCAACAACAGACGGAACAACAGAGACGGAAACATTGGAGCACTGGACTGAGCTCCCAAGGTCCAGTTGAAGAGTGGAAGGAGTGAGAATATGAGCAAGGAAGTGAAGACCATGAGGGGTTCACCCACTGAGACAGTTTGCCTGAGCTAATGGGAGCTCACCAACTCCAACTGGACTAGGAGTGAACAAGCATGGGATCAAACTAGTCCCCTTTTTTTTTCACTTGTTAAACCACAACTCACTTACACATGACTGGGAAATCTTAAGTTTTCGTCTGTGCATCAACCTTAAACCCTAATCATACAATCCAAATTCCAAGCTTCCTAGACAGATCCAGCAGGGTTCCTTCCCATTCAGTCACACAAAAGAAAAACCATAGAAATATTATGGCTCCCCCATTCTTCAGAACATGTCAGCAAGGTTTGTGCATGGCCCAGCCACACACAATCCTCACCCCTTGTACACAGAGGACTTAGAAGATTAGATCATAATGCTTTCTGAGAATTTTATTATGTCCATGGCATCCTTTTCTTCCATATGTGCATCAGGTTAGATCTGAGCCTGACCCTCACCAAGAACAGTGTTTGGCACCAATGTTCTCTACTCCAAATACTTCTACTACTACTACTACTACTACTACTACTACTACTACTACTACTACTAATTATTATTATTATTATTATTATTATTATTATTATTATACATCACAGTACTAGACTATAATGCCCACTTTCATGAATTTTGTTTTATTTTTTGTTTTATCACTAAGGCATATAAGCTCGTTGGAAATAAGAGAGAGGACTACAGGGGGCATAAAAATAATCATCTGGAGGTCTCCTTTGGCATTATATCCCCAAGGGTTCACTGAACCTGGTAAGATAGCACGACATGGGGTTTTCTCTGTTTCTTTGGGGACTGATGCCACAGAAACTTCGTTTATAAAAGATATTACTGCATCCTCTTCAACTCTTTCTCCTTTGATGTTTTGTCTGTATGTTTGAGGTCTTGCTATATACCTCTTTCTTCTCACTTATTAGCCTAGGCTGGCCTTGATTTTACAGTAATCCTTCTGTTTCCACTTTTTGAGTGCTAGAGTATAAATGTGGCAAGATATCCAACAGCTGGTCCTTATATTTCAGAACCTCTACTATAGAGTTGATATTATTAATCTTCTTCCTTGTTTCCACTATCAGGTCATAAGCACACCTTTAGGAAAAAGCTGTTTTTGTTTTTGTTTTTTTTTTTTTAAATCTCTCCTGTACACACTGCATGCCTTCCTTGCTCATTGAATAAGCTAATAAATAAACATCAGAAAATAACTTCTGCATGTCTTTATACCAACATGAAAAAGAAATCCAGATATGACAAGTATTTAAAGGCTGCAGCCAAAGTACAAATCTTTCAGTGAAGCAGGAAGTCACAATTTCTGAGTACTGGGAAGAAGCTTGATAATCGCTGTGAACAAAATCCTTGGAACTAGAGCCTGAACTGCAAATACACTTCTTCTCAAGAAGTCAGAGCTCTAGAAGAGAGCTTTGTCTCGGGAAATTTGTATAAGCAGTCTGTAAATCTATTATTTTCAAGCCACGAAAAATATAAGGAGTTGCTTCTCCATGATAATTTAACCAAGAATTCCCATGAATCTTTTAAGTACAACGGTAACTTCTAGTAGACACATCTTTGAACATATCTCCAACTTAAGTGAATTGACAGATTCACAGCAGTTCTTTTGAGACCACTTAATAACAGACCTCAAAGAGATAAACTCAAAGAAAAATGTTTTGCTAGAAAGCTACAGAATAAATTACCATCTCAGAGAAGACTGCATGTTGGTGTAGTAATCCCTGGTAACAGACAGAAAAAATATGTGAGAAACTCAGAGGTTACAGGATTTATAATTAACCCTAGATCATGCTGAAGTTGGTAACTGAAATTCTTCTAGAAACTAGATAGCATATGACTCAATTAAGCTTCTGGCAGAGCTAACAGGCAGGTAACAAATAAAGCTTGCTAAAGAAAAGAGACTGAGGCAAACATGCTCTGGAGTACAAGCAGACTCTCCTGGAAATCTAGGGGTTGCTATAGTATGAAGGTCAGCAGAAGATCTGTACATTGAAAGCTTGACTTACTTAAAGGTAATATTGAAAATACCATGGACTTTTAAAAGGCAAGGCTTACTGGGAAATCCTAGGTCTTGCAGATGTATTCCTAAGAACTCTGTTGGTCTCTGACCAATCATCTTTCTGTTTCTTGGTTTGTGATATGCACACTCACTCCTACACACTTCTGTTGTGACGAGTTCCTCTTGCCAGAGGATAAAAATTAGAGCCACCTAGACTTCAACTTGATCACCAGAACCATAAGCTACAAAAAAACTTCTATCTGCATAATTTAGGATAGTTCAGAGCTTAATCATATACACAGAGATTCTACTTCTGAGCTCCCCAACCTCTGTGTCATTGATTTCATTATAGTTTCATGGAAATGACTAACATAGAGGAAAGTTTTTATAGTGTCACTAATCCTGCCTCCTCAATTTCTCTGTAGAATGAAGACATCATCTGGTCCCATGTAGGCAAAGAGTTTATGACAAACATCAATCCAATGGCCACTCTTGCTGTCTCCATCTTTCACTAGAACCAAGTCCATTAATGTGCTCAATAATTATTAGGCCTTTACCTCTACTAATGATATTGGGCCACCTTTCTAAGGGTATCAATTACATTCTGCACTGTGTGAAACCCATTGTTTAGTAATAATGTGAAAAAATAGTAAATACATAAATGCTTTTAAGAAGACAAATTTTTATGGACAACACTAATATTTTCTCCTCCAAAATAATCTACAGGGCTCTCTATAAGTGGCCTCATTAACATAAGTCATTTAGTGTATTAGGAATAATCTAGAATTATAAAACAATTTCAAAAGAGAAGACATGGGAGTTGAAAAAAAATCTATCAATAGAGTACATATACAACTAATTAGAGACATGCAGTCTTCAAATTGAACCCCGAAATCATGAGTTATAATAAACTCTACATAAATTCTGATCAGTTCAGGACCCTAACCATGCACATAGAGTTCACTACTGAGATCCAAGAATAAATAGTAGATTTGATACTACATAAATTCTGATCAGTTCAGGACCCTAACCATGCACATAGAGTTCACTACTGAGATCCAAGAATAAATAGTAGATTTGATAAGGGAGAAATGTTCTTATTGGAGAATTATGGGATGAAGTCTGATCATCATTATATATAAAACATGCCAGTATGAGGTTGAACATAGAGGTGTTTTTGATCACAACAGTATCCAGCATCGGACCACTGGAGAAAATAAAATCTAGTAACTCAATGAGAGCATCAGAGAACTAAGAATGGAGTGGGCTTCTTAAGCACATCATGTTTCTCTGGCTTGGAAAACTGATCATAAAGGTATCTATAGAAAGTCAAAGTTTGCATTTCATCTTTCTTTGAGGCAAAAGTCTCTACATTTGATACCTCAACAGAGGAAAGTTCTTGGATAGATTTTTCTTTCCCTATTATTCTTTTTCCTATTTTAAATTGTTTTATCCCTTGAGACCAAGCCTAACACACCCACACTCAACACATAGTAGTTAGAACTCTACTCCACCAACAAGAAAACTTTATACTTCTGGATCCAATAGTGACTTCCATTAATACCCCAGGTATATGCTATAAACCTTAAGTCACTAACAAAATCTTACAACCTCCCCATAGAACTCATAATCTAAGATGAATTTATTCCTAGGTCATGTAAAAAAAAATCAGTCTCTACAGAGAGTAAACAGAGGCTAGTCTTTCATTTCATGGCTGCCAGCCTGAATAATCATACAGAAATTAGAATAATTACAACACTGGCCAACAATTCAAGCATATTTTTAGCTAGCTCTTATATCTTAAATTAACCCATTTCTACTAATCTGTGTAAGGTTCTGTTCTGGTGTCTTTTTCCTTTGACAACTACATGGCATCTTTCTGACTCAGCCCATTCCCTCTCTTTATCTCTGTTTGGATATCCCACATGGCTTTACTCTGATAAGCCATTGGCCCAAACAGCTTTATTCATCAACCAATGAAAGCAACACATATACAGAAGGACATTCCATATAACCTTCCCTTTTCTGTCTAATTTAAAAGGAAAGTTTTAACTTTCACATAGTAAAATTGAATATAAAAATTGGTATCAAGCAAGAATTAGAGTTACAATATATTTATGAGTTTAAAGTTTTATATCTCATGTATCTTTTATCATAATTGAGGAAAACTATAACTATCTGTCTTCAACTCTACCAAAGACCCCAGAAGGATATACTATTATCTAAGGAAATAGGATGTACATTGTAAGCAACTTCCAAAACTCTAAAATTGACAGAGACATCTCGATGCCTGGATAGTCACCCAAAGTTCTTTTGTAACACTGGGGCATCCATCTTCAGTCTATAGGCCCATAATATCTGACAGACTTTTCTATGAAACAGGAAATTTGGAAGACTATTCAATCACTTTCTTCTGTGTCTTGCAGAATGTCTGACAGTGAAGCAAGAACCCTAAAGGACCATCTCATCTTTTTGAAAGTTTAGCAGTCCCTTTTTCATAGGTCCTGGATTTCCAGTTTATATAGCATACTCTCAAGCAGTCCAAGCAAGATCAGTTTCTTGCCCCAATGGCTAGCCTTATCACATTGAAGGAAAATTTTATAACAAGTTTTTCAATGTCCATCAACCTCTCTGAAGTAATTGGTGCTGCCAGAAGCAGACATGTCTCACTGTCTAGAAAAGTCTAAGTTTTAAAAACATTTTAAATATCATATTCTGTAGATCTTTGAAAGATTTGAAGAATATCTATCCATCTGAAATATATCTCTAAACATCTAGAAAACAAAACTAACATGACTACAGTTTGAGTATTACAAATGACTATTAATTTATATTTCTTAACTATATATTACAATTTAAATGGGCTGAACAAACACAATACCTTAAACAAGAGCAGAAATATATATATATATATATAATAACAAAATTAACCTTAAATTTGTATCAATAAACCAAGATACATACCAATGCAAAGCATTCATATTCAATCTTACATCATATCTCCCCCTCTTATTTTAGAAAGAGATTGAAGTGACCATTTAATCATCTATAATGAATCCCTTTTAAATGAAAACAAACATTTATAAACAATCATTTTGGAAATGTGGGTGTAGCTTTCTAGGTATATTAGATTATTACTTGTGAGCTATTATTTATAGACAATTTACATTGGTATACATTCTTCTATATTGATACAAATTCAAACTATATTTTTTATATTGAATATGCTCCTATTTCTGTTTGCAATATTTGTGCACTTTTGCAAAGTAATTTTGTCATATTGTATGCATGCATGTTTCTACTTTGCTTAAGATATTCTGTGTATTGATGCAATTTTAGAATATATTTATCATATTGAACTATACATTTCTACCTCTGATCAAGATACTTATATATTGTTTACATTTTGAGGTCATTGTCCACATTTGCTGCACACTTGTTTAGAAATTGTTTAATTTTAATATAAAACTGTAATCTTTAAACTATATAGGTATTAAGAATTACATATCAATAGTCATCCATGTTTAACACATATATAGTTAGACTAATCAGGTTCTTTAGATGCATAAAAATTATAATCTGCATAGATAGGTAATCTTGAAAAACTTCCAAAAGCTTCAGAATATGGCATTTAAATAACTTAGGTTATTTAACCTGGCAGCACTGATCTATTCCTGGGAGAATGTTGGGCACCAAAGGCATTCCACATGAAGCTTGTTTTCTTTTTGGCAAAGCTGACCTTTGGGCAAAAAAAGAAAACTGTCCCTGCCTCAACCACTGAAAAAATATAAACAAGCAAAATACAAACAGAAAGACTGCCAAACACTGCCAAGGCAGGGTAAGATGGTTTTCAAATTTTTCTGCCTCTGAAAATGGTCTGTCAGTTTCTCTAGGCCTTAGCCAAAGTTGATTGCCCCAATCTTACAAATGAGACTTTGGGTGGTTGCCCAAGTAGCCAGTTGTCTCTATCATTTCTTGCATCTTTTGGAAGTTGTTTCATTGCACTTCCTGTTTACTCGAGTAATATTATGTCCCTTCTCAGGTCTTTGATAAGGCTAAAGACTAGATAGCCATAGTTACTTTCCTCTCATGACTTAGCCAAAGCATTTTAAATATAAGATTTAGACTCCTTAGGGTAAGATAATTATTAAAACATTTAGCATATGTTTTTTGTTTGATGTTGTTCATGCTGGTTGTAATTCTATTTTTATGCATGTTTTTGCCTCTTATTTTCCCTAGAAAATGCCTGATATTTGTTCTTATTGTATATAGTTTGATATTAGAATCAAAACTCTTTTATTTAGAAAAAAGGGGGAGGTGCTGTGGGAACTCCTTCAGCCAATAACCTTTAAGATACCAGCCCACTTTGGGCATGGTATCATGTGCTATAAATGCAGAGGAAAATCGTGTGTGGGCCTCAGCTGTTAGATTTAGTTCCAGTTCCCAGGGACTGCAGATAGCTACTCTTTCTGTGAGTTTATCCCCAGATAAATAAACCTTTGTTATACTCTAATATGGGTGATTGTGGAATTCTTTGGTCTGCCAACAATGCAGAGAAGATCAACACTAGTAATATGTTTCCTACAGGGAACAGACACACACTGATAAACATTCCAAGCTACAAGAACAACACCAATTTTTATCATTGTATCTACATGAAAAGTGTACATGCAATTAATGTTTTTTTCACACTATTTGGAAAGTATTCACCTAGTCAACTAGATTGTTCTAAAAATCTCTGTATTTTTCTACTTAGGATTTAAATGACTTTAAAAATAGTTTATATCATTTCAAATCATTTATAATTACCCCTGAAAGTATGAAAATAAGAAGATATAGTAAAACCCACTCTCATTTTTGCCAGAGACAAACTCTCATAAGATTTGCTTTTTAAAAGATACAATATCATGGAGGAATTGTACTAAACATTTAGGGATCTGTGGTGTATATGAGATGATGAGTAAAATTTGTATAATTAGTAAGCATAATTATGTGATCTGATTTATAGGATATAAATGGCAAAGATGTTTTCCTATATAAGACTGTCATTTCTAGGAAGAAACCCAATAAAACTCCTGAAGGCAAGAATACGTTTAGAATTGGACTTAAGAACAAATGCTATTATTCTACATGCTGCTTAGAAATTTACAACTTCTAGTCAATATTTTTAAGTACCTTTGCATGAATTCTTTTCTTCACAAATATTTGATATGTATTGCCTTATAACTTTTTAAATTTATTTTTTCACAAGTTTATATATGTATATAATGTGTTGTAATAATACACCATTTCACACTCCCATCCACTCCTGCTCGTGTGTGTGTGTGTGTGTGTGTGTGTGTGTATGTGTGTGTGAAGGTCTTTTGAAAGTAGCTACAGCTTCTATATACCTATGATGGCAATGGCGATATCATATCTAGTAGTGAACATTTTGTAGCACTCCTCTCTGTATGCCACAGTTACATCTTTTGGTACACACTCTGCAATCATACTGGGGCCTTAGATGGAGTGATACAGTTAGATGCCCAATATGGGGCTGAACACTTATTCACTTTACTTTGATTCACTTTAATTTGCATTAACTTTATTTAAAAGAAGCCTCGTTGACCAAAGCTAAAGCCAATATTAGTCTCAGAACAAAAGCAAAAATATTTAAAAAGCAGTTTGATAACATGTCTATTCAGCAAATCATCAGTAGTAATTTTCCCTCTGTGACCTGTGATCTCGCCAGCTATAAACTTTTGGTCAGATTTATAGTATCTGGCATGTATTGCTTTCTGTGGAATCAGCTTCAATACTAATCAGAAAGTTTTTGGCTAATCCCCCAAACAACGATGTGACTATTTTAACAATGGTTAGATCTAGCTAAGGATTTCATTATAACTTAATCATTAAACTTATATATTTATACTATGTAATATTTTTATGCTAGAGAAAGCAATGGTCTAATAAATATTATTTCACATCTCACTAAATACTAACTGAATATCTTAATGGTAAGAACTAAGTCTGACACTCGAGATTTAAAGATCAAAAATAAATAAGAGATGTGACCTCTGGGGATTCAGCATTACCTAGAAGAGCTCATGAAGTGCCAGACATACTCAGCAGGAAGATAAACAGAACAGAACACAACAAAGTTGTATTTCCTACCAGGAGAGAAAAATAGACAAGGGAGATAGAAGACACTTCTGTCAGAACCTGACGAAAATGTAGCTCATAAGCTGAGTTGCATGGGTAAGAAAATGAGCCAGGTTGCACGGGAGAGTAAAGAGCGCAGCAGTGGCCCTGTCCCCCGGGAAACCAACGACAATGATACAGAATAGTGACTTCAGGCCAATGGAGAGACAGAAAATAATCTCGTAGGCTGCTAATTTAAAAGCTTAAACTCTATTCCGAATGTGGTGAGAAAGACACTGAAGAGTGAAAAGTGAGGTGGTGACAGCAATCTGACCTGCATTTTAAAAATACTTCACACTTGTGAGGAAAAGAGAGAGGAAAGGAGAGGGGGTTGCGAACAAGGCATCGCGAGAGCTGGTAGTGTCTATCGGTGAGAAAGCGTGGTGGGCTTCGTAGTCCAGAGCAGCACTATGGACAGGGATGATGTAACATAAAGTTTGGGGGTAGATAGAAATAGCAGATGAATGGGAAATTGTCAAAGGCCTCCCTCTGCATGTGACCAACTGGATGTTTTACTTATTTTGATTTTTTTTTATCAGATCTGTATGAGTGGGAGGAGACTAGAGCTTGGGGAAAATCAGACCTCCACTTAAATAGGTCAGTGTTGCTCTGTCTCTTAGACTAGGGCTTGAGGGAGAATGTAGAGCTTACCAAGAAGCTCTGTTTTAGATTCCATGCATAGGACAGGGATTCACCAGCATATAAATGTTATCAACAGAGATGAATAAGAGTGTCCAGGGAAAGCAAGCCCATCTAACCCTTCACACTGTTTCCTTATGATTCTTTCATGCCTGAAACTTTTTCATGACCCAAGATGATTATTTAGGGTGTAAGCTAGCCGGGCGGGATGGAACAAAAGGGCCTGCTCTCCTACAACACAAACCAAACATTTACTGACTGAAAAATGTAACATCATTTATGTCTCAATAGTTTTTCATATACATATATATTTACTAATCATTAAGGATGAAAGATAATTTACATACTAATGAGATTATATGCTTGCTTATTTTGTGTTAAAGAATCAAATCTTGGAAATTTGATACGGCAGGATGCAAAAATAACCTTTGGCGTTTTTCAAAGCTGATTGATATCTTGATTTTATATTTGTCAACACAGAGAATTCTATTCCATATAAATATATAGTAAAAAATGGCAGAAGTACAGTTAGGGTAAGTTTAGGAGTGTTGGATGATCTGTCCTATTTCAATCTAGACTTTGTGTAACTTGCTTTGTGATATTCAAGTTAATACCTCAAATAACAACATTAAAAAACAAAAATTCTAACACTGTGCTATCCATAGATATATAAATATGATACACTCGGAAGAACCATGGTTGGAAAGTGCTGAAGAAGTACGAAAAGTCTTTGCCTTCTATAATTAAACCATTATGTTTTGTCAGAACAGAGTTTGCATTATACAGTAAAAAACTGCAATCCAAAGCACAATAGTCTCAAATTTGAAGTGAGGTGGTTCAGGCAGTATATAAGTTTACTCAATGATTTTCTTTTTTCTTTTTTTTTTATTATTTTTTTTTAAATTTATTTATTTATTAAGGATTTCTGCCTCGTCCCCACAACCGCTTCCCATTTCCCTCCCCCTCCCCCGATCAAGTCCCCCTCCCTCATCTGCTCGATTTTCTTTTTTCCATTTTGACTATGTAACAGATGAAAAGAGTATCATTTGGTTATTATTTGAAGGTTATTTATTTTCTTATCTTTTATTGTTTATATCCCTAAAATTAAGCACACATGAGCAAGATGGGACTGCTTTAAAACAAGATAGAGAAATAGCCAGAAATGTTTTAATCAAAATATGGGACAAGTCTGCAGTATGATTGTAGTGTTGCAATGAGAAGGAAAGCTCTGTCCAGTGTCAGCATTCTTCCCTCAGTTCTGTCCTAGAAGTCTCCCTCTTATTCCTAGACACCAAGCTCTGAGACAGTTATAACCCAAAGTTCTACCACGCTGCTAAAAATGTCACTCTGGGGTCATTGTACATGATGTAGTTTGTGGATGTTTAGCCTAAAATAGACATTTTTAAAGAAGGTAGCTAAACAGTTTATTAATTAAGGTAATAACCTGAAACCATTCTCATAAATGTTTCCCCACAATATTTCTGAAATGGAGGTTGGCCCAGAATGAAAATGAATGTGGCAAGTTGTACTCGGAGGCCTAAAGAAGCTTCTTTATTAAGCAATGGTATTCACAGCATACAGAGGGGAATCCCACATCAGCAAGTGAGATAGTGTCAGTAGAGACTTGTGGAGGGAGAAAAGAAAGGGACAAGGTTGGCGCTGTAAAGGGACACCTGAATAGTGGACAATGAAGGCATCAGGACTTCATAATCCTAAATTCCTTATAAAGGTGCAAGAGTAGGAAGACCATGAGGAGTGGCACTTGTTATTAATATAAAAATATTTAATGATGAAATCAAGCTGTCTTCTCTAGCCCTCCAGGGCTTGGTGGCAGGGTTAACTGGCACCAGTTCTGAGCTAGATCAACAACCTTCATCTTCTGAGCTCACACAGCTCTCAGGCTCCCATTTTCTTGGCTTTATCTCTTTTTCTGATTTAAATTTCTAACAGCCTCCTTTTCCAAGCAAATGATTTGAATTTAGCTGCAAGCAAACACTTAAAGGTCACTTTTGTTCTTGAGGTTTCAGTCTACGATAGCAATGGCATCTCTTCCAAAACCCTCATATCAGTATGTGTGACTACTCGCTGTGAGGCGAGAGCAGTTTTCTGAACTTCATGCCTGCAGGGTGACAGAGAGGCTATAATCAGACCTTGCATTTGAAACAGGACAAGTTTTGACAGAATGATAAATGTGACCAGCAAGTGAGACACAAAGGAGCAGCACCAGACTTGGTTTTGAATTTATAATAACCGTTCATTGTGCTTTCTCCAGTAGATTTACTTCTGACTGCTCTGTGGCTAAAGCGACTCATCCTTGCCTAATCTCTACATTCTACTTTCCAAAAAGTCAATCTGAATTTTAACAGGCTACCTGCTACAAACTTCTTTTCTTAAGAAATTGATGTCATAATCATGGCTGATGGGAGTCTAACCAATGAACCTCCCTTCACTCAGGAGTTAGAGACAGTATGCCATGCCCCTGTCTCCAGACGCAGAGGCCACTGAGCAAGATGAGATACACTAGAGGGCATTAATATAGAAGAAAATGACATAAAGACACTTCCTATAAATTTAAGAGATGTGAAAAGTCTTCCTTCTGGCAGATCTAAAAACAGATACCTTAATTACTCAGCTCAGGCTTGTCATATTGGATTGTTCTAACAGGAGTGGAGTACTAAGCAAAAAACAGTTCACACCAAGTGTTGCTTTTGTCCCTGTCTGAAAAACAATCACAAAAATCTTATGTGTATATTCTGTGATGAAGATTTTTCGGGTCATGCTGAGAAAAATTAAATGGGTCGTTCTTGCATTTCACTGCAGGGCAGAAGGAGAAAAGGGACCCTAGGCAGAAACATTAACTTTTTGAAGGAATTAGCATGGTACCAGCAGATAATCATCTAAAACCTATATCACATACATAAATATATCCATAGGAAAATGTTTTAATGTAATTACACACACCTATCACATTCCTATAAATATATAAAGTTTAGATTCTTATGAAATTGTTTCAAAAATTTAAAATTCCTAGGAAAGGAGCTTTCTCTGAAAAGGTGCCTTGTCCAAAAGAATCTTATTCTTAAAGAACTAAATAGTTGAATATAACTAATATTTAATCTCTACTAACATCTAAACAATATTATTCATGGCATATAATACTGCAATTTATATATTAACATTTACTCATCATTTAAATGTCCCACTATGTATTAAATGTATTAAAATATAAATATACTGAAAGTGACAGTATTTTAGAATTTATATTTGTAGTATCATATAATACATAAAATGGTATATGGTATATCTAAATCAAATGAACTATTTTGGTTAGATAAACAAAGATTTCTGTCTCCTCATTCTCATGATTTCCTATTTATTTTAATCTAATGGTCTTTATGTATGTGTATGTACGCACCAATGCACATATGTGAATGCCAGAGGTCAGCTCTGAATGGCTCTATTGATCACTCTCCACCTTCGTCTTTGAGAAAGGGTCTCTCACTGACCCTGGAGCTCATGGATTTGGCTAAAGAGGCTAGCCAGGGAGCCCTTGGGGTCCTCCCATCTTTATTTCCCTGGGTTAGGATTAGAAGTGTGGTTATTTACTCGGGTGCTGAGGACTCAAACCCAGGTCCTCATGTCTGCTCAAGTCCATAAGCACTTTACTAACTGACCATCTCTCTATCCACGAAAAACATTGACAAAATCTTTTATTCAGTATCTACATGTCATGAAACCCTTCTAATCTGACTAATGAGAATAATGATTTGAATCAAAGTGTCTCATCATTTTAATTGCAAGTACTTTTAGGAGTCACATCTTAGGAAGTAAGGACAAGGGATCTCTGAAGCCAAAGGTCAGTACAAAAACATGTATGGAAATGGCCACTATTAAAGGTGGCTGACTTCCCCTTTATGAGTGGAAGCCTCATATCATGGTCATGAGATCATACTTCAAGAGCCATAGGAAAGTCACTTCAGTTCAGACAGTGTAGAAGAACAAGGACATTTTAGCTGGCTTCTGATCTCCACTAGTTAAAACGCAGACCCATGGGACATTTTCCCCCTTCTTTCCGTGCTTTGTCTTACGTAAAAATAAGGATCTCACACAGTCCCATGCTTTGTATGGAAACAGGGGCAGGAGGCAAGTGGCATATGGTTCAGACAGCATGTGATGTGTACCAGCTTGTACCAGTGAGACAGTGGCTGGAGGCTATCATGAGCTGGTGAACCCTGCAGTGACTGGAAGAGAAAATTGAAGGCAATAGGCTCTGAAGGGCGTATAAGCAGTGCTTCTCCTGTCCATGTAGGAGGAGAGAGTTGGTCTGCAGATGTGTCTGCTTAACACGCACAGACTCCAAAGGGATCCCAGACATGGTTTACACTGGATACCCACCAGAAGACAGAACTTTGTAAATGAGACTAAATAAACTTTACTTCTTGTAATTTTGACTATGAATGTGTTTCCTATTTAAGAGTTGCTTTAGTTACTTTTCTATTGCTGTTTTAAAACACTGTGACCAAAGCAGATGACCCTGATTGTGCCCTTGGCTAGTTTTATCCCCGTTATCTCAAAATACTGCTTATGCGTACCTAGTCACCACCAGCAGAACGAAGTGGAAAGGAAGGGTTTCTATGCAGTTTAATGATACTTATGCATTACTCAAATTTAGAAATACTATTAACTACAAAACAAATTAGAGATTACAAACCATGCTATTTATGCAGGTTAACTACAGAAACACACAGATATTACATCCCAAAGGATTTTAAAATAAGCAAATGAAAACCTTGTCTTAAGATATTATTATTTAAAGGCACCAAAGCTTTTAAAGGTACCAAAGCTTTTTGAAGAGGTTGGAAACAAGGACAAAGGGTGGAAAAAAGGGAATCATGTGTTTCTAGTCACAATAACAAACATATAGAACCAGCACAGATGCTCATCAACAGATGAATGGATAATATGAAAAGAAAATATGGTGCACTCTAGTACCAGGGAAACAAACTCTCATGCTGGGGAACTTCACAGATTTCTTCTTATATAGGTCTTTAGCTCCTCATTTGTGTCCTTTGAAGTAAGTGTTGGGGCTGGATTGGCAACTCAGTGGTAAGAGCCGTACTGCTTTTCCAGAGGAACCATCTTTGGTTCCTCATTCTCATGTTGGATAGCTCACAAATACCCATAATTCCAATTCCAGGGAATCAAATCCTTTCTTCTAGCTGCCACAGGTACCTGTACACAGAGACACATTCATATAGTCACAGCTCAGAGTTTTGAAGGGATGTGGCTTACACACATACAAGAGCCATGAAACAATGTACTAGAGTGCATCATCCTCCCAGTACCAGAATGTGTTCACAACTCAGAGGCTTCCCAAACCCCACTAGTTTGGTGATTTTATGAGGGCTTTGCTATGCAAACATAACTGTAGCCTTGTAACTGACTCCATCTCCATCTTTATCCCTCTGGGAAAGAGAGACTGGGTAATAAAATTCCAGGCTTCTAACTATAGCTTGGCCTCTTTGGATACCCTACAGACCAGCTGGAGCTCCGTTGCCGAGAGGTATCAGCATTCCAGATGTGCTCCTGATACTTGGGCTATCCCAAGAGCCTTAGGAGCTCTGTACCAGGAACCAGGGAAACATTATTAAATGTGAAAAATAAATTAAAGTTGTAAGATTAAAAAAAAAACACCTCACCTTGTCTTTGCCAGGCATAGTGAAACATGCCTTTAATCCCAGCAGCTGACAGGCAGATGTAGGCGGATCTCTGTAAGTTCAGGTCTAACCTGGTCTACATAGAAAGTTCTAGGCCAGTTAGAGCTACACAGTAAGACCGTGTCTCAAAAACACAAAATGAAACAAAGGGGAAAAATCAAAACAAACAAAATACCTCATCTTTAAGTACTCAACATTTCTCAGAATTTTAAAAGTCATTCAGTGCTGTCTAAATATTTGTGTTCATAGCCGTAGACCCAGGCTGCTGCTCCTAACCTTGCTCAGAGAAAGTTTCTTTTTTCTTTTCTTTTTTTTTTCAGTGAGAAGTAGTCAATACAGAAATCCAGAAGTGGTCAAAGTGCTAAGAATAAGAAATTGTGAGTCCTCAGCACTGAAGGAGATTAACCCATTTATTCTTCCCGCCATCTACCCCAGGCTTCTTCCTAGCAAAGCTCAGGGACTACTGAGGAAGAGGGAGCAGAAAAAAATGTAAAAGCCATAGAACTGGCAGGACTATCAAAAAATGCTGACATCGCCGGGCGATGGTGGCGCACGCCTTTAATCCCAGCACTCGGGAGGCAGAGGCAGGTGGATCTCTGTGAGTTCGAGACCAGCCTGGTCTACAGAGCTAGTTCCAGGACAGGCTCCAAAGCCACAGAGAAACCCTGTCTCGAAAAACCAAAAAAAAAAAAAAAAAAAAAAAAGAAAAAATGCTGACATCTGGACAAGAAATGACTAACACAGTCATGAACTCATAGCAGTGGTAGCTACCTGCTGAAGACCTGTACAAGATCAAGCCAGTCTAAAGTCCAGCATGGATGGGGAGAGGAGCTCGAGAGGCCTGACTCCTTACTGAGCAGCTACTGGCAGCTGATAGCTGCTGGGGGAAGGAAAAGTCTTCGTTTGGGTGTGTGATCACTAGTAGGTTGTCTGTGGTCAAGTGGTTGTCTCTACACCCATTGCATATATTTGTAGCACTAATCGTATATACTGGGTTATGAAAAAAATAAGAAATTTGGAAGGGGACCTGAGAGAGTAAGGGCCACTGTATTCTTTTAAACACCGCTTGGCCTATTCTCTTCTAGGCTAATTCTCACATATTAATTTAGCCCATTTCTAATCATTTGTGTATGGCACCCCAAGGTGCGCTTACCGGGAAGATTCTAGCCTATGTCCATTCTGGGACGGAGCTTCATCCTGGGAGCGGGGCATGGCGTCTCTCTCAGGCGTCTCTCTCAGGCGTCTGCTTCCAAGAGGAGAGCTGTTGAGACTCTGACCTCACTTCCTCTTCCTCCCAGCATTTTGTTCTGTTTACTCCACCCACAGGGCCAAGCAGTTTCTTTATTGGCCAATGACCTTTCTCCATCATATATGGCTTAACATATCATCTAGCATGATTTGAAATAGGTTAATGGTGAGTGAGGCCGGAGAAAAGTTCAATATTCAAGAGCATTTGCTGCTCTTGCAGAGGACCTGGGTTCAGCACCTATATGATGGTTCACAACCATCCATAACTCCAGTTTCAGGGGAGCTGATGTCATCTTTAGTCTCTACAGGTACCATCAATGTATGTGCTATAATTCATAAGTATAGGCAAAACATCCAAGCACATAAAGTAAAAATGAAAACTTAAAAAAGTTTGTGGCTGTATTGCCATGTTTTATGGAATTTCAGAGACCAAGAATTGGATGGCATACTATTATTTTAAAAGTCATTTTAAGATTAAAATGCTGCTAATTATAATGGATATATATATATATACAAAAGCAGATAGCGGAGCCTAATAAGATAAAAGCACCTTATATAAACAAGTATGAAAATGCCATAATGAAATCCATTATTTTGTATAATTGATAGATGCTAAAATGAAAAATTATAACACTATGATTTAAAAGCTTTAGTTCCCCATGATTTGGGCAATTGCTGATTCATAGCACTTTATCTTATGCTGTATCTTAAGCACACATCAAACCAAATACATGAGCAAAAAATGGCTTATTATCAAAATGCCTTCCCACTCACAATCTTATAATTTTCTCATTTTCTAACTCAGTACCTCAGTATTCTATGTACTATGGTGACAATGTCGATGATGTGAGCATGGACACCAGGAAACCATGTGACACTTTTGCTGTCTATACCCCTGGATGTATTAATCTGACTTAATATCTGCAATGAAAATTTGATGGATTGCTTCCCAACATTCCTCAGGTAATACAGTAAGTAAAACTCTAGGCACTCTTGGCCATGAAGGTCCTCTGATTCTCAGTTATATTATTGGGATATGATTCCACTCTGATATCACTCTCCAAATCCACACACTGGAGTCTGAACCAAACTCACAGCTCTGGTCTCAAAGCTGAAGTCTCCCCAGAATTTAGTGAAAAAGCAATCCTGTTCACACATGGATCTCTCTATTGCAGTCCTGTGCCTTCTGAATTTACTTCCCATCATGGCCTTTATCTAGTCTTAATAAAGCTGAGAGGTATCCAATAGCAATTCTCCTAGTTTCTACTATTGGAAAATTTTCCTTTATTCTGCCCAGTACATGATAAATTCCATCACACCAAATTACTCAAATGAAAATAAAATCCACTGCATTTCTATCATATACACTAAGTGACCACTCTGTCCTGACTCTGAAATAACTCAAACCAGAGAGTCACTTCTCCAGTCACTGAAGCCAGACATCCAGCTAAAACATGCATGCCACTGAGAAAGCTCAGTCACATGACTAAACTCCCCAAATCTGAAAAACTGCTGTGTAAATCCCAGACTATTCAAATGAAAATTCTGATACTAGAAGACTAGAGGTCAGTATTGCTCTGGGATTGTGATGGCGGGTTCTGGCAAGAGATATGACTGTCTAAGTTCAGAAAGTGGCGATTTTTTTTACTTCTCTGAATTGTGTTTCATTATATGAAACATAGAGGTTACCATAGTGCAAACCTCGTGGAGATTTTGAGTAATACCATCACATGAAGGAAGAGTGATGTAAAGGTTACTTGTTCTAGTGAATGCTAACAGCAAGTGTTGCTCGTACTGGACTATAGAATGCCCACAATTTCTCAGTGTTTATGAAGGTGTTTCTAGAGGTGATAAACATTTGAGTTCATAGACTGAGTAAAGTCAACAGCCCTCTATAATGTTGTAGGACATCATCCAGTCCACCAGGCTCTGAAAAGAACACCAACAACAATCCAGAGAAGGGTCCACTTTCTGCTTGATTTCTTGAACTGGGAGATGGATCTTCTCATGCCTCTGTACTTGAGGCTCCCAGCTCTTTAGACCTCCCTAACCTTGTGAGCTAATACCTTGTAATAAACAACTTTTCTTTCTGGAGAAAGCATAGCTGTAATTACCACCACTACTGTTAGATCTCGGTTCTATTATTATTCTGCCAGAACCACAATTTTACAGTGCAGTAAGTGAAGAATATCATAGGATACGACACATGGACCCTTATATCTATTGCTCTTTATGACAGAATGGATCTCCTCACAGCTCCCATGTTTCCTTTACAGAGGCAAAATTATAGTATAAAGACTATATACATAAGCATATTGTAAAAACAATAGTTTGTGATGAAATGGATACTCTGGGAGAGAAAACATTAAGATTGAAATTGTAATGATGTTTTTAATTTTAAAATTAGCCTATCAGCATTTCTCTCTCTCTCTCTCTCTCTCTCTCTCTCTCTCTCTCTCTCTCTCTCTCTTATTCATGTGTGTTTGCATGTATGAGGCCAAAGAACAATTTTGTAGAGTTGATTATTTCTTTCTAACTTTATTTTGGTTGAATAGGGAGTGTTCTTGCATAGAAAATGTCCTTACCCACTGAGCCTTCTCCCTAGATCCTTGAAGGACTATACTGGCTTTGGACTCATGATACTCCTGTCTCTACCTCTTTAGTGTATCGGGCTGGCATGCACCACCATCAGTGGGTAGTTTCTAAATCTGTAAAATAAAATCTTATCCAATTGAGAGGCTACCAAATGGGTATCAACTAAAGGTCTTTGTAGGTAGTTACTGAGTGTGTACCAGTCATCTATTGTATTAAGCACAATTCATTCATCTGTTCATCACATATTCTGTATTGATCTCCTAGCTTATAGCAGCTCCTAAAGAATATCAGCCAGATGCACCTTTTTGGTCAGTATGATGGCAATTGGAAACAATAGACACCTGTGATTGTTAAGTTTCAGAGGAAGTAATACATTTTGTCAACTTGCACAGCTAGTAAGGGTCTACACAGAGGCTGGAATCCAGGACCCCCGAAATATTATAAATACTGCTTTGTCATGCAGAAAAATCTCAAGGTTAATGCCCATAATTTATATCAGATTTCAAAGTTGCCAGTTCCAGATGAAAAAAGTCATGGCAGGTGAAGGCCAGCAATGACTGGTGTCCTGCATCAGGGACCTTCCCTGAGGGGTCACAGGGGTCATCATCTACTTTTATCATAAAACCAGCTGTCATTTTCAAAACAAATATCAAATTGTATCTACTGTGGAAAATTTTAAAACCTTCATGGTAGTAAAACAAGGGAAAGTGGACACATTTAGAATAAATACCCCCCATACATACCCCTGTGTTTCCTATTCTCTATGTGACTGGTCTGGAAGAAAGATTTCATGATACTTTTTTTACTAGAAGAAAAGGAGGACTTAAGATTTTCCTGGAAAAGAAAGTGAGATTATATATTCTTTTTGAAGGCAATTTGGGAATCATACAAAGAAATTGAACAAATAAAAAGACAAGTAGCTAGCATTGGCAATTGACAAAGATTCCTTGTTTGCCTATATCTAGTCTGACTCTCAGACCTATTTTTTTTTATAGTAAGGCCCTTTTGTACACCTACCAGTTTCAGAAAATTTCCATGCCTAGTGAGTTAGCAAATCTATCATTCTTGGTAGCTGACCACCCTCCAACCCACAGGCTATTTCTGATTGCCATGGTCGGTCTTCAGTAGGGATCCTGTTATGCTGGTTTACCTAGAATTTTCTTTACCCCCACTCAAAGGTTTCTCCTTTGGGTAATTTTTATCCAATGGCCTCCATCTGCTTTTTGACTCTACAGTTCCACCCTCATAAGGTATTTTTAGAGGTAATACAAAACTCTCCCCCATTGCAAAATTCTATTGTCAGGACCCTCAAACATAGTAAGATGCTTCTGAATAATGCCTTTTTATTATTAAATTATTAATTATTATTAAATTTAGGCAATGTTTTAAGAAGTATCATCAATTAAGTTTCTCTTTAGCACAGCCCAGTGATACCAGAGTATTACCTCAAAAGGCTATGCCTAGAAAGAAGCTAATATTCTACATGACTCAACATTTTGCTTTCAGGGAAAGCAAATAAACATAGACAGACAAGCCTAATGTCCCTACCTAATCAGTGGAATTATCAACAAATACTTAGCTGATAATATCCGTGGAGAATGCTGGAAGCATCGTGGTCTCAAAGGACCTGAAAATAATCATTAGTTAGGATGCTAAGTTTACCATTTTCTCAAGCTTCCATGAATTTCCTCAAACAAAATAATGATTGTATTGTTGTTGATATGTAACATGGATGGCAAGACTAGAGAAATAACAGATACTAGGATCTAGTCTGCAGCTGAATAAAATCAACCTAGTACATAGCAACCGTCAAAGTTAATTTCTATTTTGTCTTTCCCCAAAGTTGAAATGATGTAACAAACAGGAGTTTGTGTAGGATTCTCCAACAGCACATCTCATAAGTCACTGTGAGAAAATAGATTCTGTATGAGAAGTCTCAAGAGGAGGGAGAGTGCTTAGGGTAAGTGCTGGGTACACTGGGTACATATATTTCATATTAAGTTGGAATGGCATGATCTCCCTAGCTCACTAGAAGCTCATTTCCATGAACATCATTCAGGATGCAATTTTAGCATTGATTTTCCTCCCATTAAGTTAGATATCAAACATGCAAATGAATTTTCATTTTAACTCCAGTCTAAATCGGTATATCAACACAAATCTATTTCTTACCAAAGCTCCAAAATAGAAACAGCCGAACAATGGCAAATTAGGACAGAAAGAGGAAAAATTAAGATCACAAGATGCTGGGAAGAAAAAGTCTGTCTATAGTGTCTTTGGTAACTCATGTAGGCTGTCTCTTCTCTCAGTTAACTATTTTCCTTGCTGTACAAGCTTTGTAGGTCCATTAAATTCACCTTTTACACAAAGAACAAATGTCTAACAACCATAAAGTCATTTATCCTTACTTACTTTCAGAAAAACACAGGTAAAAAAATATACTGAAATTCCATTGCACCCCAGCAGAATTGCAGTCAGTATGAAAAAAAATAATGAAAAATGCTATCCAGGATACAGAAAACAGGTAACCTTTATATACTGCCCATGGGTATGTAAATTAATCCAATCACTATGGAAGTTAGTAGAGAGATTCCTATGTTCTCCATACAACCCTGCTATAATACTTCTGGGTATGTTTCAAAGGGCTTCAAGGCAACGTATCACTGAGATATTTGCACACCACTCTAGCTATGATATGAAATCAATCTAGGTATCTAATATCAGAAGTATTGTTAAATAAAGAAACTGTAGTTTTGCAAACACCATGAATTTTTGTAATCAATGAAAACAGCCATACAATTAGGAAGAAAATGAATGCAATTGGAGATCACCATGATAAGTAAATTAAATTAGTCATAAAGCTAAGTACTTTATGTTTTCTCTCATTTATGGCTCTTTAGAGACTTATGTCTAGATAAAAATCATATATGTATAAATGAAATGCAAGTAGAATCAAACTGTATAGAGAACAATGGGACTAATCGAGAAAATGGGATGTGTGTGGGGAGGGGAATTTTCAAGGTACATTGTATGTTAGCATGACAATGGCCTTTGGCCTGTATATGAAAATAAAATTTTAAAAGATAAATGTTTTGTTTCATTTTAAATAGCAATTTCCCAAAGATCCATAAACTTTTGTGACATAGGTTAAAAACTATGTATGCGGCTAGCAAGCTTTCCAGCTGACTTGTATCCAAATTGATTTCCAACAGCCACACTATGTACCTGAGGATTTCCTCAAATCGCAGATGTTAACTGTAAATAATTAAGCTTTCTTGGGATCACTTTTTAATCAATGACTGATAAAAGGTGGCTCTTTCATCTTTGGATAGATGAATTCTGAAACAGGAGTGTTACATAGTTTCCAGTTTTCTCAGTTTAATACTCCATTATTGGTAACCTTTGTACTATGCATTGGATATGCACATCTTTCTGACATTTCTGTGTTGGCACTTAGACCTAATGATAATGATACTCACAGATGGGGCCTTCAAAAGGTGACTGGATCATGAAGGCACAGTGCCATAGACAGGATCACTGACCTTTAAAAGAGGTGAAGGTGAGCTTCTTTTCTGTCTTATCTTCCTGTCCCAGGAGGATGTAGCTTTGACCATCCCCTCTAGAGGGTATTGCATTAAAGTACTCTCTTAAAGACAGCCCTTACTGGATGCTGGTAATTTGACCTTGATTTATTCACCTCTAGATCTTTGATTTCATAGACCTTTGAAAAAACTGTTACTTAACTTAAACAAAGCTATCTTAAATAACCTATGCCTTTAAGAAATATTATACATGGTTTAGCCAGGTGGTGGTGGCACATGCCTTTAATCCCAGTACTCAGGAAGCAGAGGCAGGTGGATCTCTGTGAGTTTGAGGCCAGCCTGATCTAAAAGAGATAGCTCCAGGACAGGCTCCAAAGCTACAGAGAAACCCTACTTCAGAAAAACACATACACGTGTGTGTGTGTGTGTGTGTGTGTGTGTGTGTGTGTGTTACAAAGGCTATCTTCATGCACTTATATGATGTTCTTTGACAATACTCCCTCACACACCATTACAGCTCCCTTCTTCTCTTCCCACAATTAGACCAAAGAGAAACAAATTTCTATTATTTACAATCTAATCTAATGTATTTAATTGCACTGCAGCAATGAACCAATCTACACTCCATCATTGTGTTGTTTTTTTCTTTCTTTTAATGATGCTCTTTGAAGTTTCCAAATCATCTGCTTGCTCTTGAATCCTTACATCAAGTTTTGATTCTAAAGAGAATGTCAATCAAAATAGAAGAGGGCAAAGAACTTAGGCTTTAGAAGTGAGAAAATACTTTTTCCTATTGTCTTTTATGAACTTCTTTCAAGAATTAAATGAGATAGAGTATAGAACTCAGAGAACTCAATGACTATGAATAATGAATGTGTTCATAGGATTTAAGTTATCATTGCTAACTCTGGCTTTAATTCTGAGAAATACCTTTCTACAAGCAAATAAATTTTTAAAACTACACATGACTGTGATGATAAATGACGATACTGCTTGTTATGTATATTAGAATCTGTGTTTTCGAGTGTGCTCTTTGTGATTAAAAAATTATTTACATTGAAACTATGCTGTTACACCAGCAGCCATTCCAGTTCACAAATTTTGTGTTTACCATGCCTCTTGTTTACATCAATGGCCACCTCAAGAGATAGACCTATTTATAAAAATGCCAGAATAAAATGGGTTCTTTGTATGGTGATTTTTTTAAGTTAATATTTTTAAAAGATGTACCTTATTTGACTTTTGCGATGTACTCTGTTAGGTTGCATAATGACAAAACCACACACATACATTTCTCAGAAGAAATCCACATCTTCGTGTAGCACAGGGTTATTTTTTGCCTCTCCTTCAAATATCACCACTCTAGTGTGGCTGATCTGTCCCCTCTATTTTAAACAACACTTACGACCTCCACTGATGCCAAACTTTCTGATCCCTTCATCCTCTCCATATTCTCCAATCCATCGCCATCTGCTGTCATTGCAAACACTTGCTCACAATGTTCACTGTATGCTGTCTCTTATTCAAAGGATGGATTTACCAACTATGTTCATTGCTGTGGCCCCTACATGACTTAAAACACAAAAAAGAGCACAATGTTCATCTATTGGAAACATGGGTGTCTATTTGTAATAGTAACTGTAACATCTGCTTTCAAATACTTTTTTTATTTTTTTATTGAGAAAAGGAAAAAAAAACAAGTTTCCGCCTCCTCCCAGCCTTCCATTTCCCTCCCCCTCCTCCCACCCTTCTCCCCCTCCTCCCACCTTTCTCCCCCTCCCCCTACTCCTCTCCCCCTCTCTCTCCAGTCCAAAGAGCAGTCAGGGTTCCCTGCCCTGTGGAAAGTCCAAGGTCCTCCCCCCTCCGTCCATATCTAGGAAGGTGAACATCGAAACTGGCTAGGCTCCCACAAAGCCAGCACATTAAGTAGGATCAAAACCCCGTGCCATTGTCCTTGGCTTCTCATCAGCCCTCATTGTTCGCCATTTAGGGTTGGCAAGAGACTTGAACCTAGAGTGGCTCCCAGGAGCCCAAGGCAATGTCCCCAGTTAGTTCCTTGAGCAGCTGAGGATAGGGAACCTGAAATGACCCTATCCTATAGCAATATTGACGAATATCTTGCATATCACCATAGAACCTTCATCTGGTGATGGATGGAGATAGAGACAGAGACCCACACTGGAGCACTGGACTGAGCTCCCAAGGTCCCAATGAGGAGAAGAAGGAGGGAGAACATGAGCAAAGAAGTCGGGACCACGAGGGGTGCACCCACCCACTGAGACAGTGGGGCTGATCTATTGGGAGCTCACCAAGGCCAGCTGGACTGAGAATGAAAAAGCATGGGATAAAACCGGACTCTCAAATATTTTTAAAATCTAGCCTGTCAAAGGATAAAGCAGACAGGTATAGGTACCACCTGAATAGGCAGATCTAATTGTATTAAAGTACTTTTAATTTTGTATTTTTTATTAGTGTATATGTTTATACGTACTTGTGTGCAGGTACATGGGTGTGCACCTGCTACCATGAGCATGTCAAGTTCAAATGGCAACTTTGGAATGAGTCATCTCCTCCTATCTTTATGTGGGTTTGAGGAAGCAAAGTCTGGCCGACAGGCTGTGCAGCAAATGCTTATACCTGCTGAGCTATCCTTCTAGTCCTGTGGTTATTTATTTTACTCTTATCAGTTAAGTAACTAAATCAAAACCAAAGAATTTCTGTTCTACAGTGGTGTCAACAGTCAGTGCAAACCCTGGAAAACACAGGAAAAAAAAGAACTCCTCAGTGGGAGGACTGCACTTTGTATTTAAAATAAAATTGAAGTCAGAAAATGAATGGAAAGCTGCTCCAACGCTGCCCTTTTCTAAGCAAATAAAAACTCCAGGGACAGTTCTGGAATTTTCTATCTCATTTGCTTTGCATTGCTTTTAAGCAAGGTATAGTGATACTATAATTCTTAACATCTCAGGTGATTCTCATGTTGGTTTTTAGATTTTTTTTCCCACCCATTCTATTGAACACAAATCATTGTTATGATTTTTCTCCAATTATAGGACAAACATCATTTGAATGGCTACACTACAGTATTTTACAGAATGTACGTGACATGAAGGCTCTACCCTACCACTTTTAGGATGCATACATGATGTACACTACAGGCTCTACTCCATTACTATATAACACTCCTCCATTGCTGATGGGAGTGCAAACTTGTAAAGTCACTTTGGAAATCAGTGTGGCTGTCTCTCAGAAAACTGGGAGTTGATTGGCCACAAGACTCTGCAATAGCATTCTTGAGCATATACCCAAAGGATGCCCAATCATGCCACAGGACACTTGCTCAATTATGTTCATACTAGCTTTATTAGTAATAGCCAGAACCTGGAAACAACCTAAATGCCCCTCAACCAAGGAATGTATAAAGAAAATGTGGTACATTTTCACAATGGATTATTTCTCTGCTGTTAAAAACAATGACATCAAGAAATTTGAAGGCAAATCATTCTGAGTGAGGCAACACAAACCAAGAAAGACAAACATGGTATATACTCACTCTTAAGTGGATATTTTCTTTAAAATAAAGGATAACTATGCTATAATAAACAGACCCAAAGAGACTAGGTAGCAAGGAAGTTTCATGGAGAGGGTGGGGGAACTCCCTGTTCTCCCTGGGAAAGGGAAATAGAAGAGATTTCAATAGTTAACTGTAGGCAGGTGGTGTTAGGCACATTAGTGATGAGGTTAGGAGTGGGAGAGAGTACTGAAAGACACTACTAGAAAAAGGTGCATTTCTGAGTAAAGTAAAAATCTGGAAAAAGGAAATCTTCCAGGAATCTCCAAGGATGATCGCAGCTAAGACTCCTGGCAGTAGCAGATACATAGCCTGAGCTGGCCATCTCCTGTGACCAGGCAAGACTTCAAGTAGACATAGTGGCATACCAACCCAGTCATATAACCTTTGGTCTTTAGTCTGTCCTACCTGTGCGATGTGCGAGTGTAAGGATAGTGGTAGAGATTGCCAACCAATGACAAATCTAGTCTAAATCCCATCCAGAGGAGTAAGACCATCCCTGACACTAACAGGAGCACCAGGACCCACAAGAAGAATGGTACAGAGACCCAGAAAAAAAACCAAACATGACGGGAGAAAAAAATGTCAATATAATGATGCCTAAAGATATTCTGATATACTCATAGATTGGTACCTAGCCTAATAGCCTAACTATCATCTAGGAGAACTCATCAATCAACTGATGGAAAGAGATGCAGACCCACTGCCAAACACTGAGTGGAGCTTGGGGAATCCTGCAGAAGGAAGCAAGGATGTAGGAACCAGAGGCGTCAAAGACGCCACAAGAAAACTCACAGAATCAGCTAACCTGGCCTCATAGGGGCTCACAGAGACTGATCCAACAACCACAGAGACTGCATGACACTGACATAGGCACTCAGCATATGTTACAGTTGTGTAGCTTGGTCCTCTCGTGGGACTCCTAACAGTGGGAGCAGGGGCTATCTCTGACTCTTTTCCTGGCTTTTAGGACCCTATTCATCATACCAAGTTGCCTTTCCCTGCCCTTTCATGAACAGAAATGAAGGAGGAGCAGATTGGAGAGTAGTAATAGAGGGGTTGAGGGAAGGAGATGGGAAGAGAGGAGGGAAGGGAAACTGAGGCTGGGACTTAAGATAAATAGATTCATTAAAAGTATAATTTCTCTTATAAATAATTATGTAACGTGGCCTATGTTTTCAGTAAGATTTAAAAGTCACACTATTTAAGGAAGACATGGTACCAAAACATAAAGGAACCTATTCTATGGAAAAGTAACACTTTCAAACAACACTTTAAAGACACAGAAGATGATTTAAACAAGGAAAATTACATAATTTTGGATAAAGGACTAACAGTAACTGTAGCAGTGGTCCCTAATCTTCCTAATCCTGTGACCCTTTAATAAGGTTCTTCATGGGACCCCCAACAATGAAATAATTTTAGATGCTACTTCATAATTGTAATTTTAGATGAATTGTGAAGTAAACATCTGATATGTGACTCCTATGAAAGGGTCATTCGATCCCCAAAGGGGTTGTGCCCCACAGGTTGAGAATTTCTGGACTATGGAAAGTGAAGACTGTGATCTGTCTATGATGCAGACAGGTGTTTCTCAGCTACAGGACATGGTTGCCAAACACTCAGCATCTTTGTCTCTGTCTCTCTCTCTCTCTCTCTCTCTCTCTCTCTCTCTCTCTCTCTCTCTCTCCCTGTGTGTGACTCTGTGTGTGTGTGTGTGTGTGTGTGTGAACAACAATCAGAAATCTAGATTTCTCTCAGAAACTTCACACTATATGTGACAAGCAAAATAAAATTTAGCACTTCTCTGTACTGACATGATAATATGGTTAATATCTGATAGAGTCCACAGGCTCTTCATCCTCAGGGTTTCAAAGGAAGGCTCCTCACATTCTTAGGTTAGTGAACTCTGTGTAGTAAGTGGTCACCCAATGTAGTTACACAACAGTCTGACACCAGTACTTGCCTTGGTAATCTAACTGAACTGTTACTGCAGAAAGCATCTATACACTATCACTGAATTCTCTTTCCAGTTTCCACTGTAGAATCTTCTATCTTCAGGAACATTTCCACAAACAAAGCCAGTGGGAACTGAAGAGGTTCTGAGAGTCAGACTGAGAAGCCCTTGCTTTAATTTATTTCCTTTTCAAGCCTTCTTAGCTTCTTGGCATTTGCTAGTATGCCCATTGCTACGAAAGCAGTAGTGTCAATGAACTGGTGAAAAATGAATGAAATCTCAGTTTTCCATATAAAACTCAGTTGCTATTCAAATAGAAAATGTACCACAATCGGGTATATTCACCCAAAAACTTGGGGCAGCAAAGCAGTAGGTATAATACATCTAGTAATCAAGTAATTATCCTTAATGGTTTTCAAGAAATTCAGTTATTTTCTGTGGTGTTGAAAACACAACACTTAGATAATGTTGTGCTTCCTCTCCCTCGTTGCTTATAGTCTGTTTAAACTCTCTAGCTTCTTGCCACATCTAATGGTAGAATTTCTGTCTTCCTCCAAGAAACAGGCCAGGGAATAATTAATCTTTACCTTTCTTTCACTGATAGAACATAGCAAACTAATATTAGTCTGGGGCTTTTTCTTAAAGGAAATAGATATGCTATTTCTAGCTTCCATTACAAAACATTAAATTCATGGCCATATTTTTACCCATTTGAACTTAAACATTTTCGCCTATGACATAGCAATGTATCCACAAATTACATTAAAGGCCTGCCAGACAGGATGCTAGATGGTGCGACACAAAGGTGGAAGTGCAAAATAGCTACTTCGGAATTTTCATTCTAGTGCCAGACAGAAGTCCAGTAGATCAGTAACACATGGCGGTGAATGTCTACGGGTAAGCTGGGCCATATGGAATAACTTGTAGTGGTTTCTATGAGCAGATAGGGATTAGGTGGCAGGAACGCTCATTTTGGGGGTAGAAATGAAGAAAAGAACAGAGAGCAGTGGAAGTGAGATTGACAGTGGAAACAAGATGTACAAGTAAAAGCCTTCCACAGATGAAGCTGAAGGATAGTGGGGCCGTGAGAGGGAAGGAGGGTAGATCTACCAGAGCAGTGAGGAGCTGGGCGTACCAGGGAGGCTGCCACTGTCTTTCAAACACTCTGGAAAAGTTGGGCAAACTACATTGCAGATGGTTCTAGCACCCCATGTACAATCTCTGAATGCTAAAATCTCATGTGTAATATTTGCATGAAACCCTTACATATCTCCCTTGTACTTAAACTCGTCTCTAGATCATCCGTAGTACTTATTACAATGCACATGTTAAGAGTTTTGATACATTACTTAGGAGAAAATGACAAGAAAACTGGCCTTCACATCTTCAGTATAGGTACAATTCATTTTTCAAATGTCTTTTGATATGGAGATAGTCAAATCCACAAATTCAGAGAAGACAATGTATGGACGGCTACACTGTTCACTTGACAGGTTAATAAGTAGCTATTGGTCAAACGTAATCGGAAGATTGATTTGATACTTATTTCTATATCTCGAAAACCTTTGGGATAACATTGTCCTAAAAACTTCATGGACAAGGAATGCGGTACAGACTATTTTCTGTAAGATGTTTTTCTTTTGCTCCCTCTTTCTCCAGGGTCCTTATTATTACAGGACAAAGCACACCCAAGTAGTAACTGTTTCTACAATGTAAAAAGAATCTTTGTTTTAGACAATTCTACTCTCTCCCAGGATATTTTCTTCCTGGGCCAGTAAACTGCAATGAAGTTAAAGATTAGTCTTTGTGTAAGCCTGGCTGCTGTTTTAGCTAATGATTTTCCACTGTTAGCTGAGTTGCCCCTTTCCCTAATCTTACTTAAATGATCACCAATAGAAGCAAACACTCAAAAGTGATATTCAGTGAACAGTTAAAGTGTTTCTAAATTGTATGTATTCCCTGTGTTTTAACTGGAAAGTGAAATAGATAATTGTTGTCCGTTAGATGTCTTATTTGGAACAAAACTCTGTTTGCTTCTTCTTTTTGCCTTCCTTGATCCTCCCCCATCATATTATCTGCTACTGAATAGATCATAGAGCCGATATTGCTTGCACAAAGTTTTCTTGATTAATTTAGAGGGTGAGACACTGGAAGAGGAGGGGTATAAAGAGGTGGCACACTGCCTTGAAGGAAGAACAAGGCATGTTTCCCTGCCAATGGGAAAGGATGTCAATTCCATTTAAAACCGGTACATAGGTTCCCAGAACAGAACATTTTTTTTTAATTGTAAGTAAAACTCACTTTATAAAGGCAACAAGATCCTGATTTTTCCTTTTGATCATGCAGCTAACCATGACAGTGAGCACAGCAAGGCATGTGCCTTTATTTAACCTTTTCACGAGGAAATCTGAAGGCAGAGAAAAGCTGAACCTGAGGGTTGAGCACATGGAGGAATTTACAAAGATCTGTTAGTTGAGTGAAGCTTCATTTCCTGGATGTTCCGGGTTCCCTGCAAAGCTGCTCTGAGTATCTACTGAGTTGCTGTTACCCTGTGTTTACGGAATTTGGATGCAGATAAACCAGTTTGGCACTTCTCTATACTGTCTAACTGCAGCACATTTGGCCTTGACTGTCTTATTTGATAACATTCTTATAATGATTAATTAATGCACATGGGGAACATATTTTGATGATTGTTTACATCTTGTTCAGTATGTTATCTGTAATCACAGAAATGGAGTCTGGTTTGCAAATAATCTGTCTGCTGATGCATAAGCAGTGAATTATGTGTGTGTGTGCCTTTGTGACAACCTAGAAGCCAAGCCTGAATTCAAAGACAAGGCAAAGAACCAGCCTATATCCCTTTCATCTCTTTTGTCCTTTGGCTCCTAACAGCTTTATGGCAGCACATGCCTTTATGTTCAAGTTCATTCATCTCTCTGATAAGCTTTTATCTAGCCCTATTATGACGAGGAATCTTAGGAACATAGAAGCCAAGGTGCTAGATGCACAAAACAAGGCCTTGAATGGGACCACAGGCTCCAGATGGAACATGGGATCTTCGACGATGCCGAGGGCATTGTTAACAGAGTCAGAATGTATGAAGTCTAGAGCAACAAGCCCTTGTTACATATAGCATAATGGAAGAACTGTTGCTTTATTTTTCTTCCTTCTGTTTGCAAACTATTTTCTTCTCAGGAAAAAGCTTATAAAGGATTATAAAGCACCGTTATTGGGGCTAGAAAAAAATAGCTCAGTGGCTAAGAGTACTGGTCACTCTTCCAGAGGACTTGCATTCAATTCCAAACACACATATGGCAGCACAAAACTATTTGTAACTCCAATTCAATGGGACCTGATGCCCACTTCTGGCTGATACACATCCAAACACTCGTACACATAAAATAGAATACTTTTAGTACCATTATATAATTTGAATAATCCCAGAAATTTTCAATTTTTGATGGGATGTTCAGTAGAATACAAACTGATCTAAGGGCTACTTTTAAGAATTTTACACCAAAGTTATTTCCAGTATTTGCAGTGGTTTAAATGGAAAGAATCATAGGACATATTTAATGCCAGGTACTCATGAAAAGTGCCTAGAGCTATGTTGGTACCCAATCCATTCCTAAACTATCTCTTTGGTTAACTGTTTAAGATTATTCTTTGTCTACATCTTCTCTCTCCTGAACATAGAAATTCCCCTTCAAACCTCCATTTGTGTGTGAGGATCATAAATTATCCTGCCATAGGGAACCTGCAGTATATCATCCATATGCACATCACAGTGGGTGAACTGACTAAGCTACATCACAGAAGATGGTCATTAGGAAAGGTGATATTCAGAACTCTAGGCCTCCATTTCCTGGGGTGACAGTATTTCCTTCTTTGGTTTTGTTTGATTCAGTTTTGGAAAGTCAGTAATGAGCCCGCCAGTCAGAGCACCTGTCTTCTCTGGTGTTCAGTGGGGGTAGAGTAGGCATGGAGTAGGGTAATGAAAATTAAGCATAGTCACCCTTGGGCTGTGGCCAAGTCTGGAGCAAATAAGCCTTCTCTAAAGTTGGTCTCTAGAGTTCTTGATACAGCTATGTAGACTCTGAAGCTGATTTGCTACTTCTCTGTTTTTAAACGGTTTTCTGTGTGCATTTACTTTGGGGAATTACTTCCTACATTTTTAGCAACTCGGGGTTTTTATTTAAATTACATTTACATTTATCTATTTATTTGTCTATGTACTTATTGTGCATGTGGAGGTTTTCATTTGTCTTGGTGTATATGCAGGTCAGGGGCCAACTTGTGAAGTTGGTTTTCTCCACTCATCACGTGGGTTCTAAGTGGTCAAGAGGATCAAACTTGGGTACTAAATGTGGGATAAAAAGCAATCTCCTCTTATTTCACAGAGCCATCCTGGCCCTCCTGCCAATTCTTTTAGACCTTTGATATCATCCTAATGGATTCCTTTTATTTTGAGTTAGATGATTTCTTTCATTTGCATTCAAACTTAGAGCCCATGCTGATATACCTGGCTGAGTCCCTGACACAATAGATAATCAATGGATTCTGTAACATGAATAATTACGACCTGAATGTATATCATCACCACATTCGCAAAATAGTGGGTTTTCTGATTTGGAAAAATTCAGAAAGAGACTGAAAGAGAAAAATGCCACCTTTGTACCTGCTGGAGACTGCCTCACTGTTTTCTGACTGTGTTCCTAGTTTTCCAGGGTCACAAAGCACATATTCATAATGTGTGTTACGTGCAGTAGAGTTGCCTGAGCACTCCACTTCCAACGATGTCCACAATGCTCATAATGACCACATTCAAGCCTTCAGAGCAGCCCGTTCTCTATAAGACCGAAAATACTGCCATCAGCCTCTGCCATTTAGTTATGCATGTTCTTCTAATTTTTAATATATATTATAACAAATAACCTTTGACTAAAATGTTGTTGGTATCTACTTCCTTCTCAAAAGACCAAACAGAAAATAATAAGAAAGATAGTTTCTTTCAAACAATATGAATTTTAAAAAGCATTTACCAGATATTTTCACATTCATCTCTGATAAGACTTTGTGTAGCCACCCTACCATGAGCAATTGAGTGTGTCTTTCAATGCCGCCTTGTCAGTATTATTACTTTTTACTACTTAATATTTAATACACATCTCACTTTTATTTTATCTGCATTTCTATTATTAATAGTAAAAAGACAAAATAGGTATTTCCACTTGTCTTTTTTATGTGTTCCTTTTGAATTATTTGTTTTGATATTTAGAGAACAAGGATGATGCTGATTGTTTAGAATTTTCAATAATTCTTCAGCATATTATCACATTAACTATCATGGTTGGTACCACTACTGCTCCATATATTTCAGTTTCTTTTTAAAATGTATATATTTGCATACAATACATACTCAAATCACTTTTTTGTTTTGTGATTTTCCCAGTTGTTTTATATTTAAGAACTCTTTCACCTCAAGTTAATTATGCATTTTCCTGTAGCTTTGCTTTTCAACTTCCTTATATACTTTTCAATATTGCCGTAGTTTACTTTGGAGAGTTGTGTAAGTCTCCAGATATGTTTTCTTCAGATATAGTCTATTTCCTTGAAGTTTTTGGCACACACTCCTAATTTTTTTATGCTTTCTCCATTCCTTCTTCTTCTAAAACTGATTTGAGTCTGTTCCCTCCAACTGATGCATTTATGAAATTCTTCAATAGTAATATACTGCTACCATGCTTGGGTTTGATCATTAAATTTAATTTTATTTAAACAGAGGAAAAACCACATCTTTCTCTACATCCATGCTGTAGGTACACCCCTACACTAGCCATGAACTCCAAGCACATTTGCCAGTCTCAACCATCTGCAAGTACACAAAACCTCCATCTACCTTCACCTACCTTTAGTCTCTCTGTGTCTATCTACCTTCATCACCTACCATAACCCCCCAGCCCTAGACACCCTCCTTTGATATCATTCTCTTCTGCTTTAAAGCACTTATTCATTCAGAAACATTCTGCTACATTCTGTCAAACCCTCTGCAAACACAATATAATAGATTTGGTGGTGGATGGTGGGCGAAAACTATTTTATAATATTTGTGTTTCTGACCATGAATGAGGTGTGGTGTTCTGTGTCCCTCTTTCTTACTTTTATGCATCTTGAGAAAAATTTCATAGCTTTCTGCATAAAGGTTTAAATATTTTTTTATTCTCATGTACTATATGCACAATTCATATTTTCTCTAGGTATTTTTATACTCACAGTCTCATGAATAATACCATTTTTCCCCAATATATTTTGTCAATAAGTGGGGTAGACTTTTACTTTTGAAGATGAATTTTATAATCAACCTAATGATCTAATTGAAAGATTTATTCAACTCTGGGTGTACCATGTGTAACTCAAAATTAAGGCACATTCTAAGATTTGGCTACTTACCATGGAAAACCTTATTAAAGCATATGAATTAGATGATATTTTATAAAATAACTTTTAAAATCTTTTTAAAGGATATGATGCTAAAGCTACTCTAGAAGTCAAAAGTACACAGTATATTCTTACATTGAACTGTGCTGGCTTCCTTCGTGTGTACTGTACAGTCTTTCCCAATCAAAAGAATCATCCCTTGAATTAAATAAGACAAATGGTTTTAGATTAAATAAGACATACAGTCATGCCTTGAATTAAATAAGACACACTAAGTAACCAACAAAAACATACATAAAGATTTGACTGGAATATTCCAGGAACTTTCCCAAATAGAAATCAGTTTTACTCTCATATTAATCACAACACTAAAATCCAGGGTGATTTAAAAGTGAAAACAAAGCTTGTGTAGGTGGGTCCAGCAATCACATGGTCCTCTGAAAGGGAACAACTCTCTCTGTTTGCTAAGTTTAAGTTTCTTATCATAAAAGAATCCTTTCTGACTGATTTGTCAAATCTTCACTGTGTTCATGATGTGTGTAGTGTTCTGTATTCTTGGAAATATCAGGTAGCACCAGTGAAGGTTCTGAAAGGTCTAAAGAAAGCCTGGTTCACAACCTAAGCTTAGTAATTAGTTGTATTATTATTATATAATATGATTACTTATTAGTTTCTAGAAAATTAAAGATCTAATTTGGTGTTGTCTGAGACTGAGCATGTATTTGCAGAACACGTATTGGTGTTTTTTTCTTAAAGTCTCAGTTGCCAGAAAAATACTCTAATCCAGTTAACTGCTAGCAAGCCTAAAACCAGTTCTTAGAAGAAGCATTTGTTAAAGCCAAGAAGGCTCCTCTTTTGAAGCTATAATGAGGTTCTAAATTGCTCTTTTCATCCTAGTAAGAAAAGCATAGGTTCTGAAAAAGAATGCATTCAAATTTGCAAAGAAAAATGCTATGAGGCCAAGTATTCCTTCCTTCTATCCTTCATCAGACACAGATGGAGCAACTTCTGCATACAAGACACAAACGTAATGAATATGACAAAGCTTATAGACATGAAGATGAGATAAGTAACAGATTAGGATAGAAAGTATTGTTAAAGACAAAAATGTATTGAGAGAGCTGGGTTGATGAGGGAGTGGTCAAGTAGGTTGGGCTAGCAAGACAAAAAGGAAAGTGTTTTGGACATTTATGACAGCAGATCATTTTGACAGCAGTACGACATCCATATGAAGCTGGACAAGTATGGTACATTCCTAGCAGTTCTGGAACCTGTAACAGCATTGTATGCAAGGAACTGATGTGGTCCTATCCTCTGTGATGAATTGGGGGACAACCAAGAAGCCCATCTTATTAGAAAGTTATATTCATGATCTAGGGAGGAAAATATGATGTGGAGTTTCTTAGTGGTGTCAGAGATTGCAGCATCTGCTTTAGACAAAGATGTCAAAGTTTAAATGCAAAAGACTATGTGGCACTCTGTGGTGCTCATGACAAAAGAAACAGAGGCATCAAAAGTGAATCCTGCTATTCTGCCTAGATCATTTTTATAGTCTCTGAATCATTTACCAAAATAAGAAAAAAAGCTGTGGTGTTTGGGGATCTGTGGGACATCAAAAAACTCTAATAGAGATGACCCTGTTACAGGGCTTTTTGTTTGTTAGTCTGTGGTACTTAGTAAGGGCATTATTGCTCTGTTTTAAGGTGACTCCAGTTTTTTTTTTTGTTTTTGTTTTTTTGGGGGAGGGGTTGGTGTGTGTGTATATGTGTGTGTGTGTTTTCAAAGTTTAGAAAGTAATAGTTTTTCATGTGAATTTTCCAGAAAGTCTTATGTTTTATACTAGTTATTTCTCCTCACATTCCCTCTACTCTGTCTTCCTACCCATCCCCCAACCAAACCAACTATCTTACCTCTTCCTCCAAAACCTCAGTGATCATTGAAGAAGTGGGAGCACAAAGAGCCTGTGAATGACAAGGAAGCAGCCTTTTCCAGACACTAAAGGACATCTACATCTATGAACTTCAGCAGCTGGGACAACACAAACCAGACCTGTAAAAGGTCAAGTCAGACAAATTCCCAGCATGAATTGGGGAAACGGGCACAGAGTCCCACACCCACCCAAGGAGATATTAGTGACTCTCAACTGTTGGAAGAGGGAATGTATTTTTCTTAAATGGTGTGGTGTCTGCTAGCTCCAAAGCGCTCCATTAGATAGCAACACACTGAAGAATGTATAGGCAGCATAAATTGGACTCCATGGGTTTAAAAGAAAATAGGACAAAAGTGGGATGGGAATTGAATAGGGATTAGATGTGGGAGGGGTTGGGATAGGAGTTATTATAATTAACAGTATGAAACTCTCAAAGAATTAACAAAAATGTTTTTTAAGTAAACATCAAAGTCAAACCCACAAGAAAGAAAGAAAAAGATAAAAGAAAAAAGCAAGCTATGAACAGTTGAGATAACTGAGGAGGTAAAGATGCTGGCCAACAGGTCTAACTACCTAAATTCAATCCTCGAGACACCCATGATAGGAGGATAAAAAATGATTATTTGGCCTCAGATATCTTTTCATGTGCTATAGCATGCACATGCCCACATGCCCACACACAAGACACACAATGTACAAATGTATACATAGATTTATACATACATACATACTTATCTGTTTTACTAGGTTGACCACACTCTACTAGATGGCTCTACACCTATGAGTATACAAGCAGCACAAATTGGACTCAATACACACACACACACACACACACACATTTAGGAGGGTAAGGAGGATGAACCTGGGAGGAATGGGGAGTGAATACAACCAAAATTTAGGCATGTAACATATTCTCACAGAACTAATAAAACATATATCTAAAAATTAAAAATATTTTTAAAGTTATGTAACATTTTTATTTTTTGTTTATTCATTTTACTGTTCTTTTTGTTGTTCTGCATTGTCCTGTTAGTATAGCCAAGAGAGACAACTACTTAAAATCACTTGGGGGCATCCATAGAAGATTTAAGTCCCAGTTTGTTTCAGATTCCATGGAAGTGACACGTGAATGCGGTATCTATGATCCTGCTCTTCACTGTCACACTTGGGAATACAAAACTCTGGATTAAATAAACTTTGAAGTGTTTTCTAAACTTACGACATCCTTTATATTCTGAAACTTGCTGGCACAGTATCGATGGCGTCAATATTATTAGGAATATTAGGAAACTGAGTTAAATCCTGTCTCCTCCATATTCATGACAACCCAGGACCTGTCCATGTCACCTAATTTGGAAGTTAGATGTTTGCAGATGTAATCAAATTAAGACAGGACTAGAGTGAGCTCTAAATCCCACAGGAACACTGCCCTTATATAAAAACGGACCAAGGAACAGGCACAGAGAGGAGGGCCACATGAGATGAAGCTAGAGATAGAATTATGTGCTCAGGGGTAAAGAATGCCTGAGACTATAGGATCCTGAGTTGGGGAGGAGGAACCCTCTCTTAAAAACACCAGAAGACCATTCTGCTAACACCATAGTGTTAGAACCAAAATGCCCAGATCTGTAATACAATAAATTTCTACTGCTTTAAGCTACCAAGTTTGGGGTGAATGGTTATGTCAATGCTAAGAAATAAAAACAATTTGAAACATTTAAGTGAAAGCATGTGTTTTAATCTGGCTTGTATAGCACATATAGTATGGGTTCCAAGCACATACATTTCCTTTTCAAAAAGGATTGCCCTAATATCTAGGTGCTTCATATTATTAGTAATGCCCGCACTTAAAAATATACATGAGCTTTGCTATTCACAAGCCCAAATTGCTGATGAAGAAATTAAATAGCTCACACAAAATCACAAAGCTAAACACAGAAGAACCAGACTACAAATTTAGCTTTATCTCATCACCAAGATGACACTGTATCCCACAAAACCTGCCTCTCATACTTGTCCATGGTAGCACACTCTGAGGGTGTAGGAGAGGCATTGATAACTTGGGTTTCCAATGCCTCCAATCAAAACTTTCATTTATTAGTTAAATGAGAACCTGCAACAATCTTTGTCCACAGAGAACAGTTTATTCTAATACAAGTATTCTCCATGAACTTGCCATCAACTTCCACTGCTTTCATTAAAAGTTCTGCTTTGCATGCGTGTATTCAAAGTCAAGGTGTAATCAGGTTGAACATTTGCAGCGTTAATTTACTTGTATGCACTTCCTTCTGCAGTCCTGTTTCATTATCATGATACTGATTCATTCTTGCTACTTGGAGATCATAAGAATAATGAAAGTGCAGAGGAAAGTATCTAAACTTTATATCCACTGACAGATGCACAGCCTTAAATGATAAAGGAGGATATAAAAGCATGTTTTAAATTTCCCTTCCCTCCCTCCCTCCCACTGGGCCATGCTGCTTATCATATCAGATACAAATGTAAGGTGTTGCAGCTGCAGCTGTAGAATGTCAACATCAAGAAGGCTGATGCAGGAGGGGCTTCTACAAGGAGTACCTTGTCCATCTGAACTCAAGTTAACGAAGTTGCCACATGGCATCAATTCCCACAAGAGGATCACTTGTGTTTTGTGAACTACCCAGGACCCTGCAACCAGGTGTCCCCATTTTTCCCAAGGTATATTCAGTTTTCCAAGCTGTTATCAACTATTGACATTGCTACTTTCTTCTAGCTTCTCTTTTTCTTTATTTAAAAGATCACCTCAAATAGCCTTGTATAAGACTAGGGTTCCCTTAACTGAGATGTGAACGCTTGCAAATTAACTTCTACCCTATCCCAATGGAAAGCTACAGATACACACGGTTTCAAAAAGGATGCTCACACTTGGGCTCCAAACTGGACACCGACAGTCCCGAGACTTTTCAAGTTCATTCTCTAGGAGATTGGCATTGCACACAATTTTAACCAGTTTGGAAGTGGGGCTCTCTACCACATTCTGCCCACCGGTGCCCACCTGCAGAAGTTCTTTCCATTGCTACACACCAAGCAAACAGACAGAGACAAATAACAAAGGAAAACACAGTCCCATAAAGGTTCCGCTATTGCATCTTGTGGTCCACACCTGCTAAAAGACAAAAACCATATGGGAACCCTGCCCTGGCAATGCATCCAGCACTCCCTGGGAGCAGCAGGCACTGTGGTACCATCAGCAGGGCGTGCGCGAATACATACACAAAGAACTGATGCTGGGCTTGCTAGCCTTTCGGGGTACCAGCAGACTCCTAGAGCTGGCATCCAGGATGATCTTCTCCGCCCTCCACCCCAGCATAAAAGCACTATCCTTTATTTGACCGGTGAAGCGCCCAGGCTGGATGATATTGCATGTGTTGGGGGTTGGGGAGTGGGCGGACCCCCGATCCCTTGCCCATCCTAGGGGGTCCCTAGCCTTTGGCATCTCCTAGGAGATGCACAATCAATTGTGCTGTCATAGAGGTCTCCTTTCGCAGCCTCTCTAGGCAAAGCCAGATGCCCGGCGTAGCAGCCGTGCGCATCTTGGCAAGCGCCCATGCAAGCCGACCTGCCCCGTGCGCCTGCCTACCTGGTGGCTGGTTGTCAGTAGCGAAGACGCGGTGCCTCATCTGCTTCTCCGATGCTGCTACATCTGCTATATCGCTCCGAGCGCCATGTTCCTGCTCTCCACGGGCGCACGCTGGGGAACTACTACGGCTGGGTAGGGGCAAGGGGGGCGGGGGCTAGCGGAGGGGTGGGGGCAGAGCCAAAGCTTTCTACTCTCCTCCCAAACCTCTCCCAGCAACTGAGCATGCCCAAGCCGCCTGGTTTCGCCCCTAGAAGGACTGTCCGCTGAGACTACTCTGCTGCTCCGGGTTTTCGGGGCAGCCGGCTGTAGGAAAGCTGAAGCAATTGAGGGGGGTGTAAAAGAGGAGTGTGGAGGGAGTGTCTGCACGCCGGAGCTGGAGAAAGCAGCCAATCGGATCACACTTTCCTTATACCATCCCCCTGCGGGCTGCTCCCGCACGTCCCTTCCCCGCACATCTCAGTTAGTCCAAATTTTGTGTAGGACTTTCGCAGAGCAGTGCTACATCTGGACGCTACCTAGGAGACTCTTTGCCGTTACCTGGTCTTGTGCTTCGCAAACTTTAATGAACCTATGAATTAAAATGCAGATTCGGATTTAACTGGCTGGCCCTGAGATTCAGCAAGAGAAATAACTTCTCAGGAAATATTTGGTGACCCGCAGCTGGCCCTCTGAAAGGTCAGGAGGTGTAAGAATTCAGTAACATCTTCTGTAACCTCTGTTTAGTCGTGTCCTTTAATCAATAATGGTCTCTTGAGCCAAAGGAGTTATCTTCTGCTCTGAATGGCGGAAACAATTCAAGTGAAGGTGTCCCTGGGGATGTTGTGCTTTTCCTGGAAGGAAGCTCTGTAGGGCAGACACTGTAGATAAGGTGATTACTGTGATTAAGAATTTGGCGCATAGGAGAAGATGGACTCTTGGGTCCATTAACAATCGCTTTGATACTCTCAGCTAGGAGACTCCAGGTCAGTTGACCTGTTGACCTGTTGTGTCATTAACAGCCTGAACCAGTCTCTTGACTGTCTGCCTTCCTTCCTTCCCTGACCTGGACAAAACCTGGGTGGCTCGATGTAATGTCAAGGCACGGCTTGTTAAGGAGACCAATTGGTTATGTGCACAGAACCCTTTGGGAGCAAAAGACCACAAGCCGTTTTGATGAATGATGTTTGCGGTAAAGCTTGGAAGGATACCTTGGAGTCCAGATGCAACCCCACCCCTACTGCCTGTCTCATCCCCCCCCCCCCCCAAGCCTTTGAAAGGATTGATATTATCTCCACGTGAAACCAAAAGAGATTCACAGAACCAACCTTGGTCTTGAAACTGAGGGAGTCACCCTTCTCCTTTCTCAGCTATCCCCAAGTTATGATATCTGATCCTATAACTGAATAGCAGATTATAAAACAGGAACTTTTGTCTCTTAGTACACTGTTTTATTCAATAATTTGAGACAGTGTAGACACCCCATGACTTTTCTGTTCACACGGGATTCTCATTGCAGTAACTTCCATGCCAAAACAGAATCATGCTAGGAGTTTGTGCTAAAGAAATGACACAACCAACCATTAAGAACATATGTAACTCTTCCAGAGGTCCCCGGTTCAGTTACCAGCATTGAAATAGGGTGGGTACCAGGTGATTCCACTCCCACACCCTCTTCTGGCTTCATTGATGCCTTCACTCATGTGGTGCACATACAGGCACAAATACACACACATGAATAAAAATAAATCTTTAAAAAACAGAACCATGGAGCAGATGGATGATCACTTTTCTTCATTGATACTCCTAAAGAAAATATATATCAGCCTATCAAATTCTATTTTTTCCATTCATATGACTAAAATCAATAAATTCATCAATGCTTGAAGTTGCTCAAATGGTCCTAACTCTCCATTCATCAACCACATTGCTGCCCATGGAGTCCGTGGCATCGTACTTTCTATGTACTTTCTCATATGTGAACTTGTGTGGATGCCAAAGTCAGGGAACATTTTATTGAGATGTAGTTTGCTTGTGTTTTTGGTACCATTAAAAAGCAAACACACTGCCAAAATAAACTGCATAATCTCTATGATAGCATAATCTTATATTATTTTAATAATGCAATCCTAAATAGCCCTGGAACGTCTCTAAAAAATAATCATAAATGAAAAACTGTTCTGAAGGAAGTTACCAAACTTAGACAGTGTTACCAGAGAAATGCACCAATAACTGGAAAAAGAATTAGTCTGACACAATTTTTCCCAAAAAGCAAAAGGAGAGTTGATGTCTCAACTCATTTTTATGAGGTTATAATTGCCTGATACCAAACCAAGGAAACTTAGTGAGAGAGATGCCTATAAACAATATATCTTATAAACCTGCAGGCAAAGTCTCCTAAAAGATGTGCGGAAGGGCTGAATGTGGTCTTACAGGCCTCTGATTCCAGCTGCTTATGAGGCTGAGGCAAGAGAATCATGAATTCAAGAGCTATCTGGGCTGCTGAGTGTCTTTGTGGATACTGCCCCCCAAAAAGTAAAGTGGGGACTGGAGAAGCTCTTGTCTAGCACACATAATACCCAAGATTTCATCCCCAGATCCAAAAAATAAAAATATTAGCCTGAATCTTCCAATGCAGAAAGAGAATTATACATTATTTGTACATGAATATGTACCAGAAGTTCAGGGCTGCCTAAATATATAAATATATACCAATATTATCAATCATACTAACAAACTCAAAAATCTTATCAGCTTATACAAAAATGATATGTGTCAATGAATAAAAAATTTGAGTACATTAGGAATACAGGGGAAATGTCTCGTTAATAAAAGCATCTACTAAAATACTCCAGCAAGCTTCCAACTTAATGATGAAAGTAAAAATATTTTACTCCTAATATATATCTTTCTATATAAACCATGAGCATTCAGAAAATTAATTTTGAAACGTGATAACAAAGGAAACAAAGTATTAAGACCTAGATTTAATAAAATTGTATAGGACTTGAATCCTTAAGTTGTAACATACAAATGAAATAAAAAAATAGACATTGTATTCATGTATTAGAAGGCTCAGTATACCCCAAATACACATTTTAATCAGTAAATGGAGTTACATTTTCAGTGACATTTCTATGTGTATTCACATTTAGTTTTGATGACACAGGCAAGTTTATTTTCAAATGTATTTTGAAATGTACAGAAATGTTTAGAATATCTAAACAGTATTGAAATTTGCAGTTGTCTTAGTGAAGAAATCAGCTAGATATTTAGATATCAGAATAGAAAACCCAGAAATAGGGTCAGGCAAACATGAGCAACTTACCCCTAACAGATGAAAGAAGCTATTCAGTGAGAAGGAACAGTGCTGCACCAACTGGATGTACATGGACAAAGAAAAGCTTGAATCTCCTACAACAAGGGCATGCTCAGCCAAAATGCTGAACATTTTCCTCTAAAATCAGAACAGAAACAAAAATGCTAATTTTACTACTTCAATTCCACATGATACACAAATTCGAGGTGGATGATCACGTAGGAGGATTAGCATATCCAAAATTGAAAGAAAGTAAACTTATCTCTGTTTTCAGAAAAATATCTTATATATAGAAACCACTGAAGGGTGTGCACACACACAAACCTTAAAATTAATAAAATTTCTAAAATGCACAGTATATAAAAGCAACCCACAAAAGTTGATTTCTGTATGCTTAGAGCAACCTAAAAGGAAAATTAAAAAAAAAAACATCAGCATCCTAATAGCATTAAGAAACATAAGGCACATAGGAATTAACTTAAGTCTAGAGTCATCAAGAAATATAAAGATACTGGGTAGTGGTGATGCATGCCTTTAATCCCAGCACTTAGGCAACAGAGGAAGATGTTTCTCTGTGAGTTTGAGTCCAGCCTGCTCTACAGAGTTCCAGGACAGCCAAGGCGACACAGAGAAACCCTGTCTTGTAAAACAATAAAATAAAATAAAATAAAATAAAATAAAATAAGGATATACAAAGATATCTTTTGTACATGGATCAGTAGACAATGTTAGGACTACCAGTCCTTTGCAAATCATAAGAAAAATCTCATAAGGAAAATCTTTTAAAACTATGCTTTTGAAGGAATAGAAAACTTATCCCAAATTTTGTACAGACTTTGAGGGGATCCTGAATAACAGAAACAATCTAGAAAAATAAAAATAAAAACAAAGTTTGAAAACTTTTTTCTAACTCCAAGACTTACAAAATTCCAGCAATCAAAATGATTTATAAAGTCATAAAACCAGTATCTAGACAAATGGAATAGAGTCCAGATAAACTCTTATGCAAGTGCCAAATGTTGGTCAACAAATGTATCAAGACTATTGATGGAGAAAGAGCAACCTTCTCAACAGATCGTGCTGGGAAAACTGATCACCGACATGCAAAACAATGGAGTAGGACCCAATAGCAAATACATAGAAATGAATTTAAAGACACACATGAGCAAAACCTAGAAATCATTAAAGAAAACATGATAAAATCTTCATGAAATTGGACTTAGCAATGATTTATTGAATATGACACCCCCCCAAAAAAAACAACAGCAGCAAAAGAAAATTTAACTAAATTAGAATATGTTGAAATGAATATTCTCTATGCAAAGAGGACAAGCAATGGTGAAAAGACAATTCACAGACCAGGGAGAAACTACACACAAATCATATATCCAAAAAGATATTCATATCCAGACTACATAAAGCCTGTAAAAGTCGGCAACATAAAAACAACTTATCCAAAAAATGGACAGAAAATTTTATTTTTCCGCAGAAGATATACAGATATCAAAAAGCCTTTAGAATGACAGTCAAGGTCACTAACCAAAACTTCAAAACTAATGTAATATAACTAAAATTCATTACCCTGTTTATTTAAACAGAACAAAAACTAAGAATAATTGGCAAGAATGTAAAGAAATCAGAAGACCCATCTATACCAGTGGAAATATAAAGTTGTATCATTTTAATGGAAAACAGCGGAACACTTCCTTAACACTTAAACTCAAGGATCTAGCAATTTTATTTTGTGTGATGTATTCATGACATTGAAGGTAGAGATATAAATATGTGCATTTTAGTGTTCATAGCAGCAGGAGCAAAAAGTGGAAACTACCTGAGTGTCCACGAAGAGATGAATCAATTCACAAAATGTGCTATCTACGGACATAGGAGCAGTCTTCCGGCCTAAACAAATATGAGATCCTGATGATAAAAGTGACAGCAATGATTAACCATGAAAGCATTCTACTAAACAAAGAAAGAAAAAAATACAATATCATAAATATTGCATGAGTCCACTCATATGAGATACCTCGATACCTAGTCAAGTTCATAGGGACAAAAAGTAGATTAAAGATTACCAGAGGCTGAAAGAAGGTAAAAGAGCATATATATTGTTTAATAGTATATAACTTCAGTTTGTGCTATAAAATCCTGAAGGTGGATGATAATGATGGTTATAAAAATATATGCATGAGCCTGGGTCACAGCTGTGTGGCACTGTGCTTGCTCACCTTGAGTGAGTCCCAAGAACCAATCCCCAATAGTGTAACACTAATAACCCAACTAAATAAATAAATTTCTATAAAATGAAAAAAAGCCCTAGTTCTCAGACACACCGAGTATTTATGGTTCTAAGTGATAAAAAGAATAAGTCTGTGGCTAAATAGTGAAATGTGAAAGACATGACAAAGTCTAGAACATAAAGTCCTTAGGAAAACTCTATATAATAACTAAAGAACATAAGTTAATCAAATAGCAACGTGAGGAGTAACTAGCATAAGAAGGAGCAATTACAAATACATAAAATTGTTCAGAGAAGAAATCCAGGGGCAGTTCTGGGGAAACGAAGAGGGATGATGTCTTATACAAGGAAAACTCCACATTCAAATACTCAGACTTTCTTTTAGATTAAGAGAGCCAACATGAAAACATTTTGGTTCCAGAATATAAGATAGACATTGATAAATCAGAAATAAGGGCTCAGGAATTAACCTAAATTTCTAAGATAATTTCATTTGTAAGAATAGTCATTTTATAAATTTTATAAATCACTGAAGAGATGATAAATCAGCTAAAGTTCTGAGGAAGAGAGTTGTAAGTGCTGGTGACCTGAAGCAACAAGAAATTACTTCATTTAATTCAGTGAGCTCTACACTCTTGCTCAAAAGGAAATCCATGTACCTTTAAGGCTGTGAACTTCACTGGGAGCCTCTAAAATCTGTGTGAAATCCCCTTGAATGCTTTCGGTCAAACTTCACCCCAGAGCATTTGAGAAAGTCGGAACATTCGCTGCTTATGTATTATAGCTTAGAATGCATGGGCTCAGGCAGTGAAGACAATAGGACCTTTGACTTGCATAAGAGTTGCTAATACACAAGTATATGTGCTTCAGTCCCACTGCAATCCCAGCACACTAATGAATAACAGACTTTCCTGTCAGAAGAAAAACATTGTCAGCATTACCGTGTGAGACTGTCCCCCAAAGCCTTCCCAAACTGTTGCTTAATTCTTTGTTAATAGTTTGAAGACAAAGTACAACTTCCCCTGTATTTCTGCAGTGTCTTTCTCATTGTCACTGGGTCATGTGTAGGTGATGAAAGATTGTGGCTTGTCATGGAGTAAAGCTGTCGTTGTGGAGTACAGCACAGATTCTTTTGGAGAACTGGCATAGCGCATCTACTGCTTTGCATAAATCTAATGATTTAGAGGGAGTTAGAGAAGTGATCAGAGTTTTGAAGCAAGTGCCACATGCTCACACCAAATACCAGGTTCTTTGTCCATTAAGCCCAACCGGCACTCACTTTACCTTGTTTTTTGGTTAAGGCAGCAGTTTGCAGCCTGTGGGTCACAACACCTTTGAGGGTAGAGCAATCTTTTCACAGGGGCCAGAAAACACAGATAAATACATTATGATTCATAACAGTAGCAAAATTACAATTAAGAAGTAGCAATGAAAATAATTTTATGGTCGAGAGTCACCACAGCAGGTGGAACTGTATAAAGGGTCTCAGCATTAGGAAGGGTGGGAACTACTGGGTTAAGGCATATTCTTGCAGCTGCCACCTAGAGCCCCAAGTGCCTTTTGAAGGGAATTTAATATACTTCCTCCTTTTCCTAGAAAACACCACCCAATCCTATAAAGATTCAGGAAGAGCTTATTCAGAGAAAACAGATGAGACTGCAGTAGTTTCCTGTAACATATTGAGAGTTAAAGCAAAAGCTATTGCCTGCATCAAAAGTCAGCACGGCATGGCCATCTAAGCTTATCAGAATACAGTGGAAACTCCGTTATTACCATGACAGGCACTTGTTTTTGTTTCTATAAGAAAGGTCACTAACATAACATTGGGAACATTTCTACGGATAGTGAGGATATTTATCTTTTTTAAAGAACACCATGGCTGATTTCATAATAAATTTCAAGTGTGTGAGAGGAGAGGTTGCGGGTCTTAGAATGGGATATGCAAGATAAAGCTGAGTAACATTGAGCAGCTTTGTGACCTTGGGCACGCCATCCGTGCCTCCTACACTCCTTTGCTTATCTGCCAAACGCAGAAGTGAGCTCAGCTTATTTCAGGGAATTTTTATGAGAATCGAAGGAAGGTACTTTGAGATGGGGAGACATGTGTTATAAGCCAATATCAAAGTACCGGACTATTGTCTTTTCTTAGTGGATTTGAATAAATGCATGAAAGAATAAAGGAATAGTTACAAAATTTCTGAGCATCAAACTTTTGTTTGAGAAGTTTATTTAAAATAGGAATGTCCGCCTGTGTTTCATGTCTACCAATTCACAGAGAAACTGGAGCCTCTCAAGGCCCCCCAGGGGATTTTGAAATAAGTAAATTTGATGTGGCAGATGCTTAATGTGTTATGCAGAATGCCCGTTCCAGGAAAGACTTGTTTCTTAGTCCCTAGGAGTGGGGTGTGTACTCAGCATCTCTAAGGATTGCCTCAGCCCCAGGAAATTGTTCCAGGCTCTGGTCTTTCCCAGGGAAGATTGGATCGAATAACTGATGGCTGTGGACAAATCAAAGCTTGGCCATCTTGGCCCATTTTGGTGCAACTCTGAAGGGCCACTGTAGCTCTAGAACGTCCTGGGAATTGATGGCACTCTTTCCAACCTCTCTGTCTGCTTCTATTTCCTTTCCATTCATATATGGTATTAAGTCACTAAGAAACTGTGTATGTTTGTTCCTGTGTGTGTGTGTGTTCATGTGTATATGTGTGTTCATGTGTGTATGTTTGTTCCTGTGTGTGTTTATGTGTGTATGTGTGCTCATGTGTGTGTGTTCATGTATGTGTGTGTTCATGTATGTTCAGGCTAATGTATGTGTATATGTTGGTGTTAATTCATACAACTGTGAGACTTAGGAGAATAACATCATGTGTTGTTATCTGTAACACTGTCCCCCTTAAGACAGGGACTCTCATTGACCTGGAACTCGCCACATAAGCTATCCTTGCTGCAGGAGAACATTCTACACTTCAGTGCACATTCCAAGTCTACTTCTTGGCAAGCCGGCATACTGCAGTAAGGAAAATGTGAACTAGAAGGCCAAATAGAATTCTGTTCTTTATCTCCCAAAACGTGTTTCAAGTCCAGTGGATAAAGTTTCTTCTTTGGAAGTAGAAGCCCTTCCTTATTGAACCATCCTTCTGTTCCATTTCCAGATCTGTGCTTCTTAATCCCCAGTTCAAAAGATTCTTTTCTTTTATCCCTGTCCAACAGAGGACCAAAAGCTACGTGAATTCACTTAAGACAGCCACAAGCAGGGTAAAGGGAAATCATGTTCCTCTCAGCATCTATTGTGTGGTAGGAGTTTCAGAATTGAGATCGCATACAAGTAGGAAGCTTAGCACAATGTTCCTAACTACCCTAAGCTAAATTTAAATCACTGTTTCTCAACCTGTGGGTCACGACCCCTTTGGGAGTTTGCTGGAAGGCCTTACTGATTGGAGGTTGCAGTCTACCATGGCATGACAGCTCACTCTGAGCTCGGCAATGTGGAGGACTCCTTCCCCATGGCACAAGGCACCCTGTTCTCTACCTGACCTTATTTTGACTGTCTTCAGGCCCAGATGCCTGACTTGTCTCTAGTATGACCCTGGACACAGTTCCCTGCAGAAGTTTTCCCCCTATTGTCTACATGGTAATTAGACATAGTGCCAGGAGCTTTACCATAGGACTGTGCTTCCACAGGTGATAACGAAGACTTGTTCTAGGAGCCTTATGATAGGAGTGTGCCATTTAATGCAAATTAGGTATTTCCCCAGCTACTGTCCCCAATCCTATATATCCCCTATACTCTGGAATAAAGCTGAGTTGTCTCACTGAACCAGCATCCTGGAAGGTTATTTCCATCGTGTTCACAGGCCATACGAAGCTCGCTGTCTTCTGCTCCTTTGTCCTAGTGGACTAGTGACCAACAGACAGGGAGAAAAATCATTCTTTCACATGGGTAGCATATTAGATACTTTGCATATCAGATATTAACATTAACAGTCATAACAGTAAGAAAATTACAGTTGTAAAGTAGTAATAAAAATAATTTTATGGTTGGAGGTATACAACATGAGGAATTGTATTAAAAGGCGATAGTATTTAGAAGGTTGTTAAACACTGCTTTAAATCAAACTGCTTATCTATTTTCATATAGAAGCTATATGAGCTACTTTTATTGTTGCTGTGACCAAATACCAGATGAGAAACAATTTAATGAAGCAAAGGTTTGTTTTGGCTCACAGGTTGAAGAGGTACAGTTCAGCAGGGCAGGTAATGCTATATGACAGTTTCCATAGTGAGGAAGCAGAAAAGGATGAGGCAAATGCTGGCATTCATATCACTTCGTCTCTTTTAGCTTTATTCAGAACAGAGCATACTCAGGGTGGGTCTTCCCCACTCACTGAAACTTCGTGCCTTTAAAGACAGACCGAGACGTACATTTTAAAGATTTCTGAATATTCATTTTGGTAATGATCATTAATCATCACAAGTTTACCTCTTCTCACTTGACACCCAAATATATCATTCTGCTTTAAATTTTATTTTGACTTTTAATTAATTGTATGTATAGTTATATGCCTTGTGTGACTGTTCAATTGATTATATGTTTAGAGAAGCTAGAAGTCATGAGCTACCTAAAATGGAATTGGGGAGCTAAATTTGGGTCTTCTGAAAAAGCAATTAGTATACCTAAATGATGACCACTCCATAAACATACCACTTTTAGGTACAACTTTATATCCTTGTACCTCAAAAAAAACTAATGGCCATTTTCATAAAGTAAAATACATTTAGTTAAACTGCAAAAGTTCCCATAATCTTTAACAGCCTTAATACTGGTAAAGAATCCAAAAATTCTTCTCAGACTCAAGACAAACTTTTAATTGTGATCCTGTATAAAATCAAAACATGAGCTACATATTTTCCATGTTCAATGGCACAGAATAAATATTCTTATTCCAAAGGAGAATAGTATATCAAGGAAACATCAAACCAAAGCAAAACCCAAGAACAGCAAGAAAAGCGCCATTTTCCAAAGCTCTGTATCCAACATCTGGATCATTTGATGGCACTGTTAGGTCTCCAACAACCTTTGGTAGTCCTGCGGCTCCCATTATGCAGCCTGAAGCACATATAACCCCTAGTCCAGCTCCATTGCAAGACTGCAACTTTCCTCAGGAGGTATCACACGGTCCTATCATCTCTGATACTCAAGATCCCCATTGTAACTTACATTTCATTTCACCGCTTTGCACATGGCTTAGCAACTCTAGGACACATTGTCTTGCTTGAATTTTTTCCAGAATCTTGGCACATGGCTCTGTGAAGCTATAATTCTCATAGTTTATATGCCTAAAAGTCCAGTTATCATGTGGCTGATACTGCAAGTTTCTTTTGTAAATTTGAGATGTATTGTGGTTCAGTTCTACCACAGCAGAAGAAACCTCTGGACACCTTACTGGCTGGTTGCAGGAAAACAACTCCTTATACTGCTGTCTTCTATTAGGGAATCTATTTACCGCATTTACAGTATATGTTTTCTCCTTTCAAATGAACTTGCATTTCCCAAAGATGGAACTTTCCCAGGATGGTGTCCTGGTCTTGAGGCAACTTTCCTATGTTATCAGTGATAGACCAATGTTTCTATTTAATAGCATTAATCTTTTTTAAAAATAATTTTAGCTCTTTTCTTCCCAGTCACTGTGTGTGCAATTTTAAATTTCCTTGTGTTGTTTTCTTCACAAAACTGCACATCTTTCATACCACTCTGTTTTGGATTATTGATATCAATATCAATAAACACAGAAACCAGCCACCATGCGACAGAGTGTTTGTTATGCTGTCTTGAAATTTTCTCTGACAAACTGTTTAGCCTATTGTGATTTCAACCTCATTAAAATGATAGGACATGGGCAGGATGCAACCATATTTTTTTGCCAGAATGTTATATGAGTGACTTCTAGCCCAGTAGCCATGCCAATTCCCCACTCAAATCTCATGAGCCAGGATCAAGACTTTTTAGTATGCGTTTCTATCAGTTTGTTGGTCTTCACCTTCTGACCAAAATGGTCTGCAAAGCTCCATCCACAGCACTCTGCCTCATTCCTTTTTCAGTCAGAGAGCAGAAGGCTTATGGTCACGTTTCCTTCAGCAAGGACTCTACCTTTTTTCACCAGTTTTCTGTATTATTTACTTTCTTATCACTATGACAGAATGTCTCAAAAAAATCAAATGCTAATAGAATATGCTTTAGAAAATTTTCTGGTTCAAAGAATGTTGAGCAGAAAATATAGAGATCGTCTCGATACCTGCTTCACTCAAATATACATAGTCTCCCCTCATGATCAAGAGTTATAGATAAGATTGGGGTCACAAATAAGAGACAACCACTCTAACTGAAGTGTCTCAACAAGGCAAAATTTTACTCTTGGTCAAAAGGTTGCTCATTTATAAAGTGGAGGAAGCACCATAAAGGGGCTGTGGGTCCATTTGGTTTTTATTATAGCATCGGTAGTGACTGTGTCTTTCCCTCAGTGGGTGGGGTCCAACTTTATAATCTTTCATAATTGGCTATTTTTAAAAGAATCTAGAACAGAGGAAATAAGGGACAATGGGAAGAGGTCAGCCACCAAGTCACTTAAGTTCTGAGAATCCAGCAGGGTCTTTGTAGAAACAAAGGTCTGACAAAGTGCGGAGAATTAAAACATTTGTATAAAAGTCTGACAAGGTCGGGGAGATAAAAAAATTTGAATTTCTTGGAGTAATATGTTTTATAGTATTTGGTAGAAAAGACTAATATTTTATTTTTCTTGTGTTTCATACAAATATTACAGAGAAAATAGTACCATTTTCAGTTGATAAAACTATGTTGATAATTCATTGTCATCCAAAGTTCATAGTCCAAGTTCAGTACTGAATATTTTATGGATATGAGACAACTCTTGTGAAATGTTGTACCTTATGGTATCATACAAATAGTTTCACAAATTTATAGATTCCTCAAATTTAGAATTTGGCAGTAAAATATATGTGCAATCCCAGTTAACATATATGTGTTGTCTCCATTTTACAGCTTACTAATTATATGACTTTAACAACAATTACAATTTTTATAACTTTCTTTCACTTTTTTCACTTAGATAAATTTGTTTCTTGTACTTTGTTCTGTTTAGATAATGTAACTCTTGTTCAGTTATGAGGACAGTTTTTAAAAGATGGTAGACTGCTGGTTAATTTGAAGGATGGAGCAGGAAGAGAGAATATGTTAAAACTCCAGGAAACATACCTTCAGAGTTAGAAAGTTTCTTCACAGAGCCTAAACCATCTAATCTATTGAACGTAATCTCAAAATGGTTGAGGATTCTACTACCTAATAACAGGGTTTCTCCATTCAAATAAAACAGTTAGACCAGCTCACCTGGAACTAACTGAAATAAAAAAAATAAAGAAAGCAAAATTCAAACACCTCAGGTTCATGATAAAATATGAGCATTTAAATGCAGTCCTTTAGGTTGGATATTGGCACCAGACACTAAGTTTTTCCTGAAAGTAGAAAGCACAAATGAGGAAAAGAAGAAGTCTTGCTTTCTGAGATTACTTTCAAATCGCTTAGTACTCTTCTACTTGCCAATACACTTGACACTGTACGTATGGCTGCGGTTGGAGAGGATCCTGAAACCATGCTGGCCAGGGTTGGCTTTCTCACAGACCACCTACATTACAGATCCCACACACGAGATCCTTACTGTGCTGCACAGCAAAAGAGAGCTAGTGCCACATCCCTTTCAAGACTTTATGTGCTATGGCCTGTGGGCAGCATCCATCAGTTATAGGGGCTACATATCATCCGTGACACTGTAGTCTCCATGGAGATAAACAGCCTTCATAGCAACACCCTCCCACTACAGCACAGGGGCAAAACTACTTTGCCTCCACAGATATTGGCTCCTTTTCTGGGCCTTGGTCACTGAACCCTGCAGGGATACTTCAGTGCAAGATTTAGGGGTAGGGATAGTACAGTCACAACTTAAGGCTGCATATGAACAGACTCAAAGGCATTCACCCACTGCTCTCAATCTACTCCATCAGTTGGAAAATTCTGGTTTCTTGACTCATCATCACCCAGAGGTATTGCAGAAAGTAATCCAAATTAAGAGGAGAGACTTGAGGAATCAGCAAGGACTAGTTTTGCACTCAGTTTTGTAGAATTATTCCTGTCTCGATGACTCACTGTGTTCATATTTGCAGTGGTCTCAGTAAATGCAGTGTCCTCTTTAATAATACTTGCATAATACACCATATGGATCATCAAAGAGCTATCTTTTTCCTTGCAAACCCCATGCACTAAATACATGTAGGTAACCTATTTCACTGAGCCAAGATCCTTCTCACTGCAGGAAAGGGTGAGAGAGTCCACTGCCACCATGCTGCTGAAGTGGGTCTCTAATTTTCTTTTAAATCTAAGCAATATAAGCAGGCGAAATCATCATGAAATGGTCTGTGAAGTTCTTCAGGCATTGCAAATTTAAGTTTCAGTACATTTACTACTTGAAACGGGCATACTAATGAAACAAATGCTTTGTATGCCTGTGAAAACTAAAAGACGAGACTGGATAATGTGGGGGCATAAAGTGTTGGAATAGGAGAAAGTGATGCTTATGTTCTGCCCAGGTTGTGGTACGGGAACACTAACAATGCACATCAATGGATGACGTCACATGGAGGGTGGAGAAATGTACATGACCACAGGGTTCAGGCAGTATTTGAAAGTGGCATGTCAGTCGATAACATTCTAATAGGAAAAGGAAGAACAAATTAGTCATGAGAAAACTTACAAAAACGATTCTGTCCTGACTAATCTTCTTTCATAATGATTGGCTTTGGAATCATCTAGAAACACACCTCCAGGGATGTCTAGGAAGAGTGTCTCCAGAGAAATTTAACTAATGGAAAAGACCTGTCTTGTCCAACACAATCCAATGAGCTGTGTCTATGGACTGAATTAAAAGGAGCAAAGTGAGATGGGCATCGGTGTCTATGACTTTCCAATGGAATTCTGCTTTTTGACAGCAGGTGCAAGGTTGAAAGTTCCCATACTCCTACTTCTTCACCATGCTGAACTGTATTCCAAAAACTAGGAGCCAGAATGAACCCTTTTAACTTATAATATCAACTACCCCCTCAATGAAATGCATAAGTGTTTCTTTTAAAGTGTCCAAAAATTTTTACTGAAGAGCTCTTTCTCTTCTTTGGTTATATATATTCTCATTCATTTGGTTTTGAGGCATTTTTTATAGTAAACTTTCCTGATTTCTTTTTCTAAAATTCCATTGTTAGTATATATAAATGCTTTTATGTTTTATTTTGATTTTGTGTACTGCAACTTAACTTTGCTTATTAGGTCTGGGAGTCTTCTAGGAGACTGGATAGGCTTTTTTATTTTTTATATTTCAGATATACTTTGACTACCTTCTTTCCTATTTCCTTCTATTTTATGACTTTCTCTTTTCTAATTACTATAGGTAAGTCTTTGAGGACTGTATCAAATAAGAGAGAAAAGACTGGGCATATTTGTTTCATTCTTGATTTTAGAAGAAATGCTGTAGGTTTGTCTTGACTTAATATCATGTTTGCTACAGGGGGGTTGAGAAATTCTGACTTTGAGGTATGCTCCATCTATTCCTAAAGTAAACAGAACTTTTTTTCAGGAAGGTATGTTGAGAAGTCAAATGCTTTTCAGCATCATTTAAAATAATTATGTGGTTTCTGTCTCTAAGTGTATTTATATGATGCATTACATTTACTGATTTATGTATTTTGAACAAATTCTAACTTTCTAGAATAAAGCTCATTTGGTCATAATGTCTAATCTCAATGTGTTCTTTAATTAGATTGGAAAGTATTCTGTTGAGAAATTTTGCATCTGTATTCATCAAAGAAATTGGTCCGTAGTTCTCTTTTCTGTTGCATATTTATCTGGTTTTGGTATCAGAAGAAAGCACTGTTTTCATATAAATAATTTGGTATTGTCTCTCACTTTCTCTTTCGTGAAACTGGCTTAGAAGAATTGGTGTGATATCATCCCTGAAAATCTGACAAAATTCAACAGCAAATCTGTCCAGTCCTGGGTCTTTCTTTGAGGAACAGATTTTGATTACAGCTTTAATCTCATGCTTGTAATTTGTCTCATGGTCCTATGCAGGCTCTACAGCTGTCAGTCCAGAGTCTCCATGAGCTCCCAAGAGCTTGGGTCAGCTGTCTCTATGGATTTCCTGCTCACGATCTTTACATCTTGACCCCTCTTGCTCATATTAGTCCCCACTCTCTCTCTTCCACTGGACTTCTGGAACTCAGCCTGGTGCTTGGCTGTAGATCTCTGCATCTGCTTCCATCAGTTACTGGAAGAAGGTTCTATGATGACAGTTGCAGTATTCACAAATCTGATTATAGAGGAAGACCAGTTCAGACACCTTCTCCACTATTCTTGCTAATTCCTAGGAGTTTTCCTGTCTCCAGGTTTCTCCCTAACTCCAAAATTCTCCCCATCAAGATATTTCTTTTATTGCTCTCCCTCTCCATCCTGCCTTCAACTTGCTTAACCGAATCCCTCATATTCCCCCTCCTCTGAAACCGCTTGATCATCTCATCAGATGCTAACAAAGTCTTTGACAAAATCCAACACCTCTTCATGATAAAGATCTTGAAAAGATAATGGACAAAAGTAATATACTTAAACATAAAAAAGGCAATTTACAAGTAGAAAGCTAACATCAAATTAAATGGAGAGAAACTCAAAGCAATTTCACTAAAATTCAGTCACACTGAAATCTATCTACTATCTGGAACTATGTTTAGAGACATAGACCCAAAGTTACCTAGGACCATATCCCTACAGACTCTGGATATTGGAATGATAACTATAACCTCAGAAGTCAGAACTTCACATCCACACTAGGCTGATGCCTCCTGTTCCCACAAAAGCCTTTAAAACATGTCTATATCTAATTTGTGATACTCATAGAGCCATGGCGTGTTTCTACATGTTACATAGAGCATGTAGGTGTTTCTGACCTACTGGGGGCCAAGCAAGGAAAACTCATTCTCTTTCACCTAGAAGCCTTTAACTGTCCCTAGCTCATCAGGGGTAGGGATTCTTGAGCCACTCTCCTCTCCATGCTAAAAATGTTGACTAGTTTAGTCTTGCACAGGTCTTGCCTAGGCATCCACAGCTGTTTTGAGCTCATAAATGTAGTGTGTCTGTCATGCCCAAAAGTTACTGTTTCCATCCAGTCACCCTAGACATCAGGCGTTACAATTGGTCTATTTCTTCTTCTATGATGGTCCCTGAGCTTTGGTATATGGTTGTGGTGGGGTTAATACAGATGGTCAGTCTGGGGTCGAGTACTTCACTGATGCTTATTCTTTACACTATGACCAGCTGTGAATATTTACATTAAGCACTGTTCACTGTACAAAGACATTTCTCTGAGATCTGAGAGCTGCCCTGATGTATGGGTAGAGAAATAAAAATAGAACAATTTGGTAATCTGTCTATGTAACATAATAATAGAATTCAGTGGTTTATCCCCAGGGTCTGTGAGTTCTTTAACCATGGGCTTTTGATCAAATTTACAGTACTAACCATGTATTCTTCCTGTGGAATAACTTTTAAATACAACCAGAAATCAGTTGGTTTATCTCCATAACTTTCATGGCACTCCTGTTCCCATGAGTATATCCCAACATGCTGGGCTTTATTATCATTTACGAGATTTATATCTAGGTAAGACTGGTGATGACTTTGCCCCTTTGTACCCTGTATCGCATCTTCTGGTACAATTAAATCTAGTCAGGAAGAAGGAAGCTACATTATCAGTACTGACCTGATTTCTGTGTGTGCTGAGATCAACTCTGTGGAATCTGCAGCAAGAAGGTCCTAACTTCAAGTTCTGGGAGGATTGAGTGACAATGTGTATGAGGAATAACTAACACTAAAAGGGGTTTAAATAGCCTAGTGGAAACTTACTAAATAAAAGCTATATGTATATATAGTTACATGTATATTTTATATACATATATAAGACTTCATTATATAAAGCTGACTATATATATATGTGTGTGTATATACATATATATATATGTATACACACACACAAACACACACACACACACATATATATATATATATATATATATATATATATATATATATATATATATCCAGAATAGGACAAAGCAAAAAAAAAATGTGAGAAAAAGAGCCAAAGAAAAATGCAAAAAAATGTGTCTTAGCACAGATCAACATAGATGCTGAGACACACATTTTCACACACAGAAAATCCTTAAAAATAAAATCAGAAACCATAATACATAAACAAAAGATCTGTAAGGTTAATAAAAAGACAAAGGCAATGCATGGTGAGACAATGAGACAGAAAAACAAACAAAGCAAAAAGAAAACAGCGACAACCCTCTACAAAATACATTGAGTTTATTTTGTGTTGGCTATCTGATGCTAGGCACAGGACCTACCTCTTTGTGTGATTTGTATACCCAGTGATACTCCATTGGAGAAAACCAATTTTGTCCTTTGTGAGCAGTTACCAGTTGGAGAAAGCTTCTGGATTAGGGATGGGAGCTTGTGTCCACTTTCCTATTCAGAGCATGTACCCCACTTGGCTTAAACCTGTGCAGGACCAGCGCATGTTGCCACAGTCTCTGTAAGTTCCTATGTACACCAGTCCTGTTGTGTCTATAAGGTCTTGTTTCCTTGGTGTCTTTCATTCCCACTGGCTCTTAATCTTTCTACTTCCTCTTTTACACACTGGCCTGAGCCCTGAGGGGGAGGGATTTGATGGAGACATCCCATTTAGTACTGAGTTTTCCAAAGTCTTTTACTCTCTAGACAATGTCCAGCTGTGGATCTCTGTATTTTCTCCCATCTATTGTGGGAGGAAGCATTTGTGATGATGGCTGAGCAAGGCACAGATCTATGAGTATAGCAGAATATTTCTAGGAGTCATTTCATTGCTACTTTCCTTTAGCCTAGCAGTTCTCAGCTTTCCTAATGCTGTGACCCTTTAATACAGATCCTCATGTTGTGGTGTCACCAACCATAAAATTATTTTTGTTGCTACTACATATCTGTAATTTTGCTAAAGTTACAAATTATAATTCAAATATCTGATATGCCGGATATCTGACATATGACCCCTGTGAAAGACTCATCCAATCCTAAAGGGGCTGAGACATGTTGGTCAAGAACTGATCCTTTAGCAGAACAGTAGTATATATTTGGTTTTCCCCTAGGTCCATGGCCTATTTAATCTCTGGTTCATGATCACCCATGTAATATAAAACATGGGGTCCATCTCATAAAGTACAACTTAATTCCAATCAGTAATTGGTTATTCCTATAACATTTGTGCCACTACTGTACCAACATATCTTGCAGGCAGATAACCATTGTAAATTTCAAGATATGTATATCTGGGTTAGTATTTATTTCTTTCTTCTGGTAGTGTGGAGAGTGACTTCCAGTATCCTAAACACTGGTCAATAGTGGTAAAGGTTCTAGGTAGGCACCAACTCGAGTTCCTTGTGTACTATGAGTTATCTAGGTGCTGTTTAAAGCAATAGGGTCTTACTATCAGTTTGTGAAAAGAAGCCAATAGCCTTGGTAATAGTTCAGTTGTTTGGGGTTCTGTGGGAGCCCCTTTGGCCAACAAATCATTTAAATGTATGGTTTTAGTGCAGATGAGTGATGTGGGTCTATCAAATATGCGAGTTCTTTCCAATAAGATGCAAAATGAAGTAAGGTTTGCAACTTCTGAGAAATGTACTACAGTTCTGGGAAACCTTATTTCTGCTTTAAGAAATAGTGAATTACCAGAGCAGAGAGAGTCCAGCAACAGTTGAATAATCTATGGTGATTTTAAAAGCAAGAGCTATATAGTATAAAGCTATACAGTATATTGTATGTATGTAGTATATAGCTGTGAAGAGATAGAAATTAGATATTTATAAGGGGTTCTTTTTATTTTATATATATTATGTAGATATTTGACCTGTGGTGATAGAGGTATGTATGGAAAACTTGTCAAACATGCAATTATTTTTATAAGGTTTGATAGCATTGGTATGGCCTCCAACTCAAGAATTTGTTTTGCTACTGAATCTCAAGTATTCTTTAAGTGAGAATGATGTGATAAACATTTTCAGGTCCTACCAAAATCACAGGAAAAAAAATAACAAAGGATATTTTTGAAAGACAGTAGGAGAGATATTTTCAAGGTCATGTCTTCTATCACCATTGCAAAGAAAGAAAGAAAGAAAGAAAGAAAGAAAGAAAGAAAGAAAGAAGAAAGAGAGAAAGGAAAGGAAAGGAAAGGAAAGGAAAGGAAAGGGAAAGGAAAGGAAAAAGAAAACCCTAGGAGAAACATATTGCTGGCATTGTTTTTACTTAGAAATTCAGAAGCAGATTTTGTGGTTAAAAATAAAAGCATAGGTCTCCTAAGAAATATGGGTAGAATCTAAAAGATCTGTGAATCTTCCTGGGTGATTTTGATAGAAAATCAGAGGCACAGCTTTTTCAGGTTGATTGGCCAGGCTTTCTGGGAACCCAGAAATGGAATCCATCTGGACATTTACTAAAGGATACCAGATGGAGTTATACCATGTGACACTGAACAGTTCTTTCTGCCATAATGTACCAATAGTGTTCTTTGGAAGAATATTACTGCAGACCCAAGAAACCATTTTTTTTTCTCTAATGATTTAGCTCCAGACTTGTTAGGCCTTGGCTTCCTTATAGGAAGAGAAGAAGTTTCCTAAATATTCTCATTTCTCTCCAGATTTAAAGTTTAAAATATGGAAAAAAGAAGGCAATGGGTAACATGACCTCCTATTTTCATGGAACAGCTCATTAAAGACTCATTTGCAGGCACCATTAATGCTTAGCAACAATAAACCTTATCTGAATCATACCAAACAATGCATGGAACCTGAAGACTACAACATATATATTTGTGAAATATAAAATGTAGCCTCACCACGTCTAATGTCTTTTTCACAAATCATTGTCCTGGAAAATACTGTATATTTATTTAGCAGTCTTCAGGACCTAATTAGTAGTCTCCATTTACTACAATTCTGGTTTTCAGTTGCTTTTGTTCTCATCTTTAATATTGACATTGTTCCTGTTCCCTAGACAGTCATCTCCACCTTGTGTTATTCACTTGTTAAATAGGTTAGCCTATCCTTCTCTTTCCTATGTCTCCATATTTGTTCTCTCCAGTCTTAAGAAGCAATCATTTTATCTACTATTTCCTATGAGAAGTTTATTTCAAGTTCAGCTCCACACTCACTTCATCAAGATCCTTCCCCTTTCCTTCTAAACTTTTCTCCAATGCTAACCAAGAGTAGCATCTTAAGTTTGTTAATTCTTTTAGTAAAGACAAATTTCTTTCAGCAATTTCACAGGGCAACCTGTGAAACTACACAGCTAAATTTTGGTGTCAGTGAGGCACAGTATAATACTATGTAAATTAAATCATAAGCAGTCATCAGCCACAAATAGCCACAGGGGTTGGATCTGTGTAAGCAGCAGTGATTTGCTTTTTTTTTCATCCAGTCTTCCAGATCCATCTTTGTTGTAGTTGGTCTCCCTCATTTATGCTTTTCTATGATCTTCTCTGTGTTTTTACTCCTTATTCCTTCATGTTTTAAGTGCAGTGATCTCACTTCATGTGTAGATTATCTGTGGTCCTACATCTACCTCTACAGAGATGGAGAATTTCCAGGTCATGTGGATAATAAAAGATATCTGGAAGAGACTTCAAAACATTTAAGAAAATTTTATTCAGAGTTCCACAGAGCATTATCTTATCAATATACATAAAATCTTAAAACACAATTTATGGAAATGTTTGTGGTTAGGGAGGAGAAAGGAGAAAAGAAAATACCTTCAGGATATTTCAGTGGCACATGACGAATGACTGTATGGATAACATCCTGTTCATTCACAAGCTTCTAATTTATTCCATTCACTCTGTCTGGTGTGTATTTGTAAACGAAGATTGCTCGTTTGTTTCCTAGCCGCCCAGACCCAAATAATCACACAGAGACTATTGTAACTACAACACTGTTTGTTCAATGACTCTGGCATATTCCCAGCTAGCTCTTACATCTTAAATTAACCCATTTTTATGAATTTGTGCATCACCATAAGGCTTTGGCTTACCAAGTAAAGTTCTGGGAGTCTTTCTCCTTGGGCTGTTACATGGCATCTCCCTGACTCTACCTACTCTCCCTCTATATCTCTTCCAGTCTGGCTATATTCTGCTAAGCCATTGACTGAAACAGCTTTATTCATTAACTGATAAAAGCAACACATATACAGAAGGACATCCCACATCATGCATTCATTAATCTGTTTTCACCCTATTGCTCCATTGATGGAGAAATGTAAATATAACCATTTAAGGCTCATAAGTGTCTATTCTGTGGCTTTATTGCCACTAGGGCTGAAAAGAAATTCCAGCCTATGAAAATATATGCATAATTTTTAAATGTTGTTTTATATTCATTTTTCTTACTAAAATATGTCTATTACAGAAGCAAATACGAACTTAAGTATACATTCACTACTCTTTCACTTTTCTGCTTTCAGAGAATTGCTACACAATACGATGTTCGAGTGGAATAGAATAAATAGAATTATTAATCATAAGAATAATGAAGTATCAACAAAATGCAGTGTACACAGTAATATCTACTTTAATGAAAGACATATGTTATAAAACTTACAATGATGGAAAGTGAAGTAGAATTTCATAATTCTATCAGAACCCATGATTTGAATGTTTAACCTAATAAAGGATGGTAATGTTTTAGAGAAAGAGATAGGTACAGAGACCTAAAGAATGGGCATTAACTAGGCAAGGCCATAAAAGTAGATGATTACAAAAGATTTTGCTAAGAAAAAAAAATGGGTGATGTAAGCAAATGAAAACTTCAAAGGAAATGAATGTCAGGTGGCATGGATAGAAGGTGATAGAAGGTTGAAAGCAAAACAGATGGTTACTTACGGTGACACTGGAAATATTGAGAGTAGACGCAATCTAGATCGTGTAAAACTCTTCCAAGCTGCCAAAGGAATATTGACTGCATTATGAGCTGAGTGATGGAAAGCCATCAAAATGACTAAATGGGGGCAAAAGAAGTTCACTTAGGTATATTGGGTGGACAGTGAGTGACAGGAGGACCAGAACAGTTGCAGGGCAGCTGAGAAGTTTTTGTCAAAGTCCAATTGGGAAATGAATTAGTCTGGCAAAGGGTCGTGCAGAGATGGTGAGGAGCATATTGGAGAATTATTTAGAATTTATTTTCAGACTTTCTTAAAGTTTGAATATAAAAAAAGAAGGAACAGTCAAAGATAATTTTAGGGTTTCTATCTTAGAGAATCTGGTAGATGTGGTTTAACAGGACGTGGCTTATAGGGAGGATATAGTGCATGTTGGTGGATTCTATTTTTTCCTCTCTTCAGCTAAGGAATTTTGATTACTCCATATTAAGCTCATGGCCACTGTAGCAGGTTCTAAAATAAATTGAATGCAACGCTTTGTTTTGAGGAAGCAAATTTGGAAAAAAATGGATAGGAAATCAAAGGAAATAAACAGGAATTCAATAAATACTGAGGAGTCAGTGGTCTTTTTATTGGGGGACTCTAGAAGATAGATCTGAACAAATACTGAGTTCTCTAGCCTGGTACTGATGGATAAAAAAAATGTACATACTAAATAATAACCTTTATTGTTTAAATAATTACTTTTGGGCAGTAGCTTGCATCACTTCTCATCTATCCTGTGCTTTAAACAATGTAACTCTAAAAACCAGAGAAATACTCAGGTTTTCTCAGTAAGAGAAGAGTGTACTGCAGAGGTCAATGAAGAGATGTTGGCAGAGCGTGTGCAGTATCTATTACTCTTCAATTCTTTTCCTGAACAGGTGTGTGTGTATGTGTATGTGTCTGTCTGTCTGTCTGTACAGAGGTGGTATGTATGTGTGATAGCAAACATGTATGTGTTGATACACACATTTACAGAGTATGCAGAGGACAGAGGAGTCTGTCAAAAGTCTTGCTCTATGAGCCTGAAATAGTCTCTCACTAAACCTGAGTCTGCCATTTTTTCAGCTCGGTTGGTGACGACCAAGGTACCCTCATCCATCTATCACTGAAACTTCTACAGGTATGCATGGCACACTAGCTTTTTACATGCGTGCCCGGGATGGGTGGGCAGAACAGGGAGCACTCTTGCCCACTTAGCCATCTTTCAATAGCCAACAACTTGAATTTAACCATTTCTCTAAGTTTATTTATTCAGTCTAATCCTTTTGCAATTTTTCACTTCTGATTCATATCCCAGTTCCTTTAACTTCCGTATTTTAATTAAATAATTGGTCTATGCATTCTTTGGCCTCCAAGTGGAAATAGTACTCCTTATATCACATTACACCTGTAAGCTCATAGATTATTATAATGAGACAAAAGTAAATTGTGAAATCATATGAGATTATGTGCCTGTTTTGAAGAAAACCTAAGAAGAGAGACTCACAGAGTCCACTATGTTCAAAACAGGTCATAATGAGATGCCACTATACATAATATTAGCTTAAAATGTATTCCTCACCGCTTTGGTCTTAAGCTGAAGAGAAAACTAGATGAATGACTAAAGGGTCCAAATGCTAAATTCCTCATTTTCTTTCTTTGTTTTTTTATTGAGAAAAGGAAAAAAAAAGTTTCCCCCTCCTCCCAGCCTCCCATTTCCCTCCCCCTTCTCCCACCCTTGTCCTCCTCCCCCCACTCCTCTCCCCATCCCTCTCCAGTCCAAAGAGCAGTCAGGGTTCCCTGCCCTGTGGAAAGTCCAAGGTCCGCCCCCCTCTGTTCATGTCTAGGAAGGTGAATATCCAAACTGGCTAGGCTCCCACAAAGCCAGCACATTAAGTAGGATCAAAACCCCGTGCCATTGTCCTTGGCCTCTCATCAGCCCTCATTGTTCGCCATGTTCAGAGAGTCCGGTTTTATCCCATGCTTTTTCAGTCATAGTCCAGCTGGCCTTGGTGAGCTCCCAATAGAACAGCCCCACTGTCTCAGTGGGTGGGTGCACCCCTCTTGGTCCCGACTTCCTTGCTCATCTTCTCTCTCCTTCCGCTCCTCATTGGGACCTTGGGAGCTCAGTCCAGTGCTCCAGTGTGGGTCTCTGTCTCTATCTCCATCCATCACCAGATGAAGGTTCGATGGTGATATGCAAGATATTCGTCAGTATTGCTATAGGATAGGGTCGTTTCAGGTTCCCTATCCTCATCTGCCCATGGAACTAACTGGGGACATTGCCTTGGGCTCCTGGGAGCCACTCTAGGTTCAAGTCTCTTGCCAGCCCTAAGGTGGCTCCCTTAACTAAGAATTGTGCTTCCGTGCTCCCCTATCCAGCCTTCCTTTATTCCAATCATCCTGTTTCCCCAAGTTCCCCCCATCCTCCCCTTCTCACTTTTCTCTCCCCATCTCCCCTTACCACCAATCCACCCCACCCCCAAGATCCCACTTTCCTCCCCGGCAATTTTGTCTACTTCCCATAGGCAAGAGGGTAACTATATGTTTTTCCTTGGGATCACCTTCTTACTTAGCTTCTTTAGGTTCACCTATTGTAGACTCCGTGACCCTTATTTATGGCTAGAAACCAACTATGATTGAGTACATCCCATGTTCATCTTTTTGGGTCTGGGTTACCTCACTAAGGATAATGTTTTCTATTTCCATCCATTTGCATGCAAAATTCGAAAAGTCATTTTTTTTTTTACCGCAGCGTAGTACTCTACTGTGTATATATTCCCCACTATCTTCATCCATTCTTCCATTGAAGGACCTCTAGGTTGTTTCCAGGATCTGGCTATTACAAATAATACTGCTATGAACATAGATGAACAAATGCTTTTGTCATATGATATATCTCTTGGATATATTTCCAAGAGTGGTATGGCTGGGTCTAGGGGTAGGTTGATCCCAAATTTCCTGAGAAACCAAAACACTGATTTCCAAAGTGGTTGCACAAGATTGCATTCCCACCAGCAATGGATAAGTTTACCTCATCTTCCACAGCCTCTCCAGCAAAGGCTATCATTGGTGTTTTTGATTTTAGCCATTCTGACAGGTGTAAGATGATATCTCAAAGTTGTTTTGATTTGCATTTCCCTGATTGCTAGTAGGTTGAGCATGACCTTAAGTGTCTTTTAGCCATTTGAACTTCCTCTGTTGAGAATTCTCTGTTCAGTTCAGTGCCCCATTTTTTAATTGGGTTAATTAGCATTTTAAAGTCTAGTTTCTTGAGTTCTCTATATATTTTGGAGATCAGACCTTTGTCTGTTACGGGGTAGGTAAAGATCTTCTCCCAGTCAGTAGGTTGCCTTTTCGTCTTAGTGACAGTGTCCTTTGCTTTACAGAAGCTTCTCAGTTTTAGTAGGTCCCATTTATTCAATGTTGCACTTAATGTCTATACTGCTGGGGTTATACCTAGGAAGAGATCTCCTGTGCCCATCTGTTGTAGGGTATTTCCCACTTTCTTTTCTATCAGGTTCAGTGTGTTCGGACTGATATTGAGGTCTTTAATCCATTTGGACTTGAGTTTTGTGCATGGTGATAGATATGGGTCTATTTTCATTCTTCTACAGGCTGACATCCAGTTGTGCCAGCACCATTTGTTAAAGATGCTTTCTTTCTTCCATTGTATACTTTTAGCTCCTTTATCGAAAATGAGGTGTTCATAGGTTTGTGGGTTAAAATCCGGGTCTTCTATATGATTCCATTGGTCGACTTCTCTGTTTTTATGCCAGTACCACACTGTTTTCATTACTGTAGCTCTGTAATAGAGTTTGAAGTCAGGGATGGTAATGCCTCCAGAAGATCCTTTATTGTATAGGATTGTTTTGGCTATCCTGGGTTTTTTGTTTTTCCATATAAAGTTGATTATTGTCCTCTCAAGATCTGTGAAGAATTTTGATGGGACCTTGATGGGGATTGCATTGAATCTATAAATTGCCTTTGGTAGAATTGCCATTTTTACTATGTTGATCCTCCCAATCCAAGAGCAGGGGAGGTCCTTCCATTTTCTGGTATCCTCTTCAATTTCTTTCTTCAATGCCTTAAAGTTCTTGTCAAATAGATCTTTCACTTCCTTGGTTAGAGTTACTCCAAGATATTTTATGCTGTTTGTGGCTATCGTGAAAGGTGAAGCTTCTCTGATTTCCCTCTCTGCTTCCATATCCTTTGTGTATAAGAGGGCGACTGACTTTTTGGAGTTGATCTTGTTTCCTGCCACATTACTAAAGCTGTTTATCAGCTGTAAAAGTTCTCTGGTGGAGTTTTGGGGTCGCTTATGTACAGTATCATATCATCTGCAAATAACTAAAGTTTAACTTCTTCCTTTCCAATTCGAATCCCCTTGATCCCATTATGTTGTCTTATTGCTATTGCTAGAACTTCAAGCACTATATTGAAGAGGTATGGCGAGAGTGGACAGCCTTGTCGTGTTCCTGAGTTAAGTGGGATGGCTTTGAGTTTCTCTCCGTTTAATTTGATGTTAGCTGTCGGCTTGCTGTATATTGCTTTTATTATATTTAGGTATGACCCTTGTATCCCTAATCTCTCCAATACTTTTATCATAAAGGGATGTTGTATTTTGTCAAATGCTTTTTCAGCATCTAATGAAATGGTCATATGGTTTTTTTTCTTTCAGTTTATTTATATGCTGGATTACATTGATAGATTTTCGTATGTTGAACCAGCCCTGCATCTCTGGGATGAAGCCTACTTGATCATAATGGATAATTTTTCGGATGTGTTCTTGGATGCGGTTTGCCAGTATTTTGTTGAGGATTTTTGCGTCAATATTCATGAGTGAGATTGGCCTGTAATTCTCTTTCTTGGTTGAGTCTTTGTGCGGTTTTGGTATCAGAGTGACTGTAGCTTCATAAAAGGAATTTGGCAATGCCTCTTCTGTTTCTATATTGTGAAATACATTAAGGAGTGTAGGTATTAGGTCTTCTTGGAAGTTCTGGTAGAATTCCGCATTGAAACCATCTGGTCCTGGGCTTTTTTTGGTAGGTGATGGAGGAAGGTCATTGGCTAATAAAGGAACTGCCTTGGCCCATTTTATTGGTTAGAGGATAGGTGGGAGGAGTAAACAGAACAGAACGCTGGGAGGAACAGGAAGTGGGGTCAGTCTTGCCAGCTCTCCTCTCGGGAGCAGACGCCCGAGAGAGACGCCATGCCCCGCTCCCCGGATGAAGCTCCGACCCAGGATGGACATAGGCTAGAATCTTCCTGGTAAGCGCACCTTGGGGTGCCATACACAGATGAATAGAAATGGGCTAAATTAATATGTGAGAATTAGCCTAGAAGAGAATGGGCCAACCAGTGTTTAAATGAATACAGTTTGTGTGTTGTTATTTCGGGGCATAAGCTAGCTGAGCAGGCGGCCGGGGTGCTGGGAACTCAGCCTCGCCGCCGCCTTTATTACTACAGGTAGGGAGGTTTTTGATAACAGCTTCTAATTCTTCGCGACTAACAGGTCTATTTAGATCGTTCACCTGGTCCTGGTTTAACTTTGGTATATGGTATTTATCTAAAAAAGTGTCTATTTCTTTTACCTTTTCCAGTTTAGTGGCATACAGGCTTTTGTAGTAAGATCTAAAGATTCTCTGAATTTCCTCTGTGTCTGTGGTTATGTCCCCCTTTTCATTTCTGATCTTATTAATTTGCATATTCTCTCTCTGCCGTTTGATTAGTTTGGATAGGGGTTTATCAATCTTGTTGATTTTCTCCAGGAACCAGCTTTTTGTTTCATTGATTCTTTGGATTGTTTTCTGTGTTTCTATTTTGTTGATTTCAGCCCTCAGTTTGATTATTTCCAGTCTTCTACTCCTCCTAGGTGAGTCTGCTTCTTTTTTTTCTAGAGCTTTCAGGTGGGCTGTTAAGTCTCCAATGTGTGCTTTTTCTGTTTTCTTTAAGTGGGCACTTAGTGCTATGAACTTTCCTCTCAGGAGTGCTTTCATAGTGTCCCATAAGTTTGAGTAGGTTGTTTCTTTATTTTCATTGAATTCGAGGAAGACTTTAGTTTCTTTCTTTATTTCTTCCTTGATCCAGGTGTGGTTCAGTAGTTGACTGTTCAGTTTCCATGAGTTTGTAGGCTTTCTGGTGGTAGCATTGTTGTTGAATTCTAACTTTAATCGATGGTGATCTGATAAGACACAGGAGGTTACGAATATTTTTTTGTAACTATGGAAGTTTGTTTTGTTACCCAGTATGTGGTCAATTTTCAAGAAGGTTCCATGAGCTGCAAAGAACATATATTCTTTCCTATTTGGGTGGAATGTTCTATAGATGTCTGTTAAGTCCATTTGATTCATTACCTCCATTAATTCTCTTATTTCTCTGTTAGGTTTCTGTCTGATTGACCTGTCCATTGGTGAGAGAGGGGTGTTGAAGTCTCCTACTATTAGTGTGTGCGGTTTGATGGCAGCCTTGAGTTTTAGTAATGTTTCTTTTACGTAGGTGGGTGCTTTTATATTAGGGGCATAGATATTCAGGATTGAGACTTCATCCTGATGAATTGTTCCTGTTATGAGTATAAAATGTCCCTCTCCATCTCTTTTGATTGATTTGAGTTTGAAGTCAACTTTGTTAGAAACTAGTATGGCCACACCTGCTTGTTTCTTAGGTCCATTTGCTTGATAAACCTTTTCCCATCCCTTTACTCTGAGTAGGTGCCTGTCTTTGTGGTTAAGGTGTGTTTCTTGTAAACAGCAGAATGTTGGATCCTGTTTTCGTATCCAATCTCTTAGCCTGTGCCTTTTTATAGGTGAGTTGAGTCCATTAACATTAAGTGATATTAATGACCAGTGGTTGTTAATTCTGGTCACTTTTTTAGTAGTAGAGTTTGTGTGTTTCCTTTCTTTGAGTTGTGCTGGTGAAGGTTCTTTAGATGTTTGAGTTATTGTGGTTATTGTTGGACTCCTTGGTTTGTGATTTTCCCTCTATTACTTTCTGTAAGGTTGGATTTGTGGCTACGTATTGTTTAAATTTGTTTTTATCCTGGAAAATTTTGTTTTCTCCATTTATAGTGAACGAAAGCTTGGCTGGGTATAGTAGTTTGGACTTGCATCCATGGTTTCTTAGTTTCTGCAGTACATCTATCCAGGACCTTCTGGCTTTCATTGTTTCCATAGAGAAATCAGGTGTAAGTCTGATAGGTTTACCTTTATAAGTAACTTGGCCTTTTTCCTTTGCAGCTCTTAATATTCTTTCTTTATTCTGTATGTTTTGTGTTTTGATTATTATATGGCGAGGAGATGGTTTTTTTTGGTCCAGTCTATTCGGTGTTCTGTATGCTTCTTGAACCTTCAAAGGAATATCCTTCTTTAGGTTTGGAAAGTTTTCTTCTATAATTTTATTAAATATATTTTCTGGAACGTTGAGCTGTACTTCTTCTCCTTCTTCTACTCCAATTATTCTTAGGTTTGGTCTTTTTATTGTGTCCCAGATTTCCTGAATGTTTTGTGATGAGAATTTGTTGGCTCTGCTGTTTTCTTTGATCAGTGTGTTTATTTTCTCTATGGTATCTTCAGTGTCTGAAATTCTTTCTTCTATCTCTTGTAATCTGTTGGTAGTACTTGTCTATGTGTTTCCTGTTCGTTTACCCAGATTTTCCATCTCCATCCTTCCCTCGGTTTGTGTTTTCTTCATTACTTCCATTTCATTCTTCATGTCTTGAACCACTTCCCTTACTTGTTTGATTGCTTTTTCTTGTTTCTCTTGGTTTTCTTTGGTATCTTTGAGTGCTTTATTCATTTCCTCTACCTTTTTGCTTGTGATCTCTAATTTTTTATGGCAGTATTTCACCTCCTGTTTAAGGTCTTCTATTATTTTCATATAATTCACTTTTGAGTCAATTTCTTCTAATTCTTCTAGAGTAGGGTGTACAATTCTTCTTATTTTGGGATCTCTGGATTCTGGTGATGTCATGTTGCCTTTCAGGTTGTTGGAGGAATTCTTGCCTTGGCGCCTTCCCATCTCTTCCTTCAAATGGAGCCAGGAGAGGCCTGGTGTCTTGGTCCAGTCTTTGCTGTGACTGACTCTCTGGTTGTAACTCTTCAGTGTAGAGGCAGGAACCGTCCAGTCCAGATGGAACTTCTCAGCACCGAAACATAGATGCCTGGTAGTCCAATGACCCGCGGACAAAAGGGAGAACTTGGGGCATAGGGCGGGGACAAGTAGAACACAGGACACCCTGCCAGAAAAGCTGAAGGTGTGCGTGCTCCCTTTCGGGGGGCGGGGTCTTTGAGGCCTGCCCAGTAGGCAGGCACTCACCTCTCTGGGTGGGTAGCCTTAGTGTAGGAGCAGAAAACTGTTCCTGAGCAAAGGACCTAGCAGATAATGCAGGCTTGTGTGTGTGTGTGTGGGGGGGGGGGGTCGGGTGTAAGAAAGACAGCCCTGCAGAAGGAGCTGGGAGAGGGAGGGTTTGTGGTCTCTTCCGGGTCAATCCGCCCCTGGATCGCACACACTCACCCGTCCAGATGGAACTCCTCAGTACCTTAACAGGGCCACCTGGTAGCCCGATGATCCGGGGACAAAAGGAAGAAACCAAGAAGGCGGAACGTGATCCAGGAGTGCACAGGCACCCCTGAAGCACAAGCTGAAGGTGCCTGGGCTCCCTTTTGGGGTCCTTGAGGCCTGCCCAGTAGGCAGGCACTCACCGCTCTGGGTGGGTTGCCTTAGTGTAGGAGCAGAAAACTGTTCCTGAGCAGAGGACCTAGCAGAAAATGCAGGCTTGTGGGGGGAGGGGGGTTGTGTGTAAGAAAGACAGCCCTGCAGAAGGAGCTGGGGGAGGGGGGGCCTGTGCTTTCTTCCGGGTCAATCCGCCCCTGGATCGCACACACTCACCCGTCCAGATGGAACTCCTCAGTACCTAACCTGGGCCACCTGGTAGCCCGATGATCCGAGGACAAAAGGAAGAAACCGGGAAGGCGGAACGAGATCCAGGAGTGCACAGGCACCCCTGGAGCACAAGTTGAAGGTGCCCGGGTTCCCTTTCGGGGGTCCTTGAGGCCTGCCCAGTAGGCAGGCACTCACCGCTCTGGGTGGGTCGCCTTATTGTAGGAGCAGAAAACTGTTCCTGAGCAAAGGACCTAGCAGAAAACGCAGGCTTGTGTGTGTGTGTGGGGGGGGGGGGGGGGTTCGGGTGTAAGAAAGACAGCCCTACAGAAGGAGCTGGGGGAGAGGCTAAATTCCTCATTTTCATTAGTGACTTCTGTGATGGAGTATGCGTTTGACAATCTTTGCTCATACTGCCAAGTTGGCAGCAATTGCCAGCACTTTATGAAGCTGAAATATAATACATCATACACAACTGGGCAAGGATCAGATACTCCATAACTATTTGGTGATTGATGGATTCAAATCTATTACAATCTTTGTAGGCATTCTTCCCAGCTCCTGTGTCAAACCTTTCTACTTGCTAGAGTTCCAATTCTGACTCCCCACGTTTTAGGTTTGACCCTATGTCCAAGCTCTTTTACTTCAAAGACGTGGTTTTGGCTCCTCCTCTCAGCTGTGTTTTCTCCTCCAAAGGATTTTCTGTGATAAGTTTCTTCTCTCTAGGACTCATCCTTCTCTTCCATCGATCATCTGCACTGGGAATTTTCTCACTGTTTCCTCATATTACTGGATGGAATCATGCCCAAGCATACCTACTTCTCATGTGAATGTCTTGAACATTAACAACTATCTCTGAAGAATACATGCATACATACATAAATGCATGCATATGCCTATATACATATATATGACAGCCCCTGTGAGTGCATGCTGCAGGTCTGAACATGGAAGAACCACAGCCACTCTTCATGCGGTGACCAAATGTTTAGCGAAGTACAGCAAGCCAGCACTTTGCAATTTTGCTCCACACTCCAAGATTTACAAATTTCCATCACTTATTTTTTTTTCAATTTTTAAAACTTTTACTTTTTTTTTTGAGGATTTTATACTATGCATCTCAATTCTACCCACCTCCCAGTCCCTGGCTTTCACTAGATCCTTGACCCAAAACCAAACTTAAAAGAAAAAAAAAAGAAAGAGAAAAGTAGGAAGAATCTTGTAGCGGAATCTGTAGTGTGGCCCATTGAATCACATAGTTTATGCTTTAGTCCATTCATCTTTACTTGGGAGTGTTCGTTGCTAGGAGTCCTTGGTCTGTCTTGAGGCCCTGGCTATGCTGTAGATGGGAGCTGCGGGCAGAGCTGCTTTTCGTCCCATCTGGCTCCCGCATGGTTAGCTTTATACCTGGAATAACAACACACAAACCGTATTCATATAAACAGTGCCTGGCCCATTATATCTAACCTCTTCTTGGCTAAATCTCATATCTTGCTTAACCCATTTCTAATAATCTGTGTAGCACCACGAGGTGGTGTCTTACCGGGAAAGATTCAGCATGTCTGACCTGGTGACTGGCTCCATCCTGTCTTACCTCACTTCCCTTCTTCCCAGCATTCTGTTCTGTCTACTCCACCCACCTATGTTCTGACCTATCAGGCCAAGCAGTTTCTTTATTACTTAACCAATGACCTTCCCACATCACCATGCCACCAGTAATGGGCTCTCACTGGGGTTCTTCTTGGACATCCTATTGTACTGTGTCATGGAAATCCTGCTGTTTGGGATCTGTAGGTTCATCCCCTTCACAAAGCTCCAACAGTTTACAAATTTGGTGGATGCTGGGATGGACCAGTACATAGACCTGATTCTGGGCCTGGGTAGCTAGGTTGATCAGCCTGCCAATTTTCCCTTATCACTACCCGGGAAGACCTCCAGTACTGCCTAGGCTAGCTCACCCAGCATAGCCTGCAGCAAGAAGCAGGGCCAGTTCTCTTGTTCTTGGTCCTTTGGGTCCAGCTCATCCACACTTATACCACCAGGGCCAGCTCCAAGGTCTTGTCTATGTAAGGTGTAGGGCTATCTGTCTTGATTACTGTGTGTGTGTGTGGGGGGGGTGCATATGAGGAAGGGCGGGGTCATTTCTCCTGCTCTCACGCCCTCAGGGATTAGCTCACTTGTGACCCAAAAAACAGAGTTATCTCTAGTATGCTGCCCCCGTGGGGTTCAAGCCCACTTTCTTGTGTACTGCAGCTGATAAGGGGTTAATCTAATTTTCTCACTCTTGTGACCCTGGGGCCAGCTCTTAGCCTGCTACCTAGCAAGCAGGGAGGGCATCTACGAGGGGTGGGACAGGGGTGGGACAGAATCAGGTCTGCTGGTCTCATGCCCTCAAGGCCAGTTCACCTGCATCCCTTACAACAGGGTCACCTTTAGTGTGCTGACCCGGTGAGGTGCATAGCAGTGGTAGGAGTTGGGACCATCTTTCCTGATTGCAGGGACCTTATCCAGAGAGAGTGGCAGAGACAGCTCAGCTGGATTTGAATAGGCATGAGTCCTATGAACCCTTGTCATAACATGGGCCGTGGACATCAACACAAACCAATTATAGCAGGACCAACTCAGACATGGCCCTTGGCAGCAGTTCAGCCCAGGTGTCACTTTAGTGCCAGTGGTGTAGCAAAGGCTACCCAGATCAGTATGGCCCTGGAAGCATCACTGCCCTCAGATATCAACATGGTCTCAAGTCGCTGACCAGACCCTGGGCATCTGCAGAGGCCTTTCCATCATTCATTTTCATTCTGCTGCTGAGCCATAGCCCTTTTTCTGACACATTTTCCAAAGTTCTTAGCTGAGATTGACCCTTTCTTTTGGTGTCCAAATGCTCTTGCTAGATATGTTCTTTGACTGGGCAGTCTCCAGTGTGACTTCAAATCATGTCAGTGCAAAGGCTAGGACAAGTGTGAGCCCTACTTGTTCCGTGCTTATTCCTCACCTTTATCTCTTGGTTTTATCCATTATGGAACTTGTGCTTTCTTGGAAGCTAAACAGACAGCTTGCTATTTCTCTACTATGTCTTGAAGTTTTGTATATGCATGCCTTTGCTTAGGCAGGATCACTACAGGATAGTGCATTTGTGTGTCCCGCTTTCCCAATCTTGTGTATTCAGTTAAGTCCAACATAAAGGCTATTTCCTTCACAAACAGTTCAGAAGACCTTCAAAGAGAAAGCACTTATATACTTATACTTAAATACTATACAGTAAATTATATACTTACACTTATACTTACATACTTACACAACTTACATATTTACACTTATATATTTATACAACATATGATTTCCATAATATTTTCCTAAGTACAAGATATATGAGTGTGCAACATCTTCTCATACCTGTGTGGCCTGCTCCAGGCCCTCTAAAGTGACTTCATATTCATCATGGAGACGTTTCTGGTTGTATAAAAAGCGTACAGCATGCAGGGCACTTTATAACCTCTAGTCCATACAACTGGCCAGAAGTCGTTGCCTCAGTTCATTTAGTTGAAGGGAGTCTGGAAATAGGTAGCTGTGCGGTGATAGAGAAAAGAACATGAGCAGAGGTAGGCACATGCAGTTAGAGCCATCAGTGAATTTTGCATATACCCGTTCTTAAGAGTTAGGGCGCTCTTGCCAGAGCAAGAGCAGAGGAAGAAGCAAACTCATGCATACCTTCATGCATACCTCACCCGCTCTGGGCCATACAGGACTCGAGGGTACTCAGGGTCAGTGGTATCAAAAAGAAAGATTCCTCCTCTTAAATCAGTCAACATATGATTACAGAATGACTTTCTCTGCATGTCCTAGATTAAGGAATAATGAAAACAGATGACCAATGACTGAAAAGCTGAGTGTTCCCTAGAGCAACAAGTGTTCGAAAGAATGAGTCAAGAAAACACTTGCCTTCTATTTTGCACTCAACATTGTTTGTTAGGGCAGAGATTCTTGCTGAACCCAAAGCTCATGAATTGGCTACACAGCTGAAGCTCCCTTGATAAATTTACAATTTGTCTCCACCTCCTCCGAGGCTTAAAGTTACAGAAGTAAAGTTCCTACTTTCTGGGGATGCAAACTTAGCTTCTCAGGCTAACACGGCTGGAACTTTGCCAACTGAGACTTCTCCCTAAGTACATTGTCTTCTTTTTTGAAACTTGAAGTCAAGGCAAAACATTTATTTTGAGTATTAGTTTCTTATATCAAATAGTAATCAACATAAGTAACACTTCCTATGGTACAAACATTATTATATATGTTATACCTATATAATCGACTTCGTTTTCAAAATTATCTTGTAAAATAGTTTATTTCCTTCTTAAAGATGAGAAATCGTCCCTCAGATGTTAATATTCCCAAAGCCAATGACAGATCGATAGGTTATTTTTTTTTTATCTTATACAATTTTGTCCTAGAGTTTTCCCACTTATCTAACTAAGCACTTCTCCAACTTTCACCAGGATTTGAAGTTAAATATAGCCTGGAGACATGCGTCAGTTTGTGGTGTGTTTGCCTAACCTGGACAAAGTTTTGGGTTCCATCCCTGGCACTGCGTAACACTGGGCATGGTGGTGATCCTATAATCCCAGCATTGGGAAGGTGGAAGGAGAGGAAAGATCAAAAGTTCAAAGTCATCTTTGGCTATATATTGAGTTCAAATGCAGCCTGGAATACAGGAGACCTTGTCTCAATGTAGGGATAAGTCCCACCCCTAAGGGGCATGTTCGCCTCGGGCTAATGTTTGCCTATAAATTTGGCGAGCGTGCTCCCAGCCATCACTTCTGCTTTCCTGGTCTCCCGCAGGAACGGTGGTTCTGTAAGTCTATTTCTCCATTAAAGCTGTATATATATTTTTACAATCTGTCTGCATTCGCTTACGTCGTTACATCTCAAAAAACAAAAAATAAGTAAATATTAAAAGGAAAAATTGAAAGGAAAATAGAAATAAGAAATAGATTAAACACAATAAAGAAATTTGCATTCACAGGAGATGCTTACATTCTCCTTTTACTATTTTTGAGATAGTCTACAAAGCTATAATATTTGAAAATAATATGTTATGTAAATATTTTTTAAATTATGTATGAAGTCTGTTTAGACTAATAATGTTTTTCCATGCATATGAGATACTTTATGAAAAGGCAGACTGAATTTTTTCCTTTATTTTTGGTAAATAAATTAACATCTGTTATTCCAAATATACTTTAAGTCAGCTCTAACATCTCTCAACAAATATGTTCTTTAAGATTTGTAAATTATATTTATTTTTGAATCATTAAGAAAACCAGAGTGAGCAGCTGGCAGTACCTCCAGGATTCTGTTTACCTTTCACCCATTCCTGAAAGGCGCGGCTTTTCAAGGACCCTTCACATGAATACAAAGGAAAAATAGTAAGAATACCATTTCAGTCAAAAGTTATGCTGATAGTAAGGTCGTGTTCATGAGATTTGGTTTTCCTTAGTGTACTGGCTGGTTCTGTGCTAGAATCATCAGAGAGGAAGGAGCTTCAGCTGAGGAAATGCCTTCATGTGATCCAGCTATAAGGCATTTTATCAATTAGTGATCAGTAGGGGAAGGTCGAGCCATGGCAGGTGGTTCCATCCCTGGGCTGTGGTCCTAGGTTCTATAAGAAAGTAGGCTGAGCCAACTAGGGGAAGTAAGTCAGAAAGCATCACCCCCTCCATGGCCTCTACTTCAGTTCCTGTCTCCAGGAACCTGCCTTGTTTGAGTGCCTGTCCTGACTTCCTTTGTGGAAGTATAAGCCAAATAAACCCTTTCTTCCCCAACTTGTATTTTGGTCATAGTGTTCCATCACAGCAATAGAAACCATAACTAAGACACTTGGGAAATAGCTTATTTGAACAGTTCTATTATTTATTTTGCAAAATATTAGACATGGTTATAGAGACATGTACCCTGAGTTCCTAGGCAAAATAATCCTTCTTTTAGCCCATTCTTATACAAAATGAAATAATTGCATTATGAGACATTGAAGTATCCAATCTGTAACCAGTTGAGTTTCTCCATAGTTAAGCCTGGTTAAACATATGAAAGTTATGGCCAATGAGCACTAGAACAGAAAAAGCATGAGGATGGGTTGTGTTATGTTTGGTGACAGAACACAATGAGTGCAAGTGAACTTTCAGAACAGAAAATATACTAAAATTCTTCATTGTTTCCAGATGTGTGTGTGTATGTGTATTTGTTTGTGTGTGAGAGAGAGAGACAGACAAAGAGAGCATATGTTGTGTATTTATTATATATGTCAACATCTATGAAATTTGACATTAGTTATGTTATATATGTTATAATCCTATTTCAATATAGCTATTTGGGTGCCTGTTTTCCATGACAATGTCCTAAAATATGATAAGAGTTACATATATTTGTAAATATGCAAATTCATTGGATTATATGCTTTATTTATGAATTGTGTCAGGTGTGAGACATAGCTCAAAAATGTCTGTTTAAAATAAACTAGATAAGCCCCAAAGTAAAACTTTATCATGAAAAAATATACAATCCAAAATGAAACATTAGGATCTCTGACTGTGTAACAAATAATTTACAGTATTTAGCAAAATAGAATTTAAGGTTACATAAAATAAGAGGTTTAGAGAAGTGGACAGATCCAGCAGCACAGGCCTATGGCAATCATGATCATCAGGCACCATTTTATTCACCAGGGAATCCCTGCACACATCACCACTATAAAGAAAAATGGCTTTAAGATAATCCACCAAGCACCTTGGCTAACCAGTGATGATGCACTGTTCTCCAACTAATGTTAGACAGTGACCATTTAAGAAAAACTGGGTATATTCTGGTTGGAAGGAGGTCACCCCTGTCTGTCTTATTATGAAACCCCTTCAGCCCACTGTGCTGTGCAGAAATAAAACCTCTAAACACTAGCATGAAAGCAATCAATAGTCAGGACAAAGTCTCCATGAGAGCTCAGCATCACTATCATGGTAGGCCCTGAGAATTCAAACATAACTGAAGAACAAGACTAAGACCTCAAAATAGACTTTATGATAGAGGTCCCTAAAGAGGAAACGAATAAATACATATGCAAAGATGATCTAACTGAAATAGACAAATAATTGGAGAGACAGTTACTCAACTGGCAATCTCTTGTCACCAAATAAAGCTTTCAGTACTGAGATTGGGCTGCTAATTGAGTTGCTAGCCAAAGAATATCCCCAAACATCTGTTGCCAAGTCTATAGTTTGCTCTCCAGAAACTGATGGCAAGGCTCCATTCCTGAAGACAATTAAACAACCTATACAACAAATTAAACATGGAGAAGTCAAGCAGGAGCTGACATAAAGCCTTCACCCCTACATTCTAGTATCTTTGGTACAGGAAGGTACTCTGCTACCAAAGAAGTGTAAACACCAACTCAGTCAGAGACCTTTTGATCTACAATGGTATCCAGCCTCCTGCTTGCAAAATATACTAATGCAATGGTGGCACAAAGCTTGTGGAAATAACCAACCAATGTCTAATTTGAATTGCTGTCCACTCTACAAGATGGGAGCTATACTCAGCACTGCTTGGATGACCAAGAGCAAGAGAATAGATAGGTCAGGAACACAGGGGAAAACCAAATACCACTGTTCTAAAAATAATAATAAAATAAAAAATAATTTAAAAAGACAAATAGCAATAAAATGACTCTTCTTGACATAGTACTATACTCATAAAGCAGTGACTTGCTCAATCATCATCCGATGACTCAGAATCTTCCTCCTGCAACAGATAGGAACAAATACAAAACCCACAGTCAGACAATATGCAGAGAGAAGACCTTGAAACACTCAGTCCTAATGGGATGTCTCCATCAAATCCCTCCCCTAAAGGATAAGGCAACCCTGAAGAAGAAGAGGCAGAAAGAGTGTAAGAGCCGTAGGGGATGAGAACATGAAGAAAACAAGGTCCTTTAAAGCAACAGCATTGCTGTGCATCTGAACTCAGAGACTAAGCAACATGCACAGAACATGTAAAGGATCTGCACCTAGAACTGACAGGAGAAGTAGATACATGCCCAACCCAAAACCAGAAGCTATTTCCAATTGATAACCACTTGTAAATAAAATTTTAGTTTTTCCAAGATAATTCCACTGAGCAAACTATTTCAAGATAAGTCTACATGTCCTGCAGTAAATGGTCAACAGAAAATGAACTTAATGGCAACTTTAGAGGTTCTTTGTCCCATAATGAAGTTCCAGGGCTTTTCATTTTTTAATATTATCATATTTTATTAATAATATACATGCATATAAATACATATATTACATTAATATATATTGTTATATTAAATGTACGTAAATTTTCTCTCTTTTTACCCTATGAGTTCTTTTTTTATCTATTGTGGCTTCTAGTTTAGTGTTTTTATGCGGCTAATAAGTGTATCAAAGAGTGGGCCTCTGCACCTTTATCTTGGGCTGTTCTCCTCTTTGTTTTGTCCTATTCCAGTGTGTTAGCTTTTACTATTATCCCTTAGGAGTATGTTTGGTTTCTAATGAGAAACAGAAAGCAGATGGATCAAGATGGCAGGGGAGGTGGGAAGAAAGCGGGAATAGAGGGAGGAGAAATCAGAATATAATATGTGAGAAAAGAATCTGTTTCTGAGGGGAAAAAAACAAAAGTAAAATAAGGTTAAAAAGTAAGTAGAATAAATAAATAATACAATGGCAATACCATAATTGTTATGAAATAAAAACCATCTTGAAACCCCACTAAATACTTGTCTTATACAACTGATGTTAGTATAATTGAAAATCGTGGATTTTTAATAAAATGGACGTCTTTTTATGTAAACAGACTATTGGTTTAATATAGCTAATGAACTAAATAAATTTAAATTACAAAAAAGAGAGTTAACACCACACTATCTCTTTGGTATCTGTACTAGGTATAGATCCTAGAATTCTGCCTCTATATGACCTACTTTCCCCTTCTGCCAGATTTACAGAAATATTGACAAATTAAAAATGTATTTATCTAGTCATGTGATTTGCTCTTTTATGTAAATATACCTTATATGATAAATCTCCCATCAATAAAATTAATATATTCTAACCCCATGTAGCTACCATTATGTATGTTAAGAACACTTAAAATATACAGTCAACAAGCTTCACATTTACCACATGTGATTACCTACATTTGCCACTAGAGATTATTTGTTTTACAGCTGAAACCAGTTTATTTCTTTATCTAACAGTTTCCATTTCTTCTGTATATTACCCAGCTCCTAAACACCACCATTCTCTCTGCTTCTCTCAATTCAGGATTTGTAGACGCTGCATGTATACAGAATCATATAGTAAATATCTTCCTGAGTCTCTGTTATTTCTGTGTCCATACTTGTTCAATTTATTTCACTCTTATGTATCTATGAGATCATTTTAATTTTTTTCTACATACTTCAAGGACACTTTTGTTGCTTGGCAGAAATATGACAGCAAAGCCTTAGTTTTAAAAAAGTCCAGTTAACATAGTTTTAGCTTTCTATCCACCCTAAGGTATATATCATGAACCAACAATACATCATGGATTCTTTGTTTGCTGCCCATGAACAGGTGAGCTCTGAAATAAATAATATCTCTTTAGAAATATTTGATCTGTTGACAGAGCAATCTTATCTCTGTTCAACATAATTGTAATTGGTCTATTTGGATTGCTTAGTTCATTGCTGATGGAGGAAGGTCATTGGCTAATAAAGGAACTGCCCTGGCCCATTTTATTGGTTAGAGGATAGGTGGGAGGAGTAAACAGAACAAAATGCTGGGAGGAAGAGGAAGTGAGCTGAGAGACTCGACCGCTTTCCTCTCTGGAGCAGACGCCTGAGAGAGACGCCATGCTCCTGGCTCCTGGGCAGATGCACGCTAAGAAGCTCCGACCCAGGATGGACATAGGCTAGAATCTTCCCGGTAAGCGCACCTAGGGGCGCAACACAGATGATTAGAAATGGGCTAAATTAATATGTGAGAATTAGCCTAGAAGAGGTTAGATAAAAATGGGCCAAGCGGTGTTTAAAAGAATACAGTGTCCGTGTAATTATTTCGGGGCATAAGCTAGCCGAGCAGGCGGCCGGGGTGCTGGGGACGCAGCCCCGCCGCCCTTATTACCACATATGGCACCCACGTGGACAACTGCTTCCACATAAAGCCTGAGACAGCTTGGGAAGTAATTCTAGAACAAAATGAAAGCATTGTGCCTGGTTTCTTGGTAGCAGCAATTTCTCGGTTCTACTCTGCTTGCTAGAGGCAAGCAAGCGCCTCATCTAAGAGAGGCTTCCTGACTCAGATTTAGCTGCAAAGCCTGCAGCTCATTAAGAGGTCCTGCCACGAAACACTTAAACGGTGTTGACGAAAAGCTGAACACATGCTTTTCGGTTTTCAGCCATAACAGGAAAAAAGCTGCGCCATTTAAAAATGCCGGCTTTCTGGGCCGTCCTGCCAGGGCAAACTCTGACTGTTTAAGGCAGGAGGGCCGGCTACCAAGAGAGGACGTGAGTGTTGTCTGTTGTAGCTCACTTGCTGGCAGGGACCTTGAAATGCCATACAGTTGTTGCAGTAAACATGGCTACAGCCTGTATATCCGCCATGAGGCTGGAAAGCTAAGGAATGGACTGGATCTAGCTGGCAAAGCCACGCCTTTAATCCTACCCATATTGCTCAGTAATTTAAAGGCTCGTGTGGTCAGAAAAAGAGAGATATACAGTAAAGAGAGATTCAAAGACAAAGAAAATTTCTGAATGTTTTAAAGTGTGTTAAAAATATATGCAGACTAAAAGTTGAAGTTCTTAAAGTAAAAAACAAAAAAAGAAAGAGAGTTGTTGTGTGTGATAGCACACGCCTTTAATCCCAGTGCCTAGAAGGCAGAGACTAACAGATCTCTGTGAGTTCAAGGTATAGTAGCAAACACCTTTAATCCTGAATGCTTGGGAGGCAGAGACAGGCGGATCTCTGAGAGTTCAAAGACAGCCTGGTCTACAGAGTTACTTCAGGTCAAAGATACAGAGAACCTGTCTCACAAAGCAAAGAGTTAAAAGTAAAAATAAACAAAATAGAGGTTAAAACAAAGCTGCACAAAGATGGAAAATACACAGAGAATCTTGATACTGTATGCTATTATGCTCTCTTTAAATTATTTAAACGCTGAGGAAGGAGCAACAGATGCTAAAAGATATTTATTTATAAATGCTGCTGAACTAATCCAACATAGATATTTTGAAAATGCCTTGAATTTGAAATTTGGATCTAAGGACATGATACTTTGGAAAGGAGTTTCTTATTTTGTTTTCACAGAGGATGAGACGCTGTTCATTTCTTCTATTCCGATTTGGTATGATGGACCACGCCCTCCTGAAGGGTTGGTGTGAACGCCTTCAAAAAATTGCTTCACTCAACTGCCAACTGAGATGAAACTAGCACACAGTTTATACCATAAAAGACCTAATTAACGACGCCCCCATTCAGCAGGAAGCAGTTTGGAGAGAAAAAACTGCGCCCATGTTCCCAAATATGGTTTATAAACGTTCTTTTACATTTTAAGGGGGATATGATATAGGTATGAATAATTTGCATTAGTATAGATTTTGCTTTATTGATAGAGATTTAAGGTCAATTTTGTTATATGTATATGTATTTCTGATATTGATTAAGGTGTTGTGATTGTGTAGTTCATTTAAAAATGTAATATATATAGGTTGTTAATGGATAATCATCGATAATAGTAAAGCTTGTAGTCATGTTAGTTAGATTTTCTAGATATATAGAGATATATTTTAGATAGATATTCTTCATGTCTTTCAAAGATTACAGAATAGGACATTTAATGTTTTAATAACTGAGGACTTTTCATGACAATGAGACACTCTGCTCCTGGCAGCACCAATCTACTTCAAGAGGAAGATGGGCATCGAAGAGGCACCTTATGGGGTTTGATAGCCATTTGGGCAAGAAACTGCTCTTGCCTGGACTATTGCATAAACTGGAAACAGAGAACCCGCAGAGAGAGGACTACTGAACTTGCCTAAGGTGAGATGATCTTTCGGGGTTCCTGATTCATGAAAGAGTCTGCGAGACATTCTGCAGGACACAACAGATAGTGACTGAACTGACTTTGAATTTTCCTGCTTTATGGAAATGTCTGCTGGATACCATGGGCCTGAAGGCTGAAGATGGATGCCCCAACGGTACAGAGGAACTTTGGGTGACTGTCCAGGCAGCGAGATGTCTCTGTCATTTCTAGAGTTTTAAAAGTTTCTTAGTTCTTGTTTACTTAGGTAATATTATATCTTTCTGGAGTCTTTGATGGAGTTAAGAATAGTTAGTTATAGTTATAGTTTTCCTTAGTTATGATAAAGATTATTGTAACTTTTACTTGATAACTGTTTTGTTATATGTAATTTTGCTATGTTAAATCCTTTTTTTTTTTTAAACCACAAAAGGGGAAATGATGGAGGAAGGTCATTGGCTAATAAAGGAACTGCCCTGGCCCATTTTATTGGTTAGAGGATAGGTGGGAGGAGTAAACAGAACAAAATGCTGGGAGGAAGAGGAAGTGAGCTGAGAGACTCGACCGCTTTCCTCTCTGGAGCAGACGCCTGAGAGAGACGCCATGCTCCTGGCTCCTGGGCAGATGCACGCTAAGAAGCTCCGACCCAGGATGGACATAGGCTAGAATCTTCCCGGTAAGCGCACCTAGGGGCGCAACACAGATGATTAGAAATGGGCTAAATTAATATGTGAGAATTAGCCTAGAAGAGGTTAGATAAAAATGGGCCAAGCGGTGTTTAAAAGAATACAGTGTCCGTGTAATTATTTCGGGGCATAAGCTAGCCGAGCAGGCGGCCGGGGTGCTGGGGACGCAGCCCCGCCGCCCTTATTACTTCACATTGCTTCCCCGGCATTGATTGAAACTAGATTCTTTTACAATATAATATATCCTGATTACAGTTTCCCCTCCCTCTATTCCTCCCAGCTCCTCCCTGCTTCCCTTCCTATCTGGACTCACTCCCTTTCTGGCTCTCCTTAGAAAAGAACAGGCTTCCAAGAAATAACAACAGAGCATATCAAACTTAGTAATATGAAACAAACCAGCACATCAAAGTTGGACAAAGCAAACCAAGAGAGGGAAACAAACCCAAGAGCAGACACAAGAGTCAGAGATCCACTAATTCACACACTCAGAAGTCACCAAAGACTAATTTGGATGCCATTATCTATATGCAGAGGACCTGGGGCAGACCCATGTAGGTCCTGTGCTGGGGCCTCAGTCTCTGAGCTCATATGATCCTTGTTTAGTTGATTTAGAGGACTTTGTTCTCCTGGTGTCCTCTGTTCCCTCTGGCTCTTACACACTTTCTGCCTCTTTCTCTGAGGATTTTCATGAACTCTGAGGAGAGAGATTTGATGGAGACATTATTTAGAGCTGAGTTGTTGAATCTCTCTCTCTCTCTCTCTCTCTCTCTCTCTCTCGTGTGTATGTGTGTAATGTCTGACTGTGGGTCTCTGTATTGGTTCTCATCAGCTGCGTGAGAAAGCTGTGGTTCAAGTCGTGATAAAATGACTCCTAGTGATATTCCACTATTTTCATAGTTCAATGTCTTATTTAGCCATCACCAGAGAAGCTTCCTCAGCTCCTCCCAGGGTGATTCCACATGGCCACATCCATAAAGAACTAACGGCAGCTAAGGCATACTTTGAACAGGAGAAATAGTCTTCCCAAGAATGAGCTTTTGGTTGTCCAAAGCCAAGTGGTCAGCCTTAATATCAGAATAAAAATTTTGAAATATTTGCCTTTGTAATTGAGTGTGGTTGTCTAGTCTTCAAGGCAGCTCCAGAACCCATACTCCCTCTTCTGCCTTGGTGAAGTCTTTTCTCATAGAAGGAGGATTGACTTGAACATTTGCAAAGTCATCAAATATACATTTTAAGGTTAGGTTATGAAATATTGCAGCTTCCATATTGATCTCTTGGATTGTGACTCTCACAGAAGTCAAATGTCTGTTTTTGAGATACTCTCACCACCCTGTGAGAAAGCCCAGGTTGCTGAGGAACAGAGGACCTCTAACCAATAGCTGTCATCAACTTGCTAATCAAATGTATAACCATCTTGGGCACAGGTCTTTTAACCCAATCTACCCGTCTCCTGATTGACTCAGCCTTGTGCGGGACTCAAGCTGGAACTGACCAACAAAAGCCTTAGAATTCTTCACTCATGAAAACTAAAAACTGTGAATTTTTTTTTAAAGAATTGAGAGTAATGTTTGAATAGCAATATTTATGTTAGTTAATTTTTATACACTAATGATAATTGGAAACTCTTAAATATATCATATATTGTTGAGTATGATACATATTTTATCAAATAATATTGTTAAATGAAAAGCTTCCAATATTATAGTTAAGTTTTCATTTTACTTGATTATAGTTGCACATATTTAATTTTACAAAATTATAAATATTGTCTCTTTGATTGTTCTATTACAAGAAGAGATGTCATTCTAACTAAATGTTTGGGATGGGAAAATTATCCAGACTATAACACAAAACAGTGAACATCATGGTTTTCCTTTTGACTTGAATATTTAAACATGCCTGGAGTAGCAATTTTTATTCTATTTTACTTTTGCATCTCCTTTCAGTTTTTGAAAGGCAGGCAAGATAAAGGGTTATTGAGGATTATCTAAAGGAAAGGAACGATTTTGTATCCAAGAGGACTAAAGAAGACACCCTACAGTTAGGCTGCCCAGGGCAGACTCGAGAGAGAGCAAGAAACTAACTGCAGTCAGTGATTGGATCTTATATGATTCCTCCAGATGCACATTCGTGTTCTACAGCAGACCCAGAGAACTCACTTTACCTCTCATCCTGTCACTCACTAGAACCTTTGTAATATTCATGAACCACATACTTAAGGAAAATTGAACTGAAGAGATCTAAGTTTTACCAAGGTTTAAGACTTAGGTGGATTATCAGTTTTTATTTTAAAAGTATTTAAACCTGCGGGATTTTTATTGACTACCCTGGATAGTTTTGCTTCCATTTCCCCTAATCTTTTTTAATGTACATATAAAAGAAGAAATAAATAGGTCAGCAAGAAATACTGAAGAGTAAGATCTTACATGCCGGTGGTAAACCAAATGCCATTTCCATTTTCAAAAGACCTAAGACTGAGAATAAAATAGGAATTCGTGTAGAAATTAGACCCTGCTAACAGAATAACTTTTCCATTTCGCTAAAAGGAGCACATGCCTTTTGATTTTTTTCTCTATTGCTACTCAGTCTTTTTAGTTTCATTAACTTTAGCTTTGGCCTACGCTGTGCCATGAAGGCATAGCACAGGAATAACACATTGTCCGAACACTACAGCCCAAAGTCTAAATGACAGAGCCTGATAAATAGCTTCATAAAAAAAAAAAAAACAAAGAAACAAACATAAGATTTGGGAGGTATATGAGCACTTACGATTGCTATAAAATAGCTTGTCAGAGAAACATTAACCCCACTTCAGCTTTTCGATGTTAAAGGGGAAGGTGGATAAACCCACATTTCAAGAACTTAAGAGCTGCTTTTGTTTTGTTTTGTATTTTTTTTTTTAAGTTCTGCATTCCCCAGTACCTTCACTATTCTCATCTGTTCCATTTTTATTTGGGGTTGGTAGGAATGAAAGCTAGAAAAAGGAATGTAGAGGAAGAGATAATAAGATTTGAGTTTGGCTCTGGGTTCAAGTGGTTTCCAGCTCTGTCTCATGTCAAACAAAAATAGTGATGTTCCGGCTCTTCCTCAGCCTGAGCTGATCCTGGGGAATGGAAGGTGCCTGTGCTTGTCTTTGTGCCCATAAGAACAGGTTCAATTCTTTCTTGCTCTCCTCTTGAATTTTATTACTTTTTATTTTATTATTACTTTATTACTCTTACTAATTCTATAATGGGTTATATTTTAAATTGTTTGAGACATGCAATACATTGACTTAATTGAAGAAAAGATTTTAAGAGTGGTAGAAACCTCGATGAGATATTCTTGAATATCAATGAAAGAAAAAAGGGATTGGTGTGGATGGAGGTCATGACTTCTTAAGTACTTCCTCTCTGTCTCTTCATTCTGGGATAATTAAGCAGAATTCTTTGTAAAATTACTAATTTTGAGCTTAGAAATGAAAGTAAAGCAATTTTTAAAAATCAATAACTTAAGTTATAGCCCTATGTGTGATTCAAAATCTCATTTCCTTTAAAATGTTTCTTTATATTAATGAATAATTCCATGACTTTTTGTTCACCTGAAAAGTTATGCTCCTAAACCCTGATGAAAGGTCCCCTGTTCAGTGACACTCTGAACTCTCACAGACGGTCACCATTTTGGCAACAATGAAAAATATTGTTATATCCTGTTGATATATAATTTTACTGAGATCATGAGTTCCAGAAAAGGAGGTATGATTTATCTTTTCTTTTTAATTCTAAAAAGCTAATATCTTCAGACAATGGGTCCATAGGAAAAAGAGGCCAGGAATTTGAAAAAGAGCAAAGAGGTATTTAGAGATAGGGAAGAAAATGAAGAAATGATATAACTATATTTTAATCGCATGGAATAATTCAATAATCCAGTGAGTGTTGGTTGAATTATATGTATATATGTACATATGCATATCCTTATCTTTCGTCTGTGCTTTCCGTGTGTTTGTATTGACAATAATGTGATTTTGTACATACTTCCCAGAAAATATGTGAAAGAAACTTTACACATATTTTCTTTTACAAGAATAAAATTTCTGGGTCACAAAGCATACAAACTTTTCAACTTTTAATAAAAAATTCTTTTAAATCACCGTACGAATTTATAATTTTGTAAGCAATTACATAGAATCCCAGGTGTCCCACATGCTCTGCCACACTCGCTATTGCAGTGGAACAGCTTCTGGTTTGGTATCTTCTGTGCTCTGAAGCTGTCCTTGTCTCTCTTCTGCTGCTCTGAGAAAATGTCCAAATGTAAAGCAGCTGAGAGAAGAAAGGGTTTTGTACCAAGTTCTCTTATCAGACTCTTTAGATCATCAGCCCCCAAATGATGATATGGAAACTTATAACTAATTATATAAGTTTGGTCTTTAGCTTAGGCTTGTCCCCAGATGGCTCTTATAACTTAAATTAACCTGTTTCTATTAATCTACACTCTGCCATATGGCTCAGTTACCTCTATTCTGTGCCGTATGTCTGACTTCTTCAAAGTTGCACTAGTATCTCCCACCTTTCATCTTCCCAGAGTCCTCTCTGTCCCAAAAAGTCTAGCCTATCCTCTTCCCGCATAGCTATTGGCCACTCAACTCTTTTTTTTATTTAAATTTATTTATTTATTAAGGATTTCTGCCTCGTCCCCACAACCGCTCAACTCTTTTTTAAACTAATAGAAGGCACACAAGGCTGAGATACATCTTTACAGTGTAGACAAATATTCTGCAACAGGGTTTGTGTGGTCTGTAACTCCAATTTATAGCCCATTACTGTGGGGGAATAAAGACAGGACATCCAGCCCTGAGTAACATCATATCCATGACCAAGAGCAGAAAGAAACCAATATAAACAGACCTTCTTGCTCATTCTTTACTTATTTGTTTGCTCTTAGCTAACTGTGACTTCTCTTACAACACTGATTGATGCCCTGCCAAGAGCTATCACAGACCACAATAGTCTGTTTCTTCCTACATCAATTAACAATCAAAAGTTCCTACTACATACAGGCATGCCAAAAGACAAATCTAATACAGGTGACTTAAGTTTGAATGTTTTAATGTATTATATAATGATGCAGCAATGCTCCACCAAATTACATATGTATTTTTATTATTTGAGTATTCCTCAAACATTAGTTTAAACTGACATATAAAATGTTAAGCTTTTAAAAAATTATACAAAGTAAAAGTGAAAGTCTTACTATCAAAGTTGTGTTATTTGATCATAAGAGAAGAAAGTAATGCTTCCCTGTCTAGAATTTATGTATTTGTCAAGCTGTAATTTATTGTCATTATTTCAATAAAAGCAAAATAAATCTTGACCTCATTTAAAAACAAAAAAAAAAAAAACGAAACAAGAACAAAAAAGAATCTTTCTTCCCCAGTGACTCTAGACCTTTCCACTTTAACGAGAGCATCACAGAGGCATATCTTAGATTCAGCTTAGGACTGATGATGCATGTCTTGATTTAGGAATTTGGCCTCATAGCAGCGCCAACCTTTTCAGCTGACTGTTGGTTCTATTTTGAATTTGGTAAGGGTCTAGCTTATTTTAAATAGATGTGTGAAAGTCAGTCCCACTTTGGATAGTCTCCCTTTTGATTAGACCAAAGTCAGTTGATTTTAGACTCTAAGCTTCAAAATCTTAAAGTCTTTTCCCTTTTGCCCCATGGTGCAGCCTATTGATAGGTATGAAATTATCATATTTTCTTCACATTGCTACTCTCAAAAGGAAAGGGATGTCATCTCCCTCAAAGAACAGATGCGTGAGGTCTCCAGGATGGCAGTATACTGGATACCTCTCCAGCCACAGCTCTATCTGAGCATGAGCCCACCTGCTCCCAACTCTTCCCCTCTCCCACGTTGCCCCACGCCCGCAGGAAGTAGCCAGACTTGAGCTGGTTACCCAAAGAGTCTGGGATGTTTGGTTGGAAGCATCACCCCAGCCCCCTGGCACCCCTAAATCCAAGGAGTCTGGGATGTTTGGTTGGAGGCTCACCCCAGTCCCTGGCATCCATTCTAAAATGTTTGAGTGGAACTTTATTCCAGGTCCCCTCCCCTGGGAGTTGCCCCAGTCCAGACTCCACCTCCAAAAGAACCCGCCAAATGGTGGCCCCGCCCCAGGGAGGGTCAAAACCACTCCCAGGGGCTATTTAAACTGCTCCACAGAAAAGGACTATGTGGTCTTTTAGGTTTTCCTCCCCCCTCTCCCCGTGTTTTCCCAGAGGGTCACCCAGGAGCACTGGCATTCATTAAACCTGAGCTTTTTCTAAATATAAAAGGGGGGAGGGATGAAATATGTCAAATACACAACTGAGATGTTTATTAATCATCTTAGAAATTAATCTACCACTGTTATTTTTTATAATGTTTGTCTCAAAATTTGTTTTTATTGTATGACAGTTATGTAAAGGTGCACAATTTTAACAATACCAGAAATGTCACAGGCTTTTAGATGTCTAGCATCAGAGGGTAAATGTCTTTTCCCTTATAATATAGTAGAATATCTGAAGTTAAATAATTATAAAATACTTCTTGCTTTGTGTTGTTGTTCTTGTTTTGCTATTACCTTATGGTTACAGATTCACATATGTCCAAGGTTTGGCAACTGAATCTGATGAGAGATTTGTGTATTCAAATTGATGGTTGCAAATGGATGTTATTATATCATAGCAACAAGGAAAGTAATTATACAGATAGCCGATGCTGAGAAATTTGGTTGTTTTTATCATAAATCTTGTGGAACTGGTTTGTGAAAATAATGTGTAAGAGTTTATCACTTCAGACTAGAGAAGCATTAGAATGGTTTCAGTAGAATGGGAATCTGGACAGTAAAGACTGGATTAAGAGTTTAGGACATGGAAGAAATTCTGTTAAGAATGAAGTCAAAGGCTATTTAGAAATATGCTCATGCCTTGAAATATTTAATAAGAGTAAATTTTTTAAAAATATAGTCTATGGATTTTGTTTAGTGGAAGACATTTCACAACCTCAAAATTTACAGCCTGTGGCATGGTTGTTACTTGCATCTTAAATGCATATTTGTTAAAGAAAAAGAGATGAAAAAGTTGAGCAAAAGATTGAAAAATATGCAGTTTTGAACACACATATATTTAAAGCTATGAGCAGAACCAAAGGGGACAGTAAACTAAATTCCTTAATAAGAAGCTGGGGTGCTTGCGGTAGGATAATAGATATGGTGCCTTAAGGACAAGACTTTGTCTATTCAATGTACTAGAGTATAAAAACGCAAATTCATATGAAACTTGCATTTGAAAAGGAAGCATACTTCAGAGGTACTTTTCTCAAACAGAGCTGCCTAGAGGAGATTTTTCTCTAGTTCAATCACATAGATAATCCAAGGCCACTAAAGCTTTCTTCCAAAAGGGTCAGGCCACATGTGAACCTGATAACAGAGTTTGGTATCATCCATGTGCTACATTTTGTCATAACTCAGAAAAACATCCCCACAAGTTTAGTTACTATGTAGCAGGGTCAGACTCCCTGTGTAGAAATCTCAAGCTAATGGTACATGGAGTTTTGAGGGTGACGCCTAAGTTGAAACAAAGAGTCTAGGATATTAGTTATGCCATGAACATTGAAGGTCTTCACAGAAATTTTGTAGACATCAAGTGTACTGTTCCAAGAAAGAAGTCATGTGTACTACAAATACCAGAGCGATAGGGTGATATTCTCAAGCCTGTTGTGATACACATGATACTACCACATGTTACTGATGCTGTACATGAAGCTATAAGAATTTCTGTTTGCCTGACTGGGTTTTGGTACAATCTTCCATTGATATTTCTCCATTATTCTCCTTTAGGATGGAAATGTTTATTCTATGCTGTTATGTATTGGCTGTGTTCAATGTGCCTTTCGACTGTATGAGTGATTTCACTAAAATATTGCCCTGGGGCTTTTGAACAATATTGATCAAGATTTTCAATCGTTTTTAACATTATGAGGATTCTCGAAGTTGTAACTAAACATATTTTTGTTATTAATTAATTTTATTTTTTGATATTTTCATATTTGTATATAACATATTTTGATTACTATTTCCCCTTGTACTCTCTCTTATCTCCTTTTCTTTCCCGATTACTATTTCCCCTTGTACTCTCTCTTATCTCCTTTTCTTTCCCATCAACTTTATCCCCTCATCCCTTCCAGTCCTTTCTTGGAATCATGACATCTGGTTTTGTTTTGTGGTTCATTTATCTAAACCAGGGTCATCTGTGTGTGAGTACTGTGTAGTCGCTATCTGCCAGAACCTGGTGAGGTCATCAATGCATGCACCACTGAAGACAATGATTCTTCCTCCCTGAACCTAGCAGCAGAAATTAATTCAGTCATGAGGGGGAAGGGCCTCTTCAGCCACTAGTCACTTCTCCATCATGTCTGACTTTTGACAGGCCAGATTCTTGATGCAAATGTCCACAGCTGCTCTGAGTTCATGACTGCAATTGTGTCTTGCTCTGAGGAAGATTTTTCCTGTTCTTTCTTGTCACATTCTTACCACCCCCTCTTCTGCAGAGTTTCCAGGAGCTTAGGGAGGGTAGTATAAATGTTTTCCTTAGTTCTGACTCATCCACCACTTACTCTGTGTACAGCCATGAATCTTGCATTCACTATTGTTCACTGTGAAGAGAGGCTTCTCTGAGAAGAGCATTTGTCTGTGTAAACACATATTTAGAAGGCAGCTGGACTGTATGTACATGTAGCCAAACAACAGAAATGACAAAATGGTTTTTTTTTAAAACGAGCAGATAATAAGCCTGTGTGGGCAGGGGTACATGATTATGGTTTGAATCTGCAATGTCCCCCATAAGTCCATGTGTTTGTGTACCTAATGTCTAGAGCTTGGCATAGACACCTTTGGAGGTTGTAGAACCCGGATGGCAGAGGTGAATTTTTGAGGGCAGGCCTTTGGAAGTTACCACCTAGCCCTGCTTCTGGTTCCATCCCCTCTGTTTCTTTGCTGACCATCATGATATGTACCACCAAACACTACACCTCCTGCTGGCATAGACTGAGCCATTTCTGTAGCCATGCCTTTCCCACCATTATGGACAGAAAACTCTTGAAGCCATGAGTCGAAATAAGTTCTTCTTTTCTTGTATTGCTTGTGTTGGATATTTTGTCAGAGAGTTGACACTGAGTTGTAAGTGCCCTGAGGAAAAAAACAAACTAGATTTCAGTGGTTTTCGCAAAGGCCTTTTTGTTGTTGAAAATAGTTTTTTTCCCTACAATATCCTTCTATATATTCTGATTATAGTTTCCCCTCTTATTTCTTCCCAGATCCTCCTACTTCCCGCACCCATCCAACTCCATACCTTCTTTCTCTCTATCTTTAAGTAAACAAACAAACAAACCTACCATAATTCAATAAAAGAAAAGACAATAAACACAGACACACAGACACAGACATACACACCTAAAAACACAAAAATTGGGAACATAATATAAAAAGCAAAAGCAAAAGACCAGTAAGGAAAAAAAAAACCACTTAAACAAAGTAATATAGACAATACAAAGCAAAAACAAAAACAAAACAAACAAACAAAACCTCCAAAATACATAGGAGTTTGTCTGTTGTTGGTCTTCTCCTGCTGGGCCTGGGGCCTGCCCTTAACTATGGTTTGTATGGGGAAGTAGACACAGGCTCTCATCCCTAACCAAGAAGCTATCTCCAATTGACTACCGCTTGTAAAGGAAAAAGTTTTCTCCGAGGAGTCTCTGTGGGCATAAACACTAATAGGACTTTTAATAGTCATTTGTTTGTAGATTCAACAAGTAAGGCATCTTTTCAGAAAAGTGGCATGGTTTGAAACAGTTAACTATTTAATGTGCGAACAAAAATTAATTTTCCAAAACATTTTATATATTCTCTTGAACGACTAATCTAAGAAGGAACAAGATTATCAGGGAACACACAGAGCGCGTACAGGGTGCTGAAGGTGCCAGTGTGTGCTGAGTTTCTCCCTTTGCTTCTTCGCAAGCCTCTCGCAGGGAGGTCTTAAGAATCTCCTAAGACTATAAATTAATTAGACCATTTTAAGAGGCGTCTTCAGTTTAAAAAGCCATTAGGAGTACATTAACTATGTAAAGAGATAGTATTTTATTCATTCTATAAATATGGTCATAATAATGTTTGTTTTGTTTTAATTATGAGAAATAACCAGGATATGTACTTTTCTTGTGATGGTTGTTTTCTTCTTAAGCACATTTTAAAGGCCTTAAATATTCTTTTTCTTTAGACATGTGCTGTTTAGGAAGTCCAACTGCCTTATCATGTGTAGTCAGCATAGTTTTGAGAAAGATTGAGCTTATGAGTGTGTGTGTGTGTGTGTGTGTTCAATGTGCATTTATTTATGTAGAGGGGAAGCAAATCTCTCTGATGTGAGTTCTTTTGATTGAATCTACGGCGTTGTATTCCCTACCCCTCAATGCTAGCCCCAGATAAATAGTTCTACCCGAGCCCCAATTTCACTTTGTCTACATTGAACTGGCAAACCATGTCATATTTTCACTTTCAAGATTCCTTCAGCATCCAAACCTGTTTACTGATGATTATCTGGATTTCCTCTGTCTGTTGTTATGTCCCCCATTTTCATTTATGATTTTGTTAATTTGGATATTCTTTCTCTGCCTTGTGGTTAGTTTGGATAAAAGTTTGTCTATCTTGTTGATTTTCTCAAAGAACCCACTCTTGTCTCATTTGTTCTTTGTATTGCTTTCTTTGTTTCTGTTTTGTTGCTTTCAGTTCTCAATTTGATTATATCCTGCCATCTAGTTCCCCTGGATAAGTTTGCTTCTTTTTATTCTAGAGTTTCAGGTATCCTATTAACTCACTAGTATGGGATTTTTCCTGTTTCTTTATGTAGGCATTTAGTTCTATGAACTTTCCTCTTAACACTCCTTTTATTGTGTCCCATAAATTTGGGTATGTTGTGTGGTCATTTTCATTGAATTTTAGGAAGTCTTTAATTTCTACCTTTATTTCTTCCTTGACCCAATGGTGATTCAGGTGAGCATTTTAATTTCCATGTGTTTTGGGGCTTTCAGAAATTAGTGTTGCTGTTGAATTCTAATTTTAAGCCGTTGTGATCTGATAAGATACATGGGATATTCTAAGTCTTTTGTATCTATTGAGGTTTGCTTTGTTACTGAGTATGTGGTCAATTTTTGTGAAGGTTCCCTGAGGTTCTGAGAACAAGGTATAGTCTACGTTTGGATAAAATGTTCTATAGATGTCTGTTAAACCCATTTGAGTCATAACATCTGTCAGTTCCCTTATTTCTCTGTTAATTTTATGTCTGACCTTTCCAGTGGTGAGAGTGGGTTGTTGAAATATTCTACTATTAGTGTGTGAGATTTAATATATTATTTAAGCTTTAGTATTGTTTCTTTTACACATGAGGGTGCCCTTGTATTTCGGACATAGATGTTTTGTGTTGCTCAAATGTGCTTGCTGTTGAGCTATCTGTAATCCTGACGTCTCCAGAAACTCCACGTGCATTTGTGGCTAGTTTTAGTGGGCTAAGGTTTTCTTTCTCCCCAAATGTTATTGACTATGGGAGTGGAGCAGAAGTGGGCTAAATACCGCTACTGCTCAAATTGTTACCATATAAATCACCGGGACATCCTGACCAAATGCGCACTCTGTCCCAGAAGGTCTGGGGTACACCCTGACAACCTGTACTTCTTACAAGTCTCCGGTGACTCTAATGCTGTCACTTGCTGCATGCTGAGATACACTGGTCTAGCTCTAGATAGATCCATTTATGAGGAGAAAAGTATCTTGTACCTGATTCTGGTGGATTCAGTCTAGCCATACTCCTTTGGCCAGCTTCCACAAAGTCTTTCCCTGCCTGGATGAAGCTGCTTTACTTACTTGGTTTCACTGAGGAAAACATGGAGGGGGGAAGACCCAAGAAAGATCCATGTAGAAAAACAGTCTTTTCCTTTCTCCTCTACTGCAAAACCCTGATAGCTGACTTGAAATTCAAATATAATGATTCCCCTTAAATGGCAATATGTAAATGAACTATCATCAGCAAACTGAACTACAGGCATGAAAAGGCCTTTGCTGAAAAGTACTCTTGAAGAAATTTCAGGACACCTAATTGCTCTTCCTTTTATACCCCATCCACTTTGCACAGCATAGCTGAATTTCCCTCCATGGGAACAGTGCTCGTGTTTCTAACACCACTTACTCTGTTGACTCAGAGATACAGTCTTATACTGAATATTACTGCCATTTACATACCTTTTTATTCCTCTTGCCTTTCCAGAAAATATAGCTCTCAAAAGAGTAGGGATGGTAAATAAGAGTAAAACAACTATATTAATTGACGTATACCAAGTATGTGTGCTGTTCAGGCACTGTACCTAAATTTAATACTTCCAATTCTGTTGTGCCAGTTTTACATATGAGAAAAACTAGAATTAAACTGAATAGATGAAAAGTGTAGATAGAGATTATAAGTTGCTACCTAATGTCCATTCTCCATTTTGTTCCATGTACTAGAACCACAGCTTGGTAACTAACAGTTAAGCTCTTCTGATTCTCTTGAAATTAGTACAGCCAAGGGATGGAGCATAGCCAAACACAAGCAAACAGACTGCTATAGAGCTTGAAGAAGGGCAAAGAGAGCCGAGGCAAGTAGAGCAGAACCTGACTAGAACATTACTTTCTTGTCAACTTCTATTTGACTGTTTCTTTCTCCAGTTTTCATCACTAATATAAAATTAAAATCCTAGCAGCCATCTTGGACTATTAGGTAGCCTTGAGAATAAAGGCTATGTGCATGTGTATTAGAGGCCAAAAGTAAGAAGAGCCTGCATGCTACTGACACAGATGCAGCCTTCTTTCTTGCTTTTGGAATTTTCTCCCTCACAGTCTGTTCTTACTTTTTCTGAGGTTCATGTCATCACCAGTAAGATGTATTTCCTAAATTTGCTTTTACACAACTTATGGCATAACCTATGGTGTGGAGACAGCATGCTCAGCTTAGTGATGCGGGAGAACTGTCTGTATTCTGTCAATAATATTATAAATAAACGCTGATTGGCCAGGCAGAAAATATAGGCAGGAAAACCAGACAGGAAGTAGAAATGATGTAATGAGAATAGGAGAATAGGAGGAAGTTGATTCCTCCCACTCCTGCCCAGACCACAGAAGCAGCAGGATGTGAGCTGCCTCACTGAAAAAAGGTACTGAGCTACATGGCTAACATAGATCAGAAAAATGGGTTAATCAAGATGTGAGGGTTAGCCAGTGAGAGGCTAGAGCTAATGGGCCAATCAGCTTTATAACTTATAGAGATCTTTGTGTGATTTTCTTTGGGACTAAACAGTTGTGGGGTACTGGGTGGGACAAAAATCACAACAACAAGCCAGCCCCTCCATGTTACAGCTTAGTTCACTATAAGAATGAATACATATTTTGTACTAAGATAACTCTTCCTGGGATTTTCTTGCATGGTTCTCTTTAGGAGATAGAAGGCATCAATACCCTGAAATCTCTGTAAACACTCCTAGGTGTGTACAAGGATATTTGTCTAATGCCAAAATTATGTCCAAACATTCTTTTTTAACTTCTTATTTTTCCGATGTTCATTTTCTCTCATTTGCAATCCATATATTTGAGGTACGCATTATTATCCATGCATTCACTTGGGGAATGTTTATAACAATTAAGATAACACATGAGTCAGAAGAATGACACAACAGAAAGTACCTGTTATTGGAAGAACCAAGAAGTATAAAAATAAAAAGTAAACAGGACATTAAACAGTAGGAGCAAAAGCTTTTTCACCCTACCGGGAAACCCAGGACATGTTTTTTATTTCAAGAACAAATTTTGGTTATAGAAGGTCGATGCATGTGCGTGTATTATTTGGTATTGACTTCAGGGCCTAATATATGGAAGCTCATCTACGCATCACAGACCAGAGGAAACAACCCATCACAGGAAGCCTACCTTGGGTGTCTGGTGCTATTTATCATCAGGGTAATAGTCACTGCAATTGCTATGTGCCTGCCTCTGCCTCCCCAGTGTTGGGATTAAAAGCATGTGCCTTGCAAGTGCTAGGATTAAACATGTGACCTACCACCTGGTTATGGATTCCTTTTAATAGTTATTACCATAGTGTTGTCCTTGTTTAATTTAGTTCTTTATTTTCCCTTATTTTTTAGTGTTCAGGGTAAACTTTTAAGTTTAAGACCTCTCTTAAAGGAGCTGCAGTGCCCTTGCTCCCTGCCTGCAAACAGAAACCATCAAAAAAGGGGGGGGGGCTGCACTAAAATCTGTTTTGTGTCTAGAATTTTTTTTTAAACTCTCTCAGGTTTTATGTGGATGTAGTTGCCTCACATTGGCACCATTTTGTAGGTGGACCTGCTTGTTCATTTCCAGGCCACATAGACCTGGAATAATCACACAGAAATTGTAGTAATTAAAACACTGCTCAGCCTATTATCTCAGGCTTCTTGTTAACTAACTCTTACATCTTAAATTAACCCATCCGTATTATTTTGTATATCAACACAAGGCTGTGGCTTACCGGGTAAAGTTCTTGGGTGTCTGTCTCCTTCAGCAACTATATGGTATCTTGCTAAATCAGCATTCTTTTCTCCTTTATCTCTGCTTAGAATTCCTGCCTTGCCCTATTCTGTGCCACCATGGACCCAAAGCAGGTTCTTCGTTAATCAATGGTAATAAAACATTCACAGAATGTAGAGGGTAATCCCACACTGTACTTCAGTCATAGAACAAGGAGAAATCAATCCATTATTAATCCAGAAGCTTCATTCCTATTAGCTAACCTTCATACAGTTGGAATGTACTTATTCAGCTGAGATCTTTGTAAGCTACAATAATGACTGATCTGGAAAGACATCAGCACAGCTTCAGTAGTGGCATGGACATCATGGAAGTTAAAAACCATTTTTTATTGAATTCCAATTCTACTTTATAAGATGGAATTCATACCTAGAATCATTACTGGCAAATAACCTGTGGCTATACAGGTCATAGGCCCTAGGGGAGGACCTACTACTATTCTGTCTCTGAGAACTGGACACAGTGTTAAGCTAACTCATAATGATTTCTCATTATATTCAAAGATTAGTGCTTCTCTCAAACCTCATTAGAGAAGCTTCTTTTGTAGTACATGGTAGTTAAACTAGAGAATACAACTGGTCAACGTTGTTTTGGAATAAACTTTAAATTAAACATCTATATTACATCTATATTACACACACACACACACACACACACACACACAAAGTGCCACCTCTAGATGAGAGCTACTGGCAACTGATAGCTACTGGGTGAGGCAGAGTTACTTAATTTAAGTGAGTAGCCCTGTGATAGGAATAACATGATATATATTATCTCCAGAACACATTAGCAACACTAACTGAACTTGATGGTAATTTCTTTTCTTTTTTTTTCATTTTAAATGAATGAGGACACAAAGTTGTGTGTGTATGGAATAGGTGTGTGGGTGCCTTGCCACATGCACCAACTTGATTGTTGATGGTGGTACAAAGGCACTCACCATATCTGCTTTCTTGTTTTCACCCAGGAAATTTTCTTATTACCATCTTTTTCAGTTTTTTTGCACAATTTCATTCTTCTTTAGTAAATGGTTGTATTTTGCTTGCTGAAACTGATCCAAACTCTAAATGAGCATTTTCGTATCATGAGAGAATAAAGCTCTGAATTTCATGATCAAAACACAATAATTCAAAGATAGAACCCCAGGCCCTATCTTGTTTGTTGCACAAATGATAGCCATGATTTTTTTCTGTCGACTTTTTTTCAGCTTCTATTAGCTCTTCTATAAATAGCAAGAACTTTTATGTCTGACTCGTATTTTTAGCATCTGGCATAGATCTGTCCTAGAGCTCATATCCAACAAATGCTAGAGAACAGTTTAATGGTAGAGCTAAGGAGATAACATTTTTTCCTTTAAGAAAGACATGATTGAAAAATTCATGTATGGGTTAGGCAGTTAATAAAAACTTACAAATGAATAAACAAAGTGATACCACACACACACACACACACACACACTATATATATATATATATATATATATATATATATATATATATATATATATATGAAGTCATGTCATTTGCTGGACGAATTGGATGGAAGTAGAGACCACCATGAATTAGAATCAAAGCATGAATGTATAAATAGAAACTACTAGAAATCTGGAAAAACGGGAAAAGAGGGAAATGAATAATGAATGGGTAAATACGGTGAAATCACATTTTATGAATATATGAGAATGTTATAATAGAACATCTCTTTTTTTAAATATTTATTTTTATTTTATGTGTATGAGTGTTCTTTTCTTTTTTTTTTAATGAGAAAGGAAAAAAAAACAAGTTTCCGCCTCCTCCCAGCCTCCCATTTCCCTCCCCCTCCTCTCACCCTTCTCCCCCTCCCCCTACTACTCTCCCCCTCCCTCTCAAGTCTGAAGAGCAGTCAGGGTTCCCTGCCCTGTGGAAAGTCCAAAGTCCTCCCCCCTCCATCCTGATCTAGGAAGGTGAACATCCAAACTTGCTAGGCTCCCACAAAGCCAGCACATTAAGTAGGATCAAAACCCCTTGCCATTGTCCTTGGCTTCTCAGCAGCCCTCATTGTCCACCATATTCAGAGAGTCCGGTTTTATCCCCTGCTTTTTCAGTCACAGTCCAGCTGGCCTTGGTGAGCTCCCAATAGATCAGCCCCACTGTCTCCGTGGGTGGGTGCACCCCTCTTGGTCCTGACTTCCTTGTTCATCTTCTCCCTCCTTCTGTTCCTCATTGGGACTTTGGGAGTTCAAAGCAAAGGACACTGTCACTAAGACAAAAAGGCAACCCACTGACTGGGAGAAGATCTTCACCAACCCCGCAACAGACAAAGGTCTGATCTCCAAAATATATAAAGAACTCAAGAAACTAGACTTTAAAATGCTAATTAACCCAATTAAAAATGGGGCACTGTCTGAACAGAGAATTCTCAACAGAAAAAGTACAAATGGCCAAAAGACACTTAAGGTCATGCTCAACCTCCTTAGCAATCAGGGAAATGCAAATCAAAACAACTTTGAGATATCATCTTACACCTGTCAGATTGGTTAAAATCAAAAACACCAATGATAGCCTCTGCTGGAGAGGTTGTGGAGGAAGGGGTACCCTCATCCATTGCTGGTGGGAATGCAAACTTGTGCAACCACTTTGGAAAGCAGTGTTTCGGTTTCTCAAGAAATTCGGGAGCACAGTTCTTAGTTAAGGGAACCACCTTAGGGTTGGCAAGAGACTTGAACCTAGAGTGGCTCCCAGGAGCCCAAGGCGATGTCCCCAGTTAGTTCCATGGGCATCTGAGGATAGGCAACCTGAAATGACCCTATCCTATAGCAATATTGACGAATATCTTGCATATCACCATAGAACCTTCATCTGGTGATGGATGGAGATAGAGACAGAGACCCACACTGGAGCACTGGACTGAGCTTCCAAGGTCCCAATGAGGAGCAGAAGGAGGGAGAACATGAGCAAAGAAGTCGGGACCACGAGAGGTGCACCCACCCACTGAGACAGTGGGGCTGATCTATTGGGAGCTCACCAAGGCCAGCTGGACAGTGACTGAAAAAGCATGGGATAAAACCGGACTCTCTGAACATGGCGAACAATAGAACATCTCTTAATATTACAATTAAGAGATTAGCAGAGCATAGTGCTAATCCCATCACAATGGGGACTGAGGCCGAAGAACTGCTTCAAGGTTCACATCAGCTTGAGTTACATATTGAGTTCAAGGACAACGTGAAGTACCTCTCACCTTAAGCTACATATAACTTCTAGACTTTGTAAACAAACAGCAAACCTACAAATCAAGCAAAACCCATACAGGACTGGAAAGATAACAGAAAGCTCCAAGCACTGATAGGTGAGGGGAAAGTGAAACAAAGAGTGAGGTGCATCCAGTACAGTGTGTGCCACTCTAGCTACGATTGTACCCTGCTGGAGAACTCTAAAGGACACCATAGAACAAACAGAGTTATCAAGGTTATCCCAGCTACATGCAAACCATTTTCCTACAAACTCCTGGAAGTCACTAGCTAAAAGCTTAATATAGCAATCGAAAGTGTTCCTAAACCAGGGAGATACTCCCAGGAGGTGAGCTGTAGCATAAACATGGCAGTAATGAAGAAGGATAATGTCAGTGTTAAGTGCACACATTCTCTGTAAACTTATTATATCCAAGCAAAAGCTAACTAAAAACTACAACCCACATGCCTTTCTCCCTCATCCTGAGTCCTACACCTGTTCTGGTGCTGCGTTTATGACCTGGGAGATCCTCTTCAAGGTCAGTATCTGCATAATTCAACACTTACTCATTAAGGAAACAACAGGAGTGAGGCATTATGTTGAACTGGAGTGGCTCAGTGAAAAGGTAGGGAATGAATGAGAAATTACAGGCGAGAGGAGTATCACACATACGTGCTCCAAGTCTGAATGATGTTCTGTCCATCTTCCCAGCCTTGACTTTTCGTCTCATACAAAGTAGGCATTAAATAGACGTTACTGGCTTTGTGAACTATAGTCTATGGACTTCATTTGGAAATGATGGGCACTGGGAACAATTACAAATTTAACTGGGTATTGGGGTATTTGTTCTGGACTGGGGCGTTGAAGTAAGGTAGCAATGCTTAGTTGTCACTGGTTGGACCATACATAGCTTGTATGGATAAGAGGTGATTATTACATTAGAAATAATTTAAATACTGGCCTGTTACAGAAGTTATACATCATTTGTGGTAATGTAGAAGCAGCAGCAATTGAATGGTTCCTCAGATGACACTGCACTTTCTAATGGCTTGTTATTTCTTAGTAAACCAGAAGCAACGTTGAGATCAGATCACTGCAGCTGATCAGACATAGGCAGCCCTTCGGTTTTTAAAGTAATCCCCAATATGACCATTAGGGATCCCAATTCAGCAAGTTTGGGGGAGTCAAGGGCTATATGATTCAAGGGCACAGATGCATAAAGCATTTTGATTATTTTGTGTGGATACAACTCAATTCTTCCTAAGAATGCAATTACAATTTTAAAAACAAAACAAAAATCTAAAACAAGTTTTAAAATTCAAGAATGGGAATTCCTGCAAGTTCATCTAGGGAACTTGTTAGGAGTCACAAGTTCAAAGACATTCTTGAAGAAAGGGAAGTTTAACCATTCAGCAAATTAACCTGCATCTTTATTTCCACAAGGGTTCTGTAAATACCTAGTGCAAATGAACTTGGTTCACTAGTGTGATCAAGGGAGCCACCTTTTGGGCATTGTTAACAATTGCACCATAGTTAATTTTTTTTTTTGTGTGTGTGTGTGTGTGTGTGTGTGTTCTTTCTCTGGAGCTGCTGGCTGCAGTGGCTAAACTCAGAATTGTGAGCACTAATAAAGAGCAGAAGTACCAGCCTGGTCTACAAGAGCTAGCTCCAGGACAGGCTCCAAAGCTACAGAGAAATCCTGTCTCAAAAAAACAAAAAAAGGGGGGGGGGAACAGAAGAGCAGAAGTCACCTGGGTCTTTGAATTTTTATCAAGATCTGATACTTACTGAAGTTTGTAGATTATGACTATCCATCATGTCCCACAGATTTTTTCATTATGAGAAATTATTTTATGCTGAATACTTAGAATATTCAAAAATCCTCAAAATCCTCATTGTATCCCAAAATTTTGATATCACAATAGTAAGAGAAATTCATCTGGGAAATGGTAGCACACGCCTTAAATAACAGCACTCAGGAGTCAGAAGCAGGCAGATCTCTGAGTTCAAGACCAGTTTGGTTTCCAGAGTAAGTTCCAGGACAGCCAGGGCTACACAAAGAAACCCTGCCTCGAAAACGGAACAAAAGAAAAAAAAATGAAATTACATAAAGTCATCATTCTCATCTGTAGTTTCTGTTTCTTTGGTTACAGTTGCCAGCGGTCAATGCTAATCCATAATTATAATGTGGGAAAATCCAGCAATAGATTATCTCTGTGTTTTAAACTGCATTTGATCTTTAATATAGTGAAATGTTATGGGATCCTATTCTATCCTGCCTGGCAATTACCATATGATCAAGAACTGAATCACCTCTTTGACCAGCATATGCACTATCTGCTTGATAATCGTTAGATCCATAGTTGCAGTATTGTAGAACTTGTTTTGGAGACAGACAATTTGTACACAACTTTTATTATAATTTATAGAGTTGTTTCATATTATTGTATTATATATGTTACTATACATAATTCATAAGTTAAGCATCATAAAAAATAGGTATGAGTAAGAAAACAAAATCATATAGTGTTTGGTACTACTGATGGGTATTGAAGCATGGGTCATATGAATAAGAGGTAGCATGTATTACAAAACTTAAAAGAGAATAATTTATATATTCGTCTAGTCAAGAGATAATACTTTATTTTGTTTTAAGGCGTCACTAGTTGTCCAACAAATGCTCATGGGAAATTAGCAAGTTATTCTCAGAATTGTGGCTTATCAAGTACTCACAGAGACTATTGTTTCTATTCACCCGAAAATTAATACGTGGTGAAAATTAATACATGGTGACAGGAAAGCCAGATCTCACTTCTAGCCTTTGGCTAAAATTCGATTGACTAAGAGGAGGCACAAGGGAACTTTCAAAGTTGATGCAAATGTTCTATTGGGTTTATTGTCACAACTATCTAAAGGTCCCGATCATGATGGAGAAATCTGCAGAAACAGCAGAACCAAGGTCGTGGAAGCTCGTGAACTCTGGACAACAGATGTGGAGCCTCCATGGAACTGAACTAGGCCCTCCACATATGGGAGCTTGGACTATCTGTGGGGCACCTGGTGGTGGGACTGGCATCTCTCCCTGATACATGAGCTAGCTTGTTAGAGCCTATTCCCTATTGTGGGATGCCAAGCTCAGCCTTAGTGCAGAGGGAGGGGCTTGAATCTTCCCCACCTTAATATGCTGGTTTTTGTTGACTTCCCATGGGAGCCCTTGTCTGTTAGGATGGGGGGCTGGGGTAGGCAGGGGAGCTGGAGAAATGGGGAGAACTTTTAAAAAATGGTATTGAACTTGGCACAAGCTGTGCATTCATTACTCTTAAGCACGGTGCATGGTTGAATTCTCTGGTGCTAGAATTGCAGACTTGCTCTATCCTGAAGGTAACGCCTCAAATTTTTCAATGTAACTTCACCAGAATCTAAGTCAAAGGCAGATTTTATTCCATGGGTACACTAGAAGTTGTTCCAAGCCAGTAGAAAAGCCCTTGCATTTGACATGGTTATTTCTGGAAGAGTCTATTCAAGCATTAATGATGACTGTCATTTCAGGAATCTGCTGAAAACTCTCTGTTGACTAACTACAGTGGCTCTCAGAGGATCTAGGTCAGTCCCCGCAGGCTCCCTGGTTGTCAGTTTAGTCTCTGTGAGGACTTATGAACCCAGGTTAGATGATTCTGTGTGTGTGTGTGTGTGTGTGTGTGTGTGATGTCCTTGACCCCTCTGTCTCCTACAATCCTTCCTCCCTGTCTATAGCAGGAATTCCTGAACTCAGCCTCATGTTTGGCTGTGAGTCTCTGCATCTGTTTCCACTAGTGGCTGGAAGAAGCCTCTATGACATTGGGTTAGGCACCATTGGGTATTACCATCCCATGTTTTTGAAGATTTCCCTTTTATACTAGTATTAATTTTTATCTTAAGCAGAGATGCGTGTCAGCATAGATGTCATATAAACAGCTCAGTGTTCTGTAATTCTCCTATTCTCAAATTCTCTAAATGCTCCTCTCCCCTGCAGCTCATTGTTCTCCTTTCATTCCCTATACGGTTTGTGCTGAATTGACTTTAGTCGCTATCTTTCTGCTCCTGGATATCATATCCCCTCATTGTGCTGCGAGGTTTCCCATTCATTTTCCCGCAGAGCTTGGCTCAGTCCAGGGAGAAACCTCAAACTCTTTATTTGTTCTTCCAGCCCATGCCTGCTGACACCTCATCAGTCAGTGCGGATGGGAAATGGCCTCCATCTTTCCAGCTATTGTTAACGAAGATTATATCCAGGAGAAATTTATCAGCTGTCATCTCTGATTTATTTTATCTTCTCACACTGGTGATTTGGTAGTTATTTCAGCTGCCCAATGCAATTATTCAAAAGCTTCAAGGCTGTTTATTTTGTAAACAAGAGTTTCCTCTAGGTCTTTGTGAATTTTATAATAAACTTGGTCTTCCGAATGGCTCTTGCAGGTAGGTGTTGCCCTTGGCCTTTGTCTGCCTGAAGTCACGGCAGCACAAGGCTTCTCACAGGGCTTGTTTTTTGTTCCCTTTAACCAACCAAAGCTTGGAGTTTATCTTCTCTTTCACAAGAGCTTTTGCAAAGAACTTCTTTTTTAGATTAATGAATTAGTTTATTTTTCTTCACCTAGAAAGTTTCTGCAAATTCTTTGGAACTATTTGTATTATTTTCCGAGACTCTCTTTCTAATATTTTTTTCTGTTTCATATGGTTATTTTCTTTTATGTTTTATATTCCAGTGTCCCTGATATTTAGAAATAAGATATAAATACATTTCATTTTCTATACTATTTCATTCATTAGTCTAATTGATTTTGGAAAAGATGTGTCAAAACTGTGCATCTCTTCCTCAGAAAGATTTACTTTGTATTTTGACCCCCACACTCCCAGACAAAAGGTCTTGGATGCTTTCATACTTTTTTTTTCATATTTTGCAACTTTTAAGGTTAAGACATTTTTACAGCTTGTGAAATATTTGGTGGTCAATTGAATAGTCTCCTTAAGATAACGGCCTGTGAACAAAATCTCAATTAGCTAGTGTTAATTATTGATTCAAGAGGCTGTTTCATGAAAATCATACCTGGCTCAGTGTTTGCAGAGTCTGTAGCTTGCAGAATCCAGAACCTGTTATTTCTGGCCTTTGTGGAGAAGCCACATGTTATCACCAAATGCATGATGGCCCTTCTGTATTTGCTGCCTCTGTGTTTGCTGCCCTTTAGCTTTCAGAGAGCTGAGACATCTTCTCTAACCGATGTGAGCCATCTTTCAAGTCTATTCTAGCTCAGTTTCTTCATTCTGTAATGGACTCTTAGTTTTCCCTACTCAGTATTGTTCTTATTCCCTTCGTTGTTCAGGATTCAGTTCTAGGACTCAGTGCCTTATTCCTGCTATAACGTCAAAGAATCGTCCTCTAAACAGCAACCAGAAATACGTAGCCTAAGGACAAGCCTACCAGTTATTTTATGTAGATAAAATTACTAGAAAGTAGCTGAATCCGTTCATTTAAATATTGAACAGACCACTGTCATGCTGGAAATCCAGAGTTCTGTAGTCATGAAAGAGACCATGTGACCTGAGGGAAACAGTGACTGGCTGGCATGAACGATGCGGTTTGAAGCCTTCTGCTCTAAAATGTTATTATGGTAAGTGAAACTCTTGGTGCTAAAGACAAAAGTGATGGGTGACCCCCGCTAGGTCATTCCTGGGTTCAGTCTCATTACTTTGTCATCAGGCACTGTTCATTTCCTCCCTAGTTTCAATGACAGGATGTCCATTGAGAAACAGTTTATTCTTGTTCTCACCGAATCCCTAACCAAACTTTCTCTCCTTAAGGGATCAAAGCTCCATCTCCTCTGGGGAAACAAACCCTGGCTTTATCTGTAGGCAACAGTGACATGCTTAAAATAACTGCTCACATTATTAGGTGGACAGCGATGAGAATGAGAACTCAAACCATGTAATTATTAATTTTCCACATTTTGCATCTATCAAAGCACATTTTGTTCTGATGATATATAAAAAGAGACAAAGAAAGTCCTGACACAAAAATTAAATATAAAAGGTCCAAGACATAAAAATGAAGTATAATGCATTCATAATGCAATATATTACAAAAATGGTCTTAGTTCTCTGAGCCTTCCTGATCCACCCCTCTCCAAGGCAACAGTAGCATTTATTCTTCTGGGAGATTCTCCTTGCTGATGACTTGGCCCTGACTTTGGGTTAGCTTTAATTGATAAAACATAGCAAATATAAAAGGTCAATCTGAAACCTTGGGTCTAGCAACCTTAGATCCTGGCTGTAACTAGAAAAGTAACCCTGCAACAACTTGCTAAACATAGTGAACACATTAAAAAGAGAGCTGTATTTTGCAAAGCCTTCCTAAACTACCAATCACAGGCTGACCTGCCAGTAGACCAGATTCTAATGAAGAATCATAGAACAAAACATGGAAACCTACAAACACACAAGAACTAGTAAACTGTTGTTCTAAATGACATTTTACACAGTTTGTTAATCAATAATCCTTCAGAAAGATCTGTTGAATATACGAAGAGCCAGTCAGGATAGAACTCAGTATCTACTATACATTGATACTGCTGCTTACATTTCTTGTCTTTCTATGGATCCTCTTAAAAAATAATAGTTGTATGATGACCCTTTGACACTAATGTACCATATCTACTTCCTTAAGTTTTCTTTTCAGTGTTTAGTCTTTATTCTTGCTAAAATGTAAATGATTAATAGAAGATTAAATATTTTTCTTCTTAAGGGACTCCTGTGGACTTTTTGTTTTGTTTGGCTTTGTTTTGTTAATTTACTTTCCAGTCCCATCACAATTTCCACTCCCTCCCTCCTCTCCTCCAAGTCTCTGCTCCCAACCTCATTTTTCTTCTCCCATCCATTGCTCCTTTCTCTTCAGAAAAAAAAAAAACAGGTCTTCTATATATCAGTCAGTCATTGCATATCAAGTTACTGTAAGACTAGATACCTCCTCTCCTATTAAGGCTGGATAAGGTAACTCAGTAGGAGGGAAGGGTCCCAAAAGTAGGTAACAGAGTCAGAAACTGCCCCTGCTCCCACTGTTAGGAGTCCCACAAGAAGACCAAGCTACACAACTGTAATATACATGCAGAGAGCCTAGATCAGTACCATGCAAGCTCTCTAGTTGGTGGTTCAGTCTCTGTTAGCCCCTCACAGATTAGTTGTGCCCAGATCAATTAATTCTGTGGGTTGCTTGTGGTATTCTTGACCCCTCTGAGTCCTACAATCCTTCCTTCCCCTCTTTCACAGAATTCCCCAAACTCTTCCTGATGTTTGGCTATAGGCCTGCGCATCTGTTTCCATCAGTTTCGGGGGGGACGTCTCTCTGAGGACAATTAGGCCAGGCAACAATCTATGAGCACAGCAGAATACAATTAGGAATCATTTTGTTGCCTTTGTACTTTTCACTCATCATGTTCAGTTCTGTCCCAGGACTCTGGGCCATCCCTCTTTCTTCTGTGTCCTGATAAATCACCATATTGATTCCAAGGTGGCTGGACAGGTTCGTACTTCCACTAACAATGCTCCACATCCTCTCCAGCATAAGCTGTTATTTGTGTTCTTGATCTTAGCCATTCTGCCAGATGTAAGATGGAATCTCAGAGTAATTTTGATCTGAATTTCCCTAATGGCTAAGGATGCTGAACATTTCTCTACCATTTGAGATTCCTCTTTTGAGAATTCTCTGTTTAGATTTGTGTCCCATTTTTTAAAATGGTTTATTTAATTTGTTGGTGTTTAGTTTCTTGAGTTCATTAAATATTTTGGAAATCAATTCTCAGCCAGATGTGGGGTTGGTGGAGATCTTTTCTGGGACCTTTGTGTTTTACTTATAGATGTTTAGCCTTTAAGCTAGTATTAACTCATTGGATTTGCTGTATTGAAGTATTACAGAATAGGAGAGCTAAGCAACAGAAATTCATTTTCTGTTAAGACCATGGCAGCCTAAAATATGATTATCTCCAAGATGTCTCTTTTCTGCTTGTGAGATAACCAACTTCTCTATCCATGTACTCATCATTCAGCAGGTATCTGTGCCCAAATTACATCTTTTTGTAAGAAAATCGCAATCAGCCAGAATTAGAGCCCAAACTAAGGTCTCATTTTAACAACTTTTGACATCCTGGCTGTAAGTACAATTTGTGTTCAGGGGTATTGAGGTTAGAAACTCAACTGGCAGGGCACAATTTGGCCCCAGACTTGGGCTTTAATGAAAAGCATTCAGGAAAATAAATGAGGACAGAAGCAAATTTCCAAATGGAAATTCTCTGCAAAGCCAAAGGCAATCACCATGGGGAGAGAATCCAGGACTAGAGATCTCTGTTGCTCACTACAGTGCTGGGTGCCTGACCACCACAGTGCTTTGTTACCAGGAAGTTCCCACCATTCTTTCCATCATCATCAGAGCTCTTGTAGGCTAACAGAGAAAGAAGAGATCAGAGCTGGGGTTTTAAACCACTCTAAACTACTGTATCAGAGAATAAAGGCCATAATCTTACCTGTAGAAAATGCTAACAAGAATTGCAACCCACACAGAGCAAAGTCATTAGAGGCTGCCTCTGAATCTCACCCATGAGCAAAATGTGCAGCCTGGAAGAACTCTGCAGATAGTAAGTGAAGTCAGATGGGTAGCAGCCCTGAAATATGATTTGCAGAAACATCAAAAGCACAATGTTCTCATGAGTTCTGACTGTGTGCATGCCTGCCACAGCAGCAATTAGAGACGGCAGGGTGGTAATACCAGGTGGAAGGAGAGGGGAGATGCCGGAACCATGCATTATTAGTGACAGAAGGGATGTCAAATTAAGGTTGTTAGTTAAACACAAAGCTGGTTAATGTCTACAGGGTAATAAGATAGCTTCAGTGTCCTCCAACAGAGGACAGAAACATCTGTAAATTCCCAGTCTCTAGAAGTTAATATTTAACTTTCAAGAAGCTTGGCCTAATCAAAAGTAAATAGTGAATCAAAAAGAGTTATATTACACTAAAGATGTTCTGTCTTATATGGTGGCTAAATATAATGTACTTTTTAAAACTTCAAACTAAAATGATTAGATTTACACATGCCATGCATACTGTTCTTTTGTAGTGTGGGCCATATTTGAAATGTTCAAAAGGTACTTGCGGCTAGTGGATGCCATACGAACAGCTCTCACACGGAGCATTTTCGTTGCTACAGGATGTTTTGTTGGGCCACACAGTACTAGGACATCAGATGAACTACCGGCAGTTTGTTAAAGATTGTTCTAGCAGGAGGCATAAAAGTGGTTCTGAGAAATTATCCCTAATTGTAAGAGCTATGGTTTGCAGGAACTGAGAATTTCATAGACAACTCTGGAGACAGAGATTGTGCAGTGAAATACGCAGATGGATGCTGTAGTACTTTTGTATTTTTCCTTAATTTCTTTACCTAAACCTCTACATGACCTGGCCCAGTCCCAAAGCATTCTATTGCATGTGTGTGAATGTCATGTGCTCTTGATGCTACCCACACAGGTCTCTTCTCCATAAATGGCTTTCCGCAGTGAATATGTTCTCAGACTCATTTTGAATGAGTATCATTCTTTTCACAAATTTTAAACTGGCTCCAACAATGTAAAAACACGGTTTTTCCTATTTTAACTATATCCAGAGAAATGTAAGTATATCCAAAGACAGCTAAGTATAATTAAAGTTTAGTATTTCCCCTTAAAAAGAGCAAATTCGCAGTGGTAATAAGAAAATATATATGCCGGGTGATGGTGGCACACGCCTTTAATCCCAGCATTCAGGAGGCAGAGGCAGGCGGATCTCTGTGAGTTCGAGACCAGCCTGGTCTACAGAGCTAGTTCCAAGACAGGCTCCAAAGCCACAGAGAAAACCTGTCTCGAAAAAATATATATATGTATGTATATATATATATATATACATACATATATATACATATACATATATGCTGTCTTTTCTTGTCTGAAACAGAATTTTTGTTCTGATTCCTCTATAGAGTTGTAAATTAAAGTATTTTATTCTGGAAAATTTTTATTTCCCTATATTCCTCTATATGTGGAATAAATGGCAACATTTTTCTGCTGGTAAAGTTCATAAAGGTTGAAGTGTAAAAAATTAAAGAATTATAATCATTAGTAACATAATTGATTACAAAAGCATTATTAAACTGTTAAAATTTTGGTAACTAAGTATTATATGTCAACACACAATTTTGTTGCAAATATTCTTCTTAATGAGGTAAATAATTTTCCCAGATCATAAATTAGTTTGCAAATAAAATACTTGCTTATTGTAAATTATATGTTTGATCATAGGTTCTAATCCTAGTCTTTTAAAAGTATAGTTGCTATAGAAATGTGTTTTAATAAAATACATAAATTTTAATACAGCATTCAATTATTTGAGCATTCCCAGTATGTATTAAAATCAAAACCATACCATCGTCTATCACAGAAGCTCTTGAGCGGAGTGTTCTCAATGTCCTAGCACTTGTCCTGGGTTAAGTCCTCAGGACCCCCAAATGAAATGAAGCTGAAACTTAAGTCTAATGGACAACTATGACTTAATCAAAACTTTCTTTAGTTTTACTAACTCTTCATGTCTAGAGAACTCTTACTTCCAAAACTATTTCTATTCTAGTCATTGTAACTACAATACTTTAGTTTCTAAGGGGAATAGCATGAGAATTCTGGGTAAGATGGCAAATTAGAGGCCTTGTGTGAGTGAGTGGGTGATTTTCCTTAAGGAAGCACAGAAATCAATGAAAGTCATCACTCGGTCATCTGCTATCGCCACTCTCTGATCCACCAGTTGATTAAGAGTAACTATTAGCTCCAGTGATCTCTCAAGATCTGGCCTGGTGCCACAGTCTAACAACTGCTGCTGCCACCCACGGAGACACAGCTATAGTAGCCACAATGAGGAACAGCCTTAAGTGCCTCTCTCTGTGCAGAGAAACATCAACAGACGCAGTTCCACCAGGGATCTTCAGCTGAGAAGAGACCCTTGCATTCAGCGTCCCTGGATTTACCCATTGTAGCCACCAAAGCTAGATACCCCAGCAGCAGTGAGCATGGTAGGTTAAGTAACCCTTACTGATGCCACAGTAGTTAAGCAGGAAGCAACTTTGCCTGGCCCATGACTGCCCCAAATTGTCATAGCTGCCACAACTGGGCTGAAAACACTTCAACTACTTACATCACAGCATCAGATGCAATTAGGTACACCTGTGCTCAGTGCATAGCATAATGTATTTGAAGTGTGACAGATCTTGTCTGCCAACACAGATTACTGTGCACAGGGAGATTTCCATAATTGAAAGGGAAGGAAGAGCTTTCCTTGATGAATTGTTATAATAGGAGTGGCGGGGCTGCATCCCCAGCACCCCAGCCGCCTGCTAGCTTATGCCCCGAAATAATTACATGGACACTGTATTCTTTTAAACACTGCTTGGCCCATTATATCTACCCTCTTCTTGGCTAATTCTCACACCTGGACTAGCCTATTTCTGAAAATGTGTGTAGCATCCCAAGGTGCGCTTACAGGGAAGATTCTAGCCTATGTCGAGTCTGAGCTCACTTCCTCTTCCTCCCAGCATTCTGTTCTGTTTACTCCACCCACCTATGTTCTAACCAATAAAATGGACCAAGGCAGTTTCTTTATTTTTTAACCAATGACCTTCCTCCATCATTTCCCCTTTTTCTGTTTAAACAAAAAAAAAAGGAAGGCTTTAACTTTAACATAGCAAAATTATATATAACAAAACAGTTATCAAGTAAAAGTTACAATATTTACATCTATTTTCTTTTTTCATAACTAAGGAAAACTATAACTATCTATATATTCTTTAACTCCATCAAAGACTCCAGAAGGATATAATATTACCTAAGCAAACAAGAAATCCAAAATTCTAGAAATGACAGAGACATCTCGCTGCCTGGACAGTCACCCAACGTTCCTCTGTACCGTTGGGGCATCTATCTTAGGCCTACAGGCCCATAGTTTCCAGCAGACATTTCCATGAAGCAGGAAATTTCAAAGGCAGTTCAGTCACTGTCTGTTGTGTCCTGCAGAATGTCTCGCAGACTCTTTCATGAATCAGGAACCCCGAAAGATCATCTCACCTTTAGGCAAGTCCAGCAGTCCTCTCTGTGGGTTCTTTGTGTCCAGTTAATGCATCAGTCCAGGCAAGAGCAGTTTCTTGCCCAAATGGCTATCAAATTCCATAAGGATCCTCTTCGAAGCCCATCTTCCTCTTGAAGTAGATTGGTGCTGCCAGGAGCAGAGTGTCTCATTGTCATGAAAAGCCCTAAGTTATTAAAACATTTAAAATGCCATATTCTATAGTCTTTGAAAGATATAAAGAACGCCTATCTAAAATATATCTATGCACATCTAGAAAATCTTAACTAACATGACTACAAACTTGACTATTATGATTATCTATTAACAACCTCTATACATTACATGTTTACATAAACTACACAATCACAATACCTTAATCAAGAGCAGAAATACATATACAGATAACAAAATTGACCTTAAATCTCTATCAATGACTGTAGTTTAAAGGAAGATGGGCAGCAACCTAGTACTTGGTGAATGCTAGAAAGAATACTTGAGACTGAAAAGAAGGATAAACACTTCAAGATGTTAACTGAAAAAGTCAATGATGTTCGGACACTACTAGTTAAACAATAAGAACTTAGAAAACTCCAAACATCAAAAGATCAATAAAATGACAGGAATTAATATGTACTTTTCGATAACTCTGCTTATCAATGAGCTCAATTTCTTAGTCAAAAGACACAGACTAGCACATTGGATTAGGAATTTAATTGGGTATAAAAATTTACCTTTTTACATCTAAGAAACATGCCTCACTTTCAAAGATCTGTCCTGTCTCAGGATAAAAAGCTAGGGAAAGCTATTGCAACCAAGTTAAAACAGGAAAGAAGCAGGCATTGGTGTTCAAGTATCTGACATAAAGAAAAGAACTCGTCAGAAAGGATCAAGCACACTTTAAACTGATCGAAGGAACAACACATCACGGGGACATTACAATTCTAAACATATGTATACCAAGCTCAGGCAAACCCAATTTCATAAAACAAATAGACAAAAAGAAGCCAGGCGGTGGTGGCACACACCTTTAATGCCAGGACTCGGGAGGCAGAAGCAGGCGGATCTCTGTGAGTTCGAGACCAGCCTGGTCTACAAGAGCTAGTTCCAGGACAGGCTCCAAAACCACAGAGAAACCCTGACTCGAAAAACCAAAAAATAAAAACAAAAACAAAAAAAAACCCCAAATACACAAAAAGTCATATAGAGTTTAACACCCACAGAGGAATAGCAGGTAACTTCAGTATCTTTACTCTCACCTTATTAAAAAAGTAACAAACATTAACATTAAAAGACATAGATAAATAAATTAAACAAACTACACAAAACATGCCACCCAAACATAATCAAAGTCATATTCTTCCTGGCAATCTATAAGACTGACTCTAAAATTGATTTCATATTAGATCACAAAGCAAGTCTCAGTATATATTGAGAAAGTTGAAATAACTATTATATTTGGTTTGACCACAGTGAAATTAAAACTACAGATTAATGACAAAAGAAACTACAGAAAATACACAAACTAATGGAGATTGAATACACTATTGATTCTTGAATAGATCATTGAAGAAATTAAGAAGGAAAATATAAAAATCCCTAAAATTGAATAAAAATGAAAACACAACAAGCCAAAGCTATAGAATACGATGAAGACAGTCCTGAAGAGAAATTTACCTCTCAATGACTGCATAAAAAGACCAGAGATATATCAAACAAATAACTTAGGAAAACAAACAAAAACCCAAACAAGTAGACAGAAATAAATAAAACCAAAGCAGAAAGTTAATAAAATAAAACGCAAAAATCAATGAAAGGGAAATTTGGCTATTTAAGAAAATAAACAAGAGTGACTAAGCATTTGATTAGAAAGTAATTTAATTTCAATATTTTTCTAAAAGTTATTTCGCTTGAACTGACAATGCTTTCTACAAGAAAAATTCCAGTTCCAGGCATCAGAAATCCCCTTTTGAATGCTCAGTCAGAGTGGTTCAAGTGGCTCCAAAAACAATATATGTGCGTGTGTGTAGTGTGTTTGTGTGTGTGCATGAGCTCACATGTGTGCATGTATTACGTATGTATGTATGTATGTATGTATGTATGTATGTATTTATCTTTAGGGTGGCTCTCAGAAGTCAAGGATAAGACCCTGCTGCCAAAGATACTGCACACTTGGGATACAGGATTCAGATAATTTGAACTGCATCTAAGCAGAAAGCTTCCTTTCTGTAATGTAGTTTCTATGGTACAAGAATATACCATGCAAATTGCTGAGAAAAGAAAAGAACAAATAATCTTACCCATTTACAACATCTATGAAGCACAACAATGATCAGCACAACAAAATATCTAAAAAAGTGCAATAAGTTGCATTTAGTCTTGGTAGTTACCAACCACTGACTAATTGGACTTAATGCCCAGTCAACAGGAGATAAATCAAGTCTGGAACTAGAAACATAGCCAACTTTCTGGGGCTAAGGAAGTGATAGAACTTAGAAAAGAATCTGTTACTGCCAGTTTGCTACATCTACATAATTCCCAATTTCATTCTAAATCTTATCCTTATACCCACAGATTAACTGTAGCTGCCAAGCTCATTCAAGAAGCTTTTCCATTTATCTTTATTCAGAGGACTTTCCGGTGGATAGAGTATTGAAGTCATCTACAATTACTGCATTGAGTTCAATTTGATTTAAATCCATTAACAAAACTGATTTTGTTTTACAAATAAAAGCAAAACATTATTCAGTTATACAGATACATTGTAATGCACATGGAAATAACTAGCATTTAGATTACTTCTTACAAAACTCTGTAAAACATTTTTAAAATGATCTCATGTTAGGTTATGAAAACAAGTATGCCTCTTTCCATTATTATTTTGTAATTACTCAAGATAGCAAAGATGATAAATATAGTTACAAAGTTAGAATATGCTAGAATACTTTATATATGTTCTATTTATACACGTTCATATTTATTTGAAATGTATATTTATTTGAACATTTGTTCATTTTTCTGTGTTATATTATGTTTTAGAAAAATGATACAACTTAAATTACAAATTAGAAAGAACTTTGAAAATTTTGCTAGAAATTTATGATCAAACTTTATGTAAGCAATTTAAAAGAATAGCACAATCTGCTTAAAAACTGGTTTGGCTGTCAGCACATAATTCAATTTCATTTTTAATTGCCAGAAAAAGAATGTGACATTTATAAAATGAAATTTGATAAGGTTACAGCAATCAAGATAAATGCTAATGCTATTATTTGATAATAAGGACCATAATTATTACATTTAATAGCAACAAATGTAAAAGGAGGTTCTTGAAATTTTCTCTGATTTTTGTCCATCGTGAGAAAATAATCTTAGCAAGCATTCCAGTTACAGTTAAATTAACGTCCACTACCAAACCCTTATTTTTCATGTATCCAGAGATGTTGCCCCTCTCCTTCCAGGCATGGGGAGTGACAACAGACTAAGTCACTGATTACACATAGTGTGACCTGTACACATTGATTACACAAAGTGTGACCTGTATACATTGATTACACATAGTATGACCTCTACACATTGATTACACATAGTGTGACCTCTACACATTGATTACACATAGTGTGACCTCTACACATTGATTACACATAGTATGTCTTCTACACATTGATTACACATAGTATGACCTCTACACTTTGTTGTCACGGACTCTACCTGAGAGTTTCCTCCTCTGTTCAGGGATTTGGATTAGGACATCCTTTTCACTTCATCACACAGCACTGCATCTGACCAGAGAAATACTTAGATAAAAATGATGATCAATTCAGAGTTGTGTGAAGGCAGTACCTACCGAGAAATAAATCCTTTTAAATATGCATATTATGCATATTAAGTATGTATATTAAAATACATATAAAGGAAAAGACTAAAAATAAAAAGTCAGCTGAGCATTCCAATAAAGAGGCTATTGGAATAACTTCCACCCCTGCTACAGGGAAGCAACGTCAGTAAAACGAGGACAAGAAAATATTTTGGTAATGGAAAAACTCCATGAAATGGTGAACAACAGAAATAACAGTAAACATTAAAAACTGAGACAAAAACCTGGTTTATTAAAATTCTTTTAACAACAATTTCTGATGAGATTAAATAGAGGTGAAAGGAAAATTATAATTAAAAATGTAAATTAAGGAGCAAAACTAAAGAAATTTAAGAGTATTCTGAATTCTTTATAGAATTCTAATATCTAGTTGGAATGAATTAGTCTTTAGAAAAATAAAATATGCAAAATTGGTTAAATATGACATAATTTAAGGAGCAGCAAGAGTTAAAGAAATTAAAGACAGTAATAAAGATGTCTTCTTTCAAAACACCTTTTGCTCAGTAGGGCTTGCAAGTATAATCTAAAATTTTACAAAAAGTTTAATTTTTATTGTTTACTACTTTCTTCAGAAATTGACAAAAGAGAAAACACTGCCTCCCTGTGACTAATAAAAAAAGATTTTTGACATGAGTGTAACATGCAGACAGTATTGAATGTATTAAAAAAGCAATTTGATATAGATGATTTGCAAAAGAAGAAGGCCACTCTCCCATGGTGTGGGGTCTGCACTGAGAGAAGTTTACATTGAAACCAGAGAAGAACAAGCCACGAGAATATTAGAATATTGCAATTGTCAAGGTGAGAGATCCAAAGAGCCATAAGACAGACGCAATAGAGAAGATGGACTAGAGCACTTTGAGGGAGTATTCTAAATAGACAGGCCTTAAGTGATTAGAGGCAACGGTGAAGGCTGACAGCGACGCCAGGTGTCTGGCCCATGAGTCTCAGAATTAGAGAGACATATTTCCACCGAATAAGAGGGGAAAGAGGCAATGGATGGTGGAGGGGGGTTATTGTTTGCCACAGGAAGAACTAAAGGAGGAAGAGGGCTGCTCATTCAGAGATGCATTTTTAAGGCTCCACACACCAAGAGGAAACTCTGGGCCAGAGATGTACTGAGAAGGAATTGCTGAGATAAAGCAACCAGCACACATGAGAGTCAGAAGGACAAGGGAGCAAAGGGCACCTTGCACTGGAAGATGTTCTTTCTGGGAAATGTGGCTGCCCCTGTGATGGGTCTCAGGGAATGCTATCCGTCTAAGACTTTCAGCCACTGAAGACTGGAACCTGCAGGCACACAGGTTCACCAGCCCTATTCCTGCAAAAATAGGCTGAGCTGCTTGCCAATATATCCAACATTTTGTCATTGTGAGATATTATTTTCTGCAAAGTTCATGCTTCAGAACCACACAATCAAGTTTCAAAAAGAACCAAATGTGCAGAGACACATAGACCCACACACCACGCGCACACACACACACACACACGCACACACACAAACACACACAAACACAAAGACACACAGAGAGAGAGACACACACAAGCAACTTAGAATGCTTTAGATAGGCTTCAGTGCCATGGTGTCCAGGGCCTATTCTGTGCTTTTTGTTAATAGTATACCTGTTGCCAATATTTCCTTTCCCTGTCTCACCTCCTTATCGCTTTACATGTTTTCCCTTGGGATCATCTCTGAAATAAATTACCTACACTCAAATTCTTATCTCAGGATTTGTGTTATTTGACACAACTCAAGCCATCGCAGGAGAGAGGAAGAATCATGAAAAGGGCATAGAAGAAATTAAGAGAAAAAAACGGGGGTTGAGCACTCTGATATTACACAGGGCAAAGGAGAAAATAAATCCCAAAAGAAGAAAAGACGAGCATATGTATGAAGAATCTGGAGGGATGGAATTTATGGAGACAGAAGTATAGTCACAAGAGGGTAGGCATAATGGAAATAGGAATTTTTTTTAAATGAGTAGGCAGAATTTCTTTTTTTAAGATGAAAAAATGGAGAGTGATTGCACAGTAGTTGACTAACACAGAAAGACAACTGGATCAGGCAAAACAATTTGTACTACTAGGTCAAGTCAGGTGACTATCTAAACTTCTCAATTGTACGTTTAACAATTTCCAAAAAGTGACTTTAAATTCCTAGCAATAGAGGACAGGTAGCCTGAACTGGCCATCTCCTGTAATCAGATTGGTGACGACCCTAACTGTCATCAAAGAGCCTTTGTTCTGTAACTGATGGAAGCAGATACGAAGATCCACAGCCAAGCACTGGGATGAGATCTGGGAATCCTGTTAAAGAGAGGGAGGAAAGATTGTATGAGCAATGGGGGTCAAGGTCATTACAAGGAGACCCACAGAAACAACTATCCTAGGCTCACAGGAGTTCACAAACACTGGATCAACAGGTAAGGAGCTCGCACCGGACTCTCCTAGGCTCTCTACAAATGTGACAGTTGTATAGCTTGGTCTACTTGTAGGACTCCTAGCAGTAGAAGCAGGCCTGTCCCTGACACTTTGACAGGCTTTTGGGAACCTATTCCTTGTTCTGGATTGCCTTACCAAACTTTAATACCAGAAGAGGAGCTTAGTCCTACCTCACCTTGATCTGTCATGCTTTGTTGACACCCGTGAGAGGCCTGCCCCTTTTTGAACAGAAACAGGGGAGGAGAAAACCACTGTCAGAGTATATAATAAATGAATAAATTTAATTAATACAAAATTATTTCCTGCTTCTCATCATGAACAAGGTCATGATTAGCTCTAAACTTGCATGAAATTTTGATCTCTAATATACAGGCTGAGTAATGACATATAATCATATCTTTTTCCTGGGTCACAGCCTTATCAGTAAGATGACGGAATGTGTCTTATGGTATATGACTTTATGGCCTCAGGTACAATTAACTTATATTTAAATGATCACATTAAACTAACATAATCAACTAGTATACAATTTAATTATTTTACACTATATCTTTGTTTTATTCCAATGATTGGAAAGTCTCTGACCATTTCTTTGGTTCTCCTCCTGTGTTATTCCTATATAATAAATGAATTAAAAAAAGAAAAAGAAAGGACATAACTGATGGTACTTTCAGAGCAAAATTATTCAGTTGACAGTATTTTTAAGTAAAATATGAAATGTAGACAAATCAATCAAATAAGACTCTCTCATTTCCTCTACATTAGTCCAAAATAATGGTAAATTTTATTATTGTAAATCCCACATAAAACTAATGTTCCAAAATTCTCTACTAAGAGTGTTTTGCTTGGAGTTGATATTAATACCACTTTGCCTATAGGAAAAGAAGAATACTGTCCATTGTTTCAGTAAATAAAATTTCCATAATGTTCTACTATTATGAAGATCATAATCAGTTTTGATAAAGAAGAAACTAAACAATAGTAATGGAGTATAATGGACCAGATTATTAATGCTATTTCAGTACAAAAAGCAATCATAGCTCCTTGACAGTCTCACATATTACATTTGAAAGAAGGATTTTTTTTTTTAATTCTTCATATTGCAACTAGACTAAGCAGAAAACTAATGGTCAGTGACTCTTTTCACCAAATAAAACGTTGGCAAGGGCAAGTATTCAAGTTTCAATTTGGCAAGTGTGATTCATACACACTGATCATTCATTCAGTGACTGTTGTCAGGAAACCATCCCAGCTTTAATGGCGTAAAATAATAATTGATATTTAGCCCATAAGCCAATAGGTCAGTCATTTAGCTTAAATAAGCAGAAAGTAATCCATCCTCATGCATTTGGGGCATATAGTAGCTCAACTAGATTGAGTCACATGGTTGGCTAGTTGTTTGGCATATATGAAATAGGGTGAAAAAGTCAACTGCTAGGTTGTCCTTGCTTACATAGACACAGAGAGCCCAGCAGCCAACAAAAAGCATGGTAGGTATCTTCCCGTCTATTCTCAGAACAAGGATAGAGTTATTTTTCATCTTCTATGCAGTAAAACAAGTTAAAGACTGTCTCCAAATCAGGGAACAGATAAACTGCTTCTACCACTTAAATGAGAGACACTACAAAGTCACATTGCCGCTTGCATGGACACAATGCCACAAAGAGAATTGAGACCATGTTTGAGCCAGTGTAACACACTCATCCAGCATGTTGCTGCCATCTTTATTTTACTGAGATGGATGTCCCTGAAGCTGCCAACCAGGAAGGCGTTCAGAAAATGCAAGGACATTAATACCCAAGTCACCAAACGTGGACCAGTGAGAGACTAAGAAAAAAAAAAGCTTTCAGAAAAATGATTTTCTCTTCTCCCCTGCCCAAATAACCTTGTCAAAACAAGTAATATGCAGAGAAAGATTCTCAATAGGTTAATTAGGCTTATTAAGGAAAAACACCACAATGGAAATATCATTGCTATGATACATTCTTAGCATATTCCAGAAATGTGAAGCAAGGGAAAAAATTTTAAAAGACAAAATGTAGGGACTTACACAAAATATTTTGAGACAATAACCCCTGGCTACAAAAATCAATGGCATCATTCCAAGAGTAATAGCCAGCTGCTAGGCAGATGTTCTTGTGAAAGCATATTTTTGTACAAGGTTGTGGTGTCCTTTGTGGATCTTTTGAGATAACTGTTGCTGTCAGGAGTGGAAAGTGGGGAAGGCATAAAATTCTTTGGCCCAATTAATTCCTAAAACAATTAACTTTAACAGAGGTCCCTGTCAAAAGTTTGTTCTATGTTATGAAGTCTTATAGAAATACTAGACAAGTATATTTTTTAAAAAAATCAGAATGGGGATGTCTGTGAAATTAGTAAACATAAAAGTAAGTTTCAGTACCAAAACTAGTTCATATTTCAGAAAATCATTAATTTCCATTGTCTATACAAAACCTTAGTAAGATCTACATTGTGTGCTGGGGGTTAGATATTCTGGAAGAATACATATCTCACTGTTACTACTTTGGGATAACAGCATCTGGAGAGAAAGGCTTTGCTTCTCACTGTGTACATTCTGTTAGTGTTTGTGCATTTTACAATAAGATAACGTCCCTGTAACATTAAAATGTTTGATGTACTAAAAAAAAAAAAAAACCTGCTGTCAACAGCTATTCAAACTCTGACATCATCCCCTAAAACTGTAACTGTCTTTCCCAAGCCTATCCACAGTAATTTCCAGGTTTATCATCACAGATCAACTTTGAATTCTGAAGACTTGCTTGGGAAATCTTCTGCAGGCAGATGGTGTCTGCCTGATTAACCATCAAAACTTCAAGTGAAATTGATTAACACTGACATTATTCCTACGGCCTTAATACAATCTTTGTTTGACTTAACACTCTTCCAGTTTCTGATAGATGTTACATTCTAGTGAATGTTACTGACCAGTTCTACTTCAATAAAACCTTGTTAGGGATTGTACCCAAAATAGATGAAAGCACAAATCCCCAGTGAAATTGTATTGGCCACTTTTTGACCTAAGAAAATTAACATTGACCAAAACTGTGCTTGCTGTTTAGAATTAGTAACAACAGATATGCGTCTGTACTTAGTTTTGCTTTGTGTAGCGGTTTTATTCATTTGCATTTTGCCTGGTTTCTTTTTGGCTCCAGGTATTTAACAGGAATAAATATCATATAAAACAACTAAAGGATGTTTGTACATTTGTGTTACCAAAACAAGACACTAATGAGAATAGTAATATGCAGATGCTTCGTTTGCTTCAAAGCCTTGGGGATTAAATAAACACAGAATCTTTTTTTTCTAAGAGCAATGCCCTAGATTTGCACGAACCTTCTTTACTCTGAAGATGATTAGAATAGGTGTTCAAACCATTTAATGTTTGAGGTAAACAGAAGAAATTTCATATCCACATGCACACACTAGAGGGAAAAATCCTTCCTAATTAGTTTCTGAACTAGGTGGGGAAACAAACTTAGAGACAGATAATGATCATAAGAAATGAGAGACTAAATTTTAAAATCCCACATTGTTCTCAAATAGAAATTAACTCTATTCCCAAGAATTCTTCAATTTAAACAAAGACACTCTCAAGTAAAGCTCAGTGGAAAAAGGGTGTGTCTCAATGAGTAAGGACCTGAATATACATAAAATCCAAAGATGATGACACACTCATATAAAGAAGTATGATTATAATCTCAGCACCGAGTTGACTGAAGCAGGCAGATCCTGGGGGTTCACCAGACACCAAGTCTACTTGGTGATGCCAAAGGCCAGTTAGAGAAACTTTGTCAAAATAGATAAATAAATGAAAACAAAAATAGATAGATAGATGATAGATAGATAGATAGATAGATAGATAGATAGATAGATAGATGATAGATAGATAGAAGATACCTGGAGAACAATATCTGAGGCTGTCCTCTGGCCTCCACACACTCACACATGCAAACCTCCCCCAACACACACATCTATTCCTAACACACATGAACATAAGCATGCCCGCACACCAATAGAAACAAATATTCACCCCAATTTCTATTTTCTATGAAAGTCATCTCTGACAGAGTTGGAATGATCTTCATTTCTCGACATTGCTTTCCTCAACTATCCCCAGCCCCTCCCACTTAATTGTATCTTCCTGGTGTCTTAAGGGAAGTCTAATGTAAAAATGTGTGTCAGTTCTCCAAGTCTCTGGCTTTATCTCCTACAGTCTTGAAGAAAAGTTTTTTTGTGTGTGCAATCTTGCTAATTAATATGTGTAAGGAAGATAGTATTGAAACTAAAATGAGTCCACTGGAGTGTGAACATCAGTGGGTGAGCTGACAGGGTGGAGCAACCTGTCTTGAACTCTCAGCAAGTCTGCATCTGAAAATCCAGACTTTTCCTGGGGAGCCAGTTCCTCCACAGGACCCCGAGTCACACCTATGGTGGCAGCCCAGGATGAACCAGAATAAGATGGTAGAGTTAACAAGGCAGGGGTTGAATTGAAACTCAGGTCTCAGCTGTTGTAAATAGGGCAGTGGGCTGTGTTCCTGTTTCTGGTTCCCAGCCGCTTAACCCTGAAATAATTACACGGAAACTGCATTCATTTAAACATTGCCTGGCCCATTAGTTCCAGCCTCTTATTGGCTAATTCTCACATCTTGATTAACCCATTTCTAATAATCTGTGTAGCACCACGAGATGGTGGCTTACCAAGAAGATTCTAACCTATGCCCATCTTGGGCCAGAACTTCATGGCGTCTGCTTGACTCTGCTTTCTTTCTCCCAGCATTCTGTTCGGTCTACTCCACCTATCTAAATTCTGCCCTATCAAAAAGCCAAGGCAGTTTCTTTATTAACCAGTGAAAGTAACACATAGACAGATGACCCTCCTACTCCACTCAGCTCTATCCTCAGGCACTGCTCCCTCAAGATCTCTGGTTGGGTTCTCTAGTATCACTTAATCTAACCATAGGAAGGAAAGAAAGGTTCGTGAGGGGAGCAGGCTCAGTGCACAGAAGGATTAGTGGTCACTCTGGTTACTCAATATGGGCTGTGTTACTCTATGAGAGAAGTTGTAGGATGATTTTTTTTTAAACAAAAAAAATGTGTCCTGTCAATCTTGGTGGTGATAACCCTTGAAAGGGAGAGACAAACTGGAGAACAATGTACACACAGACAACGCTTCTCCTAGGAGTCACCATCTTGCTGGCTAAATCCTCTCAGTGAAACTTTATTTACCACTTAATTTTTGCTGCTGTTTATAAAATTGTAAAAATGGTTTATAAGGTTTCTTTTTCTTAAATTTACAATAAAATGTGCACCCAGATGCTGGCTGTCACAAAATTACCCAGTTTTTCTTGTCCTCTTACCTTATCTGGGACTGATGGATCTGGAACAGGAGAGGGGGAGAACAAGAGCACCCCTGATGCCAGCATCATCCCCACTTTTCATTGCTACATATAAATCTTGTCATCTATTCATATTTTATCTTTGTGACAGTCAAATAACTAGTCTAAGGTCCTCTTTTATTTTCTAAGTCAATACCAGATTATTGATCTCAGAATAATAATAAATTCCTTATTGTTATTTACCACGAATGGTTTACTGAAGTTTTCTATTAATTGTAACATGATGTCAACTGTTCTAAATCAAAGATTCGGTAGAATAAGAACTGAGGATGATTTAGTGGAATCCCCCAAATGAAAAGACTACTCACAAATTTGGGCGGGATTGAGGGTAGCAGTCAGGTAAGGATTAGACTACACAGACAAGGAGTAGGGAACCCAGCCATCATCTCTAGATCCAGACTCCCCGAGGGCAGGGTTGATGTCACCACGACCACCTGATGGCTCAGATGGAGGGTATGAGGGGTTATCCACTTCTAGAACTGGAAACCCGAGGCTGGCAGAGTGGTAAAGAATTACCCTGAGCCCTTCCCTAACCATTTGACTTCCAGCAGTGCTTCTCTGGGACCTAACCCAAGGGAGCTGAAGAAGAAGGGAAAGAGATAATGCAATGAATCCAGAGGCATCAGCCTTCCTGGTACTGAACAGAACTAAAAAGGCTGAGAATCAGCATGAACCAGAGAAAAGAGGCAACGAGTACACCTCCCTTATTTCTTAGATTCTTGTCTTGAACAATGACCCCACGCTTGCAAGACCCGACCTCTTAAAGAATTATCTGGTCCATTCAACATGGTTTCGTGACGACTTTTATTAAGTTATGAGGTATATGAAGAAATATGACTATAAGAGCAAACTTAAATCATGACAGACAAATGACTGATATATATGAAAAGAAATGTCTGGTTAAATGTGATGTGAGAGCATATCTCTGTCACTCTTGTCTGCTTCCATGTTGCTGTCTCTTAGTGACTCATTTTTGAACCATACAGTGGTGCACACTTCAGTTTCATGAAAACTTACATTCCCGGTATTTTGTAGAGCTCAGAATTGACCCTAATGATCTTGGACACCTTGTTAGCAAGTAAGATTATATGTCATGTGGGTTTCTTTTTCAGGAACTGAAAATTTGCTTGTTAGCCTATATTCTTGAAGCCATATCACCATGTTGAATTGGAACAGCAGAAGCAAGCCCCCTTGAACTACATTAGTTCAGCTTTATACAGGAGAGCCTTCATTAAACTACAGCTTAATACTCTGGGTTTAACTAAGGGTCAGGATGAGAAACGGCCACGTGAAGCAAACTTCTGCTTTTTCTACAAAACTTTCATGAATAGCAGCTATTATTTCATGGTATTTTTTCTATAAGCAGCCATATATACTCCACTTGCAAGAGTTTCATTTAAAATGAGATTTCCAGTTTTGCTTCTTGTTTGTTGTAATTGCTGAAGCAACCGGATTAAATCCCCCTTATCAGTCACTGCTGCCATTAAGTGGATCCTTTATTCATTTTGTTGTATATTTATAATGACCTGTTTCATGCCTTTGAAAAGCATGTCGCCTCAAAATCACTTTAAAAAATATAAATTCAGAATTATAAATGTAAAAATTATTCATTGTGAGAAATTCAATTATATCAAATTGCAATAACATATACAATTCCATATATGCATGTATATACACACATATACATATGTATTTATATATATATGCTTTCAAATGTACAGACACAAAATATTTATGTATTTTTCATGTTTGCATTTATGTGGTTTTCATGCTTATAAATACTCTAGTTGCTAGGTAACTAGGTAAATACTCTAGTTGCTAAGAAATGATGGTTATAACAGAAACTAAGTGCAAGTAGAATAAAGGGGGCAGAAGTTGATTTATCTCATATTTCCTTCACAAATAACCAATATCAGAAAACTGGAGTAGTAGTTACCAAGAGCTGAAAAAAATATGTGACTCAAGAATTTTATAACCCTAAGTTCTCTCTCAAATATAAACACAAAATCATGGTATTGAGTTTTGCATGACTGTGACAAAAATATCCCAGACAAGCAATTTTTAAAAGAAAGCATAATTTTCAGAAGTTTCAGTCCATGGTCACTTGACACCATTGCTTGCGGCCTGTGACAAAGCAGAGCATGGTGTCACAGAGAGCTTAGCAGAGCAGAAGAGCTCACCCCGCCCCTATGTACTGGAAAACACAAAAAGGAAGAGCCCAAGGCCCCAATAAAAAGCTCCTCTCTAATCTGTTTCCTTCAACTCGTCCCCAGCTCCTAAATCATCTAACAACTTCCAATAGCATCACCCACCAGAAGACACAACTTCAAAGTCTGAGCTTTGGGGGAACATTTGAGATTCAAACCATAAAACAACAACAACAAAAACATCCTTTTCACCTCAGGTCTATATGTGTGCTTGTGCACATAAATTCACCTCAGAAAGGGAGTTCTTGAGGATGAGATCCAGTCAATGTAGGGCTACTAAAAACAAAAGTGAACACAAAGTGGGGATGTAGTCATGATGGATATAATCCCAACACTTCAGATAATCCTAAGTATAAAACATGATATATAAATGTATGTATGTGTGTATAAACTTGGAAGATTTAATGAAGATCATATGTAGTGAATATTGAAGGCATTTTACTGAGATTAGTAGCTATTACAAAACTATTACACAAAGAGAATTATAAATATGAAATTAACAGATATATCTCAAAAACTGGAGACAAGAATATATTGCTCACATTATTAAAGACAAAAGATCAAGGCATTTTTAATATAACTGAAAAATGTGGCTCATTTTTAAAAAGAAGTTTTAATGATGTTTGAAACAGTTCTCTTAAATGATGAAAGTAAACGTAGATTTTTACTCGATCCCAAAAATCACCCTCCTATTAAACAACTGCTTCCTAAACTGGTAACAGCTGACACAAATGACCCCATCTCAAGTGTTCACAGCCTCCACGGATTACAAAATGCCCTCGTAGCATTGCTGAATCCTGAACCTTCTGACCCCTTAGTGGATTGCATTTCTCCCTGTAAACTTGAAGACAAATATTTCTCCTTTCCAAGCCCAATTTCTTGCCCACAGTTTTGACCCGTGCTGGCTGTCTCAGAGAAACTTCTGTGCCTTCTGAATTTTTGTGAGCCAACTGGTACTCCCAACAAAAGGAAGTGGGAGGATGAGAAGTTATGAAGGGCCATCTCTCTCTCTCTCTTTCCAGCACAGAAATAATCCTATTTTGATATTCCATTTGGTTTGTGTTGGAACACTAATTAATACATCTTTTCTTACATTGTAAGCCCCCTTAAATTCATTTTTAAAGAGCAATGGCCTGTGTGAGTCCAGGCCTACTGGCCGCAGTTTTGTGCTGCTTTGGTTAATGGCTGACTTATAGACACATATACCTGTTGTGGGAGCTGCGGGCTGCATTCCTGCCACCCAGCTCCCAGCCGCCTAGCGAGCTTATTCCCCAAAATAACAACACACAAATAGTATTCTTTGAAACACTGCTTGGCCCATTTCTATTAATGTGTGTAGCACCATGAGGTGCGCTTACCAGGAAGATTCTAGCCTACGTTCATCCTGGGTTGGAGCTTCATCGCATCTGCCTCAGAGAGCAGAGAGCTATGGCGTCTCTGGCTTCACTTCCCTTCTTCCCAGCATTCTATTCTGTCTACTCCACCCACCTAAAGGCTGGCCTATCAAATGGGCCAAGGCAGTTTCTTTACTAACCAATGACCTTCCTCCATCATGTACCACTTGTTGTCTTTCAGTAGAAAAGAAGTCAGTCATTGAGTTTACCATTCTACTCTAGGTATGCTAGAAACAGACTTTCAATGGATTAAATAATTAATGTCAAAATCATTTTTAAAATCAAACTGATAACGTACTGGATTGTTGCTAGATATAGAACTAACATGAGAAAAGGAGGGAAGGAGAAGGAGAGACTAGAAACTGGGGACAGACTGCAGTCCAGGCAGTAGCAGAAAGAGTCAAGGGTGACATGCATAGACTTTATAAGGTACCACATGCAAAGGACTAAGGAGAGGACCAAGACAGACAAATATTAGATGTAGGCAGAGAGGGGTAAATGGACATCAGTCTAAAATCATGTTACTCAACCTCTACAAAGGTCCTGAATTACTGCTAGGCAGAGATTCTATCTGTGGGCACGTGGAAGCATGTGAGCTCGACTCAGATGGCCTTCAGTGAACATGGATGTTATTCTTAGGTTAGTGTAACAATAGAAGCCAGTTGCTTCCAGGGTCTTCCCTACACACCAAGGGACAAGTCCACAGTCAATGGATGGCAAAAAAGATACAGCTCCCATGCAGAATCAGCTGACGTTTTCCCAAGACCACATTCTTGCCATCTTACTTCAACTTCTTTTTTGTGGGTTTCTTCTGAGGATCACCTCTTCATTACAAACACAGATCCTTGTCTCTGGCCCTGTTTAAGCCAAACTTTCACATGCTACAATTTGATAGTCTGTATCCTTAGTCTTCTTCCCCTCTTGTCTTTCAAATACTTATCAATTTCTTATTATGTGTGAGCCATTGATATTAAGTAAGCAAACATGAGAAAATCATTGAGGGAGGCTGCCCAACTTCAAAACAATCATGACTCTTGTTTCATTTGATTGATCAGAATCACAGTTCAGAAAAGATATAAATAAAATAAAACCCCACATTTTCTCTAAGTGGGATCTGTAACTGAATAGCATACTGATAAAGTTCTTCCAATATCCCATTGTTGTAAGCATATGCTAATTCCCTAATTCCATTATAAAAGAAGACAATATATATACATACACACATGTATACATAGTGTACACACACACACACACACACACACACACTTGAACACAGAAACAATACTCAAGGAAATAAAAGTAAACTAGGTTGATTAACTGGTTATTTTAGTAGGCTGTTAATTTTATTTATTTTCTAAGACAACTTATTTATTTACCTAAGACAGCTTATTTATTATACCATTCATTTATATAAATTATTATGTCAAAGAAGAGGTGATGTAGAAACTAAGAATTTGTTTATTTTGAGATGTCTTTTTTAGTAGCAAGGAGCTGTTAAACTAACTACAATAGCTTTTCCACAAAGGTGCTCAGGACAAGAGCAGGGAGCCAAAGTGAAACCATGGCTGAATCTTCCAGAACAGCTAGAAAACCACCAAGGAATAGTGCTCAACAGCAATAGAACTGGCCAATAGGTGGTGCTGTTGCTGTGTGAAACGCAGAGGAAAAAAAAGCAAGGCCTTCTGGGAAAAAGAAACACTGAGGAAAGAACAGGGGAGAAAAATAACCCTGACTTCTACAGTCCCCTAAAGATGACATGGTCGTTTCTTACTGTCTCCTGTCTCCGCTCCATCACATTTCTCTGTCTCACTGGGTTGAATGAAAAGCTTAGCCTTTGTGCTTTAAGAAAAAGCTATGGCCAACAGACTGTAAGTTTCAACAGGCCTCAGGCATTTCTCATCTAATCTGATGATATTATACCTTACTGGCAAGCCAAAAATTTGAATATGGAAGAGGGCAATAAAACACCTCAGAAAGTATCTAAGTTCTGCAATCTTGGAAAAAATTATTATCCCACAATTATCTTTTGCTTGGCCAAAATAATTTTTTTTTAAATCTAGGTTGAAATAATCATTATGTTCCTAAAGTAATATGGTTTTGCACAATTCAGAATGCTCTCCAAAGCATTGCAAAAAGAGGCTCAGTGTGGATCTCTTATACACAGCAGTCTTTTTTAAAGCTAGGAAGATGGAATCTGCTATTTTCTATGTGATAGGATTTATTATCTAGTGTCTGCTTTTAAAATCAGTTTTCATAGTTCAGAAGTCCTGGTGTAGAAAGCAAGGAAGTCAGACCAAAACTTGAACACAAATAACAAAATTGTGAACACATTACCCCACCATACATTCATTTTTACAACTAACTTGTGGCTACAATTTTTTTTCTTGAGTTTATTGGTTTCACAAGATGATATTGATTTATATAGCTAATCCATGAAACGTATTTGATTACTGCTACCTTCAAAGAATCACAAAGACATGTAAGTTGCAAAACAAATTGAAAGAGGAAGAGCAACAAAAATAATGTCTGATCGATGTGATGATGGCTTACATTATTTAAGTATGCGAGGCTCTTTACCAGACGATGTAACCATTAATTCATTTTCTCTTTGTAATGACCACATCAGGCAGATGCTATCACAATCGCTCTATTCCGACAGAAGACATTGGCATTGAGAAATGACAAACAGCTTCCCAAGGACGAACAGCTAATAAGCTACCCAGAATTTGAATGCAGACAGTCGGAAAGATTCATGCATACATCACACCATTTTCAGAGATGAGCGTGAACATTAAAATGCAGAGTTTAAGTTATGAAAGGTGCATCTAAAGTCAAAACCAAAGTTTTGATGATTTGTGCTCTGAAGATCTCTCTTGCACTACATTCAGTTATGTTTCCCTTTAATGTAAGTGCTGTCTTAACTGCGTCAGGACTAGTTAGCTCACCTCAGGTACTTCTCTGCCCTTGGCCAAAATGCTGTTTGGAATTTTATGCCCAATCATGGCTGTGAGGTGCACTAGAAATTCAGATAGTTTATTTTTCCAGTATTCTTTCAACAATATGAACTCCTACCAGACAAGTCCATAGTGCTAGCTTAATAATGGGCTGTAAAGGAGAAAAAAAAAGAGATGTTTTGATATTAAAATTCCAGACCTATTTCCATCCTGGCAAGAAGAAGAAAGATTAACAAGTGCCTTCAATCGTAGGCATCTAGCATTACTGAAAACAGCTGGTCTAATATCTTTCCAAGGACATAAGAAGATGATAAGCTAAGAATCTCCAAGTTTGCAGCATTTCGTTTTTTAAAATTGTTCATTTATTTTGCAGCCCTAGTGCAGTTTCCCTTCTCCCCTCAAAATTTCATTCTTGATGACTTAAGATCTTCTGATGTTCTTATTAAAACAGTTCTTCAGCATCTGAGGAGAATGCTAACTATGTCAGTCAGTTTAGGCTGAATTATACTGTATGAGAAAAGACATTTCAATCCCCAAATCTTAAGAGCTTGCAGCATCAGAGTTGTCCTATTGTGTATAACAATCACAGCTCAGCTGTGGCTCTTTCATCTAGAATCTACCCAAGCTCAAGGATCACTGCATCTGGGACCAGTCAGTCCGGAAGCTATAGGAAAAGCATGTTAGGAAAATCACAAAGAACAAAACCCAGATTCTCTCCTCAAGGCAGCTTTCTGACAGTTCTAAGCATGTTTTCTTGGCCAGAGCAAGACATGTCACCAAGCCTGGTGTCGGTGAAGAAGGAAAACTTAATCCTCTTTAAAAGTCTGGAGGCTCACCTAATTAATATTCAGAAAATGCTACAGTCATCTTATTTAATTGTATTATATAAGGCTAGGAAGGCCTCTTCCTCCACAAATTAATAGTGGAAAAATACAAGCAAAATTTAGAACATCGCCTAATGTTTATGAAAAACAAAAACAAAACGAAAGTGTCAAAGCACTGATTGCATCTCTACCTTCCCTAGTAGTAACTAACATGTTGTGCAAAAGTCATTTCTGGGACATCGCTTCCTTGAAAAACCACAAAACAGAATTTGGGGGTGGGAGTGGGGGTGGGGGTGGGAGTGGGGGTAGTCCAAGATGGAATTTCTCCATCACCAGGTCGACAGCAGCGTATTTTGTAGCACTGGGAAATTTTCAAGCCTCATTCTAACTCACTGCATTGCAGTCCTATGTGAGTGTGTTACTGACAGTTTAAAGACTATTGAAGGGCAGGGAATCCGCTGAAAGTCCAGGCACACATAAATCAAGGCAAAGCATCACTCGAGTCTGAAAAATTCTGCCCAAGTCAGATTTATAGTGAGTCTTAGGAAAATTGATCTGAAAATTGCAGGATATTAAATGTATGATTTGGCTGCAATAACCAACTGCAGCCATTTAGAATGGACTAAAACCTTGATTGCTACTGGTTTAAATTGCATCTAAATAAGGGGATCTGTATCCTGAGAGAATGATTAGAATGAAAGCCTGAATGTAATCTTTTTTGGAAGTCAAAATGAGATCTAATTTACATATAGGAAAAAAGCTCGTCCGTCTGCCAAATCTGAAGCAGCAAACCTCTCTCTGCATTCAAGTTTTGTTGTTGAGCTTGCCTCGTCCTGACTCTAAAAGTTTCCTACAAATATATGTTAAGATAAGTGTCATGGTCGTCATGACTTACGGAAAGAATCTCCTCGAATCTTCTTCAGTCACAAGTCAAGCTATGATTGAAGGCATCCTAGTTTTCACAAAGGGAGGTACAAAAGGCAACAGTTCTGATGCATGTCTCAGTTCCCAGGTTAGCTAAGCACAGTCTTTCAAACCTGCAACACAGATGAGGTTTGCCATAATCTTTGCTGAGACCTCCCCTCTCTGTGTTTTTCTCCCATCTTTGACCTTGACATTTCCTATTGTAGCAATCCCCTTCCTCCCTCTCTTTTCTACCAAAAAATATCTGTTCTTTGTTTGTGTATTTATGTGTTGGGACACACATGTAGCTCCGAAGTTGACATCACATGTCCTCCTGGATAGCTTTCTGTTTTTGTTTTCTGGGGTAAGGTCTTTCGGTGAAGTGAGAGCTCACCAACTAGGCTAACCTAGATAGTTAGGTTTCCCTGGGACCTGGGCCTCTCGAGGGCTTAAACTATAAACAGTAGTCATGCTTGTCCAGGCTTTCCAGGAGCTCTGGGGACCCCAGTCTGGCCCTCGCATTTGCACGGTAAGCATCACATGCATTGAGACATCTCTCCAGTCCCCAGGCTATTCTTTTCAAAAATGTCTTCAATTAAAATTTCCTAGCAGGTACTTTCATGTCTGGGGAAATGTAACCATTTACTGTAAGCCATGATGTGCAATCATCAACAGAAAACAATGGTATGGACAAAGAAACGATGAAATAATGAGAAATATTAAATATAATTAAGTGTGGCAATGGGATATATCCTTTTTTGCAAAACTGCACAGCAGAGAAAATTTAAAAACAGCAGTTCAAAAAATAATTCATATTAAAGTTACATGTTTGTCCAACTCTCTGAAAAATGCACAGGATTCTTATTAACTGAAAATAATTTTTCATACAATATATTCTGATCACAGCATTCCCCGTAGCACTTAACAGGTTCTTTCTTCTTTTAATTTTTAAAGAAAAGATGTATTTTGTGTGTAATTGTGTGGATGTGTGTGTGGTTCTACATGGATGTTTCCCCACATACATGCAGGTGCCTGTGGAGGTTGAAAGATGGAGCCTGATGCCCTGGTGCTGGAAGTACAGGCAGTTGTGAGTCCTGTCAGGAGTGCTACTATACTGCAAGGTCTTCAGAGAACCAGAGAAAATTCCTCCTCAGTGTGAACCTCTAAAACCTGCTTTTCCATTATAAAAGACACACTGAACTCAGTATTTTTACAATTAATGAAATAGTAATTTAATTTTACATAATAAATGTGCTTGAATAATGTCAACCATGGAATGAGTTTTATTAAATGCTCTGTGTGGGTTTGGTTTGGTTTCATTTTCTTTCACTGCAATGAGAAAATCTGAATTCATTTCCTGTCTTTTTTACTTCCTCATCAGCTTTCCAAAACCAAAAAGTTGAGTTTAAAAGAAAACTATACTTAAGGATATTCAATCCTGATGTATGTGTGCCTTTTGGTTCCTTCCTTCCTTCCTTCCTTCCTTCCTTCCTTCCTTCTTCCCTCCCTCCCTCCCTCCCTTCCTTCCTTCCTTCCTTCCTTCCTTCCTTCCTGTTCCGGGAATTGAACCCACACCCTCACGCATGTTAGACAAGCACTTTTCCACCTAGCTTTAACCTCCATCCACCTCTCTCAAGTTCTCCACTGGCTCTTTGCTTGAGAATGAGCTACTTTGGCAAAGTAAGCAGTCACAGCCACCTTTATCTCTGTTACGATGGGTCATATGTATACTACTTGAGCATAAAGCCAGCTCACCTGTATGAATGATCATAACACCTCCACCTACCAGAGAGTTTCCAGTTACTACTTAGTCTAATATATAAAAACTGCCAAATGAGTCTGAAACTTGTTTTAAGCTTAGAAGTGTATTATAGATCAATACAATAAATTTATAATTAACGGTTTTCATTTTTCATCAATGATTTATACTTTTTAAATTCCCATTCCTTTTCAATCTTCACATGTTGTGTCAATTTATATTTTATCTAAGTTGTCTTTACTTTGTTCTTTTGACTTTGCCTCCTGTATACCCACATAGTTCACTCTTTAAAACTATCTGGAATCTTGATTTGTGCATATCACATTTTTATTTATGTTTCAATTAAATATTTAATTACAAACAATATAGATGGACTTGAAAAAACTTGCACTGTAAAAATTTACATTTAAAACATTTTTGGCTTGGATTCTTCTGCCAATTATCCAGAAATTTCTAGACCAGTATGACCTAATAAAAACACAATATACACTATATATGACTTATCTAATGGCTATGTCTTTAAAATGAAAGGAAGTGAAAGGTGATTTGAAGTACATATGTAATACCATATATCTAATGCTATCGAGCATTCCTAATGTCATCAAATGCAATTATAAATATTTTCAGACTATGTTTTGCCTGAATTACATTTCACAGTTAGCGCACACAACTGCCCAGACTGTCTATATTTCAAACATTCAGTGGGTGCAGAGACTAGTGATACACACCTGACCACCTGTCCTAGATAAAAGGCTCACCAATACAGCTTGATATCTGGCAATTTCAAACTGACTGTCTCTCCCCTGGCATAAAAATAAAAATTACAACACTTTCTGCTACATATTTTGTCTTATTATAGTTGTATTTCTATTTCTATTACTATCTTTATTGTTTATCTGTACATAGTGTTCATTTCTTACTAGAGAGTATCTCTTGAATCACAGCTATATAAAATACAGAAATTGATACTATTTCACTCTGTTTCTTTCCAGCTATACTTTCAAAATTGTCTTGGTCACTGTTGTCTGGGTTTCTGTCCTGCCCAGTTCCCACAATCGTTAAGTCCCAAAGAAATTACACAGAGGTCTATATTCATTATAAACTGATTGGCCCATTAGCTCAGGCTTCTTATTAACTCTTATAACTTATATTATCCCATTTTTCTTCTCTATATTAGCCACATGGCTCTGTACCTTTTTTGGCTAGGCAGTCACATCTTGCTTCCTCTTTGGCTGGGCCAGGACTGCAGAAAATGGGACTTCCTTCTTCCCAGAAATCTCTTGCTCTCTTTGACCTGCCTCTACTTCCTGTCTGGTTGTCCCACCTATACTTCCTGCCTGGCTACTAGACAATCAGTGTTTATTTAAAATATAATTGACAGAATACAGACAATTGTCCCATACCATGTCACTACCTTTAACTTGTGTTTAGAGTCTAAATGTTCTGTTCTATCACCATTGTAGATTAAGTTGCCTTGTGTTGTTTGTAAGACTCTAGACTTATAAAACCAGTTACAGAGTAGATATCATGGCTCAATGTGTAAAGATGCTTTCCACCATGCCTGATATCCTTAATTAAATCCCAGGGACCCATATAACAGAAGGAGAAAACCAACTCCTACAGGTTATTCTCTGACCTCCATATGAGCACCATGGTATACACACATCCCCCTGTACCCATACACACATTAATAAATGAAAAATAGATAAATCTAGATCATCATTTCAGACAGGCAAGATTGGAAAAGTTTACTGTAGAACCAGATAGTGGAACTGAAGCATTTGGAAGCAGGCTCATACACTCTTAGTGTCTGATGCTTGAAGAACAATTATCCATATTAAGAACAAATGAATTCTCATTTCCTGTAATTCATCATTTTCTCTCAATTGTGCTTCTGTTTAGTTTGTTTCATTTTTGAGAACCATGCTTGTTATACAACTTTAAGTTTTCCTTGGTATCCACTTAACTTGTTAAGGTGGCCAGTCGTGTTTACACATTGTCGTGCTTTTAAATCATATAATTAGGTTCAGGAAAATGACTGCCTTCTGACCTCCTGTCTGAAATAGCTTTCTAACTTGCTTTCTAATTTGAATATATTGCCTTTTATATCTTCATTGAGCTGTGCTTCCACTATTTAATTTCAAGGATCTATTGGTCAGGGTCAAATTTTTCTTTTACATATTTCAAGGAAATGAAGGTATTATAAGTAACTTGAAGAAAAACAGCACATGCAAGAGAAGTAAAAGTTTCAGAATCTTTGCATGTATAAAAATAATTTTATTTTGCCTTCATGCGAGATCATTATATTTTTATTTTCTAGGAAATATAGAATTCCACATAGAATTCTTGCAAATGTATGTTAGCATAGATCCATTGCCCAGAAGTCTACAGTCCAAGTGAATCACAAAGGGAGTAAGATAAACCCTTGAGTTTTTCCCAATCGTAAAACTGGTGATGAAGCAATAGTCCAGACGACTTTTAGTCTCTATTTTGTACTAGTTGGGAAATCAAAGGTTTCATCATATACGTTTCCCTTGGTAGATACTTGGAGAAACCACAACGTACATTAGCATATTCTGAAATGTCCTTTTCCTGACTACATTTTTCAAAGTCTTAATTGCCTAGTGAGTGAGTGCTTTGGGAATTTGAAAACACATCCTGTGAACAAGAGGAAATGCAGACATGTTGGTCAAGCTGATCATTTTCTTTGCCGATCTCATGCTTGCTTCCGCCATTGTTGCTACTCTGTACACTCTCTACTTGATAGTTGTCACCGGGGCTTTCATCTTAGCTATTCTTTACATTTTCACAGGAGACATGAGGAAAAACTATGACCTCCATAAGGACAGAAGCTGGGTGCTGGACTCTAGCAATGCTACAGGAAAGCCACTGGATGAAAACACAGAGAGTCAGCTCCCTGACGCTTCCTGGACACTTTCCAGCCTTCCGGCCCATGGAGAATGAGTCTTCCTTCTAAAGAGACAGACTTCAGTGGAAGAACCATGTGGGAGGACTTCCAGGATGCTGTCAACAGCAAAAAGTGTTTCTCTAAGGTGAGGCTATCAGATGTTTGCCATTTTTTTCCTTGATATGAGTGAAATTATGTAATGTGCATGCTTGGGGTGAGAGAGAAAATCACTTTTTTCTTAAGTTCTTACCTTTCATTTCTCAAAATAGAGCCATGGGCAGCCCCCGTATGTCTCACAGTAAGGGTTATTACTTAATAACTTGAGATATCCTATCTCAAGTATTGATCAAACAAAGAGAAGAAAAAAGAGATGAACCCTTCAATTCAACCTTCTCTAGCAATGTGGCAAAAAACCTTTAACAGAGCGGAAAGTTTTTTTTTTGTTTTTGTTTGTTTGTTTTTGATTTTCAAAACAGGGTTTCTCTGTAGCTTTTGGTAGCTGTCCTGGAACTAGCTCTTGTAGACCAGGATGGCCTCGAACTCACAGAGATCTGTCTACCTCTGCCTCCCGAGTGCTGGGATTAAAGGCGTGCACCACCACCGCCCAGCCAGAGGGGAAAGTTTAAGGAAACGGATGGTTTGACCAGCTGCAGGATTTCCCCCCTGATTCCAAGTGCTGAAGATAGTCAGTGCCCTCATGTATGGTGTTTTCAGAACGGCCTTTACGGCACGTGAGTAGGAAAACAAGAGTCCTGATTCCTGGCTTTGGTGCCTTGAAACAGTGGACGCTGTAAAGAAAAACATGTCGGTGTGGTGGAAAGACAGTTCAAATGCTGAAACAACTCTGACTTAGAATTGTTTTTCTTGCTCTATTTCACAGCTTTGGTTCAATGAAAGTAAATTATTTGATTTTGTCTTGCTTTCTGTCTGATAAATGTCTACCCTGGGTGCCTTGGGTTTAAAATCTTATAGGTAAGTTGGTGTGTTTTATGTTCATACATATAATCTTGGTAGAAAAAGACTCCAGTTAATAGAGTCCATTTGTCAGTCACCATATAACTTCTTATACCTAATCCTTGGCACTCATATCTCATCCCATTCACGTCTTTTGAATTTTCTGACATCTTACCTTTCTTTCCAACAAGCTGAGAAGTAATTTCCATCTCTCTATAACATTCAGATGAATGACTTACATGAGAAATAGTGAAATCAAAGTCAATAAGAAAAGTTAACTTTATTCCACAGTCAGTAAATATCTAAATTCCCAGAAATCAATAAATTCTAATGAGTATGATGCTCTCCAGTCCTAGAGCCCAATATCACCTCCACAGAATAAAGTTGGTAAAATGTGGTTGAATGAGTACAGTTTCTCACAGGGGACTGTAAAATTATCCTCATTACACAGCCTCTAAGTTTGTAAACAGATATAGAAGGGGCTGATCCAACTAGTAGAAAATAGGGTACACTGCTAAATCACACCTTAAAAGATTAATCTTAAGTGTCGATAACTTACATGTACTTTGCAACTCTAGACAGCGTTTTTCAATTCTAAGAAAACTTGACTGTTGTGCAAATAACATTCAAGAAGATTACATAGTCATTTCTACTCCTTGGCATGCTATTAATTCCTGCCCTGACAAAACCGAGAGGACCAGGGAAGTGATTAATAACTCACAGTCTTGATTTTGAAAGTGAAGAAGAGAAAATCACAAACATAAGGGCTTCTCTGAGGTCAGAGCCTCTGGGCAAGAACGGAAGGGCAAGGATAGGAAGATAGCTGTGAAAGGGACAAGATCGGGAGCCCACATGCAAGCCATGAGTGTGATAAAACGGAAGAGAGACAAGGAAAGGTTTCAAATTGGAGTTGAAAGAGTTTCTGAAAACCAGAGAAGAGTCGACTGTCACTATGGTAACATTCAGGGTTAGTGACTATGGCTGCAACCCAATGAAGGTCCTTGTATGACCTCTGCCATTTGCTCTTTGTCTAAAGGATAAAGTTGATAGAAATATTGTAATTCGAAATGACACCAAAATTGTTCTTCACTTTGACTCCTTTGATGCTGGCCTTCAAGTTCTTCACACTTGTGTTTTACATACTTCTTCAGCATTCCCAGCATACCATCAACAGTCTATGATTCTACATCATTCCAGATCCTTCTGCAACCAGAGAAGGAACAGCCCCCTTGGTTTCTAGATAGATTCCAGAAACACATATATTCTAAATTCAGTTAGGTGATGATTCATTTCTAAGATTTATGTACTAATTATTAAAACAGGGGAATATGGGGTCTATTTTATAGTCATTTGACTCAGAGGGACCCCAACAGTTGTCCAATATGCTTCTCACCCAGATAAGAAATATCTTCTGCAATAGACCCAAGAGAGAACTTCCCAGTTTCTCCAGAGGCATTTGCATGAGAGTCTGTTTCTCACAAGGCAGCCTGTTCTTGAGAAGTTCTTTGTAATATCCAGGGAAATCCAAGTCCTGACACTCATGTCTTTGCCCCATTTCTGTTCTGCTATGCAATCCAAAAAAATATTACTTCACTGGAACTCAGATTCAGAGAAGAAAAGGACGTCTCTCCTTATGGATTTCCACTTACTACTTAAAGTAGTGAATAGGCTGGCTTTTCATATACAAATAGGAGTGGCTAAAATTATAATGCCCAGATTATGGTGTTTTTTTTGTTCTTTTTGTTCTTTTAGTTTTGTTTTGTTTTGTGTATGGCCTACCAGGAACTCTCAATGTGTCTTTTCTGACTTTTTGTACATATTTCTTAATCAAGAATTTTGAAAAGCTTTCCCTCAAACCTTCTCAAGAACATTTTGCCCTGAAGAACAGAAGTTTGTTAGCACATACGACACTGTTAACAAGTAACTCTGATGTACTACCCCAGTTTTACTGCACACTGAAAATTGAATTCAACCTGAATGACTTCCACAGATGTACAATAATTTTCCAGTGATGTTGCTATTGGGAAGAGCTCATGAGTCTGGCCATTTGGAATACTGCCAGTTTTAACAATACAATATTTTGTGAAAACAGTAGCAACAACACAGTATTGAGTGATGCTTTCTGTATAGAATGAAGCCCATTTCGTCAAGATAGGTTTAAGTGCAGAAAATTTACTGACCAACCCTGGTCAGTAAGATCATCTAAGAAGAAATTGTGATAGGAAGGAATAGCCCCCATGGGTGGGATTCTATGGCTTCTTCATTACTTTTGGGGAAGTCAGTACAGAATTCTAAATCTCTGGTTGAGAAAGATACACTATCAGAAGACAAAGAGGGAGTCTTGAGTCCTAGAGTACATGCCTACATGTCTCTCTTTTTGATTCTGCTTCTGGTGACCTTTCTAATGCTATATAAGCCTTTGGATTTGGTAGTCTCATTAAGATTTTTTTTTGTTTTTTCTTTCTTTCTTTCTTTTTTTTTATTGAGAAAAGGAGAAAAAAAAATAAAAACAAGTTTCCACCTCCTCCCAGCCTCCCATTTCCCTCCCCCTCCTCCCACCCTTCTCCCCCTCCTCCCTTCTCCCCCTCCCCCCACTCCTTTCCCCCTCCCTCTCCAGTCCAAAGAGCAGTCAGGGTTTTCTGCCCTGTGGTAAGTCCTAGGTCCTCCCCCCTCCGTCCATATCTAGGAAGGTGAACATCCAAACTGGATAGGCTCCCACCAAGCCAGAACATTAAGCAGGATCAAAACCCCGTGCCATTGTCCTTTGCGTCTCATCAGCCCTCATTGTTCGCCATGTTCAGAGAGTCCAGTTTTATCCAATGCTTTTTCAGTCACAGTCCAGCTGGCCTTGGTGAGCTCCCAATAGATCAGCTCCACTGTCTCAGTGGGTGGGTGCACCCCTCGTGGTCCCGACTTCTTTGCTCATGTTCATCATTTGTTGGCAGCTTGTGTCAACTCAGTGCCTCCCTGGAATTGGTTGCCCAATCTGCAAAGGAAGGCGTATGAAGCCAACCTCTTAAATGGCTCTTTAAGGTCTAAACGCTGCAATTTCAACAAGCAAAATGAGTTTTAAAATATGAAGCCAGGTCATTGCACATGGAGTTTATACAAGACTCTCTTAGTATCTTGATGAGAAATAGAAGCCCCTGGAGATCAGGTAGATGTTTCTAGGAATGTTTATGGACCATGTCATTAGCCTTTCATGGCCTACTATTTTGTTACTTTGGGTATATATTGAGCTCTTCTTTGAGACTTACTAAACTAGGCAGTATAGGCAAAACAAAGATCCCTTGTCATTTGGCTTCAGAATACCTTTCCTGTGTTTCAATACAAAAGGATCAGTGCCCATACCCAGATGAGATACCTATGAGAAGTAAACCAACTAAGCAAAAAAAAAAAAAAGTACCTTTTTAAAAAAAAATTTAAAGGGTAAATTTCAAAGATTCAGTTAGACAGTTTACAGTTTTAATTTTATCTGTTTTTAATATCCCTGTGTTCCGAATGACAAAATTAATCCAGGCTGTCCAATTGATTTACATTGCAAATCATATCTCTTATGTTTTAGAAGACAGATTTTGTTAAAAGCAAATGAATGGCTTTGGCAATGATTTCTTGGATAGGACACCCAAAGCCTAGGCAAAAAAAAAAAAAGTAAAAATAGATAAATTGGACTACCTTAAATTTAAAAAGTCTGTGCATCAAAAGACATAATTAAGAGTGAGAAGGCAATCCATATAACTTGGAAGAATATCGTCCAATTATCTATCTGACAATGTTTGGACTCCAAAATGTATAAAATACCCCTAATGTTAATAACAACAACAAACCAACTTACTAATGGGGAAAATGTTTTAAGAGTCATTTCCCCCAAAAGAATACACAAACGGCCAATGCCGACATGAAAAGATGCTCCACAGTTATTAGTCACTGTGAAAATTCAAATCCACCTAATGAGATAGTGTCCAATAGCAATTAGGGGAACAAAATTTAAGATAAGAAAAATAAGAGATGTTGACGAAGGTGAGTAAAACCTGGAAGAAATTGGAGCACGTGCACTGTTAATGGGAATGTGCAATGATGTGGTCTCTGTGGCTCCTCAGAATAACAAAAATAGAATTATCACGTGATCCAGCAATCCCACTTCATTCGAAGCACGATTTTAAAGATTTTTCTCTCCCGTGTTCATAACTGTATACTCAAAACAGCGAATGAGTGACAGTAACTTGAGTGTGTACAGAAAATTGAATGAATAGATAAAATATAGTGCATACATTCAATAGAATATTGTTCAGCTTTAAAAAGAACCTTCTGCATATTAAAATACGAATCAAGCTTGAAGACATTAAAGAAAATAAACCCCAATTATAAGAAGACAAATTATTTCATGTGATTCCACTCATATGAATTCTCTAGCCTTGTCAGATTTATAGAAAGAAAGTAAAGTGGTTGCCTGAGGTTTGGTAAAGGAACAGGACTCATTTTGCACAACACAAGGAGTTCTTGAGAAGGATGGCAGTGATTGTTCCATGATAAATGTCAATGTGCTTAAGGTCACAGAATGGTATTCCTAAGCATGGAAATGTATGACCTGTATACTTAACACAGCTAAAAATAATGATGAAAAGGAAGTAGAAGAATTATAATCCTGTCACAATTTGATTTTGTTTCTGAAATAACATATAAGATAATGTAAGAATCAAAATGTTTTTAATTTTGCATGACTATAAAAACTAGACTAGCTGGGCAGTGGTGGCACACACCTTTAATTCCAACAGTTGGGAGGCAGAGGCAGGCAGAACTCAGTGAGTTCAAGGCCAGCCTGGTCTACAAAGGCAGAACTGTAACACAAAGAAACCCTGTCTCAAAAAAAAAAAAAAAAAAAAAAGCAAAACTAGAGTATAGGGAAAGATGTTCACCACAGAGAAAAAAAATAAAGAAAAAATCCAAATTTACATATAGCATTATGCCCAATTATATCACGGACTGTGCCAAGAACTTTTAAGAGACAATTATTATGTTTAGGATAAAAGCCTATAGGGAAAAAACACTTAAGGAAAACATCCCTAAGTGGTTGTAATATGTAGGCAAGTTAGTCACACTGTGGTAATTTGGCTTATTTTGGCTCTTATAACCATAAAATGTCTCCATTGGCTGCCAATTTTTCATGGTAAGTCATTCACTAAGTCCCCAATGGAAATCCTATAAATGTGTATTAAAGTGTCTTCAATGAATTGAAAACTACTCCTAACACAATTCAATGCTTAATTGCTTGATTTTCTTTTAGCAATATGAGTCAGAACTTCACTTGCTGTTTCAATACAATTAATTTTTAAAGAAGTATTGAATTACTTTTAAGAGAACGTAACCATAGCATGAGACTTTTACCTAAAGACATATGCTAAAAGACGCTAGAACAAAGACTACTGCAACAAAAAAATGCCACAGAATATTCTCTACCATGTGTTCATTATTTTCAGAGACTCTCTAAACAGGTGGTAACTTGTATTATGTTATATATGCCTAATAACTTATATCATATATATAATTGCATGCACATATTAACAATTCATGGTAATACATATTATATTGTTAATACTAATTGTCAGCTTGACTGGACTGGGAAATTAAATGAGATTAGTCAACCATGTGCCTGAGTGTGTCTATGAGAACCTTTTCAGAGATGGCTACATAATTGATGGAGGAAGGTCATGAAGGCTCTGACCTCTTAAATGCTTTAATCCATTACTGTATTCAAATTTTGAATCCCTGCTTAGAAGAAGTTTATCAGGAAGAAAGGTCTTTGAAGTTTATACCTTGCCCTTGCCCTTCCTGCTTTACTCTGTGTGCTATGACATAAGCTCCTCTGCCATGGTCTCATCACCATAATCAACCCTCTGAAATAGTGAGCAAAAGAGACCTTTCATTCCCTAAGCTGTTTCCATTGGTAATTTGGCCAATTAATGATAAGACTAACACATAACCATATTCTCCAAGATTTGGATTCACTGTTTTCTTTCAAGATGAAGGCAAGGAAGCCTAAATTTCTAAGACCAACCTCTTCATCTTAACACATAAATTCTCCATTTCTCCATGTGCATGCTCTGAAATCAGGTAGATTATATCTAAAACCCTATTCAACATTATCAACTTGCCTTGCCTCGTGGGAAATAGACTTAACATAATTATATTGAACATTGCTAGGCTTATTTCTAATACAGAACTTGAAATCTACTTACTTTAGTCTTTGAGACATTTTCCCTTGATTCCAAGTAAATAAATAAGGTCTGGTTGTTATGGGAAAAAAATAAAACAAAAACAACAACAACAAAAACCAACGCTTTAAAATCTTGCCTTTTGTAGCATGTTTCAAGAGTAGAGATTGTTTCATTGTGTGCCCACTCAGTTCTTTCCTCTACCCCTGTCACTCAGGATACTGTGTAAGTTTCCTGGAAGGATATGAGGGTCTTGGGGAACAGAATAAGGTTTTAGGGCAGGAAATATCCTGGATCCATCATTGGTTAATTCTTACGCAACTTCTGAAAATTCACAAGTAAAAAATTTATTTAGTGAAACCTATATGAGTGGGCTATTTATATTTTTGTGTTGATTAAATGAAACAATATATAAAATCATGAATTAAAAAACAAATAAATTGATTTATAGATTTTTAGACTATAGTCTTCAAGGTTCTATTTGTCTACCACTATGTTTTTTTTGTTTTGTTTTGCTTATTTTGATTTCTCTCTAATAGTCAGGTGCAATTAAGGGTAGAACAATGTTTTTCTATTATGGATAAATGACAAGTAATGTTTCTAAATTAAAACAGCTGTCCCTTGAGACTAACAAGTTATTTATAAATATATAGATTATAATAAATACAACAATTTGTATAAGTATTCAAATTCAGTTTCAATAATTTTTAGCTGCCATCATTTTCAAAGCTTCAGTTTTCTTTTATAATCCCTGTCAACAGATATTAACCACAAAAAAGATAATCTAACAGATCATGCAGTCAAGTATCTAAATAAATACTTCTGCGCATACTAAGACCAACTAAACAGGGCTGAAAAAGTAAGAACTGATAACATTTTCCACTCTAGTTTATGTGTGAATGGTTTCCTAAATGTGAAGAATGAGGAATATATAATCTAGAAATGTTTTAGCTGAGTTTTGATATATAGCAGTTTCCCCGCAGAACAACTTTATGAGCTACTGTGATTTCAAGTAATTGTTTATCCCAACGAGTTAAAAAGGAGCAAATCACAGATTTCTTTGCAAATGAGATTCATTACTCCAAAACAGGCCTGGAGAATTTAAACGCATACATTGAAAAACACTTTTTGTCCCAAGAGAACATACGCCTTGCAGCTTGACTTATTTAACTGGGAAATGTTTGCAGTATGTTGGGAAGAATAGTATAGACAAGGATCTTCAGGAACAGTTACTGTGTTTATATGCTCACAAATCACCAACATATCAATTGATCATCAAAAGAAAATGAACAATTTCTGAAAATGGACACGACTGCAATAAAAGCTTTTAGCAGCTGTATAAATGCAATATTTCTTAAATTGAACTAGTGTTATATAAAATATGAGTTTTCTTAAATGTTTCATCTGGAAATAAAGACTTGTAGAGTTTATAAGTTGCTATGCATTCATTTACAATGGTCTCGGTGCCCAGGAGACATCAGGGTTTCAATGTGGAAGGGCTTGCTTCTGTCACAGAACAAAGCATGCTAAAAGCCTCTGAAAGAAGGGCTGCAGACTTCAGCCTGGCCTTTTATGAAGCTTATTATTTTTGTTGTTGTTGTTGTTTTTATTAGTATTACTATTATATTTTTCATTATTTAAAACAACTTCAAATCCAAATATATTTTTATTGTATTTTCACCAAGCCCTTACAGATTCTCTCCTTGTACCTATCCACCTAACCTTAAGTTCTTTCTCAAAAAAAGAAACAAATCTTGGGTGACCAAGAACCTGAGACTAGATAACCCAGGGACCTAAGGTAAAACCAAATAACATTTCCATAAGAAAAGTAAAAAATGTAATGATAACGTGACTCCGAATGCCATTTTGCTATACTCATAGATCAGTGCATCATTAGAGAAACTTTCTCCTGCAGAGATAGGAACAAATCTGGAGACCCATAGCCAGACATTACACAGAGAGAGTCCTTGGAACTCTCATCAGAAATGGGACGTCTTCAAATCCTTCCCCTCAGGGCTCAGGGAGACCCACAGTCTGTGTTTTTAAAAATGACCAAATAGTCTCCTTATTGATGAAATGATTCTGGAGGTCGTGAGAAAACCCAACACGTATTGAGTTCAGGAGGCAGGGATTCTAAAAGTCATGATTCCAGATTCCAATTGGGAAAACTTAACCCGAGATGCTTGGGACTGGACATGTTTTGGTTTTCAGACCTTTTCAGATTTTGTACTATTCACATACACATAATTAGATATCTTAGAGATAGATTACAATTCTAAATAGCAAATTCATTTATTTTCAATATACCTTACTTGTGTATCTGAAAGTAATTTTATAGAATACCTTTAGTTTTGTGAAATATTTAAAATTTCATGGTCTGGAATTTTCAACACAAAAAGGAAAACTATATTATCAATATCTGGAAGTAGAGAATTGCCAAAAGCACAAAGAAACTTAAAACTACCTAAAATTAGCATTTCCCAAAGTGCAAGTAGGTTCGAAACTATTAATGTTATCAAGAATTGTATTGAAATAATGGCCCCTGTCACAAGCAATTACAAACAGCACTGAAACCTCTCATACCCTGGGGATGGCAACTTGAAGCAGGAAGGTGGAAATTCCATGTGTTCTGCTCTGAACTGTCTGAATCCTCCAACTATAGCCATAGCTATCGCTTTAACGTTTAACCTCATGGATTTAATTGAAAATGAGAATTTACTATCTTTACATTTTAGTTTAAATTTGGCTTGAGTGTGTCCCCGGAGAATTCCTGTGCTGGAAGCTGCATTCCCTGGAGTGGTGAAGTTGAGAGGCTGTAGGTGGGGCCTCTTACAGGATACTTCATTTTCTAACATTATAATGAAATCAGGGATATTATTATTTTTGTAAATTAGAAATAATCAGTACAAAATGGAGAGGTTCTTAGGGAAAGCACAGGATTTGGAGGCAGTCCTGCTTCCAAGCCCCCTTCCCGAGCTCCATGACCTGAGGGAGTTTCTTCAGTTTCCTGAAGTCCAGCTTTCGTAAATGAAAATAGGACGTATAGAACAACTATATCCCAACAAGGTTCTAACACTTAGAGAAGATAGTGCGTATTAAATGTGTACTATATACTAGGAGCTCAAAACTTGCCATTTCTTAGTGAGGTCATCTATAGATTGTGATACGTTCTCAGCTCTCTAGGTTTTTGAATCTCTACACAAACCTTAGTTGTAAATTCTGACATGCACCCACATTCTATTCTGAGTATCTGAGCTTTGCTCTTGGAATTTTTCATCAGTTGTACTATTAAGGAATATCACACAGAAATTTTTGCAATCACATAATCTAAGCAGAATCCTTTTCATTGTGTTAAAATTTCACTGAAATCAAGTGGTGATAAGCAGTCAAGGTGGTGTGTTGCATTTTTCTCATTCTCTTCAGCATTTTCAGTTTGATTTTATAGTTACCAGTCAAACTCTAAACCCTGTGCAGATGCCTGGAAAGTTCCGTGGCCTTGGTCTTGTGTATGCGGGTCCTAATAGAGGAATTAAGAGCCTCCAACAACATCACAATCCATTTGCTTATGCAATACTCACTGCTGGACAAAATTTAATTTTGTATGTGTTCCAAAACACGATTATCTTTCTGTTATTACATAGGCTGTTTCCCATTACCCCTGATTATAAATGATGCTGCAATGTGTGATCTTAAATATAAACCTTTTGTGATACAATAAAAAGAATTGCTTTAGAATTAATTCCCCAAAGTGGGATTTCTGCCAAGTGTGTGAGGGTCAGGAAGGCTCCTTAACATAGATGGTTAACACAGATGGTCATTGTTTCTCAAAATACTCTTGCTCACAGTGAGTGAAATTTAAGTGTGCATTTTATTTTGTTAAAATAAAATGAGAAAAGGGTGGTGGTGGTACCCTTTTAGTAATGGTCCCAAATAACAGTCACTGGGAACACTACACTTGGAGGGGATTCTGTGCCATTGAGTTCCTATGAGGATGCACTGGTATAAAGTAAGACCAGTGTACTTGGCCCCCTGTGCACAAGCTGGATTCATTTTGGCCTTCTCAACAATGCCATGATAAAGGGAAGGGAAGCTTCTACCAGAAGGCAGAGAGATAAACTGCTCAATCTTAGGCATTTTCACTCCAAAATTGTGAGCTAAACTTCTTTTGAAATTATTTGGCTTCAGATATTTCATCACAGCAAAAGAAAAGGCACTGATACATTTTATATTAACACAGATAAAATAAAATAATGAATAGTATAGCTATAAGTAGATTATAGAAGATGAAGATCAAGGAGTCAGGCTAGCTATGGTGTGCAAAGACTGAGGGAATTGACTTTGAGATATGAAGTTGTTATGGAAGTAGAGATGGTTCAAACTAAAGGAGGAAACAAATGGCAAGAAGTCAGGACAAAGCTGCAGCCAGAAGAGAAGGGCGTGTGTCACTCAGCACGGCTCAGTAGCATGGAGGTAGGAACACTTCTGGGCACATATGTGTGTCTACTCTGTGGTGACCAATTATTCCAGGTGTCCCACTGACATCACTTAGAATTTCTGGTAGTTCTAAAATATACCACTCTTTTTATTTAAAAAAAAAAAAAGACAGGGAAGTGGTAGAAGGGGCATAGCTAGATGAAGCATTCCTGGTGCCTGAAGACTGCTGAGAGGAGGATTGGTCTTCCTCAGAGGGGAGCCCCTAAATGCTTACCCACAACCAAGTGTCGGGCCCTAAAAATGGACATGGAGGCAGCACTAAATGACTCAGTAGTAGGAGGCACTTATTTATACATTTATTTGCATATAACAATATTTATACATATGAACATAACAACAATAATTAATAATTAAAGAAAAAGAATTTGTTGAGCAGAGGATAAGAATGTGGGAAGGGTTGGGGGAGAAGAAGGGAGGAATGATGTTGTCCTGTTTTAATGAAATTTTAAAAAATTAAAGTATTTATTTGTATTTTAGAAAGTATTCTATTTACTGGATATTTAACCTAGTTGACAGTCAGAACTACTTGTCTTGCTCTTAACCAGTCTGGACATGTTGGGTATCCAGCAGGACAGTTGCTGATTGCAAATCTGTTTGTTTCCATGGCAATGAAACATTAAAAAGGGCAGGTTATTCATTCAGGGAGAAGCCAGGAAATTCAAATACAAATTGTTCCCATTTTTGTCTATTTGGAAATACATTATAAATGAACCAAATAGATACCATGTTTTCTACCAGTAACCAGGTTTTGAAAAACCAAAGATGATCAGTGCCTACTTCCCAGCAATCTTACTGCCTTCTTGTTTTTGCCTTTGCTGTGCTGCCCTGGTTCACTGCCTCCCTTCTTTCTTTACTCCAGACTAAGAAAGACATCCAGTCTTGTCATCTTCCTTCTTAGGTGACCTTGCACAGTAACAGTCTTCTAGTCCACCAATAAAAATATTAACTCCCACACAGTGAGTTCATACTGTTTTCTTTCCAGACCATTGAGCTGATTTTATGTTGTGTTTGTCTAATACCTTTCTTCCCTCCCATGAACACCCCATTGTTGGTCAGGCCCCTGTTTGCTCTTTAGTATTCTAAAGCATCTGCTATGTCATCAAATTAACTGTTTTAAAATTTTATTTAAAGAAAGTCATTCAAATTAATTACTCGAGTATTTTACACAGAATATTGACATTAAGTTAACATTGCCAATCCAATTTCTGTCTTTCATTGGGTTGCAGTAAAGATAATCACAACTCCCAGTCTTGTTAGGTACACTTTGGAGTTTTAATTGATGAGACACTGTCAGTGATCAAGACGGTATCTTAATGAAGGGAGTAATGCTCTATTATGCCTTAATTAGAACTTGCCAGGAGAACTGATGAAAGGCAGCCCGGTCTGCAAGCCACCTGACACCCCCACCTTATCTAGCGCATAGATGCAGATGAGCGAGCTTCTAATTCAAATAAGCAGCGAGAGAAACAGAATCATTTGATGCCCGAAAAGTGTGAGTCACCCTATTGATCTCCATCTGCCATGGTGACTAATGTAGTTTCCTGGGATTGATGACCAGAAGAAATAAGGAATTCCTCATAGTACGCTGTGGGTAAAATAGCACTTAAACCACCTGCTACAGCATGGATTTTTTTCTTTATGAATATATAAGCAAATGACCTTTTCACACCCAAACTGCATTGTGTTTTGCTCTCTTATCTTTGCAGCCAGTACTCATTTCCCAGATGCACACAAGAGACATGTGCTTCTGTAAAGAATGAATGAATATGCAGTGCCATCATCTTTTCCTGACCACAGTGCCTCAACCCTCTCTTTCTTGCCCCATGAATATTTATAGTTTATTTGTGAAGGAAAAGTTCTCCGCATCTTCTAGAGTATTTGATGGCGCTTGTCTTTCCTAGCAGGAATGGTTTCTCTCCTTAATTTCAGTTTTAGATTTGTTTATTGCTTTGTAAAGGGGAGGTAAAATTTATTTCCTCATTATAACAAACACACAAATAATGGACATCTCCTTCTCCTGAAAATGGTGTGTCGAGATCATAGCTCAGCTCGTGAGGGCTGCCACCTTCTAGTCGGTGTTCTTCAGTGATAAACGTAAGGAGGTTCAAGGTTTGATGGGGATGGATTTAGATCTCCCCTTGAGTCTCATGCTGGAATTTCTGATATGATCTTCTTCCAAAATTATATGCTCAACTGCAATAAAAAGCTGAGAGGTAGAGGGATCATAATCACTGCACATCTATCCTTGAAATTGAGTATGGGATATGTACCATAACCCACTTTACCCATAAAAGCATTGGAAAATAGAAACAGATAGAAACAAAAATAAATATGATAAAAGCCAAACATGGTGGTACAAACCTAAAATCCCAACAGTTGGAGACTCTGGCAGGAGAATCAGGAATTTGAAGCCAGCCTCTACCAACCAGAATAGATATAGTAAAGCGAGAACAAAGTTAATAGAGCCTGATACTAGTTTCTTAAAAGAAACTCACAAAATGTGCCCTAGGTGTTTGAGGCTGAGAAGCATACTATCTGTGTGAGATAAGTAATACCTGAGCAGGCAGTTAAGAGAAAGAGAACAGGCCGGGCGGTGGTGGCGCACGCCTTTAATCCCAGCACTTGGGAGGCAGAGGCAGGCGGATCTCTGTGAGTTCGAGACCAGCCTGGTCTACAAGAGCTAGTTCCAGGACAGGCTCCAAAACGACAGAGAAACCCTGTCTCGAAAAACCAAAAAAAAAAAAAAAAAAAAAAAAAGAGAACAGCTGTAGCACCTGGAGACTAAAGACCAGCTAAATTGAGATGGCATGAACTATGCCATCATTATTTTCATGGTTAGTTTATTCTAAGTCATCCAAACAGTCATCCGTGTGTAAATAACAAAAATTATGATTTCAGAACAAACTTAGAAATACCCACGAGGAGGCTCATAAAACTCCAAAGGTGTGTATTTAGGACAATACAGCCTCAGGAAAAACAGAGCCACAACTCTGAAAGCTCAGTATTGGAGAGATTACACATTTTATTGAATGACATTGTAGCACATCTGGTGAAAAGTCTTTGGAACTTAATATAGCTCGAACTAACAAAAATCTCGGGACATTAAAAACTGTTCCTTCAAAATGTCTCAGCCAGTGAAACTCGAGCATTGTTATTACTGTAGGAAATAAAGATAAAAATAAATGCCCATCTCCTTTACCAGTCTAGGCATGGTCCCAGAAGATCCCCCTTCACTGCTCAGCTGCAAAAGAGAGCAATGGAAAGGGCGCACTTCTGCCCAGCCATGATTTCTCTTGCTACCCTAGGATGCTGGAAACATTTCACTTGTCTCATCTGTCACTCCCTGTAGTTCACTTGCGTGGACTATTTGTGAAACGCCTACTTTCTCGTACTGTTCATAAGTGTGATCAGCGGTATCTTAGAAACCCAGGGTTTCTAGCAAAGCCTCACCAAATGCTGCATTAAGAGTCACTTCCCAGAATGAGCAAGTCCTCGTGAAATTTATAGCAGCAACGGTAAGCACCACAGATTCCAAAAAAAAAAAAAAAAAAAGTGAAAAGTCATTGAAAATTGACCACTGTTTGAAACTAGAATGTTTATTAGCGCTTGAAAATATTCAGAAAGAATGCCCGAATTTAGACTTATGTTGAGGGAGCATAATAGCGTACAGTATCAAGATTCTCTGTGTATTTTCCATATTTGTACAGCTTTATTTTAACTCTATTTTGTTTATTTTTACATTTATTTATTTATTTATTTATTGAGACAGGCTCTCTGTATATCTTTGTCCTGGAATAACTCTGTAGACCAGGCTGTCCTGAACTCTCAGAGATCCATCTGTCTCTGCCTCCCAGGCATTGGGATTAAAGGCGTGTGCTACCACACCTTGAAGTCACAGAGGTCAGTCTACCTCCCAAGTGTTGGGATTAAAGGTGTGTACCACCACACCCAACTACTCTCTTTTTTTTTCTTTTTTTTATAACTTTTAGCCTGCATATATTCTTAACACACTGTACATCATTTAGAGATCTTATTTTTCTTTGAATCGTTCTTTACTGGATCTCTTTCTCATTTTCTGACCACATGAGCCTTTAAATCACTGAGTAATATTCCTTTGCTGGCTAGATCCAGCCCATCCCTTAGCTTTCCAGCCTCGTGGTGGAGGTACCGGCTGTAGCCACGTTTATCGCCACAGCTCTATGGTGTTTCAAGGTCCCTGCCAGCAAGCAAGCTGCAACAGTATTAAGCAACACTCAAAAGTTCCATAGTCAGGACTGCCTGTTCGAAAGAGTCAGAGTTTGCTCTGGCCCGACGGCCCAGAAAACCAGCATTTTAGATCTTCACAGCTTTTTTCCTGCTACGGCTGAAAACAAAAAAGCATGTGTTCAGCTTTTCATCAATACCATATAAGTGTTTTGTGGCAGGACCTCTTAAAAGTGCTGCAAGGCTCTGCAACTAAAGCTGAGTTAGGAAGCCTCTCTTAGATGAGAGCACTTGCTTGCCTCTATCAAGCAGAACAGAACCGAGAAATTGCTGCTACCAAGAAACCAGGCACAATGCTTTCATTTTGTTCTGGAATTACTTCCCAAGCTGTCTCAGGCTTTATGTGGATACAGCTGTCCACACGTTGGCGCCATTCTGTTATATGAGCTGCGGGCTGCGTTCCTGCCGCCCAGCTTCCTGCCGCCTGGCTTGCTTATGCCCCAGAATAACAACACACAAACTGTATTCATATAAACACTGCTTGGCCCATTTCTATTAATGTGTGTAGTACCACAAGGCATACTTACCAGGAATATTTTAGCCTATGTCCATCCTGGGTCAGCGCTTCATCGAGTCTGCCTCTGAGAGGAGCTGCATGGTGTCTGAGCTCACTTCCCCTTCCTCCCAGCATTCTGTTCTGTTTACTCCACCCACCTATGTTCTAACCTATCAGACCAAGCAGTTTCTTTATTAATTAACTAATGAAAGCAACGAATATGACACTTCCACATCAGACTTATAAGTATTTTCTCATACAAATGGTCTAGCAGGCAGTATATTCTTTCCTTCTTTAACCACACGTTTGTTTGCGTTAAGCCATGATTTTAGTACCAGCATCTGATCTGGGCAGGGATATAAAAAGTTATTGGCAGAAGGGTAGGGATATGTGGCCATGGGTAGCACAAGGTTCCTTGAAGTTGAACTTTTGTGTACAGATGGGAAGACTCCTTTGCACAGTTCCACTTTAGACCCTGAAATAGAGGGCTGGGCAGAACAAAAGAAACAGTGTGTTATGCAGTCCAGTCACACCATGGCCTGTGGAGCTTGTCTTCCTAGGGCAACTCTGAGCAGTGACACAGAATAGAGCACAAAAGCATGCGTTGTGGAGCTGGGGAGATGGCTGAGGGGTCATGAGCATGTGCAGGTCTTGTAGAGGATCCAGGTTTGGCTCCCATCATCCACTTGACTGTTCACAAAGCACTGCCACTTCAGTTCCAAGACATCTGACACCTTCTCCTGGCCTCCACAGGAATAAGAAATGCATTTGGTATACCTGATTGTTGGGAAAATATCCATAGACATACAACAAGTGACTTTAAAAGTTTAAGTCCTAACCAGAAGGACAGAAGAGAACAGAAATTCCTCATCTGTATTCTTGTTCGAAGAATCTCCCAGCCAATGTTCTTGACTCTGCACTTTGAGAATCATACACATTAAACACGGTTGAGGAGAGAAGGATGGTCCAGGGATTAAAGTTACTTATTGTTCTTTCAGAGGACCAAGTTTCAGTTTCCAGCACCCAAATGATGGCTTAAAACTGCTTGTAACTTCCCTTCTATGTGATGTGACACTCCCTTGTGGCCTCTCCAGGCACTGCATGTACAGAGTGCACATAAAGACAAACATTAACAAACCCATACATATAGATAAAGATAAATACTTTTCTAAAGAAATGACTAAGTGGTGTGTAGAAGACAATTAACCAGACCCCCAGGAAAGAAAGCAGCTGTGCCTACTTGATAAGATGCGACACTTTCTCAATGTCAGTTGTTGTAAAATGGTGACCCAGAGGATGTGAGCTGGGGCACAGGAAGACTATACACTGGCTTTTAGAAGAATGTAGGATGAATGCAAATCCATCTGTTCTGGAAATCATTAGCTCAGAGCTGAATGCATCACTTCTGGACAAGAATCAGGAAAGGGGACCTCTAGAACAGCCAACCAGCAGTCCTGGAGGTAAGGCTCTCTGGTGGAACGAGTTAGAGAGATGAAGAGGCAGGAGAATCGGGCTGTGTCCTTGTCTTGGATCACGCCGCACCTCTCTATATGCTTCAATCACAGACTGGCATAGAGGGTGTATCCTGTATCTTTCTATATGTGGGTCTGATACTCAGCTGCAGCTTATTTTAACTTGGGAGTTCTGGCAGAGCAACACCATCTGCCAGCCATTTTATCTGCACACAAATTAAATTTCTTTAATGCCTTGGGTGCTCTAACTTTATACACTTTAGGGAAAGATACCAGGTTCTTAGTCCCGGCTTAGCTTAGGTCCTCTAAAGTTTAGTCTTGAGATAAGGCATGGGTTCAGTTATGTTATTAGTGAGTCCACAGAAAGAACTGCTGCAAGGAAGTGGGAAAGTGAGGTAGTCATAAGACATGTGATTGTAAAAATAGTTCTATTTACTTTTGGGGTGCTGGGTATTGAATTCAAGAGCACACACACATTTGAACATCTGCTCTACCACAAATCCACACCCTTAGCAAAGACACTCAATAAAATGAGCAAACAAGCCGGTTGCTGTCGTTACAAGGTTTCTCTGAGTGTGTCCCATGGAGTCACAGAGAAGCTGGGGTGTGTGTTCACTGTAGTCAGTCACTGGCTGCAGGCTGGTAGTGGCACCATTAAAGCCTTTCACATTTGCAGGTGGCCATGCTGGTGGCAGAATGATCTCACTGTGGGAAAAGCCTCCAGGTGGAGTCACAGCAGAAAAGAGATGAGCAGGCCTGGGAGTACCTTCAGCTGCAGTGGATCCGGAAACTGGATAAGATGACCATCAGGGCATCAAGAGCATTTCCGGTCTACTCTGAGATAGTCTGTCAAATGATGAACCTCTTCAAACATACAGATAGCAACAACTTTCTCCTGGCATCTAACTGAGGTTTTTGTTGTTGTTATTGTTGTTGTTGTTAAACTTTATAGACCAAAACTTCATGCTGACATTCCCTCTTCTTGATGAAAATCCCCTTACTGCTATTAGAGAACAAACCTGGAAGGAAACCAACAGGCTCATTGCTCTCGCAACTAAAGGATGTAAAGTAACAACTGTTTGGCTTGGTTCCCGTGATGAACACATGGAAGTAGTTGGATTTTTTATTATTTTTTTGCACTAATCATTGTTCTGGCCCATTACCAATTTGGAAACCATCAAAGATGAATTTGTTCTGATGAAAAAGCCAGATGCCAAGGTCTGAAAATGTGAATTTGGCCAAGGACAAAGCCTGGGAAGGCCACAGAAAGACAGAACTTCTTCCACAGTATGGCAAATACAACATGGTCACACCTGAACATTTTTCTTTATCAGAATTATGGGAGCATATCTCTTGCTGTGGACTGGTTGCACGGGCCCATTCCTTCACCTAGGTAACTTGTCTTAAATAGGCACTATGCCATATTTGCATGTGAGACTCTTGGCAATGAGTCATCATTGGGATGGATGCTGCCATTCCTCTAGGTCCTTGAATGAACCGGGACAGCCTTTAATGAAGAAGTAAGGAAAAAACTTTCTGCTGTACATTTCTGAAGGTTACTATATCATTTTTTTCCAATATAAAAGGAACTTTAAGTGTGTTATTGTGTATAGAAATATGAGTATGCAAAACTACGTAAATATTATTGCAATTATCTTAAAGTGAGCAATCATAAGGACGGCCATGAAAAGAATGAAAGAGTATGTTATTCTAAAATAAAACAGATATGGACATGGAAAAATAGGAATATGAAGGTGTTAATCTTTTAACAGACAACAAGGAGAAAATTTACATATGATGTTTGTTGTTGTGTGTATTTTATGTATCGGTGTACACACATTTGTAAATCCACTTCTAAATGCACTAAGTTCTCAATTATGCTACTCTTATTTTCATTTGTATATACAATGTATATAGTATTTCTAAGTATTTATTATCCTGAGGAGAATGATTTAAAAGGGTTACGAATAATCAGAAGACATTTTACTTTACTTCATATATTCTTGCAATTATTGAAATTTATAGCTATATATCACTTGCATTACATAGTAAAAGAATAACTTTAATAAAAAATCATTTGTAAAAATAAAAAGTCATGAATCATATCCACTGTATTTGGTCATCACTCACTTACTAAGGGAACACTTTCTCATAGTTACTATAATTAAAGTCCCATAACTTAAAATGTCAAAAGGCATCAGCCAGCCACTGTTGCAATGCGGACCACGAGGCCCCACCTGAGACCAGCAGAACTGTACAGTCAGCAACATGATCCTCAAGTGACTCTTGGGCATGTTAAAGATACATTCCTCTACAGCAGAAAGAATGCTTTATGTTTTATGCTTCAATTACTGAAAAATAAACTGTTAAAAAGTAAAATGTTTGACTTAAAAGTTTCTTAATGCTTGAAAAACAAACACTTAAATGTTTTTCAAATACAAAAGGTAATTGTAGAGAGAGAAAAACTTCCCACAATACTAATTTTTAAAATGTGAAACACAAAACCAAAATATTTCAGTATCTAAAGAAATAAAGGCAGGGCAGTGATAGCACACGCCTTTAATCCCAGCACTCAGGAGGCAGAGGGAGGCGGATCTCTGTGAGTTTGAGGCCAGCCTGGTCTACAACAAGGGCTGTTACACAGAGAAACCCTGCCTCAGTTAAAAAACCAACCAACCAACAAACAAAAAAGCAACAGAAAGAAAGAAAGAAAGAAAGAAAGAAAGAAAGAAAGAAAGGTCATTTATCTACTTTAAGGTTGAAGCCATCTTGTAAATTTTGGTGTTATTCTTCTCTGTTACACTTCCCATGTGGAGAAGTCTGAGACCTCATTTCCAGGAAGTGTACTCAGTCAAGAACAATGTGGAGAAGAGGCCACATATGACATGAGCTGACACTCACAGAAGGCAGAACTCCCTGCTTCCACACCAATCGAGTCCTTCCCCATCGCCGCTTCACAGCACTCAGATACACCTCCCTGAACCCTGTCGGCATTCCTCAGAGGACACTCCTGGCCCAGGTGTGATTCTAGCTCTCATAATTCCTCACTGCAAAGGCATGGCTTGTGGTTCTCTTCCTCACACAGTTATTAGCATAAGGAAGTACTCCTGTTGTCCTGGCAACCAGAAGTAGCACACTGCTGTGCCTGTTGCTGGTGATCCTGTTTTAGTTTCTGTTATTGCTTATAGATCTGCAAATTTTGCGGTCACAGGAATGCCATACTTTCACTCCTAGTCTCTTTCTGTCTCTGTCTCTCTCTTTCTAATTCATTTTTGAGTTTATTATATACACTTATTGAATATCATACTGTATTACACAAGGACATTTTCATACATGTATGTGTTACATACCTCCCCCATTAGTCCTCTCTGTTTCCCTGATTTTACCTCCATTTTCATGATATATCTATATCTATATATATATATGTGGTTTTATATATATGTATAAAATATAGGCACCAAACTTGAAAAAAAACTTACTTCCTGAAATTGGCTTAATTTTTGTGTCTGTCCCTACATGTCTAGACGATTCGCCTAAATGCTCTTGACTTCATTACCTAAACTTCCCATGTTTCCATGAACTCCACTGATGTTGTTCCTTCCTTTAGCAAACTCTCCATTTAAGTTATCTCTTTGCTCAAGACAGCTGCTTGGCATCTTTGCTTTCTCTTTGATGTGCCTTCCCATGAAATTCTGTTCACAAGACAATCTCATTTTTCAAGTTTCCTCATCTGCCTTTCCTTCTTTTGTTCCCAGCTAATATAACAACAATGCCCTCTATTCTTATTATTGCTACCAGTCGTAAGATAGATAGGCCGCATCTGTTTTCATGGATGGAGACAGGGCCAGAGCCCATGTTTGAGATGTGTTTACCAGTAATTCACTCAAGCTCTGCTGTTTGGAGTGAGCTCTTTCACACTGAAGGGAGAAGTGGGGTCGTCCTTCAAGCAGTAAGTAACTGCAGATGGGTGATGTATTCGGAAATGGACTTTGAGATGAGTTTTCCAGATATTTGCTCTCCTAAGTGTAGGTTGTGGAACAAAGCCTCAACATCACCTGGGAGCTTTGAGAAAACCAAAGCTCTGGGATTCTCTCCAGTTTTTATTTAAAAAACTTGAGATGTCATTGTAGAAGGTTTCCTGAGACTGCCAGCCCCCACGTGACACAGAGACTTAATATTATGAATATTTGGCCTTATCTTGTTGTGCTAGTTCTTCTAACTTATTTTAACCTGTTTCTCTTCATCTATGTCTTCCCTTGGGGCTTTTTACCTTACTTTCATTCTGTATGTCCTACTGTTTCTGCTTCTTCTGTGTCTGTCTGACTGGCCTCAGGCATCTCTCTTTCTTTCTCCCTCATTCTCTCTCCCTTACTTTTGAGCCTACTTACTCTCTCTGTCTGCCAGCCCAGCCTTTCCCTCTACTTTTTAGATACTGGATGCTCAGCTTTTTTTTTATTATTATTATTATATCAGTCAGGTACCTTAGGCAGGCTAAGCAATGCATCTTTACATCGTAAAACAAATGCACCATAAACAAATATAACATACCTCTACATAGTTAAAAATGGAGCATATACAAATGCAATACACCTTTATATAGTTAAAGTAATATTATATAACATGTCTCATTTCATAAAATTTATCCTTCCCAGGGATGTGCTTCAGTGGTGTTTTCATGTCTTGACGACATGGTAGAATATCACCACCATCTAATTCCAGAACATTGTCAGTGGTTCAAAACAGAAATCCTGGCTCCATAGAGTCACTTCACAGTTCCCTATTTCCTAGGCAACCGTTTATCTATTGTTTATTCTAGATATGTCATATAAATTTATATGAATTACATATGAGAGAAATCTTAAACATTATTTCTAATACTTATTCATGTAATGCAACAGTATTGGTACTTTATTTTTTACAACTGGTTAATATTCTCTTACGAATCCACCACATTTGCTTTGTCCACTTCTTAGTTGATGGTCATTTCAGTTGTATTAACATATTTGCCCATTATTAATGATGCTATTATGAATGTAGGAGATTTTGTGCACACAATTAAAAATTATTGGGCCCATTCCTAGGACCGAAACTGCTTAGTAATATTTTGAACCTATGTTCAAGTTTTGTGACAGTATTCTGAGTGGCTGTACTGTCAATTGCTTTCAACAGTGAAGGTGGCTCTGTTTTCCCCTTTGTCTCCATGATTTTTAGCCTCAGCATCCTAGTTTCTTTTCTATTGCTGTGATAAAACACCATGACCAAGGCAACAAATAAAATGAAACATCAAACTGGCCTTACAACTTCAGATGGTTACACTCCATGACAGCAAAGCAAGGCATGGTGGCAGGAACAACTGAAAGCTTATGTCTTGGTCCCTAAACAGGAGACAGGAGACACACAGAGAACACACCGGGAATGCCCTGGAGCCTTTTGAAACCTCAAAGCTGGTCCCCATTGACACACCTCCTCCAACAAAGCACAGCTTTTAATCCTCCCCCAACAGTTCCATTAACTGCGGACCAAGTATTCAAATATATGAGCCTCTCTTACACGCCAGGTTTCATGCCTGAGAAACTATATATAACTGAAAGGTTATGAAAATTTACTTCTATTCTCTTTGCTAAGCATACTTTTTAAAATTTTCATACAACCTATGAAATGATCATGTTTTTCCCTTCTCCCAACTCCTCTCAGATCACCTTTGCCTCCCTACCCACCCTACTTCATGTTTGTTAATTTATTCTCCCTCCCTCTCTCTCTCTCTCTAAAAAAAAAAAATTGAAAACCAGAACGGACAAAAACCGAAGTTTAATAATTATATTCCAATACATAATTTTAATACAATGAGTTCCATTTAAAATAAGGTGTGTAGATTCCAACTTTGCCTTTTCATCCTTTTGTGAGAGCATCAGTTTTTTGATAGGTTAATTTACCTAATTAAATTTTACTAACAGTGTCGGTCATCAAGCTAAGTATGTAAGCTTATTTTTGAATTGTCAGTTTTATTTCACTGATTGATTTGTCTATTTTTGGCCAGTGCCACACTGCTTTCTTTGCTATAATTTTACAGGAATGTTTGAAATCACGGGCATCAGTTCTCTAGTTTTGTTCTTTTGCAAAATTGGTTTGATTTTAACTGGTAGATAGAAGCAAATATTTGCATATTAAAGAAGTGGTATGTGAATTTCCTGTACATGCATGCATGCATTATATAATGTTAACATAATCAAATTAAGCATCTCTCCTCCAGCATTTATCACATTTTGTAGTGAAAACATATAGTATGAAGGAGCAGGCCGTGTCCTGCCACCCGGCTAGCTTAACCCCTAAAATAACAACACAGAAATTCTATTAATTAAATTACTGCTTGGCCCATAAGATCTATCCTCTTATTGGCTAACTCTCACATCTTGATTCAACCCATTTCTAATAATCTGTATGTCACCACAAGGTCGTGGCTTACCAGAAAAGATTCAGCATGTCTGACCTGGCAGCTTCATGGCGGCTCAGCTCTATCTGCTGCTTTCTTCCTCCCAGAATACAGTTCTGTCTTTTCCACCTATCTAAGTTCTGCCCTATCAGGCCAAGCAGTCTCTTTATTGATTAACCAATGAACACAACACAAATACTGAAAGACCTCCTACATCAAAAACATTCAAGATACTAGGCTTCTGTATTCTATGGTACAGCCCTCATGACACCCTGGATGGGCCTGCTCTTGAGAGCTGAATTGCACAGCACGTTGGTTGTTATGTGTAATCATCACACAGCCGCACCATCTAGAGCTCTTCACTCACATCCAACACTGCTGTCCAAGATGACAGGAAGTCTTTTTTTCCATGGTTCCATGGCTCAATTTTGTTCCATTTTATATATGTACCACAGTTCTCTTAAAAAAATGATTTTACATGTTAGTGTTTGTATGTGTGTGAGGGCAGGGAGAAGGGACAAGAGAGGGATGAAGAGGAAAGGAAAGAGGGAGAGGGAGAAAGGGAGAAGTGGGGGTTGACCATGTGTCACACAGAGCATGTGTGAAGGTCAGAGGACAACTTACAGGAGTTGATTCTCTCCTTGTACAATGAGTTTTTGAATCAAACTCAGGCCACAAGGCTTGCAGGAAATGTGTTTTTATTGCTGGGCCATTTCACTGGCCCTTATGTAAATTTTTTGTCCATTCACATGATGGATACTAGGTCATTCCCATTTCTCAACTATTATAAATAATGCTCTAGTGACGAAGGCAGTGCCACATTCTCTCATGCTCAGCTGCCTCCTTTGGATGGATATCCAGAAAGGGGACTATTGGGGGATATGGCATCTCTATTACATACTACTTTGTACTTTAATACTTTAAGACCCATGGATACTGGGGAAATATTCTTTTCTCCATAGTCCTACCAGTCTTGCTCTGCTTGGTCATTTTTAATAACAACCAATTTTGTTTCTTCCAAGTCTCCTGTATATCCATGAGTATTTTATTGGCTTGTTAATTTCTCTAAAAACACATCCAGGATTTTGGTGAGCACTCTGTTGAATAGGGAGTTCAGTGTGTCAACAAAACTGAGCCTTTCAGTCTATAAACATGGACTTTCTTACTATTGATTTAATCTTTGATTTCTGCCAGCAATGATTTAGAGTGTCTATAAGTTTGTGATCATTTTATTTTTATTACTGCTCAAACACAGCTTAAATGTGGAAACTATTTAATGACTCCCAGGAGTCTGCCATCCCAATACTAGGGTGGCAGAAGCAGGAGGATCAAGAGTTCAAAACTAGCCTAAGTTACAAAACAAAACCCTGACTCAAAAACACATTCGGAGTTTACCACAATACAAATTACTTGATGATCTTCCTAAAGTATCTGAGAAATATTTTACAATAATAAAAGTGAGAAATTGGCAAGGATTTTTAAAGTAGTAATTTCTTCTCAAGTACTTCTGCCTATAAAATGTGGTCACTGTTTTGAAAATGAGTTATTTTAAGTTTGCAAAAATTTAGCACAAGAAAATAAATTTTCTGCACAATGATCATTTTGTTGTTCAGTCTTATATAATAGAAACAATGTCATGAATGTTACTGGTAAAGCTGGAAAGTGACTGAGAATATTTCCTATCTCAAGCTTAGTCTTTTACTAATTTAGCAGCATTGGGTATAATGTTACTTGTGAGAAAAGAAACAAAAACAAACCAATAAGCTCCTAGTCCATGGTTCTACCTACATGCAGCCTCAGACCCCAAAACACTGCTTTAAGTAATAGAAAATTAAACAAAAATCAAATATTGTTACAGGGTAAGAAGGAACAGTCATTACTCTAAAAGGGGCAAAGAGTTATGAAGTATGAAAATATAGTGCTTGAATTTTATTTCCTTAAATGTCTTCACTGAATTGAGAATGTTCTTCAAAAGCTTCTAATTACTGATTGGAAGATTTAATATGCTTTAATTATTTGAAACCAGAAAGAAGCACCAGCTATAAACACATTGAGAGTAAATATCTAATCATCTTGAGATTGGGCAAATATTTAATTTGTTTTGTTTTGAGAGGATATAATTATCTAAACAACATTAATTTTATACTTTTTGTAGACATATTCTTAAATTCTACGATGTGTAGTAATAAATAATTTTGGAATTATAGCAATTTATTTTGCTTTTTTTCCAGGGAATTCAAATAAGGGAAATTACTTTCTATAATTGCAATAAGTTAACAACTAATATTAATTCCACCACTGAGCTTAAACCTAATCAAAACATTGTATATTTACATATAGAATAGTAAAAATACAGTTGGGAGAGCATAGCTATCAGTTAATATAGACCCTTCATATTTCAGGTCAACTATAATCTCTGTGTGGCTATTCAAACCATATTTACATTATACAGAGTAGATATATAAGTCAAAGACTTCTTTAAGTAAATAAGCCAAATGAAGATGACTATTGGATATGATAAAAGACACATATTTTTTCATAGGTAAAAGACTTATCTTAAAATTCTTAAAATATGGGAAGTTCGGTTAATTCAAGTTCACTGAAGTTCAAGTTCTTTGGATTTGCTCTTCTTCGGTTGGGTTGGCAGGCTCTTGTGCTAAGATGTTTCATCTCAGGGTCAGAAGACACTTGCATGCATCCTAATGGGGTGTGAACTAGATTATTCCAGTTTAATCACAGATGAACTGCAGTCATCTTTTCAATAACTAATCCCCGCTTTTGTACAGCTCCTATTCCAATTGGTTTTGAAAGAATTCAAAGTTTTCATATGCAATATCTATGCTAACATTTTTCTCTGTGTATTATTAAAATAGTAGTTATATTAGTTAGCCAATTATGTTAGTTGGTTTTAATGTCAATTTTGCACAAATTAGAATCACCTGAGTCAGGAATACACCAGAAAAATTATCCCAAGTGCTTTGATGATTATAAGATGTATGCCAGTGTGAGCAGCAACTTCTGATGGCAGTTTAAGGGAAGGGAGCATGGTAGAAGGAAGATCATCCCAACTTTGTATTGCCTTGCCTTTCCTCTTACAACTCTTAATTTGTTCTGCTGCTGCTGCTGCTGCTGCTGCTGCTGCTGCTGCTGCTGCTGTTGCTGCTGTTTCTCCTGCTACTGATGATGAAGACAATTCCTTCGAAGATACCAGTAAAAGCATTTCCAAGATTTCATCCTGGACTAAGGACCAGTAGTTCTCCAGGAACCTTCTTAATTTTTGTCACCAGATTGAGGCTGGTGGACTAAGCAACTTCCAGCCGTTGACAGCCTGCCCTCAGAATGAATTATTGTGGGACTACTCCCGTTGCTGAAGCACTGAGTCACAAGGACTCAGTTCTCAGCTCTCAGTGTGATTTTGTTGTTGTTACACTTAAATTCTTATTACCAGACAATACATTTTGTATTACAGTTTGACTTATGAAATTCTTTGTATGTTAGTCCCATTGGTTCTGCTCCCCTAAAGAATCCTAACTAATAGATCAATAAAATCCAAGCACTATCAGTACTAGCATGGAACCCATCCACGGGTCTGATGGACGCTCACTGAGCACATATTGTGGAATACTTGGACCATAGCGACCTCTCTATGAAGTCAACAGTTGGTTCTACTATGGAGCTGAGCAGGTAGGGAGAGTCAAAAATTTAAATAATTACTTATACGCAAGTTTCAACATAACTAATGCACATGCTTTTCTGGATTTTAGCCTGAGCTCTGAAGCACCAAAGCCTACAAACTATAGATTTGGTTTTTGTTGTTGTTGTGTAAGTTGTTTTGCTTTTGTCTTTGCTCTATGGGCTCCTATTGTTCCACTGCTCCTTTTCCAGACTGGCTCTCTATTTCTACTCATTAGTCTCAGAGATACCCTTTGGAATTCAGGAAATTCTTGGGATCCTATTTGCTTCCCTCTAAAAGGTTAAAAGAATAAACTGGAAGTGGCTTACTGCTGGCTTAAATCTTCATGGAGCCTCTTGTTTGGAGAAGTTTCTAGATGAGATGTGGTGACCATCTCTGTGTTCTGGAACGAGTGACCTATAGATAGCTATTGTCTCTCATCTGGAGGTGCATGCGCAGGCAGACTTCGGTTCTCCTTGTGTGATGTCATTGTATTTAGGAAGAGAGCAAGAGCCAAAGTGTAACTTCCCCAAAGTCAGTCTTCTCCGCTCCCCCCCCCACCACATTCCTTGTTTATATTTCCTGCAGCATAGGAAGTGCGAGGGAGACAAATCAAGTATTTCAAGCCCGTCTTCATGGAGTCTCCTTATGATCAACTGGGCTGGGGGATGATCTTAGAAAGGCCCGACAGCTCTAGCATCACTTGTACCTATACACACAGGTATCTTATTGGCCTTCCAGGTCCTCAGAAACAGAATCTACATTTTTAACTGTGATCCCCCAAATAATTCCTAAGTACGTCAAAGCGCCATCATGCCACCTTTTTGAGCTGCCAGTGTTCACAGAAACTAATTAAAATTAAAAATAAAACAAATGATTAAAAGCAAACGAAAACCCAAGTCTGTACATGAAAAGAGGCCCCTGGTCTCTAAGCAAAATTAATAAAGTGCCAACCTAAATACATCCTGGTTATTTTCCAAAACCAAAATAATGAAGGGAAAATGTTTCAAATTTTAAGGAAGAAGCAAAGTTTACAAAATAGAAAGGAAATTTCACCAGATGTTCAAGAAGAATAAAATACCTACTCACTGGAGGGAAGTGGGAGTTGTTGGTGGGCAGTAGGAAACATTCAGGGTGCTCAGGCAAAGGACCTTACCACAGAAATTCAACACATGGTAAAATACTCATCAGTAAGCATATCCACAGATTGCAAGAATTCAGAGAATTTTAGCCAATTCTAGCTGAGGCAAATCCTGGAGATATAGCTCAAGTCACAAACAAATGATCCAGACAGAAATGTTCAGGGCTTAAGATGAAAAGAAGAAAAATATGGCAGAACATGATGATACATACTTGCAATCTCACTTACTCTGGGGGCCAAGTCATGAGGCTCATTGAACTTCGGGTTTAAGAGAACCTGGACAAGAGTGTTTTTTGTTGTTGTTGTTGTTGTTTTAAGGCAGAGAAGTTCCCATTATGAGTTGTTGAATCACAATGCAAGAACAACAGCACGGTTTCACACATTATCTATAAACAATTCATCATCCTCAGGGGAAGTGAATATATTATCATTTGTTCTCTAAAAAATCATCACCAAAACTTCCTGGCTTAAAATAGCAGAAACCTGGTCTCTGTGGACTCCACTTGTCTACAGGTGGGGCTAGTTCTGAACTTCTGCTGGGATTAAAGATGGTGATTCCAGACGGAGACAAGGAACATTGAAACCTTCTAGGTGTCTAGGCCATAGCTGTTGGCTGGAGACTTCGGTTTCTCTCTGCTCTCAGATTAAAATTCTAAGAGTCAAAAGCTATCGTGTTTTTTGTGACCTCATCTCTGATGTCCGACTGTCCTTCCCACTACATTGCACTTATAGGAAACAAGATGCATTGAGTGTGAAATGGAAGGAACTCGAGCTGTGTGGTTCTCAGTGGAGAGTTAGAATATAATATAAATGATCCACATCACCTCGAGATTACCAGTATTTTCACAGAAGCACAGATTCCTACCTTTCCTCACATTTACATAGAATAGCCAGGCTTGAGCACTGAAGTCCATCACCATGATTCTACCTGAGAACAAAGAGATGATATACTAAAGTCCAAATTCAGATGGATCAAGAAACAGCAGCAGATAAAGTAAAAACTGCTAGCAATGTAGAACAGTATGATAAAGCATTCTTATTACTGAAGATTTAATACATTATGAACCGAACAGATTTTAAAAATAGTCAAACACAGAGGAAATGGAATAATACAATAAAGTTGATTAAATATATTCATTTCATTTCCCAGATAATACACTTTTTATGTCCTTTTATGAATTATTTCTTAAAGTCAGTTAATAGTCCCACTATCTGATCATAACATAGCAAATTAAATTATTTCCAAATGATCAACAGTTTAATTAATTGAAAATAAAGCAACATACTCCATCCTGGCATCAAAGAGTGCACAAGTAATATTTCTGCTCTTTATGAAGCAATTAAAAGACTACTTATTATTAAGACCAGGAGACACGAACAAAAATGTGTTCAAGGAAAAATATATATCCTTTAGGGCCTACATTAATAAAATATATTAGAGATAAAACAGTTTTAACCTAAATTTAGTGAATAAAAACATGTAAAATGAATAGTGCTATTAAGGGATATTAAAGGAAAACAGCTGAATTCAATAAAATTAAAAATATATTAGAAAGGATATATCATAAAAGTGCCTCCTTTGTAACGATCTAGAAAACAGAAAAGCCTTCGTGGTTCTGATTAAAGAGAAAAGCTGCACCTAAAATAAGAGTGTAAAGGACACAACCACATCACGTGAGAAGTTACAAGAATTATAAAATGAACCGCTACCAGTCACACACGAGGCCATTTGAAAACTTGCATAAACTGTTTTGGATTACTAGCACTGATCTTTTTCATAAGTGAAAATACCAAATAGCTTAGTGCAAGAAGTGGGCATTATGATAAACAGTGCACTATTACAAATGCAGACCATAATATTCCCTAGTTAGAAATTCTGTCTTTAAGTGATAAGTAATCCACTTGATGTAAGCATTTCAAAATTCAGTAAAAGAAAAAAATCTTAGAAATAGATGAGACTATTCAGAAGAATCAAGACTCAAGCTAAGAAAATGGACGCAGCTAGAGCTTCCGAGAAATTTATTCCCACCGTGAGATCCGAAAATAGCTTCTTTAAGCTGGAGAAAGTGTAGATTCTGACCTGAATATAATTATCCACAAATTGCTCATATTCAACCCTCACTCAAGGCGTGGCCAGAAGCGCTGCAGTGCAGCAGCGAGGGAAGCTGCAGCTGCCACTGCAAGGGCTGAGTGGTGTGTCAGGTCGTTGGCCAACATAAGTCTCAGTTCAAGATCCTGGGAGGTGTTTTATTTATCATTTGAAAGGACACAAAGTATCTGTTGTTGATATGTGATTTACTTGTACAACACACAGCTTTACATCCCTGTGCAGGATGGCCCGACAGCAGCTCTTCCCAGCACACAATGGCACACCCAGAAACAGGGGAAGAGTTAAAGCAAGGATGGGCTTTAGAAGAGAGAGAGTTTTATAAAGAATTGTGCAAAGAAGATAGTAACAGTAAAACAACTTTGACAGCTTTATCTCAATCCTATGTTGACACGTATTTAGGACTTAGCTCATTTTATTTCTAATTAAATACACCTCACCCACTGGCGGTCTTTATGAGTTACCAACAATATAATTTCAATTAATCAACAGGCTGTAGACTAACTACCAGTTAGCAAACAAAAATTTCGAAGTTCCTGGTAACAAAAGTAACTTATCTATGGAGATTTAGTGACAATTTTTATAAACATGAGTAAAGTAATTAATTTTATTTACCAAGTGTTTGGGAAAATGTCTAGGACTACATCCTAAATGTTTATTTTAACTTAAATTAAAGATAGTTTTAATTTAAAGATGAAATACTATGCTCGTGAAGAGATAAAATCAGAACAAGTTAGGCGAATGCACAGTTTAGCCAGTGTCCTGTTTTACATTCACACTTTATGTTGTTATAAGCTAAGTGCTACATTCTGTCAGCTTCCCATCAATAGTTCTGAAGGACTTACTCTTCGGTTCCCTTCCATTTTCTAAATGTGAATTCTCCAAAATGTGCCATATTTATGATTTCACAGATCTAAGAATTAAACCACTGACATCAACTGCATCACCAAAATAAGGAAAACATGTTATCATTATCTTGATAGTATATGTAATCTATGTCCCGGGAGTTTCACTGCTAGCATACAGCCTAGAGAAATTCTTGCACTTACTTTTCTAAAGAATATGAGCAAACATGATCCTAGAAGCTATGCTTTAATAACAAATATTGGAAATCCACCAACAGTACTGCTGGCTTAAAAGGTGCAGGGAACAATAATGCTATGGAATAGCCTGCAACTGTCAAATAAAGTGTGTGTGTATGTATGTATGTGTATAGTGTATGCTGTGGTTATTGTTGGGACAGGGCCTCACAAATTTCAGACTGGCCTCAAACTTACTATAGATTTAGCCTCCCTCCCACGTCAGCCTCTCAAAGTACAGGAACACCAAAATGTGCTACCACAACCAGCTGTTTTCTCCATTTTAATAAAATTTATAAACATGTGATTTTATACCAAACACCTATTACAGGAAGCAATGTATTTCTGTAAACTAGGGGACTTTTTCAAATTATTTATTTTTAACCATGAAAGTGTAGGTTAAAGTTATGAGTCAGTGGTTAAGAGCATTGTTGTTCTTGCAGAGGGCCGGTGGGTTTGTTCCCAGCACCCACGTGGCGACTCACAGCCTTTGGTAACTCCAATTTCAGTGGAAAGCTTCACCCTCTTCTGACCTCTGTGGGCACTGTGTGCAAATAGTGACTCAGAGGCCTGCAGGAAAACACTTGTGTTCATAAAATAAACATTTAAATAATACAGGTTATTCGTTCACATAAACAGTTTCAAAATTTGCCTCCAAAATGGTGTTTGTGTATGGAGGGAAGGGGTTGCCATGAAATGAAATTTTTTCCATATTTATTTCTATTTATGTTTAAATAATTTTAGGAATGTATACACAAAAATCATTTTTTGTTTGCACAATTTGTTGCATCTTTCACTTTTACTTACTATTACACAGTAAACTATTGTGTATTTAATTATTACTATTTACCCCAAGCAGCTTTACTTTTCTGCGGTTTGTTGTTGTTTTTGACTGAGGGCAGGAGGAGGTGGGTGAACAGAATCAAAGGGTGGCCTCCTGGTGGCTACTCCTATCTTTGTATTCTAGAAGCTTTCCGACTGGAGCGACAGGCGGTGGGCGGGGCCTAGGGCAAGCTCCGCCCAGCCGCGCACCTGAGCGGTTGCCCTGGCAGCAGACCGTGCGTGGGTGAAGCTCACAGTGGGCCCAGCCTGGCCGCGGCATCTAACCTCCTATGATCACCTGGCCGCACGCTGGCAGACACACACACACACACACCCTTCGCTGCTTGAGCAGACTGGCCTGCTCTGCCGGAAGGGACACCATTCAATATTGGGGCCGAAGGCTTTGGCTCGGGCCAGTCCCAGCCCACAGAGAACAGGGGGCCCCTCACAAGACCAGGGACTCAGTTACTCTGAGATATCCGGCTCCTAATCGCCTCTAGGACTAAAAGGTGAGATTGATACCCTACCCGTTGCTGTGAAAAGACATCTTCTTTCTCATCTCTTAAGTTTTTCTGGGACTCAAAACTGAAGATACCATAGAAAAGCCCACAAATGTACGTTCGCCATTGGGTAGGCTGAAATGAAATCCATAGAGGTAGTGATTATTCATAGCCAGCGTGTCCTGAAGTACTTGTCTAAATATTTTGCAAGAATTCTCGTTTCCTTTTCATCCCGCCCCACAAAGTGACAACCGTTGTGTATCCCCAGTTCACAGATTAAATCACCAAAAACAGGCTATTGTAGTTTATGTGGATGCAACCCGTGGGTGAAATGGATGCAGAGGAGGGGTGATCACAGTAGACTTCCCTCTACTATGCTTCTCTGTCAAGTGCAGCTTCAACCATTTTCCTAATGGATCACCCCTATTGTGGGCCATGCGAAGAATTGAAAGGTCTCTGCATCTCCCCGTGAAGTGAAAATGCACCTGGAAAATCATCAGAAAGCATACAGAAGGGAAGAGCAGAAAGGGGTGGGTATTTAAAATATAATTTAAGAATATTCAGACTTCAAATTAAAGACTCAAGACAAAACACTGTAATTACATGCCACTGTCTTCCAACCCAAAGACTGACTCGGGACCTGCTGAACCCATGATCAAAGCTTGATTGGACCATGATGTCAGTTTTTGTTGTTTGTGTTTGGGGGAAGTATTTTTGTTTTAGTAAATGGACTCAGACAATATCAAAGTGTCTGATTGCGAAGCTCCTGCCCTCACAAATAAGGCAGGCTTGGTTCAGTAGAGTCATTTAGCAGTACCTTGTTCTATATTCCATATCTATGTGTATATATGTGGAGTATGACACCATACCGCAAGTGAGTTACGGATGCATTTGAAATGAGTGTCAGTAAGCCATGCTGCAAAGGCAGATGGGTGATAGACCCAGGGTTTACTTGGAGACTGTTTATTTTAAGGTTTGAGCAAACTCCATTCTCTGGTTTCCTAGTCCACCGTATCGGGGCCTACTAGAAGGAAAGGGGACACCAGTTTCTCAGCTATATGGTACCTGAAATCTCAGCAGCAAAAGGGGAAAGGGAAGAAGGAGGAGGACAGGGAATGGCTTGGTGTTATGGCTTTGATATTGATGGCTGCTCTCCTTGACCCCATTTCAGATGCCCTGTTACTGCTGAAGACCTCATCACCCACCACGGACCTGGATCAGACATCTCTCCTAACGTCTCAAAACTGGCTATCAGTTTGTATATCCTTTCAGCATGTCAAAGGGCTGTCTAATTTGCCTGACCAATGTGGAGCCCACTGTGAGCAGCCCATTTCAGAGACAGGTATCTAGTGGTTCAACCCAGAAACCCTGGAACTTTCTTTCGTGGTGCTTCTTCAATTCTTTTAGCTTGAGTCTATTAAGTATTGAGAAAGTACTCATTAAATGCATCCTTATAATTCAGGTTCTAGGGCATAGAGAAATAACAGTATTATAAATCTTATGTTCCCTGATGACCATATTCTAATGGGAAAGACAAAAAAAGCACAGTTTAAATATATTTCTTTTTTTTTCAAGATAGACTTTCTCTATGTAGAACTGACTCTCTTGGAATTCACTCTGTAGATCAGGCTGGAATTTTCATATTATAATCAAAATGTGAAAAGGACTGCAAATACATAATATATTTGAGTTCATGTTCAGCCTAGATACGGGGTGGGGGAGGGCCTTGGTCCTGCCTCAAAGTGATGTGCCAGACTTTGTTGACTCCCCATGGGAGGCCTCATCCTCTCTGAGGAGTGGATGGGGGGAGGTGGATGGGGTGGAGGAAGAGAGGGAGTAGGAACTGGGATTGGTATGGAAAATGAAAAAGATTGTTTAAAAAATTTAAAAATATAAAAAAAATAGATTCAAGTTCAAGGTATGTATATTAAAATGTGTCTGTACTTGGAATTGCATGAAGAATTGAGCTTAATCAGAGGATAAAGTGATGGATAGATATGAAATCATGCAAGTGTTGGTAGCCTTATTGGTAACCCCTAAGTGGTGAATGTATGGACATTGAACACACACTTTGCAATTTAAAAAAAAAAATCGTCCAAAAAATTTGGGGTCAAAAGTGTGAATGCCTCTATCTGATCTACATTTTTAAGACTTTTTTCCTTGAAGTTGTCTGAAGAATGCAATAAGTTAAGTAGAGAGACAAACTGGAAGTCTGGCAATGATTTGGCCTAGGGCAATAGTACAGGGTTGATGTCAAGATATATACCAGCAGCAGAGCTCATGAGATTTGCTGATGATTTTTGAGTGGAGGTGTCTGTGAAGAAGAAAAAAGAATAAAACGTAACTCTAGTGATTTGATCGGAGTAAGTGGATGGCTTTTGATACCATTATTAGAAATGGGAAGAAATGGAGGTCAAGGTAATTTTATATATTCTGCAATGATGATGTTACTTTTTAAAAGTAAATTATTCTTTGTGAATTTCGGACATATATGGAATATATTATGACTGTATCCACCCTCCATTTCCCCCCTTTAGCTATCCCAGGATATTCCCCAACATGTCTCCCTTCCTGTCATCTTTTTTTATTTTATTGTTTTCTATTCCACTTTGTCCATATAAGGTTGCCTGTATATGCACGAATATAGGGCCATCTGCTGGAACATAGACAACTTACCAGTGGTCACAACCTGAAAAAGAAATGCTCCTTCTCCCCCCCCCCCCCCCCCAGCATGTGTCAATTGGCCCTTGGCTATGACACGTTAGTGAAGCCCATCAGCTACAGATGACTAATAGTCCTTTTCAGTCTGGGGAGAGCTCATGAGGGGGCTACATAAACCTGAGAGTGAAGACTCAGATGCTGAAAATTGGGATAAAGGTAAGGAGATGGCACTAGTCAAGAGTTCCCAAGGATAAAATAGAGGCCTATGCTCTACCAAGACACTCCAAAAAGGAGATGTCAGTCATAAGAAAAGGAGTGTCAGCTAAGATTACAGTAGAGGAAGAGGCAGTGATAAAGGAAGAAACAGGCAATGGAGCCTAGCCTGGTTGCCTATGGAGACATGAAGAAGGAACAAAGAACAATGGTGTCCTTCACTGCCCTAGAACATGTTGGTGAAGGAGCCAGATTGAGGTGGGGGAAAAGAATGTGTCTACTTAATAATTTTGTAATAAAATAGAATCTCTCCATTGCCCATGTTAGCTAGAAAATAGAATGCAGGGATTGTTGTGGGAGTAATAGGACATAAGGCTAGCTACTTGGTGCCAACATAAGGCATACCAAAGAAGGAAGTTAGATTTGATAAAAGGTGGGAGCAGGGTGCACTTCAGACACAGTGAGACCCAGGGTACAGCTGTTGCCATCCGTTTGTCTTCATCCTTTGAGTATATGTTTTCTGTAATAGCCCCAAGTGGTATACCCCGCTCTTTCCATATAGTTCTACTAGAGAAACCCTTCAGGATGCTGACTAGCCAGCATCCCCTAGGGGTATACAGCTGAGCAATTCAATACACCTGGAGACAGATGGTTCATTGCAGTGGGACTTGACTAGGGGAAAAACGACAACCCCTACTTATAATTGATTTCTCATACAATAATGAGGGTTTTTTCAGGGAAAATATGAGCAGGTTGAGCATATCTATAAGCAGGGCCTACTATTCATTCAAATGATTGTTTTTCTAGAAAAATCATAAGGAGGTGAAATTATATATTAGAATGTTCCACTTAACATTGATGTTACTTATGAAATTTTTAGTTGTCTCTCCTCCATGTAGCTGACTTAACCTCACTTAAGATGATGTGAAAATCATCCCTCCTTCAGGGGTCCAGCAAGTGTCGTGGCTGGAAGTGAAATGATCTGGGTGAGATAAAAATAAAACCTGGGTCACCACGACTTAGCCAATGCTGAGTCAAAACTTCTGGAGTTTGACACCAGATTAGTTTATTTTAGACATATATGAATCCAGTACAATTTTGGGGGAAAGTTCTCGTGGTTATAACAATTATCCCGATCACCTGTACACAATAAAATTAAGGCAATATAACATTGAAACTCTTTTTTTTTAATATTTATTTATTATGTATACAATATTCAATTTGCGTGTATGTCTCCAGGCCAGAAGAGGGCACCAGACCTCATTACAGATGGTTGTGAGCCACCATGTGGTTGCTGGGAATTGAACTCAGGACCTTTGGAAGAGCAGGCAATGCTCTTAACCACTGAGCCATCTCTCCAGCCCCCCATTGAAACTCTTTTGCAAAGTACATATGATCTCCACCATGAAGATGAGTTCTATAGCTTAAGGGCCTAGGATCTGCTGTAGTCTCTGAAGTATACAGCATTGAAGTCAGCAGGCTATAAAGTCCCTGTGACATCTCCCCTAAGGGTGGGTTCTGTTGACTCAGAAAAAAAATGCTACAGATAATGTCTATGGAAAGATGAGTCTGTGATAAGCATTCCGGAGGATTTGGGGGATGTCTGGCTCTATAGAGAGCAAAGGTCACCGGTAATTAGCAATATTCACTCCCAGCCTTCTGGGTGGAAAACAGGTATTAATGTCCTTTGAGAAGACAACTCTGTGTGATTAACATTCCTGGTTTCTCCAACGCTGTCTGCGACCATTCATGCCTTATATATGCTCCTACCTTGTGGTATGCTCACACAGCCCAATGGACTCATGTTCTTAGTGAACCTCACTAAATGAGATTTACACTTCAATGAAGGGAAAATAACTGATGCGGGCCACAGATGGGAACTCATATCCTCATTCTGGCAATATAGTTAACTTCACTTTCTTCACAGCACATGTAAACACCATGGCAATGAGGAGAGGTTAAGTGTTAAGCTAGAATTAGTTACTCTGGGAAAGTTGAAATAGTTTATGTTATACCAGTTGCATATTTTTAAGTTACGTATAATTTTTTCTAGAAGTGATTAAACTAAATCCTATCTGTTTCAAAACCTCTTTTCTGAGCTTTAACATACTGTAACTTAATAACAGTGACAGTTAACCTTTCTTTGTTTTCCCTTTTGCTCTGCAGTTTTCGTCTTAGTCCAGAAAGAATTATTAAGAAGTGACTGTCTAACATGGCTTTAGCAGACAAGAGACTTGAGAACTTACAGGTCTACAGAGTTCTTCAGTGTGTTCGCAACAAAGACAAGAAGCAGATAGAGAAGCTGACCAAACTTGGATACCCCGAGCTCATCAACTTCACTGAACCTGTTGATGGACTGAGTGCTCTCCACTTAGCCTCCGTTTCCAATGACATTGACATGGTTAGCTTTCTCCTTGGCCTCGGCGCTCACCCTGATGTGCAAGACCGCATGGGCTGTACCCCTACCATGAGGGCTGCGGAGCTGGGCCATGAGTTGTCCATGGAAATTTTAGCCAAAGCCAAAGCTGATATGACGATTGTTGATAATGAAGGCAAAGGTAAAACTTCAGCATTCTAATCAGCAGGTGAACTCACTTTGTAGCCAGAAAGCAAGAAAGAGGCTTTTCCCATTTCTTAGCTTTAGAAGGGAAATAAGATCTAAAGGAAAAGACTCAGTACCCATTGCTGTGCTGAAAGATATCGCTTCCTCAGAACCTGCAGCACTTTGGGAATATCGTAGGGAAACAAGTTCTGAAGGTCACTCATTTAAGAGCGACTAGCTAGAACTGTATTTGATGGTTTCTTTTGTTATTCTTTTTTGTTTAACTTTTTTTAAAATTTATTTATTTATTAAAGATTTCTGTCTCTTCCCTGCCGCTGCCTCCCATTTCCCTCCCCCTCCCCCAATCAAGTCCCCCTCCCTTGTCAGCCTAAAGAGCAAATCAGGGTTCCCTGCCCTGTGGGAAGTCCAAGGACCACCCACCTCCGTTTAACTTTTGAGACTGGATCTCAGCTCAGGCTAACCTTGAATTTTTTCATCTTGTGTAAAGCTCTCAGAATAATGAGATTAGAAGTAGGGACCTCATGACTGGCTTAGTAGATTCTTTCAGCATTACACGTGCAGCTAGTATGTTAATCACCTTTAGTGAAGGGTAAAATCTTGCTTAGATGGACACATTCCTTACATTTTAGACCATGATGGTGTTAAAATTAGGACTTTAGGTAGACTTTTGTCTGGTTCCCAGGTTAGTATAGAAAGGACTGCATTTGATATCCTAAAAAACTATGGTAGATTTTGCTTACCTGCCAAAGGTAATGTCAGTTTTTAACAATTTGGAAATATAACTTGAAATACTACACATGGCAGAATTATTGCATGTGTAATTCCACAGTGTCTGTCTCGAAGACATGATCTGGGGATTTTTAGCTAATTGAGATTCAGTTCATAGTTGAACCGGCCTCATGAAAATTAACAAGATAATTACAAACAGACTCAATATAAAATGGTAGATTGAATCAATTGTCCCAGAGGATTGTCACAACTACAAATTCATTGACACTGATCTACACTCAAGAAATGAATCCCATTTTACATTGTTAATACTTTCTGACAGGAGGAAAGCTTATTTCATAACTCACCGCCAACTTGATATTTGATATATGACTTGCACTAGAACCACATAGCAAAATAAACTTCAGACACATTGAGAGGTCAAATACAGTTTAAGATTTTAAAGACTGAAAGCACAGCTGTTCAGCCTTCATAGAATAGTTGAACATGGTGGCCCACTGCTTAATATCCCATCAACTTGGAAGCAGAGGCAAAAGGATCATGACGGTTTGAGGCCAACCTGGTCTATAGAGTGAGCTTCAAGTCAGCCAGGGCTACAGAGTGAGCCTCAGTTGGGCCAGGGCTACAGAGTGAGAACCCACTCACCTCAATCTTTCATGGAATGCCATTTTCTGAGGGGCCTTCCGTGACCGATGGAATCACTGGTATATTAAAAGTGGTACATGTAAAATTGATCCCACTGCTGAATCCACTAGATAACCATTGAACAAAACAAACTAAGGGAGGCATCCTCCTTTGTTCCTGCTGGGACAAAGTCAAAATAATTTTGTGTGTATATTTGACTATGAAGGAGTCGTTCTACGGGACTCAAACACAGTTTAAGTTGTGTAGAACAAACTCTGAAAAACACTGTAATGAAGAAAAGTTTTTTTTTTCTAATTTGGAACCTAGATAAAGAAATCAAACAGAATATATCAGGGTGAGAGATATAGCATAAAAATCTAAAAATGTGAAGTAAAATTGGGAACAAGGTCAAATAAATATTTGCAGCAAATGCAACAGCCATATGGGTAATATTTATGTTCATTCATATTAGTATTAAGTTAATAAAGTACTGGGAAATATAAACATATTCGAAAAACAATAAGTCACAGAGGAAAAAACAAAACATGAATTAAAATAAATGTAATGTGTTTTTTACACATAACCTTGTAAGTTTAACACAAGGCCCCTGTCTTTTTTTTCTGTGGGAACCTTTTTTTGGCTTGCCCACCCTCAGCTGGGAGGGCACCTCTTTGTTTATTCCAGGATAATCTCTGACATTGACATCTTGTTTCCTGGTTCTTGAAGTTTGACTGACTATATGCTATTTCTACAGAACAAGAAAACAGAATATTTAAATGGGCCATTAAAATGATATGACATAGGCTGTAGGCTTTGAGCTCTGAGTTACAGAACCCATCATTACAAACTATTCACTTCACAAGCACCTCAGGGCCTTGCAACAAATTTAAGTCTAGTATTACATTCAGAGTTTGATTTGGTTTGTTTCTCTGTTATGCTGCTTTGGTCAGCTCTCCCTTTTTCAGTTATATTTTATTTTTGAGATTACAAGGTATTTAAAGCATTTTCCCTTCCCTTTCCTCCCCAGACCATCCCATATATCCATCCCAGCTCTCCTTCAAATTCATGGCTTCTTTCTTCACTAGTTGCTATTGTGTGTGTGTGTTCTTAAATATAATCTGTTCAGTTCATATGTTACTTGTATGCATGTTTTAAGGGCTGACCATTTGGCACTGTGTCGGGGGAGGCTGTTTATTTGTCTCCTGGCTGCCCAGATCTGAACTAACCGCTCAGAAAATATATTAATTACAACACTGCTTGGCCTATTAGCTCTAGCTTCTAGTTGGCCCATAGTATTTGGCAGACTTTTCCATGAAGCAGGGAATTTGAAGATCTCTTATGCCTTGTGTTGGCAAAGTTCATCGTTTGCTTTCTTCTGTGCCCTGCAGAATGTCTGGCGGACTCTTTCATGCAGCAGGAACCCCAAAGGACAGTTTCACCTCCTTTAGGCAGCTTCGACAGTCATTTTTCTGTGGGTCCTACAAGTCCAAAGAGTTCAGGGAGGTCACCAAATGGTGTGCACTTCCTGGTGAGAATCATCTCTCTTGCTTGGCAGATTTCCTCAACTACCAGTAGTTCTTTGTGCAGGGTTGAAACCTTGGGGGCTTTTCCCCATCCTTTTTGGCATGTCCGTTGGGGTTATCCAGGTTCAGCTCATGTTTGGAGAGTCATATTGGTGAGACTTTATGGGTATAGGAGCTCAGTCCAGTGCTCTGCTGTGGGTCTCTGCCTCTGTTTCCATCTGTTGTGGGATGAAGGTTCTATAATGATATTTAAGATAATCATCAGCCTGACTACAGGGCAAAGCCAGGTCAGGCACCCTTTCCTCTATTGCTTAGGGTCTTAGTTGGGGTCATCCTTGTGAATTCCTGGGAATTTTTCTAGAGCCACGTTTCTTGCTAATCCCATAATCACTCCCTCAATCAAGATATCTCTTTCTTTGCTCTTATAGCTGTCCTTCCTCCATCTCAACTATCCCATTCCCTCAAGTTCTCCTCAACCCTCCCCTTCTCCCCATATTTTCCCCTCTTCCCCTACCTTCTACCCCAGACCCCATGCTCCCAATTTTGTCAGGAGATCTTGTCAGTTTCCAATTTCCAGGTGGGTCTATATATATTTTTCTTTAAGTTCACCTTATTACTTAGCTTCTCTGGCATCATGAACTATAGGCTCAATGTCCTTTGTTTATAGCTAGTATCCACTTACAAGTGAGTACATACCATATTCATCTTTTGAGTCTGGGTTACTTCACTCAGGATAGTGTTTTCTAATTCCATCCATTTGCATGCAAAATTTAAGATGTTATTGTTTTTTTTAAACTGCTGAGTAGTACTCTAATGTGTAAGTGTGCCACACTTTCTTTATCCATTCTTCAGTTGAGGGGCATCTAGATTGTTTCCAGGTTCTGGCTATTACAAATAATGCTGCTATGAACATAGTTGAACAGATGAAGATCCTTTTCCTGCTTCTAATGTGACTTTCACTCTTTAATATTGTTCCTTGAGTCCTGTTGTCTCAATCCAGTCTTTTCTTTCTATCTGTCTTTTAATCTCTTCAGTCCTTTTGGGTATGTTTGTCTTCGTGTTTTATTTTTGAATGCATTTTATTCAGTTTCTTTGCTAATATAAAAACAGGCTAGCCAATCATTTTCATTAATAGGTTTTTAAATAATGTTCTTTTACCTGCTTTTATTATCCATTTCCCTATCTTTCTTTTTTATAGGTGTCTTTTTCATAGGTCATATGCCTTTTTCCTTGGGGCTATTGCTCATTTTTGAATAAAGCTCCTTTTGGAGGTGAGCCCATTACAAAGTCAGTTTGGAGTCTAACATTTATTTACCTACAACTTGCTTACCACCACTCTGTCAGGACTGTAAAACTATCTTGTGTATAGTACACTTTTTGTATGTAGTATGTTGATATAGAGTGTATTATAGGTCCCAAGTGTGAAGATTTAGCATTTTCCTCTTTTGGGTGGAGCAAAGTGATTAGCATGATGGCAGAGCAGCTTTGTTTTTTCTTCTTATGGCTCTGAAATCAAGAGCCCACTCCCTCTAAGCATGGGTTCAAATGGAATTCAGGATACCCAAGGAACTTCCAGGCTCACATATATACATACATGCATTCAAATATATAGAGATTTAAATATATAGATAGATTCATATATAATAAATTTTTAACTTTTCCTTTTTCTTAAGATTTTAGTTTAGTTTAATTACAACGTTTATCCCTTGCTGTTTCTGCCTTGAAATCCCCTCCCATATACCATTCCCCTACTCTGCTTAAAATTTATGGCCTCTTTTTTCATTCATTAGTTATTAATATATTCATATATATATTTGTATATATATATGTGTGTGTGTGTACAAATATATATTACTAAATATAACCTGTGGAGTCCATATAATGTTACATGTATGTATGTTTCAGAGCTGGCAATTTGGCACTGGACCAGGAGTTCTCACAGTGGATCTGTTTTTCCTCAGGTGTTTTGTTTTACTGCATTTTACCCACCAAGCGGCATTATCGCTGTGCACTGATTGCCTTGGATCATGGTGCGGACGTCAACAACCTCACCTTCGAAGGGAAGCCAGTTTTCCTCAAAGCTTGTGAAGAAGCACATGATGTGAAGGATATGTGCCTGACATTCTTGGAGAAAGGAGCCAATCCTAATGCCATCAACTCAGTATGACTATCCCTGTGATTAATATTTCTTTATTCTACTTTATTACACAGCCATGTGGTTGGGTGTCTTTGCAGTGGTGGTATTTTTGTTTGTTTTGTTTCGTACTTAATCATGGTAAACTTGGGGCCCAGCATAGTGGTACCTGCCTTTAGTTCTGGCACTTGAGAGGCAGAGGCAGGCAGAGCTCTGTGAGTTCAAGGCCAGCTTGGTCTACACATACTAAGTCAACCAGGGTTACTGGTATAGTGAGACTCTATTTTCCCACAAATAAATAGGGAAAAGGCAGAGGTGGGACGATGGAGAAGAGAGATGATAAAATGTGTCCTGTTAGCTTGTTGATCTCTACTCAAAGTGCTGAAGATGATATACTTTGTCCTTACATCACTGTCATTCTATACTTTCTTTGCTAATTGTATTTGTAAATTGATCCTAATTATTCATAGGCAGAATATCACTATAGCAAACAGAAAGGGTATCATTGGTACCAATAAAATCTATTTCCATAGAAAGAGAATTTTGTTGCCTCACATATACTGATTCATCTCCTGAGCTGGCTAATTTAGGCTTTTCAGGTTTTGTAATTATCATTTCCAGACATTCAGAAAGAGATTTTTTTTCTCATTAGAAAACAAATGCTGCCAAGTTTTAACATGCTTTCCCCCCTTTTTATACTCTGTTTTCTATGTAGAAATATGTTTTGATTGCATGACATTCTTATTGGGGTCTGCAGAGCAACCTTGACTCTGGCTTTCAGATTCCATTTCAGACAGTTACACACAGTGCTGACTGAATGCTTCCTCCTTTATAGTGAAACCAATAAAAATATAGACCATTAAACTTCTTCACATAAAGCCAAGGCCCAGTGAATTGAACCCAAGTTTGTGTTGAGTATGGATAATGCATAAAAGTATAATCATCATTTGATTTGTTTCATGTCCAGTCTACAGGGCGCACGGCTCTCATGGAAGCATCAAGAGAAGGGGTACTGGAAATAGTTCGAGGCATATTGGAAAGAGGAGGTGAAGTGAATGCATTTGACAATGATAGGCACGATGCTGCACATTTTGCTGCCAAAGGAGGCTTTTTTGATGTAATAATTGCATTTTGCTTTAAATTTGATTGTTAAAGACTTCTTTCTTTTCTCCTTCTCTCTTTTTTCATAAGTTACACTAAGGCGGGTATGTTTTCTAAGATTCTTATGTTGTTTTATCTTGATTTTTCCAAATATAAAAATTTACTCTGACTACATATCCCAGGTCTTTATAATTTTATACATTTGCTAGCTTTTCTGCATATATTTGCTCACTTACTCACTGAATAGTACTAGTATTACTTCTCTATGTAATTGACTATGACACTTAAAATCCCTGCCATCCAGAACAATGCTGCATTATCCCTCTGATAGCCACTGATGGATGGCTATCTCTGTCATCTGTGACAAGGCTGTTTGACAGAACTTCGGGCAATGATGAAAACCTTCTAAAGTTCACCAGCACATTTAGCCCATATATGGCCTTTGAGCACTTTAAATGTGTCTAAGAAGACTAAAGAATTGAACTTTAAATTTTCATTTAAGTTGGAATTTTCAGCAGCCACATGTGGTAAAAGACAATAGATTGGACAGCAGAGGTCTGGCTGCCAATCTTTTCATAGTAAATGAGCATTCCTATTTTTCCACTCCCTTTTTATTGTGCAGATATTGAAGCTTCTCTTTGCCTACAATGGAGACATGGGGCTGATTGGAATGGACGGGAACACACCACTTCATTATGCGGCCATGGGTGGCTTTGCAGACTGCTGTAAATACATAGCCCAGCGAGGTAAAACTATCTGATAGCTCATAAATGATTAGAGAATCCGGGCCTCTCACTTACTCTCGACTTAATTTTCAGTCTCCAGCAATCCTCACCCTATGCAGGATGAAAGTTGATTTTTTTTTCTCACACAGTTGCCCACTGAATTATGACTCTAATACTAAGAGGAATTAAAACCTAAATCCGAAGGGATTTGATTGTCATGTGTTAACTAAATATTAACATGCTTACAGTTGATTAATATTCATATTTTAAGAGTCCCAACATCATTCTCAAGAAAGAAAAACATTGAAACTAATTTTATTTTATTTGAAATTTTAATCTGTTTTTAAAATGCATGTCAAATTAAAATAACATTTCTGGGTAAATTGTAGTTATAGTGGAAATACTTTCTGGGAAAGAAAATAAAATGAAAAGATTTATGAACTATTTTCAGTGTAACAACATTCAACATTTAGATTGTCTCAAAGCTAGAGAACAGGTTATCCAGCACACAGTATGCTTAGAAAACACCTTTCAGTGAAATATTGACTAGTTGGTTGAACATAGATGCACTCCTTGTCAGTTACGCACTGAGTATACATCGAAAGCTCAATTCTAGTAGAGACGCCTTTGCATTCAGTTGAATTTTGTTTTTTCTAGTTTATGAAAAATAGAAAAATTTCATACATCTGTATACTAAAACAGTTTTTTTTCTTTTTCTGTCCTCCACAAATAAATTTTAGAGCCCTTACCACGTATGATAACAGCATAGTTGACCTGGTTTTGCTTTTGTGAGCCCATATTTCTCCCAATGATAAGCTGTTTAACAGAGAAAACTCCCCATGCAATTCTTGCCCAAACCTGTCTAGTTTTATTTTTAAATCTGCCGCTGTCAGGATTTTATTCTGTCATTTCAGTTTTAACCATGCAGATTTCTAAACATTCGTGATTTTTCAAGGACGAGTCGATCTTAATCATCTGTAATATGTTGAATGATTTCCTGCTGTGACAGATGTCACCATACATGCACTCCACTGATAATGTAGCCTAGGATGCAATACTGGGATGCAACCCTGAGGAGCAAAGAGCTTGGTTTAAGAATGAAGGCCTGACTCCGTGATGAGTGTCTGAAAATGCTCCGAGATCTGTGGAGTGTTTGGAAGTTCAGACAAGATCAGAGGGAACGTTGGTCCTTTAGCCACTAAAAGGTTTTCCAAAGAGGAGGGCAAGCTAAGGTGTATTTAAAATCTCTCCACCCTCATTTCTGGTGTGAATGCGAAGGAAGATAGTCAGGTGAATGCAGGAGCCTGTCTGTGACACTCCCATGCTGTGGAGTTTCTCCTGGGATTGTCCCAGCCACCCTCCCAGGAAATGCCTGTTCTTAAGTGTTTAGTGTAAAACTGTCTGAACCTTCATTGTCACCTACCTCCTTGAGGTATTATTATATCATGTAGGCAAAACAGCTGCCTAGTCTGCCTCTAAATTTAAAAAGAACAGAAACAATATTTTCATGGATTGACTTATTTATGTAATGGATTTTTAATATCTCAATCTTGAGATATTAAAAAATATTACAGCCTTCTTGGTAGCAATAAACGCATTCCTTGATATAGTTACACATGCTCAGACTTCTTAATTTTTATATTTTGAGCAAGAGGGTAAATAATAAATTTTAATATTTATCTTGTGTACAAACACAAGTCTGGAATGTTGAACTTTGATTAAACAATTTAGTTCTTCAGCTGTTAAGGTTGTTTGCATGGTCTTACCACAAAACAGCCAATTAGTATAAATTACCTTCAATTAATGGAGAAAATGTGAAATATTGGTTAAGCTTGCAAAATATTTTGTATGAAATAAAGAACCAGGCATTCTGCTGTATTCTGAACTGATGGGTTCCTGTGCAAGCTTTTGGATGCAGAGTCTTATTACTGAGCTCCAGGACACCTCCCTCTGCCTGTTAGCAACATCTTCCCCGCAAATACCCCATTTGATGATATTGGTTACCTAAGTTATCTGTCTACAGGGATACAGATGAACAGATACATACAGTAATCTTGTCTCTCAGAATTCCCTCAAGTGAAGCTCTCAGGAAAATAAATTGCTATTTGTTTTGGTAATTACAGTTTTAAGGACAAAACGTCTGACTGCATAAACTCAAGAAAATAGTTGGGAGTGTCATTTTGTGGGGGCAAGCAGATAACTTTCGCATATTCTTAACAACGATGCTTCTTTTTTAGGATGTGACCTAAAATGGAAAAATTTGGAACATAAAACACCCCGGGCTCTGGCAAAAGATGGAGGCTTCAAAGCTGCAGGCAAGGAGTTACGCAGAGCAGAGAGGACTGCAGCTAAACTCGCGAAGCCTGGAGTCAAAAATCCTAACCCACTCTGGGCCCTCAGGCTGCACGACTGGTCTGCGGAGCACGAGGCTTTCCTTCGGGAAGCCTTTTCCTTCGTGGACAGGGGCGATGGCGTAGTCAGCAAAGACGACTTCGTGACGACCCTGGAGGAGAAGCAAGACTTTGCCACCTCGGAGCAGCTGCTTGCCGTTGCTCAAATGCACGAAAAAAGCCGGGGAGGTGGGGTCAACCTTAACGAGTTCTTTAAGGGAACCAAATACTTAAGTAAGTCTTACGTCTTGGGATCTTTCGGGCCTAAGAAAAAGAGAAAGGGTTTGGGCAAAAAGCCAAAGAAAGGCAAGTTTGTTCTGCCTCTCCCGATCTGCACCATTCCGGAGAACGCCTTTCCGCGGCGGATAGACGGGGGCCCGCCCTACTACATGATCGAGACTTACCAGAATGTCACCGACTGCACCAGGTTCAACCGGGACCACCCTCCTGAGCACCCCATCCAGGACGATTCCGAGTGGTACATCGATGATCCCGGGAAGGTCTTCGCAAATATTAATTTTATCACCAAGGCAGGAGACCTGGCCTCTTTGAAAAAGGCTTTCGAGGCAGGAATACCTGTGGATATGAAGGATAGTTCTTACAAGACGCCACTCATGACAGCGTGTGCCAGTGGCAACATGGATGTGGTCAAGTTTCTTCTTGAAAGAGGGTATGCTTTAGGGTTTGGGGTTTTGTCATTTCCTTCCCTGCAGTGGACATCCAATGACCTGACAAAGATGCAGGCAAGGGGGTGGGACGCATGGGATTGTGGGTGCACAAAGACAGTAACCCATCAAGATGATCACAAAGGGAGGGCAAACACGCTTCATTCTGGCTTGGAAATGTCCTGTAGCTGCGGTCTCTTGCTTCTTGCTATGGATGGGACAACTCAGCTTTGCATTTAGGGCCATACGCAAGGTGAGATGGTGTGAAGCACATCTTAGTCTTCCCCTTCTTTTACGGAGGAGCACAGCCAAAACAAGTGGAACGGCTGCCAGTGACAAAAGACAACAGACAGGGTGACAGGATATCCCTAACTCTCCATTTCCCATCATCCACCTCCAGACAGGAACCATCGCCTTGCTTCATCTGTAAAGACCTTTAAAACATGGTCTTTTCATTTCTCTCTTAAAACTACAACCATTGTGGGGTTTAATTGCCCCTTGGGCAACAGTTGTACAACTGGAAGCAAGTTTCTGAACACTTGAATCCTTCCGTTCCCCCAAGTATACAATCAGCTCTAAAAGGACAAACTCTAAAATCATTGACGATTAAATGAGTTAAAGTATGCACTGCTCTTATCGGCACAATTATTGCAAATGCATGAGAAAGACATTTAATGATGCTATGGTGTTTCATGTTAAAGGTACTCATTTGCATATTATCAAAAGACAGTAACTAAAAAAATAACTTTGGGGCAGTGAAGTTTTAATGAGGACTATAATTTTAAATAATACATTATAGTGCTTAGATTTTAAAATAATGAACATTTATTTAAACTTCAGTTCATGTAGAGACAGCAGAAACAAAGTGGACTACTACAAATTTTATCTCTTTGCTCAGATTTATTTCCAATGCAATGGATTTAGAATTTTCCTTGATTTTAATCTTTGCAAAAACAGCACCTAAGTAACTTTTTAAGCAAAACATATGTATGTATGTGTATATATGTATATATACATATATTTTTATATATAAGCATATTAAGGCTGCGAAATAATGCAAAACAAAAGCATTTGAAGGCATATTAAAACATAAAAAATATTTTACATAGTTTACTTTTCTCAGAGCTTTTCCAACTGATAATTTTTAAAAAGGGAAAAATTGCATGAAATTCCTTACTTTGATTCTGTTTCAATGTTGTTTGAAACAACTGGAACCCTTAATTAGTGCATCTGTCGTATTATACAGGGCGAATGTTAATGCAACAGATAATTTTCTGTGGACTCCACTTCATTTCGCATGCCATGCTGGCCAGCAAGACATTGTTGAACTACTTGTTAAATCGGGGGCTACAATCGATGCTTTGTCAATCAACAACTCCACTCCTTTATGTAGAGCCATCGAAAGCTGTAGACTAGACACTGTAAAATACCTGCTTGATATTGGCGCTAAGTTCCAGATTGAAAATAGAAAAGGTATGCTGTGCTCCTGATGTTTGAGGGGAAAGAGGGATTGATTCTAGATTCTGAATCCTGTTGATTTTGTTGTTGTAGAAACAGAAGCCCTTGTTAAATGTTGGGGAAGCATGTCTGTACCCAGCAATTTTTTTTTAATTTATTTATTTATTAAAGATTTCTGTCTCTTCCCCGCCACCGCCTCCCATTTCCCTCCCCCTCCCCCAAATAAGTCCCCCCCCCCAGCCCGAAAAGCAATCAGGGTTCCCTGTCCTGTGGGAAGTCCAAGGAACCCCCACCTCCATCCAGGTCTAGTAAGGTGAGCATCCAAACTGCCTAGGCTCCCACAAAGCCAGTGCGTGCAGTTGGATCAAAAACCCATTGCTATTGTTCTTGAGTTCTCAGTAGTCCTCATTGTCCGCTATGTTCAGAGAGTCCGGTTTTATCCCAGGCTTTTCCAGACCCAGGCCAGCTGGCAATTTTTAAATCTTTGGTTTAAAGGCTACACCCCTGATGATTGCAATACTTGTGGACTGACATTTCTTTTTAAGTAAAGTTAAATAAACTGGGTAGTAAAGTGAAAATAACCATGAACTACAAGCCCAGAGTTCTTTTTATTTCTAAGGGTCAAATAAAAAGTTTTTCTATTATATTAGAGTAAGTACTTTTTTCTTAATCCTTGGTGTATGCTTCAATTGGATGATTACTGAAGAATACTTTAGTTAAGATGGATATGGACCAAAATTACAGAAATATATTGATGTCACATGTTTAAACATACATAATATAAATTATTTGTATATACACTAACTAAACTTAGAATATCTTTATTTTTTATTGATTTTTATTGAGCTCTACATTTTTCTCTGCTCCCCTCCCTACCTGTCCCCTTCTCCCTTCAGTCCTCTCCCAAGGTCCCCATGCTCCCAATTTACTTTACAAGGAGATCTTGTCTTTTTTTACTTCCCATGTAGTCTCTTTTAGTGTCCTCCTTGTTGTCTAAGTTCTTTGGGATTGTGGTTTGTAGGCTGGCTTTCTTTGCTTTATGTTTAAAAACCACCTATGAGTGAGTACATGTGATAACTGTCTTTCTGTGTTGGGGTCACCTCACTCAAAATAATGTTTTCTAGCTCCATCCATTTTCCTGAAAAATTCAAGATATCATCACTTTTTTTTCCACTGTGTAGTACTCCATTGTGTAAATGTACCACATTTTTCTTTTTCATTCTTCAGTCAAGGACATTTAGGTTGTTTCCAGGTTTTGGCTATAACAAAAAGTGCTGCTATGAACATAGTTGAGCACATGTCCTTGTGGCACAATTGAGCATCCTTTGGATATATACCCAAAAGTGGTATTACTGGGTCTTGAAGAAAGTTGTTTCCTAATTGTCTGAGAAATCACCACACTGATATCCAAAGGGGCTGTACCAGCTTGCATTCCCACCAGCAATGGGGAAGTGTTCCCTTTACCCCACATCCTCTCCAGCATAAGTTGTCATCAGTGTTTTTGATCTTGGCGATTCTTACAGGTATAAGATGGAATCTCAGAGTTGTTCTAATTTGCATTTCTCTGATGACTAAGGATGTTGAACATTTCTTTAAGTGTCTTTCAGCCATTTTAGATTCCTCGGTTGAGAGTTCTCTGTTTAGGTCTGTACTCCATTTTTTTTATTGGATTATGTGTGACCAATTTCTTGAGTTCTTTGTATATTTTGGAGATCAGCTCTCTGTCTGATGTGAGATTGGTGAAGATCTTTTCCCATTCTGTAGGCTGTTGTTTTGTCTTGTTGACCATGTCCTTTTGCTTTACAGAAGCTTTTCAGTTTCAGTAGGTCCCATTTATTAATTGTCTCTCTCAGTGTCTGTGCTGCTGGGGTTATATTTAGGAAGTGGTTCCCTGTGCCAATGCATTCAAGTGTACTTCTCACTTTCTTTTCTATAAGGTTCAGTGTGGATGGAATTATGTTGAGGTTTTTGATCCATTTGGACTTGAGTTTTGTGCATGGTGATAAATATGGGTCTATTTTCATTCTTCTACATGTTGATATCTAGTTATGCCAGCACCATTTGTTAAATATGCTTTCTTTTTTCATTTGATATTTTTTGCTTCTTTGTCAAAAATCAGGATGATTAAAAAAACACAAAAAAATATGTATTGGGGGTGGACAACAAATTTAAAATTCAAAATAGTATAACATCACACACATTTTTATATATGTTGTTAAAAGATTTAAGAAGGAAGTTGTACTAGTAAATGTCTCTTGATGTACTGGGATTTTGTTGTGAGGTCCTCTCTGGAGAATAGCTATCATGCTTTGTGAACTCAAACTACCATATGCTAACACATACTGATTTGTTCCTATGTGGTTTATCATTAAATCGGTTTATTATTATAACTTTCGATTTATCTTTATGTTTGAAACAGGGCATGCTGCCATGGATGTTGCAAAGGCATACGCTGATTATAGAATAATTGATATGATAAAAGAAAAAATGGATAACCTACCTAAACCAACAGATAATCAAAAACTGAAAGGCAAGCTTCCTAAACTGAAGACCGAAGGCACGGACATCAAGAAAGAGGAGGTAAAACAAAAAGAGGCTGACTACCAAATAGTAAGGGGAAATCCTAAAAGTTTTGGGGTGGCAGTGGCACTGTCTTATGCCATTGCACAACAAGGGAAAAGCGCATGCTCTATACATCTTGGGTAATAATTATAAAGATATATCTAGCAAGAAAATCATTACCAAAGACTCTACAAAATGACCATTGTAAACAGAATCCATACAACATACAAATGATTTGCTCAAATGATTAGAACACTGAAAAAAACTGGTATTGAATTTGTATCTACATGGTCCCAAATTCTACAGATTTGGTGATATGATCAAACATAGAGAGGTCAATGAAGACATTGCTGTTAGTAAGGATGTCCTGTGTGCATTTCCAAGCTGGAGGCATCATTGCGGGTACAGATGGTTCACTGAATTCCTTGTAAGGAAGAGAAACATCAATGAAAGTCAAGACATGAAAGCCCTAATGTCATTATTGGAAAGGCTGGGGAATATAGGCAGTAGATGATGTTGGTAAAGGAACTTGGCAGAGGGGACAGAGTTCTAGTCATGGAATAATCACAGTGATGGGGTCTCCACCAACTCCACCACATACACCATTATCATTTTAGTAGGAGTCCATCCTATTAATAGCCATAGATCAGGGATATATATCTTGAAATTTCCTGTTATTTGTCCCTGATATGACTAATTAAGTGAAGCCCAGCAATGCAAGCTAATTTTCTCTCCACATCCACAGTTATAGTCTTAATAATATTCTATCTTATCTTAAATTTTAGCATTTTCCTTCTTTCCAAACTTCAAAGTAAAATGTAGACAAAAGGATATTAATGAATGCTTGATTTTAGCAATTTATTCTCTTAAAAAAACTTTTTGCAGGAAACACTGTCATCAATTTATGCTGTACCAACAATAACAGAGGAAAAGAAATTACACAAGGATAATGTGGTCTACCTCAATTCACTGATTACCAGTGGTTACACGAAGAAGGTCGATATCACATTTATCCCACATAGGGTAAGTATTCTATAACATAGTGGAGTTCATAATGTCATTTTTCACATGCTGGCTCTACAGATCATCTGAACAGATGCCCATATTCATTTTCCACAGTTACTATTGAGGAGGTCCATTTGCCAGGTTCTACCACATTCATCTCAATGAGGCCAACTGTTAATTCCCAGTATCTGGTTCCATTTGTTATTATTTCCATAGTAATATTTAATTTTCCTTAAAAGACTCATGTCTATTTTAGTCAATGGCATTCCTTATAGAAGCAGTTGGTGTTGTAAATTTTCAGACCTTAACTCCCTACCAGTTCTTACTTGGAAATTTCAGACTACCAAGGCTGAAAAAAACTCACTAGTCTCTTAAAATATCTGCCCTTAAAAAAGTAGAGACATCTCTGGGGGAATGAATTATCTTTCCAGTGCCCACCCAGCTGCACTGAATAAGTAGTAATTTCTGCCTTCCTCTATGAAAACAATATGACTTCTACATTAGACATAAAGGGTTCCCAGTTCCTTTGACCTTGTATTCTGATAGCATGGTACTAAGCAGGAGTTGGCCCAGAGGTGACTAGAGAAGGAACTGAAGAGCATTTCTGATCTCTGTTGCTCGGTGGCCCTCATCAGAAATAGTGATGTTCACATAGGCAGTAAGGTATTAAGAAAGAGTAAAACGGTAAAGTGCACTTTGGGTGTGTATTTGGTAGTTCCAGGTTGAAACTGTGGGAAGTCTCCCTAGGCTGAGGGTAGCAAATTGATAGAGTGAATGCCTAGCATATGCTTAACTAAAAATATGTGTAAGTGAAAATCACATGATAACAACTATCTTGGTTTGGGCTATTTATTTCAGATTTGGAGTCCTGAAGCCACCACAGCAGAGCTGATCAGAAAGAGGGAACTGCTAAGGGAGAGATTCACATATGAGGTGGACTTCGAAGACTTCATGATGCCTTTCCAAAAGAACATCAAGGAGAAAGTTCAAGCACTGGAGGCATCCTTGAAGCTCTAAGTCACAGCAGTTGCCTCCTGGGGTTAGTGCTTTGCGGCCCAGAGTCCACAGTTTGGAGAAAGTATGTATTTCCAGCAAAGCCAAAACATTTCACCCACTAAGAATTTGTTACTAAAGATTAGTTTTTGCTGTAATAGCCATAAATATCCTGAGTTGTATCATACAGCTCTCTCATATTGCAGTGAATGGCAGGTTTTCCATATAAATGCCCAACCTTCATTGAGAGTGCAATAAGCCACATTGAAGTTATATTGTCAATAGTTTACCAGATATGATCCATTATGTTCATTAAAAATAATTCTAATGTGAGGTCAGAACCACATTAAATACAAAAACAAAACAAACAATAATGATTTTGAAAGGACCATCAAAATGGTCTTCATGTAATAGCTGATAATTTGAGCAAAATTTCTATATACTATAAAGCTATATGAGAATGACTAGAGATATTCCATTAATATGTTTGGAGAGAATCAAAGAATAAGGATGTATCTTAAAAATGCAGAATCAAGTACTAATAAAAAAAATCATGCAAAAACTGACCCCCAAGAAAACGATTTCTTTAAGTTAAGCCACAGTTGCAGAGAGTCTATAAGAGCTCCCAAACAGTGCCCCAAGAACAGATTCAAACACGATGTTTGAGACAGCAAATCCAAGACTGTGACATGGCACTCTTCAGTACCGCATTAAAGCAGAAGTTAGAATTTGGAGTTTCTATCACACATTATCATGAGGCCCTCCAGTTTCCTCTCTGTGCACTTAGAGATGTCTTGGGGAGTATTTTTGAAAGTACATACATTTTCTTTCATTTCCATTAATTTATTCACTAATATTAATAACCCTACACTGAGAATAACAATAAAATAATATTTTGATGTTGTCATGTTCCATTCCTGAGATGTCTTTTCTCCATTTGTCAAGGTAGTCTCTTATCTCAATTTTGGTAATTTAACCAATACTCATGCATGCCTGTCTTTCTTGATAGGCTGTAACTGTAGACACAACTCCAAACTCAAATTGGTTACTTATCTGTCATAAATTGCTCTTCTATCTTGAGCTAATACAACAAGTAAAACATGAGCAAACTTACTCCACATCTCCTTTCCAGGGAGGTTTACAGCCCCAAAGAAAATGTAGCTATGTAGCAACTACTTGTAGCTATGTAGATAAACACTACGGTGCACTTACTGTCTCCTGTCTGTCCTTTTGAACTCTCAAATTTTCTAAACACGTTCATTTTGTATCTCTCAAGTGCCATTTCTCCTCTGTGAAGTTTGCCTTTCTTTTTTTTACAGTTATGCATAGTATGTAATAGTTGATGTTTTTATTTCATAAAACAATATTTTTTACATACCAAACCCAGTTCTCTTTCCATCCCTCTTCCACCCCTCCTTTGCCCCACGTCACCTCCCATCCACTGCTCAAAAAGACCTCCCATGGCGAGTCAACAAAATCTGTCACATCAATTGAGGCAGGACCAAAGCCCACTCCCCTGTATCTAAGTTGAACAAGGTATCCTTCCACAGGAAATGGGCTCCAAAAACCCAATTCATGCATGGATAAATACTGGTTCCACTGCCAGTGGCCCCACAAACTGCCCAGCCACACAACTACCACCCACATTCAAAGGACCTATTTTGGTCCTATGCAGGTTCCCCAGCTGTCAGTCTGAAGTCAGTGAGCTCCCAATAGCTTGGGTCAGCTGTTTATGTGGGTTTCACCATAATGGTCTTGACCCTTTTGCTCATATTATTGTTCCTCCCTTTCTATGGCTGGACTTTAGAAGTTCGACTCAGTGCTTATGGATCTCTGCATCTGCTTTCATCAGTTACTGGATGAAAGTTTTATGATGACAATTATAAAATAGTCATCAATCTGATTACAGGGGAGGGACAGTTCAAGCACCCTTTCCACTATTGCTTAGATTCTTAGCTGGGGTCATCTTTGTGGATTCCTGGAAATTTTCTCAGTGCCAGGTTTCTCACTAACTACTTAATGGCTCCCTCTATCCAAATATCTCTTTCTTTGCTCTCCCTCTCTGGCCTTTCCCCAAACTTGACCTTCCTGATCCCTCATATTTGCCTTCCCCATCTCCTCCCCTCCCTACTCCCCTTCCACTCACACCTAATTTACTCAGGAGATCTTGCCTATTTCTGATTCCCAGGATGTCCATGTATGTCTCTCTTAGGGTTCTCCCTGTTTCCTGGATTTTTGGAGGTTATCCTTTATGTTTAATATCCACTTATGAATAAGTACATATCTTGTTTGTCTTTCTGGGTCTGGGTTACCTCTTTCTAGTTCCATCCATTTGCCTGCAAATTTCAAGATGTCATTGTTTCTTTTACCACTGAGTAGCATTCCATTGTGTAAATGGACCACATTTCCTTTATCAATTCTCTGAGGGCATAGGCTGTTTCTAGGTTCTGGCTATATTGCAAATAATGCTGCTATGAACATGGTTGAGCAAATGTCCTTGTGATATGAGTGTGCATCTTTTCAGTCTAAGAGTGTTTATGTCCAAGAGTGGCATTTCTGGGTCTTGAAGTAGATTTATTCCAAATTTTCTGAGAAACTTCCATACTGATTTCCAAAGCGACTGCACAAGTTTGCACTCCCACCAGCAATGGAAGAGTGTTCCCCTTACTCCACATCCTCTCCAGCACAAGCTATTATTATGTTTTTGATCTTAGCCATTCTGACAGGTGTAAGATGGTATCTCAGAGTTGGTTTGATCTGTATTTTCCTAATGGCTAAGGATGTTGAACAATTTCTTAAGTGTCGTTTGGCCATTTGACAACTTGTAGAGAATTCTCTGTTTAAATCTATATTCCATCTTTTTTTTTAATTGGGTTATTTGTTCTTTTGATGTCTAGTTTCTTGAGTTCTTCGTATATTTTGGAGATCAGATCAGCCCTCTGTCAGATGTGGGGTTGATGAAGATCTTTTCTTATTCTGCAGACTACTGTTTTGTTTTATTGATTGTATCCTTTGCTTTACAGAAGCTTCTCAGTTTCAGGAGGTCCCATTTATTAACTGTCGATCTCAGTGTCTGTGCTACTGGTGTTATATTTAGAAAGTGGTCTCCTGTGTTGTGTTACGGAGCGGCGGGCTGTGTCCCGCCACCCAGCTAGCTTTACCCGAAATAATTACACGGAAACTGTATTCTTTTAAACACTGCCTGACCCATTAGTTTCAGTTTCTTATTGGCTAGCTTTTACATATTGATCTAACCCATTTCTATTAATCTGTGTAGCCCACGAGCTGGCTTACCAGGAATGATCTTAACCTGCGTCTGTCTGGAGTGGGAGAATCATGGTGACTCCCTGAATCAGCTTCTTTCTCCCAGCATTCCGTTCTGTTTACTCCGCCTACCTAAGGGTTGGCCTATCAAATGGGTCTAGGCAGTTTCTTTATTAATAAGAAATCACTCCCACATCATTTCCCCTTTTTCTGTTTAGACAAAAAAGAAAGGCTTTAACTTTAACATAGTAAAATTACATATAGCAAAACAGTTATCAAGCAAGAATTACAGTTACAATATTTATATCTATTTTATCTTTTATCATAACTAAGGAAAACTATAACTATCTATTCATTCTTTAACTCCATCAAAGACTCCAGAAGGATATAATACTACCTAAGTAAACAAGAAATAAGAAAACTCTAGAAATGACAGAGACATCTTGCTGCCTGGACAGTCACCCAAAGTTCTTTTGTACCTTTGGGGCATCCATCTTCAGCCTTCAGGCCCAAAGTATCCAGCAGACATTTCCATGAAGCAGGAAATTTTAAAGACAGTTCAGTCACTATCTGCTGTGTCCTGCAGAATGTCTCGCAGACTCTTTCATGAGTCATGAACCCCAAAAGACCATCTCACCTTTAGGCAAGTTCAGCAGTCCTCTCTCTGTGGGTTCTTTGTGTCCAGTTTATGCATCAGTCCAGGCAAGAGCAGTTTCTTGCCCAAATGGCTATCCAACTCCATAACGATCCTCTTCGATGCCCATCTTCCTCTCGAAGTAGATTGGTGCCACCAGGAGCAGATATGTTTCATTGTCATGAAAAGTCCTAAGTTATTAAAACATTAAATGCCATATTCTGCAGTCTTTGAAAGATATGAAGAATGTCTATCTAACTGAAATGTATCTCTATATATCCAGAAAATCTAACTAACGTGACTACAAGCTTGACTATTATTGATGATTAACCATTAACCTATATTTCTTAATTATACATTACATTTTTAAATGAACTACACAATCACAATACCTTAATCAAGATCAGAAATACATATACATATAACAAAATTGACTGTAAAATCCACACCAATGCAAATTACTCATACCTATATCATTTCCCCCTTTAAATGTAAAAGAACATTTACAAACAATATTTTGGGAACATGGGCGCAGTTTTTTCTCTCCAAACTGCTTCCTGCTGAATGGGGGCGCTGTTAATCAGATCATTTAGGGTGTAACCTGTGTGCCAGGTTTATCTCAGTTGTCAGTTGAGTGAAGTAATTTTTTGAGGGTGTTCATAGGAACTTTTCGGGAGGTCGTGGTCTATCATACCATATCGGGATAGATGCAATCCATAGGGTCTGGTCCTCTGTGAAAACAAAAGAAGACCCTTTCCAAAGCATCATATCCTTAGACCCAAATTTTGAAGTCATACCCTCATGATATCCGTTTTGGTTCCACTTGGCAGCCCATAGAATGAAATGTCTCTCTGTACTTAGCTCCTTCACAGTCAAAAATTTTAAAGAAAACACAATGTACATAATCCAGACTCTCTGTGAATTTTTCATTTTTACGTGGCTTATTTTTTTTTATTTCTTTTAATCTCTTAACTATCTGTACTCTGTCTCTTTAAAGACTTTACCTTTTTTTTTTTAAACCATTAACTTTATTTTTTATATTGTTTTTCTTCTGTCTCTCAAGTCTATGTGTATTCATCCAACTCTGTGATCCATTGAGGTCTGTTATGTCTGAATCTGTTTTATTGTGAATCTGTAATATTTTTAATATCCAGGAGCATTTATTAAAATGTTAAGCACTTCTTAAAAACTTAAGTTGTACCATGTACAGGTAATATGGTACCGCCTGTGTCCTGCCCAGTTGAAACCTTAGATGCGCTGTTTTTATGGTAATTACGGTAGTTCCTGCCTGAGACCAGCACAGTTCAGCATGGCAGAGCTGAGCCAAGCCGCTCCTGCCTCAGAGCCATTTGGTGCCCCTGAGCCACACACAGTTCCAGGCACACAGCAGTCCACGTTGCCATCAAGCAAGCCGTAGAGCTTTACTCCAAATGTTCCATTCAAAAGCTCTGTCTCCCACAGGAGCCAGACAGAGATCGCAATGGCGGCACAGCCCAGAAAGCCGGCATTTTAAAATGACGCAGCTTTTTTTTTCTGCTGCTGTTGCCGAATCAGGAAATCTCTCTACAGCACGCCACCAACAAACAGCAAAAATCTGTGTTAAAGTCTCTCTCCCTTATTTTTAAGCCTTCTCAGGTTTTTAAGTGGATTTAGTCCATCACGTCGGGCGCCACTCTGTTGTGTTACGAGCAGCAGGGCTGCGTCCCTGGCACGCGGCCGCCCGCATGGCTAGCTTTACCTGAAATAATTACACGGAAACTGTATTCTTTTAAACACTGCCTGACCCATTAGTTTCAGTTTCTTATTGGCTAGCTCTTACATATTGATCTAACCCATTTCTATTAATCTGTGTAGCCCACGAGCTGGCTTACCAGGAATGATCTTAACCTGCGTCTGTCTGGAGTGGGAGAATCATGGTGACTCCCTGAATCAGCTTCTTTCTCCCAGCATTCCGTTCTGTTTACTCCGCCTACCTAAGGGTTGGCCTATCAAATGGGTCTAGGCAGTTTCTTTATTAATAAGAAATCACTCCCACATCACTCCTGTACCCATGGGTTTCAAGGCTACTTCCCACTTTCTCTTCTGTGAGGCTCAGGGTGGCTGCATTTATTTTGAGGTCTTTGATCCATTTGGACTTGAGTTTTATGCATGGGCAGAAATATTGGTTTATTTGCATTCTTCTACATGTCAACATCCAGTTATGCCAGCATCATTTGCTGAAGATGCTTTCCTTTTTCCATTGTGTAATTTTAGCTCCTTTGTCAAAAATCAGGTGTTGATAGTCATGGAAATTAATATCAGGGTATCAGGGTCTTCTATTTGATTCTATTGGTTCACCTGTCTGTTTTTGTGCCAGTACCAAGCTGCTTTCATTACTATAGTTCTATAGTAGAGCTTGAAGTCAGGGATGGTGATGCCTCTGGAAGTTTGTTTATTGTACAAAATATGTTTTGACTATCCTGAGTTTTTTGTCTTTCCATATGTACTTGAGTATTCTTTCAAAGTCTGTGAAGAACTGTGCTGGAATTTTGGTGGGGATTACATTGAATCTGTAGATTGCTTTTGATAAAATTGTCATTTCTTTTATTATGTTGATCCAACTATCTAAAAGCATGGAAGATCTTTCCATTCAAAACCTTCAGGATCTGAACCTAACGGGGGAGAAAAAAACTGTTTCCTTCTCTATATCAACCTTTACTAACATTTGCTTTGCTTGATTCTTAAATTGTCCCTTATTCTGCTAGCGGAAGCCCTTAAATGTCAACTCCTAATAACAAAGGTGTCTACTGAAGTATCTACATAATTCCCTGTTTCTGGAATGTGTAGGGAAATGCTTTTGCATTCAGAAACAAGAGAAATGTATGCATGGTACCAGAGCTTCATCTCAGTGATATGGAGAAACAGCCATTTGTAAACACAAACTGAGAATACTGGTCCCATCAGCACTCTTTCTCCATATCTGAAATGTTTATTTTCATTTTAGTGGCGCAGTGCATTTGAAAAGGAACTGCTGTCCAATGATATTCAAGTGGAGTTTGATGCTAAAACCAAACAGAGCAAAGCCAGAGTTCTGCCAATACCCTGAAACAACATTGGTGTTACACCGAATGGTTCATGGTCAGAAGCAGCAGGATGGGGAGCTGGGAGCTGTGTCTCACCTTCCAAAGCTAGAGTAGAAAAGTCTGTGTGAGCAAAATGATTATTCCATAGAGGAAATCTTGACTGGCATAAAGTCTGTCAATGTTACATGAAAAGATAACTACACAGATTATATCACATCTCAGACTCATAATTATACAATATGTAAATGGAAATTTTCTAGGTTGTTATGGGTTTAGGAGGTTTGGGGCATAAATTGTGTTTTAGCTTCTATTTAAGTTTGACTTGTATTTTCCAATTTTTAACAATGAAAATGCACTCATTTGTAATAAACACATTCATTATTTTAATAGATAAAAGGTTGGTACCGTGGTCTATAATATCAAAGTGTCTAGATCTTTGCCTAGCTAGGAACTCTTGAGTCAAGAACTGAAGAGCAGGTGATCTGAGAAGGGAGCAAGCACCCCAAGACAGGCTGACACAGGATGGGCAAGTGAAAGAGTTCAAGCAGGTGTGGGCTTTTCAGGGGTGGTTAGAACATCGGCAAAAAATCTGGGTGTCTAGATTCCTGAATCAGCCATAAATAGCTACAGACAGAGGGGCTAAAGAAATGACATTCCATGTCCAGGGGTAGTCCCATGTAATTTGTGATAACTACCATGTAGAAAGCATGTAGGAACTGGGAATTAGTGTGTAACATGGTGTACGGTTCTTATTTGATTTTATACCAGGGAGACATGAGTTAAAATGGTGAGTTTTATCCACAGACTCAGATTTGAATCTCTGTTGTCATTTTCAAACTGTGTGTCTATTGGCCATGTACCACTGGCCACTGAGTCTGATTCATCATTCGGAAAGAAGGGATAATAGTTATGTGGCCTTAGACCACCTTGCAGAATCCAGCCAGATGTGTTAATACTTTCAGGGCACTAGCCTTGTGCCCACTTACAGCTGGTACTCAGTTGTGGTTCACTGTGAACCATTAGGCAGGAAGGGAAACCAAAGTGGGCAGAGGAAGAGGACCAGACCTGGAACACACAGCCATAAAAAGTTTGCTGATACACACTCATCACTGGTGAATTTAAAACATAAAATTTTTAGCTTAAGTGACGTAAGCATGTACATATTTATCTAGTTTACTTTCTAATAATCAGAGATAGTCAAACAGTGCTTGCTATGAGACATCAGTACTAATTCTAGTCATGGCAGTTTTAGTGGATAGTGGACCAAGGGTTTAGTTTTTTATTTTGTCTTCAGAAGTTAGTTTCCTTCAGTATCTGAATAGTTGTGTAGATTAAACTGGAGGATCGGTAGTGCAAGTCATCTGTGGAGGGAAACGTTCTCAGATGAGTCTTGTCAGAGAAAGGATAAGATGGAGCAGGAGAAAATATTAAAGATATGAGCTCAAAAAGGAATTGGCTCCTATCTGTTGCATGTGACACTGTGGAGGATGGATTGTACCAGCAGAGGCTAGGCTGTTACCACTGGCCTCAGACACAAGCTAGCTCTTGGTCGGGAGAGAAACCTTACAACCATCATCACCTGACTGGGTAGCAGTGGCTCCTAGCAAGCAAGGTGTGAAAATCAGCCTTGATCATCACTTTTTTGGGGTAAGAAGGGACAATGAAGTCTAAGAACTAAGGCACACTTCTGTGTATTTCTGTGAGTCTTTTTTCTGAGACACTCAGGCCATTGGAACTCCAAAAAGTTTAGTTCATTGGCAGATTCAAAATTTGAATAGATTATTGGGAAGTAATTGGAAGGTAGTCACTGAGATGTGTCCCTGAATCTTATCTCTGGCCCTCACATCCTCCCATTTTCACTTCTCTCTAATTCCAGTCTGCACAGAGATAAAGATGCTCGTATGCTACGTGCTCCCCCATAATCACACATTCAACCTCACAGGGAGCCCTGGACCATGGAGCCAAGTGAGACTTGAGAGAGATTAGTGAGCAAGAGCAATCCTCTAGAGAGGGAGGCAGCTGTGAACCTACACCTTCATCAGCTGAGTACAGTGTGGGTAGCTGGCAAGGGAAACCTGGGTAGGGTACCGGTAATTTGTTCTACCAGTGATAGGCTTTGGAATGCAAAGTTTGAGGGCAAAGATCTTGAAGGTAATTCTTTGAGGTCATTTTTGCATACCATGCTTTCTGTTTCAATAAATTTGAGTTTACAGATTTGTCATATACATCCTTAAGAATAAAATAATGAACAAGAACAGCAATGCAAACTCACTTGGCAGCTACTTAGAAGGAGAAAGCAATTCACAAATTCCACTGGTAATTTATGTTTCTTAAAACTTGATTATTAGACATTGAAAATCATAAACAATTTCTTCCCCATGTTCTGGGATAAGATCATACATCTGCTAGGTACAAATGAATTAGCCCCAGTAAAGTTAGTTTAGCAACTTACATTGTATTTTCAATTTAAGAAATTCAATATGTAGCCACAAACGATGCCCAAGAGACTCACTGAACTTGCATCTTGTATTCAAGGAGGGTGGTATAAAAAGAGAGAAGGGGGAATCTCAGAAACCTACATAGAGACACTAACTTCAAGTAAGGAGCCAACTGAACTTTATTGTTATCTTTTTAACCATTCCCATGGACTGCATGATTTTGTGGATTCGTGTTTAACTATGGATCCTAAGGGAAATTTACAAAAAAAAAAAAAAACTCATGATAACATCCTCATAGGCTTCAGTAGTTATTACTACACCAAGCAGTGTCTGGGTAAAAAGGAAAAACTAAATATTCTGTTTGCATTCTGGAAGTCGATGGAGATTTTTTTTTTATCCTTAGTTAACCATTAGTGTGCATGATACTTGTGGATTTATTTAGGATTACTAATGGTGATGTTTCCCTTTTGTCTTTGTAGGTCAGACTTTGAAGAGGAACTGGTACACAAGGCTGATTCCCTTAGATTATAGTCGCTAACCCAATGATTTGAAATACTCCTCTGTTTCCCGAAAACTAGGATGTTCCTGAGGCTTTGGTATCATGCTCTCACCTAAGGGAATGGGAAGTGAAAAATACAACTTTCCCCATAGGCATTAGTGAAATCAACATATAAAATAAAACAAGCAATACAAAAAGTATTCTGGTTAAGTCTGAATGGATCCCAAGTCAAAGCAATACTTCATAGCTGAAGAAAGAGTCAGCCAGATGGAGGCTTTATCAGCAACAGGAGAACCCAGGCAGACCAGGCATCCCTAGATAATGCTCCAGGGAAGGACCTCATCTTCCTTACATATGCACATATGCATCCTTATGTAAACCTTCCATCTGTCAAAGGCTAGTGTTGCCATAATGGCAGCGATCCTAACTCTACACACATTTAACTTCATTCATCCCCTCAGCGTAGGCTTACGTAGTGCCGATCATGGAATCCCTAAGCACGCTCCTTGCTCATTCCTGTGGCGCATTACAAGGAGTAACTGATCCAGGCTGTACTTCCCAGGTTTCTGCATCATTTGGTTCCCAGATGGATTCAGAGAGTGGAGATCCTGTATGAGACAGAAGGTAGAGGGAGGTGTGGAGAAGCCAGTTCTCTTTCCCTCTTTGCCTTCAGTAGCATCCCAGGCCATAGTTGTGTCTATCTCCATCTCCCTTCTCAGCTTCCATGTAACAGTCCTGCTGCCCTTTTACCAGATGCTCCATCCCCTGTGCTTCCTTAGTACCATCCACTCTCCCAGTCCTAGCTCCTAGGGATAGTAACAATGAGCTTTGTTCTTAGAATCTGGGCTACTTGGCAATGCAGGTTGCTTTCTGCATAACCACACTCTGTTCTCCTTCCAGAACCACCCAGAGGTTTCCCTTTCCTTCATGGGATCATGATTTACTAAGTTTTAAACACTGGTATGTCAGGAGGCAATGGAATGTAAAATCAGTCTTGGCCACTACCCCAATAATTGAAGAGTATTACAGGGCTTAAATTATTTTGCAATGTGTATTTGCATAGCTTTAAAATAGATGAAAGATTTGGTACAGCAGGACAGAAGATGAACTACCGTATAGCAGTATGAGATTTCTAGGCACGGCCCTCTATAGTCTGTCCTTAGTCATTAGGGGTGGGACCCATGATACTTAAATTACACACTAACAAGACAGATGTCATCCCAGGCAGGTATTTATTGGAGCATCTTTCATATTCACTGACTATGAAGTTAAGCACACACATTAAATTTTTTCAGTACTGTAATGAAATACCTGAGCCAGGTTACTTTATAAAGAAAAGAGGATTGATTATTTGGTTCATGGATGTGCATGGTGAAAGTCCAAATAGCATGGTACAAGGTCATGTTGACAAACATTTGTGACTGGTTTGCCTCATAGAAGATATTAATAGCAGAAGCATGTAGAAGTGGAGGTCATAGAGCCAGACAGAAACCAATGAGAGACTAGATGGAGTCCGGCATGGGCTTTTATAATAATATTCTCATGAAAACTGATCAGGGTGTCCATAAGAGATCTCTAATCCCCTTGTGAAGGAACCCTAATGACCTCACTAGGTTCCACTTCTAAAAGGTTTCATCCCTCAATAGCTCTACCCAGGGGACCATATTCTCAGGACCTTCCTATAGGAACACATCCAGTTTAGGAGTCTTTTAAAACAAGCAGAAACTGCCAATCTACACACCTCTGTTCAATTTAGAAAAGTTAATGCTGGGGGCTTACAGGATAGTTTTCAGCTTTAGATAGAACATTGTCAAATCTTAGGATTTCAGACATGCCAGGAGATAATTATAGGCTTCTCTGATATAGCTACATGAGGCTACCTCACACGACCTGTGAACTTACAGTATACAAGACACAACCAGGGAAGTTAGATAGCGAAGTGTCTCGTGAGCAGAGTTCTGTAGGAATTGCCCTCCAGGAAGAGAATTGAAGGGCAGTATCCTGCGTGGTGGAGTCATTCAGAAGAGGAAGAGAGGACAACTAAGTTAGAATGAAACCAGGGAATAGGAAAAGCCAGATGATAACATGTGAGGAATGAGGCAGGAAAGTGATTTATTTCCAATTTGTTCTGATTCCTCCCTCTGCCTAGACTCCTCCTCGATGCCAGTAACACTGTGAATTCTTTGGTACTTCCAAGTATCATTTTAGGTTATCTCCCATAAAAAATATTGGCATTTGCTAATCAATGTGGAAACCATTAAAGCTAATGTTTTCAAGGGAGGATTTTAGCAACTCCACTGGCAATGGTGTCTCCCCCGGGTTCCCCTACAGCACTGAGCAGAGCTGCTGTGTGCTTTCTGTCCTTCCTTCTGTGCGAGCTCTGCTCTCAGCCACAAGTTAAAAAAGAAAAAAGAAAAGAAAAACGATCCAGGCTTCCCTTCCAGAATCCTAGGTAAAAATGTACTTGCCCACAGTAAAAACTAGGGATGCTAGGCATCACTATGGCCTGAGGATGCAACATTCTTGTTGGTCAGCTGGATTTTGCAATGTAATATCTACAGGATGGAGTAGTTATCTCTAGATAGCTAATAAGACTGCTATGTGAAAAAGGATGCCTTAGTGAGAAAAAAGTGTGTTTTACCCCCAAAAGGAAAGCTGTAGATACTGGAACATAAAAAACAAATAAAAAACAAACCAACAAACAAAAACATTTCCCCACTGCAAAAATCTGTCAGAACATTAAGTTCCATAATTTCTCAAAAACCACCTTCTGATCCTTCATCTCTGCACATACTACCTAGGCAAGCTCATTATTACTCCACATGGAATGGTTTCAGTCTTTGTATCCTACTTAGGCTTCCTTTTTGAGATATGCATACCTGCTGAGGTACCCTACACTACCTTTCATCTGGGAAGGTGCAAGGTCTTAGAAGCCCTTTTCTTGTTTAAGAAAGTTTTGGAAACATTCTAAGATAGAACATGTCTTGCTATCACGCTGAAACATAATAATTAGATAACTTATTTTCGAATGGATTATGTATATGGCTATTATGTATATGTACATTCAAACATTCTCAATGCCTATTGAGGCATGGAGAAGTTTGTTCTTACGCTAATTCCTCCATGACTGCTGTATTTAGGAATCCTTGCATCTAACTTTGGATCTTGGTCTTCCACGGGACTCTAGGGTTTTTCTCTTCTGCTACTGGTACATAAAAAGTTCAAGTCTTCTTCCAAACAGTTTATCTACTATTCACTGGGACTGGGTCTCCCTTACCCTAACTGATCTTCTAGTTGAGGCTCATCTCAACTCCAACCTGATATAAAAAGGGGATGAATTATTCTGAAGGCATGGAAGGTCTGCAAACAAGGAAGCAGCCCTTCTACATATCATTTGCAAATGACTCTGCAGGTCATTTTTGATTGTGAGATGACAGAACTGGAAAAGTACAGACACTGTCTTCCTACAATGCATGTCAGGAGATAAATGTGTCCTACAGAATTAAAATCCATTCCTGAATGTACCATATGTTTTGTGTTCAAACAGGAGAATAGTGCTTGACTCACATGTTCTTCTGTATCACAGACCCAAAGAATTGCAATAATAAAAATTGATTGGCTACACATTTCCCCAGTGCCCCATAAAACTTTTGACTTTTCTTCATTTGAAATACATGATTACACACGAATAGGAAATAGGGGATGATATTATTCAGACTATTTGGTAGCACGTCTCTGAAAAATGGAAATAAATAATGGAAGGGTAAAAATGGGGTAAGAAAAAAAGAGAGAAAGAATGAGAGAGGGAACATATTGATTGATCGAGTTGCAGTAATTGGGTTGGTGGCTTTTTATTTCATCCTTCAACTTCAAAACATCATCTAGGTTGGACCAAAATGTACTTAAATCCTTTATACTTTATTCTAAAATCAATAGTTTAGAAACACTGTTCTTTTTTAGGCTTTCGGTTTAAAACCTTACTGGAATAGAGAGGGGAGAAAGGTGTTTTTATTCTTATCCAAGCATTCCAGCTGATTCTAGTTTCTCCCTATTTAATCTCTCATCCCTACCATTGGAGTTGTTGAAACTTTTTAAGTGGAGAGAAATGGAAATAAAAATTTCAGAAGTGTATGTAGAATCTTCACCTAAATAATAAAAAGTCATTCATTCACACGTTATTTGTGATGAATTCTAAGGGCTTATTTTCAGCATCCCAGAGATGGTAGTGGCTCTTGCCACCACAATAAAAAGAAAGAAACTAAATAACAGACTTGTTATTATAAATTGGGATGAATATGAAAAGAGAAAGAGCATCATGTGAAGTTTTAAGTAGACACTCAAGGAAGACTTCCCTGAGAAAACACCCAAGCTGAGAGGTGCAGAGTAGTAAAGGAAGTCAGGCTTCATTCAAGAAGAAAATTCATGAAGAAGCAGCCACTTTCAAAAACTCTGAGATGGTGAAGCTTGCTGTAGAGCAGGAGAAAGTCCAGAAGGCTTCCAACAAAGAAGGTGTCAAGAGAAGAGCAATGAGCTTAAGGCTAATAAGACTATGACAAACTGTATGGACCTTTCAAAGAAGAAGATTGATTTCCTTCTAAGTTTGATGTAACAGCAGAAATAAATGAAGCTGACAAATGACACAAGCCAATTCACTTGATTTAAACCTGAATCTCGATGATCTGAGGAAAAGGCAGAGATGAAGAAATGAACTGAAGCTACTTAGGAGAGTGTTGTATTCTCTGAAAGAAGTTAACTGCCTGTGCTTGGCAGTCTCCAAATTTCCTCTAGTATTTCTCTTCTATTTTTCTCACCCCAGTGTAGCACCTTTACTCCTTCATTGATCAGGGTTGACCTAGGTATCCAATAAGATCGCTCAAAGATGATGATCCAAAGGTAAACAATAAAAGATAACTGCAGTGATGGTTGAGCAAAGCCCACTGTTGATAATGAGAATGTTGACAATGACAATGAGAATCCTGATGCCATTCTGGGAGATAATTCCTTTTCGTAAGAACTGAGGCTTCTACCAGCAGCCAGCACAAACACTCCATCAATGTACATGAACCACACTGGAAGATATAGCCACTCATCAGAGTTCAGATGACAATAGCCATGATAGCATTTTGAATGTATTTTCATAATAGATCCTTGGCCAGAACTCTTTAGTCAAGCTACTCCCAAACTCCTGACCCATGGATACTATGAAGGATATACAACATTCACTGTTTATGGCACTAAGGTTTAGGGCAGTATGATGCAGCAGGAGACGAGTAGTTAAATTGTGGAGGCTCAGAGAACAGAACAGACTTGAAAGATACCAGAGAGGCCCACTCCAAGCGACATGATGAGGGTCTTGTTGTGTGTGAGTGAACACCTGTAGGTGTCTGGTTTATGCAAGTGCACACATTGCATCATACACAGAGGAGTGCATCAGACAGTCCCATATGCCGTGTGCTCAATTAGAGAACCAAGTAGATAAACAAGCTCAGAAGAAGAAAATATGATGAGTGACACATAGTAAGTAACATTTAGATTGCTGGTGATATGTAAAATCATAGGAATAAATTACAGCAATAAGACCAAGATGATTCTGGCTCATGAGCTGAAAGCTGCAGTTTTCCATTGTGTATCAATCAAACAAAATGCTGTTACATGAAAACAATAAGGGAAATTATTAGAGGGGACGGAAGAAAAGATGTAATTGGTGACATGGTGTAAATGACCATCAAGAGGAGGTCATCCTTTCCCATATGCTACAGAGGTATGCATGTTTCACTCATGAATTATAGACAAAGATTGCATTGCAAAATTCCAGCAGGTGTTTTATATTAGGAGGGGCTTCTGGGTATATATAATATACTGGTCAAAACACAGCAAACTGAAAGGAATGTAAATGGAGTCACCATAAAATGAAGAGAGAATGCCTCAACTAGACATTTTCTGCCACCAAGTTAAACCTCTACTGCCAGGCCTAGCTAGCATCTTGTCATCTTATTGAGTCAGTGGCTACAGGGGTCCGAAGGATTTCTCCAAACATCACAGTCTATTTCCATGACTATTGGTTGTTCTCTACAACCTAATGGTAAGGCCAATTGCTGAAAACAATTATTATGTCATCAAATACAGAGAAGTTGAACTAGAAACTTCACTGCTACAAACATCCATAGTGCTGGAATGTTTTGCACATTGCCACAGGAAAAAAATAATTATCAATACTATCCAGCTAGAAACGCTAAACCTGCAACAGTGAACCTTCTGGTAGATATACTGCATCAATAGTAGAACAAATGGTATAGGTATAACCAGCACACATTTTTTTAAAATTGGAATTAAGGCACACTGCATAAGATGGAACCCGTACCTGACATTGCCAAAGTGACTAAGAACCTGAGACTAGATAGGTAATGGACCTAAAATAAAACTTAAATATTCTTATGAAAGAGCATAGCAATAAAATGGGTCCTAATTACATATCGATATACCCACAGACCAGTACCATCACTCAACCCTCCTTAGAGAAGCTTCTTGCAGTAGATGGTAATAAACACAGAGACCCACAATTAGACAGTGTTCTAATTTGATGTACTCAGTCATGAATGAGATTGTACTGGCTGGTTTTGTGTATCAACTGGACACAAACCAGAGTCATCAGAGGAAGGAGCTTCAGTTGAGGAAATGACTCCATGAGATCCAGCTGTAAGGCATTTTCTTATTTAGTCATCAATGGAAAAGAGCCCAGCCTATGCTGGGTGGTTTCTCTAAGAAGGAGGGCTGAGCAAGCCATAGGGAGAAAGTCAGTAAAAAGCTCCCCTCCATGGCCTCTGCATCAGCTTCTGCCTTCAGGATCCTGTCCTGTTTGAGTTCCTATCCTGATTTCCTTCAGTGATGAAAAGCAAGGTGAAAGTGTAAGCCAAACAAGCCCTTTCATCCCCCAAGCTGTTTGTGTTTCATCACAGCAATAGAAACCCTAACTAAGACAGGGATGTTTTCATCAAAGCCCTTCCCTCAAGCATCTATGTGGAAGAGGCTAGAAGACTGTCATAGCCAGAGGTGATGGGGACGTCAAGGTAAGAGTGTCTTCCAGACACAACAGAACTAATGTACATGTGAACTCACAGAGCCTATTGCAGCATTCCACAGGAGACCTGCACTGATCAAGAAAAACAACATCCCAGCACTAAAAAAGGGAAGTAGAAACAAAGTTCTATAAAGTATTTATGTAATTAGTCTTTGTCACTAAAAACGTGGGAGTCACATATCAAGGAAAAAACCCTGAATGATAAGAAAAGCAGTGGAGAAGTGATCAATGATCTCCTCTCTCTCATTCCTTGATGATGATGATGATGATGATGATGAAGAAGAAGAAGAAAAAGAAAAGAAGAAGAAGAAGAAGAAGAAGAAGAAGAAGAAAAAGAAGAAGAAGAAGAAGAAGAAGAAGAGAAGAAGGCTAAGACTCTCTCTAAGCCCTACCCTACTACTTCCTGTGTTTCTATCTATCCTTGGTCCTCCAAAACCTCTATGGATAATTTTGGTCAGCTAATAGTTAGCTCTGCCTGCTGATTCAAAGCAAACTTTATTGTCAGTCTTGGGAGTATCAGAATACAATCACAATATCACACAATAGTCCTACCCCTAACCAAGAAGTTATTTGCAACTGAGAGTTCCCCTTTCCAGTTCCCTTCAGCACACCCCACTGTGATATTTTATCACTTGCCCTTATAGAGAATATGGTCTGCACCTTGGTGCCCACATGTAAACCAGGATCATCAAACATTCCTCCACATTGTTTCTACCCTGGGACCTGTTCAGCTGATCTGGCATAGAAGGGACAGGCAATGAACATTTGCACAAAGTATCCCACACGAGTCTAACAGTAACCTGGGATAAGAGCTTCAGAACTTGATCAAGTATAATGTTTGGAGTGACAAAATTATTAAGCAGTTTCATTTAGTAAATTAGGCATATGGAAGGACTTCTGATAGTGTCATGCCCCTTCTGCTTTTGAGTCTCTAAGTACCAGGTAAAAGATCAGCTCTAACTGGTAAGGGGAGGGGTCATTGGAAATGATTCTTACCACATCCAGCCTGGAGTGTTGAATTGCCAGAGTCAGACTCTAAACTCATCTTCTCTGCTGCTGCCTACTTTGCTAGCCCAGGAAATCTAAAGCTCGGTTCAGAGTTGGCATCCATGGACACTGACTTGTCAGCTAAAGTCTTAGTTAGGGTTTTTTATTGCTGTGAAGAGACACCATGACCAGGGCAACTCTTATAAAAGAACATTTAATTAGAGGGCTTGCTTACAGTTTCAGAGGTTCAATTCATTATCATCATAGTGGTGAACATGGCAGTGTGCTGGCAAATGTGCTGGAGATAAGAGTTCTTCTTCTTGACTAAGAGGCAACAGGAAGTTGACTGAGTGTCACACTGAGGGAAGCTTGAGCACAAAAAGACCTCAAAGCCTGCCCCCACAGTGACACACTTTTTCCAATGAGACCACACCTACTCCATCCAAAAAGGGCATACCTCCCAACAGTGTCACTCCATTTGGGAACCATTTTCTTTCAAATCACCACAGCTAATTAGCACATGAAAGTAAACTTAGAATGGTTCCAGCACAACTTTCAATAATGTTTCTAATAAGTATATGAACATATTGTCTCAGCTCTTCCCAAATGTAGTTACTAAAATTTTAACTATCAATAAATACTGAAACTGTGCTTAATGTTAACTTGTAATAATGAATCCAAAACATTTGGATTTTCCAGGAGAAAATCAAAAGAAATAATATTCTAAAATCATGCTAGTTTCTTCCTTTCTCTCATTGTCAGTTTTTTTTTCAAGCATTTTACCTATAACTATAGGACCTGTATAAATTATGACCAAACATATTTTTGCTCTTTCACAGAAGATATTTTGCTAAATATGCAGGATCTTTATCTCTGCCATATTATGTACCAAAGGATAATAGATTTGGCAGCAAAAAGAGACAGTTACATTCCATTAAACGCCAACTGTGTGATAGAAATCTGGCTTTAGGTTCTGCTCCCAGACTGACAGAACATTTAGCTTCCAATGGTCTGAAACATACTGTCCAATCTAATAATTTCCAGAGTCACGTTTTACTGCATTTTAAAAGACAGACATCAATATTATATTACTTTTATATGTTCTCTAAATAATGACAAATGTTTTGCCAGTAAGTAAAATTTGATTAAATTCATTAATCTCTTGATGGGATAGTTTATTTAATAAAAGACTGAATCATGTTATTTGATTTTTAGGATTTAAATAAAATTTGATTATACATGGAATAGGTTGTATAAAGGGAAAACCCTAAAATTTAGATGGAAAATGAAAAAAAATTGCCCATAATTTTAATCCTAGAAAATAATCAATTACTTCGATCTTTTACTTAACTCCCCATGTATTTTCTTTAAATGGTCCATTTTAATAAATATAGCATAATCTATACTGGTTTTCAACCTTTGTTTCTGACTATAGATGCCACCTATATGTGGGTCTTTATAGGGATTTTTTAAAATATGAAATTCTTAAGACAAAAATATATGCCATTGAAAAGTAACAGTGCCTTCACTCCGTTAGAGTTCATCTCAAGCACATTCTATAGAACAGCCCTTAGAAGTACAATTATAACATTTTTCAGAGGGCCAAATACTTATCCATGTCTTAGTTGGGACAATTACATCATCGTGTTTGTAAAATGGGGCAACCTCCATATGTTACAGACAAAAAAAGGCAGCCTGTTCATTCCAAGAGCTCTAGGCATGTGGAAGAGATATAGAACAGAAAACAGTTATAATACAAAGTTGTTAATCCAGGCTTTGAGATAAGCAGGGCATGCAAAGCAGCTTCCTAAGAAGCCCAGCCTGTGAAGGGAAATCAACTGAGGGGAAACATGTTCTCAGGCTGACTCAAGGATGGGCACAGCCAAAGCCAGGAGAAAGAGAGCCATCACCCAGAAAATCATCCAGACACAAGTGTTATTGCAGGATTGAAGAATATAGAGTAGAGACGTTTAGCAGACTATAAGGGGAAATGAATGAAATCTGAGCACCTCGATAAGGCTGATTCTACTGAAGAGCCTCAGCTCCAGCACTCATCCAGTTAGGAATGGAAAGGGTCTAAAAGAAGCAGGGGTAACCTCATGAGTATCAAGCAGATATAGAACATCCCTTACGCCCCACAAGCCACCTGGATAACCATCTTAAATGATGGTCACAATGGTCAAATTATCCCTCAATATATCTTTTCAATCTTTTGGCTTGAGATTTTAAGAAAACAAATGTAATTATTTTTGGATTATATTTCAAGTGGATCACAAAAAGACCAGAGATAAAGTGTTTGAAGTGAGGAGACAAGGGCCTTGTTATCACAGTAAGAGAGACCCTTACTAACCAACTGTCTGGCACAAAATACCATTGCAATTATTACTCTAGACATGATGGTTTATCTGAAGTACAAACAGAAAAGAGAGTAATCTATCATGAGCAACACAGTCAGCAAATTCTAGTCATTTCTAGCCCACCACTGAGGTGATTATCCAGATGGACACTCCTTTGCTAAGTGAGAAGATGTGTCAGACAAAGATCAGAACTTTACAAATGTCAGGGGATGATGAGGCTCAAACCAATTCTTTCATTTTCCGTTAGGTTGCTAACAGGTTTATCTGCATAGACCCTTTTCATTGAGATGGGCAGCATAGGAAGCTATACAAATACTATATAGGACTTAAAATTGTGCCAACTCATCATTTATCCTCTGAATACTACATACTTAACAAGTAGAACTTTCTCAGACTCTTTTCAATTGCCTCACGAATTTGCTGACACTGAACATATTCAACAAATAAATATATGCACACCTGTTTGGAAGACCATTGAATGAACGGCTTTAGGCAAGAATTGTGCCAAGATGAAAATACTGATTTAAAGCTTTGAGGGTTCCTCTTAAATCTTTCATTTTTTTTTCTACTGCAACTATGAATATACACTCGTCTGTAAAGAAATTCAGCTAAGAAGATGTAAAATTTCAAATACAGGTAAGAAAAATATAGTGCCTATAATTCCTTTAACACCCATTTCAATGTTGCTATGGCTTCACGTGGTTAAATCTTAAAAAGCGATGATTTAAACACATCATTTACTTGATCATTGTTCAGAGCCATACTTTGTTGGTTGGTACACAAGAAATGAATAGCATGTAAGGGGTTATTGAAATGCACCATTGTGAAAAAAAGTACTGGTGCCTATTCACATTGTGAAGGTTATTTTTACAAAAGAAAAATAACCTTTCATTTCATGTAAGAGTACAGAATAACAGAGTTTCCTCCAAGGAATTGGAAATTGTGCAAATATCTGAGGCCGGGGAAACACCCAGCGGAAAAGGTGACAGTAACAAAGAATCTGCTGGAGGAAATGGTTCTCTCATAAGTCAGAGTGACTGAACCCTTGAAGAGTGGAGATGCCACTGTTGGAGAGTATGAAAGAGGAAAACGTCCAAACGGAATGAAGATGGGAGATAAACTGTTTGCATCTGTGTATGATCGTGATTCTTAGAATTGGGATCTGAGTTGGCTTCCTAAATATCTACTGTTTATTATTTTGTTTCTTGACATTGTTCATGAGCAAAGCCACACATCCTCCAAGAGTATGGAAAGAGGAGGCTGCAGACAGTCTCAGTAAAGTGCTTGCTGTGGAAGAACAAAGGCTCAGGTCCTCTGGAAGCTCATGCAAAAATTCAGGGGCAGAAGCATCTACCACCAATCCCAGAGCTGGGGAAGTGGAGACAGAGGATCACCTTCAGAATTCTCCAGAGTAGTCAAGACCAATGGGTGCGTTCTAGGTTCAGTAAGAGACTGTGTCACAAAAATAAGATTAACAGAGATTGAGGAAAATACCTGATGTCAACCTCTGACTTCTACATGTATGTACACACTTGTGTACATACACATGGATATGTAGACCATACACACAGACACACAATGACAAAAAGAGAGAGGGAGGGAGGGAGAGAGAGACAGAGAAAGAGAAAGAGAGAGAGAGAGGGAGAGAGAGAGAGAAGAGAGGAGAGAAAGATGAGTGAGTCAGATGATGAGATTGGCCCCATAGTAAGGGAACCGAATCTATGACTTGAGTCCTCTGTGGAAGAACCTGCACAGGCTTGTCTACCTTCTTTATGATAACGTGACTTAAAGAGAGGATAGACCCAAGTAGGTGGCCTTTGTAACCAGAGGGACCTAAGTCCAGTCCCAGGTATCCAAATGGTTCCCCCTCATCATCTGTAGACACAACTGAGGTTTCCTGGATCACAAAGGATATGTCTCACCTCAAGGACTGTAGTTTCCCAGAAACTTGTAGAGGAATTAGTGAACCCTAGCATGGAAAATGGGGAACTGTTGAGCACTACTGTTGGAAATGGGACTGGAGAATCTGACTAACGGATGGGCCCAAAGAAACTGAATGGACGAGGGATGCATGGAAAGTGAATGACTACCAAGTGGGAAATTCAGAATGCAGGACATGGCTAAGCAACTTTATTCTGAATGAGATGGTGATTACCAAGAATCAGTCTTCAAGCAGTCCAAGGCACAAATCTTGTTTTAAACACAGAATGGAAGCAGGCAAACTATGCAGAGGACTTAAAAACATCTTTCCTTTCCTTTTTCTTCTCCCCTTCATCTAGGTTTTGCATCTTCCATAAGATTTTTCTCCACTACTTAGCAATTTGAACTTATTGGAGCACTGAAATGCCACACACGTATTTTCAAGTTAACTGATTAGACAGCTCCAGTCTCTGAATCATCTGCTGTCAGAACATCCATCTGTATACTGCCCAAGTCCTGTTAGCATTCTCCTGTTCTCTCCCCTTATAACCCACCAGAAGTGGCCAACCACACATCCTACAATAAACATCACATGGAAAACATTGGCTAGATGTTCAAAATGCCCTCCGCTTGATTGGGATAATCTTGAGGCATGAGAATATGCTAAGTGTCCTCAGAGTTCCCAAGACTGAGTCTCAGCTGTTCACGGCAGTCATTCCGTACATTAGCACACCCTCTAAATGACATTTCTCCCTTCCCATGCCTTCTAGGTCATCTCCTCATAAGCATCTTGTAACCCTGTCTTTACTCAGAGAAACCCTACATCCAATAGCATTTCTCCATGGAGGGAAATCAAGCAACATGAAAGTGCTTAGGTTAAGATGAGTCTGAGCTAACAATGACTGATATTTTACATTTTATATTACTCCTTATTTATTTATTGGTTGGTTGTATGTGTGTGCATGCACGTGCATACATGCACATCTATGTATATTCAGCCTTAGTGGAACACTCCTTTACCCGCTGAGTCATTTGATGGACAGTTGTTACATATTTTAAATCAAATATTATATAGCATATCATTTTCTCATAATAAATGTATCTCAGTATTTTATCACTTTAGAACTTGAGATTCCTACAAGCCCTCTGGATGCTGAACCACATTTTCTTCCCAAATAAGACAGAGGTCAGAGGCACTAGGTAAAAAGGAACTGCCATGAGCAAATGCTCACCTCTTTCTTGGCAGCACAACACTTGGATTTTAAACAGTAAGTTATTAGTTCCTAAGAAAGCAAATAAGCCGTTGGGAAGAAATGGAAAATACACAATAGTCTCACAAACCTCAGGGGTAATATTTACTTTTCTCTTTCTAGGATAAAAGCTGCTGAGTCTAACTTGGGTTCCTGCCAGGTTCTTATCACATTCCTTTAACCGTGTTATTATTATTATTATTATTATTATTATTATTATTATTATTATTATTACTTTCTCTAGGGAGTTCTACCAGACATGAGGAAACAGTATCTGGGGAGGATCAGCCATGTTCGTGCTGTTGGATGATTCTAGTGTGTCTAGTGGGAAATGGGCACACAGATGTACTCATTGGTAGTCAACTTCCTTTGGTTGGTGTTCTTTTCCCAAAAGTCAGTTTTCCCAAAATGTCTCTGTTTGCAAGCTTGTTTCCTACAGCCAGGTAGTTAAAGGGGTTTCGGGGAATGCATCCCACCTAACTTGCCTGGGTATTTCTAAAACAGTCTATGTCAATAGGATGGAATATGCATACCCAGCTTGCTTGCTAAGCTTAAGGAAGAACACCTATGAATGACCTCACACAGCAGCAATATAGGCTCCCTGGATTCAGTTTCAGTTTGACAATGCTGGTCTGCCTTCCCTCTCCTGCCCCACTTCTCAGGCTCCTTTATTGTCTAAATTGAGCCCCTCCTCAATAACTGACCAGTCATGATTCTGATCATGGTGATTGCAGATATTGACAGAAATACCTAAGAGTAGCCAGGAGAGCACTGAAAACCAGGGAAACAATATGCAATTAGCAACTGTGTATGGCATTAGTCAAGGGTCCTTAGCGACTGTGTATTGTCTTAGTCTAGGATCCTTGAGCAGAAAGTTTGCAGAAGAATAAACTGACAGAAACACACCGTGACTGAGGAAATTTGAAGCTACCCTTAACTTACTCAGGCTACATGCTTTTTCTTCTTGAAATTTCTCGCTTGAACTCCTCCTTCTGCTGAAGTCCAGCATTGTGATATGTTACAGCATTTGTACATGGCTGTGGCTTACAAAGGAAAGAAACCCTCCCCTGACTTTATACTAAAGCAATTTATTCATCCCCTTAGTGTCCAGTGTCAATATGATAGAATATTAAAAACAAACTAATGTCTACTGAGATTATCTAACATTTGCTATTTGCCTCATTCCAGTCATGGGCAACCCAGGAAAAAAAAAAGACACCTGCCAGAAGTGATCCAGTTCTTCAGCGAATGATACGGCCCTCAGTTGATTTTTTACAAAATGAATTGTAGACTCCAGCTAATAACTTGCATCTCTAGGAAAAGAGAGAGTCAAACCCTTCTATTCTGCCTTTAAGTGTCTCAGAGTTAACCCTCCCTCTTTATCACGTCTGTGGATCCCCACTCCTCTTGATAGCATCCTACCAACATGATTCTAATAAGTATCGCTGATTACCAACACACCCGGTCTTTTTTCATTCTTCCTCAAGCTATATAGATTGTGACTCTGATTCTGCAAATATTATCCTTCCTTCATTTTCTACCTTCTACATGAAGTCTTTCCTAACAATTCCAGATTTCCAGTAACGGATATTACACCATTCTCTTTTATCCCTTTCCATACCGCTTCATGGTCGAATGAGGGTCACTTCCTGAAGACTTTGGACTGCCCAGAGTAAGGAGAAGCAATGTCTTTAGCTGCCATTGTTACCCTGATAGCTTGTGAGTTAATCCTGAACATATAAAATGTTTCAGTGCTTCTTTCAGTCTCTGATTCTGAATCAGAAACTACTGATCTACAAACTAATGAGAAATTCCTGCATTGCTGGACTCACGCTTTTCCACTGTAGGACAGGCTTTAGTTCTAGCTTCTTAGAAACCCCCAGTCAGGCAATTTTCTCCCAAAGAGCAGAAAATCTTATATTCTCCCCCACCTTGAGCCATAAAGTAACTCTGAGTGTTCATCATCGACTCCTAGAATTTTCCAGCAAGGCCAGCGATGACCACAGGAGAAATAATTTCATGATTATCTTGATAATGCTTCTCCTCTGTCTCACTCTTCCCTCCCTATGTTTCCTGGAATGAACTCACAAATTAATCTCTTACATTTGAATCCTTGTCCCAAGTTCTGCTTTGAAATGAACCTGGACTGAGGTAGCATCCAAGAGACTTAAAGAATAGATAAATAGTGATTATCTTTAGCTCCCTTGACAGAGAAACCCGACAAGAAACACTCTTGGATTTCTAAAGACTCCCATGCTCTTACACCAGTTGACTCTCAAAAGTGAAAGCAATGAAGATCACTGTATTATAAGAGACATTCATTCAGAAAAGCCTAGAAGGACAGGTGGTGACAGTTGGGCTGCTGCCCACAACTCACTTGTTCAGGTTTAAATAAGCTAAGTTGAGAGATCCATACTTGGGCAACCCAAAACTATACTCTTAAGAATGCTGGGCTTCATTAATACAAAAGAAAAGAGGAAATCAGAAAAAAAATAAAAACCACAAGAAAATTTTGTAATTTTGATTTGAACTTTGAAATTAAGAGAAATGTCTCTTTTTCACTTCTTTCATTTGGGAACAAGGTCTACCCAATAAAACAACTGTTGAGGAATGAAGAAAACAAAAGCCCCACAAATATGAAGAGAATAGTAAGAATAAACAGTCATTCTCTGATCGCTGGAAGGGCAGTGGAGCACTTCTGGGAGTTGGTTACATAATTTCACTCTTGAACATTCAATATATTCACCATTGGTTGCTGGAGGAACATAATTGCTCAATGAAATGTGAAGAGACTTGTCAAGGACTGTTTGAATGGTAATGTGCCAAGTCCTTGCTTGCTTAATTAAGTATCTACTTATGGTCTCGTTGGGAGTTTTTGAATTGTGTTACCTCTTTCTTTAAAGAAAAGTTAATATACTTGAGAAAGAAAGCTTATTAATCATAAGACAATGAACATTAGTACTTTCTAAATAAGTAGCTCTAAGACTCGCCTTCTAGGCAACTAGCCAGCATAACAAATTCTAGTTCACAAGAAAATTGACCAGTTTTCAACAGAAACCCTGGGAGCGAAGGCAAAGTGTGCAGTACCAGAACAGAGGAAACCTGCTGGAGCCAAAATGATTGGCTAACCCAACAACAGAGCAAATGATGCTTGTCCCTTCATTGATAGGAATCCAAAATAAGGCTTTGGCCTAATTTAGTATGTGGTTTGCCTGACATTCTGATGAAAACCATCCTCAAGGAAGTGTAAGTTTTTTTCATTGTCTTCTACTGGAAAAGTGTATGACCCAGCTATGTATAATCAGAAGATCAGCCGTCAGGGCTCTGAACTTGAATCACAAACTTCATCTTTTCAAAATAGGACATGCTAAATGGAGGAGATTACATGTTGTTTAATTTATAGATGAAGACAGCCTACCTACTATAAATTGTTTCAATCATCGGAATCACGGCCTTCTGCTCAGCATGTAGAGCTAATGCCTGGAAACAATGTGTTACATTGTATAATATATAAAATATAATTTTACATCATAAATGAGCTTTTATAGATGCACTTGAGCTAAGGCTCTTGAGATATGCAGGGAAGATCCATAAGGCTAAGAATATGAGTAACTTCAGAGAGCTGGAATAAAGACAAGAAACTAGATTTTTTTTCTAGCATCTTCAAAAAAGACACCCGGCCTTTGGATACCTGGCTTGCTGACATCTGGCCCGTGGACTCCTTCATATTAGCCTAGTCTACACCAGTTCTAGGCTCCAAGCTCCAGGACTGCGAGATAAGAAGAAGCTTGCACCATTTTAAGCTAAGTTTGAAGAAATTTATTCCATCAACAATAGATAACTAATACAGTTATGATATTTAAATATTTTCCTAAAGCAAATGTAACAGGAATAAAAAAGTAACTATGAAAAGATTTGAGGCTAAGAATATTTTTCCCATCTTTTCTGTCATTTAAAATTAGCAGCCACCAACATTTTGCTTTATGATCTTCCATTCTGTTTTGGAAATGAGTATGATATTCATTATATGTGAGCATCAGGTACTTGTTAGATATAAAGTCCCTAAGACATTTCAGCATGGGTCCCTATAACTAATTTTAAAATGCTATATGCAAACTAATAATTTTTGCATGATATTGTGTGCACTTTCCATAATATAATTTTAAGGCATAGTGTCAGAGGATAAAAGGTGTTTGACATAACCTGAAAAACAGGAGACACAAAGCCACCGCCTATGAAGATGCATTCTAAGAAAGAGAGACAGGAACTCTTGTCTCTGCCCTGTCTCTTCTCTCACCTGCTCTCACTTCTGCATAGAATGAGCTCTGTAATAAGCCAAAGGATTGGAGAGTCCGAGAGTGTTTACTGTAGATGAGCTGTTTTTAGTGCAGCTGAGTGCAGGGATGGGGAGTGCAGGCAACATCTCAGGGCAACAGGCAAGTGATGACTTTATGCTGTGGATTTATGATTATGTCCTTTTAAAAAGCTTCAAATTTTCAACCTGCTGGGATGATCAAACTTAAGTCTTATCTGCTCTTCAGTGTGTGTGTGTGTGTGTGTGTGTGTGTGTGTGTGTGTGTGCATGTTTAATCTCTTAGCACCAGCACCCTTGGAATTTCCTAGTTTCCTCAAATGTCTACCAGCTGTTATTGCAGCCTTATGCCCTGTCCTTCACATTACTACCAGAAAGCATAAACTTTGTTCATGACGACCTCAGTCAAAATCCCAGGGCAATGCTTAAGAGCCACTGTTTGCGCCATCTGCTGAAATTAAATTCCAAGTATGAGATGGAACATGGAAAAATTTAACTCGATTTTGGTGTTTAGGGGTGGGGTGTTTGGGGAGCTGATTAAGTTTCAAAATGGCCATTATTAAATTTTGGTGTCTTTATAGGCAGAGAATGACCACATTAAAAGTCATGTTCTTTATATCTGCTGTATGGTATTTGGAAGGGCCTCTGAGCTCTACCACAGAAAGGCCATCACCAGCTATGGCTCCTTTGATCTTGACATGAGCCAAAATAAATCGCACCATATGGGTCAGACTATCATTCACTGTGCAATTAATTCCTACACTTGACCAATTTGCCATTTTCAGAGAGAGAGGGCTGGATTTTTTCATTCAAAGCACGTGGAGTTGATGCAAGGGAGTCGCTTTTCCAAAGAAAATCAGGTTTCTATGGCCAAGAGAAAAAAAAATGGATACTGGACAGGAGAAATTCTTGCTATATCAGCCAAGGCTCTTGGCAATGGGAGGCTTGTTGGTTCCACAAGAATGAGTACTTAATTCATACATCTAATAACACATGCCAATTACCTCACCTCCTCTCCCCATTGTTAGCCTTGGGAGAATCCATATCTTTTTAGTCTACCTAAACTTGAGGATCTAGGCCTGAAAAAGGTACGATTTTCATCACACTTTCATTATAAAGGTTAAATTAAGAGGATATTGATGAAATGCTAGCAGTAGGATCTAGCAGATGACAGTGTTTATAAAAACACTAAATAAATATGCAAAATGTGGTATTATAGATTTTGCTCAGAGGATCTGTTGATGTCTCAAATGATTTCACATATGTTTCTTCCTGTCAAGGTGGCCTCCAATGAAAATGTTTGCTGCATGAATAAATCTCATTTTCAGGGTAAAAAAAATGCATATGCTTCTTTCCCCCCTGAAACACACTTATGTCCTTAAATATGACTTGGCAATATTGTAGTTCCCCTCTGTGGGCATGTGGCGAAAATGTGATTAAATAAGACCAATTTCCTGCCGAGGAAGCTTCGACTGACGTAATGATGAAGGAAAACTCTGGGCATCACGACAACCTTGAGAAATTGCTCCATCTCCATCTCACGCTTAGTGTCGCGGTATTTCAGGTAAGTTACGTGGGATCATAATTATAGCCTGTGGGATTTAGCTGAGGAAAGGCTTTTTGAGAAATGAAGGTCACATCTCTGGACGCCTTAGGTAGGGACAGCAGAATTCAATTCCCATTAGGGACCCAAAGACTCCCACACACTGAGGAATATTGATGGTGCCAATTGCCTGCTATAGAAAATATCAAATTGGTGTGTTCTGCGGCTTTTGACTTCTTTTGCTGTTGGATAAGTTCAGTCACAAAAAGGAAATGGCTTGCCCATGGAAGGTGATTTCAGGTACTATGTGCTCCGATTTCCCAAAAGAACTACCATTGTACAGGCACCATGTTATTAGGCACTGCTCAGCTAGGTCTTTCCCTCTTAGGGGCACATTTACTGCCTAAACGTAATCACATTAACGTCCCAGCCCTAAAGCCAGGTTAACATAATGTATCTCCACTTACTCAGCTAATCTAGCAATGCTTCGCATTCCTCCCCTAGCACCATACCGCTCTTGCTCAGTAACATTGCTGTCTGTTCCACTGGAAATCTTGCTTTGGTCCTGTAAGCAGAGGTCACTTGTTTGTTCCCAGCTGCCCATACCCAAATAATTACCAGAAACTGAATTAATTAAAACACTGCTCAGACTATTAGCTTAGGCTTCTTATTAAATAATTCTTACATCTTAAATTAACCCACTTCTATTATTTCATATTTTACTAGGAGGCTCATGGTTTACTGGTAAGGTTCTAGCTGGCGACTTGCATCTTTCTCCTTTTGTGGCTACATGGCGTCTCCCTGACTCCGCCTACTTTTTCCTCTATCTCTGCTTGGAATTCAACTCTCTTCTTGCTCTATTCTGCACTGTCAAAGGCCCAAGCAGCTTCTCTATTAAAAATGATAATAAGCATATTCACAGCATACAGAGGGGAATCCCACATCATGGTCCCACATAGTTGCTTTGGCCAGTGACATACGGGCAAAGTTGCAATGTGCCAGCTCTGTACATGTACGTAAGACATTTATCTCCTGTATTTGTGTTTGCCTCTCCTGCATTTTTACTACATTGTTCTTTTGTTCTGGAAGAATCAAAGTCCCCTTGAACAGCCACTAGCCGAACAGCAAACCCATGAGCACAAAAATAAATGTTTATTTCATGTCATTGATATTCGGGATGGTTGTGATACAGAATTGTTGTGACAGCTGGTTAATAACATGTCAGCCTGGAAAGATGCCAAGCACTTGGCCACAGGTACTGAAATTCCTTATGAGGAAAGGCAGCATCTATAATGTAACCAAGCTAGCTCTAAAGTATGGTTAGTTGTGAATATTTAGTGAGATCAGGTTGTGCCCTACACCTATTCTCAGTAACTCCAGGTCATGTAAGCAATGGGTACTACACTGTGCCTAGACCTGGGAGCATTTAACTCCATTTTAAGTGCAAATGCAGAAGCGGGGTGACTCTGCACCTCCTTGTGCCTCTGGGCACGACGGTCTGCACAGCACGATCCATGAGGCACAATCTGATGATGAAAACCATTCTATATGATCCCAAAAGTTGATATGGACCATATGAGCATATATGTATTCTAAGCCACATCAGGCAAACCTGCAACTTGTTAAACACACTAAACTAGAAAAACACTTTAACTCCTTCACCTGGGCATCATAAAGAAGAGGATACCAAATACTGCAATGGTGACAATCCCCAGTAACCTATCATTTGATTGTCTGGAGCGCAAGGCCCCAACATGCAAAGAACCCACAACTGTTGCTGGAGCTTCAGTGCAGCTCCAGATCAAATGGTGACAGAACCTTGAGGCTTCATTCAAGGCTGAGCCCCTTGACCCCTGCAGCCTTGTTCTATACTTCCACCAGCTTCCCAATAGGCCTCCTTAGTATCTCATCCATCCCTTGCAGTGGCTGTTTGCATCAACATCAGTGCTCTGCCTATACCGCTAGCATGACCTCTCTGAGCTCGTTGACCTCTGCTGGAGCCTCTTTAGCAATTATATATCCATCACAGAGGCCACATAAATGCATATAGACAGAGCTAATAACTTTGTGTAGTGTGTGATGTGTAGTTTGATCTGAGAGCTAATATTATAAGTAAAATTAGAATATAAAGACACGAGTTTACCAAGGATAAGCTATCAAAAAAATGAAGCCTGGGAACCCTTGAAAAATTTCAGTCAACAAATTCTACATAGCTTATTAATTTATTGCTTATAGAGTGAATTCCAACATTTTCAAAATACATATACACATGTATCCATGTTTCTGCCATAGGCCACGTGATTATATTTTTCAGTTCCAACTCCCTTCAGGAAAGATGCATGCAGAGGAGATGAAACCTCACCTCCAATATGGCTGCCCCTTGACACTAAGAGAAGGCCTGTCTAGGAGCCCAGACTGACGGGGACCACAGCTACATCTCTGTGTGGTGTTTGCTGGCTTTTGTTCCAAGCTCTCTAGAAACTGAACCAGTGTTATAGTAGGGCAGTGGCAGGTGTGGGCAAAGCTACGAGTAAGTAACAAAGTCTGTTTTTTTCATATTATACATCATTTTTCTCTTCATGTATGGGAATGACCAGGTGGGCAAGCCTGGACCTAGGCCTTTTGGGGTGGAGATTCTGGCAATGCTAAGACTTTCATTGCAACCTTTCCTTATTCTGTCTTTCAATACAGGATCTGAAAAACACCCTACCCAACCTCCTTGATTGCTTTTATGGTGAGGGGTGGGCGTCTCATGATTCATTTCTATCCCATAACATGAGTGCAGCTCTGTAGGGACTCTCGGGAAAACTCCTGTTGCCTCGGTAAGAAGAAAAGGAACATAGGCTATGGCCCTTCTCCGACCTTCTACCTTGAAAATCTATCTTGACCTCAGCAAGACTGCAGTCAGCCTGTACCCTGAAGGCAAGGGGCATGACAAAGAGAATTCAAGAGCTTAAGAAAGACCGAGAGGAGAAATACAAAGTCTGAGTCCTGGGGTGTGACAGCATAGGCAGTCAGTAGCCACCACGCCTATCCGCAGTCTCTTACATCTGAGATTCATCAATGCATATTATCTCCTATTTTTATGAGTTTTCCAGTGCTAAAAATTAAATCAACTTGTGTTTAAGTGCTTATTTTGCAGCATGACTTGGATCTAGCCCAGGTTGTTTGCATCAGTAGTAGAGTGGTTCTCAACTTTCCTGAGACAAAAACAGCCTGGGCTAGACCCAAGACATACTGTAAAATAAGCACATTATAAAATTTTATTTAATGCTGTGACCCTTTAATACAGTTTTTCATGTTGTGGTGATCCCCCCCCCCACTATAAAATTATTTCATTGCTACTTCATAACTGTAATTTTGCCAATGTTACAAATCACAATGTAAATGGCTGATATACAGGTTATCTGAGATGTGACCCCAAAAGGGTTACAAACCACAGGTTGAGAACTACTGAGTTGGAAGATAGGCTTTTCTACTGCACATTGGAAGGACTGAAAGAGAAGGAAACACAATGGTGTCTTACCCTGGGGACTACGGGAGTAAATAAAGCTGCAGCCTCAACAGCAAGTAAAAATTTTGTAGGACTTGAGATTGGGGAAGCTTACATTAACTCTCTTTTCTCTGTGTTGATTTAATTGACAAAGAAATCCACCCGTTTGTGTGTGTGTGTGTGTGTGTGTGTGTGTGTGTGTGTAAACATAATGAAGGGCTGGGTGACAAAAACAGCTCTGAAAGGAATGTCTTCTACTGCAAAGCGAAAAAACTGCAGACAAATAACAGAGAACAGAGAGAACAAATCAAAGTCACCTCCAAAAGTGCCTGGAAGTGTATAATTCATTCCCTCTTGGGAGTACATCTATCAGAAGTTCTGATTTTTAAAAAGCAGCAGGCAATCTTACTTGGCCTTGAATTTTTACCATGTTCTTCACAATAAGTAGGATCATGGACTTTTCATCTTCTACTTCAGGCAAAAACAAAAGAAGAGGGGCTCTCTCAGTCAGAGGATATTAGATATGTAACAAGGGCCAGCAGGAGAGGCTCCCTTACTTTGGTCTCCAGAAGAAGGCACTGAAGCAAAGATTTGAGTCCAAATACCTTATCTGGGAGGTGACCTCAAGGAACAAGTAGGAGAATGTAAAAAAGAGAGAGAAGGAAAAGCTACAGATATAATGAGCAAGCCGTTCCTATGGGTGACTGGAACTCAGCAGAGTGAGATGCTCTGTTATAGAATATGCTTTTGGATTGTTCCTTCTGTGCGATTAGGAGCTGGACACTTTCCACTAACTCCTTTATCATCAGCTGACACCTGTTCCTTAGGACATATACACTTTGAATATTTCAGTCTGCTCAACACATGAGCAAATACATTCTTACAGTCAGAAAATGTCTTTGGGCCAAGAAAATCCGAGGTATCTGATGTAAGAAGCCATTAGCACACACAAGAATTCTGAGCTCTGAAAGTCTATAGGCAGGACGTCAATAGTGTCTGCTACAGTGGAAAGAGAAGAGGGTGGAGGGAATGGGGTCTGAAGTGAGGCAGCAAGCTATAGAGAGCTTCTACTCAACTATAGCGAGTACTTGGGTAGGCCAGGTCGATGAAAAGATGAAGCAGGCAACCCATTAAAATAGCTTTAAAACTCTATAGCATACCTCACATTTATTTTTGTTTTCCTTAGACTTTAGGATGTTCTCAAAAACCAAGATTAAAATTCATAGCAACCTTCATGCTCTATATTGGAAGAAGATGAAATTCTAAACATACCAGAGAATAATTTGAAGGTATTTAAAATTATGATGAATAAAGAGTTTAATAAAAGTAGGCAGTGTTTAGCATCCAAAGTTAAATGTTTTTATAAAAGGCAAGCTCTAAAACTGGCACCACAGCAGGGTTTCCACATATAAAAACTGCACTGAGCCAATATCACAAGAAAATGAGTCTGAAGGTTCTGAGCAGGGTGATTCTGCTTATTTTTCTCTGCTTCTTTTACTTCTTAAATCTTTGCAGATTTCCCCCCATGGCCATATATTGCTCGTATAATTTGTCCACAATATCTTTGAGAAAAAAGCTATCTCTTTCTACTAATGACCCTAAAATGATTTGCTACTCTGGCCCATTTGGACCTCAGCTGTTAGACTCTCTCTCTCTCTGGGCTCCAGATTAATGTCTTTGACTCTCCTCTCCTCATTTCTCCCCAAATCCCAGTTAACACTGAGTTCAGCCAATCAACCAGCCAACATGCAATTAATATTTATAGTGTGTCTACTGTGTGCCAGGCATAGCCCTATGCTGTAGACCAGTGATTTTAAACCTTCCTAATGCTGTGAGCCCTTAATACATCATGTCATGGTGACCCCCAACCATAAAATTTTCATTTCCACTTCATAACTGTTATTTTGCTACTATTATGAATCGTAATGTAAACATCTGATATGCATATGGGCTAAAGAGAACCCTGTGAAGGATTATTTGACACCCCCTCTCCCAATGGGGTTGTGACACATAGGTAGAGAATCATTTCTCTTGACAAAACCAAGCATGTTTCAATGTTACTGGAGTGAACAAAGAAATAAAATAAAAACAACAAAAAATGCTCATCTTTCAGCAAGACTAAAGAGCAGAAACTCATGATTCTGCAAGATTCTGCAGTTGGCAACTTAGTGGGCTGCCTTCAGGATGTGAGCTTTAACCTAATATGGAAAATATGCAAAGGAATTAACCAGACAATAAGTGCATGGGGTCAGCAGGTTAGGGGCCTAGAGTATAAATCCTTGTACAAAAGGATATAGTGATTAGATTGTCAAGCCACAATCAAGTGTACTAAAATAATGAAGGGTTGCAGTATTGGATTAAGGCCCACTGGAAGACAAATGAGTCCAAGGAACTAGCCACCAACAAGGCTCCAGCAATAAAAAAGAGTCTTTGGGAGAAATATAGGTCGGATCTACTTTTATGCCAGGAAATGTTTGATCAGCAAGGAGAATGGTACAAAAATCCTAGATGTTCTTAGAAAAGAGATGACCACTGGGAAGAAAGCAGGTGTGTGTGTGTGTGTGTGTGTGTGTGTGTGTGTGTATGTGTGTGTGTGTGTGTGTGTGTAGATGTGCTACCTATGGAAACCATATAAGCATGGTAGGATTTGAAATGGTAGGAACTAGGAAACAGGACACGCAAGACAAAGATACTGTGGGGTTGATGTTGCTGGTCATATCACCCAGAAAGGGAGAAGCCAGACACAGAAACCACAGTAAACTGGACAGCAAACAAGAGACTGGCAACAATGAGCCTACTTCCCCTATTATCCTAGCAAACAGGGCAGAATAGGTTAGCTAGGCTTTCAATCTCTATAATGGAAATTCTTACAAGAAAGGAGATCAGTGTATTGCTTGATAGTATCTTTTCATCTCACTTACTATATCTACCTCTCTCATAACTAAAGAAAGAAGCTGAAATGCAGCCAGTTGCCTTTTCCCAAAATTCTACCTACAAAGGACACTATACCTGCAAGTCATCTTAGGGCTTAGCTGTGCTTCAACAACCAGTGGACTGTATAGTCTTTCTCCACTTTAAGGATCCCTTTTCTTCCCCCAAACCACCTGTCACACAAAGGCTTCTGCCAGACATGGGGTGTGATTGTGATATTGAGAGGTATAGGTCATGTTGGCTAAAAGACCTGTACATTAATATAGAAGAATGGCAGAAACTAGGGACCAGAGAAGCATCGCTGTCTGTGGTGCTCTGTCCTGGTTGCTCCTGTGACCAGCAACAATTCCCAAGCTGACACATAGCTTCACAGGCCATTTTAGCATAGGTCTATACCTAGGTAGCCCCTCCTCTTTTATCTCTACAAAAAGTGAGATTCTAACCGTCTTTGGCATTCTGCCTTACTGGTGTATCTTTTTATTGTTTTTATTGCACTATACATTTTTCTCCACTCCCCTCCCTTCCTTCTTTCTCCCCTTTACCCCTTTCCCATAACCCCCATGCTACCAATTTATGCAAAAGATCTTGTCTCTTTCTCCTTACTACTTGGATCCATGTATGTCTCTCTTAGGGTATCTTTAAAGCCTTTCAAGAAACAATAGAAAACCCAAAATAATCCCTGTTTCAACTGTAAATAATAATCACACAGAAACTATGTTAATTACAACACCGTTTGGCCAATGGCTCAAGCGTATTCCTAGCTAGCTCTTATATATTTTTTAATTAGTTATTTATTTATTAAAGATTTCTGTCTCCTCCCCGCCACAGCCTCCCATTTCCCTCCCCCTCCCCCAATCAACTCCCCCTCTCTCATCAGCCCGAAGAGCAATCAGGGTTCCCTGCCCTGTGGGGAGTCCAAGGACCTCCCACCTCTATCCAGGTCTAGTAAGGTGAGCATCCAAACAGCCTAGGTTCCCAAAAAGCCAGTATGTGCAGTAAGATCAAAACCCAGTGCCATTGTTCTTGACTTCTCAACAGTCCTCATTGTCTGCTATGTTCAGCTAGTCCTGTTTTATCCCAGGCTTTTTCAGACCCAGTCCAGCTGGCGTTGGTGAGTTCTCAATAGAACATCCCCATTGTCTCAGTGTGTGGGTGCACCCCTCATGGTCCTGAGTTCCTTGCTCCTGCTCTCTCTCCTTTTGCTCCTGATTTGGACCTTGGAATTTCAGTTCGGTGCTCCAATGTGGGTCTCTGTCTCTGTCTCCTTTCATCGCCTGATGAAGGTTAATATCCAGGAGGATGACTATATTAATCCATTTATATTATTTTATATTTTACCACAAGGCTTGTGGTTTGTTACCTCTTGCTTCTTGGCAGCTACATGGCATTTCCCTGACTCCACCTTCTATCTCCCTGTGTTCAGTTTAGTTTTATCGCCTGCCTATATTCTGCTTTGTGGTAGGCCAAAGTAGCTTCTTTATTAACCCATGGTAATAAGACATGGTCATAGCGTACAGAGGGAAATCTCAAATCATCCCCCTTTTTCTGTCGAAATAAAAAGATTTTAATTTTAACATAGTAAAATTACATATAACAAAACAGTTATTAAGAAATAATTATAGTTACAAGATTTAGTCCATTTACATTCAACACTGTCCAAACAGACCCAAGCCCAACATGTTCTGGAGACTCTACAGAGAAGGGATTAAAATATGGCGATCCACTTACCTAATACCACTGTAACCAGAGTCTTTGGGGGAAATCCTGGCAGGCCCAGTAGATTTGATTCAACAACCTAAGGGAGGAGCAATGATGAAAAGCAGAGAACAGAGCTTTAATCACTGCGGCCTGAGAAGAGAAACCATTAAAGGGGTGTAATGACCTCAAGGTCATCTTCAGGATACTGGCATAAGCCTTAGATTTAAATAGGGTGACGGGAATTATACATAATTAAGCAGTTCTAATCAAGGACTTCTGTGGTTGGCCAGTATCTCAGTTTGGGCTCTGCAAGATTGCCTGAAGAAGCCCTCACTGGTTTAGCGAACAGATTGGTTTTCAGGAGAGGATTACTCTTTCTCCAGTATCATGGGTAACAGCTGTCATCTGGGGAGTGGTCTGGCCAATGAGGCTCTGCTCTCCCTAGAACCCAAGACAATGACTGAAGACCCTTAGGTACCTTGTGGGAGTCTGGAAAAGAATATTGTAAAGAGATGACATTGAAATATTTTAGCAATTCTTTGTGCCTTTAGACTAAAAAGGGACTAAAACAGGTTAGAAAGCACCAGTTTTTAGATAAACAGCTCTGGAGTGATTAACAAGTGTACATACAGAGACAGGCAGGTGACCTAGAGACAGATGCAAAATGAAGGCAGAGATGGCAGGCTTTCAGTTGCTTCATGAACACAAGCAGGGAGTCAAGACCTTCCAGCAAATATAATTTCTAAGTGCATTCCATACAATTTCCTCTGAAACTGCACTTCCTCAGCAGCTAAGCTCTCTTTATTGTCTTGAATTAAGTTTCCACACATGTATCGTACATTAGCATATTCCCCATCATATACCCGTTTTCCCTTTTCTCTGCCTTCTTTCCCATTAGTACCCTGGGTTCCCTAGATTTTCATTCACTTTCATGCCATACATACATATGGAATTTTGTACATCTGTATAAAACGAGAATTATGCACAGTGTTTGTCTTCTTGAGACTGGCTTAAATTATGGTTATCTCCAGTTGCATCTGCTTTTCTGCAGAAAGCATGACTTCATTCTTCTTATGCAAACATGATACTCTCTGGATTTTGATTATTGGAGAAGCTTGGGGAAATAAGGGGTGCTAAAGGCCACATCTTTCAATCCTCATTTAACCAGTATGCCCTACAATTAGGTTTCTGTTCAGTTAGTCTCTCACAATTGGCCTACATCCTCACTTCAACTTTGGCTCCAATGATCAGACAGTGCCCTGCATGCAGAAATAGGTTATCGGTGAATAAACTGATGAACTACTTATCTCCCTCTGCTAATAGAGAGGTCTCCCTCTTTGTGTGAAGATAAGAGTCTACTGAGTACGTTCTTAAGAATGGAAATCTCCCTAACCATCAGACTCAACCAGTTGGCTGGGCTCCTACCCCTGCACACCGGGAGCACATTTTTCTGGGTCACTGGGGCCCTCTAGTGGCTATCTTCGACTGAAACCTTATAGAACTCTGGCTTTTCCTAGCCTATTAAAATTTCAACTATCCTTGCTCGTGCTCTCTCTCCTTCTGCTCCTGATTTGGACCTTGAGATTTCAGTCCTGTGCTCCAATGTGGGTCTCTGTCTCTGACTCCTTTCATCACTTGCTGAAGGTTAATATTCAGGAGGATGCCTATATGTTGTTCTTTGGGTTCTCCTTATTTAGCTTCTCTAGGATCACTAATTTTAGGCTCAATGTCCTTGTTGTTGCAGGGAAAAGTCTTACACAACAAAGCATGTTTTATATACTTGTCAGGAAGATCTTACTTTCACATACTTCATTTTCTTTTTCTCTTTGCCCTAGAGCTAAATTTCTCTGGAGTAGCTTATATAGAAAAAAATTATTATGGATAAATCTTTTTTCTGTTTATTTAAAATTTGAATATAGCTACTTAGAGTGGTTTAAGAAGCAGAAACTTTACAATGCGATGTTGATATTGGCATCCGATACTGTGAAATTATACTAAAAATCATGCCATGGCTATGAATGACAGAGTGAGGATAAACTGAGGGAGATGGAGGAGTTAGAAAGAGAAAAAAAAATGATTGAAATAAATAATAGCTATAAGACAGCAATAACAGAGTTGGAACACTAGGATAAAAACATATCTGGACTGATCACAATCTCACTAACTTTCTGCATATGAAAAGTCATGATAGGTTATCATTATCATCTAACATTAATTCAAGAGGTAGATATGGGTTTTGAGGAGCATGGAAACTACAAAATATTCAATAAATTGCTGTTTTGATTCCTAAAAAAAATTTTCAACTATCCCTTGGATTTTAAAAGAAAAATCAACAAATAATTCATTTGCTTCTCCCCAAATATAGTTTGGAGCTACCTGGATTCTCAGATTATGAAGTTCAGCCGGCCTTTTAGCTCTTCCCCGGGTGTTTTGTGTTTTAATGAGCTTGCAAGAGCTTGCCTGCATTCGCCTTAAAGGGCTGACTGTCATTTCAAAGCTTCGAACTCGTTTGTTTCAGCAGGTGACACACGGGAACCCAGGCCTGTAGGCCAAGACAGTTTTCCCTTGACTCCAGTCTGCAGAGGCCTCAGGGAGCAGTGATGTGACTGGGAGCTATGGCTGCTTCTCATGGCTTTGGTAAATAGGTGAGCTCAGGGTGCACCCTGAAACTGGGGCTGTCAGCCCTTTCATGAATCGATTGCTCCAACCCCATGGGAAGCTTTCCTAATATAATTAGCCAGCCTTGTGGTTGCATCACCTTCATGTGACCCCTGGGAGCCATAAAGAAAAGTCCATCACAGTCACCTGGCTTTCTTCCCAAGCAGACAATTAGCCACTGGCCAGGAGGAGACTGGGGGGGGGGGGGGGAAGAACCTCCATTTCCATATCTTATGACATCTGCTATGTCCTGGACTAGAGAGAGAGAGAGAGAGAGAGAGAGAGAGAGAGAGAGAGAGAAAGAGAGAGGGAAAGAATGAATCAGAGAATAGCTCTTTACTGGGCATTGAGTACAATTATACAAGCATTATCTTTTCCATTGCACAAACAAGAAAATTAAGACTCAAAATTAAACATATTTATCAAGATCACACAGCAGTGTAAACAACAGGATTAAGTTTAAAGCGCAACTATGCCTCTTCAGGCTGAGCCCCACCTGCCGAAGTTCGCATTCTGAAGACTTGGGTGGCTGACACAAGCTTTTATCTAACAAGTTTCCAGGGGCTGGGGTATGGTGTAGCAGGTTTGGCCACAACACTGAGAACCATGGTTCTAAACAATCCACATTGCTTTCAATAGACCATTACCTTGTTTTTATTATAGGGCTTTTCATTTGTAGGAAGCTTTCCTTAACCCTTGAATCATGGCATCTGAGGGTTAAAGAGATATCACAAACCAAGATAGGGAAATCTAGGTAAAGGATCTCACCTAAGACCATGCAATCAGCCACGAGGCAAAGCCAGGATTGAGCCTGCCACCTCACTCACTCTAAGCTACATTTTTTGCTCTGCATTCTGCTGACTCGAAGGCTCCCTAGATTCTCTGGCTGCAGTAGTTGCAGTATTTTTGGTGAGCTCTCCATCTAGGACCAGCTTTGCCTTGTGGTCCCTACCGGACACATACATCATCAGTGCATCTGTGAGAATGTACTGGTCTCCTTTCTAACAACTCTGAGAAAAGGGGCTTTGGAAAAAGCCAGCAGCTGTGCTGGCCCCCTGGTAGAGAAGTAGTGCAGAGGCCAGCGAGCAGCCCAGACAGGTGATTCAGCCCAGAGGCCCTGAACACAGGAATAAACCAAGATACTGCAAGAGCCAGCGCTCTGGCTCTGCTGACAGCGAAAAGGAGGTCATTTCATCTTTCTGTGTCTAAAAAGGTTATTGCGTTCAGGGAAAACAATACTCACATGGAAGAGAATAAACACAAAAGAACTATGGATTTAGGGTAGGGTTTAGTCAATTTCCTTTGCCTGACAAATAGCCCAATGCCTTAAAAGACTATGTATCAACAACGTTTGAGGAAAAGGAAATATGTGTGCAAGTTCCCTTCCTAGGGCTAAACCTGCTAGGCCATCACTTTGATCATATTCTTTAGCCAGAGCAGACCTACCTGTCCCTGGGAGGAACCACAGTGTAGAAGCACACAACTGATGGTTTATGGTCATGCTTGCAGTCTGCCACAGAAGAGTTTTCTTAGTTCGGGGAACTGAGAAAAAGAGGCTAAAACAAAGGATTTTGCCTACTTACTTGTAAAATGGAAAAAAGACTGGCAGGAGATGGGAGGTAGGGATGAGGAGATAAATCAGTTAGCAGAGGGCACAGACAAGTCAGCTCTCTGCCTAAACAATTTGATCTTACTGCCTGCAGGGATCTCCCAACAGCTGGTAGAGGACCCTGGCTTTCCTATTCATATTCCCCAAGCCAGGGAGGGAACGGGGACATTGCTGCAGCAATTCACTTCTAGACACTTGCCCAAGGTTGCTCTCCAGGGATACTAATGACCTACCATTTCAGCCTCGCACTGTTCAAAGCTACTTGAGTGATGGGAAGTAGCTCCTCGACAAAGAAATGTGCCTGCTAGCTCTGCTAGCCAGGCCACTGTGGTCTGGCATGGTTCAGGTAAGGGACAGAATAGCAGGGATCTGAAAATAGAGCATCCATAGCTGTTCTTGCCCCGTGAAAGTGATAACAAAGAAAATAATTTCAAGCTTCCAGCTAAATCACCCCAGTCAAAAACATTTCTTTTAGCCTGCTTACACTGTGTTGGTTGATGCCTCCACTCTCTTGCAAGCAATGGTAGGGTTGCTAAAAGGCATCCACTTGAGCTGTCCTGCTGTGGTTCAGGAGACAAAATGCCAATCTCTGTTCTTGGTTGTCCTTGGATTTAACAATTACAGTGTGAGCTGAAAGCAAGCTACAGCCCCTAGCCCAGTGATGATGATCACTACAGCCCTACCAAGGCCACCACTCACTTACGCTGCCATGGCTACAACATCACAAACCAAGGATTAAGAAGAAACAAAGCATAGGCAGGCAGGAAGAAACAGCTGCATTTATACAGAACAGAGACTGACTCAGTCTTTAGATGACTTTGCAGTTACTCTTGATTGCTAGCTTCAGAGGGTTTGAAATCAACTTAGTGTACTGAAAAGATGGAGTTAAGAGGAAGGTCATGGCTAAATGCTGGCGACTAGAACATTGGTAATGAGAAACAAAAAAAGCTTGCATCTAGGTATGAGTGAAATAAGGTGTCCAGAAAGGAGACAGGACAGGACTCTGAGGCAGTTTCAGCTGGTTCTGACTGGTTCCCACAATTGCCCCTCCCTGAGGAACATAAGCAAGGTACTGTCGCCTTTCCATAGGTTATTGTTTCTAATTCAATGAGTTGGCAAGGAAGGATGATTTCTACATAGCCTCTACCTGTTTCAGAAAAGAGACCACCACAAGTTGCCTGTAGACAGTGATAAATGAGATTAATATGAAATAACAAAAAACAATTGGTGCTACATTTTAGTAGTTGTGACAAGAATAAGGATGGGAAAAGCACAATGTGGTCATACAAACGTGAAAACAAAAAGAACATGGTCTAATGAATGACTAACGTACCCCACAGGAGTCCAAGGTTGGCCGGTCTAGGAAGGACAGCCTGGGCTAAGGGCCAGCAGACAGTCAAGGTCAATAGCAAAGAAAGCAAGCAAGTTAGAGATGAACAGAGAGCTTTAAGGCGTGACCACTTCCCCAGAGAAACAGCCTGCACCTGGGCAGGTCATCTCCTGGCTGGGCCAGGGAGGCATCAACATGGGAGATGCTCAGAGAATTAATCAATATCAACAGAAATTACTTTAGTTTTTGTAGATTCCACCATAAATCTACAAAAAGTCCTTAGAGAAACAGTTTGTCTGGTTTCTCCCAATCTCTTGAGAATCATTTGCTTTCTGGAACTCTGCTTTCTGTGATAATCTTTCTTTTTTAATCTTCTCTATAATAAATAATCCTCTTTAAACTCATCTTTCTCATTGCCCATGAATTTCACTTTTCTAGTTCCCAAGATAAGGACCAGAGAAAGCTAAGTCTTCTAATGCAAGGAGAACCCTTTTCCTCATTTCACTGGGAGGCATGCCAATGGACATGTCTGAGACCGTGTTTCAAAAGCTTATGTATGGAGAGAAAGTTCATCCTGGGTTGGGGTTCCAACCTGAATAAAAAGGAGTTGAGCACCAGCATTTGTCTCTGTGTCCTAACTTCACACACAGTGAGACCAGCTAGCTCATGCTCTCTGCCACACACAGTGTGCACCACCAGACTGGGAGCCTAAATAAGCCTCCCCTTAACTCGCTTTTGTTGGATATTCTGTCATAGCAATGAGAAAAATAATTAACATACTCAAAAACTCATTGGAAGAAAAGCGGGAAAGAGAATGAAGCCTTCTAGGTACAGACAACACCCACCCACCCATATGCACGCCCACACAATCAAAATACATGGAGATGAAAAATTAGTGAAGTAGTATCAGAGATGATAGGGATGAGCTTCTGTGTGAGCTTCTGTTCACATCCTGTGCACAGCATCAGCTAGGTCCAAAAAAGGCACATGGCTGACTCTAGCATAATAGACTAAAGGAGTGCATTTTACTCATAGAGGGAAAGAAAAGATAATAAATAATTCACTGAAAGTCACTAAAACAACCACATTCATATTTATAATGTAGTAAGTATATTATAAATATACTGTGTTCTAGGAACGAGTTCAGCATTTGTGTTAGTAAAAAGCTTAATTATCAAAATAACCCAATGAGGTTCATGGTAGTTCACAGAAGTAAGTAGTACTTCCTCAGTGAATGGTGCACAGCCTCTTACAGGAAAAGAAATACAAGACCTTTGAACATTTGTTTGTAGGGAAACAACTAGAAGCCAATTCAAGACAATCTTTAAAAGAAGAACCTGATACAGGTGCTTGGCAACCTGCAAACCCCTGGTAACTGAAGCCACACTTTCTCTCTCTCTCTCTCTCTCTCTCTCTCTCTCTCTCTCTCTCTCAGAGAACATGGAATTTCTCTCTCCTCCATCTATTCCACTTTCCTTTTTCTGCAGAAAACTCTCCTTTACACCTTGTCCATAGGCTACATTGAGAACATTCCAAAATAACAAGAATTATTCCCTGTCATCCACACCTTTATTGTCACAGCTAACTCTAAGCAGGGGTTGGTTACCTGGGACTCTATGTTTACTTCTGGATTAAACATTGGAGCTGAGGGATGGTATAGTGAGATGAAGTTGGCTTTTATCTCAGGACTGAGCTACTGAATGCACCCAGTTTTCTAGACTGGACTATACAAATAGGGCAGGCAAAAAACTTATCTATACAATTTTTGTTGAGGTATAGCATACTTACAGAAAAGTTCATGAATCATAAAGTTGACAGTCTATTAAATTGGTTACTGATAGAAGCAGAACCTAACTTTAAAAAAAGATGAAAACACCTTAGATTATATAACATAAGAGAAAGAGCTAAGGAAAGCAGACATAACTCAATGCTGGAATCTCTCTGAAAAAAAGCAATAAAAGCCTGAGAAAGAAGGTCTGGCTCCAGAAATACAATATAATAAAGTGTGACCTGGGCTGGTCTGAAAAATAGCAGGCAATGGAAAGAGACAAAAATATGGCACAATGAACCAAAGAGGGGATTCGGAAATACTCACTTCACAAATGACTGCTGGAGTCTGATGTGGAACCTGCATCCTGATGGCACAAAAAAAAGATGAATTCATACAGGCAGGCTTTGCATGTCCTCTCATAGCCAGACCCAGAAAGCCCTGTGCATCTTCCAAATCAATCCACAAAATACCAAAAGAGGTCTAACTTACAAATGGGGACCTAGGACCGGGATATACTAGTAGAGAGACAGAACAAGGGTTCTTCTTGTGTGGCAGGATACACTGCCTTAACTTCTTTGAATTACTGAGGTTGTAGTCCTCCTAACTGCCTGTGAAGAATGAGACAAAAAAATAACCCAAGGGAAACATACTATCCCAATGAGAGGAAATACTGGCTGGGTGCAAAATAACTTACATTTCATGCTCTTACTTATTTTTACATATTTTTATTTATTAAAAATAAATAACAATTTATTTTTATTTTATTTTGTTGAGGCATAGCATGCTTACAGAAAAGTTCATGAATCATAAAAAATATTTATTTTAAAAAAATTATTATTCACAATTTTGTTGGGTTATTATTATTTGCACTCTTATTAAGATGGTTTCTGGTTAGGTATTTCATTGGTTACTTCTCCATTGCTGGGATAAAATGCAATGACCAGAAACAACTTGAGGAAGGAAGACTTTATTCTGACTTAGGATTCCACAAGGGAGAGATTCCATAGTGGCAGGGAAGGCATGGCATGGCTGCAGAAGGTCAGCTGTATGATCACATTTCCAGCCATCCTGGCCAATATTCCCAGGAAATACAGCAATATTCGATGTGTACACACCACAAAAGTCACAAGATGGAACACAGGTAAACAGGGCCAAAAACACCACAGGGTCATTACTATATTTGCAATTGATTTTGTTTTGCTTTGTTTTGAATTAGCTTTTGATCATTGCATACCTTGAGCCGTTTTATTGTTGCAAAAGATGTGTGACCTACCCCAACATTTGGTTCCCCAATCCCATAAGATCCACCATTTAAGAAAATGTCCTTAAACTAGCAACATTATTTTCTTTGTCAAGTTGCAGTTTTGATAGCAGGGATAGCTTACTCAAGCTTAGTTGTCTCTAGCAGGCTAGTTCAAAGATGCATTCACATATGGAAGTCACCTGTCATCTAGGACTTTGACTCAGCACTGCACGTGCCTCGGCGGACGGAGAGAACAGAAAGTAGGATGCAGTCATAAGCCCTCAAAGCCTGTTCCCAGAGAGGTACTTTGTCCAGCAAGGTTCCATGTCCCAAAAGTTCCATAACCTCCCCACACATCACCACCAGCTGGGGATTGTAGGTTCCAATATATGCTCCCATGGGGGACATTTCTCACTGAGATGCCTAACTTTGTTTTTTTGTTTGTTTGTTTGTTTTTTATTTATTTATTAAGGATTTCTGCCTCCTCCCCGCAACCGCTTCCCATTTCCCTCCCCCTCCCCCGAGCAGGTCCCCCTCCCTCATCTGCTCGAAGAGCAATCAGGATTGTTAAGTGGTTGTGTTTTAATGTGTATCTTGTCTGAAAAGACTTTCTATAATTCTCCTTTCTTTTACCCCATCTACAGCTGTAACAGTCTCTCTATGCCTTCTGATAGTTCTAAATCACATATTTTTCTTATCATTATAACTTTATTCTTCCCGTACCCCTTTTCCACTTTGTCATTCCTACTTAAATCCTGGTACTCTCAGTCCTAAAACAAATTAGAAGCTACATTTTCACCAGGCTGCACCATATGGCTAGTGTCTTTGAACCTTACTATAGTCAGAACTGAAGTGCACAAATTGTCTTCTGTTGTAAATCAACTTAATAACTTCCGTTAAATCATTATAACTCTCATTGCGGTTGCTCTCGGTAGCAGTAAGGAACATAAACGCAAGTGAAGACAACTCACGAGGATGACTCAAATAAAATAAAAGAAGTAACTGAAAAGAATAGACAAAATAGGGGTAAGTGAAAATTGGAGGACACATCCACCCCTAACAACTGCACTAAACATAACAAAGAAATAATACAAGAATATATGAGACAATATCAACTCTAACACCTTGGACCCCTCCCATTTCAAAGGGATCGAACTGTTACTTTCCATTCTTCTAAGCTTGGCCGTCTCTCTTTCCCAATGGTCTTTCTCTGCGGCAAAGAAGGAGCTCAGTAATAATGGCGATGACCATCAGCACGCCATTACCGCAAGTAAGTCATTGCGATTCTAAGACACTTAGTGCAAATAGTAACAAAAGGGAAGTGTGATTGTTGCATTAGTTTTAGATAAAGATCAACTTCATACCAAAGAAAATGACCAGATAAAATGATGATCTCCTAAGAACATACCACAAGAGTCACAAGATGTAACATGTGTGAGCCAGGCCATAAACATCACAGGTTCAATACATACTCCCATTTGAATTAGTTTATGTTTATTGCATGTCCAGAGTCCTTTAACATTTGCCAAAGATTTGTGACCTACTCCAACATCCAACTCCACAATCCCATATGACTCCCAGTTTTACAAGCTAGACTTAAACCAACAGTATTATTTTCTTCATGAAGTTTAAGTTTTGACAGAGACCAACAGGGACAGTTTAGTCAAGCTTAGTTGTCATCAGTGAGAATTTAAAGTCCCACTCCTATTTGGAAGTCACATATCAGCTAGGACCTCAGCAGAACACTTGCATGGGCATCTGTACATGGCTGTGATTTTTCCTGGCACGACAACCAGGTTGTAAGTTGAGCCTCCTGAAAGAAAAAGTAGTAGATACTTGCTGCCTTGTATGATCTAGCCTACAAGGTAAACAAGATTACTGCTCATACATACTACCAATATATACATGCAAAAAGACTATCAAGGCTCAAGAAAACAGAAACAGTCTCCCACTTTAGGTGAAGAGTGTCCAATTCTGTGAGCATATATTGGACTAGAAATGCTTATATGATTATTTTTCAATCTCCATTCATTCTGTCATTCTCCCATGAAGACTTTTCTTGAGCTTTTTTTTTTAAAAAAAAAATACTGTTGGGTTTGTGGCTTTTGTTCAGATTAAAATTGGAGCCCAAATATGACGCCCAAATCCCATGTTTTGAAAAACAAATTGCAGAACTGATAGAACATGATCAGAAACATTTCAGAGAAGAGAATTCCTAAATAAAGATCTAATGGCCACTGTGGTAGCTTCCAACCAGGCATTCACAGAAAAGTGGTGTTTTCCCAGATAATTGGCAATCACGAGTTGACCCTGAACCGGGAGCTCAGATTTCCCTCTACAAAACGAGGCTAAATATTAAGGGGCGCCGTGGTGCTCTTATCAGTTCTAATGCTTTACAGAAACAAAAGGAAAGGGGGAAAAAGTGAATGGAGAAAATGGAGAAGCATGAGCCCAACAAAGGGAGAAGCCAAGCTGTTGCTTGTTTTATAACTGAATGCTGTGCATGGTTTTCATGGTGGCAAAAACAATTTACTAACAAAAAAGGCTTTTACTGAGTGGCCTTCACTGAAGAGGCCCCGCATGCTTTTTCACCAGACTGCTATAATTAAAAGCACCAATAAACAGAGCCTTTCTATTTAGATGGAAAAGCAACAATTAAGCCTGCCTGTCTATAAATAGGAGGCAGCTTCCCATCTATGGCTCAAGTGAACACATTAAAATCTTAGCTCCTGTGCCCCCAATTTATTTCTACAGGACAAACTAAAATGAATTGCCATACTCTGATCTTAAAACTGACAATTTCCTACAAGATGTAAGTAGATAAATTATGAGTCGTTCTAGGTGAGTACTGAGAGAGTTGAAGCTAGGAATCAGCATATACCCTGGAAATGTAAATGTATAGTCTTCTCTACCTTTTTTAAAAATTATTTTCCCTTTATCAAGCTATGGTTTGCCTTGGGTAACTTATATGCGCTGGCTCTCTTTTGCTTGGAAGGTATGAAAGAAATGATAGAGTTAAAAAATAGATTATGGAAAATGGAAAATTCTTTCTCAAGATTTCCATTAGTTCAAGTAAAGAAACCAAGATATGGACAAAATATGTCTGAATTAGCAAATCTTTCATTTCATTTATAGAGAGTGAGTTTTCAGTGTTTATTCAACCACCCCCTCTTCTGCAAGCACAACTGTTCAAAGGTCAGGCAATCTGTCTAGACACACGGCTGGGCCATGGCAGAGCTAGAACTCTGCAGTCTTTCTGACTGCTAATTCAGCAACCATTGAAGGAAAATATTTGCCTATTTTTATTACTTCCAATATAAAAGAAAGCTAAGAGTAATGAGTTTTAAATAATAATAAAAATCAATGGGTTCAATATTTCAAGAGAAAGACAGATTTCCCAAGATGGCAAGAGATCTTCACTTTTGAAAATGTTACTCTCTTCTGTTCTACACAATTGGAAACACACAGACTTTGCAGTTTACAACAGTGTGGATATCTAAAAGTGCCCTAGATTGTCATAGCTTCAGAAAGATATGTATCCTCCTGTTCATTCATTTGTACCTGTCCTGTGTCTCCCAGTGGTTCTAAATGTCTTGCAATAACCTTTTGGTTGGTGGTTTTCACATCCTCCTGTGACTTTTTAATACAAGTCCTCATGTTGTAGTGACGCCCCCAACCATAAACTTACATTCATTGCTAATTCATAACTGTAATTTCACTACCTCTGCTATTCCTCCTCCTCTCCCTGATTCTCTTCCTTCTCCTCTTTCTGCTTATCCCCTATTTTTCTTCATTTTTCACCCTCTCTCAAAACACCAAGATTTCCATTCTTTGTGGCTTTAGCTCTAAAAATTAAAAGGATGCTTTCTCTGGGCCATAGGTAATCATGCAAGCAACTTCTTAGATTCCCCAATTGCTTTGGGTATTTTTCTTGTTACCTTTTTAAGCTTGTTTTCTTTTGCTGCTCTCGTATATTTTAAGGTAGGTTTTGTTGCAGGATTTCATTCTGTAAACTTGTTATATAGTTGAGCTAATCTTAAACTTATGGGCTTGAGTCACCATACTCTAATGATTTATCCATTCTAGCCTCTAATTTATATCTTTCTTTGTGTCTTCATTGATGTTCTAGTTGGGTCCTATATAGAAATTCAAGTGCAAATCTCAAATGACTTTAAAAGACAGTTAAGGAAATGCTCAACATCCTTAGTGATCAGGGAAATGATCAAAACAACTCTGAGATGCCATTTTACACCTGTCAGAATGGCTAAGATCAAAACCCACTAATGAAAGCTTATGCGGAGAGGTTGTGGAGTAAGGGAAACACTCTTCCATTGCTGGTGAGAGTGTAAACTTATACCGCCACTTGGAAATCCGTATAGCAGTTTCTCAGAAAATTGGGAATCAATCTGCCTCAAGATCCAGCAATATCACTCTTGGGCATGTACTGAAAGGATGTACACTCATACCACAAGGACATTTGCTCAACTGTGTTCATAGCAGTATTATTTGTAATAGCCAGGACCTGGAAACAACTTAGATACCCCTCAACCGAAGAATGTATAAAGAAAATATGGCACATTTATACAATGGTGTACTACTCACTGAAAAAGAAAACAACAATGACATCTTGAAATTTGCAGGCAAATGGAAGAACAAGAAAAAATGTCCTGAGTGAGGTGACTCAGACACAGAAAGACAAACACAGTATGTACTCACTCATAAGTGGATAGTAGACATAAAGCAAAAGATAACAAGCCTACAGTCCAAAACCCTAGAGAAGCCAGGAAACAAAGAGGACCCTAAGAGTGACATACATAGATCTCCCTGGGAAGCAGAAATAGACAAGATCTCCTGAGTAAATTGGAAGCATGTGTGAAGGGGGAGGGTGAAAGGGAAGTGGGGAGGGGAGAAGGTGAGAGGGGAGGTGAACATGGGAGATTGAGAAGGTTGAGTTGGGGAAAGGACAGAGAAGGAGAGCAAGGAAAGAGATAACTTGATAGAGGGAGCCATTATGGGGTTAGCGAGAAACTTGGCACTAGGGAAACTACCAGGAATTCACAAGGATGACCCCAGCTAAGAATCTAAGCAATAATGGAGAGCCTGCCTTAACTACACTTCCCTTGTAATCAGATTGATAACTACCTTAATTGTGATCATAGAACCTACATCCAGTAACTGATGGAAGCAGATGCAGAGATCTACAGCTAAGCACTGGGTGGAGGTCCTGGTGTCCAGTCATAGAGAGGGAAGAGTGATAAGATGAGCAAAGGGGTCAAGACCATGATGGGGAAACCCAGAGAAACAGCTGACCCAAGCAAGTGGGAGCTCACTGACTCCGGACTGACATCTATGGAACCTGCATGTGACCGAACTAGGTCCTCTAAATGTGAGTGACAGTTGTGTGGCCTGGGCAGTTTGTAAGACTACTAGCAGTTGAACCAGCATTTATTCCTAGTGCAGAAACCAGCTTTGTGGAGCCCATTCCCTATGGAGCTATACCTTGCTTAGCCCATATGTGGTGTGGGGGGGTGGGGACTTGGTCCTGCATGAAGTGATGTGATAGATTTTGTTGACGCCCCATGGGAGGCCTCACCTGTTTTGAGTTGTGGATGGGGGTTGGGGAGGGGGAAAGTAGGAGGAGTGGGAGGCAAGAAGGGAGAGGGAACTGGGATTGGTATATAAATAAGATTGCTTTAAAAATAAAAAAATAAAAATAAATAATAGGAAAAAATGAAATTCAGGTTTAATCTACATAAGAAAAACCCCATTACTGTGGTTTATAATGATAATCATATAGTAAAATGCTTGCTATTTCTTTAGTGCATGCTAAAGAAACCAAGTCTCTGTTATGAAGATTAATTCCCTAGCCTCTTATGACTAATAACTGTGTAAGCCTCACCACAAACAGACCAAGTATCAAATGAGTCAGACATGAGCTCACATTAGCAAAAATGTCACAGTGCTTCCTACCCTGGATTTGCTGGCCCTGGTTCTAGCAATGGAGGATATGGTTCTCCTCCTCTCTTCCCTGATTGTACTAGAGCTTACAGTGCTAATGCCCGTCCTTAGCCCAGTTATTTCCCTTGGGAATGATACTTGCTTCTCAACATACTCTCTGACTCTCTACCTGCCATTTTCTCCAGACACAAGAAAGAATATTCCCTGAACATACATTTCTTAGGGCTTCCAGCTTCAAAGCCAAGCCCTCCTGCTGCCAGCTTAGTCATATTCCCGAGAAACAGAACCCAAGACAGGGAAAATCAGGAATACATGATTCATTGACAAAGGGCACCTAGACGAGCATCTAACAGGGGAAAAAGAACAGGAACTGTAGGGAAAGAAGTTATGTGAAGATGTGTGCTCAAGTGATGCAGGAATTCCTACCACCAGTAGACTTTAAGTTACCCGCCCACTTGGGCATGGCCTCTTACACTATTTATGCCAATGTAAAGTGCCCTTCCTTTTCCCGCTGCAGGATTCGGTTGCTGTTCTCTAGTCCAGCAGAGAATTGTGATCTGTGAGTCTACCTCTAAATACATAACCCTCTATTATACTCAATTCTGAGCTAGTGTGGGATTTCTTTTAAGCGTCCTTCTTCACTCCGGTAAGATCTAAGAGTGTTTTCATTTGGGAAAGACACTACAGTATAAGTCACAATGTGGTCCCCACCTCAAGGAAAGGGAGATGACCTTTTATCTCCCTGTATTAGTTAATCATTGCTATAGGTTTTTCTGGTTGGGGAAGTGTAGGGAATGTGATCTGCTGGGCATCAATTTAGGTCCCTGTGGGGGTATCCTTGCTCCTATAGAAACCAACACTTACTCAAACATCTATTATAACCAAAACTCTGAGCTCTGAACATCTGAGGCAGGGGAAAAGTCAGCATTCAGCTTCATTTTTTTTTTCTCATCCCACCCCCTGATCCTGGCCTCTGCCAACTCCCCACCATCCTTTGTGGCTAAAGTCCCTCGTACCAGCTATCCAGCCTTGAACACTGTAGATTTTCATAAAAGCAGAACCAACCACATGGGCGCCTAACCCTTTATTAGTGTTCTAAATCTCTGTTGACAGTTACCAAGACTCCCTGGGTGCAGCACAAAAGTCAACAAGGAAATAAAACAGCAGCTGGTTTATTCCTTGGGGATAAAACCCACTACATGTATAGCAGCTGGGTATGTGCCCACAAACCTCAGGGCACTGCTGGTCCCAAGGATTCACTGAATCTTCCATTTTAATCCCCCTTTCCCAGCCTGTCTGTGTACATAACACTTCTCCACATCTTTCCGTTTCCTTGTACCATGTGCCTCAGGAAGCTGAGCAATCGTGAATACTGAAGCTGTCCTACTACCTGGAAGGCAGACATCTGATCCAACTGCTTGCTGCTACCTTGGACCATCTCTTAGCAAAGTCTCTACCATCTTTTCCCATTGTTTCTGTACTCTAAACCTCCTATCATCTGGTACTAACCTCACAGTGAATTCCATCATGCAACTGAACACCTTACTATAGCCTGATAAAACTCTCTACCCTATCTTGTCAGAATCTAAAGAAATAAATGTTCCAAGAAAGCCACATAGAAAATCTGAGACAAATATGCTCGCTAATGACACTCCTGCTTCCTCCTTGCTGACTTGATGTCTAGAACCACATGTTCATAGCACAAAAGTGTTCTATGCAGGTGACAGCTTTGGTATCGGGGCCCGTTTGCGAAAGCTGGTTCTAACAAGTCAGTGCTGGGTGACCCAAAGATTCAAGGGAATTTCATGCACCAAATTTCTCCTGTCAAAGAATGCTACCTAAGGCATAATTGTGAGGATGACAGCCAACAACTTCTGCCTTGCAGTAGCCTGGCATTATAAAACATTGGTTCTAATTCATATAGCATCCAATGAAGATGATTTTGGTTGGTAAGACCCAGATGTCTTAATCTCTGACATGCTATCCCAGTTTATTAAATTCCCTTCCATTAGACACATGTATAGTGAAAGACAGAAATTGAAGAAAGGCCATGAGCAAGTTCAAGGGGCATAGTCTGCTGAATACTCACATAGCCACAGCTAGCTGAAGAGGAGTTTTGAAAGTGTAGTTTAGATATGCACCCCCCCCAAAAAAAATGAGGAACTTGGCTGAAGTTTACCAGAGCCCAAAACTGAGCTGAGTACTGTCTCTAGACTGAGAAACAGAAGACTCTTAGAATAGCCACAGAGGGAAAGAAGAAACCAAGAAAAAAACAGGTCTGGCTCCAAGATGGGTGATAACTATAAAACCTCTCTATTCTAATTTTGGCATGTCCAAGAACTACCAGGGTCTTCCGAATACCCCGGATGAGACAGTGTAGACCATATGAAGGCACGTGACTTAAAACAAGCAAACATAAAAACCATGTCCAATCTATCCTCTACCCATGACAACTCAGAAAAAAAATGAAAAGTCTGTTGACCTTGCAGTTCATGGAGAGCAAACTGGCTTGACCGTGGATTAATATTACAGAATCATGAATCCCTGGACCAATTCTAGGAGTTAAAGAGAAGATCTTGGCATCAGGTTAGGGTTGGGAGTGCGAATTAAGTGATGCTGAGATTTCTACTTATTATGGCTCTGCAGTAGAATGATACACCCGGAGAATTATGATTTGCACATGCCTGCCTCAGAACAGAACAGGCTATGCTGAATTATCTCCCTTCCTCCCAATCTCCCTCTCTCCCCACCCCCACCCCGTGTATTTAACTCCATCTGCACACGCTATGTGGTTAAGCCTTACATTGATGTGCTGGTGATTTTAGACTGTTGTAAATAGCTTATCTAAAAATACTAGGCACTTCTGTCAATAGCACGCTAATCCGGTCTTGCTGTGCATTTTTACAATAGCAACCTGAACTAAGAAACAGCCACCCTCCATCTTCATCTCACGAAAAGGGACGACCTGACCCTCTAAAATCGCATGCTTCACCAGCCAAAACTTGCCAGACTCTCCCTGTTTCTGTCTCTCCATGTCTCTTCATGGTATTTGATTGGACTTGCTCAGCTCAGCTTTTAGCTGAAGTCACAGGTATTTACCTATATTTTCAATGTTTGATCCGTGGGCTGGCTCTGAGGTGTACATAATTCTCTTTAAGTAACTGAGTCATTTCCTTCTAGGAACAACCCACGATTGATGGTTCAACACAGAGTGGGCGTGTGCTTTTCAGGTCACTCTGTCCCTTGTCTCTCTGTGATTCAATATGGCCTACTGGATCTCTACTCATGCTGTTCCCTTTATCTTATACCTTGCTTCTATCGATTTTTGTGTGGCCCATTTTTGCACAGTGGATAGGGTCTAAATCTCAGCTCCTCTGAAAATTCTGTTGGGAATAGCTTACCTAAAACATGAGGTGCTCCTGTCACCTTCCTGCACCTTCCTCTTCTGTGTTTCAGATCACACTCTGCTATTGCAGAGCTTGTTTGTTGGCACTGTTATCTACCTCCTCCTGCCCCGTGTGTGCAGAATTTACAAGGGAGTCACTGTAGGATCAATGAGAATTTAGTATTTGTTTGAATTGGCACTGTGTTCTGTCCATTATGTCGAAGGCGTTTAAGATTCAATAAAAGGTATTGGGCCTTTCTCACTCTCCCTCCTGCAGCCTCCACTCTCCAGCACCTGCACAGACACCCGAGAAGAAGGCTTCTCTAGCCGACCTTGTGGTGGTGTATTCCATTTCATTGTCTCCAGCTTTCTGAGTTAACACACTTGGTAACTGCCACAGGGACTGAGTGGTCCCCAAGGGTAGAGTGCTGAGCTCTGTGTAATAGATGTTGGTGTATTTCCACTTTGCCTGGCATGTGAGCCTGTCAGAGTTCACCATTAACACCGGAGCTCACCTTGAGGACAAACTGCAGGTGATAATATTAGATTGTATCACAGTCCCTTTGGAGTGCCTCGTGGTTATGACTAAATTCGTAGTAAAGCTAATGTCTTTCGCAACTCTAGCTGTCGCCATAGCGCACGCCTAAGCTGCCTCACACCCTGAAGAACTGCAATATCTCCAGTGCTAAAAGGGATCACAGCTATTCAAAATAGGTCAGCCTGACCAGACAGATGGAGGCCATTGCATTTGCATGGGCTAGCTAAGCCTCTTTTCCAGCACACGATCCCTGAAGAAACCAGTTTTCCTGTATATCATGATAATCTCCTCTCCTGAACAGTCTTTCCATCAAGAGCAGGTCAGAACCAGAGCAACATGAACAAGACAGTCTCTAAAGTGCTATTTCACACGGAGATATGGAACATGGTTTGTAATAACATTGAAAGGCAAATCTTGTTTGCCATCTTCAGGATAATTTTAAGAGTTTCACACATGATTTTATTCTCCTCCTGAAGGTAGAGCTTGTGTTTCCATTTTTTTGAGCCTATTAGGGGCTTAGTTATTTCATTGATAATCAATAAAATGTGGCAGCAAAACTGATCATGTAATTTTATCCTGGGAAGAAACCCATGGTTGGCATGGGTGTGTGTGCGGAAGTGGAGAACATGCCAGTCAAAAACCCCTAGTTAAAATCTTCCCAGACCAGACATCATACCTGTGAGTGATAAAGTCTGCTCGCTTGTAACCAGAGGCACTTTTCTGTGACCATGGTATCCAGAGGAACCTAGCTGACCTTAGACCTAAGTCATTGTTTTCTGAGGATGTTGGTTCTGTCATAATGAATAAACAAAGCAGGAGGTATATTACACATAGCATGATGCAGAACTTTAATGACTTGCCTTTCCATTAGGAATATGGTCGTTAATGGGAAATACTGCCCTATGTGCACAGAGACAAGGCAGTGTTTCACAGACTAGTAGTTACTGGATGGCTGCAAGCTATGGTTTGACGGGTAGCCAGTATCTCCTTCCCCAAGAGATGTTTCCACTCTTAGCTTCTACTGCAGTCATTGTTCTGATGAGATTTGCAAACTTAGACATTTTTTGGACTCTTAGAAATTTTCAGGTCTGGGTTTTAAGAAGAGACTTTCCAGGAGGCAGGATGCAAAGCAGGAGAGTAAATGTCCCTTTTTACCTGTCTTCATTGGGGTTTCTGTTGATGTGATCAAAAGCAACTTGGTGAGAAAGAAATTACGTCGGCTTCCAGCTTTCGGGTTACACCCCATCCCTGAGGAAAGTCAGAGAAAGAACTCAAAAAACACCTGGGGATTAGCAGCTGACGCAGAGGCATGGGGCAAAGCTGTTTCTTGTGGCATATTCAACTTTCTTATACAGCTCAGGACCACCTGTCCAAAGGTGGCAGCACCTGTCCTAGGCTGGAACCACCCACATAAATCATTAGTCAACGCACTACATAGAAAACGCACTACAAACTTGCTGAAAAACAATTTGATGGAGATATGTTCACAACTGAGGTTTGCCTTCCCAGAAAATTCTAGTTTTTGTCAAGTCGACAGGAAAACAGCCAGGTCATCCCCTTACTCTGTTCTCTAGGGTGGGACTTCTTCCCAGCCTCATGTGACCTAGGACAGCACATTTCCTTGGCATGGCACAACTTAATTGGTATAGGCCTGAGCATATAATGTATGCTAGATTAATCCAAGTCAGCACTGAGACATTCACGGGGAACGCTGTAGCGTACGTGCCCATTCTTCTTCAACAGATGGGAAGCGAGAAGAATATTGCTCTGAAAGCCATTGGAGCCATCCTGTGATGATGACAGAGAGGATCTGTAGGTCCTGGGAATGGGAAGACAGAGCAGTAGCACAACTGAGAGGAAAAAGAAATAGCAATTATCCTGATGGTTTTGAACCCCGAACCCAGCTACCTGTTCTTGAAACTGGATATTCCCTGGACTGTTTTGCAATATTAAGTGCACAACTCATTTTTTAAGCAACTAGTTTTTTGTTTGTTTGTTTGTTTGTTTGTTTTTTACAAAAAGATAGTGAATACCTTAGGTTAGACTTCTCTTGCACTTTTTATAATCTTTGTAAAAAGATTTCTGATATTGCGGGCATGTGTTAGGAACAGCTGCTGTTAGTCCTATTTGTCCAGTACTCTCAGGTATGTAACAGTAAATGACATGGTGGTGGTGATGCTGACGATGCTGATGCTGATGATGTTTAAGAAGAACTTATCAGGCTCTGAGAACATTTCAAAGTCAAGATATTCACAAAAGTGTTTAACCTGACAATTTCTTTTCAGGGACTATACAGATCTGTTCTAAAGCTTTGAATATAAAATCTCATTTAATTACCACCATGATATTATAGGATGTTCTATTATTTCCTCATTTACAAATTATAGAATAAAAATAAAGAGAGGATGAAATAATATTCGTCAGGCCATACAACATGAAACCCTACAGTGCCTTCATCCATCCCCCATACCACCTCTGACAAGGTAGAAGACTCTGTGATTAGCTCCTGTGTTCTGGGCTCTGCCCTATTACAGCACCTCTGGTTTTACATTCTCCACCTAGAGGATCCCTGATCAATGACAAGGGGAGAGTTTCTGTCATTGGAGACTTAACTCAACCAGCAGGTCTTGCAGCAGTCGCAGGTGTCCAGCTGACTCATGCCTGCTTGATCCTTCCCAAGAAGACAGAGATCAAAGGGAGGAAGGATTTTTAACTCAAGTTGTCAGGCTGATTCTGCTTTCAAAAATTCTACCGATTATAAATATGGCATTCTGCTTTAATCTTCAAAAGAAAAAAATCAAATTATAGCTGACTATTGCAATTCCCTGTTTAACTGGGATAAAAGAAAGATTTATGTCTCAGTAAGTTCTTGCCTACCCCTATGTTCCCCAAATGGCTTTGGACAGTATATACAGCATAGACCTGGAGATCCTTCTATTATCTCATCATTCCTCAGGATAATTCAGATAATCTATGCACTGCTGTCAATCTCAAGTAGGGTCTTCTCTTTGACATTACCTCAGAGTCTGGTATTGTTTTCCTTCAAACATCTTCATTCACTCCACTCTATGGAGACGCTACAGTACAAGACCACAGACCACCATGGTACTTTTTTAGCTGCTGTGACAAACTACGAAATAGCAGCAACTTAAGGGAAGAAAGTTTGAATTTGACTTGCTCTTTGAAATGGTAAAAGCCATTGTGGAGTCCATGGCAATGGAGTGTGCAATTGAAAATACTCTGTAATTCCTTACACCTCTGTGCATCAGGAAACAGAGAGCTTAGGCTCGAAGTGCGATGGGTTAAGAAGGTCAATACTCACACCATAGCAACCCACTTTTAGGCAGAAGTTTCTGTCCCACCCGGTCCTGCAGCCATTCAGTCCCAAATAAACACGCAGATGTTTATATTAATTATAAATTGTTTGGCCTATTGCTTAGGCTTATTGCTAACTAGCTCTTTACAACTTAAATAGACCCATAATTCTTATCTATGTTTAGCCACATACCTAAACTTGGTACTTTTTCTAATTTAGGCATTCTAATCTTGCTTCTTCAGTGTCTGACTTGCAAACACATCTCTGCCCTTTCTCTTCTTATAATTCTCCTACTCTGGTTGCCCTGCCTATACTTTTGGCCTGGCTACTGACCAATCAGTGTTTTATTTAACCAATATATGTGACAAGTCTTTACAGTATACAAGAGCTTTATCCCACAGAGTCCACTTTCTCAAACTAGGCTTCACCTCCTAAAGAGCTGAAATCCATGTTCCTGTAGGAGCACACCCTCCTCAAGTCCTGAGATGTGTGTGGAGTCTCTAACATAGCAGCATCTCTGCATACTTCTGCTTTCTCTGCCCCAAGCACACTCCCTTCGCACCCTCTAGAGCATCAGTTACCCTTCCTCCCAAGTACTGTTTCTTTATCACAGAAGGTGTTACTGGACACTTGCAAAAAGCTGTGCTCTCTGCAATAAAAGTATCCAACCACTTATGAGGTAGCTTCTCAAATCACTTGGAGCAGAGCCCGGTACAGTGTCACACAATCAATCCATCACTCAGAAGGCTGGAATGAGAGGATCAAGTGTTTAAGGCCAGCCTGGACAATGTAGTGGGACTCTACTTAAAAAAAAAAAAAAACAAATCACTCGGGTCAAAGTAATGTCCTTACACATGCTCAAACAGAAATCAGCTTTTGAAAAGTGAGGATAGAACAATATTAATGAAGGCAAATTTGTTGCTATGGCAATTGTCAGTAGGTTTCACAAAAATAACTGTCATAATGACATTTTTATCAAGTATCATTGGACATCATCAGACATTACATAGACATACATCAAAATGGCAGTGTAATACCATTTTACATCCCTTATAGGACTAAGCAAATGTTGTAAGGTGAAAGAATTAGGACCATCATGTACTGCTCAGATTGTCAACTGATACAAACATTTTTGAAAAATGGTCTAACAGTTGTTTAAAAATTAAATATGCTATACCTGCCTTCCATGACTACATAGAAAAGTAAAGACATGTTCATAGAGAAACTTGAACATGGATGCTGATAGCTCTTTTATTATGATCACAGAGTGAAAGCAAGCCATATGTCCATCAACTGATAATAAAATGCCACATATTCCATATAAGAATTTGTCCATAAAATGGAATTCTGTATTATTTCATTTGAAAATGTAGGTTACTTTTTAAAAGACCTTTAAATCTAAAGGCCCATGACAAAAGACAAAATGTTGTATTTTTATTTAAAGGAGAACAGGCAACTTTGTTGGGACAGAAGGTAAATTAGTGGTTGCCAGGCATTATGGCTAATTTTCATTGCCACCTTGACTAGGCTGAGAATCATCTAGGATTCAGATCTCTGCATGTGTCCTTAAGATTGTCTATATAGAGATTGAACTTCATGGGGACGACCCACACTGAATCCCATGGACTGGGTTGCAAGCTGAGCAGAAAGGTGATCTAGGCATTGGAATTCATCTCTCTCTACTTCCTGACTGTGGATTCAATATGAACAGCTTCCAATACTTTACTACTTATTATCCCTTCTCTGCCTCAAGGGACTATTATTTCCTAAAAACCCTAATCCAAATAAAACTGTTCTTCTTTTAAATTGCTTTATGTTGGATATTTGGTCATAACCAGGAGAACAGTCACATCAGGTAATGGAATAAGAAGGGAGGGAAGGAGCTGAGGAGTAACTGTCAATGTGTGTAGTAGTTTATTGAAGGTGATGACAAAAGCTCTGGGACTAGACACTAGGGATGGCTGAACATGCTGTTACCTTACTAAGCATGACTGAATTATATGCTTTAGAACATTTTCTGGTGTATGAATTATATCTTAGTAAATATGTTTCAAAACCTCTATGTATTAAATTATCAACATCTATAATATGTTTTGATCACTGTAGTGTATCATATCAGTCATCTTTCCATTACTGTAACAAAATACTTGAGGAACTAAGTGATGTAGTGGTTTGAAGTAGCAAAATTCTTGAGAAACTAGAAGTGGTGGTTTGGATAATATAGGCTCATATATTTGAATGCTTGGAGAGTAGCAATATTTGAAAGCATTAGGAGGCGTGGTCTTGTTGAAGGAATTTTGTCACTGTAGGTGAACTTTGAGGTTTAAAAAGTCCGAAGGATAGTACAAAATGTACAGTTTGAGGATGAAATGAGTACCAGGAAGTATACTGGACTCAGTCTGTAATCAGGAGATAAAAGGATTAAAGAAAAGTCTGATGCTAGATGGAATGAAGGGAGTGGTGACTTCATGGAAAGACTCCACCCAGCTAAGCTTCCAAGTTGTAAAAAGGAATTAAAGAAAGGCTTACCCAATGAAGTAAATGGTCAAAAACAGAGAGTGGATGCAGATATAATTTAACAAGGGGGAGAATGCATGATCCAGTCCTAACAAATAGCAGAACTTGGCAGCTTCAGCTACATGCTGCTTTCTTTAGGGACAAGGATACAAGGGAGGGTTATAGAATCCCTCTCCAGGACTAAGAAAATCCTCGGAGGCAAGGTGTACGTCAAGGGTATTTATCCTTGCATAGAGGCCCAGAGAGAGCTGTGAAAGGGAAGCTTGGATTTTGTTGGAGACCTCAAGATGGTTTTGGAGATGCCTGAACTGTGGGGTACCTGAAGAGGAAAGCTGCTCACAGGGAATGGAATCAACCCAAGAGATAGAAGCGTGCTGCGCTCAAGAAAGCTGAAACAAAATTCAGATCTGAAGAGTGTTTTGACATCAGACATGGAGATGAAGAGTTTGAAGTTTGCCCAGCTGGCTTTTAGTCTTGCTTTGATCCAGTATTTCCTCACTATACTCCCTTTCCCCACTTTTGGAATGGTGATGCATATTCTGTGCCACTGTATCTTGGAAACATGTGATATGCTTTTGAATTTTACAGTGGATTACAGTTCAGAGATCTCCAGGAATCTCAGAAGAGACTTTGAGCTTTGGGCTTGTAAGCAGGGTTGAGACATATAGTCTATTTTTGAAGTTGAACTAAATGCAATTTTGCATTATAATGTAGGTTCCAGGGAGTGCAGTGGTTTGAATAGGAATGGCCCGCAAAGGCTCGTATATTTAATGCTTAGGGAGTAGCACTATTTGAAAAGACCAGAAGTATGGCCTTGTTGGAGGAATTGTGCCTGAGGGTGAGCTTTGAGGTTTCAGAAGCCCAAGCCAGGTCCAGTGATTATCTCTCTTCCTGCTGCCTGTGGATATAGAACTCTCAGGTACTTCTCCAGTGCCATGTTTGCCTATGTACCATCATGCTCCCTGCTATGATAAAAATGGACTAAGTCTTTGAAAATGTAAGCAAGTCCCAATTAAATGCTTTCATTTATAAGAGTTGCTATTACCGTGGTGTCTCTTCACAGAGATAGAACACTGACTAAGACAGAAGATAACAAAGAGGAAAGGATTGTCTTGGCTCTTGACTGAGGAGGCTCCAGGCCATTAAACTGAATCTGTGTTGAGGAATCACATTATCTACACATCAGAGGAAAAGGTGCTTAGATCACAAGCCAGGGGACAGTGAATAGAAGAGCAAGAGAGAGCACAGTCTCAATGACCCAAGGCAGTATCACCAGACTCCAGATCCTAAAGGCCCCACTACCTCCAGTAGCACCACCATGAAGATCGATCCTTAAACACATGATGCTTTGGGTGATAGTTACCCAAACCACAACATGTATTATTTAGATAAATAATAATATATTATGTGTCTGTTGAATAATGTGTAATATATAAATGTACAGAATTATATAACATAGAAATATAACACACTGTGGATAGAATAAAATTGCTAATTTAAAAGCTTAAAGGAACTAGCATATGCTTGATATGCATAGGATTTTTTCTTTAAAAAATATGTTGCCTCAGGTTCTTTCAGGGATACAAGATTTAAGTCAAAGTCACATAAAACAAAAACTGTGGTAATTGGGGCGGCGGCGGGGCTGCGTCCCCAACACCCCAGCCGCCTGCCCGGCTAGCTTATGCCCGAAATAATTACATGGAAACTGTATTCATTTAATCACTGCTTGGCCCATTCTCTTCTAGGCTAATTCTCACATATTAATTTAGCCCATTTCTAATCATCTGTGTGTAGCACCCCAAGGTGCGCTTACCGGGGAGATTCTAGCCTAGTCCATCCTGGGTCGGAGCTTCATCCCGGGAACAGGGCATGGCGTCTCTCTCAGGCGTCTGCTCCAGAGAGAAGTGCTGTCGAGACTCTGACCTCACTTCCTCTTCCTCCCAGCGTTCTGTTCTGTTTACTCCTCCCACCTATCCTCTAACCAATAAAATGGGCCAGGGCAGTTCCTTTATTAGCCAATGACCTTCCTCCATCAAAAAACAACCCTGAATCCAGTGTACCACTTGTCACCCATTTTCCATTTGTTGGGTATTTTTGTTAGACTTGGTTTGGTTTTATTTGGTTAGGGCATCTCTGAATTAAGAAACCTTGATGGGCCTGTAATACTAGCTTTACTCCCAGTAGCTGTAATGCAGGCAAGTTAGCACCTTCTCGTAGATTACACAACTGGGAAATGAGAGGGATATGTGAGTCCCATCACAGAAGGTCATTATTTAGACTAATGACCTCCTAAAACATCAGGGTTCAGGCATTAATATAATGGCATGTTTTCTAAACTCATTGTCATCATCATCATCACCCTACTTGGATCCAGAACATCTCGAAATTTAAGTTTCTTAAGACCTGTAATTAAGGAGGAGTCAGCCTTATCTCTGACTGTAGGAACTAAGGGGATATGAAAGGCAAAGGGTCAACAGAGCCAAATTCAAGGCAATCCAGAAACTGGAACTCGATCTCATATTTACTGCTCTGTAAACATTCTATATTTGCTTTTTTTCCTACCTGGCTGCAAGATTAATTGCTAAATGTGGGAAGATCTTGGAGTTTATCCATAAGACTTTGTGTTTAAAGGAGAGATTTTATTATGAGTATTCCAAGGCGAGCATGAGTCAGAGAATGAGTCAGGAAGGTCATCTCATTGGAGGTGGCTGATCATAAATTAGCTTTTGTAGAATATTAATCTCCTCCAGCTCCTTTGGGAAGCTAGCAACGATTGGTAAAAAAGTATGGAAGGCTTAAAAAAAATAAAAGAGTGGGAAGACAATGTCACCTTGAGCTTCTTCTAAATTTGTGGATTTTAGAGGAGGGAAAGGGTATGCTTTCAAACAAACTTTAGAAGGAAATGGTTCTGAGAAGCAAGATGCTGCAAATAGAGAAGAGTAATTATTAGTGTGCTGGGAGCTGATGAGAAACATGAGCCAGAGCCTGAGAAATTTCTTGGTATGTATTTTTTCCAACGAATTATTTCTACCTAATGATGAAATTCCTGGGATGGCCTGCAAGTAGCTTTGTAATCATTTTGAGTTTGAATATCTGGTAACCTACAGCTGAGAATCAATAACATCCGAGTCTTTTTGCTGGGGTAAACAGAATCACAACACTAGAGAGTTTGGGAAACGAACGTTGATTTGTCAGTTCACTCAGAGCTCTCACCTGAAACCATCACAGCATCACAGACAGATTTTTCTCTTTCTTTAATACACCCAAATCAGTGAGCACTTAATGTACTGTTCCAAAGGCCAGCACCACTTGTAAGCTGATTAAAAATGCAAATTGTCAGGTCCTACCCTAGATTATCTGAACCTCTGGGGCTCAGACTCAAGAGTTGAGTTTGAAAATGTGCTTCAAGATGATGATTCCAATGCTTGCTGAAGTCTGAGAAGCTTCGTAACAGAATCACTTCTAAAATGTAAGCAGATAGGTTTAGGGGAGCGAGGATGGAGTTAGCTCAATGTCCAAACATACTAAATGGTTACATCTACAAGAAATAGAAGCGGAGCTACCATGGTATAAGTCAATAGAGGACTCTTTGGGACCACAAAAATCCTGGAAGTCAACACCTCTAGACAGATGCTTCAAAATGTGATAGTCACCTAGATGTAGTAGGGAGGGCCTTGGACTTGCCACAAGGCAGGATGCCTTGTCCTCTCTTAGGATTGGAGAAGGGAGGGGTGGGAAAGAGTGTAGAGGGAATGGGAGGAGGGGAGTAAGTGGGAATTTGGATTGGTATTTTTTAAAGTAATAAAATAATAATAATAATAATAAATTTATAGAAAAAAATGATGGTCTTCCTTCCTTTTCATCATGCCAACATAGGCTGGATAATTTTCTACAATTTCAATTACTTTAAGGTCCCTGATAGGTTCATTAATCTACATCTTACCCATGTTTAAGGCAGAATGAAAAATGATGAAGGATAACTAACAGGTAAATCAATTATGGAAGTTGGCATCTTCTGAAATGTTTCTGGAAGCTTCAGCTAGTGATGATTGGTCAGTCACATTTCAATGCTGAGATTGAGCAAGAAAGTTAGAATGGTTGTATTTTACTGGATGCTGTATTAGTCAAAAAAACTCTTACTGTTAAATTAAGAAAGTAAGAATGAAGAAAGGATGAAGGTAGCTAATTCGCAATGCTGCAAAGCTGGCTTGACAGAAAATATTTTAGGTCAGTATGAATACGAACTCATAATATTTACATAAACTATAGTGATAAATTATAATGTTTTGATTAGTTATAATTGATAATATTGGTATAAAACATAATCTATTTTAAAAGAGTGCTAAAAAGTTTCCCTATGTAAAGTTCAATCTTGTAAAATTTTTGTTAAATGCTTAGTGTTATTTTGGAAATTCCTCATTGTTTGGCCTGGCAGTACATTGTTACAGGAAGGCATGGTGGATGAAGCTGGGGAAAGCTTGGCCTGGTAAGAGGCCAGTACAAAACAGGGAGGAAAAGCCTGGTATCCCACAATCCTCTTTTGAGGCCCACAACCCTCTCACAAACCCCCCCCCCCAATAGACCCTTCACACATAGACCTTTAGGTGCAATTGGTCAGTTGCAGCAGTTCCCACCACAGACAAATGGTTGTTCAGCCTGTTCTTACACCAAAATAATAATAATAATTAATAATCATAATAATTAATAATAATAATAATGCAGTATTAAAGAAATAACCAAAGAAGGTTTAGAAACAATTGTAAATGTGTACTGTGGTTCAACAAGATGAAGAATGCTGCCAATTGATCATGGATCGAAACCTCAAAACCTGTAGCCTCCAATACATCTCCCTTTTTACCCAGCATACCTCAGGTATTGGTCGCCTAACCAGAAGCCCAAGTAAGATGGTTCATGTTGTTGTTTGTTTGTTCTGACTTCATTTCACTTCAGTTGTGGAATTTTTCATATCATAATGTTAATTTCGGACCAGAAGTTCTTAGTTTACAGACAAGTTATGCATCAATATCTTCTTCATAGAGAAGTACTCTCAGAACCACTTACTTTGAAATATGTCATTTTCCCCCTGACACTTTTCTCATGTTAGCAGCAGAGGTTTCAATTTAATTGAGAAAATCACCTCTTATGCCGACAAAAGACTATCTTTTACCTTTCTCTTCTAGTTCCAGATGAAGCTCCATGAGGCTCTAGTAAGCATCCCATTGGATTACTGTTTTCCTCCATCAGCGCCCAAGCAAAGATCTAGCTAGTAGAATGCTAACATATCAAGTTAGCACAGGTGGGATGGGTTGGTGTTGGGAGGAACTAAATCTAGACACTCATTTCTGAAACTGTGGTCCTCCTACCAGCAGCATCAGTATCATCAGCATCACCCAGGCACTGTGACAAATGCAGATTTGCTGGTGTCATCCTAAACCAATGGAATCAGGAATCAGAACTCATTTTACAACAATCTCCAGGGATTGGTATACAAATAACTCTGAATATCGACAGAAATGCTTTAAGTATCACTCCAGGCCTCCTATAGAAGAATCTCCTGGGAGATAGACAGAAATAAAAAACTTGGCCCATCCCCGACCTGTAGAAACTGATACCTTAAGGGTGAAGGTTGGCCATCCATGGTTCACTAAATGTGGTAGGTGATTCCGATGTGAGTTAATGTCTGTGAACTGCTGCCCCTAATACAATAATATTCTACTTTGGAATAAAATTACCCAAGATATATAAATTTGGTGCTCTTTGCACCTGCCCCTAAAAATTTGAAGATGAGATGTGGAATTTTTAAAAGGTTCCCAAGTGATTTTACTGAGTAGCTGGAATAAACAGAGAAAAATCTATGTTTAGAAAAAAGTCTGCCATGTACTAATAAACATTTTCAGTACAGTAGCAGGATACAAAATTAATGCACAGAAAGCAGTAGCTTTTCTACATACAAATGACAAATGGACTGAGAAAAATAAGGGAAGCAATACTTTTCACAATAGCCTCAAAAAGAAATGGGGGTGATAATTCTAACCAAGAGAGTGAAAGGCTTGTATGTTAAAAAAAAAATTAAGACACTGAAGAAAGAAATGGAAGAAGACATCAGAAGAGATAAATATCTCCCATGCTCATGAATTGGTAAGACTAACATAGTAAAAATGGTCATCCTACCAAAAGCAATCTACAGATTCAACATAATCTCCAACAAAATTCCAACACAACTTTTCATTGATCTTGTAAGGACAAATCTCAGGTTCATGTAGAAAAGCTCAAGATAGCTCAAAAAAAAAAAAAAACCAACCTGAGCAATAAAAGAACTGCTGAAGGTCTCACCATTCCTAATTTCAAGTTGTACTACAAAACTATAGTAATAAAAAACAACATGGTATTGGCATAAAAACAGAGACATTGATAAATGGAATTGAACTGAAGACACAGAAATAATTCTACAAAACCAAAGACACCTGGTTTCTGATAAGGAACACCTGGTTTCTGATAAGGAAGCCAGAAACCCACATTCGAATAAAAGACCGTATCTTCAACAAATGGTGCGGGTCAAATTGGATGGCTGCATGGAGAAGAATGCAAATAGACCCATAATCATCACCCCCAATAACTCAACTCCAAATAGATCAAAGACTGAACTCTTTGATAAAAACACACACTGAACCTGACAGAAGAGAAAGTGAGGATCACCTTGACACAATAGACTTCCTGAACGGAGAACATTGTTAACTAAGGCACTAAGATCAACCATTAATAAATAGGACCTCATGAAACTGAAAAGTTTCTCTAAGGCACAGGACACTATCTTTCAGACAAAACCTACTCTGTAAAATAGGAAAAGATGTCTACCAATTTCAAATCCAACATAGGACTAATATCCAAATTATATAAAGAATTCAAGAAACTAGATGTAAAAAATCCAAATAAAAATTGGGTAGAGATAAGCAAAATTGTCAATAGAAGAAACTCAAATTACTGAGAAACATTTAATGTTCAACATCATTAACCATCAGGTAAATGCAAATCAAAACTGCTTTGAGATTCTATCTGTACCTGTCGAGATGGTCAAGATTTATAACACAAGTGATAGCTCATGCTGGCAAGGGTGTAGAATAAGAGGAAAACTCATTCCTTGCTAGTATGAGCACAAATTTGTACAGCCACTATGGAAATCAGTTTGGCAGTTCCTCAGAATGATGGGAATTGATCTATCTCAAGATCAACTATACCACTCTTGGGCATATACCCAAAGGATGACTCATCCTACCACAAGGACACTTGCTTAACCATGTTCATTGCTTCTCTATTTATAACAACCAGAAATGAAACAACCTAAATGTCCCTCAAACAAATAATGGATAAAGAAAATGTGGTACACTACACAATGGAGTATTAGTCAGCTTAACACCAAACAAAACAAAACAAAAACATGCTATAAAATTTGCAAGCAAATGGATAGAACTAGAAAATATTACCCCAAATAAAGTAACCCAGACCCAGAATGATAAATATAGTATTATTTACTTATATATGGATATTAGTCATTAAATAAATGATAACCAAGATACAATCCATAAACCCAGAGAGGTTAGGCATAGAGGAAGGGACTGAGAGACATTTCCTTGAGAGGGGAAATAGAAGAGATTTTAAGAATAGATTGGGGGAAGGAAGCATATAAACTGGGGGATCAAGTGAGGAAGGGGAGGGAAATGGGGTTGAGCAAGGGAATGCAGAGAGAGACAGAATTGTGTGGCATTTGAAGGATGACATGGAAACCTAGTGCAGTGGAAATTTCCTTAAATATCTGAAGGCGATCCTAATGGTGACTCCAAATAATGAGGTAGATGGAGACTCAACTGGCCATCTCTTTGCCACCAAATCAAGCTTCCAGTACTGACTTATCAGCCAAGGGGGTCCCATGGAAATATTCAAACAACCCAGACTTTTGCCAAGACAATAGACATCTCTCAAACAAACTGACATCAAGGCCCCATTGCTGAAGACAACACCCACCCAATTTATTGAGCATGGACACCATCACCCCTATGTTCTAATATCTTTGGTTTGAAAAGGTACTCTGCAGGCTACCAAAAGAGAAATGTAAACAACAACTCGGCCACAATTCCTTTGATCTACAATCTGTATTGCCTGCAAAATATGCTATGACAATGATGACACAAAGCTTGTGCGAGTAACTGATCAATGTCTGATATGAATTAAGGCCCGCTCCACAAGATGACATCCATACCCAATACTGCTTGGGTACCAGAGACTACATAGTCCAGTGGCCTAGGGTAAAACTGGACACTACCAAAATTCACCAGTCTTTAAGAAAAAGGGAACCATAAAATGGCTCCTGGCCATCTTCTGCTATATTCATAGATGCTATTCCCATGGATCAGTGCCTTATTTAGCCATCATCAGAGGTGCTTCCTCCTGCAGCAGATGGGAACAAGCACAAAGACTCACAGCCAGGCATTACACAGAAAATGAAAGATCACGGAACACTCAGCTCTTAATGAGATATCTCCATCAAATCCCTCTTCTCAGAGTTCAGGGAACCCTGCAGAAGAGGCAGAAAGAGTGTAAGAGCCAGAGAGAATGGAGGATACCAGGAAACAAGGCCCTCTCAGTATACAGAGCAAAGCTCATATGAACTCAAAGAGACCGAAGCTACAAGCACAGGGCCTATAGGGCCTGCACTAGGTCCTCTGTGTATGTATTATAGGTTTCAGTTTAGCATTTTTATAGGACATGTGAGCATCCGATGAGTGGGTCCTAAGTCTTGTGCCCTCTCTTGGGGCTCCTTTCTACTGTTGGTTTGCCTTGTCCAACTTCAGTATGATAGTTTTTGTTTTATCTTCTTATATTTTTGTTATGTTTTGTTATCTCTTAGAAGTCTGTTCTTTTTCAATGTGACATAGAAAAGGAGTGGATCTGAATGGGGGTGGATGGAGAGGAACTGGGAGGAACAGAGGGAAGAGAAACTGTAATCAGGATATATTTTATGAGAAAAGAATCTATTTTTAATAAAAGGGGGGAAAGAAAAATCCATATATTTGATGGTACCTATTTCTAATAGGTTTCAAAGGCATCACTGAATCATGAAGTTTGGGAGGTTAGAGAGGAGGTACACAGTGATTCATCTTCCTTATGATCTTTCATATCTCCTGTCAGTGCCCAGCCAGCCAGAACATGTAACAAAGAAGGAACTGTAGCTAAAGCCTTATGGTGAGAGGAATGTGTTTACCCTGACTATCTCCCTTGCATACCCTCTTTTCTGGTTTCTAGTCAGAATATTGTATACTCAAAGATATAGGATTCCCAATATTGCCTCCTCTTCTGTGATGAACCTAAGCCCTGTCTTCTATTATCAACCCAGCAAATGTCCAGTCTCTTTCTTGTGTATAGAAGAAGTCATACCCCAAGAGAAAACTTCTTATTTACATATTGTCCTGTCCAAAATTCTCCCTTCATATAAAGTCCAAATCTGCCTTTACTGAGAGTCTAATTATAGGTCCCAGGTCCACCCACAAAAGAGTTCTTTACCAGTCACCAGAAATCACATATCTAGAGACAGTTGTTAGGCCTCTTCTATACTTTCTCTAATTCTTTGAAGTTCAGAAATAAGCTTCTAAAAAGAAAGAAAAAAAAGAAATAAGCTTCTCAATATACACATTGCCTCCTAGTGATAGCTATGGTTGGGGTCAAGTTCAGACCTTTTTGCTAAATCATATATCCATTCTCCAGCTCTTTTTAGTACTGACTGGTCAAAGCTCAAGCTACACCCTGCCCTCAAACATTGCCCTATAATGATAAGAGTCACAACGATGGAAATATTATGCCAGGCCCCCAGGCTCACAGGCAAAGACAGTCTGTCCCATGAGCACAGCAGCCTCCTTGTCTCAAGATGGGACCATTACAACCATACCGGGCTCCTTACTGCTGCTGAGAGGCATCCCTCCACCGACTGACTACTTGACATGAATCCATGCTTGAGACCCTTCTAGGAAATTTCATCTAAAACACTTCTCTTGTGAGCAGGAACATCTGTGACAACTCCTGTCGCCTGTTCAAACACACTGATACCCAGTTATTTGATCGGTGTAGATTAACACGACTCAATAAGCCACAGAGGATCAGGGCACAAAAGATGGCTGAAGAACAAGTCTGACTAGTTTCATAAGGTCCTTCCTTGTCATACCTACAAGGACTGGATCGAGCTATGGAAGAGAGGAGACCTTTGGTCCTAGTCTCTGTAAATCACACCAAATTGTAAATGTACAGATGGTATGAAAGTAGAAGTAAAAGCATCTAGGGGCAAAAGGAGATTCATGGAAGGGAAGGGAGGAAAGGGAGGAGGGATGATGGTGGGTTATGGGGGTTATGTTCAAAGGGCAGTGTGTGCTTGCATGAAAATAGCCTTACGTAACAATGCACACATTTTTAAGAAAAAATATAAAAGCAAAATATAAAGGTGTGTGTCACCATTACCTGACCTTTTTGTGCCTTCATCACATGTCATTTATTGTCAAAAGGGCCTGATTTCCTCCAACTCACTGTAGGCACATTCTTTACAATGTGATTTTGCAGTATTTCTAGTCCTGATGTAGACTATTTTCCTGCCCTTTGAATCTGATCTATGACTTGTTAGAACCAATAGAATGTGCTGGAAAGAAAAGTTTGTCAATTCCAAGCTTGGCCTCCATTGATCTTGAACACCTTTTCACGTTTTCTTCAACCCTTAGCAAGCACCATGTGACAATGCCCAGATAAGTTTGCTAGACAATAATAGACACATGGTCCAACCACACTGAATAAAAGTCATGAGCCTCTTGGGAATGAGAGCAGAAAAGTTCTCATGGATGAACCAATGATACAAGGGAGGGCAAGTATAAAAGTATATAGGAGCAGACAAGGGCCTAACTATGGTAAGGAGGGACTTCTCTGTGTGGTCCACCAAAATGTCATGCCAGGAACTGTAAATCAGAAGTAAAAGGAATAAAAGTTTTTACCAGATGAGAATTAATATAAAAAGACTTGTAACATATATAATATTAGTAGACCAAAACAGACAGCCAGTTCTCAGAGAAAATGCCCTTACAAGCAGGAGTTGGGGTTTCTTTTACAACTGTTAATGGAGGTCGCATTCTCCCACCTTGTGCCTCTGTGGGGATTCTATATCTGGATAGGCCCATATCTAGATCTTGTTAAGTGATGAACTTGATAGCACCAGTTCTCCTTCGGGGGACTGACCATTTAGGGCAAGGTGCCAGAGGACACAAAACATTTGGCTGTTGCTTAAAATAGCCCAAGTCATTGAATCAGGCTGAAGTAGTCAAGATACAAGTTTTAACATGTGGGGACTTTTGCTTTTATTTTTGGAGTTGAGTCTCCATAACAGAGGACACAGCACTTGGGCAGGAAAGGCTCTCAGTCCAGAGGTCAGCTCTCTGTGCTGCAGACAACACAGCCTGAACCTTCCCTGAAGTCACGGGGGAAAGAAGTGACGAGAAGACAGCTTCTATTTTTGATATGTAGTCTAGAAAAAGTACCTGGGAAGCTCGCAAGAGGCCAATCAGAGAGAATGACTGGTGAGACCAACAAAGGTTTTCACTTTATGAGGAATGTGGGAGAAGAGAGAAGGGCCAGAAATGTGAACAGGGAGCAGATGAAATCAGAGCTCAGCCATCTCTGATGTTTAGCTTCAAGTATTCCGTCTTTATTCAAATCTAACAAATACATAGCAAATAATGCAAATCTTAAACATCCATCTTAGTAAACTAGTATAGAAAGCCCCTGACCAACACGATGGGGCTTCTGGGAACCCACAGATTCCCTCCCAGATTCCTCTTCAGCAGAAATGAACGTCTCAGAACACTGTTTTCCTGACTTCTGGTTAGCTTTACTGGGCTTTGAGCTCCATAAACAAGGACTCGTACAGTATATACTCATATATTTATTTAGCTTTTTCCGTTTGTCATACTGTCTATGAGACTCATCCACAGGGATTGCATGTTACAATCATCTGTTCTGGTGCATGAATCAAACACAACTTATTCTGTTCTGTGGCTGCTATGAGGCACATGAGCTGCTTTCAGATTTTGGCGTTAGGAACAGCTCTGCTATGAGCATTCTCCTCCTTGCAGTTTGTCACACATTGTCTTTCTTGGTGGCTTTTAACCAGCCCCTCTTTTATACACATCTAGCCTAGGAAGTAACAAAATGCAGTTACTGGTCATCACGACTGGAGTCAGAACCTGTCTCTGATTCCAGGACTCATTCTTAACAGAAGAAAGGAGAAGGAAGGAAGGAACAGGTAGCTACGTGAGTCCCTCCTAACCTTCCCTCTTCCCCAAAGCTGCTATAATTATCTGCTTTTGAATTAAGGATGCAGACAGCTCCTTCTAAGAGGCGAATTTGCTTTTCTTTCAAGGACAGATCTATAAAAGAACTGAAATGAAATACTTGTCTGCTACTTCACACTGTTCAGTTCCTCTCCTCTCCCCAGCTATCCTTTCACCTGGGAGTTAGAGGTGCAGAATCCTAGGCCTCACCCCAGTCCCTGCATTTTAACAAGAGTCCTCCAGGTAATTCCTGGGCATATTAGAGTTGACGAAACAATATATTCTCCCACTTGCTACTGCATACAGATCTCTCCAAAAAAGAAAAAGGAAGAACAATCATCATTCTACAGACAGGTTCAACAAGATGCAGAAAGGTGAACTCAATATGCCAAGGGCATCTTGCTGACTCTGTCCCAGGGGAGGCCTCTCTAGAGGGAAGTTTAAGTATTTTTAGAGGACAAATGGTTCCCTTACTACTCACGGAGAGCTGCTGAAATGCCTACACTTTGTCAGGCCCTCCATCCAGCTCCCCCTACAGTGCAGTATCCTAAGGGATGCACTGACGACATAAGGAGCCACGAGAAGGATATAAATACTTCAGAGCGGTGAATACGGCGAGGGGGAGCAACACAAAAAAAAATAAACCAGGAGCCATAGATCACATGAAGGATGGGAAGAGGTGCGGAAAGAAGGGAAAGTGAAAACAAGATACATTGCACTTCCCAGTTTCACCATCTATTCCTTCCTTGCCAGCAGTCAGAGAGGTCTGTGTTGTGACAGTCTGCAAGCGGCTGCTGGCAGTCAGCCCAGAGCTGGCCCAGGTCCCCACTGCAGAGCCTAGGGCTATGCAGAGAGAAAAAGGTTGCCTGGCACACCTTTCCTGGGGCCTGTAGGGCATCAGTGGCCGCCTGCATCTGGAGGCCCCAAGACTCTGCAGTATAAAGGCAGACTGCAGTACAGGCTGGAAAGTCAGAGCAGTCACCGGAGACAGGGGCGACTCTCAGTCTGGTCTCTGCAGGGTCTGAGGACACGGTGGCTTCACTGTTGCTCTCTGCTCCTTCCTGAAGCAGATCCGGGTTGTAGACTGTTCTCCTTGTCCTGGAGATCCAAATGCTCCCCCTTGACCCCTAGTCCAGTATCAATTCCACAGCCAGGATGATTGTGCATCAGAACTCAGGTCTCAGGTCAGTAAACCCTACCTGACTCTACAGACTCCCTTCAAACTCCAGCGGGAAGAGGGTTAGATATAACACCTGGGGGTGAGACTGCCTGCTCATATAGCGTCAAAGGAAGGCGACAAGAAAACATTCAAACCTCTACCCCACTTCAGGATCGGACATCAAAGGGACAGTCAGCTGTAACCTTCCAAAGGCAGCTTCTGTTGTTTACTGATCCAGAAAGGATGGTTCTGATGGTACAAAAAGAGGAATATCAAGTCTAGTGAGAGAGCTTATGAAGGATTCATGAAGACAAGTTAAGGAGCTCTACAACCATGTATGAGCATTGAGTTTCCCCAGTGTAGGCTGGGCCATCAATGGAACTCCCTAAGGCAAAAGAGCAGACTAATGCTGCTGCTCATCCCTGAGCCTCCCTATTCCTCCCACTAGCTAAGTCTGCTCCCAACTACTTCACCCTTAATCACTACTGTCTCTCCTTCTTTGTGTTGGGAAATGGCCCCTGTCTATGAACATCCGTGTTCTAGATATTCAGTTGGGGCCAAGTGGTGGGGTAGGAGCTCTGGGTCCAGGCTCCAAAGAGATGAAGGTATGAAGAAAGGACAGTCACGTTTCTAAACCACGGTTAGAAAGTTGCTAAGGCTAGAATGTACATCTGCGGTGGTCAGACATGGGGACCGGAAGTGGAGACCACTGGAAAGCATCTCAAAACCACTGTGTGAATGTGACTCTTTGTCTCAAACAGCCCAGAACTTCCTTTCTACAGACTTTGCAGGAGGAACCACTGAGCTTTCCTACCCCCTTTAAACCAAGACCCCAGACAGAGCTCATGAATAAGTTCACCTCCTGTGACAATGGAAATTAGAACAAGATAAAGAAAAATCTTCAGACTGAAAATCCCCCACATCCAGGGAGGGAAAAATGTAGTATGTTGGATGTTACATGGTGAGAGTGTAAAAATATTGACCCCATATGTCATACACACCATTTTCCTCTGGACTTGTATCTCTATGTTTCCCACCTGTTTCCCTGAATCAGAGCCTAGATTCGGTTTAGTTTAGTTTTGTGTTGTGTTGTGTTGTCTTCTCTCATTAACCACCTACACCCCTGATAGGCCCTTCCTCCATCTACTTACATAACAATCATTAAGCACATAAATTGTGCTGGAGAGGAATCAGAAAACTTTCTACAGTGTAGATGGATGTTTGTTTTTCCTACAAATATTTATCAAGCACTGCCTGCTTGCATAGCATTGTTGGGGGTGCTGCAGAGTATACTAGGGAAGAGAGCATAGAATGCCTATGAAACGCTCAGAGGACCTTCAGAGAAATGACAAAGCCCCTTTCTACTATCACAATACAGTCCTTTTCTACTATCGAAGAGTGCATCCCCTGTTAGAGATCCAGACATGCTGCAGGTTAAGGAGATTCTCCAGGAAATTCCATACATATTGAAGCTTAAGATTCACTGATCTAGACAAGGAAACTTCTACAAGTTTGGGAAAAGAGAGATTACCATTCACTTTGATTATCACCAAAACATTATGCAGGAGTCTGCCTTTGAAGAGTGTCTGGATTTAACTGGACATAGAAAGTCCAGAGGAATGTAATCTCCCACCTCCATTAATATATATATATATATATATATATATATATATATATATATATACATACAAGCTGAAGAAGGCAGTAAAATTTTGCAAACACATTTTCCACAATAGCAAAAGCATACAGAATGAGTCTGCAAATTCTCATGTCTAAGAGTGTCAGGATCCCTAGATGGCAACCTGCCTAGTTTGGACAGCTTCAAGGTCAGATTCCTAAGTATCCTGGATTGGACCAGTCTACACAAGATTCCTCAACTTGTCCAGCTTACTTGCCAATCAAATAGATCAACCAATGAGAAACCAGCTCACTACTTTCCCCCAATTATTCAGCCAATTGGCAGTTACTAGGAAACGAGTCTTGGAGTGGCATCACGGAAAGGATGATGAGGTTGCTACTTCCTCACAGCACAGAGTAGGAGTTCAATCATTGTGAGCTGCCATTAGAAGCTCTTTTTTCACACTGAACCACTCTGGATGACTATTCTTTCACCAACCCATATTACAGTCAGTTTAATTATATTAAGATTTCATTTCAAACCTAAACAGCGAAACAAATGGATAAACAGCTCAAAACACAGACTCTCTTTACTGTTATCTTCTGAGTTTACCTACAATCTACAATAGCTGTGCTTCTAGAATAAATGAATCAGAGGAAATGGGAATATGGTCCATAATGAAGAAGCTTCAGAAATCTTAGCAAAGGGAAGCAGAAATCTTGGTCCAAGCTATCTACCACCAATGAGATTTTTCTTGGCATCATTTCCAGCTCTGTGCTGGCCCATATGTGCTCTGTTAAGATTTGTGTCCATGGCTTATGCTTATGAGATGACTGGTAGCAGATTGTTTATGAGCAATATGGAGGGGGTTACAGCGGAGTAGCAAACCCTAGCTGGCTGCCTCATATAAACTGGAATGTAGGACTTTTAGTTTTCAGCTAATCCCATTGATCTAATGTTCCCTTTCTACCCACGTAATAACATACATCCTGGACCTGTCAAACACGTAACTCTCCACCCTCTGCTCTTTTCTTCATTGCGGTCTCAAGAAGTATTCTATGACTCGTACTCCAGATGCATTTTAAACTGGTGCAAGCTGTGGGTGTGTATGACAGGCAGACATGGTGAGTACCCACCAAACAGAGTGGACATCCTGCTCTTTACATAAAAACTCTACGATTTACCGAAAAGCTTTTGAGTGGGGGAGGATTCTTCTTGTGTCTTTCATGGGATGAGCATATCTTCTGTCTTTTAAATGGACAAATGAAAGTGAGAAATCTGGGAACTATATAGATGAGAACAGGTTGGAGGAATTGATGAAATAGCGATGAAACAGTATTTCAAATGTTTAAGGTATGGTCATGGAAAAGGTAGCAGGTATGTTCTCTGCAGTCCCCACAGGTGGGACCCAGCTCAGTGAAGGAGGCATCCCCTCACTAAGAAAGCTCACCTAGCAAAAGCAGTAGATCCTACTCTCAGTTGTGACAGGTTCTTAAGTTTAGACTGCATAACTATTCCAGGAGCCATCTGTATTATATGGGAAAGGATGGAACAGAATTTGATCATTCAGTACTGAAAGCTAATGGTTATCATTGCTATCATTACCATGTATATTATTCTATTCCTTAGTCCAATAAGGAAGGCATAGTTGCTATGTTTCATTTTCCTTTGACTTTTCTTTGATTGAAAAGCTCTTGCGTATGTTATATGAGTGTCTCTCTCCCCACATACTACTCTGATCTTCTCAGTATGATCTAATCAAAAGGCCTTTCCTGTTTGCATCTTCAACTTCAGTTATCCCTTACCCCAGCTTTCCCTCCCTACTCAGCTTTGCTGTCTGTGTGCATATGTTACAATTATATCTGTTTATTACCTGTTTCTATTTTATTTTGGAGCTTATGTGTTCTCCAAAGACATTGTGTGGAAGGCTTAGACACCAGCCTATGGTGATATTGAGAGGTGGTGAAAACTTTAGCAGGTGGGACCTAGTGGAAAGAGCCTAGGTCCTCTGTTACCAGAACCTTGGAACCTGGGAACCTCTGCTTCTTCCTCCCTCTTCTGGCTGTTTTGCAATGTGCACTCCCTGCCAGCATATTTTGCCCCATCACAGATCCCCAAACAGTATATCTGACCAATATGAACTGAAACCTCTTAAAACTGTGAAGCAAAATAAATCTTTGCCCATCTTAACTTGATTATCTCAAATATTTTTTGCATTCTTATCAATGAATGCAGAGAGACTACCTGGTTTTGTTCGTTCCTCTTAACAGCAGGTAATGGGTCATTGTTTTATTGTTTCAAATGGCATGTACCTATTAGAAGTAGAAGGCAGAATGCAGAGGGCATGAAGCCACCGTTTCCTTTGCTGGTCTTCTGGTTACACAATCATCTGGTTAAATGGAGCAAGTGGGTCAGAGAGGGACAGAAAACAGCTTGACAGTCACCTGGCCCTAATTTGTCCCTTGGCAGACAGACTGACTGACATAACTTCCATGCCTAAAATTAAATTTGCAAACTCAGAGCAGATTTCGTGCTCCTCCAGGTGATAAAGCCAACATGCAATGCCATGTCATCAAAGGAGCTGAATCTGCATGCCTGCATCTTCTCTCTGAGTAGGACTGGGGTTTTCCATGGCAAAAAGTCATACTAATTTGAATATTCATGGCTTAATAGAGGGAGTCCACATATACTTTTGCAGGTAATAAAAAAGAATATGGACTTGAAAATTAGACTAACCTCAGAATTCAGATCGCTTCTTCTAGCTACAGTTTTCTTATCTGAAAAAATAGGAACAAAGCATTTTCCTCATATTCTTGCAGAGGCAGGAAGAAAGCATGTTAAATCCATTCCTGATTTTCTCTTTAGCTCTCAAACTGCTGCTTACCTACTAACCACCTTCTATCTCTCCACAGCTGCATACAGGGGAGAAATGCATTATACAAAAGAGATATATTAGACTGTAATCCAAGTAGCTAGATGGAATTCACAAAAAGACACAGACATTCCTGTGTCTTACAAGTACAGAATTGTCTGTACTCCTCAGATATTCAGCGCAGGTCAAAGCACCATCCTGCTTCCCAAGCCCAGTGGGTAGTGCTCATTTGGCTACCCAGGAGAAAGCCACAGAAAGTACTGAGACAGGTACTTTCATAACCAAAGCCTGCCCTGTTGAGTCATCCTCCCTTGTCAGGAGCCATTTCAGGCTTCTCCTTTCTCACATCTCACAGGGCCTTGAGGTGGAAATCTTGAGACAGAAAAACTTAAAGTTAACTGAGACATTGTATACTGACCTTGGAGATTCAAGCTTCAGACAACACCTCAGAGTGTCTTCTTTGTTTGCTGCTCATCACTAACAGCAGGTGCTCTAACCACTGACCTTGCAACTGCCCTGCTTAGCTGCCTAGCTACCCAGCCCCTCCTTTCCTTCCCCCATTCCCCCTTCCTCAGTTCCCCCCTGCCTGAGCTCCTCACTGAGGAGTATATAAGACATAAAACTTGCTTCAATAAACGGGATGCCTCGACAAGGAATACTGCTTGGCGTTCGTTTCTCTCCCGCCATGTCTTTCAGGTAGTGCCTCTTCAAGACCCTGGAGTAACTTAGGACCTGCTGGGCGGGTCACTCCCTTGGATTCCATTATGGAAAATGGGGATGACTTCAATAGGTTTGACATCTTTGAGAACCCTTGTAGATCTGCAGAAAACTCCTTGTCCTTCAAGGAACAAAAATGTGTTGCTGAGCAGTTTCCAGTCCAACCCAATGAGTTACGTCTTGGAATGACCATGTTTCTAAGCTTAATATCAACACCATGAACTCAGTGGTATCAGATTCCATTGGCATACCATTTTCTCATAAAAATCTGTCTGCAAAACCTGGCACATGGGCGAGAAATGTAGCCCATTTACAGAGTGCCTGCCTATCAAAATCAAGGCCTTCCTTTTGATCCCGGGCACTATTAAAACAAAGGAAAAGCACAAGTGATACTAAACGTATGAAATACACTAATATTCCAGGGAAAGGCATCAGGATGCCTCCATTTCAGATGCCTATGGCCAACACCAGACAGGTCCCTACTAGATTCTAATAGCAAGCCATACACAGTTATATGCAGCTGTCGCTGAAGTAGAGTAGGAAGACACATGTCAGAGGTCTCCACTGTGGACAGCTCTGTTTCCTTGGAAGACTCCTAACACAGGAAGAGGTCTTCAAAGGTATATGGTGCATGGCAAACAGACTGTTCACTCTCTGGTACTTCAAAAGCAACATGAAATTTCCTGCACTCCTATCTGCTTGCTTTGAAACAAGGCACAGTATTAAGCTTGATATCTTGGGAATGAGAAATCCTAATGGTGTCAGGCTCATGATCAGTGCTCCATAAATAATCTGAGTGGATGAAGACGCATAATAACTTAAATGAATGTCTAAATCCTGTGGCTGCTCTCAGCTGAGATACACAGAATTTTCCTAAAGTTTCGCCGAGAAAGGAAATGTCTCAAGGAACTGTCTGAGTGAAGCATTGAAATCCTGTGAAAGAGAAGGGCGGGAGGTAATTGCTTTCAGTTTCTGTTTGTCGATAGGTTTAATAATAACAGAGGGATTCTGGTCTCTGGTCTGGAGGCCACATTTATTTGTCCAGGTCTTCATGTTTGGTCCTAGTGAATGATAGTGGTTTTAGGGCTGTGCTTTTCAAAGCCTTTGGACACACACACACACACACACACACACACACACACACAGAGAGAGAGAGAGAGAGAGAGAGAGAGAGAGAGAGAGAGAGAGAGAGAAGAGAGATTTGGTAGTATGTAATTCCTTGCTAGGAGGAAGGAAATATGCATGACTAGCCGTATGCTAACCAGCATCCCTGGCCTGATCCCACTGCTAACCTCAAGAAGAACTCCCCTGAACGCCTTTATCCCTCCTCACTCTTCATCCCTTCATGCATCTATCGATCCAGGATTATTCCTTTCAAGGTTTCTATCTCTAGCCTAACTACCATTCACATGTTACATGCAGGGTGAGAATAACACCCCTTCCCTGGACCACAATAAATCCAAAAATGTAACCAGATCTTGCCATAGAGCCCTAGGATACAAAATTACTCCTGGTTGAGTATCAGTGAGTTAGTCTGAGAAAACCATAATCCACTGGATAAATTTGATTTGTAGGCCTTTAAAAAGTATAAACTAATTTTGCTTGAAGCAGTGTTCTGCCATGACATCTGCCTTGTACTTGGTGAGGCCCAGAGCGAAGCAATTGCAGAAAATAGAAATCTCAAAGGGCACTGAGTGCATAGGGAAAGTTATTATATGAATTGATAGTGTCTCCCTTAACTACTGACATGGTCGTGTTGCTAAACAAACCAATATGGAACTCAGGAACGTGGTACTTTATCCACAAATTCCGGGTCTAAAGATTGACTGGGGGTATGTAGAGTCTGTAGATAGACTGGGCTATCAACTTTCCATGAATGTCTCTTTGAGCCCTGAGCTATAAAGGCAGTGCTGCTCCCTAGGAAACGTTCTCATGATGAAAGACAAAGCATCCAAGATCTCCCCCAGAATCAGGCACTGTCTTTTTAGGTCTAAACAGGCACACAGCAATCTGTCACTTCCATCCATATGCCACTGTCCTAATAAAGACCCATAATCAAAGTGGACCGCCCCCAGCTGGCAGAAAAGACCACACTTTCCTTGCATATGTATTTCAACGACCGCATTCCAGAACTAACACTGGCAATGGAACGAATGGTTGGTTGGTTGGTTGGTTAGTTGGTTGGTTATTTGGCTGGCTGGCTGGCTGGCTGGCTGGCTGGCTGGTTGGTTGGTCTTACTGGGGATGGAACCAGGGCCTCATTCACTAGTCAAGCACTCCACCACTGAGCTGTGTTCCTGGCCATCAGCTCCATTAAAAGGCAGTTGATGATAGAGTTGATGCTGGCATCTGAGTCACATTTGCAAAACTAGTAAGGTCTTAATAAGAAAATTCACATTTTTTTGAGAACCTTAAGCATCCATGCAAACGATTTGATCTATATTTAGAATTCTGTTTCTTTGCAGAAGGACTATTAAAGAAATCGCTAGCACCTTGACAACAGCCAGCAGCTTCCAACAGATGTAGAGTCGTGTTTTGTTCCGCTTTCACATGTGCTCTGCGTTAGTCACAACCCCATCAGAGAACTTGTGCACTATTTAGGTGTCTGTGCTTTCTAAAGAATAATGTAGGGAAATGGAGTGCGCCCAAAAGCAAAACGATTATTAGAGTAGAATAGATATTCCCCAGTTATGGTATCTTTAATAAATATCTAGCATTATTTCATTAATTGAAATGTTTTACAGCTAAAAGGTAAATTCAACACTTTCCAGATATTCTTCCAGCGATCTCACTGAGATTAGACTGTGGTTGACAAATAAGGAAAATTGAAGTCAAAGATAAACCCTATGCTGTACAAGATTCTTTCAGCAACAACTGGCCCTAAGCTAGACCAGGTTTCCTTGACTTCAGTAACAGAATATTCCAGAAAACCAAGTGTGTTTTATGACATAAAGGAATTGTGGGCATTTGGTCTTAAGACAATAATAATTTTCGATTTTAAGTATTGGGAATGTTTTCTGGTTTTGGTGGGGCAGAACTTGGGTCTTAAATTTAACAGACAAAAGATTTATTTTGACACCATAGGATGTTGTCTAAGGCCTCCATTCATGGAGAAAGCACTAGAGATTTTCCCATTGCAATGCCCACTCTGTTTTCTGGCTGCCATGTTTCAAACCCATTGTCAACATTTGATTCCTCTCTGTGTCTTTCTGACTTGGGACACTCTTGGGCTTCCTCTGAAACAGTTCTGTGGTCCCCTCCATTTCTCTAACTGGTACTTGTTTCTTGTCTTCACAGTTGCTCCTATATGCATTTTCCTAAACAATGGTGTTGCCCTGGACATCCTTCCCTCTCCCAACTGTGAATGCTGTGCACAGAATCTAGAATAGTGGCTCCCAGATCTTTACCTCCATCCTCCGAGCAGTAACTTCAAGTTCTTGGTAGACATCTGTTGGCCTACCAGTACCTGCTTATTATATTTCTCTCTTTGTGATTATCCTCCAGCCTTCTCTTTTGCGGTATCCCAAACTAACTGGGCAGTTGCAGTATCTGCACAGCTACTCAAGGCAGGGACTAGAAGTTACTTTACCACTATACCTAACATTTAAGCAACCATGGGCTTCACAGTTTTCTATTTCCAATTATCCTCCTCTCTTAGAAGCTGACCTATCACTCTTTGAATTACTCAATGGCCTCCTAACTCTTCTTCCCTCAGCCATGCCACAGGTCTTACTAGATTCTCCATTCCCAAGCCCTTTTACCATCTGCCCAAAACACAAATTTTCTAAACAGTTCTTACTAATAAAGAATCAATTCCATTTTATGTAGTAGCCCACTTTCTAATGGACATTGTTTATTCACTAATCATTATTTATGAATTGTACTCTGTGCGTCTATCCTTGGTAACTAATAGTAAACATTTAAATCATTCCTTTTAGGGGCTTAAAAACTACTAAGGAAAGATACATAATACAAGAGTAAATAATAATTACTGTGAATACAATATACTATATATTAAGTTGAAGGGAAACTGATTTGGAAAAAATGTCATTGGGAAGGACAAGGGAAGTGATAATAAGAGGGTTTAAGTACTGTCATATGGTTGTCATGGAAACACCACACCGAGAAAATGACATTTAGAGAATGGAAGGGATGATTGAGTGAGCGAATGTGTGAATAATGCAGAAATACAGGATTCTGAGCTGAGAGAACAGCAAAGGCAAAGACCCTGAGGCAGGGGTCTTCCTATAATGTCAAAAGACAAGAAAAGTACATCTTTTTGGCTATAAGGAGAGGAAAGTAATAATCATCAGTTGATGTAGCTTCTAGCTACCAACAATTGAAACAACACTTAGAAGTCAAGTGTCTTTCAAAAGAAGGAAAGGAAAGAAAAGAGAATGTAAATGATGCTAGTGATAAGAATAATACCCTTAAATACCATACATCCAAGTCATGTTTGGGTGTGCATCGAACCACCTAAGCCTTAGTATAGCTTAAAACTACAACCACTTGTTTTCTTCCTGAGTGCTTCTGTGCATCGGTTGATAGCGGCTGGGCTCAGAGTGACCTGACCCCACACTGGTAATTGGGCTCAGATCTGCTGCACTTGTCTTCCTGGACCAAATGCTTCTTTAGATGGCAGTAGAAGAAGAGATCCAACCAAATCATGTTCACACATCAAAATGCCTTCCCCCCTCACTAAGATGCCATTAGTCAAAACAAGTCACATGCCAAATTCAATGTTCAAGGCTTGAAGAATTGCATACTTCACACCATGATAGGAGATATTCCAAAATCCACATCAAGCTATGTGCATAAGTATTTCTGGAAAAGGACTGGGTGGGGGATCAAGACTAATTGTTCGATCTTTGTGTACTGTAGTCCTGCTTGGCTTGGCTTCCTTGGTGCTTTCAGGGAGTTTTAACTGAGGTAGGAAGATGCACCTGAGGATGGGTGGCACTATTCTATGGAACGGGGCCCCATACTGAATAGAAAGGGAAAAGTAAACTGAGTCCCAGCACTCTACTTCCTGTCTGAATATGCAGTGTGACCAGCTGCCTCACGCACCTGCCACCAATCCCCATTATGACAGATGGAACCCTCAAACTGTGAACCCAAATGAACCGTTTCTTAACTTACTTTTGCCATGTATCTTGTTAGAGCAATGAGAAGGATAACTAATACAAGGACCTTCTCTAAATAGCAAAGGAGCCCAGCTTTTCAAGTACAGCCTAAACATAAGGCTCATGTCAAGCAACGTTTAGAAAGCAAGTTCAGGTAGCATATTCCAAAATCTGTTCTTTCAACTTCCTTGTCTTCCAAAGAGAAGCATGTATGTAAAATTACACTTTTCAGATACCCTGTCGATTAGTAATATTGACAAATAGGAATTGTGCTGTGTCATGTAGGTACCATCGCATGAGTTCAAAACGGCAGAGCTGTCCAGACTGATGGTTGGTAATCCTTAGGAAAGTTCAGCTTGTGCAAAAGTCAGAGTCAGGAGTCTGCTGTCTACTACTGCCTAGCCACTGTGTCTTGGACTCAAGGTAGCAATAGAAGCAAGAGGGGAAAACATGACAGCCACAGGTCTTGACTTTCCATAGAAACCAGATTCCATTTTTGCTCTGGTCCTTATCAAAACCTAATCAAATGTACTAAACCTAATCAAAATGTCCATCCTTGTTCTCTTCTCTCTACTGGACTTTGCCATATCACATTGACGTGGGATTCCCCTCTGTATGCCATGAATATGTTTTATTACCATTGGTTACTAAAAAGGCTGCTTCAGTCAGTGACTTAGTAGAGTAAAGCCAGGTAGGAAATCCAAACAGAGATATAGAGAGAAAGTAGATGGAATCAAGGAGATGTCATGTAGCTGCCGAAGGAGTAAGACATAAGCCGCTAGTCAGCTTACTGGTTGACCACAGCCTCATCACAATAGACAGATTAATAGAAATGGGTTAATTTAAAATGTAAGAGTTAGCTAGAAATATGCCTAAGCTATTGGCCAAACAATGTTGTAATTAATACAGTTTCTGTGTTATTCAGGTCTAGGTGACAGGGAAATGAATGAGCTGGCTCCGCCTACATCACATGAGTTATCAAAATTATAAACACAGTGTACTGAACAAGAGTTAGAAACAGACAGAATTCATGCACAAAAGCCTGGCCTCTAGAAACAGTTATATTGAGACACTCAGCTGACTAGGCCATATTCACTATCTGCTTGTCTGTGGCCTCATATAATTAAACTGCTTTTATGAAATACACTTCTAATTCATCTAATTGCTTGGAAGTCTTTCTGCTGAGTGATCTCTTGGCTGACTAGGAAAATATTTTGGAGACATTTTGGTGTGGTGTGGAAGCCAGAGTTGTGACTGATTGCCTTCATCACGGAGTAAAAGCTACACACCCGCGGCTATGCTCCAGATGATTTACCATTACCTTGACACGGCATCTGCTCTTCTGAGAGTAATGCTGGCCTCTTCTGTGCCTTCTCCAATGACTGTGAAGAATAGTGTCAGGAAAAAGTAGCAATATATTTTTGGATTCCATGCTGAAGAGTGAAAAGCCTGGTGAGATCTTATGGACCTGAGATGTACATTAATTTCTCAGGAGCAATGGAGGTCTCTGTGCCCCTGGAAGGAAACATTTACAACATTGCACTGTCATGTGAAAGCAAAACAGCCATTCAAGTGCAGAGCTAATGAATTCTGTACTATAATTAATTTTTTCATGTTTTTAAATATTTTTTATTTTTCAATTTATAAGCATATCATTTTTCCCTTCTCTTTCCTTCCCCCGAATCCTCCCATATACCTCTCCTTGCTCTTTTTCAAATTTATGGCTTCTGTGTTCATGGCACGGGGGTTTGATCCTACGTAATGTGATGGCTTTGTGGAAGCCCAGCCAGTTTGGATGTTCACCTTCCTAGATATGGACGGAGGTGGGAGGTCCTAGGTCTTACCACAGGGCAGAAAACCCTGACTGCTCTTTGGACTGGAGAGGGAGGGGGAAAGGAGTGGGGGGAGGGGGAGAAGGGTGGGAGGAGGGGGCGTAAGGGGGGAGGAGGGGGAGGGAAATGGGAGGCTGGGAGGAGGTGGAAACTTGTTTTTTTTTTCTCCTTTTCTCAATAAAAAAAGAAAAAAAAAATTATGACATCCACACATGTGTTGAGCCCAGAGGCCCCTGAGCTGGAATTGAATTGAAAGCCTCCTCCCTGAGGACTAGTTTTCATAGTACTACAAAGTACCATACAGGCTTCAAACGAAAGGAAGCAACTACCAGTCCTACCCAATTATGCTTATAAATCATGAACCACAATGACCAGCACAGCACAATAACCCCAAGAGTGCAGCAACGACACACGTTCCTTTCGTAAGCAACTGCTCTCAAACTGAACTTAAGACACATTCAACAGGAGGGAAATCTTGCCTGGTATTGGAAACATAGCCCATTCCCAGGGTTAATAAAGTCATGGATCTTGAAGCAGAAACTACAATACCACTTCACTGAACCAGCGTAATTCCTGACTGCATTACACCCACAGATAACTATAGTATTCACCCTTCAACAAAGAAACTTTTCTTTGCAATAGAAGGATACCACTATAGGATACCATATCCTCTCAAAATGCATTGTAGTCCAGGACTTTTTCTTTTTTCAGAAGAGGGAAGAGTTAAGAGCAGATTGCTTGTTTAGCTTTTTCTTCATTGGACGTGGGAAACCATCTTTCCTGTCTTTCTTGCCCCTTCCTACTTGTCAACTCTTACTAATCATTTCTGACACTTGCTGTGGGATCACCCCTCCCTCACTCTCAGTTCATATTCACATAGCTGACTATCCCACATGGGCCATCCAAGCACCTGACCCATGCCTAAGGACCAAGATAATGCTATGACATAAACCATTTGATTGGGTAAGACATGGTCACATGATGTTCTCCTTGAGGAACACAGACAATAGCCATGAGTCTGGGGGCTTTACACAGAAACACTTGGGAAAGGAAATGTTTTATGTTGGAGTTAACAATGTGGAGGTTGTAAGTTTCTAGCAGTGGAGGGCTATGTGAGAAAGTTAGATTAAAACTGAAGCTAGAAACTCACCCCAATGCTGGGTCTCCTGGCGCCGAAAGATCAGGCCTCCGTGCTGGTTGGGCAGCTCGCAAACAAAGCGCCTACCTCACTTGGTGCAGGCAGGCCACAGAAAAGAAGGAACTGCTGCCCGCCCGGGAGCCCGGAGTACTCGGACCCTGCGCCCAGATAGGCTGGGCTGGGGGATGCCACGCGCCAAAAGAGGGCGGTGGGGCCGAAGTGGGGAGGGCTCTGGACGGAAGCTGGGTGGGCCAGGAAGAAAGAGGCAGCACCCAGGGGAAACTGCTCTTGCCTGGACTGTTGCATAAAATGGACACAGAGAACCCGCAGAGAGAGGACTACTGAACTTGCCTAAAGGTGATACGGTCTTTTGGGGTTCATGACTCATGAAAGAGTCTGCGAGACATTCTGCAGGACACAGCAGATAGTGACTGAACTGTCTTTGAAATTTCCTGCTTCATGGAAATGTCTGCTGGATACTATGGCCCTGAAGGCTGAAGATGGATGCCCCAACCGTACAAAAGATCTTTGGGTGACTGTCCAGGCAGCGAGATGTCTCTGTCATTTCTAGAGTTTTCTTATTTCTTGTTTACTAAGGTAGTATTATATCCTTCTGGAGTCTTTGATGGAGTTGAAGAATGAATAGATAGTTACAGTTTTCCTTAGTTATGATAAAAGATAAAATAGATATAAATATTGTAACTGTAAAAAAAAAATTTAAGATTAGCGAGCAATCTAGGCATCCACACGGAACATGATCTAGTTATAAATGTACTTTCAAAGAAGCTTGGTAAGTTAGTCAACAGTCAAGTAGGAAATAGTTTTAAATTTACCTTTAATAGTATAAGGTAATCCAAATTATTCATTGTAAGTGAATTTAAGAAGATAAATGATGTAAGAATCATAGTAGATGTAAGATGATCCTGAAAAGGAAGGCAAATATTGACTAGGTTAAAAGAATATAAACTGAGAAGAGAAGCAGTTATAAATTTATAAAATGGCCTATCATGTGCTATGTTAAAAGGTCATACGTCCTCGGTATAATTTTATCATAATTATACAATAATCATCATTAATGTATACCCATATTTATGCAAATAAGAGTTAAATAAATAACTTTCATAGAGTTCTGCTTAAAAAAAAAGAAAAAGAAAAAAAAAACTGAAGCTAACGAAAAGGAAAGTAGAAAGATTGGCTTCTCAATCTCTTTTGTGCCTCTAATACAGTTATCTCTTCACCTTAGGAAAACAACTTAAGCTCTCTGCCTGCCCCCCTTTTCATCTGTTAAATAAGGGTAGGGAAAGGTCATGGTTTAGCATTGTCTCAATCTGAAATTTTTGCAAATTTACTCATCTATGATAATCTCCTACCTTCTTGGAAAGCAATTTCTGATTCTGCCCTGAGAAGCTTGCGTAACATGCATCTTCAATCCCTTATCCCAGCGAACCAAATATGTTTCTCATAATTTAAGGAAAGCACTGAGCATACTGTTGTCTACCTTCAATTCTAGCCCTTGTGAGGCAGAGGCAGGCAGGCCTCTTTGAGTCTGAGGCAAGCCTGCTCTATGTCATAAATTCCAGGTCAGTCAGAGCTACATAGTAAGACCCTGTCTTAATAAACAAACAAACAATTAAATAAATCCCATTCCTATACCCATAATCTGCTCTATGCAATCAAACTGATCTTTCCAGACTACATATCCATCAAGTTAGGTGACATATGCTACAACCTACTAAGGCTCAACAGATCCCATCAGCTTTGGAATAAAATCTACCACCTTCCTCTCCTCCACCTGGTTCCAACTGCACTGTCCTCTTGTTTTCCCCCGAACCTGCAATCTCCCAAAGATTGCCATACAGAGACTTGGTCTGGCAACATCTTCCAGAACACTTTCCTTGAGATCTAATATCCTTCCTTACTTTCCTTGTGATCTAATATGCTCCCTCATATTACCAACGTCATCCAAAGACATTTCTTGACGCAGAGTGTCCAAGCTGAAATTACATCCAGCTCTCACTCTTAACCCTGACTTGATTTAGTTTATCCCTTGCTCTTATCTGAAGCTGTTCTATTGAAATTATAGTATATCATGCTATGACGACACTGTTATATAATTAACATTTAATTTAATATAATTTAATGTAAATTACATTAGCATAGAGAGTAGCAGATAGCAGAGGCTCAGTTGGCTCTGTGGAATGAATGAGTAATTCTACTTCCCTTAAGCCATCTGCTTAGCTTTGAGGTATATATGATGATACTCAAACTGGTTATAATATCCCATTTTAAGCATAGTTTTCCCTAATGTATGGACAATTGTCCTATACAATTATAAGCAAGTTTAGGTTCTGACAGAAAGAACTCCTGTGAATTCACATGAATTCTATCTAGTAGTATTATAATAACTTTCAGAAGGGATTGCATATACAACATGTATATAGCTACATGAAAATCTTGTATAAAGAAGAAATAAATTTGAAGACAACATGAGGGTAGCATGGTAAACAGATGTCATGATAGGGGCCTGGGTTTTCAGCTCAAACTAGGTTCTTTATTGACTTTTCTCTTTTTCTGTTGTGTGGCCAAACTTATTTGGTTACTAGATTCTTGAGGTTCAAGTGAAAGACGGTCTATAGACCAAGTGCCCCAAGGTCATTCAGAAAACAGCCCAAGGAAACTATCTCAGATCTGATATCAGTTATTGCCTAAATTAAAGACTCAAGGACAAAATCAAAGTCTTGGTGAACAGCATAAATTAGGAAGCAAAATTATGTTTATTAAAAGATAACACAATATTTGCGAATAATGATAACAGCACCATTACAATAGCAAAAAAAATGTTTTTACAAATTCCCTCTATTAAAAAAAAAAGATTCCTGTATATTTAGAGTGTACTTCTCATGTGTTCATTTGTTTAGACCTTAATTCCTCAGTGCATTCATATGGGGGTGTGGGGGTCTAGTGGGGGGCATTTAGGTTGTAAGACAGAGCCCTCATTGCTGGGTTGTTGCCTTTCTTCCAAGAAGAGGAAGTGTGTCCTCCTTCCTCACTTGTGCCCTCTCTATATCATGCCAATCTATATCATGACCTGAGGCAACACGAGAGCCTCTTTACATTGGCCAGCTGATCTTGTACTCTTCAGCATACACAGCCTTGTCATAGCCAGAAGAAATAGACTGAAATAACTTCCACATCTATCAATAGTAGACTGGCTAAATTACATTATAATTCATGCTATAGGTTTTGATATAAAAACTGAGAATGTGTGATCTAGAAATGCCAGGAAACACTGATACATAGCAAACACTGTTGAAAGAAACAAGCTAGGCAACAAAATATAGAACACTAACTAAGTAATTCTCATGCAAATTTTTAAAACATGTAAAATCCCTGGTGTGAGGATTCAGAACATTCTTGATGGGCGAGAAGGGGAAACTAAAGAGGCATCTGGGGAGTTGATGATGAGCTATTTCTGCATTTATGTTCCAGATGAATATATATGTTAACTTTTCCAAAGTTAATTCAATTACTTATTTATAATATATTCACAATCCTATATATGTCTTATATCTCAAAAAGAAATTTACAAAAAGAATGCTTCTTGTGCTTAAAGAATTTTATGTCAGGAAAATTAAGAAACCCTTTTATAACTCATAGGCTTATCTGCCAACTTTCAAATCCATGAGAAGAATGTACTGAAAAGAAGTTGAATTTTCAGCTGAACTTTATAAAAAAAAATAACTCATTTGATTCTAAAGGTATCACTCATCTCATGTTTATCAAGAGAAAATGACCTGCTTTTCAAAATCTTAAGTTAATTTCTAAAATATTATATCTTCAATTTCTGATTATTCACCAAATTTGGATCCGTATCTCTATCTATCTATCTATCTATCTATCTATCTATCTATCTATCTATCTATCCTTATGTATACATAAGCATATGTAGATGTGTGTATATATAAAATATGTGTATATATACATATATATATACACAAACACATACACATAAATGTATGAGATGTGGAAGACACATGATGAATTGACATCATTTTATCTCTTGCAGCTCAATTGATACAGATAAGAAAGATCTGTATGTTGAGTTTAGCTCAGTAGCCTGAAAACACAAAAAAGTAATAAGACAATGAATAATTACCAAACCAATACCCAGGGAAAAATGGAAAACTAGAGCTGAATCATTGTTTGGTGCCTCCTGGTCTGTGTAAAGGATATATCAGAGAGGCTGAAAGGGAGCCGAGAGGACAGAGTTTGGAATCAGAGGCCCAGCTTAAATGCACAGCCTAGATTTGTCTGAGATTTATAGATGCATAAATCCATAAATTTGATTAAAGTGACTACAAATGGCAAGTATCTGAAATACGTGGCAGAAAGAAATAAATCTTTTTCTGAATAGTTCTTCCAAGGCTAAATCACATTCACAAATGTTTTTGAAACATAATACCTTTTATAAGAAGAAATCAGATTAAAATAGGAAAATGTAAAATACTATTAAAATAATTACAAATGATTTAGATAAAAAATGGAATCATTGGCTTTATATTTTCACCTAACACATAGGGTTTTAAATGCTTTTCTATATTAAAACAGAAATTAATAATGAAAATGTCAAATAATTGTAAAGATTTCTTAGAGGATAAAATGATATTTTAGAACTAAGAAATACATTGGCAAAATTAGTACATCATTGTAATAGAAGAATAGAAAGAGCTAAAGAGGGAATTTGTGAACTGGAAGACAGGTTAGAGAGGAAAAACCACATCCATCAAGAACGAAGTGATGAAATGGAAAGTCATGCTAGCTCCCCAAAGGACAGCACACTTTGTAGAGAATGTCTCTTCATGCACCTTTTCCACTCACCACTCATCCTTTCATCTTTACTACCAGAGAGCTGTAATTTGGCATTTTTTTCACCTCATTCTCATATACATTTTAGCGATTTTAATTTGATCTGACAAGACTGAAAAGCTTTAGAAATGACTAATTTGGAAGCAGGTAATAGGCTTAATTCCAACTACCAAATAAATTTATTTGGTTGTCACATCATTTTTTTTCAATTGGTGAATACAAATGCCTATAGCCTGGGCAAATAATCTCTGGCGGATCATAATCTGCAACTATTTTTGATGTCTAATTCTCAACTCATTATGCCTTTATTTTCTGTTGGAAAAACACTGCACTTCCTACTTTCGAATGAATTCTTACGAATCAAAAGAAACAAATCTGCCTTTCTCCATTTGTCTATGGAAGGTCAAAAAAGTCTCTAAAGAAAACAACTTTTATATGGAGGGACAGAGATGTTTCCATGGCCACATCCCCATCCTTTAGAGTTTCCTAAGTATGAGAGTTGATTGACACATTTGTTTGTATGTGTGTCCTAGAGAGAGTCAGGCAGAGGGAGGAGAGGTAGAGAGGATAATAACTCAATGATTCAGATCTGAATCTCCACTCTACTCAGAAAGGATCCGGTATGTGTACAGTGCCCCAATCCTCCAATTAAAAGTCTTTGGAATTAGAAACCACTAGGTAGAACTCCAAACTGTTTCTGAATTAACTACTCAGTTTTACTTCCCAAATATTATGATATTTAGGAAATATTGTCTCTAAATATGAGCCAAGTTGGTGATTTTTTTAAAAAGAACTGTATGTTATAATTCCAACAATATATGAGACTAGCACACGTTTTCAGGTGAGACTACCAGTGTTTCCTAGAAAGTCAAGCAATAGTCCCTTTATAAGAGAATTTAACTTCAGAAAAGGCTCAGATGTAGGCCAGACAACCTGGCCCGAGAAAGCAAGGCCCTGATCTCTGAAGAGTCTGCTAGTTTAGAGTTCATGCCTCCCTGCCAGCTTGGTTGGTTACTAACTTGTATAATACCACTTGTTAATTCTGAGCTTTGGTGGTTTTACCTATGAAGCGGTTCCACATGACAATTCTGTTTCTAAAGATGGTTTCAGCTGTAAAATGCCACCTCCTACCTGCACCATTCTGGTTTCTTAACTTATGCAGTAGCTATGTGTGTATTTGAAGTATTGTCTCTATAATTACTTTTAAAGTTGAACATACATGCTTTATACAAGCCTCTGAAGCAAGGTTTGACAGTAAGTTGGAAGAGAAAAGAGCTATGAAAGGAAGCCAGTCTAGTACCATTCTTGAATTCATAAAAGTAGGTGTGAAAAGTTGAATGTCAGAGGCAAAGAGCCAAGAGCAGATTGAAGCTTGTAAAACTCCAGAAGCTATAAACCATTGCAATGATAAGATAGAATCAACGACCATAGAGTGAATGGGAACTTGCAGAGTAAGTAGAGCTGCTAGAGTCCTATAAAAATCCCCACAATGGTCCTTGGAGGAAATTGAATCCAAGGGTGGTTATTTAATAGCTAAATTTCCTCTTAGCCAACTGTGTCCATGGGCATGCATTATGTAACCTGGGAAGAGCATTTTTGGGTTATAATATGGAGCAGCTTAACATTGTCCAAATAACTTGGATATATAACTTTTCTTTACAGGATTTATCTCTTTTGCAAAGCATTATCTTAGGTCACAGCAGTGTAAAGATAAGTCTGGTATGTCAAATTTCAATGAATTTGCGAACTTAGATATCTCTTTGCCATTTAGAGTCAGTCTAGGTCCTTGCTTCTACTGAAATCTCTGAGTTCTCTAAGAATATTCTCATCATCCTTGCTGACCCTCTGATGTTCTCAGAAAGCTCCCATCTCTGGCCCTTTCTATTGGCTAAACATTTTCTCTGCCCATCTTTAGCTGACCAGCTTTTGCTTGTGACTCAGGTCTCAAATAAAACATCAGAAATGCTTTTTTGGATCACCCTAGTAAAAAATAAAATCCTGTACTTTCTGTACAATATCTATCTCGTTTTTAAAAGAATATTTTCCAAAAATTCAAACTTCTTGTGTTTGAAAACATCTCTCGATTTTTATTTGCCTTTTTTTCCTTTCTTCCTTCCCTCAATATGAAGGAAGTTCCATGACAGGAGAGACTTATAGTGACTCAGTTGCTCTTATACACAGTACCCAAATCAGGGCCTGGCATACAACAATTCATTAAGTATGTTTAAATTGTGTTATTATTTATAAATGAATATAAACATGACTTATAATAATGGATTTCCAATAATTATTAAGGTTTTGTTTACATGCTTCGAGTATTATCAAAGACATAAAATCTTCGGGGACTTGGAAAGTAAAGAAAGAAGCCATGAATCCTAATTGTGCATATGCCTTTTATGTCTGGTGCTTAGACTAGAGAAGGATTCTCGTATGTTCTAATTAGTGGGAATGAGAACAATGCATGGGATTCTTCACGGTAGGCCATGAGAGAAGGCACTCCAAATCTGTCTAGTGAGCAGTGTAAGAAAAAGCACGAAAAGACAGGATGCATAAAAAGTTACTAGAACATTGGCGAGTAGGAGGGGAATTTATGCCTTGGGGGGAAGTAGACCTGATCATGGAGGTGGCAGTGATTAGAAAATAGAACTGCCAGTCTGATCGCAGGGTCTGCAATGAACCTTTGTAGGTGAGGGGCAATGAGCACTTGGAAGCTGTGGATGAAATTGATGTGTGTGCAATAACTGGACATTATCCTGGAGAGAAGAGAGAAAGAACACATATATTTTACCAAGGCTCTGCATAAAAGAATTTAAAATTGAAATATAAACACTTGCAAAGAGAAGATGAAGTGCCCACACTGAACATAAATAAGTAACTAGAGAGGATGAGGCAGGAGGATTGCTGCAGTTGAGGCAAGATTAACCTAGCAAAAGACATATGTCTTTTTTAAGGGTGGTATCTTAACAAGTCACAATTAGTTGCATCTTTATGCTTCAGGGGAAATTTGTTAGAAACAGGAAACAATATTCACTTAGAATCTGGGAAAAGTTTGGACTATACCATATAAAATAATAAGACAGAGATAGAAATGATAAAAAATAATAATAGAAAATAAAAATACTAAAGAGAAAATGCAGGTACTTGTGAACTAACATAAGGAAGAGAATGAAAACCAGGGAAGTTTGCCATTCTTAGGTGTGCCCTGTGTGTTTCATGCCTTTCCCTGAGGAACTGTCCTTTTGTAGGATGTTTTTCTCTGCTGAGCAGATCTTCCCAGACCCTATGGATGGAAATGCAGTTCTTTAGCATCATTGATATTCTGATCATATAATTACCAAAACACTTTGAAGCTTAAAATATCAGTCAATTCATTTTTGCCTTCAATTATAATAATGCTATTATCGTGAGGGTAGAAACAACTCCAAATTAGAGGAGAAAAAATTTTAGTGGAGAAACTGAAAATGGAGGGCATTAAGATGAAACACCAAAAAACAAGAAAACCAGATAGATGCAAGGAAGGCCCAGCCATGGTCATCTTCCATGAGGTTCAATTAAAGGGAAGCTTAGGTCAAGCAAGGACATTGGCGAGAGAAGACAGCAGGCAGTAGAGTCAGATGGCCTGGTCCTTGTAGAAGCTTACGCACATCCATTTGAAGAGGAAGCTGGGTTTCAAGAATTGGCTTCCATTCAGCAGAGAGAAGTTGCAAAAGCCAGGAGGCAGAAAGATGTCTGCCATCTGGAGAAAAATGCAAGAAGGAGAATTGGAAGTCACAGATAAGGGTGGGAAATGCGAAAAAGGAGAGGCTATCTGGCAAGGAGTCTCCGGGTGGGGTTAGTTCCCCCTCTGAATTCTAGGGTACAGTTTGCAGACTCTTCACAGTAAGGAATGCCAGCAAGGAAGAGAAAAATAACTCCAATTCCAAATCTTAGTAAATCTATCTATAGTTTAGAAATGACATTTAGGAAAGCTGTCTTTTAGTATATAAATGTGCCTCATATTTTTAAAAAAATATTATTTCTAAAATCTTAAACAGCAGTTCTACAAAGTGCGATGGATTTATTTAGAGGTAAAGAAAATTATGCCTGATTTATCAAGATTCAGAACTTCATATTGGAGAATCAAAATGTGTAGGAAGTCCCTGAAGCACTGAATGAGCCAAGAAAGAAAAGCCAAAGTGAGTCGGGGTTTTGGGATGAGATCAGTGAGATTAGATCCTCCTTCCACCATTTATTAAGGTTATGGTTTGTGGGTAAGTCCATATACTCTGCAAACATCAACATCCTGTTCTATTAACTGGGAATTACACCCATGTGAAAGCTATTATGGTGAACGAAATTTAAAATAATTATGTTTACAAATGATCTAACTCAGTGCTTGGCTATCTTTTGAAAGCTGAGTAATTATTATGTATTTATTGTATTACTATCATTCATGGTCTTAGTTTAGACAAATTCCATAATTATTTGTGGGCAGAGATGATTAGAATTGGCTTTTCTCTGACCATATGGTTGTAGGGCTATCACTTATCAATTCAGCTGCCGAGAGGGACAAAGTCTATATCCACGTGGGAGTTTGAGAATTTAGACCATAGATATTACTGTTATTGACACCGACCTAGCAGACAGGAGCACATGGGTTCTTCTGTGGAGTCTATAATAAATTCACTGTGATACTGTATACACTACCGTCTTTTCTCAACCCCTCTTTCTCCATCAGTAAAGATGGTTGGATTACAAAAAATCTCTATGGTTATATAAATTCTAACATGCCACCATTCTGCACCTACCGTTTCAAACGTGGCACTTGTAAGCTATAAACGATGTAAACCCCCTTTGCCTGTATTAGAATTCATTGTGAGAGCTGAACGCACTGGGGGTGTGAGGATGTGATCTTGCCCAGGCAGGAGATTGGTTGCCCTCCTCAAGGCTGCTTGCTCAGAACAGCCATTTTGCTCTTCTTTTGGCTGGCTGCCTCTCCAGTAATTTTCTGCAGCAGCTCTGTCTTTACCCAGCCAGCAAGAGGAAAATGAATTCGCCCAGCAGTCCCAGCCATCCCTTAGGATGTTTCAGGGAGAGAGCGCGCCAGGCATTTCACTGTTAATTATCAGCAGCCCGGCTGCTATGGCCCCCTGCTGTGCCAGTATGAGAGATGAAACTCTTTACACTGCTTATTGGGTTCAGCTAAATAAATATTCCTGAGCATTAGCATTGTCAAAGGTACAGTCTGAATTCTGTTCCCTGGAGGGGCTTGGGCACCTGCGGTTTTCAACATCAATTTTCCTGCCTGTCCCCACTCCACACCTTCCTTTAACACATTACAACTAAATTCTTTCTGTGTCCCCTGAACATCAGGGCGCTGAAGCAATAACAATAAATAGCATTTGACTCCATAGCTTAAGGTTGTTACTATCGGTGCTACTGATGTTAAAAGGTGCCGGATTAACTCACTTCCTGTACCTATACTATGAGAGTTCAGATTTCTCGGCATTAAATTTTGAATTAGCACCACCTCAACCCTCCTACCCAAAAGTGAGTTTTGAAGGACATAAGTCACCTAGCTGCTGTAATAGAGTCAAGGGTGGAAACATGACCCTCTATGAGCCAATTAGGGCCCACAAGAATTAATTCCGATACTTCTTAAAGCTATTTGAAAAGCAATTCTTTTTCTTTGTGACTGGATATTGAGCCATGAAAATACAGCTCTAAAGGCAATTATTAGCTATTTTCAGCTATGAAGATAAAAACTAAATACTAAGGATGGAATCAAAACACACTAAGTAGGGAAAGGGATTGAGAAAAGAAAATCAGGTCTGACAAAAACACATGAAAGCCCAACCTAAGCTGTTTTAAGAAGCCATGCCGATCTTTAGACATTTGGGTGTTGGATTAGTATATCTCCTTTATCATTCAAGTCTGAATTAGGGATTCTCTCTTATTTCTATTTAGGCAGCTATTGTATGTGGTCCTCTTTCTGTGCCAATTTTGCTAGTGCAGGCGAGCTGTACCAACTGTGCCCTTTCAGATCGTAACCACTGCACTATTTTCTCCAAACTCCAAGGCTCACTCCAGAAAATCTAGAGCAGCCAGGTGCTCTCTAGCCGTGTGAAGCAGCTCTCAATACCAGAATAACAGAGCCAGTAAATGAACACTCCAGAGTCCTGTTTCCTTGGGATAAGGCTAAGCCTATGCTTTTTGTGGGCTGTTGGAGGATCCCAGTAGGATTGAGACAAAGTGATTTGATCTTAACTGTCTGCCCTCTTTTCTGTCTCAATTCCCTCTTATATAATGATTTGCTGGTATCACCTTGTAACTAAGTTACTGCTACAAATATTGCTTGACTTATGATAAGGTTATATCTTCATAACAGCCTCACCGGTAGTGGATGCTAATGGAAGTCAAAGCTACCAAATTTCTAGCTTAGCCGCATAGCACTCTAAAGACTACTAGTTGTTCCTCTCGTGATCTGATGGTCAACAGGGAGATGTAGCTGTCTAGAATTACAAGACAATAGCAGACTACATGTCTGCTGGGGCCGGGGTAGGGTAATCACAGCATTATGATCTGGAAAACATGTTATTTGGGTCCATAATTTCTTGATAAGAAAGGGAACATCTACTCATAATTTCCTACATGCCCCACCCCATGTTTTGTTTACATGCCATTCACTGTCCATACACAATTAACTAATACACACACAGATCTACTGCATAGCAATATCTTGGAAATTTAAACATTTCCATCCTGGCAGAAGGCCCAGTAAGACTCAGGGAATTTCAACTTGAAACATTCCATTCTAGAGGGAAGCTCATTAAGTCGCAGAAAATAAACAACTCACAAGTTTTAGGAAGTCCTTGAAACTTACAAGATTCATAAAGTCCCTCCTTCCCCAAGGTTATTTAAGCAGTGAAGCCTGCTTTAGCAAAGAGACTCTCCAACCTGTTGACCTGCCTACAAGTTATGCAAAAGGCAGCGGAGTTGCATTTTTCAAAGTCATCATCCATACGGAGGTGCACTTTTCTGCAATGCAGCTGCCTTTGAGTCACCCATGTTCCACTAAGTAACCCTTCAACTATACTCCTGTAAGTAACCAAATACACTGAATACACTGACTGACTCGTCAATGTTAGTTAGACTTTGGTAGAATTGTGTCTTTACTCTGCCATCCATGTTCCAGCTGAGGTGAGCAGATGTTCTTCACATCTTTCCAGGAAAAGTCACACAACAAGGAAAAAAACTACAGATTAAAATCCCACTCAGATAATTCTCTCCTTTATGTACTCACAGTTCAGGGGTGGGAAGATTGTTTTCTTTTTCTCTTTTTTTCTTTTATATATCTTTTTTTTTTTTTTTTTTGGTTTTTCAAGACAGGGTTTCTCTGTAGCTTTGGTGCCTGTCCCGGAACTAGCTCTTGTAGACCAGGCTGGCCTCGAACTCCCAGAGATCCGCCTGCCTCTGCTTCCCGAGTGCTGGGATTAAAGGCATGCGCCACCACCACCCGGCCCCTATATATCTATTTTTTAAAACAATTTTTTCTCCTTTTTCTCATACCAATCCCAGTTCCCTCTCCCTCTCCTCCTCCTCTTCCCCACACCTTCCACACACCCTCATCCACTCCTCAGAGAGGGTAAGGCTTCCCACGAAGAGTCAACAAAGTCTGGCACATCACTTAAGGCAAGACCAAGGCCCTCCCCCAAATATCTAGGTTGAGTAAGGTATCCCTCGAAGAGAATGGGTTTCCAAAAGCCATTTTAAACACTAGGGACACATCCTGGTCAGGGGTGGAAGATTTTAGGAGAGAAAACAAAGTAAAACCACAATTAAGCCAATATGTAAAAGATGTTCATTAATCCATCTTCATACTTCCACAGGGACAATGTCCAAGTCCTTCCACTAAAAGAATTTTAGTGTCACCAAGATTATGAATTTGTTGACCCTGAAAGATGAGCAACATAGATAGGCTTAATCTTTGGATTTATTTTCTTCCTGTGATGGCTCCCTCCTAATCTTCACACCCCCCTCCCCCCCACACACACACTCAGTTGGTATGAGGCTCTGCTGGAAACATATACTCCAAATGCTACATGTCAAGTGGAAAGCTTCTAAATAATGAATTTCCCTATTTAACTCCCTACTGTGATGTTATCTAAGAGTTGTGTTAAAAGGTTTAAATTTTTCTTTCCTGCCTTCCTCCCCCCCCCCGTGTGTGTGTGTGTGTGTGTGTGTGTGTGTTGCTGGTGGTGGTGGTAGAGGTGAATGTGTGGGTTGAGTGCATACATGTAGAGGCCAGAGGTGAACTTCACCATTCTCCAGTTTGCTTCCTTCAGACCCTTTGAGTCCTCTCTCCTTTTCCTGCTCCTCCTCTTCCTTGGTTCTCCTTCTATTATACTCTCTGTCTGCTGGCCCCTCCTATCCGTGCTCCTGCCTCACTATTGGCCATTCAGCTCTTTATTAGACCATCAGGTGTTTTAGACAGGCAATGAAGCACAGCTTCACAGAGTTAAACACATGCAGCATAAACAAAAGTCACACACCTTAACATAGTATTCCCCAATAAGGTATGGGCAGCAAGGCAACTTCATTGTACTCCTGTTAGAGAGTGCAATTGTGAAATCACACGTCGAAATGACATCTATCTCCTCATCTTAGCAGTAAGAGCAGAGAAGGCACAAAGCCTTAGATGGTAAAATTGGACAGGCCTCTAATAGCATCTGAACAATTTATTCTGTCACAGATAAAGACACAGAGAGAGGCACATATCAACGAAAGGTTTTGCCTAACACTTCATACCTAATCCTAGACAAAGCTAAGGCTTGACACCAACATTCCTCATTGTATAGCCACTTCATACTACTTTTGATTTATTTTTTTTCTCACATTTTATCGTATTTTGAGCTTACGTTTCAACCCATACAGAATGTGATCTAAATGTTTCTTCTTAGAAAACCTAAGGTTATACCACTGGCCTTGCCTTGATAGTTGAACTGGGAATAAGTCCTTCTACGTAATGAATTTCATCACTTTCTTGTAAAAATATTCATGCCTTCTCTTCTCCTCTCAGGCTGCAAAGCCAAATTATACTGCAGTCCATTTGGTTTGATGCTTATCTATAATCCCAGGTCACTTCTGGGCTTCAGCCTGGGTTCTGGTGTAGCCAAAAAATTGCCAGAAGCCATATGGACTCCCCGGGCTATCTCCTGAATGAGGTTAGATGGTACAGACTTAGGAACTGAATCTTTCCAAGAGATAAAACAGATGGCACTTCAAATATGAATATGCATGATGTAGCTCCTAAGGTTGTTAAATAAGTATGTATTTTAGGTGGATTCATGAAAATCAAGATTTTCATAAGTAAAATTAAAAGCAAGCCAAGGAAAACACAAGGATCTCCTCGAAGCTGTGCATTATTCTTGATTTGTTGACATTGGCCTCCACAGCATGCTCCACCCTCCAGAGACACCGCTAGGCAGTAACGGGAAGAAATAAACGGCATCTTCAACAAAGGATGCGCTGTGGGGTCTTGGGAGAGGCCGTGAGGCAGTATTAGCATCAAGAAATACAAGACTGGAAATGGGGTTGCTTGAACTCGCTTTTTTGTGTACCCAGTACTTGTTCACGGTGAATAGTTCCTTGAATATTTCAGCTCTTTCCTGGTCCTTTACCAATAATTTACCCTTATGACCCTACCACCAACTCCAAGTACTTCATAATTCAGTCTTGGCTGCTGCAAGACAAGACCGACAAGTCCTAAGAGTAATGCAGGTCTTTGAATCAGTAGAATTAGTTAAGTAAATGGATTTCTCAAATCTCCCATGCAAGCAGTATCCATCAAAGGCCCTGAGCTCTCTGCCCAGAAATTCTATCTTACACGTTCGGTGATGTCCAGTGTACAGAAAACTTTCAGACTCAAAATCATATCTGATTTTAAACTTTATTGCAACCCTGTGAATTTTTAACCCATTTATAGATGAGAAAGAAATGAAGACACAAAGAGGTTAAATAACCACTCATGGGCACAAGAGGGGAACTGTATCATGGTGACTTCAAGCTAAGTTCATTTGATTTTGTCCAGTAATGAATCTGACCTGGCTTTGACCTGTGAACCACCAGTCAAAGAAGTCTTCACTGGGGGAAAAAAAAATCAGCTTGTCCTAAAACGGCCTAAGCCATATGGTCTGATTTCAGGAAGTTGTGCACTAGTGGGCAGAACAAAGGAATAGCTCATATTCTGGAGCCATTCAAAAGAAGGCCATGAATTTCTTACTTCTACCTCATCTGTGTCAGCTCTGAACCTCTCCCTGTATTCATGGTCTTTTGTAGATCTTACTTGAAGCAAAATATAGTCTGCTTTCATTCAAACAGCTGTGGGACTGAGAGCTGCTTCACCGAATGAATTCCTAGCAAGTGTTACATAAGCAAAGATGAAATGAGATTGCCTGACTTTGCTCTTTTGATGTTATTAGTTATTACTTTGAGGCGGTTTTGTTAAACAGCAATGGCTAACTGATACCTGTCACTACTTTTTTTTTCATCTTCTTACCTTTAATTCAATGCAAATAGAATGTGCCCCTTGTTGTGATTGTTCTTTCTTTACAGGCCCTGAACTGCCTCTTCTTCCTAAGTCACTGGCGTGTTCAATATCAGAGTCGCTACCGTCATAGAATTATGAAAGTCTCACTAGGAACTGAGATGGGAGTAAAACTCAGGAAAAGGAAGTAGCAACCAGAAAAGAGAACACTGTAAGATGCGAAACAGCTAGTAAAGGGTTGACTAAAAACATTTGGCCATTCGACAGCTATTTTATGTTACTCAGTTAGAGAAAACACACTGTGATTAGCCAACTCTCTCAAGCTTCTGTGCCTCGTGGTCTGATGCTGGGTGTGCTGCAAACGACAAGATGTCCACCTCCTAGAGGACTGTTAATGAAAACGGACAGTGCAGAACCTGGCACCTGGTAGAAGACTTGAGTTGGTTTGGGACATACTGGGGATAAAAGGATTAGGCTCAGTGTCTGGCATGATCGCCATTTCAGTTTTTCTGACTGTACCATGATTTCCAAAGCCCCAGAAAACCCAGTTCTGTTTCCTCCCAAGAAACATGCAACAAACTTTAACCTGTCAAGAAATATATGACTCTTCGGGGTGCTTCAGTGGTTCAAATTCCCGCATGCTTGAAGCAATTCCCAAGCTATGGTGGGAGAAGAATGTCCAGATACCTGCCCACTTATAGGAAAGGCTCGTTCTCTGGAACCCTTCCTGGAGGCGATGGAAAAATATTATGCCTAGCGCATCTGGTAAGCACTGGGTGAAGAAATAAGAGAGCAAGCGAGTGACCAGCCCCTGCTCTGCCCACCCCAACATCTTCCCACTCTGTTTCATCTCAGTTTGATCAAAGCTATCTGCCTGCCTCCTCCAATGTGCCTTGCTCTAGACCTATGGTTCACACATCACAAATCCCCCAAAGTCTTCTCTGATCTCATTTCCTCTTTAATCTCTGGCACAGCTCATTTCCGACTTAACTCTTGATGTCTATGGATTTTCTGTTTGGTTCTCGGTCCCTTTCTTAATATCCCTCAACTGGACTGTGTTTATACACAGCCCCTGGCCCCTGAGCAGAGCTCCAGAAAGGTGGACTTTGGTTCTCAGTGTTACTTAGGTGTGCGCATGTGCGCGCGCACACACACACACACATTCTAATAGCATCATGCTGGCTGCTGGAGTGGCCGGTGCTGACACTCACAAAGCACTTTATTCGGTGCTAATTCATCTGACCCTCACAGTGGTGGTCTTGGGAGGCGGAAGGGTAGCAGGACTCCAACTGTGCAAACAAGAACTCAGTAAAAAGAAATGGCCCCCGCTGGTGTCTCAAGCAGCCAAGACTTAAACCTAATTTTGCTGTTATTTCTTCACATCGTGCTATTTTTAAAAGCACTACTGTTGCTGTGATTCTTGGACAGTCATTATAAGATTCAACCAGAGAAAAGAAAATTTCTTAAAAAAAAAAAAAAAAAAAAAAAAAAAAGGAACAAGGCCGGTAGGCCTAAAAACTGACTGGAAGAGATGACCACCTGCGAGGTTCTTCTTGCCCAGATGAGTGGCGCTCATACAGGCCACATGCATGTCAGCACAGACCTTATGGTTCTGTGCTCAACTGGCAGCATCTACTCTTTCTACAGTAACTTAGGAGGTTGTATGAGCTACAACATGACATCCAGAAGCCTTTAAAACCCCCCAGCAAAGCCTTCAAAAGTGGACAAAGGAAAGATACAAAGAGAGAACACTGGTTGACAGTGTATTGTGAGCTTACCAATATCTATTTGAACTATTGTTCAAACTATCTATTTGAACTATTGTTCAAACTATCTATTTGAACAATATCTATTTGAAATATTTTTATGCCAAAGACATGGGGCATTTGAGCTTACAGAGAAATTGGGAAATCCTAAAATCTACATCTTGTTTAGATGTCCAGGTTGCTCGGTAGTCACAGTCTAATCTGACATGAGCTCAAGGTCATTTCTAGCCAACCAGCTTGCAATGTAAGACAAGAGAGATGTTTTGGGTAAAGGCCATTAACTGTATGGAGTTGAACAAGCTCCACAGCCTGTCCTTGTCTTGTTTTTTCCTTGCGTATTTATTGAGCACTTAAAATGTGCCAGTCATGGGCACTGGAACAGCTGACAAAATACAGTCCTTGCTCCCAAGGTAATCACTAGAGGAGACGCATTATTCACAGAACAATAATGCATACTGACGTGAATGAAAGTGGGTAGCACTCGGCACCTTGCGGGAAAAGGATCTGTCGGCCCCTAGGGGTTCACTTTACCTGTGTGTAGAAGGGCCAGCATGGCTGAAGACCCACAGACACAGGTGCTCAGTGTTAAGAAACAGGAAGGCCACATGGTTAGAGCAGAAGGAGGGCCAAGAGAAGAGCAGAGGATGAGAAAGAAATGACAGGTAGAGAGGTTATGGATGGTCATCTCAGCTTAGCTACGACTTTGGGTAGGAAGAGATCAGAGGCAAAAAAATATGGTCTGTCTTAGCTTCCAGTGTGACCTTGAATCATCTCGGTAGGAAAGAATGACAACCTTCTCCTTTCTCGGAAGCCTGCTAGGATGGCCTAGAGAAACAGGCAGCTAGCTTCCCACTGCCTCTCTGTGAGGCTGCATCGGGAATCTGGCGCTTTACTAAGCATGCCAGTGACCATCTTGCTTGAAGCAGAAGCACAGGGAGGCCCCAGAAGGCTTCTTCGATTGACTGCCATAGTCACTCGGGAGGTCCGGGAAGGGTCCCTCTAACTCAATCCTAGCAGGAACATCTATAGTTCCTGGAGATGGGAGATTTTGTTGTACAGGTTTGCCATTTGGTTGGTTAAGAATCAAAGGACCCTGAAAAAATATATTGACTCTGTGTGGGCTACTCAATTTTTTCTGAATGATAATTAAACTTTTTTGATTAAAAAAAAAAAGAATCAAAGGACCCTAGCTGCTGCTGACTCCCTCAGATGGACTGCTAAGGCTGGTGGTGTTGAAGAACTCAGCAGAATGGTTATTTTAAGGATACTCAAGGCTTCCAGACCCTATTTCCTTTTTCTGAGTGATATTGATATTTTTAGAGCTATAAATTATGAGTGCATTTCTATGTTCCTGCAGAATTCAAGCTGGGAGGCTGGGCAGGGGCTTGTGTTTAAGACCAGAAAGCTCTCAAGGAGGCTCCCTTGCTTTCCCCCATGCTAGAATGAGGCCTTCCTGATATGGCTTGGCTGCTTCAAAAACCCTGAGTCATTCCAATAATCCTGTGTCTCTCTTTCCTTCCTGTAGCTCCCCCAGAGCGGAGCTCTCCTGGAGCTGCCCCCTCACTCCCCCCTAGCCAGGCAGCCGTCGCGGCGGACACAACGTGGGGGTGGCACAGCCCGGGCAAGCCGGCGGGGAGGGCGCCAGGGACGCAGCTCTGATCGTAGGCGGAGGGACTGTGTCCCCAGTGCCGCAGTGAGCGGGTGGCGGCGGTACGCGGGCGGTCTCCTGAGTCACTGCTGCTGCGGGGCTGCTGGAGCCTCAACTCCCGCCCCTGCAAGCTGCGGAGGAAGCCAGGCTAGGCGAGGCATCCCCTGGGTCAGGGGTCCCGCAGGCTTTCCAAACAGCCTGTGCGCTTTTCCTCGGGAGCCCTGGGGGCGCTGCGCTGTCACTGCCTTGTCACTCTTTGTTTATTTCGACACCTGCCCCCGGAGATTCCCTTAGACCAGAAACTTCTAAGCCACCCCCGGCAAAGCGCCCGGAGCGTCATCATAACTTGGGAGACCAGTAAACAGCAGTAGGGGGAGGAGAAAAGGAAGGCGAAGGGGGAGCGGAGGGCGGGAGAAGATCCAAAAAACAAAACCCAACAAAACTAAAAACCGGAAGGGAACTGACACTCCTTATGTGCAGAAGTGCTGAAGCCCACCCTCAGGTAGTAGAGAAACTAAAACCTTGGGTAGGAGTGGACTGCACTCACCCCCAGGCCTTCTACTAAGGAAATCAGAGTCAACACTCTCAGGAGGGAAGAAAAGGACTAGATTTAAAGTCTTTTGCTCATAATAAGCAAGGGTGTTCAAAATGTTAACCCCCCCCCCCATGCCACTTGCTTGTAAAGCAAACAGACTAGTGGTTCTTGCCTGCTCCTCCACTGTAACCTCCTATATCTAGAAGCTGGAAGAGTATTAGAAGGCACCTAGTGCCCATTTTACAGGTTAGGAAACTGAGATTCTGGGAGGGATGCAGGCAAGAATCACAGGAAGGGGTGCGGTCTCCAACCCCATTCATTTTCTTTCCTTTTGCCTTTCCTTAGGTTTTTCCTTCATTCCCCCCAGGTTAAAATTCTAATAGACCCCCTGCCTCACTTAACGCCCAGAGTTCAACTTCAGAAAGAAAAAAAAAAAATCTGAATGCGGAGCCTCAGGCAGCTGCAGCCTCTAACGCGCCCCTCTCCCCCCGCCCCGCACCAGGGATTGTCACAGCTGCCAGCGCCAGCGCCAGCTTGACAAGTTTCTGGGGCATCTCTGCGCACCGAGAGGTGTGTCTCCTGCGGCACTGAGAACAGATTTTTGCCATCTCATCCTCACTTTCGCAGTCTCCAGTTGGCTTCTTGTGATTGGCCAGAACTTTCCCTCTTAGAGATGAGGAGAATCCAGTCCTCCAACCAGCTGAGGAAAAACAACACTTACCACCTCGCAGCGGCAGACCTGGGATGCTCCACCCCCTCCAGTGGCCAGGCTGGAGCTCCACAGGCAGAAAGGTCGTCTATTCCAGAAGCTCTCTATCCATTTAAATCCCTGGCAGGGACGGAGGGCAGGCGGGCAGGCCTCTCTGACCACCGAAGCTAATCTGCTCTTTTCATTGAGGGTGTCATTGTGTGTCCTTCAGCTTTCAGGAACAAAAGTTCTTCAAAATCGAACTTGAAAAGGTGCCTTGGAGCCTGGCAGTTCGTGTTCACAGGAGGTGGTTGCTGATATGCGTCAGATTAGGAACCATTAATTAACCATGCTACCTTCCTACCTGAGTCCACTCCTCACCCACTAGACCACGTGAACCCGTGGCTTCCTCCAGGGTAGGAAACCTATAGCTTTACCGGGCACACCGGAGTTAAGGCATAATTGGTTATCAATAGCCCTAATTTAGCAGTTAAGTCTCTGCCCAGGCTCGGTCTTAGAACTGTTTGGTTTAAAATAATACCGATTTTCAGGTCACCTCTGTCACCGTGAAAGTCACTTATGCAAGTGTTTCCTAACAGCTCGCGCAGGTGACTGTAACCCACAGTAAGCCCCGAAACATCATCCTATGGTAGGTGCTGCTGTTGCCTCTCCCCACCTACCGTTCCTCTGGAAATCCCACTCAGCAAAGCACAGTATGGGAGACCGACTCCCACCTGCCCTCTTGTCACCACCCGTAGAAAGTCCCCCTATTAGTCAAGGCCACATGGAAGAGATCACCACAGACTGAAAGATGCCCATCCCCCAAAGAAACAGGTGCCTTCTCCTTCCCTGAAGCCCTGTGAGCCTCTGAGGTTGTGGTGCAGAACATCCAATCAGAGCTCATAGGTCACATAAACTGTAAGCTACGTTGGAACGCAGAAAAATGAGTTCTGGCATAACTGAATATCCAACAAGTAATTTGGGTATTCAAGGCTGAAGACGAAGAAACAAAAAATGATGCTTTTGTACTTTCAAGTTCATGGTTATCAGAGAGGAAGGTGAGGGGGCTGAAACACATGCCTTGAGTTCTTTCTTCAATGCCCTTTAAGGACCATGATAGGTTAGTGTCCGTTAAATGTGGAAAACATTGCCATTAAATTAAATGGTACATACAAGCTCAAGACAAAAACAAACAGGCTCACTTTAAAGATATCCTTAGTTCTGTTTCTGAACTTGGTGACTAAAGTCTTGTCTGAGGGTGACTAGGCCAAGTGTCTCTTCCCCTTGCGCAGCCCATCCTGAGCTTGGTCACATGATAGAGTCCAAGTTCCAACTGTGAAAACAAAATTGCATGAAATCCCTTGAGGTCTAGATTCAGAACATTCTCAGCATCGCTTCACGTCGTTCTGTTAGTCAAAACAAGTCACAGCTCCACTTCCTGATGGAGAGCCTTGCAAAGTCACATGGCAGAGAGCCAACAAGAACTCACAGACAAATTAAATCACCGTCCCTGGTTAGCAGAAAAGGAACTAAAGCCATGAGCTTACCCATCCTCCTCTGATCGTGTAAGGACCAGACTCGGTCTGGTCTTACTACTGTCCTCATACTCTGCCCTTTTAAAAGGTTATTTCCCATAAGGCACAGGTCCTAGTGATTCTAATAAACCCTGTGGCATGGTTAGAGCATACATTATCCAAACTTACTACAGAGGAAGATCGGATAGTATTATTCTCATAATTACTCAACAAACTCAGAAAACAGGACAGTGGGTTCCGTTTACACAGAGCAAAGGATTTAGCATTTTGATGGTATGGCTTGGACTTGAACCAATCAGGAGCATCTGACTCCTCCTCTAGATTTGGTTTTCATCTCCATGTGCTATGGCCTGGGGATGCTGCTTAATATGTCAGAGATGGTTGTCTATTCGTGTGCTGAGTGTGACCCCTGTCATCTGATGGGGCTCTCAGCCTTTCCCGTCCCCACGCTCTTCTCCCTGCTTCTGACCGTGTTCTCTTTGATCCTTCAGTGTTGTGTCCTTTCTCCTGCCTTTGTTGGATGGGGACCTGTTATGCAATTGTCTCGGTGGAGTCTAAATAACCAGTGGAGAAAATGTAGAACTGGGAGGAGAGGAGTGAGAGAAATGACAGAACAGGCAGGAAAGCCACATGTGTGCGCGTCTACAGAAAAAGCTGGTGTGCAAAAAGAAAAAGCTTCAGAGGAGGGGAAAATCTGCAGGCTCTGCGAGCTGGGAGAGGCGAGATTTTCATAAAGACTGTGATGAATTCTGAGACTGATCCTTATTTTTCTTCCAGATGCACGAGTGAAATCTTATCTACCATGTTTATTGCTTTTCATTACGTGCTGTGCTGGGGTCTTTAGAGCTAACATTCTAGCAGACCATACTCAAAGGGAGAAGACTTCCATATGCTGCAGTAAATAATTTGATTTACTGGAATTGTCTGTGAAAGGCAAAAGTGGAAATGATTTTTTAAAGAACTACCATGCTGAATAGCCCAAGAGGTTAGGGACTTTTCAGGTCGTCTTAAGCCTGGAGAACAGACCTGTCCAAGGGCTGGAAATGAAAATGTGGAAGAGGCTGACTGATGCTACAAGCAGTGAGTGGAAAATTAAAAAAAAAAAAAAAAAAAACAATAGCCTCTGTTCTTAGAAGTAAACATTAGGCAGAGATGCCCACTGAGAATGTTGCAGATGTTTTCCGGACCACACACTGGGAAACCCTTGTACTGTGTCTTTGAAGGAAGTTACAGTCAAAGATGCACATTTGTCTTTAGAGCATCCACGGCTACCCTCTTAACTCTGGAGCCAATCACTGGTCCGCAGAAGAATTCCAGCATGTTGGAGTGGAGGCAGTGAACAGTGAGCTGGAGTGGAAAATCTGAAGACCAGGTGGAGCACAGTGTTTGATATTTCAACCTCGCGCAACATTTCCTATTGTCCTAGGATACTCCAGTTGTGCAAGGGCCTCCATTAGCTACACCAGTGCCTAATATTTATTTGCACAACCAGAGAACATCAGGGTTGATCGTGACAACTCTGCATCCTTTTAAAGACTAGACTCTTGCGAAATTTTTATTCCACGGTTGTTGCTTTATATTTGTATCCGATCCCCTTGTGAGTCTCATTTTATTTTATTGTTTTTTACACTTGTGTATAAGCCCCAAGTAAAAATTCATTATTATTATGAATGTATCTACCAAAGAAAGGAGGGCTGTTCTCCACTCAACTTAGCTGGTTGACAGTTTTGTCGTTGCTATTTCTAGCAGGTACATTTGTGCCAAATGCCAAAGTGTCACCAACTTATGTTCAGCCACTTAGCTTGCTGGGAGAGAGTAAATGTAAGGTCTGTTTGTCATAAAAGAAATACATGCTTCCATCCAAAGAGATTATTTCAATATTTAGGGAAGGCATAAGCACTTTCTGGCAAGAAAAGTGTGGCCAACAAAGCAAGGCACATAGTAAATAAGTACTCTTTTGGGAATTGCCAGGGTCCAGGGCATGGGTTGCTGTTCTGTCCAAGGAGACCATTTAAATTAATAGTCTGGCATGCTTCCATAGAGATCCTTGGCTAGGAGACAGAAGCCAGGCACAAAACAGGTGTCCCTTTCCACTATTCTTGGTCACAAAATCTAATTTCTAGCACAAGCTGTGACAGTAAGAGATGTTGGAAATTAATCGAGATTCATTTTGCTCCAGAAGTCCTCTGTGTACTGACAAGACAGGGAAGGAAGCCTCGTTCACAAACAGAAAAATATATTTGCTAAGGAGTCTTAATGGTAATTTTGGGGCATGCAAATATTCTCAGGGACTCAGACCATTACTATTAAATAATTTTCAAGTAACATTGTGGTGATAAATGCATATCTCTCTCTCTGACTTACTAAATTGATGGTATTTTCTGAGGTTTCTTATCTGTATATGTCATTATTAATGGAGGCAAAACCAAAAAACTATTTGGTATTTGACATCTTCTTGAGCATCAGGAGGTAGACCTCCTGTGTTCTTTGCTCTAACCAGTGTCTGGGGTTATTTCTTTCTTGAAAAGAAGATTTGTCAAGATTAACCCATCTTGTCTGAAAGCTTTTGGTGCTCTAGGTCCATGCCTCAAAGAAGCTCCAACTTCTAACTCCTGGGCCCTGAGCATTCCGGGGTTTGATTCGAAGGGATGTTGGATGTCTGGAGAGATGGCTGGGAGGTTGAGCGCATAAACTGCATATGCAGAGGACTTGAGTTCTATTCCATGCACCCTTATCAGGTGCCCAACAGCTGCCTGTAACTCTAGCTCTGGGGCATCTGATGCCTCTGATCTCCAAGGGCACCGGCACTCATGGGTTCACACACATACACATGTACATAATTAAAAATAATAAAAAAATATTTTGAAAGATGTTGGGGAAATGATGTTTCCCTTTGAAAACAGTCCCTGTAGTATTAGAAAAATAAAATAGAGTTGTCCACTGGAAAACAAAAGTCCTTTATTTCAATGTCAGAAGCATTGAATGGGGTTGGGTTGTGAGCCATGGGATGAAACCATCTCCAGCTGGGAAATAAAAGTCTATTGCAAAGCCAGAAATAGTAATATTCTAAGTCAGGGGGTGGGTCCTGGAGCCAAATGCAGCAGCCCCAAGTGATACGCTTAGTGTGACCAGTGACCTCCAGCCCTGGAAAGGACACAGATTGCCAGTGAATAAAACTGTATCTGGTCCGTATCCAGGGTGGTGCTTGGGTGCAGTGAGCTGTGCGTGTCACATTTGTTTTGTCAGGTCTCCTGAAATATTTCTGTGTCTCTGCTTTGTATTTATAGCTGCTGTGCTCTTACGTGAAAAGAACAAGCAGATGACATCTGAACAAAATTATAATCTTGGAGCTGGAAAGATAACTCACAAGTTCAAAAGCACTTGAAGCCACTGTAGAAGACAGAGTTAGTTCCCAGCACCGGGTCAGATGACTCACAACTATGGTAACTACAACTCCAGGGACTTCAATGCCCTCTTCTGGCCTCCAGAGGCACCTGCATACATGTGCATGCAGACACACACACACACACACAGATCCAATGATTAAATTTTATACTACGTTTCCTATATTTTGAAATTTCTCTCAAAATACAGAGAACATGCAATGACAAGACTAACACTTATTAATTATATCCCATTAATTAAACAACTAACATATTATAGAACAGGGCTGAATCTCCATTCTGTTTCTCTCTCTCTCTCTCTCTCTCTCTCTCTCTCTCTCTCTCTCTCTCTCTCTCAGCCAAACATCCCTTAGTCAAGATGTTTATATTTTCACCACCCACATAGAAACTATATAGAGTTATTTTTTTATGTAGATGAATATTAGCAGACTGAATATGATATTTTGTCATTTCTTTTTACCCTCTGCATTTCTTTTTATCTGTTTTGGTTTGCATGGCTTTACCCTTTCACACAGCATTCCCTCATATAAGTTTACTTATCTTTCCACATATATGGATATTTGGGTTAATTTTCTGAGCTGCTACAGCATAATCAGTACTTCAGTTTGTGTGTGACTTCATTTGTAATGACCATGCCTGATGCCAGCTTTCTCTCGTTTAATGTTTGTTTCATATAACAAATTCCTTTCTAATTGTCTCATTTCTCACCATCCTTGATCTTTTTACATTAAATGCATCTATGGATAGATTTGCTTGCTTCTTGGTTTGTTTTCTGTATGGGTTTGAGCGCAGGGCCATGCCATGATGGGTACATGCTCTATGGGTCATATCCCTAATTACAAGTTTTAATTAATATGATTGCTCTACAACTTGTATAATGTAACTGTATTTATTGTAATTACTTTCATATTTGTATTTATCCCTGCATCTTATTATTTATATTTCTTCTGGGAGACTTTTCTTTGTTTTGCCCTTCTGTTCCTGAACACGAGATTCATTTCCTTCTGACTTTCTCCACTGGTTCAAATGTCACATTTGTTTCCACTATGTTGTACTTTCTCCTTCCGCTTACTTTTATGTGGTTTTTTTTTATGTGTATGAGTATTTTTCTGTGATTCTCTGGATGTCTGTGAACCACATGGATGCAGTGCCCACAGAGACCGGAAGAGGGTGTCAGATCCCTAGGAACTGAAGTTACAGGTGGTTGTGAGATGCCATATGGGTACTGGGATCAAATGCAGGTCCTGTGCAGGAGCATCAAGTGCTCATCATCACTGAGCCATCTCTCTGGCCGCTAGTTTTGTGCTTTCCCTTAAAGATTGAAGCATGTCATTTAGAAGGCACGTGTGTATCTGCATCTTACTCTAATACACGACTTTGAAATATATTAACTCTGACCTTCTCTGTTCCTCATTAATGTAGTCAGACATTCTCTGTGATTTCTATGCAAGAGGCTGGGGAGATTGCATGAGTCAATTCGGTCTCTAGTTTTAAGTCCTATAACTGAACTTCCAGGGAACAACTGAACTTCCAGAGAAAAAGTGTTTGAAAATCTTTGGGTGGATATGTACCAAAATACAGGAAATACATATCTGAGATTAGTTTGATTAAAATTTATTTCTAAAGCATCTTTTTTTGCTCTATTTTTTGACATTTTTTCTCCATGATCAAACAAAGAACTATGGGAAGATAGACATTTTTTATAAGAAAAATTCAAAGTAACTCTAATTACTCTCTGGTTTTCACCTTGCTCTGTATTTTTCATTTATACTCATGACAGGGTTTCATTTTAAGTTCATCAGTTAAAAGTTACTCAGTTGTTAACCATATATCAGTTATCAATTAGCATAGCAATTCTACACAAGAAAGGGTCCCCAAACCCCATATAAAATATATTAGTTGTTGGGTGCTTGTATATATGTTTTGGTTGATTTGGATATGTATAGTCCAGGCATTGATAGTGAAGACAGAAAAATGGTCTCAAAGATATCCTGTCCTACTCCCTGGAATCTGTGACTGTATTTCCTTGCATGGTGAGCTTTGCTTGTGTGATACATCTAAGGGTCTCTAGAGATGAAGGTACTCTTTGATTACTGAGGTTGGCTTGTTAAAATCACAAGCTTCTTTAAAAGTTTAATGAGAGATTATATGGGAAATAAAGAGGTTATGATACTGACTTTGAAGACGGGAAAAAAAGAAGTTAAAGGCCAAATAATATAAAGGCTTATAAAAGCCAGAAAATATAAAGAACCAGATTCTTCTGTTTAGCATCTAGAAGGAATGTTTAACTCTTCAGGCCCAGTTTAGACTTCTGGTTTCTACATCCATAAATATGAATTTTGCATTTTTTTAGGCACTAAGATTTTGACGATATGCTGCAGAGAGAGTTCAAATTTAATGAACTAGACATGTGCAGCTGCCCGCCAATCTAGGATGATCAAGTGAGGATGACTAGGGATTCAGCTCTCCTCCATTCTGTTCTTAAGCCTGGATGTGCTCTTGTGGCGATGGCTCACAAGGCATTGTGGGAAATATACTTAAACGTCCTCCTTTCAGTTTCATAATATTCATGGAAGCAAGTCATGTGGCTAGCCCCAGATCCGAGAAGTGCGCAAGTTGATTCTGCCCTTGATTTTACCTCATTGGAAAGCAAAATTATAAGGCCACATGACAAATGGCACAGACACAGGAATGGGCAAAAATGTTAGAATTCTCCACTACAACCACCTTATGATGTGGTTTCTAGCAGAATGAGCTTCCTCAATCTCTTTTTGATTAACTCACTCTTACTTTTATGAATGATGAATTGTTTCTGTTTCAAATGTAGTCTCAAGATTGTATCTCTTACTTTTCAGTATCTCTTATGCGTGATCTTCCCTTCTAATGTGGGATAGAGCACAGAGAGGAGTTTGCGTTCTTTGCTTTGCATTTTTCTGTTAGCTTCCAATAACTTTAAGTTCAGATAGTCCTCTACTCACCTGGCAAAATTTCTAACGTTCTACATTTATTACTGAATTTCTTATGCAATGCAATATATAGTCTGCTCTTGATGTCGCTCTCTCTGGAACTTAGTGGTAAATTTCTCCCTTGGGACAGGGTACTGAGTCCCATTCAACCTGAATAACCCTCCTTGTACCCATCTACTACTGAATCACTACACATTTCCCATGGAGGAGTCCCTTGATAGAGTCACGAGTTGGCTTTCTCAACGTTTCTACTTGCCTTCTATTCTGGAGATCCTGGATTCTCTATAAAGCAAAGAGTAATGGCAAATATTCTTGCAGCTCAGCTACACTGTGCCATGTGTCCACTTACCTTCTACTTCAGTCTCTCTTTGCTGGCATAGGACCTTTCTGATATAACCATTCTGGTGAAAGCGATAAAGTTCTAAAGAGAGACATGGATGCTTTTCCATTTGGCTACCAGACTGCTGAAACAAAAGACCCCAAAATATTGAAGTTTCTCCTGGAATGCCCATGCTGGGAGAAGGAAAAGGCTGAAACCTGGTGCCATTCAGGGAGGAACTTGTCTCCCAGAAGCGATTTCACAGAGTTCTGAGGGTTTGTCAGACCATCTTTCAGGAAAGACTAGATCCTAGACAACGAGGGACAGATGGCAGGAGGGGTCACATCTTGACCTAGGTTGCTTAGTAATACATACTTCTTGCCCTCAATTTAACCAGGTCTGTCTTTGAACCCTGAAGACAGGCTTGGAGTTCATGGCACCTCTTTATTCTTCTAAAAAAAAAAATATGGCCACATTAAATAAATAAATTAAATCTCCTTCCTCTGCTTTTCATTACAGCTTGTCTCTTTTTAAATTGCTATTGTAAGGACAGGTGGCTGAGCGTCACTTTTTGGAAATAAGCAAAGCCCAAGTTTGAGTCTCAAAGCTCTGATAACACTAATAACACTGAAGTGTTTCTAGTATCTACTGGTGAGAATAGGGAAGCTTATTTTCTTGCTTTGCCATTTCTCCAGAACTGTGTGATTTTTCTCCCTTTCTATTGTATTATCTTGGATGCTTTGGACTGTAGGAACAGAAACCCTGGCACAAGCGGACTAAGCAAGAAAGAGCAATATTAAATCACAAAATACAGAGGCTGGCATTGGGCCTGGCTGACTCAAGGGCTCGGCAATGTCAGGCAGAGCCATTTTGTTTTTCTGTTGCTTCACTCTGAAAACCACACTGCTGGCTTCATTCCAGAGCTGGTTTCCCTCCTGGTCAGAAGCCCAATGTAAATAACACTGCTTCCCCTATCATCAAGAAAGCAGATAAAGCTCTCCCCATGACCTTGTATTCCAAGGCTTTTCCTTTCATCTTAGTTGTGTCAACTGAGAGCAAGTAAGAGTCAACAGAGGAATCGTACGTGCTGATTGCTACCAGCTGCCATATAGAGGGTTGAAATCATCTCACTAGTTTAGACTAAGTCCCGCCCTGTAACTAAAAGTAAGTTCCATTTCTCTACTTTCTTGGATCATGAAAGGAAGATGGATGTCTGGGAGGTAGCCATCTTACTAAGAGGTAGACAACTAAGGAAGCTTGCTCGATGGTGTTCTCTAAGCCATGTTTCTCAAAGTTTGCTGTATTTACCAGAGAGAACCATATCTGACCCATTCACCTTCAGTTTCCCCTCCTCCTTTCTCTTTAGGTGTAGGAAACTCAATGCTCCTTTGGCTCTTGGACTATTCCTTCTCTGGTTTGTGAATTCCTGGATTCAGAATGCATATGTTGCTTTGACTACATAAAGGAAGGCTTAACCTTTTCAAATTTGGTTTTCCTCATCAATAAAAACTTGCTTTCTAAACTTTTGTATTACTTGACTCAAACCCCTTCTTAATTGATCAACACTCTGTAGAGAAAGTTCCCAGCATCCTTTGGAAGGCACACACACTGGAATCCAATGAGTAGAGCTAGGAAGCAGTAAGGCAAACAGGTGTGTGGAGAATTCAGAGTATACTGGAAGATACTGAAAAAAAAAAAAAAAAACAAAGAAGCCAAATTCTGCCTGCCAGATTTTCCCTCCAGGCATAAAGAATTAGAATCAAACTTTGATAAGAACAACTCTATCCATAGGCCAAACCAGAGGTCTCCCCTCCTTAATCTCCACCTCATCTTATTTTCCTCCTTCTTAATAATTATGATAAATTAGCACTATATATTTGCAATTATATCCATGCATCTGTTTACTACTTTTATATTTTCTGCCTTATAATTTAAGATCTATGAGAGCAGAAACTTCAAATATGTGATTCATTATTTAACCCTAACATCTAGCAAAGAATTAGGCACAAATAGTTACTAGTTGGATGAAAAAAAATTAATGAATGAATTTCTCTTTTTAAACCCTTACATAGGTAGGTGAACAAGTTCGGATCCATTCTATGAGGTGATTCTCAGAACAATGCTACTTCCTCTCACCAGATGAGAATGATGATAATATTCCACTATAGATACACAGAGTGACTCTCACAAGGACACATAGCGAGTATGAAATATACATTTCAAACTCAGGCCATCTGTCTCAAGTTCCTTGCTTTGGACATTTTAACCAATGTTTTAAAGTTCTCAAAGTTGTGAATCACTTCAATAAGCAGAGATTTGATAAAAAAAAAAAGAAAAGAAAAAGAAAACTCTCTCCAGTAAACAAAAAGAGAGCAAGCAATATTAGAGGGTGAGAAGCAATGGGGATTATTTAGGAGACCATCCAGTGGGATGTTCTGGAAGCACTTCCAGGTACCTAGCCTTCTAAAGTGCTTAGAGATGTGAGACTTCCCATCATGCCAGACTTTCCTGGTTTTGTTCTCCTTGTACTAATATGGGCTCTAGCAATGCCCAGACATTCTCTTTGTAAGAGAGACTGGTTGGAGGTCACAGTACTGGAATCACAAGGTAAGGGCGATTGGATTTAGCTTCTGCATTCCTGGAATGTTCCCAGAGCCTGAGTTACGTGGGAGCAAGGCCAGCAGCAGAGCTTGGGGCTTCTCCTGCTGCAGTAAAAGGAAAAATCCAAGGCTCTGCTGGCCTGCTCTGCTCTGAGCTCAGGGATTGGAGAGCAGGCCCAGAAGCCTGGGGATCTGACCAAAAACTGGAGTGGGGCTGACAGAAAGACAAGTGAAGCTGGCAATTTTTTCCCTCTGAAAATCCAAACCCTCAATCTCCAGGGCCCTGAGGCAGCTGTGATAGATACTTCCACAGCTCTACGGTCCAAGCCTGCCTGAAAACATTGCCCCATATGAAATGGGGCCAGCATGATCTCAGAACAACCAGTTTTGGGGCTGAATGCCCCAGTCTCTGCTCTCACTCATTTCTGACAAAAGCTTTACCAGGAAAGCTGGGATCTGCATTTGTCTCTTAAGACTTCAGTAGCAAGGAACTACAGGAGAGGTGGCTTAAAGCCATGGAGGTCTCTTGTTTCAGTTCTGGAGGTTAGGAGGATAAGATGAGTTTGTTGGCAGGATATGAGTCCCTCTGTCTATGAGTGGTATTTTTCCTTGTCAGTCCCTAGTTCCTGGTGATGTCTGTCCATCCTTGACATTCATGGGATTGTGCTACCTCATACTAACTTCTGTCTAAGTCATCACCAAGCCTTTTCCTCTTGGCTGATATGAGCATAAGGGAATTTCTCTTTTTATAAGTACACAAAGCGTTTAGGTTCCTACACTAATGACCTCATCTTAACGTAATCATATCTGCAAAGATCCTATTTCCAAGTGAAGACATATTTATAAGTACTGGGGGTTAGGGCTTCCATGCATCTTTGGAGGTGTATAAAGGATAGCATGTCTATTGTTTGAAGGAAGAAAGTGATGTTTAGAGAAACCAAAAGGGTACTGTAACATCAGTATGGTGGAATAGTTGTCATGGTGGCTCCCATTGCTTCATGTCTGTCCATAGCTACCCTTTCGAAGGGCCTTCTACTCTCTTCTGGTCTTTTCTCTGCATGTGCATGTTTCATTTGTGTTCGTTGCACACTATTAGCCAGAATAATGATGTCAACAGTCTTAGCTATTATTTTCTGACAGTTCAGAAGGCCTCTTCATCCCTGTGCCATCCTTTCTTAATCAGAAGAACACCCCACTGAAAAGGAGTCCCATCTGCTTCTGGTTTTGAAAGATGAAATTGGAAAGTCTAATGGAGAAATGCTGAGCAAAAATGATAATAATGTAAAACCAAGAAAAAAACTCAAGAAACACCAGTGGTTAGGGAATCAATAGATAAAAAAGAACTGGAAAGTGCTGTGAAAACTTCTGGTCTAAAGTCTAATCCAAGGACATAATGGAAGTATTTTACATCCTGTATATGGGTGATGGGCCTAGACATTAAATCCATTCACATAAAATATGACTCTGTTTTATCCTGTAATAAAAACAGGGTGAAATAAAGCCATGGTAAAATGATCTTGTTCCTTTTAGCCTTTGTTGATAGTGTGACAGGAGGACGTAAAACTGCATGAATAGCTCGCCTTGCATTTCTATTGAACAGTATTAGAGAACAGCAAACCATTGATTAGTCTGAGTTTTCTTCCCAGACTGACTGATGAGTTTGGCCTTGTACAGACATTTCGTGAGCTAATAGCATATTCTAAGCTAGGGATAAAGGGACAGTTGAATCAAAGATGAGCACATGAGCAAATGTGTAAATGAGACAATTACAAATAGTCCTTCTGATAGAAGGAAAGAAGAAATAAATAAGAGAATAATGGTCCAGTGAAAAGTATGACATCTTCAGGCAGAAAAGCAGGCAGAGCAGGTCTCTAAAACAAGATGATGAACACTGACATTAAGACTAGGATAGTATCCTGCTATATTATTGAAAGTGTTTGTGAGTTGTAGAAGCTCCTTGGTCAGTAGCCTTCCTTTACACAGATGACAAATGGACTGAGAAAGAAATCAAAGAAACATCACCCATCACAATAGTCACAAATAACAGAAAATATTTCAGAGTAACTCTAACCAAGCAAGTGTAAGACCTGTATGACAAGAACTTTAAATCTTTGAAGAAAGAAATTGAGGAGGATGCCAGAAAATAAAAATATTTCCTGTTCTCTTGGGTAGGTAGAATTAATATCGCAAAAATGGCAATCTTATCAAAAACAATCTACAGATTCAATGCAATGCCCAGCAAAATTATTCACAGACCTCAAAAGATCAGTACTCAACTTCATATGGAAGGGCAAAAAAGCCAGGCTAGCCAAAACAATCCTGTACAATAAAGGAACTTCTGGAGGCATCACATTCTCTGACTTCAAACTCCTTCCTCGAGACCCAGCAATACCACTTTTGGGTATGTATCCAAAGGATGCTCAATTGTACCACAAGAACATATGTTCAACTATGTTCATAGCAGCATTGTTTGTCACAGCCAGAGCATGGAAACAACCTAAATGCCCCTAGACCAAAGAATGGATAAGGAAAATGTGGTACATTTACACAATGGAGTACTACCTTGGAGAAAAAATAATGACAACTTGAAATTTGCAGGCAAATGGATGGATCTAGAAAACATCATATTGAGTGAGGTAACTCAGACCTAGAAAGACAAACATCATATGTACTTACTCATAAGTGGCTTTTAGACAGAAAGCAAAGAAGACCAGCCTACAATTCACAACTCCAAGAGAACCTAGACAATAATGAGGACACTAAGAGAGACATACATGTATCTAATATACATGTGAAGTAGAAAAAGACAAGATCTCCTGAGTAAATTGTGAACATGGGGACCATGGTGGAAGGTAGAAGAAAAGGGGAGAGGAAAGTAGGGGAGCAGAGAAAAAATAGATAGTTCAATAAAATCAATTTTAAAAAGTTAAAATAAAAGACTAGGAAAGTAGAGGTAAATTATAATAGCAAACATACAGATGAGAGGAATATTGTTAAAGACACATGTCTATGTGCTGAATTGTGCTAGAATTATGATGTACTTAGTCTGTCCATGGAGCCTGTGATCCCGAACCTTTGTATGTGATGCTACTTTCTCTTCATAAAATATTACTACCTTCCTCCTGACTGATGTATCTCAGGACATTACTGATGAGTACATTTTCTAGTTAGACTGCTAAGGGTGGAATCCAGGAAAAGAGCCACAGATGTCACACACGGCATATTGGGCAGAAGACGGGAAGCATCTTTTTCTAAACTTACCATCTTAACTGTCTATAACAAAAAATAATTATGGAGGCTGGAGAGATGGCTCAATAGATGCTTCATTGTTCTAGAAGACCCAAGTTTGGTTCCCAGAATCCATGTCAGATGGTTCACAATCACTTTGAATTCCAGTTCCAGGGAAATCTGACACCTTGGGCTTCTGTGGGCACCTGCCTTTGCATGCACATAACCACAAACGGACACATACTTAAAAATAAATTAAAAATTTCTTTAAAAAATTAAAAATAATCAATTTATGAGATTATACAGAATGATAAGTGGAGTAAGAAAACAGTTGGATATTTCCTAAAAGAGAGTTGGATAAATGCATCTATCTAAAATGATGGCTTCGTAGGGCCAGGAGAACAAGTTTGAGGAATACAAATATCTTCTTTGGAAAAGAATGGCAGTTATGAGACAGGGAGAGTGAAGAGGGGCATTCTTGAGATAACTATAGCCTGGAAAAGAGGCTATAGATCTTACCATCACCCTAAAAGAAACACAGCCATAAGGAAATTAGCAGTACCTAGCTACTAAAGCCATACATTTTCATATACATTTGGTCTTCATACTAAATTAACTACCTTCAAAAGATGTTCAGTCTCTTTGCCTCTCTTCATCTTTAGTTTGTTCACCCAGCCCAAGGTGCCATCATCTTCTACTAGTGTGTCCTGACTTCTGTGATTGGACCCCATGTTCCAAAACCTTTCTCGGCCATCAGTTACCAATACCCTCAATTCCAGGGAAAGGCATTAATTAGCCCACACAGTCTCAATGAATAGAGCAATGGAGTGTCCGTGAGTTGACAGCCCTTTTTAACCTGTCACAAACTTACACAAATTAATGCTCATTGTAAATCCCTTCCTTTGGTTTCCCTTTGCTTCTCAGCACTGGCCTTGACCACTATGAAGACATAATTCTCCCTCAATTTTCCCTTTTGCAAAGTCAATGTTTGCATGTCTACTTCTGTGTCTCTTTCACCTACTTTTTAGGCTGGTGGTCTTCCACAAGTTGTTCAGTCTCACTGGGACTCAGTTTCCTCATCCAAATTAAATATTTTTTAACTCATCACTGAGTGGCTTATAATCCAGTATCTCTCTGAAATGTCAGCTGTGGAGCATGCTCACAGACCACAGATATGCAATCAATATGTGATCATTTTAATTGCATTTGTTATTTGAGGGCTGCTTCCATCTGAACATTTTATAGAACATAACACAAGTCTCCTGAGGATTTGAGCTATCTTGTCCTTCCTCCTCCCAAACTTCTCTAAATTATCAAAATCAACTTTAGATGCTGTGATTGTTTCATAGCCAATTTCTTTTCTGCTTTTTTTTTTTTGACCCAGCCAATTTGTCTCATTCCTGCTTCCCTGAAGTCCATTTCAGATTTGGCCCTTGTTTTATTGCTACAAGGTCTTATGTTTCCGTTCCAATTTGTTTCTTCAGTTGTACCATTCCAGTGGGGCCTCTGTAAATTTTATTTTCATAAATTTATAATAAAAACCAGTTTATCTTATTTGAACTTTTGTTTCTTTGTGTTGAAATTAAAAATCATGTTGCGGTAGATAACGAAATTACTTTTTCACACTGATGATTGATTTAAGTTGGAGCATGGGAAAGAAGTCAAAGGTGATGCATTCTTCCCAGCCATTAAAAGCTTTTGGTATTCATTATGATTAATTTGCTTTAAAAAGAAGAAACTTATTTCATTTATTCCCAATTCTATTTTTATAAATTTTGAGCATATATATGAACTTATATAGATGAACATAATAAAAGCTTATTAAAAGGCATAGTATCTTTTAATAAAAAAAACTATTTTTCAGTAGCCCAGCAACTTAAAGCATGTTTTATTTTTTTATTTCAACACATCATATACACAGAAGAGTCAAAAAATAATAAGATTTGATGAATTTCTACAAACTTAGACTGTGTGACCAGCTAAGGAGTTGAAATTTTCTCTTTCAGAAGACTTACTTTTATTGTTTTTTATTATTTATATGCATGTGTCTTGTCTGCATGAGTGCATGCCACATGTATGTAGGTGTATGTGGAGATTGGAAGATTCCCTAGAGTAGGAGTTATAGGCCCTTGTAAACCACCTTGGTGCTCGGAACCAAACTTCAATCATACGGAAGAGCAGGAAGTTCCCTTAACCATGAGCATCCTCTCCAGCCCCTGGAATTTTATCCTATTGTTGTTTTCAGATTGGACTCTTGAGAAATACCTACATAAATATAATTGTTAGATAGATAGATAGATAGATAGATAGATAGATAGATAGATGCAATAGATAGATATATCCTAAGGCAGAAGTCATGAGAGTATGCTAAACAAGGCTCTGCTGATCTACATTTGGCCCCGAGAAGGATAAACCATCATTGTGTTAAGCCATTATGAATGTGAATGTGAGGAATGGAGAAAGCCCTGAGTGGATGGGTAAGGAGTGGATGAAGTCCTGGGTGGATGTGTAATACTGACATGTATACAGCCATGTCAAAGACACCAGTCCCTCAGACTTACAGGAATTGACAGAGCCTTCTTCCAGGTAAGTAGAAGAATCAGTGGTCAAGCCTTCCAATGGTCTAAGTATCAATGTTTACTACTGATCAACTGGGACCTGTAAAAAATAGCAGCTGTACTTCCTTGTCCAGGATGGCTGAAACCCAAGACTACTACCCTACAGAGACATCTTACTAAGACTACTTACTTAGGGATCTCTGTTTACGGCAGCCTTTCCTAGGTGCTTTCATTATTGTATAGCAGCCTGTTTATTCTGTTGCCTCTACCAATTTACGTGGCCAATTTTACTACTCTGTAATTTAGATGAGGAAATTATGACTCAGACAAGGGACATAACCTTGTCACATCATCTATAACTGGGCTTAAAAATTATAAAAGACATAAGTGCATGTCTTCCATTCTAATCTCCTTTCCCTTTCCATTGCCAACTTCCAAGTTAAATTTTAATCGCATTATAGGTTGGTGAAAACTATTTTCTTTAAAAATCTTCACTACACAGTAAGAAAATAGTTATATCCATACAGATTTTCAGTAGAAATTTTTGTTTTTCCTTTTGGACTTAAATTTTTACTCCTCCTCCTTCTTCTCCTGCTGCACAAAACAAACACTGAGTCGCCCAGTTGCTGCATAGTGGGTAGTGCTATGTTGTTGAAATAAGGAGCAGCGGGCTGTGTCCCCGGCACCCAGCCGCCCCCATGGCTAGCTTTACCCGAAATAATTACACGGAAACTGTATTCTTTTAAACACCGCTTGGCCCATTTCTATCTAGCCTCTTCTAGGCTAGGTCTTGCACCTGGACTAGCCCATTTCTAATAATCTGCTGTAGCCCACGAGCTGGCTTACCAGGAATGATCTTAACCTGCCTCTGTCTGGAGTGTGAGAATCATGGCGACTCTCTGACTCAGCTTCTTTCTCCCAGCCTTCTGTTCTGTTTACTCCTCCCACCTATGTTTTAGCCTATGAGGGCCAAAGCAGTTTCTTTATTGCTTAACCAATGAAATCAACAGATTGATATATGACACTCCCCCCATCACTATGTTGCATAAGTACTGTTCCATTCAAGTGAGCACAGCCCACTCATCCCCAGCTTTTCTGTTACGTGTTTGATGAATCTGCCCTTTCTTCATTCCCTTGTCACCCCAGTTAGATTTCTAGAATCAAGCCATGCAGGATGTGAAGAGCTTTGTTAGTAATTCTGATCAATATACCATCTACTTCCAGATCTTCTGGATTTCCAAGTTAAAAAAAAATGTGGGCTCTGAGACTATCATTTCCACAAATATGAAATAAAATAAAATAAAAAATAATAAAAATAATAAAATAAAAAAGTCTGTGTACTCAGGTGAAGACATCAAAGTGGGGAATCAGGTTTGACAAAGGGAATTCTATACATGATTTCCTGCAGATTAAACAAAAAAACAAGACAAAACAGAAAGCTGCGACCTCACATTTTAGCACAAACAACATGGAGGCCATATCTAAGACCTTCTTTATGCTTCAGACATTCTCCTCCATAGTTGAACAATAAATAAATTAAAGTACAGATATACAGTCTATGTATACCTACGATGCTTTTCCAACAAGAGTCTTAAAATTGTCAAGAGAATTATTTTTCTTCAAGGACAAATAAACTACTGAGATTAACCTCAGTTTGCTGAGTTTGCTATACTTGAGTTTTAACCACAGGGGACTCAAGGCATCTGCTTCTGGGGAAAGACAGAGAAAAGAAACAAAAGAATAAAGGATGAAAAAATGGGAGAGAGGAGGAAAGACAGGCAAGAAAGCAAGAAAAAGACACACATGGGAAGATGGATTGGTTCTAGAAAGAAAAGAAATCCACAAATTTAAGTCAAAAAGGAAAAACAAAAATTTCTACTGAAAATCTGTATGGATAAAAGTGTTTTCTTATTGTGTAGTGAAGATTCTTAAAGAAAATATTTTTCACCAACCTATAATGTGATTAAGATTTAACTTGGAAGTTAGTAATGGAAAGGGCAAGGAAATTAGAATGGAAGACATGCATTTATGTCTTTTATAGTTTTTAACCCCAGTTTTAGATGATGTGACAAGGTTATGTCCCTTGTCTGAGTCATAATTTCCTCATCTAAATTAGAGAGTAGTAAAATTGGCCACATGCGTTGGTAGAGACGACAGAATAAACAGGCTGCTATACAATAACGAAACACCTAGGAAAGGGTTTGCCATAAACAGAGATCCCTACATGTTCCTTCCCTTTCTGCCTTTCTCACATCTCCTCTTCTCCATGGTGCCCATGGTTTTCTCTCTGAGGCATCTTAAAATGAGCTGTCTGCTGGCAAGCCCGAGCTCTAACTCTGCCAGATCTTGAAGCTTTCCTCTTCTTTATCTTAGCTAACACCTATAGGAACTCTCTATTATCTTACCCATTTTGCAAAGGAAAGGAGGCCTAGAGAGATTTTTAAATCACCTCCAGCCCACAAATCTTCTAGCTGTATAATGCCTTGGTAATGTAGGGCTGCCAGTCAACTTAGAACTCAATAGATCACAAGCTACTGTTGGCCTGACTCAGCAACCTATGTGTGGGACAAGTGGACTGTTAGTCAAGGTGACATGGCTTCAGCAGAGTCTACTCACGCAACTGAAGTTGCCCATAAGCTCTTTATTCTATGAGCAGAGAGCAATGAGTGAGCAGCAGGAAGTGGAATCATCTCTGCCTGCTTTAGTAAATAGAATGCAGCTTGTGAGCTGGATATCTGACCTTACAGAACCTGATGCCAGGACATTTCTTCAGTCCAATGCCTTAAACTCCTACAGTCCTGAAGTAGCAAGGTGATTTTAGCAGAAAAGTTGCTTCCTACTGGCATACCACCAGAGAAAGGCATATAGATGCTTCTAACTTTCTACCAGTTAGTTACAAGGGAGGGCAATGAAGATGAAGCACTCATCAGAGGAGAGGACAATTTCACTAGCTACTTCAGCCCATCCTCAAATGGAGGGAAGCAAGGCCCTTGGCATCACTACCAGCATCACCTGGAGCTCTTTCAGAGGTAGGGGTTCTTGGCTTCCACCCCAAACTCACTAAATCAGGATCTGCAAAACATTCCTTCAGCAGAAATTACAAGCAAACCAGACCACTGAGGAAGCAAACACAGTCAGATTCACTGCACTGAATGAGTCAACATGACACCAGCTAATTCATCTCAGTGAAGCAATCCAGCTTTGTTTGAAGTTGAGGCCAGAAGCCAGACTTTCTAATTATATTACCTGATGTCTCCATTTTATGCCTACGATATTATGGTCTTAATTTCTATACTTAACTAGCAAAATAGTCCCTCTCGCCACAACATGTCACAAGCTTGCTGACTTCTCATAGCCCCTTGCTCAGCTGCCAGCCCCTCTTCTCTTCCCTGTCACCTAACACATAGTAATTCTCCAACTTTTAACTTATAATTTTACTTCACAGCATGCTCACAAATTTCAGGCAGGAAATCTATGGATGATACCTTAACAGCCACAGTGCAGGGTTTGGAACTAACAGGGTTAGTTATGAACATACTGTGGATCTGCAGTGCTGAAATCTATCTAGAGGATCATTAGTCGCTTTAGACTGGAAGTATAAGCCTGCTCCAAATCCAGACTCTCCTGCCCCACCATAGCCCTTATGATGAGGCAGAAGGCGCATCTTATCAAGATCCCTAGATAACTCATGTACGCACATGAGAAATGACTCTAAAGTATGTACCGTGTGTGGGGAAAACTGTTGCCTAGACTTAGAAGGATAAGCAGTAGGGTTCCTTTGCCTCTGTTCCCCAGCTTGCAAAATGAGCAGACTAGTCTCTTTTGGAGTTTTACTTGAGCAAAGGCTTTCTAGGACACCCACAATTTCAGATGCCTAGTCCAAATAGACTATAACCCAAACATAAACAGATTAAGAGGGAACAAAAGTAAAAAGGGTGACTCTACCAGAAAGAAATTGGGTTGACCTTGTGGGTGGAAAGGAAGATGATCTAAAGACAATGCTTTGTCCCACAAATTAAAAATAAAATGCTGTGTATCTATTACAAAGAGCTAGGACTGCAGAGACAGGCAGTGAGCTCTAGGTACAGAGAGAAACCGTCTCTAAAATATAAGGTAGAGACATGACTGATGAAGATATCCCGTGTCAACCTCCAGCTTTCCCACATGTGAGAAATGTCCCCATGCACAAGGTTTAAGGACTTGGCAAGTATGAGAAGGCCAACCTTATTCCACAGTTTTGAAAAGTACCCTAATTACACAAGAGAAGTCACTAAGTCTTTACTATAACTAACTTGATATCCTATTCTTAGTAAAGGAAACACATCAGTCTAGATCTCCAGGGCTTTAAAGGGAAACAAAGATTGTGTAGATGGAAAGTCCAAGAAAGAAGGAAGCAAGGTGACTCCTGCCTACTCTCTGCCATTTACCAAGCATCTCAAAATCATAGATATACCAGGAAATTAGTGTTTAATGGTCAGCATTCAAGACCCACTTCGTCATAACAAAATTGTGATTTCTGAAAATAGTTCCCAAACCACATGTGCCATTTAATTGTGGCAAAGTAATTTCTGAAGCCATTCTTAGTATGCAAGATGGCATTAAAGCCATCCACATTCCCATGTGCCAATCAGCAGTGCTCTAATCCAGAAATCTTTTCGTCTTAGAAAGTAAAAGCTCCATGCCCATTAAAACATAAGTCTCTGTTTCCCTTTGTTATGCAGACACCGCCATTCAATTGCTGCCCTCCAGATCCCTCAAGAAGTTGGGTCACACAGCATTTGTACTCATGTCACTGGCTTGATACGCCTCACAGTATATCCTCAAGCTTCTTCCTTGTCCATGTGTTAGAATATTCTTTCTTTTAAGGGCTGAAAGCCATACATTATATTTTTGGACTACATTTTGTGTCTACACTTGTCTATCAATGAGCTCTGGGTTGTTTCTGTCTTTTGTGAATGTTGTTATGTACACAGACATCACTTCTTTATGAATTTTTGGTCTGTGTTTATACTCAAAAGTAGAATCACAGGATCTCTTGGCAATTTCTTTTCTTCTGCTTCTTTAGTTTTCTTTTCTTTTTTGAAATCCCTTTTTAAAAAATTAGTTTTGCTTTCCATGGTGATATTTTCCACTATCTCCAATAGTGCACGGGGGTTCTAGTGTAAGCAAATCCTTTCCAATATGTGCTGTTTTTCTTTTTTGCTTTGTTTCGTTACTATTAGCCATTCACACAGATGTCAGTTGGTAAACCCAGAGTTTAGTAGGAAGTACCCTTTATCTCTTCTAGATAGAAGTACTCAACAAGAAGCTAGAATGATGACTCTGAAACTCATGAGGGTAAATGAGTGTAAGCATATGAAAATAGATGTCTATATATAAAATGATGCTTAAACGCAAGGGCATGGGATGGAATTTTGAATACAACCTTCAGTACAAAAATGAGATACTGACTCTCTTTTTTAAAAAATATTTATTTATTATATTATGTGTACAGCATTCCTTCCACGTGTGCCTGCAAGCCAGAAGGGGGCGCCAGGTCTCATTATAGATGGCTGTGAGCCACCATGTGGTTGCTGGGAATTGAACTCAGGACCTCTGGAAAAGCAGTCAGTGCTCTTAATCTCTGAGCCATCTCTCCAGCCCGATACTGACTCTCTTTGTACCAATGGTCAGTCCAGAACTCTGGAAGATGCATCAGTATTCTGCATTATGATATAAGATTTATGATAGGAAGTTTTCTGTACCAGTCCGTGCTCCACTGCCAATGAGCTGTGTAGTGTAAGATCTCTATATAGAAAAGGTATTGATTACTTGGAAATATACCTCAAAGAACTTCCATTAGAATAAAATGGAGATTGTGTGCGCGATAGTGCTTTTGCTTGAATAGAACTGTAGAAATGGGCAAGTTAGGGTTTGGGTATTTTTGTTTGTTTGTTTTGGGTTGTTTCGTTTGCTTGTTTGTTTATATGTTTTACTTTTTGGCTTAGTCTACAAGGCTTCTACGGGAAGAACTTAAAACAGGTACAATGGACATATGGAGCTCCAGGGGGGCTTGCGTGGAACTCAGGGAGATGTCCAGATTAAACTGCAGGGAACCACTATTTTGCCATTTCAACCCATCTGCTGTGGAAATGGAGAGGCCAACAAAGAAGGAAGAAAAAATACACCCAATAAAGAGAACTCTGAAAAATGGAGGGAGGAGTACTCCGTTAGATGAACCCATAGTCAGTAAAATGGAAAATGTACTGGAAATGGCCCGAAGGTTGTAAATGCACGCTCTGTGACATGAGAATGGGGTGCTTAGCTAAAGCCGGCTGGCAGACAAAACATCACTGTTGTATCTGTGGAATGGAACTGATGTGCTGATTCCATTCTCAGCTGTATCCTGAATCATTCACTCCAACCTGTACAAGTCTGATCTCCACCCCAATTCCTAGCACTCAACATCGATGCTTATATAAGAACTATTCTGCCCCTCCCAAAACTGCTAGTAATGTTGTTTTGCTATGAGTTCTGGATAACTTTGTTAACTTACTTTGAGTATTGTTTGCTTTCATTCTTAGTAAACTCACTGGGAATCAATCTTGGAGTCTCCTCCTCCATTATGCTTTGTGTCAGTGGTAGCAGGGATGAAGGCATAGTTCCACTTGTTGCTCTCAGCAGCATGGAAATTTCCTTTAGTTTAGAGTTCTCTGCTCAGATACAGCTGGATCCTTGCCTTCCACACTGAGAATTGCATCATGAGCCAGTATGAAGCAGAGCTGGTCATTCTTAAAATAGAAAGATACTCAGGGAAAGAACAAGGTCCACTAGAAAAATATGGTTGTGAGGCTCTCTCTGAAGAGTCACAATTTATCAAAACACACTTTCAATGTAGACTTCAAGCATGTTGGTTAAGAGAAAGAGATTTTCAGGGAAAGAATAATACATACAAAGGTGTAGGTGTGGGCTTCTTGGGGGGATTTGAAACTGTTTTAGCAGTAGACATATACGCCACTTTTGGTACCTCTCCATCTAGAGCTCAAAGGACAGCTAAGAAAATATTTTGTTCCTTTTATTTCTCTTTTTAATGAGTGAGATTATAGGGGATATCCGGAAGTTCCTTTGATAGAATTATAATCTAGTTAAAAAAAAAAAAAGCAAACCAGAAGCCACTAGGATTACACAGGTGGTTTAGGACATGTTCTTTACTATATATTTGGCTTTGGTGGGAGTCCAAGAAAACTGTAGATCTGTGTCTAAGAAAGGAGACTGCCTTAAGCAAATGCTGTTAATTGTGCTGGAATTCTTGATTCTAGACTAACAGAAGGTTCTAATTCAACCAGACTTTGAACAGTGGGCTTCTCTCCAATGTTCCCATAATTTCTTCTTTTCCATCCTGCCTCACTTTGGACTTTTCTTCTTTAAATATGTTCCTTCTATTTACTTGACATGAACAACCCTTCCTTTGTAAGTGCCCCAATCAAATTTGTTATTTAGCCGGGCGGTGGTGGCGCACGCCTTTAATCCCAGCACTCGGGAGGCAGAGGCAGGCGGATCTGTGTGAGTTCGAGACCAGCCTGGTCTACAAGAGCTAGTTCCAGGACAGGCTCCAAAACCACAGAGAAACCCTGTCTCGAAAAACCAAAAAAAAAAAAAAAAATTTGCTATTTATCCAACCAAACCAATGGATCATAGATTCATGTCCTCTAATGTCATTCATGAAAAAAGGCATACACAAATATATTGATGCAGAGAGATCAGCTGTGGGAGAAACGAGTTTAAGGGACTTGAAAGGTAGCAGCAACAGACAGTGATTATGAACTCGGATCCTTGAGTTCAAATTCCAGCTGTGCACATATTAGCCATGCCTCTGGTCAGATTATTTACTCTGTCTAACTCTCATCTGTCTCCTTTAGTTTACCTCCGCTTCAGTGTACTCCAATACCAAGCACAATGATAAGTATTAGACTTTGACTAATTGAATGGACTAATAGAGATGAATAAGTCTAGGCCTAGGGCAAATAAGTGACAAATATCTAGCTGTTTTCTAATGAAGCATAAACCTCCATAATAAAGCAAGGTTTCATGTCATTTCTCAGAGACTTGAGGTTTCATTGCAATGATAGATATTTAATCAATAATTCACAAAATGAGACATGATTCTATATGCCTCATCATTCCTTTGAGACTAGTGCACCTATCAGATAACTGAGGTAGAGAGAGGGAACAGACATGATTCTTGAAAGACTTCATGAAGGGCAATGATGACAATTTTTCAATTAGTCTCTTTGAATTGGCTACCATTTCTTCCCTCCATCCTTCATTGTCACAAAGCTCTTCTCTATCTGGCCACCACCATGCTCAGCCCTGGAGATGCTTTAGAATGTGACCAGGTATGAAAATGAATACCACAAGTTATATTGCTATCACAAGTTTTTTCTTATTTATGGAACCCTAATTTAAAAGTGTAGGGGGAATCTCAAAATGGGATCAGGAGAGAAGAGATCTTAAGGGATACGGGGAACAGGTGATAAGGTAATGGAACACATGTAATAGGAAAGAGAAACTAACTAGGGAGAGGAAAGTAAACAGCTAGGATAAGGCGAGAGGATCATAGAGAACACAGTGGAAGGGAAGATGGACGAATGTAAAGTATAATTGCACGTATAGATGAATGTAATCTGGTGAAACCTATTACTCTGTATACCAACTTAAAAAAATTAAGTCTAAGCCGGGTGTTGGTGGCGCACTCCTTTAATCCCAGCACTCGGGAGGCAGAGGCAGGCGGATCTCTGTGAGTTCGAGTCCAGCCTGGTCTACAAAGGGAATTCCAGGACAGGCTCCAAAGAGAAACCCTGTCTCGAAAAACCAAAAAAAGAAAAAAGAAAAAAAATTAAGTCTATAATTTTGGTGTATAAAGAATAGGAGTGTGGAGGCTTCCAGCCCCCGGTTGTGGGCAATCTTCTTCCATTACACAATTCTTAGTAAAGAAGAAAGTATTACTAAAAATTGTAGGTGTATAATCTTATTTTTTCTTGGCATACTAAACCAGAAAGAACTAATATTCCTGGATCTCTGACAAGATAGGTCCCTGTTTCAGATGCTTTGTGGAACAAAGGTAGCTTCTGAATTTAGACTTGTAGCATTTTATTTTTTCCAAGAGCAACTGTGTATGGGAATTGAGTTTGGGGTGGGGGCAGCTACAAGAACAGGTTAGACAAGTCATGTGGAAAGAAAACCAAGGAAGCAGAAGAGCTCATCTATTAAATATGTGCTCTTTTGCCCAAGCCTTGTGTCCTTCCAAGATTTTGATGAATCATTAGGAAGTGCCAGGTATATCCCAAAGGAAGACATTGGCAAATAGCATTTCTAAGCTGGGTACTTCTAAAATACTTCGGAGTTGATTTTGGAAAACTCTTACAAAATTTTACAAAACTTACATAGTATCAAGCTCCGTTCTGCACATATTAAGGCAAATTCCATTGACAGCCTTGATCAGGGAAACGTCAGCTTCTAATTAATGATGGAGATGCAGAAACTCATTACTACTCAGAATAAGTGACAGATGAGTGATCAGATGAGCGCTAAATAAGACATTTGTACCAGCCCCTCTAAGGCTCAGGGAACATTGGGGAAGTAGAGGCGGTAGAATGAGAAAAGCCAGAAGATAAGGAGAAGGATCATAAAACAGCATCTGCCGCATAAGAAACCGACATGAGAGCCATGAACTCAGGTATCAGTTGACACCTGCGCTAGGTCTGCGAAAGAACAAGCCTGTCGATTGTCAGGTATGAATGGAGGAGGAACTCTGGGGCCCTATTGCTCACTTCTGAGTTGTTTGCTTCTGCCAGTTTCAGGGAATAGAGAGATCATCGCCTTCAGCTGTATATCCGCCGATGACCTTACCAAGCTCCACTGAACACTTCCAACTCAAGGGTTAAACAGATAACCCCTAGGGAAACTAAATGGACCACAATGCAAAACCTGTAGTTGTAAACCCAGGGAAGAGTAGAAGGCATACGGGAGAAGGAGGGATTATAAAAAATGATGGGGAAAACATAAGCGAGAATAATCAGAATACAATATGTGCATGTATGAAATTGTCAAACAAGAAACATAATTCATAGAAACCTTTAAAAATGAAATTGTAGTTGTTGAGCCAGCTATGGATCTTTGAAGTTTTTAGTTTGTTTTCTGTATTTATTCATTTACTTACATTTTGGAGTTTTGGAGCAAGGTCTCACTATAAAGCCCAAGCTAGCTTCAAACTTCCTGTATAGCCCAGGCTGGGCCTTGAGCTCACAGTGAAGCCCCTGCCTTAGCCTTCCACTTGGCTACAAATCTTGAACTTTCATAATATTCCAGGCTTAGTCATGGTGGATTAGAATGCTCTGGGGTATGTCTATCAGAGAGCTTTGAGAGGCTGCATTAGCATAGCATAAATGTCCCTTCTAACACAGCAGCGAGTTCCTCATGTGTAGTCACTTACTATACATACTAGTTCTTTGTAGAGAGGACTCAGAAACAGCTGAATCATTTCGGAGCAAAATATTCTTCACCTTACTTCTCTGTATGTGTCAGACCCTTGTAAACCCGAGTCTCTGGCAAGCCTCACCATGGGAGTTTTTGTTTGTGTTACTTTATTTTAATGAAACAATGGAAACAGTCCTGGGGGAAAATCTCACTATGATATTCAAATTATACTAAGGACTATCTTGTCATACATGGCAAACTTTTATTCATCCAGTGTCTCTCGGATTAGACCTTTGTGCTCCCCAAGCACGGGGGAAATGCTCAAACAGCATCATTTTCTAAAGAAGCATACAGATATGAGCAATGCTGTCACCTCATTCTGCAGGGCCGGAGATATTTTCTCTGATGCCCTGAGTCAGTCTTTTTCCTACTCTGTACTTTTTGAAGATGTCAGTGTGAGGAATCTTCAGTTGAAAATTCAGAACACCAACCAGTTCCCTTTGATGACTGCCACATCATTTTTGCCTGCAGAATGAGGCTCCGTCAATGACGTAGTTACTTTTTTTTTTTTAACTTGGAAAATCCCCCGCCTCCACTCTTACACAAACTTTCTGCCTGAATGATTTCTAGTCAGAGGGCAATACCCATATTTTTTTCCTCTTCATTGCAAGGTGGTTTGATTTTTTTCTGACATGCTGCCTTTTTTTCCAAGTCATATCCTAACTGAAAAAAAATTACATTCTTAAGCTAGCTTTATAATGAAAGTAAGAGCTAAATGGCAACTGAGTGAACACCACGCATGTTTTTTTTTCTTTATCATATAGAAATTATAAATGTTGAATGAATAATTAAGTAAGCAAACTGCAGCAGCAATATTTCAGGAATCTGGACTTAATAGAAATTTAAACGCCATTATCATCGCAAACATTATCATTTCAAAATATCCTTTGGAACGGGTTATCTTTAAGAAAAGGAAAATTATGCTTCTTTTTGGCGCAATCCCTTTACAAATCTTCCCCCTCCTCCCTCAGCTCTCCCTTTTCTCAACCCGCAATCGCCTACAATTAAAAGCTTTGTTACTTAAAGCTTTAAAGCCCTCAAGCTACGGTGTGCGCGAGCGTGCGCGCGTACTCGCGCATTTGTGTGTGTACGTGTTGTGCGAGCCTGTGTCGTGTTGTCGAGAGCGGGGCGTTTGTGCGTTGTTTTTCAGACTTAAACCCAGTTTTAAACGCCACCTACCTCCACTTCTTCCCCCCACCCCCACACACACACCTCCGCCTCCCTGCTATCCCTCCCCGTCCCCGCCCCCACCCCCGCCCGCCCCCGCCCGCCTCCGGCAAGAGACAAGGATTTTCCATCGCCCAAGAGGCCATCAAGTTTTAAGATTGCAAGGCACGACTTCTAATCTCATCCTCCGCGGAAAAGTACAAACAGTTCCTCAGCCGAGGTCCCCCCACCTCCCACGCGCTCCCCAGCTCTCCCTCCCCGCCTAGAACCCGACAGCCTCCCCAACACCTGTGAATCATCCAGAAGCTGAACCACCGAACTATTTGCATACCGCCGCCCTCCCTCCCCAGCTCCTGACGCACAGCAAGCGAAAACAGGATTATGTTGTATGGTTATTACTTCTAATCTCTCATCTGACCAGCAGAAGTAGGCATCCTTGCTCATACCCGTCCCTGAGCTTCGGAGGGTAGAGTCAGCCACTGCGAGTGCCGGGGTTTGTATAATGAGTGACCCTCCCGAATTCCGTCCAGTCCTAGTCACTTTCCCTCGGGATGTCTGGACATGCATGCACAGTCCTCTGGAGGTGTTCTAAGAAACCCGAACATCACACAGGCCCTGACTGGAAATTCAACCGGAAACAGCGTCATCTATTACCCCCTGGGCAAACAACCCTCAACTCCAAGCTCTGAGCCTTGCAAACCCAAGCTGGTAGGGGTTAACTAGCTTCCCTATCCTTTTCCCAGCTCAAGTGCGACCTCGGTGATAATTGCTCTGACGCACTTTAAAAGAAAGTGGGAGCTTTTCCCCAACTGACCATGATTAAATGAGAACTCCAAACCTGCAATGCTGCTTTGCTACAATAGTCACTCATTAAAATAGCAACCCCTGTAACCGTAACCTGATCTCATTAGAAGCTGGTGAGGGCCGAGGCGGTGGGGGCGGGGGGGATGAGATGCTTCTTCGGACCGACCTCTTTGGAGAAAATAAATCTTAACTGCAATCTTCCCCAACCACTCACGTCAACAGCCCTCTACTCCTGCCTTCCTCTCTTCTCTCTCTCTCAACCAAGATAAGTCAGCAGAGGAACGTTTTACATGTAAATATGTATGCATTTACATTATAATTGTGTATTCATCCATATATTCACATATGCATACACACATAAGCAAAGGTATATATAGGCCATCGGGAAAACAGTCAAAAGAGATATATGTTTTCCCAAGACCGTGCTAAAATGGAGTCAAAAGAATCGGGCCATTTAGATGTTTATAAAAAATTGAAATAAAAAGGTTTACTGCAAAACGTTCAGGGAGCTGAGTCAAGCACTCTGCACCTCCCGGCTCCTCCCCTACCGCCCCCAGCCACCTTCCTCCCTCCGCCTTCCCCCAACACACTTCCTCCCCGCCCCTCGAGGAGCCGGCTATTAAAAGCTGCTGACGTCAAAGGAACGGCCATCTTTGATGAGGGCAGAGCTCACGTTGCATTGAAGACGAAACCTCGGGGAGGTCAGGAGCTGTCTTTCCTTCCCTCCCTGCCCGGTGGCTCCTTCACTCTTGTGACCTGCAGGGATCGGCGGACAGCATCTTCTGGAGAAGCCAAGGTAAAGAGCCCCCTCTCTGGATCGTGGTCCCGGCCCTGGATGGCCGCATAAACAGAAGGGACCGCAGCTGGCAGTCCAAGTGAGCCTGGACAAATACAAGTGTTGGTGCGCTTAGGGTGCGGTATTCCCTGTGTGCAAGTCTGCCTAGACTCTTGCCTGGGGCTACATAAAAGTATTTTCGAGGTTAGCTATTTGGAGAGGGAATGGATGGGGACACTGCAGATGGAGCGGTGGAAGAAACAGCGAGGATGCGTGCAGAATAATAACTTACTCTTTTGAAACAGCCGTGGGACCCTCTTCCATCTTGCGATGCAGTTTGGGGATATGTTTACGTTATTAGGGTTGTGGGTTTCTCTCCTTTTTTTCTGTAAAACAAAAAGCAAAAGCAAAACACGATCTTGTCGTTCGTTCTAACTGTTGTCCTTAGGGCACTGCTACCCAAGGGAGATAGAAAGCAGGGTGTGGGAGCTGAGAAGGCGAGAGGAGAAAGGGGGAGTTCCCGCCCTGGGCAAGCTGAGCTGCGGCGGCGACAGCAGCCTCCGTGCCCCGCAGACTTGATTTATGCCGCCTGCCCCATGTCAGCTATAAGCGGGCGGGTGGTGATGAGTGGGAGAGCTCCGCGGAGGGTTGGCCCGGTGGGCTCGCCTGGAGGACTGCGGTGGCCTGAGCTCAGCACCCTGGACAGGAGTGCCCAAAGCCCGCGTCGGCGCCCTGACCTTTCAGCACCGCGGACAGCGATCAGGCTGCAGCGCTGCATTACCTGCTGCAGAGATGCTTGGCCAGGGCTGGAGGCCAAATTTTCTCTTGGAGATCCTGGTCTTATAGAAACTCTTAGCAGAGCTGGCATACTAGATTAAAAGGAAGATAGAAAAATAAATCCTGTCAACAGGGATTTATTTACAGAAAATTGCCTGCCTGCTCTCCTCCTCACCTCCCACGTAGCTTCAGGAAATAATAGACTACTTGTAGAAATCTTCTGTATCTCTCCCTGTGCCTTGTTCTAGACAGAAAATAAACACAGCTCTAAAAACGGTCACTTATCCTCAATATGACATGAAAATTGTTAAATTTTTGTTTTTAACACAGGGTAGATATGTCTGTTGATGTTAGGTAGGCTGAAGTGGTCACAAATGAAAATGCTAGTACGATCTGTTTATAGGACAGTTCCCTCCCTATATTTTTGATTTTAAAAATGTGGATCATCTGAACTAAGTAGAATCAATTTTAGGGATGAATCCCTCTTATTTCTCCATTTATTCTCGAAACTAGGTATAAACATGCATACTCAGCCAAAAGAAATTTTCATCTCTTTGGGCATGGTTTGGAGTTTGTATGCTTCCTATCAGTACTGGTTATGGCAGATTGATTGCTTTAGATTTTGACATTAAGTGTGGTCATCCTTGGGAAAACCCAACCATGTCCTTCAGGGTTATGCAGGCGAAAGAACCATGGTGCGAGGCTGAGTCTGACCTCAAGATTCCCTGCAATTTCTATTATGGCACTGCAGGATTTTGCTGAGGTCATGATAACTATTTTCTTCTCTGAAATAAAGAGACTCTGCATGAGCAAAAACTCATTATAAGGATAAATATCTATTTGATTTAGATTTTCATAATTATCATGAAAGTGTCAGGACTAAAATTATAAGCTTTCTGCAGTTAGTAAACAAGAGTGATAGCATCGTCTGTAAGGATATATATATATATGTATATGTATGTATGTATATGATCCAATGCATTAAAGAAATGCTGGTACGAACCCTTTTTAAGACCCGTCTCCCAAAGGTTTTGAATTATGTTTATTTAGTCATAACTCCCATCATCTGTGTTAGAGATACTAAAATCCCTTGTCTATGTAAAAGGTTCACTTTATCCCCAGCTGGTTATTTCTGGGTTACTTTTCCTTTTCATGAAAAGCCGCGTGCTTCCATGTATGTATATGCTGATTATATTACTGTGTGTAGGTGTAAATCGCTTCAGTGGAAATTTATTCAAGATTATGGAGCTGCATGGGAGTTTATAACTCGGAAATCTTCAGATATAATAAACAACTATGTTTTATTGGTGGACGGTGGAAGCAAAAATACCGACAAGAGTCTATTTAAATGCTCTAACATTATAGCGCACATCCAGACAGCCCTGCGTGCTGCGTCAAATGAAAAGCCTAATGTTTCCTGAATTGTGTGCTTGAACATTAGTAATCACTGCTTGGTTTATTTGCTAGGGGGAGATGAGGAAAGGGGTACAGGACTGTGGTAAAGCTGCCAAAGGGTGCAGAGCAGAGAAAGAGGTAATGTGGACGATTGCACAGCTAAATATAGACCAGCTAGCTGAGAAAATAAAGGAAAATGTAACTGGGACAAGGATTTAATGTTTATTTCATTGTCAATCTTCAGCAGGAAAATAATAAGTTTTTTTCCCCTCATTTTAAGTTTGAATTTTGAAAATCCAAGACAATGTGGTGAAAGAGGCAGGAGCAGAGGGGTGTGAGGACGAGCCAGGAGACAGTCATGTGACCCTGTGATGGTACCTGCTTGTTTGTTTATTGTTTTCTACATTTAGGCATTCCCAACACAAAATAATTTACAACGTCTGCAATCCCTTCATGGTAAAAGCTCCCAGGAACTGACAATTTTACTTTTTAAAATATGGACAGTTTCAAGGCAGACTGCCCTTTAATTTGTTAAACGATGTTCCTAAACTCTGAATGTTAACCCTAGAGTCAAGGTTATCACTTAACAATTGATTGATCCTCTGGTGACTCCTAGCAACCTTGAAGCAGATGGCCTTCGGGAGAGCATGTTGGCTTTGACCATTAGTAGAAATAAAAACAATTTAATCAAGAAATTGAAAGAGGAAGCAAAAGAATATTGTGATTTTTTTAAATGATGCACTATCAATACACAATACTTCTTATACTATGAGATTGCTTTACAGCTTTAGAAAGGTAGGAAAATTCATGGTTTTTGGCCTCAGTACTGGATACATTTCTGCAATGTCATCCCTTGCCAGCAGGCATCAACCAAATAGGAAGATATTGATCAATCAGGAAGCAGCAGATACATAAATGAACCCCATGTGGGGTATAAAATTTCATGGTTATATGGTTTTTGACCTCAGTAAGTTTAGCATCTAACCATCTTAATAGAAATAGAAAGTAATAAAACATCACATAATACCAGAATGGAAAAGCAGTAAAACATCAGGGAAAATTATGAGACTGTAAGTAATTCATTTCTCAGTAAATAAGACCAATAGTAAGGAATACAGTTTCAGAGGAAGGCAAAATGAAAGCGGACATAGGACTTGAGCTGGCTTTGAAAGGTTAAATAGAAATTAGAACGATCGGCTAAGTAAACAACTTCAAGTTATGTAAGCGAAGCTATCTTTGCTCAGGGAACCCTGAAAATGTCTGTCCAGTTGAACGTAGCAGAAAGCTTCTGCAGAAGAATTTTCTAGAATAGAATTAGAGTCTTCCATGGAAGGCTTAGAATGCCAAGTTTAGGATTAGATATTATACTCTAAAGTTGATTTCTGAGCAGAAACTGATATAAATAACAAAGCAACCAGGTCCTCGCTAACATCCAGGGACTGCTGTTGACAGAGTGGTTTGATCCATAGAAGTAAAGGGAAATGTTAGTTCATCAAGGGCAATTCATTTAAAAAAAAAAAAACTTCATTTCCCATCACTCTTTAGGATATGTGTACCTACGTGGACATGTAGCCCCTCGCCAGAAGGAAATCGTAGTTTCCATTTTTCTAGAGCAAATTATTTGAGATGAGCTCATGCCAAGGAAATTAAAAGGTCAGGAACCAGGTGATCCGAGGTCCTAGAATGCATATTTGAATAATAAACACGGTATAGAAACCTCTCTCCCTTCCTCTGAGTTTTCCAAATTGGCAGATGCACTGAATGAGGGGCAGGGAGGGGGGAATTCTTTACATGTTTCATGCTGCTTGACAAATAGGACCAGTGTCCAAACCTAGGGTCCAGGGGAGCTGGGATGAGCTGCGGTGGAGGACAGAACAGGTTTCTTTTCCTGCTAAGCTGCTGATTCTTGTTGGCTCCCGATATCCCAGAGCTAGGTTGAAGTCTGAACTACATGCATTCCCCTTTTTTAACCTTGTAGTTACCACTCTCAAGATGGAACCTCAAAATTCCAGATACTGACAGAAACACTAAACCAAAAAAGCCAACACGTCATCACTGCAGAGGAAGAAACGGCAGTTAAAGGTTTTGTTACTTTCCTTCTGACTATGAAGCGTGAGGAAATTTCCCTTTTTTTTGCTATTTACGAAAACATTAGTCGGAAAAAATGTGATGTTTTGACCTCCAGGCTCACTGCCCAGGGGAAATTGGGGCTGTGGTGGCATTTAAGCTTTAGGAGGAAGTTGTCAACCTGGGTCCAGAGAACCTTTCTCAGGTAAGAGGAAAGGAAGAATGAATCACAGTGTCAAGGAAGCAGGTGAGTGGAGAAACTGGCTCAAGGAAATTAATCTTATGAAGGAAAAGAGGTTTCCGAATTGCCGTTGTTGGTATTGCTGTGTTTTCTAATTATCTTTAGTGAGATTGCCGCATTTCTAACTGTGAACAAGTTCAAGTGGATTCTCATTTTAAATGAAGTATGCAAACTACGGTCAGATGTGTCAGATGTAACACTAAATAGCATTTATTAAGTCGTGAATTTGATTTGAAAGGACAGACGTACGAAGGCAGTGACTAATCCAAAGCACGTTGGGGGGTGGGGAGGCCTGAGTCACCTCTGCTGCTAATTTGTCAAGTGCTGGTAACAACTTTGTAACCAAGTTACTCATATCATTTTGATTTTGTAGGTGAGGGAGTTGAGGTAGAGCCAAGACAAACCAAATGATGCATCAGAGAGCAGAACCAGGAATAAATGTAGTAGCTTGACTGCGGAGACCAGGCTGTAAGCTAATGAACTGTGTTATTTCTTGTATCGTCTATTTTCCTACTGGTCAAGTGAATCACAGTGAATATGCATTAATAGATGGATAGATAGATAGATAGATAGATAGATAGATAGATAGATAGATAGATAGAGAAATTGATTGATTATTTGATTGATATATTGATTGACTGATTGATTGTGTGCTAGGGATTGAACCCAGAGAATTGAGCATGCTACGCAAGCACCTAATCCCTACATTACACTGCAGACCTCTGCACATAATTTTTTCCCCCATCTTTTCCTCCTCATTTGGGTAGCAAGGCATTCCTGTGGGTATGCTGGTTGGGAGCCAGGAGCCCCACTGCTATGCTGAAGCAAGTGTTTATAATTTCCTGTTTCAGAATCAGCCTTTTAAAAACTCTCCCGAGTACTATAAAATTTCATCTCCTCACCCACAGGCTGTGTTGGTCAGTATAGCTGCCATTCGGATGCAGCTGAAACCCCCCAGCAACGTGTGTGGGTTTCAGAAGAAAGACTTTCAGCTCGCAGCCATGCTTTGGTCACCAACCTGCCTGCTCAGATCATATGATTTTTGCATGCCTGGTATCATATCCCTTTCTTCGTCCCCTGTTATTCCCCCACCGAAACATTATTTGATATCATCTTTCTAGTCAGTCAAGGAATCCTGACTTTTGCCTCACAGCTCTGATCTACATCGTCGCTGCTTTGAGTGTCAGCCCTTTTTCTTAGATTTGTAAGCATCTGTCCCAGACATTTTTAATTCCTTTTTAAAATAAATTACTATAAATTTTTTCATTTCAAGCTTCCATTTTGTTCAACTCCTGTGTCTTACTTAAGGCAGCTAATTGGCTGTCAATTTCTAACTTTTGCTTATCATATGCCACTTAGATGAGAGAAGGGATACCTGTGTAGAGTCTCTGAGCTGCTAAGTATTTTTAAAGTAATATTTCTGTATTAACTGAATCATATAATACCTATGTCCAGTACAAAAACTATAATACCTATGTCCAGTATGGTCACACAGGACTGAGGGTATAGTTCAGAAGTTAAGCACTTGCTTGACATTTGTGAGGTCCCGGGTTCTAGCCCCATCACACAGAAATTCACATATCTCAGCAAAGAATGCTTGATCAGCTGCAGTGTTGCTCCCTCCAGGTAAAGTGTTACAAGGCAAGAAGAGATCAAACAGACTGCTTGCTTTTTTGTTTATTGCTGACTCACAAACGTTAACCTTATCGGCAATTAACCTGCTATTATAACAAATCTGCATCCCAGAAGAGATGGCGCAGGGGAATACTGCTTAACTATTAGTGTCTCTCCTTTTCATTCAGTCTAGAGAAAGGGAATTTTGATGCCTCCTTGGGGTTGATGCTAAATGACTGCTCAGCTAAATTTATGGCTTGCTGTTTGATCAACAAGAAAGGTATATTTGTCCCTTTTGCCGTTGTTCTTTCGTCCTAGTGATCCCAGGGTAGAGGGATCTGTATATCTGCTGACTCACTTCTTGCCTTCCAAGGTGGTCGGTCCATTTTTGTACTTGAAGGGTAAGGTGATTTTCTTCCAAAGCGACATGGTCCACACTGACCAGCTGGCCTCAGCTTCCCTTTCACTTCTTTTTTATTCATATGTCACTAGTTCTAGATTTTTGAACTTGGAAGACAAGGTTCCACCGTCTGCAGACTTGAGTTGGTGGTTTCTGCCTTGTATTGGGCAGCTCTGGAGGAAATGAAAGTCTCTCTGATGCCTCCCTGAGGCCAGAGTTCAGTACTGCACCCCTGCCTCCTTTCTGTTTTAGAGAATGCTCTCAGATGAGCCTGTCTGCCCTCCTACAAGCATGGCTGAATTCCCTTTCTATGGAGAGTGTGGGGCTAAGCTGTTCATCTTCTTTATTTATATTTCTCTGTTGCACAGCCTCAGAGAATATGACTGGGAGATACAAAAGAGTGAATTTCTTAAATTCCCGTGCAGTTATTAGAGGTTGCTCTGATGGCTAGCCATAGAAAAATCACACTGTGACTTTTTTATTGATAAATGGAAAGCAGAGGGAGATAAATACCAGAAAGCCTGCTGGGAAGAACACCACTAAACTGGGTTCATATGAGGTAGTCCATCGAACTTTTTTTTTTATTTTAATGAGAAATTCCATTATAATTTCTTTGTGAGAAGATTTTTACTAGAAATCAAAATCATATTCCTGGTTCATGTTTGAGAAATTCCTGAACATGACAGGCATTTCTAACTTGACTGTCCATGCGTTCCCCAAACATCATCAGTGGTTACTATGGCACTTTTGTTCATTTACTCGGCAATATTTTCTGAACAAGCTGCCGTTTATCCAGAAAACTCTGTTCTGGTGCTGTAGCTACAGCAGTAAATAAGTATGTTTCTGCTCTCAGTTTGACATGCTGAGGATACCCTATTCAGACAGTAGTATTTTAAGAGACATGTTTCAAATAGGAGCTTTTTAAAACACAACTTAGAAAAGAACTCGGGAGGCTATAAAGATGGCTCAGCTAATAGAGTGCTTGCATTGCAAGCACAAGGACCTAAATTCAATCTCTGGAACCCACATGAGAAACATGAAATGATGGTGACACATGCCTGCAATTCCAGTGCTTGGACGACAGAGACAGGAGGGCTAGGCCTCACTGGCCAGCTAGTCTATCCTAATTGATGAACTCCAGGCCAATGAGAGACCCTGTCCCGAAGGAAGCAGATGGCATTCCTGAATTCCTGGCATTCCTACGCTTGTCCTCTGGCCTCCAGATATATAAGCACCCAAATGCATGAGCACCCATGCATGCCCAGGCACATGCGCATACGCACACACGTGCACACACATTCACACACACACATAAAAAATCAGCATATGAAATTAACCTGATAGTAGGTTTCTTGTACCCACCTACAGCAAGATTACTATATCATGAATGAATATATTAATAAACATCCTTGGTCACCTAGACTAAACAAACAAGTATGATATGACTTAGTGCAAATTTGTCTTCATTTACTTGACAATCATTAGATGATATATATCCCTTAAATATAGTTTTGTATTTCAGCATCTGTCTTCATAGGCTTATCTCCCTGTCTAAACCACTTCTTGCCAATGGAGAAAGAACAAGGCATCAAAAAACATGACACCAGAGGGCCAGAAAACTTACCCTCCTATCTGAACTTCATGGGACAATGCAAAAACAAGGTGGACAGGAGAGAAAATGCAATATTTTTGTACTTTGGTCCCTTGTCAGCTCTCCACTATGGGCCATCACTCAGGGATTCAGAAAGGTTAGCTCCTGAGTCCCTACTTTTAGAATTTGACTTCTGTTTATTATTTAACATTGGTCTCACCACCCTTGAAGGTTTATGGCATGGCTTTATAATTACCTACCTACCCATTTCTTCCTTAGTAGAAATGGAAGCCCCAGCGATCAGAGACTAACGCTCTTGATTCCTTAGTGCCCTGCATGCACCAGGTATACAGGAATGAGTGAGTGGCTGGGGATATTCCGGTTTCTTTTCAGAGAAGTGAATTCCACCCATTTAAGTAGTTCTGCCTTTTATTGACCAAACATTTCAATCAGGAAAAGTGCAATAATTGTTCCATAGCCCTGTAGGTAGATTCACCCTAAATATTGGAATAAAATTGTATATGAAAGCAGTGCCTTGGCTCACCCCCACTGGCTACCAAACTACAGCAAACAATTAATATTCTGCTATACTATTTTATCATCTGTGAGCCAAGGGTTAAAACGATAATGGAGAACAGAGAGTTCTCAAGAAAAGTAATACTAAAAGCAGAATTATATTGAGATTTAAAGCCATTAGCTAAGAGTGATTTAAGTCACTTTCCTATAATGAAATCATTTAGCACACAAAATGCATACATTTAAAGCTCTCTATCATTTATTAGTATCAAATGGTATTTTTAATCATTGCCTATACATACACTGAGTCATTAATTTGTGCCTTTGGCCAGCCCTTGTCTTCAGAACCGCATACCGCTTTATTAGGATGGGCATGCAATGTACGTGCTGTCCATATTGACTTGGCTCTCCGTTAAATGTCCTCTAACTGCCAGCTGCCAGCATCTTCTTTCTTAAAAGAGGAAAATCTAGACTTTAGCATGCTGTAGCATATCAGCCTAATTTATCGTAGGAAACCCAATGTATGTACCCAACTGAACGGCTATTCCTCCATACTTTCTCATGAACTAAAAACTCATAGACAGTAACTCTGTACTCGATATTCTGCAGAATATATAAACAATGACACTCAATGATCACAAAGACAAAAGCAAATAATTGACTAAATGTCTGATAGATGCTATACTCAACCCTTGGCTTAGGTTAATTCACGTAATCTCTCTGGAAACATCTGGAGTTCTTGTCTTCTGAATGTAAAGTCCACATTTTACATTTTCCCCTCTCCCCATGAGTTTTTCACATTTACACATAATCCATTGAGACCCTTCTACACAGTGGTTCTCAACTTTCCTAATGCTGTGACTCTTTAAGAGAAACGTTTATGTTGTGGTGACCCCCAACAAGCTGGGCAGTGGTGGCACAAGCTTTTAATCCTAGCGCTCAGGAGGCAGAGGCAGGCAGATCTCTGTGAGTCTGAGGCCAATGTGGTCTACAAGAGCTAGTTCCAGAGGCTGCAGATCAGCTGGACCACTTGAGCTCTGTGACCTTGAACAACTCACCTGAACTGAACTGAACTGAGCCTTGGTGTTCACACATGTTAAAAGAAAGTGAGGGCTGCTACGGATGCCAAGTGGCCCTAAGGATCTCCTGCTGTGGGTACAATTACCTCTAGCATGCTGAAAGAGAAAAGCAGATTCCTGGGTTCCGTTAGCCAATGAAGCCACAGTATATTTCTGGAGTTCTTGATTGCAGGTTATTTGAAGAGGATATGCCTCTTTTCTTCTTTATTGTTTTGTCTGTTTAGAGAACCAACAGACCATGATATCACACTGCTTTTTACCTTTAGCAGCATGCATGATAAATTGGGAAGATATATCAGGAGTATTTGATGTTTTATTTAGGGGAAGGTTTTTAAATGCCTTTGATAGTGTTTCTACTTTGGGAAGGGCCTCATGATTCTTAGAATGATATTTAGATACCCAAAGAGGCTCAGTTTTCACTTAACTAAACACTATCCCACTCTTGACTTATGCATTTTAAGGTCCCTTGAGGAGGAAAAAATAAAATACAAAAAGGATTGGTTTTCTGTGTAAAAGAAATGTACTGAAAGCTGCTCAGTGAACAGTTACCCAGACCGCATCTGTTGGTAATGTTTTGCACTCAGCTTTCTGCTGAGAGGTATGGGATGGCATTAGGTTTCTGATCAGATATTTGTGCATGTGTGTGTGTGTGTTTGTATGTGCATAGAATATACAAGCAAAGACATGTAAATACAGGGTATTTCTTTAGCTTAACTTGGTACTTGATTCTTACATGTATTCAAAACATTTAGCTTCATCTATAAGCTAATAAACATAAAATGGACATAGGCAAGTTTTATGAACAGCATACTGTCCCAAGGTTGCCTGCACAGCAAGATCCCTGTCAAACATGGAGGCAGTTTCCCAAGATACTGTATACAGCAATGACCTCAGTCTGCTTTGGGGGAAAGTTCTGCAGATCTAAGCCTAGAAGGCAAATGATCATGCAGAGAAAAAGTTCTGAAGCCCCATATTCTGTCCACATTACTACTGGGTGAGAGTTGTCATAGTCCTATCTGTTGTAGTTAGTTTTATATTCAATCTCTATAGCAACATACTGAGTGGTAGATTCTATTTTCCACACTTACATAGGAGAGTGTTTGGTCAAGCTATTTTAAGGATCCTAAGGTGTTAATTGCCACTCTCCTCTGCATGAAGGGCCTTATACCAAGATAAGGGGTAGTGACTAAAATGCCTGGCATTTTGTTCGAGGGGGGAGGTAGAGAGTGGTTATAGCCAAAATCAGGTTACCAGACTTCATCCTCTTTTCCAGTATTAGAACTTGTGAGAACAGAGGGCTGCAGAAATATGTATAGTCAGACGGAGAAACTAGGACCCCTTAGGTCTGACCCTTCAGAAGAGCAGAACCTGCCTCAATGAGCTTACAATCTTGAGACAGAAAACTCAACTTGGCTGGGGACATGCATGCCAATCTTAGAGAAGAAATCTAGTAGAAGACTGTGTTATGATGCTCTCTGCCTGTTTCCTATCTCACAGAGCACTATAAGGGTGGTGGAAGGGGCAAATAAAGGGTGTAGGGACTGTTGAAGGCCATTTTCTCAAGATCAGTCGTGTGAAAAAGTGGAGATTCCTATTTTGTGAGACAAGATGAGAATTGATGAGCCCTTCTTAGGAAGAAAACCATTTCCTCCAGTTTCTGCTTCTGACTTAGTACTAAAGATGCTGTGGTCAGGCAGAATGGATTTAAAGGATAAGTCAGATAGGTATCTGGCTACAGGATGAGGACAAGGGTCAAAGGTGTGTGTTGGGGAGGGGAGGGGGGTCAATGGACAATTGTTTCTTGTAACAATGGCTCTATCTAGTATTCTAGAATCCTTTTCTTGAAGTTAGCCAAAATTTAGTATCTCAGGAATCCTGTTTCTCCACCTACAGTCTTACTTGCAGTCTTTGTAGGATACAAGAAATCAAAGATGCCCCATGTACAACAGTTAAAGCAATGCCTGCCCATCCCTGCCCCTGTTGCCTCCACAAGAAATGGCCTGATCCCACTTAGGATCTACAAGTTTTTGTTTTCTACCCTGGGCCAGAACTTCAATGGCCTTTATAGAAGGGATCCTCATATCTCATATTTCTCTTCTTTCTTTTTTCTTTCTTTTTTTTTTTTGCCTTCTCTTGTTTAGACTCATAGACTTGAAGATGTGGCATAGACCTATAAGACTGTATTTTTAGAAGGAAGAAATCCCATGGCCCAGACATAACTCCTCACCATGGTGGCTAGCAAGTGCTGAAGCCAGTGGCGCCACTGGCTAAACCTCAGTGCCTCTTTACTCCTGGCAACACTACCCCATCTCTTCCAGATTTTCAGTCTTGGCTTTGTTCTTTCTTCTGATGAGAATCTCCCTACCTGTTCTTACTTCAGAGGTCTTTGGTCTCAGATAATGAACAACCTCAAAACTGGATAGAAAAATCTGCGATGGTTTGAACTATAAAACAAAGATTCATGAATAGTTGTGTTTTTTTTTAATTAAATGGCCATTTGAGTGTTGCATATGGTTTCTTTTTAAAAACAGCTGTGAATTGTCTTTGATAAAAAAAAGATTTATTAGTTTAAATTTTTAAGTTAATATTGAACAGTCAAATCACAAAAAAAGAGAAGATAATTCAAAGAACCAAATGAGCATTTAAACTCTCCCAAATAAATAATCTCTTCTCCCACCTCCTTCTGTGTCCTCCCTGCTTTTTCTCTAACTCTCCCCAACTGTCTCTACTACTTTCTGTACATTTAATACAATTTCTGTACATTAATGCATAATGCAAGCATGGCATGATTAAGTACTCCCTGTGGACCTACTATGGACAGGGGATTGCCATTGTTGTTTGGACTCTATGTTCCAGATTCCTGTGATTGACCCGACTTGGACCAGGTGTCCAATCAAATGGGAAGGTATGTAGTGTCATGGAAATGTATTACAAGCTAGAGCTACACAGATTAATTGAGGGATGGAGCCAGTTTCAGGTCAAACTCTATGGAGTTGGTGGGTGAGGTTGCTCAAACCTGTATCCCCAGTGCCCAGAAGAATTCTATTTCAGTGATAAATAATAAAATCCCATACTTTGTAAAGCACAGACACATATTTGCCACCCCCCCCCCAAAATATTATATTGGGTATAACATCTTCTGCTTTAGAGGAAAACAATTGTGTTAGGAAACTTAATAAAATCAGAAACAAGCACCTTTTACATCCTCTTGAATTCATACTTTCATGGTTCTATAGTAAAATGCTTCCTTATAAAATTTATTGAATAATTGTTGCTCCTTCGATACGTTTCAGGCACAGTTCCAAGCAATGGGAATAAACAGAGAACACAGCACTATGATCAAAGCTACTTTCCAGTAGAGAACAATTGACAATGTTGTGAACAAAATAATACAGGACAGGGGATAGTCTTATAGCACCACAAGGTATCACGGTGGTTTAGGAAGAGTAAAGACAGGATTCTCTGAGAGGTGACACTTGGCACTTAAGCAAAGACAAAATCATCTCAAGGCTCAATGATGAAGCAGTCACATTGACATTTGATTCCATCACTGACCACCAGCAAAACCAAACTAGACTGTGATCTCAACAATATAGGTTCATCTTCCTATTGTCATCTCATCTTTCTCCGAGATTCCAAGACCAATGATACCTACTGTTACAGACACAGAAAGAAAATAATCAAATTCTCTATGTCCCATAGGAGCAGGGGACAGAGATAATCTGGGCCTTGGTCCCAGTCTTTCTTCTTCAGGCTCATTTTTTTTTTTTTTTTGGTTTTTCGAGACAGGGTTTCTCTGTGGTTTTGGAGCCTGTCCTGGAACTAGCTCTTGTAGACCAGGCTGGTCTCGAACTCACAGAGATCCGCCTGCCTCTGCCTCCCGAGTGCTGGGATTAAAGGCGTGCGCCACCACCGCCCGGCTTCTCAGGCTCATTTTGTTTCTTACCATGACTATACTGTGGACCCAGAAATACTGACAGATGAGTTGGGACAAGCATGGCCTCTGTAAGCTGAAGTACTCTGATTAATACAAAACCTAAAAGCTTTGCACTGAAGATGGAATTACGTGGCAAGTTTCCTGTTCAGGCTAAGCTTCACACTTAGAATTCTTTCTATATTCATTAATACACGGGCATCAGAAAGGCATACCTGGTACAATGGGAAAAGATGCTGCTCTGTGCCCCAATCAGCCATCATATTTAGCTATGTCAAAATTTCCTTAGGCACAAAACGGGAGGGAAAGAGGTAACTTCTGTCTCTGCAACCACTAATTATAACTTGTTTCTCAGTCACCAAAGGGGACCAAGGTAAAGTTGAGTCATCTTTGGCCCAATGGGAAGGTAAACATTAAGAATTAGCATTTAATTGGATGATGGAATACAGGAATGTACACCGATCAGAAAAGAGAAAAAAAAACTGAGTCTAAATGTGTACTTGGAGTACCACATGGTACCACTGCATCCACAAGCTGAGCTTTAAGTTCATGTCCTCATTTCACTTGTTCTAGTCTCCTTTTGCTCAGATACTCTAGGAATCTAGTCTGTCTTCCTTCCTTCCTTTCTTCTTTCCTTCCTTCCCTCCTCCCTCCCTCCCTCCTTTCCTCCCTCCCTTTGACATCTCTCCTTCCTTCCTTCTGTCCTTCCTTTTTTTAACTTAACACTAGTCTCATTCTTTTTTAAATTAACAATTGATTCAATTTTTATGTATTATTATTATTATTATTATTATTATTATTATTATTATTATTTGGTTTTTCGAAACAGGGTTTCTCTGTAGCTTTGGTGCCAGTCCCGGAACTAGCTCTTGTAAACCAGGCTGGCCTCGAACTCACAGAGATCTGCCTGCCTCTGCCTCCCGAGTGCTGGGATTAAAGGCATGTGCCACCACCACCTGGCTCAATTTTTTATGTATTATTAAAGTGGAAGTTAGCTCTTTACCTCAAGACTTGAGATTCACAAGAGGTAGACCTTTCATGCTCCCAATTGGTATCCTCCCAATTGACTAAAAACTCTGATCCCATAAATCAGAGCTGGCCTCTTGGTGAAATGGATAAGGCTCCTTTTGAATCATTGCTGACATACTTCTTTTTGGATTAGACTGGGTGGTGATGCAAATGAACTACATCCTCTATAAGCAGACTTGCATGGAGCATTCCTATCCATCCTGAGACCATACACCTGCTACTCAGTTACATAAGCCAGAGAATTTAGCCAAAGATCATTCCTGCTGCCACCACAGGCTTCCCAATGCCTTTCCAGTCAAAATTGGAGCCCTACATGAAAGAACTGGATGCCTTCGTCCGAAAAGGGCATCTGTAGCATGAACCTTGTCTTTCCAAGAAAGCTGAACCATCACAGACCCAAATACTATGTAAATTCTGGAGAAAAAAAAAGAGGAAGATGATTTTTTTTTCCCCTCAGAACATTGAACATTAAGGATAAGTATGACTCTCTGGTTTTGAACTAGAAAAATAAATGCAAACACTTTATTGTTTTGTGATATTTTTCTATTTGATGAAATTTTTCTTAGACCAATCTTAGTAAAGGCAAATGAAGTTGAAGCTTTTTCTCTGTCTCTCCAGACATGTTTCACGTTCAATCAAGAAAACCCTGGTTTCTCCTTTAATTATCAGAACCACTTACAATGCTAGAAACAATTCTTAGCCAGCCTTCTTCCCAGGCAGCACAAGCAAAGGGAACCCAAGGGAGGAGGCACCCGAAAATAACCCTGAAGGCTTTGCCACTATGCTGGCGCATCATGGAAAACAAGCCAGGCAACTGACTGGAAGCCTTTAGAGCCCTCTCCTTTGTCAGTATATAGAGGACCAAGGAGCAGCTGGTTCACAGGCCACGCGACCAGGCATATTCCAAGAGTGCTCTGATTTCAGGCTGCATGATTTTTAGACTCAGTTCTGACATCAGACGGTAGACCCCTGAAGACCAATCCCTGGGTAGATGGCCTGACTACTTTTTCAGGTCCTGTACCAGTCCAAAGTCAAAACCTAAAGTCTTCTCAATTATTTAGTTAGACTGCTGTCTTACCCTGGGTCCATCCAGAAGCAGAGCCTGCTCGAAGACTGTGAATAGCTGCAATTAATCAGGACAGTGGTCTTAGGAAGTGCTGGCAGGTGAGGAAGGGATTTAGACTAGACTTTGAAGGAAGTCATGGAGAGGTCACTAATGAGCAGGGTGACCCTTGCTGAGGCCCATTCTAGCAGAAGCCCCCTCTGGGGAAAGTATACAATATGTGCAAATCCCTTACCTGAAGAGCAGGAAAGCGAGAGTCTTGTGCAGCAACCATGGCTACTGGCTGCTCCCTGGGGCATTTGGGCCCCTAGTGCATGTCATGTATTCAGCATCTATGCACTGATTGCGGGGAGGTTAAATAAGTTGCCATATGTCCCTAACCTTTAAAATGACAAGTCCTTGTAAGAACTGCCTTAAAGACCCAGCTCCAACCACTGTAAGCGCCCCCCTTCCCCATTCCCACATCCCAGTTAGATGGGGATTCTAGTCCCCTGCTGATTTGAGTCACAGCTCAACCTTGCTTACCCCTGTCACCACCACCATATGTCCTGACTCTTTCCTCCTCTTATTCCTTTCTCTCTTGTTGTTGAGTTGGCACCAAGGAATTAACTCCTGTCTCTTGGGTATGCCAAGCTTTCTCCAGCGCTGGCTTATCCCTCTCCTTCTCCAGACTCTCTTACCTGAGGCACTGTATCCACTAGCTTCAAGCTGACAACATTGAATTTCTGAGTTCTTAGACACTCTCAAACACCCGCTTCTCCCACCCACCCCTATTCACATCTGTGTTTCCTCTGCTGGCGAAGCTATTTTTTTTAAAATATTAAGCCAATATGTAAGATTAGTGTCGCTGGTATTGAGGGATGGTATGGGGCACAGAGAGAGAATAATTATCTCTAGTCTGACAACAAAAAGTGATAAAGAAAGAGAGACATTGCCCTCGGGGTCTTGAAGAGGACACTGTAGCTACCAGCCAAGACTGTTTTTTCCCAGGGGCTAAAAACTACAAAGAGGATGGGCAGGCATGCAGGATGCTGGAGGGCTCTGTTGTACATCCCATGTAGCCAGCACTAGCATCAGGGAGTGACTGAGGGACTCTACCCTTTGCAGGTCCCAAACTGAAAATAAAGTCAGTACTCAAAGAACTAAGATGTGGCTCAGTGATAGAGCACTTCGGAAGCACACATAAAACCTAGCACAACAAAATTAAGAAAAGAAAAACTTAAGCAAGTGGGATAGAAGTCATTGATGGAAAATACCCTGGTATAGATCAAAGAGTGTCAAATATATCATTTAAAGGACAAAAAAAAATCTGCAGTGTTTTAACAGAAAGTGAATATTAGAGATCCCTTCAGACTTTCTTTAAATTCCCACCTTACATACCTCTCTGGGGAATTTTTGAACCTTCTCAGAATGTCATGACTCTTCTGTGGCCTCGGGGGAAAAGCTGAGCACACGTGGCTTAATGATGGGAACAGGTTCTGAAAAAATATCGGGTGTTCTCCATTGTGAATCTCATAGACTGTGCCTGCTCACTTAGATGGAGCTTAGTCACTCTATGCGGGTTCTTTATGTAACCGAGAGACTTGATATACGTGAAATAGATAGGACAACTTCCGGGGGCAACAGGGACTTTTATTATTACATAAGTGGTTGGTTCTGTATGGTGGTAAGGACTGATCCCCAAGGCCTCGTGAATGCTAGGTAGGTATTGTAACACTGGGCCATTCCCATGCTCCAGAATATTGTTTTAGTCAACATTTTTCATAAATGGCAGCATACTCTATAGTAGTGACATAAAGTATAACACAGTGAATAATATATATATAGTATAAAACAGCACAGTCTTTATTATTTATAGTATATACTATGTATAGTACAGACTATTTAATAGTATACAGAAATATATGCATTGGCCTTTTCTATTGCTGGAAGGCCAGTAGCTTTGTTTACATCATGGATGCCCCAAACATTACCAGGTGAGTACTCGCATTAGTATGGATACATCATTCAGTGTTAATTCCTCAGCTCATTATAATGAATGTGAACCCAGTGATATATGTGGTTTGTTGCTGGTGAAAACATCACCCCTCTGCATGATCACATGAGAAATTCACAAACACGTAAATGACATTTCAAGTATTGGAAGTATTCTGGAGAAAATCCAAGTAAGAACAGAATGTTTGAAAGGACACTGTTCCTAGGTAAGAGTGGGATTTCACATCGGTAGTTTGATTTTGGAACATAACTGAATCTTGCTAGGCCCAAATATGCACACTTTTTTTCCTTGCGGTTTATTTTTTTTATTTTTGGAGATCAAGTCTTTCTATATTGCCCAGGCAGTTCTCACACCAATGGGGCTCAGGCAATCCACCTGAGCCTCCTTGTCTTCTGGAAGTACAAACAGATGCTTCCATGCCTGGTATTATCCACTTTTTGAAAATACAAACTGTACTTAATTTGGTGGCTGCAGACACTGGTAAAAGCATTAGAGAATTCCTTTAAAAGCAAATGGTGATTTTTCAATTGTTGCCAGACGCTAAGCTAAGCGCACTAAGTATACAATTGTTCCCATACTCACCCAGGTCAGGTGCAGTGGAAACTCAAATTTCCATTTAGAGACAGAAAAGGTGATACTCTGAGGAGCCGTGAGGAATTTATCAGAGATCTGATTTCCTTTCCCTCAGAGGTCCTGTAGCGCGGGTTCCTAGACAGTGCATGCTGCTACCTTAGAGCAGCCTCTGTGCACGTGGCCCAGTGAGAGGCCCCCAAAGCCTTTCCAGCGGCCAGGCTCCTCAGCTGCGGGATTTTGATGTTTGCAGGCCAGCTCCACCTGACTGCCAGAGCTGGGGCCTGCGGCTGTTTTTCTGACTTTGATTGCTCAATCTGCAATCATGATCCCAGGGCTAGCTAGGCCTACGGAGCCCTAGAAGAGCAGGCAGGGGGGCTGTGGAGCAGTCCTCCTCCTGTGTTTGCTATTAGCAACCCGGGGAGTGATGCCAGCGGCCTCAGTGCTCGGTGGAGCCAGCAATCGCAGCGGGGTGGTCTGGGGGCCCTGGCAGTGAGCTAGAGAAACATCTCTGTGAAGCTGTTGCTGAAGAAACAGGAATGCCCAACCACCACGCTGCGCCTCAAGGAGGACCAAGCCTGGGGCCTCGGGATGTGGCCTCGCTCAGGGGAAACCCAGTGCTGACTACCAGGTTTCTCAGTGTGGGCATTCTGGACAACAATGCTGTTGTTCTTCTTTCCTCAAGGCAGCCTAGCTTTGGGCTAGGATCAGGACACGCCTCAATAGGGTAGGCTAGCAGGGCAGGTGCAATTGCGGGTGGGGGGCTCAACAGCTATTAATTCTATGATTTATGGGCATTCTAGCAGAGTCCCCTGAGCCTCGCTGTGTTCAACACTAGATCTCCTTCCTCACAGAGAGCTTTAAAACCCACAGCTCTGAAATCCCTACTGCCTCCTATTGGCCACACATTTATCCAGCAGTCATTGCGTGCCAACTGCTTCACCAGGCAGCGGGCAAACAGATGAACATAACAGGCGAGAGCTGTTCGTGCAGTAATATTGTAAAGACAAGAGATAGACATCAAACAGACAGAGGGACAAGAAAAATAACAGACAGAGACAGGGACTGTGTTGGAAGTTAAAGTAAGGTGAGGAGATAGCACTTGTGTTGGGGAAGATCTTTCTGCAGAGATGTTTAAGTTGATGCCAGATGCTGAGAAGGGATTGGGCACGAAAAGATTGGGAGAGCATTTCGGTTGATGTGAAGCCACAGGCTGGACCAAGTCTGGTGTGTTGGAAGAACGTCAGTTGATCAATGCTATTGGAAAGAACCTTTAGAAAAGAAGCAGATGAGCCAGGGTGTGTGAGCCTCGTGAGAAGTCTGACTTTGGATGAAGACAGAAGGTCAAAGAATTTGAAGACTTCTTAGATTCTGATGTATCTTTTTACAAGAACACTCGGGAATGGAGTGGAACGAAAGTGAAAACAAACCTACTGGGAGACAACTGCAGGACCAGTTGTGCCTGTGGGTGAGAAAACAGGCACAGAAAGGAGGGTAGCAAGACTTACTGAGAGTTTCCTGCGGGACAGAACTGAGTAGCAGGGAAAGCGCCATCAGTCCAGGCCACTAGAGAACCCTATCCATCCTTGCTCCGTCACACCCAGTGAAGAACAGAAGCTGAATCTACCTCCTAAAAATGGCAGCATTTTGTGTATTTGAGTTCAAGTGAAACTCACAGGAACGCGAGGACACAGGATGAAACTGGGAACAGTCAAGTGTGGATATGGTGTCAGCTGGACAATACTGTGCACCTGATCCCCACCCGGAATAAGAATTGCCTCTAGTCCTGCTTTGAAGCAGGGGCGGTGGCTTTGGTAGATTTATGTTAATCAGTCTTTGCAGACTGTGCAGACTCCCAGGCATCTTCAGGGGAGGGTGCTCCTGTCAGCCACAGGCAGGGCTCTGCAGAGTCACGAGGGTAAACTCCGAGCTACGGCAAGTGCAGCATCTGGGAAACAGATGCACCTGCCGGTAAAGATTAGCAAGAACACAGTTACGACACCTGCACCATAATGGTTGTAACCTTACAGGGAGGGTGCGGAGGGGCTTGTGGGCTAAGAAATACAAGGAAGCATAAGGCTGAAATTTCTAAATAAGTAGGATAGCACAGACAGACTGGGACAGGAGAAGCCTCTCACTGCCCACAAACTCTCTTCAAACTCCTTAAGCAGTCAACCTCCAATACGCACTCAAGTTATAGGTCTTCCATTTGCCTTACTCTTGTCTCCAGTGGTTTTATCTGAATATCCATTTATACAATATACAAAATGAGGATTCGGTATCTGTTCCTGCAAACAAAAAAAAATATATGAGAATAAATGTAGTTCACTAACAAGGAGTGGTAGACATTTTGCAAGGCCTAATGAGGTTGGTGATGTCCTGCAACTGTGTACCTTCTTCCAATGTAGATCCATGGCTTTTGAAATAATAATACAGGCAATAAGGCCTTTCTTAATCTGACCGTGTCTATCAGCTAACTCGTCCTACATGCTGTAACTTACATTGGGAGGAGAGATAACGTAGATATGTGAATATCTGTTTTCCAATGGATGGTCTTAGGTGACCTCTGATAAAGGGTCATTCAACTCTCAGAGGTGTTGTGACCCACAGGTTGAGAACTGCTACTCTAAACCAATCAAATTATAATTTCTGGAGTGGTTTTAAACTACTTTGTGTTAGCGTAATTTTAGATTTGCACAAAGGTTAAAAAGATGGTATGGTCTGGTCTGGTCAGAGGAACCTAATCAAAGAAAACACCCATAACTATATGCAATGCAAGGCAAAGAGCCGTTGTGGGAGGAGAGGACGGGAACCTCAGGGAACACTGTTAAGGAAACTCTGGCCGAATGATAGTGATCTTTCACAGAAGAGGCTCTTGCCATCTCCATTCCTAACAGCACCAAGAACTCAAGTAGGCTTCTGATTTTAGGGAGACCAGAAGGGTAAAACTTTCCACTCAAGAATAGAAGTGGGTGGCCTGATCTTCATAGTGAATTCCAGAACAGCCAGGGCTATGCGGAGAGACCCTGTCTCAACAAAGCAAAACAAAGACAGAAGCAGTCACCTGCATGAAAATGTCTAGGCCACTCAAAACATATTCTCAGGCTGGTGAAATGGTTCAGCAGATAAAGGGACTTGCAGAAAAGCCTTATGACCTGAGTTCAATTCCCAGGACTCACATGGTAGAAGAAGAAAACCAGCTCCCACATTCTTTGACTTGCATGTAAAGGGCCCTGAGTTCAAGCTCTAGCACCGCAAAAGAATTACTAGTAATAAATAATTAGATACCCACCCCATCTGCTTGTTTATGACTTGTCTTGCACCTTTAGCAAGACCAACCTAGCCTTGTTCATTTTTGATTCTTGGCAACACAGAAAAAGTTTCTGATCCTGAGAACTTAGATGAGCTGCAGACTGTGTCTTGGTAAATAAACGTTCACTTGAGTCTCAATGTTTACCAAGATACTGTTTGCAGGTTTCTCAGCGGTACATTTCCATCTTCACCCCAGCCACATCTCCAGATCCAGAGTATGGCATTGAATTCATCAGGTGTCCTGGTGCCAAAACTGCCAGTCAGCTTTCACACACCCTGGCCGTTCCCACCAAACTGTTGCTGCTCAATGCATGTTACACATGAATTAGTAACTTATAATACTTATGACCCAGTATTATAGCTTGGTTATTTATCACTGCATCCATATTTGGTACCCAAAGAGACCACATAAATCATGCTTTGTTTTTTTCCCTTCTCCCAACTTGTTCCCATCTAAGCTCATGTTTCTGCTAGGTGTGTTACACACGCCTGTAATCTCAGGCTCAAGAGCTAAGGCAAAAAGATCATCCATCTGAGACCAACTTTGGCTGCATAATAAGACTGGTTTCAAAGGAAGAAATCATCTTTCCATTTATAATATTAGAATGGAATAAAATATGCTAAGTTTCTTTTAAATTAAAATTGCAAGCTTGTCTTTACCAAACCTGACACGTCAGAGCTCTGTTCCCTTCAGTCCAGGTGGCTGAGTATCTGATAGCACAGGCAATATCCAGAGAAGCTCATTGGAATTCCTTCTATGCCCTAATGAGATGACTCCACTCAGGCTGGGGGCTGATGGGTAAACTTGGAATTCTAATGAATCCACTCTGGACAGATACCTCTAAGCTATTTCTGAGCTGCCACATTTTGAGCAGAATCTCACACTGGATTTCCTGGTTTCCAGCAATACAGAATAGTGAGTATGTATATTCTGTGCACATCCTTGGTGGTTTGAATGAGAATGGCTCCCACAGGCTCCTATGTGTGGATACTTGGTCCCCAGTTGGTGGAACTATTTGGGAAGGATTAGGAGGTGTGGCCTTGTTGAAGAAGGTGTGTCAGTTGAGGCAGTCCTTGAGGTTTCAAAAGACTCACGTCATGCCCAGCATTCCTCTCTGCCTCCTACTTATGGATCAAGATGTGAACTCTCAGCTATTCCTGTTGCCATGCCTTTGCTCCACCAGCATGAACTCTAACCCTTGGAGCCATAGTCCCAATTAAATGCTTTCTGTTAGAAGTTGCCTTGGTCTTGGTGCTTTGTCACAGCTGTAGAAAAGGAACTTAACCAATATCTGTCCATGTATGTGGGGGAGGAGAGTATAAGATAAGAACCAAGGGATAAAAGAAATGAAAGAGAAGGTTTTTCCCTTGCCCTTGAATATAGGCTGAGTACATGAGCCCAGCAGATTTTGACAGAGGAGAAGAGAGGTGAGTACTTTGACAGTAGCAGGTGAGGGAGGCCTTTGCTATATTCCATGCACGGTCTTCACCAGTGCCCCTGCCTTCATGTATGATGCTCTCACAACCTGAGGAACTCAGCATACTTGCTGAGGAATCTCACCCCCCCCCCAGATGAGTCTCCTACACTTCCTACCAAATTGCCAGTTTCTCACTTGAAGTTTTGGACTTGAAGTCCAAAAAGACTACATGAGCTTAGCATGGCCTTCTGAATGATGAAGAGGGGATAGAAGAGAGAATAAATAAATCAAGGCCTCATCACTAGTATTGATTCTACTATAATAATAGGGATAATTGCCAGTCCCTGGGGATTGCACTCTAGCTAGGGCTCATGATATTCAGTCAGTCCTAATATTTGTTGACCATCTACTATGTTCCCAACCCTATTGAGGGAATGTGTTCTGGGCATAACCGAGGGGGAAGTTACTCAACCTCCTGCTCCTCATCTCCTTTCTATGTGTAAATGGGGGTGATAATAGGGACCTTCTTAGTTGCATGGCATGCAGCAAAGCCTGCATAGTTCACTCCACTGCTTCTGGGCTCAGAAGTTGGTCTTGGACCACTTACTAAGACCCAAATAACTCCAACTTTAGAAACAAATAAGCAATTGCTCATGAAGAGGCAAGAATCCCACATCCCCCTCAGGTGTTGGGAGAGCTACAGGGATGCCCTTTCTGGCCAGCACTCTCACTAAATGATGGCCATTGGCAGAGTAGTAAAGAGATTTCCTATTGGCAGTGGCATCTGGTCTAGCTCAACAGCGTTTGTATGCTGGGATGGTGGGTGTAATCTGAAAAAATGTGATGGAAAAAATTCAATTTCACCAATTCCCTTCTTCCTGCCCTAGCCCCCAACTTCAGTTTTTCCTCACAGACCATGATGGGCATTTACTGGAAAGAAATCTCACCTCGAGGAGAATGACAGGCTAAGAATAGAATCGCTGGTTGTTTCTCAGATACCGTATGAAAAATTCAGATTAAGTGGAGCTTCCTTTGTTCCCTTGTCCTATTTTCTTTTATTGAGGATCCAAAGGCAGCGCCATCCATCTCCAATGCGCCTTCCGAGCGTGCTTTGTTTCTGCTCCACTTCCTGCCTGCCGCTCCCTCATAGTGATAGTCGCGGTCTGTAAAACTAATGTAAGAGAATGAAAAGGAATGAGACGGTCAAGTCTGGAGGGCAGAATCGGGAGAGAAGACAATGACACCGTAGCACACTGAGTTATTCTCAGTATGTCAGTTAGCTTTGGCTGGGTAACAAATGACCCCGAAACTTAGTGAGGTCAAAAGCAATCCATTTATATAGCTCACTGTTGTATAGATCTGCTATTTGGACTGAGTTCATCTCAACTCATTATAAAGTTAGTTAGCAAGATCATTTGGCAGCTAGATGGTCTAGAGTGTCCTTCACAATGATTTTTAGAGTCTACCTCATCATTCACGAGACTAGCTAAGTTCACACACGGTCAGACTACATGGATCCAGAAAGGGATGGAGAACCCCCTCATTCCAGTCAAGAGTCATTTCCACGGGTTGTTTTTCCTAATTGTCCTAGTCTACTTCCTATTGCTCTGATAAACATCATGACCCATTTCCAACTTGGGAAGGAAAGGGTTTATTTAATCTTGCAGTTTACAGCCCTTTCTGAAGGGAAGTCAGGGCAGAACTCAAGACAGGAACCTGGAGGTGGGAACTGAAGCAGAGGCCAGGGAGCAGTCTGCTTGCTGGCTTGTTCCTTATGGCTGATTCAACCTGGTTTCTTATATAGCCCAGAACCACCAGCCCTAGACTGGCATTGCCCCCAGTGGGCTGGGCCCTCCAACACATCAATCATTTGTCCAAAAAAAAAAAAAAATCCCTCACAGGCTTACTTACAGGTCAGTACAATGGAAGTGTTTTCCCAAATGAGTTTCATTCTTTCCAGGTATCTAGCTGCTATCAATCTGGGGAAGAAAACAAACACAGGTTTGGCAGAATCCCTTGTATGCTTTGTATGGCTCTTTAACGCCCAGTTTGCAGGAGCCCAGCCCAACAGGATAAGTGGCTGGTAGAGCTAAGTCCTCAGAATCTGCATTTTTAGCAAGCTCCCAGGAAATGCTGATACTGCAGGACCATGCACCTCACAGTGAGGCACTCTGGAGGAGAGCAGCGGCGGCAGCGTGGAGGAGAGCGTTCGTTGTTCTGCTCCAAGAGGAGGAAATGCACGTTCAAGTTCAGGAAAGATGTCATAGACGCACAACTGGTCAACTCTGTGCCCCCCCTCCACTTTCTAGTACAATTTCTAGTTATTGTACAATTTCTAGTACAGTAACGGGGAACCATTAGCACAGACCATTTTTACCTTGCACCCGAGTCCACGTCCGGCTTACAGTGAAGCCACAAGGCCCAGAGAAGTGGTTCAGTTCTTCAGTCCAGCCTCTTTAAGAGCTAAGCTTGTCTGCACTGCAAATGTGGCGGCTACAGCCATTCTTTTCCCCATTCATTCATTTCCTTCCCTGGCTGTGAAGCCCCTATGGAACAAGGTGCTATGAGCTCAGCCAGCAGCCTCCACAGACTCCACAATTCAAGTTGTGTTTCTCGCTGGAGGAAAAACAGTTCTCATCAAGTGAGGTTCGGGCAGAAAGAAAGGCACAGGTACATCACTGCAAATGTGGCGGCTACAGCACAGCACCCTCTCCAAGGGCCTCCGTGCTCATTTTAAATGACAAAGAGCCTCATATTGCTTTTTTTGGGTTTCTTAGGAGGAGTAAAAGAGCATCTGCAAATGTCAATGCATTTCTGGCTCTCCTGAAATGAAATGGAGCGTTCCCGGCCATGCAGCCTAGCCCGGGGCTTCCCAGGTGCCTGCGCTTGTTCGGAGTGTGGTCTGCAGACCAGAAGCATTGTGGGAAAACTTCATGAGAATGCTAATCACAACCCCCGCCACAGAGCAACTGGCCTGGGCCACTGTAGATAGAATGCAGGAATCTACATTATATATTAGCAGTGCTATCCGGCAGTTGTGTTGCACGCCTTCAATTCCAGGACCTGTGAGGCAGAGACAGGAGGATCTCTGAGCTCTAGGTCAGCCTGGTCTACAGAGTGAGTCCCAAGACAGTCGGGGCTACACAAAGAAACCCTGTCTTGTAAAACCAAAAATTAAAAGAAGAGGTGGGAGGAGGAGACAAAGAAGTATGAAGACAAAAGTGCAGCCAATTTATCCTAAGACCTTCGTGGGCTTTTATTTGATACAGCTGGGTAGAACCTTATTCTCTAAAGTATGGTGAGTGTGCTAAGGGGAAATTGGCTTCCAGACAGTGAAGGGCTCAGGAAACATGGAAAAGAGAGTGGGAAGCAGGTTTCAGCATTACTCTCCTTAAAACAGAGATAGCCTCCTCATCATGCCAGTAAAAACATTAGTATCTCTTGACTCCGTTCCCAACCCCCTTCTTTCTTAAAGTCAGATAAACAACTTCATTTTGGCTGGGGATATGGGATTTTAGCAAGAATGGCTTTGCTTCAATTTGACACATGGGCATAACACAAGGCTCAGTTTAAACCAACAGTCTCTCACACCTTTTGTGGCAAAAGTGGGAGGTCTCTCATCTCTTCCTCACAGCTGTGCACCACACTTTTCATGTCCCAGGCTCCTGGACTAACCTGCTTTCCTCTCAGGACCAGTCACAGTGTGCAGGGGGATGCAGAGAACCAAAAGGCAAATGTAGAAAAAAGCACACACACTGAATGCCTGAGAGCCACAGAAGATTCCAGAAGAGACCTGAGCCCAGGTCAGCAGCCTCCTCCAGGAGATGCTGTTTGAAGGGCAGGAGAAAGGGTAATATAATGGATGTTTGGAGGATTTCAGCAAAGACAAGCAGGCAGTCATTCATATTGGGTTTGTTCCTAAAGGAACAGGGATTAACAAGCATGAGTTCTGATCCCTTGGAAATGTCAAGCAAACCTGACGCTGCTTCCAAAAAGGAACACAAATCCACTTGAAGGAAGGTGTGCCATCCTGTGTTTAAAGCAGCTAACCTTTCTTGCCTGGGCTTTGTCTTTCTGTTGTGTTATTCATGAACTCTCTCATTTCCACCACATCTCCCGAGGTTCTAGCTCAATGCACCACAGAATCAGGAAAGCCTGTTTGCCACAAATAGATTCCTCTTCAAGGTGAACTCATGGAAATTTTAGATATTTGTGCAGCTACAGAAGAGGAAATCTTAAGTCGGGGGAGCTTAAATGACCAAGAACCTTGGGAGGCTTGAGGCCCATATTCTGTGCACACTGCTGCTTTCCAGGTGCATCTACTGGCACATGAAAAGGAAAGATTAATAGCGAGATTCTTAAGTCTTCTTTTTTATAGGTCCTGAATACCTTCTACAATCGGCTAGAACTCTACCATCTTTTAGTGGAGACTGAAATACCTGCTATTTGTTCTCCAGAAGATTTGGGGGGATATTTTCTGTTTATGCACACCAAGGACCCACACACAATTTGATGGTGGCAATTAATAATTTTCTTTTTTTAATTGTATAAAAATTTATATAATTCCCAAATCCACCTCACCTCCCTACCTGCCCAACTTTATGTTCTTTCTCTCACTTTCAAAAAACAAAACAAAAAAACAGACCCCCCAAAAACTCACAAAGATGAAAATAAAAAAGAACAAAACATGAATGCAATATAAAATACCAGGAAAATAAAGCAAATGAAACAAAGAGTTCACAAAAATACCACTGAATCCCTTTTACATTGGCAAACTGCTCCTGGCCTGCCCCGGAGCCTGTCCTGAAATGCGGCTGATATACCCAGTGAGAGAATGTACCCACTGGAGAAAACTCATTTCCCCATCACCAGCAGTATCACTTGCAAATAGTTTCTTCTTTATGGGTGGGGTCCCGTGTCACCATTACTGCATCAATCTATCTTGCTGCAGGTCATTGTTATAGGCGGCAGCATTTGCAGTTGGGTGATATCGATGACTGCATTTCCCCTCTGGAAGTATACAGAGTACTTTCCAGAACACTAGTAACTGAGTTGGGCATCAGCTTGACTTCTCCATGTTTAATGACATAAGTGTTATCTTCACCCATAGGATCTTTCCATCCAGTTGTGGAATGCAACCAAGAGCCTATGATTTGTGGAGGTTTCTATAGGGCCTCTTTGGCCCATGACATTTTGGCCAATAAGATGTGACCCATTCCTGTAACTGGAGGCTGTACTTGGTGGCATAAAATGTCTAACTGGGGCATTGTACCTTTATTTAGATTATCTTCATATCTGTATATATATATATATGTATGTATATATGTATATAGATATATATTATAAAACTTCTATAGTAATAGATTCTTCCCATGTGGTTTTTCAAATGGTTTTAGTGTTAGTTGTCCCTCTCCATATTTCCTCCTTTACCTGTTGCTCCGAATCCTTTCCTATTTAATCCTCCTAGTCTAGTTTGCCCTTTGTCTCTCTATAACTCTATTTCCCCTTCCTTGAGAGATGCTGTCCCCACCTCTAATCTTCAACTACGTACTTGTGGCACAGATATGGAAAGTTTAAAAACTAACATCCACATGTAAAAGAAAACATGCAATATTTTTCTTTTCGGGTGTGGGTTACCTCACTTCAGATGACTTTTGGGGGGTAGCTCCATACACTCATCTGCAAATGTCATAATTTTGTTTTTATTAGCAGCTGGATAATAATAAATGATATAATTGGTTCACATTTTCATCATCTGTTTATTTATGAATGGACATCTAGACTGCTTCCAATCTCTCTGCAGTAAGATGTAGAGCCCTTTGAATTATATAAAAAGTTATGCAGCTGGATTTTGAGGAAGACCAATTCTCAGCTTCCTGAGAAACCCACACACTGACATCCATAGTGGCTGTACCAGTTTGCACTCCCATCAGCAATGAATAAGTGCTCCCTTTCCCCACATGCTCACCAGCATGCACTATCATTTGTTTTATTGATCTTGGCCACTATTACAGGCTTAAGATGAAATCTCAAAGTAGTTTCGATTTGCATTTCCCTAGTGGCTAAGGATATTGAACATTTCTTTAAATGTTTCCCTGTCTGTTGTGTTTCATCTTTCAAGCTCTCTGCTTAGATCCATACCCCATTTTTAATTGGGTCATTGGTTTGCAATGAATGATTTTCAAAGAATTAGCACATGGCTCTTTTCTGACTAGGTAGTGAGTTTATGCCAAAGATTATTTTACATTCCCGGAATATCTGAGGAATAATGATTTATAGTCAGTAAGGAGAGGAAAATTGAAATAAGTTTGTTAAAAGGACTTTCAAGCAGATTAATGTGCTTTGAGAATATATTTCCTGCTGGAAAGAAATCATCTGAATCTTTAATGGATCAAAATTACTTGTTCAGTCTGTTGTAAACTAACATCTGCCTTTACAATCCAGTCTCTAATTCAGAGTCAGGAAGAGTTAAAACTTTTTGGGAATGATAGATACATTTATTTTCTTGTGTCAAAAGTTTCACGGCAATTTTTAAAATTTTTACATTAAATATATGTTTATTGTATACTACCTATACTACAATAAAGCTGTTAAAAGAAAGAAAATAGTAAGTCTAGGAATGAAGCCACATACCTGTAACCCTAGCACTTGGAAGGCTGAGACAGGAAGACCTGGAGTTCCAGAGCAGCCTCGGCTACATGGTAAGCCTTGACTCACAATTAGATAGAAAGTCAAAGAAAAGTTTATGCCCTTAGAAAATTAGGCAGTCTTTGATTAACCTTGAACAAGTCAAAGGTATAAATACTCCAGTAAGGTTAAAATAAATGCTCTTCTGTTTTGTATATCTAAATTTTACATAATGCTATTAACATTAATCTAAGTAAGCAAACAGACTCTTTCAAGTCAGATCCTAATTGTGCCGCTTACTACCTTTATGATCCAGAACTATATATTTAAACCCTCTTAGTCTTGATTCCCTACATATAAAATGAGGATAATAAAGACAATAGTATAATTCTCATTTAAACTAAAAAGATCAATGAGAAATAATGGCCTGACATTCTCCAGTATTTTCTACTCAGAGTCTTTAAGTCACATCAAAGGATCTCTCTTCCCCTAAGCGTAGGGACAACCCAGAGATTAGTTTAAGATAGGAAAAGAGAAAGACCTGGGAGTTTGCTTGCTGGCATTTGCTAAATCAGAAGTCTAAAGGGGGCTTTTGACCAGTGTGATGACCCTGACCCTCAACCCTCCAGCTTTTCACAAACCTGGCTGTCTTCACAGACACACAGGAGGAGGAAAGCTCTTCAGAGTCAGAGGGCGACTCTGCTCACCTTGCCACACTTCTAGTTCATATTACACCTCACACACTTATTCTTCACAAGAGCAAAGGCTATGATCAAAACAAAGACTGGATGGGCAAAGTGAGTGTGTCAGAGTAAGGTCTTCCTGGCTCTCGGAATCACAGTGTAGGGACATACCCACATCTTCTCCTGGGCCCTCCACCTGCTCAGAACTATAGTCTATGATTCTCTGAGGACAATGTGTTATCACATACAAGGATCCAAAGAGTGTTTTCTTTTTTATTATTATTAAAGTTTTTCACTTATTTCCAAATAGTGTTTTCTAAGCCCTGGGTGCTCATTCCTCTTCTTAACAGGACCTTTGAAAGTTAACAATGTGATTTCTATGTAATGGAGACACTTCTGGGTGCCAGGAACCATTCCAGAAGTGTCTGGGGACACTAATGCAAGCTATCTAACAGCTGTATATGCAGAATAATGACATTTAAAAATAGTCTGCTCTACATATTATGTGTACTCTGGGCCTAGGGAAAAGTTCTTGGTACCTGCAGAGAAGTTAATCTGGCAGTTTCAGGGTGAGCTGGCCAGGCTTTCCATCCTGCTGCCTGGCAGGGATCTTTGAACAGGATGTGCCATCATGTTCCCACAGAGCCCACAGATGGCTTGAACCTGTTTTGGAGATGTCTCCTCCCTACAGCCTGAACTGTAAGAGTCCCTGGAGAGTTCCTATTCCAAGTACTGTTGGTCCCTCGTGAGATACCCTTGGATCCCCTGCCAGATTCCTTCATAAATTCTGTGTGTTTTGCTGCTGGAGATAACTGAGACTTTCCCTATACAGGGGGCTGCTTGGTCCAGAGGACAGAAATGCCTGGGTGCTCATGCCTAAATGTCTTTAGCTAATGACTGACACGGAGATAGAGAAGGTTGTTGATGGAGGTTCCGCTGAAATAATTACTCAGAAACTATAATTTTTAAAACACTGCTTGGCCAATAGCTTAGGCGTATTGCTAGCTAGCTCTTATATATTAAATTAACCCATTTCCTGGGATTTTGATCCTACTGCACGTACTGGCTTTGTGGGAGCCTAGGCAGTTTGGATGCTCACCTTACTAGACCTGGATGGAGGTGGGTGGTCCTTGGACTTCCCACAGGGCAGGGAACCCTGATTGCTCTTCGGGCTGACAAGGGAAGGGTACTTGATCAGGGGAGGGGGAGGGAAATGGGAGGCAGAAATCTTTAATAAATAAATAATTAAATAAATAAATTAACCCATTTTCATTCATCTGTGCATCACCATGAGGTAGTGGCCTACCCACAAAGTTTTGAGGGGTTCTTTTGGAGGTATCTGGCTCCTGTAATGGCTACATGGCTTCTCTCTGAGTCCACCTTCTTTCTACCAGCATTCAGTTTAGTTTTCCTGCCTAGCTCTACTCTGCCCTATCACAGGCCAAAGTCGCTTCTTTATTCATAAACCAATAAAAGCAACAGAAGCTCAGTTTCCTGGTCTTCTGATCAACATCCTCTAAGTTGTGTGTAAGGCCTTACAACTCCCGCCAAGTTAAGACCAGTGCAGGAAATCTACTTTGCTCATCCTCTTCCTTTCTCTTAACTTCCTTCCTCACTTGATTTCCTGGTCTGCCCTGAGAGAACCCTTTCAGTAAGTCATTTGCCCACAGGCTCTTGGCTAAAGGTTGGCTGTTGGGAGAGGCCTACTATCTCCAAACTCCAAGAAGAGAAGTGTCTCTCTGCAGACAGCTTGCTGAGTCCTGAAGAAGGGGGGGGGAGTCATAATCTAAAATTCTAGACAAATGGGCCTTGTCTTAATCAATTTGCCCACTCCAAGTCATTTATTCATGAACACTTTGGAGACTAAAAGACAAAACAGCATTGGGTCATACAGTCCATTAAAAATTCAGAATTCTCCAAGAAAACATCCGTTACCATAACAAGGCAGAATGCTGGAGTAAGACCTGCCTCCCCTCAGGTCTGGGAGGTGCTCTGTAATGTGCTGGGAAGTGCCACAGCTTGGAGAACTTCTCCAACATGGATGTAGCTTTTTCTGTGTGCCTCAGAGACCTCAGGGGAAGGTGCCTAGCTTCCACCTCCTGTCAGCTAGCACAAGAGGGCTAAAGCTTCATATCAGACTTATGGCCTTCTAAACAAAGGCATCTGCCATCCAATGCCCCTAAAACTGAAGGGATCCTTCCCTGAAGGCATGAAGGCAGCTCAGGGACTAGCTTTAGGAAAACCTAAAAGGTTGCCTATTGGTGTTTGACAAATCTCAAGTCCAAGGGGGCTCTCAGTGAGTTAATGGCCATAATTCACAACCAGTCAATTTTCTAAAAGCCTCATTGGTTTCACATGGGTAGGAAAAAAAGCACTTGGAAGTTAGATTGACTTATCAAGTAATACTTGTTTACCTAGCCACATCCTCAACTCTCTCATTCTCCATTATGCCTATCCTTCAAAGGAACAGGGCTGTGGGGTAGGACTTCCCTGAAGTCCGTATGTGAGGCTTGGTCTCTGACCAAAGAAGAGGCACAGTGAAGGGGTCTCAGACTCAAGCAAAACTAAGAGTGATAATGTTAAGGAGAAATACCTTATTTTATTATATTATTATTATTAGTTTCTCATGACAGCATTTCGCTGTGAAGCGCCGGCTGTCCTGGAACTTGATCTGTAGACCACATTGGATCCATCTCCCCTGTCTCTGCCTCCCAGGTGCTGTGATTAAAGGCGTGTGCGCCACCACACCCAACTTACTTATTTTAAGCAATGATTTAAACCTTTCCTGGATTGGGTGATTCATATGGGTTAAAAGGGAAAGGCTTGAGTCCTGTACTCATTGAAATTCTTTTGTTTTCTTGAATGAAATTAAAAAAGGTTCACCTCCTTTTCCATATACTATGACCTTGACAATGTTGCATTTGTGTGTGGTGTGTGATGTGTGTGTGTTTGTGTGTGTATGTGTGTGTGTGTGTGTGTGTGTGTGTGTGTGTGTTCAAAGCTTGGAATAGGACGGATGAGGTGACTCAATTAGCAAAGATTCTGTTGACCTGAATTCAGCCCTGGAACCCACATGGTAAAAGAAAAACTGACTTCTACAAGTTGTTCCCACACATAGAAACAGACATACCAAAAACATTTTTTAAAAAAAAAATTTCAAGCACAGAATGAGATTATATGTTTTTTTAAAAGGTGATAAGAATTAAATATATACCTAACAACAATACATAAAAATAGATAGGTCCAACTAAATCGAGAATTAGTGATAATAGCTTTGGCATTTCCTTTCCACAGAAGCAAATGCTGGGATGTAAACAATGTTATGGAGGCAGTGCTTAAAGTGGAGCAGATGGATTGAGGCAGGCTGTAAAACCACAAGCTGCTTGTGGGCAGATTAAAGGCGTCTCAGGGAGGATGAGCTTTGGGTTGTTTTCAACACTCAAGTGCTCCATAAATGAGTCTGAGTTAAAACTAGAGAGAGGTGTTTCTAAGAAGCAGCAGTTGTTAACATCTATCTATCTAGATAGGAACATAACCTGATATTTTTAATTTAAGCTTCACCAAGCAGATCTTGGTCTATTCAAAGCGCAAAGTCCAGTTTTTTAACTAATGTGTTCTTTTTTAAACTCCTAGCTTTTGGTATTCATAAGAAGAAAAGGTCTTATTGACAAGGAACTATTGAGAAAAATAGCAAGTCAGACTCTAGGCTTTTTCCATTTATACAAAAGGATACGTTTACCAGGGTTAAAAAAAAAAAAAGTACCACTGGGACGGAGGAATGACAAAAAATAAGTTTTAAATTCTTCTTCTGATATGAAATATTTTAAAAATCAAATGTAAATAAATCACAAGTTTAAAACAGAGCATGCATAAGCCTCTGTGAAAAGCAATGTCAGCAAAGTTTCAGAGGTCCTTAAACACTCATCTTCCTTGGCCTGTGAGTCCGCTCCAATGGGCAAGGGAATTATAGAAGATGTGCTGAAGTTCCTGTGGACATATATTGTGGCAGTCTAGTTTATCATTACAAGGAAGAAAAGGAGCAGGGGTGCCAGACAGACAGGTGAACAAAACACTAAACACCCAGTAATAGAAACACCAAATAAATCATAAATTTATATGATGGGACACAGGTCAGGTTTAAAGTGGCATGTAATTAATATTTAATGCTAAATTTCATAATAGGATTAGTAATTAAAGAAAAACTTGGTAATATGCATTTGGTCCTAATTTTAAAAGAAGTTAATGCCCCACCACACACCACACACACACACACACAGAGAGAGAGAGAGAGAGAGAGAGAGAGATGTATTTCATCTTCCTGGTGATCTTTCATGTAAATTGCTCCCTGGGATCTTTTCCCAGGGGTTCTTGAATTGTCCCGGGGTGGGTGTGGCCTAGCAGTGGTCTTCATTAAAGCTCCTCAGGAGGCTTTTATGTGTCTTCTTGAGTTTGAGAACCTTAAATATAACATTAAAAGAAATACTGTTCTTACTCAGTTTCCTCAGAGACCCCAAGGATAGCCATTAAGTTTTCGAAACAAGCATGTTACTTGACAGCCACTGTCAGGTATAACCACATGGTACGCAAGGTAAAACTGTCTTGCTTGCATCTTTAAGAAAAATTGCATAAAACCTTAAAACTAAAACCAAATAACAGAAGCATGTATGTCTATCTTTCCACTTGTCAGACTGATGCAATATCGAATGGACTCACTGATTACCTAATTCCCTTTCTTTAACTCACGATACAGTAAAAGAATAAATTTTAATCACTGCCATGCTCCATGAGACCCTAGTTTGTTGATGTGAAATTAGTGTGTGATGCATGTGTTCGCAGCTTCTCTATAGTGATCCACAGAGTGACGAGCTGTCACCTCGCTGCCCTACCGAGTCTGTGACTGTACTCTTATCCCAGCATTATACACAGGTCACCTTTAGAGCGGTTATGCCATCTTGTTGGTTTTCCTCACTAGAGAGCTGGATTAATCTCTGACACAACCTTTCTTTACTCTCCTGAGAATCGTGTGTTCAACTTCTGAACCTAATGCTTTTGAAACTATCCAAGGTCAAATGTGGATTTGGAGATAGAAAAACAAAACAAAACAAAACAAAACAAAACAAAAAAAAACCTCATCCTGACAGGAGATTCTGGCAAAATCATCTCAAATTGAAAGCTTCCCTCTTTAAAGGAAATGCTCCGTGTGACTTACAGAAATGTTCCAGCCTTTGCCCACAAGGTCTAATCTAAAGTGCTTTTCAAACCCTCTCCACGTTAAGGACAACGAGTGACAAACTGTGTAACCGGAGAAGTCAAATTTGCACACTGAAGCAGTTGCAATCACACCAGTGACTTATCTCAAGCGAACGGAGATTGGGGTAAATCTAATTTGATAAATTGGCCTTCTGTCCCCCATCGACTCACAATCACTTCAGGGGCACTTTATCATCATGTGGAGCCCTTCTGCTGTTAGCAGAGTCTCCAGACTCTTTGGCTGGGACTCCTTTTATGTTCCCACTCTTTGTGTCAAACATTTAATGGTTTGAAGAAAGAAAAAAAAACCTAGAATATAAGCTAGTTTTTTTTTAATTTTTTTTTATTGCGAAAAGAAGGAAAAAAAACATAAACAAAAAACAAGTTTCCACCTCCTCCCAGCCTCCCATTTCCCTTCCCCTCCTCCCACCCTTCTCCCCCTCCTCCCACCCTTCTCCCCCTCCCCCCACTCCTCTCCCCCTCCCTCTCCAGTCCACAGAGCAGTCCGGGTTCCCTGCCCTGTGTTAAGTCCTAGGTCCTCCCCCCTCCGTCCATATCTAGGAAGGTGAACATCCAAACTGGCTAGGCTCCCACAAAGCCAGCACATTAAGTAGGATCAAAACCCCGTGCCATTGTCCTTGGTGTCTCATCAGCCCTCATTGTTCGCCATGTTCAGAGAATCCGGTTTTATCCCATGCTTTTTCGGTCACAGTCCAGCTGGCCTTGGTGAGCTCCCAGTAGATCAGCTCCACTGTCTCAGTGGGTGGATGCACGCCTCGTGGTCCCGAATTCTTTGCTCATGTTCTCCCTCCTTCTGCTCCTCCTTGGGACCTTGGGAGCTCAGTCCAGTGCTCCTGTGTGGGTCTCTGTCTCTATCTCTATCCATCACCAGATGAAGATTCTATGATGATATGCAAGATATTCGTCAGTATTGCTCTAGGATAGGGTCATTTCAGGTTCCCAATCCTCAGCTGCCCAAGGAACTAACTGGGAACCTCATCTTGGGCACTAGGGAGCCCCTCTAGGGTCAAGTCTCTTGCCCACCCTAAAGTGGCTCCATTAACTAAGAACCGCTAGTTGTTTTTTATAGCAACTCTGCGGTGGATTCCCCTGAGAGCCAATAACTTTGCAGTGAGCCAATTCCCTTTACCGTGACAAGAGGGTGGTGGGCAGGGGCTCTGTGTGGAGGGAGGCTGTGTGCAAAAATCTTCACTTTAGGGAGAGACTTAGAGGAGATATTATTGCAAAGCCAAAAATGTGGGGGACATTTTCAGCGAAAGTAAAAGATATAAATTTCCTTTATTGACTGAAACAATTTCTCTGAAAAATATCAATTGGGGGTGCCACTTTTGTTTCTGTTCCTGGCCCCAAATTTGTTCAGCTCTGAAAAGAATGAGTAAGCAGAAAGAATTCAATCCCTCAAGCTCTAATCTCCATGTAGTTTTGTGGAAGAACTTGCTGTCAAAGAACTGAATTTGTTCTAGCTAATGGGAGTGACATAAGAGCCCACACTTATGAAGGAATGTGGGATTATGGGATCACCATCAAGGGTGATGCTTTGACTTTCTTCATGGAGCCGAATATCCAGGTTAGAAGGGAATGTGATACAATATCATATACCATCCCATAAATAAATCATGTCCACTAAAATCAGCCAGTCTTTCTTTGAGTACTTCCAGCAATAAGGGTTTCACTTCTCCAACACACTGCTTCTTCTGAATGCTGGTGATTTTCTCCTTGGGCACTATTGCAAATTTTTATTCTATCATTTGGGTAATATTCCATTAATTATTACAGTACAAGTAGCTAAAGCAGGCAAAGGTTATGGTCTCCTCCTTCATGACTTTGAATCTATAAATGATTTTATAGAGAAGAATATTCTGTGTGGACTCTCGCTTTTATTCAAATATTTATTAAACAGCAGATCCAATCCTAGTCTAAAACCCAATGAAACCCCACCATGTTAATTAGATTTCTGTTACTGTAACAAACACCAGAAACAAACAACTTACAAAAAGAGAAGGTTGATTTTGACTAACTGTTTTTGAAAGTTCCATTGCAAGATGTCTCAATCCCTTCACTTCTGGGCCAGTAGTAGACAGGACATCATGGCAAGATGAGTATAGCAATAGGAAAGGCACTGAACACATCAGTCATTGTTTTCTGTCACATTCTGAAGACAACATCAGCGAGAGCAGACAGGTCCTTTCCTTCTGAGATTCCTCATATTTGCATTAAACAATGCCTTGAAGTTGGGCCCTAGACTGAGCATTAAAACAATCATGCTTTGGATGACCTGTAACTTCAACCAAATTCTTCCACCTCTCTGAACTTCCTTTCTTCCTCTGGGTAGTGACCAGCTTATACCCTTTCAATGCTGGCCATTCTGTGACATTCTGCACGTGAAATCTTCAAATCCAAGGAAGTCCAACCCAGATTTACCATATTTCTTAACATGGCTAGAATGGAAATTTTCTTCTTTCCCATTTTTTTCCTGATGGGATGATTTATTGATACCGTTAAGTGTCTGGAATATGTAATAAAATACAGTTCATAAATAAAAGGAAGTTGTCCCTAGATTGAGTTCAATGGAAGCACTCTCCTCAACAAAGATTGATATGGCAGTGATATATTAAGAAAGTATTCTAAGAGTACACTTGGAGAAAGGAACAGGTAGCCAAACAAAGGAGTCATTGATACAAGCTGCAGTTCCAGCCCTGGTGCAGGCTGCAGGATTCTCTGGAATTCATGTTTTAAGGCCGGGCTTTTGTGTTATATATCCTGCCCCAGTTACTGACCTGGAAGTCCTCAGTGAAGGAGATGATACAATGCTGGGTATTCTTTATAAAAAAGGGTCACAGGTGTAGCCACGGGAAGGTGATGGCAGAAGCAGCCACAGTGACCCAGTAGAGGAGCTGAACCCTGCACCAGACAACTTCCATAGCTGAAGCCAAAAGCTGTGAGGCCGAATACATGGAACTTCATGTGGCAACAGAAATGATCTAGTTTGAAAGACCATGGGGATCCTTTCTCTTTAATCTGGATGCAGTTCATTCATGACTCTTGAGTGGAATCCTTTTATTTAAGACTTAGCAAGACTTAAGGATTTATTTATTTATTTTGTAGCAATATTCTACAAAACATTGGTTTCCAAGAACCTACCTAATATTTCGAAAAGGAGCGTTTTCAATGGCTTTTCACAGGCATGGCGGAGGACAGATACTTGGACCAAAATGCATCTTGCTAGAGCATTCAGAGTCATCCCGAAGAGGCAGTGATGTGTCTCCAGCTGATTGCTGGATGTGGCTGTCCTCATGCTGGCCTCATGGCAGAAGTAGCTCAGTGAATGAACTGTGGTTTGTTTAAACTATGATCAGGATAAGTGAGACCGGTTCAGCTCCGTCTGCCCCTTTCTCCTAGTCAAATTAGTCTGCCATGCTTTGGCTCGCAAGTAAACAATTCGGAGCCACTGCAGAATACAAACTATTGCACTAAATACTCACTTAATCACATTTGCAAAACAGACAAAGAAACATTGGCATTTTTGAAAAAGAGACATTTAGTCCTACTCAGTACTAGTTGTGGCTGACTGCCCTGTTGCAATTAAGGAATTTCAATGCTGATTGCATTTAAATGTAAGGCCACCCATACCCAGCACGCTTACAGAACAAACCCAAACCAAAGTTACCTGTCAGCTATGCCCAAGACAGGGCTCATGAGAGATGCAGTCTTCCCTTCTCAGAAGAAAGGAGAACAGAACTGTGTTTAGATCGGGTATACAGATGGAATCCAAATCCATGTATGTGATGGCATGTAGTAGGATAGTCTGGCAAATAAAGAAGCCAGGCTTGAATAGGAAGTAGGTCTCTGGAATCCAAATCCATGTATGTGATGGCATGTAGTAGGATAGTCTGGCAAATAAAGAAGCCAGGCTTGAATAGGAAGTAGGTCTCTGCGAATGTTCAGTGCCTGGGAGATTCTGAGGAAGCGGGGGCGGGGGGGGCATTTTATGAGCTGATTAAAGTATCTGTCACTTGAGATGGTTCTTCAGCCAGGCTCTTCTGTACTTGTGTGTTTATGGTAACAAAGCATGAATATGCATCATCATATTGAAAAAAATGTTGAAAAATAAGGATGCCAGCACCTCAGATAACACGTAAAAACATGCTGGAGAACCACATGTTTCCTAGATCATTTTATCTCAGGGCTACCAGAATGTCCCATTGGATGCTTGCAGTTACCTTCAGCTACACGCAGATGCTACTACCATTAGCAGGTGATGGTGATGGGGGAGGGAAATAAGAAGAACTTATTGTTGTTGGAAGTGCAGATTCTAGCCCCACTTACACAGATTAATTTCTCTAATTGGTATAACTGGAAATATGCAATTTAACAAGTTACTAAAAAAGGTTTTGAGGCCAGGAACTCTCAGACCGTGCTACTAAAGGTCCTGCCATGAGCAGTTGTGACCTATCCTTTAGCCAGCTCCTGCAAGTAAAATAGATGCATAGGGGTTAATAATTTATTCATGAGTCATGTATCCATCATATCTGAGATACAGCCTTTTGATTTAACTAAGAAATGAATTGATACCAGGCAGGACCCACTAGAAAAAAGAAATTAGAATTTTATTCACAAGAATGTTCAAAATCTATTTACAGAGACACAAATCTGGACATACATTAAAAATTTAAAATCTTAGCTACAGCAGATTTAAGGAATGACTATTTTATTTTATATTTATGTATTTATTTTTTATTTTTGAGACAAGGTCTTACTATGTAGCCTCGGATGACCTAAAACTTATTATGTAGACCAGGCTGACCTGGAATTCACAAAGATTCACCTGCCTCTGATTCCTAAATTTTGGGATTAAAAGTGTGCACCCACATACCCAAGAGAAATGGCCATTAAACATGAAATTGGTTTGGCTTTGTTCTGTAAGGTTCGTGGGTGAGCACGACCTTACATTTAAAGGCAACCAGCATTGACATGTACACAGAGAGTTGCCATATACTATTTGTCAAAAGTACTCTTTGCTCTGATTTGTGTTTTAGAGTTAAAACATAAGCTTCATGTAATCATTTTCACATGACTAAAAAGATAATCACCAGACCACCCCTAGCCTCCAGCATCAGAATGCGCTGCCTTTGCCCTCTATCTTTTGTGGAGATGGACAGTGCCAGGCGTATTTCTTATTAACTATCTTGTTTTAGCTTTCCCAAGAAAAGCTTTTCTTGTGGAAACTAGGTAGTTTGGCCCCTCTCCGAACTCTAAGAATCCTTTCCCAAAGACTTTTAAGTCCACTTGAAGCAAATGATGCGAGAACTCTGGAGGCTATGAAAACTGGGCAACTCAAAAGAAGGATGGCCTGGTTTAGTCATTACATACTCACCAAAATGCCAGTGAAACTAAAAATAAGATGCTGTTCAGGCTTTAGTCTAAAGGAAAAATATCCATACAACTTGCTCTGAGAATAAACATGCTTTGAGAGTATTTATATTGAAACTGATCCATACTCCTGACCTACATCTGATGTGAGGGCCAGTCTTTCCTTCTAAGCCACAGTATGCTGTTCATATGTACATCACCATAAGGTTTGTGTAAGATTTAAATAGGCCACAAGTACAGAGAACCCTCTGAGAGTGCTAGTCAGCATGATTAAAGTTCCTTTGTTCTTCCTCCTGCTTTCTCGTCATAAATGCACTGATTTTAGAAACAAGCCATTCTTACAAACAAGAGATCCTCCATTCAAGTAGCTAGCAGAGGCAGACATCAAATACATGTAGCTCTCTGTGATATTCAAATACTAGGCATTGATTTTTATAAATGTGTCGGTTTGTTTTATTAATGAAGAGGATACATAGAGAGAAAGAAACCACTTGCTGGCTCTTTACCCTGTCCTCAAGATGTTCTTTTCCCATGGCCTGATGTTCATAGCATGATAGCCACACCTCTGTCCACCACACAGATCAAGCCACAGACCCCAATATTCACACTCAGCTCTTCCTCCCTGACCTAGCGTCTCTGAGAATAGACCCAGAGGTGGAGAGCAGTTTTATGTTATTGCACTTAACTAAGTCCTTCAACACATGAGGAAGCTCTCCCCAGTTCATCTGCCTCTTGTCTTAGTGTACAGCCACTATGAGAAAGTCTCTGATCTGACACTATCAATTTAGAGAGAAGATTTTTTTGATCTTTAGTTTTGGAGGGCCCACAATTAATTGGTCCTGTTGGTTGGGGATATGGTGAAGCCTTATGTTGAGAGCACACAGCAGAAGAAGCTTTTTACCTCATAGAAGCTAGGAATCAAAAGGGGGAGGAGGTAAAGGAGAGAGAGAGAGAGAGAGAGAGAGAGAGAGAGAGAGAGAGAGAGACTCAATATTATCTTTAAGTGCACATTCCCAATGACCTAACTTTCTTCCTATAGGTCCTACCTTTTAAATGGCCCACCAAATCCCACTTGTGCCAAGCTGAAGGCCAAACCCCTAACTCAAGAGTTTTAAGGAGCATTCAGGATGCCAACTGGCAGCCTCCCTCCCTTGTAATGAATTCCAGGCATGCTTGTATGTGGTAACAAATGCAAATTTCCCCTGACACTAAAGAATAACTACAGCAGCTTGCTAGCTTTGCCCAATGTACCAAAGCAGTGGTAGGCACTCAGATGTGTCTGTTTCTGATATGGACAGCCCAGTACTGCTGCTGAGGTTGGGAGCCTTTGTCTGCAGCTGACCATGGAAATTAGAATCTTTATGAGATTGTGAAGATACCCCATCACCTCACAATTAATTGCAAGGGCTAAATCTGATTTGCGATCCTGAAATTCTATAGGCATAGTCATTCGAAGGCAAATTCATTTTCATATTTTGTAGTTTTGCTCCATGAATCATTCTTCTTTTAGAATGTGTTCCAAGGAAACACCATGGGGAGCTTCATTGAATGGATTTTTCAGGCAAAATTGAACAGAAAAACAAATAACCCTACTCAGTGCTCATCTGTAGGAAATATGCAATGCACTGGAGACTTTAAAAGCTGAGAATGAACTTTTAAGGATTTCTGGGTTTGTTTGTATGTTTATTTGCTTGGATCTACAAATTAATTTTTTTGCAGACCCAGCTAGAAAGTATGTTCAGCTTTGTGGACCCTTATGGCATTGAAGAAGCCACTAATGGTGAATCCAGGAATAGACAAAAATATGCTCAAATAAAACTTTATTTACAGACCCTGAGATTTGATAATAATAATTTTCATTTAATAATTATTTCATCTCAAATCTTTCAACCATGTAAGAATAGGGGTGGGGATTAGCCTAAGTCCAGTGCAAAAACAAACAGTAAGCTGGTTTTGGTCCAGAGGACTGTGAATGAATGAGAATTCCTGGAAAGACGTGGTCTGCACAGGCTGATTAACTGATTAGACTATAAGGAATATGGAGATGTTGGAATGATGTATGTCCAGAGCCTAATTAGATTTCTCTCAACTCTCTATATCCCTCTAAAGACTTGTTTCTTATACACCTCGCTATCAGATATAACATCTTAATAAATAGTTTAAAAAAATAAACCTTTGGAATGTATTAGTTTAAGGAAACTCTATTCTCCACCAATCAGAACTAAGAATGGTATCAAATAACATCTGAGGCCTATACTTGAGATTCCTCCACCGGATGTAACCACATCTCTGATGTTTCCTCCAATAGAACTTAGCAATGCCTTGATATATAATTTTTTTTTGTTATTCCGTGACCAGTAAAAACTTTCTGAAACTACTTCCACATCTGAACTGTGGATCTCACAGTAACCTAAGCCTGTGTCCTTGAGCCATGGTCACTCAAATTTAGGTTCAGAATCAATTATCTCTTACTCTCTTTGGAGCAAGAGCTGTGTTGCTACAGAACCCTTGACTGATTTATTCGGGTTAGTGTCCCATTTGTGTTACTACAAAGCCATTCCCTGACTCTATCCAGTGACACTTACTGATGCTCTAGCAGGAAGTAGGCCAGATGAGGTCTGCAGAGCAGCAGTGTTCATACCTCCTGCGTGTTTGTAGAGACAAAAAATCAGGGACTGCATCTCAAACCCAGCAAACTGGAACCTCTGCAGTTTTAGTGACTCGACCATCATTAAAGAGCTTTCTGTGATGCTGACTTCTTCAGGAGATACAGAAGCATTATCTAAAACTTGAAGCTGAAAAGGGCCGAGACTGCCACGATAATACAATCAATCCTTCATTCCAAAATCAGCTAAATAGGAAGTGAACACCTAGTAAGGGCCAGATTTTGCATGGGTGATTAATGACTAGGGGGTATCTTACATCTGAGCTCCAGGGAAGAAGCCTTTTGAGAGGCAGATTCTCTGTACCATCTTTTGCAATGTGAGATTTGTTCCTTTGGGCCACACCACCAGCTTAGGCAATGAATGTGCAGAAGTAACACTTGTTCTACACTACCTGGGTGATTTCATTTCATTATTAACATCGTCTCAGCCGCTGAAATGGCTGCTAGTTACCATGATGCCTGTCTCCTAGAATGCAATCATGCATGGGCTTGGAGTTTGTAGGGACAATTTATCAAACGGTCGCGACAAACGTCCCAGCAAGCGGCCTGTTGTCTGGCTGTTCTCATGGTTCTCATCAGGAGGGCAGTCATTGCTTTCTCTGCTTTAAAATACTGTGTGTCTGAGATCTGTCACTCAACCATCCATCCATCCAAGACACAGATAATCATGCATTTGAGAGTGAGACAAAGGTATGGGAACTCCTGGTGGGCGTGAGGGTGGGGAGAGCATGAAAGCGAGGAATACAAGAGCATCTACCACATGGCTTCTCTGCCAGTCTGCCACCTGCCCATCAACCAGGCCCTGGCAGGTTGCTGGCAGCCTGGAGCCAGGCGCATATAGCTGTTCTTCTCCTGCTGAGAATAGCAACTTTGAGAGATCACCAAGGAAACACCTTAGACAGGAAGAGTGAGTGAGTGAGTGTGTGTGTATGTTTGTTTGTGTGTGTGTGTGTTGAGAGAGAGAGAGAGAGAGAGAGAACAAAAACTTACCCTTGATTAAGCCCAGAAGAGTGGGAAATGGCAGTTACTGTAGGGCTGAAAGCATTGGGACCCTGCTTTCTAATACACTGCCTAACTATGAGCAAAAGTCAGTAGCTCGTTGAAAGAGGAGATGACCCAAGAAAGAGCAAGCAGCACAACACAAAGACAACCCAGGTCAGGGGCCGCCCTTGCTTGTTCCCTGGGGGCAATCCTGAGGGAGTTGCTGCTTAGAAACCAGCACCTCCACACTCAGCTGGTTTCCTTGGTTTCTGCCTCCACCAGCACTTAGCTCCTCGGCAGCGTGCCTGATGCCAACGATCACTAAAGGAAGAAGAGGTAAAGGAGCCTAGATTATGACAAAGGGTTTGAGGATATTTTGCACAGACAGGCTGTCTGAATATTAAAACCCGGCATCCTTAGCAAACAAAGATGATCAGAATTTTCTATTATCAGCATGCCTGTGATATAGAAGCTCAGAAATGAGCTCTAAGGAATAAAGCTCAGGAAGGGTGATGATCTTGCCCACAGTCACCCAACTTCTAGTTCACATTAACATCCTTCCTGTTTAATCCCTCAATTAGAAGACTTTCTTCACTGGGCTGGTTAATGCAGGATGCTGATAATATGCACCGCTCTCGCACCCCAAAAGAATTCCATCTGAGCAGCTGGGAAAGTGGCTTAACAGTGGCATACAATCCAGTCATATAGCTCATGAGATATGTGTTGGTAACCATGGAATCACAGGTGTGTCTGGTCAGCAGCCAGCTTTCTTCTCTTTGGGGATTCGGAGGACCCAAGTTCCTGTTACCCTGTAGCTCAACATCCTCTGTTGTCCTGTTTTGCTGGCAGGAGAATAGGGGGAGTCAATATCAACTTCTGAATGCCCGCTGTCTGCCAGGGACACACGCCATCTCCCTTTAGGGACCATCTCTAGCTACATGGCCATCTCCTGGCGAATACTAGAAATGTAATTTCTAGCCTAGCACCCATTCTTCAGAGACCATATTCTGCTCTGCAAGAGAAAAGACAAATTCTATTGCATGCTGGATCATCTCAAATACAAGACACAAGCCCTGGCCTAACATCAAAGACTTGTCTCAAACTCTGCTTCAGGGGCCTTCTGGGGGCATTACTCCCTTAGAGGAACTAAGTATTCCTCACAGGCATGATGCCTGACTCCTATGCTCAGAATTCCTTCACTTTCTTCTTCCCAACTAGACTGTAGTTCTGTGGTGGTGAATTCATCATTCTTGTTCATCGATGTACCCCTGACACAATGATGCCAGGGATGTTTAATAAGTATTTGAGAATGGAGAACGATCGGAAGTAAAGAGAGAAGTGTGTTCTGGAAGAACCAGTTTCCTCCTTTCTATATTTGTTTCATATGAGTAGCCACGAAGTGGGCTGGTCACATTTGAAGGTTCTGGACACATTCCACTTAGGAAAAAGGGCTGTTCACCTGTGCACAACCTTGACAACCTCTAATGACAATGCTGGATGCCTCTAAATACAATGGGATGCTACACACAAGCAAATGGGGATGGTCTAGTAATTGTGCTATCATGTGGGTAAATTTCAAAAGAATTATACCCAGTGCAAAAGCCAGGCATTTCATTTATACATACTCCTAAGAAATACCAACTATAATGACAAAAAGGAGGTCAACAGCTTCCTGGACACAGAAGGGTATAAAGAATAGCAGATAGAATAACAATAAAAAAATTGGAGGATAAATGCTCTGGTTCATTTTCTTTATCAGGGCAATGGGTTACTGAGTATATTGCATGTGACAAACCTTCTCAAACTATCTAATTTAAATATGTGGAGTTGATAGTTTATGAAATGTATCTCAGTAAAACTGTCAAAATATAACTGAGTATACGTGGCCTTAAAAATTAGACCAACATTGGCCTGTATTATCCACTCCATCATTCCCATGTATTGTATAGTTTGCACCTTTAAGAATAATTTAGATGAAGTCATATATGTTCCTGTAAACCTGTAATATTGGAACACTTGGAGTCTGAAGCAGAGAAATAGTGATCCTAAAGCCAGCCTGGGCTACAATGCAAGACTATCACAAACATATGTAAACATGTGTCTGTTTCCATGATAGAGTTGATAAACGATTCATTCCTGGTACTTATGGGAGAAATAACACAATTCTGTTGATTCTTGCTGAGTTTGGCTTCCAGTTCAGAAGTTATCTGAACCATGAGAACACTGTGGCTCTTAGACTTCCCAGTGTGCAAGCATTCATATGAGCTCTCATAGTTTCCAATCTGCTTCTGCTCAGGTTCTGCAGCCAAACCCATTGCTGACTTGCTGGCCCAGGCGCCCAGCAACCCCCAACCACTACCATGGCCGAAGATGCAGATATGCGCAATGAGCTGGAAGAGATGCAGAGGAGGGCTGACCAGCTGGCTGATGAGGTAAGGGGGAGAGACCTAGGAAGTAAGCCAAAAACTGGAAGGTGGGTGGTTTGAATTCAGATTCTGAGAAAAGACTTCTTCTAATGTCTCATTTTAAAAATAAAAAATAAAAAAAACTTTCTTTTTCTCTAAGATGCCTGCAGGCTAGACAGCCCAAATACTCTGGACTCCTATGCACTTGAGAGGGCAGGATCCTCTAAAAACTTTATCTTTGGATGTCTTGCAGTACGCTGTAGGTAACTCAGCAATGAAGGTTAACAACACTTTAAGGGACTTTCCAGGAAGTTTGCTAAGCATGCCGGTTATTAAAATTGAAATACATAATTTGAAAATTAAGTGAAATACATAACAAATATATTAAAAATCAATGTGCTTAAAATTCATTGCTTCTAGTTAGTTTAGCACATTTTTCTGCTATCTGTGCCCTTGAGACATTTACATTTGCTGTTCGTAAGACACAGAAATCCCATAGAACACTGTTGATGCACATTTCAACCACAGGGTCAATGTACCACGCTACACTCGGAAATAACATAGAAAGCAATCATTTAGAGCCAGTCATTGACAAATACCACCAATCACGGCTTGCTCTATTGTTTTGGTAATTATGTATAGTTAAGACGGAAGGGAAAATATTAATAATCTACGTAAAACTTTTAAAGCATGCATGTCTGTAGCTATTACATTAAGAAGGTAATATACAAAGTTGGGGTGTAGGGATTTAAGGTTGGATCTGGGAGGATCTAGGGGATGGGTGGAGGAGGTGAAAATGACTAAAATACGTCGTATGAAATTCTCAAATAATGAAGACTTTTTAGAATATAAAAAATTTGAGGAAGTCCTCCATTAATTGGAAACTTTTCCAACAAAAACATCACCTTCTTTACTCATAAGTTTCATTCTAATGTGAAGTCTTAGCTGCTTCATTTTCTTCTTATTCGTGAACATACTTGAAGTTATACAGTTCCAGTAAGCGTATTGGGATGACACTAGCAATCTGATGAGCCATTGACAGACTGCACTAAACACAGACAGGAGCTTTTTGTGAGAATCAACCTGCTACACAGAATTTATAACCATGCATGCTGTGTTGTATTATGTGTCACGTCTGTGCTCTTCGTGTTTCATATCAGTGCAATAAATGCGAAAATACATAAATGTAGCCATAGTTTTTCCAGAGAGTCAGTTGTTAAACATGTGGCAGCTTGCTATTGCTAGTAGCCATTTTATTCAAAAAGGAGTCCACTTAAGTCCTTTGCAGCAAAAATCCACCTCCTTCAAGTTCCTGCAGTGACGTGTCCAACATACGTTTGTTACTTAAAAGCATGGGTTTGAGAAATCACCTTGGTTGTTGGATTGGAACTATGTTAAAGGAACTGAGAACAAAATGGTGATGCTGTGCCTGAGGGACCAGCCGTCAAGCTCAGAACTTTCTTCATTCTTTCTCTTATCTAAGAACGAAGGTAATTATAGCTGTCTCCAATGGGCTAGACATTTCAAACTTGCTTGATATTTTTTTCACCCTAAGGCGACAGCTTAATTTGTATTGATAACAACTTCCAGTTGTGTTTCTAGGAGCTTTAAAGAACTTGTTACACTCATCTCTCCTCATGAAATATTATGCCTGTGTTTAAAATTCACTCTTCCTAGTCCAGGGAGACCAAAGCAGTCCTTGGAGTATATGAGATGGTTTCCCATGCATTGGAGCATACAAAATTATTTTTTCAGATTACTTTGTCTTTGACATCAAGATCAGCCTCGTATGGTTTTGGTTTAGTGAAGATAAGTTTTCCTATGATTGCTTCAGGAAATCTGATCATGTAGAAAGCCCAATAGGAAAGAGATTGAAAATGGGAAGACATTTTGTGTTTCGGTTGCAAAGTTGAAGTCCCATGTGATAGGAACCTTTGCGTTTCTCACGTGAAGAAACTACTTCTGACTTTCCTGGTGCTCTATTACTTACTGCCTTAACAATGTTTATGTTTTTCTGTCTTAGTCCCTGGAAAGCACCCGTCGCATGCTGCAGCTGGTTGAAGAGGTAAGGCGTGGATTCTATTAATATAAACTAAGCCCCTGACGTGTTTATTCCTATCTCCTATTGCTTTTGCCTGAGACATGGCTCTCTTGCTTCCAATGCTAATGTAGCCTATCAGAAAGCCAGGAAACACTGGAAATGTTAACTAGTTATCAAGGTGACCTCACCATCCTCCAGCCCAGGTATCCTCTACAGTTCATAGTATAGAGAAGCCTACCATTTCTAAGTTCCTGTTCCCAAAAATCACCAAAGGGGGGGTCCCAGTAAGCAGACAGAGTAGTGCTTAACCTATGAAGTAATTACTTACCTAAAATCTTCATTTGTAATGATTTTGTTGTAACAAATTACAGCTAATCTAAAATTCGTTTCTAACTCCAACTATATTCATAACTTTGAAAAATATGTATTTATGCAGACATGTCATCTTTTGAAATTATTGTATTTAGTATCAGACACTAAAATTTATGAAAAAATAAGAAAAATCCTAAACAAAGAGAAAAATCTAGTCCAATTAAGTAAATATAAAAGTTCTTTTATATTACTGGCTCTGGATTGCACATCCATTTGCAAAGCATTTGTAATTCATGGTTTAATGAATCCCAAACTATTTTTAAATGGGCAAAATAGGGCAGATAGCAATAATGGAATCAAAAGAGCATTTGCAATAAAACCTACTCATTCCAATTTGATAGAACAGCAGTCAACCAGGATAAATGGATTAATTGAACTTGCCCGTTGGGAGAGATGGAGTAGCAAAAGAATGGCTTGAACTATATTTATCTTAACCTAATAAAACAAGCCTAATGGTCTTTATTCGGCAAGATGCTGCTTTAGCCACGGTTTGAATGTGACTGCTTATCAATGTATAAATTCATGTGTGATTATCTTTTCTAGAGATCTTGGGCTTTCTCTGGCAGAATGATTAAATGAGCCTATTCACCCACCCTGTGCTACTATTAATTGCTTATGCAATGACATGAAAGGGAAGGAGAAAAAAAAGATAAATTTTACAAAGGCTTAGAGAAAAGGCAGCTGCCTCTTACACCATGGAAGCAAATACTGTCTTCCTTTATTTCTGATGCCGAAGCTTCTCACCTAGGAGTAAAGTGTGGCTAAAGGTTAAAGACAACAGGAAGTGTTGGGAGAAGTAATGATGTGTTCTCTGAATAAAATAAAAAAGATCTGTTATTTCAAAAATGACAAACTGAGCTTGCAATGCAGCACACATTGGCCCCCAAAGAAAGGCCCCGCAGGGCCTCAGCAGCATAGGAGAGCAGTCTGCTACTCGAAATGAAGGGAAAGATCTGTTTTGCTTTGTTCTAGGGACACTGCTCATGTAAAAATACTTAAATGCCAAGAAGAAGGCAGATAACCTAAATCCGGGAGTGCTGGCCATTTGGCATTAATGTACCGTTCTCCAATTTGTTGCAAGCAAAACACAAAAGTCGCAAGAGCTTGAAACATTCTTACATGAATTGAGATTAACATGAAGGGAGCACACTAGTTAACAGTTATAAATTATTTTATTGTACTCTACAGTATTATCACAGTATACTTCATGACCTACAACGAGAGCCTCCAAACTCACTCATCACTTGCTTGTGTAAATACATGTACATATGGTGCACATTTCTCAAGCTGTCTCCAATTTGTTCAGTTGTGCAATGCTGTAACATTGCCCAGACTTGGAGATTAGTAGAATAAGTGCATTGGAATTGACCCCATTAAACTGGCCCTTTGTCCTTCAGAGTCTTGCAAACCTGAACCCTTCACTCATGTATGTCGTCTAAAAATGAAAGTAGTATCAGCCTGTCTTGCAAAAATCTGAGTGCTCTCATTTATTCTAAGAATAAAAGCTCCATTGATTGAAGTAGGATTCTCAAATTATATGTTTTTGTTTCTCCTAAATTGTTTCTCGATCAAGCATGAAGTTGAATCTTAGATCAAGGAATGAAAGAGATGGGTGCAGTCTCTTCTATTTAATAAGTAAGATGAGGCTGTTAGACATTCCATCCTTAGGAAATTGTGAGCAAGGCGTTATTAGAGCAGACTGGCTTGCTCTTACTTCCTCCTGGGCCATTGTCTATTTATAGTGAAACATTCCTCATGTCTAGGGTATTGGCTATTCAGATGATGTTCTGATTTTCAATCAAAAAGGGAGTTCTCTTTAAAGAGAACCAGTATTAAATATTCATCAAGTGCAGAAATTATTTGGAAGATATGGGCTTTGAAATGCCAGGATCTTATTCACGACCCCAATGTCTTTCAGTGCTACATAATTTGAATTGAACTGAATTTTTATTGAATTCAGTTTCAAAGACAGGAAAGGTTACTAGAATTGAGAAGTCTCCCAAAGGCAAATAGTCAACTTCCTATGAAAGCACAGCTTTATGCTATCTCTAATAAATGCCAGAGCATAAGAACAGAGGAGGCTGAGGACTAACTTTTAATAGAAGTCAACACCAACATCTCAGGGATGATCTAAAGTTACTCAGAGGTCAATGGAGAAGAAAAACTGAATATCATAGACAGGTACAAACGGTTAAATACTCGATGGCACTTGGTTCACAGCCTGGAGTTGGGGACTTAAGTTGAGTGGATACTTTTCAACAAATGTTTATACAATACCTAACGCTGGAGTTAAGACAGAAATGCAAATTGATTTACTGCAGGGAAACCAACATGTGAACAGCTGTCCAAATTCAAGATCATACGTGCCTTGGGAGCAAAAAAAAAAAAAAGAGAGAGAGAAGGATTAAATCTAGAAGAAGAATCATTAAGGTTTTCTCCAGGGGAAAATATTTGAGAAGAAAAAGTGAATTCTGCTGATACTAAATGCAGATGTGAAGTCTGCATATCAGTGTCATGGGCTATGAAGCCTGAGCTGGAATAGACCAGACTACTCTGGAAGGCATATTTGAAAGCACTACAGAGCCTTCCTGAAATAGTTACTAAAACACTAATATTTCATAAATGCCTCAGTGTCATATCTCTTTCTATACCAGCTTATCTTTCATAACGCTTTGGCAATAAAAAAGAGAGAGCCTTGTAAAAACCACAGTTGTCGATGTGAGACTTTCGGTTAAAAATCAAATCAAGTTGCCAGTTCTTTTTAATAAGCTGATGTGACGTCCTTCAGAGTTTAAGAAAATGCCTGGGTGTTCAGGCTTTAGGAAAGATGTCCTGGAGTTTGGGAAAACACCCCAAAAGAACAGCAACAAAATATTCTATAAACACTGGTTTGGTTCATTGACTAAATAAATTCATCAACATATTTTAAAAATAAAAATAGAAAAATAGATTTCACAAAAGAAAGAAATGAAAAGAGGCATTTCCACCTCCTTTTAGATGCTCTATTTCTCCAGCAAATTCAAACACAAATGAAGAATTGAGCTCAGGTAAAACTAGAGCCACTTCCTCTCACTCTCAATCTAGGCATTAAAGCTCACAACTCTTCCAGGAATTGGTATACTTTCCAATTCTGCCTCCTTCACACTATTTTCCCCATCCCTTCCCCCTCTATCTTTTAGATCTCATAAGAACAACCCAGCTATTTTAATAAATCCATTAGTAAAATGATGGAACCAAATTTAAGTTTAAACCTTTATTAAGAACCTACCATGTGCCAGCTACTGAGTTTAGAGCCAGCAGTATCACCATCATAATCAAATATATGTTAGCTAATTTAACTCTTATAGCCACATTTTACTAATACCTTGATTCCCCTCTTTAATTCAGAGGACTTTGAGACATTCTGTGGTTAAGTAAATTGCTTAAGACACATTGTAGGAAATGGTAGCTACGATATTCATGAGCATGAAACCCCATTGCAGAGTATGGGTTTCTAAATATAGCACTTCAGTTTCATTCTGACTTAAGTTTCTTTTTCGTTAAGATTTCCACATCAAGCGAAATGATCTTAGGGAAGTAGTTCATCCTAAGCATGCTGAAATTCCCTTCAGATCAAATACGACATTGGAATGTATTCCTCCTTGAATCCCACTCAGGCACCCATGAGCTGAACTGGTTTTGAGATAGATATACTGTGTAGTGTAGATGGAAGTTTCTGTCCTGCCAGGTCCCACAGCCCTTCAGTCCCAACAAAACACACAGAGGCCTATACTAATTATAGACTGGTTGGCCTATTAGCTCAAGCTTATTATTAACTAGCTCTTACAACTTAAATGAACCCAAAATTCTTATTTATGTTTAGCCATGTAGCTTGGTACCTTACTCAGTGAGGCATTCTCATCTTGCTTCCTCTCTATCTGGCTGGTGACTGCAGACTGAGCCTTTCCTCTTCCCAGAATTCTCCTTGTCTGGTTGCCCTCCCTATACTTCCTTCCTGGCTACTGGCCAATCGACATTTTATTGAATCAATACAAGTGACAAATCTCTACAGGGTACAAGAGCACAGCAGTGTAGAGCTCATTTCATCCTTATTATTACAGTGGGAAGTAAGAGAGCTCTTACTGTTCCCTTCTGACCACAGGGTGGGCGCCAATTGTAGTAATAAGGGCGGCAGGGCTGCGTTCCCAGCACCCCGGCCGCCTGCTCGGCTAGCTTATGCCCCAAAATAATTACACAGACACTGTATTCTTTTAATCACTGCTTGGCCCTTTAGCTCTAGCACTTACAGGCTAATTCTCACATCCCGATCAACCCATCTTTAATAATCTGTGAGAACCGGTCTTACCGGGAAGATTCTAGCCTAGTCCATCCTGGGTTGGAGCTTCATGCCGTGTGTCTGCCCGGGAGCAGGGCATGGAGTCTCTCTCAGGCGTCTGCTCCCGAGAGGAGAGATGTCGAGACTCTGACCTCACTTCCTCTTCCTCCCAGCATTTTGTTCTGTTTACTCCACCCACAGGGCCAAGCAGTTTCTTTATTGGCCAATGACCTTCCTCCATCATTCTCCCATCCACTCCCATTCCCTTTGTCCCAATAACCTAGGTAGTCTTGGTTTGTGTGGGGCAAAAGCAGTGAGATGAAATGTGTTTCTAGAGGTCGCTGTACAAATGTGTAGCAACCCAGGAGAGGAATGGTTTTTTTTCACACTGCATTATTGTACAGAACTGGGGATTTCAGAGAAAAGTATTTTCTGATCTCACTGCATCTTCCAGATCTTGAAGAACTTCTCTCCATAGAGAAAAGTCAGAGAGTCAGTTTTCTTTTGAGCTGTGCTTCTCAGCCTCCGGAAAGCCATACTGTTCCATGATAAACCTAAGCACCAGGATTCCAACATCCTTATGTATCTCCCATGGGGCATCCCTCCCCTGGCTATTAATGGACACTTTTTGGTCAAACTTGCCAGAGGGGAAAAAAAATCAACCTAGAAGACTGTGAAAATGTTGCTTTCTGTGTTGTGAGAACTATAGATATTTAACTTTTCAGGTATAGAATTATTAGATAGTATTAAGTACATGCATTCCAATGTGTCCTCACTGTATTGAAGGTCACAGGTCCACCCGATGGGGAAGGACTACTACCTGTCTCCACGTGGCCCTGAGAGTCACTGATGGATGAGGTTCACCCTTTACCCGATTCCTCTGGTCCCTACCTAGCCCCTTAATGCTCTCGTCATGCGTCTTCCCTTTGTTTCCCGTTGGTCCTTCTTCATTTTCCATATTGAGGAATAATTGTCTCCTTACTGATTTCTCTTTCTCTTTTCTCTCTCTAACTCCTTTTCAACTTTGCTACCATTATTGGAATGTAGAGTAAAGATGCTGGTATCAGGACTTTGGTTATGTTGGATGAACAAGGAGGTAAGTTCAGATTTCTTCAGTAAGAACAATTCTGCAACTGAATAAAGTCACAGCTTTTAATTTTTGTGCACCCTCAATGGCCATCTGCATGTGTTACGTGTATATATAAGTGTAAGGGTTCTAGAAAGCTCGCCTTGCTAATTTTCTTTTTCTGTTGAATATATTAAATGTGGAGATGTCAAGGCCTTCTTCATGACTGAATTAATGATACTGCTGTCTCTACTATATACATCGAGATAACAGATTTTAAAAGCAAAATCTATGTATGTCTCTTAAAAGACAATATTTTAGACAGTGTTGAGAATTTGCCTATTCTTCTTACCACCAAACTTTCCCAATAAATTTGGTTTTTTTCCCATTAATGTCCAAGTTATGGGATATAGTATATGAGGTTATGCATTTCCTCTGACCATCCAAATTTAGTATCTGAAAGTTTTGGTTTTCAAATCATTACAGAGGTTTCCCCAGAATAACTGAAAATTATTTTCTCATGGGGTATTTAGAAAGTAGAAATTTTAACCAATCATAATATTTTATCTATTTTAGAAACATTTTTGGAAAGGCTAGGAGTAACAAAACTCAGAGTGTCAGGATGTTAATAGATCATCTCTACACACTGAGGTAGAAACTATAAAGGTAATCCCATGTTTTAAATGGACTCCAAATGTCTAAATATATGGTAATATAATGTACATAATTCTAACCACAAAAATTCCATTTTGTGTTCTTATAACAATGAGATAATTGGACATTTTTATACTTTGCAAAGACATTAGAAAAACATTGCGACTGTGATTTTTTTTCCAGTGGCAAATATAAGAATGTAAAACTCATTCCAGCAGGTCCGTAATAAACTCCAAGCACAAATGTCAAGCTGAGAGAAAAATTGCCATGCTGAGAGCCTGGCATAAAATACTTTTCCTAAAATATAGAGAGCCTATGCATATCATCAAAGGGAAAATAACAAGAAGAAAAATAGAAATAAGATATAAAACTTCACTTTGCAAGTAGACATGTAAAATATTGTCTCAAGCATCAGAGATAATTGCATGCCAAGTTTTGGCAAATTGACCCAAAACATAAAAATTGAAAATAGAAACACTTAATTTCCACTGGATGCTGTGGTCTGAAACACATGTTATAAGGAACAATTTAATATTAATATCTTCAGTTTTAAAGTGCACCTATCCTTGACCAAAATATCCCATTCCTAGGACTTTTGCACTGTAGTTAAACACTAACAATTATGTAAAGAAAAATGAATATGCCTTACTTGTAGTTTTTTAAGACTAGGAATGATCTAAATATCTGTCCGTGGAAAGATCAACTAAGTCAGCTAGGGTATGCCTGTGAAGAGATGTTCTGCCCTCAACACAGTACATAAGTGTTTAATGATTTCTGGACGGTTAAGGTTGGAGTAAGAAGAGAAGACAAAAAGCCATGGCATTTGAGGTGTCCTGAGAAGTAATTAGAAGCATTAGAGATTTATTTAGGGAATGCCTATGATGGATGGATATAGAAAGTAAGAGCCTGTGATTTTTGGTTGTGATAGTAAGAGCCTTTGGAATGTGATAAGGGTCTAACACCTAGAAAGGGAGCTGGAAAGAAAAGGATAGAGTGGGAGGAACCCCAGACTAAAAAACTATTCCGAGAAGGTCTTAGCCAAGCTAATGGGGAACCCAGAAGCTAAGATTGACACCCCTAAGTAGAGAAGAGAAGACCTTGTTGGGCAGAAATGCCACAAACCTGGCAGTCCCACTATACTTGGGTATTAACCTGTAGCATCTCGAGAAAGCATGACCATAGTATGAATGCTATGCAACACATCAGTGCAAAGCTACACCCTACTTCTCTGACAGGTTCCCTCCATTGCTTTTGTTTTTGTAATATTTAGTTGCATTAAACTCTTTTCAAAATATACATCAAATAATTGTAAAACTAGGGAACAAAAACAGTTATACACCAACCTCATCACTTTTCTTCCACTGTTCAAATTAGAGTTGGTTGAAATCTCTAAAATTAAGAATCCAGTTGAGTTCTGTTCTAAAGGTATTAAGGATTGCTCTAATTACTTTCTGGTTTGATCTGTGTCACAATGTCTCAGCTCTGAAATGTGGGGTGCAGCAAGCCATTGCATGAAAAGTAGTGAATCAAAGGTGCCCACATAGATAACCAGCTCTTTCATTTAGTACTCAGCAGTGTGGGGAAAGGAGCTTTACAGCAGAATAAAGACTTGGGATAATGTCTTCTTCCTTCTCTATAAAGTACGGACAAAAAGACATGATATGAAAAACAATAGACAGAAACATGGAGCCCTAGAGAGAAAGGCTGAGGATGTAGCTTAGCTGTAGAGCTACAGTGAGGTCCTTGCTTAAGGCCCCAGCATCACAGATGAAGAGAGAGGAAGAAAGGTAGAATATGAACAGCCTTTTGCTTACCTGAATTGAAAATATCCTTGTACTTTGATAAAGAAAATCTAGAAGTACAGTGTGCAAAATCCCCATACATATGCAAAAATTTATAATTCTTAAATATGATAATTCCCATAAGCATCTAGCTATTATTACCTTAAAAAAAAGCAAAGAACAGATTCCCACCCCAGGATAGCGAACGTTTTCAGCTGAAACATTTTGCAGTCCTCCAGTAAGCATATTTCCCATGAGAGTTTGTGTTATAGAAGATGTGTGGCAAACAGCTCATTCTGACAAAAAATAGATAATTAAAAACTACAGTTGTAAATCTTCAAAAGTGGGTGATCTGGGGCTTGTCTGACGGGGTACACATTCCATTTTTATTAGGAACTTAGGGCCTTTGCAAGTGACAGATGGGTGTGCCAACCACATCTTCCTTGCATCTTAATAAGCCAATTTATTTATTTAATTTAATAAACATTAAATTAATAATATTTAATTCTGTTTGTGCAATATGTACTTGCTTAGGTCAGTAACTGCTTTTTGATTTCTCTCCAACTTATGCTGTACTAATTTTGTCTATGCCTGACATCCAGAGTATTAACCATTTCTACCTCGCAGCTGCTCAAGGAACGGCAAGCAACAACCATCCTCCTGGAAAATTATTGCACCTGCTGTGGAGGCAGTCCAGACCTCTGCAGGTTCTCCAACTGAACAGTTACCCTGGGAAGGTCCTTATAGGATTCTTGTTTTAGACCTAGCTATCAGGGGCACCAAGGAGCATCAGGCATGACAGACAACTCTGGAGGCATATAGAGCCCTGGGACTTTTGTTCCCCTAAAAATGATGTCTCTCAAGACATCATATAATATAAAGCCTGAATGGCTCTATATTAACTTGAGTACTCTTATCTTTCATTTCCATTTCTCTTCTTTCTTTTGTTAGTCTTCTGGGTTGTTTGTTTTGATGACTCAGTCCAGGATCTCTGAGAATGCACCTGTGATGAGCTCTAAATTAAATAGTAAAATCTCTGACCACTGCTGGCAGAAAAAAAAAGACAAAATGAAGGTCAATCTAGAAGGCCATCCAACTATCTTAAAGTTAATAGCACTACAAAACAGTGTTTGACAAAATACCCCACCCCTTCGCTAATTCACTCTCAACCTCAGTTCAGAAATACTCAGGTTGTTCAATGTGGTAGCCAATGTGGATATGTGGTTATTTCACTTTGTTTAAATGAATTTCATATCGTTCATCAGTATTAACGAAAATGGTAGTATCTTTTACTTGGATATTAGTATGAAGGTGTGCATACTAGGTAAAACAGTTACTGTCTTTTACTTTAGGACCAGACTGAGTATTCTAGGGTCTTATATTCCTCTATTTAGATGATAGTAGAAGAAAAGATGTCTAAACAAATCCTCAGGAATCTATCTTCTACTGGTGAATCTATCGTAGAGATATCATGGCAGAAACATAATTGTTTCAGTCTCTGCTAACAACATGCAGTATTGGCTATTAGAAGACTGGAAGATACTCAGGACAAAAAAAAAAACTGTTCTCTTCTCAACCTCCAAGAATAAACACAAAGCTTAGGGAGAGAAAACATAGTCAACCCTGCACAATATACTATAAGACCCTCACAGATGCCATTCTACACAGGAATGAAAAGAAGACATGGATGCTCTCACGAACTTCCTGAAGAGTGCATCATGGGAATCATTCTAAGGCTACCAAGTCTTAATGCGTCAAACATGCCCATAAGCATTGGCAACTCAGCACAGTAAAGTTCATACTGTAGCTAGAATACCTGGACAAAATAGTTCTAGGCTTTTTTTTTTCCAAATCAAATTCAACATCATATTTTTCTCTTTCAGTCAAACATTTGCTAACAAAACTGCAAACCATGGCAGAATGCAGTTTTCAGAAGTTTGAATATGGATGTGTTCATTTTTATCTTTCAATGACCTAACTCATAGGCCTAACCCTTCTGGTCAGTCCACATAAATACATTACCTCTTATTCTCTAGAGGCACCAGAAATAAGGCATCTGAAATCTTGGCAGAATGTCAGGATTTTTGCAGAAACAAAAAAAAAAGCATAAATTGTTTTCTAAGTTAAGAGAAATGCGTCAGGTGGTCCAGACATCTGAAGATGTACCCCTTCTGAATGTGTATTGCTGCCATCGTTTGTGCCCTACAGGGAATTTGCCCTTTGAGCCCAGGTACCCCCTTAAATCCACCCTAACACAGCACTCTTCAAGTTACCAGCAATTCTTTTATTTGAACCAGCATCCTTATTCTATCTGTATGCATCATGGTCCTTCATTTAATGACGCATTGATAAAGGCATGAACCGTGTCAACCAAGACACATAGGAAACGAAGAACAATTTAAGTTTTATGAAAACACTGTGTCCTTTTCCTTATGCTTTAGTCCTCTCACTTGAGTATTAAATTTGATTCACAAACCGATTTATTATGTTCTTAAAAAGGAAACTGGAGTTAAGTCATTAGTTTAAAAAAATAATCAAGTTTGGCATGATTGTGCTTCCGATCATGTGCTAAGGATGCTGGGCTACAGAGGGAGATCCTGTGTCAAAAAGGCAAATAAACAAACCAGGAAGGGAAGCAGGCAAGAGAAAGGGGCGTTCTCTCAAATATGAGGGAGGAGGAAGGGAGAAAATTCTTGCATGTAAAGATTTCTGGGCCATCCCTGTCTCTGTGCTCTTGACAAGAGAACGGTGCCACTGTCCCTCCACATTGACCAAACACTGCAGTGTTTCCATCAGCTTCTGCAAAACATAGAGGTGGCAAAGACTTAATCAGTGACAATTTCTTCTTTTGCTTTAGTGAAGAGAGCCAAAAATAATCTTTCCATACCCAGATTCATGCTGTCCCTACTTGAGTCCCCAATGAGCATCGTTTAGGTCTCACAGTGACAATGTCCACATCATACACTTATGTGAAATGGTTTTTAGGTGATTGTTTAGCCCCTTGCGCAAGAACTGTGCTCATGTGTTATACCCTAGGCATGCCGCTGCTTCTAGAGGCACAATCATCAACGCATGCATGAGAATATAGACAGAAAGAGGAGCAGGGTGTAACTGGGTGTTATAATTAGACAGCCAAAATATCATATTGCACTTCTCCTTTAATGGTCTTAAAAGCTACTTGACAAGTCCCCTTCATTAAACTTGCAGTTACCCTAATTTGGTGACACTTTTGAGAAATCAATCAATTTGGTTTATGTAACCCTGGCAACCTAGAACGGATTCATTTTTTATGAGTATCGAGCTGTGTTTCAGAGGCACTGAGGACAGCTTTCCTTGCTTGCAGCAATGACACAGTGCCATTCTGTGTGCCAATCTGTTGCCCCTCCTCCAAAGAGATGTACATTCTCCTTGTTCTCTGACCAGGTCAGTTGTTAGCAGGTCCACATCGTAGACACCAGGGAACCATGGTAGAAGGAAATGTCTTTCCCAGCTTTTGTAGCAAGTCACTCACAGGGTAAGAAATGAATTGAAATGTTTTGCTTACAGTATTGTTATGCTGATGTTGCCTTCTTTTCCAGCTCCTATGAATTAAATAAGGAAAACTAAGAACAGACCATTGGCCACCTTTGGCTAGACAGCTACTCCTGGGGGAAGAGCAGAAACTTATAACTATGTCTATTCCTGCTTACTGTTTTGTCGTTTGCCACAAAGAAGTAAACACATTCTATTTTCTCTTTTTATCTGATTGGGGATACTTAAAAACCAAAAGATATGGATATTTTGAAATTGGAGCAGATAATCTTTCTCCAAGCATTGAATGGGAGCCCCTTAAACATAAATTAACACCTTGTTTTTCTTTCTCTTGGTTTTCACTGGTGTCTGAATCAATACACTGCTGTTTCCCTGGATACGCAAAATCAAACAGACCTTTTGATCCCATCCCATCGTGTCTGAACTGCAATCTATTTTGAGCATCGTTCTTGTTCATTTCCTTCCACCCATGTCTACTTAGGGCAGCAGCAGCCGTCTACAGCAATGCATCCTCCTGGATAATGCATTGTAATCTCAATCTCTCTCTTTCTCTCTCTCTCTCTCTCTTTCTCTCTCTCTCTCTCTTTCTCCCTCTCCCTCTCTCTTTCTCTCTAATTCTGTTTCACATAGTCATTTCTCATGTTCTGTTGGAAACCCAAAAAAAATTCATTCCACACTATCATCCCTTTGTCCTAACCAGAACAACTCGATCGTGTCGAAGAAGGCATGAACCATATCAACCAAGACATGAAGGAGGCCGAGAAAAATTTAAAAGATTTAGGGAAATGCTGTGGCCTTTTCATATGTCCTTGTAACAAGTAGGTACTGGGTACCAGCTCTAATCTGTGGCGTCCAGTTTTCTTTCTTTCTTTCTTTTCTTTTCTTTTTTTGGTTTTTCTTTTTTAATGTCAAAGTGAATGTCTGAAGTTTTGTCTTTTTTTTCTTTGTCCTTTTCCATCTGCTTCATTCTGTGGGGATAAAATACTTGTGTTTAATCAGAACAACTGGAACGCATTGAGGAAGGGATGGACCAAATCAATAAGGACATGAAAGAAGCAGAAAAGAATTTGACGGACCTAGGAAAATTCTGCGGGCTTTGTGTGTGTCCCTGTAACAAGTAGGTGCTGCCTGCCTGCCTGAAGCTTTGGTTTTCCCAAGGCTCATCTCCAAGCCTTGACTAGCTCATTCCTGCAGGCTCATAGGCAGGATGAGCATGTGGCATGCAGAACAGATCAATACCGTCTCCAATGCATTCATCTCATAGCATAGATAATACTAGTGGGAGTTACTGTTGATGCATTAAAAATCAGGCATACTACAGTGGAAGCCTCACTATCAGCAATTTTTATTGATGAACATTTCAACATTTTTCAGAAAGTGTACTTTGAGACAGAGGCACTCAGGGCACATTGTTTTCCTCAGTCCCAAGAATGAAAACTATAGATTTAGAAAAGACTTGGGGTAAGTGTGGAGAGTTAGAAATGCATGTACCAAGGTTTGATTTTCTTTTCTTTCTCAGAAGTAAAAGAGACAGGCTAATTTGACCCAAGTAAGCCTCTGCAAATCAAAGTGTCTGGCAGATTCCCTCCTGACTGCCCACACAGCCCCTGCATTTGGTCATGAGGTGCTATAGCCTCACCCGGTGCAAAGGCATCCTCCTCAGTAAGATGCAGTAGTGCCCGTCCCAAATTGGACCCAGCTCCTCCAACTCTTCCTCTTGGAAGATCTGCCTGTACACTGGCTGAAATGTTGAAATGTGTAGATTTTGCATGCACGACATCACAAAACATTTAACTGTTCTCAAGGTTCTGCAACGCTTTTTTGGAATGTAGCAGAAATGTGACATGTGGTTATAAAGGTTTGCAACAGAAAGAACCCAAAACTCGAGGGTTCTAGAAGATAGTTTCATTTGGCTAGCAGTGGGGGGGAAATGCATGAGTGGATTGCCCAACATGCATTTGGAAAATTAAACTCGTTACCTGATCTCCCTCTCCCCTCCCCCTTTCCCTCTTAAAAGAAGCCTTTTACCCCAAAGCTCTCCTGACCCTGGCTTTTAGAAATAGAAATTGATGTCATTTTTGAGCAGATTATATGACCATTCACATCCTTTAAACTTTGAGGCTGATTTGAAATATCCCACTTCCTGCTTAGGAGGGGAGGGGCTCATTTTACCAATAAATAAAAAACATCTTTTTTTAAAAAAAATGAATAACTAAAAGAATTCTCTACAGTAAAGCCTGGCTAACTGGAATCCAGCTCACAGGAACCCTCAGCTGTCCAAAATTTTGTTTCTTTTCTGATTTTAGCCAAAGAAAAGTGGTACAGGAGTAGTGGGAGGGAGCAGTCAGCCCAGATTCAAAATGTTTTGTTTTCTGGGGCATCTGGCTCATTTGCAATGTCTCACATAGTCTCTATTCCACAATCCCTACCTATGAAGAAATTCATAAGTGACAAATTAGACCTGATTTTAAAAGGTCATCAGACACATCAATATAAGCCCTAACTGTGGGAAGATTAGATTGTGCCCATACCCTAAGACTCCTAAAGAGAGAATTAGCTCAAGAACTTGAGAAAGATATTTACCAATTACCCTTAATACAAAATTTTCCCCCCAGAGTCTACTGTTCACTAGTAAAACCATAGAATTCTCCAAAATGACTCATGGGCAAGCATTCCAGTTAGTCAAGATTTGACTGTAAACCCTTTTCAGAGCCAACTTACCCGATATTTGGAGTGAATTTCAAGAGACATACCCCCACTCCCTTCATTGTGTGTGAAGAAAGGGGGGGGGGGAGGTAGGGCTCCTTGAGGAAACTCCTCATGTTCTGAAGAAACATGACCCCATACTAAATCCATATATAAGTGGTCCCTAATACCTTAATTCTAAAGAGACCCTATTTGAGCTTCAAAGCTTGAGTGAAGTGTTCCCTAATGTGTGTAAATAATGCTTAAAAAACCATGTGTCACAACGCAGTGGCTGGTGGTGCCCTGGACTCTCTGGGGGCTTTGCCCTGTCTCGGCATGTTTCAAAGGACTATGGTAGATGTACGGCCGTAATGTGAGTCTGTGCAGCGTTGTTGGTGCAGTGGTTTGCCTTCTCTTTGGAAACGCATATTTCCCTTTCCTTTGACCTTGCCAAAGATGGTATAACAGACATTTTACATAGCAGAAAACATCACAAAGTCCAAACAGCTTCTTGCAATCCAAAAGGGAGCCAATGGGGAGGTGGGCTGGAGAGACAAACTCTTGTCACTATATTGAAACTTCATTTGGTGACCTTGTACCATTCACGGAGTGGGCCCATGGCCCTTTGGTGCAGTTAAGTTGTGACAGTAAATTGTGGGAGCTGCTGAAATCGCATTGGTGCATTTCCCAGTTTGTCACCATGGTTTCCTGGTCCTCCATCCACAAGGATTAAAGCCAATTTAAAAATGGCTTTGGCCCTCTAGTGAGAGAAAGAAGGGGGGAAAAGAATTAAATCTTGGTGCCTTAGAATGAAAACTGTGAAATGGGACCAAAGGATGTATGTTGTTCTTGGACTCAACAGCATGTGGTTTCTACTATGCAAAGAACCTAGAAACATCTTTGATTGCCTTAAATTACAACACACCCACCAAAATATGCTCTATATGTTTCTATTGGGCACAATAGGTATGCCTGGATTTTAAGTTTTGTTCCAAGGCAGGTAAGAGAAATGTAGCCCATGGAGACCACACTAGTTCCAAACCACTCTCCCCGGTCATAACCCAGGATAGTTTAAAGTAGGAATCTGTACATACACTACCCTGCCCTTTGGCCCAACCAAGAAGCTAACGAACTGCGTTTCAAATCATCATGAAGGCTATTACTGTCCTGCTAGTGCCTATTTCGAGAATGGTCAACTTCTGGAGTAGTTTGGCTTAAATGAGAATGCTTCACTTTCTACTCATGCCTGTAGCTGGTGCATGAAGAAGACACAGGGTGGGCTGGGGGTTCCTTTTTGGTGCTAGATGGCTTGTTCTCTCTTCTATTTTCCTGCATTCATTTCACTATGCTTCTTTTACTTTTTGTCTCTGTGGACAAAGGTTTGTACATCAACCCTGGATGTATGGTGACTGTTTGGAAGTACCGATATATTATCAAATTCAAAGCACTATAGAGGCAGCCCAAAAACCATCACCCTTGGCCAACCACCAATCCTTTGTGTCTTTCATGAAACGTTGGAAATGTAGTTCACACATTCGTTGGGGGAAAATATATCAAGCAGAGATCGTTGCATGATAATGTGTTAAAAACTTGGTCAAGTATGTTTTTCTTCATGATTCTGTGTTACTGTGGCGTAATGTACACCCTCTACTTGGCAGTCTTGTTTTGTGTCTGTCTGCCAGTATGTTTTTCTGTGTTTTGTGTCTCAAATTATAACCATGTCACTGAAATAGAACTGAATGTTCTCCAGCTATCTTAAGCTTTATCCAATTAAACTATAAAACAAACCAAAGATAAGTCTTGACCACTGAAATTGGCTCAACTGAAAATAAAATACTGAATAGCTGAGGCGTGGTGGTGGCCAACTGTTTGGGTCCAGATTATGATATATCGGTATTCTCTAATGCCTCAATTTAAAACTCATTTGCTTGGTTCGGTTCTTTGCTTAAAGAATTGGTAATTTCTGTGAGCTTGCTGCTCCACCCTGTGCTTTGTCACTCACCCAATTTTTTGCATAGGCTTAAATCCAGTGATGCTTATAAAAAAGCCTGGGGCAATAATCAGGATGGAGTAGTGGCCAGCCAGCCTGCCCGTGTGGTGGATGAACGGGAGCAGATGGCCATCAGTGGTGGCTTCATCCGCAGGTGAGTTTCCTTCATTTCTCTCTTGATGGATAACCAGCACTGTACTATTTTACCTTCTTCCACACAGAATTTTTGGGCTCCCTCACGGGGCAAGGACTAGATTTGTGATACCCTCACTGATTTTTCTAGTTTTGGGCTGGGTTATCACTCAATGAACATCCATCCACCTCCATGAGGTCTTCCAACAAAGAGCTTGGATTTCTTCATGGTGATTGTAGTGTGTCAAGAAGACAAGACCCAAGGCACAATGTCCTTCCAAATTACGGTTTGGGTGCTAGCCAAAGCAAATCCCATGACCACATCCATAATCAGAGTGGTTGTGGAAAGGCACTGGATGACATGGGTTTATTTTAGGCAAGCTGATTAAAGAGACTGTTACAGAGGCATGTTAACAGCATGTGTGATGCAGCATTGATAGCCTAGTAGTAACAGGAAACTGTTACCATTCAGTCCTCAAGAGATAAGAGCAAGAGCTATTACCAGAACCCAAAAATTATGACTACAAAAAGATACTATAGTAGTGAAAGGTAGTCATAGCCAGAGTTGGCTAGAATGAGAAAGGGAAGGAAATTCCCCAAGCTTTGCTTCTTTTATCCTCCAGCCTCCCTCAGTCCAAAACCCATTGGAAGTCAGAGCAAACAAAAATATCAGCTTCACAGGGCACAGAACACAGAAAGTCAAAGAACTGGTCTGAGTGAAAAAAGAGTGAGAGAGAGCGAGAAAATGAGATGTACATTAGCCACTTCTTCTGAGATCTAGAAGCAAACACCAATTTGAGTATCTTTTTAGTATCTGTTTAAACTTAAATACCTATTTTTAAAATTTCTAGTTACATATATCAGCCAATACCTCAGCTCTGAGGAAACAACCAAATATTTTCAATGAAAAGGAAAAGATCATAGAACTTATATTTTTGGGGGTTCCCAACCCCAGTTTATTCCATACTATCATCCCTTTGTCTTAACCCAAACAGCTTAATTTTGTCAAAGAAAGCATAAACTATAACAATTAAGACATATTTAGATGACTACATACATAGGCCAGCGATTCTCAATCTGTGGATAGCAACTCCTTAGGCAAACCTCTGTCTCCAAAAGTATTTACACTATGAATCATAACAGTAGCAAAATTACAGTTATGAAGTAGCAACAAAAAGAGTTCTATGGTTGCGGGTCGCTACAACATGAGGAACTGTATTAAAAGGTCACAGCATTAGGAAGGCTGAGAATCACTGGTGTAGACTGTCATACCAGGACTCAACATAGGTAAGAGTATGTATATGTCCTCATGACTGTCTACCCCCAAGTCATTGTAGCTGTTGACCAGCAAATACTTCTGTGATTGAAATGTGATTCATAAGGTGTAGGGCCTCGATTCGCACCTGTAGCCCTAGAGATTCCAAGTCCAGTTCTGCCTCTAAATGATTTTGAAGTCAGTCGCTATATTAGTATCAACTAGAGGAATGCAGAAGAAAGAAATGGAGAAAGGGAAGGAGGAGCGATGGAGGGACTAGTGCCTGTAGCGAGAACACAGCAACTGAATCCACATGGCTTAACACTGACACAAGCAAGCGCCTATGATCTGTAAAGCTCGGGAGATTTTGCTGTGCATTGGGACCAGAAATGATTACACACAGGAATTTGTTCATTGTTGATGACCATTCAAATGAAATGTAAATGGTAGGAGGTGCTTTCTTAATTTTTTAAAATGTTCTCTGGCTCGTGCTAATATATATTTTAGTGAAGCCAGGCGTAATCCCAGCATTCAAGAGGTCCAGGGGCTCAAATCCAGTTTGGGCTATATATTGAAACAAGGCTTCAAGCAATACAAATTGAACAAAAGAAGAAATAGGCCAGTGCACTCTGGGAGTTGCCATGGGGAAAGGCGTTTACCCCTCCAGTTTTTAGCTCATTCCTGTAACTAGTAGGAGGATCCTGTAATTAGTGCCTTCTATTTGCAGTGAGTTGCCTGCTGTTGGCAATAGAGTACCTTCTTAACCTTCAAGTTGGCCTGTGGAAAGGTGGTAAAATGCTTTGTGAACCAGCTCCTGCCCTTCCTTTCCTACCCCTTCAACGGAAGCCAGCAGATACACATTTCTCTGCTCTGAAAGCACCTGTTCCAATGCCCCTATCCAACCTATGACCTCATATACACGCATATTAAGAATCATCTGAAAAGCAGTTCTGTTTGAATCTTTCGGGAGTTCCCAGGATCAGGAGCAGACAGGTTAACCATGATGTTCACACTAATGTATGTCCCAAGGCAGCAAAATGATCAAATACTGTGGTTCTATACGTCACTTTCTTTTTTCCATTTACAAGTTGAATCTTGGAGATTTATGTTTCAAAAACAACAAAATATAATCTCTACATAATTCTGCCTCTATCCTCTGACCTGGAGTCCCTCAGAATAAATGATTTTATCTTCACAAAAACAAAATTAAGGTATGGGGTGGCTCAGAAATGGCTCAGTGGATAAAACCTTTGTCACTCAAGTGAGTTAAGATGCCCAGAAGCCATGTGAGAACCAGATGTTAGTGCACATCTACTCTTCTAGTGTACCTGTGCTGACATGGGAAGTGAGCTGGAGAAATCCCAAAAGCTCATACATGACATACATGGTGATGAGCAAGATGCTCTAGTAGACATGCTAGAAAGAGGCTGTCCTCTGAATTTTACATGGGTACCATGGCACATACCAGGTCTCACACCTGAACACACACATACACATCTCTCTCTCTCTTTCTCTCTCTAATTCTTTCTCTCCCTCTCATACACACACACACACACACACACACACACACACACACACACAACATAAACACACATTAAAAATAAGCAAAATAGGCTGGGTGATGGTAGGTCATGCTTTTAATCCCAGCACTCAGAAGGAAGAGCCAGGCAGGTCTCTGAGTTTGAGAGCAGCCTGGCCTACAGAGAAAGTTCTAGGAAAAACATCCCGGGATGCACAGAGAAACCCTGTCTGGAAAAATAAAAGTAAGTAAGTAAGTAAATAAATAAATAAATATGAAAGGCTAAATAAATATGAAACACTAAACATGGAAGAATGAGGAAATGATGTAGTTTCAGAAATCATAAAATTAAATAGATACATTTAATTTAATGCCTTCTTTAAAACTATGAAGTCAAAGTGTAGAGGTGCATACCTACAAGATTAATACTGGGAAGGATGAGGAGGATGAATCAAGATCTCCACCTGTCTTAGCTTCATAGCCAAATGTTATCAGAGAAAGATAGAGAGAGAGAATTCAAGGCTACCAAATATATTTTTGCATATTTATGCAAAATATGCTCAAAACACAGATTTTAAAATTACATTTGATGTTAAGGCATGTTGGTATATTGAATAAGAATAAGATACCTCCTTAGGTAACTGCAGACTTTCCACATGCTCTATTCCTTAATACCAACTTTCTTCTCACTCTCTGTCTTTTAAACTTGCTCTTTTTGGCTCCCAGGGTAACAAATGATGCCCGGGAAAATGAAATGGATGAGAACCTGGAGCAGGTGAGCGGCATCATTGGCAATCTCCGTCATATGGCCCTAGACATGGGCAATGAGATCGATACCCAGAATCGCCAGATCGACAGGATCATGGAGAAGGTGAGCCCACAGCTATCAGGTGGTAACTATCAGATACCACTAGGATGGGGACCTCCAGGTGCACTGGTTGCTGGATATTTTGCCCTGAATATTTCAAGGCAAAAACATGGGATTCAGCAACAGAACTAGAATGAAGATTAGAATATAGTTTGGATTTTGATTTATTGCAGTGCTGGGGATTGAGTACAGGATCTTGGGTATGCTAGAAAAGTCCTCCCGAACATACAATTACTTGCAGTCAAGGTTTATCTAAATCTCTCCCATGTCAAGCATATGCTAGGCACCTAGAACACATGAAAATGAGACAAATCATATTCCCACTGCCAAGTCTAAACCAGGAAACTGCTCACCATAGAAATCAGACATTAATTCTCTTTCCTTGCATTCTCCTCATCCCCAATAGTAGCACGGTGAATATTAATTATAATCTTTAAAACTGCCCAAATACCAAAAGGGGAAGATGGGTGCTTTAAGTGTTTAATAATGATTTTATGGGTGTCATTTCTATCTAGGTACTCTTAAGTTGTGTGTTTATTCTTTGTGAGACCCTGAAGTTCTTAATATGAGATCTTGAACCTCTTCATATTATTTTTTTCATTGCCAGGAGCAAAGTGGCTTAATTTTTAGATCTTTTAACTCACAGAGCTAAGTAGTGGTTTCTTGGTCCCCAAGCACCCTTCCATACCTTGGAGGGATGAATAGACAATATTGCTTCATATATGCCCCAGATAAGCAATATCTGAGCACCAAACACGACCGAATCAGTAATGAGCCTCACAAATGTCAGAGCTGGCTGGCAAAATATTTGTGCTTTGCTTTTGGCGGCAAGTTACCACGTGCTTGCCATGGCTAAGCAGCTTTAGCTACGATAAAGCTTTTAATGCAGTGAGAGACGATGGATTTTAGAATCGTATTGAAAAGTTCAAGAAATGCTGGAGCCCATGTAGCCTGATCAAAGCCATTAGAGCCCCAAAGGAAAAATGAACAAAGAAATAATTGCTGAACTGTTTTCCAGAAGGAAAACAATCTGAGAAAACAAGAAGTGCTTGTTGTTTATCTGTGGACCAGAGTGACTCAGAAGCAAGCAACAAAGAAAGCAGGCTTCCAGAGAAGAGAGAGTTTTACTCAGATAATGGGGTCAACCTTTGAGTTACTGGAAGTTGAAAGAGAGAAATATTTATTGCTCCGGGGAAAGCAGCAGAGTCTATCTTCTGCTCCCTCTGCAGGTGTAACTCTCTAGTATGGCGAGGACTTTCTGTATGAAGCCGTGCACAGCAAATGAAAAATAGCTTCTCTGGTTTGCATCAACCCTAGACCGCTGAGTCACTGAGTTAAAGAGAAGGGGCATAATTCCTTTTAGTAATTAGTTTGATCAATATTTGAAATAGAAATTCTTCCTTTTTTTCCCCCACAATTACAGTCTGGACACCATTAAAACAGAGCCCATCCCATTATGTTACTGTTCTGCACCGTCGTTAATGCATTTTCCCCTTCTTAAGGAAGCTCGGGTCTCTGCTATCTATATTCAAAAGGTTCTGCATGTATAGGATTGAGTTAAAAACCACACAGTATGCAAAGCAAAGAGAATTTTCCTTTCTCCTAACCCCATCAATGATCTACACCCCAGTTCCAGCATCACTATCTTTTCCTGTCAGCATTTGGGCCAAGAGTGATGTCTGGGGAGTTCCAAATAATAAGAGTTTTCAGATATTCTTGGGGATTTTTAAGAAATTGCTTCGTGTTCTTGCTGATGGGTGCTTATGCATACAGTCTTCAAAGTTACAAACACCCAGTTGTTCCAGAAAACTAGAAACTAGAAGTAAGTTTCTAGCCCAAGCTTTCTGCAACCTGGTGCTAAGGGAATAATGGAGACGTTCAAACTTCAAGGTAAAGCCCGTGGAAGTAGATGAGTGAGGGGCAGGCTGGGCAGCCCTTGACGTCTTCTGTCAGTGGGAAACACAGCACCAGAGAACTAAAGCGGTTACTTCTAAAAGAGATTTACTGTTCACCAGCTCTGTAACCTGAAAGACTAGAGAACAGTTTCACCCTGGAATGTGAATTATCTGGTGTAAATAGTAAGCACACAGTTCTAGACGGCTGATCTGGGTCAGCACACCACCCGCCATGAAGTTGAGGACTCAGTATGATGGACTCCTTCTAACAATGTCTGGGTTCCCTGGTAAATACTGTGGCCTTTTTTACAAAGGGGAAACCATGTAGCACATATTGAAAATGTTAGCAAGCTTAGGATCCTCTAAAATCAAACATGAAAACTGGGGTGGGGTATCCTCCATTAAAAAAAAAAATCCTCAAGCACATAAGTACAGTGAACGTAGAAGCATTTTCCAAGGGACATACCTGAACAGAGATTCCGTTGTTTTTGTTGTTATTGTTTTTGGGGTTTTTGTTGTTGTTTGTTTGTTTTGATTTTGTTTTCTAAAAGGTGCTATTTCTTTTATGAAACATAAGAAAGATTGCGGTACTTTTGTGTCATGTATTATAGATCTGAAATTTGAATGTACTTCAGGGAGAACTTATAAGCAAGTCACAGGCACACACTTACGGTGTTCCAGGTCCACTCTGTCCTTGGAGACCATCCCTAGAATAGCCTCTGCTCTACCTAAATATCCCCAAAGCTGCCTTGGGAAGGCCAGGCAGTGCATTCATAAACAAAATGGTCTCCATTTACCTTCAGAAAGGACATATCTTTTAAAATGGATTATTTTCTCACTTTAGCTTTTCTGTCTTCGGTCTAGAAACAGCACAACTCAATCTAATGGAACATTTCAAATTGGTCTAAGCTAGTAATTTTCCTTTGCACCAACGTATGATTATTCCTGACACCGTTTGTAGGTACAGAAGAAGGATTTGGAAACTAAATAAAATTGAAGAGATTATCCATTTTCCAAATGAGGCTCCTGGGAATCTGATATAGGTGCCTATAGTTGGGAATAATCAGGACAAATCAGTGTTCTCTCTTAGGATGTAAATACTCATCTTGAAGCCAACTCCTGATTAACCAAACAGATGGCAGAGAACCCTAGCCAGATAATTCAGTTGTGAATAATCTGGAAATATGTTCAACTTTCCAACTCTCTGTTTGAATATGGATGACTCCAGTATCCTAGGAATTTACAATTTTAAATTGAATGTAAAAGACCCTACCTAGTAGAGATTGGAAAGTGGAGAAGTAGGTGCAGAGCCTGTGGTCAGTGAGTGATAAGGCTCATCAGAAAACTAACTCTGGTGTCCCTGGACCACCTGGTGGCTTTCTCCTCTGCGAGACTATGGAGTTACAAACAACATGACCACCTGTGACAGGAAAGAACACAGCCTCTACTCGCTGACTTACCTTTCTCCATGGCTATGGGAACAGTTAATGTCCTAGGGTTTAATGGTCTAACCTTGTAGCATTCCTGTGAATAGGTTAATCCCCAGGCTGAAGGAAGCATGGTACAAAATTATGGCAATTGTGCTTTTGTTAAACATAAACTGGTTACCAAACTCATGGAAGTGAGCCTTCAAAAGGGGCCCTTGATCATTGCTGTCTTTAATGACAACACTCTCTTATGTAGGGCTGCCCCAACAAGAATGCCAAAGGAATACTGAATCGATTTGCTTAAATTATATTTTTTTAAAAAGGAAAATGGGATTAAAGGCCAGTAAATAACCAGAACATGCCAAATTTCAACTCAATAACAATAACTGTAAGATATGACACAATAAGTATTTAATCTTAGGACTAACATTTTTAAGGTCCATTATACATTATATATGTATGCTTAATTAATACATCACAGGAAACCTCTGTAGTGGAGTAAGTAAGAGTGTGGTTTCTGAATCCAGGTTGCTTACATTTTGGCTTTCCCTAAATTACTAAGACTCTAGACAGTATTTCTATCTGCTTTGCTTCTTTACTTGGAAAAAGCAGCAAATAATCATATGCACCCAATGGCTAATGTCATCCAGGTTTAACGAGTAAAACGCTGTTGAGGCCATGCTCATTAGCACTATTCTTTACCATGCCCTTCTTGTAAACAAGAACGTTGAGACCTAAGATGCAATTGGCACAGACAGACTCTGCCGGATAAGTAGGCTAAGAAGGATCTAATGAAGGGTGGCAGTTCAGTTCAGTCGAACAGACAGGACTGCTTCCACAGAAGTCATTGAGTGTTGAGTACCTTTCCCGCGTAGAAAGATAAATAATATAACCCTGTCCTCAAAAAGCAGATGCTATTCAGTGAGGGAAGTGGTCAGAAATGCAAGTCAAGTTTCCACCTGATCTTGTCCACTTAAGGCCATAGCAATGATCTCAGCAGGGTGGGGGAAGTGGGGAAGGGGAGGTAAGAAAAAGGTGATGGTTCTGAATGGGGAAGTTTGAAGGTTGTTTCACAAAACAAGAATTTGAGTGAACTCAGGCAGTGAACAGGACTTCCTAAGGAGTAATCTAAAACTTCTCTCCTCTTTTCTAGGCTGATTCCAACAAAACCAGAATCGATGAAGCCAACCAACGCGCAACAAAGATGCTCGGAAGTGGTTAAATTTGCTCTCCTCCTGTGCTCTCTTCCAAATGCTGTTGGACAAGAGAGCCCCTTCATGCTTTTCTCATGGTATTACCTAGTAGGTCTTGCACACACATACACACATACACACACATACACACACACATACACTCACACACATACACACACGCACACACAATCACCCCATTGTAAGTGTCCTGTGTGGTCTGTCAGCTTCCCAATGATGCTACCTGTCTTTTGTTCTCTCTGGCTCTCTTTCGTTCCAAAGGTTGTACATAGTAGTCATCTGATGGCTCTGATTCCCAACCTAAGATGTCTTGGGTCTCATTTTTTTTCTTTTCTCAGTGGCGTTTGCTGAATGACAACAATTTAGGAATGCTCGATGTGCTGTTGATTCTCTCAATACACAGTATTGTTCTCGTAAAACTGTGACATTCCACAGAGCTCCTGCCACAGTCCTTTCTTTGGGTGTCAGGCTCTGAATCTCTCCAAATGTGCTGTCTTTGGTTCCTCATGGCTACTATCTGTCCTTATGATTTCATGATTAGACAATGTGAAATTACATAACAGGCATTGCACTAAAAGTGATGTGATTTATGCATTTATGCATGAGAACTAAATAGATTTTTAGATTCCTACTTAAACAAAAACTTTCCATGACAGTAGCATACTGACAAGAAAACACACACAACAGCAACAATAACAAAGCAACAACGCATGCTCAGTATCAGGACACTGTCAAGATTAAGTCATACCAGCAAAACCTGCAGCTGTGTCACGTTTTTCCTGTCAACATACAGACTTACTGGTCATAATCATCCCCTTTTTCTTTTTTTAAAACAACAAACATGGATTTGAGACACCATTTAATCATTTCTAGCAAAATATGTTTGGCTTAAACTATGTGAAATGGATGTAATATAGGGTTTGTTTGCTGCTTTTGAAAGCTATGTTTTGGAGACAACACTCTCGCTGTGGAAGGTGTGAAGATGTAGATCTTCGAAGTCTGCCTCTTGTTGATTACTATTTCCCTGTGGTTTGTCATCAGTACAACTCTTTGTTGCTTAATCTAGAGCTATGCACACCAAATTGCTGAGATGTTTAGTAGCTGATAAAGAAACCTTTAAAAATTATATAAATGAATGAAATATAGATAAACTGTGAGATAAATATCATTACAGCATGTATATTAAATCCCTCCTGTCTCCTCTGTTGGTTTGTGAAGTGATTGACATTTTGTAGCTAGTTTAAAATTATTAAAAATTATAGACCCCAGCTATCGGCTCCTGTCTGATATTACACTCATCCTGGAAGACAAAGTCTACATATTCTGTCCAGTTGGACCTAAGAAGCCAGCTGTATTATCAAGGACAATGAGTATAGGACCAAAGACGTTCCATTTCAACACAATCCCAATGACGACGCCCAACTTGCCTTTGTTCTTAAAACCTGTTCTAGATATATGTGAGATACTACATCTATTTACATGTTCTTCAGATAGTCAGCACCTCAGTTATATCTCCTCTGGCCTGTTATGGCTAATTGTGGCTTTGGACACTTGTAGACACGTTCTTATGGGAGATGCTGTCCTTAATTCTCTTATAACTACTCATTTGCCACTATTGTGGTTTCTGACACCACCACCTCCGCTACACCCCCTTCTCACCGAACACTCCTTTTCCATTTCCTACTGCCTGTATCACTTCATTATCTTAACTGGTATGTCTATCCTCACCAAATTCATCATCACCTTTATAATATATAATAAATTATACACACACACACACACACACACACACACACACACACACACACTATAATCCCCTCCATTGGCTCTGACCCTGTCGCCACAATAGCCACCACCACCTGCATCACTAGACCGTCTTTCCACCGTCTCCTATCATTTCCTCCACCATCACTTCTCTCTGTAACCCATAGTAGTCATGCAAGTGTATTTATCTGGGTTGTTGTTGGTGGGTGGGTAATCTACGTTATTCAGGAGTCTCCCCAGGGGTTTGATGAGGGCAGGAGAGAAGCATTTGCAGCATTTTAGCATCCTCCAAAGGAGCAACAGCAAGAACACATCTTTTTCTTAAACTCATGGTAGTGGAGAGGGTGCTAAAAGACAGAAGAGGTGATTATGTACTGCATATGTCAGAACTGACAGGGGAGGTCAATATTCAGGCTGTGCAGAATGTGCCAAGCACCATCTGTCCTCAGCCAAAATGAGTGGGTTTTCACAGGAAAGATGAGTGCAGGCAGTTTGCTTTCAGATGGTCTGGGTAGCATATTTGCTTTGACAATCGCATTCGTCCAGGCTTGGTCTTCTTGTAGTCATCTACTTCTGGCTAATGGAGGACGGATGTCCCAGGGATGACTCTAATATAGCAACCCAATAAATGTATTAGTAATATCACAGCAGAACTCTGAAAAGGCCAGCTCTCTTTCCTCCATTCAGGCACTGGCAAAAGACCCTCTTACACAAACTCAGAGGTTGTCCCTGTATCCTCTTGGCAGGAGGTGTTCTTCTTGACTAAATGGTTGTGAGTTACAATGAGGGAGTGAAGGACTGAACCCAAATCCTCTGGAAGAGCAGCCCATGCTCTTAACCACCGGGACATCTCTCCATCCACCTGTTCTCCCTCTTTCATATCCTATAAAATACATATTCTCTGAGCATCAGCCAGCAGGAGCCAGTGGTTAATCACGTGGTAACTCACCTGATGCCAATCACTTGCTTAATGACTGCCCTCCCTCCTCTTCTCCTGCCTGTTTTCATGGCTGTTATCTCTATTTTAGCCCTAAAATGGGTTTTAACTAGCTTTCGCCAATTTTGTGTCACCGCCTCATTAACAAGTTGACACTTGTGCCGACAGCAGAGGAAGAGAAGATAATGCATATATTCTCTGTCCATTAGACAGGGACAGGCTCTGTGCTTAGGGCTTTGTCTCTTCTATGTTGACTCATTAAACTGTCTTAAAACTGCAAACTTGGTATTGCAAGTCCCCTTTTGCTAATGAAAACATGAACTTTACTTGAACAAAACATCTCAGCTAGTCCATGATAAGGTGCGATTTAAACACATGACTCTAGGAGTGTTTGGAAATACATTCCAGGGTTGTGCCTTTGTCATTTCAGCAAGCCAGGAAATTCCAAGAGACACTGGACTCCTCGAGCAGCAAGAAAGACAGAATGATGGATTATCAGGAGATCCCTGAAAACCTCCCTTTCATTCACATGCTGTAAAAATCACTAAGCTTTAGTATGGTCTGGGTCCTGTTGCAAATATTGTGAATATAACAGTAAGGGAGACACGCATTTAGGAAAAATTATTTATTCATCCAAAGTAGTTCTATACCTTCAGATAGACACTGTAAGAAAGGATGGGGTGGGTTGGATAAATAGATGCTCCACTCCCCTATGATGGGTTCTATGCTGCCTCCCAGAATTCCTCAGCTGGATCATTCTCTAATTGTTCATGTAGTAGATTACATGATATTGATCTCTTCCTTTATTGGCTGCTGTTTCTTCATCTCCTTTCTACAACCCCACTCAAATAAACTGCCTGCCTTATACCTATCTGGGGCATCCCAGTCTAGGGAAATTACAACTAAGATAACCCCTTTCTGCAATGTGTACCTCTCCCAATGCATTTCCCTAGACCCTACTTTGGGGAAATGTGCTATCTTCCACCTACTTCATTTTCTGAGTGCATCCTTCTTCTGTGAAATGTACCCATGGCACTGAAACCCTGGCTTTCCTCAGTGGAGAGCAAGACACCACGTGTCAACTTGTAAGATTGCTGAAATGCATTGCATTCTTGAGGGAACTCCAGCCTTACGTATCTCCACCCGCGTGCGTCACTATTTTCCCACAAACAAACAAATGAAAATTGTTTTGCAGAAGACATTGTGTTCCCTACTACCCAGTAGTAGGTTGTGAATGAAATACATAAAACTTCTCTAAGCCCCATTCTCATGTGTTTAAGTGATATAACTACAATAAATAATACCCTTCCCCCCTATTTCATGGGGTAGGTAGGAAGATCTAATGGTATAAGAACCATGAAAATGACTTGTAAAGCTATGTGCCACCAGGTAGACACAGCGACACTCCTGCATATTCTGTTGCTATACAATCAAGGACATCGGAGGTAAAACCAGGTCTTTCTGGTCACTTCTAATCAGAGAATCTACTCGTCATTGATATGGGCATATGATGTTTGCCCAAGATTTCATTTAGCTGTAGATGAGTTATTTTTTTTTTTTTCGAGATAGGGTTTCTCTGTGGCTTTGGAGCCTGTCCTGGAACTAGCTCTGTAGACCACTCTGGTCTCGAACTCACAGAGATCCGCCTACCTCTGCCTCCCGAGTGCTGGGATTAAAGGCGTGCGCCACCATCGCCCGGTGAGTTAGTTTTATATCTAAGATGTTCCATGGCCTTATCAGGTCCACCAGAACAGCCCATGGATTTCCACTATCCTAATGGCTAGTCAGTACGCTACATTTTCACCAAAAAAGCTTAGTCAGTTTCTGACTTTCACCCAAATACCATTAAAGTAAAATACTGCTTTTTCCATCATTCATGGCCAAAAACCAGGAGCAATTTATTATGCTGCTGTGAGACACAAATGGTGCCACACCATATAGTTGTTTCCAAATACAGCCTAGAATCCTTTCTTTTGCCAATGCTATAAGTGATACAGGAAACCTGTTCTGAAGCAACATGATCTGAGAAATATAGCAGAGGCTAAGAATTCTTAGCAATTGCTATATAACAAATGGTACCTTAAAAATGTGAAATAATTTACTTAGCTCTCAGTTCTTTGGTGTGGTACTTGGGTTATGCCTGGCAGAGAGTTCAAATCTTAACTGGTCTGTGATTGTGCCAACTGTGGACCCACTGGGCAGCAGTTGACTATCTATTGCTCAGGCTTCCTCTGGTTCTATATGGCCTTTCCTTCTACAAGCCATGTAGAGTTTGTTGAGATCCTCTTGAGACCTAGACTTCTCACTTCCAGCACATCATACCGGCCAACGTCACTCTCATACCAGTCCATACTCAAGAGATGAGAAAATAGATTCAGCCTCTTGGGAAAGCCTCCCAAAAGTTGTGTGTGCTGTGTGTTGAATTGAAAGGCTACCTTCACAATCACTCTGACATCCTCAGAGTTACGTAGTGTTTTTTCTCTCCCCGTGTCCTTAGAGTCTAGTAAAAAGAAAGGTTACGGGTGAGTCGTCTTCATCTTAGAGCACAACCCTGAGGATATTCTCCAAGGCAACCCAAGCAGGATTTGAAGATCAGAAGTAGGGTGCTAGTAGAGCTGGAGGTGGTGCTAACAGATTGTGCCAGCCTGTTGATGAAACTGACCTTAATCCTGAAATGTCAAAATTAATCCCACTTCTCCAAAGCAGGAGGACTGCAGTCACTACCCTTAACCCCGAAATACCCACAGCTTGGAAGAAAGTATTTTAAAACCCACAATGGGATCGGATCCTCAGCCAGCATCTGATAAATACCCCTTGTCTGAAACTTCTGTGCCTTCCTTCCCCATCTTTTATTTGTTGCTATTCGTGCAGATTTACACTAGATTTTAATTTTTTTTGTGGGAGTCTTTATTTTGCCTTTCTTACCAACCTTTTATGTTCAAAAATATACTGTTCTCTTTGCTAACGGGGCAAACAAGACTGATTAGTCAAGAATGAAAAAGAAATTATGTGTGTCAGAGACAGCTTAAGTATACACAAGATGTTTCCTGGGTGTCTGGAGGCGTGGGGTGTAGGAGGTGACTGCTGTCTTGCATGGCATCAGCTTGCTTCTTAAAGGACTGGCTTGCCTCTTAAAGGAACCATGACAATTGCCAGTTTAGAAAGGATGAAGCAAGTGTCCATGTCATATAAAGGCAAAACTTCAAACTAGGTCAATACATTTTCCAAGAAGTTTCAGATTTTATACCTGCTCCAAATCTCTCTCTCTCTCTCTCTCTCTCTCTCTCTCTCTCTCTCTCTTCTTTTCTTTTCTTTTAATGACCATAGCCTACTTGAAATTGTTCTCTCTAAACTTTTGTTTAAGCACCTTAAGTGTAAGTAGTCTGCTTTGCCCTTAGACTAATCAGCAGTTCTTAGGTGGTTAGACCTTATCCAACTCTGTCTTAGCCTCATTTTATTTGAGAGCAATGATTAAAAACCAAGACAAAACTTTGGAGTGCCTTAAAGATGCTTTTTCTAAGTTAGAGAATGGCATTCCTCCACAAATGAAGACTCAATGAAGAAGTGCATCTGGGAGTGTGGATCCAGAGGGCGAGAAAGAGGGATGGGGGAGAAAAAAGATGTCTTTGAAAGTGGTGCTGAAAGTGCATTATGCAGCTGAACCAGTGTCGTCAGGGACCTGGGTATTTGAGCCTAAGGGAAAGCAGAGCAGCAGGTGGAATGCAGATCAAGGCTATTTCCCTAGGGAAAGATAGGGAGGTGCACTTGCTTTGGTCATGGGTGGCACTGATACCTTCTGCCTGTGGTACACATTTGAAATCCCAAAGGGGTTCTGTATGAATAGGACCAACAAGATGGCGAGGTTCAGGTACAGCAGGTCATTTTACTCTTCTGCAAGACTGATGAGGGCTCCTTGAAACTGACTGTCAGCCCTATGGCTGATATAGAAATTAGATCAAGAGGGTTGATATGAAGATACATATAAGGAGCATTGGCTGTGAGAGAAATATGAAGGAACAATTAAGGCAGCAAGGTCCCCCAGATGTTGTTAGTGGATTAAGATATGGATGATCACAGAAAAGCAGAAGGAGAGGCATTTGTGTTTTGCTTGAATTATGAAAGTTCAAGAAGCTAGGGAACATATATAAAGTAGAAGACAAGGAAGGGATAGACAAAGGCCCAGGTCAAATAATTGTGATAGGAGATAGCACATGGGGACTGGGCACGTGGAAGAAAATGCAAAGTCAAAGCGAGAGCATAGCCAAGAAATAAAAGAGGGCTGATAGATTCATTACCTGGCACAGGTAGGCAGGACAGGCAATTGTTTATAAAACAGACATGTGGGGCTTTTTTTTTTAACTTAGCAGGCAAACACATTCTGAACATGCATTATTAAGAAATACTTTCCTGAGCATGCTCAGTCTATATTCCTAATTCATAATAAAAATGGTAGGCACGTTTGGGAGCCTGTACAGGTCAAAGGCATGGAGCATATGGTTGAAAGGTCAGAATGGTTGGATTGAGTCATAAAGCTTTGACTGAAAAAGAAGAAGAGAAAGGAAAGGATACTTAGAAGGTGTGTTGTAGCACACAGCATAGACAAAACTGACCTAACCAGTTGAGAAAGCCCAAGAAAGAAGGCTGGGGGTGGAGCTCGGTGGCAGCATGCATAGGGTCCTGTGTTCATCCTTAACACTATCAGAATGTTTTTAAAGCATTGGTAGAGTTATACAAGAGAGACATATGAAAAGGGACTTTTACATAACAATAGAGAAGGATTGGAAGACAGGAACTGCTTTGCAACTCAGCTTATCATTATGACTACTAGCCTGTTTCTAGTTTGTCTTCCCAAAATAAACTGTTCCTTTGTCCATTCTCTTCCTTCCTTTTGCTCTGAGTCATCACCAAGGTGACCTTGACTATAGTCTTGTACCACACTGCTCTTATCTTGAGTCTCTCTGTTATGACATTTCTTCAAAATAAATAGCTCTCAAATTACATATGCATCATCCTCTAACCAAAATATCTCACTTGTTCACATTCTTACAACTCCACACTTGCCCTTCAAATGTACGCAGTAGTCTAGTTCTCAATAAGTCCAATTGCCCGACCCACCAAGATCACTAGGGCAAGACACTAGCCCCTCTTATAAAAGATCATCTTCAATTTCTGAACTCAGACATGGAGTGAAAAACCTGAACTCTAAATCAAGAGTTCTCTATCTGGTCCCTTTTGTGCCAGGGTTCTGGAGAACACCAGGAACATCACGGACGATTGATGTTAAAAGTATATGGACTGCTAGAGTGTGGTAGTACATGGTTGCTATCTTAGTAGTCCAGAGACTGAGAAGGAAAATGGGAAATTCAAGGACTGTGTAGGTTATACCTTTCTCAAAAGAATGAAGCGTATTGAAGCTCTGATGTCCAGCAGAAGCAGTATATATTGGCACAGTCACTTCAGTAAACTAGCAAGATCCAGTAAAGCTAAACGTGTCCATACACTGTGATTCGGCAGTGTCATTTACAGGTATCTAACTACTAGAAATACATACTTTTATTTACCAAGAGACATATATTAGAATAGCCATCAAAAAAAATGTTCATAGCAGAGTCTGTGGAGATGGCACAGTGAGTAAGAGTATTTGCTGAGCAAACACAAAAACCTGAGTCCAAATCCCCAGCACCCATATAAAAGCCAGGCAAGGCCTCTCATGCCTTTAACCTCAGTGCTGAGGGTTGGATGCAAGTGGATCCTGGGATCTTGCTGGTTAGTCACCTAGCTGAAATGTAGCTTCAGGTTCAGTGAGAGATCTTGTCTCAAAGGAATAAGCAGGACACCTGACATCCTTCTCTGGCCTCACCCAGACACACATATGTATCATACACATAAATAATGTGTTCATCACAATAGCCAAAGTAAAACTCCAGTGCTCATGAGCAAGAGAATGAGAAACAAATTGCAGCTGATTAAACATGGAACACAAACAGCAATGAGAGTGAGTAAACTCCCAGCATGCTGAAGCAGCATGCATAACTATTACCAGCATGGTATAGAATAGAAGAAGACAAATACAGGAGAACATAGTGCTCGACTTTCAAAAACAGAATAAACAAACCCATGGTATTGGAAGTCAAAACAGTGGTTTGTCTTTGGGGATGGTTAGTGATCAAAGAATGTTAGAGGGAAGGTTCTGGGATGCTGATTCTATCCTGTGCTTGCCATGAGTCCCAGGTGCACAAGAGTATTCAGTGAGGGACATCTTGATTATTCTCACCTTTCTGTCTGGATGTGCTACTTCAATCATAAGCTTATTAAATAGTTATAAGAGTGATAACAAAGTACAATCCAAAATATCGTCAGGCTTTGTCATTCCAAATACAAGGGACCCGTTCTCTGCCACCTTTTCCTTTCCGTTCATCCACACACACACAAATATTCCACAAGGGATGTTCCATTTCAAAGTGGAAACTGTCCATTGGGGTGAAACAGCGTCACAGTCTGCAATTGTTCAGTTCAAAGTATTTCCGTTTCCCATTTCTCTAGTTTTAAAACCTCTCTCTCAACTATCTTCTTGACATGGCTGAGCAACATGAAGAGCATTTAACAGCAGGAGCTATTTGTGAAGGTGTGTGTCAGGTTAAGGAATTAGCAAGGGGGTAAGTTCCCTGAGGTATCCACCATGGTAGAAGCTCCTTCTCATCCCTAGTCCCAGAGCAGCAAGGTAGAGAGAAAGTCCTATGAACTGGAAGCTGGGAAATGTGGTTATACTCACAGAGAGGACCATCTGCACCAGCCTGGAGCACAACCTTGAGTCGGAAAAAATGCAGCAAAAACAGGGTAGAGAAGGAGCTCTAGCATCTCTGCTTCCCACTGATGATCTCGGACCTTTCTGATGGCTCTCACCTATGGAATGCACCAGACGTTGGAGAAAGGAAGTTCATGATAATGTTTACCAAAGCTGGCACTGCCAACCCAGAACAAGGTGAAAAAGGGTTGAATGTATGTCTGAAGCAGTGAAACGTAGCACCTCACATGCTCCCTCCACATTAGGCATATTTCTCTGTCCACACTGACTACTGAGGCTCCCATAACTGTAAGAAAGAAAAACACAAGAGAGTCCTCAGCCAAAGAGGAATTGGAATTAGAGGCTTAAGGCAATGAAAGGTTCTCCTCTTTCCTGTGTTCATTATGGAGTATATGACAGCCCCACTCCTGATTTATAATCACGTTGTGTTCACTCCTCCACAGTGCTTCTTGCAGGGCACCAACTGTCTTTGCTACCCTACCTTTCACATCAGCTATTTGGGTTCTGCTCTCAGTCTCCAGACATTTTCTAGTTAAATTTTCTATGGAAATAAAAAACTCACAGTTTCATCAAATACCCACAGCAAGCTGAGCAGTCTATGTTTGCCCTAGCCGCCCTCTGTCATGTATTCGCCTTTGGACTGATGAACTACTGCCAAACAGCAAGGTCACATGACACATGATATGGTCACCCGAGCAACAGAATATGTGTTCAAGAAGGTAGGTACACCTGGATATTTTTATTTTAATTTGGAATTTCTCCAAGCAGAGCCTGAAATTTGGATGTAGATTTGGTATGTTTCTTGGAAGGTTACTCCAAAAGTTAAAAGGGAAAAAGCAGTAGAAGGCAAGATAAGTATTGTCCTCATTCTAGGTAATGGAGCTTAGACCTCCCCCCAACTGCTGACACATTAGCAGATTGTCCTAAAAATTGTTCACCTGCGAAATGGTAGGCAAGAACATTTATTCATCAGCTCTCATATCCCTGGCTATGTAAAAGGTTGGCCAAGACTATTAATTCCCCTACACTGCCAAGCATGTATGCCCAAAGCTAAACAAGCACCTTTCCCTGACCATGGCATTGAAGAAGCCCCAAGACAGAGAAGAAGCCCAAGGCACCCAATACCAGCAAGTTTCTGCTAGCTTGAAGTGAGTTAGCAACTGCTAAGAACTGCCTACCTACCCACAGCTCAAGTCACACCTAAGGCCAAGAGACCTTGGATAGTTCTACACAGAGCTTTTCCTGGCAACCAAGTTCAGGCACTCCCTTTTAAAGGTGGAACCTGGACTTGGCGTGTAGGTCAATAGGCTAATGCTTGCCCATCATGCATAGGGCTTTGGATTTGATTCCTAGCACCACAAAAAAATAAATAAATAAACACAATGTAAATCCCAATTCTTGTTCCTCTAAGTGTGGTGTGGCCTTGGTGTCAAACTTCCAATTATTGCCTCTTCTTGTTGAATTGTCATTTTTTAAAATCCACTCTGTCTTTCATTCCTCCTGACCTGGGTGAAAATCCTTGGAACTGATGTAGCCATTGAGTAGAAAGTGAACAAACAAAAAATGTTAAACCTCTTTGGGATATTTGATATGATTAACCCCTAACTTCAAAGTATTTCCTATCTTGTGAGAGTTGTCTTCTCTCTGACTGCTCCATCTCAGTCATTGGGTTCTCTTTGTTTACTCCTCATTTAGCTGTTGGTATGCCCCTAAATAACTAAATTCCGGCAGCTTCTCTAATGCAGTGCATATAAACCCAAGCTTCGGGTATTTCAGCTACTGCTTTTACGCAGAAGAATCCTAAAACTAGGCATGCAGGGTAGGTTTCTCTTCTGAGGGCAAACCACACCTCTGCCTGCCCACTACAATTCCTCCAGATCACCCGCTGGCACTTGAAAGTCATCGAGCCCCACAGTGAAGTGCTCATCACCGCCCCCTTGCAAACTTCTCAGCCTTGGGACAGAAGCCAGATACCACCTCCTCATTCCATCAGCCTCTGAGTCTTGTCAGCACCATCCCTGACTATCTCTCCTCTGCTTCCTCCTCTCTCCTTGGCCATATCTGGAAGGCTACAGACTCAGGACAAGCTTCCTCGGTTCCTCCCTGATCCAGTCCAAGTCTCCTCACAGTCCCAGATTAAGCATAAAGCCTTAACCTGCTCATGAAATGTTTCCGCAGTCCTTCAAAGGTTTTCTTCAAGATAAAGTACAAACTTCGATGAAGCAGACTCAGTCCTTGATAAAATGGTTGGTGACTAGGCCTGAATTAGCTTGTTTTTTGGTTTTGATTTTTTTCATAGTACCGTGGAAAAATATCTAACAAAGGCAACAGGAGGAAGGAAGGAAGGAAGGAAGGAAGGAAGGAAGGAAGGAAGGAAGGAAAAAAGGAAAAAAGGAAGAAAGAAAGGTTGGTTAGGTGTATTTGGTCTGCCATTTGAGGGTCCAGTCTATCACAGGAGAAAAGATGTGGTGCTGAGATTGTCTCTAGCTATGACAGCAGGTGCTGAGACAATAGGTCACATTGTGTATAAAGTCAGGAACAAGGGAAGTGAATGCTGCTGGTTTGTTGGTTCACTGCTTTCTCCTTTACATTTTCTAATTCTTAGAAAAATTTTATACAATGCATTTTGATCATACCCAAGCCCTTCCCCCAAATCCTCCACCTCCCTAGCTACAACATGAAATGATGCCACTCAAATTCAGAGTGAGTCTGGGTCTTCAAATAAACCTCTCTGCAGACACCTGCACAAATACATTGAGAGGTGTGTCTCCTAAGTAATTAAACCCTACCAAGTTCATCATCAAAAGTAGGCAACATAGATCCACCTCCATCAACTCGACACCCAAACATACTACTTCTAAATCATAACATTCCACCTCTGCTCCCCAATGTCTCATGTTTACTTCATGACACAAAATGTACTTATCCCATCTCTAAAGATGCTAAAGTCATAACAGCTCAATGCTACTTAAAAGTCCAAAGTCTTGTGTGAAACTCAAGATAACCTATGGTAAACTCCTATAAAATCAAATTTCAGGTTCCATATTTCCAAGACAAACTAGTAGAAAGTAAACATCTCCATTCCAAAATGGAGGAACAGAGGCATGACAAGGAACACTCAAACTAAAGAAAGACAAATTCAGGAGGACAAACATCAAATCTTACAACTCCATGTCCAGTATCTAGAGCTGGTGGTAGGATTGAACAAACCTAATAGCCTGAAGCAGCTCCACCCCTCTAACGTTGCCACTGATAGCACATGAGACCTCTCTTGGCCTAGCTCCAGCCCTTGACAGCAGTTTTTCTTGGGGGATATCCAACAGTGCTGGCATCTCCAGTACCTTCAAGTCCCATTGCAAGGCTTTGCCTCTCGGATTCATGCAATGGGCTCTCTGGGCCCTCTTGCAAGGAATCAGACTCCACATATTTCCTGATCTCAGTGATTTTTCTGGACTCTTGATGCAAGCCTACATGACCCCAGAACCCTTGCATTTCACACACCTACAAACCCAAACTCTGGACAGAGCTGCCATTTTCTGCTTCTGGTTTGAGATGTTACCTGGTGTCCTTGGGCCACACTTGCAGCAATAACTGAGTATCTTCAAGGCTGACCCTAGGGAAACATTTCTCTAGGCAGACATTTTGTAGGGGGAAACCACTGAATTTAGACTTTTTCCTTTGAAACGAATATGTATTTTTATAATTTAGTGCAAAACCACTCACTTCAAGACTGAGAAGTAAAAGACAGAAAGGAAAAAACTAGGGTCCCATATTCCTGTTTGTGAAACTGTGGAAGTGGGACCAGGATCTATCCCTCGTACATGAGTTGACTTTTTGGAGCCCATCCCATATGGTGAGATGCCTTGCTCAGCCTCCATGCAGGGGGGAGGGGCTTGGTTCTGCCTCAACTGCCTGTGCCAGGCTCCAGTGACTCCCCATAGAAGGCCTTACCCTTTCAGAAGAGTATATAAGGGATGGGTTGGGAGCAGGTGGGGGAGAAAGGAAGGCAGATGAGGGAGGAGAAGCTGTGGTTGGTATGTAAAATGAATAATTTTTTTTAAAAAGATCCAAACTATATCAATAATTAATTCCATCATTTTGTGAATAAATGACTTAACTCTCTCCTAAAACTCAGATTTTATAATTAAAATATTACTGTTGCTTCAAAAAGAGTACAAAATGTACCATTTTGCCACATCTTGGAATCCCTCTACTTGGGATTTAAAAGAGAGAAAACAACAACAATTATCTATCTTCCTTAAGTCTAAAAAGAAACAATCAGAATTTAGAGAAGAATCTAAAATTTGACTGTATATTTGGTGCAGGAATTATGTGCTGAGATGCTTATTTGTAGGGGAAGAACTGACTGAGGATGCTTTAAAACCATCTCTTTGACTGGAACCCAATCCCTCATAGTCAAATTCGATGCTCAGCTGCCTCCTCCTCAGGGGGAATAGATGACTGAAATACTAGCATGACCCCAATATATGAAAATGTCACCTGGTTTGTACTCTAAAGTTTGGCCTTGAGGTGTTAACAGCCTATAGCCCAACTGCGGTCTAGGCCAGCGGCAATAATGAGAAACATCATGTGCTACCTAAAAATAACGAGAAAGGAGAGCAGAGCTTGAGGGTGTGAGTCACTGTTGTTTGCAAGGCAGGAAAAGGAGAGCTGAGGAAGAAGGGGGATGGATATAAAAAGAGCCAGGGTGGAAATAAACACTACTTCTGTGGATAAGAAGCTACAGGCATCACCCCAGGCCTCAGGCCTCTGGAATCTCCAGAGCTGAGGGAAAGGGGTGATAGACAGTGGGAAACCCTGCACTCACCTGACTCATCCAAGGAATTGTATTGCCCACGGGGACCTAGGTCAATGATATGAAGCCTTGTGATCGACACTGGCCACCAATCCACAGCATCGACCTCCCTTTTAGGTCGGGAGACAGTCAATCAGTCACCATTTTTACCAGGTACTATGGCACACAACCGGACTCTCTGAACATGGCGAACAATGAGGGCTGACGAGAAGCCAAGGACAATGGCACGGAGTTTTGATCCTACTTCATGTTCTGGCTTTGTGGGAGCCTAGCCAGTTTGGATGCTCACCTTCCTAGACATGGACGGAGGGGGGCAGACCTAGGACTTTCCACAGGGCAGGGAACCCTGACTGCTCTTTGGACTGGAGAAGGAGGGAGAGAGGAGTGGGGGAGGGGGAGAAGGGTGGGAGGAGGGGGAGGGAAATGGGAGGCTTGGAGGAGGGGGAAACTTTTTTTCTCAATAAAAAATTAAAAAAAAAATAAAGAAGGCCCCCAGGAACCTAAAATTTTGAAAGGAGATTGATCTAGAAGTGGTCATATATAAAAGAATGCATGATAAACACATCTATGGCAATAACAGAGCACTTAGTTCAAGGCGTGAAGGGAGACAAAGGTCAGCTCTCTTCAAACTGGGACCTAGAGGGTGTAGGAAGAGAAATCTCAGCAGCTCCCGGTAAGAGGTGACATGTGAGCCACAAACATAGTAGCCGTCTTGACAGTGTCCTGGGGATTTGGTAAGTGAGCTAGACAGCGCAACCATGTGAGTTTCCTACTACTGTGTGATACATTACTAACTAGGTGCCTTACAGCCACAAACAGGTAGTCTTTCAATGTTCTAGAACCTAGAACTGTGAAGCATGGATACTGGTAAACCACACTCATGAAGGAAGCTTCCTGAGCTGCTTCCAACTTTTGACAGCTGTTAGAATCCTAAGGTTTGTGGACACATCTCTTTAAGCCTACCTAACTCTTCACATCGTCTTCTCTGCATGTCAGATTCCCTGTCGATGATTTACAAAGACCTTTCAGACCACATGATAGGATCTTATTTAGGGCCCACATAAATTATCCCAGACAATGCCTCCATCTCAAGATAGTAATGACATCTTCAAAGGCCCTCTTTTCCTATAATGTAACAGGTGCCAGTGGTTAGCTCTGGTGCCTTCAAGCAGTCCTTCCCCACCAGCAATAAGTACCTGAGACTTGAGTGGACATTTCAGTGCTCCCCAAAATTAAGAAGAGGAGAGAAGTAAAGTAAGCAAATATCAGAGGATGAAATAGATTACAGACCAGGGACAAGAGAATTTGGGCTTGCACGGGAAAGCATTCTTGAAGGTTTCAAGTATGAGTGAGGCAGCCAGATTTTCTTTCCTGGTAGTCATCCTAAGTTTAAATAAAGGTGGGTAAGAGATGGCCAGACTGAGGCAAAGCACTAAATCTTACAGCAATTGCCCTTATATGGTCAAAGAGGGAAAGCATAGGTCAGCAAGAGGAGGTTTGAACACAGGATCCCTAAGTTCTAAGAGAAAGTGATTTATACACACACCAATGGAGGAGAATTTTAACAACAAAACTGATCTTCAATGAAGAAACCAAAAGCCTCATGTCTCCGCTAAGCACAGCATTTATTTCCCCATACCCCCACATGGTGTGACTTGTTCTTTCCAAAGTGCTTTTCTCTACAGCTAGCATTCAGTTGCATCTCAACACAGGCTGACAGCTCACATGCTTCTGAGTTTATGTGGGCTCCAGAGTTTACAAAGCACTGTACATACTTCAAGCATGGTTGACAGACTGGTAGCATCTTGCCATCTGAGAAATGAACTAGAAATGCTGAATCCCAGGTGTGCTTAAGATCCGCTAAGTGAGAATGTCTGGCATGACATCAGCAATCTGTGCTTTAACAAAATCTCAGGGTTATTCCATGAATATGAGTATTTGAGAAACACTGGTACATATCACCTCCTTATTGAGATGTGGATTGATTGAAGAGATGAGAGCCAACATAAAATTACAGGCAAAAGATGCAAAAGCAACTGGAACCAAACACTCATATACTTATGGACACATGTACAAGTGTGTGTGTGTGTGTGTGTGTGTGTGTGTGTGTGTATGTGTATGTGTATGCGCGCGCGCACACGTGCACATGCAAGCTTACCCACAAACATGTCTCTGGCCTGTTTGCATGCTATAAAAGTACAAAGTTAGGCCTCTGCTGAGACTCTGACACCTACTTCAACACTAGCTAACTTGAACAAACTATCTCCTTCAGCCTCTGTTTCTTCAATAAAATGGAATCAACACCAGTACTAGTTAACACTAACTTTATAAATGATAAATCCACTCACTGGAAGTCTATGCAGTCTCATAGATAGGTAGATTTAAATCTGAAGTCCTTCTGCTAAGCATCCTTTAATTTAAACAGTCTGTTCCTTGCTGCAATTTGTCTAGAAGTTGGGGAGATGTTGGTCTCTTCTTATCTCAAATAAAGATAAAAATTATTGTGTCAAGGGCCCACCTAGGAATGTAGGGAGAAGCAGAAAAACTAATGTTTATCCTAGAGAGTACATCAGGATTTGATTACGGATTAAAATATTAAGTGTTAGCCTGGGAGACAGTTAACTGTTGTGTTAAGCTGTCCTCTCCTAAGATGCATGAGCTAACCCAGCTGTGTTCCAGGTGTCTCCTGTTCTCAGGTAGGAAAACCTGGAACTTGTTCTTATCAACAGCAGACATATACACCCCACAGACAATGAACACCCCTTCCTACTCTCTGGTTCAATTGTGTCTACTGACCTCACATGGCAAACCACACGAAAAGGTTTCTGTCCTGCCAAGTCCTGCAGCCGTGCAGTCCCAAAGGAACACACAGAGGCTTACATTAATTATAAACTGGCTAGCCTTTTAGCACAGGCTTCTTATTAACTAATTCTTACATCTTAAATTAGCCCATAATTCTTGTCTGTGTTAGCCATATAGCTTGGTACCTTTATCAGTGAGTTCTCATCTTGCTTCCTCTGTGTCTGGGTGACAACTGCAGACTGAGCCTTTCCTCTTCCCAGAATTCTCCTGTTCTGGTCCCCCACCTATACTTCCTGCCTGGCTACTGGTCAATCAGCATTTTATTACAAGTGACAAATATCTACAGGGTACAATACCATTATCCCACAGCAAAGAAGGACCAAAGTACAAAAAGACAGGCTTTCCCAAAGGTTGAAAGCGCCTCAGTAAAATCCAAGGACCTGATGAGAGTACAACAGAGGCCCATTAATCTACTAATGTTAAAAATAAGAGCCCATTACTGTCAACTAAGGAAGTCAAGTCTTGAAATGATGAAGCAATACTAGATGGTGCAATATTTTAGGGTCTAGGGTATGGAAAATGAAAGCTCTTCTGCTTTCTCGCCAGTTTTAAGATGAAATCAGTTTTAGGACAACATGAGATAGACAACAATAATTTCATTGTCTGTTAGTTCCTCTCCAGTGCAGGTAACGTCCAGGTAACTAGTTACATGGTTTCTGAGCATACTGCCTTCAGAAGAACAGAGGGTTCTTTAAAGAAGAAAACTGTCAATAGTCATATAAACCATCCAGCCACTACCATCTCCACTCTGGGGCTTCAGATTTCTTTTTTGTATCATAATATAAATTTTAATTCCTTGATGGTACCAATATAACTTTAATCTTATTTAGGGCAAAGCACAAGCATCTTCATAATTTCTAAAAAGGTAAATAGCAAAGGAACAGGTTGTTTGAAGAAGGGGGGCTTGCCTTCAGCTGTTGCCTGGTTCTTTCCACCACGGGACTCTGGGGTCTGTCTCTGGGATGATGCAGGAAGACTGCTTACTCAGTCACGGCAGATAAAAGTCATGGTCAGGCAATAGCATTTGCTTCCTTCAAGGAAGAAACCCTATGTCCAAGTAACGTCCAAGCACTGAGAAATGTAATTTCCTAAGGGTCTCTAACTTAACTCAAGCAGTGTGTCCTCCTCCATGTAATCTTAGAGCTGTGATGGGGGTGGCGCAGACAGCTGGACACCCTGCCTGTGCTTGGCGAAGCGTGCAAATGGAAAGGTACCATCTGTGCCACTACCGCTGCTGATAGAAAGTAGCAGAGCAGAGCTGTGAGCTTCCAAATGTTCCATCTGGGTAGAACTGAATTCCTCCTTAAAATAAAAGAGGAAAAACATGTTTGACATATACCCTTCAGTGTGATCATCTCCACAGCCCCTTCTTGCGTGCTATAGTACTCTCCCCACGGGAAGTATGGGAGTATGGCATGAATACCACAAGCTAGGAGCAAAGGTCAGGGAGAGTTAACGTTTTCATTGGTCTAGCTGACTTATTCCTAATTTTCTAGTGAATTGAAGAGAAATTCTGTTAAAAAAAACAGTTTTTATATACAAAATTCTGTCTCACTCATCTGAGAAAAAAAATCTTCTGATTAGATCACTAAATACTAGACAGGCAGAAAGGGAATGACTTTCATTCCCACACTCAGAAAAGATGAATTCGCAAGAATAGTCTGGTGCCCATATTTCTAAGCTATAAAAACATGAAATTAATCTTATTTACTATGAACTATTTTGATCCTAAAGAAAATTCTAAGTATAATAACAAGGGCGATTAGAATCACGACTTGAAGTCTGAGTGGCTTGATTCTAAAGCATTAAAAGAATAAGAGGAAACAAGAATACTCATGGAGGATGCTAACATGCCTCTCTCGGAGTACAATTAGGGACTTGAGATCTCTTGCTAACTTACCATGGCAACCTTATTACTTAATTTCTCAAGTGTTTGAAACTTTGCCATTCCATTCCTTTATGGGAGCCTTTCAACTCTTCCCCTGGATCCAGCTCACACTGTTTCCTTCATTTCATTCCTCAAAGCACATGCCATGAGCTCACGTACCCAGACTAAGAATTACAGCAAAAACTTGGGAGAATTGACTACACCCTTAGCAACTCACTTAGATCTATTATTTCTAGATAATGAAAACCAAGAACCCAAAGGGTCAGTGTGAAATTCAAAAGAAACACTACATCCCCTGCACTATTCAATTTTAATAATAGTTGCTATATATACATACTTATACTCTGCTGGGAATTTCAAGGCATATAAAGACCAAAGAAAAATGCTCTTTTTCAATACTGAAAAGTTCACAATGGAGGGAGAATAAAATCCAAGTAACTGTCAAGTAGTTCTAACAGTGTTCACCAAATCAACAGCACCAGCCCCTCCTGGGACCTTATCAATCAGAATCAGCAACAGCTCTGAGCAGGGCCAGAACTCTGTGCTTATTTGCTTGTTGGTTGATACAATTCTTCCAGGTGATTTTGATACTCCATGTCTTAGGGTTTCTAGTGCTGTGAAGAGACACCATAACCCAGCACTCTTATATAGGAAAACATTTCATTGTGGTGGCTTACAGTTAAGAGGTTCAGCCCTTTATCATCATGGTGGGAATCAAAGCAACATGCAGGCAGACACGATGCTGGAGAAGGAACTGAGGGTTCTTTGATATTGACATGCAAGCAACAGGAAGTGGTCTGAGACACTGGGTGTATATTGAGCATAGGAGACCTCCAAGCCCACCCCCACAGTGACACATTTCCTCCAAGAAGGCCACACCTACGCCAACAAAGTCACATCTCCTAATAATGCTACTCTCTATAGGCTTATGGGAGTCAATTACATTCAAACTACCACATTCCCCCAACGTTTGGAATCAACATTACAAAGTGATATAACAAAAAGAGGAAAAAACTAAAAGGAAAATAACTATTTTTAGGTAGGGGCTCATGATCTATTCCCCATTCCATGTGCTGACTGAAAAAAGGGCTTCCTGGTTTGCCAGTATGTACATGAAACTTTGGAATGGTAACGAAGATGCTGAAATGCAGGGAGTAGATGGAGTATGAAGGTATTCCAAGTGAGTTAAATGTGAGTTAAGTCACATATTTAAATATATATGTATATATATATAATGAATTCTTAAGACTTTCATACATACATAATGTATCTGATCATCTCAATTCCTCCCCCAACTCTTCCAAATATACCATACACCTCCTAACTTTGTGTCCTCTCTCCTTGTTTTGGGGTTTTGCTGTTGTTGCTGTTTTGATTGTTTGCTCCATATAACCCATTGAACACAATCTGTGCTTTCCCTATACTCCGGAGCGTGAGACCATCCAGTGGGATGTAGCTGATATTCAGTGTTGCCACTGATGATCCAGCCATCAAATAGCTGGACATAAGGCAAATGATGCATGCTGAGAGAAGAAATATTCTTTTTTTTTTTTTGATTTTTTGAGACAGGGTTTCTCCGTAGCTTTTGGTTCCTGTCCTGGAACTAGCTCTTGTAGACCAGGCTGGTGTTGAACTCACAGAGATCCACCTGCATGTGCCTCCCGAGTGCTAGGATTATAGGAGTGCGCCACCACCATCCGGCTAAGAAGTATTCTTAAAATAATTGGAAGTCTGTGAAAAACAGTCTTAGCAATGTCAGAAAGAGCTTACAAGGTGCACCCAAAAGGAGACAGAAAAAAAAAAAAAACTTCCAGAATCATACCTGAGAAAGGCAAGACAATACAAAGCTTTAAAGTGGAAGGCGTGCTAAACAAGGTATGTCTAATTGCACAATTTGTTGTCACTCAAAAGTATTTATTGTATTAGTCAAGACCTTGGTGACCTTCCAAAGAAGACATCGTTTATGTGTTCTGTGACCAGATCTTATGGTTAAAAGAATGTGAGATGAATATTATGGAACAATCACTTCTCTTCTGTGAACTTTGGCCATGCAGGGGAAGCAGGAAATGGTGGTAGTGACTGAGTTCAGTACATTCACATAATGTTTTCATAAATGAGAAAAGCTGAATACAATTCCCACTTATGACATTAGGTCTCCCCAGAGACTGGATTTCAGTGCTTGAGTGCATGCGATGGATAACAAAGCAAGCACTTCGTGGTTGGCAGCCCCAGTCCTATTCCCCCAGAAAAGGCAAAGCAAGCATTGGCTGACAGTCCATAGGGACTGATACTCCATCTTTAAAGGCACTCTGATAAGCTAAATTAATTTGTTTCTGGCTTTTCTTCCAAAAACTGGATGGCTGCTCCTCTTATTCTGGCTTGGGATCTTGAAGAAAAAAGTCATATTGCAGAATTAAAGATGTTACATTCACCTACAGCAGCCCCCTAAGGACGAAAGGCTCCCTGGGTGCTTTGCAAGGTTGCAGAATCTGAAAGCAGAGGGTTGCAGCCCCGTTTCAGCAAAAACAAGTGTCAGATGAGAGCACTTTAATTTTGCAGCTGACACAGGTTTTGCTGTAGTTCTGGCAGGGACAAGATCTGTGTCTGCATCGTTCCTTTATGACACCATTTTCTCCCCTCAAGATATGAAGCCCCAGAGGAATTATTACTCCCAATGAGTGCCTAGTACTTTTTTTTTTTTTTTGCTGTGTTCAGCATGAGTGACTTGATTTTTAAGGCTATTAAAAATAAAGAAAATTTGTTGGACCAGTTCTCTCAGTACCATTTATTCTTTCCTCCCTAATTTTCTACTCCCAATGGCCTTTATATTTCAAAATTAAGAGAAAAAATAATTGAACCACAGCACGCCTTTTCATTTTTAATTTTTAACCTGATTCTAGTGAGCCATGGCAACATAGAAGCTTAAATCTGCCAGAGACATTCCAAATCCTCTGGCTTTGAAATAGCAGCCCATCTTTTAGGAGTTTAGCTACTCTGATGCATTTTTTTATGCAATGTATGCTTGTTGAAATAAAGTGCATTTTATTTTTACCTTTTCCCCCCTTCTGGAAAATAGAAAGCTTGAGGGCTATGAACTTTCTACATCCTAGGAAATAAATTTGAATATTTGAATGGTGTAGGGTAAGTACTAAGTTACTTATTTTCTATCTGCATTGATTATTGATTAGAACTGACCCTGCTTTAGCAAGTAGGGATATTTAGATTATAGAGCTGCCTCTCTTGAGCCTGCCTTTTAGTATATAGAATTGAGTATATCTTTCTTTTTTTTTTAAATTTGTGTGTATTGTTAATAACAACACTGGGTGAGAATAAGACCACTACCACAGTTGAAAGCCAAATTTGGAGCAACCTTTAATTAAATACTGACCAGGCTAGTGGACTCTGGCCAGGTCCATTCCAGGGTTCTTAGGAAATAGCCTTGAGTCACACTTTGCAGAGGCTTAAAAGGGCAGTTCCAAAAGGCCATCATATTATCGCATTTCCCATGGGGTCCAATCAGCGGCAAACATATATCCTGACCCATTTCCTGCCTATGTAACTCCCCTCCCACTTACATCCAATCAGAGTTAAGTGTCATCCTGACATATTTCCTGCCTACGCACTTCCCACCCACATGATCAAGCACATCCAATACAGGCGGAGATGGGTCAAACCAACTTGTTGAGGAAAGTGAAAACACAAATAGCCCCCAGCATTTAACTTTGGTCTCTCTCTCTCTCTCTCTCTCTCTCTCTCTCTCTCTCTCTCTGTGTGTGTGTGTATGTGTGTGTGTGTATGTATCATAGGCATTATCTCTCTCCCACCACCATGTAGGTCCTAGAGATCTAGAGTCCAGGTCATCAGGTTTGGTGGCAAATGCCACCTGCTAAACCCAGATTGGTATTTATCTTATTGAGGGAGCTGCGGGTCTGTTTTTCGTCCCGCCCTGCTCCCACCACTGGCTAGCTTTACCAGAAATAACAACACACAAATTATATTCTTTTAAACACTGCTTGGACCATTAGCTCTAGACCTTACTGGCTAATTCTGATATCCCGATCAACCCATCTCTAATAAACTGTGTAGCACCGGTCTTACCGGGAAAGATTCAGCATGTCTGACCTGGCGGCTTGCTTCATCGCGTGCGTCTGCCTGAGGGAGGGGAGCATGGCCTCTGAGCTCACTTCCTCTTCCTCCCAGGATTCTGTTCTGTTTACTCCTCCCACCTATGTTTTAACCTATGAGGCCAAGCAGTTTCTTTATTACTTAACCAATGACCTTCCTCCATCATTATCTGAAGAGTTTTGGACCAGAAGTGTCTCAGATTTAATTTATTTCGTGAAGGAGGAATTTTGGAATAATTATGATGTTACTGAGATAGTTTGACAATGGGATACAAGTGTAAACAGTAAGTTTCTGTTTCATAGACAGCTTACACAGACTAAAGGAAATTTGTAGCACAAGATTCTCTGAGTGTACCTGCTTTGAGTGTGTCTTGTCCCAAGAGATCATGGATAGAACCACATGGAATCATGTTGGTACTTGAAGGGTCTCACAGTTTGTACATTTCAGATTTTAAGTGTTTGAATGATGGTTTCCCAGCATGCACCAGTGCTGTAATTTCTGACTTCATTGGGAATCACCCAGAAGCAACCATGAGCTGAGCTTTTAAGTAGACATAGCTTATTTGGGAGGTGATTCCATAAGCTATTGAGAGAACAGAGAAATGAGCTAGGGTGGGAAGAGAGCTAATAAAATCTGTCTCAAGAAGACATTGCTCCCCTGCTGATTGGCCTTAGTTGAAACCTCTGGGAGAGACCACGCAAAAAGATGCCCCTCTTGAGGAGTACAAAAGCTCCCACAATTGTCAGTCAGTTCAGTCCCTAGTTGAATCTCTGGTCAGAGATGTCAGATCTTTTCAGTGTTATCTGTAGATTCAATTCAATTACAAGGAAACTCCAGGTGACTCTTTTGGAGATGCTGATGGACCTGCTTTCAGGTGAATAGAGAAAAGACCTGCAACACCTAACAGAATACTGAATAGAGAACTGAGTCTGAGAACTTAAACTGCCCAATTTCAATATTTAATATAATGCTGCAATGACCAAAAGAAATGTAGTATGTGAGAAAAAGCAGACACATAGATCAGTGGAAAAAAGTCAAAAGTCCATACACAGACTGACAACCACACTACCAAGTTATCTGTCACAAAAGTTCAAAGACAACTTAACAGGGCAAGGCTGGGCTTTCAAACATATCATGCTAGACCCTCTTTACAGATTTTGCTCCTTTCGTAAAAGATGACTAAAAAATAAATAATAAGCCTAAACACTTAAAATGCAAAACAATAGAAAAGCTATAGTAAGATGTATGAAAGTATTTCTATAAACTTGGGATGTTCAACCTTGGACTATACCAAATGCACGCTCTGATACAACTACGCTCCATTGGCACTAAGAACAATGTCTGATGGACAAGAGCCATGGCTAAGATTGTGAAGGGCAGGATGGGATGAAACAATTACAAACACTTACCTAGAAATGGATGTTTGTATACAAAGTGCCAGGAATTGTTAAAATTGGAGAGAGAAAAATCCAGATAAGAATTTTAAAGCTGTGTGACTCAATAAAAACAGCAGTAAGATTATGATCTTTTTTTTTTATTATTGAGAAAAGGAAGAAAAAAAAACAAGTTTCCACCTCCTCCCAGCCTCCCCTTTCCCTCCCCCTCCTCCCACCCTTCTCCCCCTCCTCCCATTCTTCTCCCCCTCCTCCCACTCCTCTCCCCCTTCCTCTCCAGTCCAAAGAGCAGTCAGGGTTCCCTGCCCTGTGGTAAGTCCTAGGTCCTCCCCCCTCTGTCCATATCTAGGAAGGTGAACATCCAAACTGGCTAGGCTCCCACAAAGCCAACATATTAAGCAGGATCAAAACCCCGTGCCATTGTCCTTGGCTTCTCATCAGCCCTCATTGTTCGCCATGTTCAGAGAGTCCAGTTTTAACCCATGCTTTTTCAGTCACAGTCCAGCTGGCCTTGGTGAGCTCCCAGTAGATCAGCTCCACTGTCTCAGTGGGTGGGTGCACCCCTTGTGGTCCCGACTTCTTTGCTCATGTTCTCCCTCCTTCTGCTCCTCATTGGAACCTTGGGAGCTCAGTCCAGTGCTCCAGTGTGGGTCTCTGTCTCTATCTCCATCCATCACCAGATGAAGGTTCTATGATGATATGCAAGATATTCGTCAGTATTGCTATAGGCTAGGGTCATTTCAGGTTCCCTATCCTCAGCTGCCCAAGGAACTAACTGGGGACCTCGGCTTGGGCTCCTGGGAGCCACTCTAGGTTCAAGTCTCTTGCCAACCCTAAGGTGGCTCCCTTAACTAAGAATTGTGCTTCCGTGCTCCCCTATTGCCGGGGAGAAAGATTATGATCTTTATTTGAAGATTTTTTTTAATTGTTTGAGAGTTTCGTATATTATATAAACAATGGATTTGTTCTCACTGCCTTAATGCTAAAAGAGATATAATCTTCTGAGAGTCTGGCAAGGTCAGAAATAGACTTATTTTTATTTGAAGAAAATAATTGTGACATTTCTTGTACAACTGAATTCATGAACTCATACTCTAAGTGGACTGAATATTTGTGCAACCTTCAAATTTAGATATTGAAATCCTAACTCATAGTAGGTTGGAATTAGTAGGCGAGGCCTATGAGAAATAATTAGGTTATGATGTAGGTGGGACCATAAATAAGTGAAGACTTAGAGAAAAGGCCAGGATGTAGGCCTTAGCAGCATACAGCCTATGCCAGCTCCTTACATTCCTCGCCTCCAGAATTGTAGGAAATAGAGTTTCCTGTTTAATTTTAGATCAAGTGAACTAAGATAGACTGACTGCTAAACATGAATAACATATTTTTATATATCTTAGAGATCTTTTGCTTATATATTATGGTTTCTGATTTTATTCATATGGGTTTTTCTGTATGTGCAAATCTTGGTGCCTGTATGTGTTTCTTGTGTATTTTTTTTGCTCCCCCTTTCCTGTTTTTTTTTCCTATTCTGGTTTGTTTGTTTGTTATATTTTATTTTATTTCTATTTTTAATATTTAATATAATTTTATTATTATTTTAACAATTTTATTATTGTATTTTATTATTATATTTAATTATTATTTGTACTCTAATGAGAGAGAGAGAAAGAAAGGGTATGGACTTTGGGTGGGGAAGTAAGGAGGATCTAGAAGACATTTGAAAAAGAAAATTACACTTGGAATACACTGCATGAAAAACATTTTAAATTAAAAAAAAGAAAACAGTTGTAAGGGTTTCTGCCATAAACACTTACAGGTGGCTAACTTTGAGTAATGAAATCATAGATCATTTTAATTTTTCTTTATATGTACTTTTGAATTCCTATACACTGGGCATGTTTTACTCACATAAAAAGTGTGGGCAGAAAGACTGAGTCTCATTGGGTTATTGCATACAATGTGTGCATGTGTTGGGTAGGGATTGAACTCAGAGCCTCGTGTACACTAGGCAGGTGCTGCACCACTGAGCTACACCCCAGTCTCTTGATTCTAAGGCACTGGAAACTCATGGATTTTATGTTCTACGAGTTATCTTTCTATGAAGATATAAAAAAGCACACAAATGTGTTATCACATATCTTAGCAATAGCATGCCTAGAATGTCCAGACCTTGGGCATGTCCCCCCAGCAGCGTCAAAAAGATCAAGCAAGCAAACAAACAAAAACCCCACAAAACATATGGATGACTGTGGTATTTTTACACAAATATTTAGGTCAACTATGGTTACCTAGATACAGAGGAAACTATTATCAAGGAAGGATGTGCCTAGAATTTTTCTTTAAAGACAAAAATAAAATCATTGCTTTCTTTAATATTGTTCCAATATGCCAATTCTGAAACTACAGAAGGTTTGCCCTAAAACAACTTTTTTTCACTAAAATTTTTTTGTAGCGATCCATAGGGCAGGGAATCAATTAGAGTGCCTAGCTGCTTTCCTGGGCAGACAGTTCAGAGATTCTTTAATCCCTGGGGGCTTGTTATTCTTCTTGTAAAGTGAAGAAGACATTGCTTGTTAAGTGGCAATGTGAGTCTCTGCAAAATTCATAAATTGAAGTCTTGACACTCAGGACTTGAGCACGTGACTTTATTTGGATTCTAGGTTTGAAGAGATAGGTTTGTCTTAGGGTTGTTGATGTTATGAACACCATGACCAAAGCAACTTGATGCGGAAGGGGTAATTTGATTTATATTTCTATCACTCTTTTTCATCAGATGAAGTCTGGGCAGGAATTCAAGCAGGACAGAAACGTGGAGGTAAGAGCTGATGCAGAGGCCATTGGAGAGGTTCTGCTTATTGGCTTGCTTTCATGACTTATTCAGCCTGCTTTCTTAGAGAACCTAGGACCACCAGCACAAGAATGGCACCACTCACAATGATCTGGGCCCACCCCCCATCAATCTCTAATCAAGTAAATACCCTGCAGTCAGATCTTACAAAGACATTTTCTCAATTTAGGTTACATGCTTTCAAATAACTCTAGCTTGTGTCAAGTTGACATAAAACTAGCCATAAAAACTAATTTGCTAAGGAAGCCCTGATTCAATATAACTGGTAGCCTTATTTATAGAAGGTGTTAGGACCAGACCCACAAAGGGAGAAAACTAACAGTTACAAGCCAGAAATGGGGCCTCAAAGGAAGACAACGTTGTCAATTTGTTGACTCAGACTTCTAGCCTCAGCAGTGATTCCATATAGAAGTCTTGAGAGGAGCCCTGATGAGAGTGAGTCAAAACATGGAACTGCATTCGTACAAGCATGGAAAAAATCATCAAACTACAGAACATGGTTATAGCAATTTAGTCTTCTTCTCCTTTTATCCTTCTCCTTCTTTTCTTCGAAAACACAGTCGGGCAGGGCCTGACTATGTAGCCTAGACTGATGTGGAACTCACAATCCTCCTGCCCCAGCATCTTTAGTGCTGTGATTACAGCATGTGCTACCATACTCAGCTATATGGCTGCTAGTATTTCAAGGTATATAGCAAAGACATGCAATTGTTTGGTTTTAGATAAAATAAAACATGAAAGAAGATAACTGATTACAAGTGTTTGCTGAAATTCTTAGTGTAAGGAAGACTTGAAGAAACTGAGACGATGGAATTAATATTCATGCAAACAAAAAGAAAAGATGGGGTGAGGAAGGAGATGAGCTACCCCATTGCAGACACTGAGAGAATTAAGGAGCAAGAAAAGATCCCGAAACCATCGTTAGAAGTAGAATCGGGGAGGGAGTTAATAAGAAGACGGATCATAGGAAGCAAGCTGGGTGGAACAGAGTATGGTGTCTACTCCTACTTCCATGAAACCCAATCATGTCATCTTTTGTGCACCAGCCTCCATGGTTTTGGTTCATGGCATTTTTCCTGACATTCGGAGATGTTGAAAAGGTTGTAAAATTTTAAAAAGGAACATACAACAGTTCAGTCCATTTAGTAGTTTTCTCTCAACATTGTCCACCATGTGGAATACAGAGTAATAAGCTTTAAGGGTGGCGACTAAGCAAAGGGTCTTTTAAAGCAGACTCTTGCTTCCATTTAATCTCCCTGGCTCTAAAGCAGCCCATCTGTTGTTCTATTTTGATTGTTTTTGGCAAACAGACGCCGGAGGAGAACACTGTCGCCTTTTCTGTTTTATGTAACCTCAGAGATACAATCAGAATGTTAGCTGGGTTTTTTCCTTCGGTAGAAAAAAGAAAATTGCAAAGGACTTTGAACACCAAAAAAGTATTGGCTCTTTTCAGTAAAACACCAAACATTGTCTGACACAATCATTCAGGATATATGAACTTATGGGGTTATGACCTTTTGTTCTATTTGAGCCCTTTAGGCAATCTGTAAACAGCTGAAAATACAAAAATGATTCAAAACTATGCAGCTATCCCTATTAAGACCAGAGCACTTTCAGCTCTTCAAGGGGCCACTGTTTCCTCAGCAGGCACTAGTCTTTGCCCTTTCCTTCTAACCCTTGCCAACCTCCGATCTACGCTTAGCCTTGTGGTCTGCCTACTATGGACAGTCTGAATGGAGTTTCTACTGAACATAAAAAATGTAATTTACTCTCAGAACTTGGAATCACAGGAGATGGTGGGAGAATGGCAGATCTGAACTGGCCTCTCCATACCTCATACAGAAGTCTCAGCTGTGTCTCCAACAAATCCAAAGCCACCTCGCTATGATCTGCATGACATTTTTATCTCTGACAATCATTTGGACTTTTAAGTATTACACAGAAGATAAAAAAATACAAGTGGTAGTTTTCAGCTTGGAACTACAGCAACAACTACTTTAATGTGAAAGAAAATCCATCTCACTTTGCCATTGCCTGCTGTTTGGCAGGAACTCAACTGTTGTTCAAAGCTTTAGCCTCAGCTGGTTGTGGCAGAACACACCTGTATTCTCACCAGTCAGGGGTAGGAGCAAGAGGACCTCAGGTTCATGACCAGTCTAGGCTATATAGCCAGAGTGTGTCTCCAAAGAAGAACAGCTAAGTACACACACACACAAAAGAACTGTTAAGTGAGCATTTTTCCTTTTCTTTTCATAAAATTGAAGGGCAAGAACACGGGATCCAATTTGGTAAGCATATTTCATTTTTGTTTACTCTGCATGTGTGTTTCATATATGTGTGTATTGCATGTTTTTGAATGCATGTGGGTATATGGGTATGATAATTCATGTGGAGGCATAGTCTCTCAATCAAACCTATAGGTAGCCTTGTTATCCAATATGTCTTGGGATCTCTCTCTCTCTCTCTCTCTCTCTCTCTCTCTCTCTCTCTCTCTCCCTGTGGAGACTGAAATTAAAAAAAAGCCAACACATCCACTCTTTTATATAGGTTTCTGGTATTCTGAACTGCACTCAACCTGTACAACAAGCATTCTAACAAATAAGTCATCTCCTCAGCACCTAGGAAAGTCTTAACTGATAATACTTAAAGAATAATTTTCAAAATGTTTAAAATCAATAATTTTAAAATAAATTCAAGATGAGTAGAAAACAAGTTTTTATTAAAGTCATTAACAAGTAGATATTCTTTTGTAGCCAACAAAGTTGATTACACAGTCAAGTTAGGATTAGAAGGTATTGTCTGTCTATAAACTTAGGGAACTAAGAACCCCCAAACCTATAGAAAATCCAGGTGTTGTGGTATACACATCTAATCTCAACACTGGGAGACTGAGAGAGGAAAATCATGAGTTTGAACTGTTTGGGCCACATAGCAAGTTCAAAGCCAGCCTCAGGTATTTAGGAAAATTCCATTTCAAAAAAGGAAGAAGAGGAGGATGAGGTATAGAAGAAGATAAAAAGGGAGAAACAGGAGGATAAGAAAGGAGAAGAGGGGTGTTAGGGAAAAAATAGAGAACCACAATGGATTGTGGGTCATTTTAAAAAATATTTTATCATTTATCCTTTGAAATTTTTATATATACATACACTGTACTTGGACCATGTTCATCCCCCAATTCATCCCCTCCAACTTCTCCCAGATGTCCCACTCCATGACCTTCATATCCTTCACAACGTTATAACCTTTTTCATCAATAACTCATTGAGTTGAACTATTATTGACAATATGTATATAGATTTGGGGGCCATCCACTGGAGCATGGTTAGCCCACCAAGGATCACAACTGAGTCTCACTAGGCCAGGCCTAGTGGGGCATGCCCTTAATCCCAGCATTTGAGAGGAAAATGTAGGTAGAGCTCTGGGTTCGAGGCTAACCTAGTCTATAAACCGAGATTGCCAGAACACAGAGAAATCCTGTCTTGAAACGACACCTACCAAAAGGAAAACTGACTCTCCTCCCCTAGTCGTCATCAACTGCCAATAACACCTGACTCACGTGCCCCTACTTACTCTATGTTGTAATGCTGTCTGCCTTGACTTGATACAGAATTATCTTACCAACTGGGGTTTCCATAAGTATTTTCATGTAGCCTAAATTGGACTAACTCGTCCACTATTCCATCTTTTCTCCAATTCACCTCATTCCCAATTAACCCTTTAAGCTAAGGTATTTCCCTTGTTTTAAAAGGGAAGAAAGAGACTAGTTTATTATAAAAAACAACTTTCACCACTGAGAATATTCCAAACTTTGTGCCAGGAACTACAGACAGAAACCAAATACGTTGATGTGGAATGTTCTTTTATATGTATTGCTTTTTGGGAGTGATGAATAAAGCTGTTTTGGCCAATGGCTTAGCAGAGTAAAGTCAGGTAGGAAATCCAAACAGAGGTATATAGAGAGAATAGGCAGAGTCAAACAGACACTAGCCAGTCGCCGAGGAAATGAGACATGTAGAAAATGAAGTAATGCCACGGCCACATGACAATCCATAGACGAATAGAAATGGGTTAATTTAAGATGTAAAATCTAGCTAGAAATACGCCTGAGCCGTGACAAAACTGTTGTAATTAATATAATTTCTGTGTGATTTTTTTGGATATGGGTGGCTGGGAAACCAAAGTGCAGACTCTGATTGCAATATGTTCTAAAAATTATCCAGTGTTGTGATATATAGAGATACTCATTGACTGCTACAAAAATTATTCTCAAATTGGAGAAGCTCTTCTACGTATTTCCACTCTTCTGCCCACCCCCAAAAGGTTCTGTTAGTTTTTCTCTTTATTTAAAAGGTTAATATGGAGTTAGACATCACAGTGCACCTACATAATCTTAACAAGGGGAGGCTGAGGCAGGAAGATTGAGAGGTTGAGGTCAGCTGAAGATATACAATAAGATTCCGTCTCAATATTTTTTAAAGGGGGGAGCTGTAAAAACATTTAGTATCATAGAGAGAGAGTTGGAAGTAAAGCAGCAGCAGTTCAATTTAATTTTCCTTGACAAATGCACAAAGTGCTTCTATTTTACCGAGGCTTGAAATACAAAATACACGCAGTCATACCTTAGAGAGTCTGAAATTGAATCACTGGACTAAATAAAGTGAGGTTATATCTAGGTAGTCCATCAACAGTTCCTGCTCTCAAGGCAATAAAATTCTAGGCAGAGAAATGACATAAACATGACACTCACCAGAAGGAAAGATAAATAAATGTTCAAAAGAGCAAGCCAAGACATATTGTGATGAAGTGCCTGAGAAAGTTAACAAGGGAACTTAATAAATAATGGATTCCAGTAAATAATAACCCCAGCTTTAGATATTTAAGTAAATGTTTGCAGGGAAGTTTCACTACCACCATTTAAACCCTACAATTTAAACCTTTCTTGGGAGGATAGGACACTGAAACCAATAGACAGACAGTAACCCAGGCCTGGAGGTGAGATCTAAAGTGTTTTCCAAGAGCAATTCATCTTTGCTATAGGGTTGTAAGACAGCACACCCAGCAGCAGCACAATCAAGTCTATAAGCGTCTTGTGTTAGACGGTGTTCTATTCAGTAGTAACAAGCTGTGGAGACCTATTAAAGAGTGTATTGCATTAAAGAAAGGAAAGATTCCAAAGTCAGCATACAAAGGTGATATGTGAAGTCAAACTAAGGAGGGTAGATTCAGGCCATCAAAACCTTTTTAAGAAATAGGTAAAAAATAAAGAGGAAAGGGTGAAAATTATATACATTCTTGAAATCACAAAAGTGAAGACGGCCAAGAATATAGTTGAAATGGAAACCAACTGGGCTCTGAGTCAAACACAAGCTAACTACACACACCTTCACTTGGCCTTTCTTGGTAAGAACATGCCTTGCCATGCTGCTAATATGTAAAAAAATTCAGATCCAAGTGGAGTAAAGAGTCATTAGAGGGGGAGCTAGGAGTGTTACAGCAGACACCCTGAGGACTGCAAATGATGAGGGAAACACTACTAAGTTCTTAATAAAATGGCTAAGTCAAACTTCCTGTTTGACAGTTCAGTTCAGTTCTGGGCTCAAGTGATATTTCTGTCTCTGGTTGTCATTAGTAAATTAACTAGTGACTTCTCCACAAGGGCATGAGCCATCTCCTTCCTATGGGCATCACGATGTAAAAGGGCAGGAAAATCAGGCCTTGCCACTGAGAAAGCTGAAGGATGCAGAAGGCTGGTCTAGGATCTCAAGCACTGATAGTGGCTTGTGCACCTCACCCGCACTCAAAAAGTTTAGGTCTGGCTAGGCGTAGCCTGAGAATACCACAAATCCAAAATTCACTGCATAATTTCATTTGACCTTTACACCTCAACAAATTTTTTTAAAAGACTTCATTGTTATTGTTCTACATTTGAGAAAACAGATCAAGACTTGACTGTGTGTGTGTGTGTGTGTGTGTGTGTGTGTGTGTGTGTGTTGGCACTGAGACATAGTGTCTTGGTTATCTTCAAACTTACAGTCCTCCTGCCTCTTCCCACCCTGTGATTATAACCTTGGACCACTACATGGGGGTTAAGATTGAATAATTTTAATACCATTAACTCTTCTAAGTGTTCTAAGTGAGTGAGCAATGCCATGAGCTCTTTTTGAACTAATGTTTCTCTATCTAGTTCATTAATGATTTGCTCACATGATACACTTGCCAAATCTTCTCTCTATATTTAATATGTCTAGGGCTTGAACAAAAAAGGACAACTGTTTTTTTTTAGAAATAGCGCCATATAGTTAAAGCCCTTAAGTAATATTTTGTTTTGTTTTGATGGATCTACAGTTTATTTATTACTTCTAATTAAATAAGACATAACTCCTGTGGGACAAGGGAAAGTCTCCATCAATAATAACAGATTTTATTGGGAGAGAGTCCTTAGAGGGATACAAAGTTATGAAACTACTGTGTGAAAGATCAGATTTTAGAACATTCTGGAAAACTGGTCAAAAGGTTTACATAATTTATATAGCTACCAGTAAAGAAAGAGGAAACATAGCTACGCATAGGTGGTACCAGTGGCAGTGGGGTGTGAACTGAAGTTTGTGCTCCACTGCTGCTTGCAGCAGCCTAGGGGGTCTTTCAGAGACCCCTTCTCAGATCCAGCTAGGTTTTCTGACTGTGTTGCAGAGAAGAATGTCAGAAAAAAAACTATCATAAAGCAGATTTGGAGTTCATTACAAAGGGGCTTTAACATAGATTTAAAAATGGTGGTCACTTGAGAGGTGCCCAAGGAAAGGATAGTATACAACCTTAGTATGAATGTGGGCTTTTCAAAAGAATTGCGTTTAAGAGTGTACGGGAAAAAAGATCCACAAATGCAGCGATGGCGTAGGAAAAGTTCTTATCTATCTAAAGGTCAAAATTTTTCTAAGGGGAAAAAAGGAAACACAGACACTTTGTGACAATAACTTGCTCTTTACTTCATCTTGAAAATTTCTCTCTGAAAAAAAAAATCTCTCTTCACAGCTTCCTGAATATTTCTTCATATCTCTCCCATTGCCATACAAGTTGGAAGTTTAGCTGGGAGGGGTCTTGCCCGGGGGCACCTTATTTTTCCAATGAAGAACAAGCAGCCTATCTCTTTGCCAAAATATCACATAAGTGGTCTTTAGCCCAGTTACTAAAATTTTCCTTTCCAAAGCCTTTTGAAAGAGACTTTCCATGTTATTCTCAACACAATTCTTTCAGAATCCTACTTGACTATCTCTTTAAGCTCTGTTTACAGCATTCAACTTCTTTTTTAGTTCAAAGTTCCAAAGCTCCCTACATTCCTCTGAAACCAACATGGCTAAGTTCTTCATGACAACAATCGCATATCTTTTGGTACCAATTTCTGTATGCCTCTTCTTTGTTGCTGTGATGAACAGTGTGACAAAAAGCAACTCGTGGGGAAAAAACAGCTTATTTTGGCTAATGATTCTAGAGAGAGGGAGTCTATAATGGCATGGGTGGCATTAGGCAGCCACTAGAAGAGCAGGAAGCAGAAAGAGTGATGGAGGAAGGTCATTGGCTAATAAAGGAACTGCCCTGGCCCATTTTATTGGTTAGAGGATAGGTGGGAGGAGTAAACAGAACAGAACACTGGGAGGAAGAGGAAGTGAGCTCAGTCTTGACAGCTTTCCTCTCAGGAGCAGACGCCTGAGAGAGACGCCATGCCCCGCTCCCGGCATGAAGCTCCGACCCAGGATGGACTAGGCTAGAATCTTCCCAGTAAGACCGGTTCTCACAGATTATTAGAGATGGGTTGATCGGGATAACAGGATTAGCCAGTAAGGGCTAGGGCTAAAGGGCCAAGCAGTGATTAAAAGAATACAGTGTCTGTGTAATTATTTTGGGCATAAGCTAGCCTGGCAGGCGGCCGGGGGTGCTGAGAACGCAGCCCTGCCGCCCCTATTACTTCATATGGCGCCCCACGTGATAAACTAAACCCACTTAAAAAACCTGAGAAGGCTTAAAAATAAGGGAGAGAGAGTTTAATACAGATTTTTGCTGTTTGTTGGTGGTGTGCTGTAGAGAGATTTCCTGATTCAGCAACAGTAGCAGAAAAAACGCTGTGTCATTTTAAAGCGTGACTTCCTGGGGCTGTGCCGCCATTGTGATCTCTGTCTGGCTCCTGTGGGAGACAGAGCTTTTGAATAGAGCATTTGGAGTAAAGTGCTACAATTTGTTTGATGGCAACTAGACTCACTGTGTTCTCGGGTCTGCTGTGCTTGTTAGAGGCAAGCATGCGCTTTCTTCTAAGAGAAGCTTCCTGACTCAGCTTTAGCTGCAAAGCCTGCAGCTCATTAAGAGGTCCTGCCACGAAACACTTAAACGGTGTTGACAAAAAGCTGAACACATGCTTTTCGGTTTTCAGCCGTAGCAGGAAAAAAGCTGCGCCGTTTAAAAATGCCGGCTTTCTGGGCTGTCCTGCCAGGACAAACTCTGACTCTTTTACGCAGGCGGTTTGTGCGGTTTGCAAGCACAGGCTGCTGAAGCTCGCTTGCTGGCTACAGCCAGTACCTCAGCCATGAGGCTGGAAAGCTAAGGAATGGACTGGATCCAGCCGGCAAAGCCACACCTTTAATCCTACCCATATTGCTCAGTAATTTAAAGGCTCATGTGGTCAGAAAAAGAGAGATATACAGTAAAGAGAGATTCAAAGACAAAGAAAATTTCTAAATAGTTTGAAGTGTGTTAAAAATATATGCAGACTAAAATTTAAAGTTCTTAAAGTAACAAAAAAAAAAAAAGAAAGAGTGCACACGCCTTTAATCCCAGTGCCTAGAAGGCAGAGACAAACAGATCTCTGTGAGTTCAAGGTGTAGTAGTGTACACCTTTAATCCCGAATGCCTGGGAGGCAGAGACAGGTGGATCTCTGAGAGTTCAAAGACAGCCTGGTCTACAGAGTTACTTCAGGTCAAAGATACAGAGAACCTGTCTCAAAAAGCAAAAAGTTAAAAGTAAAAATAAACAAAATAGAGGTTAAAACAAAGCTGCACAAAGATGGAAAATACACAGAGAATCTTGATACTGCATGCTATTATGCTCTCTTTAAATTATTTAAATGCTGAGGAAGAAACATCAGATGCTAACAGATATTTATTTATAAATGCTGCTGAGCTAATCCAACATAGATATTTTGATGCCTTGAATTTGAAATTTGGACCTAAGGACATGATGCTTTGGAAAGGAGTTTCTTATTTTGTTTTCACAGAGGATGAGACGCTGTTCATTTCTTCTATTCCGATTTGGTATGATGGACCACGCCCTCCTGAAGGGTTGGTGTGAACGCCTTCAAAAAATTGCTTCGCTCAACTGCCAACTGAGATAAAACTAGCACACAGGTTATACCATGAAAGACCTAATTAACGACGCCCCCATTCAGCAGGAAGCAGTTTGGAGAGAAAAAACTGCGCCCATGTTCCCAAATATGGTTTATAAACGTTCTTTTACATTTAAAGGGGGATATGATATAGGTATGAATAATTTGCATTAGTATAGATTTTGCTTTATTGATAGAGATTTAAGGTCAATTTTGTTATATGTATAAGTGTTTCTGATTTTGATTAAGGTATTGTGATTGTGTAGTTCATTTAAATATGTACTGTATAATTAAGAAATATAGGTTGTTAATGGATAATCATCGATAATAGTAAAGCTTGTAGTCATGTTAGTTAATATTTTCTAGATGTGTGTAGATATATTTTAGATAGACATTCTTCATGTTTTTCAAAGATTACAGAATAGGACATTTAATGTTTTAATAACTGAGGACTTTTCATGACAATGAGACACTCTGCTCCTGGCAGCACCAATCTACTTCAAGAGGAAGATGGGCATCGAAGAGGCTCGTTATGGAGTTTTGATAGCCATTTGGGCAAGAAACTGTTCTTGCCTGGACTATTGCATAAACTGGACACAGAGAACCCGCAGAGAGAGGACTACTGAACTTGCCTAAGGTGAGATGATCTTTCGGGGTTCCTGATTCATGAAAGAGTCTGCGAGACATTCTGCAGGACACAACAGATAGTGACTGAACTGACTTTGAATTTTCCTGCTTTATGGAAATGTCTGCTGGATACCATGGGCCTGAAGGCTGAAGATGGATGCCCCAACGGTACAAAAGAACTTTGGGTGACTGTCCAGGCAGCGAGATGTCTTTGTCATTTCTAGAGTTTGAAGTTTCTTAGTTCTTGTTTACTTAGGTAATATATCTTTCTGGAGTCTTTGATGGAGTTAAGAATAGTTAGTTATAGTTATACTTTTCCTTAGTTATGATAAAGATTATTGTAACTTTTACTTGATAACTGTTTTGTTATATGTAATTTTGCAATGTTAAAGCCTTTTTTTTTTGTTTAAACCGAAAAAGGGGAAATGATGGAGGAAGGTCATTGGCTAATAAAGGCACTGCCCTGGCCCATTTTATTGGTTAGAGGATAGGTGGGAGGAGTAAACAGAACAAAATGCTGGGAGGAAGAGGAAGTGAGCTCAGAGACTCGACCGCTTTCCTCTCGGGAGCAGACGCCTGAGAGAGACGCCATGCCCCTCTCCCGGGATGAAGCTCTGACCCAGGATGGACATATGCTAGAATCTTCCCGGTAAGTGCACCTTGGGGTGCTACACACAGATGATTAGAAATGGGCTAAATTAATATGTGAGAATTAGCCTAGAAGAGAATGGGCCAAGCAGTGTTTAAAAGAATACAGTGTCCGTGTAATTATTTCGGGGCATAAGCTAGCAGAGCAGGCGGCCGGGATGCTGGGAACGCAGCCACGCCGCCTTTATTACTACAAAAGAGCACATAACCACTTATAAATATGAAGTGAACTGAAAGTCAGATGAGGGTATGACCTCTCAAAGCCCACCCCCAACTCACGAAAAGGCATCTGTTTTTAATAACACCATTCTACAGAAAGGGATGCCTGCACAGAGAAGAGTAAAAACTGGCTGGTGTGTTCATTTGGTATAAGAGAGTGTTTTTTAAAGTTCCCAATCTTGGGAAATTCCTGCTCTCTTTCCCTACAGGCTAGTGCTTTAGAGACTCACCGTCACGACGTTTCTCTAGCATAGCCCTTTCCCAAATTCTCAGACCTTACAGCTTGATCTAAAGAATACTCTGAGGTTTGAGACAGCCTCTCTTCCTGCTTGTCATGTAGCAGACTGCCTGCAATTTTCAACTCAAGCAGGTGCTAGCCACAGCTAGTTGAAAGAGAGCCTAGAGCCTCTTGCTTATCAGTGACTCTTTGGTGAGCTTTATGAACACCCCATATAGAATAGACTAACAATTTGTTTCTTACACAGTCCTTCCTCCAGCAAGGACTTCCTCCAGCAAGGCTCTACTTCCTAAAGGATCCAAAACTCTTGCCCTCGAGCAGTGTCTCCCACTAAGGACCACGTGTTCAAATCCCTGTGACTATTGGGGACATTTCTTATTCAAACCACCACAGCCGTCATTCCTGGCTCCTTAGGAGGCATCTGTAGATTTTCAAGATAGGTCTCACTATATAGTCAAGACTGGCTGCAATTTCCTGATGCTCCTGTCTTTACGTTTTACTAAATAAAATTTATTCTTTAGAAACCCAGATTGACATAGGGGAACTGTGAGTTTGGGCCATCCTAGAGTACAAAGCAAGAACCTATCTCAAACCCCACCAATTTCCCCTGAAATTAATATAAAATTAATTATATTAATTTTACAAAGCATAGTAATGTTTAATTGAATGATCTATTTGTCTGGTAGGTTATCACAATAAGACTACATGTCCATGCAGCTCTTTTAGAGTAATGTAGAAGTAAAGTTATTTAAGTTCTGTAAAGATGTTTCTGTTTGACATTAATGTAACTCAGACTATGAATTGTTAGAAATAGGAATGAACAATGGCCTCAAATCATACACATAGATTCATAATGAAGAGATTGCTTCATGAAAAGAAGAAGATAACTTTGCATTAAACTAGGTATTACTCAATTTGCTCACAGCTGTGACCAAATAATTAAACAAAAATTATTTAAGGGAGGAAGGATTTGTTTTGGCTGACAGAGTAACACAGGACACAGGTCCTCGTGACAGGGAAGGCACAGCAACATGAGTATAAAGTAAATGAACATATGACACCCAGTCAGGAAACAGATGGGACAGAAGCAAGACCAGGCTATAAAAATGTCAAGGTTCACCTCCGTGACCCACCTTTCCAAGCAAGGCTCCACTTTCTGAAGATATCATAACATTCAAAACCAGCACCACCAACTAGGGACAAAGTGTTTGAATACATGGACCCAGGGGGAACATTTCACAAATAGCTCAGTGGTTCGGTGTCAAGCTCTAGCCATTTAGTTGTTAAAACATTAAGTTTATTTTATGCTTCCCTTGATGTCATTTTTCTACTTCTGAAATCTATTGTAATCACTTCATTATCTTCAGTTATATCTGTTCTGCCAAATTATGCTCCAAAGGCAACCTAGAAAATACAGATACAAAAATAAAGCTTATGATTTTAGTGAAAACAGGTTGTTGGTGGGCAGTGAGATGACTGAGAAATAAGTAGGTGATCTCTCTGCAAATTTTATGTGCAGAGAAAGTTCTATAAACGTAAGTATTTATACATTGACACCTTTGCTTATAAGAAGGCTGATAATAGCTCTATAGGGTTTTGCAGAAGCAGTAATTAACAGACTGTGGCATTTTCAGTCTCCACAGATGTCTTATTACAGATGTCCTGATTTTAGGCAAACCTAAATATAGTTTCTAATTTTTTCGTATGAAGTGTGTATTCTATTTAATGAATTCAAGTTAGAACCTATGTTTGGTACATCAGGATTTTAAAAATTCAGGCCTAAGTCCGTTAAGTCAAGAAATATGTGGATGGAAAAAAAAAAATAAAAAGGAAGGACAACGTAGAGGGAAGTCCTGCAGTTGTTCAGTCACAAACAAACACAAGAGGCTTATATTAATTATAAACTGTTTGCTCTATTGCTCAGGTTTATTATTAACTAACTCTTATAACTTAAATTAACCCATAATTCTTATCTATGTTTAACCACATCACTTTGTACCTTTGCTCAGTAAGGCATTCTCATCTTTCTTCCTCTGGGTCTGGCTGGTGACCACATCTCTGCCTTTTCTCTTCCCAGAATTCTCCTAGTCTGGTTGCCCTGCCTATACTTCCTGCCTGGCTACTGGCCAATCAGCATTTTATTAAACCAATACAAGTGACAAATCTTTACGGTATACAAGGGCATTACCCCACAGCAAGACATGCGTACTCCTCGGTATGGTGGAGGAAAAGGTTGATTGTAGATAAAGGGGAGAGCATAGTCAGAGGCAGAGACATCCAGGAGAGTGCAGAATGGACAAGACCCTGAGCCAAGCCATGTGAGGAAAAGAGGGAAGGAAAAGGCAAGAACCTAGAGAATATAGGGTAGACAAAACAGGCCAGGTACCAAAATGACTAGATTATATAGGCAAGGGAAGCTAGGGGAAGGGCAGTCCAGCTCCTGGGCTGGAGAAGTAGGGTACAGGGTAGGCCATCCATACCCTTAAATGGTAGGGACTGAGAGATGCTGGGAGAACCTGACTGCCAGGTAGCTTTGATGTGTTAAATAGGCACCTTACTTAGCCATTTCTCCTGGGTTTGAGACCTAACAGTATGTCCCTTTCTACTTATTCTTTCCCCATTACCTAATCACTAACGTGGAATCCACAGCATAGGTGTGATGCAGTGAAGGGCATACATAAGAGTATTTATAAATCTCTAGACGGCTTTTAGAGTGGCAAAATTAGGACGGAAAACAAAATAAAAGAAAACCTTCCGTGCTACTTCTAGAATTCTGTTTTGTATAAAGCAAATCTTTTAGAATAGTCTAGAAATATGGCTGATTTTTTTAACCTGGTAACACACAAAGTGAAATACATATTTTTCAGATAATGCCTTTATTCAGAAGATAAGAAGGTTTTTTTAGAAAAACAGAATACTACTGCTGAGTAAGACGCGAATACTGAGAGTAATGTGTGACTTACTGTGGAGCAAAGCCTTCTAGCACTTGTCAGAACTGTTCTGCATCCTCGGGGCATCTGTAAAACATTTAGAGGATTTCTGCTTTAAGAACTGCTACACTTTGCAAACGGTGTCAGCACTTTGGCAGACAATAGGAACGGCTGAGACTGCTAAGGGTAAACTCAAGACTGGCCAGTGCCTAGGCCAAGTGATAGCGAAGTAACCAAAGACTTTTGAAAACATGCTAACTTAGATTTATGAAAGTAAAGGGAAAAGGCGAGATAGGTGAAGATAAAACATTCGGCAAGCTCCAAAAGAATAGCCATTCCTTATCCTGCAACAAAGCTCAGGGGTAATAAACAAAGCAAGCTTCATTTTTGCTAGGTTAACTCATACCCACAGTCACTAAAGACTAAGGCTACAAGCTTTGCCAAAAGCAAAAGTAAGGAAATGGACTTTATCCAGCCTATTGAAATAGAACACTGCAGTGTCTGCCTAGATTTTCAGAGGGAAATGTAGACAAGAGAAAGGTGGGATAATATACAGTCAAGATTTTGCAATCAGGACAAATATCTATTAACCGATCGGGAAGTGTCTCTCTGTAGACATAACTAAAGTCAAGAGTACAGATAGCTCTAATCTCAGACAATCAATCATGAGACACAGGAAAGGAGTATGGAAGTGATACTTCTGGTGGACTGTATGTTCTTAGACTCGTCACATGCACACCAAGAAGCAATCCTTAAGACTGATAGAATTCCTGGACAGATAGGACAGACAGTTTTACCTAAGCTATAGGGCACAGAGGAGTTATTTGCTGTTCACTGTTTCATGAACACAAAATGTCTACAGGATTTCTTAACTGTGATAGTTTCTGACAGCATGCAACTCAAGTTGGTTAACCTTAGGGATCACTTGCTGATATACCCACACTCAACTCTCCAATTTCTGAAGAGCAGAACCAGTTTTCATTGGTCACGTTCTACCTTGTCTAATCCTTGATGAACAAGATGTCTACCAAAACTGTAAAATCCAGATGCCCAATGTTGCTTACCATTTTAAAAAGCCAAAATAGGTCCCTGGCGTGATTCCGTCCTGCGTGCCTGTTCTGAGGAGCAGCAGGCAGAACCCTCCGTCCGACTTCTCTGCCACCGAAGAACGCGCCTTCACCTCATGGAAGACTCCATGGACATGGACATGAGCCCTCTAAGGCCTCAGAACTACCTTTTCAGCTGTGAACTAAAAGCCGACAAAGATTATCACTTTAAGGTGGATAATGATGAGAATGAGCACCAGTTATCACTAAGAACGGTTAGTTTAGGTGCTGGGGCAAAAGCATCGTAGAGGCAGAAGCAATGAACTATGAAGGCAGTCCAATTAAAGTAACACTGGCAACTTTGAAAATGTCTGTACAGCCAACAGTTTCTCTTGGGGGATTTGAAATAACACCCCCTGTGGTCTTAAGATTGAAGTGTGGTTCTGGGCCTGTGCACATTAGTGGACAGCATCTAGTAGCTGTAGAGGAAGATGCAGAGTCAGAAGATGAAGATGAGGAGGATGTAAAGCTGTTGAGTATGTCTGGAAAGCGATCTGCTCCTGGAGGTGGCAACAAGGTTCCACAGAAAAAAGTAAAACTTGATGAGGAGGATGATGAAGATGATGAGGATGATGAGGATGATGAAGATGATGACGACGATGATTTTGATGATGAGGAAGCTGAAGAAAAAGTTCCAGTGAAGAAATCTGTACGAGATACCCCAGCCAAAAATGCACAAAAATCAAACCAAAATGGAAAAGACTTAAAACCATCAACACCAAGATCAAAGGGTCAAGAGTCCTTCAAAAAACAGGAAAAAACCCCTAAAACACCAAAAGGACCTAGTTCTGTAGAAGACAGTAAGGCAAAAATGCAAGCAAGTATAGAAAAAGCGCATTGAACAGTCTTGGGCACTACTGGTAAATTAAGCCCAAAGATGGGGAAAGAGGAAAAGGAGAAACAAATATAGTCCATACTGAGTACCATCAACAATCCAGACTGAAGTCTTCTATTTAATCTCAATCCCCTTTCCTGATTGGCCAACCATTCACCCTTGCACGCTGGAAGCAATCTCTTGTTTTCCTAAAGCATTTTTCTTTCACTCTTGTGATGCAGAGAACTTTACTGCTTTCTACACTTGTGCATATGCCTCATCTCTTACCATGTTTTAATACCTTTGTATCCTTAGCTGTTCAATAAATTTTTTGAATAAACCAAAAAAAAAAGCCAAAATAGTTGTGGTAAATTGAATGAGAAGTGTTCGCCATAGGCTTGAGTATTGGAATACTTGGTCTTCATTGATTGGCAATGTTTGGGGAGTTGGAGCAGCCTTGATAGAGGAAGAACATCACTGGGGGTAGTCTAGAGAGTTTATAGATTCACCCCATTTCCAGTTCACTCTTTTTGCTTGAACATGTGATTATAGCTGTGACTTTTCAGGATGCAGCTGTCTTGTCCCTACCACCATTACAAACTCCCCTCTGGAATCCTAAGCCCAAATAAACTCTTCTTTCTATAAGCTGTATTGGTTACAGTGTTTTATCAAAGCAGCCTAACTAATACAGAAATTGGGAACAAGAGATGTAAGGAGTCACTTCCGCTAAGGACCATTTCAGCGCACTGAAACTAAGATATTCTCTGCCATTCCCTGATATCAGAAGCAATAGGCAACATATAAAACTCTCAAAGGTACCAAATTCAAGATCTTGAAGGTCCCTCTACCTCTATCCTTATATAGACAAGTAGTTTTCAATAACCTGGTGTTAAAAATAGACATATGTCTATGTCTGTGTCTGTATACCCACTTTCTTTAGATAATCTCTGACTATAAAACAAGCTATAAACAGGTAAAGGGTTAGATTCTGTGGTCTTAAAAAAAAACCAGAATGATTTATTTCTAAAAGTAGGAGACCTTCCAGGAACACTACTGCCATCTTGAGGCAGGTTAGAATATGGACAATCTCAATGATCCTAGACAATTTCTTTTTTTACATAATTTCCTCCCTACCTCCAGTTACTTTCATGTACCCCTCATCCACTTCCTTTTAAATTCGTGGTTTCTTTTTTTTCATTATTATTGTTGCATATGTTAACATATACCTAAAATTGTATTGTGATGAATTGTAACACATTAATATAATAAATAAATAGATAAATACAATAGCTGACTGTATTTAATGTTGCTTGTATGTCTATATTTTAGGTATTGGATAACCAGTTAGGAGGCTCATCCCTGGGGAAGACTAATTCTCCCCATCTCAGCAGTCATTAGTTGCCTGTAGCTCTTCATTTAGGGGTGGGGCCACTTGAGATTTCCTCCAACTACACTGGCATGTCAACTGGTATATGTCATTTTTCAGATCCTGTTTAGGCAGCCATATTTTTGAGATTTCATGGGTGTTGTTTGATTGAAAATGAAACCCCAGCCCTCTAACACCCCTATATCCAAGGACTCTGGGATAATTGATTGAAAGCATCAACCCAGTCCTTGGCACCCATCTTATGGGCACCAATGGAGAGTCAATGGAGAAGAACACTCCATTTCCAGCACCCTCCCCCTGGAAGTTGCCTTGGCACAGACTCCACCTCCAGAAAGGCCGCCAAGTGCTGACCGCTACCCAGGGAGGGTACCCAGGCTATTTAGGCTTGCACTGGAAAAAGAAGCACATGTTCATGGGTTTTGCATGGTCTCTCCCTCTCTGTCTTTCCCACTCCATCCTCCTGACTGCCCAGGAGCGCTGCATTTATTAAATGTGGGCATTTTTGATTTGGTCTAATCTGGCCTAATTTTTGTGTCAGGAGGGAGGCTCATCTTAGAGATTATTTCTAACAGGTGTGACTCTCATGTCATGTCTAGAAGGCAAATCTCAGAGCCTATTTTTTGGTTCTGAAATCTTTCTACCCCCATTAATACAATGCTCCCTGAGCCTTCAGTATAGGGTTATATATATATTTACTTATGAATATATGTATATGAAGTGGGGTTGTGTGCCTCATGGTCAGTTGTTTTAGACACTTTGACCAGTTGTGATTTTCTGGAATGGTCTCTGTCTGCAACAAAGAGAAGCTTCTTGTATGAGAGATGAGAGGGGCATTTATCTGTGAGTATGTAAGGATTAATATTTAAAATACATGTAAGAATTACAGTGGTTTGAGAAAGTGGCAGTAGTTTGTTCTCCCCTAAGATCCATGACATCACTAGTCACTAGTCACAAAAGGTTGACTTCTGTTGAGTGGGCCTTGAGTCCAGTTAGACAGTTGTTGTTTACCTCCAAGATATAAGAGCCACTATGGCACTGTTAGGAACAACTGGAGAATGTGCAGAATGTGGGAAACTTGGGAGTACTCAGCCCTAAATGGATTATCTTCATGAAAGCCCTTCCATCAAGGCCAGGGATCTATGTGGATGAAGAAATGGAAAGATTATAAGAGCTGGACATGGTGGATGACTCCAAGGAAACTGTCTTCCAGATACAACAGAAATTATACACATATGAACTCATAGAGACTGTGGAAGCATGTAGAAGGCCTGCATAGGTTCAAGACTGATGGAGATCCACCACTGAGAGGGAGGAGTGAACATGAGGTTACCTGTAATTAAAGCCACTAGCAAAAGAGGAAAAAAAAAGATCAGTTTTCTCCAATGGATCGTCACTAGATATATCAACCACACTCCAGAGAAGGCCCCATGCCCAGAAGTAGTCAGTCAACACAAAAGGGACTCAGTGGTATTTTTGTGGACTTTTTGTTTCATTTTGCTTTGTTCTGGCATTTGTGTGTGTGTGTGTGTGTGTGTGTGTGTTATTGGTTTCTTACTTGTGTTTACTTTCATTTTTGTGTTTTTGTGTATTTTTAATGCTTTTCTTTTGTGTTTTTTCTTTTATCATTTGTTTCTGTGTTTTTATATTTTTTTTTGAAAGAAGCAAGAAAGAACATAAAGTTGGGCAGGTAGGGAGGTGTAAAGAATCCATTAGAAACTGGGGGGGGGCATGATCAAATACATTGTATGAAAAAAAATTAATTAAAAGAAGTCAGAGACATAGATGGAACTACAAAGAGATGGCCTGACTGTTTTAATATGTCAGAGACTACTTCTCCTTTGGCAGAAGAGGCTGCCAAAATAATTCTGGAGCAGTCACTGGGGGTTTAATCTCCATCTTGTATGAGAGATGAGAAGGACATTTATCTGTGTTAGATAAATTGGGTTAGGCTAATACAGAAATCAAATAACATTTCTGGATGGCAGAGGAATGAATGACTTGATAGCAGGCTACTCCCCTGGACAAGCTTCAGGTTGCCACAAAAAGTTATAATGCTTTAATCTTGTCCCCTTTGTACCTTTAGACCAAGAAGTTGAATATTCTTGTGAATGGAAACTGGAAAGAAAGCTTTCGTCTGAGAAATTAACACCTAAATAGAAGGGATACTACACTACTATGTAGTGTCGTTTAACACTATCCTTGGGGAGGCATGAACAAACGTCTACTCACCCTACATAGGGAACTGATAATAAGCCAAAGTAATGATACTAAAATATCCAACTTGGTAAACCAATGAGTTTATTGGGGTTGCTTTTAGGAGTATGGATAAGAGGTTAGTCGGGAACATGGGTGATGCAAAGGCATCTGTATCAACAGAAGTCCATCCCAGAATGGGTGAGGACACAGGAAGCTGGAATTTTGAAGCCCTCTATACAAAAGGTACTCAGGTCAAAATGCAGGATGGAAATCCTCCTTTCTTTAGCGATCCTTACTATGGAGAAGAGAAGAGCTCATGAATCTGGGAAGTTTTGGGGACTTCCTAAACTTTTTAATTGTTTACTTCCTGAGTCTGAATGAATTTCCTCCAGGATGGAGTTTTTCAACGCAGTGGAAATCACTGTCCAACACCTGGCCACTCCACCACAGCCTTAAAATGTACAAGGACAGATAATTGGATTAGTTTCTCTTGGGTCAAGCCTGCCTCTCTAGGAGCTCCTATGTCAGAAAAGTCCAGTACAGAAAAATAGCAGTTCCAGATTTCCAAACTCCTCTTCCGAAGATACCACAACCACACAGATGAGTAACAACTGATCAGAGGCTTAGAGACAGACACGAGAGTGAGTCTGGATCATACTTTTTTCTGAGAATACTCCTTGGTAACTGGAGAAGAGCTTGGTTTCTTCTAGGGTGACTCATTCTTACACATGCAAGAGCTAACCTTAGCTGAACTTTCCTCCAACATCATAAAACCCTAAAAAAATCTTTCATTTGGCTCTTTTATCACTTAACCCATTATTTCTATACTCCCCCATGTTACAACTGTTTAAAAAACCCAATCCTTATGGCTTAGTGTTTCAAATCATTTCTCTTGTAAATCTCACCCTTCCTTTCTGGGTGTCTCCACCTGAGGCTGGGGTTATACACAATCACCACCAGTTGAAGTGGTCTTCAAAAAACACCAACTTAAATACAAATCTGCAGGGCCAGTCTGCCCAGTCCTCTTCTAATTGGTGCCTATTGGCTCAGAAATAAAATTTAAGTGTATACATAAAGAAGTGGGGTGCTAGACCATGAGTGGGAAATTTATGTTTATTTTTGCCCGTATATTTTCCTGTGAGAAATTCCAGAGCTTCTCATTATTTGGGTGTGACTAACCTTAAAGATATCCATAACAATTTTATTCAAAACTACCTTTATGCCCTGTTGTTGCCTTTCACATCTACGTCCTCCAACTAATCTTATGAATGGTCTAATTTACTCTTCCTGGACAACACCGACCTCCAGGTGAACTCAAGCCCCCTTACCTTAGTCCACTAAAGGGAGTTGTTTTCCTCCTACTAGTTTTGTCTCTTCACAGCTCGCATGAGATCCACAAAAATTCTAAAATAGATATTTTTTGTATTTGTAAAGACGAGGTAACAAACCTGACCACCAAACTAAAAGATTTCCACCTTTGAGAGAAGCCCATTTAGTGGTTCAGGATTAACTTTACAAGGTAAGCCTTGGGATTACAACCCTGTCATCTACTGAGATCCAGATTTAGGAATTTATCAGTGTGCTTGGCTTTATGCTGACCTCAGACTTTTGCTCTTTATTTTTATCTATAAGCAAAACTACAAGATTCTTAAGGACCCTGGTGGATTTGAGGGTGAAAGGCCTATATGATAGTACCTGTCTTCTGGAGAAGAACTTGATATTTCAGATAAGGGATGCTAGACATCTCCACTGTCAGGGAAAATGCTATCTTATTTTTTCTATATATAAAAATGACAGATTTGCAAGTAAGCATCTTTGATGGTGCCACTCGGTAAAGTGGATTATTTGGGACTGGTAGTGTAGCCGGGGAGGAAGCTCACTGGGAATCTAACAGTAGCAATCAACAGAGACAGCTAAGGCTGTAAGGGAACCAGCACAGAGCCTTGTCCAAACTCCAACTCAATTATGGCATTTCAATTGAACCAGCCAAATCAATTAGGAAATAATCCTTCAAAACAGAAGGACCGTATTTATTATGCAACAAGGAGGAACCTACATATAATTTAAGGAAAAAAAAATCTGCTTCTATGTTGGAATGGGGAAAAGTCAAAAAAATGTCCAAAATCGCCTTCAGAGAGCTAAAAGGACAACAAGCTTGGGCAACACCCTCTGGACACTATGTTGGAAACCATGGATCTTGGTACTTTTTCCTCTGTTGATACTTTTTCTATTCTCAGTTCCTCTTGACTTCAGCCTCCCTCTGGATAAGCATATAAAGTTAATTTTTCCAGGATTCAACAACTTTAAATGGAATAGCCACAGAGACCCAGAGATATGGAGGAGTCGACTGGATTAACCATATCAGTGTAGTCCCTTTTAGGTCCCCTGGCAAGGGAACTTCAGAGGTACATAATTCTTCTCTACCAGAGTCATTTTGAAAAACAACTTCCTTGTAAGAAGTTCAACTTAAGCCTGCATTTGGCACAAGGACAATGAGGGCGAGTCTGTTTGGGATGTCCTTCTGTATATGTGTTGCATTTCTTGGTTGATGAATAAAGCTGTTTCAGCCAATGGCTTAGCAGACTAAAGCAAGGAAGAAAATCCAAGCAGAGATATAGAGACAGAGTAGGCAGAGTCAAGGATATGCCACTTAGCTGCTGAAGGAGAAAGATGCTAGAATCTTACTAAGCCACCGCCTTGTGGCAATACATAGATTAATAGAAATGTGTTGATTTTAGATGTAAGAGCTAGCTAGGAATATACCTGAGCCACATTGGTTGACTAACCAGTGTTGTAGTTAATATAGTTTCCGTGTGATTATTTGAGTCTGGGTAGCTGGGAAACTAAAGTGCTGTCTCTGTCTACAAATGGCTACAGACGGAAGTTTCTGTCCTGCCTGGTCTCACAGCTGTTCATCACCAACAAAACATACAGAGGCTTATATTATTTATAAACTGGTTGGCATACTAGCTCAGGCTCATTATTCACTAGCTCTTGCAACTTAAATTAATCTATAATTCCTGTCTATGTTTGCCACATGGCTTGGTATCCTTTATTGGTGAGGCATTCTATCTTGTTTCCTCTGCATCTGGCTGGTGACTACAGACTGAGCCTTCCCTCTTCCCAGAAGTCTCCTAGTCTGATTACCCACCTATACTTCCTGCCTGGCACTAGCCAACCAGTATTTTATTAAACCAATATGTGTGACAAATCTTTACAGTTTACAAAAGCATTTCCTGCAAGTCTGTCCATTGAAATAACCTGTTAGATACAATGAGGTATATATACACTTAAAATTATGGAATGAATGGCTTGTATACTTACAATTATGGACTGAATAACCTGCATGTGTGCAGATTCTCCAGAGTTATAACAGCCCAAATGTTAATCAAGGGACGAACTCACCCAGTTTTTACCTCTGGGAATCAGCATCTCTCCCTGTCTAAAGTCTGGAGAAAGAATCTTCCAAGCAATGGGAGTTCTGGAAGCATCTTGCCAAGCATTCTATTCCCTCCCAGTATGCCCACCTTTTCCTGATTTCTTCTCTAGATAAATGCTTTTCACTATCAGTTGTTGGCTCATATTTGCTCAATTCTTTGATAAAGTTACCTTGAACCTGTCACCCCAACTGATCCCGAAAGCTCTACAGTACTAATCTCTTGCTTTTTTTTTTTTTTTTTTTTTGGCATCACACATTTATGGAAGTCAGAGGACAACATACAGACATCGGTTCTCACCTTCCACAATGTGGGAATCCAAGAAAACTCAGGTTATGAGGCACGGCAACAAGTGCCTGTATTGCTAGGCCATCTTGCAGCCTATTGTTGTTGGTGTTTCTGGTCATAGAGGGTGTTACATATCTTTATCCAAAAGTTTGATGCAGCAAAGGAGGCTGTATTAGTTAGGGTTTCTATTGCTGTGATGAAACACCACGATCCCTTCCTCAGGTTCTCTAATTTGTTAAAATGGTGCACATGGCCCGGCAAACATAAACTTTTTACTTTATTATGAACGCTATTACTAGAATAGATAGAAACAGATGGGTAAAGAGACACACAGAACAAAGTACAGGAAGAGTGTGGAGTTTCCATGCTGTTCCGGGTATAAGACCTCCCAGCATGCCCATGTGTTCCCCAATTGAAAAACTCTGAACCCCATCATTTTGGTTTTTTATTAAGTTCTCATTTTGTTGCAAAAACTGGTTGGATCATCAGGAACTGGAATTAACCTCTACCTCTCCTTGGGGGTCAGGAAGTGGAGCTGAAAGTTGTGTCTAATCACAAGATTGGTTCCTCACGCAACCCCCACCCCCTACCCTGAAACCATCCAGGCGCTTCCAGCCTTCAGTCATCCTTTTAGCAGACAAGAAGAAACTCTTCCTTATTCCAAAGATTTCAAAGGGATTAGAAATTCTTGTGTTAGGAATCTGGGAACAAAACCAATTCTTGTAACAAAAGATCCCCTCTTCAGTCTCTCCCTGCCCCCACCCACTTCACTAGGAAATGACAAAAGCTTTCGAAATTTGAATTTGAAATTCAGTGACCAAATACTTATTTTGTATTATATTAAAGTCATTTATCAGTTCTCTTGTGGTACTTGTACTTCTTCTGGGTTTATATGGCATATACAGGTAAAATTTATCTAAATTTAGATAATAAAGAATCTCTGCCATTTTCATTATTTTTAACTTACATTTTACCTTCTTCCATGTATTGTGTGTGTGCGTGTGTGTGCATGCACACGTTAATGTACACATGTCAAGACACACACGTGGAGATCTGAAGGCATTCAATCTATGGGAGTTGTTCTTTCAGTCCATCATGGATTCTGCAAATCCAAGTCAGGTCATCAGGCTTCGGCAACAAGCATTTTTTTTTACCCAGTAAGCCATCTCACCTGCCCCCTCCCTGCCTTGCAATTTTTAAGAGTGACTAAATTTCTGAAGGACTTTAATGTTTCTATTCAGTTAAAAAAAAATCTGAAGAAGTGACTGCTTTTGAATATTTAACCCGGCTTTGATCTGTCACATCACAGCTTCTAGTCAGTGCTTAAAGGCTAACACCAAAGGAAAAATGCTTAGGCAAAGGGTGAGGAATAAAGCTGCATGTGTTTCATGTAAGAAGGCTCTGGCCACCTTGCTCCCATTTTCTTTTCTTGACGCTGTTATGATCCTTGAGCAAAAGACCAGTTAAATAATCAGGAGACTCATGAGATCCCTTTCTGTCCCTTCAGAGGAAGGCAGCCAGCACACAGAAGAACCCATATTTCAGGATACAAAATAAAAGAGCTCAGGAGATGTCAGGGGATTGCTACCAGGCTACAAGAACAATAGGTCTATCTGAGGGTTGGCCAAAGCCTCCTGAACCACCCATTGCTAATTCATCCATGCAGATGCATTACTATAATGGGAAAAATAAAAAGGAGCCAGCTGTGAACTACTTGGGGGAATGAATCAGCATGAAAATAATTAGCTCACACACAAGATGCCATTTCTAGATGCTCCCAAAGCTTTTTATTAGCTTCCTGTTTCCTCTCCCCAAACCTCCACCATCCAAATCAGTTTTTGGTTTTGTTCTTTTCTTGTTTTTTTTTCCTTATTGCAGTGTCCTGGTTGGGGCTCTGAGCCTGACTCCCAGAGGGCAGGCAATCTGCATGGAAATTCAGCTTGCTTGTGGGAAGAAACCTATTAAATGAGCCTTTGCAGCATGTACAGTCTGCTATTCATTTGTTTCTGTTTAACTTCTCCCAATCCATGCTCATTCTGTTTTATTCACAGTAACCCCCACCTCCCTGTTTGAATTTGCAATCTCTGATCCATGCTGCCCAAACCGTGAGAGCACTGAGACCGAAAATGTTCTCTTAAATGTAATGCCAAGGCTATCAGACTGCTTACAATGCCTATTTATCTCATTTACTGAGAGTTTGTATCTCAGTGTGGAGATTTAAATGTGTTTGCTATAGAATGCAGCTTTAGATCCCCTTGGACTTGGAATGTGATGTGCAAGGCATGTGCTGAATTACAAATGACGATCCAAAATTTTCATTTCCAGAGCATACCTGGGACCGTGGAAATGTAATCAACTATTCTTATACAAGAGTAGCGATGAATTTTGTTTGACGTCTGGAGGGATCCGGGTTACATTTAAACAATATTCTGATGATATAATGAGGTATTCCAGAGAACTAGAGGGGGCAGGGTAGGAAAACCAGTGGTTTAGATAGTAGTATAATGATAGAGTCATGTTGCAGCAGGACATTGTGCCATCATTCAAACAAAAAAGACAAAACCAGTTGGTACAAAAATGGCCCATGGAGGTGACCTCTAACTGACCTTTGCTCCATTATAATCCCATCTCTGTCTATATCTTTAGTGTGGGCAAATGGCCTGTTCCTTTCACTCATCTGATATCAGGCCACCCTATCTCACCTGGTCAGTTTTTAACTCCTGTTCACATCAGAAGCTGGGTAGAATCCCACTAGATCTGGATGAAAAGATAGAGAAAAGATACGTATCATGACAAGAATTTGTTCAGTGCTGGATCAAACCCAGGGCTTTTCTAGCACTGAGCTCTTTATGGCAAACTCTGGTAACCCAACACTGATGTGTCTGAAACCAGTGATAAGAAGTCAGCTTCAGGAGCGAGAAGTGACTTAGCAGATACAAAAAAATTCGTGCAGCTCTTGAAGAGTTTGCTTCCCAGCATCCACACTGGGCAGCTCACAACTGCCTGTAACTCCAGCATCAGGTCATCCAACACTTGTGGACCCCACAGGCACCACAAGTACATGAGTCGTACCCCTCCCTCAACAAACACATAGCTAAAAGCAATTTCTTTGAAAAAAACCTTTTAAAAGAGGAAAGAAAGAAATGGCTCTCAGGAGTACATTTGATATACTTCTCTCAAATGATAGAAAATTTTAGAATAATGGTCTGAATGGAGACTAACTGCCCACCACTTAAAGTCCTCTGTGTACAACAACAGTGATAAAAGATGCATCGTGCATGTAAATCCAGTAAGTTCAAGGCCAGGGGGTTACATAGCAAGATAAGGGAGGGGGACATAGTGAGACTTTCCAAAGCAAGAACTCACATGTTAATTTAGTTGAACTTTCAAGACTGTGAGCATCAGGCTTAGGTTCACAAAGCATGGGGCACAGAGAAGACATGGTAATTAAATCAAATTTCATACCATCCATTTTCTATGTTAACTACATATTGGAAAAAATGATGACTGTGTTTTATCTTTACAGAGTTGAGTTTGCTGAGGGCTCCTTGTATGTGAATTCTTAAAGATACCAGATGATTCTAATATGTGGTGAGGATCAGAGATTTGGCTTTTGAGATCTCTTAGTTACAGCTTGTTTTCTCTATATTTTACAACAAATAAATATGGAAGCTTCCTCCAGGCTGTCTAGCTTTTATAATTCCAGAAGGTGCCAGGCAACCTTCCAGGGGAGAAGAGGTACAAGGACCCAACTGTGGATGCTATGAACTATACCAAACTACCAGGAAAGGTGTGCCAACTGATGCAATAATGGTATGACTATAATGGGAACCACCCTGGCTTTGAGGCCCACTCCACAGGAGGGATTCCATGCCTGCTAATATAAGTCCAATCAACACTTCAAGGCTAGAGCAATCATCTAAGGGGTGAGGTTACTGCTGTTATTTTCCTAGATTGACACAGTTTCAACTGCCTTATAAAGTTATTTTTTTTACATTTGTTTATTTCATGTGTATGGGTGTTTTGTCTGTATGACACATGTCTTTGCTTGTATGCCACATGTGTGCAGTACCCTTTGAGGCCATAAGAGAACATCAGATCCCTCTGACTTAGAGTTACAGACAGTTGTGAGGCCTGAGGGTGTTGTGACTTGAACCCAGGTCCTTTGGAAGGTCAGTCAGTGCTCTAAACCACTGAGCCATTTCTCCAGAATGTAGACATCTATGATTATACCTATAGACAAATGCAGTCCAGCTTTAATCACCAAAGCTTCTCTTTGCAATGAATGACAGGGAATGCAGAGACTCTCGGTTCATCAAGATGCCGAGAAAAAGAGATGTCCGTGTGCTCAGCACTAAAGAGTGTATTTACAGCACTCCCTCTGAGGTTTGGGGAATGTCATGGATGAGTAGGCAGACAGAATGTGAGACTTGTAGGCTTTGCACTTTTCGTTGAAGATGTAAGCTCTCCGCTTCCTGCTCCAGTAGCTAGACCAGCTGCTTGCTGCCATGCTTGCCCTAATGATAGGCGCTAATCCTTCTGGAACTATCAGCACAAATAAACTCTTCCTTCGATAAGTTGCCTTGGTCATGTGGCAGGGGCTTCCTTAGCCTTATTCCCCAGGGAAACATGAGTGCACTATCTGCTCCTTCTGCAGCCCCACGAGGCAGGACAATCAGATTTGGAGCCCCCATGTCTAAGAACAATCAGATGCGATAAGAAGTCAAGTCAAAGCACAAACTGTTTATGACTGTGAACATCAGCTTATATAGGTTAAGTGACATTGTGTGATGTGGGGGTCCCTCCAGCCAATGAGAGACAGCCAAGTCCTCCCTCTGGCTGGAGGGGCGTCTACCTAGATTTTGCTGTCTCATCCTTGGTAGTTTTGAGACTATCCTTCAAACTCAAGCCAGGCTTTTCTCTGTCCTACAGGCCTCAAGGTACAGGTCCTGAGATAATTTTGGCTCAACAATCATGGTGTTCTATCACAGCAGCAAAACAGTAACTAATACAAAATCTAACACAACTGAAAACACTAGTAAGACTATGTATATATCGTATGAACACACACACACATGCAAATCAGAGATTACAAATTCCCTTGGCACACCCATTTGGCTGCCTGTGTGCTTAGAGCTGCCCCCGCCACCTGTGTGTCTGGTTTTTTTTTTTTGTTTTTTGTCTGTCTCTGTCTCTCTCTGTTATTTTCCAGACAGAGTCTCACTATGTAGCTCTGGCTGTCCTGGAATTTACTATATAGACCCGCTGGCCTAGAACTCACAGAGATCCACCTGTCTCTGCCTCCTGTGTGCTGGGATATAAAGGTGTACATGCCACTACACCGGTCTAGGACTATTTTCTTGAGAGAGAATTGATTAGCTGTTAGCCATCAAGAGTCACATGCACAGAATTTGGAGATGTGTGTCCAGCAAAGGAGACTGTCTTAGTTATGGTTCCTATTGCTGTAAACACCACGCCCTTAGCAACACTTATAAAGGAAAGCATTTAATACTTGATATACTGGACCAAAGAAAGACTGAAATCCAGCTGGGCAAACTCTAAACTCTGCGTCTCCATGTCTATTGTCAAAGTGCTCTTCAGATCTCCAACTCCTTTCAGCTTTGTTGGTGGCAACACACTTATTTCTCCTGAGCTGATTCCACTTACTGAGCGCAGCTTTCCTCAGCAGGTATTGTTAATCCCGCTGGTTGAGAATAAGACCATTACCACAATGTTTGAGCCAAATTTGAAGTACGCTTTAATTAAATACGGGCTAAGAGGATGTAATCTGGCTAGATCCATTCCTGGGTTCCCAGAAAATGACCCAAAGTCACATTTTGCAGGGGCTTAAAAAGGCAAAACCATAGGGCCACCATCTTCCCCATCAGGTCCAATCAGGGCAAGTATACATCCTGGTAACTTCCTGCCTGTGATCCTCCTACCTTCCTGTGATCAAGTACATTTGGTGTTGTTAAAAATGCTGCAAGATCCCCGGCGGCAGTAGGCAGCGGGCCCACAGAGCAGCTAGTCCCAGGCAGAGACGACTGCCGGTTCCGAGCAGTGGCTCGTCCCGGACAGTCCCAGCGGGGAGGGGGGGCGGGGGGGGGACATGTGGACAGACACATCATTGTACCGAATAGAATTGGATACTTAGAGGGGAGAGAGAGTGGGGGAAGAAGGAGAAGACAAAGGAGAGAGACAGAGAAGTGAGGGGCGGAGAAGTGGGAAGAGAGACAGGAGCGAAGCTGCCTCTCTGAAGCTCAGGCCGGAAGCTGAAGATCAGCCTGCCTCAGTGGATAAGGGAGGGAGTGGGTGTGGTTTAGTTGGGTCAAACAAATTTGCTCAGGGGAGTGAAACATGTGGCTTGTTATCGCCCATAAATAATTGTTTCCAGGATTTCAGAAAGTATATGTCCTTGGGCAGGAGGCTTACTGGTTAGAGGCATTTTTGTTTCATGGATCTCTTAGGCATAGTATTGAAAGATTAAAACATAACTTTCGTTCTCACAGTATTCCATGACTCTGGCATCTTCAGTGAAGTTGGTACCAGGGACTGAGGAATTGCCTCAGCAGGTATCCCACGACTCAGGTATCTCCAATACCTTAGGGTCTCCAAGGCAACCAGGGATTCAACTTCAGTTTCACAAAAAGGCCTCTCTAGGCCTCTACCCAGGGACAACCCTGACATATGACCAACCTCAGCGGGTTTCCTTCATCACGGAGGGAAATGCTATAGCCCCTTACCTCTCCAGAACCATGAGGTCAATGCTGCCAAGTTCTGTTGCTTACTGGGGCTGGAACACAGTCCCCTCATTCGGTTATATATTCACCACCTTTCTGTTTTTCGTGAGTTCCTTCACTGTTGCCTGCTTTGAGGACCCTTTCCTCCTTCTGGGTTGCCTTGTTTAGGTTTAATATGAGAGGAGGTGCCTAGTCTTAATGAAACTTGACATGCCATGGCTGCTTGACATACAAGGGAGGCCTCCTGTTTTCTGAAAAGAAAGAGGGAGTGCTTGGGGTCAGGTAGTGAATGTTGGGGGAAGGGACAGGAAGGAGAGGAGAGAGGGTAAACTGTAATCAGGCTGGAAAAAATATTAATAAAAAATACATTATACTTTTACCATGATAATGTCTATATACTTTATGCAAACTAGTGAGGTCAAAAACAAACTTCTATCAGAAGAAACAAAAAATGCATAGTTGAAGTACCTTGAATAAACTATTTCACTACAGTGCAGATTTCCTAACACGGTACCAGTGAGGTAGCCCTGAGACCAATCACTGAAAAGTCCTCTTAATATTAGCTTTAGCTCTTCCCTTTCTTCCTGCTCCAACTTTGATTTCTTTTGATTAGTAAGATGGTAATCCTGCTGGACCCTCTTGGTCCAATAATTTTACTACTCTGCGTCCTGTGCACCCTGAAAAAAGGACACTGTCACAGATTTATTTCTTACTACTTTCTTCTTCTTCTTCTTCTTCTTCTTCTTCTTCTTCTTCTTCTTCTTCTTTTTTGTAGCTATCAGTGGTTCCTCTCTGTGTGCTGATGTACCTCCTAAGGCAATACTCTGGTCTCAATCTTACTTTATAATTATTTTATTATATGTATGAGTTAAGTTTGATTGTATGGATCTCTGTACACCATGTGCCTGCCTGGTACCTGTGGAGGTCAGAAAAGAGGTCAGATCTCCTGGAATTGGAGTTACAGAAGGCTGTGATACCATGTGGGTGCTGGGAATTGAACCCAGGACCTCTGGAAGAGCATGCAGTGGTCTTAACTGCTGAGCCATCTCTCTTACTCCTCAATCTTACTTTTAATCACAATGTGCTTATGATGATTTTTTTTTGTCATTTGTTTCTGCCAGAATGAGCTTCTTTGAAATTATTTTCATCAAGAATTCTCATGCCATGTTTTACCATCTGGATTTGCATCATTTTCTTCAAGTATTAGTGAAGTGTTGTCTTCTACTTCGGAAAAGGGTCCTACTACTGCTTAGGCCTCAGGCATGGCAGTATCATTGCTTCTGTATTAACCTCCCAAGTAGTTGAGATTGCAAGAACATGTTACCTATGCTTAGCTATATTTTCAGTATTTTCTATTATAGGTTATATATAGTTTTAGGAAACACAAATGATTTTATTAAAACATCCTAACAAAATTTCACAATATTTAAAATAAGCCAACAATGTTACACCAAGGAAAGTATCAAGTTGTATAAAAAGCTAAATGCGTATAAACAATGGCTTCCATGAAAAGGGAAGACTCTACCTTGCTAGTGGGAAAGGTTCAAGGTCACCCTTTTTTGGAGCAACTCCCATATTTTAAGGTGACACACTATCTTTAGTATTTACAAACCTCCAAACATAAATGCATGGTACAAACACCAGATGTGGTACGATGGCGACAAAGCAAAGGCATCAAGAATTACTATCAGTCTTTACATTTCTATTTCACATTCTTGTCTTTCCTTAAGAAAGTAAGTCTACATTTTTATAAATCATCTCTCCACCTAGGCAGAGCAGGCCGTTGGGAGAGAACAACCATTTTTTCCTTAGACATCTGAACTAGTTTAATAACATAAATATACCATTCTCTTACGTTAGTTTTTATCTTCAATGACATAGGAAAGATCTAAAATCAAATTGGCAGTCTCCACAGCCACCTGCAGGCCACTAAGCTTGGCAGTGAAACAGTCCACAATCAGGTTGCTGGCTGAGTCCACAGGTGCCTGTGACAGGCAGGTTTGTGGTGCAAAAGGATGATAAGTGCTTCTTAAGGAAGACCAGCTGAGTCCTTCCTGGCTGTTGCACAAGCCACAGCCACATCGTGACAGCATATCTGGCCAGTTAACAGAAGCAGAAGCAGCTTGACCTGACCAAAAGTGTCCATACTTCATGTCAATGAGGATTTCACCGCCATCATGTTCCAAAGAGCCAGCAACGGCTTCTAGAGCACTGCAAAATGCTTCAGCAGCAATCCGGAGTTCCGCTCGAGAATAACCATCCTCTTTGACAATGTCGTCTGCCTTATTATGAAACTAAAGAGGAGTAAGACCAGTGAAAACAGACGGATCAACTCATATAAAAACGCTTAAGAAAAACATGATACTCTATCAAAACCTTGTTCAAAAGGTTATTCACCTTCATTTCCTTAGATCTCGCAACAATGCTGATTGGCCTGTGTGAGTCAACCTGGTTGGCCAGAGAACAATATATATTCCCAGTCACTAACCAGAATGAAGGAACAGACCTGTTTATCAGTTTATTCTAAATGGCTGACTGGTGGCACCTCCTTCAGTATATAAAGGACAATGCAGATTATAGGATTAACAAAACAAAACAAAACAAAACAAAAAAAAAACATGAGTATAGAGCAAAATTGCTAAAGACTAATGTCCCAAATAAAGTACTTATTATATCAGCTAAATGCTTGAGAGCTGCTTAAAATTATACTGCAAAATTACATTTAAGACATCATTTAGGGATATGTGTAATTTTCACTTCAATGTTTGAAAAATGAAGATTCTTCAATTTAATCAAAAGATATTTAGACTTTAAACCTCCTTTTAGTTCCAATATCCTAAATTATTCTGGGGGTAGGGAAAAGAAGGAGAAAGGGAGAGGGAGAAGAAAGAAGAGAGGGGGAGAGAAAACAATGTTCATGTGTGGAGGCCAAAGGTCAAGGTCAGATACCTCTGTCTCTTGTTCTCGACTTTGCAGTTTTGAGACAAGGTCTCTCATTGAATGGGGAGCTCCCTGAGTGGCTATGCTGGCTGGCTGGCCAAGGAGCATCAGGGATTCTCTTATCTCCTCCCAGAGCTAGGATTCTTACATGGCTGCAGGACTCAGGTCCTCCTGCTTACCTAGCAAAGGCTTTACCAAGAGCACCCTCCCCAGCTCCATGGAAACGTCTTAAAATAGAATTGGTAAATAAGCAAGCTACGAACTGAATTATGGTTAAAGAACCCATATCTTTGTGATGTGGGAGTGTCATATATCAATTTGTTGATTTCATTGGTTAAGTAATAAACAAACTGCTTGGGCTCATAGCTTAAAACATAGGTGGGTGGAGTAAACAGAACAGAATGCTGGGAGGAAGAGGAAGTGAAGTAAGACGCCTCAGACAGAGACGCCATGCTCCCGGCTCCTGGGAGGACGCGGGGATAGCTCTGCTCTCTGAGGCACATGCGATGAAGCTCCGACCCAGGATGGACGTAGGCTAGAATCTTCCCGGTAAGCGCACCTTGGGGTGCTACACACCTGATTGGAAATGGGCTAGTCCAGGTGCGAGAGTTAGCAGAGAAGAGGCTAGCTAGAAATGGGCCAAGCAGTGTTTAAAAGAATACAGTGTCCGTGTAATTATTTCGGGTAAAGCTAGTCTTGCGGGCAGCGGGGTGCTGGGGACGCAGCCCCGCCGCTCATATTACTACATCTTTGCTCTTTGTAAACAGTTCCTATCTTCTTCTGAAACCAGACTTAAAAGTCAGATGACATGGTTTATATTATACACCCCCCCACTGTTCGATACTGTCCTGTTTTTTCTAAACCCTACTTAAGATATCTCTTTTCTCCAAAACATTTTTCTACGCATTCAATCTTATTTGTAGATTACATTGTCACCCATTGATTATCATTAGATTGGCTAGAAATTGGTTTTTCATAAAGTATAGTTTGATAACTTCTCAGGAATTGGTTTTATCTTCAAATGCATGTGGAGTGATCTGGGAAAGGTGACAGGATTATGCCTGTAAAAATATTCACTGTCTCTCTAGGTCCAGTTACACCCTGGAAATTCTGTAGGGCCTCTCAGGAGCTGGTCAACCAGGAATATGTGGGGAACATGCTTATCTTTTTGTATCTACTTTCAAACAAAGTAGGCTAGGACTATGAAATAACTGATCAGACCTATAACACACTTATCTAACGACTTTCAGTAAATGGAGACTAACGAGAAATCTAGATAGTAGAGTTGGTAGGACCCAGGCAGATACCCATTTAAAAACTGTCATGACAGTCTGGAGAGCTGGATCAGTGGGTAAAACGGCTTGTCACTCAGCCTGACGACAACATGCATTACATGTTGTCCTCTGACTTCCACATGTAGGTGCCATGGCATGTATGAATCCATGTATGAATGCACACATGCATGCGTGCATGCACACACAAAGTAAACAGTAAATGTGAAATCTGATCCTTGGGAAATGTGTAATCCATGAAGTTGGCTCTTCTCTTGATGCTCCAGAAAGTATTATACATATTTTGAACCACAGTTTTTTTGTGTGTGTGTGAGCATTAGAACATTAGATGCTGTTAAATTTCAGAACTTCCAATAACAGAATGTCAGCTTCAACAGGCATTAAATATAGATAATGCTCAGAGAACATGGCCAGTTGCTAGGTTAGATTTATGATAACCAATACAATCAACTCAGCACCTTGTATTTATAAGTATTACTTTCCTAAAATATTTTCCACTACATCATCTAAGTTTTGAGAAGCTAAGTATCAAACCTTGTTGGTATCATAATTTGGCCATTGTCTCATAAAACAAAAACTGCTGAAAACTTAAGTAATGCAAGGAGAATGTCTAACTTACCTTGTGTCTGATATGAGCAGCCAAGTGTGTTTCCGTACAGCCACCTCCCAATAATACCCATGGTTCCTTGATTGTTAGCTGTAAGACATGCAGTGCTGTCTGACATGCGAGCTAAGGAAGAAACACATCAGAATCAGGATCTCACCCTGGTATGTGAACTCTACACACTCTCATAGTAACTTATAGAGACATGTAGTAATATTGGCGGCGGGGCTGTGTCCCCAGCACCCCGGCTGCCTGGCTAGCTTATGCCCGAAATAACAACACACAAACTGTATTCATTTAATCACTGCTTGGCCCATTTCTATCTAGCCTCTTCTAGGCTAATTCTCACATATTAATTTAGCCCATTTCTAATCATCTGTGTAGCGCCCCTAGGTGCGCTTACCGGGAAGATTCTAGCCTATGTCCATCCTGGGTCGGAGCTTCATCGGGTGCGTCTGCCTGGGAGCTGGGAGCATGGCATCTCTCTGAGGCGTCTGCTCCCGAGAGGAGAGCTGTGGAGTCTGAGCTCACTTCCTCTTCCTCCCAGCGTTCTGTTTACTCTTCCCACCTATCTTCTAACCAATGAGGGCCAAGCAGTTTCTTTTTATTTAACCAATGACCTTCCTCCATCAGAGACATAGTTTCAATTTTTAATTCTCTGTGTGTCAGGGAAAGGTGCATGCCAGAACACATGAGTAGAGGTCAGAGGGCAACTTGTGGGAGTCTGATATTTCTTTCCACTGTTTGGGTTCTAGAAATTGAACCCAAGTCATCCAACTTGGATTTTTTTTAAATATGAAAAGGCTCTGTTTATTGATTTTGTGCGTGTATAAGGGGTCAGTTTGCAAATGAGTTATGACAGGTGTAGAGCTTAGAGGACAACTTGTGGGAGTCAGTTCTCTTCTTCCATCATGTGACCCCTGGGAACTGCACTCGCGACATTAGGCCTGGTATTGAGTGCTTCTACCTGTTCAGGTATCTCAGTAGTGCAAAAGGTCCAGATTTCAATTCATAACGAACAAAATCGATTTTCCCAAAATAGTAAGGTGACCAATAAACATTTCCGATAAAGATTAGAGAATGAAGAGAGACTTTTTTTTTTTTTTTAATTTTTTGAGACAGGGTTTCTCCTTAGCTTTTGGTTCCTGTCCTGGAACTAGCTCTTGTAGACCAGGCTGGCCTTGAACTCACAGAGATCCGCCTGCCTCTGCCTCCCAAGTGCTGGGATTAAAGGCATGTGCCACCACCGCCTGGCCTGAAGAGAGACTTTTAAGCCATACATCTGTTTTCACGGAATTAGATTAATATTTCTTTCACATCTACTTTGCTCACAATTGCACAGCCTAAAAACATCAGTGACAATGAGGTTTGCTGGTCCTTCCATTAAAATCCAAATCTAAACAAGGAAGTTGAACAAATGTTATAAAGCCTGTTTATAGCACCAAGCAATAGTAAGTAAAAAAGGATGCAAATCTCTGACTTACTAAGGATGAATTTTTAAGCATATATGAATCTTTAAACTAACAAACAGTCCTGTATATTGTCAGTTCCCTTATATAAAACTTGTAGAAAACAATAAACTCTACTAGAAAGTAGGTGACTGGGAAATTCACTTTCTGAGTCTATTATTCATACACATTAACAGCAGTACACACAGTCCAGGCATGATCAGCCTGTGGTGTATGGGTTACATGCTTCCCTCAAGAGCTAGGAATGCAGCAACACATTTGTAGATGGCAATGTGGCATCAAGTCAAAAGGTTGGATGACGTAGGCAACTCATCCTATTCTTAGGGAAACTTCACATCAAGAACCTTTAGGTTTCTTATAAAAAGCAGAAATGATAATGTACAATATATTCCATGTTTACTATAGCACCCAACTAAATTAGCTTCTTTGAGCCATTGCCTTTTCTCTTCCCTCATCTGGTGCTCAGATTGGATCTTGTCTGTACCAAGCTCCACTCTTGAGCTATACCTCCAGTCCCTACTTCTGTCCCTTTGTGACTTATGATATCACAATGTAAACTATGAAAAATTGTGAAAAACAAAATCAACACAGCCCTTAACCTGCAGTACCTGCTATGACTCCTTCATCCATGCTGTAGGCCCTGGAAATCCACCTACCTTCAGCTCCTCCCAGGCGGTGTCGTTTCTACTGCAGAGAAGCAAGCTGCAAACAGTTGTCTCATGAGGAATAAGATGGAAAAAGTGTTTGGAGCCAAATCTTGCAGGGTGCAAATCTTTCACACTTCCATAAGTAGTAGAAGCTATTGTGTTTAGGGAACCAATAGGCGTTGCTCCTATTTTTATAAAGTATAGAAAATATAAACTGCATAAGCAAAGATGGAACTCTTAAAATGAATAAATATCAAAATTCCTAGCTAGTATAAAACCCCTCACCAAAGCTTATCATTTAAAATATGAAATACAGGGTAAAGAAATAAAACACATTTTAGATATCTGAAGTTCATATTCTGCTATTAAGTGATGCTCTTTGCTTGTGTAGGCTCTTTTGGTTTATGAACTTTGTCATAGCTGCCTATCTGTTGCTGTGATAAACACTCCATTAAGGGGCTGGAGAGATGGCTCAGAGGTTAAGAGAACTGACTGCTGTTCCGGAGGTCCTGAGTTCAATTCCCAGCAACCACATGATGGCTCACACCCATCTATAATGAGATCTGGTGCCCAGAACACTATATACATAATCAATAAAATTAAAAAAAAACAAAAAAACACTCCATCAACAGGGGTAAGGGCTATTCTGGACCACAGTTCCAGGTTAAAGTTCACTACAGTAGAGAAGTCACAGCAGCAGTAGTTCAAAGCGGCCATTCTTACCATAATCAGGCAGCAGAGGGATGCGTGCATGCATACTAACTAGGGCTTCGTTTGCCTTTTCAACTTTATATCATCTAGGAATTCCTGCCCAGGAAATAATGCCACGCACAGTGGTCAGGCCTTTCTGGTAGGCAGACTGATAGTATTTATTCACTTGTGCATGCGCGCACGCGCGCGTGTGGGTGTGCGTGTGTGTGTGTGTGTGTATCATTAGGCATTATACCCAGAGTCATGCTCATGTTAGGCAGATGCTCTACCACTGAGCCACACTCCCAATCTTACAGACCTATCTGAACATCTGTTCAAAGCTATTTTGTACTCTCTGGAAAAGGCACACAACAAAATTACCAATATTTTAAGGAAGTTCAGGATCCCTGAAAGCCTAGAGATCAAAAACCACACGTCAAGGAGAACCTCATTAATTTGAAAAGAGTGGAAAAGTCCTTTTTTAAAAAATTCATTTATTTCTTTGGGAACTCTAGGGCGCACGCGCATGCACACACACACACACACACACACACACACACACACTCTTTGCCTAAGAGCTTTTACAAAAATGCAAATAGATATGCAAGTGCCAAAATAAAAATATGACATACTCATTTTACTTTTGTCTTCTTATTCCTATTTCTTTATCCTTTCACTATCATGGGGGAAATTACATAAACCACAAGTTAAAATACAAATAGAGTTGATTTGGGTATTAGCAAAATCTCTTAATGTAGTTAAGTTATATAGGAATCTACACCAATTTCAAAGTAAATGTAAGAAGTAACATTTAACACTTGCATATCAAAATTGTAACTTGCAGCGACTCACTTTTTTGGAGGCCAGTTTTTTTTTTTTTTTTTAAATATACTTTCGTGTAGTCCAGGCTGTCCTTAAACTTGCTATGCAGGGGAGGAGTGAGGATCTTGATCCTCCTGCCTCTTCCAAGTGCTGGTATTACGTATGTGCCACCTTGTCCACAGACTAGAAAACTCTAGAGTCATAATTTTCATGGTGTGTTCTAGGTATCTGAGCTAAGTCACAGAACTGGACTAGCACAGAAAACCAGTGCCATTTACAACACTGGTGCTATGGGAAAATGTTTCAAACTTTAACTTATCAAATCCAGAATACCTAGTATGTTAGGCTGGAAACAGCCAGCCCAATGCAAATTAGTACACAATTTAGGTCTGTCCTACGATACGAAGAATGAATTCCAAATAATTATTCAAATGTTCCTAGTAACTTTCATCTTGAAAATCGTTTGGCTGACAGTATCCAACGTTTGCCATACTAGTGAACTTTAATAGTTCATTAAGTTGAGAATCACAAGGCAGGTACCATATAGTTGTAGCTATTTGGGAGACTCAAGTGGCTCCCTTAGGGTCAGCACTTGGAGACTAGTCCCAACAACATAGCTGGACCTTGTTAAACAAAAAGCAACCATCACAGTCAATATGGATGTAACTGACAATTCCTGATTTTGTCACTGCAGTTACAGGACACTTGAGAAGTGGCTCTCATAAGGGACTCTTCAACCTTTCTCCTGACCACATATGTGTGTTTAGTCTGTTAAGTTTGTGATTGTTATTCTAGATATCAGTCTATCACATGATTTTTCGTGTCTGAGGACCAGACATGTTAGAAACACAGACTGTAAAAGAACCTAGCTACATGTAGTTTTGGTAAACATCAAACAGGTATAACATATACCTGCCTCCCAAATTAAGAACAACTATTTGGGCAGAAGTATGGAAATCTCTTGGAGTTAGGATAAAAATGAAGGTGAATATAACAGGATTTAAAAGCTCTGTCAATTTTAAAAATTGTGTGTACAGTATTAAAGACATTATTATGTTAGACTTCTCGACTGCCTATAAAACACTAAGGGTTAGATCATAACAGACTACACTTGGGTTGAAAAAGCCAGCACCACTGTTTCTAATAACTGGGAAGAGATCTTTGAAACTACTTTTGCTGCCAGAGACGAGTCAAATGCTATAAGGTTTGTGGCTTCTAAATATGTTCAAGGTATTAACAGTGACACAAACCAAAGTTCTCTGCTCAGAAAGGGAGGATGATATATTAGCTTTAATATACAAAAGCCAAGAGAAGTTTTTACCTGTGACTTTGCTCAGGGGTTCCATCAGAGTCACTCCAACTCTGTCAATGGCAATAATGTGATGCTCACTGAAGAACTGTTTCAAGGATGGGTGTATAACTTTTTGGCACAGGACAAGACCTACATGGTCACTGACTAGCTGCCTTCCCAGATTAAGCAACTGCTCTAAAACTGCATTCTCGAGGGACACTTGGTAAGGGACCACCACAGTTCCTTCTCCGGCATTAGAAAAATCTCCCGATAAAGATACACAGAAGAGCGCCACCTTGAGGGCACTTGACTTCCGGGTGGGTAATCTCCTTAATTGAACTTCCGACATTTCAATGAGCAGTCCAGGTAATACAGTGGAATCTGTAACTCCTTGGCCCTTTAAGGGAACAATTATACTCTTCCCTAAAATGATTCGGTCTTCTGTACTTCCTGGAATTGTAAGCAAAAAAGCTTTCAAAAGCAAAGCACTGATGTGATCTGTTTCCTTTCTGGTGAGCATACAGGCAGATTTGCTGGTTAAGATACTGTGGACCAAGCCAAGGAGGATATGTGTACTACTGAAATCAACCGGGATTCGACAACTACAGGCTTCAGATTTGAGATAAGTGGTGCAGAAACTCAGGAGGTCTTTATTTAACTTAATAACCTTCGTGGGTGTTAAGCCTATCCTCTGAGTATTTTCAATCAGGTTACAGCAGAGAATGGCTGTAAATAGGCCACAGTCACTGAAGCAGGACACATGATTCTGCACAGACGCTGTTAGGACCTTCAGTACGGGATGGGTGACTGAAAGGTTGCGAAGCAGAGCTGAGGACTGTGAGGTTGTACACACACTACCTCCCAAGCCATTGTGCAGCTGCTTCAGCCTCCCTGAAGGGCCATAGCATGACACTAGGATTCCTTTCAAGACAGAAAGTGTGGACCTGACTCTCTCACTTGTCAATGGTTCAGCTTTACACAGCGATGGCTTCTTAGCTTCAAAACGAGACATCCTGCTTCAGATGGAACCTGTACAGGTAGCTTTATTTTGTTCACATGTTTTTCATTTATTGCACTGCCATGTGTTTTAACATTAGAAACATTTTTTCATGAACAAGAGTCTGCATTCAGCATTGCCAGCTACAAAAATCAAGTGGTTTACAGACAATAACCAGTAGACATTAATTTAATGACATTAATAATTCCAAGTATTTATTTTGCTTCATTCTTCAATATTCTTTTGTTTGTCTCTGGACTGAGACCTCACAGACTCTTTTGCAGCTCTCTGCATAAAGTATGTTCCAAGATGGACACCTACAAAAGTCACCCCGGCCACAAGAAGCCAGTTCTTTCTAATCCAACTGGGGTTTTTCATTTCTTCTTTTATTAGCAAGTTCAGATTCAAAGTTGCTTCTTTCTATAAGAAATTAAAAAAATTTAGAAGAATAATTCCAAAGTATTTCATAGGCAGCAAATTTAATCATTCTAATACTCTGCTCCATTTTTAGAAAAGAATCTTAACTATCACAAGCATACTGGAAGTGAGAAAGGGAAACCAATGGGCTTCATACTTTTGCTTCTAGAAAATAAACAACACATTATAAATCTAAGTTTATTTTTCACCCTTACTGACTAATAGTCATGGTACTAGGTACTCTATAACTCCAGAAGAGAAAAGTAAACACCATCCCAGCTACCTACAATAGTGACCTTCCTGCAGGATATGCTGGCGCAACAGTGGCACAATGCTGGAGTAACCAACCACTATAAAATTGGATTTGAGGCCCATTTCATGAGATGGAACTTCTGTCTGACATTGCCAAAGTGGCCAATAACCTGAGACCAGATAGATACTGGACCTAGAGAAAAACCTAATTATTCTGCTAAAAGATCATGGCAATAAAATGACATTCTGCTATACTCGTATTAGTGCAGTGCTCAGCCACCATCAGAGAAGCTTCCTCCTGCAGGAGACAGGAACTAGTAGAAACCAGAGAATGAGAGACCTCAGAACACTTGGTCCTAAATGGGAAATCATCAAACCCTTCCACCTCAGCATTGAGGAAGAGGAGTAAGAGCCAGGGTGATGGATGATTCCAAGGAAGCAGTGTCTTACATAGCAGGTCTGGAACATAAACTCACATCAACTGTGGCACCATGTACAGGTCCAAAACAAATGGAGTCCCAGTGCTAAGATGGGGAAGTAGACATAAGCTTCCATTCCTAACCCAGAAGTTATTTCCACTTGACAACTGCTTTCAAAGGAAAATTAGTTTTTCCTTGTTTCATTGAGTATACAAACAATACATAAAGGCAGGCTCCATGATCAGCAGTTGGACAACATAAAAAAAACTCATAGGTGTTACTGGAGGGTTTTTTTTTTTTGTCTCATATTGCATTTCTTAACCTTATAGGTCTTTTGTGTACATATTATGGTTTTTGATTTTGTGTTTTTATGGTTTTGTTTGTGTATGTCTCTTCATGTGTTTCTTGTACATTGCTTGCTTGTTTTCTTCTTTCTCTTTCTTTTCCTTTATTTTTCCTTGTTTGTTTTGAGAGAGAAAGCCTTGATTTGAAAAGATGGGGAAGTAAGGAGGATCTGGAAGAAGATGAAGGAGGGGAAACTGTGATCATAATATATGAAAAAAAAATATTTTCCATTAGGAAAAACAAAAAAAAAGGCTTTGTTCTCTTGGGAACTGAAAAACAAGTTTTTATTTATTTGGTGTAATTTTTATTTTTTAATTGTTTTATTCTGCTTTGAAACTATGCTTAGACAGGACTGCATTTAAATCAAATCCTGTTTTTAAATACATGACAATAAGATAGCTGTGATGGTTAGTTTAACTGCTAACCTGACACATTCTAGAATCACTGTGATAGAAGCTCAGTAAGGGCAATTACTCAATTAGTAGAAGACTTGTACACTGTGGGTGCACAACTCCCTAAGGAGAGGATTCTAGACGATGTATAGAGAGTGAGCGAGAACTGGCACCAATTCCATTCAGTGACTGTGAAGATGAGCCCAGCCACTTTGAGGTCCTGCCACCTTGACTTCCCCCACAATTCCACAACTTGGAATTGTGAGTCAAAGCAAAACAAAACAAAATCTAAAAAAAGTTCCCTTCTTAAGTGTGTCAGGATATGTGTTAAAGCAACAGGAAAAGAAAGGAAGTCAGCAGTTGTGAGCATTCCTACTGTAGAACTCATTATTACAGTCTAGATTTAGTTGAATCAATCAGTGAAACAACTGTATTAGTATACAAACTATGCTTTAAAAACTTCGTTAAAGTCAGAGTTAATTTTATAGTTTCATCTACTAGTCAATCTTTTTCAAATCCCTAGTCAACTAATGCTCTCTAAACTGTTAGTCAATGCCAATTTAAAAGCAAACAAACAAACTAAGAATGTGCTCAATGACAAAGACAAAAGGAGCTCAAGCTTTGCAATTCAATTTCAGATTCTAAGCACCACAAAATGTTACCACATACCAACAGAGAAGCAGAAGTGCATTAGTAGTCTATGTAAGGCACTAAAGTGCAAGCCTTAAGGCATGATATTCTGATGTCTTAAGAATGATGTATAAGAAATTCAGTTTATGGATTTTATCTGTTGAGACCTGGTGTCATAAAAACAAAGTTTACCTAATTATTAAATAATGATTTTCAGAAATGTACTAACCACGTTTGCCACTTGAACTGAATTTTGTATTAGTAAACTAATCTTGGGTCAGCAAGATTAGTTTGGATAAGTGGATAAAGGACCTCTCACCAAGCCAAACTGATCTAAGCGATGGAACTGTCTAAGACATGTACCAAGCCTATCTACAAGTACTGTTCAAAACAAAGCAACAACAAAAACTGAAAGTGGGTTTTTGTTCTAACTCCTAGTTTACAGAAACAGATGCAATCCACCAAATTCACAATGTGGGAGATGTCCAACAAAGTAGATGAGGGGTGATATACTCCACTCCTGCAGAAACAGATAATCATTCACCAAATGTGTGCTTGTCTGGATCTAGATGCTAAAAAACTCAGTTTGTTATTCCGTTGTTGACTTTAAAGATAAACTGAAAAATATGATCAGGAACTGGTCATGAAGTCATAGTAAAGAGTTCCTCTTAGTTTTCTCAGTGTGGTCAGCAAATGTTGGTCCCACTGTAGTAGTTTGGATGTTTACTATTACCATTAAAAATACAGAAAGGGTTTACTTTAAATTCTTCTATCAGTTAAAAGAAAAGGATGAGGAAAAAAGGTGCCTAGCTCACTGGTAAATCACTTCTAATATGTGTAAGGCTCTGGATTCAACCCTTAGCACTGCTCCCAAACCAAGACAGAATCACAATACTGCTAATTGTTGATGTGTACTTGGAGGGTCTAGTTTCTACCCTTTCTTTTCTCATAATGTTTGAAACTTTCTACAAAATAAAAACTATCAATGGACAGACACAGCACTTGTTTTCATGAGCTTTGCTTATTTGGAATGTTATTTGGAATGTTTAACGTACTGTGAACTCGGCTTTAACTTCCACCTATCCCAAACCAATTTAAAAACTTAGTTCTCTTTGCCTATCTAGAAGTGTTGGATTTAATTTTGTTTGGTTTCTTGTATTTCTTTGGAGACAAGGTTTTATTACTATGCAGTACAAAGTGCTTTTGAACTTGCAATCCTTCTGCTTTAGTCTCCTGAATCCTGGGATTACAGGTGTGGGACACCACACCTTGCCCTCTCAAATCACTTACTGCTCATTGGTTATCTAAGGTTTCTTACTATGTTCACCTAACATTTTAGGAAATATTTTCTTTTCTTCGCTTTAATACTTCATTTTTGAGCAAGGAAATTTTTTTTTCTCTTGAAGTCTGACTATAGATCGCCTCTATAAACTTTAAAATTCCACACATATACCCTAAATGGTCTTACAGCAATCTGAAAGAACTTAGCTATAAATATCAAGCATCTAATAAATCTAACTCCCTTTTCCTATCCATGAAAAGTCTTTCTGCATAGGAGCTGGGTATGTAGACAGAACTTTCTGACCTGCCTGGTCCCTCAGCCATTTAGTCCCAAAGAAACACATAGAGGCTTACATTATAAACTGTTTGGCCTATTAGCTGAGACTAATTATTTACTAGCTCTTACAATTTAAATTAAACCATAATCCTTGCATGTTTAGCTACGTGGCTTGGTACCTTTTCAGAGAGTCACTTTCATCTTACTTTCTCTGCTTCTGGCTGGTGATTGTGCCTCTGTCTTTCCTTTTCCCATAATTCTTAGTCTGGTTCCTCCCATCCCCCATACTTCCCACCTGGCTACTGGCCAATCATTTTATTAAACCAATATGAGTGAGAAGTCTTTATAGTGTACACTATCCCACAGCAAGGGTACGTGTTGCTCTTTTCAAAGGACCTAAAGTGACTCCAAGTCTGGGATTCTGTCACCTTCTGGCCTTTGCATGCACTCACATACAAGTGGCGTGCGCACACACAGCCCCACCCCCCAACAAATCCTTTTAAATACATATAAATTTTATAATACAAAGATTATCCCTAAGTCTATATTTTAAATTGCCAAGTTCCTAGTATTTGTTTTGCTACTCAACTTTTCATACCAAAAAAAATTATCTAGTATTTTAAATCATGCTTTTTATTTTTGTCCTTATGAACATTTAAAAATAAAATCTTGATATATAATAAATTTTTGTTGCTATTGTTGAGGTAGGGTCACTACACAGCTAGGCTGCTCTCAACTTGTAATCCCCTTGCCTCAGAATCCAGAGTGCTGAGATTATAGGCACTGGCACCAATGATCAATGGTTTTTTTTGTTTTTTTTTTTTGAGCCAGATTTCTCTGTGTAATAGTACTGGCTCCTTGACCAGCAGGCCTTGAACTCATGGAGATCTGCCTACCTCTGCCTCACCAATGCTGGGATTAAAGGCGTGTATGTGCCACCACACATGGTGCTATGATCAGTTTTATAGCAAGCTAGGATATCAATCCTCTTTAAATGAGTAAAACTGCACTGAGGTTCTCCTAAAGCTACGGCCTTATGCCAGAATTTACAGCATATTTCTTAACTCAAGGTAAGAAAAGACATACTAGAAAAAAATGGTAGCTCACACCTATAATTGCAGTTGGGAGGCTGAGACGGGAGGACTGCTCTCAGTTTCAGGCCCAATTGGAACTTGAGTGACACAATTACAGAGTTGTAATTTTTTATATGGACCCTTGGGGCCAGTGAGTTTCATCCTTCAGAATTTCTTGGACAGTATAAATAAGTAATGAAAAAGTTAGTGCATACCACAATCAACATAGCACTCATCATGAAAGGCACTTCTGCAGAGAACCTAAAGTTATGAATTAAGTGGAAGAAATACTTCCCATTGCTTCATGTCAGTTAAAATCTTGTTTTGCTGTTAAAGGACTTCCACAAATGTTTTGCTTTTTAAAACTTTTCAGATTTTGGAATTATGGATGGCGGATCATAGACCTGAACTATATATAATCACACCCTCTTGAACTCAGCGATTTCTACACACAGAAAATTATTTTGAAACTATATCTATTTTTATCTTAAAAAATGAGTTTTTGAGTATATCTTAACAAAAACATGACTTTTCAATATATATATATATATATATATATTTTTTTTTTTTCCAGAGTGCTATAAAATTAAGTTCCCTGTACTGGAAATTAACAAACGGTTGACCAGATTTAATGAAACTTACCTGAAAACTGCAAACTGCTACTTCAGCTACGTTTGGCTCCTTGGTTGACTTGAAAGTCCAAGACTATCTGGCTCAGTGGTATCGTCCTTAGGAATTTGGAAGACAGGGCTGCTTTTGATTTTGTGCCACCCCAAATGTATGAATCCAATTAAAGGTACCATAACAATCAGAACTTTGTATTCTCTCCAGAGATTCTGAAAGCTCATAGTCTGTTGACATCAGCACACCTATGAAAAGATTACATTTAAAAGAAAAAAATTAAAATTAACCTAAATGCAAAAACATAAACAGTCTTAAATCATGCCTACAAATACAAACAATATACTACACTTCAATAAAGTTCTCTCACAGGCTACAGAGATGGCTCAGTGGTTAAGAGTTCCCAGCAACTACAAAGCAGCCCACAACCACCTGTAACTCCAATTTGAGGGGTTCCAACACCCAGGTTTCTGCTGGCATTGAGCACACATGCAGTGCAGACATATGCCGAAGGCAACCTCTAAGACACACATTGAAAAAACTGACTATGAGCTCTTGCTTGGGGGCACTGGCCTAGAATTTCCAGAATGCGATGAAATGAACCCCTCAGAGTGTTCTGAACCTCTCATGGACTACAGAGGTTGACAATGGTCTCATGCTACTTGCCCTAACCAGGGCACAGGTGTCTCTATCATTCATTCGGTTTAGATTAGCTACATTACCTAAGCTTGTTCTTACTACAGAAGAGCAAGGCTGAACGAACAGATATACCTCTACCTTCCTATAGTATGTGGCTAACTACACCTAAGGGCTACAAAAGGAAAGGAATGAGATACAGACCCCATTTTTTTTAATTTATTTTATTTCTATGAATGATGGCAATTACCCTCTCTTCTCTTCTGTAGTAAAAACGTCTTAAAAGTCTTTTCCAGGAAGACTTTTGTTAGGTTTTCTGCAATTGTTATATCCCAAGCTAAAAGATTTCTTGGTGGCAGAAGGAGGGAGAAAAAATATCCCAAACACTTGGGTTCTAGAAAGATATATCAGACTATCCTATTTCTGTCCATTAAAATAATTATGTGGTTATTTTTCATTAACAATTTGAATACAGACCTTTTTTATATAAATTTTAATTTTTATAACAGATTTGTATTTTGCCTTTGAGGCTTTCTGGGCGCCATCTGCTGGTGCTTTAGGCACAGTGTAAGGAGTTCATTCTGCTTAAAACACATGAAAAACAACGCTTGCACAAAGTGCAACATAGTCATGGAGAGAACATCAGCTAGGATGCTAAAATTAACTAACCCAGATCTTGTGTTTAGGATGTTTGTTAGTTATATAACTTCATGTCTTTAATGAAAATGTTGATGTTGGATATTGAATTCTTTATTTCTGAATTCCAAACATTGATTTGAATAATTCTTTTAAAAATTTAGTCTTTGTAAAAGTAGTCCTTGTTATTTTCAATTTAAACAACAGTTCAAGCTTGGTCCTCAGTGTAGGCACCAGGTACAACTGCAAAAAGCCTAGAGGAAAGGATTCTGAAAGTTTTCATCCTAAAAAAATGACCTTTGAAGAGACAGCTATGTTCAACCTAATTCATTGTGTAACACATACATTATCAAAACACCATGAGATGCCTCATATGTACAGGTTTAAAGAAAATGAATGCATATTGTACTCATGCCTAACCTGCCCAGAATGGTAAAGAGTGCCTTTTCCGCACATTTTCTAGACATATCTTCTAAAATGGCACCAATTTTATTAGACTTTTCTAGTCTTGTAAAACACACACACCAAACTTCAACTCCTGATGAACCAATGGTTCACAACCGAGTTCTACAGTTTCCACTCCACATAATCCTACTCCTTTACTCAATCGTTTAAGAACAGCTCAGTCAACATCTAAGTCAGGAAATTTATCTTTTTTCAGCAAATGTTAAAAGTTGATACATTATGAGAATTTTATGGTCTTTTCTAATCTTTACCATTCAGTGTATTTATAAGGAAAAGCAGACAGCACTGAAACCCTTACAAGATGGTGTTATTAACTGAGTGGCTGCGAGGTGACAGGCTCCAGGCAGTCTGCGATTCGCCAGGAACAATATGGTGGATTAGAAGTCTCTGAGGTCTCCCAAGTCCGTCCTTTCACTGCTTTTCCTGATTACCACCTGATATTATATCTGAATTATAATTATCCTGATTATCATCTGACTTTGGGACTGGTGGGGGAGAGGGGTTGGAAATCACGTGGACTGCTCTAGATTAAATGTCCAGTTGCTTGGCTCTCTGCCCCAATCTGCTAATTTTCAAAGGGTCAATTTCTACTCTTCATTGTTTTTGAGATTTTCATTTCATTCTACTTTTGCTTCTGTAAATAACTTATTGTCTAGAGAATGATAGTTACGGGATATTAATACCCTGAATTTCTTGTCCACTTTAAATAAATGTCCTCATTCCAACTCTCATCTTAACCTTCCTACTATCTAAAATAAGGAAACAGTTACCTATGGTCCAGTCTCATTTGCCACCACACTGTCAGCTCTAACACCTTGGTCCCTCTCTTCTGTTTTCACCTACCACTTCTAAGGGTCATCTTCCTCTGCATGCTTGTGACCATTTTTCTCCACTATAAAAAACCAAAGCCTATAATCTTAGAACTAGGAATCATAAGAGACAGCATTGTTCAAGGGCATCCATCCTTCAGCAAAATAGCAAACAGCCCGGGCTATATGAAACTCTATCTCAAAACTAATAAAAACAAACAAAGGCAAATCAATGAGTCAACAATAGTAACAAAATCCTTTTTTCTTTCCGGACTGCTGTTATGTCTGGATTTTGTTTGTGGAGGTGGGAGGGGAAAGAAAAATATGGAGGGAAGGATGGGTCTTGAAGAGGACTGAATTCGGGTCCCAGCACCCTCATAGGTAGCTCGCAAGTACTTGTATGTAACTCTAGTTCTGGCAGACTGAATACCTTCTTCAGGCCTGAGGGCACCTGCACTCATTGCACATATCCCAACAAGCACACACACACATATATAAACATAATTAAAAACAAAATCAGGTTAAAATTATCTTATATTAAGCTAGTAAACTCTGAGAACTGGATATAATGTATTCTACCCTCCTCACTTTTCAAGCCAGTCACCATGTCTTGCTGTTTCACATGACCCCCCCCCCCCCAAAAAAAAACCCATAGCCCAGACCCTCATGATCTGTAAATGACTTTCTTCTTTTGTGGTCCCATCATCAGTAGCACTAGTCATCACCTGAGAATTTAGCAGAAATGTAAATTCTCCCTGCGTGGTGGTGGCGCATGCCTTTAATCCCAACACTCGGGAGGCAGAAGAGTTCGACGCCAGTCTGGTCTACAAGAGCTAGTTCCAGGACAGGCTCCAAAGGTACAGAGAAATCCTGTCTCGAAAAACCACAAAAAAAAAAAAAAAGAAAGAAAGAAAGAAAGGAAGAAAGAAAAGAAAGGTAAATTTTCAGACTGCCCTTACCTATGAAGTAGAAACTCCAGGGTGGTGTCTAGAAACATTTACAATTCCCAGGAAGTCCTAAAGCGTTGGAAAGCTACTGTCTGAGTGACCTCCAAAAGCTTCTGTACTCCTAAGCATACACAGAGAAATGGGAAGCCATGTTTCTGTTTGCCTGCAAGACTGCAGTGACACTTTAGACTACAGGGTCAAAGTATAATCTCATAAAAATACACAAAGGCCATCAAGATTTAGTTTCTACTGACTGGTTTTTCAAGACTAGAGTAAGTCAGGTTAGTAAGAATGTATCATAAAGCAGTGACTTAAGGGAATGAGCTGTGGACTCCTATGCCTGGGGTTCAAATCTTCCCTGGATCCTCTCTGTAAGTAGACTGCCTTAGGGAGCCACTTCTTGTCCCTACCACTGGCAGAGAGTAACGATGACTTCCACATCAAAAAACCGTGTTGAAATTAACATACCAGAAACAGCCTGAACTCTGTACAGATAGTTTTATTAGCAGTCTAATTTGGTCATCTGAAAAGGGAGGATGCCCCCCAGCTTTTTTTTGAGACAGTGTCATATATAACCCAGGCTCACCCCCAATTCATGGATGCTAGACAAAAGCTAAAAATATCCAGATTCTCAAGAACAGGTTTTGTGGTTTCAAGAGCTCTTGGAGGTGGGGTGTTGTGCCTATAGTCAGAATGTAAGAAGTTACAAGATTGCTATCAGAGGAGTGTGTAAGTCAGGTAAGCTGTGAAGGAAATAAGAGAACTTGTCAAGCACAGAAAAGCAGCAAACACAGAGTAGATGCCACGTATGCTTCTCTGGTGACAGTTAGTAAAGTTAGTTACCAGGTGACTGACAGTCCTGATACCTGATCTGCACTTCAGAATGTTGGACAAGAAGCCGGGCGGTGGTGGCGCACGCCTTTAATCCCAGCACTTGGGAGGCAGAGGCAGGCGGATCTTTGTGAGTTCGAGACCAGCCTGGTCTACAAGAATGAGGAGTTCCAGGACAGGCTCCAAAACCACAGAGAAACCCTGTCTCGAAAAACCAAAAAAAAAAAAAAAGAATGTTGGACAAGAACAAAGGCTTTGAGCAAACGTCCTTAAACCTTCATCACAAACCAATTAACATCTTGGGAAAATTGGTTCCTGCCTTAATCTCATAGCCTATCACATTATAAAAATTATCATACATATTTACAACACTATAGTGTGAGCATGGGTAAGTGCTGGATACATTGCAGCTGTTACTGGTGCATCAGCATGACTCCTAATACATGAAAGTAGCCCCTCCAGAAACGCCTGCTTGAGCAATGGGATCATGTATCTAATCTTTGGCTTATAGTTTACAAAATTAGGAAAATACTGGATTGATCCAAATGGCTCCAGTGTTCATGTCAATTTTCACTTGAGGTATACGTGGAGTTACTTTTACTCAAATGCCCCTGACTGTCCACACATGCTGGCAATACTACTAGACTAGGGAAACTACCATGGTGAATAAGGAATGGTGCTTGTCCTCCAAGCCAGGACCAAATTTAGAAGGTGGTGATTTTAATAATCTATGATTGAACACCTTATAGGAGCAAAAACAAAAGACCTAATTCAAGTCTGTAGCAGGCTTTCTTTTGGGCCACCAACCAGCTCCGAAATCACGACACAGAAATTTATAATTAGGTATGAATGCTTGGCTTAAGCTTATGCTTGTCCCACTAGCTCTTATAACTTTAATTAAACTGTTTCTCTTCACCTATGCTTTGCTTTGGGACTTATTTACCTTTCGTTCTGTATGTTTTACTCTCCATGTCTTGCTGGTGGCTGCCTAGCTGGCCCCAGGTTTCTTCTTTCTCCCTTGTTCTCTCTTCTTCCTTATTCTCTCTGCCTACCAGTTCCACCTATCCCTCTACTACCTAGATACTGGCTGTTCAGTTTTTTTTTAATTAGACCAATCAGGTGCCTTAGGCAGGCAAGGTAAAAAGAGTAACACATCTTTACAAAATTAAACAAATGTAGCACATCTTTGCCTAGTTAAACAAATGCAACAACTTTACACAGAAATATTCTGCAGCATAAACAAATGTAACACATCTTTGCATAATTAAAACTAAGAGTCTACAACACAAGTCTCCTGATTTTTCAAAACCACACTTCTCTGTTTCCTCTGAAAGAATCCCAGTGTTTTCCAGTCAATATTCACGATTAGTTAACAGCTAATCGAGTTTTGTTGCTCGACTTTATTCTCACTGCAGCACAGTTACTAGGGAATCTCGCTTTCTTAGTCCTCACAGGGTGACTCATTAGGATAGGAAAGGAGTAGGGGCTTGTTTTAAGCAGTTTAGGTCGTTTATTTCCCCAGGGTGTCAACGCTCTGCTTTCTCAAGTTGTCAGCAACTCTAAGTAAAGTTTATCTTAAAGATTCAATATCTGAGCTGGGCAGTGATGGTGCACACCTTTAATACCAGCACTCTAGAAGCAGAGGCAGGAGGAGCTCCCTGAGTTTGAGGCCAGCCTGGTCTTCAGAGTTTCAGGACAGCCAGGGCTACACAGATAAACCCTCTCTCCAAAAACCAAAGGGGGGGGGGATTCAATATCCAGTTCTTGTAGTATTATGGGCCTGGCATTTCTTTCACAATTCTTGAGCTTCAACTCTTCTTTCGGGTGTCTGTTCTCCGGAGGGCCTTGCTCTAAGCACTTAATCTAAAACTTGGCTCTCCCCCCCCCCCCCCCACTTCATTGCTCTCTAGGACTTATCACTAAACTGATTCCTAGAATGGTGGGAAGAACCCTTCCAGTCCAGATCACTGATATATGCAATACTGTCACATACACATACACACACCGCAAAAGCAGACGATATTAATCAAAAACATTTTCCCTCGAACATCAAAAAGGATCCAGGAGGATGAACATAACCTCCGCTCATGTCAGATGTGCTTGGATCACCAATATATAGTCACAAGTCCGAGTGCTGTTTCTGCTTTCTCAAAGTTGACACGACAATGCTACCAGTTCTATGCTCCAGTGTGGAGTTTCGGGGACGCCCCCACGTCCCGACAGCCCCGGGTGTACCGGCACCCTCCCCGAGAAGGAGTTACTCAAGTTCCGGGCTGCAGGTGGAAAGCGACAGAGCAGGTGACCCCGACTATTTCCCAGGGAAGCTTCTCTATCCAGTTCACCGCGCAGGTGGCTTTAGGAAGCTTTATTCCAACTCTATCTGGTACTGGACACTCCTGGCTACCCACACTCGCACAATCACAGGATGATCACGTCCTGAAACAACTTTCAAAGCCGGCCTTGGGGCTCTCCGTGGCCAGCTGCCTCCGGATATCCCCGCCCCCAAATACCCTTGGCCGAGGCCACCCTCGACCTTCGCGTGTGTGGGGACTCGCAGCGGGAGCGCACGGTGGCTTCTCCACTAGCGGCTCGGGCGCTCTCACCTGCCCACCAGCAGCTGCACCTCGCGGCCAAGCCGCCGTCGCCGCCACCGGAGCGCAGACCCGGGCTAGGAAAAAACACACTACGGACTCCCGCTCCCTAGGCCCAGAGAGACAGGAAGGCGCAGGCGCAGCTCCGCGCGTCCCGCCCTCTCTTCCGGTATTTGCTGGACGCTCCGGCGAATGCGAACTGCGGCCGTCCCCGAGTGACTTTGTCTCTGCAAACTACCGAAAGTGAAAACGTTTAAAAAAGCGCATCGCAGCATCAAGGCGGCGACAGACTTTGCGACCTTCCGCTTTTTTGCCAGGTATTTCTAGAATGAATGAAGAAGTCACCCTGCTTGGCCGCTTTTCGGCCTCCGACCAATCAAAAAGCGCCTTCTTTTGTCACTCCGCCTCAATTCCCTCCTCTCTCAGCGTGCAGAACGTGGCCCCGCCCTACGGTCCCCGAGGGACGTCGGAGAGCGGGCATGCGCAGTCAGTGCAGGACGCCGGGCAGGAAGCTTCCGCCCAGACTTGGTGTCCATTTATGCAGAAGTCTAGAGTCTCCAGCTCAGTGCCGGCACTGACTGGTTAAATTCCGTTCTCTTGCCGTTATTTTTTCTATTTTGGGGATAAATCTTTTGCTCTCTCGGGCCACCCGAACTATTATGACGTTATGTTGAAGCATACTTTCAATTAGCTTTTCTCTGGCATTGTGAAAGCCACCTTTGTTTCTCAACCTTCCTCATCAAAATATTTTTCACACCTCACCGTGTAGTTTTGCGATACCATAGAAACACTACGTTTTTTTTTTTTTTCCCTGTCTATCACTACGTATCATTGGATTACAGTGGTTCGTTATCTGCCAATCGTATTCATGGCATGCCCAGCCTCCAAACAGCCCGCTTCTGCCGCCATTTTTATTTTGGTCTCTTTAAAAAGCTTTGAGGTCAGTAACGGGAACCATTTTTCTTTTGGGCAGATTCTTCCGGTTATTCCGCTACCTTGACAAGCGTTTTGCCATCATCTTAGGTCCTGGCACTGGCTTCCAGCCCCCCTTGAAGCCGGTCTCGCCATCTTGTGTTTGGGCGGTGGCTGCATTCTCAAACGCGCGAGGCGACACAGGGAAAGGGAAGTGAGCCAAAGCCTCTGAGGCTTTGCCTGCCGCCTTTTTGGTGTGAGTTTCCACATCCAGGTACTAGTCCACCAGTGACCCTGGACAGTAACAAAACATAAAAAGCCCGAACCCACCTCCCGCCACCAGCATAGGTAAGAGCATGATACTCTGGCATCTAGCAGTTCCCTCAGCTGCATTGAACTGTTAGCCCATTTTCTGTACCATTGCGTGTTTTTGTTTTGATTTCGATACTTTCCACAATCTTCCTCTTAGGCCTTTTCTCTCCGTTATTTTTTGAAAACACTCCGAGTGCTGAAAAATTGTTAAACATCAGGGTGCAAAAAAGACTGATACTTAAAATGAAAATAATGTTGAGGGAATTTCTCGCGAATAAAAGTGCCAAACGGACAGGACAGCAATGTGTATGAAATTACAGCTGTCTACGTCCATAGATGTAAAATACAGCCTTCAGAGATTTCCCCCTCGAGACAAGGTTTCTTGTGTAACAACTCTGACTGTTGTGGAACTTGCCATGTAGACCAGGCTGACGTCTAACTCAAAGAGATCCGCCTGCCTCTGCTTCCCAAGTCATGGAATTACAGGCGAGCACTACCACTGCCCGCATTCTCAGAAAATTTTAATATGTGATTTAGGGATTCTGTTTGTTCGTTCGTTCGTTCATTCATTCATTCACTCAGTCAGTGCCTTTGTTCAATACTTAACTAACTTTGTGCTATAGAAAGCAAAGAACAGTTAAAAATAAAAAAACAACCACTCAACCCTTTCTTGGGGCTCTCATTCAATTTCCTTGCCAACTACCAAGCTGGGGCCAGGAACACAGTATTCTATAGTTCTTAGCACTACTGGACAAGCAGCTTAATAGGTTCTTGCTTCTCCTATTTCTTGGGTGTTGTACGTAGCCATAATTGTAAACTAGTTGGCTGATGTTTGACTTACTATGGCCTTGTTCGGTCTGGTCATCTACCAGCCAGGTCAGCACCATCTGGGAGTTTACTTTGAATGATTAGAAGTTGCATGTTGGCACAGTGTGATGTTGACTTGGAAATTTGGGTTGTGGCTTACAGTGACTTTCTGTAGCCCCAGGTTTTCTTCTGTGTCTTCCTTTACTGAGAAATCAAAATCAGGAATTCTCAAACTTGGTTGCCCATGGCAGTCACCTGGGAGGCTTCTAAACCTGACTTGAGACTGGTTATAGACAGAAATCCAGACTCTGGGAGAAATCCAAGTGCTACTAAGGTATTTGATGGCACTGAAAGTGATGTTTATGTTTTTCATGCTGTTATGAGTAAGAGTGTGGTGTCTTCCCCCACCTCCCACCCCCAGGACTTTCCTTAAAATACTTAGGATTTTGAAGAGGAATATTAGATTGGGAGTTTGGTGAACCATCTTCCCAGTGACTAGTTACCTTGCCAGTCAACTGCCCAGTGATTGGTTACCTTACACTAGCTACCTTGCCAGTCAACTTCCCAGTGATTGGTTACGTTACACTAGTTACATTGCCAGTCAGCATCGCTGTCATTGATTACTGTGTGTCTTTTTTTACTCAGTGTATTAAGTGGGAAACATGAATGGAAGTCTCTTGTTCTCATGATTCTCGCGTGGATGTTTCCATCGTGGAGATGCATGTTTTATCACTGTGAAGGTGAACTTCATTACACTGCAGTATTGATTGTCCACAGTTTAAACGCTGCATGGGATATTGAGGGGTGGTGATAATGGGGGTGGTTAAGAAAATCAGATCTGAAACTGTCTGTCCTGGCCTCACATCCTGCCTTCTCCACTTTCCAGCTCCATGCTCTGGAATCTGACAGACATTGTCTACCCTTGTACTTCAGTTTTGTAACTTGTAAGGTAGGACTGTGTGAGAGTTAGCTAAGTTAATACCAGAAACATGCTTTTTAGAAGTACCAGGCATGAACTGGAGGGATGGCTCAGCAGTTAGGAGCCGTGTGCTGTTCTAGAGAACTTGAGTGTAGTTCCCAGCGTCTGTGCCAGGCAGTTTACAATTGCCTTTAACGCCAACTTCTTGGGGGATCCATGGTGTTTGACTTCAATAGGTGTCTACCCTCCCACGAACATACCCACACACAGGCATACTTCTATATCCATAATTAAAAATAATACATATTTTTAGAAGAAGTACCTGGCACATAGTAACAGCTATGAAGATATTAGCTGTAGATGTTTATATGATATTATAAATCAATCTTTGGATTATTAAGATTTTTGTTTACACAGTCCAATGACTGAAATTCTTTGGCTTTCCACTGTGTTCATCCATTTGAAAAAGAGGGTGCTCAAGCCGGGCGGTGGTGGCGCACGCCTTTAATCCCAGCACTTGGGAGGCAGAGGCAGGCGGATCTCTGTGAGTTCAAGACCAGCCTGGTCTACAAGAGCTAGTTCCAGGACAGGCTCCCAAACCACAGAGAAACCCTGTCTTGAAAAACCAAAAAAAAAAAAAAGAAAAAAAAAGAAAAAGAGGGTGCTCTAAATCCATTATTCCAGGCCAGGAAGATGATTTTCAAATAACTTTTTAAACGAAAAGACCTTCTCGTAAACATAGCTTTATTGAGATAAAATTGCGGTGCAAATAGCAACATCTATTTAAAGTATACAGGGAGGTATGTTCTACACATTTATGCTGGTGTATCACAGTCATATAGTTAACATAACCATCACCTTCAATAATTGGTCTGGTTCCTTGGTAATTCCTTGAGCTGCTCTTTTCTAAGCAATTGCTAACCTATATATAATATAAATAAATAAACATTTTATAGATTCTTATCTCAAAGAAGCCTTGTACCAGATGTTTTTATTCGGGGGTATGTATAGCTATTTTTAATATGATCTTTGTTATATATAGCAATATATATTTATGCTGTTATATATGTTCATAGCTCATTTCTTTTTTTTTCCTTCCATTTATTTATTTTTTTTCTTTTGTGCTGGAGATTGAAGTTAGGGCTTTGTGCTTTTTAGGCAAGTGCTTTATCACAGAGCTAAACCCACAGACTCGTCAACTTGTTTGAATTGCTGACTTATCAGGTGTGGCTACATAATCATCTGTATCATTCACTAATGGATAACCATTGGGATTTTTGTTTTCAGTGTGCTCAATTTCACGTAGTTTTGTTTTCCAGCTTATTTAAATTGAAAAAAAAACCAACTAGTTTTTAATGCTTACTATATACAATGAAACCAGGAGAGGACAGTGGCAAAACATTTTGTGTTGTTATTTTACTTGTCTTTTATATAATTTATGCCTTAACTTCTTATGAATGAAATATGCCTTTTTTAAATTCCTTATTTATTTTTATGTATGTGCATTGGTATTTTGTGAGGCTATCAGATCCTCTGGAGGTAGAGTTACAGGCAGTTGTGAGCTGCCATGTGGGTGTGGGGAATTGAACCCAGGTCCTCTGAAAGAACTGCCAGTGCTCTTAACCACTGAGCCATCTCTCCAACTCTGAAATACAACATTTTTAAAATGCAAAATATGGTGCTGGAAGTGTAGCTCAGTGGTAGAGTTCTTGCCTATCGTGCTCTGGTCCTGGGTCTAACATGAAACTGTGTGTGTGTGTGTGTGTGTGTGTGTGTGTGCATGTGTGTGTGTGTGTGTGTGTGTGTGTGTGTGTGTGTGTGTTTTAAATAAGTTTTCAGGATTGAACATTTCACTTACCAGGCAAATGCTCGACCACTGAGCTGTTATTCTAGCTACTCCTCTCCTGCACTTTAGTTTTGAAATGGAGTCTTGCTAAGTTGCCCAGGCTAACTGTGAACTTTCAATTCCTCTCTGTCAGTCTCTGGAGTAGCTAGGAACACAGGCTTTGTCCACCTGGATTATTTATTTCTAATAACTTTTAAATCGTGTGTATACATATGTGTCTCTGTGTGGGTATGTGTATATTAGTGCAGGTAGCTGTAGTGCTCGGGAGAGGGGGTTGGGTCTCCTGGAACCCGTGCTGCAGATGGTTGTGTACTGACTTATGTCCAATGAAAGAGCTACAAGAACTCTTACTGCTGAGCCATCTCTCCAGCCTCAGGATTGTTGTCTCTTGATCTGTATATGTCTAATCATTTAATCTGTCTTAAATCTTTAAAGGTTAGTATGAATATATTGCTTTGGGGATTTTGGAGAATAGTCCATCTACAACTGAGAGTCATGAGATTCTACAAAATATAGATTTGTAAAGCCAAGCCAGAGACATCCCAGAGCTCCCATTTGTCAGGAGATGGAGAATGCCGCTTATGTATTAAGGTTTAGTGTTTTTCTTAGGGAAGAATGGTCCATCAGTTGCTTTTAGTAGTACTGACACATTATGTTAGAATAAGTCAAAGCTGGCTTAAAATTGAATTTGATTTATGTTACTGTGGGGGTAATAAGAAATGCAGCTGTTAAAATATCTTGGATAGAAAAGTTAATTCACGTCACTGTTTTGATTTGTTGTCTAGAAAACATTGATGTTTTGTAATTAAAAACAGTTTAAATAGTCAGGCATAAACAGAAAATCTTTCTTGGTTTAGTATCTTGAGTTTTGATTCCCGTGGAGTTATGTAACCCCCACTGAAATCGGGATATGGACCAGGTCTATCTCTACCCACACGCTCCCACCCAGTTTCTCCAACTATCCCTTATGTACATCTGTTCTTCAACCCTTAGCAGCCAGTGAAACAATGATATATTCTCCAGTGATACAATCCTTGCATCAAAAAGATTAGATTTTAAGAAGAGTATTGATGATAATCAGAATGCCTTTTCTTTTGTTTGATTGTTTTCAGTGAAGGTGAATGGGAAACAGCAATTATCAGAATGGATTTTAGGTTCTAAAGTAAATTGCATGGTGTCCGCTTGTACGTTCTTGGGTGTATTTAAGACTAATCATTCACTGAGATTCAGGCACAGAGCCAAGTGATGACATACCACTGCTCAGAGCCCAATGACTGTCCTGTTTCACGAAGAAGAGATCCAGAGACACAGAGGAGTTGAATGGTCTCAGGCCATCCGAAAAGGCAGAAGTGAGAGTCTCAAGTCATTACTAGAGTGCATGAGGATGTCTATGTGTGCTTCTGATATCCTTATCAGATGATAAATAGATCTGTCTGTCAGCGCAGCATCCCATGCAGGGTTGACTGGCCTGAAGACTCAGCAGGAAGTGGAGACATAGGTCTTGTGTCATATGATTGGCGTGACAGCAAAGTTACAGAAAAGTAGAATCAGTAATTGGAATTGATCTTGTTACAGTGTTCCAACATCTGGTCTACATTTCATAAAGGAAAGAAAAATAGTCAGATTTTTGTTGTTTGAATGGTTCTTTTTCCATTGTTGATGCTTGTTTTGATTTGTTTTTATGAGCATACTAGGCATTCAAGGTTGCGGCACCCCACCCCAAGTCATAGGAACAGCTAATTCTTTTTTGTGCTGAGGTTTCCTTTTAACCTTTAAGTTGTCACTAGTAGGACTTTTGGTCATCTGTCACTTTTTGACTTTTACTACAGTTTGTTCCTAGGTATCAGTTTAATAACAACAGTGGTGTGTTGGTGGGCAACAGCTATGATTTCTCACGTTTTAATTACAGTTGTAGTAGCAGAAATCCTAGGGCCCTTACCGTTTTCTGTTCTCCTTCCATAGCTAGAGAGCTTTTTAGGAAGATGATAGAAGCACAATAATTTCTTCAGTGAAAATTGAAGTGGAGAGGTTAGGAGGCTAGAGTTAATATTTGGCCTTTTAAATTGAGGCAGCTGCTTTCAAAAGCTGGTCACACAGGCCAGAAATCCTGAAAGAAAGACAAATGGGGATTTCACGTTGCCCTAGATTTTCCCACAGAATAATCTAGAAGGTCACTGACTTTCTTTCTTTGAGTTTATCTCTGCTCTGTATTTAAATGACAGGAAAATCATGTGATATTGTCTAATCTGCTTCTATTCCTTCCCCAAATTAATTTCCCTAAACATCTTAGGCTGTCTGCCTCCGTGTCAGCTACACATTCAAGTACATGAGTTTTGTTGGGGTCACACGTTATCCAAGTATCCATTTTGTGAAGGAATGCTTGTGTCCAGTTTAGAGACAGTGGGCCCAGGAATGCAGAAGAGAGGACAGACGGTCGTATTTGTAAGATTTATGTTGTGCTGTAGCTTCCCTACAGGCTTATGTAAAATGTATGGTTTCCATGTACTTGGAAAATACATCTTTTTGGAGATTGTCCTGGATTTCATAACACTAGTTAACAAAATAAAAATGCCAACGACTTTAGACTTTAATAAATAGCTCTGTAGCAAGGTGGTTTTTTTTTTTTGTTGTTGTTGTTTTACATTAGTGCTTGAAACCCTAAGCACTGAGCTTTCTTTTCTTGCAGAAAAGTGGTTTGGAAATTTAAAACTTAATTCCAAGGCTAATATCCTTTTTATTCAAATGAATGTTCGAAATCAGTATTTTTAACAACAAAAGGCTACACTGAAGTGGACTAAATTTCAACTGTTGTCCATTTCATTTCTAAATTTAGATTTGCTTATTTACTTACTTGTGCTGGTTCACTGTTTTATAACTAAGGATTGAATTCAAAGACTTGAACATGTAAGGCAAACCCTGAGCTACATTCCTGGCCTCATTGTACATTATTCCCAGCATAAAACATTAGGATCTATGTATTAATCACAGCTCTCTCAACTTTGTCTGATGCATTAAGTATTCAGTATTTATTACACTGCTTGTTTCTAAACATCTGTTCAGAGTACTTTGCCTTCCATGTAAAAGATTTAATGGAGAATTTGGGATTGGAGACAATAAAGTTTCATTGGGTAAATGGGTGTAAATGTGAAATATACTAATAGCCTATAGCAACTAACTGTTAGAGGACAGTAGCATCGATTAAACAAACTCTGTTGTATATCTGTGTGATGGCTCAGCTATTAAGAAGGACCTGAAAAGACTTTGTCCCGGGGAACTTCCGGTTAGGCAGAGGAGATGCTCTGAGGACCAGGGTGGCGTGGAGTCTAGTGAGCTGAGTATGAGGTAGAAGCTTAACTGGCCGAGAGAGAAACACTTCAGTCTAAACAATCATGACGGGCTCCAAGGAGCCTGTGGTCCCGCTGTTGGACGTTGGATGATAGGGAGAGAACATCAGTTCTGTACAGTGTGGGAGGAGGTAGAAGTACCTAGAGATCCATAATCAAGGACGTTTGCCAAGGGCTGTTTGAGTGAAGTCAGTGCAGGTGTCAAGGAGGTTGGTTCTGAGAAGGAAGGTGGGCAAGGATTCTAGTCAGAGGCTTGTGATGCTGTGCAAAGCCTAGCCATTTTGAGTACTGGCTTCCCTGTCACACCCCTCTCGTAGTGGGTGGTGTTAGTTATCTAAATACTGAGAATTGAGAAAGAGATACCAAGTAGTTCTCTTAAGAGGCAGTAATTGTGGGGCACCGTCAGGATAATACTCTTTTTGGGGTTCAGAACTCTTGGCATTGACATGTGTTAGTATGTGTGGGCTGCTATCACAAAATACTTTATGTTGGGTAATATTTATTTATGTCCTGGTCAAGGTCTCTAGTCCAGGCTGTCCTCAGACTTCTAGATAGCCAAGGATGACCTCAGCCTCCAGTCCTCTTGTGTACACCTCCAAGTACATCTTCACCAGCTTTCTGTCTTTCACTGCCTAAGCTTGGTTGTCCTGGAACTCGCTCTGTAGACCAGGCTGGCCTGGAACTCACAGAGATCTGTCTGCCTCTGCCTCCCAAGTGCTAGGATTAAAGGCGTGCGCCACCACCGCCCAGCAGAAAGTATTATTTTAATGTGACCAAAGCGAGCATTCTTTTAGTTGGAGTGCACTTTTTTCTTAGTTAAAAACTCTTTCCTTATTCTATGCTTAAATAAAAAAAGCATATCAGTCTCTCATCTCTTCCTATGACTGAGTAAAGTCTCATGGCATATTACACTGTTAGCCCTTTATGTATTGCAAATAGCCAGTTTCTTCCTGTCTTACTGTGGGCCTGTTTCTCTGAGACAGAGTCTCAGGAGTGCCATTCTGGGCTGTATGTTAAGTGTGTGCTGTCTTCCAGAGCGGTGCTACTGCACTGACGTGGCATGTCATCGCTAGCATTTGGTCCTGTTACTGAGGTTATTTTTTTATTTAATGTCCTGGTGAGTATGTAGTGATTCCTTAAGGTTTTATTTCCGTTTCCTTGATAGCTAATAATGTTGATTGTGGTTTCACATGTTGACTGCCTTCTATGCTTTTGTTCAGTTCTCACTTCTGATGGGATTGTTTGATATTTTTTGATTGTTGAACTTTGAGAGTTCTTTATGACTCCTAAATATCAATTTTTTTGTTGGCTATGTGAATTGTAAATGCTTTCTCATATTTGGGAGAGAAGTTTAAATTGCTTTTTTGTTCTTACAGTGTTAATTCCAGGTTATAATAAACTACATATCCAACCTCCAAAATTGTTATTTTTTTTTTTTTTGCCTTTATACTCATGTACCCCCAAGTAGTTCGTTTTTATACTCTTTGGGTGACCTGCCTCCCAGCTACCAAGTAAATACATGGTGACTTATTCTTACTTTTGACTGTCTAGCCTTAGTTTGACTTGTTTCTAGACATTTTCCTTCCTTCCTTCCTTCCCTTCCCTTCTCCTTCCTTCCTTCCCTTCCCTTCTCCTTCCTTCCTTTCTCCCTTCCTCCCTTCCTCCCTCCCTCCCTCCTTCCTTTTTTTTTTTTTTGGTTTTTCGAGACAGGGTTTCTCCGTAGCTTTTGGTTTCTGTCCTGGAACTAGCTCTTGTAGACCAGGCTGGCCTCAAACTCACAGAGATCCACCTTCCTCTGCCTCCCGAGTGTTGGGATTAAAGGTCTGTGCCACCACCGCCCAGCTCGCTTTCTTTCTTTCTTTCTTTCTTTCTTTCTTTCTTTCTTTCTTTCTTTCCTTGTGCAAACAAAATCCCCTACTACCACAAATTATGCAGTCGAGTTTCCTGCATTTAGGGAAATCGCAGCTTTCAGCACATCTGGAGTACAGTGAATAAGCCTCATCCTGGGAAAACCACCTTGGTGATCATGGTATCTCCCCAGCCAGGACAACTTTAACAACTTAAATTATCCCTTTTTCCCTTAATTATGTTTTGCCTCTGGGCTTTTTACCTTTTTTATTCTATGTAAATGAAGGCAGAGCTTTTGTTTTGTCCCAACTATCTGGCCAGTCACAAATAAATACACAAAAGGTTATACTGATTACAGAATGCTTGGCCTATAGCTCAGGCTTAGTGCTAACTAGCTCTTATAACTTAAATTAACTCATTTCTATTAATCTACATTTTGTCACAGGGCTTGTGGCTTTACCTGTACTCTAGCATCTTGCTTCTCTTGGCTCATCTCTTTCTCGACTCCACCCCTTTTCCTCTCTGTATTTTCAGTTTGGTTTTCTCGCCTAACCTTATTCTGCCTGCTGTAGGCCAAATCAGCTTTATTAGCCAATGAGCACAATACATATTCACAGCATACAGAAAGGTTATTCCACAACAATTCTATATATCTTTCTTCTTACTCTGTGGCTGGCCCCTGGTGTCCTCCTCTCCCTTTTCCTTTCTCACTCTTTCCTCTTCTCTACAGCCTAGGTTTTTCCTCCTATTTATTCTTTTTACCTGATAGTCCCACCTATTTCTCTTTCCTGCCTTGCTATTGGCCATCCAGCTCTTTATTAGACCAATTGAGTATTTTAGGCAGGCAAAGTAACACAGCTTCACAGTTATACAAATGCAACATGAAAGAATGAAACACATCTTTGCATCATTAAACAAATAATTCACAGCATACATGAATATAATCAAATAGTCCACAGCATAAATGAATGTAATACATCTTAAGCTAATATTCCACAACACTCATATGTGCATGCACACACACATGAATATACCCACAGGAGTGTGGACACACACCACACATGAAGATTAACAATAAGATGTCAAAATAAAAAAATTGTTGCATAAATGAGTGATCATGAAAATTTATAATTTGTGTTTTCTTCTAAGAGTTTTATAGTTTTAGCTTTCACATTTAGGTATTTGATGCACTTTGAGTTAATTTTTGTATGAAGTGTGGTAGAAGGGACAAAGTTTATTGCTCTCTGTGTGTTGTCCCTCCACCAAGTGTTGAAAAATTCTTCCCCATCAAATTGTTTGACACCCTTGTTGAAAATCATGTGGCCATAAGAAAGGATCTATTTTTTGCATTCTTGATTTTAGTCAGTTGATCTGTATATATACTTGAATGCAAGTACCATGCTTTGTTGATGGTTTCAATTTTGTGTTAGGTTTTTAAATGGGGACATACAAGTCTTCTGTGTTGTCTTTCAAGATTGTTTTGTGTATGCATATGCCCTGTATTCTCATAGATATTTTAGGATATGCTTTCAATTTTATAAAGTTAGGATTTGATAGATTGCATTGAGTTGGTAGAATCAGTTTGGCGGAGAGTGGTATCTTAATAGTATTAATGTCCTAATGAGTGTAAACATGAAGTATATTCCTATTTACATAGACTTACTTTTCTTTGACTGTAGGGACTTGCTCATGCTAGGCAAGCACTCTGCCCCAGAGATAACTCAACCCATTCTTTAGTTTCTTTCAATAATGTTTTATGGTATTTAGTGTACAAATAATATATTTCTTTAATTATATTTATTTTTTTGTATCTTCTTTCTGCTATCAGAAATGCAATTGTTTCATTAATTTCACATTTAGTATTGTTCTTTACTGGCATACCAAAATACAGTGGATTTTAAATTAGTGATCCAGTTACTCCACAGCTCTCCCAAAGTTACTAATTGTAATAGGTTCTTTGTGTTTGTGTGTGTAAAAAAGAGAAGGAGACAGATGAGAGGGGGAAATAAGAGAAAGAGAAAGGAAGACTTTTCTGTATGCAGGAGCGTGTTATTTGCGAATAAAGTAGTTTGATCCCTTCCTTTTCTGGATGCCTTTTTCTCTTCTTTCTTTATTTGCTCTTCAATACAGTTTTGAATAAAAACAGCAAGAGAAGAAAGACATTGCCCTTTGCTCATCTTAGTGGGAAGAAATGATTACTCATCATGTATGATTTTAGCTGTTTTTTTTTCTCTTTTAAAGAATTTTATTATTTGTTATTGTTTGTGGTGTGTGTATGAGGGAGTGTGTGTGTGTGTGTGTGTGTGTGTGTGAGAGAGAGAGAGAGAGAGAGAGAGAGAGAGAGAGAGATCATGTGCATAACAGAATTTTTGAAGGTCAGAGGACAACTTTTAGGAGTTGGTTCTCTCCTTTTGTTGTGGATTCTGTGAATCAAATTCTCTAATTATGTGGTATTTTTGTTGATTGCTTTTCAGATGTTAAGCCACCTTTGCATTCCTGGGGTCAAATCAACTTGGTTATAAACATGTGGCGAGCAACCGAAGGGAAGCTCTCGGAGCTTGTACATTTTTCTCGTCAGTTTTTAGGTTACCATATTAGCATAATATTTTAGTTAAGGACAATTATAATGAAAATTTTAACTTATACTTATTAATGATATTTTATTAACCAGACCTTCCATATAACATCCCCCAAAGAGAGATTTTTTTATATATCTAATTATATCTTTCCTTTTTTTTGTCTCTGCAGGTTCTGTAGCTTGTTTGGAAATCAGTAAACCATGGCATCTAAGAAGTTTGCCATTAAAGTAAGTCATGCTCAGCAGCTGCTTTTTAAATGTCCCTCTCTCTCCTGTTTATGAGTTCCGTGTTAACTAAAAGTTGGAATTCTTAAGTTCATCTCTACTCTTTAAGTTTAGAGGTTTGGACATTTTAAGTTTGTTAACATCAACGTTTTAAAAAGAGATCAGTGAGATAACTAATAATTTTTAAAATTTAAGGAATTCTTTGCTTAAAATCTTTTGTGTAGGATCCTTTCTAATCATAAACTTTGTCCCTAATGCTAATATTAATCATTTATATCGCGTGTCCGTGGCATGACTTCTGAGTCTAATGTCCAAGGAGCAGCCTAAGCTGTTGTATCTGGGTGCCTGAGAGAGTGTGCCTGCTGCCTGCTGCCTGCTGAGCTTTCATTGTTAGCTTTACAGAGGAGAGTCCTCAGTGGAGGGCCTCAGTGAGGAGTTGCCTAGATTTGATTGGAGGGAAGGGGGGATTGTCTTATTTATTGATAAAGGGAGGCCCAGCCCACTATGGGCAGCTCTCTGTTCGGAGGCAGGTGGTCCTGGACTGAGAAGGTGAGGTAAGAAGTGCTGTAAGCATGAGCATGTTAGTAAGCCTGTGAGAAAGCTAATGGGTGAGCCAGCACGGGGTCCTCCATTGTTTCTGCTTCAGGCTCCTGCCTTGAGTTTCAGGCCCTGTCTGCCTGCATCCAGGGGCTGTGATCTGGGGCTGTAAGCTAAAATAAACTTCTCCTCTCCCAAGTCGCCTTTGGACAGTGTTATCACAGTATCAGAAAAGAAATAGAACAATCGGTTTCTTTCATTTTCTCTTTTAAATTTGCCTTCTCTATCCATTAATAGATCTGAGAGCTTAGGTACAGAGTGTTAAAGGGTATTGTGTGACGGAAGATCAGGGGAAGACTTGATGAATATCCTGTGTGAGATCTTGCAGAAACTTTCATGTATTTTGACTGTTCTCCTGGCCAGTTCTGTGTAGCACGGTCAGTATCTTCCATAGCAATTAAAAACCCCAAAGCCAGGCCAGTGATATGGCTCAGCAGGTAAGGGCACTTGGCACAGAGCCTGACTATCTGGGTGTGATCCTCAGTATTCCTGAGACCCACATGGTGGCAGGAGAGAACCAGTTTTTGGAAGTTGTCCTGTCACCTGCCTTGCACACACACAAGTACATATGATAATCGAAGCCATTGAAGAGAACTCTTAGAAACTGTGACGGGGAAGCTGAAGTAGCTCTTCACAGTGGGTGGCTTCGGGAGGGGGTGGCAGTCGGGAAGGACTTGGGTTTTTTAAGGGGCCGGCACCTAGGAGTTTGGCTATGTTGGACTTGATTTTTTTTCTCTCTCTTTTTCTTCTTTTTTTTTTTTGTTTTTGGGATGGTCACAAGGGTGGGGAGTGTGGGGTGGGGTGGACTGGGAAGTGAATGTGATTGAGGTGTATTACATGAAATTTCCAAATAATCAATAAAAATATTATGTTAATAAAAAAGCTCAAATTTCAGTATTTGGTTAATCAAATTGTGAAACAATGTAAAGTTGTCATTTTATCTTATTCTTAGTTATGTCAGTGCTTTTTAAGTTTGCTAACATATTTATAAATTTCATTGCTTGTAATTACTTCTGATATGCCTATGCTCTTGAGTATTTCTTTCATAAGGGTGTCTAAATGGGGAACATTCACTGTTTGTTTATAAAAATTATTTTGATCTTCATCTAGATTGCTAGAATCTAGTATGATATTAAATTGATTTTAGAATGCTAGTTTGAACATTATTTTATTGTGTAGCAAGATTCTGCCTCAAAGGACAAAAGTCAATAAAATTATCTGGTGATATGCCCCATTTAATCTCAGTTCTGAGGAGGCAGAGGCAGGTAGACATCTGTTAGTTTAAAGCCAGCCTAGTCTGCATAGTAAGACCCTGTGGCAGGGGGTAGAGGGAGGGAGAGATTGAGATTACTGGCTTAAAGTAATAATTTAAGATAATCTCACGTTTCTTTCCTGACTTTGTATCAGTGGTTTCTCCTTTTGATGTTAGCCGGGACTGCAGTTATTTAGGGACTCATGTTTAGGTGAAGCATCAAGTGTGGCATCTTCATATGGTAGCAGTCATTGTTGTTGACTTTGGTTCTCCTAGCATAGGGACTAAGTATAGAGGCCCCAGACAAGAATTCTAAGTACAGAGTAGTGTACTGTGCTCACCCTCAGAGGCCTAGACTTAAGTCTCAGCTACTGCACCTGTTGCATTCTCTTGGTCAGAACAAGGACCAGCCCAGGGGAAGGAACTTGACTCGTGAAGTAGGGAGCTCCCTGGGTGGGGAGATGTTGGACTGTACCAGAGCCCAGTTGTCACAGGCATCTCTTGACAGCCTTGAATGATCAGTCCCTTTCCTGATGGCCTAGTATGACCAACCCTTTTCCTTGTTACCTGTCCTTTGTCTCTGCTAGTTCGTAAGATTTTATTTGTCTTTGATAGTCTACTGTAGTAATAAGAGTGGCGGGGCTGCGTCCCCAACACCCCAGCCGCCTGCCAGGCTAGCTTATGCCCCGAAATAATTACACAGACACTGTATTCTTTTAAACACTGCTTGGCCCATTCTCTTCTAGGCTAATTCTCACATATTAATTTAGCCCATTTCTAATCATCTGTATGTAGCACCCCAAGGTGCGCTTACTGGGGAGATTCTAGCCTGTGTCCATCCTGGGTTGGACCTTCATCGCGTGTGTCTGCCAGGGAGCAGGGCATGGCGTCTCTGCTGAGGCGTCCGCTCCGGAGAGGAGAGCTGTCGAGACTCTGACCTCACTTCCTCTTCCTCCCAGCGTTCTGTTCTGTTTACTCCTCCCACCTATCCTCTAACCAATAAAATGGGCCAGGGCAGTTCCTTTATTAGCCAATGACCTTCCTCCATCAGTCTATAGCTTTGTTCTAGGCATAGATTTATCTGTTGTGGAATACAGTGTTACACATTCAGTTTTGGGAAATTCTCATCCATTTTTCTACCTGGGGTTGCATGTCCTAATTGACTCTGTTCTCGTTACAACTTATATTTGAAGTTTGCTGGGTAAAGTCATGATTTATTTACAGCTTGGAAGAATGAGGTTAATCTGTCGAAGACTGTGCCCTAGCAAGCTCTGTGTTCTGAAGTGAACCAGGCTCTTTGCAGAGTTCATCAGAAGCTTTCTGAGGCTCAAGAGGACACCTGATTTTGGTCAGCTGTGACATGTCAACCCTAGCGCTCTTTCATTCTGAGATGATATGCTGACCCCATGCTGTCCACATTGACATGACTGACTGACTTTGCTGCCATATTACCCCGTCTGCCAGCTGTGTCTGAAAGGCTTGGAACCCAGCTTCCAGATCAGGGGTGTTACCACAAGCGTGAATTTCAACTTGCAGACTAGCTACAGAAACTGGTCTGGCCTGTGGTGATCATGTCCTCCTGCCTTTGATCACACAGCCAAGGAACCAGTTCCCTCACTGTGGAGTTTAGCAGCTCACAAGGGCTTTCCTTTGGGTTCCTTTTCCAAATGTCTGACATAGAGCCCTTGTGAAGGACTCTGCTCTGCTCCGTGGTGCAATTGGTGCTGTCAGCGCATGCCTTCTGCAGTGCGCAGGTTCAGAAGGTGTATATGCTGCACGGCCGTTGACTTTTCCTAGCCATTAGCTCAGTGCTTCATTCAAAGAGCCCCTCCCTCTTTCTAGCCTAAATATCAGTGTTTAGTTCCAAAGTGCGTTTTCGTCAGGTGTCTCTCACTTAGCCAATCTTCCCATCTGTATTTACTGTACAGGTGAAAGAGGGACGTGCGCACCGTGGGGTGGGAAAGGCCAAGCCAAAAGGTGTCATTCAAAAAGGATAATAGCTACTTAATTTTAGTTATGATTTTTCATTTGCAAGTTTATATTTTTTCATTTTTAAAAAAATTTGATTCCACTAGTTCTTTTTTGTATGCTTCCCCAATTTTTAAAATGATTCCATTTTCTCATTTTGTCATCTTAATATAATTCTACAATAATTTATTTCATAATGGTTTTTAAGTTTTTCTATTATTTCTAATATTATATACCAAGTATGAAATAAATTGGTCAGTGAAATTGCTGCATTGTTTGTACGACATTAACTTTAATTTTTGTGTTTTGAGATGAGGCCTTCCTATATTACCCAGGCTGTCCTAAATAAAACTCATGCCTTTATTGCCTCAGCCTCAGAAATGCTGACATTATAGTCTATGTTTGTGTTTTTTGGTATTGTGTATAGCATTACACACATGGATTCATGTCTATATAGTCCCCCCCAACATACATGGGTAGAGAGATGTACTCTGAAGAGCAGTTGAGCAATTTTAACCCTATTAATTTTATTAATTTTAACTTTATTTTTGCTGGGGCCATTGGCATTCTGCTAGTTGTAGACCAGATTAACTTTCATGCCTCAGGGGTCTACTAACCTGTGGACAGTATCTATTTAGGACTCATAATGGAGTTGGGTAGGAGTTTTTTTTTTTTTAATTTTATTTTTAGTTGCAGATGCTTTATTTCCTTTTTGTTTTTTCCTCCCTTCCCTGCATCCAGGGCATCATGTCCTCTCCCCACTTTTCCCGGGCCTGGTTCTAGATCTCCTGACAGCTAAGCTTGACCCTCATAAAGTCATGGTTATTGATAGTGCTGCAGGCATTTGTTACTTTTACTGTTCTTTTCAGATAACCACCTTCTGTCTTGACCTTTTCCTGACTGCAGTAAGCTTGTTTCTGTTTCTTCAGTTTCTTATCTATGTCTTTCTTTCCTTTACTTGGGTATATCTTGGGTATATCTCTTCCTTTCCCAGGTTCTTAAGGCAGAAGCCTAACCCTTTGCCATCAAACCTTTCTTTTCTTTTGTGTGTATTTAAAGCTAGACAGTTCTGTCAAAGCATGTCCTACTTAATTGTGTCCTTCACAGTATGCAACTAAATTGGGGATTTGGTCAAACAATTCATAAATTTCCTTATGATATATGTTTCAGTATATTGGCTATCGTAATCTCTATTCTTTCTGATTGGGAATTTCTATTGATCGTATTTAAATTGATCATATTTAAATTCTGTTTTGATAAAATACTGCTCTGTAAGCATTTTAAAATGTGATATTATTTAGAATGATTTTATATCACTGTGTAACATCAAGTATAGTAGTAATATGTAATATTTATGTATATGTAAAACAAGTCAGATGTAACGTTTGTATCATTTTGCTATATCGTACTAATATTTTTGTCCATTTGTACAATAAGTTGAAAAAAATATTAAAATATCCAACTGTGATTTGAAATGTATGTATTTCTCCTTTTAATTTTATTAAATTTTTTTAGTATGGTGTGAAACTCTTTCATAGATATATAAAAACTTATAGTTACCCTATCTATTGAATTACATTTTGAAATGTCTTTTTATCTCTAATTATACTTCTCAAATTATAGTCTATTTGTGTGACATTAGTGTAACCTACATTTGGGATCCATTAATCAAGCATAGGCTCCAATGGGAGTGTCAGTAAGCCAAGCCCAGTCGTATGTGCAGTGCTTCCAAAACCACTTCATTGTTTTAATAATGAATGAAAAATAGCATCAGCACAAATTTAAGGAAAGCTTAGAATATAAGAAATAGAGACAAAAGTGAATGAATAAACTCAGAAGGTCAGAGAGACTTTAGGGAGGGATGAAGATTATGAAGTTTAATGTTTATCTTCGCGCTGTTGTAATGATGGATAAGATCAGGATGTTATAAAGAAGAGAAAGTCATGAGAATCGAAAAGAGTACTTATAAAACATGACAGAAACATAAATTTTTGGTCATATCAAGACCTATCAAGGAATATTGCTCAGAAACTAAAACAAAAGATTTTTTTTAAAAAAAAATGTAGGAAAAAAACCCCAAGAGGATTAGAATTTGGTCTTGATATCAAAAGTTGACGTTCTAGAAATAAAGACAAATAGCAGAAAGGAGCACTATGAAAAGAAAAAAAAAACAGTATAATAAAAAATTCCACAAAGGACACAGAGTTCCTGTTTGAGAGCTTGAGTGAGGACCCAGCAAAAATCAATGGAAAAGTGTTGTGCTGAGACCTGCCTTTCTACAGTTTCACAACAGAGACTTTGTGTGGGGAGGAGGAGGAAGAGGGTAGAGGGGAGGGGAAAGGAGAAAGAACAGCAGCACAGAAGGGAAGGAGTGAAGAATTAGGGCAGCCTGCTCCACAGCAGCGAGACAACAGGAATAGTAATACCTCAGTGCTCACGGTTATCACTCAGAAAACCATTTTCCGGCCAGAGTCTCTTCCCAGTCCAACCTTTAAGCACATGTTATGGTGGAATGGAGACATTTTCAAAGATGCTAAGGTCAGGGAAATTTCCTTCCTGTGTGCTCTATCTTAGGATGTGGTTCTCCAAAATGGGTATAAACAGAGGGTTAGACATGAGATTCTGGCTGTAGAGAATCCAGACTCAGTGCCTAAGCAAATCCCATGCTGATCATTATGCATCAGGTTCAGAGTGTGGTCATTTCCATTGGCCTAGGAAGGAGGGTTCCTGGCAGATAACAAAAAGTGTAAAGGAGGAAGAGGCCTCCAGCATTTTAATAGATAAAGAAAAATTCTTTCTGGGCTGTCAGAGGGCCTGGAGTAATTTAGTCAAAGGAATCTAGGAAACTTAACAAAAGAAAAATGATGTAACTCTTAAGTAAAAAGAGAACTGTGTAAAGCAGCAGAGTCAATATGATCTATGGCTCAACATTGAGCAAAGCTTCCATTGCATGACACCTTCAACTCTTGATTATGGAAGGTCGGTGAAAGAGAAGTGTGGGAAGATGATTGTAAGCACTATGCCCTCATTTTCCAGATTGATATAGAAAGTGGAAACGGTAAGAAAATGTAGTTCAAGCATAGAAGTTCATATGATGCTTAATAGCAGATGAAATAGCTAAGTTTCCAGTCTTGTTGCCTCTGGGGCCAGAATGGGCTCCTTTTGCTTTGTTTTGTTTTTTGAGACAGGGGTGCTCTAGCTATCTTGGAACTCGCTGTGTAGATTAGGCTGGCCTCAAACTCACAGAGATCTGCTGGCCTCTGCCTTCTGAGTGTGAGGATTAAATGTGAACACTATCATGCCTGGCTTCTAGGCTTAGTTTAATCTGTCTGTGCAAAGTATTCAGAAAGAAAGTGAATGTAGCGATATATTGTTTGTGCTTTAATAAATAAAGCCTGCCTGAAGATCAGAGTGCAGAGCTAAGCTACTAGAGGCCAGGGAGTGGTGGCACACACCTTTAATCCCAGGGCTACATGAGACTGAATCTGTCTAAAAAGAGAAATAGAACTCAGGCAAAGGTATCCCAGCCCTTGGAATTTCATACCTTTAATCCCAGCACTGCGGAGGTAGAGACAGGAGTGATATGGCTGGGCAGAGGTATATAAGGAGGAGGAGACAGGAGCTCATTGGAGTCTGAGGTTTAGTGGAAACACAGTGCAGTCTGTCTAGCCAATCTGAGGATCTTTGGTCTGAGCCTCGGTAGAAGTAAAAGGTCTCTCTAGTGGTTACTGCCCTGCTTCTCTGATCTTCAGCTTTACCCCTAGGTCTGACTCTGGGTTTTGATTAATTAAGACCATCTAGAATTCGTGCTACAAGTGAATAAATAAATTTTAATGAAATAAATTTATACAGAGTTTTCATAAAGATGCACCTACTTTTTGTCAACTTGGGGTGAAAAATACTTGAATAGATCAAGTTTTCAAAAGTAGCAGACCAACTAATGGCACCAAATAGTGTGTCCTTAGTGTCTGGGTTGTTTGCTCTATGACTTTCCACTGGGTTTAAGTTTCTAACAGCTATTGCCTTTTAAAGTGAAGGTTGTTCTCCAGACCTTCGTTAATCAATGTTTGTTTGTTTTTCTTGTTAGTTCTTGGGTCCTTGGACTTGAATTCTCATCTATAACTCCCTCCCAGATTTCCAGGAAATGGCAGCACCATCTAAGACAGGAACCCTTGGAGCAGCAGCTTTCATGGGGGCATGAAGTCCAAATCCCTGCAGTTTCCAGCAGGGAGGTCTGTCCTCCACTGCAGTGACTCATCCTCTTGATAAACATGGTGGCAACAGCCATGATTCTCTAGTTATCTTAGTCGAAGACTTTGCCCCATCCCAGTGTTTTAAAATATTCGTTATTGCGTAAATGTTCTGAGTCAAGGGGAGGTCAGGTTTAGACAGAGTTAGCAGATTATAGCACCCACGACAGCCAGTTGTTTTAGAAAATAAAGTTTTATTTGTACACAGCCACTTCTTGGTAAGCTGTTGTTTCTGGCTGCTTTTATGCTATAGTGGGGCTGATTTGAGTAGTTATAATAAAGGCAGAACCTACAAAGTACACAGACATGTATATACACATATTGCTTATTTGTATAATATGTGTGTAAATATTTCCTAGAGCATATATCACTTTCTACTGGCCATATACTAAATACTTAGTAGGTGCAGGTAGCTAGTAGTGTGTACACACGCACACATGCACACACACGTGTGTACATGTATTGCGATGCTTTAAATCCAAGCCAGGGCCTCATGCATGCCAGACAAGAGCTATACATTTGAGCTACTCCTGGCCCCGACAGAACAGGTCTAAATGGCTGTATCTTTTGCTGCTCTCACCTGCTTAAATCATGATGGAGTAAGCATTCAAGGAAATTAACCGTGTGTTAAATTGGCTGCAAGCATCAGACCAGCCCAAAGCAAACAGAAATAGATATGAACATACAGGTATTAATCATAGATGTTTATCCACTGAAACACAAAATGGTAGAGAAAAGAAATCAGAACAATAAATTATTGCTTTAAATGTCCAATAACATATATGGTATGTGCCTTGGGGAAACTTCACGGTCCCATTCCTGACTTTAAGAAGTGTAGAATGTTGCCAGGCCTCATTCCCAGTAATTACGTCTTAAGATTTAACATGTTTAACTTGGGCTCCAGAGAAGCCGTGCAGCGCAAAAGCTCCCAAGCTCATTGTGTGTCTCTGTAGATCATTTCCTCTGCTTCCTGCATCTGTTTTCTTGGATTAGTTTGGTATTACAGCAAAGTCTACGATTCTTTTGGCCATGAAGACTGCTTTGCCGCTTCCCCTCCCCACAACTTTTTTTGTGGGTGGGAAAATTTTTGTTGTGAGAGTTGATTAATTAGAAGGGATTCCTGGCTTCCCTAGCAATGGCAGCCTGGGAAGATTACAGAGCCTGGCTTAGTGACAGGCGGGCCAATCTGTATTTAAGGAAAACTTGGACCAGCCAAATTTCCCTGGAATGTGGATCTGGCTTTGTCTTCTACAGGCAATGTGCAGTGACCCTTCGCCCCTTCCCACCATTGCAGAAGGCTGTCAGCGTCTACTTCTGCTGTTTAACACTGTCCGCTTTTTCTTGGGTATGTGGAGAGATAATGCTTTAGAAAGCCCGAGTTGTTTTCTAAATTTGAAGTAAGAGCTCTAAAGGTTTAGTCGTGTTTAAAAAGAAATAAGAGTTTACTGGATTTTAAAAATTTCTTTATACCCTTACTGTTTATGCTTTTTCTTCTTGATAGCAATTTTAGTGTTATGCTGAGATCTAAATTTTCGTTCGTATTAGTTTTTGCATTCTGCAGAAAAACCACACAAAGTTAAATATGCTCAAGAGTTGATGTAAATCCTTGGTATAGGAGCAGTGAACGTGAGGAGCGATGCATTCCATTTCCAGAGAAGAGACGGTTGAATAGCAGATGTGCTGTCAGTAGGCTTTTGTCTTGCTAGCTTGCCTCTGTGAATCGCTTGCATCCTGTGTCCTAGGTTTTTGGTGTACCTAAAGGGGAATGTGCCACTGACTGTGTCACCATTGCTTCTTTGAAAATTGATGCATTGATCCGCTGTGTCACATTGAAAACAAGATTGAGACGAGCTTTGCTTCAGTATAGGTTTACTCGACTCATAGAGGTTGAGTTCCACTCTCTGATCGTCTAAGTTTTAAGAACGATAAAACTGAAATGTTCTTAAAGAATAATCGAAAGCATTTTAAGCATTCTGTTCTTTACTAGAAATAAATTTTCATGTGGAGAGTGATATGTAGCCCTGAGAACATTTTTATAAAGATACTTGTCGGTACCAAATTTTCAGAGCCTAAGAAGGACCTGCATGTCTCTTTTCCTGATTCGTAAGTTCGCTGCCTTTTAGACCTCTGTAATTCGGTTTTCTTTAAGAGCTTTGTCTTTTTGAAGACATATGGGGTGTGGTGTAGTGGCTGGCAATGTGCTCTGCTCATGTAGGCTGCTGTTTTTCTCAAAGTCTGCTTTGCTGTATTGCCAGATTGGGAGATGTGTGCAGCTCAGTGTGTGCTGATTACTCGATGGAGCTGGAACAGTTGCTCGCAGCTTACGGGCCTTACCCAGCTAGTTCTGCCGTGGGTGCAGAGATGTGGGCTACCTTCTTACACTAGAGGATGTGCGCTCTGAGTGCTGATGGTTTTGAAACAAGAGGATTTTTGTTTTGTTCGTTTGTTTTGAAATGTAGCTTCTTTTTCTTTTTCTTTTTCTTTTTTTTTTTTTTTTTTTTTTTTGGTTTTTTCGAGACAGGGTTTCTCTGTGGTTTTTGAGCCTGTCCTGGAACTAGCTCTTGTAGACCAGGCTGGTCTCGAACTCACAGAGATCCGCCTGCCTCTGCCTCCCAAGTGCTGGGATTAAAGGCGTGCGCCACCACCACCCGGCTAGCTTCTTTTTCCAAGTGTTTTCTATCTGGCCAGATGGTCAGGTCTCAGGCCTCCCTTCTACAGTCTTTTTCCTTGATGTATAAGCATTTTTTTTCTTTTTTTTTTTATACCTGAAAAATGTTTAAATCTAACCTTAGCTTCTCGTCCTCTTTTAAACCTCAGCTTCCCACTTGTTTCTAAGTAGTTTCTTCCTAAGTTCATTGCTGTAGCTTCAAACTCGGGGCACGGCTTCTACTTCTCCTCTGATCTGGCTTTCGATTTGCAGGTTCCCGGCAGGGCTTGTGATGTCCTTCTTGTCCTTGCCACCTCTTAAGGTGTCCGTCCTCTTCTGCCTTGAGACTGTTCCTCTTTCCCGTGGTACCCATGGAAGCCTTTGTTGTCCTCACCTGTCTCTTCTCTGCCAATCTCTCTGTTTGCCTCCTGCTGCCACTCTTATTCATCCAGACAAGCGTCTGGGCGCTGTTTCCTTGCTCAAATGATTGAGCAATTCTCTTTGTTTAATCAGGTCTAATGTCAACTCTCAGACTGCACTCTGATAATTACTGTCCATTTCCTCCTTAGCCTGGTCTTAGTATGCACTTTGCAACTTGGGAAAATGATCCACCTGTTCCTCTGGAACTGATATCTTTGTATTTTGTGCGGTCACCTGGCCTGTGATTTTTTTTTTTCTCTTCTTATTTCTCGCCTCTTCTTCTGTAGTCCGTGTTACTTGTCACCGTCTTCCAAGTTTGCCAGATGAATGGATCTTGTTTTCTTTGGTTCAGAAGCCAAACTTTTCCTATGCTAATGCACTTCTACTTTCCTTTCAGTCCCCAGTACGTGCATCTTATTGCCATACATTGCACACATTGACCTAGAACATCTCCTGAGATGGACTTCTCTGCTGTTTCTGCTATAGAGTCACAGGTCCCAAGTAGTCTAGAGTATTGCTGGGGTGACCAGAACCACTCTTTCCTTCTTTCTTTCCTCGTGACCTTTTTTGCAGTCAAGTAATGCTTAGTCTTCAATCTGTAGTATATTCTTTACTTTGAAGTTCTGTCTTTTTTTATTTCTTCCATAGTGATCTATAGTGATTTTGAAAATAGTTCAAATAATTTTACAAACAGCCTCTGTTGCCAGGCGGTGGTACCACACGCCTTTAATCCCAGCACTCAAGAGGCAGAGGCAAGCAGATCGCTGTGAGGTCAGACTGGTCTTCAGAGCAAGTTCCAGGACAGGGTCCAAAGCTAGAGAGCAACCCTGTCTTGACCACCCGCCCCCAAAAGAACCAAACAACCTCTGTGTATTTGTTTGTGTTTCTGAATGTTGGCACGTGTGTGTAGTTGGTTGTGCAGATGTGCACATGTGTATGGCCAGAGAACAACCTTGGGTGTCACTTGTCAGCATCCATCTATGCCTTTCCTCTTAAGTAGGGTCTCTCAGCGGCCTGGAGCTCAGCAAATAGGTTTCAGGAATCCGTCTGTCTCTGCCTCCACAGCTCTGGGATTACAAGTGTCTCGGCTTTGGAATAAAGTTAGGCTCTCGTACTTGTTGTGCTGTTTCCCAAGCACACCCCATTAATTCTACTTAACCATAACCAGAGTGACTGCATGTACAGTTTGATTTTGTGTCATTCAAGATTATGTCTTAGTTAAGTCTTCTGGGTTAAACTGTAATACTTTGGTATTTTTCCTGATATACATATTAAGTGTGTGTTTTATTTTATCTTCTAGTGTTAGAAAATGTTTACTAGGAAGGTAGACTCAGGATCTTTGACCAACTGTATGGATTCTCTCTGAGAGCTGTAGAGGGCATCATCGTTCTATATTTCATAAGGTAACTCCTCTAGATACTGTGAGCCAAGGAAGCAGAGCAACTGGCGTGTTTTTTAAAATGGCTGGCTCAGTACCAGATTATCACGCAACCAACCCCAAATGCCCGTCTGTTCGCCCATTGGTTGTATACACACGTACATCCAGTGTCTGTTATGTACATGTATATATTTATTGCTTCTGCCTGAATGTACTTACTAGGATATACCACTCTGAACACTACAGTGGAAACAGTCACAAGGACCAGACCTATCCAGAGTGGCCTCAGAGAAATCCTTCTGAGAGTGGCAGAGGCCACCTGTCGTGTGCTTTCTTCTAGGTTCAAGAATCTAAAAATAAAGTACTGAGAGGTTCTCCCCTTGTTTTGGGGGCACCTTAGGGGTCCAGGTCTGTCCGAGCAGTAGAGGCTAGAAGGGGCCAAAAGGGACTGAGTAGTGTTGTTCTGGTTACTGCTCTTCCTGCTCACCTCTGCTCATTGTTCTCGTCAATGCTGCTTTGGGGATATTTGGTTAAGGAAGTTAGGGCTGAGATGGTATTGCGTGTCCTTGGACTTCTCAGTCACTGAGAACTCTGTGGCAATAACGTTGTCTTAAGTGGGCAGCTATCTCCTCATTACCCGTACACTGTAAGGATACATAGTGTTTACCTAACCTCTTTCTAGATACTTCTCTGGGAGTACTTTTTGGAACATCCTCCATTAAGTAATACAGGAAGTTAGGTCTCTGTGTGTGTCATTCTGTCACATGTGAGTAGCATGTGACAATACTTTGATCTCAAGACTTCTTGTTATTTACACAGTTGTTTGGCATTCCTGTGTATTCGCGTTTATGTGTATACACACATGTGATGTATTTTGTGTGACATTAGGAAAGAATGTTCTGCTGTTTGTTTCACAAAGGTGTAACATCATAATGATTCTGGTGAAGCATACACCAAGTCTAGTATTCCAGTTCTTGTTATCTGAAAGATGTGTTGGATATGAGTATTGGCATCTTGCCTGTGATGCCATTTCGATAATTCTGTCATTTGTGCTTGTTTCTGGAGGTTCTTTGATAGCACATCTTGAAATATGTGTGTGTGTGTGTGTGTGTGTGTCTATGTGTGTGTGTGTGAGTGTGTCTGTGTGTGTGTGTGTCCACAGACTCATGTTATGTATGCATGCTGTGCCTCACATTCAGAGATCAAAGAGGATAAATTGGTGTTTGGTCCTTACCATCCACTTTGTGACAGTGTCTTATGTTTTTCAGTGCATATAGCAGGCTAGCTGGCCTGTGAATTACTACAGTTCTCTGTCTCTGTTTCCCATCTTGCTATGTGAAAGTGCTGGGATTGTACACCATACTACCATAGCTCACTTTACATCGGTCTTAGGGAGTGGACCCTAGGCACTCATTATTGGGTGGCAAGCACATCTTCCAGTCACTTCTTGAAATTAGGTCATTAGGTTTTTAAGAAAGAATGCTAGAATATGAAACTAATATTAGGTTTTACCCAGGATTTCTTAGTTCATCATGTGGTTTCACTTCTAAAATGACACTTATGAAAGCACGTTAATCTCTGAACAACCACCTCCTTATCTATGGAAAGAAATAACAGTATTATCTGTTTCACTGGTTTTTTGATATCAGATTAATAATGAAAGGTATAATGCTATGAAACTGTTTGGAAAAATAACATTCTATGCATGCCGTGGAGCTCTCAGTAATTGTTTTACAGCCATGTTCTGAGTAGCAAAGGGACTTGGCCTTGACTTCTTATTTGTTCTTGGACTCATAATTCTTGGGAGTGAGGACTCATCTAATTCTTTTCATATGTGAAGTTTCTGTTACTAAGTCTTTATTTGTCTTTGCCTGCAAAGCCCTGGTTAGGCCTTTGAGCCACAGGCAAGCCTGATCATCTGCCCCTATCCTCGGGGAGTTTGCAGTGAGAAACTGTGTCAACCTTTAAAAGCAGCAGAGTGAAACAGAGGCGCTGGTGCACTCTGCACAGCCTAGTCATGACCAGGTTGGATAGAGAAACCATCCTGATCTGCTTCTGAATGGGCTCTGTGGCCTGTCAGTCTGTTCAGTGTCCTCTTTGTCAGTCAATGCTCTAAGCTGCTTATGGTGGCGGGCAGCATTGATTAGAAGACAGAAAAGTTAGATTGTAGTCCTTGGTATTGATTCCCAACTAGGGACAAGGCAGGCAGCTTCCATTATCTTCCGTTATCGCTGTGTCAATAAGCAAACTTACACAGTAGAGTGAGTGGGGAAAACCGACTGGATGGTTCCTGCTTTACATGTCGTCTCCTGGGGTCACTCACTTGGATGCTTAGAGTCAACGACTGCTCTACAGAATCTAGGACGTCACTTGCTTGTTCAGTTCTTTCCAGGATACTCCCCTGCTTTCAAACTAGATGGCTGGCTTTAGTTTGCTTAAGTGTGTCGGGAACTTCCTCTGGGCATGCCGAGCGCAAGCTGCTGACCTTCCTGAGGGTTCTCCGCAAGCTATGTATGTCTACTGTGTTGTGTCACATCCAGGAGAGGGCCGAGGCCTTGCTTCTTAATGGAAAATCAGTGTCTGTTTTCAGAGACAAGGGAGGGACTCACATTGTCAGCTGAATTTTGAGATTGTCATGATTTTCTTAATTTTAATTAAATGAAGCGTTGCATTCGAGAGTTTCTGGGCTCCACAAATATATATAGCCTGGCATTCCCATATTACTAAAATTTGTATTTGAAGAATTCTTTTTGTGACATACCTGAAGGAATTTGGACCGAGCTCGTGTCAGGCCTCATTACTAACTGGTACTTTGGAAGGGTATGCTGTTTGGAGTGTTTGTACCCATCTGTTAAATGTTAGGCTTAGGACTGGAAAGATGACACAGTGGTAAGAGCCTATCCTCAGTTCAGTGGGCCTGAGTTCAGTTCTGAGCACCCACACCGGGTGGCTCATAACCACCTGTAACTCCATCTCCAGGCGATCAATGCCATCTTCTGAATTCAGGGGCATATATACTCACAGGTGAACTCGTGCTTTGTGTACGTCTGTCTGTCCTCCCCCCCCCACCATTAAAAATGAAAAGAAATCCTTAAATATTAGGGTTAATTAAATAGACATTAATAACAACCCATAAATAGGATTAATTAAATAGTGTTTTTTTTAACCCATATTGAAGTTTCTGACATTGTTTAATATAAAGATATTTGGGTATTGGATCGTGTTTAACAGGCATTAGCATATATGTTTCCCTGTTTTGATGTTATAAATTATTCCTAAAACAATGCAACTATTTTTTTAATAGGCTTAAAATTAAGTGTAGGTTTGAAAAATCTATGTTGGTATGCGATCGTCTGAGTTACATAGTATTTCAGGTACTATTTGTGTGGGATGGCTAGCATTTGGTTCTGTTAGGTGGGCAGTGATAGTGCTAAGCCTGTGGATTGGGCCCGATGGCTAAGACGGGAGGTGGGGGAGGCTCTGTGCTTCTGGTTGGATGGTTAGAACCACCTGAGTTAGGAGGCTCAGCAAAGAAGCAAGGTTGGGAGGAAAAGAGTGTGGTCTCTGAAGCACTGATGCTCAAAGTGTGCTCCCGGGAGCAGCAGCAGCACCTTCTTCTCTAAGTGTGGCTTTCTAGCACACTGCTCCGTAACCATCTTAATAAGTATCAGGCCTTGGCTATCACAGTTAGCACTATAATATTAATCATTGTGATTCATATTTTCTGGCAGGGTATTTCATAAAGCAGCTTATTTTGAAATTCTTCTCACCGAGTCCTGGTTAGTTCTGAAAATCTAGTGTCTGCTCTGTTATTCTGACTGTATTGTGCGTCTAGGCAGAGAAGACCCGTGTAAGCAACGTGTGCAGGTGTTTCTTAGACAGGCCCAAGATTCTGAAGGTGCTGTTCTAAATCTGCTGTTGGAAGATTGTTAGCTGAACTGATGTCGTTACACACAAAGCCTGAGTGTTTGCTGGAATCGCCAGTGCCAGTGCCATTTTAGGAGTGTGCCCCCCCCCCCCCCCCCCCAATGCTTGAAGTCTGGCTTTGCTTTGAAGAGTGCTTCTCTCCGGACTCCTGCTTCTTCACTTCAAGCACAGTTGCTCTTCTCCAGGTAGAGTTTTCTCTTTTTCTTTTGTGGTTAAATAAGGATCATGGTTAACTCCAAAAGGAAAACCAACTGCGTCCTAGATCTAGGCCCCACTGCTGTGCCCAAGCCAGCCGGGGCTTTTCCACTTCTGCTGGCAGCCTTCTTTGCTTCCTCTTTAAGCCAAGCTCTCAAAGTGAGAAGCAGTTTAGCCTGTGTTTAGGACCTGCTGATTCAGAGGCAGCCGTGCCTTTTGACATGGCACTTGCTGCCAGGCCTTTGCCCTGACTTGCTTTGGCTTCTTGTTAGCACTTGCCTTCAGGCCAGGCCACCTTTGCCTTCACTTTCCTCCAGGAAGCTGTGGGTTTAGGTATGTCCACTGTGGGAAGGCTCCTCTTCCCCGCTGTGCTCCACACGAGTCCTCCCCTCACCCTCACACCTTGCACTGTCTTTTGACAAGAGTGGAGTGGCTCATGTAAAGCCAACCGTTCACATGCAGGGTAGGATGCAGAGGCAGAGCCATCTCCCTGGAGGGTCCTTCATGACCTGAAGCCAACCGTTCACATGCAGGGTAGGATGCAGAGGCAGAGCCATCCCCCTGGAGGGTACTTCATGACCTGAAGCCAACCGTTCACATGCAGGGTAGGATGCAGAGGCAGAGCCATCCCCCTGGAGGGTCCTTCATGACCTGAAGCCAACCGTTCACATGCAGGGTAGGATGCAGAGGCAGAGCCATCCCCCTGGAGGGTACTTCATGACCTGAAGCCAACCGTTCGTTCACATGCAGGGTAGGATGCAGGGGCAGAGCCATCCCCCTGGAGGGTCCTTTCTGACCTGGGAGTATGAGTGACTCTGAGGGAATTGACCAAGGACTGTTGAGCTCGTGAAGGTCTGGGGGCAGCTCTGGGCTGCTGGTGACCACACTTCCAGGCAACTCCACTATGGGCCTGTCTTAGAGAAGGATTTTAGTCTCTGCATTTCCGTGGTTACTCCCTCTCTTCTGGTCTCTGTGTGCTCCTCCGTGCACTTTGGAGGACACAGTGACCCATTCCCCAAGCAACATATCCTGCAAGAGTGTTGCACTTCTGCCAAGCTTCTGGAAGCTTGTTGAACAGGTGTGGAGATTTGCTGCCTCAACGGCGGTTTGAGGGCAGTACCTCTTAGTGCACACACACAGCTGTTGCCCACCCTCGGGCATGGCAGTTGTCCAAAAACAAGGCACAGTTCCTCCAGAAGTTCTATAGTACTAACTGTAGGTTAGAGGCTTGTAAAGCTTGCTGGGTTTTGTGGTTGTTCTTTTGTTTTTCTCTTGGCAATCCCATACATACGCTTACATTCTTACAGATAGATCATCATAATGAGTGTTTGTGGAGGTCGGGGCTTCAGTGACGTTTAAGAGCTAGCTGGAATAAATCTAATATTTGACCTGGGCTCCTAGGGCTAGAGAAATCACAGTGGTCTTCTGTGAAGTTTGCAACTGGTTTTGTATGTGATTAAACATACTATTGCAGGAAAGTAGTAAGGAGCATGCCATGTCATTCTAGTAACATTTCTGGATGTCTATCCCGTTGGTGACCTTATGTGTCAGGAGCAGTAACCGGTCTTAGGCAGCGCGAATCTGTTCTTAAATCTTCGGTTTTGAAGCCCTGACTGCGTCCCGGAGACTCATTAGTCATCTCTGAGTCTGCATATTAGCTTCTGACTCAGCACTCCTTGCATACTTCCTCCAGCACAGGAAAGGACCGAGAATGTGCTGTGGCGTTAGCATTTTTAATCGCCCCTAACGAGTGCTGCTTGCTACCCTTGCTACAGGCTGCTCAGCCTTGCCAGCGGTTGATGAAATGCTTGCTGTTTGCAAGGGTGTCCCGAGGAATCAGATGCTGCTGTATCAGTTCCGATGCTCCTTGCATGGCTTTCACTTCCCACAATGACTGAGTCTCCATCTGCCATGACATGGCATTCCTGGGCCCCTGCCCCCTCCTTGGGTTGGTGACTGGAATGTTTATTTTTAGGAAAAGTTAAAATTATCCATAGAAGGGTGTGTTCTGCAAAATTTACATTCATCAGCCTTGCACAGCAGGGATCATGGGAAGGGTATGAATGTGTAGATTTTAAAGAAAACCTTTTATGGGAAATTTCACAAAAGGGGAGGAATGTGATGAACATTAATGTACCCATCATCCATTTTCAACATTGAAGGGAATTTTAAATCGAGTGTCATTCAGTCTGAATGCCGATTTTTAAAAAACTACCACGGAACACTAACCCCCATGTGTTTAATCTGTTTTTTTTTTTTCAGGTCTCAGTATCAGTAGTAGTTTTCTCCATAATGCCCCAAAATGTCTTATCTCCTTCCTCTGGTCTTCAGTTTAAATCCTAAGAAAAATTACTAAAAGTGTAAGGGTTATACCTCAGTGCTTTTCTAGCACGCCAGAGCCCTAGTCTTGGTCTCTAGCATTGCAGAAAGCAGACAAAACCTGTGTGTCAAGCATGCCCTTGTTGTATGTTTGTGCACGCGCACGTGTGTGTATGTCTGCGTGTGTGTGTGTGTGTGTGTGTGTGTGCATGGAGGAAGACAGCCACAGAGGCAAGCACAGGGACAGGCACAGGTAGCCTGACTGGGCAAGATCTAGCTCTAAGGATGGGCTCCTGTGACTTGCTTGTTCCAGTGAGGTCCTGCCTCCTAAAGGTTCCTATGCCTCTTAAAGTTGCCCTAGTACTGGGGGATCCACTCTTTAATCCATGAGTCAATAGGATAGTGGTTCTCAACCTGTGGGTCGTAACCCTTTTGACAAACATCTGTCTCCGAAAGTATTTACATTGTGATTCGTAACAGTAGCAAAACTAAAGTTATGAAGTAGCAATGAAAATAACATTATGGCTGGAGGTCACTGCAAGGCGAAGAACTGTATTAAATGGTCTCAGCATTAGAAAGGTTGAGAACCGCTGCTATAGGTGATATTTCCTATTCAAACCAAAACAATGTCTGACACAGCAGAGTCAACAAATTAAAAATACCATCTAGAGATACCAGTTTTAAGATTATTTAGATTTCACTTCATCTTCATTGGCATTTTATTTCAGCAGTTTAAAATGTGAATTCAAGAATCTTACATTTATTTTCATATTTGGTTTGTTTGTTTATTTATTTATTTATTTATTTATTTATTGTGAGACAGAATCAGAGGCTGGCCTTGAACTCCTGGTCCTCCTCCCAAGTGCTGGGATTACAGGTACATAATGTTTTTATATTTACAGCCTTTCACTTCAAAGCTCTTGTGATCACAAAAGAAGGCAGATGACACTCATCTTACCTCTTACTAAATTAGGTGCTTTCCTGTCATCTGACTTCATTCCCACAACACTGGAGCTACACCATATTGTTGACCAATCTCCAGGGAGGTGCTAGGCAGAGACCAGTCACGTCAGAAACAGGGACTATTGGAGCTGGCCGCGGATACAAAGCCATGTACTTAGATGGAGCTTGGCACCTCTGTCTCTAATCTTGTAGAAAGGTACTGACTTAGAACCATCCTCATCTAGAGTAAGACAGCTACTTATGTTATGGTGATCTATAATTTAAAACTATGTGCTAACCACACAACACCAATTTTATGAAGTTGGACAGCAGGTGGAATTCAGAGAGGGAACCTGGGTCCCCTGGCTCCTCTTTTCACTGTCCCTGCCCTTTAGAAAAGCCCTTTAGGGAAATAGATGCACTGGGGACTGAGGTGGTCAAAGGTCAATTCTGGGCCCCCAGCCTCCTTTGTGGAATCTGGCATTCCTGTGTCTTTCTTGTATTCTCTTGGGGGCCGAGCACATGGCTTCTGCATGTGCTTGTTTCTTTTTCTCGTGTTGTGCTTTTGATGGAAGCAAGATGAAAGCTGAGCTGTGAACCTTAATCTTGTCTTTGTGCAGTTCTTTCACACATCCTGTTTGTCTCGGTATAATGTAAATGAATGTTTATATTGCTCCCCTCTGTTTGATGCTTCTTAAAGCTGTAGTTTGAGGAGCAAGCATTTGCTTGTCTTTTCTAAAGCTGTAGAGAATGACTTCTGCAGGGGAAGTTCAGTGGAGGTGAGGTGGTTATCTGCCATCGTGTCTGGATCCTACTTGCCCAAGGTGGTGGAACTGCAGCTGGGAGTGTGCCTCTCTTGTTTGGGGATGGACATCCTCCCCTCCCCATAGTTAATTCTGCTTCCCAAATAGCCATTTCCCCACAGTTCACAGAGGAAAAAAATTGGTTTGCAAGATAGGTAGATATATTGGGAAAGATGGAAGTGGTTTAAAATTAGATTGTGTAGAGAGCTTATTCAACAGCATACATTTACTAGAACCTATAAAATAGAAAATTTATGATATGTAATATATGCTAATAATGCTGGTTCTATCTATCTATCTATCTATCTATCTATCTATCTATCTATCTATCTATCATCTATCTATCATTGTAGTGCAGAAGTTCAAACCAAGAGTCTCGCCAGCAGCGAATGTCTGCCATCCCAGCACCAGGCAGGCTGAAGCAGGGTGACTGGCGTTCATGGTAGCCGGTGCTGCATTTCAGGGTTCAGTCTCAAAACAACCGACAGAACCCTCAGAAAAACAGGAAGGAACTCGAAGCCTTGTGTATGCGGAACGCACTCTTACTATTGGGCTACGCCCAGTCTAACGGCGTTATTTTTGTAAGAAACAGGGCTTTACCTATGATTCACCTACCTGAGAATTTGCAGCATCTTCCTGCCTCTGCCTTTTTTCCCTTGAGACAGCTTTTCACTGTGTAGCCCTGGCTGTCCTCTACAGACCTCTACCGAACTCCCTCTATAGACCAGACCAGCCTCAAACTCACAGAGATCTGCCTGCCTCTGCCTGCTGAATGCTGGGGTTATTGGCATGCGCCACCACTGCTTATCTTTTCATTTATTGTCATGGATACATACCACACAAGAGGTGTCATAATTTTATGGGTCGACTGTGTTCTCTTTAGTTTTAATGACAAAAATATGATTACCAAGAAGGATTTTTAATATGGATTGGGTGATATTTCGATGAAAATAGAGTTGGGTATTGCAAAAATGCAAAGTTAGATTTTTATTAATTCCTACCTATAAAAGAAACTAGAAGCCAAAAGGAATACATTCTTCCCTATGAAAATTTTACCTCAATGACAGGGTTCAGGACATACTATCCCCAGCTATGGCACCATGATATTTGTGAAACATCTATCTCAATGATGGAGTTAAGGACCCATTACCCCTACATATGAAACTGTGACATATGTGAACCAGCAGGCACCGTCAGATTGTCCTTACCTTTCCTTACCTGAGAAGTTTCTGACTGTTTTCTTGAGAAAGGTGTAAGATTTGTGTCCCAGACAAACCCTCCCTGTACTCCGATGAAAAAAAGTCCCTAATGTTTGTCATAGAAATACCTGAAGAAAAGCATACCCATTAGAGCTTACTTTGTATGCGTCATTGTGTGTGTGATGTATATGTATATACATGTTTATGTGCATGTAATGTATGGATTAGTGCATGTTTGTGTGTGTGATGTATGTATGTATTTATACATGTCCATGTATGTGTGTGTGTATGTATCATGGGAGCCAGAGGTCAATATCTGATGTCCTCCTAAGATACTCTTTACATTTATTTTTATTTATTTATTTATTTGAGGCACTGTCTCATTCTGTAGCCTTAGCAATCCTGAAACTTGATATATAAATTGGATTGGCCTCAAACTCAATATGTAGATTGGGTTATCCTCAACCCCACAGATCTACCTGCCTCTGCCTCCTGAGTGCTGAGATTGAACACATGTGTCACTAGGCTTGGCACCTTTACCTTATCTTTTGAGACCGGATCTCTTCATATTTGTGTAGCAAGTGTTTTATTGACTGATTTATCTCTCAGCCCTAGATCTTTTTATTTTGTTCTAAGACAGGTTGTCCTGAAATTACTTTGTAGACCACCATAGCCTCAAACTCATAGAGATCCTCCTGCCTCTGCCTCCTGGGTGCTGGCATTCAAGGTATGCACCAGTGCACCTAACTTCCAGTCCGAGAGCTTATTTAGGTAATTTTTTTAGTCATACTTTTCCAGTACTGTTCACTTATACATCAACTGTAACATAAAAACTATACAGATTTATTTACTTGTTCAAGTTTTCTTTCTTGTGAATGTCCCAGTTTTGTGTGCAATTTATATTAGATACATTTTTGTTTATTACAATTTATATTATGCATTTTGTTGGCTTCATCTCATTTCTTCTTATGAAAGCTTCAGCCATAAGCTTAAGAGGAGTGGGAAAGAATTTTTACTTTTCTACAATGAAATATTTATTTATTTATTCATTCTAAGAATAAAATCAGGTCTGGTGTTAGTTTATAAAATGTTGTTAAAGGAATTTAAGATAGCCTTCACTTCTTTTAGCTAGGAGTTTCATTCACTTACTTAAGTTATTCATTGAGGACTCTGTGCTTTGGTGATAAGCTAATGGCAAACAAATAAATGTATAGCAAGCTTCCCATAGCCTTTTCCTAAAGACCTCTTTGTGCTTGTCACTTTGTGAGGCATTCTGGGAGATACTGACATTGTGAAACTTTATGGATTTCTTCTTAGATATCCAGCACTTTGTCTGTTACCTGTGTCCAGAAGAATTTTATGCCTACGTGAATGAAAGAATATGTATGTTGTAGTCATCCTGAAGAAATGTTCTCTTGTACTTAGGATATTGTTTTGGGGTGGAGATAGTTTGCCCCCACCCAAAACTCACGCTGTGGCTTGCCCCTGATTGCAGCAGTGTTGGAATTCTTTTAATATGGATTGCTGGCTTTCAGGAGAGTTTTTGCTCTGGTAATGGTGGAATGGTTCCTGGAAGAACAGGTTGTGATAGTGAGTCTTCCTGAGTGTTGGTCTTTTTGCCTGTTTTTTAGCCATGTGTCCAGCCTACACAAAGTCCTCAATAGAATGTGAGCAGGTGCTGGCACTGTGTTGGACTTTCCAGTCTCCACAACTATGAACAAAAACTCTCTTTTATCTATTAATTTCTCAGGCCCCGGGATACTCTGTTTTAAACAGAAAACAAACTAAGAAACTTAAAAGCCATATTTATGTGAAAAAGATAGCTAATCATATGGGATTCCCTGGGGATATACCTGCGTCCCTAAGAGCAGGACCCGCTCACTATGACACATACACAGACAACATAGTAGAGATGAAGAGGCTCCGCAGGGAACATTAAGGAGGCAGCATTGACTCTAACCAGGGAAAAAATGGGAGTTAGTGTTGGGTGCAATAGTGGCTACAGACCTTCAGGAACCTGAGAAATTAGGTTGTGTTTTTAAGGACTGAGGAGTCACTGGCTCTTGAGTCATGAAGCCGTTGGTGGGATATAATAATTAACTCCAGCATCCAGTAAGCAGAGGATGTGGGTTCACTGTGAGTTTAAGGCTAGCCTGGTCTATGAGTGAGTTCCAGGCTTGTTAGGGCTATATAGTGAGACTGTGTGTGTGTTTGCGTGTAAACTTATTAAAGTCACTAGGTTGGTAATACTGGTTTTTACATCTCTTATATGCAAGGTGTTTATGTATTTAAGGGGATAGAGTATTTAGTTGTCGCATTCTCGTTTTATTTTCTGACATCTTACGGTAATCAGCAATAATCCCCACTGCTTCCCTTACTAAATTGACATAATTCTTCCTTTCTCCCTCTCCTTCCCTTCCCCTTTTCCTTTTTTTCTCCTTCCTGTCTTATTTTCTTCTTTCTGAGACAAAGTCTTTCTGAGCAGCCAGACTTGCTCTCCAGCTCTCTGTGTTGCTTATGCTGGCCTCAATCAAGATCCTCTAGCCTGAGCCTTACTTACAGATAGGATTGGTATCACTGGCTTGGAAATAAGTTCTTTTTTATTTGTTTGTGTTTTTTGAAGTATTTATGCGTGAATTCACTGAAGATGTGTTATGTTCATAAAAGTTCAGGAGTAACGATATACCACGCAGGGTAGCTAAACTAGTAGAAAGGCAGGGAGGGAGTGCTTGTGTTGAGAAGAAAAGTTACCGTGTTCTTTTCTGAGCATCGAGCTGAAGAGATATTCTGTGTGCCAGGCACTTTCCTTTATTTCATAGTCCCTGCAGTATCCCAGGAAAAATGTTGATCTTCAGATGAGGGAGAGGCTTAGGGAGCTGTTACGTGTGGGTATGAATCTTAAGTCTTGGGTTTGTATGAATTTGGTTGTAGAAGGAAGATTGATAGGAAGGCATTCTATTAATTCAAAAGACCTCTGTGATGTCCTCTTCCCTGGAGTAGATGATTAAACAAGTATATAGCCAGAGTGCCTCAGTGTCCCTGGTCACCAAAATGTCAGGATCTAAGGTGATGTGAATGGTCTTCTATACTATCTGAAGTCAAGTTAGGTCCATTAAACCTTCAGCTCCAGCACCTCACTCAACACTTGAAGAATTACTCTTTTGGAAGGGTTATAGTCTGAATGAACATTTCCTTATTAGGACAAAATCATGTCTGAATTTCTGCTTTCCAAACTGACTTTAAAAAATAGAGTGTGTGAATAGTCATGTGCATTGGTGTGTGCACATTGTGCATGGAGGCTTGATGTGCTGTTTCCCTCAATCATTTCTGAGACAGTCCCTCACTGAAGCTAGGCTAGAGCTTACTCGTCCTGCTAAACTGGTGGGCCAGAGAGAGATCATCCTGCCTCTGCCTCTGCCTCTGCTTCTGTGATGATATTATTTTAGGCCTACTGTCTAAACCCTGCTTTTTCTTTTTCTTAGAAGACTTTTTTTTAAATAAAAAATTCAGTAAAGACTGCAGTTGATTTGTGTTTAAATGCATATACCCTTTAAAATTTTTTCATTGACAGTTTTTTTATACAAGTATATAGTGAATTTTAACCATTTTCACCCCCTTCACCTGTTTTCATCCCCTTCCCTCTCTCCTGAAAGGAGAGGTGCTTCTTCCCAACAATTTTGCCTCCCACTTTGATGTCTTTTTCTCTAAATGATGAATCACTGAGTTTAATTAGAGGTGTTTGCATGAGCATGATTTGGGGGGTTATTTACTAGAGCATGAGCAACTTATTAGTAGCTACACTCTTAAAGAAAATGACAGCCTGTGCCTTAGCAACCGTTACCTACCCGTAGACCCTCAAGGAGGGCTGAGGTCTCTCATAAGCCTTCTCCTGTGCATGATGGAGTGTTGATGGTCCTAATCTTGCATAGGCAACTGCACCTGTGGTGAGTTTATAGCCATAGAAACCAAATCGTGTCCAGAAGACACTGTTTGACAGCATTGCTCCCCATCCCATGGTTTCCACACTCTTTCCATTCCCGCTTCCTCTGTGTTACCTGAGCATCCCTGACCATGTTTGTAGATATGTGATATAGGAGAAAGCACTCAACAGTAACTTATTCACAGCTCTTTGACCAGTTACGGTCTCTGCAAGAAGAAGCTTCTTCAGGGGCGACTCAGGGTAGCACAGATTGTGTGTGGAAACATAAGTATTTAGAAGACAGTTTGGCAGTGTTTCCATTTGACAAAGCGTCAGTTGTGATTCCCTGCTTGGGTTTATGACCAGCCATCCTTTTTTCACGTTAGAACTGCTGATTAGAGTCAGGTCTTCATGTCGATCCTCCAGGCACATGGTTTTCTATAGTCAGAAATGAGTAAGTGCTGCCTGTTAATTTGCTTGCTCCATTGATTTGTAGACACTTTGGTTCTTTGGGCCTTAGTATCTTTCTCAGTAAACTGAGTTTTGAGTTAGAGTAGATCACATGCCCTTCCAGCTCTGAATGTTTCTGCTGTCTGTGGAAAATGATTCCTTAGGGCCTTAGCTCATGAATGGTTAAAAACAAACAACAAAATCAAAATCTAGTTTAATCCCCTTCACTTTGCATTTATTACGTTAAAAAGGGACTGTACTAACGTGTTAGATCTTCTGCAGTTAAACATAATTCCTAATTTTCCGAGGCCAGCTGTAGATCAGGATTCTAAAGGCCTAATGGAAAAGGGTGGGTAATGTGTTTGTCAAGAGGCCACTTAGAGAAATCAGTTCCATGTAATTTTTAATATGGTTCCTTGGACAAAATTTTTATGACTCAGTATTACAGATGTCATTAATTTATAATGGAAAATAGTGAGACAATATGACAATTATCTTTAGACTTAGGAATACTTAGGCAGCAGGGGGAGTGATGATTGAATAGTTCCAACAGAGGCCATTTCAAAATGCTGCTAAGCTGAAGCCCTGGTGGCACCATTGAGCTGTGGGCCCCAGTGCCTCTGAGCGCCCTTATATGCCAGCCAACTGATAGAATGACATCAGCATCTGTTGGCAGTGCCAGCACCTCATGGTTTTTTCTCACCGAAGGAAACCTACACACATTTGCCTTTCTGGGGAGGCTGTGCTGCACGGGAGGGAGGCCAGTTTCATTTGTTCCTCCCCAGTCAGATTTCCTCCTCCACCTTCCTCTGAACTCTAGGCATTTTAGAGACGTTAGCAAACCTATTGCAGGTGCATTACAGACATCGTTATAGGGAAGAAGAATAAAATACATCTGTCTTTTGTAAAGTAGGAGCTATAGTGGTGTATTATTTGTGTTTTAATAAAAAAAGCTTGCCTGAAGTTCAGAAGGCACTGCAGCCACACTAGTCAGCCATTCAGGCCAGGGTGTGTGTGCACACACTTTTAATCCCAGGAGATTGAGGCAAATGGATCTCTATGAGTTCAAGGCCACCCTGGGCTACACAAGATTGCTCCAGAAACAGATCCAAGTAGTGGTGGTGGTGGTTTACACCTTTAATATCAGTGTTGGGGAGTCACACACTTTTAATCCCAGCACTGGAGAGGTGGAGACAGGATCAATATTGCTGGGCGGAGAGAGGAATATAAAGGGGAACAGACAGGAACTCAGTGAAGTGTGGTATCTGAGGATTCCTGGAGACAGGATCTCCCCTTTCATTCTGAAGATTTGGTGGAGGTAAAAGGTCTCCCTGGTGGTTGGTTGCTTTGCTTTTCCGATCTTCAGCTTGAACCCCATTATCTGTCTCTGGGTTTTTAGTCTTCATGGACGTCATGTCTTACTTTAAGTAGAGCCTCTTACCTGTGCAGCCCGCAGTATCCTAAGAGTAGAGAAATCCTGTAATACAAAAAGCCACTGGCCTGAGTTGGGAGGTCTGAGTTTTACCTACGTCCTGAGTAGAATTCTGAGAGTTGATTTTGTGTCTTCCAATAAAAAATATGTGTTGACATTCTCTTTTGTTTCTTGCATTTTTACATTATTATTGTTGTTGTTATTTGGTGCTCATGCTTCTCATATCTTAATGGCCTGGGGAAATCAGACAATAACTTTGTGGAGTCGCTTTCTCTCTTTCCACTTTAAATAGGTTCTAGGAATTGAACTCATGTCACCAGGCTTATATGGCACATAGCACTTTGACCCACAGAGCTATCTCACTGCTCCTGTATGTTGACTTAGTACTTAGAATCATAGTACTTAGAACGTGACCTTATATGGAAGCATGGTTTGGAAAGAGGTCAACAAAGTCGTTTGCACAGTTCCTATAGGAAGTGGGCAGTTGAGCACAGAGACAGACATGTACATGGTAATGTTTGAAGAACTCCTTCAACAAGGCATGGGACTCCTAAGCCCTTAGAAACCTGAAGAGAGAAACGGAATATATTTTTCCTTTGCAACCCTCAGAGAAGCCATCATGCCAACATCTTTCTTTTAGATGTATGGCCCTGGAATTGGGCAACTTTTGATGGTTTAAATCACCCATTTGTTGGTGCTGTTATGGTGACCTCAGGAAAGTACAGGCATGATTATGCAAAGTCATGCAACTTTGGACAAACGTCTTAACTTGGACATCTGCTTCATAATTTGTAAAAAGTCAACTTTTAGAGTAGATAATATCAGGACCCTCCCGTTCTGCCGTTTGATGACTAAACTTCAAAAAGTGTGTTCGGTTTTCAGCAAAGTAATTGTAGTTGTATTTCTCAATGTAGCTGAAATATATAAACATGCTGTTTTCAGTTCCCAGTTTTGCTCTTTTCATTCAAGAGTCATTGATGATACTTCCCTTAAGCCTTAGGGTTGGGCAATTCTGTCTCTTCCAAGTTGACACTAAACAATGACAGCATGTCTAGTCTATATGTGAGTATGCTATGTGTCCTAAGAACATTAACACTCAGAACCGTATACCTGTTTTCTAATGATTTGAGCTAATGTAATTTGGCAGTCATTTTGAGCTTTTCTTCACTAAACCCTTAGAACATTTTCCTATGAGCATCTATCGGCCTACTGTAGAGTTTCCAAAGCAATCATTTGGTTATTTGCTGGAAGTCTCACCTTGGCAAACAATAACACAGCAGCTATGTTATGGAATATTTGATTGCGCTGTGAAACTCTGAGACTGTGTTGACTGTGTTAATGAAAGTAGCTTTGGATCAGGGAGTGGAGCTAGTGAATAGTTGACAAGAATTAGCCATAGAGAGTTTGGAGGAGCCAGGAATATGGGTAGAGAGATGCACAGGAAGGAGTAGGGAGGGACTTAGAGATTCATAGTCTTTTTGGTTTGGATGAGTGAAGACATGCTTCACTTGCTGGGTCTCTGGACAAAAAGGTGGGTCTCCTGGTTGCTTCTCAGCCTCTCTGAGAAATCTCTAGCAGATTTTTACCCTAACATCCGAATCCTGAGTCTTTATTGGTAAATAGAATTACAGAGACTTAGTTAAAACCTACATTTGGTGGCAGAGCCGATGCTGGCTGGACTGGAAATCCTACCAGACAGTGGTCTGAGCGATGGGGTGCTGACTGTGGGGGCCTCAGGGCACAGGCAGTGGTTAAAATATCAGTAAATTTAGGTGTTGCCTCTAAGCCAACAGGAAAACAGCACAACATGCTTACACTATTAAGTGTACTTCAACACCAGATTTCCCTAAGTTAGGCAGCTCAAATGAAGAGGCCTTCTTCTTTGGCTTCTGCATCCGTTGCATGCAGTGGTTCAATGATACAAGATGAAGACTTTGTAGGCAATTATATCTCAGAGGGATACAGGGAGGAAAGAACCACTCACCTCTGTACCAGGAGCTCTTCTGAGGAATCTGAAGCACACACTGTCTCTCTGAACTCACTAACCCTGGACTTCAGGATAATTTTTTAAATGTGCCTTAAACTTTAAGGAAAGGAAATTAATATAAAATTATCTCTTATTTCTAAAAAAAATAAATCATGTATTTGATTCAAAACACATTTTTTAAAGATTCATTATTTTAAATTATGCACATGAGTGTGTGTGCAGGCGCACATGCGTGAACAGGTGTGTGTGTGGATATGTGTGTATACACACGCGTGAGTGCATATGCACTTGACTGCTGATGCCCACTGAGGCCAGAGGCATTGGATCCTGCTGGAGCTGGAATTACAGGTGGCTGTGAGTTGCCCCACGTGGGTGCTGGGAATTGCTTGTTCATACTCTGCTGGGGCAATATGTACTCTGATCCCCAAGTCATCTCTCCAGCTTTACAAAATGAAAATATTTTTTTTTTAATGTATGAAAAGTTTCACTTTGTTCTTTTATCAGGGGTTTTCCCTAATTTTCCCAGAACCCATTCATGCCTTATTGCTCTGCTAGGATGCCCACTGCCCTCAGCCCGCCATTATACAGAGACCAAGGGCCTAGGTTGGGCAGTGGATCAGCTTTGGCTAGATGTTCTGATGGCCTTGATGGCTCCTATTTCCTTTGTAGTCTGCACAGAAGTGGTGAAGGGGCAGGACATACTCGCTATATGCAACCAAGTTTAAATTGAATGGAGCTTTTTTTTTTAAGGATTATTATTCTGCCTTCCTGAAGTTTTTCTAATACCTATGATTTAAAATATTTTCTTTGATTTAAGCTTTCTGCTTAGTTTCACCCACTCATGCATCTTCTGTAGGTCAAAATGAGGACCTTAAACGTCCTCATTGTTACTAGCTAAGTCTAAGGCGGCTCTGATGAGTCACTTGTGTGTCTGTGATTATGAACACTGGCAAAGCACCCTCACAGTGGGAGGACTTCAGATAAAATCTCTACCATGAACATCTGCACATATCTCCTTTTGAAAGGGGATGCTTTTTTGCCATTTTAAATGGAAAACTTGTGGAAGTTTTTTTAATGTTATAACTATCTTTGTATAAATATATAAAGTGGATAATGCTATTTATAATTTAGGTTGTTAACGAATAAATGGTGATGATTAGAATTGTCCACAGGTACCTACACTCATGGTCAGTTCTCTGCATTTGACCAGTTGTAGATTTCTGCCAGTCTCCATCTGTTGCAAAAGAAGCTTTGTTCATGAGCTACACTTATCTGTGTTTAGAAGAGTAAGTGTTTAGAGTCCAGTTAGAAATCACATTGGTTTAGGGAATTGGCAGCAGTAGGTTCTCTCTAGGGTCCATTTGAGTTGAATTAAACAGCTCTTGGTCACTCCCAAGAGATCACTGCTGCCTTTGCACCTTTTGTTCCTCTTTTTCTTTTTTTTAAATTTGAGATTATGTTGTTTTGACTGGTCTGGAACTCTTTGTAGACTAGGGTGATTCCAAATTCACAGAGATCCTCTTGCCTCTGCATTCTGAGTACTGGAATTAAAGGTACAATCACTATTCCCAGCTTCTAACTATCCTTTTCATTCAGTGGTTTTCAACCTGTGGCTCTCTACCCCTTTTACAGGGATTGCCCAAGACATTCCTAAAACACAGATATTTGCATTACAATTCATAGCAGTAGCAAATTTGCAGTCATTAAGTAGGAAAGGAAAATAATTTTATGGTTGAGGGTCACATACCATGAGGTATTAAAGGGTCACCGCATTAGAAAGATTGAGAACCAGTAGTTATGGTTTGCATTTTTCTCTAAAATCTTTATATCTGAGTGAACTCATTCATTCACTCACTTTCTACCTTTCTTCCTTCCTTAACTTCAGAAGTGATTTCTTTGATTAAATCATCAATCTTTCCTAATATATAGTAACCATATTTCCTAGTATAATATATATTAGAGAAGATTTAGGATTTAATGTTACATATATATACACACATATTCACTACACACTTGTGCATGCACACATACACACACACAGGATGAATAATTGATTAATAAATCTTCAGGAAGTCATCATGTAAGCCAATGGCTGATACATAATCTGTATTAAATATAAGCTTAATATTATAAACATTTATGTTCTCCTGTGTATGTCTGTGTATAACTTTTGGTTTAATAATAACCATTTTTATTTTGTATTTATGTATGTCTTATGCCTTTCCTGTAAGCAAATGTGTCCAGCAACAACATTTGGAATTGTTTTGCACATTTTCAAACTTACTCCAGTTGGTGCATGCTGTGTTGTGCTGTGCATTCGCTTTCCTACTCGTTCGGTTAGGGCAGGGGAAGCCAGCATATGGATGTGTTTAACTCTGTGATTGGCCTGTTCCATAGTTTTCCCTCTTGTAACTATAGGCTATTTACCTTTCCTAGAAGAATGTTTAAGTTTTCCCTGAGTTTGTGCTGCTCTCAGCCATTTGCCGTGGACATTTACATGTGTGTACACAGGAAGCTCCCGACAGAGGTCTTGGAATTGCTCAACCGCAGAGGACCACTCAGCCTGGCCACACTAGACACTGTACTTTGTTTTATATAGTAATGATATTTTTCAGAATGTTTGCTAGTGCCACAGTTTTTGCCATTATTGGTCTTCTGTGTGAAAAAAATGAAATTATATGGTTTAGTTTTATTGTTTCTCTTGGTAGTTGGTGTATGCCCTTCCCTAATTTTTTTCTGCAGATTGTTTTAGCTCAGTTCTTGTTGTTGACGCTGTGTCTCACACTTCGCTAGGTTGCCTCGACTGGCCTGGACTTCACAATTTCTTGCCTCATCCTTCTAAATGGTGCCTCCTCTGACTTGCCTTTATCTTTTGATAGAAACGTTTTTTCTGCATAGTGTCTGTGTCTTTTATAAGAGTTAAAATGCTAGCTGGTGACTTGGCTTTGTATGTTGTCTGTAGCATGCTTGTTGTGAGCAAGTTTTAAAGTTTAATATCTGGTTTATCAGACTTCTGTGGTTTCTGCTTTTCAAGTTTAACTGAAAAAATACCTGTCCAGCCAAAATCCCGAATGTGCCTCTTATATTGAAACCTGGTTCTGCCCCTCACTTTCTTTGAAATTTGATGTCAAGTGTGTGATTCTTCTTCCTTTGTCTCCAGAGTGCCGGGATCACAGACATGTGACATCATGTCCAGCTTTGAAATTCTGCATTAGTTTTGTCATGTGTGTGATCTTTAATGCCCATCTAGCCAGTTCTCCATATCTGTAAGTTTTGCATGGATTTGCCAAACTACAGATCAAAAATATTTGAGAAAGCTTCTCCGTGTTACAGATATTCTTTTCTTGGCCTTATTCCCTGAAAAAATGAATTAAAATAGCCCGTTTAAATTGTGTTTACAATTACAAGTATTTCATGCAAAACTTCCCATTTCCTATAAGGATCTGATCGTTTGTGGGCTTTGATTTGCTCAGGTGGTCCTGGAACCCATTCCCACAGATCCAGAAGGACAGCTGTTAGTGTGTGCACGGCTTCACATTGGCAACTACTTTTATTCAATGCCATGTGGAGAGCCAGTTATCCCAAAGTAACTTACTCTTCCCCACTGATACGCTGTGCTTTTCTGTTTTATATTATTATGCCAGCAGACATAAATATACTTATATATTCTTTTACAAGGCTTATTTTTATTACTTTTAATTATGTGTACCTGAATGTGTCACTGTGTGGGTATGAGCATATAAGGGCAGGTGCTCACTGAATTCAAAAGAAGGTGTCAGGTTCCCTGAAGTTGGAGTTACAGATGGTTTGGACCACCAAACATAGGTCCTGAGAACTGACTTGGGTCCTCTGGAAGAGCGGTGAGCACTTCATTTACCCACTGTGTCTTTCATCTCACCATTTTTCTGGCTCCTTCCTTCTTTTTGCTTTTTCTTTTCTCTTTTCTTTTCTCTCTTTGTTTCTTTGTTTCTTTCTTTCTGTCTGCCTGTCTTTCTTTCTTTCTTTTGTTTTTTTGTTTTTTGATTTTTTAGGCAGGGTGTTACTCTGTAGACATTGGTGGCCTGGAATTCACTGTAGTCTAGACTGGCCTTGAACTCAGAACTCACAGTGATCCATCTGCTTCTGCCTCCCAAGTTCTGGGATTAAAGGTATGTGCTGCTGGGCCTGACAACGTACATTTTTTTCTTTCATCTCTTCACATGTCATCATTAACTATTTTGATTGCTTTTTCATTCATTTATTTTATTTATTTGAAGTTAGGGTTTCTTTGGGTAGCCCTGACTGTCCTGGAACTCACTCTGTAGACCAGGCTGTCTTGGAATTTACAGAGAACCTCTTGCCTCTGCCTCCCAGTGCTGGGGTTAAAGGTGTGTGCCACCAGGCCTGACAGTTTATGTATTGTTTTGTCTTTCATCCCTACTTAGTTTGCCTTTTATTCAATTCTAAAGTATCCAGTTTATACTTTTTTCTTTTCTTTTTTCTTTCTTTCATTTAAAAAAAAATTGTTTGATTGTTTTAAGACCAAGACTTTCTTTGTAGCTCAGGCGGTCTTTGAACTTCCAATCCTCCTATGTCAGCCTACCAAGTGCTGGGATTTCATTTATTTGCCGCCATAACTGGTCCTATTTTCTATGTCTATCATAGCATATTATCTTTATAAGTGTTCTGCTTTCCTTAGTTCTTGTATTCCTGGAAATAATCTTTGCTGTGATTTCCTAGTAGTAGAATTTATAGTTATTGAAGCCACTTTTTTATGAATGAGCTTTATTGTTTGTTTTTCTATTCTTTTTTAATGGACTTTTTTGTTACTACTCTCATTAAGATGAATCATCCTCTTCTAAGTATTGATCATAGCTTGTACCTGAATAAAACGTTCCTGTGAAACCGCCTAAACTAGTGGTGGGAAATGAATATATAGGACATGATTTTTCAGTTTCTTCACCAATATTAGTTTGTATTCTTATATTCCTCTTGAGTCTTTGCTAGTAATTAATACTTTTCTTCATAACCACCAGTTTCATTCATGTATTCAAATATATTTCAAATGATATTGGATGGTCTGTAATTTTTTCCTGATAAAAAAAAATAAAAAACCAAGCATTTAAGGTTATACCTTCCTTTTATGTAGTATTATTTATCTGGGATGGAAGCTTTTCTGGTTCATTACATTCTTCTAATGAACCAGAATTTTCCCTTTAATTTCTGCTTCTGTCTTCTTTTCCTCTTGTTTTCTCCTTTCCGCTCTGATCTATCTGCCTACCTAGATTTTTTTCCTTTAGTCTGTTGTACACTGAGTTAATTTTCTTTTCTATTTTGTATTATAGAAAATACACTCATGAAAGGGTGGGAAGGAAGAAGAATTAGAAAATAGTAATAAAATACAAAGTTTCAAATAGAAATACATTTTGGTGTCTTTTGTACAGTTGGTATTAGAGTTATTAATAAATACATTTCAGACTTTATAGGAATGAATTTCAGATATCTTGCCAGAAATACTGGCATATAACCATGGCTACAGAATGCCAGTTAGCTTGATTCACTTATTCACCTTTTCACATCAAAATATCCCATTATACCTCATAAGTAGGTTCAATTATTATTTGTTACTTTCAGCATGATAGGTTTTAATATGTATTACTTTCATCATAGTCCATTTATAAATATTCTGTGATTGTATTATAGCCCTCTTTGATTTATTTTGAGTCATGTCTTAAATTTCTTAAATACATTTTAAGATCATTTTTGTAACTGGAAATGTTCATTGATAGCGCGCTTGCCTAACATGGGCATACCTTGAACTTGATCCCTAGCACTGGAAGAGAAGCCAAGCAAAAATTTGTCACTTTCTAATTTAAGTACCTACAGTATATTAAGTGATTTGTTGAAATTTCCTTTCTGACCTGGTACATGGTCAGTCTTAAGTTTTAACTTATTTTAATTTTAATATATGTGTATGTATGTGTATCTCGATATATATGCTATGCTGGAGGGTGCCTTTGGAAGCTATAAGTGGGCACCTGATATCCTGAGGCTGGAGTTACAGGCAGTTGAATGTCACCTGACACGGTGCCAAGAATGGAGCTTGGGTCCTCTGGAAAAGAAGCAAGTGTTCTTAACTGCTGAGCTCTTTTCTGGCCTCATCAGTTTCTTTTTCAGTCATTGTATAATTGAGATAATTTTACATTCTATATTTATTAAATTGAAAATTCTATGTAATTTACAGATCAATTTTTATTTGGTTGTCATTAAAATGTTTTACCTGATTACTAAGCTTCTGGCAGTTTTTCTGGGTATATTCTTGCCATGTGTAGAGCATTTCCTCATTTTCCCTTCCTGTTTGTGAAAGCTGCTCTGCTAAATCCAAAGTTTATGATTATTATCTTCATAGGATTTTCTGTTTCTATTATCAGGTGTTCTTAGTGGCATGAAAACTTTTCCTGGAATAGTCTATTTTCTGATGTTAATATTTTGTTACAAGTTTTTTTTTATTAAAATTTGTTAGATATTTATTTTCTAAACTTTTCTATTTATCATCTTTAAGAACAAAGAGATGATACTTATCATCTTCTATTTATCTCTTTCTTTGTACCAATTTATTTCCATAGTGTAGTGATCTATACTTATTAACAGGTTGTACTTATTGCAAATAGTAATAAAACTGAAATTTTTTCTGTTATAGTATATATTTTGTTTGATGTGTATGTCTGTATCCTTCTTGTCTTCGGATTTTACCCAAATGTTTTGTATTTTCTGCTATGCTGACGTCCATCTTCTGATAGATGTGTACTTATTCTGTTACTTTAGAATAATTTTTTCATTTCATTGTATAACAAAGATTGTAAGCAGAAGAAAATTCATCTTGAGAATCACAAGCTAACAGATGTTATTTTTCTTGTAGAATATAAAATCTGGAGGAGGACACACCACTAGCAACTCAGGTCCTGTCTTTCAGGTTCTCATCCCTTACACCATGGACTTCACCTCTTTTTGTTTGTTTGTGTTTTGTTTCATGGATACAGACTGGCCTTTTAACTTTCAGATAGCACATCAGTGTACCAGGCAGACAGAGGTTGGGCAAGGACAAATGGGAGAAGAGAGATAGTCATTAAGAAGTCCACTGTTGTCAGAAAAGGAGTGCTGGCCAAGAGATTTATTTCCATTTTGTGGTTCAGAGCTGTGTACCTGACCATCTGTAGCTGGGGAGGCTGGAGGAAACTGAGACTCAGAATTGGAATCAGAGTGTCTACAGAGCTATCTCTCACATGTCTTTAGTTCCCAAAAGTTTGCAATGAGCTCTTGTTATTCAGTATTTCTGTTCTTTCTGTAATGTAACTTAGACTAAGTACATCTTGCTTAAACATTGAACAACTGGCACAAAATTAATTGGCTGTTGATATTTACCAAGTACTTGGTATTCCCCTGTTCCCTACTAACTTCAGATCCGTTTCTGGGCCATGAGATGACTTGCTGCATTATTTCAGTTTACCCTTGGAATGCTAGGCAAACACTACTCATCACTGAACTACATCCCAGCTCAGTTTTTTTTTTTAAGTTTTAAACCTTGTTTTAGTTGTGCTTACAATCGTTTATAGATGGTTTCAAATGAAATAGGACCAGAGGGATGCTTCAGAATAAAGAGCTATGTATTATGTTGATTGTAGATTCTTTGGTAATTATAACAAGTTTATTCCTATAGAATTCACAATTGGTGATTGACATTACATCCTATTTTGGATTGCTCTCAGAGCCCAGATTTTTAATAATCCATATTAAACCCATTTCTTTTGAAAACCATCCAATATTTAATTTCATTTTAGACAGTTGTATCATCGGCTGCTCTGTCTAGACTATAACAATAGCAGTTCTCACTGCCTGTTTTCTTATAAGTGAGAGAAAAGAACGTAAGCAATTAGATGGTAAGTTCTCACTGAGAATTGCAACTAAAAATAAAGTTTTTATACTTTATTTTTAGATAGTCAGTCATCGCTACCCCTTAATGTGACTCATTGTTATAATGTTACTATCTCAATGAGGAAATAAATAACATTCAGTTTTGAAACAGATACATAGATGCATACCCTGCTCTCTTCAGTTCTAGATTGTTCTTTATGTTCACTTAAAAAGTGACAGGGAAATTGTAGCCAACCTTGCTGTATAGTCAGTCAGGCCTTATCTCAGACAAGCAAACAAAATTATCCCCCAACAAAAAGTGAAGAGAAGACTTTGCATTTATGAAAATATCTGTCAATAGTTTATGGCTTTTACCACCCATGGACTAGAAAATATGTGTGTTTGTAAGACCTACTATTACTACATTCTTTGCTTCTCCTTATACCCCATGTTCTTTGTGGGGATTTTGATCTATAGCCAGTACTGTTTTGATATAAAGTACTTGGCAAGGATGCTTCTGAACTCAAACATCAAATATAGAATCTTTGAGGCCAGCATAGATAGCTAAAAATTTTGTCTACACCAGAATTGTGCATAAGGAGAGGTAACCACTCTCTCCTTCCTGTGTTCATTTGGTAGAGCTTCCTTTTCCACTGGCCTGATGCTGTTGGATGAAATGAATGGGTAGTTTTTCAATGTGAATTGTACCTAAAAAGAAATCATGAAAGGTTCCATGCAAAGTACAAATTTGGTTGTATGTGCTTACATTGATCGTCCCTAAAACGGGTGAAGATATTACAGTTGCTCTATAGCAGAAACATGAGTGTTAGTAATGATAATGATAATGGTGGCCAGCAGTCTTTTTCACACCAAGCGCTAATAGACAGGGCACAAGACAAGCAAGCTGTCTTGTAACCTTTTCCCAAGAGGAAGAACTTTGTTAGACTACTATACCCTGTTGCTATTCATCTAGACCTACTTCTAGTTCAGATGCTGAGATGGTATATAAATATACATGTGTATCAACACAGACACACAGATACACACACACACACACACACATACACACACACACACACACACACACACAAGCACACACACAGAATGAACATTAAGAGCCAGGCATGATTGTAGTTGGAGACTGCCTGTTTGTTTCCTGGCCTCTCAGACTCGAAATAATCACACAGAAATTGTATTAATTAAATCACTGCTTAGCCTATTAGCTTATGCATATTTCTAGCTAGCTCTTATATCTCAAATTAACCCATTTCTATTATTTTATACTTTACCACGAGGCTCGTGGCCTACAGGCAAGGTTTCATCTGGCGACTCGCATCTTTCTCTTCTGGCAGCTACATGGCATCTCCTTGAGGCTGCACTCTCGCCATATCTCCTCCAGCCTGACTATATTCTGCCCTGTCAAGACCCAAACAGCTTCTTTATTAACCAATGATAATAAAACACATTCACACACACAAAGGGGAACCCCACATCACATGATGACCCTGAGGATTGGGAGTTAAAGACCAGGTAGGGCAGCATAGTCAGACCAGATACTGCGTTTCTTGAGTAAAGCACATTATTTTCTTCCAGTCAGCTAAAGGCCTAAAGCATGGACCCCGAAGAAGGAGGTTTTAGCCTTTAGACTGCCTTCCAGGCCCAAGCTTGCATCAGCAGCTGCCCCGTCTCCCACCTCTTGACTTGTCCTGCAGATTTCTGACTTGATAGCCTCCAAGCTGTTCTCTTGCTCTTCCACAGCCCTGCAGTTCTGTTTCTGTAAAGAACCTTGAGAAGTGGCGGCCACTATGCCTTTCCTAGTCTTCACGTTCCAGACATCCTCTTAGCTAGGGACAGAATGCTCGCCATTAAAGCTACAGAGGAAATCACTCCAATTTAAATTTGAGATTCATTTATTCTCTTTTCCCTCCTAAGATCTTTCGACAATGATGTTAGTGAGTGATAAAGGAGCCGGGGATGCTTTGAAGAGAGGCTGCTGCTATCCATGAATTAATCTGTCCTCACGGAAGTAACCCCTGACAGTTCACATTTACCAGACCACTTGCTGACACATGGGGCAGTACGAAGGCTTTTATACTGCAGGAATACCTTCACTTGAGTGGCCAGACTCTTTATACTACAGCAATACTCTAACTTCAGTGGTCAGACTGTTCACCACACATACTCAGTCTCCACAGAAGCCTCCTTGTTTCACTCCCTCTTGATGTCTGCCACTGCACTTAGTCCTGTGGATGGCCACCGCTGCCACTAAGTCCTCTTGATGTCTGCCACTGCACTTAGTCCTGTGGATGGCCACCGCTGCCACTAAGTCCTCTTGATGTCTGCCACTGCACTTAGTCCTCCTGATGGATGACATTGTATTTGTCCTAGAGGCTGGTTGGCAGAACTGTCAAAGACTTTCTTAGTTGCCATTCTTGTTTCCACCTCCATTTCATTGTCTTTGCTGTTGTCTGTGGTGCTCCTCCAGGGTGCTCACAGTATGCACTGCTTTCTATCATGTGATCTTTACTCAGATCACCCCTGGGCCGAACCATCTCTGCCATTTCCTGTTCTCTTTTTTGCTCCTTCCCAGCACACCTGAACTGTTTATTAATATGGCATCTATTTCACCTTCCCCTTCTCCATCTTTATCACAGCACAAATTTCTTGAAGGCAGGGATTTCTTCTTCCCTCCCTCCCTCCTTCCCTCCCTCAGGGACAGTGTCTTGGGTGGGAGCACTGCAGTACTCAGGGACAGTCTCTGGGATGGGAGCACTATAGTATTCAGGTCCGTGTCAGGAGTGGGAACACTGCAGTACTCAGGGACAGTGTCGGGTGGGAGCACTGCAGGACTCAGGGACAGTGTCAGGCGTGGGAGCACTGCAGTACTCAGCGACAGTGTCGAGTGGGAGCACTGCAGTACCCAGGGACAGTGTCAGGGGTGGGAGCACTGCAGTACTCAGGGACAGTGTCAGGGGTGGGAGCACTGCAGTACTCAGGGACAGTGTCAGGGGTGGGAGCACTGCAGTACTCAGGGACAGTCTCAGGGGTGGGAGCACTGAAGTACTCAGGGACAGTGTCAGGGGTGGGAGCACTATAGTATTCAGGTCCGTGTCAGGAGTGGGAACACTGCAGTACTCAGGGACAGTGTCAGGGTTGGGAGCACTGCAGTACTCAGGGACAGTGTCAGGCGTGGGAGCACTGCAGTACTCAGCGACAGTGTCAGGGGTGGGAGTACTGCAGTACTCAGGGACAGTCTCAGGGGTGGGAGCACTGAAGTACTCAGGGACAGTCTCAGGGGCGGGAGCACTATAGTATTCAGGTCCGTGTCAGGAGTGGGAACACTGCAGTACTCAGGGACAGTGTCAGGGGTGGGAGCACTGCAGTACTCAGGGACAGTGTCAGGCGTGGGAGCACTGCAGTACTCAGCGACAGTGTCAGGGGTGGGAGTACTGCAGTACTCAGGGACAGTCTCAGGGGTGGGAGCACTGAAGTACTCAGGGACAGTCTCAGGGGCGGGAGCACTATAGTATTCAGGTCCGTGTCAGGAGTGGGAACACTGCAGTACTCAGGGACAGTGTCAGGGGTGGGAGCACTGCAGTACTCAGGGACAGTGTCAGGCGTGGGAGCACTGCAGTACTCAGCGACAGTGTCAGGGGTGGGAGCACTGCAGTACTCAGGGACAGTGTCAGGGGTGGGAGCACTGCAGTACTCAGGGACAGTGTCAGGGGTGGGAGCACTGAAGTACTCAGGGACAGTGTCAGGGGTGGGAGCACTTCAGTACTCAGGGAGAGTGTCAGGGATGGGAGCACTGCAGTACCCAGGGACAGTGTCAGGGGTGGGAGCACTGCAGTACCCAGGGACAGTGTCAGTGGTGGGAGCACTTCAGTACCCAGGGACAGTGTCAGGGGTGGGAGCACTGCAGTACCCAGGGACAGTGTCAGGGGTGGGAGCACTGCAGTACCCAGGGACAGTGTCAGGGGTGGGAGCACTGCAGTACTCAGGGACAGTGTCAGGGGTGGGAGCACTTCAGTACCCAGGGACAGTGTCAGGGGTGGGAGCACTGCGGTACCCAGGGACAGTGTCGGGGTGGGAGCACTGCGGTACTCAGGACAGTGTCAGGGGTGGGAGCACTGCGGTACTCAGGGACAGTGTCAGGGGTGGGAGCACTATAGTATTCAGGTCCGTGTCAGGAGTGGGAGCACTGCAGTACTCAGGGACAGTGTTAGGGGTAGGAGCACTGCAGTACTCAGGGACAGTGTCAGGGGTGGGAGCACTGCAGTACTCAGGGACAGTGTCAAGGGTGGGAGCACTGCAGTACTCAGGGACAGTGTCAGGCGTGGGAGCACTGCAGTACTCAGCGACAGTGTCAGGGGTGGGAGCACTGCAGTACTCAGGGACAGTGTCAGGGGTGGGAACACTGCAGTACTCAGGGACAGTGTCAGGGGTGGGAGCACTGCAGTACTCAGGGACAGTCTCAGGGGTGGGAGCACTGAAGTACTTGGGACAGTGTCAGGGGTGGGAGCACTTCAGTACCCAGGGAGAGTGTCAGGGATGGGAGCACTGCAGTACCCAGGGACAGTGTCAGGGGTGGGAGCACTGCAGTACTCAGGGACAGTATCAGGGGTGGGAGCACTTCAGTACTCAGGGACAGTGTCAAGGGTGGGAGCACTGCAGTACCCAGCGACAGTGTCAGGGGTGGGAGCACTTCAGTACTCAGGGACAGTGTCAGGGGTGGGAGCACTTCAGTACCCAGGGACAGTGTCAGGGGTGGGAGCACTGCGGTACCCAGGGACAGTGTCGGGGTGGGAGCACTGCGGTGCTCAGGACAGTGTCAGGGGTGGGAGCACTGCGGTACTCAGGGACAGTGTCAGGGGTGGGAGCACTATAGTATTCAGGTCCGTGTCAGGAGTGGGAGCACTGCAGTACTCAGGGACAGTGTCAGGGGTGGGAGCACTGCAGTACTCAGGGACAGTGTCAGGGGTGGGAGTACTGCAGTACTCAGGGACAGTCTCAGGGGTGGGAGCACTGAAGTACTCAGGGACAGTCTCAGGGGTGGGAGCACTGCAGTACTCAGGGACAGTGTCAGGGGTGGGAGCACTGCAGTACTCAGGGACAGTGTCAGGCGTGGGAGCACTGCAGTACTCAGCGACAGTGTCAGGGGTGGGAGCACTGCAGTACTCAGGGACAGTGTCAGGGGTGGGAGCACTGCAGTACTCAGGGACAGTGTCAGGGGTGGGAGCACTGCAGTACTCAGGGACAGTCTCAGGGGTGGGAGCACTGAAGTACTTGGGACAGTGTCAGGGGTGGGAGCACTTCAGTACTCAGGGAGAGTGTCAGGGATGGGAGCACTGCAGTACCCAGGGACAGTGTCAGGGATGGGAGCACTGCAGTACTCAGGGACAGTGTCAGGGGTGGGAGCACTTCAGTACTCAGGGACAGTGTCAGGGGTGGGAGCACTTCAGTACTCAGGGACAGTGTCAGGGGTGGGAGCACTTCAGTACCCAGGGACAGTGTCAGGGGTGGGAGCACTGCAGTACTCAGGGACAGTGTCAGGGGTGGGAGCACTTCAGTACCCAGGGACAGTGTCAGGGGTGGGAGCACTTCAGTACCCAGGGACAGTGTCAGGGGTGGGAGCACTGAAGTACTCAGGGACAGTGTCAGGGGTGGGAGCACTACAGTACTCAGGGACAGTGTCAGGGGTGGTAGCACTGCAGTACTCAGGGACAGTGTCAGGGGTGGGAGCACTGCAGTACTCAGGGACAGTCTCAGGGGTGGGAGCACTGCAGTACTAGGGACAGTGTCAGGGGTGGGAGCACTGCAGTACTCAGGGACAGTGTCAGGGGTGGGAGCACTGAAGTACTCAGGGACAGTCTCAGGGGTGGGAGCACTGCAGTACTCAGGGACAGTGTCAGGGGTGGGAGCACTGCAGTACTCAGGGACAGTGTCAGGCGTGGGAGCACTGCAGTACTCAGGGACAGTGTCAGGGGTGGGAGCACTGCAGTACTCAGGGACAGTGTCAGGGGTGGGAGCACTGCAGTACTCAGGGACAGTGTCAGGGGTGGGAGCACTGCAGTACTCAGGGACAGTCTCAGTGGTGGGAACACTGCAGTACTCAGGGACAGTGTCAGGGGTGGGAGCACTTCAGTACCCAGGGACAGTGTCAGGGGTGGGAGCACTGCAGTACTCAGGGACAGTGTCAGGGGTGGGAGCACTTCAGTACCCAGGGACAGTGTCAGGGGTGGGAGCACTTCAGTACCCAGGGACAGTGTCAGGGGTGGGAGCACTGCAGTACTCAGGGACAGTGTCAGGGGTGGGAGCACTACAGTACTCAGGGACAGTGTCAGGGGTGGTAGCACTGCAGTACTCAGGGACAGTGTCAGGGGTGGGAGCACTGCAGTACTCAGGGACAGTGTCAGGGGTGGGAGCACTGCAGTACTCAGGGACAGTGTCAGGGGTGGGAGCACTGCAGTACTCAGGGACAGTGTCAGGGGTGGGAGCACTGCAGTACTCAGGAACAGTGTCAGGGATGGGAGCACAGCATTACTCAGGGACAGTGTCAGGAGCGGGAGCACTTCAGATCCTTGATGAGGTCAGGGAGATGAGCATTTTTGCATTTTGAAAATGTAACATTGAGCTTAAGTTTCTCTCTGAGCACAGGAGGTTATTCCTAGATATGGAGAAATCACAGCAGTTACAGGGTCTCTGCAAGGCTTCGGGGGTTTTCCTGGCCCCTAAAGATGGCAGCTGTGATGGAGGAGGTCATGTTCGGTGGCCTTGCTCTATTCCTGCAGGGAAGAGTATGCAGTACACATCCAGCAGGGCTTAGGTAGCCGGAGTGTGGTGACTCCTTACCCCCAAAGTGAATTTTAAAGTTCACTTATTTACACTGTTCTCATGGCAACGGGAAAACTCTCCTGACCTATAGCCACAGAAGACTCTGTAAAAGAAACTGTAGGAGGAAAAATAGAATAATGCCAGGAAAAAAAAAGTTTTTAATGAAGTACCATTCTTTCGCTTCCTCGGTCAACTGAGAGTAACAGAGTGTGCATTTGGCAACCAAAAGGGAAAGGTCCTCTCCTGCTGCAGCATGAACCTGCCCACATTATGAGATTTGGTTTTTGTTGACACACAGTGTAGTATGAAGGTTGGTCCTTCGAATGGAAAGTCATTAAAGACGTGAGAACCATTAGTGCTCGCTAACCTGAAGCATTTGGGACTTTGAGGAATGGTAAGTGCAAACAGCCCCGAATCCAGAGACTGTCCCAAGCGTTAAACTCTAGACTCTGGGAATGTGGACATGTCTTCAGTTACACGGATGTAGATAATTTTTCTTTCTGTGAGGTCTCTTGTCACTTCTATCTTGTCTGGACAGGGTGGAACTTCTGTGTAAATTCTATTTCTAGCTTGAAGAAACACTGAATTGTCAGCCAAAGCCAGGGCCGCTTGGAAAGTGGGAAAGACAATGAAGATGGGGCCTGTCTTCTCCTTTGGCCTGGCTGTGAACTTGGGGCCCCTGCTCTGCTTGGTGCTTTCTGGGCTGGTGCCCATGGCCTGTGCTGAGCCTTCAACTGGGCCAAGTTGAAGCAAAGCCTCTTCTCATTCTCAAGTTCGTCCTTAGGATCTCTGCTCAGTAACTGTTTTGTAGATCTTTTCTGCCATGGAACTCTGGGCTTGGAGATACTGAACACGGTGCTTGGCATATTTCTGTGATTTTGTAAGAAATCTATAGGCTGAAGACCTTGTGAGCCCTTCCTGTTCTCTCTCTCCCTCTTGTTTCTCTACTTAATAATATACATTGCTACACAAGTACACATACAACCAAGCTCTATTAAGTTATTTTTTTCTCCAAAACTATGTAAAAATAAATAAGATCTCTTCCTCCCCCACCCACTTTAAACCTGCCTGCTTCTGAGTTCTCAGCTAGTAATGTCTTGATTCCCGTTTTGGTTGAGGAACTCCATAGCCAAGTTTGTTGCATGCTGCCTCACTTTGTACTCATGGTTATGATATTGAAACTTCAGGACCACACACAGATAGCAAAGTCTCTGGCCACTTAAGCATGTAAACAGTCTGGCTTTTTATAAAGTGGAAAAATATTTCTTGTGCACTATTTTAACATGATCAGCATGTTGAAACTTGGTGTGCAACTGTGTCAACATTTCCTTGGCTCTGAAGAACAAACCTGGAGAGAGCGCCTCATGGTAACATATAAAATGCAAGCTGGTTGTTTACTACTGGGATTTAGGCTGCAATTACAGTCTGAAGCAGACTTCCAAATGTGGAATACAAAATAAATGAAATACATTTTCCTAGCATTGTAATTATGCCAGGTACATAGGGATTCCGAGAATCCGAAAAAAATCGGGAGTTACAGTGCTGTCTGTGAAGCGCCTTCTTGGTCCCTTATCAGAACCAGCCCCCGGGGTCTTGGTTGTATCCATGGCACACATCCTGAGATGTGTTGAATTTGTTACTACCCGCTGAGCATGTGGATTAAACTGGCAGTTTTCTCTTTTCTTGCTTGTCCCCACTCTGGTCCTCTGGAGGAAAACAAGCAATAAACAAGCAATCAGGGAAGCAAGCAAAAGGATACTGGCACTTGCTAGGAAGTGGATCTATTCCGCATCAGATGTTTACTGAGACACTGTTAAGACCCTTAGTTGGTGAACAAAACATTCCTTTCTTCCCTCAATGGGACTTACTCCGGAGTAAGGAGATAGGCCATGAGCAGTAAGCAGAATAAATGCTCAGATGATAGAGGTTGGTAGGTGGCAAGTCTTACCTAGCAAGAGAAGCTAAACAGGTGAAATGTATCAAGAGTGGCATGGGGAAGCTGATTGATTTTGATTTTGTTCTTATTTATCCAACTTTACTTAGGTACAGTTAACAAGTAACAATCATATATGTTCAGTACACACTGTGATTCTATGATTGTCAGTTGTGTGTACCAATTCCGTCACCTCACACAGCTACCATTGAGGGGGACATGAGAGGAAATCTCCAGGGACGTTAAATAGGGCAAGCCGGGACTGAGAGAACCTGAGGAGGTGACAGCTGCACGCCCTCTCCTTGATTCTAAACCTATAGGAGACCAGCATGTTTGAAAATTAAGGAGACAAGTTGGGTGGGGTGGAGACAAGTGGGGGACTCTCCCGGATGAGTAAATCAGCTTGAAAAGCTCTTGAGTTGTGTGACTGAGGACGTTAGGGAAGTCTTCTGATGGAGTTACGATAATTTTAACTGATGCCCAGAAACTGCCAGGAGTTTATTATATATAAGAGTTACATATTATATGTTCCAGGCAGAGAAACAGTAAGACCAGAGGTTTTGAGAGTGGAGAATGCGGTGGGAGAAGGAGGACCATGCTAGGTGAAGCTGTGCTCTGGGTGGAGTTCTGCCCCGAGTGAAACCGCTCACAGAGTGACGCTCTCGTCTCTTCGGTCTTCTCACAAGACCGCCGAGGAGAGACTACTAGAGGATGAACTGAGCATGCGCACGGATGCTGCTTGTAGACAGCGATGTGCTTCTTTAGCTCTTCAGTTCTAGTAGAACAGCCAGTGCTCTTAACAGCTGAGCCATTCCTCCAGCCCCCCAACATTAAAGGTTTTAAATTACCGTTCTTCATTGCTTTCCCAGTGTTAGAGGCAGCCGTGCTGGAGGCTGCCATACCTATCCACATAAAATAAATTTAAAAGTAAATCTTTTTAGGAAGTATCTGGTGCCTTCCAATGATTAAACAAATGTTTTGTTTTGTTTTGTTTTTTTGCTGAAAGATGTTCATTTGAGCATTATTAATAATACTTACAAACTTAAGATGACTGAGTAAAAGTCATTAAACTAATGAGAAAATTTTGACATGGCTATATAATAGAGTTAAAATGAAATAGAATTTTATTTGACTCAAGCAGAACAAAATTGTATGTACAGAATTATTTATAATGATGTTATTGACAAGGAGACTGGCTGTTTTGATCTTAATTTTATAACAGTACCTCAAGCAGGCAGGTATAAAAAGTAAGAAATGCAGTATAATTAAGTAAATATTCAATTTCTTTTTTAAAAGAATAAATGGTTGCTATAAGCCAAAGAGTACTTTAAACACAGTCTTTGCCCTCATACAGTTTGTCTGGCATCCGTTTGAAGTCCCTGGAAGAAAGGAAATTAACAACAGTACAGGGCAGAAAGGGGAAGAGTATGCCCTGTGTCATGCCAGGCCAGGCCTCTTCACCAGGACTAAGTGAGAAGAGTAGACAGGTGCTGTTTGTCCATTCTGTGCTGGAAAGTAGCAGATTCTAGCAGATGTGCCTTCTCTGACTCTTTGCTAGAGCTACATACTAAAGATAAGGACCATCATCACTCTTTTCCCGAGGAGACCACTGTGACTCAGCTAGCACTTGGTTGAATGGGAATTTATACCTAAGGCCGATGGGTCGAAGCCCAGAACATCCTTCTCCCTCCTGTGGAGCCAGCATGCACACTCCAGGAAGAGCACCGGCCCCGGGAGTATTGCTGTGCAGCAGCTCTCTGTTGCTAGGATGCACGGGTAGGGATCCTGGAGGTGGTAGGAGATGGGCAGAGAAGACAGATGTGGAACCAGGCTTGCGAAATCTCTAGAGCTCCGCACCCCAGTGTCCTCTTCCTGTCCTTTTTCTAGAAACTGCTGATAAAAGGCAGGGGAGGTATTGGGAAGGGTCAGTGCAGCGCTTCGCACGGCTGTGAGAAGGGGCTGGTGGGGTCTGTCAGGGGAGTGGAGGCATCACCTGCTCCCAAAGCAGCTAAGCTCCTTTGTCGTTGCCTTTCATCTTTCTCTTCCTATCAGAGCCACTGCTAACACTGAGGGTGGATATTCCCACGCCTGCTTTCGCGTGGGAGCCTGGGGACTTGTCCCCTCCCTCTCCCTGCTGCAGTACTACACATGCAACTGAGGTGCTGGCTCCTCCCACCTCCTTCATCCCTATACTGCCCTCCCACCTGGGTGCCTTCACACATGCTTTGTGTCAGCAAGTCCTGGTATGATCTAGGGTTTGATCTCGTCGTGGCTAGATTTGAAGATGGCATGAGATACGGAAGTCCGGGAAAAGAATGAATCTTTTTCCCTCTGCACTTTACTCTTTTCCCTGTCTGAGGGTCTAGCACTCAAAAGTTGTCTAGTACGGTGATCAAAAGGCATTGAGTTGGCAGACTGTGATCTCATTTTTACTCTTTAGGTGTGAGGCATTGGCTTAGTGACATATTTTGAGCCTCATTTTCCTTATCTGCAAAAGTGAGAGTACAATTCACCTCTAGACTAATTGAAGCACCCTGCCAAGAACTTCATGCTATGGACTGGAAAGTGCATCGAGGAGGGCTTGAACTGGATAGCATCTCGGTTCAATATGTATTTGAAGAGTCATTTCATATTAATAATTCCAGAGGAGAAATAGACTGGGAGCATTAGTAGTCCATTTATAGCTGGGTTTTTTTGTTTTGTTGTGTTGTGGTGTGGTGTGGTTGTTAATGTGACATAAACCTAGAGACACCTGGGAAGAGGGAATCTCAGTGGAAGAATTGGCTCAATCAGATAGTCTTGTGATTGTCTTGATTGAAGACTGATATGAGGGGAACTAGTGACTGTACACTTAGCACCAGCACGAGGAAAGTAGGCCTGGGCAGTCCAAAGAGGTGAGTTACGGTGTGAGCCAAGGGATAAGTAAGTAAGTAGCCATCCACCCTGGCTTCTGCTCCAGGTCTGTGCCTTGAGTTTTTGTCCCGTCTTCCCTCAATGATGGGTTGTGACCGGTAAGTGTAAGCTGAAATAAATCCTTTCCTCCCCATTGTACTTTTTCTTATAATGTTTATCAGAGCAACAGAAAGCAAACAAGAACAAAGTGCATTTATCCATTTATTGCTCTCACAACCACAATGGCTTTTTAGTGGCCCATCTGTTTGCCACGGCAAGCCCATGTTTTCTCTTCTCTGCTCAGAGAGAGAGAGAGAGAGAGGAGAGAGAGAGAGACTCTTGATTTATATATCAACTCTGAACTAATGACCCTCATTCCTTTAAAATACCATGAGCCATGAGAACTACATATTGTGGTCATATTTATCTTTCAAGCTAGATTACTATAGCTCAGGCTTTGGCCCCATGATACAGTAAGCTGTCTTCCCTGCCTGCCACTGACAGCACAGAGCCTGCCTGTTAGAGCTTGCCTAGCTCTTCTGATAATAAGGCAGGCTACAGTGAGAGGGAGCTGGCTGTAGCCTCAGGCACCTGGCAAATTATTAATGGGCCAGCATGAATGGACTCAGCTTGAATCGGGCACAGTGTACCTCTGCAGGATCCTGTCAGCCAAAACCACTGTGTCTGTTGTTTGAAGCAATACCTCTGGCTGCTTCCCAGGTGCCCTCAACACACAACTGTGGAATTGTGCCATGTTATTGTCCCTTTGTTTACCTTGCTGACAAAAGGGAACCAGTTTGTTTTCTTACTGTTTGGAGTTGCTGATGATTCTTCAGACCTTAAAATGTTTGTGATACATTGTCCCCTTAATCTGGAAACAACTATTTAATCTGCTTTATCTTATTTCCCTGTGATATAACTTTCTTGATCAGAGTCTCTGAGGAAAAAATAAAAACAAAACCCTGGGACCTGTGCCAGATTCTTTCACGGTCTCTTCTGCATCCTTCCAGGCACAGGGTCGCAGCCGCTGAACCGCTGGAGATGCTGGTGGGAATAAACACGGGTCTGAGGTGTTGGCCTCCATCTGCTCATCAGATGTTTTGTTTGGAAATGAAATGTTTCTCAGATACCCATGTTGACAGTTTGGTACTCAATGTAGCAGTCCTCAGAGGTGACTGGATCTGAGGGTCCGACCTCCTGACTAGATGAATCCGTTTATGGATTGACAGGTTAATACTTTATAGAGCAGGAACTGTTATGAAGCCAAGCGCATTATCCATCCACCCACCCCCCCTTCGTGAACACCGTGAGGTCAGTAGACTTGCTCTGCCATGGTCTTCCTGATGTTCTGCCTTAGCCGACAGGACCGAACTAACTGGGTCAAGTGTTTGAGGCATGAAAACACTGGATTCATGAGTCAAAACCAACATTTCCCCCTTTGATTTGATTTATCTCAGATACTTGATCAGAGCAGTGGGAAACTGACTTCCATGCCTGATAACCAGGTAGCCGTAAGGGAACATCCTGAATGGACATCTGCCTCCCTGAAACCTACCTTGAGCTGTTGTTTGGTGTTGGTCTTGTTTTTTGAGACAAGATCTCACTCTGTAGCCCAGGCTGGCCTTGAAGTCTTGGCACTCAGCCTTCCCAGTGTTGAGACTGCGGACTGAGTCACATCAGGCTCCTTAAGCTATTTTAAATGTGCCAGGCCGTGTCCACCTGCCCCTTCACAGCCGCAGTGTCAGTGATTAATACAAGTGGCACCCGGGCGTAGGGTGCTCTCTTACGGCCTGACCCCTCGCTCTTGGGAAGGAGTTACTTCTCCAGCTCCCAGCTGAGCAGGTGGAGGTCTGCTGGTTAGGTAAGCAGCCTGAGGAGTCAGCCCCCAGTTCCTGGCTGTGCTGACTCATGCTCCTTGTGACAGTTTTGCTGCCTGCCACAGCCACACTTTTCTCTTTCCCAATTTGGTCTTTTCTTCTTCCATCCAAATAGCTGAGTTCTTCTGGTGACCCCACACATGCTTTCTAGACATCACACCCAGCTTTTCCTTCCATTTTGAATCCTTTCTCTCTTGACAGAATCCTAAAAATGTGGTGCTCTTGGGGAAGCAATAATTTGGTCAATTTTAGTTTCATTTTTAATATGAAATTGCCACAAAGTGAAAATTTATGCTTAATCAATAGAAGTACCCCCCCTTTTCCTGTTGGAGTATGGGGTAGGAGTCTTGAGACTCTTGAGCAAACTTTTTTGGGGGCTAGCAAACGTTTCCAAATAAGGCCGTTTTAGTTTTGCAGGTCATATAGTCTTTGCTTATATTAGGAGAACTGTGAGGCTAGCCTGGACTTTGTAGAAAGATCTTGTCTCTCAAAATAAATCAACAGCAGCAACAACAAATCCCTAGGAAAACCAAAATAAACAAGAACAACAAAATCCTTCAATTCTGCAATTATTTCATGAAACCAAACATAAATAGAATGCAAAGAAATGAGCGTGTCTGTGTCCTAATAAGATTTTATTTACACAAACAGGCCAGAGCAGAGTTATGACATGGATCATAGTTTGTATTTAGTAGGGTTGTTCTTGATAATGAAAATTTTGCCAAAGGGTACGAAGTTGGACAGTCTATGTTGTGTTTGCGTGTTGATTTAATACCTACACCTTTTCTACTCCAAGTCAGTGTTGCTCAGCAAATGAATGTGTTGTCACTGTATTTTTGTCATACTTGAAAGTTCTTAATGAGACAAAGATAAACTAGAAACGCTGGCTTATTGTAACAGTCAGGGCTTCTGTTTCATGTGACCCATCAATAGATAATCTATACGAGAACCCGACAGTCTTAAGAAATTCAGGGAGGGAGAACAAAGACCTCCCAGAGTGTCCATCATTCATTTTGTCGGTAGTCCCTGCTATGGACCTTATATGGTTTATATGTTGTATAAATGCCCTTGGCATCAAGGACTTTATATGGTTTATCACAGGAAATTTACCTAGGACCACAAAGCTAACAATTAGATTTGGTTGTAGTCCTGGACTGTCTGACTCTAGAACCTACCTTCAATTATTATAAAGTAATTGGATTTAACAGATCAGTCACCTGCAGCTAGAAGACTGGGTTGAAATGGCAGAGACTACTGCTACTCCTTTCATACCCCTCTTAGACATAAACATCACAGAGGGTGGCTGTTAGGTGGGACCTTTCAGTGGGAGTTAAGAAAAAACAAAACCTGAAGACCTTTGGGTTGAATTGATCTTCAAGGCCCAAGAGGAGCATGAATATGTCAGGTGTGTGTATCATCCACGGATTTAAGGGATCATAGGACTTAAGGAGAGGGTGTAGGCTCTGTTTAGCTCAGAGTTTTGCTGGCTAGGATACAGGATGCAGAAGACAGGAACGCCAGGTCTTCTTCCCACCCACCAACCCTCTGCCGCAGAGTGAAGAAGTCTGTGTTTCACGTATATCTGCGCATCCATTGAGGTACACATTTTCCTGGGATACCTGTGCCTTCTAATGAGGCCAGTGGAGGGAGGGCAACCCACACTAATCAGGACCTTTATTAGTTTCTCATCTTTCTAGCTCAGTGATTTAAAGAGAATACCAACTTGTATCTAATTTCCATTGGGAGTTGCCTTCGTTAGATAAACCTGTGCCAAAAGGAAATCTTTAAAAATAATTTCCATTGCTCTGATTATTTGTGGGTGGTATTTTTTTGTATGGTTTCCAAAGCAGTGACCCTAGCCACACTGAGGACAGTCATTTGGTGCTCTTGCCAACTCCTCACTCAGTGAAAAGTGCAGAGAAAGGTGCCTGTAGCTTTGGTTACAAACTCATTCTCCTGGAAGTGGAATGAGTGGGTAGCTCTCCCAGCCCCAGCCTTTCAGTGTATATCCATCAAGGTATAGTCTAGTTGGTGTGTTTTTCCCAGATTCTGAACATTGCCCCAGGACAACTGTCTGAGTTCATTTTGGCACCAGGACAAATGAGAGGATGTTTCCTGTTTGCCTGACTCTTGCCCCAACTTCTTTCTCTGTTCTGTTAAGCTCTTGGCTAAATTCTTTCCTCTTGTAGTCCACATTTTAACTGATGTTAGGGCACCGAGTGCAAAAATCTGCAAACAGTTAGCTTTTCATGTTTGAGCATTCCAGTCAGAACAGACTGGAGTTAAAGTTCTCGGAGCACGGCAAGATCCCCCTCTGCATAATGCATTAAACATTTAATAACTGTACTAATAATCCCAAACACTTTTAATGGGCCACATGGGAGCCTTAATGTGGTCTAAAAAAAAAAAAAAGCGTGTTTCTTCACGTCAAGTTAACTTGCATCAAATTGAGAGAAATTCTTCGAAACAGCTTTGAGGGGCTGGAGGTTTCTAAGCCGGGAAACAAGTAGCATATCCTTAAAGTAGTTCCTATGTAGAGAAAGACAATAAAAATATGGTGAGCGCTGACCTAGCACTGAGCATTTGTTTGCAGTTTAATGCTTTTTGAGTTGAGAATCATCACAGGGCTCTGGTGTCTCTGCTGCGTGTCAGGCTAAGCGATTATGAGTAGGGTTGGCAGCTCAGACCACTCTTGGAACACAGGTCTCTGGCTTCAGGACCTTGTTCTTTGATTGGGAATGTGAACTGTTTGAATTTGGTCCTTTTTGAAGTATTGTAGGAAAAAAGAACATGTAGCATTGAAGGCAAAATTTTGAAGGACAATGTGTTTTGTGTTAAACCGAATTAACATTTATTTCTAAGTTGAATGTTTTACAGAGTTCTTCTCTGGTGAAACAGGTGTGCATTTGAAGCAACACAGTTGCTCTCTGAAACTCGGAAAGAAGTCGTTAGAGCAAGGATGAGTCCATTATTGCAATAACCAGTTTTACTTTGTTTGGCTTGTTTCAAGTAGGGTTGGCTCCTTGCTCTAAACATAATCCAGTCAAAACACTTGCAGTTAAAAAACGTGAATACACTAAGGACTTAGGAAACTGATATTTTTAAAGCATTTGCAAGGAAATGATGTCTTCTGGATAAAATTCATGACATAAGCCTAGCCTATCAGCTCACTAGCCCTGTACTTCAGTGATAACTTTAAAAAAATTTAAATAATTTTTAATTGAAAAATTTAAAAAATTGCTATATCACCGTCAGTATGGCTATTTATATGGTAGTTATCAGAATATTGCTATAAAACTCATATTTGAAGAGAAAACACAGGTTTTGCATTGATTTTGCTGTGTAATCATCTCTCCGTCTTGATTCTTGATGATGTTTTTGTCTGGCCTAGTGTACTAGGCCATAGTATCTGGTCTAGTGTTGCTATTAACATGATTAATGCACACAAATTGTAAATATTGGACCCGTTTTTATTCTATGAGGGAAGTTTAGTTTTCCAGTTCAGAGAAAATAGCAGACTGTTGACTATCATAGATAAACAAAGTCATTAGCATTACTGACCAAAGTCGAGGTATGACCCGAAAATCAAGAGGCTAGTTTTCATGTAAGGCCTTGGAGCTGGCTGGGGCGTGGGGCGGGGGGGGGGGGGGGGGGGGAGGGGGCTGTTGGAGAAATTGCTGCACATTGGCAGCACCCGGGAGTGGGCATTCTGCCTTTGAAGAGTGTGTTTGTTTGCAAATGTCAGTTCGAAGATGCTTTATAATAAACAGGTCTGTTCCTCCCTGACCTTCTCCATCCAGAGAGTTCCAGCTACAAGCAGCTCACCCCATTTAAGGACAGCAGTGATGCAAGCATCTAATGACAGTGAGTGTTCCTAAAAGGAAGAACAAAAAAGCCTGGCTTTTTAAGCAGGAATTTACTGGTATTAGCAAAGAAAATCTCAAAGTGGCTTCACTTATCTCCACTGGCTTCCATTCATCTTTCCTTTTAGCAGAATGAAAACTGGGTGGATAGTTACAGCTTTGTTCTAAAGTAGCCCGTAATGTGCTTCTGTGTTTTACATCCCAGAGGATGGCGAAGTCCAAATATGGCATTGGTACTCAGAGAAGCCTCGTTTCCTTTCATTTCAGTCTATACAATAGGTAATGTACTCGTGTCCAGGTCAGGATTAGCGTGTAGCAACTGCTAACCTGAAAGCTTGTGTTTCTAAGAACTTGAAAGGAGCTGTTTGTCCATTCAGATCAGTTTAAGTGGTCAGGTTTTTGTCTTTGAAAAAGCTTCAGAATTTGTGAATGGTTTGGAGTCAGTCTTTTCCCTTCAACTTGGTGCCATTATCTGTTTCTCAGTCTCTGTAGTACCTGCCCTCTGGTGCGTGAAGCTCTGCTTTGAATCACAGCATGGCCAAAGACCAGGCTGATGTGGTACCCGGGTTGCAGTGTGTATTGCGACTTCATTCCTGGAAATGCAGACATACACAGGAAGGACCAGATTTAAACTTGGGAATGGCAGAGGCCAGAGCTCTATGCAAGTCTGAGGTGGAGCAGGGTATTCTAATAGAAATGATGTGTAAGTTTTCCTGTGTGTTTTCAATGTAAGTGCCAACATTTACTAGAAGAGGGAAATGCTTGCTTTATGGAACTGGGCAGATTCTGTTGGTTAGAGATTATTTTTCTGGTCGTGGGTTGATTGGACAGGCTTGTCGGGACTCTTGGTTCACTTCTGAGCTTCTTGACTGTAGGGCTGTTTGTTAACCATGCAGTCCCTTCACTTGTCACTGAGAGATTGGGCCAGGTAATGTTGGCCTGTTTCGTGGAGTAGATGAGGAGTAAGTTTAGTAATATTAAGAAAGCCATTGATTCCTTGATTCCTCCTAACTGAGGCTACTGCCTCTGAAGATGGCTGATAGTCCAGCAGACTGATACTCCTAGACAGGGCTTTGTCAATATCTGATCAATATAATCCTTAACAAGTCTTCCCATGTTTCCAGTTCATTACCAATTTCAGCCTCTGTAAGAGAAGGGATTTTTGTATTCAAGTGTCTTACAGAGGGAAAATTTATGTTTTTAAGGTAAAATTGTATTGCTCCCCCAAAGCCAACTGTGGTAGTTTAGATAAAGCCTCCTTAGGCTTATATATTTGAATACCTTGCAGTGGAACTGTTTGAGAGGATTGTAAAGATTAGGAAGTGTGGCCTTGTTTGAAGAAGTGTGTCACTGTGGGGGTGGGCTTTAAGGTTTCAAACGCCTGTTTCAGGTCCAGTCTCTGTCTTTGTAGCTCCCAGCTACAGATCCTGCTCCCTGTCATAATGATAATGGGCTAAACCTCTAAAATTCTAGCGAGCCCCCAATTTAATGTTTCCTTTTATAAGAGTTGCCTTGGTAATAGAATCTCTTCCAGCAATAGAACAGCAACTAAGACATAAACCAAGAATGAATACTTTAACAATGAAGAATCCTGTTAGCAGGTAGTGGTTAGCACATGCCTTTAATCCTAGCACTTGGGAGGCGGAGGCAGGCGAGTCTTTCTGTGTGTTCGAGGCCAGCCTGGCCTATAGAGTGAGTGCCAGGATAGGCTCCAAAGCTACAAATAGAAACACTGTCTCAAAAAAAACAAAACAAACAAAACAAAAAATAAGAGAGAGTTCTGTTAGACAATTAAATTTCTATTAATAAAGCATGCTTGCTAAAAATGTTAGGAAAAAATTAAATCAACCTTGTTACTTTTCTCCTGGAAATTCATCTTGGCACTGATGGATGGCCATTCTCTCGACAGCCCTGAAGCTTTTCCAGTAGACTAAATGATACCTCTTGCAGAGGATTAGCGCTGGCTGTAAAAAAGATGGTATACTACTGTGTTTGGTTTTATGCCTTTTCCTCCTTGCTGTGTTTTCTTTTATGGGCTCAATGCATGTTATACACTAGTTTTTCTTTCTAGAACCCTAGCCCAAGGAGTGGTGACACTAACATGTAGGGTGAGTTTTCTCTTAATTTAAACCTCTCTGGAAATCCCCTCATGGCATGCTCAAAGTGTATCTTCTGGGTAATTTTAAGCAATGAAGATGAACCATCAGAAATCCAAATAGAACCAAACACACCACTTATAACTCATAACATTTTTACCCCTGCTCTTCATGACTGTCTGGTAAGGCAAAATGGATCCAGCCCAACTAACTGCAAAACGACACGTAGTCCTTAAACACCTCAACAGAGCTCAAAACACCTCAGCAGAGCTCAAAAAAGCTCTTCAACTGTGAACCTCTATAAAGTAAGTTTTTTTAAAAAGTTGCTACATATTTGTAATATATAGAGTCACACAGTAAATATTTCTATTCCAAAAGCTAAGAATGGGAGTATAGAATGGAAAGACTAGGAATATGTATTTTATACATATACATATGTGCATGTATAATAACAATTATAATTTCAAAAATACAAAAACTATTAATTACTTAAAAATAAAGTGAAAGAGGACTGTGGAAGCAATTCTGACATAGTTCATCAATGTCTGGCCTCCATAGGTTAGTGTTTCTACACACACACACACACACACACACACACACACACACACACGAACCTTTGTTTCTGGGAGGAATAATGAGAATTCTATGTTCCAAAAGGAAAAGAAGCTGCCTCCTGTACTCTGGGGAAGTGGCCATACTAAGAACAGTGCCCTGACACAGCATTTTCAGTGTAGTTTTTAGTTTAGCTTGTTATTTAAAAAAAAAAAAAAAAAAAGGCCTCTTTTTCATATCTATTATCTGCTCTAATAGACTGCCTCCTTCCTTAAGTCGGTGTAGTAACACTAGCACATGGCAGAGAGGTCAGAAAGCATCATCCAAACATCACTCGGGCATGCACATATCATACACATGCGCTTTTCTACCTTCAGGACAGAGGGAATTTTAGAGATAAAATGTCGTTTGTGAGACACTTCTTACAGAGTGCTTTAAAGGGATAAGGCAGGAAGATTACAGTTTGAAACCTATTTCCCAGCAGGTATTAGTAAGTGAAATTTACTTTTCTCAACGAAAACATGAAATTCTGTGCATTCACAGTGCATTATAGTATATTAGTTCAATACATGCATACATATATTTCAATACATATACATATATAACAAAGAATGACATACTTTTTCAATTTTTCAAATTCTCCCACTCTATTATCTGTTCTCCCTCAATTTTCCTCCTATTTCCAAAAATGCGCTCTCTCTCTCTCTCTTTCTCTCTCTCTCTCTCTTTCACACACACACACACACACACACACACACACACACAATTCTATAAATGAGGGAAAATGAGAAAAAGTAATACTTTCTTCTGCTTCACATGATCTCTGCTCCATTTTTTTTTGCAAATGACAATTTAATTTTTTAAAGTTGTTTAATAATACTGTTTAAGGTCTAATATCATTATAGTTTTGATTTGTAGTTACCTATATTTAGTGTTCATTTGTTCTTCTTTTTTAATATGTTAGTTGACCTCATGCACCCATCTGTAGATTGATATTTGCTCTTTCAGTGTTTGACTATTTTGTTGTCTATCTACTCTAGATATGTATTCTCTTTTGGCTGCATTGCTGGCAAACGTACTTCCCCCCATTATATCTAGTGTCTATTTACTGGGTTAATTACCTTCTTTCCTGTGTAGAAACTCTTCAATTTAATTGAGTTCTACTTGCCAATTATCGCTGTTATTTCCTAAGCTTGTGGGGTCCTGCTCAGAAAGTTATTGTCTGCATCAGTATTTTTGAAGTGTTCTCCAACGTTTTCCTCTGGTTATGCCAGGGATTCGGGTATTAGGTTAAACTATCAATTTTTGATTGTTTTTTTCTTTTTCAGGGTAAAGCATAGTTCCTTTCCTTTCCTTTCTTTCGCTTGTCATATGGATATCCAGTTCTCTGAGTATGCATGTTAAAGGTGCTGTGTTTTCTCCATGAGTAATTATGACTGTAGATGTGTGCACTTATCTTCTGTGTCTTTTGTTCATTGAAGTTGGTCTGTGTATCCTTTTGTGGGCCAGGAAGCTCCATGCTGTTTTGTTACTGTAGCTCTGCAGTATTTGTTTTAAATTAGGCTTTGTAGTACTCCCAGTATCACACCTTTGCTCAGGTTGACTGACTTTTGAGTCTCTAGTGATTCAATATTAAGCATCATATTTCTGTGGCTATGAAGAATGCCACGGGGGTTTTGACAGGAACCCTCACTTAGGTAATGCAGTCATGTTCACAATGAACATGGAGATCTTTTTTTTTATTTTCAGGTTACTTCTTTCCTATTTTGCAGTTTTCCTTGTAGAGATCTTCCACTCTTTTGCATAGGGTTACTCTTGAATTTTGTTGTTATTGATTTTTTTTTCAGACTCTTAAAATAGGATTGTTTTCTTTTTTTTTTCTTGACTGGTTTGCTGGGTTTGGTATATGAAAAAGCTACTGACTTTTATCAATTTTGTATTCATACTCTAATGAATTTAACAATTCTAAAGTTTCTGGTGCTACCTTTAAATCTTTTAGATATAGGGACATGTCGTCTGCAGGTTTGGATAAATTTACTTCCCTACTTGTAGTTCTTTTATTTCTTTATTTTGCTTTCTTTCTCTACATAAAACTTAAAATACTACATACATTAAATAAGAACACTCCTATTGGTCTCATTACTGATTAAATGAAATGTTTTCTTGTTTTCCTCCATTCATCGTGATGCTAGCTATGGGCTTCTCGTGTGTTGCCTGTATTGTGTTGTGGTATGATCTTTTTGTACCTGTTTTCTTCCAAGCTTTTATCATGAAGGGATGCTATGTTTTGTCAGATACTTTTATTTTATTTGCAGTTTTTATCTTTTGTTTTGTTTGTGTGCGATTGTGCATTTGTAGACTTGTATGTGGTGAGCCATCCTTGCATCTCTGGAAAGAAACAAACTTAATTATGGTATATGATCTTTATCTTGTGTTCAATCTGACTTGCAGGTGTTTTGGTTAGGGTTTTTTATATCTATCTTTACCAGTGGTCTTACACTAACCAAAACTTCATCTAGCTTTGGTGCCAGGGTAATAATGGTGTCACAGAGTGAGTTGGAAGCATATCTTCTCTTTTTGTGTTATGAGGTCGTTTAGAAACCGTTGATATTAATTTTTTTGTCTCAGAAGACCTTATTGCCATAATACCATTATGTGGTATTGATTTGTTTAGATTTCTTTTTGTTCAGTTTTGGGAGATCTTGTTTGTCTAGGAATTTACATGTTTCTTCTATATTTTTTTTTTTTTTCGAGACAGGGTTTCATTGTAGCTTTGGAGCCTGTCCTGGAACTCCCTTTGTAGACCAGGCTGGCCTCGAACTCACAGAGATCCACCTGCCTCTGCCTCCCGAGTGCTAGGATTACAGGCGTGTGCCACCACCGCTAAATAAGTTTCTTATGTTTAACCCTTAATGATCCTCTGGATTTTCATGGTGTCTTTGTATCATTTTATTTCATTATTCTATCTTTAGTTTGTACCTTAATGTTTTTTTCTATACCCTAAATATCTAGGTTTGAATTTCAATCATTTTACAAAAGTCTTATGTTCTTAATTGTGTGTGTGTGTGTGTGTGTGTGTGTGTGTGTGTGTGTTATTACTGTGTGAATGTTGTAGTTCATCAATCATGGATCCATTCCTCAGATTTTCTGTCCCCCTTCAACTATTGGTAAAAGTTGAATTTGTAAAGTTGACATACTGACATACTAAGCCTTTTTAAGATTTCTGGGTTTTCTCCCAATAACTCTTTGTTGAATGTCTCATTCATATTCTGCATTGCTTTCCTTAATTCATTTATTTAGTTACTTTTCTTTATTTTCTTGACATCCAGTGATCTTTAAAAAAAAAAAATTCCTTTAAATTCTGCATCCAGTATTTCACGGGTTTCATTTGAGTCTTTGGAATCATTTGATGGGGAACTGTGAGCTCCTGGAGGAGTCATGACACCTGTTTTCTCATATTTTTTGTATTTTTAATGCTCAGAGATTTTGGATCAATTCTAATGGATGGTTGTTCGGTTTTTGTTTTTGTTTTTTTAGTTTACTTCAGTCTTTGTGGGGACTGCCCTTTTCTTGATGACCTGTATTGGGATGGCTGGTTATGTGTAATAAATTTCCAGTTGTGTTTTATATAACTTTAGTGAAACTCCTATTTCTTTGAGGCATTAGTATTTTGACATAGCTTGTACTGTGTTGGAGCCTGAGGGTCCTGTTTCCTTGTAGGCCTTACAAGAGTGGCATGTGGCTAATAAATCAGGCAGATGTGTTTTATACAGTGGAATCCGTGAGGTATGTCCTTTGTAATTGCTACTTTAATCTTGTCAGCAGCATGTGATCTGAAGAAGCATGGGAACAGCCTATGCTGTGATCTATCAAAGCTGTAGTGGACATAGTGTTTTTGTTATTTCTCTCTGCTGTTACTGGGGATGTATAGCCAGGAAAGAGTGTTCAAGCCCCACCTACCCATGATGTCTTGGCGCCTTGTTGACAGTTTGTGGGTTTTATCTCTTATTCTTTGAATTAAATAGTCACTAACATTCAAGCTAGGATATTTTGTGGCTAGAACAAGCTGTGTTGACACATAATCAGACTAGGAGGGTAGTTCAAAAGTAGAGCATTGACACACAATACTAGAAAAGTGTTGTTCTTGATCCTGGTACTGCCTAGAAAGGATCAAAGAAATGAGAATGACAACAACAAATAACAATGAACCATATGTAAAAATAAAGTGAAAACCAAGTACCAACTCCAAAATCCATGATTTAGGATAGAATTTTTAGAGGCATAAATAATAGCAATAATAATAATAATAGATGTTTTAAATGAGGGCAAAATAAAAAAGAATAGGGAAGGTTAAAAGCAAAAGAAAAGTTAGAATATTAAAAGATGCAGAAGGATGAGAATGCAGAAAGATGAGAATGCTTCTCATTCACCACTGTGGCTCCCTCTGCAACTGTCTTCTTATTTGCTTGTGTTTTGTTTTTACACGGTTATCGGATTGACTAAAATGGTTTCTCTTTTGTATGTTGATGCAGTTAGGTGCTTTTCAAGACTAATTTCTGGGATGTGATTATATTGATTATTTATATGGTAAATAATTTCCCTGTTGCATTAAAATCTTTGTTTCTAAAATGAAACTGTTGTGGAAAAGAGGGACCACGACAGCTTATTCATGTCCTCCCCAAGCCTAGATGGTGCATGGCACCAAATGCAGTGAGTATTCTTGAATGATAATAATAATGATAAATGAACAGCTGTAAATGAAAGGATGGGTAGACGAATAAATGGTTTTTTGCAGGAGATGGTGTCTTTTGACTCTGTGCTAGGAGATACCTTGTGGGGAAAGCATGTTAAGTCTTAAAATCACAAACAGAGTAGGAAGTCTTATTAAAGTTACTTTTATATCCGAAGTTATGGCATCACTTGTCGTCAACTAAGTTCTTATTGAATATATTAGATGCTAAGTCTGTGCTTGAGGATGTGCAATAGTAGGTGAAAAGTGCTACTTCTACAAAGTGGGCCAGAAAGCAAAAGTAGGTGTTTGGTGGATTTTCTGCCCCTCATTTGTCATAGCCTTGGGAAGGCTGGGCTGGATGCTTCAGTACAGAGGCTGCAGTCATACTTGGGGCTCCCCATACTCAGCAAAGCATGAAGACTGGTGTGGTAGGTGTTGAGAGAGCGGAAAGACCTCTCTGTGGCAGCAGGCCTGAGGTAGGACTAAACTGTGGGAGGGAAGAAGACTGCCAGTATCATGCTGTTTATTAAATGACTTCTTGTATCCATTTGCAATCTACTACACAGTTACAGGGCAGAGCTCACAAAACTCCAGGGCAGGAGTACACTGGGCAGTATGTCTTACAGTTCCTCTCTGGGAATCATTCTGGATCCTTTCCGGTTCTCCTACAGGAGAACCTCAGTGCCCTCAGTGTCTGGCTTTGCATGTTAGAGAGGTGCCCATTTCAGGGATACTCTGTTGACCATGAGCCAGCCTTAGTTCCATGTTGCTGAGACCCACGATTGTTCCATCAGCTATGTCCAGGCTTTCAATGAAGTCAGAAACCAGAGCTCCCTGGGGCCTACTCAGTGGTGATGAGAAAACAGTCATAGGCGAGAGGTTTAATTGGAAATTCAGTTTGCTCTATACATAAAAATGTCTTTGATGTTTAAAATAATTAATATTTTTGTGAGTTACTTTCAAGTTTTATTTGACCAGTGTGGTGCAGGGTGGCAGTAGTATTGGCTAGCCAAGTGATGTATGTGCAGAAAACAGCACAGAGCTGGCTTGGGCTCCTGCCACTCACTTGGTACATGTTTGAATCTCATCAGAGCCTCAGTTTACAGATCTTCAAACTGGGGTAATGACAGTGCCTGCTCATGTCCATGTCAGAAGCTGAGTCTGTCCCAAGGGTCTGATTGCTTTCCAATATTATTGCTTATTTCTTGGACATTTTTCTTTGTGATTTCTTGATTCAGGCTGACTCTACCTCTTGTTGCCAGGACGACATAATAGACTCTTAACTAGTGTCCACATCTGGTTTCTTCCCTCAGCTCTCATCATCTCCTTTGGAGTCAGGATGATCCTGTGTTTCTTGTATTAATCCTGTATGACTAAGGAGTCAATGACACATTATTGAACATAAAATTTAAAGAAAACAAAATCTTTATAGTATATCTAGCCTTTTAATTTTTTGCTCTTACTTTTTTCATAATTATTTCTATAATTCATTCATATTTTAAATATGTCAAATAAAACGCTGCATTTTGACAAAAAGTAGCAGATTCCCATCTCTGCTCTTCTCCACCCTCAAATCATCTAAACCAGGAAATACTTCATTTATTTAGTTAGAGTATAATTTCCTGCTTTGTCGAATTTTGACACAACCTGTTGACATCTGCTATGGGAATCTAGCACTCCCAAACATCTCATTTTCCCATTTATGCAGAGAGAAGCTGCCTGTCTTTCTAGCTTCCATAGTTATATCACAGTGTTGATTTAATAACTACATGAGCATTTTCACTGGTGATTTTCAACTTTCTACCATGAATCTATTTTCTTATTGTTATAACAGAGTAGGGCTTTCCCCCTAGGAATTTAGAGTCATTCCTGTTGATTTATTCATTTGATACAGTATTTTTTCTGTGACTACTTCCCTCAGAGTTTTCCTAGTGAGTTTTATAGTCCCCCAAAGAGCCCCCTTCTCCAAATCATTAAACCCATCAAGAAATGCATCCCTGCATCCCTTTCTGAAGATATTAAGCCACTGTTTTCAGGATTGGTTATATCCGATGTCCTTTTCAGCCCATGTCTCCCTCCTTCAGAGGGGTGCTCTCTTTCCTGAAGGATGCTGTCTTTCTCAGTTTATTCTTTTGTTTGTTCTTATAACACTCTCCCAAGAAAGGAATGTGTGGAGTTAGGGACGGCTGCTTCCTCCCCTGCTGCTTGTTGACAGCCAGTTTTTTTTTTTTACTCTTTTTTTTTATTGAGAAAAGGAAAAAAAAAACAAGTTTCTGCCTCCTCCCAGCCTCCCATTTCCCTCCCCCTCCTCCCACCCTTCTCCCCGTCCTCCCACCCTTCTCCCCCTCCCCCCACTCCTCTCCCCCTCCCTCTCCAGTCCAAAGAGCAGTCAGGGTTCCCTGCCCTGTGGTAAGTCCTAGGTTCTCCCCCCTCCATCCATATCTAGGAAGGTGAACATCCAACCTGGCTAGGCTCCCACAAAGCCAGCACATTAAGTAGGATCAAAACCCTGTGCCATTGTCCCTGGCTTCTCATCAGCCCTCATTGTTCGCCATGTTCAGAGAGTCCGGTTTTATCCCATGCTTTTTCAGTCACAGTCCAGCTGGCCTTGGTGAGCTCTCAATAGATCAGCTCCACTGTCTCAGTGGGTGGGTGCGCCCCTCGTGGTCCCGACTTCTTTGCTCATGTTCTCCCTCCTTCTGCTCCTCATTGGGACCTTGGGTGCTCAGTCCAGTGCTCCAGTGTGGGTCTCTGTCTCTATCTCCATCCATCACCAGATGAAGGTTCTATGGTGATATGCAAGATATTCGTCAGTATTGCTATAGGATAGGGTCATTTCAGGTTCCCTATCCTCAGCTGCCCAAGGAACTAACGGGACATCGCCTTGGGCTCCTGGGAGCCACTCTAGGTTCAAGTCTCTTGCCAACCCTAAGGTGGCTCCCTTAACTAAGAATTGTGCTTCCGTGCTCCCCTATCCAACCTTCACCAACCCCACAACAGACAAAGGTCTGATCTCCAAAATATATAGAGAACTCTGGAAACTAGACTTTAAAATGCTAATTAACCCAATTAAAAAATGGGGCACTGATCTGAACGGAGAATTCTCAACAGAAGAAGTTCAAATGGCCAAAAGACACTTAAGGTCATGCTCAACCTCCTTAGCGATCAGGGAAATGCAAATCAAAACGACTTTGAGATATCATCTTACACCTGTCAGAATGGCTAAAATAAAAAACTCCAATGATAGCCTTTGCTGGAGAGGCTGTGGAGGAAGGGGTACCCTCATCCATTGCTGGTGGGAATGCAATCTTGTGCAACCACTTTGGAAATCGGTGTTTCGATTTCTCAGGAAATTCGGGATCAACCTACCCCTAGACTAAGCAATACCACTCCTGGGAATATACCCAAGAGATGCCCTATCATATGACAAGAGCATTTGTTCAACTATGTTCATAGCAGTATTATTTGTAATAGCCAGAACCAGGAAACAACCTAGATGCCCTTCAATGGAAGAATGGATGAAGAAAGTGTGGAATATATACACATTAGAGTACTATGCTGCGGTAAAAAACAATGACTTCTCGAATTTTGCATGCAAATGGATGGAAATAGAAAACACTATCCTGAGTGAGGTAACCCAGACCCAAAAAGATGAACATGGGATGTACTCACTCATAATTGGTTTCTAGCCATAAGTAAGGGTCACGGAGTCTACAATTGGTGAACCTAAAGAAGCTAAGTAAGAAGGTGAGCCCACGAAAACATATAGTTATCCTCTTGGCTATGGGAAGTAGACAAAATTGCCGGGGAGAAAATTGGGATCTTGGGGGTGGGGTGGGATCGGGGTAAGGGAAGATGGGGAGAGAAAAGGGAGAAGGGGAGGATGGGGGGAACTTGGGGAAAAAGGATGATTGGGATAAAGGATGGCAGCCAGTTTTTCATCTGTTTCAAGGTTCATCTGTCCCATGATACTGTCTTTTGCTTTTCAGTGTGGACACAAGCTTTGCTACCCTGTAGTTTTTCTCTTTGCCATAGGCTGGATGGCTCTCACTCACCTTTCTACTTGCATAAATGCATGCCATCAAGCTATGTCTTCAGGTGAGATGGTTCTATGGAGGAGAGTCAATACTATAGGTGGTTTCTCCTGGTTTTCAATTTAGGTGTAACAAAGTACTGAGTCAGCCTTTCTCAAGCAGATGCATCAGATTTGTGAGGCTTGCATTATAAATTGATGCTTTTTGGAATGAGCTAGAGTACAATTCATTAATAAATAAGATTAGTAGTATCTCCTCAAGGAGACACTTTTCAGTGTGACAGGATGCTTCAGAAGCAGTGAGGCAGCTGACAAGCGCTAACAGTGTAAAATGGGCACTGGAATGGAGGCTGCCCTCAGCTGCTAGCTCCCTTTCCCAGGCTACTGTGACTAGTTACCACAAATGGATAGAACACAATATATAGCTGCTCCTTCACAGTTCTGGAGCTGGCAGTCTGCGGTAAGTTGCCAGCTGGACTAGGCTTTGTCAGCTCTAGAGGAGAATTCCTTTTTTGGTTTGTTCCAGCTTCTTCTGGTTGCCAGTCTTGTTGTCTTGTGAACACATCTGCTTGCTCCATCTTTATGCCACCTTCCTGTCGGTGTGACTGTCTCCTCTGTGTCTTTTTGAAGGGCACCGGTGATTGAATTTAGAGCCCATTTTGCTAATTCAAAGTGCTGTCTTCAAAACCTATAACTTAGTTATATCTATAACGATCCCTTTTCTAAATAAGGTAACCCACATTCTAGAATTAGGGCATAGACAATGGAGCCACCATCCAACCCTAAAGTAGCTCCGAAAGCATGAGGCCCTTTAAGATATGTGCTCTCTACTCCTAATGAGACGGTATCTTTCATCTGGGCACAGTCATCACTCAGCAGGTGATGTTTTGCTGATTCGTCCTTTCACTTAATGGGTATCATAGCATATGCCAGGCCCTTTGCTACAGTTCTGTATAGAAGCCAATAAAACGTAAATCCTGGCACTTGAGAACATCCTTGTGCCCAGACAAGACAGTTTTCTCATGACGGCGGCAATGTCCATGTTCATGAATAATCATAGAAATGAGGAGGCAAAACTATGAAGAGAAACAGTCAGTCATCTTAGGCACAGATACGTCGCAGGAGGACCAGGAGGAAGACACCACAATTCACCCGCTGAAGTATCTGAACTGACTCTTGACTGTGCAGGCTGGCCTTAAGACACAAAACAGGGACAAACTTGAAACAACCTAGGTAGCATCATCTCTGTTTATGTAATCAGTCCCCAGATCATCATGTTAGGGCTTTCTCAGACAGTCCTGCCTTTGCATCTCCATGCACCTTCGGTGAGTTGTTTACTGCTAAGAAAGTGTCAGTATTTGTCTGTGACTTCTTAGCCATTAAGAAAGGAAGGCAAAGAGAAAAGGACCGACACACACTTAACCGTTACCTCTCATTATAATTACTCCTCATCATTTGCATTCCATTCTGTTTTTTCATTTGGGAAAGTGAAGGGTAGAAGGAACAGCTAGTGCCTGTGTAATTATCCGGTCTTTTCTGTACATTCTTGGGAACAGAAATGCCATCCTCTGTCATGCATGATACCCACCCATGCACACGCCCACATGTGTGTATGTATGTACATGTATATGTATCTATGCATATATATGCATAGATACAGACCTGGTAATTGATCACTTTGGGTGTCGAACAATTATTTGTAAGAGAATTTTTAAAAATCTTGTGTGCATGTGAACGCACACATTATGTATTTTCAGGGGACACATGCTATCATGTATGACAGAGGACAACTTACAGAATCTGTTTTTCAAGCTTTATATAAGTTCCGGGTATGGAATTCATGTCATCAAATTTGTGTGACAAATGTCTTTAACCATTATGTTATCTAGCTAGACCTAATTTTAAAATTCTGTTTTCACTTTTGAAATTGATAAAAATAGTGTGCATTCTTAGAAAATGATTATTATAAAATTGCCAAAGTTTTGGCCTGGCCTGCTGGTGCATGCCTGTTATGCCAGCACTTCAGAGGCAGGAGGATCTCAGGCCATTAACTGCATAGTAAGTTTAAACGTGGGCTACCTGTGGGCTTGTCTCAAAACAAAAACAACAACAATAACAACAACAGAAGGTTTTCCAGTTTGTAACACCTTGCTGTGGTTTGAAGTTTTAAGAGATCAAAAGAGCATCCTGGGATGGAACAGAAGGGGAGGAGCTGTGTGCTGATCCTGATCCTCATCCTCTGTGGGAATCCCACATTGGATGTCATCATTTTTGAGATGACATTAATTTTTATAGGGAGGTGAAGCATTCAACAAAAATTCGTACCTTCCCCAGTTACTCTTTTTTATCTGATGCCTATAAGCAACAATTCAATGTTTATAGACAGAAACTAATTTTAGTTAGAAGCTAAAGTGCTCTTGGGGAACAAGCTCCATTGGCTTTGCAGTACTCTTGGGAAAACCTTTATCTCTTCTCCTATTATCATTCTCCTTTTCTGGTCTTTTCCTTGTGCCCCCTGTCAGTGAGTTGCCATTCTACCACCCTAGCCCTTTGAATATCTGCTTATGGACCAGGATTTGGGGCAGGGGCAGTGTCCAGCCTTTCTTCCCAGTCTTTGATCCCTGAGGAGAACACCATGGCACTCCCTGTGAGAACCTGTACCCACCTGCCCCAAGTAGCTGACCAGCATTCCTCCCACTAGCTATGTTTTTCTAGGCTTAACAGTTTGACTGATCAGGTCAGAGAAGTTTGTGATTTGCGATTTTGCCTTCTAACATTAATGTCTCAGATCCTTCAAACTACACTAAATGTGAGTCTGTGGAGAAAACCCAGGGCTTGCTTTATTCATCTGACTAACATGGCAAATTTATTATTCCATTTTGACCTGTTTGTGGAAGGAATTGCTTTGATACATTCATGGCTTGTTTGGAGGGCATTGTAGTCTATTTTGTTTTCAGGACTTTGGTTTTGTGATAAATTTTGGATGGTGTCCAGCAGTCAAAAAGCATGATCCTAGTTTGCGTCTGCTTTAATGCTGTTTTCAGCCCTGAGGTTAAGAGGACTGCTTATGAAATGAAAATCTCCTGTCTAACTGTTAAGAGGTGGTTTCTTTTTATAATTTTATTTTACTTTCTGCTCTTTAGCCATATTATAGAAGAGATAAAATCTATGTTCAGAGTGATCACTCCGATCACTCACTTTCTCTTTATAATCCCAGTGTTTCTAAGAAAGGAAGAGCATCAAAATCATGGAAAATCCACAGACTTTCCTGCCATAATTGCGATCAATAAAATGTTCTTTTCATTCTAGTCCCCCTGGATATAAACTAGCACAAGCCAAAATTAGCAATAATCTCCATGCCAAGAGAATTTCATGAGTTCGGGAAGCCCTTTGAGTCTCTGCCCTTAGTCTGGCAATTGTTTCGTCTCTGTGTTAATGGCAGAATCCAAGACCATATTCAGTCTGCAGAGGTCCCATCCACAGAGCGGGGGTTGGGTGCTGAGCAGCAGAGCTGGAAGTGTGCAGCTTCTAGTTTTGTCTGCAGTGATGCTGGCTGCCCAGACAACACTCCAACAAAAACCTGGTCCTCAGCAGCAGCTTTGGGGAACCCGTACTGTGAACAGAGGATGCTGCCTTCATAGCACAGCCAGTCATGACATACGGGTCACCTGTTTGCAAAGACTGAAAGACTGGTACAGAGTTTTTTAATGGGATGAATAAAGACTTTTGGGAAGCCTGAATAGCATAAGAAGGCTTACCTGTGTCACCCTCCCCGAGTAAGGGAAGGCAACCCCTGCTGTGAAACTTTGGAGCTTGAAGTGCAGTAACACCCTGGCTCATCCTTTCATCTTACTGGTTCATCTTTACATTCCTGGAATGAGTTTGTGTGTTTACACAATTTAGTGAATCTTTGAGCTTTTTTCCTTGTGAAGTCTGTTAACACATTTGGAAAGTCAGTAAACACAGTACCGTGGTTGCTTTGTGGCTTTTAGGTTTTGGCTTTTCTCTGAAATTACCACCATGCTATTAAACTTTGATGAAGTTAAGAACATCTGAGGATAGAAGAAAATAATTAGCAGCGGTTATTCATGTTTGGAGTTTGGGAAGTGTACTGTTTCCATAAAGGAGTCTGAGGGCTCACATGGTGAGAAGTTCCTTGGCCACATGTAAATCACGAAATGCATTTCAAAATCAGTTTTGATTAAGATGGGAATTCGAGCCTGCCATGGAAAAACAACTTACTTGCACACTATTTATGGCACGAGCATAAAGGTTTGGTATAGAGACGGCGCTTTCTCATCTTTCTTTAAAAATAGTTTGGATTATAAAGAGAAAATAACTGCTTGGGCATAGAGGCAAATTGTTTTCCAAAAGTGGGTTTTAATCCCCTGAGTTGATATCAAGGTGGAAAATAAAGGACAGTTACTAATAACTTTTCAAAAGAACCAAGGTTGCAGCTCAACCCTATATAAAAGTGGAAGATCGTGATGAACAAGTTACATACATCCACTGGAGTATGAGTGTGTGTGTGTGTGTGTGTGTGTGTGTGTGTGTGCGCGCGCGCGCGTGCGTGCGTGAGTGTGTGTGTGTGTGTGTGTGTGTGTGTAGTCCTCGCCCCAGTCCACCCTCTTTTTAAAGCGAGGCCTCATTATGTTGCACAGGCTGGTTTCAAAGGCCTAGGCTCCCAACTGCCTGTAGGTGTGCACTATCACACCCTGCCGGAGTCCTCACCTTTACACAAATATTCCAGTTCTGAATCATATTGCTTCTCTCACGGTAGGCTGCCCATAGCTTGTCTGCTGAGCAGAGACAAGGACCGAGTGACACAGTAGGCAGACCTGAGCAGCTGACCAGCTTGGAGTGGGATTAGATGCCCTCCGCCTGGCTGCTCTGTCCTGTTAGAACAGTGCTTCTCGGGTCACGTCACGAATCAGATATACACACGGCAATTCCTAACCATAGCAAGATTACAATTATGAAGTATCAATGAATAACTTTATGGTTGGGGGTCACCACAACATGAGGAACTGTATTAAAGGGTCTCAGCATTAGGAAGGTTGAGACCCACTCCACTAAAGGATCAGGCCCCCAGTCCTGCCTGCCTCTGCCCTGCCTTGACAGGTCAGGGTCACTTGGAAAGCTGAGATTTAGTTGGATGCACACACAGATAGCTTCCTGTGCATTTGAGAAGGTGTGTGCTCTCTGCTTTCACTGGGTAGTTTAAGGCGTATCTGGCAGACTCGCATTATGTGGGATATGTCTCCTGCAGTCCTGTTTGATTTTGCCTTCTTGATCTGACATGTGATGGCAAGTGGGTTAGTTGTCTGCTGCTCTTAAGTTTCTCATAGTGCTCTTAAAAAGTGGTATCTTAGTTAACAAACTTTAGCTCTTCTTTCCTGTGAGCCAGGAATAATTCTCAGCCTGGAAATACAATTTTAAAGACCACAAGGCCTTTGGGCTCGTGAAGGTAGCATAAGACAGTGTGCAAAGGCGAGACCATTTCAGATCCAGACTGAATGTTGCCAGATCTGTTAAGTGTGAAATCCGAAACGTTTCAGTGTTGACATTATAGTTCAGGAGACTTGGATTTGGGACTTGGGGATTAGTGGAGTTCAGCTGGTAAAGTCAGTGCAAATATTCCAAAATCAGACAAACTCTGAACTCTACTGTGGAACATTGGAGGTGAAAGCCAGGGAGGCTCTGCCCCGGGTTGTGGGTAACACAGCTCCAGCAGAAGAAGCTGCAGATAGAGCCATGGGAAGCAGGATGCTGCTTCACAGGAGCAGTCTCTGCTGCTGCACATCTGTGCTGTTCGGTCCCCTGAGCTCTCTCTCACTCATAGCTTATGGGTTGTGATGGCTAAGTGCCTACTTTTCAGTAGATTCTTGTTGCCCCAGGTGATATTATACCCCAAATATTGTTTTCTTTGCACTTCCTAGAAAGATTTGCCTTTCTTGATCTGGCCTGTTCGGACATTTCTGTATGTGATTGATGAGTGGGCCCTGAGGGTGTGGCTTTCCTCAGTTAGAAAGGGAGCGGAATGGTCCACTGTGGTATGGGAAAACAGCATTTTCTGTGCTTGGTTTATTTAATAATAATAATCAGGTCTGGAGTTGCCTCTCATTTGTAGAGCACTTGTCTAGCATGTAGGAAACATTGCATTCAGTCTGTAGGACCACATACCTATGCAGTGTGTATCTGTGTGTCTGTTCTGACCGTGTGATGGTTGGAATGAGAATACCCCACAGGCTTTTATTTGCATGCTTAGTCCCCAGCTGCTGAATTGCTAGGGAGGGATTAAGAGATGTGGCCTTGATGGGACCTTGTGTCACTGGGGTGGAGTTTGAGGTTTCAGACGCCCACTACACCACCACCCTGAATGCTCCTAGTGGATCACGATGTAAAGCTCTCAGCTACTGCCCCAGCACCATGCTTGTCTGCCTCCCACCATGATAATAATGGTCTAGGCCTCTGAAATTGTAAGCAAGCCCCCAATTAAATTCTTTCTCTTTATCTGCTTCCCGCCATGATAATAATGGACTAACCCTCTGATACTGTCAGCAAGCCCCCTATTAAATGCTTTCATGGTATCTCTTCTCAGCAATAGAATAGAAACTAAAACACAGAGACACATACATGCATATACGCATACATACACTTGCACACACACACACATACCAGACAAATCCATGCACGCATAGAAACACATAAACATATGCATATACACATACGCACAGATATACACATCCTCATGTACACAGACACGTACGCAGCCTACACCCTCATACAGGAAAACATGCACATACACACACCCATGGACACCCATGCAATATACACACACAGGCACATGTGCACACACATTGAGACATAGACACAACACATGCACACATGGGTTCACATACACATACATGCATATACATAATGAAATGACTGTGATTTCTATAAAGAAAAGTGCGAGAGGAGATTAATATTTTAATAAGCTTGATTTAATCTTTCCTCAGTGTCTACATATAACATCATGATGAATTCCAAAATATATGTAATTAATTATATATGCTAACTAATTATAAAGAAGTTAATGTTAGCACCTTTACCTACTAGTTGCATGCGAGGACTTTCCGTTTAGAAAGCTGAGTTGAGGGAGGGAATGGGATCTCTTTTCCATGTGAACAATACCACCCTTTCAGCTATGGCATGGTGCAGCTGTGCGGGACAGCACGTTCTCCTTATAACTTACTTCGTAAGAATGACCCTTGTCTAGTGTCCACCTTACATCTGAATCCTTGTTGCATAGTATAGTTACAAAAAAATACCCATCCTGAGGAGCTGTAGAGATGTTTCAATAGTTAAGAGCACTGGCTGCTCTTCCAGAGGATCTGGGCTCAGTACTCAGTGCTCACATGGAGGCTCACAACTAATTGTAACATCAGTTCCAGGGCATCAGATGCCCAGTTTGGCCTCTGGCACACAGAGGGCACATAGACATACATGTAGGCAAAGTACCCATCATATCAAATAAAATAACCCGTCTGAATAAAGGTTCACAGCCTTTTGTTGTTTTTATTCAAGCTGAAGTTTGGACTGTTTTATGTTTTAATGTTATGAGTAGAAGCTGAAATACATCGACCTTTATAAGTCAGAAGCAGTAGATTTCTGTCAAGGGGAAACCTCAGTATTTCAGAACCCCATTTGGGGAAGCTGTCTAAATATGCTTTTTATTTGTGCAAATACAGCAGTGATCCGCTGTGCAGTGGGGAGAAGTCTGGCTAAGTCATAGCAGTGTTACGGTTGTTCGGTGCAAGAAATATTTGACTTGATTTTTCTGGATAACTTGGTGCTATTCAACTAGAGCATCTCTCTGCTTGTTAAGTGCTTAGTTAGAAGCTCATAATGTCACCTTTGGGTATGGTTTCTCAGGTGAGTCTTCCTCTAGTGTCTTTCAGGGAGTAAGAAGAATTCTATTGGGTGCCCAGCAGAGTGATGTTGAGGTGATGGAGGGGAGAGACGGTTTCTCTTTACTGACAGATCCCTAGAGCAGCTTTGTGCCTTGCAGGATAAGAAGGGGCAGAAGCCAATGTCAGGGAGATGGATTAGATCTGAAGTACCATACTATCTTAGCTATACAAGGACCAGGAAGGAGAGTTGGTTGGCCCCAAGGTGGGGAGCAGGTATGCTGTCCCTCTCCCATCTACAGTACCTCGTTGAGCATCTCTCAGACTTCGTAAGCTTTGGCACATCAACAGATAACAAAACCAAAACTAAATGCAGAAGTTACCATCTCATGGAAGAATCTGGCTGTCAGACTAACCATACAGCACCTGGAGAATTTGAATTCTTGAGTCAGTGTGTAAAGGAGAATCATGATGCTGCCAGCTAGATATAGGGAGTGTCACCTCAGTATGTAGTAACATGTTTCTATGAAGAAGACACAAGCTCAGACTGCAGAAATCCATGGGTTGAACCCACAAGGAGGTGATGGAGGCAAGTAGGAAGTGCCTTTCATCAGAACCAAGGTTCACTTTATGCTTGTTTGCCTTCTGACATTGGGCTGGTGTATGCTCCGTACATAGCAAATGGATGAGTGGCTAGTGGCCTGCAGAGAAGGAACCCTGCAGAGCACAGAGTTCCATGAGACTGGAGTTCTGGCAGGGCACAGCTCACAGCAGACCATGCAGCTCTTATAAGAACTGAGACCAGTTGCGCAGACTAAAGGCTTGCTGTTAATAGTTAGCCTGGTAGTGGGCATAAACTGTAGGTTACCTGGGCAAACTGGGATGTATGGTTAGCTTCTCACCGAGTTAGCCTTTTCTCTGAGAACAGCAGGGAGAAAACCCCTTAAAATTCTTTTAGTGGAGTAGGGGCTCGGGACAAGGCTGATCACAACTTGATCCCTCAGGAACAGACTGTAGGTATATGGAGGGAGAGAAGTAGAAAAGGCTGATGCGCAGGACCCAGCAAGACAGTGATTGCTTGGACTGTGGGTGGAGGTGGGTAGGTGGGACTCCAGGGTGGGCCTTGTATTTGGCTTCTGGAGAAGGGAGTGTCAGGTCTTAAAAGAGAACCATTGAGCTAGGGTTGGGGAGGAAGCAGATTGGGGTGGGTGGGTATGTAGTTTTAGGCAAGTTGGAAAATGGAGGTATGAATATAAGTTTTCTTCCTTATCTTATGAATTCCCCAAGTGGGAGAGAATGATGTAAACGTACACATTCTTCATGTTCTTTCCTCTGCCCTCTGCCCCTCTACCCACCCATTCACTATTGACTTAGGCCTGAAATGTAAACTGAAAACAATCCCTTTCCTTCCTTAGAGGTGACTGTGTTTGTAAAGTAGGTGCTGAATGAGCCTGCATAGCAGAGCAAATGGTTTGTCCAGTGAGAGAGGATTAGAAATTTCTTTGCTTCTAGTGAGCTTTCCTGAAGACCCTGAGCTCCAAACAACCTGCTTGGGAATATGAAATTGGGAGCACAGTCAAGAAGAAAAAGAAGCTAGCATGGGGTCTGGAGATGTTCCCACAGGAGCCGGAAAGGCTGGAGTGCTTCAGGGGAACTTAGTTTGTGCTTAGAATTGAGGCTGTGGTTTACAAATATCTTATGCCCCATAGTAATGCCTCTACAGGATCAGCCGCTTTTGAAAAAGTGTGGAGCATGAGGCATGGAGCTAGCGTTAGCATGTGGAAGGTGGCTGGCCAGTGGATAGTACTTCTGTTTCTTGAGGTGGACGCAAACCGAATGAGCTTGGTCCTCTAGACAGCTGTTTACTTGTCCAAGAGAAAAGAGTCCCTTTGTCTTCACATGCATGACCCTTAAGAACCAGCATCTCCCTGAGGTGTTTATGAGGTCTGTGTCCTGTGGCAGGTGCTGCCTTCATGACAGGTAACTTTGTGCTCTGTGAGGCGTGCCAGACTGACCACCCATTACCCTCTTCTGGTAAGGGGCCAATGCTGCAAATACATTGAGTTTTTGCAACAGAGAAAATTTTAACATTGGTTTTCACTTGGATCAACTATGCTCTGCCAGGTGACATAAATCCCTGTAATGAAACGAATGTTTGCTTTAAAAAGTATAATGTATACTCAGACCTTAGAACCACAAGAGAGTCTAACCTTACTTACAGCTTTGACTTGTGGAGACTACCTTGGATATCCCTATCATTTTCCATTTCTTTTGCTTTTTCCCCTCTGCTTAGGAAAGCCTGTCTGGCTGCTTCACTAACTAACACACGTATGCATTTGCATCACTGATAATGGCAGCAATTGCAATGAGTATGGCTTTAATCAACCTTAGTGTCTAATATCTCCACAGGCATTAGTGTAGCAAGTATTTTAGGCCTGGGATAAACAATTTATGTTCATTAGGGGCATCTTGGTATTTCTTGGTGACATATTTATGCCTTTTATAATTCAGAGATTACTTCATATCACATGGTAAAACTTTGACTACACTGACCAACCGGCTCCACTGGGAAGGGGCAGGAGAATATGGGGTTTCAATGCTTATTTGGGGGGTACCTCTCAGAATTTTCTGAATAGTTTTGGCATCTTCTCTTTCCCTTCCAGCAGAGAAGTAAGATACCTTTCAGGTGAATGAATTGACTTTGTTGTATAGAGGAACCACAGTGAATACTTATAAGGGAAATAATGTTTTATGAGGTGTTTAAGTAATTCTTTAATGTAACCCTTTTAAAACATAAGAGTTTTAGTTAACCTGTTATGCAGCTACTTGACACTTAAACCTGCAGAAGCTAGCCACCATGCTTATTCATTTTATTAGGATATAAAGACATAATGTACGTCTTTTCAGCTGGATCGATTTGATATCGAGAGTTAAGTTAATTGGTACAACTTCCTAGGGGTTTAATAGCAAGAGGAAATGGATCTAATGCATGAGTCTTATTGTGAGATGAATGATGTTGCATGGAAGGTACTGTTCCATCTATCGCTGTATAAAGAGCTCTATGCAGATTACCCACAATAAAAGTGGTCAGTATTTCCGGAAGAGCAGTGCTGTGTTTCTATCATAATATAGTCTATTTCTAAGTATCTGTTGTAGCTCCTACATTATTTCATAAAATGTTTTTTATTACTTTTTTTTATTTATTTCATAAAATGTGATCCCTCACTCGGTCCTCCTTTCCTTCCCTCATTGTTGAAAATGAGTGGTAATGTAAACAGTGCCTTATGGATTAGTGTCGTCTGTCACTTGTTGAGGAGGTGAATCACACGCTGTGGTTGTTTTCCTAACATGTCACATGGCGTTCCCATGAAAACCCTCACCAACACCGTCAGTCAGGGCAGAGAATTGGAAGCTCTTTCCTTTGCTATAGGCAGTAGAAGGATGAACGGGAGCCCAAGCAAGCTCTTACTCCACTGACTCTGGACCATTTGCCCTCTTTTGCTTCCTCCTCCTCCTAGCCTCTGATCCTTATAAATTCTCCAACGCTGAGAAGTCAGCCAGCTCCATGTGGGAGCTTCTACGTGGGCTTCTTTACGTGGGCACTAATGACAGGATAAGCCAGATGATCTTTTGTTGTGGGGGCCGGCCTGTGCCATGCTGAATGCTCAGTAGCTCTTGTAGTCTGCCCACTAGATGCCAATTGTGGCAGCCCTAAATGTTTCCAGACATGGTGTGTAGGAGTAAAACTGTATATTGGGGCCAGAATTACCCCCATGGTTTAGAACCTGAATAAAGTTTTAAATCTTCCTTTAACCATATTATTTGGAGGTTATCGGCACTAACACATTTCACCAATAGCACCAGTGCATGGCATACAAAGCCTGCTGCTTCCTTAAGTTGAGGAGTTGAGGATTGGCAAAAATTTCCTGTTAAGGGCCAGTGCCCAAGGCAGAATTAATCAGAAAGCACATACCAAAAATAATTTAGCTGCTTTTTTTTTCCCCACCAAAGAAAAATATTTAGCCCCTCTGTCAGTTAAATTAGAAACAGGCACCGTAGAACTTGATTTCATGAGAATAATTCTCTATGAGCCATGTTAAGGCAAAAGCAACGAGGGGAGGACAGCCTCAGAATTCCAGATAAGTAGGAATGAGGAAAATGATCTAGAAAGAAGAAAAGGGGGTGTGCTGCACAGGAAAGAGACCTGGAAGAGCCTCAGAAGGTTTGGGATGTTTTGAAATCGGTACCTGCTTGCTGCTCAGCTTCTAGAAGTCTCAGGTCAGAGTTTATCACCCATTGTTTGAAAGAAGCACGGGTTTATCATTTTCCCCATATCTCCAGTTGTTCTACGGAGGGAATCTGCGGCAGCAGATGCCCAGGCAGCGTTGGAATACATATGGTAATGCTTGCGCAAAATGGTCATTCTATTTTGGTTTCTAAGAAAAAGAAAGAAAGAAAGAAAGAAAGAAAGAAAGAAAGAAAGAAAGAAAGAAAAGAAAAACAGCCAATGAAACATCTCGACCAAGGAATGGTGGGGTCATGCAGTTGATCTGTGTGTGTGTCCAGGGACACAAACCACTGTCATAGGTCTTTGATTGGCAGACTGTTGCCCCCAGCTGCATCAAGGTTACCTGGAATCCTGTTAGAAGTGCAAATTCTCAGTTCCCCCTCCCCCTCCAGGGCAAGCTGTAGTAGCAATCTTTAGTTTATTATACATTACTTATACATATACACATCAAAGCTAGAGGAACACTCTTTTAGGCCATGGAGACGTGTAGCCATCCATCAGATCCCGAGAATCAGGAGCATCTTACAGTAGATTTTGTAACCATTACTCCAAAGTCAGTGCTGCAGTCTTCAGAGTTCAGTGGCCTCAGGAGACTCTTCTCTTGCCAAGAGGAGGATGCCTGGGGGATGTAAGTTTCCACTGAGAACCTTTATAAGGCTTAATTGCTAATGTGTAGGTGGCAGCTGATACTGACTTGTCCCTCCCACTCAGTTCAGCTCCGCTTTCAACCTCTCTCTCAATATTCTTAATTAATGATCTGCAGCTTCTGAAGCCATTTCGTCAGGGGTCTCTTGTCCCAGCATGTTTCCCCTTTGAGCATTCCTTGAAGAGGGTGTTATTCCCAGCAGTCAATTAGAAAAGGAAAGTAGAGGTGACTCCCAACAAGCCCTGCGACCAATTACCTCCCTCCCTTTATCCCTCTTTGTAGTTCTCCAAAAAATGGGCCGGCCAGGCTAGGAAAAGCTGAGTTCTGACCAGCAGCCCTGGCCTTGTTTTTCTAACGTTTTTTGTCCCGTTTGGATTTCGGTTTCCTGCCTTAGGCAGGAATTGATTGAAAATTCTCTTTGAACTCTTGATCCTTTTGTGGAAAGCAGTTATAAGATTGTTTCCCTAGCTGGGAGACGTTGAACGCACAGAGAGAGGGGAACTCAGCACCAAACGTTAAAGGTCGTTCCCACCAAAACCAAGGGATGATTAGACAAGGGACTGCAATCATTTTAAGAATCATACTTGAATTTTGGCTTTTTTCCCCCTCTTGATTTGATAAAGCAGGGTGAAAGATGAATGAGAGCTCAACTTCTTAATCCTCTATTTCTAAGTAATTCTTTTTATTGGCTCCCCTTCTATTTACAAGGAAAATACCTTTAAAACTTTTATTGGACCTAACACCTTCTTTGGTAAAGTTCATAGAAATTTCCCAGGTTAGTACCTCTCATCCCTCACAGGCAGTGCTGAGGAGTGTTCTGGAATTCCCTGTGGGATGGGAATCCCCTTGGTTCACTGGGCAGGTCCTATTATGGGGTCCTGATACTCTTTGTGGTTTCAGTCTCTCACTAACATAATGTAACCCAGATTTTTGAGCAAGGAGTCACTTTGGGGAAGTAATTACAGTGTCCAGTGGCTACATGCAGGTTTTGAAATTAATGAATAATCGTTAATTAACCAATCTCATTTGTCATCACTTCACACATGACTCAATATACTACAGGTAATGAATACCCCCATCATCACAGAAGGACACTGGGCTGGTCATTTTTTTGCTTTGTTTTGTTTTGTTTGCCTTCAGTGGTTTGAGTTACTGGTGAGAATGATGTTATTTATTTGTTAACCCCTCTCAATTTATAACTAATTTATTGATATTGTTACTATCTTCACATTCTACATTGTCACTATTGCTCCCTATTACAGATAGGGGGATTGAGAATCAAGCAGGCTTAGGAACTTACATACATAGGCTTCCAGGAAAGAGACTTTATGTACAACTCTCAAGCCCCTGCTTTCCATGTTAACATTTTCCTCAGAAGGTACATTCTCTGACTCTTGAGTTCAGTAAGCCCACATCTTTAGAGACACATTTTAGAAACAAAAGCCGGTAACCAGTGTGCATTCCTGGATGTTTGAAGTGGCTGGCATGAACACACGAGGCAGCCGCTTTGTCCTCCCTGTGTGGTTTTGCTCACTTCTCACAGGAAAAAGGCTTGTGTTCTCTAGTGACAGTGTGATGATTCATTCAGTCTCCCAATTTTACGGGTTTGGTGTCAGTATAGTTTGATCTTCTGGGTTGGGTGGTGAGACCACTTCCTGTGACAGATCACTTCCTGTCTGGAAGACCTTTCTGGTCTGTCTACAAGTCTTTCTTACATGGAGCATATAGCAGTCTCCTCATGTTTGTTCTGGTTTGCCTAGTTCCCTGTCCTTAAGGCCCTGAAGAACTAAAGAGGAGTATTTATCTACCGGTTTGAAAGCTATTTTTTTTCTTCCTCAATCCTTGTGACCTGATATTTAAGTATTGCAGCTTCCTTGAGGGCAACCCTTGCTTAACTATATGACAGATTCTCTCAGTCTGAAAATGCATAACAATTAAGCACTAAATGCATGTAGCCAGGTAGCAATTCATTTCTACTTAGCACCGTTCACCTATTTTAAGAGTATGTTCAATTCCACCATATAGGCAAAGGTGCTTTTTAAAAAGGCAGAGTGAGCCTGCAATCAAAGGAAATCTTTCCCATCTCTTCCAAGATGTAGATGCATCAACTGGCTCCTATGGCTCTGGTTGTTTACTATTAATGTTTACCCAATTGTTCTATTGCTCTTTTTGTATATAACTGAAGAAATGGGACTCCTCTGATCATTGAAAATCCCCAGTTTTTTGCTTCAAGATTCCTTGGTTCTACCCAAGGAGGTAGGAAGGTTGTGGCACCCCTTCCCCCCTCCTTCATGAGCATCATTCACAAATCTCCCTCTGAGACTACCCTACATTCAAAATTACCTCTCAGTCTAGGTACTATTTAGAGGGTTTTTCTTTGACTCATAATAAATTTTATAAATTCCTTCAACTCAAGCTAAACTGGTTTTTTAGTTTGTCGTCAGGGACATAAAAGGTCCCTGTATACACACATACACACACATGTATATAGACTCTCACACCTGTGCACACCACATGTACACATATATACTTACACAATCATAGAGAGGGGAACTCAGCACCAAACGTTAAAGGTCGTTCCCCCCAAAACCAAGGGATGATTAGACAAGGGACTGCAATCATTTTAAGAATCATACTTGAATTTTGGCTTTTTTTCCCTCTTGATTTGATAAAGCAGGGTGAACACATACACACATATCACACATACACACGCACAGAGAGTGAGAGAAATGGGAAGAGGGAGGGAGATTTATGATAAAAATTTACACGGACTGATAGTTTTGTTGTTTTCCAAACTCTACTTCAGGGTACATAAGCCATCGTTGATCTCAATCATGTCCCAGAACAGCCTGCATGTTGCTAACTACGGATGGGGCCTGCTCTGCAGCCCTTCGGAGACTCTCAGTAGTCCACAATAATTTCTAATGAGTTATCTTTTCTTTCATGTTCTCTGTTGCAGAAATATTTAAGAGCAGCATTGATATTTTTTTCTTAGCCATCTGTCATGACTACAAGCCATCTGCCTGCTCCCCTAAGAAACAATGTGTTGCCAGAGTAAAGCTACAAAAGAATTTTGAGGCATTTATTAGATCTTAGTATAGATAGGTAAATACTTATATTGCATATGTGTAAAAGTTTTTAATTGATAATACAGAGTCTAACTAAAGTGTCCTGGAATTTGAAGCAGATTCTGCCTTTGGCAAAAAGGACAGAGATGGGAGACAGGGGGTGACGTCATCTGCCCTACGGCTAGGCCAATATATCCCTCATTGCTATACATACTCTGAGCCTGCCATGGGGGCCAGATGACTGACATGAGGGGTCTGCTGATCACATCTAAACATTGCTAGGGAACGGATCTGAAACAGTGTGCGACTGGAAGCTTGTTCTTCCAGCACTTTGCATACACTGATGGATAGACTTTCTGGTTTTGTGTGTGTGCCCAGTGGTGTGCCCCTTCTCCAACTCCATTTTCAGTGGCCTCTGCTTTATTTCCAGCATCATGGTATATCCCTTTCCAAAACTTGTCTGTGATTTGCCCTATCATTAGGCAAAAGGCTTTCTCCTTCCTGAGTAGACCAGAAAGAGTTTGCTGAAGGACATCAACCAGCCTCTCACTCTTTTCTCCTTATAGACGCCATCATCAAACCCGCTTGTTCTGCCTCTCTGTCTTCTTCATTTCTTTATTATTTGCTCTTTGTCTCTAGACTCTTTCCCCTATCTTATTAAAGAATCTCCTGGAAATTTTGGAATGACTAAAAGATTGCTCACCCTGACCTGTAGTTAGAAGCCCTACAGTGAGCAAAAAACCAATCTCCCAACTCCCTTTGGTCTCAAGTAGGCCACCCTTTTCTCTGCGTCCATTTCAACTAGAAAAATTTGAATTCAAAGAACAGGTCATTCACTGACTTGAGCCAAGAACATTCCTCTGATAGATCTGGTTCACGAAGCCTATATTTGTCCTCGCATCATGCTCTACTGACTGGCTTGAAGGTGAGAAAGTAGCCCTTGGCTTCATCCAGTGGGTGCTGTTGATCATTTCTGTGAGTATATGGGGTAACCTTACTTGTAAGCCATGAGCTTGATTCTGTAGTCTTGTTCTAAGGATAGGGTAGAAGAGACAGGGAAGTGGTTCCTCCTAGAGCAACAAGACAGGTGAGCCATTTTCACTCGTGATGCTTGCCCTAAACTAACAAATCCCCTTCTTTGGTACCTATGTATCATACTTAGTACTGGGCATGAGAGCTTCAAGGTAACAGGAAGGTGTTCATGCAGGCCTATGAGTGGGACGGATAGTGATATAGTCACGTGTTTGCTGCCTGTGGAAAGTTTTAGTGCAGAGACAGGAAGAAGTGCTGTGGCAGTGCTGAGTTTACTTCTGCCAGGGGGTGTCATGGAGTACCATAGGGAAGAACATATTCTTTGCAGAGATCCTTCCCTTGGCTATCTCTAGCCCCATTTCCAGTAGTTAATATGGTGTTTTCTGGCCCTGCAATTGGCATTTTACATCATGTGGAGTTTCCTAATGCCTTCGTATGGGCCATAGTGGAGTGATAGACAGAACAAGCTGCCATATTTTGCATGTCTCTGTGGTGACAATTACAAAAGAATGTAATTCTTTGTGCCTTATGTGTGAAGGTAGAAACAAATATATAGATAACTGTGGAGGTGGGATCTGAGAGCACCAGTCCCTTTGAAGGAGATCTGTTGGGTCCTCTTATTTCACTTATGGGAAAACTGGTACCTACGGGATCTCCTTGTCCCCTCAGGATGGCCTTCTCTTGTGTCTTCTTTGTGTAGTTGGGACTAAACACATCTGCCTGGCTCTGGTTTCTACTGCCTACCATACTCCTCTCCCCTGCCTTGGAGGGCTTTCCAGCCTGCCAGTCCCTTAAGGCTCCCTCTGCCCTTCCAGGGCTCCTCTGTAGCCTGGGGCTTCCTACCCTGTTAGTGCCATGTGCTGACATTGATCTGTGTGTCTGCATTAGGAGACTTGAGCATACAGAGCTAATGGGGTCTCTTTCTCTGAATGCTGTGGTTGATTTTTTTCCCCCACGACTTGCTGTTCCACGGGATTCACTGAGGCAACACCTCTCAGGCAGGGCCTTTACTCTGCTGCCTCTGGTCCTAGGGTGAATACCACTAGGGATGGGAGTGGATGCCAAGAGGGTGTGGTACGTGCTGCAGTCCTATGTTGCTGTGTTCCTCTGTTGATGAGGGACTCAGATGATGTGAAAACCCTTCCACCTCTTTGATCTGTTTTGATTTTCATGGTGAGCCACGCTAGCATTTTCACTTTCATGTTAGAGATACTTTGTAAAGTCAGAAGACAAGGTCTCCTGAAGACTCAGAGAGAAAGCACAACATAGAGTCACACCTCTGACATTTAGGGATGCAGTAAGTGAAATAACCAGTGTGCTTGTCTGGCACCAAGTTTATGGCCAGAATCCTTATATTTTAAACTTTGAACAAATAATTGTTGCTTCTCATGATGACCGCCGTTATCCCTATAGAATAAGGAGAGAGGAAGGTATCAGTTCTTCAGTGTATTGGGCTGAATAGTGGCCTTATTCCCAAAAAGGGCTTTTGAGCCCTCACCTTCCTGTTACGCCTAAAACTCGGGTAATTTGTTTGGTCATATGTTTCTTCTTACTGCTAAATATGAAGCATGTTCATGGGATTTAGAATCGACGTGGGTGTGCGGCCATTTCTACTGGGTCTCATGTTCTAGCAGGGATGTCTCCTCCATAGACCAGTCATTTAATGCACAAGTCTGTAAAATCTTAAGGAATGTGTCTGACCCAGAGGAGGAAGATAAACTGTTCAGAAAAGCTTCCTAGAGCTTGCTATGCACCCGGTAGGCTTGGAGGCTAGTGGGAGAGCCCACTACACAATGGGAAATAGTGGTGGGGTTTGGTGAAGGGCTGGACTGCCAACTTTGGCTAGAATAGGAATCCCTGTTGATGACATTACAGGTTCATCTGGGACACCACGAGGAAAGATTCTGATAGTCTAAGCAGGAATGATGTGAACAGAGAACAGGATTGATGTCTGAGAAGTCATCCGAAAATAAATAAATAGTACTTACAAGATGAGGTGACCTTGTCAAGAGAACTAGGGAAAGGCAGTGTGGGGGTGTGTTGACTGAGGTTTCTGTCCCACCCGGTTCCCACAGTCATTTATTCCCAACGAAACACACAGAGGTCTACATTAGTTATAAACTGATTGGCCTAGTAGCTCAGGCTTCTTATTAAGTTTTATAGCTTATATTAGCCCATAATTCTTGTCTGTGTTAGTCACGTGGCTTGGTACCTTTTTCAGCAAGGCAGTCACATTTTGCTTAATCTGTGTCTGGCTTCCTCTGTGTCTGGGTGATGACTGCAGACTGAAACTTCCCTCTTCCCAGAATTCTCATCACCCCGCCTCTACTTCCTACCTGGTTTCCCCATCTATACTTCGTGCCTAGCTACTGGCCAATCAACGTTTATTTAAAATACGAGTATGACAGGATACAGACCATTGTCCCACAGCACTCTCCCCCACTTTTTTAAACAAGAACTCTGAATTGAATCTCCTTTGTTTAGCTTTTCTATTGATCATTATCTATAACAACTTGTAACCAACGTTCTAAACAAACGCAAACATCCATAATTCATTTTTTTGGGGAATGTGGGCATGGTTTTCTAGGATACTTCCTGCTGATTGGGGACACTGATAATCTTATGGGGACTTAAAGAAAATTTAGAACTATGATCAAGTCCTTATTGGAGTATCCTAAGGCTTTATCATCTCAGGCAGCAGTCTTTGAACTGTTTTGGATGTAGAACTCAGATATCTGGGCCATTCCTCTTAAAGGAGACTTTTCAGGGGATCTTCCTTAGTCAAACCTGATTTTTCTTAACACAGTATGAATCCACAGTTCCTCATTTCCTGTGGAAACAAAAGCAAACCTCTTATCCAAAGTAACATATCTTTTGACTTAAATTTTGAAGTCAAAACTAGAGCTAATGTGCCAAGCAGCGATTTAATTAATACAGTTTCTGGATGATTATTTCGGGGCTAAGCAGCCATGAACCAACAAGCGGCTCTCTCCTCCAACAGGGGTGTTTCCCAGGGTTTAGGTTGCCACCTCTAGATGGAAAAGTGAAAGTGAGAGTTCCCTGCCTGTGCATGCACAACCCAGTGCACGGGATGTGAAGCTATTTCTCATTGCCCTTGGCTTCACTTCTAATGACCGCCTCTGGCTTGTGGAAGAAGTAATGGTTCCCATGTTTCCTGTCCTGAAGAGAACTGGAGAGTTTTCCTTCTGAGAGTAGCAACAACCTCCTAATTAAGGCTGAGGAGAAAGGAAGGCTTTGCCTCCTGCTGTGCTCAGAAGCCTATTTGTTCACCTCAGTTTACTCATGGGAGAAAAAAGTGGAGCTCTGAGAGCAGAGAATTTTAGAAGCCACAGTACTCCTGATTAGTGTAGCTCCTGCTACAGAGAACCAGGGCTTGCTGACTGCTCAGGGAGAACCTCAGAACAGAATCTTCCAGAAACCTAGGAAACTTCTCTCTTACATTGCCAGTGTAAGAATTGAGGATTTATTTATTTGAAAAAAGAAAAATCTAATTAATCTACAATCAAGCATAAACTGGTCTATGAGAAACTCCAGCCTGAACCTGTGTTTCATTGGGAGCTTCTCCGGACTGAGAAGGGAGAGCCAGAGCTTGGTTCTGACCACGTTTTCACGGAGGCAGGCCTCTTTTATTATGATTGTAGGAGTCACACGGCAGTGGTTTTTAGCAGTGCTTGTGGCCTCTAGACATCACAGCTCTCTGTGGTTAGAGTTGTCACAGATATTTGAAAATGCCAGACGTACTTCGCAGCCTTCAGTTTGCCGCTGTCACCGCGTCCATAGTCTGTGATACAAATCATTGCCTGCAAAACATGCACACATTATTACTGTATCCCAAATTTGGGGTCACTTTTTAAGGTTTTCATAAATGTGCTGCAGAGTAGTCAGTTTTTTAATCCTATATATTACATTTTATGTATTTCAAAAGCATTCTAAGCACATTGTGTCAGATTTTCAGTTGGCCCAAAAAAGATTCGTGGCATACAAACTGTTAATATCCCCCAGCTAAGTTCTTGTACTTGTGGCATATGGCCTCCACCTGGTGGCAGCATACTCCTTAAAGGTTAGATCTATAATCACCAACTGCAAAGAAATTCTAAGCATAATAATATACTTGAATATGGCTTTCAAATTCTTTTTTTTACTGCAGCCCACAAAAAGAAATTGACCTGTTATCATAAATCACACACAGACTTGCATTTCACAAAGCTTCTCAATCTTACCATGTGGTACATGATATTTTTTCTGGCTTTCTAATGTTCTCTTGGATCTCTTTTATTAAAATAAAATTCTGGATGCATCAAACTAAGTTACATTCAGATGACCATAGTACGCATGCCTCATAGGAGGCCATATAATGTACACACAGATTCCGACATCTTACTTACATTTAAAAAATATTTATTGGTGGTGATTAATTTACACATAGTGAGAATAGCAGAACTACTTTTAGGTGTACAACCCAGATTCCCTTCAGGACCCCGTGGTTTCCTGTCACTGAATTTGACTTCTTTGTGTGCCTCTCAGACACTACACTGGCGCTTTACTAAGCAAGGCTCTTGCTGTCATGGAGCCGGAGAGTAGGCATCCATTAGTCGGGGCCTCATTAGCTCGTTGTTTTTGAGATGATTCCATTTTGGCCGTGTCACCATTTTGGTACATGCCATTCCACTGTGTGAGTAGACTACAGTTAGTTTATTTTCCTGTTGCTGGGCCTTGAGTATGTCTTCAATCTGGGTTAGTGTGAACAGAGCTCTGTTGCCTAGGTGAACCTGTAGGGTGGCCTCGTTGGCCTAGTCAGTAATCACATGGCTAGTTGTAGGGAACAGGCAAACCATTTGACAGAGTGGTTCAACCCAGTTCCATTCCCATCAGCGTGTCAGAGTGAACTGCTCCATCTTCTGTCCGTTTGGTATGGTGTTGGTCTTTGTAATTTAAGACCTTCTGCATTTCACGGCTGTAGCTACTGATTGGGAACTGAGTATGACTCTGAACAGTGATGGTGAGCACTCTTTCATGTTCAGGCATCTATTTTTCATATTTGTGGTATCTATTCCAGCTTAGAATGTAAAAAAGTCTACCAGTCCATGGAAGTTGTTTTCCTATTTTGGATACCAGTCCTTCATGGCAGACATGTGTTTGTGAGGGCGTTTTATCCCGTTTGCAGCACACACAGTATTCCAAACTGGTGGTATTGCTGATGAGCAAATATTTCTTCTTTTGATCGTGTCCCATCGTGTCCAGCTTTGTCAACAATTTTTCCTTCAATGTTTTGTATTTTCTCGCTCACACATAAGAAATCCTTTCCTGCCTCTACGATGAGAATAATAGTTTTTGGTTTTCATACTTAAGTCTGTAATCTATCTCAAGTTAAATTTTGTGTCTGGCAGATGCCAGGAGAGTTTCATTTTCTTTCTGTGTTTGTATCTGATTGATGCTCTCATACCATTTGTTAAAACTGTTTTCACCAAAGTTTAAAGCAGAAATCAAAGATCTCCTTAGAGATTTATAAACGTGACTTTCCTACAGGTCTACAGACTGAAGCTCTGGGTCTCTTGGACATCCCCAACCTGTGGTCCTGGTTATACATTTTTTCCTTTCCAAAATGTTCATTTACTATTATCTTGGGAATCGCAACAATGACTCCTAAGGTGTGACAATCTTAAGGTTCCAGTCTATCTGTGTCTGGCTACATCTCCTCATGAGATCCGTGTGCCTGTTGTGGAGTTTGTGAGATTCCCTGCAGTTTTCTGCTGGGCATGAGCTGCAGACACATTCTGCTGTTAATAAGTATTCTCCCCTTCTCTTTCAGTGTGGAAATTTTGCTGTCCTCGTGGATCTTCATATAGTGCCACAAGGTCCAAACAAAGATTCCAGTTGGTTTTCAGAGCAGAAGAAAGAGGTACAACAAAGAAATTTTGTTCTTTAAACACTACTTCTTATTGTATCTGCTGGAAGAAGTCTCAGCTCCTCTCAGCTTTCATTTTCATTGGTGTTTTTTTAAAAAGTTGAGTGGTAGTTAGGATAGTTAGGAGTATCCCCAGTGTCAAGTATACATGTGTTCCCACCTCTGCCCTTGAGAAACTGACACAACCATGTTTCATATGCTAATCTTTTGTTGGTGTGTGTGTGTGTGTGTGTGTGTGTGTGTGTGTACGTGCTTGTGGTGTTAGAGATCGAATCTAGGACTTTTACGTGCTTGGTAGGCACCTCGCCATCTCTATGTCCTCATCCCAGGCTCTGTTGTTTAAACCAAAACTCTAATACCCTTTACTTTGGGGAAAAAGGTCCTCAATAATAAAAAGGGAGGAAAAAGAAGCCAAACTATTCCAAGCAAGCAGGGATTTTGATCTGAGTGGTGAGAAAGCCGGCAGCACCTGGAGCAGTTGTGGAATTCACCCAAGGCTAATCTCCACATCTGTACTAGTCCTTACCTCCATCTTCGCCTCTTCTCATTCTCATGAGCCTGTGACAAGGGAAGAGGAGCTTCATTCTTCCCCCGCTGCTGCTGGCCTGCCAGTGAAGCAGATAGTTGGTATGGATGGATTGAGTCTGAACAACACGGGCTTGGAGCATGTAGGTTTGCTCTGCTAATACATGAAATTTTAGGAGAATTTGAAAAGAAAAAACTGTTGGGTAGACTTCATAGCCTAGAAATATTGAAATGTTTAAGTACAATTATTTTACTGTTTGCTACCAACATTTGCTGCCGTTGATTAAGCTCTAGAGTGGTCTCAATTGTGAGGGTCAGCCTGAAACTGGGTGAGCTGCTGTTGCCACATGAGCAGTTTGTCCTTTCACTAAATTGCATGCCAGAGTACACAAAAATCTCCACCATTCCTAAGTACTTGTTTAACCATGTATAATGCAGCTAAAACAGAAAAGGTATCACTTAAGTATTTTTTTTTCCATTAGTAGGACGTTCCAGTCAATAGTTAGCTATTTATTAAAGAGATGGCTCATTCCTGGGGACCTGAGATGAGTTCCCAGCACACACATATGCACAGACACACACATCAGAATCTTTAAAACCAAACAAAACCCGGTTATTAGTAGTTAAGTTACAAGACAGTTACCAGTTATTCTTGTTTGCAAGGATTGGTTCTATGATATCTGACCTTTCCACGAGCTTCCGCCTTCTCTGTCTTCAAATTAATGAGTTTGACCAGATAAAGCCTCAGTCTCCTGTGGTTTCAGTCCCCTCTCTGTGAGCTCCTGTGAGGAGAATCATTGTTTCCTTCGGTAGAGATCAGGGACAGGTACCAAGGCAGAGGCCTATTCAACAGTTTCCTAGCAGGCCAGTTGGATGTCGCTATGGGTAAAGTGCCTGCAACCCAGTACTGACCTGAGTTCAATTCCCATGACAAGAAAGGTGGGAAGAGAGAACTAACTCCGACAAGTCATCCTCTGCCCTCCACATGTACACCAGGTCGTGTGTGTGTCTGCACAGCTGCACACGTATGCACTACAAGTCAATGAGTAAGCGTAATTTAAAAACCTTCAAAACACTGTTCTTCATTTCCTCCATAGTATTTGCCTGCTGCCATTACTGTTTGAGAGGTAAATAAGCGTGAACTGTATTGAGCAGTAGTGCTGAATGGAAACAGAACAGTAGCAGTAGAGGGAAACTGCTGTTTGTGACCAGTGTTCACATCGCTAAAACCAACCTACCCACGCGTACATTATTTTTAAGAGTACATTTTCAGTAAAATGGTAGTACCACCAGTACCTGTGGCCATTATTTTGCAAGGATGCCTAGTGACCTAATGCTGAGAAGACACAGGTTTTGTGAATTTCTCATGAGGGAAATTGACTATGTGCTGTCCTCTTGAGGACTTTGTGTATAGCAGGTTAGGACTTTTCTCCACTGTTCTCTTTCTTATAATCTCAAATTTTAGGTCACCAACACGTGTCCACATGATTCAAATTAGAGCATTCTTTCCATCAAAGTGACTAATATTTCACACAAGGGATCTTGCTTTGCTGACTTTGGAAAGGTTCTCAAGTCTACCATTTCAGGCCCTAGCTCTCCCATGTTCTTTTGCAGCTTGAAGACTTAATCTGTAGACCTTAAATATTGATTTTTAGGCAGTTTTGACCAAGAAATGGTTGATACGGAATGCTCTAGAGCCAAGAGTCAGCTCCACTAGGAAGCGCAAGGCTAGATTTCTTGTCAAGTGCCACATGCAGCCATGTTGTTCCAGTGAGTGTCTATTCCGGGGCAGTGAGGCATAACTTAGCAGAGGTGCATGAGGGAACCTGCAGAGAGCTCCTTCAGTGGTGACTGCAAGAGGCCTGCTTGCCCTACCGAGCTGATCTTTCCTCTCCAAGAAAAGCTGCCACCTCTACTTTGAGCAGTTCCTTCAATTTATGTTCGTTGCTCTTCGAGTCAGTCAGAGATAATTTATGTCTGTGTCCTCAAAGGGAGATGTGCGGACAGCTTATGACCTCACATATTCTCAGTCAGTGCTTCCTTGTTTTCCATTTCTAGATCGCCCCATGGGGCGATCTAGAAACAACCAGCTCGATTGCATTTTAACAGGCGCTTTGTATGAAAACAGGGCTGGGCCATATGTTAAACATGCATTTGTATGTTAAACATATGTTAAACATGCTTTGTATGAAAAGAGGGCTGGGCCATATGTTAAACACGCGTTTCATTCAAGTCCAGCTCATGTAGTCATTGGAGTGAAGGAGACAAACTGAAGTTGTCCCGTATGTGAACTTGAGGAAGCAGACAGAAGCCCTGTTAGCACAGGGAGGTTGTGCCTGTCTCCTGCCCGCTCATGGGTACTTTACTTGGTCCTCTCACCTTCCTCTCAGATATTGCTGGCTGTTTTCTTCCCTGCATTGCTCTAGGCCTGTTGAGGATGCTTTCCCAAGCCCGGCTGGATCAGTTCTTAGGTATCCGTCTACTCCGCACATTGCCCATCTTCAATCCCTGAAACCTGATTCCCATAAGGAACGCCTGGGATATAGTGAGAAACTTCATGTGTATGGGCTCTATTTTTGTCTAGCTATTTTTAGTTCTAGCCTTATAGGGTATTTATGGCCAAATTTTAGCAATCCTTGTTGCCTTTCGTGTCTTCCACATATTTTCTAGCTCAGTCATACTTGAACCCTGCATGTGAAGCAAAAATCATTTAATTGCTAGAACAACAGTACGAGGCCAGGCTGCCTTTGTGTTGTGTGAGCAGTGCCAAGCATTCAGCTGTAAATGCTATCTTTATATTCCACATTTAGCTGCAAATAAAAAGAAAGAGGAGACCGGCATTTGCATTTTATGTAGAAATGTCTATGTTTGTGTTAAATCAAGGATTTTATATCCTGTTTAAGGGGTATTTGCAATAAAGGAGCGAGCAGCCAAAAACCTGGTTCATGCTGTAATTAGGAAGAATCTCAGTGATTAACCTGTGCTGGCTTTCTGAGAAATAAGTGGAACAAGTTTGAGGTGACCAGAACAACTCTGAATCTGCTACAGAACTGCTGGAAATTGATCTAGGATCTCTCTTAGTTTTAAAGTATCTGTCCTATATGTAGCTTCCCCTGATTTCTTAAGGTAAACTACATTTTTCTGGTAATGCAGGAAACACTACACAAAATAGTGATACCCACTGTACATTTGGATTTCTGAGTTATTTATTTTGTTTCTGTTCTTTGCAAATATTACATGCCAACTGATATCTCTAGAAATTAATAATAATACTGCATGCTGAAATTGAATTCAGGCCTGGTTCGGCTACCTAGTAATATCTACACCAGAGACATGAGAAGTTACTTTCATCATTCATGAATGAAGACTATTAATGTGATTTTGGAAAGTAATTGGGTCTACGACATCATCACAAGAGTGAGAAGGTCATACTGCCCCTCCCTGCTTCTCTTTAACCTACCACTCTGATCTCTTGTGTTTGTAAACCCAAGGCCAGAAACTAATGAATGATGCTGTTTACTCAGCAATAAAATTTGAAAAATAAATCTGAACCATGCTGGAAAATGTAAGTTTCTGGCTGTTCTTACACAAATAACATCAGGTAACACTTTATCTGCAGGCAGAACAAGAGTGCAGTGGGATAGTAGGGCCAGAGCTAGTGGCCTCTGTGACCTGTCCCCATGCCACCCATCCTGACTATAGGAGTGTTCTTACACTCCTTTCTGTGTCTCTGAGTACCCCTGAGTCCCATGCTGAACCGTGTAGAAAGCTCCATGGGATTTATCCCCTCCATCCATCACAGTGTGATGGACTGATACTTACATGAAAACATTCTTGAAGCTGTACCCTGCTTTTGAAGTAAGCTTTTAAATCTTTCTTTGGAATTGTGAAACTGAGGCAGAGAGAGAGCCAACACCAGCCGTGGAGCTGTCTTTGATACCCCATTTTCTGTGCACTGCACTCCAGAAGGCTGTACAGTGTTCCTTTCTGTGTTCACAGCTAGGTTCAAAAGCTAACTAAATGCCAGCATTTGCCTTTTCAGTTTGTATAATCTTTTCTTCTTTGCATTGCATTAAACTTGATATGTCTGTTGTTTTAAATTTACTTTAGGAAGTTTGTTTGCTGTTAAAAGAAACCATTGATTCCAGAGTTAAGGAGTACGTGGGCATTTATAAACAGCACAGGCCATCAAATGCAGAATTCACAAGATCCAGTCCCTTGTCCTTAAAAGGTAGGCAACAAGCTCTGAGATTTTGGACAAAGAAAATAAAATTTCTGCTTTGTAGAGATTGCAATTACATTTGACTCTGTTGTGTTAGCATAGTGATACATTGAAAAAATATGCTGTAAAGAAGATACTGTGTTTGAGTAACAAAAATTCGCCAAAAAGCCTTAAAGGGCTTTTAATGGAAGGCAAAATATATAAAAATAGCAAGTAAAACATTCTTAAGGAAACTGTAAAATTTTAAAGGTCTGTTTTGTTTTTTTGACAAATAATCTTACAAATGGATTTATATTAATACTGACATAAGTTGATTCAGTGTCTTATGCTTTAAAAGTGTTTTCCCATATGTCACTCTATTTCAGATGTTCTCAAACAGGAGCAGTGTTATTCCCAGGGGGCATTTGGAGATGTGTGCAGAGAGTTTTGGTTGTCATTACTGGCAAGGGGTGGGATGTTGGCCCATTGTTGGTAGAGACCAGGGATGACATTATATTCACAGAACGCAGAGCAACCTTTTCATAGCAGGCTACTAGCTCCCAAACCTAAAGGGCACCATCTCTGAGATTCTATCTGTGATGGCGCAGGTGAGGAAACAAGAGTCTGTAGGTTCAGTGGCTTGATCAAGTACAGGGTCGTCTCAGGACAGAGACTGGGGCTTATTTAGTGCCTTCCCCTCATCTGTCCCCAGTGCTTAGCTTGGTGGCTGTGATAGTGATGTAGGGGCATACTGAGTGAGAACCCTCGTAAGGGATGAGTGGCAGAGCTCAAATCCAGACTTAGCTCCTGTGGCCTCCACCCCAAGTTTTTTCTGTTTTCTGTCGTCTGCTTTGATTTTCTGTTTTGTTTTCATTGTTTATTTCTCACTTAAAATCAGCATTTCATAGAAGCCTGTGGTACAAATACAGTGATAGCATGGTAATTATCAGACTACAGTGGGTAGACGATTGTGAACCCCGTTATGCTAACAGCACACCTGTTTAAGAAAAATACTGAATTATGTATTTCTCTGAACCTTTCTTGATCCTTTTATAGATGATAAATAAACAAGTAGTTTTTGTCACCCAAACTGAAAGTCTTAAGAAAATGACATTTTCAAACCAAACAATGTTGCTTCTCAGTGACTACTAACCTATGGGTCTGGACCTCACGGGAGTTCTGTATCAGATATTTAAATTATAATTTGCAACAGCAAAATTACAGCTATGAAGTAGCAACAAAACATTTTATTTGGGGGGGGTCACTGCCATATGAGGAACTGTATTGAAGAAATAGGAAGATTGAGAACCACAGCTTTAGATGATGCTCTCTGATTTGCCACTCAGTGTTGTTAAGAATTTTAAGTAGACCTGGCCAATCTCACATTTTATCTGGTGCAACAGGAAAAAGAATGGAGCCAGATTCTAAGACTCCTATCTCTGTCATAGGTGTTACAGTAGGTGGCTTGATCAGAATTCAAGCCAACCTTTCCATTCCCATCCCAGCTCTGACTGCTGAGGGAAGAGACTAAATACTCAGTACCCAGATTCTCTCACAGACAGTTCTGGTCCCAATATGGCAAGAAAATGTCCTCAGGTTTGTGTGAGAAAAAGGTTTATTGATTTTTTTTTAACAGAGAAAGTGATCTTATTGTGTATACAATTTTGTAACCTTTCCATATCACCATTAAAAACTGTTGTTGTAAAATGCAGATAAAACTTACTGTTCAAAAACTTTCAAGTGTACACTTTTGGCAGAATAAATATGCACATATTTTCGTACAGTTATCACTTTTACCAATCTCCAGAAGTTTGGAACTCTGCAGGCATGGCTAATGTGTCCTCATCCTCTTGCCCTGGTCATGGAGGTCTCACTTTCTGACATTTTTGTTCTTTCTACGTCAGTGTCTCGTGAATGAAGCCATATAATGTCTGTCATTTTATTCTCTGTGTTATTTCCCTTACAGTTACATTTTCATCATTTTTACAGCTGCATTTATCACAATTTCTCATTTTGTATCATCTTCCAGTATATGTCACAGTACCTGTTCATTCATCTACTGACAAAGTGTTTCCATGTTTTGGCTGTTATGAACATTGTTGTTGCAAACACTCATATGCAAATTATCTTTTCAAGCTTTTTGTCTCTTTTGAATATAAATTTGGAAATTTTTGGATCACGGGGTAGTGCAGGACAATTGTCTATATTCTATCAATTATGTTTTAAATAAATGTTGATTGGCCAATATCCAGGCAGGAAGTATAGGCGCTACAACTAGACAGAAAGTAGAAGCGGGTCAATGAGAATAGGAGAATTCTGGGAAGGAGGAAGCCCATTCCTCCCCAGTCCTGTCCCAACCACAGAAGAAGGAAGATGTGATTGTTCTTCTGAAAAAGGTACCAAGCCATTTGGCTAATAGATAAGAATAATGGGTTAATTTAAGTTATAAGAGTTAATAAGCCTGAGCTAATGGGCCAATCAGTTTATCATTAATATAGACCTCTGTGTGATTTCTTTGGGGCTAAACGGCTGTGGGACCTGGTGGGAGGACAGAACCAGGCAGGACAGAAACCCAGACAACAATGGGGTAATTATTTTGATTTTGTTTCTGAGGTTAACATACTGTTTGCCACCATGACTGCATCATTTTTACATCCTCACCAGCATGAGGGTTCCATTTCCCTACATCTTTGCCAACCCTTATTCTTAATATTTTGATAATAGCCATCTTAATATATGTAAAGCAATCTCTAACTCTGGTTTGTTTTGTTGTTTTTGTTTTGTCAGTTCCCTCGTGATTAGTGACACTGGCCATCTTCTTATGTATTCATTGGTTATTCATATGTCTTCTATGAAGAAATGCCTCTATGCCTAGTCCATTTTTAACTGGGCTTTTTTTTTGGGGGGGGGGAAGGGAGGTTGTTGTTGGAAGGCTTTGTATATTATGCATATTAATTCCTTATTAAATATGTAATTGGTAAATATTTTTGCAAATTTTCTGGTTTGTCTTTTCCCTCTCTTGATGATTTACCCTGGTGCATAGATTGTTTTGAATGTGATAAAGCCAGAATGCCATTTTCTTCCTTTGTTCCCTGTGATGCTATGCCTATGGAAGTCTTCTTCAAGTCCTGTCTTGTTAAACTTTTCCTCTAAAAGCAGAAGTTCTATGAAATTTTAAAAATTAGCCATTTTATTTAGGAACTTGACCCCATGTGAGTTACTTTTTATATGTGAATTAAAGTTAAAACCCACTTTCATGTGGATGTCTTGTTCTCTTAGTATCATTTGTTAAAAGACTACTTTCCACACTGAATGGGTTTGGTAATCTTGTCACTAATCATTTGAGCGTTGATGCCGGTTTATTTCTGAGCTTTCTCTTCTGCTTCAGTTGTTTGTGTCTGCCACTGGTGCCAGTGCTGCAGCCTCTTGATATGCTATAGCTTTGTGGTAAGTTTTGAAATCAGAAAGCTTAAGTCTTGTAATTTGTTACTCTTTTTCAAGATTGTTTTGACTTGTTCCAGGTCCACATTGCTATTTTGATGACTGCAAAGTATTCTATTAAATAACGTCAGTGCTCTTAATTTATTGGTAGAATTAGATTGCATCTGATACTGTTCTGAAGAAGAGTACAGTTAACATTCTAGTAATACACATGCTTGTAACTTCAGAGTTGGATTTCATGTTTATAGTTTTGTGGACTTATGAGGAGAGAGAGAGAGAGAGAGAGAGAGAGAGAGAGAGAGAGAGAGAGAGAGAGAGGTTGTTACTCGGGCCACATAGACTCTGAAAGTGTTCTACTAGCTGTATGAGCTACAGCTTTTTCTTTTCCTTTTCCTTTTTTTTCTGAGCATGATTACCTGAGTTGTTCAGAGTCCAGGCTAGCCCCAAACTTGATATCCTTGTTTCAGCCTCCCAAATACTAGGATTACAGGCATGCACCACACCCAGCCTAGAAGAGCTCTTTAAAGATATTGATGGATGTGTGTTTAAGTATGTTGAGTGTATGTCTGTGTATACAAGTGTGTGCAATCATGCACGTGGCAGCACAGGGCTGATGTCAGGAATTATCACTGTCTGCTCTTCTGCCCCATCCTTTGTGTCCAGTTGTCTTAGTTGAACCCAGAACTCATTGGCATGACTGCTCTTGCTCTAGGGATCCCCTATCCTCATCTTCCCAGGCAGGCATTCTAGGGAGGCAGTTGTGCCCACTGGCATTTACATGGGCTGTGGGATCAGAATCTTTGTGCCATGCTTGTGCAGGAAGTGCTTTAATCCCCAAGCCATCTCCCAGTCCCCTGCAAATGACTTCTCTGTTATCATCTGCTCTTGACTTTCTCTAGTTGCACAACAGACCAGGTCCTCTGTGCTTTGTGTAGCCCCTGGTGACCATTAGTGGTATAATATTGCATTTAGTGTAGTGAGATGATAGTATAACCAGAGGAAACCAGGATGGTGCTAATAGAATATTTCATCATTCACTCTTTGAAAGTAAGCTTTATAGGAAAGCCCCATGCTTTGTCTCTTCTCTCATTCTAACAGCCTTTGAGCGTATCTGTTGAGGGTCACTCCATGGCCAGTGTCTTTCCCTGTAGCCACCAGCCGGTCTGGATTCCCACTTCACCTGGACCGCTGTAGCAGGAACCCCTCTGGCTTCCTTCCATATGGTCAGTGTGCCACCTTCTGTCCATACTGTAGTCGGGTCATCCCTTAAAATCTCATGTCTGCTCTTGTGAAGATCTGTAGAAACCCATTCAGGATATCCTCGGGGTCTCTAAGATAAAGGCCAAGTCCCCTGGGGTCCTGCACGTTTATTTTCCTTCTTGTTTAAATGCCTTTAATTCTTTTCTTGTAATGTTTCATTGTCCTGGAGCCGTTGCTCAAATTAGAGCCTCGTTTTCCCTATTCTATGTTGTCTTCAGCTCTCTAGTCAGAGTTCACTCAGGACAGTCATCCTATCTGTAGATCACAAGTACCCTGAACTTCACCTTCTACCATTGATAAACATCTGTCTTTCCACACATGTGTGAGCCTCCCACAGGCCAATTCTGCCCTGTATTTTCTCTGTTGTCTCTCCATAACCAAGGCAGTTCGTGGCATGCAAAAGCAGTAATATATATGTGTGTAGGTGATTGATCCCTTCATCTTTCCTTTTCTCATCAGGTCAGTAATTGCTGTGACTTGCCTGGCCTTCCTCATTTCCTACAGACCTGCTTTGTTTCTTCCTCTGTGTCCTCACTGTAATAGCTTCTCCCCTGTCTGACAACAATGTTCCAACTCAAAAGTTTTATTTTGTTCATCAATTTCCTCATTTCCCCTTTTCTGTGACCACGTGTTGTTTGGCACTTACGTCGCCCACACCATATTGCATCCTAACTGAGCAGTGCTCTACTTACCTGCCTTCCTTCCTCCCTGTGAGGGGAAGGCTGACTGGCACCCCTAGAGCCTCCTTCCCAGTTTGCCTTGCTGCAGAGAACTGTCTCCTGGGTGCTCACCCTCCCCACATACTGTTTTCCAGGCATGAATGCTACACAGTTCTCTCTCCCACCGGATCACTCTTCTCAGCTGACAGGTTCACCATGGGCCAGTTTCTCTTTTCCATTTCCAGATCCATATCAGGGTAACATGCCTCAGCATGGCATGTAAACTGAATATGTAATCCTGGGTAAGCCGAAATCTACAAGCTCATAACTCTGCTCATTGCTCTAATAAGATTAATCTTATTCATGCTTTGTGAATGTTCTTTATAACAACTGCATAAGCTCCTCCGAGGCTGTTTCCTTAATCTTTTATAAAAATAAAAAGCACAAAGATAATTCACAAAGTCAATGAGTAGCATAATACAGATATTAGTAGCTTCATCCTTCATAAGTCATCTGGAAAGCCCTTTCAGGTCAGGCTACAGTAGTGACATGAGGGAGTCTTCAGAAAGACGTCACCTTCAGTTCCCACCAGCGTCACCTCAGCTCTTTCCTCTAGCCTGGACCAGAACTGGGTATGACCAATGACTTCAGTCTTTGCCAGACCAGCAGACTAAACCTCAATCAGGAGAATTGTGCTCTTTTATTATCATTTATGTTTTTCTATGCTCACTGACTGAACTGTGCAAATGCCTGCAGTTTGGGCTTGTTTTAGGTTGCTTGTTTGTTTGCTTGCTTGCTTGCTTGCTTCCTTCCTTCCTTCCTTCCTTCCTTCCTTTTTTCGTTTCTTCCCTCCCTCCTTTCCTCTCATGTTTCCTTCCTTCTTTCCTTCCTTCCTTCTTTTCCTATCGCCATCCCTTCATAATCAGTTACTGACTTACTGCCATTGCCTCTAGGTTCTCCTTCTAATTCATCCACACCTCTACTGCCAAAATAGTCATTTGAAAACAAAATTGACAGCCCTCAGCTTGAGATCCTTTTTGGTAAGAAGCTATAGTTTAATATCCTTCTTCAATTCTTCTCTCCTTGACACAAGCCAGAGTGTACCTGGCTCTTGGTTGAAGCTGATGGGATCTCTTTGAGGGCCAGCAGTCACTGTTCTGAAGCACAGCTTCTGGCACGGGATGGGGACAGCTTCAGGATACATACCATTTTAGCACAAAACTGATGTTCATCTGTAAAACTCAGGACATAGTACCAAAGCCTCTGCCCAGCCAGAAGAAATTGGTCAGCGCCTGGCCAAGCTCTATGCAACAAAACTGTATCTCATATCTGTTCTGTAGCTGCAGATAAGTCTATGGAGGCAAAACATTTGGCTTTTACCCTGGGAATATAGACTTTATTAAAATATTGTAAAGACGAAAAGTCCAACCTTTGATTGGGTGGAGTTTATCAACTGAAAATTTACTGTTATCTTCCTGTTTCCATGAGTTTCCAAGTGATAACAATGAGCTGTCCCCCCCACGCTCGCACGTGCGTGTGCGCGCACACACACATACGCACCAATTTCCAGCTATACAGGATATGTCCTCCTCAAATAGATAAAGTTCTAAAGCCCAGCTCCACTCTACCACAGGGGTTCTGAGTGATAGTTTTATGCATTTAACCATCTCTAGTTTATTCATAGCCCATATTTGCTAATTGTCTAAATTGTGATACTAACTATAACCACCATGTTTTAAATAGAACAAATGGAAAACAGCAAAAATGCCTGTCTTAGTTCTTGCAGCTGATGCGGCAAGGAGGTCACAGGCACCATTTGGGTGCAGGTCTCAGGTACTATTATTATTATTATTACTATTATTATATTATTGTAATCATGAAACATGTAGTTACCATCTGTAACTCTTTTCTAATGTGTTTTCTATTCCTGTGTCTTTAGCTGACCTGGAGTTTCATGTGGGGTGCTCTAGCTATTAGTAGCTCTGCCTTGACAGGATTATCCTTGCTTTTTGTTCCTTTGAGAATGCTCAGTGGGGCAGGGTGGTAGTAACACATAATCCCGGCACTCAGGAGACAGAGGCAGGCATATCTCTGGGTTCGCGATCAGTCTTATCTACAGATTGAGTTCCCAGGAAGCCAGGGCTGCAAAGAGAAACCCAGTCTCAAAGAAACAGAGGAGGGGGAGAGACAGACAAACAGACAGACAGACAGACAGAATGCTCAGTAGATGGGACTGGTGATATTCCTATATTTTCTCCGTAGGGTCCCTTTTCCCTGTGTGCTGTCATTAGCCACCACTTCACTTCTTCCTTGGGCCTCTCCCAGCCTCTGTGTAATGGCTGAGGAGCCTGAAGTAGTTAAATGGCACTTTGAGCTTCCCTACCAGCCCCTGGATGGTCTTATGTGTTAAAGATTTCCACTGAGTCCTGGATTTAGCAGAATCAGGAAGGCATAAAGCAAGTGTTTACTAAGCTTGTCCCTCCTACATTTGTTTCCTGACACCATGTATTTTGCCAGGACAATACATATTCTGATCAGAGTAAACCTTTCATCCTTGAGCCTACAAGCTTTGCCTGCTTCCATCAGGTCCTGGCCGATGCCTCACATTCCAGCAAACCTCCCCATTGTTATATAAGGCTGCTACATTTGAGTAGTGTTTGATTACATAAGACCATTGACTTTTATCAGTCCATTGTCTTATTTTGACTAAGTGATTTATGCAGTTATGGCCTTTACTTGCCTCAGTATTTTTAGCCATTCAGTCATCACATGACTTCCTTCTCCAGGGCTTTGGAGGTTTACAGACACCATCTGTTCTAATCATTAGTTCTTCTAGCTCTTGATGCTCTGAGGTTGTCTCTAACCCTAAAGGAGGCTCATCCAGGGACTTTATGGCAATGCTCTTCCCACACTGGCCAGGCACCATTTTGCAGAGGATTCTGGGAGAACAGGGGAAATCAAATGGTAGGGTGTGCCATTCTTAGGCAGATCTTCTTGAATGTAGATTACCATTCTCTTAGCATCCTTTTACCAAGCTATGTTTGGCTGGGTCTAACTCAGTAAACCTTACAGCTGAGTTCTGGTAAAGGAGCCCAGTCCTCTCAATTGTCTTTTTTTTATTGGACAGTCATGAGAATGACCTTCTCATCCTCAGTTAAGGTAATGTAAGATCTGACTGTTAAGAAGAATGCTGGGAAGCTAATCATCTAATCCTATAGACTTTGGAGGATCTCAGGTAGATCTATGAGACACTAAGCTTACTGGAAATCCTTATTCCCTGAAGAGAGGGGAGTAGTGCCCCAATGGCCTTGACCAGCATACCTGGAGAGCTCCCTGACTAGTCTTCAGTTTGTCCTTCTACATTGACTAATCAGTAGTCCACAGAATACAATGCTTTCCCAACTCTCATCTTTTATACATGTAGCTTTCCAAGAGTTTTCTCTTGGCAAACTCTCATTATTCCAGGACAGGGCCCTGGTGTTGTCAGACACTGGGGAGGAGCACAGTGTTGGGAATAAACTGAGGAATTGTGGCTACTTGTTGGTCACCTGTCTCTTGAGGATGCTTCTGGTCTGTTGCCACTGCAGCAGAGGTGGTGGTGGTCTGTGGGATTACAAATCAGTAAACTGCCTTTAATGTTCCAAAACTACATCCTGTCCCAGTGTAAGATTGCAGGACAGGGGAATCACCCAGTACAAAGGGACAGAAAATGGTATCCCCTAAGCCATTCCCTCTGGGAAGCCTTAGCAGCTGCCTACTAGTGCCTGCTATGGAGTGTCCGTCTATCCCCAGTGTCAGCTGTGCTGGTGTCTGACTCACAGCCAAGGCAACCCCTGACACAGGTGTTTTTAGCCACTTTCCGTCCCCATTAGTGGGGATTAAACTGAAGCTGTCTGTATCTACACAAGTGCTTCACTGCTGGGCTGTGGCTCCAGCCCACAGCCCCCATTCCTGACCTTTCCTCTGAAGATGAGAAGCAGGCTTGGAGTTGTGTAACTTGTGCAAAGGTCATGTGACTTTGAAATGTCAGTATCTGGGGATAGTACAGCCATCTAATGTCTGATTGTCTTGTGTCTCCCTTAAGGTGAGTGGTGTGTACATATGCTTTCTTTAAATAAAAAAAAAAATCTTGTTATTAAAGCTCAGCTCTTAGGACACAGGAGCAGTGTTCTGCTTTTATTACCATATGTGTATCTTTGTGTTAGACTTTGTATATCCCGTCTCTGATCTTGAGACAGGAAAAGAGACATCCAAATAGCTCATCTCCTAGTTCAAAGTACTTGGTGTGATAAATTGTCTGTAAAGATAGCAGTCCATTTATGCTTGTGGAGCAGTAAGAATTTTTTAACTTATTACTCTATTCTATGTAACCTTTTCTTTCAGCTAACATCTAAGAAACCCAGCCCTTTGGAAAAGTGTAAGACAAATTAAATTTCCCTGGGTACTGTGGTTTCTGCCTGCTGAAGTTTTTTCCATGCCTGTTCTTCTCAGTTGACTACTCCCTGAAAAATCTTAGCTTCAGTCTCTGGCCAAAATGCACACCCATCTGCTCATCCTTTTGTGGCATCATCCCAGGTATGGCATGTGAGTGACCAGGGCAGGAGGACTAAGGCTTCCTCTCCACCTACTTCCTTTGTAGCCTCTGGTGCTGGGGCACTTCACCACCGTGTTAGAGAATCAATGGGTGTTCACACAAGAGAAGAAAAAGACAAGAATGGCCAAAACAAGCAAGTTCTTCCTATTCTTCCCTCTGTCTGAGAAACGTTCCCCTCCCTTCCCCAGTGCCTGATGCAACACAAGGTCCTGCCAAAGAAAGCTTTCTCTTTGCTGTCCAGACTCGGGCTTGTGGTGAGCTCTACTCCCTGATGTCCCTGTGAGTGAAGATGTGTATGTGGCATTTTGTTGTGTATTTATTTTCCCAGCCTATCGAAAACAGAGCCTTTTCCTAATTAAAATAAATTTTGGAAGTGAAACCGGTTTCCCGTGAGCCCAGCCCTTCCTCAGGAGACCCCTGGCACTCTCAGGAAAGCCTGCAAACGGGCTGTAACTCACCACCTATGTGCTTTCCTTCAGCTGCCGCTTCTCTCCGATTTTAAAGGCAATTTAAAAAAAAAGACCATACATCATACATCCAGCAACTGCTAAATCTCAACAAACACAGGCCCTTGATAGATGCGATTTTTATCATCACTTCTGGTGTTGATTGGGCTTTTACCCTGGAGCTCTGAGTGCACACCCACAGCAGGAATAAGTGTGCTTCAGTCACAGACAGAGGGGCTGTAGGCCCTGTCTGACTCTCCCGAGCAGGGGAGAAGTGACAGAGGAGGAAACGCTCACTTGTGTGGTTTCTGGATAGTAAGGGCAGCATGGTACATTTTTAGTTACCTGCTCTGTTAAATGTTCTCATTTTTCACTCAGTGTTTTTTTTTCTGATCGCAGCCACTTGAGAATTAAAATGGATTTCTCTAGTCTGCCATAGAACATAGTGAAAGCATATGTCTTCTTTTTTACACATGGTTTAAATAGTTTTGGTCATTATTTACATTTTTTCCCATAATGTATTCGGTCTAAATATTTTCTAAACTTTCATCCGCACACAAAAAACTTAAAAGGACAGTAATGAAAGTAAGAGCCTGTAAGCCCTCTCGTGAGTGTCACTGTGGCATCAGCAGAGATTGTTTTTCCAAGAATGGGAAACTTGTAAAGCTTGAAGTTTTAGACATTTTACTAAAAGTGTGCTGAAGCAGCAGCGACAGCTCGAGATGCTTTTCTTTCTCAAATGCAGGGGAGGTGGTCTTCACCTCTTACCACAGTAAGTGGAAAGCAAACAGCGGTCCCACCTGGCTCAGCCACCGGACAGGGAGGGATGCTGCGGCGCTCCAGGTGTCTCGTCCGTTGTTTACTGCGTTTTGTACAAAATGAAATACAGAAGTGCTCAGAGACGGGTCTGTGAACAGAGGAGTGTTGTGTTCAGCCCATGAGGTGCTTGATTGACCCACTGGAGACAGCGCTCTGGCTGTCCGTATAGACTTTATTAGAGTGATCTCACTGGCCAGTGAGTGGACTGCTGCTCTCACTCCCACGGCCCTTCCCCCCTGATCTCACAGCCTGAGCATCACAGAGACTTCTTGAAACAAAACCCATGTTGCTTTCGCTTAGGTTCAAGTTATAGTTCCAGTCCTGCTGGGGTGTTTGTAGCAATTTGAGTCCCTTGTTACTTTTGTTGGAGCTCTTGTGACCATTGGAGTCTCCTGTTACTTTTGCATCTGCTTAAATCTGATCACTTTTACAACTGGAAATTTTGCAATTTAAGTTGCTACGTGTCAGGGCCTCTACACAGCCCCCAGGAGTCTTAGATGCTAGAAGGATTTTTGATGTCAAACACTGGTTTGTAAGAATGTTGTCAGAGGTTTGTCTTTCTGGGTCTGGGTTACCTCACTCAGGATCTTTTCTATAGCTATTCATTTGCCTGTGAATTTCAAAGTGTTGTTGTTATTTTTACCGCTGTGTGTACTCCATTGTGTAAATGTACCAAATTTTCTTTATCCATTCTTCAGTTGAGGAGCATCAAGGTTGTTTCTAGGTTCTGGTTATTACAAACAATGCTTCTGTGAACACGGCTGGGGAAACTGCATGGGACTGAACTAGACCCTCTGACAGTTATGTGGCTTGATCTGTTGTAGAGCCCTGGGACTTGGGGCCAGGACTTATCCCAGGTGCATGAATTAGCCTTTTGGGGCCCATTCCTATGGAGGGATACCTTGCTCAGCTTTGATACAGGGAAGAGGGGCTTGGTCCTGCCTCAGCTTGGTGTGCCCGAATTTGTTGACTCCCCAAGGGAGGCCTTTACCCCCTCAGAGAAGTGGATGGGGAATGGGATGGGGGTAAGAGAGGGTGGGAGAAGGGGAAGGAGGGGAAACTGGGGTTCATATGTAAAATGAAAAAAATTTAAATAAACGAAAAAGAATGTTGTCCGAGGAATTGTACAATTGAGCAAGAGGCCTGCCCTTTACCACCTCCATGCAGACCAACGATTTATTACTAGATTTTCCAAAGACATGCCACTTGTAGGAGTAAGTAGAACTGGTTAGCACTCCTGTCTGTTAAAACTGGAAGGAAAATAGTGGAAGAGAAAGTTTCCTGCTCATAAATTGACATAGAAATGGGACCAAAAAACCAAAACAAAAATCTCTTCTCTTAGGGATCTTTTTGTTATATTTCCAGTTCTGACAGGGCTGTCTAGGCATGCTGCAGACCAAACTAGTGCTTTACACACAGGGCATGTACTTTACCACCGAGCTGCGTGCACGCCATGCTACAGCCAGCATTAACTAGAAATGTCACCGTTTCTAGTGCTGACAACTCAATGCAAGGCTCGTGGCTCTTCACTTCTACCCAGCAGATGAGAACAACGCTCACCATTGAAAACCATGGTCTAACGCAGCATGTTGGGAACATGTTACATTGGCGTGTTGGTGTTATGTTATCCAAGTGGTCTAGTTGCTGCATAGCTAATATGTGTGTATGTATTGGAGAGAAGGGCAGAAGTAGAGGGGAAAAGTGAGATTCCCTGCTAGGTCGTGTTCTCCTTGGCTAAAGCCTAGGGAGGTGACGACCAGTGTATTTGACAGATTTAAAGCAGTGTTCTCTTCTCTCTGATATAATGCAGTGACCCTTTCTTATCCAGGCAGCATATAATTTTATGTACCAGGTGACAGGATATGAGGAAGCGCTCCCATTACCTGTGTGTTTCTGGACAGTTCTGTGTCCACTGCACTGTGGCAGTAGCCTTCTCACGTCTAGTAAGTGTCTGGCCATTTATCAGCTTGTCTGTGCTGCATCACCACTCCCCACCTCCACTCCGGCCAGGACCTCCAAGGTTTTAAAGTTCCCAGGAATTGAGTTTCGTGTTGCTAAGGTTAATACTCATAAGTGCTTATAAGAGAAAACAGGTAGAGAGAGCTCGGTGTGTAAGGCGTGCAGGAGGGCCTAAGTTTGATCCGCAGAATCCAGGTAAATAAAATTTGGGCATGGGAACTCATGCTTGTAATTCCAGTATGTGGGAGGTACACAGGCAGATATCTAGGGCTCACTGAGTGGCCAGACCAGCCTACATGGTCAGTTCCAGACCAGAGAGACACCATGCCTCAAAAAAGATGTAGCTAAAGACTGGAGCTTTTCTTTTGGTCTACACACACACACACACACACACACACATTCATACATGAGCAAGCACTCATATTTGCATACACACAAGGAGGGAGGGAATGATGAAAGGAGGAAGGGAGGGAGGGAGGGAGGGAAGGAGGGAAGGATTTAATCTAACAAATTAAATGCCAGTAAGGTACCTCTGATTCTGTAAGGCATGAAGGGTGACCATAGAACACTGGTATAAAAGAATATACTTTGATTTATTCTTGGCACTGAGAGTTGCTAGCTAAATGCTAAATGCATCCTGAAGATTAGAGACAATTACCTACACAGTAATTAAAACTAAAGACCTTTCATTCTCAGATTCCCTAATGTAACCCCCTAATTTTTCTGATTATTTAGAATAAAAGTAGAGAATCTAAAATTATGATTTGCGGTAACTAAGCATTTTCTGCTAACTATTTTTTCAACCTGTACAAGTACATGTGCACAATTTAATATCAATTATGATAGTCTGAACATTGGCTGGGGTGCATGTGCCCTCTACCACCATAGGTATTAATCCTATCTCCAAAGGAATTTACCACAAATTTCTGAGTGAGATGTCCACCTGGGTAGTTGCTGGATTATTCCTCTGGAAGCTGTTGGAGACACACTGGCCAGCTGCAGGGCCCTCAGAGTTTTAGCTCATTTAGATTTGCTGTTCTGCCACTGGGCTCTCAATACCAAAACTTCTATCAGTTTCTAGTTTTTAAAACTATTTTACCATCGACCATATAACCTGGTGGAAATGTGGTCTAATCTGTTTTGTGAACTGCCTTAGAAAAGTTCTGTCTACATGTTATTGAAAAATAATAAAACAAAAAAACAACAAAAACACTCAGCATAACCTCAAGTGTGAAAACGTGAATGCCTGGGCTGGCCTGTAGCTCAGCTGATAGAGTACTTACTTGCCTAGCTTAAACAAAGCCCTGGATTCAGTCCCCAGTGCTACATATACCAGGTGTGATGGTACATGCTTATCATCCTAGCTCTTAGGAAATAGAGATAGGAAGATTAAAGCAAAGTCATTCTTGACTACATAGTGAGTTCAAGGCCAGCTCAGGATACAGCAGTCCTTGTATCTAAGTGGGTGGAGAGGGGATGTTTACCTAGAAGTGGTATAAGTTTTCAGTTTTAAGCTAAGACCAACCAAATTTCATTCCTAGTGTCATAGATAATATATGTTCAAGTAAATACATGATTTATGTTTCCGTATTCTATGAAAATGTTTATGTACATACAGATAGCTGCCGTGTAAGTTACTACTGAAGAAAATTAAAGTTGCAAGCCTTGAAAGTGGACACCCAAAATATTATGTCCTTAGAAATATTTGCAGGAATTTTGCTTAATTGCAACCAGAAGTCTGACCTGGAAGTCTAGTGTCCTGACCCTCTAGCTGTTCGGTTTCCTATTTGTGGTGTTTTGCTCTCTCCAACTGTGAGAAAATCTATTTTACATGGCTTTAACCCTGTGTATTCTTAGAAACATTGAAGTAGAAAATACTCCCTTGGGGAGGACAGCATTCTCATTATTTACAAGAATGACTTGTAAAAGTTTCTCTTAAATAGAAAACATTTTTGAAATAGTTAGCAAATCTTTCTTTTTAGGATCTGTTCGGAAGTAAAAACAGCCCTGAGCTTCCCTTGGAGGTAATGTGAATTTTAAGGAGATTTTTGTATTGTGTAAATTTCCCTTTGATTAGTGAAATATATTTTAATCAAACTGTGGTTTATAAATCATCCCCTTTTAAGGAAACTTTTCCAGATACCCTTCATTTTTAGTTAACTGAATCTTTTCATCTCTAACCTTTTAGATCAGTGAAAAATAGGAGCATTCTAGTGATTCAGGAGACTGGTTAAGCTGGTCCCTGGGCAAGAAACCCTTCAGTATTCTTATGTCAAAGGCTCATGCCACTTTTAAACTTGCTTTATAGACCAGGCTGGCCTTGAACTCATAGAGATCCACCTGCCTTTATCTCCTGATTGCTAGGATTAAAAGCCTGTACCAACCAGCCCTAGCTTGCTATTTTTCAATTAGAGGAAATTCTCTCTCTGTCTGTCTCCCTCTTTGATTGTGTGTTTGTTCCTGTGTGTTTGCCATGGTGTGCTTGTGGAGGTCAGAGAACAATTTTGTAGAGTTGATTGTCTCCTTACACCATTACATGAGTTCTAGGCTCACATCATTGGGCCTTTACCCCCTGAGCCGGCTTGCTAGTGTAGAAGAAATCAGTCATAACTATTTCAGAGGATTGAGAAAAAGGAGCGCTAGCAGTTAAGTTCAAATTCATTTAGTCGAAGAATATTTTCTTCATTTTTTTTTAATTGTAGTATCAGATTTGTGCAGCGTTTCATCACTGCATTAAGGAGCCCTGGACAGATTAGCATTTTCATCCATTTACTACTGGTGCTCCTTCCACGCGTTTACTGTGCTGCCCTGAACTCTGCTGCTCAGCCCCGGGCTATTATGGTTATTTAGTACAGGTATATTGGATAATTTTTCATTTCTCATAGTTCTATACCTAGGAATGAGATTTCAGGTTAATTTTTTATCTCTGTGGTTTATATATTAAGGAAAGTACAGACTATTCCTAGTAGCCACATTATTCTGTTTGTTCCTGTAGTAAATAAGGATTCTATTTTTCTCCATGTTCCCACCAACACGTGTTACTGCAAATTTGGTTGTGCACACCCTAACAAGTGTGAAATGGCATTTCATAGAAGTTTATATTTCTGTCTCCTGATGACTAGTGATGCTTACCCTCCATTTGAATATTTATTGACCACTTAAAATTTTTCTTTAGGAAAATGCCTGTCCATTTCCATTTTAAATGTTCTTACCTCATAGATGATGTGAAACTTTTTCTCTTTGGGGTATCTTCTCTCTTCATAGTCTTAACTTTGACTATATGCAGATTAATCTATCTTTTATTTTATCAGGCTGTGGACTTCATATCTAAGAAATATTGTGTAGTCCTTGATCACAAAGTTTTATATTTTTTTCTAGATGCTTTATAGGTTTACCTTTTGTAAATGGGTCTTTTAGGTATTTCATTAATTCGGAATGTGGTATGAAGTGGCGGGTTTAACATCATGTGGTGGACTATTAGTTTAAGATGTGTTACATTCGTAAATACTTATTTGTATATTTTTAATGATGCAAAGATGTGTCGCATTCTTTCGTGTTACATTTGTTTAACTTTGTAAAGCTGTTTTACTCTACCTAAAATACCTAATTGGTCTAATAAAGAGTTGAACGGCCAGTAGCTAGGCAGGAGAGAGATTATTATGGCTGCTAGGCAGAGAGAATAAGTTGGAGAACTCTAGGAAAGAGAACGAGGAGAGAGGAAAAAAAGGAAAGGAAGACACCAAGGGCCAGCGACCCAGCCAGCCATAGAGTAAGAAGGATAGAAAGGTATATAGAATAAAGAAAGGTAAAAAGCCCAGAGGCAAAATAAAGTTAAAGAGAAACGGGATAATTTAAGTTACAAAAGCTGGCTAAAAACAAGCCAAACCAAGTCCAGGCATTCATAAGTAAGAATAAGTCTCCATGTATTTATTTGGGAGCTGGGTGGAGGGCCCCCAAAGAGTATGAAGAAAACCAATTAGACATCATCCTTTGGCAGGTGGATATGCAGTTATCGTAGGTCCACTTGTTAGAGAGATGACTCTAACTTCATTTAGTTCTTGGCTGCTTTATTGAAAAGCAAGTGATAGTAAATGTGTGTGCTTGCTTCTGGACTCTGGTCTATCTGTCTGTGAAGCTGCCCTGCCAGTACCTGTTCACTGTTCACTGTTGCTTCTTAGAAGTACCCTAACATCTGCTTCTGCTTCCCATTCATTTAAAGAGAGTAGAGGAGAGAAACAGACAGAGAGACACACACACAGACAGACAGACACAGAGAGAGAATGAGTAAGTACCTTTGCCCTCCTGAGCCGTCTTACAGACACTTTCCATTCTTTTTAGAACCTTTTGTTGTTGTTGTTGTTCTTCCTAGCAGGATCAAACTGCCATTTTCTGTTTAGTTCAAAAGTCTAGGGGCTAGAGAGATGACTCTTTGTAAACACAAGAACCTGAGTTTGGATCCTAGTACCCAAGCCTCCTTTGAGACAAAGACAGTAGGATCACTGGGGCTTGCCGGTTACTAGCCTAGCTGCAGGTTCATGGGGAATTTTGTGTCAAAGGAATAAGGTGGAGAGTGATACAGTAGAACGCCTAATGCCCTCTGGCTGCCACATATACTTGCACACACATTTACATACACTACATGTGCATCCTCATGCAACAAAATAGAAGCATTAAAATGAAACAAATAACAAAGAGGTACCTAGTGGAATTAAAAACACATTTGTACATAAAATGGGATTCAAAAAAAGATTTACCCAACACGCACATACACACACACACACACACACACACACACACAATCTGTGGCCAGGCCAATGAGATGGCTCATGAGGTAAAGGAACTTGCTAATAACTAATAAACCTGGCAACCTGAGTTCAATTCCTGTAACCCACGTAGTTAGAAGTAGAAAACTGACTCTGCCACAGGAGGTCCTGACACACACACACACACACACACACACACACACACACGCAGAACTTTGGGGTAGGGGAGAGAGAGAGTCAGAGAGTCAATTTTAACCTGGTCCCTGCAAATGTTGTTTTATATTATTGTAAACAACTAATGCTTTAATAATTTTGAAAGTGCTATTGGTCTTACCTAAAGCTTTTCCTCTAGAATCTTAGATGAAAACTTCCATAAGTTTGTTGGTTCTCATTCTATTTTTTGCCAAATAAGTGCAGAGAAAGAGATCCTTGTATAGTCAGGGTCTTCCTGTGCAGAAATGTGTATTAGTTACCCATAGGGATCGGGTGTGATTGACAACACCCCTGGCTGTCAATATTGACTGTCTTTCCTCCTGGACTTTCTAATTACCCCTCAGAGCATTTTTGTTTACGTTTCCTTTGGATTATTGTTATCTACTTAGGAAAACAATTTACAGCAGAGTAAGGGATACCTGTGCCTTCCTTGTTAAATACTGTTTTCACTCTTAGTAAATTACCTATAGAAGCAAGTTTCAGTCATGGTTTATATTCTGAGACTTTGGAAGAGAGGGCTATATGAATACGAATGCTTAGAAGGAACACATCATCGTTACGGCCCTTGAGTATTTTCATCACATGATGTTATTTAAAACCCTCTTCAAAAGAATCTTTACTTTCATTAGTTACACTTATCGAGAGTTTCAGTCAGTTATGTATGAAAATAGAGCCCTATAATGAATCCCACTTACCTACTGTGTACATCACTTTTTTTCTTAGAGCCAATCCCATTTCATGTATAACCCCTTCTACTTTCCCTCCCCTCCTTGAGATTCTTTTAATGTAAAACTTAGAATAATTTTTATATAGCAATGACTCAACATAAATAGCTGTAAAAATGATCGAAATGCTAATTTTACAAAAGGAAGTAGCTGAGCTGAGTATAGTAGCACATGCCTAATCCTGCTCTTGCCTGATACTGGCAAGAGGATTAGGAGTTCAAGGTCAACATCAGCTGCCTGAGGAGTTTGAGGCCGACTCTAGCCACGTGAGAACCTCTGCAAATAAAACAGTCCCACAAAGTTTATAAGTTTACTCTTATCCATCTTCAGATTTCTGAATGTCTCAATCCTTCTAGATACAAATAAGGTTGAGCCATTTATTTATCCATGTAGTAGGATGCATCTCTTTGCAATAAATGAACATCTCTAATATCCCTTCCTCTTCCAGTTTTCTTTTGTTTGCCTATGTATTTATTTAAAAAGCAGGTCAAATGTCCTGGAATTTCTTAGGTGTGGGTTTAGCTATCTGTGTCTGTTGGCATACTGACATATTTTCCCAAACGTGGTATTGTATACCCACTGGCAGTTAGTGCCACTGACCTAATGATATTGAAGTCCCGTTGGCAGTGGATCTTTGTCCTTGATTAGGAATGCTGGGTGGCAGTTGGGGAACATTTCCTATTGTACCTCTGATTTCTAGTTATAGTACTTCTTAATTTCATTCTAACAACATATATCTAATGAAGATGCAGTTTCTGATCTAAGTTTTTTATTAATATTTTAGATTTGTTCATTTTTATTTATATTGTTAATGAACAATGCTGTTTAAGCAAACAAAATTATAACAACACCACCCTTATATCTCCTTCTGAAACTTGTCTAAATAGACAGTTAAGATAGGCTTATCAAAGTAGGCTGTCCATGGTGCTACACACCTTTGATCCCAGCACTCTGAGGGATATTTCTGTGAGTTCAAGGCCACCCTAAGTAGTGAGTTTCAGGCTAGGCAAGTATAAATAGTAAGACCTTGTCTTAAAAAAAAAAGGAAAAAAAAGTTAAGATGGGTGTTTTGGGCTGGGGGGGGGGGGGGCATGGTTCCTTTACCAGTCTGAATCTCTGTTAGATCTGATTTAAATCTTAGGAAGCAGCATAAGGCATTGTGTGTCTATAATCTTGCCTTTAATGTGTCATCATGACACATTTTATATGAACTCTTTAGAACTTGTAGAGGATAAAACTAAAAACTGTGGGTTTTATTTATTCGTTTTTTTTTAAGGAAGAGAAAACAAAGAAGGCGTGAGACCCATTTGCAGAAATCATGAAGAGGTGTGGTGATAATTAAGCCAATATGCATTAATGTCTCCTGAGTTTCCTGGGTAGTTTGAGCTTGGGTGCCTTAGAAATTACCTTTCTCCTATTGCCCCTCCACTGTGCTATAGAAGCCCTGACAAAGACCTGTGTATGTGTAAGGAACTAGGGTAACACAGCTCTTGTTTGTATTTAAGGAACTAGGGTAATGCGTGTCTTGTTTTCAGAGAGAGATCATATATTTTTTTAATGATATATCCTGTGAAGTAAAACCATTACTCTAAGAAGATTCTGATTAATTTGTTTGTGACATCCTATAAATCACCATGATAATATTTAGAACTCAGTGACTTCCAAACTGACTCTGCATCTGAATTTTCTGGAGCTCTTTAAAAAGGACATAGCTGTCTGGCTATCTATCTTATATATACCATAGACGCCTCATCTGCTGTGGCAGTTCACATTCCACAAGCCATGTAGATAGGCACAATGGACCCACGGCTGAAAAGTGAAGAGACTTATCTGAACATCATGATAGTTGATTTACTAACTGAAGAGAAAGTAGAAGAGGTGAACAATTTGGGAAATATTTAATGTTGCCATCCATGATTTGAGTAGTGAATGCATTAGGACCAGGAAAAGGACCCCACAGGTCCTAAGATGGAGTTGAAAATCTAAATGGCAGTTATAGAATTAAGAGGCCTGTTCTTACTAGCCAAATGCTGAACAAGCCAATGTAGGGGAGAAGACAGACTCTCTAAATGTCAGGAGAAAGTCAGAAAGCGAGTGGCCCAGGACTAGGAAACAAACACAGCCGTGGTGTGAAAGACCCACACTGTGTCCTTGCGTTTGTTTAGTGATTCCCCTGAAGCCCTGTTGTGTTCTGCTTCTCATCTCCACTAAATTCCTGACACAGATGTTTGCCTTTCCGGAACCACTCTGGTATTCTCTTTCATACATCGCCCCTGAAGCTACATCAAGAATACTACCAAATACCTCTTGGTGGCCAGCTCAGCGTTTTGTTTTCATTAAACTCCTTCCTGAGACTTCTGTCCTTATCCTTGTCTCACTGGTACTTGTGAGCTCTTCTTTGCTTGCCCAATCGTTGTTGTGCCCTCCTCCGACACACACACACACACACACACACACACACACACACACACACACACGCTGCCTTTGGATTTCTCAGTGAACACACTCAACTGTGGATCTGTCTTACTTTTTGGTCAGATTTTTCTCAGTACATCCCCCAGTGTGACTTCTGCCCTGAAATCTGTTTTGTTCTGCCTTCCAAATAGAGTCACCCAGAATACTCATTGGTCCTTCTCTGAAGTTTTATTCATTATCTTATCAGCTCTCCATAAACTCCGTGTTTCTAGCAAGCTACGATTTAGCTATGATGAATTAACAAAGGTGCAACTCTCATCACCATCCATCCCTCTGTACATATTGAGTTAATCACCAGCCCTCTTTCTGACTCTGTTTCTGGTGTCCATTTGTCATTTGTCTTGACTGCTGATGAAGCTCACTTTCTCCCACTTGGCTTTGTTAAAAGCTTGAGACCATAGTCAATGGAGTTCATTTCAGCATAGAATAATTCCTGAGTGGTCCAGGGAGAGCTGATGGGAGTAGTTGGCTCTTAAAAGCTGAACCTGAGAACAGACTGAAGAAAGTACTTGATTAGGCTGTAGATAGGCATTATCTCTCAGTGTAGTTTATTGAATAGTTTCCAGTTACAAACAGATCGGTTACCTGGGTTTCTGAAATTGGCATAAAGCTCAATTAAAATTAATCAGTTAAAAATAGTGCATCTAAGGTAAATTTGTTTGTTTACAGAAACAATCTGGGCAAGAATATCTTGTGTTTGGTTGGTAAAACACATGGTGGGGGAGGGTCATGTGGATATGTCTATGGTGACATATATGCTTATAATCCTAGCCTTTGGGATCCTCAGACAAAAGGATTTCAATTTCAAGGCCAGCCTGAACTATAAAACTGTCGCAAACTAACACAGTTTTAACTTAATTGTGAGTGTCAGATACAAGCCTACTAGCAACAAAATTCATTGATTTACTAGAAATTTCAAGCCAAAGAGCAAGACAAGGGATGCAGAACCACAGGAAGCAATATAACTAAAAAGTTTGTTAGTAAATGCAATGATTCTATCCTGGAGAAGAGTATGTCTTATAAGCCCCTACCCCACCTGTGATGGAACCCTAGCCAATGTTGTGTGGATCTGTGTAGGTAACCACAGCTGCTGAAAACTCAGGATTGCAACGGTCATGTCATGTGCAGAGGGCAGTATTCCATATAATGTTCATTATTAGGCTCAGTGACTTTAATAATCAAAGCAATATAATAGTTGCATAAAACTCATTTTCAACTGTTTGGGAAAACATTAAAGCTCTTAAAAACGATCAGGAGTTTTATCATATTAAATTTATAATAAATTTTATTAGAAAAATGTTAGTTTCTTGAAATTGGTCTTTATATGGTTTGGGGCTTTTTAAATCAAATGTCCAAAAGGATTTTTTTTTTTATAATGTAGTTTGACAAGCTAAATGAAAGGAAAAAAAAAACTAGGAATAATAAGTAATATTGATGAAGACAAAAGTAATATTGAGAAGCAAGAGAAGAATTTGCTCTACCACATTAAGATTTGCTACAAATAAAGTTTAAGTAGTTGTAAAGGAATATAGAAAAGGGATATGCATGACAGAACCTCGTCTCAAGACATGACATATATTAGTCCCTACCTGTTGTCTACTATCTGAAGAACCCTGTTAGGCAGGTGTAGCTGTACACATCAGCATTGAAGGTGGCGGTAAGAGCATTGGAGTGCATTGCTGGACTTGATACTGTCTAAAATAAAACCACACATAGGGGCTGTGGATGACTCAACGGATAACGGTACTTGTAACCAATCCTGAAAACCCGAGTTTGCTACCTGGTGCTCACATAGTGGAATGAAAGAATCTACTCCGCAAGTGTCCTCTGGTTGCCACATATATGCCATGTCTTGTACCCCAGTCCCTTTGATTAAAACAACAACAAGTAAATAATATAAAATAAATAAATCACACATGGGGATGTGAAAGGGTATAAGGAAATAACATTGAGATATTTATTTATTCATTTTTCAGGTGGGGCCTTGCTCCATAGCTCAGCCTGGCCTTGAATTCTCTGTATAGCCTCGGCTAACATTCAATGGCACATCTTCCTGTCTCCTCCTCCCAAGAGCCGAGGTTACCGATGTGTGCCACCATGATCAACAACATTGAGTTTTCTTTTTAACGTAGTTGAAAAAAATTATTATATGGTTATTTCTTTTTAAAAATGTAGTATATAAAATAGCAGATTTCCTCCTGGCATTTCCACACACGCTTTGCCTTGGTCGGTCCTCTCTCTGCTTTTCCCCACTCCCCTGACAACTCACACTGCTTCTGTATTACACTTTTTGTTTTGGTTTGGTTTTTGTCATGTGAGTTCTGTTACTCTCTTCCTGGTACCTCTCCACCTCACAGGCCTTTTTCTGTACTCACAGTTACTCCCACAAAAACACAAATGGGAAAGTAGAAGCTAGGATCCACGTATCTTTAATGTTGGGACTTTAGAATAGAGTCCAAAAGACAAATCACAAGGAGATATGCATTCCCTGCGCCTGAATTTCTTTTTAGGTTAAACTAAATCAAAGCTGAATACTGCCTATCTGAGCATTTGGAACTGACCAGCTTTCCTTAGACTCTGCCAAGCACACTAAGGAGCAGGCTCCCCTAGTGTGAGGAGCTGATACAGAGACAACAAACTGGCCGCACCAGGCTGAGCTGCACATCCGGAAAATTTATTTAGAATTTATGCTTTATCTTAAGTTTGAGTTTCTCTCCAGTTTAAAGTACGAATAAGTTTTATATCAAGTTTGGATTACTGGTTTTTCTGATACTCAGTCCTAGCTTCCTAATGGCACCTGGTGGCTGGAGTTGAATGGCCAATGTCACTTTTAAACACGAGTGTGGTTCTCTTTGGCTTTCTCAGCAGATTTCAACCCTTTTTCTATTAACTGCTTTGCCTCATAGGCATGCAGCTTATCACCTGAATTTGGTTGCTAAGGAAGGATGGAATTGCGTGTGTGTAGGCACAGCATCCTCTCAGCTGATGTTTCAGGTTGTTTTGGTTTTCTGATGTTTTATATATCCTGATCAGCAATCAGGAAGTGGACAGGATGTTTGTCAGGTTCTATCTAGTACTGTGATTTTACAGTCTGGTTGGAATAAACCAAGGTTTGTGACTCTTTCTCTTTACACGTGGTGCTAGAATGTCGGGAGCTGGAATAGGCTTTCTGCAAGACAGGGAGACCTGGAGGACATGCCGCCTTAGCATGGAAAAGATATTCTTGAGGGGCATACTCGGACAGCTAGCAGTTCAAGTAACCAGCCACCTCATTCAGATGGCTTATGAAAAATCTGTTTCTTTTATTAAACAAAACAAAATCCATATGAAGAAAAAATCTGAAATAATTATCTCTTTGTTTGTTTATTCCAGCACTTGAGAGACAGAGGCCAGCAAATTTCTGAGACCCAGGCCAGCCTGGTCTACAGAGTGAGTTCCAGGACAACTAGGGCTACACAGAGAAACACTGTCTTAAAAAAAAAAAGAAAGAAAGACAAAAGAAGAGGAGGGGGAAGGAAAAGGGGAGGGGAGAGGTAGAGGAGGAAGAAAAAGAAGAAGAAAGAAATTTTGACTGCCCTATGAAAGCTTTCCATTCCGTGTTAACATTTACTGATGGGCTAACAAGGCCAGCAGAGTAGCAGATAGCAAATCTGATTAGTAAACAGGAAACAGTCTGGCCTCAGTTCTTTCATTCAGCTTAAGGTCTGTTTGTTCGCATGAAACTAACCTGCTTGCTCCATTTATTTTGTCATCAAATAGACATAACTTTATTGCAATGCGGAGTCTAGAGCTATCATTAAGGATATGAAATGTTATCTCAAGAGAACCTTTTCGAAGTCTCTAAGTGTCTTGGGTAATAGATAAATGTCCAGCCTAGGACCAAATATTCTATGTGTCAACCTAAATTATTTCCTAGTTGCCATCTTTTTTCTAGGCTCCTGTGTACATATTCTTAAGTTTATAACAAAACGCTTTTCCCACGAAATCCCTATTTCCAGCCCTACCTATTACCAGCAATAGTGTGGGTAACATGTAAGCCCATGACAAGCTTTACGAGTCCCCATGGAGTCTCTTGCAAGGCCATGCCTCAGAGTTTCTTGTTATGTTTTTATGGGCAGTATCAAGCTTATAATTTCTTTACCTTTTCTCTCTTAGACTTTCTTACAAGGACATAGCAACTTTCGGAATAGATGTGGTGTATGAAGCAACGAGCTGTACACTTTCTTTTCTGAATGAAATAGCTGTGAAACAAACACTTCCCATCTTCTCTGTGTTTCTGATCTAGTCTGGTACGCAAGATACTGTCAGTGCTGGCTAGACATGAGCATTTTTCTTCTTGTTCTCTTAACTCAGTCACAGCCAAGTCTTCAAATGGAGAGCGGGGTCTTCCTCCTGGGCAGTCAATTCTGCAGCAACACACAGCATTCTCACTAATACAAAAGAGACCACAACTCCACTCCTTCAGTGAGCTTACCCTTGTCAAAATGTTAGGTTCAATGTCTACAATTGAACCATGGATTTCTTTGACATCATTAGTAGAACTAAGTATTTAAGTTACGGGCCTCCCAATCTTTGAACTGCAGGTATATTCAAGGAGAATCCTTAAACAGTTAAAGAAGTCAGAAGTTTTACATTTCTGGCATTCTAAAAGACCATGCAAAGTGGGAAAAAAATGCAGCTGAGATTTCTTTCTTTAAAGCTCAAATCCAGATTGGGGGTATTCTCTTTGGATAACTTAGCAAGGACTGAAGCAACCTGCCACCAATCCCGATGATCAAGCTTGATTCCCTGGAGGGCACATGGTAGACAGGCACCCGCTCCCACAAGTTTTCCCCTGCTGTCCGCAAGCTCGTGGTGAGCAGGCCCCCACTGACACCGAAAGTAAATAAGTACATATAATTTTAAAAATTCTTCATGATGACAGATCAATCAGTTTATAGGTTTGTAGTTATAAAACTGTGGGTGGGGAGTAATATTAAGATTAAAGGTGAGATAAAAGACTGTATCTGTTAAAGTGCATAGTCTTTGGTTGCTCCCAGTTTGGAGGAAAATCAGTGGTCTCTATTTTGGGACAGTTGGAAATAACTGAATTTAGACTAGCTGTCTGAGCAATAGTGTCGTGCTCAACTGCGGTATTGCAGGTCTGAAACTTGTGAGACTAGAGTCTCACAATAGTGTCGTGCTCAACTGCGGTATTGCAGGTCTGAAATTTGTGAGACTAGAGGTGTTTTTTGGATTTGGGGGTTTTTATATAGATTTCATTATTTGAATAGTCCTCATTTAAAAGTCAGAACTCTGCAATGCTACAAAATCTGAAACTTATTGATTGTCATGTCAGTGAACAGAGATTTTCAGATTTGAAGGGAGTTTGAATATTCAGGTTCGGGATGCTCAATCTAGTATGTGGGTAATAAAGGAGACGCTCCTTAGTGCTTGGGCCGAGACTCACGTATTAGGAAAGCGAGTCTTCATGATGGCTAACTTATTCTGGCATGGTTTAGAACATATGTATATCATATATGTAATCTTTTATCATAATATGATAAATATCATAATATGATAAAAGATTAGTCATTATGCTTTACTGAGTCTAAATGGTGGAGTTCGGGGGACTTGGTGGCACTCAGTCTGATTTCCTGGATATCTGAAGCTTTTATCGTCATCTGATCAAATGCAGAAGTTCCTCCAGTGAGAGAAGATGAAGGACACGAATGTTCTTCTTGAGCTTGCCTTGTGCTCTGGGAGGAGGCTTTGCTTGCTGAAAGAGAGCATGCAGTGGGTGAATCGAGCCCATATAAACCCGTGAAGCAGTGAATGCCAGCCATACCATCTCATCAGCTCAGCAGGGCACGCAGAGACATTTTTCCCAGCTTCCCCCATACATGGTCTCAGAACAGTGTGAGGGTGGACTTCTGTGTTATGCGCTGTGCCACCAACTTCCCTTGGCAGCTGCAGGGATTCTCAAGTTATTCTGGCTATGCAGCCACTGGAAAGCTAATGAGGCTGAATACTTTCACAGTAAGTAAGGGTATTTTCTCTCAGTGACTTGGCACTGTGAATTAGAATAACCAAATGTAAATGGCCATACCTTTAAAATGAGGGCCTTAGCTACTTACTGTTCTGTTGCTGTGAAGCCCATGTCAGGCTCAGGCTGTCTTGCTCAGTGTCTGTCTGTCTCTGTCCTGCTCCCTTCCCTCCTGCTAATCAGGATGTAGCTGTCAGCCACTTCCCTAGCTGGGCCTTTCTGCATGTTGCCATGCTACCTGGTGTGTTGATAAAGGCCTAACCCTGTGAAACAGTAAGCAGAGCCCCAGTTACATGCTTTCTCTTATAAGAGTCGCCTTGGTAGTGGTCTCTTCACAGCAATTGAACAGTCACAGAAATTGTCATCATGGAGTGGCATATTGTTGTGACAGGCCTGCTCATGCTCTTGGAAGAATATGGAAGATTTGGGGATACTGGACTAGAAAAGCAGTTGGGTGCTTTAAGTGGGGCTGAAAGGGCCATATTTGTGGGAGCATGGAAGGCAGTGCTGAAAGCAACTTGAACTCTGGGGCCCCAGCTCAAGAACTTTCAGAGGGCAAGGTTATTAGCAAGTATCTTAGAGACCATTCTTGTGAACCATCTCTTCAGCCTTGCACCTTTTTATTTCTAGTAAAGACATAGTGGAACAGTTTAAGACAAAGTGTCCTTGTTCCTTGAGAATCTGTACAGCTTTTGTGGACAACCAGTGGAGCCCAGTAGAAAGTTTGCAGTCATGGGGCCTGTACTGAGCCTTCAGTGGAGAGTTGGAGGCTATTTGTAGAATGGAGAGAATGGCAACAGGTCTTTACTAAGCAGGGAATGGAAGAAGTGGGAGCCCGAAGTCCTTGGGGGCTGCCTAGAGGTAAGGAAAAATACGTACTTTCTAGTACTGGACAATATAAATTAGATCTAGGAGTGGACAAAGCTAGGGACTTGCGATCGAAAGAGACTTCCATTACAAAGACATCTGCCTCCCCCAAACCCCTGGTTCTTCCAAAATCTAAAGACAGTGTTCCCTAAGAGAAGAGGGTCACCATAGCCAGTGAGAAAACAGACTACAGAGAGTGACTTGCCGGTGCCTAATGATCTTAGACGATAATTGCCAGATGGTTTGGAAGTGAAACGTGGTTTCTTCTTATGTATCTTCTCCCCAGTCCCCTGATGGCTCTTTTTAATCTGTGTCTTATTCTTTGGCATTTTGTTCGTTTGTGTAGTGAATTTCAGTCATTTCACACACCCCCATCACCATCTGTCTTCCCCCACTCCTTCTGCAGCTGAAATCCTTCCCAGCCCATCCCTCTCATTCTTCAGTGTCTTTCTTCTCTGTGTGAATTACCCACTGAGCTTGTTAGAGTTGCTTCCATGAGCATGGGTAGAAAGTTACTTCCTGCAGCGTGGACGACTTACCCGTAGTTACACCACAGAAGAATGACAGCCCTTTCCCCAGCACTACTAATTGTTAGCAATTTTTAAGGTAGGGGTGGGGCCTCATGTGCCCTTCCCCATTTCGTGATGAAATGATGATGGGCTCAATCTTGTACAGGGAGCCACAGATCTAGGAGTGTTTCTGAGTGTAAAGGCCACGTTGTGACCAGAAGACGTCTATTTGCAAAGCATTTTCCCTTCCTCCATCTCTTCCAGTCTTTGCTTACTCCCTCCCATAATTCTCTAAGCATTGGGAAGGGTGATAACAATGGCCCATTTAGGGTCAAGCACTCTAATATCCTCCCTTCTTGGTAATTCTGCCAGTCTCCGTATTAATCACAGCTTGCTTCAACGAGAAACTTCTCTGACCAAGGCTGAGAACCTAACATGATTTTCTGCATTTAGAACATTAATGTCGGAAGCTGGGAGATGATGCTGAGTAGGGAGGACACAGGCCTCCTGGATATTTTGCCACATTACTGTTATCTTCAGAGTAGTGCAGCTTTGGTTCAACCCTGAGCAAGTTTAAAACCTCAGTGGCTAGTTGAACTCTGTAAACTCAGTTTCATTAAAAACAAAGATAAGAATGTAGTAGTCTTTATATCTGTTATCTATGGAAATGTAAGACATCTCCCAAAACATTTCACCTCGGTGTGTTTCAGTGGCAGTAATATTCTCTGTTTATATATCAATTTTAGTTTGCCTTAAAAACTGACACAAGTATATTTTGTGTTTAATCTCTCTTTAAACAATAAAGTTTCGTGTAACCAGTAGAATTAGGTTAAGCAGATGCGATTTTTTTAGCATGTTAAACTTAATATTTCATTTGAAGGACCATTAGGGTGCCATCCCTAAGACTACTAATAATACAAACCACTTTAGGAGTGATGCCCCGACATAATCCAGCCTTGGGGGACATAGGTGAACGGGACCAGGTTCTGTCCTACTGATTCCACTAACAAACCACTTGGCATATGCCTTGTATTGTTTTCTATAGGCGGAGGCACTATATTGGAGCTTTATTGTTTAGGATTGTTTACTCATTAAAATTGTTTTGGTGTAGTTTCTTTATCGTCTAGGTGGTGTCTCCCGGGTAACAGACTTCATGAAAAGCAGAGGAGTGGCTTACGTGATCAGCTTTACATTAGCCCCTTCCTGGCTATAACTTTCTGTTGCTGAGGTTTTCGTCAGAAAGAATTCGAAACTTTGAACATGCCATCTGCATCTTAATTGCTTAAACCTGCAGACTAGCAGAGGCTATTGTACACTCTCTTTCTTGTAAGACTCGTAAATAATTATGTGAAAATTCACTTCTGAATTTCGATGTTTCCAAATTGCTACAGATTCCTCTCCTATAACCACTCCTCCCCTGACAGTAAGGCGAATAAGGAGATGTGGAGGTGACTTCTATCTTCTCAGTGGCGTAAAGAATGAAACACTTGTTTAAAGCACTCCGAGAAATGCCAACCTTGTACAACTTAGCGGAAACAAACAATATGGCTGAATTACAATCTGATTTTTACTGTGTCGGGAAAAGTGTATTTGATCACTGTAAATCTGGAGGTTATCCTTTTGTGGATGTCACTGTCATTTCACAATCTGTGTGACTGAAATAATTCTTCTGTCGAAGCCATTGCATGTGTAGACAGAACATCAAGTCTGTGTTCTCCTGTGGCCTGAGCCTGCTTGCAGGGTGGTCGGAACGGTAGTAAATGTAGAAGAGGAAACTTGGTTTGTTTTAATATACACATGGTTTCAGAACAACCTGTGTCATGGAGGTAAAGATAGTAGGGACTTGATTTCCCTACAGAAGTTCTCATGATTCCCAATCTCTGTCGTGAAGGCTTAGCAGCTTTATGGGTTGTCTCATTGCCGGGAAACACTCACCCTCAGGACTGTGGTAACCAGAAACATTGTTACTTGATCTTTTCAGAAAAAGTCAATCCAGTATTTTATAACCCAAGGAAAAACTGGAGGAGGGTACCAAAGAAAGGAGGGGAACGGCAGGCAAGTGCTTCCTTCTGGAAGTTCTGTTAGCACACAATCAATGGCCATGTCTTCACTTGCACACATAAGATTCTCTGTTTGGAGCAGAATTTATGCAGTAGCTACAGCTTATGCCTTTTTAAGAGAAATATAATATTTCACATTCATTATCATTTAAACACATTCTATTCTTGATGGATCTTCCTTTTGGCTCCAGTTTGAGACCATTTGCTAAAGTTCAACTTTAGGATTGCGTACTCTTTCAAAATGGTTGTGTCTATTGGTACTTCTGCCAACAGCAAATAAAAATGCTGACATTTGCAATCTTTTTTTCTATCTGTTCTGGTGAATTGGGAGCTCAGGGAGGATGCACGTTGTTGGTGGTTTTAACTTCATTGATAAAGATGAGACTGAACTTGAACTAAGGAGTAACTTACTTACAAATTATACTCATTTGAATAAAAATTAAACTATTCTTTTAATGTTAAGTAGTGGACATTAGAAGGTGGCCAAGATCTATGCATCAGTTTAGACTTAGTTTATCATTCATCTGAAATCATTAATTTTCAGACACGTTAGACCTCCTCATTTGCCCATTTTACAGATGAGGTGACTGAGTCACTTCACAGACTTAGGATCATGCCAGGTGTTTCGTCCTGACCTCTCAGAAGAGTCAGTATGATAATATTGCTCTCCCACTCATGGGAGGCCTCTGTTACTTCTTTTATTCCTTTATTTGTTCAGTATTGAGTGCATAGTGTGACAGGCATTGGGCAGGGTCTCTGGGATTCAGACAGATTTATAATCTAATGATGTCACTATCATATTGCAGGTTACGGCTTTCAGATCACAGCCTATTTCATCAAGAGAGGGATACGCCTTCGCTGTATTCAGAGCTCACAGAACACTGGTAAGAATCCAGTTTCTTGGACCAGGCATTTCCATAATCAGTTTGTCCAAAAGAAGATTGAAAATAGGAGGCTAAATGTTCTTATTTGCTTCTGTGGCTACATCATTTAGTATTTCAAAGCATATGATCCCTCATGCTCCATGCATAGTGCTTACTGCCCACGAGAACAGAGAGCAGAACCACGGGACGCTTCTTCCTAATGCATCACAAGGGATTCCTTGGGTTTCAAAAGTGACTCAGTCTGCACGTGAACTTTGATTCATTTTCCCAGGTTTGGGGCAAATGAGCTACAAGAAAGTGCTTTCCCAGCCCAAAGCCAGCAAACCTTCCTTATGTATTTAATGAGGCCAGCTTCCAACCCTCACTTCTGCAAGTCATGATACAAAAAATGATATCATGTCCAGTCAGCCACAGTGACATCAGGAGATAACAACCATTCCCTCTGTGCAGATCTGAACATTAGAAAGTTTAGCTTAGCTATTTTGGACAATGTCTTTATGAATATAAGATATGAAACAATGACTTTGAAATTGCCTTCATGGAAGTTTGCTCATAAAAGTACATGTCTGTACTTTTTTGTTGCTCATTACCCTCTTTGTTTCTTTTTTAAAAGGTTATTTTTATTTTCTGTGTGTGAGGTCTGCCTGCATGCATGTATATATGTTTCCAACATGTGTGCTTAGTATCCTTGGAGGAGAGAAGTGGGTATTGGATCTCCTGAAATGGGAGTTTTAGATGCTTGTGAGCCAACATAATGGGTGCCAAGACTCAAAGCAGGTCCTCTGGAAGAACAGATTTTGCTCTTAACCACAGATTCACCTCTCCAGCCCCTATATTAGCCTTTTATTGGAGTCATCTACCTTGTTTACCTCACCCACAAAGTTAACCCTCTAACTCATACAGTGCAGTCTAGCTATGTGTTCTGGTCTGGACTGATGTTTAAATCTTTATTTATGTATTAAGGTAACATAAATCAATTATTATATAATCAAGTAAAGTGATTGAAAAAGCTTTTGAATTGATTATCATAATCTATTCTATCTTATTCAAAAGTATTCATGATTATCGCTCTTTTTTGAGATGAAAAATAGAAATACAATATAAATGGAGTGATAATCTTGAATTTTAATTCTCATCTCCTAAATAACATTGTACTTTAATTTTTTGATTTATTTATAAGGAAGAGAAAGGACAAATAATGAACAGAGGCTACTTACAACTTAATTCCAATCCCAATAATTTATTTCAAGAATTAATACATAAATAGTAACTGTTTCTATAATTTTGTTCTTAGAGCTTTCCAAAAACTATCTGAGGTCTTCATTCATACATAATTTCTGAATTATAGACACACCCATGACCCCACCTGCAATAAAGCCTTCCTATTGGAGGCCTGGTTGGCTGAGACCAGAACAGCAGATTGGGCTGAAGTCATGAATCTGAATCTGAATCTGAAAATGAATCATGAGTCTGAATGTTGGCACATCCTTGTTAGGTAGCGGGAGCCAGGTGAGGCAGGATGGGTGGAGCGTTTGCTTAGAGCATTTGACCTGTTGTGATGAGATGCATAGTTTAGAACAGTAGTCACCAAAGAAACACCAGTGTCCCAGGGTCTTAGTAGAACCACTCCAGGAACATCAGTGCTCTTGCTGTTTTGTACACTTTGACCTAGCCAAGTGGTATAAGGTATTACCTGTATTCATATTGTGCATTTGTACAATTCATGTCTCTGTGATTAACTGACAGTTGAACCAAATGGAAGCACGTTACTATCTCATTCAGTACCTCACATGTAAAATATTGAAAGGGCCCCCTTACCAAACAGGAGTTCTAAACAGAAAGTAGCATCTAACACAGAGAACAATTATAATGGCCTGCCTGGAGGTTCTGTCTGTTCTGATAGTTCAGTGTCTGTGGTTTACCTTGGCTCTTCCTCAGCTCACTCTGCCCAAGTGGTGGAAACCCTACAGAGAGAAGGAGGGAGAAGAGACCCCAGTCCCAAGTATGCGCATCTTGCCATAACAAAGCATTACCAAAGAACCTGGGAACGAGAATTTCTATTTGCATGGTATTAATGCTTTTAGTAACTTGGTCTTCTTTGTTTTGTACAGAACTTCGTATATTTCCTGACAGATTTGTGGTCTGTGTTAGTCAACTTGCATTCGGTCCTGATACTTGGGCAAGCCAGAATGAAAAATCGGTATGTATGAAAAATATTATGTGTGAGAATCTTCTTAGTGCTAAGTAACCGTGGTGGTAGCTGTGTGTGGTGGTAGTGGTGGCGTGTATGTGGCAGTAATATACGGTGGTGGTGGCGTGTGTGGTGGTAATGTGTGGTGGTGTATATGGTAGTGGTGTGGGGGGTTGCCTTCTATTATCGGCTATTCAGTGTGTTTTAAGAGGTTAGAAATGCCTTGCCTTCTGTTTTGCATGGTAACATTGATCAGTTCATGAATTTGTTGATTAATATGTTGGGTTTTTGTTTCTTTCTTCTCTAATACCATGAATATTTAATTTGATAACCAGTATCTTATCGCTTTCAACTTTAAATGAAGCAACAACACATGAGAAAACCTTGATGGTGTTTGTGATGGTATGTAAATGAGAAGAAGCGAAATCTGTGCCTCCCCTAGAAGTTTCCACTGGGGTCAGTGGCTTCTGAATTGTATTCCATGGTGAATCACTGGCGTTTTTCATGAGAACTAGTGTTTCTCCCCAGTGTATTATTTCAGAGCTAGTAGAGTTCATTTTCTCTTGCTCTCTTTTCTCATGCTAAGCTTGAGCTCTATCAGGGCCTCGTTCTCTTTCACTGGAGTTCTCTGCTCAGACAAATAGATGTAGAAAACCTACTCAAAATGTTGTAGCTTACAACTGTGTCTTTTAAGCTTCTCGTGTGCTTTTGACAGTGTCCTTGTTGTGTGTGTATGTGTCTTCCTGCCGTCATAGTTCAGCCTATTTAACTTGTCCTTAAAAAAATAAAAAAAAAATTTAGATCTCTGGCTTGAACCTTCAATGAACAGGAAAAAAAATATAGAAGATATTAACCCAGCTATGAAGTATGACATGATTATTATGCTTCTAAAATAATTTATGGGGATATTAGATTATCCCTATTGCTTATTATTTTTTAACCCATTTGAAATTTGGCCCTTATAGTATAAAATCAGCTTCTTATCTCATCTTAAGTAAATACATAAGTGTTTCAGAGGCTCTGTGAGACAGTAGAGACCCAGAAAGAGCAAAGAACTGAAAATTCGCCCTTGCATTTGGTTCCTTTGTTTTGAACAGAGGATCCTTTCAAAAAAGCCCGTGTAACCCTTTTATTTCCTCTTCGTCCATCAAAAACAGTCTCTCTATGTAAACATAAAATAAGATCAGTGAAGCAAATCTGGCCAAAGGCAGTAAAAGTTTATTTTTTAAAAATATTTTCAGGACATTGCTTTATCTTAGTAAATTAATAAATACTAAAGTAATTCTGTTGGCATATATTTTAATAAAGATTGCTTAACTGATTTTTCAGAGCAAGAAAAAAATTGATCTGTAGTTTAAAAACACAGCTAGAACTAAACTGCCAGAATGTTATTGCTTGCAGATGGGATACAGGAGAAATCAGATCTTATATCTGACGTGTAATGGTAATACTCAATATCTTAAATTGTTAAAAAGGAATTAAAGCATCTGAATACAAATGAAACATTATCCCCTTGGGGGACTCTAGTATTTATACAGATGTAAGTTTTCCGAAGCTGCTGTTATAGAATTCCTGCAATCTGGAGAACTTCCTCATCACTGAAAACTTTCCTTGTGAACCAGTCTTTCATTTCATTTAACCGTCTGAACACTTTACATGGGAACTCGGTTTCCTCGTCTTTAGCCTGTTCTGATCTTTATTGAGTACACGATCAAAGTTGCCCATATTAGTGCATAAGAAAAGTCATTTATATCTCACAGTTCTTTCTTTTTTGGGGTGGTTCATTTACTTATGTCTCACTTTCTCTTCACATACACTTTCTCAGCAGCACAGACACGAGTCAGGGAAACAGAGTCGAGCAGGTAACTACGCCATTGCTGCATGTGCTCCTGTCTCACCGAACAACTCCCCTCCTCAGAGCCTCCCGCCCACCACTTTCTCAAGTGTGTCTGCCATAGCTGTGAATAGCCAGGCCCTCCTGCAGACCCCTCATCAAGCCGGTCATACTGCCTTCCCCCTCACTAATATCTGACCTTTTGAGAGTCCACCTTCCCAGCTATTTAGGGGTCAGTCAGCCATCTTTCCCTCCCCAATGCCTCCTGCCAGAGAAGAAATTCATTCTCATGATGAACTCCAAATACCCAAACACAGTGATATCAGTTCCCTCCTCCACAAGAATTCGAATTTCTTTTCATTTTATATGATCACAAGAGGGCAGGATCCATCGAATTTTCTCCTGATAGTCATTCTCAAGGAACTTCTGATTAGGAAGGCCTGAGAACTTGGCTCCCCACGTAGCTATATTGGCAATAAACTGCAGTTATTTTCTTATAATTGTTTATGACTCAGTGTTTTACATCACAGGATTAATGGGGAGTGGTCTTGTTCTTGATAGCAGCCTCAACCTCTCACTGGTACTGTAGCCCTCAGGGAGGTTTCCTTTAGTTTCCTGTGCTCTCTAGGCCATCTGTGTCTTAAGTGAGAACTGACTAGGAAATCTGGGAGCATCTATTGAAAACTACTTTGCCTAGGGAGTCTTTCAGCCTTCAGAGTCGGAAGCCAGCAGTATATAACATGCCAGTTCTTCAGGGTAGCTCCACCAAAGAACATGTCCCAGATCAGGCAGCACAAAAGAGGCAGAGCAGACTGCGAGCCGTTTCTGCTGTTCCTTTACCACCGTGCTAGAGAAGTATGTTCACCGTATCAACTTTCTCTGCCCATGGGGGACAGACAGTAGAAGAAGGGTCCTCCGTGTTGCAATAGCCCTGCACGGCGTTCTTATGTTTGGCATGTGGGAACTGAGCTCTGTACTTTGGGAAGCAAGGGCATTATTATGAAATGAGTCACTGTATTTTTCTTACTAGAGTTTCTCATAAGAAATCTCAACTCTCCTAGAGCCTCAGATCTGACCTTCTGCTGGACGTGGCGCCTGAGTCTTTCTGAAAGTTCTCACCTTTGCTGTTCTGTTCACTTCTTCAGATTTTACTGTACTTGGTTCTATTCCACACTATTAACTTCCCTCCTCTCTCTCTCTCTCTCTCTCTCTCTCGCTTTCTTTTTTTCTTTCTTCCCCTCTATCACAAACTTAAGTCTCCTGTGTAGAGACTGTTCCTTTTCAGTTGTAAAGCCCTGGAGGTTTGGAGAAATCTGAAGTTACTTACTAGTTCCTGTGACTTCTTTATTGAAGTTACGTAAATAGGCACCGACCTCTGTATATATCTGGGACATTTCAGGGTCACTGCAAAGCTACTGTTTGATTGTGTGCTAGTTACAAGCCACTCCTAGTCTCCAGAGACCACGGTTCCCATCTACTCGACCATTGCAAGGAACAAAATGTTCTGGGTGCTGGCTCTGTACCAGGGTCTCTATTGGGCTTCAGTGACAGAAAAATAAGAAAATACTGTTGCCTTCTAACTGCTTATAGTCTGGGAGATTGACACATATCCGGGTCACCTAAAATCATTTTATACCCTTTCTACTGTTCCAAAAGAAAGTCCAGAATTTTAGACCTCCATTCTTTCTTTTAAAGCTGCACTGTGTTAAAGTTTGTGATCCCTTTGTAAATTAGAAAGTGACAAACGGTATTAGTGCTGCCCTAAAAGCAGACCAGTGCATTAAGGTTTTATGGTTTTCCATCTTGTCCTTCACCTGACTTGTGGCTGAGCTATGAAAATAGCTGTCGAGATTGCACACACACCGCAGCTCTCAGGGCAGGGTCCTCTCTGTAGCACAGACTATCTGAAAAGTTTACTAAGAGGTCCTGGCCATCAACAGCATTTAAACAATGAGTTGAATACTTCTCTTAAGCCAGGCTACTAAAAAAAGAAAAAAAAACCACCTTCTCATTTATAAATATAAGATTGAAGAAAAAATTATCTCAAGCAATAAACTGCCCTAGACTGAGTTGTATTTAGCATGGGCCTTACATTCCTCTGCTGGCTCAGTCCTCCTCCATATGAAAGAGAAGGTGGAACATTATCCCAGAAATCCTTTCTCACACAGACTCTCTGTCAGGAAAGGAAAATAAAGATGAAAATGCACTAAATAAGAATTTTAATATGATTTTTACCAACATAGAGTTTTTTTTAATGCAACAATAATCTTGCGGATCGAGTCACATTTTATTTTAGGAAAGGTAAACAAAAGTTATAAGAAAAGATTTTAGAATTACAGGTTTTTAAAAAAGGAATAGAAGAAATATACTACTTGAAAATTCGAGTGTTCTAACTGAATTCTGTGCCGTGATGAGAGGATAAGTAGTCCATGACTTTGCCAAGTTTTGGATGAAGTATCATAGACTTTAAAAAGCCACTTGTCCCTGACTATACTTCTGGTTCATCGTGAATTACACGGAGCTGTCAAGATGTTCCTGCAACACTTGGGAAAGGCCCTTAAGTTTGGAGGAAAGGCAGATCACTTGTTCCCATTTTCTAATATTTCAAACTTGGTTCTTTCTTAGCATGTGGTTACCAAACTCCTGTATGTTCATTGCGCCAAAAGGCTAAATACAAACACACTCAAGGAAAGCAAAAATTACCCCTGACTTCCAGCCCAAAGAACCTCTGTTTCCAACCTGATCTTTGTTTCTTCAGGCTTAATAACTAAGGTCAGTGCATATTTATTTTTGCTAGGATTCTATTCATTTATAAGTTAGTTTATTTCCACTTTTCTGTTGATGTTCTATTGTATATATTTCTACTTACTATATAAAATATCCTCATCAAGTAAGGAGAGTAATTTGAAGTGAGCTTATCATCTGTCTTTCAATTACATGTCATTGATGTGTGGCAGGAAGCGTCTGTGTCTTTTCCACAATGATTTCTCCATGGAAACTCTTGATGTTGTATTTTTACATAAGATAAATATTTTCTACAATCTATTAGTTTGAGATGTGAAGTCCTTTTCACTCTGTATGGGGACCAATGTCATGCTAATCATGATCTATAGGTTTCAAGAGAAAGCGACATTCTGTTACTTCCACTGATGGGTTCACCATCTAGGTCTCATGCCAATCACTTCTAGGGACCAGGTTTCCCTGTTGCCCCATAAATTGAAATATTCACTGATGTCACTAAGATATCAGTGTTCTCCTGTGAAAACAGCTGTTAGATGCACAGGACGGGTCCTCACTATAGCTTGGTAGAAGGAATGCTCAAACATCCTGACAGAAGGCAAGATATAAGCACTGAATTGAATATATCCATTTAGTCAGACTATTATTTAATGCTAAGGAATTCTCACAGTCCTTGCCCCCTGCAGAGGCTGGCTGCCAGTTCCTTCTCCAGGTAGCTGGGATCACAGCTCAGGATCAAAACACGGTCAGTAGATAGTCAAGGGACTGACTGGGGCAGTGCCATCTGTAGAACATTTTGCCTTAGCAGGACCCTCATCACTGCCCTGGACTGGCAGGTGACTGATCTTAATGAACATGCTAGTGATGGCAATGAAGATGTTCTTTCTTGCTTTATTTTTCTAGACTACAACACAGAAAATTTGAAAAACTATTTCTTCAGGTTAAGATCTTTTTAACAATTAAATATTACATCCTTGTTACAGTGATCTGAGGTCTTATTCTCCTTTCCTAATAATAAAAATCTCCCAGGTGTTTAACCAGTAGTATTGCAAGTGAGATATGTTGTATTTCATTGCCAGAAGGTAACCTGCCCAATAATCAATTGGACTCTAAGATTGATAATAGCTAGGGTAATAGGAAATGACATATCTGGTTCTCTAATCCTCTGTACTTGTTTTACATAATGTTCCTTCTGTGTTCAGAGATCTATGCTCATTGGTCCTTAGCGACCAACTAATTACATTGCAGATTAATTCGGAAAAATATACTATGGAATAGAACAGAGGAAAAGATATTGAAGTTAAAATATAAAGACCTGGTCTTGAACACTACATCTCCCATCACTTGCTGGAAGACCTCAGAGACAGTGTTTGACTTTAGGAAATTCGCCCCTGTTTTGCTACACAGAGGTAAATGAGATATGTGCTATAAAGCCTGGCTAAGTTTTCCCATCAGCCAAGTGAAATAATACATATTAAAATGGCTTATAAACTCTGAAGCACTTGTGGGTACTAATTTTCATCACCATTATTTCCTTCTTCCCCAGCGAAGAGTTCATAAATGCCATACTGCTAGATTAGTGAATAATTATATGTCTTCCTCGTGGTCTTGAAAAGAGAGTAATACTTGGTAATACCCTCTGCACATAGTATTCTCCCAAGAAGGTTAGGGCCTTGTTTTTTTTTTGTGTGTGTGTGTCTCTACTTTTCATCTCAGCTGCATTTTGCAACTACAAAACTGCGAATGCAAACAGCTGAGGGATAAGCCCCCATGTCCTCCGCTGGTCATGCGGACTCTGCGGTCCAGTTGCAGAGGAGGAAGAACTATGGCGTCTGCCCCTCTACGCACCTTAATTTACAGCAATGGTCAGTAGACTCCTGTCGAGATGAAGCTTTGGAAGAGAAACCCAGTCTTTTCTCTACGGTATTAGGGGTTGGGAGATGGCGGGCTTCTCAGGCCTGGATTTCTAGGAGTTCATGCTCCACAAAACACCCACAGGGACAGCACAGATAGAGTTCAGTGTGTGAGTGGGGTATGTTTGGAAAATTCATTAATAAGCAGACGATTTAGAATGCGGCACTCATTTTCTCAAGGAAACAATGTCATGATCGAGGTGAGGTTCCCAGACAAGTCCACAAAAGCTGTGCCTATCAGGAGATAGGAGTCTTGGAAAGAGGGGGCCTGGCTGTCTGTGCTCAAGGAAAATAGCAAGAGCTATTTCTTCCATATCCCCAGGCGGAGGGCCAGATCTAGAAAGAAATTTGAAATGAGACAGACATCTGTGATGTCTTCCCTCTGGCCTTTTGCCTCTTTCCCAGTATGTTCTGGTTTCTTTAGTCCATCTTTTAGCCAGCCATACTACCTGCATAGTATAGACTTGCCCACCACTCTCTTCTCCCCTTCTGTCCAAGGCCTTGACCTCAGCCCCGTGAGCGGTCACAGCAGTCTGAACCCTGAATGAAGGGCCGGCGACTTGCTGTGGTTGCTGGCACATTCGCAGCCGTAGATATGATAGAGGAGGTACTTTTGAACAAGGAGACTCTGGAGGTAGGCCAAGTTTCACTGAGGTCATTCACCGGTGGCCTGTTTTAATATTTATCTGATCAAAGTTAAATAAATTTTATACAACACTAATAGTGGTCAGTAGCCCCCTATGTCAGCCGCAGACCCAAACCTATGTGTCTTTTAAAATACCGTGTTTTGTCATACTTGTCTGTACACAAGACTCAACAGTAGCTAAGGTTGGTCAGGATTTATTTTTCGGTTCTCAAGGGCAGGTGAATGTAAACTGGAAAATCCTTGTGAAGTGTACACTTCCTACAAGATAACTTCCTTCATTTTTCACAGATACCATTTTTAGGGCTACATTCTTTGCAGTTACTTACAGGTATTTCCCTAGAATTGTATACAACAGCTTCCTAGTCACAGCTTCAAAAGAGAAGGTTTTTGTTTCGTTTTGTTTTTCCTTTCTCAAGACAGACTCTCACGTGTCCCAGGCTGGCCTCAAACTCACTATGTGAGTATTATGTTGACCTCCCGACTCTGCTGCCTCTGCCTATTCAGTACTAGGGTCACCAGCATGTGCACCATGCCCAGATTATGTACTGCTTGAGCTACATCCTCAGCCCTATGGAAAGAAAACCGGTAAATTATTTTAAAGGAAAAATCAGTAATATTTGTGCCTAACCTGGGTGGTAGCACAGTCCACAGCCTGGTTCTCTCTCCCCTAGACACCCAGCCTTTCGTGGAAGCAGAAGAGTGAAAAGCTTAGGGGAGGAAAAGACTCTCCCCTCACTGTGGGAAATGGGCAGGCAGGTGGCTTGGCATAAAAGAACCCTCGAGATGGAGAAGACTTGCTTCTTCACACAGCTCCATTTAACAACTGCTGATCCCTGTCCTGCCTGCTTTGCCTAAACTAATACAACACACATCTACTTCGTTGTTTTTAGAAAATGACTTCAGCCCTGTGGAATTCATCAGATGCCACCTCCCTTTTTATTTTGTTCCATTTTGCTTCTGTTCCTTTGAGTTAATACATGATACACCTGAATGTGCCTATCTTTTGACCTGAATGTGTCTATCCTATTCTGTCTGTCTGCCCCCGCTTTTATTTCTTTAACTTATTGCTCAGTAGTTTAAGAAAATATTAGACATGAACTTTGGGAGATGCTTCCTCCTCATTGTTAGGACACATGCCTGGGATGACAGTGTCAGAATTTGGTCTGAGATGATGTGGTCTCATGTTCAAGCTTCATTCTTGCTCCCTCTCTATAACTCCCCAGCTTTCCATCCTGTGTCACACTTCAGAACCCAGACATACCTGATACCCAGTAGGCACTGCACTGAAGTAACGTCATATACTTTAATGCTCTCAGCTTTATACTTTAATACTGTTACATGTTCCCTAAATAAACGGGTATGATATATTACACTTTTACTCTGCTCTTGGTGTTTATAGAAGGTATTGTTGGCAGAGTGCAGGGGCCTGGCACCTACAATAACTTATTCAGTACAACAAACTTGAGGAGAGATTCAGTGAGTGGTGACCCTTTTCATTTTCAACAGACAGGCAGGACGAGATTCCACATAGCATGGGGGCATAAATGAGGATTTTACTGATGTCTCTGACAGCTCCAGACCTTAAGTAGAGCTTGATCAGAGACACAGAGAGGATTCTGAAAACTCAGTTTCACACCCACTGTTAGCTCTGCCAGCCTCTGTGCTGGCTCTGTTCTCTGCCTGTATATGGTGGTTGGTCCTGGCATCTCAAGGTCTTTTCTTCCCAAGGGGAAAGAGAACAGACTTCCACCCACGACAGCTGTGCTGGCTCGTTGTATATCAACGTGACACAAGCTAGAGTCATTTTGGAAGAGGAAACCTCAATGAGAAAGCACGGCTACCAGACTGGCCTGTGGGAAAGCCTGTGCTGCCTTCTGTTGATGATCAGGGTATAAGGACAGCCCACCTTACTGCCGACGGTGCTACCCCTCAGTTTGTGGTTCTGAGTGCTATAAGAAAACTGGATGAGGAAGCCATAGGGAGCAAGCCAGTAAGCAGCCGCCCTCCATGGCTGCTTCTTCAGTTCCTGCCCTGACTTCCTGATGGGCTGATACAGAAGTATAAGATGCACCAAATCCTTTCCTCCCCAAGATGCTTTGGCCATCATGTTTTAGTGCAGCAACAGAAACCATAACTGAGACAACAGCCATGCTGTGTGTGTGTGTGTGTGTGTGTGTGTGTGTGTGTGTGTGTGTGTGTAAAAGATTAAGAAATGGATGCTCGACAAAAATGAGTCAGTTTTCCAAATCCCTCAGCCAGATAGTGACTAGAAGGGACTGTAGCCAAGGACTTGATTCAGAGTCAGCTCGCTACATCTCCATCCACCACGACAGCACATGACTTGTGGCCACTCTGCAGAAAGAGAGAGCACTGCCTAGGACAGCCCTCCCAATGAGATGTTGGGGAAAGGGCTTTGGGAACTATGAATTTCTTTAGGTATAGAGATTTTTTTCCTTTTTACAAACTCCATGATTTATGAAGACACCTGAGTCTATTTTTTCATTTATTTTAACCAATAATGTAAAAAAAAAAAAAGTCTAACACTTTCCATATTCAAAAATGTGCTTCATACGCCTCTTCCTACTCACAGGTGAAAATGAAAGTGAGCCATTGGAGGTTGTAAAACTGGTCCTGGAACAAGCTAGCACTGAGTAGGAGATGTTGTGCCGCACTCTCCTTCGGCTTTGTGCCCTCTGCCATTTGATTTACTGATAAACCCGGGACAGATCATTTTTTGAATGTGCCTCAGATGTATACATGTATTATAATACTCGGTGAATTGCCTCCTTTAAAAATATAGTTGGGCTATCATTTTAACTTGGGGTACACAAAACAGAATCAGAAGACACCCCTCTCCGTTATAATAAGAAAGTGATTCAACTCTCAAAAGATGAAGATGATAGTGGTGATAAAAATATATTACTATGTTAATTACTCCCTGGGGGGGAGGTTCTACCATCCTTGGGTAGCATATTTTACAGTCTTATGAACAGTAGTTTGGTGACCGAGCTCTTCTACAGGCATTCTGTCATGGCTGTGAGATATACCAGGAGTCCCTTGTACAGGTGTTCGGTCATGGCTGTGAGAGATGCCAGGAGTCCCTTGTACAGGTGTTCGGTCATGGCTGTGAGATATACCAGGAGTCCCTTGTACAGGTGTTCGGTCATGGCTGTGAGAGATACCAGGAGTCCCTTGTACAGGTGTTCGGTCATGGCTGTGAGAGATACCAGGAGTCCCTTGTACAGGTGTTCAGTCATGGCTGTGAGAGATACCAGGAGTCCCTTGTACAGGTTCTCAGTTATGACTGTGAGATATACCTGGAGTACCATTCTGCAGGGAATAGACAATGTGTGTCTGTCATGCACAGGAGTGATCATGTAGTCATTGGCATTGCCACCTCATGCTATTTGCTCATGTTGCATTAGTTCCTGACCATCATCTAGCCCTGGGATGTGGTAACAGTAATAAAACCTGCCTCGCTGAGCAATGTCAGGAGTAACATTGAAGTGTGCCTCCATTTCTCTGTTTTTCCTTAATAAAAACTTCTTCCAAAGTATTACTTAGCCTGTGCTGGCCAATGTGGTTTCCATTGACTGATGTGGGATGTCCTTCTGTATATGTGTTGCTTTTATTGGTTGATGAAAAAACTGTTTTGGCCAATGGCTTAGCAGAGTAAAGCCAGGCAGGGAATCTGAGCAGAGTTATATAGAGAGAGAAGATGTCATGTAGCTGCCGAAGGAGAAAGATGCCAGGACATTACCAGTAAGCCTTTGGCTTGTGGCAATACATAGATTACTAGAAATGGGTTGATTTAAGATGTAAGAGCTAGCTAGGAATATTCCTAAGCCATTGCCCGGTGTTATAATTAATATAGTTTCTATGTGATTATTTGAGTCTGGGTGATCAGGAAACAAAAGCGCAGACTCTGCTTACATAATGGTGCCCAAATGTTTGGCAAGAATTTCCATAATAAAGCCAGAGAAAGCTTTCACTGATGTTTCATTGTTCTTCTTTTCTTATTTCTGGGGACACTTTTGTTCTCCTTCCTTATCAGTTTCATTGTCTCTTTTTCTGCATCTTCAATATTGTCTCATCTGCTTTTTCAATCCAAACATGTTGCATTGTAGCCCTTGTCTGAGTGGCTTTGGACACCATATGCAAAGACTTGCCCAGTTTTGCTTTGGTAGCTAAAGAACAGAAATGTATTGCAGTGTATCAAAAGCGGAGCCATCAGGAATAAGGACCAGTAGCTTCACTGAAGAGGGTTTGGCCTCTGCTTTCAAGTTCATACTTTACTACTCCATGTCAGAAAGAGAGAGATAACAGGTCTTCACGTGATAGAAGACAGATGGGCAAGCAAGAGCTTCCTCTGTCGGGTTCTATAAGGGAACCTGATGGCACTCATGAGGACAAGGCCCTCATGACCTAATCACCTCTTCAAAGCTCTACTTCTTAATACTTTCACATTGACAGTAGCTGAATGTTCGGGGGAGGGGCACACAAGCCATGCTGCGTGTTTGTTTCTCCTGTTGACAGAAGATCCATGAAACAAGGTCTTTTTCTGTTAGTCTACATCTTTTCACTGTGTGCTCAAAGCTGTGCTTGCCAGAGGTCCGTGATACCTGATTGGATCATTCCACTAGACTCTGCTTAGTTCCCAGTTCCATGTGTTTTAAAAGCCATTCACTAATTCTTCTAGGTGTAAGACTCACTGGGGAGCTTGCCTAAAATATACCTGTCCTGACCCCAGCCCCTAGGGATACAGATGCAGTAGAATCTGGGTGGAATCTGTAACATTTCTTAACAAGCTCCCAGGGTGGTTTCACGGGCTAATGCAAGCACACTTTGCAAAGTTTTGTCTCACTGGCTCATTGTACCAGGTTAAGTTCATTTCTCTATTGCTCCCCGGCTTAAGTGTTGTTTCACAGTCGAGTGTGAATCACCTGGGAGCCTAAATATAGATCCCCTAGCCCCACCTCAGACCTTGTGAATCAGAATTTCCACGATGAGTCCTAGGAATCTACAAAAGAAAGAAAGAAAGAAAGAAAGAAAGAAAGAAAAGAAAAGAAAAGCCACCTCCCTTGGTGCCTCTGCTGCAGCCAGTCTTCTGCCAGCCTTTGATAGTCCCATCTCGTCTTACAGACTCTATGAGGAGGTCCTAACTCAGGAGCAAGTGGGTGTCTTCTTTGTCATTTTAAGCCCATTTCTCTATCTGTCCCACGATGTTCGAAAGTGCTGCTCAGTAAGACAAGTCACTGTGGGATGAACTCCAAGGGGAGTCACACTTGCCAGATGCCTTTGCAGCTTGGATATCAGCCATTGCTACACAGACATCCCAAAACTGTTCTCTGACTGGAGCCAATGAGTGTGGCATGGCTGCCTATCTTGTTTTGGTGAGGATGCTCTCGGTCATCCTTTTTGTCCAGGAATTCAATGTTCCCCAGAACAGACAACATGGTATAGTCTCCTTCCTCGTTGTACTTTTTTACACTTCTCCAGCTCAACCTTCCCCTTGGATCTGCATAGAGGGACATGCTTGGATTGGCTTCAAGCTCGGAGTGTATCCACTGGTCTCCAGAGAGGTAGTGAAAGGCCCTGAACCCTTTGTCCTGGGGCCTACCTGGACTTCACAAGTTACTGAGGGCAGGGTGTCCCCTTAGGTTAGACTTCTAGGGGAGTAGTCTTGTCTCACTTCTGTTTGGGTGCTTTCTCAGGTAGAACACTTTACCAGAACCGGTAAAATATTACCAGAAATGGAAACAAAATGCAGTAGTGGGGATTGCTCAAGTGGTTAAGAATAAACTATACCGAGAAATTCTATTCACAGAACTTTATCCTCGGCCTAGGTGGACAGCAAGCATCCAGGCTGTGAAGAGTAAGTCCTCTCCTGCTTGGTCTTCTTCCTGAGTTCCTGACCTGCTTACTCTGGACATAAGAGTTAAATGCTAGCCTCTTTGAATGGGGTAGATTTGTTTGTGTTCTTGCAGAAGGTGGGCTCATCGCTCACACAAAACCTAAAACCTAGTGATATCTCCCCTGCTAGTGTGCTCCATGGATTTGCGTTTTGGAGTTTTGTCTCTGGATAAGCGGCAGATTTCATTTTTATGCCAGATAAGAACATCAGTAATTAAGAGAAATCCCTGCGGGAAATCCTATTCCCAGGTGATAGCGGCTTCCCCAGGCTTTTGAGGTGAGGGGGCCAGCTCTGGAGACTCCGAGCTGTGATTTAGTGACAGACAGATGGAACTGACTCTAGAAATATATGGCGAGCCATCCGATGAGTCCTGACAGTTAAAGGACTCAAGGAGACATTTTTTTCCCTACCCACCTAGTCCTCATACAAATGTAAATATATCTCTTTCAACAAGTTGCTGAATGTGGTTTTAATTTATAAGCTAGAGATCAGTCTTACCGAGTGTACAGTCAGGAGTGTGTGTGTATGTGTGTGTGTTCGTTCTCTCTCTCTCTCTCTCTCTCTGCCTCCCCCTCTTTCCCTTCCCATGTCGCCCCCTTCCCTCCCCCTCTGTTCTCCTTTTCTCTCCTCTTTTTTGAAGTCACAGGTTTTATACTTTTTGAACTGGACATTTCCCCTGTCACTTTTCTTCCAGAGACTTCCCTGACCCCATTGTCAGGGGCCTTTAAGACAAGAGTAGTATTTCTTGAAGTAGTATTTCTGCTCTATTTCTTAAAGACGTTTTTGAAGTTCCCAGAGGAACTACATGGGGTTTTAAAACATAACTAAGACAGTGGCTGAATCCATACTGCGATTGAGATTTGAAGAACCTGTCACTGTATCATACTTTATACAGTGTATGCAGAACCCATTGTTGTTATTTATGACCCTGTCTGCTTTCCATTGTGGACTTCTTCCAGCCTTGGGGAATTTACATCATTCCTAATAGCAAAAGGCTTTCTGGTTCCCACAGAGTTGTTCAAAGCCTGACTCATGCTCCTTATGTTAATTGTTCACCTCTGAAAATACAGCACTTACAGGGTGTGGCTGTGAGGGGAAAATCAACTGTATTTACAGGGCATGCAGGACATGTTTAGAAGTGTTTCACACATAAATCTCCATCGATCCCAATCCCTCTCAGCCTACCCTCTTTTGCCTTCCCCCCGACTTAACTTGGAGTATTCTTTTCCCAAAAATTCATTTTAGGAAACAACCAACTAAAAAAGAATGACGACACATTACCGTGCAATACAATCCAGTATAGCCAGTTATACTCTGTTGACTGACAATTAAAGCCAATTTAGGTTACAAGTGGACATGTCTTTGAAAGATGCCGGCCCAGGTCTGAAGCATAGGCATGGCCCAGAGCTCACGGATCCTCCTAACCTAGTCTTGTGAGCACTGATGAGATCGAGCCCTTAGAGATACCCCGGAATGATACTCATGGCTGCCATCCTTCAGAATCCGGGGACTACCACCATTCATTCCTATGTAAGCCTACATAAAACACAGGTCTACTGATAGGTACGGTTCCTCATAGTCACTACATTTTAGAGGAATTTGATGGGGAAGAATTACTTGGACTCTCAGAAAAGAAAGAGCAGATAACACCTGATCTGGGCTATCAGCTTCTAACCTATGGGAAGAAATTCCAAAACATTATGTGGGTCAACTCTGGCAAAGGTTGCCATAACTTTAAATTTTGTAATTATCTCTTTATGAAGCTTTGTGGATATGTTTTTTAAAGATAGATAATCTGTGCATAAGATTACGGCAATGACTACTATAAGAAGCCAGAGACTCCCAGGTTTTTGGTGGTTGTTTGTTTGTTTGTTGTTAGTAACCGAGATTGAAAAAAAAACTTCATTTTTAAAATGCCAATATTAAAAGGTTTAACTTGCAGTTTGGATGCTCACCTTACTAGATCTGGATGGAGGTGGGTGGTCCTTGGACTTCCCACAGGTCAGGGAACCCTGATTGCTCTACGAGCTGATAAGGGAGGGGGACTTGATCGAGGGAGGGGGAGGGAAATGGGAGGCAGTGGCGGGGTATTGTTTTATGGCTCACAATATTGGTAAATAAGGGGCATGTGGAGGAAATCTCAGGATCATCAGGACACTCGCTACTGTCTTCTCACAAGCCTGCTTCTGCTGGCTCAGGGATTCTGCCCTCTGGGGTCACAGAGAGACCACATATTGTTCTAGATGCCTTGGGATCTGCATGTTTCACATTACGGTTTTGTGTGTTTGTGGTACATATTCATGCATGAATTGTATAGAGAAGAATACAAAACCAGTGTGACACCAGAAAGTGCCGACTGAAAGCAATTGAAAGAACCTAAAACAGCAGTCTTGTTTTACTTGGTATCTAAAGAAGTAAAGCTGTCCACCTGAGCATTCCTAGTGTCGCTGTTTTCCCTGGTTTTCAGCTAATAGGCTCCTGTTTGAACCTTTGTTATCTTTTGGAGTAGACAAAAAGAACCCTCCACGGACTGTCTGACTATTTCGCTGGGTGTGCACAGAGTTCACCTTCTCCTGGTACAAAGCTCAAGAAAAACACTCTACAAGAAATGTAGGTCCAGCATGTTCCCTTGTTCTTACTTTCTGACTGCCTGTGTGGATAGTCTATTACTCAATGAGAGTGTGTGAAACCTAATCAGAAGCCCCTTTGCCATTGGTCCGGCCCACAGCCATATATTAATACATGTCCTTCCCACCTTCCTGTTGCTCTTGTTCTCTGGACAGTGGGAATGGACTCCTTGCTTCACAGGTGTGTGTTGCAAGGGGTGATTAATTACAAGCTCTTTGAAGATGCAAAGCACCTGCTGCTGCTGTGTTTCACACAGCTCTTGAGGTAACTGCAGACAGACCTAAAAACTCCACTCCCTCTGTGAGATCCTTCTCTGACTTTGGTATAATTATGGCAGTCCTTGGGCCCCTTACTACAACATATTTATGGGTTTTTTTTCCACAGAGCTTAGCCAAAGTAAATAATCCAGCTTCGATGCTTGATTTTAATGGCTGAAAAAGTTTCTTGCTATTTGTAAATGTATTGTTGTCAACTCCTTGCCAAAGTTAAGGACTTTAGTCTCTCAATTTCCTAAGCACTTTCTGTCCTGCCATGGAAGTTTGTTTTAAAGTTTGCCTTGTCTGTTGTGTATCCTGTAGAAGAGGGAGGTAGAGAGATGATAGATAGGTAGATAGATAGATAGACAGACAGACAGGGTAGATATACTGCTTATCATGGTTGTACTTTATTTAATGTTTGTTGTCTGAATGCTTTCCGGGACTGACCAAGTCCGATTCACTGAGGCTTACTCCCATATGCTTGATGTATAAACCTGGCACCTACTGAGTCATGTCATTAGAGAATCTTCAGATTAGTATTTATTCCCATATATAAACAATGTGTGCATATTTGTACATATCTGTGGGTGTGCACACACATCCTGTGCTTTGGATGTATCTAAAGCATTCCCTCCTAGTAAAAGTCAGTATATCCACCCCAGGGAAAATTTTCCTCTGACATCTGAAAATGCATACCTGTTTGATTAAAATGATTCCATTTGAAAATGATGCCATCACTGAACCAACACTGAGACCTTAGAACATACCCTGGTTGTGTGGAAAATGCGGAGGTTATTACTTAAGCCAATCTGTATTCAACGTACACTTTGGGGATTTCCTAGCTATGCTGAGGTGTTGAGGAGAAGCCAGCTGGCACGTGCCTTGTTCTCAGGTGTAACAGCCGGGGAGTGGGGGTTTGGAGGAATCCATGCCGTTGCAAACCTCACATTCCATACAATCTTAATTGTCTGTTTTAGTGTGAGAAGAACTGAAGGAAAACGCAGTGCCAAGAGCAAATCACAGGCCAGCGCGGACCTTGTGGGAAGATCTGGTGACTCGGTCATCACTGTGGTACCAAGGAGGAGGGATGCCTCGGCTGTTCTCCTGTCAGAATCCATGGGTCAAGCACAGGATGACATAAAAGCAGCCAAGAGCCACTGGGGACTTCCTGTTCAAAAGCTGGAAAATGTTTCCCAGACTGAGCCAGAAGACACTAGCAGCCAGCAACAACCTCATCCTGGGGAGTGGCTAAAGTCGGGGCTTCTAAGCAGGAGCCCTATGTGTAACTATGAGTCAGCATCACCAGGTCCAAAGCAAAGTCCACGAGCAGCCAAGACACAACAGAAACGCAGGAACTGCGGCTCTGCGGAAGACTCTGACCACCGCAGGAGAGTTTCTCTTGGAAATGATGGGTTAGCCCCAGGAGACGGGATGGTGGGAAAGAGCACAGCTGTCAGTGTTTTGCCAGCGTTAGAGTTGTCAGATCCAGGGTTGCTTTTGAATCAGGATTTGGCAAAAGCCACGGCTAAAGAAGAGCTACATGCTTTGGAAAATCTCTCCTCCAGACACCTTATGACCAACATCCCAGGGCAGGCACAGCAAGCCACCCCGGCTGCAGCTGACGAAAGATTAGCGACAGTTGAAGGCGGCCCAAGCAAAAAAAGAAAGAAATTGCAAAGTTCTAGCAGAGGATGTAGTGGCAAGAAAACTTTGAGTGTATAGTTCCCGGGATTTGGAAAGAATTGGGGTAATCTCTCTAAATAAACAGATGTTTAGAGGCTGGAGGACTGTCTCAGTTTTTAGGAGCACGTACTGCTCTTGCAGAGGACCTAGGTTGGCTTCCAAGCATCCACAAGGTGACTCAGAAGCATCACGAACTCTAGATCCAGGAGACACAACACCCACTTTTGGCCCCCATGGGCACCGGGCATGCACATGGTATGTATACCCACAAGCAGGCAAAATACACATACACATGAGATAAATCTTTTTTAAAAAGCTGTTTGTGTTGGGATTAGACTTCACAGTCACCTCCTGGAGGCTGTTTTTCTAATAGGCGTGTTACTTTCTCATCATGTTTATAACTGTCTCCAGAAAACACTGTGTTGACAAGAGCCCTCTACTTGTCAAGGTATATAGGACCCCGTGGAGAAACCAATAATGTGGGGTTTTCTCATCGCATCACTATGGAGACCTCCTGATGGGATACAGAGAGATGGTGCCCTACGCTGCCAACCAGCTCTTGTGCTCCAGTCCTCTTGCTCCTCAAACTGAGTACGTGGCAGTGAAAATAGGCTAGTGGTTCTCAGCGCTGTGGTTCTATGCGAAATGCAGGTTTTGGAGTCTGAGAGGAGCTATGATTTTGAAATAACACTAAAGCTGACAATTCCCTAGGAATTATTTCCTCCAGCCTTGCCACCGCAACTTCCATCAACTGGGGCCACATGTGGACACGTACAGCCCTGTGCTCCCTCGGACTTGTGAAGTATTTAGATTGTGTGCGTCACTTAATTCCCAGGTTCTGCTGCAGGATGGAGACAGCGCTTAGGGAGCTGGTTAGCTGTAGTTGCCAGAAATGTATAGGTAATTCATCTCAGCCTTACGTGAAGACATGGAAGAGGTGTGTTCTGTGTGACGCAGGTCTGACCCTGTCCTTGTTCACACCTCTAATATTCCAACTACAGTAAGGACAGATCAGAACCCATTCCAGTTCCATGTTGGAAAAATTCACAGGGCATTTACATATTCTCTTTGGTTGTATAGCCTACTCTCAAGAAAGACAAGAAACCTAAGTTGTCATCCTGGAAGTTTCATCCGATCATCCCAGCCTCAAAGGACCAGAAACCACTTGCTGTTGTTCCTTTCCTTTCCTTTCCTTTCCTGCCTAGCTTTTTTTTCTTGAGAGATAATTCCCAACCATTGAATCCTCAATGGAAGTCTGAGTAGCCCCCATTATACACCAAGAAGCAGATCGCTCAGAAAGATCCTAAAGTCAAAGCCAGTCCTATCAGAATGATGGGCTCTAAAACTAAGATATTCCGACCTGGAATCAACAGGGTTTTACTTGTTTAATGGTTAAGGTCAGACTCAGTCCTTAATTGTACTTAAATGAAGGATTTGCTTTCAAGAAATGTTTTGTTTTTCAAGTCTGTTATTGTAGGAAATAATGATTATTGTGACTAGTGAGAAAAAATAGTACATTTGGTTTGTACATAGATGTGGTCTTTCACACAGTCTTCATGCACAGTGGATTTTAACAGGATTAGCAGAGAATGGCTCTGGGCTCCCATAAGTGGCATATGTTTAAGGATATGCCTTTAAGGATTTTGCCTTTAAGCATTTTCCTTCGGTGTATCTGAAACACCTCTACATCTCTTGTTTCTTGAATGGTTTTATAATTCTTTGAATATATGGACAAAGGGGGAAATTAGTCCCAAGTGTTTTGTTAATCATCAGGTGGTATGTTAAATATTTTCTACTGTTGGGAGTGGTATGAGTTTTTATATTCTTAACTATTGTAATAACTTGGCATTTGAAATTCTGAGACCCTGTCAGTGTTGATAGTCAAAAACAAGTTCTTCAACCCCTTGGTACCCAAATTAAATTTATATTCAGGTCCCTGTAATTCTGATACTTACAAGAGATATCCATCCAGTTCTCCTGATATCATTATAACTGAAGAACTTTCTCAGTACCTGGGATGCTAAGCCACCTCTATGTTCTTTCAAATGACATTTAATAAGTGAGAACTGGTTAGGTCTTTTTTTTTCTTTCTTTCTTTCTTCCTCTCCCTCCACCCCCATTTAAAATCCTGTGGGAGAGGCTGGGCCTGGGGCTGTCCTAGCACTCGGGAGGCAAAGGCAGGCAGATCTCGTGAGTTCAAGGCTAACTTGGCTTACATAGTAAGTTCCTAGATAGCCAGAGCTACATAGTGAGACCCTGTCTCAAAACAAACAGATGAGAAAAGGTATGAGAATAATCTGAGGTTTTTCTTGCACAATTGTTTTTTCTTTGCCACTGGAGGTAAACTCACCCAGATATGCGTATGATATGTTAAGTGTAAAAGGTCACTTGGCACTAGAACAGAGTAAGAACCACATGGTTTTGTTCCCTTATTGCATGCTAAAGAAATATGGAAATGCATTTCATTCTTTAAAAATAAGACTCATGGGCTGTTGGTGAAGAAGGCGCTTTGCATGTGCAGTTCTCTGGATTTGATCCCTAAGATATCAGTAAGAAAGAAAAATACACAAAACTTCTGTAGTCTGATTTCTGAAGAATGTAGCTCATCTCTGGATGAACCTTCTCAAAGTGTATTGTGGAGATGATGCTGGGGTCTCAGGATAATTGTTTTATGTTTGCTGTTGTATTTAGATTTCAGCAGAGATCCTGCCTATCAGTGCCCTTTGGCTTCAGAAAGAGCCCCAACTGGGGCAGACACATAGGGAAGGAACTATCTATGCCCAAGAGAATGGCTAGGATCAGTGGCGGCATTCGTGTTTCCTTAAGCTCCTTGGCAGACCTTACTGTAATACTTCCACAAAACGGTAGTGAATGGTCCTCTGAATAACAAGCAACTTTTCAAGAGCCAAAAAAACTCGCTGTGCAGCATGCTGGGACTGGAATATGGAAATTGTTTTAATTTCTTCTTTTCTCTTATGAGGAAATCACTGCATTTGGTTTGTCAAGACAAGAGAGTTCATTCCCCAGTATTGAAACAGTGATGAACTGAAACATGTTGGAGCAAGTTTAAAAAAAAAATAAGTCAAAATTAAACTGGCTTCTCTTAAATAGCTTAAAGCTTTCCACAATACAAAATAAATTAAGCATTGTAAAATGAAGTTAACTCAAGTAACCACTCCGTACAGAAATGTAGCCATATTTTATACCCTGGAACAGCAAGCCAACATCAGCCTTGCTGTTCCAGGGTATAATTAAATCCTCAGAAATCTGCGGAATTCCCTCTAATTTGATTTCTATATATATTTAATGAGACAGGGAGTGAATGTATGTCAATATGTAGCATAACAGGGACCTTAGATGGATGAGACTTCCTTTATCATCTGGACCCATTCAGGTAAATTCCATTGGCAGCAAAGAATTGCCATACTATATTAAGTGTTCCCATCACCATTCTCACCAGAGATTGGCAATTAGTTTACTGAAGCAAAAGTTGGTAAAACCACACATTTGACTCCCCAGAGCATCTGATGGGTTCTAATAGGTGGTAATTTGACAGATTCTCAGAATGAGTTTCCGTGTAGAATTAGACATTGCTAAATCTCCAGGAGAACCCTGGTCCTCTCATTTAAGTAGCTTAAATAGTCTGAATGTCTAGCGAATAAAACCATTTTGTATTGAAAATGTACCTGTTTATGAATAAATATGTGTGTTTTGTGTTGTGTCATCCAGATTGCTTACTTTGTGTTTGTGTGATGAGCAGTGGGGGGGGGGGGGGCGTCTCACTATATATCCCACAGTTCAAACTCACTACGGAGCCCACACTGACTGACCTCAAGTCTTTGTCCTGCCTCTGTGAGGAAAGCGCGTGTGTGTGTGTGTGTGTGTGTGTGTGTGTGTGTGTGTGTGTAAGAGAGAGACATGCTGTTCAAAAACAAGTGAATTAAGCTCAAAGAATGCATATCCAATGCACCCTTTTCTGAACATGTTATTCTCAATTATGTTCTGCCTGAAAGAATGTCTTTCCTCCCAGGAACGTTTCTTGGGTTCGGGAAATCTTGCTAAGTTAAAGGTACCATTTGAACCACTAGCCCAAAAGATTTAGGTTTAGAAAACCGAGTGAGAATCATTAAGATCAAATTGATCCTTAAGGTTCTAGGCTGTCTTAGCAGTCTAAGTCCGCTCCCACTGTGCTCCTAAGTGAGTTCTGTGGCCCTCTTAGGAAGGGCTTTCATAGTCTTGACACCTTCCCCAGAACCCTGACTTTCCCCAGGTAAGCTCCTTTACATGCCGCATGAGCTTCTGCTCTTTATTCAGTACTGCTTGAGGTTCTGGGCCAGCTCTTTCTCTAATCACCTCAATGTTTCCATCCCTTGGGCCTGTGGTCACTTGTAAGTAGATTTCCCTGGTGGCCCTATTCCTGTCCCTCCAAAAGCATTTCAGTGTCGTTCAGAGATGACGTCAGAGCTTTGTGTGAAATGGGAAGGATGACTCCCAATGGGGAAGCCCATTTCTTAGTGTTTTGGTCGTCTTGGTGCACTGGGTGGCAAAGCCCACACAAAGGATTCCCTGCCCTGGGCTGGAACCTGGACTGGAGAGCTGGAACAACGTAACAGCACGGCACTGCACGGCACTGCACGGCACTGCACAGTACTGCAAGCAGCAAACCCTGGGTCCAGGAGCTACATTGCCATGAATAGGTTTTCTGTGTGTTTTGATATAAGTCACTTAACCTTCCAGTCTTCAGTTTCCTCATCTTTCAAAACTGTCTAGTATTTTAAGTGTAAACCCATTGTCCTTCAAGTACTAAAGTAAGCATGTCACACCCCTATGTTAATTTGTCTATCTGTCTAGAAATGCTTCCTACAGTGGACACTAGTTGGAATCACCTCTGTGGCTTGTCGATCAGTCTCTAACCCTCTGGGATTGGTCGTGACTATATTTTAGTATTTTTAAAACCCCTCAAGCAATGACTCATGGGATGTCATATTAAGAACTACTTTTTCAAAATGGGGTATGTGTGCTTATGTAAATCCTGGATGTTGACAGGCAGGGTTGACTGGGAAAAATAGCCCTTAAAAGAGGGCTTTCTTCAAATCTAAAGTACGCCCACTTTCAGACAAATGAGTAGGAAGTCTTTAGGGACGAGGTGTCAATAATAGCTGTGCATTTTAATCAAAGGGTTGTGTTTCCTTCTGCAGCTTTCCCGTTCCGGAGTGTTAGACCCCGTGCATCATTCTCCACATTGAGATATTGTTACCCTCATTCGGAAGATGAGTTTTCAAAGTGCCTAAATAATTGTCTGGAATTTCTACATAAACCTCTGGGGTTTGCCTTTGATCCATGATCATTAATATCATTAATAGGCCCTCTAAAAACGCATGTGCATCTCAAGCTAGCTTTTGGCAGAGCAACGGGAGAATGAATGCTTTTAAAATATTTTGGCTCAGAAAGCGCATGTGAAATAACCCTGTGGGAAAATCAGGAGACTTTCTCATCCTGCAAAGGATTACCTAGGATGAGATACTGACCTTGTATTTTAAGTTCAGTTACATTTCTTAAAACCCCCGTTCATTACCCAGCCTGATTTATATTAGAGGGCGAAGTAGCTGTGAGAGGCTTCTATGATGATGTACAGTTTGCGTTTGTTGTTTTCTGCAGTTCCCAGAAGGAGTGTGTGTGTGTGTGTGTGTTTTCTTTAAAGAAAAAACAGCTTCTGCAGGAGATTTACTACAGCTTTTCTCTCAGAAAGTAGCTGGAGACTTCTTTTCCTGGGGCTCTAAGGCGATCAAGCCCCAGAAGGCTAGTGTGTCAGGGTGAGCAGAGTGCTGACCTCCACGGGGAGAGGTCACCTCAGCACAGAAGACTCAAAAGGGAGGAAGAGAAAGCAACTCCGCAGCAGGGATTTGACTTGCTGTAGGGCAGAAGAGCTTCTCTAAAGGGGTCCCCAGTCTCCCACGCCCTTTTGCCTGCTCTTCTGTTCCTGCTCGGCACCATGCTCAGCACACTCACCACGCCACACAGACACAAGCACACACAGCCCGCCCTCCTGCTAAATGTCTCACACCGTTTCTCCACCTGCCCCCAAGCAGTGTGCAGATTGGCAGCCCCTTCTCCAGAGGAGGCAGGTGATGGGTGGGCTGGAAATTTTGCTAGGCTTAGTGACTCCAAAGACCTGTTGAGTTCCTCCTCCACATGCCTGTCTGGTGAGAACACGGAGCTTTCTCCCCCAAACCCTCTGTGGGTGCCTGGGAGGGCTCAGACCAGCTCATCCGTTCTTGTCAGAGGAAGGCTGAGTTGGTAAATCGGACTTGGGCCGGACGCTTGGTCCATATCCCAGAAGGAGGAGCCTGGAAAAAACCTCCAAGGATGCCAGAAGCTTGTGAAACAGCAGCATGGCTTTATTTACGTACTCCCCCTTAAAATGCTCCCCTGGTAAGCTATTCTGCTCCATGGGAGATACCCAAGAAACACAGGGAAAAGCTTTCTCTAGTGGCTCGTCATCAGAAGGGATTTCTGGGACCAGGGACTCTGTGCAAAGGAGTAGGGGGCTGAGGCGTGTATCTGCTGTTATAAATTCTGTTGTGAAGCTAAGAATCTCTAGTTGGAAAGTACTCAAAGCATGCTCCATCCATCTTGGGACTTTCCGCAACAAATCGGCATGCTTTCTCTTGAAGATGACATTTCTTATCAAATCCAATGTTCTCTCAAACCTCGGTTGTACATGAAGTGGGCTCTTGTTTTGTATGTTTGTTAGGTCTGATGCCAGATCCCTATAATATTTTAGGCATGCCCACTGGATTTGTAAGAACCCCTGGCTGCTCTGCTAGCAGCTGAGCATGTCTGCCTAAGCCAGCTGCCCAGCACATGAGAGCCAGACAGGGGAGGAAGGAGAAAGTTTGACATTTAGTCTGTTCTCAGTCCAGGCAGGGAGAGGCCACTATGCAATGTGACAGCCATGGAGTGAACATAATTGCTGGGAAAAGCTCTGTAGGGGAGGAGCCATTACAAAAAGAGTATTTCTGAAATGCCCAGTCTACTGAAAACCTCTTAAAAGTGGTCAAACATCAGGTCCTTTCATAGCAATAAGAAACTGATCCAATGCCATGTCTGAGGTCCTCCAAAACCAGGCACCTCAGCTGGGCACTGACTTTAGAGGGGAGGAAGGAGAAGAGAGCGCTGTGTAGTCAAAGGCTGTATAGTCAGCAATGTGTCCATGCAGACTGTTTTGTTGTGTGGAATTTAACAGGGTCCCAACTTGGCTTTCTTGTGTTCACTTGTTTTTGTTTGTTTCCTACAGTCCTGTAGTTAGTTCGTTCTCATCTTGAGTGGGCTTTTCTTTCTTTTTTTTTTTTTTATTGAGAAAAGGAGAAAAAAAAAATAACAAGTTTCCACCTCCTCCCAGCCTCCCATTTCCCTCCCCCTCCTCCCACCCTTCTCCCCCTCCTCCCACCCTTCTCCCCCTCCCCCCACTCCTTTCCCCCTCCCTCTCCAGTCCAAAGAGCAGTCAGGGTTCCCTGCCCTGTGGTAAGTCCTAGGTCCTCCCCCCTCCGTCCATATCTAGGAAGGTGAACATCCAAACTGGCTAGGCTCCCACAAAGCCAGCACATTACATAGGATCAAAACCCCGTGCCATTGTCCTTGGCTTCTCATCAGCCCTCATTGTTCGCCATGTTCAGAGAGTCCAGTTTTATCCCATGCATATAGTTATCCTCTTGGCTAAGGGAAGTAGACAAAATTGAGTGGGCTTTTCTTTCTGCGACATTGGCAGCAGGCACTGAATTGATCAAGGAAAAAGCCAACCATTTGTATAATCACCACCCAACAGAGCTTCTGAATGTGAACACAGCCTGGTTCGATCCCCCTTGCAAGAGGGCTGTAGCTTTCCATTGCTGTATAACAAATTGCCATGGATTTACTGCCTTGACAACACATAAATCAATTACCTCATCATTTCTGACACCTTTCACTTGGATCCTCTGCTCAGTGTAACACTGAAATTGGGATATTTGTCGCATTTTATCCCCATCTGAAGACGCAGCCAGGCAAAGGTCCATCTCTGACCTTCCCTGCATTATAACCTTCATCCTTGCAGCAGCAGGTGAAGGGTGCCCATTATCCAGCTGGCTATGCCAGGGATCTTCTAGAAGCCTTTCTGAGCCCCTCCCCACCTCATTAACGGAGAGACCGCCACTGTGTTGAAATATCTCACATGATGAGTCCACTGACTTCTCCTTTGGTGACCAGAGACATTTTTCTTGTAAAAACGAAAACCATCACTGTGGTTCTGTGACTATGGGGTGTCCTTGAAAATTTCCATCTTTATGTCCACCCAAGTGAGACGGTACATTTATGAACAACCATCACTATTGTACAGTCTTTGTTCAACAACAAGGGGCCAGGGATCCTTGGAGGCCATCCCTAACTCTGCAGCTTGTAGCTCTTCTTTGATATGTGTTCATCTAACTGAATACCTTCATCCTTTAACAGGCTCTTATCACATGGCAGCTAAAAACCAATAGCAGCCTATTTTCTTTTTCCTACAAAGAATTCTGGAAATATCCAAGTTGGTCCAAACCCAGAGCACAAAAACAAGGCCCTAGTGGGAGAAAAATTACAAAACCCAAAATGTGGATGGACGAGCTCTTACTGGAATCCACGAAGTCTGGCCCAAGAGCGCTTGCCTTTGAGCATACAGTCTGGCTTGCGCACCAAGAGCGTGAAAGTAACAGTCAAATGTCGAGCCAGGACACTGTGGAAGCAGAAGCGCTGGAGTAAATATCTTAGAACCTCTCTGGTAACTGAACTACAGCCAGCGTTGTCCAAATGAGAACACACAGGAAGCAGGAGATGGTTGGGTGCGGATGGAGAAAGAAAGGCGTGATGAGACCTGACCCTCTCCTGTCTCACCCCTTCCAGCTCCCTTCTCCTTACCCCAGGGGCATGTTGCCTTAGTTTTATTCAAACCTGTAGGCCATCCACATTTGCCCTTTGAGTTTTCTAGAATACACTTCCAGCACCACAAAGCCATAGCTAACCCATTGGGAGGATTCGAATGTTCTAACTTGAACTTGAGTAGTTTCATTTCTCTCCACAGGACAGAGTTTATCCAAATCATTCCTTCATCGGTACCCGGTGCAGAGGGATGGTCTGACCACAGTGACATCACAAACAGGGACAGAGGGGTAAAAGATGACTCAAGGGGGAGATTCTAATTCTTCAGCCTGAGTGGAGGAAAGCAGGGAGTGAGATACATTTTAGTGAGGGAAAGCAGAGCTGCGGTGGAGATGTGCCTGTCGCAGCCAGCTATGGCAACTGGTGGCCCACTAAACATAGCTACCTTTGGCTCGTTCATTCAATCTGGATTTTAGTAATTTTAAATGGTCAGATGGCTTTTCTACTATAATACAGAAGGAAAGAGCCTTCCCAACGAGGCAGGCATGCTTAGGGAACATGGGATGAGCGGTAATTGTGCAGCGGCTACTACCAGGCCACCCCAACCGGACGGTTGCATCGGGGAGGCAGGCAGACCCAGCAGTGACACCAGTTTTAAAAATGCCTATCAAGTTCTATGTATACGCATGCATGCATATGAGTGTGTATGTATATACATGTAACTGAACTGCGTGTGCACACAAGCGAGGGAAGGGTGAAATCTGTGGAGACCTGCCTGTTTCCTCTCAGTACCCCTTTCCTGCAATTCATTTTCTAATTCTATGAAGCAGAACCTAAAGAGGAAGTCCGAAACTTCCCAAGAACAAAGCAACAGCCCAAAGGGCTGGGACTTCATCTACGATTCAAAAAACACCTATGGTTCCCTGACTCGGAGATGCCACCATCAAGGTAAATGTAGTTAGGGTATGTCACAGCGGATTCTCCCTGGAGCCTCCATGAGCTTTTATTTATTTTCGGTTTAGCGCCAATCACATTGCTTCATGGAGATCTCAGCCAAGGCTGGATCCTGGCATAAATCTGGTTAAGTTCCCAGAAGAAGCACAACACCAAGCAGTCCAGGAAGGAGGGGGCTCCAAATTCTAGCCCTGGCTGTTGCTGTCTGAACAACCCCCAAACCTCTGGAGGCCTCAGTTTGCCCCTCTGGGATCCTTTGATGAGGAGGATCATGGCTTACACTGGCATTCGGCGACTCTGTCGTGGAGGTTTTTTAACTGCACATGTCTCTGGGAGGATGAAGTAAAGAAGTTACCCCCCACCCCCTACCCCGTGCGCCTTGTGCTAATCACAGAGGGGGCAATGCCTGAGTAGTCATTAGAAGAGCAGCTGCAAACCTGGGCCTCCCCTGGAATCACCAGGAGCCACACACATCCTGCCAGGACAATACGATTTTAAAGTTGCAACTTCTATGTTGCTGGTACCTGTTTTTGTTCTGTGGATAAAGAATTCAACCTTTCGCACTCTAGTGTGGGTCTTTTCAGAGGGATGGGCTGGGGAGGCTACAGGCAGACTTTCTTTCATTCAAGCTTCTTACTGGATTTAAGAGCCTTTACTCTACGATAATTTCCCTGACTTGCATATCACAGGTTAATACTGGACCCGTGCATAATGATACATAATTTGAGACTTGTAAAAGCTGCTTTGGACTTGAAAGAAACACACTCTCTGCCAGAAAGGTTGTACCTGGCATGCAAGAGCAAGTAGTGCTGGTAGAGACTGTGTGTCCAAAGCAAGGGAGCCACACCCTTTGACACGGTCTCAGAGGATGCCATGCAGGTGCTGGGTCCCTTGTTAGGTTGCCTTACCAGGCAACCACACAGCCACAGTCCTGCGAGCACCCACCCCCAACCTTGCTTGCCCATGTCACGACCACTGGAAAAAAAAAAAAAAAAAAAAAAAAAAACAATTGCTCACCAAGAAAAAATTCAGTACTTTTAGCACACCCAGAAACACTGCATAAAGTTGAGGTGATGCAACAAGATTGTCCTAATGACTTCTAAACTTTGTTTTTAAGGCTTCTGGGACAAGAACCTCAAAGACCTGCCTCCAGGGGCCTCATTCTACCTTGGATAACCGAGCCATTTGTTGGCATTGTTAGAGACTGACATAGTCCTGAGCCAGGATGTTTAGCTACTTGTGCAGTAGGGGAAAAAAATGTTAAGAAAAATAATTGTTGTTTTTGCAAACTATCTATTTAAAAACTGAACCTCAGGAAGCAGATTTGTGTTCCAATGCTTGGATGAATCAGAGCTTACAAAGTATAAATACACATTAGCAGGAGAAGGCTTCCCATAACCCATGTGCTTATGTCTTCCCAGCCCAGGGAACCTCTGAACTCCTGTTTCTCATTCCCAGTGGAGGAGGCAAGAAAGCAACCCACAGTCAAAACGGAAGTGGTGGAGCTGCATTCAGCTGAAGTTCAAACCCCGATGGGCCTCTAGGACAGTTTTTTTGTTGTTTCTTTAAAAGCAGCTGATATTTAGCAGCTTACTTTGTTCACTTTGAGGCAAGCAGGTATACCATTTAAAAAGGTGGGGACCGTACATCTGCTTTCCTTGGCTCCTTTCTACCAAAGAAATATTACTAAAGAAGTTAACTTTGACTCACTGACCCCTCAGATCAGCTAATAAAGATGAATCACATAGCCCACAGCTTGCTTAAGGGGCAGTGTAATCGTTTTACTTAAAAATGATGTCAGGTGGTAATTTAGCAACAAACTGGCTTCCAGGCTATTTAATGCCATTTAACAAGGAGGGAAAACATTGTAATTAATGAAGAGCATATACTTTAGTACTTCAGTGGAGCTGTTCTCCAACTTTACTGTGTGCAAGCAAAAGGGGGAAGGGACAGAGGAAAGCCTGTTGAAATTGTAGACTCTGAGGTCCTACTTGGGTGAGTTCTGATCCTATGGAGTCTTGGGCTGGGCCCGGGCTTCTGCAGTGAAGAAAGTGAGAGGCATGCAGACTCACTTGCATTTAGTTAAAAGTGTTCCTCCTCCGCAGCTGTCTAGAATCTGGGGACAGCGTCTCAGGTAAAACCATCAGCCTGAGGGTAATTCCCTTCTGGCATCTCATGGTGTATTCTAACTTTCGGATTCTAGCCCGAAATGTTTCCCTCCCAAAGCTTCTTGCAGGAGGGCTGAGAACATCTCCAGGAGGACTGAAGCCGAGTCCTCTTTTCTCCTCCCTGACCCCAGCATAACCGGGCCTCCTTCGCTTCCTTCTCTCTCCACAATCCTGGCTCTGAGCCGTGCCCACAGGAGTCTGACCTATGCCCTCCCACTACTCAGTGTCGGGACCAAAGGCTCGTCAAGACAACACCCATGAATCTCAAGATCACTTCCCTCCTGGAATGAAGAACTGCAGAAGCTCATTAATTTTTTTTTTCTTGGCACAGAACTACTTGGCAGCTATCCAAGGAATTCTAGAGTCCTGCAGAATCCAAGTTTACAAACCACCAGAACAAGGTATTACTTCAGAATGCTATTTGAATCTGGTGCTTCTTAACAGGATTGTCTCCTGGTTTTTAGGGTCCCTACTTCTCCTCCTCTGACCCCACCTTGCAGAAACCAGCTGTCTACCCGCAGAGATTAATGACAAAGTATGGCTCCACCAAGGTAAGATGTCATGGACATCTAAACTCATCACTATCTGGGTCCTTCTGAAGCACCTCAACGAGGTACCCAAACAAAACATGGCTAGGCACTCTTAGGGCTGTTAGAGACATTGAATCCTTTGATGGTTTCTGTTCATGCCCACGGATTTGGGGACACTTAAAGCCCTTAAATGAGTTGCCCACCTGAGAATAATCCCTAGACTGGTTAAAAGAGAGAAAAAAAAAAACTTCCTGGAGACAAAACAGAGCATGCCTCTTCAACATTGGCTGACCCCGTTTGTGTTTGACCATTAAGTTCAAAGGGCCATGAACAACTCCAAATGCCGAGTGCAAGGGAGCATTCTGAGAAAGGTAAGCTTTGGCCTCCTAACCGGAAGCAGGGAATTCCTAGTGACTCCGCATAGCTCCTGGAATGTGTCCATGAGCTTTCCCAACTTATCCCTAGCCGAAGAGGAACCAGAGGCCAGCTGCCTGAATCCCGCAGTGTGGGAAAAACACAAGGCCCCTGGAGCCACTGGGAGCCACAGTTCTTGCCCTTTGCAGATATATATAGAGGGCAGTTGGATCTTGTAAGCTCTCAGGAAGTCAGATACCCAGCACCCATGGTCTGCATGGTGAGGCGGCCCAACACTCATTCTCTGGGTCAAGGTGGTCACTAGACGGGCCCTAACATCGGACTAGCCACTGTGTGGCAAAGAAAACCTCCAGGGGTAGGATAGGCCTACACGGAAAGCCATAGGCTGTGGTCTGTAATGACAGCAAGGTGACACTAGCCATCCAATCCAAACAGCTAGGAGGGAAATGAGAGAGCATTAAGTCTCCCTCTTCGCCCTGACACCAATCCCAAGCTGCTGAAAACCCTGTCGGTGCTGCCAGTCCAGTGGGCATTCTCTGTGCGTGCTCCCAAACAATTCACCTCCACACTGCGAGCCATTAATCCAGTGGTATTTATTCAAGCAGTATCCACACTTGTCAGATAACAAGGGAATCGGGGGGCCCCCACAGCTCCCACCCTCACAGCAGCCCCAAGACTTCTTGAGAACCCAGATAAACTTTGCTGTTTGAAAGGCTTCAAAAGTGCATCGCCCTGGCCCCTTTTCAGATGCTCCATCCAACTGAACGACCAGCACCAAACGGTGGGATGGAAAAGCCAGCAAGAACTACAGAAGCTCAGAAGAGGCCACACTGTTCCGTGTTTTCATACAAAAAAATTTAATAAATATTACTTTTTTTCAAAATTTATTGCCAGGAACAACACATCAAAGATGCATTTTTATGTTCATATAACACTAATAGGACAATACAAAGTATCTTGCCGCTCTCAACGGTGAACCAAGATTACTCTGTTTCATAAGCCTTTTTGATCTTGAACTTGGTAATAGCACTTTGATTTCCTCACTTAAGGCAGGCAGTGTACTCTATGGCAAATCTAAACAGTGATCTAACTGGACATTTTATGGTTCAAGTATTCATCTAGCTTATTAGAATACTCCCTAAATGCAGTAGACAACAACAACCAAATCAAAGCGACAAGTGGTTCAGCATTACATACGAATGGTGAAAAAGAAATCAGAATTTACAAAGGAAGACCGCTGTGCTTCCGTCACACAATTCATCTGATTGTTTTTAATGGGATTCAACCACTCACATTCTGGCTACAGTAAGTCATAGCTCAGTTTGTTCCCTTAAACTGTTCCGGAGCAGATCGACTGCCTGTCGCTTTTCAAGTCTAAAGCAGGAAAAAGAAAAAAAAAAAACAAAGGAAAAAAAAAAAGGACCTGTTCTAGACTAATTCTCAATCTGCCTCAGTCATCCTTAAAATGCCTTAAAGCAATGCAATAAAGAAAGGGATGGAACACCTGACGTCAGAAAAAAAAAATTCCATTAGTACTCCCAGGTGAAGAAGCCTATCTTATCCTTGCAAGAGAAACTATTTCCAAACACCTTAATTCTGGCTTACAGGCAACATGGAATGAGAAAAGTTCACCAGAAAAAAACTCATATGCTTACAACGCTATCCAAAACCTTCAGTTCTAAACACATTACGTATAAATAAAAAGGAATGATGTTTTAAGGCTCTTGATTATTAAGTTAATAAATCAAATATACACAGTGATTAATAAAAAAAGAATTATTTACATAGCTATACAAAAATTCTACTTTTGACACATTTTTCCTCTTTAAATTCTTCATTTTTACCAGCAACTGCTGACATCAAAGGCCCCCCCTCCCCCAACAACAAAAATACAATAAAAAAAAATAAATAATAAAGTCATTTGTGATAGTTGCTGTGGTTCTGAGCTGCAAAAGGCACTTTCAAATACAGAACTACTTGTACGTCATCATAAAACCAATATACAAAAACAACTCAAGAGTCAATAAATATAAATAAAACTATGATCCTAAGGCTGCCTCACCATTAGGACCGCTGGCACAAGTGGAAGCTCCTGGCCTAGGGCTGGGCAGCTCCCGGGAGCCCCGACGTGTCGGCTGCAGGGGAATGTACACCCAGGCACATTCACTTGTTTTTGCATAGCTGTGAGCGCTGCGCTCGATGGCCCAGCCAACCACAGAAAACTACCGGTGCCAGTGGAAGCCAGCTTGTCGAAACTTAAATTAACACAGCGTTCTAAGTCAACAGCCTCAGACTGGAATACGACAACAGTTTAGAGAAAACTACAAGCCCCAGGGTGTCCTCAGACTCTACATACGGTGGCAGCCCCACTGTCTGCTATACGATGTACTCCATCCGGTTCAAGCTCTGGGCACTTTCCAAGTCTCTGTTGTCCTGTTTGTTTGTCCAGTTCGGGTGTTTTGTCGGTGTGCCGCTGGGGGCCTTATCCTCTCTGTCTACCAACGTGTACACGGGCTGTTTGGCAAACCTGACTTTCTGCTGGTGTTTATCCATGTCGTCCTCCTCCACTTCGGAGTTGTGTGTCCTTATCTTTGACATTTTGGAGTTCTTGTTCTCATAATCCTTAATGGGGACTGTGTTGGCTCCGTGTTTCTCAATGGGGTTTTTGATCTGGTTCAGCTGCTCCCGCACATTGTTGGTGGTGTTGTCCTCGGAGGCAGAATGAGTGTGGCTGTTGGGCTTCCGCCGCTTCCGAACACACCAGTAAAAGGCCGTCACCAAGCAACAGACCCAAGCCACTGTTAAGACAGAGCTCAGCAGAGGAACCAGGAAATCTGAAAGATAGGCCAAAGACCAATTAATTGAACTCTCAGCCCAGGAACAGAATACCAATGGTGGTTCTCCTGTATTCAGTCCCTAAGAGGGGCGCTGTGGGGACAAGTCTCTTTTTACAGCTGCTGCTACAGTTTGTCACTTCGCAGCTTGGTAAGCTCTGGCTGAGAACTGGCCCCTTAAGATACTTGTCTCCAGAGGCACCAGCTAGATAGAGGAGTACTCCTATGATCTCTCCCAACTCCACATGACAGGGATTGTTTCTGGTCCCAGGGAGTCTGGCTACTTTGGTGGCTTAGGATCAGGGCTGTTTCAGAATTAACAGAAACCCAAATGCAAGCATGAACAACGCAAATTCCCCAGAGTCAGAAGAATGGTAGTGCTCGGGAGCATCAAAGGGTTAAATTTGAATATTCTGACATGCCATCCAGCCATTCACCCAGTGAGTGCCTTTCAGCGCTCAGGACAAGCTATGCTAGGCTAAAAATGCCAAAGCTGCCTTTGTACAGCATCAGGGCAGGTACCACTCTGCCCCAGGGCTGTGCAGTGGATTTAGATCACACCTCTTCTTCATGGGAGCTTGCCAACAAGATAGTGCGCACAGCATGCGAGTGGGCTAGAAGGGTCAGGTCATCAGCCAAGACCAATATAGGTTTTGTGATCTCAGGCAAGTAGATTGATCTGAGTTCTCTCAGTAGAGGGGCTTCTAAGATGCAAGAGGTGGTGTCAGATCACTCCCAGCTGACGGCTTTCCTGGATGGTGTGGTCACATCAACTTCACAGCCACCAGGAAAGGATGTACTCCAAATGGGCACCCACCTGTTCTGTTTTTCATAGGTCGCCTCTGAACTCTGACTTCGGCAACAGCAGCAAAAAAGGAGCTGTTTCCTTCACGTTTACTAACGAGTTCTATTATTTTATCAGTAATTTCCTTGATAGGGTTCCCATCATCCCGGATGTCTTCTGCAGACTAGGAAAAAAAAATGAATTAACAGATGGTAGTCATCATTTGAAATAAGACAACAGCAAGGCTACCTAATGCTTTCAATGCAATTGCTGTTTGATATTGCCCAACTTAACTCCCTTGTAATCATATAGTTAGTAGTGAAATGGTCTTATACTCACAATGGCCACATGTATTTCATTGTTTGCTGATAGGGAAGGCTCACAGGCTATGTAGATCGAATATTCAGCAGAAACATTCTTTAGAATATTCAGATTCCTCAATTCACTACAAATGTGCTCGGTGGTAAGACCCTACAATGATTAAATACAAACATTAAGACACATGTAAACAATGGAAGAAAAAAAAAAAAAAGGTTCCCGGTCTCATCAACTGCTAGATTCAATCTTCACTTTGTTCTAAGAGACAACTTTTGGCTACAGAGAAGTAGATGACCCCACTCATTTGCCATACTACACTGGAACAAGCAGACACACTCCCATTCTCATTAAAGAAGTTACGTACTGGAGACATCATCTCTTTGTTGAAAGTGAAAGTGATGTTTGCACAATTATCCTGGTAATAGGAGTCGGACGTGCACTTGGTCTTCACTGGCTGGAGACTGGAGGATCGACACTCGCCCACACCAGTGCAGGGGTGCACGAAGCACTGGTCATCGAGGACCGGAATGCAGCTCTGCCCACTGGGGCATTCGCTGTGCCCTTTGTGAAGCCGGCAAGGTCTAGGGCCACACCAGACCTGTGGAGGAGAAAACAGGAGCTGGTGGCTTAGCAGGAATAGCCACCCGTGATTAACGCTGGGGAAGTGCGGCAAACGTTCATCGCCCTACCTTGGAGCAGGCGACCCGGCCGTTCAGACACTGGCAGGTGTTACAGTCATCATCCCATTTGGCCCCGTCAAGCATCACTCTTCCCATGGTGATGCAAGATCTCCCTGAAACTGAGGGGTGGAGACACTTAAGGAGGAGTTTCCTTTGCCACCGACTGGAGCACGGTTCTGAATTGTTTACCCCCTCCCTGTTAAGATGTAGTTACGCTCAGGTCCTTTGCCACGTGGCGACAGCTCCTCCTACAATGTCAGGCATGTGCACTGGCCACCCCAACTGACTGCTTGCTTTGGGATATGACCTGAGAGACCCTCTATAACGGAGCCTTCACAGCTGAGCTAGCCCCCGATGTGCCTGCCATCTGTTATAAAAAGTACATGCCTCAAAGACAGCTGATGACCAGCCAGCCAGAACTGGACCTGGAATCGTTACTCTGCTCACCCATCACGCTACATACCACGAAAAGAGATACTACAAGCCACTGGGTTTTGAGGATTTAAGGAACTTTGTAACACAGTGATTTTGTGGCAACAGAAATCAATAGCTACCCTTCTACTTTTCCCTTCCTCCCTATGGTGAAGTGTCAAATGGTGGCTGCAATGTCCACTCCACTTAGAAGATGCACAGGTAGCCAGACACCGGCACACCTACCTTCATGGCATTTGGCACCACTATGTCCTGGAGGGCAGAGGCACTGGTAGCCGTTGATTTCATCCACACAGGTGGCCCCGAAGGCACAAGGGGAAGACTGGCATTCATTGATATCTAGGAGAAATAGGTTCAAGTTTAGGCTTTAATAGAGTTTTTTCCACAAACATCGACAAGGATTCAAATCCTTAAGTACAAGCTCGGTGAATTTCCAAGCTTGTTGTATACAACAAACATATCACTAATAATTCATGAAGCCTCTATTAGCCGCTGGCACCCAAAGGCCATCACTGTCCTGACATCTAAAGCCAAGAACCTTGGGAGGGGCAGCATTTCCCTTAGGTTCTCTCTCCTCTGACAGTACACTTTACAGCAAGGTTGACAATCACTCCCTGAAAATGGGTCAGAGTGAAAAGTTTAACTCCATTAGACCATAATGTCTGTCCCTGTGACTGGAGTCTGACAGCACCCTGTAGCTAGGCGCAGAAAATGGGTAAGAGCAAGTAAGTGTAGCCCAATACAATAAAATTTCACTTATAGAAACAGGTGGGACTGATGTGGCCCCCAGACCATCCTTTGCCTGCCTTAAAAGGCAAAGCAGATATAGCTTATCCATCTAGTGCTGAAGTCCAGCCCCCATCTCAGTAAGATGCAACTGCCACTATAATTTCAAAGAATTTGAGGAACAGAACAAGAGAAACAAAGTATTCTGCACTTCTGTGTGTGTGCAGGGCGGGGGGGTAAAGTTGAAAAAAAAAAAACCCAGAATTCAGTTTTTCTTCCACTTTTTGATTCTAATCATTTCTCTGGGGCCTAGTCAAACCCACTACAGAAAAGTCTATAGAAGCCAGAAACCCAGCTGCCTGCGTGGACAATGGCTTGGCCATAGTTTCATGCTAATCACGAGGGAAGTAACCACTTTCCTCAGGGCCCCCGCATAGCTTAGCTGTCAAATTCTATGGCTGGCACGCTCTCTGAGAACAAGGAACTCTGTGCCACCCAGAGAATGACCAGGGAGGATATCAGCCAGGGGCATTTAAATCCATGTTGGAGGAAGGAGATTAATTGGAACTGTGCTCTTAATTGTCCTTAAAGATGAAAGATTTGAGTGCCGAAGTGGATGAACAAGTAGAGCCATGGGAAAATGAGATACGGTGGTACTTACTTATCCTGCAGTCAGGCCCAGCAAAACCCGGGGCACATTCACACCGATACCAGTTGTCTCCATCTACACAGGTCCCGCTGTTGTAACTAAGACATCAAAGGTGACCTTAGTTACCAACATCCAGGTCTACAACCCTCCCATCACATGAAGCCCTGCCTGCCCGAACATCAGCTCTCACACCCCAGGCCATATCTGCTGCTGACTAAGGAGCTTAAAAATACTGATGCCTCGGTACCACCCCCTGAGAATCTAATTTCTTAGGTCTCGATTTGCAGCCCAGGCACTGGGACTTTTAAAAGCTCCCCAGGTAATTCGCGTGTGCAGCCCAAGGTTGAGAATCATTGCTCTAAATGAAGACACAGCCTGGATAATTAAAGTGTGGCCCACAGAACAGCAGGCCAGCGTCACCTGGGAGCTTGTTAGAAACACACAGCCCCACCACAGACCTCCTGAATCAGAACCTCCCTTTTCACCTCCATCCCTGGAGATTCCCATGCACCTTACAGCCAAGTACCAGCTTAAAAGGTTGCCACACTTACCAAGGATGAGGGCTGCAGTCGTTGGTATCTGCAAAGGAAAAAAAAAAAAAAGACTTAACTTTGGGGGTCTCTGTACAAACATCATTGACTTATTTCCTCACCACCCAAAGGATACAATCACACTTCAGTCAGATATGTTGAAAACCTATTCTAAATTGGAAGCAGGCCTGGACCATACTCGGTTTCACTTGCCGTGGGACACATGTACACAGGAAGAGGCCCTGGTAGGGAAAGGGGGCAGGGGCGGGGGTGGGAATGGAAGGAGGCAGGCTGCTAGTCAGACCGGAGCTGGGAACAGAGAAACCATCTGTCCCCACTTATCTCACGGGTGACTTTCTCATGGCCAGGTCAGGGCTGTATCCCATCAAAATCATTAGAAAGGACCCAGGTGACACAGAAGCAGGCATCAAACAGCAGTGGCTCTGGTTTCAATTCCAAGTACCCATGAGTGTCGAGGATAGCCTACAGTGGTCCAGGAAGAATTCAAGGGAGGCCACTCACTCTGAGTACAAATAGGCCCCTCCCAGCCTTCTTTGCAGACACAGGTGAAGGAGTCGCCGTTGACCACACAGGTGCCTCCATTGTGACAGGGGCTTGGCAAGCAGCTACTGTTCCTGGCTATAAAACAAAAAGAAGGTTAAGGCCACCCTTGCTGAGGATCCCAGGCGGTCTGAGGGGGCGAGAACCAGACCCACAAAAATGATCACTGAGTCCCAAGAGCCTAGTGGCAAAGAAGGACAGATGACAGCCATGCCCACAGCAGATGCCACCCTAAGGCGGAAGGTTACCTATGTTGCAGGTTGTTCCTTCCCAGCCACCAGGGCACATGCACTTAAATGCATCCCCTTCATCAGAGCAGGTACCACCATTGTTGCACGTGGCCTCGTCACACTGGCTGTCACCTGAAGAAAGACGACCTCGGGTCATGAGGGTCTCTGCCGGAGATCTTCCCTCCCACAAAAGACAGACGGGAGGACCCTGGCAGCAACACTCACGTGAATGGCACGTCTTGCCTTTCCATCCATTTTTGCAGTCACAGTAAAAGTCATTGACCAGGTCTCGACACGTACCCCCATTGTGGCAGGGGTTCTGGCTGCAGTCATTTATGTCTAGAACCAAAGAGATACACAGCTGCAGGCGATCCCAAGTGCATTCGTGATAACAAGGGTACCTTTCCTATGGTGAGATCCAACCCTGGCTTTCTATACCGCCTCCGGGAACAAGTGGGTTGTCCTGGGACTTCGATATAATCACCCTTTTCGAGAAGCTCCCAGCCAGGAAGAATGAATACAAGTTAGGATACAATCTTCTGGAATGCCGATGGCAATTACAGTCCAGATGGACAAAAATTACAAATCAAATCAGAGAGGTTCCTCTCAGGCCCGTATTCTAACTACCAATCTATTTCCATCATTCCCCAACAGTCGCTCCTCCCCGCTGACACCCAGCAGCCTTAATAAATGCCAAGGTGATACATGAGATGAGGTCATCACAGTCACCAGGAATGGCAGTCTCAAGAAGACCACAGCAAAGAAGGGCTTCCATCCCTCCCACCCCCATCCCTCACCCTGGAGCCATCTGTCCCCCAAAGCAGCCCCAGACTCACTGGTCTCACAGTAGGCCCCCTCCCAGCCGTCGCTGCAGATACACTTGTAGGAGTTAACGCCATCTATGCAAGTGCCGCCGTTTTTACAGGGGTTGCTCTCACAGTCGTTAATATCTGTGAAAGGGAAATGCAAGAGAGAGTGAGGAGCCAAAGGGCACAGCGTGAGGTCACCAAGCACTCACTATCTAGTGACCTCCACAGCTGCCTCCAAAGAATGCACCTGGAACCACCACCACTCTTTCTAGGCAGACTCTTCTGGAGGAGGCCTCCCTTTTTAAGAGCCTCATCCATTGGCTAATTTGGTAGTCCTGGGCAAGAAACTTCTACAGAAAAGCAGGACCACCCAAATAAGATTCCAAGACATTACAACAGTCAAGAGGCTGTTGGTGGTTTAACCAATGGACTACTACCTCCACATGGGGCCTAAATAAACCTTTCCTAGTCTCCTCCACCTTCGTTTCTGACTAAAGCAATTCAAACACAAGTGCTCCCCAAGCTGGGTACCCACGGGGCTCCCGATTCCCGGTGGACTCTTACTTTCATGGCAGTAGGTGCCGGTGAAGCCTTTGTTACAGTCGCAGGTGAATTTGCCTCCTGACTGGCTCTTGCACTTCCCATGGGGACCACAGACGTTAGAGGAGATATACCGCACCCCTTCAGGCGTGTCGTTGGAGGCCATGGCCACAGTGCAGCTGTCAATCACTGAAGACAAGCTTGGGATCAGACTGCAGCCACACTCCCACAGACAGCATTTCTAAGCAGAGAACTTAGCCCATGCCTGCCTGGTTGGAGAGGGCCACCCTCGGTCTAATGAGTTAATAAGACATCCAGAGGAGCTTGGGGACCAAAACCCAACAATGTTTCTATGACAGGTAAAATTAGGACTTCCGGGCGACAGAATATTTTTTAAAGTTACTTTTAATTGCACCTTAACATCTGATTTGTTAAATGTTGTCAAAGAAGGAAGAACACCTCTATACTTTTTCCTCTTTCTTTTCTCCTTTTTTCTTCCTTTTTTAAATTCTTACATTTATTTATTTATTCTATTTATTTATTTATTTATTTATTTATTTATTTGGTTTTTCAAGGCACAGTTCCTCTGTATAGCTCTGACTGTCCTCAAACACCTGCTTCTGCCTCCTTTTAGTGCTGAGACTAAAAGCCACTGCCGGGCTCGCCTTCTCTATCGGAAACAAAGCTAAAATACAAACCCATACAAGTTTAAAGCTATACTGCCCAATATAGTAGCCATAGGCCAGTGCGCTTATTTTTAAATGAAACACACACACACAAGTGTCAAGCAGTCAAGCCCTAGGGACATGCTAAATGCCATGGCTACTGTAACTTCCGCTACAGAGCACCACTCACAGGGCTTCTCAGATCAATTCTTTTTGTCACAAACTTGGCCACCTCTGAACTGGAAAGATAAATGAATTTCACACTCTCTCCCTTGGGCTACTCATATACGTGGCTCTCCCAACTGGCAGCCTGACAGATTAGCTCCATATGTTCTCCATTCCCCTAAGTGACCAGATAAAGTCGTTCCCATCTGCAAGCCTTCCTCCTTGTCATTTACCACTTAAAAGGGGAGGCAGCGGGAGATGCTCTAGAGAAAGACAGGTCCCTCCCGGGGAAGTGGGGAGGTACCTTCACAGGGGGTTGTGCGACAGTGGTCTTTCAGGTGTGAGCAGTTCTTGCCCTCATAGTCCTCAGGGCACTTGCAGAAATAGTCACTGGCACGGTTGTAACACTGGGCACCGTTCTGGCAAGGGTTGGGCTCGCAATAATCAATGTCCAGCTGTCAAGGGGCCGAGGAAGAAGGAAAGGATCAAAGAAAAATAAAGGTGTCACCATCGCTTCTCTAGGCGGTAGACACCTGACCCCTTCCCAACCACTTCTACAAGGAGACGCCCTGTACAGGACATACCCATAGAACCCATACACCCATAGAACCACATCCCAGGAAATCACTAAATCACAGGGCAGAGGTACAGAGCAGAAACGCGGCTATGGAATGAAACTCAAAGTCAAGCAGACAGGCCACAGTAATCAAGAAGAAACTCATTCATCAACACCCGCTTCTACCAGCATTTGTCTAAAGGAAATTTCCCTAGTCAGCTGGGCGCTAGTAGATGTCAGAGGCCTAAGCACTAGAGTAGGGGAGAGGGCAAGAAGGAAGGGGGGGGAGGGGCAAGGAGGAAGGGGGAGGGGGCAAGGAGGCAAGGAGGAAGGGGGAGGGGGCAAGGGCAGGTGGCAGAGCAAAGGTTTCAATGTTAAAGCTTGGTGATCTGAAGGGTTTGTCTCGGCTCACCTGACAGAGGTTTCCAGAGAAACCAGTGGGGCACAGACACTGGAATCTGTTGATTTCATTCTGACAGTGACCCCCATTCAAGCAGGGGTTGCTAGCACACTCATCGATGTCTCTTTCACAGTGATCGCCTGCATAGCCAGGTGGACAGATACAGCGATAACCATTAACCAAGTCCTGGAAAAGGAGGGGGGGGAGAAACACATGCAGATGTTTCTATGTGTTCACAAACACAGAACGTCAGTGGTTTTAACATGGCTGCTGCAGTTTCTGGTCACCCGCTGACGTGGCCACATGTCAAGCTTTGGCATGGACCCGCAGTTCTGAATACATGACTTTAAATGGCCCTGGGGAGGCTAGGGTTGTTGAGGGAATCGACTTGTCACCGACATTTTTTTTTTATTTTTATTTTATTTATTTATTTATTAAAGATTTCTGTCTCTTCCCTGCCACCGCCTCCCATTTCCCTCCCCCTCTCCCAATCAAGTCCCCCTCCCTTGTCAGCCCAAAGAGCAATCAGGGTTCCCTGCCCTGTGGGAAGTGCAAGGACCACCCACCTCCATCCAGGTCTAGTAAGGTGAGCATCCCCATTTCTAACCCCATGGGAACAAGACTCTCCTAGTATCACATAAATCTTTTTTTTTTTACTTTTAATTTTTTTTATTTAAATTTATTTATTTATTAAGGATTTCTGCCTCGTCCCCACAACCGCTTCCCATTTCCCTCCCCCTCCCCCGATCAAGTCCCCCTCCCTCATCTGCTCGAAGAGCAATCAGGGTTCCCTGACCTGTGGGAAGCCCAAGGACTGCCCACCTCTATCCAGGTCTCGTAAGGTGAGCATTCAAACTGCCTAGGCTCCCACAAAGCCAGTACGTGCAGTAGGATCAAAAACCCACTGCAATTGTTCTTGAATTCTCAGTATTCCTCATTGTCCGCTATGTTCAGCTAGTCCGGATTTATCCCATGCTTTTTCAGACCTAGGCCAGCTGGCCTTGCTGAGATCCCAATAGAACATCCCCATTGTCTTAGTGTGTGGGTGCACCCCTCGTGGTCCTGAGTTCCTTGCTCGTGCTCCGTATCCTGAGTGAGGTAAGCCAGACCCAAAAAGAGGAACATGGGATGTACTCACTCATATTTGGTTTCTAGCCATAAATAAAGGACATTGAGCTTATAATTCATGTTCCTAGAGAAGCTAAATAAGAAGGTGAATCCAAAGACGAACACATAGGCATCCTCATGAATATTAACCTTCATCAGGCGATGAAAGGAGACAGAGACAGAGACCCACATGGGAGCACCGGACAGAAATCTCAAGGTCCACATAAATCTTAAGACTGTTTCCACTTAAGCAATGGTCTACATACCCGACAGGAGGCGTCATTCTGACACTGGCCAAGGCAGTCATTGATATCTGCAAAAGACAAACGAGTCATTGCGTTAAAGAGGCCCATGACATTCAACAAGGCTTACCTGAAAAGTACAGGCCTGATAAAAGTTTCAATCAGATTTCCCCGGGCTTCCGGTTGAGATAAAGTTATTACACTGGGTGGGGGGCCCTCCCTAATCCTCCAGGACAAGGGAGTGAAACCTCACCTCATTGTTTCAATCACCGTATCAGAATATGCCCAATTTTAGCAGCTAACAAGCCCGATAAATTGTATGTTTTCCTTGCTGTGCTAGCCCGGCCACTCCCTCTCCAAAAACATTCCCTTCCCACTATAATATAAGGTTTTCCTTCTATTCAGCCAGAGAGGGCCTAAACAGCTCCTACAAAGCAGTGGGCTCTATCCCTAGCACCACAAAGCAAGAGAAAGAAGTTTCAGAACTGCAGCAGGGGAGTGATAGCTAAGAGACACCATCACCCAAATTTCACAGAAACAACCACCACCACCACCACCACCACCCAGACCAAGTCACTCACTTATGTCACAATTCTGACCCATCCAGCCAGGAAGGCAATCGCAGTAGTAGCTGGCGATCAGATTCTTACAGGACCTGGCATTTACACACGGTTTGGCCTCGCATTCATTTGCATCTGAAAAGAAGGCAAGGATGAGCACGGACAAATGGGGGGTTTGTCCCCCCCCTCCCACCCTCCTCGCCCCCTTAAAAAGCATCACCATAGAGTCGGTGTGAAATACGAGACATTTTAACAAGCTGGCTAAATAAGCAATAGTAGGTGTCCTCTATCTGGAGCGTCTGAGCCCTCTCCCTAGCCTTTATCCAATAAGGGACGCTAATTGATAACTTTCCTTTGGGCTGCCGGCTAACAATCAGCCCCCAAAAGAATGACAGAAAGTCACCAGGCAGCTCTCTGCAAAACCCAGGGCAGCCCAGTTGCTGGGATTTAAATGTGGTGCAAAGAATGCAGACAGCTCATTCCTCATGAGGTCATCCCTGTTTGGAACCCGGCTGCACACACTCCTTGGACAGGCGATTGACATGGTCCAAGGAATCCCAAGTCTTTCCCACAGGACCTTCCCACAGGACCTAAAAGTGCTAGGCCATTTGCATGTAAGTTTTTTCTCCCAAGGCCCATTAGACCCTGATAATAAATTACTTAGTATGATGGAGTGAACCCACACGCGTGCGCGCACACACACACACACACACACACACACACACACACACACGCACTGCTGGCCACACGCTCATCTTTCCTCACAGCTCTAATGAGCAGAGCCAACTTTGGCAGAGAACTTATGGTCACAAGTTTTCTTACCTAACTGACATGTCTTGCCAGTCCACTGGGGCGGGCACACACACTTGAATCCATTCACCAGATCCTGGCAGGTGCCCCCATGGGAACAGTTATTTGGAGAACAGTCATCAATGTCTGTCCAATGAGAACAAGAGAGGCCCAGCAGTTTAATTTCATTTGACCCACTTGGCAATTAGATAATGCAGCGGCACCCTCCAGAAGAGGAGCCCTCAACCTAAGAACGGGACGCCTGCTACAATACACGGCCAAGGAGAGCCGCAAGTAAGGGAGGTGACGAAAAGGCCCACGCCTTGATTTTAGCTTTAAATCCCCTACTGCCCTAGTTCAGTTAATCCGTCTCTAAGCAGCGAGACGGAGAATAGGTAGCTGGAGACATACAGAGCATCAACTCAGTGGTGACAAGGGACATTCTCATCTGTGCTTAATCTTCATTTTTAAAAACACCTTTTCCTTCATGGGTCAGAGATGGAAAAGAGGAGGCACAGAAAAGTCATTTTCTTATACATGGAAAACATCCCTATGATTGGCTTACAAGTTTTCCCAAAAGTCACATGCACCGAGGCTGCAAAAGCCCCTGCCAGAGATCTCATTCATTTATAACGTGTGCCACACTCAATTTACAAATTGTCTCACCAAGACTGCATGGCAACCCTCGCAAATGGGAACTGCTTGCTACTGCCCTGGTTAAAGGCGGCTCAGGGAAGGTTGAAACGACCGCTGGGGTCCCAGAAGTCACGGCAAGGGCAGAGGTACCTACCACCTCCAGAACCCACATCCTTCAACACGCCATATACTGCTCCCTAAGGTTCCAAGGACAGTGGTTTTCAGGCTTGGCTGAACCTCAAAACTCCAGGAACTCATTAAAGACCACAGACTGCCTAATTCTAGTATTGTGCGTGACCAGAGCTCTTCAGTGAAAAGCACCCCAATACTCTGGTCAAGCCTCACAGCCAAGCTGCAACACAACTCCTTCTCTTGGATCCCTACGACCATATTCAATAGTTGGCCTCACTTCTTGTCCCACAGGATTGGGGGAGACAAGTCCAAAACTCACATGTGAAGGAATCTGATTCTATCCATCACAGACACATCACTAGCCACCTTAATGGGTAGAAAGGGGATCCTGGAAACTGTCCAAGTGCTATTAGACCACCCACCAAACTATGGGAGGTACCCATCCCTCTCCCACCAACGTAGACATATCACTAATGCACACATTGGACCAGCCCAGGTCTCTCCCATCAACCTTCTCTCTCAACACAATAAATAACCTTCCAGAACGGAACCATGACAAAACCTGGCGCTGACTTACTTGTGGAACATGTGGGCCCAGTCCAGCCTGGAGAACACTCACACTCAAAGCCCACGGAGGTCTCCTTGCAGCTGCCTCTGTTGTGGCAGGGGTCCGAGAGGCAAGCGTGCTCAGCTGTGGAAAGGAGACAGCAGGTCAACAAGGGAGGAGAGCATGTGGGGCCCATGATTCCTTCCCTTCCCTCCAACATCCATCCCCTGCCTTGGCGACTATTCTAAGCAGATTACACCAGCCACAAGAGCAAGTTGGTGACTCCACTCCACTGTGGTGTGACTAGGGTAGACACCTTCCAACGAAGCTGGTTCAAGTCACATTTTCAATATCTGCTGGAGCTGAAAGGGTCACTTAAAAATCCTGCAAATACAATCGTCTGTACCACCTCAAAGCGTTAGGGATTCGGAGACAATTCATAGGCTCACAGAAGGACTGGGATCACAGGCGCTGTGATCTTTTTTATAGGTGTGTTAAGTGTATGGATTTTTCTTTGGGTATCCTTAAAATTTGTCATGTTTCCCCATGAATATACACGAAGGCCTTTATCAAAACAATGCATTTAATGAATTGTAAATAAAATAATCTAGCTCTGTTCATCAGTTGCCTAGCCCTGTCCTGTGTTTCTTCAGTGAGCCACTGGATTTAGCTACAGATAAACCCAAGATCCTTAGGCGACATTACTATTGACACCTCAAGCTACCACTTTCTAGCTCCAAGTTTTATTTTTTGGGTTTTTTTTGAGAACTTCCTACAATATATCTTGATCATATTCATCTCTTCCCCCAAATCCTCCCAAATCCAACCCCCACTTCCCTACCCACTCAACTTTGTGTCTTAAAAAAAAAAACAAAAACAAAACAACAAGGAAACCTATTTGATTTTCAAACGAAGTGTACAGAAAATGAGGGGTCCCGCCCAGCATGGGTCACTTACCAATTTCACAGTTGGGTCCTGAGTAGCCCTCTGGGCAGGAACATTGGTATTTGTCAGGACCAGTGTTGCTACAAGTTCCCCGGTTGAGACAAGGCTGATGAGTCCCACAGTAATTCAGATCTGCCAAAAGTCCCCAAAGTGATGAAAAAAGCAAAAAACAAACAAAAAAAACAAAAAAAAACCCCCTGCTAACTGTTCCCAGTTCTAGGCCATGCATGTTTTAAAAATAAATAATCAACCCACAACATTAAAGGTGAATTCAAACAGTCCTAATAAGAGCCTTTGCAAAAAGTTAAATAGGGCTGGGGTATACCTAAGCTAGAGCCCTAGCATCTCCAAGGCCCTAGGGTTTAACTCCAGCAACACCCCGCCCCCCCCCCCCAAAATAGAAGTGGTATTAATGCCATTCTACCACATAACCTCAGTTCCCCCAACCCCTGCCAAGTCCCCAGGCCACCGCCAGCCTCCACAACGGTCATACCTTTGTCACAGAGCTGTCCACCCCAGTTGGTCTCACAGAGGCATTGCCAGGGTTCATTGCACGTGCCGTGGACACATCCAGGATGTGGGATGCACTTATCGCAGTACAGGCCCTGCCAACCATACTGGCACCTGCAGGCAGACAGCATAGCCCTCCCTTAGCCTTCTGAGCAGAGCAGCCGGGAATGCGCCCAGTTAGCGCACACAGCTGTTGCTGCTTCTGTTTTGCCAGAAAGGACAGGATGGCAGACTTGCAGGGAGCTGTGGAGGAATACTTCAGAGTTAGACCAATGTTTGTCCTCTCAGCCTCCTCTGACAAAAGGAGAGCTGTCTTGGGAGCGGCCAGCATGGGGTGCCCCCTACAAAGTCATTCTCTTCCCAGGCTCCCAGGAATGGACTAAGGGGTAAGGGCTGGCATAAATCAATCCCAGGTCCTAGTCAGGACAGACCATACAAGGGGAAGGAGCCTCTGGCGACAACAGCCATATACCTCTGCAATGCTGCACCAGAAGCCCAACTCCACCCTCCACAACCACCTCAGTGCACAGAATTCAGCGAGAGTGGAGGGTGGCAGGGAAGCTCCTCATTGCTTTGGCAGAGTCAAATAAAAAGGAAGGAGAGCAACCTCAGTACAACAACCTGGATCCCTAAACCCAGTTCTGTAGGAAGGAGAGAGGAGCAACAGCGCTGGGAAACAGTTCCATAGATCATTCATGACCCACTACCCCGGCCAGGCATGCTGATTTATAGTTATTTCTCAGTTTAGAAAAAAACGGGGGGAAGAGGTCAGTTTAGTTTATCTAGTTCTAGAGGAGTTGAGTTTCCCTTGTAAGTACCTTATTCAACAGACTCTTTTAAGGTCAGATGGAACTTTTGATGCCCAAACAAAAACACAAACATAAACCTTCACCTGGGGTGGAGAGGGCAAGGTCTCACACCATTCTCCCCTCAGAGTTTCCAGGCCTCTGCAACTTGAGCCTCCCTCTCAAAATCCATCTCAAACAAAGGGGCTGGGGAAAGGTAGGGACCAGCAGGCAGCCTGCTAAAGGCATGAAGGTGGAGCAAATGTAGGCCCTACAGAACCAGCCTAAAGCAGAGCTGAGGGAAATGCAGGATTAGCTCCAGCTCTGTAAAAAACCTCTCAGCTGTGACTCAGGGGGGACAGAAAAGCAAACCACACCCTGGTGGTCCTCCCTCCCTCCCTGACCAGAAGGGCGGTCTTTCAGGGAGCTGGAGGCAAAGAGCAAATCGTGGTCGTGGGAAAAATTATAGAAATCTAGCTATTAGCTAATCACCCAGCCTGAGAAGCCACTGAACCCTTGAGAATCCTGACTACTTCCTAACTTCTCAAGACAACCATCCACACCCAAACACCGACAGCCACTAGAATGTGGGGCTTAACGTTAATCAGACACAGGATTCTGGTGTCTGTCAACAAGAGCAAATGACAAGTGACTATTTTAAAAGGCTGACCTAAGAACAGGGGACGTCATTCGGTAGGAACAATTTCCTTCCGAAGCAGACACCCAAGTTAGTGGGAGATAGAGGGTAGGGAGCCAGTCTGTCAGCTCAGTATTCTTAGCTTAGAAGACACAATGGAACTGATGGGGCCATAGCAATACTGTCTTCCCTCAATGTCCCAAGAGGAAGGATGGTTACATTTCTTCAGTTTGCCTAATAAAACCAAGCAGGACAGCCGAGGACCCAACCTAACCCCCTAATTAATAAAGGTTCAATGCCCAAGCATAAAAAAAGCAACCACAGGAGGCCATGGATGACTTCAAACGAAAACAAACAAAAATCCTGACCCTAACAGGGACATCTACCAAGTTATCCCAGGGTAATGATAGATGATTAGCATTCTCATGAGAATCAGAGACTTTCCTGAGATGATGATTCATCATTAAGTTTGATATTTTTGGCAGGCTGGCACTAACCACCCAGCCTGTCCACCCAGGAAGGGGCAACCCAAGTCTATAACAAAACCGATGAAGTTTTTTTTTTTTTCCTGTGGGTGAGTCAGGAAAAAAAAAAAAAGCAAGCCCATGTAATACATAACCCAAAAGACAACTTACAGGTAACTTGCCGTGCAACTATTTCTGGAGCAGGACCCAACCTGAACTTCCTTAGCTGGAAGGTTCTGTTTTGATATTCGTTCAGGGCAGAGAGAAGGAACTGGGCTGGGAGACTATGCAGATGGCGTGTGGGAAAGTTGCACCTTAAGTAAATAAGGGCACTGGTGCATGTCTGGGCAGGGAGTGGGAGGTTGAGACTTCGAAAGAGAAAGGGCTCAATTCTGGAAACAAAGCCTGTTGTTCTGGCTCGGAGGGACCTCCCCTGCCCAGCAGCGTGTTTATTCTGATGACAGAGGCACACAGCTCAGCCGGCCTTGCTGATACTCATCAGAGCCAGGAGCAGGCTCCAAGGCCCTGGCATCACTGGCGCTCGCGCTCTCTCCACCACAGCCTTCATTAGCGGAGCCCCTGCAGGTGGGTTTCTGCTTGGGTCTCTGGCAGAGACTGCTGGGGGACGCGTCACAGTCAGCTGCAACCATGCACACCTGCAGTGAGCCAAGCCTGTTCAAGCGCCCGCCCTGCAAATCCACTTACACTGGGACAACCTGTTCTTAGTTTACTTCCAGCTGCCTTGAGTCTCTCTTCAGCCTCAAGTTAGCCCTCCCATGGCTCAGGAAGAGAACATGGGCTGCAGTTCAGAGTCATCAAGGTCAAGCCTACAGGTGACCAGTTAAGGGAGCGCTTCCTCAGGGAGAAATCACTCAGTAAGGTTGTCAAAGGCACACTCCTAGGCCCACCTGAGGGCTAGGGAGTCAGTGGTACTTGGGTAGGGCCAAGAAACTATTTCTTGCCTGCATTTCTAATAGTTCCTTGTTAATTCTCTAGTTTGGGGGTAACACAACCCACTGGGGTCCAGCACAGACCCTCAAATCTCAAGAACTACTTTTCAGTAAGAACATCAGGTACCTCATGTGCCTAAAGACTGTTTAAAAACTGTCTTTGACTCAAGTCAGAGCAGCTTCCAGAGCAAAGGTGACAGGACTGAAGGGTCCACTTAGTGTCTCATCGAGTTTGCTAATTCTTAAAGGCTCTGGGAGAATAAAGTGTGAGGCCAGTCAAAATGCCACAGACACCAAAGGTATTTCCTGAAACAAGGCTTTTCCAAATTGGCATAATGTACATTTCAAAAAGCCCCCCAAACCGGGCATCGGAAGGGGAAACAGGCAGGCTAGGTTTCCGTTCGGCTCCAGCATTGTCCCCGACCATAAAGAACAGACTTCAAAGGGCAGCAGCAGAGTCGACATTCATCAGACTCAAATGAGCAGATTCCAGCACAGCCATTAACCTCTCAGCACCAGCCCAGCTCCCGCCTGCAAAGGGGCCAGGAGAACGTACTAATCCCATTTTAAAGAATGCTGGACTTTCGCCTGTTGATGGGAAAAGTGGGGGAGGGTGACAGCGGAAAAGCCAGGGTGGAGGAGGAGACACAAGGACACAAAGCTCCATCCCAACCCAGGCCATCAGCACTTAAGGAAGATTATGAACATGTCTTATCAATTTATAGAACAGTTAATGTAAGAAGATACCAGCTATGCCTGCTAAGTTTTTGTTGGTTTGGGTTGTTTTTTTGGACCAAAGAAGTACATTCCACCAAACAGCTGGCATGATTTAATAAGCTTTGGATGTGCCTGTCTTGTTCCCCCCCCCCCAACTTATTCATTCTCCAAAGAAAAAGAGGCACATTCACAATGAAGTCAGTCTCTGTGTAGCATCAAAGAGGGAAAACAAGAAAAAAGGAGAAATTACTGAAGATCCATTGTTCATTTACCTGCAGTCACCTGGGAGCTTGCAGGAACCATGCTTGGGACTGCAGCCCTGTCGGCATATAGCTGCAAAAAAACAGAAAGCTTTATTAGCATACAACACTGCCTATGCCTTTTAGACCACTGTCGTGAGAATGACCTAGTATAAAAAAATGGGGGCCCACATACTAAGTCCAGGTTCAAACTTCAAGGCCATGTTAGCAGATCTTCAAAATACAATACTGTTTGGGGACAAAATGGAAATACATGATGAGGGAAATCCCTTAGGTCTATTCCGTGAGCCTTGTCTGGCCCAGATCCCCTCAAAACAGACAGAATAAAGACATCCTGCCTCCCTACCCCAACTCTGTCCCATCCCCATATCTTCAGGTGAGCCTCCCACTAAATGCCTGGTTTCAACAATCCCACGGGGCTAAAGAACAAGGCCGGCTAATCTTGTGGCCAAGTTGCCTCACAAAGCAAATTCTATACTTCTCATGGGAAAGAAAGAAATCAAGCAGACACTTAGGGAAACACACACGGACACACAAACATTAGAGAACTTAAGTAATTGTTATCTAATTTTAAAATATGATTATTTCAAATACATTGAGCAATTCCTTCTGTCATCAATTCCAGAAGTGCCATCTTTTAAAAGACAAAAAACTATTGTCATACCAGCTACTGAAGAAAGGAATACTGCCCAAGAGACCATCTGCCCTCACGTGCCCCCTTCCTCACAGTTCAAAGATAAACAAAGGAGTTTATTTAATTATTGTGCAAATCAGGAAGGGACATTATATGTCCATGAGGGGACAGCAGATGACCTGGGATTCCCCAACTCTATTGCTACGAATTAGAATTACTGAATTCTAGTAGTATAAGGGACAAAAGACAGTAAGGGACTCTCAAAAAGCTTAGGCTCCTTAGGATGGGTTCAGTCATAAGGAATGTGAAAGTACAAGGTAAACACCTCCCCTCCCCCCCTTAATGTCACAACCTCAAAGATGTCCAGTGAAACTTGCTGCAGTGACATGTGAGCACAGGGCAGACATCCCCCATGGCACTGCCTGCTCCATCATCACTGGCCTGGCCTGTTCCTGTTTGGCATCAGGCTCCGCAGAAATACAGTCTGAGGAGGAGATGTGGTAATAGGAGAAAGGAATGGGGAGGCAGATGAGGCTGAAGGAGGAGTTGAGCAAGGCTATGGTCTCAGCTGGGGTCTGACTTCAGCGAGATCCCAGGGGAAGCTCTGGAGTGTGAATCTTATACCACAGCGTTAAGGCAAAGGGGCTGGCCTTTGGAACACGCCCCTCCCCGTGTCAGTCACTCTGTAACTGTTTGCTGTAGGGATGGGGCAGAAGAGTGGCTCCTGCTTGGCCAAGGACAACTCCCTGGAGAAGGAGCAGCTGCGAGCTGTTAGCAGCCAACACTCACAGCAGATGGGGGATGGGGACACCAGCTGGAAGAGGGGATCTGGACAGGGCACCAAGAGAATCTCCTACATACAGCATCTACATGGTTCGGTCCACGATAACAGCAACATCCCACCCCGCCACTGGACAGCTTGCTGTAAGGGTGGGAACCTGGCACCAAAAGCGACAGGCCGTCAGCATTCGCCAACCCACCCAGCTGCATGCACACATACCTACCTTTGTTACACTCAGGACCCATCCAGCCTTCCATGCAGGTTTTGTTGCCATTCTGGTCACAGGCATAGTGTCCAAAGAAGTCATCTCTAGGTCGACAGAACTTATTGCAGCCAAAGCCGTAATAGTGGTCATCACAAGTCACTCGGATCTGATACTCAAAGTGGGCAATCCCTGTGTTTTGTTTCAGTGTCTGCCATTGCCGGCTGGGGTTTATCATGCCTGAGTGAGAGGCCTTTTCAATTATGCTATCAGGTTCTAGAGGCAAAAAAGAAAAAGAAAAAAAAAAGATGACACTCATTAACATTCACATTAGCATCTTCTGCTCTGACTATTTTGGCTACTTTCAGACTAGAAACACACATGGTACAAAAAATATGCCAATTCATCCCTTCAACTCGTTGCCAGGTGCTTCATATTATTTCCTTGCCTGGAAATACCATTAAATCCATGCACCTCATCCCTGATCCAGAGGCACTCAAGTCAGCAATGTTGGCCTCTTGCTATTCGCAGCTGTAATGGGACTGTTACAGTTTGTTGAATGGGACTGTGGGGCCAGCAACAAGAGCTATGCTAAGAACGTTAGGGCAGATTTGGAGGAAGCAACAAGAGCAACACACTCCATCCACGGATGATTCCCCATTCCCTGCCAGCAAAGCCTGTGGGCCCATCTTCCAACAGCTCCCAGGGCTGCACCAGCAGCAGTACCACAGTCTGATCCTTGCCCAATAGATATAATGCTGTTTAAACTGGCCTTTAGTGACACGTGACCATCTGATTTGTTCCTGTGCTCTGGGTTCTTTGCCAACTTTCCTAACATATTGATGGCCACACTACTTTGCAAAAAACTCCTAAATGTTATAGAAGGCTGCCCCTTGGGAAATTTTACTTTTAAAGAAATTTAACTGTTCCAGATAAGGTTAGTAATCTGTATTTTCATTTGACTTTCAAGTTTTCTTGGAAAAGCTCTATTTTCTTCGCTGAAAGTCAAGGGGGGGATTGCAATACATGAAAAACACAATTAATAAATGCTTAAACTGGCATTCCATTGGCAGCACCAAAAACCTCTCACTCAGGTTCCTTAAAAAGCTTGCTAGGCAAAGTAATGTCTAGAGTCCAAGTAGGTCTCAGAAGCAGTAAGGCCTGGCCTCTACACTGAGGTCACCTGCATCTAGTCTAAGAGAAGAGACAGGTACTAAAATAGTGCCAAACCCCAGGAGCAAGGAGTACAGAAGGATGTAAGCAGACAAGGCTCGCAGTCAGCACTCAACTTGGTGCTATGTTTGTTTTCTTAAACCTGCCAGTCATCACCTTGTCAAATGCAAGGCCACCTTGGAGAGGCAACGTCGGCCCTCCTTGCAACTGTCTCTGTGATTTCTGCACACCCACACCACTGTTTTTCTAGGCCTTGGGCCTGTGCTTCTAGACAAAGCTAGACAAGCCCTACAGGTGACCAGAGGAAGAACTCCTGGGTGGCTCCATCTACAACCAACACAGCCCCAGCCAGTCTGGACTGTGGTGTGGGCAAGAAAGGCCTTGAACAAGTCCATGTACCTTCAGGCTTACATCCAGCAACACACAGAACCACATGCCGGTAACACTGTACTTGAGTTTTTGCAAACATACACAGAGCAAAGAATGGCAAAAATGCCTCTCCACTAACTGCCTGTTTGCTTTGCAGAGTCAGTTAAGAAATGTAGTGGGCTGTTACTGCGTGGTTATAAGAGCTTAAGGAAGGAACTGTTAAACACAGTAGCCACGTCACAAAGGTATCTTAGCTTCTCTCAGGCGGATCCCAACCATCATTCAGACCACAGGTCAGGACCATCCTGAGGGTGCTGAATGGTGCAGAACTCTAGTTCAGCGCACTTTCTACCTGCTTCCAGGAAATGCTGTGAAGATGGTAACTTCCGAATCCTCAGGGAGCCAACAAAGCTATGGAAACAACTTGACACCCACTGAGGCAAGAGGCTCCGGCCTATGTGACACGCTCTATGCTATCTAGGTTAAGGAGCCCGAGTTTCCTGCGTGATGACTCTACACTGCCACCTGACTCGGCTCTCCCATCAGCTTAGGCCACTAAGTACCAGGGGCAGCGCACCTGGGGTAGTTCCAGCCTTAGGACTGGAAAGGATGTGAGCACACATCCCAGTATGTTTCAATGGCATAAAGGTGCATCGTGAAACATATACACACCCTTGTACACGAAGAAGAAAGGAGGGGGAACACAAAGAACACGACCCAAGGACCAGTCAGAAAACCTAGACTGCAGCCTTAGCTGAGAAGGCTAAGCTATATAGAAAACCTGGTTTCAAGGATTGCTGGTTATGTTTACCTACCCCATCAATCAAATTATCACTACCATATCCTGAAATCTTTTGCTCAGGTGGAAAAAGAGAAACTTGGATCTTTATATGCTATAATTCTGATCCACATTAGAAATGACTGGACGTCAGCCTTGGAACTTCAAAAGCACCCGAGCTTAATCTGGTCTAGACTCTGTTCATGAGGGTTCACTGAACAGCTGATGTGAAAAGGAAATCTGTCCCCAAGTGATGTTTGCACCTCGATGAACTACCAACAGACAGCCTGCACCATTGGCTTCCTTGGCATTCTCAAGTGCTTTAGAAGGGCAGAGGGTAAAGAAAACAAGGAGTCGAACATCCTGGGAAGAGCAAATAGTACACATCAAAATCCTGGGACAAGAAAGAAATGTGATACACACAAGAATAAAAATCAATAAAGAATACCTAGGATATAGACACAGTAGACATGGTGTGTTAAGACAAGCCAAGAGGGAAAGAAAGAAAAGGCCCAAAAAGATCTGACCCAAGAGCTATGGGAAGCTATTAAGCAGCGAAACTATTAAACTATTAGGGTGGCCATCACATGTAATGGTCAAGAAAAATAAAACAAAGATGGAGCAAGAATGGAGATGATATTGGAAGCTGACCAGAGCCAATAAGGACAGGCCCTGTGGCAGTCATGCTAGCTCAGATGCAAGCAGGCAGTGCAGTGGCCAGACCTGCAGCAGCAGACATGTTAGCAGGCGCTTGGATTCTGTAGAAGGCAAAAGGACAAGATTGTGCAGAAGTTGGAGGCTGTGAGGATGGGGACAATAAAAGAGTACACAGGGGCCATCCAGATGTATGGCTTATGGCACTGGTTCTCCAAATCCTGGTGCTTATCACCCGGAAAGGGTTCCGTTAAAGGGGGGGTGCTCTCGGAGAGGACAGACCCCCCAATTTGGCTTTGACCACTGAATTTGTGATACCTAGGAAATACGGACAAGAGATAAAGAGGTAGAATAAGAACCCAGAAAAGCCACCTGCAAACTTAACTGCAATGGGCACCTGTGAGGACGTCACCCACTCTTCCTAGAATGTGAGATCTGAGAGCACTTTGTTCTCACCTCTTCCGGGGACGAGTTAGCCTAGGAAGAGATGAGATATCCAGGAATCCCAACGAGGGGGGATTACCATTGCCGAGAAACGTGGACAACTATGGGGAGCTGTGGACGTGCGGTCCCTGGGAGCACAGCTCTGGAGTGTGATACAGATGCTGGGGTAGGAATCCTCTCCCGGGTCCTTATCAGACATCCTGCCCTGGTCAAGGATGGATAGCAATCCATCCATTGGATTTCTTAAATTGCTAGTGGAATACCAGTCCTGCACAGAAGGTCCATTTCTTCTATGCCCCTGTGCATTGCACTGTACATAAGGGAAAATCTACACAGAGAGCTCAGTGTTTGTGGGAGGGCAGAAAAGACAGGTATTCATGACCTTAGCTGACATCAATCATAAGCAAGACTGGCCGAGGGCCCTAACACCACCCTCAAAGGATAAATGTGCCTCACTATGAGACAGCTCAGATCCTGGTCTTCTACAAGCTCCTTTCTAGGAAGGGCCAGTGTCTAAATAGCTGGATGGCAAAGAAAGCGGACATCCCAAGTGACAGGCAGCCTGCCTCACACCAGGGCTGGGCAAGGATTCCGTGACCCTAAGCGGCCTAGGAATCCAGCTCTGCTGAACTGCCCAATGAATTTAAATGCAGCCATAACTATACCCGTGCTATATAGAAACTGACTGCCTTCAGCTATAGTAGAATAGCACAGTGATGTTGACAAGCAAGAAAAGGTGGTATTGGCAGTGGAAAAATATAAGAAATGGATGGGAGGCCAGAGAAGCAGAAGGAAAAAGACATTCTGAGAGCAGAGGGCAAAGGTAAACATGTGGTTTTTCCTGAACAAAACAAAAACTCTCAGAGAGGTTTTCCAATGAGAACCCAGGCTCTGGCAATCAAAAAGGGACCGTCTACTTTGGCGTGAGGGAAGACATGTTAAGTCACAGTGGACCACCGTCACCAGAGCACACCGTCACTGCCTCACCCCCTACCCCGCCTCTACCCCCACATACCCCTCTGCAGGCCTGAAAAGCAACCTGCCTAGAAAACAGAGCCATCTTTCAGAAGGGACAGGGCAGGTCATGACTTCAGGGGCTCTGAAATTCTGCTTCAATGGGAGGTTTGTGGCGAGCAGTGTGGGAAACTCAGGCTGGCTCACCTGCCCACCCAGTGAAATTTAAGGTTGGTCTTTAGAGACCAGCACCTCCCTCCACGGCTTTATCTTTCTGATGAGAGATTAAATGCTCACTTCAAGTTTAAATGGACTCTTAAGAAGCCACCACTTTGATCCTTTAGCAGTCTACAAGGTTTTAAAGTTGTAAAACCATTAAGATCTCCATCCAGAGATAATCTAGGTCCCTTTTTTTTTTTGCAAGGACTGAGTAAACTGGGAGTCTATTCTGGCTACTTAATATTTTCAGATGAAAGTTTTAGGGAGTGAAGGCAGGGACTCCACAGACAGGTTTAGCCCGGTTGGGGGCAGGGCAGGTGGGAGAGGGGCACTGGGGGCTTGTCCTCTGGCAGATCTGCCCAGCACTGCACTTCACCAGCCTTTCGGGGGACAGTTCCCTGGGGAGATACTTACGAACAGTGTCGTTACTGGAATCCCATGCCTCTACCAGCAAAGTGTAGGACCTCTGCAAGACAGATAAGCAAAGTTTAGTGAGTCAGATAGAATGGGTCAACCCTATGATGCTGCAGTCTCGGGGCCTCCCTGTGTGTTCTGCCTACCCAAAATAGAATGTCAAAGAGGCAGCTGGATATCTGAAGCCAGACCAACCTCTACTTTTTCTCTTCAGCTCTCATTCCAGGCTGATACCTCCTTCTACCCAGCAGGGGCAAACTGGGGCTCAGACCAAGCAAGCCAGCAGCCCAGAGTCCTGATCAGAAAATAGTACCTCCCTATATGGGAACACATAACATATAGGTTTCCCAAAACTTTTCAGTCCCTAGTTCTCGTGCATGAGGGAAAAAAAAAAAAAACCCACACAAAGAATTTCTCCCAAGCCAACCTACTCAGGTGTTTGCACTGAGAAGAGAGCTGCTAGGGTTACGCTTTGGGCCCTGGTGGGGGCAGTCCCCAGGGAGGCCCCCTTTTCCTTTTCAGAACCCCTTTGAAAGCCCTGTCTGTGTGAGACCATCCCAGCTCCCACAAGTATCAGGTGACTCTCGGAAGAAGGAGGGGTAGGGCTCAAAGACTTAAGACAAAGGCAGCAACCTAGCATGGGTGGTGGGGTGGGCTGCGGCCGTCTGTGGGAGAAAGTACAAAGGAGAAGCCACCGCACACCCATGGGTTATATTTATTGATGAACCTATCTGTCAATAAGATCTAACATTCCTAGAATAATCAGTTGGGTAACTAAACAAATTCCCTGGATCCTGGCAAGATGCCAGCCATTCTGCTGCAGCCCTCCTCCTTTTCTGAGCTTGTCTCTGAATTCTGCCCTCTTCCCCAAGACCCAGGTCATGAGCAAATCTCCACGTTTCCTCTTCCCTCGCAATAGGCACTGAGGTGAAGCTTGCTAAGCCTATCTGGGGGCTGAGAAACACAACTGAGTAAAGGAACGGAACAGGTTGCTGGAGCCTTGCTCTGCCTCCACCAGGAACCCAGGCAATGCTTCTGTTGCTCCGATAACCACAACGCCACCAGAAACACTGCTGCCAGGGGGAAGAGATGGCACCGATAGGGTGAAGGCCTGGGAGGAAAGCAGGAGGTTTCATTCATAAATCAAGGCCAGCTTATTACTCTGTCAGTGACACAGCAGGTCCGCTCTGACAACAAAAATATCTTGCGATAGACCCTGCCTTGGAATTCAGCCGAAATATGTTTCGTACTTACAGCAGGATTCCATTTCGTTCACTGATAACTGTGGGAAAATGCTCACAAAGCAAGCAAAACCGGGCAAGCTGGGGCACATACCCAGCCCTCTCTGGTTAGTGGCTGTAGGTCCAAATACATTGTTATTGTCGTTAATATTTTATTAGTGAAAGTTACACCTTGTTTACAGCCTCTTTAAGCTTCCGAGGACTTCCTACAAATTACAGGACTCTTCCCAAAGAGCAGCAAGAAATTATATTTCTCTACTGATTCATGGTGAGAGCCAAGTCGAAATGAGGCCAGATGTGTGGCTGATTCTGTATAATTAAGCCCTTCATTTGTTGGTCACGTTGAGGCCCACATCCTTCACTTCAACAATATTGCTGTAATTAATCCTCTGATTAAATGCATTGATACCAAGAGTTTTGACAGACTTGCACAAGCACTAAACACACATAATACCCACAAACACCACTGCAAAGGAAGGTGCCGTGGAACCAGCTGGCACAGCAGGGATGAACTCAGCTTCATAGTCAAGGCAGAAGGAATCCGTAGACTTTGCACAAGAACTTGTAAGATCAAGCCATCTGTCAGGTTCATCTTGGATTTGAAAGTTGATGACCAGCCCTACCCCGGCTAGAGGGAACAGAACTGTACCACAGCCCCATGGGCTGGCACGATGATTTTTCAATCAAGTACCTTCCTTTTGGGAGGCAGAAGTGGGCTTGAGTTAGGGTACGGGGCCTGCAGTGAAAACTTTGCTCTCGCTTGAAAGCCTGGATTAGAGCTCCCGGTCTCCTGGGGCCTGGGTGCCCTGCCTTCAGAGAAAGGATTCCCTGCAAGGCTTTTATTAAGAGGCATTCTTCCCTCCCACTCCATCCCCACACTATAGATCAACAATCAAGATAATTTGGCAATGATTATTAGTTGCTAGGGAGCTTTAATTTTTTCCCAGGCCCACGCTTGACCTCTGTACATCCCCAGCTATATGTCCTAACACTGCGATGCTAGACCGTGTGGACCTCATGCCACTCAAGCAGATACCCAGCCACAAATCAGCACACGTGACTGCCTGCTCCAAACCACCCCCAGCAGAGGCCAAGTCCCCAGTCCAAGGAGGGATTGGAAGGGGCTCAGTTTTAGCTCAGTCTTAACTTCACACCCAAAAACCAACCAAAAAAAAAAAATCCTGAGTTTCTGGGGTGCAAACAGTAAAAGACTTTGAGGAGTCACCTGGATTTCTTCTTGTGTCCTAAGTCTCCCCAGAGTAGTAGTCTGGGGGCAAAACAAGAGGCGTGATAGTTACCAGATCTTCCATCTGGATTTGTGAGTGAGTCACTTCTGGCCCTTCCCAGCCCGGGGCTCAAGGACATCTGGCAGCATGGCAGCTGACTCCCATTCTTGTGAAGCATCAAACAGGACTGGTCAGCTCTCAGAATGGCCTTTTGGGAGATTTCCATGCAATGCTACCTACAGAAGAGTCCTGGCATCAAAGTCCCCAAGGCACACCACAGTCACCAAGTTGCTGTACCAAGGCTCTGTCACCAGGCACCACCTCCTATCCTCTACACTTGAGCTGCTGGTCTAGGGTTCATTCTTTGTCCTGCCCCACTCCATGGCGGTTACCTTGGCACTGGGCAAAGCAGTAAGCACTTAATTGCCACATTAAGCGGGGGGGGGGGGGGGGGGGGGTATGTAAGAAACAAAGGTGATTGTGTTGGCAGCTGGGAGCTTCCTTTTCCTGGCAACAGTGGCAGCCAAACCAAGCCCTAAGAAGTGGCTGCCTCCTCTCCTGCCAAGCGGAGGGACACAAACAAACCGCCATCCAAACAGCACGCGTGTGGAGTCCAAAACCCCAGACCGCTGCGACAGGCAGGCCCGCCAGAGGCAAGCGCATCCTGGGAATGCCCCAAGTGCCAACACAGCCATTGTACATAGCCTGCTGGCCCCGGGTCTGTCAGGGGCCCTGCATGCGCTCTGCTGACTCAACTGTTGCTTCCTGTCACTTGTCCTGTATTAGCAGTATTTCTGGAGAGGCCCCATTCTTCTCCGTAATCCTCACTTCAGTCGGTCCAGCCAGCTCTATTGTCCTGCCTGCGTCTGGGTGGCCAGAGTATAAAATATTCCAGGCACAAAACATGTGAAACAAAAAAGGTTTCAGAGAGTCCATGTGTGGGCACACACAATTCCTGTCTTTTAGGGTTTGGACAAGGTGAGGGGTGAAGAAAAGGCCACTCCCCCTGGTGCATGCAAGCTGAGGGTCCCGCCATAGAAAGCCACCATTTCTGCAGGGTTTGACATGTCAATAGAGTGTGATCTGGCGACAAAGGGTGATTTTCTCATCAAAGCCCACCTCAAAGGCTCACCAAGGGGCCCCGGAGCTCATATCCAGATTGGAGACTCTCAATGAGAGGCCCCTAACCCCGTTCCCATCATTACCCTCACCTGTTAGAAAAGCATCCCACTGATAATTAAATGCACCAGTTACAAAAGGGTGGCGAGGTTAATAGATAGAATACCGAGGAGCCAGCCAAGCACAACCATCCAGTTCACACAGAGCAAGCCTGAACAAGAAGCCTTTCTACTTATTTACCAAAAGCGCATAGAAACTGGGCTGAGCTGGTAGAGGACTCAGTTTGATTATTTACATGCCCCCTTTAACCACTAGGAGCCACCCTGGGAATGTCTTCCCCACGCATGTGCTACTCCAATAAGAGATGTTACTGACACCATGAATAAGGGCCAAGGGGCTGCCTGTGGGCCAAGGAGTAACCAGAAGTCAGCAGCAGCAGTTTCTGAATTCAAGACCTCCCTACCATGTTAGAATCTTCACTTTCATGCCTCCAGATGTGTCCTCCAGCCCTTGGAAGGAAAGGTTAGTCGCTTTTGTTCTAACTATTTTTAAAGTATATTTAAGAGCTGGAGTCAAATGCCACTTCTGAGCAGCTTGAATCCCAAAACCTCGGGGTCGGGGATACTGCTAGCCCTTTACCAGGGAAAATTCTCAGGACTGTTTGTCATTATGGATCATCAAGGTCGCTCTATGCACACACACAGTTTATGTGCCCTCACATTGTTAAGTAATCTAGAAAACCTGACACTGGAACCAAGTCTGGCCCTTCTTCAACAGGAACAGCGTAACTTTGAGTCCGGCCGCCCAAGCCTGCTGCCTGCATCCCTGTTTTCACATGTGAAATGTGAAGACAACTATTGACCTTTTTGCAAACAGTCTCTTTCCTCCATGCTAAATTTCCTGCTTGTCCTCTTTCCAAGGCGTCCCTGAAGGTCCCAGCACGTGTAAAGATGTTAGGCTCTCTGGGCAGTTATTCCTCTAACCACATCACTGCGGCCTTGTCTTCTGACCCCTTCAGCTTCCAACAGTACTGAGCCTTAAGCTTCCCCATTTTCTACAAATGTTCTGAGTCCCCATAGAATTATGGGTGTGGAGCTGGTGGGCTGTAAGTACTGGAGGTTTGAGCGAGTTGCTAAGAAACAAGACAAGGGAGAAGAAAATACAGAGACGGTTATACCTGCAGGAAAAGGAAAACTATTAGAAACCAAGTAAGTCCTTGGGACAGCAGCCCACGCAGGTCACAGCTATTCAACTGGGCTTGCAAAGCCACCCGGTCTCAATTTTCCCCCCAAAGTCTAGTACTGCAACATAAACATGTTTGCGGCAGATTTCTTGAAGAAAACGGATGTTTTCTCCATACATAGATCATCCCTTGGGCTGAACACATACACCAAGGCACTGTTTGCACACACGCTAAGCACGCAGGCGAGGTACAGAAAAAGCTAACTTAAAGAGAACCTTATTCCTCTGTCGCCCATGTGTCCAACACACATCTAGAGGAACGATGGCAGAGAGCATAATTATACCCAAGGACTGGTAATTTACATTCTGGGACTAACCACCTGAAGGCAACTTGACTCTAACCCTGGTTGTTTAGTTACTCAGGCTGTAAGTGTGAGAAGGGCTCAAGCTGGCATCCTTTTGCCCTGTTACAGTCACATTCCGTGGGCTTTTCCTAAAATAATTAATCTCAGCAAGACTCTGAACGTGTCAATGGTATTTAAAGATAAAGCCAGATACTACGGTTGTCTCCCCCAAGTCATTGCAATTTAGGGCCACCAATGCAGCTCTATGACTGAGGTTTTCAAAAACACAAGTAATTACACTAATGCATTTTTAATGAGCAGGCACTCCTGGGATTTTGAACTAATTCGGGGAGGTGCAAATTAACCATTTCAGTGATTTATAAATGCTTATTCCCAAATCATTTCTTGTTAAGCCCAATTACCTGTCATAATGATGCTCTTATCACCTAGTACCCCAAATTGAGAAGAATAAATCAAGCCAGTTGCTGCAAGTTGAGCTCCCTTGCAGCACGGATGGCAACACAGGGCACGATGCTGAAGGACTGGGACCAAGCAGCTGATACCAAGTGGGATGTAGCCCAAGGGGGATATAACCAAATGTGTTGCTGATGCAGGGAGGCCCACTTCAGAGCATCGCTCATGCTGGGTGAAGATTGTGTTTCACATCTGACCAAACCATTTCCTCGTCTGCCTCTCTAGACCACGAACGGGGGCCATGATACCAAACAAAAAGACAGGAATTACATGACCTTCACTGGACTAAGTCTTGCCAACCGCAGTGTTTCCCTTCCCTTGTAAGCCAACTTAGGAGGACTTAGCCCAAATGACAACTGGGCCTGCTTAGGGGTTGGCAGCTTATGTGGCTAAGAGGCCAAGGGAGCCTGGAGTTTCTGTTTGCTTTTTAAACTCTGTGTTCTTTCCTTGAATCCTAGTATCTACACATCACATTCCACTGTTACCTACCCAAGGGAATTTTTTTTTTTTTATTTGTGGAGCTTAAGGTCTGTGAGAATATCAGGCCTATACTCTGCCAGTAAGCCACCCCCTGCCCTGGAGACCAGATTTTTGAAGACAAACTTCTAATGTTAATTACCGAAGTGAATGAAGCTGTGCTGTCCACTAACGAGGGAAGGTTAAGGCTTTCCCAGGAGCTCACTCACCCAGGAACTGTTCTTGAAGGTTACAGATGGCCACGTTTCTCTAACCACACTGAGGAAAATAAACTAAAACAATACACCCAAACTTCAGCTTCCCCTGGGAAGTAGAGCTTGTATTTCACAGGCAGCCTTTTTGGGGGCAGCAGGGTGGAGACTTGCTTATGAGTGATGCATGTACTTGGCCCAGCTTCAAAAGAACCACATTCGCAGTGCTGACCCAGTGGGTCTCTCTCTCTTTCTAGAAATGTCGAGTCTATTTCATGGTTGGTGACCCGTGGGGCCTGAAGGCACTGAAGAGTACTCAGCGCCTTCAGTGGCGGCAACCTGCTATCCACCCATACCATTTCAGCTCCTTGTCTGTGAAGGGCTCTGCCAGGTGTCAAATGCAGACAGCCACACTTCTAGGTCACTTTTCCCCTGCTAGCCGGAGTAGCAAGCCTGTCTGTTTTCATCCAAGTCATCCTCCCTCTGACCCCTCTCTCCAAAATAAACCTCAGCCAGGCCTGCCGTTTTTTCCACATCACTAATAAGACTCCTTTTATGGTCTTGTGAAAAGCGAGGGGGTCGGACTGATCCTAGGGAGGGTGGAACCACCTGCAGGCCCCTTCCTCCTAAAGTCCAAACACAGTTCAAGGGCAGCCAGCATTCACCCTAAGCTTGGACCCAGCCAGATTGAGAGGTGGCCAACCTCTTTAGCTTAAAGTTCTCCCTAATAGGGGATTAACAAACAAGACAAACATTCTTTGTAAAAGTGAAATCCCACAACAGACACAGCCCGCAGATCTGAGGAGAGTTTCACTTACAGCAGCAAGCCCCTGCCAAAATAAGACCCCTTTAATAGCATGTTTTCGATAACTGTCTTATCGCACCTACGGCAGAGGCCAACTCCTGTAAACGCAGACTTTAAGAGCCAGCTCAGCTTCACACACAGACTGAGCCAGACAGGCTCCTCTCCCGCCCCTCGTCAGAGTTTCAAATCACAGCCCAAACCCGCGGGTAGGAGGCAGCAGAGCGCACCCCATCAGAGCACGTGGCGGAAAGCAATCCTCCGGGGCACAGAGCTCCCCCCTCTTACCACCCACCCTCGGAGCTCAAGTTTGGCCAAGCACCAGTCCTGGCAGCGAGTCACGCCTCCTGGACACCGGGCACACCCCCACCGTTTCCCTTTCCTCCCCTTCTGCAATCGCACCCATCTTCCTTCCACCCATTTTGGGATGTTGCAAGGGCTTTGCCGCAGTCTGCCAGCTGTAAGCCGGCCTCAAGCTGTTCCGAGGGCCACGAAGGGAGATGAGGGGGCATGCACTTGCACCCGAAAACACAACTTCAAGCGGGCCTCCCCTTACTAAACCTTGCCACAGCCCCGGAAGGGCTTGCGGAGGCCGTGTGCCCTCCGGACGAGAGTGTGCGCCCGCCCTTCCCGGGGAAGTTTGCAAACACAGCTGTTCCAGAGCTGGGGAACCGCTGGGAACAAGGCAGCCAGGGCTTCACCAAGCAGAGGCGGGAGGAAGGGGCCGGCAGGGGGCGGGGGTTCCCAGACTAAAGCCTAGACACCAGGCGGAGACACCCCTGCAGCCGCCATCCCAAGCTGGGAGAGCGCCCTCCAACACACCAAAATCTCCCCTCAAGTCGCGGGAAACCGGCTCCCCCACACCCTGCAGGAAGGACACACCCGCCCTCGGGGCGGCTCACGGGAAAGGGTAGGGTGCCAACTTGGACAGCGTTCGCAGGGCAGACTGTGCGCAGTCGCCTTCCAGGGCGCTCTGAGTTTTAATTAGTTAAGCAAAGAGATGACCTCCTGGTTGAGGGCTATTGCAAGTAGTAAGTATAAAACTAACATCCTTGGGTACTCCCTTTCCCAGTCCTCTTCGGCGTCCCCATTTCAGTACATTAAGCAAACACCATCGAGGATGGAAGACCCGCCTGTCCCATCTTGTTCAAGGTCTAGCTATAGCATGGGCTCTCATTTGCCACCCAAAAAGCCTCTCCACTTAACGCCAAGTTTCAAGCCAGGGGCTATTAAATCCTTCTCAAGGGAATACAGGACTCGGCCCCGCGTTCGACTCCGTCCGGGAGTCGTTCACTCACCGGCCAGGCGAAACTGAAAGGCAGCACGATGCGGTTACGGTCGTTGCCGCGGCTGGCCTTGAGATTGAAGGTGTTGCCTCCAATGACAGGCGTGGACCCTGAGCCGAAGCTGCAGGGTCCCCCGGCCGTAACGCGGGACTGATACTCCTTGAGGCACACTTTGAAGTACGTGTCACACTCGTCGCGGATGCACTTGCGGTCGCCAGGGTTCCGGGCACCGCCGCAGCAGTTCCCATTCTGCAGTTCTCCGTTCACGTTCTGCATGGACAGGATCTCCAGTTCAAACTGACCCGAGGCCCCGCACACCTGCCGACGAGGAAGGAAGGTCAACGTCTGAGAAAGTTTTTCTGTCGAAGTGGAGACTCCCTGCGATCCCCCACCCCACCCCCGAGGCGCGAAGACTTCGCTGCAAGTGAAAATAAATTTGCAAAACTAGGTTCAGGGCTTGACCTGATTCAGGGGCATAAAAACCAAGTACGGGAAAAATCGGAGAACAGCCCCGAGGGGCCAAGAGCGTGATGAACGCCCTCTACCCAGCCTGGAGGAGTTTATCTTTCGAGGCCGGAGTCTTCCCTCTGGGGAGCCGGCGTTCCCAGACCCACTGCAGCCTGGTGCCCAAGGACTCGGGAGCCTGCTCTGGGAACCACAGCCGCCCGTGTCCAGGACGCCACGAGGGAAGGGAGAAGAGTGCGGAGAGGAAGAACGGGAGAGACTCCTACCTTGGCTCGCAAGGCACAGAGCAGGGCGAGCAGAAGGCTCAGGGGGCGCCCGGGCCGGCCGCGCGTCCGTGGGGACCGCATCGCTGCGCCGCGCGCCGCGGGCACTCCGGACGCCGCCACCGCCGCCGCCGCCGCCGCCGCTAGCGCTGGTGCTCCCGCCGAGGCTGCCGTCGCCGCTGCCCCCGCGGCCGCCGCGTCCCGGCTCTAATATACTCCGTGGATTGGAGCATGCACGACTGGAAAACAACACCACTTTTCAAAAGCCCTTTCAAGAGCAGCGCGTTCCAGAAGGCAAAGAGGCCGGCCTCCTTTTATTATTCTGATCGCTTCTTTGAGGCGCTCCCCCTCCTCTTCCACCTCTCGGCTTTCTTTCCTTCTCTCGCGCTCCCCTTCTTTTATTATTATGATTATGCGCAGCCTTTTATTCCCTTTCAGATCAGCTGCATGGAACGCGGGGGAGGGAAGGGAAAAAAAAAAAACCTGAGCCTAGCTCGCCGGCCGGCTGCAGGTAACACAATGACGCGTGCCCGCCTGGCTCTCGGAGAGGGACCCGGAGCGCCCGTCTGGGAGTCGCGTCTCTGGCTGGCCACCTCTACTCAGCACGCGGAACAAGGCGCATGCGCTATTGTTAATATTCATAAGGGGCGTGTCCGCTTCAGGACACGCCCCTTTCCTCCGGGTTGATGGGGAGGGGAGGAACTTAGAAGGAGTTGGGGGTCTGCGGGATGTGCGGGGTGGCTTGGCCGTCTGGGGGGCCCCACACGCAGACCACTGCCCTGGGGACCTCATGCCAAGAGGAAGGAAGGACCCGGGGGGGACGTGGAGGAGCCCGTGGCTCTGAGCCGCCCGGAGTGCCTCCGCCGGACCGCCCCCTCGGTGCACGGCCTGGGTGCCCAGGCAAGCCCCAGGTGTAGGCGCCGTGGTGCGGCCCGGGCAGTTGGGGCGGGTGGCTTCCGCCTTCCGAGCCGCCTGCGTCAGCTGCGGCTTTCACCCCGGGAGGAGGGCCTGCCCGCCGGGAGCCCGGGCGGCTCCCAGCGAGCGAGCGAGCCCAGAGCTCTGCGCTGGCGGCGGCGAGACTGGCGCGCTCGCCGCCGTCTGCTCGCCCCGCAGAGGCGACCTGGGCAGACGCTGCTGGGAACTTTGTAAAACTTTCCCGGAGCCAGACTTGCCGCAAATTCGAGGGAAAGCCTCGGCCGCGAGCCATCCCTTCCCAAATCCCAGTCCGTGGAGCTCCGGAGGGCTCCCAGCTTCCTTTACAGACCACGCCAGGGCAGAGGCGTGGGGAAGCAGGGGGAGAGGGTGGCGGGCACCCGAGGGCTCTGCTCAGGCTTCGGGGAAGAGTTTGCAGAGACGCGGAGGGCTCCGCCAGCCTCCCGCCCCCGCGCAGTGGCGGGATTGCACCTGTAGGCGGCCTCCGTGTTGCTCTCTGGGTGGCATGGCTCGGCCTGAAAAGAACCTCTCCGCTGTCGCGGGCCACAGAACTTGGCTTCTCGTGGGGCGGGGAGGGGTGGTGGAAACCGGTGCTATTTTCCACCTTGAGTTGGGCCTTGCAATTAGCAGCGACACTCCTGGTCATAATCAAGGTCAAAGGGAACCCACAGGCTGGCCCAAGCCTCTGACAGCCCCTCTCCAGCTGGGTTTAAAGGGAACTCTTTAGGAAAACCGATTTCCATTAAAGGACTGAAGAAGGAATGGTGTTTCATACTAGCCTTTGGGCTTTTCATGAAGAAAAGTGTGGATTTTCTTAGATCGGTTTCATGCTCTAACCCTTCAAAACAAAGGCATGATGAGTCGAGGGAAAAGTAGTTTCCAACTATGACAACATAAAGGTAGATATTCGTAGCGATCTACATTATAGAAAGTGCCAGATAACCATTTGGTGGGGTCAAGAAAGCTGATCGGCACATTGGTTCAAGGCTACCCCAGATGGTTCAGCAGTCTTGGCGTTTTAATCATCCAAAAGTGATTTCTTAATGGCAATGCGCCCCATCTTGATCATTCCCGAGGAACTTAATACATAATTAGGAAGCACATAGCCTAAATCAGAATGAGTTTGTAACCGGTCACAGAAGCACCTGTCTCAGGCAGCAGTCTCGTGGGCATTTCTTCAGATACCCAGCTCCCATTAATTATCACTAATGCAAAGCATCAGCTGTCGACTTTAATGCGATGCAGGCTTTGCCTACTAAAATTTCCAAAACCACAGTAGTCCCCACTTCTCCTTCAACCCCTCACTTTTACCCTTAGTCGCCAAGTAAGGGTGATCAATCACGGTTTTAAAGCAAACGGTCGCATAAAGGCCGCAGAGGTCTTAGAATGTATAATCCTTGTGGTTCACAGGTCTAAAGCTGTCAAAGTTTAAAGCTGTCTCCAATAGTCCATGCCACCTGAGGAGGTTGCAGAGTCAGGCATTCAGTTGAGAATTTTTGAGCCAGTCACCTGAGTTACATTGAAGAGCTACCTCGCCTTAGTAATCAGTTGTCCTGCTGATAACAATCCCAGCTTCGTGAAAGCTGAGATCAGTACCTGTGCCCCGGCGAGTCTGGCTCACTTCAGAAGTAGGAAAGACTGGTTCTGAGTGCTGAAAAGCACCTAAATAACTCAACAGGAATGTCAGATCACTACTAAACACCAAACACAGCAAACAGCACAGAGCCCTAGTCCTTTCTGAGCCTGGGAACGCATATTTGAGGAAGATAGTTGTGAGTTCCAGGGGATTCTTTCAAAAAATTTCACTTGGGGCTCTTCCAGTGAGCTGGGAGTCCCCCAAGAAGCTAGTTACGTTTACTGCCATGGACGCTGGGTGGAAGCTCCTTCCTCTACTTCCTAGATCACCCACCCCCGACCTCGAGAATGGGGAACTACTACTAAAAAAATTTCAGATATGGACATTTCCCCTTGCTAGGCCATCGTCTGCCTTTGGCCTTTGCTTTTCAACTGTAAATGAATAGTTCAGAAAACATTCCCTTGAAAAATGCCACATAGCCATCACCCTTACCCCTGAGAGAAAGGAGGGGCTCAGAGCCAGATACCCTAGGACCTGTTGCACATGTCTGGGTATCATTGTCATTTTTTTAAAGATGATGCCTCAATTTCTTTCCCACAAAATGTGCCCCCACCTTTACTGAATCATCCCCCCAAAGTACTGATTTCCCACAGGGCTTCCCAAGAGACCTTCTAGTTTTAATGATTGTATTTTAAACCGTTTCATCAACAGAAATCCTTAATCAACACTGATAAGAATCAGCTAATCAATATTGATTGAGAAGTAACTGCTCCATGCAGCAGCATGGATGATCTAAAGGATGTCACGTGAAGGGAAACAAGCCAGGCACCAAGAGTACAGCATGTGTGAGTTCCTTTAGACACAGCTCGAGAACAGGAAAAACTAGTCTCCCGTGAAAAATGAAGGATGGTAAGGGTGGTGGGTGGTTGGAGATTTGACGAGCTTGATGCTTTCCTGAGCGTGAGATAAGGCTCCTATCTGTGTCTTAATAGGGGCCGGGTGACGCAGGTGTCTGCATTATCAACTTCCATTAACAAGCACATTTGAAATCAGGGCCAGTCTTTATTTGCTTAAGAAAAGATTGAAAGATTGAGAGTCCCCCCCCCCCATTACTTATGTCAATACAAAAGCATTTAGGGAATATTTGAAATGACACCTACAGTGAAACTTCAAATGCATAAAAAGTAGCGAATGCCTAGGTGGCTAGCTATGCTGCCTAAAGAAAGCAATAAGGTCTTAGAGCCTAGCACGTGGGAAGCAGGAGGATCACTTTGCTTTCGGAGTCAGCATGGTCTATACGCTGAGATTCTATCTCAGAAAGACAGAAGAATGAAAAGAGGTGCTAGAAGGGGATCAATGAGTCTAGGGAAGAGACTTGGTCAACTGTAAAATTTCTCGTTGAAATGCCAATTATAAAATGCTGAGGAAGTAATTATTGATAGGCCTGATATTATCCAAAGTTCCAAGAACATGGAAGAAACCACCCAAATACTGGACCTCAGCAGGGTAGAGCAAAGCATACATATTCAAGGACTGGTAGGGGTGTAGATGGAGGTAGTAACCAAAGCACACTATTTGTTTTTCCCCCTATTCCTTGACCTTCTAATTCTTTTCTTCATTGCAGTAAAGTCCAAATTAAAGAGAAGGAATATATAATGCACCCTTTAAAATCTTTTATCTTGTTTGTAGACTATGTTTTATGTATACGTCTGTTTAGCCTGCATGTGTGTATATTCACTACATGCATGTCTAGGGTCTAAAGACATCATAAAATTACATTCGCTACCCCGGACCTGGAATTATGGATACCTGTAAACCACACTGTGGCTTCTGGGAACTGAACCCAGCTGCTCTGAAACCATCTCTCAAAGCTTCTCTAGCCTTGTTTGCAGAAAAGTTATCGCATCCTTTCAAGTCCTAGTCTATGGAATGAATACCTCTCTGTCTCTTTTCAGCAGAGAAAGAGGATACTTACATATCTAGCAAGGTCCTCTCGTCCTATGATGGGCCACTGCTTCAGACTCTTCGTCAAGCCTACCAGAAATTCTGCCCAGTCATCCCTCCAGGTAAGCACAACTTTTGCATATATATCTGTCTCCCTGGATTATTCTCATTCTTCCTCATTATAAGAAATTGTACATAGAAAAAACCCCTACCACCTAAGGTTGGACTACACATGAAACAGTAAAAGTCAGGTTAAAGTAATAGTTCCCACACCAATCATAAATAAGGCCTGAGTTTACCCACCAAATATAAATTAAGAACAAACATAGTTTCCAAAGTTTTATTTTACATACACAAAATATCTGAATTAATTTTCTTTTGGAAACAAAACCTGTAAATCTGTAGCATTATCGGGACTAATTTAGTATGAGGCTATTTTAAATTTCCTTTGGATATGGCCCTGAGTGGATATCATTATAATTTTGCCTGTCCTGGCCAGGTGTGCCTCACACTCACTGTCGATGTGAACAGAGTTTTGTTTTCATGTTCTCTTTAACAAACCATCACAGAAAATCTCTCTAAACATTAGATCCAAAACTTAGGCAGTGTGGGACTAATGTCTCCATTTTATTCTTTATGATCCAGTGTTCTTATTGATATTTTATCACTTTTGGAGCTATGGGGATAAATAGTCGTGCTTATAAAGTTTTTTTTTTCTTAGAATTGAGTCTTTGAGGGGAAAAGATCCTGAGTATAAGTTGCTGTCGCTTTCTATGTTCACAAAGCACCTAGAAATGTTCCCTGGTCCTTTTCTGTGGCACTGGTGTAAGGAGGTGCCCCAATGGTGGATGGCACCTGACTGATTTGATGACCTGGTTCATAAAAATCCTATGGTACTTTGCTTTTATAACCCAAACTGAGCCATTTGTTCAAGTGACCAATCTAAATGCTCTTGCAAACCTTGCAGCTCCTAAAAGGAACCTAAAGAAATTTACACTTCCGGAAGCAGGTAGCATTTGAACACTGACTGGGCCCAGTGCATGCTGGGAGTATGTTTTCACCCCACTTGCAGGCAGGTTTTCCAATGAAATACAGAATGAAACCTATGTCTTCATCTAAGGGGGTTAGGGAGGGAGGAAAGCTGCTGGAACTTGAGAACAAGAGACTTGAATATATTGAGTTATCTGGGAATTTTTCCAAAACATGTAAATTTAAGTGTCAAAGAAAAATGATTACACCTGCCAGTGGTCATGGTGTTTCATGTTTTGGTTAATGTTTCCCAATAAATTACAACTACGTGTCTGTGTTTGACACTTCTGTTCTCAAGCCAGTAGTCTCTTTAACTGATATGTGCTCCAATTTAGAAGTTATTATGATTTCTGCCAGCAGAAATCCTTAATAAATAAATAAATTTAAAAAAATAGAAGTTATTATGAATATCAAAATGGGTTGATTGTAACATTTATGTTTAATTTTCTCATTTGAAAGATAAATCATTTTTATGGTTGTTTTATAACAAGAGTGCGTAAGGACAGTTAAGTAAATATTAGCAAGCATAGGGATATTGACCCAGTATAAATGTCTGTATCTTCAGTGCTAGCCATAGTATATGTTTGCTGATACATAGATATTTTTATAAACATCATTCAGAAATTATTTCAGGACAATGAAAAAATTCCTTTTTCTTTTGTCAGTAAAGGCATAGAAAATTTTTAAATGGCAATGAAGGAGGAAATTTGATTTCCAGAAGATTATTATTTTATGCACTGAAGTAATGATATTTTTCTTAAAGCCAGTTAGAAACTGGAGAAATCAACTATTTTTGTGAAGAGGAACTTAGGGGATTTTTTTCCTAGTAGACCACACATGTAACATGCCTTCATAGTGCAATTTGCCAATGGACAGAGCTGCATCACTAAAATTACAGGGGGTTGGCAGTTAAGCAAGCAACACCCACAGTCCCTACATAGTTCTCACTAGCTTCTTAATATTTCTGGAAGACTCTTCTCTGGTTTGGGAGCTGGGTTTTGTTCTTAAACTGTAGTAAAGTACCCATAACCAAGTTTACCATACTGAACTATTTTTAAGTTTGATGGTGTTTAGAGCATTGATGTTGTGCAATAATCTCTAAAAGCTTTCCACGTTGCAAAACTGAAAGTCAATCCAATAAATACCTCCCTTTGTCTTCCTCTTACTTTGGGCACCTGGCCACAACCATTTAACCCTCTGTCACTAGGTTCTCCATATAAAGTGGCTGCCTACAGCGTCTATATCAGATTTCACTGAGCAAATGTTCCTGAGGTCCATGCACATTGCAGTATATGTGAGGATCCTCCCCTTCTGCTGGGGTGTAACTCATCAGTAGAATGGGTTCCATTTCTGGTAATTATTGCAAAACAAAGCAAAATATATCTTCATTTTGAAAAAAGTGTCTGTGGGGGGGGTGTGGGCATATGTGTACATGCAGGTAATTGCCCCCGTGTACACAGCCAGAGGCTGGAGTTGATACTGGATGTCTTAATCCATCTCTCTCTAGTTTATTTTTGAGGCAGAGTATCTCTTACTGAACAGTGAACTCATGATTTAAGAAGACTGGCTAGCCAGTGGTGTCTGGGGATTCCTCTGTCTTCCACACAGTTGGTGTTATAGACAAGCATCCCCCACATCTAGGCCTTATGTGGTGGGTGGGTATCTGAATTTGGGTCCCCATGATTGTACTTTCCTCACTGAATCATCTCCCCAGTCCCTACTCTCTATTGTTTAAGGCTGATGTCATTATGTTTGAATTATGCATTTTTCTAATACATTGTCTTGTGATAGACAGTTGAGTTGTGCCTAACATTTGGCTCTTTTGAATAATTCTGTTTTGTTGGGTATAAAATATCTCTTTATGTCCCTGATTTCAATTCTTTTGGGCAATATACTAGATACCATGTCTAAGTGTAATACTGACCAAGTCGGTTGCGTCATGCTTAAGAAAGGGCAATGTAAGGTCGTAATATGAAGACCTGTAAGTAGAGCAGCTGAAGGACTTAGGAGAGGGTCCAACCGGAAAAGAGAAGAAAGGAAGCCGAGTGTGTTAGACAGACTGTCAAGTAAGATGACTTGAAATTCTGCAATGGCATTTTGGGCTTGGTGGATGGAGGTTGCATGAAATTTGACTTTTAACTCAATAGAAAGACCATTTGTTTCTGTAACCAGCCAGGATACAGTGATTCCTCGCCATCAAATATAATCAAGCAGAGGTTTCTCTGGACTATTCTAAAAAGAAAGTGAGAACAAGAGATTCTCTGTCATGACTGGGAGGTTGTGCTGGGGAATTTCCTGGGAATCAGATCCACACACAAAGAATATCTAGCAGCAAGCCTTCTCATACTCTCCCCCAACGTGCTCCTCTGAATGCAGTCTCAGAATCAACAGTATTGGCATCTACCTGGCATCTACCTATATAATTCCTGCCTTGTGGGACTGAAGAAAGGGATCAAGAGTTCAAGTCTAGTCCAAACTACCTAATGAGTTCCCAACCATGTCTGAAAAAAGAAACAAAAAACAAACAAACAAACAACAACAACAACAACAAAAACAGAATCTTGGGAATCTCAGGTCTTTGTTCCAGAACTCTCTGAGTCAGAACCTGCAATTATATAAGATGTTCATGTGATTTATATGCATGTTAAGGTTTAAGAATCCCTGGCCTAATATACAAGGAGCCTAGTCTTCCAGAATTGTGTTGCTTGTACTGCTCTTTCTACCTACCATCCATTCTCTCTCAGTCAGCAGAGAACTGTAGACAAATGAACAAACCCAGCTGAGGTCAGCTGAATGGATCTTGGTCAGCAGAACCTTCCACTCAACCCATACTCTTGTGAGAATTAACAACTGGTTCTTTTAAATCAGGCTTAGAACTGGTTTGTTGGATAGCATCATTTCAGCAACAGATCTTTCCTCTGTGGGTGAAATTAAAAACAAAACAGACAAACAAGCAAACAAAAAACCAAGTAGAACTGCAAAGTGTCTGCTCTTACCATTCAATGGAAGATCATTGTCACTAGTGAGCTTCTGAGAGCTACATGCATCTCTCTGGGTAACCAACTGAACTCAGCAACCTCTACTTGAGTCAGCGAAGAGTGAAGATGGCATCACTAGAGACTTGTTCTGCTCAGTGTACCTACGGTATTTTCAGGCCTCTCTGCAACAAATCTTGACTTAAACTTTGTAACCAAATTTTTAGATTAATGTGACTGACCAAAGCTCTCTGTCCTTCCTGTAATAGATGCTGTATGTTCCCCAGAGCATGGAGAACTCTTGCAGTCAATAGACGGAGTTCTCATGTTCTTGTGCAATTCAGTTACAAAAAGGGGTAGGATGGTAAACTTTCCAATCATCAGTTGGGTGGGTTCCCAACCTGTAGTTGTTATTGTAATTACATCATTCCAGGCAATGTTACATAAACTGATGGAATAAGTGTGCCAAAAGAGAGCTGTTGCTTCCATGCATACTAAATCAAATATAACTGGAGGAAAACAAATATGAAGAGCTAAAAGTAGATTCTCACCGAATAAACGTGACCAAGGCAACTTTAACAGAATTGAAAATGTCTTAAAAATAGAGAACAGAGTTTGCATTCTGACTACTATGCATTTTACTTCCTTTGCAGTTTAAGAATGAACACTAAAAAGATGATGTATTATCTGTGTAATTGGATGCAATCCTACCACTGTAAATTAAAAAAAAATGTCTTATGTTAAAAGATGGGCTGACAAATATCAATTTGCATGTTTTCTGTTGAAGTGAAGCATTTGTGTATCATCTTTCACGATACCATTTTTAACCAGTGTTTTTGATTAACAAACCAATTACAAGTGATGATTGTATCACTTCAGGAGGTTTTATTCTATTACTGGAGTCTGGACCAGTGCCTGACATATAACAGAAACACGATTACCAGCTGTTGAATGAATCTGTTTTAGATGGCTGGCAATATACATCATAACAAAAGCAGACATGTTTTCACACACCAATGTGTTTTAATACTGACATTTAAGAACCAGTAACCTACGGAAGAAGAAGAACTGTCTTAGTAATTCAGTAAATCTTTCTAAGTATTGCTTCTTTATAAAAGACTTTAAATAGAAGCAGAAAATTCAGGAGTTTGCCATTATTGATAATGCGCTACTAGCGTGTAGAAGCATCATCGGGAAGGCTTGTAATTGTGAAACTAAACTTACAGAATGTGTAGTTAGTCTGAGCATCCTAGAATTTACATTGCGAACAAGGTCCTTCTGTAAAGCCCAAACTCTGAGAGTCACCAACCTACTAATCCCTGAAGTGGATAATTACTAAGGCCATCTGCCTCTCCCTCTGGCCATGCACATCCTGGACCATTTAATTCCTTCAAATGGGACACCTGATTGGACATTTGACTTCTGTGTTTTCCCAACCAGTTTCCAGTTGTCTGGGTTCCTTGAGGAACAGAGTGAGACAACTGAGGTGTGCAATCCTGGGTCATTTGTGAAGCACAATAGTGTCATTTTCTTGTTTGATGTAACCCTACAGCAACACTCTAAAAGTGGCAGTAATATACCCACGCTACAGATGGGAGGACATCTGTGACATTCTGAACTGAGGTTCAGAAGGACAGACCCTTGTATACCCACTTTCCTCCACAGAGTTATGTAGCTAGTTATCAATGGCATAAGTGTCATGGTGGATTGAGTGAGACTTGAGGGCCTTCTTTTTTCCATAGTAGCAGTGAAGGCTCTGGGTTACTATGCAGTTAGGATGGACAATTAAATCTAGAGTAGAAATTCTTAGACTCTAATCTGCAGGCAAACCCTGTGGACACCTTACAAAAATGCAGATTCTTATTCTATAGGAGGAGGAAAGGCCCAAGGTTAGATCCTACATTTCTCACAAGCTGCTCATTGATGCTGAGACTGCTGGTCTCAGATCATGCTCGTAAATCCTAGCAGCACCAGGGCAGACCCTGGATGTCTGCAGGCAGAAAAGAGAGCTCCTAACAAGTGCTTTTAAGCAGGTCACACCCACAAGATAATTTGCCTTTCTTTCTTTCTTTCTTTCTTTCTTTCTTTTCTTCTTTCTTCTTTCCTTTTTTCTTTCTTTTCTTTTCAATTTAAAGAAGGAACAGGACATTTCCTATTTTAAAAACTGAGTTCATATTCATAGAGGTGCTCCAAGGCCATATAATCTGCATGGAGCTGAGTCCCCAGAAGCTTGTGCCCTACCATGATTCCCAGGGAAAAGAGGAGGGGGTGGGTCTCTGTTCACTTCAGAAGCATGCAAAGGGAATCTGCTTGGTCCTCCTAATTACCATCGAAACCAAACCAGTGTCTGGAATTTGAGCGGAGAGACTGTAAATGCTTCAAGCTTTAAAACTCTTTCCTAATTTCCAGCCTATCACTGGCTTCTTTTCCAGTTTTACACTTTAATGTTTTCCCTCACTGACCTGGGTTTGATTGTTCAGACGTTTAACCTCAGCCCTTGGGAGGCAGATACATGTGGATCAATGTGAGATCCAGGCCATTTTGGTGTTCTTTCAAGAACTCTAGCTAAGGATACATAGTGAGACTTTGTCTCAAAAGCCAATCAGTCAAGCAAACAAACAAACAAAAAGCCTAAAAATGTTCCCATTGTAGTTATTTTTTCTGTGCTGAGTAGCTGCATAAACCTAGAGCCTCTTGTGTGCCACAAATAAGTGTCTTTCAAGTATGTTGGGGGGGGGGCAGTTGCCCTTAGACTCCAGTCAGATGTCTGTGACCTGGAGTTACAGTTGGTTGAAGCCGCCCAACATGGGTGCTGGGAATGGAACTTGAGTACTCTGGAATGGTATTACCTGATCGTAACCCTTGATCTGCTCTCTGGTCCCTTCTTTTTACTTTTTATAGCAAAGTCTCACTAAGTTGCCCAGGCTGGCTTTGAATTCACTCTGTAGTTCAGGCAGGACCTTCTGTTTCAGCCACTCATATTGCTAGAATTATAGTTCTTTTCCACCAGACCCATCTGAAATTCTTCTTGGTGTAGTACTCTGTGAGCTTTGACAAATGCCGTCTAGACACAGGGCATTCCCATCGTGCTCAATTTCCTGCTATGGTCCTAGGTAAAAGTCCCTTCCCCTAGATGTTATAGTTCTACCTTTTATAGAATGTCCCATGAATAGAATCAGACAACAGTGGCCTTTTGAGTCAGATTCTTTGACTCAGCAGAATGTACTCATGATTAACATATGTTTCTGCATGTTAGTAAGTTCTATCCTTTTAAATTTCTGAATGACATGCTAAAACCAGTTTGTCTACCCCTAACTGAGAGATCTTAACATTTCATCCTTTATTTCCAATGAATACAGCTGCTAGAAAGACTTGTGCACAGGCTTTTGCTTAAACACACGTTTTATTTCTCCTAGGTAAGAATCAAGGAGTAGGCTTATTTGGTCACTTGGTAAGAAAATGACAAACTGTTTTCCCAATGGCTACGCCATTTGGCATTCATCCTAGCAACCTCTCAGTGTTACTTCTGAGATTGCTGGCCTCTGACCACGGGGCATGTTTCACTTTGGGGACCTCAGTGAGGAGCTGCTGTGAGCAAGAGCCACCCAAGAGAATGTTGAGATCAGAGGTTTGGGGAAAGCTGGAGAGGCTGGATTCCTTTCCCTAGTCCCTTCCTAGCCCCATCTGTTGAGGTCTTCCTGGCGGTTCCTGGCCTATGTCTTTGAGTCCACCTCTTCCCCAAGGAAGTATGCAGTCCTCCAACACTACCCTTCTGGCTAGATAATGTGGCTGTGAGAGACGCTCCTCCCCACCTGAAAAGACTGAAATGTTCTGAGATCAGTCCTCAACACACTTACTACTGACACACCTCTAGCAGTCTCATATTCTCCTGTCCTTCACTGGGCAGCTGTGGGGCCAGCCCCTTGTCCCAGCTCAGCCCCTGTGTGTTAACCTGAAAGCTGTTCCTATCATTTAATCCAGATGAAAATCTTCTCGTGTGCCTGTGCTCCCACCCGCTCCCTGAGGTACAGTCTGCCAAGGTAAACCTGGGCTTAAGTCCTGTCTTATAGAAAGAAGATGAGAAATGTTACAGGTTTCCACGCTCTATTCAAGATACAGACTCTTTCCTAATCTAGAAGTGTGAGTCCTCACCCCTGCTGGGCTTTCTGAAAAAAAAAAATGACACTTGAGATTTTTTTTTTTCCTGTACATTCATTTCTGAAAAGAGCATCATTGAGCAGAGGTAAACTCGAGATGGCTTGAGAGGAGCTGTGTCGTCTTTCAAATTTCCTATCACCCAGCTGTGTAAGGTCTTATTGATGGCCAGCTGAGTTCCTTTGGGGTTTTAATTTTGGAGGTGTTTTTGTTTTTATTTTGACAGGTTCTGGCTGTGTAGTTCAAGTTAATCTCAAATACATTATGAACCCAGACTGACTTCACATTCCCGGTCTCCTTGCCTCAGCCTTTAGAATAGTGAGATTACGAGACTAGACCAGCTCACTGTTACGCTGGCCGCCAGCTGAATTCTTTCAGTTTAGAAAATGTGGATAGAGGAGGCTGTGAGCATCAAATATAGCTTTTATATTCCAGAATCACTGGCATGTGTCATGAGGAACACAGAGACTCTCCCACCCCATCGCTGCAGACTTGAAAGAACATTCCCTATAAGAGTTCCCTAGTTCCCGCAGTTTCAGAAAAACAAAACACCATAGAAAATTTCGTACACAAAATAAATTCCTTTTGGCTTGTTTCAGGACCCAAGCAGTATTCAGAGAATAAATGGTCTCAGGTGACTAATTAAAGGTGACTTCCTTATAAGGAAAATTACTATATGAACCCCATGAAAAATCTTTATCCCTTGTTGTGTAATATTTATTAAACTTCTACTTTATATAAGATGATCCAGGAAGCATATGGAGAAAACCAAATGTGAAGACCATCCAGAGAGCTTTGTAATCATAGAGCACATTAAAAAAATAATATCAGAATTGTATCAGGAACATTAAACCCGTAGTCAGCATGGACAACCTTAGCTACACAATGAAATCACCTGGGGAACTCTAAAAATTGCTGATGCCTCAGCCCCACCCAAGAGATCTTGATTTAATTGGTCCAGGTTGTAGCTTGAGCACTGAGGATGTTTAACATCTTCCAGTGTGTAGCCATGATGGAAACTCCAGGCACTCAGCTGCACAAAAGAAGAGAGAAGAAGAATGACATTAAACCAGCACCTTCCCTTTCACCAGGGACCCTCCAAAGTGTATCTCACCCAGGAGTGTAGAATGAGACAGGCTTCAGGACTCACAAACACACGGGGATGTGGAACTGTACCACGATAGGAACTGAGAAAACGCCATACTGATTTGTGTAGGATGGGATTGAATCATAACGGTATGAGAATAAATGATGGAGACTCTAGAAGGACATGTTCCATGTGCAAAAGCAGCTTAAAATTGTTCTACAAGAATAATATTTTAGTAGACCTGAGTGGAGACTCCAGCACTACTATTGACTAGCTCCATAATTTCTCTAGCCTTTATTTTCCCATCTGAACAATGGATACAATAAATGTCTCTTCCTTTTATGGTGGAGAGAAAAATCAAGTCATGTATGTAATGAACTTAGCTTGATTCTTGGCACGTAAGCTCTCTACATGTTTGAGATGTCCATTATCAGATCAATGGTGGTGGTTAGTAGTGTGCCCATAGAGACCTAAACTAACCTCACTTAATGGAAATGAGTGAAGTTCATTTGGGGTTAATAGGGTCTAGAAACCTAGTTCACTGTATGAGTATTTGCTTGAGGACCCGTGGTCAGATCCCAACACCTAAGTCAGATAGACAGGTGTATGTAGTTGGGTGTCTCTGAAACCTCAGGGTTATAGGACCAGGAGACAAGAGAATCACTGGGCTTAGCATCTGCCAGCCTACCTCTGGGTTCTGTTAAGAGACCTTGCCTCAAAGTAATAAAGTGTAGAATGATAAATTAGAACACCAGTGTTCTTCTTTGACCTTCTGAGAGCACATAGACAGAAATTTAAAAAAAAAATTTGAGAAAATAAGCCAAAAGTAACTCTTATAAACCTCATAATGATTGATCCATTTGAACCCCGAGACTCTTTCCTGTTGGAGGAAAGTCTGAGTATATGCCGTACATATAGAGAAAGAAAGAGGCTGTTCAACTAGGGATTTGGGCAGCATGTTTTATATATATAATAATTGTCCAATGAAGAGATTTACTGGGTTAATTTTGAGTTGAAATGGAAGCATCTAGGACAGGAGTAATAGAGATTTGCTTCCACAGGAGGGGAGAGGAGGGTAGGGTAGCGAAAGAGAGAGGAGGGGAGGGGAAGGCGGGGAAAAGAGTGGGGTTAAGTTTGGCAATGGACAATTAATTTCTAGGCTTGACTGATTGCAACTAGGAAACAGAAGTGATCCGAGTGAGGAGAAAGAGGACCCTGGTTTTGCATGTTGTAATGCAGATCCCAATGAGTGGGCAGCTGAGGTGAAGTCTAGAGATTGTCTCACTAGCAAGGAGGCTAGTGAAGAGCGTCTGCTTACTTGGGTCCTGCTCTAGGCCCTTGAGCCCATTCTTCTCGTTGCCAAGGGAAAAATGAAAAGGGTGACAGGAAGAGTCCATTGTTTTCCCAGAGATCAAGGCTCATGTATCCTTGTGGGCTTTATGTCTCTAAACTAAAGCACAGGTGGGAGTTACTAACCTCTCATTTCACTCTGAGGACCAAAGTACCCAGTCTCTGCAACCAGCCCTCCTTCAGGTGGTCTTCCTGTAATTTGCAAAGTCCTTCCAGTGCTGACCTCTCAGAGAGCTGCTAGATAGTTCCATAAAATCCTGCTAGTTTTGCACAAAGCATCCGAGTTAAGTAGGACTCCCTTTGAGGATTTTGTACACCGACTGGCGACCCTTTCTTCCCAAAGAGTCTGACTCAGCAGATCTTAGGTAGTACCCAAAAATATGCTTGGCAAGAAGCCTTTCCTGGGGCCACTGCTACCACTGCTGCTGCTTAGAGGTCCACACTCTGAAGGGCCCTAGCCAAGTCTCCCCTTTTCTGCTAGCTCCCTCAGCTGTGGATTCTTGAATGTGGACCACTGTTTATCTTCAGGGGAATGGAATTAAATTTTAGCGAACGCTCTAGCTGACGTTCGTTGGCATCCGATTCCAAGGTGTAGCGTCTCTTTGGTAGGACTCAAGCATTGTTTTAAAGGCAACTTGGTGGGAAATAGAATATGTAATGTCCATATCCTTTCCAGAAGGCCCAGTTCTTCTAATGTCTTACCTGAGCACATGAGCTATGAAGGTGTAAGAGGTGTACGAAGGGTCAGATGTCTCATTAAGACTTTGCGAATTTAAAGTCTATGTTACAGTGATGCGTTTTCTTTCCTCGTCTTTTCTTTTTTTGCTGTTGTTTTGTACCTGGGGAATATTTTGGAAGGTAGACATTCTCTTCCTATTGACATTCTTGACCACCATGTCCACACTGCTGAGCTTCTTTTGAAGTTTGAGTCCTCAGACATTTCCGGCAAGGAATCCCTATGTCTCTTCTCCATCTCGTGAGATGAAATTCTGTTTGATTTAGTTAGGGTACCACCTCATCTTCTTTCTTGGCCCCCCAAATAGAATTTGAAACACGTCCAGGTATCTTTACAAGGAGCAGCCTGCCGTCTGAATGATCTGCTCAAACAAAGCCACTTTTCAACCACTGCCCGTTTTTAAGTCCTGCAGCTGGGTTTTGAGGTTTGGTTACCAAAGGGGAAAGATAAGGATAGGCTGCTGCTTCTTGGTGACTGGAGGCTATGTCTACGGATGGCCATGTTGAGAAACCAAAGCAGCCTAGTGTTGGGTATAAGCAAATGCTTCTTAACCCCTATTTGGAATTTGCAATTCCTCAGTCGCCTGCCGAGAAGCCTCAAGTGTGCGCGTTGCTTTTTACCTCTCCAGCTCTGTGCTGGGAACCCACCGGTCCTGCAGTACCTACACTGGGTTCTTCTCTCCTACAGAAGGGCGGTTCTTAGGCAACAGCTGGAGTTTATTTTGATCTCTGTCTTTTGAAGCCAGAAACTGTTCATGTGTAACTTTAAAGAAAACTGTGATTTTTTTTTTTTCCTAGCACAAAGCTGCAATTTCAAGGCAGGATTCTATTAAAAACAGACAAATAATTCCCATTCCTTCCTGGTCCTGCCTATTGTTTTCTTAAGTTTGTTTGGATTCCCAGATTGAATCCTTCTGTCTTAGTCTCCAAAGAGAGGGTCCTGGCCATGGCTGCCCCATGAGGTTGACTGTCTGGTGAGGTCCTCAGGGGACACTTCCTGTTTCTCTGTCACAGAGGCCTACGGAGGATGTGGGAGAATGTCTCCTGTCTTCCCTATTCAGAGAGCCTTTTATTTCCTCCTTATGTTTTGTCTATAGCCAGCTTTGGTTTTCCTTAGAAGAACTGTTCCTCGGAAGAAGTGTTGGTCCAGAGCCAGCACTACTTATAGATACTCGGTAAGTCCCGGTGTTGGTTTAAAGAACCCAGGACTGTATTCAACACCCAATCCACAGCACCTACAGAAACACATCAAAGACCGCTATCTGCTGCTAGCCACATGCTTCTGGGTGCCTCCAGTGCATGATGCCCCGTGTGTACAACATGATCCTTTGCCAAGGAAGAATCCTTTATGATGCAGCCATGGCTCCATTCTCCCAGAGATCCCTGGTGTGGTCAGTCTCTTTCACAAAGTCATTGCCCATTGGTCAGAACTGGATGCTAGTTGCAACTCAGAATCAAGAGTTGGCTTTCCAATGGAGAACAGACCTGAAATAGAAATGGGCTGTTATTGTCGCCTTCATATGATTTTTTTTTCCTCTGTTACAGCATGACCATATAATGGCCTAGCGGGGACAGCGGGACATCCCTGTCCCCTTTCATTTCTCTAGGGAGGGTGCACATTCTTGGTGACAGGTGTCGATGCACTCAGTTATACACACAGGTAAATGTAGACTTGCTGAGAGATCTGTTGAGAGAGGAAGCGATTATTTATTTCAGGCTAAGTATTCTGAACTGTGTCTGGTGAAGAATCGTAGGCTTTAAGCGGAAGCCTCTGAAGCTCCTTTCTCAGAGTATTCCAAGTAGAAACGGGCAAGCCACATTCTTTCTAAGTTTGCCTTTTCCTTGGGGGAAAGCGCGGGCTGCCTGAGACTGGCAGATGCAAATGCTCTGAGCATCCTGACAAAGATAGGAACTTTAGGCTAGTGCAAAAAGAAAAAAATCCAAATAAACAGATTTTCAAACAGACCAGCTTTCCTCTTGGTAGCTGAAAAGGAAACCCCACATCCAGGGGGAATGCAGATCAAAGCGAAGTCCACAAATGATGCAGAAACACATAAAATAACAAACAAGCCCGGTGGGAAGAGGGAACTTTTTGTAAAAGAATAGGCCTCTTCATATTACACTGAAACTGAATGCAAGATTGCAAGCTAAGATACATGAGCTGGGAATACAAAGCTATAGTTTCTTTTCCCTTTTTGGGGGGCTGGGGGTTATACCTTTAATAGGTCACTTTGGAAGCCACTAAAAGCAGCAGACAAAAGATAGGGCCCTTGTTGGAAACCTTGCCTCCTTTACCTTTGGCAGTTGTCTTTGCCTCTCTCTTGGTATAAACTGGACAGAGTAATTAATCTATTCTGGCTGTAAAAGTGGAGCCTGAAATGCCCTGGCCTGTGAACGTTTCATATCAAAAGCAGAGCCTTTTTCATTCTTCAAAACCCAGTTCTACAGACTGGTGTCCCAGGTGAGAAACAATTAAAATGGCTGACGTGATAATATTTTCGTTTGCAGATCGTCCTTTCCTCAGTTGTAAAAATTTATTTGAGTGAACTTTTCAGGAGAATCATAGTTAGCAAGGCAGAAGAACCAGTCTTGGAGAGCTTTATCTTTGGGAACTAGGCCTGTTTAACATATATCTATGTTGCTAGCAGGGGCTGAGCGGCTACTAAACAGCACCGCATGCTGTTGCTGTCTATTTAAAAACTGGGATCACTGCCTTTGCTAAGTGTTCTATCCTATATGGGGGCACTGGGATGAGTGCTTGTGGTGTCAGGCCTCTCTTTTAAAGACCTTGAGGTGTTATCAGGCTTTGCATTGAACTTGGTACTCATGTGTGTCTTTCACTAGGAAAGAGGACCCGACTGTCACCTTTAGATAATTTTTAGTAATGTCTCTCAGGCTGTGTGAGTGACCTCAGAAAATTATTACCTGAGTCTGTTTCTCCTAGTGGGATTTTGGGTCACCACATGTATTTGACTTCAAGTGCATGGGCTCTCACTGAATTGTTCTCTCTGGAAATGACATCACTTTGCCTTCCTGCTACCATAGAACAATTCTACCTTATTGTTTCATATTCTTGGAAATGCTGTGGTAATATACAAAATAAACCAGTTCTCTATCTATCTATCTATCTATCTATCTATCTATCGATCTATCTATCTGAGTAGAATTGGGGTAGGTTAGGTGTGCCATGGCATGTATTGGAGGCCAGAGGACAACTTGTAGAAGTCATTCTCATCTCCTACCATGTGGTTGGGGACTGAACTCAGGTCATCAGGCTTGCTGGCAGGTGTCTTTACCCACTGAGTTATATTGCTGGCCCAGAATAATCTGTCTTATCCTCACATCATAAGCTGACTTCTCTATATTTCAATGATAGGCTCTTCAGCTACCTAGACTGGATTCTTGAATGTGACATGGAGCATAGACAGCAGTGTGACAAGCTGTCCTTCCAGCCTCATTAATTCCTGACCCATTGTTTCCCCAATAATCTACGGTTCTTTTCCTGTCACACTTTTATACATCCTTGAGTTTGTCCCTGGGGTCTCCATTCTGTCCCCCTGACCTTTGCTTGTTTCTATACTGAGACTATACTCTGCCTTAGTATCAAGCATACACAAATGGTAGATATTTGGTAGAACTGGTTTTTCAGTTCATCTCCATTCTTTTTAAATTTGGCTCGCCTATCCTTGGGCCTTTTCTTTTCCATATATAGTTTGTAATCTGCATGTCAAAGTCTATGAAAAAATTCTGCAGATATTTTTTATTTTCAAATTAATTATGTTAAAATGATGTTTGAATTTCCAGATTGAAGTTCTTACAATTTTAAATCTTCCCACCTATAAACATGGTATGCTTCCTTGTATTATTATTTACTAAGGCTTTTTACTGAAATATTTGTTGATAGAATTCTTGCCAATCTTTTTCCAAGACAGCATCTTTTTATTGCTTCAACTTTTGCTTTTGGCAACCAACAACACCGACTTGTGCGTCCCATATCTTTATTCCATAAAAACCCAGATTTTTAAATGTATTCGGTGGTAAAGGGAATGTATATAATATAGTGTTTCTCTTCAAATTTCATATTCTCACTAGAAGCAGAGAAAGGTGGACCAATGAGAGTACATGGGCATTCTATGGTAGCATGCCAGCTGTTCCCCTTGGGAGTTGGTGGTAACGTGTCCAGTTAGAAAGAAGCCACAGACAGACTGGTTCAGTTAGAGAAGGACCTGCAGGAAAGGTGGGTGAAAAGTTCAGTAGCATTTTGATCACTAGATGAAATATGTGAGTAGAAAGAAAGCATGTGCCCATAAATTTGTATATATTTTGATAACAAGATCGAGGACTGTAAGAATGAAGACTGTGGTTGGGTGATAGAGAACCTTGAATGTCAGGATCCATGCCTTATCTTTTGCTCTCTAGAAAGTCTCCCAAAGCTAGAGGATTCCTTGAGCTTTAATGGTTGGCCACTGAGTCCTTTCCACAAAGAGGCAGTTGGACAGCACAAGTAGGCTTCCATTATATTTTTTTAAATTAATTTTTTAAAATTTATTTTTTCATTCAAAAATTTACACTTCCTTCTCTCCTCCCATTCCCCTCCCACTCCCTCACTCACCCTCCTCACTCACCCTCCTCCCTCCCATCCCTCCTTAAAAGAGGGCAGGGAACCCTGCCCTGTGGGAAGTCCAAGCACCCCCCCCCCCCATCCAGGTCTAGGAAGCTTTGCATCCAAATAGACTAGGGACCCAAAAAGCCAGTACATGCAGTAGAAACAAGTCCCAGTGCCTTTATCAATGACTTCTTAGTCAACCCCCATTTTCAGCCACATTCAGAGAGTCTGGTTTGATTGCATGCTCATTCAGTCCTGGTTCAGCTGGATTTGGTGAGCTCCCATTAGAACAGGCACACTGTCTCAGTGGGTGGACCAACCTCTAGACTTAATTGCTCATCTTCTCCCTCCTTCTGCTCTTCAACTGGATCTTGGGGTCTCAGTCTTATGAGGGACTTTGTCTCTATCTCCATCTGTCGCCAGACGAAGATTCTATGGTGATATTCAAGATAATCATCAGTGTGATGGTGGGGCAAGGCCAGTTCAGGCACCCTCTACTCTGCTGCCCAAGGACCTAGCTGGGGACATCTCTGTGAACACCTGGGATCCCCTCTAGAGCCAAGTCTCTTGCCAACCCTAAAATGGCTCCCTTAATGTAGAGATATTTTCTTCGTTGCTCCTATATCTGCCCTTCCTCCATCTCCACTCTCTCACTCCCCCAAGCTCTCTCCAGTCTTTCCCTTCTCCCTTCTCTCTCCCCCTCTCCCCTTCCGCCAACCCCACCCCCACCCCTACCCCCACCTTCATGCTCCCAACTTTTGCCTGGCAATCTTGTTTGCTTCCAATTTCCAAGAGGATCTACATATGTTTTTTTGGGGGTTCCCCTTGTTATTTGGCATCTCTAGGCTTACGAACTATAGGCTTAATGTCCTTTGTTTATGGCTAGAGTCCACAAATGAGTGAGTACCTACCATATTCATCTTTTTTGGTCTGGGTTATCTCACTCATGATAGTGTTTTCTATTTCCATCTGGGTGTGAGAAGAGTGCAACAGGAACCTACCTTGCTATCCGAAGAATGCTGTTCTGGGAACGGGGCACTGTCAACTACTCATTGTGCTCTAAGTGACATCCTAGCCCAGAAGATTTCTTTGAACATCACGTAAGATTCCTTGAGAAAAATAATGCCAAATTCTTTACCAATTACTAAGGTAGTGTCTCGATTCTCCTCCTATGACCGTTTCTGTGTAGCTAGAATGGAGACCGTATTAATCCCATTTCAACTTTGCCATCCATAACCAGTAGGGGTTGCTAGACCGAGACTGCAGACCTGGAAGACAGAGGGGGAACCTCTTGCTTCAGCTGTCGTGACCAGCTTTATGGCAACATCAATTGACTCCAGTCTGAGGTTAGCCACTATCTGTGAACACTTTCAGGGACTCTACCATCAATTACCCAACCCCTATTTTTGGAGACCTAGGTCAAGCTCCCAGAAGTGATCAGCCTTGAGATCAGCATCATCTGAATTCAAGTTTAATAATTGCTTCTTTTGAGTGATGTTTCTGTCTCCTTGCTAATTGATCCTGTTCATACTGTTTGAATTAATTAAAATGTCCTATCCAGATATTTATATTATATTCTTTTTACTTGATCACTGGTATGGTTCCTGACTCCTAACTAGTCTTCTGGTTTTTATACCACATTTCTTATAAGGATCCCTAAGGGTTCATGGAAACACAGATAGATGGGCCTATATCTAGAGCTTCTGATTCCATAGATCTTATGTGATGCTGTTCTCATGTGGTCTAAGGCCTCACTCTGATAGTGATTTAGCTGGACAAAATGGCCTGTTTCCAATGGCTCTTTTTTTAAAGACTACCACAGGAATCCTTAGAAATAGTACCCCCAAGTCAACGCAGTTACTATTACATTGATAGTGCTTTGAAGGCAGAATGGGCATGGTCCAGATCTTACTTATCATTCGCCAATATAGCAAGGAAGGAAATAGAGTACACATTATCAACCTGCCTGCAGTATGCTCACATGTAAGGTTCAAGAATGGCATGTATGACTTCTGAAAGTCTATGGACCAATAGGCATTGATCAAATTAACCCTCATTCCACCCCCCCATTCTCTTACTACTTCCCTGTCCCAACTTCACATGCTTTTTTTTTTATACCCACTGAATATACTTAATATATACATGGGTGTAAGGCCAATCCACTAGAGTGTAGGTAGCTCTTCTAGGTCTGTATCCCTGAAGAAAACCAAGTGTGCCTCTCCCATCAGTCATCAACTGCCAATAATTCCTCAGCTGTAGGAAGGACTTCATGACCCTCTCCCCAGTTTATGCTGAGTTGAGCCTGTGCAGGTCTTGCAGATGTAGTCACAGCTGCCACGAGCTCAGGTGTGTAACAGTCCTGTCCTGTCAGAAAAGGACTGCCACTGCATTTACTTACTGTCTCTAAGTCCTAGGACATGGAGAAGTTAAGATGTCACTGCTCTGGAAGCTTCTTCCCTGCTGTACTGGCTAGTTTTCAGAGTGCTGGGACATGCAATGCGTGTCCTCAGGCAGGGCATATATTTCCATATCTATATCTATCTATATCTATATATTACTGGAACTAGAGTGGTCTAAAATGTCCTTACTTAAAAGTCAGGCAGATGATGCTGTTTTTTAGGTGATGTCTTTGTTGGGGCTGAATACTGACAAGCAACCTTTTTATAGAGCATGGGTTTCCTCACAGGCTGATGGCTGGATTCCCAAGAATGAGCAGATGGAGAAAATGAGGAGGAAAAAGGAACACTCAGCAGGAACTTCATGTAGCAACCTTGGAAATCATATAAAATCACATCTTCCATAGCCTATGAGTTACATATATCTGTCAGAAGTCACAGCCCAGGTTTAAGATGAGAGGTCCCACATATCAGACCAAGATTCTGAAGAGTAGAAGAGATCAGCAATACTGTTGTGAATATTTTTTGGGGAAAGTCTCTATCAAACTATCCTCTTGACACCCGTCAGGTTTTGATTTTTAGTTTTTATGAGGCCTCACTATTCTCCCTTCCCTTTTAACCACTAGACCAGAGGTAGACCCTAACATGGGACCTGGGCTAATACGATTCATCTCTGGCCAAAAAGTTCAACTAAACAGCAAAGAGAATGATAAAGCCAGTGTGGTTGGTAGAGCTCTGGATTGGGGCAGGCACTTTTGGTCCATGTCTTTAGAGGAGCTACAATGCTATACTCTATTACACACAAAGGAAAGGAATGAGAACGGGAAAAAGACACATTTGTTTCTAAGGGCTCTCCGTCTTTGATGTCCACTAGACTTCCTAATCTTGGGTTAAAAGGCACAATCTTATGCCATAGAACACTCTGCCCCCTTTTCTAACCTATATTGTGTTTTTCTGTCTTCTGGTGGACTGTGGAACAGGCGAAAAATTATTCTTCAAAAGAGAGATTTCTGTCTATGCAGTAGGCTGTTTCGCACTGGGGATGTTCTTGCATCTGCATTCCATAGCTCCTGCCCTTTGATTTTATGTTCCTTATCAAAGGTAGCTCCACCTTCCACACCCATTATTCCTCAACTGATATTGTGGACTAGAACAAATATCTCATGGAACTAGGCCAGAGCAAATAAATGAACATTTTTTTCTAAAACCAGCTAGGTTTTAAAGTTTTAATTCAACAAAGCAGTAGGAGAGATGCTTGGAGCTGCATTTTAGGAAACATAGTGAGGTGGGATATTCAGTGATGATTTGGTTAGGGAGGCTACTAGGCGTTTGTACATTCGTCTTGTCTGGTTCTGGGAGCCTGTACCCAGATGTTCTGTGCTTGGACTCTAGCATCATGAATGACTACCTTCCTGAAAGGGTGACCCTTGGCCTACTGCAGCCACTTTGCCCACACAACATGCAGATTTCTAGAAGCATCCAGGAGTTTATGTCTTCCTGTTAAAACCTGTAACTCAGGACTGACTAGTGTGTGTTTCTGAAAGCCTAGTTTTTTTTATCTCCAAGTCAGCTGTGTTCTTGAGTGTCATTCATGTCCTCAAAGTGTTTTGCAGCATGGGACTTTACATGAAATAGCCATCTTCCTTGAGTCCTTTTGCTCCTTGTTCTGGGACCCCCATTCCTTTACAAGTTTTCACTGAGAACATTTGAAAATATAAATCATGCATATAGTAAATCTTCTCTCAGGCTCTGCTTCCAAAAACCCAACCTAAAGTGTGAGATAAAATGATATGGTTAAAAAAAATAAACACACCCTTTAAAATGATCAAACAAATGGTCAGATCTCTGCTTACAGAATTGATTTATTATGGTGCACCAGTTATGTCTCTAACTTTGACTCCCTGTTTAGAAGACAGAGGTGATTTTTATTAACTTGTGGCTTCTTGTAGCCAATATAGATTTTATCTCTATAAATCTATAACTATATCAAACAGGGCTTGAAAGGCATAGATCAGCCTTGCCTAGTAGTATTTTCTATGGCACAAAATTCTGTTCTCTATTCCACATGGCAACTACTAGTGATATATAGTCACTAATTTTAAGTGAAAACAAATGTTTAATTATTAAGCTATGTAGGTGCATGTAGCACAGGCCTGCCATTTTGAACATCTCCAGGTAATAGTATCATAAAGACATGTCCTCGACTTTTTAGCAATTTACTGTGATTATATAAAGTGTGGTTTTGGAAATAAGAACAAAGATATTAGGAGCGAAGGAAAATAATGCCTACAACTTATTCTCAAGTGGTCTTGAGAAACAGTGGGAAATGCTAAGTGCTAGAGAAGTTCGGTGAAAGTTCTATTAGGTTTTTCTTTTTTTAAAATGAACAATAAAATGTTAAAGAGAATCAGAATTTATACTGGTAAAATAAATTGGAGGATCAAAAGGCATCCTCACACTCATATCACTTAGAAGTATGGAGGAAAACACTAAATAGGAGAAAACAAGTTACTTGAAATAGTGAAAACATGCCTAAGTTCTTTCTATCCTAATCTGCATGATCACTTGCAATTTCATTTTGAAGATATTCCAAATAAGAAATTTATTTCTGGCTGGACATGGTGGTTGGTGCATACTTGTTATTCTAGGACGTAGGAGACTGAGGAAGGAGGAATTTGAGTTTGAGGCCAGCCTGACTGACATAGTAAGTTCCTAGTAGACACATACAAATATGTTTCCTTTCTTTCTTCCCTCCTTCCTCCTTTACTCCTTCCTTTCTCCTTTCCTCCTTCCTTCTATCCTTCCCTCCCTCCTTTCTTTCTTTCTTTCTTTCTTTCTTTCTTTCTTTCTTTCTTTCTATATGTGACTTGTTGTGGCCAGTGGAATAGCAAGGGTGGATATGAGCAACAAATACTTACCTTTTTGTATTTGCCTTTCTTGATACTCTCAGGCTCTTGAGCGCTCTGCATCTACCACTATGGGATCAAGCCTGGACAGGCCTGTTGGCAGATGAAAGATCATGTGCAGAGGGGCCTTGCCATGTCAGTCATTATACCTCCATTCTTGGCTAAGGTCCCAGATTAAAGATAAGGTCTCAGATAGGAGATGTTGGGTCCTCTAGCTCAAAGGTAGCTGTATTTACAGCATGCTAGTTGCTATAACAAACACATTCCAGATGCATAAAGGCTCCAAGAAGTATTTTCACTTTGGATTTACTTAAAGTTTATAGCCAGGTCCGGTGAGTGAGTGGGTAGATCTATTAAGGCAGGAATCTTTTACCTGACGGTTCTACCGTTTTCAGCACTCATTTTACTTACATCAGCTAGAGAAGAAAAGAGAATGGGGAATGAGTTGTGTGGAGTTTTATGGCCCTGACCACAAAGCGACACGTATCTTTTCCATATATGTTGTACAGTCAGAACTCAGTCATATGACCATACCTCATTACATACCGGTGCAATATTTAGAAAACTTACTAGTGTTATGTGTTCAGTGGTATTATATGATTTCATAATGTTGTGCAATGTCAGCACCATCCATCCCCACAACTGCTTTCATGCTGTCAACCTGAAATTCTGTGCTGAGTAAGCAATCACTGCCCAGCCCCATGTCCGTCATGTGTACTACTGTTGTACTTTCTGTTGTGTGACTTTGATACTGTCACATATCTCCTGTGTGTGACCATACTAAAGTCTTTCTATGGCTAGCTTAGTTTTCTTAGTATAATGTTCTGAGGTATAATACAATAATATATAATAATAATGTTCATAGTGTAGCATGTGTCAGAATTTCATGATTTTTCTGTTGTTTTCCCCCTTTTATAAAAAGTAGATTCTTGCTGGGCATTGGTGACACACGCCTTTAATCCTAGCGCTAGGGAGGCAGAGAGAGGTGGATCTCTATGAGTTTGAGGCCAGCCTGGTCTATAAAGCGAGCTCTGAGACAGCCTGTTGTATAGAGAAACCCTGTCAACAAAAGAGAAAAAAAAAGATTCTTTTCTCATACAATATATCTTCATATAGTTCCCCCTCTCTCTCCTCTCCCTTTGCCTCCCCTCCCCTCCAAATCTATTTCCTATCTGTCTCTCATTAGAAAAGAACAGGCTTCTAAGTGATAACAACCAACATGACAATATAAAATGTATGATAAGGCAAAAACTCAATACTCATGTTGGCCTCAAACTGGATCATCCTGCTTCAACCCTCTGAGTATTGAGTGTTGGGTTTACAGACATATGCCACCATACCTGGTTAGAATTTCTTGCCCTTTTTAGGACAAATAATATTTTACTGTACATATAGTTTGCATTTTGTTTATCCATTCATCTATCAATAGATACTTTGGTTGTTTTATGGAATAACTGTTATGAATACTGCTGCTATGACCATGGGTATAGACATAAGAAGACATAGTCTTGTGCATTAAAAAAGAGAACAACCCACATTTGTGAACCATTACCAAATTTTGTCCATGGCTGGTGCCCTGTGGTGAGGGATAAGTTTAGTTGCAAGGCTTGGGGATCAATGGGGACAGTCTAGGCATAAGATTATGAGGCTTCATGGAGACAGTGGAAAATATGTCAGAGAGCAGTTATCTCTCTGCTTCACCTGACAAGAGAAGGCAAATCTCATTTTTTTTTTAAAAAAAATATAATCATTTGAATTGATGGACAAAATTTGATTTAAGAAGTTTGGTAAGCAACTCATCAAGGCAGCTATACATAGTATAATAATTAAATCCCACTTGTGGACCCAGTTTAACTTTAGGTTGTAAAGTTAGATTGTAGGCCAGATTCATTCTGGTTGGAAAGGCCTCGGAAGTCATATATTCTGTGGATAAATACCAGGCTCTAGTATGTGTTAGACAGTTAGGCCAGGGGCGTACTTTAGCCTGGGATTCTGGTGGATCTCAGTCCATGGTCAAAGATCTGCCATAATGAGGCAGAGAACGGTATTTTTTTCTCTGAGATTTCCATGCATGTCCAAAGAAGAAACAGCTGCCCATGTTATATAGGGGATGGAGGCAGGGCTGAGAAGGAGGAGAGAGAGAGAGAGAGAGAGAGAGAGAGAGAGAGAGAGAGAGAGAAGGAAGAAGAAGAAGAAGAAGAAGAAGAAGAAGAAGAAGAAGAAGAGAATTAAATGTGAAATGACCATGAGATGGGCATCCAGATCGTGACTTTCACTGTTGTACCTGCTGCTGCTGGCATCATAAGAGGCTGCTGGGAGAGGAGCCAGGTCGCGGCCTCAGCAAAGAGGTGATTTCACCGTTAGTCACAGGCGCCCTAGGTATTTACCGCTCTAAGACTGTGTAGACATACATTTCCTCTAACCCTGTGAGTGGCTGTAGGTATGAGCTTTGTACTGGTCACACCTTAGGTGATTAAGAAGTACAGCAAACATTGGGACTGAGAAGCTCATTATTTTCTTGGTCAAGGGATGATGACCTGGAAGTCACGGTATGATTGCCTATTTACATTGTAGGTAAGTTTGGAGACTTTCGTCTGTCTCATGGTTTCACATCCACCTTAATGGATCTGTAGCACCCTTATGCAATGCCAATGTGGCTAGGCATTGTGGAACGCTGAACCCTAGCCCCACTAGTCCACATCCTTGGGTTTATGATCTGAAGAAAGAAAATTAAAGCACATAATCCCAGAAAAAGCAAAGTTAAGTCTAATGTAGGCAGGATAGCATGAAGGTTGAAAGCAATGTGGGGGTGGGAGAAACAGTCCTGGACAGAAAGAGGGAAGAGAGTAGAGTCAGAGCTAAGGTCCATTTCTCTCTTCCCAGAAATCAGGACTTTGGGTAGATCAAATATTGTTCTTGTTCACCTGATACACAGGTTACAGGTTACTACTACTTCACCTGCTCAAGGAAAATGAAGATCAATTAAGGAATTTAAAGCAGATGTTTGGAACATTTTGTTGAATCTGGGGCCCATTTTGTCAAAGGGATTTCAGTTTTTTGAAATGTGAAGCTCATGGGGATGGCGGGTGCCAGAGACAGCAGTGACTAGAGGAACCGTTGCTGTGCATTATGGGAAAGCGAGAAATGTCTGTCCTCCGAACAGAATTCTTAGAAGTCCCAAGATGTGTACACTCAGAAGGCGGGAGTGCATATGATGTTTTTAAGGTTCTGTTCTTGACTTTTGTTAAAATAAAGATGTAACTGGTAGCCACATAACAAGTATCGCGACCCTTTTCATGCTTACAATTCCAAGTTCTTAGTACTACACTTTCTGTTTGGCAGGAGGGTAAGTGGAGAAGGTGAAACTTGCCATGTTCGGACAACATGTGCTCATGTGCCTCCAGTTTGGATCCAAAGGCACAATTTGGATCACGGAGTTGGTTATACTCCTTTGCCAAGTTGGGCAAGGAATCCTGGCTGCAAGTTGTTATTTAAAGATGTAGAGGGCCGGACTGGATGTCAAGGCATCTGTATTTGAGCTTCTTCAGTGCCACTGTTTGAAAAAGCAAAGATATCTGGCTTTCCTATTTCTTTCCATTTTAATGTAGAATGAGTGTTTCTTCAGTCCTCTTACAGAACTTCATCTTGAAAAAAGAAATGAATCTTCTCTCCAATCTGGCATCTCTGAAATAGTTATTTTGCAACAAACCTGCATCTACTAACTAGTGCTATTGCTTCTGGGTCAGGGTTTTGGCCATGATTATTGTGCCAATGTCTCTGTTGATTATAAAATGAAATGCTTCACTTGATGACTGATATTCTTTCCAGACAGACAAAATGTGTTGCAGAGAAGTTAAATGTGAAGATTATTTATGTCACACCACTAGGGAAACTAAATACCCAGTAGTAGAAAGAAAGAAAGAAAGAAAGAAAGAAAGAAAGAAAGAAAAAGTCTCGAGGAACACTAGCTGAGCGTAAGTGCTCCATGCTCACTGCTTCTCACCCTGGGGTGGGATTCGGACATCAATACTCTGACTGATGGGAACTCTTCTTGGACATACTTTTTTATTATAATTTAATAAAACCCTGCTGATCTCTGTCTGAAGTGATAGACCCAGATATGAATCTGATTCTGCAGTCTCTTATAGTAGAAAATAAGCCTTTTCCAAATCCAAATTTGAGGAAGACATGAGATAACTTTATTGCCCATGATGTTTGTATTACTCAGATTTTTTTAAAACTGATAGAATAATTGCACATGTGCATGTCTACACATAATGACCAGAGCACGGTCATTGGAGTAGTCACCACCTCAAACCTTTTATGCTACTTTCGTGCTTTCTACGCTCAGGAACTTTTGACAGACAAGCGTATTTAAATAAGAAAATCGTGTCTGAAATATGAAAACAAGCAGCTTGCAGGGGGAAGATGAGCAGGGAGTACATGGTCAGAATGAGAAGCAGCCATGCCACCCTGGGCTGGGAACCGGAGCCCAGTGCAGTAATGTGATTATGGTAATGACTCAACAAGTCATCGTCTGCTGCCTTTGTTTGCTGTAATTAACTTTTTGGAATTGCATAGCCTCTGTCTCTGGGCTCATCAGCTGGCCCAGTTCTTGTGTGTCTCAGGTCTGTCATTTCTTTCTGGGTCCGGGAGCTTTTAAGTGCGTGGCTAAATGAATTCATTGCTGGAACAAAGCTTTGGTGGTCGAATAGAGATGGCTATCTTTTGTTGTCAGACATTCAATCCCATATAGCAATCCAATTACTTAGGCCGTTTGTATCAGTCTTATTAGGACTGGCCATTCAGGCCAGCTCCAATGCTGATCGCTGTGTCCTGGAAGAATGTGGTGGAACAGATTAGTACTTTAATGAGAAGCTTTCTGAAGGCCAGATCTCTTCCATTGTGTACATATATCGAGATCTAGGAATCATTTTTAGGCGAGGGCCCGGAGTCGCTGTTACAAAGGACTGATCAAAGGATGGCTGGAAATCTGTACAATTGCTTCAAGAAATTTTATGGGTTATAAAATATTGGCACAGGTTCTGTCTGTTATGGGCTATCTGACAAAAATCTCTAGTAGGCTGGGAAAGGAAATTGCTTATTGGCGTTTATTCTGTGGGATGGCTATCTCTGGAGTTTGCATTTGAACTCTCTCTTCACTGTGCTACAGGTCAAATTCTGCAGTCAGCACGAACATTCCAGGAATGTGGGCTGCACAAAATCAACATAAGCCTTGCTCCATAGTCTGCTACCCAGAGAAAAACATACAGAGAGAGCGGCCCAGACAGGGGTGTCCAAATAATTGCCAAGGAAAAAATCGCAGGGTGGAGGAAGACGGTGGCAGTTAATGTGTGGATGTTGAAACCCGAAGTTAATGGGTGAAGGAGGAGTGAAATATCGGAGCGCCCCCCAGGTCTGTCAGGAAAAGGTGATGATTGGTTTCCAAGACTCCAAGAAACAATACCCAACCTCTGCATGGCATGCCTTTAGCTTTGGAAACATTTATGAAATGTCACATGGAAAGAAGTTTATCTTAAAGGAAGCAAGTGTGTCATACTTGGAATGTTTTTAACAAACAGAAAAGCATTGATTTAATGTAGAAACTTTTAAACAAATGCAAAAATATCCTGCCCTCAGATTAAATCATCAGAGGAAATCCTACAGCTAAGGGCACTAACCTGCTCCCTAGGGTTGACCTCTGATTCAAACAGGTTTCATTTCTTCATTTCTTGCTCTTACTTTTTCTTTACATTTCTTGCTCTTTATTTTTAATTATTTTTAAAAACTTTTAAAATTCACTTTACATACCAACCACAGTTCCCCCTCCTTTTCCTTCTTTCCCTACCCACTTCCATCCTCTCCTGAGAGAGGGTAGATCCTGGTCCCACTGCCAGAGGCCCACGAATAGATCAAGCCACACAACTGTCACCTACATTTGGAGGGCCTCGTTTGGTCCAATGCAGGCTAGCTCAGGTCAGTTGTCCCTGTGGGTTTCCCCACATGATCTTGACTCCAGGAACTCAGCCTAGGGCTTGGCTGTGGATCACCGCATCTGCTTTCATCAGTTGCTGGATGAAGGTTCTATGATGGCAATTAAGGTGGTCACCAATCTGATTACAGGAGGAGGCTAGTTCAGGCACTCCTATTACTAGGAGTCTTAGCTGGGGTCATCCTTATGAATTCCTGGGTGTTTTCCTAGCCCCAGGTTTCTCCTTAGCCCCATAATGGCTCCCTCTATCAAGATATCCCTTTCATTGTTCTCCCTCTCCATCCCTCACCAAACTCACTCATCTCATTTCCTCATGTTCAGTCAAACCAAAATAAAAAACCTCTACACCATTATCACCTTTAGAAATATTAGCAATAGCCCAGGGCTGGTGGTGCACACCTTTAAACTGAGCGCTCAGGAGGCAGAGGCAGGCAGGTCTCTGTGAACTCAAGGCCAGCATGGTCTACAAAGCTAGTTCTATGACAACCAGAGCTACACACAAAAAAAAAAAAGAATAGAAAAGAGAGAATAGAAAAGAAATATGTGGGGGCCACAGAAGCTTAAATTAACAGTAATTCCTTAGTTGCTACCAAAATAATCACTTTATAAAATTTCTCATAATCAAAATTTGTAAAGCTCTGGCCAGATTTTTATATTTTGTTTTTAGTATGGGATCTTTGGGATGCTTTTAGATTATAAATGCCTTATTCACAGAGTTGCTTGCCTCCTGCTGTATAAGCTGATGTCAATTAAATGTTACTAGAGCAATCGAAAAGCAGAAAAAAAGATATGTTTGTATGGGAAATGTAGTCAATAATATTGCACATTGATTTGCAAAGATTCATATGCAAATGATCTGGCATTCTGTGTCTGATTCTGAGGATACCTCTGAGGGTTGGAGAGAAGGGAACAGCCCCAAATTATGCTTCCCCTTGGCATGGACCTTCTTCTTGGCCTTGACTTTCACATCCTCTCTCTCAATATCAAGATCTCTAAAACAGCAAACCCCCTAAACAAATGAACAAAACCCAACACACTACCAACAAGAAACACTCCTGTTGGCTTTGGAGTTCTTCTGGGATCCAAACTCAGAAGGATTTGGCGATGAATTATTTCCTTTTAAGAGGCATAAAATGTATGCACAGCCCCTTTATTAAAAGAAAACAAGAAATTAATGAAACTAATAAGTTAAGTTACTGAATCAAAATAGTGATAGAAATGCGGCTGTAGAAAGGTCTTCATTGAAGTCCTAAATAAGGCATGTGTTGTGTGTGCTGCCTGTGTGTGTTATCTGGTGTGCAGGTGGCATATGTATGCGTGCTGTCTGTGTATACTTTCTTTGTGTGTATATTACATTTGTGTGTGCATCTTGATGGATGTGTGTGTGCCTGTGTTTTATGTGTATTTTTATTTGTATGACTCTATATGTGAATGTGTACAACATCTATTGGGTTGCCTCAGTTTTTATCCATTTCTTTTTAGGATAAAACCATAGGAGCTAACAAACGCAGAATCTGCTCCATACTAAGAAATCCAGAGCCACTGGTGCCTGCTTTCTTTTGTTAAAAAAAAAAAAAAATTGGAAAGGTCATCCACGATAGGAATAAATGGAGGCAGAAGAAAATCAATGTTTAACTCGGAAATATTTTTTAGTTAATCATCCCTGACTGCTCACACTAAGAGGGCACTGTTAGGTGTTGGCAAGTTGAGCTTGAAGTCACTAAGCTGCTAGTAAAACAGCCTCATGTCAGAATTTGTACAACCCCAAATCCTGATGCACTATAGGTTTAGCTTAAAATGAACATAAATCTGCAAATGTGAGCGTGTGTGTATAGAAATGTTTTGGGGATTTGTTTTCACTTATGGAGCTTGTGCAGCAAGACTTCTCTTGCTTGGATATTATTTTTAAAATGTAGGACCGATAGCTGGTAGGAAATTGGCTATAAGATATAGAGGATCATCTTGTAACCTCTGTATAATTGTGTGAAATATGATGGAATGCTGTTTCTAAGCTTGAGGCTTTTTGGAGAGTGTTTTGATTTTGTATTATAGTCTGTCTTTAAGAAAATTATGGAAACCTTATGGAGCCAATATTTGCTCCAGTGGGCACATGGACTTTTTAGGCTCATCTCTTTGTGTGTGTGTGTGTGTGTGTGTGTGTGTGTGTGTTCAACATGGTCACTGATGAGGAAAGACCAAGGTTTTGACAGGCTTTGTTCTTAAGTCTGTATGCATGAAATGCTTATCTGCTAAACAAAAGAAGTAACTCCTTTGGCCTGGAAATATAATATACCCATTCTTGTTATATTAACATTCATGTTAAGCTGAGTCTATAAAGAGAGTCATAGGAAAGCATCAACCTTTTCTTAGAGCCATCGTGGGGCACCCTGCTGAACATATGGTGCTCTGCTGTGGCCCTCTGCTTAAGAGCTGTGCCATGGGCACTGCTTTATAGACAGAGGATGATGCAGCTGATTCTAAAACCATGAATATTCTAGGAGCCCAGAGATGTAGCCTCTCTGGTATTCCATTTCTATTGCATGGGACAGCTTATAAGGATTCGGCAGCCATGAGAGTCAGCAAAACTACATGTGAATTATTACAAAAGCTTGATTTTGATTTTACATTTGGGGAGCATTGAAAGAGCTTATTTTAGAGCTTTTGAGGAATATAAATGGGCCAGATTGGTTTTACAGAAAAAATAACAAGTACCAGATTACATATGTCTATCTTCTTTCTCATTGAAAAAATAGGTTGCATGTATTTTCTGTCCTTTTATGACCAATGTACTAGACTCTGATGGAACACTGATAAAATGGCTCTATTCTCTATGAACTTAGATCTTGAACTGTGAAATGATCTTAAATAATCTCAATTATGGGGCTAGTGAGAGGGCCCAGTTGATAAAAGTGCTTTCCACCAAGTTTTATGATTTAAGTTCAATCTCTGGAACCTACAACTTAGAAGGAGAGAGCTAAATCTCCACATAAACACCAAAAATACGCTTATCTTTACACCTGTGAACCACAATACATAAGTATAAAATAAAAATTAAAATGTCATTTATACTGTTACTTTAATTATTTGTTTGGAATCTCTGTATTAGATTTTCCTACTCAAGGTAATTATTGAAAAATGTAGGTCCAAGCAAACAAGTATTTATTTAATATTTTTAAAATACTCTGAATTTAATTACAAAACTATACACATATGCATGCATTATCAAATCAGTTAAAATGCACCAAAGATCCAGTATAAAACTTAACACATAGAAGCTGCTAGAGGAGACTATGTCAAGATATAGGTGCTCGAAAGGATTCCATAGCTTGGCAAGCAATCCCAGGACTGAGTGATAGAATCATATGAAATTAAAAAGTGAAGAAAATGGTCACTAGAGTGAACCAAACTCAGCATAATGAAAAAAAAAAACTATTGTTAACTACACGTTGATTAGAGGATTAATATATAAAATACATAAAGATCTGCAGGAACTGAACACCTCAGGAAAAGCCTAAATCACCTCATTAATACAAGGGGCAATGAATTGAATAAACAATTCACAAAGAAGAATTACAAATGGGCAATAAATATCTGGGAAAATATTCAACATCTTTAGACCTGCTTTGAGATTTTGTCACAACTTGGGTAGAATGAATGGCAGTAGATGCTGCTGAGTGCATAGGGAAAGAGGAGCCCACATTCATTGTTGATGGGATTGGAAACGTGCATCTATTTGGAAACCAGTATGAAAGTACTTCTCTATTGCTGTGACTAAACACTATAACCAAGGCAACCTACAAAAGACAGTATTTAACTTTAGATCTCATGGCTCTGGTTAGGGTCTGATTCTATCAAGGCAGGGGTATGGCCTCTGGTGGGCCCACATGACCTTGCAGCGTAGCTGTAAACTTACCTCTGATACACAAGCAAAAAGTGGGGGGTGCAGCGGCATGACCAGTGACATACCGCCTCCAATAAGGTCACACTTCTCAACCTTCTCTCAAACAGTTCTGCCAACTGGAGACGAAGTATTCAAGCTTATGAGCACATGGGGGTCATTTTATTTTTTATTTTATTTTTTTTAATTTATTTATTTTTTTATTTTTTTTCCATTTATTTATTTATTAAAGATTTCTGTCTCTTCCCCGCCACCGCCTCCCATTTCCCTCCCCCTCCCCTAACCAAGTCCCCATCCCTCATCAGCCCAAAGAGCTATCAGGGTTCCCTGCCCTGTGGGAAGTCCAAGGACCACCCACCTCCATCCAGGTCTAGTAAGGTGAGCATCCAGACTACCTAGGCTCCCACAAAGCCAGTACGTGTAGTAGGATCAAAAACCCATAGCCATTGTTCTTGAGTTCTCAGTAGTCCTCATTGTCCGCTATGTTCAGCGAGTCCAGTTTTATCCCAGGCTTTTTCAGACCCAGGCCAGCTGGCCTTGGTGGGTTCCCAATAGAACATCCCCATTTTCTCAGTGTGTGGGTGCACCCCTCGCGGTCCTGAGTTCCTTGCTCGTGCTCTCTCTCCTTCTGCTCCTGATTTGGACCTTGAGATTTCTGTCCGGTGCTCTAATGTGGGTCTCTGTGTCTGTCTCCTTTCATCGCCTGATGAAGGTTAATATTCAGGAGGATGCCTATATATGATTTTCTTTGGGTTCTCCTTATTTAGCTTCTCTAGGATCACTAATTATAGGCTCAATGTCCTTTGTTTATGGCTAGAAACCAAATATGAGTGAGTACATCCCATGTTCCTCTTTTTGGGTCTGGCTTACCTCACTCAGGATAGTGTTTTCTATTTCAATCCATTTGTATGCAAAATTCAAGAAGTCCTTGATTTTTATTGCTAAGTAGTACTCTAATATGTATACATTCCATACTTTCATCATCTACTCTTCCATTGAAGGGCATCTAGGTTGTTTCCAGGTTCTGGCTATTACAAACAATGCTGCTATGAACATAGTTGAGCATATACTTTTGTTGTATGATAAGGCCTCTCTTGGGTATATTCCCAAGAGTGGTATTGCTGGGTCCATGGGTAGGTTGACGCCGAATTTCCTGAGAAACCGCCACACTGCTTTCCAAAGTGGTTGCACCAGTTTGCATTCCCACCAGCAATGGATGAGTGTATGGGGGTCATTTTAATATCCTTATGTAAATCACCACAGGAAATTTCTCAGAAACTAGAAATCAAGATATCCAATGACCAGCTATAGTATTATTTTGACTTTATTCCAGAAGTTCTCTACGTTAACAAATCACAAGTATGCCTACTCTTCCAAGTGTTGTGGCATTCATGACAACCAGCTTAGATGTTCATCAAAGACAGAAGGGATAACGAAAATGAGATACACATATACACTTTCAGGCAACTGAAAAGAAAATGAAATCATGACTTTTGTAGAAAAATAGATAATTAGAGATCACTATGTGATGTGGGATTCCCCTCTGTATGCTGTGAATACCATTGGTGAATAAAGAAATTGCCTTGGCCTGTTGATAGGGCAGGGTAAAGCTAGGCGGGAAAAACTAAACTGAATGCTGGGAGAAAGGAGGTAGAGTCAGAGAGAAGCCATGTAGCCCCACTGGAGACAGACACTGGAACTTTACCTGGTAAACCACAGCCTTGTGGCAACACACAGATGAATAGAAATGATGTAAATTAAAATGTAAGAGTTAGCTAATAAGAAGCTAAAGCTAATAGGTCAAGCAGTGATTTAATTAATACAGTTTCTGTGTGGTTATTTTGGGATCTTGGCAGCTGGGTAACCAACAAGCAGCCTCCTTACAACTATGTTAAAAAAAATATGCTAGACTCACTAAGACAAATGTCAGATGTTTTCTCTCTTTCTAGATGTAAAACTGTAGGTGTGTGTTAATCTTGGTTAACTTGACTATATCTGTAACTAACTAAAACTCAAGTACCTTGGCATGCCTGTGATGGAATTTCTTGATTGGATCATTTTACTTGGGAAGACCCACCCTACATCAGGGCCACACCCTCTGGAGGCAGCTCACATAAATGCTCACAGAAGAAGGAAGCTTTTGCTTTTTGCCTGCTTGCCCTCACCCTTACTGGCAACTTCACCTACCATGTTGCTGACACATTCCTTTCTTGGTATTAGAATCTACTTCTCTGGGTTCCCAGAGTAGACTAAAGATGGGTATCTCTCTAGGAATCCTTCAGGACTCTGGCATTAGATTAGGACTGCTGAGACATCTAGGCTTGTGGACTGAACAACTACAAGGTTCTTGGCCTTCCTGCTGGGAGACAGCTATTGTCAGACTGTCCTGAATACTGCCTGTAAACCACTGTAATAAACCCCTTTTAATACACACACTTCATTTTATCTGTTCTTTTCCACTGGAGAACCTAACTATGACAGGAAGGGAGTGGGAGACGATATGAATTTAAACAAAGCACAATGACCTATGTATGAGATTTCTGTAATTGACACATATAAAAATACTTTGTGTACTCACCTAAAAAGTCAGTATAAAGTATGTGCTTTAAAGTGTCTTCAACAAATTATCACCTTCCCTGAAGTTAGAAAGCATCATAACCACATCTGGTCAGCACACTTATCCTGATAGAATCAACTTATTTGTTTAGTTACTTTGTTTCTTTTGATCTTATAAGGGGCCTCGGAAATGAGTGTCTCAAAGTTGGGCCACTTCCACATCCTTAAAAAAAACTTAAAGTGAACATTCCTTGATAGAATGATAAAACAATCATATAACATGCTTTTTTGGGCATCTATTAAAGATCCAAGATAAGAAATTGACACATTTTTTCTTGACAAGAGAAAAACAAAAAATAGAAACTGTAGGTTGCATCTATTTCCTGCTAGGAGGTAAGTAGAAAGGGCAAAAGGGAGCCTGACTTTTAACATCCTTATCTGAATCAAACACTGTCAATGAAGGGGCATTCAGGTGTCTTGCAAATAAGAGTAAGTGACCAATCTGTGTGCACACACACATACAATTGTGTGTGTGTTTGCTTGTGCTTGTGCTTGGGTGAGATCGGGTAGGGTGCAGTACAATAACACTAGAAACTTTCTGGAGCTATTGGCTAAATTTTTCCCGAAGATTTCTTTGGGGATTAAAAAGTATCTTATATTATTTTATTTTAATTTAAAAATTAAAAATAGTTCCCAGCATATTCAAATCCCCCCAAAAGTATTTAGATGTTAACTAGAAGACAAATCTGAAAAAAAGAAAACAGATTTAGAAGAGGCTAATACTAAAGGAAATCGCTTTGGTATCAGTCTCTACTGTTAGCAATTGGGCCTGTGGAGGTACAAGCTGGCTTCTGAAAGCAATACTACTAGCTCGTGTTCTTTCCTGGCTTCCAAATTCTTAGCTGGTGCCACTAGCTTCACTGGATTTGTTTATCAGTTACTTTTCTATTGCTGTGATAAAACACCATAACCAAAGCGACTTATAAATGAAAACATTTAACTGGGCTTATGGTTTCCAAGGGTTAGAGTCCAATGAGACACAGAGAAGGCATCCCAGGAGGAACAGCTGAGAATTCATTTCTCAGAGTTCAAGAAGGCAGAGAGCACACTGGGAGATGGACGGAGGCAATTGAAGCCTCAAGCCTGCCTTTCGTGACACACGTCTTCCAACAAGGCTACAACATCTCCTAATCCTTCCCAGACAATTCCACTAACTGAAGAACAAATATTCAAACACACGAGTCTACAGGAGTCATTCTCACCACAGTTAGCAAGTCCAAATGCATCAAAGGCTTGGGCGAGAACTGGGAGTGAGTGAAATTGAATGGCAGGACGGGGGTGAAAGAGCACAGAGTAAAACTAGAACAGGCATGTTTTACTAGAAGCCCCTGACTTTCAGGTTTATAAATGAAAGTTTGTGGGGATAGTCAACTCTTTGACTGCGGTGAATTTGAGATGGTTTTAGTCCAGACTTAAACTTCAGGCCTTTAAGGCTCTCTGTGAACTAACATAGTGCTGTGAGCGGAATAAGATCCAACATTCATGTGTGATACAGAAAGGGTATGCTTATTCAGTTCTGGAAGTCTCGGGACTGAAGTTTGAGTTCACCATTCCCTGCAGTGCTGCAGAAACATAGAAATGCTATCCATGTATCATGTGGTAGCCCTGAACTGTGTGCTTTTCACATGCACAATATAGACAGGCATGCCTGCCCTGCTTAGTTCCTCTATTTCCTAGGAAATGATAGCATTCAAAGCTATACCACCAATGCAAAAGTCACTGGTCCCATGTTCTCATTCTCCTCCATTATTGCATTTGGGTTCTGTAAACGAAAAGAACTGATAGAATGAATATACCTATATCTATATATGTATATGTTTATACATATGTATATAAAATATATGCACATGTGTCTATAAAATATACTTAGATTTTAAGGGGTTTATTACAGTGGTTTACAGGCACTGTTCAGGGCATTCCGACAATGGCAAGAAGGCAAAGAGCAAAAGCTTCCTTCTTCTGTGAGCGTTTATGTGAGCTGCCTCCAGAGGGTGTGGCCCTGAAGTAGAGTGAGTCTTCCCATCTGAAATGATCCAATCAAGAAAATCCTTCACACGTCCAGCTACTTGGATTCTAGTTCATTACAGGTATAATAAAATTGACAACTCAGAGTAGTAGTCATACTTACTGGCTTCAATTCTTGGGGAAAAAAAAAGGATATTGTATAAAAGTTGAATCTGTTCAAAGCTATTGTGTGGAGGTGTGTGGTCTGTATTGCTGTCTGTACACATGGCAGGATGGAGGAAGATTTGGGGTATCTTTCTCTGTCACTTTCTGTCTTAGTCTTCTGGGTCCTGTTCAGCTAGGCTGGCAGTTGGTCAACTCAGCCATCTCCTTTCTCGGCTACTCCCAGGATTTGGGGTTAGAGGTGTGTACTGGGATGGATCTGGCTTGCTATATGGGTGTTAGTATCTGAACTCATTTTTTAGAAAGATTTTGTTTTAATATTCTCTGTCTCTCTCTCTCTCTCTCTCTCTCTCTCTCTCTCTCTCTCTCTCTCTCTCTCTCTCTCTCGCTATGTGTGGGTATGTGTGCTCCAGAGTACAAGTATATGCAGAGGCCAGAGGTTGCAGATCTCCTTTAGCCTGGAGTCACAGGCTGTTGTGTGCTTCCCGACGAGGGTGTGGAAACTGAACCGGCTCCTCTGCAAGAGCAGTGCTTCAGCTCCTCTGCGAGAGCAGTGCGTCAGGTCCTCTGCAAGAGCAGTGCATCAGGTCCTCCGTCTTCAGTTTTACAAGTGTTTTACCTGCTCAGCCACTTCTCTAGCAACTGTCAATCTTTTTTAACCACAAGCCGTTAGGAAATAGAAAGATAAGTAGAATATTTCTGGTGAAAACTTGTCACCTGAGTAGAGATGTCTGAAGTATGAAACATGCCACAGCTGTTAAAGATTCAATCTGAAAAAAATACAATGTAAATATATCAATAAGGGCCGAGGGTGCCGCTCAATGATAGAGTGCTTGTCTAGCATGCTGAGGCCTTCACTACAGTCTCTAATATTGAAAGACAAAGAACAAAAAGTAGCTTTTATTGATGGCTATATCATTCTTTCCTATTTAATGTTTTGGACATTTGGGGGACTATTAATCATATAAATTAATTTCACTTATTTCTGTTTACATTTTAAATAAATATATCTGCTCAACATATTAAACTTACATAAACAATTCATAATATCTTTCTATGAACTTTATTGATCTTTATGAAAACTTTTAATAAATTATAATGTCATAATAACAAAATCCATGCATATGTTACAGTATTTGTGAGGGCAGGGATTGCACCTGTAGTCATCCTATATGGAATTGGTTCCAAGACACCAATATATGGAAATGCTAAAGCCCTAAGATGAGCTGCAACAGTTTTTCATATTCTCTATGATTTATCTATTTGTAACTTTTATTTTCAGGGAGGCTCTTACTGTGTAGTCTAAGGAGTCCTGAAACTCTCAACTTGAACTTGTGATCCTCCTGTCTCCACCTCCAAGTGCTAGGAATACAGATATGTACTACTTCACCTGACTGTTCACCTAAAGCATCATCTGCAGGTCACTTACAATACCAAAGGCAACGTAAATGCTGTGCAACTGGTCGTCAGTCTATTATATTGCTTCTGAAATTACAACACAGTAGAGTCTGCTCATGTGCAGCACACTTGAAACTTTTTTTTGGAAATCGTGTAATGATTTTTATCTGTAATTAGTTCATTCTGCCCACATACATGCTGAACTTTATGTACTGTATTCTCCATCCTGTATCCAGAGCCCACACAGCCCAGTGTCTACCAGAAAATAAGGGCTTGGTAAAAATCATTTAAATGAATGTATTTTTTGTATGAGTATGTGTGAAAACTGTGCTCATGTGTTATTGCCTACAAAATGGATCACTTTCAATACAATCTACCTCTAAGATACGACACAGCCTGTCATGGAAGACTTTGCAGCCTGATAAAACTCGTTTTACTCCATGTGTAGGTGTGTTGTCTTTTTCACGTTTCTGAACTATAGGGATTTGATAAATTATGTTTACGCAATACAAATGATGGCAACAGATGCATCAATCTCATTCCCATTCTCAGGGTTCTACTCAGCAGGAAGGAAGGTATGATTGGCTATAGTGGCACCTGTAGGTTGGACCTCAACACTTGGTTTTAAATTACTTTTCTTTTTCATCAAACTGTTTTATTAGAACAACTCCTTGGCAGCATTCATTTTTGCTGACAGACCTTTGAGTTGATTTTTCTTCTTTATGCATGTGGGTATTCACACTTTCAGGTGAGAATTTGCCTCTCGAGAAGCTGCATTTTTTTCATGGAGAATGAATTGTCACCTCACATTTCCCATCTGTCCTAAAGGAAATATGCTTATTTTTAGTGAACATGCTAAACCCCATAGGGGGTAGGTGAGAGATTCCCTTAAGCAGTAGGTTACAGTTTTCTTTCGTAGAGTATTCTCTTGGTAATTAACAGATCAGATTTCTGAGATCCTCATACAAAGCAGCGGAACTCTTTGCAAATAAACACGTTAAATGCATGTGTGTTTCTGTTTCCTTGGGAATGTTGCAGCATGATTTATCCTATAAAAATCTAACATTTTCAAAACTATCTTTAATTTCTTGGATTGAAAGGTGGAAGACCTTATTGCAGAGTACAGTTCCTCTGGAAATGAATGGTAACTTTTCATTTTCCTCCACTTCTTGCTGATGGAAATTGTAAAGATTGCAGCTATTTCCCTCAGGAGATTATCTTCTGTTGGCTGCCATCCTAAATTTTGAGATGTTTATTCAAGAAACAATTCAAACAAAAGGGGGGAAATGCCCTGGATGAGAGACTGCCTGTAATCATAATGAAAAACGCTTGATATTGAATCAAAGGCATGGAATATGGTGTCATGATTTCAGATTTTGACTCTCGCCTCTGAGGTCAGGCCTCTTCCCTCCCCCTCCAAGAAACTAAGAAACTAGGATAAAAGAAAAGCATATTGTTGCAAGCAGCACTTATTGTAGTCTCATCCCCCCCCCCATTATGGTGTGGTCACCCTGTGAATAAGGAAGCCTGTGATTGCTCAGGCAGTCTGATGTTTTCTTTTGCCCTGTGGTGGTAGCCAGTGAACTAAGTTTCCAAAATGTAGCTCTTAAATTCTCTTGATCTTATTAGATATATTTATTGCATATATCAATGAGTTTCTGACATTTTTAAGACATGCATGCAGTATGTGTCTTCATCATATTTATTCTCACTACTTTTCTTCCCCTTCCTCCTCCTGTTGATCCCTCACCTTGTTGCAATGAGTTTAACTAGGCTTGTTTATGTGAGCTTAGGTGATGCACTATTTACAGAAGCATGGACAACTTACCGGTAACTACACCACTGAAGAAAATGTGCATCACAGCAATCTTTACCTTTACCAATAGCCCCTTGGAGAGCAGTGGGCGGGGCATGCCTTAGGAGCCTTTTCTTCCCCTGGGTAGTGGTGGCCAGTGAACTAACTTCCTGCAATGTATCTTTAAGAAGCAAGCTAGGACAAGTAGAATAACAAATAGTTCAGGCAACAATCATCCATGGCTGTTCAACCCAGAGGGGCACATTAAGTGAGAAACAGAAGATTTACAGCATCCCAAATTATTTTAAAGCAAATAAGGACAAGTAATCACTGTTCAGTAAAGAAATAAGACAATATCTTAATCCAGACAGAAATTACAAGCACTAAAAGGAGACAAGTGGTTATCATGGCTTCTGCAGTTAAAGGATTCTACAGAGAGACAATAAAACTGAGCACTGTAAACTCACCTAAATCCTTTACGGGACAGAACGTTGTTAAATCATTACTAGGGAGACATGATGAATTTTCATGGTCTGTGTATAATGTTAATGTTAAATTTCTTGCATTTGGCATTTGTACTGTGGTTATATATCAATTCTTTAAAAAATGCACATTGAGGTATTGTAGAGGAAAGGCATGCTACTTAGTCATAGTCACGGAGTTCAGAAAAAAACTATCTTTGTGTGTATGTATACATAGTTATACATGTGCACATACACACACAGTGTAAAAAGAGGCAGACAGACCAACAGACAAAGGCAGAGAGACACAAAGAAAGGGGCTAATATTAAGGGAAATATTACAAAACATTAAAAATTTTGTAAATCTGGAGAGCAGAGATTTAGCATGCTGGTAGAATGTTTGTCTAGTATCTACTAGGTCCATTTTCTACCTTTAGCATTGTTCTGAGCAAGCAAGTAAGAAAATGAAATTGGTGAATCTACTTATAGAGTGTTGGGATTTATTTATTAGATTCTTGCAATTTTTTATACATTGGAAAATAAGATGAAAACCTTGAAAAATAGGCTGTATGACAACTCCCTACAACGTTCACATATACTTTGCAATGGGAAGGTTTTCAGAGAGATTTTGGAATGTACAAAGCTCAGATATTGGGGGGAAGGCATGAGGAAGAGCCCTGAAAGAATATGTCATAAATATTGTTAGAAGCAGTCCTTTCACAATGACAGACTCCAGAAATGCCCTGCCTATCAAAATAATCCCATTAAAGAAATATCAGATGGCTGCAAAGCCCTGAGAGTCCAGGGTGCAGGGTGATGAAGGCCTGGCTAGGTGGTTGATTTATTGGCTGGCTTAACCTTTGTGTTACTGGGAACCTGCAGAGCAACAGTCTGGGTCAAACCTGTGTGCCCTTAAGCATCCTTCTGAAGGAACAAGATGAGATTAAACCCAGGAAGGAGCTCACTCTCCATCCTTTAAGTGTCGGATTTCTAGAGCTGACAGGTGGTCATATATCTTCACTTAGTGGCCTGGAGTAGCTGCTATGGCTGAGGCCCACAATCTCTTGTGAGCACATGTAGAAAAAGTTGATTCTTCATGCAATCTCTTCCAACAAGATAGGTTTAACCAGTGTATCGTAAGATTTCAAGTACGCACACTTGCTTGCCCCGCTAAAGCTGTGCAGTCCATCTGAGCTTCCCAGGGAGGAGAGGACTTGCTAACCAACCATAATTGGTTGCCAGAGAATGGAACTGTTGTTTAACCAGTTTTAGAAAAAAAAATCTCAGTGGGATCTCTTTTAACACACACCTGTAATCTGGTGGTTCACCAACACACAGTTAACTGTACACGAACCATTGCGACTCTCCGGGATGCACCCTGTGGTGTTACATAGAAAGGAAAATTCAGTCCTTTATTACTTAATCACATTGCTCCCTGTAAGAGGTTTTCATTATCCCATAAAATGCTTTCCAGGGGCAGGGAAAGGTGGTTTGGAAGAAATTTTATTGACTTTCCTTGTTTCCAATTTTGTGAGGTTTTCAGAATACTTGTTCCGTTCTTAAAAGTGTGGCTTCATTCTTAGCTCTGAGTTTTGTATAGGGTTGGGGCACACTTGGGGCCATTTTGTTTTGCTCTATTCACCTAGTTTAAGAATAGTTTTTCTCTAAGTGTAAATGGCACAGAGGGTCCTATGCAATCAAAGTGTGTATGATTACAACTGGAATTGTTTCAGTGTCACAGGTCAAAACCATTCTGTAAGATGGAGCCAGTTTGGGACCCAGTGGGCTTTCAAAGCAATTGACTTCAAAAGAAGAATGAGGTCCGAAGTTGGGGCTTCTAATTTTCAAAGAGCTGTACAGAATTTCTCAGGATCTTTTATCAGCGTTTGAGAGGGACATCTTGGCTGTTGTGGTTTGGTAACAGTTAATTCTTTTCACATTTTATTTCAATGATTAGTGGTGATAGGAATAACAGTATTATTAATGATGATAGGAATTGTTTCATGGGAGGTCATAGACGTAGGGGATTACAACACTCTGCCTGTTACTGAGTACCTGACAAAGAGTCAAGAAACCAGAAAGAAAACATCTTTGTGTGTCTATCTTTTGTGCAAAGCATATGAAGAGGCTCACTCAATGGCACACCCGGCCAGAGTTTGAGACTTTTTAGTAGGGAATCTGACTTCTATGTACATGGCTTATTTGGCAAAATAGTATGAGCCCAAGGCTTCTGATTTAACTGTCTTAAAAAATAATTCCATGGCTAGAACTCAAAATATCAAGGTGTAGGTCTAAGATTTTTAAGGCACGGTTGAGCTGGAGCCCAAGCTGTTTGGAAGCTGTGTAATTAAGGCATTAAAGTGGGTATCTAAGAACTTTATTCTGAAGACTGGGATGTAGCTTTCCCCTCAGGGAGAGGGGAAACAGGACATTTCATTTCTGACAGAGGTGACATCATAGGGACTTCATGAGACAAGACATTCTGCCAGTGGAGTTTCTCTACTATGTGGCATGACTTTCTTGTAAGACTAAAAGACATATGTTTCCTGGAGCCCTGATCTTAGATGGAGGGAAAGGAGATGAGAGGGGAAAGGGGACAGAGAGAAGAGAGTATTATTTCTCAGTTTCTTTTGATTGTAAGTCGCTGGATCCATGATAACTTTGGAGTGTGTCAGGGGTGAGTCTAACCCTCAACAGAAGTGTTCAGGCCTCTGCAGAGGACCCATTTCTTCTCCACCCAGGATCAACAGCAGCACTAGAAAAGGAATTCATTTTCCTTCTTGGTGTGTTTCCCCCCCATGTTCTGGCAGCATAGATAACTTTCCCTTGAGACCAAAAGTACAAAAGCTGACCCTGCATTTCCTCAAAGAGGTAGACTGTGTTTGGTTCAGGAATCCAGTGGCATTTCCCCATGTGAGCAGTGTGCATGCTCCAGCTTTCTTCCTGAAGTGCTAACATTTGTATAGTTGCCCTGCACATGGTTCCCCCTGTCCATTTGTTTAATTGCACCATGCACTCTGGTTGTATTTTAAACTACGTTCAGCCTCTTGCCATATTAAGCAAAAAGCATGCATTTATCTCATCCCATTAGGTGCTGATTGGTTGTAAAATGTCCTTGTAAAATGTGCTCTTGTTGCTAACCTCATTTGTATGATGGAGAAGTATTTGGAATTTGCTAAAATCACTGAACTTAAACCGGAGCAGTTACTTTACAGCTTTATGCTAGTTGAATTATTAGAATCCCAAGCCCCTAAGAGCCCCTGGAGTCTTCCAGTGCGTTCCTATAGCTCTAGGTGAATCGGACACTTGCAATGGCCATGCATGGTGTTGGGCTTTTCCTGTCTCGGGCATCTCCTGGGAGGGAGATTTCCAGACTTCTCTTTGTAACCCAATCTGATACTTATCAACTTATACATCAAGAATTCATCCTAAAAGCTAAGCTGACATCTTTCTGGACTGACTTAAAGCCAATTTTTAGTTGTTTTCTCCTTGGAGATGGAGAACTTTGATCTAATAACACTCCATGTATTGCTCAACCACCCTGAGGGGCGAAGCTCAGTTCCTTTAACCATTTCTCTTCCTTGCTCTTTCCCACTCTGTAATCAGGTTTGCCTTTTCTAATCTCCAGCTAATGTGTTCTTTAAATATCTGCAGTTTGTTTATGTGCAAAAATTGTGTGATGTTTCTGCTCATGTTTCCATGGTAACTTTCTTTATCCATCTGCCAACTTTTTCCTCATTTACCCAGCCTGAGAACATACGTGGCTTCCATGGCTAGTACAGTTTCAGTGTCAGAGAGAGTCACAGTAGCAAGTAGGAAGATAGCAGACAGAAGTACAATCATATTACACTGCGTTGCTTTGTGTGGGGTATCTTGAGAATAGCTTAGACTTTAAAGAGAGTATGCATTGAGCAAAACAAAATCTTCTGCAAAAACAGATTTTCATTCTTTTCTCTTTTTCCCTTCCTGCCTATACCACCTCTGCTAACATCAACAACAACAACAACATTAACAACAATAACAAAATCACTTTCCCAGGTGGGGATGGCTCAGTGGTAAATCATGTACATAGCATCCACATGGCCCTGGGCTCAATCCTTAAGGCACATAAATAACTAGCAAATAAAGCAGACAACAGTGAAAAAAAAAACTATACTGGGCTGTTCTGAGATTGAAAAGCCATCTCCTTTAATGTCCTCACACAGATGGAATGTATTATTTGGGAGATTTTTTTCCCCCAATGAAACTGCTACATTAGGGTAGGAAAAGTGGCACTGATTTCCCAGGACTGGGTTGTCCAGGAGCTCCTGTCCTCTCAACAGTCACACTGATAAGAACAAGCCACTCCCACAATGCCATGGGGCCCTTCAGTTGGAACTAGCATGGGTGTAACTTCTTTACTTCCTGAATCTCCATCAGTTATAAATATGTGGAAATGGAGAAGATTAAGCCATTATGAGAATTTTCTTCTGAATAATTCATATTTTTTTTTCAGGGGTAGAACTGTGTGTTCCCAGCCCCCTCCCCTTGGATTTGAACCAAATATTGAAAGTTCACTCAATTTCTTCTGAATAGGAGAATTCTAACCAAGATAATAGGTTCTGGGAATAGACTGAGTTTTTGTGTTCCAGTGAACAGGATGTAATAAAAACTCCATAAAGAGGCAACTCTGCCATATACTTTGAACATTATGTTTTACTAATGATTTCTGTTTCTTAACTCTTGAGGGAAAGTAACACATGATCTGAGCTGAATTGAGCATAGTTGAAATAAATTTGGAGCAGCCTTTCAACAGCTTTTCACTGAACATTATCCTACTCTCAAAATCCTTTACTTTAAATAAGTGAAATCTAGATTTTTGGTTGCCTTGGCATTAAGTTTTTTTTTTCCCTTTCTGGAAACCTTACCATCAGTCAGCTTTCTGTGTGGTTTGACTTTCACACAGAATCATTTTGCTCAGTAGGAAATGAGCTTGTGAGGCTGAAGGCCAAGGTGCTGATGCTGTTCTAGGTCTTCTGTTGAAGAACTGGTTCCAACCTGTCTCCTCTGCCAAGTAAGTCATTAACAGGCTAGGAGGGCTCTCTTGTCCCTTTCTGGAAGTGACTCCTTGGGGTTCTGTAGTTCTACATCTACAGAAAGTGTCTATCTTTCAGGGCACACAGATTCGATTGAAATATCTGCCACTTCATGTTCATTCTTGGCCCAGCAATCAACTCTGTCTTTCTTTTCTTCTTTCTCCTTTGGAAGGCCAGTCTTAGATTACAGTGACAGCTTTTTGGAGAGCATCTTTGAAGCCCCAAGTTTCATACACATTGGGTGTCTACTGGATTCCAGCTATTTGGGACAATTGAGGTTGGCCTACCAGTCACCAGGAAGGTGCCAGCACTAGATGAGTTCAAGCAAAGGGCTGGCTTTGTTGGACTGAAAGGATTATTAAGATATCATAAAAATGGGAAAATAAGAAAGAGCCCTGTGGTCTAGATGGTAATGCTCTTTAGCATGGGGTAGAGGAAGAGAGGGTGGCACACTGGCTAGACCCTGGGTTGAGTAGGCTTGTTGATATAAATAAACTTTTGAGGTATGTGTATGGGGAAACACAATAAAGTAAAAAAGAACACAGAGACTCTTTTTACTTATTTTGCCTGAAATCCTAAATCCTCACAATAAGTAATAGCAGCTATCACTCACGGAACACTTACTGTGCGGTATGTAGTTTAAGGCCTTTGTGTAGTATCTAGTTTAATTTCACAGCATTGTTTTAAGGCAGACATCATTATATTTTCACGTGATGAAATTGGGATCCATGCAAAGTGCGAATATCTTAAATGAGTGTAACTAGGAAAAGCTGAGTTTGGGGCAGTCAGATGTCAGGGGTTGAGAGCCTTTAGCCAGAAAAAAACTAGGGCCCCACAGTGTCAGGTTTCTTCTGTTTGCACCTGCCGAAAGGACCATGCCTTTCTTGGGAGTTAGTTTCTTGTGGGGTGTGGATGCATTAGTGTTCAATACAGGGAGATGGCTGTGTTTCATAAAGTGCAGAGTCTGGAAGCTTCTCTGAAGCTTTCCTAGACACTCCTTTTGGTCTCGAAAGCTCAAATGCTGGGGTTTGTAGAGCTGAGCCCTGAAGTTCTGCTGGGACGATGAGAGGAACGTGATTCTTAAGACAACTGAGCAAGAGCCCCAGCAAAATGGCATTTTATAGAAGAGGCTCCTTCAAAGCAAGTCACACAGAGTATAATTCCTTAAATGAATTTTTCTGTAAACAGACTGGAGCCCATAAGATTTAAAAATAACACAGCTGGGTAGCTGAAACAGTTCAGCCTCTACAGCAGTTTCAGCCCATTCAGCAACTATAACAACTTCATCTGATAAAGGAGATTTTGTGTCACATGTTCAAAGCTGGATTTAAGGCCTTAAGATGCCCTAAAATAGTAGATTTTCTTTGCTTGTAGGTGTCATTGTGAAAGAATCATAAATGGCTGAAATATTTATATTGATCAGAAACTGTAATTGGGAAGAGAAGGAGGAGGAGGAGGAGGAGGAGGAGGAGGAGGAGGAGGAGGAGGAGGAGGAGGAGAAATATCTGAGCATAAAGCAAGGATACAAGACCTTGTTCTTAGAGTTTCTCAGCCCCAAATCTCTGAGTATATTGGAGCAGATGTTCTCACAGGAAGAAGGGAAACTCTCAAGTTTGGCCCATTGTCCTAATCACTGCAGGTGATTGCACCGGGTCACAGGTTTCCAGGTTCTTCTGTGCAGGTTCTGACAAGATGGATGGGAAGCCAGAAATATGCACTTAAGCCAACACCCTCAGGTGCGAGGTTTACAATCAAGGAGGGCTGGGAGACGCTTCTGGTGAGCATAGAACAGGTGGAACAGCATAGCTCCCTCACAACACCCTGTTCTAGTAGAGCAGAAACTAGAATTTCTTTATTCACTTTTATTTTTTGGCTACAGACTTGGTGCACTTTTCATATCTCTGAATATGTGTGCATTGGGTAGTTGCATTGTGATATCAGGTACAGAAGCATGAGGATGTGACTGGAAGGCTTGATATATTGAACTGTTAATATTATTTTGAAATGTAGTCAGATGAGTAGAAAATTTTCAGCGCTGGGAGCAAAAGTGTTAATTTATGAAAATGCAATTATTTAGTCTCCTGGTAGAAGTAAAAAGAATAAAAAAATGGGGAGTAAGATATACTTTCTAAAAAATTAGAAACTATTGTAGCATCTCTGCTTTGTCCAAGGCTCATTAGAAGAGCAATGCCTGACGTTCTAGAACATACAGAGAAGAGAGAAAAGCATTTTTGCGATATTTGCAACTTTCCCTAACGAACTATAGAGGTTGGTTAGTCCATGTTTCTTTGCTCCACACTGTAGTTTGAGGTCAGGGACTTCATCTTATTCTTTAGTTGTCCAGACCAATGCCTAACATCAAATAATATTGATAATTATTTGTGGAGCATTTATTTGAATTTTAAAAACAACCCTGTGGTGTCAGCATAATTAGAACCCCCATATCATATATGAACAAACAGCAAGACACCTTCCTGATTGCTGAGGGATGAAACACAGCTTCTGACCTGGAAGAGTCCAAAAAGAGGTTTAGGAAGAAGGAAAGAAGAGGCTTAGGAAATACCGCAGATTTGAGAATGGGCACAGGTAAGGTCAAGAGAAGCCTGGGAGGGATATCAATGAGCTTTGGAGGCTTGGAAGGAATAAAGCTAGGTATGCTTAGGTGTCAGGCACAGGCTGTTCTTGGTGCAGAGCAGGGCAGTGAGACAGAGAGAGGCATGGTAGAAAGGCACTTCGTTGGTGTGATCTGAGAATGATTATGGATGGCCATGGACTGGGCTAGGAACCTTGGCTTTATTCTGTCCACAATGAGAAGCAATGGAGAACCTGAATGGTGAGTTGTTATGATGGTAATGTTTTTCTGAAATGACCATGTGTACAAAGAAACTTTGGAGATGCTACCCAGTGACAAAGGTAAAAATCAACTCATCTTTGCATGGTTGGGTGGGGCAGTCTTCTCTAGCAGGCTTTTTGGGGAGGCTGTAACAGTGAATGACAGAAAGATGCTGGAGATGCTGAGAGCTGTTTTCACTAAGACGTTTGCCCCCAGGAAATCCTGCCAAGATTTCAAACTTTACATTTCCCAAACTGAACTTGGCTTTTCAATGTCCATACCTGCTTTATGTTTTATGTTATTTATCTGTAGTGAACAATATTCTGTTTCTCAGGCTTACCCTTATTTCTGTCTGTATTCCACTTCTTTCCCAAGACCCCAAAAGGTTAGCATCTTTGTAAGGCTTATAAATAAATCTCCCATACCGATGCCTTTGAGTTCTGCACCTGGGGATGTTGCAATAGTGTCTCACTCATCTCTGGTTTATTCCCTTCTCCCTCTAATCCATCTTCCACACGGCTGCTACTGGATTCGCCTTTTGACGTTTGATCTTCTGAGTCAGTCATTCTTGGAAAAATGTTGCAAAGCTCACTTTGCTGACAGCAACAATTTTATATTTGGTCCCCAAATGAAATCTTGTCAAGAAACATTAATATGACAACTAGATAAAAAAGAAGCTACTTTAGTCAGACCAGGAGAGCATCCTGGATCCTTGCCCGTTCTGTCTCCACAACACCCAGAACACAGTAGATTTCTCAATAAATGACAGTTTCCTGAGCCTCATGATAATGGACATGAGGAATTTACTTATCTTATGGGCTATTGGGGCAATTATGTCTCTCCAGTTGAGTCAAAAGAAACTGTTATTTCTATATACCAAGGCTGACTTATGATTGGCTCACACCCTGATAAATCCATTGGATACTGGATATTGTGACTTGCCAGACAGCCCTGCTTAGTAACACAGTGCATGATGTGTCGGGGGTTCATACTTGCGAGCACCTTGTAGGGTAGGAACTACAAACCCCAGTGTGCATCAGAACTCCACATCGAAGCAGAGGTTGCAGCTGAATGCATGGGACTACAGCAGCACTGGAAAGTTAAAAAAAATCTATCATACTATCCTAGGTCAGGGACCTTATTATAGTACCTGCCTGTTTGCCCTCTCTTATTCTTTCCACTGGAGTGGAATTTGAGTGATTAGAATGCCCTCCCTTCACCCTCATAAGTCTATATCTTGCTTTAAGACCCACCCAAAAAGCTTTCTCGGTGTAGAGTTCTTGCCTCAGCCTGGTTCGCCTGAGTCTTAAACATTTTCTCTCCTCTCTAGCCCCCCACTGCCCTGATCTTGGCCTCTTTTAGTCCCATTCTCTTCCTTTTGTGTAGTGTGTGTGTGCTTGTGTAGAGGTCAAAGTTGGTGTCATTTGTCTTCTTCAATCATATCCATCTTATTAATTTTTTAGTCAAGATCTCTCCCTGAACCTGGAGCTTGCCAGTTCATTTATACTGGCTTCCACTGAACCCCAGGGGTCTTCCTAACTCTCCAGTGCTGCTGTTATAGGCACATACCACAGAGCCTTGATTTTTAATATGGGTGCTGGTCATTGAATCTAGGTCCTCACGCTTGCGTGGCAAGCGCATTACTGAATGAGGCATCCAACAGCCCCCTACTTTCTTTCTTCTTAAAACCAAGATAATTGACTGACTTAGCCTTGAGTTCATTCTCAGGGACTAGGCACAGTTTGAATTTGCTGCTCACATTGTCTGCTGCAGGAGTACCAGCTTGGTGAGCATCCTGAAGGGAGAGACGAAGATCGAAGATTGTTATTGTGTAGTTCCCACCATGAAGCAGGCAGGGTCAGGGTTACAGCAGGCCTCTTAAGAAGAGCACAGAAATGGCAGGCATTTTGTTTCACTTTGTAGCTAATTATGCATCCTTACCTTCTCAGCTGTCTTTCGAAAAATCACTGATGACACCCTTAGAGAGTCGTAAAAGAACCATTTGCTCATCCAACACGGGGATGAGCAGAACAATATTATGTCGTCCATGTGTCCATGATGTTCACAGACTAAACAAGCTAAAAGGCATTTCAGTCAATTAGAGGCAGAATCTTAAAATGCTTTCTTTGCTACTTCTCCTCCACCCTTGCCCATCTTTCCAGTAAGTATTCTGTGGCAGGCTCCTCTTGAGGTCATTTACGACATGGCATTGTCTTTAGGGCATACCTGCTGAATGGGTCTGGAAAGAATCTAGACTAATGGTTTGGGACTCTTACAGTTATGCCTCTCTAGTGAGGTGTATGAATGGTTCAAGTTGAAAGAGCAGGGAGAACTGTGGCAAATAGTCCCCTGTGAGACGGTGGGAAGTCTGACGGAATAAATTAAAGTGCCAGATGCCCTTTATATTGCTCAACTGCTCAGCAAGAGTCAGTGCTAACATCCTAGCCTGGGTCACAAGTTTATCTCTTCCGAGGGCTGTGAAAGCAGCCACGACAGCAGGAGTGATGGATGGAGTTGTCCCGAGGAAGGGTAAGCATGGAAGTTCTGTTTGGGTCTTGAAATTCCCCAGGAAGGCTCGGGAATTTCTCATAGTCTAAATTCAGCAAATGTAAAGACAAAGCAGGGGGCTGGGAGCCTTCACATAAATCTTTTCACTTAATTGTACACATTTCAGTATGGTGGGGCAAAACCTTGCTTGTAAATGTAGAAAAACAAGAGGAGCAATTTCTCCCATCCCTGTGATGGGAAAAACCTAAAATATATATAATTCATTATTCAGTTAATTGCATAATTGAACGCAAGCATAGTCCTTGCACGTGTGTCTTCTCTTACTGTGCAAAGACCTAGAGACAGACTCAGCCTGCTCTTCATCTTTCTTGCAGTTGGAAGTTGCCCTGAGTTTTCCATTGATAAGAAAATCATGTATTTTTTTCAATGATAACTCACTATCTTCTGTAAATGGAAACTATGTGCACAGTTCCTGAGCCCATGATATAATTGGACATTCCAGTGCAATTTCTTTGGTTATATAATATTCACAGTAGCCACGTGTTAAAGGTTGGCTTATTCATAGGCAGTATCATCTAAGAATGCTAAAAGTGGGGGGATCAAGAACTAAAACAATCTAATATTGCTTCGGTGTGGGATTTGAAGCTCTCATAACCTTTTGCATGTGTTGCGTGACTTTATTTCCAAACACTGTGTATGCAACGAAAGACGGAGATAAGGTTCTGCTCTAAAATTATATTGACTATTTTAAGCTTTAGCTTTACAACTAATTTAATTGCACGATATTAGTTAAGTTAATACATTCCTCTGCAATTGACCTTCTTCATCTGCAAATAGAAATGAGCAGTGAGCTTGTGCCAGTTAGGGTAGAGTACAGTGGAAAGGCCGTGTAACAAGTAGCTCCTCTTCCATTCCAATGCCTTAGATAATAATCATGGATGGGTTTTTCATCCCAGCGTATCTGTAGGCCAACTGTTGGGCTTCTGATCTCAGTCCGCAGTTGGGCTCAGATCTATGCCATCGGTCGGTGCCTCTCAAGGCAGTGGTTCTCGGAGTAGATGTCAGAAACCAGAGAGAATGAGCCAACCACTTAGCAATCTGTAGCGGCGTAAACGAATGCAGACAGAGTGTAAATATATATATATATATATAGCTTTAATGTAGAAATAGACTTACAGAACCACCGTTCCCGCGGAGACCAGGAAAGCAGAAGCGAGCAGCTCGGAGCTTGCTCGCCAAATTTATAGGCAGACATTAGCCCGAGGCGAACACGCCCCTTAAGGGGCGGGACTTATCCCTACATCTCCCCTTTTTGTCTAAATAAGACAGAACTAAACCAAATACAACTACATACAATAACAACAAATAATAAATACAACAAACAATATTGAGAACAAAAGCTTTGCTAAACATTCTATCTCAAGAAGTCCAAATAATGTAAAGAGTAACTACAATTATATAATCTTCAACTCAGTCAAAGATCTGAGAAGGGAATAAACACTACTCAACAAACGAGATATATCCAAAATGTGCAACAATTGACAGAGACAACTGACTACCTGGGCAATCACCCAAAGTCTCGTTTGCAACGTTGAGTCAACCAATTTTGGCTAAGGCCTAACATAACTGACATACCATTATTAAAGGCAAGGAACTTTTCAAAACTATCTTACCCTGTCTTGGCAGGATATGACAGTCCTGTTTTATCCATTGATGCACGCTCTGTATCTGTGTCAGTGGTTGAGGTATGGGCATTTCTTTGCCCAAAGGCCAGTTCTGCCAAATAGAAAGGCTCCAGATGGAGTGTTTTTGGTGCTCAACATTCTCTCGGGAATAGAGCGGTGTTGCCAGGAGCAATTGTGTCTCACTATCACGAAACTCTGAGTTAGATTAAAGGCCATTTTCTACAGCTCTTTGAAGAGGTTGAAGATTATCTATCTATACTGAGTATAATCTCTATATATCTAAAGAACCTGCTTAGTCTAATTATAAATGACAAACTTAGATGACAATTAGTCTATATAATTCTCAATATCTATCTAACTTAAAGACTAAGACAATAAACGACTGTGAAACAAATGAGGACAATGACCTCCAAATATAAACAATGTACAAATATACATTGCAGTAGGTAAATATATATCAATACACAAATATTATATAAGTATCTTAATCAGAGGTAGAAATGTACACTGCAATATGGTAAATATATACAATATATATATCAATACAATATATGTCAATACATAAAAATGTTTTAAACAGAGGTAGAAACATGCATGCGTACAATAGTCCATATAATTTAACTTTGTTTCATTATACAAGAATTGATACCAATATATTTGTCTAAAAGCAGTAACTCACAATTATAAATCTATTATCCCATCATTCCCTCTTTTTTTTTTTTTTTCAAAATGATCCTTGAGCTTATAAAATTCCTCTCCCAACCCTCAATCATATACTAATTATAATCAACCCCTAAATGATGTCCCTAAACCCAAGGGCAAACTTTACTGGGAGAGGGGACGTCGTTCTCTAGAATTACTTCCAGCTGTCATAGGGGCGACGTTCTTTCTGGGGGATCCTGTGAAAGTAAAATGATGGTTAAATTTCAAGATAATGTCTTTTAAAATTGCAAATAGTCTCTGAGTATTTTCGTGCAGGTCTGGCCAAAATGTTGTATAAGATGTGCACCATTTCAGCTAACCAAGTTGGAACTGTCTTGTGCAGCTGGTACCCAAAGCAGGTCTTGTAGTAGCGCTATCAGTATCATGACGTCATATCAACCAGGTGGAGTTGTTGTTATGGGGCCCCATCTTCTTCCTGGAAACTTCAAATGTCACTTCAGGAAAAACTCATTGTTCATTATGAAAAACTTAAACATTAATCATATAGACTATATATATATATTCAATGAAAGACATGATAGATATATTCAATGAAAAGTATGATAGATATGAAGAGAAGCAAAGATGTTTTCTAAACTCATATTTCTTTCTGTCCCATATCATGGCTCTTGACATGAGACAGAAACTCCAGAAACTCTGGGTTTTTCTCTTACTAACAGGCTTGGAATTGGAGAGGGACTGAGCCAGAGTCCAACTTCAAAACCAGCTTTATAAATTTAGAAATATGGTTTAATATTACTTACACAACCCATTCAGTTGTCTTGATATTTCCTATTGGGCAGGTATTTTTCCATCTGTCAGTATCCAAACATCCAGGGTCCCTTGAATTTCTCAAAGATGAGTGTTTTCCTGTGGAGATAAGAACAGAACCCTGCCCCCAGTCTATATGTTTTTCTTACCACCTGTATGAATATCATCGTTGTGGATGAGTTGTCATTTCTCCTTTCCAAGAGGTTTCTCCTCTTCAAATCGAAACTTTATTAATTTTGATGGTATCCACAATTTTTCTTCTCCTGTGGAAACAAGAGCAAAACCCCTTCCCCAACGTAGCACATCTCCTGGCTTCCACTGAGAGGTCAGCACATCTTTGAAATAAATCGGTTGATTTAGTTCAGCAGACTTTTCCATTATCCAATGTCTTTCTGCTGCTGTCGTTCCTTTCTCATTAGCGTTAAGAAAATTCAAGGTTAGTAAAGCATTATGTAATCTATTTCTGGGGGTATTTTCAGTCCCTTTCTGTTTGTTCAGCATATCCTTTATAGTACGATTTGATCTTTCTATAACTGCCTGACCTGTAGGATTATTTGGTATACCTGTAATGTGTTTTATATTATAATAATCAAAAAAGCGTTTCATTTTCTTAGATACATATGCTGGACCATTATCTGTCTTTATTTGCGCAGGTATACCCATGATGGCCATAACTTCCAATAAATGTGTGATTACTGAATCAGCCTTTTCTGAGCTCAGGGCAGTAGCCCATTGAAAACCTGAATATGTGTCTATGGTGTGGTGTACATATTTTAATTTGCCAAATTCTGCAAAGTGGAACACATCCATCTGCCAGATTTCATTCCTTTGGGTGCCCTTTGGATTAGCCCCTGCAGGCAGTGGCGTTTGGTTATAGAAAGAGCAAGTAGGGCATTTCTTTACAATCTCCTTAGCTTGTTGCCATGTAATTGAAAACTCTTTCTTCAAACCTTTGCTATTAACATGATGTTTTTTATGAAATTCAGAGGCTTGTAGCACACTACCAATCAATAATTGATCAATTTCTGCATTACCTTGTGCTAGAGGACCTGGCAGACCCGTATGGGATCGGATGTGTGTTATGTACATAGGGCAAAGCCTGTTCCTGATCAAATCTTGAACCTGGAGGAACAATGAGGTTAGTTCAGTATCATCAGGTATAAATTCAGCAGTTTCAATATGTAAAATAACTCTTTCTGCGTATTGTGAATCTGTAACTATATTAATAGGTTCTTTAAAATCCCTTAGCACCATAAGAATGGCATATAATTCCGCCTTCTGGACAGAAGTATATGGACTTTGTTCCACCTTATCCAAGTCTTCTGATTTGTAACCTGCCTTCCCTGATTTATTGGCATCAGTATAGAATGTACGGGCTCCAGTTATTGGAGCATCACGGACGATTCGAGGAAGAATCCAAGAAGTTCTCTTTATGAAGTTAAGCCGCTTGCTTTTTGGATAGTTGTTATTAATGTCTCCCAAAAAATTAGCACAAGCTCTTTGCCATGGTTCATTATCTTCCCATAATTTCTTTAGTTCATCAGCAGTGAAAGGCACTATAATTTCTGCTGGGTCTATACCTGCTAGTTGACGAAGTCTCAGCTTGCCTTTTATAATTAACTCAGAGACTTTTTCCACATAAGTTTTCAGTTTCTTACTTGGTTTATGTGGTAAAAAGATCCATTCCAAAATAATATCATCTCTCTGCATTAAAATTCCTGTAGGAGAAATTTTTGATGGTAGTATGACGAGAATACAATCGAGCTCTGGATTCACCCTGTCCACATGTGCCTGTTGTAATTTTTCCTCAATCATTGTCAGTTCCTTTTCTGCTTCAGCTGTTAATTCTCTGGGACTGTTTAAATCCTTATCACCATCCAAGGTTTTGTTCAAATGAATTATTAGATCAGGTGTTATTCCAATAGCTGGTCGTAGACTGGAAATGTCTCCTAACAGTCTTTGAAAGTCATTAAGAGTCCGTAGGCGATCTCTCCTAATTTGTGCTTTTTGTGTCTTAATTTTTTGCAAACCTATTTTATAACCTAAATAATTAACAGAATCTCCCTTCTGAATCTTTTCAGGAGCTATTTGCAATCCCCATTTAGGTAAAAGTATCTTTATTTCTTCAAACAGTCTGTTCAAGGTATCCATGTTTGAATCGGATAACAAGATGTCGTCCATGTAATGGTATACTATAGATTTGGGAAATTTCTTGCGTATTATTTGCAATGGTTGGTTCACAAAATATTGGCACAGGGAGGGGCTATTTAACATACCCTGGGGGAGAACGGTCCAGTGGTACCTCCTCGAAGGTTGAGAATTGTTGTAAGTAGGCACTGTGAAGGCAAATTTTTCTCTATCTTCTTTTTGCAAAGGTATAGTGAAAAAACAATCCTTTAAATCAATAACTATGAGAGGCCATCCTTTTGGTAATAAAGAGGGCAAAGGAATTCCAGATTGCAGAGGGCCCATAGGTTGAATAACCTTGTTGATGGCCCTGAGATCTGTCACCATTCTCCATTTACCTGATTTTTTCTTAACCACAAATACAGGAGAATTCCAAGGGCTGGTAGATTCTTCTATATGTCCAGCATCTAATTGTTCTTGTACCAGCTGTTCTAAAGCCTGTAACTTTTCCTCAGCTAAAGGCCATTGCTTTGTCCATATTGGTTTCTCAGTCAACCATTTTAGAGGCAAGGCTGTTGGTATCTCTGAAGGGACATCAATTGCTTGTTCTTTTACAGCCCGAATGGCCGGTTTTCTCAGTTTGTAATATCTTTTAATATTATTCTCAGAAATATAGGCTCTAGATTTAGCAGGGATGTTAATTTCAGTATTCCATTGTTGTAATAGGTCACGACCCCATAAATTCATTGCAATATTGGCTACATATGGCTTTAATTTTCCTATTTGTCCCTCTGGCCCTATACATTCAACCCATCTCGTGCTCTGCCTTACTCGAGATAGGGTTCCAATTCCCAGGAGCTGAACATTTACATTCTGAAGAGGCCAATACGGATGCCAAGATTCTGGGGTAATGATACTTACATCAGCACCTGTGTCCAGCAGGCCAGTAATAAAAATGCCATTTACACACACTCTCAGTTTAGGTCTTTGATCATTTATAGAAGTTTGCCAAAACACACGTAACTTATCTTTCTGATCATTATTGCTTGTAACAGTAGGCATGGGGCTTCCTAATTGTCCTGATGAGGCACGTTCTCTGCAGAAACTGGATATGACTGAACCATGTTTGCCATGGGGGCCTGTGAGGCCCCCCCTCTCACGTTTCCCGGCTGTATCAGGTTGCCTTGTCTATCTCTTGTAGACCTGCATTCATTCGTCCAATGTCTGCCCTTTCCACATCTTCTACATAAACCTGAAGGCTGAGTCCTCCTATTTCTGTTATTTCTAGAAGATGCATTATTATTATTATTTCTGAAAGATGCATTATTATTATTATTATTATTATTATTTCTGAAAACCCGTTGTTTACAATTCCTTTTAATATGACCCATTTTTCCACAATTAAAACATTTGGTATTCTGGTGTCTCCTTTTACCATTGGAAATTGCTTCTTCTACCCATGCTTCAGTGCCATAATCAAATGTATCAACATTGAGTGTATGCAAGACCCATTCTTCCAACGGCGCTGATCTGAGCTTTAAAGGACCCAAAATCCTTTTGCATTCCACATTTGCATTTTCATAAGCCAAAGACTCAATCATTATACGTCTTGCTTCTGGGTCAGATATTCCTATTTGTACAGCCTTAGTTAATCTTTGTAAAAAGTCACTAAAGGGTTCTCTCTGACCCTGTTTAACTCTGACAAATGATTCCATTCTCTGTCCTGGGTCTTGTACCCTGTCCCAAGCCCTTAAGGCTGCTGTAGTACACATGGAGAGTGTGTTTTCATCCAAATTAGCTTGTTCCTGAGGATCGGAAAAGGGCCCTTCACCTAGAATTTGATCTAGGGAAATGTCAATTCCCTTCGCTTTTTCCTGCTGTTCTAAGAGTCTAGCCTCTTGCCTGAATAAGCATTTCCATTTCAATTGCGGTCCACTCTCGAGTACCGCAGAGCTCAGCTGGAGCCAGTCTGAGGGGGTTGCTCTGCTTGTCGTGGCCCAAGATCTTAGCATCTCTTTAACAAAAGAGGCTTGCATCCCAAAAGTCATGACAGCCTGTTTTATTTCCTTGAGATCATTCATACGCACAGGCTCCCATGTATCCTCCTTGATGACCCTAGGGTTTTTGGAACCAATCACCTTCTCTGTTGTTATTACTGGAAAGGCAGGTAGAGCTGTAGGTAGAGCTTTGTGGAAATTGTCCCGGAGAGACTTACCCACAGATGTAGTTAAAATTTGCCTTTCTACCCTTTGCTCTTCTTCATCAGAATTTAGAAATTCCTCAATCTTTTCAATTCTGTTCACCATTGCCTTCTGCAATGTCTGAAACTCCTGTCCAGAATTATGTTCCAAAGCCTTCATTGAGGATTCTAATGTATGAAGTTTGTCCGTTAGAGATAACATCTCATCTTTGGACATAATTTTTATGGCATAAACCGTGCCTTCTTGTATTGACAATCTTTCCGTCAATCTGTCATAAGCTTTAGACAAAATCCGATTGTCACATTCAGCAGTTTTGATTCTCTCAGTTAATGTTTCCTTTCCAACAGAAAGGGACTGAATCTTATGGTCCAGATCAGCTGTTCCCTCTTCCATACTAATGAATTTCTCCTTAACATCAGCCTGAAGAACTTCAACCTGATTCTTGAGAAGATTGTTATCAGCCTGGAGAACTTCAAACTGATTCTTGATAAGATTGTTATCAGCCTGGAGAACTTCAAACTGATTCTTGAGAAGATTGTTGTCATTCTCAATTGTTTTTAAGCGTTCAATCTCTACCTTAAGAATCCTGGATTCGTCTCGTAAAGACTTTATCATATTTCTATTATCAAACCATTTGGTGCCAATGAAAACTACGACTCCCAGAAGGATCCATATATGTGGGGTGATAGACACCTCTTGTAAAATCTCCCACATGGTACAATTAAAAAAATCATTAAATTCTTGAACAGTAATGTGTTCAGACATTTTATTTATAAAAGAAAATTTTTTTTTACCTGCAAAGATCGGTTCCTGCCAGTGGTGGTCTCTGTGTTTTTGGAGCCTGTCCTAGAACTAGCTCTTGTAGACCAGGCTGGCCTTGAACTCACAGAGATCCGCCTGTCTCTGCCTCCCAAGTGCTGGGATTGAAGGCGTGCACTACCAAGGCCTGGCAGGCCTCAAACTCACAGAGATCTGCCTGCCTCTGCTTCCCAAGTGCTGGGATTAAAGGCGTGCTCTACCACTGCCTGGCCGGCCTCAAACTTGTGATCCTCCTGCCTCTGCCTCCTTCAGCAAATCCTACCGGCGTGCGCCACCACAACCGGCCAAGTCACTTTGTAACAGACCAAATCTGACACTGTGGCAGCTTTTGTTGCAAAACCGCAAGTACTTGAGCTTCTGCTAATTCAGGCAGTGGGGTTCCGCTGCAAAACTTAGCCAAGGCAGGCAGAATGGGCCTGTGTCGCCGAGTGTGTCTCGGACTCGGCACTGGGGCCGGAGTCACGAACTGAAAAACAGCACCCGGGAGGGTGCTGTGTTAGCTAGCGGGCTACCCGCTTGAGTCGGGGGCAAAATAGCCCCACGTTGGGCGCCAAAATGTAGCGGCGTAAACGAATGCAGACAGAGTGTAAATATATATATATATATATAGCTTTAATGTAGAAATAGACTTACAGAACCACCGTTCCCGCGGAGACCAGGAAAGCAGAAGCGAGCAGCTCGGAGCTTGCTCGCCAAATTTATAGGCAGACATTAGCCCGAGGCGAACACGCCCCTTAAGGGGCGGGACTTATCCCTACAGCAATCCCTTCCAGAGTTTTCACTTGCACTCACATTTTTATTAGGCAAACAAGTCATACGGCCAAGTTCAACATGAAATAGTAAATAATTATACATTTCCCATGGAAGGAAGAAGAGAGAGTGAGCAATAATAGCCGTGTCGCTGTCATAGGGCTGCCTTTCAGTGATAATGGATGTGAAGCAGAGGCAGCTCTTAGCGGGTCATAGACTAATGTGTGTCTCTCATTATTATTCCTCACGAAAGGATGGTACCACAGACCAAAAGGAAGTGAACGAGGAAAGAACTGGGAGTTCACTGAGACAATGGGATTCATGTGGCCCCTTTTTCCTTTTCCCCTCCCCACTCTGTTTTATTTCTTTTCCTCTTGAGGAATCTGGAAGGCTATTAGTAATCCGAGCACAGACTAGATCAGTTCTTATTTTTGTCATCCTCATTCAGTTGGTGAAGTTACCAACAGCTACTGCTGTAGGGATCCAATTTGTTCAAGACTGTGGTTTTCAATTGTCAATCTTGGGAAGTGATTAGGTCCTATTAATTTATTGCTTTCCTTTCTTCTACTCTTTATTAATTTACTATTATTTTTTTTAAATGAGACTTTAATTGGGTGAGTCAGTTATTACTAAGATCACTGATTCTTAAACTGACTTTGGCTTATTGTCTTTGAAGCAGGTCCTAAGACAGAGTTTGGGATACAAATGTTTATTAAGGATTAATTCTCATGAGAGGACTAAAATGTGGGATTAGAAAATTGAAATCAAATTGTGGCTTAAGTCTGGTGATGTTTTAACCAATAAGACATAGACTCTGAAGGTAAAATAGTCTTCCTGAGCTGTCTAAACCTGGCCAGGAATTCTACTATATTCTCTGTTGAAATCATTCCATGTTGGGAGGCTGCTTGTTTGTTGCCAGCTACTTAGACCCAAATAATCACTCAGAAACTCTATTATTTAAATCACTGCTTGACCAATCACTTAGGCGTATTGCTGGCTAGTTCTTATATCTTTGGTTCACCCATTTCTACAGAAGGACTTCCCACACCAATTCTAGGATAAGCCTCATGTTCAGGAGTAGTTGGTCAGCATGAAATTGTCTCCATGTTTTTATTTTGGTTTGTCATGTTTTTTCTTTCATTTAAAAAAACTAATTTATTGAGAGAGACCTAAAGTTAGGTGGGTAGGGAGGTGGGGAGTAGCTCCAAGGTGGGAGAATTGGGAGAAAAGGAAGAGTATAAATAAAATATATTGTACAAAATTTTTAAGTAAATTAGAAATTATATATATATATATGTGTGTGTGTGTGTGTGTGTGTGTGTATTTCCATACACAGACACACAATAGAGTACCATACATCCACAAAAGAATGGGATCGAATTATCACAACAGCATGATTATAACTGGAAAACATTGTGTTAGGGTCAATAAGTCAGGCATAATATAATTAACATGTGCTCTCACTATGTGTATGTACAGGAGTTGATATCAAAGGAACAGAAAGTAGAATCATGGTTACCCAAGGCTGTAGAAGAGAGGAATTGTGGATGGGGAGATTTCTTGAAGTCATAAGTTACTGTTATGGGAACAAATTGTGATAAGGGAAAAAATTGTGGTTCGTATAGATAAAGAAAAGTACTGTATTTTTTCTAAACACAAAGTAATGGTACATTTTAAGGAACTAGATGTTATTACAATAATTTGAACATGAATGTATGCATCTATCAAAATATAACAAAGAGTTTTTGGTTACATAATGCCTCGCCATGCCCCAGTTTCGGGCTGTTTTGGAATTGCTGGTTGGTTCAGGTTGGGACTTTGGAGCCCAGGCTGCCATCTCTTTTGTTTGCTTGCTCCAGATTCTTGAAGCATCACTTTCCTACTGTTCCCTAGAGGCCCAAGTGTGAGCTGGATCAGAACATGACACCCTCAGCTTGGCTGCAGAAAGTGTGAGTGGGGCAGGGAGAGCGAGGCTAAGAGGAAGGGTCAGGGCCAAGCGCCTAAGAGCTTGTAGAAAGAGATGCTCTGCCATGGATAAAACCTCATGTGATTGTTGAGACTCACTTTATGCTAAACATGGTTCTGGGCACCGTCTTAGGTTTTCACAATGATCATGTGATCCAGGTAAGTATAAGCTTCGGGTAGACAGTCATTAAAAGTAGTGTCTTCCAAGGGACATGCTGGAGCAGGCCAGCTCCAAAATATCTATGTAGTAACTTTTTGGAAGGAAAGTAAAAATAGACATTTTGACTCAGACACCTGTATTCCCTTAGGTAACTCAGAGGAAACAAAGCACTGTCACCTTGGGGGGAAAAAAGAAGTCTAGCAGACAATTTTTATGATACAATGGATCTTCATTATGTAGGTGAACGAATTTGTATAGCACATTTTGAGCTTCTTGCTACCATAAAAATAGGCCAACAATTCCTTATCTTAATACAGATTTTGTCAGAGCATGTATTAAGTACCTGTTAAGTGCATGACTACATGTTAAATCCTGGGGGCAATTACTCCAAGATGCAGCATGTTAGCATGATCTGACAGATATTTAGCGTGCCAGCAGGCTTTGTTTAAACACAAAATGTTTGGAAACCCTGGTGAACCTTCTAGGGTAGGGTGAACCTCGTTGAAGATTTAGTGTCCTAGAGAGAAATTGTGTTCTCTGGTCTCTTGTTTACTGGGCTGCCTCCAATCACGCATTAAGAAATGAGAAAATTTGAGAAACCATTTCCAAAATTATCTATGATCCTGCTCCTCCCAATACCTCCCTGTATCCAGTGAGACTGCTGGAGAGAGGAATGGATAAGCAAGGGGCTGCTGAGGTTTCCTGAGTGTTTGTGATGGCTCTATCCCTGCTAGAAGAGGTGTGTTGTCTGGAATGTGTAGACTCATTTCAGTAATTAGTCTAGTTGTTTAGAAGGCGGATCCTTGAGGTTTTGAGGGCAAATTGGGCTTCACAATCATGGTAAGAGACTCTTCATTTTGGGCTACTGGCTGCAGGTAATGAGGTTGATGGTTTGTGGTAACTGAGGGTAGAAAGGGTGTGTGACTACTCATGAAGCTTCACTTACTTAGTGAGCTTAGTGGTTGAAGGAATCTACTGGTAAGGTTCATGTCATGTCAAAAAGAGAACATTGCACAGGACGCTTGCCATTCTCTGGGTCTTGCATATTTTCCTCCTGTTTTTTTTTCTTTCTTTCTTTCTTTTTTTTTTTTTTGTTCCCAGAGTCTTTGGGAGAGGGTGGTGTTCATATGGCTGTCTCATTTATGAGTGAATACTTATAGTCACTTATTTTATGCATCTCTACATTAACCATTTCTCATTGCAATAAGAAACTTTTCTGATGAAAATTAAAACAGAACAGATCTATAGATATAGCATAGATATTTAGAAAGACGTTTGACAACCTGAACATTTAGAAAAATAGCACCAGATGGTTCTCCTCTAGGACCTATGATTTCTATGTCTGTGGGGTTTTTTTCTATGTTTGTAGTAGTAGGCATAAATTCCCTCTTGTGGACTATATTACAAATCCAATAAAAAATAAAAGAAGTTGTTAACTTCATAAACTGTCTTGCTGTAATTGCAGTGGGGTTAGATTTGCCTGGAAGGTCAGTGTTTTAACATGCAGAGGCCAGCACTGGGTAAGACCATTGATGTCTCTTCTTTCAGAGCAGCCTGCATATTTTAACCTTCCAATACTATTAGAGCAAGCCAATGGGCAGAGTTTTCTTGTCAGTTCAAAGTTGATTTCTCTGTGCCTTGCAACTAAAAGTGTGCAGTGTCTTCAGGAACAGGGTCTTACCATCTAGTTATGGTGGGCAAGTGTAGTGGTTTGGATGAGAATGGCAGCCATAGGCTAACATTTGAATATTTGGTCTCCAGTTGGTGGAACTGTTTGGGAAGGATTAGAGGTATGAAGGAAGTATGTCACTAGGGGTGGACACTGAGGCTCCAAAAGACTTGTGTGAGTCCCAATGTGCTTTCTCTGCTTCATGATTATGGATAAAGATATAAGCTCTCAGCTGTCCCTTTGACCCACCATTATGGGCTCTAACCATCTGAAACAGTTTCAGTTAGTCAAATATTTTATTTTATTAATTGGTTTATTTTAAGTAAAACTATTATATGTTTTATTTTACAAGTTGTCTTGGTCATGGTGTTTTAATACAGTAATATAAAAGCAACTAGAAGTAGTTCCATGGTTAATTTTTAAAATTGGGTTGTTTGTTTTCTTAGTATTTATTGTTTTGACTTCTTTGTAGACTCTAGACACTGAACCTTTGTCAGATGTATTGCTGGCAAAGATTGAGGGGGACGGGTAAGGAAGGCTCTACTTTCTTTTTCAGTATGTTGATATCCAGGTTTCTCAGCACCATTTGTTGAAAATGCTGTCTTTTCTCTAATGTATATTTTTGACATCTTTGCCAAAGATCAAGTAGCTATAGTTAGATGGAGTTATATATGGGCCTTCTATTCCATTTCATTGATCTATGTGTCTGATTTTTTTTGTCAATACCACGCTGTTTAAATTTTTATGACTATGTAATATAATTTGAAATAAGGTATAGAGATAACCTATTCAGTATTCTTTTTGTTCAGAATGACTTTGGCTATCCTTGGTTTTTGTTCCTCTATAGATTATGAGTTTTTCTTCTTTCTTTGTAAAGAAAGTTCTTGACATTTTGATTGGGATTGCATTGAATCTGTAGATTGCTTTTGCTAGGAAGCTAACTTCACAATATTGATTCTTCAGATCTGCAAGTATGGGAGGTCTTTCCAGCTCTTGTTGTCTTCTTCAATTTCTTTATAGTCCTTTGCAATTTTCACTGTAGAAGCCTTTTGTGTTTTTGGTTTGGCTTATTTCCAGGGATTTATTTTATTTTGTGGTTATCATGAGTGGGATTGTTTCCATAACTTCTTTTTCAGCATGTTTATTGTTGTTATATATGAAGGCTATTTATTTGTAAGTATAAAATTTTGTATAGTGACACTTTGATGAAAGAAGGTATCAGTTCTATGAATGTTTTTGTGGTCTTTAGGGTCTTGTACGTATAGAATCATATCTGAAAATAAAGATGCTTTGATTTCATCCTTTCCTATTTGCAACCGCTTTTTACTTATTCCAATTGTCTTAATGCTGTAGCGAAGATTTCAAGTATGGTATTGGACAGGAATGGAGGGAATAGACATTTTTGTCTACTTCCTGATCTTACTGGGAACACTTTCAGTTTTCTTGATTTAGCCTGTTGTTGACTATAGGTTTGTCATAAATAACAATTATTATGTTGTTGTAGTCTCCCGTCTCTCCAGCTCTAGCCACTTGTTCTAGTTTGCCGTGACCAAAAGCAACTTGAGAAAGAAATGGTTTATTTGACTTACACTTCCAGGTCACAGTTCATCAATGAGGAAGTCAGTGTAGGGACTCAAGAAGGTACAGAGGTAGGAACCGCAAAGGAAAGCTGCTGCCTACTGCCTTGCTCCCAGGATTATTTTCATCTGCCTTTCTTATATACCTCAGGCCCACCTGCCTGCTGTTGGTAATTATTGACCTCAGTGGGGCTAAAGATTCCTATAGTTATTAGCAACAAAGAAAATACCCAGAAGACAAGCACACAGTTCAGTCTGACGGGAGTATAGTAATTCCTTAAGTGAGGTTTCCAGGCATTTTAAGTGAACAATAAGGATTAACTATCATACTGCTCTATGGTCTTTTTCATGAAGGGATGTTGAGTTTTTTTCAAAGGCATTTTTAACTTTTAAAATGATGAGTTGATCTGTGATATCTGTCTTTAAGTGTATTTAATGTGACGGACAACATTTACTCATTTATGTATATTAAATCAGACTTGTATCTCTTCAATGAAGTAGACTTGATTATGATGAATGATCTTGTTGATATGATCTTGTAATTGTTTTGCCAGGACTTTACTGAGAACATTTGCATTTATGTTCATCGGGGAGAAGAAGGGCTGGGAAGTGAGATCCTGGGAGGGCTGATAAGTGGTATCCTGGGCAAGCAGACAATGTATAGGGTGGGAAAGAGCAGGCTTAATCTGAGACATGTATATGGAAGGTCCTGGAGTAGCTTGGAGCTTGGAAGCACATGGAGGTGAGATACCAAGAATCTAAGATACCCATAGGGTGAGCCTTAGAGAACCAAGACCCCAGAGGAGATGGAAGGCCTATCAGATGGGAAGGAATAGAGCCTACTGATGTGCAAGGAAGGGAGATGAAGGAAGAATGGAAACTTCCAGAGGAACTTATTCAAAGTAAAAAAAAAAATCCTAGGGGCTTATCCAAAGTGAACCTTTTGACCTGCTTTCTTTCATTTACTATAGGTTCATCTGTGTTCTGGGTCTGCTAAGAATTTCTTCCTTTTTGATGCTAAGTAGAACTTAATGGTAGAAATATGCCACAACCAAAACAATTTTTTCCTAGATATTTGGATTATTTCTATTTGTGATTATTATATGCAGGCAGATATGGCGCTGGAGGAATAGCTGAGAGTTCTACATCTTGCAGGCAACAGGAAGTTGACTGAAATATTGGGCAGTATTCTGAGCATAAGAAACGTCAAAGCTTACCCCACAGTGACATGCTTCCTCTAACAAGACTATACCTGCTCTAATATAAAGTCACACTTCTTAATGGTGACACTCCCGATGAGATTATGGGGGCCAATGACGTTCAAACTGCCACAGGCACTCACTCTACCACTTTTACTATCTTGCGGGTACAGTATTGCAATAGATAAGGGAAGTAAAGGCAGGCACAGACTGAAGGGAATAATACAATCTCACTCAAAGGTGATTTCTTAGTCTATATGGACAAGCCTAAGCAATGGACAAAACAAAACAAAACAAAAAGATACCAGAATGCAGGAACAAACATTGGAAGTCTCTGCATGATCAATACTGAATTTTGGTATGCAAAATCATTTGTATTTATAGCTATAGTGCAAATAATTGAAAAAGAAAATGGTAACAACTCTTTAAAATAGCACAAAAATATGGCCCATTTAAACTTACTTCTAACAAGAACTGCAAAATTTTTGCAGTAAAAGTGGAAACCAGGGCTGGAGAGATGTCTCAGTGGTTGAGAGTATTAACTGCTCTTCCACAGAACCCAGGTTCAATTCCCTGCATCCACATGGCAGCTAAAACTGTATGTGGCTCCAAGATCCGACACCTTCACACAGACACACATGCAGGCAAAACACCAATGCAGATAAAAAATAAACAACTTTTAAAAAATAGAAACCCTTTCCAGAAAAGAGTACATCATAAATAGGAAAAGGTAGCACACTGATAGTTTGGAAAACTCAGTACCCTTCTATTGTCTGTCATCAAAAGGATCTCTAACTGGGCTTTGCAAATGACTTTTTGTTAAGGGGCAGATAATAAATACTTTAGGTTTTGTCATCATAATCCCCCCCCCCCTTGTACTGGAAACACATAGGTGGTCTGTAAGAGAATGAGTCCCTGTGTTCAAATCAAACCTGGTTTGGAAGAGCAACTGGATGTGTACCTTTTCTGTCAATCACTTAGCAGCGGAACAGTGAGTGTGAAAGCCAGACCCTCTGATTTCCACCTTTGCTTCCCTCTCATTGTGCCAGCAAATGAAGATGTAGAAGAAACTATACATATGGTTGTTTGGCTGCTAATTATTGTGTCAACCTTATCTCCATTTGTCAATGGTGACGAGGAAGTCTTCTTGGTAGTGTGGACGGAGGATTAAGTGAGATAATGTAAAGATCTGACTGGCTCAGAGCTATTTATACCTCCCTTTTCATTTGTGTTTAGGGCCTTTAAGGGTGAGAGACATAAACACTGATTTCAGTCAAGCAACAGAGGATTCAGATGTCAAGCTGCGTATGTGTGTGTGTGTGTGTGTGTGTGTGTATGTGTGTGTGTGTGTATGTGTGTGTGTGTGTAAGTGTGTGTGTGTGTGTATAGCATGTGGTCCATGTTGTCAATGATCATATGTACCAAAGGTGGGTACCTGCAGAGGCCAGAAGAAGGTGTCACATCCCCTGGAGCTGGAGTTACACACAACTGTGAGTCACAATGTGAGTGCTGGGAACTCATCTTAAGAGAAGGATGCTTAGTCCTTGAATCATCTCCACAGCCTCTTTTCTTGCCTTTTAAAGAGGAGATGTTTCCCACTCTAAGCATTAAACTCCAGTCCCCCAGGACAGTCTTAGCCTTATCTCAGGAAAAAGTTGCCACATAGTGAGAATTAAAGAGCTTGCATCTGTTGGAAACAGACGCTGGTGGGCACACAGGTGTTTTCTTGCACCTTACGTAGTCGGACCCCCACTTCCCTCCCTTTTCTTTCACCTCTTGGCAGTGAGCTCACCAAGGATGTGTGTGGTATGCCTCTTCTGTCAGCCCTTCCCTGTGTGGCATTTGTCTCACAACTTTCCCATGCTTGTTTCAACAGGGGGAAAAAAAGCAGAGACTGACAGATAGCTACCCCGAGGCTAAATTGTCACTGAAATAGATTTCTTCAAATAAAAATAAGGGCCCTTTTTTTTTTTCTTCCAATGAAACAGAGTTAATAAAAACTGCCTGGGAAACTCACATTGTAGCTATAAAAAATAAAAAATAGATTTCTTAGCTAAAGTCAGCAGTGATTGTTGGCTCAGGGTAGATATTAGGGAGTAAAATATTCTGAAGCAGTCACGGAAAGCGATGAGGAAAGATTTATTAACCTTTAGCCATTTAACTCTTCATGAGGAAAGCTAAAATCGTACTTGCTTAGAAAGTGATTCAGTCCTGGCTTTAAGAGTATGGCAGGTCATTTAATCCTTGTGGACTAATTATTACGTAGTGACTTTTAACATCAATCAACAGAGGCACAAACATTAAATATCAAAGTTGCACCCAAAGAAAGACTGGTTAAGATCTTGGATGAAAGTGTATTCCGGTCCACTGTGCCTTTTCCATCAGCTTCCACCTTGGTGTGTCTGAGATTCTAGGTGTACCTGCCTCTTACCAAAGACCTAGCCCCAGCATCAAAATCTCAATACCAGGAGGGAAATTTGTTTCTGGTTGGCCAAGCAGGGGTAAAAGGTAGAGGTGAAGCTGGAGAGGGGTGAGGGATGGGAGGGTGTTTATGGGAGGGCATGGTCTTTCCTCTGAGCCTGAAGCAGCCAGCACCTTCTAGCTAATAAAGGTAGGAAATGGTGGTAGGCACCAGAGACATTATCTTCTGTATCCAGAATTTATTCAAGTCAGCACTCTGCTGGGAACAGGAGACAACAACTGCTTCTCACTTTGGGCCACAATTGTTAAAAAGCAGTGTCTAAAACAAGTGGGCTTTTAGCCCCTGTTTGCTATAAGGGAATTTATAGGAATATTTAGAAGTGACTTGGGGGTCTCTTCCCCCCCCCCCCCCCCCCGCTGAAAGCATATAAATGCTGGTCATTTTCACAGGTTTTTGCTAATTAATACCACCACTGTGGAAATGAGGGCTGTTCTCCAAACAAGTTGCAACAAATGGGATTTTTATTGCTGGTGGGAAAGTCTGGGGGATAATTAGCAGGACCTGTGGCTGTCCCTCGACTCTAGGCATCTGCATGGGAATAACCAGCCGTGGAGATCGGCCAGGGGAGTGGGTCGAGCGTTCCACCGTAGGGCACATTCATATTGTCACCGAGAGCTTGAAAGCTGCCGTGGAACAAATGTGGGAAAAGAGTCCGCAAAGCGCTAGACAAATGAACCCGGGGCCGACCACTCTCAACCAGGAAAACCGGCTCAGCTGTGCACAGAGCTGTACAGGAGCCAAGACTTGCAAAGGAAATATTTTGATATCTGGTTAAACTCGAATTCCCTGAGACTTTCTCCCATACAGACCTATGCATGTTTGGCCAGATCCATACAGGTGATGGGAGGATTTCAGGACTTACAAGGGGCTCTAGAGATCAATTGGTCCACAGACTCCTGTAAACAAAGGATACTTGAGTAGCATCTAGGGTGATTTAAGCCCTTTGATGGGGGAAACTGTTCATTTCCATTTTTGGAAATCTCTTATTTAATCATACCATTTTCTTTTAAATGGGGACAGCAAAACCCAGAACACAAGCTGTACTGAAGATTTTGATACAGCAGAAATCAGGGATGTTTTCAAACCTCAATGCAGTATTGTAAATCACTCAAGGTACAGGCTGTGCTGATCCCTTCTTTGCTATTGTGGTGGTTTTTGACTCAACTCATTGAAAAACGTCTTGCACAAATGTGGTATGAATGACAATATTGCTATATTACACATTTAAAATTATGTTGCATGTGGTTCTTTATACTATTAGTTTTCTCATATTTTTATATATATGCAAAAATATATTTTCTTATCTATGCAAAAACATTCCCGTAAGAGGCCATAGATATGGTTGCTAAATAAGTCTATAAGACATAGCTAAAGACTACCCCCTCTTTTGCCCAGTCTTCTCTATCCACAGTTGAAGAAATCAATGCAGGTCTGGTGAATGGCAGAGAATAAACCAGAGCCCCAGGGTGCTGCCTCCAGTTGGTTCCCACCATTACAGGCGCCTGAAGGAGAAGAAAATAACCTCAGGAAAAACAGCAGTGAGTTCCTGCTTAAAACAACATCATTTAAGTGTAGAAATGAGAGATGATAAACAGGTCCTGGGGCTAATCTTAGCCAGATAACTGATATTCCCATTCAGATATACTTCCCTACCCTCCTTTTAAATGGTAGAACTTGGTAAGTGCTTTTTGCTATTTTAAAAAGCTAACTTGGAGGTACAGTGCTTGGGTCCTAGTACATTGTGTGTTGATTTCTGCCACCCTCAAAGCAGGTTTCTCTCTTTCTCTCTCTCATTTTGGTGAGCAGTAGGAGGCCAGCAGGGTGGCAAGCAGCCAGGACTGGAATAAACATGGGTAATTTGGATCACTGACTTGTGTGTTATCTAGAATCACATACATTATTTACACTCGCATGTGTGAATATTCCTGCTAGTGGAAATGACAAGAAATGACTCATTTCAAGTAGGCATGAATGTGCTGGCTGATAGGGAGCCCCTGGGGTGAACTTCAAACACATTTTCTCTCTCTCTTTTCCTTTCCTTCTCTTCTCTGCCTTCTTCCTAAATGCCCAAGTTGACCTCGAATTCTCCATCTCCTGGTCTCAGCGCCCCTGACTCGTCCCTGCCCAGTGCTAGGATTTTTGCATACATCATCAGACTTGATTCTATATTTCTTTTTTTTGATGGTTTATGTGGAAGTCAATTTTCATAAGGTAGGTAATCTTGCTACACAGTAGTTTGAATTTCACAGTTCATGGGGTTGTAAACTTCAGCAAAAGAGCATGGTTACCATCTTATTCAGTAATTCGCAAGCCTTTAATGGTCTCTCAGACTTTGTCTTTCCTAAGGGTTCATCTGAGGTGGAATATATATTAACACAGTGCTCTTTGGGGGCTTATAGCCTTGCATATAATTCTTTATAAACTTTACAAATGTAGCATAAAGGCCCAGATACACCCATCCTGCTCAGATATTAGTTTCTCATGACTACAGAGTACCTGATCAAATGAAGAAGCATAGGGTTATGCCATCTTATCATTGAATTGATAGGTCTCATTTAAATGTCACCAACCATACCACCAATGTCTCTTTCCTACCACTGAATCCAATTTTCATTATATAGAAAGATACCTGTTCACTGCTTTGGGGTAAATTGAAATACTTCTTTAGCTTCTTCCTTCACTTTTATTTTTATTTTTGATGTTGAATTGTAATGTGTTTATTATGGGAAAGTTTCTGTAGGTTGAGTGTGTGTGATATTTGCTTGTAATTCGCGTTGGGTTATACACTTAACTTTAAAACATCAAATATTACTGAAGTCTAAAAGTTGGTATGTAGAATGTGATAATTTTATACATGTATCCAGCATGTAATGAGCAATGGAAAGTTGTTGTTTCTACCTCCTTATGCATTTAAAAATTGCTATCATATTGTACACCTGTATGGGATATTGTATGCTTGTAATACAAATGTATGATGTATATTGATCAGATCAGGGTAGTTAATTTTTCTAGCTTCTCATCCTTACCTTTTAAACACTCCTTTACTTGTTATTTGCAACACATGCACAGATTTTTCTGAGCTTTATCTTCCCACTGGTCTACAGAACTTGAGAATTCATCACCTCTACCTGTATTACTTCCCATTAGCCAGTCTCCTACCAATCCTCCCCATTTCCAAACATCCAGTAGTCACTACTGTTCATTCAGATGGAATTTTGGCATGCACATTTTAAAGAAATCAAGCTTTGTTTTGTTTTTCTGCATCTGACTTATTTATTTCACCTGATATAGCATCCTCCATTTCCATAATCTGTTTTGCTGAAAATGTCAGATATTCTTTTTCTTGGTTGAATAATGTTCCATTGTGAATGCGTGCCACATTTTCATAATGCCCTTGTCCTGTTGTGGATGTCTAAATTGGTTCTACATCTTAGCTATAGTGAATGTTCAGCTAAAGTACTGTATTATAAATATAATTTCTAGGAGACAAAATTAAATTTATTTGAAGATCAATAAAAACTTCCAACAGTCATCACAACTTAGTTTGACCCACATTTTATAAGTGAAAGTGAGCAAGGAAGGCTTTTTGTAAAACTGTTCTCTTGAGCCAGAAGCCATCTGCAGGCACAAATATAGGTTAGAGGGGAAGCAAGCGACAAAAGCAGAGCAAAACCTGGGGAAGTTTTTCTGCAAATAAACTCAGACTGGAAATGCCGAGTGGATGGCAATGCCACTGTTCCCACAGTGTCCCTGTGGTCCTTCAAGAGGGAACTCGGCTGCCTGCAAGTGAGACCTTGACCTGCAAGTTGAGGCCTAGAGCTGAGTTCGTGATGAGTGGTCTGGCAAGGAGGGGGAGGGGTACAGGACTGAGTTCTTGAGCTGACCCCTGGGCATAGGATTTCTTGGTGTCTAAAATTTTTTGCCTTTTTATTCAGTTATTATTTTATAATAACTGCTGCTTGTTTTTTAGATGATCTTTGGGAAGTAAAGATTTTAAACGTAGAACAAATAAAATGAATAAAAGAAACAGAAGTCAAAGCAGATTTGCAAAAATAAAAAGAACTTCACTGAGCAATTTGGCGTTATGAAAACAAACAATTTATGCATATGAAAATTATATGTGCAATGGAAACATGTGCAGCGCTTGAGTGTAGAAAGCTTAATGACATTGGAGTAGGGAAGTAGACAGTATTTTTTCATCAATTAAAATAACATACATTTCTTTTTGGTGCACCATCCCCTGAGCACAATGCCAAAGAAATTAAATTGGAAGAAAACAGAATTCAAACATAAGATTAAAAGATGTGACATTCTTTTTCCATGGTGCCTACTTTTCCACAGCGAGATGCAGAAATGAAGGCTATGACGGGGTCAGAGAACACTGGGAAAACATTCTGTGGGACAAAGACATACTTCCTGGGTTCCATGTCCGTGCTGATTTCTCATTTTTCATCCAATGACAGTCACATCAGCTTGGGAGGAAAACTCAGTTCCCGACCTCTGAGGAGCCCAGCCACTGAGTCAACAGACAGCATCTGTGAAGGAACCTTTTTTTTTTTTTTTTTGATTTTTCGAGACAGGGTTTCTCCGTAGCTTTTGGTTCCTGTCCTGGAACTAGCTCTTGTAGACCAGGCTGGCCTCGAACTCACAGAGATCCGCCTGCCTCTGCCTCCCGAGTGCTGGGATTAAAGGCGTGCGCCACCACCGCCCTGCTTAGGAACCTTTTGAAAAGAAACAGGCTAGAGACTTTCTGATGCTTTTTATTGCTGATTCTGAAGTCTGCACCAGGGGCTAGACACCGCATCTTGAGGATGCTGCACTCCCTGCAAGACCTGAAGTTGTAAAGAACATTGAACCAGGGTGTATACTGCTATATCAGTAAACACCCACCCCCAAGCTTTCTGCTTCAATGCACCACATGCCTTTAAGAAACAGAGAGGTTTAAAGGGTTTGAGATTATAGGACTTTTATGTGGTCATACACAAAGTTTAAGACTGGGATCGAACCACAAAGGGAGTGCTTTGTATGAGGACCAAAATACAATTTAAATGGACAACAACTCTAGGAAGACCATGAGGGAAATACCAACGTTGAGGCTCTTGGGAGACTGGGCTGAGGACGTATAGCATATTGAGGATTTGTTTTTTCAGAAATCAATTCAGAAATCAAACCCAAGGTCCAAGGAGTACATTTGAATTCATCAGGTGAGCTAGGAGAGGAACTGAGTTCATTAGTTTTGCACATAGAGTAGCACATAGGGAAGGTAAACTTGTGGGTGAGTGCTCATTTGCATATGAGGAACTGAAAGAATGCTGGTGTGATGGACATCTTGGCTAGGGAGTCAAACGAAAAAGGTGGAAACAAGACTCCTCACATTCATGTTGGAACTATTAAGCATTTGGAACTTAGCTCAGAAACCAGGGAAGAGTCAAAGAGTAGCCTTAAGTAAAGGCATAGAAATGCTCCCACCTGGAAAGTTCTCTCTGACTAAGTGTGGAGAAAGGATTAGAGTTGGCTAAGACCAGAGAATTAATAAAGTGAACGTTAAGAGGAGAGATGGTGGGGGGTGGATCTTTCTACCTCAGTGGCATTAGAGTTGGGTGGCAATGATAGACATGTAGTTCTTTCTTCTGATGTCAACTGCCAATTTATATACCTGCATATACCTAAAAAGTCACAGTGGAATGTAAGAATCCTCACCATCTCAACGAGTTACATAGAACTTTGTGTGCATCTATGTTGTTTCCTTAAGCCACACCCATTTATACTCAGTACATTTGTAGGTAATATAATTAAGATTAGTGTCAGGTAATAAATAATGGAGTAGGTGCTTACTTGGTCTTTGTGTTCAAGTTTTAAGAATAATTTGATACCCACATTATAATTCTCCATTAGTCTTTCCCTCAGAGTCTTAGAGAATTGGCTTATAGTTGCGGTAAATCTACAAAACAAAAACAAACCCCTAAAATTGAAAGAACATTGCCTAGCAGTGTGTGATCTGTGGATTTTTAAAAGCCCATTATCTCAGGTTTCCATGTTACAGAAGATCCTTTTCCTCTAAACATCTTCTCATGAGGTGTTATCGGTTGATAATAAGACCATTAAGCATGAATGTACCAAATAAGCATAAACACTGTGGTAGTTTAAAAGAAAATGGCCCACAAAGGGAGAGGCACTATTAAGAGGTATGACATTGTTGGAAGAAGTGTGTCACTGTGGGTGTAGGCTTTGAGGTCTCTTTTGCTCAAGCTTCTCTCAGTGGGACTTTTAGTTGACTTCCTGTTGCCTGCAAGCCAAGATGTTGCCAGCACCATGTCTGCCCACACAACCATCATGCTCCCTACCACAACTATAATAAACTGAACTTCTGAAATTGTAAGCTAGCCACCTCAATTAAATGCTTCCTTATAAGAGTTGCCATGGTTGTGGTGTCTTTTCCCAGCAATAGAGAACTTTAACTAAGACAAACACATGGGGAAAATGTTGCAACCGCAGAACATTAGGTGTTAGTAGGCATGAATATGGTATGGAAAGGGAAAGAGAAAGACTTTTCATGATCCTCCAGCCAAAAGGAGAGAAGCCCCAGATGCTAGAGGAGGGAACCGATCTAGATTTATATGAGGCCCAGTGAGTTATGTGTTTGTGACTCTGATTTCCAGAGATTAAACCAAATTAAAATAAACAGTGCATGTAATTCACTTAACACATTGCCTGGCAGGGAGCGGGTGTTGGATAACAGCTATTGTTATGAGTTATGAAGCACAGGCTATGTGCTTAGGAACATTTTGTAGAAAAGCTGTAATCGCCTTGAGTTGGTGTGAGACCTAGGGATCTGTGTCGCGTGAAAAATGTCTTGGAAGGAGAGCAGAGGTAAATCTGAGACAGATTCATAAGCTAAGTAAAGAGAACGGGAGACCTCTGTTCTATTGTCATAAGCCCCCATTTGCAGAGGGAAGGCCCACCTGACCGCTGCAGCATATCTCTGGTGTGAGGCCAGCTCTTCAGCCATCCTTCAGCAGCTTCCTTCACAGGACTCGCCTCTTCTTAGGAGGCCACAGATTTCTACGGAACTTCATAAACTGGAAAGAGCTGTGCAAATGCAAGGTCTTTATTTCCATGCATCAACTGTGGTCCCTGTGGACGACACATACTGAATATGTTCAGGCTTCTCCTATCCACTCCTTTCCACACGGAAGCACACACTGATGCTGACTGATTCTTACTCGGTCCAGAGCTCAGTCTTCGCCTGTTTCTTCGACTTGCTCCTTGCCAATATCTCAAATCCCATTAAGGCTCTCTTGGGAGACTCAGGCAGTGCTGGGAAGAAAATTCAATTCTGTGGTAAAAATGTGGGGTGATGAGAAAACAATACTTTATTATAGAATTGTGTTAAATATACAATGAAAGGGGAAGGGCTGATTCAGTGGGCCTGTACGTTAAGTTCCATTTGCATTTGATGATGATTCTTTCTACTGTAATGATACATATCCATGACCCTCATGTTTCTTGTGGGGTTTCTTGATTCGCCTTTAATCTACCCTCTTTGCATTTACTTCTCTTCTTCCATCAGAATATATTATGCCTTGGAAAAGATATGCAGGTAACCATCGGAATAATGAACAGTGAAAGCTATGGAGGGGCCAGATGGTTGGCAAGCTTGCCTACCTTTGTTTTTTGCTATCTTATATTTGAGTTTATACTGATCACAAATTTTATTAATATTCTGCTTATTGACAATCATGTGTATAGGGAGAAGGCAGGCAAGAGGGAGTCAAGCTTGCCTCTAAGTTTCTCGCTCTGGCAATAATAGACCTGCTTTTGCCATAATAACGTTAATGCATAAATGAGGGTAGATGGCACAGACAACGCTTAAAACTTTCAGCACCTCTGTACCAGGGACCAAACTCCCAACACATGCCCATTGGGGGACACATTCAAACTACAGCAATGTGGAACAACTGGAACCAGACACACTGCTGGTAAGAATATAAAATGATAGACTTTCTGGAGAATTGTTTAGTGTATCTGTCAGCCCCTTGAACCACACAAGAGGTCAGGCACCTCCCCTAGGACCTCTACCTGCCAGGTTCCATTCACAGAATACTCTACTGGCCCTCACTCCTGGACCCGGCCCCCATTCTACAGAATAGAAAGCCCAATCTCTGGACATGAAATTCCCACCAATCTCCACCCTGGAAAAACTTCACCCTGTTCCTGAGCAACTCTATATAAGCCCTGTATCCTGTTCAGTTTGCTGCTGTTTCTTGCCTGAGCAGAAGCAGCAACACTCCTATTTTCTTCCCCTCTCAATAAATCTCTTGTGTGAAGTTGGTTGTGTGGTGTGACTCTGTGATATTCCTTGGCCCCTGGCTGCCAGGATACCTTTATATCCAAGCTGTAACACTTACACTGTCTTCTAAGGCCAAATGTAAGCTATGCTAGGGCTTAGCATGGCCATCATGCATGTTCTTTCAACAGAAAACCATGTTATAGTCATTGAACAAACACATAGAATGCTCAAATATCCCTAAGCTGGAATTACTCAGGTACCTATATGGCAACCATAGAGTAGATAAATAACTTATAGCATATTCACAAAATGGGGTGCTATACTACATGGGTGATAAATGATCTAACTTTAAATGATATAAATCAATATAGATAAATCTTGTAAAAGAGCAACGGACAAAGAAGCTGGGCATAAAGATCACTCACCATATGAATGAAGTGACATGTATTGCAGATCCAGGTAACACTGATTTGTGTCATCAGAGGCCAGAAGACAGATTATAGATACTTGGGAGAGTAGTGACCAGAACAAAGAATGACAGAGAGGCTAGTTAGTTCTGTGATTCACATCCTGGGTGCTGACTATGAGACTGAGTTCATTTTATGGGAATTCAGTGACCTGTGTGCTTACGAGTAGAAAGCAGGTTCCATTTCACTAGCAAGTTTGTAGAAAGATATTGGCGAGATGTTTATGATTTCCCAATCCTACATAGGCGACTGTTGTATAACAAAGCTGACAGCCGAGCCAACCAGCTAGACAACTTTTCTAGTCCTTTGAGTTCTGTATTTCCCACGGAAAAGAACATGTTCACATCATTAGTTCAGGATGATTAATCAATTTTTTCATCTAAAAGTAGAAGCTAGAAATATTCTATTTAGCACACTTGCAAATATATCCTGGCATCTTATTATATGTGTTGGCAGGTATAACTAGTGGTAGCCTCAAACCCTTATTCAGTTTGGAGTTTGGGTCTGCATGGCAGACCAAACTACTAAACCATCACTGAGAAGTGTTATGTGCTGGCATTGTGACAGGTTGTATTGTGCTAGCTGAGTTACCTCCTGTCACTCCTATCAATCCTGGGGGTAAAAATCACTTCACTCATGACCCTGGTAGGACAATTGAAGCCTGGAGAACTAGATGGACAATGTCACGCAGGTCCAGGGGCATAGTGACATCTGAACAAGCTCGCTTCCTTCCACACCTCATTCTGCAAGAAGATCTTTTCTGCTTAGGCAAAAGTACCCAGTTCTATTTTAATTTTTCTAAACATCATGGTTTCCTTCTTAGGTAGGAGTCACCTCCTCTGCAGGTTTGAGAGTATAATTTTCTCCCCTGGCTTGACTTTGTAATAAGATAATTCTTGAGTGAAGGAGCAGAGAGAGCCAGAGAATATAGGGAATTCTTATAGGACTTTGTGATTTGGGTTCTCATAGTGGGAGCTATTATGCAACACAATAATTATATGTCAAATAAATAATTCAATAAATAACTCTATGGATAGGGATGTTCAAGATCCTCCAACTTTGAAGACATATTGACTGATCTGGTTTTTCAAGTTCACAGCTAAAATACAGCCGAGACAGGCTTTCTCCGTATAACAGTCCTGTCTGTTCTGGAGCTTACTTTGTAGTCCAGGCTGGCCTTGAGCTCACTGAGATCTGCCAGCCTCTGCCTCCCCCACATACTGCTGGAATTACAGGCATGTGCCAACACCACCCAGCACATACCCAGCTCTTGGTCGACAGTTTCCCAGAAGGATAAAAGAAAAACTGGTAGATGCCAATTCATTAATAGCCGCTTTTACCTCAGCTGAAAGGAAAATAGTAGAAAGTGTAGGTACTCGCCAAAAATAATGTTTGCTAAAATAGACCCAGAATCCTAGATATGGTTTAGTTGCCCTTGTTACAAATCAGAACTTTGCCAGTGTGTGCTGGCTTGATGTCCTTAAGAGCCATGCAGAGAAAGACAGGGCAGAAGACAGGCAGAGAACCAACCTGTGTGATGTCAGGTATCCAAGACACTAACAAGCTAGGTACCTTTCTCCTTCATTTTTATTGAGGGCAGGAGACTTACTTAGTGCCACAGAGTTGTTAAGTTCAGGATCAAAGGAATGCGTGGGTCTACTTTCTAGGGCTGGCCCTTTCCCTGCAAAGAGCCCGGTAGTCAAGATTTCATCTTTGTGGGTCATGTACCCTTTGCTGTAAATCCTCAACTACTAGGTAGACTGTCAGAAAGCCACATGCATTGTGTAAGGAAGTAGCTACCCTGCTCCAGGTCTTGGGAATTATCAAGAGTGGCTTTAGCTATCTTTACAAACAGATGGCGAATCAGCTTTGACCTGCAGGCCTTAGCTAGCTGACCTATTTTCATCTGATTCCAAAGCTCCTGCAAACTGTTTTGACTCAGCAGGTGGTCTTATCTAAAGTTCCCTGGAATTAACTCCCCCCCCCCCCCCCCCGCAAAGTTAAGACTTGAATTAATCTCAACGTGCTTTGACTGTTGAAAGGAGACCTTTGACACACAGTGGAGGGACAGTAAGTGCACGGGTGTTTGTACACGACCGTCCAAAAGCATTAACCTTTTAATCTCAACTGACAGGGCTCGATGACACCAACCTTTCCATTTTTAAAACCCAAGATGAATTCCTATCCATTTCCTAAAATAAAAGGTCATGTCAACATTAACACTCACTGGATTGTAATGGACTGGGATAATTTTTCCTACTGTTTGGTAGCCAGTAGATGGACTTCAGTGGGACGGAATAGTAACCTGTGATCCTGTGAGTCTCACATTATGTCCTGGGGAGTCACAGGATGCTTTGCAGATGAGGTGTGCTGAGCTGTAAGTGATGTATGTTGTGATCTCCATGTACACTGCCATCTTGCAAGGTTTTGGAAAAGTCAATACATGGAAATAGGAGGCATAGCTGTGTTTATATCTAAGTGAGGAAATCTATAGGTACCCATCCAGAGAGAGAGAGAGAGAGAGAGAATCCCACTGGAGAGCCATGGATGAGCATAGGGGAGAAATGACTGGAATCACATAATGTTAAGCTGAAAGAAATCTTTATGCAAACCTGACTCATGAGAAAATGGATACCTGATGTTAGCCAGGTGATGCCAAAGCCAAGGCTAGTATTGGCACAACTGTTGAATTCTTTTCCTCTGGTTAGTATCAGGGCCTGGGTAGTATTGTTAACTTAAGCTTGGTTTCCCATATAGAATTAAAATAATAACATTAAGCCATGAAATGCGTAAGAAAAATCCGAGGCAATTGTAAGTTCTTCAAACAGGACTATTTTTGATGCTTTATGAAATAACAAAAATCACATTCAAAGAATGCACTCTTGGCCCACGCTTTCCTTATAATAATTTAGGCAAGTAGATGATCAGCACAGTCTCTTCCAAAGTCTCCTAGGTTAATTTTTGGTGACATTGTTAGGAAACTCCCAGGAAATCTTGTGGGTGCGTGGAAACCTTGTGTCAGTGTCTAACATACCATGTAGATCACATCCTGTCCTGTGAAAATGTTCTGTTCCCAAAGCCCCTTGAAACTGTGGATGGATGCATTTTTTCTTACAGAACAATGTTCCGGTGGATAGTTATCTCCCCAGGCTATCCCAAAGGCCTACTGGGTTCCCTAAATGGCTGAAGTGGGATGAGTGTACTCAGAGGGTATGGAGGCCCTGACTTCAGCCCTTGCAGAGATGCTGGCTGGAGTGTTAAAGTGGCGGAGACTGTTAGAGCCTTCTCTCCCTTTGGAAGAACTTGGCAGCATGCTAATAGAGGGAAGGAGGAGGTTTTCAGGAGTGGGGGCTTGGTGGGGAAGCGAAGTTCTCCTCTGGAAACAATGGAGGAAGGCTCCATGTTAAAGGGGAAAGGAGGAGACAGGAAACCTCTATTAAATTGTTTATAACTTGGATTGTTTCTGAGGCCGGAACTGACAACTGTGTTTTCGCAGCGTAGAAAAGGATGCGGTTAATTCCACAACCCTCTTCCATATAAAATGGCTGAAAACTTCTCAGTGTACTTCTGGAGGATAGGTAAATTTCAGAAAATCAGGAGTTGAGAAGATGCAAACATTCCTCCAATGTTAAGATTACTGATAGTTATCCCTGATGTCCTTTTATCCAAACCTCAACATTCCTAAATATAGGAATGGCTCAAATTATTGATTAGGTAAGCAACAACAACAACAACAACAATAATAATAATATTCCAATTAGACAAAGAAAAGTTTTCTCGTTTTATGAGCTGGACTTTGATAGATTTTCATGTTAGGACACATATTCTTTGAGACATGGGGTTCTTTTTGGAGGAAATGTCAGGCTGTCCACGTGAAACTTATTGTTGACTCTGACAAGTGCCAGATGTTTCCAGAAGTTGATGAGTGCATTCTTTTCCTCCCTGGCCGATGTTTCTCGAACCAGGCTATGTTTTCTTGTGTCATGTTAAAGACAGTATGTAACAGAAAAGCCTACGAAAGGCTTACAGTGGATGGATTCCTATCATCTGAAAGGGATTTTATGCACCAGGTTCCAAAGTTTGGGAAAACAGCTAAGCAAGAAACTCTCTTAAGGCACAGACGCTGTCATGGTGTCTGGGTGGGTCTAAGAGGCATGATTTATGGGGGCATCATAAGACTTGCTGGCTCTAAAATATTCATTTTTCAATATCCAGAAGTCATTGCTTTTCTAACAGTGCTGGGAAAACCAGTGACTCTCCTAGCCCCGACTTTCCCATCAAATACCTTTACCAGGTCAGGTTCAATGTCAACCTCTGACAAGCAATTGGGTGGCTTCACTTTTGACTTAAAACTGGCCAAAAACTTTGTTTCCTTCCCATAATATGTTCGTGTTTTATTTAAAATAAGAATGTCAGGGGCTGAAGAGATGGCTCAGCTGTTAAGAGCACTAGCTGCTCTTGGAGAGGACCCACGTTTAAACCCCAGCAGCCACATGGCATCTCATAACTGTCTATACCTCCTGTTCCAGGGGATCTGACACCCTCAAACAGACATATATGCAGGCAAAAAATTTTAAAAAACCCCAATGTACATCAACAAAAAAGAATGTTACTCATCATTAAGTCCAGATGATGGCCCTAATTATATGGTCTTCTTGACCTACTTTTTGAAAACTGCCTTGTCTCCTCAGGAGGAGGATGGTTCTGTCTTCACTCACTGTCCAGTTAAGTGGCTCAAACATTGTCTTTGAAAACATATAAATGCCCTCTTGGGGGAATGATGCGTGAATTCACTTGTTCCTTGGGTGGAACGTTTTATGAGAGGAGTTCATTGTCATTTTGCAAAAATAAAAGTGCTTAGGCTCTTGGCATGTAAAATTAGAAAATTGGTCACAGCAAGAAACAGCTTTAAAATATGGGCGATTGTATGGGGAAGGTAACCAACCTGACTTGGAATGAAGGGAACTGGGGATTAAGGGAAGGAGTAGAGTGGTGCCCAGCGAGAAGCAGAGGTGGGAAAAGGATGAGCGTGGAGGTGGCAAACTTTACCCAAGGTCACCTCCTTCCCTCCCTCCCTCCCTCTCTCCCTTCCTCCTTTCCTCCCTCTCTCTTCTTTCTCCCTCCCTCCCTCCTTCCTCTCCTATTGCCTTCCCTCTTTCCTCCCTTTCTTTTTTCCTTTCTTCTTCTCCCTCTCCTTCTTCTTCCCTCTTTTCCTTCCTCTCCTCCTCTCCTTCTTCTCCCCTTCCTTTTGTGAGTTGCTGGGAAAAAAACCTAGGACCCCATGCTAGGCAAGTTCTCTACCACGGAGATACACCTTCAATTTCTTGATGTGTTCCTAATGGCTCTCAGTTCTCCTGGATCTATCTTTACTCCAGTTCTTTATCATGTTCCACTCCAATTCCTCTATTCTAGTAGTTGTGTCTGAGGATAAATTGAGTCTAGAGTGTTCCCTCACCTGAGTGACTCCATCCGCTGTTGCCCTCTGATCCAGTTCAGATTCCTTATTCCTGTGAGATTCCGGCTTTTCCTGAAGCTGCCAACTCTGTTTTGCTATTCCAACCAGAGATTGGGGAGTGTTTGTCTTTCTCTCCTCAGCTTCCATGCTTCATCCAGTCAATCAGGAGGTCTAACCAACCATACTTGATCTTTTATCCATTGTAGCAGCTATAGTTCCCGCAGGAAGCCGAACACTCAAAGGCTAGATGGCAGAAAGACTAATGATGGGCAGTCTCTCAGAGAAGGGATGGGGAAGCCAAGCAAGTGGTGAGAGGCCCAGGGACAACTGTAGAAACCAGAAGCCATGGCAGCGTGGAGTTCCCTGCAGTGCATGTGCTTGGAACTGTGCAAGAAGGGGCCACTCTTTGGTGCTGAAGGAGTGACAGTGAAGCTGGTCTGTAGAGTATACACGTGAGACAGTCATCCCAGCCACGCCTCTTTCCCCATCCTCTGAGCGCTCTGCCAGGGCTTCTGGTTGACAGAGGGCAACCAAAACTCTCGACTGCAAAGGAGTTTAGTGTTGTGTGCCACAGAAGTCAAATTCCCAGGCACAGGAAAGACAGAGATGGGGACAAAAAGGATCCAGTAAGGAAATAATAAAGGGAGAAGAGCCAACTCAGATCAATCTTTTCTTTCTAGGACTTGGAAATGCCTATGAGTTCAAGGCCATCATTTCTTACTTGGATTACTGGGTTCCCTTCCAAGTTGTCTTAATTGTTTTCTGATTTGTGACTCAATTCCATTTTTATAAACCAGCATTAAGATGAAACCATTTTAATGCTGGCATCTGGTAACATCTATCTCTTGTTTTCAGAAGTAACTCCAGTTTGATATCTGCATTCTCAAGCATTTTCTTGATATCTATTACACCCTTAAAATTATGTCTACATTTATATATGTGTGTGCATATGCATCTATGCAGATTAAAATGTAGATGCATATGAACTACGTTAATTCAGTGGTAAATAAATCGCATACTTAAATAGACCTTATTAAACCTAACTTCCTATATGAATTCATATTATACATTCTACACCATGTTCTATGATATGATATGTTGGTCTGTAATCATTTAGACATTTCTTCTCCACATGAACACTTAGAGAGTTGGTATATTTTCCAGTGTTAATGATGATAAGACACACAGAGTGCACAGGTATCTCGTGGTCTCTTTGTAGATATAAACATTTCTTTTGAGGCCTTTCAGTTGTAATCAATAGAAAAGTTAACCTATCATAGTTTATGAAAAGACAAACTTAGCAGTTGAGGGGACGGACTTGTACTTTGGACCAACAGCCCAAGGCTTATGAGGCATCATGGGAAACTCTTCCCTCTACTCTTCTCATTGTTCCATTCTCTTCACAGTGACAAACAGCTGCAGGATCTTTGGGCTTCCATCTTCAAACCTGCAAGTCCACTGGAAGATAGAAAGCAACTTTTCCCATCTCTGAACCGATTATTACATCAGGGATGTGCTTGTCTTAGCCAGGCCTAGACACGTGTGTCTTGTCCTGCCATGTGGCCTGGGGGTGGGGAGCAGAATTGTTCTCCAGACTACTCTTATTCCTGTCACTGGAAGGGGAAAGTAATTGAAGAGGGAAATACAGTGTTAAGGGCTGTACACATTAAAATTTTGGATCGTTTTCTCAATATGTCCCCAATTCATACCCTCCAGTGCCTACAGTATTTGAAAGTACCAGCATCCACATAATACGAAGATACTAATATTTTCAGCATTTTAAGGTTCAGTGGATATGACGTTTAAGAAAAGTGTCTCGTAATCAAGTGTCTTAAGTGCCTGGTGACCACCCTTTTATGTGCTTAGCCAGCCTTTGTGATTCCTTTTCTGTGAGCGTATTTGTGTTCACAGAAAATGGCACTCTCTTTCGGTTATAGTTTGAGGCAGTTGTCTTTTTTCTTCTTGTTTGTTGTAACTCTTTATATATTATGGAGATTACGACAGTGAGTTCCTGTAAGACCCCACTTGTAATCCAGTGTGTCACCTACTATAAAGTAGACCTGTGTAACATTTGTCAATGGGAGTGAATAAATACGGGGGGGGGGGTCCACAAATGAATGAGCGGAGAGTTTCCTTTGTCGTATTTGTGTCAGGCTTCAGAGGACTATGCTTCTTCGTGTAAACGTTCTGTGAAGATTTGCCACCGGCCTTTAAGCTCTAAGGAGCTGTGGACAAAGCCAGGGGAGTGGTGTTCCATACTGCCGTCCAGAATCGCCCTCCGTGCTTCCCTGCATTCCTCATCCTGTTGATAGGAGCAAATGGCCTACTAGGGTGATTCAGCCCCACAAGCTCACATCCCATCCCTTTGAAGTGTCAGCCCTGGAGCCCTGTGAAGCTCCCATCTGCCACCGGAGTCAGCCAGCGCAGTGCCTAGTTAAACATCCACGCAGGATCTCATAGGAACTTGAGAATCATTGTTGTTGGCTGGAGTCCTGGGTTTGAGGTTTCTTTGTGTACAGTTCTGAAAAAAGGATTTGGAAACGTTGTCCTCCTGAATTCCAAAATATGTATTGGGGAGGCTGTCTTTCTTGCTACCCTCCTTATAACTCAGGCAACTGAGGCCATGTCACACAACTGCTTGCATTCCTTTGGTGAAGTCCAGAGGTACCAAGGCAGCAGACAGAATACCTGGATGCTAATCCCAGACTCGTTAGATAAGTTATTCACCCTTGCAGCTCCATTTCGCTTATCTGAAAACACGATGCTTAGGAGTGACGATCCCTATGTCCTTGCCAGCTCTATCGTTCTGAGTGGAATTCTGAACTCTGCTCTGCCACCAACAGTGTGTCCCAGGAGCTTTGCCCATTACTCATGAGAATGTCAGCATCTGGGTAAACAGATATTTTGGGGTCAGTTCTATAGCGCTCAGAAGTACATATTGCATGTTGATTTTGGCACCTGGACAAGCCTGAGTAGGGTCATGTCAAGCATTTTACCACGCTAACTGCTGAAAGGCAGGCCTATCATGGCAGTCTGGATGCGCAGCTTGGGATGAAGAGCTCTGGGCTAAGTCCCATGGCACCGATGACCTCCAGGAAAAGTGAGGGGGCCCTCTGGGAGTGGGTCTCGAGATCATAAAGACGTTATTAGTATCCATGTTGGAAATGGCTTACGATACTATGTCAAAGCTACATTCTCAGACAACAGCAAAAGCTGTAAATAGATCTACGCAGCTTTCCAAGCATAGCAGAATAAAAGTAAAAGACAGCCAAATTAAACAGGCCCAGTCAATGCTTTGAGCGAGAATGCTGAGTAGTGCTCAGGCCTTCAGGACAAGTCGTCTCTATTTAGGACAATTGTGAGGAGGTCCTTTGGAGAAAATCAGTCCCATCCTGCTATGAGGAGTCATATCTTCAGGGGAGCATTGGAGGAAAAACCCCTTTCAAGAGGGAGGTCTCATGCTTTAGAAAACCGAAGATTTGCTCATTGTTACTTTAACTGGCATGTGTTTTAAAGAAAAATATGTTAGGTTCCAACACCACATGACTGAGAATCTTAAGATGACTGAGAATTATTATATTATGTTAGACTATCCTTTTTTTCATTTTGTTATAATTTCAAACTCACGGAAAAGTCATAAGGATTGCACAATTCCTATATATCATTAAGAATTTTCTTCCACTTTTTTTTTTACCAATTTTCCTTATTTTCATTTTCTTTCTATTTCATATATATCTATTTCATACATACATTCATAAATATTTTCCCCCAGAATTACTGTTTAAAAATAAATTATAGACCTGATGATTCTTAGTTTTCAAATGTTTCACTGTATCTTTTTTCTAAAAATGAAGATATGCATACATAACAACGGTACCACTGCCGAAAGCAGGAAATGAACACTGTAATATTACTAGTGTTTGATTTTAGCTTTGGTCCATTCTCCAGTTCGACCCAGTTCTTCACAGAAGGAAGCTCTGGATGCACCGTGTGCCGTACCCAGCTGACCTGTCTTCAGTCTGGCTTTCAATCTGGAAGAATTTCTGGCGCTTTGTGTTTCATGATATTTTGGATGAAAGCAGGCCAGCCACTTTGTGGAATGTCCCTCAATTAGCGTTAGTCTGCTTTAGTGAAGTTTTCTTCTTGCTCCATAAGCTGCTCTACTGGGTTCTTACTGGCTGCAGGAAGCTTTCTGCCAGCTTGGTAGTGGAGGGCCTTGCAAACTCTCCTACTCCCTGTTTTGGGGCCCTTCTTACCACCCTTCTCAGACATGGCCTATCTGCAAGGAGTGTGTGGATTTTGCTTGTTATAAATTATTCCCCATATATACAGTGATGAATGCAACAGATGGAATCCTCACTTTTTCAGAATTAAATGGCAAAAACTTAAACTATATTAAAAAACAAACAGGATTAAGCTGGGCTGTGGTGGTGCACGCCTTTAATCCCAGCACTCTGGAGTCAGAGGCAGGTAGATCTCTGTGAGTTCAATACCAACCTGCTCTACAGAGTGAGTTCCAGGACAGCAAGGGCTGTTACACAGAGAAAACCTGTCTCAAAAAACAAAAACAAACAAACAAAAAACAGAGAGGATTAGCTTTATGGTGTATGATTTAGATTATTTGGAAAACTAAACTGTATTCTGGACACATCTCTTTACAAGCTAATGTCTGCATTTCACGAACTTTCACTTCTGTTTGATTTATAGTGGGGTTTGCTATGATATGATTCCAGCTGGATGAGTTTCATTATTTAGCCACCTCTCCCAAATAGGCTTACTCTCAAGCAGGCTCTTAAAAATTGGTCCTATGGTAGGAAGTCCAGAAGTGACAATGTTGCAGTGTTTCTGTAAATCCTGTGTGAACAAGGAAAGTGGAAGACGGTGGACTGGTGTAGGATGGGAGGACAATCCAAAGTCTGCCACCTGATTCTCGCAGTGGACTGAGGGTTTCCAAGTGGGACACCAGACACACGCAGCAGCCGGCTGAGGTGCTTTCTAATGGGAAGCACAGAACCAGACTCTTCAAGGTACAGTCGTTGCTAGAGACTGCAGAGAACTGTACAGAGCCTCATTTGTGACAGGAAGGAGACAAGAATAAACGTGAGGTTTCTTCCATGTCCTTTCAAGTCCCCTTTGGAGTCTATTTCGGGCCATACGGAGCAGTCCCTGTTCCATCTCGAGGCCTCTCAGGAAGGTCAAGCGAGTGCCACTTGGTCAGGTGCGTGTACCTTATCTGGAATGGGCTCAGAAGTGCCACTTTTGTTTCAGAGCCGGTCAGATTTGGCAATGTTTGCCTCAAGCTCAAGTGTTGAGCATCCCTAATTTAAAAATATTGAAATATAAAATGTTGTATATTATGATTTTTTAAAGCATAATATGGATATTCCAAGAATTCTGGATTTCAAATTTATGTTTTTAGACTAGGGGTGCCCAACCTGCATTCGGTTTGCATCACATGATACCTATCTAAACTGACCAGCAGGATTCCTGTGTTCTTATGACCTCTTACAGAGGTTTTGTGAATGCTTACTGTTTTCATGTACATTCTACTTTTCTACCTAAATACAATAATTCTATATTTGCCTCTTTTTCTTCCTCCCAAAGGTACATTTTAGTGATTTGTTTCCTAGCAACACAAGTAGATTACCTGTCTTTAATGCCCATAATCTTTTCTATTCTATTCCATTAGGTTATTTAAGCAGTTCCTTATTGGTCATTCGTTACATTCAGTTGTTTCCAATATTTTGATATCATAGGCAATGCTTCTTTGTTTTACCTAATTAGAGATATGTTTGTGGAATAAATACCTACAAACATCTGGAAAGTTGGTGCCATTATTTGGATGTTGAATGTTCCTCAAAGATCCCTGTTGAGGCTTGGCCCCCATGGTGATACTATGGGGAGGTGGCAGAAACTTCAAGAGGTGAAGCCTTGAGAAGTCTTCAGGTCATTGAATCCCAGCCCCCACAATGCTCTCTTTTGCTTTCTGATCACAAGTTGGTTTGCTTTGCATTGTGTTCCCCTTATGATGCGCTATCTTACACCCTCCCAAGCAGTGAACTTTAGATTCCAAAACGGTGATTCATCCAAAGCAAACTTTTTCTCTCTGTAAGCTTTTCCTCAGGGATTTTGATGTAGTGTCAGAAGAGAGACACAAAGGGTAAGTGCTATTTGCTGTGGAACTATCTGAATGGGTTTGAGAACGGTCAAAACGCAGGGCTAAAGTGTTGACCTGGTTCACCTTGTATTTGATACTCACCAGAAAAGCATTGCTTGATAGCTGTGCCATTCTCAATCTCAGTTTGTCACTAATTAAATACCTCTGAAATAAAAACAAAAACAAAAACAAAACGCAGGGCTATTGACTAGGGAAATAGGATATGTGTACCACTAGAGGCACCTAAGTCCTCATCTATGTCCTCTAGCCCAGCAAGGAGATGGTGTGTGTAGAACAAAGCATTATTTTCTTTTTTTTAAATATTTCTTATAGTTTTTTTTAACTTTTATTTTATGTGCATTGGTATGAAGGTGTCAGATCCCCTGGAACTGGATCTGCAGACAGTTATGAGCTGCCATGTGGGTGCTGGGAGACACATAGTCCTGAGACCGTCTCTCGGAAGCTAGGTCTTGGATCAGACTGTGAAGTTGGAGGTTTCAGGATGAAGTTATGAGACTACTAACTAGCTCATCAAAGCTGGTTGGTGACAGTGAAAATAACCCCCTGTCCAAATAAGAGCCTAGTGTCCCTGTGGCTCTGCCCTCCTGCTTCCCTTCCACCAACGACATCAAAAAGACAAGGCAGACAATGCAAGGGTTTTGTCTCATAAAATCAAGAGGCTTTTCCTGGACAAGTTGTCCCATCTCTTGCAAACAACTCTCTTTGAGACCCAAACCATTAACAACATTTCCTATGCTAGAGTACCCAAGCACTGGGTGATGTTCCCATGAGAAACTGGGTGTTTGTTTCAATGGGGAAAGATAAACAATCCTGATATGATCTCAGTATCAGGGCATCATCCCCTTTCCCATCCTTCTGCACTTAACACATTAAGCATTTCCTCACATTTAGCAGGTATGGAAAGGCGAGAAGAGGGTGAAGAGAAACTATTGAGCTGCCCAAGATGATATAAAGAACTAGAGTAAAGAAAAAGCTGCTACTTCCTAACCATGCATGTTTATTCTTTCACCAAGTAACACTGAAGATGGGCCTCTCTTCGTGATCTATTGTTTCTAGGATTCAGGAAAGAAAATTCAATCAGAGAGTCGTGAGGCTATTTCCAGATAGTCAGTCTATGGTCAAATGACTGTGGGTCATCTAATGAGGTTCGGTGTCTACAATTATAAAAAGGCATAACATCAACACTTATATACTTCAACATAATATAGGTTAGATACTTGGCATAGTTTCAACATCTACCAGCTAACCAGTAACTGTTAGAGGTTATTGATACTAATCCCAAATAATTGATCACATTATAGCTTGGTTTATATCAGAGCCAGAGTTAGCACACCGTTGTCACACTCTTGTTCTTTTTGTGTCTTTGGGTCAGACATGGTCTCTGTGTATGCAGACATAGCCCAGGTAATTGCATTGCACAGTGAGAAAATGCAATGCAGCTGCACACAGCTGGAAGTAAGGCTACTGGTTTTTTATAGCTTGTTTCTTGACCAACAGCATCAGCGTTACCTGGGCCCTTGCTAAGAACACAGATGCTCAGGACCTACCACAGATCCACTCAGTCCAACTCTCTGGGGCGGGGGGTCTAGCAATCAAATCTTCAGACACTCCTTCCTCCCCCTAGGTAGTACTGACATGCGCTAACGTACGAATGCCACTGGCCTAGGCTTTAGGTTGCTACTGAACGTCTCCATTCCACAAACAGAGAGCTTGTATGGAAGAGAAAAGCCAAATGACACGTGGTTAGCTCATAGCCAAATTCAGTCAATGGCTCAAGAATCTTGCCTCTGTTTGAATGCTGTCTTATGTGGCTGGGAACAGGCTGTCAGGGTGCAAAGATTTCCTCTTCTCTCCTAGCTTCTCTCCTGCAAGACACAAGGTGGTTCCTGCCTAGGCATCTCAGATTACCATTCCTTCCTCAAAGCCAATTAAAGGTCTCTAATCCCTCCCGTGTTTACTTAAAGGATGAATTTGATCAGAAAGGAAGAATGGGGAATGCAAAGTCCTAGAAGGGCTTGGGGGAAAAAAGTTTCTTCTCCAGTGGTGGGAACACACCCTTTTTTACTAAGCTTATTATGAAGTGGTGCATTTTCAAATTACAGTCTTGGATCTGTTGGCCTCTTTCATCAAAGCCCTTCATTGTGTTTTCAAAGGCAGCTCTTGACCTTACCCTTGGTACACAGACTTTTGTGGTATTTCCCCCATGCACGTGGGAAATACTTTTGCAGTAATGGCTTGAATCCACTATTCCATCTGCATCTTGTGGGCTAGAGAGCATCAGCAATTTCTGATGGCTTTGTCTAATACATGCACCCAACATTGGCTTATCCAGGACCCTCTGTTTTGCTTTACTTGGAAGCAATGGCATATTCTTACTTTTCTAAGCCCTTTTGGAAACAGCCGATCTCATTTGTGAGAACCTCATCTTAAGTTTGCCACTTCCTGGCTGGACTCCTTGTTTATTTCATTTGCCTTTCCAAGTTTTACATTCCTCATACGTAAACAGGGATTCTGCTCTAGCTAGATTGCTACAGGTGGTGATGGGAAACTCTGCAGTATCTAAAATGGTGTGTAAGTCTGATTTGGCCTTGTATGTTTCCATATTCTTCTGTAGCTAACTATGCTAGAGGAAACTAGAGGAAACACTTTGTGTTAACCCCCCTCCTCTCTCTCTCTCTCTCTCTCTCTCTCACTTTGTCCCTCCTGCTAACTCTCAACCTTGTCCTACCAAATGTTCGTGGTGAGCCTCTACGTTCTGTCTTATATAGAAATGTAAGTGAGCACAATTTTAATAATTGCACTTGTTTTTTAAGGAATTTCACACACATAGACACATGTCCATGCTGATCACTCTCATCCCCAAATACCCACCACTCCAGCTAACCCAAGTCCTCCCCACAAATCTCTCGGTCCCATTCACACCTATTCACTGTGTTTTATGACCCATGAGATTGACCAGAGCTGTGTGTGTTCCCACGGGTTTGGAGCTATCCAGCTTTCTGCTGGAGCCTGCTGGGCTCAGCAGTGGGTATACAACAAAAGACAGGGCTTCTCCCTTTCCCGGAGTCTATCAATAGCCAATAGTCCAGAGGGAAAAATCCAAAGAGCCACACCTGCCCCATAACAATAATTGTTAGACTTACCCAGTGCAGGAAACTATAGTTGTTATGAGTTATTGATCACAGTAGTTGATTTAAGTCTGGTAAATGGCATTTTGCAGCCTTTTATCCTGTCTTCTAACTCTTACATACTTCCCTCCCCTCTTCCCCAAATGTTCCTGAGTCTTAGATGAGTGGTATAAAATAGATAGCTTGTTTAGGTGTTCCACCACCCCCCCTACCCCCCCCCCCCCCAACACACACACTTCATCTTATGTAGCCATGAGTCTGCAGGCTATTCTCTGCTGTTCATTTCAGGGAACAGGTTTTCTGATAAGGTCCCAGAAGCTTTTGTCTGAGTGAACTGGCTAGTTTTGGGTCAACATGACACAGCGGGAGTCATCAGAGAGGAGAGAGTCTCCGTTGAGAAAATGCCTCCATAAGATCAAGCTGTAGGCAAGCTGTGTAGGGCATTTCCTTAATTAATGATTAATGGGGAAGGGCCCAGCCCATTATGGTCCTGGGCTCTATAAGAAAGCAGGATGAGCAAGCATGGCGGAAAAAGTCAGTAAATAGCATCCCACCATGGCCTCTGCATCAACTTTTGTCTCCAGGTTCCAGCCATTTGAGTTCCTGTCCTGATTTCCTTTGATGATGAACAGTGATGTGGAAGTGTAAGCCAAATAAACCCTTTCCTCCCCAAGTTGCTTTGGTCATGGTATTTCATCATAGCAATAGAAACCCTGATTAAGACAATGGGTATCAATCACAGATGTTTAGAGGGTAGTTTGCTGTTTTCTCTATTTGGTTAGACATTAGTAAAAAGTTCTCCATCTATGCCTTCAAAGTCCTCAGACCTGGGTTGCTAGCTGAGCTTACAGTATCAGGTATGGGTCATTGTATCTCTTCCCCCTACCACTGTAGAGCAGATCTCCTGCCCAATCAGAGGGTAATTGGGTTCCCCTGCCTGGACCCTTTATGAAGATATGAAGAAAAGTATACGTGGTGATGAGATGGTTAGAGCGATTATTTCTTTCCATTTTAGGTAACCATTATTATTCTTCATTTCCAAGAAATGTCAGAATGTGTTTCTGTTTCAGACTTTTTATTTTTAAAGGTTCTTTGAGACAAAATTTCTTTGTGTACCATTCCTGGCTGTCCTGAAACTCACTTTGAGACCACGCTGGCCTAGAATTTACAGAGATCCACTTGCCTCTGCCTCTCAAGTGCTGAGATTAAAGGCATGCACCACTGGGCAGTTTTAGACCCTTAATAGGAAGGGACAGCCCAGTGAGTGAGTACATAACCTCTTTACCTGGATAAAGCAACGAGAAACTTGGCTTAACCTCTGGATGTCTCAATGTCCCTGCTCTGCACATTAGGTTTCCGTATGTGCCTTAATCTTGCTGATGATTTGAGTGCTTGATAGTTGTCGCTTCCTGGAAATGCTAGGTGCTTTGAAGTTGCAGTACTGTATAGATGGATGCTACTGCATTAAGCATTGGCATCATTCTTTGTCTATATATAACATGCCTGGAAAGCATCTTTTATTATAATTCACAGGAAGTAGAAGACAAAAAACCTTAATCCCTGCACACACACCCTCCCCAGAGAATCCCAAGTTCAAGGCCAGCCTGAATGACTTAGTGAGCAGGCTTTGGATATTGTACCTGCAGAGAATACACAAAATATCAGATTCAACCCTTAGTACCTTAAAAGAAAAATATCCTTATTTATTGAATTAGTTAATTAACTTTTAGAGGAACCATCATCACTACAGACATTGGGATTATTTTCAAGAGCCTTTAAGCACCAGGTCAGGAGCTTCCCCGGTTATTGCTGCCTAGGATGCAGTGGACTATAGAGTCCTGAAGGATTGTCTTTCTAACGAATTGCCTATGTTCAAAAAGGTAAGTGGGAACCTGATACCATGGATGTTAGACTGTTGACAAGAGACCCTTTGAGTTTTCAAAGGCAGGTGTTGATTGGGACTTCGCATGTGTTTCAAGCCAGTCTTGTTTACAAAACTACCCTGTTCTTCGAAGTAAACAAGGAGAGACAACTCAATCTTCTTACTGACAGACTGGCTTGCTCTTTGCTTGGAGCTTCTTCTGTGGCTTGCCCATTTACTAGGAGCTGACTAAGGACCAATGTACGACGTCACACGTGGGTAATAAATTGGGGAGCAGCACTTTCTTTAATGAGAAACTGTTGGATTTTGTGGAACAATGGGGCAAGTGATATTTGCATGGGAGAACTTTGATCTGGTTTTCATCTTAATTCTTTCTCTTGTCCAGTTGCAGAGCTTGTAGCTTTTTCTTTATTCCAGGCTATGCAGCTATAACCCATACAGTTAGAGAAGACCACATAGATTTGTCTTATAAATCTGATTCAGTGACTTAAATGATCTGTCATAGGTGGGGAGGGGAGCTCTATAATAAGATAGCGGACTTTGATGAGTTTAGATGTACATTTTGAATGAATTTGTCCCTTCTAAGCGTTCCTTTGCCATTGACATCTTCATCTAGCAACCCTGAGGCAATTTTGGTTTTTCCTTAAAGAGCAAAACTATTCAAGTATGGCCTTATGTTTTCCTGCCTTCTTTCTGTTTCCTCTTCCTTGCTGGAGTTGCATCTTCACAGGGAGAGCCCTGCATTTTTGCGTTAATGTGTCAACCTAAGCTGATTTGAAAATCAACCCCAAACACCTCAATCATATAGGCAGGTTCTGGTTCCCTTCCTGTGGGGCAGGCAGGCAGTCACTGACAAGTACCTTAATGGGGAGGAGGCAAGCAAATGAACAGTGAGTTAGTGCCCTGGGTGGTTAAGCTCAAGCAAGTCAAGATGGAAAAATCTCACAGGCCATCATTCAATGCCAGTGCGATGGCAACTGAGATTTTTTTTTTCTTACATTTTAATTTGACAAAGGCCCTTTTTACCAATGTTTGTTGTGACTTGACTCTTAGGAAGACATGATTGAGAGTTTGCCTTGACTGGACATGTAGGAAATGAATGCTTATGTTAGACCCTCACTTCTTTCCATCTTTCTCATAGGTCTCTTTACTTCCCTTGGATAGGCTTTCTTCTGTTTTCATGCCTCTCCTACGCACATGCTTGCATGAGTGCATTCGTGAAATCTCTTTCTCTTTTTCCTTTTTCCATTGCTATTATTACTATTATTATTTTCTGATAAGATCTCACTAGGGAGCTAGTTTGTTCACAAATCTGGAATATTTGTAGCTCAGCCTTCCAAGTGCTGGGATTACAGACATTCACTACCATAGCTGTCTTTCCAAATTTTTTAGTTTTTCTAAACTCTAAAATCAGGTAGAAGTAATTCTGTCTTATTCTTTAAATTAATCTTAGTTCTTGGAGCACATCCTGTTTCATATAACTTTCTTTCTGGATACTTTATTTACAAAATCATTAATTTTTGTAGGAGTTCTGGCCTATTTATTACTGGGCAGGTAATTTGCATAGGAAATGATTTCCTGGTGGGCTTTTGCTTCATCAAATATTGCACTTGAGAACTAACTCATGTTTAATTTACTTAATTAATTTTAAGAGCATGAGAACACAATACAGTTTATTAAGCTTTTAAACCCTGTTGACACGATTTTCTCTGCTATTGTTCTCAAGTCATGGTAGACCAGTCCCAGCCTATCAATGAGCTACATCCCAGCTCACTCCTTCTGAATGATACACAAGGCCCTCAAGGCTCTGTCCTGTTTTAGGACCATCACTAACAGAGTGACCATCTTTATACTGTAAAAATTTGTTTGCACAAACTCATTATCTGCCGAATGCAAGTTCTACTTGTTGAATATCCAGTCTGCCCTGTCTCTGTGCCTAATCAGAAGACCTAGTTCCTCTGATATCTAATTATCTCAATTGCCTTCCTCTAATACCACATGGTAGATAAGAAGCACATCAGCTAAAATTTGTTTATCTCACAGTATAACACACACAGAGATTCCAGACTTATTATCACACTTTCGAGAAAATCGAGGGCCATTTATTTTCCAGCTCCTTCATGTTATACACCCCAAATCATTTCAGGGACTACACCCCTAATTTCAACAACCTGAGTTTTGGAGTTGTTTGTGTCATTCTTCTGTGCAACTGTTTTGTCATTAGTGATTGACTTTTAGACAACCATTAATTGCTTTCTTTGATTAAACTGAATTTGACAAAATTATGATCATTTCGGGTGCGTTCCTTCCTAACCCTAGTCTATTGAATGTGGGAATTGCTCCTTTCGCTGAGATGCTTTGGCACCTGACAGTTACATTTGACCAGAAACTATTCTGATGGTTGCAGAAGTCTCCCACTTCAGTAGGCATCCTATGTCAACTCCAAAGTTGACAAATGAATTACAGCCCAGTCTCTTGGTTTTAGTCAAAATAATCTGACTTCCTTTTTGGAAAAAAAAAAAAAGTACACGTCCTTTCTTTTTTCTTTTTCTCTGTTTCTTTCCTCTCCCCCCATTCTAATCAGTAGATCAAAACTTTGGGCCCTGCTTAACCCTTATTCAAACATCACTTCAGAAGTTAACACATTTGAGTTCCAAACGCAATGCTTTTAACTTCTGTCCCATGGTCAATAAGGGGCTAAATCGATCTATAAACAGTGTCAGATGGTGTCTCACACATGGCACTTAAGAAACCTTACTCCTGATAGTGTCTTGACCTCAGGCCCCCCACCCCCTCTACCTCCCGATCAGGCAGTCTCAGTGACACTGAACAGGGAGGCATCAAAGAAAGGGCCTGTGCGGTCCCACAAGCCTGACAGCAGCTTGGCCTCTGGGGTGAGATGTGGCGGCCAGACAAGGGTGTTGAAGACAGGGCCGGCATGGAGCTGACAGGGCCATTGAGTGTTTAGTTAGGCTTGTTGTATGACTGGGGTAGACAGGGCTCAGGGGCGTTTTTCTTCTACTGGTTGCATTTTTTACTCGACTTTCTTTTCAGTTACCTAGAAGTTTTGCCATGGAAGGGGAGGGAGCAGCCTCAGAATTGGGGATGCTCCAGGTTATCTATTGGGGATAGGAAGAGCAGCATGCATCACACAGAGCAACAGCTGGTCTTAGTGAAACATGACTAGTCCCTGTGGTCCCTTGTAGGCACCCCCCTTAAACACTAGGATTTTTGCTTAAGAGTGTTCAGGGACCCCCATGGACAGCTGGAAGACACAGTAGAGATGTTAGAGAATGAGCACTAAGCTTTGTGCCTGTCAGTAGACAGTTTTGGGGCTATTCCAAATGGAACCTCAGGGGTCCCTAATGGGATTGTGCCCAGTGTTTGGTGACTCCTGAAGTCACTCCGTATTTGCTTGCTTTTTTTTTCTTGTCTCATTACTTCTCTGTCTCCCGTCTGCTCCCTGGGGTACTCTGCAAACAAATTACCATCACCCACATCACTTCATCAGGGCTTGCTTTGGAGAAGACCCAAAACGAGGACTGAGCCAGATACAAACTCAGTTGTCAATGTCACGGAATCCTCAGGGCCCTTTGCAAGTTTTATTCACTATCAAGTTCATATCTTAAACCTTGGTTTGATTTCCTCAAACACATGTCTTAAAAGAAGGACTTTGGGACAACGAGCTTATTTGGGAGGGGATTCTGAAAAACACTTGTTGAGAAGCAGGGAAGCGAGATAGGGAAAGGTTACTGTGGTTCATTGGCCCCTGATCCTTTGGAGGCATAGCTTTCTTTGGTTCCCCATTCCTACACCGGCACCCCAGTCTTTGGGTCTTCTATGTCCTGGAACATGGTAGACTTTACATCATCATTGTTCCAGCCAAAGAGTGAAGGAATTGAGGTACCAAGGCCCTCACTCCTCATCCACCATTGATTGTGAGCTACACTAGTCACATTAATTTTATACCAATTTGGGGATGCCCTATACTCATATAATAATGGTCTATGTCCAAGAGGGAAAAAAAATGTCCTAAGGATCAGAGTCTCGAGTGAGCTGTAAGCACTTTCTGACTATTATAGGCAAATTCTAAAGGACTCTGGAAGGGCACTGCAGCCCCCACCACACTCCTCAAGACTGGGAACACCCACACATACATACACCTCTGAAGTTCGAAAGGTGCAATGGAACCATCCATTTTTTTTAAAATTAGGTATTTGCAAAGCTCTTGTTATGTGCAGGTCCTGCGATAAAACTCAGGGAAGATGGCATGTGTGATGTCTTCTGTGACTTTGTGGGCATGTGGCTGCTGATAATCTGTGAGGAGCCCTATGGAACTGGCACAGAGGGGCAGCTGTGCACACTGGCATGGCTTTCTCCCGCTGGCTTTCCTGAGTTCATATGTAGCTCTGCAGAGCATTGCACTGCTAATCAGATTTGTGTCTCTATTCTGCCCTTGAAGAGTCTCGTGACCTTGGGGAGTTTTCCTGATGCCAAGTTCCTTGTTTTCCTCTCTGCTAAATGAGATAGCTGGCAGAGAATGTCTCTCAGCCTTGAGATGCAGAGGCCAAGGAGCCACCTGGATAAGTGGGCGTGGTTTCAGGGATGTTGGTACTATGTGACTCCCTAGCTGTGAGCAGCTTCTGCCCTGCAGTTGGTTCAGGTTAAGGGATGCCTTCAATAGTGGAAGAGTCAGATCTGGAAACTCAGCTCTGTAATTAATACCAGTGAAGTTCTGGAATGCAAAATGACTTATGTCATCTCCAAGTGAGAGGACTGATCAAAGTCACACCTTAGTTCCTAATATTTGATTCCTATATCTTTCTATCACTACACAAAACACACTTTTTTCTTACATAGAGTCTTGGGCTTAGGGAGATGGCTCCCTGGGCAAATGCACCAGCTCTGCAAACACGAGAACCTGGGTTTGAATTTCCAGCACTTGTGGTAAAAGCCGGGCCAACCTAATAGAAACTAGAAGCTTCTGGTTCAGTGAGAGAGTCTGTCTCACGGCAATAAGGTACAGAATGAGAGAAGAAGGTATGTGAGATCCTACTCTAGCCTTCCTATGTGTGAGCATGGACACAGGCACCCTCAAATGCACGAAACACGCACATACACACACATACCAAATGAAGCATTGAAGTCTCAATATGTAGACTAGGCTGGCCTTGAACTCATGATGCACTGACCTTAGATATTCCAATTGTCTATAGATTACCACCCGTTGTCTTACAGGTAGAATACCATGCCGTATTTGGAGGAAATTTTTTGTAGCAAAATACGGGTAACAAATCTTCTGGGATGGCAAAAGAATAGTTTAGAAATCCACTTTATTAACTGTGGTCATGAAAGCTTTTAAGCCCCAGACTCTGAGCAACTTCAGCCTTCAGACATGCTGTCCTTGATTGAGCACTGTACGCCTCCCACTATTGCCAGCCTCCAAGGGCGCATGTCCAGCAGAATAGGTAGATCAAGCAACTAAAATTCTCGCTTTTATAGGTCTAACCATGGGACATAGGTCAGTCAATGACACGAGCATTGCTTAGTTTTTATTAGCCTAGCTTCAAGATGGCAGCCTTGTGGCAGGCCAAGGAAAGTAAAGAGAGTTGTGGGGAGGAGTTGGATAATCAATGTTGTTTTGAAAATGATTTAGATGCAGATTCTGTTTCCTGGGGCAGCACACATTGGTGTCTTGCCTTCAGAACAGGCAGATGATACCTTGACATTTCATAGGCTTGCATGCAGCCTATGATCACAGATAGGTAAGCGTCTCTCTATTTTCTAACCTGTCTTGTACTATGTTTGATTTTATCTAAATTAGCTACAGAAGTTAAAAAGTACAGTTTGGTATAAGTCTACTTTAGAATCTTCTCGAACCAAAAATCCCAGTGTTAAGTGTGTGTGTGGAGGGCAGTGCTAGAAATAATCTCAATTCTTCCGTTCTCACTGAAATTTCTCTCTAGCCTGGGCATTGAACCTGGGCCTTGCACATGTTGGGCAAACTCAGTAACACTAACCTATCTGCACAGCCTCCAGATCTACATTTTCACAAAGATTCCTGCTAGTGGCTTGCACGCATTTTGAAGCTGGAGTTGCTGATGCAGACAAAAAGTGCTGCTTGAAACAAGTGGATACTTCCTTGAGTGAAACTACTAAAAAAAAAAAAAAAAAAAAACAAAAAAAAACCCAAACCCTGTCAAACAAAAATAGATTGCTCCAGGAGACCTTGCAGACTAGTGGAAAACTGGCTGTCATTCAAATAATCAACAATGGACTCTATCTAAGTAACGCTTGGTGTCATGAGCAAATATTGAAACAAACTTGTGCTAGCATTCAGGCATTATGTTGGCCTGCCCCCTGTCACCTGGCAGGATGCACTTGTCAGTACTCAGGTAAATACTTAGCCCAGGGTCCTATGGCCCTATGTCACTATGTAAGCTACTTACATGAGCTGTGTGGCTGCACAAGGCTCTATACGCATGCACAAAAGTCCCCTTTGCGAGACAAGCTCCACCTATTCTCTCTCTCTTCCCTGCCACTCCTCTCTCTCTCTCTCTCTCTCTCTCTCTCTCTCTCTCTTTCTCTCTGCTTCTCTGCCTGTTTCTCTCTCTCTCTCTCTCTCTCTCTCTCTCTCTCTTTCTCTCTCTTCTCTTCTCTTTTGCCACTCCTGTCCCCAGAGGCCCATTTCCCACTCCCTCCCTTTTTTTCCATTCCCCTTCTCCCAATAAAATCCCTCTATGAGAGCACTGTCTGCATGGCCTGTCTGTCTCTCATCCACTGTGGGGCCCCTTGGCTACAATCCGCCAAGGTCCCTCATCAGCGTGGAACTTTAAAGAACAATGTGCTTTGGTTCTCTTCAAACGTGAACGGATCTGAAGATGCTCTTGGTGTTGATACATTATTTTGGTACATGAAGGGAAATGCACGTGGTTTAAGCCTGTTTAGAGACCCACCATTTTCAGATTTTAATCAAGAAGAACTCAGAGCCATCAAGTTCCTTCTCTTGTTCTTCAGCCCACAGAGGTCAGTGTCAGGTGATTTTTGACATGTCATCAGCCTTTCTTGGTGGAGACACTGAGATATCCATAAGGGATGAGGAGGACATTTCACTTTCTCCTTCAAAAAGGACCACTGAAGGACTCATTTGCAAAACATCCCAACCTCTGTGAGTTCATGAGTGCGCCAGCCCTGTTGTGCCCAGAAGATGCTGTGTAGCAACCATCCTCCCGACCGCTGGCTCTTACAATCTTTTTGTCCCCTCTTCTGCTATGCCCCTTGAAACGTCAGGGGAGAGGATGCAATGCAGATGTTCACTTAGGGCTCAGCACTCCAAACATTATTGATCCTCCTCATTATCAGCGAGGCGTCTCTGCATCAACATCTGTTCACTGCAAAAAGGGGCTTCACTGATGAGGGCCATGGCTGCAGGGGTCTGCGTCACCTCCTGTCTTTGTAATGGCTGAAACTCCATTTTGTGGCTGACTAGAACTCCATGGGAGGCTGGGAAATGTGATTCATTTGTGCTAAGTAGTAGAGGAGGGGGAGGGGAAGTGACTGGAGAAGGTACACCAGAGCACATTTTAAGGGTTCATGTGTGATATTCAGGATTTATAAAGGCAGGTGAAAAAGACAAGGTCATTGCTGTGTGGAGAAAGACAACGAGAGATGCATGCAGAATTGTAGGGCGTGAATCAGGAAGAAGAACTTGGAGATACTTTCAGGATCAAGCACCAGCTCACATGGTGTGTCCTAGCTCCTGTGGTGTAATGGTTAACACTCTGGACCGTGAATCCAGTGATCTGTGTTTGTAACTTGGTGAAACCTTTTCCTTCAGGAAGAGACTTCGTCATTTGTCCTTATCAGCTCAGACCATGAAACCTAATACAAACGGGCTGCCCCTGCACGCTTCAGCATTGCGGGGGGCATGTCTCTTCACTTCTTCCCTTTTAGGATAAAGGGAACATTTGGCAGTCAGTAGAACTTTAATAAGAGGAGACAGGAGTGAAGGGCAAGAGAAAGCTGTAGGCCATGGTGAAACTGGTTTTCTTTGCTTGTTTAACATTGTGGCCTCTAGTGGGACCTAAAGCTGATGCCTTAATGGAGGAGGTCTGTGTTAGAGCTGATCAGAATAATGTACCCCTTAGGGCTACACTAAAGAGCTATGCTCAGTGCCTCATTTGCACCTTCAAAATATGCACATACATGTGTGGGCCAGAAAAGGCTGCGCTTAGAACATGCATTCTTATGTGAACTTGAAGTAATTGCACAAGCCAACAGGAAGTTGCGTAGGTATGCAGGCAGTGGCCTGTTGGAGAGGTGTGTGTTGGCACAGGCAGGAGTGTGCCTTCTCTGTTTGCGTACCATTTTAAAGGCTCTTCCAGAGGGAAGGCAGGGAGCGACAGCCTCTAGGCATCAACCTCCCTAGCTGTGGCCGTCATTTGTCCTTCTCAAGGTTCCTTTGTAGGTAGGGCCAAATTCAGGGCATGTTTGTGGCTGTAAGCAAACGGTGTCCTTTTCAGACCACACGGGAGCACAGATACAGGGCTGGAGAGGTTTGGGTGCCTGTTAGCTCCTTGTGGGGCTTTTGCCCATAGTGGAGCTGGGACCTGTGTCTCCTGGTTTTCTTTCTATGGCCCGGGTTTCCTAGTCTTTATTCCCTGTCTTCTTCTTCCATTTTTTTTCCTCCTATGCTTCCTTGTGAGCCTACTCTGAATCACTCTTTTACCTATTAGACCTGTTTGCCAGTAGAACAGCCATTGTGAGAATGTTCTGTATCTGCTCTGACCAACATCATAGCTGCTGGCCGCTGGAGGCCATTAAGTAAGTGGCACATGGTTAGTGAACTTTGAAAGAAAACAAAAACCAAAAAACTAGATTTTAATTAAATTTTATTTAATTTGCGCTCAAGTAGTCATATGTGCCTAGAGACTGAGGTGTTGGACTGCTTCCCATGCTTTTTCAGACCTTCATACAGCAGGCTTGTTGCTCTCGGTGTAAAGGGACTGCAGAGAGAATTTTGTTCCAATTACACAGTGTCCTTCATGTGGACATCAAGAGTGATTATCTCCTGGCAATGGCTCTATGTTTCCCACACTGGGGACCTTTGAAAAGTACAGTTGCCTGCCTTTCTCCATGCCACAGACCATAGAGAGCAGAACCCCTGGGGTCATACTTTGAATGAAGCGCTCTTTGAATGCTTCCTAGAAAGCCAAGAACTGTGGCAGGAGAAAAAGACTAGCACGTATCTCATTTCTTACTTGACTTCTCCTCTCATTCCTCTTTAAATTATACTTCACCTTGCTTTACAGAGGTTTAAGTCTGTAGGTCAGCGAGGGGACTTGGCAATGACATGAGAGGTAGATCAGCAAGGAACGGAGTTGCTGCCACCAAACCCTCAGATTTACTCTGTAAACTATCAAAGACTGCCTGACTTTGGATCACTCTCAAGACAGATGTGGTGGAAGACACCAGAAATTAAACAAAATTGGAGTCTTAAAAGATTCTTTTCAAATCCTTGGACATCCATCACTACAGGACATGGTCATGGCAAAAGCATCCTAAATGCAGTTTGGATGTGACCTTTGGTCTGGTGGTTTCATCTTCCTTTGGCCTTTTATCTTTATTGAGGAGATCTTAAAACCTGGCTGAACCAGAGGGAAGCTCTCATGTAGAACCACACCCAGTCAAAATGCAGAGTTGTGAAAAACAGTCCTACCAGATACATCTACAATGCAATTCCAGGACCTAAGACTGAGGGGTCAATGTAGAAGAGGGGGCAGAAAGATTGCAAGAACCAGAGGATCAGAAAATTTGCTGTGAGATTATCTACATGTAATGTCAGAAACGTTACCTGTAAAAATCGCAACATGACTGCCTAAACATTAGTTGACCAAGGATGGGGAAAGCCCACAAGGCCTCAAAAAACTACTGACAACCAAGGAATGTTGAGAGTGAGAGAAATAATCTTCCCTAGGGAAGAGCACACCAATTAGTCGTGATGGTCAACCCTGAGCACATGCATATAGGTAACATTATACAAGCATGGTGTATTTATATATTTAGTAATAATATCTATCTATCTATCTATCTATCTATCTATCTATCTATCTATCTAACAATAATTAGTGAAAAAAAATCCATGAAGCCTAAGAAGATATATAAGAAGATATATATATAAGGGATATATGATATGTGGAAGAGTATGGGGGAGGAAATAGAAGGAGAAATCATTGTTTTAACTTTGGCACAGTGACTTTGCCTTAATCTACTGCTATTTCAGCCAGGAATTGCGTCCACAGTTACTGGCCTGCTTCTCTGGCAGCCTGTCAGGAATTGTGTTCCAGCAGGCATCTGCTTGCTGTTGCTGCTAAAGGTAGCTTTAACTAAATCTCTATTGTTCTATTTATAAATAAGACTAGAGATTCAAAGAGTGGGATGAAAACCTGCTAGCTCAGAGAGATTGACTAGCTTACTATCTTTCCTTACTGGTGTCTTCCAAAGATATTATCTTTCTGCTCAAACACAAAAGTCAACCACTCCAAATTCTCCCTACTCTTTCCTGTGTGTCTCTAGTCTGTCCCTTCCAGATGCCCCTGATGTTCTATGCTTACTTTCTGTCAACTAGTTGCTAATTCAGGCTCCTGGCCCAAGGTTAATTAATGCAAATACAAACTTGGGTTCATAGTGTGATCAAATATCCCCCAACAAGTAACTATGCAATTATGTTATACTTTTTTAAAATTTAGGAAATAATTTTAAAAATTAAAAAAGAATGGCTGAGCTGGAGATGGTGGTGCACACCTTTAATCCTAGAACTTGTGAGGCAGAGACAAGTGGATCTCAGTGAGTTCAAGCCAACCTGACCTACAAAGCGAGTTCCAGGACAGCCAGGACCATCCTGCAGAGAAACCTTTCCCAAAAAACCAAAAGGAAAAAAAATGGCTGAGAGGGAGGTGTATTAAGTAAAATGTTGTCTATTTGAACCAACAGGTACAGCTATTTGGTTCCACATGCCACCCTTTAGAACACCAATTTTTACTTTTTGGTCAGGACTTCCTGCTTAGGGGTCCTGACTCTGTTAAGTAATGACCCCCAAAGTGTATTAGCACACATGCACCACATCCAGCTGTAACATTTTCGATTTTGCCACCTGTCAATCTTAACCCAACTCCTCAAAAGCAATAGAGGGGCAATGGCCGGGAAGTGAGATTCTGTTCTCACATTTTAGGTTCCTTTCCCCCTCCTCATGATAACATAGGTAGGAATGGCCAGGAGGGAAAAGGCTTGGCAAGACCCCTTGGTTTCCAGCCAGCCTTCTGCCAGTGCATGCAGACGGTGGGAGCCGGGGGGGGGGGGGGGGGCAGGGGTGGTGGTGGTGGGGGAGAGGAGGGGGGTGTCACTCTTCAGGTCGGGGCTGTGTCTGGGCCACCCTCCTAGTCCCTGGCAGCCACCATAGACCCTGCACCTCCTTAAATGTTGATTATCCAGCTCACTCTTTGTGAGCTGACTCATTACCATGTCATTGTGTCGCTCTGATTTTTCCCTGGGCAATGAATATTGACTTCATGCTCGCTTTTCTACCTGAATTACAGGGGTGGGGGTGGGGGCAATCTGAGGGCTGCTGGACTTGCCCAGCTCCAGCTTCCCTGGCAGCCACTTGAATGGTTTCAAAGAAAAGCTGTTTGCTTGAGCATTTAGGGACAACAGAGAGCTGTCACAGGCTGCTACAGTGATTTATTAAAAGACAGGGAGATGAGAGAATAGACTCTTCTCACGCCAGCTGCCTGCTCTCTGGCTGGCTTTCCTTCTCTCTCTCTCTCTCTCTCTCTCTCTCTCTCTCTCTCTCTCCTCTCTCTGTCTGTCTTCCCTCCTTGTTGCTTTTCCCCTTTCTTTCTCTTTCGCCCTGCCTCTCTTTCCCTTACTGTTGAGTCCTCTCTCTGCCTATTCCTTTGTTTATGCTCTCTCTCTTTTTTTTTAAATGAGTGAAGGAAAAACATCACTGTGTTTTAGGCAGACATGAAGTTTTCCAATAAACGCCACACGTTTTCAGTACACACTGTCCAGCTCTTCTGGAGAGAGAAGTTTGTGCCCAGCCAAGTCACGCAGGTCTCTCCCTCAGACCTTCCTGATTCCTTTGGGGGCCCTGTGATCTCCGGAGACCCAGTGAACACAATGCCTCTGGTCTGAAGAGGTCACCCTGGCACCTCCAGCCTGGATTTCTCTCAGGAGCACATTGGTGGGAAGGTCTTCTGTTCTCTGTGCTCTGGTTCTTCCCCCAGGTTTGGCATGAAGCATTATGTTGATTTCTGAAGTCACTGTGACCAGTTTGAGCTAGGACCTTCAGAGGGAAGGCTGTGTCCTGGGTAACAATTTCTATTCAACACACCAATGTTCTGGGACACTGAGCAAACTGCTGCATGTGGAGGTTGAGCTTGGACAGAAATACTGGCTTTTTGGTGTGGACAGCCGCTCAGGGCCCATCCCTCAGAATTAAGAGTCACATAATTAGTGTTTTGTCCTCATCTGAAGGGCAGGAATGCAAGTCTCTTTCAGGTTGCTCAGAGTTTTCAAACAGTTTTTCTTGGTATCCAGGCTCAGTCACTCTGCTTTGCTTCTGCTGTCTGTTCCTGGGGTGTCATGCCCTTCACTGCACCATTGCCCTAAGCACTTTGCTGTGTCCGTCTTTCTCTTTGCTTCTCACAAACACCAGTCCCCTTATCTTTAGCCATGAGGTTGCGATTAGTCTCATCACAGTCCCATAAATCAGTAGCCTTACCTCCTCCTCAGGTTTGCTTCCACTAGCTGAGGTATGAAGGCTCCCTTTTCTCTTCCTAGACCACAGATCAGTCATTAATGTTGGCAGGAAAACTATTTATTGGCCAACCTTCTTCATCAGCTCCTGACTTGTTTGCAAATACAGGGGAGGGTATTTTGGTGACCTCAGCAGAGATAGGGACCTACAAGTGACACATTCTCACATTTGCTTCCCCATCTCATCTCCATTTAGTGAAACAGTTAAACACAATTTTGCTTCATGCTCAGAACTCCTGTTGGGCTGAAGTACATTTGTTTGTGTGGGTCAGGTTGCTTGGTTGCTATGTATGAACTAAGACAGGATGACCTGCAAGCTGCCAGATGGATGGCTTGACTGGGTACTCAATGACTCTTAACCTTCACAGGGGGTGTTGAGGGTGCTGCCATAGTATTTTAGTGGTCAACAGACAATGTCTGCAAGGGATATAGAAGCATAGGAATCTGAGCGTTTGAGGCTTTTTGGCTCACTCTCTGATAAGTTTAACTTGGTTTCTAGGTGTTTGTGGAAAGCAAACTCTACTTTTTCGGCTCTATCTTGTATCCTGCTTTCAGTCTCTGGGAAGAGGGCTGAAGTTATCTTTCAATATATCTTTTTATCTGAGTATATCTTTAAGAGTGGAGAAAATGACACAAGGAAGGTGTAATTTGAGCAATATTCTTCCCAAGAGAAGAAAGAACACATTTTTAGAAGTTGTATGTCAAAGTGGGCTGTGGTAAGATATAGTGTGTTGAGTCTTCAAGTGTAAATGTCTACTTTAACCCACAGGACTCTATGATGGGACATTTGGCTCTAGAGACAAGGCAGTGGGCAAGAAGACGCTTTCCTGGTCTTGTGGCACGTGCACATTGGACATTATACAAGAGGTTGATGGAACTTTTTGCCCTTGGAGTAATGGAGAATCTGAAAGCTAAAAACCCTTAGACACAATCCACTAGGTGGACTGCATCAAAATAATGGTGTTGTTGGAGTGTGTGATCTTGGTGATCACTGTTCAGGCGAAACCCATACTGCACCTTCATTTCCTCATACATACACACTAAGGACTGTCTAGTTGATTGATTGTGTGTCTGTATGTGTTTGTGTGTATGTATGGTATGTAAGTGTGCATTTGCCATTGTGAGCATGTGCAGATGCCAGAGGTTGATGTTTGGTATCTTCCTTTTTTGTCTTTATTTACTTTACATTTTGAGACAGAGTTGCTCATTGAATCTGGTACACATTGTTTTGGCTAGACTGGCTGGTAAGTGAGTCTCTGGTGTCGACCTGTCCCTATCCTCCAGTACTGTTATTACAAACACATGCAGCCATGTGTGACTTTTTCATAGGAGTGACAGAGATCTGAACTCAGTCCCTTGCCAAATAAATACCACCTTCTAAGTCATCTCAGTCTATCAAGTGCTTTTTTTTAAAAAAAATAATGTTATTTTATGTATTTTTGTTGTTTATTTTTGTTTTTACATCCCAACAAAAGTTTCTTCTCTTCCCCCTTTCTAATTCCTCTTCCCATACCTGCCCTCTGCCCCATACCCTATCAACTCTTCCACTACTATTTCTCTTCAGATACAGGCGGGCCTCCCATGGATATCAGCTAGCCATGATATATCAAGTTCTGGTGAGACTGGGCACCTTCTCTCCTTTTAAGGCTGGATAAAGTAATTCAGTAGGAGGACTGGGTTCAAAAAGCAGGCAACAGAATCAGAGATTTTCCCCACTCTCACTGTTAGGAGTCCTACAAGGATACTAAGCTACAGAATTGTAATATATATGCAACAGGCCTAGAAATCACCTCTGAAGTTTTCTACCATCCCTCAAGACATATGGAGACACATGGGCCTTTAGGGGACTCTGCAGATTCCAACTACTCCATTTGATAAGTATCAGTTTACTGATTCTTTAGCTACTTTTTACTGTGTTTCAGGGAGGTACTCTGTATGGAGGGCTTTCTGTGGCCTGGCCAGGGCACCTGTTGTTTGTGCCAACTACACGATCTACATGATGTGCCGATAAATCCAGAACATTGATGCTGTAATGGGGCCTGAGGTGTAAAACCCATAGCTGAGGACTATTCCAGTCTTCCTCTTGACATGTGTCCTCTTCCTTCCATAATTCAAAACATCTTAGGTTGGCTCGTCTTAGATGTGTACTCACTGATGTCTTTGGATAGATATTGTAGCAGCCAGATGACAACAGCTGTCTAGAGAGCCACCTTACCAATTGACTCAATTTATCTCTCTTTGCAAGTGGTACAGTGTTAATGATTAAGATGATGGATATGCTATGCTTTATATCTGGCTATAATACTACCCAGGAAAACTTACTTAAGTTTATAGTTTCTTCTCTTCATGTTACAGACTTGCCATTACATCTTCTCATTTGGTTCCTAGACATCAGAGAATTTTAGAGCTCTGAGCATTTTTTTTGGAACATTGGGTACATATATTGGAATGAAAACACACGTGGGGAGAATATCACCTACTCCTCTGTGTGATCTTTGTGTAGTGTGGAATACAAGAAGGCTATGCACTATGGTTTCTGGTTGATTGGGTTCCACTGATAACATGTGGCCATTGCATTCTTCATAAAGCAGTGACTTCTGAGACAAAAGTCATTGTATCTTGGGAGGTGATTCTTTATCATGTTTCCAGTTTTCTTTCATAGCATTGATATGAAGTTTGAGCTTCGCCTAAAGTTCACTCTGGTGAACTTGCTTTAGAGTTTTGTATTTGCTAAACCCAAACTACCGCTCCTCAGAATTTAATCTCCAGGCAAGAGAAGAAACCTCAGAATTTAATCTCCAGGCAAGAGAAGAAAGGAGATAACCCTCATCCTGCCTCTGGGTCTGAGACCTGTGAGAGCTGAACACGTGTGTGTCAGGAGCGGATGTGACCTTCGGGGGTGTGGGTCTACTCACTGTAGAAGTTGACAGTGACAGCGAAGTGGAGAGTATCAAAAGCAGCCCAATGCTAATGATCCCAAAGTGTTGACTGTAGTATCAGAGTAAACAATAGTGGGGTTTGTGGTGCTTATTTAGCGCAGCAGCTTGCGAAGGAATTGCATGGGCTTCCATCCACACCACATTGCTGGCTTGTATAAAAACCATCAGCTCTGAAGGAACTCAAACGATTCTGCCTTTTTGTTTAGGTTGTGGGTTGGTGCAGAAAGGAAGTTTTCTATAAACCACCATGCTGTTTGTGTCAAATTGGGATGGGCATGTCTTTGATTACAGCTCATTTTGTGTCCAGGAATGACGTCAGCAATCTGGATAGAGTGTCAAGCAGGAGGGGCTGGTGGCTTAGACTTGTCAGATGTTCACACTTTTTATTTTGTTTAATCAAAAGCACAGCAGACAATGCGAGACACTTAATTATGGCAAAAGTCACTGGGGCTCAGCACATCTCCCACAAATGTGCCTGTCTTGCTTTTTCGTGAGTAGCTGGGTCTCTACCACACACACACACACACACACACACACAAAAATGATGCAGGGTTGCTCAGAGAATTTTCTCAAATTAATTAAAGAATAAGTTTTTGAACTGCTAACTTCACCCAGTTCAGTCTTTGAAGAGATGGGTACAGTGTTCAGGCCCAGCGACCAACATACACTTCTGCCTTCACCTGGTGCAATTTTTGAATGGACAGGTATTGGGTTCAGGCAAAGTGACCAACATACATCTCCTCCTGGTAGAAGGAAATAAAATCTGATATAAAAACTAGTGCACTGAGTATTCTGTTTTGAAAGGGGCCCATCCCATCCAAAACTCCATTTGAAGTCTGGTCCTCAGTGCAGCATTGTTGAAAAATAATGCGGTCTTAGCAGGTATTTGGGTCTTGAGGGATCTTTCTTTAGGGAGGGTTTAATGCGCTGTTATTGGATTGGGTTAATTCTCTGAGAGTAAGTTATCAGCTATTGGAGGACTTGCTCAGCTACCTAGACCGTGGGTGATCATAACGTGAGGCTGCCCCTGGTATTTTGTCTGCTCTGCACATGCCCAGTTGCCCTTGTGCTTTCTGTGGCATGATGCAGCATAATGTCCTTGCCAGACAGAACCCCTCATCCTTAGGCTTCCTGACCTCCTGAACTATGAGCAAAATCACCTACTGTTTGTAAATTACCCAGTCTCAGGTGTTTTGGTATGCAGCAAAAGAAAGTAGGCTAGCATGCTAAACTTGCTAGATATTTTGATTTTGTTTCCTCGGTTATTGCCAAGATGTGTGTTTAAGGGGGAAATATTAACATGCGTTATGAACCCTGTTTTGTTTAGTGAGCCTGAGGGTCAGCAGAAGGAGTGGCTAATGTTCCTTGTCATCTTTGCTGAAGTTAGAGTTAGAATCAATCACTTGGACCACGCATCTTAAGGGGCATATAGGCGACATTTCTGGAGACAATTAATTGAGAAAGGGACAGCTACTCTAAATTTGATTGGCACCATAGTAGGAATGAGGGTGCAGAATAAATATAAGGGGAAAAGGAAGAAAGACTGGAAGATGCCAGCATCCATCTCTTTCTGACTCTTGGCTGCACATGCACTGTGTGTCCAGTTGCCACGCCCTCGCTGTCACGATGGAATGTATCCACTTAATCCATGATCCGGAACAAATCCCTGCTCTCTTAAGTTTTCTCTGGGTGCGTATTTGGTTAAAGTGATGGAAAAAAAATACAACACAACAGACAATAAGAGTGTGGACGAAGTGACCACATAACAGGCATGAGAAGAGGTCCCAGGCTGCCTAATTCTTGTTTCTGGCTTTCTGTCTGTTGGCCATCCTGGCCAAGGCAGCAGGCCATCCTCAAGGAGTCTGGATCTTTTCACTCTGAGTAAAACTGAAATTCTTTTGAGCTACTCCATTGCTTTTAATAAAACCATTTCTGTTTATCCCACTCTAACTGCATCTGAATACTACACGGAAAACCATGATGCCACATAGTCACTAAGACCTTCCTTCTACAATTCCTCATGTTCGACATCTTCTCTGACCTTTCACCTAACACAATTTACTTATCCAGTGTCCTGTTTCACCAGACAGATCTAAACAGCTTCAAAAGTTCAAACAATAAGAAGTCAACAATTAGAATTTGTCCTGGCACCATAGATGTTTGAGATGAACAGAAACAGCCTGTTTTAATGTTTTACAACAGTGGTTGCAGGAATGGAGGAGGACTTTTGGATGTCGGGGAGACCTTGCCGTTGAGCAGTGTGGTGGTTTGCTTCTGAACTATCCTTAAGAAGGCTCGTGAACAGAAGGCTCCTAAAGAAAAAGGGTTTTACCACAGTGTGTGCAGTGCTCAGGAAAGAGGAAGTACTCTTGTCAGGAGGGCTTTGCATTCATGATTAGATTCACCTATTGATCGATTCAAACTTTGGAGAGAATATTGGGAAAAGTTGGAACCGTGGACAGCGAGGCTTGGTCAGGTGAAGCGTATCACTGGTGGCAGCATGTACTTGGGTGCTGTATCTTAAGTTGGCCCCTTCCTGCTAAGTGTTGTCTGCTGCTGATCTACAGCGAAGTGAGCAGCTTCTCTCTACCATATGCTTCCCTCCATGATGGACACCTTCCCTCAGGACCAGGGCAACAGAGCCAGCCAATCATGGATTGAAATCTCTGAGACCATATCCCAAATAAACCTTTTCTCCTTTAAATGTTTGTGTCTGTATTTCTCTCAGATCTGTCCTCTATTGTTGCACTCCTCCTCCCAACATGGGTGTAGAATAGACTACAATATGGCAAGCCAGCTGGGAGGACCTGAAGCCTTGGGACCCAGTCTTAGGTTGGCTACCACATGCAAATCTGTCTCATGTAAATCTTCTATATTAGTTTCTTAAGGCAGCCATGACTGGGTGACTGGAAACATTGGAAATTTATTTTCTCATAGTTTTAAGGGCTAGAAGCCTGAACTCAGAGTGTCAGTATGGTTGCATTCCCTTTGAAGACCTTAGGGGCAAATTCATCCTTGCTTCTTTGCTTCTGGTGGTGACCAAGGAGCCCTTGTGTTTGCTGAGCATCTGCATCACTCCCATACATGAGACATGTCTCAGTCTCCCACAGGTGTCTCATCTCTGTGTGGTTTTGTTTCCAAATTTTCTTCTTCACGAGGATACTAGATATTGATGTAGGGCCCTCCCGAATCGGTATGTCTTTATTTAGAAGACCTTCCCATGGCTGTGTCCTTAGTTTTTATTGGGGGTTTGACACAACCAAGAGTCACCTGGGAAGAGGGAGTCTCACATGAGAGGTTTCCCAGAGCAGACTGGCCTGTGACCACATCTGTGGAGCATTGCCTCAACTCTTGATTGATACAGGAGGGGCCAGATCCCCGTTAGTAGACACCCCTGGGCATGCGGTCACTCACTGTACAGGACAGCAACCTGAGCATGGGCCAAGGGAAGAAAGTCAGCCAGCAGCATTCCTCTGTGGTGTTTGCTTCAGCTCCTGCCTCTTCTTGCTTTGGCTTCCTGTTCTAACTCCTCTCAGTAATGAACTGTTATGTTCATGTGTAAGATAATATGAGCCCTTTCTTCCTCAAGTTGTGTTGAGTCATGCTCTTCATTGTAGCACCAGGAAAGTAACTAATACAGCAGAATCTTCTTTGCAAAGGAGGACACAGTCAAAAGTGCTGTCAGTAAGGACTTAAACTTTTCTTTTGGGTGACACAATCAAATTTACAACATCCCAAGAGCTTGTTATATTCAGGAACCCCTTTTTTAAGTACTCTTGAGGAATGAGGGTAAGGCAGCTACTGCACAAATTGCCTTCCTGAACAAGAAAGCTCAAGTAAGTAAGGATTATTTATTTATTATGTATTTTAATTTTATAAGTGCTTTTGAGAATTTCATACAATGTGTTTTGATAATATTCACCCCCCCACCTCCTCCCAGGCCCACCCAACCATCCTTCACAGCACAACTTTGTGTAATCTTTTTTTATTTTTTAGTTTTATTTTTGGTTTTTTGAGACGGTGTTTCTCTGTAGTTTTGAAGCCTGTCCTGGAACTAGCTTTTATAGATGGTCTCAAACTCACAGAGATCCACCTGTCTCTGCTTCCCTAGTGCTGGGATTAAAGGCGTGCATCACCACCACCTGGCTCTTGTTTTATTTTTAATAACCCACTAAGATCAATTTGTCTTGCCCATACATTCATGGGTGGTGGTGTTATCCACTTGGATGTGGTTGATCTATCCAGGGCACACCCGACTGACTCTCCCTCTCCCCAAATCACTAACTGTCTATAGTCCCTCAGTTAAGGGTGGGAGCTCCTGGACCCCTTTCTCATCTGTGCTAGAATACTGACTAGCTTGGTCTGGTACAGGCAACCAGAGCTGGTGAGCTGAGAAGTACCATTGTCCTGTTATGATCAGATACTGCTTCATTCTTGGCATGTCTCACTGTGGCTCTTACTGTCTTTCCAACCCCTCTTCTGCAGTGATAACCAAGCCTCTAAGGTGAAAATACTCTTTGTGCTAAGTGCTCCACTGATGTGTGTTTTCTGCACATAGTTATGAGTTTCTATATTAACTACTGTCTACTGTACAAAGAAACTTCTCTGATGGGGTCTGAGAATAAATAGAAGTTTTAAAACAGAGGGAATAAAACAGAGTGATGTCAGGCTCAGTGGGAATTAGTTTTCTCTGACTGATGATCATGCTTCTGGTCTGTATTTTCTATGCTTTGTCCCATGTAATGGGAGTTAGAAGCATACTAGTCTTCTTCATTATTATGTGCTTCTGTGACTGCCACATCTGTATCTATCTCTGTCTGTGTGGAGTCTGCTTACATCTGTGTTTATCCCTGTCTCTGTCTGTCAATATCTGTCTTTGCCTATGACTGTCTGTCTATGCCTGTCTATCTTTGTGTCTCTTTCTGTCTATATCTATATAGGTCTTTATCTACCTCTATATTTCTATCTATGCCTCTGTCTATGTCTCTCTGTAAGTCTATGTCTATGGCTTCATTTGTCTCAGGATCCATCTGTACCCATCTATATCTATGTTTATATCTCATCTATCTCTGTCTATCTCTCTTTATCTCTATCAATACTTGTCTCTATGTATGCATACATTTCTGATGATCTTGGGATATTCTCTATATAAGATAAGTTGTTCTTCACATGGGACACATAGATTCTCATAAGATTGTGAGTAGAATTTTGAAGGTGGACATCTGTAGGCTCAATAATGACCTCCCTGAAAATATATTCATTTCCTAGTTCTGAGAATTCCTACTTCCCGAGAACCCATGAGAACAGAGTGATCATTACCTTACATGGCAAACAATGTAATAGAGTCAAGGATTTTGAGGGAATGAGTGTATATTTGAGTTTTCAGATAAGCCTCAAATGTCTTCACAGATATTCCTATGTGCTAGTGAAAGAGCTAGCTAGCTAGGTAGTGGGATACTAAGATAGTGAGATAGAGTGAGCCAGTACACGAATGCAGGCTGTGAAGATGAAGGCAGAGATTGCAATGATGTGTCTATAAGCTAGGGAACATTTGCACACAGCCGCCGCGTGCTGTAGATATCCAGGGGAGAGTCTCTCCAGAGCCTCAGGGGAAGGTAGGGCACCTGTTAATACCTTTATTTTGCTCTTTTGCATTAATATCTAAGAGAGAATGAATATCCATTGTCTTAAATGTTCATAATTTTTTTCAATATATTTTCATTTTATTTTTCCCTTCCAATTTCTCTTGTCTTAAGCCACAGGCTTATGATGATTTGTTATGGCAGACACAGGTCCTGGACATGCAAGGAAAAATGTCCATTCTTATTGCCATCAATTTCTATTGAAAACATTTCTGTCTGTCTTGATTGATCTGGGAAAGTAAATATGGTTTTAGTGGGATCTGTCACCTACAGAAACAATGGATATTTCCACATTACTAGAGCCCTTGAAGTGCTATTAACAATACTTTGAAATTGTATGATTAAGCTATTACTGAAGTGTCATAAAACTGTTATAAATGTATTTATTATTCTAAGCCACAAATTTGATTTTGTGGCGCTTGAAATAATATAATTGGTATCCTTTGTAATATCTGTCACCTATCTATCTAGTATCTATATAATGTATGCATTATTAGTTCTTGAGTTTCCTACAGTGGGTTTGATTATACTCATATCTCCCCACCCCACCCCAACTCTTATCAGATCTATTCTCCCTCTCTCTACCCAACTAACTTGGTGGTTTTCTTTTTTTCACAACCATTTTTTACTGCTCAAATATTATTGGCTATGCTGGCATGTGATGAATTGACCATGGGCTACACTCTTAGAGGAGACTCTTCTCTTCCAAACCACTAACAATTGCCAACTCGTTAAGCAGCTAGGGGTGGGATGGTGTGTCTGCTTCCCCTCCCCGTGTTGGGATTTGGTCTGGCTTGGTCTTTTACAAGTTTTGTGCATCGTGTCCCACTTTCTGAGTTCATATGTGCAGCTGCCTTGCTGTGCACAGGAGATAATGTGTTCTTGTAGTCATCCAAAGCCTCTGGCTCTTACGCTCTTTCTGTCCCTCTTCTATAAGGATCCCTAAATCATGCGTGTGCACGTGCATGCATGCATATGTGTGTGTGCGCGCGCGCGTGTGTGTGAAATTCCCTTTGAGGCTGAGCATTCTGCAGTCTGCTATTTTCTGAGTTTCAGCCAGCCAGTTGCAGGTCTCTATGTCAATCACCCTCTACTGCAAATAGAAGCTTCTCAGATGAGCGTGGAGAGATGCACTGAGCTACAGGTGAAACGAGGAATCATTAGGGGTCAGTTTCATACTTTGTTCATTTAGCAGCATAATAGTAAGTAATAGGTTCTCACTCAAGGTCAATGATCTGTCTTGTAAATATCCCAAGTAGTTTGAATAAAGGATATATTTTATTCCCCCCAAGTCATTACCCCGTAGTGTGAACACTGGAATAAGCAATAAGTAAATGAATGAGAAAGTAATTAGTGGCTAATGTATTCATATTAGAGATGGAGACCAGCACCCAGAGAACTGAAGGAGACTTGGGTTGTGACAGATCTTCCAGCGCTCAGTCTTTAGGTCCTGGATTTTTTCACACACCTTCCATGGAAACCTCACTTACCTGCTCAATCTCCTGCTTCCTGTGGCCCACAATCCCTTTATAAATCATAGCACTGGATCCTATGGGATGCAGGCAGCATATGTTAGCATTCTATTTTGTATTGTATCCACCAAGGCTCAATGATTAATAGATCAAAAATATTTTTCTCCTAATTTTAGATTCGCCTGTGACTTACCTCCTGAACAAGTAGATGCCTGCCTTCAATTATTTGTTTTTGTTTACATACTGCATAAATATGCCAGAGGCCCATAGTAGGTGCTCAACAAAAAAAATTCTTTGACATAATTGAATTTCCTGGTAGTTGATCTAGACAGACGGGTGGATAGATATAAATTAGTAAAGCAGATTTGAACCATGTGTTGATCATTGAAAAGTTGTTTCATTTTTAGCCAAGATAAATGCTTTTTTAATGTGTAAAGAAATCTATAATTTTCTGTGCTTTGAATTAAAGCTCCCACTTCCCAGGTTTCCTGCCTGCTTCTGGCTGCTCTTAATGAGCTAATTTACCCCACCGAGGCGAGAGATTTCCTCTTGGGAAAGGGTTTAGATGGGCCTCTCACATCCAGGGCCCCAGAGCGTTTCCTTTCAGGGCTTTAAACACTCTGAACGTATTTAAGAGAGAAGCCAAGAAACAAATCTGTTGTTTTAGCTTTATTCCTCGAGGCTCAGCGGCTCGGTTTTCCTTCCCCTTTGATCATGTTCACTGGAGTGGCAGGCCTGGAAACTGCCAAGAAGGGCTGGGTCTCTTTAGGAAGCCTGGGCAGGGGACCCACCCAGCTCTACACAATGAAAATAAAGTTGTCAAGCCTTTGAGGTGACTGTGAAGATTTATTCTTCCTGAGCAAATTGGTAAGACATTTACATTTTTTTCTTAAAAAAAAAAAAGCTCTGATGAACTTGATAAGGAAGCCCTGGTTTGAATGCGGGAAACAGATTCAGAACGTTTTCCATTGCCCAACTTGGTTTTCAGTGTTCACCACAGAACCTATCCTGTGGAAGTGAACTTGCCCTTCATATTAATGACAGGTCCATCAGGGGATTACTTTGGGGATGCCACAAAACACATGTTTTTGTTGTTTTAGAATGGAAGACTTCGCGAGATAAGAGGTCTCCAAGAACTTTACTAGAACTTGCCATCTTCTCCACACACACACTGCGGTCCTCAGCTGCTCCGATAATCTGACATTTTCTCTGTTATGGTTTGGTTAGTTCCATTGCATACTCCAGAGAGGGAGGTGTGATATTTTATTATGTATATGTTGAAGTGGTTACCATCCTTCCTAAATACAAGCACTGTGGTCACGAAGTGTTTAAGCTAGTCGTGGGTCATCTCAAGCCCCAGGAATCCAGGAAAGGAAATAGGAGCAGAAAATTATTTCATCAGGGGAACATCTGCCAACCTTACTGAGAGGATGTTCTCAATATTTTTAAGTCATAAAGACCATTAGGAATGAGTTTTTAAATAGATGGAGCTTTAGATTAAAACCCAACCCAACCCAAGCTCAAACAACAGGCTCCCCCCAAACACCAGGAATCAACGAGCCTAGACAAGTATCAGGTGAGAATGGTGGGTGTTTTAAAATCATTGGGTCTGCCCGCTCCACTTTCGGGAAAACCAGAGAATTGCTTTGAATTCATTTGATGGAGCAGCCCTGTCTTTGTTTCCACTGGGCTCAGCACAGAGCCCATGGAATGGTGACGGACGGAACTGGGTTTGGATTCCTTTGTGGCCCTTCTTCTCTGTGTCACCTTGGGTATATTTTTAATTCTTGTTCAATTAGCTGAGTTGTAATATTGGAGTAACTGCACTTTGCTGGTGGAACCCTTTCAGGCTGTAAAGATCAAAGAGGGGCTCAGGTTACACTGGTGACCGGGGATTCCTGCAGTAATGCAGACACTTGAGGAAATGTGCCAAGTGATCACCACACAGGATACAGCAGCCCTTCCCAAGGAGCCCTGCATATTTATGGCAGGGCTTCTTCCTGTCCCTTTTCTCTCTCTGTGTGCCTGTCTACAAGCAGCTGACTCGGACTTTCCCTCTCAGCTACTTTCTACCACGGTGTCCCTGACCTTGTTTGGTTTCCAGATCTCACTACCCAGTGATCAGGGAACTCGATTTCCTCAGCCTGGCTCAGCCTCTGGACGCTTGTCCTTGACTCAGGACTCAATCTCTAGAATCACATGCAATGGCCAGGCCAATAAGGTCTTGTGTCCAGCACATATGGCTGCTTGGCTGTTTAGGGGACTATGCTGGATAACCTCCATTTACTCCTTCAGTCCCGAATCCCTTCTTCCTTCTCAAGCCTACTGGTACACCAGCACATTACATGGGCTGATTTCTAGAACCCATTTGGGCTCTAATGCTGGCTCATGTCACCTTAGGTTTACCAATGAGAGGCAGATCAGAGGGAGGTGGAGGAGGGAGAAGCTTGACCTACCAGTTGGCTATGGTTTAGGGTCTGCAGACTCTGTTCATTAGAACGTTAGTAACAATACTTTTGTCCAGGCCTAGTGGTAGTATGGTTGCCAGCTTTGCAGGCTTTGGTATGCTTAAGCACTGTTACTTTGTTCTCCTAACTCTGTCTACTTTTATAAATTGTCCTTTCATTCAAGACTTGTCAGTGAACTCTGAATGTGCAGAACCTTGGCTGATAGAGGAATTGCAAGGTAAGGCAAAATGGATTATAAGCTCTCAAGGGGAAGCACCCAACTTCATTTACATAGTTGTAAGAACTAGACAGGTAGATAGTCCTAATGGCTGATGTGTTATAGGCTTCATTAACTGGAAATGCCAATCATTGCTAGTTTTACATTTATGTGAAAGAACTAATTAATTCTATATGTTTTGGAGACAAAAGGTCTCCACACATATCTATCAATATATATACAATGAGTCACATCCAAGGTAATTCCCTCCACAGTGGCCCTGTTCTCAAGTGGAACAGTAATTTTTTCTTTTTGGAAGAGATGATAATGTGGCAAAACTTGGTAGGAGATTTTTTAAGAGCAAGATAGAAAGCACATATTATTATTTGACTGTTGAAACAATACAAAGGAGCGGGCCTGGTCTGCAGTATGAGGGAGCAGCAGCAGATCATGTTCTGAGTAGATAAGGAGAGTGGTTGGTGCCATTGCATTGGTGCAACTGTCCCTTTGTAACCAAAATTTTGGGCCACTAAGAGTCAGCCAGTTATGACGTAGATCCGTAGAACATGATCACATTTACAACTAATCAGACAAAACCTCAGTGCCATATGAGGGTGGATTTTCAGATATACCACAATTTCACTGTCATCTCCAGAGCAACCAAAGACTTGAGCATCCACCCTTAAGATCAGGGGTGAGCCATGTGCGGTACCTGCGTGACTACTCGTTCTCCTATAACCATGACAGACACAAATCATTTACTACGGTGGCTGTTCCTGTAAGGTGTCCGTTTCCTCCATTAAGTGATGGGAGCAGACACTAGCTCTTGTTTTCAGTGTTTCAGGGACAATGGAGTAGCTAAGAACCTTGACTTTGGTCAATGGTGTCAGACAAACAGAGTGCTCTTTCTACTTTTAGAGTACTGAATGCAAGCAAGTTACTTTGTCCTTCTGGGCCTCAGCTCGCCAGCTGGACACTGGCGACAGGAATTGAGCACTTCTGATTTGCTAAGGCACACCAAAGCTTTGTAAAAGAAAGAATACTGAAAATGTCCGAAACAGTTATTTGTGGGAAACTTCCCGAAAGTTTGCAGAGTGGCACATTCATTGCACCCTGCCCTGTTCCCTTTACCTCCTCGGTGAATTTAATGCAAGCTGTTTCTGCCAGCAGCTTGAACCTGTGACCTTCAGAAGCTCGCCTCCGGCATTCACAATGGCCTGAGCTGCCCCAAGAGCCGTGTCTAGGGAATTTCCACCTCTCCTTCCCTAGCCTGGGAGAGTCTCAGAGAATGCTTGGGGTAGGGTTGTGAAGAGCCCACCTCCTCACCTTGTTGCGGGACTCACTCTGGGCTGTATTTTATGTTATAAGGCTCTGCCTACATAGGTTCAAGATGAGACTGGAGATTTGCCAAGAATTAGCAACTTTTGCCCAACCTCCCTTTCCTGATCAGCATTCCCCTACTAGCTACCTCCTCACAGAAATTCCTTAATGTAAGAATCTTTGCCTCAGTGGGCTTGGTCACAATGCCAGAAACTATGAAGAACATTGTTTAAGTCACTCAGATCTCTAAAGTAGAAGTCTCATTTCACAGATATGGGAACAGAGTCATTCTAAGGTCACTGTATCACACAACTCCACCTGGATTCCAGCCTCCAGGTGTCCTGTGATGGAAGAAGATGCACCTGTCTCCAAATCCTTCCTCTCCATTTCCCTCGTCTGTAAGCAGGAGAGAGAGGCAAGAGTGGATGCTCTTTTGAGACAGTTTGTGTTGAGAAGGGAGACAGGAACTTGGATCAAGTTAAAGGAAAGGACTGAAGCGCTTATCACAAAGGCTGGCTCCTGGTGCTTCAGTACCACCTTGCAGGGTGATACTCTCTGATAGCAGCAGGAAGGGGCTGCGGAGGGAGGGAGCCAACCTGAGTACTATTGTATTTCTACACGCCCGCACTCTGTAGCCTTCTTGATGCTGGCATCAGCTTGCTTCGTGCTGAAACCGCTTATTAAAGTCTAGACGCAACATAAAAGCACGTAAATTGGTTCCAGCCATCTCTAGTAAAAACTTCAACTGGAGCTCGGAAGGGATTGGAGCATCTCTTGGCATAATTAAAATTGACTCTTAAAGTTTCTTTAGCGTAATTGGTAACACTTTCTTTGGAAGTTGGTGAAAGCCTCTTGCTGGGAAGGTTAAATGCATTTCTGTGTATAAGATCAGAATTCAAATATAGTTTTATGGACACATTTACAGTTATGTTCTACCCGGGTGGTCTTTTTCCCCCTGTATCTTTTCTATTTAAGATTTATGCTGTCATTCACCACAGTCTAAATGTGTTTTGATAAAAAGAAAAAAAATGACCCGCTGCTGACGCATTTCAAACAGAGAGCCGGTAATATTTTGAAACTTTCAGTAAATTGAACTGCAGTTTGGCTTAACCCAAGCTCCCCCTTTCCCCCAAGCTCTTCACTGGGAGTGTAGCGCTTAAACTTTGTTTGTTATCCAGAAATTGAAAGTAGCTACTTCTCTTTAGCTGCATCCAAAGGTAGGGAGGACCAGCTTTCTAAAGATGGCTAAGTACTTGCTGCAGACGCACTGATCTGACCTTCGTGCCTTTAGAACAAATGTGTTTGCTCATGTGACTATCCCTGTGTATGGGATGCTCCTCCTTGGACTGTGTCTCCTGATGGTCTTGTCAGTGTAACAGGGTCTCACAGCTGAAAAGCCTATGTTTTGATCATGGATGAAGCTTCGAGTTCTCTGTACCGTCCTAGTTGTGACCTGGGAGGGACATAGATAGATTTTACCTTAGAGAACCCTGGCTTTTCCTTGTTACTGGGGTCGAGGTTTCATCTCTGTCTTAGGAATCTGTCTCTGTTCATCCTTATGAAGCAAAGCAACGAGGCATCTGTAGAGCAATCCGATGTTGCCTGTCCACATGGGAATGTGTTATGAAGATTGACCAAGAAGTAGAAAAGTCCCCCTGATCCTAGGATTCAAATGCAGCAACTACTTTTTATTTCTCTTTTATAATCTTGTAGAATTTTGATTTTGATTATAGAGATAGAATTTTTGACTAGCATATAAATAATTAAAATTACACACTAGACCTCCACGGAACCCAGTATATTGAAAATACAGAAAAACGTGCAAATTGAGTGACTAGGACCTGAAAGGTGCTTTGCTTGCCTCTTTTTTCTTCTCGAATGTTGCTATATTTTCTTGCATTATTTCTGGACAAACATGTCTTATCTGAACATTCAAAATGCAAAGTGTCCCCAAACTGGCATTTCTTTCAGTGTCTATATCACTGCTCAAAACAATTCCTATTTTGGAGAGCTTAGATTTTATGTTTTCAGACTAGTGATTTTTAACCCATGATACCCTCATTTAAAGACAATGCCCATTAATAATTGATACTTGTTTCCTTTTTATTTTATACACATTGATTTTTTTAACTGAAAATTGTGTGTGTGTGTGTGTGTGTGTGTGTGTTACGCACACGTGTGCACAGGTCTGTGCTCTTTGCATGCATGAAATGTCTTACTCTAAATTTTCAGGCTAGTATTTGAGAAAGATTCTCTCACTGAATCTGAACTTTCCAACAGACTGGCTGGCCAGAAAGCCCTAAGGCTCTGCCTGCTTTTGTCTCCATGCACTAGGGCTATAGCGGGCACCAGGGTTACTGACATAAGCAACCACATTCAGCTTTCTATGTGGGTGTTGGATATCCAAACTAAGGTCCTCGTGCTTGTGCAGCAAACTTTAAAATGAACTTTTAGAACTTTCATTGGAGAATTCCCATAACTTTAACTCAAGAAACCATTTCAATAAATATGTGCTGTGGTTTTTTTTGGGGGGGGAGGGTACAAATCTGGGCATCTAACTCAATACTCTGTAATTCTTTTGTTTTCTTTTCTTTTTAAAAAATTTTATTAGATTTAAAAAAAATACCAATGCAAGTTTCCACTCCTTTCCCTCCTCCCATTTCCTCCACACACCCTCCGACCCCACGCCCATCTAATCCTCAGAGAAGATAAGGCACATTGCATTGGGAAGGTCCAAGGGCCCCCTACTATAGCTGAGGCTGAGAATAGGATCCTAAAAAGCCAGTACATGCAGTGGGGATAAATCCTGGTGCCACTGCCAGTGTTTCCTCAGTTTACCCCAGCCATGCAACTGTCAACCACATTCAGAGGAACCAGTTTGGTCTCCTGCTTGTTCCATCCCAGTCCAGCTGTAGTTGGTCAGCTCCTATTAGGAGGGATGGTAGCTTTAGGAATACCCACGAGAGCTTGAGAGAAAAAAACTTAAACCCCAGCTGAGTGAGAAATAGAGTCATGACACAAAGAGAAGCCAGGTCTTCATGGGATGGCATTGTTTGAATTCCTGGCTTCACCCATCCGTGGCAAAAATGGTAACTACTTTAACCAGTGAAACACCTGTTTCTATAGAAACTATATTGACTAGGGTTTTCTGTCAATGAAAAGAACCTCGGATGCTTTGAGTTTACCACTATTTAAGATCAATCTTTTGACATTTATTTATAAATTTAAGTAATTTTATTAGTATCTACTCTGTACCCACTGCTGTGAAAAAGTTCGGCTTCTTATTGCATGGAGAAGAAAAGGATCTAAATGAAAATTTAGATCACTTTAATCTCTGGGAATATAGAACACATGCCTTTAAGTTGGTATGGCTTTGAGCATTATTGCCTTTACAAAAGGCATAGAAGAAAAAATTTGATTCTCAAACCGATAAGATGGGAGAGATGCTGGTTAAGAAAAATCTGGGGTAGGGAAGGGGGCAAGATACCTTCTGTTAGAATTTTAGGTTGATAGTAGAATTTGAGGAATATCTATGCTATATATTACTATTTATCTGTCATATACCTTGAGGCAAGAATGCAACATATTAAGTAGCCACAAAAATTCACATGCAATTGACAGTAAATGGTTTTGCTCACAAACCTCTTGTTTTGCTGGATGGCTCTGCTCATCTAAGTTGGTCTCAGAGAGCGTGCTCATGTGCTGTTACCAACTTCAGTTTAGCTAAGAATGTTACTGAGCTGGCCTGATGTCCTCACATACATGAGATCTTGACTGGGATGCATAGGATTTGCTCTATACATCTCTTCCTTGAGCAAACTAGCTAAGGCATGGTTACATATGAAAAAGAGGAATGAGGGATGAAATGGAATCAGAGGCCTCGTTCACATCACCTTTGCTGATATTTCATTAGCTAGAACAAATCGCATGACTGCATTCAGGGAAAGGAGCTGCGTGCTGCAGTTATAAGGTCTAAAACAAAGGACCAGCGGAAAGTGAAAAATCGAGGCTCTCCTGTATCAAGTCTTTCTCTGTCCTGCCATTTCCCAAATAATGAGATGGAGACTTATTATTAACTACAAAAGATCGGCCTATGGCTTAGATTTGTCTCACTAGTTCTTATAACTTAAATTAACCCATAACTTTTAATTTACATTCTTTTACGTGGCTTAGTTTCTATTACTCTGAAATACCCATCCTGCTTCCTCTCCATTTGTCTGGTGACTCCACTTTTCTTATTTCCAGAGTTCTCTCTGTCCAGAAGTTTATGATATACCTTCTGGCCATTTTGCTTTTTATTAAACCAGTCACAGTGACGTATCTTTACACAGTGTAATAAAATATCTTGCAACACTCTCCCTCCCCAAAACCCATTGCACATGCAGTTGAATTACATGTAATTTACTAAATTAATACCAATGCAAATGGTTTGATTTGTTGGCATGTAGACCATTTGGTTCTTAAGTCTCCGAAAGAATAAGCATCCTTTAGTAAAGGCTTGCTCAAGTTAACTCTCCTCCAAACAACTGGGACTTCTACAGAAATAGTTCATTATTTGGGAACATTTATTTTAAATTAAAAAGTTTTCTTTTTCACTTAGAATATCTCACTATACTTTGTGAAATTTAGGTTGCCTCTGTGTGTGTGTGTGTGTGTGTGTGTGTGTGTGTGTGTGTATGTGTGTTTGTGTATGCAAGTTCAGCTTTGGGCCTATGTTTTCTACTATCTTTGTGAAAAAATACTTAGGGATGTGTTCTTTTGACATATCTTAATGTAAAGTTTTAAAAGGAGAGATTGCTTGGGGCTGGAGAGATGGCTCAGCAGTTAAGAGCATCGCCTGCTCTTCCAAAGGTCCTGAGCTCAATTCCCAGCAACCACATGGTGGCTCACAACCATCTGTAATGAGATCTGGTGCCCTCTCTGGCCTTCAAGCATACACACAGACAGAAGATTGTATACATAATAAATAAATATTTAAAAAAAGGAGAGATTGCTTTGGGTATAAGTGAATCAGAGAATTATTACCAATTGGCTTTACATTTAAAAAAAAATTACAATCTTACTTTTGGCTGTCTGGTGTTAGAATTTATGTAATACTTAGCCTTTATAATCTCAGTTCTTCAATGCTACCTTTCTACTTTATAGGGTTCCAACTATAAATATATAGGGTATTGGTCAAGAATAAGCCCCTATGGCCAATTGCTGACCAGGAGTTTGAAAGAGGACAGTCTGTGTCTACAACTGGGTTCTCCTGGGATGAGTCGGAAGGATTGAATAGACCGCTTTCAGCCTCATTATTACTTGTGCAAAGCAGGTGGATTAATGCCTGTTCTATTGCTGTCATAGTAACTAAGCGAGGTACCACACATGCAGGATCTACGGTCCAGGGCTTCACAGGTAATTAATATGTGCTTGGTTGTTAACTCTTACCCCATTTTCTGAGCTTGTCTCCTGACTCCTGTCCTCAACAACATTCTTGAATATCAGTGTCCTTCCATGAAAACATCTACTAAAGCTGGTGAAAACAGCTCAGAAATAATTTCTGTAAGACGTTTCTAAAGCAGACAAAGAACTGGGAGATGGTTCCAGGAATGATTCCAGTGTATGGGAAGGACAAAATAAAGGTCATGAGGCCAGAGAGAGCACTGTCTTACTTTTGTAGCCATTCCATGGGTGTGTTCCCTTTCCATTTTCATCCAGATATCCTTATACCCTATTTAACTTACCAGGTCTTACCAGGTCCATATTTCTCTGCAAAAGCCTTCACTTCTTCTTTTGGTGCACAATTATGGTTGATAGTAACTAAATAGTAACTAATTTTATGTTTTAAAATAGCTAGCAGAGATGCTTTTGAATCTCCCCAACACTTAAGTATTAGATGTTTGAGCTGATCCTTGTGCCCATTCTCCTAACCTGATCATTGAAGTTTTGTACTTTATACTGCAAATGTGTATGTATGTGTGTGTGTGTGTGTGTGTGTGTGTGTGAATTATATGACTGCTTTAAAAAAAGACTCTTAATAAATTCTAATTTATTTCACTTGAGGTGGAACTTAGGCACTAACATTTTCCCCATGCAATGCTGACTGCTAACATCAGGGTGAGTACCATTGACGAACTGATACCAATTTCCAGGGAATATTTTTATTTTATTTTATTTTACTCTTTGGTGATCCCATTCTTGTCTCTTGTTTACTCCAGGCTGCAAACACTCTTTTTGGAAAAAGATGTTTTCTTAATAGAAAACCAGCATTCTTCCTGCAGTAAACGACTGACGGATTTATTACAGTATTCTGGGAGCTGGCTGTGGCACAGCACCATTCCGTAGACTGATTAGAGATTTTCCTTAGTGGACTCCTAAATGTCCTTCTGCAAAGTGATGATAAGTCACTTGTGTGCAATATCAAAAACTCTTTCTTGTACTTGAGCAATGATTTATCCTCTTTCATGGACGTCCAGGTTTTTCTGGGAGAGGCATTATAGTAGAGCGAAGAGCTCCAACCCCGGTTTTGGAAAAATCCTGAGTTACATTACTAATTAGTTGTCACTTTGGCCAAAGCTCTTAAATTCTGAATTTAAATGGAATGAAGTTCTCTGTTTCCTTACTTGCCCTCTCCGGAATATCTCAGTGTGATGTATGGAGTAGATGTCACTGGGGTTTTCTCCACAGGTAGATGAGGAATGGACAGGAGGTTAATGGAGATTAGAGGACCAGCTCCATGCAGTTCCAACAGGTCCTTCCTCCCCCATTCTCATTCTCCCACTTTCTGCTGCTCCCCAAGGTCAACATTCATATCCATGGACAATGGATTCTTCATCAGTGCTGAGAACCTGTTGGAAGTCTCTCTTATGGGTACTTGTACTTTATTCTTCCAGTTTTTATAAGGACAGTCAGAGAGATGGATCAGGAGGACTGTGGAGATGTTCCAGAGGTGGGTACATAACTTACTGACATTTCCTAGCTCCCTTGCATTAAATATGGTTATTTATTGATCTTTGGCCAAGGCAATGTGGATGGAAGCAACAGACCTCCCTTTCCAGGTCTCCAATCTCCCAGATGCATCCTGTGCTAGGTTTTCCCACCTGTTCCCTCTCGATGTATTTGAATATGATGAGGAAACAAGAAAGAGTCCAGGTCCCCAAATCAAGCTTGAAGAAGCTCCTGGATCAAGAAAACCTGTGTAGCATGATTATACCAGCAAGAAAACACCCTTGAGGAATTTAGATTTGTTGTTTTTCTGACCTTGACTAGCACTAGAAGGACTGAGAGGAGAGTGGCTTCTTATGATGTGGGGAACAATTGGGAAGGAGCAGCACCTCTGAGATGTCCCCTACACTGATGCAACTTCATCTGCTCCTTCCTCAGCACTGTGTTCTGTCCTTCCCTACTCTATAGGGTTTACCCGACAGTCCTTCCTTGTAACAATTTTATTCTTCAGTACTGGGGCTGGAACCCAGGACCTTGTGCATGCTGGCTAAGTGCTGTGCTACTGAGCCGCTTCCAGCTAATCCCTCCTCTCCTTCTTGGGGTCTCAGTTTGGGAATCTAACTTAAGATGTTCCTCTGCTAGCATGGAAGCCCAGGCTTTTAGCACTAACTTCTCTCATTTTATTCAAAAATAATATTCTCTATATGCCTAAAGGCTATAAACAATATATTATTTTCACAATTTGTTCCTAATAGGAAACATTTAAGAAACTTACTTTACTTAATGACCTTGTTTTCAAATTCAAGGGAGATCTAATTGGGAAAGATTTTAAATACAAATTTTCTTTCCTGATCAGCACATATATATTATAGAGTTTATGTATAATGTATAATATATAATTTATACATAAATTATATAATATATATTATATAATTTTGTAAATGTATGATTTGAGCATATAATATACAATATATAGTATTATATAATTATGCATAATATAGTTTATATACACACATATACATGTATATATATTCTTTTTGAAGAGCAGGCATCTAAAAAAATTTTTTTTCTGAGGGAAATTTGAAAACTATTTTGTATTAATTATAAAGACTTAGCCAAGCAGTAGAAGTAAAAACATACCCAGCTCACAATCTTTGCCATGCAAACACGGTTCCTTTAAAGAAGGTGGCCCAGATGAGGAGGCCTCTCCTTTGCAAGGCTTTTCTGTTGGTTGCTGCTATTGAGCAGTACCCGGCTGAGCAGAGGGAGAGGCATGATGAAGAGCGAGCGTGCAAAAAGCGATTGCTTTAAGCACCTTGGCTTTTCCTTTCACATCTGCAACGTGATCCTATTATTTTGAGGCAATGGGTCCATTTAAGTGTGCCTGGTTGGGGGTTTGCTGTTTTCTTCTATTCTTCCCTTTAAATCTTTTTTGTCAGCCATGTTCTCCTTGACTAGCACAGCAGCTGTCTGGGTAGTTATAATCCCATTAATAGGCCTCTATTATGTCAATAATATATTTATAGAGAAATTAGTCACCTGGGGTTGTTGGGTGGCTTTCCGTTTAGACACAGTGTACCTTAGAAAAGCTCCACCATCTACTCCTTGTCAGATAAGGCTGTAGCCTTTGTCCCTGGTGCCATATTGGCTCAAACAGATTAGCAAATAGCATGGAACATGCCTTCCTCTGCTTGCAAAGCTCCCTTAATCTGCACCACCGATCATATTCCTCTCGAGCTTTTATGATAAAGCTGAGATTATAGAGGTGTCTGGCTGTACGGGGCTTATAGTATTAGGTGAAAATATGGCAAGCATTAAATGACCATCCTGGTGGGAAAGGTAGGGAATTTAACTGCAAAGACCTTTGAAACTTGTTCAAGTGCATCTGGGTAGTGGCCTAAATTTAGTACTGAATCTTCTTCCATAGACTCCACTTACTTTTCCAAGGAGGTTTTACATTCTTGACATCTGAACTTGGGGCTAATTATATTCTCTGAAGAGGAAAAGGAATGACAAAGTGTTCTCCTGGGCTTGGGCTGTTAAAGGCTGATTGACAGTATAAGAATATATTAGATTATTAAACTATCCAGTGTTTGTGGGTTGAGGTTCAGTCTTTGGAAACTTATCCTGTTCTATGACCATAAAACACAGGGTACTTTTTAAAAACTAGACATCATAATAATGGGGTGACATTGAAAATCAATCCATATACCATCTTTAATAATGTTTCTTATTTTCTGAAATATGGTTGAATTTTTTAGACACCCAAAGGACCTTCTTCTAGGCTTATCTCAAAGGCTCTTACTAGCATTTCTTTCTTACAGTTAGGACTGTAGGAACTTACAGGTAATGAAGAATGTCACTCATTGGTGCTATCCTCAGGACAGTGGTGGGAAATTCTAAACAGGGAAACCGAGAAAGACAGCCCCACTGTCCAGGCTTCAGAAGGTGACACTGACTTTCACTATCATTCAGGCAACTTTCTGCTTTATGGAGGTGAGTGGAAAGAGGATGAATGAGGGACCCGTCAGCATTTGTTTGTGGTTGTGAGCCTAGCCTTTAATGCTGAGCCATCTCTCCAGTCCAATAAACTAATTTCTTATTTTTACTATTTCTTTATGTATTTTAGGTGCATTGGTGTTTTGCCTGCATGCATGTCTGTGTCAGATCCCCTGGAACGGGAGTTACAGTTTTGAGCGGCCATGTGGATGCTGGGAATTGAATCTGGGAAAAGCAGCCAGTGTTCTTAACCACTGAGCCTCCATGCCCTGCCCCCGACATTTATAAAGCACAGATAACATTTCCTCAGCTGCGTGGGATTTCTACAGTCAATCTGAAGTGACCGTCAGAGAAGCCCGAAGTCTTGTCCAGATCTGTAGTCTGGGGACCTGATGTTGTAAAAGTCTTTTAAAAAAATGCTATCTGTTTGTTGCTCTAGCTTTTCACTAAGTTCTTTTCTTCGCCTTGTTCTCTGTGCTCTTCACCACTCTGCCTTGGGGGCACATGGGTTCAACATGTGGGAAAATCGAGAATGTGGGGCCAGAATATGGAGCTCTTTCCAAGTCGAATTGCATGTGTCAAAGGAAAATAGATTTGTTTTTATACATAAATTTTCATTCTTAAAAAGTGTTATTTTAAAAATAATTTTTAAAATTATGAAATTATAATATAAAACATCATTTCTCCCTTCTCTTTCTTCCTTACTTTTATGTACTTCACTTCAGTCTCAAATTTATGCTCATTTTTTCCTAAAATGTTAAATATGTGTGCATGCCACACACATACACACACGTGCACACACGCACACACTCCTAAGTATATAAATGCAATCTGCTTATCCATATTGTATTATTTATATGTATATGAGTTCAGGGCTAACCACTTTGCATTGGATAATCAGTTGAGGACCTCTTCCCTGGGGAAGGCTATTTCTCTAATTCTCAGCATTCCTTAGTTATCTGCAGTTCATTGTCTAGAGCTGAAGCTGCATGATCTTTTCCCTGTCCGCATGAGTATGTCTATTGGTGTTCTTTTCTGTTAGGTCGTGCTTAGGCAACCATGTAGGATGAGCCTTCCTTTGTGAAGCTTCTCTGATCTTTCTAGGAGACACAGTCTCATAGCACCCTCCCTGTTTGCTGGCTCTTACAATCTTTTTGGCTCCTCTTCCACAGGATCTCCCCGCCAAGCCTTAGATATATGAGTTGTGTTGTAGATGTGTAAGATGTTCAAGTGATATTTATTGGGAAGTCTGTAATATGTCAGTGTTCTCCAAAACTTCTCCTTTCAAGGCTTCCAGAACTCCTGACCAATTTCCTAAAGTTATGGTAAAGGATTATGCACCCCGTCTCATCTTGACTCGACTCTGCTCAGTTGCTTTCTCCACGACACCTCAGGGAAACTATCAGAAACTTCAAGCTCTTGTTCCATGATGCCCAGTAGACCATTCCCAATGATGGGGATGTTCTCTTTTCTGTTCTTTTCAGGGCTGAATTGTGGCTAGTGTGAGAGATAACGATAATTTCTTATTATGAAATTATGAGAATAATCTTTCATTTTACCAAATGTTACTTTACTTAAATAACCTCACAAGGACAGTGGCCACTGATTCAGACAAATCTAGTGGAGTGAAAACTTCTCTAAAGCCAGGCTAGCATGGGATGAAATAAACCACAGGTCTTCAATGTAATTTTTGGTTTGCTTTAGTATAACTCAGTGATTGAAACAGTTAACCTTGACAGTAGAATAAGAGGTTCAAATCTCACTTCTGCCTTTTGGAGCTGTGACACTGTAAGAGTTTCCTGAACTCTGCATGCCTTAGTTGTCCCATCATGAATGGGGAGATGGTCATACCTACCTACCAGTGCTTATACAGAGTTTATTTGCTGGTTCATGTAAAACACTCAGAACAGTAGAGACATGTCGAGACCCAGATTTCAAAGCAGACAATGTCAGTGAGACATTCCACACACTGGGTCTGGAAACAATCAGGTGAACTAGGAGGACTGAACCCAGTTGTGGAATATGGGTGACATCTTATAGGCATGTTCTTTTTTTTTGACATTCTCTGTTGATTCATGTGCCTAATTTATATATGCCTACAAACGAGATGGCTCTGCCTAGTCATTTCCTAGAAATTTCAGTATGGTAATAAGCAGAATATTATACCTGTCTTCAAAAAGAGTCTAGTCGGGTCAGACAGATGACAGAATTCTAGGAATAAAGGCAGCAAGTCTTTTCACTACAATGTGTTGTGATCCTTTACTAAGTGACTAGATAGACTTCTCATTGGGAGAAGTACGTCTCCTCACTCTGCAATCTTACCTGCTTTTGTGGTTAGATTTGAAAATAGAAGGAGGCAAAGGCAATCTTGTGCTAGCTTGGGCACATGTTATACTGCTATGACAAAATTACTGAGGCTGAGTGCTGTATAAGGAAAAGAAGTTCATGCTAGCTCATAGTACTGGAAAATAAAAACACCCAGGCTTGTGTGGCTGTATCTGGTGTGAACTGTATGCCACATGGTAACATGGCAGGCAACTATGTGACAGGAATACAAGCAAAAAGGTAAGTAGTACATCTGGAAGCAATCAAACACATGGGGTGATCTTGCTTGCTAAAAATTTTCTCTAGCTGTGACTAGCTCAGCTTCAGGGGATCCAACACACTCTGAAAAGATGGTTACTATCTCTTCTGTGGGTGTCATATGTATGACATCATTAACTTCTACTATGCTCCATCTCTTAAAGATGAAATGAAATGCCATTCAACATAGTTTTGTTTTGTTTTTTGTCTTTTTTTTTTTGAGAGGAAGATTCGAGCACATAGGCCTTTGGTGGAACGAGTCACCTCCAAAACAGCATTAGCAAATATTTTCAGAGCCTCTGCTGGCTTCTCCTGAGTCCCTTGTATTTCTCCCAGAACCTTACTCAACTGCTTTGGGCAAGTTCAGTCTAGCCTGCTGGAAGATGAGAGACTACATGCACACAGGTCAGAGCTGAGTCAACTCAGTGACAATCATCCTATACCAGCTAGTGTTCATCCAAGTGACTGTGTATGCTTTAACAAGTGCAGCAGGGAACAACCTTGGACTTGTCTTTGAAGCCACTGGGCTTGGTGTTGGGCACGGGGCATTTGGCAGCCCTCACTCCTTGATGTAGTGAACGTGCTAGCCATTGTTTACAGCATGATGACTGCTGTCAGACACAAACGTGGGGCATTAGAGGAGAGTTTCTGCAGGAAAACACTATAGTTGATATCTAAAAGATAAAGATGAAGGAAGCAGATGTTTGAAGCAGAGGGAACACTATGAAAAGCTGGCAACATGCAGAAAAAATTTCTGCCTGCTGCCGGGAAATGGAAATACACATCTTCCTTGTTTTAAGGAGCATCTTATATGGCTGTTGAATCAAGATTCCCACACAAAGTCATTAAATTTTATGCAAAATGAACTATTAGCTAAGTTCTGAATTTGTTCAGACACTAGAGCAGGGACAGGGTGGGGCTACTAGGAAGATGCTTTAGAAAGTAAACTATAAAAGCTGTAAAGCTAGGTATGATGCACCTCCATTTAATCCCAGCCTGATGGAGGAAGGTCATTGGCTAATAAAGGAACTGCCTTGGCCCACTTTATTGGTTGGAAGATAGGTGGGAGGAGTAGGCAGAACAGGACGCTGGGAGGAAGAGGAAGTGAGCTCAGACTCGACAGCTCTCCTCTCTGGAGCAGACGCCTGAGAGAGACGCCATGCCCTGCTCCCGGGATGAAGCTCCGACCCAGGATGGACATAGGCTAGAATCTTCCCGGTAAGCGCAACTTGGGGTGCTACACACAGATGATTAGAAATGGGCTAAATTAATATGTGAGAATTAGCCTAGAAGAGAATGGGCCAAGCAGTGTTTAAATGAATACAGTTTGTGTGTTATTTCGGGCATAAGCTAGCCGTGCAGGGGGCTGGGGTGCTGGGGATGCAGCCCCGCCACGCTTATTACTACACCAGCCTTCCTCCGGAGGCAGAGACAGGCAAGCTCTGTGAATTCACACCTGCAGAGGCAGCAACCTCTGTGTGTTCACACCCACCAGGTCTATAGTGAGTTCCAGTACAACAGGGCTACATAATAGAGAGATCCTGCCTCAAACAGCGAACAACAAACAACAAAGGAAAAAAGACACAAGTAAACAAGAAATAGAAAAGAGAGAAAAACAAAACAAAAAGAGAGAAAAACAGAGTTCTAAATAGGTAGAACCAGGGCCTAGTAGCTTCAGGCCCAGGGATTCTATGTTCGTGGTCATCCTTGTCCCCTAAACTTCATACTGTGAGAGGAATCATGGAGGCAGCAAACGTGACCTTGTCCATATGGAATTGGGAGTTAGTGTGGATTTGGGCATTGTAGAGCTCTTCTCTACCTTTGAAGATGAGGTTTTCCAACATGGTTGACTTCTTCTCATGTTCCTTCTACCTCAGTCTCTTGAGGGTTGGGATTACAGTGTGGGCCACAAGGCCTGTCTCCAGGCTCTTCTTAAATCCAACAGGTGAAGGCACTTGCCACCAAGCCTGACAAGTTGAGTTCAGTCCCTGGGAGCCACATGGTGAAAGGAGGGAATGTATTCCTGTGGGTTATTCTTTGACCTCTACACGCATGCCATGGCGCTGTTCCCCGCCCCCCATCCAACTGCACACAAATAAATAAATAAACAGATGAATGAAAAGTGTCAACAAGTTAAACTTATACTTTCTTTTCTGTATAACACATTTTAAACCTAGCTTTTATGTTGTTTTACACTCTTGGGACACTGGATTTGTGGCAGAAAGCTGATCATCCATCCAATATATGTTTAGATGTTCTCCATAGTGATCAAGGGCTTGATTGCCAGATTTTCCAGAAGACAGTTCATGACTACTTTCCAAAGGGGATGGAAGTTCCATTTCTGAGCCCCTTGAAGTATAGGTCTCATGCTGAGCCAATGAGCAGAGCCCCCAGGACATTGGCGCCTGTGGAAAGTTTTATCTTCTTTCCTTGCTTTTTCTTTTTCTTTTTTTTTTCCTTGCTGGGTCTCACTGGGATTTGGAGCCTGTATGTGGTATTTTGTCAGCCAGAAGTTGTTGCAAGATTTGATTTTCAGAAGTAAACAAGAACAGCCTCTCTTTCCCTTCAAAACAGTGCTTTAGCAGGAACAAATTTGGAGTGAGGGGCTGAGATATCTCTAGTGTCAGCTGGTAGCTTGTGTGAGCAAGATTGTGTTGAAGCAGGAAGTTGTCTATTTGGGAGAGACATGTTTGTTGAATCACAAATGAAAGCTGCTATGAAAAAAAGAAGTCCAGACACCCACCATGTTCACATGTTCAAATGCAGAGGCAATTCATACTGTCTTCCCCATTACAAAAACTGCTCCGGATAGAGACAGGCGATCTTAAAGGCCCAGTGAGTCCCTAGCTCCAGTGGAGAAGCTTCTCTAGGTCAGTCTGCTCTTATTTAGGATTTCCACAGGGGCCCTCTGAATGCATTTGAAAACAAAGAAGTGAGAAGTCTTCACAAACACGTTCGCCCCCCACACTGACACTTACTTGCTGAGACAGTAAGTAGCTCAAGCTGGGTCCTCTCCAGCACTTCTGGCATTTTGAGATTATCTCTCCTGTTAGTTTAAGAGTGAGGTCTGTGTGTTAATGTTAAGTGGTTACAACTTTAGCCTTTGCTACACTTTTAGAGGTCTATGGTTTTCAGTGGTGATGTATGCATTTAATATTGTGTGACTTCTAGACCCAAGTCCTTACTGATTTCAAGTATGTTTAAATATAAAGGTTATTTCAGGGGGTAAAGGAGGCCACTACTGTGGTTAACCAGCTTCTCAGTCTATAATAGTAACTTGTGAAAATTGAAATTAATATCACATTTTTTCTATATATGTAGTGTATATTTACATATAAATAAGGATATCAAAAAATTAACAGAAAAATTGAACAAAGTATATAATTTACAGTTTTTTAGAAACCAGGTACAAGGTGGTCATTTCTGGATCACCCATGCATTGCAGAGGCACCAAGTGAACCGTAGGCATGGAAACCTCCTTTTTCATGTCTGAAGGAGAAGAAAGCGTGCCAAGAGGTTATATTAATAGTTTACATAAGCCAGGCGGTGGTGGCACACGCCTTTAATCCCAGCACTCAGGAGGCAGAGGCAGGCAGATCGCTGTGAGTTCGCGGCCAGCCTGGTCTACAAGAGCTAGTTCCTGGACAGGAACCAAAAACTATGAAGAAACCCTATCTCGAAAAATCCAAAAAAAAAAAATAGTTTACATAGATTTGGATAATTTATAATTATCTCAATTATCCTTATGATGGTGACTCTTGGCATTATTTTTTATTTTTAGCCTTTAAAATTAGCCATTACATTATCAATCCTTCAGAAGGCTGGGTATCACTGTGATATTTTCCCATGCATACAATGAGACTTGATCACATTCACCGTTCCTTTATTTCTTCTTGTCCCCATTTCCTTCCTCTTCTCAGATGATTCCCTTTGTACTTTCATGTCTTTAAAAAGTATTGATGTAGATTTTGCATATGAGAAATAATCCCATGGTATTTGTCTATATGTGCCTGGTTTGTTTCACTTAACACAGCAATTTCCATTTCCATCCATTCCATGACTGACAGTCTCATGTTGTGCATCTATACCACGTTTTCTTTATCTGTTTATCCACTGATGGGCTCTAGGTCAGTTCCATGGCTTGGCTGTTGTAAGTAGTGCTGTGATAAATATGGGTGTGCAGATAACTCTGTTGTTTTATGCTAAATGTGATTGCTTTGGTGATAAAGCCAGGCAGGAGTGGTGTATCTGGATCCAGGGTTCTATTTTTAGTTACTTGAGGAACCTCCTTACTGATTTCCATAGTAATTTTAATTTTATTTATAAAGCACAAATACTAATGACTCAAAGGGGTGTTATAAAGATCAGATGATAAAACATGTTTAAGGGATTAAGCCTTGTGTCACTCAGAGTAAGTCCTAAATTGATGGTAGCTTCCCAACCTAAAGAGTGACTTCATCTTTCCTGTTTGAGATGAAGCATGTCATCTCAAAGGCATCGTTTCTGTCCTCCCACCTTGGCCCAGTCCAGATTAGAAGAGACCAAAGCTGATAGGATTATTTCTTTATTCACTGAAAATGTCTTTTAGCACCTACTATGTGCTAATAACAATTTGAACAGTGTTTTTATTGTTGTTCGTTTTTTGAGACAGGGCCTATCTGTGCTCCCTGGGTGGCCTAGAGCACACTATGACCAGGCTGGTGCTAAACTCTTTGAGATCTATTTGTCTTTGCTTTCTGAGTGCATGACTTAGGGCATATGTTCAGCCCACAATTCTCAGTCTTGTTGCTTGTAAGTTTTGAACAAGATAGATCTGCCTGCCTCTGCCTCCCGAGTACTGCTGGGATTAAAGGCGTGGACCACCATGCCTGACTCAATTCTTTCTTTTCTAACTTCCTTTTGATCATGGTGTTTATTACAGCAACAGAAACCAAAGTAAGACAAGAGATGAGACTTTTGCAGTTCCAATGGGGCGAATATTCTAGCGGAGCAGAAGAGGCAATCAGCTTGGAAAGAAAGATGGCAAATATTAGCTAGTGATAAGTACTATAAAAGTGTACACTGGCAGATGCACTTTAGAATGGCAGGGAAGCTGTGTTTGATTGACCGACCAGCTAAATTATCTCTAGAATGGCACTCCTTATTGAGGGTCAAGAAATAGTGGTTTGAAATTAGCCGTGTGGAGAGAGGCTGGTTCCAGCAGGCAGAATAGCTAATGGCAATGTCCTAAGACAAGAAGAACTGGAAATTTCAAAGTGGAGAGGAAAGGTAGGAAGTAGTACGTGGAGAATGAAAGAAAAGAGCCCAGAGGGTGCAGTTGGAAGTAGGCACAGGGGAGATGCGGTAGAACCATCATAGAGAGCTTAAGAGATTTTGGCTTCCTAAGTCTCAGTGGCTCCTGGAGGGGAGTTTAGGCAGGGACATGAAAGGAACATAAGGTATTTAGGAAGACCCTTTCAACTTGCCATGGAAGAATGGTTTCCACAAGAATAAAAGGAGAGGCAGAGATCTCAAGCAGCAGTCATTGCATAGGTGATGCTGGCTTGCAGCTCGGTGGTAGAATCCAGAATACAGACATGTACAATTCTGGCAGTACTTTCTAAGCTAATTCAGCAAACCATGTTGACATTGGATGTTGGCCATGAACATAAGGGAAATTTGAGTAGTTTGAGCCTCTTGGCAGGCTTTCGTATCTATCTATCTATCTATCTATCTATCTATCTATCTATCTATCTATCTATTCATTTATTTTTAACAGTTCATTGGGATAGGAAAGACCACAGAATAATGAGAAACCTTGCATATCACTGGCAGGAGAAAATGGAGAGAAAAGGTAAAGGGATTGAGAAAAACCAAAAGAGACATGGCATGAAGTACAAAATCAAAGGGAGAAACACAAAATCTGAAGAAGTGGAGGAGAAGAAAATCAAACTAAATGAGCTTTAGAGCTCTTGAGACATCAGAGACAAAGCACTGGGAGATGCTATGGCATTCGAAAGACCTACTCCGAGGAGTTTGCTGTGGTGATTGGACTTCTTGAAGAACATATGTATGCTGCCAGCCCCTTTAAGAGGGAACAGCTGAAGGTATTTAGTATCTAAACTCTTGCTTGAGGGAACAGAGAGAGAGTTTGCTTACTTCGGGATTCTATATTTTCCATTTAGTTATCAAACTATAGGTAGCAAGGATGAGCTCCTCGAGCAGGGCTGTTATTGGTGCGGTGAACTTAGCAAAGCTCAGCAGATGGGCAGAAATATGCAGGGTCTCAGCGTTTTCCGTTGGCCCTGCTTCTTTTGAGGGACAAGAGGCGAAAGCTAGCAGCACGTTCAACAGTCAAAAATTCACAGGGCAAATGTAGCATTTCTTCTTCAAAGGTTCAAAATTAAGAAAATATTTTGGGGTTGGAAACTTGGGAGAAAAGTGATGTGCTGCTCTGTCTGTCCAAGACCAAAAATTCCAAAGAGCTTGGAAAAAACATGCCAGAAACAGCTCGGCAGTTTTGTCCTTGGTTAACTGTTCTTCCTTCATGACCGACCTAGGCTCCTGATGTGAAGCCTCCTTTGGGTTTTGTTTTTCCTTGAGATGATGAATATTCCCCAAGAGGGTAGAGTAGAATAATCAATACAGACATTGATGACATATCAGTATTTTTTCATAATTACAGTATATTCCTAAAAACAGGTACTGGTGAGCTACAGGAAAGATTGGAGCCATTTGGAAAGGTTTATAGTATGATTCTCAAATCAGAAATTTATCTCGTTTTTATGCCCCCTTGGGAGCAAAAGAATATGGCCTTGGGGTAGTTAACAGGAGATAACCACGGGCCTTTGGCAAGAGTTTGGATAGAGCATTTCCAGTCACTCATGAGCTTGTGTGGGTGGGGATTAATTGTAAACCATGGTGGAATTAGCCCATCTCTGGCAAGGGGAAAACACACCCAGTCCAAATGCGTGTGGCAGAACTGGAGTCCTGCACTGGACACAGTGCAAATGCACTCATGACTCACCTGACACCTGAGCAGAGCCGCTTTCCTTTTCAGGAATGAAAAATTCCTACCTCTGTACGGTCTTCGGTAGCTGGATGAACTGGATGATAGCACACCCCTACAGTACTCTGTTTATTGACCGATTTTTGTGGAATTCTAGACATTTCCTGTAGAAGGTTAATAATTGAACTGGAATGCATCTGGCAGGGAAGAAGGTTATAGCTGCAGCCAAGCTTTGAGGAGGGACTCTGGGGACCCCAACCAGTACAGAAGGAAATGGTGGGAGGAGGCACACACCGTAACGTGGTCTGCATTGCTGTTGCTTTGGGGTTTATCACTGAAGCTGGTAGTGTTTATGAATCCTTAGGAGGAAAGGCTCAACACTGTAAACTGGAAGAGGGTACTCGCATATCTGAATTGACACAGCCCAATCAAATTTGTGTGTGATAAGAATGTCCTATACATTGTCTAATATGGTATTTAGAGACCACTTAATGACACTTAAACATGTTTGAGGCACTGAATGTTAACTGTTTAAATTAATTGTATTAAACAATCTTAATTGGATTTATTAAATGCATCTAAATTTCTTTCAATTTAACTTCAGTGGCCACATGGGCCTGGTGCCTATCACAGCTAAATGCTTCAGCATGCACAGTGCTGAAAGTTCCCCACAGTTGGCACAGTCTAGTAACAAGTTTAGAGGTGTGAAGGCAATGGAGGCAGTGCACCACAGTGGAGCCAGAGATGTGGGAATGGATGTGGCCCAAGTGAGCACACATCTTGTGAGAATCACCTAAAGGACTGGACTTCTGGAAGCAATAGGAGTTTCAATACTGGCCGAACTCATGTCTTTTGCCTACACTTGGCAGAGACAGCAAGGCTCTTCACCATGCTCAGATCTATCCTTGGTGTGAACACACCAAATAAATGAGTAATTGGTTTGGATTGATCAACAGATACTAGGCAAAAAGTTTACTGACCTGAGGTCATAGCAGCAGATAGCTACCGAGCCCGGCAATGCTGTGCCACCAGATCTAGCCACTCAAAGTAAGAACCACTGGTTCTTACTTATTGCTTAGAAAGTTAGGTACTGCGCTCTAACTTTTTAGGTGTTTTGTGTTCTGGCTACAAGGGCAGTAGCTTGTGAGAGAAGTTCTTTCTCTTCATGCAGATGGCAAAGTCAAGAGGACAAAGAGGAACTCACAAGACCTTTTCCGGAAGATATTTCGAACCATCGTGTTGTCTCTCCCTTCTTCACTCTGTTGGCCCAAGCGTGACTTTACATTGAACCCAAACTCAAAGACTGGGGTGGGCAATGTATCTTTACAGTAAGAGGGACAACACGGAAAACATAACAAGATGAACAGTTCAGTGAAAAGTGAGGACTTTGGCCTGGAATCCAGTCTGCCACAGTCCTGTGGCAAGCAGGGTAGACCTGGAGTTCATACGGCAATTTTGTCAGTTCATGTTCCTTCCTCCCCCCTAAATACTTCACGTACGATCAAAGGCCGTTTTACCATCCATGTGATGCCTATTCTCTGAGACTGATGTTATGTTTCCATCCTTTCGAAAACCTGATATTCTGCTTTTAAAATTTTGTTATTTATCTCACTGAATGATTATCATTTTTGTGGTCCTGGACTACAATCAATCCACATGATTTGGCTCTGTCACAGAGTTGGAGGTGTAGTCTCACGGAGCTTCAAAGAATCTGTTAGTCTGCAAATATTTTGTCTTAACCATGGACCATCTCAATCACTCAGGACTTAGGATTCTGCTGCCAATGGTTGGAGCCCTGCAACTGTCAGAGTTCAATGCTTTGGGTTTGGATTTTGACTTAAATGTTCCCTGTTGCTGTCAGCACCAAACACTACTTTGTTTATTTAATTGGCTCACTTAAAAGTTACAGTACAATTTTCTTGGTGGTGAGAACAATTCTCGTGTTCTCTCTCTCTCTCTCTCTCTCTCTCTCTCTCTCTCTCTCTCCCTCCCTCCCTCTCACCATATATCCACTAACACAATCATGATACTCTTAATTCATCATTCACAAAATTCTGTCATGATTCTTTTTTCCCCACAATTATAGCCTTTTCTAGTATGCTCCATAAATAGAATCATAGTGTGTAGACTTGGATTTTACATTACAGGGTAACCTGAACTTATATGTATCAACAACTCATCCCTTTTTGTTCTAAGCAGCATTTTACTCTAAGGCCATATCACACTGTTGATTCTTTCTGGAGTTGAGAGATGCTTATTCATGCTTGAGTTTTTGGCAAACATGAAAAGGCCACTATGAATATTAGCATATACTTTTGTATAAATGTGTATTTCCACTTTTACTGAATAAGCACACATGAGCAGGCTTTCTCGCTTGTATGTTAATGTATGTTTAATTTCTAAGAAACCGTCCAATTGTTTTCCATCATGGCCACAGCATATTGCCGTCCTCTCACCAGTGTGTAGAAGCTCAAGTGGCTTCCCACTGCTTTCCTGTCCTCTCTGTCACCTTTTAATTCAGACCCCACTCATTCCCTCAGCTTGGCTTGCTCATTAGTTTCCCCTGGATTAGATTATTAAAAATGAAATAAAGTGCATCAGGTTTTCTGCCCACATTGGGTAGGTAAGGGGACCTGAATTGAAGTAGACGGGAGTGAGCAGCATTTCTCTCTCTGCTTTGTGATTGCAGATGCCATGTTACTATCTCCTGCTTTTGCCACCTGATATGATGGCCTAGACTCTAAGACAGTAAACGTTTCCTGTCTTCATTTGCTTTTCTCGTGTGTTCTGCCACCGCATGGAGACAGTTGACACATATAGGGTCAGTGTGGCAGTGTTGAGTCTACATTGAACAAGTGTCCATGTTAGCCATGCCTTCATGGCTGCCATTTTTGTTTTTTGAATTCTGATTTTTTTGAGGAATCCACATTTTTTTATTAGTTTATGCTAATTACACAAAACAACTGCTTTTATGATTTAAAATATGTAGATAGTGTATCTGAATTACATTCACCCTTTTCTTACCCTCCTTTGTCCATCTGTACTCCCAGTTGACTTCTTTTCTTTTTCCCCAAAGTCCTCACCTGCCTTATTGTCATAAAAAAAACCTTAGATTCTGCATGTGAGAGAAAAATGAAGCCTATATTTTCCAAAATTCTCAAATGTATTGGAATACTTCCTCATATTAGTGTTGTTGAATTAAAGGCTTTTTTATGATATCAAATAAATATTACCCATAAATAGTCTCTCTCGAATTGCCTAAACATAGCTCAACTCAATATCATACAATCGCTTGTCTTTAAAGATGGCATCTGCCTGCTGCTGTGGGATAATGCTCTTGTACACTGTAAAGATTTGTCACTGATATTAGTTTAATAAAATGCTGATTGGTCAGTAGCCAGGCAGAAAGTATAACAGGATGGCCATACTAGAAGAATTCTGGGAAGAAGAAAGGCAGAGACACAGTCACAAGCCAGATACAGAGGAAGCAAGATGAGAATGCCTTACTGAGAAAAGTCACATGGCTAAACATAGATAAGAATTGCGGGTTAATTTAAGTGTAAGAATAAGTTAATAATAAGCCTGAGCAATAGGCCAAGCAGTTTATAATTAATATAAGCCTCTGTGTGTTTATTTGGGACTGAACAGCTGTGGGACTGGTGGAGGGGGGAAGCCTACAGCCAGCTGCCTTCCCAGGTATAAAGCATGACAAAATGCAGTTGTTATCTGCTGTTGACCTGTTGGCTGGAGGAATCCGTCTTAAGCACTATGACTGAGGGCTGTGGGTTTGTCCCGAGAGTGGTCTGCTCAGCAGTCATCAAGTTTACCTTTTGCAGTAGCTTCCATGTCCTCTCCCACTGCCAGGGACCTGTGGGATTGAGGCTGTGAGGTCTGGCTTTTCTACATGGAGCATTCTTGTTTCTGTTCTCTCTTGGCATCCTTTCACTGACTTGATGGTTTTTCAAAGCTTTCCTTTTTCCTATTTTACTCTTACCTACTGTCCCTGAGGGGGCCACTAGCCCACCAACTTACATGAAGTCTCCTTGACTTTTCCACTCTCTTGCTTCTGCCTCTCTACCTTCCAAATCATTAAAGAACTTAGTCCTCAACTCTATGTGCTTTGGGGGCAAGGGTGGGGTGGGATTAAAACTTAAACTGGCTTATTCTTGATTTCTCCCCGCAATCTTCCCTCTTCCCTTACCTTCCTGACATTGAAAAGTCTTCCACATTCCATGAACTGTGTCTGTTTAAGCCTCCATTTCACTTCCAAATATATATATACTAAATGTTCCTGTTCTTCCATTGCCTCAGCATGTGCTGTAGCATTTGGTATGGCAGAACAGGAATGGCTGGAGGAAACACATCTGTGCGCTCTTGAATATGTGATAAACTTTCCCAAGCTTCAACTTGACATCTGTGAAATGAGGTTAGTAGGTCCTATCATGGAAAAGTATTTGACGTTTAAATCTCCCATGTGTGCCTAATATGTATTTGCCACCAAACTGTAAGTTCTCTGGTGACTTTGAGATCAGATCTTTCTTCTCTTATCAAAGATCACTTTGTGACTTTACGATATAATCACACGTTTCATAAGGTTAGTTTGTTTCTAAACCAGGGTATTAGTTTTTCATCATTTTAGGAATGTCCCATGGTAGGTTTGTGTCACTATTACAGTCTGGGTAGGTTATTTCAATAAAGGAAGTAATTTCTTTAGTATTATAACTAGGGATTTAAGCAAAAGAAATTATAGAACAGAATTTCTTAGTTGTATGGTGATGTTGGAAGAAAGAAGATAAACACAACATTCCATTTCTACTCTGGATCCAAAGTACAATAAAAGTGAGGCTCTGAGAAAAGTAGATTCTTAGAAGTGGAAAAGATTGCGGGTTATCTAGTAACCATGGAAATAATAGCTAATGTTTACTGGACACTCAGAAGAAAGCATGTGCCTAGAGGTATACCAGGGATCTCTTCTCAACAATAAAGATCATTGTTTTATGGGTCATGATAGTATCAGACCCATTTTGCAGATAAGGAAATTTTGCCAGAAAAATTAATTAACATGTTCAAGGTCGTATTGCCGATAGGAATCAGACACTCAAAGTTATACACCACAGCTCACATTTAACCACGCATCTGCTGCCTCTTTAGCTTAGCTAATGCTGTCATAGAAAATGTTCAGGTTTCCATGCTGAATACACTTAGTTTTTGTTTTTTCACTTTTGGTTTTTTGTTTTGAATCTTGAGTATAAATAATTCTCTAAATTCCTTAAACCTTTGTTCCTACTTCGACCTTTCAGAAAACATTGCTTATATGTTTACCTTGATTGTCTTCTGAGATTTATTCCATCACTTGTGTGTTTTTTCTCCTTTACAACAAGTATCCTCAAAATCTCTGCTGTTGTCTGTATGTTCAATGTGTTTGTAATCACATAATGCACATGCCTGGTTGATCATTGCAGATGAGACTTCTGCAGAAGAGCACTGGTCTGCATTCTCTTTCTGCCATGCCTATTCTTGGATTTGATTTCAAGGATAGAAAGTGCTCAAGTGTTGAATGGAAGAAGAAATGCAATACAGGATGAAAAACCATGGACTCAGAGTAAATACATAATATTCATCAATTGCTTTTTAAAAGATCATTGAATATTTCAAACAAAAATTGGAATATATTCTGGGATATACACGTAATGCAACCATAAACAGATGGAAGTGAAAAATATGGAAAAAAGAACATTGTTGTAACATTTAAATATTTGATATGAAAGAATTTACTATTAATTTATGATATATTATGGTACATTATAAATATATATTAAAATCCATAACATAACCATTAATGAAGACAGCTAAATAGTAAAACAAAAGAGCATATTGAAAAGATACTAAAATATAGTTTGTTAGTTTAAATGAATTAAAATAAAAACAAAGGATGAAAGGAAATATAAGGAATAGAACAAAATAGAGTAATGGAGACTTTAACAATGAAACTGATTATATTAAATATTCATGGATAAATTCTCTTAAAACATAAAATGACAGATACAATGAAACAATAAAGAAAAAAGATAATAGGTATGTTTTCAGTGTAAAGATGCAGGATAAATATGGGAAGAGGTATATCATAAAATCTTCTGAGTCACATAATTTGGGGATTCTTGACTTCCCTGAAATAGGAAGTATAAGGTAACTACATAGATATCCAAAGTCTTAGCATGCAGAGGAACATGACAAAAATGACACGGGACAAAGACTGTGCTGGGCACAACTGCATGCTGAAAATATTTTTCCAAGAATGTAACAGGCATGGCAGGTGACAGAGAAATACGTTTTTTTCTACTTTGTAAAGAACTCCCAATAGGAAGCCAATTCAGATGCATAAAAATGGTGCTTACATGTTACTTCCTTCACAACAGGTCTTCACCTTCACCCCAAGTCTCAGCTGTGAACTGAGTAGCAATCAAGTATGTTGAACACCAATTTCTTCTACTAGTTAGTTTTTGGTGATGAATTTAGCTGGAAGACACCTTTTCAGTATCCTTTATGTCTTCTTCCCCTTAGTTTCCATGACAATGGCTGTTGCAAATGATAACAGAACACAGAGAATAGGAATGAGCTTCGGTCATGATTATTGCTCAAGTTTTGTCAGTGGGTGGATGTTAGGGTGTAAGAGCAAAATGTGATGCTGTTGTGTCTCTACTCATCATCACTTGCTCTGGGACTGTCATTTGATAAAAAGTAAGGGTTTCGTGGTGAGCCATTTTCTACACATGCAACACACATGTTATGTATACCCAACTCTTCAAAAACTTATATATATATATATGTATATGTATATGTATGTATATATATATATATATATGTATATACAAGGCCACTGACAGAAAAGTAAGTCTGGAATATTCCTTATATCCCTCTGGTCTCCTTCTTAGGTTTCTGGTAAACGCCCTTGTGAAATGTTTTTTACATGGACCAATTGCAAAGATGTGATTTCATTGGCAAAATTTATGATTTCTAAATTGTATGCTCAATATATCTCAGGTATAAATGATTGTCTTACCTTTGGCATGGAACAAGACTGGCCTGGGGCATGCTTTCTGTGATGATTGGTTGTTCTTTTTTGTAGTAACATTAAATAACTTGTATAATTTTAAGCCCACGTCCTTCAAATATTCTTGAAATGATTTTGCTCCCCTTGCCTCTCAAAGGCAGAGAAGATGGAAATTGAATTATCTGGTGAGCACAGTTAATTTAGTCAATTTTGGGTATTCTTCCAAAGAAGCAATTAAAGTTATCATAGGAAATGAAGGATAGCACACTTGAGAAAGAGTGTGGAACATTTTGGCTTTAGTGTGGCCAGCATAACTTTTTTGGCAAAAAGAAAAATCAAAAGAGAGAAAGAGATTGAATTCATGACCTACAAATAGTGGAAAATACTATGCACAAAAAGTAAATGAAGTAAACGGGAGTTTCCACTATGCTGTATGATTCTCTTGACCACCCACTCAGAAATATCATTACTTGATGTGCTGGGTAGGGGGAAAAGCTAAAATGTAGGAGATCATTCTTAGGTACCACTTGGTGTTGGAGACTAAGCCATTTCTTTGGCTGCTGTGCATCTCCTGGTTTATGAACCAAACGGATTGTGTGTGCCTTGCAGCCTAGTGCATTAAACTAAATGGAGCTATCCTGTCGTTGACTGAGATCTGACCTTTGGGTGTTGCTTTCCTGCCTGACTCAGGCTCCAGGGGAAAAGCAAATATAGTAAGAGAGCAACCTCTCCTTTGTTAGGAAATGCTCTGTTTTGCTATTGGATGACTCCTTGCTCTGGCTGCCTTTGCCAGTGTGCAGAACAAAAACCATGGATATGTCTCCTTGACAGTGATTGGCCTTCACAGAGAATTCCTGCTCTGGCTCAGTAATGATGATGCTCCTCTCTCGACTGCATCCTTGTGTTGGGGGTTTCCAGCTTCCCCACCCAGCAACAGATAGCCACCTCTATTGCTAACCACCATCTTTCTCCTGATTCACAGACCCAGGGAGGGGATCTACACTGGCTTCTAGATGCTACTTGCTTCCAAATGAGATAGGTAGTGTCCTGGGGTGAAGCCACAACACCTGATGGACTCTCTTTTGTCCTTTTGGCTGAGGTCATAAGTAACATAACATCTCTATCTTTCTTATTCAATTTTGTCGATCTTTTTTTAAGGGTACAGATTCTTAATCTATGTTTGTGACAATATGTCTATACTATTTTTAAAATAAACTTAGCTCTCAAGCTTCATTTTCCCTTCACTTTTATTCTCACTATAAGTTTTTTTTTTGTACTAATCAAGAAACCAACCCTGAAATTTGGTATGTGGATTCTTGATAGTTCAAAGAAAAAATAGAATATTGTTTGCAACTTAAACTCTTTAAAAATTATTTTTTAATCAGCCTTAATTAATCACATGAATTAATGTGTTTCTTTTCAACACCCTATTATATATAATATAGTACATATAGAATGTACTATATTATACATTGGTCATATGTTCCCTCCCTTCTATACTTTTTCAGTGGAGGCTCTGCTTTTATTTATCTTTTAGTATAATTTTATTTTTAAAATTTAAACATAATTATATCATGTTAGCTCTTTCTTTTCTTCCCTCCCACTCCTTTAAGTGTTTCTCCCTTTTATCCCTCTCAAATTCATGGTCTCATTTTCTCCTCTCTCTCTCTCTCTCTCTCTCTCTCTCTCTCTCTCTCTCCATATACATATATATCTTGCTGAATTTGTTCAGTGTTCCTTGTATGCATATGGTTTCAATGGTGATCAGTTGGTACTGGATAAACAATCAGGGGGCTCATCTCTGAGGAAGATAGTTCTCCAGCTCCCAGCACTCCTTGGTTGCTTGTAGTTCTTTGTCTAGAAGCAGGTCTCAGGAGATTTCCCACTTCCATGTTATCAGTCTATTGGTGTTGTCCTTGTTTAGGTCTAGCTTGACGGCCATATTGTTCACATATGTGAGTGAGATTTCCCTACAGTTTTTAGGAGATACAATATCACAGCAGATTTCCTGGTCCCTAGCTTTTACAATCTTTCTACCCTTTGTTCCCTTTAGGGTCTGAGACTATAAACCAATTACAAAATATATCATATGATCAGACTTTAATGAGCATAAACTCTACTTGAAAATTCAAAATAAGCACATTTAGAACAAGCCTTGTGCGTTTTCTGGTGTATGAGACATATTACCTGTTTGCCCTCATTCCTGCTTGAAAGTTTATGCCTTCACTGCTATTAGAGCTTTTTCCTTGGGATTCTGGCATAAATCAAAGACCAGCTGAGACATCAAGTCTCATGGATCAAACAGCGCTTGAATTCTTGGACTTTCTGTCAGAGACAGCCACTGTTGGAATAGTTGAACCACTGACTGCAAGCCACTCTATAATATATATACAGTCTATCCATTCTTTTTCTCTGGAAAACCCTGAAAAATAGGGGTTTTCAGTGCATACCTATACATTCTTATACTCTTATATAGATTACTTTACATTTTTATTGACTTAATAACTAGAGTCTTTAGACAGTTAAAAGTGTCTCTACTCCTCATTGGGACCTTGGGAGCTCAGTTCAGTGCTCCAGTGTGGATCTCTGTCTCTATCTCCATCCATCACCAGATGAAGGTTCTATGGTGATATGCAAGATATTCGTCAGTATTGCTATAGGATAGGGTCATTTCAGGTTCCCTATTCTCAGCTGCCCAAGGAACTAACTGGGGACATCGCCTTGGGCTCCTGGGAGCCACTCTAGGTTCAAGTCTCTTGCCAACCCCAGGGTGGCTCCCTTAACTAAGAATTGTGCTTCCGTGCTCCCTATCCAACCTTCCTTTATCCCAATTATCCTTTTTCCCCAAGTTCCCCCCATCCTCCCTTTCTCCCTTTTCTCTCCCCTTCTCCCCTTACCCCATCCCACCCCACCCCCAAGATCCCAATTTTCTCCCCGGCAATTTTGTCTACTTCCCATAGCCAAGAGGATAACTATATGTTTTTCCTTGGGTTCACCTTCTTACTCAGCTTCTTTAGGTTCACCAATTGTAGACTCCGTAACCCTTATTTATTGATAGAAACCAATTATGAGTGAGTACATCCCATGTTCATCTTTATGGGTCTGGGTTGCGAGGGGTGCACCCACCCACTGAGACAGTGGAGCTGATCTATTGGGAGCTCACCAAGGCCAGCTGGACTGTGACTGAAAAAGCTTGGGAGAGGGCCGGACTCTCTGAACATGGTGAACAATGAGGGCTGATGAGAAGCCAAGGACAATGACACGGGGTTTTGATCCTACTTAATGTGCTGGTTTTGTGGGAGCCTAGCCAGTTTGGATGTTCACCTTCCTAGATATGGACTATGGACGGAGGGTGGAGGACCTAGGACTTACCACAGGGCAGGGAACCCTGACTGCTCTTTGGACTGGAGAGGGAGGGGGAGAGGAGTGAGGGGAGGGGGAGAAGGGTGGGAGGAGGGGGAGGGAAATAGGAGGCTGGGAGGAGGCGGAAACTTGTTTTATTTTCCTTTTCTCAATAAAAAGAAAAAGAAAAAAAATAAAGCAAAAAATAGTGTCTCTACTAATTTTTATTATATATACTCATTATACATAGTCTCTATATATATAGATATAACAATATATATATGCATTATATATATCTTCTGTTTTTTTTCTCTAGAGAACCCTGACTAATTCATGTATCTCCACACCCATACACACACATTTGTAAATTTGTATAGTTTCTTTTATCAATTTAATAGCTAGAGCCTGGCGAGTCATCAATTAAAAGGGTGTCCTAAATTTTTCATTATTTTGTTGCAAATGTTTCTGGTGTTTCACTTTTATGAATGGTGCTTACTTCCATTTTAAAGTATGTTCTTTATCATATATGGTAATTTCTGTTCTTATTTTTTGTAAGGGGATGATTTTGTTTTCAAAACAATAACGAGTATCCAAATGTACCTTGAATATTGGTGCCCACTCATATATCAGCCTTGGATTTTACTCCACTGGTTTCATGTTCATTTAAAGAAAATCTTATAGAGATTATCTCAGTATCTACCGTGGTATTGTTCTTCTTTCTACAATCCAGAGGAAGATATCTGTGTATCTTCTTCACCCCATTTTAATAAGCTTGTGTAAGACTATATTGTTAATATAAATGGCTCTCTGGTTGTGCAATTATGCACCTATGTCAATGGATGTACCATCTGAAGCTTATTTTTTTTTCAGTCTATTTTGGGGGAGCCTAATTATGTTATAGAATTGAGAGAGATACATGATTTTAAAAGTTATATAGGATTCCAATATTTGAAACTACCAAGTGTTATTCAATCTCCTCTTGATTTAATTTTTTCTACATTAAATAATTTCACATTGGAAACTCTTGGACTTGCCTGTTTGTATATTGTATAAAAATTTCCTTAGGATGGATGCCCAGGAGTAGAACTTCTCAGTCATGTAATTCAGAGGTTATCCAGTCTTTTCGATATTGCCAAATTGTTCTTCAAAATAATTCAACCAATTTAAACGCCTACTAGGTGTTCATGAAACTTCAGTTTTCTGACATCTTGTCTGAAGTGAATAGGTTAAATAGTTAGCTGCTCTGAGGTGGGAGGTAACATTGTTAAATCATAGGTCCTTAAGAGGTTTATTTTAGAGTGAGAGATACTTTTTCTTTTCAAGGACTTTCTTGAATACATTATGTTTTCGTCATTCTTTCTGTTAGTTATGTTAATTGGCTTGCATTAATGAATTAAAAATTTCCCTTTTGAGTTTCTCATACCTAAGACTTCTCTGTATTTTTTTTCTTTCTTTTTTTTATTGAAAAAAAATTCTGCCTCCTCCCAGCCTTCCATCTCCCTCCCCCTCCTCCCACTCCTCTCCCCCTCCCTTTCCAGTCTGAAGAGCAGTCAAGGTTCCCTGCCCTGTGGAAAGTCCAAGGTCCTCCCCCCTCCATCCTTTAAGCTTATTTCTTGGGTTTTGGTATCAGTTTTATGATTTCTTCATTAAAAAGTAAGAAAATTGGCTGGGTGATGGTGGTGCATGTCTTTGATCCCAGCACTTGAGAGGCAGAAGCAGGCAGATCTCAGAAAGTTCAAGGCCAGTCTGGTCTAAAAAGGGAGTTTCAGAACAGTTATGGCTGTTACACAGAGTAACCCTACCTTAAAACAATGCCCCCAAAGAAAAAAGAAAATTTATCTAGTGTTAAATGTTGTCCAAGAGATAATCTCTTTCAAGAAGTTTTTTTGAAAATTTCCCATTTGAGCCAGCTGACTTAGACTTTAGAGATCTTAGTTAGCAAGGTAGAGCAAAAGGGAAGCAGTAATTTCCTTCTTGGTTGTTTCCTCAAATTCTTTTACTTTTGTCATCTTTCTATGGTGCTCACTAAGCTTTCCGGTTGTTCCTCTCAGCAGAAGTCGGATATGTCATGGCCATCCATGACACAGGATGGTAATAACTTGACAAAAGGAGAATCCAGCTGACATGTGAACCAAGGATCTGGATCAATAGGAAGGTGTGCGAGAGCCCGGTGGGCACCTAGAAAGGTGCTCTGCCTTATTAGTCATGAGGAAATATCAATCAAAAGCACAGTGAGTTATCACTTCACACCCAGGATGGCTGCAATCACAGAGATAACAGTCACTGCTGGCTAGGTTTGGAGAAGTTGCCCCCCCCCTTCCATACTCTCCTCGTAGGAATGTGCAATGTTATATGGTTGGCTTGGAAAATCATTACTATATATACTCTAGTAACTCTGTGTATAGATATTGTTTGGGTAGAAGCATCACCCTAGCCTCTGGCATCCATATGCCCAAGGAGTCTGGAATGTTTGGGTGTAAGCTCCATCCCAAGCTTCCCCTGTTGGGAGTTGCCTCAGTCCAGACTCCACCTCCAAGAAAGCCTGCCAAAGGATGACCCCTCCCCAGAGATTCTCAAGACCACTCCCACAGGGCATTTAAATTGTACCTCATAGAACAAACATACAGTTTTCTGTCTTTTTTCCCAGTTTCTTCTCTGGAGCTTTATCCATTAAACCTTGGCTTTTTCTAATTTGGTTTGATTAGATCTAATTTGGATTATTGCATCTGTGGAAAGGTTTATTGGGGTGCAGAAACTTTTCAGATATATCTCACAAAGAAACCAAACATCGCCTCACACCAAAAAATCTGAACACAAATGCCTATTGTTCTATAATTTACAAAAACTCAAAAATGAAGACAACCAAGCTGGGCAGTGGTGGCACACGCCTTTAATCCCAGCACTCGGGAGGCAGAGGCAGGCGGATCTCTGGTGTTGTAATAGGAGCAGCGGGGCTGCATCCCCGGCACCAGGCCACCAACATGGCTAGCTTATGCCCCAAAATAATTACACGGAAACTGTATTCTTTAAACACTGTCTGGCCCATTAGTTTCAGCCTCTTATTGGCTAGCTCTTACATATCGATCTAACCCATTTCTAATATCCCTGTAACACCACGAGGTGTCTTACCAGGAAAGATCTTAACCTGTGTCTGTGTCTGGTAGGAGAATGATGGCGACTCCTTGACTCAGCTTCTTTCTCCCAGTATTTTGTTCTGTTTACTCCGCCTACCTAATTTTATGTCCTATTAAAGGGCCAAGGCAGTCTCTTTATTTAACCAATGAAATTAACACAAACAGAAGACTCTCCCCCATCACTCTGGGAGTTCGAGGCCAGCCTGGTCTACAAGAGCTAGTTCCAGGACAGGAACCAAAAGCTACAGAGAAACCCTGTCTCGAAAAATAAAAATAAAAAAAAAATGAAGACAACCCTAATGCACCGCTCACTGAATAAATAATTCACACATGGTATGGTCAGATAATGGACTGTTAGTCACCCATGAAAGTAAATGAAATACTGATTTGTGGTATGGAGTGGATGAGGGTTATGCAAAGAGACAGAAGCCCCACTACACACATGTTGTATGACTCACATCAAATGTCCAGAACGACATATCCACTGTGGTTTCGAAGGGGTGACTTCTAATGCCATGGACTTCTTTTGGGGGGTGGGTGAAGAAAATATTTTAGAATTAAATAAGGATGGCTATGCAACTCTACAAATACACTATAAATCATTCAATTTTACTCTTTAAAATGGTAAGTTTTATGGAATTATAGATATGTAAGCATTCAGATATCAGTATATGCTAACCAATTAGCATTGTATACTAATCTTACTGATATAAGAATGTCAGTAACATTCAGAACATATTGTTACATTGCTGGGAGTGACATCTGAAGTCAACTGTTTCAAACTTGATTCATTGTCAGTGCTCTAGGATCTTTGCTTGAGTTTAACACTTCTTTAAATTGGGGTTTTAATTTTTGACTGGCTTCAATACCTAGGAAAAGCCACATTCTATTAACCTGAATTTTAATCCTTTACCTGGTCTTCATTGATTATTATGCTGATGTAATGGATAAGAGAAGAAAGGAAGTCTCTTGGCCCTCTTCACCATTTCTGCCTTCACATAGTTTCAAATGCTCTTAGTGCCTTCTGTGTCCCTCCCCCAAAGGTTGATGTGGAGATGGCCTTACCAGAGTCCTTATTTTATCTCTTCCTTTCTAGGTGTTTACAGTTAAACAAACAAACAAACAACTGCAGACAGTTGCACAGGTGGTGAAGGGCATACAGTGGTACAGAGTGCCCTCAGCACTGAGCGTGACTTGATCGTGGCAAGGCAGGTGGGTTGGTTTATTTCTTGTGAGGTGTCATATTTTGATCTAGATTGTAAAGCTCATATAATGTCTGGTCAGAGAGTGAGATTTTTCTTCTTTAGTGTTTTGGTTGGAATGTATTCAATGTGGAAAGTGATGGCTTTCCTAATGATATTTTTATTCATGCATATGTACTTTGATCACATTCAGCCCCATTACTCTTTCCTGTCCTGAACTTACCTGGTGCTAGTGAGAAGGAACCACAAAAACCTGCTTAGGAGTTTATTGGGGGGGGGTGTTCAGATCTGGGGAATTTGTGTGTGGGGGTGGGGGGAGAGAGGGGGGGAGGGAGGGAGGGGGAGAAGGAGAGGGAGAGGGAAATGGAAAGGGAGAGAGAAAGAATCCAGCTTTTGAAAAGCTGCCTAGTGCATGTGCACAGGGGGTTGATGTGGCTATGTCATATGCAGATGACAGGGCTCACACATGTGTGCAAGGGCTTCGCCGAGTCCTACATGGATCATGTGGGGCCCCTTTAACATCCCCGGGGGCCATTAGGCACTTCTGCCTGAGGGCTTGTCTGTATCTGCATGACCCCTAGAATCCAGAAGTAATGATTTCAACCACATAAGGCTGATATTTCTGGGTCATCTGCATGTCGTATCTGCCATCTATCCATATCTATCTATCTATCTATCTATCTATCTATCTATCTATCTATCTAGAAGCTCCACTCCAATCCCTGGCATCCATATACCCAAAGAGTCTGGAAAGTTCAGCTCCACCCTAAGCCCCCTCCCATGGTGTTGCCTCAGTCCAGACTCCATCAGGGCGAAAGCCCAATGATTCCACCCCCAGAGGGCATTAAAAAGTCCCAACCTCATGAGTTTCCCTGGTGGTCTCTTCAACTGCCCCAAGAATGCTTTACTCAGAATAAACCTGGATTTGTTAATTCAGTTTGATTAGCTTTGTTACATCAGTGGCTGCAGATTCCCATTAACCAGAAAATCAACTTAACATCATCTATCTATCTATCTATCTATCTATCTATCTATCTATCTATCTATCTATCTAAAATGATTCTGAATATAAGAGAAAATGTGCTTTTCTCTTTCTGGGTCTGTCTTATTTTACTTAATATAATGATCTTTAGTTCTACTTATTTTCTCCAAATGACCCGATTCCTTTCTCTTTTGCTCCTTAAATAAAGCTTTATAGAGAATAGGAAGCTAGACCATTAATCTGATCGTTACCTAGTATGCCAGGGTAGCCTTTGTCCCTACCTGTACTGACCTGTGATTGATAAAAAGCCAATATTTGGGCAACATCTAGAGACTGATGGTCTGAGTTTGAATCCCACATCCCAGCCATGTCTCACCTTCCCCATCTATGAAATGAGGCTGATAGGGGTTACAACTTTCTAGGGGTTACTATAAGGATTATCAACAACACACTCATATGTATACAGAGAGACAGCGTGAAAGCAAGCAAGAGTGGATAAGCCAAAAAGGGGGGGGGGGGGGGGGGAGAGAGAGAGAGAGAGAGAGAGAGAGAGAGGCAGGTTGAGAGAGAATCTAAAGCAGCAGTCCCCTACAGGTCTTGCTGCTAATGCTGCTCATAGCGCCTAAGACAGAGTTTGGGTACCAGCCTTTCTGGGATGGGCCTGACTTTCTTCAGCTGATCCTTTACTCAGACCTGTTAACTGGCAGTTGCTTTGGCTTAATTGGTACTCAGAGGCAAATCATTCTTTCCTTAATCTTCCCATGGCTTCTGCTGACCTAGATTTCTTGTTTCTACAATTCCTCTTCCAGCTTTTCCAGCAGTGAGGCCACATAGCAAGGCTGAGTAGGGTGTGGTTTAAGGAGGCAGCTGTAACATCTCAAAACCTCCTTAATCCACAAAGAAGTTCCTGACTGCTCTGATTATCTCCAGATCCCCCGCCACAGGGGGCAGATGGAGGCTCAGTTTTCCCATTTCCACTCCAAGGCCTCCTAGCTGGGCCTCCTGCTTTCTTTGCCATGTAAGGAGGACAGCTCCAGGTGAACACACCGGGAAGCCTCTTTTCAGTTTTACTTGCCTTGTTTTCTCTGTGTTGCCAAACAGGCCAGAGATGAGTCATCAATTCATTCATGGGTACATTCATTCATTTAGGAAGTCTTCACCGAGAGCCTCCCACAGACACTGTCCTTGGCTCAGAGCTGAGAGTGGATTCAGTGGAGAACCAGGGATCCTTCCCTCACTGGATGGGATTGACCATCACACTGGACTTTGAAGCAAGCTGCAAAGATATCTCAAATATCTTTCCAGAGTGACCTGGTAAGTAAGAGCGCTAAAGGGATTCAGAAGGAGGAAGACCCTGGGAAGACACTGGGGGTAGGGGTCAGATAATATCTCCTATTGGCTGGGCTTTTTGCAGGTCCTTGGGAAAGCTCCAAGGCGAGTGGTAGTCCAGGAGGGTGTGATTGAGTTTTAAATGTTCTCATAGCCAAGTTAAAGAATAGCAGGTGAAATTAATATAACTTTAATTTAACCTCATGCATCCAAAAATGAACACCTTTTCATACTAACGTTATTCCAATTTGGGTGCTAATTTGTTCCCTGCAGTTGAAAATTGGATGGTTTAACCAGATTTATATCCCAAGTTATTTTCAACATGATTAAAAATGTTCCAGTGACAGCACTACCATTTTTGAAAAATTAAAATACAATATAATAAAAATGGACTCACGGTTTCATTGGCTCCATGTCAGACATACCCTAGTTACCAGTTATTTGTGTCTACTGTAAGCAACGCAGCAGGTCTACAGTTTCCAAGAACTATCTAGGCTGAAGATTCTTCCAAGTATTACATGGAATTTGGCATCAAGAAAATGAGTGAGATCACATAGGCATCTACGCTACGCACCTCGCTATGGGCATTTCTGAGGCTTTGGCCACTGCTTTCAAAGGGCCATCTTAGACTTGGGCATATAGTTAATTGGAACATTGCCTGCCACTATTTGGGATCTGACAACACACATGAAGATCTCTTGATGTTGCCCAAGCATTCGAAGTACTCCTCATCCCCCTAGGGTGTGGTCTGGACTCATTTGGCACAAGCCCTGGCAAAGGCCACAGCCCCCAGAGGCTCCTTTAGCTCAGATAAACCCTTCTTGAGCCTCTAGAGTGGGCATGGCCCTGTCTCCATTCTAGTTAGTAATTTAGACATACAAACTCTCCACTGCTTGCTGCAGAAGCTCTGCTCATCCCAGGCCTTGTTGTTAAATGAGCTGTGGCATGCAATCTTTTCATCTGAAAAAGAGCAAGGGTCCTAACAAAAAAAAAATTCATATACACACCATTACCTATCCCTTGTGACAGCTGATTTTGCCCTGAAACTTTGGGTTTTTCTTTGATTTTTGGCAGATTCCTACATATATAGAATGTATTGTGATTTTATTCATTTCTCAACCCACTACTGTCCCTCTTCTTTTCTTTCTGAACTATTTCTTCCTACTTAGTGTTCTAGAGATTATATGATTAGACAAAATCACACACACACACACACACACACACACACACACACACACACACCTCCAGCAGCTACTGACAGTAACTAGTTTATGAGGAAGAAATGGGAATTCATGGTCAAGTCTTGTATCCATGATGTGAAGTTTGAGGTTCCTGCCTTTTGCAAGTATTCATAGCTGCTGTGTGTAGTAATGGGGCGGCAGGGCTTCGTTCCCAGCACCCCGGCCGCCTGCCCAGCTAGCTTATGCTCTGAAATAACAACACACAAACTGTATTCATTTAATCACTGCTTGGCCCTTCTGCCCTAGCCCTTACTGGCTAATTCTGATATCCCGATCAACCCATCTCTAATAATTGGTGAGCACCGGTCTTACCGGGAAGATTCTAGCCTAGTCCATCCTGGGTCGAGCTTCATCCCGGGAGCGGGGCATGGCGTCTCTCTCAGGCGTCTGCTGCTGAGAGGAGAGCTTTCGAGTCTCTGACCTCACTTCCTCTTCTTCCCAGCGTTCTGTCCTGTTTTCTCCTCCCACCTATCCTCTAACCAATAAAATGGGCCAGGGCAGTGCCTTTATTAGCCAATGACCTTCCTCCATCAGCTGTGTGTCTATGCATTCAGTGTCATCTCATGACAACAGCATTTTACAACACTTTTTCCTATAGTACAACTCTTAAATTCTTCCCACCCTCTTTTCTATGATGCTGGGTCTTATCAGGGGCTCGTTATGGTATAGGTGTCCCATTTAATACTGAATACTTGTTAGCCACTTATTCTAAACATGCTAATCAGAGATGAGTCAAAAAGAACATTTTTTTTCCTCCCAGGCTGAGAGCCACCAGTCTATGGGAATAAATATAAATATTAGGAGGCAGTTTGACATGTTTGTATAGGAAAACAATGGTAGCGTATATCCTTCCCCAACCCTATGATTTTGACCAAGTTTTATAGAATCAGTTGTGAATTCCCTCCCATAGAATATATCTCAAATCCAATCACAACTCAGTTGGTTATTCCCATAAGCCTTTCATTTTTTTATGTTAAGCTATGATATGGTTTGTTATTATGTTCACTAAAGTGCTTGCTCACAGAGAATGGTCAAATTATATTTGTTTAAAGGTTGCCTTTGCTTCCTACTTCCTAATAAGCCCTGTCTTTTTGACGGCCACTGAACTGATAGATCCCTTGCCTATTCCATCCAGGCTGCAGACAGATGTGGAGCTCATGTGGTGGTTGGAACTTACCAAAACTTCCCCTCTTGTCAATCCAGGCAGCCCATTTAATACCAGGGCAAGGTTTGATTTGAGAGTAGCCAAGGACAATGATATTCCCACAGTGACTTCTTATGACTGAGTTCTGTGAGCTGAGGGTCTTGAAGGTCTCCTTTAGAATTTAGAATGCCTTGTTTTGGGAAATGTAATCTAAATTCTAAGCACCATCAGAAAGCAAACATTTGGGGATGATGACATGACTCAGTGGATACAGACAATTGCAGCTAAGGCTGAAGATCGAATTTTAATCCCTAAACTCTACATGGTAGAAAGAGAGAAGCCACTCTTCTAAGTTGTCCTCTGTCACCATATGCACACAATGGCACATGTCATCTGCTGCTTTCATAAGTGAACTAATTAAATGTAAAAAAAAACAAAATGTAGCCCTGACTGTCCTGGAGGAACTTACTGTATAGACCAGATTGGCCTTGAACTCACAGAGATCCACCCGCCTCTGACTCACCGGTGATGGCATTAAAGGATTGTGCCACCATGCCTTGTTTTATTCTTCAACACAACACCTATCATTGCTGTGCTGAAACACCTTGACCAAAAGAAACTTGGGGAGAAAAGAGTTTGTTTGGCTTACACTTCCACATCACTGTTCATTATCAAAGGAAGTCAGGACAGGAGCTCAAACAGGCCAGGAACATGGAGGGGTGCTGCTTACTGACTTGCTCCTTATGGCTTGTTCAGCCTGCTTTCTTATAGGACCTAGGACCAACCAGCCAAGGATAGCACCACTTATAATGGGATGGGACCTCCCACATTAATCACTTGCTGCAGGTGGTGAGGGGTGATGGTGAGGCGTCTTTCTTATACCAAGAGGCAGGTGTGTCCTGCTTTCCATTTTGCTGCCTTTAGGGCAAGCTTGCCCTTGCTGGTGGGAACAGCATCAGTTCTATTCTGCTGTTCAGGTGAGGTGTAGAACCCTCTCTTCTGCCTCTCAGTGAGGGGCAGGACCAGTTTTCCCTAGCCTTGTAGACAGTGAGGGGGTTAGGGCCAACTCTGCGCAGCTCTTTCTGCTTGGCCGTATAGGTGGTCATAAACCCAAACATGGACCCTGTCTAAAGCCCAGGCTTCAACATGGCCCTGGGTGACAAGTATGCCATCCGCATTAGCCTGTTCCCTACCCTTTCACCTCTTCAGATACGCCTCTGTTGGCAGACATGGCAACTCCTATAAAGGAAAGCATTTCTTTGGGACTGGCTTATGGTTTCAGAGATTTAGTCCATTGTCTTCATGGCAGGGAGCGTGGTGACAGGCAGGCAGACATGATGATGGGGAAGTGGAGAGTACTTCATTTAGATTTGCAGACAGCAGGAAAAATAGAATCACTGGGCCCCACTTGGGATTCTGAACACCCCCTTCCTCTGTACATACACACTTCGTCCAATGACCCCACACTACCCGAACAAGGCCTAATCCATCTCAAGTAACACCACTCCCTATTGAAACAAGCATTCAAGCATATGAGCATACATAGGCCATTCCTGTCCTAACCACCGTAATCATAGTTTACATTATTAGAGAAATCATTCATTCATTCATTCATTCATATATTCTTTCATTCATATGCTTTGCATCTCCTAGGCTATCATTCATGTAAGGATTTTTATATACATCAGGCACTTTCTCAAGTACTTTAATCAGTTCATTTAATTCTTTCAATACCTAATTCATCTGACACTACAAGAAATGAATCAACTGGCTTAACATTATATAACTTATAATGATAGACTCAGAATTAAACCAAGATGTCTGATTCCAGAGCCCTGTGTCTTCACTATTAGATTTACAAATCTCGGTCCTGGAAGACAGTCAGTAACTATTCAATTAAAAAGACATAATTCAGAGAGTGCAGAGGGCTATTAGACAATGAGACTGGACAACTAGGAGGTCAGGGTGGGGTAGGGGCTACTTTCCCTAGATTGCCAAGTTCTGCTACTTAAGCCATAGCTGAACCGTGATATAAATGACCATGAGGAACAAGGCAGAGAAGAAGATCTGAGGAAGAAATGTTTCCAGTGAGAGAGTCAGCTAAAAGAAGTTCTGAAGGTGGACCTAGTATAAGGGTCGATGTCTTAGATCCCCTAGACTAGCAAGTGGCCATCCCCGAGCTCTTGTGAGTGTTGCCTGCTCTCTGTTCATGACAGCAATTGCCTCCATTAGAGGAGACGACCTGAGACTAAATCCACTGTCAGGAAGGAGCCATAGCCAAAGAGTGATTGGTATAATATGCCAGTCTCTTGCTTCAAATAGGTCATGAAACTACAAAGTTGAGCACAATCTTTAGTAGGAACTTTTCCTGATGTCTCTTCTTTTCCTCTTCTTTCTCCCTAATTATGTCACTCATTTGTTCTGTAAGCCTTCTTCCAACAAACTGCACACACAGAAGAATTCCCAAAGGCTGATATCACGAGGAAACAACACAAGGGCCATTTACATAGCTAATGCAGAATCGGTGAAAGAGTGGCATGTGATAAGAATAAATGAAGGAGACAGGGACAGCCTAAAGACAATTCTGTGTGCTTTCCCCTAAAGCCTTGGGAACTCTTTGGAGGATGGTTTAGACACAAAAATGCTTTCTGCAGCTGCAACGTGAAGAACAGACTGTAAGGACAAGAAAGGTGAGGCCGGGAACCCACTGGTCATCAACTTTCACATTCCTGCCTTGAATTAAAATAGCCCTGGAGGTAGAGGGGAGCAGAAGTTAGATTAGCGACATATGGCAGCGGTGGAGTCGGGATGTTCTGATAAATTGGTAAGGCGTGGCTAAGAAATTCAGGATTAGCAGGTAGTCAGACAAATGACTCAATTTGATGAGTAATGCTTGCTTCCCTCTGCATCCTGGGAGTTTCTCAGAGCGGTGCTCTGCTCTTCAGTCCAGTGTCTGTATTGGCAGATGAACTTGAAATGAGTGACGCTTGATTGGAAATGACACACAGGAGTCATTAGAGGAAAACAACGCCAGCATCTGATTGTGTAGACTCAGGTCCCTTTACTACTTTTGCCCCTCAGATTTATCTCTCTGACAGCTGTAGTGTGGCTTTGATTAGGTACTCCATCTAATCCCAGGGAAGGCAACTCCACAGCTCCCTGTGCTCTTTTGGCAGGCTACGCTGTGCGTGGCTTCTTTCCACAGCAGTACCTTGATTAAGCCAAGGCCATGGCGCTGCACAGCGTCAGGGGGAGCAGAACCCAATTTGCCTGTTGCTCCCAAAGCCAGGCGGATGTGAGGGGGAAAGCAGCGTGGAGTGACAGTGTCAGAGGGATTATTCCGCCTTTCTGGAGGCCTGCTGGAGTATGGAACAGATTAGGCTACCCGGAAGCTGCGAATGCTGCAGGTCATGCTGAGAAGGTGGTGAGCATCCCAAGGGGTCAGGCCTCCCTGATTTCAGGGCGAGGTTTGGAATGAGCTGGAGGCTCTCTGAATGGGAATCTAGGCTCCTGGTGGAGGAAGGGAGCTTTCTTTAATTCTCCTTTGTTCAAGAAATCTATTTTTCCCTCTGGTGGGAGGGAAGGACACGTAGATGGCCAGCATTTTATTAACTCTTCCTAACTTTCCTAACATGGGGAGGGAAATAGCCACACCAGAGTCTTACGGTAGTGCATCACTCGCAGAGCTCTTAGGGACTTGGAGATGCATGATTAGGAAAGCAGATGCAGGCATTCAAACTAAGGAAAGTAATTCTGAATCATAGGGAGATAATTAACAGACACAAATAATTGGAGGGACAGAATCCACATGTACCTTTTAATTGATGGAAGGAAAGCATTTACAGTGTGAACAATAAGTGGAAAAGAGGTCACAGCTTTCCTTGATCCACACTGCCCAAGCCAGACACCCCATCACTTCCTGTTTCATACAACACCATTGTGCCTTGACTTGAAGCCAAAGTAAGTAATTAGTTTTATATCTTTAGGTGTGCAAGCAATGTTTATCTAATTTTAGGAAATATCACTCTCTATTATCAATATCATGCACAGTGTTTTTTTTTTTTTTTTTGTTTTTCGAGACAGGGTTTCTCTGTGGTTTTGGAGCCTGTCCTGGAACTAGCTCTTGTAGACCAGGCTGGTCTCGAACTCACAGAGATCCGCCTGCCTCTGCCTCCCGAGTGCTGGGATTAAAGGCGTGCGCCACCACCGCCCGGCTATACAGTGTGGTTTTTAAGATGACCAAAAGGCACATATACAAAGCCCAACACAGAGCAAGGGCATCTTTGCTACTGAGTTAGCAAAAGATGACTGTCCCCTGCCTTCTGCTTTTGCTCCAAGCAGGTGAAGCTTTGTCTACAGAATTAGTGAGCCAGTGCCTGTCCCCTGCTAGAATCATATTAGAAATTCCCCCAAAGCCATACATCAAGGTGCCTTGTGTCAAAGTCATTCTAATTCTGTTAGTTAGATCTAGGGGAACCAGTGTGCCACACCCATAAAAGAGGGCAGAAGATGTTAGGCTGAGGGACTCAGCAGGCGTTAGAGATGTGGTCTTGAATTTAGGGGTGATGTCAAAAGTAAAAAATAGCAAGGGGAAGGGCAGGGAGGGTAGGAGCCAATGAGCCGAGCCATGGAATAACAAGAGTGAGGAGAACAGGGGGCAGGCCAGTGTGGTATTGTGGGAATAAATTTTATTGAGTTACAGACAAAGAATAGGGGAAACACCACAGGACACTTGAAATGAATAGCAAGTAGGGGAGGTTGGCGGGAAACTAGCATCCCTGAAGAGGAAGAGAAGGCCTCATCTTGAGACAGGAGTGCTTCTGAGTGGGCGGACCTCCTAGGGCTTTGGTTTGCTCAGCTTTTGAAAGGAATTTTGTACATTGTGGGGAAAAAAAGATTTGGATATTAGTGGGTGTGGTAGTACAAGTGTAAAATTTCAATATTGGTGTACAGGAAAGGGCTGAAACAGGAGCATTGCAGGTTCCAGGCGAGCCTGAGCTACATGGTGTGACTCTCAAAACAATAATAAAATAAGAGAAACAACAAAAAGTAATTAGAGAAAACCAATCTAGAATCAAAAGAATAAAACCAGCCAACTGTTCAAACAAATGAAAAACCAGCAACCCAATGTCATTCTTCTGCATGTATTTATTCAACTATCCTTAGCCATTGTTGATAACCAATTAATTGAAATGTATGGATTTATTTCTGGGCTCTTTTGTTTCATTGGTTAATGTGAGAGGCTTGCACACTGTAACTTGACATCTATGCAAGCATTAAAGAAAAAAACTTAGGAAAATATGCTGAGTGCTTGTGGATTGAAGTAATTAACATGGTTAAAATGTCTGTAGTACCAAAAGTGACTCACAGAATTAGTGCAATCCCTATCAACATTCCAGGCAGCTTTCACAGAAATAAGGTAGGATGTGGTTCTGAAGTTCACAGAACCATGACCTGTCTGATTATCTAAGATAATTCAGATAGAAGGAACCAAATTGAAGTCATCTCATAAAAGAGCCACATTGTATCTATAAGTAGTAGTCACCAAAAGAATTTTTATTCTAACTTTTATTTTATTTTATTTTTTTAAACTTTTGAGATGGAGCCTTATTATACCACACAGGCTGTATTCAACCTCACAAGATAACCAAGACTGGCCTTGAACTTGAAATATCCTGGCCTTCCGTGATGATAGGCGTGTACCACTAGATCTGACCTCTGAAAAGACAGTTTTGTTTAACAGAAGAGAGGATGCAGCAAGGTGCAGGAGACCAAGAAACAGGTTTCACATTGATCTGGTGCCTTCCACCTTTAGTGATGAATTCGGTATCTGACGATGATTGATTTGTCAAGAGCATGCAGGGAGGAGACAGAGACTACGAAGAGCCTGGCAGAAAAGGACAAGCTAACATGGAGTAGCTGAGCAGGGACATGGCTGGTGTGAGTATGTTTGTTTATCTTTGAGTGAGAAGATTGGAGCCAATGTTGTTGAACTGTACAAGTCACCAGCAGAGACAAAAGAGAGACTATGGTCTCTGAAGGGAAGCCCAGCATGGTGGGAGGCAGGTGAAGGGGTTAACCTGTCCATGTGGCAGGGAACATTTCTTCCAAGATGAGAGGGAAGGAGGAAAGTTTGGGTGATGATCCAAAGAAAACTGCAGGAGCTTGGGAGGAAACTGTGGGAGTTCTCATCAGATGTTCTCAATTTTCCCAGGGAAGTAGGTGGAGAGGTCATTCCTCGGAGCAGAGAGGCAGGGAAGAAAACAGTTGGAGGAGAATGAAGGCAATGGAGAAGGCTGTGGCACGAATTCCAGGGCAGAGAATAAAGGGCCCGGTAGTGATAAAGGGGCTGTGGCAGGCACCCAGTCCTCTGACTTCCAAGGTTCCCTTTGCATGTTCACCCTGCCCAGCCCCTTTGGCTGTGCTGCAGGCAATGGGCAAGAGCACATTACAAGCTGAGAGGCCATTGAAAGGACTGAAAGGAGGGGAGACAGCACAGGGAAAAATGAATTGCTTTGAAATAGCCAGTGAACACGACATTGCAGATGCCAGGACTCTATAAGAGAATAGAGGAGGTTGGTTGAATAGTCAGCTGTCAAGTGAATCTCTCTGGGACACATCTTTAGTGTTTTAGAGGAATGGGGGAACACAATCATGTATTGGATTATCCTGATTCCTCTTGTGGCTTCTGTGAACCTCAGCATGAAGCTGGTTTGTAGCCTCGTTCAGCTTCATCACCACATCTTAACTCTAATCAATGTGTGTGTGCGTGTGTGTGTGTGTGTGTGTTTGTGTGTGTGTGTGTGTGTATGCGTGTGGATGTGGATGTGTGTGTAATCTTTCAGTTAACAGGTGTCTGATGAGGTGTTTCTATACTGATAAGTATATGATTCATGTCATCCCTAAAGAAGAATGATAGCTCCCTTGAATTTTAATTTTTCAATACCTTTTTAATCCATGATCATCGTCTTTGATTCTGAGAGGTCATTATATTTTCCAGTTTGGGAGAAGACTGTCCATGTCTGGAAACCCAATCTTTTTCCAGTTACACACTGAAAACAGTGGTGTCCGTGGGGATTTGAGCATTTCTTAGTTGATTAGCTTCTATGTGCTGCAGAAATCTGAAGTGAGTTTTGAAATAAGCAGTGATGTTTAGTTTGCTAACTGAGATGAAGAAGAAATTCGGGACTGGCAACACCATGTGTAGAGTGTAGTCTAAATGGGAGACATGAGGTCATTGTTCCAAAATTACTAGTCCTTTCATGATGCTGAAAAGAGTCAGTCAGCTCAATGTGCCTCGGATGTGATGGATAACCACGCTGGGACCAGGGCGACAGGGAGATTGGAATGACTTGGCATGTGTGACGGGTCTAGATTCCAGGCTGCATCCCATGGGAATTACATGTAAACTCTTAGATAAGTATTTTTGTTGTTGTTTTGAGACATTCACTTTTGTATCCCAGAATGCCCTCAAACTCATGATCCCTCTCCTTCAGCCCCCTCCTTTCTGGGATTACATGCATATATCAATATGTCTGAACTTCGGAAACTTTAAACTTTTGCCCCAAAGTTACTCCTTTCAAAATTTCCTATGGGATATGTTTTCTTGGTTTCAAACAAAAGTTTGGAAAGGAAGCAAGGCTGTCCATTCGAATCAGGAGATAATCCCTGTTAACCATTGGACATAAGTTCCAACCGAAGGTAAAATGTGTATTCAACTTGCCATCTTATTTACTATAGAGAGTCCTCCCCTCATCTACTCTGTGAAGGAGGGGATTGGTCCTGAGCTTTGGCAATGAAGTATTTGCTTCAGTGATTAGCTGTCTGACAGATGCTATTTAACTTATAAAGTTTAGGGTGGAGAGAGAATGCTCTACCCTTGATGAGATTTTCATAACATCCCTAGGAAATCTATTAGGAGTGTGTGGTGGGTATTTGAGATTCACAAAAGGTATTTGGGGTTCATAACACCTGGATCTTGCTAAAGACAAAGAGAAAGGAGCTCTACAAGTTCAGAGAGAGAGAGAAAATGGTCCAAGTCAAAAGAAGTGAGTGTGGAAAGGGTTAATCTAGTCACAGAAGGACACAGCCGACAAGGGCTAAAAGAATACAGCCCAGTCAGCAATGTCTCCTGTTTCCTATGAGATGTATCAGGTCCAGTCATGAGCAGAACAGACCCAGGACTGCTGGTTACCAGTCTCAGAATGGAAAAAGCATGACAGGAGGAGGCTGAAAGAAGGTCCTGTGAAAAGGACCGTAAACAGCTCTAAGTTCAGCCACCATGCATTTCCTATTTTCAAAGTCTGTGCATTTTTTATTTTCAGTTTTGAAGGACAAAGTGTTCATTACAGTATTGTTCCATGCTATGGCTTATGACAGACAGCATTATAATGCACTCTTGTTTTCAGTATTAAACACAATTTGGATTCAATACGATAGTGAACTTTGAGGCTATATCACTTGATCTGCAGACAAATTAAGAATACTGCTTGAGAATTTTCATTTTGATACCATTCCTGGTTACCCAGAGGAAACCAATGCTCTGACCTCTATTCTGATTTCTTCTTTCCTTGTGTTTCCTACCAATGGAATCATAACGCACGTTCTTTTTTGTGACTAGCATTTTCTGTTCATCCATATCTTCAGAGATGTATCTATGTTTTGTGTACAGTCGTAGTTTATTCTTCTGCATTGCTGAGAACTTTTCTCTTGCTTGACTGGGCCATGCTTTGGTTTTCTATTCTCCTGGCAGACATCTGGGTTATTCCCATTTTGGAGGTGTTATGACTAAAGCTACTTTCTTCCATATGCCTTTGTGTGCTTAGAGTCCAACTGGACTTTATTAGACATGAAATAGAATATGACTGCAGAAACAGCAGACTGAAAAGTAAAGGAGAAAAGATGGCAACTTATTTATAATCTGTGACAGGAAGATAAGTCACCAAATGAGCAAAGAAACAGTTAAGCTTGATGATGACTCTTTCTTCACTACTTTTCTGGAGTTCTTATTCTATATTGCCCAGTATGTGTATCTGGTGTGTTTTGAGTAAGCAAGGGAAGTAGTGAAGTAAGAAGTACGGTTCAGACCCCTTTAAGACTGAAATGGGTGTTAGGTTAGCTTGACATTCTATGCCAAGACCCAATGGTAGCTTCAGCGGATGATCCTGTTAACACCCACAGTCTCCCAGGTTGGGAGGGTTAGAACAATCACTTCTCCGCAAGCCCTACTTTAGTCTTTTCCATGAGAGTTGTGGTAAATTCATCCTTCCAGATGACCAAACTGCAGAAATCATTGACTCATCTGTTCTCTCACCTTACATTCCATCTATGCACAAGTCCAGGGGAACATATATCTAAACCTCTCCTGAATCCAACCATGTTAGACCTCGTCACCGTCTCGGGAGCCTGCTTCTGACTTTCCTGCTCTTTAACCGATCATTTCTTTAAAAAGATGCCTTTTTTTTTTATTTTCAACCATTTATTTGGAGAAGACTGACGACTACAATTAACAAATGCAAACAGCAATGAAAATGTTCAGAACAACCCATTGCACCTTACATTTGACATTTGCTCTGATATTTAAAGGTAGTATTAACAATTATCAAATTGTTCACATTTATTACACATAACTCTTTTTTGGGTTTGTTTGCTTTGTTTTTTGCTTTTTTTTATTAATTTTTTTTATTGCGAAAAGAAGAAAAAAAACGTAAACAAAAAAACAAGTTTCCACCTCCTCCCAGCCTCCCATTTCCCTTCCCCTCCTCCCACCCTTCTCCCCCTCCTCCCACCCTTCTCCCCCTCCCCCCACTCCTCTCCCCCCCTCCCTCTCCAGTCCACAGAGCAGTCCGGGTTCCCTGCCCTGTGGTAAGTCCTAGGTCCTCCCCCCTCCGTCCATATCTAGGAAGGTGAACATCCAAACTGGCTAGGCTGCCACAAAGCCAGCACATTAAGTAGGATCAAAACCCCCTGCCATTGTCCTTGGTGTCTCATCAGCCCTCATTGTTCGCCATGTTCAGAGAGTCCGGTTTTATCCCATGCTTTTTCGGTCACAGTCCAGCTGGCCTTGGAGAGCTCCCCGTAGATCAGCTCCACTGTCTCAGTGGGTGGATGCACGCCTCGTGGTCCCGACTTCTTTGCTCATGTTCTCCCTCCTTCTGCTCCTCATTGGGACCTTGGGAGCTCAGTCCAGTGCTCCTGTGTGGGTCTCTGTCTCTATCTCTATCCATCACCAGATGAAGATTCTATGATGATATGCAAGATATTCGTCAGTATTGCTCTAGGATAGGGTCATTTCAGGTTCCCAATCCTCAGCTGCCCAAGGAACTAACTGGGAACCTCATCTTGGGCACTAGGGAGCCCCTCTAGGGTCAAGTCTCTTGCCCACCCTAAACTGGCTCCCTTAACTAAGAATTGTGGTTCCGTGCTCCCCTATCCACCTTTCCTTTATCCCAATTCTCCTGTTTCCCAGGTCCCCCCTCCTTCCCTTCTACCTTTTCTCTCCCCATCTCCCTTTACCCCCATCCCACCCCATCCCCAAGATCCCATTTTCTCCCCGGAAATTTGGTCTACTTCCCTTAGCCAAGAGGACAACTATATGTTTTTCCTTGGGTTCACCTTCTTACTTAGCTTCTTTAGGTTCACCTCTTGTAGACTCCGTGGTCCTTATTTATGGCTAGAAACCAATTATGAGTGAGTACATCCCATATTCATCTTTTTGGGTCTGGGACACCTCACTCAGGATAGTGTTTTCTATTTCCATCCATTTGCATGCAAAATTCGAGAAGTCATTGTTTTTTACCGCAGCGTAGTACTCTAGCGTGTATATATTCCATACTTTCTTCATCCATTCTTCCATTGAAGGGCATCTAGGTTGTTTCCAGGTTCTGGCTATTACAAATAATACTGCTATGAACATAGTTGAACAAATGCTTTTGTCATTTGATAAGGCATCTCTTGGGTATATTCCCAAGAGTGGTATTGCTGGGTCCAGGGGTAAGTTGATCCCGAATTTCCTGAGAAACCGAAACACTGACTTCCACAGTGGTTGCACAAGATTGCATTCCCACCAGCAATGGATGAGGGTACCCGTTCCTCCACAGCCTCTCCAGCAAAGGTTATCCTTGGTGTTTTTGACTTTAGCCATTCTGACAGGTGTAAGATGATATCTCAAAGTTGTTTTGATTTGCATTTCCCTGATTGGATTAAAGACCTCAATATCAGCCCGAACACACTGAACCTGATAGAAGAGAAAGTGGGAAATACCCTACAACAGATGGGCACAGGAGATCGCTTCCTATGTATAACCCCAGAAGCACAGACATTAAGGGCAACATTGAATAAATGGGACCTACTTAAACTGAGAAGCTTCTGTAAAGCAAAGGACATGGTCACTAAGACACAAAGGCAACCTACTGACTGGGAGAAGATTTTCACCAACCCCACAACAGACAAAGGTCTGATCTCCAAAATATATAGAGAACTCAAGAAACTAGACTTTAAAATGCTAATTAACCCAATTAGAAAATGGGGCACTGAACTGAACAGAGAATTCTCAACAGAAGAAGTTCAAATGGCCAAAAGACACTTAAGGTCGTGTTCAACTTCCTTAAAAAGATGCCTTTTGAAGCATAAGCAAGACCATGTTCCTTACCCGTTCACGAGCCTCCAAGTCTAACCCTTTACTGTGCCTTCTATGGCTCTGTGTGGCCAGATTGCTTGCTTTGCTACCCCACATCGTATCCTACTTTTCCTCAGTTACCATTTCCACGGCGGCTTAGTTGAGCTTTCTCTATTCTGCAAGTTTTTGTTTACTGTTTGGAAGCGTTACGTTTCTTCAGATACCTGTGAGCTTAGCGGTACCTCTTTAAGTGCGCATGGAATATTGTTTTATTACTGAAGACTCCTTTGAGTGTTTTCTTTGAACTCTTCTTTTTGGAATGTCATGTGGGTGATTGTAACATAAAGGGCTATGTTTCTTTGTGTATATCTGTGCCCAATAGGCAATTCCTTGGAAAATGTTTTCCTTGCTCTGACTAAAAAGCTAAACAGCTTAAAGAAGCACAGTTTTATCCCAAATTAGGTTAGAATCCCAAAGAGTTTCCATTTATTTTTGTCATCTATCATTCAGCTATATAATACTAATATGATTTAATACATATTTTGGGGCTTGGTGAAATCATACAGAAGCCTGTAGCTTCATCCATACATCTGAGGGACAGTGGTGAAGTTGTTCTAGAAATAACTTGAGTTTTTTTTTTCTTCAGGTTGTACACTGCATAACCTGGAGCAAGTGGAGTACTGATTCTGTTTAAGTTCCCCATCTTTAAGGTAAGGCTCATAATTCTTTTATATTTGACTCCAAACTGAGCTCAACATGAACTATTGGTATTTAGGGTTTCAGGAGCTTTTTTTGGTGAACGTTATTTATCTGCCACATAAAGCTGATATGAACTGTGTAAAGTACAGCATGGTATGAAATTACGACACTAAGAGATTGAGCCACCAAGCGTGCTTCTTGGGCATTGTTATCTGTGGGTGTCTGTGTCGAACATGACTTTCTCCTCAGTTATTCCAGAGAGATATATCTGAGGGCAAGGTGGTTATCACATGAAGTCTGACTCTCCTGGAACCTTCTGTTCCATGCCTTTGGTGTTTGCAAGGTGATCATTAACTTCCAGGTGGCCTCCCATTTTGACTTCGGCAAAGGGCCAATTCCTTGATTCTATCTCACAATGTAACTTCCAAAGTAAATGTCTATTAAGCCTTTGTGTAAACATTCCAGGCTTGTAGCAGAATCAACCAAACATAAATCACATGCAATGAAAGGGGTGCAGGAGAATGTGTAAGTTTGAAAAATGAAAGACTACAGTGTGGTTTCCTTGTGGATCTCTGTCCTCAGTGACCTTGGCTGAGACTCTCTGGTCTACATCACAATTCATCATCTAGGTAGCGGTTTTTCAGAGATCCAAGTGGTCTCTGCCCAAATATAGAGAAAACAAGCTCTCCGCACGAACAGATGTAAAGTTGCCTATTTGCAATCGGGTTTAACCAGCAGAGTTACATCAAAGCCAGATTGTCCCGTATCCTTGTCACTTACTGTATCTTGTCCACATTAAGAGGGTTTGGCTAGAATTCAAAGAGAGATGCAGGCTGATTCGGTTGTTTTGCATTAGCATGCCTTTCTTCTTTATTTAGAAATGAATGGTGGGTAAGAGTTCTCACTGTTATCAACTTAGGTTGAAATTTCTTTTTCCTTCAGGAAGAAGGGGAAAAGATGAAATGGACGATCTCCCTGAGGAATAGAGACGAGTAGAGGAGAAGTATTTGGTGAAAGCTGAGGGCTTGGGCTGAGTGCCTTGAGGCATTCAGGTGTAGACTTTCAAGTGAAATCTTGTCTTGAATATGCATCTGTAAAACGGTAATTTGTTTAAAACTGAATCCAAGGATTCACCTACCTGGAGCTACTTCTACACAATGGGGTTAGCCTATTGACAGGCAGGCATTTCAAACAGGGTCACATTTTAAAATAAAGAACTTTCATTTCAGACAACCTCTTTACATATTTGGCAGGGCAAGACATAATGCCAGTTCCCTTATTTAAAAAATATTGTTTTAAAACCTTTTTTTAAATCTTTTCTTATCAATCATCAATCAAGAAAGTGCATCATGGGCTTGTCTACAGGCCTGTCTGGCTGTGGCATTTTCTTAACTGAGGTTTCCTCTTCTTAGATGACTCTAGTTTGTGTCAAGTTGCTGTAAAGCCAGCCAGTATGATTGACCTCTTATCAACTTGACATACAAACAAAACACTTCACTGTTAAACAGTAACTGTTCCTTCCTAGTTCACTGCAGGATCTCAATATTAATGCTGAAATATAAAACACTCCAAATATTTACAAACACCACTGTCTACAAGATTCAAATACTTAAAAGTTCTGCATCCCTATTTTAGAATAGTTTATTCGGAACCTCTCTAATATTTCAGTTTCTCTAAAGTTGCAAAGTTTTGCTGAAATTTCAGACTCTTCAAAAGTTAAGTCTCTCTTAACTATAGGCTCCTATGAAGGAAAAATAGAGATCTTCCTTACTCTAAAAAGGGAGGACAGGGAATTATCCCAATAAATCAAGGCAAAAGCAAAGTCCAACAGTTGAAGCTCAGTGCCAGACTTCCGGGAATCACTATCTTCTAGACTCCAAAGAGCTTGTCACAGCACACACAGATCATCCTGTAGGCTCAGGCTGGCTCCACGCCAAGACTCCTGCTGTCCTGGATGGTTGTCCTATGATAATGGCATTTAAAAAATGCTGGGGTCTATACTGCAACTCTGTTGCTGCACTTTCTCCAAGGGTCTCTTCAAACATCTTTTCAGTGGCCCTAACCCTGCCACATAGTGCCAAGCCTCGGCTGCTCCACAACCCCTTTATGCCTTCAAAACCAGTAGCATCTGGATGACTCTTAGGTACCCAGTTCAGCTACCAGCATGAGAAGTTGCTTTGCTTGCTCTGGATCACTGTGTCTGTGTACTGACCTTGGGGAAATGCTCCCAGATATATGGTCCCCCACCGTGCTTGTCTTTTCTTAATCACTGCTAGTTTCTCAGCTCCAGGTAACTAACATCAGTAAAGCAAAGGTTTCACCTCGGGGCTGCTGATCTGTTAGTCATGTCTGATTCTTCAGCCCCAGAGAAACAGAACCACAGGCTCCTAACTCAGAATATCATCTCAATGGTCCCAGGAGAGGCTCTGTTTCCCTCTGACACTTCACAAGCCCAGCTTCATCGTTTGCATCGCTTGCAGCGTTATCTTCTCAATTCCTCAGCAACGGCTTACCAAGTTTTCAACACCTTTCAAGGCTTTTCTGGGCCTCAGCTCTAAATACTACCACAAACATCTCCAAAAATAAAGTAATAAAATAAATATGGTCAGATCTGTCATAGGAGGAGTTCTGATTACTGGCTTGCTCTTCACGGCTTGCTCAGATTGTTTCCTTCCAGGACTATCTACCCAGGGATGGCACTGCCCAACGTGAGCTGGACTCTTTCCCATCAATCATCAGTCATGAAAAGATACCACAGTCCTGGTCACAAACCAATCTGGTGGTGGCATTTTCTCAATTAATATTCTCTCTTCCCAATAATTCTAATGTATTATGCTGACATAAAACTAGTCAGCACACATAATATGTTCCTATTACCGTCACTTTCACCCTCCTCTTTGCACCCTCCTCCCTTTTTTCTCTCCTCTTTCCTGCAAGTCTCTTTCTTACATGTATGCCTTTTTTTAATTTTGTTTTGTGACCAACTTAATTTAACTAGTACTGCCTATGTGGCCATGGGTTTGGAACTAACCTTAGGAGCCCCGTGGGTTCAACAGTAAGTATACAGCCAAAAACGGGATGCCTGCCCCTTCCCCAGAATCCATCAGCAGCCAGCCCCTGATTCAGCAGAAGTGGACCCCTTCTGAATTGATACTGACTGTTGACAGGCCTAGTTTTGTGCAGGTCCGTTGGATGCAGCCTCTGCCACTGTGAGGTTATTACATTGGCTACGCAACATCCCGAAGTTTGTTTCCCAGGCTTTCACTCTATCTTATAACTCTCACATTTTCTCTGCCCCACCATAGTGTCCCTGAGTCTTAAAGAGGGTGTCTTGAGTGTCCTTTTTAGGGCTGTCTTAAGTTAGGGTTCCTATTACTTTGACAAAGCAGCACGATCAAAAAGCATGTTGGGGAAGAAAGTGCTTATTTGGCTTCTACTTCAAAATTGCTGTTCACCACTGAAGGGAGTCAGCTCAAGAAATAAAACAGGGCAGGATCCTTGAGGCAGGAGCTGGTGTAGAGGCCATGGGGCAATGCTGCTTACTGGCTTGCTTCCTCTGGCTTGCTCAGCCCTCCTTATAGAACCAAGGACCAGCAGCCCAGGGATGGCACAACCAACCTATGCTGGGCCTTCCACCATTGATCACTAAATGAGAAAATGCCTTACAGCTGGGTCTTGTGGAGTCATTTCCTCAACTGAGGCTCCTTCCTCTGATGACTTCAGCTATGTCAAGTTGACACGCAACCAGCCAGTACAAAGGCTAAGTTCTACTGTTAGCACCATGGGCAACTTTCATCTCTGCGTTCATTACCTTCATGGCAAAAAGAACATTCTCTGATTAAGATTGAGAGTAATGTTTGTCTAAGAACATAAAAATGAGTATTTTGAAGGCTTTTAGTATAGTGGTACAATGATTACTGGAGCAACCATGTGCTCTCCAAATGATTCTGAGGCCCATTCCACAAGGAAGATTTCATGCTTGGTATTGTAAATGTGACAAAAATCCCATTGCTGTGAAGGTCTTATGTCCTAGGGAGAGATATACTAAGGAGATATACTACTATGGTTTAGATATATTGATTTTATTTTACCAATGAAAGTATATTGTTAAATTTACTCTTACTTGGCCATGTGGTGGTGGTGCATGACTTTAATCCCAACACTCGGGACACAGAGGCAGGAGGATCTCTGTGAGTTTGAGGTAAGCCTGGTCTACAGAACAAGTTCCAGGACAGGCTCCAAAGCTACACAGAGAAATCCTGTTTGAAAAACAAAAGACAAACAAAAAATTGCTCTTTCTTTTTCTTTTCCAAAAACAATACATAAAACATTTACTAGAAGGGTTTTAGGTAGTGTGTAAGAATTTGGAAAAGTTCAATACATTTTCAAATGAATTACTGGGAAATATGACACAGTGTCCTTGCCCAGAAGTTGATTTCCTCTGGCTAGGCTCTTTTTTTTTTTTGAATGCTTGAGATGATCAAAGATTTAAAAAACCAGCAAACAAGCAAACAAACAAAAACTGAACTATAGATGCATTTGTATACATTTCTGACTTGCTTCTATTCCTTTGGCCACACCAAGAGGCCCCAGGCACCTGTATGTAGTATGTGCTGCTTGTATCTTGCATCCCTACTCCTTTAAGCATGTATGTATATGATCCAGTAAGGATGACCCTTGTATGGGTGCTCTCGAAGTCATAGCTATGAAGTCACTGCCCAGAAGAAATAATCATTAGTGGAGGATAAACTCCCCTATTGGTGGATAAATTCAGATGGGAAATTCTGTAATGTTTGGTGAGTTCTGCAGTCATTCAGAGGGTACCTTCACGCTGTAATCCTTGGGCCACAGTAGTCACTATCATGAACCTTATTTTCTTTCCCTTCTCTTTCTGGTTTCTCAAGGACTGCTTATACTAGAATTCTTGTCTCAGGGTCTTCTATGGAATAATTCTACTTAGCCCTGGATTCCTTCAGGAATTTCTTAGGTCAACCATGGAATCTGTTAATCTATTTCCTTACTTCCAAGGTTGAAATGAAAATGTATTTAACACTTGCTTGTACTAGTTCTTTTTCTTCATATTGTATATGTTTATACATGTATAATATGTGCTATATGACGTGTATATGTTTACATGCAGATGAATTAGAGACACATAAAATTTCTACACGTTTACACGTGATTCATCCGATTCTAATGCCAGCACATTGTTAAAGCTCAGGCATCTCAAACCAGCATTCTAATTACAAAACCATTCTATTGTTTTGGGATCAAATCACATCATAAATATGAAGGTAATTTTAGAAAGAGAAACAGTCTATACAAATTATTATGCTTAAAACCTCACTCTTATTCTTTCGTGACTCTTGCCTTTTGAGACAATTTTTGACAAAAAATAGAAATTGGTTTTATGCTCATTATAGTTACTGGAAACTCTTCCTAAGGAGTTCTTTTTAGTCTAAGAGGGCCTGTGTTCCATTCCATACTTGCTGCTTGTTCTACAGAATCATCGGGAAGTAGTCCATGGTCAAGGATTCAGGAGACTTCAGACACTGGCTTCTGAGAACTCTAAGACACTATTGACAATTGGATCACTACCAAAGCACAATCTTGCCACAGACAGACTTGCTGTGGGCATGTGCTCCATCCAGTCTAAGTGCCAAAAATGATGAAAGTCAGGAAAAGGCCGGTAAAAAGTAGAGCTACTTCCTCTATCTGCTCTACTCTGGAGATGTGAGGTTAAAAAGAAGAAGAAGGAAGAGGAGGAGAAGGAGAAGGAAAGGAAGAAGTGTTCAAGTCTTCCTGTGGGCTCTTTCTGGGACCTCTGAACTGAACAGGGTGGTTAAACTTTGCACTGAAAAATGATGCCTTGCCAGAACATAAAAAGCCTTATGGTGGAACCTTGAGTGGAGTTCAAGACATTGCCAGGCATTGTTGAGAAAGGAGAGGTGGGAAAAGGGCTCAGCCTCGCAGCAGAAAACTTGCCTTGTCCTGTGCTTGCTGGAGTAGCTCTGGCATGAGCAACTGGGAGGCAGTTCCTGAGCAACGTAGGAAGCACTCTGCTCCTTCGTAATTGCCTTTCAATAGGTTGTTTCTAAAGGGGACTTAGGGTACTTGTGAGCTGGCAAACCAAGTGGCAATAATGAGATCCACACGGGGCCTGGAGAGAAGTGGATGGGTACAGTAGATGGTGGAGTTGACCTTAGCTCACTTGGAGCTCTAGTGAGCTGTCTTCAGGCTTTGGAACACTGCCACCCTCCTCCTGCAGATGAAGGGATAAACATCATCAGTACACACTGATAAGTGTTTGTTTTCCTTAAGCATTAAGGCTAAGAAAAATAAAGTGGGGAGGGTATCAGGCCTTGGGGAAAGCCTTTAAAAGGTTTCCTGCTTTGATCCTTTTTATGGTTGTCTATTTATAATGGTAACAATCACAGCAGAGAGAAAAAGACTTCAGTCACTCCTTGGATCATTTCATCAAAATTACAAGTGAGTTCTCTTTACTTACGAGTGAGAAGCATTATGTTTTACTGTTCCCCGAAAGCCAGGAGGGGAAATGGTGTGCAGAGACCAAGGTGTTGTTGTGGCCAGTTGCCGTTTCTGAATGCCTGGACAGGATCATCTAGAAGGATGTTCCAGATAACCCTGTCTGCAGGCAGTTTGCAGTGGGAAGAGACCTTTCTGAAGACCATTAAAGATGATTCATCACCGCAGGCCATACACAGGCTGTGCTTTATTATTGAAAAGCGTAAATCATCCCCTGAAAAGTAAGCATGTGTGCTCCACTGTTCGGGGCCCTGGAAAGCCCATGGAGGTACAAGGTGTGATTATTCTTCTGAAGGAGAGTCAAATTTAATTAGAGAGACCAGATTACAATGCATACACTAGTTAGAGAGTACATGAACGTGTATGATTAAGTGTTGAGTTGTGAATTACAGGTTTTTCATGTGCTTGGATTGTCTTAGTTACGATGTAAGAGATGGCCCTGAAGAGGCAAAGTTTGAGTTAGCTCTGTCTTCTTGTGGTATTGGGAACTGAACCCAGGACTCCTTCCTTGCTACTCAAGTTCTCTGCTACAGAGCTATGTCTCCAGTGGGATTTCAATCATTGGAACAGGTTATAGAGTTGAGAAGTCATTCCCACTGTGGCAAATGGTATGGACAAGGACACAGGTGGGAAGGCACAGTTCCGTGTGACACAACTTAACAGGAAAGTTTGGACAAGTGATAATGCAAAATTAAAATGACAGGTAAACGTGGTCAAAGGACTCCTCTGCCCCTCCCAAGTGCACTTATGTCTCGGCTTTGATTATAAATATGCACTAATTATTCATATTTTGTTCATTTGCTAATTATATGATTTTAGGAAAAATTTATATGCCTTTGGTGTACTGTACTGGACTCCATAGTCTGTTTTGGTTTTGTCTCCCCAAAAGTAGGCTTTAATACTAAAAAAAATCTGAAGCATTGCCTATTTGGAAATAACCCTTAGGAACTGCGACAAGCAAGTAGAAACCCCAGGCACAGGTAAAGGAAGGCAATGAGGGATGTGTTACTGGGATATTTGCTGAGGTGAGCAAAGCAAATGGAGTATAATGTCGCTGTGGAACTCTGTGTGCTGCACAGCGGGCTCACTTTAGGGGCAAGGGTGTTCAAGAATGTGTGCAACTTCCATTAATTATTAAGGAAAGGCTTCGAGCATGAGAGAGAGAGAGAGAGAGAGAGAGAGAGAGAGAGAGAGAGAGAGAGTGGTGTGAGTATAAAGAAGTATGTGAACTTGTGTGCGTAGACCAGAGGAGTCAACATCCCTTTGGTGTCATTCCTCAGGTGCTATCTGCCTTATATTTTGAGGCAGAATCTCTCGTATACCTGCGAGGGGCTCAACAGGAGCTCACTACGGGAACTATGCTGTCTGGCCAGTGGGTCCCAGGGATCTACCTGTTTATGCCTCCCCAGAGCTGAGATTACAAATGAAAACCACACCAGGTTTCTTAAACATGATTAACTTTGGCACTCACACTGGTACACTAAGCACCTTGCTCCTGGGATCTGCTGCTCCTGTGGCATTAACTTCTTGATACACTGGTTGCAGAAAAGAAGTTCAAAAATGTCTAGGTGTTTTCAGTAAGGTCATATCCAATGTCAACATCTTTAGGCTTAAGGTCTCGGCTTGTATTTCGTAAGGGGCCTTGGATATGTGCTTGGATCTTCATATTCCATCTGTTCAGGAATGTGGTCTACTCGGAGGCAGTGTAATCTTTGAAAGGGTGACTTTACAGTTTAGGACATGAACAGAAGCATTAAGAAGAGCTCTACTTGTAGCAGGACTCTACCTGAACTGATTTACTTCTCTTCCAAAGAGTTTCCAGTGTAGATCTGAGAGAGATGACTCCTTATCTACATATGAAAATGACCAATGATTCGAGCAATGATTTGAGCCTGAGCGTTAGATTTCTATGGAGAATTTTTATCAGTGAATTCAAGTATCATTCCCCACCCCTGCCAGGAAAACCAAAATCGTCTCATTAAAATTCCACAAGGAAAATATTTAACAATAATATACTCTACCCTTACTCCTACCAAATACTCCCTTTCCTTCCCTCCATAATATGGATCGTGTCCATAGGCTAGATTCAAAATATAAATTCAGACAGTTGTTTAACTAAATAACTTACTTCTTGTGACCATCTATAGCCATGTTTACACCCACTAAATTATAGTCTGCTGGGAAAGAGATCAATTCAGGAGAAGCCATAGTAGAGACTGCATTTAAAAGCAACATTCTTTTTCCTCACTGAATTTGTTTCTTTAATGTTTACATTGTTTTTTGCTCAGTTAATAAGGGAAAGACTTAAAGAAGAAAAATCAATTCACTGTTTTCTAGGCTGTCACAAACTTCTGGAATTGATGGTAGTCTTGAATGATGATTTTCTTTTTCTGAGACAGGGTTTCTCTGTGTAGCCCTGGATGTCTTGGAACTCATTCAGAAGACCAGGCTTACCTCGAGCTCAGAAATTCACTTCTGTCTGTCTCCTTCGTACTGGGACTAAGGGTGTGCACCACCACTGCCCAGCACTTTAAAGAATATTTTTATGGCCCTGCCTTTCCATCAGTATCAAGTTGAATGAATGTTTTGCACGATGTAAGAAAGAGACAACAAAAGTGATATTCAAGTCCCTCCAGTAATATAGTGATGTAGTCGTTATCCATCCTTCTATCCTTCCAATCAACTTATCTTTCCTTCCTTCCATTCACATTCTTGGAGATTTCCTTCCTTCCCCCCGCCCCCTTTTTTTGTAGTTTTGGTTTTCCTTCTGGGTTTGGCATGGCATCCAAGGCCTCAACCATGTAGATAAGCCAGTAGCTGCACAGAGCTTCATGGCTGGGGATTGTTCCCATACCAACCACTCTGGGAAACAGAGACCAACAATCTCTATTACCAACATCTGGGAGAGATTATTTATCCTTATGTAATTAAGGTTTATATCTAGGTGTCACAGAGCACCTTCTCTCCTTTTTAGTGTACGCCATTAGGTAGTAAGTTTTAAACAAAAATATGTAGACATAAGTGAAACATTCTGGGAATAGAGAACAATTTTGAGAGTAGATACAAAAAGCTGGATGATATCCATGGCAACTGTAACAAATGAAAATAGAAAGGTCAGAAAGTAATTTACCTACACAGAGGTCATGGAAGAGTTAATATCCAAACTCCTGTGCTCATGGTCAAAGCAGATGGACTCTGCATCTCCAAAAAATGCCCAGAGGATGCCAAGAGGTTGAGCCTTTGAAAGAAATAGGGCTTAGTTATAGACATATGTGCTTCAGCTCTTGCTGAACAGACTATACACAGACTTGGGATTCTGTCAGTGAGGAGGCCATTCATAGCATGCTAGGCCATGCTCTTGAGCTTCCAAAACTATGAGCTAAATAAACCATTTTCCTTTAGTCTTCCTCAGGGCCTGATGTATATATATATCTGTTGACTAATGCAGATACAGTCACGGAAACAAACAACATAATGATATGTATACACACACAATACACACACACACACACACACACAAACACACACATAGTGCTTCACAAGAACTCAAGTTTTCTACTTTATGTTGGAAATTGTTGAAGAAAAAAATCACATTGTAGAAATCATTAACCTATGATAGACATAGATTTTAGTTGCTATTGTCACACCTGCATGCTGATGGCAGCTATAGAGAGGATAGGTTCACTTGCTTGCTGTGTGTGTATGTTTATGAATATGATAAAATAAAAAGAGATTAAAGTTGATTTGGTGTTGACTGAAGCAGGGCGACTACTGTGTTTGAGGTTACTTTATGTTACTTAATCATATGCTGTCCCCAAAACACCAGAAAAAGATAAGCAGTGATTTGTGGTGCATATAAATTACATAAAATTCTGTCTTTATGCCTTTAATGCATTATTGGCACAAAGTCATATTCTTTCCTTCAGAAAGTGGTCTGTGTCTACTTGGAGGGCATCATGACAGATCAAAGTAAATGTGCTAAAGCTTGAAAATTTAAGTATATTTGATTTTTTACCATTTTCAGAAAAACATTGCTGGGCGCTGACTCCTGTTTGACTTGACTGATATCTGTAAAACTTAGAAGTCCTCTTTAAGTCACATTTTTAAAGGCCACATTCAAGATCAAATTCCATAGAGTACTTGCATAAATACAAAATGTAAATGTTCTTCATAAAACTGTCATTCGCACATACACACACAGACACATAGTCACACACAGACATACACACACAGACACATAGACATACACACACAGACAACACACACACACACACACCCCTCACACATATGTGGAAGACTAGAGATAAAACCCAAGACCTCACGCATGCTAAGCAGGAGCTGAAGTAGTTACCAAAGCATTGATGATGTAATATTTATGGAGAAAGGACTGATCACACCATTTTAGCCACCAACATAGTGAAACAGTGCAACATGAAAAAGACTGAAAACTGCTAGGTTGAAATGGAATCATTTTGAAAATACATTGAATGAAAGAAGCAAGCTAGGATGATGGCTATAAAGATGAATACTATCATTTAGGTCAAAAGGAGAGGAAAGAATGCCTAAATGCATATATGCCTCTATCTCCATACATTTTATTACAGATAATAACATCTGCTAAGACTATGCAATGAAGATGAGCTGTATTCTTGGTGTATCACACGTAAATGCCCATGTTCCTGTGTAGGACTCTCAGAATAAGAAATAAACTTTCAGACCCTCTGGAAGAGAACCTGAAGGCAATCGTATGTGGAATGAGAAGCAAAGAATGCCCGTTAGCATTCATGCATCCAACTTTGGTAACTAGCAAGGCATCTCTCTTTGACATTGGCTCCCTAAGAAGAAAGCACAGAGGACCAGTTGGAGGGATTGGATTAGTGTGATTGTTAAGAGAAAGGGCCTGAATGTTAAATTGCAATCATGTGAATTTTATTAACTTTAAATTGATAATCTGAGAAGGAATATGGCACCAGGATGGGGCTAAGGAGAAATATCCATATACTACCCCTATAAACACTTGCTGGGTTTTTTTTTTGTTATTATATTCTGTTCTTAAAAAATTCTGGAACAGCTGAGACAACAAGACAGGGTGGTCCAGGGATGGGAGAGCAGACACCTGGATTCTCGTGCTTCCTCTCGTGTAGACTTGCTTTGGAAGTTAGTGCTTTCTACAAACCTTTTCATTCCTCAGTTTCCTGTCCCCGATAAGGAACTAACAAGGTTGAACAGGATGCCATGTGACGGTGTACATATTAGAAGTTTTGGAATTTGGTTACTAAACTGGTTTCTATAGAAGTGTGTGTGTGCACCAGTGTGTGTCTATAACCTCAAAATCTCTCAGACATCTATGTTTCTTTCTGTCTTGGTGCACCTGCACTCTGATAGGCATCCCACAGCACTGGGACCTGGAGGAGGAAGAAACAAGCTGATTTCACAAGCCTAATTCTCGAAGGAAGCTGCTGAGAGGCTGAGGGACTTGATCTGGATAGCTCTTCCCAAAATTTGAGGTGCACAGAAACCATGAGCAGATCTTGTTAACATGGGGTCTGACTCCACAGGTAAGGGAGAGTTTGATATTTGTATTTCTATTAGGTTCCTAGGAGTGCCAGTGTTATTGTCAAGCAGATTGCTCTTGGTGCCACAAGGTATAGGGCACAGGGACACATGTTTTCTGAGAGCCTGAACTTCCCTCCCTGCCACTCCTAGGTTTTGTGTTTTTTTCCGTAGAGGACCTAATTAAGAGCTTAGCTTCTGAAAGACCATAAAACAACTGAGAATCGTGTGGAAACTGGAAACTTTGTGGCGTTTCTGCACGTCTTTCTTAGATTTTCCAGTTAGTTGATGTGGTAATTAATATTTTAACACATTTAATGATCTCAATTTGTTTATTTCATTTGTTCTATTTTATGTCTTATCTTCTGAAACCATTTCTAAGTCCTTTGGGGATGTTAAATTAGATCTCTTATGATATGAGTCTTAGCCTTTATTTTAAATTGTTTTCTTAGTGTCTGTAGATTCCTAGAATATTTCTTAACCACTTCCACAGCCAATGAGGTCAGTGAACTGGAGAACAGTTATGACCCTCCCATCATTAATACAGAGCCTCATTCTGACCAGTTAGAGAATATATACTGTAGATGTCCAAGACACCAAGCAAACATTTTCTAGAAAAGTACTTATTACCATCTGTTTTTATATTTTTCTTTGTGTATTTGAATTTAATAAGACCTAATGGCCATTTTAGAGTGAATGACACCTATACTTTATTTCCAAAACCTATATTCCAAGGAATGTTTACTTATGATAACTTCATAAAGATTTGGCATTGAGTGTTTGCTTTTACTTTTGTTTATTTTTAGACTTGTGTTAATCTAACAATGGTGACATCTGCTTTCATTATAAACTACTCCTTTATTTTGTTTTATTTTTCTTATTTTCAGTTTTATTGGGGAATCATCCAAAGACATCTTCTGATGATGAAGAACCACAATAGCCAGGGATGCTGATCACCCTCCTGGGGACAATGATCCACCTTTGGGGCTTCCTTTCAATCCTTCCTGCACTCTTACTTCCTCTCTATCTCCCAACATCCACAACATCTAATCCAGCTCACAAACACAGTTCAGAGGCTTTGCCTTTCCAAACTGCTGCTTCTGTACTTTGTCCTGGCGCCTCACCTCCAGGAACAAGAGGCTCTTTCATATTTATCAGCAATTAATTGCAATCACTGTTGCTTTATGACCTCACAAAGGTCTTCATCTTCAAGGTTCAGTCATTGTTTCCTGCTGTGTGGTGGAGCTCGGTGATCACCATCTTTTCCCACCATTCAACTCCCAGAGGTGCTAGCTCAGATGAATTTTCCAGCCTGCAGCTGGGTGAGGCAGTGGCTCAATCACGTGAGTCAAGTTTTGACATTTAATGGGACATGAATTATCTTTGAACAATGTATTCTCCTGCCTCTAGCTTACTGTGGGCAACTGGGAACATGCTGTCCTGCATAATGACATCTCTGTAATGGAAAGAAAGGTTGATTATTCAGAGGCATTGGCATCTAGGGGAACATTTTGAAAGCATCAGACCTTGGCCTCTTGTCACTTTTACTCTATCTCACTGAAAGTCCAATATATATCCCATGAAAGCGATGATACCACAGAAAGTACACAATGGCACCAACATGCCAGGTGGTGGCCCTCTTCTCTGTACTTCAGATATGAGTATATTATGTCCCTTTTGTGACTCTGGGAGGGCTTCTATCTTACGTCATGGCCTGTTCTTTATATCTGATAGACAAAATGATTTGGTGACCCTCCAAGAACAAATGAAAGGTTCAAGAATCAAAAAATGAAACAAGTTTCAATGGTTAAGTCACTTCGAATAGCCATCCTTTGAAAAGGGAGCAGTCGTCATGAGTGAGGAGCCAATTTTTTCTTTTGGCAGAGAAGGGAAGCGATGATCTTAGACTCCTGGTATGCCTGACGTCCCCTTCAGCCCTTTCTACACTGCCCTCTTTAGCCGGTACTTATTTCACGTGTATCTGCCTCATCTCCAAAGAGACTCCGTTTTCCTCCAATGTAAAAGGCCTATCTTTCTGTCTCATGGTCCTCTCCTGTTTATACTCAGTAGGGAACATAGACTCTGGTATAGCGTAGAAACAACAATATATGCATATAAAATCATTCATTGCCTTACTGCTATTGATATCAAGGGAGACTAGACTGTGTTCCAGTTATTGGTCCTGATGTATTACACAGTAGCCCACTTCATTCTCACTGTGAACTCGGCATATGAGTTCATTATTTGCCTTTTTTGAGACTGGAAGGGCTATTGAAATTTGCACAGTGGCAAGGAGCAAAGTCACAACTAGAACCCCAGGGGTTTTGTTGTTGTTGTTGTTGCTGTTGCTGCTGTTTTGGTTTTGGTTTTTTGAGGCAGAATTTCTCTGTGTAACAGCCATGGTTGTCCTGGAAGTCACTCTGTAAAAAAGTGACCTCGAAATCACAGAGATCTACCTTCCTCTCTGCCTTTCTGAGTGTTGGGGTTAAAGGTGTGCACGACTACCACCCAGCTAGAAACCCAGTTTTTGATAAATGATTTTTCTCTACCATATGGTGGTGTGATTATACATTACTCTCAGCTTTGATATGGCTCTGACATATTTTCCTTCAATTAAAATAGACTTTGACCATCTGAGCCTAGCCTCAGACCCTTTAAGACAAAACAAACAAACAAAGAAGCAAGCAAACAAAGAACATAAAGAAAAGACATTATTATCTTGAGAAACATGTAACGGTAGCCTGGGGTGAGCCAAGAGAATATATAACAATGTACTGTGCTAATATTCTTGACTTATTTTCATATTTTTTCATCACTTTATTTGTGTTTATATTTGTTCTGAGACAATATCATATATAGTTTTTAAATCTTTGAATAAAATTGTTCCATTTGTGGATATATTGCATTCTTCTATGTCCTTTTTTAAAAGAATTACTTATTTGTCATGGCTCAGCAGAAAAACCCAGGTAACCTAGAGTCACTCAATAACAGATGACCTTATGTTAAGCCATTACATTTTGGGAAGATTTGTCATAGAACAAATATTACCTGCTACACATGCTCATTTCAGGAATAATTTCATGTACAGTTTACATAGTATGAGCAAAGCTATGGACAACGTACTTGATATATAGTGGATATTTAATAAACACTGATGCTTGCTTTTCTACCAGTTTCCTAAAGAGATCAGAATTTGTAGACTCCAGCCACATCATGCCAATATTTGTGTTTAGGAAACCCAGAACCATGAGGGGATACAGGAAGTAACTTCTCTTAGTAGCATCGCTTTATGTGAGGCAGGACATTGATGCTTCCTTCTTGCCTTCTCAAACAATAGTGCTTAGAATCCCTTGACTGTTAGAAGAGACTCCAAACATTTACACAGACTCCTGAATTCCTCTCAAGTAAATGATATTGACTCACATTTATAGCTTTCATTAGACAATAGTTGTCAAAAAATAGATAGCACTGATAGAAAAATTGTTTAAATGTTCTGAGTCTTTGCCACCTGATATGAGGCACTTTCTGGGCCTCAGTTTCCTCATCTTTCAGTCAGGAAAGTTGGACCTCCCAACTTGGCTCCTTGCTCCGCCCTTGCTGGAACTCTTCTGGTAGCATTGAAGTCAAACTGGGAACACAACCTCCACAGCCCAGTAGCTCACTCAGACATAGAACTCTGACACTGTTGTTTGTGCCTCAGTTTCCTCCAGGCGTTGTATCACAGTGTGGTTCTGAGGTTTCTGTGATATACCTACGTAAACACGAAACTGCTTAAAACTGCCTGACTTATGGAAACTGTTAACACATATTAGATATTATTTCATTTGGCACAGTCATCTCTTACGCAACAGCACTTTCATGGGATTCAAATGATGAAAGTTCAAATGGTGAACATAAACTCACTGGAGAAAACTATGACATGTTTTGAAATTCACACACACAGACACACACATATGTGCACACACACATGTGCATACACACATACACACAAGAACTAAACACCCTCAAGATTTTAAATTCATAATTCAGTTTTTTCTCACATACTTGGGTGTGGTTTCTTATGAGAAATTTGTCATTTTAGTTCTGACCTTAGGTTTCTTTCTCATTGACAGATGCCTCTTGGCAATACAAGAGAATCAGGATAATGCAGTGTTAAGAAAATAGAGTTCTTTGTAGCTGGAGAGACGGCTCAGAGGTTAAGAGCACATGCTGATATTTCAAAGGACCTGGGTTCAGTTCCTAGGACCCACATGGCAGCTTACAAACATCTGTAATTCCTGTTGCTGGACATCCAACAACTTCTTCAGACTTCCCTGTACACCAGGCATGCATGTGGCTCACACATGCATGCAAGCAAAAACACTCATACACATAAAGAATATAAGTTCTAAATATGAAAATATTTTTTTTTTATTTTTTGAGACAGGGTTTCTCTGTAGTTTTTGGTTCCTGTCCTGGAACTAGCTCTTGTAGACCAGGCAGGACGCAGAGGCAGGCGGATCTTTGTGAGTAAATATGAAAATATTTTTAAAAAAGAAAATAGATTCTAGCTCTGGGTCTGCTACTTGTTAAGTTATTGTAATAGGTATAATGCACATAATAATGCCTACTTTATAATTAATATTTGAGTATGATACATTTAGAAAAGTACCCGGCACATACTAGGTTCTTAAGAAGTAGTCTGAATTAGTGTGTATTCTATTACATTTCCACTAGGATTGTCTTAAAGTAAGCATTAGGAGTGCAAACACCATCCACGGGAGTGTTTCGGGATGCCTTAAGTAGGTATGTGTAGGGATGCTGATGTCAAACTGCCATATTATCTTTACCAAACTAGGCTTCCATAACTCCATATGCTAGGAGTTAATGCCTTACAGATGTCCCTTTCTTTGGAGAATTGCCCTTGACCAAATGGGGAATTGCCTAGCCTAGAATTGCCTGGGAAGTTTTGCAATGTCCCTGCCATTGGGGGAGGCCCATAGCCAATAACTAAGTGATGCAGGGACACAAAAGGACCCTTTGCCTCAGTGAGGGGGAGAAGTAGCTGTGGTGTAATCTGTGCTCCAGAGCTTCCCGTGGGATCTGACGGAGGCTCGATTCCAGCAGAGACCACACCCTCATCCTCTTCCCTCTGATTCTTGTTATCAGCAAATGATTTTCTAGCTAGGCAGGGGGTACATATCTGTAATCTCAGTACCCAAAAAAATAAGTCATGAGGGCAGAAAGTTGAAGGTTACCCTCAGCGACATAGCAAGACCCTGTCTCAAAACAAACAAACAAATACACTACCACGTGAATCCCCTTCCTAGGATCTACTTTGACCCCCATAACTCGGATATGAAAAGAAGAACAGATTAGAAACAGTTCTAGACAGGGTGTGGACATGACCAATGCACTTTCTAGCAGGCCAAGCATCATAGGTAGGTGGAGATTTCATTTCACCTAAGTTTTTGTTTGGGGAAAGAGGCTGCTGTAGCAGACTAGATGTTGTGATGTCCAAAGGACTGTAAGCGCTCTCATTTAGGAACTAGCAGCCATGGGCTCTGTGTTGTTGACGTCTGTGTGCCAAGCACATACAGGCCTGTGGTGGAATATATATAAATCCTATGCATAGATTTTGATGAACAGTGTGACATACCAAATAGACTTGGGTCTTTAGCATCCAAAATGCTCTCCACCCCAAATTCTATACTTGTGACTTCTGACAGTCTGGAAAATTTCTCTTATAATGTAACAGCAACTTTCCTTCCATAGTCTCTGAAGAAGGTTACCCATGGGACTTTGGGAATGTTGAATATGGATTTGGTTTCCTCTGAGGCATTGGCAGGTAGGCCTAGAACATGATTTCCATGGCTCGGTCACAGTCCTCTGTCTCAGAAAGAGATGGGAAGTAAAGTCATGTAAGTACTGATTTAGTCTTTCCAGTGCTGAAGAATCAATCCTTCACCTGGTTCCAAGACTTAGTGCACTCTGAAGTTCTGGCAGGGGTGGGAGGGGAGAATTTCCTCAGTTTTTTCTTTCTCCCTCAAAAGTTTATAAGGCATCTCTTGTCTGACTTCTACACATTCATTGCTACCTCGGTCTCTGTGGGATCTCTCGTTATCATGTTTCTATAAACGGAATTCAACGAACTAATTACCATCTACCACTATGCTCCCCTTTGAAAGATTGTACGCACTACACCCTTTGCTTCTTGCTATCATGGATAAGAATGTGGTACAGCTTCTTAGGGCACCAACTGAAAGTACTTCCCTAATTCAGAATAGTATTAATTGTGTATGTCAAAGGGTACTAGAAGTTAGGATCATGGATCAATTGTGTATAAATTAGAGATGAAGAAAACACACGGGACTATGGTGGGTCATATGGATGTCATATCTGTATGATTTAGTGCCGTGTCCTCTCGTATTACCAAGACAACTATAGTATCTGAACAATATCCCCAGTTATTACTTCTACTCTTTTAAAAATGGTTTTAAACCTCATGAAAAATTAAAATGCAGCAAACGAACGAACACTGCCCAAATAAAGCATGCAGCAAAAGCATGCAACAAAAGCATGCAGCAAAAGCATGCAGCAAGAAGGAGGCATGGTTAGGAAAGCCTTTAATGGCAACAGGATTTCAATACTTTTCTACATTTATGTCACTAGCTTGCATTTCAGAAAATGCCTTTCTCAGTGGAGGGACAAGTGAAGTGAGATTGTTTTGGTTTGATACATTTCATGAGAGGCCTTTGATGGCCAACTCTACTGGTAGAAGATCAGACATTTGTCACCTCAAAGCTTGTTTTCAAGATGCAACTCATTTAAATGTCCAGGAGTGTAATTGGCAGCCTTTGTGGCTCTGGTCAGGAAACATAAATGTTTATTGTCCTAGGAGTGCCTTGCATGTCATTCTGTTTTGGGGACTTTACAGACTGACTTGGTCTGAGAGACTCTTCTCGTGAAGAAGGACTGGGACAGGAAGTGTGTGAAATCATCTCAGGTCAGTGGTGGTTGAGAGGATAATTTTTCTTGTAAGAAAGTAATATCATTTCCACCCAAAAAGCATGAGAGCCCCTGAGGTCGAGGAATTAAGTTCATAGGTCATGATCCATCAGAAAAGACAGATATGGAAGCTCCATGCTGAGCCAGTGTCAGTCAGCCCCAGGCATACTGAATTAGATTTTGACATTGTTACTTTCCCGGCAAAAGTCACCCCCAAACCCCATGAAAATGATATTGAAGTTGGCTTTTGTGAGGGAAAATACAGTCATAGAAAATCCTTGAAGAAGTATATAGAAGATCTTCTGTAATTCAGATGTGTGTGTGTGTGTGTGTGTGTGTGTGTGTGTGTGTGTGTGTTAGGTTCAAGGAGAGTTCTCAGAAAGATGAGAAAACCAAACTCTCCTATAAGATTGAAAGTCTTTGCTTCTTCCTATCTTATGGCTCTGCTCTCAGAGAGATGGGGTTAAAGTGACTGCAGACTACCATCGTTTCCCTTAAGAAATCTTTGCCAGGCAGAGTTTGCCTTCACAGGGCCTGGGGCAGGATGTCGTGGGGGTATGCATTAGCTCTTTAGATCATCATTTCACTGTAAGCAATGGGAGAGAGTTCATGTTTCCTTCCTGCCCTTTCCTATGAAGCATGCAGTTGAGTGGGTGGTTCAGCCAGAGATACCCAATAAATATTTGCTGGCGAACATAATGAAGGCACACTGATGACAGCAAGGTGTTAGCCTCATCCCTTCCTGACTGTTGGAGGTGACACCCATGTGGTCCTCACTCTGTCTCATGGGAGACTTTGATGCACTGGCTGAGCCTGGAGTCTTGGCCAGGATCTGTCTTGGAACACACCGCCTACCTGAATTTTCTTGCCGTCTCTGCTTTCCAGAGCGCTTCATTTCCAATGACAGGAATTACTCTTTCTCCTAACGAGTGTGTAGACAGAAGAGGGAATTAAGGAGACAAGTAGAAACCACCCAGCAAGATGAGTTGTGTGCACGGCAGGGCAGGGAAAGGAGGAATGAAAGAAAATGTTTCCAAACAGTGTTGCGTGAGTTCTATGACTTTCCACTAATCCAGATGTGGATTTGTATGAGCACTCATTCCTAACATCCAAGACAAGATCCAGACAAAACTGCTCCTACTGAATAAATCCAGGAGAGAGGTTTGTTTATCAGGTTCTACATTGTTTGAAAACTCAACATCTGTCAAAGGCTTGTAGGTCTTCGCCCCCCACACTTTCGGCAGGTGCTTCTGGTCCTCATGACACCTCTGAATGGATGTGAAAGAAGCATTCAGTTGGAAAACGTAAGGGGATTTCTATGCCACTGACTCTTGACTCCAGCCAGGCCTCCCTATTTCTTGCTTGCACAATTGTAGAGCTTCGAAATTCTCGCACCTTGTCTTTTCTTCTCAGATATGTCCTCTCACAGAAATATAGAGGCAGACTTCGGCAACATTTTAGTACTGCCTGAGTCTTGAGTCGAGAAGCTTCAGCTGTGGAATGTTTGTTTCTCTCAGCTAGATTCCTGGCTACTGTCAACCCTTCATTAATCTTATATTTTAAGAGATAGATCTTTTTGAATACAGTATAAGAAAAATATAGAAGGAAAGTGTGTGCTGTTGGATGGATCGTGATGAAGGTCATATGCCAACAGAATGGCCTCCATGTCATAGAGCAGAACACAGCCAACAATATTCCGTCTCGCCAGTAGTTCACAGGGGTCACTGTTCTAACTTGTAACCCCTTGGAACTTTAAATACATGGAATCACAGGTTGTCTATGCTTACTTCATCTGTATTAGTTTCTACTCTTGATAGACATCTGAGTCACCTGTAACCTTGGGCAACTGTGAATATGTACTCATGAAAAGTTTTGTTCTAAGTTTGTTTGAACTCCGCAAATGGTAATGATAAAGGGAAATGCTGATAAGTCAGCTATGGGAATTAAGTACCCCAATTTTTCAGACACACTTGTAAGAAAGAAAAGGATTCCGGATATAGCTCAGGGGTAGAAGATTTACCCAGTATACATTCTATGCATTAGGCCACAAATACAGAAATAACTGTTTAAATAAAATAGGGCCCCACCGATCAAAGATTTTATATCTATATTTGTGTCTATTTCTATGTGCTTCTACCTAGAGTATATAAAGAACTCCTGTAAACCAAAAAGGAATAAAGACAAATGGCCCAAATAGTAAAAGAGGCAGGAGACTTGAACATGCACTTCACAAAACAACCTTTGCAAATGGATTTTGGTCCTAGACATGTGAAAACTACACAACGTTGGGAGACCTCACTGTTCGGCTTGACTCACTGTCTCACAGCTCTCAAACCAGGCCACACATCTTCACACAGGCCCCTGGCTCCCAGGGGTTCCTTATCTCTTCTTACACCTACTTATCTTTTAAGGACCTGGCAGAACAGCACCAGCTCTTTCCAAAGGCTTCCCTGGCACCGTGAGGTGGAATTAATTGTTTTCTTTGGGATCCGAAAGTGTGATTCAACTGAAGTCTAGCTGTGATCTTTGTGTCCTCGGTGCACAGCGCTGTTCCCGATGCATGGACGGTAATCAATAGACGCCTTCCTCGCTGGATGCCTTACTTTCCCCTCAAGCCTCCAGATAGGATCTTACACCAGGAAGGTATAGACGGTAACAAAGCCTTTCTATGTTGCACACAGTGTTTACTAGCCAATATAAAGGTTTCATCATAGAGAAAAACGCTGGCTTATCTCCAGAATCATAAGCTCATATTCAATGAATGATATCACCACAGACCTGTAGGCAAGAAATTACCCTGTTTTACTTTGAGCTACATGTTAAGATGTATGTATATATGTATATACATATGCATGTACGGACATACATATGTATGTATATATGTGTATTGAAAAGTTCCATTGCCTTCTAAAAGTAATAAACATGGATCCTGTATGGGTCTGAGCTAGGTCCTCTGCATATACCATAAGGTGGTGCTTGGTGAACTTGTGAGACTCCCAAGAGTGAGACTTGGTGACAAGGGGAAGGGGCAGTGTCTCTGACTCTTTTATGTACTCTTGGGACCCATTTCTTCCTGCTGATTTGCCTCATTCAGCTGGGATAAAAGTGTTTGTGCCGGGACTGGAGAGATGGCTCAGAGGTTAAGAGCATTGCCTGCTCTTCCAAAGGTCCTGAGTTCAATTCCCAGCAACCACATGGTGGCTCACAACCATCTGTAATGAGATCTGGTGCCCTCTTCTGGCCTGCAGACATACACACAGGCAGAATATTGTATACATAATAAATAAATAAATAATTTAAAAAAAAGTGTTTGTGCCCAGTCTTATTACATCTTGTTAGGACATGCTTAAAGCTATTTATTTATTTATTTATTTATTAAAGATTTCTGCCTCCTCCCCGCCACCGCCTCTCATTTCCCTCTCCCTCCCCCAGTCAAGTCCCCCTTTCTCGTCAGCCTGAAGAGCAATCAGGGTTCCCTGCCCTGTGGGAAGTCCAAGGACCACCCACCTCCATCCAGGTCTAGTAAGGTGAGCATCCAAACTGCCTAGGATCCCACAAAGCCAGTAAGTGCAATAGGATCAAAACCCAGTGCGATTGTTCTTGAGTTCTCAGTAGTCCTCATTTTTTTTTTTTTTTTTTTTTTTGAAATGGAGGAAAAGTAGATCTGGGGGAGAGAGGAGGTGAAGGAAGGACTTGGAGGAGTGGACAGAGGGGAAACTGTAGTTGGGATGCAATGTATGAAAGAATAAAAGTAAAAAAAAATACTCATCTTGGTTACTTACAAATTTGACAAAACTTTATCAATTAATTTTGAATATGTTGACTCCTAGCATATAGTCTACAAGGCAAGCACCTAGAGCTTGGTACTGCTGTCTTCAAAATAGTGGCATGGCATACTCTGCTGTGAAGAGTCCTGGCTAACCAAGTAGTTGATACTTTACCACATGCTTAGGCTTCTCAGGCATCTGTGAGGGGATTTCCTGTGAATCTTTATCTTTCCTCAGGTTTTGTGAGAAAGTTGTAGCCTTCAAGTCTTTGTATCACTAATCAATCCCTTCTGCCAGGAAACATGAACATTTTTACACTTCTGTGTAAAATGAGGAGTGTCCTGCTAACATCCTTTATACCTCCATTGGCTCTTCTCCCTGTGAGATGATGAGTCAGGAGCTATGCATGAGATAGCCCAGACTTGGGAATTGCTAGTCAAGGCCTCCTGGGAGGAATTTACTGAAGTTTTTCAACACTTATTGATGGTGCTAAATACTTTGGCTCTAGATATCACTGAATATTAAGGAGAGCATACATTTTATAACCTTCTGTGAAGTCCAAGCCCTCTAAGAAAGATGTAGTACAGGATATACAGGTTTTGACTTGGGAAAGTAAGTTGGGTGGTCCCCCCAACTCTGTTGTTACTTCTGCAACTTCTAAGAAAACACTTATTCTTTTGATGCTCATATTCTAAATAGTTGCTTTGTGCCTGTGGTGGTTTGAATAGGAATGGCCTCCATAGACTCAAGCATTTGAATGCTTGGCCCATAGGAAATGGCACTATCAGGAGGTGTGGTCTTGTTGGAGTAGGTATGGCCTCATTGGAGAAAGTATGTCACTGTAGGGGTGGGCTTTGAGATCTCAGATGCTTAAGCCCAGGCTTAGTGGCACATAGTCCCCCCCCCCCCCGTTATCTGCAGATAATGATGTAGAACTCTCAGTTATCACTCTAGCACCACATCTGCCTGTGTGATGCCATGCTTCCTGCCATTGATAATGGACTCAACCTCTGAAACTGTAAGCCAGCCCAAATTAAATGTTTTCCTTCCTTTGTAAGAGTTTTTGTGGCCATTGTGCCTTCTCACAGCAACAACAACTCTAAGATAGTCCCCCCACAAACTGTTAGGAAATATTCAAATTACAGTTTTTATGAATGTTCTATTTTTAGTAGATTATTACTCATTTTCTTAGTTATTGAACACTTACCTTGTACACTTTATGAAGAACTGTATAATCATTTACCCTCTTAATCCTTCCCCTTAAACATTATTTAACAAAAATTTCTAAATAATTTTTTTGCAAAATACAATTCTATGTGAACAATTTGAGATATCTGTCATAGGCTACCATTATTCTTCATATATTAAAATTTTTAAGTGGTTATTTGACCATTACAATTTTATACATGCATCGATACCCCATAATTAAGTAGCACTGTAATACATCCACAAAAGCACCAAAGTTAGAAAGACTAATAACAATCATAAACCAACACACACTTACTATATAGTGTGGTATGTCAGAAAAGTATGCTACAAAATTGATTTATTAATACTCTGACTTGGATATTATAATCATTAAATTCTTGTTTTATTGATGAGGAAGCTAAGGCTCAGAGTTTAGGAATTTGCCAGAGGATTTAAAATGTAAATACTAGAAACCATTACTTAAATCCAGAAAAACTGGGTCCAGAGTCATCATTCTTCATCACAAGTCTTTGTGGTAAGCCTCTGAGGATAGATGCCTGTGAGCCAGCCTGTAAGATTGACCGCATGGTTTATCATTCAAACCAAGACACTGTTGAGAATAAAGAAGAGTGAAATTAACAGAGCAGATCCCTTACATAAACTGCTGCTCCCTCAAGCAAAACAAAGCTTCCGGCTACCCTCCCTACCAAATAGTTTCAGCTACCCTCCCTCCCCTACCAAGCAGTTCCACCAGTCTGCCTGCCAGCCTGTGGGTCAGCAGGGTTCTCTGCCCTACTGCTCCTTGAGTTCCTTTAGATGCTGCTCCATAGTACCTATAGATACGTTATCTTTGTACACAAAATGCTCCCCTCCTCCTTGATTCATTCTCTGCCTATCATGCGTATGTTCACCACACAGCCTCCAATTCATGGTGCCCCTTTGGGATGATAAGGAAACGTTTATGTGCTTGGTAGACAACGTTGCTCTGATTTTGGTAACATCTGTCTCCTTTGTCTCTGAGTGTGTTATGTCCCCTCCCTGGGCCCCCTCCTCAGACATTAACTAGGTTCGATCCTTCTCCAATCCAGTTAACCCGACCTGGGATAGAATGAACATGTAACAAATACTTTTCAAAAGAAAGGGAAGAGAAAGGGAAAGAAACAAAAGAGACAAAATACTTAACAAAATACTTTTTTTTAAATTTATTTATTTATTAAGGATTTCTGCCTCGTCCCCACAACCGCTTCCCATTTCCCTCCCCCTCCCCCGATCAAGTCCCCCTCCCTCATCTGCTCGAAGAGCAATCAGGGTTCCCTGACCTGTGGGAAGCCCAAGGACTGCCCACCTCTATCCAGGTCTCGTAAGGTGAGCATTCAAACTGCCTAGGCTCCCACAAAGCCAGTACGTGCAGTAGGATCAAAAACCCACTGCAATTGTTCTTGAATTCTCAGTATTCCTCATTGTCCGCTATGTTCAGCTAGTCCGGATTTATCCCATGCTTTTTCAGACCTAGGTAAATAAGGTGAATCCAAAGGCAAACACATAGGCATCCTCAGGAATATTAACCTTCATCAGGCGATGAAAGGAGACAGAGACAGAGACCCACACGGGAGCACCGGACAGAAATCTCAAGGTCCAAATCAGGAGCAGAAGGAGACGGAGCACAAGCAAGGAACTCAGGACCACGAGGGGTGCACCCACACACTAAGACAATGGGGATGTTCTATTGGGAACAAAATACTTTTGTTAAGATTGTATACATATAAAATCATTGATTTTTGAACCAATATGTATGAAGTGCTTCTATTCTTGGTAAAGTACTAGATGTTCCAGTGGTGGCTGACATGAGAAGGAATTCTTTCCCAGAGTATACATTCTTGGTAATAGCCCATTAATAAAGAAGCAAGGCTATTTCATATGGTCCATAAAGCATTAAAAAATAAAATAGATGCATGAGACATGCCCTTTCCACTGTGGCAAGGAGAACATTTTAGAACTTGCCTGAGCATAAAATGTGTTGGCTACTTACCCAGTGAAAGACTCCGGTCATACATTCTGCATCTCACACAGAATAGAACCTGCACTCTGTACACCTGGCCACACCACATTTGTGCGTATCCCAGGGTCCATGAAAATAAAACTTTTGTAATAAAAAAAAATAAAATAGAGAGTAGAAAGAGATTAGATATAGATTTAAGCCTGGTAGTTGCTATAGTTAGAATGTTGCCCCAAATTCACTTTCTGAAACTTAATCTCTATTGTAGTGGTAAAAAGCACGGAGGAATTTGGAGAGGTCGTCATGGATTACTGTGTAACAGGCCTGAAGGGAGTTAGCTTCGACATTTCCTACTAGCTTTTCTACCCCTCTCAGCATATGGATTCACCCTCCACACTGAGCTCCTCACTCCGGATGATAACAATAAGGAGCCTGTTGGGAGCAGAGCCTTGGACCCTCACCAAACACCCACATTTCTGACACCTTGATGTTAGACTTCCCATTCTCAGAACTGAGAGGAAACACATCTCAATTATGGAATCTGGCACTCGGCCATTTTATGAACCAGCACAAATGGCCTAATACAGTACACAAGAGTATTTCCTCCTGGGTCATGTTTGTGATGAAATAGAATAACATGGTTGGAAAAGCAAGGAAAAATTTCACAAGAGCACCAGTAGAAGGAAAACTTGTGCTGGATATGTTATCTAGAAAGGGTCATGTGGTTGGGAACTAGACCAGAAAACGTGGTGGAGGTCCCTTCATCTAGGTCTCTTAAGTGATGACAAGACATTTTGTGTTTATGTAGCATGTAACATTCCGCTGAGTTTTAAAGAGCCATGGAGTTTATTTTCTGTTCTTTACTCTGGTGGCTGACTTGAAAGTAGACTAGAGGAAGATAAAGCTAAAGGCTGGGGACCATGACACAATCCAGTCAAGCATCGCTCACAGAGGGAAGTCATATTTTCCAGCAACGTTTCTCAGACTTTAACAGGCAAATGGGTCGTTGGAAGTTTATAGCACGGCAACCCTAATGCTTCAGTCTGAATTTCAAACAAAATTTCCAGTAACACTACCATTGCCACCCTGAAAACCACGGCAGAAAAGCAAAAACAACAAGAGCAAACAACAAAACGAGTGCGGATAGGTGGCTGTAGTTTCATTGCAAGAAAAGAATCACTGACTGTTCTCTCCTTCTTTGGAGAAGTACAACGTGCAGTTATTTAGATAAAAATTTCATTTCTATCCCTGCTTTATAAATCACCTTACTCTTGTCTGATGGGACCGGAAAGCTTTTCAGGATGGATGGACATTGACACACTCTGTAGAAATGATGAAGCATGATGGCATTATGATAGCATGGTACATCTTAAAAATGTTTTTTATTGATTTTATTAAGTTATACATTTTTCTTTGCTCCCCTCCCATCCTCCTCCCTCCCCTTCTACCCTCTCACATGGTCCCCATGCTCCCTATTTACTTAGGAGATCTTGTCTTTTTCTACTCTCCATGTGGATTAGATTCATATATGTCTCTCTTAGGGTCCTCATTGTTGTCTAGGTTCTCTGGGATTGTGAATTGTAGGCTAGTTTTCTTTCTGTTTTTTTTTTTTAAATCTAAAAGCCACTTATGAGTGAGGACATACGATATATGTCTTTCTAGGTCTGGGTTTTCACTCAATATGATGTTTTCTAGATCCATCCATTTGCCTGCAAATTTCAAGATGTCATTTTTTTCTGCTGTGTAGTACTCCATTGTGTAAATGTACCATATTTCCTTATTTATTCTTTAGTTGGGGGGCATTTAGGTTGTTTCCAGGTTCTAGCTACTACAAACAATGATATTATGAACATAGTTGAGCACATGTCCTTGTGGTATGATTGAGCATTTTTTGGGTATATACCCCAAACTGGTATTGCTAGGTCTTGAGGAAGGTTGTTTCCTAATTGTTTGAGAAATTGCCATACTGATATCAAAGGGGCTGTACCAGCTTGCACTCCCATCAGCAATGCAGGAGTGTTCCTTTTACCCCATATTCACTCTAGCATACTTTGTCATCAGTGTTTTTGATCTTGCCCATTCTTACAGGTGTAAGATGGAATCTCAGAGTTGTTTTGATTTGCATTTCTCTGATAGCTAAGGATGTTAAGCATTTCCTTAAGTGTCTTTCAGACATTGTAGATTCCTCTGTTGAGAGTTCTCTGTTTAGGTCTGTACTCCATTTTTCAAATTAAATTATTTTTTATGACCAATTTCTTGAGTTCTTTATATAATTTGGAGATCAGCCCTCTGCACATTTATGGTACAAAATGAGTCAGACACGCACAAGCTATGATGATTTCTAGCTCTTAGTTCTTAGTGATCATTTTCTGGTGACTATCTATACATTGTTAATTTCATTGTTTTAAAATTTGTATTTTATGATTTATAAATTATCCTTTCCTACAGATATCAAGTGCCTTTAAAGAGTGGTTAAAGAAAGATGGCTTGGGGAACCAGTGAGGCAGCAAATGAGAGCAAAGTAAAAGTAAATACATGAAGATTCCAGAAGGAAACCCAATTTCTCATATACTATGCTGAAAAAACAATTTAAGATACAGTGTTTGTTAAAATTGCAAAAGAAAAGAGGTGGGAGGACTAGAAGATAGTTCGGTCAGTAAAATGCTTCCTCTCAAGTAAAAAGGTCTGAGTTAACATCCCTAACACCCAAATGAAAAGATGAGTAGGGTAGCAAAAGCATGTCATTCCAGTGCCGGGAAGTTAGAGGCAGGAGGATTCCCTCAACCTTACTGACCAGCCAATCTGCCTTATTTGGTGAGCTCCTGGACAATGAGAAACTCTACCTCCTAACACACTCACTCACACATACACACACACACCCCACAAATGTGTCACAAAATATCTGGGACAAAGTTTATCATACTTAACCTTGACAGATATTGCAGCATGGCTGTCTACTTGTCTCTAACAAGTCCCAAGTCCGTCATGGCAATGCTTTTGCTATCCAGAAACTGAAGCCTGGCTACTGAACTGTGAAGTTGCTCATAAATGGAGACTTTTTCTCTTTAGGAATCTGAGAGCTTTCTTAAAAGTCCCTGCTTTTCTCAAAGAGGTGCAATGCCAGCTAGAAACCATCTGGCGCAGCTGCGTATCATAAAGTGAATCTGACTTTATAGACCATATAGGGCTTCAGCAACTGCTTCTAAAAATGGAAAAACATGGCAAGGCCAAGCCTTCCTGTGGTGTCATCTCTTTTTCACCCCTTCTATGGACCATCAGCTATTCATCTGATACCTCAGCATAGTTTATACCTGGTGCTAAAGATGCAAACATGCCTGCCCTCTTGAGATTTTCTGATTTTTGGATGGCACTATAAGCTGGAAAATATGATTTTTCTGGCTAGAACACATTCCCATAAGGTTCTTTTGACACCAACAAGCTCTCACCAAAGAACACTACGCAAACGAATCTGAAACATGTGGGTTAAGTTCCCCCTCAATTAAGCGTGGGTTCTCTTAGTGGGTAGGGGCAAGAGTGGATACAGGCAACAGTGTGTCGAAAGGGTTTGAAATCTTTGGTAAATGAAAACCATATGAAATACCCATTTTTAGAAAGAATTTAAATACTACTTAGATTTCAGTTCATTTTAATTTGAAATGTTAAATTTATTGTGGTTTAGACAGTTGTTCTTCAACCTTGATTTTTGACAGTGACCTAATACGCCAGACAGAAAATCCAATTTTTCTGCATTTTTCAAAACCGATCTATTGGGTTCCATTCACCAATGTCTGAGAGGAGCAATGATCTGTAGGCATTTTCTCTTCTGAGAATAAATGTTAGAAAGTATTGTTTGGGCTAAGTAAAGCATCTTCTTCAGTGCCACAAAAGAAGAATGAGGAAAGTCACCATTTGTTTAACAGCTGGGAAAGAGATTGGCATCAAAGACCTACTCTCAGCACCGAGGACAGAACATAAAACAAGAAAGCCAGGGTGTCCATTTGCTTCTTGATTCCTTTTAATACCAGTTACAGTAAAACAAACTTATAAAAATGTGACCTTGATAACTCCCTGGGTAGAGTCAAGGTCCATTCCAACTTGCATTCTTTTTCAAAAATGCTGTTTTATCACACTGCCAAGGACAAAGGAAGGCTGAGTCCAACTGTGTGTATCTTTTAAAATCTTGGGAATGTTTTTAACAAAGCAAGGAAAATTTCCCATAATTACCATATAAGATGTCTTAGTTCAAATACCTGATGGGCTTCTGGAATTTGAAAAGCTGGGCCATCTTTCAATTTCAAATTTTCCCTTGCTTTTTCAGTGAATCTGCACAACAAACGTTTCATCCAATGAATGATATTAGACGAATCCAAGGCAATGCCTGACAGCTTGTCATCTTACGCTTCTTAACACAGGTCAAGAAAATTCCTTCTTCCACAGCTGAACTGTAAATGTACCAAGCCTCTTATGAGGTTGGATCTCTACGGGCCACACCCCACTTTCCACCCTTTGCTTTTAACTCCTAAGTTGACCACAAGTTCTTGGATGTTGTTCTCACATTCTCACGCAGCTTGCTCCTTCATGCCTTCTTAGTATCTGCTCAAGTGCCCATTTCTGACAACCACTGAGTCCACCCCTTTGCCTCATTCGTTCTGCAATCTATTTTCTCTCTATGACTCTTGCAAGTTATTTTGTTGCTATAGTTAACTATTAGTTTGTTTCTGTCTTTTCCATAATTGTAGACACAATTGTATTGACCTAATATAGGTAAAATCTTATCTGGTTTGTTCATTGCCTCATCTGAGGAACTTACAAAGAGTGAAACCTCAATCATTATGTCTTAAATGGATGAGCAATTGAATTGGTGCATGATGTCACGTGATCACTGTATGTTGCCAGATCTGTCCACCATCCCCTTTCATCTCTAGCAACCATGTAGTACATCCCACTGAGGTCATGCCTCTAACACTCTTAGAATATCCTCTTGGACAAACAATCCATGAAGCTAAAGGGATGTCAGCTTTAATTGACAAGTGATATAGTCATCCTTTAAACTGGAGAGTGGGATTCATCTGAACCCCATGGACATTTATACAAAGAGATACTTGATAAATGACACCCATTCCCCCAGGAGAAGAAAATGAAAAATTTCAATGAGTTATGTGGAATGATTAATTGATTGAAATAAAACCTTTTATTTAATCATAAAGATACTGTTTGTTCCTTGGTGCAAAAAACCCTCAAATTTTTGTCAACAGGAAACAATGCTTATAAGTAATTATAGTGATAATATTGTTCAAAATGAATTCTTTGAGGATATCCCGTCTTTGTACTTGGCTGCCCATATTTACTGTGATAGATGTTCTAAGTGTCCAGGTAGCTCTGCTTTATTGTTCTGAGCACTCATCTCATGGATCTTCAAACAGAGACTGCTAGCAGCACTTAGTTGTATCTTCCTCAATAAGGGAGACCCACACAGTCCCCAGAGCTATCTGGGGTCAGAATTTACCTTATTCTCTCCTGTCTCATCTCATTCCCCTTGAATCTTGGTAGGTTTCTCCAGCATAGCACTTGGATCAGCATTCCCAGCTGGGTTCTACTTCCCAAGAACTGACCTCATACGACCACAGACACATTTCTGTGAAGTTCGAGGGAATTCCGCCATTCTCGTCTAAGATCGTTGAGAAGTTAGGGGAGTGCCAATTGCTTTCGAGGAATGGAAGCCGAAAGGAAGGATGGGAAAGCAAAGATGGGCTTGAAGGATGGGAAGGAAAAGATGAGCTTAAAGGATGGGAAGGCAAAGATGGGCTTAAAGGATGGGAAGGCAAAGATGGGCTTAAAGGCCCCACTGCTCTGCTGCTGGCTGGCCCTGTTTGTTTTCAGTGAAGTCCTCACTGCCTGCCTGACATTCCATGGCTTTTGCTGTGCTGAACAAATATCTATTGCTATGTTATATTTTGGAACTTTCCTGGGAAAGTCAAGGCCTTTCGTTTGCAGTTTTCGTAACTCGTGTAACCCTGCCCTCCTGGAGCCTTGGGACACAGATGAGAAGAACATGATTTTTCTTTACAGTGTTTCACTTAAACTGAAGAAAAAAAGGCTCTTAAAATCAGACAGTCTTAATATGGTGCATATGGTTATGTTTTACCTCAAACCAAAACCAGCCATGCAAGTCCCATGATATTCAGACTCTACTTTTTGTTTCAAAATATATTTCTATTGCAGAAATTAATTGGATGGACTCATTTATCTGGTTTTGCAAGTAACTGGGAGTTTTGTAATGGTTGCCTTTGGAGTCTCTGTGAATGACGTGTTTTAAATCACAGTGCAGCTGGATGGGTTATTATATTAAGTAGCCAACGATAAACAGCAAGGCCTTGCTAAGTTCCCCAAATCTCACGAGCTAAGCACTTGCTTTTATAGCTGCTGTATGTGCCGGGCTTCTTCTTATTTGGCCTCAGAAGTCTCCTTTTCCCTGTACTCCGCCTACCTAAGGGTTGGCCTATCAAATGGGTCTAGGCAGTTTCTTTATTAATAAGAAATCATTCCCACATCATTTCCCCTTTTTTTGTTTAAACAAAAAAGAAAGGCTTTAACTTTAACATAGTAAAATTACATATAGCAAAACAGTTATCAAGCAAGAATTACAGTTACAATATTTATATCTATTTTATCTTTTATCATAACTAAGGAAAACTATAACTATCTATTTATTCTTCAACTCCATCAAAGACTCCAGAAGGATATAATACTACTTAAGTAAACAAGAAATAAGAAAACTCTAGAAATGACAGAGACATCTCGCTGCCTGGACAGTCACCCAAAGTTCCTCTGTACCGTTGGGGCATCATGGAGGGAAAGTTGAATGGTGGTGGTGGTGGGGGGCTGTTCATGCTACCTCTGACCTTTGTCTGGAACCTCAGTGAGGTTTTACAGTCTGGCACTCTGGTTCCTTATCAAAATAATTACCAAAAGGGAGTTTATTCTGTTTTAATTTCCACTGAAGGGCAGGGATTTGGGACTGAGAAATATCTGGAACTGGAAATAGCTTCCAGCAAAGTTATGTTCACCACGGAATGCTTGTAAATCCAGAGAACCCCCCAAACACATGCTTCTTAGCCAGGTACTGGGGTGATTATGAAGAAGGGTATGAAGCATGGGAGAAATTCCTCCGGTCTTATGTCACAATGAGATCTATGTATCACCAAATCTGCTAATAAATGCTTTGCTGTAGTTCTGGTCCACACCTAACTCTGTCCATTTGCCATTTTTGGTTACGCCCTCATGCAATTTCCCTAATGCCCTTTCCCCTGGAGTAACACATTTTAAAAATTTTTTGAAAGCAATTTTTTTTTCTCTTTACAATTTTATTTTCTTCTGCTCATGTCGAGTCTGGGTTTCATGGGTCCTAGGAGTCTATGCTGGTCCTGTCTGAAGCACCATGTTTGCTTCTTCCTTTTGCAGGGTGTACCTTGCATGGAGAGTTTCCCAGAAGAACAAAGTGGACCAAAGCAAATGTACAATCATGAAGGTAGATTAGTATCTTTACACACACACACACACACACACACACACACACACACACACACACACACAGAGAGAGAGAGAGAGAGAGAGAGAGAGAGTCTTTAGATTTTGATTTTGTGCTGATTTCTTGAGCTTGGCCTGCAGATCCAGTTCTCTTCACTGAGCTGGAGGGATGGTGGTACGATCAGAGGTGGGCAAGTAGAGAATACGGTTTTATGACAATAACCCAAGAATTATTTGAACATTAGGAAGACAAGTTACACAGAGAAAGAAGAGGTAATGAAGAGTTCAGCTTAGCTAAGAAAAGAATGATTTTCCAAATATTAGGATGAGGATTCTAAAAATAGAGTATACATGCTAGAAAATACGATATTAGAGAGTGCGAAGAAAACTAAATTTAACAAGATTGCCCTGTTTGCTTTTGATTGCTGTCATAAACACCATAACCAAAAGCAACTTGGGAAAGGAAAAGGCTCATCTGGCTTACACGTTCACATCCCAATTCATCACTAAGGGAAGCCAAGGCAGAAACTCAGGGCAGGAGCTAGAAGCAGACACCAGTGATGGGATGCTGCTTACTCACCTGCTTAGAGGCTCACTTTCAGCTACCCACCATATACTCCCAGCATCACTTGCTCAGGAGTGGCACTACTCACAGGAGGTTGGCGCCTCCCACACCAATCGATCCCAGGTTTCAAGTTGGTTTCAAGTTGACAAAAACTAACCATCATAAAAGGTTTACCTAGAAATGAGCACAAGCTGAGAAAGTTTATGCAGAAACGCGGGCAACTGTAGAACTGCAAATGTGTGTGCTAATAGATTGCATGGCCTCATAGAATGCTTAACACCTGTGTAGCATCAGAACTGGGGGACTTGTCAATCTTCACACACAGCCTTGTGCAGTTGCTTTCACTGTGATATGCTAACCTATTTCTTAATAACTCCAGGGAAGTGCTCCCTTATTCTTGTTTCTTGTGCCTCCTCCCACCCAGCCACGAGGACAGTGCCAGTCAAAAAGGTATTTTGAGCTCCTTGTATAATATGCGTCTCTGAACTGAGTTATGTTTACTTTTTGGAGGTACTTAATTTTTTAGGTTTTCTTTTCATTTTAAGGTTCTGTTTGTCCTTGAAATAGAATTCCCCTGGGAAGACATTGAAAAGTTGCTGAATGATGTCATCTTGACGGCTTTTATGGACAGCTTCTTTTAGCTCATGCTGAGCACTAAGTCCAACTAAATGAATATCAACACATTACCTAGGAATATGAGTATGGAGCTGCATGGCCTGATAAACTCCCAAGGAACTCAGCCCATTTTTATTTACAGTGTTAGTGGACTAAGCCAAAGAAACATTTTGGAAACTTTACATAGGAGTTGGCTTAGATATCCAAGGGAGAGGGAGGAAGACTGGGAAGGGGAAAGTGAGGCAAAGACGCACTGTGGGAACCTGAACTCTGGGGCAAGTCATTTAACAGACTCAAGACTTTTCCTGTTTCTATGTTTACCTGCTGTAGGAGGCTGCTTGTTTGTTCCCAGCTGCTCAGCCCCAAAATTATCACACAGAAACTATATTATTTAAATCACTGCTTGGACCATTAGCTCTAGATTCTTATTGGCTAATTTTTTGCATCTTAATGTAATCCATGTCTATTAATCTGTGTATCAACACGAGGCTGTGGCTTACTAGGCAAAGTTATGGCATCTGTCTCCAGTCCGGCTACATGGCTTCTCTCTGACTCCGCCTTTCTTCCTCCCAGCATTCAGCTTAGTTTTCCCTGCCTACCTCTGTTCTGCCCTGCTATAGGCTCAAGCCAGCTTTCTTTATTAATCAACGGTATCACAGCATACAGAGGGGAATCCCACATTGTTTATCTATAATCATCTCCATCAAAAAGTGATTTTATTAATTTTTTAAAGCCAGCATACAAAGTAATCAGTTTCATTATGATATTTTCAAATACACATGTCATTATGCTTTGCTCTAATTTATCCTTCTCTCTTGCTGTTCACTTCATACCTACTACCCACCTGACAGGTCCCCAAACCTAGACTGTCCCTTTTTCTTTTTCAGTTTTCCTCTCCTTTAAGATCTCTTCTACATGTTCAAGACTTCCTAGAAAGGGTCAAATACATATACGTTATATACATATACTCATAATATAACAAGCATATATATGGTTTTAAAATTAATGCCCCACATAGGAAAAAAAATGCACCATTTGTCTTCATGAATCTGGCTTATTTTGGCTTAACACACACAATTCTTTTATTTATTTATTTTTTTTTGTGGTTTTTCGAGACAGGGTTTCTCTGTGGTTTTGGAGCCTGTCCTGGAACTAGCTCTTGTAGACCAGGCTGGTCTCGAACTCACAGAGATCCGCCTGCCTCTGCCTCCCGAGTGCTGGGATTAAAGGCGTGCGCCACCACCGCCTGGCTAACACACACAATTCTTATCCAGTTCTATTAGTTTTCCTTCAATGCCATGATTTCAGTTTTTTTCTTTAAGGTTGAGTTGTATTCTGCTGATATATATATATATATATATATATATATATATGTGTGTGTGTGTGTGTGTGTAAAGAAGATATATATATCTTCTTTATACATACATCTGTTGATAGATATCTAGGCTGACTTCATTTTTTGGCTGTTGTGACTCATGCAGCAATAATCAAAATGTCCCAGTATGTCTGTGATATGATGACATAGAGTCTTTCAGCATATATTGAAGAATAATATACCTATGTCATATGGCATTTTTTGTTTTAGCCTTTTGAGAAACTTCCATACGGATTTCAATAGTAACTAGACCAATTAAAATTCCCACAGCAGCATGCAAGAGTTCTTCTTTCCCTACATACTCACTGGTATTGATGGTTCTCTATTTTCTTGATGATGGCCGTTCAGACCAGGATGGGATGGAATCTCAGAACAGTTTTCATTGACATTTTCCCCTGGCTAAGGATATTGAACACTTTTCCAAGTATTTACGGGCCGTTTGTATTTCTTCTAATACATCACTTAAATCCATAAAATAGAAAGTGACAAGACTATTGTAGAATGTGCTCTAAACTTAGAAACTATTTAGAGTTAAGTACTGAGTTAGTAAACAAATGAGAGAAAGGAAGCAGTTAGGCAAAGGGGAAAAATAGAAGAAAAAAAAGATAAAATAAAAGAAAGGAAAGAAAGAGGAATAGAGAAGAACATGATGGAGGGGAAATAAAATAAGCAACAAATTAAAAAAAGATATAAAAACTGAAGAACAAGCCGGGCAGTGGTGGCGCACGCCTTTAATCCCAGCACTCGGGAGGCAGAGGCAGGCAGATCTCTGTGAGTTCGAGGCCAGCCTGGTCTACAAGAGCTAGTTCCAGGACAGAAAACAAAAAGCTACAGAGAAACCCTGTCTCAAAAATCCAAAAAAAAAAACAACAACTGAAGAACAAAATTTGATAGATATATGAAAGGAGATTTTAAGAAAGACATGAGATTAAATAAAAATACTACTAACAGTACAGGAGGGAGGAATAAAATGTGTAGGTTTGGGGTGTGGGTGATCACTGGGTAAAAAGAAAAAAAGGAAAAAAATATTTCTAATTAGCAGGAAACAAACAATATTAGATAAGTGTATAAAATGAAAAAAAATACAAACATTAAAAGGTAGATAGAAAAGCTATCTAGAGATTGCTAAGTGGCATTTGTTCCTCTGATAGAGAACCTGGGTTTGGTACCCAGAACCCACATGACAGCTCACAGCCAACTGTAACTCCAGTTCCAGAAGACCTGACACCATTGTCTGGGCTCTGGGAGCATTTTCACACGTGTGTTGCACAGACATACATGCAGGCATAACAGCCACACACACGCAATAAAATAAAAATTCTTTTTAAAAATTCAAAGATGTAAAAAAAATACTGTCCAAACAATAAGAAAGGAGTACAAGGGTCAAAAAATAAACGAAAAGGATGACATGTTAGAGTGGCCACCTTTTGAGTGCTGAAGTTCTATTCAGAGGTGGGCCACAGTTGAACATGTGGATTCCTATTTCCCTATGGTTTATGCTATTACCGGGGCTGTTAGACAAGTCTGATGTTCACCAGAGCTCTCTTCCTGTTGATGGACTCCCTTCTTCGCATACCAAGGGATTCTGTTTTCTACACTTAACTTTGCAGTCTGGGCTGAACAAAATCTCCCATCGTCTGGGGATCTCCCTAGGTCCTGCTCCTTGGGATAACTAGTGTTCTAGGCTGGTGGGCCCTGCTTTTCTCAGGTTCATTGAGTATGTCAGAGCAATGACAGCTGTGAGGTCTATGCTGTAGCGGTCCCTCAAGAACTTCTTAGCTGTCAATCAGCCTTCTGGATGCACGCAGCTTAGGTGTCATCTGGCCTGCTAGAGCTTTAGTGATCTCAGTTTCTGCATCAGTGAAGGGTAGGTGGGTGGCTCTAAAATTGTTCACTCACTGACCTCAGACTCAGAGCCATCAAACTCCAAGGTTAGCCTCAGTTGATAAGCTCTGCTCCCAGCCACCATGGTCAGGCCCATTGTTCCTATGCACTTCCCAGCCTGGGCCAAGCCTTTTGCAGCTTGCATCTTGTGGCTTGCCAACATATTCCCTCTGGCCTTTCAAACCTGCCTCCTGTTTCTTTTCCCTCACACTTGGGCTGTGGTAGGCCAAACTAGATTTCCTGGCCTATTGTGATGTCCTGCTCTCAGCCCCATGGTGAGTATGTCAGTTTTGAATTCTTGAGACTGCCCAGCTGATTTCTCCCACTCATAAAGCCTAAGCAAATAAGATTTCTCTGCATTGCTGGTCATTTTGAGGGAGAAATTACTGTCTCAGCAAGTCCCACAACTGTATTTGGGAGTTGTGAGCTTGTGTTATGAGTAATCTTTTGCTTGGGTACTTTTGGGATGGGGTTATGCTTTTCTTCTCCCCACTAGGAGGAAGCTGGAGATGTTCTGGCCTGTCTTTTTTGGATATCTGCATGATTCCCATGGCCCTTCTTTACTTTGTCTCAATGAAATAGGGTCAGTGTATTTCTTTTTCTTATCTGGACTTCTGACTCTAGGTTCTGACCCTGTTTGAGTTCCTGTCCTGACTTCCTTCAATGATGAACAGTGATGTAGAAGTATAAGCCAAATAAACCCTGTCCTCCTCAAGTTGCTTTGGTCGTAGTGTTTCATCACAGCAATAGTAATCCTAATTAAGACAAGATCCCATGACAAGCCATTCTTGCCTGGCATTTTAAGATGTTTCTAAGATCCTAAAATGCAAATTCTCCTACTAAAATTCTTGCATATCTTTCATTTTTTTCAGAAACCAAAATGAGCATATATTACATGAAGTTCATAAGTATGTCAATATTTGACTTGCAATATTATTATTACTTTTCTTTCCTCTAAATCTAGTTTGGCATGGTTTATGACTATCCTAATTCTGGATGAATATGTAGACCACAAGGCAAAAAAATTAAAGATGATAGGCAAATAATTTTCACCAAGACATTGCTTGTGTGACTAATTTACACGTTGTGGCTCAAGATCTAGAGATATGAGTGGCTTTGTCGTGTGAAATTTGATTCTTCTTCTCACCCTTTCTTTTGTGCTGGACATTGAATCCAGAACCTTAGACATCCCAGGGAATTTCTCTACCATTGTGCTATATGCCCAACACAAAGTTTCTCTGTCCTTTAAGACATGATGTACATAGTACAAACATGACTTGGCCTATCTTGTCTACCTGACCTTTGTCTACTTTGAATACAGAGAAGGTCATGTTCATGAAAACTGCCAGAAAGTCTTATCTGAGAGCAGAATAAGCTATTCTGATCTCCAAGGCTCACATGGTGAAAAGAAAGTCACACAAAGTCGGCATTTATAGAGTAACTTCCTTCTGTGGTGATTTGATTTGTTGTGGACTAGTTTATTTGCTGAAAAGCTCCACGATAAACATTTTCCCAAGCACATATTGGATGAGGTAGCACCAACAACTTCAATTGCAGATTAAAACAAAAAAAGAACAGGAGCAACAGAAACAGTTATTAGTTTGAAAATAACTGGGAATGTATTATTTTAAACTGGAATATGCTTAAAAGTGAAAGCAGGTATTACTAATGACCAAGAAATTTTAGCAGGTTTAAACCTGAATACCTGAGAGCTCTGAGCAATAGGAAAAGTTAATTCATACTTCTGTACTCCAGTGACCCATATCAGTTAGGATATGACTAATGTTTGCATGAGAACCTACACACACACACACACACACACACACACACACACACTTTAGTGTTCAAGAAGAAATTGGGTTATTTACAATAGTTAAGGTAGATAATCAGCCTGAGTAACCATTTCACAAATGAACATATCAACCATGATACTATACTCTATAAACATATATAAATTTTATCAATTATCCTTCAGTAAAACTGGAGGAAAAATTGGAAGTAAGTTCTTGATTTGCATATCTTAAATACTGTGACAAGTATGAAAATATATCCTAAGAACACAAATTCAAATTTTCATTAAACAATTTTATCATGTTACCCGGTATCCCAAAAGGACCTTTCTTCTCAGGGCCACTTATTTAAAGATTCTGATCTTAGTTTGGCTTGCATTCCTCCTTCACCTCATCCATGCCCATGTCAATTCTTTAATGTGTAAGCTCCAAGTATCTCTTTGTCAAGGCCATACTCTTCTGGAAGAAAGAGGGGGAAAGCAGACAAGCTGGTTCAGCCTAATACTTGTTACCAGCCAGGGAGTAAGCAGAGAGGTTCCTATTCATCTGGTAATTGTCTTTGTCCTGTACCAATACCTTGCTGAAATCAGAGCATTTCTCAGTGTACCTGGTGTGTGATGAAGACATCAAACCTTGTTTCTATTTTATGATGATCTTGGGTATAAATAGTCTTGACATCCCTGCCTTTCAGAAAAGAAGATTGAGGCTGGCCAAGGCTTGAAACTTGCTAAATTGTAGAGCTCCGATCTCTGCCTGGGAGTTAAAGAGTAGATGCACCAGCATGTATATGAGAAAAACTTCAGCTTAGTCATCAGAATTGCTTAGCAGTCATAAACCCCCTCTTTAGATGTGCTGTAATAGGGTGTGCTTAGCTGTAAGTCCATGATCATGTTAGCTAATGTTCTTCCCTGCTTTGCAAATCACTAGTATGAATGGGGTGTCTATAAATCCCTCTGAAAAATGAAGCCAATCCAAAAATAAGTGCATATGAGTATAGGCTCTTTGGCAGATGCACAAAAGTTGAGCAGAACACACAACGAGATTGGGCTGCTTTTCATCCAGTTGGAAAGGTCTGCCATTGGCTGAGCTTAGGTGCTATTGCCAGAAAGACATCAACCATTTTTAATACACAGACTACATTTTATGGCAGCCTGAGAGATATCAGATGAACTGTCTGTTGTAAATCAGTAGTGATTTGCTGTAGAATAGTGAGGAACTAAAACTGTTTCTAATTACTCTCCAAATGCTTAGCATACTTTGAAAAACCAATTATTTAAAAAATTTAGGTTTCTTCTCTGTCTTTAGAAAGACCTGGGGGTGGAGGATGGACGAAAAGAAGTGAAACGTTTTGGAACCATGAAGACATGTGAAAGCAGGAAAAGAATATAGGCATTCCAGGCTTTGTTTTGTAATTTGAGAAGCAGTGGTTCTGAATACCACACCTTACAGCCAGGACATTGCTACTTGGCCCATAGAGTCCTTTAAGCCCATTGGCTGCTTAATGGTTGGCTAGTCTTCATTATCAACTAAGGATTATGACTGGGATATATTGGAAATCTCTGCTTTTGAGTCCAAATCATGGTCTCTGCGTGCTGGCAGTGCTTTGCAGCGATTGGGTAACTAGAGCGTGTCTTGGAATGTGGATGGATGGGTCCTGTTTTCTGTCTAGTCTTTTTTCAGTATTTAGACTGCATCATGGGAAAAGAAAAATGTAGGCTCAATTCATCCATTAATTTGATACTGCTATAACATCTATTTTTCCTGAGGACTTTCTTATGAAACTGGAAGGGGGAAATGTCTGCTGGGGTAGAGAAAAATAGGAATGTTTTCCCTCTAAGTGTATCTGAGTGAATCTAAAGTTAAGGCAACATTTTAAGAATAAGCTAGTGCTTAATAAACTGTTATAGTTGCTACCTTTCGTTAAAAAGAAGAAAAAAGAAAAAGTAAGTTTAAGCAAGAAAGCAAACAAGCAAGAAAGAATGAAGCAATGGTTTTACTTGTGGACTTTCTGTCCTCTAATCCCAGGCTTATTTGGGGGCAGGAATGAAAATCCTGCAGAATATTACAGCAAGACAATAGTGCATTCTGAGCTGGGTTTTCTGCCCTGAGAGAGCTTTTCTTTAGTAGGTTGCCATGAATGTGGGAATTTTAGCTTCTGGGTGTTCTAATGTGTGCATAGCATTTTTAATTATCTTTTATTCAGTAATGAATGCAATATGGGTGTATTCTTATGTTGGTCACTTTTTGAAATGCAGTGGGTTTTTGTTTTATTTTGTTCTTTCCAGAAGGTGTTTAATCTCCACAATTTGATTCTGTATAAAATCTACTGAGAGTCTGTGGCTAAATTTTCCTCATATTTCTGCTATGGGGTATGGCTGCATGGTCTTCAGAGCTTAACGTGGTTATGTTCCTGTGTTCTATTCCATGGGACGTAGGCAAAAGTGATAACTGTGCTCCTAGACCTGACTTATAAAACCCCCGTTTTCACTTCTTTTTCTGCTTCCTCCATGTCTGTGTGTAAGCTGAATGACAAGGGCTCCTAGGACCTAGAAGAGAGTACATTCATGATTTGAAAGGGGTCTGAGTCACTGAATAGTCAGTCACTCTGAAGACCACTCCACTAGACCAAAATAAATAAATACATACATAAATAAATAAGAAAGAAAGGAAGGAAGTAAGAAAGGAAGAAAGAAATCTATGTTGGTCAATGACTAGCATGAGAATGAAGACACTATCATGTTAGCTACTACGACATGGAAGAGGGTTTTTATAAGCACCCGGCCTCCCTTCCTTTGCTAATGCTGCAGTGCTTTATGGAATGACTGTGATGAGATGATGACGTCACAGGTTAAGATGCTCCTCTTCTCTATTAGGCTGTCTGGACTTGTATCTTGGGCTCTGCTTCTCAGTGTCACACAACTCTAAGGCGGTAACACACCTTCCAATCTGGCCTCAGTTTTTCATTAGAAAAATGCAGTTTGGGCCAAAGTCTTCAAGACAACTTACAGTTACACAGTAAGTTGGAACAATTTATGTCACAAGAACTTGTCATGATGATACAGATGGCTGATATTATTAAAGGTGCTGTTCGAGAGCCATGCTCAGAGAGGGCAAGAATCAGTAAGCTCCATGGATTCAGGCATCAAGAATATTGTCATAGGTACCACGTATCAGTTAGACTAAAAGAATAATTTGTATTAAACTGTTGCATGTCGTGGTAACCACAGTTCGTAATAATCTATTTTATGTTGCAGAAAGCTAAAATAATAGAGCTTTAATACCTTCATCTCAAAAGTATGGTAATTGCTGAGGTAATAAATATATTTATTAGCTTTCTGTAATATCTTCTTAGATCAAAATATTCTATATTACACCATAAATATACATAAAAATGAATTAAATCCTGTCATGGGCCTTCTCAGAGGTTTATCGTGTTTCTTTTATCCTTGTCTTTCAGGTCAGGGTTTTTAAAGCCTGTACAAAATTTTAATAATTTTGACTTAATATATTAATTTTGAAACACTTAAGAATTTTATAAAACAATACAAATATATGCTTAAAAATATAGATTATTTTATTAAATGGGAGGATGAACAAGTATCAATAACACTAAGCATGGCACTAAGATTCTATAATTTAGCAGAACATTTGGGTAGGTCACTGTTTTGTAAGTTAGAAATTTAGACTGGGCTCAACTGAACCTACCTGTAGATCTGAGCCTGAAAAAGGTCATTCATGCAACAACCTTAAGATGCTGTGTCATCTGTTCAGTCATAAACGTCCCACTGGGATGGCACATTTCACTACTGTATGCTCTCTCCACCTCCGTTGGGTGAAGCTTGCTCACATGTCAGATGATCAGTTTTTGAAAGTCCCTGTGGGGTGATGCATTCCTATTTCTGTGCCCTGCATTTTCTCTCCTTCTATCCAGTGAATGAGAGCTTGTTTACATAGTAGTTGAGCAGGAAAAATCAGCTTTGATCAAGAAAGACCATCTGAGAAATCTCTAGCAGGAATAGATGGCTTAGATGTCTGAGTCCTTCATCCAAAACAGGTTCAAGACTGCTGCCTGAGATGATCAAGACTCAGAGGATACTTCAGACAGGACTTGATAATAACTCTAAATTTTCTTTAGGTCCCCATAAGATTATCAGCACCCCCAACAAGCTAAAAGTAGCCTAAAATACTATGCCCACATTCCCCAAAAATGGACTATGGATGTTTTCCTTTTTTTTTTTTAAAGGGGGAAATGATGTGGGATAATTGTTTGTATTCTGTCAATCATGTTTTAAATAAATGCTGATTGGCCAGGGCCAGGCAGGAAGTATAGGCGGAAAAACCAGAGAAAATGTAAAAATGATATAATGAAATCATGAAAATTCTGGGAAGGAGGAAGCTGATTCCTCCCACTCCTACCCAGACCATTGAAGCAGCAGGATGTGATCTGCCCACTGAAAAAGGTACTGAGCCACATGGCTAACATAGATCAAAATAATATGTCAATATAAGCTACAAGAGCTAATAAGTAGCCTGACCTAATGGGCCAATCAGCTTTATAACTTATAGAGATCTCTGTGTGATTTTCTTTGGGGCTAAACAGCTATGGGAACCAGACAGAACAAAAAAACCCCAACAAGCAGGCCCCCTCATGTTACAAGCAGGGATCTAAGACCATGATGCATTTATTCACAGTGTCTTGAGGTTGAGGTTGAGAACGTCCACAAGGTTGTTTCTCTCACATTCTACTAGTCCAAGAAAGTCAAGTCACAAATCCAACTCAGATTCAAGAGACAAGGAAACGGAGTCCATTTTTTCACAAGAAGAGTTTGATGTTTCATTCTGAAAAGAGAGATGGACCAAGGATGGGAGTGATGGAAATAACTTTGACTATGCTGCAGTTCGTCAAATCTATCTCAGATGGGATATCTGCTCTTTGGTAGGGGACAACTGATTGATTTCAAGATCAAATTGGAGAAGATACTTCTCCAAAGCATCTAAAAGAAGGGACATTATCTGAGCCACAAAGTTCATACTTTGAGATATATCGTCTTAATTGTGGGACCTCAGAAAAACACAGCCAAGTTTTGAAACTACATTGCATATATTAAGTGGCATAAGTTATTCTTGCATGGTTGTAGGACAGAGATTCTGAACGTGAGGCACACTAGTTTTCTTAGAGTTAGTAGTGGGAAAAGAGCTGTATGTATTTCAGAGAATATTTCTTTTTGGTTCCTCAAAAATACAACACACTAAAGCCCCACCTGGTTTTATTCTTCCTGTAGTACTTAGAAGGATTGAGACTATCTTTGCCACTGAACAATGATTAGCTTTAAGTAGGTTGATAGATCTCAGGTGAATGTTCCCTACATACAGTAGCAAGGCAGTGTAGTGGGGTACTCTGGCGTTTTCTTGGCACCTAGGAAGACATTCCTTGATGTCAGAGGCAACAGATAACTGGAGTTCAAGCCAAACAGAATGCTAGCAGAAGCAGTGTATTTTACATCTGGGAGCAGCCCTAAAACATTTTACAATATCCTCCAGTGACCTTGGTTTTCATTTCTACCAGCTTCTCAGAAATGGATTTCTATGAAAAGGGTGTTTTAGAATAGATGAAGTGGGTCCTGATCACAGTCTTGAATGACTGGCAACTCTCCCCACAGATTACCTTTGATTGTATGTGGATGCGAATAGAATGTATATGTAGTCTATGTATATATATGTATATGATGAGTAGATAGATAACCATGCCTAGTGTTAAGCCATTACTGATATACGTGCTGCCAACTACAAGTAGGCCTGCCTGTCTTAATTAGAGTAATATCCAACTGTCTCCCAGGAAAATGAATCTCAGGATTTTCCTTTGCCTCACTGGGTCTCTCTTTCACTTCATATGTGACTTAACACTGGTTTGAAAATTTTCCAAGGAATAAGGAACATTAAACCATGTTACTATGCAAATAATTTGTTCTTTATGGTGTATGAATGAATAGGTATACATTTATCCTTTAGGATTATTTGAATTAGACCCTTGAAATAAAATGTATTAAGGAAACAATTCATATTAAACATGATAGGAATATACTGGTACCCACAGCAAGTACTGATGTGCAGAACACTTGTGTCAACACCTGCATAAGCACAGTCCTCACAACAAGTCTTTGAACAAGAGGCCTTATTAGCTTCCTTTATACAAACGGGAATACTGAAGCTTCCGGAGCAGAGAAAACACATGCCGAAGTTCATACACGTGAAAACTGTAGGATAAGGATTTGCACAAAGACATACTCGCCTCCAAAAGCTTGGTCCCATTCATCATTAGTCCCAAGACAGGATCTTGCTGTGTTTCCCAGGTTGGCTTGGAACTCATGGTCCTCCTGCATCCAAATCTCTGGTGCTAGAATTATAGGTGTGAGCTACCACACCCAGACCAAGACCTCTCAGGTCTTACTCTGACTCATAACTCATGATGATGATGATGATTGACATTTCTGCAAGCTCACTCCTTAGCTCTGGGTTTCTCATGAGATAGTTTAAGTCCTCATAGCCATCATCTTAAGACGAACACGATTATTGTCTGTTGTGTGCCCAGCCTGTTTCCAGTGCTACCAAAAACACTCATAAATATAAATCAGTTTCTAGCTTACAGCAGAGAAAACTGAAGTAGAGCATGAGTCACTGGCCGTACAACCTTGTGAAAGCTTTCAAAGACAGTGCCTCGGGCACCCGAAGTCTGTCTGCCTTGTTTGAATCTGCTGCAAGCTTTGCTTCTCCTTAAAGGAAGAAAATGGGAAGCACAGTGGAATGGACAGTGGGGCCTGAAGCTGGCTAAAGCATCCCCTAAATGAAAAAGGGGTGTGGAAATGCACATTTCTTCAGTGAGTGCTCCTATTGCATGAAGACACACCAACACACACACACCAACACACACACACACACACACACACACACACACACACACACTTTAACTTCTCTGTTAGTCCAGAGAATCTGCTTTTGCTGAAATCGAAGAAATAGCAGACTAGTTTCCTGAGACTGGCCAGTGACTTCCCAGGAGCTTTGAATAAGAGGGAAAAAGGAGCAGACACCAGACCAGGAGAAAGCAGCCTCCCTGTCTGGCTCAGTTTTCACTCTGATCAAAAGAGATGAGGAAAAAAAAAAAAAAAAAGGAAAAAAAAAACTAGAAAAACAAAACTGAGACAGAAGGTAGGAGGAGACAGGGCAGCTCCAGCCCCAGCTAGCCGGCTTGGGTCCACTTCCTTTTGATTGTCCAGGAAAGCTAAGAAAACTGAAAACAAGGCCGCAGCTTGGTGGAAACAGCCCCATGGAAGCCTATGTTAAACAATCAGACTGTGGGTCAATTGTACAGGGCATTAATGTGCGAGACCCCGATAAAGAGATTTGCACGAATGGTCACAAAGCATTTTGTCTTTAAATATGGGCTTCAGGTTGTTCTGCCCAACAGTATAAATACAACTAAGGTGGGGTGGGGAAGGGATTTGGAAATCAGCCGATTCGAAGGAGGCCAACACAAACACTCTCACAAACGCAGCCGTTCGCATATCCTTTGTGCTCATTTCTAGTTGTTGGCATGCACTCATAGAAACAAAAAGGGGCCGTGAGCAGAATGGTGGAGAGTGCGTATGCCCTGGTGGTAATAAAGCATTTGGTTTACCGGCAAACAATCTTCTGGTCACGTATGTTGCGTTTTCTGAAGGGAGCGGGGCTTGTTGGTTTTGTTTCATGGTGGTAGTAAAAGCTTAGAGAAGAATTCAACAACTTCTTTTCACCAGCATCCATCCCATCATGTGGGAGCACTGAGAAGCCAAAGAAGGCTTTTAAAAGTTGGTGTTTAATATAAAAGCATATATTTTAGCCTTCTTAGCAAATTCATTCTGTATGATAGTGTACTTTAGACTAGACTAGCAAGGCTGGCTAAAATTAGGCAAAGCTTGGCTGTGGTGCCTCAAAATATTTGGCAGACTTCCCTACAAAGCCACATTTGAACATTTTTAATATATATTATGAGATAGAAAAGAATAATTATTTTCTACTGAAGTCCTCAAGTGAGAGAAATGTATTTGTATAACCCTTTCAAAGAAAACTGTTGTATTGTGAAACTGTTATGTTTGGGATGGTGTCCTCTACCTGTGGTTTGTGGCTTGCTTTTCTTAGGAAAAGCAGGCATAGCCTAGCCATTATCACTGCCTTTCAACAGACTGCTACCTTAAGCAAGGTGTTTTGGCAAATGGCCTTGAACCCTTGACTGAGCAATCTCCTGGATAAATGCTTTTGGATGTTTTGAGTGTGATGCCTTGGAGGATTTGGGAGCAAAATCTACCTTGAGTGACACTCACTCTACTTTGTTCCAATCTTGGCACTTGATTTAGAAGACATTGTGTTTCTCTCCCCTGCTTTCTTTCTCTGAAGAGGGTGTCTTTCACTCAGCTCACTCATACATGCTCAACACATCATTCTGAGGTTACTCTGTGTTAGTGTGGCCTGCCTCAAACAGAGATTCCCAGATAAGAATTTGTGTCACTAGATTATTTGGGAATAGATCTGGGAAAACACTGACAGAGCTGGGATAGTTATGGGGGAAGGAAAGATAACCAGTAAAGTGTCTTGAAGACATAAATTACTTCCATGGGCTTTAATCCTGCTAGGGACTGCCTGGGTCACCTGCTATAGAGGACAGCTGGCCTTTTCCCCTCATAGGGTAAGGCAGCTCAGGCATTTCTTCTGTATCTTAAGTTCCACTCTGTAGGTGACTTGTGAGCTGCTGACTTTCCATTTGAAGCTGTCTATCACGCCCAAGGTTGACAGGGCTTTCATCAAAACCATGAGGCGTCTTTAGCCAGAGACACACAGGAGAACTAGTTATATCTGAATGGGACTCTTTGCAGGTTCTCTTGAGTATAACTCAAAGGATTTTGGTTATAACTTAGGGGCATTAGCAATAGCTAATGTCTTCCTTTCCTTTCTGATTGTTATGACAGGAATATTCTGATGGTGGGGGCAACTCAAGTGGAAAATGGATTGTTTGCCTTACAATTCCACTTGTGGTCTAACTGAGCAGGGAAGTCAAGGAAGCAGGCACTTTAAGCCTATGGTGATACATTTATAGTCAAGACCAGACAGCAATGAATTAAGCTACACATGATTGCTGCTCAGCTCCCTCTTTCCTACAGTCTAGTACCCAGCCCATCTTCCCAACTCTATTAGCCAAATTAAGAAAGTCTTTCATAGGATCGATTATAGGCTCATCTTCTTGGCGATCTAGATTTGGGCAGGTTGACTATCAACACTGTCTGCCATAGTCGCCATTTCTGGGATCTAAGGCAGTTCCATACAGAGGGGAAGCCCTTATTTTTCATGCTCTCTCCAATCTGACTATATCCCCTAATACAAATAGTTCTATTAATTTGGAGTAATTGAAAAACCATATACATAATGTTACTTCTAGTAACATTAAATACTAAAAAAGCAGTAATTATTTCATTTATCATTTAGTGACTGCCAAGTCTATTTAAAACACATGGATTTATCTAATTCTCACAGTAGCATTATGATACAGGCATTATTATTTTAGTTTGACCAGTAGAGGAAGGCTTAGAGAATGATAGTTCCCACAGGATAGAATGAGGATTTAAATTCAGGTCTACCCAAATCCAAGGTCTGAGGCTTCGCCTATAAAATTCTTTATCATCACAACCAAACTGAGAAATGATGTCTCTCTAGGTGGTGAGAAGTAGGGTTTTAACGGAGGGTGAAATGACCTGCATTCGAAGTGGTCTCCAGGATGCTCAGGATTGGTTGAGGTCACCAGGTATTCCACTCCCGTGAGAGTATTTCAACACAGAATGAAGATTTCCCTGCAAAGTCAACAAACAGCTAATGAGACCATGACCTGGGATTCGGAAGAAACACTGAAGCCTCTTGGTGTATTTGCTCGGGGGAGTGGAGCTGACATGCCAAGAGGACTCTGAAGCTGCCTTGGAGAAAGACTGTGTAGTAAGAAGCCAAAGGCTTCTGGCAGCCTTCGCACCGGTCTACCAACCTGCAGGAAGGTACCTTGGAAATGCACTCTCTAGTTCCTGCCTTGATGTTTTTGTTGACTACATTCCTAGGCAACGTGTACAAAGCATTGCTAAGAGAAATAAAGAAATATCTAAATTGTAGTGACTAGCGAACTATTAGTGACTCTATAATGTAGTCTCCAAATCTATTTTAATAAAATTCCTATTAGGCTTTTTATTCAAAATTGAAACACTAAAGACTATATGGAGCAGCAATATGGAGCAGCAATATACCTACGAGAGCCAAGTATCTTGAAAAAGAGCAAAGTTGGAGAGTTTACCATATCTGAATTTAAGACTCCTAAAGGCTCACAAACCCACAGTGCAATATTACTGTTTCAACAGGCATATCTATTAATTGAACATATCAGCAAGAGCAGGAATAGGGGCTTCTGATCAGTGATAAACACTAGCTAGACATGTGTGAGATCATGGGTTGTCATCTCCAGCATAGAAAGGAGACAGAATGAAAAGAAATTAAGAAGAAGAAAAAAGAAAAAAAAAACAGAAATAAAAGACTCCCAGAAATGCTTCCATATCTATATGATCAACTTAGTTTTGACAGAGTGGCCACTGCATAATTTAAGGAGGAAAAGAGACTTTTCAACATTTTCTTCAGGGACAACTAGATATCTGGACAGAGAGAAAATGAACATCCGATCTCCCTTTCATATCCTCATATACAGTAACTCGAATCAATGTTTAAGACCTATATATAAAAGATAAAATCATAAAACACAGTGCCCGCAAGCTTAAGATTCTGGAGGGATCCTTTAATAGACAATCAAGGTATGACTCAAAAAACATTCTTTTTTAAACGAAAAATACTAATTACACATACGCCATCAAAACTGAAACCTCCCCCTTTCAAAAGATTTTATTAAGAATATGTGCAGCTTACATGCCCTGACTGGATAAAATATCTTATTAAATGTCTCATGACGGACTTGGATCAAAAAATATATAAATGATGCAATTCAATGAAAAGCTAACTAATTCAATATAAAATAGGCAAAAACCCCCAAACCATGAATAGATACTTCAGAAATGAAGTTACAAAAATGTCTGGTGTTATAGACTAAATATTTATGTCTATCAGAAGCTTCTATATTGAAACTCCAATCTTAATGCAGCTGTAATTTGGAAATGTGAATTTAAGGAGGTAAAGGTAGAGGAGGCCAGGAGGGTGAAGCCTTGGTCTGATTAATTTAGTCCCCTTACACAGTTCCTCTATTTCTCTTCTCTCTCGAGAGAATACTGTATAGAGGTCATCATCTGCGAAGTAGGGCTAGTTCCCTTCTACAGCTGAGCATGCTTGGCTTCTGATCTTGAACTTCCAGCTTCCTATTTGTAAAAAAAAAGACACCTAGGGTTTAAGATACAGTCTATATCATTTTGTTATGATAATTCATGCTGACTGATATTGCTAGTAAACCCCTCAAAAGATGAATAATGCTATTAATTGCAAGGGAAATGCAAAGGTAAATGCAAAGATAAAACTTTATGAGATTTAAATATATATTATAATATATATACACACATACTAGAATGATAAATTACAAAATACTGAGAATATTAAGTTTTGGCAAAGACATGAAGGAGCTGCATGTCTCATACATGGTTGACAAAAGTACAAAATTGTGTGACCATTTGGAAAAACAGTTTATTTCTTATAAAGTAAAACATCTGCCTGTCCTACAAGTAGAGATGATTCCCTTGGCTCTCTTCCCAACAGACATAAAACTTTAGGTTTGTACATGTTTACAGCAGCATTATTTGTAGTGTCAAAGACCGATCACAGGCCAATAGCACGGAGGAAACCTTGTAATATTGTCTGTCTGAAGGATTACAAGCCAGCAATAAAAGGAACAAACGCTTGATACATGCAAGATTATAGAGAAATCTTGCAGACATTGCACTGAGCAGGAGAATCCAGACAGAATGCAGTATATTCTTTAGATTCCATTGAATTAGGCATCTAAAACACATAAAATTAATGTGTGGGATTGAACTAGGTCAGCATTTTCGCAGTGACAGGAGCAGCTGATTAAATGGGAGAATGAGGAAACTCCCTGGAGTGATGGGGCAGTTTGTATTTGGAGTGGGTGTTACACAGGTGTGCACATTCACCCAAACTTAAAATTTATATGTTTTATTTTCAATATCCTATTTACTGCAGAGGGGAGAGAAGACTGTCTTCATCCAGGTGCAAGGAGGCACCTTCCTAGGGGAATAAGCTTTGGTCTTTCTCTAGGACAGCTGGAGACCTGATAGGTACCCACAAGGGTAACCCTGGATGCTTTTTACCCCGTGGGATTGTGTGGTGTCCATGCAGTTCTGAATAAGTGCCAGAATTTTTCTAAGTGTATTCTGGTGCTAACTAGTTCTTCTGAGATTCACTCAGAGACTTAGGCAGAGGGTTCTGAATGTCCCTTTCTGGGTATGAAACATTCACCTTTACTCTCACTAGCTGCTGGCTCGGTCACAAGTTGCTGCTGTAAGGTTTGTGATGCCTTTGGCATGTCTTCCACGCCCTCACTGTTCCTCTGTGCCCTCAGTAGAATGTGTCAAGATGTAGTGTGAGGAAATTTCCAGAGCCCTTTGCCTTGTTCTGTTCTCTACACTGTTCCACACATGGAGGGAATAGAAAGTTTGGACCCCTTCTGCTTTCCTTTCTATCCTAATAACCACCCAGCGTGATTAGCTCAGAGAACAGAAACTCTCCAAGGGTTTCTCACATGCTAAGACCTGGGTCCCTGCCCTGGTGTCCATGGGGAAGATGGGTTACGCATTTGGAAATATTGTGTGTGTGTGTGTGTATGGGTGTATGTGTGTGTGTATGTGTGTATGTGTGTGTGTGTGTGTGTGTGTGTGTGTGTGTGTGAGTATGGGTGTGTATGTGTATATGGGTGTGTGTGTGTATGGTGTGTGTGTATGTGTGTATGTTTGGCTTAAAATAGATGAAAATAAGCTATATTGCGAGTTAAAATAAAAATTTATCAATTTACTGATGATTAAAAATCAAGGACAGATGAGACTGTGAGGCTCTGGGCATTAAATTTATGGGAGGAGGTTTTCTCATTGGTTAAAAAACAAACCTACCCTGACTACCATGAGCAACATGTCTATGCTCTTCCTCAGTGTGTGGAGCAAAATAACCAGGCCGCCTGAAGTTCTCTGTGCCTTCTTACATCACAGTGCATTTCAGTTCATTATTTCATCTGGGACAAGAAGGCAGGGAACATCAGTGAGCAACCTGGAAGCTAAAATTTGCCCCCCTGAAAGCACTAAGGGACAGACACTGGGAAGGGAAATATCAGGAGGTAGATAGGAGGCTCAATGGAAGAAGAGTCAGGCTGCTTCAATAAGCTGAGCAAAGCGTCTGACCATCTACAGTCATTGCATAGAGTGAGAAAGCAACATGGGCTAGGAGGACTGAACAGGGCTGCTCCTGATGTGGTCCGTGGACAGCAGCATCAAACATCACTGGGAATTGTTAGAAATGCGTATTCCTTGGTTTCAGTTCTTCTAAAAAAGAATTCCTATGATTTCCCTCCTCAGAGTTTTCATACTGGCAGGCCAAAGGCCACTCTAATTGCTTTGTCCAGGCAAAAAGGATGTTGGCTTACAAAATATTATTAGAAATTAAATTTGTTGCCAACAGTTGCAAACATGTTTATTTTCTATTTTTTTTAATCTTTATTCCTGTCTCATCATGGCCCATCTGAAGGTCTGACATCACTTAATTCAGCCTGCCATTTGGCCCAGGCTCTCACAGTCAGGTAGAACTTGCCCCTTCAATTTTGTGCGGACTTCCCATGCCTATAGTTGCATCTCAGTTTCAGGGTAAAATGTCTGTCGTGGTTTAGCATTGACCTTGGCAGTTTTCTCAGTAGCTGGTGCAAAAATGGGTGTGTGATCCAGCTCACTGGCCAATAAAATACAAAGGAAATCAGCTGAAAGTCTTTCTGAGAAAGGTTTTTTTTTTTTTCTCCCTTGGGAGATTTCTCTTCTTCCCCTTGACACCATGTGTTGACGTGACACTTGTTTTTGTGTCACAGCCGTCCGTGAGTGAAACCAGACCAAGTCAGAATAACGTAAACTTGAAGAAAACTTGGACCCCGAGAACCCCAAGGAGCTGTTGAACCTCCCACTCTGAATCCCACCCTACCCTGTACTTCCTGCCACGGATCACTGAACAGTTGCTTATTGTCTCAGAGACTTTATTATTGGCAACCAGAAGCATCTTAATTGATTCAGAGGAAAAGCAACTCATCAGCTGGAGCCTGTGCGCTTTTTTTTTCCAACTGCCATTGTTATTGACGCCCATTGCCTCATCTGGGGATAGAATTTCCAACGTTGAGTCTCAGTGCAATAAACCTCACTGCCTTTGCACGTTTGGAGTATGGCTCCAGAGTCAGGCTTGTTTGGAGAAGTGCCTCATACCCCACGGAAGAGCATCTCAGATACCATTTAGAACAGAAGATAATGGCTGTACTATTGTTACTTTTAGAATCATGGCAGATATCTTAATGCTGCTAAGCGTCCATTTCCTTTTCTGTGAACTACCAGTCTACCTTAGAGGGCTGCCACATAGATTAAATGAAGTGATTGCAATGGTCTGATTCCAGTTTTGGACATTTTACTGCTGAGAGCTGTGACGTCCTACCACTCCCTGTTTTCTTTGTGTCTCCCATCTGGAAAAGCTGATAAGAAAGCACAGTGCTCCTTCTTTTAGGCTGTTGATAGAGGCTGCATGGGGCAGTGACTACACATGGAAACTCTGAGCCTGCCTGTTGCCATCACTTTAAGAACTCCATACCAGTGCCATCTTGTTCTTTCAAGGCCTCTTCAGATCTCCTTTGTGTGCAACCGGGTCTGCCCTACTCTGAATTGTGTTGTGAGTGACACGTTTTCAAATATTCTTGGTGTGTGGGACACTATTATGGATATCAAAGCAATTTTTTTGAGTGATGGATCCACCTTGTTCCTGTAGGATAGAAATGGCAATGCCATGTGCAGGATGACTTCTGTTATTTTAAAACAGTGTGTGTTAGTGCGGTTTATAGAGGTCAGAGGTGTTCCTCAGGAGCCATCCACCTTGTTTTTGAAGAAGGGTCTCTCATTGACCTTGACCTTACCAAGTAGGCTAGGCTGACTGAGCAGTGAGCCAGGCAGATCTGACTGTTGCCTCTTTTCCAGTGTTGGGATTATAACTACACTCCACTGGGTCCTTACATGGGCGCTGGGAACAGAACTCTGGTCCTCATGCTTGCATGGCAAGTACCTTACCACCTGAGCCATCTCTCAAGCTCCATTGTATTCAATGTAAAGGTTGCTCTCAAGTAGTTATCAACATGGGAAGTAAAAAAGATGAGTTATTTGTCTTCGTCCCACCTCTAAAACCACCTTTCTACCATCCATGTTCTTTACTCCTCCTGACTCCTTCTTAGATAAAAAGAGAATTCTAGCACACCGACCCAGAAGCATGTTAATATATTCCTAATGAAGTTTTCTTATCTTGTTTTAGATTTTTATTATCTATTAAATACATATGCATATAAATATACACACACATATATGCACACACACAGTGGAACAATGACTGTAACCAAAGAAATCAACAGCCGGGCGGTGGTGGCGCACGCCTTTAATCCCAGCACTTGGGAGGCAGAGGCAGGCGGATCTCTGTGAGTTCGAGACCAGGCTGGTCTACAAGAGCTAGTTCCAGGACAGGCTCCAAAACCACAGAGAAACCCTGTCTCGAAAAACAAAAAAAAACAAAAAAAAAACAAAAAAAAAGAAATCAACATATTCATCACCTCATAATTTTAATTTTAATAGTAAGAATGTATAAAATATGCTTTTCTATAGGACACAATACATATATATATATATATATGCCTGTTATGGGCTATTATTTAGCTATTAAGAAGATGTCTTGCATAGAGGGGGAGAGTAACAAAAGAGACATCTTGATGGGGGCAAATTTTGGGGTTAGGGAGAAATCTGATGCCAGGGAAACCCCTAGGAATCCACAAGGATGACCCTGACTAAGATTCCTAGAAATGGTGTAGAGGGTGTCTGAACTGGCCATCTACTGTAAGCAGATTGGTGACTTCTCTAATTGCCAACAGAGATGCTCTATCCAGTAACGGATGGAAGCAGAGGCAGAGACCCACAGACAAGCACTGCGCTTCCTCCTGTGGAAGAAGGGGAGGAGGGATTGAACCAATCACGGGGGTCATGACGGAGGAACCCACAGAGACAGCACACCTGAGCCCATGAGAGCTCATTGGTATTGGACCAACAGTCAGGGAGCCTGAATGGGACTGACCTAGGCCCTCTGCATGTTTGTGACAATCATGACATATCACCGAGGGGAGGATCTCTCTCTGGTGCTTAACTGTCTTTTGGTAATTTTTTCCCCATGCTAGATTACCTTAGCCCACCTCAGTGTAAGGGGAGGAGCTTGGTGCTCCTTCAACTTGCTGCACAGGCTTTGTGTAAACCCATGGGAGGCCTGTCCCTTTTTGAATGAAGATGGAGGAGGAGTGGATTGGGAGGGGAGAGATGGGAAAGGGAAGGGAGGGGACAGGAAAAGAGAAGGGAGGGGAAACTGATTGCTATGTAAAATAAATGATAAAAATGTTATTTAAATAAAAAAGAAGATATCCTGCTATTTATGACATCACATATGAAATTAGAGAATATTATTATTCTTATTTTCCTTTTAAACATTTTTGTCAAACCATGATCACACACCAAAATGTTTATAATTCTTAAGCATCAAATATTCAGGCAGTATCAAGATTTCTTTAGTTTCTTTAAAAGTGTCTTTTGTGATCAGATTTCCAGTGAAAATTCAGTTAAGATCCATATATCTTCAGCCCTCTACATAGTTACTTAACATCTTCCTTAGCAACTTGTTGATTTCATTTCTTTGCCGTCTCTTTGGTATGCTACCATCACCACTAACCTGAAGATCTATATACTGGGTAGGCGCTGGGAACCTCATACTCCACAGTTTCCACTGCACCTAGTGTAGTGTGCACAGCAGCCTGAAAATGAGCAACTGCCGAAAGAGTGAATTCATGCTTGTGTGTGTGAGTTACACTCTTCACATATTATTGGTGTGCATTTGTAACTTTTCCCTTTGGGATCTTCAAATCCACAGAACTCATGAGTTGATTTTCTTTTGCTCTCCTTTTTTTCCTTTTTAAGATTTATTTATCTTTATGTTATGTGTTTGATTGCTTTGTTTGCATGCATGTATGTGTACGATGTATATATGCCTGATGCCTATGTGATCAGAGACATATGCTTTACCCCAGAACTGGAATTAGAGATGACTGTGAGCCCACATGTGAGTCCTGGGAACCTGAATGTGTGTCCTTTGAAAGAGCAACAAGTGCTTTTACCTGCTTGGTCATGTCTCTAGCCCCTTTCTTTTGCTTTTTCTTAAGAATAAAAGTTAGAAACAAGTTGAAAGTTCTTTACTTTTCCTGTGTGAATTCTCTGAAGACTATCCTGAGTAGGAACATGTACTGACAAGACTAAATGATAACTCAATAGACCTGGCCTTGAAAAGTAAAGAGGATGAATTACTGAAGCTGAGTCATCTTTATCCAGAGGATTTACACAGTAACTGTAGATGTAAGACGCATTTATGTGCTTAGATCCTTATTTTTATCAGTATTTATGAAAAGGATTTTTTAGAATCTTTTAAGCCAGTCTTCAATTTAATTCAAATAAAATTATATGTGAATTTTTCTTAGTCATTACAAATTCCACATGATTTATGATTCAACCCTTAAACAAATTATTTCTTTGAAACAACATATGGTTTTGATGCTAATCTGTGGGCACATGGAACATATATCCATGAGCACGCTAGGCTGGGTACTGTGTCATCATGGCAGAAATGGTAGACCGTTGGCCCTCTGTGTCCGCGGACCTTGCATCAGCAGAGTTAAAGCTCCAATTGGGTATGGGAATAAAACTGCATCTGTGCTGAACACATGCAGTCTGAATCCAGTCATTAGTCTTTAACCATATAACATAGAACCTGTGCACATAACACTGTCAGTGTGGTAGGCATTTTTAATAATACAGAGACAGTTATATAAAGAAGGATGAGGCAGGATGCATACAATGACCACACCACTTTTTTAGAATCTTATCCTCATGAGTTTCAGAACCACGTGGTACTGAGGCACGCCTGTACTGAATTTTATCTTTTGTTTTCCTTTTATCTTACTTTTTTTTTTTTTTAACAAAAAAGATAGGACAGGTTCTCATGCTTCCAAGAGGGTCTATGGTGCCAAGAATAGCATTGAACTCTTGCCTCCGCCTCCCAAATCCTGAGATTACAAATGGACACCACTTTTTTTTTTTAATTTCAGGAAAACCTCAAAGAATCCTTATAAAATTGACTGACTCATAAATTTCCTTTCCCTTAGTTGCCTGTAGAACTGCCATTTCTCTGAAAGATACAAACTTTGGCCTTAAGGACAAATGGCATCATTCCGATCGTGTAGTTGGTTGAGAGCCAGCATACGTACTGTACGACTAAGGGTAAGTAGAGAAGGAAGATGGAAAAGAAAAAGAGAACTCACTTGGAGCTCAGGACAAAACTTGGGGGAAAAAAAAACCTCAGTTTTTGTTCTCTCACAAACAGTTATTGAAAAACCGATGACTTAAGTGTAGCGTTAAAACGTGTGTGCACAAAGCACATATACATTTCCCCATTACTCCCCCACGTGGTGCATGTGGCTGCTGAGTATGTAAGAGGGCCAGGGATGCCAGATTTGCCAGGATCACACAGAGGCTGCTGTTTCATATGATCTGAGAATTTTCAGTGCTCACACACATAGATCTGAGAGACCCAAAGGCACACAGCTGCGGCTTTAGAACCCAGCTCCATTTACCATCTGTCTGTTAGCACCACGAAGCTTGGCTGAGAAGGCTGCTTTCAGATCTAAGAATTCCATCTTTTCCAAGCACCCTGGGTTGGGAACTTTCCAGAGGATTAATGGAACCTAGGAGATATCATGCTTTTCTCCTGTCATTCTTGGGGCAACACGAGGGGAGGTTTTTGTCCTTAATGTTAGTTGTGGGGTCTTTTGTATGCCTTGTAACTCCTTGGTAGAGACATCACACACCGTCCCTTTATGATAATTCAAGTAGATGCTCATGAAATTCCACATTCAAATAGAGTCACTATTGAATCCAGTGGTGGTGGGTGGGGGGAGGAGAAAACTCAGTATTTTTTCTGGCTAATATAGCATTTCTAGATGTTCATCAAGCTGTTAAAAAAATGTGAGATGACTCATTTGGGGTCCCCTCCCAGCCCCTTTCCCTGCCCCAATTTGCCTGCGGGTTGGAGGAATGTATACTGAGCTGAGTTAAAGAAGAAACTTGTGGTTTCCATTATAGTCTGTAAACACCGATTTCTGAAAGCCTCAAGCGTGCTATCATCTCCCGCCCCACGCATGCTTTATATACAATCCATCTTGGAAAAGAGCTTGGGAGAGCACTGTGTTTACTACTCCAGAACAACCCAACAAATGGGGGGGGGGAGGCTGATCTGCCCTGGGGCTTGATTCACAGCAAAGTGGAGGGCCTTTCTGAGGTCTTTCAAACGAAAGCATCAAGAGAGAAATCAAGGCCAATTCTCTGGAAAGTCCATCCTTTCTGGTGCCTGCAGTCGCCCCTGGCTACCATTCATCAACAACAGAGCTCTCTAAAAACACCATTTCTGAGGCCCACCAGAATGCTTTAGCTTCCCACTTAGACTTTATGCTTATGTCTTATCCCTAAAGTTATTAAAAAAGGGGAGGAGTGAGATCCCAGTTTGGTTTAAGACAGTTTCAATGATGCAGGGATGGGGCAGAATGCAAGCAATCCTAGAAATTTTGATAGTACTCAATTCATTCAAAGATCACTCGGAGGTGGGACATGCAGAGAGGACATCCCAGGTTTGCCTGCTACTCAGATCATGGCTGATAAGAAGAACTAAGTACACCTCACTTTCTTCAGGAAGCAAGAATTGTGCCTGTAGAATGGATGGAAAAATTTCAGATGCGAGTTCATTCTGCTTAAATTTGTTTTCTGGCTTTGACACTTGCTGGTACTGTGACCTGGGGCTCTACAATTTCACTTTATAGTTTAGGATGGATATGAATGCTTGGGGACTTTCTTTGGATGTGACTCATGAGGTGTGAGTAGGATAAGAGATTCTGCCCAGGTAGTTCACCCTCAAAGTTCAGTGAGTAGTTGATTTTTGTTGGTCTCCTTACCAATGAAAGCCTCAGCTTTCTCTTTAGTCAAAGTATGTTGAGAATGATGCCATCTTCCTGGGACTATTTGGAAGATTCATGGTGCTGCTAAGCATGCTGGTGTGGGCTTTGACCCAGAGAATACAATACTAGAAGCGGGCATGAGATCCTGGAATAACAGCAACAAAAGTCATCTGAGGGATGACCTGGTTTTAATTCCTGGTTCTGCAGGAAAAGAGACCAAAGTGTGTGTGTTGCTCAGGAAGCTAGTGTGAGGTTATCTGCTGTTCTACATAGAAATGCAGTGGTCAAGGACATGGGTCATACTTTGGGTGGGAATGCCCTGACTATCAAATCTGTCCTTTGTTTTGATTTGAGTCATTGGCACAAATATTTCATTTAGTAGCTCTTCCCCTATAGTATAATGCTATTATTTACTTTTGTTCTTTTATAGATTAAGAATGTCCTATTGCATGGTGGTGCATGCCTTTAATCCCAGCACTCAGGAGGCAGAGGCAGGCAGACCTCTGTGAGTTCGAAGACAGCCTGGTCTACAAAGTGAATTCCAAGACAGCAAAGGCTGTTACACAGAGAAACTCTGTCTTGAAAAACTTACAAAAAAAAAAAAATCCGAGGGAGAGAGGCTGTCCCATTGCCTAGTTCTAGTGCTCCACAACTCTTAAATGTATTCAGCAGGGGTCATTGTCATCATTAATCAAATAACATGAACAGTAAGCGCCTTTAAAGTGTACCTTTCTGTTCGTCCTGTGCTGCAGTATGAGGGATCGTGTTAATGATGCAATGAAAGGGCTAATGAAAAACACGACTCCCCAAGTACTGGAGTTTAGTGAGCAGCCCATGAGAAAGGCTTGAGGCCACAGCTTGCTTACTAACAACTCAGCATTCCTTGTTAGGAAGCAGTTCTCACTGTCTGTTTCTCTTTGCAGAGACTGGTGACATAAGGTTGTTGAAAGGGCCTCCACATGGCTCAGCTTTGAAGAGGTCAAAGCTTATGAGGGCTCCCATTTTCAAGTGTTGGGTTTGCTCTCACCCGGTTTCAGCTGTCAGAGATGGTTGTCTGTGAGTGTGATGCTAATGTTCTTGGAGCCTTCACCCCAGGCATGTTTGTACAATTCAGCACAAAGAGACAGCTTATTCTCTGACCCAAGACTATATTGTACATGCCTGTTTCCTCTAAACATGAGAGGAGACAACAGATGGCTGACTTGAACAGATCCTGAGACTTTTGGAGTCAGAAAAGTCTTGGCTCTGGGGAAAAAACTGGGTCAGTTGTCTCTTCTTCGCATACAAAGGGCAGCCCCTCCCCAAGAAGCAGATGATGAGAAAGGGGCGTGGTGGGCTGTCCTGCTCTAGAATAACCAGCAAAGGATTCATGAAACTTATGTATTCAGAGACAGCTACAGGATGGAATGACAAAGATGCCAGGGACAGCATGATTTCCAGACTTAAGTGTGAACAGAAGTAACTTCATTTCCTACTTCTTAACTTCTCACAGGATAATGACTAGCTTTTCCTGACCCAATACAGGGTACACCTTCCTTATCATCACTGGGACGTATTATAAGATCTATAGTGCATGGCTGAACCTGTATTTAATACTGAGCTCTGGTTGTACTGTATTTCCTTTTCTGTACCTACAGACCTATGATGGGTCCAATGTAAAAATCAAGCACACTAGGAGATAAACAATAATAAATTAGAATAATAATACTATATGCTATATAGGCGTTGAATATTTATGAATAATTTATTTCTGAAATTTTCAGTTTAATACTTCAGATCACAGATACAAATCATGGAAAACAAAAATCTTGCCCTGGATTTCTGTAAGATCAAGTAAACGAACCCCCACTGTTTTATATGAGGGTGAAACATAAAAGCAAACCATCACAGATGCTACAGTTCCCTGTGGAGCCATCATGCAGCATGGCAAACTCATTCAAGAACAGTATAGCCCATCCAGAAACAAGAGAATGCCTATTTTTGAATTAATACTTGATTTTATATTCAACATTTTAAATGAAAAATTTCTAATGACAAAACTGACTGTTTTAGTCTACAGCCACACATGACTACTTAGTATTTTGCTATATTTTCTTCACTAGATCTTGCCCATGCCCTTGTTCATCTATTAATCCTTCCATACATTCATACCTTACTGCAATTACTGCATTAACTTGTTACATTTTTGAATCATTTGCTAGGTAACAGTTCCTTGTTATAGTAGGTAATTGATACAGGGAACTCAGAAAGTAGGGTACCAAGGGAAAGATTTTGAGAAAAATGACTGACTTCTAATTCTTTGCTTTGTGATATGTTTGAACTAGTGGGTACTGGTAGGATCCTCTCCCTGAGAAGGTATACATGAGCTGTTGTGGAACGGCTTGCGATTTAAAGAAACCTAGGGAATGGCCAAGATGCCAGGGATAGCATGACTACCAGAACTGAGTGTAGTGAACATGGGTAACTTCATTTTCTAATTCTTAACTTTTCATGATGATGTCATTTCTTTGTGCTCTGTGACTGTCTCCCTGGCAACTAGAAATGCTTAGAAATGTCTACTGGAGGAGAAGGTAGGAAGCAGGTGTCCATGGGTTTTGGGAAGAGGCATGCTGCTTATACACATGGATATTTCTGTGATTGTGAAGGGTCTCACACACAGCATACTCATTTTTATGTCATTGTCACTTAGAAAGAAACTTAAAAGCTTTGATACTAAATCTCAGAGTGGCTCTGACCTACTGCCCAATGCCTGTTTAAAGTCGGTTCCTGGATTTTCCTCTTATGCTTCAATATTCTTTGTATCACAGATCAGATCTCTTTTTGTTATGTATGCATGCACACATATACACATAAATAAAAGGTATGGGAAAACAGAAAGAAAGATGGAGACTAGGCATGCCTAGTCTCAATTATAAACTACTACTTGACCAAACCAGAATGACTGAGAGTCCACACTCATCCTGAGATATATACAAAGGCCCTGCTCTTAAATATATTAAAAATAAAACAAGGAAGACGGAAAAGAAGAAAGGAAAGGATAAAAGAAGATAAAAGAGACAGGACATTGCTTATGTGACAAATGATCGGTTTATTCTGACCTTATTGTTTCTATCCAAAATCATTATTTCACCTCCTTCCAAATATTTGACTCTGTGCTGGATGCATTGTGTGGCTCCCATCTCAGAAGATAGCTTCTGCTTGAGATACTTAGAGTCAAGTCGGTGAGACACAGAGCAAATACCTCTGACAACACCATCACAGACTTCCATCCCACATGTAGCAGGCAGTTCCATTAATTGAAGCTTACCTAGCTGCCAGCATCTTACTTCAAGGCTATGCTATATGCCATTTTCTGCCAACCCAGAGAGTTTGTTTGTTTTATAGATGCCTCTTACAGAACCTGGGAATGAATACGTCAAGGCAGGTGAACCAGTGAGAGATGCAATAAAGTGAGTAGGTACAGCGGCTCTCACCTTAAAGTCTGACAGTATTAGGAGACTTTCTGGCTTATTTTGTCTTGCTACTAGAAATAGGGTCTCCTATTGTAGCCTAGCCTTGGGACTCACCATGTAGTCCAGGGTAGTTTCAAACTTGCCATTTCCTGCCTCAACCTCCATGTACTTGGACTTTGAATATGTACCATCATTTGTACCTTTCTCCTTCCACACAGTGTGTCCTGTGGAAGCAAGAGGTAGTGTCTTCCACAGCAACCCCAATAGTACTGCATTCATTGGCACTAGCTCCTCATCTTTCCTCCTTCTGTTCTCCCTGTTCTCTCACTCCTAGTTCCAGGGCTACTTCTCAAACAAGCTACTTAAATCCACATCTTATCTAGGACTCTGTGTTTTCAAGGCTCATGTAAAGATGAAACATATTCACCTAAATTATAGTAACACAATATAATGTTATAGAGCAGCAAGACATGGGAGACACCCAATATAAACACACACACACATATAAACACACACACATATAAACACACACATAGTTATAAGATAAACAGAGTATACATGATACAGGGGATTAGGGGAGAGGATAACACTGAACTCTGGATTTCTGGAACTGAGCCTTTACATGAGATTATGATTTTAATACATGGCTAAATAGAATCCTGGAAATGGAATCTATGGGAGAGATTTTTTTTCTGAAATTGTTATAAACCTCTGTGTTTTTATTCCTCTCTTCTCTACTAAATGTCAACTATTACTAGCACTTAAGTACCCAGTGGAAACTTTAACCAAGTCTCTACAGTGAAATAATGACTCGTTGATGGCCAATGCCATTTGAAACCCAAGTTGTCCAGTTTTTTTTTTGTCTTTGGTTGGGGTATCATTTTATTAAGGTTGGCCTTTTATATTTTCAGGACGATCATGTAGCTCTGTTCCCTGGTAGGGTGCTTATAAACATTCCCAATGCCAAATTCTCTAAGAGTCCCAGGGACAAGTAAAAGAGAAGAGCCAGGGTCGGTGTGTGATTGAACTTGTCAGTCAGAGAGAAGTGCAAATGCCATGTGGTCGGCTTTTAAATCAAGACCAGATGATCGACGGTATTTGGTGGGTCTTGGTTGTTCTCCAGTTGTCTAACGCTCTGAAGTCTGACGAAAAGGAGAGATATTTTTTGCCACATTCGAATCCTGGCATTTGAACCACTTGCCTTGATTTCTATGGATAGAGAGCCAGCTCTGAGGCATGACTCATAGAGGAGCTGCTGGGCAAGGGCTTGTGAGAAGGTGGTCCCCTTGGATGGGTGATTAGGTTTGAAAAAAGAGCAGATGTGTGAGTGTGTGTGTGTGTGTGTGTGTGTGTGTGTGTGTGTGTGTGTGTAGGGTGGGCAGGGTAGATCAGGCTGCGATTTACTTCACTGGGCATAGTTTTGCTTTAAGAGGTAACTTTGCTCCTAGGACTGAATTCTCTCTCACTCTCTATCAGCACTGTACCATAAAGGCAAGGAAGCGATAGAGGACATTCATAAGAGAAAGCAATTAACTGCACATCACAGTTAACGTAAACAAAATGGAAACCTTGAGTACCAGGCAGCCATAGGCAGATGGAAGCAGACAACGTGAGACTGCTCCCCAGCCCCCAAGCTGCACAAGCTTCTGCTGTTCCTACACTTGAAAAGCCTCAAGAGTAACTATTTTGCTCTGTTCAAAGTGTATAACCTTTACCCTTTTGGTTCAGCTGTGTTCTAATGATATTTTTTTTCTGTTAAAGAGGATCGGTTTATGAGAACAGGATGTTTGTATTAAATATTAAATCGTTAGGGCTTCTTCCTGAAGGTCTCAACTTGGCTTCAGTTTTGATGGAAATAGACAAACGCACATTCCTGTAGAACTACGGAGAGCACAGAGAGTTTGTCAAGTCTTGATAGTGTAACTCGGCATTGGGCCAAGAACAGAATAATTGGTTAATGTCTACACAGCGCTTTGAAGATGCCAAGTCCTGTGTAAGTTCTGAGTGATGCTGTGAGGCAATCTGTCCTTGAAGGTCTGATCCTAGGGACCAGGAGACTGACTGTTCCCTAACGGCCTTTCGAGGAGCAAAGACCCTGGCGTGTGTTGAGCTGATTTTCTGTGCCAGCTCTAGGAATTCCCAAAGCTAGATCTTAATTCTGGATTTCCCACTCCAGTCTCTTCTTGGAGTTTAATTATACACTCAGCTGCATATGGGAGAAAATCAATGTCCTCTTTTTAGCCTTCAGAAGCCGTGCCTTGTCCTTGAAGCTGCCCTTCATTTCACTTGCAAATATTCTGGGGTTGGCAGGTGGATGCTTGAGAAAATATTACCATGTATCATGGTGGGATTTTCAAACTCTTCTGAAGAAAGTCAATACAGGAGTGGAAGGAGATTAGAAGGGGCAAGGGGGATAGGGATATGGCCAAAATATATCATATCCAAGCAGGAAATTGTCAAAAATAGAAAAGGACTAAAAGTTAAATACATGAACAAAAAATTCATAACAATAGTTATAAATTATTATCTATAACTAACATATGTGAATAAAAGTTTTTAAAAATGAAAATATTATGGCAAAATAAGTTTGAGAAAATATATTCCTTCCTTTTGAGATTATAAAATACGTGAGTGCATTGTTACTGTTACAGTTTGCCAAGTAGTTTAGAAAATGTATTTCAGGGACTGAACTTGACAAGCACTGGGTGAGCTGAAGACAAAGAAAAGGAAAGAGTTAAAGATGAAGATGTGGGAAGCCATCACCATGCCCAGGTCTGGACAATGGGTTTGGGAGATAGGTACTGGAACTCAGGGGCTGCATGGAGTTCTGATCCCAGGGAAGGCCCCACAGGAGGGCAGAGTCACAGAGAAGATACAGCTATGCCCAAGAAAACCACTCCCCCTAGGAGAAATAAAGATTTGTCTTGTACTCTAGGGGTCCTGAATGACTTAGACAAACAGAGACCAAGTGACAAGTGATATGGAAGATAAAGTCTGTGTGGATCTGAGACATGTGGACAGGCATGTGCATGATGTATGCAGAGAAAGCCCTGCTACCAAGAAGTCTCTTATCACATCTCCATCGGGGTCAGGCACCATTATTTAACCAGAGTACATTTCCCCCTTTTACTTACATTTGGTCCTGAATTGACATCTTAAATGGATTTCAAACCCTGCTCAAGCAGTTACTTTTGTGCCATTGTAACTTGGTGGTGTTATTCTAGATTAAAAAGGGGTATAGAGGCTTAGACTTATGATTTCTCTGAGTGGTTGCGGTTTTTTTTTTGACCCACCATGAGCAGAAAAAGGCAGGTTACTATGGTACTTACATGGGGTAAGTCCTGGCTAGGGGGCAAAATGTGGCGCTCTTGCATTGGATCACATTGACAAATCAGTGGAGAACAAGAGTCCTCCTCTGGGAACTAAAATAGATGCTGTCAATAGAACTTTTTCTGCAAATAGGTATGATTGACATATATGATTTCAGTTACCTCAATTACTTGAAAGTCAACAACACCTTTTCTATACCTTGAGACTCCTATCTTGATGATTGGTCCTTCTTTGTACTATTGCTATTTTCTCTGGGTGCTGTCAAGGCTTTTTCCTCCGCATATGGTAAGTGTTTCATAGAAGCAAACTTGTGCTAACAATATGCTGCTAAATCCATGCACACATTTATGCATTTTTGACACATGTACACTATGAATCTTTTCTAGTGTATATATAGACATGTGCATTGCCTGTGTGTATCTGCTTATATTATATTAGAAGTGGTGTTATCACCAAACCCAGAATGGGTCCTTGGGGAGAAATTTATCTCAAACTTTTCCTGCATATATCTCTTAGAAAAGGCTCTTTTAGAATTTGCTGTCCTGAGTCAGGCCTCAGGCCTAGAAACTAGGCATGAATGTTAGTGTACCATGCCAAGGAGGTCTTCCGAATTTAGGCATTAAAGAATTGCATTGCCTCAAAGTGAGCTATTAATATGTTAGCCCCAGATTTAAAGAAGATAGACTCAGGTGCATCTTTCTCAGAATCCTGGTACAGAATCTCCTGGCTGATGTCCAATCAGAAGAATGCTGCAAGATTCCAAAAGCCATTCCTTTTCATCCCTGGGCTCTGTCTTTATCAGAGAATCCACACATGCAACAAGGGTAGCTTCTGAAAAAGGATCACTGTATGTCTCACCATGGTTAACAAGCAATGTGGGTAACTTAGAACTTGACAGTGAAACATGTTGTAATGTGTGGGATTATGTGTGGCTTTGTTCTTCTCTGAAGATGACTTTTCCAATGTCCCTTCTTTTTGTCTGGTTACACCTCTGCTATTCGAATCCACTCTTCCATTTAGTGGTTAGTCTGATTGCCTGAGACGAAATTATTTCTGTAGTCTAAACCTTAAACTTCATTGACTGTCATCTGCATTTCTTCCATGTTTTCGCAAATCTTTCTTATCCAGTACTTTTCTGCCTTTTCTCAGTCAACATGAGCCAGGAAGCTGCATTCTTACGCTGCATGACTTTCTGCTGCTTTAGGAGATACTATCAGTTTTTGCCAAAATCAAATCCATGAGCTCACTGCATACAATGACGGATGGCTTCTTTGGACCAGTCAGCTAAGTTGCAGATTTCTCCCAAATTCTAGTCTCTGGATTTAAAAATCAATTCAATATTATATAATCAAATATATTATAAGGTGCTAAGGAAAGTAATGGAAAGTATGATTATGATTTTTCTTGAATTAGAAACCAAATTACGCCTAGGCAGTTTGGATGCTCACCTTACGAGACCTGGATAGAGGTGGGCGGTCCTTGGGCTTCCCACAGGTCAGGGAACCCTGATTGCTCTTCGAGCAGATGAGGGAGGGGAACTCGATCAGGGGAGGGGGAGGGAAATGGGAAGTGGCTGCGGGGAGGAGGCAGAAATCCATAATAAATAAATAAATTAAAAAATAAAAAAAGAAACCGAATTACCCCAGCAAATGGAATGTATCATTTTTGCACTATTATAATTCTACGATATTTTTTTCTCCACCTAATTTCTTTAAATCAGCTATAAAACTCCTCATGTTCTCAAACTGCTATGCTCAGAACCTTTTCACATCAAAGAGAGATGAAGTTAGTCAGTGAGAATATCAGTCTCATCTGAAACTCAGAGAACTCCACCAGCTGTGGGCAACATTCATTTTCTGTGGCTGTGTGCTTTAGATCCACGTTTGCTTGGCTGTGAACCATCTTCAGCCCCTAGATGCTGCTCCTATGTCTGCATCCTGTAGACTCGTCTCTGTTCAGAGTTATAGCTCTATGTTTCCACTGGCCAATCAGAATATATGTGCTGCTGCTGCTGGGCTTCCTTTTGATCACCTAAGTTAGATCACGTTTGCATACTCAGGGTACCCTCTCACTTTTTATTGGTTCTGCTCAGCTGCTAGTGATCTTCTATCTGCAGAATTCTTTTTGCTCTATAATGTAACACAACCATGGGGTTGATAGCCCATGATATTTCTGAGTCTGTACTCAAGGAGAATGATACAGAACATGCATACCAGGGATTATTAGGCACAGTGGAATTCTGACTACCACTGAGAAACACACACACACACACACACACACACACACACACACATTCACAAATATGAATCACCTTTAATTTATGTTTACAAAAATAATTTATGCAAACATAAATTATAGGACCACAGATAAGAACTCTTTAGTATAAAGTACTGTTTTTCTAGTTTTATTTTGTTACTCTTACACACTGTTGGTTATGCATATTTTAAATGGTGAACTGAAAATACTCTCGGGAGGAAAATTGAATGCCATTAACATCCATCACATATAGAAGGTAAGAAATATTATAAACTCAAGAGATGTAGAGCATGAGCAAGTTGCATCTATTGTCTGAATTTAAAGTCTGTGTCTAATGTGCATATTTCTCTCTCTCTCTCTCTCTCTCTCTCTCTCTCTCTCTTTCTCTCTCTCTGTGTGTGTGTGTGTGTGTGTGTGTGTGTGTGTGTCTCTTGGAAAGTTCAGCAGTTATTTTTCTGTGAGTCCTGCAAGTCCAGTCAAGCAGTTCAGTCAAGAACAGTTTGTTACCCAAATGGCTAACAAACTCCATGAGGACTTTCTTCAATGACCATCAACTTCTTGAAGTAGGTTGGTGCTGCTAGGAGCAGATGTGTCTCACTGTCATGAAAAGTTGTAAGTTCTTAAAAATGTTAAATGTCATATTCTGAAGATCTCTGAAAGAAGTGACAAATATGTATCTAACTGAAATATATCTCTATATACCTAGAAAACCTAACTAACATGACTACAAGCTTGACTATTATAGATGATTTTCTATTAACTTATATTTCTTAATTATACATTGCATTTTTAAATGAGCTGAACAAACAAGAACATATATATGAATAAATATATATACATATTATATACATATACATATATACATATTATATATATATATTATTATTGACCTTAAGTTTGTATCCTCTTCTGGGTATTTTGGTTTGGATAAGAGATACAAAACCCAAACTACTTATTAGATTGGCCAACTGGTTACCTAATAAGGCATAGCTTCTGTTGAGATATTAGAATGTAGGCAGATGCAAAGAGAATTATAAAGGCAACCCCACCTGAACAGGACTGTGCCTCAAGCAAGACAAGCCTTAGAAGGGCCAAGAGGAGTCTGGGTAATGCAGCATACAGAACTGCTGGTGGTGGTGTAGATTCTTCACACATTGGGATGATATGCCTACAAGCAGCTTTAGGAAGCACAACACAACCTTTAACTTGCCTTTGGTTAGGGCAGACTAACATTCCACAGCATAGAAAGTAGCTTTCTTCAGCTACTTTAGGTCCATAGCAACCACTACCCACTTGGTCTGAATTCTGCAGGTCTTTGCTGTCTTGGTAGTCATGAGGAGATGGGAACACTGGAGGAAAATTATATCAGGCCACTTGTCCCTTGACTTAATTTTTAATCACAGATTGGCTGATCAGACCATTGAAGACCACAGTTCTTTTCTCTTCTTTCCTCTCCTCTCCTCCTGTTCCCTCTCCTCCCTCCCTTCCCCTCCCCTTCCTCCCTTCCCCTTCCCTCCTCTCCCCTCTCCCACCTTCCCTCCCCTCCCCTCTTCTCTTCTGTCTTTTAGTTTAGGAACACCCCCGCCCAATTTTATTTTCTGTTTAGAGTTCAAAAATAGGCTCTTGCTGTTTTGTATTGATCTCCTAAGCAGCTCCCTTAACTAAACTCTCGCTACTAGACTGTGTGCCATCTCTGCCCTGCTGGGATCTGCATACACCATGAGCAGATTTCAAGAAGATGGGCTTGTTATATTTAAAGTCTGCACTTAAAGCGGGCCTCTTGCTAAGATATTTTTTCTACCTTGGATCACCAAGTAAGGTCCAAACAACATTTCTTGGAACTCTGCCCCCCTCTTCACCACCACAAGTAATTTAATCTGTGTATTCTAGAATACAGAGCTGAGATGTATATTGGAAAAAGCAGTTGGAAACAGTAACATTTTTTTTGTCATATTAGGAGAAGTTATTATCTGAAGGTAAAAGTTAGAGGTTTATTGTGCTAAATTTTTGCTGCCCAATTTCTGCTTCAAATGACAGAAATGTTTTTGAACTTGGCACTCCTGTCCACTGACTTCTTACATTTAGTATCATACAGACTTGAGCTGAGACACATAAGCCCATTGAACCTTCTCAATTTGGCCGATGAAAAGGATCAAAGTAGTGCTATAAGCCTGAGACAGGATGCTGAGTGCCTCATAAAGGAAAAAAGAGTGAGGCTGGATGCCAATTACCCTAGCATTCGATGGTTTTGATTTCAAACAGGATAGGTATTGAAAGATCTTTTTTAATTGAACAATTATCATATTCCAAAAGAAGATTAGGTAGGATGAACCTCAATCTGAAGACCTAAAGACACAGGCATTTCTTTAAAAGAACACTAAGCTTGTCATGTATTATTCTAATAGTCTTTGCTACTGGGGACAGGTTCATTATGCTTTTTGATGACTCAAACTGCCTTTGGCTGGAATAGGCTTAAGGACTGTCAACGGGGACATTTCAGCTAAAAACTCTGACAGTTCTCTGTGTATGTAGATGGATGAAGTCATGTGAACAGATGATCACTAGATCTTTGTATAAAAATATGAAATAGTTTAAACTTGTAACTACAGCTTCTCTTGGAAGGATTTGTTTTCTTCTTGAGAACAATATTTTTCATTGCATGAAAGAGATAAGCAAGTATGGATATGTACTGCAGTATGGGAGAAAATGGTTACAATGATCCATAGAAGACCCAATAAATAATATATTATGTAACTTTTTTCCTTTCAAGTAATCTCTCAGACCTGCAGATCACACGAATGAGTTTGTCTCAGTTTGTTTGTACCATGTTTCACTGGTTCTAAGATGCACATAAATGTGAATGCTAACAGCATTAGAATTGAAGAAGGTCTTGTAATTTGATCCAGTTCAATATGTTAGACATATGGCAGTAAGATTTAATTGATAGTCTCTGTGTTTAGTTTGACTTTTATTCATACTATTGTCACTTCTACATCTAAGTAAGTGTGAAAAATATTTTAATAATAATAAAATTTAGGTTTTATATGACATGAGAGCATTACATTACCTAAATGGCAACAGGTTCCTTGCCTTGGCATAGTATTTTATAATGGTGTACCTTAACTTCAGTGGCATCTGAAAGTCCATTAAGGCACACTCTGAAACTTGATGACCCACACAATGGTCTTACTAAGCTAGAGAGTTGAAGTAACTTCTCTATTGATTGTGGGAGACAACTACATTGAGTCAAAAGGCTGGAATGATTTAACTTTGCCCAAGTGGTCTATCTTCCTAAGCCTCAATGATAATTTCATTAAAAAAATAATGTTCTAGTGATGTAGATGAAGTGAACTTGTTTATAAATATATCTTCATAAGAAATTATGCCCCAAAACATTCTTTATAATATACCATTCACAATGTTAGTTTGGAATTAACCTTAATGCTCCACGATAGATCCTCCAATTATTATATCTCAACATAATGAATAGTCATATAGTGCAGAAACACCATTTAAAAGGGAACTTTCAATAGGTAGATACCAAAGATGAAAACCTACAGAACGAGGTTACAAAAGTTAATTCATTAAAACTAAGGTAATTGCGGCTCTCCTTTGGTATCCACTGGTAATTAATTGGTACCAAATTCTTTTCATATACTTAAATCCACAGACTACCATGCATTTATTTAACCTAAGCAACCCTCCTATATATTTTAAATAATCTTTATGCTGATCATAATACTCAATGTAATGAAGATGCCATGTGAATGATTCTCATACTGTATTTCCTAGGGAATAAGGAGAAGAAAATTTCTGTACATGCTCAGTACAGAGCACATATTTCCAGTGCTTTCTATGTGTACTTGGTTGACTCTCTAGTGTAGAGTACAAGCACAATTTTAGTGCTTTGTAAGTTATATGTGTAAGATATCACTACCAAAATAAAAATAATAAGCATATTTCCATTGATTAAACAAAAAATTCATTTACATTTTCTATTTAATTTTCTGTTCAAAAATTTGCAGAAATGCAGATATGGCCAAAGAAATGATTTCAATTCCAGAGAGTTGGCAGTTATCTCCATAGTCACTAAGCTGCCTTTTTGCCCATGATGAGAGTGATGCTCTCATCATGCTCTCATGATGCTCTCTGGTGTATGCTGAGAAAAAGTGGGTCATTTGCAGGCCAGGTGCTAGAATATGTTGCTTTCACTTCTCTGCAGACCTACAGTGCTCTGCCACATGTTACCTGAAGGTTTAGACAAGTCATTTTAAGTCTGAAGAACATGGGCACTGTGGTGGTTTGAATGAGGAAGACATCCATAGGCTCATCTATTTGAATGCTTGGTTCACAGTTGGTGGGACTGTTTGGGGAGGATTAGGAGGTGTGGCCTTGCTGGAGGGGATGTGTCACTGGAGGTGGACTTTGTTCTATTCCCAGCTAGCTCTCTCCCTCTTTATGCAGTGTGATTGTGTAAGTTCTCAGCTGCTGCTCTAGTGCCATGCTTGCCTGCCTGTTGCTGTACTTCTCCACATGACTATCACTGGCTGGAACGCGCAGAGACTTAAGCCACCATTAAATGCTTTCTTCTAAAGGTTGCCTTGGTCATGGTCTTTAGTTGAGGTGATAGAAAAGTAAGTAAGACAAGCCAGAATAAGAAATAAAAGCATCCTCGGGAGGCAGAGGCAGGCGGATCTCTGTGAGTTCGAGACCAGCCTGGTCTACAGAGCTAGTTCCAGGACAGGCTCCAAAGCCACAGAGAAACCCTGTCTCGAAAAACCAAAAAAAAAAAAAAAAAAAAAGAAAAAAAAAAGAAATAAAAGCATCATAGTCTTGTTCAAAGTGGATCTGACACTATTCATTTTACATATCTTGAAACTTTGTATCTTAGCTCATTTTTTGGTTTTGGTTTTCAAAGCAGGGTTTCTCTGTAGTTTTCAAGCCTGTCCTGGAACTTGCTCTATAGACCAGGCTGGCCTCAAACTCACAGAGATCTGCCTCCCTTCTACCTCCTGAGTGCTGGGATTAAAGGTGTGCACCACTTCTGCCTGGCATTAGCTCAAAATATTATATTATTATTGAATTCTTCCCCCTTTTATCTATTACATCTATCCCAGTTAGCATTAATTGTTGACTTGCTATAGCCTAGTGTCATCTGAGAGGATAAGCCTCAATTTAGCGCGTGTCTAGATCAGGTTGGTCTGTGGGCTTATCTGTGAAGTATTGTCTTGACTATTAACTGATATGGGAGGGATCTTGCCCATCATGGGTAGCACCATTTCTTGGGTAGGTGGTCTTGGACTATATAAGCAAGTTAGGTGAATGCAAGCCTGTAAGCTAGCCAGTGGTGGACTCCGCTAGTGAACAGAATTGTCCATGGTGAATGCTGCACTTTGGTTGTGAATTCCTCGTTGGAAGTCATGTAGCATGGAGTAGCAGGCAATTTGAGTTAAGGTTCCTTCATTGAATTCATGCCTTGACTTGCTGTAAAGTAAAATCAGTCCTTTCTTTTCTAAGCTGCTTTATAATGAGTGTTTTATCTCAACAGAGAAACAAGCTAAAACAATATCCTTCTGTTTGGTTCTCTGACTGGTGCTCCCTTTCAGGAAATAATAATACCTCCTGAATTTATATCTTCCTATGGACATCAGTTTAGACATATTGACATCCATTCACATAAAGAAATATATGACTCATATTATCACTTTGGATTATTGAATATTTTCATCATTTTGCACGGACTTTTCAGCAATTTATTTGCTTATTTTCTTGTTTTTCTCTAGTAGCAGCTTACTAACTCTCAGTTGCTCTTTCTGGTACTTCTGACATCCCCATAGCATTAACTCATTACCCCAGCTCTTTACTTCCTTTTGGTGCCCATATGTTTTCTACTCCAGTGGTTACTCCATGGCCTTACCTTTTCTGGTCTGTCTTATTAAGAATTTCTTATCTAGTTATTCACACACATTTTCATCATATTCATTCTCTAAGACCTACAGTAAGTATAGAATCTCTACCTCTCTACTGTGTATGACCTTAAACAAAGAATTTAGTTCTTCCCCTGCTACTGATTTATAATGGGCAATCTCTATGTTTGCTAATTCAATTGCACTGCACACAGTCAAGATCTCCTTCCTGTTCCAAACAAATAATAATACATCAGTAGTGCTTTGAGAATCAAACACTAACAAGGAGAGTAGGCTTTCTCAATGGGGAAAACATAAGATGTACTTTTTCTCAATGCTGGTCCACAGGAGCACCAGAATCTTCACATTGGTTGCCAAAGACTTTGCTAGGCATCGAGCAGATGCTCTTTAACCCCTTCCAGGTTTTCTGCCCCTAGTTTCTATGTGTTTTGTTTTTGGTACCTTGTACCTTTTTCTCTTTGGAGAGTTTCTCTCTACAAGGAGAAGGGTATATCTGGGAGCTTATATCCTTTCCGTTAAGTCTGTATCCCATAACTGATAGGTGTGAGAAGCTCAGCTCCTTCCTCTGAGTTGTGACAGTAGCAGGTAGAGTATGGGATGTTTAGGATGTGATTCAGGTGTGGGCATCTCCTAGATTTTCTTTGATTAGGTTCTCTTCCTTGCTGCTGTTCTCATTCATACATAGGCTTCTCTTTGAATCATTTGTAGTATATTATTTGTAGGATATAATTTCTACACATCTGCACTCTTCATCACACACCACTGTGCAAGGCACGTTCAGAGCCGTGACCTCCACAGAACAAGACTTTCCCAACTCCTTTCTTCATGCACATATTTCAACCATATACTTTGAAGTATCTTATGTAAATCATCGCCTTCAGTCGCAAGTGCCAGGACTTGAACTGCTTTTCTTCCAGACAGATACAGTACTTTTTCCTCTGCCTTGCATATATGAATATAATGTCCTCCTGGATGTTCCCTGTTATGGTTTGAGACTTTAAGTCATTTGCAGGTGAAGGACTTTGCGAAGTCATGGTAAAGCAAAGTAATGCTACTTTGTTTTCATACTGTAAGCCAAACGGCTTGATAAACATCTTATAGACACACAGTTTGCTCTTCTTTTATGTTCCAGTTTCCTGGAAGAAACGTGATGAATCTGAGCAGCCAACGTGTGCATGGTTCCTAAGTTAATTGTATAGTTAGACAGGGCGTTTAGAAGATGCTGGGCCTCATAGCAGATTCCCCATTCTCCAGATGACTGACATTTTAGACACTGGTAAAACTCCATTATGGGCCCTTTAATAGATCATTTTATATCAAAAATGGTATCACACAGAGAGACAAAAGGGTGGAAGTGCTGAGCCCAAAGCCATGGGTAAAGTTGGCTCATATTCTGAAGACCAAGTGCAGAGAGGAAGAGCAGATGGCTTGGGATTTTCCCATGATGTCAGCATGCTCACTGAAACTGCTTCTTCATGAGGATAGGCAGGCGGAGCAGACACATGTGGGGGTTAGAAGTGCTGAGCTGCCAACAAAATCTAGGTTTTCAGGTTTTTTTGTTTTATAGCATATTCAGAACAGTAGTTTAATGTCGGGAAAGTATAGGAAGAAAACAGTGCAGACACAAAGTTGTCCACATTGATCTTAAAACACTCATGCTCTGTATAATTTATATTTGCACCAAGCAATTTAGCACTCCTCTGGGATAAATCACTTAATTAGAAAGAATTAAGAAAGCTGTTGTTTGATGTATATGTCTTCATTATTTTCAAGTGGCAGAATTGATTCCTCCATCCCCCCTGTTATGAATTTGCCTCCATTTGTGAGACTAATGAAGCGCCATTAAAGGGAATGGAAGGTCGGAGGTCGGCTTTTCTTTACATTTAATGTCCTCGAGCTGGTAGATTATTTATGAGGGTTATTATGCCTTGGATAATGTTCCTGGCTTTCTCAGAAGGGTTCTATGGCTGTGTCGTGATGAGATAGCACACATCTCCGCCTCATGCACTTCATCTCCAGATGTCATCTGGAAAGAAGCAGAGCAGCAATGTGGATAACGTAGTAGTCAGCGTGGCCTTCATAGTCTCAGATAGAGATTTGACCAATGTCGGCTGTAAAGGTTGTTATTGCCCAATGATGATGATGATGAAGACACCATGGGAACTCTTGCACACTGCATTCAAAGATTTTTTTTTAAAAAAGTTTATCATGTAAAACATCAACCCAAAGCACAAAAGCATAGCTCTGGAGAAACAAAAGTACAGAGTACAGCCTTGCAAAAGACTTGAGTTTATGTTTCTAAAGTAAACTCTCTGGATTCAGACACAAACCTGTTTCTACAGTTCTTTAGGCCTGGGCTGGCTTCTGAATATCATGCTCTTCAGTTATTTCACCTGTAAAAAAAACCTTAGAGACAACAGAGAGTTCCACAATCAATTCTGTGCACAATGGTATAGAATCTTACAGATATACATTGCTTAGTATATATAGACTTGAAACTCTACTATGAAGTTCCTTCCCACTCTGTATCATTGCTTCTTTCCCAGACTGGGCCAGTGGGCTGACTGGTTTATCTGCTTGCCTTCCCGTCAGTTCCACTCTGGGCTTCCTGCTCTCTCTGTACCCAGCCAGGAGTCCCACTACCTCTTGGGAAAGTGGTTTGTTGTAGGGCAGTTCTCCAGAGGATGGACAGTGCAAAGCAGTGATGTATCTCTGGTGTCTATTCCACTGTTGGGGAATAGTGGGTAGACTACAGACTCAGCCCTCAGATCAACTAGGTTTTTAATTCTTACTGGTTATTCCTAGCTAGAGGTCTTTGGCAAGTTATATCCTCACTTGGAGTTACAAGCTGCAAGTCTTCACCTACAAAATGAGCAGAATTCATAAAACTGTAGGGAGAACTAAACGCATCAATACTTAGCATAATTCCTGCTAAGAGAATTATGAGAGAAACTTTCCCCCTAATTGTCAGTTATTCTTTTAGATCTGCACATACATGAAACATACAGCTGTTAGCTAATACCAAAGCCCCCATAAGGAGACAGACCGGTAGGTAATTTGAAACATAAGAATCTGGATTCATGAATGGGGCTTCACATCTGTAATCTCAGCATTGCGTGAGGCCAGAGAAGTGCAAGTTTCTGGCTAGCTTGGATGGCGCAGAACAAAAACGAAATCAGCTGAAAATGTGCCACCTAGTCTCTAATCTGCACTTCATGGTCAGAGTTGCTCTTATCTCATGAGGACTCTCAGTGTGTTATGCAAAAGCAGTTGATATCTTTTGTCATTGCTGAAGCATGGGGTCTAAAAGGTCCTGCCCATCATTGGATCTTTCCCTTTCTCAGAAAACCCATGTCTTACATGCAGTGATGCTCACCACAACCAATGATGGCCTGACACATCCCGCAGACAGATGGCAGGGGCTGAGTCCTCACGCATTTGTTACTGCTGCCATTGAAGTTACATTTGGGCTTGAGAGAAAAGTTGGGTCTGAGATCTTGCAGAAGGCTTGGTGTCTAGAACTCCATGCTTATGGTTGACCCTGAGTTAGGTGCTGGCTGATTCCTCATGGCTGTGAGAGATGGATTAGGAGAGGCTCCAGATTTATTGTTTAAAAACAAACAAATAAACAAGCAAGCAAACCACCAGACTGTGCCTAAAGGCACATTCTCCCATTATTCTATGACCCAGGAGCTGAAGCAGGCTTCCTCTAAGGTGTACTGTTCCTGAGGTCTTGCTGGCCAGGGCTGGAGAGGTCCATATTGAGAATTTCACGGAACATCCCATGATGTGCTGTAAGGCAGACTGTAAGGGACTCGTTTTGTAGCTCATGAGTATTTGTCTAAACCATCTTCAGAGTGAAAGGTGATGAGGGTTTAATCTCAGGAGACAAGTTTCCTCCCAGATGATATATTTAAGCTACACAAGAAAAAATTTATTGAAGACTTGCTATGTAGCAGAGGAAGTGCTTTGTAATTAAACTTAATTTCCCAGAAACCCGAGAGACCATCGCTTCCGTTGTTCCCACTTTACAGATAGGAAGTAATGCTCAAAAGGAGGAAGTCTCACCAAGTGTCATTGCTAAAAAGAGTGGAATCACCCCTAGAGTGATGTGTACCTGGAGTAACCCTATATTACCTATATAACCCTGTATTGCTTATTGTCTAAGCCAGTGGTTCCTACTGCTGTGACCCATTAATACAGTTCCTCATGTTGTGGTGACCCCCAACAATAACATTACTTTCATTGCTACTTTATAACTGTAATTTTGCTACTGTTATGAATCTAATGTAAATATTTTATGGAGATAGAGGTTTGCCAAGGGGATCACGAACCCCAGGCTGAGAACTGCTGATCTGAGGCATTTTAGGGTATGAAGGGGGCTCTATTCATTATAATGCCAGGACAAGACCACTACAGAGCCACGTATGCAAATGACCATGTAAATTTTCCACCACCTCCTTGGTTAGCTTCCTTTTAATGGCTAATCTCAATTGTTAGCTTGATACAACCTCGAATTACTGAGGATACAAGCCTCCCAGACATACCAGTGAGGGATTATTTAGCCTCTGGACATGCTGGTAAGGGATTGTGTAAATAAAGTTGATCAAAATAGGAAAAACCGCATAGAATGTGGGCAACACAATCCCTTAAGTTTGGGTCTGGACTGTATAAAACTAGAAAACTAGCTGAGCACAGCGTTCATCTCTTGCTACTGTCCAGTGATTACTGAGATGAGCCGCTGCTTCCTGCTGTGTGGGACTGTACCCTGAACTGTGGGCTGGAAGAACCTTTATCCCCCTCCAGTTCTTTTCATCATGGTTTTTTACCACAGCAACAGGGAAAGGAATGAAGACATTCTCCACCAGGGCATCTCCTCATCTCCTTGTTCTGCTCCATGGAGCACATGTCTGGTACCAACATGTCTTCACCGTTCTACAGCAAGAGTTTTTCTCAATTTGGCAGTTTCAATATACTAGGCAGAAATAAAGATTTCTCCTTGTACTAAAATCCAAAATGACATATTTGTCACCAGCAGCCCTATCATAAGACACGTTAGATAAACCTCTGAAGTTTTGTAATGTACTCAGGGGTGGCACTCCTTCAGATTCAGCTTTAAGGAAAGAAGGTGTAGGGAGATTTAGCTGAATTTAAAATGGAAGAACAGAAACTCCAGGCCATGAAGGCAACGAAAATCAGATCAGAAAACATTCTGGTCATCTTCACAGGGTCTGTTCCAAGACACCAGAAGACAGGATTAGACCAGTTATGCCCAATGTTGATAAGCCACTGTTCTAAGTCAAATATGGAAAGAATGTTTGCTTTGCCCAAGGGCTTGGCCCTTTAGGGAGGTGATGCCATTCATACTCTTCTTGAAATAAGCACAGATAACCCTAAAACAGGTCATCAAGAACTTGAGCACTTACGGTCTGTGTAAAGATTTTCGGTGCAGGGTCCATTTTTGAAGTTTTCTAAAAGTTATGTGGCTCCCTAAGGACTGGCCTTAGGTATATTTGCTGTCATTACTTGTGAAGACTACAAGTCATGCCTGAGTGCCAAAAAAAATAAAAAGACTAAAATTGTGATTTTGTGCTGTGTTGTTCTTTTATCTAAACAATTCCAGCTTCAGTTATGAGAGTTTGAAAGTGCTAGCGTTCAGTAATCAGAATAATTTACAGAATGACTGAAATGTTGACTACTTTGGAAATCCTGTAGCATTTCATTCTGCCAGGGAAGAGAACCGCTCTTGGTCCAGCACATCTGAGCTCTATTCGCTTTCTGTCAGTTAGATTTGCTCAGCACAAGTTGTAAAGAAGAATATAAAGTACATACACATAGGCCTGAAACTCAGCTCTTTAACATTTTGAAGTTGAACTTTCTGATACTCCAGAAAATCCCTAAGTACAAAGATCAGAATTCAGATGCCCATGTTTATTTATTCAGTCCTTTTACTCATAGGTTGTTTGCTTATAAGCAGAGTTACAAACTATTGCTCTGGAATGTACTGATCAAATTCAAAGGAGTTTATTTCATTTTGGCCTTTTTGAAGTTTGAGATTATTTACTTTGGTCATTATTTTCCATATATTCTTTTTATTTATGCTCCCCTTGTTCTAATTTATGTATAACTATTTCAACTAGATACATTTTAAATATCCCAGGTTTAGCATGCAAGGATGAAGCACAGATTTTTAAAATACTATTTTCCCTTCATTTATTTCTTCTCACTAGAAATCTCTGACCTGAGAATTTGGAAATAAATTTAGTTTTATTATTACATATTTAAACATACTCATCAGTGAAAATTTTATAAATATCACTAAAGTAACTCCGGAACTAAGTAGAAAAACATCCTTCTTTCTGTGTGCACGCCCAACTTGTTCACATATCTATTAAATCCCATACAGAACATGCATAGCATGTATGGTCATTTATACTTAGATAACTTAAGTCACCATAAAAATATAGACATTGTAAGTGGATACAATGGTAAGATAAGTCAGTGGCTCAGCACTGGTTATACTGATAAAGTATACCAAATTCACTTGACTAATAAGAGACCTGCTGATTTGGGAAGGAAGAACATGAGATGTTGAATTCTATTCACAGGTTCATGGTGTGTTTCTCTCTTTATGGAGCCTTTGTTGAGTGCAGTGTATGCATTAAACTCTATCCCAGGTGCCAGCTCTGAGTAACTATCCCACTCTCTTAGTTTGCAATAACATGGAGGCCTTGAACCTCTTCTTCCTGCATCTTCTCCTGGCTTTGAGGTGGGTAGGCAGGTATGATCTTGTTAATCATTTGCCTGGGCCTTGAACTCTTAGGTGAAGCATTCAAAGTATGGAAAGAATTCTTCTAAGAATTGCTTCGCCTATTGATCATCTACCACTAAGCACTGATACAGGGCCAGCTTAAATAAGCTCTCCATGAAGTCCTCAAAGGGAGTCTTCTCACCTAATTCATGAGAAACATTAAATCCCTGTTTTTTTTTTTTTTCTGGAGCAAGTTATGAGTTATAGCTGAGGGGGATTAATAAAGGACTCAGTTTCCATGGGGTGTAGTCAAACCCCTATTCAACCAGCTCTTGGACAGAAGTCGAGTTCTGCCCTCAGACATAGGTAATAGAGGTTCCTGCATTTGGTCCTGTGTTTTAACAGGCTATGTCTTTGTTCTGCTTGATTGTATCTCTTCCCCGAGGCAAGAAGTCTACAGAGATGGAAGGACCTACCCATGTGGAACACACACTCTCCCTTTCAGATCATATATCTGGGCAATAGACACTGCTGAAATTTCTCTGAGACATTTGTAGGAGCTGCAGGGATATTTTCTTCTGGTTTATCTCCTGGGGGGGGGGGGGACTCCGCTTGTCCATGCGCTTTTAGGCCAGGAGAGTAGATAAGGGAAAGGTATTTGTAGAGTGGCAAGATGGGAACAAAGGTCCGGCAGGTAGCCTGAAATGTCTGCATTTTGCTTTGTCCCTCATGGCAATGGAAATCATCGTGACATAACCAAAAGGGTGGCGGCCTCTGTTGTTTTCTTGTCCTGGACCCATAAATATTAGGAGCAGGTCTATATCTAAAACCAGTGAAGTTACATAAATGCTAATCCCCAGTTTCTTCAGTTTATTAAGGGAGGTGATAGTTATAATGTTGCTGTTATAATTAAACACCATGCATTGCCTTGCTACTTAGTTAGCCCTTTAAAGGGTTGTCATTCGAGTACTATAATGTGCTTTTAATAGACAGCCTGACTGTGGATGTAGTGTAACATATTACAAATCAAATTTAAACTTTTTAAAATAATAATTTGCTCCCAATCATTAGATGAGAAAGATTAGTGTGGCAATTGCTCATACACGGAATCCTAGGATATGAAGTTTTCTCATCTGCAAAAAGGACATAAAAATACAACTTGCATGAGGTGATGGATTCAAAGAACTAGCAGACATTCTTGGAACACAGAGAACATTCTGTGAACATCACCACTGATAGATAGATAGATAGATAGATAGATAGATAGATAGATAGATAGATATGACTAATGTGGCAAAATGCACCAACATCCTTAACGCCTATTCCTCTCATTTCTACTTCTGGTGAAGAGAGGGGAAAAGGTTAAATTAAAGTTGAGTCATGGTGCCTGAGTGCATATATTGTTTTCTGAGACAGAGTTCTGCAAAGGGTTTAAACTGCAGCTATGCAGCCTGGGAGATGGTTTGATTATGTTGGCATACAGAAGAGTTCCATAAAAGCCCAGAATGATGTATAACAAAGGTTTATTTATTTGAGGGTAAACTCACAGAAAGAGTAGTGATCTGCAGTCCTCTATGTGTGCTGGGAACTGGAACTGAATCCAGCAGCCAAAAGGGCCACACACACTTTTTGTCTGCATTTATAGTACATGGGACCATGCCCAAAGTGGGCCAGTATCTTAAAGGCTATTGGCGTATGAAGTTTTCACAACACCTCCTGCTTTTGTCTAAATAAGAGCTTTCTAATATAAAACTATATACAATAAGAACAAATATCAAGTATTGTCCAAGGAAAAGAGGAGGCAAAAACATACCTAAAAGTTAGAATTACAACCAGCATGAACAACATCAAACAAGAAACATATACTAAAAGTTTCAATAGTTATCCTATCCTAAGGAGTCTAAGTCTTATATTAAAAATGGCTTGGATAAGTCATGAGGGGCAAGTAACTATGACTATCTAGTCTTCAACCCCATCAAAGACCTAAGAAAGGGAAATATTACTTGAGTAAACAGGAAGTACAATGTAAGCAACTTCCAAAACTCTAAAATTTACAGAAACATCTCACTCTTGAACAGTCACCCAAAGTTCTTTTGTAATATGGGGGTATCCCTTTTTAGCCTACAGGTCCATAGTATCTGACAGACTTTTCATGGAACAGGAAATTTGAAGATCTGTTCTGCCTTATAATGGCAAAGTTGCTTTCTTCTGTGTCCTGGCACTTTTTCATGAAGTAGGAACCCTGAAGGGCTATCTCACCTTTTTTTTTTTTTTTGCTTTTTTTTTAGTTTTTTTTTCTTTTTTTAAATTCATTTAATTATTAAAGATTTCTGTCTCATCCCCGCCACCGCCTCCCATTTCCCTCCCCCTCCCCCAATTAAGTCCCCCCGCCTCAGCCCGAAAAGCAATCAGGGTTCCCTGTCTTGTGGGCAGTCCAAGGAACCCCCACCTCCATCCAGGTCTAGTAAGTTGAGCATCCAAACTGCCTAGGCTCCCACAAAGCCAGTGCGTGCAGTAGGATCAAAAACCCATTGCCATTGTTCTTGAGTTCTCAGTAGTCCTCATTGTCTGCTATGTTCAGAGAGTCCAGTTTTATCCCAGGCTTTTCCAGACCCAGGCCAGCTGGTCTTGGTGAGTTCCCAGAAGAACATCCCCATTGTCTCAGTGTGTGGGTGCACCCCTCGCGGTCCTGAGTTCCTTGCTCGTGCTCTCTCTCCTTCTGCTCCTGATTTGGACCTTGAGATTTCAGTCCTGTGCTATCTCACCTTCTTTAGGCAAATTCATCAGGCATTTTTCTGTGGGTCCTGCATGTCCAGTTTATACAGTATACCATCAAGCAGTCCAGGGAATATCAGTTCCTTGCCCAAATGGCTAGCAAACTCCATAAGGAACCTCTTTGATGCCCATCAACCTCTCTAACTGATGTTGCCAGGAGCAGACATGTCTCACATCAAGAAAAGTCTAAGTTCTTAAAACATTTTAAATGCCATTTTCTGTAGGTCTTTGAAAGGTTTGAAGAATACCTATCCATCTGAAATATATCTCTGTATAAAACCTCACTAATATAACTATAAGTTTAACTATTGTAAATTTCTACTTAATAATGTATAATTTAAAATTATACAACACATTTTTAAATGAACTGCAAAAACACAATCCTTAAGTAAGAGCAAAAATACACATACACAGTGTAATAAAAATCAACCTTAAACTTGTATCAATAGACCAAGATCCATACCAATGCAAAGTATTCATCTCTATATCATATATAAACAATCATTTTGAGAATTTTAGCATAGTTTTCTTCAACTTCCTGCTCATTGTTGGGTAAAGTATTTTTAGGATTTACAGAGAACTTTTGGGGGTCTTGTTCCACCAAACCACATTAGCCTGGAAGGAGTTTGTAGGTTTCCATCCTCTGTGGAAACAAAAGCAGAACCTCTTTTCCAAAGTAATGTATCCTTAGATTCAAATTCAAATTTTGAAGTAAAATATATATGCTGGTTTAACTTAGCAGTCCCTAGAATCAAATGTCTCTCTGAAGTCAAAAAATTAAAAAAAAAACACAAAAATATACATAATTCAGACTCTGTGCATATTGCATCCTTATTTGGCCTATTTTTCTTTACTGCTTTAATCTATGACTGTCTGTACTCTTTTATATTACTTTTTCAGTGTCTTTAAAGATGTTGTTTTAGCCAGGCAGTGGTGGCACACACCTTTAATCTCAGCACTGTGAGGCAGAGGCAGGTGAATTTCTGTGAGTTCAAGGCCAGCCTGGTCTACAAGAGCTAGTACCAGGACAGGCTCCAAAGCTACAGAGAAACCCTGTCTTGAAAAAAACCAAAAAAGATGTTGTTTTATTTTTTAAAACCATTTCTTTCTATAACTGCCTATCCTCATTTTCTTATCTTTTTCTTAAACCTACATATATTTTAAAAGACACTCTGACTCATTTAGAGGTTTATTTCTTTATTGCATATCTGTAATCATTTTCTGACCAGGAATGCCTTTTTTTTTTTAAAAAAAAAATAAAGTTAAGCAGGCATAGCTAGGACCAACTCCACAGCCATGCCTGTTGGCTCTACCCTGTCCAACATGGCGGAGGTATGTTCACTGCCTCTGTGAACCATGCTTACTTCCCCAACTCCAGGGGCACAGAGGGTCTATGTTGCCATTAAGCAACTAGTAGCACGCTGTTGACAAAACCCTTTTAGTGAAAGACACCCCAAAATAGCCAGAGTTTGTGCTGCCAGTAAGAACTAGAAAGTCATCTCTTAAAGAATCCCTATAGTTTTTGCTGCTAATGCTGAGTCAGGAAGCCTTCTCTTCAAGGATTTGTGCCTCTCCTTGCTTCTAGTAAGGTTCTGGCATCTGTCCCCTTCAGCAGCTTCATGGTGTCTCACTGACTCTGCCTACTCTCTCTATATATCTCTTCCAACCTGGCTATATTCTGCCCTGCCATAGGCCAAAACAGTTTCTTTATTAACCAATAGTAATAAAAGATATTCATGGCATATAGAGGGGAATTCCACATCATAATTACTCCTTATTTAAAAAAATAAAATCATGTATATAAAAGGCACTAATTGAGTTGTGTGAGGCAGGAGAAAAGATGTTGTGTGCTCTAAAAGTACTTAGAGGGAGAGGAAAGGGAGATGGTTGACATTCTCTCCCCATTGAGGCAGTGTATTCAACACTGGTTGGCTTCCTTGGTTTCAAAAGGTGGTCAAGTTACGGGGCATTTTCCAGGGCCAGACAGCCTCATTGGAATGTTTGTGGGTTTAAAGTTAAAGAAAGATTACTGATTCCAAACAATCATTTTAAAAGACTTTTTATTTTTCTAACAAAGGCTGGGTAATTTAATAAGTATATTTAAAATGACAAGTGCTCTTTTGGTTCTTTTTGAAGTCTATCATACTGTTCTTGCAACGGGAATCAAGTAAATGAATCAGCTATGTAAGAAATTATGTATAATATTTTGTATAACAAATTATAATAATAAATTATGTAACAATTTATATATGATAAATTATATATAATAGATTAATATAGTAAATTACACAATTACACATACAAACATATACATTCACACACACACACACACACAATTAACTGAGTGACAGGGTGACTTGGAGTGGGAAGCAGAAATCTCATCAGGAGTATTATCAATAGTAAATGTTCTTATGTGACAGACATCCTTTAATAGTGACTTTTTAAGTTATAAGTTGGAGTTAGACCAAGAGCATCAGACTTTCGTATCCCAATTGCCTAAAAGACTGGGGATGAAGTGATGATGCCTTAGGCTGGGTTCACTAGGAACAGAATTTGAGACAAGGATTAGGCACACGTGATTTATTGAGAAAGGTACTAGGAGAAAGTGAGTGAGGGAAATAAAATGGGCCAGAGGAAGTACTAAGAAAACCTTAGCTGGTTATTCATCCCATGACCACACCTTTAGGCAGCAAAATTGTTATTTTTTTTTCTTTTTAAATTTGATGTCAAACATTAACTGTCTTTCCATAGCCACCAGGAGCAGAAAATACAGCCTTTCAGGCCAGATTTTCATGGTTTGGCCAAGGACAACTTTATACATAATGGATTAATTATAAGATGCTTACAACACCTGAACGATGGGTAGAACAGCCCACTAAAGAGAACTGGAGTGAGGGACGGAGAATATTCACAGTGAGCATTGTGTTTCTAAACAAACAAACGCATTGCCATTGTGATAAGTGAGTCTGGTATCTGCATCTATATGTGAAGTCTTTATTTTGCTTAGAAATTTGGGAGAATGTTTTTATAAGCATGTTTCTGGGCATCATATGCTACAAACATGATTACTTCTGTTTACATATGAACATATTTAGTCTGATGGTTAGTATTGCCAAGATTCCAGGTAGAACAGGGCCTTTCAAAATTGTCTGACATCTACTTTGTTAAAAATTATGCACTCTGGAATGTCATTTGGCTAGCTATGTAAACTTTAGTACCAAACCAGAAACTTTTTGCTTTTCCTCCAAGGTGTGGAATGCATTGCCTGCTATGGTGTCTTTGCAGTGGAAAGGTGGGTGATGATATGCATTGAATCTTTGGGTACAGTGTGTGGAAGAGAAGCCTCCTTTGTTAGAATTCAATGGAAGGAGTGGAAATCTGTTGTATGATGTGCTGATGATGCAGGCAGCTTAGATCTTCTCTCAGCTGTCTCTTCCTTGATATGAGATCCAGGCATTCATACATGTTCATCAATCAGAGGAGCCTACCTTTGTTCTGTGTGGGTAGAATAGAGCCAATATGAATAAAATCCCATATTTATGAGTTGTCAATATCTCAAACTCAGGCCAGATGTGGTGGTGCATGCCTTTAATCCCAGCACTTGGTTAAGCAGAGCAGGTGAATCTCTGAGTTCAAAGCCAGCCTTGTCTACAAAGTGAGTAATAGGATAGTCAGAGCTACACAGAAAAATAAAAATAGATGGATAGACAGATAGATATATGTGCTGTGAGATAATGCTCTTGTACACTGTAAAGATCTGTCATTCATACTGGCTTAATAAATTGCTGATAGATAGATAGATAGATAGATAGATAGATAGATAGATAGATGATATATAGATAGACTTCAAACTCTACTGCTTAAAGAATGAGATATTCCCTGCTTCTGATGAAAGTTCTAGATGCCTGCAGCCTTTTTATTTGGTACCCAGTAGTGCATTTGAGTGCTAGAGCCAAGTGAATTAGCTATGGTATTTCCAGTGAATATGACAAGCTTTGTGCCACAGATAAACAAAACCGGTACACAATCTACCTTGCATGACATCTGTGCTTCTCCTGCAATGAAACTGAAGTTGTAAAGTCTTTTAGGGGAAATACCAAACTTATCTTTACTTCACTTTAGACAGAGAAATAAGTTCAGGAGAAGAAATTAGACATCAGTTTTCTATTTTTTAACACAACTTGTGTATTTTTGTATGGGGATGATGCTCAGGATCACACCGAGGAATTTCCAAAGGTTAAGCTAGTACTTAACACTGAACTGCATCCCCAGACAGAATCCTTATTTAATTTCAAGGTATGCTTTAAATGGCCATCCAAGGCAAAAGTAAAAGCATTATCTGTGGAATATTGTTGAAAGTATCAAGTATCTTCATGTTGAAATGTTCTCTCTCATAAGCGTATCTGACAGGCAAGAGACATAGAAGCCACAGAACTGGATAGAGCAACACATCTTTGTTGTGGTATCATCCTAACAGTATCCTCCATTCCATCATTTGCTTGTGGTTTAAATTGTTCTAGTACTTATAAAAATTAGGTTAAGTTTTTGATTTTTGTTTATACTCTGTTGTTAGTTCTATTCAGATCCATATCATGGGTTTGTGAGCTACTCTTGACAGTTGTTTATGTCCTAAAGATCAAAATCATGTAGAAGGTATGATTATCTACTGCTGCTTCAGTCCCAGAATACTCTGGCCACCATTATACAATTTAACTACTTTGCTGACAATACTGCTTAGCTTAGGCTATTCAATTATCACATATTAATGAAGTAGGGAGATCATCGGGTAGTATTCATAGCCTGCAATATTTTCTTGGACTCAATAAATTGAGCGAGTTTCTCTTGTTGAGACACAATAGCAAGCCTGACGCAAGCTGAGGTAAGCATGGGGCTAGCTCTTGCTGCTCTCTGGACCATTAACACTGTCAAGGGAAGAATGCTGGACTCGTCTGCTTGATAGTCAAGTACTGGTCAGATCACCTACTATGTGAAGATGGCCTTCCTTGTTCAACCAGCTTGCAACACATGAGGGCACAGCAATGTTACCCAAGCTGGCCCTGGCTGGAACTCTCCAGCTGAGAAGTGGTTGAATTTTTTTATTATTTGAAATGCAGTGAATTGAGTTGGTGGAAAAAAAATTCTTAAAGCCTTGAAAATACTTTGATGTAAATTTCTGAGGCAATTTTTGAAAACTGATTACTTAAAAGGTATATACAATTTTATTTTCCGCATCAGTATTTGAGTGGTGCAAAGTTTCTTTCAGGGAGGCTGTTTCTTAGTGTTTAGCAAGAGTAGTATCTGGCTAGGAATGCAGGCTCCCATGAAGCTGGCACTCTGTTTTCCTGGATCTCCATTCCCTGCACTCCAAAGGAAGCTTAGCCTCCCTGGGCAGCACCATCCATACTCACGGTGTGGGTGGGGCTGGGGGTGGCTAGTAATGTGGTCTTATGAACAGCAATGGTCACTACAATGTAAAAGCATGGCTGGTAGAACCCAAGGCTTCAGTGACAGATTTGGGACTAGTATGGAGGAAAGGAATTAGCTAAGGAATGACTGTGTGGCCTTGACTCACCAGAAGTGGGCCCTTACCTACCTGACACTAGTATTGACTTGTTAAAGGGCACATTCCACATGAAAGAGTCAGCAGGGAAGCCCGGACCCTGCCCTGCTCAGCTCTGTCTCACACCAGCTGGTGAACAGGGGAGAGAAACTTGCAAGCCCAGGGGAGATTTTGACTTTTAAGCCACTGCTTTCGGTCATTTCCTTCTAAGATTTCCTTGCAGAAGAAACTGGGCCTCAGGGTATCAACATGAAGAAGAGAATTAGGAATCTGGACTTCTTCACTCCCAGGTTCTGCCAGCTCCACATATACCGATACAGCCAAAGCCCTCCATTTATTTTATCATGGATAAAAGTGAGCTGAACCATGGCATTTCTCAGGGAGTCGGAGACATATGAATCTTGTTCAAATGCCTAAGTGAATGATTTTTCCTCAGAGCAGCACTCAGGCGTACTGAAGTCCCCAGGGAATATTGCTAAGGTGAACATTCTCTTAGGAGCACAGGGGCAGTGCCTGAAAACCGGCATTTCTATTGAGTTCCCCAGTAATGCTGATGCTGTGGGTCCATGGGTTACACTTGGAAGAGCCAAGACCCTATAGCATGTGTCTTGTATGGTAATTTGTGTTAATTTTATAGATAGGAGTGTTTATTGTCAAACTAACTTGAGCAGAAGTTTGAAAAGCATGAATCACTTCAGTTTGTTGCTTTGGAGAGCTTAGAGTGTATTGATCCACAAGATGCCATTCTCCCAGTTTCATAAGAGTTGATCTAAAGGCAGATGCATCTCAGGCAGTCCCTCAGGTTTTGCTGAGTGATTGTTAGGGACAATCTCCTGCCATACTGCAGTCATCTGAATGTGCTTCTTAATATATCCATATTAAGACACTTTTAATGTCTCCTACACATAAAATGCCTGTGGTGTAGATACAACTTACTTCAGGATTCTCCAAACAGTATTCAAATGAAAGAGAACAACTGGAGTATCAATGCCTCGAATTTTAATTGAACAGTATGGCCAATGCTAGAAGTTTAGATGGTATGCTATTCTGTGTATTTTCTGCCTTCAAGTGTGTGTGGTGATGGCAGTAAGAAACTCCATCAAGTGCCCAAACACAATGGTTTAAAATAATATATGTACAGCTTTTGTTGCTCTGGTCCAATTCACTCAACAGTGGGAGTTAGAGACATGAAAGATGGTGCTTTCCCATCTTTCCTGATGAACAAGGAAAACCTGGGAAGATAGAATATTGCCTTATTTTCCAAGGGAAGATCTCCGAAGTTGTTTTGTTTCCCAAACACCCAAGAGTGATAATTTTTATCCACCCTCATTAGCAAGATCTAGAAAGAGGCCATCGATTGAAGTGGTTGGAGGGTTCAGCAGGTACATAATTGAGTTTCAAGCCTGGATTAAGTCAGTAAGGACTGGTGGGGCAGGTACACAAATGGAGAACTCGGATCCTTTCTATAGAGAGTAGGCTTTATGCAGTGCCCCCACCACACTTTTCTCTAAAGAAGGATGACATTGCTTAAATGCTGAAACTTGTTTTTGTGGTTTGAATATAAATATCTTCTTTGGGTCAAGTTCGAAGACTTAGTCCTCAGTTGGTGGCACTAGGTTGGAGGCTTGGGGAATCTTGACGAGGTAGAGCCTTGCTGGAGGATGTATGTCACTGGGGACAAACTTGTAATAGTCTGATCTCACTTCCTATCTATTCTTTGCGTTTCATATCAAGACACAGCGTAGCCAACTGCCTTCCACCCCATATCTTGACCCCTTGCTGTGATGGACTGTAGTGCCTAGTGCTGTAAATCAAAATAAGCCTTCCCTCACTTCTGTTGCTTCCTGTCAGGTGTTCAGTCACAGATAGAGAAAAGTAGTAGCTCATGAACTCAGCTTTTAAAGGAGAACATTTTATAGGCTCATCATCCATGTGCATAGATTATATCTCAGAAAAGGTGACAGTGGTTAGTGGTCTAATGTCAGTGATAGTTCTAGTCTTTCGTAAGTCACCTTGAACTCTGAGAGTCTCTGTCTCAATCTACAATTTAAAAATTCTAGCTTTGCTTATTTAGGTTAACATGAATTATTTTTAATGTAAAGAAATAAGATCAGTAAATTACAGTCATCATATCTCACACTGTTAGACTACTATCAAGATCAAAACATAGTTTTTTAAAAAACTGACAAAAGAGAAGGAACTCAGAAGTTTTAGGCAAAATTATAGATCCTTTGAGGAAACAATCAATATGTACAAACCTTTGGGTTTTCCTACCAATGCATATTTAAATAGTTTCAAATGTTCAAAAAATAGGAAACTGGGGGCATAGTGTGAATGACTTGAAACAAATTGAGGCTTTGCTAAAAAAAAGTACAAATAAGTGTATTTTTCCATATTTATTACTTTTGAGAATTTCGTACAGTGCATTTTGATAATAATATCCCCTCATGCCCCCCCCCCCCCAAATCTGGCTCTCTTTTTCATACTTACCCAACTTTGTGTCCTCCCTTTGGCTCTCTCTCTCTCTTTCACTCTCTATCTCTTTTAAAACATTTTGAGTACAGCTTTTGCTACCCATAATACCTTTAGGTGTGTGGTGTTCACCCAAAGGTAGAGTGCTCAACCCACCAGGACCCCTCACCTTCAGGAAAACCAACTTTACCTCTCCAATAGCTACCAGCTGCCCATCGTTCCTTAGCTGTGTCTGGCCTGAGCCTCCCAGGTCCTGAGCATGCTCTCTCAAGTGCTGTGGATTGAGAGGTGCAACTGCCCTGATTTACTGGAGTCATCCACTGCTGACCTGAATTTTGAGGAGCTGTGCACAGGACATTGAAACATACCTCACTGGCTATTTTAGCCTCTCTGTCTTCAAGATGGTAGGTTCAATTGTCCTGTTTTAAAGGGGAATGAAGCTGAATGGACTTTGCTTTGAAACAACTGATTTCTTCTTGACTTCTCTGCCTAACACTTGTGAAGATTTCCTGTGGCCTTTCCAGATGTTTCACTCTCCTAAATAAGAAGCAGCTCAAGGAAAGTTCAAGCTGTTTTTCTGTCTATATTTCATTCTCCACCAAATTTGTTCTTCTGAGCTTGGACTGGAAGCTTTGTGGAAATAACCCTCAGAGTTCGGGTTTCTTCCTCAATTTTTGATCCATGTGTTGCCTTCATTACTCCTGTGACTGCTGTGCTTTCTCTAGCTGAGGGCCCAGCACCTTGCCCTAACTTGCTTCCCAGAGTGAGCAGACCTCACTGAAATTCTCTGATTACTTACAATCCTGGCTATCAATAGGCACCTCTCTCACTTATCAGCCAATGCCAATTAATGTGGTTTTCTCTGTTTATTCCTTCTTCTCTTAAGGTCCTTTTTTGTTTTTTTTTTGTTTTTTTTGTTTTTCGAGACAGGGTTTCTCTGTGGCTTTGGAGCCTATCCTGGAACTAGCTCTGTAGACCAGGCTGGTCTCGAACTCACAGAAATCCGCCCGCCTCTGCCTCCCGAGTGCTGGGATTAAAGGCGTGCGCCACCATCGCCTGGCTCTCTTAAGGTCCTTTGTGTCTGTTAAAGTCTTTAATTATTTCTCAAGGGCAAATATCTGCATTTATTTTAATGGTTGAAGTATATCTGTATAGTATCGCACCAGGAAGTGAACCCCAGAAAAAGGAAGATTTATACTCTAAGGCTGTCTTCCTCAGTGTTAAAAAAATACCTATGTAAACTGAGAAGATAAAGGTGACCAAATGCTCTGAATTTTGAATGTTGATGATAGGAAGTCAACAGCTTTCTTGGCTACACAGTTCTGCAGGTTTTGGCATCTTTTATATATTAATTTCATGCTAACTCCTCCATTTCCAGGACCCATTGCCCTCCATCATCACCTCATCATCGTGGAAATACACTGAGGGATTTTCTACCTTCAGATTCTTTGTTCTGGTACAATCTTAGATTTACTAGCTGTAGAATAATTCACGTATTATTTTTACCTACATAAAAAGCTTTTTAATCATCCTCTGCTTCTTCTAGATAAGGAAACATAGAAGTCAAAATATTTCATAAGATCACCAGTATGATTTTGGCAACAGTTATCTTCCATGAGAAAAGCTCCATGTTATTTTAAACATCTATATATGAAATGTATCCAGCCTGTCTGATCCCCTCATCAGAAAACTCACCCAGGCATCCTCACCACCCCTGACCCTGGATGTTCTCCCTAGGAGATCAGCATCTTCCTTTCTTTTTCTAATATACATTTTCATTCTCCATCATCTAAATAAACTTTCTTCATAAAAGTTTTCTATGGTAACTCCCACAGTATTTCTCAGTATATCCCAAGTAAGAAATAAAGCACAATTTCTGCCATATCAAACGTGCAATACTTGATCTAACTATTATTTTGCTACCCGAAGCAACCCTAGGTTATTGAATAAACACAATATGCTTTGGAAAAATTTATTCCTTATTGTGAATTTTATTTTGATATAATTTCTGACCTATAAAAATCTGCAAAACATGACAAAAACTATTGTGTCCTTCAGATAGATACATCATCTTTTTAAAATACATACACATATTGTAATTGTGTATTGACGGTATTTCTGGCATATTTGCTCATTAGTGACTCTTTTCCTTCTAGTCATTTCATAAGGCCAAAGGACTTTCTGTTCTATAACTCTAGCAGAATCATTGAAATCTATGTTCAGAGTAATGAAGTTCTGTTATCTAATCTGCAGACTATATTCCAAATTCACCTTACTTATTTTTTTTTATAATGAAGAGGATCTCTGGCTCAGATTGTGTCCAGTATGTAGTTGCCATGTCCTTCTTGTCTCTTGTAGTCTAGGATGTTCCTCTGTCTCTCTTATCTCCACAACACCTTGATACTTTGGGGAATTCAAAAAGTTATGAAGAATGCTGTCCAATTCGTGTTTGTCCTGGCTTCTTCACCATAGATTGCTTTATACTTTCCCTGTCAATGGTGATTGTACTTTTGATCATGATTAAGGTGGTAGTGATCAGGATTATTCAGTCTGCAGGTGTTGACCACTCATAGATGAGTGACTAGTAGGGAAACACTTGAAACTGTGTGAGTATGATGTCCTTTTGTTTTAGTGGTGATTGTTTGTTTTAGAGACAGGGTCTTATTCTGTGCCCAGGCTGGCCTCAAACCCAAGACCCTGCCAAAGCCTCCCAGGTGCTGGGATTATGGACTTTCCTGTTGTTAAAGATGATTGAAAATATCCTTTGACTTCCAGAAAAACTTCAAAAAGAAATCATACTAACCTCCTGTCTGCCCTGTATCCAGAGACCTTGTGTGACAACATCTTAGAAAACTGTGAAATTATCAAAATTAGGAAATTGACACTAGTGATACTCTCTTAAGTGCATGCATTAGAATTTCATTGTTTTCTTTCTGAGCTTTTAAAATTTCAATATAGACCCCAGGATCCACACAGCTTTTATTTGCTGAGAACTCGTAATCTCTTCCCATCTATGACTATCCCTCACTTAGTCTTTCCCTGTGCTCCATGACTTAACAGCCTTTGTGAGCTGTAGCATATGGTTTTAGACTTTCTTTCAGTTAGAGACTAACTGCTCCACTCTCCTGATTAGATTGTGGCTATGCACTTGTGGCATAATCTCACAAAGTCACAGACGTCACATTGTGTTTCTTCGGTATTCATTTTCATGCTCTCCTTGCTCACTTGCTTAAACGTGTCTGCTGGGCACGTTTAAACGTTGTCTCCTTCACAGTTCTTTTGGAATTAGTTGATAATTTAGGGGAAACACTTTTAGACTATTGAGTTGCGTTGATTTTCTTCAAATATTCACCATTGATTATAGAGGTTATTAGAATTTTATCTGTAGATTATTGCTATACATTGCTTAACGATGCTTTCTTCTGCTATGGTGTATCTATCACCTTTTACCACTCATCCCAGCATCCGTTGATTATTTTTATTGGGATAATTATTGCTATCATATGATCTATGATGTGGCCAGCCTCAGTTTTTAATGACAACATTGTGTTTTTTCAGGCCCATAAATTAGATCTTGTCAGTTCCTATCCTTAGATGTGAAACCAGGGAATTCCATTTTATGCAATTCTAATGCAGGATCACTGAAACTGGGATTGCTTTAGGGGGACCCGTAGGCTCAAAGGAATTATTAAGTTATTCCTGGGGATGATATCATATCTTTGTAATTTAGGAGGTAGTTTGCATTTACTTATGGTTTGAGGCATACAGGTAGTATTGAGGTCTGGAGAGATAGCTCAGTAAGGAATCGTATTTGCCACCATGACTGAAGCTCTGAGTTCAACCCCTGGTACCCACATTGTAGAAGGAGATAATGGACTGTTACAAGTGTTCCTCCGGCCTGCACATGTGCATGGTGGCATTGGCACATGCACTACACCTGCCCCCCCCCACATACACACACATGCTCACCATAAATAAAACAATGTGTTAAAAAAGAGTAGCTTTGACACTTATTTATTGCCTTATAATTTTGACCATCTGCTCTTAAACGAGATATACAGTTGATTTGTTTTAAAAGACAAGTTGAGTTGCATTTACTGATACTTGAAACATCTTCGTTTAGATATTCTCTGTTCTTAAAAATATTTTTTTTTTGTGGGACTGAGAGAAGGGAGGTTGCAGTAACACTAGCTTGCTGTGTCAAGCAGCACTGGTTTCCTTAGTCTCTGAAGCTTAACACAGTAGCTTTATTTTTTGCAGATAGAGGGTACAATGTGTTTGTTCACAATCCAGGGGAGGTCTTCTGGGGATAATACTCTTTCCACTGTAGCTTCTTATTGCTTGACTAAATTCTCAACATTTAGATATTGTCAGAGACAAAAGAGAATCAGGACAATTCCTTGGGAGGCATTTATGGGCATGCCACCACTGGCACATTGTACCTTTGCTTACACTACATTGGCAGACACTTAGTTACATGACTAGTCTTCCTTATTGCAGGGGAGCATGGGATATGTAGTTTTTCTGTGTGTGCAGGAGGAACTATTGTCATAAAACAGTGCCTGTCAGCTGTGTTCTTGGAAGCTATAACACGGCCTCTCAGAAGTAATTAATTTCTGTGCTATGTTGACTGTATGATGAGAAGGGGCATGTATGGGAAGAAGCCTTGTCTATAGAAACAGGGATCCCTCACCCTAATTTTGTGTGATCTGTACTAATTTTTCTTGTTGCCCTTACAGCCCTTCTCCTTTTGAACATACTATCTCTATGACTTTTATGCAAATGAATCGTAGGTCCTACAGTGTGATGGGGACTAAGTGAATTTCCAGAAAGGTGATTTAAAAGTCACTTGCAGTAGCAGTGCTACCTCCTTCATCACTACTCAGGGCAGAAGGTGTCTTTTGGAATTATCACCTTCAAGCTAAACACCCACTCCTACCATCCACATAGTAAAGATGAATAGCTCACTTCTGTAACTTATTGAAAGATCCCAACTCCTAGCAGTTAGGCAATGAGAGCCCTCCTTCACCTTAGGGAACTCCATCACCTAACTTATTAAGGAGGGCCTAAAGTATTATGGCGCAGTACAAAGTCACAAAAGGATTGTGGGCAGAACTGCTGCTTTTTAAATATTTCTTTTTTGAGACAGGCTCTTGCTTTGTAGTCCAGCTAGTTTGAAATTTGTGATCGTCCTGCCTCGGCATCCCAAGTGCTGGGATTCCAGATTACCACCTCATTTAGCTTCCTTGTTTCTTGTGACACTTTCTTCAAAAAAATATGATCCTCTTTGGAACTATGATTGCAGCTTAAGAAATTTATACGTTTATTTTAGGAAGAAAAAAATATATATGATCACAAAGGGATATATATATGTATGTATGTATGTATGTATATATAGTCACAAAGGAGTAATTTCAAGTATATTGTCATTGATACTACTGGTCATCAATGAGTCAGAAGGCTGTTAAGGTGATGGTCTTGTGACAATACATAATTACTTATGAATAACATTGGCTACAACATTTTCTGACAGTGAAAATCATGGTCATTCTGGCACTGCCACCCTCTCTTTGTTGTACTGCCAACCTCATTCTCTGGACAGAAAGAAAAATAGGGCAAGTGTGCTTTTCTCTTTTGAGGCATTACAACATCCTTGTGTTTGAAAAGAGGAGCTTCTCTTTTCCAGTCTGGTCTGTCCCCAGCACTGTAACTGACATGAGAGTGGGAGTTTACAGTTGGTGGTCAACTGCCATATGATTCCCCTGACTTGGAGTAGGAGATATGGAGTGGGGAATGTGGAGTAGGGGATGTAGAATATAGGGGATGTAGAATATAGGGATGTAGAATATAGGGGATGTAGAATATAGGGATGTAGAATATAGGGGATGTAGAATATAGGGGATGTAGAATATAGGGGATGTGGAGTAGGGGATGTAGAATATAGGGGATGTAGAATATAGGGGATGTGGAGTAGGGGATGTAGAATATAGGGGATGTAGAATATAGGGGATGTGGAGTAGGGGATGTAGAATATAGGGGATGTAGAATATAGGGGATGTAGAATATAGGGGATTTGGAGTAGGGGATGTAGAATATAGGGGATGTGGAGTAGGGGATGTAGAATATAGGGGATGCAGAATATAGGGGATGTGGCTCTTTCTTCTTTTCCATTTCTTTTTCTAATATCTATGACTCAATGAATAGATCCATGCACTATGGATGTATCTCCATTTTTAAAATTTATTTGTAGAACACTGAAAATTTTAATTATTTCGGTAACTTTTGCAGAGAAAAGAAATCTTTAGTCCCAGAAATTTTATTTACTTCTTAGTACAATTCAACTTAATTTGGGGGACAGTTCCTTAGAAAAGAATGTTATTAAATATTATTATTAAATCTATATGAGAAAGGAATATAGACTAAATTAGCAAAACATTTCAGAAGGACAAAAGAGACAATATATCAGAGCCTTCGTTTTTTTTTTATTATTATTGTGAGACATCCTTTTAACCTGAAATTTTGAATATTTTATGAGGCAGGATCTTACACCCTGTAGTCCAGGCTGGCTTAGAACCCACTGTACACCCTAGGGTGGTCTCAAAGACAGTCTTCTGCCTTAGCCTTCCCAGTCCTGAGATCAGAGGTTTGGGTCACAGTACCGAGCATGTCTTGAGTTTTATTCCATGCTACTCTGAGATTGGAAACATCTCCTGGAGTTAGTAGAAAAGAGAGAGAGTGTTGATGTATAATAAAAGAATCAAGTCTTGCTACTAGGTCAAATAAATAAATATCTATCACATTGGTGAATGGAAGGTGAGACAAATGAACCAACAGTTTTTGGTTTTGCTTTCTACCTTGTTTAAAACAACCCACCAGATCATCTATTGAAACTTCATATGTTTAAAACATTTTATTTTGCCCATTCCTAGTCATTTGCTGCTATGCTGTCCAGTATCTTCTCTCTCTCTCTCTCTCTCTCTCTCTCTCTCTCTCTCTCTCTCTCTGCTAAGAAAGTTATTTATATGTTTCTTGAAGTCTTTTATTGTTTCACTGATCATGTAACTCTATGCCTATATCCCAGGGTGCTAGCATAACTGGTCAGATGAACATGGACCCCGACTCATCCATTTACAATAAAACAGTAGTTTTGCTGAATGACTAGGAAGTCTGTGGTGAAGTACAAAAGGATGTGGGTATAGGAGATTTTATCTGTCCACTGGCACTGGTCAGAGAGGTATAAAGTAGCCTGGAGCTGTGCAAAACTGTTTGGCATCTTGGGTTACTTTGGTGGATTCTATTTCAAAGAAATACACCGAGAATGTCTGTGAAAGACACTCTAGTTCTGAAGTATAATAGTTCCTAAAATCTAGCATCAGATGTTGAGTTGTTAGCATTTTTTATTTCTTCTATGCCAGCTGAGTTGGATTTGATCTCAATTTGACAGGGGAATTTGTGCAAATGTGTCTCTTTCTCTTAAATAAGGATACACCTAGCATCCTTATTTTAGAGAATGAGCCAGTGAGATTGCTCAGTGGGTAAAGTTCTGACCTTGAAGACTGATGACCTGAGTTCAATCCCTGAAACCAACGTAAAGGTGGAAGAAGAGAACCGACTCCAAAAGTTGTCCTCTGATATGTGTATGTCCACATACATAATAATACACAAATGGTTTTTAAGGAGAAGAAAACAAACTAGAGACAGAAAGCGTTTTCTAGTATACCTTTCTTTGTTTCCACTATGTTCACCAATTTTCCTGGTATTGTCTTGGGTATTTTCTTATAACCTAAATGTTCCATACATGCTGTTTTCCACTGCTGAACACATTCTGAGGCCATAGAAATGTGGAAAGCATGCTTTTGATTATTAGAGTTTAATCGCTAGAGCTACAGGCTGGATTGCGCCCGGGTGAAGTCCCTCCCCTATGACCAGGGTCTGGCTAAATCCTGTCTCCAGAGAGGAAATGTCTCTGTCACTCTCCCTCTTCCTGAGGAAGCAAGTCTCCAGCCTTGCAAAGTCATCAGGCCTGAAAAATCACCAGAAGCTCTGATAACAGAACAGATCCCCCGCCCCCTTGCTGCTAATTATCCTTTCTCTCCATTAATACCACTCACTCCTGCACTATCCCCATTACGGAGTGACTGGTTTCCTGGGACAAACACACAGGACATGCTATAAATGCAACCAGGAAACACTGGATAAAAGGCATAAGAGAAGTGCTATTTTATGCTCCATTATTAATAGCAATATTACCTCTTATTTTATGTCTCTTTGGTTTGACTCATTTCCGGGCAGTGATTTAACTTGAGGGCCCTGTGATCTTATCCTGAATGCTTAGTCCTTAGCTCACCAACTACATGGTTCTAGACAAGTCAGTTAAACTTCCTGCACTATATCCTCCTATTTGTTAAAAATTCAATTGAAAACTTCAAATATTTGTGAACTATATCTCATGGTGTTCTGGTTAGAATTAAATCACATGGTGATATCGAGGACACTACCTTGTATGCAGCTCTCTGTTAAGGACAGCTGATGTCTGGAGTTGGGATAGTTTCTCTCTTTCCTACTCCCCTCAGTGTCTAGTCCCTCCTGCAAAATCTGGATCAGTTGGCAATTAGTGACTTCTGGAAGAGGCAAGTTCTCCTAGAAAGCAAACTGAGACACCTAAACCAAGTGTTCATTGTGCTAACTATTTGCCATGGCTGGTGAAGCAATGTGAAGATCAACAGAATAAAGACTCAGTTTATACCACCAAAGCCAGATACTACCCACAGACAAAGAATACCCACCATGCTGGGATCTGAGGCCCCCAAACCAAAGTGGAACCATTAATAGCCTTTCTGACAGGCACCTGCACCATGAGAAAGCCCTAGCTGCTTCCTGAACAACCAGTCAGAGAAGGCTGAGAGGAGAACCCTGGCCTCTTTCTTGTTTCTTTCCTCTTCCCTTGTTACGTTAATACTGAAAAGCCTCCTAATATTGAAGTCTAAAAAATTTCAGCAATATATAGTAGTTTCTCAGAATCTGAAAGAGTATTCTCCCTCCGTCTGCTCCTCATTGGGACCTTGGGAGCTCAGTCCAGTGCTCCAGTGTGGGTCTCTGTCTCTATCTCCATCCATCACCAGATGAAGGTTCTATGATGATATGCAAGATATTCGTCAGTATTGCTCTAGGATAGGGTCATTTCAGGTTCCCTATCCTCAACTGCCCAAGGAACTAACTGGGGACCTCGGCTTGGGCACCTGGGAGCCCCTCTAGGGTCAGGTCTCTTGCCAACCCTAAAGTGGCTCCCTTAACTAAGAATTGTGGTTCCGTGCTCCCATGTCCAACCTTCCTTTATCCCAATCCTCCTGTTTTCCCAAGGCCCGACCTCCTTCCCTTCTAACTTTTCTCTCCCCATCTCCCCTTACCCCCATCCCACCCCACCCCCAAGATCCCAATTTTCTCCCCGGCAATTTTGTCTGCTTCCCTTAGCCAAGAGGATAACTATAAGTTTTTCCTTGGGTTCCCCTTCTTACTTAGCTTCTTTAGATTCACCAATTGTAGACTCTGTGACCCTAAATTTATGGTTAGAAACCAATTATGAGTGAGTACATCCCATGTTCATCTTTTTGGGTCTGGGATACCTCACTCAGGATAGTGTTTTCTATTTCCATCCATTTGCATGCAAAATTCGAGAAGTCATTGTTTTTTACCGCAGCGTAGTACTCTAATGTGTAGATATTCTATACTTTCTTCATCAATTCTTCCATTGAAGGGCATCTAGGTTGTTTCCAGGAGGGAGAACATGAGCAAAGAAGTCGGGACCACGAGGGATGCACCCACCCACTGAGACGGTGGAGCTGATCTATTGAGAGCTCACCAAGACCAGCTGGACTGTGACTGAAAAAGCATGGGATAAAACTGGACCCTCTGAACACGGCGAACAATGAGGGCTGATGAGACGCAAAGGACAATGGCACGGGGGTTTGATCCTACGTAATGTGATGGCTTTGTGGGAGCCTAGCCAGTTTGGATGTTCACCTTCCTAGATATGGACTGAGGGGGAAGGTCCTAGGTCTTACCATAGGGCAGAAAACCCTGACTGCTCTTTGGACTGGAGAGGGAGGGGGAAAGGAGTGGGGGGAGGGGGAGAAGGGTGGGAGGAGGGGGCGTAGGGTGGGAGGAGGGGGAGGGAAATGGGAGGCTGGGAGGAGGTGGAAACTTGTTTTTTTTTCTCCTTTTCTCAATAAAAAAAATGTAAATAAATGAAAACATTACACACCAAAAAAAAAAAAAGAATCTGAAAGAATAGGTTCAGGATTCCTCATGGATACCAAGGTCTGCAAATGCTCAGGTCATTTGCATATACTCTACTAATCTTCCTGTCCACTTTAACTCATCTTTTGATTAATTATAATACTGAAGATGATGTAAATGATTACTATGCTGTTGTGATTAGAGAATAATGACAAAGCAAATGTACATATTTAATACAAGTGCACTTAAAATATTTTCTAGAGTTCCAGGTTAGCAGATCAAGAAGTGAGGTTAAGAGTAATCTGAAGGTTTGGAGAGGTGACTGAGTCAATAAGAGGTATTTACTGTACAAACATGAGAAAGGACCTGGGTTTGAATTCCCATTATCTACATCAAAGTTGGGCATGGGGTTGGGGTATTGGGGTAACCTTAGTGTTGGGGTGAGAGACAGACAGATTCCAGAAGTTCGCTGGCTAGCCTATCTAGACCATATGGTGAGCTTCAAGTTTAAGGGCAGATCTTGTCTTATCGGAATAAAACAGAGCACAATAAAGGTAGATTCCCCAAAGGCTTGAACATGGATGTGTGCACTTACACACACATACACACACACACCCCAAAAAGTAAAAGAGGAGAATGAAAAATGGGCAGAGTCCTAAGCAGAAGGAAACCATTATCACTATAAGCAGATTGAGCTGCTGAATGATCTTTGTATTGGCCACATTTCCACATTTGCTGTGAGTTTGGGCTTGGATGTTATGATGAGCTTAGTGTAGAGTATTATGTAGCCCAGTTCTTTTTGCTTTTTTTTTTTTTTGCTTCCATCATTCTTGGACAACGGGTGACGTCTCTATGGAGTTCTAATCTACTAGTCTGTTCAAATCGGCCCAAAGATTAGAACTTCGACCGCTGATGAGAAATATCTCTCACTCAAAGATTGATGGTTTAGCTTAAGAGAGGGCAACAGATTCTCAGGCATTTTAAGTAATCTTCTATCCCAGGAACAGGGTTGCACAATTGGAAACATTGGAAATAGAACCAGAGGAATTCCTTGGTGCAAGAGGTCAGTGAGATAGTCTCCCCAGCTGGATGACAGATCATGTAGCTCTGTGGCCCCAGAAAAGTCAGGACAGGCACTTGAAGCCAATTGCTTTATCTTTCTTCCTGGCCTGCCACAAACGATTTGTTTTTTATAAGCTGTAACTGGTGGTGTTATAAACCAGGTGAAGATCCTTTGGCTAAATGTTCCTTAGGTGGATGACTTGAGACTTGTTTCCTTTGTGAGCAACATTCAAAATGATACTCGGATGTTCCCTCTATAAAGCAGTTAGAAGAACTGCCTGTATTAAATGAATGAGAGCAAGCCAGGTGGTGATGGCGCACATCTTTACTCCCAGCACTTGGGAGGCAGAAGCAGGTGGATCTCTGTGAGTTTGAGGCTAGCCTGGTCTATAAGACTTGGTTTCAGGACAGGCTACAAAGCTATAAAGAAACCCTGTATTGAAAAACCAAAATAAATAAATAAATAAATAAATAAATAAATAAATAAATAAATGGAAGAAAGAAAGAAAGGAAACAAGAATGAGAGCAAATCGAGTGCCTGGGTCCTCTGTTAGAGATGAAAATGTGGCATTCTTGTTTTTAAGTGGATTCTAGTTTTCCAGAGAAATCTAGTATGAAAGCAGTGTCCATTGACATGTTCGCTGAAATGGAAAGCTGCCATTTGCAAGGCTGTGGTAAATCCGTACTTCCCTCACAGTCACACTTTCAATTGAGGCATTGCCTAGGTTTTATGGGAGCTAAATAATACATCCCAAATATCGGTCTTATCTGAAGACTTTCAGAAAGGAGTAGAGTCAACTCTCATTGTCACAGTATTGATGAGTGTCACTTTCCACTAAGAAGAGGAAGGTCAAAGAGTGAAAAAGAGTAGCAAAGGAGAGAAGATTTTAAAAAGGTTGGAAGGAAAGATGACAAAGGAACTTAATGACGAATATCTACTGTTCTCACGTTCTCAGGAACTCCTTGCATCCCATTGAGATACCCAATGAAATGATTAAAAAACAGGAATAATGTGAATGTTATCAAATTTCATTTTCAAGGGAAAATAAAAGCTCATTTTCCATGTTTTAGGATTTACTACTTGACAATTTTTGGAACTTAGTTTTTTTTATTTGCTTTGCTTTTCTTCTGAGAAGAGTGGCAATGACTTGGTATGCTACACTCTCTGGTGAGAGACCATAACCTGCAATCCATATAAATCATTTGCTGCACACAACTTTTAAATTTGGTCATGGAGATTATCACCACACCAGAAGAGTAACTGATAAAGAAATTGGTACCAGCAACATGGGATCTTGCCTTAATAGAGAAGGAGTGGATGTGTAAGGGGGACTGGGAGGAAAGGCTGGAGGGAAAATTGTAGTTGGGATGTTAAATAAATCATAAAAAATATTTTTTGTTACTCATACATGAGCATGTCACATACATCTCTCCCATCCCTACCTTTCTCCCCAACTCCTCCCTTTTCTTCCATTCTACCCTTTTTTAGTCTCAAATTCATCATTTCTTCTTTAATTATCATTGTTTTACACACACACACACACACACACACACACACACACACATCTAAGTACAACTATTATTGCCCCTGTGGACAGGTGTTCAAGGCTAACCACTTGGGATTGAACAACCTATGCAGGAGCTCGTTGGAAACTCAGCATTCATTGTCTACCTGTAGCTCTACATCTTGGGGTAAAATCATGTGAAAATTTCCACTGTCCATGTTGTTGGCATGTCAATTTCTATCACTGTGCATGTTTTGTTTAAGCAACCATATTATTGAGACTTCATGGGTACATTTTCCCTATTAGGTTTACGGGCATTATCTCACAGCAAGAATCCTGGGACCTCTGACTCCTATAATGTTTTGCATCCTTTTCTGTGATTTTTTCCCCAAGTTTTAAGTGTGGAAGTTTTATTGGTGGTATATTAGTTAGAGCTGGGGATCCCATAGTCTAAACTTTTAGAATATTTAAATAATTGTGGGAGTTTCAAAAGTTGCATTGTGTTTTATATTGACATATTAATTTTAGATCTTGGGGTTGAGGCAGAAGAAAATTCAAAGTGATGTGTTTGAATGTCCAACTTAACAAGAGGTGGAAATGTTACAGACCCCAGTGAACTACCGCTGATTTCTTCCCAAATCAGTATCCATACCTAAACTAAGAGAATTCTACCCTTGATGTGCTTCTGTGATAGAGAGAAACAAAATAGACGTAAACATTTTTATTGAATGTGTGAAACATACATGAATGTGGAACTTGCTGAATTTTCAAATTGCAACATATTCATGCAAGCAGCACGCAGATCAAGATTCATCATAAGAGTTGCTGAGGAATCCCATCAGGACGGGTGAGTGTGTGCTATTCAGGGGCAGCTGTCCCGGAAGAGAGCACAAACCCCCTCCCCCAGCTCCTTCTGCAGGGCTGTCTTTCTTTCGCACGACCCAGCACCCCCAGCACCCCTCCCCAACCCTGCCCTGCTGTATGCTAGGACCAGTGCTCAACTTTAGTTTTAAGCTCCTAAACTAAGGCGACCCACCCAGAGCGGTGAGTGCCTGCCTACCGGGCAGGCCTCAGGGTCCCCTGTAAGGGAGCCCGGCACCTTCAGCTCTGGCGCCAGGCTTCCTGCGTGCTCCTGGATACCACCCCCCCACCCCCCCACTTGCTCCATTCATCCTGTTGGCCCTGGATCATTGGGCTACCAGCGGCCCTGTTTAGTTGCTGAGGAATCCCATCAGGACGGTTGCTGAGGAATCCCATCTGGAAGGGAACGGTTCCTGCTTCTACACTGAAGAGATATACCCTGAGAGTCAATCACAGCAAAGACTGGACCAAGAGACCAGGCCTCTCCTGGCCCCATTTGAAGGAAGAGATGGGAAGGCGCCAATACAAGAATTCCTCCAACAATCTGAAAGGCAACATGGCACCACCAGAAACCAGGGATACCGAAAGAAGAAGAATTGTACACCCTACTCCTGAAGAAATAGAAGAAATCGACTCAAAAGTGAACTATATGAAAATAATAGAGGACCTTAAACAGGAGGTGAAAAACTGCCATAAACAATTAGAGATTACAAACAAAAAGGTAGAGGAAATGAATAAATCGCTCAAAGACACGCAAGAAAACCAAGAGAAACAAGAAAAAGCAATCAAACAGGTTAGGGAAGCGGTTCAAGACATGAAGAATGAAATGGAAGCAATGAAGAAAGCACAAACCGAGGGAAGAATGGAGATGGAAAATCTGGGTAAACGAACAGGAATGACAGAAACAAGTACTAAAACAGATTACAAGAGATAGAAGAGAGACTATCAGACACTGAAGATACCATAGAGAAAATAAACACACTGATCAAAGAAAACAGCAAAACCAACAAATTCTCATCACAAAACATTCAGGAAATTTGGGACACAATAAAAAGACCAAACCTAAGAATAATTGGAGTAGAAGAAGGAGAAGAAGTGCAGCTCAACGGTACAGAAAATATACTTAATAAAATTATAGAAGAAAACTTTCCCAACCTGAAGAAAGAGGTACCTATGAAGGTTCAAGAAGCATACAGAACACCAAATAGGCTGGATCAAAAAAAAAATCCCCTCGCCATATAATAATCAAAACACAAAATATACAGAATAAAGAAAGAATATTAAGAGCCGCAAAGGAAAAAGGCCAAGTTACTTATAAAGGTAAACCTATCAGACTTACACCTGACTTCTCTATGGAAACCATGAAAGCCAGAAGGTCCTGGATAGATGTACTGCAAAAACTAAGAGATCATGGATGCAAGCCCAGACTACTATATCCAGCCAAGCTTTCGTTCACTATAAATGGAGAATACAAAATTTTCCAGGATAAAAACAAATTCAAACAATACGTAGCCACAAATCCAGCCTTACAGAAAATTATAGAAGGAAAATCACTAACCAAGGAGTCCAACAATGCCCACAATAACTCAGTCATCTAGAGACCTTTCACCAGCACAACTCAAAGAAGGGAAACACACAAACCCTACTACTAAAAAAGTGACCGGAGTTAACAACCACTGGTCATTAATATCACTTAATGTCAATGGGCTCAACTCACCTATAAAAAGGCACAGGCTAAGAGATTGGATACGAAAACAGGATCCAACATTCTGCTGTCTACAAGAAACACACCTCAACCATAAAGACAGGCACCTACTCAGAGTAAAGGGCTGGGAAAAGGCTTATCAAGCAAATGGACCTAAGAAACAAGCAGGTGTGGCCATACTAATTTCTAACAAAGTTGACTTCAAACTTAAATCAATCAGAAGAGATGGAGAGGGACATTTTATACTCATAACAGGAACAATTCATCAGGATGCAGTCTCAATCCTGAATATCTATGCCCCGAATATAAAAGCGCCCAAGTATGTAAAAGAAACATTACTAAAACTCAAGGCAGCCATCAAACCACACACACTAATAGTAGGAGACTTCAACACTCCTCTCTCACCAATGGACAGGTCAATCAAACAGAAACCTAACAGAGAAATTAGAGAATTAATGGAGGTAATGAAGCAAATGGACTTAACAGACATCTATAGATTATTCGACCCGAAGAGGAAAGAATATACCTTCTTCTCTGCAGCTCATGGAACCTTCTCGAAAATTGACCACATACTCGGTAACAAAGCTAACTTACACAGTTACAAAAAAATATTAGTAACCACCTGTGTCTTATCAGATCACCATGGATTAAAGTTAGAATTCAACAACAATGCTACCCCCAGAAAGCCTACAAACTCATGGAAACTGAACAGTCAACTTCTGAACCATACCTGGATTAAGGAAGAAATAAAGAAAGAAATTAAAGTCTTCCTTGAATTCAATGAAAATAAAGAAACAACATACTCGAACTTATGGGACACTATGAAAGCAGTGCTAAGAGGAAAGTTTATCGCACTAAGTGCCCACTTAAAGAAAACAGAGAAAGCACATATTGAAGACTTAACAGCCCACCTGAAAGCTCTAGAAAAAAAAGAAGCAGACTCACCTAGGAGGAGTAGAAGATTGGAAATAATCAAAATGAGGGCTGAAATCAACAAAATAGAAACACAGAAAACAATCCAAAGAATCAATGAAACAAAAAGCTGGTTCCTGGAGAAAATCAACAAGATTGATAAACCCCTATCCAAACTAATCAAACGGCAGAGAGAGAATACGCAAATTAATAAGATCAGAAATGAAAAGGGGGATATAACCACAGACACAGAGGAAATTCAGAGAATCATCAGATCATATTGCAAAAGCCTGTATAACACAAAACTGGAAAATGTAAAAGAAATGGACACTTTTTTAGATAAATACCATATACCAAAGTTACACCAGGACCAGGTGAAAAATCTAAACAGACCTGTTGGTCGTGAAGAATTAGAAGCTGTTATCAAAAACCTCCCTACCAAAAAAAGCCCAGGACCAGATGGTTTCAATGCGGAATTCTACCAGAACTTCCAAGAAGAGCTAATACCCATACTCCTTAATGTATTCCACAATATAGAAACAGAAGGGTCATTACCTAATTCCTTTTATGAAGCTACAGTTACTCTGATACCAAAACCACACAAAGACTCAACCAGGAATGAGAATTACAGGCCAATCTCACTCATGAACATCGACGCAAAAATCCTCAACAAAATACTGGCAAACCGAATCCAAGAACACATGAGGAAAATTACCCATTATGATCAAGTAGGCTTCATTCCTGAGATGCAGGGCTGGTTCAACATACGAAAATCTATCAATGTAATCCAGCATATAAATAAACTGAAAGAAAATAACCATATGATCATCTCATTAGATGCTGAAAAAGCATTCGACAAAATTCAACATCCATTTATGTTAAAAGTCTTGGAGAGATTAGGGATACAAGGGTCATACCTAAATATCATAAAAGCTATATACAGCAAGCCGACAGCTAACATCAAATTAAACGGAGAGAAACTCAAAGCCATCCCGCTTAACTCAGGAACACGACAAGGATGTCCACTCTCTCCATACCTCTTCAATATAGTACTTGAAGTTCTAGCAATAGCAATAAGACAACATAATGGGATCAAGGGGATTCGAATTGGAAAGGAAGAAGTTAAACTTTCGTTATTCGCAGATGATATGATAGTGTACATAAGCGACCCCCAAAACTCCACCAAAGAACTTTTACAGCTGATAAACAGCTTTAGTAATGTGGCAGGATACAAGATCAACTCCAAAAAATCAGTCGCCCTCTTATACACAAAGGATAGGGAAGCAGAGAGGGAAATCAGAGAAGCTTCACCATTCACGATAGCCACAAACAGCATTAAATATCTTGGGGTAAATCTAACCAAGGAAGTGAAAGATCTATTTGACAAGAACTTTAAGGCATTGAAGAAAGAAATTGAAGAGGATACCCAAAAATGGATGGATCTACCTTGCTCTTGGATTGGGAGGATCAACATAGTAAAAATGGCAATTCTACCTAAGGCAATTTATAGATTCAATGCAATCCCCATCAAGATCCCATCAAAATTCTTCACAGATCTGGAGAGGACAATAATCAACTTTATATGGAAAAACAAAAAACCCAGGATAGTCAAAACAATCCTATACAATAAAGGATCTTCTGGAGGCATTACCATCCCTGACTTCAGACTCTATTACAGAGCTACAGTAATGAAAACAGTGTGGTACTGGCATAAAAACAGAGAAGTCGACCAAAGGAATCGTATAGAAGACCCGGATTTTAACCCACAAACCTATGAACACCTCATTTTTGATAAAGGAGCTAAAAGTATACAAGGGAAGAAAGAAAGCATCTTCAACAAATGGTGCTGGCACAACTGGATGTCAACCTGTAGAAGAATGAAAATAGACCCACATCTTTCACCGTGCACAAAACTCAAGTCCAAATGGATTAAAGACCTCAATATCAGCCCGAACACACTGAAAAGGATAGAAGAGAAAGTGGGAAATACCCTACAACAGATGGGCACAGGAGATCGCTTCCTATGTATAACCCCAGAAGCACAGACATTAAGAGCAACATTGAATAAATGGGACCTACTAAAACTGAGAAGCTTCTGCAAAGCAAAGGACACTGTCACTAAGACACAAAGGCAACCTACTGACTGGGAGAAGATCTTCACCAACCCCTTAACAGACAAAGGTCTGATCTCCAAAATATATAGAGAACTCAAGAAACTAGACTTTAAAATGCTAATTAACCCAATTAAAAAATGGGGCACTGATCTGAACAGAGAATTCTCAACAGAAGAAGTTCAAATGGCCAAAAGACACTTAAGGTCATGCTCAACTTCCTTAGCAATCAGGGAAATGCAAATCAAAACAACTTTGAGATATCATCTTACACCTGTGAGAATGGCTAAAGTAAAAAACACCAATGATAACCTTTGCTGGAGAGGTTGTGGAGGAAGGGGTACCCTCATCCATTGCTGGTGGGAATGCAATCTTGTGCAACCACTATGGAAGTCAGTGTTTCGGTTTCTTAGGAAATTCGGGATCAACCTACCCCTGGACCCAGCAATACCACTCTTGGGAATATACCCAAGAGATGCCCTATCATATGACAAAAACATTTGTACAACTATGTTCATAGCAGTATTATTTGTAATAGCCAGAACCTGGAAACAACCTAGATGCCCTTCAATGGAAGAATGGATGAAGAAAGTATGGAATATATACACGCTAGAGTACTACGCTGCGGTAAAAAACAATGACTTCTCGAATTTTGCATGCAAATGGATGGAAATAGAAAACACTATCCTGAGTGAGGTATCCCAGACCCAAAAAGATGAACATGGGATGTACTCACTCATAATTGGTTTCTAACCATAAATAAGGGTCACGGAGTCTACAATAGGTGAATCTAAAGAAGCTAAGTAAGAACGGGAACCCAAGGAAAAACATATAGTTATCCTCTTGGCTAAGGGAAGTAGACAAAATTGCCGGGGAGAAAATTGGGATCTTGGGGTGGGGTGGGTTGGGGGTAAGGGGAGATGGGGAGAGAAAAGTTAGAAGGGAAGGAGGTCGGGCTGTGGGAAAGCAGGAGGATTGGGATAAAGGAAGGTTGGACAGGGGAGCACGGAACCACAATTCTTAGTTAAGGGAACCACTTTAGGGTTGGCAAGAGACCTGACCCTAGAGGGGCTCCCAGGTGCCCAAGCTGAGGTCCCCAGTTAGTTCCTTGGGCAGTTGAGAATAGGGAACCTGAAATGACCCTATCCTTGAGCAATACTGACGAATATCTTGCATATCATCATAGAACCTTCATCTGGTGATGGATGGAGATAGAGACAGAGACCCACACTGGAGCACTGGACTGAGCTCCCAAAGTTCCAATGAGGAGCAGAAGGAGGGAGAACATGAGCAAAGAAGTCGGGACCACGAGAGATGCACCCACCCACTGAGACAGTAGAGCTGATCTATTGAGAGCTCACCAAGACCGGCTGGACTGTGACTGAAAAAGCATGGGATAAAACTGGACTCTCTGAACATGGCGAACAATGAGGGCTGATGAGACGCAAAGGACAATGGCACGGGGGTTTGATCCTACGTAATGTGATGGCTTTGTGGGAGCCCAGCCAGTTTGGATGTTCACCTTCCTAGATATGGACGGAGGTGGGAGGTCCTAGGTCTTACCACAGGGCAGAAAACCCTGACTGTTCTTTGGACTGGAGAGGGAGGGGGAAGGAGTGGGGGTAGGGGGAGAAGAGTGGGAGGAGGGGGCGTAGGGGGGGAGGAGGGGGAGGGAAATGGGAGGCTGGGAGGAGGTGTAAACTTGTTTTTTTTTCTCCTTTTCTCAATAAAAAAAGGAAAAAAAAAAGATTCATCATAAGCAGAAATCCCATCCTTCTTTATGTTCCCTCCAGTCATTATTTCTTATCTTGTCTTCCAGGATCATAAATAAATTTGCCTGTGATTTTTTGTTTGATGCAAATGGAATCACAGGTGTCCTGATTCATTTCCTTAAAAATGTATGTATATTTCATGTTATTAAGTATGGTCTGTGAGTAATTCATTCGCACAGCACTATGGTATCGCCTTATGTGAATAAATCATAATTTATCCATCCATTTCATGGTTAAAAGCATTTGAGTTATTTTTAGCTTTATTTATTATGAATACTGATTGTGTGAACGCTTCTGGATAAGTCTATGGTGGATGTGGGTTAGAAGTCCACTGGAATGTGCCTGCCACGTAGGCATACATTTATCTTTAGAGAATACAGTCAAACAGTCTTCCAAAGTGATGTCAGGTACTATTTACATGCCAATCAGAAGTGAATTATTCAATGGGTTTAAATGTAAATAAAAATAATAGCAGCATAAGCCAACAAAGAGCTGCATATCAGTATCAACAAAATACTTCCCAATCCGAACATTTCATTATATTACTACACCAAAGAAATTGTTCTGTGAGACTAATTTCTATGTCATGGCTAGATCACACTGCATATACAGTAAAGACAGAACATTTCACTGCTGTAAGTGCTCTAGGTTTACCATTGCTACATTTTATAAAATCCTTTTTCAGGGAAGATTCGTGGGAATTCTTCTACATCCTCTATAAGTAATTTTTATTGCTGCAATGGAGAATAAATACATCTGAGAAAGCCAAAGAACCTAAGATCTTCAGAGGTCATATTTACTAGGTCTCTAACATGGTAGTCTCTGGGGCAGGACTCCAGGCTTCTTGGTTCTTGTGACCAGAAATTTGTAGTTAATGTTGAAGATTTTAAAACCTGAGACTAGAGTATTTTTCCCCAAGTGTTCTGCTCGCAGCATGTGTGTAAATAAAGCATAAACATTGATAATTGCAGATAGTTATTTCTTGGCATTTAGTATTTAAAACTGATCATTTTAGTAAAATAAGAAAAACATATTTTCAGGAAGACATCACTGAGATATTGGGTAGTAATATTAAGGTCAAATTTAATGTTATTTTTGTCAGATGATATTAGTTATAATTGAAGGAATTTTCTGAAGTCCTACTTGTCTGTGAATACTGAAAGAACAGTAACTATCAGCAGAAACTAATTTATACCATCATATATCAGTTATGTATTGGTAGAACAACACTGAGTTATATAATCATAAAACCCTCGTCATAGATAACCATCAACATCCACTTACTATATGAGTTTGGTGGTTCAGCAGATCCGTGCTAGACTAGCTGACTCTAACTGGGCTTGTTTGCGGTCCTATTTTGCTGGTTACTCCAGTGATTTTGGTTAAGCTTGTTTGAAGTTTATAGCTTGGCTCATTTAGAATGGGCACAACTGATATGACAGGAAGCTGCTTGGCTCTCCCCGCAAACTCAGTGGTATCCAACAGGCATTTCCTCTACACTCAAAGCTTACCAATCTGTGGTAGCTTTGGTGTCAGCTGGTGTGTTGGTAATCTATGGCAATATAGGAAGTTGTATAAACAGAAGACTAAAATTATACATATTTTAGGTTGGGTGTGGTCCTGCATACCTTTTATCCTAGCACAAAAGAGGAAGAAGCAAGCAGATCTCTAGGTTACCCTGGAGTATATTGTGAGTGCTAAGCCAACCAAAGCCACTTAGTGAGATTTAATTTATTTTTTTGAAATTATCTTTTTTGTCTTCTTTCTCTTCCTCTTCCCCCTTTTCTTCTTCAGTTTAGTCGGGCTCTGCTTCTAGGTGTCATCAGATGACAACTACAGCTATGTGGTCTTTACTTCACTTGGAGGTTCAGTAGAGAAAGAACCAACTTCCAATTCGTTCAGGTTGTTGGTAGAATTCAGTTCTTAGCAGCTGTAGGACTGAGGTGTTCTGTTCCTAGTTTTATCTTATTTCCTGGAATGAGAGCCTCTTTCACTGTTCAAATATATCTCTTTCCTTCTTCAAGATAGGCCTAAGGGCAAGAAAAGCTTTCCAATAAGATGATCTTATTATATATACACTAATGCATTCATAGGAGTAACATTTTATATTTAAATTAGTTCACAGGTCACACTCATACCCAATGTAAGGGATTGCACAGATAGATAAATAGACATGAGCAACTGGGAATCACTTATGGGCCTATTTGCCTCAGCTAGGATTACTTACAGGTCTTGAATAAGTTTACTGTCAGCAGATATAAGGGCCAACCCTCACACAACAAAAACCGAGGTAAGAAAGGGAGTGAAAAATGCAAAAGTGATTTTCATGCTCATCTCCCGTCACCTCATTTGCCAAACACATTACATGTACAGAGATGAGAGGGGGAAGGGCATGAATGGATACATAGTAAGTAGTCTAGATGCAGGAAAAGTGGCAAACTGGGCCAGTGCATACCATACTTTCCTTCAGTCGTGTGATACAAGCCTTTAGCTCTATGTAAATTTCATATCCTTCTTCTCTGGACAATATTTCTTTTTTTCCCTTATTTATTTATTTATTTATTTATTTATGATTTCTGCCTCCTCCCCGCCACCGCCTCCCATTTCCCTACCCCTCCCCCGATCAAATTCCCCTCCCTCCTAAGCCGGAAGAACAATCAGGGTTCCCTGACCTGTGGGAAGTCCAAGGACCACCCACCTCCATCGGGAACTCACCAAGGCCAGCTGGCCTGGGTCTGAAAAAGCCTGGGATAAAACCGGACTTGCTGAACATAGTGGACAATGAGGACTACTGAGAACTCAAGAACATTGGCAATGGGTTTTTGATCCTACTGCATGTATTGGCTTTGGGGGAGCCTAGGCAGTTTGGATGAACAATATTTCTAAAAGAGCCAGAGACCCATACAAGTGCTTTCCATTGTACTTGCTTTGCTGTTCTTGCTTTGGCATGCCCCTATAGGGTGTCTGCTGCAGCCTGGATGGAAACCTACATGTGCTCTCTGCCATTTCCCTCCTATGAGACTGTCTGAGCAGACCTGCTATTTCCAGGACTCCCAAAGCCAAGCAACTGTCTGTTTCCTTCCAGAAGAAGAGAGAATACTGCTTTAATCACCTATGTCGTCTTCCTTTTCTAGCAGACAATGGTTCATAAAATCAGTTTCTACTCATCACTCTTTCCTTGTTGAGGGTGAGGCTGATTCATGGTACGCTATCTACCCATCAGCGTACACTAGGGCATCTGTAAAGTACCAAGTTCTTTCTTGTGACTTAACACATACTCCAGAATTTCATATGGTCTAGCGCATCTCAATACTATGCAGAAAGTCTCCTGGGGCGTTTAAGCATCTCCTGCCCAGGGCTGAGAATAAGGCTCAGAAGCATACATAGCATGTAACGAGCATGCATACAAACTAGGTTCTGTCTTTAGAAGAAATAACTGCCCACGATGCACCCAGAACAATCTCTAGAAGCCTGGATGGTTACAGACTTCCCCAGGTGTTTCTCTGATGTGAGAAGCCCTCCTGATAATAGATTTGGAAACCAGTGTCCCAAAGTAATGATTGCATGTAATAGTGTGTGCTCAAGATGGTTATGAACATTTGCTGTTCTTGATTGTCATGACAAGCATCGCTTGTTGTGAAAGTTTGAGTGAAAAAGTTTTTATGTTTGTGTATATATGGAACTAAATTTACTGTAAAGCATCTTCTTAGAGACCATTTTGAGTCCCAGATGAGAAAAACAAATTTCTGCTGGGATTAATTCACCCATTCAAGGTCATAAAACTAAGCGAAGCCAGGATTGGGCTCAAACTCGCAAGATTTTCTATTTTCAAAACATGTACCTTAAAATGTGTGCACAAAATTTGTTAGTGTTGTTATTATTCATCAAATGTCAAAGAAGATCCCCCAGAAGCTAGTGGAGTTTTCTAAGAAATGAATTAAATGGAGCTCTCTAGAATGAAGCATCGAAGGGATTATCAAACTGCACTCAGCTCTCTTTCTGATCTCTGAAAATTAAGCGTTAAGTTTTAAAGTCTATGTTAAAAGGTCATCTATTTATTGTTGCAAGTCTTTATTTTAAATATGTACATTTTTAGGGACATAATGAAAGAAAAGATGTTATTATAGAAAATATTTCTGTATATTAAATGTTTGTTGAAAGAAAGTGCCTTCAGATGCCCTATAAAAATACTTTTAACATTGAGACTTTTAATCACTACTTTTGAGGGGAGAAGGAAGTGAAATGCTTATTTCATTTAAAAATAATAAAAATGTTATTTTTTCCCCTGTTCTCTGTGCAGCATCAGAGTCCTTTGCCTGAGGGTTCATAGAAACAGATCTTTGTTGAAACCCTCAGTTTCTGGATCTGTAGTGAGTTGGCCTCACTTTTAATTTGCTCTATCCTGGTGTTTTGTGGTCTTGGGTCTTGCAGATCCTGGAACAACATTTTCCAGTTTATAAAGATAGTAACTCTCTTATCTACTTCACATACAAAACAGCCAATTCAGCATCTACAGTTCATTTTTTTTAAATATTTATTTATTTATTTATTTATTATGCACACAATATTCTGTCTCTGTGTATGTCTGCTGGCCAGAAGAGGGCACCAGACCTCATTACAGATGGTTGTGAGCCACCATGTGGTTGCCAGGAATTGAACTCAGGACTTCTGGAAGAGCAGGCAATGCTCTTAACCACTGAGCCATCTCTCCAGCCCCCCCCCCCTTTTTTTTTGAGACAGGGCTTCTCTGTATCTTTTTGGTTCCTGTCCTGGAATTAGCTCTTCTAGACCAGGCTGGCCTCGAGCTCACAGAGATCCGCCTGCCTCTGCCTCCCAAGTGCTGGGATTAAAGGCGTACGCCACCACTGCCAGCTGGATCTACAGTTCTTAAAGTCTAGGTCACTCTATATGCACCCGAATCACACAGGGGCTGAGCAACAGATAGCTTTAGTCCTGACTTTTCAGAAATTGTTCTAACTAACTAATTTTGAACCTGCCTACCCTTTTTAATGTCTCCTTCCTATAGTGATCATTTTTTCTCTGACACACCTGACAGCTTTTCCTTGCCAGGATACCCCAAGATCTAGAAAACCATATGCAATATGGCTCTCATTCTCTGCCTCTCATAAGTTGATCGCCCTGTACCAAAATAGCAAAACCTGTGTCGAGGGGTGCACCCATACACTGAGACAATGGGGATGTTCTACTGGGAACTCACCAAGACCAGCTGGCCTGGGTCTGGAAAAGCCTGGGATAAAACTGGACTCTCTGAACATAGCGGACAATGAGGACTACTGAGAACTCAAGAACAATGGCAATGGGTTTCTGATCCTACTGCACGTACTGTCTTTGTGGGAGCCTAGGCAGTTTGGATGCTCAAGTTACTAGACCTGGATGGAGGTGGGGGGTTCCTTGGACTTCCCACAGGACAGGGAACCATGATTGCTTTTCGGGCTGGGGGGGGGGGACTTAATTGGGGGAGGGGGAGGGAAATGGGAGGCGGTGGCTGGGAAGAGACAGAAATCTTTAATAAATAAATAAATTAAAAAAAATAAATAAAAGGATAAAATAATTAAAAAAAAGAAATAAGTGAGATGCAGTTTTCACTGTAGCATCTTCACAGATGAGCCATTTCCTAATGTCTTAGGGACACACTTTTAGAAATTCTTTCCTAAAATATTTGATAAATATCATATTTATGTCTCTTAGTGGAAAGAGTGAGAAGCAAAGTGGATGAAGGCATGGGAAAATATGGAATGTAAGGATTTGTGAAAGCTGTATTGAATGCCAGCGTCCCTGCTGCTTATAGAACAATACAGAGTGGGGATTATTAGCATTGGGTTCAAGTCCAGCCTTGATTCCATATTGGGAAATGCATCTTGTATTTTAAGGGGCACCCCACTTTCTCTTGTTTCTTAGTGATGATAATGTGTTGGCCTTGTAGTGGTGCTGTCATAGAATTGGCTTCTCATCGTTCTTAGGGCTGGGAAGTCCCAAATCAAGACACCAGCAGGATTCAGTGTCTGGTGCAGAATGGCTGTCTAGGAGAAAGCCCTTCACACTACATCCTGACATGGTGAAAAGGCACAGCTAGCTCTCTGGACTCTATTTCCCAATGTAGTCCCATTCGTGAGATCCTTGCTATTATGTTGGGAGACAAGAGGTGAATTACGGATTTCAGCAGGACACAAGCATTCAATCCATTACACTACCTCATAGGGTTTCAATAAGGATTAAATGAACTAGATATTAGAAATATTTGGGAGTAGCCTATGACCCATAGCTAGATTTCAAATTGCAGGCTAATGTTATTGAAGGCATTTTTGACTACAAAACACAAGTCACAGTAAATTTTACCTTCCATTTATATAGTATAATTTGTGACTAGAATTTTGAATTAAGAACAATGGTTATATAGTTAAGAAAATCTAAAAATTCTACTGTGTAAGGCAAAGCCTAGAATCCCCAGAAGGAACCTCCTATGATGTACTCTAAGTAATAAAATTATAATCGATTAGATCTTACCCCAGGATTTCAGGTAGAAGAAAGTCCCTGGTTTCTAGGTTGCTTCAGATTCCATCTCCCTTTTGGCAAAGGCAATGGTGCAGTTATGAAACTCCTGCTCTGGCTACATGGCCAGAGATGTAGCTATGCAAAACCAGTCCCTCCTGGCCTCACACCGACTATGCATTGTGCCTTAAGGTAAGGACCTGCCCAACATAGGCAAGCTTGAAGCACTTTGAGTGTCTCATAGGAAGCTGGGCAATCACTAGGCTTTCTCCTTCCTTCCTTCCTTCCTTCCTTCCTTCCCACCTCTCTCTCCCTTTCTTTCTTTCTTTCTTTCTTTTTTTTCTTCTTTCTTTCTTTTTCTTCTTTCTTTCTTTCTTTTTTCTTTTGTCTATTATTGTCTTCTGAGAATCAAATTGGTAGGAAACATATATAAATTTCCAGATAGCCAGTTGTATAGGGATTGCATTTCATTCTTCTTCCATTATGGAACATTTTTCCACAACAAAAGACCATCCATGTGAATTTTCTTTTTGAGTTAAAAGAATAGACAATTAGACTAAGGAAAAAGAATATATTTTAGTGAGAAAGTAAATAAGCTGGGGAAAAATCATCTTGGTGAAGCTGTGGATTCCCATCAGTCAGTGAGGGTGAGGAACAAGTGTTGACAGAATGACTGTGTGCTGGGGGAAATATCGAAATGGAATGTGGTTAGGTAAGGGGTGTAACCGATGTTGCCTCAAGTATAGTCAGTAATTTTTAAACTGTGACTGATAACACAACAAGCAGTTAAAAATTAAATATGATATAGCTAAAAGTTTCTGAAGTCATTATATTCTCAAAGATCATGTAGACCCGCTGTGTGCATGTGTGCATGTATGTGTTTATGTGTGTGTTTATGAAGTTTGCAGAATATGACTCATTGACAATGAATTATGACTAAATATTTGAGAAATACTACCTTGCCTATTTCCTGAAGTGATTTATTTAGGATAATGATCTGGGCCAGAGCTGAATAACTTTGAATTAAGAACAATTTTGTGCAATCAAAAGAACTTAAAAATAAGATTGCAGTATTTGTTATTTCACAGACCAGAATTCCCAGAAGAAATACCCTGAGATGCTGTCTACGTGATAAAAGCACAGCTGATGTGATCTTATCCGGGGATTTTATGTCAAGAGAGTTGGCTTCTGTCCCAGACCTTTGGCACTCCTATCCCACCCTTCTCACTTCTTTAGGTCAGACCGACTCCCTCCTCTTGCTTCGAACTTGTCTCTGCCTCCTTTCTAGTCTTGGGGGTCCCCCTTGTCAAAGAGAAGCAGGCCTCAGTCCTGGAGTCTGGGGCAGGAAGACTTGCTGCTTATATAAAGTTCTGCTGATTTTTCTGTTCTATTCCATTGTAATTTCCCACATACTTGGATTCCGTGGCTCTGCTTCCGGTTGGTCCCACAAGGATTTCATTGTTTCCTTATTAGGTGATTTTCCTGAAGCATAAAATTGATGCAAAGAAAATATTAAATAGCACAGCTACAGCAGACAATGCTGAAAGTTGTTTAGGACGGGCTTGCGATTTTGAGGGCAGTGTCTTTGGGTGTCACTGGCTGCATTCTCCTCTCTAGAATTCTGGGTGGTCTTATGAATTTCCTCTGGCTAGCATGCTCGGAGTCATTTTCAGAGAGCAGATTAGACTGATCATCGCATATACCCTCAGAACTCTCAGGTACTACAAATGACAGTTTCTTTCCTCCATAAAAATGAGGACACTCCAGGGGGACATGTCGGAAGTCTCCTCTACTGCTGTCGTACTGATATCTGCCAATGCATTGCCATTTTAACTCAAGATATCTTGGATATTGGAACTAATTTTCTCTTTGACTGGCAATACCCCTGGATTATTTGTGTGTGAGTGTGAGTGTGTGTGTGTGTGTGTGTGTTGTTTGTTGACTAGGCACTGCTTCAGCAGAGGGAAAATAATTGCATGAGAGAGTAGAATAGGGAGATGGCACAGAGATCCCACTGGGGACAGATAACTAAGCTCACATGCCCAGCCAGATTAATGGCCTCCTTAAATCAGGCTGCACTGCCTATCCAGGTCATTATGGAAAAAAATATTTGGACTTTTGTATGTAGGGAACTGGAGAAAATCACGTGTGGTCCAAGGCCTGAAGTACACCTGCCCTTGTCCTCTTTTCCTGAATGGAAGATCCTAAAAATAAAACAGGCAGCATGTGTTAACACAGCCCTTGGTTCTTCCTGCTGCAGACAAGAACCCTTTCAAAGCAAGAGAAAGCGGACCAGCAGGCTCAAGAGAGAGGTGCCTTTGTCCTGGCTGAGACTTTTCTGTTTCAACACCAGGGCTAATTTTCCCTTTCTTTCAATCAGTTTGGCACAGTCCTCATTGCCATCTACCACCCGCTGCCTCCCACCAGCGTGAGACTAGGAGAGGTGCCAAAACATTCATCTGGGCACTTGCTGAATTGACCACTTCACTCTGCCCCTTCCTCATGGACAACAGGTTGTTTCCTTTGCTAGTGTAGGAACTTGGTGCTCACTTGTGTTTTAAGACTCAAGATTTCCCCCCCTTTTCCTGAACACATCCTTCTCTGAACACTATAATTTGGGAAGTGATGCTTTGATCCTGATAGGGGACAGTTTTATTGAAAGGAGGTGGCAGATTTTGAAGGAAAGTCCAAATTGCCTTCTATATGGCTTGGGTTGTACTTGTTTGACAGTTTCCTTGCGGGGAGAGAGCAGACAGAATAAATTGCCTGGGCAATTTGTGCCATTGGCAAGTGGTTCAGGACTGAAGAGAAGAGGGGCCCCATAGGTTCCAGTTACAAGTTAAAATTAGCCATCCTTGGGCTCCTCCTCTTCCTGCTCCTGTCTCCTCTTCCAACAGGGAGAGCTTTTTAAAGGGAGTGCCTTCTCCTTGCCCTCCCCCATCCCTCTTTCTACCCCATCACTGACGCCAGTACATTTGAATGGAAAGATTTTTCTGAGCTGGGATAAGTGAGATACAGGAAATCACTATTGAAAGACGCCTTTATGCTTGGTGTTATCATTACCTTAGCATGAGGGAAACTCAGAGTGTCAGTGACGGAAGGAAGCCATTTTCTGCGTTGCAAGAATGTCCAAGAGCTCAGAGCAATAAAGATGCAGTCATTCAGCCAAGTATTTTGGAGATCTAGGCAAGGTGCTTCCTATGATCACATCAATGACATCATACTCAACATTTCAACAGTTTCTCTCCTTCTTTCCTTCATTCATTCATTCTTTCTTTCTTTCTTTTATGTTTTTGCTTTCTTCATTTTTATTTTATTTGTGTTTATGCATGTGTGTGTGCATGCATGTGTGTGTGTGTGTGTGTGTGTGTGTGTGTGTGTGGTGTGGTTTTAGCACATGTATATGCAGAGACCAGAGGCTGGCTTTGTCTGCTCTGTTCCTCAATCTCTCTCCACACAAGTTTGTTGACAGGGTCTCTTACTGAACCTGAAGTGTGTTATTTTGCTAGGCTGTCTGCCCAGCCCTGAGACCTGCCCATCTTGTCTCCACATTCCCTTACCTCCCACAGTCCTGAGGTTATAGACATTTGGCCAAGCACAACTTTTTTATAGGGTACTAGAATCCCTAATCAGGATCTCATGCCTGCACAGCAAGCATTTTAGCTTCTGATCCATCTCACCAACCCCTCAACAGGTTTTAGATGATGCTTTGCTATATTGCTAGTGGTAATCCTAAGGTGGGGTTGGATATCCTAAAAACACCCTCTTCTCTACCCCTGAAATTGTTTAATGCTTTGTGCATACTCTAAAATGTCTATCTTAGCATTTAAAACCTTGAAAAGAAATGATCGTTTTTATCATAATCCAAATGGAGGTGTCATCCTTTTGAGTTTGTAGGCTTTGCAATAAGTGATGGTTAAGCGATTATGCAGATCAGAATGAGTAAAATTCTGTCTTTACTTTTCAGGTTTCTCAAAGAAATAACAGGTTTTCTTCCCCTCAGTATACTGGAGGCCCCACCCTCCAGTATTCTGTAAATGGCTTTAGGAAAGAGCAGGGTGATTCCCAATGAGAAAAGAAAGAAAGTATTCTATGAGTAGAGATACATCTGGGTGACACACAGTTGTGAGACATGAGAACTGGGACATCTTAGTATATGACATCATTCACTAATTTTTACACTTTATATAATGAGATATACTATAAATAGCCACAATGCTCTGCATGCCCGAATACATGTGGAACATTGACTTTATATGTCTAATACAACAGCCACAATTAGAATAAACATGAAAGATGCTATGTGGCAAAAAGTAAGACTTTAGAATCAAATGAGATCAAATGAAATGGGCTATAGCTTTGCACAGCAAGTACTGATTCCACAGAAGGCACCTCTCTGAAATTGCCTTGGCTCTGTAAAGCCAGTGCTGCCCTTTGCAGAGAACATTAGCAAATGATTGATTTGGGTGGTCCTGTAAACTCAACTCAGCTTTTCCAATCCTTCTACTTCAAACAATTTAATTTTGCTAACAGTACATGTCTTCTACAATTTTCAATCACTCTGAAGGAAACAAAACTTAGGTTTGAACTTTCTAGATGCACGAACAAGTCATTTATGATCTCAGTATTAGGGAAACCAATGCACAAAATATTTGGGTTGACGATTTTTTTTAATTGAATTATATACTGTGGCTGAGTTCTCTTCAGGAACCTACTTGTTTTCTGTGTTGCTTCATTTGCCAATTAGTCTTTCTTAGGAACAAAGCTTCTTACACTTGAGTTTCCTGTGTGAGAATAAAATGAAGGCTTAATAAATTCACTGTCTCCTGATGTGCCAATTCATGTCTACAATTAATTCTGCTTTTAACTTTCCATGTAACTAAAGCAGATTGGCTAATGTCATCTGAAACTTGTACTTTCAGAACCGAGGGGATCTTTCGCTCTAACTTTGCCCAGGCTTGCGATTTTGTAGTGAGCAAACCTCAGTGTAGAAATGGTGACAGAGCATCAGACAGGTACTTCTTCTGGAAAACAAAAAGTTCCCAAGTAGAATCTAAGGATGCTTAAATCACCACCCTATGTAATCCCTCTGTGTTCACTTCTCTGATCAATAATTAACAGTTAAACACCAAATGAAGCTATGTGCTATTCCCAGTATTTGGTCCACTACTTGGCTCCTTTGCCTGTTTCAACCAGCGCATTAATTGCAGCAGGATGTCAGAATTAAAAACCCAAGAACACAGGTTTCTCATCTGTTGAATGTGCAGATTATTTATTTCACCATGGTCATTCCTTGAAAAATGCCTTAGCTGAAAAGGCCTTTTTGCATTAGTTAAGATACAGTTTCTTTGGTCTAGGGTTGTTTGTTTTTTTTTCATTTCTTAATAAAAAAGTTTCATTATGTTTATTTTCAAGCAGACTTTTATAAGGGGACAGAGAATTTGATTAATTCCTTATAATTGACTCCAGATTTAACAATTACTGAGGACTTGTGATCTTGTTTAATTTATTTCTTCTCTAGTTTTTTTCTTAATAATTGTTAGGCACATACCAGACATAATTTCGTCCCGCCCTTACGGTCCTCAACACACATCTCTAATATATATGTCTAATGCTATTATCACATCTAAAATTAGAATTACAAGGTCATTAATATTCAGATAGCATTGTGTCGGTGAATATTGTTAGAATTGCCTTTTCTCCCTTGCTAATACGCATGGTAATAAGTTCAGGGTTCTGTCACACATTGCAAATTTAAAAAAGAAAAATGATGAAGTAGTCAACATAGCAAGGAGGATTTTTCCAAAATTCTCACAGCTGTAATCTGGACACCGTTCAGTGTGACAAGCTCTGCACTGGGTTCCCACAGCTGGTTAGTGTTTTGAATTCCAGCCCCATGAACTCATCTCAGGCCACAAAGGCTAATGCTTAGCGCCCAACCTAGAGCTGATTATTTCTGATGACAGAGGAACGGAGAAAACTCAAGCATTGTCCACCCTTTCGAAAGGCCCTGTCGTCTGCATCATTTTTCCCCTCTGTCAGGAGAAAGTGGTTCTAATGATACTTGAATAACTCTAACCCACGACAGAGACATAAATTCTATCTTCGAGACTGTTTTGTTGAAAGACCAGCAAAATAGCCTGCGGCATTGTGTCCAAGTCCCTGGAATCTCCATACCTGTACCTCTTCAAATTCAAATTTCTGTCTCTAAGTTGGACTTTAAGAAACATGTGAAGGTAAGGTAGAAATAGAAAGTATATACCTACCACAGGCAGAGCTCTCGTTGGTATAGACGCTGGATTTTGATTATTGCTTTTATGCTTACCTATCTAGCTTGTAAGTGACTAAACATTTTAGAGACAGTCTTGTCCTTTCAGCAGAGCGAAAACTTCTTCCATAAGACTGTCCATTCCAATTAGAAGTCATCTACAGGGGAGCAGTACAGACTCTTCCAGACTTGTTCTCAAGGGATCCCACCCATTGAGCATCCAAACAGACAAAACAATAACAACAAAAAGTGTTTATTATATGGATTTAAATTTTTGTTGTAAGTGTTTTGTCTTCTCTTAGCTTGCATTGGTTCATAACTTAGTAACGATAAGAGCTGGGTGGTGGTAGTGTACTCCTTTAACTGGGAGGCAGAGGCAGAAAAATATCTGAGTCTTAGTACAGCCTGGTCTAAAGAGTGAGTTCTAGGACAGCCAGGGCTGTTACACAGATAAAAAAAAAAGCAAACAATCAAACAAAACAAAAACAAACAAGCCACAACAGCAAAACCAAAAAAAAAGAATAAGAATAGGTTCTGAGAAGGAGTGAAAGAAGAGAACATGAATGCTTTAGAAATGGAACAGATACACATTGAAAGGGAGCACATGAAATATCTGGTGCTTGTATTCATGAAACTTTGTTTTCTAGTTAGACACTATGACCCCAAACTCACCCTCAACCCATGGAAAAAATTGTCTTTGGTCTTGGAAAGTTGCTACACGGATAATACTAGGCAGTGTTTCCTGGCAGGTACTCAATATCTGTGGTGGAGAAATGCTTTCCAAAAGGGCTGACATTTCAGCTGTAAACTGAGTGAATGAAGGGGCTAGGTGTGAGCAAGTTCCAGCAAAAGCTCTCAAGGAGAGAATGAACCTGGCTTGGTAAAGGGTGGTATAGGTAGCATTTGTGATAGAACCCTGTAAGTGAGGGTCAGGTTTTGGGGCCTTGGTTCATGGATGAGAACTTGCTATCTCAGGATCTTGGCCACTGATAACATATGCTTCTCAATATGGCAGAAATTCTCAGACTCTATAGGTATCAGGATCCCTGGAAGAATTTGAAGCAATCTATGTTGTCTCCATTGAGGGTTTCTGATTGAGCAGGTCTTGAGTAGGGTCTGCCAGTCTATGGTTCTAACATTTTCCCGGAAGATGCCCAAAGGGCTGGGCCAGGGACTCACACAGGAAAACCACTGCTTAAAGAGCCGCTCAGGAGAGCACCGTCTTTGCCCATGCTTGCAGTTACCTCGGAAAAGGAAATTTCTAAGTGAAACAGTTTGAATAATAAGTTCTTTTACTACAATGATCATGTATCTCTCTCTCCTAACATGCCCACTTTACCTCCTTTTGAAAATAAATCTGACCCTCTATATCGATCCTCAAAGTGGAAAGGGAGTATCTCAAGGTCATAAAATCTCATTATTAAGTAGCTCCCTGTGGCCTCCCAGATTTTTTTTTTTCTTACAGGAACCATTGGCTTTACATCCGTTACTGGGGCTACTGAGCAGGAGTTCTCATCTTCAGGTGATGGAGAACTGAACAGCCATCTCTTCATGCTGCGGCTCTTTGAAAAAAACACTTAATCTTCGAAGACATTTACACTAGAGTAAAACAAGTTAACAGAGGCCAGCGACATCCCTGATCTCCAACCAGGAGGTACTGAGACCATTAGGAAACACGGGTGAGCAGATGTCTACGGAGCGTGTAATTGATATGATGCTTTGCCCTGTCTCTCGGCCCTTAGTACCGTACTTCCTGTTCAAGGCAGTGAAAGTGAAAATATTAGTTGCTGTTTGACCAAAGGAACAAGTGTCTTCCAAATGAACACATGATCTATTAGCCGTCCTGCCAAGCCTTCCCATGGGAACAGGCATTTTACTTTGTTTTACAGCTAATTTCTTTCTTACAGCAGGTTCCCAGACACATCAAATGCCTTACATTGGAGGCTAAAGTCAAGATTTATAGTGCAAGTTCATGTAATTTAATGTCAAACAACTTTGATAATATAAGGGCTGAAAGTCAACCGTTTTCTCATGGGTTCTCATAAAAAAGTAATTTTAGCCAAATTGAGTTTGAAAAGCGGGTGTGTCCTTCTGATTTGATGGATGCTCCCTATTCACGAGCCCCTGGGAAGAAGCCGGTTACTCTCTTTTGCTACTGTAGCAACAGAATATGAAATGGGAAGGAGTGATTCTTAGTTGGTATTATTGTTGGATAACCTGGAGTGAGTTTTGTTGACTTTTTCTCTCTGGACTTCAAAGGGGGCAGAAACCCAAGTGTTTTCATTTCTGATGGTGTATTGGTTTTATCATTCTGCTATTGATTTCTTTGTTTGCCCCCTTAACTGTCCAATATCTCTCTGCCAGTTACATGTCCTGTTATAATCGTCTAATTTACTAGATTGAAGCTATCACTTATGCAGGGAATTAATTAGGAAGGAGATGTGTTCTTTGGTTCTTATCTACAGGTTCATAGGTTTTCAAACTCTTAGAGATGAAAGGATGTTGGAGATCATTAAAACATTCTCCTAATTTACAACTAAAGTGGGAATGAAATAAGTATCTTTGAGTGACACACCCAGGAAGGTATAAGAGGGAGGGTCTGGAGGTTTCTCCGACATTTACTTTGGACCTTTAACCAACTGGTAAAGAGAGAATGATGGGCCCTTGTTTTCTATGGCCTGATGCTTTCTAGATTATTATATACTTGGCCACGTCTTAACATAAAGAAGATGAATATTCATACCCATCCATAGATCTGAAATAAAAGAACAACACCTCAAAGCTCTTGGGAGGAGACCTGTACTGAGTTGAAGTTGGTTGTTTGTGGAAATAAATTGTCATGGGCTAGTGTAAAAAAAAAAAAAAAACCTTTACACAAGACACCAAATTGGGGGTCTTCTTGGGAGATTTGTTCCTCACCTGGGATATAGTACAGTTCAGTTTTTCTAGGCTGAAAATATCCAGAAGTAGAGAAGAGAATCAAAACAAAGTTAACAAACCACAATTAATCATTCTGGACCTGTTTTTGTTTATGTGTATGTGTGTGTGTGTGTGTGTGTGTGTGTGTGTGTGTGTCTTGGACCCAAAGCAAACCAAAATACAACAAACTGGCACTATATGAAAAGAAATTTACAGCCTGGGTCTTGCAATTTCGAACTAAAGGGAAGCCACAACTCAGCTTGGTGCTTTAAGGCCAGTGATCTCATTGTGATAGAAAAGGTGACAGAGACACTGATGATGATAGAGAAATGGGGCGGTCAGTACGGGCACAGTGTGACTCAAACTGTCCTGCAGGCCTAGCCTGAGGTGGTAGCTCAACAAAATGCTCTTTAGATCTTCCCCATGATGTTTACTTTGACGTAAAGCAATGCTAGTGCAATGGTGCTATTGGAATGACAATGTCAATCAGGAGCTTGTTAGAGATGCTATCTCAGAGCTCACCTCCTAGAACAGTGGTTCTCAGCCTGTGTGTTGAGACCCCTTTGGGGTTCAAACAATCCTTTGTCAGGGGTTTTCGCATTGCTCAAGACCACTGGAAACATATATATTTATCATTCATAGCAGTAGCAAGTTACAGCAACTAAGCTGCAACAAAAATAATATTACAGTTGGGGGTTACTACAGCATGAGGACCTGTATTATAGGGCACAGTGTCGGGAAGGTTGAGAACCACCACTCTAAAGAGTCAGAACTACTTGGGAGTGGGGTCTAGAACTCCATTTTACTGTGCTTTCCAGTCGGTCCCTATTTTCCTGAAATCTGAAGAGGATTAACAAGGGAGGCAAGTACGGTTGATTGTCTATGATCCTTGAAATCAGGAGACTGAATAGGAGTGTTAACATAAGCCCAAGACCAGCCTGGGCTACATAGTGCATTCAACACCAGTCTCAACTATACAGTAAGAGAAACTGTACCTCCAACAAAACAAACAAGCAAAAAATCTACCTCAGCTTGTGTTACAGATGTCTAAATATAATCTTGAGAAGTAGATGTTTATTTGGGGGGGGCATGATATACTTGTTCGAATGTTAAAAGTAACTCATTTCAGCTCCTTTAGATACTTGATAATGAAGACAGCTGGAAACAACAGAAAGCAATTGACTCTCTCTTATCTGCTTAACTGCAAACTGGCTGTAACAACTATCAGATTAACTCTGGTAAATGAGTTCCATCACGAATTCAGATTCATTTCTCAGACAAGCAGAAGGTTTAATGCTGAGGCTTTCTAGCATCCCACAGCTCAGAAGCCAGGGGCAGAAGGGAAATGCCATCTTGTCTCTACCTGTAGATGTACTATGGCCTCCTATGGGGAAAAGGGCACTTGCTTCTTTAGCACCAGATTAAGTCCTTGTTCTAAAGTTTGGTCCTAGCACCAAATTCCATATCCTCATCCATAAAACCGAAAGAGTTGCTTCACAGGCATCCGGTGCAATGGAGTCGCACAGCCAAGTGAGGAGGCAGCGACAAAGATCCAGTCTCCAGCTTTATCCATCAGGCTTTTCCTCATTGCAGCATCATGATTTGTCATGATACTTAGTGTGATGACTATGACAGTGATTTTTGTTAAAAAAAAAAATAAGACAAAATAACAAAACTTGGTCTAGGTCAGAAGGTATTCGCGTTGGTAAGTTTTTCAAAAGAAATTTTGATACTTATTGAAGTATACCATAAACTCAGGAGAAGACCTTAGAATAGAGAGCTTGCTGTGTCATGAATTGCAGAGGTTGAAGGCAAGGCAAGCCAACAGCTACATCTAGGCAGAGACTGACAGGGCTTACTACTTCCCTGCCCCGGTACAGACACTATATCCCCAGACAGAGCTCCTATTCTGCCTTTTAACACCTAATTCTAGTTTTGCTTGCTTTAGAATATTTATTTATAGTGATTACACTATTTCCTCTCTAGCCTCTGTTGCTCATTGTGTGTGCACTGTATATGATTGTGTGCTGTATATACATATATGCATGTATGTATGTACTGTGTGTTTAGTACATTTGTGTTTGTGTGTATATATGTGCATTGTGTGCATGTGTGCATTCATGTATTGTGTGCACATTGTATGTATGCTAGTGTATTAAGTGTCTGTGTGTGTTCTGTGCACTCATGTATGCACGTATTCAGTTGTGAGTATATGCATGTGTGTGTGAGAGAGAGACTCATATATTTTAACATTTTAATGTAAGTTCTTAGTCTTATTATTGGATAGTATTTCACTATAGATATATATCTACATTTCTTGATTTTATTCTTGCAGATATTTGGGCTGTTGCCAGTTTGTGCTATTGTGATTGTGACTCGTGGTCCACAGATTTCTTTCTTTCTCTTTCTTCTTTCTTTCTTTCTTTCTTTCTTTCTTTCTTTCTTTCTTTCTTATAGAGAGTGTTTCTCTGTTCAGCTCAAGCCGCCAAGTTTGGAAATTAATGAAATGGTCCTATATGCTCTTTTTCTTCTGTCCTTCTTTTTGGACAAAAATTATTATTTCTTATTTACTGAGGGACTGAGACCCCTGGAAGCCAAGCACAGGGAAGGCAACTGCTGCTGTAACTGTTGCCACGTGAGAATGCACCAGAAACAGGCTACAGGAAAACTTAGAGGTGAGTGCTGGAAAAGACAGTAGAGACACTGCTGGGGAAGATGACAGCTTTCTGGGAATTAGGAGGGGCTGTATGGAAAAGGAAGGGGTCCTGTCTAATAAATATTATTTTATTAACTTGTCTTAGCTTTCTGCATATGCTCCACATATCACAGGCTAAACAGAAATTTAAGTTCCAAGTGGACTAAATAAATGGAATTGTTGGAAACTGCCAAGAATTCTATAAGGTCATATGGCAAAGAAGAAAATATGGAAGCTATGAAATAAGACGGGGAAATGGATGGGAATCTAGCTGAAAGCATTGTCACACAGCAGCGAGTCTCCTGGAGAGGAAGCACAGAGACCAGGGTCTAGTGATGTATCTGCCGAACTGTGTAGATGGCCTGGTTTAGTTAGCACTCATACACCATTTATGACTGAGATGGAGGCATTGACTCCCAAATACACAATTCGTGCCTCCTATGACCACAGCATTCCCAGAGTCTGGGAGTTCCTTAGGAATTTAAGGCATGTCTCTCAATCTGTGTCATCAGACTCTAGGGACAAGGACCAGATATCTGTGTTTTAAGAAATCTTGCAAGACACTGTGTCCCTCTGATGCAAGAGAAGCACTACTGTGCTGTAGTGTTCTTCAAACTTCAATGTGCACCTGAATTAGAGAGCTAATTAAAATCAGAACCCAGAAACGGACATGTCTAGGCCACAGATCGCATTTAGAAAAGAAAAGAGCGGTGCAATCTTTGAGGACTTTTTCTAAGTTAGAAAAACAATAAAGGAACAATATTAAAGGGAAAAGAACAGTAAAAGAAGGATAAAGGACAGATCTCACAATGCAGCCACATCCGTGTGGATGCTCAACATCATAAGGCATTGCTCAGTAGCAATTACCGAAATGTTTTGAAGATAATCAAAAAACAAGATTCACCATATTTAGGTTTAAAAAAGAAAAGCTGTTCTTGAAAAGAGGTATATATGGACTGCTTTCCTAATTGGACTTCCTACTGCAGAATACTATAATAGTCTTTCCTGAAATACTGGATGTTTGTGTTTGTATATGGGTAAGACCTATTTGTTTTAAGAATTCATTTACAGACCTACCAGCCAGACATAGCCAGACACAGCGAGACACACAGACCCAGACACAGAAACCCCCCTACACACAAGTGGGCATGAGCAGACACACACACACACACACACACACACACACACACACACACACACAGCATTTCTCAGTGTCTCCAAAACAGGGCAGATTCCTGAGCCAGTGGAGGTCACACATGTCTTGGCTCCAGTCTAGCTTGAAGCCCTGAGGAATCCCAGCCTACACCACATTTAAATAAGGCAAACCCCAGGCTTTTAGAGTTCAAGTTATGGGAAGTGGCAGGAAGCTCCTGGCAGACAGATCCCAGGCCTGAAGCTTGACTTTGGAATCTAAGTGTGACACAGACTGTCTAGAAAATTGTCATGGTTGGAGAAGTCTTGTCTGGGGTGTGCGTGTGTGTGTGTGTGTGTGTGTGTGTGTGTGTGTGTATAAAAACAGTCAACTGATAAAGATAAAGATCAGTATTCCAAGGCTTTGCAGCAGATAAAGGAGAAATGATTTGGGAAGTAGGAAGGATCATGAGTTCATCTTTTCCTTGATAATGATGATGTCAATATATACAAATATTTTGAATATTTTAGAAAACTATCTCTCCTTGAAGCTTTGTGTATTTATTTAGTCATTCTTACAATCTTGAGAGTTGGGTTCTATGCCTCTATACTTTGCTTCGTGCTTCGTAGGTGAGGAAACAGAGATCACAGGGTGCTAGTACACTGGAGGCACTGCTCTACAGCTAAGAACACTCTGTAGGGTTTTAGGCATATTGACTACATGACTTTTGTAGTTTATTTCTAAATCTGACACCAGTGCTTACTTTCTATAGCCCACCCTTACAATAGGATTTCTTAGCAAGAACAGACCAAGAGGTGATATCTGTCTCACTGCCCCTGTAGTTAGGTTTGACCTTGCTATTTAGTTCACCAATGAAAAGCAAAGCCTGGCTTTCAAGATCCTCCTATATGTCTGCTAACTCTGGAACCACTAACCAAACCATGCGATCAATTTCTGAATGCTAAGAAGTGTATGGACAGCCTTCTCTATTGCTCCAATGTGCAGCTGTCCAACCACCCTACACTGAGTGTGAAAAGCTTGAAAGCAGTAGCCTTGCTCTGTAAGAGCCTACCAAGGTCAGCTGGTCTTGACCCTGATCAACTGGACTGTCCAGATAATATCCCATAACCTTGAGGGTTTAACGCAGGAAGTTTGGGGTGGTTTCTTCCTTTTTTGTTTTTAAGTTAACGTTTTTATTGTATCTTTTTAATTGAAGGTCTCTTGCTGGTCCTGCTTTCATGAGTGACTAGGACCAAGGGGAAAGGGAAAGAAACCACCTGGTGCAGAGAAGGTTATTTCTACTAAATTCCATATATCCCTAACCCCTACCCTAATATGGAATGGAGAGAGAAGGAGAGTAAAATGTCATTTAAAAAAAAATCAGGTTTTAACTGGCTGTTAGTGGCACCCTTGGGAGGCAGAAGCAGGCAGATCTCGTTAAGTTGGAGGCCAGCCTGATCTACAAAAGGAATTCTAGGACAGTCAGGACTGTTACACAGAGAAACCCTTTCTCAAAACAAAACAAAACAACAACAACAACAAAAACCCCAAACCAACCAACCAACCAATCAACCGACCGACCAACCAACCAACCAACCAACCAACCAACAAAACCAAAAAACTGAGGATCACTTTAAACTGAATGTCCAGAGAAAAAAAATACAGGCCCCCTCCAAAATGGTCACCTTGGAGAAATTTGTTCTATGTCCACCCAAGAGAAATAAGAAGATCCAAAATGGTTTGGGAAGGCCAGCATCATCAGGAATATAGAAAAGAAGACCATCCAGGAGGATGGGGTGAGTGCTTGGCAACTGGAGTGAAGGCATTGCTCTCCCTTGGCTGGGGTCCTTCGAGCCCATGTGTTCTGGTGGAAGTTGGCAGCCTGTAACACCGAAGAGCAGGCCTGGTATAGCCAGATGCTTCAGGCAGAGACTGGGGGCTGCTCACTAAGGCTTACCCTTTAGACAGATGACAGTGTGGCCATTTTGTTTTCTATCAGGATGCAGCAGTTCCTTATAATTCATGCTTGACCTCTGTTGCCTTCTTCTTGATGGTACCCATGGTGCTGGCGTAGATCATTTGATTCTTAAGAGGTGCTTTCTTCATGTACCAAGATGATGAGCATCAGTTTTTCCTACTTGCTCTCTTTAGTCTATTAGCTTGCATCATAAAGAGAGGGAGAGAGAGAGCATAGCAGCAGTCCTGGTACACAACATCTTTTTTATTCTTATTAAATATTATTTCATTTAATATGTATGGGTGTTTTGCTTTCATGAATGTCTATATGCTGCTTACAGGCTGGTGTCTGAAGAGGCTGGAAGAGGATGCTACATACCCTGCAATGGGAATAGATGGTGTTGAGCCACTTTGTAGGCACTGAGTATATAACACAAGGCCTTTGAAGAAAACAGCCAGTGTTGTTAGCTGCTGAGCCATCTCTCCAGCCCTGTCTGGCAGCATATTGGCAAAGTTAGCATAGGAATCATCTCTGTCACCTCTCGGGATCTCACTAGCCTCCTATACAATGGTGTTCTTATCCTCATTCAGGCAGACAAACACCGCCTTCCTGCATTTCTTCACTTCCTTTGAACCTTCATGCTATGGAACACGCTGAGGGCACCATCAGAGGCAGCCAGATCAGAGGCTAGATTTGTGGAAGTGAAAGGGAGACAAGGAAAGACCAGAAGAATTGAGCTGTCATAGCCATCAGGACCTGACGGAACCAGTTGGTTTCTTAAGTAGCACTAGGTAACTGGCACATTAAATGATTCCAGGAAAATTGGTTAAATGTTTCAGCATGTTGACAGAAGAGCTCAGGTGAAACCACCCTACAAACATTTCACAAGTCCATTATCGTCACCCTGGTGTTCTGTTTAGCTTGGTCAAGAATGTGGGGTGACTCTTTTTACTCTTATGGAGGCTTGCTAAATGCCTGCTTAGCCTGAGAACCACTGTGTGAGCATATGAGCAGCTTGTTGTTAGGGATCTTGTCTCTACTACTCTGGACTTCCCACTCACACTGGAGCTTTCTCCCTCTCTGTCTATCTACTCAAGGATATCTGGTAATCTACCAATGTCTACTTGTGGTTTGCTTCTTTGAAGCCTTAATTAGTAGCGTCTTGAATCTTGACTACTTCAGGAGCAGACAATGAGTTTGACTTTCCAAAACATATACCCAGTGGGTGTTAAAGATGCTCACTCATTAAATTTAAGGAACGCAAAGATGTCTTGATATAAACATCCAAGAAGATAGAACATCTATTTGAAGCTCATTCTCACTTTAGTAAGCAGTCAAATGATTGGGGGATGACAGATAAGTTGCCTTCTACTGATGATGAACTTTCTTCAGCCATTAATAACACTAAGTGAGATTCTGGCAGAAGGCAAGCTAATCTGATAACTATGGTGTAGATTCCTCTAATTGCAGTGTAAGGGGATAAAGCTGGTTCGGCCTCCTAGAAAGGGGAGAAAGCAGATCTGAGTTGTGTTGGCAACAGCCTCACTGAAACTCTCTGAGTATGCCACATGTGTGGTTTAGCTGGCGACCGTGGTGTCTGTATGTATGCGGTCATAGATTTGTTAAAACCTCTTGTCTGCCAGGGCAAGACCACTAGTTCCATTTTAATTCTAAGTTAACCTCAGGTTGGAGTCAATCCATGCTGCTCAAAGCTAAATGCTGACACTCGAGCCAACCATCATTTTTGGCCCTACAATTTGTTGTTTCTTTCTCTCTCTCTCTCTCTCTCTCTCTCTCTCTCTCTCTCTCCCTCTCTTGCTCTCTCGCTCTCTCTTTCTCTTTCTTTCTCCTCCCCCTCTTTTCTGAGGGAGTTTGTTAACATTTGTTAGTAATCCAAAACCAGCTCTTACACAGAACACAACGATTATATCATCTTTCATGGATACTGATACTTTCACTGTGTTGCAAACTGCCATGGTGTCACTAAAAAGTCTCAAATTAGAGAACAATTACTGAATGGCATGATTGTAGGGAGAACACCAAGTTTTACTGTCATGATCATTTTAATTCTTTTTAGAAATGCAGAATCAACATCTTAAGAGAATTTCTCTTTCCAGAGTGTGGCTTTAGAAAGGCTCTTGTTTGCTATCTATTGCCATGTATTTCTTGCATATTTTCTCAAGGTGATAATGCAAATAAATGTCAGGTGCCAGTATGTAAGATAAATTGAACTACTTTCCCCCCCCCCCTGGGTTTCTCTTCTTGAAGGAAAGCAAGATATGAATCTGCTAAGGTTTTCAAACCCATTTAATTGGTATCATTCCTTTTCGTTCTTAATTTCTAAATCTCGATTTGTCTCCTAGTTCTTAAACAATCCGAGCAATTGTGATCTTGACAAAGAATTGGTAAATTTTTGCCCTAATAATACTTTGCAGCAGATTTCATGGTAGTCTCTGCCCATTGGTTCAGTTCTAAAGCGATATAACCTACATTTAGGTCAAATACTATATGTTTATAGTTGCAATTATGACTGTTTTCTAAGACTACTTGCTCTTCAGAACTCTTGCTTGGTGACTTACTGGAGTTATAGTTGGTGACATTACCAGGAGTTTCTTTTCCCTGTACTTAAAAATTCTCATGTTTGGGAGAAAATGACAGTTAGCGGCTCAAAACATGGGAACATTCTGAGTGATTATGGAAGAGAGCCAAGGCTCTCAGTCACCACACACTTTCCTAGTTGTTGAGAACTGAATTTAGTGCCCACAAGAACCTCTGAGGTGGAAGATCAATGAGGTGAGAGGTCAGTGGCACAGTATAAGTAATACAGGCTAGAACTTATCAGATCATTGGGAGCTCCAACTTCATCTACACTTGTCCATTGTGCTGGGGATTAGGTATGTCACCCAGCTGCAACATGACTTCTGCTTCTTCATCTGTAAAATGAGAGAATGAGTACTTATTTTCTGAATGGATTGCTCTAAGTACTAGTTTTCACAAACAACTTCTAGTGCTTGGCATGACCTGTTTGCTGTCCTACCTCATCCTGACTCTCGTTGCCTACTCTAGAATAGAGAACAAAATCTCCTGAACACAGCCAGGGCCATGCTTGTCACTTCCTGCTCTAGCTCACATTTTCAGTGGAGTCTTTCTGCGCCCTCTCCACCCACATGGAAATCCAACTTAGCTTCTAGCCATACTGCTCAGTGGCATGCTTCACGGTGCTCACTGGTAGGCTTCCTGGCTCCTGCTGCTCCCTTCATCGGAAGTGACCCTCTGTCTCTAGTCACCCGGCCATCTCCCACTATTGTGTTAAGCCACAACCAAATCATCCCTTTCCTTTAACTTTTGCCTCAATTTATTTATGCACCCCTTCCCCAACCTCTAGCAGCCTTCATTTGCCCTGTTAGCTGCAAGTCTTGCATTCATCATCCCCATAGCTGCCATTATTCTGATTCACCTCAACTCCTTTCTAGTTTATTAAGCGTGCGATTCCTGCAATCATCATAGGCTTTGCTCCCCTCCCCCGAAAAAAAGTATTTTGTTTTAAAAGTATCATATTTGAGTGGTAATGTTCAGGGTGGGCTGACAAGTCATGTACACAGAGAGATTGCTGAACTTTGCTGATAAGACAAAGCCTAGAATCTCAAGCCAACTTCTTCACTTAATAGATGAGGGAAATAAAACCAAGAGAAAATGATAGGCTTGACAAAGTCAACATAACTTGCAAATACAGAGGAAAATAGACCCACATTGTCTGGGTTCCAGTTCTGTGGCCTTCCAAGATCACAGTAGACTTGGTAAGGAATAGTTGACTCAGATAACAGCATCTAATTCCCTTATGCTGCCAATTCTTGGTGTTCCTTCGGGGTGTCACACTTGTTCAGCTGTAATTCCCTCTGGTCCAGCAGGGAAGGGATAATTCACTACCCCCAAGGGTAGGCATGTGATACTGGAGTGATGAATCAGCATATTCAATCTTTCTATACAGTTTGGGTAAGTGACAGTCACGAATGTCAGTTTCTTTCAGTGAAATGCAATTCCAGAAATTTAACTGGAACTCTGAAGAAGGTTCTGTGGAATTGTTAGTCATAAAGATGGCATTAGCTGTAATCCTCTGGGAGTCCCCAAGTAGTGGATAGCCTTGGTCGAAAAGGAGTCTAGTGTAAGGAGTGAGAGAAGAAGAAGAGGGGAAGGGTGAATGAGTGACAGTTTGAGAGAATGAGAGCAGAGAATGAGCATTCGAGTCCCCGGATCCAGCTCTGTTTGAAACAGAAGACCCTGGAACCTTTAGACATATGAGCCAATAATTTTCTCTTCAATCAATTTAATTTGGCTTTGCTGTTATTTGTAACCAAGAGTTCTAAATCATTCTCAGTCTAGCTCTCTTGTTTATTTCTTACATCTAGATAGCATCTCCTTATTAAGAAGATATTTATGTTGCCATATGAAATTTTAGGTTATATTTTCAATTTCTATGAGTAATTGCATGGGAAATTTTTGGGGATTGTCATCAAATGATAGTCATTTACACAATATTAATCCTATAAATACGTGTTTATGTGGGACATGTTTCCATCTTGAATTTTCTTCAGGTTCTTTCTTCAATGTCTTAGATTTTTTTTCTGCCATATCAGGTGTTCACATACTTAGTTATATTTATCCATAGATATTTTTGAAGGTATAATGAAAGGGATTGTTTCCCTGATTTCCTTCTTTATATTTGTCATTTGTATATTGGAAGGCTGATGATTTTTATGTATTAATTTGGTATCTTGCTATTTTGACAAATGTGTTTATTAGCTGTGGGGTTTTCTAGTGGTGTCTCATTTTTTGTATAGAACCATATCTTCTAGTGGTGTCTCATTTTTTGTCTAGAACCACATCTTCTGCAAACAAATGTCTCTCGCTTCTTTCTTAGTTGTATCCACTTTGTCTCCTTCACTTGTTTGTTACTCTAGTCAAGGCTTCAAGTACTACATTGAACAGGCACAAGGATAGTGGACACACTTGCCTTGTTTCTGATTTTAGTGGATATGTTTTGAGTTTCTCTCCATTTTGCATGATGTTGTCTCTGTGCTTGCCTTCATTATGTTGAGGTATGTCCCATGAATCCCTACACACTGTTATCATGAAGAGGTGTTGGATTTCATCAAAGGCTTTTCTTCATCTATGGAGATGATCATGTGGTTTCTCTTCTTGAGTCTGTGTGATTGATTACACTTACTGATTTATGTATATAGAACTGTCTCTGCACCACTGGGATGAAGCCAACTTGATTGCAGTTGGGCCTTGGATTCAGTCTATAAGAACTTTCTTCAGAATTTTCTACATGTTCATTAGATTGGTTAATAATTTTCTTATTTATTGCATCTTTGTCTATTATCCTGATATCGGTATCAGGATAATACTGACTTAAAGGAAAAAAATTGAAATGAAGTATTGCTGTTAACTTTTATCAAAGTTCTGGTAGAATTCTCTGCAATCTCTCTATATAATCCTTGGCTTTGTTTTAGTTGAGAGAGTGTTAATTTACTGCATCTATCTTGCTCCTCCTCCTCCTCCTCCTCCTCCTCCTCCTCCTCCTCCTCCTTCTTCTTCTTTGGATCGGGTTTCTCTGTAGCTTTGGGAACTAGCTCCTGAAACTAGCTCTTGTAGACAAGGCTGGCCTTGAAGTCACAGACATCCACCTGCCTCTTCTCCCAAGCTAGGATTAAAGGTATGTGTCACCACCACCCAGCTACTGCTTCCATCTTATTGGTTACTATGAGTCTATTTAAATTTTTTACTCCACCTTGACTTAATTTTGATAGCTCATATGTATCGAGAGTTTTTTATAGGTCATATATATCAATTTTGTTTAGAATTTCTAGTTTTGTAGAATATAGATTTTTAAGGTATTGCTTTGTGATTCTCTGAATTTCCTTAGTATCTGAAGTAATCTTACTCTTTTACCTCTGATTTTAATAACATCAGTCATCTCTCTCTTTCTTTCTTCCCCCATCTGTTAATTTGTTGATTTGTCATTCCTTTCAAAGAAACAATTCTTTATTTCTTTGATTCTTTGTGTTGTTTTCTCATTAATCTCAGCTGTCAATTTGAGTCTCTTTACTCATCTTCTGTTTTTAGATTCCCCTTTCCCCTTCTGCTTTTAGGTTTTTTGGGTGCATTACTAAGTCATTGATGTGACTCCACAGGTTTTGAAGTAGATACTTAGTGATATGTGCCTCACAGATTTTGATATATTAGGTTTTCATTTCCATTCAGTTGTAGTTTTTAAATTTCTTTCTTGACTTCTCTCATAACACAATTTCCATTCAGTAGTGTTTTGTTTAGTTCCCTGAGCTTACATTGTTTTTTTTTTTCCATTCCTGTTGTTAATACATAGTTTTATACTTTTGTGGCCAGAAAAAACAAAGGACATTATTTTCCTTATTATTTGTTGAGATTTTCTTTATGTCCTAATATTTGCTCAGTTTTGGAGAAAGTTTCATGGGTTGCTGAGAAGAAAGTATCACAGCATTTATTCATATTTTTGTATTTTTGACTTCTTTGACTATATTTATAATTAATTATAATTTTGAAACAATCATCTTGTGTACCTGCTAAGTTGCTTTTCTCAGGGTCCATTACAATGGAATATAAATTTCTAGAGGATGTTTATTGTCTTGATTATTCATGTTGTTTGTGTTTTTATGATTGAATACAGATAGACGAAGTCAGGTTTGTATTTCTTGATATAAATGGATATCTGCTCTCACCTTTGTTAGAGTGGGTGTTTTGATGTTTGTTTGATGTTACTTCTACTTGTCAGGTTATGTCCCAGCTGAATGCTGCTTAAGGTTCAGTCCTGGGAAAATCCTGTGTTGCTGTACCAATGGGATGTCAGAAATGGTCCCAGCTGAGCTATGGATAAGTGCTATTGCTGATCTCAGGAGCAACCCTTCTGTAGGGTTAGAAGTCTGTAGCATGGTATTCTGGTAGTAGGGACTGTGGTCACAGTGGGAAGAGGCCAGAGTCCAGGATGCTACATAGTCCTCAGGTGGAGGTTGGTTGGTTGAGAGCCAAACTAGGGAGTCTTATCTGGGGTGAAGAGGGTAGATCATTGTAGGCTCCTCTGGTATCCAGGTGGGTAGGTTTCAGAGTGCTTGAGGTCCCTACTGTTATTCAAGGTCCGAAAATATCATGACATTCTTGGACAGGCTGGACGATAAATGACTGGCAAATGCGCAGACTGACTTTCTCTATTGTCATCTGCTATGTGATGATCACAGGATACCACACTGTTCCTGGTAAGTATGTTTAGGTGGCTGTTTGACAGATAGGTGGGTAGACAGGTTGGGTCTGGAGTTCTTGGGTCACAGGGACCCAAGTTTGAATGTATACTATGCTAGGTTTGTGCAAGTGTTGCTAGACAGAGCAATAATGGCAACACTACCTGGGAAACTATTAAATAGGACACAAATGTATACATGATTTCAGCTGTAAGCTCTAGTTATTTACAACAGGGAGAGAAGTGTGATAGTAGAGTATACAAGAAGGAGTAAGTGTAAGGGGAGAAGATATAGTGATGATTAAGCAATGGGCAAAACCGATGCTTCTCAACTTTGCACACTGTACCTCAGAGGCCTCAAAAATGCTCAACCTTGTGCTTTAACTAAGAGAAAGTATGTCAAAGAGTCAGGAGTGGAGCCTAGTCATCAGCATCTCTCTCTCTCTCTCTCTCTCTCTCTCTCTCTCTCTCTCTCTCTTTCTCTCTGTCAAGCTCCTAATTCATTCCCTAGTCTGAAAATTATGAAGTTGAAGGCTGAATAGGAACTATTTAGTCCAGGTAGAAGGATGAGGAGCACGGTTGCAGAATATTTGTTTAACTCTGCAAAGATGTGTTGCATTTGTTTAACTATGTAAAGATTTGCTGCACTAGCTTAATTATGTAAAGATGTGTTGCTGTTTTACCTTGCCTGCCTAAGGCACCTGATTAATCTAGCAAAAAGATAAATGGCCAGTAGTGAGGGAGGAGGTATAGGCAAAACTTCCAGGAGGGGAGAGTAAGTAGGAGGAGGAATTTAAGCTCAGAAAGACAAAAGAAAGGAAGATGCCAGGGAGATGCCAGGGGCCAGCCAGCCAGCCATGAAGAAAGCATACAGGATAAAAGGTAAAAAGCCCCAAGGCAAAATGTAGATGAAAAGGAAAATGTTAAATTAAGTTAAAAGAGCTAGTGGGACAAGACTAAGCTAAGGACAAACATACATTATTAATATAAGTCTCTTACGTATATTCATTTGGGAGTCCATTGGTGGCCCAAAGAAAATACCGACTACGGAGCGGAGAGTGAGCATCAGAACAGAAAGGCTTTAGAATAGGAGGGCATCACGAAAATCTGTTTGCTCATGCACTGGACACCCACTTATACATTGGGTCAGTTACATTCAGAGATGGAACAGGCTAGTTTCTTGTTATTTTCATCTTCCAGTCCTGGGAACTGAACCCAAGCCTACACATATGCTAATCAAGCATGTTCCTACTATTGCACTCTAAGCTCCGCACACTAGCTTCTCATATGCACTTGGGAAATAGACTGGAAGGGGTCCGGCGTCTCTTACAAAAACACCAACATATATTTATGGAATGACTACCAAATACTCTTTATCCAGTGCTCTGAAGACCAGTTTCATAGTGTTTCCTCTCTCTCACAGTAACACTAGAATTTGCAGAAAAAAATGCTTTTAGAAAAATTGCTTTGATTTTAGTATTGAGTGGTAATGTAGCTAACGTTACATAGCAACCTAAGTAGGAAACAAAAATACCCATGAAATGTACTGAAAACTGAACTGATTCTATTTGATGTCTTATTTCCAAAGCAACTAAAGTAACTGAACATAATTAGTTGAAGAAAGAATATTGTCTGAGACTAAAGATGTGGAGGATGGATTGCATTTTGGGTTCTTATTTATAGTCTTCCTCATTTTCATATTCTCCATCATGAGAATCTCAATTGCTAACATAAAAAGGAATTATCTAGGGCTGGAGAGATGGCTCAGAGGTTAAGAGCACAGGCTGCTCTTTCAGAGATCCTGAGTTCAGTTCCCAGCAACCACATGATGGCTCACAACCATCTGTAATGAGATCTGGTGCCCTCCATGCCAGAACATTGTATAATAAATAAATCTTTAAAAAAAAAGAAAAAAAAAGGAATTATCTAGTTTTCTTAACTTTGACCTGACTTTGGTGTTTGGGATCGTCTCTTACCCTAGAATATGATGGACTCTATGGATGCTGGTACTAAGTCTGGATTCCACAAATCGTTATGTGACTGTGCCTTCTTGTTTAGTTAGTCCAGAAGAAGAGGAGAGGCATCTGGAATCCAGTTTCTCCTATTGCCTCAGCCATCTTACTGTCAAGGTCTAGCCTCAAACTTCCCCAGCTGACTAGACTAGAGGTACTGTACATATGTGATGGAGCTCAGCCCATGTCAGAAGAAACACAACTGGATCCAGCTCTAATATGTCACCTGCAGCAGCCCAAGCTAAATAAATGCTCATTATTCTAAGCCACTGGGCTTTGGGGTGCTTTGTTAGCCAGCAGTAGCTAACTGATACAGTGAGATTTAGAAAACTTTGAAATTATTTCGCATAATACTTTTTGTGAATCATCAGACTCCTGAACTAAAATAATGTTCTCACTGTGAGAATAATGGTACCTAAAATAACTTATTCTTTGTTGTAGCAGTGAGCCCCTCTTCTTTTCCTGTGTTATAAAGATAATTACTAAATTTCCTTTGTTGAGACCTAATACAGGGAGGCTTCTATGTACTGAATGCTGCCTGTAGAGATGAGAACATTCAAAATAGAGGACTTTCTTCTTTTAATTAGAAGGAGCGTTATTTTGAGTAAGAGGCTCCAATATATGTTTTTGTTCTTTTAAAACATGCTCATCGAATTATCCTTTCCTAATTCAAGGTCACAGATAATTTACTTAAGGATCATTATACAGAGCAGATGAAGAAAATCTAACTTTTTTTGGTCTCACGTGTGTATGTGTGTGTACATGCATGTATTGTGTGTTTGTGTATATCCAGGTATCAGATTATACACTTTTTTTTTTTGGTTTTTCAAGACAGGGTTTCTTTGTGGTTTTGGAGCCTGTCCTGGAACTAGCTCTTGTAGACCAGGTTGGTCTCGAACTCACAGAGATCCACCTGCCTCTGCCTCCCGAGTGCTGGGATTAAAGGCGTGCACCACCACTTTTTTACTACTAGCTTTTGTAAGCTCTAGGTGAGAAAGGCATGGGTAAACCACTTTATCCTTCCATAAACTGTCTATAACACATCTTCCAGTGTAGGGTTTTCTCCCAGGTCCCTAAGTTGCAGTGTTACTTGCTCGTGAATCTTTCCCTCTGAGTAAGGAAGCTGAGCAACCTGTTTGGCATGGTAAATGTGCTAACAGCTGATGGGGACAGAGGTAAATTAACTAAATTGGAATACGCAAACATCTTCAAAGATATTTGCATCTATACCAGAAGCTGCAGTGGCATTATCAGGTTGGCATGTGGTACTTATACAGCACTGAAAGCTCAAGGTTGTGAAATAGAAATTAAAAAAATAAAATAAAACAAAACATAACATCTCTTTGATTTTTTTTTTTAAACCAGCCATTTGTTAAGTCCCTGAAACACCTGGTTTCTGTAAATAAAGAGGCCTTTGCTGAGAATTACATGGTTTGGCTGACTGGAGTATAATGGTTCTCTCTCTGTCCATCCTGCCAGCTTTATTCTCCTTTCTCCCGTTAGAAGAAACTATGGAGACCACTGGCTGTGGACCATAAACTAGTCTATGGGAATAGTTCACAAGCTGGCGAATAGTTCACAAGCTGGCGAAAGAGCAAGTGTCCTGCGGTAGAACTGAAGCTGAATCGGGGCTGGGAGAACCAACTCTCCTTCCTTGTCTTTCGACTCTTCACTGAGGGATCCTATGTAAGCCAATTTTTAAAGCCTATCTCATGCAGGAAACAGGAAATTTAGAGGTGACAGCCTTTAATCCTTGGCGCTCCCCATAGTTATTCTTCATAACAGTCACTAGACAGTGGTGGGGGACATGGCCACCTCATTCATTATTTTCATTTCAAAAGCTAAAGTGTCAGAAAAAAAGAAGTGTGTTTTTGTTGCCTTCTATGTCTCTGCCCTTGACTTTGACAGTTATTACACTTTAAGCTCAAAAAGTCTTTAATGTCACAGATCACAATAAGACAGTATTTCAATTGAATGCTAATTGTGAAAGAATGTAGAGGTACTTCCATATTTGCAATGAGAAAATTTCTCTAGGCTTTGATTGGGGGAAGGACATTACTCATATGGACATCAAATATGTTTTGTGATACATTGGCTTTTAACATTTTATCAACTCCACGAAGCTATCCCTACAGATTCAATGAAAGAATTACATGATTATCCAGAACACAAGGTTTCCCTTTAAGAAAAGAATGCTTTTCTTCTTGGGGAAAATTTTTTCTGATCCAACTTTGGGAAGGCTTCAGCAATGATTTATGGGTTTCTATTGACCCATTGGTTATCTGTTTAGACGAAATGAGTTTTCTATTGATTGACTGTATCTCCTGATTGAATTAATCTTTGGAACAGAATGCAAGGGAAGGAGAAGTGATGAGAAATGTATCTCCCCTCCCCCCAGGAAGGCTTGAGAATGGGCTTATTTTTGTGTGTGCCACATGGTCCTTCTGTAATTCTATTTTCACCGAGGGTGAATGTGATTGGGTGTACATTTTCTGGTTTGAAATACAATAACAGTAACTAATGGGAATCTGGCTAGTATTGCAGGGATTTAACTCATGCTTTGTGATGTTTACCCTTGTTATGCTAATGTAATGCTTTTATGGTAAGTTATTTTAGCATTGCTTCACATGACTTATGGCATTTATATTCTGACGTTCCCAAGTCAAGACAAAGTCAACTTAGATGGCATTCTCCTTTTCTTCTGATCTTATATTTGAACAATGGTATGCATGTAGAAGAGTGAACACGTGCTTGATGCATTTTCAAACTGAATAGCCTCATGACCAGCACTAGGTCATAGGGACCCCTCTTGCTCCTCCCTTGAAACTTCCATGTACCCTTTCTAACAGAAATTAACCTGTCTCTAGACTTATGACAACATGCCTCAGTTTTATTTATTTATCTATTTTGGGTCCCCCACATAGTTCTTTGTGTCTGGCTTCCTTTGGTCATGTTGTGGGCTTCATTAGTAGCATCAGAATTGATGGCTTATCCTCCCCAGTGCTGTGGAGTAGTCTGTATTATACATCTGTATTATATATCTGTATTATACACCTGTATTATGTATCTGCATTATACATTTGTATTATATATCTGCATTATACATCTGTATTATACACCGGTGGTGCTCATTTGCCCATTCTCCTCTTGAAGTGCACTCAGGAAACTTTTGCTTTGGGCTATCATGAATAATACCACTGGGAACATTCTGATACATGCCTACCAGTGAACACAAGTATACCATACACTTCCCTTGGGGATGTGCCTTTGTGTGGAATTGCCAAGTCAGGAGTATCCGTTTTTAAAATGGATAGTATTAGAGGCAAAGGACAGGATGGACTGAATTATAAAGTCAGATTACTCTTGTGACACCTGAATGCTATTGGGGGGAAGTGAATATTGTCACGGGAATATATCCTAGGTTCTGAGAGTTCACGTTGCTAGTTCCTGTGCCTGAATGGCAGGAAGTTGAAAGTGTGCTGACGGGGTCATGTTCTACCAAACTGCTCTCAGCCCCGAGTTCTTGCCACATAAACGTTTCTAGCCTAAGCCTTGAGAGTGTTATGGGAAGTGGCCTCAGCTCCTTTTGTGTTCTCTTCCAGCTCAGGTTGCTCATCTGTCCCTGTGCCCATTTGAGGTAATGAACTGACAGTTGTCAAGATGAATCACGACTCATTTTCAGACACACAGGAAGACCAAGTTTGTGACTAATCAACAAGTCCTCTGGACACATGATGAGGCACCAAGCTCCATCTCATCTAGGCAAGTTCAGGCCTGAGCTGCACCTCTGAGCTGGAAGCGAAAGCAAGCATTGGCAGAACAATTGTGTTTATTTGATTTGCTGATTTGGGAGACATGCCTATCTTTCTCTCTCTCCATGTCTATTTCCTCTACAAAAGCTTTTTAGTTTATTTATTCCCATCATGTTTGTATACCTATTTATGAGTGTGCTTAGAATCTAGGTACTATAAGAATTTACTAAACCTCAAGAAAACTGTGAGCCCCAGCTAATTCCAGTCTTTTTTCAACATGACCTTTTTCCTGTCTTTCACTATCACCTGGTTCCTCCTATCTTTCTGTACAGATGTTATTGCATTAAAATGATAGAGAACTTGGCAGTGTTAAAGAGAACTACGATCTAAGGAGGGACAATATGTTCATAGATATTGATACCCGAAAAAAAATGTTTCTTTTTACCTTAGGCTTCTTTAGAAATGGCACTTCAGAAACCCCAAGCCACCCCCTAAGACTGTTCTTAGGAATCATCTACAAGCACGTGCACAGCCAGATGTCAGCACCACTGATTTGCAATCACCTATGTGCCTGCCATTGGTCTCATGGCATTGCTGTGGAAAAAGACCCTTCACTCTGCAGAGTGTATCTGATAATTTCAGCCGTACGGAGGTATTTCCTCCATGTGCACTGCATGATGTTTTAAATTCCAGGAATTTGCTTTTCCCTTTGAAACATCCTTCAGATTGCACGGTTTGTGCAAAGGAGAGAGGAGACAGGGGTATCAACTGGCTGCGAGGGTCTGGACCATTTCATTTGCACCTGCTGAAAGCCCCATGTTTGCAGTGGAGAACCTTTCAGAATGGACTCAATTAAGCCCAGACAGTTTGATTAAACTTGTTTCTAATTGTAACTGGTTATTTTTCCTGGCATAAAGCTATCTAGAATTTCATTTGTGTATGTTTCCCAGATAATCTCCAACCACATTAACAGTTTTCTAAGTGGTATTCAGAATATTAAAGTGGCACATTTCTTTCCTATTTCTTGACCTCATTGGTCTATTGTGTGTTTGTCTGTGTGTGTGTGTGTGTGTGTGTGTGTGTGTGTGTGTGTGTGTGTAGTCCTTTCTACAGAACTGTTTCCAGAGGCCACAGGACTAGAGATTCCAAAGGCGGAATATTTCTTCCCTATAATATTGAGAATGCATCTTCCTGAATATGATGGGGTTACAGTTAAGAGATAAGTCCATCATAAATTTCAAATATTATGTGATAAGTGTGTATAATACACCAACACCCCCAAACATCATAGCTAGCCAACTTGAATATGCTGCAACAGTTACATTAGTCTGTAGTTGGGTAACATCTAACAGAAGTGTCTTATATGATATAATGATGGATATTTCATGTAATTTGGTGACCACTGAACTGGGAGTCCAAAGACAGAGCAGTTATATAGGTATGATTTCCCATTACCATGTAGGTGCAAATGCCATGGTGTATTGGAGATTGTAATTCATTCTCTGCCTCAAACTTTAGACTCTTCTAGCCTGATCATTATTTTAAAAAAGGGCTCCTCCCTATCTCTGATAAAGGATAAAAGAATTAGTGTTAAGGAAACAGGCACCATTTACCTCTTTTGCAATGGTTTGCAAAGTGTAGTCCTGGAGCAGCAATATTAGCATGGTTAAGAGCCTCTCTCAGGGGCTGGGCAGATGGCTAAGTGGGTAAGGGCATTTACATTGCAAACATTAGGGCTTTCGTTTGAATCTCCAGTAACCACAAACAAAGCAGAATATGGCTGCATGTGCCTGTAACCCCAGCAACTGGGGAAAGAGAGAGGTAGATCCAAAGAGTTTGCTGATCAGCCATCCAAGCTGAAACAGTGAGCTTCTGTCTCAATGAGACCCCCCTCAATACGGCTAGAAGCTATAAAGGACTGCAGTTACCTGTTCTGGCCTCTTCATACCCGCATATGGTGCACACATATGCATGTGTGGCAAACATAGCACACTACACACATGTATGTCCACCCATGCTTTCATGAACATATATACAGACAGAGAATCATTTTTTAAAAAAGCTTCTTTCAGATTCAGTTCTATTGTGGGGCTGGTCCCAGCAGTTTATGTTTAATAAGGCTTGCAGATAAAGATGAAACAGGCTATAGAACAGACTCCAGTTTGTATTTTCCAGCCTTTAAATATTAAAACCATAAACTTTGAAATAATTATGCAGTTATTTCTTTCTTTGCCATTTGCTTTCAGGTTTTTCTGTAGTGGTAATTTGTACTGCAAGTAAAATGACAAAAATAAAATAAATACCAATTATGAGTTGGAACTTCCTCAATCCTGCCCCCTTTTCTTTAGGCAGGCAGGCAGAAGAGCTGCTGTGCGAAGTATATTGAACATCTCCTTCCATTAACTTTGTATATATGTGATATGCATGATTAAGTCTTTAATTATAGGCCTGTGACTTGAATATCTTTTCCATTGGCTTTTGCTGTTGATTTCTAAATAAAGTTCCTGTCTTTTTTTTTCTCTCCTTGTATTTTTTTCTGTTTGTTTGTTTCTTTTTACCCCCATCTGTTTGGGGGCACAGTTACTTCACAACAGTGTTTGCCTCTCTCCCCTTGACTTTTTTCTGGAAATTTTGCTCAGGGCATCTTCAATTACCTTAAGTATTGACCTCTCATTTATGAGAACACAAAGTTCTAGGTCACAACGGAAGAGAACAGAGTCAACAATGGTGGCTTTCTATAGCTTGTCTACTGCAGAAGGGCAGCTTATAAGGTCTCACTTCCTGATGGGCATAATGTGTGAGTGTGCAGGAGTCAGGAGAAACAGAGTAGCAAACCAGGCTCTGTTAATCTCCATGACAAGCTCATGGAAAGCTTTTCCAACTGCCCATTTAATTATTGGATGATCAAGTGCCTGTGTCTATCAAGGTTATAATGAATGTGCAATAGATTATCTCCACTTGAAGTATATTGTAAAGTTTTTTGAATATATTCTTTGGCTTTCTGAATGGGTTATCATGTTGGCTAGTGACTTTTTCCCTGGAGCAGGCACAGAGAGAACACATAGTATTCCAAAAAGATAGTTATACCTAAGAATAGATGATGCAGTAGAAGACATCGTTGAAAGGGCTCAAAACATGCTCAGATGAGCGGAAAGCTTGGGAACTAAATAAACACTACAGGACGAAGCTGGTCTGACATCTAGGTCTCTACTTATTCCAGTCAAATTCTCAGGTATTTTAGGATGAAAGTGGTTAGTTTATCTGAAATAAGCACTCTGTAATGCAATAGCCAGCATAAACACACAAACTTAGGTCTCGGTCTACATTTATTATAAAGAGAGAACCATGCAAGACATTGAACATCTTTTAGGAAAGGACTATACATCAATAAACAAGAGCTGGTTCCATACCCAAACTATTTTCTTTCCAGAACTTCAAATTTTCATTCTTTTCTGCTGTTTTCAGACACATAGGAAACAGTGTTGCCTAAAACTGTCTGGTATCTGGGGCTGGAGTATCAGAGCCCTCTGCCCTTAGTCTCTACTAATCCTCAACATCCAGATGTCTTTACAGGGGACCATCCTTAGCTAGGCAAAGTTAATGCGTGGTGTCAGAAATCAGTAGTTACCCAGGGGAAGAGTCTCCACCCATTGCATTTAATTGTTCCTTTTCTCCCTGCCACACAGATAGAGTCTTTTATTACGATGAAGGAAAAGATCTTTTCTCAGAGCCAACTGAAAGGCTCTGAACTCTGCTGGAAAATTCATTGGACTATTATTGTTCTTTTACTGAATCTTTTTTATTTTTTAAGATCCACTTATTAAAGTATCATGCACACAATATCAGACACTGGGTGAAGAACTGGATGAGTTAGATGATGTGTATTACTTCGCACCAATTCAGATTTTTATCAGTCTAGAAAGTTTCCTGCCTTCCCCTTTCACTCCCCCACATCTCTATCCTAGGAAACCACAGATCTGATCCCCATCACTATGGGTTAACTTTTGTCTGTCTTAAACACTCAGACAAATGCAATTATACAGCACATGCTCTTGTGTCTGGCTTCTTTCACTCAACATAATATAAACATCCAAACGTATGCCCTGAGCTAACATTTTCTTTGAAAGCGAAACCATGGGAGAATTGGAAGCCTCTTTAGAGAAAAAAAAAAAAAAAAAAAAAAAAAAAAAGCCAGAGTCAGGCTTTGTGACTTCTATCAGGGAATCTCTCTTTTGCATCACTGTGTAGTATTCTACTCTCTTAGTATTCCTAATATGCTGTTGATGAATATTTGGATTATTAATAGCTTACAGCTATTATAAATGAAGGTTCTATGAACATTTGTGTATGTTTGTGTGTTTACATGCACACATGTTTCGATATCTTTTCAGAAGATGAATGCCTAAGGAGAGAAATACTTGGTTACATTTGACTTTGAAACCAAGGGTTAATTGTTTCTAGGGGTGGTGTTCTTAAAACGGTGTGAAGGTTTTAGCTGCATCACATTCTTATAAAGAAACAGATCTCACAGAGAAATATAATGTGATGGGGGAGTCCCCTCTGTATGCTGTAAATACCATTGGTGAATAAAGAAACTGCTTTGGACTGTTGATAAGGCCAAACTTAGATAGGCGGGGAAAACTAAACTGAATGCTGGGAGAAAGGAGGCAGAGTCAGAGACAAGCCATGCAGCTGCTGCCAGAGACAGACATGTTGAACCTTGCCAGTAGGCTGTGAGCTTCATGGTAAAATATTAAATAATGGAAATAGGTTAAATTAAGATGTAAAAGCTAGTCAATAAAATTTGGAGCTAATCAGCCAAGCATGATTTAATTAATACAGTTTCTGTGTGTTTATTTGGGGAGTCTGGGCGGCCAGGAAATTAACAAGTGGCCTCCTAAAACAATAATGTAAGTTTTTACTTAAAAAAATTATGCCTGGGTATGTATGCAGATCTATGTAGCATGTGTGTGCCTGATACTTACAGAAGCCAGAAGAAAGTATCAAAGGTGACTGGAACTGGAGTTACACATGGTTGTGAGCTGCCGTGTGGGTGATTAGAATCAAAACATGTCCTCTGGAAGAGAAGCCAGTGTTTATTTATTTTTTCCCTATTATTGAAAATAGATGCTGATTACAGTTTCCCTTCCCTCAACTTCTTCCAATTACTCCTTGTTTCCCCTCCCACTTAGATTCATGCCCTTTTTGTCTTTCATTAGAAAAACAGGTTTCTAAGGGATAATACAATATACTATATAAGATAAAACAAAAACTATTACATTGGAATTGGAAACAACAAACAGAAGGTAAAGGGCCCAAAGGAAGGCAGAAGAAGCAGAACCTCACTCATTTGCACACTCAGGACTCCCATGAAAACCAGAAGCCATAATATGTGTGTGTGTGTGTGTGTGTGTGTGTGTGCGCACGCGCGCACGCGCAGAAGCCCTGATTCAGACTCATACATGAAGATACTGTGCCTGTTGCCTCAGACTCTCCAAGTTCATATGTGTGCTGATCTTGTTGATTTAGAGGATTTTGTTTTCTTGGTGTCCTCCATCTTCTTTTGCTCTTATATTTCTACTCCTCTTCTGTGGGTTTCCCTAAGCCCTGAGGTGAGGGATTTGCTGGAGACGTCCTATTTATGGCTGAGTAATCCCAAGGTCTTTCACTTGTGTGTCTCTGTATTTGTTCTTATCTCCGGCAGGTAGATGCATCCCTAATGATGGATGAGCTCTTCAGGCACAGAACTAGGAGTGCAGCAGATTATCATCAGAAGTTATTTTATTGCTATAGCCCCTCCCCCCATTTTAGAACAGCAGTATTTAGTTTTGCATTGGCTCCCTGAGTTATCTAGTCTCAGAATCCTGGTCACCCAAGCAGTCAGTGTCAGGTATGGGTTCCATCTTGTAGAGTGGACCTCAAGTCAAATCAGATATTGGTTGGTTACTCTCACGAGCTTTGTACCACCATTGAACTAGCATATCTTGCAGGCAGGACACCATTGTAGGTCAGAGGGTTTGTACCTGGGTTGGTATTTACATTTCTTTTTTGGTAGCATATAGAGTACCATTTTATGCCAAAGACACTAGAATGTGAGGATGAAGGTTTTATGTAGGCATCAGCTCAACTTCTCCATGTTCCATGAGTTGTGTAGATGCTGTCTTCAGCAGCGGGATTTTGCCATCATTTTGTGAAGAAAAACCTATAGTCTTGGAAGAGCCTGAATTGTTTGGGGGATCCCTTTGGTCAACAACTTACTTAGATGTAATCTATTCCCATACAGGAAACCATTTGGTGACACGATATGGCCATTTGTGGCTTTCTCTCTCTTATAATTTGGTGATTTCAGCTAGATGGTCTTCATATATGTATATATTTTTAGAAGCTTCTACTGTAGTAGGTTTCCATAATACCCCTTGAATGGTCCTTAATTTTAGCTGTAATCCCTCTCTCATCCTCCTTCTCACTCGATCCTCCTATTCGAGCTCCCCCCATAATGCATATTTACTCGATTTCCCCTTTCTAATGAGATTTAACTGTTCCCCATGGTTCCTTACTTTATACTTAACCTTTGTGGTTCCATAGATTATAGCTTATCATTTATTAAGTAACTAATATCTACATATAAGAAAGTAAGTACAATGTATCTCTTTTTGGGTTTGGGATACCTCACTCAGGATGATTTTTTTCTAGTTTCATCTATTAGCCTATGAATTTCATGATTTTATTCTTCAGTTTGTTGTGTTTTTTTCTTTTTTAACAACAGCTGGTTTTCTTAACTGTTGAGTCCCTGAAGTCTCTTTAAGTTAGTCTGTTCCAGTAGGTTTCCATGGCAACTCATCATGTGCTCCAATGTCCATGGGGTTGGTTTCCAGTAATCCTAACATGGGTTGACCAGTATAGCATTTAATGTCGAGTCATAGAAATATAGCCAGTATAATATGTACAGCAATCACAAGTTCATTCCCAGGACCCATCCATTGCTGGACTGTGATCAAGTTTTGAAATTCAGGGGTTACTTTGTTTCCTTGTGACCTCAGTTTTCATATCCTTCAACATTTAAATGTCCTTTAAAAAGGCAAAAGCTGATGGAAGAATTAGAAGCTTCTTATGGTGATTGCATAACAGATTACAACCAACTTGGTAACTTTATATTCAGTCACATTTCTGGTGGCCAAAAGTCTAAGATCAGCTTCCTGGACCAAGATCAAAGTGTCTTATGGCCATGCTGCCCAGGAAGCACCACTGAGAAAGTTATTACTTTGTCTTTCAACCTTGTGGAAGATTATGTAAATGAAAATAACTTTTGTTCTAATTTTTAGATATGTAAAACTTATAAGAATATAGATTTGAATATTATTCCACTATTATTTTCTATCGATGATAATATTTCTTTTGTTTTAAAAGTAGAATAATACTACTTTTGTGTATATATGTGTTTATGATTTTTATTTATTTGTTTCTTTCTATCTAGACATGAGTTGTTTTCTTATCTTGTCTGTTAATAATGCTTCATTGTGCATGTTCAATCTTAGTGTGGCTAGTATTTCCTGGCTGCTGGCCATAACTCTCCTATTTCTACATGTCCAGTCTTCACCTTGCTAATTCATCTTTGCCCCTCTCACATAAGCACTCCTATGCTTGTATTTATGTCTGTTGCTAAATTTTTTGCCCACAGAGAGACAAACAACATCTATTCCCCCAGCCTCCTTAGCTCCTAACAACACACTGACATGATTCCAACAAAGCTTATTGGGAGGTACTAATGAGTTTATTTACAGAGAATGCGTGAGGAGTTATGGCAGGAGTATAGGTGGATTTAAAGTTGCCACACTGGGAGGACTGCAGTTCTTGGCTTCTCAACAGCTGCATAGACAATCCTCTCCTCATCTTCCCCACATATATCCTCTAGCCTCTCCCCCATAACTACAAGCTTTTAGGGAGAATGGCCTACATCTTGTTGAAAGGAATAGTTGAATACTCAGGTGAGGGGCCATGATCCTCCCTGCCCTCTCCTTCTAAGAGAAAATAGGAGGCTCAGCTGTTACAATCTTTTGAGAGCAGGCCCAGCAGAAGACCTCAAGATGGTGGCAGTTTGGCTCAGAGGATAGTTCTGTTAAACAAGGTTTTACCTGAGTAATCTGGGATCATCTTCTTATCTCTAAAACAATTATATGACATCAAAAAGACTTTTATTTCCAATAAGGTAACATTTCAGGTTTAAGGATTAAGCTTTCGTATCTTGCTGAAGGATCAGGGTGGGGATTTTTCAGCCCTCCTCAGGAATTTAGCTTAAAGCTGTTTGTTACTAAATCAAGGTTCTTGACCTCTTCTGAGAAAGGAGGTGGAGGATATTGAGATTAGAAAGAAAAAACGAAATAAATGCTTAGATTTCATCAGCAGTTTCTGTTGCTTCCTGTTATCCGCTGTAATCCATCTGTAAGTATGATGGCTCTAACACCCCGATACAGGAAATAAAGTCCCAACCTGGGACTGCTGGAACACATGATCTGTTCATGTTTCCTCCTTTCCTTTCCCCGTTTCATGGTTTCCTGACAACATGTTTTTCTTCTGCTCAGTTTGTTTGATCATATGACTTGCATTGGCCAATAGACAAATGACAGAAGTGGCATCACTTCAATTTGATGTTGAGCTCTTTATAGACTGATATGCTCATACTGGTTCTTTGGGGGTTCTGGTCTCCATCATGGAAAGGCTTTATTTCAGGTACTTATCAACTCCAGTTATCTTTAACCTGGAGTGAAGTGTGTTGAACAAAACCAAGCATCTCTCAAAACTGGGGTTCAGAAAGTCTAGATAACTCCTACTGAAGCAAATTTACCTGAAGGTTTATGAGCATGAAATAAGGGTTGATAGTTATTATTCAGTGAGATTAGGGAGATATTTGTCAGCTAGCCGTGACATAAGAGCAGACAATGCATTGTGCTTGCATCTAAACTTTTTTTTCAACTCTGGAAAGTTGTATTGGACACTATACAGGAGAAAAATTCAAAGTGTTCATTGATTTTTTTCTCCCTAAAATCCTAAAGCACTGGTGAGTATGCAAGCTCCCCAGCTTCTTCTCCTCCTCCTCCTTTTCATTCTCTTCTCTGAGAACATGATTCTAGAGGGATATCTAAACCAAAGTTTCTCTGGTTTCTAAAAAAATAAAAAATAATAATAATTAGCTAGATAGCTCCCAACATCAAATTTCTTATAAACTCAAAAAAGAAAATAGGTGAAATTAAACAGTTGATTCTCTCATTTAATAGGGAACTCCAACTTCACAACAGCCAGGGACAGAGGAAGCGAGGAATGCCTGGAAACTCTTTCCAGGAATCTTGGGAAATGTCTTATAATATTTTGGCCATTGATGATTTCAGGAACTTATCAAAAATATTGTGGAGTAAAGGATGCAAGAAGCTGCTGGTTCAAACCCCAGGTTTGTGAACATTCGACAGTTGTGCTGCTCTCTGGAGTTGGACACTGAAGGCAGGGTTTTGTGTTCACTCAATGTAAGTGTTTATGGAAATCTGTATCAGACAGAAGTCAATCATGATAAAACCAGAAAACAAATATCAAACAAAAACTCAGCGTTTCTCCCTACATGTTCCAGCTAATTGATCTTGTTTAATCAACAACTTCCACTTTCCTTATTGGAGTCGGTGGTAGCAAGTTATAGCCAAGGTCTATATCTATGGAAAAGTATATTACCCTTAAATTACCACTTCATGTGAATTTTTCCTTAAATGAGCTTATTTTGATTAAATATTGGAAGAGAAAAACCACTTGCAGTTTGTGGCTGTCTGAAATAAACACTTTTTTTTGGATGCTTCGAGTCCCTCCCTAATATGTAAATAAAAGTGTGGGGGGGAAATACAAAATTCTGGTAATGTAAAGACAGCTCTAAAATTGAGATGGCACTGGTGGCCTTATTGAGATAAAAATCATTGAGTTGGGAGGCTGGCTGCCATAGAGATGACAGACTGTACCTCTCCTTTATGAGGTGGTTGGCAGAACAGGGTGACTATGTTAAGCCACCCTTACCTGATGTAGTGAAGGTCTGAACTTTGCTCATCTGGATATATTTAAGGTCATTAAAGTTTAACAGATACAAAAGTGGTCTGTCCCATCCATTTAAGGTTTCCAGAATGAGTTATTACTTTCTATGGGAAACTTAAGCCAGGTCTGTTTTGTGTTAATACCGAATGAAAGTGGGAAAATACAGCCAGACGAGATGCTGAAGCCCACTGATAGGGTGAAAGTGAAGAGGAAAGGAAAGGCTAGCAGGACGACATTCCTCTTTCCAAAAGGCTACCAGCCCTGCCTTTGATGTTGAGATTGTTCAATTACCATGGACCGTGAAAGATACTCCCAATCGCTAAACTGTCATTTCCCCCTGTCCTGAATACTGTAGTGTACTTCCTGCCTTACTGAAGCAAGATAAATTAGCTTCAGAGTCTCCATGGGAAGTGCACTTTTCATTCCATGCAATTTTGACCTTGCTTCCTCCATAGTAAATGGACTCTGAGAGCCATTATACTTACTCACAGAAGGGCTCAAATTCTTAGGCTTTAATTATGTTTATTCTCTTCAAAAATATCATCTCTCTCTCTCGGTCCTCTCTCTGAATATAAGAAGTTAGGTGATTGCTACTTTTAAGGCGATATTGATTCAACAACATTCTTGCTTATTCAAGATGCAAGGAACAACCTTCAAGAACTTGGCGGTACCATATAAAGTATGCACACTGCTAGATGCATGCTCTCTAGTCAAGAGGAAAGGAATGCTTCGTAAAAGTTGTCAGCGGGGCCACAGATTACACATCTTTTCCATTGAACACACACGCTAAGAACAGGTCCCAGGTATGGAATTCCCACAGAACATTCATCTGTGTTCATGTCTAACACAGGCAGTTGAAGATCAGTGAGGTTGCCCAATCTGGACAGCTCAGCTCTGGCAAGGAATCAGGTTTTGTCAAGTTTTGTCCCCATCTCACAGTCTACATTACAGAACAGTCAGTATTGTATTTATTCACAGTTTTTGCCCACCAACATGAACATTGGCCTCTGTTTCAATGTCAGGCTGCATTTCTTTGTCCTTGTTGTCTTCTGCTTTCCACTTGTAGGTGAAGTTCTACTCTGCCATGAGAAAAATCTTGTTCTTAGGGGCTCAGTACTTTAGAAAATGCACTGAGCAGTGGTGGCCCCTAGTTCCCCTTTCTAGAAAGTCAGCTTCTCAGTTGTTTTTGAGAGTTAGCCTAAATCTTTGTCTTGTTTTCCATATGGTGGGTTTCTCTCTCACACCACCTTATGCTTAAATCCCTGTCTCAAATGCCCAGTATCAATGTTTTAAATGCTTAGCCCCTGCTCTGTGTTTACATGAGAATCAGATTCTCCACTTTCACAGGCTTCACATAGTACTGATCATAAACAAACAAGCAGACCGACTGACAGACATATAAAGGCAGTTACTTATTAGTGAATGCATGCTTATAATAAAGATCAAATACTCAAATGACCTAATCCTTCCCCACATGATGAAAAATATTTTATATCATTATTCATATATTTGATATGCATACATATGTTATTTATGAAGTTATGAATCCCTTTAATTGAATTAATTATTTTATTTATAATATACTAATTAATTAAGTTGATCAAAATGAAAGATGTGACAAAAGTCACATTTCAAATGTGTAGGCTCATGGATATAGTCTGCGATGGTGCTAAGGAAGAGAGAAGCTTAAAAGTTGACAAACAACTGCATCTTTCTGAAGTGCACAGGTTTCTAGCTTTCTTAGGGGCAATTTCTCCCTCCTCCCAGCTGCATGGGTAGACTTGGTATCTAGAAGGTGCTAATCGTTGAAGAGACCCTTAGTCATTTCACTTGACTCTTAGCTTCTCTCAACTAGAACTCTGTATAAAACCCTCCACTGTTTATTTAAAAATTGCTTCCTCTTGCCTCTGACACAGCCTTTGTCAGGATCACATCTTTCTGTAAAGAGTGCAAACGTTTAAGCTTTGATAGCTTAGCACCTTGTCCATGATCTGTAAATGAATGACAGATATAGAAGTAAAATCTAGTCTATTTGCCTTAAGATCCTCCTTTCTTAACCCTTGTTCTTCTGAGCACCTTGGTTGATCTCACAGGCTTCTCTGAACTGGAGTCAAGTGCCTGCATGACTCATCTCCCTTGAAATCATCCATAACGAACAAGTTGGGTTTTTGTTTGTTTGTTTTTGTTGTTCTTGTTGTCTTCACTGGCAAGTTGGAATTCTGTCTAGAAATCAGCTCTGTCCACAGAGTTTATTTCTATCTTCTGGTCTTATTTAGTATACCCCAACCTGTACCATGGGTGGTTAGCCCACTGTTTGCTATTTCTGCAGCTTACTCCAGTCCTGATGTAGACCAGTTCTCAACCTTCCTAATACTGTGACTCTTTAATACAATGTCTCATGTTGTGGTAATGCCAACCATAAAATTATTTTATTGCTATTTCATAACTGTAATTTTGCTACTGTTATGAATTATAATGTAAGTATTTTTGGAAGATATAAGTTTGCCAAAGGAGTTGAGACTTACAGGTTGCAAAATGCTATCCTAAATGCTTCTTGACCCTACCACCAGCATCCCTGAGGGACAGAGATACTACACTCACATAGAGATACGATTCAAGGAGCAGAGGACTCTGTGTAGAGTTGGACAGAATTTTGACCTCATAGTCTTACCCTTTGCTTTTAAATAAAAGCCATGTTCTTTAGTAACTACTTGATGTCCCTAAGAAAATACAAAGTTTAATCAATGATTAAAAATTTCCCTTACTATGTTTATTTACCTCAAATAAACTTTATTTTACAATAAGACCTAAATAATGTTGGTCAATGAAAAGTCTGTTTATTTATTTGTAATAGATGTCACATAGGTTAGTAGCTGCTTGGCTGAATTTGCGACGCAAAAAGGAAGCTGTGTCCTAAAACTACAGAGCCACAGGAGCTTAACTCAAGGGATTCAACTAATAGGTGACCAAGATGAACTGAGTTTCCTGTTTCACAGGGATTCCCAGTTCAATATTATTTCACAGCAGACTGGGATTTTGTTTTTTACTCTTAATGCTTGTGTGGTTTTCTGTGTCCTTAAACCCAATAACTGTTTTGATAAACCGAATATGCTCATTTTTCTAAGGAGCGTATAGTGCTTAGAACACAGTAGACATTCAGCAATTACGTACTGAATGAATGCACTGAGGACAGAAACCTTCCAGATAAACTCCATCAGATTCTACTTCCTTTTGCTTCGAGTCTGAATTGTGCAATGTTATCCTCAATTCAACCCTAAATCTATTTTCCCAGAAGCAGTGAGTGGTTTTCTACAAGCATGCTATTTCTGGGATCTTGTTTGGCTCCAGCATTCTTTTTAAGAGCCTCGACTTTCCAGATTTGAGTAGCAGCTGCTTTTTTGAGTGATATACAGGACCATGCATGCTTTTTCGGCCTGTTTCTTCTTTTCCCATCCCCCGAGGGATTGACATCAAGGACTGTGATTAATGGCCGTTGAGTATTTCCCTTGCCCTCCTCTACACTTTTGTTTTGTGAGCATCTTACTTTAGCACCATCCATCTCCATCTATGTCCTGTTTTCTCATTCTTTTTCTCCTGCAACAGGAATCTACTAGCAAGTCCCCTTCTCATGACTCTGCTTTCCTTCCAATTTGCAATCTAATAAGACTATCTTTTTTCCATACATGTTGATACTATTATCAAAATTTTGCTTCTTTATGGAAGGAATTTAATCCACTGGTAGTCTTCCATAAGCCAAGTGGTATTCTGCAGCTTTCAATGTATCTTCTATCTTAGCTCATATAGACTTTCTTGAGATAAGTACTCTTTGTCTCCTGAGGGCAAAGCCAAGGTGCTATGAGGTGTGTGTATAGTTTCGCCACTGCGTCTGTATCATCAAAAGCTAATGCTGCTACCACACCCATATCTGATTTTATTGAAGATGTATAATGTCCTGTTTGCTATTTTGCAAGTGACAGGAGAATCACCACTTTTGCACATGTATTTGAAAAGCATCTAAGTGGGAAGGTAGAATTGGAGCAGCTGAAGTGAGCCAGAGAAGTCGAGAAGAGAAGGGTCAAATTTCTAATTTCCTTCCAACTTCAACAAAGCCAAAAAGGCCACTCAAAATAGTAAAATTCTAACTTTTCGTTAGAAAATTACAACAATCTAATACTCTTCCAATCCTCTCCCCAACTCACTCCTTTCACCCCCGACAAGTGACTCATGAAATACTCCACTGTTTAAGTAGATTACTTAAATGCATTACTTTGATTTTCAGCAAAAGACCTTGCTCATGTTTTCCCTTGGACAAATAAACCTGTGTTCATCTGGCCTCATTTATCACTGGTCTCTTTCTTTCCCCATCAAACATCCTGCTAAAGAGACTCATTTACTCTTCATTACCTCACGGACACTCCTTGCTCCCTTCCACCCTTAGTGTGACCTAGCCCTGGCTCTCTGATGCTGTAAAACCTGCCATGATACATATTACCCCCAGCCTCTATAGGGCTCCCTTGATAAATCCATCTGTAGCACTTGATGTTGATGGAGGAGGGTCATTTGTGTATGTGTTACTCTCATTGGTTAATAAAGAGACTACCTTGGCCCTATGACTTTACTAATTTCTAGGACTCTATAGTATTTGCACTCTTGCTTGTTGCTTCTTTTAATATGCTCATTGTTAGCTGGCCAAACAGCAACACTCGGTGCTTTCCAGGTGACCCTCCATCAGGTGCCGCTCCGTCAGGTGACCCTCTATCCGTAATAAAACTCATTCTCCTTGTTTGACTACTACTGCAATATTATAAACACTTGTTGTTCTGAGCATTAGCATTCTGTATGATAATATTTGCTTGGTATTCCTTTAACCTCTCTGTCTTCTCCAACTTCTAGACCTTCGTTTCCTTCTGTAATCCCTCTTTCAGCAAATAGTCTCACTGTTTGTCTGGCTATGTGAACCAAACTCCAATGGAATTCTCACAAAGCTTGCTCCTTCCAATCAAGCTAACTCATCTCATCCTGTCAACTCAGTCTCCTAGTTCTCACTAGTCTGTTCTCAAATAACTTCTTGACCTTCTTGTTTCTGTGCTGTTTCTTGTATTGTTTCTACACACTTTTTTTTTTAGCAGTAGCCTAAAAAATGTATTAACATTATCTCCCTGTCATCATTTCCTCATTCAGTAACTTACACTTGCACTGGAGAAACTATTAAAAACATAAGATGTGGAAACATCTTTTACTGGTTTTTGACTATTTGGTGATTTCCCCTTGTAGGCACTTAATGCAGCATAGCACACTGTAAGAGGTACTTCATGGTCCTCACCTTTCTAGCAGCATGAAGCATCTGCCTCTGGCAGCCTCCTCAATTTGTCCTTTCTACAGTGTAAACTCCTGTTCAGTGTGTTTGCGTGCTAGGGAAGTGCTTCTTCCTTTCCTCCTAAGTCACTCATCTATTTCAAGAGAACATTCGTGAAGATGCATGGATAGGGGTTAAGGAGGATCTCAGTTGGGGAAGGCGAAACATGATCAAATACACTGTACGAAAAAAATTCTATAGAAAGTGTATCTACAAAATAACCCATTCATGTGTTATCTGTTGCATGAAGCCTTCTAAATTCTCAGTTACAAATAGAAGAACCTATTACAATGTCTGGCCCTAACGAGGAACTCAATAAGTGCTTGGTGAACTATTCTTAGACTCTTGACAAGGCCCCCATCATGCTCTTCTCAATTTAAGCTCCTTAATATAAGAAGATGGGGACTTTAAGAACACTTCCATCAGTCTCCTGACAGCAATCATTACACTGTTCATCTTGTACCAGATCCTTTTTTCCTGTGACCCTTGGATCTTCTTCCAAAGGGAACCCACATTAGCAACAATAGTAGTTGCAATAACAATCTCCGAAACATAAATCATTTGGAAGAGAGGGGGAGGTAGGTGTCACTGTAAATGGACCAAGCTCTCATTATTTAATCAGAGAGTTAATTGATGTTACAAAGAAATAGTAGAACAAACTGATTTTTCCCCACAGTTATGCCGGGAACCTTTGAAAGGATCTGAAGAAGAAATGACGTGTGGTTTGTATTTGGGAAGGGGTAGGCAGGGAAGGGAAGAGACTGGGCCATCTTTGTAATGCTATGTTTATCTCCATTATAAATGTGACTTCATTGCGAGGGCTTTGTAGCCCAAGAGAGCCAAAAGAAAAAAAAACAGGTATTAATATGCATCTCCCCAGAATGTTGCAGTCAATAAGTATCCAGATGTTTTGAAATTTCCAATATGTTCTAAGTACGTTGCTATTTCATTAGGGAGGAACTAGGATTACTCCTGTACAGACTAATGATATGCGTTGTTTCCTTAGCCACAGCCTATTTCAGGATCAATTTCTCTTTATAATGCTTGTCAGTATCAGTGTTCAGGAGGACAAATTGGTTTAGCTAATCCATGTAACGTGCCATTAACAAAATACAATGTAATAAAATCAACGAGACTGATTACATTCACCATTGGTGTAGAAAGAGAATTCGTATGGAAGAGACTTGGTATGCTCTTACAGCGTGGCTTATTCTTTTGGTTTGTTTGGTTTTATTATTGTTGTTTCATCTGAGACAGAATTCACAGGATGGCTGTGAATTCACAATTGTACTGAATCTGCCACCAGAGTGCAGGAATTACAAGCGTGTTCCCTAGCCTATAGTTCCGCTCTTCACGGGAAACTAAGAGAGAACTTGTACTCTGTAAGGAGTCAAAGTTCATTGACAATTGATTATATTTGTGAAAAGCTTTTGAAATGAACCCAGATACATAATGACTAAATCTCAATGCCCAAGCATTTCCTTATTGAATATTGTTTTCCTGTTGAGAGAGTATGGATACAAACTACCAAGTGCTATGGGGCTTTTAAAAGTCTCTTTTAAACCGATGTCTAAAAATCATGGCTTGGTCTTCTCAGGAAAAGAAAATGCTCTAAGTCCCTAACATTTAAGCTTGTGTTATTGAAAAAAAACTTTCCTTTTCCTAAATAAAATTAATGTTGATAAATTCCTTGCAAAACACACTAGGTAAAATGTTCATTTTAAATTACATCCCCTGTTCATTCTTTTTCTATTTCTCTCAATCTTTGAGGAATAATTTATGATAATTTTATGAACCACTTTCTTATTTGACAATAGTTTCATTTTCACTATAAAACAAGATTACATTATCTCTTAGATTTTTTTTTCTCTTGCTTGTTTGATGGTTCAGTCTTGTTTTGTAGGGTGCTAAGCTTCACATAAGTTACACACAGGACTTAAATAAGTTTTCTCTTTCTGTTTCCGGACAGACAGCGCATCCTGCACCAGCAATTCTGCTTAATCGTCTATTAAATAAACAGGTTGAAAAGGGTACTCACATTTTTTTTGCTCCTTAATTACTCCAAGTTGGGCCCCAGCTGGGGCCCATCGCAGACAATTTTTCCTCCATCAGATAAAGGAGAACTGTTTAAAACCTTTCCACTGTTGTAAGCAATGGATGGACTTCTAAAAGCTTTGTCTCCACATTGAGATCTGATAAAGGCAAAACATTAAAGCTGAAACAAAACAAAAAGTGTTTTGAGACTTCTCCCCACCCACCCCTCTCAGTTCATTGCCCTGGTACACTTGAAGACATTCCTAATGCTTTTATTCAGTTGTCTTAAAACTGAAATAAAAATCAGCGTCTTTTTGTATGGACAATCTACTGAGTACCTAAAACCAGGATTTTGAAAAACAGTACATGCTATTGAATTATAAACTTCATGGAAGTGGAGTAGTGAATGGAAGTGAAGTTATTGATAAAGAATAAGTAATGATTAAGAGAATAAGAGAGCCTATGGGGCACAATTGTGGGTTGTGTTCCCAGGATCCTTCTCACTCTTCCTTTGTAGTTACATCCAAGCCTTCTGCTGAAAAGTAGGAGAATGGAGGCTTAAGGCTCATGAGAAGACACTGACATGTCCAAGAACACAAATACTCATGAAAAGCATGCTAGACAATTTAGAAAACCCAGAAAGGCATTAGAAGAAAATTAAGAGAGACATAACACCTTTTTTTTCCCCATTAGAGATTGCATTTCTGTCTTCTGTCTGAAGGTCAGTAAATTTTCATTTACTTTTCTAAGCTTTTGCCCTATTCTACTATTTTAGAGCTTTAAAAATGGCCACATTAAAGTCATTTAGGAAAAACACACAATGTATATGTAAAAATATAAATATAGCCTGGTGAGTTTTCATAAATTGATATTCAGCCATTATCTATGCTAATGGCAACCTTTTACTGTTTTAAAAGAATCGAATGGCTCTAGTAGCCCCGCCTTGCTTATGCAGTATGGACAATTCGTCCCTTTACCATGACATGTCATGCTCATTGATGGGGTCTCAGAGGCAGATCCAGCATGAAATCCCAATGCAGTCAACCTGGCAAGACAATAAATACATCCTTCAAAGAAAGCGGCAAAGAAACTAAGTATGAATATTTGAGGAACGGCAGTGGTTGCTCACAAAGGCAACAGTGACGAAAGCCTCTGGACTGTAAACCAGAGAAGGCTTTGAGAATACCACTGAATGGAAGAAGCCTTCAGACCGACAGACAGTGTGAGGTTCTTCGTGAGGGCTTGCTATTGCATCTAAAACCAAGGTGACATGGGTGACAAGAGGAATAAATTGAATAACCATCGCTTAGCATTAGTGGAAATGTGATTTTCTTGGGAATGGGCTGAGATTCTAGAGATAGGTGAGAAGTCTGGAAGAACAGGGGTAGGAGAATTTAGGGACATTGAATGAGAAATCCAATACACAGCACAGATCTCAGACGCAAGGAGGGAAATAATAAGGGCAATGATATTTTGTAATTAAATCAAACTTTTGTATGTATCTAGTCAGTAACATAAGGCATGCAAATCTAATGCAGAAAGAAATAAAAATGATTTAAAATATTGATAGAAATGCAGAATAGAACACCATAGGATTCATAGATATTTTGGCCACTGAGCACATTAAATATTTGTTATTAATTTTATTAGAAGCATTATCTTCTCTAAGGCTCTCATTCCTCAAAACCACAAAAAGAAAATCTAATAGCTATATTCATGAATGTTTTGAATAAAAAAATTAAGGTCCAGTGAGATGGCCAAACCTGACAACTTGACAGCCTGCATTCAGTGTCTGAATCCATGCGCTAGAAGCAGAGAACTCCCTCCCTCAAGCCACTCTCAGACCCCTGTGTGTTCTGGATAAACACCTCCCCCCAAATAAATGTAATTTAAAAACAGACACATTTTTAATTATCAATGCAGACCAGAAATGATATGCAAAGGCACATTGATAATAGGATTGAGAAAAGAATATAAAGTTAAAAGTTGATAGATTAAGAAATGAAGCCAGGTGGTGATACAGTATGCCTTTAATCCCAGCACTTGGGAGGCAGAGGCGGGTGGATCTCTGTTGAGTTCGAGGCCAGCCTGGTAGACAAGAGCTATTTCCAGGTCAGGCTCCAAAGCTACAGAGAAGCCTTGCCTTGAACACCCTCTCCCCCACCCCCCAAAAAAACCCCAATAGAATGAAATTTAAAATAGAATTAAAGCAATGCAGAAATAAAATAAAAATAAAGGTATGTAATATCTTGATTCATGATATTTAAAAGAAGTAGAGAAACAAATTCTTAAAAGTATCAGTCATAATTATATATTCATCATAGAATGTATAACTTCAGTTTTGAGTTCTCCTTTAATTATAATGCTTACACAAAGTCAATTTTTAAGCCACTTTTTAAAAAAAAATGTGTTTGTTATAAAACTAATTCATCACAATGTGGCCTATTTAAGTATCTCATTTATAATTAAACTTGTTTAAAATTTGATATATGTACACCATATTTATATCATTTTACCTATTACCCTACTACTTCTCTCTTATTCACCCGTTCTAGTCCCTCTCAAGTTATGCCTTCCTTTCTTTTGTTATATTCTTTTTCTCTTCCTCTCTCTCTCTCCCTCCTCTTTTTACCACTCCTCCTCTCTTCCATTCCCCTCTCTTTCTTCTCTTTCTCTCTTACACACGTGTACCAACACACACACACACACACACACACACACACACACACACACACACGTTTCTGTGAGCAAATTGTATTTATAGATTAGTATATATGTAAACACAACCGGTTTTGTTCATTTAGTGTTGCTTATATATATAGCATCATGACCGATTGCTTGGAATTGGATAAGCAATTAGACTTCTATCTCTGGGGATGAGTGATTATCCCTCTTTCAAAAGTCATTAGCCATTAGTAGTCACTAGTAACTCTTCATCTCAGGGTGGGGCCTTATGAGATTTTCCCCATCCACAGTGGTATGCTGATTGGTGCTGTCATTGTTCAGGTTTTGTTCAGGCAAACGTGTTGTTAATATTTCATGGGTGCAGCTTCCTTGACACAATATCACAGCAGATATTCTGGTCTCCCAAACAGCTTTATTGATAAATCTCATTTATATGTTAACGTTGAGGCATTTATTAATTATTTGTAAAATACACTCATTTGGGGACTTCATTATTTTATATTTTAGAAGACTGAAAACCTGTCTAAAACTTTGAATTTAAATTAATTTATGCTGGCAATATTTATTGCATATCATGATGGGTTTACTAAAGATATTTTCTTAAAGGTATATCACAATCTTTGACTATATTCACCCCAGAGCTTCCTCCATTGTTTCTCTATAGTATGCTTATCTTGATTCTGCTTTCATGTCATATTTGTTTTTATGATTATGTGTGTCTCTGTAAGCATCCACAAATAAAGAATGTGCGACATTTGTCTTTATGTGTTTGCTTTATATCATCTAATATGATGGTGTCCAGCTGCATTTATGGTCCTGCAAATGATATCACTTTATGAATGTGATATATTTCATATATGCATATATATATCATAAGTGCCTATTTATTCACATGTTGACAGATACCTAGGATGATTCTATATTTGATAATTATGAATGTTTCCACAATAAACGTGAATGTACCAATATGTGGTATTTTGATATATGGTCTCTTGATGTAGATCCAGAAGAAGTATAGGTAGGTAGTATGTTTTATTTTCAGCTGTTTGTAGGTCCTGCATATTGATTTCCATAGTTATTGGAGTAATTTGCATTTTTCCCAACTGTGTATAAGGGTTGCTTTCGTGTACAGTCCCTCATCCAACATTTATTGTTATTTGTTTTCTTACTGACAGCCATTCTGACTGGGGTGACATGGAATCACAGTGTAGCTTTAAGTTCGATTTCCCTGATGGTTCAGGATCCTGACCATTTTGGTCATGTCTTTACTAATCAATTTTACCTTGCCTTTTGAACTGTCGGTTCATTTCATTGGTCTGTTTACTGACTGGCTTGTTGGAATTCCTAGTTTTCAGTCTTGTATGTTCTATATGTAGTCTAGATATTACTTATTTATTTTCTTTATGGGGAGAAAATATTTTCTTCTGTTCTCTAGGCTGCCCTTGACTTGATTAGTTCCCTTTCTATGCAGATGCATCTGGATTTTATGTAATGCCTTTGGTCATGTATTTGTTCTCTTTCCTAAGCTACTGAGGACCTTTGCAGAAGGCCCTTTCCTATGCATATATAGGAACTATATGTTCCTCCAAGACACATAGAGGTTTCAGTCATACTGAGAACTTTGAATCATTTTGAATTGATTCTTGCCCAGAACACAGAAAAGGGACCAAATTCTGTTAGTCTATGAACAGATACCATTTTTAATATTGGTACACACACACACACACACACACACACACACACACACGTTTTAGAGTAGTGGATCTAGAAATAAACCTATGTTGCTGCATCCATCACATTTTAACAGAAATGCCCAATATACGCTCAGTTTTTAATCATGGCTTAGCTAGATATGCAATTCTAGTTGAAGGTACTTTTTCTAGACAATTTAGTAATAATTCTTTATTGTTTTCTTTTCATCTGTTGGGACTGTTAAAAAAACACTACTAGCTTTTATCTCTTTTATTGCTTTTAAACTAATTCTCATACTTTCCCAATAATTTTAGTTCCTCTTGCAGCCATGATTATTATAACAGTTTGAAATTTCAACAGATATGCCTATAGATGGGTCTGTTTTGATTAATCCACAGTTAGTGTGCTCTCTCTGTGAGTTCTCTCAGAGCTCCAATAATAAGCATACTCACTAACAACCTGATGGAAGGCTGGAGATTTTTTTCCTACATGTCCTTCTGAAGTTCTTGTAAGATAGCATGAAGCTTCTTAGTCTACTTCCCACAAATCTTTAAGACTGTTGATGTTACTTTTGAAATAAAATTCACCATCACAAAAACATACCCTAAGTGTTTTCAAATGGTGGTTTTTATTATATTCTAAAAGTTTTGCAACAGTAACTATTATCTAATTCAAGAACATTTTCATTAACAGAAAAGAGAATTATGTATCATTAGCTGTCTGTATCTATTCCTCATTGCCCCAAGCCCTGGCAACCAATCAATTACATTCAGTTTATATAGAATTGCCCAATGTCCATCCATGTTGTAATATAAGGCAGTATTTCATTACTTTTTATCTGTGAGTAGTATTATGTTGATCTGATAGACCTCATTTCATTTGTCCACTCATTGGCTGATGGGAATTTGAGTTGTTTACAGTTTGGGGCTATGATGAATGATGATGGTACCTTAATCATTCATGTCAAAGTTTTTGTGTGAGCATACGTTTTCAATTATCTAATTAGAAATTCTCTTCTAGAAGTAGAATTTCTGGGTGTTACTGTAAATCAATGATTTTTTTGAGAAATTGTCAGTTTTTTAAAGCAGTTGTACCAGTGTACATTCTCAACAGTGATGTATAAACATTCCAATTTCTTTACATTATAGATGATGCTTTTCATATACTTTTCTTTTAAAACTATGGCTGTCTCACTAAGTGTAAAGCGACATGGCTTTGTGGTTTTGATTTGCATTGCATTTCCCTATGGATAATAACGCTGAGCCTCTTTTCATGCACTTAAAGGACTTAACATCTTTTCTATGGAGAAACGTCCACCCAAGGTTATTGCCTTTTTTCTTTCTTTCTTTTTTTTATTGCAAAAAGAAGAAAAAAAAAACATAAACAAAAAACAAGTTTCCACCTCCTCCCAGCCTCCCATTTCCCTTCCCCTCCTCCCACCCTTGGGTTTGCTTACTGCTGAGTTATAAGAATTTGCAACTCCTCACACTGGATGATAGAGTCTTTTTGTTGTTCTAGAATAACATATTTCATAATTACTGAATTATGATATAGATACCTTCTTATGACATAGATACTAGACTCTTGCTAAGTATATGATTAAAAAGCAGTTTTTACCCAGTCTACTAAAGCTTTTGTTTTATTTTGTTTTACTCAAATATTCTTAGCTTTGTTTTTCTTCTTGTTCAGTCATTGTTTCCATAGTTATGCTAACATCTTTCTTTCATTATCCTCTCACTTCATCATTGGCTGACTTCTTCACAAACATATTTATAAAGCATCTTGGTTAGTCTGTAGGTGAATTAAGGTCTCTTTGCCACATCCTACTCAGATAAGGTTATATGCTGAATTAAGTCTGCTCTGAAAAAATGTTTCTGAAAATTAGATATGAAACATTAGACATTTTTTGGTATGGAGATTTTTAGGACCAGAAGCTTGCTTATACACCATTAACCACCTAAACATTGAGTGTCACAGCAATACTAGAAATGACTTTCAGCTTATGGAAGAGGTTCCCTAAGTCCTGGTAATCTTTGATATGTTGATATTGGGGTTCGCTTGGGGCTGAATTGATGGTAACCTGGCAAAATGCTTAGCTATGTCTGTAGAATTGAATGTTTCATGTGGGTTCTAGGTTTTGCCAAGTAACAAAAAATGATTAGCATGCCTTTATTTTATCTCATAAAGGTTTTTGAGCTTTTCTCTCATCTATTCACCATGCTTTTGAATTTTAAAATATTTACATACTTAAAATACATGATGTTACACTATGTGGGTTGATTGTGCTTCTAATAGCCATGTAACAGCTAACAGAAACCCAGTGTCTCCTCTTGAGTTCTTGATTGGGAGAGTCCAAGATAAGCTCAAGATAGTATGAGCTGTTGCTCTTTGCCCTTCATTGTGTTCCAGAATGTTAAGGTAAACCCCATAAATGAAGACACCATGCACTTTGGACACAAACCTTGGAGGAATATAGCTAGAACTTACCTGGAAGCTTTCCCCATGAGGACTGACTCCCCTCAGTATTAGAATGTGCTATCCAAAGTGCAAAAGGGGAAGAGCAATCTATAGTTGACCTACCCAGCTATAAGGCCTATAGACCACAGTAGGGACCAGAATAGCAAGAAATACCTAATGGTTCAATAGTGACATTATTATCTTGGGGTAATCAACAGTTCTGTGATTTGATTTAAGGCCCACTTACTATGAGGGAATTCATGTCTGGTACTGTAAACCTAATCAGTTGCTGATAGTTGGAGCAGTTACTGACCCTAGAAGAGAACCTATCATTTCAAGTTCCCTACTAATATTATCTCTAACTATGTTTTAAACATTTATCCTTATAACCCACAGATAAGAGCAATTTTCACCACTCATCAAAGAAGTTTCCTTTTGCAACGCATGGAACTATTTTAGGATCTAAACTTGTTGAAAACGCAGAGCATCAGTGCCTGTGGGATGCTCAACCCCAATCAATGTATCTGTTAAGCCACCCCTACAACTAAGGTTCAGAGAAAATTGCAGAAGAATGGATGGAAAAGTCATAAGAGTTAGAGGACCAGGAAGCCTGCCACCAGGCAGTATCCACTGAAAATGTTAGGAAAGCTACACCCAGGAAATCTCAAGAATAAGGTTGCCTGAACAAGATCTATATAATGACATCAGGGGATATGAATAGGAGAAATTCCTCAAGATCTCAGCCCTAGAGCAAGAGCTACATGTGGCCACTGGCTGCTGACAGAGAGAGAATCAGTTTTCTTCTGGAAGTACCCCGCAAATCAACTGTCTAATCACAAGTGACCAGCCCAGGACACATGTACTAATAAGCAATGTTAAGTAGATTAAGTAGGTTGTGTAAACATGTATGAGCACACACATGTATATATAACAACACGATGTATTGTTATATAATGTACATTTGTACCAATAATAAAGAGAGGTCATGAATTTGAGAGGGAGTCTGAGGGCACAGGAAGAGTTGGGACGAGAGGAGGGGTGGAGTTACATAGATGCAGTGTTTATATGTGGAGTTATCGAGAAAAGGCTATGAGGGCTGTTGAAAAAAATTTTGACATACACTGGGGATTTTGTACTATTTTTCTCTTGGCAAGGTTCCCAGGCAATAACATAGGAAGTAGAATATTTCTGAAGCATCAGCTTTAGTACCAATATTGACGAGTTACAAGTGCTAATACGGTAGAGATGTAGACACCAGTTGTTACTGTGTCCTGAGATCGTCCATCCTGTCTATTTCTGCCACCTTTGGACACATCCCTGAGTAGGTTGACCTCTGGGTGCTAAAGAGCTCTTTGTTTTTCCTCCTGATGTGTTGGAATGTGAAAGAACAGTGGGTCTTTGCTCTGCTGCATTCCACTGGGACCCTTCCAACTCCAGCTCATTAGAAACACCCCCGAGTCTGAGGGCTATGATGTCATATGTCAAAGCAATGAAGTAATTGTGGTAGGCCAAGGCAAAAAACAATTTAAATTTTTTTTTCAGCTTTTGGGAAATTTTCTTATATGTTTCAAATGGAACTCACGCCTCTTCTGTGTTACTGCTTGTGTATTCACAGGGTAAGAAGTGGAGTCCGGTGAATGGGATCAGCCTGGAAGGAGCTCAGGGGACACTGATGTGGATGAGCACCCTCTTTCTTTATTTCCAGTCCAGGTACGTGGTATATTAGTCATATTCTGGAAGAATGAATGAGAAGGCTACAAGGAGCTCTTCAGGAGAATCTAACAGTGTAATAGCCGAAGAAATTAATAGCTGTATTATCACTCCAACCGGTCCTTTGTTTAAATAGTTTTGGAGGGAAAATTAGTAATTTGGAATTGATATTTCTATAAGTTTCATCAGATGGAGTCTTTCTATGAAGTAGCATTTTCTTGTCTTTATATTTTTGAGGAAAACAGAAGGCCATGATTAGCTCTTAAATTTCTTTTATACTGGTACACTTTTCAGAAACACATTAAAATGAATCCACAAAATTTTGTACAGACTCCTAACTTTAGATACAAGGTTCTATATGTCTTGAATCACACTCCGAGCAATGAACTTGGCTAGTGAACATGTTTTCACAGACCTGTTCTGAAAAGAGACTGGGGCACCTCCCATCATCATCTAAGAATTACAGGCAGAGGAAATAGAAGTGCAGCTGTTTAGTCTAGAGAGGGAATTTTAGTAAAACCCTTCCTATTATCTCCCTTTCATTTTTTCTCAAATCTGATTTTGTAACAGTAATTTATGAAATGTTTTGCTTTGAAATAAACAAGGCTATTTGTGATTCTCATTATATTCTCAGGATGGTATATGACACACAATGTTCAGAATCCTCCCAAAGCTTTACAAGAATTTTACTCACATTAATTCTCCAAATTAAAAAGTTGTGCATAAAGATTCAAGATTAATAAGGATGTAAGTGGGAAAGCCATGGATATATTACTTAAGTGGTTCTCCTGTCCTGGTCAGCTAGTGTCTAACTTTCAGAATAAACTGATTCTTTATTTTTTTCTTTTTTTACATGTGGAATTAAATAAATGTTACCACCTTCATGGTAATAATGCATTAGTCAGATTTTGCTGTAATGTCATGTAACAAACAACCCCAGATTTCCAGTGGCTTATAATTATAATTATGACTAAATATATAATTGTTTGCTCATTTGTTTGGAAAAAGCAGAAATGATCTGCCAAACAAAATTGATTCAAATATATATATTTGAATCAATATATATTGCTGAAGAAGAAATGCAAAATGCAAGAAAACAAAATGAGCTCAGATTCATTTGATATGATGAATGGCCTGCTGTTTCCACCCTTTCCCCTCCTCTTTTTTTTCTCCTTTACTGTATTAAGATAGTGTCACATCCTGTCATTCAGCGTGGCTTGAAAACCACTGTGCAATCGAGCCTAGCCACAAACTTGTGGTAATCTCTGACTTGAGCCTTCTGAGTGCAGAAATTACAGATGTGAGCTACCTGACCCGACTATCACTCCTCTCTTTCTCTCTGTATTCCTCTTTTGAAAGGGTCTCACTCTTAGTCCACACTAATGTCAAACTTGTGATTCCACTTTCCTCAAGCTTCCAAAGTTCTGGGAGTATAGGCGTCTGCCACTACACCAGGTTATATTCATGATGTTGCCTAGCCAATGTTTTCAATTACTTACCCCATTAACCTCTCAATAGCTACAAAAATAGCTTGATACTTTTCACTTTTGTAATTTATGTCTCAACCCAGGTCTTCCAACGATGCTGGATCTTTCATGTGTGTTTATGTCTGGAATCGCCTACACAACTTTTCACACATGGGCCCTCTCCTGACCTCTTTCAAACTGATGGCAACTCAGGTCTCACCTTTCGTCTCGTGTGCTTCACACTTTAGTGTCTTTCATGGACTGGATTCTATTTTCTCATCGCCCTGCGTTGTTTCCATCCCTCCCTTATATTCGTTTGCTATACTCACGTTGCAAAGATCCCCATAAAAATAGCGCTTCTGGGTTTTTATTTCAAGGTTCTGAAAACATTGGCTTTCTTTGAAATTCAGAGACATTTAATAATTTTTGGGGCACCAAATCTAAACAAGGAGCCAAACAAAAATAATAACTAAGAAACGTCTGAAATACAGTGTTCAGTAGATTTTGTGAATATATTTGATAACGTATAGATGGATATCTTTTTAATCTTTGTGTTTTCATTTTAATAATTATGAATTCTTTTAAAAATATCTTTGTTATGTTTCTGTACCAAAAAAAGCTACTTAGAGGAAAGGACTTATTGTATTTTATACATATACAGGCCATAGTTCATCACAGAGGGAAACCAAGGCAAAAACTCAAGGTAGGAACCTAAAGCAACAACAGTGAGGCTTCCTAGTTCTCTGACTTGCTCAGGTAGGGGTCTTATGTATTCAAGCTCATCTGCCTAAGGATAGTGCCTCCCACAGTGAACTGGCCCCTGATACATTAATCATTCATCAAAAGAGGCTCTCATAGACCAATCTTATGAAGTCAATTTCCTCTTCCCAGGACACATTAAGGTATGTTGATTTGATAATAAAAGTCAATCAGAACAATGTTCCAAATGGTACTAGGCTGCTAAAGTTGTGACTGATGAGTTAACATAGTACAGGAGGCTTCAGCAATCAGATTAAATACAAGCCAAGCTAAAGATAAATAGTAAATTAGTAATAAAATAAAATAGAATCATACAAATATGGTTCAGTTGATGGAACAAAATGATAGAGGATTGGCATTTGTTCTAAAAGTGATAATGGGTGTGAAGGAGGACCAAAATAAAAATGGGAGATAGATCATCAAAGATAACTTGTGGTGTGATTCTTATAATATTAGACTGATTCAATCTGTTTCTTTCTTAATGGAGAATGGTCAAGCTTATGGTGATAATTTTATTAGCTGATTTTTTTATGAATTAACAAAGAACCTCAAATAAGTCAGTGACTGATAACAACTAATTATTTATTCCATAATTCTAAGGTCCAGTGATTTGGGCTTGGCTTGACTGGATTGTTTTCTGGTCTGCTTATCAACTGTGATCAGTTGCTAGCTTGCCAGGAGAAGTGCATCATCTAGAACAGCAATGACTCAAGAATCTTTTCTCTGTTCTCTACTCCATATGGTCATAGTCTCTCATCTAGGAGGCTAGCGAGGTTATTCTTTTAGAGACTGAAGCATTTTTAAAAATAATATAAGCAAGCACATCCCTTTGATGCTTAGATCTAGAACTATCACAACAGACATCTTCTACTTTTCCTCTTTAGCCAGAAGAAAAGTAAATATTCAAATATAACACAATTTATTAGATGGAGAAGTTGCAAAGTCACTTTTTGAAAGATGTGGATATAACAAAGGATGAATGATTGCTTTCAAACATAATATATAATTAGTTGGAGGGTTTGGAATGATTCAATTCTTACAAACTGAAATAGTAAGACAGACTATAGACTTAATTGAAGTCAAGTGAAGTTTGAGACCATAGAAATTATTGGGATCAAGTGATAGTTGAAGCGTGTGGACCACTAATAAAACTAATTTAACAGGTCAGGAGATATAACATAGAGGTAAATTAGTGTGTGCTGAGTAAAAAATGATACTTGCATTGTTGAGAAAGAAGAACCCCAGGACTCAACAGTGGTGACGTTGTAAAAGGATAAATCTCCAGGTGAAGAGCTAGGATGCTAGGATTGTGCTTCTGACCAACCAGTGGGATAATAACACCATTAATTGGGGTGAAAGAATGAGGAAGGAGACTTGGTTGAGATCTGCTTTGGGTAGACGAGTTGACATGCTAATGATATACCATGTATCTGCATCTAGAAGGAAGTTTGAAATTTGTATCTGGAACTCAGTAATCAAATCAGGGTGAATTTATGTGTCGTTCATATACTGGTAAAAAGTTGTTAGCATGGGAGAGCAAGTAGTACTTATGGAACATGTTTCTCAGACTCCCACCAAGGCAAGCTTTTTATATGGTAAGAACCAAGTTGAAAATAGTTCAGACAATAAGCAAACAATGTGCAGTCCACCTGCTATACTTAGGGGCAGCACGTTTCATTTATTGCTAAGCTCCGTGTCACACAAGAAATTATAATGGAAGTCAGCTAGGAGTAGAGGTTAATAATGAAAAATGATTCTCTTTGAAAAACACCTCTGTGACAGTGTCTGATCAAGGTAATTTTCTAGTGTTGGCTCATGAATTATAACAGCCATCTTCTAAACTGAGTATTCTTTCTTCTCCCACATCCCAGAGGAGCACTCTGAGGTTTGTAGAGTATCTTTCCTCTGAGGATTTTCCAGGCCAGAGTTTATGATGCTGATTTAGAGGCTACTACTGTCTAGAAACCATGGATACCAATATCTAGTAATCTCTGTTTATAATCAAGGCTCTCAGTGTCGTAGAAAACCCATGAATGGTGTGTGTCATATTCAATTTCAGTCCATAAGTTTGGAGAGTGTGTGTTAGATATATTTCTATATATAGATGAGGATGAGATAATAGTCAAGCTGTGTTAAGAATTGAGTTATTGATTTAGATTCTCTCTACTGCTTCAAATGGTGGTTCCACCTGGTTTTATAGTGTGGATATGGTTTATCATTTGAACCATACTGATTAATGATACCTTTGCTTTTGCAGTTACAAGACTGATCTGATATTTTAAGACAAACACTAATAACACTTTCCTTTCTTTTCTTTTTAACATGTAGTGTTCAGATATTATAAGATATTAGGCCACAAAATATTGAGAAAATAAGCTATTGACTTTTATTCTCTGTTAAACAGACTCAGAGACACATTTAAATAGCACAGCTATTTTAAGGTCCTTTACAATTATGATATTTTCTCAACCAAGTCTAAATTTCCATGTTCTTTTAACTTCTTGCCTATTACCATGCTCTCTGTTTATCTTTACTTCCTTCAAATATACTGTTGATTGGATATTTGTGTGTGTGTGTGTGTGTGTGTGTGTGTGTGTGTGTGTAAACTCTTGCTTAAAAGTCATGATAGAATCAAATCCCATTTGGGGTCACTTGTCTCCTTATTTGGAACCTAGATCCATGATTTTTGTAATAAGATGATTGGCTAATTGTGTAAACATGGTCCTTCTCTAGTCCTTCCATCCGTTATTATTCTGATGTGCCAGCTACATGCTGTGAAGATATGAACTGTCCGGTTGCATCGGACATGATTCTTCCTGGGTATAAGCACGTGAGAAACCCAGCCTCTGGGTCTGAACCCTGGCCTTTGCCCTTTGTAATCAGTTGCTTTATTATGTTCTTGACAGTCTTGCTTCCTTGGCCGCCTAAGGCTCTGATTTGTTGGGCAGTGACAAATTCCACCCAATTAAGCCCCATGTATTATTTCTGCCAGTACTTTCAAAATATCACTTCACGTACCAGGTCGTTCTGCCAAGGGCCATGCCACTGGCATGAGATGCACCCTTCCCTTTATGGCAGGTCAGAAGGCCAAGGCCCCACAGTCCATAAGTGTAAGCTAGCAGCAATCCCAGGGACCTGTCAGGCTTCCCAGGATTTCTTATAAGGCTGATGTTTGTGCTTGCCTTTCACTTTGGCAGATCTGAGAATTTCCACCCTTGTTGATCCATCTTCCATAGCCGCAAAGCTGACTGAGACCTCTGGGGTCTCTAAAGTGTGTGGGTGACTCTGGAAAACATTTCTGGTACCAAACAGTGGAAAATGTCCCCTGCCAGGATGGGATCTTTTGGGAAGTGCCTACTTTGATCCAATTAAAAGTGTTTTATTGCTCAGGGTCTGCTACTTGCTGAAGCTTTGCTTTCCTCGGCTCGGCTTTGTTAAGTGAATGTTTATTGTGCTCACTAATCTTTAGCTCTGACAGTCTCCTGGCCAATGGAATCACAAGTTCAAACGATGGACACAAAATACATCGTATTTATTATACTCTTAAGATGTTTTCAATAAAGCAGACAGCATCTGCTTTGCCAAGTGGGTGTCATGACTGTTCCGAGGTTTTGGCTAGTTAGCAGTCTGCCAAGGCAAACATGCTGTCCTCAAGCCCTCTTGTGGGTGTCCTCTACCTCAGCGCCTCCTACACAATTATGTTTGGCTTTTAGAGGAGACAGACCCAAGCCCCTTGGACCAAGGAGAGTAGCTCCATACATTCGTAGTGCCTAAGACAATTTTTGTTCCATGCTTTGAACATTTCCATCTTTCCCTTGAGAGTAATCATCTCGTTTCATAGTCATTGAATAATCACCACATGCCAGGGCTGTGCTGAAAAATTTGTCCAGATCATTATGTTTTGCCTTCAAATCACGGATGAGGTAGGTGTTGCTTTTCCTCCAGTTTTATAGATGATGAACTAAGGCATAGAGAAAGTGATGGGCTTTCTTAAGATTACACAGCTACTAAGTGATGGACTGAGGATACGCGTAGTCTTGACAATCACACGAGACCTTTCCTGGAGCAATGCAAAAACAGACTATAGGTGAAGTTTTGATTACGTGAATGGATAGAGATCATTTGAACTTTTTAGCCAAGGAGCCTGTTTTTGAGACTACCCAAAGAATATTCTGTTTTCATCCTTGAAATGCTTATGAAAAGCCTTTCTAGGCAGAGTGTGTAACACAGTTACAACGTTGGTCCTGCATGCAGTTTTAGTGGCTTTCCTCTCTGCTTCCTTACTTTACACCTTTGGTTACCTGATTCAGCCTTACTCATCCCTGCTTAGGATCTGCTTCCATGAAGTGCACTTTCTGGCTCTCTTACATACATAGTATGGTGTTTTAACTTGGGAAACCGTTGGACAAATCTGTTTCTTCAATCACTTGAAAGATGCCAGCTGGTCATGTCTATAGTAAAACAACTGCCTAGATCCCCAGCTTAGAACGCTACAATGAGTTGACTTATTTGCCAGCTATAGGTATCTGTACACAAGGCAGGGAATCACATGCTACAACCACTTGCAAAGGGAATGGAAGGGAAGTTTGGTGAGGAACACAAGGTATTTCTGTGATCTAGCCTTTGGTTGGATGGGTTTGATATAGAAAATTTCCACTCCCTCCTGAGGAATGTATCTACTATTAATTAACATTTCTGGCACCACCTGTGACAAACTAAGCAACTGTATCAAGGCAGAGATCATTTAGATCTAGCAACAGGATCCCAGTGAAGCATCTCAGAGAACACTGATGCCTTTGAGAGACACCGTCAGGCCTCTCCGCAGTGCCCAAACCACCCGTGGTATTGATAGCACAGAGGGAGCAGCATTGTCTCTGGAGCGGATCACCTTACAGAGGAGCACTGCCCTTCTCCCATGGGCATACCCAAGACACTCTCAGAAGAGCTGCACCATTCGAGCCTCGGAGAAGCACTTTGAAGTTGAGTGACCTCAATAAGATTGTGAGAACAGGAAAAGGTGGAGCTGGTATCCAGATAAGAGAACATCAAACGTCTGTGAAAATCAAGATAAAGAAGAGCCAACTGAGAATGAGGTTTCATATTCATTGAAAAATAGTGTCTTAGATAGTGAATATAGAGAGTGTGCTACTTGAGACAGATGCTACCTATCCTGTTCACTGCAAAAGTAGGTTAACAAGAAGGGAAGAAAGAAGGAAAGGAACGGGAAAGAAGGAAGGAGAAGGATGCAGGGAATGACAAGGAAACTAGAGAACATGGGAGTAAAGGATAGAAGGAAGAGGAGGGGGAGAAAAAGGAATGGAAGAAAGGATGGGGAAGGGAAGAAAGAAGGAGAGTGGGAGAAAGTAAGAAGTAAGGGAGAAAAGAGAGGACCCAGATATTGAGGGAGGGAAGAGAGGCCTTACACAATAGGGGGTTCCAAGCCGCATGCACACTTGCAGAATGCAGCTGCAATAGGAAGATGGTAGAGACAATAGTTTGATATAAACACAGCTGTATTCAGATAGTCCAATGTCTGCTAATGTTTGTCTTTCCTTCTCTCTTTGGTGGGCAGGGAGGCCACTTGCTTTTTGCAAGGTCCTGGGACCTCCCTGGTCTTCTGTTATCAAGGAAGGATATGTTTAGGAATGACAGAAGCATTTAGTTCCACCGTTAACACCCTGGGATGCTGGGGCTTTCAGTGGAAAGTAAGGATTTAAATTGAAGGTTTAAGTATTCCATTAGCGTTTCTTGATCTCTGCCACATAATTAAAAAAAAAAACACTTCTGAATCCTGTGAGTTTCTCCCCTCGTGTTTAAATCACGACTCTGAAATGACGCCTTTGTTTGTGACAGTCTGTGGTGAGTGTTGTGAGAGAACCCTACCTTTCCAAGCCCGGCAGGTAACCCCGGGCTCCCCTCTTCTGAGGATCTTGCGGATGCTCAGCAAATATTGCTTGGTTGCCATGAATTAAAAATATAATAATTATTCTCCCAGAGTTCTAGACATATTTTATAGGCAATAGATCTAAATATACTTAAAAGTGCTGCTATTTAAGAGAAAATCATAATCCTAGAACTGGAAAAGAAGTCTACAAGAAAATGCATTTTAGATTTTGGAGGTGCAAGCAAAGACATGATGAAAAAAAGACTATGAAATAAAGTGGTGAGACTCAGGTAAAGTCTATCTTTTATATTGATATAAGAAATTAAAGTGAGAGACTGGAGTGTCTCCATTTCAAAGAAAAACCAGCAGAGCAGGTGTGTTTTATATCTGTAAAAACTCATGATTTCATAAAACTTCACCCTTTGCTCAAAGTCTTGCTGCTAAGTTTACATTTGTTCAAAATCAAACGTACTATTACAGACCATGTGACAGGCAGTGACAAAGGGGAGAAGTGATGAGACATGACAGTCTAAACGGAATGGGACCTAATGAAGGTCTTTCAGGTTATTGTTTCCTTCCCTGCACAGATTAGTGTCAATGGCACTTGTTCTTTATGCATGGAAGACTGAGCAAATGTGTCTGAAGAGTGAGATTGGAGTCACTGCACAGAGACTTGTAGGACCCGTACTGCAAGGGATGGGCAAAACCAAGTGCTTTGTCTCTGTTTGTTTATCCCTAGAAGATTCATTCTCATTGGTGACCCATAGTTACTTATTTCCAGTGGCTGCAAATAACTTTCTAGTGAGGAGAACATCAACGTTCTCAAGGGTTTTGATTAGGTGGGTCAAAGTGTTGTCAACTAGTACAATAGAAGCGAAAGTGAGCTTAAATAAATAGCACATGTAACTGAAACTCTGCCCTTCAGTAAATCACTGCTGGATGGTCTTACTCGAATCCACAGTTTCTCAAGTTTATAAGCTGTCTGGAGAGACATTGCTTAATATTTATTCAATTACTTTAAGTGGAAATAAACATTTGCTCTTTCAACTTATGAAGATTATTCAACCTGTCTTCCCTTGGCAGTTCTGCATTTAACTACTATGTTTTGGTTTTCTCACTGACCATAAAATTGTCCTAGATAACCTAATATTTTTCATTCATGCTGACTTGTACGTGCTTATCTGGAAGCAGTGGGGACGAAGATCCTTAGATCACAGGTTTCATCAGGGGAATTAAAGTTGTGGTGCCATTCTTACACCATATTTCTGTCAAGGCAGAAAAAAAGTGACAATATAATAATAAAAAAAATACAGTGGTTGACTAAACTCAAAATCAGTAAGAAAATAAAGAAGTGAAGAATTGTGGATTGTCATGATTTTTGCACCATATAAAGTTGTGTTCACATGAAAGAACTACTTGGACCCGAGGCTCATTTTCAGAAGTCACAGAGCAGTGGACTACTAGTTGAATGATTTAGCAAATATTTTTCTGTTTTATAATCATTTTTGTTTTTTAAACTAAAATATAACCAAATTATTTTCTCCTTTCCTTTCTTCCCCTACTCCTCTCATAACTCCCTTGCTGCTTGTCGGAATCATGGCTGCTTTTTCTTTAGTTGTTTTTGTTATGTCTAAACATAAATATGTAAATACAACCTGTACTGTTTATTTAGTATTGCTTATATGAATATGAGCAATTGGTATCTGATAGCCAAATAGGGGGTCTTTATAAGTGTTATAAACAAGAATAAAATTTGTCATATGCTGACACGTATGATGAAAAACTATAAGATAAGGGACTGGAGCATGAGGTAAGTGCTGTTTAAATAGTGTGGTGGGGAATGATTTGTTGTAATCCCTTTGGGCTGAGACCTGATATAGTGAAAAGGGAAGACTGTGAGCATGTGGGGCAAGAGGGAAGGGGAACACTCAAAGATCCAAAGCAGAATGTCAGTAAAAGCAGAAATGCTTCAATGAATGGACTGGATAGAGCAAGAAGATGGCCTAGATTAGGGTCCATGAGGTTTTGGTGTCTGTCTTATGTGGAGCCCTGTGGAATTGTTTGTCAAGTATCCTGGAAGGTCACTGGAGTCACTAAATGACTAGATCTGACACCATCCAAGCGTCAGGCTAAGGGGAAGCTCAGAGCTGTGGTAGTTAATCTTCAAGTCCTCACTACATTTCCAACGGAGTTATAGAAGTGCAGTAGGTTTGGATTTTGGAATAACTATGAGCTGGGAATATACATTTCTGAGTCACCACTGTGAAAATATTGACTACAGCCAAAAGATGCAATCAATTAAGCAATTACATAGAGGAGGCAACAGCCAGCGCTTAGTAAGAGTCGAGTATGGATCGATAAAGTTTAATTTCATGGGATAAATACTTTAAAATATCAACAGGGCTACCGTCCTCTTTCAGTGTTTAAGATATTGTTCCTGTGTCCCTTATTACTTCTTTGTAAGAGAAGAAGAGGGGTATAAAGGTGATTTTTTTTCATGCCTAAAATGTTTATTAAAGGTCTTGTTGTAGAATATGAGGGTCAGGATCACTGTGGTTTGACAAGGATCATAAATTTTAGTGTATATTCTACCAATGCTCTTCTATATGGAAGACAGCCTCTTTTGGGCTGATAAACTATACTTATTTCCTCTGTGTTTTTTCTCCCAGGTAGAACCTTGGTCTGAAGATACTGATTCAGCCTTTAGAATGGTAATCTGGGCTACCCCAGTGATGTATATTCTTTTTCATTCAAACCTGGTTGGTGGAGATGATCACCCTCTTTCCTCCTTCAGCTGGGTGGATCTCTGTGCTTTCTTTGGGAAAATGATTATTTTCTATATTTAAGGAAGGAGTTTTGAAGCATGTCAGGCAAGAATTCAGTCTTTCAGTTGATTATCCACATAAAATTGTGTTTTGGACAATGATTACATATTTGCCATGCTTTCCCCCCTTTTATCTGCAATTCACCATGCTTTTTTATAAGGGGAGTAGCAAGAAGAGGAGGAATAGGCATAGGTGGAAGCAGAATTCTTTATGAAACACTGCTAGTGAGCATGGTGGGTAGTAGCTCAGTGGTAGAGTGCTCGCCTAGCATGTGTAAAGGCCTTGGTTTGATCTTCACTTTTAAAAAACTAAGAGAGAGAGAGAGAGAGAGAGAGAGAGAGAGAGAGAGAGAGAGAAGAACAAAGGGAACCCTGCTACAAATTTGTGGATTCCCAAATACGATGAAACACCTAATGCAATGTGGGTTTTGTAAAAGCCTTTGACTCTTCCTACCTGACTAGACTAGTTCCTCCAGGGCAGGGATGGTGCTTTGGTCGCAGAGGTATTCCCAGTGACTAACATGACCTCTGGAACATGGGAAGCATTCTTCAAAGCTTCCTGAATGAGGATCAGAGGTTGTGCTCATGGCATAATCCATCTACTTGGAAAGTGAGGTGATATCATGTTCGCACAATAGGCTATCTCTTCTTCCTTTTTACATGCTCTGAGATCTCACCTCTTCCCCAATGACCCTTTCATTTTTTATCTCTCTTGAGGTGACAGCATTGTGGTTTTGGTCCGAATAAGACAAGTTCCATCAATGAACCTTCTGTCACTTCTTATGTTATTTAATATTCTCTGAGACTGTGATCCATTGTGAAATTATGTTCTCTACTTGACTGTGTAAACCACTGTAAGCCTGCTGTGTTGTCGCCCCAGCACCCAGAGTTACCTATGGATACTCAGCCCTACACACTCCTGATTACACACTTCTTTTTTTGCTAGAATTAGATGTCCATCTTCTTTCTGCTCACTCAGCCTTTTCTCTTTGGAATGGCCTCCATTCAGTGGACTAATGACTTTCTCAGCACATCTTTCCCAATCAGGACCTGTGTTACCTAGTCTGTGCTTGTCACTTGCTTGTATTGTTTGAAGACACTATTTGGAGGTTTTCAAAGTCTATTCTTTACAAGAGATACCTGGACGGCTGTTTATAATGGATGGATGCTTCTTATTCCCCGGTGTCTGATTCACCGGGTATAGTGCAGAGCCTAAAGGTTTGCATTTATAATAACACTGGTGATGTTGATCCTGGGGCCATATTTTGAAAATCACTGGACAAGTAGTGCTCAGTCCTTACAGTACATTAAAAAAAAACAACTGGGAGAATTTTTAATATAGGCAAGGTTCATTCCCTTTCAGAAGACTTTTAAATTAGAATCCTTGGGTAGAGAAATACAGTATTGTCATACAGCAAAGTAACTGCTCTTTTCTCCCCTGAAATTGGCACAGCCCTATAAATTGGCCATACTGGAGACAACCACATCCTTAAGATAGCTGACGTTTTCATAATGTTAGTAGACTGTATAGTTTGTTTGTTTGTTTTTTTTTTTTGTGAATGATTCCTGAAATGTGACCCCAAACTAGTATCTTTGGCATCTCCTGACCCCACATCAGACAGACCCACAGATCACAGGCATGGCCTTTGTTTGTAGTCTAGCACTCTGTATTTCTCAAGCTTTTCTGGTGATTTTGATGTGCTTTCAGATTTCTGAACCACTACGCCATTGGGTGATATTGTGGTCTGGTCTGAAATGTCCGACTCAGGTTTGCATGCTTAAACACTGGGTTCCTAGATAATAGTTCCGTTTGACAAAGCTGTATAGAACCTCTGGGATGTGAGGCCTAGCTCGAGATGGTAGGTCACTAAGGGTGTGTCTTTGAAGGTTGTTCCTCTGCCCCGATTTTGGTTTTCTTATCCTCTAAGATGTTTGGAGCCTCCACCAGCTGCTGCCTTGAACTCTAATATACTTCCACCATGATGAACTGAGGCCAGGATCCAAAAGAAACCTTTCCTTGTCTAATCTGCTTTGCTCGTATCTTGTCATGGTGATGGGAAAAAGCAAGTATGTGGATTGATAGTTACATAGGGCAGTCTCAAAGCTGTGTAGGACGTTTATTAGGGAGCCTTAAATTTATCAGAGCCCACTCCGCAGATATTTGGATTAAATTGTCCTGGGAGGGCACCTGTAGTTTTTAAAGCACTGTAGTTGGTTTTATGGCTTATCTAGTATTGCAACATGATAGAGATAAGCGTTTTGAAACCAATTAATCCAAGCACTTATAATAGCCTAAGCTCAATTTCCACATGGATGAACAGACCTTCTGGCTGAGCAGAAATTTTATAAATGGACACACCGGTCGCAGTTACCATCACTGAGACATAACTCCTTAGACAGAGGAAAGCGAAGCACATAGTAGTAAACATTGTAGGTAGCTGCTACGACTGGAACATGACAGAGAGTTTGGTGAGTCACAGTGTAGAAAGAGACAGCCATCTGATAGGCTGAATGCAAAAAGGGCCGCCTTTCCCTCCTTGGATCTATGCTCCTTTGCCATAAAGACGCCATGGGTATTTCCTGATCTTTGTGTCTGAGCAGACACTGTGCCTTGATTTTATTGAGAACATTTAGCAGAGGTGACATTTGTGCCAATCACAACAAGGCCTTGTGAGCGCCCTTGTACAATTAAGCTCACTTGGAATCCTATTGATATTAGGAGAAAAAGCTTGATTCTGAAGACCCCATGAAGTAACATATCCCAAATCCACAACTCCTTACCAATCCAACAACTGACATCTACTTGAAATCTGAAGAACCAGCTGGATGGCCTTAGCACATGTTTCTGACTGGCAGAACAAGGAGCCAAATGAGCTGCTTGTTTCAAGTCCTTACATTTTAGGCAGTTCATAAGGTAACCAGGCCTAACTGTTACTGATTAATCTAGGTGCCCTTGAACAGCATGGGAGACAATTAATTTAGTGGTGCCCAACCTTTGGGTTCAAGAAGAAGGCAGGGTTACTGAAATCAGACACCATTAGTGATGTTGAAAGCTTAAAAGTCAAAAACAAGGCTTTAGAATGCATGTTATCCAGCAAGATATTTTTAATAAAAACTGTTTTTATCTCCAGGAAAAGGAAGTATTATGATTCACAGGAAACAGGAAGGACCTAGGTTTCTTCTAGAAAACTTGTGGAGGTGATCAGGACAAAAAATGTTAGTGGGCTGTATAGCTTTCTGAAAATGGTTCCTGAGATGTGGCCCAAACTAGTATCTTTTGCATTAGGCAGACCCACAGGATCACAGGCATGGCTTAGTGTACATCACAGAGCTGGTGTGCGAGTCAGAAGGACTTGATTGGGGTCGTGATGTTTAGTGGGGATAAATATCAGGTGACACAGACTCGCCCATGTCAGTCCTTCAGCGTCCTCTCTTCCTGAAGAGCATGCCCCCCCTGAGAGTAATGGCAGCATTTTTTTCACTGATACCCGTATGGCATATTTACATTTTCTTGTCTTTTTTTTCTCTTCTGATTGAGAGGATCTAAGGCTCCTTTTTGTTTCTCAAGGAATTGTTAAAAGTTCTAACTTGAGAAATACTAAAATAGTAGCAATAAAATTCAGAGTACCTATGCAGAATGATAAATATTTAAAACGAGTAAAGGATTTAGAAATGGAATATCGCTCTCAGTCACACATAGCAAATAAAATACCATTTCTCAGCATCATGTGCCACATACTCTTACAGTTCATCTGATGCAACATCTGATGCAAGCTATTAGCTCATGTAATTGAAAAGAGATGATATTAGTTCTGCCTCGATCAGGACTTCCATTCCTTTATCCCGAGATCTCTTTAAGTTCAACTTTTCTCCTTGTTTTGTCTTTCCCTTTCAGTAGCTTCTCTTTTGGTATCTAGAACAGACTCAAGCCTCTCAATTATACACACCTTGTAAGAGAAGGAAATAGTGTATGAAGGGCTTGTAAGAATAAACCCAGGTCATTTGTCTATTTCTGAATTCATCACTGCGGCTGTAAGAAAATTAGAAGCTTTCGGCTTAGTCCTGGGTCATGTCACTCCTAAAAGACACAATAGCAATGCTTTGAAATAACTCTCTTAAATCAGTAAGAATCCTCCCTTGTACAACAGACAGAACCTTCCCATAAAATGGCTGCTAGTCTTCTCACAACTCCACCAATGGAGCCTTTAGCACACCCAGAGTCTCCCACACAGAGAACAGAGGGCGTTACGTGGCTGGTAGGTGTACAAACAGCAGCTGAGCCACTTTTTATTTTATCTTCAACTCTGAACCACATTCATCCCATGCCTTCACTGCCTTCATGGAGGAAGTCAGACTTTGAGCTGGGCCTTCCAAAGCTGGGCAAAAAGAGGTGATCTTAAAATGCCTTAAGTTATGGGAGTTTTTGCGATCCATGAATGAAAAGCACGATTGTATGTGAACACTGAGAATTAACAGTAAGGGCTGTCCTTTCTTCCATTGGGGGACTTGTGAGGAGACTAGCAGTCATTTTGTGCTACTATCCTGACAATTCAGGGAATTTTTATAAGTAGTGATCTTTGTAAAGGAGGGGTTAAAATGACTTCTTAGACATCGGCAGCCCATCTCTAATAGTGCATGATTGCAAAAGGAGGACAAAGCTACGATTCAGCTGCTAGGTCTTGGTGATGTCATAGACACTTATGACAGCAGTAGAACTTTAAGATTGAATTACCTTCTTTGTACCCACTGAAGGGGCAAGCCTTGCTGTGTAGAACACATTGTGTAAGCTAAACAGTGTTTGGTGGTTTTCACATGGGGCATGGGAAGAAGGGAACTTGATCTGTGAACCCAGAAGATCATGAATCCGATCCACAGAGAGACAATTTAACCCCGCAAATTGCTTTGGTCTCTGATATGTAATTTTCAAATTAAATAAATTAATATGTGCTGACATTTCTCTAACCTAATCTTAAAGTATCACAGCTCGATTAGACTAATGACCAGTCCCAACTCAAGCATTTCACTATGCAACTAATAACAGTTCAGTCCGATATCATAAAATCAGTTAATGATTCAAATGCATTGAAATTTGTAAGTGGAGTGCTTTAAACAGGCAAGGAGAACAAAACAAAGTCTGTTTATTTTCTCTCACCAATGCAACATTTTATAGGAATGTCGGCAATCAAATATTCCAGAACCAGAAGACATAGATAGGTTATCCAGATTAAAATTTGTAAAGTTAAAAGCATCAGGTTGAAACTCAGGGCACTGTGGACAATAGAAAATGAGTAATGTCTTCAAAGCCTAGGAGAAAACAGGTATAGGAGAACAAATTATTAAAATATATTTTGAAAAAATCATTAAAGTTTCACTTATTTGGCATTTAATTTTTACTTAACATGAGATATTTAAGAACTTTCTGTAATTACATTTTTTTTCCCAAAAAAATTCAGGGTGAATAGGAAATGGAAAAGCCACAGGCTGTCTTAATTTATGTGCAGTTACAAAGATATAATGTCTTAATTCATTTGTAGTTATGGAGATCTGATGGACACAACAGTAAAACAAAATGTTTGAATTATAATTCTATAAGTTTTATGCTTAATAAAACACCAAGGCTTACAAAATCCTTTTGGCCAACTGTGCTTATTTATTATAGAGCCAAAGACGAAATTAAACCCATATTGATGATGGTTCAAAGACTCGTCAAAGGGACAGCTGAATCTCTGTCAGGTATATTAAAATGGGAAAATAAACACCTCATTTACCCCATATAAATTCAATTGAAACTTCTTCATGACAGATACCTGATCTTGCTTGCCATTTAATTGTTGCAGGTTCCTCAAGGGCTCAATAATGGCAAAGTCTTAGTGGTGGTGGGAGACCTTATCAATGGTTGGAGACCTCTTACTTCACCTGATTAATTCTTATGTATTATAAATAAAACATGTCCAGTCTGGGAAGATGTATACAATGACATTTTTTATGTTTCAACTATGAAAAGAAAAAATGTCATTTGATTAATTATGCCGCTTGTGAGTCTAGTCTATTTACCATGAAATGCATTTGATGAGCCAGTGTGCCCAGCCCAGATCTGAGAGCAATGCAAAACCTTTTAAACCACAGATACATGCTGTTTCACTCTTACTATTTCTGAGACACTTGCTGCTTCTTATGTAAACTACCATCTAATTTTTTTTTTCACAAAGGTAGATCTGTGGGTTAGGGTAAGTTGAACTGGCTTGTCTACGCTTGGAAAAGAAAAATACCAGCCCCAATAGATGGAACCTGTGGATTCTTCTCCAGTCCACAGGTCTTAACTAGTATGGAAGGAATGCAGAGGTCTTCAAAATGCACTTGGTTGCCTGTTGTTCTTGAGGCATTGACTCAAAACCCATCTCTATTTGAGAGAGGTAAGCCCTAGAAAGTTGTTGCACAGACTAAAGGACATGCAGCCAATTATGTGAGATGAGTTGGTGGTTTGAGTCAAGAACTCAGTTGATCAGAGGCCAACCCACAAACCCTCCAGGACGGTTTTTACCCTTGTTGATAGTATCTCAGAGAGGCTGCTGAGTGGCCATCTGGGACTCGTTCCGTGTGACTCCTGTGGCTCCCTAAAGAAAACTTGCTTCTTGTAGAACTCTGACACTGTCCTAGATGAGAAGAAATGATGATGTTCGCTTCCTTGTCAGTAACATTTACTAAATGTAAGGAACTTTATAAAGCACTTCCTGGTCAGAAAAATTCTAGTCAACTTTAGACAGAATTAGTTCATGCTTTGCTTCACACAGATTATCAAATAGTAAACACAGGAGGGGAAATAAAATTTCACATTCATCCCTAAATGGATACCAATCCTTAGAGAACAGGGAGAGAGAACAATTTCTAGAAAAGTCATTTGGAATTTTTAGAGAAGTAGAAAAATGACGTGAAAATAAAGAAATAAACACTTAATCTCAGAGTTTTTTTATTTGCATTTCTCTGATGACTAAGAATGTTGGACATTTCCTTAAGTGTCTTTCAGCCATTTTAGATTCTTCTGTTGAGAGTTCTCTGTTTAGGTCTGTACTCTATTTTTTTTATTGGATTATGTGTTCTTTTGATCACCAATTTCTTGAGTTCTTTCTTTATTTTGGAGATCAGACTTCTGTCTGATATGGGGTTAATGAAGATGTTTGCTCATTTTGCTATCTTTTTGTCTTGTTGACTGTGTCCTTTGCTTTACAGAAACTTTTCAGTTTTAGGAGGTCCCATTTATTAATTGTTTCTCTCAGTGTCTGTGCTGCTGGGGTTATATTTAGGAAGTGGTTTCCTGTGCCAATGCATTCAAGAGATTCCATCTTACACCTGTAAGAATGGCTAAAGTCAAAAACACTGATGACAACTTATGCTGGAGAGGTTTTAGGGAAAAGGGAAACTTCTGCATTGCTGGTGGAAATGTAAGCTGGTACAGGCCCTTTGGATGTAAGTGTGGATAATTCTAATAAGGAAACAACCTTCAAGACCCAGTTATACTACTTTTGGATATATATCCAAGGGATGCTCAATCATGCCACATGGACATGTACTCAACTATGTTCATAACAGCATTGTTTGTCACAGCCAGAACTTGAAAACAACCTAAATTCCCCTCAACTAAAGAATGAAAAAGGAAAATGTGGTACACTTACACAATGGAGTACTACACAGCAGAAAAAAATAATGACATCTTGAATTTTGCAGGAAAATGGATGGAGCTAGAAAACATTATTTTGAGTGAGGTAACCCAGACCCAGAAAGATAATTATCACATGTACATACTCATAGGTGATTTAAAACATAAAACAAAGGAAACCAGCCTACAAACCACAATCCCAGAGAACTTAGACAACAGCGAGGACACTAAGAGGGAGTTACATAGATCTAATCTACATGGAAAATAAAAAAAGACAAGATCTCCTGAGTAAATTGGGAGCATGGGGACCTTGGGGGAAGGTTGAAGAGGAAAGGGGAGAGGCAGGGAGTAGAGCAGAGAAAAATGTAGAGCTCAATAAAAATCAATATAATAAAAGGAATAAATAAATAAACATTTAATCACAATGAGCCTATAAGTCTTTGATTAATTAATTAATTAATTGCATGGGACCACAATATTCCACCATAATGAGTCTTTCTCTGTCATACCAGCCAGCTCGCAAATAATGACATGGAGACTTATATTAATTATGAATGCTGGCCTTTAGCTGAGGCTTGTCTCAACTACCTCTTATAACTCTAATTAACCCTTTGATATTAATATACGTTCTATTGCATGGCATTACCTTTCTTCCATCTTGTGCCTCCTGTTTCCTTTCTGTCTTCTGGCTCCTCCTACATGCCTAGATTCTTCTTCCTCTTCCTTTCTCTCCCGGGAAATCCTGTCTATACCTTCTGTCTCTCCATTGTTCAGTCTTTTATTGGACCAATCACAGCAATACATCTTCACATGGTGTACAAATACACCACAACATGGCACTGTGCTAGTACAGATGTCAGAGGACAACTTTTCAGGGTTGTTTCTTTCTTTCTACCGTGTATGTTCTAGGGACTGAACTCAGGCCATCATGTTGGACAGCAAAAGCCTTTATTCACTGGGCCATCTTGTTGGTCCATTAATTGATTTTATAAATAAAGAATGTAACATCCCAACATATTAGAAACTGAACTAGGGACTCATTGTTTTGTTTTCTATAAGCATATTTTCATGTTTTTATCCATTGTCCTTAACTTCAATCCCAAATTAGAAATAAAGACAAAGTCACAAATGGTAGTGAATGCTTGTAACAATGATCTGGGAATTTGGGCAGGAGGATTGAAGATCTATTTGCACTACATATTGAGAGAATGTCTTTTCAAAAGGGGGTATTGGGTGGGGGAGTTGGGATGATAGATCAGTGCGTAGGAGCATTTTCTTTGCATGCAAATGGGTCTGAGTTTTAATCTTACTACCCATGTGAAATCATGTATAGTCAGGCTTGTCTGTAATCCCAATATTGGGTGATGGAGACAGGTAGATACTATCAGTCTCATTGAATCAGTAAGCTTCAGGCTCAATGAGAGACCCTGTCTAAAAGAGATAACATGGATAGCAAAAAAGAAAGATACAAGACAACCTTCACTGGCCTACCCATTCATTAGTATATGTACTTATAGTTCCATCCATTTTCCTGCAAAATATAAGCTGTCATTATTTTTTTTTCTGCTGTGTAGTACTCCATTGTGTAAATGTGCCACATTTTTCTTATCCATTCTTCAATCGAGGGGCATTTAGGTTGTTTCCACGTTCTGACTATGACAAACAAAGCTGCTATGAATATAGTTGAGCACATGTCCTTGTGGAACGATTGAGCATCTTTTGGGTAACCCAGACACAGAAAGACAATTATCACATGTACTCATTCCTAAGTGGTTTTTAAACATAAAGCAAAGAAAGGCATCCTACAAACCACAATCACAGAGAACTTAGACAACAATGGAGATACTAAGAGAGACTTACATAGATACAATCTACATGGGAAGTAGAAAGTATAAAAAGACAAGATCTCCTGAGTACATTGGGAACATGGGGACCTTGGGGGAAGATTGAAAGGGGGAGGGGAAAGACAGGGAAAAATTTAGAGCTCAATAAATATCAATAAAAAATAAAAAGTATATATACTTATGCACACATATAAACATACCACACACACATGTGCATATAAGCACCACATGAATGAAAGATCTTTTTATAGATTAAAAAGTATGCAAAACTTTAAATTGTACATTTACACAATTAACTCAGAGCATCAAAATTCATTTAAACTGCTTTGAAGATTAGCCAAAAGACACCGAGAGAAATACAAGACTTTCTGAAGATTGAGTTTTGCTACTTAGAGCTTCCTATCAAGTTCAGAGATTGGACCCCAGTTTATGTACAAATGTAGGAGAGAGGAAGAAAGTTTTATAGAAACTACTGAATCAGGTGAAAATCTACCACAGTGTCTTCAGTCTAAGAAACTATCTTGGGCCTGTCCCCTATGAGGGTCTCTAACAGCTCTTTGAGCATGAAGAACACTATGGAGTTTACTATAGGATTGGGATTTTACAAACTGCAGTATAAACAGAAGAATCAAGAAAGGCTTAGACTTGGCCGGGTGGTGGTGGCTCATGCCTTTAATCCCAGCACTTGGGAGGCAGAGGCAGGCGGATCTCTGTGAGTTCGAGACCAGCCTGGTCTACAAGAGCTAGTTCCAGGACAGGCTCCAAAACCACAGAGAAACCCTGTCTCGAAAAGCCAAAAAAAAAAAAAAAAGTTTAGACTGACACTTACAAACCTTTTGTTTTTAACGTCCCCACGTCCACACGCACACGCACACACACACACACACACACGCACGCACACACACACACACACACACCTTCAGGCTGACATCTGCCTCTCACCTTTTTTCTTCTATCTTAAATCCCCAGTGTTCCTATAAGACTTCATAATACCACATGTCTAAGGCAGACATTTTCTGGGCACTTCCTTCTTTGTTATAAATGCTCCCATCTCCCCTGAGGAAAAGGAACACTTGTACTAATAAAATTCCAGAAGCTTAGAGTAGTTGTGGATGGTTTTAGTATGGTGACTGGCTTCTTGCTTAATTAAAAGTAAGATCCACGAAAACATTAGTAAAGTGAGAAATGTTTTACAGGCAGTAGTGACCTATTAGTCAGAGCTCACTTAGAAACAGCAGGCATGCTGATACCAACAAACTCAGTGAAGGTTTATTTACAAAGGGCTTATTTAGAAAAGCATGGGTGGGGTTGAATAACCACCAGGTATTGTGAGTTGCCTGGAATTTATGATCTATTACTATCCTGGTTTTCTTTTCTCTCTCTCTCTCTCTCTCTCTCTCTCTCTCTCTCTCTCTTTCTTTCTTTGGTTTTTCAAGACAGGGTTTCTCTGTGTAAACAGTCCTGGCTGTCCTGAAACTCACTTTGTAGACCAGCCTGACCTCGAACTCATAGAGATCCACCTGCCTTTGCCTCCCAAGTGCTGTGATTAAAGGCATGTGCCACCACTGCCAGGTTTTATTACTCAATGCCCTCCTGAGTGAAGGAGGAAGAAGAAAGAATGACTACCAGTATCCACGAAGAGTAGACTGTAGAGAAGACTGCCATAGCTTATTTTATAAGGGCTGGAGATAGGGACACTTCTGGGTGTTTTGATTTCTTGTTCCCTAAAGCTTTAGTTGAAGCCAGAGGAAAGGACATTTTTCAAGGGCTTTCCTGTGGCTTTAATATGGTGAATTGTTCCTAAGAGCATCGGGACCCCCAGCTGGCAGCAGTTCCATGGTTAGAGAGCTTGGAAACTCAAGTCATGACTGCAAAATGTAATTCCACCTTTGAAAGATGGTTAGTTTTTAATGCATGAAGGTATTAGGCTGTTTGTAAGTTATCTAATTCCCCATTTTTCTTTCATGGTTACCCTCAGTTTCTACTGCTCTTCTGACAAATTGGATGTTTAAAATACAATGTCACTACCAATGCATAGCTATTAAAGATTCCTTTAAAAAGTCTTAGTGTAAAACAACTCTCCAAACCAGAACAGAACGAAAATCCATTTTATCCTATAACAAGCATTTACTATACATTCATCATGAAGTTAGAAGATGTAATATGTATCATGTTACTTGTGTAGATTGTGTTGTCAGTGTTTACTAACATTTGAATGCAGTACTTGAATTTCATGACTTGGAAATGTAATCCTTAAGCATTAAGATAGGTCTCCAGAGGAAAGAGAAATAGAATAGATAGTCATGGATAGATACTGTGGGGGAGGGGAACAGAACATGAATGGCAGGGTCAACCAGGGAGGGGTAGGAAAAAGGTGATAAGGGTGTGAATACTGGCAGAAACAACTAATACTAAGGACCATTTTAGGGGTAGTGTGGAAATCTAATTCAACAGATGCTTCCATATATATATATATATATATGGTAATCTAAGTGAAATAATAAAATAACAGGGGAGGCAGGGCTCCAACGAGACCTCTCTTGTCACCAAATGAAGCTGCCAGTACATGGGTTACAATAGGTTACATCTAATTGAGTTGCTAGCCAAAGGAGTCCCATGGAAATTCCCAAACAACCCAGGCTGTTTCTCTCTATGAACTGATGGCAAGGTCCGTTGTTGAAGCAAACACCTACATGACTCATAAAGAAGCTGAGTTCCTTTGTGCCTATATAGAGCTTCTACCCCTACATACTAGTGTCTTTGGTATAAGAAGTACTCTTCATACCACCAAAAGAGAAAAGGAAACACCAGCCTAGCTACAAACCCTGTGATCTTCAATAGTGTTCTGCCTAAAAGATATACTAATCCAGAGAAGACACTAAGTTTGTCAGAGAAGCCAAAAAATTTCTGATTTGACTTCAGGCCTACTCTAAGAGACAGAACCCATACCAAACAATTCTTGGGTGACCAAGGGTCAGAAGGGTTGAAGGACACTAAGGAAACATGGCCTTATCAACACAGCAGGATGAGCACACATATGATCTCACAGAGACTAAGGCAGCATGCGCAAAGTCTAAACTGGTCTAGACCAGATGGGGTCCTAGCGCTGAAGGGATACATGAACATATGTGCCCATTCCTAACCCAGAAGCAACCTCCAATTGATAACCACATTTATACAAGTTTAGTACTTTCCAAGGGATTCTCACTGAGGAAACAAGCTACTATGAAGGGTAGGCACATGCGCAACAGTAGATGGTCACCAGAAAATGAACTCAATAGCATCTTTGGAGATTCCTTGTCTCATAAGGTATTGACAGAGCCTTCTCCCTCTCTTTTAAATTTTATCTTTCTTTTTATATATCTTCCCCCAACATGTCCCTTGTGTATATCTTATGCTTCCAGTTTTGTGTTATGGGGTGCATGAGTGTGGCAGTGAGTGGATCTCTATGTCTATATTTCTTGTACTCCTTCCTTTCCTTTCTTTCTTTCTTTCTTTCTTCTTTCTTTCTTTCGGTCATATTCAGATGTGTTAGTTTTTGTTCTCTTGTATTTTATTTTATTATTACCCCTTAGAAGGCTATTTGTTTTCTAATGAGAGACAAGAAGGGAGTGGATCTGAATAGTGTGATTTCTAACTGTTTTCTAAATGCTTATCCTTTATTCTCATGGTAACTGTAACTCTTCAAAGAAATTATTTTTGCTGCAGATAGAAACCATAACAGAAAGTCACAACTTGTGACGGTCACCCTCGTCCTGCAAGGAATGACGTGACTACCGGAGCTCTTCTCACTGCAGTTTATTCCAGGACTTTATTCACTTTCTCTCTCTCTTCTCCTCCCTCCTCTCTCTTTGGGCAAACCTCTCTCTTTCCCTCTCTCTCCTCTTTTTCCTCCCCCCCCCTCTCTCTCCCCGCTCTCTCCTCTCTCAGCCCTTAAGTAGGCATGGGCTGCCAATCCCGGATTGCCAGGTGGGCACTGCCCATAGGTTCACGCATATGCAGGCAGCTGATAATCATTGCGTTATCAGGCAAAAGTCAGACTTTAGCCATAGGAGTTGATTATACATCTCCATCAGGTGTGATTCCACGCAGCTCGCTGCAACAACTGGTCAAAATACAGAGAACAGCTGACTGTGGGGTACACAAGGCATACATCTACAATGCAAGCTCTACGTTGAAAAATCAGGGGATATCATGGTAGAGGGTGCAGAAGGATTACAAGACTGAGAGGATGAGGCATCTGCTGTGATATAGAGCCTTCTGTATATGACAGGGAAGCTGCACCCATGAAATTTCAATTTCACGAGGTTTTAATCAGTTGAGAATCACTGTTCATTGAATGTCAGAAGAAATGGACAAATCCATCCTGTTTTCATATGATATAACTGGTAGCTTCAGGAGCCAGTCGCTGAAGTGCGAAGAAACAGGAGGCACAAGTTTGGGGAGGACAAGGAAGAATAACAGATGGCACTTGGCATGCAGAGGGAGATGTCCGGGATATGAGATAATATGGTCTGGATACAAGATGGGGATTATGGACGGCACTGTGGTCTTCATTTTTCATGGCTATGCCTGAATAGCTGCTATCATGGTAACCCTGAGATATGTATCAAACTTAGCAGTGGCAAGATGCAGTTCAATTGCAAAGTTTCATAGTTTAATTCTCCTTTGGCCAAGGTACAAAGTCTTCTCACACATTTACAGGCTTACAGGGCAATGGAAGGGAAGAAACCATATGGAAGGCAAAAGGGCACATTGCATTCTTTTGGCAAATCAGACCAGGAATGGCACGGAAGTAAAAACATAGAATGGATGAATGATCTAAGATCAGATGTTAGCGCTGGGTATCACAACTCACACATGTAATCCCAGCACTCTGGAAGCTGAAGCAGGAGAACTGTTGTGAGTTAGAGTCTAACCTGGGATAGAGGGCGAGACTGTGTTTCAGAAAACAAAACAAAGCAAAATAAAACAACTCACAAAATCCTACCTGATAATAGAGTGTGCACAGTTTTAAGACAATAGGTCATTATTTACTTTTAAGGAGTTGGGGAAATAATATTAGCTTTTGTGGACCAAATAATGAATATAAATCAGGACAAGGGCTCACTCATTAGAAGACAGAAGTCAAATAAGTAAGTAAATAGATAAATAAATAAATGCATTTATTAGTTAATTTGGAGCATGTATTAGGGAATGTAAGTAGTGGCTAAAAGCCATATTCAAGTACTAGGTAAAGTTCAGAGAACTTGCCAAACATCCAATTGTTAATAAACTGCTTTAGAAATGCAAGATGCAATAATATAGGATGTGCAATGCTCATAGTTGAGCTTGGGTTGTTCTACACAAATGACTACGTGCTGCTGATTCTAATTAGTACCTTGACTGTGAAATAAAATAATCTTAGAAATTTGGCCATTAAGCCAATTCAACTTGATAGGTCAAAGCTTGAGTCTTGCCCATATGTTTCTGTCATGCATTTTAGTTCTCAGTGCTGTGCATTTATGAACTCTCCTTGACTTTCTTTAATCTTATTGTGGGTGAATGACTAATCAACTGGCTTCATAGGCTTACATTTATAATCAAGGATATGTTGCAAAGAAACCACCTGATATGCGATGTTACCAAGAAAGCCAGCTGCTTTTGCTTTGCCGATATCCTTCATAATAACCAAACAAATCATGCCGACGTTAAGGGCCACCATAACCTGTTGTGTAAAGTGTCTATTATTTTGGCAAGCCTATACTAATGTTATTAACATGTGATGTTGTAATGGGCACCACAGAATTCCTCTCAGCTGAATGCTTAATGTTTGTAGCCATGCCAACTGGAAAAACATTCGTTGTCACTACTGCTATAAGATTCCCAGGTGGGGAAAAGGTCAAGGCTTTGATACTAAATAAAAGTGGGATGGGAAATTCCCCAATTCTATCATATGTTCTCACTGGTGATTTTGTGTGTTGTGCTGTGAGTGCAAAATAATTTCAAGAACTATCTATTATTAAAAAGAAAAGATTGATTTCATCTACAAAACACTTTCTATTTGTTTGATGAGGTGTTAAGCAGGTTATTTCAGTATGATAAAAACATAAGGCCTGAAAAATACGTTGTCTAACACTTTAGTGCTCACATGTTCCAAAGAAATTTTCATGTCTTTGTTCAATAGATTCTCTGTTCTGGCTGGTCCACAAGGATAAGATTTTAAAATCCATGCAACTCCCCCATCATATGTCCAAACTGCACTTATCTCAATGATTAATCATTGAAAATGAATGATAAGTTCAGTTTTTCTACCATAGTTGAGGTAACTGTAATAAGTTTAGTGCTGAGAAAGTAAAGCTGTGACATTTTTGAACAGTAAGAAGAAAGGACGGAAGGAAGGAAGGAAGGAAGGAAGAAAGGAAGGAAGGAAATATCCAACCACTACAATATAGAAGAAAATGTTATTAAAACCCATATAACTAAATAATCCAGTAGAAAATACTGATTTATTTTTCTCTGGGATTTAACTGAATTTCTGACAGTTTTAAGTCAGGGATGGCTTTATCTTTAGAACTTCCATTAGAAAACTTCTCTTCTTGAAGTGTATCCATTATGTCAACTTTTTTCTGTTTTTCTGGTGTTATCTGATAGACAATTAATAACCAGGATTGTCTCCAGTTTCTGAAGATGATTGATATTGATTTTTTTTGCTTTTGTGCATGCTCCCAAATGGAGACGTTGTGTTTCTGCTCGTGATTTTTCTTGCTGTTAAAGACTTCTCCCATTCTGCAGCTTTTTCCCCTCCATATATATCTGTATTCTTCCTCCCTCCCTCCTTTCCTTTCTCTTCCCTTCCTCTTTTTCCCCTTACTTCCCATCCTGTTTACTATCAAAAGCTTTGGGGAGTAGATTTATTAGTTACAGAATCACTAAAAATGAACAAGAGGAAAAATTTTCAACTTTCTATAGTCACGTGACACAATGTTATCCAGATCACAGCAAAGAATGGTCACTAGCTGAAGAGTGAAGTGCTGTGAATTGCAAAGACTAGGCTGGGTGCCAGACCATGTGTGTGTGTGTGCTTTCCTCAAAGTGGGTGTCTTAGTGGAGGAGTAACCAATTAACTTCCACCCAGGTGCCTCCTGGGTGGTTGACCTCCTAAGCCCAACTGTTTTTGAAAGATTTTTAATTTTATTTTTGAGATGTTAATATAGTAACATCATTTCTCCCTTCCCTTTCTTCCCTTCACCACCTTTCATATATGGCCTCTCTTTCTCTTTCAAATTCATGGTCTCATTTTTCATTAACTGTTGTTACATTCATAAATATGCATATGTAGATATATATGTACTTCTAAATATAATGCACAGTCTGTATGATGTTACTTTACATGTTTGCAGCATTGACCACTTGGTACTGGACAATCAAATGATATGCTCTTCCTTGGGAAACCTATTTCTCCCGCCTTCAACATTCCTTTGTTGCCTGTAGTGTTGAGGCAAACTTTTAAGGGTAAACAGCAAGTTACATTCCTGGAGCACAGTATTATTTACCAAACAGCTTTGATTTGTTGACCCTTTTCAAGATGATCTCAAAGATAGGAGTCATCACCTTTCCCATTATAGAAATGAGTGAGAAAGTTTTCCTGAGAGCAAGAAAGTAACTGTTTATACTTTAGCTACTCATATTGTATTCTCTCTCTCTCTCTCTCTCTCTCTCTCTCTCTCTCTCACACACACACACACACACACACACACACATACACACACACAAACACACATACAGTCAATGGACTTTTAAGGGAGTAAAAGCTGGCTCTTATGTAATTGCAACATGCAATTACAAAACTAAACATGACAAAATAACCTTCCTGTCTGGCTGAAGCATCTCTTGAAGACTTAGCTTAAAGGAAAGCTTCCACACATGAGTTATTCCATCCAAGGAAACAGCACTCCTTTCACTTAGTACTGAGGAGAGGTATTGTGTGCTAGATCTTAAAGTAGAGAACAGAGGAAACAAGGTTTCCAGAGGTGGTTGTTCATTCCACACGTGGTCTATGTAAAAGATCCTTTGGGGGGATATTAGGTGTATGTGCTCATACTCATGAACATATTTTAAAGCTTTCAACTTGCTTAAATAATTTTCTTTCTACACATGTTTATAAAACATTAAAAATATCCATTTGGAATTTTTTTAAAAGGCAAGCCTAACAGTAGGTGTGCTGCTTGTGCAGATGTTCACTGTCACAGTGGTGTGCACCTGACTTGAGTCTGCCCGCACATAGAAGATGCTCACAATACCACCTGGAGTCCAAGTTCAAGTTAAAGAGTCAGGAAGGTGATATATTTTAAACATGTCCAATTATTAACTACCATGGTATAAATTAGTACCAATTTTTCTCACCAGAATTGTTCTACTCAGTAAATCAGGTAATTTAGCTTGAACAAAAATGTTGCCCACATTAGACTGTAGATATTTTAATTTAAACTGAAAAAAATGAATATTCATGATTACTTTTTGTTGTCCTAATTTAGTCTTTGTTAATAAAACACTGCTTCACATTGATAACTTAAACGAGAGACAGAATTTTGCCCTGCAGTTGCGTGTCTTGGCAATACCTACACACAAAACATCATTTCCCTGCTGCATATAGAAATGACAAGATTATTTTGTTTGAAAAATGGGGAAATAAACTTCTGTTTTGACCTTCTTTTTGTTGTTCCAGCTGTGTGTCATTGACACTGGCATGACTGGCCATGGGAAGGTGTAATGAGGCAAAACCAGGACTGTAGCAATTATTAACCTCCAAATATGCTATGGCAAGGCCAGTACCACACAGAGTGACACCTCTAACCAGCACAGGAAATAGTCTCGTGTCTGAACCACTCGTCTCCTTACAGAGTTTTGATGAATATAGGAGAAATTAATAGCTTTTCAGTATAAAGTGACCTAATGTCATTAATTGGGTGTTTCTCCCAGACCGGCAGTCTGACCCCCACTTTGGTGGTAATTTATTTAGCTGGGAAAGCTTGGGTTCTGTGGAGCATCTGGTTTTCAGTGATATCCTGCTGGTCTTATCCAATTTTCCAGCTGGGAGCATGAGGCACAGGGAGGTCGAATGACTTGCCTAAAGGTCACCGGTAGCTCAACTGGGATTATAACTCAAAATCTTTCTGATTTTCCCATCCTTTGCTCACTGGACCACAAAACTCCCTTGATCTCATCTTCTCAAGCTTGCCTGAGCAGGAAGCAAGTGTAGACGCAGAAAAAAAAAATCTCAAATTAAATGCTGGCCTCCAGCATCTTAAAACAGTTCCTTTGTTCCAACTGTGAAGGGTGTCTTATCATTCTAAGACCTGAACATCTTAGGACTGCTCTGTGTTCTTACAAGTGTCCACATGGTATAGCTGTTTCTTATTGCTCAGATTCTAATTCTGACCAAAAAATACTGGCCTCCAGTGACTTGATGTTTGGGGAGGAAGAAGAAAGCTATTTTGGTATATAATGGGTGATGCTCACTTTGTCCTCAGGTTCATGGTACTTGACCCTACCGAGTACTGTGCTCACCTGACTCATCTTCTCTTAGAACGTTTGTGATTACTCTTCCTTTAGCATAGGAAACTATTGCCCACTGTTTTGTTGATTTTTATCATTGATTTTTAAAGACAGTGATCTTTGTCAGCTCCTGGATACAGCAGTTTTTCTTTACCTGACACTCCCATTTTCCCTTCATTTTATTTTGTCATGATTTTATTTATTTATTTTTTGATATTTTTTGTTTCGTTCTTCTTCTCTGGTTCCCTCAGAGTAGGACTCTAATTTTGTTGTTTTCTAGCGTATTCTAAATAATGTTTGCTATACAAGTTCAATGAACATTTGTTGAAAGAGTGACTATCTACTGATGAGGATATGTTCTCTCTCCCTTTTTGATTATCATTCAAGGAGTTTCAAAGGGGATGCCCATGGGGTAGCAAGGTCGGATGGAGATGACCTTTACCCAGCCAGCCAGATCAGGTGAATTAACCTCAAGGTCAATGGGATGACGGATGACAGCTGTCCCGTCAGGTCGACCTCTCATCCGAAGCTTCCCCCTTGCAACTGGCTTCAGGCTCTTGTGAACAGTACATGGAAAGCAGTTCTGCTATATTTATAGTCAAATGTCATCTTTTATCTAAATTTGCACTGTCTCCTTTCATCACCCACTCTGTACATTTGATATATAATGTCCTATCTTCATTTTTAAAAGCCATATGGTAAGGCTTTCTAGTATGTAGGTTATTGAAGAAAGTATCTCACACTGAAAACTAATTGTCAAGATTTTCTATTAATGAAAAAAAATGTTCTGGAAACCTCCTAGATGAACGACTTTTAGTAATTTTTGCTAAAATGTTTAAGATCATTAGCATCTTAAAATAGTAAGCCTGATTTTTTTTCAAGATTTTCATGATATATCCTCATTTATGGCTTCTGAGAGGGAAATAAAACTTTATGCGTCATAAAGTCCTTATGCTGGTAATTTTATCCCTAAGCTGCTGCATTTTTAACCAGAGTCTAGCCACAATCACATACAAGGACTACAGTGAGACTTTCTGGAGAGCAGCTGCTGAGCTGTTCAGGTGTCCCCTTCACCTACTAGACATTCAGTTGATGTCTACCTGCAGGTCCTGTGGCAGAGACCTTCCATACACAGTTACTTTTTTGTTCCAGTCATGAACTCCCTTTACAAGCAACATCTATAGAGACGGTGCCAACCATTAAGAAAATTATAGAAAACGTGGTGTTATGATCCATGTGGAGGGGTTGAAAAGGCAGCTGGCAATGAATTTAGAGAGAGAACAGATAGACCCCCTTTTTATTGAGCAAAGGGTTCCTAGGTACATGTTCAGATTAATGGGTGCAAGGAGGTCAGCATGCTGACTAAAGGCACCCATGAAACTATCATTGGGCCTCTTTTTGTTTCTACAAAATAGCTGTTTCATTCTTTTATTGATTCAAGTTGACCTGGCTATCCTGACTAAGATATACCCAGACCCGAGATACAGAAAAATCTGATTTTTTTCTATTACCCTTGTCTCTGAGCTCCTGTGATAATCCATAGTTATTTGGTGGAGTGAAATTAAACCCCAAATCCATGTTTGAGTAAAACAAAGCACCAAAATATTAGAACTGAAATCAACACAGCCATTGACTTTTTTCTTTATTTGCAGAATCCAAGACTGATTCCTTAGAAGCACTTGCCTGATGGCTAGCTGCATCCCCCTTTTAAAAAACCTAATGGAGAACAATGGATTCTTGAGTGATCTAGTCATATTGGCAACCAACCATCACTTTCTTTTATCATGGAGAAAGAAATAGGTCACACTCAGACTTTTCATAGAGGAGGAACTCTGGTTTCTTAAGTTTCAGTTTCTAGTATTGTTAATTGGATATCAAAGTTAGTAATTTTTCTCTGAGAGATAAGCCTGTGATATTTTCTAATTGTTTCATAAACTGTACTTTTGGAGAATGAACTGATAATTTCTCATATAACTCACAACTATCCCTTCCAGTTAGATCAATAACATTGAAGACCAATTTTCTCTTACTGATCATGTTGGTATGAGCCAGAATCTCAGACTGAAAAAAAGGGTTTTGAGAAAAGTTACTGAAAGACAGCCAGGTCATGACATGAAGTGTGTATAGATGGCCAACAACTCATTGAAGATACTTTGAAACACAGTGTCAGGAGGATACCCTGGGAGTAGCTTTTAGAGGTAAGCAGTGTGACTCCTTGAGACATCTTTAATGTTATTAACCTGTAAAGAAATAAACTTTTAGGCAGGCATGGTGGTACAAACTTGTAATCCCAGCTCCTTGTGAGACTAAGGACAAGAGAATCACAAGTTCAAGGAGAACCTGGACAACTGAACGCAGTTATGGATCAAGTAAAAGGAAGAAAAGAAAATGACTGTGAATGTCACTAAGTGGTGACAGCAGTTGCTCAGCACCCATGAGGTGCTGGCCAAAACAAACCGAAACATCTAAAATAAAAACAAAGACAGTTTTTAATTCTATTAAGAACAGTTTTAGAGTCACATCAATATTTGAAAATTATTCATGGATATAATTAAAATTAAAAAAATATAAGATTAAAGTTCCTGCTTGTTTGACTCTTCATTTATTTATTAATTAATCTATCAATATTTATCAATTGCCTACTCTGTGTCACTGTGTGAGATATGGTATTATTTTTCTTATTGCAAGTGGTAGGACCAGAAATTATTTGGAGATTGTATTCTCTCTCTCTCTCTCTCTCTCTCTCTCTCTCTCTCTCTCTCTCTTTTGAAAAACAAGCAACAGTTGTGATACAGGCATTGTTTTATATTGAATATTTTTCTAAAATTTATTTGGAGGATCTACCCTCACGAATGGGATTAACATCCTCAGAAAATGGGGAGAATCATCTTTTTGAGTCACTTTGTTCTTCTGCCTACTGTCCTGTAAGGACACTATTAATATTTTTCATGGGAAGTGGAACAAAGAACTACATTAGCAGACTCCAGGCCTTCATTAGACACCAAACCTACTAGAATCTAGACCTGGGGCTTCTCAGTTTCTTGAATTGTGAGGACTTTCTAATTCATAAATTAGTCAGTCTCAGGTAATTTGCTGCACCAGAATAGGCAGACTAAACAGTTTTAATTAGAATTTTGATTTGTATTGTACTACTTTACTAGTTCCAAATTTGGAATTTAATAAATATAATGACCCCAATGAATAATCACCTTTTCTAGGGTGTGTGTGTGTAGGGCGGGGGGGGGAGAAACAAGTAATGAGTCCCAATATGTTTGTAAATACTGATATTTCATCTTGCTTTAAATTCTCATGTGAGAAGTATTTGGGGAATCTAATTTATCTCTTTTCACAAATGATGTGAATATTAATTATGGATAATGATCCTTCACTTCCCGGAGAGCTTAAAATGCTGAGAAAGCAAGTGTGAGAGCAAAAGGGAGAAAGAGAGCGGGAGAGTGAGGGGGGACTCAGAAGGGGGTAGCAAAATGGGGTGGGTAAACTCAAAGTCACTGGGGAATAGAATTTCTCTAGCACCAGTCACAATACACATGTTTGTTAAAAAGCAAGAGGCGGGGAAGACATGCATGCCTGGCGTTGAAGAAAAGCCTGTTTGTGTCCCACACACTGGAGAAATTGTTCAAGAACAGTCCATCGATGTGAAAATATGACCCATGTCATTTTGCCAGGGTAGTTAAGACACTGAGAAGCTGAGTAAGGCCTGATTGGATAAATTCATGGTCTTGGTGGTGTACATACTTCATAGTGTCCAGTTTTTCTAAGATACACAAAAAAATGTCAGTGGAAATAAGGTTACAGAGTGCCACATGCGTGGGCGAGACAAGGTCTCCATAGGGTGGGAACCAGGCGGATCCAGACATGGCCCATTCTTTTAGTTTCTTCCCCAATTTTAGTGGTCCAAATGAGAAACAAAGGATAAATGCCCAGCATTAGTAGAAGGGAAAGAACTGTGGTATTTAGAGATGGGGAGGAGGGGAAGGTTATTGACTGGCACTGAACCGAGTTTCTCCTTCTCTTTTGCTATTGTCATATTCATCTTTCACAAACTGCCAGTGTGTCTAGAGCTAAAACCACAATATCTGTTGTGGGGGTGAGGGGCGCTGGGTTTTTCAAGGAGATCCAAGGATGTGAAGTCCGAAGGTAGGAAGTGACTATTCAAAGATATGCAAGACATATTGAATAATAGGTAAGATTCCTTTCCTTTTAACATGTTGAGAAAGTTGCATGGAACTTGAAGACAGTCTACACCAACCTCAAAAGACTGACTAAGAAATGAACACAGTAACGCATCCTTTGGCTGCTGTGGATTAAGCAATTAATTCAATGTCACTGTTAACATTCTAAAACTTGCTTTGATGATTATTGCTTTGCTAGCTTTTTCCATTGCCCCAAGCACTCATGTTCATGACAACGATGGAGCAATTGTTTAATTCATTCAAAAAACACTAGCAGAGTCTTAATAATTTTTGAAAAAGTCCTTTAGTCTCTTTGACCCTCCATTTCCTAATCATAAAATTGATAGCATGACATGATAAGCTGATTACTAAATTTTGTTCTTTACACTGTGTGGTGTTTTCCATCTCCAAAAGTTCAGTGAAAGGTTCTCGCAATTTGGTTGCCGTTTTTGAAATTTTTTATCCATAAAAGAAAATAAAAGCAACAAAGTAGTCTCTTTATGGACTTTCTGTAATATCATCTGAATATATAGGCAGGATATGGGTTTTACCTTACTAATTGTGACCTATATTCAGGCCCAAATCAATAATCTTAATTTATCAAGGTCTCACTTTCTTTCTTTTCTTTTTTTGTCTTAAATCAGTGAAGCAGTTAGACAGCATGAAGCTTGTATTGAGCCTAAGTGGTCCATTCGATTTTACGTTGCAAAATCTCACTAATTGAAGACAGTCTTTTGATGGATGCTTTAAGAGATACCCTTCTCTGCCTTTCCTGAGGCCCCATGAGCATGTTACTTAGGTTAAACAGCTTAGAAATATCTAGTCACAAAGGATGCTTCCTCTACCAAAACGAGATATGGTGTTTAGATCAAACAAGCAGGTACAGAACCAGGGACTCTGAATAAAACAGTGGGAACCGGAACTTCTTAGAATGATGACAGTGACAAGCAACTCTTGAGACACTGGTGTCATCCCACTGATGCGTTATAAAGCAGTCACTATTTCTACCATTGGCAGCGTTAGCTCGTGGATCGGTCAGAACTGCTGGGTTGTCATAAGGAAACATGTGTTTCAAAAATGAATTAAAGGAAAAGTTGACCTCAGGTTACTCGGGTCTGTCAATGAGGTCAGGGGAAGGAAGGTTCAAAACCTAGTAGGACAAAGGTCAGTCTGACAGTGGCTGCAAAAGTTCACAAGTCGGCATTATAAATAATATGTGTAGGAAATGAGTGTTTACGCCTCTCTAATGTTAGCAAACTGGACGGATAAGATGTCTTCCTTTTGACGCGAAAAACATCTAAATGTGCGATGCTATTTTAAACAATGAACGGCTGTTTCATCTTGAACAAAAAAGAACAAAGAAATCACCACAAGGCTACATGGCATATATCGTACTTTCCGGTGTGTGAGAGAGTATGTGTGTTCCCTCTTCTCTTTTAACTTAGGGTAATTGAAATGTCATTTTATCCTAGGATGTTTTCTTTTCCAACCATGGATGTGAAAAGTTAAAATACTGAAGAATTTCCTTTTCATTATTTTGAACAAAAACAAGTTTTCGTGAGTGTTTTCTTTGTTAATCCAACAGAGATTAATGACTGGAATGTTCAATTCTGAGCTGTGGGGAAAAATTATGATGATCCATGAGTAATATATTTTAGAGAAGACTAAAGTTAAGAGCTTAGCTTGATCTGGAGAACAGTTGTAAACATACAAGGGAGCCCAGTCACTGACTGAAGATTTCAGTTATGCAATTATTGCCAGGAAGTGATAGAATTAAATAAAAATTAGCTACTCAACTTTAGATTTTGAAGGAACTAAAGTTCTGATTTTTAGATAAAATTATTGGAAACTTAGTTAGAGAGACTTTTGTATTAATCTATAAAACAATTTGTCTTTGCATTTTATATTAGAGGTCTAGGGCTGTAGCAGGCAGACGTTAAGTTAACAAATCAAACAGACATATTTAGAAGTTTAGGTGTTTACTCACCTGTTTATAAAAGGTTGAGATGGAAATTTGTGACTTTAAGAATATCTTTATTCTTTGAAAATTTCATACACAGATTCAATATTTTCTGATAACAACTACTGTGTCTTCTTTAGATATCATTGGCTATATAGTTACAAAACTTACGTCTGAAATTTTATATTGCTCTTGATCTTTCTTTTAACCTGATACATACTTTTATTAAGCTTTTTAATGAAGATTAATTCATTTGATTTTTTTAAAATTAAAGGTAGATTTTTTTTTAAATTAAGAAAAAGACATTCTTAACTAGAAACTATTCCTTTTTCCCCAGAAACAGAGTCAAGGATAGTAATGTTGTTAAAACGTTGAAGAAAAAAATGAAGGAAAAGGGAAAAAATGCACAATATATATATTTTAAATCCTGATGTAGTTGTAGATAATAAATTATCCTGTCAACCTTTGGAACACAGGTTCAACTCCAATTGCTTTAATGGCCACAAATGTTTCCTTAGACAATTCCGGATTTCTGGGTACAGAAAGAATGTCAGGGATCCTTAGGGCAGGCTTGGGAGCCCCTCACCCAGAAGGTGGTCTTGGGCCATAATCACACTCTGTTGATAGGATCTGGCAGTTAAAATAGATGGAGGGCAGCCTGTCATTTTGTCTATTTAAATAAGTCACTTGTGATTAAGGGTGAGTGGCAAGTTTTCTTTCTCTTGTACCTTAGAGTCCTTAACTCACATCTACGTCTCTTGGTGTTTCTTTTCTGGGCATTTCCCCTCTCCTTTTGCATGGCCTTTCATAGGGAAAATATTTGTGTTCCCTCTACCTTTTCCCACTTGGACACATGTAGTAGGCAATTTAGCTCCTTCATAGAAACTAATGGAAATTTATGGAGCAAACATGGCCCTCGAGGCTGAGGCTTTTTGCTTCACAAGATAATTTGCAACATTTGGAAAGTAGAAAGAGTCTCCACCATTTCTTCCTTGCTTAGGAAAGTCACCGTATCTGCTCTCTGCAACAAGCACACTGGTATTTCTGTATTGGCTCAGGTCCCTTGATATCTTGTCTTATTTTAAGCCTAATTTGTAAATTTTTTGTCCAATAATCTTATACAGACATGCACACGGGTTGCTGTTGAGTGTATTTTTCATAAAGGCGTGTTCACTCTGTCACTGGGTGGGGTTAGTGGTATAGAATTAGAATTTACATGTGTCAGCTGCTTTGCTGAAAGTACTTGTCCAAAGATTCTTCTCGGATTCTTTCCCGCTATTTGTGCTTTGAAGGAAAGGCTTGCAAAGGGGCATCACCACGTTACGTGCAAGTGAAACAGAAGCTTTGAAAAGAGTCTCTTCTTGGGGCCTCTCTTGTGTTCTCTGTCTGCTCTTGTCTTTTGTCCAGATGCAGTCTGATGACAATTAGTTCAGGTGCCTTCTGAGTTTCTTGCTTTTTGCCCTACAGGAAGAACCTCAAGGGGTACACCATGGGTGTCCCCTCAGCAACAAGGGACAAGAAGTTTGCATTCTCTGAGCAGGACATGCTAAAACTCAAATAATGCTCTTCAATATTTCTTAATGAGTTTGAGCAGGGGCCAGTGTGGTGATCCAAAGGTGTGGTTTTGGTCTCCTTCTTGGCGTGGTTTCCTCAAATAAACATTTCCCACCCAGGCTCTTGATTTGCGCTCTGCATTCTGTATCAAACCACCACAAAGCAAAACTCTTTTTTTTTTTTTGATTTTTCGAGACAGGGTTTCTCCGTAGCTTTTGGTTCCTGTCCTGGAACTAGCTCTTGTAGAGCAGGCTGGCCTCGAACTCACAGAGATCCGACTGCCTCTGCCTCCCAAGTGCTGGGATTAAAGGCGTGCACCACCGCCCGGCAAAGCAAAACTCTTAAGAGATCTTTCTTCTAACACAACTTCATGAAGATTACCATGCTTGTTTAGGTGTCGTCAGTTCTTTCTCTCCTAGATGTAGTTGGTTTGCCATACTGGAAACAAAATGTTCTTAGATCCAGGGCTGAAGAGATGGCTCAGCAGTTAAGAGCATTGGCTACTATTCTAGAGGATCAAGGTTTAATTCCCAGTACTCACAGAGGGACTAACAACCATCTGCTAACTCCAGCTCAGGAAATCTTATGCCCTCTTCTGGCTTCCAAGGGCTCCTCCACGTTTGCGGTACAGAGACAACACATGCAGGCAAAACACCTCTGCACATTAAAGGAAAACAAAATAAATCTTTAAAAATATTTCCCTACCTTCTGTTTTATGCCCACCCATTTTCTAGAGCTCAGGGATACATTATTGGATAGGATGCTTCTACTCGTCATTAAGTGTCTAAGGTCAAGTGGGGTCATTTGTATGGAGTATTAGAGTGAGGAACTATACTACATACATGTTAGATAATGAATCTATGGGTTAATATTCTTGTACTAAGGGAGTTATACAGTTTGATGTTGAAAAATGATGGAGGGTGAAAGTTAGTATATTTTAACCTTATTAAACCAAGAGATGAAAGTACAGGAAAGTTAGTAGCCATGTCCATGTGATTTCAGTCTAATTAAATTTAGTCCTAAGCTCATTGTTTGTAGTTAATAAACTTTGGCTACATAGATAGGATGTAAATGTACCATTGTTATTGTTACAAAAAATTAATTTAATAATATTGCATAAATATAAATCTATTTGTACTTATTTACAATTATATATATGCAAAACAATAAAAAATAACAAACAGGTACAACTTTCTCTTAAGAAGCTTTTGGGGGTCGAGTGGGAGAGCATATGGAGCATGCACAGGCAAGCTTTCCTGAAAGGTTTTACTAGAGAGCTAATGCAGAGAACAGTTGAGTTGATGGAGGTGGGCTAGTGAGGAGATGGAGGAAAAATAACATGTGTTCTCTTGCCAGCATAGAAACTGGAGTGTGTGAGACCATAGTCCATGCTAAGGAGCATTTGAGCATACCCTTGACACGCTTGGACCAGTGGGATGTAGGGAAGTCATTCTTTCTCCCAAAGCCTTTCTACTACTGTCTTATATCATCATCATTACTGTTGTTATTATTGGAGATAGGGTCTTGCCATGTAGCCCAAACTGACCTTGACAGAATCCTCTTACCTTCTGATGTAGTAAAATTTCCATGTGTGAGTGTGTGTGTATGTGTGTGTGTGTGTGTGTGTGTGTGTGTGTGTGTGCGTGCGCGCATGTACAGCAGATGCACATGAGTATGTGGATGTGAATGCAAGTGAATTAAACAAACGCCAAAGCAAAATGGTGGATGTCTTTTTCTGCTGCTCTCTCCTTTATTGCCTTGAGATAAGAGCTTTCACTGAACGTGAAGCTCACCATTTTAGTTAAGCTAGCTGGTCAAAGAGTTCTGGGAATCTGGGTATTTCTATTCATCACATACGGCCCTGATTGTTATTTCACAGGAATGCTGGACATTTGAACCCAGGGCTTCATGACTACAGAATAAACTAAGTATTCTTAGTGACTGAGCCATCTGGTCAGCCCTAAACTTTACATTTTGTTGTGAGAGCCTAGAGATTTTGCTGAGAGGAAGATTTAAGTTTTATATACTATATTAAGATATCTTATATTAAAGCAGTTCTTACTCCCAATCTTAGGATTTCAAAATATATACTGTTCATATCAGCATCAAACAGCAAAGTTAGAATTTTAATTCCTTATATGCCCCTTTTTATTTTTTATCAGTGCCTAATCTAGTCTTAATACAGATCTATCCCGAACAACAAAATGTTTTACATGACAAAACAGAAGTCATGATATTTTTGATTGTGTTTCATGTTTTTCTTAGAAAGACTTAGGTGGAGAGGGTTTTCACATTATAACCCACACAAATCCCAAGTGTGACAAACAAGGTTTTATTAGATAAAATGCATAGCACTGACTGCCTCTCTCAAAACATCACATCTCCTTGTGAATACTTTATAAGAAGACAGAATGCATTAGTTCTTTAGTGTTAGGATTCGAGACCTTTTAATGCGGAGACAATATTGCCATGAGTTTCAGGCAGCCTAGATTTCAAAGCAAGAGTTCAAGCTAGGTTCAGCTACAACGTGAGGCACTGTTTTGAGAGCAAAGAAGGAAAAGATGACACAAAGATATATAATCATTTTGTTTTGTAGATGCACATTCTTCTAAGGTCCCCAGAATTAATTGATTACAGACACAAGCAGACAGATTTGTAAGGAACATCCGAAAGTGAAATAGCCTTTCTGGTTAATGTGCTTTCTGTCAGCATGTTGTTATTTTAATTATCATGACCTTAAAAGGATAAAACATAATTTTTCACATTTGTGATTTGTTTTATAGTACATAAAACCTTTTTATGAATTTTATGTAGAATTATCTTCACGTGTCAGAGGCTAAGGTATTTACCTAAAAATACCTAGAGCTATGAAGAAAGCATTTAACTCAAGTGTTTTGTAAACAAATGATAGTGGTGCCTAATTCCATCCTTTCACTGTTGTTCTCAAAACATACCAGTCCCCTTTTCTTCTTTCCCCTTCAAACAGAACAGAGGTTACTCTAGATAGAGAGCTGAGATTACAAAGGGGATTTAATTTAAGCAATACAAAGTGATCTTGAGGCAAGAAACTTCCCTGAAATTTTATATTTTGAAAAAAAATAATCTTTCAGAAACAACTTAATTATGACACAGCATGGTTTTAAAAAGAAAATTTTAGCAGCTTTTAATTTATTATGTGCAAAAAGCACATATCAGAAAAATTCTCTATTTCAGCTCAAGTTCTTTGTAAAAAGAAGTCAATCGTCTGTACTATTTCTTATATGTACACACATAGAGGGGGGGAAACAACTTGACAATTTCTTATGATGAAGAACAGATTAGTTTGCCACTTGGGGATGTAGTTATACTCAGGGATTTAAAAAAGCCAGAGTCTCTAAAGACTGTAATTGGAGCATTGCATTGATCTCTCATTGCATATTTGTATTTTAAAATAAGAAAAATATGTTTAGGCAAGGCATGCAAATCTTAAATAGGTGGTTTTACATGTGCAAACTTTATTTTTTAACCCAAGATTTTCAAAGCATTTTAAGGGGCAGATTTACTATTTTGCAGCTGACAATCGCCACATGGTTAAAACTTCCTAAATTACCTAAAGTAGCTTAGACATCAGATCTCGCTGGAAAATACATTGAATCTTACTATCACTCTGACATGTTATGAGAATGAGAGAGGTCGAAGGGATTGGTACTAAGAGGGAAGTTCTAACACGATGATTGAATGGCTTGCTCATCTGACAGAAAAAAAAACATTAATAAAATCTGAAAAGGTGTGTTAGATCTTACCATAATTGGCAATTGAAAGAAAGAAAAAGGCTAAATATAGGGACTGAGAATTAAACAACATAAAAATAGGTTTGACCTGCCATATGGAAGCCATTAAAGTTTAGAGGTTAAAAAAGCCAAGGAGGATAAAAATCAAATCAAATATTATTACATATTAAGTACACTGCCTAGAAACATAGTTGGTAAATTCTGTGTGGGTTTCATCTCCCATCCAGAACAATTATCCATAAGAAAATCTAAAAAGGAGTGATCATTTCCCAGCCTAGCAAAGAACATTTCCTGGGATAGGTAATTTTGGTTCCAATCCAAAGTCTCCTTTGATTTAAACCGTATCTTTCATGCTATTGACAGGATGTGTGCTTCTTTCCTAAGGGATAAACAGCGTGTTTAAATTGCTCTAAGAAGACTATGCAAAGGAGGAGATTCACAACCAACTATACGATTTCCTCAATTTTTATTGTTAGTCCAGTAAGGTCAAAAAGAGTTATTACCATCGCCATCAAGGGCGCTTATAATTATTGGCCTTTTATGTCCTTCTAGTGTCTTCCATTTCTTGTGGGCCTCGTTGCGTACAGGTACGGGAGGAACCTTACTTTCACTCTCTGAGGTTTTTGACACCTAAGTTTTCAATGCGGGGGTCTGAAGATGTGAACTGTAACAGAACAGTGTCACTTGGGCAGGAGCACAGGTGTTATGTCAGCTATTGAGACCTGGGTCAGAAACCAGGCTCTGCCAAGTGTCAGCTTTATGACCACGGACAAGGAGTTTATTTATCTATCCTCCAGAGCTCCATGGGTCTTGTCTGCAAAGTGGAAATAATGGCCTCTTGGCATTTATATTGGCTATTGTAAGAATCTTATGTAGACACATGTATAGAACCTTCAGACAGACAGCATCTTGGCATACAACAACTGCCTAATAGATGAGAGTAATTACTGATATTGATGTATTAACTTAATCCTATAAGGGGTTTCAAACTACACACACTTAGGATATTAGTAGACAGCTATTAGAAAGTTCTCCTAAAAGCAGGAAACTTCGTATATAAGAATTGTGTTTTTCTAGTTTATATTTACTTCATTCAAATGTCAGCAGTGTTTCTTGATTTCTCTTCTGATTTTAGGCAGGAATTCTAAAAGTGAGCATAAAAATAAATTCTTTATAAGAAGTTGATTATAAAGCAAATTCCTCATGAGAAATGTTGGTTCATTTCTTGAGAATGTTCCCCTGCTGTGCTCGTAAAATCTGTTATATCCTGAGTGTTTACTGCCTGCGAATATGGAAGCTCTCACAGTCTCTCTCAGTCCACTCTCCTGCATGGAGCCATCTTTTCAAGTGAATGTACGGGACTCACCTGACATCTGTCACATCTAATAATTTTACCTCCCCGTTTTCCCTTTTCAACTTTGAGGGGCTATTTTTCCTCTTTATATTGCCCTCCCACGTCTATGATAATGACAGATACCACTGCCCTTTTCCTGGTGTTTTAGAACATGTCTCTCCTGGTTTTGTGGTAAGTATGATGGTGGCTTCTTGTTAAAGAGAATTTACTGGTACAAGTAAGGAGGGAATCCTTTCTTCCATTGTTAGGCTACTGAGCACGTTTACAAGAAAATACCTTGATTCTGCCACTGTAAGCTATATTACTGTCTGCCCATTCTCTTTTTGACATGAATTTCCATAATTGTACTTTCTGTCATTTTGAAATAGCAGACAGTGTTCATGTTTTGTTTTGTATCTTTAGCCAATAGTTCTCTGCCTTGCTGGTGAGTTGGAAACCCATTTAACCAAGCTTATAATGTAATTGTGATCATTGTAGATTTGAATAATGGGTTGTGATCACAAGAGTCTTAAGCTCATTGAAAATTGTTCTTTGGAGAATATGATTAGTGACAAGAACTAATAACCACCCACTATATGTGAAATTTAATGTTTCGATCTATGCCAACATGTAAAGATATTTTGACTCATTTTCATATTTATGTTAATACCATTTTCTTCTTTATCCCCCCATACTTGTTTTGGGCCTTTGTCTTTTACCATGAAGCAAATTACATTCTGGGGATGGAGAGATGGCTCTGTGACTAAGAATACTTATTGCTATTCTAGAGGACCTGGATTCGGTTCTTAGTATCAACATGTTAACTCAAAGCCATTTGAAACTCTAACCTTTTCTTATAACCTCGAAGGGCACAAGGCACACATATATACATGCAAAAAAATACCCTCAAAAAAACAAAAGACACTCATATGTATAGAATCTTTTTAAATTATAAAAATTGCATTTTATTCCTAAAATTCAAACCTCTCCATAGAGCATGCCCATGGCAACACTGCTGAATCGTCTTGGAGAAAAGCTGGTTTCTATGCTTCTTTTTTATGTTCCAATGAGACTACAACTGTGCGAAATCCAGAATCATATTTCCTAGAAATCTAAATTTGTAAAAGGAAGCTAGTATCTTTCAGTTTCTCTCTTACTCATTTTACAGGGACATGTGTCTGCATTATCTAACATTGTTGCATAGATATATGGAACAATTCAAACATATGATTTTTTTTTCTGTGAGCAGATCTGTGAATATGTGTGCAGTGTTTGGGACACACTGGAAAAGAAATAGATGGAGCCCCCGTCTTTGTGAAGCTCCCTGTTTTAAAGGAACATGATGTGGGATGTTTCATTTTTGCCCGAGGAAATTAAGACAAATGAAAGGGCTGAGGGAAAAAAGTCAAAATATATTTTATAGCTGTGTATAAATTCAAACATGAAAGCAGTTACTCACCCATATTAAAGGCTGGAAAAGGTCCTCTGGCCTGGCATTAGAAGAAGAAATTGTATGTCTTAATTATCTTGTGGGCCTTATTAAAACTGTGAGCCTGTTCCTCTCTGCCATGTGTGCTGAGAACCATTTCTCACAGCCCAATAAATAATAATGGCATAATCATTGAGAGATGGACACTTAGAAGTTTCATGAGAAAAGATCTCAGGGGAAGGGCTATCTATACTTCGGTCAAGGCTTCCTTCTCCTTGCCTTCCAACAAAGTCGGCTGTGTGAGCAGACAGTATTCTACCTCTTTCAGAGGTGGATTGGAAAGTTTAAATGCTTGTGTTGCAGTTACATATGAGTGATGACAGAAACAGCTCAGGAATATCTGACTTTATTTTGTAAACTGTCCAATTATCTTTGAATGTGAATGCATTGTGAAGATGTTTAAATAAGCCAGCTAGAGCCACGTGGAGGATAGGCATGGGCAAATGTTTGCTTAACAGATTAGAAGGAATCAAGAATTATTAAGCATAAGTTCTTATCTTGTAGATATGAAGAGAATGATAGACACATGAAGGGGAAAAGCCACTCTCTGCACTCTTACATTACTCATTGTATAACATGTGCTTGTGTGATGGAGACTTTATAGAGCACGTGTCACCTGCCATTCAGCAGTGAACGGGTTCTACTGAGCAGAGGGAGACAATGCCCGAAACAGCCATACCTTTGATACCTTAGAAGCCAGCCCCAAACCAGGATACTTACACTAAATAACCACAGACCACCCACTCTCAATGTTTCCCTGGATAGAATGCAGTCAACTTGTAGTTTGGAACAGTAAGAAATTATATTTTTATTCTCACTTCAATCAGGGTATTTGTTTCAGTAATGGATGTAGATATCAATGAGACATAGATTTTCATAATGAATGACAGTCATTGCAATATCTTACAATATTACAGTAATTATCTAAGTTTAATAAGTACATAATAATTCATTGATATATTATATAGCACCATGAATCTTATTTTAAAATTATTTTCATAGAAATTTATTTATTTACATCCTTAAGCATTTTATTTCTAGCTTTTCATAACATTCTGAGAAGTTCCATAAGCTTCAATAGATCACCAAAGGTCTCACAACATAGAAAGATTTGCAAACCCCAGTTAATAGTACCTCTTAAATTAGATTTCATTTCTAGATTATTCTTATTTATATCCAGATAGGTACCTCTAAAGTTAGTTAACAATGTTATTTTCTTAATTAAAGTTATGATTCTTGTAAACATTGGTGTCTATTGTAGCCTTTATTTTAAACAGATTAAATTGGCATTTTTTGTAGCAAATTTTACAACTACTCCTTCCAATATAAATATAATGTTGGCTTCTCTGGTGAGATGGACATTAGTTGTAAATAACGAATCATAAATATAGATATCCAGGTGTGCTTCAAAAGCTATAGATTTGCTACAGCTTTATTTTCTGACTTTCTCAAATATTGATGATGACCTGATGAAGCAAAGAGGTTATACAACACTAAATGTGGAAAAAATACATACATTTTATAGTTTGTATTTAACAGACCATGAAATTTTGGCTATTGTTGAATCATGCCTACATCATGCGTTGATTGTAAAGTATCTTAATATCGCATAGGTACAGGCTGTTATTTGATCCAGAATTTTTTTTCTTAATTTAAAACACAATGAAGAAGGCTAGGAAATTGTTGACATGAATTTTGATTTAGTCTTAGCTAATAATAGGTAGCATGTTATGAATTTAAAAGTAAAGTCTTAAAAATGAAGAACACATTCTCAACCGCCAGATCTGTACTGATTTACAATTGTCTTGTCTTAACGTAGGTTTATCTAGGCTTATGGAGAATGTCATGGTCTGGGAAATATATAATACAGCACAAACGAAAATAAAACACTCCAGCCAAGCAACACTCACACTCGGAACACTGCTCACTTCTAACTCCTGGTGATGAGTGAAGGTTGAGGGTTTCACACAAATTTCCCAGAGTAAATAAGGCAAAGTGTAGCTGCCAGGGCTTCGACTCTCTAAATCTTGATTTGCAAAAAAACTCACAAGGGCTTTTGTCTTCTGTCCTTGCTGATGGTCTTCTTAACATGCAGAATCGGTGGCACAGTGGTGGCCAAAGAATCACACGTCATTCATGATTATTTATGGCTTCTCAACCACATTGTAAGTTACAAGCAATTATTTTTCTGTCTCCTCAATGTAATTGCACAGTAATCTTTAGGGACGCTTAACTACAGTGACCATTTCCCTGCAGATGTTTCCACTGAATTATGTAACTTGCTACGACTATGTGAGAGTTCGGGGCTCTTTTAAGACGTAGTCTGGTGCTCTCTCTGTGAGCACCAAGTGTCTAAGTGTAAAGGTTTTCTACAGGTTGATTTCCAACTGAGATGTGATGTTGGACCACCAAACAAACTCTCTAATATCCTAACCTCAGTCGATGGCCCTTAATTTCCTTTTCTCCCCTTATAAAATATCTGTGAAAGAAAAGGAATAAAAGATTTTTAAAGATTTGATTATTTTTTATTTTCTATATGCGTGCTTGCCTCCATAATATATATTTGTGCCATCTGTGAGCCTGGTGCCCATGGAAGCCAGAAGTGAGCGTCGGATCCCTTGGAACTAGCTGGTTGTATGCTGCAACATGGCTTTGTAAGAACATCTGTGCCCTTCAATGTGGGGTGTCTTTCTAGACCTGAGGCAAAACTGTCAGTGTCAGAAATCTTCTAGAACAGCCAAGAGTCTTCTCTTTGTTTTGAAGATCAGACCTTTGTCAGTTGCGGGGTTGGTGAAGATCTTCTCCCAGTCAGTGGGTTGCCTTTTTGTCTTAGTGACAGTGTGCTTTGCTTTACAGAAGTTTCTCAGTCTCAGGAGGTCCCATTTATTCAATGATGCCCTTAGTGTCTGTGCTGCTGGGGTTATACGTAGGAAGTAGTCTCCTGTGCCCATGTGTTGTAGAGTCCTTCCCACTTTCTCTTCTATCAGGTTCAGTGTGTTCAGACTGATATTGAGGTCTCTAATCCATTTGGACTTGAGTTTTGTGCAAGCTGAACATAGCAGACAATGAGGACTACTGAGAACTCAAGAACAATGGCACTGGGCTTTGATCCTACTGCACGTACCTGCTTTGTGGGAGCCTAGGCAGTTTGGATGCTCACCTTACTAGACCTGGATGGAGGTGGGTGGTCCTTGGACTTCCCACAGGGCAGGGAACCCTGATTGCTCTTCGGGCTGACGAGGGAGGGGGACTTGACTGGGGGAGGGGGAGGGAAATGGGAGGTGGTGGTGGGGAGGAGGCAGAAATCTTTAATAAATAGATAAATTGATTAAAAAAAAGAGTCGTCTATTTGCCACTTTTAGGATCTATCCATCTAATAAAACCCCTAAGTAAAAATTTTACAGCTTTGTATTAATATGTGTACTTAAAGAAAACAATGATTTGGTTTACCTTAAGAAAACTCAAAACAAACATTACAAGTTTATTTTTTATAGCAAGGCACAATCAAATATGAATATGTCATGTTAAGGGCATAAGCTACTATAGGGTTTTGTTATCAAATCTAGAAAGAAACAATTTTACTTCTCTGTTTATCTGATGCTGTCTAAATGACTTTTCTGTTGCTACGATGAAAGGCCATGTTCAAATGCCTTGTGATAAAGAGAGTCCTTTTGGGCTTATGGTCCTAAAGGGTGAATGTACATGGTGGCAGGAACAGGTAGCAGACAGCAGGCATGGCAGCTAGATCAGTAAACTGGGAGTTCCCATCTTGAATTACTAGCATACAGAAGAGGGCATGAAGTGAAAGTGGTGTGTCTTAAACTCACAAAGCCTACCTCCAGAGATAAACTTCTGCCAAGAAGGCCACACCTCCTAAACCACCCCAGAAGGTGCCATCAATTGGGAACTGTTCCAATGCCTGAGACTATGGGGGGCATTTCTCATTCAAAGAACCACAGATACTCTCTGAGATAGTCTGTAGTGTCATGGTATGTCCAAGTGGGAGACAGAGAATTTTTTGGAAAAAGCACTTTTAAAACATGAACAGTCTGATATATAAGGGAGCAAAGATGAAATGGGTGTGGGTCATTTGCCGTGTCTCACTGGCCAGTGTCCTGATGAGAGAGTCATGGTTTGTGATTGTTACTCTTTGACTTGGCTTCCTATGCAGCTTCATGGATCCTGATGTGCCACTGTGGGTCTTCATCCTTCTTGTGGGATGTCTTTTTCACTCTTCCTGTAAGCCAAATGAATTTGTTTATAATGAGAAGATCTTCAAACAAGCCTGGGGGAAGCCCGGGGGATTATAACAAAAGCATGATAACATATTGAGTCATATAAACTAAAGGTGAAATTCTTCCTTGATTAGCTTCCAGTGTGAATGTCAAGTAAGTATGTGGTTGCATAGTTCATTGTAGGCCTTCCTCATGAATGTGCAGTTTTGGGAATTATGTCTATGTGTAAAATGAGTTTCTAATACATTTTGAAACTAGTCTTTTCCCCAAAGACGAATATTTTGAAAATTTGTCTTTCAAATGAGTTATTATTTTGCAGTGGGGTATTTTTCTATATTACTATCATATATTAATATTTTTCTATTTATCAATATGCCTTTCTTTGGAAAATTCTTAATGACTTGTTCCTCTAGAGATGAATAGATATAAGTAGGTATGAAGGTGAATAAATGGTTAGACATGCAGTTATAATTAAAGGCCTTTCTTGAGTTTCGTTGCAGTATATTTACAGGGCCATCTCTTCTAAACTGGCTACTATTTTTATACATCATATCAACCATCTATCTATGGATTAATTTTAAATTTAGGAACAATTATCAAAGAATTCTCTGAACTAGCTGATGGCTCCACATATAAGATAGCATTTAAGCTCCTTTAATTTTTACCTATTCTCAATATTCCCCAGTCAGTCATTGTCATTCATTTGTCTGTAATTTTTTGATATGTAATATTTTAACCAACCACAAAGTCATTCACTATGGAGCTTGGGTTGCTTCTGTCAAACACAGTTTCATTTGTCTCATTCTGGACTCATCACAGTGACATATATGGGATATAGACTAGAGTCATATTCTATGATTAAGGGAATGCTGGATTGTGTACTTTAGGCTTGGATGTTAAGCTCAGTTTTTAGGTGGAGATGGTTTGGGGGTTGATGAAATACTGTGAGATTCACATCTCTTCTTTAATGCCAATGCAGTTCAGGGATCTTCAGTCAAGTAAACTGGTACTTTAGATGTCTCTGCTTTTGTATTGCATGGTAAGGAAAGGCAAGAGTGCCCCCTCCCATGAAGGAAATCAAGTATGTTCTAATTAGATAAGAGACAATGCTTTGTACTTAGATTCATACCACAAGGAACTGAGTTAAATGCAGAATATTTCTCTCCTTGCAAGTATATTAGTCTCTGGGTAGATTTATAGAATTTATCAAATTGTCAACAGATAAAAAAAGATATTTTTAAGTATTCAACTGTTACCAATACTGAAAACCATAGCTCTACAGTTCTTCTAACACAGTCAAATGTTTGTCTGCTTACCTACTGCATACTCATTCAAAACATTATTAAAACATTTCAGTTATAGTAACTTTAATTCAATGTAGTTTGTATTCTTGACTTAAATGTGCAGGGTATTTGTTTTGCTTTTAACTCGTATTTTAGGTATTCATTTGACATTCCAAGGCCTTAATTCAGGATGTGAGTTTGAGTTAATTCCAATAACCATAACCAAAGTAATAATAAATCAATTGAAGATATTTCATAGACAATAAGAGGCAGGGGCATGTCTTATCCCAGGTATCTAGTGGGAGGAGGGTGGGGTAATGAGAGGAGAACCAGGGTCTAGAGTCCCAGAATCTAGGGGCCGGTTGATTCTTATAGCAAGCACCAGCGAACACTTGCACACGCAGTATTTGAAATATAGCCAGCTTGAATTGAAATGCACTAACCGTGATGATTAATGCGAACTCAGAATGTAAACTAGCTAATTAATAATGTTTTAAAAAAGTATTCTTTGTTGGAACTATATTTTCTATGCAATGGCATAAATAGAATCTATTATTAAAAAGTAATCTATCTGCTTGGGATTACTTTCTTGACAACCTGAAAAACCACAGGTCATTCACATCTTACCCCTATTGGACAGCACAGGTCTGGGAGTTAAGGGGCTTGGTTTTACTGGAAGTCCTTCTTTCTCTTGCCAGTGCTGTTTGGCTCTGGATGAGACATTTGATCATGAAAGTCCTCAGTTTCTTCATCTGTGAAATGGGGATAATAACACTTCCCACTTGCTGACGTCATAGGGAGCCTCTATAAGAATTAATGACCCAGAGCTTGTAAAATGCCAAGTTATTTGGATCTTCTGTAGTGAAACTAATTTTTTTTCCTCTTAATTTCCCTAGGGACCGGACTCTGTGAATAAACAAATAGAGGGCATGGGAAAACACCCACACACTCACATACTTTTGCCCAATTTTCCCTTTGGTGAGTTTATAGCAGCTACAAACAACAGAGGGAAAAAGGCATCATGAACTCAAAAATGCCAAACACACCCGCTGCCAGGCTCAGCTAAACTTTGCACGGCTTAATCTAAAACACCAAAAGTCCGCAGTGTGTTGGCAATGGACGGTGATTGTTAAAGGTATAGTAGTTCTTTAATCTGTGGAATTTCGTTCTCATGTTGAAATGTTCACTGAAAAAAAAAATGTTTTTCATAAGTAACTACTGATCATTACTGAGCATTTAATTCTTTTTCTATTTCATGTGTACTTTTTGATTCCATATATATAGTCTTAGTTACAATAAATTGTGTAAACTATATTCATAAAGACATCCTGAAAAAGTTTGCTTTAAACTCCAGGGAGGTGTAAACTTCACTTCAGAAACAAACATATAAACAAATTTTAAAAAAACTATTAATTTACTAGCAAATGAACCAAGATGAATCTATGAGTGAAGCTGAGAAGAGGACCCAGGATAGGTTAGTTAAAACCATCCTAACGCCTGCTTCCTAAGCTTGATGCATTTATTTCTTTTGCATTTTCTTTTCTTTTCTTTCTCTTTCCTCCTCCTTTATTTTTTTTCAACATGGAACATTGTGTTGCCAAGTGGACCCGGGTTCTTCCTGGAACACAGGAAGCACAGAGCATGTTCATCCTCTGAAGCAGCAGCCCCTTGACCCACTGGAGTCGGTGCCCTCATGCTGGGTGCTCTAGGTTTTCCTGTTCTGTTGGAAGTCTTGTTTGCTGTCTAAATATGAGGTTACTGGAACCCCTGCAAGCCTAAACCTGAATCTATATCCATGATTGTCATATCCTTTATTAGGAGGCACACATTTGTAACATCGTGATATACTTTTTGGGGAACAAATCAAGGTCAACAATTATATTTATGTATCTATCACTGGCACATGGCTGCAATTTCTCTCAGAGAATAACAGCATGGGACAGCAGAATTACATTGATTGTATGTGTATGTGGGGAGCTATTTTTAGTATAAAACTAGAATTATAGCTTGAAGTCATATAACTAGACTGTGATAATTGTTTGTCCTAGCCAAACTGCTAAGAAGAGGTAATTTGTGTCCACTGTTTTCTAGCAGGCTGGAAATAAAACTCCAAAGCCTGGGGAAGTTAAGTGATTCCTTTGAGCTCTATAGGTTCCTGACAACACAAATTTGGGGTACAGTACTGGATTTACATGGGAAAGAAAGCATTAATTATCTAAGGACATTAGAAGAGCAGTGATTTCATACAGGAAAGGGTAGCTATTGGCTGAGACATCCTTTGTCTAAATAAACCTTGGGCTGAAAAATGTCTTAGAGCATTTAAAATGGAGTCAGTGTCTTACCGAATGTGGACGCAATGGAGGTTAAGCAGTGTCCATAAGCACCTTGTATTGGAGTAGGCTAGAGGCTCAGGGTTTGATCAGCATGCTTCTAGAACCATAAGCTTCACTGTCTGGCAAGCAGAGCCTGGGGATAATCAAGCCTTGAAGAGGAAGCTTAGGTCACTGCCATTGTCAGAGATCTTCATTGTGCTCATGGAACAGCACAGTGACATCAAAGATTCCAAAATACTACATCAAATGAGCCAAAAAAGGTGTCAAAGACGTAAACATATTTGAGTTCTGTGGCATTCCAGCTTGGGTTTTGCAGATAGCTGGGGAGATACAGGGAATATATGTGTCACCAATTTTATATCAGCTTCTGTGGTGAAGCAACCAAGGTGTATACAAAATTGAATAGTAGAAATAGAAAGAACAGGAATACCTCAGTTTCTATGAGTCTGAGGGTTGTTGAGGACAAAACTAATCTACATATACACTGATGTTTATAAATGTAAATATTACAAGGTATTTTGGCAAGTGTTCATTAGCAAGACATATAGCAGTAGCTTCTTTATACATTTTATTTTTTTGAAAATTATTTTCATTTATTTATTTATTTATTTATTTATTTGAGATTTCTGCCTCCTCCCCGCCACTGCCTCCCATTTCCCTCCACCTCCCCCAATTAATTCCCCCTCCCTCATCAGCCCAAAGAGCAGTCAGGGTTCCCTGCCCTGTGGGAAGTCCAAGGACCTCCCACCTCTTTCCAGTCTACTAAGGTGAGCATCCAAACAGCCTAGGCTCCCACAAAGCTAGTACTTGCAGTAGGATCAAAACCTAGTGCCGTTGTTCTTGACTTCTCAGTAGTCCTCATTGTCCTCTATGTTCAGCGAGTCTGGTTTTGACCCATGTTTTTTCAGACCCAGTCCAGCTGTCCTTGGTGAGAACCCGATAGAACATCCCCATTGTCTCAGTGTGTGGGTGCACCCCTCGCGGTCCTGAGTTCCTTGCTTGTGCTCTCTCTCCTTCTGCTCCTGATTTGGACCTTGAGATTTCAGTCCAGTGCTCCAATGTGGGACTCTATCTCTGTCTCCTTTCATCGCCTGATGAAGGTTAATATCCAGCAGGATGACTATATGTTTTTCTTTGGGTTCACCTTCTTATTTAGCTTCTCTAGGATCATGAATTATAGGCTCAATGTCCTTTGTTTATGGCTAGAAACCAATTATGAGTGAGTACATTCCATGTTCCTCTTTTTGGGTCTGGCTTACCTCACTCAGGATAATGTTTTCTATTTCCGTCCATTTGCATGCAAAATTCAAGAAGTCATTGTTTTTTACTGCTGAGTAGTACTCTAATATGTATATATTCCATACTTTCTTCATCCATTCTTCCACTGAAGGGCGTCTAGGTTGTTTCCAGGTTCTGGCTATTACAAACAATGCTGCTATGAACATAGTTGAATAAACACCTGAAATAGGTATTGATTTGGAATATAGTTTAAGAAATACTCCTAAAGGACCAGTCACTACGGATGGTTCTGGAATATGCATAGAATAATGTGTGTGCAGCTAAGTATAAATGTTGGCTAATGATGAAGATAATTCCTGATAATTGGACAGATTTTTTTAAAAGATTTATTTGTTTTATTTTTAGACCCGAGTTTGGTCTATCTGCATGTACACCTGCATGCCATTGGATTTCTGGAAGAGCGGCTAGTACTCTTAACTGCTGAACCATTTCTCCAGCCCAATAATTAAAAAAAATACTGCATAGAGTACAGTCTTTCTGTTCTCTCCTTTTTCTGGTTTAACTGCCACAGATCAGTAAAATCTGACCATGATAGGACAAGGGACACTTATACATCTCTGGTCTTCTTTCTGATAGTGAAAAAAGAAGATCCGGTGGATCTACAGGATCAGAATAGAGGTGCCAGGGACTAGGAAACTAATAGAATTCTCTCCCTCTCTCTCCCTCTCTCTTCCTCTCTGTCTTTCTCCCCTTTTTCTCTTGTTCGGTATGGGAAAAGTTGGAACTTGTTTAAAACTGTTCATTTCATTGAAAAATATTCTAAAAGGCATTAATTCAAACAAGTGAGTTCAAGAGAACTCAGTTTTCACTCTTGATTGCTTCATACTTTCTATGATGTAAATCAACTAAATACTAAAGATGGGTAAATGAAGTGAGGAATAGAAAGTGTTAGAAAGAACAAGAAAGGCCATTAAGAACACCACATACTCAGTCCAGGCTGGAGAGATGACTTGGCAGTTAAGAGTTCTTCCAGAGGACCCAAGTTTGGTTCTCAGATCCTACACTCACAAGAAAACTTAAGAATAATAAAACTTAAAGATAATAAAATAAGTGTTTAAAACTACTTAAAACTCACGGATTAAACAGCTATAACTATTTGGAGGAATCTTGTCCTGGTAATCTGTTGGGTTCCTTTCAAACACTTATTGTGTATGAAGGTATATGCTTTTCTAAATATAAAAACGGTTAAAGTTCCCCAGTTGAATAAGCTTCTCCAAACACTGTAATAAAGATCTGTTTACTTACTCTGTAGACTGGTCTTGCAAATTTTGTAAACACCTTTTCTCTACACTTTAAATGACATTCATTATTTGAATGTTAACAATATAAACATAAAATAATTCTTTAAAATAGTTGAGGGGCACAAATTTATTCGTAGAGATCCACCTGCCTCTGCCTCCCGAGTGCTGGGATTAAAGGCTTGCACCATCACCACCGGGCGACAAGCCTATTCTTGAACCTTGCATGTGAAATGGTCCTGTGATGAATTAATCTTTTAATGGGATTGATATGTAAACAAACTGGCTTAGATATCACGGGTACTATGTGTCATCTAAAAAATTCTTGGAAAAGTTAGAGAGGATTTTTCTTAATAAAGACTAGTATTTGAGCTGATGTTTCAAGAGTGAACAGCAAATGCTTCAAGAAGAGAAGAGGGGGAAAACCTGTGTGAAAGAACAGAAGTTAAGTCATCTGTTAGTTGTCAGGATGTGGATGCCAGCCAGTGTGTATGCAGCATAAAACTGAGGAGGGAGAGAAACAAAAGCTGAGTTCTACAATAAGTATGGCTAGACTCCAAAATGAGCATATTCCAAGGGTTTAAGTGAAAGTACTGAATTGCAAGCATAAGACATGGCATCCCAGGGAGGAACTACAAATAGGAGTGGAGATATTTGAAAAAGGATGCTGATGTAATGAATGGGTAGAATAAGTCCACTGGGATTGGGAAACCAACCTGACAGTTTCTAAAGCGTTGCTGTCACAGTAACAGAAGATTCTACAGCACCAAGCTCTTCTGAAAGTGGTCCACACATCTGAACCATCCGGGAGCTTGCTGTAAGCACAGGATCTCAAGGTCCCTGCATATTTATCATCTTGGACATTCAGGACATCACAGTCAACATTCTTCAAGTCCTCTACGAAATTCTCTGTAAACTAACACTTGAGAAGCCTGAACCTGGAACTTTAGTTGGTATTTTGTTTGTTTGTTTGTTTGTTTTTATTTTGGTATTTTGCTGGTCTGGCTGATAGCATGTCACAGATATCCTTCTCTGTCATCCAGAATTCTAGAACTCTGGAATTTAGGCACCCTCGCTCCAATTTCTTAAGTGGAATTTGGGATCCAAATTCAGATTCTCTTGGCTGTTCAGGAAAAGCTCTAATAACTGAAGCATTTCTCCTCCCTGTTATAATTTTTCATAGTAAATTTATTCACTTATATCTCTATATTTTATTATTTTGATTTTTTAACTTCCTTTATTTTTTAAAAATATGTCTGCAATTTATTTTAGAAATAATGGACTAACTCTGACTCTAAGTTCATATGTTCTTCCCCCAAAAGCCGGTTCCTTCTGCTTATTTACCTACAACTCATAATTTTATGAATGCTACGGCCTTGACCATATGCTAAATTCTTATAAGCACTACCTGCCCTTTACTCTGACAGATAGTCAGTTAACAATTTTTCTATTCATTTCATTTCATGTGTGTGTATATGGTGTGCATATCTTGTATGTGTGTGAGGGCATGTGTGTGCATGTGCACATGTGTGCGTGTGAATGTTTAAAACTGATGTCAGAAATCATCTTTTATCACTCTTCCACTTCATTCATGGAAGCAGGATCTCTCAGTCAAACCCAGAGAAGATCATCAGTATGACTCATTTTGTTAACCCACTTCTTCTGGATGACCTTGTCTTCATCTTTCTTGGCTTGAATTATAGGCAGGCCATCATACCAACTAGACTTTCCCCTTGGTCCTGGGATCAGTACTCACAGTTTCCCAGCTCCATTTTAACCACGTCAACATCTTTCCATTCTATAGTTCTTTTTTTTTATTGAGAAAAGGAAAAAAAAGTTTCAGCCTCCTCCCAGCCTCCCATTTCCCTCCCCCTCCACCCACCCTTCTTCCCTTCCCCCCACTCCTCTCCCCCTCCCTCTCCAGTCCAAAGAGCAGTCAGGGTTCCCTGCCCTGTGGAAAGTCCAAGGTCCTCCCCCCTCCGTCCAGGTCTAGGAAGGTGAACATCCAAACTGGCTAGGCTCCCACACAGCCAGAACATGAAGTAGGATCAAAACTCCGTCGAATTGTTTAAAGAATTATTCTTTAAAATTGCCACGCATGTGCATATTTTGATCATATTCTTTTGCACCCCTGCCTCTTTTTATCTCCCTCCAGCCGTCCCTATTCCCCACCTAAGTAACTTTACGTGTTCCCTTTTGATTGTTAACAATATCTGAGTCAATTAGCACTGTCCATACATGATCCATCAGGGCACCCACAACCTACAAGTGGTCATGGCCCCCAAAGAGTGGGATTATCCCTTCTCATCAGCTACCGAGTACCAACATCTATACCTCTAAAGGGAAGACTTCAGGGTCTTTTCACTCATCCAGGCTGAAATTTTAATTGCCTTGCTATTTGAGTTAATGTGTTCATCGGATGTGTCATGTTCTGAAGTCAACATTTCATGGCCTTCTTCCTCATCTGCCAGATCTTAGGTTCTTTCCACCTCTCTGTCATGATTTTCTTTGAGGCTTAGATAAATTGTGATTAATACAGTTGATTCAATCACCACAAAACATTCTTAATTTCTTATTCTTGAAATTTTGGCTAGTTATGAACCTGTGCATTAACCACTATAAAATAAGTTTTCTCTGACCAAAATAGACAGCAATAAAATCTATGGGAACAAACATGATATTTCAAGGGAAATTTGACAGCAAGAACATTTAGTAAAACAGTAGCAGTAGGTTTTCTTATAGGGCTTATGACATCCCCAATTATGGCTGTTCACTGATGTTTATAGTAACACAGGTCAATTCACTTCAGGTTTAAAAATATAATGAAAGAAAGGCTAGCTATATGTGTGTGTTGATCTTCAGTAGTGACTGTCAATATAGAGAGTAGTGAACTCATAAAATAAGATTATGGCTAAAACTTATAACTCTCAATACCAGCCACACAGAGGAAAATATAATGTCAAAACTCTTACAACTTTGTCCTCTCCTGAATGTTGAACATGCCTTCACTGAGAGAAGAAAAGTGATTTAAACAAAAAGAAAAAAGCAAACCAATGAAGCTTTTCAGACAGGCAAGTTATGGCACAGAAAAGTAACAACAACAAAGACAAAATATCCAGGACAACATGCCCCTTTCCTGACAAATGACTAATCCTATAGCAATGACTCATAATGAAGGAGGATGGCCTGGAAGAACTTCCTTATAAACAATCCAAAAGAATTATTATAACTTTATTTAAATAACTCAAAGTAGATACCAATATACTTTAAGAGAACAAAAGCAAAGCACTGAATGAAGAAAAAACATTAACCCAAGATGTGGAAATAGAATTCAATAAATAAAGAAAACTGCTGAAGAAAACTCAAACTGAAATTATGATAGAAATAAAAAAGAAAAAACTTAATAAGCCAAAATAAAAGCACAGCAGAGTTTTTACTGATGATGGTGGTACAAGTATTAGAATACCAACACTTGGGAGGCAGAGGAAGGATGGTGTTTGAGTTTGAGGTCAACCTGATCTAGAGAACATGTTCCAAGAGAGCCAGGGCTACACAGACATACCCTGTCTCAATAAACTATAAACAAACAAATAAACAAATATTACACACTCAGCAGAAATCTTCATCAATAAAATGGATTAGGTAGAAAATAGTGTGTCAGGTCTAGAAGACAAAGTAGGGGAAATGGATCCCTTAAAAAAAGTCAACAGTAAATTGAAAAATGAAGCAAGAGAGAATTGTGGGATACCACTAAAAAAAAACATAACCTTTAAATCTTAGGTATAGTAAAGTTAAATTAAAACTCTTTCCTAAAAGCATAGAAAATACTTTCCTTTATTGCATATACGAAAATATCCCAAATTGAAAAGAATACCTATCCAGGCACAAGAGGCCTTCAGAAGAACAAACAGACATGACCAAAATAGAATGCAATTCTAATAGGAATGCTTATGCTACTATGTTACTAGATAAAAAGAAAAAAAAACAGAAATTTCACATTAAGAAATTAATGATATACCTGATGGCCTTGGCAAAATAAGAACAAACTGAAACCCAAAGCAGTAGATAGGAAGAAATAACCAAATTAGGGCAGAGATTAATGAAATACAAATAAGCAATGAATAAACCAAGAAAATGGTGAAATAAAAAGTTGGTTCTTTGAAAAGATAAAGTGATTGACAAACCCTTAAATAATTAAACAAAGGGGAACGATCCAAATCAACATAATTAGAAATGAAAATGTAAACATTAAAACAGGTGCCAAAGAAATCCAGAAAAATCACAAGAATATATTTCAATTTTTTCCCATGTAACTAAACTGGAAAATTTAAAAGAAATGGATAATTTTTTTTTTTGGATTTTTCGAGACAGGGTTTCTCTGTAGCTTAATAAATTTCTATATACAGCATAAAATAGATAAATTATGGACAATTTCAGGGTAGGATTCAGTATTTTCAGTGATTCTCAGACAATGACCCAAACCTCATCCTACTGTGAGGAGACTGGACTGCTAGATCTTTGGGTAATTTTATTACTCACCAAAGTTTGGGACTACTGCTTGAAAATGTTGTGGAGATGAGTTACTTTTGTCTAATTCTGTGTCGTAATTTGAGTAATAAAGTTTGGTCCCAAGTGACCTCCAAGTATACTGTATTGTATCTTATCTGGATGTAATAAACAAATTGTAAACTAGTTAAGAGCATTTACCCTTGAAGTCAAGCAACTGAAAGCCAGGTAATTATAGCTGCTAACCCTCAGTTAATACTAGGCAGAAGCCTGCCAAAATAGGCTCACATAACCCAAACATGCAACCATACCAACAGATAATCTCAGCGCATCATTTCCTGTTTTCTGGTTATAAATACAGATTACCATGTTGGAGGCCAGCATTGTGAGGCATCTATGTTTTGAAATTCTGTACCATTTGAGAACTATTCTTGCACAAACAAACTGTGTTAAATTTAACTAGCCTAGGGTTTATTTATTTTTCCCACCAGTGCTTCCAGATTTCATTTTTTTTTTTTTGTAGTTCCTAAGAACTCCTTAATGTAGTTGGATTGGTGAGACCAGCATTCAGATGATTTAGGAGCTAGACATACACAGAAACACCCTATTCACCTTAGTTGGTGGGGTAATAATGAAAGACATGATGGTTCTTGTACAGAATTACCTACTTATGCATCAGTTTTTTTATCTCTTCATATTAATAACTTCCCCAAGTTATTCTAACAGTTTTCTTACTTTGAAGTAACAAGCAATTGCACACCAAAGAATTGTATTAAGTGGTTTTTATTTGCTTCTGATGCTTATGTGTTAAAAGATGAATACAATTTGAACTTGCATCTATGTTCTAAATTTTTTTAATTCAAATTGTCTTAAACACAGGGATGAAACACTGTCTATCCTGATCCCGTAGCTCAGCGGGTTTCTATCAAATCTATGTTTACTTCCAATGATTACTGTATAGTGTACACAAGATATTTGATTTAAATTCTTATTTATGTGCTAATGGCTAGCATTTTCTTTGCTTCTTTTATAAACTATTCTATAGGAGAAAATTTAATTGCTATAAGCAGGCATTGATTTAGCTTTGTAGGTGTGTGCATGTGTGTTTATGTTTGTGAGTATGTGTTTAAGTATGTGTGTATATATGTATATTCATGCATGTATGTGTATGCACATGGTTGTATGTATGTGTGCATGTATGTGTTTGGGGGTATATATTTCTTTGTGAATATGTGAATATGTGTCTGTGTTTGTGTGTATATATGTGTGTTTATGTGAGAGAGCAAATCCAAACTCTTACACATACTACATAGCTGCTTTACATAGCAAACCCTGCAGAATACTTTTAAACCATATATATATCTGAAGGGAAAAAATTAACCCATCTGTTTCTGATTTCTTTCCATGAACCTAATAAAAGTGCCATTTTAAAGGGCCATTTAATAACCTCCGAAATCCTTTGAGAATTTTTAAATGAGAAAGTTAAAAAGACCTTTGAACCAAATATTGATAGTAAATAAAACATAAATATTAGGTTCTGTACTTTGGATCTTAGAAACCAGGGTAATAACTAACATCTAAACATAAGGCAGTGCTGGAGCTAGGAAACCGCTTTACCCAGCTTCTGGAGGATGGCCAGGCCCTGCCTCATCACTATATGGCATCTGCAGTGGTTATTTTCAGACAGAGTTTCTCATCATCTAACCATTATCTTAGGTTTTTAATGGAAGCATTCCTTCTTCTTCTCTAGCATGTCTTGCATTCACAATAAAATCTTCTGCAGAGTCACCCTATCACACACACACACACACACACACACACACACACACACTTACCTCCCTCTGTGTTAGCATTTTGAAATTTTGCTACAAAGAGGGGGCCATTTAGGGGTTGGTTTGCTAGTATATAGAAAGGCAAATGTAGAATTCCTAAATTTACAATCATATTGAGAATGTGAATAAAAGACAGAGTCATCCCTTGTGTTTCTGAAGTGTGGTAGATGGCTTTGAGATAGAGAGACTCTGATGATCAATGGTGGCGTGATTAAGGCTGGGGAGAGCTGACCCAACCACTGACCATCTGATGATGGCTCTGTGCCTTGGCCTGTCGTCGTAGTATTTCACTCTCAAGCTGCACAAGTAGCTCTGAAGCTGCTATAGCAAAGTGAGCATCCAGTGTGCCTTCAACAACACTGCTCTGTTTGATGTTGATATCCTTCATCTCAGAAATCTGTGCAGCTTCATGGTGATCTCGGGCTGAAAGCACGGAATTCATGAATTCTTGACTTATGAACGCTAGTCTGTGCAAAAGCATCATTTTTGAATCATAAAATTGGATTTTATTCAATTGAAAGAACATTTCATAGGTGGCAGGTACAACTTAATTTTATTAGTTTTATCTATCATCTATCTATCTATCTGTCTACTATCTATCTATTTTTTTGTGAGAAAGAGTTTCTCTGTGCAACAGCTCTGGCTATCCTTGAACTTGCTTTGCAGTTAAGGCTGGTCTTGAACTTATAGAGATCCACCTGCTTCTGCCCCTCAAGTGTTACAATTAAAGATGAGTGCTACCACCACCACCATCAGGCTTTATTTTTTAATGTTTAATTTTTAAATTTATAGTTATTTTTAAGTTTTATTGAGAATAGTTTCTTCTTTCATACAAAACATCCTGACCACAGTCCCCCCTACCCTCACTCCTCCTTCTTCCCTCCTGCTCCCTCCCACATCTCCTTCCCTCCCAGATACACTCCCCATATATTTTCTCTTCAGAAAAGAGCAAGGCTCCAAGAAACAACAGCCAAACAGGATAAAATAAGATACAACAGACATGGCAAAAGCCTTCCTATCAAGGCTGGACAAGGCAATACAATAAGCAGGAAAATGTTCCAAGAGAAGGCAAAAGAGAGAAACACCTACTCCCACTGTTAGGAATCCCACAAAAACACAAAGCTACCAGCTGTAACATATATGCAGAGGATCTGGTGCAGACCCAGGCAGGTCCCGTGTTTCCTGCTTCAATCTCTGTAAACCCATGGTAGTCCTGCTTTGTTGATTTGGTGGGCCAGTTTTTCCTGGTATCCTTCATTCCTTCTGATTCCTAACGTCTTACCTGACCCTCTTCCGCAGGGCTCCAATTTAGACTCTCTTTCTGCTCAGTATCTGGCTGTGGTTCTCTGCACCCACTCCCATCTCTGCTTCTGGAGGAGGCATCTCTGATGATGACTGAACCCAACACACGATCTGTGAGTACAGCAGAAAATCATTAGGAACCATTTCACTGATCCTTTGAATAATAATGTTTGGTTCTGGTGGGTACAATTTTAACTGGACATCTGCTATCATTTATACCTAAATTATGCAGTGTTTCAGAAATTAACATTTTCTATTATAATGACAAAATTCATGATTTGTGCCTTGATGTGCTTCTGATAAATAAGACTATATTTTGACTTTCTAGACAGAAATTCTTCCTTAGAGCCCTAGTAATTCAGTAGTCCAATATGCACTGTAGTCATTTTATTATTCTAAACGTTTTTTAGTGAATAAAATATCTTAGTTGAACGAGGAAGGACACTGAAAATATACATCACTCTCTTGTCATTATTCATTACATCACATTGCTTGAAAGACAGTAAACAGCAAAATGATGTATTCAGATAATAGTGTTAAGGCTGAAGCCAAGGAGTAAACCAACTACTCTTGATGATGATATATTACAATTCCAGGAGGTGTTTGATGGACTGACACATTTACTTCATTGTTTTCCTCTGAGTATAAAGACACAGTATGGATGCTGGGAACTGAAACAAAGACTTCTGCAAGAGCCCGGCAGTGGTGCGCACACCTTTAATCCCAGCACTCGGGAGGCAGAGACAGGCTGATCTCTGTGAGTTCGAGGCCAGCCTGGTCTACAAGAGCTAGTTCCAGGACAGGAACCAAAAGCTACGGAGAAACCCTGTCTCGAAAAATCAAAAAAAAAAAAAAAAAAAAAGACTTCTGCAAGGACAGTAAACACTTTAACCACTAAACCATATCTTCAGTCCCTATTTTACTTTTAAAAAGTGATAAGCACTTGTGTGTGTGCGGGGGCGAGGTTTGTGGGTGTGTGGGTGTGTATGTATGTGGGAATGTTTACGTAGCTGAAAAGTAAGATACTTGATAATTTAATTGACTGGTCAGGTGTTAAACCAGTATTGCCTCCCCCCAAAGCATTAACTTTTACTGTAAATGAAAAATCAATTCAATTAGTATTTATTGGGTATCAACCATGTGAGAAGCTCGGCGCTGAATTTTAGGCTACGCTTGTAAACAGAGGTCCTTTGAACTTCAGTATTTTTAGTCTGAAAAGAGGGAAAGAGGAAACACGACAAGTAGGATAAACACAGAAGATAAAGTCTAGATGAGAAAAATTAAGTAGGAAGGGACAATAGGTTCTGTGGGAGAAGGATTACAATTTCAGATACCAGGGTCAAGGGAACACCCAGAGAAGACATTTGGGTGAGGGCGTGAGGAAGGGACGGGAGAAAATATTCAAAGAAGCAACTGGCGCAATGCTGAACTGTTGACAAAGCAGGGGGGAAAAACGCAACAAGAGCAGGCGGTGGGGGCAAGCAGGTCACATTCATTCTTGAGAGGACTTTGACTTTTATTCTGAAAGGAGGAAGCAGCTTTTGGAAGTGCTGTAATAGCGAACTGCTGTTATTATCGATGATTTAAAGCAATCACTACAATTGCAGTGTTGAAATTGAACTGCAGGTAGGTAGGGACGACAGAAATGAAAACAGTTATGAACCAATTGCAATAATTCTGATTGGGAGAATATGGATGAAACTAGGAAGAAGACCAAGGCCCCAATAGCATGCATGTGGCACATTAAATTTTTTGAGAACTGAAGTTTACTTTTTTAATACAAAGTTAATTACAAAGTGTTGGTGGAATGCAGAGGAAACACAAGGGATATTATAGTAATCCAGGGTGAGTCACTCTTACTCTCATAATACTCAAAGGGTCAGAGAAGACAGGCAGAAGGTATGTAGAAAAGTTCCCTGGAGATGAGCAGGGACACAGCTGTCTCAGATGACTTCACAGAGTGAGCACAAACACTTGACACCACAACTTCAACCATTTCCTCCTTCCATCCCAACTTCAGTCAGTCAGACCCCTTGACCAAACCCAAGCAGGAGCCAGAGGCAAGAGTATCATGACGTTTGTTCAATGGTCAGCTTTTTCTTTCCTCCTTTCTCCATTTTTCTTCCACTTGGGTGAAAAGCATATGCTTTTCACACTTCAGGGCAGGCTCCATGCTCAACAAACTCCAGGATTTATGCTCTTTTTTTTTGTGTGTGTGTGTGTCTGGGGGGGGGGGGGGGCTTTTAATTTTGTTTTGTTTTGTTTTGGGCATTTTTAAACTTATTGATTCTTTGTTTTAATATCTTTTTGGTTTTTTTCTTGGTGGATTTTTTTTTTAAGAGACAGAGTTTCTCTGGTAGCCCTGACAGTCCTGAACTCTCTCTCTGAAGAACAGGCTGGCCTTGAACTTACAGAGACCCACTTGCCTCTGCCTACTCTGCCTGGTGGAAGTGTTTTTGAGAGAGATAATGTAAAGTTAGGTTCATAGAGAGATAGAATGGATCTGGAATGGTTTGGGGGAAGAGTATGATCAAAATAAACTGTATGGAAAAAAAAGCTTAAATCAAGCAGAAAACATGGATGGAAAAGACCTGTATCAGACAGCACAGAAAGGACAGTTTTTGCTTCTGTTTCCAGTCATGTCCTGAAATTTGTAATCATAGTTGCCTTCTACAGATCCCTACTGTTTTCCCTTACACTTGGCTAACAGCATACTTTAGTTTTCTTTGTCACATAGGATGACCCTAAACTTTACTGTGTGAGTGTAGACCTGCAGCGGTCTTGTATAATGAAGGTTGTCACAGGTTTTTACTGGGTAGTGATGTAAGGTCAGAGAGATGCTATCGTGTGCTGCAGGAGATGAGTATGCAATCCAATTGCACCCACTGTACAGTAACATCTCATTTGATTCCAGGTGATCAGGTGAAGTCAATCACCTTGGATACTTTGGAGCTCCATTTTCTGCTTGATTTTTTAATACAAAAAATCAACTGACTGGGGTGTAGTTTCTGTTGTAATTCATTGCATTCTGTTTCTTGCATGCATTCTCTAAATAGTGAGACTTCTAAGGATACTGAACCTTAGGTTGTGGGGATGAGAAGTAAACTTTTTCAACTGATTTATTGGATATCAGAACTGTTTAAATAAAATACAAAATGTGTTAACCAGATGCTGAAGTCATATTTCATCTACGATATAGCTTTCATAAAGTCAACTACTTCTGTGTGACAGGCCATATGGTGATTCCATGGGAATGAACACATTGTCCTCTGATCCTTGCTGCAAGATGAATGTCCTCATTGAAAGCAATGTCTTTCACAATGTCATGACAACATATAAACGGAGACTGCTCTTTTATTCCTGGCCACCCAGACCTGAATAATCACACAGAAACTATATTAATAAAAACAATGGTTGACCAATAGCTTAGGCATATTCTTGGCTAACTCTTATATCTTAAATTAACTCATTTCTATTACTCTGTGTATCACTACGAGGTTGTGGCATACCAGTAAGGTTCCAAGGTTCTGCATCTTTCTCCTTCTAGTAGCTACATGGCTCTGTTTGACTCTGCCTACTCTCCTTATATATCTCTTCCAGTCTTGCTATTTTCTGCCCTGCCATAGGTCAAAGCAGCCTCTTTATTAACCAATGATAATAAAACATATTGATAGCATACAGAGGGGAAATCCCACAATAGCAACAGATATGTTGCATAGCAATTCCACAATTGCTGGTATGTGCAGTTTTGCACGACTGTCAAAGCAAGTCAGCATCCTGAATATATGTGTATTCCTTTGAGGTTATATTTCTTGCACAAGGAGCCAATAGGCTTCAGGCTGAGTTCTCCTGGGAAATAGTGGACTGTTAGATTATTTGCATTTGTTTTTGATGTGGACCATACCTCGCATGACAGTACACAGGTATGTTTTGGTGAGAAAAATCATAACTATTGTGTCGGTTTTCCATTTGCACCTACCTATGATCTAACAGCAACATTTAAGTAGAATCTGGCTATCAGAAAAAAAAAGACATTTCTTCACTCCAGTTCCCTTAGACTCAGCAGCTCTTCTATGGGTTAATCAACTATCTGTTGGGGAATAGGTCCAAATAATAAGGGAGCTTATCCGAAGCCTTAATTACTTGGAATTCTTCCTAGTAGTTTGAGTCCATTGAAAATGGGTGATGTGAGTAAATGGTTCAACACATCACATTTAAAGATTCAATATTTTACCTTCAAAAGTCAAAGAAATTTCTCAAATATTGCTTGTCTCATTGAGATGAGTAGTCATAAGTTGAAGAATTTTGACCCTTATTTTAAAGAATGTGAGGGTTTTCTTAGTCTGTGAACAAGAGATTCCTTTCTTGGTAGAAAATGAAAGAAGATATTTACTAGATCAAAATTACATATCAGGTATTAGACTTCATGTCATATTACTGCAATAGATATTTACTATTCAATAATTTATGTTTTTCCCAACTTTTTATTTAATGGTCTATTATTCCTGACTACCATCTACTTGTCAGATATAAATTAAGCTTTTTTATTAGAAGGTGTTATCTCTGTGTTTCAGATGATTTGGTAGTTGAATACCTCCGTGATATTTTTTGGAATATGGTAGATATTTTGGTTTATTCATTTACTAATTTTTCATTTTTTGTTTGTTTTTTGAAGGGTTTGGAATTTCAATGAAATTGGAAATATCAAGTGTTGTAGCTTTATCTATAATCTAACTTACAAAATTTTTCTCACACCACGCCTCAGGATTTTAACTCAGTATTATCATTGTCTTAGCATGGATGGTTTTGTTGGGTTAAACATTTAAAAGGCAAGGGAGCACTTCATTCCTTCTAACCCTCAGTCATATCTGCCTTGTGACCAAGAAAGATCAAGGATCCCTTTGTATCTATGATAAGAGTTTTCAGATTCCTTGGCTGTCCTTAACTCTATGTACATAATTTTAAATTTCATTTCCCATGTTCCTCTAGGGGCACATGAAGAGAAGAGAATGAACAGTTCTCATACTCACTAGCATTGGCACAGTGGTAGACCATACAAAGCTTCCTTCTCAATGCCTTGCCTTACACATGCTCTTCAGTCTACTTGAAAGCGAATGATTGGGAAGCTCTGGATGTCCCTTGTCCCATTTCCTCACTTCATACATGGTTAAATCTTTCAGGTTTTTAGGGGTAGTTACTGTCACTCATGTCATCAATCAGCAAACAGGTGACAGAGCAGGGCAATTAAAGAAAGGGCTGTTACCAAAGTAAATGTTTACAAAACTATAGTGGGGCATACGAGAACTCTGAATGGTAGTTGTCATAACTTACTGTTAACATCAGCAGAGTCATTCTCTAGGACAGAATAACAGGGAGTGAGGGTTTTCTAGCACCCGGAAAGAGAAATTTCTATCAAGGCAGCTGAACTGAGAAAAATGTGGTACATTAGCTTAAGAGGACTAGAGTATGGGAGTATATATAACACAAAGAAATAGGCAGAATGGGAAAAGCAAAGAAATTTTTTTTTGCTTTAATTCTTTAATAATTGTAGGACAATTTTAAGTTGTCATTCATCAAATTGCAGAAGGATTTTATGTAATAAAAGTGAGACAATTTTATTTCTTCTGTTTTAGACCATTAAGTTTGCACATTTGATTTAATTTTTCAAAGTGGAAGGTTTCAGCTTAGTATCACACAAATGAGATGGATGAAGAATGGGTTTATATTTCCCATAGTTTGCTATTATGGGTACGAAATTCAGGTCTCATTCTAAGGGATGATCCAAGTACTTAAGTTTCTAGTCACTCTCCAGTATACACAACCTCCTAGAAAATATTAAATGTAGCGTCTACCATTCATGAGGAATAATAATACACCTTTTGGTCTTGCTGTTACTCTTTTCTGGCTTATTTTATATTGACCTGAAAAGAACATATCTTGACCCTCTGGAACATATGTCATATGAGTTTTGATTAAAAGGGTAGGTAACTAAGAAGGAATTTGTTTTCACAATAGGCCATAGTGAGGTCTAGTTCTGTTTCCCAAAAGATGTGGTTGTATGGGTTTCAGCCATTGGGCAAGGAAAAGGCTCCATTGAGAGACATGTGTGGGTAAACAGAAGATGCAGCTTATTGACTTTGTAATACGTGTAAGAGCTGCTGTAACCCTGGTGTCTGGTCATAGTTTTCCGAATAATAATTTTATCTTCCATATCAAAATAGTTAATGAGATAAAGTTTATTTAATTGTAACCTTCTGTGTTGGGGGTAACGTGCTGGGGCTTTTATACATGTATCTTTTACAAAGTCTAGCAATATCATTTGAACTATGTTTTCTAGATGAACAAACTGATTTGTGGGAAGTTTAAATAACTTACTCAAAGCCATAAAACTAGTGAATCATCTAGGTGTAAATTCAGAAAAATCATCTCCCTGACTACTACAAAATAGTCCACATGATCAGTCATTTTCCTTACAGCTTTGTGTCCTTTCGAGTATCTTCTACAGTTTACTCCAGAAATGCATTCACCATCCTCAGTCTAAGGACCTTCCCTTTTGGGCTTGTGTGACTCGTCTGACGATTGCGAATAGAAGTGAGCCATTGAGAAGCTCCCCACAGTGAAGAAGCACTCCTGTTCATTAAGACCAAACTAAAACCTCATTATGCTTCCATTCAGTTAGTCTGATAGTTGAGGCTAAAATGCTGTCTGCCAAGAAATAACACAGACTCATTCCCTATCTCGCACAATGCACATTTCTTTTTCTGTTGTGTGGCTCTAAAGAAGCATGCAGGTATGTTTTCGTTGGAGACATCTTTTGACAAAATTCTCTTGGTAAATCCCCTAATCTTTATATTCTTCAAGGCAGTCATGTGAAAGCTAAAACCATCTTATGCAGGCGTCTGGCTGCATTCTGATAACTGTTTCTACTGTGAGAAATTCCATCTGAAGTGCCAACAACTGGAAACATCAGCTCAAAGGGGGAAAGCTTGCTGGGTGCAAATCTCTTTTCAAGAATGTAAAATAAGATGTGTTTTGTGGTTGAGAATCAGGAGCATTGATCTGAAAATATGCCTGCACTGCAGAAGAACTGACTGAGGACACTTTTGATAAATGACTCTTTTTAATTTCTACTCAATTCAAAGGGTTCTGGGTAAAATCTATGGAAGGAAATTCATGCAGGAAAGAGGGTGGGGATGGAAAATAAAAGTTCAGGCTTAACTCCCAGTCTATGGATAAGAAGGAATTTGAATATTAATGCACAACCTTGAGAATGAAACGCTCTGACCAGCAACCTTAAGAATTGGCAGCTGGCTAGGGACTGATAAGGAATGCTGGGTGGGGGGGCAGATCCTGGGAGTGACTTGTTCCCAGGCAGGCCTCTCATCTCTGGCTGGCATTAGAAAGAATTACAAAGCATGATTCAGAATCTAATTTTGTCAGCTGGCGATTGGCTCCCACGAGGCTCTGGCCTCACAATGTTCTATTAAGTAATGGGAATTGGGCTGGGCTCTTATTCTCTGCTGCATGCCTGCCACCCCGTTTTCCTTCACAGCTCGGCCCATGTCACCCATATGTGCAGAGGGGTGCTGCTGTTTACGCTTACATTACAAAAGAGATCTGTAAATATTTCAGCAGAGTCTGGAAGCGAAGCGCCTGGGATACCAGCATCACAATGGCTTTGAATTTTTATTTTCATTTTTTGAGTCAGTTCGTACTGAACATATCACCTTGTCAGGATGGGCAAATTACAGATGAGAACAGGGACATTTAAATTAAACCCCATCTACTTTCTTAACCCTGTTTATGATGGGCTTTTACATACAGGCTTTTATTACAGGCAAAGGACAAACTTCTATGCAGAGAAGCCAGGTAAACACAAAGAGAGAGAGAAATCATTTGGTTTATGTTAACTTCACAGAAACAGCACTGAATGAAAACTGACTTTTAACACACTTTTTTTTCTGATGTGTTTGAACGAATGCCTGATATGTATCAAAACATCTGTTTGTCCTATATAAAATGATGGATATCATCAGTGATGAAATTCATTTTTTTAAAGCTAGTAATTTTCACTTCTACAAAAGGTGGCATTATGAGTTCAGAGGGCCTACAATATGGATTTCATTATCCTCTTACATAACTCAACAGGAGTTAGTTTCTCAAAGAGTTATGAAACATGACCATTTCCCCTCTGTTTTAAGACTTTGGGAACTTTGTTATTCTCTCTGGTTTCCAGAATGTACAGAAAATATAATTAATGAACAACGGTAATGTATTCACTGGACAGAATCTAAAGCTGAAAAGAAAACATTTCAAAGAATATTTGTTTTGCCAAAATAAAATCACAAAGTCTATTCTTGTCCATGGGAGCAAGTTCCCTCAGAGAGTTTTGAGGACTCCCCAGTAGAAAGATCTGCAATCTTCTCTGTTAGCCTTTCCTGGTCTCCTGGCTCGGCCTGTGTCAGGTAGAAAATGGCAGCAGCCTCTTGCTGATGAAAAAGTCTCATAAAGGCGATCAGAAGACCCAGCTCTGGTTTTGTTCTGGCATTGACTAGCCCTAGCAAAGCGAGTGTGCAATCACACTCTGGACCAATCTTCTCATTGTAGGCATAAGAGGGATGGGTTGTTCAGAAGGCAAACAGTCACCTGGCAGGCAGTGTGCTGTGATATTTCAGATGGCCTGTGGGGTTTCTTAAAACTTGTATTTGGCTTATTTAACATATCTCAGTTTTCTACAGTCCTTGGCTTTTCAATTTTCTCTGACTGTGTGTGTGTGTGTGTGTGTGTGTGTGTGTGTGTATACACATGGATATCAGTCAGCTCTTGTCACATGAGAAACAACCGTAACACTTCTGCTTAACTGTTGTAAACATAGGTTTGATGATTATTAGCTTAGTTTAGCATCGTAGGGTCGGTAATTTGATGAACATAGTTAGACAAACCTGTTGGTCTTGCCTAGGCTCATTTATTTGTGGTCAGCTGTCATTAGCAACGCAACTGTGTTTCTAGGCCTGAACATCTGTCCCCTAGGGCAATAGACATTTCCAAGCAAACTCATTCTTTAGAATATTAGCTTGATCATCCTATGGCAGCCCCTGGGTCTTTGCGCTATTGTTGTGATAACTGAACAGCATTACTTCTCTTGTATTCTGTCACCCAAGGCAAGTGACAAGGATGGATTGTGAGTCAAAGTGTGGAAACAGACTCCAGCTCCGGAAGGGACAATTAAATAGTATTTTCCTTTTCTGTTCTAATCTACTATATTCTATCTATCATCAGCCCTTATTCTTGAAGTCTTGTCTTATGTGACATTAAATTCATTCCTTGGTTTCTGAAAGGGAAGACAAGCCTACACAGAATAAACAAATGAACACTTCTATACTAGAGGCATGACTGCGGCACTCAACAATTTGTCTCAAAATATAATCATTTTAAAGAACCACTGGCAAGTTAATATCACACTGACCACAATTCACCAGATATTTGGACACTTCTGTCCCAAGTGACTAGATCATTGTGCAATAAACTGCAGGCAGCTTCTGAATTTGAGTTATGCTCTTGTTATATAATGGCCCTTCTATGCAATGGTGGTTAGCATGAGGACAGAGGATGTTGACCCAGACGATATAAGCCACAACTCTGTGCCTGTATGTCCCCAAAGACAAAACAAAACCTGAATCATTTTCAAGGTTTGAAACTCATTTCTAGACTTTTTTTTTTTGTTTGGCTTTTCTCTAACTACTCATAGTTGGAAGTATGATTTGTGAGACATTCCCTTTAGATAGGAAAGTTGACTAACCATCTCCTGTTTGCACATAAGAGGAATCCAGAGCAGCTATTGATATTCTGTGGGACATAAGTCCAGAGGAAAATAAGAACTTTATGGTAAAATAAAGTAGAAAAAGAATGTGTGAAACAGCATGAAGAGTCCCACAAATGCCTGAAATTCCAGAGTTACAAGCAGTTAACAGCAGTCAAATGAAAGCAACGAGATGTTATTTACCTTCTCCACTTCCTATAACGACAATTGCACTATCCCTGAATGGAGCTAAGTAAGTACATTAGAGTTGTCTGGAGATGAGATTTAGAAAGGTGTGGTTTAACAACCTCTCCAGGTGATTCTGACATCTTTAAATTGAAACATCGGCACTTACAGAGGCCTGGGAGTTATTTCAGGGTTTTGGAAATTGAGAATAATTTAATTTACAATAGCATCGAAATATCTAAGATTTCTGGCTTTATAAAACTCATGCATAGGAAGGAAAATTTCAAGATAAAGGCAAGAGGACAAGGATCTTTATAGCAACTTTGACATACATACAAAACCCCCAAACTAATAGAAGTATAACAAAATTATTGAAAGAATTTTTTTAATATTAGGGAAGAAGATTTAAAATATCACTTGATTTTACTTGATAAGGGAAAGTTCAATAATTATTTTCTCTGGAAAAAATAAGAAGAACCAAGGCACACAGAAATCTGCAAATATGACTCCATTTCCATAAAGTATTAATGAGAGGTATGGATTTTTTTGTACTTGAAGAGGAAGAGGAGAGACAGGGAGGATACAAATACAGAAGACAAAGTACCCACTTTAGAAGAGAGTCTAACATAGAAAGCAAAAGTAAAATAAGGCAATAAAATAACAAGATAAACATACAGGACTAAAAGGTGAACAGACAAGACTGTATTGCTATAAAATGACAGGGCTGGAGTTCAAAGACAATTTCACCCCCAAACCATCTGTATCTGCCTGACGTTACATGATTACTTAACCCCATGCCGTCTTGAATGATTATTTTAAATTCTCATTATATTTTGGATTTTTTCCTATCATCTTATATTTCATAGTTGCCCACGAAACACATCTATTTGAAGAACAGAGACGCAGCACAGATACAGCGTGTTTCAGCAGGCAGAGTTAACTCTTTTACTTATGGTTAGGACATCTTGAAAGGGTCCTTTCTGCCACCGCGTTCAAATTCCAACAGTTTTGTTCAACACAGTTGAATCTCAGGTATTATCTCAGTAGCCCTTGTGGGTCCCCACTCAGTTTTAGAGTTTTAGTCACTGCAGCAGGCCCTGGTCTCATGAAACATCTTCTTCAACGACCCCTTCATGTCTTTCATGAGAAGTCGTCCTCTGTCTCTTCCTTGGTCCTGCTTATAGGTCAACACTTAGTTTCATTTTGTTTTGGTGCAATTTGATTTAGGTTATCAAATGCTGTGTCAGGAGACTCTAACCTCCCTTGTTCACCCCACAAAACCTTTCTTATACTTTGCACATAGGAGGAGTCTTTCAAATGTTAGTCTGTGCTTCAAACTTTTGCTCTGTGTAAATAGGAATATTTACTACAAGTCAGTGGCAGCCTTCATGTCACTCGTCTTGATAGCATCTGAAGACCAGATGTTCTGAATGGAATTAATTAGAGTCTCTCCATGATTCCATTTCTCTTGCTGTATTTTCTGTCCTAGTTACTGACAAAAATATCAATTCATGTCTAAAACCGTCTGAATTTAAATCATTATTATTTTTACCTCCTACGGTTAATTGGCTACTTGAAGTTTAATATATGTTTCCGTGGCCACTCAGTGACAATTTCTGAATCTTTTTCATCCTTTCCAATTGCAGAGGTTTTTCTTCTTATCCTGGTGCTCTGTGCTTTCGTCCTGGTACCTCTTCCTTCTCACTCATAAAGCTTTTTGTGCTCCAAATCGTCTGCAGAGTTGACCTTGGCGAGTGTCATTTCTTTATGTTCTTTTTAAAAACCACTGACAATGAGAATGTCATTTGATGGCTATTAAATCCCTTTGCTTTTCCTCCATCTGCCTCACCTTTGTTCTATCCCCCAGACTCCCAAAGACACAGTTAAGAACTTGCAAGCATTCTCCTTCTATTTCCTGTTTTGGCCTAGTTTAAAATTCTTTCTCTCTGTATCTTTGCTAACCTTTATGTATCAGGGAAGACACATGACAGTATACCCTCTATTGTCATCATTATTTCTGTTAAAGACTAAGATCAAATACTTAGTTTCTCTATAACTTTGCCTTGATCTCCCAATGAATAGTAATAAATAATTTCTCATCTTTAATTTTGCTAACAAATCTCCATTAAAAATTTAATGGTTTATATTACAGTTAACTGTTTCCTTATCTTTCTTTTCAACTCATTTGCATATTTTACCTGAAGCTCATACTTGCCCTACACGTCACTCACATATTCCAGCATGGTAATAGCTTCTTCTAAGTATCAGAAAACAAAAGGTTTCTCTTACATAATTGTGCTCAGGAAGTAATATAATAAAGAATTGATATTATCCCATTTCTTACTTCAGCCCATAGTGGCAAACATAGCTGTGTGATTTATTATTGAATATGTTTATTAAGTGACATGTATATACATGTGAACACATTTTTTAAAAAAATATTAATAGAGGTCAGTGTTTATTTTCAGTCCCTTTAGTGAAACTGTCATTTTCAAGTTTTTAAACTGATTATACTTTTCAAGTCCTATGTTTCTAAATTACACATAAATGTAATAATTATTGAACATGTGAAATGAATGACTTTATCCACTTTATACATTAAATGTTGAATTGCAATTATTTTTATTGTACTAATATTTAGTTCCTTTGAATAGAGAGGACTGTGAACTGAGGTCAAACCATAGAGCCTTGTCTGTTAGCATCAGCTGACTCTCAGGGCAGTGCTGGTGACTATGCTAGCTTCTGGCTTTATCCCTCTGAGATACCTGACTTCTTAGCAGGCACAGATGTGATACTGAATCTTGCAATTGATAAAATATACTTGAATTCTCTGCTTTCCTCCAAAGTTTTCAGTTAGTGCCTCTTTTAAACCATGGTCTAAGATTAATTTCTTGTTCTTGCATTTACTTAGTGCAATAAAGTTCCAGTAGACTTTGGCAAACACCACATATAACCCTACTTTTACTTCCATTCATTCAGCAGCAGAGTTTTAGAAATATCACTCTCATCTCCTACTTGGAGATAGATGGACATTCATGTAATATAGACATGAACATTTTTTTAAAGTTTCTCAGCAAAGTCTCATGGCCTTTTAATTATCAGGAAAAACTACCCGAGAATTTACTACCTCTTTAACAGAAGACTTGTTCAAAATAGAGTTTGCTATCTCTTGCCATCCTTGCTACCCAGAAGGGAAACAGTGTGAAGCAAACAGAAGCTATGTGTGCCCTCGACCTGTGCATTTAGTCCGAAGAAGGCAGTCAAAGATTTTAAGATGCTCACGGGGTTTCTCATCCTACACGGGAAAGAAATGTACAAAAAGAGACAGAACAAAGGAAGCAAAAGTCCCTGCAATCTGGTTCTAGATGGTTTGTTCCAAGAAAGAACCAAGTACCTTTTATGATTAAAGTGTAGAGGCAGGTAATGCTTCCTATGATTAACAAGTTGCTGTCATCATCAGCATCATTGTGTCTGAGCCATGTAGGTCCAGCCTAGGCATGACTCACAATGAGATCATCAGTGTGGGCCAGGGGGTTCTGGCAAAGACAAAGGCTGAGGCCAGTCAGGGAAGTGGCAAGGAAAGTTGGCATTTGAGTCAACTCTAATCTCTACAGAATCTGAACTGGGGAAAACCCAGCCTGTCTCCAAGTCCAATGTTAAACAAGTCAAATATTGAGTAGTTTAAAATCTTGATTGAATAAAGGGGTTCTTATACAAGTTTGAAAGTGAGAAGAAAAAAAAGAATAAAATAAAATAACCCAACACTTAAGCTGAAGCTATTTCTGGGTCTTCATCAGGTATAGCTTCAGAGAGTGATGATTTTTATCTGGTATGTCTTTGTCTACCGCTCTGTGGGTTTGGTGAGCTAAAGAGAGACAGACGTTACTCAGAATGAGACAGGAAACTGTCTTCTAGCAACAAAGCTTTATTTCAAATGTCTTCTTTGCTCTCATTTCTTAAATAAAGATTCAAAAAAAAATCTTAGGATATCCATAGACATACTACAAATGTTTTCCAGATCCAGAGAGAAAGATTTGGGGTTCTTCTGTTCCTATAAGAAAGACATGGGCTAGAAGGAGTCTCACAGATCAAAGGTAGCAAACAGCTGCCTAACTTTCTGACGCCTAGATTTGAATCTCTCCTTTCAGAATTAAAGCATTTAAACTCTTTTAAATTATTGTTTGTTATTGATAAGTCACATGTTACAAGCAAAACACTATCATTTTTTTTGTGTGAGTTCATTGCATACAAAACACAGCCAAGGACATGCTGTTTTATCTTCTTTTTGTATTTGCAGTACCTGCTTATATAAGATGATAGCTCTACAATTAGCTGAAACAAAACAATTCAGTTAATTTTAAATTACTTCCCCCATGGACATAGAGAAGAATAAAAGTGTTCTAATGGGATACAAAAGGAAAGAAGTTCTTTGCACCTGGAGTCTTGTGTGAATCATAGAAAAAATATTAATTTGACTCATTTGAAAAGCTTTACTCTGCACTGAGTGGAAAATTACTTCTCTATATACTGTCTCAGACTTGTTACCCTTGAGTCTGATGGTTTATTTTTCCTTCTTGTCTTCTCCAAATGTAGTTTTAAAATGCATTTTGATGTCCGGTATGACGTAATATGGAGGGCCGAGGCATAAATCAAGAAGCCAGCATTTGTGCTTTATTTTGGCCATGGATTTGCTATGTGGTTTTCATTCTAATCACATAATCTTCATAGGCGTCAAGATCAGCACCTAAAGGAATCTACAGGGGATTGAACACAGGGATGTCTAAACTCGCGTTGGCATGAACATTAGGCAAAAGCCTTTAGTCCGTGTTGGCATGCATTTTACATTGGCCATCCGAAGTTTCGATGGGATATGCTTCAAAACAGCCATGTGTAAGAAAAGCCTGCATAATGCTCTTTCTTCCCCCAAATCAAGCTGTTTTCAGATTCGCTTGCAGTTATAAATGAAGAGCCTGCACTACAGAGGCAGGTGTGTTCTGTTGGAAAAGCAGCTCCATAAGGCCACCCTTTAAATCAGGCAGCTTCACCTGGCTTTGAACTTGACAGCCCTGCAAACAAAACAATGCTTCCAAACTGTTCCAAGTGACAGAATGTGCTGCCATCCTCGATAGGCTGGTGTGTGAATCTCTATTTCTATTTTCCTTTTATTGGAAGTGACATGTAGTATGTCTGCATTAAATTAAATCTGGCCCACATGGAGCTCTTTTGCCCAGAAAATGCGAGAACATGGGTAGTTGGCAAGTGTAAGGTAAATATAGACCCTCTGATGGTTCTCGGGTGCTGTGAAGCTTATGCAAAGCCGCAGACCAGCGCTGCACACATCATTCACAAGGGACAAGGCTATGATAGAGTAGTCCAAGCCATCCAAGAGACGTGCAATTGAACTTTATGCTAATTCTCCTATTGCCAATTTTATTCAGGTCCTTGTATCTAATTGTGTTAACTTTTATGGGCCCTTTCACATCTTTCCATTTCTTTTTGGTTACTATGGAAAGACTTGGCTCACTAGTCTGGGTGGAGAAAGACATGATGGCAGTCAGTCTTGAGTTTAAAATGCATGCTGGCTCTGAAAAAAATGGGATTCAAAATGAGTCTCGGCTCATTGGAATATATTCAACAGTTTAAGCAAAACTATAGTGACCTATCTCATAGATCGACAGACCACGAACTTCAAGACAAGTTAGTGCTTTGTGTTACAATATACTTATGACTCCTGGCAGTTGAAAATGTGATTAGTTTTATTTTGTGCAAGACTTAGTAAACTCTGTAATGACATGACATATTGAAACATAATTTGATTTAAGATTTATTGTTCTGAGTTCATATTGCTGTCTTGGAAGCTCCTCAACTTATACATGCTGCTCCCTGATATGTGAGGCTTACCCAGGAGAAGAAACAACACTTACAATGTGTTGGGCACTTTACCAGGTCTTGGCAGTATAAATTTAGCTTAAAGTTGACTGAACTTCTAGGAGATATCGTGATATGATGTTATTTGTCATCTATGAATTTCCAGGAAATAGTTGTGATTTGCATTCACAATGAAATGTACTCCTCATGCTGGCTCCCAAGATCTCCCTTGATCTAGGCTCTCCCTGCTGTTCAACGTTATCTCACACCCAGATCATTGGTATCTTTTTAAGTTTTCTTCTTTTTGCTCCTTTGTTTTGCTTTATTTTATTTCTTTCAGTGCTAGAGATTAGGCCTTGTGCCAAGCAGGAACTCTGCCACTTGGCTAAACTCTAGCATTACACTTGTGTTTGGGGGGTAGGATCTTCCTAATTTTCCGAAGTAGTTCTCACACCTGTTAGCATACCCCCTAAACGTCTAGAGTAGATGAGGTTCTAGAATTGTACCACCGCACCTGACCTTTTGTTACTGTATCTTTCTTGGCCTGCCTTTTTGTCTGTTTGTTTGTCATTTTTTTGAGACAGATTCTCTCTCTCTAGCTAAGCCTGGGTTTGAATTTCCCATGCTCTTGTGGTGGGATCTCTGTTACTAAGGTGGCAGGTACACAATAAATCATGTGACCTTGTTTGCTTGCTCCAACATCAGCTACATGGTTGTTTACATTTCCTCCCTCTCTCCCTTCTTCCCTCCCTCCCTTCCTCCCTCCCTCCCTCCCTCCCTCCTTCCCTCCCTCCCTCCCTAATTTTTATTTTATTTTTTTTGCTTTTATTGATTCTTCATGGATTTTGCCTCATGCATTCCAATCCCACTAATCTCTCTATCTCCTTGTGTCTGCCCTCGGCCCTTACAACCTTCCCCTCAAATCAAAACCAAACTTAAAATAAAAACCCAAAACCAAACAAACCAAAGAAACAAAACAAAAGAAGAAGAAGAATCTTTTTCTGGAAGCTGTAGTGTAGCCCATCGAGACCCACAGTCTACCCTCTCGTCCATTATTCTTTCACAAGGTTTTGGTCTGGCTTTAGGCTTCTGGTTTCTGCTACACCATGGATAATGACTCTTACTGGAGCTTCTCTTCGATATCCTGTTGTCCTGTGTCAACTGTTTTGGGATCTATAAATTCATTGCCTCCATGTGCTCCAACTGTTCATAGATTCAGTGGAAACTTGTCTGGGTCAGCTCATAGTCCTGGTTCTGGGCCTGAGTAGTAGCTGCATTAGTTGGCTCACTGGCTTTTCCTCAACTTCAGTCAACTGGCACGTGCTCCAAAACCACCTCAGCACGCTCATCCACTGCAGCTTACAGCAAGGAGCAGGGCCAGGTCTTCTGCTCTGGAACCCTCAGCTCTGGGTCCCCCTCACTCTTATGGGCAAAGCCAGTTCTATTGTTTTGTCCAGGCAAGTGCAGGGCTAGATTGCTGTAGGGGACATATCGAGGAGGGAGGGTCAGTTCTCTGGCTCTCATAGACTCAGGGGTGGCTTGCCTGTGCCCCTGACAACAGGGTCAGTCTAGTAAGCTGCCGAGGCAGGGTGCAGGGCCTGTTCTCCTTTTGGCTCATGTTAGCACTGTGGTCATTGCTGTGCTGAGCCAGCCCTACCCTTCACTGGCCCTGGGATGGCTGACTGGCTTTGCCCCTCTCTGGATACTACACCAGGCCAACTGGCCCTACCCCTCAGGGAGGAGCTTACATCCTCCCTAACACTTGAGAAATATGGTACCACCCCTGACCATAGACAAGCATCATCTCACTTGGGAAGCACACTAGAGCTGACCCTGGAGTGGGGGACACAGGTGAGTAGACCCTGAAGGCATGAGAGTAGGCGAGTTGACCCAACTCCTCTTCTCGGGCATGTTGTGGCATGGGCAAAAGAACGATGGTCTCCCTCCACTCACCCATTACTAGCAGAGACAGGCAAGAGAGCTGGCCCTGGCGTCACAAGAGTGAGAGAGCTAGCCCTGACTTCCACTGGCAGCAGTGCATTAGAAAGCAGCCTCTGCTTCCCATCTGGGAAACACAATGGAGCTGACCTGGTTATTGAGTTCACAGGTGAGTCAGCCCTGAGGGATTGAGAGCAGCCTAGCTGACCTTGGTCACCTGCGTCTGCCATACAGTGGCATGGGCAAGGGAAAGACACCACCCAACTTTAGCACCTTGCTACCTGTGGCAGGCTAGAGAGCTTGCCCAGGGTCACCAGTGAGAGAGCTAGCCCTGCCCCACATCATTTACTTTTTTTTTTTTAAAAAAAAAAACAGGAGTTATTTCTTTCCCATTTTTTTTTAAAAAGTGGATCCTTCTCACATATTATGTATCAGAGTATTTCTCTAGAAGTCATTCTGTTTTTCTGCTCTTTTTTCCTGAGCTGAGTCATTTCCATCCTCCAGGTAGCCACCTAAATAACACATTATGTGAGTTTCCTATATTGTGTTCTATAAGTATAAATATAGTGAAACAAAAGGAAACTGAGGAAGTCAATAGTCAGGTAATGCTTTGGGAAGGTGTGACCTAGAGTAGGAGCAGCCCTTGAGTTCAGTGCTAATTCTGGTTGTGGAAGATGCCAAGACTCACCAGCAAGGCAAATCATCTGGGGAGAGAGATGGTATGGCCTCATTGTTAAGAAGCTGGACAGAGCCAGGCGGTGTAGGCACATGCCTTTAATCCCAGGACTGGAGAGGTAGAAGCAGATGGATCTCTGTGAGTTAGAGGCCAGCCTGGTCTACAAGAGCTAGTTCCAGGACAGGCCCCAAAGCTACAGAGAAACCCTGTCTCGAAAAACAAAAGCAAAAACAAAAACAAAAACAAAAACAAAACAAAAAAGAAGCTGGACAGGAGGTAAGTGTTTATATTTGACCTAGAGATGGGAGAAGGAAGAGCAATGTGACGAAAGCACCAGTTAAGGTAGATTAAGCTGATGGTATTGGGGATTGGCATAAGGGCTAGGATGCTTGACTTAGTAAGGCCATCATGGAGCCTTCTCTGTGATCCAGGCATGAGGTGACCTGGGCTAGGCAAGGCTGATGACAGCTAAGATGGAAGGGGTGTGGATTTCAAAGGCAGCTTGTCAAGAATTGGTGATGGACAAGAGAGAAAGGATTAAGATGACAAATGAGTCAACGATGCCCCCAAGGTTTTGTGTGCCTGGAAGGCTGGTAGGTGGGGAAGGAAGAGAGGCCACGCCCTTGCCACACTTACCTGTTGGTATCTGAGTTGAGGCAACTTGCATGGGAATAGAATTGCACTGGAGGAAGTGGAAAACGGGGCAGTTTTGCCTTGAAAGAAGATGCGACTGCAATGTGGTGATTGGCACCACTCTCCCAGAAGTCAAGAGATGTCTTTGCAGAGCCCCACTCCCTCCCAAGTCAGCATGGAGACAGACTGAAACCACAATGTCTGGCCTTAGAATGTATACACAAGGGCCAGCAGGCTCACTGTGCTCGTCTGTTTCTTGACTTCCTTTTTCTGTGAGAAGATAACACAAGTTTTGCTGACCATGAGAGAGATAAAGAGAGGTCACATTTTAGAATTCGCTTGCTACAATTTTTTTCTTTCTCTTAAATATATTGGGCTTATAAAACCCTAAGTGTGCTTTTCCCCCAAGAACTTCTCTTGTTTTTTAAACCCATATGTATTTTGAAGTCAATTTAACTCATATGTTTCTGATTAATTTATGCTTAGCTCATCAAAATGTTGTTTTAAGAAGAAAAGCTCATAATAAAAACAGAGTCATGCTTCAGCAGCCACTGATGAAATCAACTCCAGAAGACTGTAGCTTAGTCAGAAACTCAGACAGACTAAGGGCACCAGCGCTTCCCTGTAGCTCTTTTAAAACTAAATGTGCTCAGCTCCATGAGAAAAAGCCATTTCAGTTTTCTGATGTGCGTTATTTGTTCGTTGGATGCACTGGTTTGTTATTTCAATTAGCTGTCATTCCTTTACTAAGCTGTTTAGTTTTTCAGTTGTTTTTCAGGTTTCTCATAGAATTAAGAGGTGAGGAGGCTAGGTTATGGCAGAGAAGGATTAGTGTCCATGGACAAGAGGCATGTGTCAATTTGTCTCTGCAGAATGGACAATAGGAGTTTGACAGTGGTCTATAGATTTACCTCCTTGGTCCATAAAGGTATAAATAGAATATGTATACATATTGTAAGTATAAAAGTGTGGTGTCCATCTCTTCCATTGCGATCAAGATTTAGAAACAAAATAATCCTTTAATAAGGCATTGTTGGAGGAAGTTAATATAACAGTAAGAATGCTGAAAGTCACATGGAATCACATTATTAAATACTTATCTAAAAATTTATAAATCACTCAGTTCTATATAGATACATGTAATTTTGTGCCTAAATATATAAATATAGATTAAAAAATATCTTCCACCTAATAACTGCCCCCACCCTCCCGCAGTAAAAGGCTTGAGAAGCTCTATTGAGTTTTTGGTCATGGTTGCCCAATAGACTTCTCAAATCTACAGACCACTGATATTGCCTTTGGTTTCCTCTGCAAGGTGGAAAGTAAGTCCCTATTGTTGAAGACTCCTTGCACTCAGACACAGTATCCAGAGCCCTTTGAACTGGAATGGGGGTGATTCCTCTTCCCTGAGGTCCAGCTTCTACGGCACCAGAAGGCACCACACAAGCTTCCAAAGGAGGGAGATAACCAAGTGTCCTATCCAACTATAATACCCATGAACTACAACAATAACCAGAATGGCACAATAATTCTAAGGATGCATTAGTGGCACTTATACCTTGGCAGCAACCAACAGCTTTCCAATTGAGAATAAAACCTGATCAATAAGAGGAAAACCATGCCTGCCATTAAAAGCTCAGCCTACTACTCTGAAGTCATGGATATTGGTGGAGAACCTACAACACCACTTTCTATAACAGCATAATCCTTAACAGCAATCTAAGCATTTATCCACCGGTATGTATAACCTTTACCCTTTGTCAAAAAAAAAAAAAACTTTACTTTGCTACAGGTAAAGACTATACAAAAAAAAAAAAAACTACAACCAATAAAAATTTCAAGTTGTAGAGCTCAGTCTCAATGGATACATCTTAAAACACTCCCATATCTAAGGCTTAGGGAACAGAATGGAAGAAAGGGCAGAAAGATTATAAGAGCCAGAGATCAGGGAGCTTATTGTGAGATTGTTTTCTCCAGTAGTAACAGAAGCTGCATGCACAGCCATTTCACCAATACAGCTGCCTAAGCATGAGCTGAAAAAGTACAAGAGCAATAGATAGGCTAATGCAGACAGGAGAAAGCCCAAGAGGTCTCAACCATACACAAAGAACTATTAGCAACTAGGGAATTTCGAGTGAGAGAAGTAGTCTTTATTTTGAGAGTGAGCAAAATTGTCTTTTCCAGGAAAAGCACAACAATTAGTCATCTAATATCATATATGAATAGCGTTATTTGTATGTATGTTTTCACAACTGATTATTATCTCATATATATATATATATACATATATATATTTATATACATGAGATATACACTCACAAGTGTGTAAATTTGAAAGAGAGGAAGGAGTGATATAAGGGAAGAGAGAAACAATGTAATTATATTATAATTGCCCACAAAAATTTGAAAAATTAAAAAAAAAGCAGTGTACACCATCACACCCAGCATGTAGTTCTACTTTTAAGGCTAATTTTATAGAGCCAACACTTAAAATGTTAATGTCTTTTCTTGAAGTAATAAGGGTGGCGGCGGGGCTGGCTAGGCTAATTCTCACATATTAATTTAGCCCATTTCTAATCATCTGTGTGTAGCACCCCAAGGTGCGCTTACCGGGAAGATTCTAGCCTATGTCCATCCTGGGTCGGATCTTCATCCCGGGAGCAGGGCATGGTGTGTCTCTCAGGCGTCTGCTCCTGAGAGCAGAGCTGTTGTGACTCTGACCTCACTTCCTCTTCCTCCCAGCATTTTGTTCTGTTTATTCCACCCACAGGGCCAAGCAGTTTCTTTATTGGCCAATGACCTTCCTCCATCATTTCCCCTTTTTCGGTTTAAACAAAAAAAAAAAAAAAGGCTTTAACTTTAACATAGCAAAATTACATATAACAAAACAGTTATCAAGTAAAAGTTACAATAATCTTTATCATAACTAAGGAAAACTATAACTATAACTAACTATTCTTAACTCCATCAAAGACTCCAGAAAGATACAATACTACCTAAGCAAACAAGAAAAAAGCAACTTTTAAAACTCTAGAATTGACAGAGATATCTCGCTGCCTGGACAGTCACCCAAAGTTCCTCTGTACTGTTGGGGCATCCATCTTCAGCCTTTAGGCCCATGGTATCCAGCAGACATTTCCATAAAGCAGGAAAATTCAAAGTCAGTTCAGTCACTATCTGTTGTGTCCTGCAGAATGTCTCGCAGACTCTTTCATGAATCAGGAACCCCGAAAGATCATCTCACCTTAGGCAAGTTCAGTAGTCCTCTCTCTGCGGGTTCTCTGTGTCCAGTTTATGCAATAGTCCAGGCAAGAGCAGTTTCTTGCCCAAATGGCTATCAAACTCCGTAACGAGCATCTTTGATGCCCATTTTCCTCTTGAAGTTGATTGGTGCTGCCAGGAGCAGAGTGTCTCATTGTCATGAAAAGTCCTAAGTTATTAAAACATTTAAAATGCCATATTCTATAATCTTTGAAAGACATGAAGAATGTCTATCTAAAATATATCTCTATATATCTAGAAAATCTAACTAACATGACTACAAGCTTTACTATTATCGATGATTATCCATTAACAACCTATATATATATTACATTTTTGAATGAACTACACAATCACAATACCTTAATCAAAATCAGAAAAACTTATACAAAATTGACCTTAAATCTCTATCAATAAAGCAAAATCTATACTAATGTAAATTATTCATATCTATATCATATCCCCCTTTAAATGTAAAAGGATGTTTATAAACCATATTTGGGAACATGGGCGCAGTTTTTTCTCTCCAAACTGCTTCCTGCTGAATGGGGGCGTCGTTAATTAGGTCTTTCATGGTATAACCTGTGTGCTAGTTTCATCTCAGTTGGCAGTTGAGCGAAGCAATTTTCTGAAGGTGTTCACACTAACCCTTCAGGAGGGCGTGGTCCATCATACCAAATCGGAATAGAAGAAATGAACAGCGTCTCATCCTCTGTGAAAACAAAATAAGAAACTCCTTTCCAAAGTGTCATATCCTTAGATCCAAATTTAAAATATCTATGTTGGATTAGTTCAGCATTATTTATAAACAAATATCTTTTAGTAGCTTTTGCTCTTTCCTCAGCATTCAAATAATTCAAAGAGAGCATAATAGCATACAGTATCAAAATTCTCTGTGTATTTTCCATCTTTGTGCAGCTTTGTTTTAACCTCTATTTCGTTTATTTTTACTTTTAACTTTTTGCTTTTTGAGACAGGTTCTCTGTATCTTTGACCTGAAGTAACTCTGTAGACAAGGCTGTCTTTGAACTCTCAGAGATCCGCCTGTCTCTGCCTCCTAGGCATTGGGATTAAAGGCGTGTGCTACCACACCTGGAAGTCACAGAGGTCTATCTCCCTCTGCCTACCAAGTGTTGGGATTAAAGGTGTGTACCACACACAACAACTCTCTTCCTTTTTTTTTGTTTTTTTACTTTAAGAACTTCAACTTTTAGTCTGCATATATTTTTAACATACTTTAAACCATTTAGAAATTTTCTTTGTCTTTGAATCTCTCTTTACTGTATATCTCTCTTTTTCTGATCACATGAGTCTTTAATTTACCAAGCAATCTCAGTAGGACTAAAGGCGTGGCTTTGCCAGCTAGATCCAGTCCATTTCTTAGCTTTCCAGCCTCATGGCTGAGGTACCGGCCAGAGCCGCATTCAGTGCCACAAGCCTACAGGGTTTCAATGTCCCTGTCAGCAGGCGAGCTTAAGCAGCCTGTGCTTGCAAACCACATGAACTGCCTATGTAAAAGAGTCAGAGTTTGCCCTGGCAGGACAGCCCAGAAAGCCGGCATTTTTAAAAGGCGCAGCTTTTTTCCTGCTACGGCTGAAAACCGAAAAGCATGCGTTCAGCTTTTCGTCAACACCGTTTAAGTGTTTCGTGGCAGGACCTCTTAATGAGCTGCAGGCTTTGCAGCTAAAGCTGAGTCAGGAAACCTCTCTTAGATGAGGCGCTTGCTTGCCTCTAGCAAGCAGAGTAGAACCGAGAAATTGCTGCTACCAAGAAACCAGGCACAATGCTTTCCTTTTGTTCTAGAATTACTTCCCAAGCTGTCTCAGGCTTTATGTGGAAGCAGTTGTCCACGTGGGCGCCATATGAAGTAATTGGGGCGGCAGCGGGGCTGCGTCCCCAACACCCGAGCCGCCTGCCCGGCTAGCTTATGCCCCGAAATAATTACACGGAAACTGTATTCTTTTAATCACTGCTTGGCCCATTCTCTTCTAGGCTAATTCTCACATATTAATTTAGCCCATTTCTAATCATCTGTGTGTAGCACCCCAAGGTGCGCTTACCGGGAAGATTCTAGCCTATGTCCATCCTGGGTCGGATCTTCATCCCGGGAGCAGGGCATGGTGTGTCTCTCAGGCGTCTGCTCCTGAGAGCAGAGCTGTTGTGACTCTGACCTCACTTCCTCTTCCTCCCAGCATTTTGTTCTGTTTACTCCACCCACAGGGCCAAGCAGTTTCTTTATTGGCCAATGACCTTCCTCCATCATTTTCTTCTTTAAAAAATCATTATGATTATTTTAAACAAACACTTCAGGAAAATCTTCTGAGGTAGGAACTATTGTGTGCATTCCAGAGGCAGAATTTAGATAGCAGTTTCTTTTCAGGGCCAAAATGCTGCCTGGACATTATAAACCACTTCCATTAACATGCAATTTTGTCTGTTTCCTTTGAGAAGCTCAGTAATATCACCAATAGATTAAAATCACTAATGATAGCTCTGTAGGCATTTCTTCTTTCTAGTCATTATTATTTCTCCTACCTGTTCCTTTAGGGTTGACTTTAGTTCATGTTTATATTTGATTTCCCATAAGCTTAGATACCCATATTTTAAACCATATTTTCAAACACTTTAATTTAAATGGTCAATGTAATTAAAGGTAATTATGCCCCAAAGAGAATGTAACTTCATTTCTCACTTTCACCTGTCTCTTTCTCCTCTGGGTCCTTAGTCCTTCTATGACTAATGGCGCTGTCATCTACCTGATGATTCAAGCTTGTGTACATGGTGCCAGCCAGGACTCTTCCTTCTGCTCATAGCCCACATCTAATTGTTCATCAGTTCTGTCTCAGAGAATTTCACATGCTTTCTATTTTCTTTACTTTGGGAAGGCAAGAATTTCCCAGTTACTGTGACCTTTTCTAATTTTAATACTATCTAATAAAATATTGTTTCTGCCACTGCCTCCTTGAAAAAATGCAAATATGCCCATTTTTCTCAGGTGATTATAACTGTGAATATACTCTGCTGCTTGTAGGATGACGTTGAATGACCATACACTGTTCAGCATCACTGATCATCATGGTACTTCATGGACATTTGCTTCCCAAAGTCCATGTTCATCCTCGTTCACTCTTTGACACTGCTTTCCTATTGTGTATCTGTAACTCTTTACTGTCCAGGAGCACTTCCTAAAATATCAAGTCCTTCTTAAAAATTAATCCTGCTTGCCTTGCCTATTCCAACATGGCAGAGCTGCTCATTGCTTCCCTTCTAAGAGCCATGCATACTACCCCATCTCTAGGCACACAGCCAGCCCAAGTTGCCATCAAGCAAGCCACAGTACACTTCTCACAAACCCCATCCAAATACTAGGTCTCCTGAAAGAGTCAGAGGTAGCCCAGGCAGCATGGCCCAGGAAGCCTGTATTTCAAAACTGTGTGGGAAGACCTCTCTTAAAGGAGCTACAGCATGCTACCAGCAAACAGCAAGAAGCTGTGTTAAACTCTGTATTTTTTGTGTCTAGAATTCCTTCCCAAGCCCTCTCAGGTTTTAAGTGGAATTTAGTCAACCATGTTGGGTTTGTAGGAGGAAGGCCACTAGTTAGTTCCCGACTGCCCAGACCCCCAAAATGACCACATAGGAACTGTATTGATTAAATCACTGCATGGCCCTTTAGTTCTAGCTTCTTATTGGCCAACACATATACTAATTTAACCCATTTCTATTAATATGTGTATTGCCATGTGGCTGTTGCTTACCAGGTAAAGTTCACAACATCTGTCTCCGGCAGATCCATGGCTTCTCTCTGACTCTGCCCTCTTTCTCCCAGCATACAGTCTAGCTTTTCCTGCCTAGTTCTGATCTGCCCTTGCCATAGGCTAAAACAGTTCTTTATTCATGAACCCATAAAAGTAACACATAGACAGAAAGGACCTCCCACAGCCAATCATTCAAAGTGACAAGCTTTTTGAAGGAAAGTTTATTATCTCCCCTTCTTACTTTTGAATTTAACTTAGAACAAGAACAATTGGCATCTGCACACAGAAAGTAGGCAAGCAACATTTGTTGAAGCAAAGTTAAAAGTTAAAAGGTTTACTATCTCTATTTTCAAGCCAGTTTTTCTTCTAAATTTAAAATGCTCTTAGTTTTCTTTTATCTTTTATGGTTTTAAATTTTTATGCAATTTGTGTTTACTTCTTTTTAATTTTTAATTGGAAAATAGATTCTTCTCTCATACAATACATCCCAACCACATTTATCCCTTCCTTCACTCTTCCCAAGAAACTCCCCAAATTTCCCTCTCCCCCAAATTAACTCCTCCCTTTTTCTTCTTCAGAAAAGAGCAGGCCTCCAAAATGACAGTCAAATTGGACAAAATAAGATAAAATAAGACAAGGCAAAAGCCCTCATATGAAGTCTGGACAAGGAAACCCAATGGGAGGAAAAAAGTCCCAAGAGCAGGCAAAAGAGTCAAAGATAAGCCTGCTCCCACTGTTAGGGATTCCACAAAATACCAAGCTAACAGCTGTAACATACTATGCAGAGGACCTGTTGTATACCCAGGCAGGCTCCTTGCTTGTGCTTCAGTCTCTTTGAGCCCATGTGAGCCCTGCTTAGATGATTTGGTGGCCACATATTCCTGGTATCCTCCATCCTCTCTGACTCTGCTTCATTCTACCACAAGGACACTTGCTCAATTATGTTCATTGTGGTTTTATTCATAATAGCCAGAAACTAGAAACATCCTAGATGTCCCTCAAATAAAGAATGGATAAAGAAAACATGCCACATTTGCATGTTGGAGTACTGCTCAAATGTTTAAAAAAATAACTTCATGAAATTTTCAGGGAAATGGATGCAACAAGGAAAAACATTATCCTGAGTATGCCCTCGAGTGTTCTTGATTACTGATTGAATTCCTGTCTTTGCTTTGATAATTTCCTAACATTTAACAGAGGTAATATCTGTAGTGAACCTCTCATAAATGCTATTCCAGTAGTCCTCCATTTTTTTCACAAGTAAATGGTGATCAGAAAAATAGTTGCTGAGGGTCAGACAGCTGGCTATCATGGAGAACCAGAGAGAAGTATGTTGCCATTTGTTCTAGCTAGTTATAATAAACAAAATACAATCAATTTGCACCTTGATTTCATTTGTAAAATAAAAGGCTTTTCCATTTTTCTGTGGCTTAAAGCCATTTCTCTGTCTTCTACAGCTAACAAATGCGCATCCTGTTGGTCTCCTTTTGACTCAGAAGAAGAGTGAAATGGTGAGGGGAGAGAGCTTCTGTGTCATTTAAATGGGAGAATGAGAACATTAACAAAAGGATGACGTGGGCTGTGCTTTCTGAGTACATTTTTTCCACAGTAATAAAATGATCAGGGCTGCACATCATCAGAGTTTGGTCTTTCTTTGGGATTTCTGTGTTTATTTTAACCAACACTTTTCGAAAGTATGTTGCTCCTCCCTAAAGATGTAAAGTCTCCCCATTTATTAAATCTTCTTGGCTGTGCTGAGTACTGTAGCATCCACATTCTCATATGTAAAATATTTCCTAATCATAGTAAACGTTTCACATCTGCTCTGAATAAATGGATCAAATCCAAGAAATTGAAGCATTCATAGAGGATCGTTGGTCCTCAGCCAGCCTTAACTCTGTTGAGGACTACAGTGAAATGACCTTCTTTTCCTTCCTACTTTCATTTCCCAAGTTTGTTTTATATATTTATTATTATAATTTTTTGTTACTTGATGACACCTCTCTATACTGCATACACACCCCTCTATGCTAATATTTAGGAACTGAGCCAGAGTTCTAGTTATGTTTTTGGTCCTGTCTATTCTTTCCACACCCATTGGAAAGCCAAGAACAGCTCTGTGTGACTTCCATTTGCTCCTTGGCTTCCCTAGACTCACTTTTACCACATGGAAATTCTTTGCACATTATAATCAAACTTAACTCCAACACTTAATAAACACTCAAGGAGTGATTTGCAAAGATCCAGAAAATATTAATTTATTGTTCTACTCATTGATTGGAATTATTTTCTGTAGCAGTCTCAACCACATAGTCTTTTTTTTCTCTTGTGTTTTGGCTAACCTATCAGGGCAAATGAGAAGAGACTCTTTGTCTGTCTCCAGAGTGAAGAGGAATGGAGTTGTCCCAGAGATTATTATTCACATTGGAAATGATCTTCATTGTGCTTTGATTGGGAGCCAACTCTCTGTACTTGTTGGAAGCTAAAGTTCAAATAACACTGCATCCCTTAGGGTATGAACCATTCTCATTTCTATCACCTGGTTTCCAGGCAAACTTCTAAGTGACAAAGTGAGAACATTACTGATAAAGACTGGATGGAATGATGTCTTGGCACAGAATGGAAGATTTTCAAACAGAATGAAATTGGTGGCAAGTGAAAGAATGTCTTAGGGGGCTCAAATTATATAATTCAAAACATTAAGTCAAGAAAAAGGATGTACCAGTTTGGGTCTTAAAAGATCCAAGGAAGTTTTGGCTCTAGGCATGGCAGGAGCCGAAGTCTGAAACAAAAGCAGCAGGATTCAGTCTCCCATGCTTACCTGTTTTCTTCCCTGTTGGCACCGTTTTCTCAGAGATTGTTCTTCTAGAGGCAGATGGATTCTAGCACCTCTGTGTGTACTATCTCATGCTTTAATCAATTTCAGTATAGTGTTTAATTCATGAATTCTCAACAAAACTAATAAGATTCACATTAGTGGGACTGCCCTTAATCACATGTTCTTGAACTAGTAAAAGTGGTTTGTGTGGAAGATTCTAATTGGCCAGACTTGAAACAAACTGCTTTTCCAAGCTTGATGGAATAAGATGAGGACTGAGATTATTTTACACAATATTCTCAAAATTCTATTACCTTAAAAACATAGAGAAGCTGGGCCTGGTAATACGAGCCTGTGATTCTTAGGTACTTGTGAGACAGGCAGGAGAAACACAAGTTCAAGGCATCCTGGGAAACTTGATAATACATTGTCTCCAAATTAATAAAACAAACCAAACCTGGATATATCTCAGTGTTGGGGAGTTTGTCAAGGATACAGCAAGTCCTAGATTCATTCCCCAGTACTACAAAATGGGGGGACCATATGCTTTGCATAAAATTCCAATTAATACCCACTGAGATCTCATCACTCTACTGATGTATATTAAAATTTAAAACCTACAAGCCATATAGGAAAAGAACATGAATAAGAGCACCCTGGCAAAAGACTGTAATCTGTTTATAAGACTGTCGCTACCGGATAAAAACCTGATAGCTTCATAGTAAGACTGTGGAACATTAGAGACACTTGGAAGGAGATGCTTGGAAGAAAATAGAAACAACTCTGTTCATAGATAGATTTGGGAGAAACTTAGCCCTATGCACAATCAGAGGTAGAGTTTGCCATTACCTGTGACAACAAAGAAAAATAATGACTTGTTATTTATCATGAAATAAAACCACCTTGGTTTCCTCTTTTTATTTTTAGTTTTGCAGAAGGCATACCTGGGGATTTCCAACAGGATTTAAGGTGAGCCAAGCAACTGCTAATGTGTTTCCTGAGACTAGGTAGAAATAAGACACATGGCCTACTTCTACTCAGGGCATCAGGAAATGGTATGCTGGTAATGGGAGGCTATCCTAGGGCAGTCCCTTGGGAGAGAAGGACGATAGTCACAGTACAATTCACTTCCTTTTAATCCTCTAGATTTTCTATCAATGAACGGCATGAATAAAATAGATTAGAAATTTAAAATAAAATAGATTAGAAACCATACGGTCATATGATCCAGAAGAGGCATATCCACGTTGAATGACAATGTGTTTAGATTGTGTTTCAAGTTATGTTGCTTGAGTTTACATTGTTATCCCAGAACTTCAAGCAAGTGATGAACTTACTGTGTCTGTGAACCTAGGGATTTTTAGCTACAACCAGAAAGACGGTCTTTTCTTTACTTCCTAGTTCACTTTAGACTTCCTGTTTCTAGAACTTTGGACAATTTTGCCATATCTGTTCCCAAGAGCAAGCTCACTCACAGGCAGCCAGAAGATCCTACTTTCCTTGAAAGACTAACTGAATGGGACAGCAGGAAATTGGACAAGATGACCCCGCTAAATGATCTAAAAGAAGCAGATCTGAGTGAACTGAAATGGAACCTGTAGTCATTGTTGCAAGTGCTCATTGGTAAGAGGAGCCCTGTCTATAAACAAAACTGTCGTACCAGAGGCTTTATGAAGAAATGGGGGTGCTCCTTCCTATGTCATGTCTTTGGATGGGGTGAGGAACTGCTGAGTTTCACCAATATGCTTTCTTCTCTCCTTCAATCCTTTCTTTGGCTTCGTCCAAGCTTGTTCCCAACTGCTTACTTCGTTACTTTTTCCTTGGATTATTTTATTTCTGCCTTGGTTCTCTGAGTTAAGGAAATGCTTCTCTTTTCTGGAAAGCTGTAGACTCCCTTGCTGGCTCATTCTAGGCAATTTGTCTTTGAAAACACTCAGCTTCATTTTGTGTTGTGTATGAGCACATTGTGTAGGGGCTTCCACGTGTGTTTATGCCTGTGAGAACTGGAAAGGACAACATCCGGTATTAGTCTTTGTGATGCTGCATGTCTTGGATTTTTAAATAGTTTCTTACTAGCCCAGGAAGGACCAATTAGAACAGACCAAGAGACATGCAGAAAAACCCCAGAATCTGCTTATCTTCTTGTTCCCAGCACTGGGTAGCAAGATGAAGACTCTAATCAATCTTTCTGCTTCTCTGTCTCTCTTTCTAAATCTCTCTCTCTCTCTCTCTCTCTCTCTATATATATATATATATATATATATATATAATATAAATTATATATATATATAATTTGGAGGTCTATTTGACCTCCATGGCTAACAAGGTAAGACAAATTATTCCTAGCACACTGTGATGAAGAGTGGAAGCATTGTTGCCCTATTATAAAGTAACTCAATTTTAATACATATTCTCTCTCTCCCTCCTCTCTCTCTCTCTCTCTCTCTCTCTCTCTCTCTCTCTCTCTCTCTGGTATAAATATAGATATGGATGGTTCTTTAGTTGTAGATTTTCATAAGATTTCCATGTGACTTTTTCAATAGAAGCTTGAGTCCTATTTTTCCCTCCTTATACTCACTTTGCCCTGCCTTCCCACCCAATTTAATCCTTCCTGTTCTATTATTCCCATTTAACTCTTTCCACCATTGTGTTCTGTCTCCCCACCTTTGAAAGCCCGTTTTACCACTGACATGCACAATCCCTTACTAATTTTTTAATCTCTATAGATAATCCAAACAAAACACATGTTTGAAGACTTGAAGCTAACATCCACAAATGAGAGAAACATATGGGATTTGTCCTTTTGGTTCTGGGTTACCTCACTCAGAATGACTTCTTTTTCTAGCTCCATAAAATGCTTTTTTATGTTTAATAATATTCATTTGTGTAAATATATCACATTTCACCATTCATTTATCAGTTGATGGACATTTGGTTTCTTTTTCTTAAGTATTATAAATAGAACAGCAAGAAGATGAGCATAAATAAGTCGGTATCTCTATCACAGGTTATAGAATCTTTCGGGTATATGCCCAACAGGAGTATAACTGAATCATATGGAATATCTACATCTATATTTTTGAGAAACCTCCAACTCATAATTGTTGCACTCATACTAGAAATGAATAATTCTTCCCTTTTGTCCATATCCATGCCAGCAATATATGCTATCATTAAAAAAAATAGCCATTCTGACAGTTGTAAGGTGAACTCTCAGAGGAAATTTAATTTCCATTTTATCAATGGTTAAGGATGTTTAACATTTTCTTAAGCATTTCTCAGCCATTTGTATTTCATATTTTGAGAAATTTCTACTTAATTCCATGCCCCATTTCTAATTGGGTTGTTTCCTTGATGTTTTGTTTTTTAAGTTTCTGAATTATGTGTATATTCTGTATACTAATCTTAAGTCAAATGCATAGCTAGTCAATCTTTATCACATTCTTTAGGATACCTCTTTACAGGAATTGTGCTGTCCTATGCTGTACAGAAGCATTTTATTTCATTTATATATTGTTGATATTAATGCCTGTGCTTTCAGGGCAATGTTCAAAAAGTCATTTTCTATGACAATGAGTTTAAATGTATTCTCTATTTTTTTAATCTATCACACAATTACCAGGTCTTATGTTGAAGTATGTAATTCATTCAGAGTTGAGTTTTATTCAGGATGAGAGATTCAGATCCATTTCATTTTTCTTCACATTCTTATCCATATTATTATTGAATAAATACTATCTTTTGTTGAAGATGCTGTCCTTTAGCCATTGTGTGGTTTTTGCCTCTTTGTTAAAAATCAGGTGGTTGTAGGAGCTTTCATGTGGGTCATCCATTCTATCCCATTGAGCACTATTACCTAACTATTGTTCCTATAGCAGAAATGAACACGAATAGGCAAATTACTCTCTAGTAACACAGAGTCCTTTGAGTAATTCTCAGGGAGTAGAATGGCTTACACATAGAGTAGTTCTAGTTGTGGCTTTCTGAGAGAACATCACACTGATCTCCATAGTTACTACACGACTTTGAACTTCTACTAGCAGTGAATAAAGGTTCCATTTCCCCCATGTCCATACTCACATTAGTTGTCAGTTGATTTCTTGATGATAATCATTTGGGTTGGGGTGAGAGGGAATATAAAATTAGTTTTTATCTTTTATTTCCATGATGGCTAATGGTGTTGCCCACATTAAAAACAACATTTGTTAGCCATTTATATTTCTTCTCTTATAAATTATCTATCCATATCTGTAGCCCATTTTTGGATTGTTTATTCTCTGGATATCTGAGGGTTTTTTGTTCACTGTATTTTCTAGATATTAATCTTTTGTTAGATGTGTATCTGGAATGTTTTTAGACTCCCCTTTTATGCATATAGCATTTGCTTTGCTGGACAGAAACTTTTTAGTTACGACTGCACATTTGCCAATTTTTGGTTTTATTTTTTGAGCTATCAGAATCTAATTAGGAAAATGCTTACCTGTGCTTTTACATTGCAGCATATTTCCTATCTTCCCTTACAGCTGCTTCAGAATTTCATGTTTTATGTTGAGGTCTAATTTCTTCCTTAATATTCAGGAGTAAAAAATATGAGTAAAGGAAGTAAGAGTACTATAAAATATCCCTGAGGATTATTTTACTTGGGTTATAGAAATGAACAAGTAAATGAAAAATGAAAAGTAAGGAAAAGGCACACTGTGTCTATTACAATATTCTATACCTCTGGGCTTCATTTTCATAGAGAAAAAAAGACTCATTACAGAAACACTACACCTAGGTCCCAGTTATCAGCAGAGTTAAGTTTTTCCTTTAGTGTCAGTGTCTCAGGATTGACAGCTGACATCCTTATGTTTGTCCTCCTGATGCTGCTAAAATTGTATCATGGTGATGTTGTCAACCCTGGCCTGTTTGGAAACAGTGAAAGAGATGGAACTTCAAATCTCCTTTGAATATTCATTTCTTTGTTTCAGTGTGAACTGGCTGGAATATTCCAGAACTCTCTTATAGGAGACACAGTATTCTTTCCTAGTGACCAAATGCTGCCATTCAATGAGAAGATGCTTTATTCATTGACATTCCATGTAAGTTGTATGAAGTAGCTTGGGAATGTTCAAGTCTCTGAGTTCAAAGCTATGAAGTTATACTGGTTGGTCCAAATCATAGTTATTTCATCAGTCTATTTTGTCATCACGGGTAAATCCATAAACACTTTTGTATTTTAATTTCCTCTCAGTCATCAAAGAAGATACTAGTGTTTTCTTGGCAAAGTTGTTAAAGGTGAAGCCCTACTATGTCCTCTGAAGTCCAGGACTGTATTTGCAGTGTTTAGCAGGGTCTCAGAGAAAAGCTAGGGAAAACTTTCTTAGATATTTCTCTTGAAGATGTCTTTTATTGTCCCCAAATGTCTTACATATGGTTTCTTAATAGCTTTCTGGAGCCAAGTGAAATTGGTGACTGTTTATAAATATTAGTCATCAGATTAGGCTAGAGCTCACAAGTAACTGATAAAGTTTGTCATGTTAACTTGTCTGTCATTCAGATTGATGGGGAGAAGTTTCAGCTAATTAACAAGTATAAGTCCTTCTTCATTACTTAAAATTAGAACCAGAGCCCAGAAGCCAAGAAATGTGAGATGTTGTTGCAATTGTCAACATTATTTTTTATTAACAGGCATGGCATATTGGCATTCCAGTAGCCGATAAATCAACTGCCACTAGAATAAAACAGGGACACATGTTCCATGCATGCCTAGTCTACTGACTTTACTAATTGCCAAGAGTAGAGCTTTTAAGCCAACAGTGCTAAAATCACCATCTCTCATTTTTTGTAAGAGTGAAAACACCAATTTTAAATATCTTGAAACATTTCTGCGTACTACTTTTTATTTCCATTAGTATATTTTCTACAGTATTTTAGGCCATAAATCATGCATCTCATTTTGTCCTGCATGGTGAGAACAAGATGGGAACTTGTGTTAATTAAAAGAAAAAATTTACCAGGTAAGAAAATCACTGTACAAAAAGTAGCATAAAAGCATTAACCAATACTCCAGATTTAGAAGCCATCTTGTTTCTTTGCTAATGTTTACAGCATGATATAATCAATTGCCATCTATTTGATATATTTCTTACTCTACATGGGCTAAAGTTCTGTTGTTTAATCCTAGTATTTTCTGACAAAATTCAAAATAGATGGATATTTAGTTGCCTGATTGATGTGCTTTCTTTTCGTTTTTTTTTTTTTTTTTTTTTTTTTTTTTTTTTTTTTAAAGAGAGGTGTTTTAAAGTAAATTCTCTTAAATCATCTTCCCATATTTGCTAACAGCAATAGTAAAGTCAAAGGTGAGTCTGGATAGATGCTTGTAATGTAAGATTACTAAAAAGACCAAGTCACAGCTTTGGGGTCCAAATTTCTTGGGAGAGATAACATTCATTTCCAATTTCTTTGCTTCATGAGCAAACAAATCTTTTACATATACTTACCATTAGAAACCATTATCGCAGGTCAGTTCTCATGCTTTGGTTTTCCTGTTTTGCTTTTTTTCAATATGTAAAACTCCTTGAGATAAAAATCTTCTCCCCTGCTTCATTATTTGGAGCATTTTCCAAGACTCGCTGACCACTCCATATTTTCAGGCTTGAGTGAGATGGATAGAATGGATAGAGGGCTCTGCCAAGGGCAATGATCTACTGTGTAAATATCATGTCTTTAAGGAAAGGGGTGTTTGGTTTTTTGCTCAGATAATGTTAAGAATTTCAGAAGCTATGTATCTCTCTATTAAAGGAGATATGGACTTGGAAGTCCTTCAGACATAACGTTGAACCTGAGTCTCTGATTTTGGAAAATTACTTTACCCTATTAACACAATTTCCCATCTGTGAAATGGAGGCCTAGTCCAGTGTTTCCTATAGGCATCCATTGGAATGATACAAGCATTCTGTCAGGGCTGGCACACAGTAGGCACGCTGTGTCTCTTCAAGGAGGGCTCCTTTTAGAAATCTCAAGTGAATTCTGTAATGCTTGTGTGCACACAAAATGAAAAACAGAAAAGATTTCTTCTCACCCGTGGGTGGGGTGTTGCTCCTCTATATTCTAATTCTTTTTCCTAGGAGAAGGGCGTCTTGAATGTGGTGGGAAAGGCCAGCCCACATGGCTGAAAGTCATGGAACACAAGATACGCTTTATTATATGGCTTTTTTCTGTACCACAGATGTGCACACAGATGTGGTCATCACCAGAGATAACTAGTTTACAAGCACTCCCTGGAAACTGCTCAGAGTTCTTAGTAGAAAAGTGATTTTTCAGCCAAGTCCTGCACTGAAGCTCAGCTCATGATTAAAACATTTCCAACTGTTCCACACTGAAAAGAATTAGAAAGGAAAAATGACCAGCCAGGGTGCAGGACTCGAGGTCACCTAGAAGGCTAAATTCTCGTAAAACAAAAATCTGACTTTCTTTCCTTCCCTCCTTTCCTACTCTCTTACTCCCTTGTATTTCTTCTGTTTGTTTCCTCTTTCTTTTCTTCTCTTATTCCCCTCTCTTTCTTTATTCCCAATAGAAAGCCAACACATTATGTTAAGAACATACTGTGGACTGTCCTGTTTGTAACTAATGCATTATCATGATCAGGTGCATGTGTTGACGATATTCTGGAAACATCTAAGTTTTTTCTCCAAAGAAATTTCGTTGGCCCAGTGGGGGATATTTGCCCAGTAGGTCGTATTTTCACTCCACTCCAGGGCAGATTACTGCCAAGGACTGAGTGACAGGAAAATATAAAAGTTGAATCAATCATCTCATGGTAAAGAGACAGTTCAGGGGAATAGACTTCAGGTAAAAGTCATGAAAAGCCTAGACTCAGACATACTATCTGCTATTTGTAATTTTATGGCTTTCCCAAGTGGAGTAGTCCTCATCATTAATGATATGTACCCCACATACACATGCATCTATGATATATATATATATATATATATATATATATATATATATATGTTATATATATATATATGAAACATATGTGTCTGTATATAGTGCTTGGCTCTAAAAGTGGGGTCTGAAGAAGGGATTCAGGTAAATTTGATCCATTGTGTTTGAGCTCTCAGGAGAAATAGGAGTGAAGGAAACCTGGAGCCGTGGAATGAGTGAGGCGCAGATACTACCTCTCTAAAAATAGAATTTTGCATCATCCCATGAAGAGATCTAGAGAGTAACTTACACCCCAGTGTTGTTCTTACCTTGAGATGGTAACTCTATATTCTTCCTATCAGTCAGTCCTTGGCAGCAATCTTCCCCAGAGTAGAACGAGACTACGACTTACAAGACAATATCCTTCATTTCTCTGGAGAAGGAATGATATAGGAGTCCCCTCTGTGTTCTGTGGTTGCCATTAATGAATAAAGAGACTGCCTTGTCCTGTTGATTGGGCAGAACTTAGGTAGGTGGGTAGGACTGGACTGAATGCTGGGAGAACAAAAGGGTGAAGTGAGGGGATGCCATGGATCCACAGCTGGAGATAGATGTGCTGAAAATTTGCTGGTAGGGCACGAACTCATAGTGATACACAGATTAATGGAGATGGGTTAAATTAATATGTAAGAGTTAGCCAACAAGAAGTTAGAGCTAATGGACCAAGCAGTGATTTAATTAATATAGTTGCTGTGTGGTTATTTTTGTTCTGGGCGGCCAGGAGGAACAAGTGGGCCCCCTCCATGCAACAGAGGAAGTACTATGAATTGTTCTCTTCTGTTCCTTCAAATGGCAGAAGAATCTTTTTCTATTCTGATGGAACTTCAAGATTATACTTATTTTCTTTAGCATAACAATGATATTGCTTTCCTATTTTTCATGGTACCATTCAAATCAGAAAAAGTAAAATGTAAATTAGTTCTCATAAAAATACATCACAGTATCCCTCTCTCTGAGGACTGACTTTCATGGAACCAGAATCTATCATACAAGCTTCCAAAGGAAGGAGGTAATGGTCGTACCTAGTTATGACACCTATGAACCACATCAACTACCAACATGGCACAATAGCTCTAAGGGTGTGGTAGCAGGATACATAGCTTTGGTGGTAACCAACAGCTTGCTAATTAGACTTAAGACCCAATCTACAGGAGATAGAGCATTCCAGGTACTAGAAATCTAGATAACTATTTAATGCTAGTGAAATCATGGTTATTGGAGGAGAATCTATAGCCACTAATTTACCAAACAAGTGTTACTCCTCATATTAATCTGTAAACACTTAAACACTTATCCTTATACCCACAAATAAGTCTAGTCTTTACCTCTCATGAAGGAAACCTTTCTTTGAAACAGATGGAGGCAATTACAGAAATCCACAACCAACGAAAAACTGAGTGGTGGAGCCCGGTTCCAGTGAATTATCTACAAAACAGTCCTACATCTAAGGCTCAGAGAACACTGTGGGAGAAGGAACAGAAAGATTTTAAGAGCCAGGAGGCTCACAGAGTTTGCTAGGAGACTGTGTGTCTTAGTAAGCTACTCCCATGACTCACCAACATGAATGTCTACATGTGAATTGAAAAGAAGGGCACTGATAAACATGAAAGAGTGAAGGGGAAAAGTCTACAAAGACTCAACCCTCACAAACATCTATAGGCAACTGGGGAAAGTTAAAAACAGAAAAAATAAAGGCCTTCCATAGGGAAGAGCATACCAATTATTTGGTCTGGGGTCAAATGGTCTGCAGTGGCATTATATGGACTAAACAGATTATATTTGAGAATATGTATGTTTATACATACACATATATGCATTTCTTGATATTTGTTTTAAAGTATGTTATCAATTTGGAGTAGGGAGATTTATGTGGAAGGGTTTGGAAGGGAGAAAGGGAAGAGAGCAGTGTCATAATAAAATTATAATTTCAAAAATAAATGAGTAAAAATTTAAAAAACATACATCATGTGTACCTCATTAATTTTTATCTGTTCAAGTCTAGAGAGACACAGTATTTTTATCAGACTTATAGAAAATGTAAGTGATTATGTGGACAGTTAATACTTAATATTGAGATTGTACTTCATTCCAGTTATTTTTGGTATGCCTTTTTTATTTGTAAACATTTTATCTTCTTTTTTCTGGATCATAGATGGTAGTTGACCTTTAAAATTATTAAACTGTTAGGTTAGATAATGGTCTGATTTGCCTTAGTGCATTGACTTATTCACAAAAACAGTATTTTTACTAGCTAATCAAATATTCTTTTGATTCACAATTACTTTGGCAAAATGGCCATTGTCTTCTGGATGTTAGATAACTACAATGTTAGCTTTTACATTGTTGTTATTCCTGAATAAGAAACACTCCTAACTATCTCTGCCTTGTTCTTACATAAGTGAAATGAGTTAACACTAAAGTAATGCTCAAGAAATCAAAATGATGACAAAGCCAAGAGCATGAAATGACTAAGGCTTTGTTGCTTGTGGCTTGAGGGGGTGGGAGGTGCCGCCCTCTGAGGTGTCTGAGTGGGTCACCCAACAGACTTGCCAAGGGCTGGGAGGGAGAGAAAAATAAGTTGGATTGCTTTTCTCTTGGGATAAAGCCCAGAGTTACGTGGTCTGTAGTGATGAGAACTGGGTGGGCATACAATTAAAAGGAAAAAAAAAAGATGAGTTGAAGTAGAATAGGCATAGAGAAGATAGTAAGCTAAAAGTAATGACTCTTTGGTGGGCTCTGCAATGTACATTCCTCACCTTTATAAAGAGGTAGCATCTCCTTTTCTAATTAACTTTACTATAAGATACATAAAATATCTATATCACAGCAAGGCATAAATACTGAATAATACCTATGTTAATTTTGGTGAAAAGATATTAGTAGAAACAAAATTATATGGTAATCAATTTTGTATATGATTTACTCTCAACACATAAACATTTTTCTTTGCTCTCTACTCTGAATATTATGATAAGGTACTGGAAATGGAGAGGATAAAAGTTTCTAATTCAAACCACAGGTAAACCTTATTTTGGTTCTTTCCTCCAGCACTACATATTATTTGACTCTAAAAGTATACTATATTGTCAGTCAAAAAACTGACCCCCATAAATTGAAGTTCATTCTACTGACATTCATCAGAACAGGGCTCTGATTCTTGACAATGCATATGTGATACTGCATACATAGATATCGCACTGGGCATTAGAAGAGCCACTAGCTTTCTCAACTTTCCCTCTTTATTCCTCCAGTATTTTCTATACCCTTCAGCCAACACACTTTATCTGTAGTCAATGGATAATCCTTGTCTTTCACCTGATTAAAACCATTGGCTACTTTTATGACTAAACTGTGTTCCCCAAATTCTTATGTCAAAATACCTTAAGCGCAGCAACTTATTTTGCAATTAGGTCATTGCAGGTATGCTTAATGAGAAGAGATCATTAATACAGGTTCTAATCTAATATGACTGATCTTCTTACAAGAAGAAAGTTTCACACACAGTGACACATTTAAGGAGAATTCCATGTGAACATGAAGATGACAAGTCTGGGAGAGGAACATATCTTTCTCCCCTATCTCCTAGAAGGGATGATCCTTACCAGAACATTGTTTTCAGACTTCTACCTCTATAATTACAAAACAATTAATTTTTGTTGCTTAAGTTACTCAAATCTGTGGGCTTCTATTACATTGAACTAACAACGTAATATACATACTTTTCCATTATAATTAGATGCCCAACATCTTATATTCTGGAAAAGGAGTAGAATGTAAAACAAAGAGCAAATATAACCTAATCTAAGAACAATAAGATTTTTGGAATTATGAATGAGCTGAGAAAAAATACACTGAGTAGAGTAACTATTGTAATCTTGCATGTCGGGAATTGTTGCATTTACACAATACAGGAAGGAATCTTACCAGGTGCCAGGAATTGCTGAGTATTTAGACTGGAATTAAATTGACATATTACCTGTTCTCAGGGAGCTTACACTGAAGCAGGCAACTGATTACCCAAGCTGTTAATTACAGTAAGAGCTAAGAGTATGAGTTGATGTCTTTAAAAAGAAGAAAGAAAGGAGAACTGATTCAAGGACTCAAACAATCAGGGAGGGCTTTGAGGAAATCATGGTAAACTTCTGTGTAAATGATAAGTCAGCAAAGGGAAACAAGTACTAAGAGAAGTGACTGCAATGTAAAATGGATAGAAGATATTAAGATTCGAGTGCCGAAAGGATTGTGACATTATCCAGAATCCGGAAGACGAAAGTGTAGGCAGAGCAGGAAAAGTGAGGTAGAACGAAGCGTTGATGGGGCGGAGCCTAGAAGAGTCAAGGAAAAGTGAGGTAGAACGAAGCGTTGATGGGGCAGAGCCTAGAAGAGTCAAGGAAAAGTGAGGTAGAACGAAGCGTTGATGGGGCAGAGCCTAGAAGAGTCAAGGAAAAGTGAGGTAGAACGAAGCGTTGATGGGGCGGAGCCTAGAAGAGTCAAGGAAAAGTGAGGTAGAACGAAGCGTTGATGGGGCAGAGCCTAGAAGAGTCAAGGAAAAGTGAGGTAGAACGAAGCGTTGATGGGGCAGAGCCTAGAAGAGTCAAGGAAAAGTGAGGTAGAACGAAGCGTTGATGGGGCGGAGCCTAGAAGAGTCAAATGTTGCAAGCATTGATATCATCAGAGTTACAAATTCATTCTGAATAATAGTGAAAAACTGATGTGAAGAGAACATTTGGTAAAATATGGGTGATGGAAAGGAATCAATAGACTTAATATAAATCTACTGATGGGACACAGTTGATAAAGTAAGATGGATAGCATGGGGGCAGGAGATAGAGATGTGACGTCAAGGTGGACTATAGTTTTTAAGTCAGGCTACCTGGATGGAATGTGTTATTCATAGACATAAGAAGTGTTAAGCCATTTTTGTGAATTCTATGAGAAGAAACTGGTATTCAGTTCTGCCTGTTGAATTTGAAGTAATTGTGAGATGATAGGCATCACGTGAGCCCTCAAGCTCACTTGTCAAGAGTTCTGGACCATCAGAGATACAAGTTTGTACATGATGTGATAGGGTTAGAAAGTAACTTGAGCTTTAACAACAGATGAGCTCATCTAGCAAGGCCTCTGTACAATAAAGGCTTCTACCCTTCCAAGTTTGGCTGCAGGAAGATGGAGCAGCACAATGAAAAGGAGTGGCGGCAGAAAAAGGAGTGGGCCCGGGAGGATGTGTTGTCATGAGAGCCCGAGACACAAGAGTTCAGGAAAGAGGCAAATCATGGCTAATAACCTTTAAACAACTAATGTGGGGTAATTTCTGGAGAAGACTCTGAGTGTTGGCTGCATTGGTGCTCAGTAGGAACTCCTGTGGGGTCTGGAGTGGAGAATTGAAAATGAGATGGAGAAGGTACTATGCATCTTGCCCTATCCCTTTAATGGCTATGTCCATATACCAGAGGATGTTTAATTATGAACACCTATACCTAAAAATAATTTTATTTATTTATTTATTTATTTATTTATTAACTTTTTTTTATTGAGAAAAGAAAAAAAAAACAAATTTCCTCCTCCTCCCAGCCTCCCATTTCCCTCCCCCTCCTCCCACCCTTCTCCCCCTCCCCCCACTCCTCTCTCCCTCCCTCTCCAGCCCAAAGAGCAGTCAGATTTCCCTGCCCTGTGGTAAGTCCTAGGTCCTCCCCCCTCCGTGCATTTCTAGGAAGGTGAACATCCAAACAGGCTAGGCTCCCACAAAGCCAGCACATTACGTAGGTTCAAAACCCCGTGCCATTGTCCTTGGGTTCTCATCAGCCCTCATTGTTTGCCATGCTCAGAGAGTCCAGTTTTATCCCATGGTTTTTCAGTCACAGTTCAGCTGGCCTTGGTGAGCTCCCAATAGATCAGCTCCACTGTCTCAGTGGGTGGGTGCTCCCCTCGTGGTCCCGACTTCTTTGCTCATGTTCTCCCTCCTTCTGCTCCTCATTGGGACCTTGGGAGCTCAGTCCAGTGCTCCAGTGTGGGTCTCTGTCTCTGTCTCCATCCATCACCAGATGAAGGTTCTATGATGATATGCAAGATATTCGTCAGTATTGCTCTAGGATAGGGTCATTTCAGGTTCCCCATCCTCAGCTGCCCAAGGAACTAACTGGGGACCTCGGCTTGGGTATCTGGGAGCCACTCTAGGTTCAAGTCTCTTGCCAACCCTAAGGTGGCTCCCTTAACTAAGAACCGTGCTTCCGTGCTCCCCCATCCAATCTTCCTTCATCCCAATCCTCCCCCTTCCCCAAGCTCCCCCCATTCTCCCTCTCTCCCCCTCTCTCCCCATCTCCCCTTACCCCCATCCCACCCCACCCCCAAGATCTCAATTTTCTCCCCGGCAATTTTGTCTACTTCCCATAGCCAAGAGGGCAACTATATGCTTTTCCTTTGGTTCACCTTCTTACTTAGCTTCTTTGGGATCACCAAGTGTAGACTCCGTGACCCTTGTTTATGGCTAGAAACCAATTATGAGTGAGTACATCCCATGTTCATCTTTTTGGGTCTGGGATACCTCACTCAGGATAGTGTTTTCTATTTCCATCCATTTACATGCAAAATTTGAGAAGTCATTGTTTTTTAACGCAGCATAGTACTCTAATGTGTAGATATTCCACACTTTCTTCATCCATTCTTCCATTGAAGGGCATCTAGGTTGTTTCCAGGTTCTGGCTATTACAAATAATACTGCTATGAACATAGTTGAACAAATTCTCTTGTCATGTGATAGGGCATCTCTTGGGTATATTCCCAGGAGTGGTATTGCTGGGTCCAGGGGTAATAATTTTATAGTATTTTTTTTTTGTTTTACTACCCTTTAGTCTAAGCATAGTTTGAGTGACAGTAAGAAGTGTACCCAGAAGTAGCTCTCAAACAATGGCTGTCAGGGACTTGGAAGCTAAATACCCCAGACCCTTGGCTCTCAGATGACAGAACAGAAAATAATATCTCATATAATCTCTTAGAGTCATCGACTGGCTTGGTAATAGAATTATCACGAACTTTCTCCGCTTCCCTAGCTTAACTCCACAACTTCCTCAGCATTTTGCAGAATCGCCTATGACACCACTACCTTTCTGTCCTTTCCTCAGAATCTGCTTCTGGAGAGCAAGAAATTTGTAAAAGATTAGGCAAGATGAGGCAATAAATGCATATTATAGAGGATAGCTGAATATGTGTATCAGGAGAACAACGTTACAAAATTATGAAACATACTAGGCCTGTGTGAATATTGGTGAGGGATATAGGGGAATGGAAAGAATGGATTTTATAGAAATCTCTGTGCACAAATATATGCAATTTCCCCCTGATACTGTTGGTTAAAAGGAGAGAAAAGTAAAATATAAAAATTAAGAAAATATAGTAGAGTTTACATTAAAAAACCTCAGGAAGCCACATACTGGATGTAACAGAAGTACAAAAGTTTCATCTCAAAAAGAATGAAGCAGGCTCCATAGTTCTTGGAGCTAAGTATGCATAAGAATTCCCAACATCTGTAGAATTCACTTAGTCACTGCAGGACATATTTTCCCTCCAGATGTGCAGGCTGAAGAGTCAGTTGTCAGTCAAATATAGTTGTACTCTTTTCTCAGCAATTATTTTAAGGAATGCATTTGAATAAAATGCATTTTTGGCATCATTTTTCAGAATGGGTGATGATTTATGGTTTTCTTGCAGGGACAAGATGGCTCTGGGCATGAGTCATGACTGTATGCTGGGAAGGTTCCGATGGGAACCTTTTTCTTGCAGGCTGATCCCTACCTTACATGGACTTGAGGCCGTGCATGGCTTTTATTAACTTGAGGACGTTGCTTGTTAAGGCGTAGGATTCATCTTTTCCTTCACAGCACAAGCCGTGCTCATGGTTCACACGCACCTGATTCAGAATCTGCGCTGGGGACTCTGAGTGGTTTGGGAATAGTGATTTGGAAAGTCTCTGATTAATTGTTAGCTATGATGGGATGATGTATTCCCTGGTGCAGCTGGGAAGTGGGCTAGTCCTCTGCAGGGGAGCAGATTAAAATGGAAGACAAAGTTCTGATTCTGTGGTACAAGTTAAGTGCAAATAAAGTTTGTCCCTGGGCCAATAAAGCTACAAACAGTAGCACTGATCTATGCTTCTCTTGGTTGCAAAAATAGAAGAGTGAATGAATGAATGAATAAATGAATAAAATGCAGTTTTATATACTGTCTTCAGATGTAAATTTTCCTTGAGAAAAATCCCTGGTCCACAGCAGATGTTCTTGGGGAAAAAAAGCAAAGAATGCTGAGGTCTTTCATAGGCCAGGGTGAACGAACTGTAAAACTGATGCCTGAAATTTTCCAGGTTAAAAATGTTGCTGCCATTGTTCTTGGCTCTGGTTTTCAAAATATATTCTGTAACACTGCTTGAAAGATGTTAATATGCATACAAATCATCTGGAGGCTTTGCTATACTACAGATTCCTCTTCAGTAGTTTGTGGCTGGACTAGAGACTGATTTTTTTCTTTCTTTCTCTTGTGGTCCCAGGAGGTTGAAGATTCTGATCAGTCTTGATCACAGACTACTTTAGATCAGGTGATCAGAGGCAAGTCCTGGAAGATGCTACCTGTGACAGTGATTCTCTGGTCTTTTTAGTTTGAGAAGAACATAATTTAAAACATTTGCATCTTATCTTCCCATTCTTAATTCTACTTGTGAATAAGTTGACAGTCCATGAAGGATCTGTAGTGATACAGGCTGGTTGCAAATTAATTGGTTATATAATATGGCATCTCTTTCCTTGCCCAAAGGATTTCTCTATTTTCTTTTGTTTTTAACAATATTTTCTCATTTTACATATCAATCCCAGTTTCCACTCTCTCTCCTTCTCCCACTCCCCTAACCTTCCACCCTCCCCACTCCCTATCCACTTCTCAGAGAGGGTGAGGCTTCCCATTGAGAGTCAACAAAGTCTGGCTCATCACTTTGAGGCAGGACCAAGCGCCTCCCCCCCCCCATCTAGTCTGAGCAAGGTATCCCTCCATAAAGTATTCAACATTTCTTAACAGCCTTGAGGGGTTGATTTATATAAAAGAATAGGATAATGTGTGGTATCCACTCCAACAATTATTCATATATTTAAGCAGACACAAGAAGGACCTTAGAATATGTTCAGCCCTCTTTATAGTGATTCTTACAGAGATGGATTCTCACCCATCTCTGGTGAATACCACATTTTCCCCGAATGAGCAAGGTTCTAATTGGAACAGTCAAGAGTCTTCTTAGAATAATAACTAGAGCTTCTGTATTCCAAACATTCCAAACACCAGTTGGCTCTAAATTTTGCTAGTAGTTTAGCTACTAGTAGACTTCTGTTGAAAAGCTAGTTAGTAAAATTACTATGTATTTATAGCCGTGCAGGTGAATATAATCCAAACACATTTTGTGGATTTCTCAAGGAATTAATAAAACTACTTTTTAGAAAGGTGCTATGTAGGAAAGCATACTCTTCAAACATTCAAAATTGTTTGCCATGTTTACTTGTCTAATGTGTCTATGTAGCAATTTTTTTTTTCCTCCTAAGTGCTGGGATTAAAGGCATGTGCTACCGTGGCCTGGCTTGAATAAATCATATATATATATATATATATATATATATATATATATATATATTGAGAAAAGGAAAAAAAAAGTTTCAGCCTCCCTCCTCCCAGCCTCCCATTTCCCTCCCCCTCCTCCCACCCTTCTTCCCCTCCCCCCACTCCTCTCCCCCTCCCTCTCCAGTCCAAAGAGTAACAGTTCCTTAATGAGTTCTCACGAAGCTTCCATTTCAGAAGTGATTGCTCTTTGAGTTGTCGATAAGCATCTTTATTTTAATCAGCATTCTCAGGTCTTACCAAGGCAAGTGTTCTGAGGGCTCAAAAGTGTAATGGAACAATCAACAACTGGGCTTTCCAAATATGAATCTTGCGAGTCCTATTTTAGTATCCCATTCTGGCTTTGAATGAAGAATAAATGTGGTCGCATGAGAAAGTCACTGGTATTGAAAATATTGTCGTTAGTGAAAGCAAAAAAGCACTTTAGAGGCTTATTGGCAGAGAAGCTCAACTTTGCTCCTATAATTGAAGGAATAGGCTTAACAAAATAGAACACTTCTTAACATGTTTTGCTATAAGGGTAAATACACATTTGCTCTTTCATAAGACTTGTATTGTCATCATCACTTTAAACATGTAAGCTTATGTAAAAATTTCCAGAAATTGTTAACTTGATCTTCTAAGTCATTTGTGGTTTATGTACATGTAGATGTAATACCATTCTCCCGGGGGTATTTATGCTATGGTTTGAGAAATATAACATTATAACTTGATTAGGTTTTTTAAAAAAGAATAAACTCCCTTTATGCCTTTTTCTAAGAAATAAAAGTATTTCTTACAGAAATTTTTATATTGAGGTATTTTATAATGAGAGTTCTGCTATTTTTACTATTAAAATTTTAACATGATTGTTGAAATTAGAGCAAAATTAAACACTGAAATATGATTAATTCTATTAGACTAGTTGTTAGTAAACATAGCTAAATATGATTAATTCTATTAGACTAGTTGTTAGTAAACATTGCTAAAATTTCCAAACATGTATGTAAAATTTCATGTTTAAGGTAATTTCACATTATTTGTTATTTAAAACAAAGAAACTTACATTATTCAAATTAATAGAATGTAAATTACTGTGTTTCATATTTGACATAAATTCTCCTGACCACTGATAGCCTCTTAAATTTTTTTAAAATAAGAAGTACTCATCAACATTATTATTTTTTAGTTCATTCATTCTCTTTGAGAATTACCATCTTAATATTCTCGCACAATTCTATCTACTCTATGGAATCTCAGATGTTTTATGGAAGTATTCTGGTATCTGTACATAGTGGTTGTTTTTCTACACACCTTCTGTGGCTTCAGCCCTGTTGTTCCACAGGATACTGTGAGATCCAAACCATTGCTACCTTAAAGACTGGAAACTGAGGCTTAAGACATCTAATAACTTGTCCAGTGTCAACCAAGCAGGAAGCAAAACTGGCTTTGGAATTTGTTCTTCAAATGATCAGTTCCACAATGGCTTCCCTTGGAATCTGGTCATCACCTTTCAATCACTGGAAGACATAAGAGAAGTATGAAAAGCCTCATTTGTCACAGCCTGTGGCTCTGCCATCTGTTCAAATGGAAAAGTACTTGTCTAAATAATACTAAATAAAAGGTAGGCATAAGAGAGCAAAAGAAAACATGTTTGTTTTAAGAAAACAACATGTCAGAGTTTGCCAAAGTGCTGATTAAATACTTCTCTTTTGTTCTAAGATATTTGGGTTGGTCTTAAAATGAGATATAGAGATGACTTTAGCGCAAAGGAATCTTTTTTTTAAAAAAAAATCCAATTTGTTAACTAAAGAATCTTATTTTAATAGGAATGACGTCTGCACGAGTATTGCATACACAGATAAGTTTCTCATCAACAAAGCACATTTTCCCCATGACTAAGTGATGTCCTGGACTGAAAACTAAATGACATTCACAGAATATTATGGCAACCCAGATAACAAAGAAAGCAAAATGGTGGAACCACAACCAACAGCAAATATTCCATTAATCTGCTTGTTGTATCACATTATATCAGACATCTACTTTGATTTTTAATCTCTTAATTGTCCCCTTCCTTTGTTGATTAAATGCCAAGTTGTGGGCCATTTAGAGTGGCATTCCAGTGGGAGCTATTTAAGTTAAACTGACAGTATAATCTACAGTCTATCTGCCTCTCTCTCTCTCTGTCTCTCTCTCTCAGACACACACACACACACAGAATCAAGAACAACAATTGTTATAAGCATAGTCATAGCATTAGTACTTGTTAAATAATTCCTGAAGAAAAAGAAGGGCGGTGTTTCGTCCAGATCACCTTCACTGTATTCACTAATGACACACACTGACTACTGACCGACCATTGTGCAATAGAAGCCACCTTTTCTTCTTTGAAATGGTAAAACCCATGGAAAGACCACTGTGTCCACAAGACATGGACTGTTCCTTGCTGAGGACTTTGCAAATGTTCTCTGCTGCACACTTTATGTATCATAGTGTAGGACGTCTGGAAGATTCACATGAAGAGTCTCTGGCATAAGTGTGTGATAGAGAGCTAACATTAGCTTCTCTCATTTACTATGAATGATAAGCAATTCCTAAAATATTCATGAAACATTTATTTGTTCCAGTTTTATTATGTATTCATTATCTAATTAGAAATAAGCACCTCAAAGAGAAATTGTATGAAATGCAACATCGTAGTAATTTAGAGAAAAACATTACACCATGGAGCTTACTCTCCTTCACAGGCAACTTCTTCTCTGTTCCTAGAGGAACTGCAAACTTTGACCTAAAGAAAATGTTAAAACAAACCCTGCTCATATCCAGCTGGTTGCCAGCGAGAGGGCCCACAGCCTGAGCACAGGAACTGAACACAGGAAATTCAATATTTGTTTTGCACTGTAAGGATATTAGAGCCATAAAGAGTTTTAAAATTTTTGATTATTAGAGATTCAAACAATGTTTATATACAAGATACCAGTGTATATGACACTGCGAGCTGGCCCAGTGCCCACCTATATACATACAGCTCCCATTGTGTGCAGCAGACAGTGGCCATTGGGCTTTGACTTTTATAAATTGAATTAACAAATGTTTAATATGAACCAGCTTTAACAAATAGCTTGGCCAGATTTAAGAGGAAGTTTTTATTGTTAGTAGTGTTTTGCTTTTATTTTTTTAATTCATTCTTACTGATAATTGTTGACAGAACCAGATAAACATTAACTCTTCATCTCGCCTGCAAAAGTTATTTATATCTATTTTATTTATTGGTTGATTTTACATAAGTCTGGATTATCCTCCCCAATCACTCATTTACACACTCATTTGCCTTCAAACACTGGACTCAGATATAGGAGTCCTCGGCTTCGCAGATGGAGGTCCTAAAGAGTGCATAACACTTAATCTACTCAGTATCGTCTCCTTGCCAGTAGAACGTTCTGAAAGACTTGAGAAGAAATGGCTGGTACCACAGGTCTGTGTGTGTCTGTTACATACTTGATTTAAGGCAGCCCTTCCCTGAGAGCTGTGAGAAACTAAGTTATTGCTCTATTCTCACTTTTTAGTTGTGCAGATGCTCACCATAGTTTCCAGAATTTGGGTGACTTCATGGATATTTAAAAATTCATTTCTTAATCCCTGAGGCCTTAGAAGGGAAGTAATTACCTTATATGTACATTAAGGAACTCTATGGGAAAGTTGGTTTTGAAAATGTTAATTGATATATATCAAACTCTTCATTACAAAATTGATAACTTTATTTTTAATACAGCAATTCTCTGGAAAACACCATTGATGATGCATTATTTTCATATGTATTTTCAAGTCAGTCATTGTTAGTAATGGTTTCTTAAATCTTCTAGCAGTTTAGGGTTGCCAGATAAAATAGAGTATACATTTGCATTTTGAGAAGTTATGACTTTTTGTATAAAAGGCACAGGACACACTTAAAGCTTTAGTCTTTGGTTTTAAAATGTAGATTTATTTGGGTATCTTGTGTTTTTATTTGCTAAATCTGGTAACTTTAAGTGCCTAGATATCACAATTTATGCTGCTCTCCTTCCAGCCATTGCCTGGCCTGAATTAGGCTCTTTAATACCATAAAATCTTAAGTCCTAAAACATCAGAAGAGAATAAAGTTTTTTTTATGTCAGGTTCAAAGCTGTTCAAATATATTTTATATAGTATTCTTGGATCCTATTTTATAGAATACAGGTTATACTTTGCAATACTGATGTTGGCCATCGGCTATCTTACTTGTCATTTCATTGGTCTTTGATCAAATAAATGCCATGGTTATTGTACAAAAAAATAAAGCCCTATGTCCGGAGACCAGTGTTCTAGTTTTTCCTTCTATTCTTCCTCTGCTTCTCAGTGTTGTCATCTGTGACTGGGAGTGCTCATGTGACTGGGAGTGCTCCTGTGACTGGGAGGAGTGCTCCTGTGACTGGGAGGAGTGCTCCTGTGACTGGGAGGAGTGCTCCTGTGACTGGGAGTGCTCCTGTGACTGGGAGGAGTGCTCCTGTGACTGGGAGGAGTGCTCCTGTGACTGGGGGGAGTGCTCCTGTGACTGGGAGGAGTGCTCCTGTGACTGGGGGGAGTGCTCCCGTGACTGGGAGTGCTCCTGTGACTGGGAGTGCTCCTGTGACTGGGGGAGTGCTCCTGTGACTGGGGGGAGTGCTCCTGTGACTGGGAGTGCTCCTGTGACTGGGGGAGTGCTCCTGTGACTGGGAGGAGTGCTCCTGTGACTGGGAGTGCTCCTGTGACTGGGGGGAGTGCTCCTGTGACTGGGAGTGCTCCTGTGACTGGGAGGAGTGCTCCTGTGACTGGGGGGAGTGCTCCTGTGACTGGGAGGAGTGCTCCTGTGACTGGGGGGAGTGCTCCTGTGACTGGGAGGAGTGCTCCTGTGACTGGGAGGAGTGCTCCTGTGACTGGGAGTGCTCCTGTGACTGGGGGGAGTGCTCCTGTGACTGGCATTCACTGCATTCAAGGCAAACCATAGGAACTCTCCTGCCACTGGGCAGGGATGCAGCCATTCTAAAAGCACTGTGAAAGTCAGTATTTGTGTTTAGGCTGTGTCCAAAAAGTTAATAATAAAGCACTAATTTCTTCTAAAACTAGGTGAAAATGCCACGGAGAGAGTAATTTGACCCCTTACTTACTAGTTATTGGACTATCTCTTTCTACCTGAACCTCATTGAGGTTCTGTCAGTATCACAGCCAGCTGGACAAGCCTTATGCCAGCACTGAACACTCCAAGGACTTCTTGAGACACTACATAAAAATTACAGACAATTGCCTTGTCTCCAAGAGGCACAGCCCCAGCCTTTGCTCTTTGAAGCAATTTATAGTTGACATTTTTTTTTTAGCCATCCCAAATCTAGATGCCCTGTGTCTACCTTTGCTGGAGAGGGAATATTTTTTTTTTCATTGTTAAGGAACTACTATGACTAGTGATAAGGATCAGGGATGTCACTGATCCAAAGCACAACATTTAATGACTGTGATTAGCGCTAAGAGTAAAGGGTGTGAGTGATTGTCTTAACCAAGTGGTTGTGATTGGATACTCCTAAAAGACTGTGATTGGTTCAGATAAATGACAGAGTTTTCCAAAGCCTCCGACTCCTATTCACACAGGCTTCTTATATTTACCGAAAGAGTCAGGTAGGAAATTCTCTCCTGCGCTACCTATACCAGTGCAATATTTGATTGGAGGAAAACTTCTCTCCAGGGTGACCTCCATTGCTTTCTTTCAGCACCTGGGATTTAGCAAGCAACAGAAAGATCACAAGAGCAAATGGATTGGCATTTAAAAAAGTGAAAGCTTTGAACCGAAATGAAGATGCTGAAGGCATTACATGGGTCAAATATGTCTCAGCACTGTCTGGGTCTCATGCTACTTGGCTTTCGATCCTGTCTTTCCAAACAGCCATCAATCACTCATTACCAGTTGGCAGGTTTTGAGTTACCCAACTTCTAAAAATCCTGTCTGCCTGACATCCTACCTGCAGTCAACACCTGTGACTGATTGATCCTGATCTATCACTGCCCAGGTTTTGAAGCAGCAGGAAGAAAGAAAATAAAGACTATTAGAAAGCAGAGAGGTGATTAAAAATATAAGAAGCCAAAGAAGAGATTCCAAAGGCCAAAGACCTCATTACATAAGATCTACACAAAGGCAGCAACCCTGGTTGAGACAAAGGTCCTCATACCCTAGATCCACATGAAGACTCTAATACTTGGAGGCTATTCCTTGCTGCTCTCTCCACATGCCTGCTGCTGCTGCTACTGTTGCTGCTAGCACCTGCCAAATACTGAGGAAGCAAGAACTGCCAGAGTTCACCATTTGGTGAGTTCACCATCTTGCTTACTTATTATTTCTCTCCAGACAGAGCAAGAAAGCCTTCAGCTAGCTGACTGGTAGCACATTAGTGACCCCAAATCTTTCCCTTCCTTGCATCAATACTCTTTGACATATAAGGTGATGGAGCTGATTGTTTCCTCCTTGGTTCTGACTATATTCCTCCGGACTGGTATTAGCCAATAAGATGTTGAAAATCAACTCTGCTTGTGTGTTTCCATTCCTAATGACACAACTCTGCCTATGCTATGAGAACATGCCCTGGCTAGCATGGAATGGAAGAATGAGGTGGAGAAGAACGTTCAACTTCTGTGCATTCCTATCTCTCACGTAGGAGAAGAAATAATCAGATTGACAGGTTTTTATTTCCCCCCAAGAATCCTTACTCATTATTTATGTATAGATATTGGCAAAGGTTCAAGAAAACATATTTTATGCATGTATGTAGCAGTCTTAACAGAATTCTGATCTAGCACTAGGATTCTAAGCATACCAAAGACCTATAGGTAAATTTTATTTTTGTGTTGCCTCACCCCTTTAAAATTAAAAAAAAAATAAAGAGAAACAGTGAAACAAGAAGAAGAAAAAAAAAACGAAGGACATCTACTGAAGCCTACGTGAACCACATGGCAAGAGTTTTGTGACTACTGATCTTGAATATTGTGAGAGTGTTAGGATGTTTGGTATGTGGGCATGGTCCTGACCTAGGCTGGGAATGGTACTGTACTCCTAAATTCTTCACTGAGATTTGCTCTATGCGATCATCAATGGAAATAGCATGATTGTGTCTCTGGGCCATGCTTGACAGAATGCAGAATCATCCTCTTAGGTCCCATGTTACCAACTGGACTTTACTTGACAGTGATTTATAAGCAAATAATCTGATTTGTTTATTCCAGATTAACTAAAAAGATAGAGTTTTCCAGATCACATTAGCTGGTGTCTAATGACTCCTTTTGTTTCTGAATAGCTAAGTACTGTGAGGAAGAGGAGGAAAGGAAGGGTTAGAGGTGTTTTATTTCAGGCCTGAAGATTTCCAATTTCTTCATACACTTTTAAACAAGCAAATACACTCAGCTGTTACTGAAGGCTGTAACTGTCCTCAGATAAATCCTGCAAAGTATGGCAGGTCAGAATTTTTAATCAACCTTCGACAAAAGTTCAGAAACTTGTGCTAGTAAAAGAAATATAATCATTTCACTTTCTAAACACTCCTAGTCTCAAAGGCACCAGAACTCTGTAATGAAAGCAGATAAAACTGATGTGAATTTTTTTTCAGCTTTTATGTTTGGAAGGCATTCCTCGATATAATAGGTATGTGGGAAAAATTATGTTGACAGCACAACAATCCATGCACTTCCTAACATGACTAGTCATGTACTGTACTTCAGTCCAAACAATGGAGTTATTGTTCAGAAGGGAAAACAAGGAATTTGTTGAAGGCGAAAAGGTGAAGCTGTTGTATAACTTGATTTTGTTTTCGCGGGCTGAATGCTATTTTCTCATCATCTTAAAAAGTGCACTTAAAAGACGTGTCTAAAGTGTCTCACTTTTAGCAAAAGTGAGAATTCCTTTAAGTTTTCTCACTTTTTCTTTAACATACTTATTTAGATTTTTATGGCTCTGCTTTCTCATTAAGTAAGGGAGGAAGGATGGTTGGTTTCACCACCGGATTTTTTCGAAGTTGCTAGAATTGTAGGGTGCTGGCTAGACATCCTTCAAAGATGACAGACCAATCAGTGTTGGAATGAATGAAGCTGGTGGGAAATATACTTTATGGTTCAAAAAGGGACTTTTAGCAGCCTGGTTCTTTGAATGCTCTCCTTTCTTTATTTGATATCACCATTTGTTTTTATCAGCTCTTGTCCCGTGAGCTATAGAGTAGGGAAGAAAGAAGAAAGAAATCAATACATTGAGAGAGAAAACACAGTTGGGTAGCTCTGCGCAATGCCTATTTCCATACTTCTGAAATCCACACATCTATTTAGTTCTATAATGAATGTTTGCATATTTGTAAAGTGGAATTTGGAGTCTTCCTTGATCTTCCAATAGATACTATTAATGTAATGTTTAGAATTTTAGCTTAATTTATTTTATATAGTGTCATAATATACTATTCAGGCTGATATTGATCTGAATGTCCCTGCCTCAGGCTCACTAGTGGTAGAGTTACAAGCTTGTACCACCACATGAAGTTTAGAGATTTCTTAAAGCCATGTCCTGGCCTGAGGAGACACCTCAGTTCATAAAGTAGCTACCTCACAAACATGGGGACTTAGTTTGGATACCTGGTATGCGCATAAAAAGCTGGGTGTGGTGAACAGCTTTCGCCCTAGCACTGTGGAAAGAGGAGAGTCCTTGGAGCTGTCTGGCCAGCTAATCTAGATGAACTGCTGAACTCCAGGTCAGTGAATATAAGACGTTCTCAGAACATAAATTAGAAACAAAATGAGTAAGATTTTTAACATTGATTTCTAGCCTCCATGGACACATGGACATACATGTATCTTGTACCTACATACACTTGCATATACATGAACACATACATAGAAACATGCCACATACACTCATACTTCCTTTCTTGATTAAAATGCAATTTAAATTCGGTTGATAGTTTCGTGAAGTTTCTAGACTAAGGGCCTATTTTCTTTTCTTTTTTGTTTGACCTTTAAAGCAGGAAAAACAAAGAAATGGTAATTTATCATTTCTCTAAGTATAATGGGAAATAATGGTTTGTAAAGACTCCAGAAAGGAAACCCTCTGGACATATACCTATTTATGAAAATCCTATTAATAAGCTTCTTTTGAACATCCTGCGCTAGGTGTCCACTCTTCTATCTCAGCAGAAGATAGTAAAACAGTTAAAAAGATTTAGGCAAGTTCTCAACTAGTAGGGATCAGATTCCCAGCCTCTTCTATTCTGTCTCAGAAGCTTTTGTGGGCGCCATGGTCAGACTGGATACTTCTTCCTACATTTGTTTATGGGTTCCTCCCAAGTATTTGGATCTCTCTGGTTTCCACTGAATGTCTGCGGCTGAGAACAACCATGTGAGCAAAAATAGTCCTGGGGCAAAACAAACTCAGACAGGCAGTAGTGAGCAGGGAGCTGCAGCCTGGAATATCTGCATCGTCATCAGTCAGTGTTAAAAGGAGGTCAGGGGATGTTTCTGGATTGGAGGCATAAGCAGGATATGGAATTTTGGAAGGCTTCGTTGTATTGATATCCATGTGATTTGGAGGTTTTTGCTCATAGCTCTTGCTGCTAACTCTTAGTGCCAGAGTAAATAATCATGGTCAGGGGGAAAAAAGCCCTCTGGAGCTCATTTAAAGGAAACTGAAAGGAGGGATTTTTCCTGCCAAGCTGGGCTTCGCCTTTGAACCCACAATTGAAAGAGATGGAGACAGAGTCAGATGAGCTGCAGTCTGGTAGACGGTTTACGGAGGAGGAGTTGCCATTTTGAATTTCACATTATGGTCTCAATTACTTATCCAATTATTGCCATATCATTTGGTGTTTGCTATGTGTTCCTCATGGAATGATATTAGTTTATCTTCCCTATGTAATACATAGGTACCTGCTATTCCTGGCATTGGTTTATATATGGGAAAACTGATATATAGTAGGGATGGTAGTTAATCATCTTGACTGTATTTGGAATTACATAAGGAATCCACATTTGGGTGTTTCTGTGAGGATGAGACAGGTTGCTTGAAGAGAAAGACTTATCCTGTATGTAGGGTGTGCCATTCTGCAGACTGAAGTCTCAGACTAAATAAAAAAGAGAAAGTGAACTGAGGATTAGCATTTGCCTCTCTGCATCCTGACTTTGGACTGACTGGATGGGATTAGATGCGTCATACTCTGGCTACCATGCTTTCCCTGCCAAGGTAGACTGCATCCTTGTGTTCACTAGTTTTATCAGTGACACAAGTCAGAATCATTTGGGAATAAAGAACTTCAGTTGAGAAAAATCCTCACCAGCCTGGCCCTTTGGTAAGCCTATGGTGAATTTTCTTGAGCTTGTTTGATATGGGAGGGCCAACTCACTGTGAGTGGGGCCATCCCTGGACCGGTGTCCTGGGTTCTATAAGAAAGCAGGTTGAGCAAGTCCTGAGGGGCAAGCCAGTAAGTTCACTGCTCCATGGTATCGGCATCAGCTCTGCCTCCAAGTTGCTGCCCTGTTTGAGCTCTGATCCTGACTTCTGTCATCAATGCAGCTGCAAGCTGTGAGCTGAAATAAACCATGAATTCATCCCGAAGTTGTTTACTTTTATCACAGCAAAAGACACCCCTCAAATGATGGCATAAGACAAATCCTCAAATCCTTATTTCCTTAAGTTGCTTTTGCCAGATTTTCACAAGAGCCAATGAGAAAAGGGAAAGTATGAAGGGCAAGAAGAAACAAAGAGAGGATAATTATGATGTTGACTGTAGTAAACTTGATACTCGGATACATCTTTCCTTGTTGAGATTTGTCTTTTGTCCTCACTAGCTAGCTGTTTGTATTATGCAAATTACAACCCATTATATTAGTTACTGTCACAGAGACAATTTTTAACAATCTCTGGATTTATATCAGAGAATCAGTCAATAGAATGATTCATCACTGAATCACTATTATTATATTATTATTATGGGTTATTATAGGAAGTCAGTCCTCTCTGTTAACACTATTACCTATTAGAACAGAAGACCAAGAGTCAGTCTCACCACAATATATAATACCCTGCTGCTATTTACAAGTAAAAAATTTTAAATAACTTTTTATTCATAAAAATGATTTCTGAGACTGAAGATGTTTCAGTGGTTTGCAAATGTACTTGTCTCTAAGCCTCCCAAACAGAATTCTATGCTTGGGACCCAGAGAGTAGAAGGATATCATTGATTGCTCTAAGTGGCTTCTGACACCTACAGAAACATGTTGGTAGATGGACCTTTGTGTCGCCTTCCCCCATGATGAACTTAAATCAAATTTGCTATCATAATATTTTATTTTAAAATAATGATAATGATTTCTGAGTTAGAGACTTGGCCAGAAGGAACAGAATAATATTGCATGTCATATTTTCTATACATAAAATTTAGGTACGTATTTGAACTTAGTAATATCTTGGAGGTTAGACAGTGGGATGAAGATGTGAGTAGAGAGAAGAGGCACAGCCCAGTCTACTAGTTATGTTTGTTCACTCTGCTGTCATCAAACAGTGCTACATTTTGGCCTTGACACTGACTTTTGCCTGGTGGGATTAAATTACCTAAAAATGATCCAGTCTCTTCACTGTAAAAAGGAAATTAAGAAGTCTGCCTGACCTAGTTATGAGGTTCGTGATAGGTATTTAAGAAATGTTAAATCATTTTTACTTCATAAAATGTTTGGTAAACACCTTTTATTTATTCTTAAAGGCATGGCATTCAAGAAATACTAATATTGCCAGTTTTAGCTTGGGCGCCATTGCTGAATAAAGCATTCTAGCAATGCAAGGTTTTCTAAGGTCTGTAGATTTAAATTTTTACACAGTTGGAACCATCTTAAGGCTGTTTTGTGATTTATAAATAAAAAATATAGTTTTTAGCATCTTCTTTCTTTTTCCCAAAATGTATCACCCAAACTTCTACATCTTCTTTCTATCATGGGACATACATTGACTTCTTTTTATACCAGAAGTTGGAACTACTTGGCAGCCAGCACAAGTATTTCCTCCCAAGCCTGTATCTTTCATTCCTTTGTAGACCCTCTTGTCACAGCCTTGCTACAACTACACTATAGCTTCTTTTTCTCTTGGACACTCTAATTCGCCTCCAGTCCAGATGTGCTTGCATAGTATTGAGAAGTTCTTGTTTTTCAATAGTATAAACAATATAAGCATGTAAGTATTTGAACAGTCCCTGCTATCAGAGTTTCTCTCTATCTTACACTAATTTTAGGTTTCCTCTGCTCTTTCCCCAAAGCACTGGGCCAGTCTAAGCTCTTGGATATCTAGTCTTCTTTAGACCTAAGGTCTCCACCTTGCTAAGAAGTAGACATGCAACATTTTCAATCTGAGGTTAGTGCTTTTATCTGCTAAGGATCTCAATAAACAAGACATTCTAAGTTAGTGGGTCAGTAAAGGTCCTGGAATTCTGTAGTTTCAACAAACTGGCATTGCTGGTGCTGCTTTGAATAAAAAGCCTGCAGATGTCTGCAAGACTCTCTCAGTTCTTCTCTCTGCCTTTCATCTTCATTTTCCCAGCCACCCCTACTACCATAGCTCTTCCTAGAAACAATGCTGGCTATTTACCATTAACGACCCCTTATAGCTTTTAGAAAAACTCCAAACATGTGTACCCAGTACTTAAGGCACCTTATTTAAAATCCTGGTAGATATTTTCCCAAATTCTCTTGGACTTCTTGTAGCATTAACTACCCCTCTCTCTGTAGCATACCATATTGTGCCTTTGATCACCCTTTCATCCATTTGCTTTCTTGAATGTTTGGTATTTGAGTATCCCTTGCTCTAAAGAATGCAACCCCATAGTCCAGCCTGAGAATGGAACCCAGGGTATTAATTATCAATCCTCACTAAATGCCAAAACATGTGACCTCTTTGGGACACTGCTTTGGTGTCTAATTCTAGGGTGTGTAGACACAGGAATATAATGTATAGCTCATTTGAGGGTGGGGTAAGGGAGGTGGATATACTGATCTATTAAGGTGCCATTATTATCAATTATTATTATCAATAATTATTATTCAAGTATTGATCTATTCAGATTCAAAATAGAGAAAACAGGATTCAGCATCAGTATTAACCTTTAAGAAGTAAACAGCAGCTTAAAGACTATTGTCAGTCTTCCTTACTTGAAGGCAATATTGCATAAAGTGTTTCTGTGAAGTCCTCATGTGCTTGTTCTCATAGCATGGATCTAAGAGCAATCAATGTAGTGTCTAAGTGTTAGTGCCTGAAGGCTGTGATTATACCGAGTGTGACACCTTTGTGGCTCTGTGGTGCTGTTTGCACGAGAGTTTTCAATCTCTTTATCTTTGAGGAGTCCGTAGAACCAATATGTCCACTACAATTAGTTTAAATTATTGACTTAGCTGTGTTTATAAAAATTGAAACTCATAATCATATTAAAGCATCAGTTATTTGCATTGGGCCTAGTTATTATATTAATAATTCTGAATCATTGGGTGACTGGTTCCTAATCATTTCTTCTGGTGAATTCATAATGACAGTATCCACTATCTAGATTAGGAAGTCAAGGATTAAATAAGCTTTTCTTTTCCAATACACTTTAGATAAATTCTTGGGAAGATAGAGTCTTATAATTCAGAATTTGGTATATAGACTTTTAAAACAAAGTCAATAGTGGTTCTGAAAATCTTATTTCAATATCTAGTTCCATGACTGGTATATGATCTTGACTGCTGATTTCATCTTTCTGAATGTCAGTTTTCTCAGTCATAATATGCTAAAACTAGAAGAAATGTGTTCAACCAGAAACATGTATGCGAATCTACGTTGCAGTGGGAAATGGGATGGAAACACAGATACTCCCTGATTTATGATGTAGTCATGACCTGATAAGCCCATCTTAAACTGAAAATATGATAGTTGAAAATGTATTGAATACACCCAAAAATCTACAACTTTGTGCACTTTTGAGTATCTGTAGTCTACTCTTGTGATTGTGGGATTGGTTGGGAAGTGTGACTTGTTGTCTGGTCCCAGTATCATTGCATAAAACTAGCCTAGGGAAAGTGAAAATTCAATTTGAAGTATGATTCTACAAAATCCATGTAGATTTTGTACCATAGTAAGACTGAAAATATCATATGTCAAATAATCCATAAAACTGATCATTTTATGATTGTATGTGTCTATAAAGATGCAGGGGCTCATGACTTATGGGTGTAGATGAGAAAACATGGAATGGTAACATGAGTTTCATGTACTCCTTGTTCATTTCATTTCAAACATGGGGAATTCTCTCACCTCAGAAGCGTCTTTCCCATCATTCACCTAATGAGCCCAACCACTCTGTCTCTTGTGCTCTCACTTTTGCTTACTTTCTCTTTCCTAGCTATCAATTTTCCTGTTTCTCCTGTAAGACTTAAGCTCAGGAGTTACTTCACATGATTAATTCTGACTTGGCAGAGGATACATTAACCATACCCTTAAATTTTATGTTAGTGTTCTATATGATGCCTATTTGTCTGTGTATAAGTCCACTAGGTAAACTGCTTGAGGCAAGATTGTATGTGTGTGTGTGTGTTTCTTTGTTTGTGGCAAAGCTGTGTATTTCTTGATCATAAAGAAAAATAGAATTTTCTCTCCATTGTAACCATTACTCAAGTAGAAAGAGGTTTGACATGATGATCTATTCTTGAATCATAGATGTCCTTTCCCTGTCTCTCATTACATCGTCTAAGTTTTTATCTAGAGCATTGTCTAAATATAATTGACTCTTATGTGATCCTTTTTATTCTGTTTTGATTTTCATTCCTTTTACACTGTTTAAGGATATCTGCCAAATGCTGCATGATATCTTAAAAGGTTATAGTTGAAAGGCTTTATTAGAAATACATAACACCCACAAATAAGAAACTATTTATTGGATGGTTGTAGCCATTCAAATGGGCAAATGTGATACAGTGCAATAGTAATATTTTGGGTAAAACTGGACAATTTTTGTGAATATGGTTATTTGCTACTAATTTTTTGTTATATAATTGTGTGGAGATGATCATGGCAAGAAAGAATGGAGAAAGCCTCCCATAGAGGTACAGTGGATCAGGATTAGTCTTTTCTTACCAGACTTCTGTCAGAATCATCTATAAATTTAAAAAGCACCCAGATACCAAGACATTATAGCCCATTTTTCTGACTTGAGAGGGTGTGGTGATGAGCCACAATAGTGTAGTAGTTAAAAGTCTTCCACAGGAGGAATTTAAAAAAAGCCAGGCTTGGGAGTATCTGGAGCCAACATAAGACAATTAGGAAATATTTATCCCAACAATTTTGTGATTCTCTTAAGGGGCTATTGCTTTTGAATATTTACCCTCAAACCTCAATTACCTTAGCTCCTGAGAATATTTCTTGATTTTAGGCCTGTTTGTGTAAGCTAATAGATTTTAGTGAACACAGAAAGAATGCATTAATTAAAATCAACCATTTAATTGGAGCAGAAACACCAACAATCTATTGGTGATTGTCGACAGATTGGAGTAAAGGGATCTGAGCCAGTTCATATTCTATATGTTGAACCAACAGGGAGTAAATGAGTTGATCGTTAAAAGTGCTATAACAGGTGGATGTATTCATAGAGTCTCTCAGAAGGTCTGGAAAACAAGGAGACTGTGTGGTCTAGAAAAGGAGGGATCAAGACCTTGGATCTCCTCCCAGAATTTCTACTAACCACATGTGTGACCTTGGGCCAATCATTTAACCTTCTGAGGTTAGTTTTCTTATCTGCAAATGCGTGGCTATGTTAACTATTCTCAGAGTCTGCTCTTAACTTAAAACTTTCTATTTTATTATAACATATGTGATTTCCTTATAGCTCTAAAATGTCGAAGGAGGCAGTGTTTCTCCAGGAGCTGAGTGAACCAGAACAAAACCTTTGCTGTTGTATTTCCTGCCGAATCTCATTGATCAATGACAGATCATCTGTATAGCTTCACAACTGCTTCCTACTGTCATCTCCAAGAAGCTTCCTGCTAACACTAAGTACCAAATTTAAGTACTTAGTATTTGATTGTCAGCATTCAGATATGAAAGTTACTTTCAAATTACTCGAAATAATGGATTTTCCAATTCAGTTGCATAAGCTACTCCTTTCATAACTATTTAATGAATAACATACGGAGGAGCACAAAAATTTTACATTTATTTTAATTAATTTTTCCAGGTGAACCCACCCAGTGAACACTTCCATGGAATTAGGGTCCGAATCCATAACCAGACTATTATGAGTTGGAGATCGACCTGAGCACATTTATTTCAATTCTGTTCTACTCCTTCAGTGATAAATGACTACCCATACTAGTAATGCTACAGACTATTTTTTGCTTTTTGTTTCTCTTCATTTAAACAACATTATATTTGGAATCTACTCATATGGTAATATGAGTGGAAACTGTTCAATCTTAGCTCTGTAATCTTCTGTACATGTATAAATAATTTAATGCTGATTACCATTTGTCTACTTCCATGCTCTTGCAAATAACACTTTTATGAACATGCTTATTCATGCTTTTTGTTGACTTATATTTTGGTCACGTATTTCTAAGAGTGGTATTGTAGAGTCATGAGGTACAGCCCATCATCCTGCATACTTCAAAATATGACCTATTGTTTTAGGGTTGGGGACACAGCCTTGCTTCTAGGATTAGAATTGTATTAAGAATTCATGGATACATGCCTGAGCTACAAATTCATTTTCTGCAAAGGTCAACTTCAGCTGATGTTAAAACACAATTTTGTTCACTGAACACTAATTCTTTAGTGACAGAGAGAGAGAGAGAGAGAGAGAGTTCACATTACCCTTAGTAGGAGCAACAGCATCTCAAATATCACCAGGAGTTTGAAATGGAATGCTTTATAGAAAATAAAAAGTAAAATAAAGAACAGCATGTCCTGTTAACAACCCCATGTGAAGTTATCTGGTATTTGGCATGGTGTGACTGTGCTTTATTTTGAGTTTAACAGAGGATGAAGATACCTAGAGCAAGGGCCTCTCAGATGTTAATCACTGCCATTAATCCTGAGACTCAGTATATAAAAAACTCTATGGTTTTTTCCTTCCCAAGCTTTCCCGAGGATCCAATTTTAGGCCTCTCAGAAAAGGCACCTGATCATTATTTCCTCCACATTTGGGTGGGGGAATTCTGACCCAAATTACAACTCCAATGCCTTTGTGCTACTGTACCTGAGGTTTGTTTCTGCCAGAGGTCACATCCACCTTATTAGCCAGTGGTTTGTCAGCTCTTAAGTGGATGGAGCCACTTTAGGCAGTACATTGCGCTTAGATTAATAGAAGATCCTGACAAAGTCTGATGGGGAATGGGTGGAGTTCTTTAAGAAAGTGAAAAATCCCTACTTGCTATCTAGAATTAATTATAATCTGAGAAGGCTGATGGGAGTCAACCTACTACTTTTCCTGGGGACTTACGAAACTATTTCCCTCCCTTTGTTTATACAGGGTCTCCCATACCTTTTTTGTTTTTTTTTTTGTTTGTTTGTTTTTTTGTTTTTGTTTTTGTTTTTCGAGACAAGGTTTCTCTGTGGTTTTGGAGCCTGTCCTGGAACTAGCTCTTGTAGACCAGGCTGGTCTCGAACTCACAGAGATCTGCCTGCCTCTGCCTCCCAAGTGCTGGGATTAAAGGCGTGCGCCACCACCGCCCAGCTTCCCATACCTTTTTGTAGTAATAAGGGCGGCGTGGGGCTGCGTCCCCAACACCCCAGCCTCCTGCTCGGCTAGCTTATGCCCGAAATAACAACACACAAACTGTATTCATTTAAACAATGCTTGGCCCATTCTCTTCAAAGCTAATTCTCACATATTAATTTAGCCCATTCCTAATCATCTGTGTATGGCACCCCAAGGAGCGCTTACCAGGAAGATTCTAGCCTATGTCCATCCTGGGTCGGAGCTTCATCCTGGGAGCGGGGCATGGCGTCTCTCTCAGGTGTCTGCTCCCGAGAGGACAGAGGTCGAGTCTGACCTCACTTCCTCTTCCTCCCAGCGTCCTGTTCTGTTTACTCCACCTACCTATGTCCTAACCAATAAAATGGGCCAAGGCAGTTCCTTTATTAGCCAATGACCTTCCTCCATCACCTTTTCTTATCCATCATTTGAAGGCATGTGTCTTACTGAGACTCTATTTTCATGAGAAAGTGGAGGGAAGAAAGGAAAGCTGGTAGGAGACACTAAACAACATATTGCTCTGCTTGGTCCTATGGAAGTCCTAGAATAGAAGTTGTACTATTCTTGGGAAATCCTGCATTTTGTACCCATTCCCTGTTCATGTAATTTTGTCACTAGTTGTAGGCTGTCCAGGAACGATCTCAGAGGGAACAAGCTGCCACTCAGAAAAGTATACTTGTTCAGAAAAATGGGATCTAAGAGCCAGTGGCTGCAGGTAGAGGAGGGAATGGATGTCAGTATAAGAAATAATGGAACTGGTTATTTCCTGTGAGCTATTCTGGCCAGGTAGAAATAAAAGTATCGATTTTATGCAAACTGGGATTAATTGATTTATTTTAGAGAATTGGAGATAAAAAGATCATTTTTCAATGGAAAAATAATGAATAAAATTTAGAGTGAGAAATTGGGGTTCAATCTAAAGATCTGAAAAGCAAAACAGGCTACCACTGGCTTTTCCTTAGCCTCAGTCTAAACTGGCAATCCTGCCTTCATGAAACCTCAGAATGAGACTGTGACTGAGTGTAGATGGATGGCTGACCCCTCCTGTCTTCCTCCTTCTCTGGCTACTTCTCCTTCACCTCCTTCTCCCAGTTATCTCCTTCTATATATTTCTCTCTGCCTGCCAGCCCCGCCTATTCTTGCTCCTGCCTCACTATTGGCCAATTAGTTCTTTATTAGACCATCAGGCGCTCTAAATAAGCAAAGTATCACAGCTTCGCAGAGTTAAACAAGTGCAATATAAACAAAAGTAACACGCCTTAACATATTATTCCCAACACTTACTATATTTGGGGGACTGAGAATTCTGCATAGTGGAGAACACCTACCACAAAGATGGGTTCTACATTCATCCTCTAGCTTTCCTGAGACTTGCAATCTTCATACACTTTTTTCTATCTGATGGATTTTCCAGTTTTGTCCAATGTTAAACAATTTCCCATAAAAGAGGTTGATGTCCAAAATAGGAGTAGCTTTGAGTTTCTCTTCTAAATATAGTAATACCAAGTGTTCTTATTTTACAGTCTACATTCAGCATGTGGGCTCCACTCTTTGAATAATATCTTTTATTCTTTCCTGTATTTAATAAACAATATTCTTGATATTCACAATAAATCTTTAAACAAACATATATCACCCCTTATTGGTTTATAGTTCAGCAAGGGGAACAATTCCATTCAATAAATGAAACAAAGAAGAAATCAGTGCAGAAAATTAAGGAGGTGATTATTTGTGTTTCTTATTACTTATTGATGGTTTTCAGATGATATGGTATTTTGAATGTTGGTCTGGATTTGCACTGTCTCCTTTTTGGAGCAGAATTTCTTTTCTTCTCATTACCTATTCCCTTCTGTTATCTTCCAACAACAAAAAAGGACAAACACAGACAGTGTTGGAGGGAATAGTTATTATGTTTCATACATCTTTTATCTGATTCTATATGCTTCAGTGAACACAGGAACAAAGAACCAAAGGTCACTTATGACTTCTTTACTGTCTCTTTAAAGAAACATTTCTGAAATATAATCACACTTTTTTTTCATTCTTATTGGGGAGGGCAGACTCTAATGAGCCTATATAATGCAAAGTTTAAGAATCCCTGTCTGCAGAATTCAGAGCATGGAATGCCTTCTCCTACCTAATCATGTACTCTCACTGTGATGTGATAGCGCAGACCTCAGTCTCTTCTTGTGGGTCTCTGCTCAGACTATTGATTTATTCAATCTTGTATTTACCATAAGAAATATACTAATTAAGAAATAACAAAAATTATTAATTAATTAAAAATAATTAAAATAAAAAATTTATTAAAAAAATAACAAAAACAAAGGAATATTCTCTCAATGGACAGCAAGAGTTACTTTGTAGATAAGGACTTTTTCCCCAAAGTTTTCAGACATATTTGGAACTAGAAACAAGTTTTATTGCACTTGTAATTCCTTAGAGGGAATTTTTATTACTTTAGTTAAATGTAAGTTACTTCTACTTGAATTCTAAAGAAATTTCTTCGAGATAGGTTTTGTTGAACTATGTATGTAAATCAGAATTGTATGAATCAAATCCTATAAACAATGTAAACGGTTCACTTCATAGGAAATGTAACTTCTCTATAAACAATTTTTTTAATAAGTAGTGTTCAACTGATGGAATTTCAAGTTTTAAAATTGGACTTCTCCTTTTAGATTGAAATTAAAACAAATAGGCCAACAAGGAGATCAGATTACCAATAGCACTTAAAAATTAGTTAGCATAGTTTAAAGCATTATGCTTAATTTATACAATCAATTGATAAAAATGTGTACTCTGAAAACACTCTTGTGTTTGTCAGCATTCACAGGAAAGTTAGAAGATGACAAATACAGTAGCCCCACGGCAGCTCAGGGGCCTTGGCGTCTGAGACCCCTGGTTCTCTAGACCTGGAAGCTCTCTGGAACTCTTCCAGTGGTCATGACATGTAGTTTCATTCTCGGGTTCTTTATACCCTCTGTTTTTCAACCTCTGGGCTTCTTCTACATCTGTAGCCACCTCGTTCCTTTCCTGATGATTCTCTTGAACTGCTCAGCTGTCTTTTCTTCACCCACTAAGAAGGTAACCACCTTGCTGCTTTTGCAGCTCAGCCTACTAAGCACTCAGCTGTGCCTTTTCTTCAACCATCTCCTAACTGACTGCCTTGTTGCTTTCATAGTTTAGCTGGTCAACTGCAACATTATTCTGTTGATTCTTCCATCATAGTTGCTCTGTTTCTTCTGTTGCTTCTTTCTGCATGCTACTTTCAGAACCTATGGTACTAAGGTGGACCAACAGTAGAATACCTGGTAGGCAAACAGGTTTGTCTCACAACACTCTTAGCACTATCTTTCTATTCTGCTAAAACCCAGAAAATGTGCTCGCCTCTGACCTAGGTGGAAATGATTGGTGTGATTATTGTTAACCACACTTGTAACAGAAAAATGGTCATACAAACTGCTTTGAATAGCACTGCCTAAGGCTAAACCTTTCAGGAGCTGAAGCAATCAACTATAATGTGTGGTGAAATCAGTTGGTGCTGGCCTAAGGGTAATCCAGCTGGCTGCTTATGGCATCCACATCAGAAAATGACTATACAACAGTCAATGAGGGTGTCAAATTGCCCCATCCCTCAACATCTTTGCTTTTGTCCAAGAAAATGAAAAGGAAATGAAGAGTGTCAATAAGATCTCAAAGAACTTAGCAGTGACACTTAGTGATTTTAAGCAAATGTTAATCATATTCTTTCCAGTGTAAGGAACCACAGCATCGAAAAACTTTATGAAACTGATACTCAATTTAGAATTTTTAAAAATATTATCTCATTGCTAAACAGGTAGCATTTAGTTAAGTAACTTTTAAAAACATTCCCTGGCAAGACTACCTTCTGCAATTTATAAATATTTCTGGATGGCAAAAAAAAATGGAAATAGAAATAAATTTAATTTAAAGGTACAATTAAAACACAGTATGATACTGCCTTGAATGTGTGTCTCTGTGTGTGTCAAGTGTCAAAGTAGCTTGCTCTGGTTCACAAAGCACAGAAGAGGAAGTTCTCTGTATTTTTTAACTGATTTGAGCTGAAATGAAATCTGAATCTGGCTGTCTACTTTTTTTATGCTGTCTCCATCTGATGAGTTTGCAAATATCCCGTAAAAAGATCAGCGTGTGATTCTGATCCTATAGCTCTAGGGCATCACATCCACAAGCACCCTAATGGCTTGACCTACATGAATGAAGGAGTGGTTTCAATTCTTTCCAAAGCTGTAGTTTGTGCAGCTGTGGACACTCCTTCAAGAATATAAGAAAAAGGACCAAGCATATTAAAAATAACATCAGATTTCTATTCACTCTGCCAAACAAATGTGACTGCGTCTCCAAGTGCTATATGAAGCTATAAGAAATATGACTTGCTGTCCTAAAAAAATGATTGGCAATCATGATGCTTCTTAGAATTGATCTTTTTTTTTTTATTTTATGAAGGAAAGAGAAATGTTTCACTGAGGTTTTCCAAGTTTTAAGAATGATTGTTTGGTCACTAAGAACTCTTAACCCTCTTGTGGTGGGCCCGGGTTTGATTACCAACACCCATATTAATCAGCTCACAACTGCTTGTCACTCCAGTTCAGGAAGATCCAGCATCCTCTTCTGACCTCCTCAGGAATCTTCACACATGTAGTGTCCACATTGTAGTGCCCATACCATTCGTTGCACACACATACATGTAAAATAATCCTTTTTTAGATGTTAAGAATGAAAAATCGATAATTTCTTGCTAATGTTTTTTAGAAGTAAACAGACTAACAGGAGGTATATCAAACCAATTATAGGTAGAAAATAGATGCCCAGTGCCAGCTGAAGAGAGACTGTTCCACGTTAATTCAGCTTATAATTTCCACTCTGACCCGTCTCTGGTGACACTCAACTACTTGAGGGTTCAACCATGAAATCCACACATGGAACAAAGTCCCTTGTTGTTTTAACTTCAGCACAGTGGCTGCACCTTAATCTACTGCTGTTTCCACCAACAATTACAACTCTATGGTTACCAGCCTGCTTCTCTCAGGCCACAACGTGGTAGGAATTCTGCTCTCCCAGGCACTGGTGCTCTTGCTGCTGCTAAAGGTAGCTTTAACTAAATGTATCATTCTGTTTATGGATAAGACTCGAGATTCAAAGGCTGGGGTGAAAACCTGTGAGTTCAGAGAGGCTGAGTAGCTATTAGTTAACACTCTCTCCCTGTTGGCATCCAGATAAGTCCCTTCTTCCACTTCACTAAGCCAGAGAAACCTGAGCAACTCCAAACCCTACCCAACTACTTCCTGTGTCTCTCTTTCCCAGATGCCCTCTGATGCTCTATGACTACTTTCCGTCAACTAGTTGCTAATGCAGCCTCCTGACCCAAGGTTAATTTTATTTCATTAACACAAATGCAAACTTGGGGTTCACAGTGTGATCGAATATCCCCAACAGCTCCTCAATGCAGTTCAGGCACATAGAAAAGAAGTGCAAATAACATTTCCACAGAGAATGTTCTCAACATTGGGAACTAAAAAAATAAATAAATAAATAAATAAATAAATAAATAAATAAATAAAATTGCATTTTATAGTAATAGAAAGATTTTAAAATAAATATCCCAGTAAATTAGTACCACATGAAACTGATTATAGGAATAAATAAAGTTTTTCTTATGGGTTCTTATTTAGGAAATCCAGATAGTTTTATACCTTTCTTCCTACTTTAATTTTTTTCCCAGAAGAGACGTTTTGATATAATAAGACATAGTTATTGCCTAGCCAGACTGCACCGTGGGTTTCTATACCATGCAGGGTGGCTGACTTCAAGGATGAGTTTCCAGATCCCTTTAGCTGCTAGTTTCTGTGCTTGTTTCTCTCCTGCTTGCACCATTATCTCACTGTGACCATGAAAACCTGATTTGCTCATCAAAGAGGTAAGATGGAATACCCAGGAGACCAAGAAAGAACGTGTGCAAACAGCACAGCTCAATTTGTGTCCTACCTTGGAGCATGTACTCTAAAGATTTCCACAACTCCTTTTCAGAACTCAGCTGCTATTGTCCAAAGTACTTTACTTGATTAAAAACAGCCATGCTGTTTGGGGAGTTTTGTTTTGTTTTCTTCTTGTGAGTTATTCTCTTCTCTGCCACCCTAGTTGTTTCCTAATCACTTCTAAAAAACATTTACTCTTGATTCTTTGTTTCAGGTTCTATTTCCAAATCTATAGCTGGGGAAATTCTGAAGAATTTGGAATAGAAACACTTAGGAGATTGATTGCCATCCCTAAGAAGAGCTAATAAAGTCCCCCCACCAAGGGAAAGTCATCACTTTGAGGTATATTTCTAATGCTTGTGTATATTTGTTTTTGGAGTATCATTGCCATGGAAAGTCTCCAAGAGTGTATAGAATTATATGCATCCCAATTCTGTCATAATTAATGAATACTTGCTTAGGTCCCAAGCTAGCTATGCTCAGCAACCAGCCAAAATTTGATCTCACAGCAGCTCAGATGAGTGCAGTTTAATCTTAAAATGCCACTAGGATAACTTCTGACATCCAGTATTTTTGGCTAATTTGTTTTAATAAGAAACATTCATTTGTCTTTTATCTTCTTTCCTTTCTTCCTAAAAAAAAGGACCTGTTTTAGTGTACTTTACCAATAATCACAGTAGTGTTTTCCTCTATGAAAAGTATACTTTCTTAAAATACTTGATGTTTCCTTAAAATACAGTTTTAAAAACTCCATATTAAGACTGATAAACCAGAATCTCCGGAATACAGAAATTCTCATTTTCAGTTGCTCAAATGAGTTTTTTTTTTCCCTCTCATGCTACTTTTACTTGGTTCTTCACAGATATTTTTTTCACTTTTCCTTTCTTCTAATCTCAGGGCTAAGTCAAATCAGATTGTCCCATTCTTTTGACAATCTAAAGGAAACATATTTGCATGTACACCCTTTAGAACTCTATTTACTCAAGCCTACACTTAGCAGAAAATAATAAGCTTAATAAGATGCCTGAATTCCTATAATAAAAATGAAACAATAAAAGCATAGAAATATGAGGAAGAAATTACACCCATTAAATGCATCCAGCCATCAGGCCCGATGAGTGATAGGATGGCTGCCTATTCAAGTTGGAAATTTTACACATGATCGAAGCTTTATTTAGTCTAATGGAATGTGCTTCCTGAATTTGGCTTCTAACTAAACCCGAGTACAATAGCGAGTATTATGTGATTGGACTGACCTCTTCCCATCTCTAAGTCATTGTGATTCTGGCTTACACTGCCTCTTTTTCCCAGGTAGCCACCAGGGCACTTTTTCTCTCTGGTTTAGCTATTTATTCAGGCTGCTACAGGAGCCCTTTGGCTGTAAACACCAGAGGTTCCTCTCCAGCTTCTGTTAAACCGTATAAAGTTATCGATTAGATTACACTTTATCTTGTATATAAGAGACTCATGCTTGGTGATTTGGGGAAATAAAATGAAAGTCACAGGAGATATCACTAGCAGCTAAGATTAATGAGGAATTTTGCTGCTACACAGTGACAGAGCCATGCCACAGTCAGTGTAGTAGAAAAGTAAACATAATCCTCAAATGGTTTTGTAAGAAGTATCTAATAGTTGCAATTTTCAGAAAAAAAAATGACATTTGTGGAGCCTCAGAATGTCATGTATGTTCTTGCACCTACTTACCTTTATTTGGACATATAAAAATAGAACTAGTAATGGGAAAATTAATTATAATTCAGGGCTTCCAAATATTCTTGATCTAATCATTTCTTGTGTTCATGCATTGCTTAGCTACTGAGTATAAACTGTGGCATAACCAGAAAATCAATAATAAAATGCGCAGATATCCAAAACATAATTTCACTATTCTCATCTGGATTGTCTTATTTTGGATTGTCCTTATATTTATCAAGTTGATATTCAAATATCAAAATCTTCAAAGTATATGAATTCATCAAAGGCATGTTGCCATTGGGAAATATACACTCCATTCCCAGACAGGCTCCGAAGTTGGTGAAATGTCTAATGTGATTGTAACAGCCCATTAAAGATGGGCAGCCAGAGAGGAGTTATGAAGTAGCCCATATATCATAGCCCTTCAGAATTTTCAGGAAACTTCCTATGTCCCACTTTTTACAAAAATTTCAAATATTTTTGACAGATCTTGCTTTTCTAAGACTTCTCCTTAGGCATTATGTCTCCTAGTTTGTCCCCACCTAACAGGGACCGTCTCGGCCTTCCCTCAATAGAAGAAAGCCCTATGTTTCGTTGAAGTTGTCTCTCTCTGAGCTTTTAATGTGAGCTTATTCTGGGCCGCTGGCCTGATTCTGAATTCTAGGAAGTGTGCTGTTATCAGATAATAATCTCGAATTCATACCAACCTACAAAAGACATTGTTTGTAATAACTAATACCACATCTCAAGTTTCTCCTGTTCTGGAACTAAGAATGGAGGCAGACTCTCATCAGACAATCCCAAGAGGAATGTGAGATGCAGTCCTGGAACTTAGCAAGAAACTCTATCGGACATCAGCCTTGGTGGTGGTGGTCCTCACTCTGTTTGACACTGTGGAGCTAACAAAGATGGTCTGGTTTGAACTGCCTTCCATCCATGTCCCAGTAATGGCCCTAGACTTGTTGACATGTTCCCAACATCCTCTCCCCCCAGATTTCTTTATCCTCAAGAATGGAGATGATTATAATCTTAATTTTCAGGTCCCTCACAAAAAGTATGATGGCTGAATTTGGTATAGTTTTTTTTTTTTTCAGGGTAACCACTGACAGGCAGCAAAAGTTTCTTCAACACCCTTTGGTGATACAGATTAGCTGCTCTTCAGGGTTGTTCTAAAGATGCCATAAGTGCACGTACCTGGCCACATTAGACAACTTCTTATTTCACGCAAATTCTCCAACCAAGCTCCATCTTTCCTGAACCTACACCCTTTCTGTCTTGAACAGAAAGGAATGAATATCTATTCTTAGAAATTTGTTACTATAAGAAAGAACTAAAGAAGCCATCAATTTGCTGAAAGCCAGTTTGATTGCCCTTTGCTTTATGAGCATTGAGTCCACAGAAAGTATCTTGGGGATCTTAAAACGAGCCATCTATGAATATCTATTAAATCAAAGCAATTTAATTCTTTCTTTTTTCCTTACTGTAGTGTAAAGTATTGAGTCCAAAGATTTTTTACATGCTATTTTTTTTGTTTTGGGTTTTTTTTGTTTGCTTTTTTGTTTTTGTTTTTGTTTTTTCAAGACAGGGTTTCTCTGTGGTTTTTGGAGCCTGTCCTGGAACTAGCTCTGTAGACCAGGCTGGCCTCAAACTCACAGAGATCGACCTGCCTCTGCCTCCCGAGTGCTGGGATTAAAGGCGTGCGCCACCACCGCCTGGCTGCTTTTGGTTTTTTGAGACAGGTTTTTATTTTTGGTTTTTTGAGACAGGGTTTTTCTTTATTGCTTTGGAGTTTGTCCTGGAACTAGCTCTTGTAGACCAGGCTGTCCTTGAACTCACAGAGATCCACCTGCCTCTGCCTCCCGAGTGATGGGATTAAAGGTATGCACCTCCACCACCTGGCTAAACCTCACTATTTTTACTAAGTATATGTAACAACTCCTGAGTTAGTTACTTTTCTCAACAGTTGAACCAAACACTTGACATAAAGCAACTTGTGATTTGAGAAAGAGGACTTACTTTAACTCACACCGTGTGAGGTGACAGGTTGTCCCACCCAGGCTGGGAATTCAGTCAGTTACATTTTCGATGATCAGAAGAATAAAGTGTTAGGGCTGGTTTTAACATTTGCTTAGGCTGTATGCTTACACTACACCTGTTTGTCCCTTCCCTCACTCACACACCCTTGGCAATCCCTGATCTTTCTGCCAAATCTATTATTTTGACATCTGCATTTTATCATATTAATATGAGCTCATAAACTATAGCCTGTCTACCCTGGTTTCTTTTAAAACCATTTATTTATTTATTTATTTATTTATTTATTTTCATTTTGTGTGTATGCATGTTTTGTATGCATGCATGTCTGTGCCTTTAAGTGTTTGCAGTGCCTGTGGAGGTCAGAAGAAGACACTGAGAGTGGACAGTACAGTAGTTGTGAGCTGCCATGAGAATGCTGGGAATTAAATCTGGGTCTTCTGTCAAAGCAGCCTGTCCCCTGAACTGTGGTGCTGTCTCCTCATCCCTAGATGGGTTTCTTCCACTTAGCAATGTGCTTTCAAGCTTCTCATTCCTTTCTACTGCCGAGAGTCGTCAACAACTTTTTTTTATCCCTTCACCTCCTGACAGACATGCTAGCTGATTTCCATGTGAGATAATTAAGAAAAAGCTTCTATAAACACGTACTTGCAGGTTTGTTTCATAAGGGTATGTTTTCAATTCAATGAAATAAATTGCCATGAGAAAAAGCACTGGTACAAAACTGTCCAATTCTCTCTTCCAAAATAGTCACGATAGTTTTCATTCCTATTACCAGTGAACCAAAGATTCTATTGGTCCACAGAAATTGACATTGTTGGTTTTTGAAACTATCAATTAATTAATTCATGTATATTCCTGGGTACATGCATGCTATGATGTACATTTGTAGGTTAGAGACCACTTTGAGGGAATTGGTCTTTTACTTCCATTACATGGGTTCCAGGAATCAAACTCAGGCCATAGGGCTTGGTAGCACACATCTTACAGTCTGGCCCACTGTCAAATTTAAAAAGAAATGATTTCTAGTCATTCAAGGAAATGTATCACTTATTTCATCATTTACACTTTTGTTTCCCCAGAGGACATTTAATAATCAGTCCACTGTATTTCACATTTATGAAAAGTAGTTTTGAAGAATTTTTAATGAATGGCTTTTCTATAGGTAATTTTTAATATTGTTTCCAGCATATGGGTTATTCTCCATGTGATAAGGATGATATTTCTGTTGTTACTTTCATGTCTTCTGTATCAGATATAGTGTATGTTCCCAATAAGTTTCCTTAAGGGAGGCAATACACGAGCCTAGATTCATTGTTAGTCACCTCCAGGATAAGCTCTTTAAATGTGAAATCTTTTTTTTTTTTGCTTTATCTTATATTGAATTTTCAACTGAAAAGTGACCTTTATCTATGGGCACCTACATGTTTCCCTCTCTGAAGTTTTGGAAGAATATTTGCAAACAAACTGTTATTCATGAATTCTGTCAAAACACCCAGATGACATTAAAATGCTTGGTGACACTTCTGTTTTGTGAAGGTTTCCCCTTCTCATTTCTACCCTCCCTTTCACAGTCTTTTGTAATGACCCATATTGTCTACCCCATTCAGCACCATTTGCTGCTATAACAACAATAGCTTGCATTAATATTTAGGCATATTTCTGGAACTCTCCATGAGATATGGGCAATCCCAGGAAGAAAACAGAGTGAACAGGAGACAGAGAAATCTCTGAGTTTCATGTATATTATTGGTTTTTTATTTGTTTTTGTTTCCTTTGTATATATTTTATTTTTAAACATAATAATCCCAGTTTTCCCATCCAACCACTTTCCTGCTCCCCCAACCTTCCCCTCATTCCACTCCCAATCTTATCCTCAGAGAAGGTAAGGCCTCCCATGGGGAGTCAAAGAATTCTGTCACATCACCATGTTGAGGCAGGACCAAGGTCCTCTCCCCCTGCTCTTCCTTATGTCTAGCCTGAGCAAGGAAACTCTTCATAGCAAATGGGCTTCAAAAAGCCAGATTATTCATTAGGGATAGTTCCAGGTCCTGCTGCCAGTGGTCTCAGAAACTGCCCAAGCCACCCACTGTCACCTTTCTTCAGAGGGCCTACATCAGTCCTATGCAGATTCCCTAGTTGTTGGTCTGGAGTCAGTGAGCTCCCACTGGTTCGGTTCCACTGTTTCTGTGGGTTTTGTAAATCCTGGTCTCTGGACCAGTTATTGGATGAAGGTTTCAGGAGATGCTGTCTATTTTCCCCTTTTAGTCGAATCCATGTATGTCTCTCTTAGGGTCCTCTTTGTTACCTAGGTTCTCTGGGGTTGTAGACTGTAACATGGCTATCCTTTGCTTTAAGCCTAATATCTACTTATGAGTGAGTACCTACCATATTTGTCTTTTATTATTTTATTTTATTTGTATATAATTTATGCACTTCATGTGAAGTAAATTTATTCAGGGAAAAATAAATATTCTTATGTGTTTTCATGCTTTTCAAGTTATTCGAACTAGAAGGTGTATGTTTTCTGTATGAAATTTATCTTACCACATTTTCAGCATGTTTTTCATCAGATATGCACAATTGTTTTAAACATTTTCATCGAAATGAATCATTAATTTGCTCTGCAAATCATTAAATTTTATTAAACAACCAGTCATCTCTCAATCATCTACTTCAATAATTGCTTATTTGAACTAGTTTGTCCTCACTCAGTTGCATTGTTTGTACCAACAGAAGTACTTTAAAATAAAAACAAATCAAAACTCTGTAACAATGGGACAATAGTGCTCAGATTACTGGGGGAAATACTTTTATTAATACCTCTACGTGTGAAAATATGCTACATTGCAATACAAAATTGTTTTGGTTTCCATCACCATGGAATGCCACAGACACCAAGACTCCAGCTAACACACTAATGGTCTTGTTTGCACAAAGAATCTTGGTCACCATGCTTATGTACCACTTAAGAACGCAGAGACACAAGACAAGACCTCCTCATCTCAGTTACAGTTTATTTATTTAAAAAATGAAAATGAGAATACCAGTTTCATTTTGCCTCGGCCTCAGCATTACGAGAGTATAATCAAATAGAAATTGTATATGTGTCTTACAATATTGTAGTTGATATATGTACTATTGTACATTAATTCAGTCAGTCTAATTAACATGTTTCATATCTCATACATTGATCAGTGATTTTTGGTACTAGTGTTTAAGGTCTCTCAACATTTTCGGTTGCAAAATATATTATCTACCCTAGTCACTATGCTGTGGGCATTTCTCCAGAGTCTCTCGAATTAAAGCTCTCTGTGTCCTTTGGTGAGTTCCATGACTTTCTTAGTGCAATGCAGTCAGACTCTAATATTGGCCAATGAAACAGGAGACACTTGTAGAAGTAATGTGCAGTATTCAAATTTTATTGTGGCAAAATAAGTCATATATGGAGTAAGGGTGTTTTTTATGGTTCTGATGACTGTGTGCATTCAAAGATACATTTAATTTCACAGTTATTAAGGTAGAGAGTTATGGGTTATCAAATCTAATATACTATAGGCAAATACCTAATCACTATATTGTGGTTTCATTAAGGGAGGCTGCGAACCTCTGCGCCTGGGGCTCAGTGTAATCATGTTGATCACAGAGTGGGAGCGGGCTTGCTGTTTGAGAAGAATGATGGCGGTTGTTTCCCAAACCCATCAGTCTAACACTCACTCCAACATTGTGACCAGCCCTATTAAAGTTATATCAACTATTGAAACTCTATTCCCAAACCATACTGTTTGATTTCCTAATTTAAAAAAAAATCAGCATTTTCCATTAATCTAAGTATCTGAAGCAATCTAAGTATCTGCAAAGCAAAGTTTTATCTTTAAATATTGGTTGTTTTATAGTAAGTATTTAGGCTCTGCATCTCTGAAGAATATTTTATAACTCCAGACCTTATGCTACTCAGTGCCCCTAACCTCCACATCCTTAGCTTCTCTCTAACCCACCAAAGCTAGCCCAGGTTCCACATCCAATGCCCAGCAGGGTGGGGCCACACCCCCTGCAAAATAATCAATCTTCCGCCTTACCTGCCACACGCATAGGTCCCTTCTGAGCCATATCCAATCTTTCCATCCAGCCAGACCGCCCACTTTCTTCTCCAAGATCTAGCTGAGTTAGTCTCCCTGACTTCTCCATCCATGCCATCTCCCCCAACCCCCAGCCTGATTTAACCCAGATCCTACATGCCTTTTCCTGGCTTAGTCTGGCCTCCCCTACCTGTGCCACTAGTGATCTCTGGTCTTCTGCCAGGACTCTTCCTACCTATTCCCAAAGGGATACCTCCTATTCCACCTTTCTAACCAGCCAAATCTACCCCCATGTTCCTGGCTGGGATCAGGAAACAGCCTGCCCACCAGCCCAGTCTTTTCTGTCCACTTGAGTTCATTCCACCCAATTCATTTAAAACCTTTAGGTCCAGTCTTTGCAAACAGCCTCTCTTCACTCCCAACCTGCTATGTCCACATCAGATTTAGAAAGAACAAAAGGAGTCCACGTGCGTAGATTCCATCCCCCAAATCCTAACTACATTAAAGATCAAGCCAATATCTTCTCTTCAAAAATCACAAGTTTTATAGAAATGCTTCAGTGATAATTTCCGACAAGAACTCCAAGACACAGTATTTTATAAATAATCATAAGCTTCATCACAGAATTCCAGTTTAAAGAAGTCTCTCTCTCTCTCTCTCTCTCTCTCTCTCTCTCTCCTCTCTGTTCTTCTCCCTCTCTCTGTTCCTCACCCCCCTCCTCTCTGTTCTTCTCCCTCTCTCTGTTCCTCTCCCTCTCTCTCTCTCTCCTCTCTGTTATTCTCCCTCTCCCTCTCTTTCTCTCCTCTCTGTTCTTCTCCCTCTCTCTGTTCCTCTCCCTCCCTCTCACCTCTCTGTTCTTCTCCCTCTCTCTGTTCCTCTCTCTCTCTCTCTCTCTCTCTCTCTCTCTCTCTCTCTCTCACACACACACACACACACACACACACACACACATGCACACAAGATCAATGAACAAAATTAACAAGACAGAATTGGAGAATAATTACCTGAGTAATGCTCAAGAAAACATAAACACAAGACTGGTGAAAATGATGGAGGCAGAGCTTCAGAATCAAATTTGTAAGGAGATAGAAACATTGAAGAAATAAAACTGAAATGAAGATGGAAATGAAAAATGCAATAACTCACCTAGAAACCTCAAATGAAAGCCTTACAAGTAGAATGAATTCAGCAGATGACAAAATATCAGGACCCAAAGAAAAGTAGAGGATCTGGACCAAATAATCATAGGATATGAAAAAACCAAAACAAAGCAAACAAAAAAGAGAAAATGTGAAACATGATGGGGAATAAACAAATCTTCAAATCATAGGCAGAGACAAGGTAGAAGAATCCTAAGTCAATAACATAGACCAGATATTCAACAAGTTTATAAAAGGAAACTTCCCCCAAATAAGGAAAGACTCCCATACCTAAAGGACACAGAACATCAGCATCAGATCAACAAGACCAGAAAAGAAAATCTCACAGCATATCTGTCTTTAAACACTAAATACACATAAACAATGAAAGGTACAGAACCAAACAACAACAACAAACATATCTCAAGTCATATATAAAGGAGAAGCCATCAGTACAATATCTGATTTCTCTATAGAAACTTAAATGCCAGAAAAACCTTGAAAAAAGTATTCAAGGCCTAAAAGACCGTGATATGATAGCCAGCCCGATAGGCACCACCTTATAGTAAAAGGATGAGCAAAAATTACTCCAATCAAATGGGATCAGAAAGCTGCTTAAGCAGCATGTGAGAAAGCAGACTTCAAACTAAAACTAATCAAAGGAGAATAAGAAGAGCTCATGATTCAAATCTAGGGATGTTAATGAAGAAGATGTTACTATTCATAAACATATATGCACCAAGCTCCAGGCCACTAATTTCATTCAAATAAATGTACTACTGGATTTAAAGACAGGCATTGATATCAATTCATTAATAGTAGGTGATTTCAATACTCCATTTTCTCCAATACATCTACACACACACACATACACACACACACACACACACACACACACACACATACACACACACACCAAAATTAACTGACATCCAATAAATTTAACAGTTATCTACAGAATGTCCCACCCAAACACCAAATAACACACATTCTACTCATAGAAGATAGTTTTTCTAAAATAGACCACATCCTAGGACACAAAACAAATCTTTACAAATTCAAAAAGATTGTAATAATACATTATATTCTATCTGACCACAGTGCAATAAAACTTAAAACTGACAGAAAGCAAATTGATAGTAAATACAGAAACTCAGAAAATAAACAACTCATTACTGAATGATAAGTGGCTCAAAGAAAAAAAAAACACTTGAATGCATTGGCACAAGGAACCACTTCCTAAATATAACCCCAGCAGCACGGACACCGAGAGAAACAATTAATAAATGTGGCCTCCTGAAACTGAAAAGCTTCTGTAAATCAAAGGACACAGTCAACTAAACAAAATGACAGCCTATAGAATGGGAAAAGATCTTCACTAACCCCACATCAGACAGAGGTCTGAACTCCCAAATATACAAAGAACTCAAGAAATTGGTCATCAAAAGAACAAATAATCCAATAAAAAAATGGAGTACAGACCTAAATAGAGAACTCCTTAGTCATCAGAGAAATTCAAATCAAAACAACTCTGATTCCATCTTATACCTGTAAGAATGGCCAAGATAAAAAACACTGATGACAACTTTTGCTGGAGAGGTTGGGGGGAAAGGAAACACTCCTGCATTGTTGGTGGGAAAACAAGCTGGTACATACAGCTTTTTTGGATATCAGTGGATGATTTCTCAGAAAATTAGGAAACAACCTTCCTCAAGACCCAGTGATACCACTTTTGGGTATATATCCAAAGGATGCTCAATCGTGCCACAAGGAACTGTGCTCGACTATGCTCATAGCAGCATTGGTTGTGATAGCCAGAACCTGAAATCAACCTAAATGCCCCTCGACCAAAGAATGGATAAGGAAAATGTGGTACATTTACACAATGGAGTACTACACAGCAGAAAAAATAACAACATCTTGAATTTTTCAGGCAAATGGATGGAGTTAGAAAACATCATTTTGATGTTTGTACTCACTCATAAGTGGTTTTTAAATATAAAGCAAAGAAAACCAGCCCATGAATCACAGTTCCAGAGAATTAGACAACAATGAGGACCCCAAGAGAGACATACATAGATCTAGTCTACATGAGAAGTAGAAAAAAAAATCTCCTGAGTAAATTGGGAGCATGGGGACTCGGGAGAGGGTTCAAGGGGAAGGGAGAGGCAGGGAGGGGAGCAGAGAAAATGTAGAAGTCAGTAAAAATAAAACAAAGAGATAGAATTCAGTATTTTAAATGGAAAATAAAGAAAAAAGTCAAGAAAGAAATAAACAATATTCTGGGACTAAACAAAAGCACAACACAACAAAATCTCTAGGACACAATTGGGAACAGTCCTGCAAGGCAAACTAGAACTCTAAGCGCATTCATCAGAAAGTGCACAATTAAATAACTTAATAATGCAGCTGAAAAACTGGGAAAAAACAAAAACAAACTAAACCCAAATCCAGTCAATGGCCAGAAGTGATAAAAGTCAGAGCAGAAATCAATGATATAGAAACAAGAAATCAATACAACAACGAATCAACAAATCTAAAGGGTATTTCTTTGAGAATGCAAAAAAGATAAACAGGCTGTTGGCCCAACTAACCAAAAGAGAGGACCCAAATTAACAGGATAAAAAATGAAAAAGAAAACATTACAACAGACACTAAAGAAATCCAGATATTTAAGAAACCTGTATGCCATTAAGCTGTAAAACATTAAAAATTAAGATAAATTTCTAGATTCAGTCAAATCACCAAAATTAACTAAAGAAGAAATCAACAACAAAAATCAGACCCATAACAAATGAGGAGGAGACTGAAGAAGTAATAAAAACCCTTCCAGGCCAAAAACAAACAAACAAACAAACAAACAAACGTCCAGGACCAGACGGTTTTGCAGCAGATTTCTACCAGAATTGTGCTGCTTCTTAAATTATTTGAAAAACTATAACATAAATATATGCATGTAACGGCAATTAATAAAAAAGAAAGATGCCATGAATTTGAAAGAGAGAAACAAGGAGGTATCTGGGAGGGTTTAGAGGGTGAAAAGAAAGGAAGGAAGAAAGGAAGGAAGGAAAGAAGTCAGACAGTATATATAGTATCGTCTCAATAACAGCATTTTTGTATTAATCTTTCTTTTAATTTTGGTTAAAGTATAAAATTGTCATGGTTTGTTGTTTTATTGACCTAATCATTTCACTCTTCTTCCCCCACCCTGCCTTTTCTCCTTCCTCTTCCTCATTTTTCAGACAGACATGGTTTTGGTTCTCAAATGCAAGACCTCTCTTCCTCAGCCTCACAAATGCTAGAGTTACAGGTGTGTGTGATTAGGTCCATCTTAAGCTTTGGATTATAAAGAAAGTTGTAACTCTCTGGATCTCTTTGTGGGTTGCTGTGTCTCTACCTTTTCCATGGAGGAGACACTGTGCTCAGACTCACAGTTCTAATCCAATGAGTTGATTTCACCTGTTAAAGTGGGCAAAATAACTCACACCATGTTGAAGGTTTGAATCACGTATGAGCCTATCATTGCCGTTTTCTTCTTTCTAGGCAAAGATGAATCTCAGAGAATCACAGTTTCATCTTCTTGGATTCTCAGTTGAATAACACATGTTGAACAGTCCAGTGTAGGGATCACAGCCACATGCAAGACAAAGGAGAAATGAATTTTCAAAAGCCTTTACATAAGCTGTTAAATCTCTTGCTTACAGAATCTGTTAGCCATTGAGGGACAACTTGGTAAATACTGACTAGCATATTTAGAAGGCATCTGAACACAATAAGAAAAATGCCGTGAGAATTATGATAGTCAAAAACTTTCTCAAGTTAGATTTCATTTCTGTTTTTTCCTTTTTTTCTCTTTTAAGCAACCAAATCCTGTCAAATCCTGAAACCTATTCCATTAAAAACAATAACAATTTTATAGCGTTTGACTTAATATGTATTTTTCTTGTATCCTATGTTAATTTTATGTGTATACATGTGTGTAACAATGCATATGCAATGGTGAACACCTGGAGATCCGAGGACACCTTGTAGAAGTTGGTTCTTTCCATTATGTGGGTTCTGAGGTTTAAGTACAGGGTCATCAGGCTTGGCAGCAGGCATCTTTACCTGCAGAGCTTATTTCTGGCCCTGAATATTTTATTTTTATATATGTTGTTTGTGTTATATACTATAACATATTCTTACAATTGTTTTGCTAATAATAACCTAAAGAGAACTTGTTTGGGGGAATCTGTTTCAAACAGAAGGAAATTGGCTCTGAAGTGATGTTAGACTGGCTACAGAGACCCAACTAAGATTTCAGTCCATGCCATGCCCTCATATGTAAAATTATCATCTCTAATGCTTAATTATCATTCACATTAAATTTTGTTTTTAAAAGTGGAAAACAGAAAGGGTTGAAAGACATGTAACTCAACAGAGAAGGCATACTTCCTCAGCCAAAGCCCCAGGTCACCCCAGAGCTCCATTTGAGGGACAAATGAGTCTATGACCACTTTTCTTGGTGCCAGCAGCCTGGTGGTATATTACCCTGTCTTTATTTACCTTAGATGTTGAAGAGTTTCCACATTCCAGTGTAATCATGCAGAATTCAAGGGCACAGTTTAGAAAACTACAGAAAAACTTAAGCAGGGTAGAATTTATTTTTATTAATATTTTACTTTCTCTTGTTTTTCTAGTAATGAAAGTAGTTATGGGTTCTTTTACTTGTAGGAAAGTTGAGAAAAACAACTATGTTTTAAAAATAAAATAAATACTTTGCTATGTCTTGTGCGTTCCTCTGCTTGTCAGCTGCATTCAGAGGATTGGTTTCAAATTTTTATTGGTGGGTTTACATATTAGTTCATTTATTTAACACACCAATTCTGAGATCGACTTTCCTTTGAATAGACTGAGTCCAAAAGCCAATTTTCTATTCTTAGCATCTCTTATATTCTCCATGGAAAAGCAGATAACGAAGCAGCTTTCAAAAATGACAACCATGACTGCTAAATGCTGGGATAAAGTCTATAATTGAAATCGTCAGGGTAAGAAGAGTGGGCGAGAGTGGTCACTCAGAGAGTTAGCAACTGATTTGCAACTTAAAAGATGAGTATAAGTCAGCTATGCAAGGAACTGGAGAAAGATCACATTCAGAGAGAACAGGCAACATCTTTTGCCAGGTAAGGTTGCTTGTGTTAGAGCAGACAACAAGGCAACAGTCTATAGCATAACAAAAATTGAGAACCTCTGAGGTGATAGGGGTGACCATGAGAACTCTAGTGACTTTGTTTGATGTTGCTGTAAGTAGAATCTCACACATGAGGTGATTTATAACCAGTTAGTGTTTCTACATTATGTTCAGTTAGTTTTTTTGGGGGGAGTGGGGGACCAAGATACCCAGCGTCAAGATGCTGGGACCTGGGAAAGGTATTATTGTCATAATATTGCATCATACAAATATCATATGTCAGTACCAAGAAAGCACAAAAGCATAACATATCCTCTTTAACCATCTCATAAAGCTGCCAACCCATTCATGGGCTCCCTTCATCACAGCTTCATCTCACCTAGTTACCTGTCATTAGTTTCTACCTCCTCTCCATACTGAAGCAGGTAGGCATCAAGCTACCAAAGGGACCCAAACCACAACAGAAAAAGAGTGAAATATATTGAGGTATGATTTGAAAACATTATCCTTAAAATTTTGTGATGGGCAATGTTAGAGACCATAATAAAAAGAACACTCAAAAATGGTTAGCTGTTTTCCAACTATATTCTTTATGGTTGCTATAGAAATAAATGATGTTAGGCTCTCAAATGGGGAGGCACTGGGAGAAGTATAACTTCCACATATGTTTGAAGGTTTTGTGAGGTAAATTAGTAGAAAACCACCAACCAATTATGAGTTTTGAAACTTAAGTGTTGGCTGGAGACATAAACTTGGAGAAGCGAACACTGAGACTCAAAGTTAGTAAACTCTGCCATTCAGACCAAATGTAGTCACTGTCTGTTTTTTATGTGTCGAAAAGCTATGAGTGCTTTTCCATGTTTAAATGGTTGAGAAAAAAAGCAAAACAAAGGGAATATTTCATGACACATGAAAATTACATAAAACTCAAGTTTTAGTGTCCATAAATACAGCTTTATTGGAACCTCGCCACAGTCCCTCATTTATGTGCTATGTATGGCTACTCTCTTGAAGCGAAGGCAAAGCTGAATCGCTGTGATAGAGACCATATGGCCTGCAAAGTCAAAACTATTTACTACATGGTTATTTATAGACAATGTTTGCCCACCACTAATTTAGATGATATTGAACCTATGGGACTAGATGGTAGATGGTTGCCTGCATCCAGCTGCCCAGATGTCCTGGAAGAATGTGGGAACCTGGAAAGAGGGCTATCCATTCACTGGCCTGCTGTGAGCCTCACTTGTGGACTCTCCAAGGAAGGAACAACATCAGAAGAGAATGATGGATTAGTGAAGCCACACGGGGCCCCTGCATTGCAAGCTCCAAATTAACTGTACAGTGAACAGACTTGAAAACTTAAAAAAGGCACATGGGAAAAAGACCTTCTGTTTATTTTTCCCCTTACTAATTTACCACAGCCACCACCAAGTATCCCATTTTCTGTCTGGGAAGAGTGGCTGGCATGGCCCAGCCATCAAAAAGCAGCTGGAAAACCCCAAGAAATTATGGAACCCTCATAAAACAATGAAAGGACAATGTTTTTCAAACCACTTGAAAAACTGAAGAGTCCATTCTGGTCATGTTATTGTGTTTCTCGTGATGTGTTAACCACCGTAATGAAGGACGTGGATCGCGTGGACTCTGAAGGGATGTTTCTAATGAATTTCATGCTCCTAAGAGCAAGATTCACGGAATCTATTAGTGAAGGAGGTCTGTGCTTTAGAATGAAAACAGTGCCCAGGAGCTATCTAGGCTAAGAACCCAGAAAGCTAATTTCTTAGCAGAACTTCAAACGAATGAATGTTTTCAATAGAGCACCAAATACTGCATATTAATTCTATTTACACATCCACTCGATCCACACAAGTTCTTAGTGCAGAAGAAGCCGTTGCAAGAGCCCCTTGTCCAATGATTTAGCTAATAGAGGAGAAGAAACACAGAGCTTTTATTTACATACTTCAGGGTTGTAAGACCACTACTCAATGTTTAAAATATTTTTAAGTATTTATTTCAAGTTTTCCAGAAGGCATTTGAGCACATAGGTGGCATTTTATTTGGTGATTTGATATATTCGCCTTGACACAAAGAAAGCCAGAAGATGCCACATCCATTCATACTTTATTTTCTAGAGTTATTAAGTTTCTAATTGTGGTGGAGCAGAGCCTTTCTGCTTGCCATGTACACTTATGCTGACTGGTCACCTTTTCCATTTCCTGGTCACTTTGGTGACTATTTAGTTATCTTCAATGCTGCCAAAAACTACAGTGGGGAAAAAGAATTTCTTAGACAGTCTATGTTAAACTTTTATTACAAAAAAAAATGTTGGCAATTGGAGATAAATAGTTCCAGGTGTAAAACTAGTGCATATATTAACGTTTCTGGAATTTCCCCTCCACAAAATTTCACCATGTTAAACAATCTCATAAAATCCCATTTTGTCAAAATGTATCAATGTAGTATATTTTGGCTAAACTGTATTTGGATACACACACACACACACACACACACACACACATATATATAATACCACATGCACATGTTGCTTGTTACTTTACATGGTTCACACATATATTCACAAATACAGTTTATTTTGACAATTTCATGCATTGTTTATATAATTTCCATTCTTTGCTTTCTCCCCTCCAACTACTCCTAGGTACCCTCAATCATTATTGTTATATATGTTGTTATTTATATTGTTATATATGTGTGCACACACATACACATGTATATGTAAATATATCCTTCTGAGTCCATTTAGTGTTTCTCATATATGCATGTGCTTAGGGATGATTGTTTGTGATTGGATAACGTAGCAGGGGCAAGTGGAGAAGGATGCTTCTCTCTCAGCATCTGTTTATCGTCTACAATAGCACATGAACTTGTGCTGTCATCATGCAAGTCCTTTTGTTGTCCGAGTTGTTGAAAATTTCATGGGTGCAACTTCTTTTTCATAAGCAGAAAATATTATCTCAGAGAAAAAAAGTGCTGAACCTCTAGCTCATATGATCTCCCTGCCTCTCCTTCCATAATGTTCCATTGAGCCTCAGATGGAAGGGCTGTGTTATAAATGTATCATTGAGTCTGAGGACTCTGTGATCAATTCTACTCTGCATTATGACAACCTGTAGATTTCTATAACAGCCTCAATCTACTGGAAAAAGAAGGTTCTCTGGGAAGGGTGTAGTCACTTATATATGGTCACAGAATAAGTAGCTAGAATGCGGTTAGAAACAATACAGGTTTAGGAAAGTGGTAGTAGAAAGCTCTCCTTCAGGGTCCATGACTTCAATCACTCAACAGTAATCAGCTGAGTTGACAGTAGCAAGGAGGAATTCGTTCTTACTGATTAAAACCTTAGTTCAATCAAGAGCTGTTGTTACCACATGATATAAGTGCCATTATTACACCCTTAGGATATCATACCACACTGGTTATGGTTGTGATTCATAAGCCCTGAAGCTGGAGAGGACTAGCGATCATTTTTCTTCCTTGGCAACTTGCATAGCACCTTTAGTTATTATGAAAAAATGAGACCTGGTCTTCAGTGAGCAAGCTTCCAGATAAATTTAACCTCGGTTCCTCCAAGTCATGTGCCCAAAGGGTGTGGAGTCTTCAGGAATAGGGTCTTACCTTCAAGTTGTAGAAGGCAAAAAGGGACAATGACAATACTTACGCTGCCTTAGACTTCATAGTCCTGGGGTTTTGTTAGATAATCCGTGGTTCTTCGGGTGAGTGTTACCACTTCCAGTGGCACAGCTTCATTTAACATAGTACTTGGTAGTTGGTACCTACTCTCCTGTCTTTCTTTCTTCTTACACTTTGAAATCTGTAATGAGCACTCCACTAGCCTTTATGAGTTCGAGCCTGAGCTTCACCTTAGGAACAGAGCATACAATAATTGTCTTTATGCACCTGTCTTATTTCACTGACTGTCCTCCAGTTTCATTTATGCTTCTGTGTATGACTGGATTTCATTCCCTTTATGAGATAAAAACTTCACTGTATAACTGTATCATATTTTCTTACCATCTTTCATCAATAAAATCAATACTAGCATTTTTTTTAATCCTCAATCACATGGCATGATTTCGGGAAACAATGGGTTGTTATAGTGGGAAATAATAGCACTTTATTGTTCAAAGCACATTGGTATACAGGTTATCCTTTTCATTTATTATCTATGGTATTCCCACAAACTGGTTTTATCTGTCCAATAAAATGGTGGCTGGGGGACAAAACACAAATACAACAACTTGAAATAAATTCAGAACCTTCTTCAGCATCATCAATAAACCAATTCCAAAAGAGTAACAAATCCAAATATTTCTCTTTGTTCCTGTCCACTTTATGTGGAGTACTGATAATCCCAATATTCATCTTCTGTATGTGCTGATACAATTAATGCAGCTATGGGTATCGAACATAGTGCCTTCAGTGAGCAATTTGTTTTGTTTCCAAATACAACCATAATGTCATGTTGGCCCTATGAAGCTGCCTCTGTGTTTTCCTCTTTCTAAAAAACATTTACTTATTTTTACTTTATGGACACGAATGTTTTGCCTGTGTGTATCTATGTGTACCACAGGCATGCAGTGTTTAAGGAGCACAGAAGAGGGCGTCGGTAACCCTAGAAGCAGCAGTACAGACAGTTGTGAACTTCTGTGGGAGTGTGGGGAGCCCAGATGGAGTCCTGTGCAAGAGCAGCAAGTGCTCTTAACTGCTGAGCTGCCTCACTAGCCCCATCTCTGTTTTGTTATCGAGGCTTCTTTGTTTTTCTTTAGATGTAGACCACATCCCTTGGGAGAATTCACTGAAAATATACCATGTTTCTCATTTGCCTTATCTCTTCATGTGTGTTGGATTTTTTTTTTGTTGGTGCATATTTGTTCTTGATGGTAAGTTTTAATGATTGTTCTATAAAGGAAAACTAAAAACTAAAAACAACTCACACTTTTTAAGTTACAATGAACAAAAACACTCCTAGAGAAGTAGACGATAAAGACTTTAGTAAAGGTTGGGTGTTTGGGGACTTTGGAAGTGAAATGTAGCATTTCCTTTCACTTCCCTTTGGCCAACGTCAAGGCATCACTTAGCCTGGTTCACAACATCAGTTACTTTGTCCTAGACAGAAAGCAGGATTCTGGCTACTCTCTTAATAACTCTGAAAGGATGGATAAGCAGAATCTAAAATCTGGAACACTTTCAAACTGTCAGGCAACATTATTCTCTCCAACATAAAAATAGGTCATTAAGTGTCATAAAAGAGTGAAGTCCATGATGGGGAATCATCTTCCTCTGCTGTTGCTGAGGACAGAGGTTCTTTGTCCCTTTAAGGGTTTTCAGCCCCATCTCCTGTCACATCCTAAAAGCCTTCCTCATGTGTAGGGTAGGTGCATCCGGTCACACAGCTCTGCTCAGAACTTCCTGGCAGATGTCATAATTTACTGTCACCCTCTTTCAGGAATGCAGAACAAGAGGCCCCCATGCCAGCTCTGTTATATATTGCCTGACAAGTCCTGGGTGTCACCCTTCAGCAGGCCCAGCGGAGGTGGAACACCATTTACCTGATAGTGCCTATGATAAAGTGGGTAATTAGATGCACTTGGGAAAGCCTGGCTGGAGACTGATTTAGGAAACATTACCATCACAGCAGGTTTCTTTAAAGGTTAATATAAAAGATAGAGCCCTGCAGTATTTGCTCTGCTCTCTGCAGAAGTCAGGAGTAGTGGGGTAAATACATAGCTCTATCTCTTTGGGTGTCTTTCCTGCCTTCTCTTTCTGATTTCCTCCAGACAGGGTAATAAATGCCCCACTAGAGATGGGAGTGAAAGGAAAGGGATTCAGAGACACGGTTTACAGTTTATGATCACAGAGCCAGCTATTCTGTTAGGCCGTAACTTTGTCCTTTTTGTCTTTTATTTGGCGTTTGTTGTTTTTGAGACAGGGTCTCACACTGTTGCCCCGGCTTCCTTGGAACTCATAGAAATGTTCTTGCCTCACTCTCTCGAGTTCTGAGTACTGAGATTGCAAGCCAGAACCCTAATACTTAGCTCTCTTCCTATCTTTTTTGTTTCTATTTGTCTCTGTCTCCTCTCTCTCTCTCTCTCTCTCTCTCTCTCTCTCTCGCTCTCTCTCTCTCTCTCTCTCTCTCTCACACACACACACACACACACACACACACACACACTCAGAGCAAGGAGGATATAACAATTTGCCTCTCACTGGAGTTTTCTGTATTTAGTGCTAGCACAACAGCATGATTTGTTTGACTTGTATCCCACATCCCCCTCTTCGCTTCGTCCTTACTGGATGGATTCGGCCTGCCTGTGATTAATGAGTCTGGAAGGTGAGCGACAGTTATCTTAAGGGCTCTCAAGCATTTGTTTCCAGAGCCTAGCCAAACTGTCTTGCTGCATTAGCTGTAGTTAGATTTCCTGTTGATAACAGCCTGTGGAAAATAACGCCCACCCCCTACCCCAATGTTGCCATCAGCATAGAGCCCTGTTTGTCTGCCAACAGTGCAGAAGTTCTCCCTGTCACCCATGCATTTTCCATTTCTCTTCTGGCATAAAAACATTTCACCTTTGAGGAAGTAAGGCTTTGGTGAGGTTAGACCAATCCTAGACCTCCTTGGGATGCGGAAGCCTTACGAAACTGAAAAGTCAGGACGGATCTGGAAAATGTGCTTACAAATAGTGGAACAGGAAAACGAGTCCTTCCCCTAGGCTTGTTCCTGCTGTGTGGGGTGGAAAAGGTGGGAGGCAGGGACAGGGTGTTCTCTGTGTAATTGGAATTCCCCTGTAGAGTCACAGGAGATGAGCAAGCCTTTGGTTTTCCTTTTTTTCTGTATTATTTTGCACCTAGACCAATGGGCATGAAGGAAGCAGGCAGAGGTACCCACATGAGGCTTCGTCCTCTCTGAATGATGATCAGCTTCGCAGAGGTTTACCAAGGCTTGCTGGCCACTGAAGATGGGACCAATTAGGTTTTGGCTTGGTTTCAAGATAGTCAGAGAGACATTTGGAACCACAGTCTATGTCATGATGCCAGTCACTGTGGGGAAGTGAATGACTGAGTTTTTCTTGCCATGTTTGCTTCTGGATCCCTGTAGTCACATTCTCTTTAACAAATGAAGAAGCATCTTGGCCTTGGCAGAGGTTGGAGTGAAATAAACTAAATCAGAAAGTCAGGTACTCTGACACCACAGGAAAAAAATTAGGAATTGAGATAAGGAGGTGAGCTGTTCCTCATTCCTGTGCACAACAGCTTCACCATGTCTTCCTGGTGAGGATTCCGAATGGATCCAATTTGTATTTTCCTTGAAATCTCATTTTACTGGGCTTGAAGCCTACTCAGTCATCATCTTTGGAGTCTAATGAGATGTTTGCAGGGCAGTGTTTAAAGGCATATATGACAAAAAGAGAGTTATTTTGTCCTTTTTTTTTCTTTTTTGAAGCTAAGGGTCGAAGCCAGGACCTTGAGCTTGCTAACAAGTGTTCTGCCACTGAGATAAATCCCCAGTCTCCAAAAGGCAAGTTAAATGTATACACATGGGTGCAGAACTTCCAAACCTAGATTCCTCAATGGAATATTTCCTTCGTTCTAGAACATTGGAGAATTTTCAAATGATTTTTCTGCTCTTTTCACATAGCATCTCTGGGATTGAGTCCCCCCTACCATAAGGTCCATGGTGCTTAGCTGTTCTTGGAGTGACACGAACAATCACTGAAAGGATAGTAGACCATTCTGCTTAAACCCTGCCGTGTGCTCATGCTCCGACTTGCCAACACTGTACTTGCTTTTCGCATCCATGACAACATACTCTGAGAAACCTTCTAGATATTAAGACAGTAGAAACAGTGTCATGACTCTCCAGCTATCTTAAAAGAGGCCATCCTACATCAGCCAATGGCTTACTTGTCCCTTGAGAACATGAACATGCTCAAATCAGCATAAGATAATTCCCTGACCCAAAGACAAAGGAGTAAGGTAAATCATACTGCTCTGAGCCAGAGTCTGGTGATGTTTGTTATGTGGCATTATCGCAACAGAACAAAACTGATACTTTGCCTAGTGTTCTGTTTCTGGGTCTCTGCTCTTTTGTATCACACCACACTTTTAACTATAAGTCAGACTAATGAATTTTTTTCGGGCCCCACGTTTCTTTACCTTCATTTTATCCCCATTTTCACACTAATCTTTTCTCCTCAGAATTTGTTTAATTGCAAGGCTGTATTCTCAAATCAACACAAGACAAACTTAGCATTAGTAGAATCTCAAGAATGAGCCCTACTTTGGGTTATTTCTAACACTTGAAGGAAAATAATATAAATAAAAATATACACACACGTGGTGCAGCATGTAGTGTTTACTATTTGGAAAAAACAATAGTGAGAAAATTTTGAAGCTGTGTTAATAAATAAAGAGGAGGAGAGTTTTGAGCACATTGTAGCCAAGGGTAATGCTATTTTTTTTTTTCAGAACAATATTGCAATGTCACCTAATGACACCCAAGGTAACTCAACTAACCGACTGAAAAAAAAAAAAACCACTAGGGAGATTTTTAAAAAAAATCAACAGGACTTATCCAATGAAATACATTTCTTCACTGTCACTCTGGAAAGGCGTTGCAGGACTTGTGACACTTTGAATGCTTAATTCTCCTATTATTAGACTTCTCAAAGATACCTGCTGAGCCTGGAATCTAGGGAGCTAGATTCTTACGTCTCTCTTGTCCTAAAGAAGATATGACCTTGACAAAGTCATATATTTCCTTCGGGCTGGATTTTACTGACACACAAAAAGCTTCTTTGGCTTCACTCTAAGAAAGCTGCCAGGTTTGGGTTTCAGTGGTTTTGTGAGACTGTGGAGCTAGCCCTGTTCTGGGCCGCATGGGGGAAAGAAAGGAAGAAACGACAATATTGTCCTCCCTTTAGCCTCTTAGTAGTTTCTTAATAAAAATGAGTGAGGAACCAATCATCTTACAGACTCTTAGATGGCAATGATCCTTTGGTCTCCTTAAGAAGACTTCCTACCTTCCACCTAGAAACTAGAAAGTCCTAATCTACATTAATAGAGGCTATCTCGAATAAAGAAGGTATTATTCCTCTATGCATCTTCCATGACCCAATGTGAAATGTTGGCACAGGAATTGGATGCAGACTTTACTTCAAGACCCTGAAATGTCCCCTGTGACAACTAGGACATTGAAAAGAGATCACCCTGAACTTCCATTTATTCTCTGCTCAACCGTGGCCTCAGAGAAGCTACAAACCTTGGAATCTGTAGCAGGATGAGGAGCTGAAGTTAGTAGAAAATATTAAGAGTCCCATCTTACAATCTCCCTAGCCATTCAGACTCACATATATGAGGAACTTGCATTTAACAAGAATCTTCGTAAGCTTAATGATGCAGTCAAATAATATGTAGCAAAGGAGAGTAGGTGGTTTGAGAACAGGATAGGAAAGAATGCCTAAGTGGTTAGTTTTGTGCACACTGTGGAAATCCCAGGCACACACACACACACACACACACACACACAAACGTGTTCTGCTCTCTTTCTATAGCATGCAGACTTATTTAATTTACCTATTGATTAATTATCAATTTGTTACCATTTCATTTTTGCTTTCCTGAAGCAATATATATATATATATATATATATATATATATATATATATATACACGTTTGTTTTTTTGTTTTTCTTTTTTTTTTGAGACAGGGTTTCTCTGTGTTGTTTTGGAGCCTGTCCTAGAAATAGCTCTTGTAGACTGGCCTCAAACTCACACTCACAGAGATTGACCTGCCTCTGCCTCCCAAGTGCTGCAATTAAAGGCGTGCATCATCACTGCCCAGCCTGAAGATATTTTAAGGTCTTTTTTGACCACTTTTGACATCTTTGTATAGCGCTCTCCTTTAGAAGGGGGCTCAGGAGTCGGATATGCTATTTTAATACCTTTTAATCTATTGATTTTTATTTTATGTGTATGGGTGTTTTGCTTGCGTGTGTATCTATATACCCCATGCATTCAGTGTTTGTGGAGGACAGAAGAGGACATTGGAGTCTCTGGAACTGAAGTTACAGATAATTGTGAGGGGCCATGTAGGTGCTGGGAGTCAAATCTGGATCATCTGGAAATGCCCAGTACTCTTAATTTCTGCGTCATCTCTTCAATCACTAGAGATAGCCATTTTAATTTCAAACTCTACCAGTTCTTAATTTTCGTGTGGATGTTTTATTTACAGTCTCCAATTTTATTATGCAAAAAGATAAAAATGACAGTGTAGAGTTCATACAGTATTACAATGACTACATAGTATGATAGTCAAAATTGAATCAATGTCTTCATTGCTTCTTATGAGCACTTTAAGCTCAAATCAAATACACCAGGTCCTTGAGATTACATGAGGAACAGATAAAAAAAGTGAAGTTGTTGAGTTGTTCATAAACTTAGGCAGAGCTGTCATTGCTCATATGCTTGAGAATTGAAGGGAAAGTTGTCAAGGTATGAGCTGTGAAGAAATCAACGCTTGGCTCTATCCTAAAAGCCATTGCCCATTGGACAAATGCAGACTTCTGCTTTAAATCAGAGTAGATTTTAAAAGGCCAGAAGTAGTATGAAGAGAAGGGCAAATAGAGGCAAGAGACACAGTAAGAAGCAGAAAGAATTGTGTGAGAAGACGTTTAATTAGACTTTTTAAAAAATGAATAAAATACAATAGAAAGATAGTATCTAAATAGACCATAACTAGAAGTTTTCTTAGAATTTGTGAGAAAGGAAAAAAAAAAACATGATCATAAAAGGTAATAGAATTAACTATACCAAAATGAACAAAGTCACAAGTATTAACGATACAGTGAGATTGAAGAAGTAAAGGCGAAAACAAAAGTCTTGAAAATGGGCAAAAAAGCAAGAGAAATTATTTTTAAAAGTCTAACAAATGGCTTTATGGTGCCAATGAAAGTTTATAGCAGAGGAATGAGCAGACTTTATACTATACTCAGAAAGAGAGGTTTTTGCCATGAAATTCTAGACCCGTCAGACAATGTGAAGAAGAGATTAAATGTATTTTTCTAGCAAAAACTAATGCATTTGTCACCAGTGAATCCACACTAAAGACGGAAGCCAGTTGAGCCTAGATAAAAATATTTTTAAATGTGGCCCAGGAGGATAAACAATAAGTGAAAAATCTAGGTCATTATGGTGGTAAGTCTAACAAAATATACCAAATAGCAGTGACTAAACATAATCATAGGCAATAAATACAAATTGAATTTTATTATCAAACTTTAAAAGATTAAATTGGAATATGAACAAGGGAAAGGAAATATTTTAATTATTTTATACTTACTAAATGGCTACTGACTTGTTGACCTAATTTATACTTTAATAAGTGTTAATGTTTATCTCTAGGGTATATTTTCACAGTACTAGAAGTGGAATTCAAATAAGTGCTGACAGAACTAAAAGTGTGCATGAAGAACCCAAGAGGGTAGGAAGAAAAAAATATTTTGAAACATATTATATTTTAAATGTGTATATGTTACTTAAATGTAAGTATATTAAAGTTAAGGAATAAAATTCCTTAAAATTAAAATTAAGGTATTAAAATTAAGGAATATCAGCTTGGAATAAACAAAAATTTTAATTAAACCTGGGGGAGAAGTGCCTCAACTACTTGTCTTATTCTTCAAATAAAATACCTGACAACAACCACTTAAGGATGGAAGGGTTTATTTTGGGTCACAGTTCAAGGGTGGTAAACTCATGGTGACAGGAGCAGTTGGCTTCATTGCATTCCAGAAATAGAGCAAGATGCTCAACTTGCTTTCACACTTTTATTCAGAACAGTGCCCTCAACAAATGGAATGGTGCCACCGATAGTGGCAGATCTCCCTGTCTCAAATATCTTAACCCTGGTGATCCCTCATAGCAATGACTGGACGCCTGTTCCCTAGGTGACTGTAGACTGTACAAGGTGCAGTGATATTAACTGTAACAAGGTTCATTGATGTTGCTTTATATAAAAAGAATGACATTTTTTAAAGTTGTATATCTGTTAAGGTCCAATTATAGAAACTATCAAAAATATAAGTGTATATGGATACATATGCAGTATGAAAGAAAAATTGAGTGTTATAGTTTTAAATGTCCCCATCAGTCATGTGCTTGAACACTTGGTCCCAAATTGTGGTGGAGGTTTTGGAACCTTCAGATGTGAAACAGATAGACAAAAATTAGCCACTAGGAGTGGGCACTGATAGATATCATCTCAGTTTTGTTTGTTGGTACACAGAGGTTTCAGAAGATCCACCGAAGCTTGAGGTGTTATAGACAGAGCCCTAGCCTAGCTCCTGTTTCTTCTCCATAATAATGGACTGTAGGCAGAGACCACTTATTTGATTCCCAACTGTTCAGACCCAAATAATTACACTGAAACTATATTAATTACAACACTGGCCATTTTTATGCATATTTATGGTTAACTCTTACATTTTAAAGTAACCCATAATTATTGGCTGTGTTAGCCAAGTGGCTAGGTATCTTTTGCACCTGGGTGATGACTACAGACTGAGCCTTTTCTCTCCCAGAATTCTCCTCTTCTGGTTGCCCTGCCTATACTTCATGCCTGGCTACTGGCCAATCAGCATTTTATTAACCAAGAAAAAAGAAGTGACAAATCTTTACAGGTTACAAGATCACTGCCCCACAGTAATGGACTGTCTCGCCTTAAACCATGAGCCAAAATAAATCCTCCATCCTATTACTTGCTTCTATCAGGAATTATGTAATAAAGACAAGAGGAACCTATGTCCTTGGTAAGGGATATCATAGAGATATGAAAATAATAGCTATAATGAAGAAGACATGATGAAGTCATTGTATAATAACAATAATTTAAACTCAGAAGATCTGATCAAAAATAAGAAATGATAATAAAGAAGAGACAGAATGAAAGAAAAAGTTACAGTAGTAGAGTAGAGTTAGGCCAGAATACTAGCGCAGGAAAGTGAGCACAGAACACTAGTGCAGGAACCTTTGCACAGAACACTAGAGCAGGAGAGTTACACTTGTGCAGGAGAAAGTGAACACAGGACACTAGTGTAGAAAAGTGAGCACAGAACACTAGTGCAGGAAGTTAGTACCCTTCTCTCCAAACCTTTAAAATAAGTAACCTCAAATAATTTAGACTTTTAGCTTATGCCTTGATAGTTGATTGAGTTTCAGGGAAAAAAATGATAAGATCGAGACTGAAAATTCAGAAGTAGCCATCAGTTACAATGATTTAATAATATTTCATAAGGTATAAAGGACAAGAAGATACAGGATATCAAGGTCAGCCAAATTTGGTTCCTTGAATAAATGGATAAGATTTATAAAAATCTGTCTAATTAATAAGATAAAGTACGGGGACAAAAAAAGAAGCATAAATAACTGTAGGAAAGAAAGACCCCCACACACTAGCAGACATTGTTTAATATTTAATGAATAAAATCAAGGTTTTATGTCTAATTTTAAAACTCTTAAGAGAAATGTATAATAACACATGCTTGTATCCTCAGTATGCATGAAACTTGTGAAGTTGAGGCAGAAGTTGGGGTAGACCTTGGTAATTTATTAAGGTCCCACTTTAAATTAAAGAAAAGTAAAATCAGGACTGGAGAAATGGTTCATTGCTTAAGAGTGTATACTGATTTTGTACAGTATGGAAGTTTGGGTCACAGCACCTTCATCAGTTGGCTCAAAAGTACCTATAACTGTAGATATAAGTGTAGCTCATCTACACACAGACACACACACACACATGCATGCACGCACACATGCACACATTAACAGAGAGAGAATGACAGAGGATTTAAAAACAATAAAAATAAGTCTTAAAATGAAAAAGGACAGCAGAGACAGATTCGTGGTTGAGAATTCTTGCTGCTCTTGCAGAAGACCTAGGTTCGGTTCCTAGAGCCCACATAATAGCTCACAATTTACATAACACCAGTTCCAGAGGGATATGAAACCCTCTTCTGGCCTCCATGAACATGGTGCACATTCACATATAAGGCAAAGAACTCAGGCACTTAAAATAAAAATAAATCTTGAAAAAAAAAAAACCATAACTGAACAAGCCAAAAACACCACCAAAAGAGGACAACGGTTCTTTAAAAAACACAATTTATTCTAAGATTAAAAAGAAAACTAAACATACCTTATAATATTCATGTACTCTTAATATATGTACTTTTTTATTTTATTGCTTTAAAAAATAACAGTCCAAATTTCCATCCCCTTCCCTCCTCCCACTCCTCTCCCACTTCCTCCACAGACCCTCCCACCCTATCCCCTCCAATTCTAAGAGAGGGCCATGCGCTCCTCCCTGTGGAAAGTCTAATGCCCTCCCTACCACATCCAGGTTGAGCAAGGTTTATATCCAAAGAGAACAGGATCCCAAGTAGCCAGTACATGCCTTAGAGATAAATCCTAGTGTCACTATCAGTGGCCCCTCAGTCTGCCTTAATCAGTAAGTACTTGCGATTAAACATAGCAGACAATGAGGAATACTGAGAATTCAAGAACAATTGCAGTGGGTTTTTGACCCTACTGCACGTACTGGCTTTGTGGGAGCCTAGGCAGTTTGAATGCACACCTTAGGAGACCTGGATAGAGGTGGGCAGTCCTTGGGCTTCCCACAGGTCAGGGAACCCTGATTGCTCTTTGAGCAGATGAGGGAGGGGGACTTGATCGGGGGAGGGGGAGGGAAATGGGAAGCGGTTGTGGGGACGAGGCAGAAATCCTTAATAAATAAATAAATTAAAAAAAAACTTTTCAATAAAGAAAAAGGAAGGCGTTTCAGGAACTAGGAAACCCTCCTCAGAGAACAAGGACTTGAAGCTTCCTCTGTAATGCTTGAAGACTCAGCCCAGGAAATCCCCTTTATACTTTTTTTATTGATTAAACTACAGTTGATTAACATTGAGGAAAATCTACTTGCATATGGTTGGTTGTAGTGGGTCCTCTCTCTTCCCAGCAGAACTGGTATGGAATCCACCCAGATTTTTCCAATCAAAGCTGGAACCTCATGCCAACATATCTTAAACATAGAGGCCCAGTCCTCATCTTGGCAACCTTATGGCAGAAGAGAACTCCCACTGGCAACACAGAGCTGTTCTGGCACAAATAGGTCTCTGCACGTACAGAACAGGATGAATCCAAGGAGACAAACACATCTCCCTCCAGATCCTCACCCGCATAGGGAGGAGGCTCTGTGGCCATTCCCCTCAGGGAAGAATCCCACACACCAAGTATAATTTCCAGGCATGTTGAGTAATGGGGCAAAATTAAGTTGGACTCTCCTATCTTAAATCTAATTAATCTTCTTCTATCGTGTGTTCACTCTACTGAAATATGGCAATAAAATTTGCACACTGGGGTTTGCATTTTCCACCCATGTTTTATAAGCAATGGTATTTGATCTGCTGCTAGTGTCTAAAATCTTAATATACAATAACTAAGAAAAGTGAAAGAATCAATTCTCAGCAGATGAGCAAAAATGACATCTTAAATTTCTTTGCACACAAACAGTAGAGAAGTAGTTCTCCAGAGATGTAATTATTATTACTTGCTAATAATAATTATTATGGTTTTGTGCACTGAGCTTAATCATCCATTGTGTTAGCTGTTAGGTGAATAACAAACACGTTCTATGACTGCATTCCTTGGGAATGAATAGTGGAAAAATCACTGCTTAAGGTGGTCTATAACTATTAGTAATGCATAGTTAATTCTGATTTCTGCTTTTTCAAACTTGTAGGTTTCAGATTTGCTACTATATGGGGGAAAAGTCTACTGTATATCAAAATTAGTCACATTCAATTTCCCATGAGTATCTTAGCATTGAGACATGAAACCAGGATTAAAAATTGAATAAGATTGCACTTGAGAACTGTAGAAACGTAATTCCTACAAAAGTTTTCTCTTCTTACTTACATGAAGCAATTTCAGGCAAAACCTTGATTGTAATGTATTTATTTTGTTCCCACCAGGATTACAGACATAGACAACACTTTCAGTCAGTAATTGATATAAACAACAAATTGTAAAAGTAACCTAGAAATCCATTACAAATATTTATGCATTAGACTATTTAAGTGTATATATTCAACATATATGTATCATAAAGATAACTTATTATGTATTTAATCAGCTATATGTATACCTACACATGTATAATGTATATATTCATATACTTCTTAAAGATAGTCAATAGGCATACTGTGGAATTTGATTTATCAGCAACTGTAGTTTTACAGTATTCACTAGAGATGATGAACTAGAAATAATGGTCCCTGTTGGTTTGAGGTTGAATAGATCTATAATTTACATGAGTGTGTGAGTGGTTTACTAGATGAAGCCCATGAGAAGGCCCTTAACATATTTCTTTTTCTTCCTTACAGCCATGTGCAAAGTATGTGTAGGAGGGAAGCTTCTAAATGCTTCTGAAAATAAATTATTGCAATCAATGTTCAGGAATGTTTTGAAATGAGGTTATTTTTTGTTTTTTAATATTTCTCCCAGTATTTATTTCATCACTTGGATAATTGAATATATATGAATTGATTAAGGACAAGATGAGGAGTAAAGAAGAAATGAAAGAAAGAAGAAAAGAAGGGGGTGGAGAAGAAGAAACATATTGTTTGAACGGCACTTATGTCAATGTGTTTGACTGTAAATACAGTAGGCTCCTCACTTCCGACAGTCTGTGTCATGGGCACTCTTTTACTAAGAAAACTTCTGTGAGATAAATGGTGTAACTTACTGCAGCCAATAAAACTTTACTATGAAAAATAATCTACAGGATAAAATTATCTCATGACCTATCAGTAGATGACCTAAAACATCTGAAGTAAATTTTCCTTCTCGAAAGAACCATTTTAACACACAGCTATTTTCGAGATTGGCAAGAATACATTAGCAAATCGGCTTCAGTGAAGCACAACTTTCTGAATTACTCCGTTCGAGAGCCACGGCTCCCTGGACAGTGCTCAGGAGCCTCTGCACATTCGTGCTTCTCATTGAGAGTGAATTCTTTGGGTCATGCTGCATTTTATGTGCTAGCCTTACATCCAAGATACATGAAAAAAAAAATGGGATAGATGGAATGAGAAGACACCGACTGCAGGCTGCCCAAATATTCTCTGGGTTAGTCATTCTGGTATCCAGTCAACAAGAGAATGCAGCATTCATTAATGCCCAGAGACAGTCCGGGCAAGGTCCAGACAGTCTGCTGCTGGCAGAAAGAAAGCTGAAGGCAAGGAAAGCCTGTGTTGATTGTCATCTGTAGTTATGAGTCTGAAAAACAGTAGCTATGAATCAGTCTGTCTGAGGCTCTGCTGTCTATATGCACAACAGTAAGGAAGATAATATTTTATAAAGCTTTTAGAAGGAAAATGAGTCTTAACCACTAGAGAGAAGAATCACAGTCTACAGCTACAATGCCTAGAGGCTTAATGATGATTCATTGTAAAATTAGACCAATTAAGTATCCCCCCCCCATAGTGCAGTCTTGAGTGAGTGAGATAAGATCATCTGTTCTCTTTGACTCATGGAATCCTAAAATTATATGGGATCTCAGAGATTTTCCTGGTCATAGGGTCCTAGAATTTGATATATAAGGCATCTTACTGGGGATCTGGTGAACCAATTTTCACAGAGGGGGAAACTGAGCCCTGGTGAGGTAAGTGGTGAGCACTGATTCATAATCAGTGGGTGGTGGAGATGGATCTGAACCAACACTCTTGAATCTGGGTTGAGAGATTGACAGATTCATTCATTAAGACCATCACTGTTCACTCAAACAATGTGGTTTACATGTTTATCCCAAAGCAATATTATCAGAGAAGCCCATCTGCTGCCACTCAAGGGTCACAGAAAATTAGAGTTCTCTTAAATCCATTGTGGAAAGATGGTGACTGTCTCACACCTTCAAGGGCTTTCAGCCCCAGCCATACATGTAAGACCCAAAGAGTCTAGGTGGACTGCAGCAAGTCTTTGTACATACTGGGTTGCCGTAGTCTCTTTTAAAATTCCGAAGACCACACCACATTTAGGCCAAAAAATCAAAATCTTTGGGCATGGGGTATAGATGCTAAATGCTCTGAAATGTCTCAGGTGATTTTGATATGTAGCCAAGTTTTAGAAACCACTGGGTCAGCTGATCTCTTTTTATATTATAAAACATACAGAGAAGCTTGCCCATCATGGGGAAAATAATTTGAATACATCAGAATGAAAGTATGATATTTCTAGAGGGAAGCTTTGCTACACACATACATGCATGCACACACATACACACATCTCTAAACAGTTATCAAGAACATATGTATTATTATAAGGGGAGCAGATTACAGAAATCAAAGAATTTATATGTTGCTGTTCTATTTTCTAAAATTCCAAGTTAAACTTATACTGTTTAATCTATCTTTGCATTATTCAGAACTTAGAGGTAAACAATGCCAAACATTTAAGTTTTGAATATTGAACTAAAATCAACCAGTGATTTCTCCTTTCAAATATCACTAATATTGCAAGTTTTTATGATGATATATAATAAAGAGTATCTCTCTGTGAAACCCTAATGTAGTTGCCTGGCTGCTTTTTTCTCAGAAAACAGTAGTGTAAATGCTTTCAAAATGTCGACAGGAGTTTGGGTTCAATTATCCATTGTATAACTCCACTTCCTGTGCTAAGGACTGAATCCTCAGCCATGGGCATGCTAGGCGTGTGCTCTACCACTGAAATAAACTCACAGCTCAAAGAAATTTATTTGACCTCGCTTGAAAACTAAGTATCTATATCTATATTCATAGCCATATCTATATGTGTGATATGTACGGGAAGATAATTTTATCATATATTTAAAATTCAGAATTGTACCTCAGAGGTAGTCAACCAAAACAGTACAGATTATATCATATAAGAGTAATCTGCTTTCCTGAATGCCTTCATATAAAAAGTTCATCATCAGATTACACTTATCCCTAATATTTCATTTTTTCTTATTATTTTTGTCAGCTCTTGCCTACTCACGGTAGGACAACAGTTAACTTAGTACTAAGGTGGAAGACTGTTCTTCCCCTTTTAAGTGCATCTGTCAGAAGGGAGGTTCATCTACTAGAATGCTGTTTCCAGAATGCAGTTCCTATGCCTTGAGGAGGGTTGCTTGTGTGTACATGACAGGATGGGCACACCCTCCCTTGCTTATCTGGCCCAGGTTAGCTTCCATCATTTGCTTCTCCACATTCAACTATGACTCATGCACTGAACCTGGGTCTTTCATCCCCCTCAAGAGGTAAGGCAGAGGCAGGAGCCCACCACCACCATCACCACAAAGTAGGTTACCTAAAATCCACTGAAAGTGGTTTTCTCAGCACAGTTAAAAGAATTCTTGTTCCCAGGGATTTGGAGCTGCAATTACATTCCGAGCAACATCTAGTCTAGGTTGTATTTAATCAACATGACTGTAGGAGATTAGGAGAGATTGTGGGAAGAGCTTAGAATAGTCTTTCCTACAGAAGTCTGACGTGCAAACCAAAATAAAATCATCCTTCTATCCTCATTCTTTTACTCATCTTTAAAATTCTTGATTTCCATGGGAAATTGTTCTGTGAGATTTAAAGAAAAAAAAAGCCGAGAGAAACTTGTTCTGAAAACCAAAGTACTGGAATCTGTAATAAAGAGCAAGGTCCTTACTGAGAAGAAAATCCCCAGCACTGACAATCTCCTTTATTGCCCTACTGACAGATTTATCAAAATAAATAGACCACCATGCTCTCTTGAGCTCATGGGAAAATTATCATGGTAGGAAATTTTTAGAAGAGTCACTCAAATCAGAAGGAGATAGCAGAGAAGGGGAGAGGACCTGTCCATCATAGCTAGGAAAAAGAATGACCTCTATCTCTGTCCAGAAAGTTCTAGTCTTTGCTTTTCTGAGACAGTATCAAACTCTATAGTCATCAGATCCCCACAGTAACCAACAGACAGGTCATGTTGATCTTGAGTTCCCATCTAACATCCAGGATATACACTAGGCATATGGCCTAGTAGATGTTGATCTTTGAAGCAGTCTGTCACATCTTCTCATAATTCCTCCATTCCTAGACCCAAGCTAATAAAAAAAGAAAACTCTATATTCTATTTTCTTATGGAAGAGTAGAAAGTATAGGAAGATGGGAAAAATCAAATTCAAATTAAAAAAAAAAACACTCTGAGAAGACAGTAGTAAGAGAATTTCTAAGAGGTATTTGTGCTACATCAATAGGGCACCCATTCTGTTTATTTATATGGATTATTGCTTGACCATAGGAGCTATGTTTAATGCTTTAAGGATTTCTTATTTTAAAGCACTATTTCTTTCCTTTCTATTTGCAGCCTCCTGGTTTCCAAAAAATGCATCTTCTGGCTTTTTCACTTTTTAAGTTTCTTGTTGTTGTTCTATTTTTGTCACAAATAGAAACTGAAGGTGTTCTAAGTCCTAGGCTACAGAGAAGAAGACAACACATTAATGATTGTTGAATTGTATTCTACAAATGAAAATAGTTATTTATTTATCTTTAATTTTAATTTTATGAGCATTGGTGTTTTACCTACATGTATGTCCTTGTGAGGATATCAGGTCCCCAGAAGCTGAGGTTGCAGACAACTGTGAGCTGCTCTGTGGGGGCTGAGAATTGATCCCAGGTCTTCAGGAAGAACAGCCAGTGCTCTTGACTTCTGAGTCATCTCACCAGCCCTCTAGATATTTTTTTTTTTTTTTTGGTTTTTCAAGGCAGGGTTTCTCTGTGGTTTTGGAGCCTGTCCTGGAACTAGCTCTTGTAGACCAGGCTGGTCTCGAACTCACAGAGATCCACCTGCCTCTGGCTTCCCAAGTGCTGGGATTAAAGGCGTGCGCCACCACCACCCGGCTTGTAGATAATTTTTTTAATTCTACAAATTTCAAATACCTAGGCCATTTTTAAAAGATATTCATACTACTTGTTAATAAAATAATGGCAAGAGTTTTGAAGACAGTTTTTCCATGTAAATATCTTGAGCTGTTTTGTTTTGTTTTAAGTAGGAAAACTATAGCCAAGGGCATAAAGATATGTAAGGTCTGTGACATTCTAAGTACAGTGCTGCCTGAAAATTCTGACATCACTCTCTGTGTGTTTTCTATTGCTTCCCTGTGCTTGTTTACATATGGTTACAGACATATATGTTTATGGATGTGCATTTTCCTTGCTTACTTGCTGAGCAGTTTCATCTCCATTTTATCACCTAGGGCAAGGATATCAAGTGTTAGTAGAGACTCCAGAGAGAGAAAACCATATCAGAGTCAACAAAGGGTTCAAGTATTATCGAACATATTCTCCATTATGTTCCATAATACTTCTGAGCCATAGAATCACTGTGCATGTGGGTGTGTATATGCATGTTTGCATGAGTGTGTGTGTGTGTGTGTGTGTGTGTGTGTGTGTGTGTGTGTGGAGTGAAGCACTTAACATTGCCTTGACTCACATTTAGCATTTCTTCCCACAGAAAGCACCTTCCACCTGCAGTCTCCTTCCTCGGCTTTATTGAGAGGAGGTGTACTTAAAACTCTTAGAAAACATCACAAGACCAGAGAACTGGCATTATTGGAAGTTCCTTTTGATTGATTTGGAAGAAACCAATTTTCTGAACTTCTGAAAGATATACATGATCAAGACAGACCTCAAAGAACATGAGAGAGTCTACAGCATGTGTCTTGACCAGAGATTTTCTTTCACACCAAATTTACAGTATGCGTACCTCTGAAGCACAGCACACTGCTGTTAGAAATATTTTTGGCTTTTTACTGGAGCCTATGGTTTTCGGTGGTAGAGATATGTTCCTTCATTTATGCAACAGCTTATGTTGGGCACAATTTCAAAGAACTCATCCACCTGCAAATTAGCATAGAGCCTTCAGTCTGGGAAAGAGTTCCATTATTTCAGGAATCAGAGAGAGCGGAGTTCACATTTTCAAGCTCTGCTCTTTAGTTAAGACAGAACCACACAAAGTGGTTCTAATTTTTCTAGACCTTGAATTTTCTTATTGAGAAGATAAGAAACTTCTGGAGCAGCAAAGGACTCTGCAGACCTTAATTTCTTTTCTTTTCACATGGCTAATAATTTTTATTCCCTAATTGGTAGAACTCTTTCCATATCCTTTGTCTCAACCTTGTTTTACCCAGTGACAGCCACAAGGAGAAATTGAATCTTTGGGTAGTAAAGTGGTAAGATCCCCCTTGGTTTCACCTCCCATCATGTGTTTCATTGTCTTAAGAGTTCTTTACCTTATGAAATGGAGAAAGGGATGCCACGTCAACCTGGCCTCGGTTTAATACCGTCTCATCCCTGTAATTTAAAGGGTTAATTTGCTTTCATGTTGCTCTCACTGAGATCCACTGTTATTATGGGATGCAGGTTCCCACAAAAATAAAGAGAGGTGCTTTTCTCAAAGCCCAGACTGGCAAGAGCACAGTTAATTTCCATGAGAGCCAAGAGAGGAAAAGCACAGGCCAGTCTTTGAAATCCACTTGGGACACGTTATGTCAGCGAGACTGGTGCTTAAAAGACAGGAATCCCATACCTTGAATTCACTTTCCCATGAAAAGCTACAGGAAACAAAGAGCAATTTACCTTCGCTCCCTCCCCATGCTCTACAACACACTTTTTTTTTCTAGTCCAGGCAGCAACCTCAAAACTTCTAACTTGGGAACTACACCACCTTACAGAACCTGGAAGAAAATCTCTCTTTACTTGGCTAGCTCTGTGTGTCTCTTACTTCCTTTTCCAAGTTAAAAGAAAATATAGACATTTGTTATGAAGAAATACCTAGACACTGAATGCTTTCATGTGAAAAATGTCACATCAGTGATTTGAAAGTGTGCTGCGACAGGCTTTGCCTCCTATTCAGACCACCAAGAGCCCACATGGAGTGATATTTGCAGCTTTCTAGTGTCATTATCTAAAAAGGATTATATCATCCATGCTGTAATACAAACCAGTTCTGCAAACTGTGTGTGACTTGCTTCTCCTGAAACTGCGGTGGTCTACAGACACTCAGCATCTGATCTCAAACACAGCAAGAAAATTCAAGGGCTAACTCATAGAATCCCCACAAAATGTAAGCACAGAAGTGAAGAATACCTTAGAAAATGCCCCACGTCGTTTTGTTTGGTAGGTCGTTTGATGTTTGGTTGTTGTTGAAGGCAAAGGCATGGATTAATAATATACTGATGGGTATGCAAAGTATGCAGTTAATGTCTAAGTATAATTACAACATGAGGTTTAATTATACCATGTCATGAATTTCTGACTCACTTGTAAACATCTTTATTAGCAAATGAGTATTGAACATTAGCATATATAAATAGAGACTTAGTAAGAATATTGGAAAGAATTAGGAAATACAAACGTTTATGCCTTGATTAACTTCTTGTAACTAGAAGGGAAAATTGTGTTTATACCTCGCTATTATTTATCATCATGCAGAGAAAGTCATATAGTCATATGGATTAATTAATTGATCACTTTAATTAGCTTAATTGGTTAACTGTTTGAAAAAAAAGATTCAGGAGAGCTAAATTCTGCTTCAAGTCACCTACTGCATCAACAGATGGGGTTATTAACTAGAGATGTGGCCCACTATCCTACTGCTCATACTTTTAATTCACAACTTATAAATTCTTCGTATTCTCAGTCACCCTGGAGGGAGGAAGCAAACCCCTTCCACACGTGGAAAATAGAAGGGAGTTGGTAGGCACGAGCTAGGCCTCTCTGACAGGTAGTCCCTTTACACTGCAGGGTGATGTGGCCTGGTATGCACTGAAGGCTTCCCATGGTGGTGGTCTTGACAAGTCTTTCAGTGGACACTGATTCTTATCTCCAATCCGGAGCAGTCTATTTTGTCCACAGGAGGAAAAGGAGGGAGGGGAAGGGAAAAGGGGTGGGAAACTGATAACAGGCTACATTTAGAAAGAGTTTAGACAGAGGCTTCAGGGACCTCACTGGACTGCTAGCTGCAAGTTTCTGGGTTGTGCCTGGTTCCAAGAGGGGTCCTGGAGCCCTGCATTGTGCTCCTGAGCTACAAGTCTCTATAGAAAGCTTGTACTAAACACACCGAGTGTTTCTATCAATAACTGCACATGCAGTGTGAATAGTCAGGGACTGTGTTCCAGACACAAGCATTTCACTGTACATAGAGTATTCCTCCAGAAGAATGGATGCGTCATCACTTAGGTAGGCAAGGGTAAAGAGCAGAGAGAGACGGCCACATGGACCATGAGTTGTCTTGCTAATATGGATATGGTAGCCCATTTATCACCTTTTGGTGAGCCAAAAGGGCAAAAAAAAATGCTGTTTGTTTACTTGTTTGCTTGTTTGCTTGTGACAGAGTCTCACTCTACCCAGGTTGGCCTGGGCAGTAGTCCTCTCACTTCAGAGGGCTAAGAGCTGGAATTACAAGTGAGGGCCACCATACTTAGCTGGGGTTGCCACTTAAACTCAGAAAACTTCTTTTCCTTCCCAGAGAAGGAGGCAGTGGTGTCCAGAGGTTCCACAAGAGAAGCTGGAGGCTTCTCTTTTTGATCAAGGGTGGCTCCACGGTTGCTTACTTTGCAACAAACCACTGGGCTATGTATCCTGTTCTCTTGATATAGGCTCCATTGCAAATAAAAGGTTTTCAGACTTCCATACTACAAAAGGCACCATAAAATATACATATAAAAACACATGCTTACATATTAACTGAGAGATTATACATTACAAACGTTCCTAGATCCTGGTTTGTGCATAAAATAGAACATACCAGAAACAGATGAGCAAACATCACTTTCCCCAGCATTCTGTACTGCTGATTGTCTCTACGAGAAGCACAGAAGTTGAGCAGTCCCTCAATGAGGGAGGAGCAAGGACAATGGCACGGGGTTTTGATCCTACTTAATGTGCTGGCTTTGTGGAAGCCTAGCCAGTTTGGATGTTCACCTTCCTAGATATGGACGGAGGGGGGAGGACCTAGGACTTACCACAGGGCAGGGAACCTGGACTGCTCTGTGGACTGGAGAGGGAGGGGGAGAGGAGTGGGGGGAGGGGTAAAAGGGTGGGAGGAGGGGGAGAAGGGTGGGAGGAGGGGGAGGGAAATGGGAGGCTGGGAGGAGGTGGAAACTTGTTTTTTGTTTATGTTTTTTTTCTTCTTTTCTTAATAAAAAAAATTATAAAAAAAATAAAAATAAAAAAAAAGACGATGCATCTTGCAGTATTTTTGAGTCTGCTCACTGATTATTATATAGGAGACAACAAGTAATTTCTCATTTGATTTGAAGCAAATTTGGCATGGCTCAGAGCATTAACACTAGCTATGGTCTCTGCTTGGGATTTGGCTTCTATGCAAACCTGGACAGCTGTCTTCATCCCCTGCCTCAGTTCCTAACTACCACACATTTTCAGAGCTAATATCAACAACTGCTACCATACTTCCCTTTGTAGTAATATGAGCGGCGGGGCTGCATCCCCAGCACCCCGGCAGCCTGGCTAGCTTATGCTCCGAAATAACAACACACAAACTGTATTCATTTAAACTTTTCTTGACCCTTTAGCTCTAGCCCTTACAGGCTAATTCTCACATCCCGATCAACCCATCTCTAATAATCTGTGAGCACCGGTCTTACCGGGAAAGATTCAGCATGTCTAACCTGGCGGCTTGCTTCATCGCGTGCGTCTGCCCGGGAGAGTGGAGCATGGCATCTCTCTGAGGCGTCTGCTCCCGAGAGGAGAGCTGTGGAGTCTGAGCTCACTTCCTCTTCCTCCCAGCGTTCTGTTCTGTTCTCTCCACCCACCTAAGGGTGGGCCTATCAAATGGGCCTAGCAGTTTCTTTATTACTTAACCAATGAAATCAACAGATTGATATATGACACTCCCACATCATCCCTTGGCATTTCCTAATCACTTTCTTGACTTAAAATTTTCTTCGTCACAGTTCTAAGTTGTACTTTGTTTTCTCTTTCTCCTTTCTTCTGCTTATCTGTCTTTTTCCTTGTGGTAGGTCATTTTTGGTTCCAGCACCCATAGGCATAGAATGGTGTTTGGCAGATAGCATGTGCTTACCAACACCAGGTAGAGTCATTGAATAACAGAAGGAAGTAGGAGCCAATGCATCCAGTTATGAAGACTCAGCCTTTTGTGTAAAAAGCTTACTGTTTACAAAAGGCTTTATGACTAAAGAATTTAGTTTATCTTACTATGTCATATGTTCAATGTTTGTTATGTAACTGCTGCAAGTAAAAAAACATTACATAGTAGGGGTTGTGAGGCTTACCCTAGAATCTTTGTTTATCCCATGCATTTAATCAGAATTCAGGCTCTGAATTCAAAACACCATGTGAACTAGCCCTTGAAATACGCGACCTCGTTGTGTGGGAGAATAGCATCTCCAAGTCAAATGGAGCATCCCATGAGCACTCCCCAGATTTTGTTGCCAACAATTATTACACCAGTTGAAGAACATATTTTTCTCACTGGTATCCTGCTGCTGTTGTGAGGGGAATTGATTCTAATGGCCAGTTTCCTGCATTTTCTTCAACATTTAGATTTTGCAAGGGGAAAAAAAAATCTCAGTGATGAAAATTCCACACGTTACTAGGATTACTTCACAAACAGAACATTCTTGGCTCTGGAATTCCCCTCAGACTCCAATTGGAGTTTACCCATACAGAAAGCTTGAAACCATTCTGAAATGGAAGAAAGACGGGGCAAAATGTTATCTTTGAGCTATGACACTTGGCTCGCAGTGGACACACAGAGAGGACACACATTCAGTGCCAAACAGGATGATAATGAACAGGAAACAACACTGTCGTCAGAGTAGGCCTTCTTTGGAGGTACAACTCTGTGTGCAGCACAAGTGCCCTAAGCCCAGGTCACCCCAGCAGGAGCAAAGCTATACTTCGGAGGGTGCTAGCGTCTACAACTTCAACCGTGGGGCTTAGTCAACAGGGGTAGAAGCGGAGTGAAGATATTTATCCATTGTCAGGGGATGAGCGAGGTGGAAAATGAGCCCCACTTCCATGTCTCCCCTGGCTCTCCTCACAGGAAAACAGGACAATATAATACAGAAATAAAGTACAGAAACTTCCTCTTTACCAGCATTTCGAAGCTGTCCTGGCACCGATTTGCACTGACATCAGCTCACAGCAGGTCCAAGATGAAAATTTATCTTCATGGAAATATGACCCTTGGCTGGGAGTAATCTTCAAAAAAAATGATAGGGAAAAATTGGGCAAATAGAGATAAAGAAGTTTGTGCAGGACAAATATTGCATTTCCTACACACAACTCTGTAATTTTTCTGTCTCGGGGACATATAAAAAACAAATGGATGCTGTCAACCAGGGGAACTCTGTGCTATTTACGCATTATGGTGAGAGCATTGAGAATCAAATAGTGGAGAGTGTTCAAGAAGAAGAATTTGGATGGTTATGAATCAACAGATGAGTTAACAGGAAGGTCTCACAGAAAAATGTTTTATTCAACTTATGAGGTTTGTGTAACAAAGATGTATTTCTGTTTTCACATTCACCCAGCTTTAACTTAGAGGTTCAGATGTGTTTATGTGCATGCATGCTTGTGTGTGTTATGCCTATGTGCAAGAATGCAACTTTCAGCCTTTGCAGTCAGTGAGATTTTTAGTCAATCGCATGCATTTTGAACTCTGAGTGTATGTGCATTTCGCTTTGACCTCTACAGGTTATGGTTTCAAAACTTTGGTCTTACTTTATCTTGCTGCATGCTTTCTCTTTTCCTATTGAATTTCCTCAATTTACACAAATGTTTCTCAATGCAGCTATGAAATATTTTTAAAAAGGTCTTCCAAAAGGGTAAAAATTTCATATAAGCAATACAGAACAAGACAGAAAAATAAATAAACATTCTTCTACGGAGTTCTGTCAGTATATTGAAGATATACCAGGAAATCAGCTAAGCTAAGCAAACACAGACATTTTATACGCAAAACAGTGCAGTCGCCTTTTTGACATCAATAAATCATTGTCATAATTGTCCCAAAGCAATGTGGTTTGAGAAACAGCCTTTGAGGGAAGTCCTTCCTCCCAAAATACCCACCTTATCTTGGTTTTCCTGATAGCCAAAATTCCACTGTTTGAGAAGGCTGCTGTGGAGCTAAAGGGTGCAAATGTCTCTGCAAAAGGAGGAGACATGAGCTATTTACACTTCGGGGTGAGGTGTTTAATCAAATGTGATAACTAACTGAGATGTGTTTTTCTTGTGAAGCCACTGATTTCCAAGAAGGAAGGGTGTCAAGATAGCAGGGGGAAGCCCTGACAGAGAAGGTACAAAGGTGTTGAAGACAAAACTCAACATAGACCTATGCTCATTGGTGTGTTTTACTCCCTGGAAGGACTTGCCTAAGATAGTACAGTTCAGCTCAGAAATTTTAAATTAACCTCGATTATTAAGACCATGTTCCTGATAGATTTTTTTTTGTTGTTGTTGTTGTTTTTCTTTTGTCCATGTGAACAAGTAAGCTGGTTCTTTTGACCATCGTTAGTTTCAGTCTTTTATGAAGACTGGGCAAAGTATTCCCTAGACCTGCTCCTTGTCTTTAAGAAGAAACAAAGGAACACAGAAGAAGCCATTTCTAAGGGTGATCTTTATCTTTGTATAGGTAATTTCATGTTCTCCCCATTCTACTTGTCCCTTTCTACTGTGATGTGTATGGCACCATAAGGTCCATGAGAGAGCACAGCTACTGGTGGGCATGGTAGAAGCACTGGTTTTGTCTCAGAAAAGGGCAATTGTATGTGTGTGGTGAAAAGATCAGATTATGAGGATCCAAGGATAAAGTGATATCACCTTCTTTGATTTGTAGGAATCCATCCATATGGGAAGATGTCCATCTACCTCAGAATTTCAGCCATTCACTTTTTACCTTTGTTAGATCTGGAGGCAACTTGGAATTAAAAAAAAAAAAAAAGCAGACAAGCATTGCCAGAAGCAGAATCTGTTTTTTCAGAGATAACTGAAAGGCTGAGATCTCTCCATGGGAGAGAAGACAGTGAACACATGGCTTGGGGAAATGGGCTTTTATAGGGTGGAATGTGAAGGAACTTTGGAGGTGGAAGAATCCATCTGCAGGGCAGTTCCCCTGCATTCTGGAAGTGGTAGATACAACCTTATTTGGTGTGTGGGGCTCCTTATCAGAAGATTTCACAACTGTTTTCAGTCAAGTCAACTTTCCTGTCCGGAACTTTAGTTCACCTGAGCCTCTTAAGTCATGAACCATTCAGTCTTCACAGTTCCACAGTGTCTAAACTTACCCCTTCACCTTTCTTTCATACTGTTGGCTCTAAAATAAAAAATAATCTTGTGTTACTTTCACTTTTTCCTAAAAAACAAACAAACAAAATCCCAATCAAATAAAAAACTTTTAATACTGTTTATCTATGTGCCCAATACGCTAGATGGGATCAAAAAACATTTTTCTAAGTTTTACTGGTTGCATAAAGTTCAAAATTTCAAACATGATTTGCCTAAAAATATAGAATGAACATGTACTAAAGATTTTGTCAACTCTTAAAACAAGAAAGCCAGTGCCATAGACAATGAGTTCTAACAAGAAATAGAGAATTGGGGGATGGCTGCAAGAATACTTGGCAAAGACTTTTATAGGAAACGTCTTGGTTAGATACAAAACTGGCTAATATCTCACAGTGCAATCAAATAGACCTTTTGGGAATAATGTTTTTAACCAGAAAAAAAAAAGATCAACAATACCTAGTTAAGCCCTTTGATAGTGAGTCTAATGACAGTGGAGACGATGCCTGTTAATTTACTGAAGAATTAATTTGACAAGCAAGCATTATGGTCTACTTATAAACAGAGAAGCAACGTGCCTATGGTTGTCATAATGGGACACAAAGAAAGACACAGATGGGGGTCAACGTTCTCTAACGTTGGTTATACAGACGTTTAACTAAGCCCCTATTTGCTAATGAGGAAACAGAGAATGATTGTCTTACAGAAAGACATCCTTTCCTAGCCATTGGGAGTAAAAAACGGGGCCTTATTGCTAAAGGCATCTAATTAAGATGACACTCCTCGTAGGTTTTTTTTTTTTAAGGAACATAATTTGCCTCATTTTGAGATAATTTCATTTTGTACTTTTTTCCCTATCCAGGAGGCTTTCATTGACATATTCCTACTTGTCTACTCAGCAGATGCACATAGCTAAAAGTAGTACCGTCGTGGGATGTAGTAATAGGAGCAGTGGGGCTGCGTCCCCTGCACACCGGCACCCTGGCTATCTTATGCCCCAAAATAACAACACACAAATTGTATTCATTTAAACACTGCTTGGCTCTTTAGCTCTAGCCCTTACTGGCTAATTCTGATATCCCGATCCACCCATCTCTAATAACATGTGAGCACCGGTCTTACTGGGAAGATTCTAGCCTACGTCCATCCTGGGTCGGAGCTTCATCGAGTGTGTCTGCCCGGGAGCAGGCAGCATTGCGTCTCTGCTCCAGAGCGCAGAGCTGTCAAGTCTGAGCTCACTTCCTCTTCCTCCCAGCATTCTGTTCTGTTTACTCCTCCCACCTATGTTTTAACCTATGAGGGCCAGCCAGTTTCTTTATTGCTTAACCAATGAAATCAACAGATTGATATATGACACTCCCACATCAGTGGGACACAGTCTCTCTCTCTCTCTCTCCCCTCTCTCTCTCTCTCTCTCTCTCTCTCTCTCTCTCTCTCTCTCTCTGTGTGTGTGTGTGTGTGTGTGCGCGCGCGCGCATACATGTGCAAATGTGTGTGTCAGTAGTTGTAACTCTGAGGTCAATCTCAAGCATTTTTTCTTTAGGAAACATGCACATTATTTTAAACAGGTTTTTTTTTTTTTTCACTGAGACCTAGCTCACAATTGGGCAAGGCAGGCTGGCTACTAAACCTCAAGGATCTATCTTGGCCTCTTTGCTACTGGGTGTCACAAGAAAGCCACACCTGGTTTTCTCATAGGTACCAGGAGTTGAACGCAGGTCTCCATACTTGAGTGATAAGTACTTATCAACTGAGCTGTCTTCCCAGTCTCTAACTCTAATTTTATTGTTCTCAAGTAGATGTACCTTGGTAAATCTTTGTTCAGGACCTGCCTGAGTTTTTTCTGTCATAATGAATATAACTGTTTGCCAAAGGTTCTCAGTAAGAAATCTGTTTTCTTGTTCTTAAAAAGGCAGATTAGCAGGTGATAGAGTGTTGCTGAAGGTGCTCTAATACCATTCTGATAATTTTCTCATAGTAGTGCCAGGGTGTTTGGTTGGTCAATAACAAACAGTGTAGTGAGGCAAATTCTCATTATGTCTTTAGTCTCTTTGATACCAGAAATATTCTACCCATTGTGAAATATAGAGTTATAGATGGTGGTTAGCGTCTTTTTAGACCCTGATATTTTTGCCCTTGTTTTAGTAAGAAATAACATTTCAGAGATGAGAGATTCTAATTAGAGACTTTGGACAAAACACTCAAGTGACTGACCTAGGACAGGAATTGAAACTTAGCACAGCTAAACATTGTACTAATCAATGTCACTATGACTTTCCCTTGGAAGTCCAAAGAAGGGCTCTGCTTCCTTCCAGTGGAGGCTTCCTGCTTGGGTTAGTGAATGAGATTGCAGTTAGCAAAGGACAAGACAGTTTCTAACAATTCTGGAAGGATCTCAGTAGGTGGCATCAAAATAGGCTTATTAAGAAACACAGCTTTCTCCATCCATCATGGAGATAGAGACAGAGACCCACACTGGAGCACAAACAAAAAAACCTTTGAGTCCCCTGCCAGCTAGATGCTCTCAGTGGTCTGATGTGACTGCATATTCAGGATATGATCTCATGAATTTTATCTGCTGAGTTTTAGGTGTGGGTTCAGGAAAAACCTCTGATGTAAATAGTGAAGCTTTCTTTTTTTCAATAATGGCTTTTGAAAAAACAATTTTACAATATAGCTGCTATGTGCCAAACTCTATGGCAGGACCACCCTTCAAAAGTATAGTCAAATGAATAAGATGCACAGTACATGCCTGAGCAATGAGACTATCGAACACACTAATAGATTAAGATAGCCCCCATCTCATGGGCTTTCTGCCTCCATTTCATGGTTCTGGGATTGCAGTTGTATTGTAGTTACAGATTGCATCATGCTGTCTAAGAATTTCAGACACTTTGAGAGATGTGAACAAAGGATGTTGTGGTTCTTTATCTCCAGACCATGGTCTGGGGGTAAGAGAATTGGTGAGGTATGAGGAAGAAAAAGTTCTCATAGGCCTTTGGATGGTTCTGAGATTTCTGTCTAGAGGACTGGTTGAAGGGATAAGATGGGTAGCTGCAATAAAAGAAAGAGATGCTGTTGATTCTGAGCAAAACAAAGGGGAACTGGGATGGTACCATGAGGAGTATCACTAGAAGAGATGATTCCTTATCTGGTGTTCTTCCAAAACAACTCGTATGGGGCAATAGTTCTTGAACAACTAAGTTGGTCAAATAGTTTCCTTAAAACTAAGATACAAGGGGGTTGGAGAGATGGCTCAGTGGTTAAGAGCACTGGCTGCTCTTCCAGAGGTCCTGAGTTCAATTCCCAGCAACCACATGGTGGCTCACAACCATCCGTAATGAGATCTGTTTCCCTCTTCTGGCATGCAGGCGTACAAGGAAGCCGAATGTTGTATACATAATAAATATATAAATAAATCTTTAAAAAAACCCTAAGATACAAGGCTTGCTATCCAAGTGCTCTCTGCATCCATATTGCATGACAGTTGGTTCTTACACTAATGGGAATGTGAGAAAAATGAGTTGAAAATGCACTATGGTTAGAAAATTTCATTGGAGATTTTTTTTTCTAAAATGAAGATTTATTTTGTTTTGTTTTCCAACTACCTGACAGATTCTCATGCTAGTTTCCTACTAGGTAGGTGTGATTTGGAATAAAAATATGCTTGCAACTATTTTACATTCAAACAACACACTATATAGTTAATTTCATTCTCCTTAAATTCATTCCCCTCTACTTTACAGCAGAGTCACAATTTTTTTTAATTGTGAGTTCTTTTTATTTTTTATTTATTTTTGTTTATTTGTTTTTGTTTTATTCTTTAAGACAGGGTTTCTCTGTAGCCTTGGAGCCTTTACTGGAACTAGTTCTTGTAAAACAGACTAGCCTTAAACTCATAGAGATTTTCCTGCTTCTGCCACCTGAGTGTTGGCATTAAAAACATGAACCAACAAGCATGGGATGAGACCGGACTCTCTGAACATGGCGGACAATGAGGGCTGATGAGAAGCCAAGGACAATGGCACTAGGTTATGATCCTAATGCATGAATTGGCTTTGTGGAAGCCTAGCCTGTTTGGATGCTCAGAGTCACAATTTGTAATCTTATCATTTACACCTACTGAAAGCTGGTAAAGGGCATGCAAAGTTCACTATTACATACTTAATATGTATTACATACATATAATATCCAGAACCAGAAGCAACTAAGCAACATAAGAAAGTGTTAAAGGAATTCACACAGTTACAAGAATGAATTAAAATATGATCTTTAGCACTTTGGTATTCAGATAGACAAAAAAAAATTCTCAGAGGCTTATTATTTTTTAGCAAAAGTGTTTGTATATGTGCATGAATAATGTTGCAAATATGTGATATCATACACATGCATATATGTATCATATATGTAAAAACATACATACCATAATTTGCAAGATATCTGCTAGTCCGTTCTGTGTGTGTGATTCATAGGAAATATTCCACAATATAAAATTTTCACTGGTTTATGATCACAGCTCACCCAGCAGTTACAAATATCAATATTGAAGATCTAGCATATTGTTGAAAGTGGAACTAGAAATGTGGACTCCAGCCCCAACACTGAAGGTTTTGAAAATCCAGAACTCAAAATATGCAGTAAAGTAAAAGTCCAGATACTGAGATGAATTTATTCCCTCCAATATTGTGAGCATGGAGGATCCTAGGGTAGATTTTCCTTAGAATCTGTCTTTACATAGGAAAGTCTAGCACAATAGATGGGCAAGAGTAAGTTTTTAGAATCAATTCATGGAAACTAAAGTGTCACTAAATCTTGATATTAAATAAAAATATATAGATCAGAGACTTAACTATGAGACAGGGCCACATTCAAATTTTCAGCATATATGTCTATACCCATATCTGAAGTTATATAGATCCATGCTATTTGGTCATAAACATTGTTAATTTTTTCTCTAATAGTAAACCTTCACGACCATAATAGTCTCTCTAATTATCCCTATTACTGATGCAGACCATTGTTAAGAGAAGTAACCCAGAATGACTGCCTAGAGAAGGAGATGGAGAGACTGAGGAAAACGCATCCTCTGTCTGTTGTCTGGTCTTAACTTTATTTCTGTAGCTAGCTGCATCACATGATAGCTTCTTATATGAGATAACTTGAATCTCCAATGTGAAGGCAGCTCTTCCTTAAGACCCAGCAACTAATCAATTCCGTGTCCTAGATCCCATCTGTTTGAGTCAGTCAGATTGAATATTGATGGAGACTTTGACTTCCATTAACATCTGTAGGACATAGAGCTTCCAGATAAAGATGGTAACATCTATAGAGAAGGCATCTCCTAAGTACACCTGCCTTGGAGATAGCTGAATCTAAGACCTCCATCCTCGCTGGAATCAACTTAATCTAAAGTGCTATCAAATCTCAGTCTATAGTAATTTGTCATAGGATACAAATTTCATTTAATGATTTAGGATGCTCACCTTGGCTTTCTTCTCTGTTTACTAAAGATTTTCTATTCTATTCTATTCATTTCTATTCTATTCTATATTATTAGCTAAAATGAAAAGTTATCTCTTTTTTTAAATTGGACGAATGGGCCTCTGCATTGTATACACAACCAGTGATAAAAATAAGTACCAGTGACACAACCACAGACTTTGAAATCCACAAGAAATGATACTCTCAGGTATGTGACCATTAGAACATGAGGTGCTACTGGGTAAGGGATTTTTGTGTGTACAAAGAACTAAGTAGTGAGTACTGAAACCAAAATAAATTTACAGTTGACATGTATTATGTTACCTCAAAAGAAACATATCACATTTACTTAATAGAGTTAAAAAGAAAGGTTAAATTAGCACTTCTGGGAGAAATTGTCAGAGTTTGTGGAAAGAAAATATGCCTGAAATAATAAAGGGGAGAGGAAAACATTTGTCTATCCACAATAGTAAAGACAGTCCAAAACACTGCCTGAATCTGAGCAAATAGCAAGAAGGAGTTCCCTAAATGCTCTTTCACTGGTGACAATGGCCTGGGAATGAGAAAGGCATTGAGGCACATGAGAACATATGAAGCAGTGATCTGAAATGCAGGTACCCACCCAGGCACAGGCAACTGCTCCCCAGCGAAAAAGCTTCAACCAACAATTCTCTCCAGCAGTCATTGTTTTCTAATGTCTGGTGACTCCTTTTCCATCTTCTAAATGCGGGCTTCCTGATGACATAAAGCTTTCCTATATTTCCTTCAGAACTCTGAACATTCCGAGATAACTCCTTACTAACCAGCATAGAAACACCTTCATGGTTTTGCCACAAAGCAACTTTATGGCTTCCATAGATACTTAATTTGGGTTTCAGCTAATTTACAAATGAGTCTAGACTAATATTTGAAGGAAACTTACATGTACTTCAGTATAGAATACACATTGTTTTTGATATAGAATTATTTGAAAACAAAATTTTGGAGCAGCCTTAGAGTGCTCATAAGTGTTCCAAACAGTTTCTTGTTCTGACTGCGACTCTCTTGCTAATTTTTTTTTCCTGGTTGGAGATCTCACTTCTGTATGAATTGCAGGCCTTAATATGTTGTACATGGTGCTTGATAACATCAACATAAGTGAGACCAGGCATAGTGGTACTATCCAGGGAAAGGACAATTGAAGGTTTGTGGGGGAAATAATAGGTTGTAGTTCACACAGCGACAATCATAATTATTTACCTTTTTAATACAAAACTTCTTTTGTTCTGAGCATTATTTTAAGCACCAGACACATAAGAACTAATTTAACTTCTACAGCCATGTGATGATATGTTGGGAAATATTATTTTCAGGTGTGTGACTTTTATTTACAATTCATTTGTTTAACCCTGTGAAGCTGTGTTACCATGCCTGTCTTAACTACCTAATGGTCCCAAAAAAGAGCTAAACAGCCAATAGCAAGGCAGGAGCAAGAATAGGTGGGCCTTGCTGGCAGAGACTATAAATAGAAGGAGAAATCTGGGAGAAAGAGAACAAGGAGCAAGGAGAAAACAAGAAGAGCAGGACATCAGTGGCCAGTCACCCAGTTACATAGCAAGCCACGAAGAAAGACATAAAGAAAGGTATACAGAAATAGAGAAAGATAAAAGTCCAGTGGCAAAAAAAATTTAAGAAAAGCTGACAAGAAACAAGCCAAGCTAAGGTCAGGCATTCAGAACTAAGAATAAGCCTCTGTGTGATTTACTTGGGAACTGAGTGGTGGACCCCTCAAAAAACCAAAAGTGATATTTATTTGTGTTTAACAAATAAAGCTTGCCTGTGGATCAAAGTGTGGAGCAAGCCACTAGTTAGCCATAGAGGCCAGGTGTTGGTAGCACACTCTCTTAATCATAGCACACAGGAGGCAGAGCCATACAGATCTCTGTGCGCTCAGGGCCACCCTGGGCTACACAAGATTGATCCAGTCTAAAGAGAAACAGAGAAAGGTGGTGGTTGCTCACACCTTTAATACCTGTACAGTACTTGGGTGTCATAGGCCCTTAATCCCAGTACTAGGGAGGTGGGGACAGGAAGGGATATGGCTAGGAAGTGAGGAATATAAGGTGGGAGGAAACAGGAGCTCAAGGCATTCAGTCTGAGGATTCGTAGGAACAGGATTGCCCCTTTGGTAGGAGGATTCAGTAGAGGTAAGAACTAGTGGCTGGTTGCTCTCTTCTCTGATCTTTTAGCTTTAGCCTCTATATTTGACTCCTGGTTTTTATCATTAAGACCAATTAGAATTCATGCTACACAGCAATGCTATAGAACAGACACTATAACTCTAGAAAGACACAGCAACTGAACCAGTTAAGTAGGTTGACCAACATTATACAATTAATAAGAGATGGGCCCAGGGTCTAAAACAGGGAATTTATGGTTCAGTTAAAATTGAGAATGTCTTCTTTTAACTATCTCAGTACAAAAATATTTGTACCAAGAAAATTTATTTTTGGTATCAGGTCTCTTATGGTAAGGAAACTGAATCATCTTGTTAGATTCCCAAAAGACACTAGATAAAACCCAATTTCTAATTAATATAGGAGTTGGCACAACATGGGAAATTAATGAAAAGAATTCTGGTAAATTCCATTTCAGATTTTCCAGTCTTATAAGTGCATTGGCATGGGAAGTACTCACAGCTAAATCTGTTTTTATAAATCAATAGCTTACATTTGATCCTGCTTTTAACCTTAACAAGCACTGTCCTTCAAAGATTTCCCTTTGGTAAGAGATGAAACTGAGGACGTGGGTTTATGGTAACTTAACTGAGTACACGCCAAAGTGAAAGATCTCAGACGAAGATTATGTCTCTTACTTTTCGGAATTCCAGACCAAGGATTTCATATGGAATTTCTTGGTTTCATAATTTCAGCTTTCTTTGCCTTGCTCTGCTGTTGTTACCAGTGCTGTCTCCAGATCTTTTTATCTCCCCACTTTCAGGGTGCTATCTGAGCATCTGTATAATTCAGGATCACCATGAAGTTGTGATGTATACATGAAGACTCTGCCCTGACTAGTACTGAAGAAGTATATCCCATAGATTCTTTTCCTAATTCCTCCCAAGTGACTTATTGCAGTACCTTAATGCCACATTTACCATCCCGACCTAAGATTTTCATGAATTTGTCCTTAGACTGCTCTCTCAAAGTTTTCCTACATTTATTTGTTTGCTTGCTGAATCTGCATAGAGTTGCTTAAAGTTTTATCTTAGCAAGACTTTCAAGCTTTCTTTGTTCAAAACCTTCATGAGTGTCTGTTCCTGGAAAGATCTTTTGTGTGTAGACACATTTTGTAGAGGCATGGTCAAGGCAAATTTCAGCCTTCATTTCCCTGTGTTCTAGATTTTAATAGTTATTAGTTAAATCAGTATTCTGAGTGATGGTGCATGCTTTAAAGAAGTTCATATGAAAAAAACAACAACAACAACAACAAAAAGAAGTTCGTATGATGTCATTTTGAGGGTAAAAGTTTTAGAATGTAATGATCAGGTTTGAAACCTCACTTTAGTTCCACTAGACTGCAAAATCTGTGGGGCGGGTTAGAGCCATCATGGTCTAGGATTGTGATTCTCAACCTGTGGGTTGAGACACCTTTAGGTGTTGTATATCAGATATCCTGCATATCAGATATTTACATTATAATTGATAACAGTAACAAAATTACAGCTATGAAATAGCAATGGAAATAATTTTGTGGTTGGGTCTTTACAACATGTTTTTACTTTGCCTTGCACATGGTAGTTGTAGAATCTGAAGAATACAACAAAGCAAGCCCCTCTGTTTGATATGTTTTGATTCTCTATCTGTTCCATGCTAATATCCCATGGGTCCAATTAAATCATGTAGGTGATACAAGATAAAAATTGTTTTATTGTTTGTGGTTGAGGGAATATTGTACAATCTACCACATATTCATTTTTTGTATTTCTGTATGCATGATGGAGATACTAACATTTGTAAACGAACCATAGATTCTCAAGTAGCTATTAAGTGATTGGAGATATATAAAGTACTTTGTACAGTGCAGAATGCCTACTTTCAACTGACATGTGTGTAACCACAATCATAGAGCCCCTAGCAATTAAATCCAGAGACATTCTTTAACTTCTTGAAAAATCTAAGTTGTCAACGTATTTTTACTATAAGTCTTAACTCACTGACTACTTTCTTTTACTGGGTTATTGTACAATACTATTGTGTAAGTTGAAAAAACTTAGTTCATTTTTATCAAGTGCTATTTTAAACAAACTAGAGGGACAGCTTTTACCTAGGCAGTCTGGCTAACTCAGTTGGTAGAGCATGAGACTCTTAATCTCTGGGTTGTAGGTTCGTGCCCCAAACTGATCACCATTTTGTTAACAAACGCTGCTCATTTGTTTTCTGGTTGCCCAGACCTGAATAATCATACAGAAACTATATTATTTACAATGCCATTTGACCAATAACTTAGAAATATTTTTAGCTACCTTTTATATTTTAAGTTAGCACATTTTTATTAATCTGTGTATCACCATGAGATTGTGGCCTACTGGTAAGATTCTGGCAGCATCTTTCTCCTTTGGCAGCTACATGGCATCTCCCTGATGCTGCTTATGTTCTCTTTATATCTTTGTTTGTATTTTCATTAGCCAAAACAGCTTTATTCATCAACCAATAAAAGTAACACATACACAAAAAGGACATTCACATCATTTAGTTATTCTTCTATTGTCATGACAGAACACCATTACTAAAGTATTTTATAAAATAAAAATAAAAAAGAAAGCACTTAATTTGTGGATCATATTTCCAAAGGGTTAGTTAATTACTGTTATGTGGAAGAGCATAGCAGTAAAAGGCAGGCATGGCACCGGAGCAGCATCTTATAGCTCGCATTTGATGTAGGGGAGAGGGGGAGAGAGAAAGCATACAAACTGGGAAATGGAGTGAGCTTTTGAAACCACAAAACCTATTTCCAGTGACACACATCCTCCAAAAAGGCCACACTTTCTAATCCTTCCCAAATAGTTCCATGAACCAAGCATTCAACTTTATGAGCCTATGATGACTATTCTCATCCAAACCACTACACAGAAATTTTAACAGACCACAGTAGCTAAAAAAAAAAAAAATATTGGGTTTTTTATGAAAACCCAATATCAGTACTTCAGAGTGAGTTTCTTAGTTATTGGTCTTATGCTGGATATCTGAGTAGATTTTTAAAGCATACTCACGAAGTTCATTTCTAGTTAGAGTTTTAATGCTGTGATAAAATGCCATGACCAAAAGCAACCTGGGGAGGAGAAAATGGTTTATATTATCTCACATTTTCAGGGAATAGCCTGTTACCAAAGGAAGTCAGGGCAGAAACAGAAGCAGAGAGCATGCAAGAGCACTGCTTATGGGCTTGCTCCTCTTGGATTGCTCAGCCTGCTTTCTTATAGCACCTCGGACCACCTTGGTACCAGGGGTACTGCCCTACTGTGAGCTGGACCTTCCTAAAACAAGCCACAGGGTTGCCTTTAGGCCTATCTTATAGGAATATTTTCTTGATTGAGGTTCCCTCTTCTGAAATGACTCCACCTAGTGTCTGGTGAACATAAAACTAGCCAGCATAGTCCACATTACATTCATCAGCTTATCAGAATTTCAAGAGGTTTCACTTGACTGAGTTCTAACTCATAAAGAAGCCATCAACGCATCACTCTAGTATGCAAACTCAAAATGTCTGTAGTTTCTCCTCTTTCAGTATATTTCTGGAGGCAATCAGCAAAGTCAAAATCTGATCCTAGCGCCTGAGTCTTAGATAACCTTGTGAATTGTTTTATCCAGTGAAATACAATAGATGCAATGTTGTGTAAGTTCTAAGCCAAGTCAACTAGAGGCCTTTCGCACTGTTGTTTCTGGAGTGATGTAACAAACAGAACTGGTTTTGTTTGTAGAAGATAAGAGATCAAGTGGAGGAGAAACATAACTTACCACTTAGTGTAAGCTAGCTGCTGGGAGTAACCCTTTTAGAACCATCATTGTCTAGCTAGATATAACAGGAACTACAAACAGGCACATGAGTGACTGCCACCACAATCAGTCAAACCTACTGGGGCTATGAGAACTGATCAGCCACAAGTCACCTGACCGACCCCTTATAAGATGTTGATGACCTTCTACCCTATATCTATATTGCTGTGTTTTGGCAGATGAGGAAATAGAAGCTTTGCCAGGAAATTCTGAGATTTTTTGTCATTGCATAGGTCAGAGAGTCTTGACTTGCTACCCTCTTTGCCTGAGGTTACTACATCCATGCATTCAATACACAGCTGCTTTGCAGTACAAATATATATATATATATATATATATATATATATGCTATGAAATGTGTCTCTATTGTCAATGTGCCATGCAAAATGGCATAATTTCAAGTCACAACAAGCTAATGTTTATTTACATCATAAATTGTGAGATCTTCATAATAACAATTTAAACTCGTATTCGAGCTCTCTTTTTTTTCCATCAGAAAAAAATGTGAAAAATAATCTACATGGTCACATTAATCTTCAGCTGAGGATACTATATCAAAGAAGAGTATCTAAATGACAACTTAAACTTGGTCTCAAATTTTTTACCTTTCAGTGAGAAAAGTAGACAGTGTTTCTATCCCCTTGTATCTGGGCAGACTCTGCTTTCATCAACAGAATGTGGTGAAAAATGTCAGTCCCATATGTTAGGAAACTGGCAGCTTCAGTGTTGTCTGCAGGCTCCTATTGCTGGTTTGGGGGGCTCTCAATTTCAGTACCTTCACCTAGCATGTGAAAACTGCAATGACCCCACTAACGCAAGAGTTTGAGAGACCCAAAGGAGGAGAAGATCCAAACTAAGCTCAACCTTCAGACTTTTCTGATGTCTCAAGTATGGACCTTTCTAGCCAGCTTAGCTGCCTACTTATATATGAGTGCCCCCAGGCAGTGTCACATAGAGCAAGTAAGTCTGACTTCTTGAATTCCTGAATACAGTCACTAGATACTGTAAGTGTCTATTGTTCAGAGTCATTCTGCTTTGGGGTAGCCTATTACACATTCATAGATAAGGAGAATAATTTAGCACAAGACAGGCCCTAGGGACACATGGTGACTCCAGACTGTGGGGATTTCCTGGGTATAGGACTTTCATTGCTCAAACCTGGAAAGTCCCAGGTAAAAGAGGAGGAGCTGATAGAGCTTAATGCATGCCAGAGATTTTTCTCTGTTGCTGTGTAATCAAGCAAATATCAACAACTTCTTTGTGATTATTTCTAACAAAACTGACTTAAGACCAACAGACTCATACTGATGCATGAGGTGAAGCCGTTTACAGGTGGAAGGAAAGCGTACAAGATGACAATGTTGTATTGTATAGAGAAGGTTGTACTGAAAACAGTTCTAGGTGATTTTCCTCATTTAGAAGACAATGGGTTTGACTTTTCTTGAAATTCTTGCACATGAATTGGGATAGTAGGGGAGTAGTGTAACCTGAGTGACATTTCAAACAAGTTACAACAAAGCACTTTTACTGAACATTTGAATTATTTTTGTTATCATGTATTAATAAATATTTTCCCATTTTACTTAAATTGGGATCTACTCAAATGTTATTTAGGAATGATTTTTAGAGTATATACAACAGCTCCCTTAATAATTTTCTAAATACAAATTATAGATCTAATCACACTGTAAAGTAATTTTGACTTTGATTTTCATAATTTCAAATATGATAATTCATGAAGACTTTGGAAAACTATGAACAGAAGCACAACATGAAAGGAATGTTAATAGAATTGGGACATTTTATGTTTGCCTGCTGTGTAGTCACTTGTGCACAAAGCAGGATAAAAGGAATCTGGAATTGGACTAACCAAAAAGATCAGAAGATTTTAGACCCTCCTCATCGAGACTGGCACACTGTCCAGTGCCAGGCCAAACGGCTCAGGGAAAAGCCCTTTTCATAGACTTAGAAAGCCAAGACACACAAATGTTTTTAACACTTTGAACTACCACCATCAAATTGATTTGCATATATACATATATGTATTTATATGTATGCATCGTCTGTATTACCTTTACAAACTTTGCCAGAGCACAGATGACATTCTATGCACTATTTTTTTTTTTTTTATTTTCGAGACAGGGTTTCTCCATAGCTTTTGATTCCTGTCCTGGAACTAACTCTTGTAGACCAGGCTGGCCTATGCACGATTTTTTAAATGAGGAATGGATTTAGTTAATGTTAAATATTCATTTGAGAAGCACTTGTTTATCTTAAAGCCTCACATTTGTTTTCCTCTCTGTGCACATGTGTCTGTGCACATATGTGTGCCCGTGAGTGCAGAAGGCAGAAGACTTGAGGGACCCTGAAGCTGGATTGGCAGGAAGTTGTGAGCTGACTGACAGGGGTCTTTTGGAAGAGGCACCAGCACTCTAAACAACTGAGCCATTTCTCCAACGTGACCCCCGCCCCCAACATCCTTCCCCACACACTTAAAATTTATATAGTTTTTTCCTGATGTGGGATTTCCCTCTTTATGCTGTGAATATCATTGGTTAATAAAGGAACTGCTTCGGGCCTATAGCAGAGCTATAGGGGAAAACTAAACAGAATGCTGTGAGAAAGGAAGAGGCGTTAGAGAGAAGCCGTGTAGCCCCGCTGGAGCCAGACTGGACAGAACTTTGGCCGGAAAGCCACAGCCATGTGGCAATTCACAGATTACTAGAAATAGGTTAAATTAATAGGTAAGAGTTAGCCAATAAGAAGCTAGAGCTAATGGGCCACGCGGCGATTTTAATTAATACAGTATCTGTGTGGTTATTTCAGGGCTGAGCAGCTGGGAATGAAACAAATGGCCTCCCTACATTTTCCTTTGCCTATTTATGTCCTATGCTTGTGTTTTGAAAGAATTAATTCATGCTCATGTTTTAAAATTACTCCCCATTGGTCCCCCCCCACCAAGTATATTCACCTTTACTTCCAGCACTGATGTGTTCATCCTACTAGGGGATGGGACAATTTAGTACAGCAATGAACTGATAAGACTTTCCTAGTGTGAAGTGGTTTCGTAGTCTAGGCCTCAGTTCACATACTAAGTATGCCTTTTAAAAAAGTAAGTAAAAGCACTTGTCTTGCAAGGTGTTTTTTGTTTGTTTTTTTTTCATATTCGATTTCGTTATTTCAAATCGAATGTTTCTGACCTGTGTAATTATGACGGCCTTTAGAGAAACGATTCACACCTGTGCTTAGCCATTACCCATGTGCTAGCCTGAACCCAATTTCCCCTCTCTTGTACCATGTGTTGAACTGTATCGCGACCTCCCTCCTTTTGGGCCTTGTCTGTTCTGCTCAGGAGGGTGTCCTTTGAGAGAGAGGAGTCTGCTTCAGATGGATCCAGCAGAAGGAATTTGGAGCCTCTAACCCTGTCTGGGTCACGGCTGCATATAAACACTTTCCTGTGTTCCCTAGAATCCACAGGGTCTGCTGGACCCTAGGGACTTGGAAACTGAGCCTGTGAGGAGTTGCTAGAAACAGCAGGCTTTCCCACCTGGACTCCCCACCCTGGGTTGGTGGGGCCTTAGGGTGCGTGTACATTTCAGACACCAAAAAGAGATCAGTTCCTGTGCTGAAAGGCAAGCCTGGGGCAGTGTTTGACAGAGCTGGGGACACCAGGAGGGACAATTACCACGTAAGTGGTTCTCACGCTGGGTCTGGCACTGGGTGCCAGCTCGCACATTAACTCCTTTGACGGCACTTTCGTCAGTTCACTCAGCGTTCTCAAGGGATGGCTTTGTCAATTGTTTGGCTGACTGCTATGTTGACAATCGATAGCCCCTGGATGCCAGCTTAGCCTGTCTAATAAGATAGAGGCCAATGTGAAATTCTAGACCCAACTGCGGGCGCGGTATAGAGTGGCTCCGGCTCTTTTCTCTCTCCTTTTCCTCTCTTCTGAATGCCAGTGACTCTTATCAGTTCACCTCTTTCCTCCTCCCAGGCTTGGGAGAGGGGGTGCTTGCTGCCTGAGCTGCTTTTGGGTAGGGCAGTGCAGCCGCAAAACCAGGTCCGGGATGTTGAGCCTGAATGTAAGCACATACGCTTTACGGCATTAAGAAGATTGCAAGCAAATGCCGGTGTTTAGGATATTGTCTGTGTCAGTCCTGGTAAGCAGCACTGATGGAGTGTGCAGAGGAGTGCTGACTCCTCCAGCATATAGCCTCACCGAAGCACATAGTCCAGTTCCCTGATACTGGTCAACAGTGGCAAAAGAGAGGAGTGGAAACTGGAATAGAATCCTCCAGATCCCTTAGCAGGCTCTTAGCGTCTAGGAAAACCACATTCTCAGCATCGCTGTGATGCCAGGTGTAAACCCATCTCTTTCTGACCCCAACACCACTGTGAGCTTTCTGATTTGCTCCTATTGCAAATTCTCAGGACAAATCAAAATTTAACTGACTCATTTTAGTTACCATATGAAGCAAGCAGCCTTCTGAAGCTTATCAAATGAAAAGGTTGGGGAGAAGTTTTTGTTGAATTCATTGGCATGTTAACCCAATGGAAGTACTAAACTTTAAAAAAGTTTTATCTTACACATTTAAGAAAGGTTTTCTGATTTCAAAAATCAAACAGAATGGCTCCCCATGCTTCTACTAAATAAGGTCATTTCATTTCTTGTTCCATTCATTTCTTTTTCTTTTTGGCTTATGTGTTGTTGTTGGTATCCGATCTTGATTTGAGGCAATATCTGGCTAGGTAGCCCTGTTGATCTGGAACTTGCTATGTGAATTGAGTGGCCTTGATGAAGTCCTTCTGACTTTGTTTCCTAAAGACTCAAATTAGAAGATTATGCTATGATGCCCAACCTAAAATAATTTAAGTTCTATCAAATCATTTCTTTAGAAAGGTAAGGGAAAACAATGGGTATGCTTATATACATATATCATTATTAATATTTCAGGCTTTATAAATCTTCTATTCCTATTACTGCATCCTGACTTATGCATAATTTCCATTATCTCCAAGAACTTAAGGTGTTAATATATCTAGCTGATAAACAACAGAAAATTGGATGTGTGGTGGTAATTTATTCCAGAATTTCAATAATTCTTCCATTTTTTCTTTTTTTTTTAAATTTATTTATTTATTAAGGATTTCTGCCTCCTCCCCGCCACCGCCTCCCATTTCCCTCCCCCTCCCCTGATCAAGTCCCCCTCCCTCATCTGCTCTAAGAGCAATCAGGGTTCCCTGACCTGTGGGAAGTCCAAGGACCGCCCACCTCTATCCAGGTCTAGTAAGGTGAGCATCTAAACTGCCTAGGCTCCCCCAAAGCCAGTACGTGCAGTAGGATCAAAAACCCTTAGCCATTGTTCTTGAGTTCTCAGTAGTCCTCATTGTCCGCTATGTTCAGCTAGTCCTGATTTATCCCATGCTTTTTAAGACCCAGGCTAGCTGGCCTTGGTGAGTTCCCAGTAGAACATCCCCATTGTCTCAGTGTGTGGGTGCACCCCTCGTGGTCCTGAGTTCCTTGCTCGTGCTCTCTCTCCTTCTGCTCCTGATTTGGACCTTGAGATTTCTGTCCGGTGCTCCAATGTGGGTCTCTGTCTTTGTCTCCTTTCATCGCCTGATGAAGGTTAATATTCAGGAGGATGCCTATGTGTTTGTCTTTGGATTCACCTTCTTATTTAGCTTCTCTAGGAACATGAATTATAAGCTCAATGTCCTTTATTTATGGCTAGAAACCAAATATGAGTGAGTACATCCCATGTTCCTCTTTTTGGGTCTGGCTTACCTCACTCAGGATAGTGTTTTCTATTTCCATCCATTTGCATGCAAAATTCAAGAAGTCCTTGTTTTTTACTGCTGAGTAATACTCTAATATGTATATATTCCATACTTTCTTCATCCATTCTTCCATTGAAGGGCATCTAGGTTGTTTCCAGGTTCTGGCTATTACAAACAATGCTGCTATGAACATAGTTGAGCATATACTTTTGTTGTATGATAGGGCCTCTCCATTTTTTCAATAATTTATTTTTTTCACTGTGGGGATATTTCTCTATCATTGAGTCACATCCTCAGTGTTCTTTAAGTGGTCTTTTAGATGCCCCCAACCATGCTTTTTTTTCCCCAGGAGTTAAGGTATTGGTCCGCAAACTGGAGATGCAGTTATGGCCATCTGATATTAAGGGGAAGAGCATTTTAAAATGCATTTGCTGCTCACTTCCACTTGCTTTGCAGAACCTAATACATCCCTCTCTGATAGCATCGAGGGGAATTAAGGCCCTCTTTTTTTTTTTTTTTTTAGCAAATGCTTTTCACAGTTCAATACCCATTCCCATTGCTCCTATAATATTCCACTCCAATTTCCCCGTGCTCAGTGTAGACCGTAGAACTAGAGGAGCTTAATTTCTGATAAAAAACACTTTCATCTTTTCTTATTACGTTTTATCACCTCTTTCTAAATGTTTGCAAGCCATTATCATTATATGAATGTCTCAGTGGGAAACGGTTCTGTGCTGTGGAGTTGAGTTCCTGAGATATGAAGTACAAACTGTCCTGTCCTACAGTTTTCACCCACTTTCCTCTCTGTGAATCAAGAGGCAGCCAGTGGCTTAACATATGAACCAGAAACAAACAGCAAAAGGCAGGCATCAGGGGCTCTAATGTGACTGCAATAGAAACCATTGTTTAAGGCACTTCCTGGGAATTATTTAAGGATTATGGTGTCAAAATTGCTTAATCCATAGGAAATAGCTCAGGCCTTCAACTCACATCAGCAAATATGTATTAAGTGCTTACTCTGTGCCCAGGATTGAGTCAAGCACTCTACAGGAACAACAATAAAATGAAAATTAACTGCTTTCTAAGCAAAAGTTTCAGAGGTTTCTACTGAAAGTTGTAAAAAGTGGGAGGAATGCATCTGTGTGTGTTCTTTTCTTTTCATCTTGTACGATTCAAGAGTCTTTTCATCGTTAAAGAAAACTGGCTGCCTTCTTCCAGCAGATATCAATTGCCTATAGCTCCTTAGCTAGGGGTGGGACTTTGTTCCCATCTCCCCTTTCCATGCTGAGATTTTTGCCTAGCTTGAGCCTGTGTGGGTCATTTGTATTCTGTCACAATTGCTGTGAGTTCATATATGCAAGCATCTTGCTGTTGGTTGCACATATGATGTGGCCCCAGGTATAAGTCATCTACACTTTGGCGGAAGGCCACACTCTTATTACTGAAGATACCAAATACTTGAATCATGGTGCATGAGAAATCAGATTGGTATGTAGTGTATATGGGCAGCACAAATTGTATTATCTCTATAAATTTTAGAGACAGGACACGAAATTGTGTGGGTGGGAAAGAGAAATGATAGAGGAGTATGGGAGGGGGTAAATATGATCAATATATATGAAATGTCCAAAGAACAAATAATCATGAGGAAATATTTTATAACATCCATAAAACTACATAAAGTTACTTCTGTGGACAAAATAGATATAAGTAGTAATTTCTTATCTCTTCTTTGAAGAAAATCATTTTTATTTGCATAGGTAGCAACTATTATTATTTTCTTTTTTGAATCAATAATACAATAAAATGATCATATATCACAAAAAGAGTCTTTTTCATCTCTCTTTAGCTCCCCCTTAAACAAACCCAAACTTTCATTTGTTCTAATTATTTTAGTTTTAAGGACAAGATACTCTGATGGCTTTGAAACCCAAGGACTTAAAAATCAGTATCTGTCAGAGGCAGAAGAGGTGGCAAAGGGAGGAAGACAAAGAAAAGGGAGAGAAAGAGGTGGAAGAATGGAAGGACGAGAAGGAGGAGGAGGAAGAAGAAAAGGATGTGGAGAAAGTTTAAAAAGAAAGAGGAGGTGGGGGCTGAGCGGCAAGAGGAAGAACAGTGTTGTGAGGCTCTTGGATATATTAAAACACTTTAAGGAAGACGTAGGGGGCATGGGTGGGAAAGTGAAGTACACGGCTGTATCCTAAAGCATTTACTACATCAGAATACAAAACTAGATTAAAATCTGAGGGAGACGTTTGAGCCTCTACTATTTAGAAATTATTTACTCATGTTTGCTTTTACTTTTCTTATTTTACAAAAATCAAAAGACCCCTAAGTTTTTCATTAAATTACCTAGATAAGCTCTCAGGTTTCTCGATCCACTCCCACAGTCCTTTTAAGACAAATTCAACTAAGCTTGTTGTTTTAAAAGGTTTCTAATCACAGGAGACCCACATATTCAACTTTGCTCATTTCCTGTGCCAATTAAGAGACAAGGGTGGATGTCTCCCTACTGTTAGCACAAGGAATTCCAGGGACTGACCCTTTCAAACTTGACTCCCCAGTCCCTGGGAAAGCGGCATTGACTTTGGAGAGAGACAGGAAGGTGGGAATCCTGAGGCCCTGTGTCCAGGAGCCTGAGAACCAGAAAACCAAGGGCATTTATAGGCAGGGAGTAGAAGCATAGGAATGAAGATGTTTCCCATTCACTTCTGAGTTTAATTCTTTAGTAAAACGGTGTCCAGGCCTAACACAATATCAAAATCACCTTATTTTATTGGTAATCAAGGAAATCCTGAAGACTTGTAAGCACTGTGTAGGCCGAAAGGATCTAAAAACCTGGATCCTCAGAGGCCAAAAAAAGAAAAGATAAGCTTTCAAGGTTGTCTTGAGAGACCTGGAGTAGAGAAATGTGATAAACTGAGGAGCTGAGGATTTTCCCAGAGGCCTGGGCCATAAACACAACTGCTCTCTCTTTTTCCCATATACAATGGGAGCTTTAACAAAATGGGGAAAAGGACTCTAAAAGAAAATGCGCGAAACACCTAAGGCAGTCAGAAGAGATGGGTACATGGGAATGGCCGAATCCAAATCAAATTTAAAAAGGATAAACAAACAAACAAACAAAACTTCTTTCAGATCTTTCTTGGAATGATTAACAGAGTTCTCTTTTGTGACTAAATCTATGAAACTTTCCATTCTATTGAATTTTATCTCTGTAGTCCAAACATATCTGTTATATATTGACAGAGTAGGTATGCCTAACCTACTGGCTGGTTTGCTACAACCATGGTGGTTTAAAAAAACAAAAAAAAAACGTGATTTATAATTTCTTCCAAGTCTATGGGTGGCCTAGGGAGCTATCCTGATTTGGGCCACGCATTTGGATTTGAGACACGAGGAAGGTCAGCAGGTAGGAGGGTAAGGTATGTCCTTGGTCCAGGTCTGTGTTTTATAGAGGGTTTCATTTCTACTCCACACTATCTTCACTCCTTTAAGACACTAACCAGGGTTTGTTTCCATAGCGGACTAGAGGTTTAAGTGCCAACGTTTATGTAACAAGTTTCAAAGATAACAACTATTACTTTCTATTACTGCTCACAAAGTCTAATGAGGTTCAGCAGACATTGGCTAAGAACCTGCCTCTTGATAGGAGCAGTGGCAAAGTCACATTGCAAAATGGGGAGTCCAGGGAGATTGCAAATTGAGCTACTTTTGCCATCAGTCTCTTGTATCCACCCTTTGTGGATTTGTTGATATATGATCTCCTGCTTCAGACTGCCCTTGCTTTGAACTTCACTAGAGATTGTGAATGAGGGAACCATGTCTTCAAGGAATTAGTTAAACCATGAAGATTAAAACTTAATAGGGTTTAACAACATATGAATCATATTCTTTAGAATATCTTTTATTTGGGGCACTGATAGAAAAGCAGCACCCACAAACCTTGTATGTTTTGTTTGCAGAAATAGTTTACATAACACTTATTAACAACATCACTTTCATCTCAACATAAAACCAGTTTGGGTTTTAGGTCTCAATCCTGTGTTCCTATCCTGCTGAACTATTGCAATTCATCAACATCTAGTATTGGGATTCCGTATTCTTCTGCAGGAATTTAGCTATCTATAAAAAGAACAATAAAAGTCTTTGAGATATGTTTTTTATCACAATTTATGTCCATGTAATATTTTCAAGTTGATTAATGTTCAATTTCAGAGACAAACAAGGAAAGTAGATTCCTTCCTAGGGTACCAATAGATCCGGCTCGCTGAAGTTTCAGCCCTTATGGAGTCTTGACTTGAAGAACAGGGCAAATGTTTCTACTTCTGGCTGTCCAGATGTAGATATCTAGCCATTAGTGATAGCCGGGATCCTATTGTCTCCCAATGGGTCACTGCTTAATGTTTTGCTACTGAGTGTGGTAATTTCTGGGACATGGTAGAAGTTTAAGAGGTTCTACAAATTAGGAGGAAGTTAAGTCACTGGGAGTGTTCCCCTGATTGGAATATGGAGGCCCTGTTTCTCTCCCTCTCTCTTCTCTCTCTCCTCTCTCTCTCTCTCTCTCTCTCTCTCTCTCCCTCCCTCCCTCCCACTCAAATGCCATGCTGTAAACAGGTCATCTCTGTCACTTACTCCTGTCCCATGATATAGTTTGCCACCCATACTCTTGCTCCTTGTAACAGTCACAGACTCAAAGCAACAGAACCAAGTCACAATGGATTAAAAACTTCTGATGAGGCGAAATAAACCTTTTTCTTCAATAAGTCCTTTATCCCTATATTTTGTTGCTTTCATGTTTATGGATTGAATGTGAAATGCTTCCCACAAGCTCATTTGATAGGACTTTCAAATTCTAGCTTCAAGTACTAGGTTGTGAGGGTGTAGATACTTTAGGAGTTAGAGACTAACTGAAGGAAATGACTTACATAAGCCTTGAAGTTTCTAGTTCTAACTTACCTTTGGCCCTCTCCTTCCTACTGTTCAGATATGAACAAGCTCCTACCACCATGCTTTCTCCAATGTGGCAGACTGTATTCTCTCAAACACTGAACCAAAATAAATAAGGAAGTTCTCTGTTTACCTTACTCCTGTTAGAATATTTATCTTAGTAATTAGAAAAATATCAAATACAATATTACAGCCTCTTGGGGGTATTTCTTATTTCAATTTATCCCTTGTCCACCAAGGCTCAACCCCTTATTTTAACTCACATGGGAACGGCAAACTCTAATAAGTGAAGAACCATGACTGTCCTGTAGATTCTGCTTATACCCTGCCCCAGATTCTTTAGATGTACTGCTATATGCTATCTGCTTAAAATAATGGTAAGGAGAAAGTATAGAAAGACAAGAATATGTCAAAAGTTCTATCCCAGATTGTCTTCCGTGGCTTATGTTTTTGGTGTGCACCATGTCTAGCTCTTGATCACTTATCACTGACTTTCTCCTGCAAATTGCTCAGAATGGAATAGAGTGGTCTCACTCAACATGGAGAGGTATCAAAGAGAAGGTCACAGGTGGTAATAATATAGGCAGGCTCATAACAAGCTTTTTGAAATATACCCCAGAGCTGCTAGATGAAGTAGTAGATACAAAATGTCTGCCTAAACCCAGCCCTTTGTCTGACTTTAAGTATGAGCCAGCTGTTCATCAGCCCCAGGAAACAAGCCGAAGAAAAGCTAATTAGATGAAGATGTTTCAAGGCTGAACAAGAGGAGGATGGTATTTTGACGCAGAGAGTTGGCTGCCTGTATCATAAAATCTTTCTTCCTCTCTGTGCACCACAACCGTTTTCAGCAACTTCAATGGGAGCCACTCATCTCTGTAGCCACTCAAGAAGTTGTAATGTGTGGTTCTGACTCAATTGTCTGAAAACCTGTGAGGCAGACCTGGCTAGAAACATGCTAGGAGAAGAGATCATGCCTGGTGAGACTGTAATTCACAAACTTCTAGAAACTGGCCTTCTCGGAGTCTCCCATGTGTCAGGAACTTGCCACTAGGTAAACACTAGTGAAGAAAAGCCATCTGGCTGGTGCCCTCAAGCACTTACAGTCTAGGCAGAGACCAACACAGATGGCTGAACACTTGGCTTGAAACCATCTTTGCTAAAATAGCTTGAAAGCTATTACCATACAATAGACATGAATCTAAGGCTCTCAAATGTTGAGCAACTCATCTGGAATACAGCTTCTCTCACCCCTTTAAGGCTCACATAATCTTAACTTTCTTCTCATGAGAGACTATTTACTTTTAAGACTACCATTATTCTGTTGCATTTACATTCTATTAGGGCAAAGGAACTTTTTAACGTAAGTTATTAGTTAGTGGTGTCAATCTCAACGTCATTTTCAACATTTGGGGTAAAAAAGTAGGGTGACAATAGAATGATTGTGTGTTAAAGGAAGAGGCATAGCAGCTAAGATTTAAAGAAACCAATGAAGGATTAAAATTAAATGAAGAGATGAAATAGAGTGTGAAATAAGCATATACGAAAATTGGCTGTTACATCCTAGTAAATTATTACCACAATGATAGTAGCCATATCGTTTCCAAAACATCCTCATTTTTTCTGGAACATGCAATAATCCATATTTCATGTGAACATCCTCAATTTTTTAAGCTTGAAAAGTTATTGTTTTGTTAGGGGAATATTCTAGATCACCCAAAACATGTCATTGGGGTAGATATGGCCTTGGACAGCCAATAGGCCTCTAGAACAAGAGCAATGATACTGCACTAGGGAATGCATTCATATCTCTACTGCTAATGAGAATGTAGACCTGTTGGGTAAAATGTGAAATTGAAGATCCCTCTCTAAAACTAAAAACCCAGAGAAAACGTTTGAGAAGTTATTTATGAACCCTGCTCTGTCTGGATGAATTATGATCCTTTATATCTTGGATTGAGTCATGTTAATGTTCCTCTTTAAATGGTAGGCCCCTAATCCCATACTCATCAGAGGTGAGCTGAAAATGCTGGTTATATGAAGGAGCCAAATTTTCAGCTGCCTTCTAACAGAGTTTCCCAAAGCAATAGATCTGTTCAGTGAGGCCTTTCTGGTTCAACTCAATGAAACCACAGAAAATGTCCAAACTAAACTCACTAAGATGAGATGCCAATGGATAGCATATTTTTCTTCTTTGAATGCTGTGGCTGAGGAAAATATCTGCAGAGTCCCAGTCTTTGTGTCCTCAGTGTTTTGGGGAACTAAGTCTCTGGCAGGACTTTGCTTTGTCAAACACATGCTGTATGTATGTTAGAGCTCATCTACTCATACTTGCCACAGTGAATTGTGTCTTGAAATGTTCATTTGTTCTATGATTGAGTAGATTTGCTCCTTTGAATATTTTAGATTCCTTTACAACCAACTCCTAAGGAGATCCCAGCATCAACTTATCTGCAAAGGTCCCACTCTTTCAGCTCTTTTCTCCACCTGGATGAAATTTTCATCATCATAGAACTACTCACACTCACTGACTTCTGTTGAAGTTAATTTGTACCTTGTCTTCTCAAAGAATGTACACTTGAGAAAAGAGATAAACTCACTACTTTGGTCTTATGGCTGCAGTAGTGTATGGTAGATACTGAAGATCACTGCTCATTGAGTGAATTATCATTGACTTATGAGACAGAAACTAAGATGAAACATGCACCTAGGTAAACAGAACTTGGCTGGGATTCCTCAAGCATCTGTTTCTAGGTATCATGCTAGATGTTAAGCATAAGCATGTGTACTGTCCCAAATCTACATTCCTGTGGACACTTTTACGTATCTTACATTTTATTGTTTGGGTTAGATTTCTTTGTAAAAAATGCTGTTTCTGTTATGTGCAAAGTGAGAAAATGTTTTTCTACAAATCACTCAGAATGTGTTTAGGCCAAGAGAAGAGTTTCTCTGAATTAACTTGAAGGTTCATTTGTATTTGTATTAAATAACATTTTTCTTTCAAAGATAATCAGATCTAAAATTTGAAGGAGATACTTAGGAGACTTTGGTCTTTATTTGGCAAATAATTCATTTGAATTTTGAGTCAGCTTTCTGTTTGTATCAATGTTCAACTTTTAATACTTACATTGTTTATTTTCATATCAGTATTTTACTTACTCTTTAGACTATATTTATTTAAACCTGTTATTATATTTGTCTTTTATATTTGATATATTCTTTATGACATCTTAATAAATCAAAAAGAAATACTATTTGTTACTACTTTTTAAAGCAGGAGTTCCAAGTATCAAATGCCTTATGCTAAAAAACACTGTGTAAAAAGAAAATCAAGTATCAGTCCTTTGAATTCAAGCCAAAAATAAATGTTTTAAAAGTCAGTATTGTATTCCAATATAGTGCATAGAGCGATGACATGGAGAGAGGAAGCGAATGTGAAGTAGAGTTGGGAAAATATTTAAAATCCGATTTGTAGCTATTCTGCTAAGTGATATTGATGACTGTGTCCATGGTCCAATTACTCAAGAACCATTGAGTACAATGAACTCAGTTGGATTCAAGACCTCAAGATATATTATCTTCAAATGATTTCTTTTATTGGGGATGAGGACTGGAACTATGCAGAGATAATAGCTAATTCATTCCAGTAAGTGCATGGCACAATACTCCATTAAAATAACCTGTGATCATTATGACTTAAGGCCTCACCATTAGAATCAAAGAGAATTTACTCATTGCCATCATTCTTCACGGCCACATTTGTTGTTATTAGATCTTCCCTTCTTGGCACACTCATTCTCTATAACTTCTTTATCAATATTTTCACACTTGTGAAACCGTTTCTCTGTCCTTAGAATTGAATCATTCTCTCCATCAGTTGGCTAGATTTTGGCCTTTTTTTCTTAATTCATAATCTCTTTAAAATAGTTTAACTACATAATTCTCCTTAATTACCACCATTATGATTTAGAATCTAATCTTTAGTTCACATCTTTAAATTTTGGAACATTTTATTAAGCATGTTAAGCTTGATTAAGTGCCTTAAAGACCTTATAAAACCATCTTTCCTAAAGCTAAGTTACAACATGGCCTTCATCTCATCTTTATATCCCAAATCATGGCATTATCTCATTATGGAAATTATTCTTCATTTCTGTGCCCCTCAATATAACCACAACTTTTTTGCTAATAAATCTCAATATTGTATATTTCCGAATTTGAATCCACTGCTTTAACTTAAACTACCATTTTACTCTTTATCTAAAATTGGTAATCTCTTTTAGCCCTGTACCAATTATATCTCCCCAACATGCTCTCTCAGAATAATTCAGAGTAGGTTAATTCCATGAAAGCTTCAAATACACATGTGGTCTCTTGTTGTTTTCTGGACCAAAAGTAAACATGTCCACCTCAACCTTTACTTACCTGTTCTTCACCAACTTCTTAGGTATCACAGTACACTGTTGTAGGAGGAGAAAGGGCTTGCTTTTGGTCCGGGCCACTCTACTAGCTTACACCCAAAATAATCACACAGAAATTGTATTAATTAAATCACTGCCTGGCCCATTATGTCTAACCTCTTTTTGGCTAATTCTCACATCTTGATTCAACCAGTTTCTAATAATCTGCATAAGGCGATGAAGTCATGATTTACCAGGAAAAAGTCTAACCAGTGTCAGCCTCAGGCAGGAGCTTCATGGCATCTGCCACACTGCCCTTCTTCCCAGCATTCAGTTATCTCTACTCTGCCTATCTAAGTTCTGCCCTATCAAAATGCCAAGGCAGTTTCTTTATTAACCGATGAAAACACAAATATAGAAGGACCTCCTATAATAGTACACTAGCAATGTTCTCTTCTTTTCTATGAATGGTATTCATTAGTTCATTTTTCACATTGGTATAAGAGAATTTTTTGACAGAAATGAATTAAGAGAGAAAGGATTGATGCTGGTTGTTGGTTCCCAAAAGTATATTTAGTCTATCAGTCCATTGTTGCTGATCAAGAAGTTAAGAAAAGGGAAAGGAATGCACCACCCATACTGAGAGCAAGTCTGCATTCTCAGTTAATACTCCCTGGGAAAATCCTCACAGATACAAAAGAGGTGTGCCTCACAAACCTCCTAACTGATCCTGAATCTAAAGTTGGCAGTGAAGCATTCATATAGTTCTCTCCCTCCCTCTCTCTTTCTCTCTCCATATCTTTTCTCTTTCTTTCTTTCTTTCTTTCTTCCTTTCCTTCTTTCTTTTTATTTTCCTCCCTCCCAACTCTTTCTTTTTCCAGTTTCTTAGTGTTTCTTCTCATGACAGGGTTTTTGATGTGCTACCATGTCTTAGAGTTTCTAAACCTTGACAAAAAACTATAACCATAGAGTGGGAATAGTTTATCTCATTTATAACTCCCAAGTCACAGGTCATCACTGGGGAAAGTCAGGACCAGGCCTCAAGACAGGAAACTTCAGATAGCAGCTGAAGCAAAGGCTATAAAAGAGTATTGCTTTCTGGCTTACTCCACATGATTTCATTAGCTTGCTTTCTGATACAACTCAGGACCATCTGCCCAAAGTTGTCCCAGCCTCAGTGACTTAGGCTCTCCCACATCAATCATTGATCAAGAAAATTCCTAACAGTTTGTCTACAGTCCAGTTTCATGGAAGCATTTTCTTAATTGAGAGTGCCTCTTCCCAAATTACTATAGCTTATGTCAAGTTGACATAAAACTAACCAATGCATATGTTTCCCAACCCATTCAGGGTTTTCTCTCTACCTAATTAATTCTTATTTATTGGAGCTGCATAAGTGTCCTGACAGTTAATAGCTCTTGCTACACTTTCAGAGGACCAGTTTTAATTTTTGGAACCCACATGTTGGCTCACAGCTGTCTGTAACTCCAGTTCCAGGGAATCCAACACCTAATTCTGCCCTCTGAGTTAACCAGGCATGCATGGTGAGCACAGACATACATACAAAAACCCTTACACATAAAAATAAAATAATATTTAAATTGAAAATAACTTACTTATACCCCAGATTACAGCTCAATGGCTACTTCCCAAGTTAAGTTATTGTCAGGGTTTTCTGTTCTGCCTCATTTCCACAGTCATTAAGTCCCAAAGAAATCACACAGAGGTCTACATTAGTTATAAACTGATTGGCCCATTAGCTCAGGCTACTTATTAACTCTCATAACTTATATTAGTCCATTATTCTTATCTATGTTAGCCACATGGCTCAGTACCTTTTTCAGTGAGGCAGTCACATCTTACTTCTTCTGTGTCTGGGCCAAGACTGTTAAGGAATGGGCTTCCTTCTTCCCAGAATTTTTCTGTTCTCATTGACCTGCCTCTACTTCCTGTCTGGTTGTCCCGCCTATACTTCCTGCCTGGCTAATGTCCAATCAGCATTTATTTAAAATATAATTGACAGAATATAGATCATTGTCCCACACCATTAAGTAATTCTCTCTTTTCTAATTAAACGAAATCTCTAAGAAGATTTCTTTTTAGCCTTTAACTCAAGTGAATTTTTTTTTTTTGGTTCATGACATTATTTTTATAATATTTATGGCTTATTATTGATGTAATATCTGTTTTTCCTCCTGGTTTATAAGTTTAATAATTCAGGAATCTTGTCTAGTTTTAGATCTACAATAAGTTTACTATAAATTATATACTTCATTAATACTGAAGAATGAAGAAATAGAAAGGATTGCTGAATAGTATTTACATTTGAACTTTTTACCAAAGTTCATATTTGGGACACGCATATCTTTGAGTCCTTAAAAATACTAAACCAAACAAGTGTTGTAGCCTGGAGCTGGTGTCCTTGTCCTACAAACTTGAAGATGCACTGGAACTTCATTCAGTAGACTGAATGGATGAAGGAATGCTACATGGAATAATCCTCTTGTACAATGTAAAGATTTGTCACTTGAATTGGCTTAATAAAATGTTAATTGGCCAGGAGCCAGGCAGGAAGTATAGGCAGAATGACCAAACTAAGGATGACGGGAAGGAGAAGGCTAGAGTGAGGAGTCCCCAACCAGACACAGAGGGAGCGATAGATGAAAGTGCCACGCTAAGAAAGATACCACCATGTGGCAAAGCATAAATAGAAATATGGATTAATTTAAATGTAAGAGCTAGTTAATAATAAACCTGAATTATGGGCCAAGAATATATAATGAATATAAGCCTCTGTGTGGTAATTTGGGAAATGGTTGCTGGGTAGTTGGGAACAGGCAGTCTCAACAAGATATGTGTACTTACAGAATGCAGCATAAGGAGACACAGGAAATCAAGAGGGGCATTGTTCAGGTCTTCTGGCTCTCCACCTCTGTACCTGATAAACTAAAGCATTTATTGAAAGGTCTCTGCTCCCTTGGTGATCATACATTTACAGTAGGAAACATGCAGGTTGGTGTTCAGGTTGGAAGTGAGAAAGAACAAAGAAAAGGGAAGGAAAGTGAATTTCATAAAGGAAAAAAAATTCAAGATTTCTAAAATCTGGCAGATAAAAGGTATTCTCAAAGAGATGTGGGAAATAGTTCTTTTACAATTTTTGTAACTCATGTGTAAACTCCCTGTGAGCACACATGGCCACTGTGTCCTAGATATCAAATGCTTGTCTTTCTTATAAAACTTCCAAATTATTGGTAGCCAGATGTGTCTCCCAGATTAATTCTTGCATTCAGGAACAATACATGCTTCCAACTGTCAATCTCTATCTGTTTTGCCTCACAATATAAGGTTATATATGTGTTGTAGTTTTGGGTTTCAGGTGAAAAAAGAAATCTTGTATTATTTTAGTTTTCAGACATGGTGTTTCATATCAATATCATTCATAGTAGCCAAAACTAGAAATAATCCATAAACTGATGAGTATACAATCAAAACATCTTGTATTCATAAAATATGTACCAATTAGTATATGAAAATGAGGTCTGGGAGACAGGATAGTGGCAGCTACATAAGGAAGAGGAGAAGTGATAACACATGCCCATAATGCCAATGCTGGGAAGGTGAATTCCCGAAGATCTCCAGGGCTTGCCTGGAAGTCAATCTAGCTGAATCATAGAGCATAAGAATAGCTGAACCTCAAAAAATAATTTGGAGACATGAGAACCATGATATCAGATGTTAACCTCTGACTTCCACCTACACAAACACACACACACAAAGTGCAATACGTATAAATCTGAACACATACACACACATAAAGAAATATATATATTTCTTTCATATATGTATGTATTTCATATATATATATATATATATGAAAGTTAAACTATCATGTAACTAAGAACTAAAAACAATGGAAAAAAGTAAGGATTGTATGATTTTGAATTTACATAGGATATAAAAATGCAAATTTATAGAAATAGAAAGTATATTAGAAATAGAAAGTATATTTCTTTGGTACCAAAGTAAGAATAGGGATTAACTAAAAATAATAAAAATGGAATTTTAGAGCTTGATACAAACATTCTAGAACTGGATTGTGGGGATGGATTGAAAGTTTCATGAACATTGAATATCATTAAATTATATGCTTAAATAGGTAAATATTAGGTATACGCATGTATATCATTGAAAGTGATGAATTAGATTTGAAATTAATATTTTGCTTCACCAAAAGACATGAGACTAAGCTTTCTATTTCTGACGACACCATGCTCTTCAGATACATGGCACAGATCCCCTGAGTTGAAACTGATCTGAACATCTCTTCCTTGAGGACTGGATTTTATAGTAAGGAACCACACAAACTTCCAAAGGAAGGAGGCAACAGATAGTACCACTCAGCTACATGCTTGTAAACTACAACAATGACCAGCATGGCTCAATAACCTTAAGGGTGCAATAGTGGTACATAGCCTGATGGTAACCAACAGCTCTCTAATTGGACTTAAGACCTGCTCAACAAGAGGAAAATCATTCCTGGTATTGGAAATGTAACCAACTGCCCCGGGCCAATGATGTCACGGATCATGGAGGAAAACCCACCACTGTAATTCTAATAAACGAGAATAATTTCTAACTCACTCTCAGTATTTGTCCTTGTGCCAACAGATATGTGTAGTCCTCTCCTGGAGTCAAGGACACTTCTCTTTGCTACAGAGACCATTGCAGAAAACCACAATCAATCACAATGTAGAGCTGTGGAGTTCAGTCCCAAGGAATATAAAGCACCTTGAAGGCTCAGGGAACATTGTGGAATAGGGGGTAAAAAGATTTGAAGAGACAAAGGATCAGAGAGTTTGCTGTGAGACTGTGTCTCCTAGTAATGCCAGAGGCTATACTCATTGAGTCTCACCAACACAACTGCCTAGGCAAGAGCTGAACAAGGACAACAGCAAAAGCCACATGGAAGTGGACCATGGAAAGCCCATTAGGACTTAAAACACTACAGGCAACTAAGGAATGCTGTGTGTAGGAGAAATATTTTTCCCAAGGGGAAAGCACATCAATTGGCTATCTCATACCATATGATCTGCTCTGAAGACACACTTGCAACAAATATTATAAAGACTGAGCAAATCATATTTCTATTTACATGTATATACAAATATGCATATGACAGCAATTAACAAACGAGGCCATGAAATTAAAACAGAGCAAGGAGAGGTATATGGGATGGTTGGAAGGGAGGAAAGGGAGGGGGAAAATGATGTAATTAGGTCATAACCTCAAACTCTAAAAGAAATTTTTGTTAAGTAAAAAAAGGGCCCTGTACCTTGACTGGGCAAAGCAGTAGAGCCTGCCCTTGTGGTGTGAGTGCAGGTGAGTTGGACCCAATGGTGGGAGAACAGAACTGGCCCTGCCCCTGGCTACCTGGTATATTGAGTGAACTCGCATAGGTAGGGCTGGATAGCTGCCCAGGTGTTGATGGGGGAAAGTTGGCAGGCTGACCAACCCAGCTACCACTCAGGCCCAGAACCAGGACTATGAAGTAGCCCACCCCAACACCACCTCCTTTCTGGATCTACAAATCCAAAGCTACAGGGTCTTCATGACACAAGGCAGTGAGAGTCGAGTACGGAGGGTAGAACAGAAGCGAGAGGGCTCAAACCAGACCAATGACTCATTGCAGTGAACACTTACAAGTAAATGTATATGGACTAGAGAGTGTACTGTGTAACTCAGTGGGCCACACTACACTACTACTTCCATCCTGAGTTTTCTTCTTTCTTTCTTTCTTTCTTTCTTTCTTTCTTTCTTTCTTTCTTTCTCTCTTCTTCTTCTTCTTCTTCTTCTTCTTCTTCTTCTTCTTCTTCTTCTTCTTTTTATTTTACTTTAGAAGGATTTGGAAGGGTTGCCAGTATAGAGGACAGAAGTGAGGGGACAGAGAAATGAGTAGGATTGGATATATGATGTGAAATCTACAATCAATAAAAGTTAAAAAATGTACTATTCTTTTAAGAACAAACAGACAATATGCAAAGCATTTTGGAAATCAATAATAGCAGCATTTGATTATGGCAGTGCAGTAGCTGCGTCTAGGACATGGAACTTTTTAAATTTGCAGCCAAAATCAGATTTGGGGATTTCTAATGAGTCCTTTTTGTTGTTTTTGTTAAACTTGGTTATTAGAGAAAAATGTCTGTCTCTACTGCAATGGTAGCCAACCAGACATTATCACCACTTGATTATTCCTTGTTCTAGGATAGCCTGTTGCATTTATCACAGGAAATTCAAGGTTGAAACTGGATCTCAGCTATGCATATCTGTGGCTTTATGTGTTTGTGTATAATAAATAGCCTTTGGTGCTTAGTGTCTACTTTCTAGGTTATAATTTGGCATCATTTAGATTTGCCTTCGCATTGCCCAGTAGTATTATGGTGCCTGCAGCTTTAAAAAAGAAATCACTCAGGAGGATAAGGGCCAAAGTTCCTACTAGAAGCTGTTGGGAGTGGGTAGGAAGGGGAAGCTTTTTGTTCAGCTCATGGAAAATGGACGTGTGTCTCATGGTGTCCACAGTTTAAATAAACATAAACTCTGAGCCAGAGATCATACCCATCATTTCCTCACTGCTAGCCGTACGAAACCAAAATATAATTTTATTTGGCTAACCCCAAAGTAGGATGTGGGTGCCAGCCTTGAAAGCCACATGATAAGGTTTCCAGCAGACACCACCAGGACTGGCTTGGTCTTGACCAGGGAAGTCACAGAGGCATCACTGCCGGCAGCCCATCACCGTGTTTAACAAACAGAGGCAACCATAACAACAGTGTGGAGAGAGTAAAGGGTCTTTGGCTGGCTGAGCATGGAGGCTGAAATGGCTGCGTATTATAACTCTGCTGAGAGAAATGACATCTTTAAAGAGGTGAAAGAGAGATCGGACCGAGGGAAGAAACATGACTGGAAGTAAGTATCCCTTCATCTTCCTAGGAATTGTGATGTCTACTGATCTGAAACCTGTTTAGAAAAACCGCTGGGTCTTCCCTAGTAAATCTTTTTTTTTTAATTTTTTTCCCCAAATAGTGATCATTAATAAACAAGGCAGTAATATTTTTTTGTCATACCATCAATGTCTCTTCCTTTGATAAGGAGAATTTGGGGCAGGGCAGGTGGGGGACAAAGAGCATTCCTGTCACCTCCAATTGTTAAGCCCCAAATCTGGATTTGCTGCTTCACAGGCTTCCACGGTGGGAAGTTCCCTTTATTTATTTACTGTGGGGTTGTTATTTTTTCTCCAGTCTCTGGAGCCAGGGAGGGATGAGGAGATGATAGAGTTGGGTGCCCTAAGTTAATGACTAGCTCTGTATTCACAAGCTCGTCTGCTTTTGTCCTCACCTGACGCCTCGGTGCTGCAGAGTGAAAATTAACTTTATTGAGGAGGGCCCTTCGGGTTCCTTAAAAGAATAAAAAAAAAAAAAAACACCTGCTTCCTTGGCTTGGAATGCTTGGACAGAAGGCACAGCAGCCGGCCACATTCGAATACTGTGTCCTCTGGATGTGAGGGCAGAGAGGGAGTGGCAGATCCAGGCAGAGGGAGGGTAGCTCAAGTTATAGCCCAGTCTACCATCAACAGCTCTCCTGCTCCAGGCATCCCCTTTTCGGCCACTCCCCCACAGAATCTGTGCATGACCCCCAGCGTTCTTCCCAACAATCAACTCCCCATAAGAAAGTAATCATCTTATGGCGAATTGGAGAAGAAGAAAAGTCAGTCTAGGAAAATGTTAGGATAATAGAAAACTCTTGAGTGTTGTAACCATCTGGTGTGTTGTGCTAACAAAGGGGGTGATAATTGAGTGCCCAGTAACTTCTTTTGCCTCTAAATAATGGTCACTCACCCTGATTTGTGTTCTTCACAAGAGTAATTCGCCGTCATTTCACACCACATCTGCAGCACATTTCCTCCCTCAATGCCGCCTTACATAGAAGTTACCACACTTAATTAAGTCCACATCATTCTCTTCCAAAGAACAGAAAAGTTTGTGTGGAGGCCCGAGTGGCAAAGAATCACAAATGAGACTTTAGTGATACTTGCTTTGTGGGAGAAATGGAGATTGATGGGAACTCCTGCCACCAGGGGTTGGCTCCTGGTTAGGGCAGGGTGGGGATATGCCCCGACAGCTTTAGGTTGGGCAACAGCTGTGGATAAGCTTAGGCAAGCAGCCTTGTGGCCAGGCTTGCTCTGGGAGGGGATGGGGACCCCATTGTCCCCTAATCTCGCTTTTGAAATTGTGCTACAATGGATTCGATCTGATTTCTAAGGTGCTGTCACCAGAGCATCATTAAAAGTCTTTTAAGAAACAGGAGAATAGACTAGATCACCAAAGGCGGCTTTGTCGGCCTCTCCCCAGCCTTTCTTTAACATAGCTCCCCATCCCCCTCACACAGAAGGGATGGAGCCTGCAAGTGTAGAATAATTAACATGGATGATTTTACTTTTTTTCCTTGAATCAACACCCCAAAGTTATTTCAAGAATGAAAGCACTATTTCCAAGATGGGAGTTTTCAAATTCTGTTTCGCCATGGCCTAAGAAGAATGATTTCACTTTCTTATTGGTAGACGTAAAGCCGATGCCCTACTAAAACGCTCACTTGCTGCTGCTGCTGCTGCTGCTGCTGCTGCTCTGTGTATGTGTGTGTTCGCGTGCACACGCGCGTGCAGGCATGCATGTTTCTTCCTACAAATGGTGAGCAGAGATTTAAAAGGTGTCTCCTCTAGAGGCTGTGTGAGCTAGGAAGCCTGAGCCTAATGAGGACATTAATCAAGGGAATCAGCACCAACGGATGAAAGCAGAGATTCTTCTAGTCTTCCAGTTATCTAAGTTATAAGTAAATTAGCAGCTCTTTATCCTCTCTTTAAATGATAAGGAGGGAGCCACTTTGGGGACATTTAAGATATTTCTCACAATAAGTGTCAAAATACCCTGAAAGCTCCCGGGGGTCCACCTCCCACACACAGTATGCCCTTCATTTGTTTATCTAAATGCTGACAAATTGCAGTATTTTAACAGCCTATCTGTAGGCTTGGCTTCATTTGCATGGCGTGCCCCCTATCTTTGAGTGGATAATGAGGCTCAACATAAAGCCCCCATTGAATGCTCTACAGAGCCCGACAGTGATGAATACTGAGCAGGAGAATTAGGTGCTGTGGAGAAGAATATGCTATTGTGTGTAACCCCTATCCTTTCATCTTCCCTGCTGCTCACTTTCAGGTCTTTCAAGGAAACGGCCTCCATCCCCTTTCCCGCTAGTGTCTTTTACTTCCCTTTCACTCTGAATGGGCACCATCTTCCAAATCGTCAGCTCAGCCCTGCGCTGTTTTAGTCACTCTAATTATGATCCCTGCTTATCCTATGAAATGCTAGAGGTTTCCTTTCACTGGGTGAGCCACTGAGAAAAGCCGTAAGCCATTGTCCCAGGAGCATTTGGCCATCCACCCACTGGATTCTCAGATACTCTCTTTTGCATTGCAGAATCCAGCCACCTTCTGTCTGCCACAGCCAGCTGCTGTCACCAACACAGCCTTCACAGAGTACACCCTCTGGGCAGGGATGGTGTTTTGGAAAGTTGAAGAGACAGGGTTATATTTTTTCAACCAAACTGAGCGAATATTTAGCATAGTTGCTATGCTATACAGGGAGTCTCTCTGGGGAAGAATGAATGCTTTCCCATCCTAGAAGGCATTCCTTATTACGATAAGTAGGCGAAGCAGTTTTTGTGATAAAATAAAGGACCTGCAGTACATGTTTGGTAAGATTCTGAAGATGCTCAGTGATGGCAGACTGATTTATCTTCAAGTGAGGAAAGCTGTCCAAGTTACAAGACAAACCTGTGAAGGAAACTTTCTTTCTTTTTTTCCTTCCTTCCTTCCTTCCTTCCATCCTTCCTTCCTTCCTTTCTCCAGTAAAACATTTAGGCTGGTACATAATACTTATTTCCAGGTTCCTCAACCTGTTTCATTTTAAAATGAAACATCATTCACAAAAGTCAGTGGTAATCCCCAGACCTCTGCTTCTTCCCACTCAGTTTGTTGTTTCCTGAAGTACAGTCCCCCTAATTCTCTAATTTCAACCAGTAATTCTTTTGGAAGATTTCCATGTAAGCTGGCCATGTAAGTATAGCCTAAAATTCTAGTTTCTTGAATTCTGCTATGCTCTGTCCAGTAAGGCAGAGAAGATTTTGGTCCTTCTAGACCTGAATGAGATGGTAGGAAAAACTATTGACCTGATGGGAAATGAGTTACTGAATAATGGCTGAGACTCCATCCAACCTTTGGATTTTGATCATGTGAAACCATACACACTATTCTGTGCTTGTTTTTTATTTGTTTGTTTGCTTTGTTTTGTTTTTTGAGGTAGGATGTCTTTGTGTAGCCTTGCTGTTTTAAAACTCACTCTGTAGTCCTGGCTGGTCTTGAACTCACAGAGGTCCAACTGCCTCTGCCTCTGGAGAAGTAGGATTAAAGGCGTGTGCCACCACCACCCAGTCTTTTCTGAACTTGTAATATTGCAACATCTCTAGTTATTTTATTATGAAACTTCATTGTTAAGGTGATTTTTTCAATTATTACTGTAGCATGTAACATTATAGAAAATATGGAAGTTAAGAAAATATATTTTAGTCCTAATCATTTCCAGCTTGCCAATTGATCTTACTTAATGCATTATTTATTGTGTATATTCCATCAATTTTCCAAATACATCAACAATAATTTTCAGGGATTTGTGTTCCTTTCTATTGACTCATTAAGGTTTTGTTTTTAGAAACCCATGGCTTATAGCATATATAATGATCTGAGGAGTATTGTTTACATAGATGGTGTTTCATGTCCACCAAGTTCTATGAAAGAAGGTGAACAAGAACAGTCCCACAGATAATGACAGGTTTGTATGTTCTTTCATGTATTCTGTGTATAAAAATTCATTAAAATGTGGAAAATTGGCACAAAAAATCAAGAATATATGTGTTCTAGTTCCAGATATATCTGGATGTAGGAAATATATCTGAATGTAGGAAAGTTGCTTATCCTGTCCAAGTCATCATCTTTTCAGCCTCAAAAGATGGATAACAGGGTTTTGTCCTCTAAAATTCTTATAATGACTTATGGTCACATGTCTTAGACATTATTCACAGTGCATGGTAAATAAGGAAGAGTTTGTGTAAGAGTAAAAGCTTAAGAGAGAGATTTGCACATGCTTCTGGACTTCTTCTCTGTGACTGATTCCCTTACGCCTAGAAGAGTGTCAGTAGAGTCTTAGTCTTTCTCATGACTTGGGAGGAAACTGGATAATCTTTTTTCATTATGAAGATGTATTTGCCACTCTTGTGTGCAAAGCCTGGGGATCTTCCCCTGCTCAGCTTTAAGGGCCATTGAGAAATAGTTGGAAAGCCATCTGCACTACTGGGGTGAAAGAGTGATTGATAAAATTTTTGTTCTTTGTAAGTCAATGACTCGTATCTGCCTGTGACAGGGTGCCTTGACCTTATAGCACTGAGCTGACATTTGTAGTGGCATTTCTGTGATAATTTTTGCTTTAGAAAGAAAGGGAGATTTGGGACCACGTTTTAAAAAACACAGAATGGGGAATGTAACATGTAAAAAAATAAACAGCAATCCTCATATTTTATCATAACAGTATTCTCACAATAAAACTACAAAAAATGCATAGATTTATTGGTCCCTGATGAAGGAGGGTCTTTTGTCTATTTGTTACTTTCATTGGTTAATAAAGAAACTGCCTTGGCCCTTTGATAGGACAGAAAATTAGGTAGGCAGAGTAAACAGAACAGAATGCTGGGAAGAAGGAAAATGAGGCAGACGCCATAGCTCTCCTCTCCAAGATAGACGCAGGTTAAGATCTTTCCTGGTAAGACACCACCTCATGGTGCTATACAGATTATTAGAAATGGGTTAATCAAGATATAAGAATTAGCCAATAAGAGGCTGGAACTAATGGGCCAGGCAGTGTTTAAAAGAATACAGTTTCTGTGTAATTATTTTAGGTAAAGCTAGTTTCTTCTGTGGCAAATGTGTATGATCATGGGCTAATCATGCGTCTACTTTGAAGAATGAATTTTAGGTGTTTACTAAAATAGCCTGTTTTCAAATTATCTTCCCATAAAGCAAAGTGCAGACTGATACAATGCTTATAATAATGTGATTGGGGAGTTGACAATAAGAAAAGCTGGGACACAGTTCCTCTTGGACTTTGATCACTTGTCTGGGACACAGCAATGACTGCCAGCCTTGAGTGAACACAGATGATTTTCCTGCTAAATCAAATGTTACCAATTGTTAAACAGTCTATTTTACCCAATTCCTCAGAAACAAAATCTTTAATTCACCCAACTAAGAAACTACCTAGATAAATTTGATATTTTCTTGTCTTTCTTATTCTCAAGGTCCGGGTGATGAATGTCTGTCTAGCAGATGTAATTAGAAGAAGTGTGAACCCATTTATGGAAGTATTCTTTGTCTTCTTGCATATGAGCTGGAATGAGACAGGATCAATAAAGGTTTCCAGAGTCCTCCTAGCCATCCTTGTTGTTGTGTCTTAAATGGCTTCTGCATGTAACAGAACAATAAAACAGAGAAAACATAGGTCCTGACATTAGATAGCAGCATAACATGGTTCTGAGACTTACTTATGCCCATAGCTTTCAACTAGCAAAGGGAAATAGATATTTGCAGCTTTTAAGCAACTGTTATTACAGCTATGTGCTTCTTTGCACAATGCACCTAAGTTTACATTATACATCTACACTCAAAATTCCTTTTTGAAATCAAAATGATTATTAGGTTTCTGGGAATCTTCCTGCAATAAACTAAACAATAAAAATTTATAATAGAGTAGAACAAATGCTTCCCCTCAGTGTTAGACTTGCAAATACATCTTCAGTATGATTCTGGAGGAGGAGCAGCTATGTGAACCAACTCAAGAATTTCTAATAAATTACAGATACATCATCACTCTTACACAGAGAAGAGATGTCTGTGGGAGGTAGAGCTTACACACAGCAAATGGTGACAAAGCAAAGTAAAGGTAACAGAAGTCCTTTGTTTATTAAAAATTGCTTCCATATAGAGGGCTGCGTACGTGCTTTGATAATCAAAACTTACCTTGGGAAAGTACCTTACTGTCATTGAGCTTTCTCATCTGAAATAAAGTTCCTCACCTGGAAGTAATAATAGAGTTCTGTCCAAGATTGAATGAGTCAATGCGTGAAAACAATTACAACAGTGTCTAATACACAGTACACTCTCAGAAAGTCCGGGCTATCATTTTTGTTATTAATATGTCTAGAGAACTTCAAAATCCAGTGGGAGTGAAAATCTTGAAAAGATGTTAGCGATAGCATGGCATAACAATTTATATCATACCTATGTGGATAGCACTGTGGTCAGCACAGGAAGGAATCTAAGATTGGATGAGGCATTAAGGAACTTCTCCCCAAAGAACCTAGACTCACTCAGAGCTTAGATTCAGAGAGAGCTCTCCACACACAAAGAGCAGCATTTCAGGATGGGGTTCAACCTGCGCAAAGAGAAAGCAAGCAAGCTAGTATTTGGTATGTGAATGGAAGCAACGGATATCACTTCTAGTCATGCAGGAAGAGATTGTGTGAGGTGTGTTTCCATGCCCTTGCTACACTTTGGTATGCTGCTATACTATGGTAAGACTCATATTTGTTGACTATGTAGCATGAGTAATGAATGGAACTTTGTAGTATTAATTAAGTGTATGTACAGGGTAAATTTGTAGTCATAACAGAATTGTTATTACAAATGGGTAACAGATAGCAAGATACCATGATTCTGAGACTTACTTAAATCTGCAAATTTCAAATAAAAACAGAAAAAAAGGCATTTGGAGTTTTAAAGCAATTTTTAAATCATTTTTTACATTTTTAATTTTTTTTAAAAAAAAGCTTTAAGACTATAATTAGAGCTATTTGTTTCTGATACAATGGGCCTAATCCTACATTGAATATCCATTCCCAATATTTTTAATTAAACTGGTTATTAGCTTTCTGGGAATTTTTCTGCAGTATACCAAACTTTTATAGTACAGGGGTGTATTTGCTGCCCCTCTTTGTTACTCTTGAAGACAACCTCAATATGACTTTGAGGGAGATGGAGATGTGTGGCCCATCAAAAACCAAAAATCTGTAGTTCTGGCTTAGTTGACTGGTAGTAGGGATCGACCAAAGTTGCTTCAAATGTTAAGAGCATGGTTAAATTGTTTTTGCTATTGTTGTTATGCTTTGCTTTGTTTTTCTGGAAGAAAATATTTAAGAGATTATTGTGTAAGTAAGTACACTCTGGACCAGATAGCATACTTTCTAAGTTAGTATGTCTCAGGCAAGAAACTGGAGAAGTGAACCTTAACTTTGCTATTGCTTTGCTTTCCACTCATCTTGACAAAGGATCAAAGTTTTGAAACTGATGATTTCATAGAGAATGACACATACACACATAGGAAGTCTGAAAAAGAACAGGAATGTAACCCTCTACCAAAAATATTGGGACTTAAAACATTTTAATTCAGTTTTATCATTGAAATTTTTCAGGGAAAATATTTTTGATGTGTCATTTTTCACTAGATCCAATAACCTTTAAGATAAAAAGCTAGATGACTATTGAAAAAGTGATGACATAAGCATTTTGGATCACATATAAAAGAGCAATCACTATGATTTTTGATATATGGGACTGACTGGGAATAAACTCACAGGAAAATCCCTCTCTAAACTTCTATGACTATTGAGGTTTTAAACAACTTTCAACCAGTTATAGAGTTATAGACTAAGAAAGTCATGCAAGAACATATTCTCCAGTAGCCAGTGGATATGATCAAAGCATGTAATAGGAAAAAAAGAATATGCTAGAAAGAGTTTAAAGAGTACTGGGTAACATTGGGTGAAGGGTTTCCCCCTTGAGAACAGAGTCAGATCTATCTAATTGTGTAATAATCTCAGTTTTCAGGCACTCATGAGTCTATGCTAAGAGAGACACATGGTTACTTTGTGCTACTTGCTTCTCATTATTCTTCCAGTCATCTGACATTATGCAATGGGAAGAAAACAGAACACACGTTAATAGTTAATACATTTGGAATCTAAAGGGAACTATATTTGGACATGGTAAAAGTATAACCATATGAATACTCTGGATGTTGAACAGAATACAATGATAGGACATCTTAAGACATTTCTTAGAGGAAGAATATGGGTATTGTTTGTAAACATGGGAGTCTGTTAGGTAGAATATCTGTAGGAAATAAGGTACTCTAAATTTAGCATACATCAAGGGCTATTTATAGATAAATAACTAGTTCCAAACATGTGGCAGAGGAAGGAAGGAATAAAAGGATAGTGTAGAAATCTCAGGCCATTCTTAGCCTCAAGTCTGAAGGAATGAGAAGGAAAGACTGACTGTTAGGATCTGGAAGGGGAGCAAGACCAAGTCATTTAGGTCAGTAAAGAATCTGAGTGCCAAGATGATCTCACAGGGAAAGAACCACGGGCCTAAATGCTAAAAGCTAATTGTCCATTTCTCTTAGGTCTCGGAGGTCTTTCCCTTGGTAATCTGTTGTGGAACAATGGTCTCCTACCCTGTAAAGATTTGTTGCTTGTATTGTTTTAATAAAATGCTGATGGACAGTAACCAGGCAGGAAGTATAGGTGGGGTGACCAGGCAGAAAGTATAGGTGGACCAATCAGAATAGGAGAATTCTGAGAAAAGTCTGAGTCTGCTGTTGTTACTCAGATGAAGAAGCAAGATGAGAATGCCTCACTGATAAAGTGTACCAAGCCATATGGCTAACACAGACAAGAATTATGGATTAATGTAAGATGTAAGAGTTAATTAATAAGAAAGCTTGAGCTAATAGGCCAATCAGTGTTTTATTAAAGCACTATAACTGACAAATCTTTACAGGATAAAGATCATTGTCCCACAGCAGTAGTCCCGCTATAACATAGTGGGCACCAAATCCTTCTGAAGCAGTACATATATATCAGCATCAATGGGAAGACAGCCACATATAAGAATGGGGAGGGCAAAGAAAGATTTTTGGCATGGGGATATAGAGAAGAAAAGGGTAGTCACTAACCACAGCAAAGACTTGAGTAATGCAATCCTGCTCCCACTCCCCCCTACATATTCATAATTTAGAGTTTTAGGTGGGGAATAAATGCATATTGTAAGCTAAAAAGACCAGTGCTGCTTGCTGCAGATTGGTCAGACACAGAGAGAGCAGCAGCAGAGCATAGTGGCCTGTAGGGTCAACACTGGATTCCCATTTCCTAGTGCCTTTCCAGTACCAAGCTGTTGACCCAAGGACAACCAATTAAAGTGAAGAACAGGTATGGTGAGCATGAAGTTGACAGTCTATAAGCACATGAACATGATCAGGCTACACACATGTCATACTACCTGTTCATCTTACCTCTTGATTGATTTATTGTATTGTTACTACCAGTTCTTTACCCTTCACTGTATCTGTACCCTTATCTATGGCTTTGAAGCTCTTTTCACTAAAGAGTTAGAGTCTGTACCTCAATGTAGGCTGCTCTTGACAATGTATTTGACCATCTAGAAAGAAGTACATGGGGCAGTGTGTCAATTCTATGCAGAGGGAAAGTGGCAAAACAAATATTAAGCCTAGTTAGCCTACAGGAAGATGTGACATGCCTAAAGCAGAGTCCAGTCACTCCCATCTCTTCCACCACTCAGCCCAGGTTTAGTTAGCTGAACCCTGGGCATAGGACGATCCCAGGCCAGATCGTGTGTGTCTAACCTGCTGCATACTTCCAGTGTGAAAATGCACTTATATACTGTCATACCCCACTGAGGAGTCCATGGCTTTTGTTACATAACAAAACTGCAATAATTGGTCACTAATACATTCTCCCACATCCCTTAACCCATTAAATTGCATTTTCATAAAGGCTATGCTCTTTTAATGACAGCTTTGGTTACAAAATGGCTTCAGGGTCTGCTCTCTTGAGTAACAACTTCTATGGTGCCTTTTTCTTTATTCCTTATTAGAGATGTTAGGATCTTATTCATACTCAGCTTTCTTAATCACTCTCTATCCAGTCTCTACAGTCAGTCAACCCTGGGTTTAGATCATTCACGGCTATTACCGTGGGTAGAATAATTAAACTCAGCCTCAAACTTCTCTGCAAGAAAGTGGGAACAGACTGCACTGAAATGAGATATGGATGAAGCCTTCAGGCATACATCATATAAGCTTCCACAGACAGATCAATCACAAGAGATTAGCTTGGATGGCCTGCTTGCTACTGTACTTGGGGCTGAGGAACAATGTGTCAATCACCAGCCTGAATAGAATGCCCGAGGTGGGTGAGGCTCAGAAGCATAATCCTGGCTATTACTCCTCTCTTGTTTTCAGGGAAGAGCAGTTTTAATGGGGACCAGTAATGTTAGGAATAAAAACAAAGAGGCCAAAGGTCCCGAGCCTATTTGTGGTTACTGTTTACATATCCCCAAGAGAGTAGTATCATGGTCCATTTAATTATATCAGCAAGCTTTAGGACAGGTAATTGTACCTAGAGGAAGGCAGAAGGCACCTGTAGCTACTGCTGAGAGCCAACTGCTACATTTTCAAGTTTTCATTTTGAAGGCCAGTTTATATGTAGTTGTTATTAAACTCAAACTTGTAAATTTATAATGAGATAAAATACATGAAAATGAACAGAAAATATCCAACACTTCTCATTTCCTATTTATTAAATGACATGTTACTGTGATTCACACCCTTAAATTTAGCTTTATTGTTTAAAAATTATTTATTTATTTATTTATTTAATATGTATACAGTATTGTCTATATGCATGCCTACATGACAGAAGAGGGTATCAGATCCCATTATAGAGGATTGCAAGCTGCCATGGGGTTGCTGGGAATTGAACTCAGAACCTTTGGAAGAGCAGTCAGCACACTTAACCTCTGAGTTATCTCTCCAGCTTCCCCTTAAAATTATTTATGTCGGTCATACTTGGGTAGAGGGAATGCCACACAATGCATTGCTGACCACATTTTCCTAAGTCAGTGGTCACGGATGTCACATTCCAATATTAAACATGGCCACTGAACAAATATGCAGAACAAATATGCACATCACAATAATTAACAAATTTTACAACTCTGGGGTTTTGGGAGCCCATTGATCAATGTGCAGAACCACCCTTTGGTGACTGCGTAACTAAGAACCACTGTTGTTGTTTCTCCCTACACCTGCTTTTGTGGTGTTAGGATGTTGTCTGTCTCTATGCACACGGTTGCATGGAAAGGTTTTCTTTTCCAATGTTATACTAATGACTCAAGCAAACCTAAGGAGAAAATCATCAGATTTAACGACAGAATGTGGTCATTGTAGTTCTTAGCTACCTCATGATCTGGCAAGAGGTAGGGTGAGAACACTATAGCAAGGATGAGGCAACCTTGGAAACCTGGTGCAAATATTTTCTGAGGAGCCTTTGACCTGACGTCTTGGCTGACTGTGAGGTAAGGAAGGGAATATTGACTTGCGAGACCAGATTTCCAAAGTGGAGTTAGTTGCCTATTTATTACCTCTGTGACCTGGTTCATGTCATTTTCATTCGTTTTAGAATATGAGATGATCATTTGAACCACATGTATGGTCTTATGTAGCTTATAAATACCATGGCATTTAGTTCACAGAGGAAATAAAAAGAAGAGGAAAAAAACCTGTGCAGTCACTCGTTTCTGCTCCTTCATCATCATTGGCGAAAAAAGAGCGTTTCCATGGGGATGTGGCCTGAGTGATGGCCTATTGTTTACTGATTCTGAGTCAGGGGCTGCTGTAGCTCAGGTTGTCCTTGAACTCATGATGTAGCCAAGGATAACCTTAAACTCCTGACATCCTGTTTCTCTCTCCCAAATGGGGGAATTGCAGGAGTAAGCTGTCATATCCCACTGTATTCTGCATTAATAAGAAAGAATATAGTGGTGTGGGGATTCATGTGCATATGGAGAATGTGTGACCCTCACCTTTGTCTCCTTGACTTTTGCTATATGCCTGGCTGAAGAGAAAATATTGGAACCTAAAGTCTCCCTGCCATGTGCGAACCGCACAAGCTATGCTTCTGCAAGTGGCCAGTGTGCGGCTTCTTTGTGTGTTCTCACAGACTGTGAGTCTCTGGAAATGCATCCCAGCAGGGGGCATAAGTGGCAGAGATGAGAGAGCAATGGGCCTCTGGTTTTGTTGGGTAAACAGTTCCTCTGTGACTAGTCAGCACTAGCTGTCCCAAGCAGGTCACAGGCCTCCCCCATAGGGCCCCTCCTCCCTGCTCTGAAACCAATAACCACCCTCTCTCTCTCAGCTTCCACTTGGCTGAGCAGGGACTGGGCACAACTGCCTCTGAGCAGAGCAGGGCCACTCCTCAGCCTGAGTCAGTCCTGAGTGGATGGAATGAGAGCTTGCCAACCACAGAGCTCTCGCTGAATACGTATTAGAGTTGACTCAAGCCCACAAAATAGGATAGTCATACTTTTGTGGTCAAGGTCTCCTCACCTCCTCAGTTCCCAACACACTGGGTCAATCCAACATCTCTGTGAGCACTCCATCCTGTGGGAACTCCCATGGCCTAGGAGGACCTAAAGAGACAGAGAGACAAAACAAGGCAGTTTTGTGGTAAAAAAAAGAGATGTATGTTTAAGAGGGAGTTGCCCATGTGGCCTCACAAGAAAATTACTTAAACGTTGGGAATAAGGCCTACTAAAATCCTTGCCATTCACCTTTTGTAATTTTTGTCTCTGCTTCATTGTAAGTAGTCTTGTTGCCCCCCCCCCCCCACTTTTTACAGTGTCACTCACTAAAGGGATTCATTAGGATTTATGACTTCATATATATCTGCCCATTGGGGCTTGGTTGCTTCAAAAATTGGCCTTACCCTGTCTATCCATGTGGCCACTGCAGCATTAGTTAGTGCTGCTGTTTGGACTCCACTGGAAACAAAGCCTGATCCTTTGTAAAAATCACTTGACAAAACAATACACTCAGTGGTCAAGATAACTGTGCATCTCCATTCTTGTTTACTTTATTTCTTTAAGTTTCATAGTGAAACACACACACCTGTGTACTTAACACATAACTTTTTGTCACTATTATTGCATTTTTTGGACAAAATTTATCTAATCTCCAAAGCATAATTGTTAAAGTAATTCACTTCCTATGTAAATCTTACATTAGGTTTCATAGTCCTTATTAATTCACCAAATCCAAATGGAGAGTTAATATACAGCATTCAATCTTAGAAATTATAGTGGTCCCATATAATCTAAGAGTTAATGTGGTCTACTTCTAGATATATATTCAATAGAAATACAAGCATAAGTCCGCAGAAAAACTTGCCCATTAATATACACAGCAGTTACTTTTCATGCTAGAAACATCTACCAATTGGTGATTGAGAAATTAAACTGTAATACACTGATGAATGAAATGCTCTTTAACCATGGAGAGTAATGCAGAAACGATTCTAGTAAATGAAGTGGCAATACTACATCATGGAGCAATCTTGAAAACTCATGATAAAACCAGTCTCCATGGTTAGGGCTGGAGAGGTGGCTCAGTGGTTAAAACACTTATTGCTCTCACAGAGGACAAGAGTTTGGTTCACAAAACCCATAGAACAGCTCATAATCACAAGGTACCAAATGCCCTCTCCTGACCCCCTCACCCACCAGCACAATGAGATGCACATACATGCTTGCAGGCAAAACACTGGTACACATAAAATAAAAAGATTAAAAAAAATCAGAGGGAAAAACTTCTAAGTTACCATAGTCCAGAATAGTCAAATCCACAGAGACAGATGTAGATTAATGGCTGATCAGGAGGTAGACAGAGAGGTGGGATGAAGAAAGATTCAAGGTTTCATTTTGAGCACAGTGATGCTTACATCACTGCAAGTATGTGAAATTTCACCGAAAGGTACACTTTGCATGGATCCATTGAATGGCATATGACTTTGTACTCCTTAGTTGATCACTGCTCAGAAATGAACTTCTCAGAGAAGACTCTCCTGAATTTTCTCCTGTATCCAGCAAATACACTGAATGATGTAATTATTATATTCACATTCATTGTATATGTGTGTTGACAAAGTATAAGCCCTATGCAAGCATGAATATTGTCAACTAAATCTGTGGCTTGGACTCTAATGCATGTCACACAGTAAGTACTCAATTAATATCAGTTAAATGAATAAATGGTTATAGATATTCATAGTCCAGTTTGAGGCACGCATTTTGTTAATTGTTAATTAATTTATCAATCATTCTACCTCACAATTTAAACATTCTGAGTTTGGATAAACAAAAAGGAAAAACAATTAGGGAAATTATCTGTGAGGAGTGAAGAGTCAGTTCTTTAAAAAAATAAGTCAGCCTCTAAGAAGAAATACAGACCATGCTTTTAATCTAGACTATGTCTAAATGACCAGTTTAGAATATTTACTATCCAATAATATCCAGGTTTTATTGAATTTTCCTTACACTTTGTGGATACTACTGATATCTATCTATCTATCTATCTATCTATCTATCTATCTATCTATCTATCATCTACCTACCTATCTATTTATCTCCTATCTATTGTATGCCCATAATTTATCTGTCTTTTTGTCTGTCTATTTATCAACTAGTCAAATCTACATCAAATAATCACCCTTTGTTTTGTATGTTGGGCACATGATGCTCAGGATACAATATTACAGATTACAATTGTCATAGACTTTAAGAACAGTTAAAAAATAGCCCAGGGGCCATGGATACTGACGGCTATAAAGAGAAACCACCAAGGAAAAGGGCAAAAAATTGAAGGGGGTGGTATGGGGTAGGTAGAAAAGTTCTGGGTTATTTACTTTTTTCACAGGGTTAGGACATAGCTAAGAAACTGTGCTCACCTATGTGAACATGGAGTAGTTAGAGGGAAGGGCAAATCTGTACCCCACCAAGTCAGAAGAAAATCAAGGAATGAAGATGAAAGCTAGAGGAAGCAAGGTTGAGTGGCCTTCAGGAGTCAAGTCACTCTGGGGCTTTGCAGGACAAGATCAGGGGTCACAGTTTACTCTTAAGCTAAGGGAAACCAAGGTCATGGTGACATGATCATCTTTAAATATGATGATGACATGATCTGACCTATATTTCAAAGAACTTTCTTAATGTCAGGCCTAAGAAATGCTGAAAGTAACAGAATAAACAGACTGAAAATCCAGTAGACACCCTCAGTCTGAAAGGCAGCAGTGTGTCCCAAGGTGAAAGAGCCAAGTTAATACTCCTTTACTTTGGGGAGATCAGACCACACATGTTATAAAATGACTTTAGTCCTGGGATATTCTTAGTATGATAGCCAAGCTGGACTGCATTGAAGAAGGATGCCCTTCTCCAGAGCTCCAGAGGAGAAATAGCCTAGTGTGCCGTGATGGGTTGTGATGGAGGAGGGTCATCTTTCTATCTGTTGTTTCATTGGTTAAGTAATAAAGAAACTGCTTGGCCTCTGATAGGACAAAAAATTAGGTAGGTGGAGTAGACAGAACAGAATGCGGGGAGAAAGAAACTGAGTCAGTGAGTTGCCATGATTCTCCCGCCGGACACAGACGCAGGTTAACAGCCTCCCTGGTAAGCCACCTCGTGGGCTACACAGATTATTAGAAATGGGTTAGATCAATATGTAAGAGCTAGCCGATAAGAGGCTGGAACTAATGGGCCAAGCAGTGTTTAAAAGAATACAGTTTCCGTGTAATTATTTTGGGTAAAGCTAGCCGGGTGGTGGGAAGCAGCCCGCCGCTCATATTACAACAGGGTTGCGTATTCTTCATGGCAGGATTAAAAAGAACATAAAAGAATACACTTTGATTCTGGGTATGATGTGAGGATGCTCCCTACTGGTTTCCCAACATTACATAACACAAGAATTGTGAATTTGCCCTTAATACTTGGGTCTCCAAAGGCAGTCTGTAAAACAATAATTCTATGGTAAATACTTTTTTTTCCCTCTGGGGGCAATGGTATGAAAATGCGTATGTGGGATAGCAAAGTGTCTCAATATAATAAAACCCTTTTGAGGGTGTTATTTTTGGGGGGTGGGTACCAAATCAACTACCATGGAAACAACTATGCTAAATTTCCTAAGAGATGCTCTTGAAAATGGTCCAGGCCTGTCTCACCATGAAGAGTAAGAGGACCTGGGTATGCTCATAACAGCTCCTAAGGGTCACATGCCTGGTGCTGTTCCCACATGTATGAATTTCCAATCACTTCTGGTTGCTGCCTCTCAGTCAAAGAGGAAGTTGTATGGCTATATCCTGAAGGAGTCCCTAGGCCCAGGGTTACTTGAAGAAGGACCTGCTGTGGACACCATTCACGTAAATAATCACACCAATGCTACTTCATGGCATGCCTCTTGCCTGTCAATCAAACCCCATTTCTGAGATATGGGCAACGCAGGAAGAATACCAAAACTCTCCAATATAAGCCTTGCATTCATAGTCTCTACACAACAGACAAGGGAAGAACAGCCAGTACTCAGGGCGTGTTCATCACAGGTAAGGACAACCTCCTGACAAGTTCTTTGGGGAAACTCAAGCATAGGAAGACAAGAGGTTACTACTCAAAATCAGATTATATCATGTGCTTAACCATCCCAAGTAGGAACTCATAAGTGGTCAGAGACATCCTTCTTGGATAATAACAAGCAATCTTTCCTTTGTTTACCTGTCTCTGTTAAATAATATACCCAGGAGACATGCATCACAAAAGACTTGACCAAAAATATTCTCTCTTCTTTATCATCCAGTTGTGAAACGATTGGCTTAAAGTATTTTCCTTTTCAACTGAAATTTTGACTTGTCGCCAGCATTCATCTAAGAGAAAATTATGTATGTATGAGTCTTAATTTGACTACTAAATGAAGTGTATGTGTGTGAGCATGCAACACACACTTGCATGGAAATGGTGACCTGGTTTTAACTCTAGTGTACAGCAGGGCTGTTGTAAGTCAGAAATGACTTCATCAGGAAATCAGGAAATCCTCAGTCAAACTTCCAAATATACAAATAGACGTCTTTTATTCTGCTGTGAATCAAAATGATGCCACGTCCTGTAATTAAGGATGTTAGTGGCCAGGTTGAGCGAGAGCCAACCATGTTTTGCCTTTGTTTCTAAGACAGTCATTTACTACTTCAGCATCTTAAGGTCGATAGGTACCTTATTTGGCAACGATTCAGTTGTTTCCTGATTTATTTTAGGGTAATAGAATTTTCATTCATTCTTTACCTCAGTTGGATATATACTGATTATTTAAACCTCGTGCATAAATATTTGTGTATATTGGACAGTTTACTATGCCGTCAAAGATAAAAGAATGCCTAAAAACCAAAATGCAATAATAAAAAAAAAAACCTTAGCAGTGATTTGAATGGTTACTGAGCAAGGGAATTAAAAATAAAACAAAACAAAGCATCTGCTGTTAAATGCAAATATATGTGAGAGCTGGTCAATAGATAACGTTGGCTTATTATTTTTTTCTTACAGGAAATCATATGGAGTCGTTAGACTTTCTAAATATTAACTATTCAGACTGACTGGGTAACTGGCTCCTGGGCTACTACACAATGGCAGGGTGATATGGTCTGTTAGCTGGCCCACAGTTGATGGGAGGGGAGGTGAAGCACATTTCAAGCAGGGCTACACACACCTCAGAGATTAACTGTTACTCCTCTTCTGAAGTATCCTGAACCCTCGGCCCAAGGTGTGTCTGAGCGGCAGCTCTTCCTATGAGCATCAGAAGGAAGTTGTCTGCCCAATTCCCCCAGTGGCAGGAAAAAATAACCACCCAAATCCTGAGACAATGCCTGAATTTGTGAAGCTTTTGGTCCTGTCTCCTGGTCCATCTCCATTAAGTTCTATCTTTGTTTTAGGCTCTGACTCATGCTCCACCCCCACCCCTCAGTCAGCTGTGATTCATAGCAGAGGCCAGCTGAACCCAATGTTGAGCCACAGGGCCTGGACAGTGATGGTGTGTCTGTCTGTCCTTCCTTCTTTCATTCATTCATTCAATCAATCCTTCCTTCCTTCCTTCTTTTTTTTTTTTTATTTATTTTCGAGACAGGGTTTCTCCGTAGCTTTTTGGTTCCTGTCCTGGAACTAGCTCTTGTAGACCAGGCTGGCCTCGAACTCACAGAGATCCGCCTGCCTCTGCCCACTGAGTGCTGGGATTAAAGGCGTGTGCCACCATCGTCCGGCTCAATCCTCCCTTCTTTCCCTGTTTCATTCCTCCCTTCCTTTCTTCCTTGTACTTGTCCGAAAAGTTAGGTCAAGTGTCATGTCTTGAGCATCTTCCTCAAGAACCTCTCTTTCCCCTTGTGTCCTTAATTCTGGTGAGTTTTCATTCTGAGTGGGGATTTTGGGTGGATGTTTTCTTTTAACTGGTACTGTGCTTCAAATTTCTACTTTGAGAGGGATTTATCTTTACTTGGTTGCAAATGGCTAATGTAGAAGGATCTTCTTTCTGTGTGTTGCTTTCATTGGTCAAATAAAGAAACTGCCTTGGCTTTTTGATAGGGCAGAATTTAGATAGGTGGAGTAGACTGAACAGAATGCTGGGAGAAAGAAAGCAGAGTCAGGCAGATGCCATGGCTCTCCTCTTCAAGACAGATGTTGGTTAGACTCATGCTGGTAGGCCACAGTCAAGTGGTGATACACATTAATGGAAATGGGTTAAACGAATATGTAAGAATTAGCCAAGAAGAGGCTAGAGATAATGGGGCAGGCAGTGCTTTAAATGAATACAATTTGTGTGTGGTTATTTCGGTCATAAGCTAGTCAGGTGGCTGGGAGCCGGGCTGCAGGAAGTGGCCCCCCACTCCTTTTACTACAAATGACATTCCCAATGATGACTTATTTCTTTATTTACTATTCCCTTTGCCCTTAACCTTTGAAATGTGCCTTTACAGCTACCCCAGTTAGGCTGTGGATTCTCTCCACTTCTGAAGTCTGAGTTTTTCTTCCTTTGGCCCACATGTGTTTCAGAAAAGGTTGTGTGTCTGTTAGAGCAGAACCAAGGCCAAGAAGGGCCTGGTCCGGGCAGACTGCAGCTGACTTTCCCTTAAACTACAGAGAAATGAGTCAGCAGACCTTGCCAAACTTTATCCAAAACAAGAGAACTAATCTCTTGATCTCTAGCTTCACAAGAAAAATAAACAAACAAAAACAGGGCATGGTTTATCCGTTAAAATATCTGGTAGCTTATCATTGTAAATAGCAGACATATTTGCCTGGCCCTTTAACTTGTATGGATTGATTGGCAAGTTAGATCCAGAGAACCTTTGCTATAGTGTTTCAAGAAATCTTATTTCCTAATATTTGTCTTGTGTTTGTTTTCAGAAAGGTGTATCCCAAAGACTCAAAAATGGGAAATGTTTGTGGTTTTAATACATGTTACACAAATTCATTACTAGAAAATGTATTATGTTACACATGGATTCAAACTTAGAGGCAAGTCCAGATCCAGTGAGCTAGTTTGCTAAGGATTTTTTTTTTTTTTTTTTACAAACTGCTACAGACACCATGGCTTAAAGCAGAAAAGTGCCTGTTCTCATGATTCTGGGAACCAGAAGTCCAAGTTCAAAGGCCAGCATGCTGGATTCCTGAGGCCTCCCTTCTTGTTATAGATGGCTGTCTTCCTCTAGGTCCTCACAAGAGCTTTCTTCTCTGTGTCTTTGTACTCCTCCTTTTGTTCTGTTTTCTCTTTTGGTGTGTGGTGTATATGTTTGCACATTTGTGTGCATGCGTGTACATGTGCATGTGTGCTTGAGCATGCTCACAGAGACTGAGTGTCAGCCTTGGGTGCCCTCCTTTTCTGCTCCACTTTATTACAGGGCCTTCAACTTGTTATTTTGGCTGGACTGACTGGTTAATGAACTGCTGACATTGGCCCGTCTCCACGCCACAATCCCACTCCTGCCCAATACTGGCACTACACACATCTGCTGACGTATCCGCCTTTTTGCATGAGTTCGAGATATCTGAACGAAGCAGCTCATGTTTGCACAGCAACCCTTTATCCACCAGCTAGCTCTTCTTTTCTTTTAGGGACAGTTGTGCTGCATGAGGGCCCACCCTAATAGGATCACCTTAATTATAATAATTCCTTGAAAACAAAATACTTCCTTCATGTCTGCAAATTGAGTCACATTTTGAAGTACCAGGGGCTCATACTTTGTCAAATGAATTTTGGCTAACATAATTCAAGCCACCAAAACCACTGGTGTGATACCTACTGTTGTATCTCCAAAGTATAGGCCTGATTATGATAACCCTGCTTAAAACCTTTCTATGGTTCTGAATTGTATTTAAGAATGAACTCTCACTGGGAGATCGTAGTACATGCTGTTAATTTCAGAAGTCAGGGAAGCAGAGGCAGGTGGACCTCTGTGAATTCAAGGCCAGACATCTGCAGAGTGAGTTCCAGAACAGCCAGACCTACAAAGATAAACTCTGTCTTGAAAAACCAAAGTAAAATAAAACAATAAAGTCTTACTACTTCTTTCTGCAACATCCACTAATTTCATTATTATTTTAACTCAATATTCAAAGCAACCCTTAATTAATTGTTTCCTTCTGTCTTTATTTACAATTATTCATTTCTCCATGGTTTATAAATATTTGCTCCCATAAAATACACACACACACACGTGCCGAGAGAGAAAGAGACTTCAATGCTTTATCATTCTTTCTGGTATCTATTTTTTACTTTAGAGTACTGCTTGTCAAAATGCTTTACAACTCTTTTTTTTTTTTGTAGGTTTCTTTTCTGTTATTTCTCTATAACAGCTCAGGCTATCCTTGAACTCACTCTGTAGACCAGGCTAACCTTTTAGAGATCTGACTGCCTCTGCCTTTGGAGTGCTGCGATTAAATGCATGAGCCACCACCTTTACAAATCTTATAACCTTTCCAATTTAGAACTCCACACAAAGGGAATCCCTTCTAATTATGTTGACATCACACTGTACCCAACTGCGGCATTTTTATTGCCTGTCTTATTGCACAGGTACTGTGTCCCTGTGAGCTGGAGTTAGCATAGTTATTTCTGTATTTTCTCTGCTTGCTACTGCTACAGTGGCTTCTATCTGTGGTGGCAATTAAAATGGTCATTTTTTTCTTATTATAATGCACCCTCCTATTACTTGATGATAAAGCAAAATATGTGACTGAATTTTATCTGGTAGTATTCAGGCAAAATCAGTGTATTGTAAATCTCCTATCTGTAGGTCACAGTAGTCAGATTCTGTTCATTTTGAGAAGCATCAGTCACCCTGTTCCTATTCTGTTATACACTGTATGATTCATTTTCCTTCTAGACCCTGAATAGGTTCAGACAGTGACAGAAATAGCAGAAACTGCCGGATGAGAAGGACCAGGATGCCAAGATCGTTCTTTATCTCTGTCTTTATTTCCCTACAGCATCCTTGTAAGTAGTAATACCTCTCCAATTCCAGGTCCATTCGCCAAAATTCTACTATGAATCATCCTTCCTTGGTGCGATATTCCATGATTTAAGATGCTGATAAAACAAAAACTGTCCACTTCCTCACCAGCCCAGAGTGAAGCACACATATCTACTTATTTACCTGAATATGCTTTATTAAAATGGAAGATTAAACATCCACAGGAAATGCAATTTTAGTAGATCTGGGATGGTTCCTACAAATTCACTTATCATTCAAATATTCCAGGGGCTTCTAGCAGAAATGATGGGAAGATCTCTGAAGGACCCCTTCCTTTCTAATGGGAGAGAGGGATGACATAAATAATGGATTGTGGAACTGGTCTTAGTTCATGAATGCTTCCTTTTATTAATGCATCAATATTCTTTTTGTTTGTTTGTTTTGTTTATTTTGGTTTTTCGAGACAGGGTTTCTCTGTGTAACAACCATCACTATCGTGGAACTCACTTTGTAGACCAGGCTGGCCTTGAACTCACAGATAACTGCCTGCCTCTGCCTCTGGAGCATTGGGATTAAAGACATATGCCACTGCTACCAAGTTCATTGATATTCTTTGCAGCATACTCCTGTTTTGAGGCAAGTCTTCCTATGGGATTCATTCTGACAAATGGAACTTTATACTACTATATTAAAATATTAATCTATAAGTAACATAAATATAACATGAGAGCAAATATTATGCATATCATGTAAACTATAATATGTTTCTGTGTGTTTACATGTGCATATATGTACACATGTACATGTACTCATAAAAATGTAGGGGATGGGAGTGTAATTCAGGGTACAGCATTGTCTTGCATATGCAAGACCCCAGCTTTAGTGCCTGGTACCACCAATGAAAAAATTTTAGAGAAGGGAACTTTATAATATTCCCTTCTCCCTCTACTCCACATAAGGTTCTCAGCACTACCTTTCATGTTCACAGCCTCTTATTCTTTAGTGTGTTACACACATACACACACACACACACACACACACACACCTGAACTAGAATGCAAAAGACATTAGTAAATAAGTAAGTTAAATTCAGTCACCCATTGGTGTTTATGGCTCCTGTGGACAGTTACATCTGAGGTTACTCCAGTCCCTTATAAAAATGAATACTTTTACATGTAATTTGAATACATTTTCTTGTGTGTCTTAATAATCTCTATAGTCCATACAATTCCTAATGAAACATACATGGTTTATAAATAGTTGTGACATATGATTTAGAGAGAAATGGCAAGAGAGTCAAATCTGCATGGTTAGTTCTAGAAGAAAATTTTCCTGTAGTTTTCATCTGAGTTTGGCTTAATCTATGGGCATGGAACCCATAAGGCCAAATATACAGGGAGAGAGCCTCAGAAAAGGATCATGGCTAGCGCGCATTATAGAAGTGAAGCAGAATGAGGAGACAGTTGTACAATGTTTGCTGACACGCCGACAGGCCTACATAGCATGCTCTGAGGCTAGCCAGGCATGGCATTGAGTGCTTGTCATGGGGGAGCGGGAGGCTATAGTTCTCCCTCATGTCTCCCTTTGCCTCTTCTCATGTTGTATGTCCTGGAAAGCACACAGAACTACCCCATTAGGTACTGCCTGCATTGAGGATCCCAAGAGATGATCTCATATAAGAGATATCGTGGTCATTGTGAATTTTGTAGGAGGGACCAACAGAAGAGCAGGGAAGAAAGACAGAAAAAGAACAAGCCAGGGATTTTTGTGCTAGTGCATATTGGACACTCTACTGCTGGAGCATGCCGGAATTCTAGGAGGTGCTGGGAGTTGGGGATATGTGGTGAGTGCATTTATTTACTAACTCCGATTAGTTACATTTTAGGTGTGTGGAGTAAGTACATCAGTTACCCAGCACTTTTGTGGTACATTTGGGCCAATCATAGTTCCCTGGCAAAACCCTTTGGACCAAATGTATCAAGAGGAAAAAAGCCTTCCCTGTGACCTAGTGTGCCTGCTGCTTGCTTTGGGAAGTGGAAGGTGCCAGCAAGAGATTTCCAGGGTGAGAGGAAAGTGAGATTTTAGTAGTTATCACGTGCCCACCCCCTCTGGTCACACTTTGCTGTGCCCCTCCGATAATGTCCACAGTTTGGACCAGCATGTCCTTCTTCCTTTAATTCCATCTCTCTGGTTCCCAGTAAATGTTTCGTGACTGCCCATTCAGCAGATGTATGCTGACAATTCTGGGATGCCGCAGTCCCTCCCTGCTTGTGACCAAACACGCATATTCTTCTGTAAAATGCCTCTCTACTAAATGATTGAAACGCACAGTACACTTCATTGCCAGTCTATTGCAAGCCCTACCTTTGTGTCTGGGTAGTCCGGTAAGTAACTCCTATAAATGCAAACATTTTCCCTTTATTTATTTACTTATTAAGTCAACTTAGGCAAATTGTCTAAGGCCATGAGGGGATGCCAGAGGTACACGAGCAGGTGGTGAGAAGATGAACAAAATCAAGGTTGAAGTCCGACTTCGTTGCTGATAAGCCTGCATTCTAACGTCATGAGGTGCAGTTTGCTGGACGAAAAGGGTCAGTATCGATACCATCTTCCTAGCTTCTGTGGTCCTTTCTATATCACTCTACAGGGTTCCTGGTGAGCCCTGTCGCTGTCTGATGCAGAGGAATGCTCAGCAGTGAGCAGCGGGTGGCTAGGCAGGCTCAGCCAGCCAGGTGACGCTTAGCCAGATGGTCCCCTCCCACCCACAGAGGCCACCATTGAAACTTTGAAAGAGACAAAATGTCTATGGAATCCCCCAAGAGGGACCAGATGCTACGTAGGGAAAAGTTGTCCCCATGGTACAGTCTGTGGGCATGTGAGGGCAGAAGAAACCTGATTGCAGGATAAAGCAGATGCAGGCGGCAGTCCCATCTTCTTTCAGGATAAAATAAATACCCACTTGTTTCCCATTTGCGGTTGTTAAAGTGACCTCTCCCCAAATCAAAGTCAAAAACAGATCCAGGAAGAAACTCCTGCACCTACTTCACGATCTCAATGGAGAAGTGTGCAAAAAGGCAAAAAAGTAAAATTGTACAAGGAGGTCTCTCTGTTTCTGGCTGGGCCTGTGTGTTTTCCACCCCCACCCCCCACGTTCTTGCTAGTATTTCTTTTGGCAAACGTGCATTCTATTGGAGCATATCCCACAGACCTTAAGTAGGGGGCATCGGGTCTTGTGGAATGGCGCACTATCAAATGGAGCTCCACTATGGTTTTGTTTGCTGTGACCCCGAAGTGCCCGCTGGGATCTGTGAACAGACAGCCCCCTGCGGGAGTGCCCTCCTCCTCCCTTTGTCCTGCCTGGCTCCAGGCTGCAGCAGCTGATCTGGTTATTATACTCCTGAAAAGAATTTCTAGGTGGCCACAGTGACCATAAGGAAGCGAGAAACCACGAGGGCTGAAAGCCACGAAGAACAACACATGGGCTATTGAGGGCTAATCCCGACCGTAACTAGAGGATGGCCTCAGCCTTGTGGTGCTCACCGAAAAATCTGAACCGAGGCTGAGAGGAGTTGGCCAGGGTCTGAAGCCACCATTTACCGAATGTGGCGTCATCAGTACAGTTTTCGAAATGAGGCAAAGGGCTGTATAAGAAAAAATGGGGACAAAACCCGATTCCATTTAAGATTTAATCAAAATTGTCTTAGTTTTGTCAGCTCTTTCCCTCTCTATCCTTAAAGTCATGTGCGCTTCAGTGGAAATTTAAGCCACAGTGACTGACTTACTTACCTTAGCCTCATCAAAGGATGACTCCACACACACCAGCGTTTGCACAATTTTCCTTTGGGCGGTAGTTGTTAGAAATAAAGCTCATGGGCAGGCCAAACAAATGAACAGATTTGCCTTTTCTGACACTCTGCTTTGCCAGTTCAGCCCTCAATCCAAGCACCTCCGTTTCCATGGCAATAAAGAAGTTCTGTGTTCAGCTGACGTCAGCCGACATGGGTGCCCAGAACATGCCACCACACTCTACCATCCTCTCTTCTATTTGAATGTCCCTCAAAGTGTCTGTTGGCTGGGTAGAGAATGTCTTTCTGGTCACAGATCTGCTAATTATGTTGGATTATTGAGTAAAATATTAAAACTAACCTTTAGGAAGTAAATTATAACTTTTCAAAGTGTTATGAATCCAGCCATGCTTTAATCTGTTTAAGCGCACACCTTGCAATGAAATTGTTAGAGAAAAGAAGATATCTGCTTCTCTCAAGCTTTTGCCCACCGCATCTCCACAATCTTGATTGATTGTCGTAACACGTGGTAGGATAAAAGGGTAGAATTTCTTTTTCATTTTGTAGAGGAAGAAGTCAAGGCCTAGGCTTTCCAGAGCAACACAGAAGACTCAGGATCATAATCTTGGGTCTTTAACACCCATGATGATCATGTATTCTGCGGGACCATGAACAGATCTCAATGCAAAGTTAGAGACTGCCTTGTTCAGGTGCCCATTCAGGACTGCCTGTACAATGGAGAAAGGAGGCAGAACTTTAAATGTTAATTAGCCAGGGTAAATCTCCCATTCCCAGGAGGTATGGATGAACCAATTTACTGAGATGACATTCCACCTGAGCCAGTGGAATCTTTATGAAGACAGGATTGGCACCAGTTTCTTGGGGGCGTTGTGAAGAATATGCTCTCAAAGGGATCCTTTAAGTATGCATTGCAAACAGCAAATTTTGCTAGGGGGAATCATGGAGGAAGCGGCTCTGTTTAACCAAGCACACTTGTGGTCTCAATAAATACAACTAGAAACCTGAAATTTGGAAGACGACTGGATAGAAGGACTATAAATTTCAGTGCAAACTCTCTTAGTTTGGAACAGATGTCCACCGAGACTTGCTAGTAACTACATGTGAAGTCAGTTTTCAGTATTGATTTGATGTTTACACTGCTTGAAGACACATCGGTGTTTTTATAGGGTACAGCCCTGAATTAGAAGAAGGAGATAAATAGCCAATTTATATCCTGTCCACAGTTCTAAAAAAAAGAAATGGAGAACAAGATTAATTTACCACCCTCAACTCCTCCCAAAGGTCCTGCTGAATGGTAAGAGGCTTGCACACATTTAAATTGGAACTCACACAATATGGAGAATGACAAAGTATTAGGGAAGATTAGACTAATTAAACTAGATTGTGAGAACGTCTCCAAGAGATCCAAAGTACGGATATCTTCCAAGTAGGGTGACAGTGAAAGCTTCCAGAAGCTTGCCTTGCTTCCCCAGCTCTCAGACTCTGACAGTCTCAGCTATGGCAGCACACTTGTGTATGCAGTGACATCTAGTGACAAAGGAAGATAGAACCAGCTTACAGACTTCAAGAGGCTGTACAGAGATGACTCCGCTGTCCTCCTTTCCTGGATCTGTGAGCAATGCTTTCTGTTGCAGATAGATATGCCAGGTTCCACACCTGACATGTTCATACAGGGTAAAGAAGGAAGCATTAGGAAGAGGCAGCGAACTAGCCTGCATTCAGAATTCAAACAGGAATCTATAAAGATTCCTTTCTCCTCATCTGTTTAAAAACCAACAACTAGTGACTTAAAGTTAGTACTGACTGTCCTCGAGAGCTGTTGGAATCTTCCCAGGAAACTCTACATTGCAAACAGCTAGAATGTCTCATTCTCAAATTCACATTCAATAGCTTGCGAGAAATATCTGGGCAAGTTACACAGGCAAGACAAAGCTTTAACTGCCTCATTGGCCTTAAACTGCCTGAAGACTATTCTTTGTATTAACTGGACTAGGCCATAACAAAGCATCTCCCTTTTATTTTATCTGACTTTTGGATTTGGACTTAAATAAAAAGTTGTGTCATATATGAATAAATTCAAAACTTTCTATAACAACTCAAGTCTTGTCTTGGTTCAGGCAGAAGAATGTGAAAATCCAGAATTGTCAGTCAGCTTCTCGGTGGCTCCTTAGGGTGGGCGCTACTAGAACCTTCCTCATTTTCAACCTCTATATTGGTATAAATCACTCACCCGGGATTTTTGTAGACTCCTGGGTCCTGCAGTAGGGCCCCAGAACTTGAACTTTCAATACTCAGATGAATCTTATACACTTTTTTCGTCTACACTTGCCGTGCATGTCCCTCTGAGAAGAAAATACCACTGAAAGAAAAGAGGAGCCACACTCTGTAAAGGTCTCCATATCATGTGAATTGCCCGGTCTGGGTTTATACACTTACAGGATGACAAACCAGATAATCTCCATGCTGGTCTACTTAAAAGAATCAATCAAATAATTTCCATAACATCCTCAAAGTGAAACACGATGTGAAAAACAAAACAAAAGCCTAGCTTCTTTTCAAGGTCTCCTTTATTGGTTGTGGTTGTAATTGTCAATTTCATTTTGAAGAATGGCTTGCATGGAAAAACAATCCCAAAAGAAAAGTCTTTTTTAGAGCAACTTCAGTTTAATGCTATGTTTCTTAAAATTCTACCTGCACAGCATGACTAGGACCTAACAAAGGCATTCTGGGGTTTCTGGATTGTTGCTTGGAATTTAAATACTCATAGATTGATGAATCACTGTAATAACAAGGGAGTTTATACACAAAAGATCCCCGTGGTTTCTCTTGTTGTGAACTTTTATAAAAGAACAATCAGCTAATAATTTATTTTCTATTTTGCAATAGAATGGGATTCTAATACATGCATCTAATCTGTGCATATATGCACTTACATAATTAAATGTTTTATTATTTGGGTGTATTTAAAGATGATACATCACATGGACATTTAAGATTAACACTTTTGTTGCATTTTAATATTCCCTTGTGTTAGTCACTAGATTTCAGTGATATTGTCTTGATTTAGTTTTGTTCTCATTTGTATTAGTTTTCAACTATCTTTCATTTGAAGCTTTCAGTGTCCTCTGACATTGTCAAATGATTTTACACATATAACTCTACTATCAGAAAGACCTGGGAAAAGCCCTTTGAAGATTAACTTCTATTGGTTGGCTGTTTGATCTGGAGTCTGCAGAGCCTGGGCTATTGGAGACCTGCTAGGGAGCATAAAGAGGTTTGGAGTGGGATGGGAATAGGCTACAGAGTCCTCTGCAGAAATACCTTGGAGTTTATTTATTATCACATGTTCCTGAAAAAAAAAAGAAAACATTTCTTCTATATTAAACAAAAGTTTCTCCTGAATCAAACATGTTTGCAAGATGCTAATTTAGAGATTTCCTTGCAAAATAATATGTGTATTTTCCTTTATAAGTTTCATATAGTATATTTTGATGATATAATCAACCCCAACTCCTCCCATATCTACTTTCCACCCATCAAACTTTGAGTTTTCCTTTTTATCTTCCTTTAATTTTTCTTTCTCTATCAAGTCCAGTTTGTGTCATCTGGCTATTCTTGGATGTAGGACCTTCTTTGGAGTGGAGTTAGCCTACAAAGGGTCATCCCATGACATGATGATATGCCATGTCAAAGCTGGCTCTCTTCTCCCAGCAATTATTACATGCCAATAGTTTCACAGACAGTGGTAGGTTTCTGTGCCCACTTTCCTCCTTCCATCCTGACCTTTGTCTAGCTTCAACTTGTGCAAGTCTTGGGCATGCTGCCCCAGTTGTTTTGAGTTTATATATGCAACTATCTTCTCATGTATAGAAAACAGTGTTTGCTTGTAGTGATCATCTACCTCTGGTTCATAAAATACTTCTGCCCTCACTTCCACAAAGTTCCCTGAGCCCTGGAGTGGGAGTATGCTATGCCCATGTTATTTGTGGCTGAATATCCCACGATGTTTTACTTTCTGCATATTGATCATTTGAGGGTCTCTGTGTTGTCATCTGTTGCAAGGACTTGCTTCTCTGATGAGTGTTGATACTGTTTTATAAATATGGAAAGAAGTCATAAGGAGTCGTTTTTGTGTGATGTGGGAGTGTCATATATCAATCTGTTGATTTCATTGGCTAAGCAATAAAGAAACTGCTTGGCTGGCCCTCATAGGTTAAAACATAGGTGGGAGGAGCAAACAGAACAGAATGCTGGGAGGAAGAGGAAGTGAGCTCAGACGGAAAGCTCTGCTCTCTGGAGCAGAGACGCCATGCTCCCGGCTCCGGGGCAGACACACGCGATGAAGCTGTGACCCAGGATGGACTTAGGCTAGAATCTTCCCGGTAAGAGCACCTAGCTGTGCTACATAGAATATTAGAAATGGGCTAGTCCAGGTGCAAGAGTTAGCCTAGAAGAGGCTAGATAGAAATGGGCCAAGCAGTGATTAAAAGAATACAGTGTCCATGTAATTATTTCGGGTAAAGCTAGCTGGGTGGCAGGACGCAGCCCGACCCGCCGCTCCAATTACTACATTTGTGTTGTGTCCATTAAGCAGAATAATAGTAGTAGGTTTTTTCCCTAGGGCACATTTATCTAGGTACATTTTCTTGGTCCCTTTAACAGTGACAAAAATGGGTTTCTCTCAGAGAGAGAGAGCTTTAGAGACAATAATAAAGTGGTTGGTTACTCCCAAAATATTGCACCAATGGACATATCTTTCCAGTCCAGTCTTTGTTGTAGCTTGCAACCCGTTTTCCTCTGGTAGTGTAGATATATATGATAGCTAGCAGGGATCAAACTCCCAATTGAGTACTAGCTTGATTTTTCCATATACTATAGCCCAGTATGTGGTGTCTTCAGTGAGAGCATTTTATCATCGTTTGGAGGGTAATCAAGTGTTTCAGGGGGCCGCTTGTTTGTCCTGACCACCCAGAACTGAAATAACCATATGGAAACTATATTCATTAAATTACTTTTTGGCCCATTAGCTCTAACTCCTTATTGTCTAACTCATACATCTTAATTTAACCCATCTCCATTAATCTGTGTATCACCACGAGGTCATGACCTACCAACAAAGTTTCATCATGTCTGTGGTGGCAGATCCATGGTGTTTCTCTGGCTCCACCCTTCTTTCTCCCAACATTCCCTTTAGTTTTTCCGGCCTACCTAAGTTCTGCCCTATCAATAGGCCAAGGCAGCTTCTGTATCGTTAATGGTAATCACAGCACACAGAGGGGACTGCTACATTAATTAAGAGCATTGGCAAATAGCTTGAAATGCTGGGGTGTGGGACTTATGAAAGCCCATTGGCCAAAAACTCACAGAAAGGTAACAAATTCCTGGTATTTTGGTTTTTATTTGCTAGCAAGTTGTGTTCTTCTGTTGTAGAGAAACTCCATTAAAACTCTTTTACAAATGTACTAACATAAATTTTAGGAAGCTTCTGCTGTGGTGATATTGTGTTTGTGCTTTAACAAATAAAGCTTACCAGATGATCAGAGTGTGGAGATAGACACTAGTTAGCCATAGAGGCCAGGAAGTGGTGGCTCACACCTTAAATCCCAGTACACGGAACTCACATACCTTTAATCCCAGCGCTAGAGAGGAGGAGACAGGAAGGGGTATGTCTGGGTGAAGAGAGGAATATAAACCTGGAGGAGACAGGAGCTCAAGGCATTCAGTCTGAAGAGTCATGGAGAGGGGATCTTGCTTCCTTCAGTCTGAGGATTTGGCAGAGGTAAAAAGTCTTTCTAGTGGCTGGCTCCTTTACTTTTTTGATCTTTTAGCCTTTACCCCAATATCTGTCTCATGGTCCATCTACAGTAGTAGGTTTCCATATGGCTTTTCAAATGGCCTGTGTTATGTTTCTGGGAACCACATAGTAGAAATAGAGAATAGACTCTTATAAATTATCCTCTGACTGTCACACATGCACACTTCCACTCTCCAAATAAAAAAAATGGAGAGAGAGAGAGAGAGAGAGAGAGAGAGGAGATTCAAATGATTGGCAGTTTATTAAAATATTCAACATTGCTAATCAACAGAAGAATGCAAAGGAAAACCAAGCGGACACATTGTTTTCCATCTTATTGACACAGTAACTGCTATCTAGGATGATGAACAAATGAATGTTTGCCAACTGTGTGGAGAATGTAATAGCACAGTCATCATGACAAATAGGATTGAGATTCCTAAAAAGTTATAAAATAATGTTCATATAACACAGATTACTATACCCTTAAAGAAAAAGACAGTATGAGGTGATGTGGGAGTGTCATATATCAATCTGTTGATTTCATTGGTTAAGCAATAAAGAAGCTGCTTGGCCCTCATAGGTTAAAACATAGGTGGGAGCAGTAAACAGAACAGAAGGCTGGGAGAAAGAAGCTGAGTCGGAGAGTTGCCATGATTCTTCCACTCCAGGCAGACACAGGTTAAGATCATTCCTGGTAATCCAGCTCGTGGGCTAAACAGATTATTAGAAATGGGCTAGTCCAGGTGTGAGAGATAGCCGAGAAAAGGCTAGATATAATGGGCCAAGCGGTGTTTAAAGGAATACAGTTTCCGTGTAATTATTTTGGGGCATAAGCTAGAGCTAGCCATGTGGGCGGCCGGGTGCTGGGGACGCAGCCCCGCCGCTCCTACTACTACAATGAGGTATAGATATCTGCAACTCCATGTGCACTGTACATTATTAATAGCTGCCAGTATCTGAGATCAACTGAAGTGCCCACCAACAAATAGAAGACAAGAAGTGAACATTATTTAGTAGCGAAAAGGAAAATGGTACCATTTTAATAAAGCACAGGTCTGGAGGACATTATGTTAAATTAAATAAATAAGACACAGAAAAATAAAAGCTGCTTGACTTAATTTATATGAGGATTTTATAGAAGCTGAAGTCTAGAACATTTGCGCCTAGGTCTGAATGAAATGAAATGTTAGTCAAAGGGTATAAAGTCTCTGTTATCTGCTCGCATTTAGAAAGTTTATGATTAGGTTAATAACAGAGTTTTTAATAAACTATCACATACTTTGAAATGACTAAAATAGTGAATCTTAAATATTCTTTCCATTCATAACCAACACACACACAAAGAAGACCATTAAGGTGATGGGAATGTTAAGTTGTGTGATTACAGAAATCATTCTGGAATGTGCACAGTTATCAAATCATCAACTTATGACAGCCAGTGTTGACACATGCCTTTAATTCCAGCACTTGGGAGGCAGAGACAAATGAATCTCTGTGAGTTTGAGGCTAGCCTGGATTACATTTTGAGTTTCAGGACAGTCAGGACTATTCGGGGACACCCTGTCTTGAAAAGTCAAATAATAAAAAACAAACAAATAAACAGAAAATAGCATCAAATTATGAACCATGAACCAAAGTGGAAAAATAAGTACAAAGTAGGAGGCCATGAAAGACCCTTCACCATTTCAATGTCACCGTATGTGTTGATGAGGCTTACCTCTATGCAGAGTGAGTGAGTGAGTGAGAAAGATTGATTGGGAGAGAAGGAAAGGAAGAAAAAGTTGCACAAAAGTTTCCATTATTTATCAACCTGCAAAATGACTGGTGGGTTTATGACAATTACTATTTTTTTTTAAATTCAATTACATCTATCAGAAAGACAGGTGAGAGAGTGAAAATTGCCTAACTGGTTTCCTGGTTGATGTGACCAGAGGGTTCCCAGGGAGTGCCTGTGGGATTTGGTGGCTGAGTCAAACAGATGGGGTGGGAAAGGAAAATTGTAAGAGATCTGCCTGCTTTTTTTTTGCTTTTCGAGAATTCTCCACACTGATTTTCAGAGTGGCTGCTCTAGCTTGCAATCCCACCCATGGTGAATAAGAGTTCCTCTCCCCCACCATCTTCATGGCCATTTGTGGTCGATTGTGAACCCATGGTTGTCTAAGTTAAATCTCAAAGCTGTTTTAATTTGAATTTCCCTGATTGCAAAGGATGACAAACACTGTGTGATGTATTTATTCTTTTGAAAACTTTGTTCAAATCTGTAGCTGACTTTTTTTTAATTCGATCATTTGTTTTCTTGACTCTTTTTTGAGTCATTTCTATATTCTAAATATTAATTCTTAGTTAGATGCACAGCTGCCAAATATTCTTTCTCAATCTGTGGGCTTCCTCTTCACATAGCTGATTATTTCCTCAGTAGTGTAAAAGCTTTTACCACAAAATTTAGTTGTTACCTTGTTGGCTATAGAAAATCACAGAGTTTACTGTCATGGTTGAGGAGTAGGCAATGGAACAGAGAACACTCTATAATACTCATGAAGACTAACAACACCCATTCACTTTCCTGCATCACTTCCGCTCAGTGTTGCTGCTGCTGTCACGTGAGGTAGCAGCACTTCACTGAATCAAACTTGAATTTTGAAAAATGTGTTTTTCAAATTCTTAAGGAAAGACCGTTTTAGAGTGAGGGTTGGGGTGGAGCGGACTGAATGAAAGCTTATCACTATGGAAATGAAAAGAAATAGTAAAACCCATGTGTTCGGTTTGTTGTCTGTTTATTTTGTTTGTTTTAGCAAAAAAGAAATTTGTGACAGCTGGAGTTGTAGCACTTTGATAGCTGGGAAGCCAAATGAGTATGAGAAATTAAAGTAATCATCAAAATATTTGAGCAGGGAGTCTTTGAGATGATTGAGTGTATAAAGGCATCTGCTGCTGTGACTAAAGACCTGAGTTCAGTGCCTAGAACCAAATTAGAAAAAGGAGAGAACCATCTGCCTCAATCTGTCTTCTGATCTCCACAAGTCCACACTGGCACTGGTACACCACACACACACACACACACACAGAGAGAGAGAGAGAGAGAGAGAGAGAGAGAGAGAAAGAGAGAGAGAGAGAGAGAAAGAGTAAATTAAATAATACATTTATGTATGCAAAGACAAAAAGGTTTGATGAGAAGTGAGTGCTTTCCAACTATGAGAAAAGATTTTACGAAGAATGAATCAGAGGTGACAGCCACAACAGCTGACTTGGAATTATAATGATAAATGATATTCTCATTTTCCCCTTGTATTGGTTTATTGCTTGTGTGACCACTAACATTTAGCTGCTTAAATTGCCCACATCATGTATTATAAATGTAGTCTTGGGCATTTCAAATCCTATAGTTCATCGGGGAAACTCTGGGGCCACCTCAGAGTCTGCTCTCACATGCCCTCCAGGTGACTGCACATCATGTCAGTTAGAGGAGCACAAGGACCTGATTGAGGGTGACCTAGCAACACACAAAGGAATCCTCAGTTACCCATCTGCAACTTCGTTGCTAGGTGGATTACACACTGAGTAGTGAATTCCCACGAGAGCATGATCAGCTCTTCGGCGCCACCCCGTAATCTGAAAGTTTAGCACCGAAACTCCTACACTGTTGGAAATTGCCAGTTCCCAGACAAAATAATTTAACAGTTCATGCTTATCATGTGGCTTGGAAGCCAGCTTATGAATCCATGGGACTCAGACTTAAGTCTCCTGCTGCCTCCTAGATGTTAAAGTATTTACTCTGCAAAGTATTTTGGTGGTGCTGATTGCCCAATGAAAGGAAAATGTCACAACTAGCAATTTAGTTATTTTGAAACCAACTTTAAACTCATTTGAGTGACTTTTACATTTTATAACTGTTAAGAGTAGGATTCTGAAGCCAGGACTTAGTGTCAGAATTTTGTTTCTTTCATTTCCTAGCTATGTGGTCACTGACAGACAAATTATCATCGTGGTGTCTTGGTTTCTTCTTTTGTGAAATGAGCCTACCAAAGGGTCTATTTGAAATGTTATTCCACTGGTTTTCACCATTTAGAAGAGCAAAGACAAACTTTGTTCACACACTAAGCTGTGATCTTTCTCATCAAATAGCTGTCACTTGGGGGGGGGGGCGGTGTTGTAAGCCCCACTATTGAAATATTGACTGTAATGCTTTTCATTTGCAAACATTTATATGTGTGAGGGTGAGGTTTTTAGTCTTAGTTATAGCTTTGGTTAGTCTTCTGGCTAGCTTTAAAGCTTAACTGGCTAATTCCTAAGTATTAATATATTTCTGCCAGTGTTGCAAATATAGCACACTTGATAGCAACCTTAGCCAAGGAACCCCTTGAAGACCTCATTTAATTAGTGGCCAACAAGTCTATAGTGTTGATAAGGTTCCAGAGCTACATCAGATATGGGCAGAAAGGAGTAATTGATTTGTTATTTGATTCATTTCCCAAAGGTGTGCATTTATTTTGTCACTGGAAAATGGGTGGTAGAATACACAATGTGTGATGGCGAATGCTGTTAAAATAACACGTGGAGGTGTTTCCTAGAAAGTAAAGAGCAGGAAAATAGCTCCGGCTTTGACTCAATAAAGGTTGTAGAAATGTGGACACAGCAGACAAATTCAACAGATGGGTGTTTGACATCACTCTATGAAGATGGTCTTCGTATCCATCATACTCACCCATCTAGGAGAGCCTGCATCTCCAGTTAATGTGCGTTATCAACGGGATTGATTTTGCAGTCACTTAGGACTGAGTCATGCTTACAGATAAGCAATGTGTTATGAAAAATGTAAGCATGTGCACTATATATGATACATATTTAGAAAATATTGGAATATTTTTTATGATTGATACTTTTATTTTTTGGAAGCTGTTGGCCTGCCTTCAGGGTTTTATCTTTTCTATATCTAAATATGTGCATGCATGCAGTCGTGGATAAAATGGATAAAGTTTGCCAGGTGGTGGTAGCCCATGCCTTAAATCCTAGCACTAGGAAAGCAGAGTCAGGCAGATCTCTGTGAGTTAGAGGCCAGCCTCATAAACAGAGCGAGTTCCAGGATAGCCAGTGCTAAACAGAGACACCCTGTCTTGAAACCCCCACTCCACCAAAAAATGATAAGGTTTACATCTTCATGGCTGTGAGGTTAAATGTAGAAGTTGGGGGGAGGTAATAGAATGCTGTACTTACAAATGTTTGATTATAATGAATAAATAAGCAATGTATTAGTAACTTTCCATTATTATTGCAAAATATCAGAGAACAACCTGAAGGAGGAAATAAGAATTTTCAAAGGGCTCAGTCCTTGTTCAAGTGGCCTCACTACCTTTATCCAGTGTCAAATCTTCAAAAAAGGACGTGGGTGAGTGTTAGGAACAATTTTAAGACAAGCCTCTCCGCTGATGCGAATAATTCCAATCAGATCAAATTAGACTAAATAAAAACGCCCATGTTTAATAAATGTAGCCCTCCCAGGTGACCAGCAGCATCGCGAGGGAGGGAGGACCACACAAAACCCGAAAACCACGTATTCCTTTTTTGGGGCAGCAGCCTAAATAGCCTGTGGGAGTGGTCCTGACCTTCCCTGGGGAGGGGTTAACGCTTGGCGGGCTTCCCGGAGGTGGAGTCCAGACCAAGGCAACTCCCAGGGGGAAGGGGTTTGAAATGGAGCTTCCTGCTCCATTGCTGCTCCAAGGATGGTTGCCAGGGGCTGGGGTGGTGCTTCCAATCGGTGATGAAATCTGTCTGCCTTGTGGCAACCAGCAACCAAAGAGAGCAAGAATGGGGAAAGAAGGGCAGAGGGGAAGGTGCCAGGGAAGAAATCAGTCTGAAGATACACCTTTCAAAGACCTACTTCCTCTAAGCAGGCCCTGCTTCTATTTAGTATTCAATTATCAGTCGATTAACCCCTTATAGTACTCTGGTGGCTCACCACTGTCAAGGGAACAAGCCTTAAGAACATGAGTTTTGTGGGGAGAAAATTCACATTAAAACCATAAGAACGGATGGTGAAGACCTTTTGACTCCTGTGATGCCTCAGAGTTTGTGAATAAGAGCACTGCCCACACTGGACTTTCTTCTGCGCCATCTGCTTTAAGATCATCTATGCAAGGACAAGCTTTGCAAGACAGTAGACGTGTCCCCTTTCAAATCAAAGTGACAGTTACTTACCAGGGTAATAGAAGACAACTTCTGTGAGAAATGACAAATGAATCTTTGCTGATTATGGAAGACCCAGGTTCTCCTTTTATAGGCTCACCGAAACAGTGCAAAAATACACATGGGTTATTTCTACTGTTGTAACCTTTCACCTGTGACCCAGAAGTCTACATTTTCCTACTGAAATTTGTGGACTCCAGCACAGGTTAAATTGTTTGCCTGCTTCCTTGTTGAAATCTGATTTTGACATCTGTGGACAAGCCTGTCAACCACTCTTTCATGTCTCTGTCCTCTTGTTCCCCCTTTTTTTTGACCCATTTTTTCTTCCCAGCTTTCTTTTATAGTAACAACATTGAATGCAAAACAGTCCAATTATTGTTCAAAAATTACTCATGGGTAGCTTATGAACTTTAAGCATTTTACTCATAATTTGAAAGTGGGGTTTTTTTTGCAAGTAAAACTTATGAAAAAAAGGTTTCTGTTTCCAAGTCTCTAAAACAAAAGACATTAAAAAGATAATCAAGTATACACCGAGACTCAAAGAGACCAGGTCTACAAAGGAGACTTTTGCAAAGAGGCTTCTGATACTCTAGAAGTGACTGGAAAACATTTGGCCCTTGTGCAGGGGCTCTGGTTTCCGCTGGTGAAGCTCATGACTTACGAGATCCCTGGAGTTCCAATGCTACACAGAGCTAGCTAGACCTATCCCTATTAAACATATATTTTTAAACTTTTTATTCATTCTTTGTGGATTTCATATCATGCATCTCAATCCCATTTATCTTTCTGTCCCTTCTTATCTACCCTTTGTCCTTGTAAACCGTACCCCCGCATAGTTGGTATTTTTACTCTTTGGGGCCTTACCATCCAGCTCCCAAATACATATACAGAGACTTAATTTTATTTATATGTAAGTGTGACTTGTTTCTAGCCAGCTTTTCTTAACTGATTTTCTTATCTACCCTTTACCTCTGGGCTTTTATCTTTCTCTAGTCTATATACATTTCTTTCCTTCTTACTCTACGACTGGCTGTGTAGCTGGGTGGCTGGCCCCTGGCATCCTATTCTCTTTTTCCTTTTTTTCTCCCCTTCTTCTCTCTTTCTCCTATTTATTCTCTCTGCCTGGCAGACTGGCCTATCCTTCCCCTGCCTAGCTTTTAGCCATTAATCTCCTTTTTGGATTAATCAGGTGTTTTAGGCAGGTAAAGTGACACAGCCTCATAGAGTTAATCAAATGTAACATAAAAGAATGCAACACATCTTTGATTCCTTAAACAATTATTCCACAGCATAAACAAATTCAATGCCCCCCCAAAGAAAACAACTTAAAAGAAAAGGAAAAAAAATCTTGTGGAAGCTGTGACGGTGAGTCACACAGCATACTCTTTAGTCTATATGTCTGGCTTCTGCTAGACTCTAGTTACTGGATTTTCACTGGGACTCTTCTTGACTCTCCTGTAGTTGTGCAGTACTGGCCCCTTTACATGCTCTAGCAGATCATAGATGGGGTGAATGTTGGGGTGGAACAACTCATAACTCTGGTTCTGGGCCTGAGTTATAGCTGGGTTGGTCAGTTACCAGCTCTCCCTCATCCTCACCACCAGAGCAAGCTCTCCAGCATTGCTGCAGGTGGTGAGGAGGAAGGGGAAGGAAGGACATCTTTCCCTCACCTATGCCGCCACCTGGAATCTGAGGATGGGGTCAGTACTTCCACTCTCAGGCCTTTAGATGGCTTATCTGTGACCTTGCCAACGGTGAGTTCTACTGTGCTGCCCAGGAAATGCGCTGGGACCACTCTCCCGTGTGCTGCACACAGGACCAACTCTCCTCTTCTCATGATTTCAGGGCCAGCTCTCTCACCAGCCACAGACAACCCCGGGTGTTGATGGGGCATCTCTCCCTCTCCACACCAGTTTATGTTAGATGAGGCATGGGACCTCCCACACTCATGTTCTCAGGCTAGCTCACTCATGCCCCATCAACAAAGTCAGCTATACTGTGTTGCCCAGGAGAGGTGCAGGGTCCACTCTCCCAAGTGTTGCAGCTGGCCAGGGGCAAGGTCAGCTCTCTTGCCTGCTGCAAGTGGCATGAGGAATATTTTTAATCAGGTGGAGGAAGGGACATTCTGATTCATAGTATGCTGTGTTATTAAAATGGACATTAAAATTTACTGTCTATTTTTATCAAGTCATGTGATATAAATTGGACTAATGAGTTTTCTAATAGTAAAACTTCTTTGCATTCCTATCTATTCATGTGAAGTATTATTATATTCTGTTAAAATAAATTTATATCTTTAGAATTTTAATAATTGTTCTTATATTCATTTATAGGTTTGCATAATGAAAATGAAAATTTCTGTATTCATACCCCCTCTCAATTCCCTTTATAGTTTCCTTAGCAATTATACAATTACAAAAATTCTGTAGGAGAAATAAGTGTGGAAAGACAAGAGAAAAGCTACAAGCATAATAACAAAGACAATCTTGGTTTGTGTCCTCCTTAGCTTTAACTGTCAATGTGACACAGCCTAGAATATATGAATAAGGAATCTTGATGACAAATTGTCTTCATCAGCTTAGTTTGGGGGAGGAATGTCAAAGACTTTGGAACTGTGGGCTGGGAAAGTTTTTGAGTGCTCAGAGCTTCTTAAGATTTTATTATTTGGTATCTGAAAAGTATGCTCAGAGAATGTGGACAGTAAAAGTCTAAATCACAAGATTTCAGAGAATCAAGGACTCAGTCAATAACTATACTAGAGGTCCTTGATTCAGCATTTGTGTGTGCTGGTTTCCCTGGGGCTGAAGAAGCAGGTAGGATAGTCAGAGGGGACAATATCACTGAAACACAACCTCTGTGCTTTTAGGGGAGAATCACTGGGATACTGATTAATTAGGAGTAGAAAATTTTATGTGATTAATTAAAAAATAGTATTATTGAGGTAAAATCTTCTGTGTTTTATTGGGACAAAGAAAGTATTTCCCTCAGAGTCAGTGCGCAGAAGTTATGGTCTAATGGGGCTAAGTCAAAATAACAGTCAAATTTCACATGAAAGTCTCCTACAGGGCATTGGTTTTGGAGTCATAAAAGCCGCATAGGTCAAGAGGTCATTGAGAAAAGCTGACACTTGTATAATATGACAGGTCAGAGTTTCTGAAGAGAGGCCAGGAGAGGTCAATGGTGAAGGTTCAGAATGTAGGCTATTGGAGATGCTATGACTATGGGATGTTTGTCAATTACAGTGTCAGGTGTGGAGTAGAACTGCTCTAAACTTTCAAGACTACCTGTGTGCTGAAGATAGACATGGAAGAATAAGGCAATCAAAGCCCTTTGGAGCCCAGGGAATCACATCATGAATGGGTTCCAGATACCAGACATCAAACTACCAGATTTGGGTTTTCACAGCTAGATTTTGAATTTGCTTTGATATGATTGTTTTTATGTACTAGTTCTTCCCTTTTACATTAAAAAGTATGTAAATATATATATTATACATATATGAGGAGCCCATAGTTAAGATACTTTGGATTTTTAAAATGTCAAAAATTAAAGTCAATTGGACTATGTTTTCTATTATAATAATAAAATGAGTAAGATTATTGCTTAAACTGATTTATCTGTGTATAAATGTGACAAGGCGTGTAATATGCCCTACTTAAAATTAATGTCCACTTGAAATGACATGATACAGTTAAGTATATTTGTATCTGATTAGTTTGTGGTCATGTCTGGGAAGAAGTGCTTCATGTTCATTGAAGTAGGAAGTCTGTGGGCAGTACCATTCCTTGGGCAGGTGGCTCTGGGTTGTATATGGAGACTTCATGAGTATGAGCTAAACAGAGAACAAGCTGTCAAGTAGCATTCTTCCATAATTTCTACCTTCAGGTTCCTGCATTGAGTCCCTGTCTTTACTTTCTTCAGCGATAGACTGAAGAGGAAGTGTAAGCCAGACAAAGTCTTTGTGCCCCAAGTTACTTTGGATTGGAATGTTTTATCACAGCAACAGAAGAAAAACTAGAATAATTTGTTACCTGAAAGTTTACTAAGTTTTAAGAAGAAATCTTTCTTTTGCATTATATCATTATGCTGTGGAGATTCTAGATATATTTAGAAGATGTATTTGGTTTATTTTAAAATTTGTCAGATAGTAAATCCTGATTTGTTTGTGTTTTAAATTTTTCTCTTTTACATTTTCCCTTTTTAAATAAATTTATTGATTTTACATCATGAGCACAGCTTCTTCTACTCTTCTTCTCCCACTCCCTCCTCCACCCCCCTCTGTTTTCATCCTCCAATCCACTCCTCCTCTGTTTCTGTTTAGGAAAGGACAGGTTTCCCATGAATATCTACAGAACATGGCATATCAAATTGCACTACGACTAAGCACCTCCCTAATTAAGGATAGGCAGCGCACCCAGGATGATGGAGTTTAGTTTAGTTTTTACTCTATGGGGACTTGCCGCCCAGTTTACAAATAAATATATGAAGAATTTTTCTTACTTATGAATGCCTGGCCTTAGCTTGTCTTGTTTCTAGCCAGATTTTCTAACTTAAATTAATCCATTTCTCTTCTTCTATGTTTTGCCTCTGTCTCTCTTTTTTTTTTTATCTTTCCTTATTCTGTATGTTTTTCTTCACTTCTTATTCCCTGGTTTTGTGGCTGGGTAGCTGGCCCTTGGCTTGTTCCTCTCCTCTTTTTCTCCTTCCTCTTATCTCTAGCCTAGACTTCTCCCCCTATTTATTCTCTCTGCCTGTCAGTCCTAATTATTTCTCTCTCCTGCCTGACTATTGAATGTTCAGCTCTTTATTAGACTAATCAGGTGTTTTAGGCAGACAAAGTAACACAGCCTCACAGAGTTAAAGAAATGCAACATAAAGGAATGCAGCATATCTTTGCATTATTAAACAAATATTCCACAGCATAAATGAATATAACATATCTTAAACTAATATTGTACAACATTTCCTTCTTTTGTCTAAATAAAAAGAAGATTTTAATTTTAACATAGTAAATCTATATAAAATGTAAACAAATACCAAGTAAGAATTACATTTACAATGTTTAGTCCATTTGTATCTAGCAAATTCATAGAAAATAATAATAATCTTATATTAGTGATTCCAAAGTTTTATATCTAATTTACTTTCTATCATAACTAAGGAAAACTATAACTCTAAATATTTAGTTTTAGCTCCATCAAAGATCCCAGAAGGATGTAATATTACCTAACAAAATAGACATCTAGCTGCCTGGACATTCACCCAAAGTTCCTCTGCAACATTTGAGCATCTACCTTCAGCCTATAAGCCTAGAATATCTGGCAAAATTTGAATGACTGTCCAAACTAGTATTGGCAAAGACTCCTCTATGAAGCAGAAATCTGAAAACACTTTCCTGATTTGTCTTAGTAAAATCCAACAGTCTTTCTCCTTGTGTACTGATTGTCCAGTTTTTACAGCATACTTTCAGCAGTCAAGGTGAGTACCATTTCTTGCCCAAATGGTTAACCTTGCTATATTGAAAGCAAACCCATATTGAGTTTATTCAAAGCCCATTATCATTTTATGAAATAATTTAGTGATGACAGGAGCAGATGTGTCTTGTTGTCATAAAAATCCTTAGGTTATTAATCATCTTAAATGTCATATTCTTTAGGTATTTGAAGTGTTTAAAAATCATCTATCTGTCTGTAATATACCTGTTTAACATTGAAAGCATAACCAATGTGACTACAAGTTTGATTACATAAATTAATTCTAACCTTATTTCTTAATTATACATTGCATTTTAAAATGAGTTGCATAAGCAAAAAACCCCAAGAAAGTGTAGAAATGTATATGCAGTATAAGAAAACTAACTTTAGATTTGTATCAATATACCAAATCCATGCCAATGCAAAATATCTGAGATTAATATCTTTTTATTCTATATCCTTATATTCTTCTAAATGAAAATAAACTTCCATAACCCATCAAAATACCAACAACCTCTCACCCTATCTCTTGGGAGTGTGTGCATTATCTTCTCTAGACTGCTTCCTGTTGTTTGTGAGCAAGGACATCTTTAGGAGTTCCTGTGGAAACTGAGATAATGGCCATGTTTTGGGAAAACTTGCTGTAACATTTTGTTGATATAGATCACCTATCAAGCAAGATTAAGAAGGTCTCTCCCTGACCAAACCTGATTTATATTAATGGGGAATAAGTCAGCTCATCCAGTCTTCTCTGTATTCACTTCCTAATGCACCAACTCTGGCAGACCTAGAGGACGATGACGAAGCCAATGAAGACCAGCCAGAGAAGCCTCACTTTGACAGTCGCAGTGTGATATTTGAACTAGATTCGTGCAACGGTAATGGGAAGGTTTGCCTCGTCTACAAACATGGGAAACCTGGATTAGCTCATGACACTGAGATCTGGTTCCTGGACAGAGCATTATACTGGCATTTTCTCACAGATACCTTTACTGCCTATTACCGCCTGCTCATCACCCACCTGGGCTTGCCCCAGTGGCAATATGCCTTCACCAGCTATGGCATTAGCCCACAGGCCAAGCAATGGTTCAGTATGTACAAACCCATCACCTACAGCAACACAAGCCTGCTCACAGAAGAGACCGACTCCTTTGTGAATAAGCTGGACCCCAGCAAAGTGTTCAAGAGCAAGAACAAAATCTTAATCCCCCAAAAGAAAGGGCCTGTGCAGCCTGCCAGTGGCCAGAAAGGACCCGGGCCCTTAGCTCCTCCTTCTGCTAAACCTTCCTCTGGCTCTGGAAACCCTGTCCGAAAATAAACATCCCATCAGCTTAAAAAAAAAAAAAAAAAAAAAAAAAAAAAAAAAAAAAAAAAACCCACAGTCTCTTGTTTCCCGTGGAAATAAAAGCAAAACATCTTCTCCAAAAATAATGTATCTTTTGAGATCCATTTGAAAATTAAATCATTCTTAAGACATCTAGGCTGGTTTATTTCATCAGTCCCTCTTTCAAGCCTGTGTCTCTTAGCAGCTATCCTTTGCTTATCTGCAATCAAAAAATTCAAAACCAACACATCAGTATAAGACCCAGACTCCCTGTGTATTTTGCATCATTCTGTGTCTTTTTTCTTTTATATTACTTTTCCTCTCTCTTTAAAGACTTTACTATTTTTAAATTAGTTTTTTTTCCCCTGTGACTGTCTGTACTGTTTTCTTAAGCCCACACATATTTTTAAACACATTGTAACTTGTTTGGAGATTTTTTTTTCCAAATTTGTCTTTATTCTGTAACTCTATCCTTTTCTGACCTCGTGAGCCTTTAAACTGCTAAGCTGTGTGGCTACAGCTTTGGCAGCTGGTGACCTGTCCACTGGTGTGAGTTGAAGATTTCCACTATTATTGTGTGGGGTTCCATGTGTGATTTAAGCTTTAGTAACTATTCTTTCACAAATGTGAGTGTTCTTGCATTTTTGGCATACATCTTCAGAAGCAAGGCATCATCTTGTTGTACATTTTTCTTTGATGAATATGAAATGCCATTTCCATCTCTTTGAATTAACTTTGGTGGAAAGCCTATTTTTTAAATATTATGGCACCTACCCCAGTTTGCTTTTTAGGTTCATTTGATTGGAAAATCTTTTCCTAACACTTCACTCTGAGGTAATATGAGGTAATATCTACCTTAGATGTTGAGGAGTATTTCTCCTATAAAACAGAATGATAGATCCTGTTTTCATCTCCAATCCATTAGCCTGTGTCTTTTTATTGGAAAATTGAGTTCATTGATATTGAGGTATTTTAATGACTAATGATTGTTAATTCCTGTTACTTTTTTGTTCGTGGTGGTAGTGTGTGTGTGTGTGTGTGTGTGTGTGTGTGTGTGTGTTTCTCTTCTTTGGGTTTTTCTGGTGTGAGATTACCTATTGCCTGAGTTTTTGTGGGTGTAGTTAACTTCCTAGAGTTGGAGTTTTCCTTCTAACACCTTCTGTAGGGCTGAGTTTATGGATAGATATGGCTTAAATTTGACTTTAACAAAAATTGTTTTGTTTTCTCTATCTATAGTTATTGACAGTTTTGTTGAGTATAGTAGTTTGGGCTAACATCTGTGATCTCTTTGAGTCTGTAAAATATCCGTCCAGGCATTTCTGGATTGTAAGGTCTCTGTTGAGAAGTTAGGTGTGATTCTAACAGATTTGTCTTTATATGTTACTTGGCTTTTTTCCTTTGCCTCTTTTAATATTCTTTGTCCTGTATGTATAGTGTTTTGAATATTATGTGTTGAGGAGACTTTCTTCTCTGATACAATCTATTTGTTGTTCTGTAGGCTTCATGTATTTTTATATACATGTGGTTATTTAGGTTGGGAGATTTTTCTTTTATGACTTTGTTAAATATATTCACTGAGTTTTTGAGCTGGGTTTCTTCTCCTTCTATTCCTATTATTCTTAGGTTTGGTCTTTTCATAGTATCCCAGATTTCCTGGATATTTTGCATTAAAAATTCTTAGATTTAACATTTTCTTTGACTAATGAATCTATTTCTCCTATCATGTCTTTAACACCTGAGATTCTCTTCCAACTCTTTTATTTATTTATTTATTTATTTATTTATTAAAGATTTCTGTCTCTTCCCTGCCACCACCTCCCATTTCCCTCCCCCTCCCCCAATCAAGTTCCCCTCCCTGGTCAGCTCAAAGAGCAATCGGGGTTCCCTGCCCTGTGGGAGGTCCAAGGACCACCCACCTCCATCCAGGTCTAGTAAGGTGAGCATCCAAACTGCCTAGGCTCCCCCAAAGCCAGTAAGTGCAGTAGGATCAAAAACCCATTGCCATTGTTCTTGAGTTCTCAGTAGTCCTCATTGTCCTCTATGTTCAGCAAGTCCGGTTTTATCCCAGGCGTTTTCAGACCCAGGCCAACTGGCCTTGGTGAGTTCCCGATAGAACATCCCCATTGTCTCAGTGTGTGGGTGCACCCCTCGCGGTCCTGAGTTCCTTGCTCGTGCTCTCTCTCCTTCTGCTCCTGATTTGGACCTTGAGATTTCAGTCCTGTGCTCCAATGTGGGTCTCTGTCTCTGTCTCCTTTCATGTTCATAGCAGCATTGTTTGTAATAGCCAGAACCTGGAAACAACCTAGATGCACTTCAATGGAAGAATGCATGAAGAAAGTATGGAATATATACATATTAGAGTACTACTCAGCAGTAAAAACAAGGACTTCTTGAATTTTGCATACAAATGGATGGAAATAGAAAACACCATCCCGAGTGAGGTAAGCCAGACCCAAAAAGAGGAACATGGGATGTACTCACTCATATTTGGTTTCTAGCCATAAATAAAGGACATTGAGCCTATAATTAGAGATCCTAGAGAAGCTAAATAAGAAGGAGAACCCAAAGAAAAATGTATAGGCATCCTCCTGAATATTAATCTTCCAACTCTTGAGTTCTGTTTGTGATGTTTGCATCTGTAGTTTCTATTCACTTACCCAGATTTTCCTTTACCAGAATTCTCTGTGTTTATGTTTTATGTATTGCTTCTATTTCCATTTTCTGCTCATGAACAGTTTTTTTTTTGTTTGTTTGTTATTTCTTGGTTTTATTTTAGGGATTTTTTTTCTTGTAAGTTTTTCTTTTATTTCTTTTAATCAATTTCTATAAAGTATTAGTTCATATCCTCTTCAAGAACCTTTGTCATCTTCATAAAGTAAATTTAATATTGTTTCTTCTGCTTCAGTTATGTTGGATTGTTCAGGTATTGCTGATATATGAGATAGCTGGGCTCTGGTGATGCCATATTACCTTATCAATTATTATGCTCTTACACTGGCATTTAAGCATCTGGATTTGGGATGATTATAGGGATAGGCACTGATTCCTGCATTTGTCTTTGTTAGATCAGTATTTTGTTCCTTGATTTTTCTTTCCTGTCAGTTCTTCTGGCCTAAATTGCCAAGGACTCTGGTGACTAGCAGGTCTTCATATCTAGTAGGGTGACACCTGTGGGGTTTGGGGGCTAGGAGTCCCTAAATCTGATCTGGCCACTGGTAAAGACAAAGTCTTCTGAAGTTGTATACCAGGGTATGAAGCCTAGGAAAAAAGGATAATAAGGAAATGAAAGTTAGTAATTAGTCACCTATTACAATCAAACTTGTAGTCACATTAGGTGTGTTTTTAAGGTCTAACAAGGTGACATGTCTATGTAAAATAGATAAAATGTAAATAAATAAGATAAAATATAAAATAGATAAATTAAATAAAATATCTAAAATAGACAGGTCACCTTCAAACACTTCAGAGATTTATACAATATGGCATTTAAGATGTTTTAATGACAGACTCTTTTTTATGACAATGAGGCATGTTTGCATCTAGCAGTACCATTCTACTTCAGAGAAAATAATGAACACTGAAGAAACTCCATATGGAGTTCACTTTCTTTGTGGCATAAATAAGCCCCTTGGCAAGAAAATTTTCTTGCCTTGTCTGCTGACAGTATGCTGTCCTAACTGGACAAACAGGATACAAAAGAATGTGACTGTAAAACACAGTCAAAACAAGGAGAAACAGCCCTTCAGAGTATCCTGCTTCACAGAAATGTCTGTTGTACATGCTAGGATTGTGGGCCAAAGATAGGTGCCCTGATGTTACAGAGGAACTTTGGGTGACTGACTCTCTACCTTTCCTCTTCTCAGTATTCTCTTAATCTGATCATCCCACCTCTACTTCCTACCTTGCTACTGGCCAATCAGTGTTTTATTAAACTAATATGAGTGACAAATCTTTACAGTATACAAGAGAATAATTCCATAACAGACAGAGGATACCTTATTTGTGAATATCAATTATTTTCTTATGCTACATGGGTCTGAGGGATTAAAATGAGATTATCAGATTTGGTGGTATTTTATCTGCTGAGCAAACTCGCCAATGTATGTATGTATGTGTGTGTATGTATGTATGCATATATACATATACTTAACATATGCCTACATATGTATTATGTATATTATATTATAAATAGAAATGATTCCCAAAATATGTGTGGAACAACCAAACAACCTTACTGATCTTGACCAAAAAGAACAAAACTGGAGATATTGTATGCCCTTCCTTCAGAAGTTATTGCAAATCCATAATAACCTAAACAGCATGGTATTACATAAAACCAAAACGATGTTAGCCCATAGAAGAAAACCCAAAATAAGTATATATTTTCATTCAATAGGTCTTTGAATAAAAATGCTAAGAGCAAATGCAAAACAATGGTCAGATTGTTTAATAAATGGTTTGAGGACAGCATGTATATACATGCTTGAGAATTAGACATTTTCTTTACATATAAAAATAAGCCCTAAGGGAATATTAGACTTAGAAGAATCGAATTAATACTGTAAAAACTTTTGACACATTTTGAGATTTTTTTCAGCAGTTATTTTTTAGGGAATACATTGAATCCAAAATTTGACATAATAAACTGCATCCTAACAAATTAAGAAAACTACTGCTCAGTGAGTAGAGAAACAGCCTGTGGAATGAACAAAAAATATTTGGAAACCATACATAATCTGATAAAAGTCTAATGATATTCAAAACACATACAGAACCCAAGCCATATAAAGAAAACAACAGAGGAGACATGGAAACACATGCCTGTACTTTAATAGTTTGAGCTTAGCATCAGGTTCCAAGATCTAGGCTAGTGAGTCTTGGTTACAAAAAAAAAATGCAAATATACAAATGAAACAGAACAAAGTCAAAAATAGTATGGCAACAAGTTAGATAACAGATGAAATATTTTCTAAAAGGACATACAGTACAAAAATTTGCTCAATAAGAAATTGTTAGAACTCTTAAAGGAAAACAAAAGCAAAAATTGATCAGATTAAGACATAATTTCCTACATATGACAAAAGCACATGAGAAAGAGAAATTTAATATCATCAAAATGTAAAATTTACTACAAACCACACTGTGAGTTTGTCAATTGGCAACACCAATTGACAGTTAGAAGAAAAGGTTTGCCAATTATATATTTTATGAGAAGCATGTATACACAATGTATGAATATATTTTAGAATTTTTTCATGAAAATATAAATTATCCAGCTTAAAAGCGGGCAAAGAGTTTGTGTAGATATCTGTTCAAAGTAGATTTACAGATGAGCAGCAATGGGTGCCCAGATCCTCAGTGTTATTAGTTCTGTACAAAATGCAAATCAAACTTCATGAGCTGCCAGTGTGCTGGCTGTAATTAGCAGGATGGTGGTGTGATATAGAGAAATTAGAATGCTCATCAAATTCTGATGAGAGTAGAAATAGTGTGAAATAATTATGTAGTCTCTCAAAATATTAATCATACATTTACTGTATAACATCACATGTTAATTAGTTTTCTCTTGGTGTGTTATAATCCCCTGACACAACCAGCCCAGGGAAGAAAGGGCTTGTTTTGGCTTACATATCCTGAGAGAATATTCTTTGTGGTCAAGAAGGCATAACAGTAGGACCATGAGGCAAAGCTAGTGGACAGAAGGCCTAATCACACTGTATTTGCATACCAGAAATAGAATGAGAGAAGAAGAGTGGGGAAAGGCTATAAATCCCATGGAATATGTCCTCCAGCAAGGTTCTTCCTTGTCATCATCTCATAACCTTCCCAAATAGCATCACCAACTGGGGACAAAGTATTCAAATGCATGAGCCTATTGGGGAATATTTCTTATTCAGACTCATTCAAATCACAACACTGAGCAAGTGTGTGTGTGTGTGTGTGTGTGTGTGTGTGTGTGTGGTGTGTGCATGAATATTGTGTGAGTATAGAGGTTAGTAGTTACAATCAAGAGTCTTCCTTTATTACCCTCCACTTTTTTTGAGGCAGACTCTTTCCCTGAACCTGGAACTGATCCATGGTGTTAGACTGCTTGGCCAGTGAGCTCTAGGGGATCTAGAGAATTGTTAATTTTCATCCCCTCAGCACTGGGGTTTCATACACGTGTCAACATTCCTGGTGTTTATGTGCATATCCAGGATCTGAACTCAGCATCTTATGCTTGAATGGCAAACACTTTGATGACTAAGCCAAGTTTATAGTACCAATTCCATTCTTAGAAATGAAATAAAAGTGTGTATAGATACCAATATTTATAAACAAATATTCAATACTAATTTAATACTAGTTCAAAATAGAAACAAACAAAGCGTTATTGAATGAATGCACAATCAAATAATTAGAGCTATCTATACTCTGAGATGTTTAGACCTGAAGAGGAAGTGGAGAGTGATAGATGCTATATTAGAATAAGCAAGTCATTCAAGGCCACATATTTTATGATTTTATTCATGTAAAATACCCAAAATATGTAAATCTGTAGAGAAGGAAAGTGAGTATTTCACAGACCTGTGCATGGGATGAATGATGGGGAATGGCTTTTCATAAATATAAGTTTTCTTTTGTGGTTATGAGAATGCTCTAAATTTAGACTGCTTAATTCTGCAGATAAAAGCACGGAAGTGTATATTTTCCTGAGCAAATAAAAAGATGTGTGAGCTATATATATTTAAAATGACATTCTCATTTGTATACAAACTTAGTGAATTATACAAATGACTCCTGAAGTTGTAGTCTTTCTTAGTACATTTAAAAACCATTACATTTGAGAGGAGAAATGGAAGGGGATTAGTTGGATAAATACCCTGGGTCTGAAAATACATCTCATAAGAGCGTATGTCAGTTTCCCAAAATGAAATAACTTACCAAGTAAATGGAACTACTTGCATTCTTGTATCCACAGGCCAGATAATCTCTCCTCTTCCTTTATGTGAAGTTTCACCTGGGAACTAACTTTAATGCCTAGATAAAAGAAGATTTATACTGGAACCTGGAGGGGATTCTTTTCTTTAAAGGACTTTTGGAGCCTAACCTGGAAGCCTTGTCCCAGGGATTAGGAGATGGAACATCACAGAACTGTTCATCTTGAACTGTGCCCTAACTGTGGTTATTCCACACCCAAATGGCAGACTTAGAACAAGCTCAGGTTTCCTCCCCCTGGCTTTCCTTTGGCACCAGTTGTGTGAAGAGAGAATCAGACAGGAGTGTCCCACAAAAGCTTTTCTCCGGGACTCTATGAGGGCAGAAGCCTGTCTGCACAGGTTTCCCTGTGGCTGGCCCACCTGTGGGGCTAGCTGGACCCTCAGTGAAGGGGAAAAGAGAGAGGCTGATCCAATTTCTCAGCTTTGAAGTGAAAAATGGGCCAGAATGAAGAAGCTCCTGATCAAAGGCTCTACCCAATGATAAGGAAGGCGGCACTAACTCTTCAGGGAGCATCCCAGGCATCTGAGGCCAGGTGGAGAGGGGGCTCCCTGCTCTCTGAATGGGCGCTTTTGTTCCTACACCCTTTGACAACAAGAACTATTTGAAGCAACTGCACCTAGCAATTTTCTAACTCGGATTGGTTTATTGTGATGGGTTTCAAACTTTGATAGGCATCAGAATCACTTGGGGAGTGGGAACTTCTGGAAAAAGAGGCTTGGTTCTGCCCCCCAAAGATTGCCATTCCTTATGAATGTATTTCTGTCAGTTCCTCACAGGTGTTTTAGATGCTAAAGTTTAAAAGCCCGATGCAAAACTCACCTGGAGGGGAAAACTGTATTTTGAAGAATAGATTAGGGTTGAGTTTATGGGGTACTTGTTTAGCATGTGCAAGGCCCTGGTTTGTTCCCCAAAACTCAAAGTGCACGCGCGTGTGTGCATGCATACACACACACACACACACACACACACACACACACACACACAAATTTACATTGCTATTATTATATAATTTCACATATTACTCAAACACTCTCAAAGAGACTTTAGGTTTAGTCAATGTAGTCTACCACACATCTCTGCACAAAACCCTTTGTTAACATTCCAGACACTGGGCTATGTGCTGTGGGTGGAGATGGATAACACAATTTTGTCTCCAAGAGCTCAGCATCTTGCTGGGGAGACAGACATGTAAACAAAATAAATGAAGTATTAGAAGAAGAATTTGAAAGGCTGTTCCAGCCCAGGAAGAGAATGACTAACTCTGCCCGAAGGCTGGGAGAGGGCTGAGGCTTTCCCAAACACCCAAGGTTGGAGGCCAGGCTAATGCTCAGGATCAGCTTGCCTTCTGTCTGAAGAGATGCAGGTGGCCTGGCACAGGAACGGGGAGATTCCAGTCCTAGGGGAAGGCCTGTGCAGACGTAGGTCTGAGAAGCCCGGGAGATTGGTTATGGTGGGATGCATAGGTAGTTGGCGATGGAGTTGCTGAAGATAATATGAACAAACAGCCTCAATATGAAAGAACCTCAGCCTCAGGAAGGCAGCTAGGGACATTTTAAGGATGGTGAACTTAGTGCAAAAGTTCAGCTGTAATTCTAGGTGTAAAATCGTTGCTCAAATGCAGGAAGCATGAATATAAATAATATAAGGGTAAGTTAGCAGACACTATAAAAAACTCTGGTATTTATTTTCAGTTTGATTTTGCAAGACTCAATGAATACTAACAACATCATTAGTATTTACAAGGTATTTCATAGTCTAAAAAAGATTCACAACGTTGTCATACAATAGCAATATACAGCACATTGTCATGTGCTTTCTATAGCCCTCGGGGCACCACATCTGTTCCTGACTCAATTTTTTAGATGACATGTCTTAAGGAGGCTGAAGAACTTTCAGAATCACACACACCGTGAGGTAGCAGACAAAAGAGTCAGTCACACATTTTCTGAGTGTGAACTTTTTTACTCTAAGGGTGGTTTTGCTGAGTGAGATAACGGCAATAAAGATACTTACAAGCCAGAAGACGCCAAGTTATTTACAAAGGCATGCAGCAGCCTAGAAAAAATGCAAAAGAAAGAAATGTGATTCTGTATCTATACAAATAGGCATGTGTAGGCTGGGCCTACGATCAGTAAGTGAAAACTAGTACTGCAACAGAAAATGAGAGTCAAAGTCCAAGGATTGATTCTTCTAGGGCTTGCTCTCTTCTGACTTTACATTCTGATGCTTTGGGGGCAGCATTCTGAGTGTCTCTCCTCCCCTTGGTGACTTGAGGTCCAGGCTGTGTTATTTGGGGCCACACCTTTGGATGGCTGCAATGTCTTCTGGCATCAGCCATCTAAGAGACACAACCTTGCATTGCTATCTCACTCTCCTCAGCCAGCTCAACCATGTGATTGGCTCTGACCAGTGAGACATTAGTAAATGTGATATTAGCTGGGTTGGGAAAAATATTGTACTCTTAGTCTTGCCGATCCTTAGACTTATGCTTTCTGAGAGTCAAGTATTACCCAATCAAAATTACCCCTTTTACCCATGCATGCTTTAAACTGTGGGGAGGATGAAATGTGACCTTCAATGACTGAGTTCAATTCTTTTTATAGAATGTTACACTGCGTATGTAAGCAAAGTGCTTTGGAATATGCACTTTTTAAAAATATAAATGCAAATTGCTTTTCGTATTTTAACTAACTCGCAAATGATAATCAGGTCTAGGACCTCTCTCTTGGAGTCAGTATTCAAATATTCAGAAATGGCTGATACAATCTGGCAAAGACTGATGAAAATTAAAACTGATGAAAAATCTTTTGTTTGTTTTTGTTGTTTTTCGAGACAGGAGTTTCTCTGTGTAGTAGTCCTGGCTGTCCTGAAATTTGATCTGAACTAATGTAAGAGCATTGTGTTAAGTCCTTTGGAATGGATGACAGCAGCCACTAAAGAGAGCTTGAGGAAAGTGACAGCTTGTTTATCCCCACAATATCATAGGCAGATGGTTATAAAAATCAGCACCGAACCACACTATACCTGATTCATGGACATTAGGTTACAAAGATACTTCATAAACTTGGAAAATTGGCAACGTTCTAGCTCTGTACTCTTGGGAGTCCTCCTAAACATTTTCACTTGGGAATCCCATGGTGGTCTCTTTCGCTGTCTCTAGGCATTGGTGATGTTTCTTCTGGAAGCACTTTTTCAGATCACTGACTATCTTCATGGTGGCTTGTTTGACAACATTGCTCAGAAACTTACCTCCCATGTTTGACACAGCTTCAGCATTCATGCGCCAACACCCACTACATTTTCAAACATAAAAAAAAATGAAGGCTAAGATTATGATGGTCTGTGAAGAAAGGTCTCCTGCAAATGAGAGAATATTCGTTTCACAGACCTTCAGGTCTTGCAGAGGTGTTACCTGGAGAGCAGATGACTCCTCTGGGGAGAAAGAAGGTATTATTTTGAGATTTATTGTTTGGATCTCGCTCATTGCCTGCGAGAAAACAGAAAACTGTCTCGATTTCAATTTTGCTCTCTCTAACACTCAAAGTCCTTCCCTGACCTGAGGAGATGTGGTGACTTGCTGTAGCTAAAGGAGGATTAGGACTCCCACGCTGACATTAGCAATTGATTGAAATGTGGTTTCAGGTGAGGGCAGGAAGAAATAGCACAGAACAATACAAACAAGTTCATTGTGCTAACTCTAAGGTATAGTTCCCTGAGAACCAGGTGTGAGCTGAATAGAGAGGATATTACTGGCTCAAGGCTCCTCTGGGTGGTGTAGAAAGGTGGGCATGTGTTACACCCTTCAACCTCGCTTGACTCATTCAGAATCGACATTTCTCCACTCTTCTTAAACTCCTCTGTCTCTCTCTCCCTCTCCTCCCCCCCCCCCCCCCCCCGTGTCTCATTTTCTCCTGCTTGGTATGCAGGTACAGATGTTTGCATTCAATAGGAAAACCATACTTGAATTTGAATCACTATAAACCTCATCTCAAACAAAAATGAGAAAGCAATGGACATATAGGGCCAAATTTGGAAGAAAGGAACAGGAGGGAGTTAAAGAAGTCTGCGGGTTTGTACTGTGTCATGCAATCAAATTACTCTGTCTGCTAATACATGTGTCACGCAAAATCACTTGTTACGGACCACTTTCACAAACCAATGCAAAAAGCCGGGAAATCCAAGCTACTTTGCCAATGGTTAATCAGATAATGAATGCTGGATATGAGATTTAAGGTCACATTCACTCATCCAGATATAATGCCTCGTCTTTTTATCATTGGTATACAGCATCATCATTGTCTGATCCATGTTATTCATTTAATTATTGCTATTTGGCAAAAGTTAGACACCAATGTGCTAAGCATTGAGGAGTCACTGATGTCTTTCCTACATAGACTTTATTTTCTATTTCCCTTCCTTTGGGGAGTTTCCTCCCTAAGCTCTGTATCATCATTTGAGTGAGTCTGGTTTTCTCTTGTGGATTTGGAATCTTTCCGCTACTACTGTCTCCAGTACTAGCTCATACACAATCCATTTCACTGACAGCTAGGCTGGGACTTTTCTCCAGTACTTTTGAGAAAGAAGTTTTCTATTTAGAGAGCTAAGTTGGACTAATTTAAAACTGGGCTGGGCTAACCGTCATTTTGAAATACAAAAAAATTATGAACAGGAAATTCATGCACTAAATATAACTAAAACATGAAGACAAGTGTTTTTTTCTCTTTTCTTTCTTTCTCTCTTAAATTTGTTCCATATTTTAATTGAAAGAGAAAAATAATGACTAGTCATTATGCAAGCTTAACCAAGATATAGTAAAGTTCAGATCTCATGAACATTACAGCCCATAGGGAGATAGGTGACAATCTAAAACATATGAGTGCTATGAAGATTAATAAGCATCCTGCTTATATTGTTTACAAAAGTTTATTGTAAAATTGTGCCTGAGAGGGAATCACATAATCCTCTTCTGCTAAAAAAGACCAGACTCTAGAAAAAAATATGGCCTGGGTAACAGGAACAAAAGATGGAAGACAGGTAAATGTATCATCAAATGAATGAGGTTTAATGTATGTGTGGAAGAAAGGAGTGGTGTAGTAGGGAACCAAATGTATGCAAGAGCCAAGCTCTGCATGGTCCTGTGGGCTGTGGGAAGGGGATGAATCTTTACCACGAGAACTAAAAGAAGTCAGTCCAAGTTTTCAAGCATGCTTGCCTGATTAGACTTGATTGAAAACCATACTAGAGTGGTTGGAATAGACCAAAGATAGCTACAGTGCAAAACCAATTAGAGATAGTCATATCGCAAGAAAGAGATAATAGTACCTTGGATTGGGAAGAGTTATCAGTAATTATAGAAAGATGTAAGCTGGCTTGTGGTTTGTGGGATGTTGTGAAAGATCTTTCGGCAAACGGGAAGAAGGCAATAAATGGAGGAAAAGAATGAATCCCAGATATTTGGCCTATGCAACTTGATGGAAGATGCTCTCTTTTCATGCCACAAAAATTAGTTTGTAAGACACAACTTATGCCAGGGGACTGAAGAGTTAAACTCAAGCTTCATCTTGTTGTGTTAGAATGCTTTCTGAGATGTACAATTACAGATGTTTCGTAAGCAGATAGAGTTAAGAAACTGTTTGGAGTCCCAGACAATGAGGTTGTAGATAGAAAACTAATAAAGCCACGAGACACGGATGTATCTATGAGGCTAAGTGGAGTGGTTGAGACAAATGACACGGCTGTGTGAGAAAAGCTTCGTAAGAGCCTTGAGATGCTTCCATTGGTCAACAGCATTTAATACCTGAAATGAAATGACTTTCAAACAGATATTAAAATTATAATTTTTATAAATTAAAAAAATACATGCTAAAGTATTTTATTAGTATTAATGATGGAACCAATAGGCTTTGACATCTCAGTTTATTGTCCAAACACATCTACAATTGTAATGAATTCCAAAGCCACAGAGTAAAAAAAGACATCTGGAAAAATAAATTAAGGAAGTTGGAGGATTCATATTTCCAATTCTAAACCTTACTACAAAGTTGAACTAATTAAGACATTGGGATGGACATATGAATTGATGAGATAGAACTAACAAAGCCCAATAAGCTTTGTCATTACTAAACTGATTATCAAAGAAGTAAGCAAGCAATTGATGGAAGAAACTAAACACTTTTGTTTAAGGTGATGGGATAGCTATACAGCTTAAGTTTGTAGGAAAAAAACTTTGGCTCACTATCTCACATTATACTTAAGAATAACTTGCAGCAAGCCGGGCGGTGGTGGCGCACGCCTTTAATCCCAGCACTTTGGAGGCAGAGACAGGCGGATCTCTGTGAGTTCGAGGCCAGCCTGGTTTACAAGAGCTAGTTCCAGGACAGGCACCAAAGCTACAGAGAAACCCTGTCTCGAAAAACAAACAAACAAACAAACAAACAAACAAAAATGAATAACTTCCTTCAAAGTGCAGCTGCAACTGTAAGGGTTAACACCATGAGGCCATTAGAATAACAGTTGTATGCTTCAGTTAGGCAATGGATTTATTTTATGCAAAACAGCAAAAATCAGGGATAAAATAAAAATTAATTAAATTTCATAAAAATCTTCCTCAAACTACACACTCAAGTAAATAAAAGATAATGTATATTATCATGGAATGGGTTTTTAAGGTTTAAGGGCATGTATTTAGTGAACATAAATGACACAACCAAATCATAAGCAGTTAAATATCTCAGTTAAGGAATACACAGAGCATTTGAATACACAGCTCTACTAAGATTTACCAAAAACACTAAGTATATGAAAGGATTAATAATATTATTTTAATTTAAAACATGTGTTATTATTGCACATGTGAGTCTGGGGTGGCTGCACGTGGCATTCCTGTGGAATCAGGAGAGGTCTTTAAAGTGTCAGTTCTCTCCCTCAACCTTTTCTTGCCTTTCCAGGGTCAAATGCAGGTCTCTGGACTTGAGCAGAAAGCACTGTTACTCTCTGAGCCAGCTCATTGGCTCGATTAATAATGTTTGTCAACAAAGAAATGCAAAACAGATCCATAAAAAATTAGTTCTTTTTACATATTGGGATAGCTATAATAGGAAAAAGTAAAAACAGAAAAATCAGACAATAGCAAATCGTAGCATGGGTGTAGACTTTGACCTCTCCACACATGACATAGTCAATTTGGAAAAAAAACTTTGACAGTGCCTTCAAATATCAAAGGTAGAGTTTTCTGGTGAACTAAAATTTCTTCAAAGACCAAAGAAAAATCAGAAAAATGTTCTCACAAATTCTTGTGTACCCTTGTCCACAGCAGAATTTATGAGAAGCATAAATAATCCAGATATCTGTTGTCAAGAGGAGAAGCAAAATATGGTATTACCTGTGTATGTAATTATTATTTGACCTTAAAAACTGATAAATCATTAATATGTGATACAAATGAATGAATCTCAAAATTACATTAAATGAAAACTAGTTCTCAGAAAACAATGTACACTATACAACTCCCTTCATATGAACAGTCTAGAATATACGACTGTAAATAGTACAGACAGAAATTAGATTAGTGTTTGATAAACTTCTGGGAAAAAGGCAAGAGGGAGTATTTGCTAAGTGACAGCTGATGAATAAAGGTTTAATTTTAAGTTAATATAAAAATATCCTAAGGCCTTATTTTGTTGATGATTTGGCAACTCATACTGATGCTTAATCTTACACTATAAAGTGGGAAATGCGTAGGTAGCTCTGTTGTCTCAATATGACCATATGTACAGCTATAGTCAGGTGCCGTCACTCTACAGATTTAAAAGAGCATCACTACAGACTTGTTTCCTCACTGAAACTATGAAATAATATTGTGATTGCCTCAGGAAAGAGGGTTCTTTGTCATATCTAATATCTGCTTGTATATCTAGAGATGGGGACCTTTTGGCATGGTTATGTGCTCCAAATAGTTATGTAAAATAGCTCTCTATAGAGGGATAAAATAGTTGACAGTAGCAAAACACCTAAAGTTGCTCAACCAATGCAAACCTGATAACTCAAAAAGACATTCCCTAGTTTTTCGTTGCTTTGTAAAATATAAGGGATGCATACTTACCATCTAAAACAGTTTCTAATATAATGAGAAGCATATAAAAATCACATACCACCCCCCCACATTCACACAGAGTTGAGTGATCCTTGTCATCTTTGATATCTAGAAGTCACTTTGCATAATGAACAGTTGACTCTAGTATATAGTAACTCTAGTTACGTTGTTCACCAAGTGCATGGCAGCTGCCATTTTACTTCCTCTATTTACTTCCTGTATGTGTTATTTTTACTCCAATGGTATGAATGGAATTAGACACAGTCTATCATTTTGGAACAATTAGCACACTGTCCTCCAGATGCCTCCATAGGTAATGTACATCAGAATTGCCTTCTTAAGGCTGAGAAATGATTGCATGTACATATATATTCTTTTTGTCCATATATTTAGGGATGGGCCTTGGATTGTTTCCACTGTATAGTGCCTTTCTACAATATATTATTAGGTAAACAAACACAGGAATCAGATTAGAGTCAAAGAGGCTAGAGAAATAGAATACTTCCTGGGAGAATACCAAGGTCATGTTCATGTGATTGCAGTGAAGAGAACAGGGGTTATCCTTGACGATTGGTCACAATGAAACTTCTGTAATGTTTTTCTTTCTTTATAAGTTTTCCAACTGCATGTTGACCAATGTGCATATTTATTAACTTCTCTTAGTACATAAAATATATTTGAGGGTCAAGGCCATGCCTGTTTTTAAAGTTTATTTCAAGCATAATTTTTGGCTTATAATAGGCACTAAGTGAATGATTGGTTGATAATCTCTTGGCTAATCTCTGAGGTTGATGCAAGCACTCAATACAGAGCTGGGTAAGTGACTCATGCAGATCTTGTAATTGACTACCTGATATCCTCTAAGAACAACTATGGGTGGTGACAGCTCACATACATATATTCTTTCAGTTATTGCAAAGGTCAAGGCATTTGCAGATAATTCACAAAGTTGAAAACATGTTAAGGATATCTGAAATGCTTTGAGAAAAAGGTCTGGATGTATTGTGTTTCTGCTTCTATTGATAATGTCAGTCGACTAGAAACACTGTTAAAAAATACTTGCAGAGACTATATAGGCAAGGATTTGGAGTTGCCAGATATAGAGTGCAGCCCTGGCATCCATATTCAAGTCTCTAAGTTGGTTTCAGCACCCTCTCTTGCGGTTCTGCTCATGACTTCTTACAGCCTCTTACACTTATCGACGTGGTAATGGTTCTGAAAATCTAACCTGAGCATCACTCGTTTGCATTTCTCGGAAGTTTGCATCAGTTGGGAAGCGTGTCCATCTCAAGAGTCTGAATTGCAGGTTTTCAGGACTCTTCTAAGAATTAGAAAATTTTTACATATAAATACTGTCAACGCTGTCCTTTCATTTCCCAAGGAGAGTCGCTCTCTACTTGTTCTAATTTGTTGAATCAGTGGTCTTTTTTTTTTTTTTATTTCCATGTTTCCCCATTTTCCCAGGGTAATTTTTCATATTCAAGCAGCCGACTGGTGTGTTTTTTTGTTGTTTTGATCAAACTTTCACTAACGTGCACAAACAACACCGAATGTTTTCCTTATTTTAGTAGACTCACTAAGAAGGCTCCTTCACATAGGCATTTTGTTGAGGAAAACGCTGTATAAAATGTTTTTTTTTTTTTTGCCAGAATCACACACTCACCACTTATTGTCCAGAAAACTCCACCCTAACTAATGTCTCTACACACCCTGGAGTCCAGAATATCCCCCACTAACTTGTGGAATATGTTGCACACCCATGACAATTGCAACAGCAAGCATCTGTTTTGAGATATTGGAGGCGTGTACAGATAGCCTCATATGCACTGCGAAGAAAACACAGTTTAGTCTTGCTTGTTAGCAGTGGCTCTGTGGGTGGATGAAGGGGAACCCTGGACCCACCCTGCTGGGTTCTGGAAAAAAAATGTGATTATAAACAGCCAAAGCCAGGAAAATCTCACACTTTAATAGCACATTTGATTCTCCGGTGATACAGAATTCAGTCCTAAGCATGTCTGATATTTTTTATATTCTTATAAGATCTTACAACATTATAATGGGCAAAAGTAGTATGTGATCATTCTTTGCACCCAAGGATCCTTATTATTTCCAATGCTTAGTGGATATATTGTTACAAAAAAGAGGACATATTATATGCTTCCAGATGCTTCAGCTTATCAACAAGAAATATTTCATTCTACAAAATATATTACTTTATAAATCTTTTGAAAACGTAATCCATGTCCAGTACAATAAAATTTAATTATTTAAAGGGAAGTAAGTCCATAAAGTCACAGCATGTGCCCAATTTATCAACTCAGAAGCCTCTTGGACACAGCAACAAATAATAATCATCTGCCCCTTCTGTTTTCTTAATACTAATTATTTAATTTGTAGGCATACTTTTTAAATTTGCATTTAACATTTGAAACTTATATCCTGTTATTGTTAATATGGGTGTTTTCTTTTTTTTTAATTTTTTTTAAATTTATTTATTTATTAAGGATTTCTGCCTCGTCCCCACAACCGCTTCCCATTTCCCTCCCCCTCCCCCGATCAAGTCCCCCTCCCTCATCTGCTCGAAGAGCAATCAGGGTTCCCTGACCTGTGGGAAGCCCAAGGACTGCCCACCTCTATCCAGGTCTCGTAAGGTGAGCATTCAAACTGCCTAGGCTCCCACAAAGCCAGTACGTGCAGTAGGATCAAAAACCCACTGCAATTGTTCTTGAATTCTCAGTATTCCTCATTGTCCGCTATGTTCAGCTAGTCCGGATTTATCCCATGCTTTTTCAGACCTAGGCCAGCTGGCCTTGGTGAGGTCCCAATAGAACATCCCCATTGTCTTAGTGTGTGGGCGCACCCCTCGTGGTCCTGAGTTCCTTGCTCGTGCTCCGTCTCCTTCTGCTCCTGATTTGGACCTTGAGATTTCTGTCCGGTGCTCCCGTGTGGGTCTCTGTCTCTGTCTCCTTTCATCGCCTGATGAAGGTTAATATTCCTGAGGATGCCTATGTGTTTGTTTTCTAAAGGTTCATGTGTTAAACGCATTAACTATACAATTTGGTACTACTGGGGCGTGGCACAACACTAGAGGATGGAACCTAGTAGGAAGTTCTTACACCATTAGTTTGTGCCCTCAAAGGATTTGGGCTACACAGCATCCTCTTCATTCTCTTACTTTGTGGCTGAGAGGTGAGAGATTTGGACCTACCACACAGTTCTACAGTCAAGTGCTGCTATGCCATAGAACCACAGCAACAGAGCATAAAGACCATGGTCGGAAACCACTAAAACTGGGACCCAAAAAAAACTCCTCACTTTTTCCATTGTTTTGCTCCGCTCTTTTTTTTTAAATAAAGTAATGAAAAGTTCTCTTGCTGTGAAATTTTAAAATGTGTGTAAACATTTCAGAAATATTAAGTCTGTTTCCAGAATCGGAAAGATGGATGGGGACCTTTGAAGTTGGCATTGAAAGCCAACATTGTGCTATTCTGCAAAGAGTTGTTTCCACGTTAGAATTTACCTCCTCATTTACCCCATGAATGATACTATTAGTGCTCCGAGTGCTTTTATTTTAAATGATAGTTTAAAAAACTTTAACTGTGCATCAGTTATTGTTGTTATGTAACAAACCAAAAAATTAAACATCATAGTAACTGTTCAGAATTATCTATATCATCAATAGGGATGAAAATTGCTGGGCCAGGTTGCTGCTCATGAATGTGGCTACAGTTGGCTGCCACATCAGCTAGGCTGTAGAATCAAAAACGGTTTCATTCACATGTGCAAGTGTTGGTGCTGATGCCGATTTCTAGCTGGATCATGTCCCTACAATAGCCAATCTCTTCCTTCTACCTGGCAGCAGTGTTCTGAGAGTGCACACCACCGAGGCGAAGTACTGCTTGTGTTGCATACGTTACAATCTCTTGGGCTACGGGAATTCACATAGACAATCAATTCAAAAGTCAGTGTGCCAGAGACATGGACACAGGAAGGTATGATTTGCTGGAGGTTGTTCATGTAATAATTCACAATGTATATTTGAAATGAAGGATTCCAAGTTCTAGAAGATAGATTACTTCAAATCTAATTATATTAATTTCATTCTTTCTTCTCAGTATCCATATACCTACCATCAACTATCTCTATCACATGTATATCATATATAAATATGTATCATATATACCTATATTCACATATACATGAAAGTATATACTTGATAGGTCAGATTCATAGTAATTAAAGCATTTTTTCAAGTGTTCATAATCAATGTGTTTCAACCAGAATGAACCAAATATATCTTCTAATTGAAAATTTTGAAACTCATTTTGAAGAAAAATCTGATGTTTGAATAAATGATGCTTGAATTTGCCCAGGACTACGCTTGTGAAGTACTTCAGGGTGAATTAAATCAGAAATATATTTGATTGCAATACCGAAGGTTAGTAATCTAAAATCAAAATGTCAGGAGGATCATATTTCATCTGAATTTATAGTTAATATTTCCTTACCTCTTCTCAGCTTTTGCTATCTTGTCTATGACCTATGAGCCTATGATGTTGCTAGACCTGTAGCTATATAAGGTCAATGTCTATTTTTCAGATCACATAGTAATCTCTGTGTGTTTCCAAGTCCTTTTCTTCCAAAGACCAGCTTCTTACAAGAAGTTATATTGAACTGGGTGCCCCCAGTATTCCAGCTTAGCATATCCTAAAACTACATTTGTATCAGCAAAGATGCTGTTTTCAGATGAAACCAATTTGGAGATCCAGTGGTATTAAGGTGCTGTTGAAACATTCAGTTGGAGAAGGGAGCACAATTCAGTCAAAGCTAACAGTAACTAAAATTCTTCCATCACACTTGTCATTTCATTAGTGGCATATAAAATAATAATCATGATAATATTTTCTGAGGGCATACAATGCTTTGGAGCTTTGTCAAATGTTTTATATGCAGCTCTCCATTTGTTATTTATTTATGATAGTTAATAAAAATGGGCATTGTCCCATTTGCATTGTGTGAAAAATAAAACCAAATGAAAACATGACAGATTATTGCTAGACTAGTCACAAGTTAAACGACAGCAAATTTAGACTCTGTTGGAAACATAGGCTTTAACCACCACTGATGTAATTTAGAGTTATTTGATTTCTGTTGATCTCACCCTATGAACAAGATGAGTATTTGCAAATTAAAAAAAGTGAAGCAACATAGCTCTTGATGCACACACACATTTTTGAATGGAGATGAAAATACCACTGATTGCTCACTGACTTGTATTTTTTCCCTTTAAGTGGAGTAGATGAAAATACCATCTACTGGCATGAAGTCCTTTCAGTACTGGGCAACCATGGATTCTCAGGACTGACGGAGTGAAGGGGGAATATGGAGGTCTTGTTTTTGTCTGGCTATAGAGTTTGTTCAAAGCAAGTCTTAAGTAGAAACTAAATCCGTGAATATGACAACATACGCAGAGTTCTTGAAGAACAATGAAATGTGGAATTTGACAGTCTTGGATCTACAAAGGTGATGTCCCTACCTTTGTTTTGATAGGAAAATAATGAGTCTTTAAAGACTGATCACTACTAAGCATCAGGATGGTAGCCTTTTCTTTGTCTACAGCTTGTCCACCCACAACTGCGAAATAATGGAGCACTGAAGGTTTCCCACATTCCCAATATATTATTGATTTTATGAGGATTTCTAGGTAAAAAGACCCAAATATTAGAAATTCATGTTTACAACAATTTACAATTCCTCCTTTGTTTGAATCTTATGTACAACCTGATGTACTCTTTGCTCTCAGAATTTCATATCTATCTGTCTGTCTGTGTGCCTGTCTGTCCATCCATCTATTTATATCTCTGTCTCCATTTCTCTCTCTCTCTCTCTCTCTCTCTCTCTCTCTCTCTATATATATATATATATATATATATATATGCATACATACATACATACACGTGCACACGTGTGTCTGTGTGATGTCTGATTCCCCTCTGTATGCTGTGAACATCACTGGTTAATAAAGGAACTGCTTGGTACCTATAGCAGAGCTATAGGGGAACAGAGCAAGCCAGGGAAAAACTAAACTGAAAACTGGGAGAAAGAAGGGTGGAGTCAGAGAGGAGCCATGTAGTCCTGCCAGGGACAGATACTGGAAATTTAGCCAGTAAGCAAAGTCACGTGGTGATACACAAATGAATAGAAATGGGTTAATTTAATATGTAAGAGTTAGCCAATAAGAAGCTAGAGTGAATGGGCCAAACAGTGATTTAATTAATATAGTTTCTGTGTGGTTATTTTAGTTCTGGGTGGCTGGGACAAACAAAAGGCTCCTTCCTTACTGTGTGTGTGTGTGTGTGTGTGTGTGTGTGTGTTTTCAGAAAACTCCCCAGTGCTGTAATTCTGGGCTTTCCTTTTTACTAGCGATTTAGGATGAGCAAAACAGAACACAAAGCTTAGACTCTGTGACTAGGACAACCTCCAGGTTTTACTTGCAGAGCATCAATAGTACAGAAATTGTCAGTTTAGAGTATGCACATTTTTACTGAAACAAAAAGAAGTCTAGCAAATTTTTTCTATCAAAAAATATCCTAAGGATAATCAATGGAGATTGTAAACTGTGTGTTTTACCATTCAGAGAACATATTTGCCAATACAGTTGCCCAAGTATATGTCTAAATAAAATGACATGTATAGTGTATCCTAAACTTTGAATCAAGGCAATTGGGGAACCTCTTTATTAGCTCATTCTTCTTCTATTAACTAGATTATTACTGATAAGCAAGCAGTAAGTAAAATAAGAATATAGTAATGCTTATATACATTTAATGATAATATTTAAAAATTATGTTCAAATAATGATTCCCAAATAAATGACACTGGAGTTTCCTGGATAGTGTAGTGATGAGCACGCCTGGGGAAGGTTGAATGCACACATTTTCTGCTCAATAAACAGTTGTGGGTCCCTGTGTTAATTTCCAGCTCTTGAAAATGGCAGCCTCATCTATGAGGGCTGACTGAGACACAGACCTACCATTGTGTTATTAGGAGTCGTTTTATTGTTGTGTGCCTTCTGCAGAATAATAATGTAGGTTTTCTTTGAAGTTCATGATATATCTAGTCTCCAGTTTTGGGGAAACTTAGTAGTGTCAGGTAGGGATTGAGCCTGAAATTCAATCTAAAGATAATGAGTTATTCCTATAATATCTGTGCCCCTGTTATACCGGTATATCTTGGAGGCAGGTCCCTGTTGTAGGTCATAGGTTTTGTAGCTGGTTGACACTGAGTTTTGCCCCCCTTTAGTCACAAGCAATGTTCCTTTCTGCACTATGGATGTTAGTCATTAAGAGTGAAGTTTCTGATTGGACACCATCCTAACTTCTTTGCATTCAGTGGATATGCAAGTAGTGTTTTCAGCAATACATTCTTTTAATTTATCTTGTAGAGAGTAGCAAATAATCTGGCAATTGCCTGTGATGTTTAGGGGATTCTGAGTACTCTGTCATAATTTAGAGGTCTTCATCCATGCTATCTTCTCAAGCCTCAGGGATTTATATGCAAAACGAGGTAGAGAGATTGTGAAAGCCAAAGGTTGTGAATGATTCTAAAGAAACAGTATTTTTCAGTCTCAATAGAAGTGATGTAGATATGAACTCATAGAATGAGGCAGCACATGCAAGACCTACAAAGATTCAATGTAGACAGACTTCCAGTACTGAGAAGGGACATGGATATAGAATCTCACACCTAACCAAGAAGAGATTTGCAACTGATATCTGCTAGGAAAAGAAAAATCAGTTTCAACAGTAAAGTGGCACTGGCCCCATTACCAGGAATAGCTGGCCAATACAAGACAAGCTCCATGATATTTTGTAGGCTATTTTTTTTGGTATTTTTTTTGTCTTGTTTTGATTTTTTTTTTAATGTTTTGGAGGGAGTACATGAAGTTATATGAGTAGAAAGGTGGTGAGGATCTGGGAGGAGTTTGGGGAAAGGAAAACCATAATCAACATATATCATATGAAAATATTTTTAAAATAAATGAGAAAGTATGCATTTTGCCCAAGTACCTGCTGATATTTACCTGTGGATCTCTAGATGTTACCAGACAAGAAATATAAGAGACTAAATATTCTCCAAGTTTTCCGTCATCTCTGGGATAGAACATGTTTTCTCTACCCCACTGATAACTAAAATTAATTATGTATATTGCTTCGGCTATGAATTAGGAAGCTCTTGGGGTTTTTTTTCCAGAGGTTTGGAAGACTAGTATGGGCCTTTCCATGCTTTGTTTTTCTTTTGCAACACAACTAGCAGTGATGTGTCTCAATCAAGTGTAAGCCTGAGATAAAAACCCACAGAAAAGTCCTTAGCTCTCTACCTGGGGGAGGCAAAAACAACTATTAATAGAAAGCCTACATCACGTAAGCTTCTGAGGTTTGAGACTATTTGTTTATGCGGTGTGGCACATTCTATTTTGATTTCTACGAGATGAACAAGATCGTTTGTACGTATTATACTGCGATTAAAGAGGATGCAAGATTTTTTCCCAAGAAAAGGTAAGTTACTCTTCCAAAGATGTCTTGTACCTAGTAAGGTCAATAGCTGAGAAAGTTGCCTAGATTAGTCTGCATATCAGAGAAGCTTCTGGTGTTCAGTAGCACAGCTAAAGATGAAAAAGGTCAGAATTCAAGAAACACACCATTTCCTGATCAATAGTCACAGAAAAATGAAATTGAGTAACAACTGTGGTAACTCCCAACACTGTCTCTGTCTTCTGTAGAGTCATTCGACTGGCAAGAAAGCATTCCTATGTGTTAGGACTGTTTTATTTGTTTGTTTTGCTTTTATTTTACTGTCTGACTTTAGGCAAAAGATCACAGTTGCCTGGGAAGAGGAGTAGCTCTTCTCAACAGCAGGTACTCCTGTGTACTTTCAGTTGGCTGCTGCCAGGACACAGTTTATATGTGGAATGAGACGAGTGCCTCATTTCTGGAGGAGTTTCACTGAGCACTTCTTGGGAAGCTGGTTTCTCATCCGTTACCTCACAGGTTGCCATACAAGTTAGGTCTGTCCAAATGCCAATTTGAGCAACTGGAGAAACTTCAGTGAAATACACAGAGCTTATTCCTCCTTAGGGTTATATGGGAATTGGGTCAAATGGGCCTCACCTCAGATATGTTGTTTCAGCGAAGTCTTCTCTTGGAGCCTGGACGAGATTGGTTTAACATAATGCCCTGGCTGGTCCCAGTGAGGCACTTGTCAAAATGATCAGGTTAGCAATTTGTTTTGGCTTCAGATGCCTGTCTCCTCAATGGTCTTTACATTCAAGAAGACCCCACTGCCATGAAAAACAAAGATATTTTCATTAGTTCATGTGTTTGAGTTCTTTTGCTTGCTACTGAATTATGATCCACCAGACTTCTAGATTGGACTCTGAAACCTGACAGTGGAATGTGGATGTTCCTTGCCAGAAAGCCATTGTGATGTCTGCAGCGAACTGGAGAGCTCACTGATGCTGCAATGAGTGCCTTGCATCATAGTAGCAGGCACCCAGAGCCTCTGCTCAGGACCACTGTCTGAAGGTGAGGAGCAATGCAGCAATAGAAACTTCTGAAGCTGGTCCCAGCAGGCTCTTGCTTCCCTGATATCTGCTTAAGTTCAGTTCTGGGGTTTCTGTGTTTTCTGAGGAAACAACAAGTCTTAAAATATAACCTAATACATTCCCACACTGGAGTTAAAAAAGTAATTTTTTCTTTCTCTGTTCCACCACCAAGATCTCTGACTAACAAAACAGCTTATATTTTTAAAAAAATTGTCAGGTTTAAAATTTGGAATTTTTATTTTATAATTCTCCGTGAATTGTTCTCCAGAATTTATTCTTATCTGTTGTTAATATCCACTGATCTCTTGAAGCTCTTATTAAGCTCTTCATTCGACACCAGCTGAGCAGAAGCATGCCTAACAAAGAAATGTGATATTGCAAGTCTGTTAAAAGGCGTCCATAATATACATCTGAAATCGCAAATGACAGCTGAGCTCAGTGCCAGCAATTTTCTATGAAAACAGTGCTAGAACAAAGTTCATCTGTATGCCCAAACCTTGATCAATTAAAATGCATCATTACCTAAATTTAGAGTTTAAAATTATAAAACTTAGAAGATACAAAGAGAATCCTGTGGTCCTAGGTTAGGCATTGGTTCCTTTTATGTTACACAAATGCCCGATTCATAAAATGATAAACAATAATTCACCCATTAATTATTATTTATCACTTCAGAGAAAGTTGAAATCTTTATTCTTCCAAAGACTTTTTCACCAAAATTAAGACAAACTACATAATAGGAGAAAATATTTGCCTATTAAGATATTTTCATACTGAAAATCAAAATTCAAAATTAAATAAAAATAAATCAAACCATTTAATATTAAAAACTGTTATAGAATTTGTTCTTTGACAATAGCACATTGGTACAAAGTGTATTTTAATTGGAATAACCATCATGCTCTCTAATCTCTTCTTGGCCTTTCTTACTTCTCCCTCTTCCCTCCAAGTCCTTTTCCAACATGTGTATCTGTTCATTCTTATCTTGTTGAGATGCACTGAGTTTAGCAATGGCCATCTGTCGGATTTTGGGTTTGGAATTATCCACTGAAGCCTGGTCTAGTTCTCACTGGGCATAAAGCTGAAGTCTATGTATGGCCTTCCACTATCAACCAATAGCTGATTGTTCAGGAGGCATAGGTAAGAACCCATGAGCTCTTTCCTTAACTCCAATCAACTGTTATTAGGCCCATTTAAAAAAAATAAAATAGACAAAATTTCTGAATACATTTTTCAGTAAAGGAGATACAGGAATGGCAGGTAAAGTACAAATAACATCACTTGTCATTAGAGAAATAAAAATGACAACTACAGCCAGATGCCATCTGTTAGACTGTTACCTCCTTTCATTATCTTTATTCCATTCTCCCTTCTTAATACAGTCATAATTATTATAAAACTGACACCGCCAAATGAAGGCCAGGATTTGGAACCGTTGAATCCATACATCTATGTAGCTACTGGGAATGTAAAACAGTATAACTGGAAAGTCGTGGCATTTGCCTGCAAAGCTTAGCATATACTTATCACATCGGCTCTCTGCTTCCTGGGTACTTAGCCAAGAGAAATAAAAATGTACAACTTACAAATAACCGAATGTAGATGTTTAATTTTATTCTTCCATAATCAGCCAAAACTGAAAACAACAGCAATGTCTTAAAATAGATGAGAAACTGTAAGGACACAGTGTTCACCAGCAACATAGAGAATCTCAGATGCAAGATTTTAAGTGAAGAAGTCAGACTGAAGAGCTACATAGGAAAATGATTACATTATATGGCATCCTAGAAAAGAGAAAACTATAGGAACAGAAGCTGTCAGTGGAACAGACTACATATGTTCGATGTTTTGTTTCATTCATCCCATAGCTTATCAATCTATTTATAAGACCACACAATGGCTGAGGGAGATGGCTTATCTGATTATATCCCTGCCATATAAGCCTGAGGACCTGAGGTTAGGTGGTCCTTGGAGCTGACTGGTCAACCAGATGAATTGGTAAATCCAGTTTACTGAAAGATACTGTCTTCAAACCAAAAAAAAACAAAACAATGTGGAAGGTGATCAAGAAGACACCCAAAGTCTGGCTTCCACATGCACTTGCATGTGAGTGTGTGCATCCACATGCACACACACATGCACACCTCGCACAAGAACACTCACAATCTTCTTTCTTGGCATTTTCCAGGAGACAATGAACTGCCATTAACCATTGTAACATGCGGGTGTAGCATGAGGTATTTGATCACAAAAAACATAAGGGAAAGGAGCAACAGTTCTGTTTCATCATTGTGGTGGTAGTTACTTAATCATAAACATCTGTAAAGAATCATGAAACTGGTCTAAACAAAGAATCAATTTTCCTTTATATAAATTACTCCTCAAAATTTGGCTTTTAAAGAGTTAACAGAAGGTCATTAGCTTTTCAATAAAGTGATAGAGAATGTATCCACTAAATAAAAAATGAGTTCCTATTGTGTGCCTTATCTCATTACAAATTATTTAGGATAGAGAACATAAGTTTAAAACATACTATAGTCCTTCTACAAATGTTCTCATATATCAGAAACTTAAAGATACTTTGCTCCACTCTGGAAATTCTGATTCATTAGGTCTAGAATATAGTCTCAGAATTTGTATTTACAAGCTCTCAGGTGACAGTATTGATACCAGTCACAGGAGTATACATTGAATGGCTGTATTATACAATTTAACTATGTGGAATTATGAAGTAATGAAAAGTAATGGTTAAGGACTAGAATGGAACTCTGAGAAGTACAGAATGAAAGCTTCGTAGGTATCCTTGAACAGCTGCCTTTGGGTAGAGACATGAAAGAAGGGAAGGAGTTGCTCATAGGAACATCTGGACAAGGATATGACTAGATGAATGAGCAGCCCACGCCTTTGCGCTAGACACAGGATATATTGCTTTGCCCAAGAGAGTCAAGGAAAGAAAGTGAAAGGGAGAGTAGCAATGTTTGATCAGTGCCAGTTAGAGAAAGGTAGGCAGAGCAAGTTAAGGTACTTTTGTTCCTAGGAAAAACAGAGAAGGTTTTAAGCAATGACACCGTGTAAACCCTGCCTTAAAAGTACCATGCTGGCCACTGTGAATAGAAGTGCTCAATCACAGAGAGTTTGTCACAGTTTTATATGTGAAAGATGACTGTGGCTTAGACCAAATTGGTAGAAAGGACAGTGATAAACACTGTTTAGGTTTGGGCTTAGCTTAAAGTATACCCAATATAAATCCCTGATGCCCAGTGTGAGAAAGAAGTGGTTCAGAATGACTTCAAGTCTCAGAACCAAGCAAAATTCTTTATTAGGAATGAGTATAATCACAGAACAGTTAGCTTTCATATTAAACTTTCTCCCTTAATGTAAAGAAGCATTAAAAAGTAACTCTTTTGTTCTTATAAAGAGATGTGAGAAATCTGTATCAAAATAGGCTAGATGTATGTGCATGGTGGCACACATTTAATTCCTGCACTCCACTGGCAAAGGTCTCGGAGTTCAAGGTCATCCTGTTCTGAAAAGTGAATTCCAGGACAGCCAGAGCTACACACAGAAATCCTGCCTCAAAAGACCAAAAAATAAATTGATAAATAAATGAATATATAATATTATTAAGATGACTATTCAAAGTGATTTTCAGAATTACTGCCATTACTATCAAAGTCTGTCCATATCCTTGTGAACATATCTATTTTTGTTTTTATCTTTTGGTTTTCCAAGGTAGGATTTCTTTGGTCTAGCCTTTGCTGTCCTGTAACTAGCTTTATAAACCAGGCTGGCCTTGAATTCACAGAGCACCTCCTGCCTCTGCCTCCAGAGTGCTGGGATTAAAGGTGTGACTCACCAATGCTTAGTTTATTGCTTTATCTTGATGATGGCTCTCCTGTTAGGCCTGATGTGATGCATCATTCTGGTTTTTGGCTTTTATTTCTCCAATGATAAGGGATTTGAGCCTCTTTTCATGTACCTAATGGTTAATACATATTTGTTAATAGGTATATGAAAAGAGAATCAATATTCCTTCACATATTGGTAGAAAATTAAATAAAGTATTTGCTATGGAAAATAATATGGAGTTTTCTAAAACAATAAAAACTAAAATAATAATTATCCTATCATCCAATGATCCCACCTTTGTTTATTTATCTTAAAGAGTTGAAATAAAGGTCTCACATCTGTATTCCTATTTTTATCCCAACATTAGTCATCCTATAGAAGGAGTCTACTTGTTTATTGATGAGTAAGCAAAAGTGATTAAAAACTGTGGTGTTTGTGTGCACAGTAAAATGTTATTTAAACTTATAAAGGAAAAGATTTTGAAAATCACTGCATAGGTAAATCTTACAATATTGTGCACACAAAAACAAATCCTGCATGCTCACACATTTGAAATTCAAAATAATAAAAGTCAAAAACAGAGCAGAACAGTGGAAATGGAGGCTGGAATTTGGGGAAGTGGGATGATAATTGAAGGATACAAATTTTAGCATCATGGGAAGAATAAAATTTACTTTATTTTTGATTAGTTGTGGTGTGGATATACACAATAATAGTGTAGCTCGGAATTGCTAAGGAGTTTTTCAATTGTTTGCATCATATAAATAAGTATATTAGGCAGTAGATATCTTTGCTTTATTTAATTACTGAACAGAAATAATTGCAGTGTTTCTGTGCTGCAGGACTGAAAATATATCTTTCAAGTTATTATTCAATTTTGAAAGCTGAAAATGAAGCATATATATACAATGACATCTAATTCTAAAGGAAATAAGAATATGAGATGATGGGGAAGATAATAGTTACTAACTAACAAGGTAATCACATTACAAACACTACATGATTGAACCTAGAGCTCCAAAACGGTCAAACCAACAGAGGGATGTGGCCCTTAGCTAGAACAGCAGAGCAGGGGCAATGGAAAGTTGCTACTTGCAAAGTTGCTACTTGCATATAAGGCTTAGGTTTTAAAGATGGAAAAACTCTAAGGATCTACCAAAGAATACGGTTTGATTTCCAGCAATATTGTACTTAACAATTAAAAATTGCTAAGAAAACAATAGACCTTATGTGATTTCCCTACCCCCAAAATTAAAACTTTTGTGTATCAAAGAAGGCAATCAACAAAGCAAGAAGAATAGAGAGGCAACCCACAGAATAGAGGAAAAATGTGCAAACCTTATTTGATAAGCAGTTAATATTCAGAATATAACAAACTACAAGTCAAGAAGAAATAATCAAACAACCTTGTTGAAAACTGGGTAAACTATCTTAATGCTAAAGAAGATATGCAAATGTAAAATATACACCGAAATTCCCAGATAAATGGGTTACTAGGGAATTACAAACCAAAGTTACACACTACTTCGTACCAGTTAGGATTGCTATTGCTAAAATGCTGCATGGGGATGTCTCACTGGGTAAGTAAATGTTGTACAAACATGAGTACCTGAGTTCAGTTCAACATGGCTAAAATGGCAAGGTCCTAGATCAGTTGAGAGAGACTCTTTCTCAAATACTAATACAATAATAATGAGGAGGAGGGGAAGAATAATGGCAGACACAGTATATAACTCTGACCTTCATACACACACTTATGGGTGGTATCTTTTGTATACACGCATGCCAAAATATATACACATATATAACACACATACATCTGCACCAGAGAGGAATAAAGTATTGCTGAGAATCATTACTTTGGTAAACCGCTGAAGTGAAAGAAAGAGAATGGAGCTTATATTGAGAAATACATCACTTCAAAGAATACAAAATTCAATTATCAAATTACCAGAAACTCTGCTTCTGAATATACATATATTAAATAATTGTGAATTGTACTACAAAATCATAAAACATTATAAATAACTATAATCAAGGCCTCTAAGAGATATTTGAGCAATATGTTCATATAAGTATCCCAGTAACTAAAAGATCGAAAAATGCAAATTTCCATTAATGGGTGATATATCAATTAAATGTGGTATATGATTCCGACAGAATATGATTTATCTATAAAAGTTGGGAAATTCTAATACATGCTACAGCATGGATACACTTCGAAGACACGCTTCTGTGAAATAATCAAGGTGCAAAAGGAGAGGTAAAATATGATTGTTTAAGGTACTTAGCATGGTCAAATATATACACATAAAAAGTAGAGCATCAGTATCCTTAATCTGGGTGTAGAAGAAATAGTAAATATTGTTTAATGGGCACTGAGTCTCAGTTTTGTAAGACAAAAAGAGTTCTGGCCATGGATGATGGTAATTACAGACAGAAATGTGAAGACACTGACACAGTGTGTGCTTAAAAAACAGCTAAAGTGATTCAAGCAAAAGTAAGAGTAGTCAAGTAAGAGAGAGTTTTGGAACAAAGTAAAACATATCCACCACCCTAAGCCATTTGGTAACCATATTGTTTGCACAGAAAGCTTATCCGTGGAAGCTTGTAATTGCAGAATAGGTAGAACATGAGAAGGAAAAGTTGAAGTCAGACATCCCTTGTAAGAGGAGTTTGAGTTTCTACAATGGTAAGATTTACGTAGAATCTCCCAGGTGTACTACCAGTCAACTCTAAATATACTCTTAATCTCTTTCTTCAGTGTTAAGCAGATTAAAATGAAATAATTTTTCAAAAATAGGCTCAGAAACAATACTACACAAACAATACTAGTACTAATTAAAGCCAATTGTTACTTACTACACTTTGCTCTTTAATAATCCTGCTTTTTATTCTTCAAACAATTTTACCATGTAGGAACACTACCTCCTTTGAAAAAAGTGTTCATTTGAGGAGCTCCAAAGTCAGAATATAAGTACACAAATGACTAGAAGTCATAGAGCCAGAGTTCCAGGGAGTAACTACAGAGAGGTGGTCCTCAATTTTGTTTGCTCTCTCAGAGGCAGGAACATGCCGTAATGACTTTTACCTAAGACTCAGAGTTACTAGGCTTAATAGAAATATATACAAACAAACAACAAGACCTCACTAGGGCAAGAAAAGTATCTGAGAAAGGCTAAAGGAACTTGGAAAAAAAGAAAAAAAAAGATGGATGGGTAAAGACATGGATATCCACCAAGTCAGACACAGACACATTCTTTCATTGTTTAAAAAATAATACGGGGAACTATGAGAGTACCAAAGACATGACCCCAAGTCTCCAAGGAGCACAGAAACAGAACTGTGTAGGTCTCTCCAGTTTCCGTGAGAAAATCCTGGCTGGCAGGACCCCCCGATGAAAGAAAAGTGACTCTGTGTGTGAGATTTACAGCAGTTCTAATTTGAAAGCAAACCCAATTGCACACACTACACACATATGCCATGTGGAAATAATAAATGTATTTATGGTGGAAATGTTTGCCCCATTTATTATACTAGGAGTTTTTCCAAGAAATGGAAACAATTGTTAGAAGTGACATTTAAAATTTAACTGAATTTCTTTTTCTTTTTCTTAGTACATTTTATTAACACACATTTTTAAATGTTACTCCCACCCAAAAAGGCATATGCCTGTGAACTCAGGGGAATATTTCATTACTTTAGAAACAAAACCAATTTTCAAAGATACACACACACACACACACACACACAGTATCAAAATGTGGGACAGGTGGAGGCTGAAAATACGTTCTTCAAGGTTTGCATGGATGCAATCACTGTCAACTCCTAAACCCTGAGAAAGGACTTTTACCTTTAGAGCTTGGAGAAAGGTTGATGGAGTGAGAAGAGTGACCTAAATACTTGGGTGGTTATGTTGTGGCACAGGTGGTCCGAGAGTCTCAAATGGTCAGAAAGACAAGAACAAGAGCCCTTGTTTGGCTGCACACACAGCTAAGCTAGAAACTTTTCAAATTTAAGAACATTTGCAGAAATGCAACTTTCTTTGATTTCCCAATATGTGCATCCTCCCGTATTGGTGTGGGAAGTCCTTCTGTATATGTGTCACTTGTATTGGATAATAAATAAAGAAACTTCTTGGGCCTATGACAGGGTAGAATAGAGAAAGGCTAGAATTCCAAGCAGAGATAAAGGAGAAAAGAAGGGAGAGTCAGAGAGTCGACATGTAGCTGCCAAAGGAGGCAGACACCCCCGGAAACTTACCGGTAAACTGTGAGCCTCATGGTAAGATATGAAATAATAGGAGTGGGTTAATTTGATATGTAAGGGTTAGTTGATAAGCCTGAGCTAATAGGCTGAGTAGTGTTTTAATTAATACAGTTTCTGTGTGATTATTTTGCATCGGGGCAGCCAGGAAACGAAAGAACAACCTCCGCCTACACCAAATCCTATACTATTCAATCTCCAATATAAGAATAGCCAGGGTGGGGCCTTCCAGAGGTGATTAGTTTATTTGAATGGAGACTCTCAATGAAATTGGTACCATTATAGGAAAATATAACCGGCCATATTTCTCTATGCCATGCAGTATTAGGGATATAAAGCATACATCTCTTGCCGGATGGTGGTGGTGCATGCCTTTAATCTCAGCACTCAGGAGACAGAGGCAGGCTGTAAGTTCGAGGCCAGCCTAGTCTACAAGATCTAGCTCCAGGACAGGGCTCCAAAGCTACAGAGAAACCCTGTCTCGAAAAACCAAAACAAACAAACAAACAAACAAAATACATCTGTTAATAAAAGAAAAATTCACATGAAGAACCTAGCCATACTGGCTTCCTGTTCTGGCACTTCTATCCTCCAGAACATTAAAATGAATATTGTTTAGTAACCCAGTTTATAAAATTACATTATAGAATGAATGAATTACTAACAAAGGTGATAACCATTTGAATATTTATGAATTCTACCACAAAATACCCTAAAACTCTACTAGGATATAAATGTCACATGAGAAACTATTTTAAATTATGTAGCTAAAACAAATAAGCATTGATCATTGCTCATGACGTAGTGTACAGTCCATTTGGGATTCTGCATTTCATTTGATCACGTGTGGGTTACGAAGACAATGTGATATTGGTTGAGTTCTCTCACTGTCATGCGATGGTCTAGAACTTCCTGTTCATAGACAGCCTCCATTTATTTGTACATGGGCTCACCACTGGCTGGTTATACTTATTCAAGTGGTAGCTAAAAGTTCCAGAATAGCAAATTGCACATAGAGCTAGTCCAAATCTTTTTCGCTGTGACTGGAACATCTGAAGACAATTTTTTTTCCATTTTGGTATGTTTTCAGAAAGTTAAGCACATGGTGGCTCTGCCCCAAACACTTGACCCAGACATCACAGCAATGGGGGTGTCTGGCACCAGATGATTGTTATTTGTCAGTGTGCAGAGAGCAGAGAGCAGGAGGGGATGCTAACACTGTTCTGACTTCTCCTTTTACCCTTTCTATTCAGATTATTTGGTACCACTCCCATTCAGAGTGGATGTGTGCCATCAGTTCATGATATTTGGAAAGACTTAATAGACATTTAGATTTGTGTTTTATTAATCTGGTTGTTTCTAATAACATGTCTTTCCCAAAAGATGGTGGAATTAGAAAAATGGTGGAATTAGAGTAATGAATAAATTTTCTTTTCAAAAATGAGATATCAAAATACTATAGAGCAAAAATAATGCTTGTGGAATGTATCATATATCATAAAAGTAGCCAAATGATATTAAACAGAGTAAGTTTGAATGATAATTTTAAAAATTATTTTAAAATTTAAAAAGTGTTTTAAAAATAAACTTAACAGTCACATGTGGCTTACAAAAATCTAATAATTCAGAATCCGACATTATTTTAAATCTATTTGGGATATTTATAATAATTAAACTTAAATAAGACACCAAAAGTTCAATAGCTTCAGAAAATTTGAGTTCAGCTTATTGCCATATAAAGGGTAGGGATAAACAAATACATGCATATTAGATTTCATCTATATAGGGCTCAAACCAGGAAGAATGAAGCTACCTTGCACAGGTTTGCTTCCCTGGCCAGAAGGCAAGAAGATGGTGATTAGGCAGATCCAGGGATGAGAAGGATAGAAAGTTTTGCAATATGGGTTCCTCTCTTGATCTGCAAAGCACTGCTGTTTTATTCCTTGTACTTATTAGTTTTGTCAAGTTTTCTGTGGGTATGTCACCTATTAACAAGAAAATATTTGAAGTGTGTTATCTTGATGGACACAAGGTATTTCAGGATTTGGATTTACTGTGCTTTACTTTGCGGCTTGCTTCATTGTTAAACGTTTACAGGGTCTCTTGTTTTTCCTGCTTAAAATAGTGTTTTGGCAGACAAATCCTTATGTGTATTTTTTTCAGGCTTCTCAGAATAGATTCTTGGAAGAGGAAACATTGAGCCAAACCACATGGAATTTAAAAGTGTTCTTGTACTATTATATTTTTTCTCGGATGGCTCCAGCTGCATCCGCCAGACGTAGATGCCTGAATCTCTGTACTCAACAGTATCAATTTTCAACTTCTACAGCTTTTCTTTAACTTTTGTTGATCGGATTAGAGGTTAGAGAGGCTAATATAGCATCATTTCAATTTGAATTTCTTCTTTTTTTGTGAAATAGGTCATCTTTTAAGTATAGAACCGTATTCAGCTTCAGAGTTCAAGGTTCAAATCGCAGAAATTCAAATCTTGCCTGTACAATTTATGTAATGCATGGCTCTAAACTTCTTATTTAGCTCCCAATCCCAGTTTTGACAAGTGCATGTAGGAAAGGGTATTAAAATAATTAAATATATATTTTTTTGAGACTGCGTTTCTCTATTTAGCCTTCAAGATCATGGAACTCACTCTATAGACCAGGATGGCCTTGAACTCACAGAGAACTGCCTACCTCTGCCTCTCAAGTACTGGGATTGAAGATGTGTGTCACCACCTCCTAACTAACTAAATAAATTTATTCATGTACCGAACACAGCATCTTAATTTATGATGTTTGTTTTCTTCCTCACATTCTCAGTCTTCATGATACTTTACAGCTCCACAATATTTAAGGTGAAAATAGCTTTATTGTTGATTTTGAATATTTAGAAATTATTGTTAATTTTAAAAAAGGGAAGATGAGAAATTAAAAACATTTAAATCTCTGTTATGAGCTTGCTTACATTTAAATATCTTACATATTAAGTGTTATCACCTAAGTTATTCTTATGTTTCTTCAGTAATCACTTTATAACACACACACACATATATATATATATATATATATATATATATATATATATATATGGTTTTACAAATGATTAGGCAATTTGTCATTTTTTTCTTTCACTCATTATCATGCAAACTTCACCTATCTGGAAAGTCATGCCTTGTCCTTTTTATGACTATGGCATAGAGTTCTCTTGAGAGTGTATATCATATTTTATCATAGCAGTTTTCTAAAAGATAGAGATGTCAGTTGTGTTCAACTTCCTGCTGCAGTGAACGATGTCATCATATAACATATGTCCAGGTCTCATCTGTTTCTTTTAAAGTACCTGAAACATTAGTTTTCTTGCATTATCTTATTCTGTGGTATTTAAAATTCTTCTCCTACATAATCTCTGAAAAAAATTGGCTATGGAATCAGATTGTCTAGATTTGAATCCTAACTATGATTTAATGATGACATGAACTTGGGCATTATTTTTATATCCATGTCACAGCTCTCAGTGATAAAAATGAATATATATATATATATATATATATATATATATATATATATATGCCCTAAAGAGTATAAAAAAATCAAGTCAAACCTTCCAAGTGTAATGTTTGGCATGTATGCGTTCAATGTGTCACAGCATTTGGAATTATTCTTATCTCTGCAAAACAAATCTGAGAGCCATTTTCCACATCTTTCAATGTTTCTTGTTCCAGATTTAAATTTACATCTTTTGCCCACGTGTTTCTATCAGGCGTCACTTTACTTTTATACAAAATTTATACAAAATGTCCTAATGCCACAATAATTTTACAAAATAGAAGCAACCATCAAATATTCACAATTCAAATCATCAGTGTCAGATTTCTTAGTTCTTTCTCTCTTGTAGATTCTGGCAATCACTGTCTCCTGCCAAGTTTTTATGGTTCCTTGCTGCTTTTTAAGCCTTCTGCTTAGACCACCACATCTTCAGCCTCACCCAGATCCTTCTTGGTCTACACTAGGGCACAACAAATTTAAGACTTCACTTAAGGGCACACTATATTCCTTCAGTGAATGTCAAGTAGAAATCCAAGGTGCTCAACAAGTCAAACCGTTGCTGCTGTCATTGAGGCAGGGTTTTCATTTAGAAATTTGGAACTTTTTCCTCTTTGTACTATTTTATCCAGTGTCTGTGGAATTAAATGATCAGCAATCATTCCTGTGGGGAGAAGTGCAGAGTCTATCTTTTTCTTTATCCTTGTATACAAATAAAGATAATATAATCAACCTAAAAACCTGATATGGTTGCAATATTCCCATGATCCAAAGTAACCACATTTCCTTTCATATTGCTCAGTGGTTTTCAAGTTTCTCCAAAGAATTACAAATACTACATCCAGGGAATCATTTAGGTTTAATTAATTCATTTATTTCAATGTTCTGGTTTAAAAATTCTATACCATCAGCTCATACTTACAAATCCTGGGCTGTAGCTCATACTTTAAAAGACCAGTATTCCTCCCCATGTAAGCTCTAACATCTCACATCTAGCTTTCAAAAGCTTGTTTTACTTCTGTCTTCTCAGTGGATTTCACAAACATGATAGGATCCTTATTTTATTATCTGTTAGCTCACGTTCCTTTGGCCTACAAAGGATCATAAATTTTGGATATTTACCACCAATTATTACAAATATCTTCCAAATATCTTTTGGCTTCTAAAACATAAATTAATATTTCAATATAATAGATAACCAACTACTACTGTACCATAGACATTCTTTGATGTGGGGTGTCCTGAATATGTGTTGCTCTTTGAATAAAAATAGAATAAAGTACGTTGGCCAATGGCAGGACAGAATGTAGCCAGGCTGGAAGAGATATAGACAGAGAGTAGACAGAGTCAAGGAGATGCCATGTAGCTGCCAAAGGAGAAAGACACTACTGCCAGAAACTTACTGGTAGCTCACAGCCCTGTGACAATACACAGATTAATAAAAATTGGTTAATTTAAGATGTAAGACTTAGTTAATAAAAAGCCTGAGTTAATAATCTAAACAATGTTACAATTATATAGTTTCTGTGTGATTATTTGGGTCTGGGTGATGGAAAACAAGCAGTCTCTGTTTACAAAATGTCACCCAACATGGGTCAACTGCATATATAGAAACCTGCTCTGAAGTAATTGGTGCTGCCAGAATCTGATATGTCTTACTGTTGAGAAAAGTCTAAGTTCTTAAAACATTTTAAATGCCATATTCTGTAGTATGAAGATTATTTGTCTAGTTGGAATATATCTCTGCATATTTGGAAAATAAAACCAACATGACTACAATTTTGACTATTCTAGATGACTATGTATTAATCCATAATTTTTAATTATACATTACATTTTTAAATGAGTGGTAAAAACATAATCCCTTAAACAAGAGTAGAAATAAACATATAACAAAAAATCCAAAGTCCATACCAATGTAAAGTGTTCATTTCTATATTATATCCCCCTTTAAATGAACACAAACTTTATAAACAATCATTTTGGGAATATGGGTGTAGTTTTATCCAAAATTCTTTCTGCTGTTTATTGTGTGCAATACTTTTAGGATTTATGGAGTCCTTTCAGGGGGTGGGGAGGGGCTCTTGTTCCATCAATCCAAATGAACCTAGAAGGAATCCACAGGTTCTGATCTTTTGTAGAAACAAAAGCAGAACCTATTCTCCAAAGTAACATATTCTTATACTCAAATTTTAAAATCAAGATACCTTTAAAATATATTTCTTGTTTAACTTAGTAGCCGATTCAATGAAATGTCTCTCCATTGTTTCCTCATTCATAGCCAAAAAATTCAAAGAAAGCACAATAATATTCATAATCCAGACTCTTTATATATTTTATCTTTATGTGACTTTTTTATTTGTATTTTTTAATATTTTGTTTTTTGAGAGAGAAACTCTCTCAAATCTTAATTTATAGTCCATGCTGCTCTTAAATTTACAGAAATCTGCCTACTCTGCCTCTTAAGTACTAGGATTAAAGGTATGTACCACCACATCCATCTACTCTCTAGTTATGATGGGCAATCAAGAACCATAGCAGTAGCCTGGAGTTGTTGGAGTTCCTTTGACCAGTGACTTGTAAGGAAAGACTGTGCCTGGGGCTGAAATTTCCATTTGATAATTTATATATTCCTGAGGCAAAGTCATTCGCTTTTCTAGGTAACTATTTTCAATTTGCTTTTATTAGCTTAAAACTAGTGGGTAAATTAATAAATTTACTATAGAAGTAATACTTTTTTCCATTGTAAAATTATATTTTAATTTTCTATTTGTCCAACATTAGCAAGGCATATTTTCCCACCTCTTTCTCATTCTCAAGGATTTACTTGAATCCTAGAAAATCTCTCCATTTGTAAGCATTTGATAGTGAGGCTTGTTAACTCCTTAATCTGACCCAATCCAAGTATGATAGCTTCAATTAGCTCCATCATAACCCTCATTCCCAGAACTCCTGAAATCCTCATCAACACATTAAGAGGGAACTTGGGTACCTGACAAAGCAAAGCCCACTAGAATGAGCAATTCCGTGAAACAGACTGTGAATAAGTCTTTCTTGATTTGCCTGGATATAAGTTAGAAGGTTTGAGTAAAAGAAACAACAGAGGAATTAGGAGTATGTAAAATAAGATCTAGGCAGGGTTACTTTAAAGCAAGAAGGAATGGGAAATTCTGAGTCAGGATCTCTGGCCCACGTTCAGGAAAATACATTAGAACTCCAGATTGCGTGCATGGATCCACAAACCTCTCTCCTCACATACCAATAAGAAAGATTCAATGATCTGTCCCTAGAGAGATCTAATATCCCAAACCATACATGTTATTTTTCTGGAATCTGTATGAAAAGACAGGGGTCACAATCATCTATTTCTAAACTCTGGGAGATAGATTCTCATCATAAAGTAGTTCAAGTTACTTTGCTTGGAAGAATTTAGCTGGCTAGAAATGGATAATGAACAGTCATCAGCTCTGTCCTTGACAACTTTATTGAATCACAAAATTTATTTCTCCAATAAATTTGAGCCAGTCACGCTTGCTCTTTTCTAACACAGGGGAGATGGAATTAGATAATCTCTAAAGTCTCTTCAAATTTGAGAGTAATGCTATTAACATTACACCCAGTGAATGGGAAGCATACACATCCCTCGGTGGATATCAACCTAGCTGGGCTTGTAATAGGATAGAACTCCTAGTATGGAAATTTTAGAGGAAACAGATTTTGAGCTATGTAAGTCCGCTATAAGACTTTTAAAAGTGTATGTACTGCATCAGTAAGTTTTATAACAATCCTTCTCAAAGTGTGGTCCAGAGTCCAGAACTATCAGTATCCTGGAAGTCTAATACTTTATATTACTCCTTGCTTACTTAGATGGGAAGTCTGGGGTTAGGAACAGAGAATATGTACTCAAACTTGGTATACAGGGAACACCTATGTCCATTAAAATTTGTCACAAAAATGTGGGCTTGAACTGTTACCTATATTTGAATAACCAAGGTCATCTATTATTAGCCAAGATCTTCAGTAGTAGCAACATCTTTAATCCCAGCAACCAGGAAGCAGAGGCAGGTGGATCTCTGAGTTCAAGGACAGCCTTGTCTTCAGAGTGAGTTTCTGGAGACCCTAGGCCACACAGAGAAACCCTGCCTCAAAATAAAGCAAAGCAAAACAAACAAACACCAAAGAAAAGACTACCATTTCCATTTATTCACCTGCAAATGGAAAGTGATAACCTACCTCACTACTTTGTGTGGAGATAAAAGGAAAAGACCTATGTTAAATAACCAGGAGACAATCAAGAAAACTTAGGTTCTTGCCACTTGAGAATTCAAGTGCTAGGAAGAAAATTAGACTTTGCACAAGATGTGGGCTTTACTATTCCTTAGGGATAGAAAGTCCTGTGACGAGACATTGGAGGAAGAAATCAGCCATATACTTCGTGTGGTTGATCTTCTTCTCACAGAACCTATGGGCATAGGCCAGGAAGAGATCTCTGGGACTGTTGGTTTTTTGTTACAGGTCACAGATAACCCCATTCCAGGGCTGAATTACATAGGCACAAACATGATGTGTTTTAGAAAAAAGCTGGAACCACTGAGAAATACCTATTATACTGGTTTCCAGGTTCTTGTCAAGCAGAAAACAGGCATAAGTCCTTTCAGCAATTAAAGAATAAAATATATGCAGGAAAGTGGTCCAGAGGAAACAAGAGTTGTTTTTAATAGACTTTTCCATTTCATCACACACAAATGAGTATGTGCTGAGTTTGTGGGTGGTTTGGGAAGGTTTTGCTCTGTGTATGGTTAGGAATGACAGATCTGATAGGGTTATGCTTGCCAATAAATAACCTAAAAATTTACCCCATGAATGAAAGGGGAGAGTGGGAGAGTTTTCATGATCTTTCTTAATCCTTTCATCATCCAGGAGCCCAGGTACAGAAGCAATCAGATTACACACCGATGGGCTAAGACATGAATGCTGTTCAGATTCATCAGAACAAGGATGCCACAGCCCCAGAGATCTTTTTCTGGAAGAATGGGACAAACCTCTTATTGCACTTAAATCCTCTGTTAAAACAACATAATTTAAACCTAGCAAAAGTGCATGTGCCTTCAAAATCTGGTAGATTATCTAAGGCTGTAATACTTGCAAACAGGATGGGGCTCCATTAAACGGGTGGGAAGGCTATACACTTTGCATGCTTATCAAGAACCTCCTAGACTCCAGAAAATTTGAACACATCACTTCATTCTCTCACAAGTTTATCACTGATTTTTACAGGATAAGACAACTGCATCTCATCTGATACTGTTAGAAAGCAAAATAAAAAGTTTGGCCATGAGGAATTTTTTTTCTAGTATTCTGTTTCTTCCATGACATTCATATATACTGACAACTATCTCACAGGTAATTTCTTTCTTTTTTTTTCCCCTCATCCAGGTGAAACTTGGAGACTGGGGGGAATTTAGATTCTAATGCTCCTAGTGAGGAAAATAAAACAGGAGAAAGAGCTGAGCCATTCAACTTGTCTTCCAAATCAATTTCTACTTGCTGAGGCTTGAAGGGAAACTTGCTTATTTTTTTCACACAATTGAATGAAGCCAGTTGTTAAGATGTGTTTATTAGACTTACATAAGTGCTCTTGCCTAAAGAGCACATACTCACGAGAAGGGCGAGCAATCTTTACCATCTCTGGCTTTGCTGCGTTAACATCAGAGTGAAAGGGCTCATCAACATGCCTAATTTTTAATTTTCACAGATGACAAGGCAACAGAATGAAAACAGGTTTGCAAGATTACATACTGTAATTTTTTTTAATTCAAGTCACAGATATGGCTGGTTCTATCAAAGTATAGCTTCATGAATCTAAGAAAACTAATCAGATATTGAGCAAGGAAGGTTCTGGGTTTAATCTCTAGCATGATCAGTAAATTGAGTGTGAGCCAAAAAATTATTTAATTCAGCAATGAGGGATCAACAAGTGTGATAACTCTGATTCAAGGAGAATCAGAGGAAGTTGAATAGATAATAAAGGGATGCTGGAATGAAACTGTGGAGCTAAACACACAATTGTTTAATGTACCATAAGTTAAAAGATATTTGAATAATCTGCTTTCATCAGATGAATAATTTGCATACTTGTCAGACAAAAATTCTGTAAGTTAATAAGTAACTTCTTTTTTTTAAAACTGAGCTCAATTTGTGGCAAATAGCAATTTAAATAGACAATAACATAGGGAATGGATAGTAAACTCTTAAGATTTTGGCAGCAGAATGACCTCTGTTACATCTACTCGACAATTATGGCACAGAAAGGTCCATAAATAATACACAAATGAATCTATGTGGCTTTGTTCCATAAAACTTTATTTATACAAGCACATGTTTGTCTGGCATGTCATTGTTTGCCAACCACTGTCTTATAGAATGAAATGGTTCTGGTGTATCTCTTGGTATTCTAATAAGACTGTGAAAAGACACCTGGTTCTTTGTATTATACTCTACTTCATTTTTCCTGCTTTCCTACTTTTCCTACTTTCCCTATGCTAGCTATATTTTATGAGACCTTTCCGTAATTACCCATATTTTCTTGAGTTCCTCTTCTTGCTCAATTATGGTCATTGGAGGAATCTTCTAAGTATTTTAAGCATTTATAGTTAATATTTCTTTTAATTTTCATTCTTTTTCTGAGATAAAATGATGACAGTTATCTCACTCATTCTCTTACAAAATCAATCTGAAAAAATAAAATTCTTGCCTAGGTAGGAGCAGAGACCAACTGACTTAAATAGCAATGACTGTACGCAGTTTAAGTATTAAGAGTTTCTTCATGAACTGTTATTTGCCTTGTCCAAACATAAGATTAAAGTCACCATTGTTGACTCTGACTCACCTTCCCAAAAGTATAGAAGTTATAAGAACAATTCTGCAATTGGGGGACATTACTGACTTTTACACACAGACCATCAAACCAATAGATCGCTTCCTCAATTCTGAGCAAAGCTGAGTACAAAGTATGTGAAAATTCTGAGCTGTTGATGTGAGACGAGCGGCCACATCAGTAGTGGAAAAACATTAACTAGGTGTTATCCTGAGAAGGCAGCAAAACCAATTTTGCATTTTGATGGACAGATAACTTCCTGAGTGGTACTTTTAAATCTCACAGTGTCTAGGAAGGAGTCTTGAAGCAGACACACAATGCTGTAGTTAGATTTTGTGGTGAGTTAGGTACCCATTAAAGAACATTATTTGGAAGTGTGCTACACAGTACACACTAAGGAAGTGAGGAAGCAGTTTAGGAAGAGAGAAAAGCTGACCTCAGAGTTGTAGGAGTCGGTATCTTAGCCGACCCCATGGGACTAGATTTTGGAATTGTCCCAATGAAATCAAGGTGTCATAATACTTGTTATTTAATTAATTGTTTATGGTCATAGTCTAGGGAGAGGCAGTTCCTGGAAGCTGAGGGAAAATCCCAACAAGGAAGAACATTCTGAGCCATCAATACCCTTGGTTGCTCTTGCCTGGGGCAACACGTTATTCTTGAAATGTGCCTACAATTTCCAACCTGTATGGACAGGGCTTCACATTTTCTCTACTGAAGGGCTTCACATTTTCTCTACTTTTTAACTCTGCAGTTAAAAAGTACACTTATTCAAGCTTAATTTCTGATTGTAGCTTTGCCTGGCCAGGTTTATTCTAGGGCCTACGGCGGGCCTAGGGCCTATTATGTATCTATTGTTATTTTGTTTGTTCAAATGAGAAATGTTCCCCAATTGACTCCATGGTTTGAATACTTAGTCCACCATTTGGTGCACTGTTTGGGGAGTTTTAGATGTAGACTTGCTGGAGGAGGTGTGTCCGTGTGCACATGTTTTCAGAAGCCTTGTCTGACTTCACTTATCTCTCTCTCTCTCTCTCTCTCTCTCTCTCTCTCTCTCTCTTTCTCTCTTTCTCCTTGATGCTTATGGTTGAGATGTGAGCTTTCAGATTCCCATGTCATCCACCATGCCCTAATTCTTGATATGACCCTCCACATCTGGAACCGTACGTCCAAGAAAATGTTTTTGTCATAAGTTGATTTTGATCATGTGTTTTATGACAGAGACATAAAAGTAATTCAGCTGCATAAAAATTACTTGAACATCAGCCTTAAGTCAATATAAACCATTATCATGCATCTTCTTTAAATCAGGAACCCAGGCACTGTTTTTTCTGGGTGCCTCTGACTCAAGGTTTCTCACGGGGCTCCAGTGAAGGTATTGAATAGATTCTGCCATCTCAAGGCTCCTCTGGGGATGGTCGTTCATTGCATGCTGGGAGGGGTGCTTACTCTCTCACCACCTGTTGCTAGTTATATAAGTTGCTTCTCATGTGGGACTCTCAGTAACACTGTCCATACACACTTGGCAGGCTCTTGCACCACAGCCAGCTTAAGAAGCAGGGAAGAAGAAAAAGAATCCAAGTATAGAAGTAAAATATTTCTATAACCTAACCTCACAATGGATGCCTTTTCATCATTCCATCTGTACTCTGCTTATTAGAAGAAGGTGAGGATCATTCAGGCCCTTTCACATGTTTCTCGTTTCATAAGGAATTCAAAAGACTTTTCTGAAGGAATTGTCTTAGGTCTGTCCCAAAGCACAACCAACTCAACAAACCCATAGAAATATGGGAAGAAAATCATTGTAGGAACTTACATCAGCCCAGAATCTAACTCAGCCATTCAGATATTAAAAACAAAGAAAGAAACATCTACTTGTTTGTTGAGTGTTAGATACAAGCTGAAAGTAAATCTTAAGAGACTTGATATTGCTTGACACCCAAATGCTTGACAAATGACCTCATTTGGGTGTAGGCCCTGAGGAACATGAGGAAATCTCGATCCTTCTCCAAAGAACACGAGAAGCCCCGTAAGAACAGCCCTCACTGTTTGAGTCACCACTGGTTAAAAAAAAAAAAAATTAAGCTAAGGCTGGGGGAGAAGAGGATGAGGCAGTGAGGCAGAGACTGTGTCCCCATTGCCTGGTCTGATGTTTCCAAAAGAAAGTTAGCACGAGCAAGGAACTCAGGACCACGAGGGGTGCACCCACACACTAAGACAATGGGGATGTTCTATTGGGATCTCACCAAGGCCAGCTGGCCTAGGTCTGAAAAAGCATGGGATAAATCCGGACTAGCTGAACATAGCGGACAATGAGGAATACTGAGAATTCAAGAACAATTGCAGTGGGTTTTTGATCCTACTGCACGTACTGGCTTTGTGGGAGCCTAGGCAGTTTGAATGCTCACCTTAAGAGACCTGGATAGAGGTGGGCAGTCCTTGGGCTTCCCACAGGTCAGGGAACCCTGATTGCTCTTCGAGCAGATGAGGGGGGGGGACTTGATCGGGGGAGGGGGAGGGAAATGGGAAGCGGTTGTGGGGACGAGGCAGAAATCCTTAATAAATAAATAAATTAAAAAAAAAAGAAAGTTAGATGTCATTTGTTTTGCTTGCATTGTTTCCTGGTCTGCAAAAAAAGGTCATCAACTAGATCTCATTGCAATTCATAGGCTATTATTTTGTGAGACAATATAATCTATTATTAGTCAGATTGATTGCTAACTGCAACCTACATAGATTCTACCCTCCTAAATGGCTCTTGAGACAATTTAGTAAAGTCTGTAACGAGAGGAAGAGCAGAAGCAGTGAAATTATCTTTTGCAACAGGAACTTGGGAATTAATTGGATTCTATTTGCTGGAAGATTCGGAGTTCTTTTATTTTCTTCCTACCTTCTCTCTCACTGTAATGATAATTTCTCTAGGATGTATAGAAATCTAACATGGTGTTGTACACAATGCATTTCATATATAGTATATCCACGTGCATTTAGTTCAGATGAATTTTGTGGAATTTCTCATTGTGTTTATTATTGGCATAAGAAAGTATGAAATACTACTTAAGATCTAAACATTTGCCAGCTGTCTTTTGAATGGTTGGAGCAGACATCATGTGAAAGGTCATTATCCAGAGGTATCTTAAGATAGCAGAGACATCTCTCTGGTTAATATATAGAGAATAATATAGGGAAATATTAAATAAATACAACAATAACAATGTCAGTACTAGCTATTGACAACTTAACATGTGCCCAGTACAATGAGTGGTACTTTGTATATATTGTTCTAGTTAATCCTCCTGTGGAATAAACTTAGACCTCTGAAGTAGGTCTAAGTACCTTCACTTTATAAACAAAATAGTTGAGGTTTGAAAAACAAAATAAATCAAGTTGGCATAGGTGAAGTGATTAACCGTTAAAGAAAATCTTTAAAGCCACTGTAGTTGACTCATCAGAAATTACTAGACCAGTCTTGGTTGTGTAGGCCTACTCTAAAATCAGGCTCACTTGCTAGAGCTTTAGAAGTCTCCATCTTTCAGGATGGGAACTCTCAAAGCAGAGATGTGCCATAAGTGTTAGCACAAATGTCACTCTTTCAGAAAATGGCTGCAATGCATCTGCCTTCGTTTGCTTTGTCCAAGTCAGAGTTACCTTGATGTCCGGAGCTATCATTAGTTCTCTGGTTATGCAAACAAGCAGAGTACTTTCTTATTGCCAGATGAAGAACAGCACTGATGAGACTTCCTAAGCGGAGCGCTGGCAGAGAGAGCTACAGGCAGGGAGGCAGAGATCAGGAGAGGGCTTTGGTCCATCATGCTCCTGGCTTTCCTAGGCTGTAAAGATGCCCCGTAAAGACAAGAAAGAATTGACTCTACTCATGGCTATGAGTGTGTAACTCCCTCTGATGACACAGACCTATTCACATGGGGCTTAGAGGAGCTGGTAAAAGGTAAGAGCTCAGTCGTGTCTAGTCGTGTCTTGTAGGAATATAATACAATTTATGCTACCATTTTAGTTTTCATGAATATCGACTCTTAAAACTACTCAGGAATTTAGTTGTTTTACTAGATAGGAAGTTGTTTATGGTACTTTATTCTTGATAGAATGGAAGTCCAAGTCCACAGCTTGGGCACAGACTATTTGATTAATATCTGTCAATTTGCTCAATTTGTGAAAGACATTTAACTCAGGACTCTACATAAAAACCTTAGCTTTTTTCTTAGTTTTTATAATTGGTAAGTATGAGAAATATACTTGTGCTTGTATTATTTATTGATATAATGTATAAGCAGTTTCCACTTAGAGCCCAAAGTGATCAAGCCAAAAGGGCATCAGCCAAACTCTAACCATCACACAGATTAGGGAGAAAAAAAAATATTTCCCTAACACACACAGAAGATCAGCATCAGGAACCTGAAATTGACTTAAGAGATTTCCCTCAACTTGTCATTCTGCCTCTTACCAGTATGCTGTGATTGCCAAAACCACCACACAAACATACATCTGCTATATCACCTGGCTCAGATTTCACTAAAGCCTCCATGAACACCTTGCATGTAGCTAGCCTTGTCAAAACATTTGCGAAAGTCACAATACATTGTGTTTCAAAAGAACTCTCTAGAAATAGTAAGCATTTCTTCATTTTGAATGGCTCAGTCTTTTTTGTTAGCTGGGTGACAATGGCATCTTGAGATGGTTTCTATTTCACATTTCAAGAACAACCAATATCACAGCTTTCTTTGCCAACTTGAAGGTTGGCGCTAAGGAAAACACACAGTGAAAATAGTGTAGACAGTGCCCTCTGGAAAGTGGTAGTCTTGAAGAGTAGATGGAGTGGGCAAAGGGACATAAAGTAACTGACAGGGGCCCATCCGGTGCTTCTGAAATAAAATAGCACTGAGATTATTTTCTTTTAATTTGTCAGAGGAAGCTCCTTTTCAAAGGTTGTAATTAACCCCTCTCTTTCAGTGTGTGTGTATGTGTGTGTGTGAGTGCATGTGCATGTGTGCATGTCTATGTGTATACTCATTGTGATTTCTCTAGAAATTGCAACTGGGTTGGTCAATAAAGATGCATATTAAGATTCCCTCACTGAGCAACTAATATCCTAACGGGAAGTCCCAGGGAATAATGTTGAGCAAGCACCTTGGGCTAATTCTTTCCAAAAAAGTGGGCAAGCCGTGGGTTTATTCATTATCTCTGACACTGATAATTTAAGGTTGCTTCTGGGTTATGAGTGGAAATGCTAATTCTCTGGCATTTTCTGCCTGCCTTTTCAAAGTGAGAATGGACTTAAATAGCCAGAGAAAGGCATCATAGAAGCACGTGCTAACAGCTGAACATAGAATTACTGAACATGCAATGACAAAGATGGGGCAAAGCTTTGTACACAATTCAGTTGTGTTTGTGTATGTGTGTGTGTGGGGGGGGTGTCCTTCTGTCTATGCTTGCTTTTACTGATTAATGAATAAAGAAACTGGCTTGACCTGATAGGGCAGAGTAGAGCTAGGTGGGGAAAACTAAATTGAATCCTGGAAGAAAGAAGGCAGAGTCAGAGGGATGTAACCCTGCTGAAGACAGATGCCCGAACTTTACCCAGTAAGCCACAGGCTGGTGGCAATACACAGATTAATGGAGATGGGTTATTTAAGATATGAGTTAGCCAGAAATACACTTAAACTATTGGCCAAACTGTATTGCAAATAATATTATTTCTGCATGATTATTTCATGGCTGAGCAGCTTGCAACAAACAAGCAGCCTCTTACAACATGTGTGTGTGTGTGTGTGTGTGTGTACAGTATATGCATATGTTAGTTCACACACAGAGATATGCAAAAATAGAGGAGGCTTTCTACATTAAGACAACAATGTTTTTCAGTTGGAATTAACTACATATGAAAGAAACTAAGTGACAATAATGCTGAAAAATTCATATGCATGCCCAATGAAATATATTAAACCACTGTCAATTTCAAAAGTTGGCTTAGGAGTTACAAACCTGAATGGCCAAAATGCCGATTGTTCCTAATTGTGAATCCATTTATGGAGACAGACCTAGTGAGGCATGCCAGGATTTTCCCACCTATATCCTAGACAAATATGGAACTCTGGGTACCAAATTTGACAAAGAAGCTGTTTGATGGACTTTGTGATTTTCTCTCTGGCTTGTCTGGATGATAAGAGTGCCCTGGGTGAAAAGTGCAATCTGAGCATGCATGTTTCACCATGGATTCCTCATGGGCTGGGTACTCACATTGTTTTCACTTTGGTACAAGTATGCTGCAGAATCTAGATAGACACCCCATAAATCATATGATATTTGATAGCACAGGAAAGGAATTACACTTTTAACAAACTAGATCAGCATTGTGCATCCTTTCAGACCCAGGGAAAAACAGTTATTGCCTATGCAACGAAGCTGCATATACTTCTCTGTTTAATAATAGAAGATTTATCAAAACTAAATTGCATATATGTGTGTGTATATATATATATATGTCAGAATTTATAATCTACTCATGAATATGATCTTCAAGTACTTTCACATTAATCTTTTGGTTTAGAATGATTTGTGATGTATTATAATTAGGGAGTTCTCTGAGAAAGCTGGGACTTAGGGTGTTAGCAAACAAGAGCGTGGTATAGGAAAACACAAGTGATTCCCTTGTGTTCCTTGTGAAAAGAAGAAACTGATGACACACCAACCAATAATTTAAAACAAACAACAACTTTATAAGAATGCTTTTCCTATTGTGCCCAAGACAATGTTTATTGCCTTAGCACTGATCTTCCAGAACCAACATTAACCTGGACCATAAATCTTCTAAACTAACTCATTTATGATATCATTTCTCAATTTTTGCATTTCAATCTCTGCTTTCTGTGTGTGTACATGTGTGTGTGTTCATGTTTGTTGTAAAATTATTTTGTGTGCATGAGTGTTGAAATAGGAGCAGCGGGGTGCCACTCTGTAGTAGTAAGAGCGGCGGGGCTGCGTCCCTGGCACCCGGCCACCCACATGGCTAGCTCTAGGTTATGCCCCGAAATAATTACATGGAAACTGTATTCTTTTAAACACCGCTTAGCCCATTTCTATCTAGCCTCTTCTAGGCTAGCTCTCGCACCTGGACTAGCCCATTTCTAATAATCTGCTGTAGCCCACGAACTGGCTTACCAGGAATGATCTTAACCTGCGTCTGCCTGGAGTGGGAGAATCATGGCGACTCACTGACTCAGCTTCTTTCTCCCAACATTCTGTTCTGTTTACTCCACCCACCTAAGGGTTGGCCTATCAAGGGGCCTAGGCAGTTTCTTTATTAATAAGAAATCACTCCCACATCATTTCCCCTTTTTCTGTTTAAACAAAAAGAAAGGCTTTAACTTTAACATAGCAAAATTACATATAGCAAAACAGTTATCAAGCAAGAATTACAGTTACAATATTTATATCTATTTTATCCTTTATCATAACTAAGGAAAACTATGATTATCTATCCATTCTTCAACTCCATCAAAGACTCCAGAAGGATATAATATTACCTAAGTAAACAAGAAATAAGAAAACTCTAGAAATAACAGAGACATCTTGCTGCCTGTACAGTCACTCAAAGTTCTTTTGTACCGTTGGGGCATCCATCTTCGGCCTACAGGCCCATGGTATCCAGAGACATTTCCATGAAGCAGGACATTTCAAAGTCAGTTCAGCCACTATCTGTTGCGTCCTGAAGAATGTCTTGCAGACTCTTTCATGAATCAGGAACCCCGGAAGATCATTTCACCTTTAGGCAAGTTCAGTAGTCCTCTCTCTGCGGGTTCTCTATGTCCAGTTTATGCAATAGTCCAGGCAAGAGCAGTTTCTTGCCCCAATGGCTATCAAAACTCAATAAGGTGCCTCTTCGATGACCATCTTCTTCTTGAAGTAGATTGGTGCTGCCAGGAGCAGAGTGTCTCATTGTCATGAAAAGCCCTAAATTATTAAAACATTTAAAATGCCATATTCTATAATCTTTGAAAAATATGAAGAATGCCTATCTAAAATATATCTATTTACATCTAGAAAATCTTAACTAACATGACTACAAACTTGACTATTATGATTATCTATTAACAATCTATATTTCTAATTATATATTACATTTTTAAATGAACTACACAATCACAGTACCTTAATCAAGATCAGAAACACATATACATATAACAAAATTGACCTTAAATTTCAATCACTAAAACAAAATCCATATCAATGTAAATTATTCATATCTCTCTCATATCCCCCTTTAAATGTAAAAGAACATTTATAAACCATATTTGGAACATGGGCTCAGTTTTTTCTCTCCAAACTGCTTCCTGCTGAATGGGGGTGTCGTTAATAAGGTCTTTCATGGTATAACCTGTGTGCTAGTTTCATCTCAGTTGGCAGTTGAGTGAAGCAATTTTCTGAACGTGTTCACTGCAACCCTTCAGGAGGACGTGGTCCATCATACCATATCGGAATAGAAGAAATGAACTGTCTGGCCCAGCCTGTTCCAGCCTCTTATTGGCTAGCTCTTACATATTGATCTAACCCATTTCTATTAATCTGTGTAGCCCACGAGCTGGCTTACCAGTAATGAACTTAACCTGCGTCTGCCTGGAGTGGGAGAATCATGGTGACTCACTGACTCAGCTTCTTTCTCCCAGCATTCTGTTCTGTTTACTCCACCCACCTAAGGGTTGGCCTATCAAGGGGCCTAGGCAGTTTCTTTACTAATAAGAAATCACTCCCACATCACATGAGTGCTTAGCCTGAATGTAGGCATGATGACAATGTGTGTGCAATGTTTCTGGAAGTCAGAGAGGACAATAGGTCAAAAGAACCTGGAGATGCAAAGGGTTGTGAAGTGCCCTGCAGGTGCTGGGAATGTAACCCAGGTCTTCTGGATGAACAATCAGTGTTCCTAATCACTGCGTTATCTCTCCAGCCCCATATATTTCAGTGAACTATGCTGGTCTTAAATTTGTGTGTATTCTCTTTTTAGCTTCATGTATCACCTTGTTTTAGTTTTAAGATTATAGTATTGTTATAACATTTCTCTCTTCCCCTTGCTTCCTCTAAATCCTCCCATAAACTCCTCACCACTCTCCCTCAAATTCATGGTCTCTTTGTGTACTAATTATTATTACATGCATCTATGTATATAGAAAATTCTCTTAGCAACAGAGACCACCAAAGAAAGTCACTTTCAGTCAAAACACAGAGTTCTGGAGCTCAGTCCCAGTAGATACATCTACAAAACAGTCTCACACCTAATATTTATAAAACACTGTGAAAGAAAGGACAGAAAGAGTATGAGAGACAGGGGTTTAAGAGTTTGGTGGAAATTTTTGTCTCCTAGTAATATAAGAAGCTACATTCATAATAAAGTCTCACCAACATGACTGCTCAAAGATGAGATTATCAAGGACAACATCATTGGACCTGCCAACATGGATGAGGGAAATATTCACACGGTCTCAACCCTATGCAAAGAACTATAGGCAACCGAGAAAAACTGAGAGCAAGAGGCAGGCTTCGCTATAAAGAAGCACACAAAATGGTTCCTCAATGCGAAACGATCAGCCATGAAAATAGATGTGCAACTAACATATGGACTTAATAGGTTATATGCTGATGTATTCTCTTACAATTTACCATCTGTGAGTCTGTGTTTTATGTGGTATGTGCACAAGCATGCATATGTGTAAGGGTATTTACATTTGTGTGTTCTTACACAGAGAAAGAAATTCAGACGCTCTATTTGCTCCATTTCTGTCTTATCTCTTTCCACTGAGCCTGAAGTTAGGCTGGTTTCCAACAAGCTCCAGAGCTTTCCTCAGCTTTCACAGCCCTGGAGTTGCAGGCATGAACAATTAAACTCTCACGTTTTGATGTGGGTGTTCACATCTGAACTCAGGTCCTCATGAAGGCCTTTTAGCCACAGATCCATCTCCCCAGTCCTCTCTATGAAATGAGTACAAGTTAGCCAGGAAAGACTTGTTCAGGTACGTGAAAACAACCCAAAATCTCAGAAGTTTAACACAGACTTTAACCTCACAATCTGCTACGGTAGCTTTTTCAAGAGTTGCTTTCTTAAGAGATGGAAACATTTATACTACTTCCTTATACATAGTAGCAATGCCGCTCGACTCCCATGTTCCTCCAGCAGCACTGTGGAGAAATCTGGAAAATAGTCCATAGCTATTGTCTGCTTTAGCTTTGGAGCCCCACAGTGCATGTTTTGAAAAAAAAAAGAAGGGTAAAGAGCTTGAGATATGATTAAGGTGGTTGGGAAATATGTTTATGTGTTCAGTAAAACAACAATACAACCTGCAGTATCTTTCACTATAAAATGTTATAACATAATGTTGGGATTAGTAATTTTTTTTCTAAATGCCATCCTGTAGGAAAGATACACATTGATAGTTGATGTATGTATCCCTCATATTTGAGGAGAAGTTAGTGATTGATAAAATACTAATATTCAAAAGTTCTTGCTGCATCCTATGGAATATGGATGGCACAGACTGAACCACAGTTCTTCAAACTCTTAAGCTCTCTGGCATCTCCAGTCTTATGTCTGGACAACTTTGACATTATTCTTACAATCACGTTTGTGCCACTATAGTTCACTGCCATGTGTCCAGTTACCCTTTACACCTGTCCTATTTTCTCCTTAATATTCTCATAAAACATTTTGCATTTTAATTTAACATAATTTCTTTATTGATGCTTGGGGAATTACACATCACATACCCTAATTCTGCTCACTTTCCATGCACCCATATCCTCCCTTCATCCCTGCAGCATCCCCCCAAAAGAAACTCAAAAAAATCATACCAAATCAAAACAATCAAACAAACTAACAAAAATAAATTCTCTTGAGTCTTCTATATTTCCTATTTCTGCAATACCTCGTCATTTACCCAGGTGTCAATGGGAGTCGCAGTGTGTCACACAGTAGACCATTTTTGTCCAGTCAGCTTTCCTTTCAAATGTCCATTGCAATGAATCATTGGTCTGGTTCAAGACCTCTGGTTTCCAGTAGCCATCGTCACTGGAGCCTCACTGAACTCCCTCTCAGATACTCCACATTCATCCTGAGTCATGGAGATCCTGTGGGTATCATTCCACAGAATGAGTCCCATCATGAGCTCCAGCAGGTCCTAGACGGCATAGATATTTGGGTGGGCCAACTCAAAGCAGGGCTGTGGGTCTGGGTGGCAGCTGTGCTGATCAGTCCAGGCCACTGGGGTCGCCCCCACCCTCAGTTGAGGGAGGAGCCAGTTCCCCTATGCCTATGCCAACAGGATCAGTTCTTCCTAGTCCGTGGTGAAGGGTGTGGGGGGGGTCTCTCCCTGGTCCTGGGGGTGGGGGCTAGCTCTCCCATGAGGGTCGAGGCCAGCTCTCTTGCTGCAGTGTCCAGTGAAGGGCAGGACTAGTTTTCTCAGGGCTAGAGAAAGGTGGTGCTGCCTCAAGCTTGGCATGGCCTTCTGACATCATCTTACACAGTTCCTATCACAGTCCTGATGGACCACAAACATCAATGCAGACCCAGCTGCAACAGGATCACAGACCCAGACATGGCCCTCACCAGTAGCTCAGCCAGACAACCTCCTGGCTCCGTGTGGAAGCAAAGGCCACTCAGATCAGGATGACTCTGCCAGGTGCATGGTTCTTGAACACAAACACTGTTCCCTGAGCTCAGGCATCCTGACATCCACATGCACTTCAAGGGTAACAGGAGCCTTGAACATCAACAAAGACTCTGATTGCACTAGGGTCACCGACCCAGACATGGTCCAGCTGCAGCTCTGCCCAGACATCACCATGTCATCAGGTCATTCAGATCTGTATGTGGCCTCAGCTGCAGCATGGCCTTTAGACACCAACAAGGCCACAGGTTGTGGCCCAGATGCCAGGCTTCTGAGTGGCCTTTGTTAACAAAATGTTAGGGCCATGGACTTCAACATAGAACCTGGCTTTGGTAGGACCATGGACCCAGACATGGTCCTGGACCGTATCCTGCTCCTGGTTGTCACCATGGCCACCCAGATAGTCATAGCTCCAGCAGCAGCATGGCCCTAGGACACCAACACAGTCCCAGGTGAACATTTTGCTTTTGATGGTACATTTTGTGGTGGTTAGTCATTGCTGTCAACTAGAATTCATGGAGAATCACCCAAAGAATATGCTGCTGGGCTTGTCTGTGAGGGATTCAAGCCCTTCTTGTAGGTACTTCAAAACAACACAAGAACTTTGCCTGAAGTTCCAAACTGTTTATATTCACAACCCCAGAATTCACCAGACAATAAAACTTTATGCTCAGTTAATATGGAGGTAAAGCTTGGTTCAGGAGATCAAAGCTATCTTTATATTTTGGTCTGATTTCTTTTTCTTGTCTTAGTTCCTACTCACTACTACCTGAGTTTGTGTGATTACTGGAGTACCACAATTCTTTGCGTGAATCTCTACTTTTCCCCCACAGTCAAAGAAGTTAGCAGATAACTTTAGTTTGCTCTGTATCCTGTGGAACTTTGATCTGATGCTTTATGAGAAAGGCTATTGGGATTCTCATTTTTTAATTGCACGAGGCTCTGGTGAACTAAGGTATTATTATGGCTCTATGGCATGGCTGAGTAGTAGTTTCATCTCAATGGCTATAGTTGAGAAAAAATACACAGAAACAGGGACCATCTTGACTTGAATTGCATTCTTTAGATTGCAGTACACACTAATTTTTACAGAGCTCCTACAACATAGGTAAGATACACATCTCTACCTCTGAACTAACAACATAGTTCTGAAGTTACAAACGAGAGAGTAGAGAGCATAAGATGTGATGGCCACTCCAGTAGGGACATACTTTGTTGTGAACAAGTGAACGCGGTTGGGGGAAAGGAAGGGACGACTCATCTCTTCAGCTAAATGGTCTTTGGAAAAAAACATCAAGTACCAAAGAAGATACAATTTGTGATTTTTGGCATGATCTATATCATTGGCTCTCTAGGTCTGAGACAGGGATACTGAAAGCAATACGTCTATAAACAGCATGAATAATGTGTAACCACAACATATTCTCTGTTTGTTTTTATATCACAAGAATGGAATGTTGGCACAATTAAGCAACTAATTTAAATTTGATTCTCTTTTGAACTTGTGATGTTATAATATAAGACCCTCAAGTAAGCCACAGTTTTTACCCAGCAGATTTCGGGGCTGGTTCTGTAATTATACCAATATTAGGTTTTTTAGTAAGCTTCTTATAATTAAGAAAATCTTTGATGCTTCCTGGAATATTACAGTTTTATGGAAAGGTTAATAATAACATGAAGGTGCCCATTTGAAATTGGCCACTTAATTTTTCATGCTTATCATCTTTGGATTGATTTACACATCACAACCACTTATGGAGGTGGGAGGATATCATTATATCCATTTTGTAGATTATGAAATTGAAACTAGTAGCTTTGGAGACTTGTCTAAACAGATGAAGATGACACCCATATCAAGACTCTTGAAGACATTCCACTCAGTGGGAATTGCAATGGTCCAGGTTCCACAGCGCTCACTTTCTGAGTCTTAGCACTATTGACACTAGGACCTGGTGATTCCTGGTTATGAGGTACTGCTCTGTGCAGTATAGGATTTGGGAAGCAAAGACTACCTTTTCCTAGGTATAGTAGGATCATGTTCCAGACACACACGTGCATACCAAACCCTAAGTTAGTACAACCAAAATAGTCTCCAAATGACAGTACCAAATACTTTCAATCAATCAAATAGGGAATGAGGTTTCACAGCAACTGGCTTCTCCTGCCTATATGGGTCACAGTATGAAGATAAGTTGCATGATAGCAAGAGCTACATATTTTCCTTCAGAAAATCTTTCTTCAGTGCATGGGAAAGTAAACTATTGGTGACAGTCATGGACTAGGCATTCTTTATAATTGCACACATTACAGAATTTCATCCTCCAACTGCCTTTGTCTATTTTTTCATCTATCTATCTATCTATCTATCTATCTATCTATCTATCTACCTATCTTCTATCAACTTCTTAATTACTTTGTCTTTTTTATCTGCCTATATATCAGATATCAAATCTGGAAAAGTGAACAAACAGACTTAACAGAGGATACCACATGTATTGACTATATAGGAAGCTTACATGTAACCAGAGACATTTCTAGGACTCTGGCACTCTTAAGACTAACTAATGTGACTTGTAAATTGAAGAAGATACTTTCTTCTATTTTGGACTTGTAACTTGTTTTCTGAAAATAAACATGGTCTGGAAGTTATCACCAGGAATTAACCAGAGAAATGAATGATGAAGATACCACACTGCAGCATGAAAAACAACTGGTTATTCTGGACACAATTCCTTTATATTCATTCACAGCATTATTATTTTATTATTTTTTTGACTTCATACCATTCTTTAAACTATCTCCTCTTTGGTTTTTGTTTGTTTGTTTGCTTCCTTGAGATCTTTCAATATCAACATGTCCAAACTTTTCTTGTATTGTTCAATTATTTGACAACATGGTTTTATAAGTCGATATTTAAAAACAACTTATTTTCTTCTTTTTTTTCAATCTCTTGGTCTCTCCTACCTTTTACTAGTAGGCCTATGTATATGAGAAATCAGGCCTAAGGACAAGTAAATTGCTCAGAAGTAAAGTTGACCCCAAGCCTGATGACCTGAGTTTGTTCCCTGGGACCTACAAAATGTGAAGAAAATCCACTCCTACCAATTGTTTTCTGACCTCCATACATGCTTTTTCACACACAAAAGTAAATAATAAATTAACTGAATATTTAAGGAGGAGAAATGAAAGCATGTCTAATAAAAACAAAGAAACATTTAGTAGTATTAAAGGTACGTCTTGTTTATCATAGCTATTTCTAAATTTTCCTTCATGCAGAAAATAGTAATTTCTATTTACAACTGTTCCATTATTTTCTTATAACCATATAAACATTGCATTAGAAAACATTTAAAAGCACTTTCATTGTTTTTAAGAAGGAAATTACATTTCAATATTGTATTACTTTTAATTTTAGTAGAAGATACAGGCTTTGGCATTGTCCTATTTAATGTGAGGCCCTGTGTTTCGTTGATCACATGGTAATTCACAGACTATTTTCTTCCACGTTATTAACGTGTGTGTGTGTGTGTGTGTGTGTGTGTGTGTGTGTGTGTCGAGGGCATTAGCCTCTGCAGTGTGTACACAGACATGTTTCCTACTTCTCTCATCTCTCTTTTGGCTTTTTTCACTGGATAAGGGACATTTTCCCCTAAGGCTATATAGATTTCCCACTGTAAATTATAGTACAAAATCACACATACTCCCTTCTAAAGCTCCATCTTAAATTACACTAAAAATAACAATGTGTAATTTATATTGTAATAGAAAATAACGATGACATCTAACTTAAAATTATTTCATGAAATACAAGACAATTCTCCCTGCCCTTTTGTTAAATAGTCTAACAGTACTGGTTCCAAATGGTGCCTTTGACATGTTTGGTTTTTATGTACATTTTGCATGATTTCTGAATTTTGTTATGCTCTATTGGTCAGAATATGTGATTGCCAGAATGCCATTTAAATGGATGAGCCTTTTTATTATGGTTGTATTTTTATACCAGCTTGAATCTGAAAACCTGTGGAAGCTTTTAGAACTCAAGTAAGATATTCTCTAAGAGTTTTCAAAGCTACATTTTCAAATTCACTTCATGTAGAAAATCTTTTAATTTTTATTCAAATTTTTGTATATGTTTGGAAATTTTATACATAAGTAGTGTATTTACACCATTCCCACATCTCATTTTCTTCCCCATCTAGCTCTTACTTTGTCCACCCTACCCCTTTCAAATTTATGACCTATTTTCAATTGCTGCTGTTACATACATACATATATGTCTGTGTGTATATACACATATATATGTGTGTGTGTATATACACACGTTATATAAAAGTAACTGAGTCCAGTTAATATTGCTCTTATTTACATTTGTTTAAGACTGATCACTTATGTTTGGATAACCTATAGGGAGCTCATTCCTGGAGCAAGCTGATTCTCCCTCTCTGTAGCTGTTGGTTGCTTGTAGCTCTTCATATATGGGTGGGGCCTGGTGAAGCTTCTCCCATGTACATATGCATACCAACAGAAGTTGTTCTGTATCTCTTATGCAGACAACCATATTATTGAGATTTCATGGATTCAGCTTTCCTGCCATATCTAGAAGGCACTATCTTTCAGAAGGTGTCCTGGGTCTTGACCTTTACAAACTCTCTTCTTCCTCTTCTGTGAGTTATCTTGTGCCTTCAGTGTGTAGGGTTTGCAGAGTAGAGAAATCAGTTGGGGATGGGCACGCCACAGCGAGTTGTTCTCTGTATTTTTACTAATAGTAGCTTTCTGCAATGGCCTCTTTCTGCTGTAAAACAAAGTTTCCTTAATTAGGGGTGATAGTGCCATTTACCTGTGGGTGTAAGAATGGGTATTAGCAATACATTTAAACATTATATTGGTTTAGGAAAATCACATTTCTTTGGGTCTGCAACCTCTGTGTTAATGTATATTTGGCTAAATTTACTCAGGCATGAATTGTTGCCTTGATATATTGATCATTGTGGTTCAAAGGCATCAGAGCCTGGTGCAACTGTTGATTGATTTCTCTGTTTGCAGTTTGCATAGTACATTCCCATGCTATGAGAGCTAGTCCTCAGGGAAGATACTTACAGGTCAGTTCCAGGTATACTCCTCAAAGTCCTATGTCCAGTGTAGTGTCTTCAGTTATAAGGACCGCCTTCAAGTTTGGTAGGAAACCAAAACTGATAGCATATTAAACTTCCTTGATCAACAATTCAGAGGCAGGGGCTTTTAGAAGGGTTTTGCTAGATAGTCTGTGGTTCTTTGAGAGAGCATTATCATCCCATATAGTGTGACTCCATTAAAACCACACACACACACACACACACACACACTCACACACACACACGGCATTTTCAAACATGTTTAGTATTATTTATCTCTTCTTCCTTCTTTTTTTATTATTGCCCTCCATTTCTTTTTTTCTGTGTAAATTCCTCCCCGTTTTTTCTAGTTTTCTCTTCATAGCATCTATGTCCTATTTATCTCCCTCTTTCTCTCTGCCTCTTCCCTCCGGGTCTCTTTCTACTTTTCTGACTTCTGCAGGTAATCCTGGGTATACAAACCCAAAGACCCAAAGCTAAGATCCACAATTCAGAGAAAACTTGTCGGAATTGTCTTTGTGGCTCTAGGTTACCTTATTCAGTTTAATATTCTTCAGCTCTATCCAGTTATCTTCAAATTTCATGACTCCATTTTAAATAGCTGAATATCTATCCACTGAGCATATGGGCTACTTTTCATTATCCCTTCATCATTTGTAGGATAGATGTGTTACTGCATTTCCTAGCTGTTGGGAACAGAAAGGCAAAGAACTTGGCTGAGCAGGCAGTGGGTTAGGAGACTGCTGAGCCTGAGATTATATGTCAATATAACTGGATCATATGGTAGATCTACTTCTCAACTTTTGCATAATTCTGCATATGGATTTCCACGGTGGCTACACCTGTTTTCCATCCCACTAAAGAGTGCATGAGGCTTCTGCTTTCCTCACATTCTCATTTGTGTTTGTTGTCAGTCATTACTTGATCCTAATTATTTTGATTAGGGTAAAACAAAATCTCAAAGTACTTTTAATCTGCATTTCCATAATTACTAAGTATGTTGAATATTTAAAAATTGTTTTGATATTGTTATTCTTTTATTATTTGTTTGTTTGTTTTTTTTTTTTTGAGACAGGGTTTCTCTCTGTAATAGCTTTGGCTGTACTGGAACTCGCTTTGTAGACCAGACTAGAATCGAACTCACAAGTACCCTCCTGCCTATCTCCTGAGTAATGGTAGTAAAGGTGTGTGCCACCATCACTCAGCTTCTTGCTCATATTCTTTTTCTCTCTCAGACAATTCTCTTTCTTTATAAGGGATCGCTGTTCTGATCCATAGTTCATTTTTAATTGAATGATTTGTTTTCTTAATTACCTGTTTATTGTCGCTGCTATTCTTTATATATTCTGAAAACTAATCTTCTATCAAATGTGTAGTTGGCAAACATTACCTTCCATTTTTTTAAAAATTTCTTCTTCATTTGATTGTTTCCTTCGAAGTAAAGAAGATTTTTAGCTAAGGATCTCATACTCAATCATTATAGTTTTCTCCACGTAGGACATTGTCACTTTCCAGATGGGATGTTGGATGCAGAATCTTCACTGTATCCTTAAACATTTTTGAGATACCACAGGACATGCTGAGGGTGCCAGAGTCAACAGTTAGGCTTCCTCTGGCCGTAATGCAATAGGTGGAGGAAGAGCCTGAGTATTAAAAATGGTTTATTGGTATCTATCAAGGTGCGAGAAAGGCTCTGTGGAGGGGAGGCTTCTTTGATGACCTCTGAGAATCATGGAGAAGTTGTCGTATGTTCTTGCTCTTCATAGAGATGTCCAGGGCTGTGTTTTCCACATACCCTGTCTCAACAGATCTTTACTGAACGAACCAATCAATCAGTGATGGCTGGAGGTTCTGGCCTTGGCCGTGGGAAGCACTTCAGTTTATGGAGGCTTTAAACTTCTATTATGAGGAGCTGTTTAGACAAGTTTAAGTGGTAGAGTTTTACTTTGGGGAGGAAAGAGATTTTCCTTCAGTTTTTATTCATTACTTATTGCAAAAGTGCTTTCGCAATGCCTGATTTCGACATTTCTTCCTGGGCTTCTAAACCACCCTGGTCTTCAGCAAGCCCAAGCAGGTTTCAAAGGCAGAGTTTTCCCTTCGAACCTTACCTCCCAATCTGCTAGGAGAGAACTTTGCATATCCGTGTCTGTGCAGAGCACAGAATCCATACAAGAGTGAAGGAAGGGCTGAAAGTGTAGGCAATCTGTCCTCAGAATCTTAACTCTCCATTAATAATTTGCATGGATCACAAAATCTCCCGTTGAGACACAGACTTTGTAGCTTGCCCTACAGTGTGCTGTACATGAATCCCATTTTGTGCTTCTCTAGAATGATTTACACTGCATAATTTCAAAGCAAAGACATTGAAACTTGTTCAAGAAACGTCCTTTTTAAATGATTGAGCAATGAAATAAATACACAATGAAAAAACAGAATGGGGAAAATGCTGAGTGCTTGAGTCATTGAGTAGTTTTATCCTCTTCTGTATTTTTATTAGAGTTTCCTTTTACGATTATTGATCTCCATTAGCATTATAATTATAAATACTTGATAAGTTTCTCTCTTTGATCTGGGCTACTTGTCATTCAACAGTCTTTTAAAGCCTGGATTTTTTTTCTTTTACTCTTGACATTTGCTATTGTCCTCTTCCCTGAATGCCTTGCTTGCTGTTCTCAAAGGCAGCCCAACATCACTGAGAGAGTATATTGCAGTATCAAGTACCATGGCTTCGGGCTCTGCCACAGCTGCCCACTTTCTAAAAGCTCCCTTTATTCTTTACAACTGCACTTGCTCAATGGAGACTAACAAATGTCAGCTCTTTCTCTCCTACCTTTCATGTAACACCGCACACACACACACACACACACACACACACACACACACATTGCAAGTGTAATAAATCCCTAGCACAGGGTGCATTAATACACCTTGCCCTGTTGGTTTTAGCCCTTTGCCCTTTTATTCTTTTCCTTTGTACTTCTGCTTCCTCAGCTCCAGTATTCCCAGCCTTGAAATCTAAGTTGCAAATGCAAAAAAAAAAAAAAAAAAACCCTGCCCACCCATTTAGGAGAAATTGAATGGCCCTGATTGTAATGAACATAGCTCTGCTTGGTCGTGCTCACTGAAGCACTCCTAGTTTGGCTCATGAGGAAGCAGCAAGTCTTAAATCCAAGACTAATCTATGAGTTTCAGACCAAAGATCATTGTAGGATACAATGGAAGTAGGCAATAGAGCACTATGTTACAGAACATGAAATATAATAGACGCACAGTATGGTATGGTATATGTATAACTGCATATAGAATTTTTTTCACCAGATGCATCCTTTTACCCATGGAAAAATCTAGAATCTCTCAAAGCAGAATGAATTTCCCTCCTATATTTCTGCCCTGTTTGAAGAATGGTTGTTAGAAAGAGCAGTATTTTGATGTGTGGAATTAAACATAATGACAGTAACTTGAGGGGGTTGTTTCAAAAGGCATGAAGATCAACCTATATCCGGTGAGTAATACAGATGAGTTTAAAGACCACTACTTCACTAGGCCACAAGGCAAGGATCAAGGCCTTTCTTACAAAGTCAGTGATATTCTGAAGTCACATTTATTGTTTCGTAGAATAATTTGAGGGACTATTAAATTCTTACAGACCTGTAGGTACCTGTGTCCCTTTGAAAATATGAATGAGTGTTCTTTTTAAACTTTGAAGATTCAATCCAGTAATTTAGTAATAGGATTCAGATATAGAATTTGTAAGGATGCTTCTGGAACCAATATTGCAGGACTCCCTGCTACTCTCATTTTTCTATTTATTTATTTATTTTTGCTCAAAGAATAGTCTACAGGCCGTCATCAGTGACCTCAAGGTGCCACAGGAAACATAGGATCTGTACCACAGGCACCAAAGATGACTCACATACATAAACAGTGAGAAGTCCAATCTGCCCTAGTCTTTTTATTTATTGAATAATAAACTAATTGTCAAAACCTGAAATGAGTTCCCAAGGTCACTACTTGAATTTACAGTTGGTACAATTAGGATCACATTATATGAGTCAGCTGCTCATTCTAGTTTCTCTTTCCAGAATGCCTGGTTTCGTTTACTGATGTGTTGGGCTTGGTCTGACACCTATAGACATTTCCTAAATCACCCCCATCAGGACATTTTGCATTGGCTACGGTTTTATGAATGCATCATCCTCTAGGTGCTTTCCCACGCTGAACATTTGAAATTGGACTTGGGATGTTTAGAGTTAGAGGAGGGAATGTGGACTCTAGTAAACTTTCTGTCTTCATGTGGTGATGGCTCAGCTTTAGCATGGAAAGGGGCTCTTCAGGGCTCTGGTTTGAATAGGACAGAATGGTAGAAGGACCTCCTCTCTTGTTGTGGTAAAATAGGCCACGTCTTTCTTGGTACAGAAATATTGCCTCTAAAAAAAGAATCAAGGTTGTCATTTAAGAACTCAGGAAAAGGCGACAAAGAATCTTTAGGTTCATCTGTGAAATGAACAGTGTCTTTGAAAGGATATATAAACAAGTCAGAATCTCTCTGTCTGTCAGGGAAATAACCATTTCCCTGTGTTTGTTTGGGGGAATTTTCAAGAGAAACAAAAATTGGCTGCCCTTACCTATGACTCTCCTGGCTTACAAAGTATGGAACAGAGAGTGCAGATTAGAGACTTCCATCGGGTTCTTCTTCTCAGAGCTAGAGGAACCCTGCAAAGGAGAATGGAGAATTATAGGAGTAGGAGCCAAGACAATACGTTCTGTAGATTTCAACTAATTAGGGCTCATAGCAGCCCACAGAGACTGAAGCAGCAATCACAGAGTCTGCGTGAATCCATACTAGGTTCTCTGCAAAAATGTTATGGTAGTTAGCTTGGTGGTGTTTTTGTGAGGCTCCAAACAGGAGGAGTGCGAGTGACTCTGACTTATTCACATGTCCTTGGGACCCTTTGGGTCCTGCTGGGTTTCCATGCCTAGCCCTAATGTTAGGGTTTGTGCCTAGTCTTATTGTATCTTGCAATACTGTGTTTGGATAATATTTTTAAGAGGCATGCCCTTTTCAGAAAGGAAATGGAGGAGTTGATCTGGTATGGGAGCAATGGGAAAAGTGGCGGGCAGGAAAACTTTTGTCAGAATGTACTGAAAAAAATAAGAAAAAAACAAGTAATATCTATTTTGCCTTTGGCTTTTCTGAGATGTTTGGTGGACAGGTTCACCACAACCATGCTCCTGCTTGTTCAATCAAGCTTTGTGTCTAGTGGTGACTAGTCAGTGATTTGGGTATAATAAAGAGCCTGGGAACATGGTAGATTTTCTGTTCAGAAAAGTTTGAGCTTGATTTTCTGTTCAGAAAAGTTTGAGCTTTCCATTGGTATGTTCTTCTCTTTGGTGAGCTTGTAAACCAGATTACTCACCCTTCCTTCCTTCCTTCCTTCCTTCCTTCCTTCCTTCCCTCCCTCCCTCCTTCCTTCCTTCTTTCCTTCCTTCCTTCCTTCCTTTCATTCTTTCTTTTCTCATTTCTGGCTGCCATTTTATATCTCATATCTCAGAGTTTCTAAAGTACATTCACAAAAATTATGACTATATCAATAATCCATATTTATCCATAGCAAAAGTGTTCAATCATAAGCCAGTATATGGTTGTAAAGAGTCATGTGAACTGGAAGAATCAGAGGCTTTTTAATTTTTTTTTATATTCCAGCTCCTACTGATGATGGCATTCTGATCACTTTTTAAAAATCTATTTTTTATGTTATATATTTGAAGGCTGCATGTTCGTTTCCTGGCCAACCAGACTCCTGAAATAATCACACAGAAATCTGTATTAATGGCTATACTGTATGGCCAGTAGCTTAAGTATATTTCTGCCTAACTCTTATATCTTAAATTAATCTCTTTCTATTATCTTTGTATCATCACGTGACTATGAAATATTGGCAAGGTTCCAGTGCATCTGTCTCCTGTGGGTGGCTACATGGTTTCTTTCAGACTCTACCTGCACTTTCTCTCTATCTCTCTTCCAGCCTGGCTACATTCTGTTAAGCCATTGGCTGAAAACAGCTCTTTACTAACCAATAAAAACAACACATATTCAGAAAAATTTCCCACATCATTTTCCCTTTTCTGAATAAATCAAAAGGAAGGCTTCAACTTTAACATTGTAAAATTACATATAACAAAACAGGCATAAAGCAAGAATTAAAGTTACAATATTTGTATCCACTTTATCTTGTATCGTAACTAAGGAAAACTATAATTATAACTATCTATTCTTTAACTCCATCAAAGACTCCAGAAAGATACAATATTACCTAAGTAAATAGAAACTACATTGTAAGCAACTTCCAAAACTCTAGAATTGACAGAGATATCTCACTGCCTGGAAGTCACCCAAAGTTCTGTATCATTGGGGCACCCATCTTTAGTCTACAGGCCCATAGTATCCAGCAAACTTTTCCATGAAGCAAGAAATTTCAAAGACAGTTCCACCTATATTGGTAATTTATCAGTCACTTTCTTCTGCATTTTGCAGAATGTCTGGCAGACTCTTTCATGAAGCAGGAACCCGGAAGGTCTATCTCACCTTCTTTAGGCAGCTTCGGCAGTCATATTTTCTGTGGGTCCTGCAAGTCCAGATAAGCAGTTCAAGCAAAAGCAGTTTCTTGCCAAATGGTGAGTAAATTCCATAAAGTGTCTCTTTAGTGCCTTTCATCTTCTTGAAGTAGATTGGTCCTGCCAGAAGCAGATGTGTCTCATTGGTACGAAAAATACTAAGTTCTTAAAACATTTAAATGACATATTCTGTTAGTTTTGGAAGGTTTGAAGAATAACTATCCATCTGAAATATATTTCTGTACATCTAGAAGATCTTACTAACATGACTACAAGCGTGACTATTATAGATGACTATTAATCTGTATTTCTTAATTATACATTGTAATTTTAAATGAGCTGCACAAACACAATACCTTAATCAAAAGCGGAAATATATATAACAAAATTGACCTTGAATTTGTATCAATAAACCAAGATCCATACCAATGCAATGTATTTGTCTCTATAACATATCCCCCTTTAAATGTAAACAAAGATTTATAAATAATATTTGAGAAATTTAGGCATAGTTTTTTCCAAACTGCTTCCTAAATTTTTTTGGTGAAATATTTTCCTTTGGGTGGTACAAGGAAATCTTTCAGGGTCTTGGTCCATCAAACCATATTAGCTTAGGAGGAATCCACAGGTTCTCATCCTCTGTGGAAACAAAAGCAGAACCTCCTTTCCAAACCAATATATCCTTAGACCAAAATTTTGAAGTCAAGATACCCTTAAGATAAATATGTTTGTTTAGCTTAGCAGCCCATACAATGGAATGACTCTCTGTACTTAGCTCCTTCACAGTCAAAAAATTAAAGAAAACACAATAATATACATAATCAAGACTTTCTATGCATATTCATCTTTATGTGGCTTATTTTTCTTACTCTATTAAGTTTGCTTTGGCTCTTTAAAGACTTTGTTTTATTTTTTCAAATGTCATTTGCTTCTTTTTATAACTCTTTATACAGTTTTTCTTCTCTTTCCCCAGCCTAAATACATTTTTAAAGCACACTGTGACCCATTTAGAGATCATTTTTTAAAATCTGAATTTGTCTTTATTGTGTATCTATAATACTTTTGCGACCATGACTGCTTCTTAAAATGATAAGTGGAATGGCTAGGACTAAGGCTGCTTTGACTTTTGGCTCCACCCAATCTAACATGGCAGAGGTCCATTCTTTGCCTCTGAGACTGCTGGGTGGGAACTGCCCTCACCACGTCAACTCTGGGTAGCACTGTACAGCATATAAACCCTTTTTATCTGAATAAAAGCTAAATCCGACATGCAGTGCACTGCACAGTCTGGAAATATCTCTGTGTATGGCAGTGGGAATCCACCATGCACTCCTGCCTGTGCACTCCTAGCAGATCCGCTTTTGCTGGCTGCCCAGGCAGGAAGTGTTGAACCGTGTGCATGGTCTCAGCTACTTTTCTTCTGACCCCAAGTGGGCACAAAAGCATCTGGACCCAACGAAGGTGGTAGGCATCAGCACCAAATGTTTTAGACCATGTTACGTTGAAAAGACAATCTTTGGTCAGAAGCTGTTTATTTGTTCCCAGCCACTCAGACTTGAAATAATCACACATAAATTATATATTTGCAATACTATTTGGCCAATATCTTAAGGGTATTGCTAGCTAGCTCTTATATCCTAAACGAACCCATCTCCATTAATCTGTGTATTGCTAGCTCTTAAATCCTAAACTAACTGATCTCTATTAATCTGTGTATCACCATGTGACTATGGCTTACTGGGTAAAGTTCTAGCTGGTGTCTGTCTTAGGTGGGGCTACATGGCTTTCTTACTCTGCCCACTCTCTCCTCCTCTGTGCAGAGCAAGCAGGCACTACAATATATATCATAGTAATAGTGCAGCTTAAGTTTTAGACTGGGCAGGCAAACAGGTGGTACCATATTACCCCTAACAATGGTGAGGCTGAAGTGTTTTTTTTTGTTTGTTTGTTTGTTTGTTTTTTTTGTTTTTTTCGAGACAGGGTTTCTCTGTGGTTTTGGAGCCTGTTCTGGAACTAGCTCTTGTAGACCAGGCTGGTCTCGAACTCACAGAGATCCGCCAGCCTCTGCCTCCCGAGTGCTGGGATTACAGGCGTGCGCCACCACCGCCCGGCTGAGGCTGAAGTTTTTAAGAAGCACTTAGCATTTTAAGAAGTGCTTCTAAACAGTAAAGAATTACAGATTCACAATAGGACACTGGCAGGAACAGGTTTATTCATTTACCAATAAAACAACCCATATACAGAAGTACTTCTCGCATCAAATGCTTACCTATGTCTATGTATGTGTACTACATGTGTGCCTGATGCCCATAGAAGTCAGAAGAGGGTGTCAGATTCCTTGGAAGTAAAATTATAGATGGCTTTGAGTCACTATGTGAGTGCTGAAAACCAAACCTGGATTCTCTGTCCAAGTCGTATATGCTCTTAAGCATTGAGCCACCTCTCCACCCTCATTTGTGCTCATTCTTAAACTTCATTTGTCACGAGGAATTTCTCCCATTTTACTGCAATATCCTGGTCCAAAGGAAGTATTCTTTGACTTTTGTTGGCAGATGGAGCATCCAAGGTGGGCTAACTTCAAGTCTCAAACTCCTCTGTTTTTTCCATAACATATTAGGACATAAACTGGAAAGTCTGAAGAAAATAAGAAACCTTTCAGAACAACCCAAGACTAAGCTATTTTCTTGGGGCATTTTTGTTTTCTTCAAGTTCAAGTGACATATGTTTTCACAGAGTCCCTGAGCTAGAGAAATCGATCATTGGGTAACAGTGCTTGCTCTTTAAAAAGAAAGACCTAAGTTAGAATTGCTTGCATGGCTGTGTGTGCCTATAATTTCAATTTGGGAGCATAGACAAGCAGATCCCAGGAGCTTACTGATCATACCTACAACCTAGCACAAACAGAGAACTTTTATTCAGTGAGAGACTCTATCTTAAAGAAATAGTGTAAAGAGTGATAGAAGAAGACACCTGAAGTATAGCCTCTACATATGTGCATGGTGGAAATGGTACCCACACATGTGAGAATGTACCACACATTCTCACATATATGCATGCACAAATGCTTTCTATAAGACTTTTTGTGCCACTGTGACAGAATAACTTCAGTAATGAATGATTTCATTTAGATGACGATTTCACAGGATTCCAGCCCATCATGATGGGTGTGACAGTGGAAGTATATAGTAGAGAGCATTAGCATCACAAAAATCCAGAACACATAAGCATGACTCTGCAGTAGAGCAGAGGTTTGGGGGTGAGCACTGAGTATAACCTCACTGGTGTACACCTAGTGAGCTTTATTTACCAGCTAAGTCCTTTTTCTGCCTCTTAAAAATTCTACAATCTCTCAAAACATTGCTACCACAAAGAATCAGGTATCTGAAACATGAACTTGCAGGAGACTGTTCTGATTGAAACTATAAGAAAATACATGAGCCACGCAGTACAATCACCTCTAACTTAATATAAAATGATGCCATTCAACATGGGAAAACAACCTAATAAGTAATCATTCACGGTTATCTCTATATCACAAAGGAGATACCCATAACTCTGAGGAGAATTGAAATGATTTGCTCATGGTCACTCATCCATAAAAGTTAAATACAGTCTTTCATTCACAATTGAATATAAAAATTAAAGCTGGCCTTGAGTATATTTCTTGTATTTTTTTTCTTTAGCACTTTTTCTTCAAGTTTTTTTTGTTTTTACTTTATAGTACTACTATTAATAATAATAACTAGATGCCTGTTTTTACTCTAGAGAGAGAGAAAAAGAAAGGATTTTGGTGGGTGGTGATTTGGGGAGGATCTCAGAAGAGCTGGGGAAGAGAAGTGTATGCAGAATAGAAATCAGAATACATTGTATTAAAAATAATAGATTTTCAGTAAAAAATTAAAATTTGCCATTATTATTTGTATTTTTTCAATCGCTTTATTAAAGAATAAACAATAGTCTTCTCTGGGACATGTGAGAGGATAGCTTTTAAGAAGATGGTAGAATGGCTCAGCAAACAGTTTGTGGATGTGTCCAGGCAGGGTTCCTGTCACCATGACTACATCATTCCCTTCCCTTCTTGGCTCTCCAGTGACCCTCCATACTTTGATGAAGGATCGCTATTAGATTTTCTTGTTCTACAAAGTAATATCCAGATTTTTCTCGCTACTTTTTTCAGAAAGAACATATAATATGCATATAAATACATAGCTGACACCTTGCTCTAATGGTATAGAATAGTTCCATTGGTAAGAGTGCTTGCTCAACATGTTTGAGAAACTGAGTTTGAATCCTAACCACTCATCGAAGAGCACAACATGGCTTCAAGTGTCTATAACCCCTGAATGAGAGTAGAGATAGGTAGGTTAGCTCATCTCATACTGAAGAGATGAACAAAACCATGTGTGATAGATTGGCATATGGTCCTTTAACTAACAAGCACCCCTTAATGCTTTGCAACAAGAAAAGGAGTAATTATGAATCTGATATTGTACCTCATAGACCCCCATCTGCAGAGGCAGGGATTGATGGTCTCAGTTGTTATTAACAGATACTGGTTGTCTTCTTTTCACCAAGGCTGCTTTAGGGAAGTGCCAGACCATTGTAGGGGAACCTGGGAAGTCCTATTCCCAGAACACATGAGTCCTGACAGCCCACTTCGGCTGAGGAATTCTCTGCTGTCATTGAAAACCGTTCTTAATGTAAACAGTGGTCTAGGATGCTTTTACTCAGAATTTTTTCTTTTGCTCTTTTTTTTTTTTTTTTTTTTTTTAAGCACTGAGACCTGCATCTTGCAGGGAATGACATCCTCTGGTCTCCTACCTTCTTCCCTTTAAAGCATTTCCACACAATAAAACATTATCTGTTTAATTACATTTGCTAGGAATATCTGGTAAGTCTTATATATCATCAACTGCTGAAAGAATAGGTGTGTAAATATCTTTGAATAACTCTGAAATTAATATATCCTCTTTTCATTATTCTGGCACCATATCTAGCCGAGATACCCTCAGGGGCTTACATACCCTATATTTATTCTGAAAATGTGAAATAAAATTAAAATACAAGATTAGATAGGGATGTTGACCCTGCCTGACTTGCCAGACTTGTGCAGTATCAGGAGTGAGCAAGATAAAACAATAGCTGAAGAAGTCCGCTGAAGCATCTTGACAAGAAAGCAGTGCACCACAGGAGTTTTCCGTATTCATGGCCTTCAGAAAACCAAAACTGGCAGAAACAATCCATTTTAAGGCCAGGGCCTTGGATTAAAACTTGGGAAGGAATGCTTCTCTCACCCTGTCATTTGGATGACAGAGCTCCCCCACTTTCTGCTTGGTATCAGCCTCTGATCTGAACTGATCAGAACTGAACTGAGAAGCCATTCTCTTGCAAAATTGTTGCCAAGATGAGAATTATTTCTAATATTTTCATAGCAAGATTGTTGTCTGTAACTGGCTTCACTTAAGCTCAGTGGACCTCCCCAACATGGTTAAACACCATATAAATAGCAGAACATTAATGCCTGCAGGATTCATTCCTCATTTGCTTCACACCAATGCAAGCACCGCACTAGGCAGACTCTCTGAATTTTTTTCCAGGAATTTATTTTGTCTGTTTTACCTTATTTATTTAGGATAAAAGGGGCAAAGTTTTGCTCACACTGAGGGAATTGAGAGGTGGCTCAGTGGGTGAGAGTGCCTGTTCATCCCTGCCTACCATGTAAAAAGCATGGCATGGCTTCAAGTGCCTGTAACCCCTAAATGAGGTGGAGATTAGGTGGATATGGGTGGAGCCTCAGAGCTCTCTGGCTGGCTAGCCTAGCCAAAAGAGCAAGTATCTGATCCAATGAGAGGGGCACTGTCTCGGGGCAAAAATATGCAGAGATATAAGTGAATACAAATGATGTCCCTCTGTGACCTCTACATGTACATTCCTTTGCTACATTCCTTTGCCCATTCATGTTCATACAACACACACACTCACATATATGAATGTATGTGTGTATGTATTAAACACAAAGTTTTGTCCAAGTTGAACATTGTTTCTCAAACCTTAGCAATAATATACAAATCTCTTGAGAATAGGGTTAATTACAGATTCTAGCTCAGTTGTTCTAAAAAATGGAAAATGGAAAGGGACCAAATTAATTCTATTAGAACTGAAGCCCTGGGCTATGATCTCCAAGCAGAGCATGTCTCAGCAGCACTTGGAGAAGTTGTTGAAATGTAGATTTCTGAACCCTGCACCACATATTTTGATTCAGCAGGTATGCTGAGAGACGTGAGTTTCCTCATTTCTGCTAAACTTCCATGTGATGTTAATTCATAATGTCTCTGGACTGTAGTTGGTGTAAGACTTCAGAGACTCTATCCATTGAATTTTTTATCATCAATTTCTACATGTATGAGATACTTTTCATCACAGCCACCAAAATGCTAGACATAAACAACCTAAGGAAGGTTCACTACTTTTGGTTCACTACTTCCGAACAGGGAAAGTGTTGACAGAGACAATTAGCTTTTGTCATTGTGGATGGGAAGCAGAGAATAGGGGATTTAAGAATAAGCCTAGAAAAAATATAGTCCCAAAGACATAGCATAGGTACCTACTTCTTCCACTTAGGCCCCCTCCACATTTTTGTCCTCACAATATGCTAGGGCATTATAAATCAATTAAGATTTATCTATTCATTAGGTCAACACCCTCAGGATCTAACTAACTGTCGCAACACATGCCACCACTGAAACCCTAAGAGGTGTGGTTCATTCATCTCATAAATGATTTTTAATTTAATTCAACCAAGGTAACAAGAGGAACCATCACGATAAACCAGAATCTTCTGGTGGCAAAATTAATTAGATGCACATGAGGAAAATGGATTTGAAAAACTTCTTGATTACTTTCATTTGGGACAAATTCATTCTGCTCTCCAAGTCATCTTGTGAGTCAAGGGGAAATAAATATCACATATGCATAGATAACACAGAAGTCTGTAGGGCTGGGAATAGATAAGAATAATGGAAGATGTTGACTATTCTCTGTTTTCCATAAGAGCCCTGACTCAGGGTAGACCCACTGTGACCTCCCACTCTCAGTGCTTCTCATGATGAATACAGTGCACAACATCTTAGTTCTTTAACTCATACTGCTGGCAAAGATGCTGGGAAAATCATCGATCTCTGAAAATATTGAAAGTTACCTGGGCAAGAAAATCCTCATAAGAATTGAGACGTGTGTCTATGGAGAGGGCCTGTAAAAGACTTGGCATCTCTATATACAATAACTCTGTGTGTGCTAAGTTCTAGAACCTATTTAATGGGCTAATCCATTCAATACAAGGTCTCAAACGATTCTTGTGCCAACCCAAGAAGCAGATGAGAAAGCTGACACTAACACCCTCTCTTTGGACCCGTTCAAACGCCTATGCATTAGAACTGTGCTATTGACTATGTAGCTTGTGGACCAACCACACCAGCACTACCTAAGGACTAGTTGGAAATACTGAGTGTAGTGTAGGTTCCACCTCCTATCTGCTCGATCTGAGTATTATTCAATGAAATCCCACTGAATGATGTGAATTTAAGGTCTTGATCTGGCCCTTCCTGACACATTGCTTCTTTAACGAGACAAGGATTCTGCAGAGTCATTTTCTTTATTGGAAATACTTTAGCACAGATCCGGTGAGACATCAAAGACAGTGTTTTTCATCACTGGCAAAGAGGTAGTTTGATTGCTCTGGGAGGAGGACTGTTTGGCAGTACATCAGAGTTCAGGGGGAGCTGTGTGTGCTGACACAGGCAATTCCTGGCTTTCCTGGGCTGGACTTGGGAAATGACTGCAGTTCTCATCCAGAAGTAAATTGGATCACGGAACCCAGCTTGTTTTCCTAGAGCCTGTTTTGACTGAGGAATTGTTCGACATTTTCTTCAAAGGTCTTCAAATGGTGGAAGTAGAGGAAGGAGGGAAGAATAGGACCTCACTTGGCTCTTTTGAGATGCAGCAGAGTCCAAAGTTTATTTTATGGGTAAAGAAAATATCATGGAGCCATAGAAATTCAGAAGCAGAAGCTACTGTAGAAAAAAAAACATATCAAGTAGGATGGGCCTACCATAGCTGGTATTCAGAGATATTCAGTGAATTTAAATAACAGTCACTGGATCACTTTCTAATATGATCCATGGTTCTGCTGTTGTCTCAGGCTGAAAAGGTTTGAATGAGGCTATCTTGGGATTCTGTTCTGCCCACCAAGATAGCTTCAGCTGGGACAACTGTGATCCAGATATGGTCCAGATATTTCTCATCCTCCCAGAGTCTATCCCAGGCTTGGCCACTTGATGTCTCAGTAAGATTCCAACTAAATGGTTAGGAATAAGAGTAATGTTTTCCAGGTCCAAGGTGACCTGACTCACTGACATTTCTGTTGTGTGTCACTCACTAGCGTGAATTAGGATGCTAGACTGTATTTGCAGACAGGGGAACACACTCTACTTCTTGACTGGAGGAGCTGCCAGGTCTCATTACAGAAAGCATGTCTAGAGACAAGATGGATAATAGGACTACAGTGACATCTACTGCACCCCTACTAACTTCTTCTCATAGGCTCTTAAAAACATTAATTTTTAAAATATCATGCAAAGTCACAGATTTGACTGTAGCCTATTCATGCATTTCATGCATATCTTCCCCAACTACCTCATTTGTGTCCTTCTGCCTCCACTAGTTCCCTTTTCACCTTCATCTCTCAACTCTCTTACTACCCTTCCCACCCCTCCTTAAAGTAGCCTTTCCCCCTGATAAATCTTTTTCTTGTTTCATTATATACCCACACCCATTTGCATGTAAATAGACATATATAAATTTAGAAGCAATACTTCACCAAGGGAGGGCATGCTGTATTTGTCTCTCAAAGTTTCTTACTCATAATTATTTCCAGTTCTTTCTGCTTATTTTCTGAAATTTTCACAATCCCAATTTTATTGATGGCCAAATAAAATGAATACAGGAGCACAATTTTATTATTATTTCATCTGTTTATGTGCATATAGGTTGATGACTCCATTTCCTGTTTTTTTGTGAATAGAGGAGCAATGGATATAGATGTGTAAGTATTTCTGAGATATATCTACATATATATCCATATCTATACATATGAGATATTTCTTGAAACAATCATTAGTACACTGGATCTCACTAAACAATTCTCTTTTCAGTTGCTATTTATGGAACAACTGTTTTTGCCAGACAGATATATTTAGAAGTTTCTGCATGAATTTAAAAACTCTAGACAGCAAAAAGGATCCCAAGAGAGATATACATGAATCTAATCTACATGGAAAGAGGAAAGAGACAACAGCTTCTGAGTAAATTGGAAGTATGAGGATCATGTTAGAGTGTAGAAGGGGAGGGGGAAAGAGGGGAGCAAAGAAAAATATATAGCTCAATAAAAACAATTTTTAAAAACTTTAGTTGGTTACCTAAAATATGCAATAAAATAAAATGAAATAAAATTGGCACAGCTAAAAGAAGGACATTTAAAAGTCTAAATTTAATCTAAATTAAAAATTTAGTGACATATCAATATATTCCTAGAATGCACTAAATGAAAATGAAAAATTGGTAAGGGTTGGCAAGGACTATTAAATTCTATGAAATTGCTACTTGAATGGTAGATTATTACAATCATTCTAGTGTGGTGGCACACACCTTTAAACCCAGCACTTGGGAGACAGAGACAGGAGCATCTCTGTGAGTTCAAGAACAGCCTGGTCTATATGGTGAGTTCCAGGATGGTCAAAGATTACACAGAGAAACCCTGTCTTATAAAACCAAAAATTAAAAATAAAAACAAAAGAAATAGAGTTTAAAATAAAGCCATGTAAATATGGAAAATACACAGAGAATCTGGATACTGTATATTATGAGTTGTTTTTGAATTGTTAGATGGCTTCAGAAGGAGAAACAGGTACTAAAAGACACTTGATTATAAATGCTTCTGGATTAATCCAACATATGTATCTTGAAAATGCCTTGATTTCAAAATTTAAGTCAAAAGATATGCTACTTCAGAGAAAAGGTTTTGTTTTTGCTTCCACGGGAGATGAGAGGTAGAGGCAGGCAGATCTCTGAGTTTGAGGCCAGCCCGGTCTACAAGAGCTACTGTCTTGAAAAAAAAAAAAAACAAAAAACAAAAAAAAAAAAAACAAAAAAAAAACAAAAGGGGAAAAAAAAAAGAAAATCAGGTTTGATCAAGGATGATCCCCTGAAAAATCTCCTATAGGAGCAGATGGCGCAGATGGCTCAGATGATCTAACATTTCAGAGGACCTCTGTTGGCATTTCCTCTGAGTTCTACATCCAAAACAGCCTCAAGACTGTTGGTTGAGATTATTAATCCTCACAGAATATTCCAGTCAGGACTTGACCATAATTCTAAATTTTCTTTAGGTCCCCATAAGAGTATCAATGCCCCAATCAGGAGAAAGAAGGCTAAAAACTAAGCCTATATTACCAAAAAAATGGATTATGAATGTTTTTCTTTGTTTAGAGTGTTATTTACAAGTTGTTATGGATAATGGTCAGGAAAAAGTTAAACAAAGGAGATTATATTCAGAGTTCTTGTTTTGAAAAAAAGGGGGAAGTACTGTAGGACAATGGTCTTGTATCCTATAAAGATTTGTCACTTGTATTGTTTTAACAAAACACAGTTGGCCAGTAGTCAGGCAGGAAGTACAGGTGGGGTGATGAGAACAGAGAATTATGGGAAGAGGAATAATCTGCAATCATCACCCAGACACAGAGGAAGCAAGATGAGAATGCCTCGCTGATAAAATGTACCAAGCCATGTGGCTAACACAAATAAGAATTATGGGTTAATATATGATGTAAGAGTTAGTTAATAAGAAAGCCTAAGCTAATAGGCCAACCAGCTTATAACTAATGCAGACCTCTGTATGTTTCTTTGAGACTGAATGGCTATGGGACTGGACAAGACAGAAACCTCTGTGAATACTCAAGATAACTATTGGCACTGTTTGTTATAGCTGTCATTATACATGTTTTTAAACCTAAAACTTTTATTCTCAGCAAAAAAAAAAATTACCTATGTTCACCAGTTTACAGCAGGATTGTTTTAGTCATGAGAAACAGGCAACACCTTACATCTTTATCGAGAATAGACTAGATACACATGTATGGTCTAGTTTTTAAAGAATATTATACAACAGTGAAAAATCAACGATTTATACCATGATTTCCACAAAGCTAAGGTGGAGTTTAAATATTCAGCACTGTGCCTTTGGGCTGACAAATCATTCTCTTCCATCTTTTTGTTCATAAAAAGGCAAAAATACCTTATGTTATTGGAAAACAGCAAGTGTATTGATTAGCTACAAAGGGTGGGGTTTAGGGCAGGTAGAAAAAGGGGTGTAAATGTTATAGTCATCTCCATTGTCTTGATTTGAAGGATGTTTTATCCAAGCAAAAATTTCAGAGCTTTATAGGTAGAACAATGTAGAACCAACCAGTCTAATTTTGGATATGGAAAGTTTTTCAATTGAAACATTTTAGGAACAGGTGATAGAGAAGAGTGGGGAATGAGCTGAAACCATGTCCTAACTCAGTTCTGAACTATAATGTCCCATTTTTCATATAAATTTGATAATTTTTCTCTTTTTGATGTTATTTTTGAAAATTTCATACAGTATATTTTTTCATTGTTCTACATCCTATTTATTTATTTAGTTAGTTAGTTATGGTTTTTTGAAACAGGGTTTCTCTGTGTAACAATTTTGGCTGTTCTGGAACTCACTTTTGTAGACCATGCTGGCATCAAACTCATAGAGCTCCACCTGCCTCTGCCTCCTGAATGCTGGGATAAAAGACCTATTTTTTTTTAAATAAGAGTCTCTCTACATATCCCTGGCTGTCCTGGAACTCAGAGAACCACCTGTGTCTGCCTCCTAAGTGCTGGGATTAAAAGCATGTGCCAGCACACCTGACTATATATATATATATATATATATATATATATATATATATATAATTATATAAGAGTGTTTTGCTTGCATGTGCGTACCAAGTGGACCACAGCAGTAAGATGTCTGCAGCAAGTACACTAATGACTGAACCAGATGCCATTTAAGGAAAAGGAGTCAGGTGGGACTTGTGCCCAGTTTGATACCCTCTTCCCATTGTTCTCCAGGCCCAGAGGCGAGAGCTGTTTCTCTCTCTGTCTCTTTCTTTGTAGGCTTCTGTTTTTATAGTTCATATGCTGTTCTGGTTAGTTTTTGTTTGTTGGATTTGTTTGTTTGTTTGTTTTTCAAGACAGGGTCTCTCTGTGTAGCTGTAGCTGTCCTGGACTCACTATGTAGACCAGGTTGGCCTGAAAACCAGAAATCTGCCTGCCTCTGCCTCCCAAGTGCTGGAACTACAGACATGTGCCACCACTTCCTGGCCTCTTTTTTTTTTTTTTTGTCAACTTTATACAAGCCAAAGTTGTTTGAGAAGGGGGAACTTCAACTGAAAAAATGTTCCCACTAAACCGACCTGTGGGCAAGCCTGTGGGACACTGTTTCACATTGATTGGTGGGGAAGGGCCCAGCCCATTGTGGGTGGTGCCATTCCTGAGCAGGTGGTCTTGGGTTGTTTAAGGGAGTAGTCTGAGCAAGTCAGGAGGAGCAAGCCACTAAGCAGCACTCCTCCGTGGCTTCTGCTCCAGTTTTTGCCTTCAGGTTCCTACTTTGGGTTCCTGTTCTGATTTCCCTAAGTGACAGATTATGACCTGAAAAGTATAAATGAAACCAACTGTTCCCTCCCCTTAGCTGCAATTCTAGATGGCAGTCCATCATTGTGAAAAAGTCAAGGCAGGGGGCTGGAGAGATGGCTCAGTGGTTAAGAGCATTGCCTGCTCTTCCAAAGGTCCTGAGTTCAATTCCGAGCAACCACATGGTGGCTCACAACCATCTGTAATGGGGTCCGGTGCCCTCTTCTGGCCTGCAAATATACACACAGACAGAATATTGTATACATAACAAATAAGTAAATACTTTAAAAAAAAAAAGTCAAGGCAGCAGGAACCTGGAGCAGCGAGTCACATTGCAAGTCTGCTTTCCCCACTTTTAAAAAACTCAGGATCCCCTCCCTAGGGAATGGTGTCACACACAGTGGGCAAAGTCTTTCCGTTAATTTAGATATCCCCTCCACAGACATGTCCATAGGCCAATTTAATCTAGACAGTCCCTCATTGAGACTCCCTTTCTAGGTGACTCTATCTTGTGTCAAGTTAACAATCAAAGTCAATCATTCTAAGGAGGTTTTCAGTTTTGTTTTGTTTTGTTTTGTTTTGTGAGACAGTCTTAGTATATTGAACAGGCTGACTTCAAATTTATGATCTTCCTGCCTCAACTTCCTGAGTATATGGGATTAGACACGAAACACTATACCTAACTGACTTATTTATCCATCTATGTTTTTATTGGTATCTATTAATTATACATAGGTTATATCCAAACTCCAGTCCTTGAGTGCTTTTAATCCCAGCACTTGGTAGGCAGAGTCAGGCAGATCTCAGTAAGTTCGAGGCCAGCCTGGACCACACAGCAAGTTTCAGGACAGACAGGGCTACACAGAGAAACCCTATCTCGACAAACAAAACAAAACAAAAAACAAACTCCAGGGCTGGAGAGATGGCTCAGAGATTAAGAGCATTGACTGCTCTTCCAGAGGTCCTGAGTTCAATTCCCAGCAACCACATGGTGGCTCACAACCATCTGTAATGAGATCTGCAGGCAGAACACTGTATACATAAAAAATAAATCTTTTTTTTTTTTGGTTTTTCGAGACAGATCATATTCTTTTCTTCCCCACAACTCCTTCCAGATCCTCCCCCAGTCTATGTTCTTTTCTCTCTGTTAGAGGGAATAAAAATACCAAACAAGGCAAAGCACACACACACAAAGCCGCTGGGGTCATATTTGTCTTTGTCAGCTACCCCTGAATATGGGACCTGTTCTGGAGTGTGCTGATACAGACACTGTCACTCTGAGAATGAAAATATGCAATATTCTCGACCTCTTCAAGCACGGATATCTTCATCTGCACTTGCTACTATTTACTATCTTGAAAGGCTTCCTGAGGATTACATTTGAAGTTGTGTGCAAAGCTCTCTGTGCCCAATAAATGTAAGATTCTCCTCTTTGCTCCGGAAAATAGATACCAGAAGAGCTTATTCACAGATGTGTGGCATATGCTTTTATTGTTATATTACTGAATATTGCATATCTCCATGTGGAATATAAAATATCTCCATGTTGCTTCCAAAAGAAAAAACCTTGAGAATGATTTCTGTTTCGCTGCTATGGAGTTCAGGTGATAGCCTGAGAGTCTTTCAACTCCATCTGTCTCTCTGTCATCATTTGCTAAGCTTTCTTTTCCCTTTGACTTGGCTGGGAATTTTGCTGTTACTGCATTTTAAGTAATCATTAACAGTTCTGTGGAGAATGAGTCCCTCAAGGGATGCAGAACAGTGGTGTTATTACTTTAATGAATTTTTAAAAAAAGATTAAAAGTGATTCTATCCAATTTAAGGACTTAGAGCCATTCACCCTTCAGGTTGAGCTTCAAATGATCATGAGACATACATGAATGACTCGTACAGGAACAGCCCGTCCTGGCTTCTGACTGTTTGTGCCAGAAGCGGAGGCTGAGCCACTGTGGGTGGCATGAGGCGCTAGGAAATCCTGACTGCAGCTTCCCCTGTTCTCATTCTCAAGCTCTTTGCAGCCACCTCATTAGAAAGAGGAGAAGAGCTTGGAGGCAATTTCAGAGATGCTGGGGGAGTTGGCTGTTCCTCAAAGCTACTCTGACAGCACTACTGTGTATGCACACGCGCATACACACACACACACACACACACACACAGAGCCCATGTCTAAAATTCCATGTTGCTATAATTGCTGTTAACTAACCAATGAGAAGACTCACAGGAAGCCACAGATTTGGCTGAGGAAAAAGCCATAAATAGCTCAGAAAGATGTGGAAGCTGATTTCATCTATTCCGTAGATTTTCTTAGACTTTATCCCTGCTTTTCCATATATCAATCTAAAGACAAAACTCAATTTTTTTGTCTTTAAAGAAGGGGACTGGTGTGTACCATAGTGGCACGGCACCTGTGCTACAAGGACAAAAATATTAATTTAGAATAATGAATAGTCATGACCACAGCAATAAAGTATGTATGTAGGTCAAGAAGGACACACTGCAGCTGGGATGTGGTAGAGTCTGCCTTCCTCACAGAGCCCTGAGTGATATACCCCATTGAAATATGAAAGGTGTGAAACTGGAATCTCTGATGGGCAATAGGTTTGGAACTTATCTTCACAATGAACCAGGGACTTATTCCCTGATGCTCTTCATTAAAGCCCATTAATGGGTATCACCATGGTTATGCCCCCTGATATTTTAATGAGTGCAATGACCCTGAGGGAAGAACCACAGAAACAAGAGTTGGACTATAAAAAAGCTCATGCAAAGGATCTGGGGTAGAGCCGTGATAACCCAAGAAGAAATTAATTATAAGGTGTGGATTTCTAAACTATTCATAGATCAAAGGAAGTGAGAAAGGACCCAATAGGAAGAAATCTAGATTTTGTAGAAAGATGTGGATGCCAGTTGGTGGGAGGAGTTTATCTTGATCTGTTGATGAACAAATAGAAGAACTTCATCAGAATCATGCTTACACATAAATGGTTACCAGAATAAAAACCATGGATGTTACCTCTGCAGGAGAGACAATGCAAGTTTAAAAATCAAAATGGAGTGATGAGTTTAGAAACATATACCTGTGTAGTGAGAACGTTGGATGAGAGAGGCTAAGAACTAAGAAATAAAAAGTCAAATAGAATAAACGCAAGAAGCTCAAAGAGTTAAATTCCAGGAATGCTGTTGATGGGCTAAGTGAATATGAACAAAGATCAGCATGCTCTTTCATGGGGTTCCTGGGAAGAAGACTGGACAATGTGGTATTCAGGTTCTTAAATGCACTATTTCCTGAGACTATGCTCAACATTACGTTTCATAGGTAACAGAAGTAATACATACAAAGTACAATGAATGCAGAAAACAGAAAGGTTTTCAATTTCTTTTGTGGTATGACTGGTATGTATATTTATCTTGACTCTCTTGCTTCTTCTATGTTTTTGTTTGTTTGTTTGCTTGCTCATTTTTTTGTTTTTGTTTGTTTGTTTGTTTGTTTGTCTTCTAACAAGTATAGCACCATCTCTGCTATGGGTAGAAAACAAGGAAAGACAGAAGGTGCTATTAGATGAAGCAAACATGCAATGGGGCAGTCCAGACTGGAGTCCCGAAGAAGCACTCTCAAGGATGAGAGGCATGTAGACTTCTGCAAGAACATGTTGCAACAGATATCTTTCTGGCATCCAATTTGAAAGGGTTCCCCTGGGGGGTCTGGGGTGGGGTCAGGGAACTAGCGTGCCTAAGGAGCTCTGTGAAAGCAGGTGCATGCCAAGCACCTCTGTTCAGCTCTGTGCCTTCTGTGCTTTTCTCTGAAGCACCAAGTTTGCAACCACCTTGGGAGCTCTGTGTTCTCTTAGCTGTCACGAAATGTTAGGCTGTTCTAATCATTTTTTTTTCAGGCATGACCTCATTTTGTCACTCTGACTGGCCAGCTTGGAAAACCTAAGCCAGAACAAGCTCACCTTGAACTCACAGAAATTTACCTGCCTCTACCTCCCAAATACTGGGGTTTGTGTTATTCTTTCTAATTGTTAAGCTTCGTTTCTACCACCATCTCATTCTTCTTTATGTCCTTTTCCCTTTAAAATAAGAAATGATTAGCACCACCTCTGCCTCTTGGCTTCACCGCACATGCATGTGTCATAATTTACATGTACATTTCTCAACTGATTCATTGGCTTCAACCTGACTTCCCTTCCACTTCTACCTGAGAGATTCCCAGCAATCTGTGGTTTTTAGTTATCAGGAAACTCATCATCCTCACAAATATTCCAGCCCCATTCCTAATCTTCCACAACCGATATGGCACCTGCAGCATTTCCCTTCCACGTTAGCAGAGAGCTTGCTTACTCTGCATCCTAATCCGGGAATTGCATCTGGACTGAATCCACCATGGAATGAGCCAGGGAGCCACTTAAAAATATCTGTGAACAATTGTAGAACTTTTGCTGCTTACGGACGGGTGAGCTAATGCAAAGGAAGCACTTGTTAGCTAATTGCGGTGATGCAGTTGTGGCTGGGCAGGAGCAAGTTCTTACCTTCAGCAGCACATTTTTGAATTGGAAAAGGCTACAAGAGTATCAAGACGACTAAATTTCTGAAATTCTCTCACTTGAGAAAAGGGGCAGAGGCAAATGTATCACATTGTTAAAATGTGTTGGATCAAAGTGGTAACTGTGTGGATTTCCTCACCTCGTCTGCTTTCATTTGCACTTGAGAATTCCCGTAAGTAAACATTAAACAATAAGATAAATGCAACTGTCAATGGGAATTACAGCTTCATGCTCTAAAATCTTGAATGCACATGAAGATAACTGCATTCTTCACTGTTTGTGGGATGTATTATTGAGTAGTTTGGGTTTGAACTTGTCAACTTTCCTAAATTTACTAGTTCTGCAGTTCTCAGATAGGGTTCCTCCCTCTTTTCAGAATGTGACCAGGCCTGCCTAACTGCTAGTTATTTTCTCTAGGGGTGCCCAGGAGGACTGCAGCTTTGAACCAAGAGGCACTCTCCTGTCCTTTTGTGAAGGCTCTCCTTTGATGTTGGCTCTGGGAGGGCTATGATTCTCTGATCCATGGCAGCAGAAGGTAGGAGGAGGCTTGAGCCCAGCCTTGCTGGTTCTGAACTTCAGGCAGCTGTAGAGAGTTGGAGACAGTGTCTGGGGACAGATGCTTGCTATGCTTGCCCAGGTCTTGGGGAGTGTTGTGTGAGAGAAAAAAGACTTACCTCAAAGGGCACTTAATAGGATGTAGCCGCCCTGTCCAGTAGCAGGGCATCGTTCTTTGTAAGGAGACTCTGGCTGTTTGTCCCACTCTCTGCTGGCTCTATATGGCATTCCTGGAGAAGCTATGGAAATGGCCTAAATCTGCTGATTTTCTAATGCAAATGCAAGCGCATGCAGATCAAGAATGAAGCAGGCAAAGGTGACAGCAAGGGGACTAAGCTAGAGTGGTCACACTTCCTGAAGAGTGATGGGGCAGAGCCTGGAGAGAATGATTTCTGCAAAGGAGCCTGTCATCCTGGAGATACTGCACCCAGAGCCAGTCCAAAGAAAAAAAGGACTGGGAGAAGAACAAACGTATCCAGGTTAATGGAAGGCTACTGGGAAGTGCCACAGAGCCTTGCACCTGGAGCCAAATCACTTGCCTCTGTAAATTGTGTGTTGACAGAAATGTGCTTTCTCGCTCTAACCCAGCATTCTGAGACAATGGGTTACAGTTTTAGAACTGTGTCCTTTGGTGCAGCAGCATACAGATTTACAGAAAACTGTGTTTTCGTAGGCAAAAGGAACATAATGTAGTATGACAACAGTGTAGCAAAATAAGTACAGAACTTATTCATTTTTTATCAACCCTGCATAGGTGTAATTCCATGTGATGAGCTTTTATGAACTTTGTAGCACAGCAGTTGGTGGGGACCAGGATCCCAAGAATATACAAGTAATGCACCATTCTGTAACCCTTAGAGAGTCTTGATACTACCAGAAGAGAGCTATTCCATCAGTCACAATCTTAAGAAGACATTGTCATATATGCAGTCAGTCTTTTACAAATACTATACCATGTGCCAAATAACCAGAGTTTCAGATGACCACTTAACTTTTTAGTTATGGTTCTAGAAGAAGACCACACAGGTTTCAGGTTTTATTTAGACTTTTAAACCGTTTAGCTTAAATTCATAGCCATTGCCTGAGTGAAAAAGAAAACCTAAATACGCACTATCATTTCTTAAAATGTTTGCCATGCTGCAAAGAATTCAAAAGAAAATTAGTAAATTTTAATTTGGAGGGCTTTTAATATAAGATGATTTTATCCATTAAGGAGATAAATGTGATTTTCACATGAAATGTACTTACATGTACATCTGGATACTCTGAACAGAAAGAATGCTTTGGTTGAAAATAGTATTGATTTTCTAAAACAAAGTTCTCTGGATGTCAGTGACAGACACATTGGCTGGGTGCTGAAAAGAAATATGAGATTTAGATAAGAGACAACTTCCAAGCCAATGTCTATTGAACTTAATGACCCAGGGCTCTATCAGAATTCAGAAATATTAAAAACTAATTACATTTTTATTAAGTTCCTGTGAAAGACAGATCTATGGCCAATGGAGAAAGGGGAAGCTACCCTTCAGGTGAACTGCAGACATGCATGTCTGAGATGGTCCGGATCAAATGTCACTAGGAGGATCCAAGATCAGAGATCTCTCTTCCAAAACTTGTCTGCATACTACATTCACATGGGTGGTTTGAAAAATAACTTGTGCTTGGATGCTAGCCCCGGTGAATCTGACTCCACTGCCCTGGGGTGTGTCCTGAGTACCAGAAGCTTGCAAACCTTCCCAGGTGCATCAAACATGTACCAGGAGCAAGAACAAGTGTTTTGAAGTTCAGGATCACTTCCAGCTGGAGAACCTGGCTTCCTGGATAGGGTCCCATCCTTGCCCTTGAGGAGTGCTCTCATTATTGCACTAGTTCCTTTCTCTTGCCTCTTAGCATTTGTTCCACTCAGAAATTTTTGTCTTTCTTCCTTGAAAGTGAACTAACCACAACAAACGAAAGGAAATAAGTGATTATTACATCCAGGCAGCAGACAACCACCAACAACGATACATATCTAGCTTATGTAAGAGGCTCAGTAAACATGTGCTGGATTGAAAGTAAAGGCATGCGCTTCCCGTCAACCTCTGGGTCAAAGCGCATCCATATGTCAGCTTTGGTCTGAAGGGCAAATCAAGGACAACCCTCATAGTGGCTATTACGGTCTAACAGAGGGAATTAGAAGGTATATTCAGTCACAGCTGTTTTGTTGGAGTGCTCAGCCCTTTTGAGCAATATTTTCTCCCTTTCTCTATCTCCTTTACCGTGCTTTTCCTCCCCAAGCATGAAGCTTTGTAAGTCTTTCTGATCCAAATAGTGCCAAGGAAGTGGGACTGTGTCTACTTCGAGCTGAGCCTTCAAAAGCCCTTGTAAACCCCAGGTCCATCTCTTAGAACCCTGCCTCAGTGATGATGTCAGGTATTCTGTGGGATGACGGGAGACAAACTGCTTCGTTGAGTTTTTCCATTTGGCTATGGTCAACCAACCCTCAAGAGGCAAAATTGTTGTCCATTGAGATGGTTGAAGGTGATGAAGAGCAAAAGAAGGGTGCAAAAGTGGCTCAGTGGAAAGGGTGTGCCTATTTGTGCATGGCCCTGGGTTCTAGGACAGGAAAGGGTGTGCCTTTATGTGCAGTCCCAGGTTCCATGACTAGGAAAGGAAAGGGTGTGCCGATATGTGCATGGTCCTGGGTTTCATGACTATGACAGAAAAAAAAAAAGCAAAAGGGTAAATGAGAATCCAAACGAGGTCGGCGTGAAGAGTCAAGTTGCAAACCTAAAGATGAGTGGATTAAACAAATGCTTGGTGTTGAACCCATTTGGGATTGATTCAGAATACCCTGGGAGATAATTAATTTGCCCAGCGTTAGTAATTTTGCCATAAGTCTTGCAACAGAGTTTCTTTCATTTGCTTTCCTTAATCAAAATCAGAATATCTATTGCACACACTCCAATCTGAAAATAAAAAGAGGCAACAACATGCGACAAGAAAACTTTATGATGCTTTGTGAACACAAATATTTAGAAACATGAACATCAACAGGTTAGATTTCAACTGGAGACAGATCCTTAGAGCATACATATAAACACGCACTGAAGCTTCTCCAGACAAAGAAAAAAATGTAGTGTTAGTAGTATATTTTCTATTATTTTCCACAGGATACTGTCAAGCCATTAACTTGCAATTTTACAATAAATGTTCTTTCTGCCCAAAGAACTCTGAACCCAAGTGGTTCGCATGGAATATTTACATCTGGTAAAATATCATTTCCTCTTTGATGTTACTGAGCTTCATGATAACCTCTGGAGAACTAGGTAGACACTGTTGCATATTGGTTCATCTTAGTATCTTGGTTCTATGTATTATCTTCTCTGCCATCTGTCTTGTCTCACCAGACTCTACTCCAGAGAGAGCAGAACTCTTTATTCATCGTTATACCCCACACTCCCAGTGCTAATGCATGACAAATGTCAAAGGATAATTCCTTCATAATTGCTCTATTCTTTCTTCTCATGGGGACAACGTGGATTTATTTCCACAGTAAACACTTCATGTTCATGATTGACTGAGAGACATTTAAGCAAGTGTATACAGAAATGGAATAAAATTTGTAGAAGGCAGACATTTTTGGTGAACAGCTTATACCAAATCCCTGCTTATTCTTTGTATTAGTCTGTGTCTGTATTTCTATTACTACACAAGAGAATTATGTCTCACTGCCACCGACACTAGCTAGAAGCAGATAAACTGGTCCCTGTGGTTGTTTTGGAAACAGAAGTAGATGAAGTTTTTCCATTCCATGGGACCCAAAACAAACCACAGCCCAACATGTCAGCAGAATTTGACAGCGGAGTTTAGAAGGCCTGAAATCTACAAGCTCTGAAGACAGCCAATTAACAAAGATTAAAGTCCAAGCCTGACTCACACACCTATTGGAAATGCCAGGCACTGTCAAACAGTATCCAATCTTGTTTTGCAACCGGGCTAATGCTCTGTGCATTGTGGGGGCTGGAGATTGGAATTTCATTTTTAAAAGAAGCATGTAAAACACTCTGCTTCCCATCATGAAGGCTAATGACTAGGTTCCAGCTACGCTCTCCAGTCCCAAATGATTGAACCTGCACTAGGTCACAAAATTGGAAAAGTCTTAACATGCATTAATTGCTTAATGGCTGTGTTGTCTGCCTGAAGAGGGTGGGGCGGTATTTAAGTTGCTTAATGACTTTACATTTTCCCATGGCAAAATCCTTGTGATTTGGTGATACTATAATTAAAGAGTTACATAAACAAAGCCTTTGGAAAGGAGCAGGCTTGCTTCCTCTTCAGGAGAGAAACTTTGGTCAGCTCCAGCTGCTGAGTCCAGTTCCCTCCAGTGGTAGGAAACTGCTGCCCCCAACAGTAACTCTCTCTCCCCATTGCACAGAAATCGCCCATTCTGTTCTCTGTGTTACACTGTATGTAAGTTTTGAAACTGAGAAGCTTTTCAAAAGTTCACTGTATTAGACTAGGAAAAGTTTCAAATTGTATTAGAAGTGAGTAAGAAAGATGAACACCCTAATCTGAGAAGAGGCTGGGTGCCTCAAGGCCAGAAACCCTAGCGATGAGAAGCCCCAAGGGCAGAGAGGGATGGGTCCAGTAAAATCAGTGGATTCAACATTCACTGTTGTATAAAGAAGCACCTTTGAATTGTATTCTTTGCTATGTCCTAGAACCAGTATTCTCTAGGACCAGCTGTGTTAAATTTCTTACCCATGGGTCTCTCAAGAGGGAAAGAACTCTGAGTAGTGCTGGGAAGGAGTCATTCTAACTGCAAAGGAGAGCAGTAGGATTCAGGTGACTTAGAAACAGTTTAGTTTCGGGACTCTTTGGGCAAGAGGGAGTTCCCTTCAGATCACCTATCAAAACCCCCTACAAATGTGTTCAGCCGTGGGGAAGAGGAAACCAATGTGTTCCCTTTTTTAACAAAAGGTTGTGTTCACAGTAAACTTTCTTTAATTTCCTAGATTTCAACTTTTTGTATGGTGTCTTCTTGGCTTCATTTGGTGGTAACTTATTGTTTTGACAGATCCAAGATTCCCAAGGAGATTTCATGCCCTGCCATTAAGTGAGAACAACTATCAATTACCAGTGTTCCCCCCACTGTTTTTCATTATGTGTTTGTGGTTTTTCAGATTTCAAATGTTTAAAATCAAATGCTATGGACCATTGATTTACTGATTACCTTCTGGTGAAATCAGCTGACTTTTCAATTAGACTTACTGGTAATTCTTGTAAAGCTAGATTGAGATGAGAGAACCCGGGAGCCTCTACCTTAGAGGCTGTGGCAGGTGGGTGGTGTTTCTGTCTTCTTCATGACTTTCTTGAAGCCAAACCCTTCCCATTAAGCGTTCAAAACGTTCTACAGAGAGACAGGTGTATTTCCCCTAACCTTAATCCCTAACTACTTTGTAACTTGTTTCTGTCAATAAAATGTTCAGAATTGATGGTAAACCTGCTGCTCAAAGCCAAGATTTCAGGAGATTTTGCTTTGTTTTCCCTTCAAATGTGTCACAACTGCCATGTTGAAACAACCCAGACCAGTCTCTTTTTGTGAGGAAGAGATACAAAAAGATTTCACCATCAAGGTTATCAAGGACTAGTCTTGACATTGTTGACCTTACATATATGAGAGCTCAGGCAAGGTAATGAGGGAGGTTTCCAAAGCCACAGCCGACCACACAGCAAGCAGTGGACTCATGCAGGGCTAATAGAACCTCTTGGTGACATGCAGAGTTATGTGTCTTGAAGGATGTCTCTGTGTCCTGAGTTAATTTTCATATGCTCATATTAAATGTATGTTAATATTTAAAGAACGTAGTTTCTAGATCAGTAAGACATCCATGAAAGAAAGAAGTGAAGATGTTGGCATTCACATGGCACAGGCTATGATCCTGTAGTGGAATACTAATCAGTAAATGGAAAGTGGGCACTGGACACCAGTGAGAATCGAGGCAGGTATTTTAAAATGTAGGGGTAGGCCAGAGAAGCCCAAAAGTTAAGGTGTCTGTCCGCAGAGAGCTTATATTTTACTCAATATGGTGAGATTTTATGGTGAGATTTTATAATTATTGAAAGCTAAAAAAAAAAAAGAAAGAAAGAAAGAAAGAAAGAAAGAAAATGAAACTCAGTTCCAGCAGCAAATCCAGCATTGTTCTCATCACAAACCAATTTAATCAGAGCTGCTGTGGGCAGCACCTGGCTATTACCTGTGGAGATGCTTGCAGATGCTAGCAGATGCTCACAGTGCAGTTCAGGGTTATTTACTACCCTGAAACGCAGTCTCGAGTACACCACCACCTTGGAATTTGTCAGACAGTGAGCATTCTGGTCCTACCTTAGAACTGCTGAAACAGAGTCTGCGGAAGGGAGGAAGAGGCAAGTATTTCCCACTTCTTGACAAATTTTCTTTGTGGTCTTCATGCTGCTATAAAGTGTGGGTCAGCAAAAACTTATGGTCAACTACTGATAATTTGCTATACTCCCCCCAACACACACACACACACACACACACACACACACACACACACGTACATCCTGTGAGAATAATACAATTCAACTGGGTTGTTTCCATAGACTTAAAGATGGGGCATGCATGTTGGCCCTCTAGCTATTAATTTGGGCAAATTATGTGATAAAAGCACATATGATATTTATTATAACTTGGCTGTTCTGTTTAAATTCCTTTGAGATATTTCCCCCCAGATACCGGAACACGCAGCTTTGTTTCTAGACAGGAATCTAAAGGTGCTGTGTTTGTTAGCACTTCCCTTGTGGCTTCCCACTGAGGCTGTGGCATGGTAGTTTGGGATTTGTTCATGTTCAGGAGGCTTTGGTGCTAATCCAGATTCAGTTGCTCAGTTGCTTTTGAGAGAGTTTTACTCTCCTAGCTGCAGCTGCAGGAAATCCTATGTCAGGGTTTTGTTTGTTTGTTTGTTTTTGGCCCAGGAGACTCTTGGTTTTGCCTGTTACTCTGGAATAATTATTGATGACAGCTCCATTCAAACTGAAGAGTGGCCAGTCTACAAAGTGAACTATGTGAGCAAGTTACCTCCGAGCTACCGCAGCTTCACTTGAAGAAGAAAAAAAGTTATTCCATGCAAACACGTCACGAGAGAGCACTATAGCCAAAACTGCCTTTCCTCCAGACCATTTCAGGCACTCTCATTTGGCTTTTACAGTTTTTCATAAATGCTTCCTTACTAGTTTGAAAAATAAAGTCAAGAGATACATGGACTCTCTTTAACACACTGGTAGGTCTCCATAAACTAGTGATCAACTTCCCAGCTTTTTTTTTTTTTAAATCATGGATTCTAGTCAGGATTAAATAGAAAATTCTATGAGAACCATGAGGCTTCACATATATGAAGGTCTCAGGAAAAAAAATAAATCTGTCTAATGATGATTTTTTTCAAGACTCAAATCAGAATAAATGATATAATATAAGAAGAGCTTGGATGAACAGCTTCTGAATAATATCATCTCCCTAGAACTGAGGGAAATGTCTACTCTGCATTAAATAGGAAACAGATAAAGAGAAAGGGCTGACATCAACGTTGTGGAAAATCCAGGAAGGATTGTCACTGGCAAGACTCCTGTTTCGTGACTACAACAGGCCATCTTCTAGGTTCTTTATATACAATACAATGATTGTAGTGTATATGTGTTTATTCTTTCTACTTTGCAAATGGTGAAGCTGATTCAGAAAAATTGGGCAACTTAACCCAAATCATGCAGATTTGGCAGTAAAAAGAGTTTGGACTTTGGTCTATTTGTAAATCCATGTTTCTCAAAATGTGGAAGATGTGAGACTTTTATCCTGCTCACATACTGTTGATTAGCCTGTTACATTGCTAGGGATGCTGGCTGCAGACATAAGGTTTGTTCAGAGCACAGAAACAGAGTGAGCACCTGCTGGTTCTTCTTGTCCTTAGGATGATGCCACAAGGTGTCATAAATACCTACTTATAAAAATGGCTTTTGAAAATTAAAATCCTATTCCTAGGGAAATCAAGTATTTTATAACAGTAGTAACTGTATCTGGCTTTTAACCAAAAGAAGACACTGTCTCCTTCTTTCAGAACTGTAATCAAACTTTCTATTTGCTCCAGAGGGAGACACAGATCTTTATATGCACAGCTAGATCTTTGGATAGTCACTAAGGGACTCTGCTCACAAGATTCAAGACATGTGAAAGACACATGGGAAGTTGTCTCTAGGAAGTATCTCTTAGCAAACCTCCATATTCTAGTTATGGCTTGGTAGCAAATAGTCCCACATTTAGTTGCATAAAACCATAGACATTGTTATTATGTCTTGATACCCAGTGGATCAAGACTTTGGTGGGATACAAGCATAATTAGTGCTTTCTGCCCCATCTTTGGTCTTTAGCCCCTGAGGTAGTAGGATATAAATGTCTAGGGAAGATGCAATATGTGTGACTTGCTTCTAGAATCACATGAAACTTTCTTCATTAATAAGTCTATAGCTAAGATGGGATAACTTCAAGACTGAGCTAAGCTGAGCCTACCTTTTTTTTCAAGGTCCAATTATTAAATTGTTACTCTAAAATTTTTCTATTAATTGAAAAACTTCATACAATATTTTTTGATCATATTTTTGCTCTAATCACTTCCAGTTCATCCTCACCTCCCTACTCACCCAACTTTACATTCTTTCTTTCTCTGTCTAAAAAGCAAATTATCAACAACAAAAAATACCAAGAAAGATACACATACAATACCCCCACACACAAACAGAAAGCAAAAGACCAATGAGACAAAAACAAATCCCAGAGCAACGGATGACAGAGTCTACAAAAATACCCTCAAGTCCATTTTGTGTTGGCTAAGAACTCTTGGGCATGGGGCTTACACTATATCTGGTTGATAAGCCCAATGAGACTTCATCAGAGAAAACTAAATTATCCTTTGTCAGCAGATGTCAATGGCAGACAGCTTATTGGTTGAGGGAGCCTGTGTTCACTCCCCCTCTCAGTTCTGGGACTCCTTCTGGCTTGAAACTTATAGGCCCTGTACATGCTCCCATAGTTTCTAAGTTCATATGTGTATCTATCCTGTTGTACCTGGAAGATACTATATTCATGGTTTTACCATTACCCCTGGTTCTCACAATTTTTTCTTCCACACAGATTCCTGAGCCCAGAGGTGAGGACTTTAATGAAGTCATCCCATTTAGGACTGAGTGTCCCACAGTCTTCCACTCTCTGCACATTGTCGAGATGTGGGTCTCTATATTAGTTCTCATCTACTGCAAGAAGTTTCTACGATGATGGCTGAGTGATGTGCTGATCTATGCATGCAACATAAGAAATATTATTAGGAATGATTTTATTGTTGTATTTTTTGAACAGAATAATAGCATTAACTTTTCCCCTAGACACATGACCTGCCTGGATTCACGTTCTTGGCTACTTTAACAGTGTCAAATATGGGTTCCATTTCATGGAGTGGACCTTAAGTACAATCAGAAAGTGATTAGTTCCTCTCATAAAGTTTATGCCAATAATACAGCAGTATACGTTGCAGGCAGGTCACTGTTGTGGGTGGGATGATTTGTAGCTGGTTTGATAAGTATCTTTCTCCTCTGGTGTCATGAAGAGTACCTTTCAGTACCATAAACTCTAGTCAGTAGGCGTGAAGCATCTAGTTAGGTTCCCGATACACCTCTATGTGTTCAATAAAATATATTGTCTTTAACAATAGGACCTTACCATCAGGGAAGGTTGTAGAAAGTAACCAATAGCATGTGATTTCTGGGAGTTTCCATGGGACCCTTTGCACAAACAGCTCAACAAGATGAAATACATTTCTGGCACTGACGATTGTACTTATTGGTATAAGATGTCTAGTAGAGGCATTATCTCCCCCATTATTTGGTGACACTATTTAGAGTCTCTATACATGAGACTTCTGCAATAGTAGGTTTCCCCTTGGTTTTGCAAGAGGCCTTTACTGCTAGTTGTCTCTTCTTATATTCCCTCATTTACTACTCTCTTCAATTCTATTTATTAATTCTCCTATTCTAGTTTCCCCTTCATTGCTCCATAACAGTATATTCCATTTCCCTTTCTTGGAATATCCTCTCCTCCATCTTAGTCCTTTACTAGATACATAAATTTTATGATCATAAAGATAGGTAGCACATATATTAAAGGCTTAAAAGCTAACATGCTCATATGAGAGAAAATTTAGTTATCTTTTGAGGTCTGGATTACTTCACCCAAGTTAATTTTTCTAGCTGTATTCATTTACCTTGAAATTCCATAATTTTATTTTTTCTTAACAACTGAATAATATTCTATTGTATAATGTACTACCTTTCATTATCAATCAATTAATTACAGTCTAGGCTGTTTCTTATTTCTGGCTATTATGAATGAAGCAGCAATGAACATAAATGTGCAAGTATCTCTGTAGAAGGATGTAGAATCCCATGGATATACCAAAGAATGGTATAGCTGTATCTTGAAGTGGATTTATTCCGAGTTTCCTGAGGAATCATTGGTGTGGGATTCCCCCTCTGTATGCAGTAAATACCGTTTAATAAAGAAACTTCTTTGGAGCTATAACACGGCGGAACTTAGCTAGAAGGGAAGAACTAAACTAAATGCTGGGAGGAAGGAGGGCAGAGTCAGAGAGAAACCATGGAGCCGCGCCAGAGACAGATGCTGCAACTTTACCCGGTAAGCCACAGCCTCGCGGTGATACACAGATTAATAAAGATGGGTTAAATTAAGATGTAAGAGAGAGCAAATAAGAAGCTAGAGCTAATGGGCCAAGCAGTAATTTTTTTTTTTTTTTTTTAGTTTTTCGAGACAGGGTTTCTCTGTAGCTTTTGTGCCTGTCTGGTAACTAGCTCTTGTAGACCAGGCTGGCCTCGAACTCCCAGAGATCCGCCTGCCTCTCCCTCCCGAGTGCTGGGATTAATGACGTGCGCCACCACCGCCCGGCTGCCAAGCAGTAATTTATTTTTATTTTTTTTTCTTATTGGAATAAGTCACATTTATTCTTTTGAGTTCAAAACAAATGATTTGAATCATCATTCAAAGGTGACTTTTCATGAAACAATTGCACCAGATCTGTGAAAAAGATTCTGTGACCTGCAAAATGTCACATTCACTATGTTGTTCTTTACAGAGAATGCAACTGACAAAGGTCTGATCTCCAAAATATATAAAGAACTCAAGAAACGAGACCATAAAAGGCTAATCAACCCAATTATAAAATGGGGCACTGAGCTGAACAGAGAATTCTCAACAGAAGAAGTTCAAATGGCCAAAAGACACTTAAGATCATGCTCAACTTCCTTAGCGATCAGGGAAATGCAAATCAAGACAACTTTAAGATACCATCTTACACCTGTCAGAAGGGCTAAAATAAAGGATCTAAGCAGTAATTTAAATAATACAGCTTCTGTGTGATTGTTTTGGGGCTGAGCAGCCAGGACCCAACAAGCGACCTCCTTGCAACAATTATTACACTAATTTTAATAGTGTCTGCACAACGTTGCATACCCACCAGCGGTGAATAAATGTATTTTAATAAATAAAGCTTTCTGGAAATTCAGAGAGTAAAACAGCTCCACCAGTCAGCTGTATAAATCAGGTAGTGGTAACACACATTTAATCCCAGTAACCACACTAGTTGTCATAGAAACCTTGCAGTACCTGCTTTTAATTCCAGTGGTGCATGCCTTTAAATCTGGTCCTAGAGAGGATTATAAAGTGGGAGGAGCTAGTTCTCAGTCACAGTCTCCTTCTGAGATTCTTGGACGCAGAATCACCATTTTCAGACTGAGGTTGATGTAAGAGTCAGTGGCTGGCTGTTTTGCTTCTCGGATCTTCAGGTTGAATCCCAATCTCTCTCTCTGAGTTTTTATTAGTCATGCTTTAGTGTTCCCCACCCCAACCTCACATCCTTGTCAACATGTGCTGCTCTATAGGGACCAGCCTTCTGCAGGTCAGAGAGGCTGGGAACGAGTTGCAGAGTCTGTGAGAAAAACACACAGACTTCTTTTCTGAGGGATAAAAGTTTCTTCTTTTTATTAATCTTTCTCTTGCCTGTTCTGCTCTATTCTTTTTCTGTTCTGTTCTTCTACCCTGATGTTTTCCTTCCTTTTCTTTCCTGATGACTTTCTTCTACACTGCTTTCTGATGTCTTCCTTCTAACTTCTTTATTTTTACGTTTACAGTTTATATACCCTAGCAGAATCGTTCAAGCAGTATAAAAATTACACTGTGGTTGCATTCTATTTTCAAATAAATGATTACAATAAGTCCAAGTAAAAAAGCAACATTTCCCTTAAATGAATAAACATTTTACATGTTACAGGTGAAAAACAAATTATCCCCCATGAACTCACGTACAGTTGAATATTTATTATTTAGACTTCTCATAAATCAGAGCCTTTCAGCCAGAATCATTTACATAGGTTGTAGGTTTATAATTGCCAGATAAACAGGTTAATACTATCACTTTCCATACTTTAGAAACCTATCCAATTATCTTTACTTACCATCCAATTCTTTGTTTTCTAGTTACATGGAGTAACTTGTTTAAAGCTTTGTTTTTTTCTGTGATGCACATAGAAACCCATGAAGAATTTTTCCATTCAAAAAAGAAAATGATCTAACTTTGAGGACTCGGTTGTTTTCCTTAATCATTAACCTAAACCATAGTCTATATGATCCCTCAATAGAAACTCGTTAAGTTTTAGCTTCCATTGTTTACCCTCTGTAGCCCCTGATTTACCAGGGGTAGGGACAACACCATAACCTACCTTTACCTATATTATTTCCCCCAATAAACTAACCTACATCATAATCCCTTACTACATTTGTTTAAAACCCTTAATCATCAAATTTCTATTTAAGCTAACACTATTATTATATAAAATCATTAGTTTAATTTAACAGTACAGCTTAAGAGGAACTCATTGTCACAAGAAAACAGAAGTAAAAATGCCCAGTAGAACAAAATATTTGTATGACATACTCATTACATTAACAGCAATGGGGGATCCACCCACGCCCATTCACAATGTGGTAAGTAGCAGAGAAAAATGTTTACAGCAGCAAACATGTAAAGACACAGCAGAAGCAAAATACATTCTGGAGCCGAAGCCCTCAAGGCCTTGACTCTCTGAAATTCACCCATCAGTGTCTTGCATTCTGGTGGGCCAAACCCCTGAAGCTCAAGTGCCACCAGCTGCTACTTTGACTTGGCCATTGACAAGCTGTCATTTATTTTATTGATCTTGGCCCTTCTGACTAGTGTCAGATGGAATCTCAGAGTAGTTGTAATTTGCATTTCTCTGATGGCTAAGGATGTTAAACATATTCTAAAATGTTTCTCAGTCGTTTGTGTCTCATCTTTTAAATTTTTGCTTAGTTTTAGACCCAATTTTTAAAAACTGTGCTATTTCTTTTCTTGATGTTCAATTTTGTCTTATTTTTATGTTTTTTGTTGTTGTTCTTTGAATATTTTAGATACTCTATATTAGATGTATAACTGGTAAAGTTGTTTTCCCATTCTGTAGGCTGCCACTTTGCCTAAATTATGGTGTCCTTTGCTACACAGAAGCTTTACAGCTTCATAAGATATCATTTATTAATTGTTGTTCTATGTGCCTATGCTATCAGTGACTTGTTTCGAAAGTCCCTTCCTCTGTAAATAAGTTCAAGCATCACATTCCGCACTTTCTTTTTCTATCAGATTTAGAGAATCTCATCTCACTTGAGATACTAGATTCATTTGGATTTGCATGATGGTAGATATGGATCAATTTGTATTTGTCTACATGCAGCTGTCTAGTTTGATCAGCAAATTTTGTTAAGAATGCTATCTTTTGTGAATTTTTGGCTTCTTAGGTAAAACATTAGATGTCCATAGGTGTATAGATTTATATCCATGTCTTCAATTCAATTCCATTGATCAATGTGACTACTTTTATACTATTACCATGCCTTTTTTCTTTTTATTCCTACATTTTTGTAGTTCAAACAGTATTTTTATTACTCAAGATTTTTTAGCTGTCCTATTTTTGATAATGTTTATCTTATTTGTTTGCTACGTGTCTGTGTGTTTCTCTGTGAAAATAAAAATTGTTCTTTCAAGCTTTGTAAATAATAGTGTTGGAGTGTTGATGGGTACTGCTTTTGACCTGTAGACTGTTTTTGGTAGAACAGTCATTTTTACTGTATTAATCCTATAGATCCATAAGCATAAGAAATCTTTTCTTCTTTTGGTTTTTTTGTTCAATTTCAATGAATTTCTCATAGCTGGTGACAGGGGAGGAGACATTAAGCTTTACCTTAACACAGGAAATTTTCTAGGCAACACCATGAGAGCTGAAACTTTCTCTTAAAGTTTCTATATTACCTACTTGATATCATGTGACAAGATGGTTCTAAGAAATAATCATGTCTATACATTTACAGCCTAGTTTCTGATACAATCAACTGTGGTCTACAAGTGTTTAAAAAATTAAAAATTCAGATGCTTCCAAGTGAAGACATTCTGGTCATGTTAAGATATTAATCTTTATCCTAAAACACTTGGGGTTCCTTAATAATATTCCTAAGACAGTTAAGAAAGAGACAATATAGTTTGCATTCAAGTAGACTGATTTATATTGAGCAGAGGAAAAATGATTACATATTACACTTATGTTATGGAATTATCATGAAATTTGCATTCTGTGGATGTTAGAGAGAGGATAAAATTGAGTTATTGAAGTTTTGGATGTGGAAGATGATAAAGAGGAAATTGTAAAAGGAGATTACGCATTGGTTTCCTAGCTGCCCAGACCCAAATAATGACACAGAAACTATATTAATTACAACACTATTTGGCCAATGACTCAGATATATTTATAGCTAGCTCTTATATCTTAAATTATCCCACTTCTATTATTCTGTGTATTTCCATGAGGCTGTGGCTTACTGGTAAGTTTCTGGCATTGTTCTCCTTTGGCAGCTACATGGCAGCCGCCTGACTCCACCTTCTTTCTCCCTGCATTCATTTACCTATATTCTACCATAGGCCAAAGTAGCTTTTTAATTAACCAATGGTAATAAAACATACTCATAGCATACAGAGGGAAATTTCACATTATCCAGTGCTTTCAAAGGTCAGCATAAACTCCTGGATTATAACTAAGACAAGAGCTTTGGCATTAAATTGTGGCGCTGGAAGAGGACTGGACAAGTGAAGAATATACTGATGTATTTATTTTTCCTGATGTATAATACGTACTTTTACCATGATTGATTTTTATTAATGTAATGATTATGACTAAGGCTTGTGAGAACTCACCCATCTCCTCTGGACTAGGGTGCCTTCAGTATGATATTCTTTCTATACCAACACCAACACAGATCGTATGTATTAAGAGAAAGATTAGGCAATAGAATTCACACTAGCAGTTATTATAACAACACAAATTCCATCAAGCTTTGTGCAAATAGCTGTTGACTTATTTGATTAAAGCTTGCCAACATTTAAATGGATGCAATTTATGTCTATATGATATAATCTTGGACCATATAATCTTGACAGATAGCTTTTGGAAGGAACGAATTAACCTCAAGTGATTTCCAGTGCAGAGTTTCAGCAACAATGACTAAAGAATGAGGTGGAATTTCTTTTTGCAGAACTTCTTCAGAGTATACTTTCCAGGTAATTGATTCTCCAGTTCGAATACACATTTCCCATAGGAGCTTCCAAGATCTCAGCATCTGGAATCCTATCACCCAGGGCCAATAAGATCAGACCTTTTATTGGATAGAGACAGTACTGATAAATTGTAAACACTGTGTATGATACTGGCCAGAAGTCAAGATTGATGAAAAAGACTGACTTATGGTAGAAAGTAGCATCTAAGATCTATTTATTCACTGAATCACTAGGGAAGATATTTAGAAATAAGGAGGAGGGGTTGAATTTTTATCGTTTTCCCAGTTAAATCCTAACGACCAGAAGAAGGGAAGACAGTTCTCGTATTCATGCTCTTAGGCAGCAATCAGGCATGCTCTGAAGACTTTGTAAGGTGGCAGGTTTGGATTCAGGGATACTCTATGATTACTAGATCTTCATCTGAAGGCAAAGTTAAAAAAATGAGGCCAGAACCTTGACAACTATGTTCGGAATGACTAATATCATAATACTCAAAAGATAAACAAAGCAGGCAAATGTAGTGAACAAGGTCTTAAGTATTTTTGTTCCAAGTGTGGAATTTGGATCAGAAACACCAGGATCAGATGGGAACTTGCAGAAAACAAGGAATCCCAGGCATTTCAGACCCATCAGTCAGATCTCTATGCAGTTCACATGTCCATCAAGGACTGAGGCATGACCCTAAAATAATGTTTTCCTGAGACAGGCTCTAGACAGCCAACCTCATGCTGGACCAAAAAATAAATTAACAATAGTTTGTGCTAAATCTTAGGAACCAGTCTATTGGATGTGGCCTAGAATTTTTCATGATTTTAAGAAAGCTATTGACTCAGATACAATTAATAAAGTATGAGAATCCTGAATTTAAAAATGGAACTAAAACATTAACTCTAAATTGCTTACTTGGGCACCTCTGAGTATCTGGCCAAACATTACAAGGTAAAACAGCAGCTAGAGCTCCCCCCACACCTCCACTTTCCACTCCACATGGGGTTCTGTATGTGAATACAGAAAATCCTACTCATGGGTCAATATGTTGAACATACTGAACTCATAATGACAATGGTGAAAGAGCTTTATGTCTCCCTATCCCTTTAAACCTGATCCTCTACTTTCAGGTAAAAATACTCATAATATTCTTTAAATTAATGGAAAGTCTCAATAATTTTCAGTAATTGAGCCAAAATTAAATATTTAATAAAGTCTACATCCAGAAAATAATTGATTCTCTGAGCTAAATTTAAAATTAAAATAGAGTTCCTTCCTAGTTGTGTCTGGATATGGACTGACCATCTGCTTTAATTTTATTACATTTATTTATTTATTTATTTAATATGTGATTTTGCTTATGGGTGCATGAATACCATGGAGTCCAGCAGCAGTCCATTGGTTCTTTTCTCTTAGCATATGGGTTCTTGGACTAGAACTCAAGTGATCAGGCATGGCGACAAATCCCTTTACTCACTGACCCATTTCACCTACCAGCACTAACCAAACACATTCATCTGAACCTAGCCTCAACCCTCAACACATACATATACATAATTAATATTTTTTTAAAAAATGAAATAATTTCTGAAACTTTAGAAAGTTTAAGGATGAATTAACAAATGTGTTTATTATGCACATAAAGCAAGATCATGCTAATAAAATTAAAAGGACACAGTGAAAGTCATTCTGCTTTTTTGTGTCATAAGAAACACTTTCTAGAAGCCCCTCTAGGTCCAAGTCTCTTCCCAACCCTAAGATGGCTCCCTTAATTAAGATATGTGCTTCCCTGCTCCCCTATCCAACCTTCCTTTATCCCAATCATCCCGTTGCCCCAAGTTCTCCCCATCCTACCCTTCTCACTTTTCTCTCCCCATCTCCCCTTACCCCCCTCCCACCCACCCTTAAGATCCCGATTTTTTGCCTGGCAATCTTGTCTACCCAGGAGGACAGCTATATGTTTTTCTTTGGGTTCACCTTCTTATTTAGCTTCTTTAGGATATCAAATTATAGACTCACTGACCTTTATTTATGGCTAGAAACCAATTATGAGTGAGTACATCCCATGTTCATCTTTTTGGGACTGGGTTACCTCACTCAAGATAGTATTTTCTATTTCCATCCATTTGCATGCAAAATTTGAGAAGTCATTGCTTTTTACCTCTGAGTAGTACTCTAATGTGTATATATTCCACACTTTCTTCATCCATTCTTCCATTGAAGGACATCTAGGTTGTTTCCAGGTTCTGGCTATTACAAATAATGCTGCTATGAACATAGTTGAACAAATGCCCTTGTCAGATGATCGGGCATCACTTGGGTATATTCCCAAGAGTGGTATTGCTGGGTCCAGGGGTAGGTTGATCCCGAATTTCCTGAGAAACAGAAACACTGCTTTCCAAAGTGGTTGCACAAGTTTGCATTCCCACCAGCAATGGATGAGGGAACCCCTTCCTCTATAACCTCTCCAGCAGAGGCTATCATTGGTGTTTTTGATTTTAGCCAATCTGACAGGTGTAAGATGATATCTCAAAGTTGTTTTGATTTGCATTTCCCTGATCGCTAAGGAGGTTGAGCATGACCTTAAGAGTCTTTTGGCCATTTGAACTTCTTCTGTTGAAAATTCTCTGTTCAGATCAATGCCCCATTTTTTAATTGGGTTAATTAGCATTTTAAAGTCTAGTTTCTTGAGTTCTTTATATATTTTGGAGATCAGACCTTTGTCTGTTGCGGGGTTGGTGAAGATCTTCTCCCAGTCAGTGGGTTGCCTTTTTGTCTTGGTGACAGTGTTCTTTGCTTTACAGAAGCTTCTCAGTTTTAGTAGGTCCCATTTATTCAATGTTGCCCTTAATGTCTGTGCTGCTGGGGTTATACATAGGAAGCGATCGCCTGTGCCCATCTGTTATAGGGTACCTCCCAATTTCTCTTCTATCAGGTTCAGTGTGCTCAGACTGATATTGAGGTCTTTGATCCATTTGGACTTCAGTTTTGTGCATGGTGATAGATATGGGTCAATTTTCATTCTTCTACAGGTTGACATCCAGTTGTGCCAGCACCATTTGTTGTCTGGGGCAGCTGAAGATAGGGAACCTGAAATGATCCTATCCTATAGCCATACTGATGAATATTTTACATATCACCATAGAACCTTCATCTGGCGATGGATGGAGATAGAGACAGAGACCCACACTGGAGCACTGGACTGAGCTCCCAAAGTCCCAAATGAGGAACAGAAGGAGGGAGAAGATGAGCAAGGAAGTTAGGACCACGAGGGGTGCACCCACCCACTGAGACAGTAGGGCTGATCTATTGGGAGCTCACCAAGGCCAGCTGGACTGTGACTGAAAAAGCGGGGGATAAAACCGGACTCTCTGAATATGGCGGACAATGAGGGCTGCTGAGAAGCCAAGGACAATGGCACTGGGTTTTGATCCTACTACATGTTCTGGCTTTGTGGGAGCCTAGCCAGTTTGGATGTTCACCTTCCTAGACCAGGACGGAGGGGGGAGGACTTTGGACTTTCCACAGGGCAGGGAACCCTGACTGCTCTTCAGACTTGAGAGGGAGGGAGAGAGGAGTGGGGGTAGGGGGAGAGGAGCGGGGGGTGGGGTGGGGGGGGGGGGAGAGGAGTGAGGGGAGGGGGAGAGGAGTGGGAGGCTGGGAGGAGGCGGAAATTTTTTTTTTCTCAATAAAAAAAAGAAAAAAAAATGAAAAAAAAAAGAAACACTTTCTAACAGTTGAGGTGATTATAAAAGCAAGTATGGAGGGCAAACCACTAACAAAGCAAACTGATAGAATCTGTATTATCCAGGTTGATCACTGCTGCTCAGGATTATAAGACTTTTGTCCATGTATCCTAAGCATGTCATTGTGTAACGTTCGTCCATGTGTCCTAGCATGGCATTGTGGGACTTTTGTCTGCATATCCTAGCATGACATTGTGGGAGGGACTTTTCCCCCTGTATCCACGGATGGCATTGTAAGTCTGGATCAGCTGCCATCACTGAACTGGGGCTAGATGATGGATCAGAAGCATTCGCAAGGACAAGAAATCAATTCTACATTTAGAAAAAAATGCATGAAGGACATGGATTGTTAGAATCCTTTCCAAGCCTTAATTCAGACTAATGTCTTTATTGCATTGAAGATTAATTAAGGAGTTTTTCTTCAATCTTTTAATAGAGTTTATTTTTAATTTGTATATAAATATGCAAAAAATATTTGTTGGGTATATTCTGTTCTATTTTCTTGTCCTGATCCAATGCAACCAAATTATTGATCATTTTTCACAATGTCGTAGTTCACGTATTTATTTTCCTACACTTTCCGTTCACCTACAACCTTTACAAGGGAAGAATCCTTGTCTCATTTGTTCTCCAATCCACTCCATTACTAGAATGATATTTTGCATCTAGGAGATAGTTGATGAATGTCTCTTTAATTGGAAAAAAAGGCCTTGTGTATTATTTGTACACACACACATGTATGTGTAGAAATTTGCAACAATGTTCTATGATACAAAAGCATGGGGAGTTTCTTTCTATGTGTTTTTTTTGTGTTTCTATGTGTTGATTTCATAAATCTCTGTTCTGAAACAATCTTTAGCTTCCATATATTGAAGTTTGTTGAGATTTGTATTTCATCACAAGATGTAAACAATCTCCATAAGTTTTTATGTGAGCTAGAAATTAAGGGTTTCTCAGCATTCTAATGTAAAGTTTTATATCATAAGGCTAAGGGTGTTAACTCTTCTTTATGAGGACTGGTTGTCATTCTCAAAATGTGACTGTTTATATCTCTATTCTCTCTTAATTTATGAAAATGGTTTTTATACATTTTGAAACTTTAGTATTGTTTTTAATATTGAACCAAATCTTTTAGGATTCAGAAGAACCCCCCCCCCCTTCGCTTTTAGAAATGCTTTAACTTTGTAATTCCATGTATTCTTTTTGTTATTTGAATTTTTCTTTCCTTTTTTATTTTTTGGTTGTTTGTTTTGTTTTATTGGATTTTTGTGTTTTTTTATTAAATTTTTAAAAATGTATTTTATATGCCAATCACAGTTTCCCCTTACTTTTCTACTCCCATTCCTTCCCCCATCTACTCCTCAGAAATGGTAAGGCCTCACATGGGAGTCAACGAAGCATGGCATATCAAGTTGAGAAAGGACCAAGCTTTTCTCCACTGCATCAAGGCTCAGTGAGATATCCCACATCCCACATCCTATAGGGAAGAGAGAGAGAACCTATCCTTGTAAATTGTCCTTTCTCCTCTATATGTATTTTATGTCATGTGCACCCATCCACATAAATAAATAAATAAAATGTAATATATACTCACAATTTTTAAAGACCTATTTTATTTTTAATTATAAACTTGTTTATGTGTCTTTGTGTGGTTGCATACATATTAGTCGAGGTACCCATAGAGATCAAAGTAGGGTGTCAGATGCCTTGGAACTAGACTACAGAGGGTCATGAGCTGCCTAATGAAGGTGATTGCAGCCAAATTCAGGTCCTAGCAAGAACAGCACATGCTCTTAATGCTGAGTTCCTATACCCACCATTTTGACTGATGATTGCATAGAATAATTTTTCTAGCATATTTTCTTCTTTTATTTTGGTATCCTTGTATTTTAGAAAATTCTCATGTAAATCACATGTTGTTTATTATGGAATAGAGCATTTGTTTAACTATGTAAAGATATGTTACATTTGTTTTGCTAAATTTGTTTAACTATTTTACTTATTTTTATATATGCTGTTTTACGTTGCCTGCCTAAGGCACCGGGTTGGTCGAATTAAAAGCTGAAGGGTCATTATCTAGGCAGAGGAGGGATAGGTAGGGCTGTCAGGCAGAGGGTAAAAAGGAGCCAGTCAGTCATCTGGGGGCTAGCCAACCAGACACAAGGGAAGCAGAAAAAAAGGATGGACAGTATATAGATGAGGCAAATGGGCCTCAGGGTACCACATAGATGAAAGGAAATAGGCAGTTTAAGTTAAAATATCTACCTATAAACAAGCCTAAGCTATAGACCAAGCATTCATAATTAATTAGAAGTCTTTATGTTGCTGTGGAAAGTCTTTCTGTATATGCATTGCTTTTATTAGTTAATGAATAAAGAAGCTGCTCTGGCCTGAGACAGAGCAGAATAGAGCTAGGTGGGAAAAACTAAACTGAATGCTGGGAGAAATTAGGCAGAGTTAGTGAGAAGCCATGGAGCCACCAGAGGAAAAAGACGTGTGTCACTAGTTAGAAACTTGCTGGTAGGCCATAATCCTCTAGGTAAAATATAAAATAATAGAAATGGATTAATTTAAGATATAAGAGTTAGCCAGAAATGATTTGTCAAGAATTGATTTAATTAATAGAGTTTCTGAGTGATTATTTCAGTTCTGGGCTGCTGGGAATGAACAAGCAGCCTCTCACTATAGAACAGCCTCTGACAACACTGTGCCATCATTTGTGAGCTGGCAGCCCAAAGAAAAATCCATCTACATACGGTGCCCAATGTGGGTCATATATTTCTATGTAAAATGTGAGAAAGTTGGGAAAAAAAAGAAAAGAGTTCATCAAAAGATATTGCTAAGGGTTTTTATATATTGATACAAATTTAAATTAAGCTTATTTTTATACTGTATATATATATGTATGTATGTATGTATGTATATATATATATATTTTGTTTAAGGGTAGATACTTATGCAGCTCATTAGAAAAATTAATAGAAAGTTTTAGTACTTAAAAGATATTTAGGATAAGAAATGCAGGTTTATTAGTTAGTCATCTATAATATTTAAACTTATAGTTATGTTATGATTACTTATGATTTCAAGATTAAACACAGATATATTTTAGATAGGTATGTGATTTTCAAATGCTTCATAGACCTACAGAATATGGCATTTAAGATATTTAATAACCTAAGGCTTTGAGGCTGGAGAGATGGCTCAGAGGGTATGAACACTGGCTGCTCTTCCAGAGGTCCCGCGTTCAATTCCCAGCAACCACATGGTGGCTCACAGCCACCTTGCCAGCAGTACATTGTATGCTTAATAAATAAATCTTTAAAAAAAAGAGTCTACCCCAAACAAAAAATAAAAAACATTTATAAAAAAAAATAACCTAAGGCTTTTCTTGAGAGTGAGACACAACTGTCCCTGGTAGTTCCAATCTACTTTATAAAAGGATGGTGGACATCAAAGAACAACCATATAGAGTTTGCTTTCATTGTGGCAAAGCTAGCTATTTGGGCATGAAGCTGTCCTTGCCTCAGCTGCTGACAGTATACCATCAAAACTTGACATGCAGAACATAAGGTAATGTGATTGCTGGAAATTGCCAAGACAAGAGGAGACAGCCATTCAAAATTCTTGCTTTGTAAAACAGTCTGCCAGATATTCTAGTCCTGTGGGCCAAAGCAAGATTCCTCAATGTTGCAGAGGAACCTTGGATGATTGCCCAGGCAGCCAGATGTCTCTGTCATTTCTGTAGTTTTGGAAGTGGCTTGCACTGCACTCCCTCGTTGCTCAGGTAATAGTATATCCTTCTGGGGTCTTTGATGGAGTTAAAGACTAGATAGTTATAGTTACAATTTTTCTTAGTTATGATAAATAGTAAATTAGTTTAAAAACTTTGGGTTCATCAAGATAAAATAAATAATGGTGTATTTTCTCTGAATTTGCCAAATAAAAATGGACTGGATATTGTAAACATAATTCTTACTTGATTTTATTTTAAAGTTAAAAAAACCTCTGCATTTTATTCATAATAACGGAGAAAATAATGTGGAATAGAATATTTGTTTAACTATATATAATTGTGTCGCAGAACAATTGTCTAACTGTATAAAGATGTGTTGCGATCAGGGTTCCCTGCTGACGAGGGAGGGGGATTTGATTGGGGGAGGGGGAGGGAAATGGGAGGCGGTGGCGGGGAGGAGACAGAAATCTTTAATAACAAAATAAAATAAAAAATAAATAAAAAGATGTGTTGTGATTTTACCTTTCCTTCCTAAGGCATTTGAATAGTCTAGTAAAATGTTGAATGGCCAGTAGCTAGATAGAGGAGAGAGAGGCAGGGCTGGATATCAGGGAGAAAAGGAAGAATTCAATGAGCTAGACAGGGGCCAACAAGTAAGAAGCCAGCCAGTTGGGGACCAGACAGACAGACAGACAGACACAGAGGAAACAGAAAAGCAGGGTGGCAGTATAAAGATGAGGCAAATGAGCCTCAGAGAAGCATATAGATTAACAGAAATTGCTAATTTAACTTAAATAATCTAGCTAGAAACAAGCCAAAGCTATAGGCTGAGCAGTCATAATTAATGAGAAGTCTGTGTCATTATTTATGAGCTGGAGGTCCAAAGAAAATCTATCTGCAGTTATTGATGTTTAAAACATGTATCTCTCCATCTGTTCTGATGCAGAGAATATAATTACACATGTCAAAACCCAAGGCACATAGTAGTTCTGAAATAAAGAAATAAAGAAAAAATGTCTTAAGAATTTGTAGCATTATTATTGGGTAATGATAATTCCTCCTATATTCTAAAAACCAAATCATGTGTAAACACTCAAAATTTAATTTTATTACCACCCACAATCAAATCAAAGAAAACATAATGATTCACATACTCATCACTATTATGAATCTCAGTTTCATATAGCATGTATTAATCTTTTTCAGAAAAAACATCACTAAGAAATATCTAAATATTTGCCACTGCTCTTTGCATTTCCTCTCTCTGGCATCTTTTATTTTTCTTAAGCAAATTATACTTTAACACAGAACTAAAAGTAAGGGGCAGTTTTGATTTTTCTGAAGATGTTTCCATGTTTTCTTGAAATTACATTCTAAACCTGTTATTTTCTTGTCTACTGGCTACATTGCAGTTTTGAAGATCCATCAGTCAAAAGCCTGTTTTTCCTTTTAAGATCATCTCTCTTCATTGTTCCATGTTAATACTGAACTCATTTTTTGGTTATTATTGTCAGTTTATCTTGTTCTAGGAAACACCTACAAGGTTATTCTTATGTATCTTGCAACTTCTAAAAATCCTTGATCACAGCTTCCAGCTGTCTCCATTTCAACTATTTTCTAAACATCCTTCATCCTTGCATTCTAAAGCCCCAACTGATCCCCCTTTAGGTTTTATTCATGTATCTTCCCCATCTCAAACTTTTTTTCTTATTTCCAACATTTTCTTTTCTTCTCCTACTTTGTTTCTGGATTACATTTTTGTCCTCTAATTTATGACAGTGTTTCTTCAGTCTCCTGAGTGCTGATTTTTATTTATTTGTTTATTAAAAATTTCCACCTCCTCCCATTTCCCTCTCACTCCCTCCACTCCATGTCCCCTCCCTCTCCAGTCCTAAGAGCAGTCAGGATTTCCTGCCCTGTGGGAAGTACAAGGTCCCCCCCCCCCCATCCAGGTCTAGAAATGTGAGCATCCAAACAGACTAGTCTCCCACAAGTCCAGTCCATGCAGTAGGATCAAAACTCAGTGCCATTGTCCTTGGCTTCTCAGTCAGCGCTTATTGTCAGCCACATTCAGAGAGTCCAGTTTTATCACATGCTCTATCAGTCCCAGTCCAGCTGGTCTTGGTGAGCTCCCATTAGATCAGTCCCGTTGTCTCAGGGGTTGGCTAGAGTCTTGGCTCTAGAGGGGTTCCCAGGTGTTTAAGGGGATTTCCCCAACTAGTTCCGTGGGCAGCAGAGGAGGGGTTGCCTTACTGGCCTGATCCTATAGCTACACTGATTAATATCTTGCATATCACCATAGAACCTTCATCCGGCAATGGATGGAGATAGAGACCCACATTGAAGCACTGGACTGAGCTCCCAAGGTCCAAATGAGGAGCAGAAAGACGGAGAACATGAGCAAGGAAGTCAGGACCGCATTATCCATCATACCTGGCTGGTGTTAGTTAAATTCACCCACTGTCCTTGTTAGGGTTACTACTACTGTGATGAAACACCATGAAAAAAATCAACGTGTGGAGGAAAGAATTTATTTGGCTTACAGATCCTAATCACTGTTCATTACTGAAGGAAGTTAGGACAGGAACTGAAATATGGCAGGAACCAGGAACCCATAGATGATACAGAGGTCATGGAAGTTTGCTGCTTATTAGCTTGCTCATCATGGCTTGTTCATCTCGCTTTCTTATAAAACCCAGGACCACCTACCCTGGAACCCTCCACAATGGACTGGGCCCTCCCCATCAGTCACTAAATAAGAAGATGCTCTGCAGGCTTGTGTACAGCCTTATCTTTCGTAGGTATTTTCTAAATTGAGGTCCCTTCCTCCCTGATGACTATACCTTTTGTCAAGCTGACAGAAAACTAGCCAGCACACCTACCCAATTTTTCAACATGCGTATTATCCATTTTTCTAGAGTTTCTACTTTTTTCAAAATATAAGTGAACCCATACTGGTATGTTTTATCTTTTAACCTAGGTCAAATTGTTTAGTGTATATGGGAAGACTTAGAAGGAAGAAATGATGCAATTAAATTATAACCTTAAATAATTAAGAAAGAAATAAATGATTTTTGATTAAGGACAGGAAATAAGAACTCATTTTAAAGTATCAAAACCCAGTAAATTATTTTTAATAGCCCACAATAGATGTGATATTTTCATGAGAATTAAGAGTCAATTAAAGGAGCACCTGATAACTAAAGCTAGAGTAATCCAAGCAACATGATAAATAATGTAGTATTGAATTGTAACCAAAATTAAAAAATAAATATTTGTGACTCCATGGTGATATAAATAGATGATTGAGTCCACAAAAAATACATGAGAATTGAGAAATCCTTCTTGCTAAATAAATTCAAATAATTTATGTGGGTACTCCACCCACAAGAGGTTGGAAGATAGTACCTCACTCCTTAACTATGGGAGTCAGTTGACAGTGTAGATACTTGACAGACACTATCTTAGTAAGGTCAGAGAGATTAATATCAATGTTGTCATTTTGATACTATGTTCTCTTGATACGAAGATAGAAAGAACACCACTTCTGTGATCTTCTTCCCCTGACCCACATGACATGACTAGTGATATCATGAGAAAAAGATGAAGTACACCCAAAATAAGAGAATTCCAACAAAATAAATGTGAAGTCTGTGCCAAATACACTTTGAAGTTAACTTCTTCAGTGACTATATTTCCTTAAAGGCTAAAAGTAAAGTTGATACAACTAGGTGTCATATATATATATGACTACCTTCTAGACATCCAGACTCTAAACTTGCTTTGTAAAAACCTCTCCATACCAGTGTAATAACAGATGCATTTTGTTGAGACAGTTGTAGTAAGATGCAAATCTTCGTTTTCAAATAAACCATAGGACATATAAGAAACTCAAAAAAATCAAAAAGAAAAGAAAATCCCCAACATATTAAAAATAGTGTGTATGTGGTGGATGGAGGAGGTGGATCAACAGATCTGAACAGAGAGTTATCAAAAGAAGACACAAAATATCTAAGAAATATCTTCTAAAAGCTAATTGCCCCCTAGTGGTTAGGGCAATGCAAATACAAATAACGTTGAAGTATTATGTTATCTCAGTCAAAATGGCAAAGATTAGCCAAACAGTCACCAGCAAATACTGAAAGAAATATGGAGAAAGGGGAAACTTCATGCACTGATTATATAACATTGAAAGCTAATCTTGCCACTTTGGAAATCAGTATGGAGAACCCTAAAAAGCTAAAATTAAATATACCATATGACCCAGCTATTCCACTTCTTGGCACATGTCCAAAGGACTTGACATCCTACACAACAGAAATTTGATCTCAGTCATCTTCCTTTCTGCTCTATTCACAATATCTAAAAAATGGAAACAACATAAATATCCTCCAGCTAGAAAATAGACAATTAAAATGTGATATTATTCACCATGAAATATTATTCACCAATAATAAAAAGTTAAATTATGAAATTAGAAAATTATATTGTGGGGCTGGAGAGATGGCTCAGAGATTAAGAGCACTGACTGTTCTTCCAGAGGTCCTGAGTTAAATTCCCAGCAACCATATGGTAGCTCTCTCTATATTTTTAAACACATGTAAACCACTTAGAGTTTTTTATCTAAATCTGTCATATATTTTTTTCTGACCACATGAGCCTTTAATCTGCTAAGCGATATGACTAGGATTGAAGCTGCATGTTTGGCAGCTGACTCTACTCCATTCCTTAGCTTTCAGAGAGTATAGCTTCATGGAGGAGGTACTGGTAGGATCCACATTAATAACCACAACGCTATTGTTTCAAGGTCCATGCCACCACCAACAAATCTGCTGCTGGTTGTTTGTTATAAACACGATTTAAGTATTTGGTGGCAGAGTCTCTTAGAAGAGCTACAAGATTTTTGCCACTAGAGCTGAGTCAGGAAGGCTCTCTTAAAGGAGCCAAACCTCTACTTGCTGCCAGCAAATGCAGCCTACCAGAGAAAAGACAGTTATCAATAATCTGTGCTCAACTCTGTTCTTGTCTGTCTTGAATTCCTTTTCTAAGATTTTCTCAGGTTTTATGTGGAAATTGTTGTCAAACGTTTGGGTGCCATTTGTAAATTGAAGTTTCTGTCCTTCCTGGTCCCACAACTGTTCAATCCCATAGAAACACACAGAGGCATATATTAATTATAAACTATTTGGCCTATTAGCTCAGGCTAATTATTAACTAGCTCTTACAACTTAAATTAAACCTTATCTATGTTTAACCATTTGGCTTGGTATCTTTTCCCCATGAGGCATTCTCATCTTGCTTCTTCAGGGTTTGGCTGGTGACTGACTCTCTCCCTTTTCTCTTCCCAGAATTCGTTGTCTGTGTGCTCCACCTATACTTCCTGCCTGGCTATTGGCCAATCAGTGTTTTATTAAAATAATACAATGAACAAATCTTTACAGTGTACAAGAGCAATGTCCCACAGCAGTGGTACTGAAAAATTTCCTAATTGTACTTAGGATATGCTCAACAAGAGGAAAATCATATGTGGCATTGCCTAGCAGACTATTAGAACTGAGTAAGGTCGTGGATTTTGGAAGAAAACCTATTACTACCACTTTAATTACAACAGCATAATTTCTAACTGTATTTTAAATGTTTATCCTTATACCTACAGGTAAGTATAAAGCTGACCCCTTATCAGGAAAACTTTCCTCCAAATAGACAGTGATAATTTCAGGAAGCCACAACTGATCAAAATGCAGAGAACAAGTGATTGTGTGGTATGCAGTGCCAACTGATACAGCGACAGAAACTAGTATAATTTTTAAAATAATATGCTTATTCCTGACTTTATTTTAAAATAAAGTCTATTTTAAAATAGGTTTACGTGACAGAAAGAAATAAAGCTAAAACATTTACTGAAAACACCTATATACATAGTTTTCCCTGCTTCCTTCTTTCATTAGTTTTGTAGGCATGTGAGTGAGACCATGTAAGCTGAAAGCATCAACTACAAGACAACAATACGTGTTTTACATTTAATGCATATTGAGATTTCCCAAAGGTTTTTTTATTTTCACCAATATAGTTTTTAAATAATTTTTTTATTTTATAATATTTTTAAATTCATAGAAAAGTTACAAAGTTAACATAGCTCTCATGAACACTATGCCCTGATTCTCCAATTGTTAGTATCTTACCTGAGTATTATACATTTGTTACAGCTAATGAAACAAAAATGATTAAGTACTAATAAGTGAAGTTCCTAGTTTGTCAGCTCTTCGCCATCTTAACTCTTATTTTAATACTGTCCTAGGATCCCAAATAGAGTATTTCCATCCATGTGTTCACTGTGGTTTCTATGGGTCTTTTTGACTGGGAGTTTTTCAGACCATTTTAATCTTTGTTCACCTTGCAAGTTTAGAGAAGCACTTCTGGAGTAGAGTTTGCATGAGCTTTTGCCATTAATAGATTGAGATCATGAGATTAGGAGAAAGAACAGAGATAAAATGTCATTCTCTCATTACAGCAGGTCACAAGTATGTACTTTCAGCATCTCCTGTCACCACTGACATTAACTCTGCTGACTCGCCTAAGGTAGTGCTCCACCAGAAATAAGCTGTTTATTTCTCCTTTTCAACTCTAGTACTCTGGGGAAGAAACTCTCTACTTATCGTTTACCTCTGACACTTAAGAATTGGCAATTATGTTTCTCCCTACAGGCAGAATATTTACATAAATAAATTAAAAAGTTCTGCACAAATTTGTCTCTTCTCAATTTACTTTACTTACTTAGTCTATTGTGTATGTTAGTATAAACCCCCATATACTTACATTAGGCTTGAGTTGGTTACAAGCCCCAACATATTGATTTACAATTGTGTTTAACTCCAGTTCTGGGAAATTTAATACTTTCTCCTAGCTCTTGAGATACCAAACGCACAAATGATGCACATACATACTGTGCAGGTAAGACAACCACACAAAAATAAGGTAAGTCTTTGAAATATTTATTGGAAGTCCAATACACTAGCCATTGTGCAAGAGAGTCAAGAATCAACTTAGACATCATCGGCACTCATGGAAGCAGCAGTCATGAAGACTGCATTGGTCTGTGTTGGGCTCTTTTCATACAGATTATGGTTGTTGACTTAGTTTATGGTGAAGGGGAACTATTTACACGGGGAATAGGAGTTTCTCCAACTCTTTTATCTACTTTATGGACCCTTTTCTCGCTACTGGGCTGTGTCACCCAGCCCTGTTATGAGGGTTTGTGCTGGTCCTTATCTTGTTGTGCTGTGTTCAGTCAATGTCCCTGGGGTGCCTGTTCTTTTCTGGGTAGAGATAAGGGAGAGAGGGTGTACCTGAGGAAGAGGAGAGATTAGATGGGGGAGCTCAAAGAAGTTGAGGAAAGGGAAGCAGTAGTCGGGATGTATTGTATGAAAGAAAAATAAATATTTTTTAAAAAGAAATATTTATTGGACATTTTTTGTTTTGAGAATTTCATACAGGAGTACAATGTATTTTGATCATATCCACAACCCTGTCCACACTACAATTCTTCTAGTGCCCTCTTCCCAAATCTTCCTCTCAATTTGTGTTTTTTCCTTCTATAACTATTTTCACTGGATATATATGTATATGTACATATGAATATACTTAATGTTTTCTAATACATTGTAGCACATGAAATCATGTAATTTTCAGGTAAATGGATGGAACTGTATTTCTTAGCTTAAGAATTAACTGGTTGATCATTGTCCATTTAACTGGCACTTTTGGGTTTTATGTATTTAACTTTTGAATTCCTTTTGTGTATCACATAAATTAGTCGCTTGTTTGAAGCATATTTGAAAAAGGTATTTCTCCCATTCTGGAGGGTGTCCATTCTATCAATACTTTCTTTTACTGCACAGAGCCTTTTAATTTCAATGGTCCCATTTGTCAAGATTCAGGGCTATTTCCTGTGCTATTGTGGTTTTATTTGGAAATTTGTTAGTTGTAATTACATATTGAAGCATTTGTGTTTGTTGAAAGGACTTTTTAAAAACACTGTGTTGTTGTTATTTGATACGGTCTGTGTATGTTGCTCGGGCTGGCCTGGAACCTACTATGTAACCCAGGCTACCTTAGCCTCCCAGGTAGTTAGATTACAGGTATGAACCACAACACTCTGCTATCTCTCAGAATAAACACACATACAGAAAAATAAACAATTGGTAAGTGTGCAGCCTGTTGAATGTTCACAAGCCATCGTCATCATCAGCACACCTGACCACATGTGCAGCAGAGAATCTATAGAGTGCTTCCTTTACCTGAAACCTTGAAAGTTCTAGGCTACATAAGAAAAAGAAAAAAATAGCTGAAGCTGCTAAAATCTACGGGGGGGAGACCTTTTTTTCTACCAAATTGTCAGGAAGGAAAAGAGAAGTTGGGTTTGCTTTGTTGTTGCAACTCAAACTGCAAAAGTTCCAGCACAGTGCTTGATAAATACTTAGCAGAATGAAGAAATATTAAATTACAGGGTTTCAAACATCTCCTGGGGATCTTAAAACCTATTCCCAGCAGATAAGGTGTAGGTTGCTGTATACTTACACAATACAATATTATAGAGTGTCTGAAAACATTAACTAAGCTACATGTAAAAACGTTCTCAAGAAGATATGATGTGCCGATAAATTAACGTCAAGTATGAAAACTGTTTATTTGCAAAATTTCCCTTTGATATTTTCAGGCCAGGCCTATACACAAATCCATACAGAACATCAGAATGTGAAACACAGAAAAGCATTTCTGTATTACAATATTTACAATGTTATTATTTAGGTAAGAATATAGAAGTTACAAAGGTTTAATGGAAATAGAATCACATCATTCTCACCCTTCACTCATTTTTCTCTTTCCAGGCTTTCCCAGTTACACTCTTTGATCCTCTTCCATGCCCCAACTCTAAAATTGATAGCCTTTTTCTCTTTATGTTTTTTTTAACAAACATGTGCACATTTATTCACAGAGACATGGAAGTACAATCTAGTGTGTCTATTTTTTTTATTGGTGTCAAATATGTTGTTATTGTTTTATAGACACCTACATCATATTTTCTTTTAAATCATGGATAAGCATTTTCATTCAAATATATTTCTTCATTAATAGGTATGAATGTTCTTTATTATATCACGATTCTAAATTTTCCTAGTTGGGTTTTGAATTTTAAACCTATATTTTACTCCTGGAATAAATGAAATATCATCACAATATTTTGTTTTATGCATACATCGTTGACATCTTTCCAAAATAGGAAATGTTAATCTATTTCTATAAGAATCCTAAAATAAGATAAAAAATTAATTCTGCACCTTTTCTCTGTACAACCAAAGACAAGACCTAAAGTTTTATTGCTTACAGTGTGTTAGACACTCTTCTAGCTACTTGATATATGTTAATGTATCTGGTTCTCGAAAGCAAAGAAATCCCATTGTTATTTTGAAGATGTGAAAATAAAACATAGAGTTACATAGCCTGGTCTGGACTTTGCTCCAGAGTCTGATTCTATGTGTTTAGTGGTTATTGTGCAGGGATGCTCTACAACCCGTGTATTTTTTTTAGTGACTGTAGTAAGAGGCCGCAAGTTTGTTCCCAGCTGCTCAGCCCCAAAATAATCACATAGAAACCACATTATTTGCAGTACTGTTTGGCCAATAGCTGAAGCTTATTTCTGGATAACTCGTAGTTTAAATTAACCCATCTCCATTAATTTGTGTATCACTATGAGGTTGTGGCCTACCAGATAAAATTCTGGCATCTGTCTCTAGTGGGGCTAAATGGCTTCTCACTGACTATACCTTCTTTCTCCCAGCATTCAGTTGAGTTTTCCTTGCCTACCTGTGTTCTGCTCTGTTGTAGGTCCAAAGCAATTTCTTTATTAATCAATGGTAATCACAGCATACAGAGGGGAATCCCACATCAAGTGACTATTGTACAGGGATGATATACAGCCTGTGTATTTACTGACTATTGTACAGGGAGACTCTACAACCATATGTTTAGTGACTACTATACAGGGATGCGAACTCTTTCCGCGGACGTTTCTTTCACTGTCAAGTGTTTTCACTTAGAGTCTGAAACAAGGATTCCTTATTTTCTTATTTGCTATTACATTGTGAAGATAAGCCAGTTCTTTGACGCTTTCACACACTCAGTGCATTCTGTTGGCTCTCATCCACAGGCTCTTCTATCCTTTCCTCACCCCTGTTGTGTTCCTCCTCCTTCCCACATTCATATCTGCTATTTGTTTTTGTTTTGTTTCCTGACAGTCTACTATTGACCAGGAGTCTCTATGTAGCTACTGCTTTAGAACTCTCCACTGAAGCCTGACGGACCCACCATGTGATACAGTACTGAGAGCAAGGGCAGTCTCTCCCTAGAATCCATCATTTTACACACTATTGCTTCTTTCATTATGCATTCATTTTTTCATTAAACAACACATTTAACTTTATATTTTAAAAGAAAGTCTATATGATTAAATTCCCAGTGTAATAAATTTTGGATTCATTATACAATTTTTTCTTTAATTTCTAATTTTAATGAAAGTGTTCTCTGATACATCAATATATTTACTTACTTTCTGCTTTCTCATTGCATGAATGTTCCAAACTTCCACATGCTCTAATATTTCATTATCCTCTACCATTTGACAGCTCTGAAATTTTTGCTGAAGTTTGTGATGGGATCTTTCACAGTCTCCTCTAATCACTGTGCTTATCAACCCTTATAGTGTGTGGCTTGCCTTATCCAGTAAAACTGTCCTGCTTTGCACCTTCCAGGCTGTATGTTCCATAAGCTTCCACACTAAGATTTCCTTGATGATTTTACACTAACATTCAGAGCTATCTGTGGCAGAGGGCTGATCCTTTCAGTAGGCTGCCACCAAAGCATAGCAAGAATTTTCATTTCTTTGTACTCATCTCTTAGAAGCTGAGACTTGAACACTTTTAAAAATTTAAATCACTAGGAATCAAACACTGTATTTTGCTTTGCTTTCCTTTCAATGCTATCTGTATGTTGAACATATATCATGAAGCAATTTAACCATTTGAAGGTTTATTACATTTCATTAGGTTGCCCAATCTTTCTTTACTGATAAGAAAGAAAACTCAAAAAATATATTCATATAAGTGGCTTCACAAGCTGTACCTATCTCTCACTTCTAAATTGATAAGTGTACAACCAACTAAAACTGAGAGGTCATCAGATAATTGGGTAAAAAGTATTTATCTCAGCTTGCAAAACTAAATTTATAATAATCATTTTAATTCATAGCCAACACCAACAGGAAATCTTATACTCAGAACAGCTCTTAACTTCATTGAATGCTGTCGCATCCATGCTTCAAATCTATCCTGAGTGAGGTAAGCCAGACCCAAAAAGAGGAACATGGGATGTACTCACTCATATTTGGTTTCTAGCCATAAATAAAGGACATTGAGCCTATAATTCATGTTCCTAGAGAAGCTAAATAAGGTGAATCCAAAGACAAACACATAGGCATCCTCAGGAATATTAACCTTCATCAGGCGATGAAAGGAGACAGAGACAGAGACCCACACGGGAGCACCGGACAGAAATCTCAAGGTCCAAATCAGGAGCAGAAGGAGACGGAGCATGAGCAAGGAACTCAGGACCACGAGGGGTGCACCCACACACTAAGACAATGGGGATGTTCTATTGGGATCTCACCAAGGCCAGCTGGCCTAGGTCTGAAAAAGCATGGGATAAATCCGGACTAGCTGAACATAGCGGACAATGAGGAATACTGAGAATTCAAGAACAATTGCAGTGGGTTTTTGATCCTACTGCACGTACTGGCTTTGTGGGAGCCTAGGCAATTTGAATGCTCACCTTACGAGACCTGGATAGAGGTGGGCAGTCCTTGGGCTTCCCACAGGTCAGGGAACCCTGATTGCTCTTCGAGCAGATGAGGGGGGGGGGGGGGGACTTGATCGGGGGAGGGGGAGGGAAATGGGAAGCGGTTGTGGGGACGAGGCAGAAATCCTTAATAAATAAATAAATTAAAAAAAAAAAAAGAAAGAGATGAGAACAATTAATGCTCTACCTCATTGGACTACTTTGGACTACATAGTATGGCACATATGAAAATGTTTTATAAACGCTAAAGGGCAATACAAATGTGAGGGGTTATTTTTAATAAAAACTGTAATCTGCCTTTCCAGGCACCAAAAAAAAAAAAAAATCTATATGACTGTTTAAAAGGAAGCCTGAGGGGGTAATCCTCTGCTAGCTCTGCAGGCTGTAAAGCTGGTCCTCCTAGGAGTCCTGGCTGGTATTTCTAGTGCTTCCTCTTATGTCTGTGTGTTGATGTCCCTAAAAAGGCATTTGCGGGGTTAACCACCGCTTCTCAAGTGAAATGGAATCACTCCCTAGCTCCTCTCTTATCCGACCCTAGCATCTGAGGCAGAGGAGGGGCTCCCAACCACATGCAAAAGGAGCTGGAGGAGCATATCAGCACTCTGGAAAACTTTTGGCAGCAGCTATTGCATGGGGATTGCTATGCCTTCTGAAAAGGGAGGGCAAGGTGAAGGAGGGCCAAAGGCAATGAATAAGAAACTGACTGTAAGCCTGGCAATGGTGGCGCAAGCCTTTAATCCCAGCACTTGGGAGGCGGGCGGAGGCAGGCGGATCTCTGTGAGTTCAAGACCAGCCTGGTCTACAGAGCTAGTTCCAGGACAGGCTCTACAGAGCTAGTTCCAGGACAGGCTCCAAAGCCACAGAGAAACCCTGTCTCAAAAAAAAAAAAAAAAAAAAAAAAAAAAAAAGGCTTACTGGAAAAACTAGAATTGATGACTTGAAATATAAATGTGTTTTATTTTAGTAATAATATCCAGGCAGAGTGTGACTAGATATATAGACACTGTGGAGAGTACTTAAACAAGAAGTTCAAATATCACTTCATGAGGGCTGAGTAAGCCAACATTCTACCATGTTTATATGATTTTCATTCTTTGATGCATGCCTTATAGATCTATTACCATGAATTTTTGTATACTTTTAGATTTAAATTAAACTAGATTTAAATTTTAGATTCAATAATCTTTCAATGCTTAATAGAGAAAGTATAGTAAAGTATATATTAGTATCTATTTATTCATCCATCAACTTACATATATATCTGAATAGCTTATTATTGGGTATATAACAAGATACAGTTGAATGTTTCTTGTTGAAAGTCACTTGTCCAAATCAATAAAACATCTCAATTTTATTTTATGAAAACTAAAGGTTTAGATTGGTTTATTATGCTCATAACTACCAATGAGTAAGGTACAGAATCTGACTCAGAGTAATCTAGATATAGAAGTAAGACATCTATCTATCTACCTACTTTCCTATCCATGTATCTGTTATTTCTCCTATTTATACAGTGTAATACAGTATCTAGGAAATCTTAGTAAATTTTCCCTAGACTTATGCATATTCAACATGGAAAACCTGTCGCTATTTCTGTACAAAGAGTAAAGATGCTATTAGAAGTTCTTTATCTATTAATACCATTATGGAAAATAACACTGCATATCAAAATGGTTCTAGTAGTTTGATAGATCATTAATTGTCATGACAATATTCTAAGATAGACATGCTTATGAGTCTCATCTGTGGCTTCAAGCCACAAAATATCTGGGAAGTTAAATAGTTTGGCCTATGGCTAGTCTCATACAATTTTAGGAATAGAAAACTCTTAATAACTGGTATCATACCGTGTATAATATATCTCTTAATGTTATTAAAATTATTACCAGCTACCAAAAGAGGAGATTCTAGGTGTTTTACCACAAAAATTACAAGTATGTAAAGTAATACATATATTAGTTAGTTCTGGAATACATATACATTTCATATAATATGCTCAATAAAAACATGCAACTTTAATTTGTTAGAGTGAAAAATAAAAGTTCATGTTGGCATCATCTTTCCTTGATATTGCATAGTCTGAAATAGATTCCTCAGTTTACATTTTCTTTTATCCCTAAACAGACAGTGATTTTTAACATCTTTTTTTTTTTTGATTTTCCAATTAACAATGCCATGGAAGACTGTTCACAATCTTTAGGCATAGAATTCCCGCACCTTGTTTTAATGGCCAGTTTTCTCAAACTCAGAACCTTAGCATTTCACTTCTTCATCAGAGTATATGGGCTTTATATGGATGCAGTTGAAGGCTTTCACAGCCGCAGAATGAAGCTATTAGTACTATTTATTGTACTGCTTACACTTGGTGCACGCCCTTCCGTGCAGGAAGGGAGACCTTTTAAAGCCCTGTCAAGTCTGCAGGTGTGCCAAAGGCTCCTGCTAACAGCAGGAGCAACGTTTATAGCATTTCCTCACGGCTGCTTCGGATCACTTTTCAGCATGTAAAACAAGATTTTCATTAATGGCACTAATGACAAGCTAATGGGGACAGGCAGCACACACCCAATGCCAGAGGCAGAGCAAGCGAGGCTGCAAAGAGGCCAGCCCGAACTGCTCTAAGATGAAATGCCACCGAGCGTTGATACATTTCATTTCTTCTCAGATACCTGGCAGGCCCAGGACCTTCTTGTTAAATGGGCTCCTTCATGAGCATGAGTAGATCGAGTTACAGTTTTTTCACAGAAGAACAAAATAGAAGGCAGAATAAGCTCAGGGTTCAGAAGTTTGCAAGTTACAGCAGTTACTGGCAAGAGCCTCTGAAGAATTATGAGCTGACATATTATCCTGGACATGACTGGACATTGACCCCTCAGCTCTTAATTCTCCCAAGAGGGGTGTTCAAGACTACCATTTGACCCCAGTGTCACAGAGGACCCTATGAAAGCAACAGCCCCCTCACAACTCATCACCTTAACAATACACACAATCCATTCTAGCTGGAAATGCGGGAGAACAACCATGGGCTACTGGTCTTTCCTGCTGGGAGGGAGCTCAGGTGGTTACGGGTTTCTGATCCCTAACACAGTTCTTCAGTGGGTCACCACAGGTTGAAAACAAATGTCATAAGCACAGAGAAGGCAGAAGGATAAATCATTGATTTTCTTCTCATTCTAAGATCTGCCAGCATAGGAAAAGGCAGACACACCTCCCATCATTTCCAACTCACTGGGATCTTCTTAGACAATGCTTGAAGAAATGCTGATCTTCAAAGTTTGCTTGAGCATCTGTAATATTAGAAACAATTAGCAGAGTATTTTCCACAGGCAGAGGCATACAATTAAAACTCGTCTAGATAGGCATGGCAAAAGCGACAATAGCAACATTACTTCCTTCCCATGCTAAAGCAAAGCTGGTTGGCACACCAGAAAAGTCTGGTCATTCTTGTTCTTATCAGCACCTTCCATTTCCAGACTAGGAAAGTGAGTCAGGGGAAAGCTAAAGCTGTGCAAGTTGCCAAGATCCACAAAAGGGCTTGCAACAGAGCCAGAACAAGAAACTTGGTCTCTTGATTTTCCATCGAACATCTTTCTGTTTCATATCGACTTTCTGAAAAAAAAAAATCACTTGAATTGTGCTTGCTAAAGAGACTGTGTAGCCACCTCAGGTTCTTTGGTAGCATAGGGGGTTGGGGGCCATTTCCAATTTAGTAGCTTAATTGTTCTACTTATTTGTTCACCTGACATTCTCTTGCTATTAATTTGTATAAAATGATCACTTTTATGTCAATGCAGAGAATTGCAGATTTGCCATACTGCAATAATTTACATGTTCCGGGGCACGGGATTATCAGTTTTAGCATTCTTTTATTCTTTTCTTTCTGTTCATTTAGACTTTGTGCTGTCTTTTACAAAAGTTGGCTACCAAATAGTTTGCAAAATGCTTCTCTGGGGTTGGTGAATTGTGAGCTTTGTATGTAAGAATGCTGAAAAAAATATTCTAAGAATTTATTCTTGATTTTTTTTTGTTTTGTTTTTTTGTTTTTCGAGACAGGGTTTCTCTGTAGCTTTGGAGCCTGTCCTGGAACTCCCTTGGTAGACCAGGCTGGCCTCAAACTCACAGAGATCCGCCTGTCTCTGCCTCCCAAGTGCTGGGATTACAGGAGTGCGCCACCACTGCCCGGCTTAAGAATTTATTCTTAGACTTTGCAATTAGATTGCATGCTATGGGAATGGATGTTTCCTGAAGACCTAGAATAACTTAAGATCCAAAGTCATTGGTTAGTAATGACTGAGAAATAGGATGGGTACTTACAGTCTTCCTTGTCTGCTTACTGAGTTTAGAATGTCAGATAAGACAACAAAGACAAATATTTTGTGTAATATTGCAGGTTAGATATAGGTATAGACATATTATTAAACTGCATTGAAATAAGTATTAATATTATAATTTGATCTATACACATATATACATAAAAAATTTCAAATTTGTACTTTTTAAAAAATCAGGCAAAAATAGTAAAGGAAATTATATGAGAAGGAGTGGGACAGTTCACGTTGTCCATGTGAGCAAGCCATGCTAAGGTGACCAAGTAAGAAGCATAAATACAGATTTGTTTATTGTATAAAGAATTGGATTAATTATTGCTATTTATATACTTTATTTTTATATGTTATATATTTATGTACACAGATTACTTATTACACATTGCAATTTATCCCTATGCATAGGAATAAATTATGTAGATATATATGTATTCAAAATCTTTGCAAGGATGGAGAAGAAGAAATAGGAAGAGGGGATGGGGCATAAGAAAGGATAATAGAGGGGGTGATTTTTACCAAAGTGCATTAAGCACACATAAGAAACTGAGAAAATGAAGCCCATCTCCTTGTACAATTAAATAGCACTAATTAAAATTTGCTCATGTACATCTTAACCCCTAGAGGCTCTCTATATTCTTGATTCAGAGGACATCCATTCTGAGGTTAAGACAATGAAAGTAATTGGTTTTGCTCCAATGAAACTGTAATGGAGATTTTTATTTCTATAATAGGGTTCAAGAATAAAATAGTTATGTTCTATACTGGATTGCCATGCTGCCTACAAAATAATTGTGCTTAGTTTGAGGCTTTTTCTTTCCATTAAAAATATAATGTACATTCTTTTAAAAGTATCCATTTATTTTTTTTTCCTTTTTTCCTTTTTTCTTTAGCATTGCTGGGGATTGAACCCAGAAACTTGCATATGCTAAGCAAGTGCTCTACTACTGGGTTATGTCTCCTGATCCTTCATAGTTCATAAATAGCTGGATGCTGATAACAATGCTTTATAATTAGAAGGTAAGTTACAGATTCAGAGGCTGAGTGACCGGCTACAGATTACACAATTACCTTCCCATGGTTGTTATTTAAAGACTAGGCAAAATCACCAGGCCCTATTAAATACATATGATTTAGTCTAGTATGAGAGATGTTAAATCAGCCAGCCTGAATCTGGCAGTTAATTTTAGGAAGCTCTCTGATTGACTAGGGTGTTTTATTTTACTTTATTTAATTTCAATTTATCATATTAAGCATTACTTCTAAGCACATATTAAAGATGTTTCAGGTTGGGGAAAGAATTTGAATGAGTCCACTTTGTCAAGGTTCTCCCCTGTGTGGATGATTGTCATCTAATGCTGGGAGAGTCTCTGTTAAACCAGAGTTGGAGAAAAGAAGGGTGTGCTTTTTCCCCCTTTGTTACTGCTGAGCAGCCACATGCCTCAACTGTCTTAAGATAAGATTTATATCATCAGGCCGGGCGGTGGTGGCGCACGCCTTTAATCCCAGCACTTGGGAGGCAGAGGCAGGTGGATCTCTGTGAGTTCGAGGCCAGCCTGGTCTACAAGAGCTAGTTCCAGGACAGGAACCAAAAGCTACGGAAAAAACCCTGTCTCAAAATAAATAAATAAATAAATAAAAAATAAAAAAAAGATTTATATCATCAGGTCCCCTTATTCTCTGATCTGTTAACCTGTGCTGAAATACTCCACCAATTTTCTTGGATCTTAGCTTACATAGAGGAGATTATAGGACTTCTCTATCACTCGTGACCAAAATCAGTCATTGAAAACTTTGTTGGTAGGTTCTGTTTTTCTAGAGAATCCTAAATAATACATTGGCATAGTATTCAGAAAGTGTTCCTACAAAATTTCTTCTTTAGGCACTTTAATATATTCCAAGAGTCAAAAAATCTTGACCTAGATATACCTTCATCACAAGGAAACAAGTTAACTTGTAAGGAAGTTGACATGTCTTGTCAGTTTTCCAACTTTCATGGAATTGTTTATGAACTTGAAGTAGGCTGTGTAGATCTCATCCCTGAATTGTTATCTTCTTTACTAATTTTCCCACATTGCTTGTGATATCATGTTTAATTAATTTGTCTGTGCCTGCTTGCTTCTTATGGGATTACAAAAACAAGAACTGGTAGAAATACTGCTGTATTGTCTTTGAGGGAACTTTGGAACAGATAAATCAGATGACTGTTTATGACTGTAAATTAGGCTGCTATGCCAAGGCAACACTCATTTATTCTCAAATTTTAATTGATTATTGATCCCCATAACAATTATTGACCCAATGCCAAAAAGAACTTTCTCTTCACAACTAAGACTGATAGCAAGAGCCATCTATGTGTGAAACACAAATATTTAGAAGGCAGCTTGATAAACATGCCATATATACTTAATAATGTCTTGTCACTTAAGCCAATGATTTAAGTTGGTACAGATTTTTGTGTGGTGTGTAATACAAACCACCAGTCCTCTTCTATGGAGAAAGTTTTAAATCCAACAGATAGCAGATTGCACCCATACCATTAGTGCCCTTGTTACACCAATGGGCTTCTTGGATATTCATAGTGTAGAATATAGGAGCCATAAGTTAGAAGTACTGTCTGGAATAATGTTTTCTAAGCAGCCTGTCTAGCACCTATCAAAATTATAAAAGCTAACCAGCAAGAAATGGGCACCCATGTCAGTGCCAACTTGATTTCTCTGTCCTTCACACCACATAAAATGTATGGCACCTTCATCAATAGTTTCAGCATCCAATGTTCAAGCAATTGCAGTGGCAATAGTCTTTGTGATTTGTATGATTTCAGAGATTTTACTTTCATTGACATCCCATTGTATTTTCACCTAACTACTTTTCCTATCCATTTTGGGTTCCTTTATATTTGAAATTATTAAAGGTTGTTTTTAATCTTCTTATGGATCTTTTTAAAGATATGTATCACATACAAAGGTTAAAATTATATAGTGAAATGAAAAGTAACAATAGTTTTTTAAAAAAAAAAACCTGGGACTATGGGTGGACAAGGTCTCTGAAGTTCTACTAATGCCCATTCCAAATAACTGGCAACTTCCTCAATATTCAGTGGTGACAGGGATATAAATATAAGCAAGGTCCAACACCATAGAAAGATTCCATTATTTGTAACATTTGCTTTGTCGAAAGAAAGATGTTTGGTACAAAGGTGGGAATGGGGATATTCCCTTATTTAGCTGTATAATCTGAAGTCATTCTCCATAAACTATGCTACCTCCTTATGATGAGGCACTACTCTGGGTCTCCTCCATATCTCCATTCAAGGCAAGCTTTGTAATGTGAGCATGTAGTGCTTGGGCCAACTCAACACCAAGAGGGAGTGCTGCCTCATTCTATCGTGCTTTATGAGCTGATTTCCTGAGCATGAACCATTCTATGCATGGTTCCCATCTCTCCAATAGCCACCATCTTGCTACCCAAAGGAGCATAGTACAACTGTCATTCCCAATAGACTTTTTGCATGGAAGAATAGCATACTTGAGAGAATAACTCCTACCTGTACCACTGGTGAAATGTGACCTTTTAAAATCTCCCAGATGTTCACAAGCACTGAATTTGGGCTCTTATAATTTTCCTCTCCTAAGAACTCTTACTCAGCATAAATACTGACTTTTTTTTTAATTGAACTTAACAGAATCCCTTATCTGCTTTTCTCTTGTTTTGTTTTGTCTTTGTCATTTAATCTTGTATGACCTAACAACTTCTGAAACGAATTTACTTGCCTTTTTAAATAATTCAGACCCAATGGGGCCAGTCTTAACTCATGTCCCATCATTGGGGGTCAGCAAGCCACTAATGTTCCCATATCAAAGGTTCTGCTGAGTTACCTTCTTTATTTTTAGTGTTCCTCTCAACACAATCCTATCCAGTCTTTGATATTAATGGGAATTGGGGCCCACAGTTACCAAGTGTCCCCAGTGAACCATGAGAAAGACTGGTTTTCTCCATATTGCCTCATACTATGCAGATTTTGTCTCAAGAAAGAACATATAGTCATATCACTTGGCATCTCTGCTTTTGTGATATAACTAAAATATAACTATATAGGCTCACAGAGATGAAAGTGGCATGTACAGGACCTACATGGGTCTGCAATAGATCTTCTCCATATATGTTACTGTGGTTAGCTTGCTGTTTTGTGGGACTCCTAACCGTGGGGATGGATGTGTCTCTGACTGTTTTGCCTACTCTTGAGACTCATTTCCTCCTATTGGGTTGTCATGTCCAACTTGAGTATGTGTTCTTTTGCCTTGTCTTATTATATCTTGTTTTGTCTTCTTTGGTTGTTGTCTCTTAGAGGCCTGCTCTTTTCTGAAGGGAAATGAGTGGGATTAGAAAGCTAGAAGGATTAGAGGGAGGGGAAATGTGGTATGAGGAGAATCTATTTTTAATGAGAGAGAGAGAGAGAGAGAGAGAGAGAGAGAGAGAATTTTCGATTTGCCTGTGTATTCTGCAGCATCATGAGCTAGAAGCAGACTAGAAAAGGCACTTATTTCATGTTTAAAATTTTTTCAATTCAGTCCCCTCAGAAGAAGTATATTCGCTGCCTATCACCCTTTCCTGTGCAGGGTCACTAGTAATGTCTTTGTCTGTATGCTGTATCATGGATTTTCCTCTTCTTTTATATTAAAGGTTGCAAGTGTGAGGCATTATATCTTCCTAGCTATCTCTCTCCTCGTTGTCCAGTTTTTCTTAAAAGTTTCAAGTTTTGATATCATAAAAGACTTCGTTAGCACACACCTAATTTATATTGTTTCTCTATAAAAAATGACCAACCAATGCATTCTCCTTTCCATCATTTTCTTTTTCTGAAATATCGGAAATCAGTATGAAGGACAGAATCTATGCATTTTTTCCTATTGTTATTACTCCCTTACACAGAAGTTCATTGAGCCTGCTTACTATTGCATCTCTTAGAGGTTTTCAAGAATGACAATATCGGGGGCTGGAGAGATGGCTCAGCGCTTAAGAGCACTGCCTGTTCTTCTAGAGGTCCTGAGTTCAATTCCCAGCAACCACATGGTGGCTCACAACCATCTGTAATGAGATCTGGTGCCCTCTTCTGACCTGCAGGTATACATGTAGGCAGAACACTGTATACATAATAAATAAATAAATCTTTAAAAAAAAAAGAATGACAATATATTACTTAGGCCATTGGTTTTTTGATAACATCATTACACGCTCATGTGGTGGACCACATTCATCAGGAAAGCATGACACCCCACACCACAAAGAGGAAGACAGACACCCTGGGATGCAGTCAAGTGTACTCCACCTTTAATCCTAGCACTCAGGAGGCAAAGACACATGAATCTATGAGTTCAAGGAAATCTTGGTCTACAAGAGCTAGTTCAAGGACAGGCTCCAATGCTACAGAGAAACCCAGCACTCCCCCCCAAAAATCAGCAAAAAGGGTAACAAATGACTCAACTTCAGTTGCATGTCTTGTAGAGAAGAACTATAAAACTGTCTACAGCAAAGGGTACACTATCCCATGGTATATGGGGAAATGTAACCATATTAGGATTATCGCTGCAAATTCTCTACTTTCAGATGTATCAATCTTATTTGCATGTCTTATTGTCTGGAGCAGGAGTGATACCATGCTCCTTCCAGACGTGTCTTTGGCTCTGTTACTCCCTATTTGAGCTCTAACTGTATTATGTGATTTTTTCCTGTGGAGATATGAACCAATTTATATTCATCTCAGATAGAACATTGATGACAGATTGAAGAATAAATCAACTTGAGTCTAGCTTGGCAAATAATTTAGCTTATGTGCCCACTTATAGGGAGATAAATGAGGTAGGAGCAGAACTGGTAACAAGGTACAGAAGTTGCATCAGTGGGGTTCCCTCCACAACTTGTAGACAGTTCTATGGAAGAGCCTTTTCTCTTCTTGCAACTGTGAGTTTCAGAAACTTCTTAGAGAGTTTTGGGGTCCTTCCATTCCTCTATATAGGAAATATTCCATTACAAAGAAAATAGTTGCACAATAGCATGACAGAATTTTAGTCTTAAGGAACACACCTAACTATGTCAAACTGTATATAATAGAGAGAATGTACACTAAAATATACTTCAAATATGCATTGGCTACTTTAGCTTAGAGTGAGTAATGAGTCACAACCACCCACAACTAGCATTAGTCCTTTCTGATTTCCAAGAACTGTTTTTATACTCCCTAAATTCATAGGAACAGTCCTCTTATGTCCCCACTGTTAAGTAAATGACAGATCTTTTTCGAAGTACCACACTTACTATAATATTCCTATGATATCAAGTCTGCATTTCTTGACCTTTCCAACCTAGCTGACATCTATCTCACCTTGTCAAATTATAGGTGTTGCCTTGTGAGCTATGGGGGGAGCAGCTAGGTTCACACTCTTGCATCTTTGTCTTCTGCATACTGCAATTACTTAATTTTTAGCAATAAGCCAATGCAAAGTCAACATCAAATTTATGAAAAGCCTTTAATTTCCTATATTTAAAAAGAACTAAACAGGAACAGTCCTAACTGAATGGCGTAGCATTTCTTCAAAGTCTTTGGATTTGATTTTTTGTAAATGAAAGAAAGTGGTCTAGATAAATCCAAATGTCCAACTGGGAGTCACAAAAATGACCTCAATATAAACATTTGGAAGTTAATATACATATTAAAATGTTGATACTTGAAATACTTATACTTCTATTTATTCTATGGGCATTTCACATGTGCATGCAATGTATCTCAATCATATTCACCCCACTACCTTCTTCTACCTCCTCCAGGATCCCTCCGCAACAACTCCCTTCCATGGTCATAACCTTTTGCTATTTAATGTTTCTATAACATCGGGGCTATATCCTAATCTATTCTATCCGATAACAAGAAGTGTGTATATGGGCAAGTCTTCACCATTATTCTGTGACTCAGGCACAAACAACAAACAAAGTCAGTAAATCTTTACAGTTAAAAGGAGTTTAAGGATCAAAACAACCTCAGGGGATACAGAGAGAATAAAAGAAAAATGGTAAAAAAAATGGGAGGGGAGGACTGCAATTATAATCTTTTAGTCTCAAAAGATTACAATATTAATATTGAAATTACACTCTTAATCCTCAGTAGAACCTCCAGGGAGGAGGATTTTAACACAGACTCATGACAGGATCCAAAAACGCCTTTAATCTTTGCTGATTATCATTTCTTGTAATATAAAATGATACATATAAAAGTGTCCTACAGTCTTCAAGTAGAATAAGTAGTATGAACTGAGTAGCTTCAAAGTCCTTGGGAAACAAAAGTATGCTATGGCTGAAAGACAGGAGACACTAGATGAAGACCTGTTTGCCTCACTGGTTGCGTACTGAGGAAAAGAAAGACTTGAAGTGTCAGAGACATAGGTTCTATTAGATTAGCCAGAGGACCCTGCTCTGTCCATAGACACTATGCAGAGAAGAAGAGAAGACACATCCTGCTGATACTGAAAGTGGAGACCAGGACTTCTCCCATGAAGCTTCTCAAACCCTTCAAGGTAGGAAGTTATTAAGACAGCAAACATTAGGTTCATTGAATTTGTAATTCTTTATTTTAAAAAATAAGGTCAAAAAAATAAAAAAAAATTATCAAAAATCAAAAACTCTCCATGAAAATGTTCTCTATGCTCAGTGCAATGTCTTGTGTTTAATTCCCAACATTGCAAAATGCAAACAAACAAACAAATAAATAAATAAATGAAATCTTGAACTATCCACTACCCATATACATGAATGACATAGCATTGCTTTTTATCTCTACATATACATATATGTTATCTGTCCAGATATCTTTATTTATATGAATTTATGTATTTAAATTTAGAAACATTAAATTATCTAAAGCTTTTTATAATTAAGTTTTAGATACAACAACTCTTCATAAATGCTTCACTGTGAATATCCCTCTGCTAATGTGGTGATTTTCTTTATAGAAGCCAAACTAATGTTAAATCCAGAGAATTTTACAAAAATTCAATATTATTATCTAATATATGGTCCAATCACATGCTATCAGTTTTCAAACTAACATATTTCACAATATTTTCTCAGGGCAGTTTTCCACTCAGGTCCATGCAGTGCATTTAATTTTTATGTTGCTTAATATCTTTTAGTATGGGACAGTTCCTAGACCATATTTATCTTTTAGATCATTAATATATAAAGAATGTAAGATGATTAATGTACATAAATATCTTCTTGTCTCAACCCTCATCAATATTTAGGTTTAGTTTAATCTTATTTTAACAAGAATTATAGTAGATCCAAACAACTTTTCGTTAGCACATAGTACCATAGGTTGGCAATTTGAATTAAGTAGTGCTATACTTTCACACAAGCACAGTAGGAAACATAATTTAAAAATGTTCTTCTACAGTTCCATGTGGCCAGACCAGATCACTGATCTGATGGACTAGAAAATGGCCAAAACCAGAAGAGAGGTCTTGTAATCTCATATCACAAGAGAAGACTTCAAGCTAGTGGATTGTTGGGGTTTGGTCAGTTGTGATTGTGACATGAGGACTAAAAGGAAGAATGCCTACCTAAAAACGTAAGCCAAATGCCTTTGGAACCTTGAAAGAGCAGCTCAAAGGGAGAGGGTGGGGTACAGAGAGTACCCTAAGTACATGATACACATGAATACAAATGTCAAATAAAACACTTAAACAAAACTATGTTTAGAAGCTTTCTCCAAACAAAAGTAGACCAATAGGCATTTTACCACCAGATCTCTTACTAAAGTGAACTCAAACAGACTGATGGAGGAGATTTAGAACCACATGTGATGGCTTCCTTTTGATAATGAATTCTACTCCCACCCTCAAAAAGAAACCTGGAAGCTGCCTTGTGGCTCTGTTCCATGATCAAGCATGTGATAATAGTCACCGCCACCTTTGTTCCACATCCACAGGCTTTGTAAAGCTACTTTGGGACTTTGGGACTCTCTCTTAAGAGTAGAGTCAAATTCCCCATCTCTTTCATGGAACACAGGATTTACTACGTTGGACTTTTCCAGAAAGCCCCAATATGCAGCACAATTGAAAAATTTTAAATATAAAGAAATAACCACAAGAAACTTCTCTTGATAGGCAAAATCAGATAGAAGGACAATTGAGATATTTGTAGAGAGAAGACTTCAATGAAATCTTTAAAAATAGTTCTGCATGCTTCGGTAAACATACCCTAAGCATCTACACATTTATTTCAGAACATCATATGGTTTTAATTTCTCAGCAGGATCTTGACAAATCTTCAGTCCTGAGATGAGGAAGTAAATCAGAACTATAGAACATTTAGATCATGTTCATACATTGAAGTACCTTATTTTTATCAGTAAAATCTGGTAGTGAAAAATATTTCTGCCTATAAAGAGTTTTCTAGAGATTGTCATCTTTTTTACTTGAAACATCTTCTACTTTATATCATGTAAAATATTCGCAAACCTACAACAGTCAGGATCTGATTATTAGTAATGGAAGTTCAATACGGCAAAGAGCTCTTTAAGTATTTTCTTTTTTTTTCTTTTTTTTTCTTTTTTTTTTTTTTTTTGGTTTTTCGAGACAGGATTTCTCTGTGGCTTTGGAGCCTGTCCTGGAACTAGCTCTGTAGACCAGGCTGGTCTCGAACTCACAGAGATCCGCCTGCCTCTGCCTCCCAAGTGCTGGGATTAAAGGCATGCACCACCATCGCCCGGCTCTCTTTAAGTATTTTCAAGTCAATTTTCTGAGTGGGAGCATCTAATGATGCAAATTTTAAACAATAACATTTTTAAGATAAAATAAGCCATACCTGAGTAATGATGCTTCCTTGGAAAGTTTTTGCTACTTACACTTATATTTTCATAATAGTATAGGGTATTTCTCTCAATTCTGGACTTTCATGAAGTAAGAGAGTATAATCTGTGGGACACACTCATAGTATTGACTAATGATTACTCTGCAGTCACAAAACTTCCTAAAATAGCCCATCTAATTTCAAAGACTACCAATATTACAGCAAAAGTATCCGCAGAAATTAAGCAAGAAATGGGAGAAATGAAAACAACTGTTCTTCAAAACAGAGCTACTATAGATTGATTACCTGTTACTTAACCATCATCTTGGTTGTTAGCAATTTACTGAAATGTGCTGTCTTAATATCTCTGATTTCTCTCTTACTATTGACAACCAAACTGATGATCTACATAAAGAAATAGACAAAATCTCTCAAAAAATTTAGACTGGTCAATATGGTTAAAATTATTCTTCCCCTTCACTGGCCCTCTAATATTATTTCAACTAATTATCATAATCAGGCCCTGTGCTTGCCAATGCGTCACTAACTTGATAACTGTGAGATAAACAATTCAAGAATCATTGCTGCTTGGCAGCATTATTAAGACATCCCCCTGTCAAGGAGCTGACAGGGAAACATAAATCGGGGAATGAGGAACCTGTCTTTGGAAGGTCGGAAGTGTCTATTTACTGTGAGAGTTGAGTTGCCGCTCTTTTCCCTGGCACCTGACCTTGGTTTGTTTTTTGAGAATATCCTTACTATCCCTGACCCTCCCTGGCCCCTCCCTAATCACATGGTAAGCACATGATTTGTTTTAAAAAATTATTGTATGTATTTTCAGTACATGATTTTTTTTTAAAAAAAAGAATTGTATTACCTTATTCTCTCCCTTCTGTAAAACTACTTGTGGTTTTACTAAGCAAAATGTGTCCAAGATGAACTCAGGGCTGCTCTCTTTAACTTGACTTAGGAAGCAGTTGCTGGCCAGCTCTTGGGTGCACTCCAATAAAAAATCAAGCTTACTAAAAAAGATAAAAGAAGGGGGGAAAAAGACCTGAACATTGATCCTCAAATTTTTATAACACTCTCTTCATTAATTTCATTTCTCTGAGCATTTACTTTATTTTCTTCTGTTTCCATGTCAATGATCAACTCATTTTACAAAGATGATGAAGCATTTCTCAAAAGTTGAAAATGGCCAGATTAGACTATTTTGAGTTCTGAGTTGAAAAGTTGCATTTTTTTCAAAAAGTGGGCTCTCCTCACTAATCTTGTGCTTCACCAGTCCATGAAACCTTTCAGTACTGAGTCACATTTTATGAAGTCCTGGATCTACTCTGTTGCCCACAGGTCATTCTTGACATTCAGTTAGCCATGGCTAATTCAATGACTGATTTAGCTAAATATGCAAGTCAATTTATGTAACACGAAAAACAGAAGCAACTGGAGCCATCAGATACAGAGATCAACTGTGTACCTAACAGATCATGTTAGTTCTGACTCGGTCCTGTTGTTTTAGCCCAATAACTGCAAATGACTCAATTATTATGCAATTATTTTTCTCTTGTTCCTCTAAACCTAGACTTAACATGGAGTCAGCCTTTTCATTCAACACATGGGTCGCTTTAATATGCATGTTATTACAGATGTTGGAATCACAAAGATGAATAAGCTAAATCCTTCCTTCTAAGCATTCAACTCAAGGAGGAATGTAAGAACCACGTTTCCCTGGTGTGGTAGTTAAACTAACAGAAGCAGGTACAGGGAATTATGGAAGCCTGAAGGAACGGAGCTAATGGCTCTGGGAGGTCAGGCAAGGTTTCCTCTAAAACAGAGCTCCAGTTGACCCCTAAGGGATGTGGTGCTGCCTAAAGAGATCACAAGAAGAGAACAGAGCAAACCTGAGAAAGAAGGGCTGAGTGTAGGGAGGAGCACAACTACAGGTTGTTTACATCTAAGTTCAGAGCACTTAGTGGCAGCACATGGGGGCAAAGGTAACTTCACCGGGATAACTGAAGTTGTAGTGGTTGCCTTTCATGTATGTTCTTGGGAAGTCTGTCCTGCCTGATCTTAGTTATCTTGGCTTCTTTTCTAAATCCCTTAACAAATGGCAAGTCTTCAGTACCATGCCCCTCTTCTAAAAGAAGGTCTCTGCATACTTGTTCTTTTTTCACAATAATTGTTGTTTTTTTTTTCTATTCAAAGGGATTGGGCTTTCTCAGCCTATTCCAACCTCAATTCAGGAGAAGGTTTTCTAATCCTTTCACTTAAACCTAGTCAGACTTTTTCCATTATTAACTAATCCTATAGCAATCTCACATTATCTCCACCCTGATAGGTGAAATTCCAATATCCATAATATCCCAACTGGGACACAGTTTTTATATCTGTATCTCCCTCACTTTTCTTACTGCCTTGTGCACCATTTTCAGAAACATACAAAGACAATCACTGGGGTGTTTTAAATTATCACAGATAATTAGAAACAGTAGAGTTATTAAAACATTACAATAAACTCATATTTGAAAACACATAAATTCATATTTAATAAATGTATGAAACAAGTTCTATGATGTTGTATAAAGGCATGAAAGCATCCCATGATGTGAACTTAATTTTAAAAAATGTGCTAAAAACTGTTTCAAAAACATTCATGTACACACAAACCAAACACCACTCATGAACATATACACACATGAGGAATGAGCACACACGTATACACCACACATAAATACATGCACACCACACATGAATGCATGCATGCAACACAAAAGAAGAGAAGATAGAAGATGCAAGCATTTTCCTCCCTCAATTTATATATAAGGTCTCTGAATAATTGTATTATTGGTATTTTCTCTTATGTCTGTTTGAAATTTACATTTCTTTTTCCAAGGTAAAACAATACATTATTTGCTTGACTTTAATAAAATATTTTAAAGCTTCAGAAAGTTGTAGGTAATGATCTAATAACAGCTAGAAAACTAAAAGACATGACTAGTGTCAGGCAAGGTGTGGGAAGCCTTGTGTTGAATCCAGAACTCTAAGGCTCTGCTTCAAGCCCAGATTTTCATTCTACAGGCTGCTTATCCCTTTATGTTAAAAAACACTCTACCCTTTTATCATATCATCTTTTCTGTCCTACTTTAAAGCTAGATGTAGGTGAAAGAAGGAATCACTTCAAATTCAACTTGTGGTCACTGAAGAATTTCTCCACCCACTTTGATTGCAGGAGAAATATTTCAAATTTCCCTCTGTTCTTAAGACAAAGTTTTTGACATGTTTCAGAGCTATACATAGACTTTATATATTTTGGTAGTTGATGATCTATAGGTAAACCAATATAAATAACATTCTTTAAGGATTTTTCTAAGAATTTTATTAGGTCTATGGCACAGTGTCCCTCTGAATACAATGAAAATTTTCATCAGTACTCTTCAAAAACAGAGGCATGCTAATTTGATTAACTAAAATAATTTGAGTAGTTATACTGGCATTATTTTTTTTCCATTCAGCTTCAACGTCAATAATAATTTATGTTGGCTTTTTATTGGAGACCAACACATTATTGGACTATTTCGTAAGAAATACTCACCTTTGAGCCATAAATTTAGACTTTTAAGAAGTGACAATTTAGTCCTGTAAATACAATGATGGACAAGAGGTGTGAGATGTCCTTCTGGATACTGCAGATATGCATTGCTTTTATTGGTTGATGAATAAATTTATTCCAGTCAATGGCCAGAAAAACTATAGCCAGCCAGGAAATCCAAACAAAATTGGGAAAGAAGGAAGGCGGAATTGGGGAGATGACATGTAGCTGCCAGAGTAATATGCCAGAGCATCACTGGTAAAACACAGATTCATGGTAATATGAAGATTATTAGAAATGGGTTGTTTTAATTGTGAGAGCTAGTCATCAATATGCCTGAGCCAGTAGCCAAACAATTGTAATTGATTTTGAGCCACTGAGTGATTATTTCATAAGAGCCTGTGGGGACCTGTGAGTGGGAAAGAAACTGGTCCCAGTGGGACAGAGAAAATCATTCAGCTACAGACAAGAGTAGAACTGCTGTAGAAAGTAGCTGGAGTTGAGATCTTGATTTTGTTCTAACTGAGGTAGATGGAATCAACCAACCTCAATACCCTGCACTTGGAAGAACTTTTTCTGTTTGGCTGTGTTGTACAATGACACTTTCCCATGTCTAAGTGGAGGCCAGCTCTTTCCTTCCTTCATGCTTTCTCTGTTCTAACATTTTCCTAATCATTGACATTGTCTCTTGCTACCACTGGGTCAGAACTGTAAGGAAAGATGATCAACCACGAAGAACTTGTAAAGCTGTTAACTATATACACGTTTCTATGAAGAGCTCCCTTTAAGAAACATGTATTGAATCCCTTTCTTCTCATTCCTCTTTTGATTTTAAGTAAGTTCTCTCTATGTAGTTCAACTTAGAATGAAATTTCTTATGTAGTCAATGTTGACCTCAAATACATGATTCTTCTGCCGCTGTTTCCCAGAAGTTAAGATTGCAGGCATGTTCCAACATATGTGACATTCTTATACCATGTATTTGTGCCTAGAAATTCTGACAAGATGCTTTATCTCTGTAGGGGTACAGCCATGTCTAGGATCCCAAAGCTTCAGACCCATGGAAAAATGACAAAGGCTTCTCTCTTGGTAGAAGTGTGGATATTTATAGTATGCACAGAAAATTTCTATCAAAGCTTTCTACCAAAAGGTGTTTGCAACCTGAAGGTGGCTTCCCTATAGAGACTGCTCCTACAGAAATCAGAAAAACTTGTCTTCTTGTTCATCTGTGAGTCATAACCCCAACTCCCTGTCCAAATGTATATAACAAACACACTGAGCTTCTGAGATGTTGTGGCTACTCCATCAGAGAGCCAGCCAGTCCTACAATCCTAGTTTTTTGTGTGTCTGTGTGTCTATCATTTCTTCATTCTATCATACCCAGTCAGGTCACATTCCTAGAGCTATGCAGAGAACAGCATACCTCCAAGGAAAAAAGTCAGTTCTTTAACAACCACAATTTACTTTCACTTTCCCCAGGAACTTTTTTTTTTTTTTTGCTGCCTCATCTCTGAAATTCTCATATATTTCTTCACCTATGGCACACAATCATTAATAATTAAACATTAATGGTCTAATTCAATTATTGAATTTTACAGATTAAGGAAATTTATCCAGAAATTTCAGTTGGCTAAAGATGAAACTCCTACTAACAAAAGGTGTAAGCTGGAATTAGAGTTTGTTTATTCTTATTATTATGACCTAGCTGGTTTAAAGATTCAGGCATCATTCCTTCAGGGTTGTACAACAAAGCTATTTTTAAATATTGTCTCCAGCTGTGATATACTAACCATTCCCAAACTGCCACCCCATCAGTGAGACTCTACCATCATCACTGCAGAAGTCAAGTCCTACTAATGGGTTTGCATATTGGAATAGGATGGCAGAAACTGATGATTATCAGTACTTAGCTGTCTTCGACACGAGTTCATAAATACCATTTGTATATTTGTCTGGTTGTAGGAAAAGTAATTATAAATAATGTAAGAGCATGCAGCTTTAAAAGATAATTTTAAGGTAAAAAACACCTTCACCCTCTACCGCTTTCTTTTTCCTAAAATATAGAGAGAGTAAAACACTTAATTCTCTCTCTGTCTCTCTCTGTCTCTGTCTCTGTCTCTTTCTCTCTGTCTCTCTCTCTCTCTCTCTCTCTCTCTCTCTCTGTTTTTCTCTCTTCTAGATTCTTGAATGCCACTGGAAGCAGAAGCATATAGGAGACCAAATAGTATGTTACTTATTTTACTCTATTCCCAGTTCTAACCTACTGCCTTATCCATAAAATCAGGAAGCTTAATTAATGACAGATGCCTATATCCTATATCCTACCAAGATCTTAAATCCAATTCTCATTAACCTGGTGGAGAAACTTGCCAATTTTCTATAATATACTCAAGAGCATACTCTTGAATACTCATGAAACTACTAAACATCAAATAGTAACACCCGTGGACAAAATTAATTTCTCACCATGATGGGTAAAAACAATGTGGTATGGGTGTGGTATAAGTGACATAAATTCTTTCTAGTGTGATTCTATCCTACTCTGAAACTGCCTACGTTATGTATTTTCCATCATTTAGAAAAAGAATATCAGGGGAATGTACTTCATGGCCAAGTGAATTCCACAGATCATTTAAACAGAATATCCATGTCCTGTCTGTTTGGAGTTAGAGGGATTCTAGCTCACCTATTCCTCCCTAAGAGCAAGTGTCCTTCTAGACACCAAAGTAAGTTTATCACAACTCCCAGTGTGATGTGCTGGATAGGCCATGATCTGTACAGTGAACCAGAGGTTCTTTGAAAAACAACTATTTCATCTTGTGTTATAACCCTAATACTGAAAGAAGAATAACTGTAGCATCTACTTTAAGTGGGAAACTCATGCTAGGCATACATCATGAGTGGCAATACTATTCCTTGCCTCTTAGAGTCCATGTCTGTAACTGGAGGATTCTCCACCACCTGAAAGTTATCCAATAGCCACTCTGAGGCTTAATATTGATTATAATTGCTTAATCAATGGTTCATGCTTCTTTCTGGCTAACTCTTACATATAAATTAACCCATTTCTATTAATCTATGTATAATCACACAGCCCGTGTCTTACCAGTAATACTCCTCCTACAGCTGCTCATGTCTCCCTGACTTTGCCTTCTTTATCCCTGTATCTGTTTGTATTTCATGCTATATTCTGCCCTTCCATAAGCCAAAGTAGCTTCTTTATCAACCAATGGCAATAAAACATATTTACAGCACACAGAGCAACATCCCACCTCACATCTCAGTGTAATACTTATCCCTTGGGTGTAGCCATCTTTTCTACTGCATAAAGAAAAAACACAAAAAACATGGGTGGACATTTCCTGAGTTAAGTTATAAAAAAGACTTTCTTCCACCTTATGCCCAAGTCTCAGAGAAAGAGCAGAGAGGGGGCAGAGAGAATGAAATTCCTTGTTCTGGGAAGAACAGAGTGTCATTTGTGAGTACCTTTACAAAACAACCAATAAATCAATGAGTCAAGGAGGTGCTTCTAACTTGTAACTGCTAACAAGGAGTACTGTTGTAGGATATTTGATCACACTGTGAGCACCAATTCTGCGTTATTTATGGGAAACATATTTCTAACTGTGGTATGGCTCAGCCCTAGCACATACCTTTAATCCAAGAGCTTTCTGCTTGAATATTGTAAGCAGAGTTAAATCAACCATAGCTCACGAGGCAGAGCAAAAAAAACAGTTGAAAAAAATAGGGTGTAAGAAGAAGTCAGGAGGAAAGAGACAGAGCTACATAGGAAGCAGAAGGGAGGGACATCTGATTGGAGTTTTGTTTGAGATAGTGTAGGAGAAAGTTCTCTTTCTAGGGTGCTGGTGAAAGAGGCTCTCTCTGACTCTCTGTGCTAGCAGGTTTTCACACTGGCATCTGGCTCCTCGTGTGAGGGACTGAGTCAGAGGTGCCCTTCTAAGCTACCTGTTGTGGAATAGTTTAAGATATGTTACATGTGTTTATGCTGTGGAATATTTGCTTAATAATGCAAAGATATGTTTTATCTTTTATTTTGCATTTGTTTAACTCTGTAAAGCTGTGTTATTTTTATTGTCTAAAGCACTTGATTGTTTAATAAAGAGCTGAACGGCCAATAAGTAGGCAGTAGAGAGGGATAGGTGGGGCTGTCAGACAGAGAGAATAAATAAGAGAAAAGAGAGAGTGAAGAGTGAGGAAAGCAGGAGAGGAGGATGCCAGGGGCCAGCCACCCAGTGACACAACCAGCCACAGAGAAAGTAGCAAAGAAACACATATAAAAAAGGGGGGCTTTTTATTTTAGCCATTCTGACAGGTTTAAGATGGTATCTTAAAATTGTCTTGATTTGCATTTCCCTGATCGCTAAGGAGGTTGAGCATGACCTTAAGTGTCTTTTGGCCATTTGAACTTCTTCTGTTGAGAATTTTCTGTTCAGCTCAGTTCAGTGCCCGATTTTATAATTGGGTTGATTAGCCTTTTACGGTCTAGTTTCTTGAGTTCTTTATGTTATTTTGGAGATCAGACATTTGTCAGTTGCGGGGTTGGTGAAGATCTTCTCCCAGTCAGTGGGTTGCCTTTTTGTCTTAGTGACAGTGTCCTTTGCTTTACAGAAGCTTCTCAGTCTCAGGAGGTCCCGTTTATTCAATGAGGCCCTTAATGTCTATGCTGCTGGGGTTATACGTAGGAAGTGGTCTCCTGTGCCCATGTGTTGTAGAGTACTTCCCACTTTCTCTTCTCGAGAAGTTGTGGAGAAAGGGGTACACTCATCCATTGCTGGTGGGAATGCAAACTTGTGCAACCACTTTGGAAAGCAGTGTGGCGTTTTCTCAGGAAATTATGGATCAACCTACCCCTGGACCCAGCAATACCACTCTTGGGAATATACCCAAGAGACGCCCTATTATACAACAAAAGTATATGCTCTACTATGTTCATAGCAGCATTGTTTGTAATAGCCAGAACCTGGAAACAACCTAGATGCCCTTCAATGGAAGAATGGATTAAGAAAGTATGGAATATTTACATATTAGAGTACTACTCAGCAGAAAAAAAAAACAATGACTTCTTGAATTTTGCATGCAAATGGATGGAAATAGAAAACACTATCCTGAGTGAGGTAAGCCAGACCCAAAAAGAGGAACATGGGATGTACTCACTCATATTTGGTTTCTAGCCATAAATAAAGGACATTGAGCCTATAATTAGTGATCCTAGAGAAGCTAAATAAGAAGGTGAACCCAAAGAAAAACATATAGGCATCCTCCTGAATATTAACCTTCATCAGGCGATGAAAGGAGACTGAGACAGAGACCCACATTGGAGCACTGGACAGAAATCGCAAGATCCAAATCAGGAGCAGAAGGAGAGAGAGCATGAGCAAGGAACTCAGGACCGCGAGGGGTGCACCCATACACTGAGACAGTGAGGATGTTCTATTGGGAACTCACCAAGGCCAGCTGACCTGGGTCTGAAAAAGCCTGGGATAAAACCAGACTCACTGAACATAGAGGACAATGAGAACTACTGAGAGCTCAAGAACAATGGCAATGGGTTTTTGATCCTACTGCACGCACTGGCTTTGTGGGAGCCTAGGCAGTTTGGATGCTCACCTTACTAGACCTGGATGGAGGTGGGTGGTCCTTGGACTTCCCACAGGGCAGGGAACCCTGATTGCTCTTTGGGCTGACGAGGGAGGGGGACTTGACTGGGGCAGGGGAAGGGAAATGGGAGGCGGTGACAGGGAAGAGACAGAAATCTTTAATAAATAATAAATAAATAAATAAATAAATAAATAAATAAATAAAAGAAAAAAAGCGGGCAAAAAACACAGAAGCAAACTGCAGAAGAAGAGAAATAGGATAATTTCAGTTAGAAAAACTCACTAGAGACAAGTCAGGCTAAGGCTGGGCATTCATAATAGAGAATAAGTCTCTGTGTATTTATTTGGGACCTGGGTTCCAGACCCTCAAAGGGTAAAAAAAAATTCAATTACAGCTACCATTGGATTCCTAACTCAGAAACATTGAGACAGTAGACACCGTTTCAAGCTTCTGATTTGGAGGTAATCTTTACGCACTAGTAAACAACTAAGTCCTGATTTGATGCCTCACATTCAGACAGATGGTTCAGTCTTCCCATCTAGACAGAGCTGTCACTCACGCCATCTTTCTTGCAGCTTCAGTAAGCTTTCAGAGTGGCTCACAGCTGTTCCAGAGTGTTCTTTCAGGAGAAACCCCCTGACACCATCTGCCAGCGGGGAGCCAGCCAGCCCATTGTCAGCAATGGTCACAGAAATCCCGTCTGGAGTCTTTTCACTTCCTCAAATGCATGTTCAAGCAGAGCTTCTGAAGTTCAGTCTTGGCAAATATTATTCCTGTTTCTCTCATGAAACAATGGCATTTTTTAACTTTTTGCCCTGGGGTGTGCCCAACTGTTCTTTCTGCCTAGCCTGAAGTGGATGCTCACATAGGGAGACAGGCACTCATTTCCATTTCCACTCCACATGGATACCTCCTAGAGAACTACGTGACAAACCCATATTTAAAAACAACAGAAAAAGCATTTCTTTCAAGGAAATAATCGGAGATCCAGGTTTTGGTCCTCAGTTTGTTCCTGGTTTCTAAAACGGAATGTACCTAAACAACGCTATTTGTTTCACTGTTAGCCAGCACTTCAGAACAGAGACCCGCAACTCTATATTAGCTATACAAAAGAGAAGGGAAATGATACCATGATTTCTCAGAAATGCAAGGTCCTTCTGACCTCAGAGCTGACTCTCCCACCTGCCTCACAGCCTGCTTTCTCATAAAACCCAAGAACTACCTGCTCCGGGATGGCACTAAGCACAGTGCCCAATCAATTGTTAATCAATACTCTATAGACTTTCCTATAAGCCAAACTTATTGCAGCAATTTCTCAATTATGATTTCTTCTTTCCAGGTACATCTAGATTTGTATCAAATTGACAAGCACAAGACAGCTCATAACAAAAGCTCATAAAAATTAGATGGGATCTAAGCAAATAATGTTGAGATAAGAAGGGGAAGATGTTTTCCCTTGTTACAATCTCTTACTTCTTTCAGAAGAGAACCCTCTGGTCTCCATCTATCCAGATTCACACATTTGCTCAGCTGGACTTCCTACAGCCCTTGTTCTCTTATGTAACCTCTTCTTTTCGCAATATCGAATATAAATTCCAGAAATGCCTTTCACCTTGCGATAAGGAGCTACTGCCCTGGTGTGATAACACGGTGCTAAATTTGTTTACAGATGTGGGTGACGGGCTGTTAACGCTCTGCCCGGAGCATGGTTTGCTGGTATACCTGAACACAAAAGGACACCAGAGACTTGCAGGAAACCCCGTGAGGGAACAGCGAGGACTCTGTAGACTCATGAGAAACATGACTTTGTTTCACCCAGTTATGTCCCTTTTGTTAAACTAGAATTTAACAACAAATTTCCTCATAGAGGGGCTCATGTACTTCCATTTCAAGGTCTAAGGAAGCAAGAAATCAAATTCTAAACATATCATGAAGAAATTTTGACTGTAAAGCAAGGGTGATCTCGAGGACTCAAAAGATAACAGGAAATGTGAGCCAGGAGCTAGCACTCTCTGTGCATGTGTGAACATGTGTGCATGCGTGCATGGTAAATTGGGTTAACAATTAAAATGAAGATTCCAGGATAGGAAAAGCTCAATTTGAGTTTGTGAACACAGTCTAGTCCATTTGGATGCTAATGGGAAGTAAACTGTCAGTTTTGATATACATGGAACCCCGCCAGAATAAGTTTTACTGGGAAGGCCACTGGGGTCTTAAGCTAAGTCTTCCCTGTCACGCAGGCTAGAATTCAGAGGCAGTATTATGACTAACTCCCCTGACCCACTTTTCATGGTGGAAATTCTTGAGTGAGGATATAAGCAAAAGCAACTAGATTGAGCTGTGAAAGCCCATTCACACCTATCAACTTGGGGCAGCTGCCCAGGTTAGAGCCTTGGGGAAAGTGCCATGGAAGGATTATATCAGAGTTGTTATTCCTTAGTCATCAGCCCTGAGCCCAGAGTCCTAGCTCTCACCGAGGGAAATGTTCTCTAGGGTTGAACAAGACCTGTGCTCTCCCATATGCCTTAGATTCTCTCTTTACCAGGGCCAGCTTTGAAAGTTGCCAGCATAAGTGGACCCAAAACTCCCATCCCTTCCCAGTGTGGCCTGAACAAGGCAACGTAAATCTCTTGGATCCTTCTGCTACTTGCTAGAATCAGGGGCTTCTAAAGGGACTGACGATTTCCTCTGTCTGTGACTTGCAAGCATGGGTGAATCCTTGGTGCACAGCTGTGATACAAGGCTATCCAAATGCTCCCAAAGCACTTACGACAGCATCCTAGTGGCTGCAGGCTGGAAGTGAAAGGGCAGATGGAGGTTTTTGTATAAAGATGCCTCCGGAGCCCACCTGACCACCAGCATCTCCTTTTTTTCTGCTGGGCACTGTACTGTACTGCTGGATAAAGGGTCCCTCTGCACATTTAAAGGAGAAAAGACATGAGCTCCAGAGAGTTCATATTTAGTAGGAATATTTGTGGTGAAGACATAGCAAAGAAACAATAACAAAAAGGAAAAGAAATCATGTAGAACTTGGAAAGGGGGGCCAAGAACCATGGTAGGCTCTCAGCAATACCAGGCAGAGCTGATTCTAGGTTTATACTTTGTTGCACATGAAATTCAAAATTATGAGGGCAACCACTCCTTTGCCTACTCAAGTTTCTGCTCTCCAATAAGCCTCTCTGTCGATGCAGTAATCCAGATCAGACCAAATCAAATCGAATTAGGAAAAGCCCAGGTTTAATGTATAAAATGTCCCTGGATAATTTTCCAGCCTCCTAGAGAGGAGATGGGAAAGAGAGACCGGCAAAGCATATGTCTGTTTCCTGGGGGACAGGAGCATTTTAAATACCCCGTGAAAGTGCTCTTGACTATCTCTGGGAAAAGATTATCATTTGATGGACTTTCTGAGATGTGGCTGGATGCTTGGAGTGGAATTTCCACCAAAGCATTCTAGACTCTTAGGGTATCTGGATGCCAGGGCCTGGGGTGAAGCTTCCACAGAACATCCCAGACTCTTTAGGTATATGGATGCCCGTTCATATCTGACTGCTTCCTGCAGACATGAGGCAATGTGGGGGAGAGGGGAGTTGGAAGTTGGTGGGCTCATGCTCACTGGCAGGTGTAGGTGTAGAAGCATCTAGTTAACTGCCATCCTGGAGAATTCAGGCATTTGTTTCTTAAGGAAGAAGAAAAGGTAAGTTGCTAGAAAAAAATTGATTATTAATATCTATCCTAGTTGTGCCAACAAAGATGAGTGTGTCAAGAAGTACACATAGGTCTTTCTTAAGACATCTTGGAAAACCTGAGGGTGGAGAGTCCCAGCTGTTGGAGAGACCATGTATAGGTGCTCAATTGAGCCTGGAGAGGGGGTACCAGCATGGATGTCCCAAGAAGTTGGCAGCCAAATGGGTAGTGAGGATCATGGTGTGAGGTCCTGTCTTTGGGGCTCAAAAGACCCAAGAACTAACCTCTTGCGGAGTATTCTGTCCACCAGGGGGAGCAGAGAGGGCAGGTATGATAAACAAAGAGTGTGAAAAGAATTGCCCTACAAGAATGAAGGTAGAAAAGGGATCCTGCATGACAGAAATTGGTGAGTGTATTGTAGGACCCAAGTGTAGTGTTAAAACAGAATAAATGGCTCCAGTAGAAAGTCAATAGATGTACCCACTGCCTGAAGCCTCTCTCTAGGCTCAGAGAGGGCAGTGGGAGTCACCAAGTCTGGGCTACATCAGTCCTCCACTAGATTGAGTAGTTCAAAGGCTGGAATGGTCTAAGATGCCAATGTTGGTTAATATTGGGCCTCTGTGGTGTAGCATAGAGGATGAGTCCACATGGGGTCATTCCAAATTCCAGTGTCCAGGCTGTCAGCAGAGGGGGCATGACTCTGCTGGGTCAGGGCAATACTGTGGCCAGTGGCAGCGGGCTGCATTTGAAACAGGTTCCTGGTAGAGTTGACTTGGGCTGAGTTCCTCAGGGATGGAGATTTGTGGTTGACTTTCTTTGTCCTCTTGTTGGGGACCCAATGGTCTCAGAGCAGCTGCTAAGGCTTGACCTGGAGCATAGCCTTCTGTTGCAGCCTTGTCTGTTGGGAGGACTCGATTGTCTCTTCTTGAGCATAGGAAACTTTAAAAGCCATTTTCACCACCTACTGTATGGGAGTTTGGGGACCTTCCTCAGCTTTTTAAAGTTCTTTCTAGAGGGCATCTAGGTTGTTTTACGAGACCTGGATAGAGGTGGGCGGTCCTTGGGCTTCCCACAGGTCAGGGAACCCTGATTGCTCTTGGAACAGATGAGGGAGGGAGACTTGATTGGGGGAGGGGGAGGGAAATGGGAAGTGGTTGCGGGGAGGAGGCAGAAATCCTTAATAAATAAATAAATTTAAAAAAATAAATAAAGTTCTTTCTAATATCTGGGACTGACTGGAAAATGAAATGGAGGTTAGGATCATGGATCCAGCTAGGGAGGCTGGGTCAAGTCACGTATACTGAACCATAATCTGGTCTGCAAATGGTCTTGCTGCTGCCTGAACTCGGTTTTTCTCCTCGGCTGTGAGAGTGTTGCCCTGGATGGCATAGAGCTCATGTCAGGTCAAATGGAAGGCCAGGGACAGATAATGAAACTCTTGATAAAAAGAGGAGGATTAGCAGAGAAGGAACCTAACCACTTCTCTATTTGTGAAAGGTCCTGAAGGGAGAAGGGAGCTTGGACTCAAACTGTTCCATCTGCATTATCTCCAGCTACCCCTCAGAGAGGGCAGACGAGGGCATGGGTTTGGCAAGACTGGGATGAGAAGAGATGGAGAGGATTCTGGTGAATTAGGCCAAGGTGTAGAAGGAGGACCAGAAGGTAAGTTGTGGCATGGAAAGGTGGGGAGGGGTGGTAGAAGGAAGGGGAGGAGAAGGTAAGAAGGGGGAAGTTGCTCCTTGACCTTTGTCCTGTAAAGGGGAGAATGGGGAGTGGAGGGTGGATGGAATATGAGAAATGTTGGCCTCTGAATGGAGAATGTGGTCCAGTAGGAGGGGGTTGGGTAGGCAAGCCTGTGGAGAGCTGTAGGAGAGGGCCAGTGTCTCCAGCAGCATGGTCAGGGAAGACTTTTCAGGGCCCCGGTTCTAGACAGGCAGGAATCTGGAGGTGCCATGACCCTAGCCAATAAGGCCAGGGCTGTGAGACACTGGCTACTGAGGGAAGGGTGGGAGAGCAGTACCTAGAAACAGTGGGCATATTGGCATTCGGTCCACTTGTCCCGGTTGGGCAACGACACAAAGGATGGGAAATTTAAGCACTCCCTCCAGTGGCCATCATGTTCAATTGTCCCGAACATACTGAGTTCAGGCCTTGGTGCACAGAGAAGAGAAATCAGGCATTCAGGACACGTGGTATCAGATAGTTCCAATTTAAAAAGATTTTGTAAAAGGCAGCCCCTGGCTTCAAATTGTAGGTGTCCATTTCATAAGGCTATTCCCAGGCTGGGAACAAGTACAATGCATCCACAGTGGTAGGCTTTGGGTCTAAAAAAAAAGGGGAGATTGGATATTTCCTTGAACAGAGTGTCTTCTGAAGAAGGGTTCCCATGGGGCAAGGCAGGACTCTACTGTAAATCCCAGTCTTTGGCCTCCATCTTTGGAGGACCTGCCCTTGTGCACCTTGCACCTTGACCCTTCCCCGAGGAGGGTCCAGGTAGCCCGCCAAACCTTGACCCCTCCCCAGAAAAGGTCAAGACCGCTCCCCCAAGCTATTTAAACTGCTCTCTGCCCGAAAATAAACGGGTGGTTTTCCCTCTTTCCTCCCAGTGGTGTTCCTGTTGCATCTTTCCAGTTCCCCTAGGGCCACCGGAGACGGCAGGAGTCCAGTTAAACCTGGATATCTCTTAATTTGGTTTGTTTTGATTTGGCTTGATTGGGATTCTTGCCTTGGCAGAGAGCTTGTGTTAGAAAATAATCCTAACACTTATCAAAGGCCCTGCCAAAGCTGTGTCTTTGGCAGGACATCCCCAAAATCGCAGGAGGCCCTGAGCCTCTAAGGCAACAACTTGGAAGGGACAACTTACCCAGCCAAAAGCCAATCTTAGCCTGACAGAGAGCAGGTATGGGGGGTGGGGGCGGTGCTTTCCTACTATGTGGCTCTGGGATGGTGGGGAAAAACAGCCCCTTTTGGGACCTCCCGAAGAAAAGTTTCTGAATTCAGATAAGTCTGCTGGACTCAGCAGTCCAAATTTGACGAAATCAAACCCAATTAGGAAAAGCCCAGGTTTAATGGATAGAAAGTTCCTAGATGATTTTCCACAGAGAGAGAGAGAGAGAGAGAGAGAGAGAGAGAGAGAGAGAGAAGAAAGGAAAGGAAAGGAAGATCAGAAACTCATAAGTCTGTTTTCTGGGGAGCAGTTTAAATACCCTGTGGGAGTGGTCTTGAGCGTCTCCGGGGGAGGGGGGTTATCATTTGGTGGGCTTTTCAAGATGTGGCAGGGTGCCTGGGGTGGAACTTACACCAGAACATTCCAGACTCTTTGGGTATACGGATGCCAGATGTTGGGGTGAAGCTTCCAGCAGAATACCTACCACTCATCTCTTCATAGTCTCTTAAAAGAAAACTTTTTCCATATCTGTTTTGATGGTTTGCGTAGAAGAAATGTTTCCATTTGTTTAATCGCAAATAACTAACTTGCACCTGGTAGTCATAGTGAGCTCTTTTCCTATTCATACTGAGGAGCAAGGGTGAGATCAGGTGGAATATGGTCTTCAGACTTTGAGGGAGTACTACTATTGAATACTTCAATAAATAAAATAAAGTTAACAATGCCAGCCATTGAAGACTAGCATGTGTGTCCACTCTACCGTTATTATCACTGTTTACACCCCAGAGAAGAAACCACAAGATACAGTCTAACTTTAAATAGATCACTACAATAGTATTGTAGGTGGCACCAAATCAGGTTAAGCTGTTCATGGAATACATTATTAAAAGATTAAGTGAAAAGGGAAAGAAACTAAAGGTTAAGAAGAGAGAGGGGGAGGGAGGATGGAGCCTTTTAACTCTTAAAGATCAGTCCTTTTGTCGCTGTGAAATCATTCTTATAATTATGGTCACACCTTTCTGTATGCCTCATATACCCGTTTTTCTTATGTTTTAAAAGGAGTATATAAGTCACTCTTAAAGCTTATAGTCGAAATGAGATAAAATGACAAAATTCCAGTCCAAAGTCAAAAGACAAACTACGAATCTCTTTAGTTACCTCACAAATAGGTGCACCGTCCCTTTGCACATTCGTTTTCAGTATTCAGAAACTCATGGAAAGCAGCCTACGTCTAGAGGAGCCCCGGTAAGTCAGGAGGGGTGCCTGCGGAGGACTGAGAGGTGAAGACATAGGTGTCCTGCCCTAGGACTCCTTAGGGAGACTTCACACCTACACCGAAAACAAAAAGTGGAGTATTGGAGCAGCAAAGAGAGTGGCAATAATAAAATGGAAAATGGGGTATTGAGGAGGAATTTCTATCATTCAGAGCTTTCTGGAACCACTGCCAAATCTAGTGCCATAGCTACTGTAGTCATGGTGATGTGATCTTCTAGGACTCGGTATTAGACACAGGATACTGACGTTTCTAAGACTACTAGACATCTCTAGAAGTTTCAGTTAATTGAAGGTTAAAGGGTGATTCTGTGATTTTATATATTTTGGAAACTTTTGGGTAATGATTAAATACATACTAACTGACTTTAGTATATGTTTACCATATTGCCATATACTGAATGAAAAGAGTGATAGTATGTGTCATACAATGGAATACCATGACCAAAAAGCAAACTGGAGAGGTAAGCGTTCATTTGACTCATACTTTCATATAGCTGTTCAGCATCAGTGGACGTCATGACAGGAACTCCGAAGTCAGGAGCAGATGCAGACGCCATGGAAGGGTGCTGCACACTGCTTTGCTTCCTATTTCTGGCCCAGTGTGCTTTCTTACACAATTCGTTAGCTCAGAGATGACAACAAAAACAGTGGGTTGGGCCCTCCCCCATCAATCAGTAATTAAGAAAATTCCTTATAGCTGTAGCTTATGGAGACATTTTCTCAACTGAAGTTGCCTCCTTTCAGATGGCTTTAGCCTCTGTCACATTAAGACTAACCCACAGATTTGGGCTTTTTGTCCTTTGGGCTGTGGTGATCACATTCCTCCTCAGTCAGGGTTGCAGGCCAAGATCAGTCTATAAGCAGCAACTTCATCAGGACTGCATGAGCAGGCAGTCTTGTTTTCTGGCCTCAGACAATGAAAAAAAGATACTAGCCAGAAGAGTATACATGTTTTCCCCAACCTATTTGTTCTGAGAACTATCTGTGAATGAATTTTCTCTACATAGCAGACTGCAATTTAATCCTTAGGATAAATGAAACCAAGCAGAAATATTTTTTTATATTATTTTATTTACTTTGATTTTTTTGGTATAGATTCTGTTAACATATCCCATATTAGTCTCAAAATTATGATCCTCCTGTCTCTGACTGCAGAATTTTAGACCTATAGTTTTGAGTTGCCACACCAAGCTTATACTTTTCTCTTTATATTTTGCTGTCTCTATCCAAATTTGTACTGAGACTATTATTTCTTCTTAGACTTGTCAAATATCAGATGCCATTAGTATTGGCAAGAGTTTTATCTCAATGTCTGCACAGTTCATCTCCTGGAGCAATATAGTGTGCACACTGCAGATTCTCAGAGATGTGCTGCTTAGTCACACATGATGCTGTGTAAATCCTGCAAGCATTTTAAACTCTATGAACACTTCCTGTCCCGACAATAATGTGAGAGCCAGGGATCTGTCTTTAATTGTTAAATTGGTTTGCACACCAAGTAGTTCAAGACATCTGCTAAACCCGTATCTCTGGATCAGGGTCTCATATAGGACTGACCGGTGACTCTCTAAAAGAACTCTTTGACGAAGAGCTGTTTCCTTTAGATACTGAAATCACTTATAGCCATGGAGGAAACAAAAGGCTGTTGTTTTCAAAGAATAAGAAGACTTTACCTGGGGTCCTCAAGATAGAAATTTTATGACTTCCATGAGATAGGAACAACTCCAGATGTCAGAAACGTAGATTAAACCCTTTCGGAAGACTTGGAAATGTTGTTGCACATTTCCGGCTGCTTATATTTCTGGTGGGTTTTACACTCTGTGCCATTCAGCTGTGAGACAATGGATTGGGAAACAATAAAAGAAATCCTTCCAGTTCTGTATTGTGTGAGTCATCTTTACCATTGTAATTTCCAGACATGGTCAGAGAAGAAGAGACACTCTGTACATATTTTTGGTACAGTATGGGAAGTAGCCTTGCCAAATGAAATAATCAGGAAAGAAGGATGGCAAGGGGTCTGTTGACCTTCCTTTTGTGGTTTAATTGCACTTGTATGTCTTTGAGTCACTGTGAATGATCCTGGAAGGGCCTGTTGATTTGTAAGAACTATCAATATTATTCCCTAGAAGTGATGGGTGGGATAGAATTACTGAAGCCTTTCAACCATCAAGGAATTCACTTAAAAATATTAATACTAGTTTATATTTGTAGCTCTAGAGGCTTGCTCTGTATTTCCTTCTTTAATTTATGTAACAGCCCAATAAAATGGGTGTAGTCCAAAGATGGCTGAAAGCCTCCACTATTTTCTTATTTTCTTTTACTTACATCTTTTTACTATGGAACTCCCAAATATTCTCACCTTCTGAATAAGAACTTCACAGCTTTGATTAAAGTTGCTTCTTAGTCATGGGTAGCCTCAGCCCAAAATGTCTTTCCTTGCCACCTTGCTGTGTGTTATCCTTCAGTTATCTTGCCTAGGCTTACCACATGGCTTTTAGTCAGGGTCTAAGTGAAGGGATAGAAATGCAAAGTCACGTGAATGACTATATCCTTACTTGCAAATCAATGCATTTCCATACCATAAAATAAGGGGCATTGAAGAGGGGACTAACAAAGGACTCTCATATTGCCATGGGTACCAAAACATCCACTCTTTATTCATAGGTCTGAAAGGAACATGTGGATCCATGACTCCCCAATCTTTAAAAGTAAAATGTGAGTTATCGAACAGTAAATTCACATATCAGCTTTTTTCATTCAGATGTGAAAGGTACGCAAAACTTCTTATGCTCCAAAACTCCTAGAGTCTTTTCACATCAATCACCCAAAAGTTGAAGTTGTCTATGATTACTTTTATACAAGCAGTTATTTCATCTTTTCATGTTTTCAGGTTCATGGAAAGGGAGATAGAGACAAAAGTTGGTATTTCAAACCCCCTCTTTTGTGCTTCTAACATACATTTCATCAGCTCCCCTCCCAAATCTACCATTATGATCCTATTAGGTCATTGAAATAACTTTATAAAGCAAAATATTTTTAGCTTTCAAATTAGCATTTTGTATTTTTAAAAAAAAAACCTTTCTGCTATATTACAGCTGTGAAAACTCAAGACTGCCACTTGACCTTGGTAACCTGGTTCCTTATTTGCAAAGGGACCAAAATAACTGCTTATCTCTGCGGTTCAAGTGAGTCAAACTGGATAAAAACAATGCGTTGCCAACTCTAAGCAAGTGGGATGAAGAGTCACCATTAACAGTTTCCTTCAGTGCCACAAAGGCTCTGAGAGTTTAGCAGACGATTCTACGGAGATGCATCCAAAAGTGAATCCGACTGTTTCCTGACCTATTGCAGTCATTTGGTTTTTCCTATGATCTTTCTATGGGATTTTCCAAAGCTGAGTTATTCCTGTCTTTGACATTCAGACGTATAAAATTGGAGTCATGTTGGAGACTTGGAATTAAGTTCAAAACTGAAGTTAAGGGGCCATTTTTGCTGTTGCCATGCCACTAGGAAGGCATTATTTATGACAAGAAATTGGTTTCGTAAGTCTGGGACTCCTACAGATGACTAATTATTACCTGCAGTGTCTGTCATAGGCACATTTGAAAACCAAGTTTTAAGGGCAGGAATGCTGATCACACATAAGTGTACTGTGGTGAAAGCTGTAGAAGTAGAAATGCTTTTAAATGGTGTGTGCTCTACAAGGACTGGAATTGGGTGGGCAAGTTGAAAAGAAAATTAAATAAAAGTTCTCAGATATTTGACTTTGTAGACACACACACATAAAGGGGATTCAATATAGATAGAATGGCTTTCTAGGTCCATGTGTTATGTAGCTTTGGACTTAAACAATGCATGATAGAAGAATACACACACACACACACACACTCACACACACACACACATGATATTTGCCAGTAGTCACACAGTGGTGGTTCCCATTTATCCTTAACTCCAGTTGTAGGGTAACCTATGCCATCTTCTGGCCTCCTTGGGTAATAGGTACTAACATGGTAAACATATACATACAAAACACTTATATAAATAAAAGTGACTAAGTCTAAATTTTTTAAGCATTGTCTATATCAAATACATTCAGAATTTTTCTTGTTATTACCCTCCAAACAATGCAGTATAGCTATTTGTACAAAATTGCATAATACTATATATTATAAGTAATCTAGAGGTTATTTAGAGTATATGAAAGTATGTGCATTGGTTCTAGACAAACACTACACTTTTTAATAAAAGGAACTTGAACATATACAGAGTTTGATATCTATGGATGGCCCTGGAAGTAAAGTTTTATGGATACTGAGGTATTGCTATTCATATAAAAGGCAAGATATGGGACACCATATACCATAGAGGGTATCATGGGGGAGGGAAAGGTTTTTTGCTCAGGAGTTGGAAAGATCTGGATGACAAGGACACATTTTCAAGGGAGGCATTCATACCATAGACCGCATAATATCCTTAGTTAAAAGAGATACGTATGTATGTATCATTTATGTAAAAAGAATAGAAAACCTCTCTGATTAAAATTAGCACTTCCACTGAAATTCTTGAGTGACAAATGGTTTGATTTCAATCATTACCCATCTTCTTCATGGCAAAGACTGAGCAAAGAAACTCAGAAAGAATAATCTTGCCTGATAATTCATTGAAATCACACAATCACACACACACATGCACACACACATACACACACACATACACACACACACACACACACACACACACACACACACACCATGAATATATACATATATACCAGATTTGAGGGATTTTTATTTTTCAACCACCACAATGCAGAAAGCCACTGAAGCCTTCTCACTAAGTCATTCTCCAAGGAGTAGTCCTGTGCTTGCGCCTTAGAGTGCTGATGGCTCTTTACTCCTATTCTCATGGATTTTCAACAATGCCATGAGGGAGCATCTTCCTAGAATCCATACGCATGCTCAACCTAAGAGAAAAACGTCTGCATAGACTAATACAGTTAGAAAATGTCTGTATGAATCCAGTGAGGTCTGTTCTTTTCTTAGTCCTTCCCTTCTCTTTGTCTTGTTTCGTTTTATAAGCACTGGCAAACTGCTGCTGGGACAGCAGGTTGAAATGCCTTTCAAGTACTTTTGATGACCACCATGAAAGCAAACTGCTTTTGGGCCTTATGTAGACACAGTGTCTGAGAATTGTTATAGTCAGTTCTTACCCATGACTCCCGAAGCTCCCTAACATTGCATCAAGCACCCCAATTCACAGCTTTACATACTCACAAGATTCCTTAGAGTATCTTTAAGATCTGAGATCATATAAAACAGCTCCCACTCATAAAAGCACACACAAACTTGCCATTGTTGAGTGTTTTTTAAATAGAATCAGGAATGAATCTGTGACCTTGTGGCCCTAAGGTGGGAACGCTATCTATAAACTTGCCCAGACACTCTGCCTGTCAGTAGGACATTTTCATTGAACAAAGGTATAAAAAAAAAAAAGAGCCAGGATAAGCCAAAATTTCTTAGGTGCCACAGCTCACTTTATTCATTTTAAACCTTGTTAACATTTGCTAACAAGAAAGTTAAGAACTTTAAGCTATAAAAATAGGAATGTCTTGCTAACTAAATAAATATACGTGTGAACTCCGGGTTCTGCTCCTTGCTCTGGATCGACTCATGATCTTGCAAAAGGGAAAAGAAAAAATAAAAAGGGGTCTAGCTTTGGCTTGTAAAATCTCTAATAAGTCCTTGGAGTTTTCCTCCCTTGCATGTTTCTCAGAGTTTCTGTTGATTTCATTCTTTGTTTCTTTGTAGGATTCAAATGCACACGACTTGTCTCATTAGCCAAGAGACCAGTGGAGAAGATTCTAAAGTATTGGGGTTTTATCTTTAAGTGCCAGGGTGATGATGCAATTTTAGTATGTGCATCCCAAATCACATTGGACTTCCTTCTTCCCTATCTTTTCATTAACTTCCATCTGCGTGTGTTTTCTGAGAGCTTGTAAACTGCTTCCTCTCTTTGGTTTCCTGTTCCCACTCTAGTCTTTGTAACTTCCTTATAGTAAACAGCTTCCTTACTGAACTGTAAACAATATTACTGCTTGCATTAGTTAACTTATAAATCCTTCCTGAGAAAGTGAAGTTTGCTTATAAAGACTTAGTTTTAATTTGTTTAGTATTTTTCTTTACCTTTTCCTCCCCTCTCAGTTTCACCTTCGTCAAATATTTCATGTATTTCAATGAAATACATGTAACTTGTTGAAGGCAATAATATAGAAGCTGAAGACTAAATTTTAATGAAATCAGATATAATTGAATAGCTGTACTTTTGGAAGAAAACTATTGTGGTAGACTTTTGATTTAGATTTTAGTAGAAATCCCCAAGATAGAGAGCAGAGAAACAGTTTCTGAAGTGTCAGCCTTCTGGCATCTAAGTATAAAAGCCTTAAAAATTACGAATTCATCTGGATTTTATGAGTCAGATTTAACCACCATGAACCTAGATGGTAGGTCCATGAAAAGAGCTTTGGGATGCCAAAATTACCTTCTGATAGCCACACAGATACCAAGTCTCTGGGGCACCATTTGAAATGGGTCTCTGCTCCCCAGGGATAATATGGTTTAGTCTTCAACCATTGGATCACACAGAAGTCTCTAGTGCCCTCCTTCTAAGCTATGTCCCTGTTGTTTCTTTGTTCTGCCTGGGGCTCCAGAAATCATCTGTAATGTTGCTGATAATTTTTTCTCTCTGCATGTTCTATGCCTTGAGTTTTCCATCTACTGCATATTACATTTCACAAAGGATGCCATCTCTGTTGTTGCTCTTCCCTCAAAAGTCTTTGTAAAAAGCCATTTTCAGGCAGAAAAAGTTTTTACTTTGCATCTATCATCCTCTTATCTATCCTCTCTGTCCCCTTGACTTGAAAAATAAAGTCCTGTGGTCTTCAGAATCTTCAGAGGTTCATTCCACCTACAGCAATGCCCCCTACTCTACCACCACACAACAGTCTTAAGGGAATGTGAGCAGAAGGAAGCTGAAGGTCTCATATTTATATTCAAGAGAACCTTTTGTTTCTGGATGTATCCTGGCTTTCCACCCCTACCATCCACCATCACATACTTCCAACCACTAGAGAGCACCTCCAAGCAGAATTTGGTTTAATGGTGTCCCAGAGTTCAGTTAGCAAGGCAGGGGTGTTCTATCTCTATTTCCTCTGCAACTCTGGTCTTGGGAATCCACTTAAGAAGAAAAGTCCTATTCTCACTGTTATGCTTTAGAAAATGCTGTGGTTCCCCAAGGGTGGCAGCGGGCCACACAGGACAGCCAGGTCTTACCACCCGAGGCTTTTGTGGGTCCCAGGCAGGTGGGATGCAGTGGATGAGAGACCTTGGCAGGTCAGCAGTGCAGGAGATCTCATGAGCAGGCCGGGGCAGGACAGACACGGATAGGCATACCATATAGAGAAAGTTTGGATATAGTTTATTCAGTGGGTTATGGAAGGAAAGGGAAGGGAGAGGGAAAGGGGGAGAGGGAAAGGGAGAAAAAGAGAGGGGGGACAGGTAGCAGCCACTTCTCTGGAAAAAATGCAGGGCAGAGGCAAAGAGAGTGCAGGCTAGAAGCAGAAGGAAGATCTGCTTACCTCAGTGGAATAGAGAAGTGGGTAAGGCTTGTCTCTTAAAGGGACAAGACAGACCATTATACACCCAGTAGCCTGATGTAAATTTCTTCATGGATCTAGAATAACTTCCTAGGGCAATGATTTTTAACCTGTGGATTGTGACCCCTTTGGGATTGTACAACTTTTTCATGGGCATCACCTAAGGCCTTCAGAAAGCATAGATATTACACTATGATTCATAACAGTAGCAAACATGTTATGAAGTAGGAATGAAAATAATTTTGTGGTATGGAGTCACCACAACATGAGGACCTACATTATGTGGCTGCAGCATTAGGAATAAAGAGAACCATTGTCCTAGGATATTTTCACATTTTTGAGATTATAGGGGGCTGACTCTTTTCCAATGAAACTGGAATCTGTAGAGAATTTGATATGATCTTTATTATACCCCATAGTAAATTATAAACCAATAGCAAATTTTGTTTAGAGAAACCTACCAAATAAAGGATAGGGGTACATAGGGGTACTCAGCAATGGAGCAGAATATGCTGGCATGGAAGAAAATTTGATGGTACCAAAAGTCACTGTTTATAATATAGAACTATGCTTTACCAGAATGGTTTCTTCCTAAAGTTGAGACTATGTTGAGGTTTACCTTATTTCTTTTTTTTTTTTTGAATTTTATTTATTTTTTATTTTTTTATTTTTATTTTTATTTATTTATTAAGGATTTCTGCCTCCTCCCCGCAACCGCTTCCCATTTCCCTCCCCCTCCCCCGATCAAGTCCCCCTCCCTCATCTGCTCTAAGAGCAATCAGGGTTCCCTGACCTGTGGGAAGCCCAAGGACCGCCCACCTCTATCCAGGTCTCGTAAGGTGAGCATCCAAACTACCTTATTTCTAAACCCCCAAAATCCAGCACTAGTGGTGTAGGAAGTGTAATGATCTGTCCTGTCTGTTTAAGAGACAAGCCCCACCCACCCCCTCCCCCATCCACATCTCAGGCAAGCAGATCTTCTTTCTGCTTCCAGCCTGAGCCATTCCTTTCTGTCTCTCTTGAAGAGGCAGCTTCTGTCTCTCCCTTCTCCCCACTCCTCCCCTCCTCTCTCTCTCTCTCTCTCTCTCTCTTTCTCTCTCTCTCTCTCTCTCTCTCTCTCTTCCTTCTCTCCATAACCCACTAAATAAATATCCAACTGCACTCTGCATGGTGTGCCTATCTGTCTCCGTCTCTCATCTGCCACATGGCTTCCTGCCTGGGACCCGACTGCCTTCATGGCCTGCCGTGGTCTCAGGGTTTGCTACCTGCTGTCATATCTTGGTGTTGGGGTGATGGGTACTGCTGAACTAAGAGAGTAAGACAGAGAAATAAGCAAATGACACTGAGGATTGCATTTTTTGGCGGGGGTTCCCACATATTCCAGGTTGCAACTGTTTTTCCTGGAACTCTTAAAACAGTTAGACTGGGGACTAGATAGACACCTGTCTTCCTTTCCTTCTGAAAATCTAGGTCTTACACATTTTTCCAAACTAAAAGAAATGTTGAGTAAGTTTTCTCAACCCATCTTCATCATCATTGGAGCCATTGTGATTCCCTGTGATTACATTTGCTCTGTTCTACAGGACACTTAACAGGAAGCATGGCTTCAACTTACTAAATACTAGTATACTTCTCTATGATTGTAACAAGCAAAAACATCACCAGACCATATGACTGTCCTCTGAGGAACAAAATCTACCAAGTATCACCCTTAAGAGAAGATCCAAGAACACAGAAGCAGTCTCTGGATAAACAGAAGAGATTTCTATTTCTGACGTGTTTTACTTTTGAGTGGCTCTTAGTTTATTCACATTAAATGTTTACTAGGAGTCTGCTGTGCTTTTCGATGTCATATTAGTACAAAACCAACCTATACAATCCCTGTCTTAAAATGGACCCATCTATGTGGTGACTGGGTTGCCACTTGGGCTATGGTTAGGCAAGACTTACTCCTAGAACTGTCAGGGATACTTTAATTAAGTCCTCAAGCCTCTACAATTGAGACCAAACCCCCCCCCAAAAAAATGAAATATGAGAAATATGAAAAGATAGTATCAACCAATCAATTAATCCAGTGACTGTCAAACTAGCACTCTAACTTATAAACAGAAAGAAATTACTAAACTATCTGAATCCTAAACTTCTTATGTTCACCTAATTTTTTTGAGAGTTTGAGAATAGTAGAAGAAACTTTTGGAGGATGAATAAAGATTTTGCTCAAAAAAAATTTTCTCCTGGCCTGTGTAGCTAATAGATTAGTGGTGGTGACACACAAAGCTTTGAAAAAATTGCTTTCTGGGAGATCAAACAAAAATAAAATAGGAATAAGGCTGCTTGAGACCTGGCACTAGATAAGCCTGAAGTCCCAAACTCACTAACAAGTAAAACAAGGACATCTTGAAAAAGCTTGTCTTCCATGGAATGGTAATTTTAAAACAAGCTTCTCATCCAGACCTCCTGATGTCAATTTATGAAAATTGAATTGGAGTCCTAAATCACTCCATAAATTTTAGCTAAAACAATATACTCCCATTTTAAGTATTTATGGCCTCTGCCTCTCTGGGTTTCAGATCTTCAGAAGTGAATTTTTGGAGGCATTCAGACACTAGAAAAAACAAAAGCATGCACTTAAAACTTCTCTGTAAATCACCGGCTTTCCCTCTAGCAAGAGAACTCTAGCAAGAGAAGAGGAATCTCGACAAATCAAATTGAAACTCAGCAAGAAGAAAGTACTTAAGGGGAATTTATAGAGAAACAGGAAGGCACTAGGTGGAAATAGCTTCTGAGAAAATGGCAAGTCAGAGAAGGCCATTCTACACACACTTAATGAGCTTAGGTGTAACATGCCACTCAGAACGCTGAAAATAACTGTGTTCATGGGAAAAAGGACTTAGTATAAAGAAGGAAGAATTTTGAGTCACTGTTATGTCCCAATTTCAGTTCAGCCTTTACTAGCTATGTAACCTTTATCAAAATTACTCAACCCCTTAAATTTTAAAATTATAAAGTAAAATTCTAACCCATTACTTGGAATTAATATAGTGGCATATTTAAGGTGTCTCCCATTCATCGGGCCTCTTTCAAGGTAACCACAAGTTCTCTTCTTTATCCCCCATGCTCAAGCTAATTTATTCCCCACTCCCAAACTAAGCATTAAATAAGTTGTTGGATTCAGAGATGGAAATGAAACGTAAATACATCAGAGGTATATATATATATATATATATATATATATATATATATATATATATATGTATATGACACCTATACATACATATATATTTGTAAAGTTGATGTAGTGAATATGCCCAATAGAAATGGTGGTGCCTTAATCTCAGGAACATGAACATTGTATCAGATTTAGTCTTTCTGAGTTTCAAAACTTCTGCTAAATGTGTCGTCATGCATCTGTGTCTCTACATTTTACCATCTACAAAACAGGAAAGTTCTATCTTCTATCAAAGACTATTGTGGTGAGGTCTGCAAAAGAAAAAGAATGCCAATTACCACCTAAAAAGGTTCTCAGAGGGCAATAGGTTGTATGATAGATAATGGTTTCCATAACTTAGGGCAACAGCAGCTACATTATGTAAGAAAGATTTTCATGTAAGTAAACTCTTCTATGTCCTATTTCCCATAATCTTCTAAAAGGTGCTTCCTGTCAAAAGGCTCTATAACATTAATAATCATCAATTTTTGGCATAATTATTCTTTGGGGTTCTCTGTATGCTGTGTGTTCAGACTCTGATTTTTATCAAAACACAAAACTGAACTGAAATAGATGTCACCCTATGTGTTTACTCTTCTCCAGCATAAACCATTAACATACCATCTTTGAAGCTGACTGCTGTCTGTGCTTTCTATCATCCAGGAAATAGCAGAGGTTAATAACATGCATTGTCACGCTAAGTCTCTTTGTGTTATACTTCCGTGCATGAAGATTTTTGCATTGTAGAGGAATTCAAAAGGGAAAGCTAGTATTTATTGTGTACTTTTATCTACAACCCCTTTACAAGCTAAAACTTGAATGAGAAACAAAAATGATAAAAAAAAATCAGCTCTTTCAGATTTTCTGTGCACAGAACTGGTTTGCACCCAATGTGTTAACTAACCCAAAGTAACAGTAAACAGCTATGTATGTAGACCTGTGTTCATTACTTTTGAATTGAGATAGAAGTCAAAGGGTTGGCCCAGTCTCTGACTTGAATATACAAGAGCAATGAAATGAAGGGCACCATTTATCAGAACACGTCTTGGACTTTATATGCTTCATCTAACTTCATCTCTGATCAGTGCTGTGACATAGATTATTATTGTTATCATTTTCACCATCATTATTATCTATTTATTTATTTTTCTCTCATATATTACTCTCCAACCACAATTTCCCCAACTCCTCTCCTCCTAGTCCCTCTCCCCACTTTTTCTCTTCCTGGATCCACTCTTCCTTCCTTTTGCCTCACGGAAAGGCAGGCCTTCCAGGGATATCAACTAAACATGGCTTAACAAGTTACAATAAGACTAGGCATAAGGCCTCATATTGAGGCTGGATGAGACAACCCAGTAGGAGAAAAAGGTCCCCAAAGAGGCAAAATAGTCAGAGATACCCCCTCTCCAACTGTTAGGAGTCCCACATCAACACCAAGCTGGATGACCATGCTACATGTAGAGAGGACCTAGGTCAGAACCATACAGGCTTCCTGATTACCACTTCGGTCTCTGTGAGCCCCTATGAGTCCTGGTTAGTTGATTTTTGTTGTGTCCTTGGCCCAACTGGCTCCTATAGTCCTTCCTCCCCTTCTTGCATGGGAATCCCCAAGCTCCACCTAACGTTTGGCTGTGGGTCTATAAAGAGTATTATGGTGACCAATTCGTAGCTCAGGAAACAAAATTCTGTAAGGCTAAAAACCTTGGCTAAGGTCACAAAGCTGATTTATCATGGAACCAGGAATATGCAACGTGAGTCCTCACCCGAGATTAGGCTCTTGGCCTTGCAAAGTTAATGCTGTCATCATCTCCATTTTCCTGAGCAGAAAATAAGAAAGCAGAAAGAGTTCCCACCAAAACAACTTGGAAGATCCAAAACTTAGCACTGAATATGAATCCAAGTTAATATTGAGTCACAGAAAGCATTAAAGCTAACTGTTTTTTTTCTAGCTATCAACAGCTACTATAATCAGTTGAATTTTTATTGGAGAGAATAAAGTTAATGAATCACACCTACCTTACTGAAGAAAGAGGGAAAAAATGACTTGAGCAAAGTTTCTGATGGTCTCCTCTTCCCATAGTTGTGTGCACCCTCGCCATTTTGTACTAGTTACCTATGAAGAAGGACAAACACAATGAAATTTGGTGTTTTCAAGCAACTTACTCCCAGTGTCGCTCAGGAGTCATGGGAGCCATTGTCTCCCTCTGTATGCACAGACTCACCTCTCTGTGGTCAGCTGTAGTTGGGCATTGCTCTGTTGGCATAGCCATGACTTCATCTGTTGGATCAGATCACCATGGCTTAGAGCATTGTTTTACCTCCATTTGTTCTCTGTTCTTCAGCTTTCCCAAGGTAGTGCACAATGGTGGCACAGCTCCAAGGCAGCAAGTGGATTCCTGAGACGTAAGTTTGGAACGTGCACATCACCCCTTTTCTCTATTCTGTTTGCCAAATCAAGTCACCAAGACAGCCTAGATTCCAAAAGAGTAATAAAGGAATAGGTTTCTTGTATTACAAGAAGTAATACCATACTCTAAAAGAGCAAACAACTATTCCATTATAGAATTAATTTACCATACCTTTTTAGTAAAAAAATGAAGACCCAACCTTTTTCTTACTGAAGTATAAATGGGTTTTAGTGCTTCATGCGTTACTAAGTTCTGAATGTTTTAATCAGCAGAATGTCATAGGAACAGTGCTACCATTACTGACTAACTTATACCAATCCTAAAGAACACTGTGAATATGTGTGTATGTGTGCCCACGTGTGTGCGTGTGTGTGTACGTGTGTGTGTGTATGATATATCAGGATGTAGAGGTCAGAGGCAAACATCTGGTATCTTTAGTCGCTGGCCAATTTAGTAGTTGAGTCAGGATCTCAGACAAAATGGCAAGTGAGCCCTAGGGATCCTCCTGTCTCTATTCCATCCGTACTAGCATTACGGGTCAGTGTTAGCATTACAGGTCACTGGTAGCATTACACGCCTGTGCCAGCATTATAGGTCAGTGCTACCACTTCTTGCCTTTCGATTTGAGCACTGAGATTATGAACTTGGGTTTTTATACTTTTTTTTTCCTTCTCTCTATTTTTTTTTATTGCGAAAAGAAGAAAAAAAAACATAAACAAAAAACAAGTTTCCACCTCCTCCCAGCCTCCCATTTCCCTTCCCCTCCTCCCATCCTTCTTCCCCTCCTCCCACTCTTCTCCCCCTCCTCCCACCCTTCTCCCCCTCCCCCCACTCCTCTCCCCCTCCCTCTCCAGTCCACAGAGCAGTCCGGGTTCCCTGCACTGTGTTAAGTCCTAGGTCCTCCCCCCTCCATCCATATCTAGGAAGGTGAACATCCAAACTGGCTAGGCTCCCACAAAGCCAGCACATTAAGTAGGATCAAAACCCCCTGCCATTGTCCTTGGTGTCTCATCAGCCCTCATTGTTCGCCATGTTCAGAGAGTCCGGTTTTATCCCATGCTTTTTCGGTCACAGTCCAGCTGGCCTTGGTGAGCTCCCCGTAGATCAGCTCCACTGTCTCAGTGGGTGGATGCACGCCTCGTGGTCCCGAATTCTTTGCTTATGTTCTCCCTCCTTCTGCTCCTCCTTGGGACCTTGGGTGCTCAGTCCAGTGCTCCTGTGTGGGTCTCTGTCTCTATCTCCATCCATCACCAGATGATGAAGATTCTATGATGATATGCAAGATATTCGTCAGTATTGCACTAGGATAGGGTCATTTCAGGTTCCCAATCCTCAGCTGCCCAAGGAACTAACTGGGAACCTCATCTTGGGCACTAGGGAGCCCCTCTAGGGTCAAGTCTCTTGCCCACCCTAAAGTGGCTCCCTTAACTAAGAATTGTGGTTCCGTGCTCCCCTATCCACTTTTCCTTTATCCCAATTCTCCTGTTTCCCCAGGTCCCCCCTCCTTCCCTTCTACCTTTTCTCTCCCCATCTCCCCTTACCCCCATCCCACCCCACCCCCAAGATTCCATTTTCTCCCCGGCAATTTTGTCTACTTCCCTTAGCCAAGAGGATAACTATATGTTTTTCCTTGGGTTCACCTTCTTACTTAGCTTCTTTAGGTTCACCTATTGTAGACTCCGTGGTCCTTATTTATGGCTAGAAACCAATTATGAGTGAGTACATCCCATATTCATCTTTTTGGGTCTGGGACACCTCACTCAGGATAGTGTTTTCTATTTCCATCCATTTGCATGCAAAATTCGAGAAGTCATTGTTTTTTACCACAGCGTAGTACTCTAGCGTGTATATATTCCATACTTTCTTCATCCATTCTTCCATTGAAGGGCATCTAGGTTGTTTCCAGGTTCTGGCTATTACAAATAATACTGCTATGAACATAGTTGAACAAATGCTTTTGTCATTTGATAGAGCATCTCTTGGGTACATTCCCAAGAGTGGTATTGCTGGGTCCAGGGGTAAGTTGAAAATTGATCGATTAAGGTGCTAGCGCTAATTTTTTCTTAGTACCACCAGGAAATTTTTTTAGAATAGCTGATGACCATTTACTAAAATGTTTGCCTTAAAACTCTACAGACAAGCCCGGTGGTGGTGGTGCACACCTTTAATCCCAGCACTTGGGAGGCAGAGGCAGGGTTAGAGTCCAGCCTAATCCTACAGAGCGAGTTTCAGGATTGACAGGCTGTTACACAGAGAAACTCTGTCTTAAAAAAACAAAACACAGGAACAAACAAACAAAAACCCGAAACAACAACAGAAAAGGCCTCTAAAGATAAATTATAAAATGTAAGAATAAGACCAAGTGTTTCCTGCCAAGGTCTAAAATTGAGTAGGGGAAAGAAAACAGCCATAGGCTTGTTAACTAAGAGGCAAGGGTTGAGGAAAGGGTTTGTATATTTGCACAATTTCAAAAGAAGTGAATCTATCATTTCTAGACATTATTCATACAAAAATAGGCAGGAAAATGTAGCCAAAAAACTGTTGGCACTGTCTATGGATGAAAGCAATCCACCTGTTATTTGTAGTTACAGGGGTTAGGCTAAACACATTTTCTCACATACATCTGGAACGGTAAAATTGCTTCTTGTGAGATAAGTAGCAAATTGCCTCGCTTCCTGCCTCCCCTTCTCCATCCCACCCCTGCCCTTTATTCACTTCTTTCTATAGCACTCACAAACCGCACAGGCATATTCACTTATGAACTCACTTGTTTACATATCACATGTTCCAAGTGGATTTTAAAAGTGTTTGTGAAAGGAAATGAATGAATCAGAAATCCCATTGGAGTGAAGTTTGTATCAACAATTTGTGTCTTTCTTGATTTTTATTTTGGGTATTTTATATAAACCACAAATAGATCATTTAGACTGGTATCGTAAAATAACATCAAGTAGACAATCAAGACTTATAACAACCAATTTTTTTTTCTCACATTGCTTAGAAGATTGGAAAAAAAAACACGACATATTCTGAAAGACTCAGTGTTCTACGGTTGGAATCTAGATTGCCCTTTTCAGGTCATGTTTTGAATGTTTACCTCCAGTGGATGGTGCTACATTGAAGACTGGGAAGAGTTTAGTAGAGAAGCCTGGCAGTGGTTCCAGCCTGCTGTTAGCCTCTAGGTGGACAGCTGCTACTGGACATTCCTGCTGCCAAAGATAGAGCTGTTTCTGCTACTGTGCTTTTCTCAGTATGACAGACTGAAATTTTTCTGAAGCCATGGTTCCAAGTCAACCTTCCTTTTAGTTGGTTCAGTTAGTTATTGTTACAATATTGACAGCTCCGGGTGATTTATCTACAACAAATCATACACCTAAGGTTCAGGGAACACCACAGAAGATGGGGATGGAAAGATTTTTAAAGCCAGAAGACAAGGATGTTTACCATATGGCAGGGAAGCTGTACCCACTAAATCTTTAAAATATGGTCATCTAAACAAAGAGTTGAACAATGACATCAATATTTAATATACTAACATGAATAAAGAGCTACAGGCAATCAACTTTCAGAGGGAGTAATAATTGATCTTTTTGAAGGTTGACCCTTGTTAGGCTATCTAATCCCAAGTGATCAATCCTAAACAAATATACATATGAATGACATTAAACGAAATCATTAAGTTGTATTTATATAGGCATGTGTGTGTGTCTTTCATTTATTGCTGATAACTTCATAGACAAGTACTACATACACAAGTACTTCATTTACATCCTAATTAAAGAGATCATAAATTTGAGAATGAGTTGGGAGGTATATGGGAGGAGTTTCAAGGGTGAGGAAAGGATAGAAATGGTGTAGAAATGCACTTTTCATGTATCAAAACCTCTTAAATAACTGAAAAATGTATGAGAGAAAATAAAAGTAACTCATACATAACATCTGATGAGGAACTGTTTTGAGAATAAAATATGGCATCTTCCTATGATATCACCTAACTTTGGAGGGGTCGGGGGTTTTCTCTCAGGATTGTAGTGTGAGAGCAATTTCTGATGAATGCTTTGACTTCATAATCTGATCACCTTTTAAACGCCAAACTTCTGAACCCCATCACAATGGGGATGAAGTTTCAACTTATAGGTTTCAAAGTATCACACTTTTAGACCATAGTAAATAGAATCAAGGATGTATAATCTTTGTACTTAACTTCACTAACTTAGCAGAATATCTTTGAGATCTGCCCATGATCTAGTATGAATCAATCTTCTTTCTTTTAATTAATGACTAACATTTGCTATATGCATGTATTTTGTATCCATTATTATGACTTTCAGTTTTAACATATCACTAAATGTAATAAATAATATACATTAACTGGGAGCCCTTTATTCTACATGACTTATAACCATCTGGTCTTTATTATTATCTCTTTTCTTATTCATTTTGCTATATAATTTTTATCCTTTTTCTGGGTGCTTTTTATGTGCTCTTTCTCTGAGGAGACGACTGTGTTTCTGAGAATCATGCTGAGAAGATTATCATTTCCACATTTGTCAAGAATCATTTCATCTCTTTTTTTATTAAACATTTTTTGAGAATTCCATACACAAGTACTGTATTTGCATCATTTCCTCCTTCCTTCTCTCCTACCATTTTCCCCAGCTTCCTCTCTGACTCATGCCATTTTCTCTTTATTTATAATTGAGATATGTACACACATACACACAAACATGCAAACGACATGCTATTAAATCCATTCAGTGTTGCTTGTGTGTAAATTGTTGAAGCTGACTACTTGGAGTTGGGTCTTACCAGGGATATTGTCCCCTGATTCTCCCATGTCATTTTAGAATTAACCACACTTATAGTCAATTCTAGACACAGTATGAGATTTAAATAGAAGAAAATGAAACACGCACTGGAAAGGGAGAGAGAATGGAGGAGCAAGAAGAAAGGAAGAATGAGTAAACAATGAGGGAATTTAAGGAATGTTTTGAATTTTCTTGTAGTGGCTTTTCCTGACAACCCAAGAGATATGAAGAGGGCCAAAAAAAGTACTTTAAGAAAAGACTTGATAGACACGATGCATCCTTGACATGTGGAGGGTTCCTACATGCTGCTCTCAGGTAAGGACAATACAAATCACAGAGGCAAAGCACCTTGGAAGATAATAAGGGATTCCCAACACAGTAAATACCATCTGTGTCACCCAGGATAGACCTCTGTCATTTTTGACCATGTTATGGACAATGGTGCTTCAGCTTCAGTCATGGTTCTGATGGAAAGTCACAGAAACACATTTTCTGATATCCGAAGATTCCAAATATGCTTCCAGAAAATTCTGCTATTCTCTTTGATCAACTTTAAAGTCAAAAAACTTAAATTTTTTGTTGTTGTTTTATTTTTTATGAATCTGAATCTGTTTCTTGGAGTGGATCAGACTGCTTTGCATTTAGTGGTAGCCAGTAAATAAAAACAACAGGCTTTCTTCCTGGGCCATCTTCAGAATGCCTTAATAGGAAGCACATGCTGCCTTCTCCATGTGTATGTGTTTAGCGCAAATGATTACTAACTGAAATACAGAATTCAACTCAAGAGCTCTATGCAACAAGTATTGCCAAGGAGAACACATTCTTAAAGACTTTTAGCATTTGACTCTTGGGGAACCCTTGGGAGAACTTGACCCATGTCCCCAAATTGTGATGGTATTTCTACTTGCCTTAGATATGTGTAAAAATAGAGAATAAAGAAAAGGCCAGGGAGGAAAAAGGGCTGAAAATTTGTGAGAAAGAAAAATGGGCAAAGGGAAGAGAGAATAGAAACCCATAAACAAATAACTAACCTGTCAAAAGCCCTATTTGTTGTCTCACGTTTACAACCCAGACAGCAAATTCCATTCTGCACAACTGATAAATTAAAGGAATGACTCTGCCAGAAAACAATGGGGAGGCGGTGTAAAGAACTTAATGTATTCTTTCATGTAGCCAGAACTTGCACCTTGTGGATGCAAATAATGCCAACCTTTTTCAATGTTGTCTTACTTCCTCGATCATTTCTAAGAAAAAGAAAATTCTGCTAAATTTTTCACTGGCTCTACCTAATTATCATCACTTTTCCACAGTGAGAAAACCAAGACCTCTCTTCATTTTTGCCATCACCTTTTTCAATCGACCCCCTTTTAAGCAGGAAGAATGACATCTGTTCAGCCTGTAGCCTGCTAGTCACATGATCTGATTCTGTTTTTCTTGTAGGCTTTTCCTTATAGAGAACCATCCAGAAAGCTCTTCGGTGGCTTTGGATCTGAGATTACTGAAATGTTTTCATGGTGTCATCTGTTAATTGCCATCACAACTTGATATGTGTGGGGGAAGCCAAGAGCCTAACGAGGGTCTAGGACCAAGATTAGCTCAGCCAAAGTAGACTCCAGCTATTACTGCTGCCAGGTGTTCCTGCAACCCAGTGATTCCTAAATAAATATCTCACAACTTCTGAGGAAAAAAAAAGAGGTCTCTTTTCCACCACCAATCAACACAGATTTTCTAAGGTCATGTCAAAATTGAAATGGAAGTGCTGCTGGATCACACTCGTCTTCAGAGGGTCAGCATGAAAGTTTCCTTTCAGACATCCTAATGTTGGGACGGGAAGGGATTTCTTGTCATTGTTTTGCTTTTATTTTGTCTCTAGTGGTCCTTTCAGATGATGGCACTGTTGAAAATGAATTTCTAATTAAACTTCCCATAGTATATTAGAGTAATCTACACTAAAATTGGCTGTTTTGTGTCTTTGAGACACATAGACAACGTGAAGATTCCTTGAAGCAATCTGTGACTGTAGTTTCCCAGGCAATGGAGGTAATTACTAGCAGGCCAATTTCTGGGACGGAGCAAAAATAAATAAAATAAATAAATAAATATGCCATATTGCATCTTGCTGTGTCAGGAACTGCCCTGTTTTGCATTGCACACAAATGCAGAACACATCAGTGGTCCAGCTGGCTTTCCAAATGACTATGAAAAGCCAATGGAGATACCCTCGTATCCACTCCTTCAGCCAAAAGCTTGTCAACCAGAATTTAGAAAGTAAATGAGGTCAAATTCTTCCCATAAAAGTATGAGGCAGGGTCTGAACAACACACTTAGAAGAACAATTGCATGAGAACACCTTTCATTTGTGAGAAATCCCTGATTTCATTTTATTTATTTATTTATTTATTTATATTTATTTATTTATTTAAGATTTCTTCCTCCTCCCTGCCACCGCCTCCCATTTCCCTCCCCTCCCCCAATCAAGTCCCCCTCCCTTGTCAGCCCAAAGAGCAATCAGGGTTCCCTGCCCTGTGGGAAGTCCAAGGACCACCCACCTCCATCCAGGTCTAGTAAGGTGAGCATCCAAACTGCCTAGGCTCCCCCAAAGCCAGTACGTACAGTAGGATCAAAAACCCATTGCCATTGTTCTTGAGTTCTCAGTAGTCCTCATTGTCCTCTATGTTCAGCGAGTCCGGTTTTATCCCATGATTTTTCAGTCCCAGGCCAGCTGGCCTTGGTGAGTTCCCGATAAAACATCCCCATCGTCTCAGTGTGTGGGTGCACCCCTCAAGGTCCTGAGTTCCTTGCTCATGCTCTCTCTCCTTCTGCTCCTGATTTGGACCTTGAGATTTCTGTCCGGTGTTCCAATGTGGGACTCTGTCTCAGTCTCCTTTCATCGCCTGATGAAGGTTAATATTCAGGAGGATGCCTATATGTTTTTCTTTGCGTTCACCTTCTTATTTAGCTTCTCTAGGATCACTTATTATAGGCTCAATATCCTTTATTAATGGATAGAAACCAAATATGAGTGAGTACATCCCATGTTCCTCTTTTTGGGTCTGGCTTACCTCACTTGGGATAGTGTTTTTTATTTCCATCCATTTGCATGCAAAATTCAAGAAGTCCTTGTTTTTTACTGCTGAGTAGTACTCTAATATGTATATATTCCATACTTCCTTAATCCATTCTTCCATTGAAGGGCATCTAGGTTGTTTCCAGGTTCTGGCTATTACAAACAATGCTGCTATGAACATAGTTGAGCATATACTTTTGTTGTATGATAGGGCATCTCTTGGGTATTGCTGGTTCCAGGGGTAGGTTGATCCTGAATTTCCTGAGAAACCGCCACACTGCTTTCCAAATTTTTATGGAAAACATTTAGTCAAAATTCAGTCCTGATTCTCTCTTGTTCATTTACTGAATGGGTTGATGTGTCAATTATTCCCTTCCAATGCCTTCTGGGTTTGGAAGTATTTAAACCATCATGCCTTCCTGATGCAATTAGATTTTGTAATTAACACGTGTAAAGACCCGCCTGGGGATTTAAGATATTCTGTTTTCTCTTGGCCTGTCCTGACCAGTAAATCCAAATTATACCTCTGGTGTCTCTTAGGTCTGAATTCTCCATATTTCCTTTTCTGAAAATGAAGAGAAGTCTCTTAATTTTGCTTCTAAGCCATTTATTTAGAAGAAATTCCTTTAAGTAAAATCACCGAGAGAGACAGCTGCTCCAAAAAGTTTGAAGTCACTCTCAGGTCTTTATAGAATTCCCTTTCAAAGAAATTCCTCTGTATCTTTGAACATCAAGCAATGACGTAAACAGAAGGAATTTGTATACCTATATTTTTGCTCTTGTAAAACATTGCCACCTCCTTTGGCATCAAGACAAAATATTTTATTGTTAACTTGTTTCTGAGATATATATATATCTATCTTAGCAATGGTAAGTAACCTTCCTACCCCATGTGTTTATTATGTTTCCTTATAAACTGTCAAATAACATCTATGCCAAGATTTGTCTTGCTTATCTTTTCTGCTTTACTCTCAGCAAATCAATATTCACTAATTAAATTTATGAAATTAATTATACAAGACATTAAGTCACCAAAAGGCACAAAAGGTATCTCTACCCTTACACTTAGATGCAGCAGAGCATAACAGGATCTCTGGGGTCAGACCAAAGTATCACTTTTAAGACCTAGATGAGGACAGTTCTGTTGACCTTTCTGGCTCTCGTGAGGAGGGAGGATATATTCCCATGCTCGTGAGACACTCTTAACACCTGTTTCCATTTGGTCTTGGGTCTCCTTGTCCTGTCCTATTCTGAAACACAAGAAGACAGAATTTGCACACTCTTACACTCATCACAGAGTGTTATTGGAAGTATAAAGAAACAATTCATGGAACAAACATTTTAGAGACAAATGCTGGTAATTTTTTCTTCTTGTTCAACAGTTCTCCAGGTTTTAATTTATTTTTTGCCTATCACAAGTGACTGCTAAAAAAATCAGAGGACCATATCCCTATGACTGAGATTTAGTTAGGACATAGTTGATGAGGTGACAACAATAACTCAAGAGTCTAGAAGGTAAGACACTAAAGTAAAATGCCTTAGTTTTCCTAACTGGTGCTTAGTTCCCACAGTTAGTCTGAATTTTCAGTGAAGGATTTCACCTGGACATGGGCTTCCATTTGCTCTATTCACTTTGCAATCCAGTTTTTTTCAATTCACCACTTAATATTTGATAACAACAAATTTTAGACATGTCTTACCCAATTTGGTTTTTCTTTTTTAACATTTGAATTTGTTCAGTTTATTTTATTTTTATATCTACTTTTTCCAGTTTTTTATCTTAATTTATTAAAAGAACTATCTTTTCTTTTTTTACATGCCAAATCTATTTCCCTCTCCCTCCCCTCCTCCTGCTCTCTCCACCTTCCCCACCTCACACTTCCCATCCCACCCACTATACACTCTTCAGAGAGGGTAAGGCTTCCCATAAGGAACCAACAGTCTAGCACATTGCTTTGAGACAGGACCAAAGCCCTTCCCACTCTATCTAGGCTCAGCAAGGTATCCCTTCAGGGAGAATGGATCCAGAAAAGCCAGAAGCAGTAGGAATTGCAATAGTGGAGAGGGTGCCTGAACTGACCTTGTCCTGTAGTCATATTGATGACTATCTTAAGTGTCACCATAGAACCTACATCCAACATCTAATGGAAGTAGATGCAGACAACCACAGTGGAGCATTAGGCTGAGCCCCCAAATTCCAGTTGAAGAGACATAGGAGTGAGAATATGAGCAAAGAGGTCAAAACCATGATGGGGATACCCACTGAAACAGCTTACCAAGCCTTCCAACTCCTGCCTGACAGCAAGGAAACCAGCATAGGACAAAACTAGGCCCTTTGAATGTGGGTGACAGATGTATGGCTGGGGCAGATTGTGTGGCCAGTAGCAGTGAGAACAGGTTTTCATATCTACTTTTATTACATTGTGTCATGTTCATGATTGTTGTATCTTTTTTTTTAATTTTCCTATCATCCTGACTGAAGTTTTCCCTCCATGCACAATTCCCAATCCCTCCCTCTACCTTCTCTCTTTCTCAGATCTATTCCTTCTCTTTTTCCCCTCAGAAACAAAAGCTAAAAAGAGCAGTCCTCCCAGAGACAGCAACTGAACATGTTACAGTAACAGGTTAGAGTAACACTAGGCCCAAACTCTCATATCAAGGCTAGACAAGGCAACCCACTAGAAAGAAAAGGATTCTAAGCATAGACAAAAGAGTCAGAGACACCCCCAACTCCCATTGTTGCGAGTCCCACAAAAACACCAAGCTTTAAGAGTGGGTTTTGACATGTTCAAACAAAACACGTGAGTCTTTCTAAAAACAGTTGCTTCCTGGGCCAAGGAGGTAGCACAGTGAATGTAGGGCTATCCCAGAATGCATGAAGTCTTGTGTGTAATACCTAGTACCACATAAAATAGCACAATCAAGGTATTTTGGCACACACTAATAATGCTGTATTTCAGAGATATAGTCAGGAGGATGAATTCTAGGCTATCCTTGGTTACATAGTATGTTTGAGCCAAGTCTGGGCCATACGCAATTTCATCCTCAAAAAAAAAAAAGTTGATTATTTTTTTACTGGCTTTCTTTCATTTTAAAATTGTATTCATTTTACATACCAACCATAGTTCCTCCTCCAACTCCCACCTCCCCTCCCATTCACCCCCATTCACTCCTCATAAAGGGTAAGGCCTCCTATGGGGAGTCAACAAAGTATGGCACATTAAGTTGAGGCAGGACCAAGCCCCTTTCCCATGCATCAAGACTGAGCGGGTTGATTGTTAAAAAATATATTTTAACTCATACTTTCATAATTTCATATATGTATACCATGTACTTTGATCATATTTACACCAGTCTTCCCCATAATGCTTTTCAAATCCATGACTAATCTTAGATCCCCAAATAGTTTCATGTTTTTATTTTAATAACTCACTGAGTTCTATCTATATTGCCCATACTGCCATGAATGTGGAGACATTCGCTATGGCATGGTTGAGTTACCATGATACTTTAAATAATATATTTTGTTAATTCTTTGAGAGTTTATACATGTATACAACATATTTAAATCACATTCACTTTCTACTTTATGCCAAACTGTTCCTCAAACAATATTTTCTTCCAACTTCATCTAAAATTTCGTCTTCATTTTTATTTATTTTTAAGTATTTTAATTTTTATTTATTGTTTTTATTGAGCTATATATTTTTCTCTGTTCCCCTCCTTTCCTTCCTTCTCCCCTTATACCCTCTCCCATGATCCCCATGCTCCCAATTTACTCAGGAGATTTTGTCTTTTTCTACTACCCAAGTAGACAGGGTCCTCTTTGTTGTCTAGGTTCTCTGGGTTTGTGAATTGTAGGCTGGTTTTTCTTTGCTTTATGTCTAAAAGCCACTTATGAGTGAGTATATATTATATTTGTCTTTTGGGGTCTCGGTTACCTCACAGATTTATTTATTTTATGTGTATGAATGCTTTTGTCTGCATACATGTTTGTGCACCATGAGCATGTCTTGGGTTCATGGAAGACAGGAGTCAGGTCCCCTAAAACTGAAATTATGAACCACCCTGTGAGTGCTGGGAACTGAACCCAGGTCCTCTGTAAGAGCACAACATGGTCTTAAACAAGAAGTCATTTCTACAACTTCCCTTAACCTTTTGTTTGATAACTCACTAAGTCTAATATGTGATGCAAATATATACACAGATACAGGACCATTTAATGTAGCAACCTATCAGAAGCCATATCCTTAAATAAACAAACAAAAAAAAAACATGACTTTCCCTTTCCTAGTAACCAACAGCTGTCAATAGCTCTTCAGCTAGGATTTGTAGCGTCATCCGGGAGGGAAAACTTACTGACTTGATCTTATGTAGGTCTTATTTAAGCAATCACAGCTCTGAGTTCTTAAGCACAGCAGCCCGAATATGTCAAAAAGGCATGGTTTCACCCATTTCCTACAACCTCTATCTCACTTTGGTAAAGTATTATCTCATGCGTGCATAAATACCCTTCCATTTCAGACTTGTTGCTAATTTCCACTGGCATTCTGAGTATCAGCTTCACCCCTGAGATAAAGAGGAAACTGGTCTTCCGCCCATAGGGAAGTTATGCCTAATTGTACACCTGCTCAAAGTACACAGCCATGTTAATGGCTGGAATAAAATATAAGCTAGCAAGCTAGAAAGGAAGGCACATCATTTCCAATCAAACAGATTCTTTAAGCAACTAAAACAGAACAATTTTAAAGTAATGTATCATTTATTATGCATTATAAAATGCATAAAAAAGTTTGAAGGTTGTCATGCTAATTATTTAATTATAATACTATGTATAGCTGTATAAAATTAACACAATGTGTTTTCTGAAAGTGTATAATTTTATTATGTAACTCAAGCATTTTTATTTCTTTATTTGCTTCTAATTTTTCTCAGTTTCATGCATGTTTACAATGCATTGTGGTCATATTTGCCCTACATAACACTCTCTCATCCCTCATCCACCTCCTCGTCCCCCAAGCCTTTCCTCTATTTCAGCCAGTTTCTTACTTTCTCCATGCCTTTTAGTCAGAGTCTTGCTAAGGTAGCCATGGGTTTTGTGTTTGTCATCAGAGGGAAAACAGCCTATAAACTGGGGGAAAAAATTCACATATCACAAAAATGTATAACCATTGTATACAAAGAACTTCAAAGTATAAACACACAAAATAGGAACCAATAAGTGGACTATTAACTGAATAGGTAGTTCCTGAAATAAAAGATATAAATGGTTGTTCAATATTTTGAAAAGTGTTGAATAGCCTGAGCCATCAGACAATACAAATTAACATTGCTTTAAGATTCTGTCTTACCCAGTCAGAATAGTTGATTTTAATAAAACAAAAACATTAAATGCTGGTGATAATATGGAGGGAAACTGTTTTTACTACTGGTGGGAATGTAAACTTGTACAATGACTGTGGGAATCAGTATAAAGTCTTGTTAAAGAAGCTACAAGTAGAACTGCCGTAGAACCCAACTACGTCACTCAGATATATGTGTCTCACAGGCATTTATTTACATGACATTTATTTATAGACAGATATTTATATGTCTGTGTTTATAGTCACATGAGTCACAGTAACTAAGAAATGGAGCCAACCTAGTTATTTATCAACAGATAGCTGGATAAAGAAAATTCAGCACACACAAACACACACACACACACACACACACACAAACAATGAAGTCTTAAGTAGTTCTAAAAGTGTGAAATCATAACATTTGCAGAAAATGTATGAAACGAGAACTAATTTTGTTAAGCAAAATAAACTCGCCTTATAAATACATATACTATTTTCTCTCATTTGTGGAATGTAAATTTGTGTGTGTGCATGTGTATAAAAACACATATGCATATATATGTGTGAGCATTTGTATATATTTGTATGTATAGGTCATTAAACAAGAAAGGGGATGATGCGATGGGAGGAAGACATCTTAAGGGAATCGGGAAATAGTTTAATAGAATACATGTGATTGGGGAGCAGAAATAGGGAGTAAACAGAAAGCGATCTAATTGAAAGGCCAGAGGGAGCATGAGTGAGGGCAGTGGGGAAAGAGTATGAATGAGAATAAAGGATAATGACTCATATGTATGAAAATTTCATGATAAAATTCCAGTACTTTCTTTGATAATGTAAAAGAAATAGTTTTAAAAAACTAAAAAGGAGGGCTTGAGAATATCTTGAAAGTTTAAGAAGCAAGGCCGTACAGAGAAGCTTCAAATAGTTCTGCTTTATAACCCAATGAGTCCTAAACTCTAAAGTACATCCAAGCTGTGACTTCAGACTTTGCAGGTGTGCATATGGTCTTGAAATTCTGTATTTTCTGCCAGCTTCGAAGTGCTTACTGCTGCTCCGAGAACACAATGTGAGAAATAAGAGCTTGAGGCCATGATTAAGTGGCCTACAGTGGTAAGAGCATAGGAGAGTCAAAGAAGTCCTGAAGATTCCGTTAGGAAGGCTGGGTCTGAGCCCACTTACAGGTGGCCGTGCTAAAATGTTAAATTAGCCAGAAGGTTACTGAGTTTGGATGCTTGGCCCCTCCTACCTTCTCAGAGTTTTCTGGAACTGTTGTCCTGGCCAGAACAGTATTGGCAACACCAGAACTGATTTCAAACACAGTGACACTTGACAACAGTTGCAACTAAGATCTGGGATAAGATTATACCTCATACTGAAAACACTGGAAACTGCAAAACAACCCGATACACAGAGCAGAGTGTGCAGGAAGACGGAGCAGTGCTTAGGCAAGGGCTGCCTCAGATCATTTGCAAGCTCGGAGCCAGCAACCCTTTTTTGCTACTTCATAGAACTCCTTTAAGTAACTGTTGTTCTAGCCTTTCCCATCATGGTGATTTTGCTCAGACATTACTCTGGAAGAGACTCGTGTATACTTCCCCACTTGAGACCTATATATAACGTGTATTTCAAAATCATAGACCAATGTACCTGTGAAAGTGCACAATATTACTGTTGACAGAGCACAACTCTAATTATAAAAATCAGGTGCTTGAGCATACCAAGGAAAACAGGAAAAAGTCCTTTGCTTGCAGGTGCTCTTTCTATAAATATTTAAGGAATGCCGTAGAAAAAAAAATAACATTTTTCTGACATAAATTGATTTTTAATAACTTGGAATACTTGTAAGTATTAAATAATTTAAATAAAGAATGGATACACATTTAAAATCCACACAAAGACAAACCTTTTCATTGTAATTTGGGGTAGCAGCTTCTGCTGTTCTTAGCTTTGTTTTACTTCAGCAGCTGGTACAGTTGCATGGATTTGTTTCGCTAGAGCTGTTGCTGAGGCAACACAAGAGGAGATTAAAAAACCAGCTATCAACCAGTTCTTGATGTCTCCGACCCCAGCCACTTATCTGGAATAGAAAAGACTAGAGACTAGAGGTTGAGATTGCATAGAAATCTGTAAGTGTAGTGGAAGTGTCCATAAAACAACCAAAGGGAAGAAAACTTACCCCTCTCCACCAGCATGTGAGTCGAGAGGGACTCCACATGCAAAACTCCACAGCCACTAGGAAACAGGGATGCTGAGATGGAAACTTGAGCTTATCATATCAAATCAGGACTTTTGGGAAAGCTTAGCTAGTTCCCCTTGAGCTGGCAGGAGACAACGCCGCCACGCCTGTTGAATCTTGTCGCCATAGTGCTGTCTGCTTACCAGTGGAAAATAGGGCTCACCTTGTGTGTTTGTCTTCACAATATTGACAAGAACTTTTTTTCCCACTCTGGGTAAAAATTATGTGCACATATGTTTGTCACTATAAATACTTCTGAAGTTGGGTAATTAAGTTAAACAAACTATGAACATTTGTCTTATGAGATCTGAACTAATATTTTGGTAAGCTTTATTTTAATCTCCAATTTCTAATTTTTGGCTTGTAGAGCATTTGTTCTCCCTGGAAGCAGATTCTGCCCTCAGACTCAAAACCTATAGTTTAGGTTTTAAGAGTTTCATTCTTGTAATATGAATAATAAAAATCCAGAGCCAAATTTGAGATTCAACCTGAAAACCAGAAAAGCAAAGCAGCCAAGCCACTAGAGAAGTCTTACCTCTACTGAGTCTGGGTGACTACAGGCTAAACAGACTTAGCAGACTAAACCTCTCACTTCCTATTTTACATATCCTCTAGTGCTGGGAGTAAAGGCGTGATGGTCCAGTGCTGGTGTTAAAGGTGTGAGCCACTACTGCCTGGATTTGTTTCTGCTTTGATCTTGTGTAGCTCAGGGTAGTCTTGAACTCACAAAGATCCATCTGCCTTTGTCTCCCAAATCCTGGGATTAAAGGTATATACCACCACAACCTGACCCCTAGTGTCTTAGCTTTGCCCTTCTGATTTTTAGGCAAGCTTTATTTATTAAAACATAAATAAAATATCACTGTACATTCTTTCTCCTTTGTTCCTATTGCTGCTCTCTATATTTCTTCACCATAATTCCTGGGTCACAATTAATCTTCTTACTTTAGAATAACTTGGTTGTTTATTTTTTTTATTTTTTTTAACTTGGTTGTTTATTAATGAAGACATTGATATGAAAGTTAAAGGCAAATGGTCAAGAGCATTTGGCTCTTCAGATATTTGTATGAAGCCTGACTTTGTATTTTAACCAAACCACATGAACCAAGTAATCTTTAGGGTATTTAGATACCATGGATGACAAGAAATTTTATCTGTCCAAAAATATTACCCAGGAGAAAATATTATGGCAGAAAGAAACAAATATCTCACTGACCTAAGGTTGCCAGATATGATTCTGCATTATCTAGAATATAATGTGTTTATTTATATCTAAAATTTCACTTCAACTTAGTCTCCAGTACAGTCACATATCCTAAACAACAGAGATATGCTCTTAGTAATGTGCCATTCTTTAGTTTTATTATTGTATGTACCACACACAAGCAAAGACGGCTACCCCACTGCTAGGTGATAAAGTTTCACACGACCACTCTCACATATATATGGCTCATTGTAATCTAAAGCATTGTTATGTGGGATATGAAAACAATTTTTGGTTGCTTTGTTTGTTTGTTTTTCAAAACAGAGTTTCTCTGTAGCTTTGGAGCCTGTCCTGGGACTACCTCTTGTAAGCTAGGTTGGTCTTGAACTCGCAGAGATTGCTTGCTTCTGCCTCCGGAGTGCTGGGATTAAAGTCATACACCCCCACTGCCTGGTTCATGTCAGCATTTTTATGTACTAAATGGGGCATCCTATACAGCTGGGCTGTACCACACTGGATGATGGAACCACTCTCAATACTCACATGCCTCTGCTGATCCCTCCTGAATCGATTAAAATTTCCCAGTCCTCTTCACCTGGTAACTTTGAATGTTGGAGATCTTTTCAAATCGGTCCTTTTCAGGAGGATTTCTTTCAGATTCCAGCCATTCCCATGCTTCTTATCGTGTTTCACTAAAGGACTAACTTAAGTGTCAATTTACAGGAGCAAGGAATATGGTCATTCTAAATTTAGAAGAGATCCTAAAGACATTGAAAATCACAATTCTCAAGAAGTATAGTCTCTTGACAAGTTTGTAAAGAACCTGCGGGAGCATGTGATGACAGGTGTCGATGCCAATGAGCCTGACTAGATTTCTCTGCATAAACTAATTTAGTGTACTTTTGCAATTTATCCTTCCTCCCTCTCTTTCTTAATTCACAAAAATACAGATAAAAGAATAGACCGAAGCATGCTTAGGTTTTCAGTATGGTGGCAATAGGAAATGGTTGCTATAAAATCAAGTGCTGAGATAATATTCAGTATACCATTCATCCAGATTTATTTGTTACGTAAGAACTGTGCTATTTCTCTTTTATCTACTCTGTTGTATCATGGGCATTACAGTTCTGAGAGGAAAAAAAATCTGTTATTGCCAAGTTTTTTTTTTTCCCTCCGTGAAAAATTCAAGCTAAACGTCTACTCTACAGAAGTGCTATTGTGTATGCAGGCGAGTTTGATAGCCTGCTATGACTTAGTCAAGCAGGTAGCACTGTGGAGCTCAGCAGAAAGGATGTTTTATCAATGATTTTCCTGGAGTCTCATGATCATCACTCTTCTCAGTGTGGTAGGTAGACCCCACCAAAGACTGGCTCCTCCTTCCAATCTGGGGTAGCTACCCTCATCCAGTAGCAGGCTGCAAGCCAAGCTTATTGTTCTTCAACAGCAAAATCTAGCTTTTTGGAAAAAAAATTACAAGTCCCGGAAAGCATGAATGTCTTTATAAAATTCCCTGTAGAGGTTGCCTAATGATGCGATTCATGTCCTCCTAAACCTCTGCTGTATTTAGTGCCAGCTGATAGGGAAGCTGGTCTGCTGGTTCACTGCCACTGAGTAAGTTCATTTGTTATTTCAGTCTAAGGGGAATTTTTCTCAGGTGTATAATCACTTCCCTTCGTATTTTCATCAATAAATCAACTTTTCATTTTTTTTATTTACTCAACCAGTACCTTCATAAGTATTTAAACTGAAGAACCAATGCCCCAAGCTTTCGAATAAGTTTGCTTAACAGGGTATACATGCAGAGTCAATTACACCCTAAGTCACAGGGAACTAAGTGTTACTATTTGTCTAACCTTGGTATATTGATAGGACAGAGACGGGGCTCTCAAATCAGTCTTACGAGTCATTGAAAACACCAGTAGAGGTGTTTTTCAATGGATGTACAGACGAATCAGAAATGCCCAGTGCAAGACTCACCTATATTAGAGTAAATTTATTACAAATGTTCAACTTACTCACCAACTGACAACAAATGTACCTCTTTATTGCTCCTGTTGTATAACGAAATCCAAAAGGGAACCCTGGAATGTTCAAACTGTGATGAACATAGGACACAACGTATTGTAGAAACTAAAGGATTTCAAGTGTACATGTATCACCCCAATGCCCAGTGTCCTGCTCACAACTTGAATAAATGTTGCTTAAGCAGACACGATAACTAACTGCAGTGAGTTCTGGGAATACAGGAAAGAAATGGCCTTTTTATAGAGTAAACTAACACTGATGGATGAGGATGCTGCAAGACTCTCTACAAGGTGGCCATGATGGACTAGGCTAATATTCTCAAAGTACAAGTGTAAACATTAAAAAGTTTTCTATCTTTTCAGTAAACTATTCTGTGCAAGCTGGGACAAATGAGGAATGAAACCATGAAGACCCCTCCTTAACAACAGCAGCCTCAATTGCCATTCACACAGCCAGAATTCAACTGCCAGGTCACCCTATGGATAACAGATAGACCTATGGATCCTCCTTAAGCAGGGTAAGGTGTTTCCAAACTATGGAGCTTTGTAAAGAACATTTTTTTTTATTCTTCAGAAGGTGTTGAAGAAATCTGATTTGTATTTTAATTTTTCCAAAAAGCCTTTGCTTGGGTGCCAAAAGCTCATTCCAACCATTATCAGAAAAATGCTCTTATACATTTTTATAGCAGTAGTTAAAATAGTCTGTGTTCTATGATTCTGCGCTTATTCATTGCATTTTCTGCTGAAATCTCACAAGCAGAGTGACTTTCCTGGACTCTTCCTCATGCTTTCCAATCTTGAAGTGAGACTGTATTCAAAAGAAGTAGTAGAAGAAGTTAGATTTCTTCCAGGTGAATTTTGTTGGCTGTATACGAAGATGAAAGAATGAGGAAGAAAGTAGGGGATACCATCAGAAATGACACAGAAATACAAATGGAAGGAGAGTAACTTCCAGCAACTGTTCAAGGAGCAAATGACTGTAAATGTTTCACAAAAGGCAAAGTATCAGTGATAACAGAAACCAATGGTGTTGGTTGCTGTTCTTAAAGAAAGCCACCCTAAGAATTGAGTATAAGTCATGAATTTAGATGTTTTTATTGTAACGCAGCCACTTCCTGTTTCAAGAGAGTTCTGCTTTGAGAAATGAATGATGTAAGGGCTATTTCTATTATGGTTCAACATCCACAACTTTCCAAATGTATGAAAGCTACACTTGGCTGAATAGCAAATATAAGAGAAAAAAATCCATCAGTATCAGCGCACATTCCTAATGAGGAGGATGAAGTGTGAGCCATTCAACTTAGAAGAGAGGAAGATTGGAGGATAGGGAAAGATTTCCCACCCTTTGATAGAGTGTCATCGTGGATCAATCTGCAGTGGAATCATAGAACCTGAAGGTTCTCACCATGGACACTCTGGCATTTCCAAAGTACACACTTTTACTTCAGTTCCTTCTAGTAATATACTGAGTGTTAAAATGCAACCTGTTTGCATTTCTCTGATAAACTCTGACCCTCACAGGGAAAGTAAAAGAGGGGTGTTCCATAAAAAAATCTTGAATATGAGGTCATTTCATTAGTCAGATGAAAGTGAAAGGAATGTCCCGTAATTTTTGTTGTTTAAACGTGTGACCCACCTTTGCCAGCTACCAAGTCAGTGGACTCCATAATTAACAAGTGTCATGAAGACGCTTACAAAAGGTTTAAGTGCAAGGGGTAATTTCACAGAATTATTGGAAAAGTGTGGGAAGTGGTTTTTCATGCAATCTCACATTTTAAAACAATTTTGCAATCAATCACTAATGCAAAGGTCTCTAAAGCAAAACTGTTAAAAGTTCCAGTTAAAAAATGTTTAATACATATTTCTTAAATTTTAAATTTTTCACTAGGAGAATACATTTCAACCCAAAACCATGGAAAACAGCATGTTTGTAGTCTGAGGAATGTTGATGTTCTTTCCACAGCTAACACACTTGGGTCAAGTGGCTGTAATTATTTATAAAACCAATATTCCTTCAAAGGCTTGATACTTCTCTGCCTCCTGGAAAGGCTGAAAACCAGAATGAGTCATATTACTGCACTCCCAAGCTTGGCTTTCCAGAAAATGTCACACACATACTGCTTGGAAGAAAGAAAAAGTGTTAAAAATATAAATCAGTAATTAGGAAGAGTTTCAGAATTTTTTCTACAGTATTTCAAATTATTTGATTATGGATTTATACGTTTATAAAAATAGTGTTTCTGTCACTACTGTCCACTGCATAAGCTAAGCAGAAACACACACACACACACACATGAAAGTGAGACCCACATTATTACTCCTGGACTGGATGTAATCCTGTGCAAGAATGTATGAGATCTTTTCCATATTCAGGGTTGATAGAAGACAGTTGGGTAGTTCTCTTTTCTTCCCAGAGTAAGGGAAAATCTTACCATGTGAGCCAGTGATAATCATACTGATTTATGAAAAATTGCTCTTGTAAAGATATCAGGGCCACACAAGAGAAGCTTGGGGGTCTGAAGTCAAGTTCTTGGCAGCAAAAGGGACAGATTTTAAGCAAGAGGGCAATTAGTTCTGGGTTTTCCTACTTTTCTGTGTCCAAAATCTACTGTTGGGGGGAAAATTGTGCAGTTACTTCAGCCTACTCTCTGGAGTTCTTAAAACAAATCTCCACCCCTTTCTCTTTTATTCTAATATGCTCTGTGGCAAGGCAAAATTCCAGTGCTGCCATTTAAACATAAAAGCAAAGCCACAAAAATTTGCTGTCTCAATTTGAATTCCAGAGCATAAAAGTGAGTCTCAGGTTGCCTTCAGATTCTTGGATGCATGATGAACTCAGGACATGTCCGTGTTCTGTGCTGGTACTTACTCTCTTACCCATAGTTAGGGTCCCCCTGTTGCCACTCCCCTATCTCCTTGATAGCTGTTTATTGATGAATGCAGTTGAAAGCTTAGATGAACTAGAAACATCCTACTGCATTTTCTTAAGGTAAACTTGAGGAACATTCTAGAGCACAAAATTTTCAACTCTTGTGTGCATCAAAATCTTCTGTAGAGCATAATAAAACACACTCTAGGGCTTCTGGCTGGCTGGAAACAGGTGATAGGAGACTGGGGATTTATATTTACAACAAGTTCCAGGTGATGCAGTTACTTTATTTGGAGCAACTTTTTTGTTTGTTTGTTTTTGGTTTTAGTCTTTCAAGACCAGGTTTCTCTATAGCTTTGGAGCCTGTCCTGGAACTAGCTCTTGTAGACCAGGCTGGCCTCGAACTCAGAGATCCACCTGCCTCTGCCTCTGCCTCTGCCTCTGCCTCCAGAGTGCTGGGATTAAAGGCATGTGCCATCACCAGCCGGTTTGGAGCAACTTTTTAAATAGTACGTGTCTGGTGTTGATCACAAACACAAAACCATCAATGAATATTTGTCACATTGACCACACGTAACCATACCCAAGTCCTCTGGTTCTATGAGACACATCTGAACAAAGCTGAGGACAGGAAGACAAGCACATATATTGAAGTTATAGCTGGATGGTGTAGAAACACATACAAGGAGTAGAGAGGTGTAAAGGCTTTCAATGTGTGAATGGGATCATGTTGGCTCAAAAAGATAGAAGAGAAGATGGTTATGTTTTATGTTAGTGAATTTTCTCACTGTGACAAAATGCCAGAGAGGAGCAACTTAAGGACGGAATGATTAATTATGGTTGCAGTTTCATAGATTTTAATCTCTGAGGCTTTTCTATGAATGGTGGTAGAGAAGCCAGATATCCATTCACAGAAGACTGAAGTTAGACACACATCTCCCACCCTGTACAGAATGCAAACTGTAAAAAAAAAAAAAAAAAAGTGTAATTTAAAACCGAATGCTGAAACAACAAAAGAAAACCATAGGGAAAAATTTTCAGAATACTGGTATAGACAAGTCCAGTAGCACAAGTGACCCCCATAAAGGACAAATAGTGGCACATGGAGCTAAAAGGATTTTGCCCAGCAAAAGTGAGAATTATCAGCGTGAACAAAAAGACCTATGTGATGGGAGAGAAGCTGTGATGACTATATTTCATGTATGGTTTAATATCTAATATATATATATATATATACGACTATTTAAATTAAAAACAAAGAAACTCCACCAACTTATCAATTAATAAAATTAGCCAAAGAGTTGAGCAAATATTTCTTAGAAGAGTAGCTACAGGGGCTGGAGAAATGACTTAACAGTTAAGAGAACCTACTGTTCTTGCTGGTGATCTGGATTTGGGGCTCAGTACCAATATAATATCAGGTGGCTAACAATCTCCTGAAGCTATTGCTCTTACGGATCTGATGCCATTTGACCTCTATGAGCACCATACATATGTGCACATATAGTCATACTGACACACAAAGACACATACAGTTATACATATAATTTAATATATACAATATAAATTTAATATATAATAATATATTTAAATATAATACACTTTAACATATTTAATAGAAACTTATCATTTATAAATATATAATATATTAAAAAATAACTATGATTGGCCATCATTTTTTTAAATGTTCAACGTTCTAAACAATCAGAAAAATACAAATCAAAACTACTTTGGTATTTACTTATTCACTCCAGGCAGAATAGCTATCATCAAGTAAACAAATTCTGGCAAGTATATGGTGAAAGAGGAATGCTTATTCACTGTTAATAGGAACATGAATTGGTGCAACGTTATGGAAATCAGGTTGGAGTTTTCTCAAAAAGAGAAAAGTAGAGCTATATGATACAGCTCTATCATTCTTGCATACATACCCAGAAGACTCTACATCCTACTACAGAGGTATGTTCACATTCATGCTTATTATAGCTCTAGTCCCAAAGCCAGTAAATGTAATCAACTTACATGTCCATCATCAGATAAATAGATAATGTAAATAAGGTTTGCATATACAATGGAACTCGGCCAAAATAAGAACAATACTATGGAATTTGCAGGAAAATGGATGCAGCTATTATACTAGTGAGGTAAGCCGTACTCTGAAAGACAAATGCTATGTATTCCATCTAATGTACAGATCCTGTTTCCTAACTGTTAACTATGTGAAGCTATGTGGGAGGAAATGTGAAGATGATCCAGAAAACTGAAAAGGAGTACAGAATTAACAGGAGGATGTCAGGAAAGGCTGGACCAGAGAAAGATCAAAGTCCAGCAAGGAAAACATCTTATAGCTTCATTTCCAGCTTTTAGGGCACAAAGCATTATGATGTGATCTCTAATAGACTTGGAAACTCCACCTCATTGGCTTTGACATCCTCATAGCATGGCCTCTCTCCCAGGCTGCTCTACTGCAGCTTCCTCAGTGGTCATCTTTCATTACTGGCATTTTCAGCACACTGAGGAGAGGTGACTTCGATTTTACCCTCAGAGCTTCATACACAGCACTTTCAGGGAATCCCTACTGGGAACCTTGCCCCTCTCAAAACCCTGGACGCAAGTGCACAGGACAGTCTCAGTATGCATGTGTCATGCCTTCAAGCCGGGTGCCTCATGGGTGAAGGTGAGCTCTGTTTCCAGCTTGAGAAATAGCCAGGCTTCCTTGGAACACAGTCTCAGCTGCCTTTTTTTTCCCTTGCATAGCTCAATTTAAGAAAACCACTCTGTAGATGGCTACATTGTAGCAGGGTGCCCTTACAGCTTTCTCTCCAGACTATGTCTTAGTGAAGAGAGCTATTTCAAATGGGGTTTCATTTTGTATACTAGAATGGTTAGTGGAGGAGTCAGTCCTCTAGACACCATTTTTGTTGGCCCACGATGATGCTTGGCTCTTTAACGTTGCTGGCCTCTAACAATAACAGCTGTTTTATTTGTACTTGCTTTGTCTGTAACTTCAAACATGTCCGTGCTCCTTTTCTTGTCAAATTACACCTTCCACATCCTCTGCTCTGCTCTGATTAAAATCAATCAGCAGTAGCTTGTGGTAACCTGGATGTTATAGTGCCTCGAATTCTCCTCACCGAGTAAGTTAGGCTTTTACTTTGGTTTTAGCCTCACTCACATTTTCAGGATTTGGCAGAATATAGATCAATTCTTTCCCAGCATGCAAGGCAAAAAGCCTCTAGTCCAACACCTCACAGAGTCTTTTCCATCTGAAACCTTATGGGCACAGTATTTCCTGTCTGCAGTTCTATCATATGCCAGCCTTCTTTTCTTGCACAAGACTCAAACATCAAGTCCTGATTACAGCATTTCAGAGTTTCTGAAGACTCCAAACTCTTTTGGATTTTCCCCTCGAGCAAGATATCAATGTCTATGAGCTACATTATCATGTTTAGTTACAGCAGTGACCTCTCATCTTTCTGCTACTAATTTTCTCGACTTGTTATTTTCTGATTAGTGTGACAAGATACCTAATAGAAGCAACTTAACAGAGAAATATTGAGTGTTAAGGGTTTCAGAAGTGTTAGTCCATTGTGTCAAGGAGTCCATTGGTCAGAGGATGTGTAGAGAATCCACCATTCACAATAGGTTAGAGGCTGAACCACAATATTCTACACTGCTCCTATTTACCTACTTCTCAATGGAAACAATGAAAGCCAGAACGCCCTGGTTGAGTGTTATACAGATATTAAGAGACCAGGGATGCCAGCCCAGACTACTATACCCAGCAAAGCTTTCAATTACCATATAGAAGGACAAATCAAGATACTCTATGACAGAACCAGATTTAACCAATATCTAGCCACAAACCCATCCCTACACAAAGTACTAGAAGGAAAACTCTAACCCAAGGAAGTTGGCTACATTCACAAAAATAATACAATAGATTATCTCACAGCAGCAAAGCCCAAAGAAGGAAAAAAATCACACACAAAATAACATCACCAACAATAAAAACTAAAATAACAGGAGACAGCAATCACTGTTAATTAATAACCCTTAATATAAATGGACTCAACTCATCTCTAAAGAGACATATACTGACAAATCTGATACAAAAACAGAATCCATTGTCCTGCTGCATACAAGAAACATACCTCAATCTCAAGAACAAAGGTCACCTCAGAGTAAAGGGTTGGGAAAAAAAATTTTCCAATTAAATGTACCTAAGAAACAAGCTGATGTAGCTATCCTAATATCTAGCAAAAAAGACTTCAAACTAAAATCAATCAAAAGAGACAAAGAAGGACATTTCATATTAGTCACAGGAAAAATCCATCAAGAGGAAACCTCAATACTGAACATGTATGCCCCAAACACAAGGGTACCCTAAAATGTAAAATGAATAAATAAATAAATAAATAAATAAATAAATAATCTAAAACAAAAAATTCTAAACCTTAAATCACACAATAAACCCCACACACTCATAGTGGGAGACTTCAACACTCCACTCTCACCACTGGACAGGTCTGTCAGACAGAATATTAACAGAGAAATGAGGGGACTAACAGATGTTATGACTCAAGTGGACTTAACAGACATCTATAGAACATTTCATCCAAACATAAAAGAATACCCCTTCTTCTCAGCACCTTGTGGAACCTTCTCAAAAACTGACCACATACTAGGTAACAAAACAAACCTCAAAAGGAATCAAAAAGAAGAATAACCCCATGTATCTTATCAGATCACCATGGCTTAAAATTAGAATTCAACAGCAACACTAATTCCAGAATGCCCATAAAAACATAGAAATTAAACAATGTGCACCTGAAGCATCAATGAATCAAGGAAAAAATAAAGGAAGAAATTAAAGACTTCCTAAAATTCAATGAAAATGATCACAAAGCATACCCAAATTTACAGACCACAATGAAAGCAGTGTTAAGAGGAAAGTTTATAGCACTAAATGCCTACATAGAGAAGCTGGAAAAAAATCTCACACAAGTGAATTTACAGAACATTTGAAAAGTCTAGGACAAAAAGAAGCAAACTCACCCAGTAGAACTAGATGGCAGGAGATAATCAAATTGAGAACTTAAATCAACAAAATAGAAACAAAGAAAATACGAAAATAAATCAGTGAGACAAAGAGTTGGTTCTATGAGAAAATCAACAGAATGGACAAAACTTTATCCCAACTAACCAAAAGGCAGAGAGAATATCCAAATTAACAAAATCAGAAATGAAAAGGGGTACATAGCAACAGACACAGAGGAAATCCAGAGAATCATTAGGTCATATTTCAAAGTCTTGTACCCCACAAAATTGGAAAACATAAAAGAAATAGACAACTTACAAATATCACTTACCAAAATTAAATCAGATCAGATAAGCAAATTGAATAGACCTATAACTGCTAAATAAATAGGAACAGTCTAAAGCAAAGAAAACCACCCCACAAATTATAATCCCAGAGAACCTATACAACAATGAGGACCCTAAGAGAGACATACATATAGATCTAATCTAAATGAGAAGTAGAAAAATATAAGATCTTCTGAGTAAATTGGGATCATGGGAACCATGGGAAATGGTTGAAGGGGAGGGGAAAGGAAAGGAGGGGAGCAGAGAAAAATGTATAGCTCAATAAAATCAATACAAAACACCAGTATTTTATGGGGCACAGCAACATTGTGGAATATACAGACTGACAATAGATTTGACCACTTGACAAGCAAAGTTGCAGCATGGATTGAGGAGGGACTAATGAAATTCTACCATATTTAAGCAGATACTAGCTTCTGATGGCTGTGGGGGAAGAGAGATCAGAGTTCTTCAGCCCTATGATGCTACCCATGATCCAGTATACACTCCTATACAGATGCACATGCAGGCAGCACCAAGTGGACTAAGTGGGTTAAAATTAAAACCTACATGAAGTTGGGAAGGAAAAGAGGTCGCGGGTAGATAAAGGAGGAAATGAAGAGCAGAGAATGGGGAAGAGATCTGAAGCATTATATTCATGTATAAAATTTTTACACAACAACCATGTCAAAAATAAATGACTATAGTGTTTGGAGTTGGGGCCATTGAAAATTAGAATGTGAATAGGCTTTTTAGGCAATGCCTTCATTATTCTGTATTTCAACTAGAATTAGAGGGTAAGGAGTCTCACAGACACATACATGCATGCTTTTCTTCTTTTTCTTCCTCCTGTCCCTCTTCTTCTTTCTCTTCTTCTTCTCTTTCTCCTTCTCCTTTCCTCCTTCTTCTTGATACCAAACATCTTTCTCTTCTTCTTTCTCTTCTCCTTTTCCTCATCCTTTCCTCCTTTTTCTTGATGCCAACCACCATAAAGTGATGAAGTCAGGCGTGACTCATAAGACAGCTGGTGACATCTGTATAGACTTTCTACCCCTCAAATTATTAACTATACAAACTCCCTGTGTATATAAAGAAGTTAGCCTCATTGATTTTATTATATTCATGGAAACTGACAAGTAGATGATCATTGTTTATTTATTGTTGGTTATTTTTATTCTTGGCTCCTTGCTTTTTTGGTCTGTTGGAGGCCTGCCACCCAGCTCCCAAATAAATGACACAGAGGCTTATTCTTACTTACAAATACCCAACCTTAGCTTGACTGTTCCTTGCCAGCTTTTCTTAATTTAAATTATCCTATCTACTTTTTTGTTTCTGGGTTTTTCTCTTTTACTATTTCTGTATATCTTCGTTTACTTCTTTTTCTGTGGCTTGCTGTGTAGTTGGGATCCTCCTTTTTCCTGCTCCTGGATCTCCCTCCTATAATTCTCCCTGCCTATCAGTCCTACCATCTTTTCTCCTGCCTTGCTGTTAGACTGATCAGTTGTTTTAAATAGGCAAAGTAACACAGCTTCGCAGAGTTAAACAAATGCAACATAAAAGAACGCAGCACAGCTTTGCATCATTAAAACAAATATTCCACAGCACAAATAAATGTAATACATCTTAAAAATTATATTCCCCAACAATTGTTAGGGCCAGAGACACAAAAATTGGGAATAGTCTGCTTGAATTAGAAGTAGCACATCCTCAACGCCTGGGTATAAATTATAGCCAGAAAATTGGTCATAATGGACTAAACTGAATTAGGAGACCTCCAGTTATACAGAGTGGATTGAAGGGACACAACCATTTCTGCATGTCAACAGGTGAGAGGATTTATTCTTCTCAGAGGTGAATGCTTCCCTGGAGGGTTTGGTGGAGGTTTAGCTGCTTTGTGTGAAGAATAGAGATGACTGGCTTGATGCTTTTTGGAAAAACCCTCCTGGACCTGATTTGAGTAGAACATAGAAGTTTCACTGCAAAGAGTTAGGCTGTAGAAAAATGAAGTGGCGTATGGAATCTTATTCAGAAAGTTCTTTTCTACACTTATATCTTCGAAAGTTTCCCTTTGTTTTCTTCTAGAACTTTTAGCATTTTCAGTTTCACATTAGGGTCTTTGGTCTACATAGTTAATTTCTGTGAAGGGTGATAAATGTGGTCTAATTTCATTTTTTCTACTTGTGACATCCAGTTGTCCCCACTCCATTTGTTGAAAATGCTGTCTTCTCTCCCTCCCTCCTTCCTCTCTCTCACCTCTCTCTCTCTCTCTCTCTCTCTCTCTCTCTCTCTCTCTCTGTGTGTGTGTGTGTGTGTGTGTGTGTGTGTGTGTGTTGGCATGTTTGTCAATTTCCTGTGGTGGGGGAATTTAGGGGATTCTTATCATATCATCTTCAAATAGAAATGGTTTACTTGTTTTTCCTACGTGTGTCATCACTTTAACTTCTTTCTCTGGCCTTATATTGTAACTAGGGCTTCAAGGACTACATTGTAACACTGGAAAGCAAAGAGATTGAGTATTTTAAACATCAAAGTCTCTAGAAGACTTGTGCATATGGGGTGAGAGGAAAAGACCACATACATTTATAATAAAAAATACTGGAATTCAAGACTTCCCAAGTTCTTGAATGTGCTCTCCAAAGACATGACTCAAGATGCAGATAGAGATTATTCGAGTGTCAGATGCCAAGATCTCCAAACAGCCAGGATGACGATTGAAATGGGTTAAGGAACACAGACCTGTAAGTCCCCGTGTTGGAGGAGCAACACAATTATCTAGCTCACAAAGGGTGTTGCCTTAAAAAAGCAGCATAAACATCTACAGGTAATGAACGGTATAAGCAATGTAATAAACATTTCTAAACCTTTCCTTGTATCTTGACTCGGCTAAACGGCACTACCTGACAAGATCTGAAGAATTCGGTGCCACTAAAAGGCAAACAAACAAGATAATTATCATGAGAAAAACATTGGAGATTGTGCAATATATAGGAATCCAAATTAGCCATAAAATGTACCTGCCCAAATGCCTACAGCCAAGACAAAATGAGAATAGACCCAATAGAACACAGACAAGATAGTGTGATGAAATCAAAGAGAATCACTTGTTTAAAAATATTTATTTTTATATTACATGTGTATGTCTCTGTGTGATCGTGAGTACAGATACTTGAGGGGAACAGATGTTTGGGATTCCTGTAACTGGGGTTAGAGGTGGTTGTAAGCTGCATAAAGTGGACCATGCGAGCTAACATAGGGTCCTCTGCAAGAGCAACCAATGCATGCTCCTTACTGCTGCTCCCACTACAGCCCCCTAGACTTTTTTTTCTAATTCTAATATTTATATAAATGCATATTTAAGAAATATATGAGTTGTTTATTGAATTGGCTGCATACTGTGAGCTAAAGGTCATGATGTATAGAAAAGGGTGGAGGGATGAGATTAAATTGGCAAGACAGGCCCACTGACCTAGATAGGGGAGACCCACCCATTAAGGTGCATGGAACTGGGCATTGCGCATGCTGCCTTCTGCTTGCTTCCACACACAAAGGAAACCTTTGTTATAGGTGGTAAGACAACTCTCCATGTATTCCCTGCTTTCTTTTCTACTATCACATGTTGAGTGCTTTTGAGCCCCTATGGTGTGTCACACCAAGCCACTGTGAGAAGCTTTGGTTTACTGTTTACCTTTCTGCCTTCCTCCTTCACTCCTCACCCCCTTTCTTTAGAGGTTGGCTCTGTCTTTCTTGACTGTTTATATCTCTGTGCTTGGAGACTCTCCCCACTCCCTCTGTTTGTTTACTCCTCCTATATATGTTAATCTATTAACAGATCTCCAGGGCACCTTGGAACTAAAAGAATTTTTGAAAAAAAATCAAGAACAGTTACTACTATCCCTCCAGTCTTCTGGAACTACAAGCTTTCAGCTTCTACTGTCAATCACAGAAAGCTCCATTAGAAATTGAATCAGAGCCCACTATGAAATGCCAAAGGCTCTAAAGAGGTTTATCTGCAGCTTTCTGATAATAAGGTGTTGGGGAAAGAAAGTCTAACCATCTTCTGAGTTATGAATAGAATGGGCTAACCCTTGATGCTCAGTGTAAAAACCAAGATTCTTAACTGTTCTGTTTTGTCCTACAAATTGAGAACACACACACCACTAACTCTGAAGAGCTGCGGTCATAAAACCTAACAAAGGCATCACAGACTAGTGAGGATTTAGATGCAGGAAGGGATGCTAGAGAAGCACTAAATAAAACAAGGTAGTGAGGAGTGTGCAGTAAGTTGCCAGCAATTTACCAGCTGAGAGCATCCCTGACTCCCCAGAGGTCATGCTTATGGGAAGTGGTGCCACCCACAGCCTTTCCCTCCACCCCCGATTTAGAATATTTTTTTTGGACCTCCAGGACAACTTTTTCTTCCTATCAAATGTCTCTATCTCTCCATCCCTTCATGGAGCTAACTGCACACAACGTACCAGTTTCTTTGCTCTGAACAACTCCAGAAATCAAGAATCTGCTGACAGCTGATAAATAATGAGCGGATTAATACAAGTTGTCGTCTTGGTTGAAGAAAATGGTTTTTGTTGTTGTTAAAGAACTTTCAATGCTTAATTAATAACTTCAGAAAATTTCAGTATATTATCCTATATGCATAAAACAGAATTAACCCATTGTTAAAAAATAGATAAATGTTTATCAAAACGTTCATGAAAATTATGTATTCATCCTTTAAAACACACACATTTAGGGGTAGATAAGAACTTTTTTTCACTTTTGGCTTTTTTACTGAAGTTATTTGATAAAAATGTTAAATAGAACTGGGATCATGAACAAGTAACTAGAGACATTCTTCTACTATAACACTGATTCATTAATCAATTAGAGAAGTTCTTAATATACAATAAATCTTGAAAATTTAAGCTTATATTTTCCTTTTTTATTTTTATTGAACTCTACATTTTTCTCTGTTCCCCTCCGTGTCTCTCCCCTCCTAGGATGTCAGTGTGGTGATTTCTAAAAAAATTAGGAAATAACCTTCCTCAAGACCCAGTAAAACCACTTTGGGGTATATATCCAAAGGACGCTCAATTGTGCCACAAGGATATGTGCTGAACTATTTTCATAGCAGCATTGTTTGCCATAGCCAGAACCTGGAAACAATCTAAATGCCCCTAAACTAAAGAATGGATAAAAAAAAATGTGGTACATTTACACAATGGAATACTACACAGCAGAAAAAATAACGACATCTTGAATTTTGTAGGAAAATTGATGGAATTAGAAAACATCATTTTCAGTGAGGTAACCCAGAAACAGAAAGATAATTATCACATGTACTCACTCATAAGTGGATTTTGAACATAAAACAAAGAAAACCAGCCCACAAATCACAATCCCAAAGAACCTGGACAACAATGAGGACACACACACACACACACACACAAAAAAAAAAACATATATAGAGCTAATCTACATGGGAAGTAGAGAGAGATAAGATCTCCTGAGTAAATTGAGAGCATGGGGACCTTGGGAGAGGGTTGAAGAAAATGTTTTTATTAGGTCTGGTAGCAAGGTTAAAACCCTGATTAAATGTCTAAAATGTTCTAAGTTTTACTTAAGTATTTACTGGAGATTTCAAAACAAATAGCTACTCCGCTGTGTAGAGGGAAGGTTTTTTTATTGGTCACGGCTTTAAGTATATTTCAGGTATTATAAAAGTGGCTGCTAACTCCACATCCACCCTTGAGGTTCAACTACCTATTAATTGAAGAGATCAGTATCTTGGGGAAAGGTTTCTACTTTGCTTCAGAAGAGTGAGGTCGTAACTAAAGCTACTTTCTCTCCTATATCCAACTGAACAAGAGGAACCTCTCTGACCCTCCCCCAACAATTTAATATTTTCATCAACACAGATAAATTCACTTTTCACTGTCTTCACACTAATTATCTGCAAATTCAGTCTTTCCCTTCTATTAGCATGGTCATTCATTTTGTATATTTAAGTCTTTCTAGAAGGATCGCTGTTGCTGTTACTCATTTCTCCATATGATAGTGATATTCCTTAACTTATTGGACACTTCATGGTTTTTGAAACAGTTCCACATATGTTACCTCACTAATCCAAAATTGGAAGAGATGTATTTGAAATAATAACAATTTGTCACCCAGCATTTTCTTGGGAAGGGGCATTTTAGCATGTTGAAAGTAGATTAAGAAATAGGAACAAAAGTTACCTTTGTGGAATCATTGGTCATTTATCTGTACCCCTAAATGAGCTAGTAATTATTTCAACAACAAATGGGGAGAGATTTATAAATGGGCAGAGTCTAACTAGCTGTCGTTTTACCGTCTGCCCCTTTGGGGCTCATATTCTACAACATCCCCTATGTTGAAAGCAAAGTAGGACACACATTTCACAGTGAGTCAATGTTTTTGTGTGTGCAACTGATCTGCAGAAAATACATCAAAACAAATGAAGAACGAAATGAGTCTTTTCAAGAAATGGAGTTAGAGTAACAGATGTTCACACATCCCAGCATGAAGGGAGAGCCTTCCCTCACACATACAACCCTGCCCTCACATACAGTGCTAAGGTGTTCAGTTTGGGGAGCATCGTGAAAACATCACAATAACATTGGCATGGGTTACACTTCAAGGGTTTTAGGAATGTGAACTTCTTTCCTTTTGCCTGTGAAGGTTGCCACTCACCTGTCAGATTTTTAAATAAAATAGCTATTTTTAGACTCCCTTCCATTAAAACAAAACAAAAAAAAATACAACAGAAAATAGACTATTAGCTTGCCAGGACTGAGACAGGGAAGGTGTATAGTAGTGGATTGGGAAGCTAACTGTAAATCCCTGTTCTGGACCTAATTGGGATGGTTTTAAAAGCTTGACACATGCCTTGTTATGTCAACTATCAAATTCAGAATTCACAGAAAACCATTACTTAGGTAAACTTTACCACATATAAATAGCATCTGAATAATGTTTACATGCATTTAGGGGATAGAGTTGAATTTCCTTTAACTATCTTGACTCGAAAGAAAATCCCGAACTCTTACTTTTGTCCTCCCTGTACTTTGCTGCTACGTGTGCATTTCCCTGGATTCCACTACAGCAAAACTGTTCTGGAAGCTGAGGGGTGAGGACTCAAGTCGGCTTCTTCCTCTCTCTGTCTCACTTCCCCATGCTCGGCATGCAAATTGGATGTTATTTCTGATTCCCCAGGAAACAGAAACAATTACCTTGGAGCACATCTTTGTGTGAAGAAATTTGGATGTATGTGGCTCAATGTTTAAGCAGCGATGATATCGAACTAACTGTAGGTGTGTGGTCTTTCTTCTCTTGACCACTTGAGTTACTTGTATATATAAATTACATATATATATATATGTATATATACACACATATGAAACTGAGATGATCAGAAGAAATATATTCTGATATGGCAAAATTCAAGCCACTAAATTAAATATTTCTATGATCACCTTCATCTTTAATTTATGCCTTTATGTCCCAGTGTATACAGCTTAGCGTGAATGCAAGTGATGTGCTGTTAACAAAGTTGGCATTGAACCAGAGAGGTATTACTGTGTCAATGAATATTAAACAGATCATCATTTTAAGGTGTTAAAATTAGTTTTAGTATTGGACTGTTAATGACAATCTCACAGTATTTAACTAGGATACCCACAGGAGACAATCAGAATGTCACCACATACCAAGAAATATTTGTTTTTTTTTAGTCAGTGAGGCTGGCAGAACTTTTACAAAATTCCCATCCCTTGAATACATTCTCTTTATCATTGGTCCTCAACCTGCCATTCGGTGGTCGCATAACAGACACTGACATTACCATTCACAACAGTAGCAAAATCACTGTTATGAAGCAGCAACAAAATAATTTTATGGTTGGGGTCACCACTCCAGGAAGGTTGAGGACCACTGCTCTCTATGATCCCCTCCATGTCCATGCAGACAGATGCCCACATGGAATGGAACATCACTCTGATTAATGATATTACTGGTGGAAATTAGAAAGGCTTTTCACATGCAGTATAGGTCCCCACTTTCTGACTCTACAATAATCTTAAGGTAGTACCTTGGTGTGTTTCTGTCATCTGTAATAAAGTACGTAAGGCTTATTATTTCCTGAAGAGCAAGTAAACAAAGATCAAAAGACTGTATCTGGTAAGCGTCTCTTTGATGCTTCATTCTAAGGAGGAAGGGGAAGGTTATCCAGCACACAGTCCTTTGCACGGAGGAGAGATGAAGTGTTATGGTTTGCACTTCTGTCCTTTGATAAGTGTCATATCCCTACCCATGAAGGTAAAGTCCACATGACCTGAATACTTTACATTGGGCACCATCTCTCTGTTTCCAGCTCACGATATTTGAGTGATAGAGTCAAACCATACCAGGGAGAATAGCATGTTTAAGTATTACTTAATTAGGAACATCATTTAATAGGAGATAGATAAGACAAGAAGAACTCAGTAATGACACCTTCTATTCTGTAAAGAGGAATGATACCATAGGTACCCTTGATATCACAATTGTAAAACTACAAGCTCTGCCAACAGAAGGAAACTTCAAAGAGGGCCTGAGGTTAGAATACCTACCAACTAAAACCCTCAGCAGAAGACCCAACTAACCTGCCAATAATCCTGTCCCATAGAAACTAAATGCATTTGTGATGGTGTGAGCTGCTAAATATGTAACTGCTTGTTGCTTTGTGGGAGAAAGAGACTACAGTAATATTTGGACAGAGCATAGACTAGTGTTCCCGAAGAAGGCCAGTCCCAGGTCATTCCATTCCCATCCACTGTTCACATTCTAGTGTTGGAAGCCTGATTGACAACGTCTTATCTTCAAATTGCTGCCACGATGCACTCCATGTTGAAGCTCTGAGTGATGCTTGATAGGTTGTTCAGGGTGGAGGGGAGGGAATGGAAACAACATTTATTTTTATCCTGCTCTCCCTGTGACAGAGGTATCACAGAACTCTGTCTGCCATTGTTAACCTGCGGATCCTGTAACCATTGTCTGTTAAAGACTGAACAATATTTGTCTTTGAGTAGCATAGATTGAATGCGCAAACGATGGCTATTCCTAGAAGTGCTGAGCTCTTCTCCACATCCACTTCATTTCACTTTAGAAAGAGTACCAGCTGGTCACCTTAAATAACTGAAAACATAATGCAAAATGAAGCTTCTGTTTGACTAAGCAGCCTGATTTACGTTCATATCTCTGTCTCCTGAGCATCACTCCATGCCTTGTTCCCTAAACATCAGAGACAATGTTTATTTTAGCAGCCAAAGGGAAATTCTGAAAAAGATGGCAAGCGTACACTCTATCCACGGATCCAGACAGCCACCTCTCCTGCCCATTCACTGGGCCTCCTAGTACACACAGCGACTTTGCTTAGCACAGCCTTGCAGGATGCAGTGGAAAGGACCAATATAGTGTCTGGCTGCCAGCCCATCGCAGCAGAATTACCCTGCCTGGGTCTCTGCCAATCAAATAGTAATGAATTGCTCTGGTGGAAAAGATCAAACAGTGGGGACGGGCCGTAAGAGGAAGAGCACATCTGCTAAGAGAGCCCACCAAAAACGTTGCAAAGTGTTTCTGTTTATGAAATAATTCAAGTCTGAAGCTGATTCAAGGACAAGCCAGTGGCCTTAGGAGAGAAGACAGACATAAATACTGAATCCACCAAGGATAATTTAAAAGTAACACACACACTCAAATACACACACACAGAGAGAGAGAGAGAGAGAGAGAGAGAGAGAGAGAGAGAGAGAGAGGTGGGAGAATATATGGAATTATAGGATATAAGCACTATAAGATATAACTTAAGACTGAATTTTACTATGCATTTAAGATAAAAAGGATTTCAGCAATTCACAGAAATGCTTTAGACACGGCACATGTGATCCCAATTTAATGTTGTTTGTAAAGATTTTAAGTTCTTGGCTTTGGACTTGATTACAAGCAATTTAAATGAACAGAGCTAAACATTTATTTTCTGGCATATGTCCTAGGAATTCTCTCCATTCTTCAACAAACACTGTAAGTTCCAGTAATTATTAGACATTTGTATTATCCACCTATAGCCTAGGCACAAAATCTACCTTAGGTAAAGGAGAAGGGGAAAGCTTGCCATTCCCGGGTCTTCGATGTCATAGATTAGTCCCCTGCTTCATTACACTTGGACCCTCAATATGCTGATGGTGAATTTCATCCTTCTAACAGTACGATGATATCTTCAGTGTGGCAAAAGCTGTCTGTCCAGTGACTACTCAGTAGCCCCAAAGTATTTAGCACAACACTCCAAATGTGTATCTGCTGGAATTGTGAGGTAAGGCTGAGTTGAGAAATTCATAACCAGGATGATAGCATTACAAACACTTGGCCAGGAAGCCTCCCCCTGCCTTTCCTTCAGATGCAAATAGCTCTCTGGACCTGACAAAAGCCCAAGAAACTGGACAAAGAGTGACAGGCTGGGCACAGGAAGAGGGAGTCCCTACCACAGAGTTATAAATAGGTTTCTTTTGCGTGATCTGCATAAAAGTCCTCAGAGTGGCCTGGCTGCTGCTGTTCTGTCTTCTCACAGACTCTCAGGGCAGACAGCAGGAAGGACTGCATAGAGAAGGGGAGATTTAATAAAGGTTAGCCAGTGTGTTCGTGATTGTCCTGGGGCCAGAGAGGTCATTCAGAATGCAGGGGTCCCATTGCACCACAAGGACAGTTACTCCACAGCCCCCAAAGCAGACTCCCATCAAGATTCTCTACAGACATTTCAATATGTACATACTCAAGTCCCTTATGCAAAATGGCCCAGTATTTGCATATGACCTGCATATTTGGAAGCATTTTGGATTGTCTTTCCCGAATGAAATATGAATGCCTTGCACACAGTTGTTAAACTGCACTCTTTAGTGAGTTCTGACAAAATAAAGTTCACGTGATTAGTACACATGCAATTTTAAAAAATACTTTCCATTTACAGTTAGTTGAAGACGTAGGTGTGTCGCCTAAAATACTGAGGGCCAGCAGTATTGCCTCTTCCAAATCATTTGCTCTTGGTTTGACTGCTGACTATGGTTTCAAGTACTTTCTCCTTTTCCTGGGCAGAGTAAACTACAGCAAACAGCAATGACCCAGGTGACTTTCCTGTGCTTCAGAGGATAAGTTCAGGGAAGAAAAGGGATGCAAGGCCTCCAGGAGGTCTTGGGGAAGTGTTTGCCACTCTTTAAGCCATCCTGTTCTCCATGATGCTCAGGCTCTATGGACTGGTGTATCTGTGTTTCAGCTGTGATCACACAGTATTATTTTGAACCCACTGAGCAGAACTATTGTTCTCAGAACACATATCTATCACAGCCTTCTTTTCCTTAAACCCCACAGTAAGCCACCACTTATCTGTGTGTATGTCTGTGTGTGCAGAGGAGGCAGAGGATACACTCATAGTCTCCTTGTGGATGTCTAAAATTACAAATACTTCCAAACCAAATTTGTATATGTATTCATATATGTACGTGTGTGTGTGTGTGTGTGTGTTCTGTACACACATATCTAGGATAAAGCTTGACTTACAAATGAAACACAGTACAGGTTTAACAACAGTAACTGGTAAGAACAAATGTAACACAATACTACCAAAGGAAGTTACTGACATGAGAAAACCTAAATTAATCAGTTGCCTACTTATGGAATTTTTCAATCATCAATTTGGACTGTGGCTAGCTGATGGGGACAAATAAAATTATAGATCATGAAACATAAATAAGCGGGATTTAAACTACATTCTTCTCTCTACCCCTTCCTGGATTCTGAAGTCTCAGGTTGGTGGGGTCTGCTGGACTGTATTTGTTTTCTAGAGACAAAAGCTTTAAGCTGCAGAGGAAGCTTACGACTGTGCCACACACTGCTGTATCCTGCATGTGGGCAGTACCTCAGGATAAGAGAAGAATAAACTGCCTGTGTTTGTCCTTTCCACACCACTGGGAATAACTGTCTTCAACTTCAGAAAGTCTCACTTAATAATGAGCCTGTAATTATGAACCACCTCCAAATTCCACAAAACTCGGGACATTTTAAGAATATTTACTTTCTTCCTTAATCCTCAAAGGGCCTTAAGATACTGACCTTTGGAATATCACAATGTTCTCATTTCACAAGTGACTGAAGGCTGACAATGTATACAAACATTTTTTTGCATACAATTCCTGGCAATTTTACAGGCGGAGTTACAGAGAAATTAAGAAAAATAAATTGCCACATCACCAAACCCTAAAGCCTTTCTACTGGGAACATACTGATGAATTTTCTTCCAGTCTTCTTCTGTGTGTGTGTGTGTGTTCATGTATGTGTGTGTTTGTGTTAGTGTATGTTCATGTGTGTATTCGTGTATGTATGAATATACATGTAGAGGCCAAAGGTGAACTGTCTTTATCAATCTCTCACTGAATCTGGAGCTTCCCAACTCAGCCAGGCTGAGTAGTCAGTGAGACATTTGCTGACAGCTAACAGTGCTATTTGTAAACGTTGAAGAACATTTAGGAGATGGGTTCTAGCTTGAGGAAATTGGCTCTTAGATTGTAGCCCTCATTCCTGTTCTGGAGTAAACTGTCTGCTACCATGACTTCTCTACTCCAGTGGACTGTATTTCCTAAAACCATGATCCAAAATAATTCCTTCCTCCCTAAAGTTGCCTCTTGTCAAGTATTTCATCACAGCAATGAGAAAAGTAACTAATACACATTTTAATATGATTAAAATCTTTTTGTAATGTTTTAATTTACTTTAAAATTTTTATAATAAATCAAATTAATCCAAATGATAGTAGTCTTGGACATAACTTTTAGAATACGATCAGAAAGTAAGTTTGAATGCGTGGTTTTGAGAGATTTGTTGTCCATGGACTCTCGTCGTTTTTTTTTCCCTCTAACTAAAAACATGTATAGCCTTTACACTTCCACAAATAAGAAGGTACTGGCCAAACATGGCCTGAGTGCAGACTGTTCAGAACGTGAGTCAAAGATATAATGAAGACATGAAGTAAAGCTACAGAACACTCACCATTGAAGCCTCTCTTTAAATATTGTTTTATACATGTTTTGCTCCATGTCTCTGTGTTAAAATATTTATGTTAAATGAACAGCTAGAAAAAGAGATAATTGGGAACATTTTTGTAGGAACACAAGAACCCCTCATTTGTATGGAGCTCTTATGGGACCATGGTGATACAAGTACCTTTAGTGTAAGATATATAGCACAAAGTGAAAACAAAGGTTTCTACCTCTCTCTGTACTTCCCTCCCTCCCTCCCTCCCTCTCTCCCTCCCCTCTCTCTCTCTCTCTCTCTCTCTCTCTCTCTCTCTCTCTCTCTCTCTCTCTCACACACACACACACACACAAACATACACACATGCATAAAGGATGGGTTGGTAAGAGAGAGAGTGTGTGCGTGCACTTTTCATTCCTTGTCTCTGGCATGACAACTCCACTTACTTGCCTAAGAAAGTCACAGTTGCAATACAGAGTTACAATCTGGATTGTTTAAATACTTTAAAAAATGACCCCAAAACAGTTAAAATCTTCCAGTTGAACACCATCTCTTAATGTGTGGACAGTGGTTTTCTGTTGCTGATGCACAACATAGACTTTCCAATTCTGGCATATTTCATTACATCTTCCTTGTTCTTTGTAGCCTTCCTTCTCACTCCACAAGTAATAATCTGCAGCCAGCATCTCAATATATATGCACAAAGCTTTGTGTCATGAGAGGAATCTACCATTTTAGTGACTTTCTTACCAAGTAACCCTGTGCTTATCAGCAGCACACAGCTAAGATGTGGCTTGGTAACCTGAAGAATTCTCAGCCCAGGCTCAGCAGCAGCTTCACGCAGCTCTGCAGAGAATAATGTTTAGGTTCTTCGTGACCCATAAAATGTAATCTCTAGGATGGAGTACACAATTTTGGCTAATAATTATAGCAAAGAGTCAATTACAAAGAGCTCGTTTTGGGAGCTGTATCTCTGAGCATTCCAGAAGTTTTCCATTTTAATAAAGCTACCTACATTTGGGCGATTGTCCATAGTATCTGGCCTTTTCCTCATCTACAGTTCTGATACTTACAAATTACACAAAAAAGAAGAAGAAAGGAAAAGAAAAGAGTTTGTAAGTATAACATGGCAGAATTTGTTTATTTAAAAAAAAAGAATTTAATTTGTTTAACATGGCAGAGTTTAATTGGTTTGATGTTTTGTTCACAAGGTTACATTCATGTTTCTAATTCTTCTTTGAAGCATAATATTGACTACATTCAACAGAAAAGAATAAACAAACAAGATGTACTTACAGCAAGTGTCTCTTAAAAACTACAGAAAATAAATAAATAAATAAGATCATCTTATTGTTCAAATATTATCAACTGTTGCCCCCTGCTGGCTGAACTTTGAAATTCAGTTTCAGAATAAAAACTACAACACTAGTTTTTAAAGTAAGCAAGTGTGTGGAAGCTGGACCATCAACTTTTCAACATTTGTAAGGCCTCTGTCCTTTGTTGAGCCTTCAGATATTTCTGTTTATAGAGTCAGCGTCTCAGACAAGGTGAATAGAGCTTGGGACTGATAGCTGCATCCAGTAAAGAGAATTTCCGTTAGAGAGCAGGGCACATGAGTAAATTCATGAGGTACAGCTGTCTCACTTTGATGGGACCAAAGAGGACTCATGTCCTATGAGGGTAGCTATATAACTCTACCACAAGCTTTTGTGAGTGTTCAAGGCTACCCAAAGGTGTATATAGAATACAGAAGATCATAACCAACTTATCTTCCTCCAATGGGTGTGTCTCAAGGCTTGACCAAATACAGCATTCGTCAACATACTTGGAGAACATGACTCAAATGTGAATTTAAACGCTGCCACCCTCACTGGTAGGCATTGCTCAGTCTGTTTAAGAGATGGAAAAATCACAAACACAGAGAGATCAGCAGCGGCACTGCTGAGGGACAGTCAGAGCGCGAAGACCACAACCTGTTTCGAGGAGTCCCACTTGAACTGCTTGCAGTGATGCTGCTACGCTCTCTGGGTAATTTGTTTACACTGGAGCAGCAGGACTACAACAGGAGTCCCTCTGTTGGCTGACTTGCTTGTCACTGTGACCAAATTAGCAATAACTTAAGAGGGTAAGATTTATTTTGTCTCACGTATTCATATTCGTGCCTTGGGCCTATGGGCTTGGGCAGAACACTGTGTTCAGGAGCATGCCACAGCAGAAAAAGTGTTCACCTCACAACCATTCAGGGGGCAGAAAAAGAGGGTATAAGAGGGGACTAGGGTAAGATATAGCTCCAGCAACACACCCCTTAGTCCTACTTCCACCAAGGAGGCCTCAACTGCTACCTTCCACCCAACACTTCCCAAATAAACCACCATACTACGAACCTATCAGAGGCTTAATCCATTCATCAGCACAGAGAATTTAACATTCAGTTGTCTCTGGAGATGCCATCACACTCACTGGCAAGCTTGAAGCCCTCTAAACATTTCTGACTCTAATCAAGTTCTCAATAGAAACTGACCGTAACACTCTGAGCATAGAGCCAGCCTTCTGCTCCAAAGTCCTTGTCAGGAAACTTTCTGTTTAACATCTTTCCCTCAACATTAATCATTCAAAGTCCTTTCCTTGTCCCCTTTCTCTCAGACTACCCAGCATCCACCCCATCCTATATAATTTCATTTGGTAGATTATCTACTTTTGTCTATTTAATGACTATTTAAAAACTTTATCTGACATTTCTCCACCTCCAAAAAATGGAGCATGGAGAGAGAAAAGTCTTTTTTTCTTCCACAACTTTACATAAGAACTACCCAGTGAAGCTTCCATCAGCACAAGGCACCCTGTGCATAAGGATGTGTGCAGGAGTTAGGGGAACTTTTCCTGAGGAGACGTTAGCAAATATCTACTCACCCCACACAGAACAGCAGACAGAAACAAAAACATGATCCCATCCAGGTGTAGTTTGGTGAACCAAATAGCTTAAATGGGGTTACATCCAGGATCATGGGCAGTTTACGGGTGGCTATACTACCAAGGAAAAAATGTCTCTCTTTCTCAGCAATGGCTTTTTGCCTTATCCTTTTCAGGGAGACCTTCTTGAGTTCCACTGCATTTTAAGATGCAATGTTAATGAGCCCAGTTTTGTGTGAGTGTCCTTCGGGCAATTACAGTTGCTGAGTTCAAGAAGACAGAAGCCAATTCCTTGGTTTTATACCCACCTCAGGACAGATCCTCCCAGAAGCAACCACGTACAGAAAAATCAATGTGTGAAAATGTTGTCATGGAAAATAAAACAGAGGTCCAGACGCCCATCAAAAAACAAAAAAGAAGGAAGGAAGATGATTGGACAGTGGGCAGGATGAGTTTCTGAATACACCATAACTGTAAAAATGTGTTGGCCAGGCCCATGGGTAGTCCATTAAACAGACTGTGATTTGGGCAGAGGTAGCCAGATTCTAGTTTACATAATCTGCCTCATCTCTGACTGGAAAAGTCCTAGTACTGTCAAGGCTAAGAGGCCTCGCTGGTTCAAACTCAGCAGCAACATGCTAAAAGCTTAGATTCCTCATGAAGGGCTCTGTTCCCACGGTGATATGCACTATGCACTCTGACAACTATTGCTACTATAAGCTTACCTTGAAGCATTGAACCATCAAGTATATGATCTCTCTCTCTCTCTCTCTCTCTCTCTCTCTCTCTCTCTCTCTCTCACACACACACACACACACACACACACACACACACACCATAGACTAGATGGCTATAAAGAGATATTTTATTTCTTCCACCTTTGGAAAGGCTGAGAAATACAAGATCAAGGTGACTACACACCCTCCATTTGGCAAGGACTGCTTCTTGGGATACAGATCTGCATTTTTTCTTTATCTTCTTGTAGCAGATTGGAGATGAGGCAAGAAGGACAGAGAAACAAACTCCTCTCCTGTCTATATAAGTTGATCAACCCTTTATGAGAATTATACACTCATAACTAATTATTTCTTAAAGACCCCACCTTCTCATTTCATCACATTAGATTAGGATTTCAACATAGAAATAGTGCAGAGATACAACTATTTCTTATATAGCACTAGTGAGTTTAAAATGGCACATAAATATGATGTTGTCTCCCCTTCTCCTCCCATACTCACTTTATTCCTAACCCCAAGTGTGTTACTTTTCTATCACTGTAATAAAACACCATGACCAAAAACAACCTGGGGAGGAAAGGGTTTACTTGGCTTACATTTGCCAGGTCACAGTCCACTGAGGGAAGCCAAGGTAGGAACTGAGACAGAAGCCATGGAAGAATGCTGCTTACTTGCTCCTCAAGGCCTGCTTGCTCATTCTGCCTTTTTGCAGCACTCATGACTATTCAGTGATATCATTGAATGAAGTCTGCTGGGCCCTCCCACGTCAATCATTAAACAAAACTGTGCTCCACAGACTTTGCCTACAGACAATGTGATAGAGACATTTTTTTTCAACTAAAATTTCCTCTTCTCAGGTGACCCTAGTTTATGCCAAGTTGACATAAAACCTTACCCAGACAAACAAGGAAAGGAAACGTTTATAACTACATATATTCTCTCCAGACTTCCCCGTCTAATTCTTTCAAGATTAAATTCCTAAAGGAACATTCCTCAAGATGCCAGTTTCCCCTAAATGGGTTGTTTTCATTTCCCTGTCAATCAGTTGTACTAGTCTGTAGCATTAAAAACATTCTCATGTCATCAACAGAAATTTTGTTTTGTTAATATTTGAAAAAAAACACTCAAAACAAAAGGCCTCAGAATATTTTATCAACACTCTTTCTAGGAGAATTATCCAATTTATGGAAGAAGTTTTGTGGCAAAGGAATTGAAGTTGACTTTTGACTATGAGAAACCTCAGTGAGGGAGAAGGTGGGATTCAAACTCTGCTTCTCATTTCCTTTGACCCAAGAATACCATCATCTGCCACTGTACATTATTACAGTAAACGTTCATTCATCCATTAACTCATTTATTGATGCCTTTCATAAAAAAACTGCAAAGAATGGGATTTACAGCTTAAGAAAGTCAATTTTTGATGCTACTATTGTGTACCACATTACTTACGAACTATGTCTAATATCTGAGATAGCAATATTTTTTGGCTAACTTTATACATGGACTACAACAACAGTAATACTTTCATACTCTGTCAAAAGTCGTATTTCCTGAAATTAGAGTCTGAGACTTTAAATTGAATCAAACAATATTTTAAAAAAATCTTAAACAAAAGAATCCATAGGTTTAAAACTCATCTACCCTAGGTTCAAGTCTCTTGCCAACTCTAAGGTGGCTCCCTTAACTAAGAATTGTGCTTCCGTGCTCCCCTATCCAACCTTCCTTTATCCCAAACCTCCTTTTTCCCCAAGTTCCCCCCATTCTCCCCTTCTCCCTTTTCTCTCCCCATCTCCCCTTACCCCCATCCCACCCCACCCCCAAGATCTCAATTTTCTCCCCGGCAATTTTGTCTACTTCCCATAGCCAAGAGGACAACTATATGTTTTTCCTTTGGTTCACCTTCTTACTTAGCTTCTTTGGGATCACCAATTGTAGACTCCGTGACCCTTGTTTATGACTAGAAACCAATTATGAGTGAGTACATCCCATATTCATCTTTTTGGGTCTGGGTTACCTCACTCAGGATAGTGTTTTCTATTTCGATCCATTTGCATGCAAAATTTGAGAAGTCATTGTTTTTTACCACAGCTTAGTACTCTAATGTGTAGATATTCCACACTTTCTTCATCCATTCTTCCATTGAAGGGCAAGGCTCCCAGATGCCCAAGCCGAGGTCCCCAGTTAGTTCCTTGGGCAGCTGAGGATAGGGAACCTGAAATGACCCTATCCTATAGCAATACTGACGAATATCTTGCATATCATCATAGAACCTTCATCTGGTGATGGATGGAGATAGAGAGAGAGACCCACACTGGAGCACTGGACTGAGCTCCCAAGGTCCCAATGAGGAGCAGAAGGAGGGAGAACATGAGCAAAGAAGTCGGGACCACGAGGGGTGCACCCACCCACTGAGACAGTGGAGCTGATCTATTGGGAGCTCACCAAGGCCAGCTGGACTGTGACTGAAAAAGCATGGGATAAAACTGGACTCTCTGAGCATGGCAAACAATGAGGGCTGATGAGAAGCCAAGGACAATGGCACGGGGTTTTGAACCTACGTAATGTGCTGGCTTTGTGGGAGTCTAGCCAGTTTGGATGTTCACCTTCCTAGGAATGGACGGAAAGGGGAGGACCTAGGACTTACCACAGGGCAGGGAACCCTGACTGCTCTTTGGACTGGAGAGGGAGGGGGAGAGGAGTGGGGGGAGGGGGAGAAGGGTGGGAGGAGGGGGAGAAGGGTGGGAGGAGGAGGAGGGAAATGGGAGGCTGGGAGGAGGTGGAAACTTGTTTTTTTTTCTCCTTTTCTCAATAAAAAAATGGAAAAAATAAATAAAATAAACATAAAAATAAGATAAAAAATTAAAAAAATAAAACTCATCTACCATCATGAATACCGTGATAAAAATCTGACATCCTATTAGTCCCACCTGAGTTATGAATCAGCCATTTGTCAATGTATCCACTCCATATATACTACCCACCCTTAATCACTTGGCAGTTATTTCAATTATCTAATCAACTGTGGAAGTAATGAAGTGACCGTATTCAAGCAACTTTTACTTTACTTAGTAATATTCTCAAGATGCAAATGAAACAAGGATAGTAATTTGGAGAAGCCTAAGAGAGACTATCAAATCCTGCCTTTATGTAAAAACAGGAATGTTCCAAAGTGATAAAAAAATAATGTTATGAGTTAAGGCTTCTAAGGCCCAGAGTAAACTATTATTTACTGTCTTATTAGTCTCACTGTGGCTAATTCATAAATTAGAACTTATAGTAGCTCTGTATATACTTCCCACGTGAATGCACTATAAATACTGTCCTAGCTGAAACTTGAGACATACTCATAGATAAGGAGGGGCTGCTGCACTTACTACTCACTGAGGCGGTGTCTCAGGAGAAATGGAATAAGGAGTAGGTGGAGGAGATGAAGGAGTTAAGGAAGAATGTCTTGATCTCTTCTGGAGAGCTGAAGCGGATAGCAGGAGACTCTCTAGATCATTTGTACACCATGGAGTGTACTCTCGCATGTTATTAGGGAAGGGACGATCTGCTGTGACTTCTTATTGTGACCCTGCTTCCAGCTTGCTGGGGAAGAAGCCAACTATGGGTCATGAAGAGGCAACAACATTCTCAGGGTTTGAGGTACAGCTGTAAAGCCTGGTAAAGGTGATTGAAACATACACTTACAAAATATGCCACTATATGCTATATATTTAAAGGCATCCATCTCCCTCAAAATGACTTACTACAATAACTTTAAACTTGGCCAATATAAGATAAATTTAGACTAAGCATTTTCATTCATGTTTGAATGACAGGAAATCATATAAATACCAATACAGTCTTACAAAAATTGCCCCACATAATTAGCTTCATTTTTGAAAGTTTTGATTGTTACATCCTGCTCTAGACCTACCACATTTTTTTCTCTAAGACTTCAGGGGATTATGATAAAGGCACAGGAGCTGAGAGGTGTAAAGGAATGTCTGCAGTGTCAAAGCGTACTCAAGGCTGCAGTGGTTGGAAATACAGCACAGAATAAACCGGGGTAAGCAGTGAGAGGCTGGACAGAGAAGCGAAGGCAGAGCCCAGATCATGAAAGCATCTGAAATAGAAAAATCGCTGGATCATTGTCTAAAGGACAACAGATCTATCAACTTCCTTGAGTTCTCTAGTAAAGTAACAACAACAACAAAGATGTCTTAAAACACAAATGATTTATCCACTTGAAATTCTAGAGGCTAGAAATTAAACATTGAAGTGACACATAGGCTGTACTTCTCCTGAAGGTATACCAGGAATGCCCTGCTTGCTCCTCCAGCTTCTGGGGACACTGTGAGTCTTCGCTATGACAGCACCACTCCATGCTGACTTCTTACAGCCTTCCATATAGCCTTATCTCCCTCTACCTTTTAATTTATTTTTAAAAAACTATCTTTTCTCATTTGACATGCCAAATCCATTTCCCACTCCCTCCCTTCCTCTTGCCCCCTCCATCTTATACCCTCCACCGCCATCCTACCACCCATCCAGTCCTCAGGAAGAGTAAAGCTTCCCATGAGGAGTCAGCAAAGTCTAGCACATTGCTTTGAGGCAGGACCAAGGCCCCCTCCACTCTATCTAGGCAGGCAAGGTATCCCTCCAGGGAGAATGAGTTCCAAAAAAGCCAGAACAAGCAGAAAGGAAGAAGCCACTGCTCTCACTGCCAGTGGCCCCACAGTCCGCCTAAGTAATACAACTATTACCCACATTCAGAGATCCTAGTTTGGTCCTATGCTGGTTCCCTCACTGTCAGGCCGAAGTTGGAAGGCTTCCATTAGCACAGTTAAGCTGTTTCAGTGGGTATTCCCATCATGGTTTTGAACTCTTTGCTTGTATTCTCACTCTTCCCTCTCTTCAACTGGACTTTGGAGCTCAGCCCAGTGAACTGCTGTGGTTCTCTGTATCCGCTCCCATCAGTTGCTGGATGTAGGTTCTATGGTGACATTTAAGATAGTCATCAATATGACTACAGGGCAAGGCCAGTTTAGGCACCCTTTCCACTATTGCTTAGGGTCTTAGCTGGGGTCATCCTTGTGGATTCCTGGGAATTTCTCTAGCGCTAGGTTTCTTGCTAGCCCCATAATTACTGCCTCAATCAAGATATCTCTTTCCTTGTTCTCTCTGCTTTTCCCCCCATCTCAAGCATCCCAGTCCCTTTAGTTCTCCTCTCCCCTCCTCTTATCCTCTCCTCCCCTTCCACATTCCCTTCTCCCACCCCAATGCTGCCAATTTTCTCATTATACCTTGTCTATTTCTTCTTCCCAGTGGGATCTATGTATGTTTCTCTTAGGGTTCGCCTTGTTACTTAGCTTCTCTGGGGACGTGGACTACAGGCTCCTTACCCTTTGCTTTACAACCAGTATTCACCTATGAGTGGGTACATACCATGCTCATCTTTCTTGGTTTACCTCACTCAAGATATTTTCTTGTAGTTCCATTCACTTGCATACAAATTTCAAGATTTCATTTTTTTAACCACTGAGTAGTACTCCATTGTGTATAGGTACCACATTTTCTTTATCCATTCTTTAGTTGAGGGGAATCTCAGTTGTTTCCAGGTTCTGACTATTATGAATAATGCTGCTATGAACATAGTTGAAAAATGTCCTTGTAATATGAGTGAGCATCTTTTGGGTATATGCCCAAGAGTTGTATTGCTGAGTCTTGCAGTAGATTCATTCCCACTTTTCTGATTTCCAGAGTGGTTGTACAAGTTTGCATTCCCACCAGCAAAGGAGGAGTGTTCCCTGTATTCGCATCCTCTCCAGCATAAGCTATTATTGGTGTTTTTGATCTTAGCCATTATGACAGTTGTAAGATGGTATCTCAGAATCATTTCCCTGATAGGTAAAGATGTTGAACGTTTCCTTAAGTGTCTTTCAGTCATTTGAAAATTCTTCTGTTAATAATTCTCTGTTTAGATCTGTACCCCATTTTAATTGGATTATTTGATATTTTGATGTCTAGTTTCTTGAGTTCTTTATACATTTTGGAGATCAGTCCTCTGTCTAATGTGGAGTTAGTGAAGATCAGTAGGTTCCTTTTTTGTCTTATTGACTGTGTCCTCAACAAGAACTACAAATTTTTGAAGAAAGAAGTTGAAGAAGATATCAGAAAATGAAAAGATTTCCCATGCTCTTGGATAGGTAGGGTCAAGATAATAAAAAATTACAATCCTACCAAAAGCAGTCTACAGATTCAGTGCAATCCCCATCAAAATCCAAACACAATTCTTCACAGATATCAAAAGATCAGTATTAAACTTCATATGCTAAAACAAAACTATTCTGTATAATAAACGAACTTCCAGAGGCATCACCACCCTATATCAAGCTCTATTATAGAGGTATAGTAATGAAAACAGCTTGCTATTGGCATTAAAACAGACAGGTTGACCAATGGAATCAAATCGAAGATGTGGACATTAATCCACACACCTATGAACACCTGATTTTGACCAAGAATCTAAAATTATACAATGGAAAAAAGAAAGTATCTTCAACAAATGGTGCTATGGTGCTGGAATAACTGTATGTCAGCATATCAAAGAATATAGATAGATCCATACCTATCTCCATGCACAAAATTTACGTCCAAATGGATTAAAGATTTCAATATAAATCAGACCACAATGAATCTCATAAAAGAGGAAGTGGGAAGTAGCCTTCAGTGTATGGGCTTAGGAGACCACCCCCTAAATATAACATCAGTAGCGAAGACACTGAGAGTAACAATGAATAAATGGGACCTCCTGAAACTGCGAAGCTTCTGTAAATCTACCTCACTGTTAATGTGAGGTTGATGATGGTCTTCAAGGCTTATTATGAGAATCCAGGATAATCTCCTTAGCTCAGTGTTTTGAATTACATCTGCAAAATACACTCCTTCTAAATTAGTAACATTCATATGCTCCTGGGATAAGGATGCACAACTTAGGGGTAATCATTGATATACTATAATTGGAATGTATAGATTATTTTAAATCAAGAGAAAAACACAATCAAATTGATTATTAGGGGAAAATAGAAACCTTAAAGGAATGGATTAGAAAAAGTTAATTCTGAAGATAACGAAACTTTATTAGGGCCTGGTTAACATTTCAAATGATTAATGATGAGGGGTTGGATAAGTATATTAGTGATAGGAAAGGCATGAAGTGAACTAAAATATAATTTTCAGAAATAAAAGAAAGGTTAAGTGTGTCTGGAAGGTACCAGTATTTAAGGTGCTGGATAGTACATATGCATGGGTAGGCACACTTTTATTGAATCGGTCATATCTGCAGGAGGAATAACAGATTTGCTCAAATGGTTTCATTTCAGTTTTGGCTCTGCAGGTATAAAGAACTAAAGGCAATCTAGTATGGTTATAATAGATCTCTCCAGAAGATGGCTCTCATTCCATGTTTTTGCTTCCCATTTCTATCTTGTTTGGAAAAAATCATTACAAATTCATCATGATATAATACATTCATAGAAAAATACACTGTATTATTAATATATAACATAAATATCACTTTACATCCATGTCTTCTAATGTAATAGCTCTTTCCAGTCCTGTATCACTGGGGCATCATAGCACTGTATCCGGACACCAGAATTCTATATTAAATAAGCAGGGAAGAAAGGCAAAGTTTATGCTGTATCTCATGGTTGAACAATCATTGACAGTCTAATTATTTCTAGATGCCTGGACTTACAGTGTGGCTTTAAGATAAGCAAGCAGAGTCTTCTAAGACACATTCTTGTGCATCACCAATGTCATCTAAAAACATTTTCTAGAAAGGTTTGTTCCATTATATTGATCCTAATACATTCAAGATTCAAGAACTGACATGTATTTGGAAGAGAACAAGAGAAACAAAAGAAAGCAAACATACCCTCAGTTTTTGTCCTGAAAGTATCAATTGAGGAAAAGATGTAGGGAGAACAAAGGCCACATCTATTACTATTAGCACTGTACTTGCAAACGAGGCTTATTTATGAATAAACCATCATATTTTCTAGCATTCCCATGAAGTTAAGCCTTGATGCAAGCCTAAATCCCCAAAGGAATACGGTCTGGAAATAGGTTCTCTTGGAAACGTCTGTAGTGTGTGTCTTTACAAATATAGTGTGATTCTGTGTTGTAATCCCAGAACCTATGACTTTTCCATAGGGTACTTCCCTGGGCACTGGGCCATTTTGCATGTTCATACAGAGGCAGAAGTCTACAGAGAATTTTCTCATCCCCAAATGACTGACAAGCAAAAAGAATAGAATCCCAGCTTCCTTAGATCCAGCCCACCTTTGAGGAATGTTCCCACAGTTTTTTTTTTTTCTGTCGTACTTCAATGATTCCCTGTTGCCTTTTCATAGGACTGAGATCTATTTGAATGGCTTCTCTACGCATCCTGGTCTCAGAATTTCCCTCTGAGGTTCCCAATCCAACCCAGAGCTCTAGAACAGATGTAGTCACTCCGTGTCCTATTTCCCATTGGCACCTGTAAGCAGCTCTAAGTTTTACTGCTAAGCTTTCCAATTCCAAACCTCCAGATGTCATTTCTAAGCTGGCAAGATTTCCTTCCTTTCAAGTTGAGTACATTCTCTTTTGGAAATCATGAAAGCCTCACAGATGGCCTCATGATATAAATAATTAGTGACAAAGACAATTATTGCTCATCTGTGATGAATCAAAGTTCTTTTATTTAGTCCACAACAAGTTGGACGTAGTCATTACATTGCCCTCGGGGCTGAACAGCCATACAGTTTAGAAGGTTGTCCTGTACTTTTGCCTCCTGGGGTCGTGTGCTAAATATTTATCTGCAGTGTCCCTGTTCATGGGCTCCCACACTATCAGTTTCCATGTTAATATTTTTCTTGGCAGTTGGTAACAGGCTCTGCAGTACAAACTGCAGGCTTTATTTATCAGAGCTTTTACTTTTCAGTTCTTTTCAATACCCTTTACAAAGAGAAATTGATCTTCTGAAGGCTTAAGTAAGATACCCAGCAATGCAAAACAAGCCTTTTAACACCCTCTCTTTGAGGCAGATGTCCTCCTGCTGGTTTCAGTTTGTCTTATGGCAATCTCTATTTCATCATCCTCTCTGACCTTCATTGATTAAAGTTGGGATGATTTTCCTTTATCCCTCCTTGGCAAACTTGGTCTCAGAAGTGCATCTATATAGAAATTCATGTGTAGGCTGATCAATGGAGAGTACACTGAAGGAAGAGTCAGAAGCCCTTAGTGACGATGACTTACATGGCTTTGACCAAGTGTGTGAAATTTAAAACCTTAATCAACACCAAAAGAAAAGGGGGGGTCTGACTTCATGATTTCCACATGTAGTAAGTTTGAGTTCCAAAACAGGTACCCTGTCTGACTCATCCCTGATGCTTTGCCATCTTATAGTACAAGCATCACAGCACAGTTATAAATGAAAAAAGAGATTCTGGAATTTTTACAAGAACTTCTCTAAATGTAAAGGATGTGACAGGTTTTTGGTTTTTTTTTTTTTGCGGGGGGGGGGGGTTTCGAGACAGGGTTTCTCTGTAGCTTTTGGTTCCTGTCCTGGAACTAGCTCTTGTAGACCAGGCTGGCCTTGAGATCCGCTTGCCTCTGCCTCCCGAGTGCTGGGATTAAAGGCTTGCACCACCACCGCCTGGCAGGATGTGACAGTTTTAAATAAGGCTGCCAACGGCATTCCTTTCAAAATGTGGAGGCTGATTTTCTCTCTGAATTCCCAGGCTCAGTGAACCAAAGAGGAAAAAGCGTGGTGGAAGTAATATCACGAGCAATGTTGAGGTCACTGGATGCATGTGGCTTCTGCCTTGTCTCTCACCTAGTTTCTCTCTATGTGTGTCAATTTTTGAGACCTTTATTATATGAGCACTTTATTTGCATAACTCCACCTCTCTCTAACTCCTTTCATCCATGTCCATTATCACTTTTTTAATTGCTATTGTTATATACATACACATACTGTGTGCATATATATACACATACATGCTCATACATGTATAATCTACTGAGTTCCTTTAGCATCGCTCCTGTGTACATGCATGCAGGGTTGACCACTTGAAATTAGACAATGTACATAGCAATGCATCAATGGAAGAGACTGAGGCTTTCTCTCTAAGCAGGGATTGATCATCTACAGCTCCTAATTTAGTGATGGGATCATGTGTGAATTCCCCTGTTCATTTTGGCAAGTCAATTGGCATTGTCATTATGCTGATCTTGTTTTAGCAACCATATTGTGGATAGTTCTGGGTTGCCTCACTCAATACAGTGTGTCCTTAACTCTTCTGGCAGATGCAAACAGTGTTGTGAGAACATTCAAGCAGTCTGTGGGAAGGCTGGCAAGTAGGACTGAGACCTCCTGCTAATTATGAGCCTTACCCTGACTACCATAGGAGTAAGCTGGTTGAGAAAGGGATAGACCAGACCTGTCAATTCTCCAGATGCCAAAAATATAAACATTCAGATGAAAGGATATATATGAATATTGGGAAAGCCACCCATTTGGCTCTGGAAGCATTAGAGGTTATGGGTAACTACAAGCACCTCTAATAGAAGGGCACTAGTGGGTGTTTTCCAAGATGGGTTTGGGAAAGATCTGCTGTCAGGGTATAGGCAACACTTAGCCCCACCAAGCCACTGTTGGCAACCCGGAAGAATTTATGGCACTGTTGTTCAATCCTTACTTATCTTCCCACTCACAGCACTATCACAGCCCTGGGCAGAAACTACCACTTTAAAACAACTTCAACAGAGCATGTATATAGTCTGAGAAGACTGAGAAGATATGTAGAAAGGCAGGACCTCTGACTTTAGCTAATTAAGTAGGTTTTAGATTTATTTAGATCTGCCTTAGATCATGTTTGAGGGAATTTATAGCAGTACAACATAAGGAAAGCAAGTGTCAAGACTTTAACTAGCTGAAGGCATTGAATGTGTTGTTCTGCTATAGCCTACTGGACAAGGAGATGGAATGGCAGTGTTTCACCAGGAATCAGAGACCAGGTTACACAACATCGGCTCTTTGCTGCGGAAGAGCCTCCAGTAAGGTAGACAATTATGAAATTGCAGGAAGCAATGAGCAAACTTTCCGGGTCAGAGTGAGGATAACACTCTTGATGGATAACAACTTTTCCATTAGTTTCAAACTTAACAGCAAACTCTTGTTCTACCTGCCTCAACCTTCCTGATTATAGACATACCCCACCATGCCCAGATGAACCATCATTTTGAATGTAGCAATCAAAGAATACTTCAACACAGCAATTCAGAAGATGGCATAGGAGATTCCTAGCCAATGTGTTCCTGTACCTTCCAGGTGCAGCCTTCTGGAGAGTGAGTCCTTGAAAGAGTCAAACTTTTTAGGAATTACGTTTTCCACTTAGGGAATCACACTTCCCAGTGTCACTGTATATTAAAAATACTAAGAATTCATTTGTTGATCATGGCATCAGCGCAGAATGCTTTTCTACATCATCTTTACTAAGAATGTAAAACTTCTCCTATCTTGAACATTGCAAATTATTATGGCACATGTGAGGAAATTTGGTAAGCTACATGCTGTCTCTTAGTTCCTGAAATGACACATATTCCAGTGGCGACATTAAATGTGGTAATGATGCTGGTCCAAAGGAGAACAAAACTATCATCTTCCAATATTTCCAGAAAAGAGGAAACATTAACCAGAAGAAATGTTTGCCGTGACTTTCAGTGCTACTGATTTCCATACAATGTAGAAAAATTAGAATGCTCTGGTCCATTACTGTCATTCACCAGAAATGATAAGTCTCAGAACGCATAGTTATAAGATGGTACTCCTGGAAAACAAGGTGGAGTTTTAAAATTTTCCCAACATAAGATGGAGAACCAGAGACATAAAGATCTGTATACCTTTTGTCCTTTGTCCTGAGGCAACTCACACAAAACAGAATTCACTGCTTATCTACTTTCCTAGATCTTCTTACCACATTTAAGAGAAGTTTTCCTGTCAGTTTATAAAAGTAACACATATGTTCTTTCAGTTGACGAATGGCTCAGAAATCATTGCTAGGGACATGAAGGTTGTTCCTCCCTCCACTGGCTTCCATTAAGTGGTAGTTTTCCTGAGCTTGTCCATACTGTTGCTTAGCCTTTTAATTGATCAGCGTGGAACAACTTTCTAGACTGATGAGTCTGTCATACATAGCTCAGCCCTCTTTTCCCTCTCACATGAGAACCAACTTGAATACACAGAACACTGCTCCATTCTGCTTCTTCACACAGTAGACTTTATAACCATGTGTTCACAAAACAAATACCTGTGGTAGTTCAGAAATGAGTACGCTTGGGGTTAAAATGCAGTGTTGGTGGAGCAAAAACTGGAAAGACTTCTGTGGGGGGGGGGCGCCCATGACACTCTATCATTGTCTGCTATCTTACTTATCTCTTCTTAACATTTCAATTTGTGAGAATCTTGCTCAGTGAGTTGCCAACTACGGTTCAAAGTAGGACATTTCTTAGCAGCAGGATGTTTTGAAAACTTCTTCACTCTTCAAAACTCACTTGGGAATCCTTGTTCTCTCTCCACTTGCCCAAACCTTTTCCATTTTCAACTGTACTCTGTTGTGGGACAATGGTTTTGTACTTTGTAAAGATTTGTCACTTGTATTTTAATAAAACGCTAACTGGCCAGTAGCCAAGCAGGAAGTATAGGAGGGATGAATAGGCAGGAAGTACAGGTGAGGTGATGAGAACAGGAGAATTCTGGGAAGATTAAAGACTCAGTCATCACCCAGACACAGAGGAAGCAAGATGAGACTGCCTCGCTGATAAAAAAAAGACCAAGCCACACGGCTAACATAGAAAATAATGGGCTAATTTAAGATGTAAGAATTTTTAATAAGAAGCCTGAACTAATAGGCCAACCAGTTGATAATTAATAGAAGCCTCTGCATTTTCTTTGGGGCTGAACGGCTGGGGTCGGGCAGAACAGAAACCTCTGTCAACAGTACTCAAAGTAAATTCATTCAGACAATACTAGTTCCTAACAATGAACTCTACACCTTTCTGTGACAAATACTACCCTATATAAATAGCCAGTATCACATGGTTTTGGTTGTTCCTCATTAGTGGAAATAATGGTATTTTTTGGTAAAAAATGGTAAAGATAAAGATAAAGTTCAGTTTTAAAACTCCAAATAAGCGGCTGATCTTAATGACTAGCAGAGATCACTGTATTGGAAGTAAAGGTGTTTGAATGCAAGAGTCTCACTTTAGAAAGACAAACAGAATCCTGGATAAAAACCTAGCTTTAATGATTATAAATAGTCGAAGGGTCAGGAAGCAGAACACGGGCTTTATGCTTTAAGATGCACTACAAAGAGGGGTACACAGGAACAGAAAAGTAATCCCCAATGCAGTGGACATTGCTGTGGGATGAGTGAGTATCTGCTAAATGAACGTGTGAGAGCTCATACGCAAGACTATCACCAAGAGCCACTGTTTCTTCCACCTATGGAGAAGTGGCCTCGGTGGAGATGAGAGTTCAGCATCTCCTCGCATGCTGCTAGTCCAGCCAGATCTGGCTGCTCTCAGGGTTTACCAAGGCCACCCTTTCATAGAGAACCTCATGATCCAGAAATTCACTTTCTTGGGAAATCCTCTTTCCTCTGTCAGCTGGTTCCTCCAAGAAGCCATTTTTAACTAGTGGTTATCTAATTCTAAGGGCAAAAACCTGGTGACCTCTCCACAAGGTGAACGGAATCTGGAGTGTTTTTTAATTTCCATAGCAACTCCTGGGAACACAGTGCTCCTAGACATCAACAAAAGCAAGGTCAGTTTTGTTTGTTTGTTCGTTTTTAGATCTCTTTTTTTTTTCTCAGAATCTCTTCCTTCACTCCCTTATAGTAGCAGCTCAAAATTTTATAGATTCAAAAATTAACTTCATGTTCCCATGACTACATTTTCTTTGGGATCACTGTATCTAATATCCTTAGAAAATCTAATCTTGCTTAGTCCAAGGAAATCCAGTCACTTCTGGTTTAAATTCCATTCAGCTTCTCCCCCACTCTCTACACATCCCTATTCTGAGTTTAGATGATAGGAGATTGGGTAAAAATGTCTGGTGGATTATCACCCTCTGTGCATCCACATAGGATGATATAGGGATTTGGGTACAAATGATTTGATGCTTCCATGCTTCCCAAATGAGTACAAGGCAGAGAGTACTCACGAGGCCTTGGTTTCAACAAGAATTCACTCATATCTTTGGAAATCCTTGAGGTTCTCCCAGTCCCATACCATGACAATAAAGAGGCTTTCCATCAACATCTGTCCATCACTGGCATTCCTCTCTCTCATCCCGTTGCTCTGCAACCCTGCATAAGAATGCTTGTTAAATGGGAAAGAGCTTAAATGTATGAACACATACTTTTCTGATGCTGGGTGAAAATGCATAAAAGATAATCATGTGTATTTGCATCAAACACTCATCCTCTTTTTCTCTGTGAGCTCTCTTGCTTATCTTCAGGTGAAAATTTTTGATTACTTTTTTTTTATTTGTGTGGAAAATAGAAAGAGAGAGATGTTTTCAGCACTGTCGGGTTTCAGAGCTTGTGGTTATGTCAGTCAGTCGTAGAAATAAATCTTCAAACTATTTTCATAAATATTTACACCCACAAAGCAGCAGGTAAGTCAAGGATATGACTTTCTAGACCAAGGTCAGTTGAATTAACTGATAACAACAGAACTCAACAGCAAAGTCTCATTTGATTCTTGACTCTAATAAATATTTTGAATGGATCCTCTGCTGTAGTCTCTCAGCAGGGAACTTGCTCAAGAGTAACGGAAAAATGCTTGACAGGTCCCAAAATCTGGAATTGGAATATTGGAAGGAGATTCAGTACTGCATTTCAGTATCTGTCCCAGTATCAGCAACTTTTCAGAAAACAAAGTCCATCTTGGTTGAATTCACTTGTATGAGTTAGTTTCTATGTTTTAATATTAAGTATTATAATAAAGAATAAAATTGGTGGGGGCTGAAGAAATAGGACACTGGGTAAGAGTGCTTACTGGACACACATGAAGACCTGAGTTCAGATCCTACCATCCATATAAAAATTTCTATCAGCAGCTGCACACCTACAAACCCGGTATCAGCTCCATGTGTATGGGAAGGGCACTGGGGACAGGAAGAGTGCAGAATGATGCTTGTTAGTCTCAGTTTGAGACTACCCTCAGTGAAAGACCCTGTGTTTTGTGTCTGAGAAATCAATCAGGGAGAGATTTAATAGAGATCACCCATACCCACTATGTTTCTGATTTTCTGATTTTAATAAACATGTTCCAAGCTGCCTTGCCAGCATACAAATGTTCTCTCTCCCTCTCCCTCTCCCTCCCCTTCTCCCTCCCCCCTCCCTCTCTGGGGGATAAGAATAAATAAATAAAACAAATAATACATTGATGGACATTTGTGTGCACACCAAATAGTAGAAACAATAGTAATTATCATCAACCTTTCTATTTCTCTTGTTCACCTTCTTCCAAAGCAAGTAATATTCTAAAATGTTTATCATTGTTATTCATTTAGATTTTTTCTATATATGCATGTGTTTGAAACGAAATGTAAACTGTTTTAATTTTGTTTTTAAACCTGTGGAATCAACAGATGCTTGTTTTTCTTCCTTCCTTCCTTCCTTTTCTTTCCTTTGTGTTTTTTTCAAGGCAGGGTTTTTCTGCAGCTTTGGAGACTGTCCTGGGACTTACTTTGTAGACCAGAACTGGCCTCGAACTCACAGAGATCTGTCTGCCTCTTCCTCCCAAGTTCTGGGATTAAAAGTGTGCACCACCACTGCGGGGCACTTGTTTTTTTTTTTTAACATTATAATATGTTTGTTTTCTCACATAACTAGGCAGAGTACATATTCCTTCATTTCTCCTGTGTTAGCCAAGGTTTTCTAGACCAGTGGTTCTCAACTTTCCTAATGCTGTGACCCTTTAATACTGTTTCTCATGCTATGATGACCCCTAAGCATAAAATTATTTTGCTGCTACTTCATAACTGTAAAAATCTGATATGAAGACTATCTGATATGCAGTCCCCAAATTGGTAGAGACTCATAGGTTGAGAACCACTGCAGAGGAACATAACCAACAAAATGTATATATATACACATATGAAAGGTGTTTTATTGGAAGAGTAGGCCAACAACATCTGTCTTGTTACAGCTCAGACCCTGAAGCTGGATCCTTCAGCAGTCCCAGTCTAATGCTGAGGGCCTGGACACTCTGGATAGCCACTCGTAATCAGTCCAGACTGGAGGACACAGAAGTTGTTATGTGACAAGCTTTCCCTGGGGAGACACAACACAACACTAGACATACCCCATAGAGGGAGCCCACAGTAAACAAAATAGATACCACCAAAACCCAACTTGGTGAACCAATGAGCTTACTGGGGCTTCTTACATGAGCCGAAATGACTCAAAGACTGTTGCCTCACCAAAACGCGCTCCAGCATGGGTGACAGTTTAAAAAGGCTGGGGTCCTGAAGCATATTGCACAGTCTGCAGGCAACTCAAAGGGTTGAATAAAACCTTTTCTAGGTAACTCAGTCAAACTAAATCTCTTCCAGGTAGGCCATCCGGCTTCTGCCTGTTCCAGGCCGCTTGGCTGGCCTCTGCTTCATTCCAGCAGCTTGAATCATCTCAGAGTCTTCTTTGCTGCTCCATCTTTCTGGGAGTGACTCCTTAGATGTCTTTAATGTTTACTCTTGGGAGGAAGGAGCCTAGGGAACCTGGTCAGTTCCAGGTACTTCCTGGAGCTCTTTTGAGTTGTTTATCTTCTGTTTTAAGGCTCCTCTCTGTAGGATGATGGAATATTTCCTTCCTAAGGAAACTGCTACATAACAGAGAGTGACTCTGATGTCAGTAAAGAGCTGGAACACAGGAGGCAGCATCAGAAGGAGCAGCAGCTAACCAGACAACCACATTGCTTTTCCTGACCTCTTTATCTCTGGGTCACCAGTAGAAGGTAACATCTGTTTTGAACGCCAGGTTTCTCTCCTTACTTAATCCTCTCTGAAAACACCCTCACAGAGGTACCCAGCGGTGCCATTCCTTGATTGATTTTAAATATCGTCAAATTCAAAAGACCAGCCATCACACCTTCTACACAGTCCTTCATTGTAAGATTTCTATATTAACACACATATTGAGATTGTTTTCATTAATAAAAAATAATTTATTTATTTACTTGTGTGTGTGTGTGTGTGCATATAAGTTTATATTCTCTCTCAGTGTGCAGATTCTCAAGAAGAAAACAGCATCAGATCCCTGTAGCAGCAGTTATAGACAATGGTGAGCATTCACGTTAGAGAGGTAAGATTTGAACTCAAGTTCTCTGAAAAAAACAGTACGGGCTCCTATTCACTGAGTCATCTGTCTCTCTCTTTTGTGCTAATATATAAAATCCATCAAAAACTATACAGCTATTGCCTTGCCTCAGTGACAATAGACATTTGAAAAGTTTTCAGTATATTTTATTACTTATTGCCAAAGTTTTCCAAAGTGATCACATCATAGGTTGTGTAAGAAACTCTTACTACTTTTCATAATATATCAAACTGTACTTTTTACTTAACTTGTAAGTAGGCAACTGTTCTCTGTGTCTGCTTGAGCTTTTCCTTCCTGGATTAGCTCTTGGTTTGGGGCTCTTCTCATGTTTATCTGGCATTATTTTTACTTCCCTATGAATTACTTTCTCATGTCCTTCCTTAATGCTTCATTTGTTTAATATTATCATATTAAATACTTAATATTACTTTATATACTTTTTGTAGAAAGTCTTTGTGTGGAGACCTGAAAATGTTGACCAAAGGTCAGAGAGTTGGAACTTACCTCTAGTCCTTCAAGGTTATTGTGTTTCTACCTCAAACAAAGATCCCACCTAGATTTAGAGCAGAGAGTTCTGCTTCTCTCAAAGTTATTGTCAACAGGTGTGGCTAATAGACAAAACTTGTATTTCAGGAATAGAGATATAGATATGTTTCTACCTCAAATAAAAGTCTATGGATCAAACTAAGTTCCATTTCCCTTAAGGAGATAACAGTGGATTCCACCCAGGTTGTGGTTTGCCTACAGAATGTTTGGTCTAGGATGTGAGTGTGACTTGTCTTTTTCTAGCAACAGAATGTTAACTATGGGTGTAGCTTACGACCTTTAATAGGTAAGTTCATTTTCTTATATCCTGTTAATGCAGTTTTTTTTTTTATCTTATACCTACCTTTTGTGGTCAGGGGTATTTTAAGCAGGTGGAAATTAAAGACAGGTGAATTCTAGTACTCACTGGAATTCCCTCCCGTTACTATCCTATATGTTTTTTCATTTTATTATTTTCATTCGTGTCTTCATACTCTTTACTACATTTCTAAATCCCCATGCCTCTGCCCTGGCAGGAGGTATTTTTGTCAAGGCTGGTCCCTGACATCTTTGCTTATCTTTTACTTTATATAGAATGTCTCGTGAATGGTAGAATTTTTTATTGTATCACCTGTGTACTGCTTCATAATAAATCATCACAAAGTTTAATAGCAGAAAACACCTTTATCTGCCCCATTCTGTGGATTGGCAATAGACAGGGCTCACTCTTGCTCTCTGATTCTGACTGGTCTCAGTTGTTTGTGCTCATTTCACAAGTTTCCTGGGGAAGAGGCCAGGTGGCCTCATTCATATGTGCAGCAATTGATAGTGACTTCTGAGTGAGGCGCCTTGGCTCCCTTCTGTGTGTTCTCTCTGCCTGGATAGTTCAGACTTCCTTACCTGGCAGCTTAATTCCACAGCAATAAGGGTACATATTCCTGTCTCTTCAGGGCTTGGTTTGAAAATTTCCCTCAGTCTTGCTGACTTTGTTTGTCCAGAAAGCCACATCCATTCAGCTCTAGACTTTCATTCACGATACTCAAAAGTCAGCTCCCTCTGCAGAGGAGACTGCTGGGTAGAAGGAATGTGCAGATTTCCTTAGTCACAGGCAGAATGAATACATCAACATTCCACTTTAAATTTTGTATCTCTCATATCTTGAATAAGAAGTCCTCAGCTATCATTCTGTGGACATATTTGCATATATATTTCTTCTAAGTTTATTAGTTTTAACTTTAACAATTTTAAGTACTTCGTGCAGCTTTAATTGAATACTGTATTGGTATGAGTTAATTTTATACTTTTGTATCAAACAAGAGCTTCTCGTTATCCATGGGAGATATTTTACAAGATGCCAGAAGATATCTGCACCTTTGGGTATACCGAACCCTGTACTGTAGACACTATGTGTTTTTCCATTACATTCTATGACAGTTAAAGACTTGAACTTTGACATGATGCATGATCACCTGGTAGGCAAATCTCTGAGTATGTTTGGGAGGGAGCTTTTGCACTGGGTTAATTGACATGGCATATCTCACCCTAAATATGGGTGACGCAGCCCTCGGGGCTGATGTCTTGGACTAAGGACAAAAATGAAAAGCCAGCTGAGCATCAGTATTCACTTTTCTCTGCTTCCTGGTGGCAGATGCAGTGTGACTCTCTGCCACAAGCTCCCACTGCCATGTCTTCCCCACCGTGATGGATGACAGCTTTCACTTGTGAGCCCAAATAAACTGCGCTTTCTTTAGGCTGTTTTGGCCAGGTATTTTACCTTGACAACAAGAAGAGCAATTAATTCTTATGATAGTGTTTAGGAAGAGCAAGAAAGTAACAACAGAAGCCAATAATGTAGAATAATTATGATAATATACAGTAATAAAAGTTATGTCAGTGTGGCTTCTCAAGTCAACTTAACCTGCTTTTGTGATGATGTGACCTAAAACAGTATTTATTTCATGAGATGATGTAAGATATATTTTAGGATTAGTCTACCACACAAGGGTCCTTGAACATGTAACTGTGATATCATGGCAGTTACTTGATTTATTAAGATGGCTGCTGAGTAACCAGCAGAGGGGAGTATATACAGTCTGAATATACTTGACAGATGCTTCATGGTCTGAGAAGGGGAGAATGGGGTGTAGAGAAATTTCATCAGACAATTCAGAATGTTTTGCAGTTTAAAATTCATAGTTTATATCTCAGAATTTTATTATAGTATTTTCAAATTAAAGTTTACCACAGGTTGCCAATACATAAATAAATAAATAAATAAATAAATAAATGAATAAAATTTATGAATGAAGGGGGGCAACTTATAATCAATTTACTCGATGTCATTTATCAACCATCACAGTATTTCAACATTGGCTTGTGACCTTACTTCTGATTCCTTAACATTAACTACAATTCATGAAACTACATACAGCACATAAGAACTTTATTATTTCCTAAAATGTTAAACACATTTTGGTTCATGCCAAAGTTTGAAATCAGCTATGGGTATATAAAGACTTCAAAAATGCAATGCTTGCTGTAGGCATCTTGTTAAGACCTATCTGGAGTCTGCATTGATCCTCCACTGCTTTAAAACTGATCACAGTTTTAGTCGCTCAATGCAAAGGTATTAATTAATGCATAAATTGTCAGAGTTGCTTTCTAGGGTATCTAGGAAAGAATGCATTCCCCCCGCACTGCATTTTCAACTTTAAGGTCATCTGATTTGTGAAATAATCCCTCTGTTATTCAGTTCTCTTAATTCTCTGTTTCAACATTTTTTTTCCTTTTTAAGATTCTTGGCTTAGGGACCAGAGTACATTTTTCTCCTCTAATACGTTATAAATCTGCTATTTTTTTTCTGACAAATAATTAGCTACTACATAAAATAGAACATTATCTAATAATGGGGTATAGATTAAAGACCACATTTCTGCCTTCTTCTACTACTATCTGTTTCTAATGTTGAAAATTACCAACTGAATTCTGGTGTCCAGTGGCCCTGACTCATTCCTCATTGGTATTATAGAACCACCACGGACAAAGAGCTTTGAAATTTACTTCCAAACACCACAAAGCATAGATCTTAGCAGGCAGTATTGAAGGACATTTTGATATCACTATAAATGGCCACATAAGAACATATTGATACTGAAAGAACTTGACTATGACATAGGCTATTACACACAAAAAAACACATATGTTTTACATTTCCATAAATATATTCATTCTGCTAATCTTAGAATGTTATATGCCATAACAATATCAATGTTAGCTATCATTTATCATAATTCTAAAGAAGATATTGTTAGGATCCCAAAAGGAATCTAGGAAGCCAACTTTCTCCCAGGAATCCAGGGAGTTTATAAAATAAAGCCTCACACAAATCAAAATTTAATCAACTACTCCTCCACCTTACCACTGGAGAAAAATTAAAAGGGTAGTTTTTCAAGAAAAGACTCTGTAGTAAACTGAATACTGAATGTTCTGAGCCTATAGCACCCAGGGGTTGGTCTCAAAACTGCCCTTACTGTTAAGAAAATTGGCAAGAGACTTTATGAGATATTATACCATTATTAACATTATCTACTATCTCAATTGAGTTTAAACTTCAAGTAATAATATAGGATCAGCACGGTTCCTCCCATACCCATCCTGTCAATAAAAATGTCTATAAATTTAATAGCTCTGGTCAGTTCTTTATCCAACTCATTAGCCACCCTACTGTGCTGCATCATTTAAAAATCGTTTTATTTCAAAAAGGCAGAAATCTCTGAATTTGAGTGGGAAATTTGCAAACCAACAAGTGATTGAGTACAAATGTTTGGGAAGGTGCTAAGAGGTTAACTCCACCAGCCCCTGCTGTGTGTGTGTGTGTGTGTGTGTGTGTTGTGTGTGTGTGTGTGTTACCCCATGATGAAAACAGGAGGTGTCAGACAATAAAAATTAGGACAATCCGTTTTGTTTGCTGGGAAATCAGTAGCATGTTTCCTGGGGGGGGTCGGGGGGGGAAGGTAGAATATGGGTTTTGATTCCCCTACGCTTTATTCTTTACAGGGATGCAATTTCTTTCTCTACCCCAAAGACCTTTCTCTCCTTTGATGTTTGTGATGCCTGTGCTTGTTCTTTCCTGATGGAAGGATTGCCTGGGGCCTGAAACGATTCTAATTCCGGTTGCTGCTGTAGCATCTGCCTTCTTTCTTAAACCATCAGGCTGGAGATCGGAGGAGAGAGAAAGAATGGCCAGCACTCTCCTTGATCTTTAGCCTCCTTCACTGATGCCTTTTTTCTTTCCTTGCTGTGCACACAAATCTCTCCTTTAGATCCTGGAAGCTGAAAGAAAACACTTTAAAGATGCAGGCAGAGTGTTTCAAAAGCTATTGCTTTTCTCTTCATACTGTTTCTTCCTGGGGCTGAACAACACTGACTACTCATTAGTGAGTGTGCCCAGGTCACTTTTCATGCAGTGTTTTATTACCGTTTCGCTTTCATCTCTTATGTCATGGTAAGCGTTTGTCAGAGCAAAAACCTCTGCTTACAAGTATTTTGCAAATACAAATCAGGAAAACTAAGTTTTGTACATTTTGGAAAATGTAGAGTTTTATTCAAAGAATGAAAAGATTTAGGGGATTTATGCTATAGTGATCAATGTCTGTGCTTCTGTTTTTAGAAAATATTTTGTCATAAACTCACATTGGTATGTGAGGTGACTATAAATGTATTGGAGAACATATAACATGCTGATAGTTATTATAATTTCAATATTAACAGCTAATAAAAATCAGTGTCTGGCTCCAGCAGAACTACTTTATCATTAGTAAAATCAAGTTGGAAAATTCCCAGACACATTGCCAGCCATGAAGCAAGGGGCTAGGGATGGCTCACTACTGTCATGGACTGATTTCTTCAGTGGCCCAGATTGTCTCTTCTCCTGCACCATACAACTGGCAATTCCCCCTATCAAGAGGCCAAATTAATTACTGCAACTTATTATCATTACCATTAATTTGATGCTTTGGGTTAAATCTGGGACCTCAGCATGTTAAATAAGCAATCTAAGATTGAACCCCTAGACAGATGTCTCTAAATCTTAAATCTTAGTGAAGTGGTATAACATTTAATTTGACTGAAAGTAAAATTACCTGGTCTAAGTGAGAAGAAAGAATAGAACATGGAACAAACCCGCTTAGGAATTTCGGGTGTGAGTGTGCAGGCCTGTTGAGGTCAGTGTGCAGAGAGAGAGAGAGAAAGCTGAAGATGGTGCATCCAGCTTTTAAAGGCCACCGAGTGCATGCACACAAGGGGATGATATGCCTGTGTCTCACACAGATGACAGAGCTCACGCATGCATGCAAGGGCTCATGCAGCTACATCATATGTAGATGATGCAACCAAGCTGCACGTGAGTCACGCGGGGTTCTTTAAGATGCCTGGGACCAATAGTCACTTCTGCCTGAGGGCTTGTTTGTACATGCATGGCCCTGGAACCCAGAAGTATCAGCCATATTGTTGCTAAAATCATAACAGAAAGAGTTTAGCAATGTTCTTGTACTTGGAATAATATTTTACTCTCTCCCAGAGTACTGTAAAAATTACCTTGAAATATGCTGGATTTAAGTACTCAGGCATAGCCTAGGTTGAAAGTTGTTCTATACTTCATTGGAGAGTAAGTATGTAAAGGTCTCTTTGTCCCAATTAATGAGGGATACATAGGAAAATCTAACCTATACAAGTTGTCACAAGAAGCTTGGGATTGCACTAAGTAAAATAATAGAAATATGTCTCAAGCTTATATAATATACTCCCGTAATACAAACTATCACAAATTTAGTGATTATAATATAGATCATTCTTGTTCTCGTGATTTTGAGGTCTGCTGGCTTTGGAGAATCTCTGCCAGACTCAATTGGATTGTAATAAGACTGTAGGCAGAGCTGCAGCACTGGGGAAAGCAGGCCCTGCACCTTACCTCGGCAGCACAATAGAGTCAACCTGTTGGCTCCCAAGTTGTGAGCATGGAAAAAAGTGCTCCTATTATTCATCTCTCATGTGACAGCATGAGCAGGGGAGAGATGCCCTTCCCCCCTCCACCCGATCTTGCTCATCAATGCCTGAAGCCTCCTCAACTACATCACTCAGGGAGAATGGCCCCTACACCATGCCTGGGAAACACAGCAGGGCTGGCCCTGAAGGTATAGGTGTGGGTGATTTGGCCCTGCCTCTTGCTCACTGATGTAAGGGCTGAACTAGCCAAGGCAAGAGAGGAAAGCTCACTCTGATGGTGAGGACAAGTGAGAGCTGGTAGGCTGACCAACCCTGCAACTACCCAGTGCCAGAACCAGGGATATAGACTAACCCATGCCAGCATTCACCCCATCTGTGATCTGCTGGAGCTTGTGAAGAAACTGGTCATGTAGAGCCAACACTGCAGGATCTTCATGACACAGCAACAACAGGATAACCAAGAGGAGTTCTAGTGAGGGCCCAGCATTTTGATTGTGTAGCAGAAACCAGAGGCCTCAAACCAGACCAAATGATTCTTTGCAATAAACACTTGCAAGTAAAGATACACAGACAAAGGGATTTACTGTGTGACTCACTGTGTTACACTGCAGCTTCCATGACAAGATGACCTTTCTTGTTTATTTCTTTTTCTTTTTTTTCTCTTAAGTTTTATTTAGGAGGAGGTTGCAAGGACAGAGGGTAACATGAAGCGACAGGGAAATGAATGGGATGGAGAAACATGATGTGAAAACACAAAGAATAAATAAAAAAGGAAGTTAAAAAAACAAGGCTGTTGGTGGGTTCAGATATGACCTACTATTCTTATCTTTCTTAAGATGGTACCTTCTCAAATCTCTCCTGATGATGAAAGCCAGGAGTTCAGAAAGTTAGGCTCGACCACCAGAGTCTATTTAAATCCACCTTTATGAAGTGTATGCACTCACATTGTACTGGCTAAATGCCTTCACATAGCCCAACTTAACCTCAAGGTTTTGAGGCATACACTCCCTGTACTTTACTGAGAGGAACTACAGAAGCACAAAGACTGTATTTCTAGAAAGAAGAGGATTGGGTGGGGGGATGCTGTTGTAATGTACATGGTTGAAAACTAAATAAATGTGTTTCTCTAGCCATAAGCCATTATTTTGCTTCATCACAAAATGCATAAAACTGACCACGCTGTAAGCAATATCAGCAATAGATCATGTGAAAACAAATATATCATAATTAAATCATAACCAGTGCCTAGTCTAGATAAATACACTAATGCATTTATATTCTGCTTCACTTCTTTTCAACTGAATCAGAAAACATATTGGATTCGAAATGAAGACTGGAAACAGCTTTGATACCAGGTCATTATTTTTATAAAAAATTTTCTTCATATATTATTTTTCTGCTTTAGGAATTGGGGCTGGGGAGAGGGGCTCAAGCCCCAAATCAAAAGCATAAGAAGTTCCTTTGAGATGAAAAACAAGTCTTTGTTTAGTTTAAATGAACAATATTATTGGTTAAAATAGCACATGGCATATAATATAGCTCTTACAGATACGGGAGTGGCATGTGTTTGCAGACTTTAACAAGTCACATTTCCTTATGACTTTCAGTCTTTAGTCTAAGTCTGCATTCTGAAGGGAAATTAAACTTTGTTACAGAATATTTCAGGCCCCTGCCCAGACCTGCTGTGTGTATTTGCTCTGCCTCCGGCTGGCAACACCTTGAACTAGACAAAGAGTCTCAAACAAACAACAACAACAACAACAACAAAAAAAAAAAAAAAAAAACTTTTAGAGAACCTGTGATGGTCTCCAAAACGTCCTTACTATTCCAGTTGACATAGGACCTGATGCTAAATGCTGATTATTTGCAAATTGGGGCAAGAATATTAACAAAATGTAGAGTCGCATCAGCACTCTCTTCAAACACACATCTACTCCCGTGGAAGCCCTGAGCTAAGAAAAGGGATCCTTAGTTACATTTACAACACAAGCTTAAACTTAAACATTTCCGTTTTCCTTCTACTCTGGGGGAACATTCTTGTCCCTGCTCTTATCTAGAATTTTCTTCTGATAAAGCCTCATCCCTCTTCTTTCCTCATGAAAAACTGATCTCCCTTCTTAGACTGTTTATGTTATTGTTATCTAGTTTGAAACAAAATAAGAAGAGACTTTTCTTCATAAGATTTACTTCTGATTCCAAAGCAAAAAGGAGCTTGCTTGGAATGGACGTAGGAAGTGGACAGATATGGTGCATAAAGAAACTGTTTTGGCCTGTTGAGAGGGCAGACTTAGGTAGGCAGGGAAGGCAGAACAGAATGCTGGGAAAAAGAAGGGCGGAGTCAAAGAGACACCATGGATCTGTGCTGAAACTTTGCTAGTAGGCCATGACCTCATGGTGTATACAGATTAATAGAAATGGGTTAAATTAAGATGTAAGAGTTAGCCAATACGAAGTTAGAGCTAATGGGCCAAGCAGTGATTTAATTAACACAATTTCTGTGTGGTTATTTCGGTTTTGGGCAGCTGGGACAAACAAGCGGGCCCTCTTCCTACAGAATTTTTTTACATAAAACACTGATGATGCCAAATTTTCTACATGTGGCACCACATCAGAATTCCGACAATGTTCAATTTCAGTGACTCCTTTAGGGTTCCTAATTGGAAGTGTGTTGAGCTTACATGAAGAAGATATTGCACCAGAGACTGAGGGAGGCTTCCATTGCTCTGTTCTGGAAGTTCTGCATATTATCATCATCAGCTTCCACAGGCAGAACACATCACATGATGACAACAAGGCAGGCTGCTGAGCAGTCTTTACTGAGTCCAGGGAGATGAAGCAATCAAATGTCTTAGCCAGAGCTTGTTTCCAGATCACGTTTAGCTGTCCCCAGGGAGAAGCAAACAACAAATCTATCTTTAAACAATAAATATTTGTCCAATACAAGGCTATTAAATCTTATCATAACCTCTGCAGATCTTTCTTAACTAATTCTTTACTTAAGAAAAGGTATTTTGAGATTAAAGTTCTCTCTGTGTGTGTCTTTGTCTGTCTCTTTCTCTCTCATCTCTATGTCCATCTTCCATTCCCTCTCCCCTTTTCCATTCTGTCTCTTCTCGTTTCTTCTCTGAATTTTCTAATTTCTAAAGTAAAATGTTACTTGGCACCTGTATGTGTGTAACCACTGCTCAGAGACCATCTGTTTCATAAAGTGATATGGGACACACATGACCAGCATCAGCCGAAGCTTGGAGAAGAAATGCCATTAGGATGATGCATGGGTACTCTGAACTCTCCCTACATGGCATGCATGATGCTGTATATGTGCTAACACATTCTTTAGTTTAAAACTTATTTATTTATTTTAATCCAGATCACAGTCTTTCCTCCTACCTCTCCTTGCCCTCTCTCTCCTCAACTCTCCTCTACTCCTCCCTCTATCCACCCCTCCTCCACATCCCATTCAGAAAGGGACCTGGCTCCCATAGGCTGTAACAAAGCATGGCATACCAAGTTTCCATTAGACCAAGCAACTGCCCCTGTACTCAGGTTGGGCAAGGCAATCCAGCATGAAGAATAGGTTCCTAACAGCCAAAGCACCAGTGGCAGCCCCTGCTTCCATTGCTAGGAGTCCCATGAATAAACTAAGTTATACAACTGCCACACATATGCAGAGGACCTGGGGCAGTTGCATGCAGCTTTCTTGGTTATTGGTTCAGTCTCTGTGAGTCCCCGTGAGTCAGGCTATCTGTTATTGTGAGTTTTCCTGCAATCCCTTCTCCTTCTCAACAGGACTCCCCAAAGCTCAGCCCAATCTTTGGCCATGGGTCTCTGAATTTGCTTCTGTTAATTACTAAATAAAAGCTCTCTGAAGATAACCAGGGAATGGCCAGTTCTGATCACAAGGGATGATCTGCTCAGGCTATGCATCCACTACTGCCAAGACTCTTAGCTGGGCTCATCCTTGTAGACTCGGGAGTTTCCCTTACATCAGGTTTCTACCATAGCCTGAAAAGCCCCACTTTCCAGTCAATTCTTTCAGCAATCTCCCCCTTCACAGCAGCCCAATCCCTCAAATCCCCATGCCCACAAGGCCCTCATCTACCCAGGAGGTCTCCTCTATTCTCCCTTTCCAGGAGGCCTTGCTGGGGATGCACTAGCACATTCTTAATGACTGTAGGAGAAAAACATGCTGTCTTTCACTGCGCCTGAAGAAAGCTGAATCTCTGATAAACTATATGTTCAGTGATCCTGTTGTTTGTGAAAAAAGTATCTCTTCTCTCCTTACTCTCAGCCACCAAATAGATGGATAAAAACCACAGAGACAAGAACGTGGCCATTCATTTTTCAAGCAGGGATCTATATAAACAACATCAGAAGCCACTAAGAGAAGCAATCTTACAGATAAACAGTTTTCACATGAGAATAACAAGAGGCCATGTTAATCCTCTGCCTTCGTTCTTGACTGTATAACCTTTTCCTATTATGGCAAAGCCTTTCGTTCAGTGCTCAGAAGCAAGGCAAAAAGCAGACTGTTCGGGAGAACAGGACTTGAGGTTCCCAAATGCGAAGCTGTCCAAACCCTGAATTTCTGATGCCCTGTCATATTTACAGCTGGCATTTCTTCAAGACCTTTGCAAATCTGATTTCTTTACAGCAGTCTTGCTTTTGAGCTAATTTCTTGACATTCTAGCATTTTCTTAATGAGGCCTGAAAGTTAAGCTATATGCTCCTAGCAAAAATATTCCCTGTGTCTGCCAAGGGGTAGGCCAGGTTGCTTGCTGGCATCATCTGAGATCCAGTTTAGAATAAATCTGTTCTGTTAGTACAGCAGTTCTCAAAATGACAGGGCACAGGCGGTCGGCATCAGCCTCCACACTTGGGACCTTGTTAGATATGCAAATCCTCAGGGTTTCTAGCCCAGTCTGCTCATCAGATGTTCTAGGTGAGGACACAGTAATCTTTTAATAAGCCGCCTATGATTTTGATGCGTGCCAATGTTTAAAATTACTGAATTAGTGTCCTATGTGTTTTCTTCTTGTGATGCCTGTTGGCACAATCGATTAACTTCAGAAAGACTGTGTCCAACAGCTCAGCAATTTAGGTGGCTGCATGACCCTGGCGCCTGTTCAGCCTCTGTGCTTTTTCATATATTCGTTTTTAAAAATACACCGAGGAGCTATAATCTAGCTCTCATTTTTCTGTGTTTGCTGATGAGTAACAAATAGAGGGCTGTGCTATCCCATGTTAATCTTAACTGCCTGACTAATGCTTAGCAATGGCTTTTGCACTAAGGTCATCCTTGTGATTACCGGGCCTCTTGCCTCCTTTGGATTTAAACTGTAATATTCTTACACGTTTGTGTTCCATAAATCATTGGAGCATGAATTGAATGTTACATGCCCATCTATCTATAATTAAACTTAATATGGATTTAACCATTAGGAAACTCGCAGGCTTTGAGAATTGCTATAATCAAAGAAGGCATGACCTTCATTCTAATAAGCAAAGACATTATTTTTTTCTTGAAGCATTTGAGGGCAGGGAATAGCTTTCCTGTTACATATAAAACTTCCACATATGAAGTTTAGCAGTCCAGAAGAGTCCAAGTATCTTGAGATACAGGTGGTGGCCTAGGCAAGTTTTAATCATAGAGCTAGAACTGACAGTTCCTATACTGGCCATTCAAGAAGGCAGGAGAGTCGCTGTGTACCTGAAGTGTGACACTGAAAGCATTCTCTGGATGTTGCTTTTGTAGTTTTCAACAGAAAAGACATAGTTAGCTGAATAAAAGAAGCATGAAGATGATGGGCTTAACAAGCATGCTAGCACAGTGGACAACTGAACTGTAGGCAGAAGTTCTTCCTGCTAGGCTAAGCTCTGCAACTTCTCACCTTTGTTCCCTTGAAAACTCTATTGCCTCTGTGTATATCTTAAGCAAGTCCTATAAGAGAAAGATAAGAAATGCCAGCCCCCTGAGATGGGATGTTGCCAGATAAGTTACTCAGTATGCTAAAATCAGGTGCAGAAGAGAATGTTATAACTGGGTATAGAAAAGTATCCAAAGGACGCAGCCTGCATTCATCAATGCTGATGGAAGTCAGTATAAAGTTTGAGCCCACACTGCCTAGAAAGGTACCTAAGTGAGACTTGTAGGAGGCTGGCAATTGTTTCAGTTTTGTTCTGGTTATACGGTGTATTCTTTTTGTAGGGCCACTGAGCTATTACATCATGCCCTGTGCTCTTTCCTGTATGTACAGTAACATGCAAATTAAGTCTATAGGTAGGTGTGTTAATCTGTGTCTATAGCCTCAGTATTAGGGAGGCTGAGATAGAAACCGTTAGTGTGAGGTCAGCCTGGGCTACAGAGCAACACACTTAAAAAGCTAGAGAACAAAAACAGCTCAGGGTGAAGTTAGATGAATTCAAGGAGTCTGCTAGCTATTATAATCCTGATTCTGACGTGTGGCTCCGATGTCATTATTGTTGAGATGAGGCTGATGGCAAGCTTTACCATTGTGACGAAGTGAGGTGGACTGACTGGATCTATTCCCTTCAGTCACATGGATCTGTCTCTTGCCCTGATACAGCTCAGTGTGTCTTCTCTGGTACCGCACTGTTTAAACAGGGTGGTACTCAGCAGCCAAGTGTTCCAAACTTTTCTCAACAGTGCAGTTTCAAGAAACTTCCACTGGGTGGCAAGGATGCTATTTCTTGCAGCCTTCATATTTAGCCTCCTGTGTTTTCCCATAATTTCTTTCACAATGTACACATTTTCTTTTCTGTAGCCATTTGAAACCTAGAGAATGAAATTTTATATACCATAATGTTCCTAATAACTACCCCACGGCCCAATTAACTTATAGGACTGATCTGCAGCTTGAGAACACTAACGAGAATAGAAAGGAAAAATAAAAGATCTGGATTGAAACAGAATTTATCAAAGTAGAAAATTAGCATAGGGACTCAATAGGGATTGGAATGGCAGCAGGAAAGGTTACAGGATGATGGAATAAAACAAAGATGTGTCTTTTTGAGAGGCCCCCATCCTTTAAAAAAAAAATGGCCTGAGTACTGGTAAGCACAGAACGCATTTAGATTGGTCCTAGCTGGAAAATGGTAAAGAGCCCCTCCCCCAACACAAACATCTCCTATTTCCTTTGTGTAGTCACATGTTTTTGCAACGTGATTCATCGAACAATTCCCAGAAATGGAGGAACAGTACTCCAGCATCGTGACTCCCAACTGTAATCTCAGCACTCAGGTGGTAGAGGCAGGAGAATTGAAGCAAACCTGAGGCTACTCCGGTCTACCTAGAACCTTCAAAAGCTACAGCCAGGTCTTGCATCTAAAGGGGAGGTGAGAGGAGAGCGCTTTCTCTACTTATTGACGGTAAATCGATCCATTTCACGAGTAAGGGGCTTCATAGATACCTTTCTAGTTCTCAACTTGGGACTCAGGAGTCCCTCAACAATTCTGCTTTCTTTCTAGGATCACAGCCTTTGTCATGTGAATAAGATTGAGCTCCCAGGATGGAAGATGGGATGACTTGTAGAACAATTCTTCCAATTGGCCCACTCAGCCCACTTCTAGCCTTTGAACCCACAGATGACTACCGATAAATAAGCAAGGCTTGACAAGAGAACTGGAGCCTCATTTCAGGCAGAACCATAGGATGACACATAGACCTGCTAGCAAGAAAATGATTGTTTTAAGCCACAGGTCTCGGGGGAGGCTTTTTGCTTTAGCAATATCTAAACTGTAGGAGTGTCAAACTCAAGTATTTATTCTCTATTAATGTTTTTTTTTTTTTTTCCTGTCAGGTTGCTATGTGGCTAAGAACTGTAACTTAGGAATCCTGGTAACAGTAGAAAAGCTGGAGGTTGAGAACAATTACTATTCCTACACATGTACTTATGGGTTTTGAAATCTCATAACTGACAAGTTATTGTAGAATGTGAATGTCAATATTACATGCAAAAGATGACTGGAAGGTTACAAAACACCGGGTGCCCTATGCAGGCCCGCATTGTGACAGGTAGTTTAGATCTTCTCAAAGGCACTCTTCTGAGAAAGTTTTCCTGTGCAATCTTGTCTGAATGCCCATAGTTAAAGTTGTAGTAAGAGTATAGGTGAGCAATTGACAGATGATTGATTAACAAATAGATTGAATGGTAGACAAAAGTAGGTGATGATAAATATGTTCTTTACTTTTTAAGAGCTCTCCATTTTGCATATTGAAGTTTCTGAATTTATCGCATGGATTATAATTACATTCAGGGTTTTCTTTTGCACTAATTTGTAATGATTTGGAGAAGTGGATGTGTGTGTGTGTTTGTGTGTGTGTGTTTGTGTGTGTGTGTGCTTACATGTGTTTGCATACTGTTGATTCTGTGCTTTGGATAACTCTTATAAATATCATTAAGAACAGTTTGTTCATCATTATAAAATTGAAATTCTTTGTCAAAAGAAGCTATCCTGTCTACCTATATTGTTGTGGTTTTAGTTATATATGTTATATATCTATATAGTCTTATATATATGTGTGTGTGTGTTTTGTCATAAATAGTTGCTGAATTTTACTATTTTCCTCAATCAATTGTGTAGTTTCTTGAAATGTGGGGCATGGCCCTCTATGGGGTCACAGAACTGAACATGAAGACTGTGAAAAAATCTTGCAGCAGTGAGAGGTTTCTGAGTGCCCAGTAACCCAAAACTGACTAAAAATCAAATATGTCATGAATCCAGCGTGTGCCTGGCAGTACTAACCCACGTTACACTGTAAGATTTCATTGCAGTCTTCATTCTGGATAGACATGCGCACTTCACCCCGTGCATGCCACCAAGGCAGACGATGCTAATGAGCACTGCCCAGAACCTCCAACCTCAGAATCAAATCTCTTGTATAATATGGACTGCAACATTGCAACTGTCCTTACCAGTCTTAGAATTGTATTATGTTAGAATATTTGCTTTTCACAAGTATATCTATGTTGTTGGTTTGAGTTTTATCTTTTAAAATATCACACCTTGAGATTAGACCAAAATCCCAACAACATTTAAAATAACCCTAAACGTGACTTCTTTAATAAACACTCACACAAAAAAATGTGTTCTCAGAATTTATTATTGTAAAAATCAAAGTAATATTTTGCAAAATATTGAAAATGCTGTTATCACTAGAGTATCAAATATTAAGCCAAAATTTAATTCTTTAGTAAAACAAGCAAGCACGTGAGTTCAATAGTATATAGATTTGTGTTTCACCTATAATAAATACCAAAATTTTAAATCTGACAGACAACTGGTTATATATATATATATATATATATATATATATATATATATATAATTTATTATTGGCAAGTTTAATTGCATACATACCTTATATACTAGCATACCTAAGATGTATATGTATAGATATATACCAAGTATCTTTGGTGAAAGAGTCATGAATGGGAGATTTAAGAATCCTTGCTCTCGTACTCCATTTCAATGGTCTTAAAGCTGTTAAATATAGGTTATGCCAAGCAAGCACTGTACCACTGAGTTTCTCCCTTAAAGTTTAGGTTCAGAATGGCTTTGAATTCACAATTCTACTGTGCTGACTGAGTTTCTGTCCTGCCTGGTTTCCACAGTCGTTAAGTTTCAAAGAAATCACAGACAGTCTACATTAGCTATAAACTGATTGGCCCATTAGTTCAGGCTTCTTATTAACTCTTATAACTTATATTAGCACATTATTCTAGTATATGTTAGCCACATGGCTCGGTACCTTTTTCAGTGAGGCAGTCACATCTTGCTTCTTCTGTGTCTGGGCCCACAACTCCTGTTCTCCTTGACCTGACTCTATTTCCTGTCTGGTTGTCTCACCTATACTTCCTGCCTGACTTCTGGCTAATCAGCATTTATTTAAAATATAATTGACAGAATACAGACCATGGTCCCACACCACTACTGAATCTTCCTCCAGAATGCCCAGAAGTGTTTAGTTCTTCATTTATTTATATAATTTCAACATGGCTTCTGTCACATATTTGACACTGGTAATTGCCTGATGAGTGGAATCAACTAATGTTTTTCACCAAAAGGAGCTATAAAATCATGATCATAATTGAACAGATATATGATGACTGCTGAATATTTCAGAAGAAATGATAAATTTTCTTTGAAAGTAGAGATTTTATTTATATTATTCAGTTTTATGTTGCCAAATCAAATAAAATTCTAGGAATAAAATAAGAACTAGAAATATCCTTGATGAATGAAACAAACATGCTTTATGAGATGGAAATTGGCAGTGAGGATTTTAAAAATGAAAAAGTCAAATTTCTATGAATTGCGTTACATTGGACATAGGGGTCGATTTGCACTAAGTACACAAAATAGCAGGATGCTAGATGGCCAGTAATCTCATCTATGCAAAATTATAAATTTGCATTTAAAGAAAATGCTTAAGACAAATTCCACTTGAACATCATTTTCTTCACAACTTTTGAACAGATTCACTGTGAGCTCCTAAATGCAGAACAATTAGCCAGGCAAAACACACTTGTGATCATAGAAGAAAAAAAATGGTAGCTGATTGTTTGCTGTCAAGCTGTGGCTTGTCTTGAATGCTATCTGTTTCAAGGTTCATTTACAATAAAGAAGTTTCAAAATAGCCACTAAAAGTTTTAATTCCCTATGCCTCCTTTTTTTTGGAATGTGGCTTAATGCCTAAGACCTTTCCTTAGGAAAGCACATTGGGTTATCTAGGAGGGGTAGCAGTTTATTCTCTGCCACTGTTGTTGCTAAGTTGATTATGGAGAAAATTGGAAATTATTATTCAAGATCCGAGCCAGAAAAATAACTGAAAAAGTACACAAAACCAGAAGTGCTTGAATTCATACCAGTGTCAGAGTTCACTGAATAAATATCTTAATTTGTCATTGTGAGGTCTAGAAATAGTGAACATATAAAAAGAAATATCTATTGTGATGTAATGATTTCTGTCTGAGAGCTGTGTATTTCTTAAAAGGCGCTGTCATCCACATTCTTCCAACACAGCTTAGTGTTCCTGCTATGGCTGTGAATGACAGCTTAACACAATGTGTGTAGAAGAGAGTAGAAATTCTTGCACAGACTGGGTTTTCAGGTGCCTAAGAGCAACTGTAAGGAGTACCTACATGTTCATATAATTTGATATCTTTGACACCGACACTTTCTCAAAGATCACACTTCTTAGGTTATGTCAAAGATGGGCCATCCTATAGAATATGGAAGCATGCTTGGATGCTCATATTTGAAACAGACTTCTCACCAGAATTTTTATTGCTGTCTGACATAGTGAAACTCTCCATTGCTGGCTTTAGCAGTATTTAATTACAGGACAAGGAAAACATTTGAAATGATTTGTAATAAGGAGGCTGCTAGTTAGTTCTTAGCCACTTAGCCCTGAAATAATCACACAGAAATGGTATTAATTAAATCACTGTTTGGCCCATTAGCTCTAGTTTCTTATGGGATAACTCTTACATATTAATCTAACTAGTTTTTATTTATCTGTGTATGGCCATGTGACTGTGGCTGTGGCTTACTGGCTAAAGTTCTGACGTCTGTCTCCAGCAAAGCTACATGGCTTCCCTCTCATTCTGAATACTTTCTCCCAGCATTCCTTTTAGTTTTCCTCACATAGGTCTGTTCCCTTATAGCTCTGCTATAGGCCCAAAGCAATTTCTTTATTCATTAATGATAATCACAGCATACAGAGGGAAATCACAAATCACTTCCCCATTTTTGTTTAAATAAAAAGGAAGGTTTTAACTTTATCATAGTAAAATTACATATAACAAAGCAGTTATCAAGCATTAATTATTACAGTATTTATATTTATTTTATCTTTTATCACAACTAAGGAAAACTGTAACTATAACTGTAAATTCTTCAACTCCATAAAAGACCCCAGAAGAATATAATATTACCTAAGTAAACAGGAAGTGTATTGTAAGCAACTTCCAAAACTCTAGAATTGACAGAGACATCTTGCTACCTGGACAGTAACCCAAAGCTCTTCTGTACCATTGGGGCATCCATATTCACCCTACAGGCACATAGTATCTGACAGACTTTTCAGTGAAGCAGGAAATTTCAAAGACAGTTCCACATATATTGGCAGTTTACCAGTCACTTTCTTCTGTGTCCTACAGAATGTCTAGCAGACTCCTTTATGAAGCAGGAACCCCAAAGAACTGTCTAACCTTCTTTAGGCAACTTCAGTAGTCATTTCTCCATGGGTCCTACATGTTCAGTTCATCAAACAGTCCAGAAAAGAGCAGTTTCTTGCCCAAATGTCTAACAAACTCCATAAGGAGCCTCTTTGATACCCATCTTCCTCTTGAAGTAACTGGTGCTGCCAGGAGCAGATATTTCTCACTGTCATGAAAAGTCCTAACTTCTTAAAACATTTTAAATGCCATATTCTGTAGTCTTTGAAAGGTTTGAAGAGTACCTATCTATCTGAAATACATCTCTGTACATCTAGAAAATCTAACTAACTTGACTAGAAGCTTGACTATTATAAATGATTCTCTATTAACCTATATTTCTTAATTATACATTACATTTTTAATGAGCTGCAAAAAAAAACAATACCTTAATCAAGAGCAGAAATATACATATAACAAAATTGACCTTAAATATGTATCAATAGAGCAAGATCCATACCAATTGAAGGTATCCATCTCGATAGCATATCCCCCTTTAAAAGTAAAGAAACATTCACAAACAATATTTGGGAATATGGGTATAGTTTTTCTCCAAACTGTTTCCTGATGTTTATTGGGTGAAGTAATTTTTTGAGGGGTGTTCAACGTGACCTTTCAGGAGGTCTTGCTCCATCAAACCACATTAGTCTGGAAGGATTCCACAGGTTGTCATCCTTTGTGGAAACAGAAGAAAAACCTCTTTTCCAAAGCAATGTATCCTTAGATCCATATTTTGAACAAGACACCTTTAAGATATATATATATACACACATATATATATATATTTAGCTTCATAACCTATACAATGTTTCTCTGTGCTTAACTCCTTCACAGTCAAAAATTCAAAGAAATCACAATAATATTTATAATCCAGACTTTCTGTGTATTCTCCATCTTTACATGGCTTTTCTTACTCTATTACTTTTTAATATTTATTTTATTATCTTACTCCTTTAATCTATAACTGTCTGTCTCTTAAAAGACTTTGTTTTTTCATAAACCACTTACTTCTTTTCCAACTCTCTATATTCTTTTTCTTCTCTTTCACAAGCTTATATACATTTATCTAATACTGTGACCCATTTAGAGGTCTTTTCCATGTGAGTTTGTCTTTATTGTGTACCTGTAATTATTTACTGTCTAGGAGTGCTTCTTTAAATGCTAAGCACGTCTTAAAAATTGAGGCTGTGGCATTGCTAGGGGAAATATGGTACTTCCTGCTTCCCCTGCCCAGTCAGACATGGTGGAGCTCTTTGCTGCCCCTGAGAGCCATGCTCACAGGCCCAATTTTAGGAACATAGCCAGTCTATGTTGCCATCAAGCAATCTGCAGTGTGCTGTTCACAAACTGCATCCAAATGCTTGGTCTCCTGAAAGAGCCAGAGGTCACACTGCCAGCATAGCCCAGAAAGATAGCATTTCAAAATAGCACGGCTTTTTTTCTCTGATGCTTCTGATTTAGGAAAACCTCTCTTAAAGGAGCTGCAGCTTGCTACCAGCAAATAGCAAGAAGCTGTGTTAAACTCTGTATTTTTGTGTCTAGAATTTGTTTTCAAGTCCTCTCAGGTTTTAAGTGGATTTTAGTCAACCCCGTTGGTGCCAATTTGTAGTGAGGAGGCAACTAGTTAGCTCCCAGCTGCTTAGCTCCAAAATAATTAGCCAATGCAGAACACTTTATACAGATCTTAACCCTTGTACATGGTTGGGACTTAGGGACATGATGTGGTGTCACTCTTATCATTAGGTTATATTACACAGTAATTAGGGGGGATTTTAGCAGTACTACTATGGTCTCAAAAATTTGACTCCTGAGTTAATAAAAAAGAGCACCCAGGGCCAATGCCTGACTTAATCATGTAATCCCTTAACATAACTGTATAAAAGGAAAGAGGTGGTCTTATTTTCAGGGAATAAACTGTGGTTTTGTGAAATGTTCATCCCCACTTGCATGTGACGATGGTCTCTCAAAGCTGAAAGCAGTTCTTAAACAGTAGTCAGCCAAAGAGAGACACTAGTGTTCAATCTTCTAGTCACAATCCATTGACTCTACTGGAAACCTAAATAAGCTGGGACCTGAAGTTCCAGGTGAGAGGAGAATTCATTGATGCTACCATTTAGGGAAACTATGAGATAATAAAAATGGGTTGCTTTAACTGCCGACAGAATTAAAATTAGAAAAACAATGGGCTTTATATCCTCTTTCAGGATTCATGTGTTCTTTATCTAAATTTCACCATTCTCAATATAGTTCCTGCGGCAATAACATATACTTTATATACACAATATACATGAGAAATGATAACAAGAGTAAAATGTATAATCTACAGAAAATCAATTAAATATAAAGGAAACCAATAAGGCAAAAATATTCACAACAAAAGACATAAGGCATACAGAATGCAACATTATGTCAGTTCTAAATTCTGGTCATGCAGTTGTTTTTCTCAGTGTAAATTTAAAAAAACTCCCCATTTGCAATATTTGCAAGGAAATATCTGCAAGGTGGAATTTTGACAGGAATTTGAAATTAAAGTCAGAAAGTACTTATATGCTATTCATAAGGACACACACTTTAGATCTAAAGACAGCTAAAGACTGAAAGCAAGGACATGGAACAGTTCACTCAAATAGTATCCAAAATACTAACTCAAAGTGATTGCTTAAAAGTACACTTAAGCCAGGTGGTGGTGGTGCATGCCTTTAGTGCCAGCACTCAGGAGGCAGAGGGAGGCAGATCTTTGTGAGTTCCAGAGGCCAATCTGGTTTACAGAGTGAGTTCCAGGACAGGCTCCAAAGCTACAGAGAAATCCTGTCTCAGGAAAAAGAAAATAAAAAGTACACTTAAAAGATTACTTAAAAGAACACTAACTTAAAAGCGATTTTAGGAAAGGAAATAGAGTGTTTTCTAATAATAAAATTATGAACTCACCAAAAAGCGTAAGAGTTCAAAATGTGTGTGAAGCAACGGGTGAGGTCACTGCACAGAGACAGATTCCTCCACCACAGTGAATGAAAACTTACTAGTCCAGTGTTAAAGGCCATGAGAATTCACTGCACAGAGACAGATACCTCCACCACAGTGAATGAAAACTTACTAGTCCAGTGTGAAAGGCCATGAGAATTCACTGCACAGAGACAGATACCTCCACCACAGTGAATGAAAACTTACTAGTCCAGTGTTAAAGGCCATGAGAATTCACTGCACAGAGACAGATACCTCCACCACAGTGAATGAAAACTTACTAGTCCAGTGTTAAAGTCCATGAGAATTCACTGCACAGAGACAGATACCTCCACCACAGTGAATGAAAACTTACTAGTCCAGTGTTAAAGGCCATGAGAATTCATGGGTAGGTGGAAGGTGTGAAATAGCCCCCCAAATTAGTAACATATTAACTATTTAAACATAGTTAGTTAATATTTAAACATAAAATATCAAATGCATCTTTCTCCCCTACCTTTTCTATCTTCCTTCTTTCCTTATTCCTACATCCGTTTCCCTTCCTTTCTTTTATTTCTCTTATTTCATCTTTTCCTCCAGGCAGAGGTGAACTTGACACACAAATGTATTGATAATGGCACAAGGGAACAAAACTTCTGAACCATACACCTTACAATCTCCAGTACAACAAATCCAAATAATTATGGAGAGACATTTATGCACATATATTCAAGAACTCAAAATATGTTCTCCGAAAAGTTTGTCAATGTTAATTTTCATCTAATAATTTGTAAAAGAAGAATAATTTTCAACATAAGTAGACATTTTTAAATAAAACATCATTTTAGTCAATAAAATAATTATTTTCAAACTAATGATAATAAGAGACATGTTAAAGTCTGTTGAACAAATAGCTTTCTTGAAGGTAATAAATAATAGATTATAACATTGATATATCTGAAACAAAATTAAGATAGTCACTATGTGTGCTCATGTTAATATTGGAAAAGAAGTCCTGAAAGTAATTGCTGAATATGAGAAAAGGAAAATCTTTAAATACAAATATTGTAAACAAACAACATACTCATTCTACATTCAATGACTGCTATAATTGTCAACATAAGATACACAAAGCAAGCTGCTAGAGTTAAGAATGAGAATTGGGAGAAATGAGGCAGATAAAATCTTTATAAAAAATATCTAGCGACTGGGAACTCACACTCTGAAATTAAACTCTTTTTAAAAGATAACTTGTAAAATATTCACAGAGCTTGCACAGATAGATAAGATTATAATTTAGTATCAAAATTCATAAAAGGGGACATCAGCAATTTAGAAATAAATCAAGTTCATGGATGGGAAATTTCAATATGGCAAAATGTCATTTCTCTCATGATTAATCTATAAATTTAGTACAACCCAATCAAAATACCAACAGGAACATGGAAACCAATTTTAAAACTTGAAAGAAATAGTCAGAATCACAGTGATGATAATAGGATAGCAGAGTAGGGGGTCTCCACCTGTACAGATTCAACTGTGTTATAAACATTTTGATCAAGGGACAAGAATGCCAACTTACAAATGGACAAATGAGGTAATAAAATAAGGAGGACAGAAACAGAACAATAAAGCATGTTAGGACCAAAGTGAAAGTCAGTAAGGACAAAATATACTATCTAGTAAAGGCACCAGGACATTAGAAGCACTACATTCTACCATAAGGCATATAAAACACTCCAATAAAATTAGACAAGTATTGGGAGCAGAAAATGGTGTTTTGGTTTTGCTGTATTGGAAAGGATTTTCTTTTATACATAAGCATAGAAGAAAGGAATAATAACTCCAACCTCATACTACATTAGTGAAACTTCTGTGTATTAAAAAACTCTTAAATGTGCATTGAAACATTGAATGTAATAGTCTATGCCTACAATACCAGCATTGAAGGGAAGAAAGGACAAGACAGTCTGGGCTACAGAATGAGATGCTTTTGCAAAAATGTTATTAATAATTTTAAGACAATTAGTAGAATTTAAAGAAATATTGGCAAATTACATGCACAACAAAGTAGCACAGGCTTCCTCAGATTCACTGTAACAGTTGAGGATGACCTTGATCCCCAGTCCCTAACTACCTCTCCAATGCTATGACTTCAGGCATAATACCACACTGGGCTTTAGTTTTTTATTATTGTCAAAACGAATTTTTGTAACGTCAAAGCTAATATGACACTGGTTAATCATCTGATAGCTCCACAGAAATATGATTCTATCTAATAACAGCTAAAATTATAGAAACTTGTTAGATTGACTTTTATCAAGAATATGAAAAATAATAAATTTGTCCACGACGTGCGGAGAGAAAAAGAACTCCTTTTTCACTCTATTGGGGGGAATGTAAATTTCTAAAGCCATAGTGGAAAACCTCAGAGAGGTTTCTTTAAAAATTTAATAATTTTCATTTTACACAGGAATCTGACTATTGTGGATATATTAAAGAGACATGAGTTACTATGTCAAGAAACAACTGTTGCATTATTTACAATAACAAAGGTAATGGATTAAAGAAAGAGTTAAATAAAGAGTGAATGGTTACATAAAATGTCATGCAAGCCCCCCACACACATACACTCACAAAGGGGAAATCCAATTGAGTAGTTATAAAGAAGAGACATTTGAACAATGTAGATGAATGTGGGTGGCACCATGCTAAGTGAAATAAGCCAGGAACAGGAAGGAACATATTATAGTTACATGTAGACTAAATTGAGAGTAAAATCATGATTACCATTTTTTTCTGGATGGTATGGGACTCAATAACTAAGAGATGTTACACGTCATTAAAAAATCTCAGGAGAAACTCATGTAGATACTAAGGTCAATAATGTTCTATGTGCTCAAATTTTTCTAAGAGAATACATTTGAAATATTCTTACAGTAAAACACATACAAATGTGAGTTGGTTATACTAATATTCTTGCTTTAATCATTTCAACAAACAATCACATTACATTTTATAAGTAAAGCAATTACTTTACATTACATTTACAAATACATTAAATAAAAAGCTGTTGGTAGATTTCAGTACATATGACTTCCATGCAGCTCTGTTGTTCTTTAAATTCCTTTGTTCTTTAAATTTGCTGATAGAATCCAGTGCCTTGTGCTTACAGCACTGATAGCACTTTTTTTGCTGATTGTCAACTGAAAGTATTTCTCAGCTGCTTCAAGCTTCTTACACATGCTTTTCTCTGTCTTCAAAGTCAGCAATGGTGGGTAAACTTCTTCTAAACTTCTTCCAATACAGACCCCTTGTCCTCTTGACCTAAGGACTGACCTGACCACATCACCCCACTCAGGGAACCAGGTTCTCAATAAAGTTTACAAGGTCTCTTTTTCCATGAAAAGTAACCCATTTACAGGTTCTAAACACTGGGATGTTGAACCTACTGTAGATTAGCTGCCTCTAGATTTATCTGTACCTCTCTCCATTTATACATATATCTTAAGTCTGTCAGTGTGTGTATCTTAAGCTTCATAAGAAACAAATGCCAATTGCCTAAAACTTTACTATGCACAGGCATTAAGAAAGAAAGAAGACTAATAAAAAGGCAGAAAGAACAAAACAGACAGTTGTTGTATAAGAAGGTTCCCTATGCATTGAATTACAAATTATGAAGCAATCATTGGACACAGCAGAAGTCACCTCAATGGAATTATGGAAGAAGAGGGCACAGTGCAATGTGCTGAAAAATGAATGAGTTTGACAATGGTTGGATAATGGGGAATATGCTTTAAAATATTCTCTCCAAGGAACTGGGGCTTAGTTTTCCTTTTTAAGTATGGACTGAACTTATAACTCACTATGATAAAAGTATAATGTGACAAAAAATAAATGACTTGGGACTTGCCACTGTTTTCTACATTATTTTGTAGCTTCCACACTCTCTGTGTCCAAACTGTCATTTCATGAGGTCTCTTTGGTGTATATATGAACTGGTCACCCTGAGAACTGGGTAGAGCATGAAACTCTTATACTCAGGGTTGTGGGTTAGATCCCCACATTGAGCATCATTTGTAGACAGAAGTTTCTACCCTCTCCTGGTCCCACAGCTTTTCAGTACCAAAGAAACACACAGGGGCTTATATTAATTACAAACTCTTTGGTCTATTAGCTCAGGCTTATTATTAACTAGCTCTTACAACTTAAATTTACCCATAATTCTTATCTATGTTTATCCACACTCCTTGGTACCTTACTCAATGAGGCATTCTCATCTTGCTTCCGCTGTATCTGACTGGTGACTGCATCTCTGCTTTTCTTCTTCACAGAATTCTCCTAATCTGGTTGCCTCACTACTGGCCAATCAGTGTTTTACTAAACCAATACAAATCTTTACAGTGTATAAGAGCATTCTCCCACAGCAGGCCTCTATGAAGAGTAGTCAAAATACAGACATATTTACCAAGTCCTATAACTATGAATGCTCTCAGAAATGAGTCTTCTGGCTTTGATCAAGTCCTAGTTGACTGGAGTCTTGGCCAAAATCCAACAAATTTTGAGGGAGACTCCAACGAACCATGTCAATATTTCTAGCTCACAGAAGCATGTGTACATTTCTATAAGACACTAAATTTTAGGATAATTATATATGTAAGTAGATAAATATACAGGATATAGGTTTTCAAATGTCTTAGCTATGACTGGAGGAGGGAAGATTGATTTTTAGAGTGGTTTAAAATATTTCCTGTATCTTTTAGCTAAACAATTTTCATTAGAGTTTTTATACTTCATTCTTATAGAAACTTAAGCAAAGACAGTAAGATATCCAAAATGTCTGTCCGTAGTGGAGTGGAAGGATAATCTGGGCAGTTGCCTCCCTCATATGGTCTTTAGTTAGCTGATAAAGGATGATAGTTGAAGATTCATGAAATAATTAGCACCTGAGTAGGCATGTACAGGTGTATTCTGTGTGCATTACTTTTGGCACAAAACAAATATATCTTGATGCTGCTGGATAAAGGACGTTAGGAAAATTAAAAAAAAAATGCTAAAACAGGTCTCAAGAAATGGCTCTGCAATTTAGAGCACTGTCTGCTCTTCCAGATGACCCTTTTTATTCCAAGCATTCACATGGTTACTCACAACCATTTTTAACTGTAGTACCAGTGGCTCTGACTCTCCATTTTTGCCTCTTGCAGGGCCAAAACATCTGTGGTACATAGATACACATGCAGGTTAAACATCCATACACCTATTAGATAAGTATTTTTTAAGTGTGAGAAAGAGTGGATATAACTGAACTCTAGAACTAGGATTTGAATGTGTCCCTTCTTTTGGGCCTGGAGGGAAGGAGATTAGGCTATCCCTTGTGCTCATACTTCTGTAATGGGTCAGTCTCCACAGAAGACCCCTTATTTGGAAAGGGAACAAATTCCTGACCAAACATAGATCAGAAACGACAATGATAAAGACCAGAAGCTCCAAGGAAGGGGGAGAAGAAGAGGTTAAGACTACATTTTGGATTCGCTGCTGTAGAAAATGGAAATTGAAACGGATGTGACCATGTGGAATTGTGAAGGTCCAAGTCAAACTGTGAACATTCTTATCAGTAGCAAAGCAATGCAATTTAACAGATGTTGATCTGGGTTTTAGTCTTTTGTTCATGTTTTGCCTATCTTCAAAATTTAATTCTTGAGCTGATGCAGGGTTATTATTTATAAAGGAACAGACAGGAACATTTCTTAAAAGGCAATGCCCTGGCTTGATCGCTCATCCAGGAGAAGCCCAATTAGCAGGAAAGGAAATTTTCAGACCAATAATGTTCAAGAATTGAAAAGTCACTGTGGTTAATAAGTAGAACTGACATTCTCCTTGATTCAGTTCCTCCCCAATCTTTCATGTTTTACCTCCCAAGTTCCAAAGAGTGCTTGTTGAAAGAACAAAGAGCTTTCTGTTTGAGGATTTGATTGTTGGCTTTTTTTTTTTATTGACCAATGAGCGTACTCCATAAGTATAAAAGGGAACATAAAACTGTTCCAAAGTCTTTATTTCTACAGAACACAGGTAATATGGTATGTATAGTATATGGCATGAGTCAACCTAGCCCATCCTTCTTGGAGGGAGACTACAAGCCTTCTACTTCCAATACCCTCATCCCCTACACTGACTTACTTGTTAATAAACCGGCACCCTTCATGACTTTCTTCATTTGCAGTCCCCTGGCCCTGCCTTCCTTGTGTTTCCTGTAACTTTGAGCTAAAAAAAAAAAAAAAAATTTCACTAGAATTTTTATAGTCCATGCTTACAGAAGCTCAAATGAAGACAGTATGACGTCCAAAATGTCAGTACATAGCAGAGTGCAAAGATAATCTGAACAACTGCCTTCCTCAAATGGTCTTTACTTAGCGTGTGAAGGATGGTTGAAGATACTTGAAATAATTGGCACCTGAGTGGGAAGCAAGCTTCTACGGTACTTTTCCCTGGGGGCCTTTTGTTTGTATTAGCCTCTGGCGACACCATGAGTGGCTAGTGAAGTTTTCCTAATCAACAAGAGTGACACCTTAAATTTATGTTCTCATTATTCTCATTAAAAGAATTACTGCTAGGTCAGAAGTATTTTTTTCTTGTGGAAACTTTTAAATGACATCTGGGAAAATTGGTAGTGATAAAAGATAACTTACTTTTCTAGGTGTCCCTGGATTCTTTTTTTTTTTTTTTTTTTTTACAATACCTGGTTTATTTAAAGGCCACTGGCAGCTATCTTGATAGAACACACGAAAGAACTTCGGAGCAGTAACTTAGACTCCCTATCTTCCAGCAAAGACTGAAGTGAATAGAAGGCTCTGGAAAGAGCAACATCAAACAGTGCCAATGCTCTCAGAGTGAAGTGGCTGTCCCTGCCTTTCTTTAGGGTGCAGACACTTGAGAGTAGCATTTTTCAAAGTATGCTACCTGCACAGCTTCTATGAGAACCCCTAGTGATTCTTGCAGACTGAACTTAGGATCACGCTCACATTTAAAAATCTAAAGCTATGCGCAGCCTTATGTACTTTTCGTTAGCTTCCAGCACAAAAAATCTCGAGGTTACAGTAATTTCTGCTTCTCGCAGTTCCGGTTACAAACATCATGGTTAAATCAGCAAATCAATGTGCTCCAGCCTTTCACATATCAACAGTGAATCTGAACTAATGGGATCGAATTGCACTAAAGCAATGGTTTCCAACTGCAGTTACAATATGCAGGGTCCAGGATGAGCTTGATTCAAATGCTGTTCTTAAAATGTCTTACAGTTGTGATGTAGCAGTCTGTTTGCTCAAATGTGTTGTGTTCCATTGTTTACAGTGATTTATTTTATTTTGTGTATATATTGCCTGCATGTATATATGTGCACCATATGTCTGCCTGAAGTCCAGGAAATGGCATGGGATCACATAAAACTGAGTGATTGGTTGTAGTTGGTTGTGAGTTGCCATGTGGGAACTGAATCTGGATCCTCTGCAAGAGCAATAAGTACTCTAAACCTCAGAGTCATCTCTCCAATGTCACATTTTAAACTTTTAATCCATTGGAGACTAACAATTTTAGATGTTCAACTATATTTTGTGCTAACTTCTGGTTTTTGATCATTTCTTGTGGTCTCTCTGTCTATATTTACTTTGGAAGAGAGTCACTTATGAGAAAAAATTATTTGCAAATAGTTGGGCTTTTCTTTTTTAAGGAATACATACTTGTGACATATCAAACTGTAACTCTGAGTTCCTAACAGTGGATCTTGTTTAGTAAGACAGTTGTGTTCCAAAGTGGCTCAGGTACAGGCAGTCTCTGTTCCCGGAACAGGAAATGATGCAATAAATGGACCCAAGACACAGTTTATCATGGTACTAGAATTTTAATCTTTACAAATATTACCTGTACAGCTTATCATGTATACTAACAACTGCTATCATTAGATTTCAGAGTAAGGTAATGCAGTGATTCTTTAGCCAGAAAAAAAAATGGTCATAGGCTAAAGAAATAAATGGCAAAAATGAGAAAAGACACTCAAGGTTCTGAGGTAATTATTAGCAACATGTTTCAACCAAAGAGTAACAGAATGAGGAGAAAGTCCTACTATACTGAAGTACTTACTGTGCTTTATTTTATGAGCTTTTCTCCAAATTCTTTGACAGCTTTACCCAATGTTAAGTAACATAATTAAAGCAAACATAGAAAGTATAAAGATAAAGATTTCTGTTTCTTTTGGCATAAGAATTAGACAGCTTTATGTGAAAAGAAATCTATGCAGGCAGAACTAGATCCAAAGACTATAATGTAGTGCAAATATGTTTAAAAGGTTAAAAATATTATTCCAGGAGTCATTAAATTTTAGTGAGGATGGGTTCCAATGACAGTATAGACAAGCAGCATCACGGGGCCATCAGTCTTCGATGACAGTGCTCATCCAAGAATTTTATTCAGAGTGTTTGATTGGTGATAGTGATCATTTTGAATTCAACTGAGTAAGAACTGTCTTGTGGCCAGTGTGGTTCAACTAGGCAGGTCTGGGCTTAACAAGGGCTAGAAGACAAATTTCTAAGTTCCTGGTTTTGTGATACACTTCAGGGATCTTCTTGGGGTTCCTCCTGACATGGTTGGTGGCATTCTTGAGAATTAATTATTCAAAGACACAAATCAGTAGCCATTATATGCCTTATGATTTGTCCTTAGAAGTCATATGCTGTCACTGCTTCAGCATCCTGCTATTTATACTTTTCTTTTATGTTCTCACAGGGGTCACATAGGCCATAAATAGCCAAGTAAAAACCAATAAGAACATCTTATAGTCTAGTGACTACATTTATTCCAAATAAATTCTATGCCTTTTATTATTTTCCAATTTCCCTCTATTTTAAATGAATAAAAATTTCCATAATTCTCTCAAACTTAAACTCCTAACTCCCAGAACCCATTAGCAATTCTTATTCATAGAATCAGAGGATGCTTGAGGATGCTGAAATACTGGACCAAAGATATACTAAAGGGAGTCTGCTAAGAAGTGGGACATACCAAGGATAACCACGATAATGACATAGTAACCAAATAAGAAAGTTAGAGAATTGTCCTATATTATGGGATCCAGAATAGCACAGACTTCATATCAAGTGTGAGCTACAAGAGAACATTGCCCATTCAGGCTTGGAGCTAGAATAATTGAAGACCATGCTTGCAGGAGGAATTCAGCATCACTAATACTGTTTGGTTTTATTTAAATTTTGTGTAACTAAGAAAGGAGTCCCATTTTTAGTTTTAGTTCACTGTCATATATACTTGAGAATCTCAATTCAGAGGCAGTGTTACCTTCCATTCACTTTTCGCCTTCCATTAAAGAGCCCTGGTTCTTACGTTATGGCATCTGGTTTATAATCAATGATATGCTAGGACAAGTTTAATAACTGATTTTGTGTGTGTGTGTGTGTGTGTGTGTGTGTGTGATCTACTTTGTACCATTTGCTAACTCCCCTGGTGGAAATGATACCATCACAGTTGATACCATCATAGTTAATTTCAATCTACACACACGCTGCTACATGTGCCGCTGGAAGAACACGAGCAAGAACTCCAGCACACTCTGTTGTAATACACAGTAAACACAGTTTTTTTTCTTCCCTTATAGCACCCATCCATTTGATACTGGCTAATGTCTGAGGTTAATGCGACAGACTTTTCTTTTAGTATCTTAGACTCTTTGAGCTACATAGTCTGTCACAACTATTCAACTTTGCTGTTAGAGTTCGAAGGCACCTGGCTGTAGTTTTCCATGGTCTAAAGGGATCAGATTCCCTGGCACCAGAGCTTGAGACAAGGGCTGGGGTACTTACATGTTGAAGCTGAATGATCAGGTCTCTAAAAAAATGAGAAGAGAAGGTAAGGAAAGTCATGCCGAGGCAGGATATGGCTGCAGGTAAACAACGTCTAACTGTGGTTTGGTTTTCTAGAGGAGTTTTTGAGTGCTAGACCACATTATGGTTGTCTCCTCATTGCACCCATGAGCTTAGACATTTTGGTTCCCATGTCAGGTAATCACTGTCCGGGGTCTACAGTGGTAGAAAAATCTCTGAGTCATCTTCTCTCTGAACAAGGCGGCTCAGTAGAGGGCAGCGATTCAAAGAAGCTTCTATCTGTGGACTATTAGCTCCAACATCCACTCAACTGATAAAGCTAGTCTAGCGTGGTCCCAGAAGTGTACCAAACATAGCATAGCTTCTGCAAACATGCCTGTAATACCCTGGGAGCTTCACCTCCACAACTGTTTTAAACAATGTAGTGTGAGATCAAGATCTGCATTTATAAGATCCCAGGGAATGTGAGTATTGCTGATCCCAGATCCTCCTTACTCTGAGAACTACACATTAGAATGATAATCTCTAAGTGTAGAACAGTGAATGAAGAATGTACTTCATAGGCTCATGCATTAGGTTCTTGATCCTGGATGGCAGTGACATTTCAGGAGGTTGTGGAATTTTTGGTGGGGGAGACTTGTTTGAGGAGGTACATCACTGGGAGTGGTCTTTGAAAAGTTTAGCAGTACCACCCTTCCAGCTTGCTCTTTCTGATTTGTATTTGGAGTTGAAGATTTCACTTCAAACCCTCTGCTTTCTAGACCAGCTGCCTGCTGCCATACCTCCACTTCTATCATACACGCTCAATCCAGAACCACAAGCCCCAGCAAATTCTTCTTCTACCAGCTGCCTTGGTTGTGGTATTTTATCATAGCAACAGACGGGGTAACTAACACAAAGAAAGGAACCTGGAGGATCCAGCATGTTATTCATCTTTGTGTTATGATCAGAAAGGTGATAATGAAACATGTTCGCAATGGCTTTCTTTCCTCCTTTGATGCGATAAATCTACCTTGCTTATCCAACATGTATTTGTGTTATATTACAGAAACTTAGCAAAACAATTCTCAATAGTACCCAGTATAAGAACTTAATTCTCTTTTGAATTTTTATTATCCTGTTTCTGACTGCTGACATCTATATTCCATTAATCACCCCCCACAACCCTCTTCAAAAGACTAGTTATAAAGAATCATGTTTTACCCAGGCCTGATTTTGATCACCCCAATTTGTGTGATGTGGAAGAGACATCTAAACTACCACCTACGCCCAAGGCTTACTTTGGCACCTCCATGAGGCATCTCACCTGAAACAGACACTGGCAGTGGAAACATGAAGGGCAGCTGCCCTTGCCAGACCTCGGTGCAGTTGGAAACACAGCTGCTTCTACAAGCTGGCCAACAATCTTGAAGCTGTAGAGCCGAGGGACACAGAGCCTGCACTTTTGGTTGGGTCGTTTAGACCTGTTACCTTAAATTTGCCTTCTTCTTCTGAGAGCACTATTGGCAGCCTCCCAAATTATTAACTCCTTCAATAGGACCAAAATAACACATAACAATATTGCTAGCATTCTCCAACTTACAAACATAATGCGTCCTCCTTTTCAGCTTTTATTTTTCCTTTTTAGTCCTGTAGTAAGCCCGAGAGTGGATGTGTGTCCTGGAACATGAGCACATCATTTGAGAACTGGAGTGAGTATTAGAATACTGTGGCTTGTGTGCTATCTTGCCACCTCAGTTTGAAAGGTGACCAAGCCATTTGTTCCTCACAAGACAGAAACATATGCACTTAATTAACATGGCCTAGAGTGAACTTGGAGAACTTTTTTTAATGTCAAGGTCTTGGTCTTGTACTCTGAAGATTCCTGAAGCACTTGAGAAAATTATAAAGGTGAAATTGATGTTTCTGGAATCCTATGCGCCCATTCCTCGGCACACAGTTTCATTATGAAGTTTGAGTGTGTCTGTGGTCGAAGAACTGATGTGGTCACAAAATTGCAACATGAAAATGGGAGCATCGTAGGAATTTCAAGTTACATCCTATATGGAAGTTTGACATTTTAAGTAGCTATATTAAAACATGGAAAAATAATTTTCACATTTTGCTTGATTCAGTGCATCTAAAATATAAATGAAGACTGTTTGCATTGTTCACACTGGTGTGGAAATCTGCTGTATTTAGAAGCTTTACATTCAGACTAGTCATACTTCTAGTACCCAGGGTAGACCCATGAGGATAGAAGTGACAAGACCTCTCTAATCTATGTTGATCCATTAATTTATGAAAGAAATAGAAGCTCACGGCCCAACGTGACTGTTCAAGATCAGAAAGAAGAATATTTATTTATACCCATCAGCTCCTACACTACCAAATCACATCCCCCAAACCACCCAGGGGTTACTTCATTAGAAATTACCCCCTAGAAGAAAAATTCTAAATTACCGACTGTGTTGGCTTCAGGGTATTGACAGAAATGGAGTAGGAATCCGGCACTGGCACGGCAGAACTAGGTGGGGTATCTACTCTGAGCTCAGTCTGAGATACACAGAGTTATTCTTTCAAAATAAAAGGAACAAACATGCAAAGGAAGGGTAAGGGCATAGGACTGAGATTCTCACCTGTTTCTTCTACATACTAAAAACAGCATCAGCACGTTACTCATCTCTCAGACCCTCCATGTCTTATCTGTAAATGGGAAATATGAGGACTAAATGTATTAATGTATATGTTTGTATAGTATATACATATGGCAATACATATAAAGTTCAGAAAGATGCCTAGGGCAAAGAAATTATCAGATAAGCATGAATTATAGGTTACTGTAAATGTTCGCGGCATTGCGAATATACATTATGTGGATATACATATGCCTCTGACAGTCCGGTACCACACTCAAAGGAAAGACTCCACAATATGCTACTATCTACTTAATATTTTTCAGAGCACTGTTTAATTTAAAAATGTTTGGAGAAAATGAGTTCCTGATTTAATTTCATTTAACCAAAATTCTAAATATAAACCTCCCCTGTTTCCAATAATTGGGTTAATTAATGTGGTAAAATGCTGCAAAAACACCATTTTAACCCCACTCTCTAAAAGGAATGCAAATGTATTTTCACTTTTCTTTGCCATAGAAAGAAGACATGCATAATTAAAAGAAATCTAACTGGATACACAAAAATATGACTGCCTGTATTCAACATAAACCAGAGCCATGTACTGACTCCCGATTCAATGAAAAATATGATCCACAGCCAAGAGTTCCTTCAAAGTCAAGTTTATGCTTAGTATTTGTTGTTGTTGCTGTTTGTTTGTTTGTTTTTCTTTTTACCACGCTGGGTGAACCAAGGTCAAAATAATTTTCTTTATTGCCAAAACATAGAAAACTGTTCAACAAAATATGTCCTACAAATAACAGCCTCTGATTATTAAAGAAGGTTACCTTTCCTTTCTTTCAAAGGGCTTTTAGTAGTTGATGTCATTTGAGGAATTTATAGTGAATTTATTGTAGAGAGATTGTGAAATGGGGGTCACGGCCTTATAGTTTATTTTATACACTTTATTATTTGGAACCACGCTGAAGAAATGTGTAATTACATTTCAGCGCATAACATTTGCCCTTAGAATTTGGAAAGTTTTTATGTGTTAAAAGTTGAATTATTTCTCAGGGAGTATATGATTTTAGATTTATACGTAGGGTCTCAGTAAGATAGAGGCCCTTTGTGTATTAGGAATGTCACTCTCTGAACTCTAAGGATCGCCTTGGCTAGTGGCATGCTCAAGAGAGGGGATGTTCAGAATGACTTGTAGAGGCTTCAAAGTATTTTCCAGCGCATATAACTATCCAGTTATTCCTGTGGGTTATAATGGGGCTGCTGGTGTGCCTCCCATTCCTTATGAAAACTAGTTCTTGCATTAAGTGACCCATGATCTCCTACACAAAAATAACAGTAATGAAGTGAGCCTTTTCCTACTGCTTTACACCAGACATTTTCTTTCTTGGTGGAATCTGAACGTGTTTTATCATAATACCCCATTCCCTCCTAATGGCCCACCTACCCAGCTCCTTTTACCTCCTTATTCCAGTCATTCTTTGGACTATATTGACACAGACCTTAGGACTCAAAGTGACCTCTATTTTTCACGTCCGGAGGAATATTTTCGAGATAACTATAACTGTAGTGTTTGCTGACTGTTAACATTTCAAAGTGCACCAATGACTTGCAGATTTGGAAAATCAATAACTTATTTTCTTTCCAATTCATCTGATGCAAAACAGCACAAGTCAGAAACAATTTAGCTAATAGCAGTGGAGATGAGTACACTAAGTGCATTGTCAGACTCATGCCTACAGCTTGTGCCAAGGGTTGAGGACTCTTTGCTTCTTATCTGACATTGTAGAAGGATGACTGCTAGATACAGAACCAAAGGGGCTGCATACCATTTCTAGCACTAATTGTATGACTTTGGCAAACTTACTCACTTTCTAATTGTTTTTGTTTTTGGTTTTAGACACCATAGAGCCCTACCCCCATGGTGTCTTACATACACAAGAGCTCTACAACTGTCTCAATCCCCAGAATCCTTCTGAGACTTCACTCCCTTATGTATGATACTCAGAAAGCCAGAGGAAGGTCATTTTGTCTTCACATTGATTCTCTCTTTCCAATCAATTTCACCTCCTGCCAAACTGGCAGAGCTCTCAGTCATTGAGCCCCAGGCTGACCACAGCAGGACAAGTAGCAACTCTAATCCGTGATATTCTCTTGCCCATATTTGAATCTAGAATGGAGATTGGCTGAGCAGAGTGAAGAGGGCTTAACCACATTAATAATCTCATGGCTTCTGACATTTTCTCTGAGGCATCACAATACTGCTTGAGGTGTTTTATATTAATTCCCTCATTTAATTTTCATCAGAACCCAAGTATATATTTTAACTATGGTGGATGTTTTCTCCAAAATTAGATGAAACTAGAAGAAAATTTCTTAGAAACTACTCTAGGAGGTAAGAGGTCTTTGTCTTCTCCCCCTCCTCTCACCCTTCTTCCCCTCCCCCCACTCCTCTCCCCCTCCCCCTCCAGTCCAAAGAGCAGTCAGGGTTCCCTGCTCTATGGTAAGTCCTAGGTCCTCCCCCCTCCGTCCATTTCTAAGGTTTCTCTGTGTAACAGCTCTGGCTGTCCTGTAACTCACTCTGTAGGCCAGGCTAACTCACAGAAATTCCCCTGCCTCTACCTTCCTAGTGCTGGTATTAAAGGCACATGCCACCACTACTGCTGGGAATTGTTAGTGTATTTTATTGTCATGAGGATGAGTTTGTGTTATAAACAAGGGGAATTTCTGTTGCATTGTCCTTTTCTAGATTTTCAAAATCTGTTCAAATGGCTACTTTAATCAAGGCAACGTTCATTAAACTTCTCTTATTTTCATTTATTCAATTTAGGTCCATCATAGAGAATAAATTCTGGACCTGGATTAATTTTTAACAAAACATTCTGTCCAATGGAGACAGACATTGGGTGAGTTTAGCTGGTGCCTCTGTATAATTTGTATTTTCTTTCCTTTGTTGTCACCTAACATAGTAAGTCACCTGTAAATAGGATACCTGAAATATGAAATTCAAGTTCTATTTTATTTTTCATACTGCAGTTTATAAGATTAATTCAAGGAAGAACAAAAACTGAACTCATTTTCTTTGCATGGTGGAAAAGTGAAAGAGGCGAGGGATGGAAGAAGTTTATTAAAGACACAGGCTGAATAAGTTCTGACTATATCATAACTTTTTCCAACAGCATCTTAAATCCAGGTTATTACTAGAAGTTGTTTATCTGGTACTTTGTATTGCTTAACAGTTGCTGCTGGCAGATTTAGGATAGAGAATAAGTCTTGCTTTGTGCTCAGATCCTTGAATAACCTGAGGTTGGATAATGATAAAAGCAGAGTTGGTCCTGAGATGCTTCCAAAAGACACAGCCTCAGTAATATAAAACAAGGTCTGAATTTTTTTTTCTTTTCTTTCTTTTTTTTTGGATTTTTCAAGACAGGGTTTCTCCATAGCTTTTTGGTTCCTGTCCTGGAACTAGCTCTTGTAGACCAGGCTGGCCTCGAACTCACAGAGATCCGCCTGCTTCTGCCTCCCGAGTGCTGGAATTAAAGGCGTGCGCCACCACCGCCCAGCCAAGGTCTGAATTTTAAAGGTAGGGTCAGATTCTTACACTTGGCCACTCATAGATCGTGAGCATCATTTCTTTTTCCTGTCTGAAAATTCTCACACCTAGGTACATCTACCTCATATCCTTTGAAGAAATGGAAGATCCAAAGTTTGCAATGTCAAGTCAACAAGCAGGTAATCAAACACCCGCTTTGTTTTCCTAGTGTTGGGACACCTGTAGACCCAGACATCAACTAAATTTGCCAAACTATTCAGAGCTCAAATATCCATTTATGTCTCCTTAACATCCTCCAAAGATCATGAAAGCCTTCTCCCACGGCACCAGAGAAATGCAGGGATGCTCCCATTTTTAGTATAGCTACTCAGCTCTCATATCTGACAAACAACCTGACATTGGTTTGATGATTACTTTCTGAACACTTGCTACTCGCCTCTTCCACCTCCTGCGGCCACGTATGCTACATTGATTCTCTGCTCTAGTGTCAGCACAGTAATAGGAACACGCTCAGCTTTTCAATGTTTTGGGGTGTTTATTTTTATAAGATGATTTATTTTTAGGAAGATTATTTAGAGAAAACTGACAGCCTAAGATAAGAAACCGCAAACTTCACGACATGTATTATCTTCCTAAAGGAAAACATATAATGAGGGCAATGATGGTAGAATGTTTAATCAGGTGACCCAGTAAAGAACAGGCTTGAACTTTTCCTTATCATTTACTCTGGATTATTATCATAGCTTTACCTAAGGCCCAGTACACATACTTCTGATGTGCTACTTTATCTAAATCTCCATATCACCTTATAATAGTATTGCCAGCAACAGATGCCTCTCAAGTTCGAAGTGTCTGGACCTTGCTCCTGACATCAGCCAGCCTTGCAAATCAGAATCCTTAGTCTCTGTGACTTTTCAAGTGAACAGAGCCTGCAGTTGCTCATAGTTTACTCTCAAGAACCTGCTGGCTTTCGTACTCTTGGCTCTTCGTCTTCTCTCACCTTCTTTCACTGTGATTTTCATGTTTCTTTTGTTGATACTATCTAAGACTTCTTCATCTGTCTTCTTCATCTCTTTTTCATATTGTTATATCAACCTTCTCTATTAGTGACAGAGATAAGAAAGCAAACAAGAAAGACTACAGAAAATCCTTCTATGGCACCTGATACTGCAGCACCACGGACCGCACAGGAAGGTTACTGCCTGCACACTCTAAAACTGAGCTAAACAGTGTATTTATATAACCAGGAGCAAATGGAGGATTAGGTTTACACCAATCATAACACCAATTCTAGGTCCTCCTGTCACCGTGCCACATAACATCCCTTATATAAGGAACGACCACAATTTCTACATTGCATTCATTGCGTCTTGACTTAGCGCCACATTGTCTGAAATGGTCATGACCAAAACGAGACATATTATAATAGCAGCAGTGGCTTCAGTTGAGGCGGTCCTGGAAATAAGAATGTTTTAAAAAAGAGCATGGAGTGTCTAAACTGCATTGGCATGAGGATGGTGGGCCTTATGGACAAAAAATGAGCTAATTGATTGTCAGGCTTTCACTCTGGGAAGCCAATCATAGTGCAGGAAGTACCTGATTCATGGACCACAATGCACACTCCTGGTGACTCATTGAAAGAACACACATTGTCAGGTTACTAGAATAAAGATTTAAAGAGCACTCAACATGCTTAATAGCATTTGGCAATGCTTAAACCCTGTCACATGTCTCTAGAGACATTTGAATCTCTCTAGCCTATCTAAAAAGGATTTTAAGCTATGATCACATGCGTCTAATGATGACCTCTGGTTACACTCCATTCTCACGCCAGTTTCTCTTGCTTGCCATAAGGTCCAAAAAGTAAGGGTTCATCCCTCTGACTTTCAAGACTTTGATCATGACTCTTAGCTTAGAGCAGACCTTTCACCTTGCCACCTCTTGTTCAACTTTCCAAGGCTCAGTTATGTTTCATGGTGATCCAATACTCAATACATCATTTGAAAAATCCAAGTTTCAAATGTAGTTCTTCCTTGAAATACTACACAGTTCTTCTACTCCAAAAGGATCCTCCTCCTCACTATACTTTGTAGAGGATTTCCCACTTTCCCACTATAGCATAAATTTAGAGTCGTGGTTTTCACTTTAAATTTTTGTATGTCAACTTGACTTATAGCTACATTTGAAAACCCTTCCACACCAGGTATTGTTTTACTTTTTCTTTATTGTTTTCTTCATTTCCTCTTAGAAGTAGCAATTTGACTCATAGTGGGCACTGGTAAGTGCTTACTAATTGAAGACAGAGCATATCTTATTTTTAAATCTATTCATCTTTTATGATTACTCATGGATTTGGAACAAATGTTAAAAGGTTAAAAAAGAATAATTAGAATTGCAGGGTTTTAATGAAAGTAGAGAAAGAAAAGATGCTCAGAGTAAGAGCTATTTTTCTCTCTGGATATGTATTCCAAGCACTGTTTTCATTGATGCAGTCTAAGCAACAGGTAATTCTTCAAGCTGATTAATTCTAGATGGATCCAACCTTAATATCCTCTGAGGATGATTCGGTTCAATTTGCTGCATCATTACATTTAGGCAGCAGCACCTGACACCGAGCACTATGGATGCCTGTACGTTCTCCCCAACTTCCCTCCCAAGTTGAAAACCATTTAAAAATAATTCAAGATAAAGTTCAGTCAGTTAGCTAGTTACAGCATTCTCTTAGGGTAGCATTAGCATTAATTAATATTTGCGAATTGCTTTGAAAATCAAAAATGCTATGGAAATGCTGACTATTAATTTAGAAAAAGCACAGGCCATGAAAGCTGAAATATAAAGGCAGTTGCACACTAATGAAATGTTTTAATATTTAAATGAACTAGCCTGAAGAAAGTCCCTGACATCCTATGACTATCAATCAGGAGAGAAAGAATCTGAAGTGGAAGGATTTTAAATGGTTTAGAAGGAAATACTGAAGGGCGCAGGGATAGGAATGATGTTCAACCGTAACGAAAAGTTGTGACCTCCATGGAAAATCAAAATTATGCTTGAATGGGTTACATGCTGATCAATAGATAATCAGCAGTGATTCAAATTATCAGACATAGATGAAAAACAGATGGGAGAAAAGAGAAGGAAAAAGAAGGCAGAGACCTGTGGACTAAGATAAAAAGTGTTGATGAAATGAACCCATCATTCCTCTACTGCCTGTCACCTGAAAAGCAGTGACATAACCGGGAAGGATCCCAATCAGAGCCATTTTGGCTCCAGTTGGTCCCTTCATGCCTGTGTGACCAAGAGGCAGAGCTTGTTTCCTGCCTTTTGTATATTCACTAGGCCTCTAGAGATGTGTCTGCCATCCTATGCCCTCCTTACCCTACCTCTGAATCTATCAACACACTTCCAATGAGATATTTTCTTCAGGATTTTCCTTATCGTCTGCACCTAGGACAGCAACATGAGGTCCTTCTTCCCATATGACACTGGTCTGATGGCTGGGAAATGCAGTCACCTTCCTAGTGATGGGTGATCTCCAGAAGAAATGATTTCTGTGAAGAAGAAAGCATTTGAACTATTCAGTTCATTCCATGCATTAACTTTCTAGATAACTGTACTGTCATCCTGCCATAATATCAAAGAATGATTTAATAAATTACATAGCAATTTGTGTTGTCTAAAGGCCAAGTTGATGGAGGCAATCCCCCAACTGAGACTCCCTCAGATAAATTTGGGCTGTCTGATGGTGGCATATAAATTATGTCATAATGTCAGTTGAGAGAGATTTTGTGAAAAATCTTGCTTAAAACAGACTAGGTCTATTTCCCAACAAAGATACTAAAGCACTGTGCTTTCTGTTTTCTGCGCTCTAGTGAGTATAATTTTGGTAAGTGGACAAGAAGAATTTTCCTTGTTCCTTTTAGTTTCTACCTCTGAGGCTTATAAATTAAACTGGTAAGAGACAAATTTATAGAAGAAAAAATTTAAGTGTAAAAAGGCTTCAGGGAAAAACGAAAGACAAAATACCAAGAAATAGTTGACTTGGAGACTTGCATCTTACCTATCCTGTTATAACAAAGATGCCAAGCTATAGAGAGGTGATTAGAGAAGGGAAAGTGGTTTTCAGTTTCTGGGGAGTTATACACTGTGGCTAGGGGACTATGTGGGGAAACTAATGGCAGCGAGGATGTTAGTAAAGCTGTTTATGCAGGCATGGTTCCATGTTATTTTCAGTGATGAACAATCTGAGAGTCCTTAATTTTTTGAGGACTGGGAAAGAACACTGCATTACAGGGGAAATGAGCAATCTTAGAACCTTTAATTTTGGTATTGGAGAGGAATGAGAATCTATGACTTCCTAGGACAGATAAAGAGACAGAGAGCTTTTGGAACCTTCTTTTTCCAGATAATTTTGGTTTTTAGCTAAAAATTATTCAACAGCAAAAGTAGCACATTAGAGGTGACATAGTCAGATGCCCTCATGAGTATGATAAGCATTGATAAGTATTTGAGTTCTGGTCAGCAATTTCAAAGTTCAAGATAAAAATCAGATCAAGTAAAAATTTCCAAGACACTCACAAATGATGAAAATGCCATCTATTTTGAACAAGAGATATTAGAGAAATGAACTTGAAAGAAACATGGACCCTCTCATTGAAAGACCCCCGATTTATTTTTTATCACTGCAGATTGATTGGGAAAAGATCAGAATTCTTCCTCTTCTGACCTTCATGGTGATGGCAGCGTGACACAGAGACATTTCCTGTGCATTTAACCACCCTTGACTCTCCTGTGGTAGTGTGTGACTTGCTTTTGTCAAAGGAATGCAATAGATGTGATACTGAGGTAGCAAGAGCTCGAGCCTCAGAGATTTACCCTTGCAAACCTCAGAGATTCAGGCTTTGAGAAACAAAAAAGTTTGAGTCACACTGTTGGAAGTTGAGGAGCTACATGATAAGAAAGAAAATGCCTGCCTACAATGTTCAACTTAAACATACAGCTCCTAGTCGCAAATAAATGCCATTGATAGCCTAACGAATTGCTCATCTGAGTCCATGAACCTGATCTGAGCCAATGTTTCATTATGTAGGTTGCAAACAAAACATACTAGCAATACATCATAGAAGCTAACCACAGGGTAAACTTAGTATCATATATCATAATAGAGAAGATGAAAGGGGCTCAAACTGTTTGTAACATAACTTCTGATTTTTGTAACATTAAGCTTAAGATTATTTTGAGATGCCTTTAAGAGAAAATTCTAAGAAAGAATGGAACTATCATTATATAGGGGAAACCAACATTTTTTTCTTTAACTATTTTAACTCCTAACAATTTTTTTTCTGGGCTGCGTTGCAAGGTCACCCTAGTGTTGTTGGATTGTGCTACAAATTTCCTTGGCTTTGGGTCTTGTGAAGAGTAACTAGTTATGTTTACAGGGTAGTAACTCACATAAATATACTGACCCCAAAAGGCAATCCTACTGAGTGTCTGTATTAACTAGGTAACATTGCCTGATGTGTCCAAGTTAACTATGTAAGGCAAACAGCTTTTCCATCACTGGCTGTACACTGGATGCTCTGATTTGACTGAGCCTTATCTTTGTGTACCCTGGGCCCCATTTCTCTGGGGTGTCTGTGAAATAAGTCTGACTTTCTCAAAAGTCTATGAAACTACTAAACTTAAGCAACCAGCTAGATCTTCTTTCTGGGTGCCTGCCTTTTACTGAATCTGTGAGTCTTTAATGTATATAAAAGTTACCCGATTTCAGTTCTCTGGGTCTAACATGTAAAGCAAATTTATGTGTCTCTAGGAAGCTCTCAGGTGATGCTAGCAGTACTAGGATAAAAAGTTTGACATTAAAATCTTATGTGGTAAAACAATATTTACTAAGAAAATCTGGAAGTAGATAACCTTTCTTAAATGGAACTGATTGCAATTAAAAACTTTTCTGATCTCCTCTGTTCATAGACAAACATGTAAATCATGGCTTCTGCCTTCCGGGAGAAGAAAAGGGATCAGATTCACTTTGATAGTTTCATGTGATAAATATACCAGTAAAAGTATATTCTCAAATGTTTTATCATTTTCCTAATTAGCCTCTTGCTGGAGGTCATTTCGTGTACAGTGATAAATCTAACACCTCCATCCACTTTGCTCTGCTGTATTTCATCTGGGCTTGTCCTATTTCTACTTCTGACCATTTCTTCCTTGTTCTGCTTTGTGGGGCCTGTCCAAATAAAGAAAAACTATGTCAAAATTTCCCCAAATCTCCTTACTCCCATTTAGTTTTTGTACTAAAGAAAATATGAGACCTACTAGCATAACTCTGTTATGCCATAACAGATTTGGGTATTTGAATTTCTTTGGATATCTGCTATAAGTGCAGGCTGTAACTTTCTACCCCTCTCTGCATCCCATAGTGTAGACCCTCAATATTCCTGGTGGGATCCATGGTCCAAAAGGTTCTCAAGCACAAAAATTTACTAAATAAGAATTGAAACTTTAAAAAAAATGGGTATTTTTTATTAAAATATGAAGAATATTATTTGTAGATATTTCAAAATGTCTAATCAGATTATAGTATGCTTTTCAAAGCTGTCCTTATGATATGATAGATATATTAACTGTTTTCAGGTCTATTTCTAGTCTTCAGCAACTTGGTTCTTCATACTTGAAGAAGACGGGTAATCATAGCTATTAGTAGAGCTGTGACAATTAAATTAGCTGTTTGATGCCTGTCACTATGGCGTGGAACAAATTGTTTCATTTGATGAAAATATACAAAGCCGTGATAGATGAATGTTATACTATAGTTAGTCATTAGTATATCAATTACCTATTGTTATAAAATTACAGAGCTGTAGACGCATATTTCTTTAAGCTTTAGTTATTTGCTTGGAGTGAATGGACTCTTGCTCAATTGTAAGTGTGTTTATTTATAAACTAACAATATAAAACAGTAAACATTCTAGAGGTATAAACTCAGATGAATTTGTTTTGACCATTATCTGAAAATTAACATGGTTGTGTGTTCAACAAATACACATACCTCCTCATTCGTTCAAAAGCCGAATGCAAATATTTAAAACTCAGGTTACTGTGACTGTGGAGATATTTTGAGATTGGAATTATGTTCTATGTATTTAAACTCTATGAAGAATTTAAATAGATTTCCTTGAAGTTACACATAGTTTTTGGTGTCCTACTACAGTGCCTATGGAAATGTAAATATCATTTCAATATAAAGTTGTAATAGAGCAATATTAATTGCACAGAGAACAAAGTTTTGCGCGTCTTGAAATGAACAATAAGCAAAAGTTCAGTATGGCTATCTGCTGTAATGCACAAAATTGATGCAAAATTTTTTATAACATTTTGTACATCTTTAACCTAATACAAAGACTTGGGCAAAAATACTTTTGTAGCTAGAAATAAACAATGAAAAGGGAGAAAACTCTCCCTAAATGGTCATACTTTAATGTAGTTTTCTGAAATCCATCTTGGGTATTAAAAAAAGGAATCGCCTTACTTTTCAAAGCCATGCTGAGAGTTCATGCAATGGCTCCATCGACGAGCCCTGCCTTTCCTTTCCCAGACTAACAGGAGATAAGAGCTACATCTCTCTTTTCCTCTGCTTCTCACAAACAGATTATTTTAAATTCAAATCAGGATAATATGACTCTCAGCGAAATTTCATCCTACATCGGAAAGGCAAGTTGTCCTTACAGATCATTTTAGATTTAAAATTTATAAATAGCCTAAAAGCAGCAGCCTGCCACCGCTTTAGCTGAACCACATGAAATTGCCAGTACTTGACCACTACTGATGCACAAAACTGGCAATTTCAAATGATTCAGTCTAATGTCTTCTCCCTCCATACTTCACAGAAGTGCCCCATTTATTTCCTGTGTTGCTGATCAGGAAAGAAGATTTTTAAATGGTAAATATTTTATTTATTTATTTTCATCAAATTATTGGTCCAATTACATTAACTAGAAGTCCCTAATTTATATGTGAAAATACCTGGAAAGTAGGACTAATTTGTACTGTTCTGATTAATTCTTGGCATTTATATCAGGAGCCATAAAAAACAGAGAAAAGAAAAAAACAGCACCAAAGAGTTGTTGGTTTTGTTTTTTCTAAAATCTTCTTGAGGAAGACATTCAATAATAGAATGACTTAATAACTATGCGCACCTGCCCCCTAGACAGATGCTTTGTCCGGTGAATATTCTATATGGAACAATTACAATGGGAATCTAGAATAAGCATCCATGACTTCAGTGCATCATACACCCTGAGATGTCTGGAGTGAGAGAATACTGAACAGACTGACCAGCCTTTCGTTCAATGTAAGAGTGTGTCACAACACAAAAGGACATCAGCAAAGCCTCCTTCAGTTAGTATTTGCTGTTCAGCTCAGTGAGAGCGCTGCTTTTAATGATTACATAGAGGAATAGCAAAGTCTGAGCAGCCCTCAAAGCCATTAACGAGATTTAGTCATGTTCAGCAGAGCAATAGACATTTGTGTATTTCATTGCTTCTCAATTTCCTGAAAACTTGTAAATTGCTGAGGCTTACAGGATGACGGGGTACAGAATTAACTTAGGTATATGCTAACCAAAGGTCCATATATTTACTACTGTTCTGAATAATGAAATTCTGAAAAGACACAACCTGTTTCACATAATAAATTTTTGGCCTTCTGAGCATGTGATCCAATGTCCTAGGCAGTTTGGATGCTCACCTTACTAGACCTGGATGGAGGTGGGTGGTCCTTGGACTTCCCACAGGTCAGGGAACCCTGACTGCTCTTCGGGCTGATGAGTGAGGGGGACTTGATCGGGGGAGGGGGAGGGAAATGGGAGGCGGTGGCAGGGAGGAGGCAGAAATCTTTAATAAATAAATAAATAAATTTAAAAAAAAGAAAAAAAGAAAAAGAAAAAATTAGAAAACACCCTTTGATAAGAGACCCACCTGTCATCCCCATCACAGACTCTGAACCGCTTACTTCCAGCTAATGACACAGCATCACTTTGGAATGGAAATTTTCACCAGTTTTCATTGTTGTAGGAAAAAGCCACCTGCTGAGTGTTCACAATGGCCCAATCTCCAAATGGGCAGGCAATATGGCTTGCCCTCCCTGGAAAGAACTTCAACCTGCTACTGTGGCATTTGCGCCTATCTTTTTGGGTTTCATGCCAGTCCAGAAAGAAATTAAAGGGCCAATTTTATCACTGTTCATCAGCTAGAAACCTAACATATTCAAACTGAACACAAAGCCAATGATATGCCTCATAGCATGTATTATTCTTTCTCTATTGAGCAGTAAATCTGTTTTCTCAAGTGGTAGGGTATTCTTTGAAAAGAATCTAAACATGTCAGAAGGCTAAAGTGGATCTGGCCTGCCGAAAAATTACCTTACAAATTTATGAGCATTTCAGCTCTCTGAGGAGAAGATAGAAGACATTTTCTGAAACAATTATAAGGCAACAACCAACTAGAGAAAGCATGAACAGATGTGCAGCTGCTGCAAATATCCAGGAAGGGAGCTGACACACCATTAGGTCCAGGTTACTCAATGTACCCTCTCTAACCAACATGACTGAACATGAGAGAACTGGTTCTTTCAGGTCTTCAAATAGATTAGTGTAAAAATCAAAACAGTTCAACTGAATTATTATATAATTTAATATATTTAAACTTCAATGTTATTTGTCTGACTTTTGAACAAATCAGTAAAGTCAATGATAATACATCTTCTAAAAATATTAGTCAAAATACATTTAAAAAAACAAAAATCTTTAAAACTAGTCCCACCTCACACACACACACACACACACACACACACACACACACACACACACATACACCATCTATAATCTATAGTCTGTAGCTTCTAAATCAGCTCTTCGGTGTTTTTATGATGTTTGTGAAAGTGTTTGGGACAAATAGAATTCTCATGTCACTTGACCTTCAGTCTTTGTTCTGCCATGCTTCGTAGTGCTACAGACAAACATGGAGTTAAGCTGTTATCTTCTTTCTAGTCCATCCCATTATAAATATGCCTAATAGAAATGAATCCTTCTTTCCTTTAATGCCCATCTTCCTACTACCCCACTTCTCTCCATTTACAATGAAAAGAAGAAAGATCAGAAACAAGGATTTAGTGATTTCATTCTCTATGTATATTTTATTTCTATGTATGGATGGATGGTTTTTGGTTTTGTTTGGATTTTGTTCTTATGCTTCTGTGAGGGTGGAATCAGAATTGCTTTTTATCACATTTATTATGAAGCCAAACACAACAGAATGATCATGATTAAGTCTGGTCAAGTAAACAAAACAATAAAGACTCTAAAATATGGATCAAAGATATTAAAGAGGAAGGAAACGATACCTGGAGAGATGAATCAATGGTTGACATCATTCGCTGCTATTTCAGAGGACCCCTGTTCAGTTCTCATAACCACATGTTGGTATACAACCACCTATAACTCTAATTCCAGGGCATCTGACACTATAGAACTAGGCAGGCATGTAGGCAAAACACTCATAGACATAAAATACAAACTTTAAAACTTAAAATATATAAGGAAACAGATGTATTTATATTGTACATGGTTTGAAGTAGTATTGCTAAAACATCTATACTGTCTAAGCAATACATAGATTCAGTAAAATATTTGTGAAAGTTATACTGGCACTTTTCAGGAAAAAAAGTTCTAAAATGTATGTGGCACTAAAACAGACCACAAAGCAATAGCCAAGGGCAATTCTGAGAAATAAAACAAAGTTTCAGGCAACACACTCCTTCAAGTTATATTACACAATCATAATAAAACATTTCAGTCATTTTATAATAATAGTTATATAAGCAGAATACATGAAATCAACAAGTCAAGTTTTTAACAGAGCACAAGAAAACAACATGGGGAACTGGTAGTATCCCCAATAAATGGTGTTAAGGACACCAGAGACATGGAAGAGTGAAACTGAAATTTGTATCACCATGCACAATGTCAACATAAAATAAATTAAATATCTAAATTTCAGCTGAATACCATATAAGACTTTTTCTGTTTGGATATTTTTGAATTATTGTTTTTGTTGTTGGTGGTGGTTTGTTTTAGTTTGTTTTCTTTTTCTTTTTGAGAGAGAGAGAAAACATGAAGTTGGGTGAACAAGAAGATAGGGAAATAGGGAGACTCTAGAAGGAGTTGAGGAATGTGAAAGAATATGATAAATATTTTATGAAAAAGTTAAATAAAAATAAATGGAAAATAATTATAAGACATCTTCTGTGACATTGGTTTTGACAATGACTTTATGTACAGTACAACTCAATAGCATGTAAATGTACGAAAAATTCAATTGAAATTAGCAAAGGAAGTGCTTTCGAGATTTCTTTGAAAGACACATAAAAATGATGAATAGGTACATGTAAAAGTGTTCAGCATCCATAATCATTTGAAAAAAATGAAGTCAAAGCCATAGCTAGACAGCACTTCACACCTCAGAGGCCTGAATGATGACTAAAATGAATAAAGAGATGGGGAAGGGATGTGAGCAAATATTTAAAGTACTGGTGAGGATGTGAAAAATGGAGTCCCATTTCATGGTTGATAGGAGTATAAATCAATGTATCTTTTAGCAAAAATAATTAGAGGACTCCATTTTCTCTTTTTGTTTTGTTTTGATTTATGAATTATGGTCTGTGTCTCCTACGCTAACATTGAGCTTGTTATATAATTGAGACTGACCTTGAACTCTTGATTATCCTGCTTCAACCTCCCAAGTGCTGGGATCGCGGCTGTACAGTGTAACACCTTGTTTCTTTTCACAAAATTCACAAAATTATAAATAGTTCTTTACAACAAAAATGAAAAGAAAGCTATATTAAGATGATGGATGTGTTAATTGGCTTGGCTGCATTTATATGTTTATGTATATCAAAACATGATGGTGTAAACCTTAAATATATATACAATGTTTTTTTAAAGAATTGCTTTATCCAGATCTTGCAAAAGATCCAACTACGTGAACAACATTTACTCTTCCAAACAGATAAGAGCAGAGACATAGCCTGTATTGGAAACAAATCAAGTTTTGAAATTTCATAGCTTTGCAGTGGCTTAGTCCAAAAGTATGAATATTAAGGATCCTTGCTGTATTACCACTGTGGGATCTTTTTCATCAACAGTGACTTTAATTATGTTCCAATTAACCTTAATTAGGACAGTTTTTGTGTAACAGTGCATCCAGAGAGATCACTAAACAAACAACTTGACAAACACTGTCACTGAAAACCTTTTCCAAAGGTGACACTTTCTTAATTAGGAAATAAAGTCGTGAAGATGCTATATTCACATGCATTATTTGGGAGAGTAGACAGGGAGATGTGGCCTCTTTTCCAGTCACATTTCTTAAATGTACGGGTTGCAGCTGGACCAGACGGTGTGGCATTGCTGCAGCTGGAGGTAGCCTTCCAGGGCAGGACCACAGGAGTACCGACCCCATCCATCATCTCTGCATTCACTCCAGGTGGGCAGTGAGATGCTATCCAATTACTGAATTCAGTTTCACTTCTCAAAGAAAGATTCAAAAAAATGTAAGACATTTCAGGGAAATAATGAAAGAACTTATGACTTCTCTGTTTGTATCAAGTTGAAAGTCACATACATTATAAAGTTAGCAGAGAATTTTGACAAATTTGACATTTTAAACTATATCTTTGACATTTTCATGATACTGGATCTTATGTTGAAAAAGGCATTCCTTTCATTCATTCAAATTATTCTTTGGGTTATTCAACACATGATTTTTATGCTGGAGCTATGTGCTTCTTATTATTTTTGGTCTTTGCTGATGGAATTTTCTTTTTCCCCATATCTATATCTCTCTTAAAATATTTTAATATGAAATGTATCATACCAAAATATACAACATATATTCATATAGTGCTTAAATATACAAACATTGTACTATAAACTCAAGATCAGAACAATAGTTTAAGCCTTCTTGCGTTTCCTCCCCATCACATAACCCTTCTTCTTTCATACCAGATAAGTGCAAAGTAATCATCTTCGTTATAGTTAGAATTCTGCCACCTATGTGTGGCGTAGGCTTAAACTGCACACAATTTGGATAATATTTGGCATTTACACTTGTACAACTATATGTTTTAATGATTTTATTTTATGATTTTAATTTGGGCCCATTAACACTCTGTCATGGATAGGAAAGGGTCTTAAGGAACTCCACCCCCCCCCCTGAGAAAATAATGTCATTTTATGGTTGCTGGAGATGAGTCATTTTCTTTAGTGGCATAGCCATTGCTAAGTTGCTTAGCTCCAATAAATGACCACCTACCCATGCTCATGGGAGCAAACTTGATTAAAGTCAATGGATCATGAAAATCTGAAACAGTAATAACACAAGGAAATTCTAATATAGAAGGGAGATTTGTTGAGATAAAAAAAAGTGTTTCAGTGTGAATAAGAAAGGAGAATGAGAGTCAGTAAGGGTGTGTATAAAAATTTCCAAAGTATATTTATGTACAGAATGGCTGAAAGACAACAGAAAACTACAACAAAACAGCATACCTAGTAGTGTAGTCCAGTCTCAAAGGATATGGCCCCCAAATACTGCTGGACCTAAGTAAGGCTCAGAGAACATTGTTGAAGAGGGAAAAGAAAGATTGTAATACTAGGTAGAATTACTGATGATATACATTTTCTCATTTTTAACAATTCATCCTCTTATTACTTACTCCTGTTGTTTTAGTTTCAGTTATTTTTTACTTGATTTTTTTATTGTATTGCTTTTAATTAAAAGGAAATCTTAGGGCTCAATTCCCAGCCTTTCCTCTTTTTTAGCATAAGCATTTGATGCTATTACTTTCTAAGATGCTGTGTCTTACAGATTTCATTGAGTAGCAGTTTCATCACTGCTTGCTGTTTATAACTTGTCAAATACAAAGCAACTGTTCATTTCTTTTCATAGTCTACACAAATATGTGAGTCTTTAGCATATTATCCCACATTTTATACTTACAATGTTTTTTCCTAGGTTCAATGAGCACCCTGAATTTGACAAACATACTCCTCAGCTCCCAGTATCAGACTACAAAGGTATTAATCTGGTTTTGACCATCCTATGCCACTTTTCCACTATCAGAATCCTTTGATCTAAAAATCTTTGGCCATTCTCTAGACACATAACAATGGTACTTATTTTATTCCTCAACTCTTAAGGGCCAAAGCATAGTGTCTTCTGTGAAAAAGGGAAAAACAATCACTGTGGATAACAGCAGATTCACTTTTTTTTCGCTAAGTCTACTTGATAAAGACTTAAACTATGTAAAAACTTTATAAGCTGAACACCCTCAAATGCCTTTTAAATCCTTTATCTTTCCTGTACAATCCTGCCATGTGTGGGTATTCATTATATGCAACTTGCAATCAAATTTCTGCTGTTCAGTTTTAAATACTTTACATATTTCCTAATCCTCTCCATGTAGGTTAGAGTGAGCAGACACATAGGAGGCTGTAGTAATTTCTCTTGATACATGAGCTTAGGCAAATCATAAAATGTTATTATAGACTATAAAAAGGGAAATTATTGCTAAGATGCATGGTTTGCAGAACTCTGTCTCCAGTTTCTGAGGAGAATCTAGAACTATACTTGGAAACTATTGCTGCTAGAACTTTAAAGTGACTTTAAATCCTGTTGGTGAACTCTTGAGAGAAAACATACTGGGCCAGGTTCACTCATCCTTTTATAAATGATAGTGATACCATAAAGACAAAAAGTATTAAGGGTTATGTTGGAGACAAGTTGCTCTATGTAGGCTCAGATATTCCTGTGGGAGAGAAAGCAACTCACCCATAAAGAGTACACAAGTCCTGACTCAGAAGTCTGCAATTTTATGCCAAAATTTGGAGAGAAAGACAACCAAGATTAAGTTAATTGAAGAGAATATAATGTAATTCTAGAGCCACAATGAAGCAGTCAAAACATGAATAATCAGGCTTTCCATAACATAAGTGAGAGAAAGAAAAATCATAAGTCATAAGCATAAGCAGTTGATATGGAATCAGACTAAGTATGAGAACTGTCAAAGATAAATGCTTTACTTTGCAAATGACATGAGATAAAAAGAATTCAACACATAAAATAAGTATCTTAAATGTAAAGAAAGGGGAGATTACCAAGCTCTCCAGAGGCATAGCACTAAAATCTAAAGTTACATGAAAGCAAAAACCAAGTAGTCTGGCAATTGATTGCTTAGATGAAATTTCCATATCAGAGCCACCCTGAGAAACATGAAAAGATCTTGATTAGAAAAGTTGAGGCTCCCAACATTCAGAACAAACTGTACTCTCTTTCATGTGTATACACCACTGTGGAAAAGATTCTGGCAATCCTGAGAATGCTGTTTTCAGTGTGGAAAGCTCCCACCCTCTTCTCACATAATTCACATTGTTCAGGGCTCTTCAGGATATAATATTACCTAAGTAAATGAGAAGTAAGCGACTTACAAAACTCTAGAAATCACAGAGACATCTCGCTGCCTGGACAGTCACCCAAAGTTCCTCTGTACCATTGGGGCATCCATCTTCAGCCTACAGGCCCAAAGTTTCCAGCAGACATTTCCATGAAGCAGGAAATTTCAAAGGCAGTTCAGTAACTATCTGCTGTGTCCTATAGAATGTCTCGCAGACTCTTTCATGAATCAGGAACCCCGAAAGATCATCTCACCTTTAGGCAAGTTCAGCAGTCCTCATTCTGCGGGTTCTTTGTGTCCAGTTTATGCAACAGTCCAGACAAGAGCAGTTTCTTGCCCAAATGGCTATCAAACTCCATAAGGAGCCTCTTTGATGCCCATCTACATTTGTTTTTTTCATATATACATTTTTCAGTTCTGGAATCAAAGATAATGTGGTTCTCTGCTGATTTCTTTTATTTCTCATGGCTCCCTTGGGCCAAAACTTTCACCCAGCCTCCTCTAGACCTGCTCCTCATTCTAAATCTCAACCACTAATCCAGGAAACCTCCTTCAAACATGGCTTATAAATTTTATTGTGATCATCATTTTCACTGTTCTTTAATAATTCATTGTCTGCCTATGCTTTATCCATGAGGGTTAGACATAGAATATTTATAGACATAAATTATAGACATAGACAAGAAAAATAGAGCATATGAAGTAATTATATCAGTACTAAAAATGGGTTAAATATTATATTCATTGTTTTAGGTTGTTATTTCTAAAATTTAGTTCTTATTGTTGCTTTTTAAAAGTTAGTTGTTTATGAGAGTTTATTTAAAATCTCCACTATTTTCAGATTTCCAAATCATTCCTTTATTTCTGCAGGTTCTTACTTTATTTTATTTGCTTTATATTTGCTAGATATCAGTTGTAACTTAGCATTTATCTGTTTTTTCATGTCTTTATTTTAATTTGCTTATGTGGTAGTGTGGTGGGCTTTTTTGTTTGTTTGTTTAGCTGGTTTGTGCTCTGTTTTTTTTATTATATGGAAGTTATGGAAGAACTTCATTTCAATCTTGTTATCTTTTATTAATTTTTCAAATTTTGAGATTATAATATAATTGCTTTTCCTTCTTCCAAATCCTCCCTCATACTTGTGTCTTCTCTCTCTCAAATTCATGCCATCTTTTCCATTAATTACTAATATATATGTTTATATTCTCTATATGTGTGTATGTATGCATATATTCCTAAATATAAACTGTTCTGTCTGTACAAAATTATTGTATGTATGTTTTCTGGGCTGACCATTTTTAATGGATAAACAGTTGGTGTTATAATCTTCCCTAGGAGAGATCTCAGCATTCTTTAGTTGCCTAAAGTTGAGACCAATTGAATCCTAGCCTTCAGCTGCTCTTCCCTGTCTAGAGCCTTCTAATTGAAGTTACTAGAAGCTGTGCCTTAAGTAGAGGATCAGAGGATGGGATTTTCACCTGTTGGCTATTGATGGCTGTGTATTTAAGCCTCCATGGTGAAATTAAAGAAGGGCTTTTGTACCAGTGATTGAAGGTCCGTGTGTCGGTCTGTCTCTGCGTGTGTTTCCTCAACCTCCAGCCCCTTGTCCGAAGCTCGCAAACTGGGTTCTAGCACATAGAGCGCAGACGCGGGGGCACAGTGCACAGCATACAGTTATTTGTGCAGGGTTCAGGCCTCTTGGGCTTTTGCCTATCAACTTTGGCAGACTCATTGGTCCTATCCTTGCTCAGCAAGGAGATTCTGAAATTTCTAGGAGGCACAGTTTCACAGCAAACACCCTCATCTCCTGGCTCTTACTCTCTTTCTGCCAGCTCTTCAACAGTGTTTCCCAAGCCTTAGGTGCAGGGGTGTTTTGGTGATATATCCTTTGGGACTGGGTTCCAGTCTGCATATTGGTTGGTTGTGGGTTTTTTGTATTTTGACAGACCATTTACATCTGTGTCTGGTGGGACTTTTATCTGATACCTCGATTTTGGTTTTTAAATAACAGTTTTTGTTATTGTTATTCTTCCTCTGATTTACAGCTACTTTGTAAAATTTCCCATTTATTTTTGGGAGTGAATTACCTTGTAATAAAGTCTGCTGTCTGCCTGTTTGTTTTTGGCTTCCCTATGTGAGTATACTCTAAACTGGAGCTAGGTTCTCTCCCCAGCTGCCAGGTTGAGAACATGGAGACTCTGTGCTCCAGTCAGTAGCCCAGTGGCTGCAGCTTCAGAACAGTTACATGTGTCCATTTCTACATATCCACTTTCCCAAATTTCTACCCACCCAGAATCCTATCTAGAAAAAAAGAACAGATGAAATTCCTTTACATGCTATAGGAAGCCTCTAGCACATTGTGTGAAACATTTTGTCCCCTTCTCCTTGAAGTTACCAAAACCTTGAAGCTGCTGTCTACCCAACTCTCCAAGAAAAAAGAAAGTCTCACCTTTTAGTCTCTTTGCCGTGGTGCTTTTCTATCTTGTTCCTTGACTGTAGAAAGGACTGTCTTTTGATTCCAAACACGTCATTTAATTTCTTTCTTGCTCACTACGTGGTTAAGGCAGAGATGCCGCTTTGACCTTAAGATGCTCTGTTCACTTTCTAATTCTGATTGAGTCTTATTCACTTCCCTCCCTCTCTTGCACACCAAGTCTCAAAAGACTGTTTTGGAAATGAGAAAGCTCAGTATTGGCTGTTTCTTCCTTTCATTTTCTTTCTAATGATCTGCTTATCCCAAGGCAATGTACATGCCTCTAACTGAGAAGGTAAGAGGTCACAACACAAACATAAAAAGTCAGTGTACAAAAATTACTATTTTGAGATGCTTTCTGTATATGTTCCCAATGGGGCTGTGCCTCAAAGCCTGGGTTAAGGCATTCCATGGGCATGAAACTGAGCATAGTCTAATCAAGAAATACCTACTAGTGAATTTAGTACAGATTGACTTCTCCTAGTATCTTCTAGTCCCTTTGCTCTTTGAGTCCAGAGACTTGAGAAATATAAAAAGAAAAATTAAAAATGTTTTAATACCTGATACTTCTGTAGAGAAAGAAACAGGGAGGAAGAAAGACTGACATGAAGGAAGAGAAGAAAGAAACAATTCGTTCCATGGGGACTTTGAGCTCAGGGAGATTAAAGAGATGATACCTACAAAATAGGATGGGAGATCACAACTAGCTGAGAGTCCATGGCTATAAACCAAGATGTCTTGACAACCTAACATACAGCCCTAATGAACTGGATGAGCAGTTTGTTGCCTATTGAAAGTTTGAATGCAATCCCAGCCAGCAACAGCACTTTGCAAATCTTTATGGATGTCATCTACTACAGGCTGTAATTCTCTATTGACAAGCATTCCAAGGTCCAGGAAGCATCACACCTCACCGTCACTACATATGTCCCATTCGCAAAAGTGGTCCTTCTTATGTGTTTGGCTTTATGCTATGCTGATCCTACAGGTCTTATTTCAAAAGGAAAATATTCTTCCACTGGGAGACCCAACATGATTCACTGAAGCAGATGTCAGAATTTGTAGTGGGTATTTACTCCACCCATGACCTTGGACTATCTGGTCTGATAGAGGCGGTGCTTCTTGCCTGTCTACTTGACCTCTTTTAAGGAAGGGCGAGAGTGGTCACCTTTTTTGATGTGTACATTTTGAGATCTAAATTTTGTAGACCTATTTTAAATCCTAAGTAATTAGTAGAATCTCCTCTCTGTATTTTTTCAGGAGCAATTTGTAATCACCATCGAGGCAAGATAAAATATTTTTAGGATAGTAACACAAGTTATGATAGAAAGTGGCTTAGGTATAAAACTGAATTCACTAAGATATGAGAGATAATACAATGTTTTTTATGAATTTTCCAAATATGTATAGACTGGATATCATGAATATAATTCTTACCTGATAATTATTCTTATTGTATATAGTTTTTAATGCTAGAATTAAAACTTTTCCTTTGTGACTAGACAAAAAGGGGAAAACATTGTGGGATGTTTGTACATTGTGTGAAGATGTGTTGCTGTGACTGGTTTAGTAAAGAACTGAATAGCCAATAGCTAGGCAGGAGAGAAATGGAGGGACTTCCAGAGAGAGATAGAGGACTCTGGGAAGAAGAGAGGCAGAAACACAGAGCAAGTTGGAAATATGGTACAAAGGAAAGGTAACCAAGCTATGTGGCAGAACATAGATTAAAAAGTATGGATTAATTCAAGTTATAAGAGCTAGTTGGTAACAAGTCATAGCTAAGGCTGAGCTTTCATAATTAATATTAAATCTCTGTGTTACTATTGGGGAGCTGGCGGCCACACAAAGTAAATTCTGGCTACATTTGAGAAAGTTTACCACACTTAATCATAACCTACAGAAAGTCAAAATCCCAGGCACTGTGGGTCCCATTAGGGATTGAGGGAGGTTCCATGTGAGCAGTAGAAAGCCAAAATCTGGGGAAAGGAATAGTGTGAAATTATTATCTGTAATTGTTGTCAATGTCTTCACTTTTATGTTTTTTCTCCATTCACATACAGCACTATTATTACTCAGAAAGTAAAATAATTTGAGGTTCTCACAACCAATTGATCTAAAGGTACTTAATGATACATAATTTCCCTTGATGTTATAAAATACCTTAAATGGGGAATTATTCTTGGTTAGATATTTTATTGTTTGAAACGATGGATTCCATATTTTTACCATTCAATCTGACACAGAAAATATAACTCATGCATCACTTTTGCTATTGGATGACACTTGGACACTTTCGCAAATTTCCACACTGTTTTTAACTGACCCAAAAATTCATACCTGTGCTGATTAATTTCATTTATCATCTTGACACAATCTAAAATCACCTAGGTAGAGATTATCAATGAAGGATTGACCTATAGGCAAGTCTGTAGTGGTGGTGATAGGTGGTTGTCTTGCTTAGGTTAATTGAGGTATAAACACTTGCCTACTGTGAGTGGCATCATTCACTCGTCAGATAGTTGATGTAGGATTCCCCTCTGTATGCTGTGATCACCATTAATGAATAAAGAAACTGCTTTGGACCTATAGCAGGGCAGAACTTAGCTAGACGGGGAAAACTAAACTGAATTCTGAGAGAAAGAAGAATGGAGTCGGAGAGAAGCAATGTAGCAATACAGGAGACAAACACTGGAACTTTAGCCAGAAAGCCACAGCCAGGTGGAGATACACAGATTAATATAAATGGATTAAATTAATATGTAAGAGTTAGTCAATGAGAAGCTAGAGCTAATGGGCCAAGCAGTGGTTTAATTAATACAGTTTCTGTGTGATTATTTCAGGTCTGAACTGCTGAGCGGCTGGGAACCAACAGGCTGCCTCTTTGCACCAGGTAGGTGATCCTAAACTATGAGAATGGGGAACTTGAGTGGAATGCAAATATATATCCATTCAGTCTTGCTCTGCTCTTAAACATAGATGTGACTGCTTCAAGTTCCTGTGCCCTTGACCTCTCTGCTGTGTTGTGTTACCTGGCATTGAAAGATAAAAAAAAAAAAAAAAAAAAAAAAACCTTTTAAGTTGCTTTTGTCTTGTTATTTTTATCGCAGCAACAGGAAATGAAACTAAGACAATTCCCTGCTTGACCTGAATATTCTCAAACACATTCATGTTTTAGTGGCTGAGAAATGCAGCGTCCTCTAAAAACACATATTGGAAGACTTTATGGAGTTTGTAGAAGAAAATGGATTTTAATTAAATCTGCAAGTCATAACAATAGATTCTGAGTTAGGTGCAACTAGGCATCTGAAACTGAATTTCAAAGTATTGTCAATGAAGTTTGTGTCTTCTGTTCAGCCAAATACATTTATCAGAACATTTAGACTGGGTGGGTCGGCCACACAATATAGAAAGCACAAAAACTTAAGTTGTGAAATGTTTTTGCCTCTGTTGTTGCTCTTTTCCTCTGATGAAATTCCAATAGCACTTAATAAATTAAAGCCACAGAAAAATAACTGCATGCTCAGTAGCATAAGAAGGCACTTATGTAACAGCGTAGATGATTGGATGTTGGTACTGTTTCCAACAGATTTGTGGATTGCGCATGAGTGCATGTGGATGGACATCTGTGTAGCCCAACAACAGAGAAGTAGTGCAGAAGATGGAGAGACTTAATAGATATTCATGGAAGGAACATGATTGTGAATAAATTTGCCAAAGGAGAGATAGAGACTAAAGAAAATCAGTTAGCAACTGACATGCAAGACTTCAAAATATAGCTTATGTTCATGAAACTCAGTGAATCTTTTAACGATTGCACCACAAACTATAATCAGATCTCTAATCAGAAGGGATATACTTTTCATACACTTAATTATTTTTTGTTATTTAGTTTTTTTCTTAAGAGTTTCAAATTGTTAGCAATTACATAAATTATTATGCTATTTACTTTATCTTTGGATGATCTTTCATATTGAGCCATTTCTAAATTATGCAAAGAATCATAAAAAGACTTTTAGTGAATGCAATATTCTGCAAATTTTACTCCAGAAAATAAAAGTGAGATACCACAACAGCGACTTTGCATGCAAGCCTCACGTTGGCATCTATGAAACTGGAAATTTCCTCCTGAATGGAATCATGTCTCTCCTCTCCACCTGTATCTCCAAAATACAGAGCAACTTGGTATTTCCACTCATTGCGTACTACCGACACAAGGATCAGCATTGCAGGGTTTAACCCATCTTGTCAAAACATATCAATTATCCATCATGGTACATATCTTTTCTCCCTGCTGGGTCTCCAGTGCTCAAGGTTATCCTTACATGGAAAAAGTAAAAGACTGAATGATCGTTGAGTGGAATAATCAGAATACTAATTTTCAGGTCTTTTGTAAACATTGAGAAAAGAACTTTCCTAGTGTATATGCATCGACTCTTTCAAACTTTTATGTTTTCGTCCTTAGATGGCCAAAGTTGCAAGCACATGCTCGGGCCCACAGCTACCCTCTCATTACTGCCCAGCTTCCTGTTTGGTCTTGAGTGTGTTCCCTAGCTGCCAACACTCACTGGTGTGGGGGGCATCCATGTTGAAGTTGCCGTTTGAGTCTTTGCTTTCTTTTCACCCTGCAGTCCATCCACATGTTAAGATTTATCAGTTCTTTTTTACCTGGGGTTGTGGAATTTACTTTATGTGAAAATAAACAATTAGAATTACCAGCACGTCAAACAAGAAATCTCTACAACAACAACAACAACAAAAAAATCTCACTCTGTGCTAACAAAATTAGAAAATGAAGTTATTTTCAGCTGTTGTTCTAGCAGGTCATGCTGTGTAACCCTGGTTCACTTGGAGCTCATTGTGTGGGGCGTAGAACATACAGAGATCTGCCTGTCTTTGCCTCCTAAGAGTTGGGATGTGGGGGTTAAAAGCCTGCGCCAGCATACACTACTAAAATTTACAGTTTTTTAAGGCTCAGTTTTATGGTCTACCAAGTTCTAGTGAGAAATATTGGCAAAGATCTACAACAGCCAGTTTAAATCCCATACCTAAATATGATTTCTTTTTTTTTTTTTTTTTTTTTTTTTTTTTTGATTTTCAAGACAGGGTTTCTCTGTAGCTTTTTGGTTCCTATCCTGGAACTAGCTCTTATAGGCTGGCCTCGAACTCACGAGATCCGCCTGCCTCTGCCTCCCGAGTGCTGGGATTAAAGGCATGCGCCACCACCGCCCGGCTCCTAAATATGATTTCTGATTCTCTTCTCCGAGATCCTCAATGAGTTCTGCTTCCCCATGCTCACAGGCTGATCTCGGAGTCAGCAGAGGTACTGAGCCACCTTCAGCACACAGCATTCTTTTTACCTTCCTCAGAGTTCCTGAGGTCAACTCACTTACTCTGCCTACATGGACTTTTAAATTCTATTCTTCACTACCTTAGGAAGTGAGGACCGAATGGGAGGAGACGGGGTAGTGAGGGAGAGCAAGCAGAAAAATAATAAACGGTCACAATAATGTTCCACTATTTACTTGTAGCAGATTCCAGAAAACATTGAAATACCAAGATATGAATTATTCAAATAATAAGTGATGCTTCTGACCCATAATTTTAATTTTAAAAGAAACAATGAAGTCCTGCATCAGATTTACCTACAACTATTTTCCATCCCTTCTTTACTTTTTAAAAATATGAATAACTCCAGAATATTTGGAGGTATTGGATGGGACCTTCTCCCCACCAGTAACTGCCTAATAAAACCCAGGAGCCCCTCCTGTTCATGAAACTGAGGGAAGAACGCGGAGTCGCTCTGACGGGAGGAAACGCCTCATCCTCTGCAACAGGAGTCCAGACAATGCATTTCTGGGATTTGAGAAGACTGAACATCAGCCCAAGAAGGTGAGGACTGATCCTCAAGAAAATAAAATCATTGCTCTAAGAGAGTTTCCACGCACTTGCGCTTCGAGTTTGCTCACAGAGACTATGGGTTGCCTTTACCTTGTGCTGGCTTCCTTGAGAGACTGCTGGTACGGTACAGAGAAGGTGTGTAATCCTACACTCTTCTAAATCCAAACCTTAATGCCCAAAGGAGCCAAAGCTATAAGAAGCATGTCTGGGCTTGAACTTCACAACCTTATTACCGGAAATAGGAACTCTTGAGGAGAGACTGCCCACTTACAGTGACTATTGAAAAGCAGGTTCTCCATTCCAACTTGTACTCTCAGGGAAATAAAAAAAAAATAGATCGGAATAAGTAGGTGGATGTCATAGCATTATTACGCAAAGAATCTAATGGTGCCCAGAGAAAACCCTCAGAGAATTGTTCCTTTTAATCTGGGAGTAGGGTGCTTGGAAATCCTGGGGCCGAAGTGTGTATATGTTCCTCTGTCTGGCTCCAGGGGGCAGCAGCTTCTTGGGCAAAGGGAGGCCAGCGAGGAATAAATTCCATCTGGTAGATGCAGTGACCTTGTGTCTTAAACCCCCGAGGAAAGGAGAGAGACCCACTAAAATGGACAGCTCTAAAGAGACCTAAAATCCTCAGAAATCACACATCAATTCAAAAGAAACGATTGCTTCCGGGAGATCCTCAGAACAGGAAAATCACTGATCTTGTGAGAGTATTTCTCCTGAAGGGTTTTCCTTAGATCTTCTTGGATGAGATTTGGTGAGAGCAGATTTATTTTTAACAAGTGCACACACATGGCATCCTCTTTCTTAGTGACAAGAACTTCTCTCTCTCTCTCTCTCTCTCTTTCTCTCTCTCTCTCTCTCTCTCTCTCTCTCTCTCTCTTTCCTGAAACGTGCCTGGCAATCTCTGCAACCAGGGAAACGAGACTGGGAAACCTGCTGTTCCATGGCGCATCGCGGCGACAGAGGAAGCCAATCTGGTTTCCTTCTCAGGAAGATATATTTCATTCACATCCATGTCCACAGTCGGGAATGTCTTACCCAGCAGTAAATCTGCGTCTTTACTGTTTTCTTCTTTCCCTTAGTGGAGAAGCAGGAAGAAAAGTAGCTTAACGCAGAAGACTCGGATAATTCAATCAGAATTGCCAACCTTTTGTTGTTCTTCATCATCTTCTTTACTACATGTGGCTTCCAGCCCAGGGCTTGTAGCCTGAGCCCTTGAAACTCTAGCAGCCAGGAAGCTGAGGTTTCTGACAGAATGAATATGCATGGCACACTTAATCTCCAATTTATTAGGCTGCTTCACTGGTCATTATTGAGATTTGATTGTAATGCTTAGTGGCATTAACATCCTCTCCACATCCCCCTAACAACATTCATGGTCAGTAATAATATTAGCTCAGTCCTTGAGCCTCACTCTGCAGAAGGAACCAGCCTGAGCTCATCTGGCCTCATTACTTCTCACAGGGCTCCTGTAGTCATGTCAGGGCTCCAGTGACAAGCCAGACGGAATGACATCTTTTAAATATTATCTCTGACATAGTTCTCTGAAATGCCAGCCTTTCAATTAGTGCTAGGCACCAGAAGTGACAGATTCGAGAGCAGTCACTTCTCTAAGAGAGCCTGTAATAGGTGACCCACCGAACTAGTGGGCTAGAGTAGACATCTACGAACAAGTTCACGACAGCTTGTTTGAAGATGTTTCCACGGCACAGGCAGGCACTGGTCAAGATACCCTCATATGTGTTCCCGTTTCCCAGCTTCTGCATCCTTTGCTGTTAAAGGGTGCCTCCTTCCCCCATAGGCAGTACAGATACCCAGAGGCTTGCCCCACAGGAGCTCATAGGTGATACCCTATTAGGGCAGGACTGCAAGTGTCTGTCTCCTTCGCCTTTGGGACACACAAACTGACATGTAATTTATATTGCAGAGCCCTTGTAGGAGCAAGCTGAGGTTGAGGCTTCCCTCAAAATCACACCCATGCTTGGTTTCTTCCCCTCCCTGACTAATTCCCACAATCCTCTACAGATCTCTCTAGGGAGCTGTTCTGTAGTAAATCATTTGCCAGGAATGTTTGGCTCAGAGTCTGCTTTGGGAAGAGCAGGACCTCAGCTGTATCTGGAGACTCCCGAACCCAGCTGTGTGAATCCTAATAACTATTCTGCTTGGGAACTTGCTTGGCTATCACAGAAACATGTAAGAGCACAAATCATTTGTATTCCCACACATCCAGCTCCCTCCTTCACCCCGGATCAAGGCCCAGGATCCTTCAGCGGATTGGGCCCTGTCAAAGAAGGGAATCAACATGTTTCTGACTGCTTGCCATTGTCAATTATGATCTTAATTCCAGTTTTATGCTCTCACCCATCTTTTTAAATATGTGTTACTAGATCTGTTTTAGAGTCAAGGAAACTGAAGTTCAGGGAGGTTATAAAAACTGAACAAATTCCCACACACTAAGACACAGCTCGGGCTCTTGACTTTAAACTTCAAGTCCAGTGAGTTGCAGCAGCTAGGCTGGATGGCTGGTCCCACCTGAAAGTACAGAATGCTCCAAGAAGTCACACTTCCATTGCATCCAGAATCGGACAGAGCCCAGGCCACTCCCACACCATGACAAGGACTAAGTGTCACAATAATGCCTAAGCCCAATGACAATGACTAAGCGGCCCTTCCCTTACTCCTGGGAGTCACTGTTCTTTTCCAACTATGGCTTATTTCAGGTTAATCATCCTAACTCTAGATAAATAAATCCCAATTTGTTGACAAAATCCAATCTCATACCAGGCCTCTGCCTTCTTGTTTTCCCCGTGGAGTTCTTTCAAGTCCAGTCTATTCTTAGGATGCTCCAGACTCCGCTGAGCTTCACTCTCTTTTCCTGCAGCATTCTAAAGGGGCTTAATTATGTTGCCATCAGAGGTGTCCCTGGTGGTTTCATCATCTACATTTCATGATTTATCAGGTGGTTTTCCAATATAATTTCTCCTTAGAACCAATATGCCATTGTCTAGTATAATATTTCATGAAATATTAGGCTGTATTTATTGTAAAATGTGCAGGTAGTGATAAAAAAGTTTTTAAAATGCTGCTTCCAATCATGACCCCACTCTTTTATGCTAGCCTTGAGCAATGCCTGAATCAGTCCCATTAGATTCTTGCGGCTTTAGTGTTTGGCATACTCCACGGATGTGATCATGTCTTCTGACTTCAGTTGCACAGTTGTCTGGGGACACAATGTTTTGGCGTGTGCCTTTGTAATAAAATTTAACTACTGTTCTCGGCAATCTTCCTTTTTAGAAAGCCTGATGATCCTCTGCATGAAAATAGTTTCCTCATTCCTACAAAATCAAATATTTGTTTTATTAATAATAACTTTATACCCCAAAGCCCTATTCTTGCTCGCTTCTGTTTTCATTTTAATGTCTAGTTATTGATGGCTGCTGAACAGAACTGAGATAATACCCTCCCTGGGCATGGAACACAGGCAATGGTGTCTAATCATTGACAGGCACATGCAAGGTTCTTAGGTCTTGATTTTTATTTGACCCAAAGATGTTATTCGAAGCAAAATGCATCCCAATTTTAGCTGTACTAAAGGAGAGAAAACACATATTTTAGAATTAATAAAATGCAGGAATGTAGCTCTGATTAGTTTGTCTCTTAAATAGTAAATCTCACCGACATATTACAAGCAAAATATGGAACAAACTTTTAAAACAGATACATTTAATTATTATTTATGTGTGCATGCATGCACATGCCACACTGAACATGTGGATATGAAAGGACAACTGGAAGGAACTGGTTTTCTCCTCCCAACATGTGGGTCCTGGGACTGAGCACAGGTCTGTAGAGTTGGGAGCAATCTTCTTTACCCACCAAGCCATCCCATCAGCCTAGCATTTACTTTCTAAAGTATCATAAGCATGTGTAGGCACACATTTTTTCTTCTTTTGTAATAAGGAAAAAAAATATAGCTCTGTACCAGATAAAATATTCCTAGGAGCTACACCTAAGTAGTAATTGTGGTGCTTGCCATTGGCTTTAAATGGATATTTGGTTTCACCACATGGAAGAAAAAGATTCCATGTAAGTGTCGTCATGCTGGAATTCCATATGTATTGATAGGTAAAGAAAAAAAATGTGTACCTGAAATGGAGGAAGACTCTTCCGGACTAGATCCCCTAACAGGAATCAAGTCAACACAGGTGGCCATTCCTTCTACTTGGGCAAACCACAATGTACACATTAGAAGTTCCTTGTGTCCTTTACCTGGGTGCTTTCCCCATCCTCCATCCGCTGATGGCTCAAAATAGACCTCTTCTTCAGTGACCTTGTTATCTGTGATCACTTCACCTATAGTCAATCAATAAATCAAGTGAGTAGGTAAAAGGGTAGGTTTTTGCCCCCAGAATAATATGCAGACAATGATTCCAAGCTGTGACACACTAGGGCCCAAGTACAACCAAACCTGCTAGCCTCATGAAGGGAGCTACTATACAACAATGCGTGCTCCAAAGCTTCTGGTGAGATTAGGCTTGGAGTGAGATGGACATTCTGTCTTGACCCAATTAGCCCTACGTCAAGCTAATTCCATACTTATAGAAGTAATACCATACTTCCCTGGAGAACACCACATCTTAGTAGGGCATTCACACATGAGGCCCCTAGGCCCAGCATAAATAACCAAAGTAAAGGTTATTTACTACTACACCAAAATCAGAAAGATGAACCCAGATTTTGCTTATGTAATTTACTCTGTACCTGTTCTCAGCCCTGTTTAGAGAAGGGAAAATGAAAAGAAACTTCAAGCTTTGTTTTTAAAGTCCAGAGCAAGGAAATACAGATGTCTTAGCCTTTGCATTAGAACAGTAGCTCCTAACCTGTGGGTCACCACACCTTTCGTGGTTGAACAGTCTTTTCACAGGCATCGCCTAAGACCATTGGAAAACATAGATATTTACATTATAATTCATTGCAGCAGCGAAGTTCGAGTATGAAGCAGCAAAGAAAATAATTTTAATAAGTTGGAAGCCACCACTACATGAGGAACTGTATTAAAGTTTGCAGCATCACGGAGGTTGAAAACCATCGCTTTAGAATAATTCTGTGGCCTCTGTCCAGGCTTTCTCTAGAAAAGGTTCAGGTAAAATTCATTTTGGAAACTCAGAACTTCATGACAAGGGTCCATCATTTCAGCTAGCATTTCCCTCGTGTCCAGATTTAGATGGAGACTCTTTTTTTTTTTTTTTGTTTATCATATTGCTGTCTTTATTTTCCTTTTAAGACAACATCACTTTTATTCCTGGTCTTTTTCTGTACTCTTGTGTATCCCAGTATTATAGGTATGAGTCAGCATACTGGCTGTATCTGAGTAGTAACTAATCATTTTCAACACCTAGTATGTCTCCATTTTGTACCCCATTGATAAAGAAATATCTAATCTTTGCCTCTTGCTAAACAGTAGAGAATGTGACACAGCCCTTTGTGCGAATCACTGACACCACAGTCTCTGGAGGTACATCTGTGATCTTCACCTGCATTTCACCTGACACTGATGTCTCCATCCGTTGGATCTTCAATAAGAAGAATCTTCAGCTCACAGAGAGGATGACTGAGTCTCCTACAAAGTGTGGACTCAAAATAGATCCTGTCAGGAGTGAGGATGCTGGAGAGTATCAGTGTAAGGTTTCCAACCAAGTCAGTTCAAAGACCAGTCTCCCAGTTTCCTGGGGGATTAAATGAGTGACCGCTGCTCTCATCCCACACCAGATGGAGACTCTTGTGTTCTCTGTTCACCCCACCTGCATCCTTCTGAAGTGGGCTATTTCTATGCTTTACAGTTTGTGCAAACTACTTTTAGGACAGGACCGGGATATGACCTAAAAATGATCTTGAGACCTTTTTGGGGTAAGAATCCCCATAGATGAAGAGAATCTGAAGAAGGAACAAAATAATCCAACAAACGGTGACTGAAAAGCAAGCCTCAGGGTGGCAGAGCTAAATCGGAAACAAGGGGTGTGGTCAAAAGCTAGAGAAGTGACCAGAATAATGAAGACTGGAAATTTACCCATGAGAACCAACTCTATAAATGGAAAATCCCCAGTTCAGAATTGGTATGGAATTATCCTTGCTGCAAGCCACCTACATCCTCCCATTTGTTTCCACCCATGAAACATATTTGATTTTGCTCTTGTCTCCCTATGGGACAACCTGCAATAAAGCACTTTCATTTTGAAAATCTCTTGGCTTCTATGCATGTAGGCACTAACACTTGTGTGTATCACAATATTGGAAGATTTGTGTACACAGCTTCCCACATCACAGATGATATGTGAGTTGCTTTATGTCTGGCTATTTCTTATGAAAAAAATGTCTCAAAGAATTTTCATGAACATATTCTGTGTTATGAGAAAATATATAAAAGAATAACTCTCCTTTTAGGATCAAAGACCTAAAGATATTTTGTAGGTAATATTTATTATAGCTTATGCCTATTTAATCCACTTTCCAGTTTTTTTCTCTCTCTCTTTCTCCCTCCCTTTCTCTCTTTGTCTCTCTCTCTCTATATATATATATTTATATATACATATATTACATGTATATGTTTATGTGTGTGTCCTGCATTTCTCATATAGCATTCACATATGTATACATACATATGTGTATGTATGAATACATATGTGCATATTATATATATAACACAGTGTGCATTGTATTTTGTAATTTTTCTGGTAATTTGGTTATTATATTAGTTAATAATAGTTTTTTATCTCAAATGATTCTGTTAAATCTCTGAGGATTTTTCACTCTTTAAATTCCATTATAGTCTTTCAGAATAATATATTGATATTCTTATTTACTTTTATATTCAGCCTTTTATTTATGATTTTTAAACTCTCTTAGGAAATTTAAATAAAAAATAAAAGTTTATAAAAATAACTTATCTGAAACCCTCTTTCTTAGGCATTCTCCTTTGACCTAAACGGTGTTTCTTCTTGATTTTATAAGGGGTGGAGAGGTTGGTATGACCATAAAAAGGTTGATCTGTTGGTCAGTCATAGAAATAACCAGCCTAGGATACTAAGTTCTTTTTTCAAATCAGATTTGAGATGCCAGTTCCATCCAGTCTTCCTTCCGGGTCTCAAGGCTACCTTCATACCCACCTTCTCAAAGGCCAAAAGTCTCAAGAAGAGAAGATTGAAACTGGAGGTCATTTCTCATCCATAAAGACCACACAGTAGCAATTGTAGACTTTAAGAGGGGACATTATCTTTGCTGGGACTACTCAACTGCACAGTGTTACAGAACAACTCCTTATAATATATAAATAAATGAGGTCTGCGTTCCTATAAAACTTTATTAACAAAAGCAAGGCAATCCCTGAGTTTAAACATTAGGGGACTCTGACATCTTACAAACTTTTAAAAGATCTGTGAGTTGTAATAGTTACTAGAAATTTTAAAGATACAAGTAGAATTAGAATTAAAAAGAGAGACTGTATTTTTCCTATCCATTTAATTGCATTGTTAAAGAGAATTCTCTAATAGAAGAAACTCATCTACCTACTTGCATGTACTCATGTTCATCCTCTTGAACCTTCTGGGAAAATTACATTTTATTTATTTTAAAGATGTCTGTTTTATTTTATTTGTATGTGTGTGTGTGTGCCTGAAAGATGACATTTGTAATAGTGTACAAGTGTACCACATGTATACAGGAGGCCTGGGGGGTTAGAATGGAAGTCAAATCCCATGGAACTGTAGTTACAGGTGCTTGTGAACAACCCTGTGAATGCTGGGAACAGAACCTGGGTCCTCTGAAAGAGCAGTCAGTGCTCTTAACCACTGAACCATCTCTAAAGCCTCTGAAACTTAAAGGGGCAACACGATTCATTCATTCTGAGGGGAAGTCTTTAAAAGAAGCATATGTTGTCTCTCTTAAAAACATTTATTATTTAACAGAGACCTAGCCAGCTTTGCATTGACCAGAGCTTACAGGTAGCAAAGGCAGTGTTCTTTAACAAGGGAATATGTCACTGGAGCAGAGAACAAGTATGTTTGGCACTTCCTGAATACTATTTTCCAGGTAACAATGACATCATATGTAGTAATATGGGGCGGCAGGGCTGCGTCCCCCACACCCGGCCGCCCACATGGCTAGCTTATGCTCCGAAATAACAACACACAAACTGTATTCTTTTAATCACTGCTTGGCCCATTCTCTTCTAGGCTAATTCTCACATATTAATTTAGCCCATTCCTAATCATCTGTGTGTAGCACCCCAAGGTGCGCTTACCGGGGAGATTCTAGCCTAGTCCATCCTGGGTCCGAGCTTCATCACGTGTGTCTGCCAGGGAGCAGGGCATGGCGTCTCTGCTGAGGCGTCTGCTCCGGAGAGCAGAGCTGTCGAGACTCTGACCTCACTTCCTCTTCCTCCCAGCGTTCTGATCTGTTTACTCCACCTACCTATGTCCTAACCAATAAAATGGGCCAGGGCAGTTCCTTTATTAGCCAATGACCTTCCTCCATCAATCATATGCTCATTTATCCCAATAATCCTGTTATTGTCCAAGACAGTATTTCTGCCCACTTTAAGGTTCTCAAAAGTAAGACATAGAACATTCGAGATACTCACTCACAGTTCAGTAGAGTTGGAGCCAAACCTCTACTCCAGTCCTCTATCTTCCCCCATCTCCTGCACAGCATGCAAAGCCTCGCCTTTTGTCGTGATCTCCAGAAGGCCTGAGAAACCAGGCGGATTGGGGAACCTGTTGCAAGCTACAGATCCCAGAAAAACATCCTCGTGCATTTTGCAAACTATTTCAGGAGCTTCACACACTCCTGAAAGAAATGTCAAGAGCTCTGTAATTCCCTCCAGGTCTCAGGCTCCAAGGATATGTTCTTCCTGAGAGTTTCTCTCGACGATGGAATTCCCAGCTGCCTCTGAGCCCCAAGGCACACTATTCTGGGTCCGATTAAGCCGTCAGACCTCATTCTCAGTTATATTGGATAGAGAAAGAAGGACACGAGAAGCTAAACCTTCCCTGAAAAATTCACTTTTTTGAATATTATGACTTTCTAACACACTTCCCATGAGCCTGAGCCAGGGATTTGCATTTTAGTTTAGCGCCCAGGAGTTAGCTCTGGATCGTCCCAGTGCATCAAAGAGGATTCATGCTTTATTACAAGGCAAAATTCCCCTGCACCCCTACAACAGAAAAACCCACACCAGAGAAGCCCAGAAAGTCTTCCATGAGAGAAAGGCAGAGTTCTGTGTGCTCTATAGAAAAAGCCAGCAACCTCTGTGATGAATATTTATTCTTTAAAGCTCCTGGTATTTGTGCTGTATACATTGTCATCATTCAGAATGTGAAGGTAAATATTTATAAACAGCTCGTAGGGAAGCTAGACGTCTTGGGAGGAATGCTGAACTCAAATCGCGGCTTGGGGTTTTCCTTTTAAGATGGAATATGCAGACTGACTCTAAATATAAACCTTCCTCTTGCAGTTCTTGTCTCTCACAGTCCAGATGAGGCTCGGCTAAAATGTAGGATTAGGACGCAGAATCTGACAGCTTTAAAGGAAAAGTTGGTCTGCTAGGAAATGCTGCTTCTCACCCATTGCAGCGTTCAAACAGTAACGACGTAGAGTGCTAGGGTCTGGAAAGTGACTGATTTGGGCTATTTTAAATGCAGCTGGGAGTGGTGTCTAAAACACAGCTGGGGGATGGGGGAAGCGAGTGCAATGTGTCATATTAGTTTGGTGGTTCTTAATATCAAAATTCATTCATCTATTTCATTAATTTTATTCCTATGTATTTAGCTAAGTGAAATAAAAATGCATACTCATTCAAATATATATATATACATATATATGTATACATAGGAATATTCACTGCAAGTTTAATACATAAGCCACAAAATATAAACTACTCACATTCCTGTCAACAGATGAATACTAGACACATTATGCTAGGGCTGTATAATGGAATGTTAACCACACAGTGGAGTCAGTTACTGATCCATTCTACTGATATATATTTCCACATAGACATCCTAATAAACCAGCATTCTGATCAAGCAAGGGGAAACAGACTACATACTCCGCATACTAAGGTATCGTATAACTGTAATTCTGACAAATGGACTCATTTGTAATCTGGAAAGTAGATTGGCCCCAGCGGGAGACCCTCCTGTCTTGACCCTGTAAGGCTGGGATATAGCTGAGTCCTACTACTTGATAGGTGGTGTGTCCCATGGGCATATATGCTTGTCAAAACACATTGATGGCAGTGGAAGTTAGAGCTCAAAATAGCAGATTTGGTAGGGAAATGGTTTTGTTTACATGATTGAAACCATACTATGTATAGCCTATAGTTCCTTCTATCTTCTTGTTGTTGTTGCCTGATTTTTCGCTTACTCAAAATTCTGTGTGTGTGTGTGTGTGTGTGTGTGTGTGTGTGTGTGTGTCCCTTTCAATAAATGGCTGTCCCTAGCAGGGTTATGGGGATAGCCTGACGGTTCTTTCCAAAAGCAGATTTTCATGCTCATGGGTCACACTGTAGATCAGTTTAAACTGCAGGTCAGTCTACACTGGGGGTCAGTCTACACTATAGGTCAGTCAGTCTATACAGTAGGGCTGATCTTCTCCTTAAAGGCCTCACCCAGCAGGTGGCCCAGACTTTCACAATTTAGGAAGCAGGGCAAAGGTCATCTTACTTTCACTGACTTCACCTCGTTTAACTCTTCCAGTACTCAACCTGGAGAACTACTGTGGGAATCGGAAGTGGTTCCATTGCTCTGAGGGCCATGTTTCCTTTCTTTCTGATGTGATGTTTCATTTGGCTTTGGGAACTCTGCCTAAGGTCGAGAGGGATGAACAGGGCCATTAAAAGTCAGTGCATTCCAAACATTTTGGGTGGGAATTTTTTTTTTTTTATGAAACTGACCAACTCTCTAAAGAGAGCAACCCTCTGGGGTTGTGAGCATCTGTCAAAAGAAAATTTCATAGCCTACAGTCTGGAAAACGGAAATACCTGAACCAATTTCCCTGCACAGGTGAGTAACTTTCCAATCCTCTCACTGAATTCCAGGCTTATTAGCTTGACTTATTTGTTCTTAGACACATGTGACTAAAGTATAGCAATACTCCCCATCTTTCTTAACAGTGTGGAGTGACAAACACCTTCCCCAAGAGCCTCCAAGGAGGAAAAGTAGGCAGAGGAGAGAAAGAACGTAGAAAAATCCATGTTGTGCAAACGCCAAGAGGGAAAACAATCAAATTAGCTGGCAAGTCGATCAGTCAGTGCGGTGTTGGTGGTGGGGTGGGGTTGATGGGAAGCTGCTGAGAATCTTAAAAATCTTCTCCCATAGCGAAGCATGCACTCCCTTTGCCTGGAACGGCGAGGGAAGCAATGTTCACAGGTCTTTTATCTCAACATCCTGCAGGACCTCCACTTTGTGCTGCCAGGGGACAGAATGCTTGGCGGTGGTGGCTCTGTTGCTGCTCAGCTGCCAAGAGGCCAGCATGTGTGTGGCTCAGCAGTGTGGCCCTCAGCCAGGGCCCCGCCAGCAGCAGCCGCCCTCAGAAGGAGAAGCACCTGTTCTCCCTTGCCTGGCATCGAGAAGATGCCATCCTGCTTCTCTTCATGCTGCCTGCCCCTGAGTGTTTCCATTTTGTCTTTGCCGATGGCAGGTGCCCAGCTGTCTTCTTCCCAGCACCAACCAGGTGCAGGGGGAGGGGAAGCCACGTCCATCCGCTTCATCCCTTTCCCTGACACACTCCTGCATCCCAGGTATCAGATAGCAGCAGGTGCTGTGACATTGTGGCAAACATTCTTGTCCTGGATGAGTGGATGTGTCACACACTGAATCTGCATCTCTAACATCGCATCCGTCATCCATTGATTGTGCCTCCTCCGGATCCCAGGCTCAGCTTTTGGCTATATATTGTAATCCGAATGTCCTTAATACCAAGGTGGGCACAGCTGTCTGGTTTAAAATAGAACAATTCATTGTCCGCTATGTTCAGCTAGTCCGGATTTATCCCATGCTTTTTCAGACCTATGAGGAATACTGAGAACTCAAGAACAATCGCAGTTGGTTTTTGATCCTACTGCACGTACTGGCTTTGGGGGAGCCTAGGCAGTGTGGATGCTCACCTTATGAGACCTGGATAGAGGTGGGCTGTCCTTGGGCTTCCCACAGGTCAGGGAACCCTGATTGCTCTTCGAGCAGATGAGGGAGGGGGACTTGATCGGGGGAGGGGGAGGGAAATGGGAAGCGGGTGCGGGGAGGAGGCAGAAATCCTTAATAAATAAATAAATTAAAAAAAATAAATAAAATAGAACAATTCAGCTAGAAGTTCACACTCCGATATTCATATTGACTAGTATTTTGCTTATTAAAATTAGCTACTCTCCAGGTTCAGGCAGTTGCTAGGGTTATTTTTTACCTCCATACCACTCGGTTTGTGACTATGGGTAGACTTCCTTGTTGTCCCTCAGAGTGAAATGTCTCAGTCTCGTCATAAGAAAGGCTGTGGCTGTCAGTGTGTGACAACTGACTGGGGAAGGATACTGGTGATGATTAACAAGCTTGCCTACGCAGCTAGGGACAGTTTAGTACCTACCATTGGTTAACCCTGTAGTCTGTGATCAGCCATGAGTGAGAATCTTCAGGGACACACACCGGTAGGAAAAACAGTGATTGCTGCCCAGGAAAACCTTAAAATCTAGTTGAAGAAGTAACTAGGCAAATGTTTATGAAGTGAAATACTATCCAGACCTCTTTGCCTGCTCTGAAGCCTGATCATACTGGGAGTAAACAGTGCTGCAGTGTCCAGAACATTCTATCCTAGCTTCTTGCTTCAGATTTGAACTCATATATTTGTCCTGGCATGTAGCCAAACTCTCACTTATTTCTCTAAATCAGGAGTCAGAAAAAAACTGTCTATAACAAAGATAATAAAGGTGTATGGACCCCAGGGCAAAATTGACCAACTATTTATGTTTGAAAAGTTACAGCCTTTTTATAATGTATATTTAAGAAAATTCAAAAGACATCAACTCATAGACTATACACAGATAGGTGGATAACTGGATGTGATCCAGGGTTTTCTGGTACCTAATCTAAATCCTATTAATGTTTCTAGACCAACAACAAATTCCAGGGTCCCCATTTAAAATTTTCAAACCCTTAGAAGTATCTCATTTATAAAAATTGTTCAAGCAGACATTCTTACTCAGGTATTTACTAAGTAGAATGATAGAAGCATGAGGAATATAAGTTTTAAAATAGGATAAGCTTTGCATCCTGATTTTTCAATTTATAGCTCAATAGCACTATGAAAACACAATTTTCCAAGTCTTGTTTTTTATGTAGTTGGTATAGCAACAGATGAATGATTTACACACAACATTATTAAAGGAAGAACACAAAGAAATGTTTATTTCTTTGTGGAGGTGTTTTTATATTCATTTTGCCTAATTTTTTCCTGAAATTATTTACAAACACACACACTGTTTTTTAAAGCATAAATATATTAGCTATCTTATAGTTATACTTTAAAAGACACACACTGTGTGTGTGTGTGTGTGTGTGTGTGTGCATGTGTGTCTTCACTATCTGTATTTACTATCTATTTCGCAGGATCATTTGTAAAAGTATAATGATAGGCTTGTGGTGCGGCCAAGGATCAGTAAATTCTCTGACCCTCCCATGCCTTCATTCTATATCCTCCTCAGGAGCAATCATTTTTTTTTCCCCAAAGTAAACTATATTTTTTTTCTGAGAGTACAGATAGCAGCTTAGCACCCCCAAACCCACTGCTGAGTTAAGAGCTGATGTTTGGCAGGTGCTCACCATTATTTACTGTTAATGCAAACATTTCAAACATTCTCATGGTAAAGTTTTCAACAGGTATTTCTGTATTCAACTGTACTTGCTCATTCCACTTCCATGTTGACTGAGGTTTCTGTCCTGTCGGTTCCTGATTGGCCTAGTAGCTCAAGCTTCTTATTAACTAAATTTTACATCATACCTTAACACATTATTCTTGTCTATGTTAGCCACGTGGCTTGGTATCTTTTTCAGCACCTTTTTCATTACCGATTTTTTATTATTATCATTTATTTTGTGCCTGGCTTCCTCTGTGTCTGGGTGAAAACTGCAGACTGAAACTTCCCTCTTCCCAGAATTTTCATTGCCCCACCTCTACTTCCTGACTGGTCGCCCCACCTATACTTCTTGCCTGGCTACTGGCCAATCAGCATTTATTTAAAATACAAGTGACAGGATAAAGACCATTGTCCCACAGCCCTTCCCAGTATAATTCAGTCTCTCTTTTCATCCCAATCAACTTCTGTGTCTTTAAACCCACGGAACATATTTCAGGGCTCATCTTATTTGACTTTTCATCATCATCAGACTTAAACACTCCTTTCTGACAGTTCAGTTTTTCAGAATTCTGTGATGCACATGTCTCTGGACCACTTTCTCACCGTCTTCTTGCCCTTTCTGTCTTATTCAATGAGCATAAGAGTCTGTTTCTGAAGACACAGCATTTGCTATTATCTTTATTACATTCCCAACCATATTGTGGTTTCTGATAGTTTCTGGACACAAATTCATTATTAAACACAATTTCTGGCTGGGAACTCTTCAGTGAGGTCTACCTCCATCATATCACACAAAGACCATCAAAGTCAAATTGACTTACATTTGTAACCTATTCTAACTCCCCATCACCTGAAGTCTTCCTTCATAATTGTCTTCTTTTTGTATCTAATTCTTCCCACCAGAAAAACTAGAGACCTACAATTCAGTAGTTAATCTCCAACTACCCTTTGTATATCTTGTCTCTTAAATACCACTTGAATACTGCCTCTTATGCTACGGACAAAGCTACCATTGTAGAGCCATAACACTTATTGGATGCCAAGGAACTGTGTTAGCTTACCTAAATCTAATCTACTCCACCCCCACTTGTTACCACAGAGTGTTGTTCTCACAATATAAACTCTAATTTGGATCATATGATCACCTCATTTGTGCTCTTCCACTACATTCCTTTCACATCAAATTGGACTAATTCCTCAGGGAAATCCTACCTCACAAGTTTCAGTTAGGAATGTCAAGCTGATCCTTTCACCTAGAGACTTCTTGTTTCAGCATTCCGTTAGCTGGTTAATAGAGTTACTATCTCAGGTTGATAGTCCAGCTAGGCTGGTGGATCTCTATAAACACCTAATATGTCTGAGACAACTAGTTATTCCCTGCCTAAAATAAATGCTCAACTAATGATTCTCAATGATCAAGTAGAAGGATGTCACTTATTCTCTCTGAACTATCTGAGGCGTTATTCTGTGACTTTAAGAAAAAGTATTAATGTTATAAATGTTCTATGTAAACAACAGGTTGTTTTTAGGTTTCAAATATCTACCCACAGTCCCAATATTGTTTGCTTGTTTCTTATATTATTTGGTCAATCCATTTTCACTCTAAGCCCATTAGATAAAATATTCAGTCTCATATAGGTAAACTCAAATATGGATGATTGATTATAACAGTTTTTATGAGTTTATCCCCAGTTAGACTGTAAAAGGAGACCAATGCTAACAGGATGTTTGGTCCTTCATTATCATATTTAGCAACCGAGCCCCAATTATTTGTCTATGTGAATTAAAAACTTTATGCATACACAAAACTACTCATGTATGTTTATTGCAAAACTATTCATAATTACCCAAACTTGGAAACAGCCAAAAATGTCGTACAATATACCAATAGGTAAACTTGATAAGTCCAGGCAGAGGAATGCTATTTGTTATTAAAAAGTAACAGAGCTATCAGGCCATTATAAGATTTGAAAATATATTAAATGAGTATTTTAAGTGGGGTAAAAAAAAAGTCACCTTGAAAGGATTCATACTGTAAAATTCTGACCATGTTATATTTTTAAAAGACAGAACTGTGGAAACATTAAAAAAAGATCAGTGCTTCCTGGAAGACAGGAGAAGGGAAGATGAGTGAGCAGAACACAGGTATTAATACAGCAAAAACACTCAAAAGGGTATTGTAATGGTAAAATCAAATGTCACTCTATACTCACAAAAAAAACTCTTGGATATACAACAGCAACAAAAATTCAAGGTGTACACTGTGGATTTATGTTGGTAATGATGTGACAGTTATTTTTCTCCAGTTATAGCAAAGTGTCAGCTTGATGCAGAAACTAACAGCTGGAGAAATAGTACATGAGAACTCATGATAATTTCTGCTAGATCTTGTTAGCTACCTGAAGTTTTTCTATAGAAGAAGGCAAAAAAAAGAAATAACAAAGAATAAGATGAAGAAGAAGGAGGAGGAGGAGGAGGAGGAAGAGGAGGAAGAAGAGGAAGAGGAGGAGGAGGAGGAGGAAGAGGAGGAAGAGGAGGAAGAAGAAGAAGAAGAAGAAGAAGAAGAAGAAGAAGAAGAAGAAGAAGAAGAAGAAGAAGAAGAAGAGGGTTTTCTATTAGGAAAAAAAAGAACTAAGACTAGGCCATTCATCCTGGCTGGAATCAGGCTTAAAATTAATTAAACTTCACATGACACATCGTTCACCATCCTATTCCTCCTATCCTACCTTACTCCTAAATTATTCTCTTTAGAAATTACTTAGCCTAAAAAAAAAATCTTATCTTTGACTTTGCTTCTAAGGCATACACAACTGCTGACTTGCTCAAAACTCTTCTACTTTCAAGAGTAGAACTTGGGGCAGGATTTTAGTAAGAGCTGACATTCATTAAGTAAAAATAGCTTGGAAGGAGTTAAAATAAATCTTGTCTGCCTTCTCATCACTATACCTAGGGAGATGGAAATATGCCCAAAACAAATTTCACCTACTTGAAAGATTTGTCTGTGTGCCAGATCCTAATTCCATGGGAAAGAAACAAAATGTTCTTAGTTCCTTATACTTACTGTATTGGTTTCCTGCTGCTGCTGTAGCAAGCTTCCAGAAATGGGGTGACTTCAAGCTGCACATGTTCATTCTCTTGTGAGTTTGAAGGCTTCTCCAAATGCTCGTTGAGTCTTCCCCAGCCTCTTCAGGTTCCTGTGGTTGTCAGCTGAACTTTGCATCCTCTATACATGCCCATGACACTCTTTCCTTTGTCTCTGTCCTCATGGTGTCTCTGTGTCTGTCTCCTACGTTCTGTTCCTTATAGGAGGGAAATTAACAATTGGACATAGAATTCACAGAGATGATCCTGAATTTGTTTCATCTCAGGATCCCTGATTAGACCTACAATGAATGTTACTCTGAATTAAGTCCCACCCATAGGTTCCAGAGATTAAAATGTAAATGTATTTTGGAGGAGAGAGGGCATCAGAATTTGTCCTAGAACATTCACTGAATTTTTCTTTAACTTAATTATATATATTAGTATATAATGTTTGCTGTATAACAGTATTTCTCAAAATTACATATTGATTAAAAATATACAGAGTTCTTTCAACAAATTATTTTTTACTATGGGAAATAAGCATAAGGATCACATATCCAATTATTGCTGTTTCCTAAATCACAGGCATATTCCATGAAATGTGACTATTAATATTGCACAAATGAGGAAATTGAGTGTAGGGTAGATGTTGGTGTGATGTGTAACTCTTCCCTGTTGGTTTATCAAACTTGAAATCTTCACTGTGAAGAACGACTATGATGGTTAATCTTCATTGTCAGCTTGACTGGATTCAGAAATCACCTAGGAGACCTAGGAGACATGTCTCTGAATGTATATGTGAGGGTGTATCCAATGATTAACTGAGGATACAAAGCATGCCCTGAAAATAAAGGGTATCATCCCATGTGCCAAGGTCTTAGATCAATAAAAAACAAAATGGGAAGGCAGATTAAATTCTAAAATTCATCCTTTACTCTTTCCTGACTATAACTATACTGTGACCAGCTGCTCTTGCCACTGTGGCTACAGTGTCTTTCCTATCCATATCTTTCTACCATAATGGACTGTATCTTCAAACTATGAATCAACAGACCATAACCATACACACACACACACATATGTAGAGAAAGTATTTTGTTACAACAATGAGAAAATTTGGGGGGAATATTAGTTGAAGATGTGTTACATTTGTTTGTGCTATGGAACATTTGTTTAATGATGTAAAGATTTATTGTATTTTTCATGTTGCATTTGTTTGACTCTCTGAAGCTGTGTTAATTTTCCTGTCTAAAACACTCGATTGGTCTAATAAAGATATGAATGGCCAATAGCAAGGCTTTGGAGGCAGAAAAAATAAATAAGAGGAGAAATCTGGGAAGATCAAGGAGCAAGAAAAGGAAAAGAGGAGGACATTGGGGCCACCTACCCAGCAAGTCACAAAGTAAGAAGTAAAGAAAGGTATACAGAAATAGAGAAAAAGGAAAGCTTGGAGGCACAAGATAGATGGAATAATTTAGAAGAGCTGGCTAGAAATAGCCAAACTAAGGCTGAGCATTCATAAGATAGAATGACTCCATGTGATTAATTTGGGAGCTGGGTGACAGGCCTCCAAAGATCCAAAAGAGGAAAAAGAGCAACTACAGACAAGCAAACAATAAAGCTCTGTAGCAGAAGTTCCTCTGTAGGCCCGTATTTCTATATGGTGTGGCAGCCAGGCTCTAAAGCCATAGTCAGTATCTGAGATGGTCACGTAGCCTACCAGAAAGGCCTTCGCAACGTAACAAAAGGTCAGAATGTTGTTGCTCCTTTCTTTGTAATTTGGAGAATGCCTGATTGAGATACTGATTCAAGCCTACGTGACAGCTAGCATGCAGAGCAGATAGGTAGATATGGATGTGACAAAAGCCATTCACCTGGTTACCTAGGAAACAGAATGCGAATTTTCCGTGAGTTAAGTTTTGGTATAAAGACTGGAGAATAAATGAGAGGAATTCTTCAGGATGTGAACTCCGGACTTCATGAGGGACCACTGAGAATCTCCCTCCTGATAAAGCCATGAATTGTGTCTTTATTTCCATGCCTGCACGCTTGTCCAGAGAGAGATAGTTTATGTTGGGGTCTGGTCTAGAGAAATAATTGAGGGTCTTGGCTAGCACCAGACCCCAACATGCCTCCAATAGAAAGTAATTCACCTTGCTTCCTGATTGGTCTGAGTACTAGGTAAATGTGAATCTTCTCCTTCTCCTTCTTCCTCTTCCTCTTCCTCCTCTTCTTCTTTTTCTTCTTGTTCTTTCTTTTCCTCTTTTTCTTCACATCCTAAGTTTCAGTAAGCAACAAAACATTTCTAAGGTTGGTCAATAGCCCATTAAAAAAAGAGGACTTTTATAGTGTTCATATGGCCATTAAAGGAGTTGTGAGTAAGAAGAAAATTATTTTCACGAGTTTATATTAATGCTCATGTTCTTTGTTACATACTTAAAGAGTGCAGGTGAGAGGGCAACTAGTTAGCTCCACACCTCTCCATTTATTGTCAAAGATCCATCCTTGTAGTTAGAGGCAGCTTGCTCGTTCCTGGCTGCTCAGACCCAAATTCATCACATAGAAACTATATTATTTGCAATACTGTTTGGTCAATAGCTTAAGCATATTTCTGGATAACTCTTATATTAAGATATAACATTGATATTAATCTGTGTATGACTACATGGCTGTGGAAGAGGCTCCATGGCTTTTCATTGACCTTGCCTTCTTTCTCCTAGTTTTTAGTTTAGTTTTCCCACCTAGCTCTATTCTGCTAAGCTACTGGCTGAGACAGCTTTATTAATTAACCAACAAAGCAACACTTATACAGAAGGACTTTCCACATCATTTCCCCTTTTCTGTTAAAATAAAGAGGAAGGTTTTAACTTTAACATAGTAAAATTACATAAACCAGTTATCAAGCAAGAATTTTAGTTACAATATTTATAATGTATTTTATCTTTTATCATAACTAAGTAAAACTATAATTATATATTCTTCAACTCCATCAAAGACTCCAGAAAGATATAATATTACCTAAATAAACAAAAAGTGCATTGTAAGCAACTTCTAAACCTCTAAAATGACAGAAACATCTCGCTGCCTGGACAGTTACCCAAAGTTCTTTGGTAACATTGGGGCACCCATCTTCTGCCTACAGAACCACAGTATCCGGCAGTCTTTTCCATGAAGCAGGAAATTTCAAGGACAGTTCCACTGATATTGGCAGTTTGCTAGTGAAATTGTCTTGCAGAATGTCTGGCAGACCTTTCATTAAGCAGGAACCCTGGAGGACTGGCTCACCCTCTTTAGGCAGCTTCAGCAGTCATTTTTCTGTGGGTCCTGTAAGTCCAGTAAAGCAGTTCAGGCAAGAGTAGTTGCTTGTCCAAATGGCAATCAAACTCCATAAGGAGTCTCTTCGATGCCCATTATTCTTTTGAAGTAATTGGTGCTGCAAGGAGTAGACATGTCTCATTGTCATTAAAAGTTTTAAGTTCTTAAAACAGTTAAAAGCCATATTCTGTTAATCTTTGAAAGATTATCTAACAGAAATCTATCTCTATATATCTAGAAACCTAACTAGCATGACTACAAGCTTCACTATGATAGATGATTATCTATTAACCTATATTTCTTAATTATTCATTATATTTTAAAATGAACTGCACCAATGCAATACTTGTGTGTGTGTGTGTAAAACAAAATTGATCTTAAATTTGTATCAATAAACTAAAGTCCATACCAATGCAAATCTCTAAAGCATAAATCTCAAAGCATATCCCCCTTTAAATGTAAACAAACATTTATAAACATATTTGGAAATTTGGCTGTAGCTCTCTCCAAACTGCTTTCTGCTTTTTTTGTTGGGCAAAGTAATTTTTGGGGTGTTAGCAGTAACCTTTTGGGGGGTCTTGGTAAATCAAACAACATTGGTCTGGAAGTAATCCACAGGTTCTCATCCTCAGTGGAAACAAAAGAAGAACATCTTTTCCAAAATAAAATATCCTTAGACATAAATTTTGAAATCACGATACCTTTAAAATATATATTTAGCAGCCCATACAATGAAATGTCTCGCTGTACTTAGCTCATTACAGTCAAAAAGTTCAAAGAAAACACAATATACATAATCTAGACTCTTGATGTACTTTTTATCTTTATGTGGCTTATTTTTTGATACTCCTTTAATCTATGACTGTACTCTGTCTCTTTAAAGACTTTGTTTTAATTTTTACAACCATTCACTTCTTTTTATTCTATATTCTTTGTCTTCTCTCTCTCAAGCCTCTGTACATTTGTGTATTTATCCAACACTGTGACCCATTTAGAGGTCTTTTTCATCTGGATTTGTCTTTATTGTATGTACATCAGTAATTAATTTTTGACCAGAAGCACCTTTTTTTTAATGTGGGCATGGCTAAGACCAACTCCGCAGCACTGCCTGTTGACTCCACCCAGTCCAACATGGCAGAGGCATGTTCACTGGCTCTGAGAGCCATTCTCTCCACCCTAGATCCAGGGTCAGGTTGCAGCAGGTCTGTGTTGCCATTAAGCAAGTTGTAGCACTCCGCTCACAACCCCATATAAATGCTCCATAAACGGACCTCCCAAAAGAGTCAGAGCTGTTTGTGCTGGAAAACCAGGAAGTCACTGTTTTTTAAGAAACCCACACAGTTTTTACCACAGAACACTTGCAAACAGAGCCTTTCTGAAAAAAAATACTTTCATCAAAAAGCTGTGCTTGGTTACCATTTTTTGTGGGTCTATAAGCCTTTTTTTTTTAAAGCTTTCTTAGACTTTACATGGAAATTCTTGCCCCAAGCTGTTGTACCTAACTGTAGTCAGAGACAGCTTGTTTGTTCCTGGCTGCTCAGACCTGAAATAATCACCCAGAAACTATGTTATTTGCAATACTGTTTGGCTAATAGCTTAAGCATATTTCTGGCTAACTTTATGTCTTAAATTAACACATTTCTATTAATCTGTTTATCACTATGAGGCCGTGGCTTACCAGAAAGGTTATGGCATGTCTGTTTCTGGCAGAGCTATATGGCTTCTTATTGATTCTGCTTTTTTGCTTTCAGCATTCAGTTTAGTTTTCCCACCTAGCTCTATTCTGCTAAGCCACTAGCCAAAACAGCTTTATTCTTTAATCAATAAAAGCAACACATATACAGAAGGACTTCCCACCCCACACCCCAATCAACCTATTTCCCCACAGGAGTTTTCACCTTTATCACAAAGCTGGGAGTGAAATTTAGAGAGTATGAGCATTGAAAATGTTTGTATCTCATCTCTGTTAGGGCTTTCTAATTGTTTATTATTCATTATCCTCAGTTTTTCATACAATACCCATTTCTACAGAATCATGAGGTATTCACTATTCACCCAATGCTAACTACAGATCAGAGACTATCTTCTTTCTTGCCACTTCCTCTTCATCAGCAGCACCAAATGGTCAAAGACAATATGTGAGACTACTCAGTAAATGAAGTAACAAAATAATGTTTTCCATAAAAAGTAGGTCATCAAATCAGTGGTCAGAATTAGGAGTCTTAAATGGTGTCTTCATTCCTTTTCCAAGTGTTAAGCTTAAAGTAACAGCATTTGCATTACCTGAGAGCTTAAGAAACACGCACAACCACAGGGCCCAGCCCCAACCTGCTGTGTCTATGCTGGGGGTGGGGTGCTCAGAGTCTGGTCTGCACAGGATTTCAAGGTACCTGACAAATATTGAAGTTTTAGAAATAGTTTGTGAAAGGAGTGGCTGTCAAACTTTAGTGAGTATTAGAATCATCTGGAGGCTTCCAACCGATGGCTAGACTCCATCAGAGTGGAAAGTTAGAGTCTCAGATGTACTGGTGAGGGACAAGATCAGAGAAATTGTGCGTATCTCAGTCTTCCACTGCTGCTGCTGTTGCTGCTCTGGTGGCCAGAATTGAAGGATCACCGTTCTATGGCACACCCACCCACAGGCAAACTCGCGAGGTTGTGTTTTCGTTGCTGTTGTTTGCTTGCTTGTTTTTGTTTGGCTTTATCTTCTAATTTTTTTGCCTCAACAAAACATGAATGGAGATTTTATTTCCCTAAATAAAAAGATAAACAAATACAAGATTTATTACATTACCCTTAGGCCTGGTTTTTCCATTTGCCCTCACTGTGAAAGAGACAACACATCTGCTCTCCACATAATGGGAGGCTGCTACATTTGTTCATGGACTCCTTAAAGTGGGTTTAGGATTGTACTCCTAAGGCTTGTTATTTTTCTACGTTTGTTCTTTTTGCCTCAAAACCCATTCCGTTTTTCTCTGTTTTCTTCATAGTACCAACAGGCACAACATCCCTAAGCCACACCTTCCCCAAGGCACATTTTTGTTGCTCTGTTCAGTCAGGAGATTCTTCAAAGACTAGCTCTTGTCACATCAATTACACATCCCCCACCCCCGATTTTTAACAGCCCTAAAGTCTTAGAGTTTTAAAGTCATTCTCCTAATGAACTAACACTTTGCCTTGTTCAGAATGGAAATTTGTTTTTCATCCTAGCAACACTAATGTTTTCACTTGAATACTTCCTTGCTTAAAGGTAGCCTATACTTTAAGGACCAAAAGAACTTGTTTAGGGAGCTCTATTCATTTAAACAATGACATTTGGTGGTGACCTGCTTTTTTTCTGATAAGTGACCAGATAAGAACTGGGGGTGGGAGTGTTACTTGCTCTCTCTCTCACTTGGGCTTCTGAAGCACCATTGGGTGGCCAGGTCAGGAGGGCAAAGAGCTCCGGCAGGTGATGTCAGGACACGTTGGGTGTCGGATATTGAAAGAAACCCATGGATACTTGGGAAGAAAACTTATTTGTTAAGGGATGAAATAGGGAACACACACACACACACACACACACATACACACACACACACACACACACACACACACACACACACGGAGACATTGGGAAGTGACGCCCTTGTCTCATCGTCCACCAAGGAAGGAATGGAAAAAGCTCCGCACACATTATTACTAGAAATATTTGGTGAAGGTTAAGGTTTAGATCTTAAATTCCTTCCAGAATTCATTTGTTAAAAGTTTGTTCCTGAACATAGATGGGACATTTCAGTGGTAACTGCATTATGAAGGCTCTGACATTATCATTATCAGTGGAGTAGTCAACTTACCGATTCATAGCTTAATGGACTTTTAGAAGTTGGTGGAAACTTTAGACCTGGTCTAGGCATAGGCATCAGTCTAGTGAAAGCATTGATTCCCTTGGAAGTTACATTTTCTTCCTGAAGCCTTCTCTGCTGGCTCTCTTTCTGTTTCCTGGGCCACTATGAGGTGAACAGCTTTGGTCTCCCACACAGTCCCACCATGATGCTCTGCCTTCTCACAGGCCTAGAAACAACAAAGCCCAGTGACCTTAGACCAAGAACAGGAGTCAAAATGAATCTTTCTTCCTGTAAGTTTGTTTGCCTTGGATTTTGTAACCATAATGGAAGATTAACTAACAAAAAGAAAATAAAATAGAGCCAATTCGTATAGTCAGAGGCTGCTCATTCTTTTCTGGCAGCCCAGACTCAAAATAACCACACAGAAACTATTTTAATTAAATCACTGCTTGGCTTATTAGCCCATACATATTTCTAGTTAGCTCTTACATCTTAAATCAACCCATTTCTATTATTTTATATTTTATTATGAGGTTCGTGGCCTACAGGCAAGGTTCCAACTCACAGCATGCTTCTTTGTCTTTTGAAGGCTACATGGCTTCTCACAGACTCCAGCTACTCTCTCTACATATCTCTTTCAGCCTGCCTTTACTCTGTTAAGCCATTGGCCAAAAGCAGCTTCTATATTAACCAATGGCAATAAAACATATTCACAGCATACATTACCTCCCACATCAAGTTCTCCTCTCTCAAGAAGTAGGGGACATAAGAACTTGGGATTTATATCACCTTTATTTTTTTTTTCAAGGAAAGCCATGATACAGGAGATGTGCTTCATGTAAGAGTAACAGCTCAGATACCTGCCATTCAGAACAACAGCACCCAGCAGATAACAATTCCAATCTCAGTTTGAATTAACAGTTACAGGCGCTATTAATTTTAAACTAAAATAAAATCTTGACCTCAACTCCGTTTTATCCCTTTCATATCGTGACATGCAAAACACCAAGGGGGCTGAGGGGGAGGCACAGAGGCTGTGATTAAGTCTGCTACTGGCTTCCATTATCTTCTCACTTTTCCTGGGCTCTAATTTAAACATCTTATTTATAGTGTAATGTTCTTAAGAATTTTTCTGGGTGTATTTAAATGGGGATAGTTAATTGGGACTGTTCTAGCAGAAGTCAGTTTCAATTTCCTCTTCCTAGGTGGTGGCTTTTCTCCGCTCCTGAAAAAATAATGTAATTTCCTCTTCCTCATTCTAATTTTCATGTTCACTGTTACAGCTCTGAATGTCGTGACCTAAGGCAATCTGAGCTGAATAACTTTTTACTTTAATATCATTGCTATTATTTTTAATCTTCACATAAACTTGGTATTTTGTATGCCCCCCCCCCATTCTTGTAATAACAGATAAGGAAAGTTTAACACAGAAAGCAACTTAAGAATGGTGTGAATTAAAAACTAAACAGGAAAGGTAAAAATTTAGTGCTTTTAAAATTTATAGATATTTCATTAAATGAGCTTCAAAAATTAGTAGAAAGTATTTCTGTCATGAAAAGTTTCCTTGTTCATTTACTCTTGTTCTGGGTATTCAAAGACTTAGGAGAATGGGTAAAAGTGTCCTATTTATGAACCACAGGAATCATCTGATGTGTGTATGCAGGGCCACATGTGAAGCTGGGTTGATTTATATGCCAGTTTCTATTGTTCTCTCCAAACCACCTGTCCTAGAGTAAGTCCTCCAGAAGCACTCCATGAGATGGAGCTGTTAGAGACATGCTTGTAGAGAAGCTGATAGAAGGGGAGCAGGACAAGAAAGGAGGAAAACAGGACTGCAGGTGTGGTCATGACCCCCGATGGATCCATCGAGAACTCTGAGTACAAATGACATGCAGAATCTTTTCCTCTGGAGACAATGGAACTAAGCGTTCATTCCCAGAAACATGACATGTCTCAGTAACTCTGAGAAAAGCTTCTCCAGTTGAGCAAGGAAAGCTTTGCGATGGCTTTAGTTGCCAGGATGAATTTTCCACGGCCATCTCCTACAACTCCTTATTGTTTCTGAAGGATGGGCTTTGAGGAAGAAACTCTGCAATCATTACTACTCATCATCAACATGACTGGAATTAGAATCATAGAAACATCCCTCTGGGTGTGTCTGTGAGGGCATTTCTAGAAAGATTTAAAGGAAGATCAACCGTAGATGCAAAGGGAGCTATCCAAGGGCTAGGGTCAGAGACAGAATCAAAAGAAGAGAACTATGCTCAGAGAGTCCAGTTTTATCCCATGCTTTTTCAGTCACAGTCCAGCTGGCCTTGGTGAGCTCCCAATAGATCGAACAATGAGGGCTGATGAGAAGCCAGGGACAATGGCACGGGGTTTTGAACCTACGTAGTGTGCTGGCTTTGTGGGAGCCTAGCCAGTTTGGATGTTCACCTTCCTAGATATGGACGGAGGGGGGGAGGACCTAGGACTTACCACAGGGCAGGGAACCCTGACTGCTCTTTGGACTGGAGAGGGATGAGGAGAGGAGCGGGGGGGGAGGGGGAGAAGGGTGGGAGGAGGGGGAGAAGGATGGGAGGAGGGGGAGGGAAATGGGAGGCTGGGAGGAGGTGGAAACTTGGTTTTTTTTTTCTCCTTCTCTCAATAAAAAATAAATAAATAAATAAATAAATAAATACAAAAAAAAAAAGAGAGAGAACTAGTTCCGCAGTGCCTCTCTCCTTTTCACTGCTGAACAAGCAATGTGGTCAGTAACTTCAAACTCCTGCTGCCGTGTGCTGTCATTGTGACAGACTCACTTTTGAGACCACAAGCCCAGTTCACCATTCTCCATCAAGATCCCGAGTAAGTTGTTCTTGTATTGCCCAGCACCACCTTTGCTGTGGCCCATGCTCAGCTCCTCTCCCTGCTTTTCTATTTTCTTCCCCTTGGGAGTTTTTCTTTCTGCAGTTGGGTGACTTGTAATCCATTATGGTCTTTATCTTCCCTTTCCTTAGCAATGCTCCCTCCCTTTTTCATAATCCTTTCTAGTTGCATACACTGCACACACAAGTGTAAATGCAGATATATGTAAATACACACATTCATGATATGAAGTCTAGGCTCCACATGTAAAAGAAAATATTTAGGATTTCTTTCTGATTCTGGCTTACTTCCCTTTAATATAGTGATTTTTCAATTCCAATCATTTTCCCTGAAAAGTCATGACTTTGGTTTATTTGTTGTTTTTTTTAATAGCTGCCTAAAATTACACTGTGTATATGTATATATTTGTGGTTGGTTGGCATACTACATATGGTAAATCATGCAGGAATAGGCATGCTTATTCAAGCATCTCTGATATGTTGACTTAAAGTTCAATTATAAAGCCATATAGCTGGATTATACATAATTCTGTTTCCAAATCATGAGAAATATATATTCTATATCTTTTAGATAGATGTTAAAATCATCTATGATTATAGTTTTAGGACCTATCTGGCAATTAATGTCCATTTAATTATTTTATGAATTGAAAGCTGTAATGTATGATTCACATATCTGAAAAAATCTTCTTAATCAATTGTTTACTTAATATTTGGTAATATATTTTATCTTATCTGACTAATTTTGTTTTAAATTCTACTGTATTAGACATTACAATAAGTACATCAAGCTTATTTTAAGTTTTTGTTTACTTGAAAGATTGTTTTCCTTATTGTTGTTATTTTTAATTTGAGAAAGTTTTCTTTCTTCCTCTGTGTATATCACTTCAAGTGTTTTGTGAAGTGTTGATGTTCAAGAGCAGCTTTTGTACTTGTCTTAAAATGTTATTTCTCATTTAATTTCAAAAGAAAGGTTTGCTGGATATAGCAATTTTGGCTGACAGTTATTTACTTTCGACACATGAACTATAATTCCATACTTCCCTGTCTTTCCGAGTTGATGCCTGTAGATCTGATAATATTCTGATGTTTCTGGTCTTGTCAGGTAGTTGGTGTCTTTTCCTTACAACTTTTGATAGTTTCTTTATTTTGAATTTTTTAACATTTTGACTGTATGTTATACAGAGACTCTTGGGGTTCTAAATGCCTCATTCTTGAATGCCTATTTCTCTGGTTTCAGGAAACTTTGAGCTATAATGCCATTGGCTGGGTTCTCTATTCTTTTGTTCCATCTGTGTTCTGCCCTACTCCCTATGGTCTCTTCAGTTTGGTTCCTTGATCATATGTCAGAGTTCTTAGACTGTGTAGAGATGCTCACTCTCTGACTGACCTTGCGGATGTTGAGTGTTGTGTTTTAACAATTTGTCCACCATCCTGATGTCCTTTCTTCTGAACACTACTGTCAGTCCTTTCCACTGTCCTCTTTATTTAATCGGTTTCATTTTTCCTGGATCAAGTCATCCACTTATTTTTATGCTCTCACCCCATTGATCTTTTTTTTTTAACAGAAAATGGTTGAAATCTTTACCTGACTTCTATCTATTTCTGTCTTTGAGAACTTATACTGCGTTTCCATGATTCTCACATTTCTGTGTCATAGTTTATACACAGTAAAATCATTTTTAAGATAAAATAAAAATTCTTCTAAGTGTGTAGCAAAAATGGGAAGGGACATCCTAGGGAAAGAAATGGTAAGGGTGGAAATAAAAGAGTGAGGTGTGGTAGCAACTTCCTTCTGAGTCCTTGAAAACTGGAATGTTTAAGTTATATAAATGGTGGGAGCAGGAAAGTTCCAGACCACTATAATTGGAGACAGCACATTCATTTCCCAGTCACTCAGACCCAAACAATTTCACAGAAACTATAGTAATTACAATACGGTTTGGTTTATTAGCTCAGGATTCTTATTAAGTAATGCTTACATCTTAAATGATAATAGTCATGTGGAGCAGCCACAAGTCTGATATTGGTACAGGGAAGGATCTGTCTTCCTCCTTTCAAACCTTAGTATGCATCACTCCATTAGAGGGATGCAGCTTTGGGTATGATGTGCATCAGTGAAAGAAAGACGGGTGGCTCTGGTGTTTGATCAACTCACTTAACTCAGGATCAAACTATCAAAGCCAGGGTAGTCCTCAGATACTGAGATCAGTTCTTGTTTCCAAGGGCAGACTATTTCTCCCTATGTACATCGCAGACTAATATAGTCTCTTATTGCCTATACCTTCCCCTTATAGTTTAGCACTCCTGTTTCATTATACCACAACCACTTCTCTATGCTTTCCCTCTCCTGGAGGGTATCAAAGGTCAAATTCAGGCTCCTTGATCTATTGTTCCATGACCTCATGTCCCTAGGAAAGCGATAGATTATCTCTCAAGAAGGCAACCAGAAGCTGCTCTCCCTATCCTAACATTGACAAATGGGTTTTCTCTCAGTTGCTGACTTGTCAGTTGGAGCAATCACTGTATTATCAAACCCACATCTGGATTTAAGGTTACTGAGGGCTGTAGGCTTGTTCTGAGGCAGTACTGTCCATCTTTCTTTTGGTTTACACTTTGGAAGTAGCTCTCAGCTCTCACCTCCCCCAGCCAAGAACTCACTAGCTGAGTCTGTTCAGCCTTTGTTTGTATTGCTGTTTGTATCACTTTCTCCTCTTCCTACTATCTTTTTAATTTCTTTGTAGACTTCTGAAGATATTTCTTTATTTATCTTTTATGAAGATGTTTATTTTGCTCTTACTCTGCCTCTCTCCTTCACTTATTAACACGGAAGCAGACCATAGTCCATCTTGCCCGGTACCCAATTTGATTTATTCCTTATAACAGTATACAATGACTAACACATGGGGGTAGGAAGACTACGCTGGCCACAGTCTCTCTCAGAGTCATCTTCCAAATAAACTGAAGTTAAAGAGAGAAGATTTTTGGAAAGACGGATGCAGGAAAATGCCAGTTGTAAAACCTCCACAATCCTCTTGTTTTGTACTGTGGGAAAAGGTAATTCTTTAAGAGTCAGATGAGACCTGACATTTCCAGCTTCATCCTTCTGGTTCATATGTGATAGACTGTGCTTAAAATTACTTTTTCTAGCAAGATTTATTACTAGTTTATAGCCCTTAAATGTGCTAACCTTTTTAGATGGTAATGCATATGTTATGCAGTATTAAAGATATAGATACAAACATGTCTGTGTATAGATACATATATATATATATATTATTGAGAATATTTAAAGGCCTCTGCTATTTTTTATGACTTGTAAATTTTCCCTAGAATATATATTTCATCTTGATACTAACAAAGTTAAAATTAGAAGAATTATGCTCAAAAATAGACAAATAATATAAACAAAAGAAGAGAAGAAAAAGTAAAAACATTGACCCAGTAGCTGTACCTGCTGGACACCGGGACAGTGCCCAGTGGACTCCTCAGATGATAGGGGAATCAGACTCCAGTATCCACGTTACCTACACTTTTCTCCATAAAGAGAAAAGAAACATGACTGAATAACTCTGAGCTCCGGGAAATTGTCCTGCATATTCATATTTTCTACATATATGACTATGAATGAGGAATTTCTCTCTTTCCTTTTCAAACACATTTTCCTTATCTGTAATACAGAAATACTACCAATCATAACTGGTCATTTCAGTGGATCTTGTAACAACTGCAGTTATTAGTATGACTTATAGATAATGTGGCAACCACTTTTTATCTCTATGAGTATGGAAAAGGGAAATAGTCTCAACAGTACTATTTCTGGATCATATTTTTAACTCCTACTCTCTATTCCTCTTTCCCTTTCAAAGTGTTACCCCAATTCTTCCTCACAAACTGCATATATCACACTCTGCATATCTTCACACTCTGTTTCCTCCATGAAGTAAAACTGCTGCTGCTCCTATTGATAGAGGTCCACACCTCACTCTCAGTGGCCAACCCCACCTTCCTCATCCTTGGGTTCAGCTGTCATCACCTGCACTGATTAATTCAGGCCCTTTGCATTGAAATTCTTGTCCTCTCTGAGAATTTCATACACACCAGATGCTCAATTAGAAACAGCTGAATTTATATTGGGTTTTATAATTTTTCAAAACTGTTGTGCAATATTCTTTTACATTGTGTGAGTATATGTCCCTGTGATTGGTTTAATAAGAAGCTAAATGGCCAGTAGCTAGGCAGGGTTTTTGGAGCAGGGAGAATGCTTTTAGGAAGAAGGGCAGCGATGCCAGGAGTCACCAGACAGATAGGAATGATTTGAATACAAAAAATGGGATAGAGGCAAAACCCATGTGGTAGAAGGTAAATCAAAAAAATATGGATTAATTTAAGCTGTAAGAGCTAATTAGTAACAAGCCTAAGCTGTCAGTTCAGCTTTCATAACTAATAAGAAGTCTGTGTATGATTACCTGGAAGTTGATAGGCAGGACAGAAAAAGTTCAAGTACACAAAACAGTTTTATTACTTTATAATTGATCCTCTCAACTCTGTTAGTTTTAACCTTAAAAGCTTCAACTGATGCTAATATTTATAAAAATCCCTAAATTTGGTCTAGCAATCTTTGAATCTCTTATTCTTTCCATGTAAACTGTACTTTATCTCATTATGGTGTGAGTATTGACAGGATAACTTATTAGCTGTCACCAATAACAAACTCATCTATTTTCTGATTTTCATTGATAAATGCACTGTTTTTAGGTGGATTTTAAGTGCACATTTAGCTATTTCACTAGACATTATTTTACCTGCTCAGGCATACTTTACAGTTGATATATAATATGATTGATATCATGTAGACATTAAAATTAGTTTATGATAAGCATGTTATATTTTAATGCATATAGTTATAGCTTTACAGGTTATTACAATTTCTAATCACCATCATCATTACTATGTATAAGTTGTCTCCTCAAAAGAAATCAAAGATGTTTCCTAGAGTACAGCTGAAGTAATAAAAGGAGCTCTAAAATAGCATTTCATAGTTTTTATCCTCTACCAACCCCCACATGGTTTGGTTTGTTTTTATTATGAGGTGAAACATTTAGCTTTCTTCCTTTCTCTGACAGTGTCTCCTCAGTACAGACTCTGTCGTTAGCATGGGACATGCATCAGGGAGGCCGAAGGAAGTTGGAAGGATTAAGACATGGTAGAATTAGACATGAAGAGTCTGACTGGAAAAGAAATTCCATCATCACCACCCCGGAAGATGAGATTCTTTCTTCACATCAAAGAACCAGGAGAGTGAGAGAGGACAAGTCTGCAGAATGGATCCCCTTTCATTTCTGCTTCAGTTAACTGCGGTTGAGTGTTCAGTACATTCTGTGCTCTCAGACCCTGAAAGAGCTTGTAGCTCGCTTTACCACACTGGGAGCTTCTCAAGCAGATCTTACAAGAAAAGACAGGAGCCTCCGCAGACACAGCTTGTACAGAATGGGATTTTTAATCCAAAACTTGCTTATTTTTCTAAAAAAAAAAAAAAAACTAAAACTTTCTCCCGATGAGATAAGTTTTTAAGTGTGAAAAATGTTGACATTTTTCTTTACACATCACAGGTTTGCTGTGTTTATTTTTATTTTCAGCTAACATAATCCTCTTATGTTGAATCATGTAGGCAATGCTCAGATTCTGTCAAAACCCCTGGGCTATTACCATGGTTTCAAAACTTCTAGCACTCAAGTGGGCTTACCAGGGGCACAGTTTCCCTGTTGTGTGAATTGCCACAAAAATTAAAACGTAGCTGATGCTAGAATTCTGTTGACAAGCTGATGAGGCCTGTGTCCTCAGAGTTCCTCTCAAGTCTCACTCAACCTGTTAGAGAAGTCTCTATAACTGCTCTAAACTGCTGCCTGAGGAGAAAATTAGGACCTCACAAGCACCTGAAAAAGCTGCGAACAAAAGGCAACAAGCATGGGCAAATAAGAAACCTGCAAGCACCATAATATTTTAAGCTGGTATAAGAAGCACCAATGAGTTCAGATGCTGCATCTGATATGGGAGAAAATCAAAACAACACAGACACTTCCACACATGATGGAAGGGAATGTCTGAAATTAGGGCTCTTCATCAATCTAACACTAAAATCTCTATTGTGAAACAAAACATTCTTGCCAAATAATTGAGCTCATTGAAGACCCCCACTGCTCTGGAAGGTAAGGTAAGAAAAGAGTAGTGCCAGCCCAAACCCAGCTTGGGTTAAGGAGCCTTGTCAAAGCATTCCTTGGTAGGCAGGGAAACTGGAAAAAACAAAGAACTATTTGCCTGCCTTATCCCTCAATGTTCTAAAGAAAGCAAAAACCAGAGAGCAAAGCTCATGTTCTGATTTCTTCAGATTTCTTTCTTCCTCATCAGGAAGTCAGCCTTGCAACCTGGCTGTGGTGTGCTGCATAAGAATGACCTGGGAGCCTGTCAGAAGTACAGACTTCACCACCTCCCCATCCAGAAACTCTGGCCCTCTGTGCAGCAATCTGTGTTTCCACAGGCTTGCCATATGTTCCCATTGAACACAGAGCTTTAAAAGTCACTGCTCTTGTATACATAATCGGTCTATTAGTCTGAGTTAATTTATTCTCAACAGCACAAAACATGCCCCTGTTCCTACATTTTATGAAAATCTTCCCTTGTCCTTATAACCTTCAGATATCATTCCCTTCCTCTTCTTTAACAGAACTAGTGTTTAGTTTAAAACTGTCTTCACAGAAATCAGTGGAAAAGAAAACCTGAGATCTCATTCTTCATGAACACACAAACCTAACAATTAAAGCCCTTATGAGAACTCTAAAAAACACCTTAAAACCTTCATCACCCCATGCATGTCCAAAGTTAAAAGCAGACCCACTGAAATGAGTCAGGGGAAATTATCATGTATCGTTCATGACAGTTCGTCTACCAAACTAACCCAGCATGGAGCAGTGGGGAATAAAAGTCAGCCTTTGGCTTCTCCACCAGGGAGAGCAGAATGGAACAAAGTCCAACATTTTGGTTTTTGGAGGGCTACCCAAGAGACTGGCTTTGTCCTATACCATTAAGAACTCTGCATAGCAAAGGGATGCCTGCAGATACCTAGGGACTTGTGAAAAGAGTTCTGGACTCATTGCACCCAGAAGACATTCAATACTATAGTCAGAGAAAATACTGCATTGCTGGCTTCTTTTGCAAGAGGAAATGAATTTAAGGAACATGTGGTTGATATTCAGACTTGGGATGCTGGTGTAATAAGAACATTGTGTACCTAGATGCGGAAGAGAACCGTGGTGCTCAGCTACTTGTTGCGGGCCTGGAAATTCTACATTATGACAGTGACAGCTGCCACCAGAAATACAGAAAGAGGGCAAGAGCCTGAAATGAGACCAGCACACCACTTCAGAAATAATGCCCCAGACCACTGAAAACACACTTTATCAAACGTTAGAAAGGTCCAAATGATTACATTTGAGTACTAAAACAGAAAAACAAAGGAATTGAGTAAACCACAAGAAATTAAGATTGAAAAGAATGACCTAAGTTGTTTCCAAGTTCTGGCTATTACAAACAATGCTGCTATGAACCTAGATGCCCTTCAATGGAAGAATGAATGAAGAAAGTATGGGATATATACATATTAGAGTACTACTCAGCAGTAAAAAACAAGGACTTCTTGAATTTTGAATACAAATGGATGGAAATAGAAAACACTATCCTGAGTGAGGTAAGCCAGACCCAAAAAGAGGAACATGGATGTACTCACTCATATTTGGTTTCTAGTCATAAATTAAGGACATTGAGCCTATAATTCGCGATCCTAGAGAAGCTAAATAAGAAGGTGAACCCAAAGAAAAACATATAGTCATCCTCCTGAATATTAACCTTCATCAGGCGATGAAAGGAGTCAGAGACAGAGACCCACATTGGAGCACCAGACTGAAATCTCAAGGTCCAAATCAGGAGCAGAAGGAGAGAGAGCATGAGCAAGGAACTCAGGACCTCGAGGGGTGCACCCACACACTGAGAAATGGGGATATTCTATCGGGAACTCACCAAGGCCAGCTGGCCTGGGTCTGAAAAAGCCTGGGATAAAACCGGACTTGCTGAACATAGCAGACAATGAGGACTACTTAGAACTCAAGAACAATGGCAATGGGTTTTTTTTTTTTTTACATTTGCTTATGCTACAATTGTTTTTTTTTTTTATTGAGAAAAGGAGAAAAAAAAAGTTTCCACCTCCTCCCAGCCTCCCATTTCCCTCCCCCTCCTCCCACCCTTCTCCCCCTCCCCCCTCTCCTTTCCCCCTCCCTCTCCAGTCCAAAGAGCAGTCAGGGTTTTCTGCCCTGTGGTAAGACCTAGGACCTCCCCCCTCCGTCCATACCCAGGAAGGTGAACATCCAAACTGGCCAGGCTCCCACAAAGACATCACATTACGTAGGATCAAAACCCCGTGCCATTGTCCTTTGCGTCTCATCAGCCCTCATTGTTCGCCATGTTCAGAGAGTCCAGTTTTATCCCATGCTTTTTCAGTCACAGTCCAGCTGGTCTTGGTGAGCTCCCAATAGATCAGCTCCACTGTCCCAGTGGGTGGGTGCATCCCTCGTGGTCCCGACCTCTTTGCTCATGTTCTCCCTCCTTCTGCTCCTCATTGGGACCTTGGGAGCTATAAGACAACATAATGGGATCAAGGGGATTCAAATTGGAAAGGAAGAAGTTAAACTTTCGTTATTCACAGATGATATGATAGTGTACTTAAGCGACCCCCAAAACTCCACCAAAGAACTTTTACAGCTGATAATCAGCTTTAGTCATGTGGCAGGATACAAGATCAACTCCAAAAAATCAGTTGCCCTCTTATACACAAAGGATATGGAAGCAGAGAGGGAAATCAGAGAAGCTTCACCATTCACGATAGCCACAAACAGCATAAAATATCTTGGGGTAAATCTAACCAAGGAAGTGAAAGATCTATTTGACAAGAACTTTAAGGCATTGAAGAAAGAAATTGAAGAGGATACCAAAAAATGGATAGACCTCCCTTGCTCTTGGATTGGGAGGATCAACATAGTAAAAATGGCAATTCTACCAAAGGCAATTTATAGATTCAATGCAATCCCCATCAAGATCCCATCAAAATTCTTCACAGATCTGGAGAGGACAATAATCAACTTTATATGGAAAAACAAAAAACCCAGGATAGCCAAAACAATCCTATACAATAAAGGATCTTCTGGAGGCATTACCATCCCTGACTTCAAACTCTATTACAGAGCTACAGTAATGACAACAGTGTGGTACTGGCATAAAAACAGAGAAGTCGACCAATGGAATCGTATAGAAGACCCAGATTTTAACCCACAAACCTATGAACACCTCATTTTTGATAAAGGAGCTAAAAGTATACAATGGAAGAAAGAAAGCATCTTCAACAAATGGTGCTGGCACAACTGGATGTCAACCTGTAGAAGAATGAAAATTGACCCATATCTTTCACCGTGCACAAAACTCAAGTCCAAATGGATTAAAGACCTCAATATCAGCCCGAACACACTGAAAAGGATAGAAGAGAAAGTGGGAAATACCCTACAACAGATGGACACAGGCAATGGGTTTTTGATCCTACTGCACGTACAGGTTTTGGGGGAGCCTAGGCAGTTTGGATGCTCACCTTACTAGACCTGGATGGAGGTGGGTGGTCCTTGGACTTCCCACAGGTCAGGGAACCCTGATTGCTCTTTGGGCTGATGAGGGAGCGGGACTTGATTGGGAGAGGGGGAGGGAAATGGGAGGCGGTGGCAGGGAGGAGGCAGAAATCTTTAATAAATAAATTAATTAATTAAAAAAATAAAAAAAGAATGACCTAAACAGTGTGAAACTGAGGTTTAGTGTAATAAAACATTTGAAATTAAAATAGAGAAAGAATCATGGAGCAGAGATGAAAAAGTCACCATCACATACAGTGGCCAGGAAAATAACTGAATCATGAAGTAGAACAAGCACAGGTAGGATCACGACACACTCAAAACCCTGATGACATTAATGTGTGCCAATCGAAAATAATATATCAGGCAAAAATATCCTCTAAAAACAAAGGAGAGGGGTTATATAGATGGTTGAGTTGGTAAAACTGTGCCTCAGCTGGAGACATGGCCCAGAGCTCTTGATTATGCAGAGCACCTTGGTTTGATTCTCAACTACAGGGTGGTTCACAAACAACCATAACTTCAATTTCGGTAAATATGGTGCCCTCTTCTAACGGCTGTGTGCAGCAAATGATGCATGTGTGGAAATACAGGCAAAACTAACATATGCAAAATAAAAGGAATGACTTCAATTTTATAAACTAAAAATCAATCAGTAAATAAAAGTGTCCTCTTCATCTTCCCAATATCATGTCTGCCTTTTGTTTTCTGTCATTAATAACTCTTTGAGCCTAGTTAACCATGCCCGTATGCACATGGATGTTGAGGTTTCCAGAGGGGCATGAGTAACCGACCAATGATCAACTGCTCACAGGAGAGTGACTCTCTCATCTCTGCAATCATCAGATGCTAATTGCAGGTGTACCAATGACTAGGCCTTGGGGTCCCTCCCCCATCTATGCTCTAATTTTGACTGGCTTGACATTGTGTAGGCTTTGAGTGGGTAAACACAGCTGCTGTGGGGTTATTTGTGTAATAATTATGCCTGGAAGAATTCATCTGATGTATAATCTAGTATCCCTGCATCCTTAACTTTCTCTCCAAAAGGCCCCTTTTAGTTGCCTAGCCTCCACTTGTACTCCAAGTAAGGCTTAAAAGATGTGAAGCTATGATCTGCTTACATGAGGGAACATGTGTCATTAATCTTTCTGGGCAAGACTAACCTCACTCAATATAATTTCCCTGGTTTTATCCATTTACTTCAAACTTTCATTATAGTTGAGTAATACTTACTTGTATGTAAATGTACCACATTTTCTTTATCTATTCATCCATAGATGGAGATGTTATATGATCTCCAGTCTAACCACAACCAAAATACACATGGAAGATACACAAGGGGAAATGAGAAAGAAATCAACAATGTCAGTACAAAAATAAAAAATATCAAAAATGTAATTGGAGAAGAAAAAAATAAAATATAAGACACAAGAAAATAATGAACAAAGGTTACAATAAGTATTTCCTGTTCATAGTTGTTTTAAGTTTAAATGAACTAAACTCTGAATTAAAAATAAGCTTGCAGTGAATTCAAGAATTACCATATGAGATCAAAACTATATATTATCTACGAGGTTCATTTTAGATATTATGATAAAACAGACTCAAACATCAAAGTTGGACATTTTTTCCATGCAAGTGGTAATTAAAAGGGACAAAGAATGGCCATATTTACATCAGACAAGATAGATTATAGTTCAAAAACTGAGAAAGAAAAAAGGTGGGCATTATAAAATAACAAATGTGTCACCTCAGCAGGGAAACAGCACCATTGTGTTGTTATATGCACCTCAGCAAGAAATCAAGAGAGACAATATTGCTCTACCCATAGGCTTAAATAGTGGATAAAACAGCTCTCTCAATAATTGATAAAATAGCTTAACAAACAAAATAATAAGGAACAAAGGACCAACTATTGTGATCAGATTAAACGTGAAACTCATATCCAGAACATTCCACCTAACAACACAATACAAAATTACCAGCACAAGACAACCTAAATGCTTGAAAGAAGTCTTAACAAATTCAAGGAGGCTGAAATCTACATCAAATATGTTTCCTGGCTGGGTGTGATGGCACATACCTTTAATTCCAGCACTCAGGAGGCAGATGCAAGTGGATCTCTTTGAGTTCAAAGCCAGCCTAGTATACAAAACAAGTTTCAAGATATCCATGACTGCTACACAGAGAAACCCTGTCTTGAAAAACAAACACACAAAACAAAAACAAATCAAATATGTTACCTAACAAAAACAGAATAGAAGTAAAAATTGCAATCCACAAACATTTGGAAGTTAAATAGCTCATTCTTGAGTCAAAATATACCTCAGGAGAAATTAGAAATAAATTGAGATAAATAAAAATATAACACATCAAACTTTTGTTATGCAATACAAACAATACTTAGATACTATATCAAGAAATACCTATATTCTAGACCAAAGAAGATCTTAAGACAATAAGAAACTAGAAAAAGAAGAAGAAATGAAACCCAAAGTTAGCTGATGGAAAAAGATAGAGCAGCAGAAAACAATAAAGAAAATAGAAGAACACTTTAAAAGCCCATTGAACCCATAAGTTGGTTTTATGAAATGATTTAAAAGTTGACAATACCATAACTAGACCAAGAAAAATTGAACAGAATCAACCAGCAAAGAAATCAGAAATGATAGGAAAAATTACAATGCATGCTACAAAACTACAGCGACTGTTAGAAGGTACTGCCAGTATTTAATAACAAATTTAATAATCTAGAAGAATAAAAATAGTATCTATAATAGCATAAAAGGGAGTAAAATATTTAAAAATAAATACTTATAAAGATAAAAGATTTGAGCAATAAAACCACAACAATAGACTCACAAGAATGTAAAACACACCAATACTGAATTATGAATAAATAAGGAATTGAACATACCTGTAACTAGTAAAATTATTGAACAGCTGATTAAAGACATCTCAGCAAAGGAAAACTCCAAAACAGATGTCTTTACTGGAAAATTCTACTAAAGAAAAGTTAAAATGAATTCTGGAGAAATTCTCCTCCCCCCCACACACAAATAAAAAGAAAATAATTTTTCCAAACTGATTATGTGAGACCAACTTTATCCCATTATCAAAATCATTTTTAAAAAAGTAAGAAAATTTTAGGGTCAATATATGAATACTGATATAAAAATTCAACCAATCATTTATTAAAAGGATCATTTCCACTAGATGTAATGGTAAAAAAAAATGCTAAAGGTTCTCCAAGGAGCACAGCGGGCAGTGGGCCATGAGACCACCTATGCAGGTCCCAAAGCAGGGGCAGGCAGGGGGCAGCAGGTCCTAAGAGCAGCCAGTCTCAGGCAGGGACTGTGCAGTTCCCCAAGAAGCTGCAGCAGGCCATGAGTCCCAGGCAGGGAGCTGCATAGTGGGTGAGAGACCTCAAGGGGATAGTCACTCCCACAAGGAGAGACAGACAGATGGGCACACCATGAGACCATGACTCAGGTCACCAAAGGTGGCTGTTTCCTGGCAGGGAGCTATGTGGTGGGCAGTAGTTGAGAGAGACAGATGGATAGTCATGCCATACAGAGTGAGGTTGGATATTTATTTAGTGGGTTATGGAAGGGAAGGGGAGAAGGGAGAAGAGCAGAGAGATGGAGAAAGAGAAAGAGAGAGAGCAAGATGAGAGAGATGAAAAACAGAAGGGTGGAAAAGGGAGAAGTGGGGAAAAGGGAGAGACAGAAGCTGCCTCTTGTGGTGGGGGGGGGGGGGGAGGCATGGCTTGTCTCTTAGAGGGACCAAGCAGACCAGACCATTACATTAGGGTTAAGTGAGGTTTGTTCTTGGAATACAATGATATTTCTGCATGTGAATAGTAACCAATGTCATATAAGAAACTAATGTAACAAATAAATTAGTGTAGAGATGTTTGAAAACAATGTAATACCCTTTCATAATATTGTTTCAAAAACTACAAGTATAAGGAAATGATCCTAACATAACTGCAACCACATAGGAACATGAGCTCCCATTGTGGCCAATAGCCAATAGTGTAAACTAAAGCACTCATGAAGCTAAACGAAAGAAGGATTTCCATTCAAGTGACTTCTATTCTGTACCGTACTTAAGCCAGAGTTGCCGGTTAGCAAAAGAAATGCAAATCATTCAAATCACACACGAAAAAATAAAGTTACCTCTGTTCATAGACTGCATTTGCATAGCCCTACCCAGAGACCAGGTAGTGTACCCATAGCTCCGCTCCAATGAGGTGCTTCTGCATCAGTGTCTGCTGCGAACAGTTGGCAGCCTCTCAAGAGAATTGCTCCCTTAAGAATCTGCCTGGAAGTATCTGGAGGTTTTCTCTTTCCCCAGTGTCAGAGCCACAATCTGAAGACAAGAAAAGAAAATCTTGTGACCTCAATGGCAACCACATATTCGGAAACTTTCTAGTGGCATCAGGCCTAAGCCCCGGTTTTCCTGACTTCCTCTCCTGCCCACTTTTATTTGTTTCACTTCCACACAGGTTTTCATCTGTCCAAAAATTCTTACCTCAGGTTCTATTTTAACTACTTAACCTATACCATTGTCATGCAAAACTAAGAAAACTACTCAACAGGCCCTAAAATATAGTCAATTAATGTAAGCATGCTGTTCTAAAATAAACTAATATCGGTAGTTCTCTCCTGTGTTCTCTAGGAAAGATGCAAAACCTCAAAGAGATCTCGAGTAAGGGAATAACTATATTCATTGGTATTTTTTTTTTTGAATCAAGATTCAGGAAAACAGATGTGCCAGCCATCTGCCTGCACATGGAGGAAGCTCTTCCCAAAATTTGCCAATGCAGGCAATGCACAAAAGACTCCAGAACTGTAAGATACATCCAGGAGAAAAGAATTGAAGATGCAGTTAGCATGGATGCCCAGAGTTCTGAAGCCCCTGGCTTCCTGACAGCCAGGCTGCATGCGCATTGGACTCCTGCTGTGGTCCCACTCCATCACCTCTTGCTGCTCATTGTTTGACAAATATCAAAGCTTTCATGCTGCAGATGACACATCCCTCCTGTGCTTCACAGAACAGTGCCCAGAAAATAGATTGTGGGCTCTGAACTAGAACAAATGCAAGAATTTTGTACTGGTCACAAGGAGACTCCCCAGGAAATATAAAGTGTGGAGACAAACACTGCTTAGCTAAACACTCATGATATTTCAGTTTATTTATTTATGGCAAACTAACCTTTAGAATGAGTTTGATTTTTTAGACCAATATTAACAGAAATTACATAGATTTACTAAAGATTTGAGAAGGGACAATGAAGAAGGGAAAAGAGAAGAGACTATTTTTTAAAAAATGAAAACAAGATTTCTAAGGAACACAAAAATAAAACGATAACTTGCCACAAAGTCTATACAAACCCAGAACCTCTTATCTTTCCTATTAATTAGAAATCTGTTATCATCACTGATGGTATAGATTCTGATTCATTCAGATAAAAGAATATAAGGTAACTATTTATGAATAAGAAGACAGACTTGAGGATTGGCTAAAAAATGTCTTTCAATTGTAATTAGTGAAAAATAAAAATAAAGTTACTGTCTTTGTTACTCTTCCGTGATAAAGTTACTTTTCTAAAGTTACTTCGCTGTGATAAAACCTCAGGACAAAAGCACACTATGAAAAAAAGTGTTAAGTTTCAGAAGGTCCATGATAGCTAACCAAAGGAACACCTACAAGCACACCTCTAGATCCATAACCATATAGCAGAATACTGGGAATTGCAGTATTAAGAGTGTTTTGAAACCTCAGAACCTGCCAGTGGTAATTCACCTCCTCTATCCTTCATACATACTAACCCTTTCCAAAATGTTCCAATATCTAAAGACCAAATATTCAAAAATATGAACCCATGTGGGTTATGCTCATTTAAGTTACCATATTTCACTCTCTGACATCCGTAAGTTTATGGCCATAACATAATGCAAAAAAAAAAAAGGCTTTTAGTCCAACTTCAAAAGATCTTATACTCCTTCACAGTCTCAACACAGATTAAGCATTCGAATTCTCTTCTGAGACTCAAGGCAATCTCTTATTGTCACCCTCCCCCATAAAACTGAAAAGCAAGCTGCAACTTCCAACATACGGTTATCATTCCCAAAAGGGAGGAATGGAGGTATACCAAATACTATACCAAAGTGAGATTGAAACCCAGCAGTGCAGACTCCAATTCCTCTGTGTCTGATATTGAATGGTTTAAATGGGTCATCCCTATTTCATGACTCAATGCTTGACCTGAAGATGCTAACAAACAGGAAGTGTCTCTCCTTCACCGTCCTCAGGTCAAGCATTGAGTCATGAAATAGGACATTCAGAAAAGTACATATGATACCACATAGTGAGGTAAAATCTTATAACCCCATGTCAAAAAATAAATAACTACAGTACCATCTCTTCAGGAGGTTCTACCAGTTCCAGCTGCCTCTGCCTTCCACACACCCAGCTGCTACAATGCATTTTTATTTTTTCATATATTTTGTGTTGTGTCTGACTTATTCGCTGATACTCTGAGGTTCTTCCATTTGTGCTTATCTGAAATTGATGGGTCTTGGTTGCTATGTAGTATCCTATTGGGTAGATACACCATTAATTCATGTGCTGGATGGATATTTTGAGATGGTCCCATTTGAAGCCGATGTGAACATTCTTGTGCAAAAAATAAATAAATAAATAAAAATAAATGGGTCATCCTTTAGGGTTTTACTGATTGAACCACTCTTCTTCCCCTGGGTTGGTTCCACTCCCTGGGTGAAACGCTCCTTGGAAAAATCCAATAGCGCTGGCATCTCTAACATCTTGGGATCTCCAATGCAATCTAGGCTTCACTTTCATAGCTTTGCTCAATGGCTTTTCAGGGCCTCCTTACAGGGACCCCTCTGACACATGGTTGGTCTCAGTGGTTCTCCTTAACCATGCAGGACGATTCCATAACACTTTTACCGGGGTATCTTTCATAACTTAAACCAGAACCACATGAACTGCACTGTGGACTTGGACTAACAACTTAAGATGAACCTTGAATCACATCTGTAGCAGCTTTGATTCATCGTTCCTTTTCAAGAACAAAAATATTTCTTAGGGTTTTTTCTTAGCTGGGTCAGTTCTTGCCCTGAAGGTATCCCTGCCTTTATTTCATTTCAAATCAGGTCACTCTTTAATCTTGTCTCGTCCAGAATAAGCCTTGAATCTAACATTAAATATATTGATGCCCCTTTTCTCTGTAAAATATGTATTTTGTATTTCTTAGACCGGCATGAGAATGAATAACAATAACCACACAACTTTCGGTGGTAAGGTATCTTGAAATCTTCTTAACCCATTACCTTTTAATTTAGACTCAAGAAAATTTCTAGGAAAAGGGCAAAAGGCAGCCTCATTCTTTGCCAAAATATCATAAGGAAGGTTTCTAGTCACTAATACGCTTCCCTAATGAAGCCTCCTGTCCTGAACTTCCACTCCAGTTTTCTCTGTCACTACGGTCTTCCAGATTCCTACTAGCCTGGGCTATTAAGCTCCGCCACATCATTCCTAGGCTTTCCTCATCCAAATTACCAGTCGTTCACTTTGCACTAAAAGAAACCAGCAAGGTCAGGCCTGACACAGCAGACACTGCTCCCTGGTTCCATCTTCTCCTGTCTGTTTCTGCTGTGATAAAACACCATGACCAAAGCAACTTATAAAAAGAAAGTGTTTAATTAGATTTGCAGTTTCAGAGGGTTAGATTCCATTATAGCAGACTGAGGGAGCCGCAGAGAGCTCTCATCTTGACTCACAACCACAAGGGCAAGAGAAAACACAAAAAAATTGCAAGAGTTTTTTGAAACCACAACCTCAAAGCCCGGTCCACAGTGATATACCTCCTCTATAATTCCTAAATCTTCCCGAACAGTTCTACCAACTGGGGACTAAGCACTCAAATATATAATCCTGTGGGAGCCATTTTCATTCAAATCACTACATAGAGAAAAATACTCGAGACAAAACTAAAGGATCATTTTTCGTGTGTGTGTGTGTATCATATATATATATATATATATATATATATTATGAATATTTGCTTAAAGATATGTATGTATGTTTATGTGATAAATATCTAGTAAGATCAAGGAAAGAATGTTGGAAGGAGACTACACTGTCTTTTTCTTAGAAATGTCTTTTTCCTATACACACAAATAGCCTATTAAAAACCATAACCCTCAAATAGCTAATAACATAATAGGCAATATGGTTTCTTTTATGGAGACTGGGTGATTAAACACTGCAGTTTGTGCTAAGAGAAATTCTTATTGTAGATGCTATTTCTTGGAATCCTCCAGGTACTTTGAAAATATTTCAATGGTGATAGCTTCGGTGTTATAGCATTTTGGTCCTTAAGTGTAAGTTCTGTGTCCTAGCTCAGAGCTTTAAAGAGAAGCCTGCATTTACTTACACAAATTGGAAAACTCAGAGAAAATGTATGCAGTGCGAAAGGTTGGACTTTCCCACTCCAAAGTTGATTCTCCAGACTACCTTGAGAAGACTATCACTGAACAATGGAGTATTACTCTTTGCTAGAAAGAAGTTCCCAGGAAGATAAAGATCTCCAAGTCCAGATTGCTCCTCAGTTAATACTGCCTTGTTTAAGAAGCAGCACACTTAATCTTTTTGAAAATATCAGGAATGAAAACTCGTATCTCTAAAATGTTTATTTAGAAACGAAGTATAGCATCCGCCTAGTAATTCTCAAGGATGTAGCTAGCTGCTAGAACTAAAAATATCTTCAGGGGAGGGCTGTGCAGATGGGGAGTGGAGTGGGGGGGGAGTGTGGGACACAAGAACCCAGGAGAGCAGCCATCTGAGCAGATTTCACACGATTAATAGGGAGTTTGTTGGCTGGTGGCTGTTAAAAATAGAACCTCATTTCTGAGGGGTGGGTGCCCTGCTCCTGCGCCCTGGAAGGAGCCTGCTGAGAGAGATGATTAAAATGAAAGATTGTGCCGCTTTAAGGAAATGTTGGCATAAAGAAATGGCACCGATTACTGATGCTCCAGCCACCTTCTAAAAGGTTTCTGAAAATTGCTTTCCTTGGATGAAATACCAAATATCTGTTCCCAAATGTTATGAAGCACAATAAATCACAGGACATTGACACATTCAATATGCCATATCAGAGACCCCGTATCCAAACAAAGCCGCACCATCTTTGGCGGTTGGAGGTGGAGGGGGCAGCAACTACATTTCTTTCTCTTGTTTTGTATTAAGGTGTCAAGATCAAAACAAAAAGTCAGCTCAGCCTCCTCCCTGTGTGAAGTGATAACTCAAATCACAAGTTTTCAGAGTCTGAAAGTAACTTGGACTCTGACCATATGCCTTTTTAAATGAAGATGGTGATGAAGATGGCAAAATCCAGAGAGAGGGCAAACCACTTATCCAAAGTCAGGAGCAGAATCAAAGCCCACATTCCCTGTGTTCAGTTAAGGATTAAGTGGGGGGTTTTTGTTTGTTTGTTTTTGTTTTTGTTTTGCTAAACACAGATTTCCCAAAGCATTCAAAATATTATTTACAAGACTGCATCTTAGTTGAGAATTTAATACATGCATCTAAGGTGTCCTAATCAAAACCAGACCCCTCTTGTCCAATTTCCCTCCCAGTTTCATGTGCTCTGTTTTATAATTCCATTGAATCGACTTAGCGCTACCTGTATGTGCATGGGCGTAGAGTCATTCACTAGAGAGAGCGTGGGCAGCGTCCCACCATTGCATTCTTACTGCAATCAAAGTTTAAGTAAAGTGTGTTTACTCAAGTGCCATTGCTTAAAGGCAACAGGTTTGGAGGAATGCAGAGACAAAAGCGGGGGATGGGTTTCTTGGAGTACAGAATACTTTGGTGTTAATGTTCTGTTCCCTGTGGATACATCATTTGTTGCTCTTTAAGGAGAGAAATACCGAGGCCTGGTAAAGTCACATTTGTTCAGATGTAAAAGTTGCCTTTATACCACCCTCAGTGACACCTCCTAGCTACAACCAGAGGCAACTGGTAAGAACCTATGACTGCTCACTTCTCTGGAGAACTTGTCTAAGAGCTTACCAACAAAGAACTGATGTGAAGATATAGTTAAGTACCTGCTCACTTGCTTCCATGTTGTCCTTCTTGCTCACACGCCATAGCTTCCCAGCGGAATCACGCTGAGGGTGGACTCTAGTTGAGATCACAGCTCTATTTTTTCTGCTCCTTCCCACTCTTTTTCAAGTCTTTCCATCCTGAGAGATCTGTCCTGAATAAACCTAGTGCTTCTATGGAACCTGCCCTAAACAAAGAGATAATAAGAGGCCCACAGGAAACTGCAGCATCCTGTGTTATTTTTATTCTACTTTCAACATTGTCTCTATGTAAATGTGTCATGGAAACAGAGCTTTCAGTTGTTTCTTCTCTAAGCAGAAGCTTGCATTCTCTTAGTCTAGCATTGTGGGATGTTTCTCGGGGGTTTGTTCTCCTTGGTTATCTGCTTTCTGGTTTTCCCATGTGACTCTGTGTTGCTCTTTCAGTTGTCTATATGTTTCTTAGGAAGAGGGGGGGGTAGAGGGAAGGAAGGAAGGAAAGAAGGGAGGAAGGAAAGAAAGGAATGAGGGAGGAAGGAAGGAAGAAGAAAGCTATTTAAACTATGGTACTGGATATACAAGCAGTAAAAGAATCTGAAAGTATCAATGTGAAATTTGAACCAATGGGACAGTTCCCTTTTCTGTTTTTCTTTTTTCTTCCTTCCTTCCTTTCTTTCCTTTTCTTTTTTTCTTTTCTCTTCTTTTTTTGAACTTGAAAATGAGTGCTGAAAGCTGGACCATTCCAACAGACTGAGTCACAAACAGATTTTATAGATTAATGACAAGTTCATGGATTCTTTTTGTTGACATGTGCTATCTGTAAGCAATGGAAATGACTGCCACCTTACCTGGTAGAAAGAATGTTAGTTGATAGAGTATGGGGATCCCCAAAGATTGGAAGGGCAGGTGCAGAGGTAATATAAAGCAAAGGATGCCCATCGTCTTGTTTGGGGGCTGCTGGGGAATGGTTCTCTTATTCATTATTACAGTCGAGGCTATGGTTGAGAATCTACCTGGCTAATCAGACATCACAGTCCCTCTAATGGTATTGACTGCATGCCAGAATCACCTGTGAGGGGTTTATAAGAACCTGATATGAAGACTCCACCACAGATTAATCAAATTATAATTTCTAGAGGTAGTGCCATCTACTCTTGTCGTTCAAGAATTCCACACATAGTTGAATTTGTAGCCCAGGTTCTAAAACATAAGTCAAAAGGAACCAGAATACTTCAAGCCCTTTTGTCTGTGAACAAGACACAAATGTTTGCTATCATCATCATGGCTGAAACAAACTGAGACAGCAGTTTCCCAAGAGAAAATTGGATTATCTTTAAGAAGAGGGAAAGTAAAGAATGATAAGTGGGTTATTCAGCTGAAAATAGACAAATATCCACAGCTCACTCAGTCAAGTCAAACACTATTTGAATGCTGGCAAAGCTCTGGGATGTAACAGATGCCGAATAAATATTTACCAAATAAATGAATAAATAATGAAATCTTGAAATGGCCCATATAATTCAGACAAAAAAAAAAACCTCACTTTTCGTGTTAGTCAAGAAACGCTACTCTCTATCACTGATGAAAAATGCACCTTTATTAGGAAAGAATGAAAAAAGAAATGGAAAAGATAGAAATACACTAGTCAGGAATTATTGTTGACTGAGGTTTCTGTTCCACCAGGTCCCACATCCATTTAGTCCCAAATAAACACACAAAGGTCTGCATTAATTATAAACTGGTTGGCCTAGTAGCTCTGGCTTCTTATTATCTCTTATAACTTATATTAGACCATAATTCTTGCCTGTCTTAGCCATGTGGCTTGGTACCTTTTTTGGTGGGGCAGTCACATCTGGCTTCCTCTGTGCCTGGGTGACAGCTGGAGACTGCCTCTTTCTCTTCCCAGAATTCTCCTGTTCTCATTGCCCCATTTACACTTCCTGACTGGCCAATCCGCATTTTATTAAACAAGTACAAGAAACAAATCTTTATAGGGTAAAACCATTATCCCACAGCAAATTATTAAGTACATTTTGTAGTGTTTTAGGTTTTTGACAGATGAAGTGACCCCTAATCTTTTGCCTGTCCTTGTGATTAATGGTTAGAGTCTGCCCATGTCAGCTGACTATAGTGTTCTTTTTGTTTGTTATCACTGTATATCACTATAACATTATGACTATAACAGTCTTCCAGGGCACTGTGGCATGGTGGCCTTACACATGGTTCCCAAAGTCCAACCTTTCTTTCTCTCCCAAAGCAAGCAGCAAATAGATAAGTTGGCTCTGTCTTCTGAGGTCCAGGACACAGACAATGCCATGGGTCTTTTGACTTACTATCTTATTAAGTACAAGGAGAACAGAATCGGAAACTACTCAAAGACTTAAAAACAAGAATATTTGGGAAAAGCTTACTGTAATGGTTTGTGGTCCTCTACGAGCATGTTGGAAATCATGTCAGTCAGAATGTTCCAAATTTGCAAAGGCAAACAGAGAGAATGCTGAGCAGTTCATTAGAGCATCCTTCCTTGGGATGAGAGAGAGAACAGTGTAATGAGAGAATGAAAAGGTGAACCCCCGCTTGCTTCATCTTGAAGCCCATAAGGGGCAGGCAGACCTTTGTTGTCCACTCTGTATAGGTCCTGCTGAGGTACACTGGGAAGGGCACCCAAATTCCAGTTGGTCAAAAAAAGTGATACTAACCGATCTGTGGAAATCCATCAAGCTAGAGATGAGGCGAAATTATCAAAACTTGTACTCAATGAGAAGGACTCACTGGAGTAGAAGGCAGGGGCTTAGCACACTGCTAAGATATGAGTATACTGTATTGAATATATCTATTTGAGGAGAAAACAAAGCTGCTGGAAACTAAGTTAGTAAAAGGAAAGGCCAAGTATGTGAACTTGGCAAGCTCAGTGTCTACAAAAAACCAAAAAAAAAAAAAAAAAATGCCAGGGAATAAAGGCACAGGATAGGCAGTGACTATAAATGTCAGTAATGGAAACTACAAAAGAAAGGGACTGTCAAAGAAAAGAGTAAAAATTAAAAAGAGCAGTTTCTAGAATTAATGAAGACCTGAACTCACAAATTTCAAATGTCCACCATGATTCAAACTGAATAAAATACAGACGAACACATACCTACAGGTGCATTGTGGAAAACTTGTCCTCTAAAAATGGCAAACATTTTCTAAGCCTGAAGACCAATCAATGTAAAACATCATCATCAACGAGAGAGGGAAGAGTTTGTTTACATAACATCAACTTAAAGCCAGCCTAGATATCATTCATCTAGTAAGGCGAACAGAAGGGATTTGAGGAGAGAAAGTAATTAGGAATCTATTTGAAAAAAACTCTCAGAACTTATTGAGAAACATGCTGGGAAGATAGCATTCTGAATGTTAAAATGTTGCTGGCCTTCCCTGTCAAAACCCTATTCCTTTAAGAGATAAGCTCCACCCACTCTCCCCTCTTTCCCCCCTCCCCATCCCCCTTTGTGCTTCTGAAGGGGCAGCATCCTGTCTCTCCCCCTTCTCTTTTCTCTCTTCTTTCCTCTCTCTCTGTCCCTCCATTTCTCTCTCTCCCCCATACCTCCTTACCCTTATACCCTCCCAATACCTCTCCATACAAAAGCTCTCCCTGCATGGCATATCTTCCGTCCCTTACCAGCTGCTGTCCTCCACATCAGTAGGTTCACTTCCGCTGTAAATCATAACACTGACAGTAAATGGAAAAACTGAGAAATATAAAAACTGTAATGATGACTCGCATAACAAGCCTGCTGTGTAGGGGGGATGGTAGGAAGGGAGAGGTATGGTATATGGCTCTTTCATCTAGCCTTGGAGAAGTGATCACGAAGGGGTAGTAAAGCACTTCTCCTCCTCCTTAGTGAAATTAAGGAAGGAGGGGAGGAGGGTGTAAGTAGACTTTCTTTAATCTCATGTTTTTGGACACAGTAAAGTGGTAAGCAAGTAGTGATACTCTCTTTTAGGGTGGTGAACTGTTCTTTTGAAATATTATTTGTGTGTTGGGGAAATCGAGGATTATGCATGTACCATGGCAAGCATGTAGACGTCAGAAGACAGCTTACTGAAGTTTCTTCTCTACTTCACTAATGTGGGCATAGGGGATAAGACACAGGGAGTCGGGCTTCATGCTATGAGCCTTTACCCGAAGAACCATCTTGCTAGCTATGTGATCTCTTCTTTGATGAAGAGCAGATGATTACTATCTAATTATTTAGACTAAGAGTATACAAAATAATCTGAATGCCAAAGAGGAATGGATAATCCAATTTCTGCAAAAGGGGAAAGAGAATAAACAAGAAAAATAGAACAATGAAAAAGATAAAAATGACAAGTGTTGCAATACATCTGAAATAAAATAAAAGCAACATTTTAGAATCCATCAGTCACTGAATAAAATATAAAACCAAAATCCCTGTCATAAAAGCGACAGGCAATATATCTCTTAACAAAGAAGAGCCAGATATCATTTGCAAATAATATTTAAAATAACAAATGAATACAGAATGAGGAAAATTAAAACAAAATAAAAGTAAATATATTAACATCAGCAAAATGGAAGTCAAGGGTCCTAGACAGGGCTAAATAGGACTATACAGTGATATGACACAGGTATAGACGGAAAGCCACAGGTGTTGTGAGGCAATCCCAGAGCTGCTCAAAGCTAAAAGCAAATGAAATTTGTCAAAACAAAATCAAGCTAGAAGCATTTGTGTATTTCTTTCAGAACTGAAAACAAAAAGAAAAAGAAAAGACCTGAAAACATAGGCAGTAAGTTGATATATTCAACACTTTAACCTTTGAATGTGGATGGGAAATATTGCTGGAACTTAGAAACAGTAACAACAGCCTCTGCACACACGTTGCATCACAGAGGATAAAAGGCAGGCTGCACACACTAGGCCATTGCTGTTCTGTACCTTTGAGATACCCATCTTCAGCCTATTTCCGTAGTTTTAATTTTTTAAGTGTTGGTTACTTATATGGCCACTGGAGGTGTAAGGAACCTATATAAATATGGAAGTGGACATTTTTTTATAAGCTTCATTGTCTGGTCATAAGCCAATAAAATTAGAATAAAGTAAATAGCAACAAAAAACAAACATAATGATTGACAATAAAGAAGCACACAGCAAGACAATCTTTGATCAAAAAGGAAATTAAAATCTGTCAAGGAGGCAATAAAAAACAACAGCCCCAGACAAAGGCTGAGAACACATAAAAGCTTTATTCAGAAATGTACAGCCTTAATAACTTTCATCATTACAGAGAAAGTTGCCTGGGGATGTAATGTTTCATATTGATACAAATATGAGAAGCAAAATTAAATAATAGTTAAGGAAATGGAAATTTTAAATATTTCAAATGGGGGAAAGCAGAAGAGGAAATGACTCTAAAAGGTAGGTTTTGAAAGCACCAATAACACAAATATATAAAAAAACACAATTTATGATTTTGATAAAGAACAAAGAACAAACCCACGAAAGGTGGAATCAGGAACAGATGAAAATCATGGCCTTGGATGCAAAGGAGCTAAAGGAAACCACGAGAGAAAATGCCACTCCACACTGTAGTAAAATGGAGAGGAATAGTTGTATTTTTTGTTCTTAGCAAAATATTGCCGATTTACAAATTATCTCAGTTTCTACCTATTTCATATATACTTATTTTGATCAACCACGCTCACATCCTTGTTCTCTGTCTTTAGCTGGAGAAGTTTTCCTTAAGTCATGAATAATTTCAGAGGCCAGGCACAACACTCCATCCTTGAGAATCTAAGACAGAGGAACCAAGAGTTTAGAGCCAGGCTGCATAGGGAGAGAGGGAGAGAAAGAGAGAGGCAAGGGAAGTGCCATAACAGGCTCAGTGTGTCTAATGATTGTTGATTCCAGCTCAGAGTCAATGAATTTGGGCTTGATCCTTTCTTCTCATTGCTCTATTTCCAACATTCTTGGGCTATCTTCCACATGTGAGCTATGTAGGCCATGTATGGCAGCGCTCTTGTTTCTTTTAATATTAAAAAAACATTTCTACATTCACTAGAGTATAACCTGATAAGGTTTAATTTTTCTAGTTAAAAAGTGAGGTTTTTTTTTCAAATTTTAGATTATTAGCAAATTGTTTCTGCTTCAGGCAACAGTTTTAAATAAAAAGTAAAATGAACTGTTTTGACAAACCAGTTGAAAGGAAGTTTTAATTATCAAAGGCATTTGACACAGCCCATAATGCAGCTACTGTGTTATCTTTCTGTAGCTGTCACCAAAATTTCTGAGAGAGAAAAAAAATTATAGCAAGGAAAACTTATTTTGGCTCATCATTTCAGCCTATTGTGATGGAGGACATGCTATGTTCAGCAGCTCACATCAGGTTGACCATGAAATGGAAAGAGCAATGATGAGCTGGCTGATTTTTCTCATTTCATCCCTTTATTCTACCTAATCCATTGAGTGACTCATCTTAAATTCTTTGCAATTACTTCCCCACTTAGTTCATTCTTTCTGTGATGGAAATGCCATCATACACATATCTAGCATATTCTACCAATATCCTAGGCATGTCTCAATCCAGTCTAGTGATAGCTGAAATTAATCATCAGAAGTTCAGGACTTGGGCTCAGAAGATGGTTCAGTGATGAAGTGTTTGACATACAAGAGTGTTATCAGATCTCCAGAACCCGTGAAACAAAGATAGCAGGTCCCTTTACACTACCTTAAATGGTGAGTTCTGAGTCCAACAACTAATCTAGCCTCATTGTATAATGTAGGGAGGAACCATGCATGTCTGGAGTAGGCATTATTTGTGCCTACTCTTAAGTACTTTCTTGGCCCAGATCTTTTAAAGTCCTCTTCTTCTTCCACATCAGGCGTTCATTTCTATGATGCTGCTTTATTAATCCTGCTTCAACTTGACCTCCACAATCAGGTGCCATGTTTCCCAAGCAGAACACCAAAGTTTCCTCACTTAACTGTCCCATGACCTCTGCTATGTAGGTTGGAGGTGATTTTGAACATGTTTCTCAAATATGTCTTTACTGGGAGTTTCTCTCCAAGCCTCTTATTCTTTTTGTTTTCTTTAGTTGGAGGTGATGGGGTGAGAGCTAATCCATTGCTATCCTGCCTTTGTTGTTGGTTGAGTTCATCTAAAACCAAAAATAATGGGTATACAAAATTAGTTAGGAAGGCAATCCCAAGAAACAGACTGGAAAGAGGGCAAGGAAAGAGAATAATAGTAGTCCAAGATATGGGTTTTCAATCTAGTTCCCACTGAAGGTTCTGGGAGTCAGAGTATCTTTGATCTCAGAATTGTCCCCCATGGGGAGCACATACAGGGGCACATACATCTCTGTGTATAAATGTTAGTTTGTGCAGCTTATCAACCAATGATTGAGAGCTGTTTTAGGCAGAAGGCAGTTGATTCCTTGATCCTCTCAGCCTGCTGTGAGAACTTCTAGGAAGAACAGATTCTAGGAGCCAAAGGAACCATCAGGCAAGGAAGAAAGATTATTTCTTAGAGAGTGTTGAGGGTCAAGTAATGAGGTGACTACTCTTTGGCTTGTATTGTACTTGATCTATGTAGATTGTGGGGAAAGCTATATCAAACCCAAAATAATAGGAAGCACTGAGTTTAAAACTCTGTTCCAGATGCACGACCCTCAAAACATCCTTTTAGTTTGATTTTTTTGCAATGAGTTTATTCCTCTAGCCAGTTTCTCTTACATCTTTGTTAACATCTGTATCTATATTGCTCCCTCCTTATTGTTTACACAGCTTTAATTCTCATGTTACAGTCCATCAGTCTCTTGGCCTTCACCTATGCTCTCCAGGACCATAAGTCCTCTTTAGTTATTATATTTTCTTCTCTGCTGATGTCTTTGCATCTGCTGCGAGTCTAACCCACGTCATAGCTTGGGTATTTCTTGAATAATTTAATTAATAAGTAAGGTTCATTATTCTTTATAATCAGATACCTAGGATATTTTCCGTGACAATCACAGATGTAAAGTATCATTGTATTTTCTCTCAGCTCACTATAAGATACAGGCTATCATTACTTGAACATGTGTATTAGTTTTGACCAGTAGTTTATTATGGGAGAACTGTGACATGACACCTTACATTTGTCACAGTCATGCTGATTCCTGCAACTCCTAAGCCTATCGCTTTATATTTGATAGGCTACATTACTATGAGTTTCATGCATTATTCTCTAGAAATGATTAAAGAATAGAATTTCTCTCTCCTCCTTCCTTTTCTTCTTCCCATATTCCTTCTCTTTCAGGACATATATAAATATGGTAGTTAAATAACACTCTCAGTTATTTTCCTTTCTCTGCCAAGATTTTGATTTCTCTGTCAACATTGCCTCTAAATATCATTGCTTCTAGTATGCCTTGAGATAACTTCTCAAGCAAAATGCATATATTAGAATTACACAGGTTGGTGAATTTTTACATAGGAACTCTTGGGTGGCCACAATGTCTTCCTCATTTAGGGGAGCCCAGTGCTGCCCTGTCTACCTTTTCATGCTGAAACTCTTCCAGAAGAACTTATGATAATCCCTAAGGATTTTTTCTCATCCAGAATTACTGTCCAGAGTGTGCAGTCCCCAAAAGTCACCTCTGTCCTATAGAAAGCCAATTTCTTGTCTCTATTCAGGTTATTTATTCTCATTGGTGCTAGTATCAATTTCAGTTGAATGGGACCAGTATACTTCAAACTACCATCCATTGTATCCTTTATGAAATCAGTCCACTTGTTCTGTGTACTTTCTTCGAGGGTGTAGAAAAATTCACTTGAAAGATCCTTTATAAATGGTATTTATTCTGCCCTTCCTGATGCTACACTATAGAATATTATTTTAAGATGTGTTGTAATTGTTTTTGCTGTGGAACAGTTTTTAATGATGCAAATATGTATTGCATTCTTTTATGTTCCATTTTGGGTTTTTTTTCTGTGAAGCTGTGTTACTGTGCCTGTCTAAAACACCAGATGGACTAATAAAGACCTGAACAGCCAATAGCAAGGCAGAAGAAAGGATAGGTGGGTCTAGTAGACAGAATAAATAGAAGGAGAAATTTGGGAGGAGAAGATTTAGATGCAAGAAAAGGGGCCGGCCACCCAGCTACACAATCTGCAATAGAATTAGAAGAAAAGAAAGGTATATAAAGCCCGGAGGTAAAGATAGATGGGATAAATTAAGAAAAGCTGGCTATAAACAAGTCAAGCTAAGGTCAGGCACTTATCAGAAAGAATAAGCTTCCATGTGTAACTTGTTTGGGAGCTGGGTGGGCAGGCTCCCAAAGGAGTAAACAGCAAAAAGAGCAGAAAACAACCAACTACATGTTTAGTGTGCCAATGTGGGATTTGAATTTTCATGCAGAGCCTGAGAAAGCTGAGGGGAAAAAAAGAAAGAAAAAGGACACCTCTCCTTTAAGAGGCACTGCTGTTCATCCTTTAGTGCTAAATATAAATGCCAAGCTGAGTAAAAAACTGTCATGGCAAAGCAGGTACCAGCTTCCTACAGCTAGGAAGGTTGAATACGGTTCCTGGTTATGTACTTCCAAATGGGTTGGGAGCGTTGGGCTTGGCTCTCAGGAACTGAGAAGCTGGCAGAGTCAGCCACTAGAGCAGGAGGACCCACTGTAGTTTAGCTGTTTAAAATTTACTTACATGCTCAAAAAATTATAAAAGATACACAGAAAAGAGAGGTTCAGATGAAAAAAGCCTCTAAACAGGTTCCAGTGTCTTTCACATGGTGTGTAGGATTAAGAAAGAAAGAAAAAGGGTATGGACAGTCATAGAAAGAAATGAATAGTTTACAAAATAATCGTAAAATCTTTTAAGAGAGAGTAAAAGTGGTACAAAAGAAAAATGCCACATAAAGTGGGAAACACACAGGGAGTCTGGATCCTACATAGTATTGTGCTGATGTTGAAATTTTTGAATACTGTTGAGTAAAACACAACTTCTGGGAGACATGGGATTGTGAGCAGGACTGCTGTAGGACAAAGGTCTTGTACCCTGTTGTTTGTATTGTTTTAATAATGTGCCAACTGAGCAGTAGCCAGGCAGGAAGTATAGGCAGGGTGAACAGGCAGGAAGTAGAGGTAGGGTGACAAGAACAGCAGAATTCTGGAAAGAGGAAAGAGTCAGTCTGCAGTCATCACAGAGGAAGCAAGATGAGAACACCTTACTGATTAAAGGTACCAAACCGTGGCTAAAGCAGACAAAAATTATGGGCTACTTTAAAATATAAGAGTTAATAAGAAGCCTGAGCTAATAGGCCAACCAGCTTATAATTAATGTAGACCTCTGTGTGTTTCATTGGGACTGAACAGCTGCAGGACCTGGCTGGATAGAAATCTCTGTCAACACAGAACTGCTAAATTGAGCCAACCTAGATACTTTGGGGCTATGTTAACTTCATAAAAGAAGTAAAAAATATATATTTGTCAAATAGAAATCAAAAATGTTTTTGAGTTTTGTTCCCATGAAAGACAAGAGTCTGTGGATTCCTTCAAAGATGAGATGAGACAGGTTTGATCAGGGGAGATTTTCTGAATCTTAGCAGGTTATATCTATCAACAAAGATTACTGCTGTTCTTTCCAGGACTTGGCCTTTATCTCAATTTTTTTAGGGATCCCTAAAGACAACAGAAATTGGAACTCACATTCCCAAGGGTATGGGTTGTCTTTAGTTATTTGGTTGGTCATGGATGTTTGGTGTAGAGGAATAAAGGAATATAGGATTGCCGGGCAGTGGTGGCGCACGCCTTTAATCCCAGCACTCGGGAGGCAGAGGCAGGCGGATCTCTGTGAGTTCGAGACCAGCCTCGTCTACAAGAGCTAGTTCCAGGACAGGCTCCAAAACCACAGAGAAACCCTGACTCGAAAAACCAAAAAAAAAAAAAAAAAAGAGGAATATAGGATTAAAAGACAACTATTAATCTCAGAATTTTGCATTGGCATGAATTTTGGTATAGTGGCACAAATTTAAAATTAATTTTGTTGCAATATATATATTTCTATTCTTGTTTGGGGTTTGTGCTTATGCAGCTGACAGAATAATCTTTCAAGATTCCTGCTTCATTGATAAGTCTGCCACATACTCTAGGCCTATTGACTGAACATGAATGCCACAATGGTGCAGAAGAACTTTGAGTAACAATTCAGTCAGATGTATCTGTAATTTCTAGAGTTTTGGATGATGCTTATAATGTATTTCCTGTTTGCACAGATAATATTAGATCCTTCTGATACCTTTGATGAACCGGAAGACTCTATAGTTATAGTTGCAGTTTTCCTTAGTTATTATAGGAAAAAAAATAGGTATAAAACTTTGGAATCATTAAGGTAAGATAGATAACATAATATTCTCTTTGAATTTGTTCAATACAAATGAACTGAATATTGTAAATGTAATTCTTATTTGATAATATTTCTTGTATATAGTCATACTATGCTAAAGTTAAATCCTTTCATTTTATTTAGAAAAAATGTTGAAGAATATTATTTCAAGTTTATGCTGTCAATGAGTTGTTTAATGATGCAAAAAAATGTGTTGCATTCTTTTATATTGCATTTGTTTAACTCTGTGAAGCTGTGTTACTGTGCCTGTCTAAAACACCTGATTGATCTAATAAGGAGCCAAATAGCTAACAGCAAGGCAGGAAAAAAGGACAGGTGGGGCAGGCATCAGAGAGAGTAAATAGAAGGAGAAACCTGGGAGAAGATCCAGGAGCAAGAGAAGAAGAAGCCAGCCTTTGAGCTACACAAGCAGCAATGGAGTAAGAAATAAAGAAAAGTTATGCAGAAATAGAGAAATATAAAAGCCCAGAGTCAAAAGATCGAGGAGATAATTTAAGAAAAATTGGCTAGAAACAAGTCAAAGTAAGGCTAAGAATTTATAAGAAATAATAAATCTCCATAATTTTTTACTTAGGAGCTAAGTTGTGGAACCCTAACAGAACATAGACTAAGAGTAAAAAAGAGAAAAACAAGCAACAAACATTTTGGTGTTTCAACATGGAGCTAGAGTAAAAGAGAAAATTAAAAACAGAGGAAGAAAAAAGAAAAAAAAAACAATTACAGAAGTAAGTTTTCTAATATCTGTCACCTGTCTCTACCATGCTAACCATGCTATACCCCTTTGCACAGGATGGTGCCTGGTCCTGCTCAGGCAGTATTATTGATATATTTATTTTTTTATTTTTTATTCAAAAATTTCCACTTCCTTCCCTCCTCCTATTCCCCCACTCAAACTTCTCCCTCCCCCTGCACTCTTAAGAGAGGGCAGGGTACTCTGCCCTGTGGGAAGTTCAAGACCTACCCCTCCATCCAGGCCTAGGAAGGTAGATTTTTGATTACTCTCTCAGTTAATATGAAATAAATCTCTGTTTCACTTACATTTTGATACTTTTGGCTTCTTCCTAATATTTGAATTTAGGCAACTATATTTCAATACCCTAATTTAATAAAGTTCATTATATAGGTAGTGGTACAATTTTATGAAAATATTTACACTTCACAAATACTGGATTGTTCCCAGATCTCGCAGGAAGATTAATAATACAACTTGAGTTCATTTTGGGCTAATTAAAGTTATGCACTTATCCTGAAGTCCTACTGTGTCCTCTACCTGCTTTAAGTTTAGCCTGCCTTAATCTTGAATCATTTGCTCTTCCATGCCCCTAAGTCAGAATAAATGTATGTTTGTGTGGTGGTAATAATTTGCTGGAAAGAGCCAACAGGTTGTAAGCAACCTTACAGAACAAATATCCACTATAAGTGTTGAAAAAAAGTGAGTATAGTTTGATAAAATTTCTTTGCAGTTGTGTTTGCTAATGTGGGTCAGTAAGAGGCCTTCTCTCATAAAGCTATGCTAAAGATTGCTTTAACGTGCCCTTCATTTCTTGCCCATGTAGTGTTTTCTGTACTGTTCAATAAATATGAAGTAAAGTTCTCTGATAGGGACAATCAGAATCAGGCACAGACACATACATCAGACAGATTACAGCAACTACAAATTACAAACAGAAAATATAGGGAAAGAAGCTTCAAAATTGTGCTTAATCTTAGTCAAGTTAATCTAAGATGAATCGCTTTGTTTTCATTAGTCAATGCAGTGTCTCTACATCTTATGTCCTCTGACATTATGTATAATGTGTTAACTAATGTGGTTATAGACTACAAGTGTGGGGTAGATGAGGAGGTAAATATATAAAGAATTTGGACAACTAATGTATCATTCTGTGTTTATTGTTGTTTACAGTGCTACTCTGCTATTGGCCGTTCCATCTCATGAATCTCTTCCCTTGGCTACATCTGTTCTTTAGAGCAAGTGTTCATCTTTACAAAGATGTAACAAACAAGATGCTTTTCCTTTTTCCCCTGACCCACACAAATGCCATGCCAACAGCACATTTCAGGGACCCCCCACCCCACCCTCTAATTCTGAGTCTCACCATTCTGTTTCTCTGTAATTTGCACAGGATACTCTGTTTTAAAAGACAGTGTAATCTGCTTTAAATCGAAGTAGTTCTATACTTACTGTGGCATTCTTTGCGTAAGTCACATTTACACCTGTTTTTATCTGGAAGGTTTTATTGTCCATAGCTCTGAGCTTCAGCAGTGACCAGTGTGTCAGCTCAGGAATCTCCCGACCTTCTATCCTACAGAGATTCAGAGATCATCTTCTCCTGAAAGTCCCAGTTCTATATTTTTACTTACTAAGAACTTCTGCTCTAAATGTTCTCACGCCATAACTGAACGGTATTTTCCTTTCTGGAAACAAAAGGAACACATTTCTCTATTAATTTCATAAACCAAAGTTTTAAAAACATTTTTGGATTTGGCATGTTCTTTACATGGCTTCTAGGTTATTGCTGCTACATGATTGAACCATGAATTTGTGATGTGTCTCTGATATGACTACCTAACTTTTAGAACTATGCTTCTCTGCCCATACGATATATTCTTGCAATGTAATTCCTCATTTCCCACAATCAAGTCGGAGGTTAGAAGGAGAAGAAACTAAGTCAGAAAGTAATCATGTATTATTCTAAAATTTAGGTGAAACTACAGGAAATCACATTATTGAATCTTGGTAGTGTAATTTCTTGTTTCTATTTCTATAGCCAACCTTTCCATACATATTCTATGCCTCAAGGAACAAATCTATAAATGGTCCCACATGGTAAGAAAGTGTACCATTTGTTACCACAGAATTACTAAATGATCACTGTGTATGTGTCTACCTCCACTTCTCATCATAGTTAGATGCTCACTGTTACTTTCTGGCCACAAGACTAACCTGAACTAAATGTTTCAACTCTAGGGATCATTCTCAAACTAGATTCTACAAAGTTGTGAGCCACCCGCCCACAAAAAAGAATATTTTATGGAAAAATGAAAGGCAAGGAAGGTGAAAGATGACTATGTGAACCTCCAGGTGCTTTATCAACAGTTCATTCAATGTGCCTTTGTTTTTCTCTGTCCTAAATATGGGATTTTTGACAAAATACACACAGAAAGCAAATTCCACTGATAAGTTTTAAAAGCTTTAATAGGGCAGGGTGCTTCATGTTGTAATCCCATCACTGGAGTGCTAGAGGCAAAGGATCGGGAGGTCAAGATTAGTGTTACTATATTGAGTCTGATACCAGCCTAAAAGATATCCTGTCTGAAGACAAAGAAAAAAATTATAACCAAACATACAGTTGAAGCCTTGCTTATGATAAACTGTGACACGGAGGACTAGAAAATGGTTCAGTAACCACTGGCCACTTTTCCCGAGGACCCTGGGTTGATTCCCAGTACTGACGTGGCAACTCACAACTGTCTTTAACTCTAGTTCTAGAGTATCCAAAACAATTTCCTGGCCTCTCTGGGGCACTGCACAATATTATGCATAGCCATACATGCAGGCAACATACTCATACACATCAAAATTTAACAGAAGTATTTATATTTTTAGCAAGCTCTCTAATTCATAGTGAATCGAATACTGATACAGAACAATATAATTGTGTTTTTCTTTAATCCCTCCCAATTAGTATGTCAAATCACTTCTTTCCCACCCTTTCACTTCAGAATTTGATTGTCAGGGTTCCAAATCTTATTTTTTTTTCTTTTCCTTAGTAAATTATTTAAGACTATTACTTCATGCCAGGTAACTAGACTGGGAGGGCATACGTGCCAGCCATGGCTGGAAGATCTGGGTAAGTCTCCCACCCACGGAGCACATTGGAAATTGCATGCCAAAGTCCATAATTATTATGAAATTTGTCCCAGCTTGAGCATAAGACTCATAGGTGACTCTCAACTGACAGTGACAGGGAGATGATTCAAGCTAGTGGGGAGGACACATTTGACTATAGCCTCTCTAATCCCATGGCAGAAACAAGAACCTAAACATCTACATGCCCAACTTACTGCTCTCCTGCTTCAATATGCTACATAGAATAAGTTGTCATAGGACCACCTTCTGAATGCTATGAATATGTTTTATTACTATTGGTTAATAAAGAAGCTGCTTTGGGCCTATGGCAGGGCACAATATAGCCAGGCGGGAAATCTGATATAGAGAGAGAGAAAGAGAGAGAGATAAGAGAGAGAGAAAGAGAGAGAGAGAGAGAGAGAGAGAGAAGATAGAGTCAGAGAGATGCTATGTAGTTGTCAGAGGAGAAAGACGCCCATGTGCAGATACCAGTAAACCATGAGCCTCGTGGTAAAATATAAAATAATAGATATGGGTTGATCTAAGATATAAGAGCTAGCTAGAAATACACTTAAGCTATTGGCCAAATAGTATTGCAATTAATATAGTTTCAGTGTGATTGTTTTGGGTCTGGGCGTCTGGGAACAGTCTCCGCCTGCAATAAGTGGCATCGTTGCTATCCCACACACTTTCTACAACAGGTCTTTCTAAACATCATCATTTACCGCCTCCTAAACATGAATATTAGAGGTATTTATAGGCTGTACGGAAAGTATTTCAACGTTCCTTGAAAAACTGATCTGAATCCTGTAATCAAACAACGATCAAGTGACCAAAAATAGTTCCTTGCTATTAAAAAAGAAAAATGGCTAAAACAGACCGTTTATCATTAGCCAGACTGTAATAAATCTTATTTTTTAATTGAAGATGTGTTTGCCATGGTTATTAAACTTAATTTGGTGCCTATTGATTTGTAAAGTAAATGAAGAATCACTCTGCACGCCTTGTCAGCCGAGTGCAAGCAAGATGAACTCACTCGAGATCTATTTGAACAGGTGCACGCAGGCATTTTCTGCCAAGGAGATGGATTTGCCAGTTGGAACTAGAGGGTGTGTTGTGTTCATTGGGTTTTGTATTCAGCTCACAAGGGCATATGGGTTTCTTGGAGGCGGATCGTGGGGGTGAGATGGCTGTGGAGGAAGGCTGAGTCACATAGATGCACACCCACACACTCACATAGAGCAACATCCAGGGATGAATCAGGTGCCACCTCAGAAGACCTCCATCCCACTTCCATATTTTTAGTCATAGCTTCTGCTGAGCACAGAAAGGCAGAGTTATTCCCTCTAATCTGCTTCAAATGGAGCAGCAAATTCTAACGAGACTGGAAGGGCGGCCATAAAACATTCCTTTGTGAAGGGCTTCATTATGAGTACATACCAAAAAATAGGAGGCTTGTTTGAATGAAGTTTTAAACTTTTGCTTATAACAAAATATTTTTTTTTCAAGACAGGGTTTCTCTGTAGCTTTGGTGCCTGTCCCAGAACTAGGTCGTGTAGACCAGGCTGGCCTCAAACTCCCAGAGATCCACCTGCCTCTGCCTCCCGAGTGCTGGGATTAAAGGCATGCGCCACCACCGCCCGGCCACAACAACAACAAAATATTTTTAAATGCAAGTATATATTTAGTTTCAGGATGAAATGGAATGTTACTCTAATTTTTAAGTTCTTCCCAAAGTTTTCAATTTATAAAATGGTAGAGTGAAGTTTCAGATTTTCGCTCAACCTATAAGAATGAATACATATCACAGCATACACTACATCTGGGGTATGCCATAAAGAACTGTGCCCAACTCCAGAATTAGGAGTGTCAAGTGTTCAAATTACAGAACCGATTTGTCTCTGGTAGCCACTGAAAACTAAATGAGCATTAAGGCTTTGTGTTACAGAACCAGTGAATGACATGGCACAGGATAAAAGACAGCACAGATTACAGCCATTAATGGTTATAAAAGCAATTTATAATATAATTGTATTAATCCTTTGAGTATAAAAAAGAAAAATTCTCACCATAAAAAGGAAAAGCAATATTCATATTTTAGTGTCTCTATGTCCCAACTTACTACTTTTGCTTTGAAATATTTATAAATACATATGTGCATGTGCAAATTCAGTTTAAATCTTAAGCACTGGGCTCTGATGGCAGATTGCCTGTTTTCATAACCTGGCCCCAGAGTCACAATGTGTAGGCAATTGACTGTGACTCTCTACGCCTTAAGAGCACCTTCTGTAAATTGGAGCAAATAATGGTTGGAATTGATGAGGTGGTTAGGTCAATTCCATGATGAGGAACAGATAATGCACTTAGTAAGTCCCCGGCACAACAGAAGCTCCACGTGAGCATGAGCAACAGTGCTAATTGTGATGATTATTGTGTGTGTGTCTGTTTCTGGAGAGAAAATCAATGCCCAAGGAACAAAAGATAGCGTGCTACCATTTAATTCTGAACAAGCACTTTGGTTTCATATTCAAGCATACAACTTTAATGAGCCAATCAAGACCTATGGAAAATCGCTTGCTTCTCCATAGGATCAGTCTCACAGTATGTTCTAGGTTTCCTCTTGTGCATCCCTAACTCACCATGTATAGAGGTGTCTGTCATCACTGTCAGACCACTTTAATTCATTTTGCTTTATTTTGGCTATTTATGCAAGTATATTTATTATTCTGTAGTTCTGAAATTTTTTTTTCATTCTTACTAGTAAATTTTTTTTTCTCTAACTCCTAAGTTGGTTTGGCATTATTTTCTAGTCACAGTATTTTTATGATTGGAGAAAATTTGTAAACTTTATGATATTATACTTCCCCATGCAAAATTTGGGACATATCTCTATTTATTCAATCCTAACTTGCCTTAAGATTGTGTGTTTTTATTTTTTTGAGAATGTTTGTATATATTTTGTTTATGTTTTGCTTGTTGCTGTTTATAACTATATTGTCAGTACCTTGTTTTTCCTCATTTCACTTTCTCCCTGGTTATTTTTGTTATATGAAACAGTAGTAGATTTTTTGCAAATTATAATTTGCATCTAGTAAATTACTAGTTCTTTGAAAAGTTTAAGGTTTATTCACCAATATTTTTAGATATCTGAGGTTAATATCAAATCACATACAAATCCCCTCTATAGCAGTGGTTCACTAATAGTTTATATTTCCTGTTTTAATTTCTTCTCTTGGAAATTCTTTCCACAGAGGTCAATTAAGGAGTCCATTTTTTGTTTCTTTTTTTCAGTTCTTTGGGAAGCACCATGTACTTTCCTACTAAGTGAAATGAGGGTCAGTAAGAGAGTTCAGCTGGTGAAATCCTTGCTGCACAAGTCTGAGGATGTCAGACACATCCCTAGAATCCACAGTGGAGGGACAGAATCAACTCCTCAAAATTGTCCTCGGACCCCCATATGTGTGTACATACACACACACACACACACACACACACACACACACACACACAAACACACTAATGATGATGATTAAAACAAGAGAAATGAATACCAACATTATTAGTTTGATACAAATACTTGAAACTCATTTTGCTTTTACTTTTTTTTTGTTTGTTTGTTTGCTTTTTTTGTTTTTTTTTGAGACAGGGTTTCGGGGAGTAGTTTTGGAGCCTGTGCTGGCACTCGCACTATATATAGACAACCCTGGCCTTGAACTCACAGAGATCCACCTGCTTCTGCCTCTTGAGTGCTAGGAATAAAGGCATGTGCCACCATCACCTGACCTGAAACTCATTTTAAAGGAATAATTCACTACTTGTGGTCTATTGCATTAATTTCTCATCTCATCTATCTTTCTCCTTTATTAAAATTATTTTTCTCCATCATTTGATAATTGCAAACATATCTATAATATGGTAAAATCCATCACCACTCCCATGCCTCCAAAATTTCCCATATCGCCACTACTACTTTTCCCTCCCAATTCATGTTTTTTTTTTTTAACCTACTGTTCCACTAGGTGCTTTTATGTTCATAGGAGTAACACCACCAGATGAAACACGGACAGCTTATCAGAGGCCACAGCCCTGAAGAAAACTAATTTGCTTTCTCCCAACAGCCATCAACTGACAAAACTCCTCAGTAAGAGATGGGACTTCTTGAGCTCAACCCTACACCTGTGCATGCCGGCATTTTGACTGACTTGATCTGGTTCATTCAGTGTCTTCGTTAGGGTTTCTATTGCTGTGAAGAGATACCATATCATGACAACTCTTATAAGGAAAGCATTTAACTGGGGTAGCTCACTGACAGTTTCAGGGGTTCAGTCCATTATCATCACGGCAGGAAACCTGGTAGTACTCAGGCACATGAGGTGCTGGAGAAGTAGCTAAGAGTCTTATGTCTTGCAGACAATAGGAAGTCAACTGTCAGACTGGCTGGTATCCTGAGCACAGGAAACCTCACAACCCATCGCCACAATGAGTGATACACTTCCACCAACAAAGCTATACCCACTTCAGCGAGCCTCACCTCCTAATAGCGCTACTCCCTATAAGCTGATGAAAGCCAATTGCATTCACACTGCGGCATTCAGTTTCAGCCTCTGGGGGTTCTTGTGTGTAACTACCCAGTTATTTCCAGGAAACACTGTTGCACATTGATCCACAACCTCTGGTTCTTACAGTCTTCCACCCTCTCCTCCACAATGAGTGGGGGACATAATACAGATCACCCATTTAGGACTAAGCACCCACAAGATCACTCTCTCTCTCCTCTCTTTTTGAATATGATTTGAAGCAATTCTTTGAGAATTCCATGCAATGTATTTTGATCATATTGACCATCACTCCTTGCCCTCCCTCCTCCCAGATACACCCCCACCTCCACATCCATCTTCATGTCGTCTCTTTGCTTTCTCTCTGTTTTTAATTGACACACAATTATATTGCTTTCTCTCATCTCCTTCTTCCCCTTTATTGTCTGCACTCTGACCAGTTGTGAGTCTCTGTATTAATCTTCATTTACTCTAAACGGAAGGTTCCCTGGTGAGGGTTGAGAAACACACGATCTAAGGTATAAAGATAATCATTTAGAGGGTAGTTTGATGATATACCATTTATCAGAATAATAATGGTGTTCTCCCCTAGGACCGATGACATACACAGCCATGTCCCCAGAGTAGGACTCCTAATTGGTTACCCAGTACCAAGTGGATCTCTGAGATTTGAATTGCTAGCATTTGTTTACAATGGTTTTAGGATCAACGATCTGTTCTGTAGCTGAATGACTACTGGTTCTCTTTGTTTTCAACAAGTCAGGAGTACTGAAGGAGACAATGTCGTCTATGTGCTCATCTAGTCGGGACTGGTAGTACTCTGGTGCCTTGTATTGATAATTAACTAACCATAGCATCGCTGAGATTCTCAGTCTTACTAGCAAAACTTTACTTATTAGTATAATTTATTAAAATACGATAGTTCTATTAAGGCTTTAATGTGCTCATAATGTCTTTTCAAGTAAGTCAATACTCATTATAAATCTTTATTAAATTTTCCACATCCAAAATGTCAATACTTCCAGAACAGTCTTTTAAGAATGTATTGTCCCATTCTACTTTATTCTTTTTCACACTTCTATTTATGTCTTTAATGTTTTGTTCTGTTACATTATTTATTATTTCAAAAATAATTTCTTCATTGAATGCTTTCTTGATGCAATTTTATTTTAATGTCCATAACTAATTAAATGAGTCATAAATTTGCCTTAGAATATGACTGTTATACAGTGTTAATATTACCATGTTCTCTTTATCATAATTTTCTAAAGAGTTAATTCATTTTTATTTTAATTTTTGGATTTAGAATATTTTATTTAATTTAGCATATACATTAAGACTTTTTCAAGTTATTTCTAATTGTATTTTAATTTAGTATACTAATACAAACTTTAAATTTTGAATTTTGAAAATATGATAACATTTTCTTTTCCAGTGACATTCTTATGAATATATACATATTTGCATCTAAAGACAAGTGTTAGTAGCTAGTTCATTCAATAACATTAACAAAGTTATTCAAATTATTTACTTAGAATTAAATTTTTGCATAATTGGTCTGAGAAAACCTGTTATTTTAAAATTACTCGATAATTTTAAAATGCATTTTCTTATAACTTTTAATAGTTTCACATTATATGTATACAATCTGTAAGAGTTGAATATTACATTATGTAGTCAGTAGAGGCTCTGTCTCTATTCATAATAATGATGATTTCATCAGGTTCCCTTCATCTTACTTTCCACTCTGAATTTATTTATTTGATATCAATTAATACTTCTCTTGGTTGTTTTTACCTGTTTGTGTTTCCTTATATATAGTTACATATTTTTATTTTTTGGCATTTTTTACATCAACTTTCTTTCCAAACTGAGTTCCAAGGAACCAGATGCAATTGTTTCTTCAGGTTCTTAATAAGGAATAGGAGAAGAATCTCATGCAGACTCGAGCTGCAGAAAAATATTTATCAAAGTCTAAATTCTAGATACCTCACTTAAGTACAAGACAATATCCCATTTTCCCCTCTGAGATAGAATGTTATGGTATGCTATATCCTAAAAATGGTTACCTCCACATGCTATCATTGAGAAGATCTGATTAGCTCCGCTCGACATGGTCCTAGGTGGCAAAGATGGAGTATTGAACTTTACCCTCTTCCCCTTTGTCTAGATAAAGTCTCTGACAGAAAACCAGAATCACCCCTCCCCAAACAGGCCAAAAGGGAAATGATATTATTTGAGCCAGTCAGTTTCAGATGAGCAGAATTATTTCTTTGATGTGGGTTTTCTCTTAAAAATAAAAATTGAAATCTGAGCCTTGAAGATAGGTGAGCGAAATAACCTGAAATAGCCTGAGCAAATTAAACAAGCTAATCTCAGTATAAGAGTGATCTGGAGTAAATTTCTTCACGTTAATGTACCATGCCACTTACATATGTTTAGAAGTCATAACAAAGAAGAAAAAATATAAAATGGAAAAAAGTATATTCAACAAATGGTGCTGGCATAACTGAATATCAGTATGTAGAAAAATGAAAATAGATCCATATCTATCATCATGCACAAAACTCAAATCCAAATGGATTATAGACCTTAACATAAAGCCAACTACACTAAACCTCATAGAAGAGAAAGCGGGAAGTACACTTGAACACATTGGCACAGGAGATTACTTCCTAAATATAGCTCCAGTAGCACAGACAGAGAGCAACAATTAATAAATGGTACCTCCTGAAACTGAGAAGCTTCTGTAAAGCAAAGGACAGGGTTAACAAAACAACACAGGAGCCTACAAAATGGAAAATGATCTTCACCAACTCCACATTGGACAGAGGGCTGATCTCCAAAATATAAAAAAAAAACTCAAGAAATTGGTCATCAAAAGAACAAATAATCCAATTAAAAAATGGGGTACAGATCTAAATAGAAAATGCTCAACAAAGGAATCTAAAATGGCTAAAAGACACTTAAGGAAATGTTCAACATCCATAGCCATCAGAGACATGCAAATCAAAACAATTCTGAGTTTCCATCTTACACCTGTAAGAATGGCCAAGATCAAAAACAGTGATGACAACTTATGCTGGAGAGGATGTAGGGTAAAGGGAGCACTCCTCCATTGCTGGTGGGAGTGCAAACTGTCACAGCCCCTTTGGATATCAGTATGGTGATTTCTCAGAAAATCAGGAAACAACCTACCTCAAGACCCAGAAATACAACTTTGGGGTATATACCCAAAGAATGGTCAATTGTACGACAAGGACATGTGCTCTACTATGTTCATAGCAGCATAGTTTGTCATAGCCAGTACTTGGAAACAACTTAAATGCTTCTTGACTGGAATGAATAAGGAAAATATGGTACATTTACATAATGAAGTACTACACGACATCTTGAAATTTTCAGGCAAATGGATATAACTAAAATACATCACATTCAGTAAGGTAACCCAGACACAGAAAAACAAATATCATATATACTCACTCATAAGTGACTTTTAGACATAAACAAAGGAAAACCAGCTTACAGTTCACAATCCCAGAGAACCTAGACAACAATGAGGACCCTAAGAGAGATATACATGGATCTAATCTACATGGGAAGTAGTAAAAGACAAGATATCCTGAGTAAATTGGGAACATAGGAACCATGGGAGAGGGTAAAAGAGGAGGGGAGATTAAGGGAGGGGAGTAGAGAAAAATATATAGCTCAATAAAAACAATAAAAAAGAAAAAAATGAGAAAAATGAGTTGTCATAAGATCTACTTGAGAACGTTGTTAGATTTTTTTTTTTTTTTTGATTTTCGAAACAGGGTTTCTCTGTAGCTTTTGGTTCCTTTCTTGGAACTAGCTCTTGTAGACTAGGCTGGCCTCCAACTCACAGAGATCCGCCTGCCTCTGCCTCCCGAGTGCTGGGATTAAAGGCGTGCGCCACCACCACCCGGCTGCATTGTTAGAGATTTGTGTGAAAAAAAAAAATCTACCAAATTTGCTGCAATTGCCAGTACTTCATTTTTCATAGAAAGACATTATCAATAATATTTATCTAAATTGTTATTCCTTTTTTTATCACATATCCTAAAAACGTTCTCATTTAGATTGCCGAAATACTTTTCCCTCGATGCTTTCCTTAATTTTTCTTTTCAGATTATTTTAAAAGTAATTATTACCTAGTTGATAGAAAATTATCAAGGCTCTAAATAATCAAAAAGAGATTGAAAAGAAGCATCTAATTTAACTACCTACTGTCTTTGCCTCACACTCAACATAACCAAAGCTGCATTACCATTCTGAAGGTGATTCTTAACTGGATTCTAGGTGTAACCACTGTCTAGACCTAACTATTGCCTATACTCAGTGACTAATGTAAATGGGCCCACACTCTTCTGCCTTTACAATTCTGCATCTCAACTGCTTTGAGCCAGAATTTTCCATTTTTGTCAAAAAAACAAATCCTAATGGTACCTATTTCACAGGGATAGTTGAGTTTGGGGCAATTAGTGATAAACTGACTGTCTTCTGAGAGAAGCTCAATAAATGGTGAAGCTGTCTTTCAAAAATAATAACTGTTTTATAAAGCTTTAGTGAGGCTTAAGTGAAGTAATGTATATGACAAGCTTCACACCAAGTAGAAACTCTGTTAACTTTTAATTTCTGCTTTCTTTGCTCACTGTTGGAAAAAGGCCATTTAATGGGTTGAGGAGAACACTCATGTTAATGTATTTTATGAAGTATAATAGGCTGATATTTCTTTTATCCATGCTAATAATAGTGCCTTGCATAAAGACTCACTCAGATGCAGAGTTTATGGACTACATAGTAGCCAACACAACCTGATTTCCTCCCACCAGTGATAGGTGCCTGGCACTCATAAGTTGCATCCTTTGAATTTTATTCCTCTTAAAAAATCATTACTCTTTCCAGAAATAAGGACTCACACAGAAGAGGGTCTACATCTTGATTATGAGAATGGGTAGAGAATTTTAGGATTCATGTTTGTATGAATATGTACTTTAGGGAAATGTCAAGGTGTATGAGGAGGGAGGAATGTGGAGTTACTGTTTAATAGAGACAGAGTTATAGAGGAAGACAAATGTATTTTAGAGATAGATGGTGGTTGTGGCTACACAAGGTGAATGTACTGGATGCCACATTAACTAAACATCTAAAAAGGTTGGAAATGATAACTTTCCTTGTGTGGTGTAAACAGCTCGAGCATTTGGGGATTTATGTGAGGGAGGCAGAAGAAGAAAGGCATACTGTGGCTGTTGAAATCCAGGGAGTAGTGTGAAGATGTACCTCGAATGGAAGGAAATACATTGACAAAGCACAGGTGATCATTCTCATCAATGTTCCCATAGCTGCACGCCTTGCCTCAAATATAAAGACCCTTTACCATGCGTGTAAGTTGTGCATGTGGAAAGCTCATAGCTTCTCACGGGTCTCTTTGCTTCTTTGCTTCCTTGCCAGCCTTGAAATCTGGTGACTTTCAAGTGGAAGAGAGAAGAGAGAAGGGAGAAACAGGAAAAATATTTTGCTTAAAAAAAATCTGGGTGAGTGGTTTTTTTTTTATTTTTTACTTTTTGATACACCCTCACATGCCATCATGAGTATTCAGGAAAGAGGTGAAGGAGCCATTCAAAATCGAGGTAAAGAACTCATAGAAACATAGAACTAACACACAGTCATGAAGAAAGAGATAGAAACAATTTCTTATGGTTTCTAATGAAAGTGAGTGCTCTTCTGCTTTTTCCTAAGCTGTGAATGAGAGTTATTTATTCTCTGTTTATATGTCGAGATACAGATGAAAACAGACGTTTCTCTAGGCATGCCCACATGTATGACAACACTTCCAGAGCCCAGAAGTGTATTTCTCCTTCAGTCAGCCTAAGCAACATCGGCAGAAAGAGATTTCACGTTCTCTGGACTGCAGCCACCTCTCCAGTTTCTCGCTGTTACTGAGGATCTCATTGTCACAGCCAGGATTTGTCTTCACTGCCTGTGACAAGAGAGGAAATAAAATGCTGAAGATTGCCTTCCTTGTGGTCTGGCATCTCGGCATCATTAGATGCTAGGTCAGAGACCCCTGCATAATCATATCAAAGCTATCATATCAAGGATACTGACCAAGCAGTCAGTACAGCTAAAACCCCATCTTTAACCATCGCCATTTCTAACATACACCACAGTAAAATCAGGAAAACTCAGAAAGTGCTTGAAAACGGTATAGTAATAAATCCGAATTTGGAAGTTTGTCACATTCTGTTTGCATGGTTCCAGTCCTAATACCTGAAGGAGGAAATAATTTTTGACATATTAAAATCTAATATAGCTGACTAATCTATTAGTACCCTGCTTCTTCCTTCCATAGCCCATGTTTTCCTTACGTTTCCCTTGTCCTTGAAGAAAAGTCACCACTGAATTGAAAGAGAAAGATAATATTCAAGCTCTCAATTTAAAAATAGAGATATAAAATACCTTCCTTTTCCTTTGTTGTTGTCTCTTGGTATTCTTCTTCTGTTTTGCTTTTGTGTTTGAGACAAGGTCTCACCATATAGCTCTGGGTGGCCTAGAACTCACTATGTAGAACAGACCAGCCTCATATTCACAGGGAAACTAGGAAAAAATCTTGGGGGGAAAGGTACCAATTTATGAATTAAAATATAAAAATAATTTCTTTTTTTAAAAAAATCAGAAAACAAGTAAGACATAGAGGGGCCCATTAGTGATCCCACTCCCCAAGAATATAGGCAAGAAGATATTGAGTTAAGGCCAGCCTGCCTTACACAAAAATGCCTTGTCTCAAGAAAAGAAAAAGAATTATTTAATCTGAATTTACTACTATACTTGAATTACAACCCAGGAACAAATCATTAGTCACCTCAACAGTTTTCATTAATAAAGCTATAGAATCCCCAATCTTAAGCATGTAATAAAGAGAGAACAACGGGCCCATACTTTGCATCAGTATGTTTCCCAAAGAACTCCATCATGAGAATTCTACTCCAGTGAGAGAATACCGCAGTTATTCATTTCATTGCCAAATCAGACCACATTAAGAATATAGAGAGTACATATCAAATATAAATCTACCATTAATGTTCACTGCATATGGATGACGGCTCTTTCCTGCAGGGTGAGAGAGGTCCAGAGTGCCTACTTTCCAATAAAATTGTGTGCTTGGAGAGCAGTCTTCCCCATTCCTTCTAAAATGTTTAATTTTACATTAAAATGGAAGTTAGATTTTATGCTTCTGCAAGGAATAAAGCCCGAATTCACAAACAGAGGCCCATGACATGAGATACACTCAAAATATTTTACAAATAGAATATGCTAGCGTTAGCAGAAAAGTCTGCTTTGGGGAAAGTTCTATTATGAATAAAGTTGTTGTTTGTCACTTGTATTTTACCAAGAGGCAAATTAGTCATTGCATAGCCTGTTCTATTTTTTTTTCCTTGAAATCAGGTCACTTAATCCCTTCTGGGATGTATTCAAAATGAGAGCCTGTATTTTCCTCTCAGTTTAATCTGGAGAGATTTCAAGTTGCAGGTCTTCATATAATAGGCATATGGAAATGGGGTCTAAAATATCTGACATTTTAATGACATAACTTCACTCACAATGGCATTACTTGTGAATACCATTTAAATGAAAATGTAGGCGAGCCAAATCCCCACATGACCTCAGCAGCAATGAAACTGTATTTTGCAATGTACATTCTACCTCTAATACTCTTCACAGAGTCGGTAACCTCCAACTGCCGGCATTTGTCACCATACACCTGGTTTTGAATGGAACATATTATCTGTTCCTTGGGTATAGAAGTTTATACTTGTTTTTCATGAACAATAATTCATGTGTAATACAGCTTAATTTAGAACTCCAGCTAGCAAATGCAGGCATCTTCAAAGTAAGATGGAAAGGCAGTTCACTCACCATCCAGCCATCTTTTTTTTTTTGTGCTTCTAGATACAGTGTCCCCTGGTGAGGGTAAAGTGTGAGGGTGCTTCAGCTCCCTCACAAACCAGGGAAACATTGCCTAATTAATTATTGATAACTTCTCTGAAAGAAACTCATCCAGTATATTTTGCCTTGCTAAAATCAAAACATAGACTTCAATGCTTATTAGAACCCTGGTTGCAAAGAAAAAAAAAGAGTAAGATAAATGCAGCCTAGAGACAAGGCACACCTACATAAATATAAAAATACAGGCATATTTTTGGCACTGATTCTCAAAGGCTGTATAGTTTCCAGTCCATCAACGAAGATACCTTGTAAAAAATAAGTAATTAGTAAAATATAAAATAAAAATTAATTCAAGACCTGAAAAATATAAGCCTTATTTTCATTATTTAAATACTTGGGTCACATTTCAATGAACATGAATCAGTGAAAAAGCATAATAGAGAAAATAACTACATTTTCTCAATGATTTTTTTTTTGCAAGCCTTGTTTTTTTCTCACCACTGACTGGCCAGTCCATGGACCACACATTAAGAAACAAAGTGCTGAGATGCAAGAAATATAATATTCTTGGCTTGCATTTTTCCTTACGGGTTAGCTTTGGGTCTGTATTTCAGAATTCGGAACCAGTGAGCCCACAGCTGCACTTCGTAAAGCAATCTTTTTTTTCCCACGTGTGCCTCTGCATTTCTGAGATGGCTGGGATGGGGATCATAAGGACTGGAAGGTACAACAATTCAGAAAGAAGTCATGAACTAAAGTTTCTACCATAAAGAAACGTGAAGTAATAGGGGCGGCGGCGGGGCTGCGTCTTCAACACCCCAGCCGCCTGCCCGGCTAGCTTATGCCCGAAATAATTACACAGACACTGTATTCTTTTAAGCACTGCTTGGCCCTTTAGCTCTAGAACTTACAGGCTAATTCTCACATCCCGATCAACCCATCTCTAATAATCTGTGAGAACCGGTCTTACCGGGAAGATTCTAGCCTAGTCCATCCTGGGTTGGAGCTTCATGCTGTATGTCTGCCCGGGAGCGGGGCATGGCTCATCCCGGGAGCGGGGCATGGCGTCTCTCTCAGGCGTCTGCTCCGGAGAGGAGAGCTGTCGAGAGTCTCTGAGCTCACTTCCTCTTCCTCCCAGCATTTTGTTCTGTTTACTCCTCCCACCTATCCTCTAACCAATAAAATGGGCCAGGGCAGTGCCTTTATTAGCCAATGACCTTCCTCCATCAGAAACGCTATCTGTTAAAAAAGGAAAACCCCAGGAGCCTCTCATTAGCATGTCTTCCCACCACAGACCTAGGTGAAGGTAATGCCATGGACTTCTTTCACGGAGTAATTTTTAATATACACTGAACACTAATAAAAGACTGAAAAATACTTCAAATATACAGATTCTGCTGTGTTCTGATAAGTGAAAATGTTGTGTTTATTCATTTTTTATTTTTTTTAATTTTTATTTAACATATTCAAGTCTCTTGCCAACCCTAAAGTGGCTCCCTTAACTAAGAATTGTGGTTCCGTGCTCCCCTGTCCAACCTTCCTTTATCCCAATCCTCCTGATTCCCCAAGTTCCCCCCCTCCTTCCCTTCTAACTTTTCTCTCCCCATCTCCCCTTACCCCCATCCCACCCCACCCCCAAGATCCCAATTTTCTCCCCGGCCATTTTGTCTACTTCCCATAGCCAAGAGGATAACTATATGTTTTTCCTTAGATTCACCTTCTTATTTAGTTTCTTTAGGTTCACCAATTGTAGTCTCCGTGACCCTTATTTATGGCTAGAAATCAATTATGAGTGAGTCCATCCCATGTTCATCTTTTTGGGTCTGTGATACCTCACTCAGGATAGTGTTTTCTATTTCCATCCATTTGCATGCAAAATTCGAGAAGTCATTGTTTTTTACTGCAGCGTAGTACTCTAGCGTGTATATATTCCATACTTCATCCATTCTTCCATTGAAGGGCATCTAGGTTGTTTCCAGGTTCTGGCTATTACAAATAATACTGCTATGAACATAGTTGAACAAATGCTTTTGTCATATGATAGGGCATCTCTTGGGTATATTCCCAAGAGTGGTATTGCTGGGCCCAGGGGTAGGTTGATCCCGAATTTCCTGAGAAACCTAAACACTGATTTCCACAGTGGTTGCACAAGATTGCATTCGCACCAGCAATGGATGAGGGTACCCCTTCCTCCACAGCCTCTCCAGCACAGTCTATCATTGGTGTTTTTGACTCTAGCCATTCTGACAGGTGTAAGATGATATTTCAAAGTTCTTTTGATTTGCATTTCCCTGATTGCTAAGGAATTTGAGCATGACCTTAAGTATCTTTTGGCCATTTGAACTTCTTCTGTTGAGAATTCTCTGTTCAGATCAGTGCCCCATTTTTTAATTGGGTTAATTAGCATTTTAAAGTCTAGTTTCTTGAGTTCTCTATATATTTTGGAGATCAGACCTTTGTCTGTTGCGGGGTTGGTAAAGATCTTCTCCCAGTCAGTAGGTTGCCTTTTAGTCTTAGTGACAGTGTCCTTTGCTTTACAGAAGCTTCTCAGTTTTAGTAGGTCCCATTTATTCAATGTTGCCCTTAATGTCTGTGCTGCTGGGGTTATACATAGGAAGCGATCTCCTGTGCCCATCTGTTGTAGGGTACTTCCCACTTTCTCTTCTGTCAGGTTCAGTGTGTTAGGCCTGATATTGAGGTCATTAATCCATTTGGACTTGAGTTTTGTGCACGGTGATAGATATGGGAGTATTTTCATTCTTCTACAGGTTGACATCCAGTTGTGCCAGCACCATTTGTTGAAGATGCTTTCTTTCTTCCATTGTATACTTTTAGCTCCTTTATCGAAAATGAGGTGTTCATAGATTTGTGGGTTAAAATCCGGGTCTTCTATACGATTCCATTGATCGACTTTTCTGTTTTTATGCCAGTACCACACTGTTTTCATTACTGTAGCTCTGTAATAGAGTTTGAAGTCAGGGATGGTAATGCCTCCAGAGATCCTTTATTGTATAGGATTGTTTTGGCTAACCTGGGTTTTTAGTTTTCACATATAAAGTTGATTATTGTCCTCTCCAGATCTGTGAAGAATTTTGATGGGATCTTGATGGGGATTGCATTGAATCTATAAATTGCCTTTGGTAGAATTGCTATTTTTACTATGTTGATCCTCCCAATCCAAGAGCAAGGGAGGTCCATCCATTTTCTGGTATCCTCTTCAATTTCTTTCTTCAATACCTTAAAGTTCTTGTCAAATAGATCTTTCACTTCCTTGGTTAGATTTGCCCCAAGATATTTTATGCTGTTTGTGGCTATCGTGAATGGTGAAGCTTCTCTGATTTCCCTCTCTGCTTCCAGATCCTTTGTGTATAAGAGGGCGACTGATTTTTTTGAGTTGATCTTGTATCCTGCCACATGACTAAAGCTGTTTATCAACTGAAAAAGTTCTTTGGTGGAGTTTTGGGGGTTGCTTATGTACACTATCATATCATCTGCAAATAACGAAAGTTTCACTTCTTCCTTTCCAATTCGAATCCCCTTGATCCCATTATGTTGTCTTATTGCTATTGCTAGAACTTCAAGCACTATATTGAAGAGATATGGTGAGAGTGGACAGCCTTGTCGTGTTCGTGAGTTTAGTGGAATGGCTTTGAGTTTCTCTCCGTTTAATTTGATGTTAGCTGTCGGCTTGCTATATATAGCTTTTATTATATTTAGGTATGACCCTTGTATCCCTAATCTCTCCAATACTTTTATCATAAATGGATGTTGAATTTTGTCAAATGCTTTTTCAGCATCTAATGAAATGATCATATGGTTTTTTTCTTTCAGTTTATTTATATGCTGGATTACATTGATAGATTTTCGTATGTTGAACCAGCCCTGCATCTCTGGAATGAAGCCTATTTGATCAAAATGGATAATTTTCCTAATGTGTTCTTGGATTCGGTTTGCCAGTATTTTGTTGAGGATTTTTGTGTCGATGTTTATGAGTGAGATTGGCCTATAATTCGCTTTCCTGGTTGAGTCTTTGTGTGGTTTTGGTATCAGAGTAACTGTAGCTTCATAAAAGGAATTTGGTAATGACCCTTCTGTTTCTATATTGTGGAATACATTAAGGAGTATAGGTATTAGCTCTTCTTGGAAGTTCTGGTAGAATTCCGCATTGAAACCATCTGGTCCTGGGCTTTTTTTGGTAGGGAGGTTTTTGATAACAGCTTCTAATTCTTCGCAATGAACAGGTCTCTTTAGATTGTTCACCTGGTCCTGGTTTAACTTTGGTATATGGTATTTATCTAAAAAAGTGTCCATTTCTTTTACATTTTCCAGTTTTGTGTTATACAGGCTTTTGTAGTAAGATCTGATGATTCTCTGAATTTCCTCTGTGTCTGTGGTTATGTCCCCCTTTTCATTTCTGATCTTATTAATTTACGTATTCTCTCTCTGCCGTTTGATTAGTTTGGATAGGGGTTTATCAATCTTGTTGATTTTCTCCAGGAACCAGCTTTTTGTTTCATTGATTCTTTGGATTGTTTTCTGTGTTTCTATTTTGTTGATTTCAGCCCTCAGTTTGATTATTTCCAGTCTCCTACTCCTCCTAGGTGAGTCTGCTTCTTTTTTTCAAGAGCTTTCAGGTGGGCTGTTAAGTCTCCAATATGTGCTTTCTCTGTTTTCTTTAAGTGGGCACTTAGTGCGATGAACTTTCCTCTTAGGACTGCTTTCATAGTGTCCCATAAGTTCGAGTATGTTGTTTCTTTATCTTCATTGAATTCAAGGAAGACTTTAATTTCTTTCTTTATTTCTTCCTTAATCCAGTATGGTTCGGTAGTTGACTATTCAGTTTCCATGAGTTTGTAGGCTTTCTGGGGGTAGCATTGTTGTTGAATTCTAACTTTAATCCATGGTGATCTGATAAGACACAGGTGGTTACTAATATTTTTTTGTAACTGTGGATGTTTGCTTTGTTACCGACTATGTGGTCGATTTTTGAAAAGGTTCCATGAGCTGCAGAGAAGAAGGTATATTCTTTCCTCTTTGGGTGGAATAATCTATAGATGTCTGTTAAGTCCATTTGTTTCATTACCTCCATTAATTCTCTAATTTCTCTGTTAGATTTCTGTTTGATTGACCTGTCCATTGGTGAGAGAGGAGTGTTGAAGTCTCCTACTATTAGTGTGTGCGGTTTGATGGCTGCCTTGAGTTTTAGTAATGTTTCTTTTACGTACATGGGTGCTTTTATATTAGGGGCGTAGATATTCAGGATTGAGACTTCATCCTGATGAATTGTTCCTGTTATGAGTATAAAATGTCCCTCTCCATCTCTTCTGATTGATTTAAGTTTGAAGTCAACTTTGTTAGAAATTAGTATGGCCATACCTGCTTGTTTCTTAGGTCCATTTGCTTGATAAGCCTTTTCCCAGCCCTTTACTCTGAGTAGGTGCCTGTCTTTGTGGTTGAGGTGTGTTTCTTGTAAACAGCAGAATGTTGGATCCTGTTTTCATATCCAATCTCTTAGCCTGTGCCTTTTAATAGGTGAGTTGAGTCCATTGACATTAAGTGATATTAATGACCAGTGGTTGTTAACTCCAGTCATTTTTTTAGTCGTAGGGTTTGTGTGTTTCCCTTCTTTGAGTTGTGCTGGTGAAGGGTCTCTAGATGTCTGAGTTATTGTGGTCATTGTTGGACTCCTTGGTTAGTGATTTTCCTTCTATTATTTTCTGTAAGGCTGGATTTGTGGCTACGTATTGTTTAAATTTGTTTTTATCCTGGAAAATTTTGTTTTCTCCATTTATAGTGAACGAAAGCTTGGCTTGGTACAGTATTCTGGGCTTGCATCTATGGTCTCTTAGTTTTTGCAGTACATCTATCCAGGACCTTCTGGCTTTCATGGTTTCCATAGAGAAGTCAGGTGTAAGTCTGATAGGTTTACCTTTATAAGTAACTTGGCCTTTTTCCTTTGCAGCTCTTAATATTCTTTCTTTATTCTGTATGCTTTGTGTTTGATTATTATATGGCGAGGGGATTTTTTTTTTTTGATCCAGCCTATTCGGTGTTCTGTATGCTTCTTGAACCTTCATAGGTACATCTTTCTTCAGGTTGGGAAAGTTTTCTTCTATAATTTTATTAAGTATATTTTCTGGACCGTTGAGCTGCACTTCTTCTCTTTCTTCTACTCCAATTATTCTTAGGTTTGGACTTTTTATTGTGTCCCATATTTCCTGAATGTTTTGTGATGAGAGTTTGTTGGACTTGCTGTTTTCTTTGATCAGTGCGTTTATTTTCTCTATGGTATCTTCAGAATATGAGATTCTTTCTTCTATCTCTTGTATTCTGCTGGTTATGCTTGTTTCTGTAGTCTCTATTCGTTTACCTAGATTTTCCATGTCCAGCCGGGCCTCTGTTTGTGTTTTCTTCTTTGCCTCCATTTCAGTTTTCAAGTCATGAACTGTTTCCACTATCTGCTTGATTGTATTTCCTTGGTTTCCTAGGGTATCATTCACTGCTTTACTCAATTCCTCAAACTTTCTGTTATACTTCTCATCCATTTCTATAAGGGCGTTTTTTATATGCTGTTTAAGGGCCTCTATCACTTTCATAAAGTCAGTTTTTTCTACTTCTTCTTGATTAAGGTGTTCATGTCCTCCTGTTGTGAGGTCGCTGGGTTCTGGTGGTTTCATGTTGTTTTTCAGATTGTTGGGTGAATTCTTGCATTGGCGCCTGCCCATCTTTTCCTCCGAATGCTCCCCTATGGATCTTCTCTTACAGGATCAGTTCTTCTTGCCCGCTGATATACCTCCCCAGTGATGTCACTCCCCAGTGATGTTTCTTCTGGTGTCTAGATCAGATCTCTGTGCTGCTTGGGTAGCTCGCAAACAAAGGGCCCACCCTGCTTGCTGCAGGCAGGCTATGGAGACAAAGGAACTACCGCCCTCCCCTTTGCCCTCCCGATTCGGGTTCGGTACCAGTGCCTGAGCAGGCTGAGCTGGGAGGTGCTATGCCAGCCAAAGAAGGGAGGGAGGGAGGGAGACAGGGGTGGGGGGATCTGGATGTAAGCTGGATGGGATGGGAAGAGAGAGGAGGTATCGGGCAGTGTAGCCCCTCCAGGATGACCAGGAAGTGTTGTGTTTATTCATTTTAAAATGCTGCTATGGCAATACTGCTGTTTAGTGTATACCCAAAGGATGCTCAATCATACCACAAGGACATGTGTTCAACTATGTTCATAGTTGCATTACTTGTAGTAACCAGAACCTGGAAACAACGTAGAAGCCCATCAACTGAAGAAAGGATTTTAAAAATTTTAGTACATTTATACAATGGAGTACTACATGGCAGAAAAAAATAATTACATCGTTAAATTTAAAGACAAATGGGTGTATCTAGAAAAAATATTGAGTGAGGTAACTCAGATCCAGAAAGACAAATATAACATGTACTCACTCATAACTGGCTTCTAGATATAAAGCAAAGAAAAACCAATGTACAAATCACAGTCCCAGACAACCTAGACAACAAAGAGGACTCTAAGACAGACATAGATGGATCTATATAGGAAGGAGAAAAAAGACAGATTTTCTGAGTAAATTGGGATCATGGGGGCGGGGGAAAGGTGGTCACAGGAGAGAGTAGAAGGGGGAAAGTATGAAGTGAGAGGAGCAGAGAAAATGTATAGTTAAATAAAAACAATAAAAAAATAAAGTGCTGCTTATGGGTCTGGAGAGATGTTAAGAGCTCTTGCTAACTTTGCAGAACAAAAGTTTAGTTTTGAGTACCTGCAGGTGGCTCACAACCACGTGGGACTCCAATTCCAGGGACTCTTCTGACCTTTACTGATACATATTTGAACACCCAGGAACACAAGCATACATATTAAATAAAGTTTAAAAACCTGCTACCTCTTCTATATCAACTATTTGCAATATTCATTCAATCTCTCAGGAAAGTCTAGAGATAAAGTTACCACTAAAGGGTGTCACTCAGAGAAGATGAAACCCCAGTCACGACTTTCAAAGAAGCAGTTTCATCAGGATGCTCTGAACATAAAAGAAATTTGAATTTCTGGCCAACGAAGGAACACTGCTCCTTTTTTTTTTCCTTCAGAAATTATTCTCATTGAAGATATCAAATACTCAAGAACCTACTGTCATAACAAAGTCTCCTTTTGAACTTGATTCTCTAGTTCCAGTGTTTGTGGGGAAAAAAAATGTGTAGCTTGATTATGGGAGATGTGGGTCACTAGTTGGATCTCACATGTTAGATCAGGGGAAGCAGAAATGTCAATATAAAAGTTGAATATCTATTGACAGTCTATGTCTAAAGAATAATGCTAAAAATAACTGAAATATGTCTGAAGAGGAAATGTATTGTAATTGATTACTGACACAGTGGGCACAGAGTAGAGAATTAATGGCGTAAATCTAATTATTCTTAGCCAAAGGTATATTTTCTGGATTTTCACAAGAAATCAGGAGAATTTTAAAGAAGGAATCTCTGTAGACCATGTAACTCTGAGCAGCTCATCTGCATAGTGAAAAGTAATTAAACCTGAGTACATAAAAGTGAAGTTTACGATGGAAAGCTGCCCACCGAATGTATAAGGAGCAAGAAAGCAGAGCATGGACTTCAGCAGAACATCATTTAGCAAATGCTGCAAAAAGTCATAGAACATTAGAGCTGAAAATTAACTTGAAAATATCATAGTCCAATTCCTTCATTTTAAGCCTATAGGAAAACAGACTCATGGAAGTCAAATCTCTTACACCAAAGTATCTGTTAACGACATAAAAAAAAAAGAATGGAGGACCATGAACTTCTTTCTCTGTTTTTCTAATCTCCGTTCCTGACATCAACATCATTTAGCAAATCCTTCCACAACAGCATGCAGGTTGAAAATCACAGATAAGACAGATTGTTACACTGAATTGCTAGAGACAAAGAAACTCACTGTCAGAAGAAATCAATTGGACTTTAATAACGAAACATTAGTCTTGTGATCAAATATGAAAATTAAAATATAGTTCCACTAGTAATAGTGTTAGTGTTTCTCTAGGTAGATGAAATAGTGTATTAGAATGCTGTTAGGTTGCCAGAGTAAAGATTCCTAAAATCCTGATAACTTCATCCATCAAAAATATCTTGCTTGTACAGAGCATATTTTTGCACCCAGACAAGTCCTATTGACATGAAAACCCCTTCTCTTTATTCTGACAGTTTAATGTATTTGCTAATAATGATAATTTTGGCTAAAGCAAGTTGCACAGTCATGTCCACTACAAGGTAGAAACAGACCCCACCCTTCCATATATGTTGAAGAGGAGATGGGAGGGAGCTGTCATAGTGTTGGCACCAGTAACAGGCAAAGTAAAACAGAGAAAATAAAGAGAAATGAGTCCCAGATGATTTCTACTCGCTATGAAAACTCATTCTGTGACTTTTTAGACCCCAAGACTTGTGTGACTTTGTGCAATCCCTGAAGGGCCTCTAACCCACAAGAATGTAAACAGAGCTATTTTTCTATATCTCCATATGGTGTGTAGCTCACAGGGAAACACAAAAAGTAAAAGTATATCTGAAATGAAGACAAAGATATATTTTATGGCAACATTATGCCAAACAAATAAACATAAACTTAAAAGACTTCCATTTAGCAAATAAAATTCTAATTTACCTAGGTAGTAGAAAAAGAAATTTACTGATTTTAGAAAACCATCTCCAGAAGTCAGGGAGTGAGACACTTAGTGAAACTTATGAGCGTGTATATGTGTTTCCGTGTTCATGAAAAATATTCATGTTTGCAACTTATTTTCCTTTTCAGACACTCTTAAAAATCTACTAGATGACTCATGTCTATTTCAATTCCATTATACTGAATCTCTAAATAGGACCTATCTAAAAATCTCCCAATTTAGAAAGAAACAAGAGGGTGTGAAGCCCACTTGACTTTTCAAGTTCTAAATGTCAGTTGTAAAAAGAGAACAAATGACTGAAATTGGAATACCCTATTCACTCACCTTTTGCTTGTTGCCGTGGTGCCTAATGGGCCACAGTTTGCATATTCTAGAAGGATAATGGTGATGTATATTTAATTGCTTGTCTCAGGGTCTCAGAACTATAATAGCAACGGACAGCAGACTTGGTTGAACATTCAGACTGTAGGAGGCTAACATTGTGAGCCTCACATTTAAAGTTACTCTTGTGAGGATCAAGGGAGGAGGATCTGCTCTGACCCATGATAATTAGTCGCTTCATTGGATTTTTTTTTCTTTTTTCTCTTTTTATTTTTCTTGATCTATTTTTATTATCGTTTAAATGTTTCATACAATATATTTTGTTTTTTTGTTTTTTTTATTTAAATTTATTTATTTATTAAGGATTTCTGCCTCGTCCTCGCAACCGCTTCCCATTTCCCTCCCCCTCCCCCGATCAAGTCCCCCTCCCTCATCTGCTCGAAGAGCAATCAGGGATCCCTATGACAATGAGGAATACTGAGAATTCAAGAACAATTGCAGTGGGTTTTTGATCCTACTGCACGTACTGGCTTGGTGGGAGCCTAGGCAGTTTGGATGCTCACCTTACGAGACCTGGATAGAGGTGGGCAGTCCTTGGGCTTCATTGGATTCTGTCATGGCGTTCAGGCAACCTTACTGTAAAGCCATATTTGTTTCTCTGAGGCAGAATTTTCAAGTTACAGAAGAGTGATGGGACTTACTTGGTAGTAACACCAACTTATTTTCCAAAGTGACTTTGCCAGTTTCCAGGCCCAGCAACGATGTGTGAGAGGCCCCTTGTTCTAAAGGGAAAACAAGGGCAAGTAATCAAGCGGGCACATGCCAACCCTGCTGGGGAAAAGCTGACAGGAGGAAACTGTTAGCAGAGATGAGATGGGGGTAGCTTCATCCTGACTGGGCTCAGGAAAAACTTACAGAGTACTCTGGCACAGCTAAAGGTTGTTCTGAAAAAAGGATCCCCACACCTTGGTCTGAAGACTGTGAAGAACAGCTACTAGGGAAACTTAATTCTCTCACTCCTCCCCATAAATGATCAAAGGCGTTTTCTAGATAACACAAACGTGACAAAACACAACCTTGGCACCAGGTCTCTCCTGCTAGCTTGACATTCACAGCAAGGGCTGTAATAGCTGGCCCTGTCTTGACATGAATTGGGGACCACTGCCCAACCTGTGTTTGCCTGTAATATAAGAAAACATAGCCTGGTTCCATGAAGCTTTTTAGGAGAACTACTTCTATTCTAGAAAGCCAGTTTACATGGCACCATCTTAGGGGAATTGGCCCTTACCTCTCACACCAGAGTACCTTTCTTTTGGCTATAATTTTATTAATTTCTAACTAATGCACAAAGGAAACAAGAGGGTTTCCTGAGCCTGTTGTTGTCTTTTTATTTCTCATGAAACAAACTACAGTCTTTGTACGTTAATTAAGCAAAGTCTAAGAGTGTTTCTAAGTAAGCAGCTTGATTTTAGCCAGTCTCGTGCAGCCATCTGATCAGACCATTAAAAATGAGTCCAATTTCTCATTACACCATGTCCAAGTCAGACAGATGCAGACCTGCAGTGTCTCAGATGCCTTGTCTGTCTTGCTTCCCTGGTGAGCCCTCAGAGTTCTGCCACACCAATTGCTGTGTGGAGTGCTCCCACCCTCAAGTGGTTTTGAGTACTACTCTAATCGTGAGCTTCTTTGCTCAAATATACTCTACAACATTATCTTAATTTTATTCATTAATTTATTTTTAAAGCAGTTGTTCCAGTTTCTCTTCACGGTGATATTTTTATTTTCCTTCTACAGTTTTACCAATTTTTGTCTTTTAGGCTCAATTTTCAAAGCATATATATTAACAAAATATTTCCAAATAATTAAAACATTTCCTCAATATATGAATCAACCTTTTTATCTTCTACAATGTTTTTTGATTTAAAATATTTTTTCCAACATTGTTATTACTGTTAATGTTCTTTTAGTTCACTTTGGTGTGTACTCTACAGTTTCATTTTTGATTTTTTTTGTGTATGTGAGCTCTAATTCAGGTATTTACAAAAAACTCTCACTGCCTATGAATAGAGATCTATTTTTATTTTTATCAGCCTGATCTGTATTCATTTGTTTCTGTTCATTTATTTCTTTATTTACCTGTTCATGGTTTTTTAGCCCCATTAGAATTATGTTTTATCCCCAGATCATTTTCAAGACTTACTAGCTTAGAGTATTTATCTTAGGTTTCAATGTTGTGCCTTCTGAAAATCATAACCTGAGTTCTTGGTAAAAAATCTAAAGTTTTTGTGGTGCCCTAGGCCTCTCTGACTCCTACAATCTTTCTTCCCCATCTTTCCTGGGCTCCCCAAGCTCCTCATAGTGTCTGGTTGTTGGTCTCTGCATCCGTTCCCACCAGTTTCTAGATGAAGCCTCTTTTCTAATGGTTGGGTGAGGCACTGACCTAGGAGGAGAGCCTAATATCATTAGAATCATTTCATTTACTGTGGGTGGGGGTGGGGGGCTCCAGTTATGCTACTGTCCATCGAATCAACTAAGCAGGGTTCATAGGGGCTCAGTGTTACAATCACGGAGCCTGCATGGGACTGTGCTTGGTTGTCTTGAACAACATTGAAATGCGGATTTATGCCTAGTCTTATTATATCTTGTTATGCTATCTTTGGTTGATATCCCTGGGAGTCCTGCTCTTTTCTGAAGGGAAACAGAGGAGGGAGGGCAAGGAAAGGGAGAAATGGAGGGAGGGAAAAGTGCAGTCAGGATGGACTGTATGAGAGAAGGATATGTGTAAATTTTTTAAAAAAGAAATTTTAAACAACCAGTGAGTCACATCTTCAGCCCCTAAGGTTAATCACTATCTTAACTGTTGTATTTCAGATACCGAACTCTAAAACAATTAGCTACAATTACCCCTCTTTCAAATTAAACAATTAAATTGGCAGAATCAAGTCTACCTTGATTTCTTTCTCTTCTTTTATTTTTTGTCTTTTCTTGGTTTTTTTTTTTTATTGAGACAGGGTTTCTTTGTGTAGCTCTGAATATCCAGAAGTAGCTCTGTAGACCAGGCTGGCCTTGAATTTACAGAGAACCCACCTCTCTCTGGCTCCCCAGTGCTGGGATTAAAGTTCTGTGCCACCATCATCCTTCTCATTTTAGTTTCTTAACACTAGAGAGATTGAATTTTTGTTTTGTTTTGTTTTATTTTTTGAGACAGGGTTTCTCTATGTAACAGTCCTGGCTGTCCTGGAACTCACTCTGTAGACCAAGCTGGCCTTGAACTCACAGAGATCTGCCTGTCTCTGCCTCCCGAGGGCTGAGACTAAAGGCATGCGCCACCACTGCTCAGCAAGTTTTAATTTTTATATGATCAGTAGCAATTTGCATTTAATGCCTTGAGACTTGATTGCCCACATCATGATTTCATATATTGATTTTTTTAGTTGTGTTTGTAATCTAGACTCTAATCCTCTATAATTTTATTAATGTATAATTAATAAAATTTTTTCTCTGGTCCATATGCAATCCCGATTAGCTATTTCCTATCCTTCCCGTACAGTAAAAGCTGTATAGTTTCATGAAATCCTGTTTATCATTTGAAGTTATTATTTCTTCAACAATTTGGGTTTCTTTCAGGAAGTTCTTGCCTATGTCTGTACCTTGAATTGGACTCTGCTTATTCTATTATTAGTTAGTAATAGAGTACCAGGTCTTACTTTATAGTCTTTTCTACCCTTGAAGTTTATTTCTATATATACACATCCAATTTTTTTCCCATGTGGAAGCTAGATTTAATTATATATACATATCTAGACATACACACATATGACACGAACAAAAGAAAACTATGTTGGAGAACAAGGAGGACCATCAAAGGAGAGGGAAGAAGAAGGATGAGCAAGTCACTGTTATCTTTGGATGAATATATCGTAATAAAACTCATTATTTTGTATGCTAACTGAAATTAGTAAAATGGGCTCTAAAGACAAGTTTTGAAACTAGAGGTATTAAATTAAAATAGTCAAACAGATTTCAAAGAAACCACTGCAGTGGTTCTCAACCTGTGTACCGCACCCCCTGTGGGAGGTAGAACGAACTTTTTGCAGGAGTTGCATGTCAGATATGTATGTTATGATTCATAACAGTGGCAAAATTATAGTTATAAAGTAGCAACGGAAATAATTGTATGGTTGGCGGGAGTCACCACAAGATGAGGAACTGTGTTAAAGGGTCACAACATTAGGAAAGTTAAAAACCACTGATTTACCAACTTCTCCTGTACAAATTGCTTACTAGTAGCTTTCGATAAATAAAAACCTAAATGTCCTTGTCAAGTTACACACAATGAGTTCCCTTTTATCTATAACACCTTGATGCATAGCATTCCTTCCAGGTCGTCATGCTATGTGTTCTCCATTGAGATAATGGGGTGGTTTTAATGAAGGGAACTCCAAAAAGAAACAATAATTTTCTAATAAAGCAAGTAAACATTACACTGAGAGTAATAAGACCAATGAGGTGCTTCCTATAGTAACCTCCTATAATAAATGATTGTTTTCTCCAAAGAATCTATGTGTTAGAAGCTTTATCTCTAGATTTGTACTCATAGACTTAATGGAACCTTTAAAGAAGGGGCACCAGAGTGAGGTCCTTTGGTTTTTCTGTGGGTATTATATTTGCCAGCGTTCACATAGCTCTCTTGAGACCCTTCGTAGTGTAGTATTAGGAGTGGCGGGGCTGAGTCCCCGGCACCCCGGCGGCAGACGGCGATGCAGCCAGCCACCAGGTCAGACATGCTGAATCTTTCCTGGTGGGCGCACCTCGTGGTGCTACATGGATTGTTGGAGGTGGGTTGGGAGGCTGAGGCTGATGGGCCAGGCAGTGTTTGGGAGAGTAAAGTTTGTGTGTTGTTGTTTCGGGGCATAAGCTACACATCCAATTTTTATATCAACACAAGTTAACAGAGTTATATTTTCTCTAATGTGTATTTTTGACATCTTTGTAAAAAGAAGCAGGTAGCTATAACTTTGTGTGTTTATGTTTGTATATTCTATTCTGCCCCATGTGTTTACACGTGACAATACCATCAGGCAGCTATCAGTTGTCAACAGTTCTTTAACTAGAAGTAGGACTTCATGTCCACCTCTCCTTTCCATGTTACATACCCTGTATTTTAAAGATTTACATAAAATATATAATGTCTGAATAATTTTCCTTGCATCATGTGTTGAAAAAATACCTAATATGTGTTGAGGTAATAAATATATACTATTTATACAAAATTTAGTTTTTCTTACTTTTCCATGTTGTGAAGATACATTTAGAATTATATGTTACTGAAAGCATTGGTTTTATAACAAAGTTCTATTTTATATTTCTTGGATTATTACTTGGATGTTTTATTAGCTAGAATAATTATACTATTCATATTTCCTTTTTAACCTTCCCACACTTTTCCATTTAACCGACACATATACTACATGTATTCAGATTTATTGTTTAGAAACTGTGACACTGTTAGTTATTGTGGCCCTGTTTCTGTTGCTTATGCCAACTTCCCTCCCATGATAGGAGACTGAATACAACAGTTAACCTCCATGTCTCCTCTCTGTGTGGTTTATTTTCCTAGAGGTCATTCTGCTTTCTCACGTGTTGGAGCGCCAAGCTTTCTCTCCTGTTCCCCATCAAAACCTGCACATCTCCCAGGCCAGCTTTGTTTCCATCACTTTATTTTTTTTTTTGAGACAGGGTTTCTCTGTGGCTTTGGAGCCTGTCCTGGAACTCGCTCTGTAGACCAGGCTGGTCTCGAACTCACAGAGATCCGCCTGCCTCTGCCTCCCGAGTGCTGGGATTAAAGGCGTGCGCCACTATCACCCGGCTCCATCACTTTAAAATGCCCTATATTTAAGCTTTCCCCCTGTTCTGTTCTTATTTCTCATTTTCCCATAAGCACAGAAATATGTGAGAGCTTAGAAAAGAGAAGCAAAGAGGGGCAATGGGTGTATGTATATGTGTGTGTGTGTGTGTGTGTGTGTGTGAGAGAGAGAGAGAGAGAGAGAGAGAGAGAGAGAGAGAGAGAGCGCTGACGTGGGTAGTGGAGGGGATAAGACTGATTTTGACACTTAAATTATCATAAAGGATAAAGATGAAAATTCTATGGCATTAAAACCCTTCTTATTAAACAGCATTTAATGATATGTGAAAACATCCAACATATTACTAAAAAGAAGGCAATTAAACACACCTGTAATACAGGATCTGAATTTTGCAGTAATCACAAATTTTTGTTTTGACCTAAAAACACAAGAAAGAAATTAATTGCAACTTGTTTCCCTGAAGAATGAAATCATACCTTCTTTCCTTCCTTTTTGTTTCCTGTCTGTGTTTTCTGTACGATAATCACAAAAGTTAAGAGGAAAAAGCAGGAGACGGGAAACCCTTTCCATCCCCCCCGCCTGCACTCTTTGGCATGGCTGAGACTGTTAGTGTCATAGGGAAAACTGGGGAAAGGGGAGTAGCTCCACTAATGCTCACCAAGGAGAATCTGCAGCCAAGTGGGCACGGCACTGCCCTGCCTCCCATACACGCTGGCTGCCATCCAATGGAGAAGGTGAATTCATCCAGGACAAAGCCCTTGTCTCTCCTCCCATGGCTTTTTTTTTTTTGTGTGTGTGTGTGTGTGTGTGTGTGTGTGTGTGGTGCGAGGTTAAGCTGCCTTCTCCTGAGCATTGAAATGCAGGTACGGAAGGGATCTAGCGGCACTCTTTATACCCTCTAAGACTTACAGTTCCTCAGTTCCTCAGGACGATTGACAATGCAATTTCACAAGGCATGACGTGCAGAGGAGGAGGGACATGCAATTGTGCATTTTACCAATACACATTGTTTGTACATATATTATTAGAAAGAACTGCATCATTTTCAAACCCGGCATAGTTCATCTACAGCTCTGGTTTTGCTTGAGATAACTAAAATAATCATTAGATAGAGAAGAGAGGAGAGGTTTAGAAAGAGAGATTGCGGGTGGGGAGGAGGAGTAAAAAGAGAAAAGAGAAAGGAGGGGAGAAAAAAAGGAGAGCAGAGGAGGGGCTGTATATAAGAAGGCTTTCAGGATTCCCTCTTTGAGTTTATAAGTATGAGTACCCGCCTTAAGGTATTGCCATTTAATACTTGGCGCATACACCACTAGAAGCTGTACTTCCTGGAAACTTGCTAGTAATTCAGACCCTCGGGCTTCATCCCAGACCAATATTATTAAGTTCATTAAGGAGCTATGGTGAGTCTTTCGAATACTAGCATGTAGAATCTATTTGAAAGCATTTAAAAATAATAACAATCAAGGTTCAAGTAAAAGAGTTGAAGAGGTAATTTTATTCCTCTGAATAGCAATCTCTTGTGTGACAGAGAGACATTTATTCTGAACCCCTTATCTAGCAGCCGCAATTAAATGTGGGAACTCTTGAGAACATCCGTAAACAGGGGTCACGACTGGATGTACACAGCCAGATCCATCCCTGCCATCCTTCCACAGCTAAACTCCAGGAGAGAAGGTTTTGTTCACTTTCTGCTTTCATCCTCTTTGAAGAGATGTAGCTTTGAAATAGCAGTGTCGCTGTTGGGACCGTTTTGTTCCTGCCATCAATCGTGACATCCTCTTTGTAACTCTCTGTCCAAAAGTGGGACATAACCATCGGACACGCAAGCCAACCAGAAGCTCTCCACTGAACAGGATTTTCCCAGCTTAATCTTTTAAGAATGCATTGCTATGTTCTATGATCTTATAATAATCCTTTAAATGATGATTGCTTGAACACAGAAACATTTTTGTCACCAAAGATAGGTTAGATTCCAAGAAAAACAAAAAACAAACAACAAGCATTCAGAAACATAACCTACCCCTTTAGTATCTTTCTTCTTGGGGTCATCCACTACTAACGACAGACTCATCCGTTAATCCAAATTTTGAGGAATATTGATTAGTCGCTGGCAATGTCATAGGAAGGTTTAAAGGTACAATCTCTCATCACAACTTAACTCTTTGATTTCTTAATCCATAAGAATACTGTATTGTAATAATACACTGAATCCTGTGATAGCAGTTTTTATCTTGGCCAGTTTGGATTGCTTATAACAGAATTTCATAGACTGTGTTGTTTAACTATAAACATTTATTTTTTTCACAATTAAGAAAGCCTGTAAGTCCAAAGTCAGGATGCCAATGGATCCAGTTTCTGATAAGGGCCCTTTTAGCAGGGTGTAGGTGGTGGTGTCTTTTTCTGACCTGAAACAATGATGAAAAAAATCATTTCTCACAAGCTTCTTGTAAACAAGAGCGACGGGCCACTTCCTGCCACCCAGCTAGTTTAACCCCGAAATAATTACACGGAAACTGTATTCATTTAAACACTGCCTAGCCCATTATTTCTAGCCTCATATTGGCTAACTCTCGCATCTTAATTAACCCATTTCTATTAATGTGTATCACCACTTGACTGTGGCTTACTGGCATGAGTCTAACCAGCATCCATCTGGGAGAGGAGAGCCATGGTGTCTGCCTGGCTCTGCTTTCTTTCTCCCAGCATTCTGTTCAGTCTACTCCACCTATCTAAACTTTACCCTATCAAAAAGCCAAGGCAATTTTTTTTTTATTTAACCAATGAAAGTAACATATAGAAAGATGACCCTCCTACACCAGCTTCTTCCTCTAATAGCACTAATCCTATTCCTGGGGGGCCCATCCCCCTGACTTAAGTATCTCCCCAAATCCCCACTTCTTAATTCCATTTTACTGGAGCATGGGATATGAACAAATGAATTGGGAACCAAGGATATTCAGTTTATAACAGAGGGTTGTGTTTCAAATGTATTCCTCAGTTTATATATTGCCAAAAGTCTGCACACATAAAACCTCAGTGGCATGATACAAAATTAGTCAGTACCAAAGAACAGGAGGCAGCTAGGGATCTGGCCCAAGGCTGTATGGCTCTCGGCTAGGCTTATTCTTTCAGTATGTGCCAAATGTCTGTCTATTGATCCAGATCAAGCTCCACCGGGATACCTGAACATCTCAACTCTCCTTTATGTATTCATCATGTTCTGGCAGGCCGCTTCGGGTTTGTTTTCACAGAGAAACACACCCACAGGAAAGAATAAAGCCTGGTGGCAGGCTTCAAAGGCTCAAAATGGAATTTCTGCTTCTATTGACCAGGTACACGGACAAGTGGAGGAACAGAGGGTACATTACTTATATGGTAAACAAAATTCTGGAGGGTGTCTATTAACAGAAGTCAGGGCTCATTTGAGGAGAGGGGAAGATTGGGGTCATATTGACAGTTAATGTATTATTTTCCTCATCCAATTCATCATAAATCCTGCCATCTCTACCTTAGAAATACTTTCCATAGCTGTCACAGTTTCTTTTATGACTGCAACTAGGGCACTCAGTCTTGCCTACAGACCTCTCTCCCTCTCTCTCTCTCTCTCTCTCTCTCTCTCTCTCACACACACACACACACACACACACACACACACACACACACACACACCTTCTCTCTCTCCCTCCCCCCTTTTTCATGTGTAGTCTAGAAGCTGAGTTTGGAGCCTTCCTCAATAGTCCCCCACTTTATTACTTTTTCCTTTTGTAACAGGATCTCTCGCTAAAACAGGGCCTCTTCGATTCTACTACATTGGCTGTCTAGCAAACACCAGGATTCCTCCTGTCTCGGACTCACCAGCGCTAGGATTATGGGCACATAATAGAGCTTTTTATGTGAGTCCTGTGTTCCAAAATTATGTTTCCATGTTTGTACAGCAAGAACATTCCTGACTTAACTCTATTTCCATCCCCAAGCCTTTAAACTATTCTGTCCACAACTTTTATGCCCCTTGCTCCTCAGACCATTCTTAATATAGCACCAAGATTTTTTTTTCTTTCACAAAGAAACCTGGTCTTACGGCTTTTTTATTTTTTATTTTTTTTTTAACTTTCTTTTTGTTTTATTGAGAAAAAAACAATTTCTGCCTCCTCCCAGCCTCCCACTCCCCCCCCACACACTCCTCTCCCCGTCCCTCCACTCCTCCCCCTCTCCCCCCACTCCTCTCCCCCTCCCTCTCAAGTCTGAAGAGCAGTCAGGGTTCCTTGCCCTGTGGAAAGTCCAAAGTCCTCCCCCCCAACATCCTGGTCTAGGAAGGTGAACATCCAAACTGGCTAGGCTCCCACACAGCCAGAACATGAAGTAGGATCAAAACCCAGTGCCATTGTCCTTGGCTTCTCAGCAGCCCTCATTGTCCGCCATATTTAGAGAGTCCGGTTTTATCCCATGCTTTTTCAGTCACAGTCCAGCTGGCCTTGGTGAGCTCCCAATAGATCAGCCCCACTGTCTCCGTGGGTGGGTGCACCCCTCTTGGTCCTGACTTCCTTGCTCGTCTTCTCCCTCCTCTGTTCCTCATTGGGACTTTGGGAGCTCAGTCCAGTACTCCAGTGTGGGTCTCTGTCTCTATCTCCATCCATCGCCAGATGAAGGTTCTGTGATGATATGCAAGATATTCATCAGTATGGCTATAGGATAGGATCATTTCAGGTTCCCTATCTTCAGCTGCCCCAGGAACTAACTGGGGATTCCATCTGGACGGGTGAGTGTGTGCTAGCCGGCTTTTTTATTTAAACTGTCTCAATGGTTTCCTGCTCTTCTCTTAGTAAAGGAATGCAGAACACAAGGCCCTGCCTATTGCTGGGACTGTCTTTCTTCCAGCCTCTTTTGGGCCTGTGTTCCCCATGCCCATGCTATGCTGCTCACCTCCTCTCACTCTCTGGTGTCTTTTTCCTTCTCTCCAGGAGACTAAGGCTTCTGTGGGCCCCTCTGCCTCATCTAGAGTTTCTGTAGTTCCCACTACTTTAGATCACCAATCCAGCATCATTTCTGACATTCTCTTATTCACTTGTCACTATAACAGGTTATACATTTATGCTCTCAAAGCTGCTTGTAATTTTCCGTCCTTGCCTGTGATTTTCCATCACGGTTTATAATGGACAATTACCAGTGTCACTAATTGACAAAGAGCCACTTCCTACTAAAATAAAACTTCCATCATGTCAGAGGTCATGCCTGGTCATTGTAATTCCCTAAAACTTTCATCAAACTGCACAAAAAAGAAAATCATTCTGCTCCCTTTAATTTTGAACACATGGTTTCTTATATTTTAAGTGCTTGATTATAGTCAGTGATGCTGTAGACCCAAGTTCCTTGAAAGGGCATTCTAAATAAATGCAGCAAAATAGCAATTATTTCTCTGCCTTACAATTTAGCAGCCAAATCCTTTCTTTTCTCACATATGCCTTGCTCAAGGGTATGAAACTAGGAAACAGGCTAGCCAGATTGATTATGGAATTATTCCTCTAGGGCTTGTGTTTATTTCTTGGTCATTTCTTTGATGAGTCCCTACGTTTTCTGTAAAGTGAAGGTGTGTATTAAAGTCTGCAATGTGCAAAGCATCTGTTAAGTTTGTATTTGAGAAATGAAGACTACCTGCACATTCAACACAGAGGCTATTGCTCTCCTACAGAAACCTACATTTTATTAATGGGCTCTCAGAAACATGCAAGCAATTACACTTAACAACGATTTGATTTTGAGGAACATTTTCCTATTTTCTTACTTCCCAGCCCTTTGAACTGCCATTCTGCTCTGCTCCCTTTCTCTTAGTTTGGCTGAAGGGGATTGGGATGGAGACAGAGGGACAGGGAGACAGAGAAGAAGAAAGAGAAAGAGAATGCAGTACTTTTTCTTCCCTTTCTGTTATCCTTCAAGTTACTCCCTTGTTAATGGACACATAGACTGTTACCATGTCTTAATAATTGAAAATGGGATTACAGTGAACATATGACTGTAAATTTCTCTTTCAAATGCTGACTTCTCTCCCTTTAGCTGTCTGCTCAGAAACGACAACTTATTACTACATCAAGCAATAGTTATATTTCCAGTATTTTAAGGATACTGAGGTGTTTTAAGGATACTGTTACCTTACTTCTAGTGTTATTCCCGCTTCCCTTTTTTCCATACTCTCCGAGTACCAATGCTTTATTCTTGTCCTTCTGAAGACAGCAATCCTGATGAGTGTGAACTGATACTTCCTTTAGGTTTGATTTGCATTTCTCAGAGTATTTGTGAGTTCACACGCTTCTTGGTGATCTTTATGTCTAATCGGAAAAAAAATGACTATATGAGTCCTTCATTCAGTTTTTAATATAATTATTTCCTTTTTACTACAACTTGTATGGAGTTCTTATTTATTTTAGATTTTAAAATCTTATCTTTAGATGCTACTTTACAAACATATTCTACTGTTCTACAGGCTTTCTTTCCCCATTTTTGATTGGTAGATTTGTTGTTTTGAAGTTTTATGTGCCCACACTCATTTATTTTTGCTTTTATTGTTTGCTCTTCGGGTGTTATTTTTAAGGCTAATGTCAAGGATCATTTTTCTCAGTGTTTCCTTTTAGGAGTTCCACAGTATCTAGTATTTATAGCTGAGTCGTCAATCCATTTTATGTTTATTTGTATGACAGAAAGTGAGGGGGCTGAGATAAAGGTTCAAATTCAGCCTCCTATGTGTGAAAACCAGTTTTCTCTGTGTATTTATTGAAACAGCCCTTGTGTCTCCACTGTATTCTTGGATCTCTTATCATATGTAAGCTGAACAGATATGAATGATTTCAACTTTCATACAATGGGTATTTGTGTCTATTCTGTATTAATATCATATTGTTCTAATTACTGTAATTTAAGAATTACTGTACTGTAGCTTGAAACTATAAATTAAATGATGATTTATTATTCTTTCTCAAGGCTTTTGTTTTGTTCTCTGGAGTCTTTCATGGCTCTCTATATATTTTAGAATAATTTTTGTTTTATTTTGTGGCAAATTATCTCGGAATTTTGATAGGGATTACATTGAATATATAGGTTGCTTTAGGTAGTATAAACAGTATAATAAATCCATTCTTTTGCTTACTTATGAGTGTATCTTTCCATTTATATGTGCATTCTTTGGGTTATTTCATCAATGTTTCATATATATATATATATGCTCCTTATATAATTATATAAATTATATATATCCTCCTTGGTTAAATTATTCTTAATTATTTTATTCTTTTTAATGCCTTTGTAGATGATATGATTTATTTCATTTTTAGATAACTTGTTTTTAGTGTTCAGCAATGTGTAAAATAATTTTTGTATGCTTCTCTTTTATTCTAGCCATTTATTAAATTCTTTCACATATACATATCTGTACATATCCCTGTCATCTGCACAGAATGATAATTTTTTTAATTCCTTTTCCAATATAAATGCTTTTCTCTCATTTTTGTTTTTCTTTTGGCTTGGGATTTCTAGTACTGTTCTTCATAGAAGGGATGAGAGTTGATATCTCTGATGCATTTTTAATCTTACAGAGAAGCTTTAGGTCTTTTATGATTAGGTATGATGCTACCCGAAGTCTTGTGGTATATAGCCTATACTGTACTAAGGTACATTTCTTTTTTTTTTTTTTTTGACTGGATGTGAGATTTATTACTGAACATGATTTGGTAGGGTACAGGAGAGCACCATGAAAGCCCTCAGGAGTGTAGGGCTCGCCACTTGTCCAGGGGACCACGATTAGGAATATATTTGACCCCACAGTCATCAGGAATGAGTCGCTTCTCAGCAACCATGTCTTCAAATTCATCTGCATTAAACTTAGTAAAGCCCCATTTCTTTGAGATATGGATCTTCTGGCGGCCAGGGAATTTGAACTTGGCTCTACGAAGAGCCTCAATCACATGTTCCTTATTTTGCAGCTTAGTGCGGATGGACATGATGACCTGGCCAATGTGAACCCTGGCCACTGTGCCCTGGGGCTTCCCAAAGGCACCACGCATGCCTGTCTGGAGCCTGTCAGCCCCAGCACAGGACAACATCTTGTTGATTCGGATGACATGAAAGGGGTGAAGCCTCACTCGAATATCAAAGCCATCCTTGCCACAGCTCTTTACCATGTATTTGTTGGCACAAATACGGGCAGCCTCCAGAGCTTCGGAAGAGAGTTGTTCGTATTCATCTGACACCATGTGGCCACAAAGAGGGAATTCATCAACTTTTGCCTTCTTCTGTCCCAAGTCAAAGATGCGGATTTTAGCATCAGGGACACCTCGGCAGAAGCGAGACTTTGAGTACGGCTTCTTACAATACCGGTCGCGGGGCGGCCACCCATGATGGCAATAGGACCGTCGGTAGCGCGCCGGAGGAAAAGAAGAGGTACATTTCTTTTATACACAGTTTGGGAAAGTTTCTATCATGAAAAAAACATGGAATTTTGTCAAATTCTTTGTTTTCACTTATTGAGAAGAGGTGATTTTTAATTGGTTAGCTCTTCTTTCTGTTAATGTGGAGTTCAACATTTATTTATTTATTTGAGTAATCTGAACCATCCTTGAATCGCAGGGGTAGATATCACTCTTTATAGTGTATGATCCTTTTTGATGTGCTTCTGAATTTGATTTACTAGTATCTTATTGAGGACTTTTGCGTCTGTGTACTCTTAAGAGATGTTAGTATGTAATTTTTTGTGTTTTTATCTCTTTTTGATCTCAATACAAAACTAATCTTACAAAACATTATTCAATTTCTTCAAATTATTTGAGAAATATTATTCCATATGTAATATTTAGAATTTTTATTGACGTCTTACGATCTTGAGTTTTACTTTGACAAGAATCTTTCATTACTAAATTCCTAATTAAATCTCCTTATTATCAGTATATTCAGAATGTCTTTTTCTTCATGTTGCAGGTTTTCAGATTCTATGTTTCTAGCCATTTATCCATTTTTTCTGGTTCACATTATTTTTGATGTATAGTTGGTGGTAAAAAAAAGTTAGAATCCTTTATATGAGTTCTGGGAGTCCATAATGTAACATTATAATTACGGTTAAAAATATAACATTTTATATTTTAATTTGATAACAAAATAATTTCAAATGTTCACTCCAAAATGACAGTGAGTTGACCAACTGTCTGTGATAATTACAATGTATGCTATATGAAATTATTGTTTTGTGTATTGTCTTAGTTATTGTTCTTTGCTGTGAAGAGATACCATGACTAAAGCATCTTATTCTGGAAATCATTTAATTAGAAAGCTAGGTTACAATTTCAGTGGTTTACTCCTTTATAATCATGAACAGACATCTTTGGTCCCCAAGGCTGCTCAACTCAGGAAGAATGGCGGTAGGCACAGGTGGTGCTGGTAAACTAGGTAAAAGCTATATCCTGATCCGTAAGCTGAAAGAGAACTAGATCTATTATGACCCTTTGAGACCTCATTACCCACCCCAGTGACAGACTCCCTCTAGTAAAGCCATACCTACTCCAACAAGGCCACACTTCCTAATCTTTCTCACTAGTGCCAATCCCTGATGACTGATAACTAAGTATTCAAATATATAAAACTATGGGGCCCATTTTTATTCAAACCATTACATATATTACCTATAATCATTTCAGTTGTCTCAATAAAGCAGAAAATTGAGCTATGATTTGGTAAAAATCAAATATTAAATATTCAGGAAATTAACTTGGACTATTTCTGTGTGTTCGTCTGATGAGCCCATGTAAACATATCAATCTATAAATGTCATTCATTATAATCATAAATCACTTTCCCAAATTTTACCCTTTTGCTTCATGCATCTGTTCTTGGATACCTGGAACAGAAGCATCCCTACAGAATGTGGGAAGAGTTCTCCCTCTCAGCTGGATTGACCTGATTTGGACCTGTGATTTGAACTGTAATGATAGAGGTCTTCTCAGAGGTAATTTGTAATTAGGCCAAAAACATGTAAAGCTGTATGCAGCCATAATGTCAGGTGATGTCTAGTACTGATGTTTCTTATTTAGAAAGGTCTGTGTGGGCTAAAGAATAGATTAAAGGAAGTCAGTCTGGAAAAAAATCAAGAAGAAAGTGAAATAAGGAATATGGTCAGAACATTAGTGAGTTGTAGCAGCAAGAGAAGCGAGAAGAGAGAGCATGGAGGAACAAGGGTGGTGTCTCTAGTCCCTACAGGACTAGATTCAATTTAGGCCAAGGCCTAGTAAATCCATGTGAACATTACACCATACAGTCTGAGAGAATTCCTTAAATTCCTGTAATAATTTCTATTGGTTATATAATGAAATCCAACCTTTACAAAATATAAATAAGTTCAAGGCAACATAGAGATTTTTCTACAGGAATTAAGAATCCAGAAAACATATGCTAGGCCAAAGGATGCTGTTTCTACAGAGTTTAGCTAGAGAGTTTGGGCCCCTTCATTCTTTGGTTGACCTCATGTTTTTCTGATTTCATCTGGCCTTTCTAAAGAATTATAACACAAAAAGAACGCTCACCATGGAAGAATCACATATTCTGATGATAAAAGAAGACTGTCAAACAAGTTTTTTCCTCCTAGCTGTGAACAAAAACCTTGTAACATTTATAAGCACAGAAATCAAAACCCCAGCCTGTTTCTATAACAAATTGAGTCTGTTATAGAATTGAAGCAACTAAGATTGAAACAGCCACAGATAATTATTAAGCATGTCCTCAGATATCAGTCTGCTGGTTCTTCTCTTGATGAAAGGAGGACAATATCGGGGAGTTATTGGTATATGACTACCAATTCACCACTCACTGAATTAATGTCATAAGAATGGTTGTTCCTGAGTCTGTGGTACCAAGCGGGCAACTGTATGAGTCTTGATTGATCTACAGATTTGTTTGTGGTCTACACTCAAGAGCACTCTCTCCTACATGTGTGAGGTTAGGATGGGTCACTCTACTAGAATAATCTGGGCTGGGATATATGAGTCTCATTCTCTAGCAGCCAACTTGGGGGATTTAAAAGAGTAAATAAAGTTTCTCAAAAGTCACAGCTGGGATGTAACACATCCACTGAATTCAGCTAGTTATGGCTCACCACAAAGCAAACATAGATTAAAAGCTTGTGGGAATTCCATCATTTCTGGATGGGAGGAGCTGTTCTAGCTTGATATAATGTACCTGAGTGCTGCTGTATAACCATTTCTTCTGAGATTAAAGACTTCCATCTCAGAGTAAAGCTACTTAAGACACACAACATTGGCGGGCAGGGGCGTGGGTAAATTAACAATATGCTCTAAAGTAAGGTGAAATATTCTGCAGGGATGCTCATTAAGATCAGAACGTAGGCAAGTCAGAATCTTCAGGAAGTCACGGAAACTGACCAACTCCTCTAGGCTCCTCCTTCCTCAAGCACCAGACCAGGTGAACTGCTTAGAAGAAGAAAAAAAAAAACGGGCTGGAGAGATGGCTCAGTGGTTAAGAGCATTGCCTGCTCTTCCAAATGTCCTGAGTTCAATTCCCAGCAACCACATGGTGGCTCACAACCATCTGTAATGAGGTCTGGTGCCCTGTTCTGGCCTTTAGGCATACACACAGACAGAATATTGTATATATAATAAATAAATAAATATTAAAAAAAAAAGAAGAAGAAGCAAAAAACATCAGGGCTGTCGGGAAGAGGCATAGACCAACTGAGCTGCTTGGAAAAGGCTCAGACCAACTGAGTTGATAAGGATACTTTCCAACCTGTTGAGCTATCTGTAGGATGTGCTGTGCACTTATGGAAGGTTTCCAGCTTCCATAAGATGTCACCCCTGCCAGGGTAGACTTTTGCTAACACAGCTGTCTTTGAGTCATTTATGCTTCTGAATGCAACCCCTTACTGATACTTCTGCAAGTAACCACAATAAAATACACTGGTTTATCAAAATGAAACTTGGTGGCACCCTTACTTTGGTCTGACATCATTTTCCTGTCTAGTGTGAGCATTATCAAAGGGTCTAAAGTGAGAGTTCTATTTGTGTGAAAATTGAAAACTGAGAAGAATAGGATATCATTTGTGTCATTACCACCTCACTGCATTTCTTATTGCATTATAACTAACAAGCAAAAGTCCAAGTCCCCTCTAACTTCTCTGTAACCATTCTTATATAGCTGTACACTAAGGAAAGAAACCTGATGAATGATCCCATTTCATATTCATGACACATATTCAGTGATAACTGAGAGTTCTATAATTGCCTAACTAATTTCTTTCTGCTTCCTCTTCCTTGTCACGAAACAGTCATTTTACATTTCCTCATTTTAATCAACACAGTAATACATGGCCACTTCATCTTTCTCTGTGAGTGACTTCTTCACTGAGCAAGTAGAAACAAAGAGAGCCTCTGTCTTCCATAGTATCCAATTCACCTATGATTCTGAATAGTGCTCATGCCTCATTCCTCTATTGATTTCACTCCCTGTACTCAAGTTAGTGCTGGACTTCATCACTTGGCCCCTCAAGGAATGAACTCTGCCAGATGCTTATCTCCATCCTGTATCTCAGCTTCTCTCTTTACATAATCATTCTTGGCACTATATAAACATTCTGTTACTGAATATATTTCACCACAAATAAATCTCCTTTTAAACCTATTTCCCTCACCCTGCAATATCATTTTTTTCTAAACTTTCTGTAGTAAATCTTTAAAAAACTTCAACCTTTTCATTCTCTGCTTTCTTGTTCGGTCATTGTACTCTCACTAAAATCACATTCATCAAGATTGTGCATGACCTTAAGTTGATAACTACAACCAACACTGAGTTCTCTTTCATAAATTCATTGACTCTATTTGAACTGAAGGACATCTGCTGAGACATTTTGATGCCTGGAAAGTTGGATGCCACTGAAGGAGATTGCCTCAGGTGCCTTTAATATGAGAATAAAGGTACCAAATATGGTCACATAAAAGTTTCATTGAGTCATTGGCTTTCAAATTCTTGTCTCACAAATTTCAAGAATAAAATTCACGGACCACAAAGGAGTGAAGTTTAGAAAGAAGAATTTTATTTTAGTAATAAGTAAGGTTGCTATGCTGTTAGCAGGATCATGTTCCAGAAAATGGTGTACCACTGAGTTGTTAGTCCAGTAATTATACACAGGACGAATGGCAAACACTGGGATAAAATTTATGAGGAAGTCAGGCTACTTTGCACAACGATGAGCTATCTAGGTGCCTTCCCCCGGTTCTGGTAATACTATAAACTATTGCTTTCAGATAAAAGAATAGTTATTTAGGAGAAGTAACAAGGAACCACAAACCAGAACTCTTTTCTGGCATTTCTGCCATCTAGAAAGGACATTCATGAAACTGCTGCTTTAGGATCCTTGCCCTACTTAACCAGTGTCCCTAGTTCTTGTTCTCACGACATTTTAAGATGGCTTCTGACACAATGCATTTCCTGTGTTCTCTCCTCCTACCTTGTGATCTCAACTCTGTACTCAAAATCACTATTAAGATATTAATATCTATTAGAGACCACGATTAGATAACACAATTGTAAATACTGAATATTCAAAGCAGCTTGTGTTCTGAGGACCAGTAGCAGTGCCATCATTTTGGGAGCCAGTTAAAACTCACAGCCCTTGTGCAACACAATCTGCATTTTAACAAGGTCCTCAGGTGCTGTTTATGTACTCTCAAACTGTGTTAATGTTGCTGCCAGCTGATCCAACTGAGTAGTTCTCTAACTGCTCTGCGTAGAAGAAATCATTCTTCAGGGAGGTCTAAATTATCTAACACCAGTTCCTCAGTGTTTCAACTTTGTTTTACTGAACTCTCACACCCCACATGTCAGGATCCAATATTGTTACTTCCCCTTAATTGTTCTTTGACGTTGGTCTACCTCAGGCTGAGAGCTCCAGTTTGGGATTACTCCAAATATAAGGTCACTGGCTCAATTTAATGACAAGTCTCTTAGTGACTGTAAATCTACTTGGGATGACAGTTTTGAAAAGCATCCAGCTCTGTGTATGCAGAGTTCTGTCCCCTGCCAAGAGGATGCTGTGGAAGAGTCCACATGTTATCCGTGGTATGTTCAACAAAATTTGACAAACTGGGGTAATAGTTGGTCATATAGTTTTCATGTTCAAAGAAGGACTGTGTGCTGATCTTACAAACAATTTCTGACAGTCTCGTCTTCCTTGTGGAATAGAAGGATGAAAAATGGAAAGGAGAAGTACAGCATACCATACCTCACATTTCCTTTTTTATCTATATTTCAGTTCATTTTGGGGGAAAAAAAACTGCAGTGTACTCTCTCAAGGGCATTCATTATTCATTGTAAACCATTATGTAGATGATGAGAATACATTACCTGAGAGCAATTATCTCTCTTAAGGACACTCAGCTAAGAGCTTTTCTAATATATATATAGGAAATTGCAAACAAAATATGGTTCATAGGTATGAGATGGAGGAGTTTCCTTTTCAATTTGTGTGTGTTTTATCTCACTTTCTCTGTCACCAGAACTCCTGTGCCTTCTTTCCCGTCTAAGATATAGACTGTTTAAGTTATATTAAATACTATAAATTTAACAAAAAAGTTTTGATTTCTACTTTGCTTATATCATCAGTATTGGTTTACAGAAAATAAAAATATAAATATTGGAAATATATTCATTCCTTGTCAATGGTCCAGAAGCTTTACCCAGTAGACTTCATTGAATGGGATGAGAATACAGAAGTGGACAGAGCGTATACCCTGCCTTCCATTAGTGTGACACATATAGAGAACACTAGTATCATAGAGACAAAGTGTAGGGGAAAAATCAGAGGTAGACAAGAGCACTGTTAACATCTATGCAACGGAGTGAAAAAAAAAGAAAGACAATCTGAGGAAATGGTCAAAAGAATCCCATATAAGAAAGTAGTCTTTAGGCTAAGATGTAGAGATAGATAAAATTTGAAAATAATAACACTGTTCATATGGAAAATTCTATTAAAGTGGAAGAACTGATTTTTAAGGAAAAATAGAAAAGGTGCAATAAAATATTAATCCATTTCTATGTTTGAAATAATTCCATTTACATTTTTCCATGGGGACAAAGATTAGATAAATAGCCAGGAGGAAACAAAGAAGAGAAAAAGAAGCTAAACCATAATATCTCTTGCCTATGGAAACAGTAGACGGATAAGAGAGACTTACTAATTTTATTTTAATAAATATTTACTATATATATATATTTCTTTCACTCAAAGTATATTTTTTCTCAACTAATAAATCTTAACTATGGCTTTCAGTCTCTTTCTGCTCCTCCAAGTTTCTCTCCACCTCCCTTCCCATCCGGGTTCACTCCCTTTCTGTCTCTCATTAGAAAAGAACAGACATCTAAGGATAATAACAAAATGCAACAAAAATAAAATGCACTAAGATAAAATAAAAACTATTACACTGACATTGGTAGAGACAAACCAACAGAAGGAAAAGAGCCTAAGAGAAGCCACAAGAATCAGGAACCCACTAGTCGGCCAACACAGATTTTCCATCGAAACACAAAACTGAAAGCCCTAATATATTTGTAGGGACATGGTGGAGATCTGAACTTGCTGCTTCAGTCTTTGTTTGCTCATATGAGATTTGCTCACATTGATTTAAAGGGCCTTGCTTTTCTCGTTTACACTGTGGCCTATGGTTCCTATGTTCTTCCCTCCTCATTTTCTGAGGGGTTGTTTCCCTGAACTCTGAGGGGACAGATTTGATGGAGACATCTCATTTACTACTGAGTGTTCCAAGGTACGTTACCTTCTGAATAATGTCTGTCTGTGGGTTTCCATCTGCTGCCGGAGGAAGTTTCTATGCTGATGGCTGGACAAGGCACTGGTATATAAGTAAGTAGAATGTCATTAGGAACCACTCTATTGCTCTGTTCTCTTCATAAGAGCCCTATTGCTGAAGTCATATTTGAAGTATGAGCTATCTAGTCTCAAGTTTTTGGTTACCCAAGCAGTGTCATGTATGGGTTCCATCTTGTAGAGTGGCCCTTAAATTAAATCAGATTTTGGTTGGTTTCTCCCATAAGCTTTGTGCCACCTTTGCCCTAGTGTATCTTGTAGGCAGAACACCATTGTTGAATAAATGGGGTTGTTTTTTTTTTATGGTTTGGCTGATGTTTGTTTCTTTTTTGGTATCATGCGGAGTACATTCCTATTCCAAAGACACTGGGACATAAGGGTGAAAACTCTACATAAGCTCCAGTTCAGCTTCTCTGTGTTCAATGAGCTGTGTAGATATTGTCTTCAGCAGTAGGGTTTGCAAGCAGTTTGTGGAGAACAACCTAAATGTCTTGACAAAGAACTGGGTTGTTTGGGGATTCCCATGGAACCCATTTGGCCAACAACTCATTTAGATGTAACCCAATCCCTATACTGGAACCTTTATTTGGTGACAAGAGATGGTCAGTTTATTTCATTAAGTGTGTGTGCATGTGCGTGTGTGTGTGCACGTGCGTGTGTGTGTTGCAATCCATGTGGATCCATGTGTGGAGATCAGAAGATAACTTTCAGGAGTCACTCCTGTCCTTTCATTGTGGGTCTGGGCATTGAACTATTGAACTAAGATCATCAGAAGGTGCTGGAAGCACCGTTATCTACGGGGTCATCTCTCTGACTGAGTAATTTTGCTTTAATGACATAAAATAGCCTCAATACTGAACAATAGCAATAACTTGTATGGGTTTTCCTTTGCTCTGTGGGAGTTTCCTGATGTCTCTGGATCATTCTTTGTTGGAATGTTTTTCTTCTCTCTCACTGTCACGCAGGACTTCGGAAAGACTTTTTCTACATCTATGATACTTCTCAGCACTTTAGCTTTGGATAGTGTGTATTTGCTCTTCGTAACCTTGAGACTTCTCCAATATTTCCATACTCTTCATTCCATGCAACAAATCAGCCCCAATTACTTCAATCATAAGAAGAGAACAGAGCTTTAACACAGAATTAAAAAATAGTTTAAGAGTATTACAACATTGTTTTTCATTTTAGCGTTAGTAACGCTTCCAGAATTGAAGCATGAAGGAAACTACTGGTCAAAAAGAATGGAAAGGCAAAACTTACCAATGCAAGGATGATATTCTTACTAAAGTAAAAATACCTCTTCAGTAAAACAGTAGTAACATAAAAAATAAAGAGTCCTAGTATTGGTGCAAACATATTAATTGAAGAATCTCCTGGAAATGTGCATCTTTCAGTAGAAACCAAATTTTGACTGATAAAGAATTTGTGGAAACTCTCATTTCATACTTTAACTTGTGTAGTTAAAGATTCATGGTATATGTAACACACACATCTCTAAAGCTTGTTTTGGTTTTCTGATAGCAATAATCTAATACTAAAACAAATTGATTTTTATCCAAAGCCTCCAAACATATTTTTATCTTTCTTCTTATAATATTGGACATTTTTTTTGGCAGATGAGGCTGAAAACAAAAAAGTACTTGGGCAGCTGGGCACTCTTCCTTCGCTCCCATTAGTGATTAAGCATTTCCTTGTGGCAGGGAATGAGCCATAAGTTGGCATTTAATTGACAATGTAAACATTTTAAGTAAAAACAAGAACCTGAGTGGGAAGAAAAAAATGCCCTCAAGAAGCATATTGCATTTATCATCTCAGGAGGAGGCCATCTCCACACCTATATCCAAAGGGAAGGGGCTGAGCTATATACGATGAATAAGTAGTTCTCCTAGTTCTCCTCAAGATCTTTGCTTCTAAATGGAGCTCAACACAACTGAGCCTCTAAGTTGTGTTTCCCTTTCAAGGCAGCACAAAAATCTGTATCCATTTATTTTGTCTATTCGCAGCATGTGTGTGTGTGTGTGTGTTTAGTAGCATTTTATATATTTTATATTTATATATTAATATATATATTAACAATAAAACACATCTATCTATTCCAAACTCATATCCTTGCTTGTGCTTGTTAAGTCTGCCCTCTCCTATCTTCAAATCTCTCATACTATTACTGCAAACCTCAGTTACTTCTTAAAGTGTATGTGGGAGGGAGAAGGAAGCCTCATCTGTGTTTAAGTAGTGGCAAGTTTAGCAATGTTTTCAAGGTGACACTTCCTGCATTTCTTAGGATATAGATTGAAGGCCTTTTGCATTTGTAAAATGCTGCATCCACAAAAAGAAACGGTGTCAAGAAGGAAACCACCTGATTTGTCTAAAACTCTTGATTAGTTTGAAATGTCTGCCGTTGGCAGTTTGAAAGATGTTACCAATAAATGAAAAGTTCCAGGCTCTACTCTGAAACTTGCCTGCAGCCCAGAACTTTTAATATTTATAGGGCATGACCTCCAACTGTCAATGATCGCTTACTTTCCACAAGGCTATCTGGGGCAAATGTCAGTTGCTTGGAGGAGCCAAGAACACATTAGGCTTTGGATTCAATATTGTGCTTGCAGTGGAAGGGAAGATTTACCTGCATGTGAACAGTCATCGCTTTGACCAACAATGGACCACTTGGGCTTTGTCAGAAACTGGTGATGATACCAGGGCTTTATAACCTTCCAACTATCAGAACGTTATCCATTCAAAAGAACAGCCCCATCACTTATATAAGTGGCATTTTAGAAACATGAAAACCCAAGCCTTATGATTATATAAACAGTTGGGTAAAATAAACCAAAGGGGAAAAGTGTTTATGAAGACTACCCTCAAGTCCTCAGTAATGTAGCTTCTTTGTTTAAACTGGAAGAATGTTCATATTTGAAGAAAGTACCCAGATTCTTAAAAATGAAGAATGACCTGTAAAGAAGATGGATTCTTTTGGTAAACCAAATACAAAATATCAGGACCTACAGCAATCTTGACAAAATATAAAACCTAGAAAAGCAGTATAAATCAGGACTCTCAGGACTCCATGGATATTTTAAGATTATTCTGAACTGAGTTTTTTTTTAGAAAATGCATATGAGTATTTGCATGTTTTATAAAAGTGAAGAAACTCATTATAATACAGTTCAGTAGTTCTCAAACTTCCCAATGCTATGACCCTTTAATACAGTTCATCATGTTTGTAGAGACATCCCATACAATTATTTTTGTTGCTACTTCATAACCCTAATTTTGCTACTGTTATGTATCATAATATAAACATTTAATATATGACCCCTATGAAAGGGTCATTTGACATCCCCAAAGGGGTCAACCCATAGGTTGAGGACCACTTGTGTAGTTTCTTCCTTAGCAAGTCTGGACTGGACTAATGAGCCAGGAAATATACAGAAGAGGTTGGCAATTTAGTCTCAAGCAGATTGTGGATTTTGGTGCACCAAAGAGTTAGAGGCAGTGCAGTAGGCAGTGAGAGGTTAGTGTTGTTTACCCCAACACATGAGTTAGAGTCTTATCCCCAGGGCAATAGTGTTAAGAAATCAGACCTTTGAGAGGCACCAGGACTGTGTGGTTCTACCCTCATGTGCAGATTAGGCTGATTATAAAAGTGCTTGAGGCTGCAGTTGAGTCTATTACTTTCTGATTCTCATGCTGTCTCAGTCCTCTGCCTTCCACCATGAGATGAAAGACAGGAAAGCTGAGCACACCAACCTCGGATGTTTCACCCTCTAGAACTGTGAGAAATCTGGTTATTTTCCTAGCAAATTATGCAGGCTTTGGCACGCTGTCCGAGCCAGATGCAAAGTTATTTCACCAGTCATCAAAACCCACACTGTTATTCCATCCCGACCATTTTGATAAAGCGCCAAAGGTTGGTACTGAGATGGGAACTTTCATTCAACAAACGCTCAGTAAGAACCTTCTATGTGCCTGTCTGCTTTAGGCATACAGGATATATCAAGGCTCAGGGGGGGGGGGGGGGGTTCAGAGGCCTCTGTACTCTTACTTTATCTTCAGGTAAGGGAGGGGGACAATAATTGAAAAAATAAAGAAGTTATAACTAAATCAATTGTTAGTTGAGGTTGGAAAGCAATTTAAAAAGGTGATATTTGAAGGAAAATATTAACACAGATAAGAGAGATACCCAAACAGCTAACTTAAAGAAGAATGGCAGAATGCGAGGTTACATGATTATAGTCAGTGTGTGTGAGGAGGAGCCACAGGCCCATGTGCTGGAACTGGACTGAGTAAGGGAGTGGCTTCCGAAAAACAGTGCAAGGAGAATCGAGCATTTTTTTTATAAAAGATTTGCTTCCTCATTCTGGCAACTTTCTCCTGCCTCATGGTCCTCAAAGCACAATAGCGTATGGGTGGCTATGGGAGCCCTTTCTCAGTGATTGGTGAGGGGCAATCTAATGGCATCCATCGAGTAGGAGGCAATTTGTGTCAAGGCTTTACAAATGGCCACGACCTCTTTCTCTCAGCAAATGCACTTCTACTAAAATGTGCAAACCAAAAATTAAAATTGGGCAGAAGATCGCTAAACATATAAAATAAGCATCACTTATAATATCAATAAAAGAAAAATGACTTTTTTAAAAAAAAACAAACAAAAAAAAGATTTGCTTGCCATTTCCTAACTCCCTTTGTCCAACTTAAGCTTTGAAAAGTTTGAAAGGTTTCTTTAGTTAAGAATGGGCCATAATAAGACTGGAGTACAGGTGACCAGTTAGTAGGTGTTTCCAAAAATTCAGACGAGAGGAAGGGGCCAAGCCCCAAGTGATAATAACACAGGTCAAGGGAAGGGGTCAAATTCTGACAATGTTTACAAAAACAGAATTCATCCCCCAATTGCTTGAAAGCAGGGATGAAACAGCCAAATCAAGAACACCTAGAAGACTTCCCTCTTGGGTAGCTGGAAAGAAGCCATTGACGTTTAACTGATGTATAACTAGCCATTCAAAGGGCGGCTCTGAGGAGAAAACAGCTGTTAAATCACAGCTACACAGAGTCTGGGATGTCCTAGACGTGCAAGTAGAGATAGTGGCGATCTGGAAACAGAAGTTCAGGTGTAAGATTTAACCCAGGGCCAGGAGCACAGGGTGGGCACTAAAAGGCAGGGACAAAAGTATTTTAAATATCTCAGTTACCAACTGGCACAGATGGATTGGGGAAGGTACAGAACTTGAGATTTTAATAGCGCCTCTTCTATGTGTGAGTTGGGCTAGCCTTTGCTAATTTGCTATCAGTAAGCTTTCATTAATCTATTCATAAAGTGTAATATCTGGGTTTGAGTTCCCCCAAAAGCAGAGGTTAAGATGGAGAATATGAGAGAGCAATTTACTGGGAAAGCGGGACTGAGCCATGAAGATACTAGGAGAGCTGGTGGTTTCAGAGTTGACTGAGTTTTCTGTCATTTCTGGTTCCCACAGTCATTAAGTTCCAAAGAAATCACACAGAGGTCCACATTAATTATAAACTGATAGGCCCAGTATATTAGGCTTTTCTTACTAACTAATTCTTATAACTTATATTAGCTCATATTTCTTATCTATGTTAGCCAGGTGGCTTGATACCTTTTTCAACAAGGCAATCACATCTTGTTTCCTCTGTGGCTGGGTCACGACTGCAGACTGTGCTTCCCTCTTCCCAGCATTCTCTTTTGTGTGTGTGTGTGTGTGTGTGTGTTGCAATGTATTTTTATTTATTTATTTATTTATTTATTTGTTAAAGATTTCTGCCTCCTCCCCGCCACCGCCTCCATTTCCCTCGCCCTCTCCCAATCAAGTCCCCCTCCCTCGTCAGCCCAAAGAGAATTCAGGGTTTCCTGAACTGTGGGAAGTCCAAGAACCACCCACCTCCATCCAGGTCTAGGAAGGTGAGCATCCAAACTGCCTAGGCTCCCACAAAGCCAGTACGTGCAGTAGGATCAAAACCTAGTGCCATTGTTCTTGAGTTCTCAGTAGTCCTCCTTGTCCGCTATGTTTGGCGAGATTGCCCTGCCTCTACTTTTTACCTGGTCACCTTACCTATACTTCCTGCCTGGCTACTGGCCAGTCAGCATTTTATTAAAAATAATACAAGTGACAGGATAAAAGACCATTGTCCCACAGCAAGCTGGACTTGATGTGCATTTCTGCAGCTGGAGTGACAACATAGTTTGTCCCATCTGAAGCCAAAGATACTGTAACATATCACACATGATCATAACCAATGCCACCCAGATTCACTGTGAAAATTAGACAGGTAGAGTGATTCACATTACAGCTCTTCTGTGAAAGATTCTGACCCTCCCTTATTACAATCCTAACATTTAATAGGTGTGTCTCCTGTTGGGGAGCCTGCTTGTTCATCCCGGCCACCTAGGACTGAAGGAATCACACAGAAACTATATTATTTAAATCACTGCTTGGCCCATTAGCTCTAGCTTCTTATTGGCTAACTCTTACATCTTAATTTAACCCATCTCTATTAATTTGTGCATCACCACAAGGTCGTGGCCTACCAGCAAAGTTTCAGTATGTCTGTCTCTGGTGGCAGCTCCATAGCTTCTCCCTGACTCTGCCATGCTTTCTCCCAGCATTCAGCTCAGTTTTCCCTGCCTACCTAAGTCTGCCCTGCTATAGGTCCAAAGCAGTTTCTTTATTCATCAACAGTGTTCACAGCATACAGAGAGGAATCCCACATCATCCTCCCCCTCTCCTGTGGGTTCAGGTGTGTGTGTGTATGTGTGTGTATGTGTGTGTATGTGTGTGTGTTTAAACTGGTGCATAAGTAGACACGGGTCAGAGGAGGACATCATGTGCCTTCACTGTCCATATGATTTTTAAATTATATTTATTTATTGTGTGCATATTTTCAGCTCAGTTGGATAGCCTATGGATTTCTGAAGTTTGCCTTGGACCTTCCCTGGGATTACACATATCTATGGCCATACCTGGCTTTTAAGAGAGTTCTGGGGATTCAAATTCAGGTCTGCTCCATGCCTATTTTTTCTCTTGACCAATAAATGGTATTCTGGATTCACTACTGATTATATATACATGTATTATATAATATTACTTATTATATATGGAATATAAATGTATGCCTATGCATATATATATATATATATATATATATATATATATATATATATATACACACACACACATCTTCCACTGTGACTGAAAAAGCATGGGATAAAACTGGACTCTCTGAGCATGGCGAACAATGAGGGCTGATGAGAAGCCAAGGACAATGGCACGGGGTTTTGAACCTACGTAATGTGCTGGCTTTGTGGGAGCCTAGCCAGTTTGGATGTTCACCTTCCTAGGAATGGACGGAGAGGGGAGGACCTAGGACTTACCACAGGGCAGGGAACCCTGACTGCTCTTTGGACTGGAGAGGGAGGGGGAGAGGAGTGGGGTGAGGGGGAGAAGGGTGGGATGAGGGGGTGAAGGGTGGGAGGAGGGGGAGAAGGGTGGGAGGAGGGGGAGGGAAATGGGAGGCTGGGAGGAGGTGGAAACTTGTTTTTTTTTCTCCTTTTCTCAATAAAAAAAATGGAAAAAAAAAGAATTTTATAGAGAGATTATTGTCCACACTTAAAAACACAACCTGTATCTTTAGGAATGAAACTACGAGCATGTTTCTCTTTACAAGAAACTGAGGTTGATAACATGTTTGATTCACCATTGCTGAGAAGAGCACTTCCCTTCCACAACCAAACATCTACTGGACATTTAAAAATGCTTTGTTTTCCTGTAAGAACTCTGATTTTAAGCAAACTACATTAAATGTACACAAGCAAATGGAGAAATGCATTCTAATTTTTTTCTATATTGTTTGTCTAGAAATCAAGGCATTTAACCATTAAATTAGAAAAGGGCACAATGGTCAATGGACAAGGATAATTATTTTATCCAGGAAGTACTAAGATTGACGTAGTACTTTTCCTCTGTTTATTGTCTGTAGCAAAGAGAGGATGTTCTTTGTTCTGATTAACCATCTTCATTGTCAAAATTTGTTTAAAAGTAACCATAAATTGTGCTCTTTTATGTCTGCAAATGAGGGTTTGGGGTGAGGCCCTACCCTCTAGTCATTCTGCATGGCAAAGAACTTCATCCATTTGATCTGGTGACCACTGAGATATTTTCATCAAGAGAAAATTTATGGTGAGAGCTACTAGACGAGGACTGAAGAGGAAGGAAATATAAGACACTGAGTTGAGCACCTCCTGGCTTGAAACTTTAGAGTGGTATATCCACATGCTAAAATGCAAAAATCACTACTCAGGTTATGCCTGTCAGAACTAAATCAACCAATAAATGTCAGGCAATTAGAATGGTGATATCTAATTGGGATGCTACAAAATATATGTAATTCATGGTCTTCCATGTTTCATGATAGAAAGCTTCAAGGAGTCGAAGAAGTAACTATCTGATGAGCTGAAAAGATGCTGAAGGTTCTTAGGTGCCTGATGGAGGAAGGTCATTGGCTAATAAAGGAACTGCCCTGGCCCATTTTATTGGTTAGAGGATAGGTGGGAGGAGTAAACAGAACAGAACGCTGGGAGGAAGAGAAAGTGAGCTCAGAGTCTCGACAGCTCTCCTCTCTGGAGCAGATGCCTGAGAGAGATGCCATGCCCCGCTCCCGGGATGAAGCTCCGACCCAGGATGGACTAGGCTAGAATCTCCCTGGTAAGTGCACCTTGGGGTGCTACACACAGATGATTAGAAATGGGCTAAATTAATATGTGAGAATTACCCTAGAAGAGAATGGGCCAAGCAGTGTTTAAAAGAATACAGTGTCTGTGTAATTATTTCGGGGCATAAGCTAGCAGGCAGGTGGCTGGGGTGTTGGGGACGCAGCCCCGCCGCTGCCCTTACTACTTCATATGGCGCCCACGTGGACAACTGCTTCCACATAAAGCCTGAGACAGCTTGGAAAGTAATTATAGAACAAAATGAAAGCATTGTGCCTGGTTTCTTGGTAGCAGCAATTTCTCGGTTCTACTCTGCTTGCTAGAGGCAAGCAAGCGCCTCATCTAAGAGAGGCTTCCTGACTCAGCTTTAGCTGCAAAGCCTGCAGCTCATTAAGAGGTCCTGCCACGAAACACTTAAAACGGTGTTGACGAAAAGCTGAACACATGCTTTTCGGTTTTCAGCCATAGCAGGAAAAAAGCTGCACCGTTTAAAAATGCCGGCTTTCTGGGCTGTCCTGCCAGGACAAACTCTGACTCTTTTACACAGGTGGTTTGTGTGGTTTGCAAGCACAGGCTGCTGAAGCTCGCTTGCTGGCTACAGCCAGTACCTCAGCCATGAGGCTGGAAAGCTAAGGAATGGACTGGATCTAGCTGGCAAAGCCACGCCTTTAGTCCTACTGAGATTGCTTGGTAAATTAAAGATTCATGTGGTCAGAAAAAGAGAGATATACAGTAAAGAGAGATTCAAAGACAGAGAAAATTTCTAAATGGTTTGAAGTGTGTTAAAAATATATGCAGACTAAAATTTAAAGTTCTTAAAGTAACAAAAAAAAAGGAAGAGAGTTGTTGTGTGTGGTAGCACATGCCTTTAATCCCAGTGCCTAGAAGGCAGAGGCAAACAGATCTCTGTGAGTTCAAGGTGTAGTAGCTTACACCTTTAATCCCAATGCCTGGGAGGCAGAGACCGGCAGATCTCTGAGAGTTCAAAGACAGCCTGGTCTACAGAGTTACTTCAGGTCAAAGATACAGAGAACCTGTCTCAAAAAGCAAAGAGTTAAAAGTAAAAATAAACAAAATAGAGGTTAAAATAAAACGAACAAAGATGGAAAATACACAGAGAATCTTGATACTGTATGCTATTATGCTCTCTTTGAATTATTTGAATGCTGAGGAAGGAGCAACCGCTGCTAAAAGATATTTATTTATAAATGCTGCTGAACTAATCCAACATAGATATTTTGAATTTGTATCTAAGTATATGATACTTTGGTAAAGAGTTTCTTATTTTGTTTTCACAGAGGATGAGACATTGTTCATTTCTTCTATTCCGATTTGGTATGATGGACCACGCCCTCCTGAAGGGTTGGTGTGAATGCCTTCAGAAAATTGCTTCGCTCAACTGCCAACTGAGAGGAAACTAGCACACAGGTTTTACCATGAAAGACCTAATTAACAACGCCCCCATTCAGCAGGAAGCAGTTTGGAGAGAAAAATCTGCGCCCATGTTCCCAAATATGGTTTATAAACGTTCTTTTACATTTAAAGGGGGATATGATAGAGATATGAATAATTTACATTGATATGGATTTTGTTTTAGTGATTTAAATTTAAGGTCAATTTTGTTATATGTATATGTATTTCTGATCTTTATTAAGGTATTGTGATTGTGTAGTTCATTTAAATATGTACTGTATAATTAAGAAATATAGGTTGTTAATGGATAATCATCGATAATAGTAAAGCTTATAGTCATGTTAGTTAGATTTTCTAGATATATAGAGATATATTTTAGATAGACATTCTTCATGTCTTTCAAAGATTACAGAATAGGACATTTAATGTTTTAATAACTGAGGACTTTTCATGACAATGAAACACTCTGCTCCTGGCAGCACCAATCTACTTCAAGAGGAAGATGGGCATCGAAGAGGCACCTTATGGAGTTTGATAGCCTTTTGGGCAAGAAACTGTTCTTGCCTGGACTATTGCATAAACTGGACACAGAGAACCCACAGAGAGAGGACTACTGAACTTGCCTAAGGTGAGATGATCTTTCGGGGTTCCTGATTCATGAAAGAGTCTGCGAGACATTCTGCAGGACACAACAGATAGTGACTGAACTGACTTTGAATTTTCCTACTTTATGGAAATGTCTGCTGGATACCATGGGCCTGAAGGCTGAAGATGGATGCCCCAATGATACAGAGGAACTTTGGGTGACTGTCCAGGCAGCGAGATGTCTCTGTCATTTCTAGAGTTTTAAAAGTTGCTTTTTTCTTGTTTGCTTAGGTAGTAGTGTATCTTTCTGGAGTCTTTGATGGAGTTAAGAACAGTTAGTTATAGTTATAGTTTTCCTTAGTTATGATAAAGATTATTGTAACTTTTTACTAGATAACTGTTTTGTTATATGTAATTTTGCTATGTTAAAGTTAAAGCCTTTTTTTTTTTTGTTTAAACCGAAAAAGGGGAAATGATGGAGGAAGGTCATTGGCTAATAAAGGAACTGCCCTGGCCCATTTTATTGGTTAGAGGATAGGTGGGAGGAGTAAACAGAACAGAACGCTGGGAGGAAGAGGAAGTGAGCTCAGAGTCTCGACAGCTCTCCTCTCCGGAGCAGGCGCCTGAGAGAGACGCCATGCCCTGCTCCCGGGATGAAGCTCTGACCCAGGATGGACTAGGCTAGAATCTCCCCGGTAAGCGCACCTTGGGGTGCTACACACAGATGACTAGAAATGGGCTAAATTAATATGTGAGAATTACCCTAGAAGAGAATGGGCCAAGCAGTGTTTAAAAGAATACAGTGTCTGTGTAATTATTTCGGGGCATAAGCTAGCAGGCAGGTGGCTGGGGTGTTGGGGACGCAGCCCCGCCGCTGCCCTTACTACTTCAGGTGCCTCAGATTTGGGGGTGAGGAGGGTAATCATCAGATCCAACACATGAAAAATCCTGAAGGATAACCTATTGAACAGGGCTCCTTGAAAAAGATTGCCCTATGCCCTTCCTCCTCTGCATCTAAGGTAGTTTGACTGAGAATGGACCCCATGGGCTCATATGTATGAATATGTGGTTCCTCAGTGAAACTCTTTGGATGTGGTTAGCAGGTAGAGCCTTCCTTGCTAGAGGAGATGCGTCACTTAGAATGAACTTTGATATTCCAAGAGCCCAACCATTCCTACTTAGCTATCTCTACCTCATGCATTTAAATATATGTAAGTTCTCAGCTATTGTTACAATGCCATGGCTTCCTGCTTGCCACCATGCTTTCTGCTGTGATGTTATAAACTCAAACCTTATGAAAAATTATAAGCCATGAATTAAAGACTTTCTGTTTTCAGTTTCTTTGGTCAGAGTGTTTCATCACAGGAGTGGAAAGTTAACTAAGATGTTGTCCTTTATATTTTGTGGAATTACCTGCTAAATTCCTGAGTTCTGTGAACCCTAAGAGCCATTAGTCAAGCTGTAGTAGGTCATCATAGGAACCTGAGTACATAGCTGGCAGCAGAGTGATGTTTTAGGGGCTTGGACTTGTGATCAAAATCTGAGTCAAGGGGCAGTCTCGCAAGACATGGTGGGGATCAGGCTGTGCTCTGCTCTAAGTTACTCCCCATTGCACAGAGTAATAGCTTCAGGCTGTTGCTTGTCCCAAGTGACTCCATTTTACAAATATCATTTTGCTCATTTGGAGTGCAAATGCGGCGACAGGATGGCTCTACATCTCGTTTAGGCAAGTAAACAACTACAATCTGTCCAGCACAAACTATGGCGCAGGCAGTTAAGATACTCATGCAGATAGAATATTCTGCCTGTGAAGTTACCAGATTTAATCAGACCATGTAGAGCCAGCCATGCATGCAAAGCATATCAGAAAAAAAAGAAAGAAAGAAAAAGAAAATACCAATGAGCTTACCAGACAAGACCATCAATAATCATCCAATCACTCCACAGGGATCTACAAAATGGGAACCATTTAACACTAGTGCGGAAGCACCCACTGACATAATCAGACTATCTACTGCAGGTGTCATGAGACTGACAAGCACAAAAACTCCTCACTCTCCTCCTGGAGATTCAGTCTCCTTGCTTGATGCTATTCACTCAAATTGCCATTCATCTCGACTGAGTTCTCTAGCTTTGAGAAGTTCTGAATCTCACAGGGAGCCTCTCTGTGTATCTCAAGAACTCAGTGACTGGCGTCGTCAATATGTTAGTAGAATACCTAGCTAACCACCTGCCAAGGCTCTCTGTGTCAGCATCAGGTTTCTGCTCTTGCCCTCATGACCTTCTTGAAATTTGCAATGCCTTTAGTCTCATCTGAATGTGTGTGTGTTTGTGTATTTGTGTGTGTGTGTTGTAGTTATGTAATCTTCAAATGGATACTAATGCTAAAATAGGAAGAGAAAACCTGTATATGATATGGATATGCCTATCAATCAAAATCAGTAGTATTTGGTGCTTTTTTTCAGGTTTAACTTGAAGTTGCTTGTATTTTATTGCTGTTCAATAAATTTATGAAAAGACATAATGAAAAGGCAACAAGGTGTCTGTCTTTATTGCTGACATAGTGCATCCATGACAGAACGATCCCTCAACCAGTGGACTCTTTTGTTGTACTCAAGTGAAGAGTGTAAGACATGAATTAGAGAACATGCAGTTAGTTCTCATTGTAGGAAAGTGTAGGGTTGTTTTCCAACTCTTTTACTCTTGGCTCTTTGGGGGCCCACTACCCAGCTTCCAAATAAATGCACACAAAGTCTCATTCTTTTTTATAAATATCTAGCCTTAGGTTGGCTTGTTACTAACCAACTTTTGCCTTTGGGCTCTTTCCTTTTCTTACTTCTGTATATCTTACTTTCACTCTTCCTCTGTGGCTGGCTATGTGGCTGGGTGGCTGGCCCCTTCTTTTCTCATTCCATGATCTCTCTTGTTCCTTCTTCCCTCCCATAATTTCTCCTTCTATGTATTCTCGCTGCCTGCCAACCCTTCCTATTCTTTCTCCTGCCTTGCTATTAACCATCCAACTCTTCATTAGACCATCAGGTGTTTTAGACAGGCAAAGTAACACAGCTTCACAGAGTTAAACAAATGAAACATAAAAGAATGCAACACATCTTTATATCATTAAACAAATGTTCCACAGCATAAACAAATGTAACACATACTAAAATATTCTACAACAGGAAAGAATCCATTACTTGCTTGGTGTGTATGGAGAACCCCCTAGGCAATTTGTCTGAGTATTATGCATTACTTGTGTTGTGAGAGGAAAAGAATAACTGATTTTGCTGTTTCTGCAACTTCAAAGTAGCAATTAAGCATTATTCTTAATGAATAAGAATGCTAACAAAGTACTTAATATGCTATAGTAGCTGTGTTGGGGATCTACTGAAGAATGGTTAGGAAACTCCAAAATAAGATGTTATGTGTAAGAAGATCTTCACTGGTTGCACAGAATAAACTTCATACTCCTTATCATGTTCCAGATATTGTAATGAGATGGACATGTGGAAGACTTTCCTCATAGATGTGTAGAAAGAGACTGCTCATTGGTTTCCTGACTTCCCAGACCCCAATAATCACACAGAATTTATATTAATTTCAAAACTGCCTGGCTAATAGCTTAGGTATATACCTTACCTAGCTCTTATATCTTAAATTAATCCATTTCTACTAATCTATGTATTGTCACAAGGTTGTGGCCTGCCAGTAAGGTTTCATCTGAAATCTGTCTCCTTTGCCAGCTACATGCATGGCTTTGAGCCAGACTACTCTCTTTATATACCTCTTCCAGCCTGGCTATAGTCTGCCCTGTCATACAACAAAGCAGCTTTATTCATTAAGCAATAACAGCAATACATATACAGAAGGACATGCCACATCATCTCCCCTTTTCTGTCTAAATAAAAAAAAGGTTTTAACTTGAGCATATTAAAATTAGACATAAGAAAATAGATATCAAGCAAGAATTACAGTTACAATATTTCGTTCTTTTACATTTGGCAAAATAAGGAAACTACTCTATCATCTATCCTATATTTGTGAGTCTAAAGTTTTATATCCAATTTACCTTTTATCATAAATAAGGAAAACTATAACTATCTGTCTTCAACTCTTCAAAGACCTGCAGAAGGATATAATATTACATAAACAAACAGAAAGTGCATTGTGAGTAACTTCCAAAGTTCTAGAATTGGTAGAGACATCTCACTGCCTGGACAGTCGCCCAAAGTTCTTCTGTAATGTTGGGGCACCCATCTTCAGCCTATGGGCCCATAGTATCTGGCAAACTTTTCCATGAAGCAAAAATTTCAAAGACTGTTTTGCCTAAATTGGCAGTTTATCAGTCACATTCTTCTGTGTCCTGCAGAATGTCTGGCAGACTATTTCATGAAGAAGAAACACTGAAAGCCTGTCTCACCTTCTTTTGGTAGGCTTGGCAGTCATTTTTCTGTGGGTCCTGCATCTCCCGTTTTTACAGCATACTGTCAAGCAGTTCAGCCAAAAGCAGTTTCTTGCCCAAATGGCTAGCCTTGTCACACTGAAGGCAAATTCCATAATGAGATTCTTCAAGGCTCATCAACTTCTTGAGGTAGATTGGTGCCACCCAAAGCAGATATATCTCATTGTCTAGAAAAGTCTAAGTTGTTAAAACCTTTTAAATGCCATATTCTGTATGTCTTTGAAACACTGAGGATTATCTATCTAACTGAAATATATCTCCATATATCTAGGAAACCTAACATCTCTAAAATTCTGATTATTATAAATGGCTATCTATTAACTTATATTTCTTAATTATACATTATATTTTAAATGAGCTACACAAACATTTAATACTTTAAATAAGAGTATAAATATATATACACACATATATATGTACAGTGAAACAAAAATCAACATTAAATTTGTATCAATAGACTTAAGATTTATACCAATGCAAAGTATTCATTTCTATACCATATCCCCCTTTAAATGAAAAAAATTATAAACAATCATTTTGGGAATTTGGGCATTGTTTTCTCCAAACTGATTCCTGCTGTTTGTTGGGTGGGGAAGTACTTACAGGGTTTATGGAGACTTTTCTGAGGGTCTTGTTCCATGAAACCACATTAGCCTGGAAAGAATCCACAGGTTCTCATCTTCTGTGGAAACAAAAGCAGAACCTCTTTTTCAGTTACATATCCTTAGACTCAAAATTTGAAGCCAAGATACCTCTAAAATATATATGTTGGCTTAGCTTAGCAGCCCTCAGCGTCAAATACCTTATAGATAGGACAAGAATCTGCCCTGGAGAAGAGACTGCAGAGCACACAAATCAATAGTGTTTATGAAGGAGAGGGCATGTGCTAATTACTTTTTAATAATGATCAGTGAGTGATTATAGGTCTCTTCCCTTCATGCAATTACTCTACAAACTTTTGAAAAGTTGAGATGATATAAGACACTATGACAGGTACATGCTTCTACTTAAGAAGAAAGATAAATGATATTTATACAAAGTATACTGCTCACTTCCATAGGTAATGGGCAATTTAAAAAGCCCATTGTCTAGAAAGCAAGTAATGCCAGCAAAAGCAAGTAATGCCAGCTTCAACCACATTTTCTTCTTACTTGAGTCTCCAAGATAGACCTTTTAAAAGAGATTTATTGTCACAGCCTGATCATTTTGATCACCTAACCAGACTTTGAGTTAGAATACATATTTAAGATCTTAAGTTTATAAGAACCTCTGATTATGTAGTGTTGAAGAGAACAACAAAATGTAAGAGCCAGTAGCAGATACAAATAAGAAGAAAGAGGCTGAATAGTTAAAACCAATGAGTATTCATTCTAAACAGTTCTGTTATTGTTAGAAAGTAAGATAATTCTTTAAAATGACTTGGACTGGCAGCAGACAAAAATCCACATGAACTTGTGTAAATATAGCATATTCATCACAAAAACTTCCCAGTTTTCCACGCTTCTATGAATCATGTTCTTTCAAATAGCTTTTTAACTCTTTTGTTTGAGAGGTGTGGCTTATTTTATACTCCTTGAACCTGTCTGCTTTGTGATTTACTTTAATGTAGAGAAGGAAATACAAGTGATAAAGCCTAGAGCCCAAGAATCTTTGCATGTTCGATCTCTTCCAGAATACTGCCCAGGTGCCATTTAAATAATACAGGACTAGCTTTCTGAATCATAAGAGACCAGGAAAATGCATTTATTTTCCTATTGCTTCACCCACTATTCTAAACTACCAAACAGTTTTTCCCCTCCAAACATGTGAGAAAGCCCAACAAAGAGGAGGGGAAAAAAAAAAAAAAAAAAAAAAAAAAAAAAAAAAAAAAAACCTCCTGGTTTGTAACTTACCATAGTATTCTTCATCATATCCTGCTCCCAAGAACTACCCACAATTCCAGGAGGACTACATTAATTGTCTCCTGAGGGATCTGCCCCTAATGACCTAAACACTTTTACTAGCTCTGCCCTTTAAGGGTTTCATGCCCCTTTTCAGCAGCTCCACACATGAACCCTGAAACCACATTCAGATCATATAGGGCCATCCAAAGAGATCTGAACTAAATCCTACAGGAATTAGAGAAAGAACTGACTTCTGGATTGGGAAACCAGAAATGGCTGTTGTCTTCTTCAGTCTCTTTTCATTGAGGACGTGATCTCCTGACTTAGTTTTGAAGGTTGAGTAGTATTTTCTCTGGTAAAAATAAAAAAGGAACATATCATTTTAATTTTTTAATAAAAATAATTCTTCACTAAAAGATTTCTTAATGGCTTTCTTAATGCATATAATATCTTAAAATAAGATTTATACCCTTCCCCTGACTGAGAATAAATTATATAAATACATAAATGTACCTCCTTCACATGGCAAAGATCAAGACCAGCAACACAGTTTCAGAAAGATAATTATATTTCCAGTGGATAGCGTAGTCCTCTGCAGAAAACACCTATATCACCCCAGCACTTGTTGAATAAAAATGTGCATATTTTATTCATAAAGGTCAACTAATTAGTAAGACTGAATTTTTACAAAACAAAATTTAAAAGCCAATTATTCTAAATGGTAGAAGGCTAATAGTTATATATTTTACATGCTGAATTATCCATCCAAGCAAGAAGGGGCTGAGGGAGGGACAGAAAAAAAGGCAGGGAGGAAGGGAAAAAATTAAATGAAGGAATTAAGGAATGCAGATGTAGAATGATGGAGGGGGGGGGAAGGAAGAAGCTTTTTAACACTGCTTAGTTTGCAGATTCTCCAATATGTCTCCTTTACTACTCCACAATCAATTATGAACACCTAATTCCAATAGCATAAAAAATAACAGACTACGGAATATGAATGTTTTTCAAACAACACACAGAAATGAGAAGTAATTACTGCCATAAGAAAAAAAAATGATAAACCTACCTGTGGCAAAATTGAGGGAGAAAATTCTAGAGCATAAATACAATAAAAGGAACATATCAAAAAGAAAACTCATATTTTCCTGGATAAAATCACATTTTCCTAATAGCATTAGAATACACACACACACACACACACACACACACACACACACACACCTCCTCTGGTTGAACATCAAGAATTTTATCAGTGTAGTGTACAAGAAACATGTTTTTATGTTAAAAAAAAAAGAGGACTTACTCTTGCACTTGTATTCCCAGACTCATATTGAAGACATGCTGTTCATTTTACAAATTATACTCATTTTACAATTATGATGGAGCCACTATACTGATTTAAAACTCTTTAATGGCTTCCTGTCATGCACAAAAACAAACATGAGGTCATCCTGACAAAAAGCAGAGGCTGGAAAAGGGCATGCCTGTGATTCTGTGAGGGCTACTCAAAGCACAAGCCAAGTGAGACAAGCCGGGCAGGACACAGAAACAACAGGAGCTGAGTAACACGTAGGTACCACTGAAAATCTGGTGCAGCCTGATGCTCCTCAGAGCAGCAGAACATAAACAGTACACGCAGGTACTAATCCTGAAGCCAACGGTGCTCTTATATCCCTGGGTCAGTCAGCTATGAACTGCAGGATACTACAACAGGGGTATCCTATATCTCCTTACCAGCTCTAGGTAAGAAGTATCTCGTGTCTACACCAACGGAAACTAACTGAAAGAAGCTATGCCTAGCAGCTGGATAACTGTGCTATAAGGATATTGACTTAAATTATGTTAAACTTTCATGGAAAGAACAAAAAACTTTTAAGTAATGACAGGAGGTATATTTTTGTTTTTTGTTTTGCTTTGTTTTTGAGACTGGGCAGGGGGTTTGTGTTTTTAAATTTCTGTTTTCTCTATAACATTATTAACCTTGATAGAACCAACTGACACTGGCATCTGTGCTGCTGCCCAAATACCTTCTAAAGTACTGACATGGAACAGCTCTCAGCACATGATTGCCCATGCTCCAGTGACTGACCAATTCTTATATTCCTAGAAAAACACCAATTGAATGAGTGGAATATATATATATATATATATATATATATATATATATATTCTATATATATATATATATATATATATATATATTAAAGAAGAAGGCATAAAGTTGGGAAGGGTGAGATGTTAAGAGGAATTCAGAGGTAGTAAGAGGGAGGAGTGGTGGAATTGTCAGAGTAAATAACATTTAAAAAGAAAAGAGCCCTTTTCGTCAAGATGGCGCCGAAAGCGAAGAAGGAAGCTCCTGCCCCTCCCAAAGCCGAAGCTAAAGCGAAGGCCTTGAAAGCCAAGAAGGCAGTGCTGAAAGGCGTCCACAGCCACAAAAAGAAGAAGATCCGCACATCGCCCACCTTTCGGCGTCCCAAGACCCTGCTGCTACGAAGGCAGCCTAAATACCCCCGGAAGAGCGCGCCCAGGAGGAACAAGCTTGACCACTATGCCATCATCAAATTCCCCCTGACCACCGAGTCAGCCATGAAGAAGATAGAAGACAACAACACACTTGTGTTCATTGTGGACGTCAAGGCCAACAAGCACCAGATCAAACAGGCTGTGAAGAAACTCTATGACATCGATGTGGCCAAAGTCAACACCCTCATAAGGCCCGATGGAGAGAAGAAGGCGTATGTTCGGTTGGCTCCTGATTATGATGCTCTGGATGTTGCCAACAAGATTGGAATCATCTAAACTGAGCCCAGCCAGCTAATTCTAAATATACACTTTTTCACCATAAAAAAAAAGAAAAGAAAAAATAAGAGAAGATTAAAAAAAAGAAAGAGGCGCTTGAGAGAGATGATACAGCAATTAAGAGCTCTTGCTGCTCTAGAGGAGGCCCAGGTGCAGCTCCCACAATCCACATGGAGGCTGACAATCATCTGTAACTCCAATTCCAGGGGATCTAACACAGTCTTTTGGCCTCTGCTGGCACCAGGCACACATGAAGTACGCAGACAAATACGCAGACAGAACAATTTTGAACATTAAATATAAATAAATATTTCAAGAGCTGGGAGAGTTGTATTTTGGAGCAATGTTTCATATTTTCTAGTACATAATTAACCCCCTCACCTTATGGCCAGAAGGCAAAAATAAAAATGTCACCAGGGTTCTACACCCTTCTTTGAGAGTACATCTCCAGAGACCTTCCCATAATGCTCCGTGTCCAGGTTTTACCACCTCCCATTATTACTGCCCTGTGAACCAACTTTCTTTAGGGAAACTTTCAACACTCAAGCTGTAACAGGTGTGCTCTATCTTATGCTTACATCAATACCACAAGCAGGCATCATGAATCATCATCCAGCTGTAAGGGCGAGGAAACAAGTGCCTGGCCAAGGCTATGTCCTTAACAAATGGCAAAAGGCAAGGTGAAGTGCCAAAAGTGCCATTTCTGCTTTATTTCTATATTCTAGAATCATCTAAATGATACCTAGATGGAAAATTAGCAAAACAATCACAGCTGAATAAAATTGCCAGATCTTAAAGCTGAGCTGTATAGAAGATGCACCAGGAAAACGTCTTCCAAGCAGACGCACCAGTCTTCCAAGCAGACGCACCAGTCAGCACTCTCCCGGAGACATCATGCCAACGTGCAGCATCTTAATAGAGGATCCTCGGATGATGGATGGATGCTTCTCTCGCTGGCAGCATGTATGTGTGTCTGTGTGCTAACCAGATACTTAAGAGAACAATTTTTTTATTATCTTTATTTGAAAACCACTTTGCACAGACCTCTAGGGAAATGAGGTTCCATCTTCTAAATGCACACTTCCATCTTTGTCCACAGAAAATTGTGTGTGGGGAGGAGCGGTGGTTTTTCCCCGAGAGTGCTCCGAGAGTGCTCCAAGGCCCCTTTCTTATTTCTAGTTTTCAAATGCTCCGATTTTACATCCCATCAAATATAAAACTTCAAGTTTAATATATCTTAGAGAAATTGCCTCCTGTAGATTATGCCCTTCAGCTCTTATCATGTTAAGTTGTAATTTGCAGTTTTGAAATGAACCATCCAAAGGACATGTTTTCCTTAGTCAAAGCAGAAGGAATTTAATTTTTATTGTCTGCGTAGATTGATCCACTTTCCTTTTTTTTTTTTTTAAGGACTCATCATGAATTTGTTGAGTGGCATCAAGATAATGTATGTCCTTATTTGGGTCTCAAAAATGAATAAAATGTGATTCTGCAATGCACTTAGGGTAAAATAACTAATCATATTCTATTGAACATAGTTTTAATGAGAAAAGTGTATTAATGAGATCAAGTGGACATCAACATCACTCAACATAGTTTGGAGCAAACACAAAGAGTTATGAACTGAATACACTGGACTGCCATCCCTTAAAGAGTTCAGAGAAACCAGGCTACAGAAACCAAGGATGGATAGCATTATAAGTTTCCTGAATGCTATGCATGTCTATTCAGATTAAAAAGACTGATTTAAGTTGTATGTTTAACTCTTTATGTCTTTGTCAACTTTTTAATACCAAGCTACTAGAAAATTCAGATAAGTAGTATATGTTTGAGAATAGGTATATTTGATAAATCAGATTTGTTTGATAAGGAAGATATATTTGATAATCAAGATTTGTAGACTCCTAAGGTCTTTAAGTTCACTTTAAGCCTTAGCTATTCAGTAAACTAAGTCATATCAAAATAAAAATAAAGCACATTGTAATATTCTAAAAAAAAAAAAAAAAAGAAAGAAACCAAGGATGGGAAAGCAATGTTTAGTGACAGTTAAACATGTATATTGAAGCTGCCAGTGTGTCCTGCTGTGTTCCTGTTGAGCTCAGTTTCTGTCCTCAAAAACTATATTGAAAGACTTTATAGCCCTAGTGATAAGTTCCCTGAGGAAACTTTGGTTATTCATGTCTTCCATGAGCCTTAAAAAGTAAGAAACTGTTCTGCTTTTGCCTGCACTTTTCTCAGATCACCTTTCCATTCTGGATAAATGTGAAAAGACGGAAACTCTTTCTGTGATGTTACAAAGCCCCTGTAAAGACAGCCTTAAGTGATATTTAAATGGCAGTTTTAAATGCAGCAAAATTATACTTGGTTGAAACAAAATACAGCTGATAGAAATTATATAGATCAATGTAAATGACATGCAATTGAATCCAATGCAGGAGAGCAAGGTACTTGTCAAGACAGGAGCTACACCATTTTAAAACTCACCCAAAGGAAGTCGTAACAACGGAAGAATCCCCGTCATGGTCACTTTGAGACACTTTCAAGTGTGGGCTATATGACGCTGATAAACACAATGAAGTGCATGAGATCTGATTATACTGTGATTATTCTAATCTGCTCTGTTGTGAGAGAGTAAGACAAGCTGTGAACTGCTGGTATTTATTTATTTCTCACTTCTTCAGGATAGAAGTTCAAGACTGAGGTGTTGGCCCATAACTCCTCTCCAACTAGGGTCCCACCTATGAGATCTGACTTGAACCTTAATTACCGCCCTCAGGGCTCTAACTCCAAGTATTGTCAAACTGGAAATGAGTAACTCAGCATGTGATTAGGCCTGGAGACACAGCTACGTGTATCTGAGTGGGCCTCACTATCATTCATTCTCAGAACGAAAATTCTATGATTTTAGGAAGCAAACTCTATGAATCTCCATAAAACTAGGGCCCAAATCTTGAAGGAAGAATCATTCTTTGAGCAAAGCCCTGCCTTAGGGCCTAACATCAGGCCCTTCATATTCCAGCATGATTTTGATCGGAATGGGAACATTCTACTGACTGAATGTCCTTCTCACTCATGTAGCAGTCGAGAGATGGTTTAATTTATATTTAGATAAACTTGTCCACCGGCTTCTCCTTCTCTTTCTTGTGGCCTTCTTCCATTTACTTCAGAAAATTCATAGATTATTCCAGCTTTGGCCATCTTTTCACAGGAACAATTCCACCTTGAGCAATGCTACTCTCTACAATGGAACTCCATGTATGCAATTCTCGGCATTTCAGCTTTTGAAATTAACTTTCATTTCCCAACTTGAATAAGTGAAAAGGAAGCAATTGTTACTTCAGCTGCTGCATTGTAAATTGCCTCTCTAATAGCCTCGAGAGTCAAACTCCTTTTGTGCTCTTTTCTGCCCCTTTGGGGAAGGCAATTCTCCATTTCCTCTCTTCTCATTGTGACTTTGCAGGGCTGGTAATGTTTGAACAGTCAGAACCACTTTTACCATTCCTTTGACTTGTTTCTTTGAATTTTATTATTCAGGCTATCCTTTCTGATTCAGAATCCACAAATTTAAAAGACACAAATAAGAACTAGGCTTCTATAGATGGTATAGGAAATGGTGTCCCCACACGAGAATATTTGGGTTGAAAAGGATCTGAGAATGGATTCTGGTTTTTTTTGCCTCATATTTGGTGTGTGTTTTCAGGAGACTTTCCAGCATCTGCGTTCCTTACTTCCTTCATCTATATCATGGAGAGAATAAAGCAACTTTGAAGGATGGCTTTAAGCAGCAGAAAATACACAGCATTGTTGGTCATATATATGAGGCCCAACAGGGACAATTACAGTGTCTTCAATAATAGTCAGTTTATAAATGTTAAAACACCCATATTCACTATAATAAAATCAGGCAATTTTTAATGGAACATAGTGGCAGAGTGGTATAATAAGACCCCTAGGACTCTGGAGGAATGAGCCTCATTTGAACTTACTACCTCTTAGAATCATCCTCCATGATCTTCCTGGTTGATCTGCTTGAAAGGTCACTGGTGCCATCATCCACTGCAAAGTTGGTGGCAACTCTGCAAGCAAGGTGTCAAAGATAGAAAGCAGCAGAACAATAGTTAGAGTAGTAGGGAGAGTTTCAATTAGTGGTAAGTACTGCGGTAGGGAAAAAGAGTCCAGCTCATCTTCACAGATCTGAAGGGGTGCTTTAAAGGGAAATGGGCGGTGGAGAAGCAATTGAAGGTTTAGGAGTATCGTAGCAGTAGAGACTTCCAATTGAGTTAGCAAGACAACAATTAAACCAGGCATGCCTGCTAGCTACCTGTTACTACAGACAGGACTCTGTCTTCACACCGGGACAGAGAGACTGAGGTCCCATCTTCAGGCATTGGTAGAAAGAAACAACTTTTGTGTGTGTATGGTCAGGATTGAGTTTTGGCAAGCAGACATGTTAGAGGACATAGGGGTTATCTTAGGGGGTACTCTCAAGCTGGTAGAAACTATGTCATCACTAAAGGACTTTGATGCTAAGGGTAACTTGGATGAGCTTAGATCAAAGAGAGACTCTGTCAGAGATCATATTCTTGAGCTTCCAAGGTTTCAAACCATGCAGCTGCTAGATATTGCTTGGAGCCTCCATAACATTGAGAGGGAGGGCCACATTCTTCTTCTTCTTCCAGACCTAGGGACCCAGATATGTAGCCCACCTGGATCAAGTGAAGGCCTTGGCTTCTCCATTTTCCTCCAGGGACTCTTGATCTCCACAACTAGTTGAAATATCAGCCAATAGTGAGACTTCCATTTTATTGCTAAATATTGTCAGCGGCATGGGGGAGGGAGGGTTGAGGACACAGTTGTGCATTGCCACCTGTAGTATTCTGGGATGCAGTTTTCTAGAGTCCCTTAAACTATTGAAGCTAGAATTCTTAGATATCACTGAAAAGATTTCCACGTCAAGTCAGTCAGAAGGTGAATTGGAGTTTACAGAGTTTCCCCTAAGTGGAAGCATAGGAGTGACTAGAGAGGCATTTAGGGAGTTACACAACAAGCCCAAGAATGGATTTCTCAGACGAGACCAGTGTCAGTGTCTTCACAATAAATAAAACCTTGGTAGCATCTGAAGTTACATCTCAAAAAAAAAAAAAAAAAAAAAGCTAAGGGAGCCCACCCCTCAGTAAATGAGATAGTAGGGTGGATCCCAAGGGTAAATTGATTACGATTATAGTTTATAAGTTAAAATCATAAGCCACAAAGACTACACATGGGGGTTAAGCATGCTTCCACTGCGGGGGGAGGGGGGGAGGAAAAACTTTGTAAGTTTAATTTGCAAGGTGCCCAGAAAACTATAGCTTCACATCTGTCAAAGGAATAAAGCTATACATGCTTCAGCCTTAAGCATGGTTTATAGCTATTCTAACATTCTTATTTGATATGTTTCTCTATAAAAGGAATATTGTCTCCATGTTGATGATCTTCATAGCAAATGTTGATTTTGTGAGAATTGCCAATTCTCAGGTAGTAAGGCTTGGAGTTATGGTCTTCTTACCTTTCCCATGCTCCCCATCTTGATTTCTATTTCTGTCTTGTCTCAGTTGGAATCCCATGTTATACTCACTATGCCTTCCAAGAAATCACAAAATTCAATGATAAATACAAGCATCCATTCTTATATCATTCAATCTTTAATCATACTATAGCTATTCCATGTCAATTTTTATCAATTTGTCATAAAATTCTGGGTGTTATAAATACACCCTATAATCTAAGTCCCCAGGAGACTGAGACAGAGAGATCACATATTTGAAAACAGCCTGGGGTAGAGAGTCATCAACTCCAAAACAAAACAAACAAGAAAAGTGTATCATAAATTATCAAGAACTACTCACTTTTGCAATTTTCAGTTTCTAAAAATTTTAAAAAATTTTGTTTCTTTAGCCCCTAGCTACCCACTACAGACATTTATCTTATTGGGATAATGTTTGTTCTGTTTAAACCTTTCCAGATAGGGAGGAGACTTGTTTTCTCTTTAGATGAAGACCAAATAGCATCATTTAGCAGGCTTTTAACTTTCTCTAGTTGGCTTTCTTCTAGTTAAGATCTGTCCCCATCAACCCTTGATTATAAATAGTTAAGTTCCCCAGAAATATGATTCTAAACACAATCATGAGAGTATTGTGTTAGTAGGGGTTCTCTAGAGGAACAAAATGTATAGAATGAATGTATACTCATGTCCTTTATTTAGGCTGCCACCAGAAGATGTGGCCCAGATTAAAGGTAGATCTTACCACCTAAAATGATCTGGATTGAAGTACAAAGATGGATCTTCACACTTCAGATGATCTAACTAAGAAAAATCCCTCTATCTATGCCACAAGTGGCAGATTCAGAGAGGCTAGGTAACAAGGAGGGCCCAAAGGGAGGGATGCATGGATTTCCCTGGGAAGGGGAAATAGAGGAGATATACTGGGTGGATTGGGGGCAGGTTGAGGAGGGAAATTGCATGATCACGTTGGGTGGGGATTAATGGAGGGAGAAGAGTCCTGAAAGAGATCCCTAAAAGCAGGGTACATTTGGGATTCAGGTAGAAGCCTGATGTAAGGGAAACTCCCATGAACCTTCAAGAATGACCCCAACTAAGAATCCTAGAAATAGTGTATGTGTAGCCTGAACTGGCTATCTCCTGTGATCAGTTTGGTGACTACTCCAATTGTCATTAGAGAGCCTTCATCCAGTAACGGAAGCAGAGACCCACAGCTAAATATTAGGCTGAGCTCAGAGAATCCTACTGAAGAGAGGGAGGAAGGATTATATGAGCCATAGGGGTCAAGGATGTCACAAGTAAACTCAGAAACAACTAACCTTGCTCATAGAAGCTCATAGCATCTGAACCAACAACCAGGGAACCTTCTTGTGACCCACCTAGGCCCTCTACATATATGTGACAGTTGTGTAGTTTGGTCTTTTTGTGGGACTCCTAACAATGGGAGCAGGAACCATTCCTAACACTTTGCCTGGCTCTTGGGAACCTATTCCTCATACTGGATTATGTAGCCCAGCCTTTAGACAAAGGGAGGTCCTTAGTCTTACTGCAACTTGATATGTTATGCTTTTGTTGATACCCATGGGAGGCCTGGGCCCTTCTTCACAGAAACTAAGGAATAGTAAGTAGATCATGGGGGTGGAATGGAGATGGGGGGATGGAATGGGAGGAGATGAAGGGGAGACTGTAGTCGCATTGTAAAATAAGTAAATGGAGTAAATTTAAAAAAGAAAGAAGGAAAAAAGAAAGGAAAGAAGGAAGGAAGGAAGGAAGGAAGGAAGGAAGAAAAGAAAAGAAAAGAAAAGAAAAGAAAAGAAAAGAAAAGAAAAGAAAAGAAAAGAAAAATCCCTCAGAGGTGTACCCAGTCTCTTAGGTTTTAGCTAATTCCATCTGTAGTCAGGTAACACTAAGAGTAGCCACAACAAGCATTTTCATTGTTCAGTTTGCTACAGTCAAATAGTCGTTTTAACTTTGAAAGGTATATCTGAAAATGTGAAAAGATTACATCTGGTTTTATGGTGTCAGGATGTTCCGCTCAGCTGCTGCTTTTCTCCCCAGGCTTCGGTAGCGGTCATCGTTTTGCAAGCTGGAACTTGGGCCCTGCTAAAGCATGTTGGTGCTGGATTCCTGACAAAACAATTAGACCAGAGACTCCAGACACACGGTTAGAACCAGAACCAGAGACCGTTTCTTGGGAAAGGGAAAGCACTCAAGAATATGGACGGACTAATGATCTGAGGGAAAGGCCCAGAGAAAGACAGCCTTGGCCATGCGATGAATGAGCCTTTACAGAGCATTTTTTAATAAAATGTGATGTAGCACCTGCTTCTCCTATGCTTCTCTTGTCTGTGCTCTGTTCACTACACAGAGCTTGGGCAAGGGTAGGCTTCAGTCCTGCTCTGCAAGCGGACTAGCATATACGCTGTTGCTGCATGAAGCCTAGGTCAGGAAGGACTTCCAGTAAAAGGCATGTAAAGTTTGCTTCAGTCGATGGTTTCTGGTACAATCCCGCCACTATTTTGGATTTTTCCACTCTGAACTAGCTGGAGTTACCATCATAAATCTGTGTAAATACATTATAGATGCTTGCACTGCTTAGCGAAGGCTTTATAGTTCTCTTTTTATGAGAAAAAGTTAGATAATGGTAATAATAGCTAATATCCAAATGCTAGCATGCCTATTATACTTAGTAATATGCTTGAAGCCCTTGTGAGCAGTTGATACTCAACAAGGCATTTGCTGAGTAAACATAGAGATTAGCACTTTGCACGTTTCGTTCCGAGATAACTGAGTGTCATTAAGATTTTCTAGCTGAAATGAGAAACCGACCTCAGTGCACCCACAGCTACATCAAACGACGAAACTGCGGGCAACGCGATCCCATTCTGTCCTTTCTTAAATACAGGATATCTGTGTCATTTTCACTTGGTATTCTTCCAGCCTCCCTCCCTCCCTCCCTCCCTCCCTCCCTCTGCCTTGCTGGCCAGGTGTCCAGGAAATGGCCAGAGCTTAGCAGGCAACAGAGAAAGCTGACTGCTTTGGAGTCCCATTTAAAGCTACTTCTCCAGAGGGTACTCAACCCCGTGATCAAATTAGCGGCTCCTGGAGAGTTTCCGGGCAGCTTGTTGTCTCTGTTTGATTTCACTTGGAGCTCAGATCAAATGAGAAAAAAAAAATCCTATCCCCAGGATGTAAGTGAAAACAGTGGCAATCTACTGGTGACATTGTCGCTTCAAAGCCGCTTTCTGAAGATTTCATTTGATGCAAACAGGGAGGGGTCTTGAGAAAAAATTTAAAAGGAAGAGTTTGAGAATGAGATGACAGGGAATTGGGGCAGGCACTGGCATATTCTTCCGGGTCTAATGTCCTCTCATACAACCACGGAGTTACGTGCTGGAGCAGGGTGTGTCCAGGAAAAGGCTGGGAACTCAATCTGACTAACAATGACGTCCTGCAAACCCCCACGGGAACTCGGCTACTGCCTGGAGTTTAAAGGTCAGCCTTCACAGGCAGATTCCCTGGAACAAAGAAGGTTAGATAGAAACTCAAAGTGGTTAGGAAATTTAGTCATTGGGGAACTGATCCCTAAAGTACTTCTCTCATGACCCTATTCATGCCGTCTGCAGGGGTTTATCTGATAAGAGTAGATTATTTCCCACATAATTATAAAAAGAGCAAGACCAGTTCCCCTCATGTTTCTTTTCTCTCTATTTCACACTTTCCCGTACTATGAGGCTATCCGTTATGCTGTGGTTTAACCAAGAAATCCTCACAAGGTACCAAAGTGGCAGAGTCACCAAATTTTCGACTTTCAGCCTTGAATAATACTATGAAATCAATAACTCACTTTTTTTTTGTAAAGTGCCCAGCTTTTGGTATTTCATTACAGTCACTGAAAATAGACTAAGTCAACATACAAGGGAAGAAGACACTATGATGGAAAAGAAAATTAAACAACCAAGAAAGTCTATCTTCTAAATGGCCTACATATTGGAAAACCAGGAGAATCATCATCACCATTGTTATCATCATCATTATCTTTATTATTCCTATTATTATTAAAATTGGCTAATTAAAACTTGCATTATGGTAGGATAGTGGTGGCAGCGGCACATGCCTTTAATCTCAGCACTTGGGATGCAGAGGCAGGTGGATCTCTCTGTGGGTTTGAGGCCAGCCTGGTCTACAGGAGCTAGTTTCAGGACAGGCTTCAAAGCTACAGAGAAACCCTGTCTTTTTTTTTTTTAAGATTTATTTATTTATTATGTGTACAGTAGTCTCAGTATTCTGTCTACATGTATGCCTGCAGGCCAGAAGAGGGCACCAGACCCCATTACAGATGGTTGTGAGCCACCATGTGGTTGCTGGGAATTGAACTCAGGACCTTTGGAAGAGCAGGCAGTGCTCTTAACTGCTGAGCCATCTCTCCAGCCTGAAACCCTGTCTTGAAAAACAAAAACAAACAAACATACAAAAAAAAAACCCTCAAATTATGTCTATATTCATAGTTCCATCTCACAATATATGATGCAGACCTATCATTCCACCTTTCAGAGATCATAGAGACATGTAAAGAACATTGTTGTCAACCCCAGTCCACTTCATTCCTGCTTTGTGCTTGAAACTCCTCAACCTCAGCCTCTGCTCTGCTACCTGCCCTTCCATTTGTCTCTTCCGGAAGCCATATACACAGAAGCAAAGCAGAGCTTTCTTGGGAATCTGGTTCCCAGATGAGCACAGCTCAGCCCTTACTCACCTGCAGATGCCATCTTTCTTTAAGGATGTGCCATTTGTCTTTTCACCATTCCGCCGTTTTCAATTTGAGAGATCATGAGTAAATCTGCTCACAAACATGTATCCCCAGGTCAACAGAGAGTCAAAAGCATGTGTCTAACACATTCAAATCACCCTCCTCAAAGGAAAGGGACTAATGGAAGCATTGCTCTTTAAAAACACAAAATTTTGTTTTTTGTTTTGTTTTTTATGTGTCTGTCAGGGGCACATACACACAGATGTCAGAGAACAACTGAGAAGATTCCTTTTCTATTTTGTGAGTCCTGAATATCAAACTCAGGTCCTCAGAGTTTTCAGCAAGTGCATGTGTCCCCTGAGCCTTCTGGTGCCTTTGTCCACTGAGCCATCTTGCTGACCCAACATTTTACTGTTGATGTGTCCTTTTTCCCTTTAGCCTCTTTTGAACCTGCTTCTATCCACTCTCACTGGCAAGTTCGTCTGCCCTGTTACTGAGGAATTCCATTGCTCATATTTGGATCCACTTCTTTGGGATTCAATATAAACTGAATACCTGTAGCTCTGAGAATTCGCTGGTACTCCAGTACCAGACTGAGAGTGTTGAGACATCTAGTCTTATAAACTGAACAACTATAGTATTCTTGGCCTTTCTGTAGAAACAGCCATACCTGAACCACAGCCTATTAGCTATTCTAATATGTCATCTTAAAAACAAATATTTTTTCTATCAGTTCTGTACCTTTAGAAAATCCTAACTAATACAACTACTGATAAGCACTCTTTCAAAGTGTGTACTTCTTATATATGTGTGTTTGTGCAGATTTGTGTATGTGCGCATATGCATTTGGAAGTCAGGGGACAACCTCAGGTGTTATCCTCAGATATGCTATCCCTCTCTTTTGCAGAAGATCTCCCATTGGTCTGAAATTCATTGATTTGTCTAGATTAGCCAGTCAGAGAGCTCCAGGGATCCTACTGTCTCTGCCTCCTCAGCACTGGGGTTGCAAGCCCACCCTACCATGCTCAAGTTTTTATATGGGTGCTCAAGGTAGAACTCAAGTCTTCATACTTGCAAGGCACACACTTTACTGACAGCTGTCCCCCCAACTCACTGATCGTATACTTTATATTAGACTCTTTCCTCTATTCCGTTCATGATTCTTTGTACTATATGTCAGATATGATATTTTTCAGTTTCTAAATTTTTTTCATTTTGAATATTCCTATATTTTGGCTGGCATTTTCTACATGTCATGATCAATTTTCTAAAAAATAAATTTAGATCTTGTCGCATAAGAAATAGTTATAATAGCTACCTTAACATATTTGACTGGCAATTTCAAGATTTAAGTAATCATGTACCTTCTGAGCATTTCTCAAATTCTCTTGATTCTTAGCATATCACACAATATTAAATTGTATCCAAGACATTTAAATTTGATCTTGTACATTTCTAAGTCTTTTTATAATCTACTAGAAAATATTGGTTGTTTCAAGGTGACAATCAGTAGGACAATATTCAGGTTGTCTGGACATTTTTATCTGCACAGGTATAATCAAATGCCAGTTCTGTATTTCATGTCTTTTCCTTGCCATGTGGGTCGTGTTCCACTCCAAGGCAGCGTTAGATTGGACTTGGAGTTCAAATATTAGTCACACAGTCTTGAAAGGCTCTTCTGTGCCCTACTGTGCCCTGTACACATCTCCAGCTCAGAGTGAGTCCAAGAGCTACATCACTGCATACCCCAGATTTAGAGACCTAGCTTCTTCCACCATGTGTCTTCTTCCTTGAGCTCTAATTCCAGATGACTTTATTTTAGTTCCCATAGCAAAAAGGAACTGTATCAGCTGTTTAATCTTCCCACAACTCTGAATTGTTGAATCACTACAGTTAGGTTGAGGCCAAGTGACAAAAAAGAGATAGAAAAACAATGTCAATTGCAGATATTGTTCAGACAAGATCTCCTTTTTTTTTTTTTTTGGCTTCCTCTCTTTAAAAAAACATTTCTATGCATAGTGTGGATCTTACATGTTGTCCTTCTCAGGCTCATGGACTAAAAAGTTGGCTGTCAACCTGTATGTTGTTGGGAGGCAGGAGAGACATTAGAAGATGGTGTCTGAAGGTGAAAATTAGTTCACTGCAAATGTGTCCCTAAAAAAGATATTAGGACTCCAGAATTTCTCTTTCTGTTTCTGCTTCCTGACTGAGGTTATATGAGCAGTCTTCTTCTCCATATATCCCTTGATTTTTTTATGGGCTACAGAACAATAAAAAACGACCATGAACTCAGAATAGAAATCATGAGCCCAAAACAAACCTTTTGTCCTTATAAATTGACTTAGCCATTGGTAGTAGGAGTGGGAATCTGATTGAGCAGTTTTTGCCAAGGTTTAATTTCCTGCTTCATTGCCATACGCCTGTGAGTGACTGACTCTGATCAAGGCTGAGGGGGAAAGAGAGGGAAAATAAAAGACAGAAAAGATAAAGAAAATAGGACATTTCTCCAAAGTCATATACATCAGAGGCCCATTTTACCAGTCCATTAGTTAAAATGAGATTTAGCATGGAGAGATGTGCCTTCAGCACTCGCTGTACAATTCTGAGATTTGGTTCATCTTGGGTCAAAGATGGGAGATAAAGAAGGAAAACTCCCCAGGTCTGGAACTCATGTCGGGTCTATAAGCATATAGGCTACTATGCTTTGAATCTGACTTTCAACTGCTTGCTGTGGTTACATTCCAAAGAACTCAAAGCACTAGTTTTCATACTCCATTCAGAGAATTTTGTGTGATGTTAGAAATGCTGCCAGCCATTTACCTCAGCCAGCAATCAAATGGGAGTTTCATACTTTTTATTAACCATATTAAATAATGATCAAGGAGAATTGCATGAAATATATTTGAATTGATCCAGTATATTGACAGTGTCATTTCAATATTTAATCAATATGAAAATAATTTAAGCATTTTAGATTCTTTTTCTCATGCCATCTTTGGAAATTGTATATATTTCAAAGTGACTAACCACATTCAAGTTCTTGATAACCATGCATGGCTAATGCCTGTATTGGAACATATAAATCTGTACTTCATACAGCCTAGTGCAGTTCTTCTCCTTACGTGCATGGTAGTTAACATGGTTTGGCTCAGTAGGTCAGGGGAATGGATAAGAGATTCCTGTGTTGTTAATTGGGTATTTGGACCGATCGATGGAGCTCTAGAGCTAAATCTATACTTCCTAAAGTAATTCTGAATTCCAAACAGTAATGTAGGTGCATGACATATCCTAAATGAAGATTGTATCTATGATCCAGTTTTTTTCAACCTATGGGTTGTAACCCATTTAGGGGTCAGGTATCAATATCCTGCATATCAGACATTTATATTGCAAATCATAATGGTGTCAAAATTATGGTTATGAAGTAGCAATGAAATGATTTTATGGTTGGGGGTCACCACAACATGACAAACTGTATTAAAGGGCCATAGCATTAGGAAGGTTGAAAACCACTGTTCATATCCAAAAGTCTCAGAATTCTATCAACTCCAAGGACTTCACGATTGCAGAAAATATGCCACTTGGGCACATTTGTATTTTTGTAATACATAGTCACTTTATAAGGGACTAACTGGAGAAATTACTTTCTGAGTACCTCTTCTTAATCTTTGACAGTTGTGCCCTTGATCTTGGTAGTCACCGAGACATAGGGAAATACGAAAAGATAACTTTATCTGATTTTTGAGACCTATGAGGTATTTGAATTCTACTGTGGACACATTTTATAACATAAAGATGAGTCAGTTCTCTCCATTTCTATGTGATAACCATCTAGAATCATTTCAGAGTGTTTCTTGGGGAAATGTACATGTGGGTGGTAATTCAAAACTGAGACCCAAAAGTGAACTACATTGGAATAAGAACTTAGTTTGCCTATTAATCCTCTCCCTTCTCCCTAATGTTTCTCTTATTCAGGTATGACAATCACTTTGGTAAAATCCACAGTGCAAGAAAATTTTCATCAGGAGATGTGACCACTTCCTAGGGTGTGATAAGTATCCCATACCCAATCTGTAGTGTGGCACCACCCTGTAAAAGGAGTGAGTCTCCAAGGCACATACACGATGAGAGTACAATATTATTTGTATACATTCCATAGAAGTTCACAAGAAAACAAATCTTCCTTTCTCCAGTACTCATGGTATATATTCATGTTTTGTTGTACTGTATTATTCATGGACATTTTCATAGAGGCATGTATTTTACTTCAAGCATACCCTCTCAAAAGCCCCTCATCTTCCCTGTTGTGCTCTCCCTTAGCATTAGTGCCCTTAGTTCCTATAGCCAGCCTCACTTATACTTTCATGCCTTATATACATATATGATTTGCGTATCTATTAAAAAGTTCAGCAACATACAGGAGAAATATACATTTGTCTTTCAGAGACTGACCTAATTCTATTAAACTGATTTTCTCTAGTTGCATTTATTTTTCTGCAAATGACAAACTCTATTTTTCCTGATAGATAATATAAAAAGCTCCATAGTATTTATACACCATATTTTATTTCCGTTCCTCTTTTATTGGACAAGCAAGTTGGTCCCATAAATTAGCTATTGTGAATAGTGCCGCACCAAACACTGATAGTCAAGTATCTTTTGTGATTGATCAAGGTGAAGACCTTCAGACAAATTCCAGGAATGATGTTGCAGCATAGTATGGCAAAGCTAATTTAATTTTAATTATAAAATTAAATGATGGCAGATATAATTTAAGTTTTTGAAAAATCTCTATACTTGCTTTCAGAGTGACTGGACTAGTTTGCATTTTCCCCAAGCCATGTGTGAGTGTCGTCTTTGTCTATACCTTTCCAGACTTTTTTATTTGTTTTCATAATGGCTGCCATTCTGACTAGGGTGTATGGGATCAGCATCTCTGTAGTGAAGTCAACTTGATCACAGCAAATGATCTTTTTGGTATGTTCTTTATTAGGGTTGCAAATAATTTTTTGAGAAATTATTTATTGTTCTATAATCGTTTTTTCTCTGTGTGTAAACCATACTGTTATTGAACTCACAGATACTTGTCTACTTTTGCTTTAAGAGTATTGGTATTAAAGACATAACCACCATAGCTGATTTAAGTTTTACTGCTTTTCCTTCCTTCCTTCCTTTTTTCCTTCCTTCCTTCCTTTCTTTTTTTTTTTCTTTTTCTTTTGGTGATGATAGTGTTGGTGGTAGTGGAGGTGTGTATTTACCTGGTTTGGGTATCAAAATAATACCAGTTTCACTAAAAGATCTTGGTAGCATTCCTTTTTTTATTTTATGGACTAGTGTAAGGAAAATTAATGTGAGAAACATTGTAGTTAGCTCTATAAAGTTGTGATAGACTCAACACTGAATCTGTGTGGCCGTGGGATGTTTATAGAGAAGTTTTTATTACTGTTGCAAGCTCAATGTTTATACTAGATCAGTGTAAAATGTTTCTCAGTCCATGGTTTAACTTTGCTCTGTCATATACATCGATAAATTCCTTCATTTGTTGTCATTTTTCAATTCAGTGAAATATAAAAATTTAAAGATTAATCCTAATACTTTTCTAAAATCCAATGTTCTATATTACAATATTTCCCTCTCTGTCACTAATTTTATTAACATGGATCTTCTATCTCTTTCTTGGGGTCAGATTTGTTGAGAGCTTTTCAATTGTGCTTATTCTTTCAAAGAACTTTTGTCTTTCGTTAGTATTCAAGGTTAATATCAAAAGCTATGCATTAATTCTTGCCGTTTTGTTGACTTTGTAATATTTAATACCGTCTTATACCTCTTTTGCTTGACTGCTGTTTGCGTATGGTTCATTCTTCCCTACCGCCTTATAAATACATGTATTTCTCTTTTGTCTGAGGGATTTGTTCTAGAACTGGCTTTGTGGTATGAATTCCTTTAGTCCGCTTTTTGTCATGCAGAGTTTTTCTTTCTCCCTCATTTATGACAAATACCTTTGCTAGGAATATTAGTCTGGATTGGTACTTTTTTCTTTCACAGCTTGAGATAAATCATCCAAGTCCTCCTTGCTTACAAACTTTTGGTTGAGAAATGTGTTGTTATTCCCATATTCCTTTCTTTTATGGGACTTGATTATTTCTTGCTTGCATCTTTCAACATACTTTGGTCTGTATTTAGTGTTTACAGTATCTAATCTTTGACAATTTGAATGTGTCTGAAGCCAACTCAAACACAAGCCTGTGGTCACTCTTGGGAGAGATTTTCTTAACCAGAAAATCAGATGAAGCAGGAAGACCTACCTTAAATGTGGGCTGCATTGTCTTGTGGCAGCCTAGATAAAAGGGCATGAAAAAAGAAAACTTTGTTTCACCTGCTTGTCCTCACTTTCAGGGGAAATACCATGTATCCTTTTGCTGATTCATTCCTTTCTGGTTACTATAACCAAATTTATTAGGATTCCAAGGCAAACTGAAGATCATGCCGTTTCCAGGAATCTTTGAGGCCTTCAATGCCGTAGTGAGAAATGCTAAGACCTTCATTTCTGTGAACAATTACTACTAACCATTGTTGGACGAGCTTGATAACTTCTTTTAAACCAATTTAATAACCCCTCCCTCTTTGCTTCTCTGTCTCTCTGTCTCTCTGTCTCTCTCTCTGTGTGTGTGTGTGTGTGTGTGTGTGTGTGTGTTCTATCTGTTCAGTCCCCTTAGACAATACTGAGTGATGCAGTGTTTTAACTAGAAAGTGATGTGGGGACTTTCGTCCTGGTCTTGTCTGTTTGATGCAGTAAATGACTCTTACATGGAGAATGGCAGATCTTTCTCTAGATTTAGACATTTTCTGGTATATAATGTTTTCTATAGCTCTCAGAAAATGTCTTCTAGATTTGATTATGTATATATGTGTCAACAAAATCTGACTCTTTTAGATCACAGAAAACGTAATTAAATTTCTGATAGTTGTCGTATCTTCACCTCTAATGTTTAAGAAAACACATGGACACTCCTTTCTCAAATTAAAAAAGATCAGTTTGCATATTGTTCCAGGTCTTTCAAGCAATATTAAAATATTTCCAGGAAAAATGCAAAATTGTATATAAATATTGCTTTAAAGCAAAATGGAAAGTATTATTATGAAATATATAGCTCTCTATTGATCTAAAACATTAAAACTTTATAGTGAGACAAAAAGGAGTTAAGGAAGAAAATGATATGATCAAATATACTGGATAACTTTTTCATTAAAACATCTTTATAGTGAAGATTATACTACTAAGTGTAATAAGTGGACACGGATATTTAGAAGGATCCAGGAAACATCAACAGGGAGACAGTGCTGTTGGAAAAGGGCCCACTTGTTCGTGCAGCCACCCAGCTAGCTTAGCCCCGAAATACTCACGCAGAAACTGTATTAATTAAAACCCTGCTTGGCCAATTAGCTCTAACTTCTTATTAGCTAACTCTTACATCTTAATTTAACCCATTTCTATTAATCTGTATATCACCATGAGGTCATGGCCTACCAGCAAGTTCCAGCATGTCTGTCTCTGATAATGGATCCATGACATCTCCTCTGACTCCGCCCTTCTTCCTCCCAGCATACAGCCTAGCTTTCCCTGCCTAGTTGTATTTTTCCCTGCAATAGACTCAAAGCAGTTCCTTATTCATTAACCAATAGAAGCAACACATAGAAAGAAGGACCTCCCACACCATAGTGCAGAAAGGGAAGCAATCCTATATACTTGCTATTGTATGAGCAACTAGAGCTCCAGGCCTCTGAGGAGCCCTCCAGCAGCAGGAGAGCATCCCTCCTTCAGATGGATCTTACCTGCACGAGAAGGCTGAGCACAGTCGCACACATGACCTCTTACCTACCTCACTATACCTCTCACCTGCTTTGTGCACATGTTCAGTCTGGAACCCATAGCCAGAGAGCTCTCAAAAAGGCCCTCCAGAGCTTATAGGGGACAATGAGGGCCACCGCCATTGCCAGTGTCCTCTTTGTGTCTCAGCACACATAAGAAGTAGAAAAGTCTCAGTTCTCAACACAGGTCAGAAAGAAACTGCTAGGAGGAAAGGAGACAGAGGACAAGCTTCTAAATGATTCCAGCTTGAAAGTTCTGGAGTGAAATTATCCCTGAGGAGTAAGACTGTCCTGTCCGTCTTAATATATGTGTTGCCAATACAGTAACTAACACAGCTAAAGTTCTTTTATTTTCCCTTTGTCAAGAGCCATTTTCACTGTGACTCTTGTTTAAAAGTATCATTTACAATGTTTCCATTCTAAGCCAAGGAAGGAAAAGAGCGATCTGTCCCATCTTTTATGTCCTTTATGTTGGTTGAAAGGACTGTCTCTTTCCACCCTACAGTTTCTTCAGCTCGTTCATTAGAAGCCACCAACCCCACTGGTGGCCTATTTAACACCATCACAAAACCTGGAAGGTTTAATTGAAATCACTAGCATTCAAACTGTGCTTGGTAGCTTTAAGGGGGAGAAAAAAAACTCTCTATTTAAAAAAACTCTCTTTATTGAGTGGAACCCCATGAGTCTCAGGGCACAGAGCCCAGGGAACAAGAGCTGAAAGAGCTGAGATGTCCAGTCCCTGGTGGCCACCACTGATGACTTAGACTAATGATGCAGAGTAAAGCGATTGCTAACAGTTTAGGCAAGGAACTGTCAAAATAGGATTAAAATAGTCTCTCCCAATTAATAACAACATGGAATTATATTATGGAACGTCTCCTTTTTTTCAACTAGTAATTATTCAAAGAAACAAAAGGGGCCAGCAAGTGGACTTTTCTGACTGTACAGCTTGACAACACCTCTTGATTAGTACCTTTTGTTTGGAATTAATGTCATTTTCATCCCATACTACACAAAACAGGAAGGCATTTATTGCTATAATTTCTACCCCAGTAAAACTGAAACAAAGGCATAACATTTTATATAATGATTCCTACAGGACTTTAAATGTCCACTTCTGAATTGGTAAAGGAATATTATACATGAAAAAGTAACATGTAATGCTTAAATAAGAATTATGTGTAAAGGGTAGAAAGAGGAATCACTGTCTATAGAAAGTGAACTAGGAACTTCTTTCTGTGTTTACTTTTCTTTTTCTAGTTAATATTTCATGAAAACATATTTTTATAGAAGCAATATACTGGGGCTATACATGTGTACATATATATATATATATACACATACATACATACATAAAATCATGGCTCTGTATTCATGGGTTTTATACCCATGAATTCCACCTACAACAGCTGAAGAAACTGTTTAATTATTTCTGAGCCAGGTAAGATGACATGTACCTGCAATCCTAGCACTCAGGTGGTAGAGGTAGAAGAATGGTAAGTTTGAGACCAGCATAGGTTACACAGTCAACCTCAAGCTAATCTGGGATGTACAAGGCAACTCTGCTTCACAAATAATGTAAAAGAATTATTTTGCATGCCTGCTGGATGTATACAGGCTTCTCTTGCCATTCCTCACTAGGAAGCTTGGTATGACTATTATGTGGCATATCTTGTACTAGGCATTACAAATCATCCAGTGATGGTTGAAGTATACATGAGAACATTTATATGATACATACAAATACATCACTGTTTTATATGAAGGATTTTAATAGCCAAGAAGCTAGGTATTTGATTGGTAGGGAATCCAGAACCAATCTCCAACGGATATGAAGGGATAACTGTATATAAAATCCTGAGGAAATATACATTATACTCAACCAATCATTTCCTGAGCTCAGCATCCAACTTTTTCTAGCTTGCTTAAGTTCCCCTGGTTATCCAGAGTAAATAAACCATTAAGATGGTTTTGAAAAGGTACAAATGCATCCTCAAGACACAAAACTCTGGTTGAATCATCATTAATGAATATTTTCTAGAGGTTGTTAGGACACACACACACACATGCTTTTATACCATCAACAAATATTTATTGAACCCCATCTATGCACTGTATTATGCTAAGCTTCAAAATAGTAACAAGAATCATTCACTCCCCTTCTTTATTTACTCTGTAGCATTTAGCATCACCATACACACTATTCATTGTGTTGACACTTTCTAAATAGAAACTTAATTTTATTCACTAGAGCCTAAGTTCTTTAAACAAAGACAGCACCAGATGAAGCTAATACCCCATTCTTATTGTCTTAAATCAGTTTAATGGTGTCTCCCCAGAAATCTGTCTTGGATTCACAATTACATAAAACCTCAGGATGTTTTCTTACGAAAGTGAGGCCTTTACCCAGGTGATGAAATTGAAAGGCAACGGTGAGTTAAGGCACTCACTCTGACAGGTGTCCTTGTAAAAGATGGTCTCTGGGATGCAGGCAGTCAGCTCAGTTATGGAAAATATGAAGACCAGAATTTGAGTGCAAATCCCATGTTTTTCACGTGGTAGCATGCCCTTGTAATCACAGTATTGGGGAGGTAGGACAGCAGAGTCCTGGAACCCACCCTAGCCTACTTGGCAAGTTCCACTCTACTGAGATACCCTGTCAAAAAAGACATATGGCACCTGTCCTGCTTTTATTCCTGGTTCTATGACAAAACATCTTGAAAACAAAATGTGATGGAGGAAAGACAAGGTTCATTCTAATTCACAATTCAGGTTATAGTCTACCATGGTAGAAGTGGCAGGAATTTAGCACAGTCATATCATAACCACAGCCAAGAATAATGAGAAGTGAGTATGCGTATCTGAATCCTTAGCTCACTTTTTTCATTCTGATATGCTCTAAGACTGAACCTAGGGAATGATGCTCTCCATATTGGAATAGATCTTCCATTACACACCAATGAACATCAACAAGGCAATCCATTAGAGGCACACCCACAGGCCAACCTAATTGAGACAATGCCTCATTGAGTCTGTCTTCCCAGGTGATTCTACATTGAGTCAAGCTTACAATGAAATCACAGCACCTGAGAAATAACATCTGAGGCTGTCATCTGAACTACACACACATGTACACACATATGCATATGTAGTGTATATATGCAAAAATGCACACATGTATGCACACAGAAAATCAGGGAAACATTTGAACCTATGTAGTTAGGTGTTGTGGGAACTCCTTCAGTCAATAGCCTTTAAGATTCTGGCCCACTTTGAACATCATCTCATGTACTGTAAGTGCAGATCAAAAGCGTGCATGGCCCTCTTTTCTGCTGGCTTCAGTTCCAGTTCCCAGTTCACACAGAGGACTGCGGATTGCCACCCTTACTATGAGTTTATCCCAAAATAAATAAACGTTTGTCACACTCCATTCCAGGCTACTGTGGAACTCTTTGGTATAACTATAAATTGTCGCCCAATATGGGGTGGTATCTTAAAGGCTTTTGGCTGAAGGAGTTCCCACAACAAACCTAGGCTCAGACGTGTACAAAAGAAAGCTGAAGCTAAAACAGGGAGGGAGAACACTGTGTCCATGAAGACTTAGCAGGATAAATTTACAGAATAAGGAAACCCAGAAAACTTGCAAAACACTTGAAGCCAAGCTGAGTCCAGGAGAAATTCCTCTGCTAGCTTCAGAAGGAATGTGATCCCAGTTAGACCTTGATTTCAAACTTTAAACATTCAAATCTAGGAAGTGACACATTTTTATAGATCTAAGGCACCTAGTTTATATCACTCTTCTCCTGCAGCCCTATGAAATGAAGTCACCAGCTATATGAGATAATGTATTCATCAGGAACTATCGCTAAGTAGAAAGCGCACATTTGCTGGGAACTTAGAAATTCATAAGCAGTTTTAATGGGAGTTGGTGGATACAAAAGCATCCAGGTGCTTCCCAATCCCTGGTGTATTGGTCAGCTTTGCATCACTGTAGCAAAATACCTGAAATAGACAATGTAAAAATGAAAAGATTTATGTTGATGCACAGTCCACAACTTCTTGGTCCCATTGTCTGCACATCACAGTGGAAGCATGTGATGAGACAAAATTGCTTATATCACCAGCCAGGGAAAAAAATAAAAGAAGAAAGGGGCCAGGGTTTTATTACCATTCTTGAGGGCATGTTTCCTTAAATGTCCTTAATCATCCTGCTAGACCTAACTCCTAAAGATACCATATACCTTCTGGTAGTGCCATACTGGAGACCAAGCTCTTAACACATGAGCTTTGGGAGAAATTCTATGTCCTAACTGTAGCAGGTAGTATAACTGCTATATTTTTTCACAGGTCTGCAATAGCATTTAGCTCTAGTTGCACACAGCAGTTAACTTCATGAAAAACACACATGTTACTAGATCATCCTTAGGGATTTCTATTTTCCAACTGCCAGTTAGTAATTCCTAGCATTATCTCACAATTTTTTTGTGGATAAAAAAAATCTGCTTCTTGGAGAATTCAGCCCAAGGCAAGTTTTTGGAACACAGTATGCACTCCAGAGTTGAAAACAGTGCCTTCCTGGCAGGTGATAAATGCATGCAGTACTTCTTGGTGAAAGAATTAGGTAAGTAGAACATTCGTCATTTGTCCACCAAGATCTGACAAGATGGGAATGAACTGCACGACTTAAGAGCAGCAGTGGATGAATGCTTGAGAGTGGCTCTGAGAGAAAGGCCAGAGGAGAGTCTGAGAAGATGTGTAAATTGATGAGTAGAGCATTGACAGGGTCCTTGCGGAAAGGCAAGAGAGTACAGGGGGCATCAGCAGCCTCAGAAGACTTACCGAAGATTGCTGGCCTCCCATTGGAGGGCATGCACCCCTCACTAACTCTTGATGAAATCAACTTTTTCAACCATCTTAAATAATGATACTCTGAAATAGAAGAAACTAACCCTAAATCAAGGTGATACTTGTGCAAAATGCAGAGCACTCGCTGGTTCTAAGTTCGGCAATGACTCACAGGCTGAACCAAATACAGAACCTAGGGACTATTTTTAGAGAGAACTTGATTTGATTTTACTTAATTCAAATCAATATACACTCATCAGATATACATAAATTGCTCAGTACTGAGACTTATGAACTCAGGTATAAAATGAAAAGAAACCTACTTATCATGGTATAAGGGACACACAGAAGAAAATCCATTGAGATGATGCAAAATAAGTAAGTTAAAGTACTTCATTTTTGTTCCTTCTATTAATTCCTATCTCTGTTACTGTTGTTTTCTTACTAAAGCCAACTGCTACATGGTGAGGTACTCTGCTTAGAGTTTTCATAGATTTTCTTGCTTAATCATGATAGCTATCCTGAGATTTTGAAAAAAATAAATAAATTTTACACACCAAGAGACCTGAGTTGAAAATAACAGAGTTTAGATCCAAATTCTGTGCTTTCCAATGTCAATACAATGTTCATTTGCAAAAGTGTCAGGCCTGATATGTGATCTGAGCGTTTTCTTGGTCTTTTTGTTGTTTTCACTCTTAACTGAGAGCCAGAGTCAGACTTTGCAAGCTGTGAATTATTTTATCCACTAGACAGCAGAAGAGATGTCAGAGTTCTGCAGTTCAGTACACATTAAGAAAGCCAAAAAATGGAAGAAAATATTTTCTCAAAACTGCCCATATGTCTATTCTATGTTAGGATACACAATGATTTTCCCCACTGATTGTTCCAGGTTTGTGCCTCTTCCACTCGGATGGATTTTTGTAACTCCCTTTGTCAGTACCTGGGGTTTACTGAGTGTAGCCTGATTTCTGTGACTGGGAAGTAAAGAGAAGTATGGGTTTGTTTGTTTGTTTGTCTTGGCACTGTTCTTGACCTCAAAGACAAGAGGTTTGGCTACACTGAAGCGGCACACTGATGGTAGCCATGCAGAGCCCCAAACAGTTAGGAAACTCTCAAGGTGTGAGACAATGGTCTGTATTCTGTCAATTATATTTTAAATAGACACTGATTGGCTAGTAGCCAGGCAGAAAGTATAGGTGGGACAACCAGACAGGAAGTAGAGGCAGGGCAACCCCAGCCTACTGGGCCCAGATAGGAAAGTTCTCTCAGCTTCAACTGGCAGACAAGTGAGAGACTGCCACCTAGGACAGCACCAGCTCCTCACCATTTGATTCAGCAGGTAAAGCAATCAGCCTACTGCCTAACAGTTCCTGTTCAATGATGAAGTTTGTTAAAAAATAAACCTGATTTTGATTAGCTCCCATCACTATTAAAAGGGAATCAATATGAAGCATGATTAATAAAAACTCAGAAAGAGAAAATTGGGGTTCAACATGAAGGTCAGAAAAGTAAAACAGCCAGTCACTGGCTCTTATCTCTACCTCAAAATGGCAATCCTGCCTCTGGGAATCGCAGAATGAGATTGTGTCTGAGAGTTATCTTCTCCTGTTTTATAATCCTCTCTAGTTCTGGGGTTAAAAGCGTGTACCACTAGTACTTGGTTTCTGTGATGAGCTAGTATGGCTCCTGGGATTAAAGGTGTGTGTCATTGTTGCCTAGTCTGTAAAGCTGTCCAGTGTGACTGTTTTACTTTCCTGAACTCCAGGCAAGCTTTATTTATTAAAATACAAATGAAATGCCACTACATCATTAAGCAGACATGATATAAACTAAAGATTCTTCACATGAAGTAAACTAACCTGATGTGAACAAATTACCCTTCCATGAAGGATTTTCTCCCCCAAAACATTAATAAAGAGATGAAGGACTTACTGCATTGTATCTTTTCCCTGGTCGCAGCACAGATTTCCTAGAAGTCTATATTCAATCAGAACTAAAATGGACTTTGAAACCTTTCAACTTAGCCTCCAGGGTACATACTGCTCCTTAAAGATTCTGATTTTTAACAGATTTTGATCAATTCTCAAATAGACAGGGGGTGATATCTCAGGTCAAAAATAAAATCTATTCTTCAGCTCTGTAGAAAGGGTTCATGGCCTAGTCACAGACACAACTTGTTGGGGTCCATTCTTTTATCCTTTGGTTTAGGAAGGATTTATGTCAAGCTTTAAGTTGGTTCATCTCAAAGATTGATAACATAAGAACACAGTACGTTGGAGCGATGACCCAAATGTCATGACAGGTACATTCCAGACTGAGAGAATGCCATATCTGTTCCCATCCACAGACTGTCACTTTGACCCCTTCATACTGCCTTATGCAGCAATATACATTACTTTTATCTAATAAAAATATATTAACCACATTCTAATTTTCTATCATGAGGTTCCTGTTCTCTGGGAAGTCCTCTAATTTCAGAACTTATGATCACTGGACTGATGTCAACACAGAATTTGGCCAGCTTGAGATACATAGTGAAATCTTGTCTCCAAAAATTTGTTTTTTAATTAGTTTGATTATACCTATGAATAACAGAGAAAACTGAGTATATGCATATAGATAGTGAGAGCATTAGTAAAAAACAAAAAAGATTATAAAACAAGATAGTAACAATTCTATTCTGTTTCATTTGTTCTCACTTCTACCCTTTCTCCCTGATTGAAGAGGCTGAAATAATTAACATTCCCAAGTGAGCTCCTCTTCCATTCTCTCACTTGTATACCTGTGACTCTCATCCAGGCCTCTTGACTTCATGACTTGTCCTTCTGTGCTTTTGGCCAAGTGACCCTCTTGGTTTGCTTTCTCTTTTTATAGCTCTTATCTGCAAAGAGTCATGTTTATCAGGAATGATGGTGGGCATGTCACGTCCTGTTCACCATGGTAGAAGAGGAAACTTCATAACTAATTTGAGGTAATCCGAAAGGAAAGTCTAGAAATCTTTGAATTTGTTTAGGGAGACATCTGCAGGAAAGTAAGTAAGGGAAGCAAGTAAGGGAAATCAACCAATAAATGTTGGGTTAGAGGTGTAACTTTTGAGCAACAGGGGCTTCGTCTCACTTGGGAATTTCATGCAAATAGCTGTCCAGCAGTAGAGAGGAAGCCGGGAGCAGCTGCAGAAGGATAAAGAAGGTTCCAGGAATGTATATGGCATGTAAGTTAGGTCAGTTTTCAAAGAGATGAACAGGTTGTAAACAGCATATACCAGGGTGTTCCTCAGAACTATTTAAGAATCAGACCAGCTTAAAGAACTATGATTACACATATTTGATAAGTGAAATATGTCTGGGTCCTCATGATGCTCTGATTTAGCATCATGGGGGAAGATAGCACACAGGATCAAAGAGTCTAGGAAATGACTCTCCCCATGGAATGAAGATGAGAAGGTATCTTAGTTACTGTTCTATTTCTGTGATTAGAGATCACAACAAGGTAACTTTTAGAAGAAAGCATTTAACTTGAGACTTGCTTAAAGTTTTAGAGGCTATTCCATGATCATCGTGGTAAGGAGCATGGCAGGAAGTAGACAGGAATGGTCCTGTAACAGTAGGTGAGAGCTCACATATTATCTACAAGATGAAAGCAGAGAGAAAAATTTGGCTTGGCATGGGTTTTTAAAGCCAGCCTCATTGGTTAATTAAGAAGCTTCTTTGGACCGATGACAGTGTGGAATAGGACAAGGCAGAAATTCCAAACAGAGATAGTGGAGGAAAGAGGGTGGAATCAAAGAGATGCCATGTAGCTGCCAAAGGAGACTTTACCCAGTAAGTCACAGCCTTGTAGCAAAACACAGAATAGGAATGGGTTAATTTAAGATGTAAGAGTTAGCTAAAAAGAAGCCTAAGCTAACAGGCCAAGCAGTGTTTTAATTAATAAAGTTTCTGTGTAATTATTTTGGGTCTGGATGGCCTGGAATAAACAAGGGGTCTCTATCTACAACCAGCCACTAGGGAACTGCAAAATTAAAAGCATGATAAAATGTCACTATTTATTAGAAAGGGTAAAAGTTTTAAATGACAATAATATTAAATACTGAGGGCTTGTGGAAAAATTGGCTTTTCTATATACTGCCTGCACAAATGTAAATGAGGTCACCACTCTGGACAATTGTTTAACAGCTTCTTTTTAAAAGACAAACATATACTTTCCACACAACATGGAAATTGCTGCCCTTGATATTTATCCCAGATAAATGAACCTAGGTACACACACACACACACACACACAAATCCATATAAATCTTCATAGCAACTTTATTCATTATATACAAATCTTAGGAATAAAATGTCCCTCGACCAAACATGATATAGTATATACCTATAACCCTAGCAGTTGGAAATCAGAGGCAGGCTGAGGCCATCCTTGGCTCAACAAATGAAAAAGAAATCCCTTACTCAACATAAAAATGTTAAAAAGCAGTGTGTCATGTTGTACTGTCCTCTTTAGTAACACAAGAGGAATAAACTTCTGTTGGAAACAACTTGGATGATTCTCAAGATAAAAATATAAAGCCAATCTGATATAATTATATAGTGTATGATTTTTGCTCATGTAACATTTTCAAAAAGTCAAAAATTATGGAGTGGGAGACAGCTCAGTGATGACAATGGATTTACGAGTTATAGAATGGAGGAGCCTGAAGGTGACTATTGGCAGACATCTTTTAGAGGGTGATCATCAGAAGAATCTGTGTGGTGAAATACTAATGTATGCTTTCTGGTTTCAGTATTATGATAATTATGTGACCTATAACCACTCAGGCTGTCATTTTAATATAACCATGTAGTCTTGGCAGAGGGCAAATGGGCCCTTTCTGTCCTATCTCTACCATCCTCACAAATGTGTAATTGTTTCACAATAGAAAGACCTTTTTGAAAAGAAGAAAGTTAAATGCCTCCGGCTTCACACAGCTAGATTTCTGAGTATATAGTAGTGCTTAGATACATTTTCTACCCTAATAATTGATTACAAAGGTTTAAGAAATACATGTGAGAGTTAGTTTATGACTCTTTAGAATAACCTGTGTAAGTAGGCGTTAGTACCAGAAGGACCAGAAGGACCTTTACTGGCCCTTCCTGTCACTAAACCCTAACCCCACAAAACTTACCAATGTCCTCCAATCTAGCAGGGTAAATAAGGATCTTGTTTAAATGAACAAATTATTGTTCAAGGATAGCTCTAGTTTTTTTTCAATGTACCTGGGTTCCTGAAATAAGTTTCAAACCAGTGAAATGTTATGCAATAGCCCTATGTGAAGTACAGTTATTGGCACTTCTGTGTTTTTCAGCTCAGTGATGGGGAATGAATTACTAAAGACATTTATTTGAAAAGATTCCATTTTGAGGATACCCGGGAAAGGTGTCTGTTCTAGATTCTGATAAACTTTCCCTTTGAGACCTGACTAGTGGGTGACAGAAGGGAATGTGCAGATAATTTCTGAAAGAGAAACCACGGCTAAAGTATGGTTCCTTATCTGGCCCAGGGAACAGTGGTTGTGAGCATGCAGGTGAAGTCTCTGTCAGCTACTGGACTCCATGTATAACTCACAGAAATGAAAGGCTTTCAGAGGATTGATATTTTCCTGAGAATTATTGTCAACCAGCAGAGAAGATTCCTTCCCTTAGAGGAAATATAAATCAGGACCATGCATAAAGCTCTTGAACCGTGAATAATTTCTAACGCATTGAGTAGTTTTACAAAGAACTGTGTATTTCAGAGTGTTGTGTTACAAATGGGTGTTGGCGAAACAGGATAGATGGATTTGAGGACTTTTCTATTATATTCTAAAGTAAGACACATATTTTGAACCCACTATAACTCTCCTCCCTGATTCGGCATTTGCTTTACAGGAATAAAGAATAACAGGAAACCGTGCTCAAGGTATGTGCTCGAATGGCAGAGACGTGCATCGGGGAGATAAGCTAGGAGGTAAATTTTAGTCAAGAAATCAAAACATCTTTGATGAGTCGTTTCCTCCCCCTTCTCAAGCATCCCTGCTATAAATAAACGCATTCATATATAACTCCTGAAAATGAGAACCACAATGTCAGCTTTACAACATCACTGTCACTTTCAGATTGCCTGTGAGGTATAAAGTAATCTGATGCTTCCCTTTCATTGTCTGTGCTCTTTTTTAAAAATATTTAACCATAATACATTCCATCTACTATCCAAAATTTAATTTTGGACACTGGCCATGTTGAAATATTGCTGTGCTTGATATATATTTAATGAGTGTCATAGTTTCTTCATTTGACAAGGCTAGATCCTTGACTTTGCATTTTTTCCTAATCTTCTTTCTTGGTAAATGCAAACAATCAAAAGGGAAGAGCATAGCCATAGAAAAACTAAACTTTCCTCAGCCTCAGGTCAAATAGATGACCACAACTACATTAAAAATGACCTTGCACACAACAAAGAAAAACTATCCTGTGGAAATCACTTTTTCCATTGCTTACCAGGCACAGTAAATATATTTTCTAAAAAGGAAAAGGAAAAAAATCAATATTATTTCTGCTTTCTGTTGTTGTACTTTAACTGGAGCAGGGGCAAAAAGAGGTTGGATATGTAGGACTATTGGTTCCATCAATTTGGATGTATTTATTTTATTACTGTGAGATATTTCCTAAATTTTAATAAAAAATGGCAGTCAATAGAATGGGTGTGATTTCACAGTTGTGATTCCAATTGTGAAAGTATAATAGTCATGATCACTGGAATTACTATATTGACTATTATATGTTTAAATGTTGCTTTATAAAAGCATCCTTACCTTCTCCAAATTCAAGCCCTGCTTCCCTCAGGCAGAGGTCATTCTTATGTAGGGAGAATGACCTTGATGAAGAAATATTCAAGACATTTTCCAAACACATATATAATGCCATGTGTGGGTGGATTCCTAGTGAATTATTGCTTCAGATAAAAAAAATGATGTTGATAGTTCAGTTTGTTTCTGTCTAATAGCTTTGGGGAACATATGATACCTTGTGACTATATTTTTAGTCAGTTACGCATGTGTATTTTAAACCATACCTTGTAACATATTATCTGCTTAAAATACAGTTTCAAACAACATTTTTATAGGTACCAGAAGGAAAAATTATTAAGCTTCTAACTAGGGACAAAAGTGAAAGAAAGGGAGATTTATGTGCATGAATTTTAAGTAGAAATGGGTGTTTTTGGAAAATGTCACAGAGAAGTTTTAGGACTCAATTTTGAAGCTTTATGATTTCAAGCCATCAGATTTTATAGTTTATTTTGACTACTTACAAGTATTTTCCTTTTTTTTATAAGATCACAAGATCCACCACCACAATAAAACCTGAGGATCTAGAGTAGACTCTTCTGTGTTCAAAGGAGCCTGAAGCCTTTCATGGAGCCTGAAAAATCTATAAGTCTTTCCAGAGAAATACTGTGTACTGAGGCTCTTAATTTTTTCTTAAAGTATTTTCTTTTATGTGTATGAGTGTATGTATATGTGTATGTGTGCACCATATGCATGCCTAGTATCTGCCTAGATCAGAAGAGGTTATTGGATCTTTGGCACTAAGTTACAGATGGTGTGAGCTACTATATGGGTGTTGGGAATTAAACCAAGTCCTTTGCTAAGGCAGGTGCCTTCAACCCCTGTGTCAACTCTGTAACTCTTGCTGAGGCTACTCAAAGGAATTATTCATGCTCTCCTTTCCCCGCACTTCATCCATGACTACTGTACAATTTTATTCAGTAACATGAAGGGAAATTGGAGTCTCTGGTTCTGTGACACAGGGCTTAGTTTAAACTGACTCTTTGATGTTAAACCTTAGGTATAGCTTCATCATATCTTCAACTGGGTTTTGCTAGCCTTCTTGTTCTTAACTGTAAGACATCCATACAAGGTCTGTCTTCTAGAGGTTATGTGAGGACAGTGTTCATTATGTGAAACTGAACCCAAATCAGCATTTTATGCCATAGTCTTTTATTATACTATAAGAGCACTCTTAATATTCAAAGGCATTTTATAATGTAAGCTTATTTTTTAAGTATCTCTGGAACTTCTTTACTAAGTTTAACATTAAACCATATGTCAAAAATCCTTTTACATTTTTTCTATAGAATTCAATGTTCTAACTTAAGAAGAATATTACTTCTTAATGAAGAAATTGAGAAGCATAATATTGACTGTGACTCACTTAATGGATATAGTTCATTAGCTGCTTAATAATGCCAATAACTCTTTGTATATAAGGGTCTCCTTTTAAAGGAAAATCAATTGAGTATCTTGTACACAATAGTGGTATAATTTAGTATTTATTGATTGATAAAATAAAGATGACAAGATATTATGTAACTCATTCAAGAAAATAATTGAAGTATTATTGATCACAGCAGCATATTTTGAGACCTAATATGCAGGTAGGATTATTCATTAAATGACATAGTAACACAATACATAAAAACTCTTAGCAACACTGCATAAACTATAAAGTTATTTGAATGAATAAAGTCAAATCTTTATAATAAACATCTATTTATCGTTTTCTTTTATTCCTTTCTCATTAATCAAGACAGGGTTTCAATGTATAATAGCCCTGGTTGTCTTGGAGCTCACTGTGTAGACTAGGATGACTTTGAACTCGCAGAAATCTGCCTGCCTCTGCCTCCCTCCCAAGTGTTTGCATCAAAGTTATGTGCCGCACTCCCAGCTTATTTATCTATTTCTAACAAACATCTATTTTTTTTTCCCAAATAGGCTTTGCTTGCTGGTGACAGGCTGTGACTCCTTTAAGAGAGGTCTTCTTGATTCAGCAGTAGCAGTGATGGAGGAAGGTCATTGGTTAAATAAAAAGAAACTGCTTGGCCCTCATTGGTTAGAAGATAGGTGGGAGGAGTAAACAGAACAGAACACTGGGAGGAAGAGGAAGTGAGCTCAGACTCCACAGCTCTCCTCTCGGGAGCAGACGCCTCAGCAGAGACGCCATGCTCCCAGCTCCCAGACAGACGCACGCGATGAAGCTCTGACCCAGGATGGACATAGGATAGAATCTTCCTGGTAAGCGCAGCTCGTGGGCTACAGCAGATTATTAGAAATGGGCTAGTCCAGGTGCGAGAGCTAGTGTAGAAGAGGCTAGATAGAAATGAGCCAAGCAGTGATTAAATGAATACAGTTTGTGTGTTGTTATTTCGGGCATAAGCTAGCCAGGCAGCCGGGGTGCTGGGGACACATCCCCGATGCCCCTAATTACTACAGAGCAGAAAAGAAAGCCATGCAGTTTTGAAGTAGTGGCTTCCTGGGCCATGCTGCCCAATACAAACTATGACAAGGTCTGGCTATGGAACATTTAAATGGGGTTTGTGAACAGAGTGCTATAACTTGCTTAATGGCAACAAAGACTTAATATGACCCAACCCTGGATCTGGGGCATGATGTAGGTGGGTCTTCTATCTATTTGTTGTTTTTATTGGTTAATTAATAAAGAAAACTGCTTGGTCTGACAGGTCAAAACATAGGTAGGAAGGGAAGACAGAACAGAATGCTGGGAGAAGGAAGTTGTGTCAGGCAGACAACACGGAGCCAGCCGCCAGGTCAGACATGTTGAATCTTTCCCAGTAAGCCACCACCTCATGGTGCTACACAGATTACTAAACAAGGGTTAAAGCAAGATGTGAGAGTTAGCCAATAAGAGGCTAGAACTAATGGGCCAGACAGTGATTAAATGAATACAGTTTGTGTGTAATTATTTTGGGTGTAAAGCTAGCCAGGTGGCGGGATACAGCCTGCCACTCCTTCTACAATTGGTGCTCCAACGTGATGGACTAAATCCACTTAAAAACCTGAGAGGGCTTTAAAAAAACGGGAGAGAGAGTTTAACACAGCTTTTTGCTGTTTGCTAGGATGTGCCATAGGGAGATTTCTTGTTTCAGCAATAGTTTTTAATGACATGAGATACCTTTGTTCCTGGCAGCACAAATTTACTTCGAGAGGATGATGGGCATCAAAGTGGCTCCTCATGAGGTTGGTTAGTCATTTCGGCAAGAAACTGCTCTTGCCTGGACTGCTTGATGATATGCTGTGTGAACTGGACATGCAGGACCCACAGAGAAATGACTACTAAACTTGCCTAAAGGTGAGACCATCCTTCTGGTTTCCTGCTTCATAGAAGAGTCTGCAAGACATTCAACAGAACACAGAAGAAAGTGACTGAAAAAGTACCAATATAGGTGAAACTATCTTTGAAATTTCCTGCTTCATAAAAGGTCTCTGCCAGACTCTATGGGCCTGTAGGCTACAGATTGGATAACCCAATGTTACAGAAAAACTTTGGGTGGCTGTCCAGGCAATGCGATGTCTCTGTCAATTCTAGAGTTTTGGAAGTTGCTTACAATGCACTTTCTATTTACTTAGGTAATATTATGTCTTTCTGGAGTTTTAGATGGAGTTGAAAAATAGATAGTTTTCCTTAGTTATGATAAAAGATAAAGAAGATATAAATATTGTAACTGTAATTCTTGCTTGATACCTGTTTTGTTAAATGTAATTTTACTATGTTAAAGTTAATACCTTCCTTTTTATTTAAACAGAAAAGGCGAAATGGTGTGGGAAGTCCTTCTGTATATGTGTTGTTTTATTGGTTAATGAATAAAAAAGCTGTTTCAGCCAGTGGCTTAGCAGAATAGAGCTAGGCAGGGGAAATGAATGCTGGGAGAAAAAAGGTGGAGTCAGGAGAAGCCATGTAGCCCCACTGGAGACAGACACGGGGGATGGAATCTTGCTAGTAAGCTGCAGCCACATGGTGATACACATATTAATAGAGATGGGTTACATTAAGATATAAGAGTTAGCCAGAAATACACTTAAGCTATTGGTCAAAGAGAATTGCAAATAATATGGTTTCTGGGTGATTATTTCATGGCTGAGCAGTCAGGAACAAACAGCCTCCTACAACATCTGTTTATCTCCTTCTATCTGTATCTGAAAGTATAAGTATTAGGCACACATGGATACAGAGAGAGAAAAGGCTTCCCAAGTCTCTGAAGCCAAATCTTTGATAGAATGTGTCATAAGCAGAACAGCTGGCTTCACAGGAGCTTCTTCCCACAGCAACGAGGCTGCTACAGTTGTCTCACACGGCCTTCAGTAGCAACCAAAGCATTATACAAAACTGCTGCAGCTTCGGGGTTTTTGAAGCAGTGATTAATGTTTGGATGACTATTCTGTTTCCCTCTTGTAAGCAATTTTGATTTCTCACAGAAGCTATGGTCTATAAAATTTTGGTGAAAACCTAATTAGTGAACATAAACCCAGTGATCTGAGGGAAACATTGTCTAGCATTGTCTTCTTAGGTTAAAGCGTTTTCATCAGCTGATCAACCAAAAACAAAACCTCTGTGTTCTATTTGTTTCTTTGTTTACTACGTACTGTTGATCCACTGACACAACCCTTGAGGGCTACAGCATTGTAACTCACATGCTTAAAGTTTATCCCCAAAACATATGTTCTCCAAGAGGCGTATTAGAGTCTTCTTACACCTAGGAACACTACAAATCCCTTCAACCTCATTCTTGGCATGCATCTTAAACAAGAGAAATCACAAACAAAAATGTCAAAAACAGAGCACTCACCAGACCCCGGAAAGGGTGTGTTGCAATAGCAAAGCTGAGGCATGAAGATGAAACAGAGCTTCTCTCAAGCCCATTGAATAAGTGTCTGATTTGAATATCTTGCTGCTCTGGGCACACCCACAAATGACTGTGAAAGTGCTGGGAGTGCTAATTTGATGTCACAGACTAATTTTGTTGAGCAGGTAAATTCTCAAAACTGGAATCTGCAAGTATTGAAGATAAACTTAAATACACAAAGTACATACACATGCACACAGATGGTAGACACACATACACACACACCGTGTGTTATATATAAATCAATCTATATATATGCATATATTTACTAGATGTTTAAGTACATATAATATACAGGCAATCTTTTATAATGGTTCTGACTTACTATATCTTAACTTTAGAATGATGCAAGAGTAATATCTGTTCAATAAAAACAGATTCTTGACCTTTGGTCTTTTCATGTACCACTTTCTCTTGTGATGGTGTGAAAGGACAGCTTCTAATCAGCCATGTGATCATGAGAGGAGATCATCAATATTCTGAAGTATTTGTATTAGATATTTAGCATGTACTTTTAAAATTACCTGGTTTTAGGCAATTTTGCTCAACTGAAGACTAATATTTTTTAAGCAGCCTAGGCAAAATAACAAATACAGAGATGTACAGGGTCTTAATTAGGAGACTCTTAAAAAGCAGAGCCTAAAGTGGACATTGGATACACATAGTTTACAAGGGCTCTCCGAAACAGGAGAAAAGGCAATAGAGAATGTAATAGAAATGGGGGCAGGGGCTCAGTCCTATTGTCCATTATAATTTTGTCCAGAGCTATGTGAAAGTGGAGCTTGTTGCTTAAGACTCAGCAGAATCAAGATATATCACCTTTTTTCCTCATCAGCTGAGAGTTATACCAGGGGATGGAAGCAACTTCATACTCCCAAGGTAGACTAGAAACAGTCCTGAAAAAAAAAAGTTCAAAGACAAAATAACAGACTCCATAAGTTGTTTGTTTGATTGGGATGCATGGGGAGGTAGTTTAGTTTTGTTTTGTTTAGTGAGAGAAACACAAAGTTCAGTAGGGAAGAATGGGGAAATATTTGGTAGGAGTTGGGGGAGAGGAAAGAATATGATCAAATATAGTTAATGGAAATATAAGAAAAATAAATAGGCCCAAATGATCTTGTACAATGAGGTGCTTCATAGGTGGATATGAGATATTTGAGGAATGACTCAGATATATAAAATATCAATAATGATAAATGACATTAATATACTAAGCAACAAAAGCCCACTTCCCATATGTCAAGACAAGAGTCACAAGATATTAGTAAATAACAATCAAGTTCAAAATATTAAAAACTGGTATTCCCAGAGCCTATGCTCCATTTTCAGGCATTTTATGAACCAATTCAACACTTCTTAAAAATTACATGATAGGAACTTAACACTAAATATATTGGACTTGAGATGTTGCCTACTGTCGAACTATATACGTACTTAGTATTCCCACAGCACTAAGATTAACCCCTGCATCAAAGATGCTGCAAAGTTGTCACAACTGGTCATGTTGTAATTGCATTGCTCTAGCCACTCTCTGTATGTTGTTGGCCTTACTCATGACTTTGGCCACTGTATAGTAGAAGTACTGATGGTGGCTCAGTGCTGCTATTTCTGCTGAACCCAAACTTCAGCGTTGCCATTCTGACAGCTCCAAACCAGCCACAGTAGCCAACAGGAGTATTTACACTATAGAAACCAGTGCTGTTACACATCAAGTTTCTTTGACAGCAGGTTGTTAAATATTTACCAACACACCAGCAATCATTTTCCCTTCTGCTAAATTCTCCTGTGCTCTGCTTCTACCCCTTGCTCTAATTATGACAGTTTTTCATTGTTTCAATTATGACAGTATGTTCCAATTATGGCAGTATGTTCATTGTTTCAAAGAACATGAGACAGGATAAAAGGAGCCAGTTTTCCAGGCTTGAGTTTTAAAGGGTTAGGCATAGAAGAGAAAAATGAGCCTAGGACACAAGAAATAAAATAATTTGGGGAGAAAAATGTGTAAGACCCGAATACACCAGCTCATGCACACTTTGGACAAGGCAAGTGAATTGGGAGAACATAGGAGAATTGAGCACTTTCCTAAGATAAGAAAACAGTAAGACTTAGGGTTAAAATTCTTGGGGCAGAGTGATTGGAAATTGAGGTCATGTTCAAAGGAAAGAAGTGAGGAAAGGTTCAGGCCTCCTTTGGTGAAGCTGCAGGTGATCAAGAAGGCCTGAGATAGCAGTGAAAATGATTATCCCCAGATAGTTGGCCCGGATCAAGACAAGAGTCAAGAACTCAAGTGTCTCTCCAAGCAGTCCATTACGGAGGTGACATGACAACACACATATCCATTGTGTTAAGGTGATGCATAAAGGGTACTGTAAATATAATCTTATGTATCAGAAATAGGCACCAATGACCAAGAACCAGCTTGAATGCTGACTCCCATATGGCAATGTCAAAAAGCACTCTGTATCCCTGACCCTATGATATGCAAGCCAAGAAACAGTGAAAGTCTCCAAGATTAACATATAATGTGAACAAACATATGGACTAACTGAAATCCAATGTATGCCTTGTTGTGGTACAGTGTCTCATCATAGATGTTAACCAGAATTGCTGAAAATAAAGATAGATAAGTTTTGTATACACCTGTGTGTGAATTGGATTAGTCCCTGAAACACCATCACTGGAATCAGGATTTTAAAAATAGAGGCATTTTAAGTGTTCTTCTCAGATTCATTATTCTATTTGCTGCTTCAACCACAATGTGTATATTGGCTACTTCTGAGGATTAGAAGTATTCATATTACATAATAGAATATGATGGTAGTAGGATATATTGATTGCGCTAATTGTTATGAAAGGGGTATCCTAAATTTCCCAAAGATATTAGGAGACAAACTTGCAAAAATGTGCAAGTGTGTTATCAGCCTTCTCATGTCTTATCTTACATCTAGTAAACGCATCAGAAATAAATTTTACTGAATCAACAATATACTTAAAGAAACCTATGTTTTCCCTTCTTTTATGCATGACTATACTATTTTTAAAAATATTGGTTTCCCATCAAATCTAGCAGGCCACCAGCTAAGCCTAAAAGGTAAATACAGCAGGCCAGACCAGTACAGCCATTAGTTGAAATGAAGACTTGGGAAAGAGAAATGTGTTTCTTCCTAAGTAAAGCTGAAATGTTGTGTCAGTTGGAAATTACATTCTTAATGTAGCAAGAGATGATTCATATATAAATTAAGCCTTTTCTGTCAACCCACATCTCAGAGTACAAAAAATGTGGGACAGAGCTACAGCAAGAATTCTAAGAACACAAAGCACTAACAATGAAAGTTTTTGTCATAGAAGACACAGCCATACCCCACAAAAAATGATAAACTACTTAATAGTATCAACTGCTGCATTCTGCAGCTACTCCTGTCTTTTGCCTAGAAGTTTGTGGCTACGGTCTAATCTATAGAAACAGGGTGTCCACAAATTGCCTGTGGCAGAGACACCAGCTGCTTTTTTCTTGCTCATCACCCTGAATAATTTTGCTATTGGTTTTCAAAAGTAATCCTTATGTCCTAGTACTTTAGGATTTCAGGACCTCAAGACTAGATTTTGACAAACTGGAAATCTGTGAACTTGTTTAATGATGATAGTTTGCTTGACAAAGGCTAGGGTCATCCTCTTGTGGGCACCTGCCCATTACCCTTAATCTTTTTATTGGCAAGAGTATTTCAGGACAGTGATAAACAATCAACAAAGTTCTCTTTTCTTCCACCTTCAAGTCAGTGAAAAATTGAAGAAACTCCTGTGGTATTTGAAATAAAGTCTCCTAGTCCTACAATTCAAGAATCTGTTCAACATTCATATCGCATAAAGGTACAGAAACAGGCCTTCCTGACCTGTATAGCAAATTCTAGACTAACTAGAGGTACACGGTGAGACCTGTGTTTAAAAAAATAGTATCTACCAGACAAGATATGCCGGATGTGCCCACTGGTGTAATGATGGCCTGACTGTTATGTGATACACTGTTATGGAGATGACCAACAGCTTGCTGGTTGGATTTTAGGCCAACTCCACAAGAGGAAATTTCATTTCATGCCTGGAACTGTGAACCTGGTCAAAAGTCCATAGCTATGGAAATCATGGGCCTTGGGATGACCTAGGCTTCTCTCAGCCTCACTGTTAACCTTCTTTCTGTAATGGGCAGCAGTCAGTGCAGAGACTCATGGCTAGTTAAAATGCTGAGAACAAGTGACTGAGTGATCATCACTAAATGAGACATCTTTAGCAATCCTCTGGAAGGGAACACCACAAAAAGGAGGAAGAAGGAATGCATGAGCTGGAGGGGAAGCAAGGAGTGCTGTGAAATGCTATCTTCTGGATATGACACGGATATGAATCCACAAAGACAAGATTCCAACATAGGCATCACAGGAGCCCTCGAGATCCCACATCTTACTGGACAGCTATAGGCAGCTGGTGAGTGCTGGCAAAGGGAAAATCTTCTCCAGTGTGTAGCCCCTGGTAGGTTGCCCATATTCCATTGGATAGCCAGTCCCAAGAGGTCAGCCCTAAACACGTATGAGCAATACTAAATGATTTCAACAAGTATATTTATAAATTTACATACATTTATGTAACAGTTACAATTAAAGAAAAAAAAGTTGTGAATTTGAAAAGGTGTGGGAAGGACATGAAAGAAACAGACGTTAGGAGGAGGAGAAGGAGAAGACAAGGAAAACAATTTAAATAAGTAGTCACATGAAATTCTCAGAAACTAAATTTTAGAAATATTTTTTAAAAGATGGGAAGCAAAGTGCAGAGACATACTCCTGTAATCATTCCCAGAACATGATACATGAGGTAGGAAGACTGCCACCAGTTTGAGGTCAGCCTGGGTTATAAAACAAGACCTTGTCTTGAAGTAAGATAAAATATTGGAAACAGAGATATAGAAATATAAAGTTTAAAATAATTTCCACCCTACAATGCATCTTCATGTGAAATCTCAAGAAACAGGAGATTTGGAAAAGTCTGTTCTAGCTTTCGTTGCTGTGTCTCAATTTACTTCCAGCTAGAGAAGAGCAATTGTCCTCCTGAATTCTCCTATCACAACATCCCATAATCAACAAGGAATCAGACATAAGTTTACCAAGTGCCAAGGGGAAAACCAGAGACAAATACACTATTGATTAGAACTGCATGAGCAATGAGTGTAGGAAATGATATACGCACTGTCAAGACCTGTGCTATCTACAGATGTTCAACATTGGCACTCGCTGCAACCGTCAGCTGGTCCCCAAGTGGGTCTGCTCAACAGAAATGTTCATGGCCCTTTATCAAAAGACATGTCATCAAATACATGTAGCAGCAAGATGTCTATTAGTCACAAATTGAAGGCTACCTAGGTTCCCAAGGGACTAACATGGAAGCCTTAAATGATATGTTCATAGCACACAGGACTATCTAGCAATGAGTGTGATTAACCCCCAATACAAAAAAAAATATCTCAAATGAGTTGAATCACAAACTCATCTCATTTGAGATTGAGGGAGAAAATGTTCAGAAGGCTTTGTGTTGTCTGAGTCCTTTTTGGCTATTTCAATGACTGAAATAAATACATCACATTAGAAGTGAGGTGTCCATTACTTTGGGTAAATGATGACTTGAAGGGGGTGTGAAAATAGCTTCTGGGCTGGCAGGAAAGCTCTCACATTACCTGAGTGTTGGTAGCATGTTCACTTAAGAAAAGGTGTTTTGTGCACTTGTAATCCTTTGCTAGAGCGTTAAAGGGAAATGAAAACAAAATGTAAACCCTTCTTCTGCTCCTGATTGCATTCTATAATCATCGCACACAGCTCTATTGTAAAGTCTCCGAACACCACTCAGCACTCCTGCATTTTTATAGCTCAGATGTCACACTCAGCATGTCAGCTTTTTTTTTAACCTGTTAAGAACAGTATCCAGCACACAGGAGATATTCTGTAAAGATTTTTGAGTGAATGAATGAGAGGATAGAAAAGTGTCATTCTAACAATGCAGTGAACAACATAAAGTCAGGAACTGTCTGGTTTTGTTTGCCAAAGAAATATACATTAGGCATAATTCCTGGTACACTGCGAAGCAACCGCATGCTTAGATAGATGATAGAAGATAGATAGATAGATAGATAGATAGATAGATAGATAGATAGATAGATAAAAACATATACATACATACATACATACATTAGAAGAAGAAGAACAGATGGTTAGAGGGATAGATGATGGTTAGATGAATGATGATGGATTGATGGGCGTGTGGGTGGGGTAAATGGATGCACAGAAAGACAGATATAGATGATAGAGTTGTGGGAAACAAAGAGAAAGAAAGAAGACAGAAAAATCCTCTTCAGCTTTTCCACAGGTACTCAATATTTGGGATTCTCCAGAAACTTCCACACTTTTAGTAGTGGGCTGAGGGCAGTGGGTTAATTAGAATACATGGTTCTCAGACTCTGTCGTTGGAGGCTTACCCAGCTCCTATCCTATAAGCCATTCTAATAAATCACTTTCTGTTATTTACATACACAGTCTATTGATTGTGCTCCTCTAGAGTACCATACCTAATACATTGTGTGTCCTGTTGATGTTTTATAGACACTGAGACCCAAAGTGAAAAACAATAGACTAAGTAATTTGAAGATTCTGGGCAGTGATGCTCAAATCAAGTGTATTGACCACTCTCCGATACTCTTGAGCCTATATACAGCTTTGTCACACAGATTCTCTTTAGAAATAATACATATTAGCATTAATGTGAAGCTGTCCTAGTTTGATTTCTGTTGCTGATACAACATATCTTGAGAAAAAGCAACTTAGTAGAGGCGGTTTTATTTCAGCTCAAAATAGAGGTTACAGTCTGTCATAGAAAATAAATAAAAGCTGCAGGGACTTCAAAGATCTAGTGACATCAGACACAGTCATGAGCAGAGGGAAATGAAGGCTTGCTTTCCTGCATTCAGTTTTTTGTTTGTTTGTTTATTTCTGCATTCTACTATAGTTCTGACCTAAGAAAGAGTTCTGTCCTTAGTGGCTTGGGTCTTCTCACTTCAATACTTACTGAGACAATCCTCCAGAGGCCAACCTATTTGAGATAATCCCTCATCGAGGCTCACTTCTTGATAACTCTAGGTTGTATCAAAGCAATGGTTAAAACTAACCATCACAGGAGAGCAGAACTTATGACTCCAAAGAACAAAGAAGTTATTTGGAATAGAAGGCAATTTAGAAGAAGACACAGGAAAAGCTCTCATCCTCCCATTAGCCTAAAGATAGGACATAAATTATAAAACTATCCTCCTCTCTTTTTACAAGGAAAGATAAAGTAGCTCAATCACCAAAGAAAACTTCAGATCCTTATTAGACCAAAGATGTATAGAGCAAGCTACAAAACTTTATTGACTACACTTTTGCCATGCCATAATTCTCCAAATATTTGTTATTCTTTGTGGCTCCATAGGCTAGAGTTCTAAGCCACCTCTTTGAGAGTCACTCACTCTCTGGGTATGTGCCTCACAACCATGACAACATGTTAAATATACATGTTTCGGAGCTAGGATTTTCTTGTGGTCAACCTATCTTTTGCTACAATAATCCCCACTTAAGAATTCAGAAAAATCAAGGAAAATTGTTCTCTTATACTACAAATATACAAGAGGTTTTCATGGTTGGGTGCTCATGTCCTGTGAACTGTTCTAACCTCTGTTTGTTCCCACAATAGCTCCAGGAAATGGACGTCAGTCCTTTTCTATTTCAGAAATGTAGATCCTGAGTGTTTAGTTATTTTTTTCTTTGCCTTGAATATTAGAAGCCAAATGGACTGGAGTTGGTGTTCAAACTCTAAAACTTTAAAGCATTGTATTGAGCATGACCAGTCATCAGAAAAGTTGATGCCATATATCAAAATAAGTATTTCAATAATGGTGTCAGGTCCTTCTTGCACACCTACAAGATATCAAACATTTCTACATGATTATTTGAATTCTACATTACTACTGGCCTTTCTAGAGATAAGAAAACAGACACAAAGATTCAGAAATGTCCCAAGGTTGCACCTGTTGCACATGAAGGAAGCAGCCTGGCTCTGACACCTATGACCCTCGTTGTATCAATATACAGTGTTGCACGTAGATGCTATCTCATTTTACTTAGTACTTGCATCAGAATCAACAAACCACAACTTGAGTCAGAATCAACAAGAGTGCTAAAGAGAATCCAAGATCCCATGTCTTCAGTCTTTGATTATCAGGTTTGGAATGGAGGCAGCAATCTTTGTTTACTTCCCGACAGCATCCAAGATTTGATGATACTGAGAGTTGAAGGATCACTATTAGAGGAATAGTACAGACCAACAAAGGAGATTCGAGCATCTAAATGTTTTCAGATTTTGGCCTAGAGATTACAGCATCTGAACAAGAGCTGGTATATTGCAATTTGGTATATTGATCAATGGATTTTTAATAAAACAAAAGCAATGACTTGTCTAAGATCAAATATCCTAATAGTTCTCAGAAGGTTTAAGTAAGCACCATGTCTTCCCAGAGAATAAGCTTAAGATAACAGCCCAGGGAGTCAAGCCAAACTATTCTATCCATCTCCTGGAAGATCTCAAATCAATTCTGAATATAAGCAACACACAGGAAATATGGCAAATTAAACTGGAGTTAGAACATGGACTTGAGAGTTAAGACTCAAGCGATTATGTTAGATTAGGAAATACTTGTCGTTTCTTCAAGAGTGCCAGTTTTTCCTTCATTAATCACAATCGAGCTTTTTGCTACAGATTGCTCGAGTGTATATTTTAAGAGGCAGCAGGTATTTTTTTTTCATTTACACTAATCCCAGAGGCCAGAGGACAATGTTTGTTCATTCTTGTTTAACTTGAAAAATAAACTAATGTGATCAATATCTAGCTCAGCTCTGATTGTTAGTAGCAATTAAACATTGTCATTCAATTACATTTCATCTGAGTAATTGAAACCATTTAATAATGCCTCATTTCATCATTGCAATCACGCTCTTGTGAAAATTAGACAGTTTTTGAAAAATGAGAAGAATTCAGTGCGTGGAAAATGGAGAGTCAGTTTTGCAAAAGCCTTATGTTCCTGTAACTTACTCATGCTTGGGGCTTTGAGTCACCTGGAAACTGAACTGAGATCTGGCATTCTAAATAATGAGTTTATGAAGAAAAACAATGAATATATGTATCTAAAATGGGCCCTATCATCTCCCCTTTCTGTCTTTGCTTAACCTAATTTACTTTCTAATGCTATTTCTATTTCCTGGTGACACCATTCTCCTTTCACAGCCAAGGCCTTGGGAACTGATACAGGTCTTTATTTTATGTCTACTTCCTCCACCCACCCCTCCACTGCCCTGCTCTCCTGCCCTCTACTGCAGCATCTTAGTCGTGCGCCATCCTTGTGGGCCCAGACTGAGTCACTGTAGTTCTCTGTGACCATTTTCCTGATTCTGCTTGCTTTGCTTCCAACAGTTTCACCTCAGCTCATATTGGCAGAGCTGCCTGCGATCGCCACTATTCTTTCTTCCTGGTGTTTCCTGTTTGCATTCCTCATAGCAGCTCATAGTCAATCACTGACTGGTTATGTCAGAAGCATAAAAATCCTGGTCCCCTACGTTCAAAGAAGGCAAACTCTGAACTATCACTCATGTCCACAGTCTCGTGTGGATCCTCAAATGAAGCTCCAAAGCTCGGCCTCACCTCCTCTGCTTTCCCCACTTCCTATTTTCTCCAGTAGTTATACCTTTATAAACTCCCACACCCAGGTACCCTTGCCAGAGGGCCAACTTTTGGAGAAGCCATTGTAAGAGACTCTGTTTTTAATGTCCACTCATCTTTTCCCCAAACTACTTCCCGTCTCTCCCTACTGCAGCAGCAGTGCCTGGAGCCATTGTGATGCATTCCACCAACTGTATTGTTAGAAGAGACAATTTTTCTTTTTCCCGTGAATCACTGGTCACATCATTTTCTCCAAGCAAAATTGATATGTTCCACATATGATGTTCACTTCAAGACAATTTCTTAGCCATGTGTTTCAAGCCCTCTACACCAACTTTAACCTAACAGTCTTTAATCACTGCAGGTAAATTATGAATGCTGTATACAAATGGATTCACCCCACTGTCCTCTGCCACCTACACTTCCACGCTCCCTAATTCTTCATATGTAATGTCCTCCCATTCTAAGTACGTCAGTGAAGTCTTTCAAGTTCTTTATTGAGCGTTTATTTGCTTGGTTTCCTACTGCTTCTGCAGTTTCAAAGCTCCACAAACTTAGTTTGTAAAACTGCTATCTCACAGTTATGTAGGTTTACCTGTGTCTTCTTAGTCTAGGACAAGGATCCTTTTAATCTGACTATTACCTGGGAATTTGATGCCAAAAGTGAATCATCTGTGAATACTTTGAGAATTCAGTTCTTATAATTTTGAGGTCCTTGCCCCCTTTATCATTAGTACTGACTCTCAAGGTTTAGTTCTCCTGGTATCTTCATCTGCTTCACCTACTCAGCTGCTTTCTGGGAAAGTTGTGATTGGAAAGAATGTGTACTTAGATTGAGTACACCCAGATAATCCAGGTCAATCTTCCCATCTCAAGGTCCATGACCTTAACTAAATCTACAAAGTCCTTTTTGCCTTGTAACATGAAATATTCTTGAGTTGAGCAACATGGTTTAGCATATGGACATTTATGAAAAACCCTTCTGATATCTGTAGTGTTCTCTTTCTACCCTAAAACACTATAGACTATTTGATAATCCTTCTGTTAAATTTCCTCACACATAAAGTCAGAATGACTTACTTCCATAGTGTATAACCAGGCACTTTTCTGGGCACTTTACCTATACTGATTCATTTATTCTTTTTTTTTCCAGTTTCAGAAAACTTTATATTTCATTATGAAATATATACACGACCATGTTTATTGTTGCTTTATTTACCATAGCAAGAAAATGGATCCTACCTAGAAGTCCATTTACAGATGAACTGATAATGATAATGAAATTTGGTATATGTAAAAATAGAATATTATTCAGCTCTGAAGAAAAATTAAATCATTAAATTTGCAGGGGAATTGACTAAATTTATAAACCTTCAAGCAAAAGGACTCTGAAAACAGGATCAAAGAGTTACATTATGTGATATTTGTAGTTATGATATATTTATGGTACGGCCATAAATGGGATGAAGAAAAATAGCAGAACCTCATGAATGCAACCACTGGGAACACACACAAACTAAATGTCTGATTTCAAGCAGTCTATGTTTTGCTCTGCAGAGTGTCAAAGACATGCATGGTAATTACAGCTTTCCCACTTGTGGGTGAACTACTCTGGGTACTTGGTTTTTTTTTATGATTCATTTATTCTTGATAACAACCCGAGAGGTCATAATGATTAGGAACCATTTTACATGTAAAAACTGAAACATATAAAGGTTTATAATTTCTAAGCTGATAAGTGGAACATCAAGAATAGCTAAGATGATTCCATTTGTTTACTAAAATGCTTAACTTTCTTGCCAATAAAATGCCATAACCTGACTTTTTCTGTGAGCCCTGTTTTTTATAGGATCATGTGTCTGATTCTGGCCAGTACCAACCCTAATAGGTAGAATGGTTTACTGTCCTTTCTCTCCAGCTGGATGCACAAGACTCAAGTTTTATAGTCACTCCAAGAAAGAAACTTAGGCTTTAGGACACTTTTGGAAGGGAGAGACAAAAGACTCTTGTCCCTCACCTAGGACCATCGTGTATAGGTTATTTCACAATTTGTTGAATTCCTATGGTTTCGGCATCACTTATTTTGATCAATATGCTGAATATTAAGCTTAGGCTCTATGTCTTTAGCTAGAGTAGTCAGTATTCCTTTTCTTCTGCTCTTCCTTCTTTATTCTTGATAATAATACAATCCCTCAGACTCCGTCGGGGAATCCTTCCCAAGGATATCAAATCTCTTGCACTTTTCCGTCTGTCATCTAGGGAAGCCAAAGCAGGAACTCAAGGGAAAAACCATGGAAGAGGAATGTTGCTCACTGGCATGCTTCCTTTTGTTTATGTATACAGCCAAGGCCCAAATGTCTAGGGGTGGCACCAACCACATTAGGTTGGATCCTCTTAACTACATAAAGTAAAATGGGCCCCAGACAAGTCCACAGGCCAATCTGATGGCGGAAATTCCTCAACTGAGGTTCCTTCTTCCTTCTTTGGAAATGTATCAAGATGACAACTGAGATTAGCATGACAGTATCATTATTTTACAAATGCGGAGTTCTCTTAAAAAGCTTTCTTTCCCCATACTCAAGGCTGAACACAAAAGGGAAACATTTTCTAGCCCATGAGAACATTCAAATTCAAATAAGGAGGAGATTTCAACAGGACCTTTTATCAATTCATACAGAATTAGTGAGCTTTATCCAGTAGGCATGCCATCAGAGATGAGTGGGTTGGTGACACAATCTCACTTTAATCAGCTCCTAAAACTGTACCAATAAATGGACAGAAATAAAACCAAACAAATAAACTATAAATGACTTATTATAATGCCAAATATCAGAAATCTGTCATAAATATATTCTGGAACTGACCTTCAAAGTAACATGATTCTAAAATAACTCTGAGCAGTCTTCAACATTTCTAATATTAAAAAACTGTCTTTTTTTTACTTCTATCTAGTCTACCCACTTATTACTGTCATCAAATGTAAGACTCTATCTACAATTACAAGTGTGTAATATAATATTTCATGTAAATGTCTTTACTCCTTTAACATTTATATTTATTAATCCACACATCATATAAATTTCCAGATTATAAACATTTCTGCAGTATTGGATTATCTATAACTCTTATGAGAAAAAATCTTGTCTCCAGTCCTCCCTTCTTCCTTGAATTCTAAGTATAACGTTTTTCAAAATCAATTTCATCATTTTCTGTCCAAAATATGCTTTTTCTGACGATAGTTCTGCTGTGGTTGGTAGCACTGTAATACATGGAGCATCTGTAAATCGCTTGATCATTGTAAGAATGTTAGGAAGGGACTGGAGAGAGGGCTCAGTAGTTAAGAGCTTTTGTTGTTCGGGACTCTCTGTTCTTGCAGAGGACCTGCATTCAGTTTTCATTACCCCAAAGACAGCTTATAACTGCTCATAACTACAGTTCTGGTGTCCACTTCTGGTTCCCTTGGGCACCAGGCACAGCAGTACACAAACGTACATAAAACAAAACATTCACACACTTCAAATAAAAATAAGTCTTTAAGAACATTAGAAGTTGACCTCTGTTCCTCTTTCCCCCATTTTGCACACTCAAATATTCGCACAGCCTTAGAAATGTCACCTGAAGCTATCCTTTTAAAACTACTTAGTGTCTACTAGGCCCCTGCCCTACTGGTGTTTATGTGCAGATTATATGACAGGGAGAGAATCCACTATCCTAATATACAATGGCAGGAGGAGCATGAGCCCCAGTGAGCGATAAACAAAGATAGGAAGGAAAAGGAAGGAGGGAGGAAAGTAGGGCAGTAAATGAGATCTATTTAGATATCTGCGTTAATGGAAAATCACTCATGATGTGATGGAACATGATGAAATGCAGTACAAGAAAGAAAGGGGGAAAAATTGCTATGAGCAGAAAACATCTGGACTGAGACCAGATGGACAAGAGCCAGCCCCGGGGGTATTCAGCAGAGAGAGCTGCAGACAGAGGGAGCAGCCAGCACAAAGCTCAAAGGAAAACAAGGCCAGTGTTCAGAGAACAGGAAAACCAGTATGGACAGAGAACAATGGCTGAAGGAGACAGGCAAAGGAAGACACCAGAGAAGTAGGTGGAGTCCCTCCCGGGAGAGAGCTCTCAGTGTTACGCGTTACCAGGAAATGTGGTAGTTTTAAACGAAGAGCTCTGAAGCACTGAATTACTTTTTAAAAATTTGTTTACAAAATTGGCTCTGGCTGCTGTCTTCCAAATGGCCTTATATGGTAAATAAGAGTAGGGACAATAACTTTTTGGAAGCTATTATCATCATCAAGGCTAGGAACGGTATTGGCATAAGCCAGAATTGCTCCCGCAGATGTGGTGAAACTTGTCAGATCCAAAACATTCCTGCACGGAGGATGGAGAGCCCTTGTAAAGGAAATTGCCTTGTGGGAGGTGGTGCATACAGAGTGTGGAGAGGCACTAAAGAGAACCAAGGATGCTGCCTTTATTTTCTTTATAAGGACAGAGCCAGTGTTCTTTCCTTATAACCATTTTATTCAAGGCTTCATGAGACTTTGGCCTCGGCAAAACTGCAATAGTATACTGACTTATTTCTTTGCCTATTTTCCCTAAATAACCCTTCTGCAAAATTATCCTCTAGATTATCCTATAAATTTAAGCACTGAAAATTGAATTGTCAAGGTCCAGTTAGGAGAGAGGAATTCATGCCTGTCACCCTGGGAACAAAGGAGGAAGAACCCAGAGGAAGAATTTATTTTCATCAGATATTCAACCATTTAAGCCACTGCCTGAACTGGAGTTCACATACAGAATGAATCACTGAGAGAGTCAGCAGCCATGCTGGAGGCTGAACCACACACAGAAGGAAGTGGGAACTCCAGAATTCAGGAGTCTGAAGAGGCTCCTAACTCTCCACGAGTTCAGGCTTATTCTTCCCCAGACCCATCAGCTTAGGAGCTTAACCTACATCTTTTAGTCCATATGATAACTTTACTTGAAATTTCATCCATCCCCGCCTCTATCCCCTATGTCCAGGAAGTAGCAGGGAAAGCCAACCTTGATTTCTCCATGCAGGTTAAATCAAACTCTCTTCTATTTGACAGCTTTGGGCTTCCATACGTCTGTGTCAACACATATCATATTGGATTGTCAAGTATCTATTTACAGAGCTGTCTCATTGACATGACTATGAATTTCTTACAGATAAGAACTATATCTTAACATTTTCTTATCCTCTCTTTTAAAAATGCTTTTCAAATCATTAATCACAGATAAGATAAACACATGAGCATGTGCGCACGCGTGCGCGCGCACACACACACACACACACACACACACACACTGATCTAACTCTTTGAGGTTCAAATTAGAGCTCAAGATTAAATACTGCTTATTTATATAAAGGAGATACTGAACAAATGGTGGTCATCTTATGTTTATGGTATCTTCATTAGTTCTTTTGTGCCACTGAAATAGGCCATAATGTTAAGAAGGTTGCCTAACACTGTGTTTTATAGTGTGGATTGGGTTTAGCTCAATGGCGACTCATTCAGTATATGTAGACTTAAGAAAGACTGCTCGAGGATAGCTCATATCTCTTTTATGTGGTTCCTGGCTTCCAAGAAAGCTTGTTTGGGTATGGTGACTAGGTTAGGCCTCAAAACCTGAGCAACGCGCTTAAGATAGTACTCCATTCCTGCTGCCGTAGCTTACTGATCAACAAAACCCCAAGGTCCCAAAAGCTTCAAAGATGGAAAAGAAGACAACACAACTTGGTGGGAAGAAATTCATTTCTGGTAATAGTGCTTGCTGCTGTCTGTTCTCTCTTTAAATCTTACCACTATCAAAAAAGAAAGCTTAGCCCCAGATAACCTGAAGAAACCCAGTTTCCCTAGGTGAAAAAAGAATCCTAGACTATTCTGTAGACTGCAGCTCCAGCGTGAAGGGTAAAGTAGCAAAGACCTATAGAGCTGTTGTTCACACACAACCAACCCCACCAGTGAGCTGAGGCAAGACCAGAAGAGTAGCAACAAATGTTTACTGTAGGTCACTGAGTTCGGAGTGGTTTGTCATATACATACACCGGGAAATGATAGGCAGCTTAATATAAACCTGCCATAATACATATGTATATGTTGTTTCAAAGGAACCTTTGAGATGTTCAGAATTCCTCTAAAGCATTCCTTGAGTTATTTATACACATTCCATGGCAATGCTCAGTAGCAAGATTTTGCTTCTTTGTATTTTGAGAGGAATAACTAGAACCTGTAGCCAGGAACAGTGGTGTTAACCTATCTTTAGTAGAGTGGATGGGCCAATATAGTTGCTAGATAAACCAGATCTAATATGATACACACGTGGGCTGGGGTGTCTGTAGGAGATTTCTTTCACCCTTTTGAGGTTTTTTACCTTATACTGTAAAGTGAAGATAACAATGCAAATTATGTTTTCCACATGATGTCTGGGTTGCATACAGTATCATCAAAAGTCATCAAGAGTTGATTTTCAGTATAATCTGCATAACTGGGCAAGATGGATCGTAAGCTATTGGGATAAATATGAAAAGCTTTGTATCCAGTAATTACTTAATAGACACCAGCTTTCCTTCCATTTCCATGGTTCTAACAGGCACTCCATGCTCCAGCTCAGCGTTGGGCATACTATGTGTCATGGGCCAAATGTGACCTAGAGTCTGGTTTTGTAGATGTAGTTTTACTGAGTCACAGCCACATCTTATTGCTGGTCACTCTGCTCCTACAATAGCTTAATAAGGGCCCGCTGGTGTCTACAGTGACCAAATCACATAGGATTTAGGCATCTATAGATAAGGTTTGCAGAGTGGCCTTTAATTTTCTAAACCTTAAACTTATATTGTGAATATGCTTATTGAAATTTTATACTCTTGGGCCTCAAATAAATGGCAGAGAGTCTGAGAATCAGTATATGTGGGTAAGGTCTAAGAATCCTCATTTCCAATGAGAATAATGTTCATGCTGAGATCACTTAACTACCATTATTCTAATTGTTGGAAACAATATAATAATATAAACCTTTATTTTTAAAATGGCGAGGTTCCTGGGCCTGGGGGCTCATAGCTCTAAGCAGAGTACAGCCAAGCAGAGATGGGAAAGTTGTCATGGATGTGAGGCCCAACTGAGGCATATAGGTCGAGATGCTATCTCTATAAAGAAGCTTAATATAAAATGAAATAACAAGGTGTTGTGATTTGTATATGACCTGAGTGTGTTTTAGAGAAGTCCATGTGCTGGATTCTTGAGCCCTGGTATCAAGGTATTAGGCAGTGGAATTTTGAAGAGTGGGTGCTTCAGAATCAGAAAAGATTACTGCTGATCTTTAGGAACAAACTACTTACCATAAAAGCCGGTTGTTGTTAGAGTAGCCACCCTGTGTGCTTGGTTTCTTCCACACACATCAGCTCGTTTTCCATTGGGCCACTATTCTTTGACCCAGCCGAGGTGGCCCTTGCCAGAGATTGAGCAGATGGGAATGCCAAACCTCAAATTTTAACCTTCCAAAACTCTGTAGTAAGCAAATTTCTTTGCTTGAAAGAGTACCTTACATCAGGTATTCTGTGATAACAACATAAAATGAACTAATGAACGGGATAATCATCAATTAAAAGTGAAATGAAGCCATGCTATAAAAACTTCAGAATTATGCAATAGTGAGTGACTAACAGCCATAAGCTATTTTGAGCAGAATGTTCCTTATAGATAATTCATGTTTATTCACACAGGAGATAAAACGCTAATCTAGGCCAAGGACAATTACCACCGGCAAAAGTCAGAAACCGAAGCACAAAAACAAATTAAGAATATATATTAGGCTTTAATTATTAGCCTATGTACAAAATGAAAAATCTATCTTAAGGTTTTCTTAAATTAGAAGGTTTGGCTCCTCCTAATTGCACCATTTGTCCAATTCTTTCTAAAATATCTAATCACAGAATCCTAAATGACAACCACATACTCTAAAGCTCAAAATAATTTCTATTTTCCCCTGCTAATAACATACTGCAGATGCTCTCCTGGCAGCGCCCAAGATTTCAGACTGATGGGTAGCAAAGCTGCTTACTAAGATTCCAGGTCAGATCTGTTGTGATCCAATTTGTGATATTTGAAAATCATCTCATAATGAGCTTTTATAAATTATTGTGATTAAACTGCTTGTTATGTGCTTGCCCTTCCTTGATCCCTAATTTAATTTTCTTCAATGATTTTTTTTTATTCCACCCATCTTTCTCCTTCAATGCTTAAAGTGAAAAGAGCAAATCGCTTCCTTTTAAAATTACATAATATGCCTTCATTTTATCTTGATGACTTAGCTCATAGTCCTTTTATTAGCAGAAAAAAAATATGACCGGGATATTATTTTGAGCCTTTTAAATAAGGAATAAGCTTCAGCAAGAAAGAGACTTTTAAAAGGCCATGAAAGAGTTTAAAGTCACATTGGTGTCTGGTCCTGAGATTCAAAGTGAAAGTAATTGCTGGCTTCTAGAATGTGGGATCTCAGAGGGGACCTGGAACAAAGCCCACACACTCCATGTGTAGATTTCAAAAAATGTATGAACCGTTACAACTAAACACACACCCACATGTTCTCACAGAATGACTTTAAATCTCAAATGTGTTCCTAAAATAAACACCCTATGCCAACCAGAATATTAGAATTAAGGAAATTATGCTTTACATGGAAAAGAATGTATTTATATCCTCCTATTCTTGCCTTCCTTTTCTTCTCCATCCTTCCTTTTTTTATTTTCCTCCTTCCCTTTCTTCCTTTGGTTATAGTTCACTGAGTAGCGCCCCCCCAAAAAAAATTTATTAGAAAGACCCTTAAAAGAAGAAATAGAAATTTCTTATCACATAGAAAACATAAGCTATGGCGTGACTGAAATATTGCCTATGGAGTTATTTTTCTTTTCTACTTGTCTCTATTTAGCAATTTTTGTACAATCGTCTACATTTATGGAATAAACTAAAGAGGTAATATGCAGCATAGTCTTCATAGTGCCCGGGTTTGTAAATTACTCTAATTCCTAATTGTGTGGCATTGGGCAATCTGATAACTCTTACCACATATTAATTCCTTTATGTACAGATGGATATTTAAGAAATGTTCTACCTAATTTGAGCTGCCAAGGATCAAATCAACTACATTTGATGAGAAATGACAATCTGTGCATCATCATTATCATCTTGTGGTTGCTTCAATAATGATATAGGGTGTTGTTCATTTACTTTTGTCCTTTAAGCCTGCAATATTCTAAAGTTTGTGTCACCCCGGATTCACATATTGGAATCCTGAACCCCTGATATAATTGTGTTAGGAGGTAGGGTCTTGGAGGATGGAAGACTGTGAAGTTGGACCTCTCCTGATGGATTTGAACTTGTATAAAAATAAGTCCAAGGGAGTTCATCTGCTTCTCCCACTATTTGATAGCACAGCAAGGATCTGGCAATTAGCAACCTGGAAAACAACCCTTCCCAGAACCTGATATTTTTGGTATTTTGTTACAATAGCCTTAATGGATGAAGCGTTCATTTTACTATAACACAGAATCCTTTTCTTCTGGTTCTAATCTCTGTGTCTTGCAGATTCCCATTTACATTCTCTTCAGGATGCAAATGCATAGTGTTATAGTGGCTGGTACAACATTTTAGAATCACTTTCCTGGCAAATCCTGGGAGATTTCAAGCTAAGTTCCACATCTAATGCTGAGAATCCTAGACTAAAGGGTAAACCTAGAATTCACAGGAAAATTCCCAAGGAAACACAAAGGAATCCAAATGAATGAAACACTTTTCAGAACTCTCAGAGGCAGGGTCTGAAAGCAAGTATAAACTTGTTCGTTGGGTCTCTGTGCAAAAGGAAAATCTGGTCAATCTTGGCCTCACTACTGATTCTGTAAAATTACATTACCCAGCTAAAAAGATCAAAGTGAGTGGACACATCTTTGGGACTTTCCTTAGAGTACATTTGATTCCACTGTGCTGTTTCGGGAGGAGGTAGAATAAACCATCATAGAATATGACTTGAAAGCTCACAAAATTGAAGGAAAGGTATAAATCTGTAGACAGTCATGAGAAACACACTTACCACTAACATAAATGTTTTTCGATATAAATACCTGGTTCTTCTTCTGAAAGTATCAAAAATCAGAGGCCCAAATTACCCTTCTATTGATAACAGTTTAAAATAATAGTCAACATATAAACAACATATTTTTTCAATGTCAGCAGATGTGGACAGAAAGTATGGGTTTCTCATGGGTCATCACAGATTTAATACAGAATCCAGACAGGTGAACAGAAAGTCAAGACCAACTTCAGGCTGGGGGTATTTGCCAAATCAAGTGAGGCTGGCATTTGTTGACTTTCACAGACGGGTTGAGAGACCAGAGATGGACACATAAAATGGACTTCGCAGCAGGACACACTCAGAGCAACACTGAATAATGTTTAAAGGAAAAAGGAAATAGTCACTGCCTACCTTCTGTAAACCTTCCCATGATTCCCACTACCTAGACCAAAAAGGACAACTGACTATTTCTGACTTTAACATTTGGTGAAAAAGAAAATGCCATCGCCTGAGAAATTATGTTCACAAAATAATCATTTCAGGAGTTTGCATTCAGTTCACATTACCTATATGGCTGAGAAAATTCAGTCTGAGAAATTAGCTTTAAAGTCTATTTTTAGGGTAAGATTAGCTTTAACAAACAACCCTGAAATATCAGTGTTTTAATCCAGATCACATTTATTCCTTTTCTACTGAATCCTACAGAGTAGAAAATATAGAGAATGAATTCTCTCACAGAAGCCCTTAGGACTTTTTTGAATGCTTGTAAGCCTCTTGAAGCATGATCTATCTATCTATCTATCATTAGGGGGGAAAAAAGAAAGGATCCTATGTAGGAATCGTCAGAGAGTTGCTGTTGGTTGTTTTTGCTCTTTACTCTTTGCTTTTTTGGAAGGGGGCACTGCTCAGCTCCCAAATAAATCACATGGAGGCTTATTCTTACTTACAAATGTCCAGTCTTAGCTTGACTTATTTCTAATCAGCTTTTCTTAACTTAAATTATCCCATCTACCTTTTGCTTATGGGCTTTTATTTCTCTATTTCTATATGCCTTTTCTTTATTTCTTTCTTCATGGCTTGCTCTGTAGCAGGGTGCCTGGCCCCTGGAATCTTCCTCTCCTCCTCTTTCTCATGCCTCAACCCCTCCTCCCAGATTTCTCTTTCTATTTATTCTCTCTGCCTACCAGCACTATCTATTCTTTCTTATGCCTTCCTATTGGTTGTTCAGCTCTCCATTAGACCAATCATGTGTTTCAGAGAGGCAAAGTAACATAGTTCCACAGAGTTGAACAAGTGCAACATAGAAGAATGCAAAACATCTTTGCATCATTAAACAAATATTCCACAGCATAAATAAATGCAACAAATCTTAAAATAATATTCCACAAAAGGGAGTGACGGATTAAAGCACTGAAAATGGCCTGTGTGACTGAGTACGTAGGTAAGTAACAGAGCGATCTCCATACACAGATTCTGAGTACTCTCCCCCCCCCAAAGAATCTAATTTTTCTGTGGCTGAACTCCTTTCCACTGCCATTTTGAAGAGGCAATCTGCTTCTTACCTTGAATCTGGGTTGAATGTTAGACAAGTATTGCCCAATAGAAGGTATTGAAATCAACACTGGGGTTTCTGAGCTGAAGAGGGCCAGTAGCATCTAAACTTTCCTCTTGGCACTTGGTCAGTATGTTGTCATGCTATTTAGTCAATTCTGCCAGACAGTGGTCACCAATAGGCCATCAAGAATAGATGTCAAATAAAGCAAATGACCACAGGGTACAGAATTTCAGCACTCTAAATCACAGTGACCACCAAAGACTACATTATGAAACAAAGACCCTTTGAGGCTCCCTTGACTTGACAGCTCATGCACTAATGCAATCATGTGACAGAAGCCAGGAAAGACTGAAAAGCACAGCGCTGTCCAGTCAACTGACCATTGAAATTAATTTAAAAATTGCGTACTCATAGTTACGAGTGCATGGAAATGTTTGTGCCGCAATAACTGAAATTCCATGGCTTGTTTCTACAGGTTGAATTTGGAAGCAGGTTCATTACTCAACGTTACATTGAAAAAAACTCAGCCACGAAGTTCCACCAAACTCGGACAAAGCTGGGGAGTACAACCTCCATAAAAATCCAGAGTGAAGAAGCAAATGTGTTAACAGATAGCTAACCCACTTCTACTTAGACCTAAACCCTTAGAATAGACAGAGATAGACAATAACTGAAAGGTTTTATCTTCCCTTCCTACTTTAAAGAATGAGCATGAAGTTTGAAGAAACACAGGCAGGCATAATTCTAGGTAGTGTAAGTACTTTAACATCTATAAACAACATTCTGATAGAAGTTGAAAATGGACTGAGTTCCCTAAATCTGATGTGTGATACTGACTAAAAATTAGAAGGAAATTTGAGTGACCACTTAAAGCAGATTTTAAAGACAAGCAATCAGCACTTTTAAGTTTCTTTGCCAGAGAAATCTCAGATTATAAGATTTGCAAGCAAGTTCTAACAGACGTTCAAGGAAAATATCATCTGAGTATTAGTCACACTGTTCTAGAAAATAATAAAAGAAAGAATGTTCTAGTAAGTGTGTGACTTCAGGAATCATGATATATAAACCAAGCAAGAAGATAGGGTAATGGAAATTTATAAGAAATTTTCACTAATAAGCATGTATACAAACTGCAAAGGAAATTTAGCCAAGTGAATTTAGCAGATCATAAGAGAAAACATTAGTATTAACTTATGGTTGTTCCAGGAAGGTAAGGTTGCAAGTGCATGTACACGTAGCTGTAATTAAATTCACTGTCTTAACAAATTTTTTTTAAAAAGTAAAGTTTCTTCTCTGACATGTAAAATGCTTGAAAACTATCCATCTGTCCTAATAATAATTAAAGTTAAACAAATAAAAAATTATTATGATAGTCATCAGAGAACTGAAGACATAGAGAAAGCTGCTACCACTCCCTCCCAAACTTAAGAGACAAGGAGGTACAGAGAATGATTTAGTGACTGGAGGAGATAAATAAGCCAAAACCTCTGCAAGGAAATTATTGTGTGGAGTGAAATAAGCCAAACTCCTAGAGAATGATTCATTATAAACACACAAAAGCATCTATACCTATGACATGGCAGCAGAAGATAGAGGGAAGAAAGAGACAAACAGGTAATATATAGGATAATGTGGAGATGAATAAGGTCTGAACACTTACTATATTTAAAAGAAATGCCCTTGATGAGACCTACCACTATGTATAATGAATATATGCCAAGGAAAAAACAAAGGTGTTTGTATTAGAATAAAAAAGGTTGAAATTATTGTAGAGTTGACATAGATACATCTCAGAACTAAAAATCTGTACAGGTTTTTTTTCGTTGTTATTGTTGGATTTTTTTTTTTTTTTTGGTTTGGTTGGTTTAGGTTTGGGTTTGGTTTGGGCTTTTTGGAGATGCGATGGTCTTCGGACCTTAACGTTTAGGAATTATACCAGGTTTTGTTATTAAAGACTGGGGGGAAAACTATGCAGCAATCAGTACAGCAATAAAATAAGCAGTCATCTACAAAAACACCAGTGGTCTCTGGTCTTCACAGGTCATGTAACTAGAACTTTTAGAACAAAAGCCTGCCTCAGTGGTCCAGTAAACAAGCCTTGGTCATGTGTCCTCATTTATCAGCTGAGGAGATGATGGTAAAAAGCAGAGGAGGAGAATTATTTAAACCTGGTCATGATGGGAAAAGAAATAAACAAAGGGCTCCAGTAAACTCAAGTAAGCCTTCAGGGTACTGCCAAGGCCTTTCTGTTTAAATTGATTAAGAGTTGAGTCAAAAGGTATACATAAACTAACTTGGTCAAGAGGTGACCTGGTTAATCATTGTCTCTATCCTGGTTTTTCAGGATGGTGTGAAGAAGTCATTATCATTGTCATCATGTGAGTGGATCAATCTAGAACCTAAGACACAGCCTTACCTTTGGAGATAATTGCCCCTATCGAGGTGGGGTGGGAGGATGGAGCTTCAAGCTGCTCTTCCTGGAATCCAAAGTGACTACAGGTTTAGGAAAACACCTATCTCTGTACTTTCAGCCTTGAGGACAGATGAGCTACGTCACTGAATTACTCTGAGCAGTTAACATGCCAAAACGATCAGGAAAGCAGAGTCATTAAAAATACATCCTGTTTTTAATGACCTTGAATTACATTGACTGCTAATGTGACATCAATGCCTTTTAAGAAAAACAGAAACTTTAGAGTGCCTTTTTCAACTTTCCTTCAAAATGTCTTTTAGCCCAACACTAATTTACAAAGGATTTATCAGAGCCCACTTATCTGACAAAAGGACAAAGGAACAAATGAAAAACCCAAACTCAGCCTCCTCTGGCTATCCTGTCTCTGTATAGTCTAGAAAGTCCTAAGAACTAGGTTTGGTATCACAAAGAATGAAATCACAGGTTCCTTTCCTGTGGTCACATTACTGTCCCATTACTAAAGGCCTCCTTCTACAGATTCCTTCACCCAATGCATCATGTCTGGTCTCAACAGAAAATCATCCTCCAGGCTACTGGGCAATACTCAGAGAAGGCACTGGAAGTAGCTAGCTGGCACAGAAAAGTTGAAATCTTCACGTCAACAATATTCAACAACTATGATTGAAACATTAAGAGCTCTAATGTAGATAGCCACATATAAGATAGATTGGGTAAGCAGATGGCCAGAATCCCAGATAGAATCAAACAGAAATAGTTAGGATTGTTAAACCCAGATTATGGAGTTCCCCCAAAACCAACTAGGAGACCCAGGCTGTATGTAAAAGCAAAGAGCCTTTATTCTTACACAAATTTGCAAACTCAATCTCTCCTTGTATTCAACATGTTGGAAAAATCAGAGAGACCTGAGCTCAGTTAGAGTTGGGTTTTTGTAGTAGCAAAGGTGGGGGTGAGGGATTTCCAAGGTTCAGAACACCTGGTTGGCTGACATTTGCCTAGGGGTGTCTTGGTGAAAACCAATGGATGTGAGCTGGCAGGTGATCCTATCTACAAGGTTGGAACGTTAGGAATTTCCTTTGGATGGTCTGTTCCTGTGTGGTGCCTGAGTAGTCTAAGTTTGTGGTCTTTATCGGAACCAGATATTGCCTCATGGTAAACTACTGAGACTCAGGCCTCTATTGAGCTTGTCATGGCTGGGTCCTACAAAGATTAAAAACCACTAACTACAATGAAGATTGTTTTTATTAGCAGTAAGACTTTACTGTGAAAAGAAAACGTCAACATAAATTTCTGAAACTGAAAAACTAAGAAGAATGATAAAATAATACAACAGAATATCTCAAAACTATAGGACAACTACAAAAGATCTCAGAGGTGTGTGCTGAGAATAGCTGGAGGAGTATGAGGAAGAAAATATTTAAAACAGCAATTACTGAGGAATTCGGAATCACTGTCTGGTAGTAAGTCACTGGCACCAGAAGTGGAAAGAACAGCAAACATAATAAATTCCTAACAAATAAACAAACCCAGCTAACTTGCACACATCATAATGAAACTGCAGGAAATCAAAATAAAGGGAAAAACATCAAAGAAGGCAAAAGGTGGGAGGAGGTCCTCCTACCTACAGAGCAAGAAAGATAAAATTTACATCTCACAATTTGGAAACTGTATCAACGAGTAAATTAAAATATTAAAGCATTGCTGGTCAGTGGTTGCACACACCTTTGAACCCAGCACTAGGGAGGCAGAGGCAGGCAGATCTCTGTGAGTTCGAGGTCAACCTGGTCCACAAGAGCTAGTTCCAGGACAGACCACCCTCCCCCTCCTTGCCATCCCCCTCAAAAAAACTATGGAGAAACCCTATCTCGAAAAAAAAAATTAAGGAGTTGAGGAAAGTCCACAACAGGGAATTCTATATTGTATCAAACTGCTTTCAAAACTAAGGAGAAATAAAGACTTTCTCTAGCAAATAAAATTGAGAAAAATCGTTGCCAATTGTTGTAGTAAAACTTTCTCTTCTCTGTATAGCATGATCATCCCATCACTATCACTGAGCAGAGAGATACCCTTGTTCCTGTAATCCCTGCAATGAAATAAGCAAAGAGAGTCCATGTACAGTAATACCAGTAGAGCTGTTGGCATCACCTAGAAGAATGAGAAAAACAGAAGGCCACAGGATCCTTCCCTGACATTTCAGCCATTGCTACCTTCTGCTCTTCCTTCACGCTCTGCATCTGGTCATGAGAGATGATAACGTTATAGGAGGTGAAAGGGTAGCTGAAAGCTTTGGGAAGGCCATCCCATGCCAGACTCTTCAATGGATACAGCTATCAGGCAGTCATCCATCCTCCTATGAACAATGCTGATGAACTCACTCCTTCACAAAATTGAACGTGCGTGTGATCGTGACTTTGCTCTGTCTTTAGAGCCATATGAAGTTAATAGACATTTCTTGAAGGCAAACTCAACGTGCCTTGAAAGAAGTGTTAAAAGTGGTTCGTTGGGACTAGCAAGATGGCTCATAAAGGTGTTTGCCACTGAGTATGAAGACCTGGGATTGATCCCTGGGAACCATAGGGTAAAATGAAAGTATCAAGTTTTGAAAATTATGTACATGCACATGTGTGCATACACACATGCACACACACTTTTCACATATAAACTAAATGTGTAACTGAAAAATTAGTTCTTCAGAGAGAGAAAAACTGTCAAAAAATTTAGATTTAGGTTGGAGGTGGCACAATGAGAACTGGGATTGTTGCCCAAGCGTGTGGGCCTGGGTTCCCAGAACCCACCAAAAGCAAGGATTGGTGGCATTATGTAATCACTGTTCTCAAGAGACAAGATGTGAAGTGGGGACACAAACGTGCATTTAGACACATATCATATGTATGCACACATTTGACACACATGTACACATGCAAACAAATGAAAGAAGAGCATGAGAAAAGGGACAATCAAAGAGAGAAAAATATTAAAATTCCCTCAAATAAAAAAAGATGTCACCTCAATTTTGGAATACATTTGTTAATATTATTTTCAAAGTCTGATCAAATTAAAAAGAGAAAAAATGCTAATTTTCTAGATAATATATTAAGAGAAATTAAAAAAATGGAAAATAACAAAAAAAGAAAATGAAACAGAGGAAGGTGGTAGAGGGATAAACATATCTGTTGCCAGCTGTTTAAGAAACAACCATACAGTTTTCCATGACATTTTACTCCCATTAATGATCTGAGAGTTCTCCTTTCTCTCCATTTTCACTAGCATATGGAATATGATGCTGTAAATGATGTACAAATATGCATCGGCTTAATTAATTCATTAATATTCTTTAAAGAGGAAGGAAGGATTATGGCATGCATCTAATTTCATGTGCAGATTTTAAAGCCTTTAAGGATCAGAGAAATCCTGTTATCACTTTCCCTCCAATATTACCCAAGGAACTAAAGTAAGAAAGAGAATGTTAAGGCATAAAGATTTGAGCAAAGGGTGGAAAGCTCCCATAATTCAGAGCAGATGTAATCGTTCTTAGTAAATGCTCCCCAAATCTATAGGCACATTACAAAATCAGATAACAGAGGTTAGCAAATAATTCTGAAACAAAATAAATAAAGGAAATTTAATTATGTTCCCATAAAACATCAACAGTGAATAAAAACCACGCTTACTTTTAAATCACATGAAATAAAATTTGATACCGGATTATGCGTTCCTATAAAAACAGCTAGTTGCAATACCTACATAGAATGGAGATCCTAACAGGTTTGTGTCTTCTCACCCGTTAGTAGGGAGTGACTCATGAGATTCCTGCTATGGACAGGATGATAGTAGCTCCTTCCAAAAACGTCTGCTCACACTTGACCCCCAGTGAAACAGTATTAAGAGGCAAAAACTTCCTTACCCTGTTCTTCGCCCCTTACCATCTAAGACAGACAAATGAGCTGACCTTCCTTCCTATGAGCTGCAGTACTCAAGAAAGCGGGTTCTTCTCCTCACCTGAGCAGCACAGTAGAGCTGACCCTGTTGACAGGGGCATGGGAGAAAGAACCTTGAGAGTGTGAGAGTGGAATACCTCACCACACTCTCCTTGTCTTCCATGTGATGGTGAGGGTGTGGGAAAGATGCCCTCCCTACCCCTTGACTCTGCCACCTGTGGTGAACAAGGGAGCTGACACTCCCCTCTTACCAATAACAGGGAAAGTGGACCCTGCACCTCGCCTGGGCAGCACAGTAGAGGGGACTCTGTTGCTAGAGGTGTAACTGAGGCATTCCTGATGTTGTGAGCATTGGAAAGCTGTCCCCATTCCTCATCTGTTACGTGGAGGTGTGAGTGGGACTGGGATGGGGAATGCCTTCTCTGCCCCTGCCCACCCATCAATGTCTGAGGCAGGTGGAAGGGCTGGCCCTGAGGCCACAAGAGTAGGAGAGCTGTCCCTGTCCCTCATCAGCTGCAGAACTCCTGAGAGTGGCCCCTACACCTCACTTGGGCAGCACAGTAGAGCTGGCCCTAAAGGCATAGGTATGGGAGATCAACTCTGAGAATCTGTGAGCCAAAGAATTGGCTCCACCTATTGCTCACTGCTGTGCTCACTGCTGCAAGAGATGAACTAACCAGGGCAATGCTGGAGAGCTCATCCTGGTGGTGAAGACGTGGAGGGGGGGCTGGTGGGCTGACCAACCTGCATCTGCCCAAGGCCAGAACCAAGGCCATGTGTTAGCTCAGCCCAACATCCACCCCACCTGGGATCTGCTGAAGCATGGTGAGGGAGTGGGGATTTTGGGCCTGTGAACCCTGAGGATGCAAGATCTCCATGACAGAGAGCAGCAACGGGATTTCCGGGAAGGGTCCCAGTGACGGCCTATCATCGATGGTGTAGCAGAGACCAGGGGCCTTGAACTAGAACAACCATTCTTTGCAATGGACTTTTTCATGCAAAATGTACAAACAAAGGGGTATACTGCGTGACTCATTGTATCACACTGCAGCTTCCACGATGAGACTTTCCCTTTTTTCCTTTTTTTTTTCCCTTAAGTTTTATTTTGCTATAGTTTGGGGGAGATGAATGGGATTGGGAGGCATGATGTGAAAGACACAAAGAATAAATGAAAAGAAAGTTTTAAAAAGAGGTGGAACTTTAAAAGGTGATTAAATTCTGAGGTTTGAACTATCACAAACTGGTACCTTTACATGAAGGTTAGACTGCAGCGGCCATCTTATTCTTCTGCCATAGAAGAAAAACGAGTTTGTCTCCTCTGAGGAGGCAGCCATCTTGGAGGATGAATCTGGGACCCCATCACACACCAGACCAAACAATATCTTGATCCTGGAATTCCACGACTCCAGAAATAGAGAAATAAATTTCTGTTGTTTATGTCATTCGAGCGGTGGTATTTTGTTATACAAGCATAAACAGACGAAGATACTAACCAGTCCTCTGACTGTTTTGATAAGAATTGGCTTTCAATTTTGATACTACTAACCTGGAGTTAGCTCAGAGACCCCATAGGTGAAGAGGTTGGTGCTATGAGGCTGCTTTCATTAGACGCTGAGTACAAGTCACCTGTGCCTCTGATGAGCTTGCCAGTTGGGTCCCTACTAGTTCCGCCTCAGGTCTTACAAACCTCAACAAAACATTTGTACATATTTGCCAGTTCATTATAGAAAATGTTCTAAGGATGCAGATGGACGAGCAGAAGACATATATAATGCGAGATCTGGAACACTCCTGAGAGCAGGAGCTCCTGTCTCTGTGTGATTGCCACTCCTGACATGGATATTTTGTGCCTACCTGGATATTTTCTGCACTCCATCTGTTTCGGATTTTTTTGGAGGTTTAGTTACACAGACAAGATGAATCTGGTTGTTGACCTTTGGTGATTTAGCTAATGTGTAATTTCATTTCCCCTCCCCAGAGTTCAGGCATGGTTCTAAACGTGCCTGATCTTTCTGGTGATAGCCCCATCTGGAAGCTGCCTAGAAATCCCAGCCACCAGTTAGCTCGTCAAAATGTAGAAAATATTCTAAGCATCCCACCAATTTCAAGGGTCCTCTGTTAAGAAGCAGAGTTGTAGCAAATGATGTTACTAGCATCCCATTGCTCAGAAAATCATGGGTATTAGAAATATGTGACCAGGTACCAGACAATGATGAAAGAGGTCTTTCTTGTGATTCCACGTCAATTGAGTTCTAAATAAAATGACACACAGTAAAGACGCAACCCTTCTGAGGGTGGTAAAGGTAGCATCACAAAGGCCTTCAGGTAGATCGTGAGCCACAAATCTTCGAGACTATTAATACAGTCCTAGTCATATTTATGAATTATCTTACCAAATGTCTCCACTACAGCGCAGATTCCTCTACCATCAAGCCTGGAAGGAACTCTATCAGAGAATGAAGAGGTTCAGGAGAACGATGTACAAGGTCAATAGAAACCTGTATAGGCCTTACTCCTCAGGTTTTATCCATCATCATATTCCACAGCTTTTCTCACGTCCATTGGCATCTTGTTCTTCAGATTTCCAAATGCCTTTCATTGCTCTTCAGTTGACTTCTTTTGCTGTGAAAATCAAAGCACCCTGGAACATTCTTTCCATGCCCACTACACCAACAAGTCTCTAAGCAAATGGCCTCATACTTACTGGTTTATCTTCTCTTAGTTACAGACGATGCTTCTTCTATTTCTAGGCTAACGTGAGACCTCTACTTGCTCAACAGGAGCCTGCAACCTTTACTCTGCTCCCTGTCTCCTAGGTTCTAGCAATGAATCACTCTCATCAGCATTCAAATCATTCAGTAGTCATTTACAGTACCTTGAAAATACTTTATCGGCTCTATTTTTTTTTTTGCTTTAGGATGCATCTTAGTTTTGTTACCCTCCATGGTAAAGCTATATGAGAGAAATCTATTTCCTCCTGTCTCTTATACTGCCTTCAACTTCTCTTCTCCTTTTTCTTTTCAGCCATCAGATTTAGATATTTCCCCTCCCCACCACACGCACACACACAAAATGCCAGCAAATTGTTATTATGTAAATTATTTATACTCCGGAGCTCAGGAATGAGACAACATCCAGGAAAGAAGATGGAAAATGCGTCAGTAATGTAGGAGAAATTCCAGGAAAATGTATTGTCCTAGAGACCAAGGAAGGAAGCAATTTGGAAGAAAAAACACGATAATCCGACTCATAAACCATTGACAACAGAACAAAATGAGGACTGGGAAATGACATCAAAGAATTCGCTGGGTTCCTTGGCAAGGGTGAGTTCCAGGAGAACAGTAGAATAAAAACCTTAATAGAGACCATCGAAAGAGATTTGGAAGTGAAGATTGCAACGTGGTACCTATGCCCACCTCTTGGTCAGTTCTTGTCTGAGAAGCTTTAAGGACTTCTTGAGTTGAACACACCGCTGTGACTTAACTGTGATAAATGGATACACAGCTGAATTAACTGCATGACAACGTACAAAAGGAGAGGTGTAAGGCAAACCCAGTGAACATTTCCAAGCCTTTCCATTTGGGTTCACACAGCACATATTCAATCTGCCACAAAAAGCTATGAGAAATTCTGCCAAGCTCATGAGAGCCTTAGAACTCAGGACTTTCGCTGGAGCCCAAACCACATAGGCAGCTTCTGCCTGATGCAGATGAAGGCTCCAGAAGCACTCAACACCAGTTTTATTTGTGAACAGTTTAGTGGTGACTCACACTTACTGGTGACGCTTTCTGAAGTTTCCCCTACCTCAGAAAGTAAGTTTACCGTATTCTGAAGAGGCGGCCTTCAGAAGTCCGGCCAGCTGTGCCACCTCTGGGCTGCATGGGGAGAAGGAGCCAGCAAGGAAAGATCATGACTTTCACTAACTTAGCCGTAAAGGGAATAAGAGAAATCAGACGACAGGTGGAGAGAATATACTGTGTTATTTTTAGTAGGAGTGAGATTACAGGGTGTATGGATGATTATATGAATAGCACAGTAAGGAGAGAAAAGTACAGTCATGTAAGACAGTGGGAAACGGGAGGAAGAGAAGAGGAGAACTCAACGTAGAGCAGAAACAAAAACCTGCAAGTGACCCATCATATGTTCCATTAACAAGAGTTCACTGTGATTAGAAGCAATATTATTAAATACAAAGAATAAATAGCTTCCCTGTTTCAGAGACATAGCACGTAATGTCCATGTGAGATATTCCTAGCTCTAAATATATATGAGATATGAAAGATTTTATTGGAAACCACTATAAAATATCACTGTCCAGCACAAAATAGACAAGCATAAGAGAAAAAACACATCAATCGATGTTCTTGGGATAAAGACAAATATTATACTGGAGCATTTTCCTGAAAGTAATTTAATCAATGTTACTTGTTCAAATAAAAACTGATTTTAGAGTGAGGGAATTTCAAAGAATAACTAAAAGAAAACCTCTTATTAGCTAAAGAATCCCCAAGTTACCTGAATCAAATTAAATTTATTGATTTATACCAAAATCTAATTAGACTTAGCAGTAGTAAAAAATTCAAAAAAAATGCTTGCTTAGCATGTTGAAAGCCCTGGGTTAGTTCTCCAGCACCATATCAAAATAAAATGAAATAAATAAAAACAAATCACAAAGAATGATAGAAAAGTAGGTGCCATGTATCTCAATAGTTCTCATTTTCTTACAAAGCAATAAACATTAATTGGAGGGAAGTTCAGAATATACATAATGAAAATTTTAGAAGCATAACTGCAACTCTCCAAAGATAGCCATTCACTAGTAGATTTTAGCAATATTCTTCCATTCTTTTTATGCTTAGTTTATTTGAGTTGGTGAATGTGATATGCAAAAATTTTAGATACAGTGTTTAGTTAGCCTTTGTTCCCAAACAAGGTGATTCAATTTTTAGTTCCCAAGTGCTATTAACTGCAATTATGTAAATTAAAAGAAATTGCCTTAGCTCCTTTGCCCGTCTTTGCTAATAATACACAGGTGTGTGGAGATCTATGGCCCAGCAGTGAGTCACTGCGAATCTGTTACTCAGTTCACACACAGACCGTGAACCTCATGACGGTGTTGCTACGTTAGATCTTACTGATGACCCATACTGCATTTTGCAAAAATCACAAAGGGGAAAAAAGTAACATTTCTGAAGAAAGATGAAGATGGAGTGAACACGTTTTCTCACCTCCTCTCTCTTTCTGCCTCCCCATCTCCCTCTTTCTCTCCTTCCTTTTTTCTGTTTCTTTTGAGACAGGGTTTCTCTGTGAAACAGTCCTGGTTGTCCTGGAACTCACTGTGTAGACCAGGCTGGCATCAAACTCAGAAAGATCTGCCTGCATCTGCCTCCCGAGTGCTGGAATTAAAGGTGTGCAACACCACCACTGGGCGAGCATGTTCTTTTGAATTGAGATTCAAAGAGAATGTAAATTAAGTCAAGGAAGAAAAAGCCCACCCACTGCAGGAATGATGAAGTGACTGCCTTTGCACAGGAGTGTGGGGAATACAGGCGCTGGCATAAACGAGAAATTCTAGAATGAGAGGATGAAAATGTGCAATGGGAAGTGAAGTAATAAGGGTGGCGGGGCTGCGTTCCCAGCACCCCCGGCCGCCTGCCCGGCTAGCTTATGCCCAAAATAATTACACAGACACTGTATTCTTTTAAGCACTGCTTGGCCCATTCTCTTCTAGGCTAATTCTCACATATTAATTTAACCCATTTCTAATCATCTGTGTGTAGCACCCCAAGGTGCGCTTACCGGGGAGATTCTAACCTAGTCCATCCTGGGTCGGAGCTTCATCCCGGGAGCGGGGCATGGCGTCTCTCTCTGAGGCGTCTGCTCCCGAGAGAGCTGTGGAGTCTCTGACCTCACTTCCTCTTCCTCCCAGCATTTTGATCTGTTTACTCCACCCACAGGGCCAAGCAGTTTCTTTATTGGCCAATGACCGTCCTCCATCAGGGAAGTGAGGCCAATAGAAATCTTTCTGTTAAGGAAACTTTCAAAGATGTGTTCTGGTATTGAAAATACAAAGGGTATTGTGTCAGAAGCCAATCTACATTTTGAAGGGAGTTTGACCATTTGTCAAGACATAGCAAAACCGTTTGCTTCAAGGTACAATAATGAGAAGGATGGTACATCAAAGTGAGCTCACTTATACTTTTATTCAAAAATGAAGCCATCTGATTCCCAGTGCTTTAAGTGATTTAATATCAGGGGATACTAAAAGGCATTAGTTTTGCTATTAAGAAACAGCTTGCAAGGTCATCTTTAGTCCCATTCTAAACATGACGAAAAGACTACCATCACATGGTGTTTTCCCCTCTCCCTCTCATCTTTTAATCTCTTTTCTCCCCTTTTTCATTTCCTGTCACATTCATATCCATCTAGACATTTTAACAAAAAAATAGAACCATAACAAAAATATAATCTTTCCTTCTAATGCATATTTGATGCATTACTTTCATGTCACAAACATAATTATACCTTGATTGATATTTAGTGAGTGAAAACTATTTTATTATGGCTATGCTGACATTCATTCAAATTGCAGCCCCTTCAATATTTCAGTTGTTTTGTTGTAATAAGATTCCTCGGAACTAAATTGTAGAATCACGGGCTTTGTATGTATACTGTTAAACTTGGTACATATGACTGAACGTATTCATGAAGAGTTGAACTTCCAAAAGTTCTATCAATTTACTCTTTTTTTCCTGTGACTAAAGAGACCTCAGTGCTCAGAATGAACATCAGAAGTAAACATTTTTTGCATGTTACTTTTTGTTAATGTAATAGGTACACCTTTTGCATTTTTAATTGAGTTATTGAACTGAACTGAATTTGTACTGGTGCAGTACGAGACCATGGCAAAATTAAGGATATCTAGTTTCAAGATAATGCTTTATAAAAACAATATGGGGTCTTAAGGAATAGAAAGCAGGGATTACAACAGATGTGGGGCAGAGGCTCAAGATTCTGTCTCTGTTTTGCCATAGATGTCCTCTCTCTGTTTTACTATAGACGTTCAGATGGTCATAGTAAACTCTGTGCTAACTGTGCCTCCAGTATTGAAACCCCAGAAGACAGAGCAGGGACTGACAAATATTTTCTGAGGTGTGGGACTTGTAGTAAACACACATCATAACTGAGAATGGGGGCTAGGGAGAAAAATGTATAAACAAACTTGACATAAGTTAAAATAAATAGTAAATCAAACTTATTTCAAAGTCAGAGTTAAAAGTTATAACTTTAAGTCAATAGTACCTTCAATTTTGAATAAGAACTTCATAGTTAACTTTATTTTTAGAATGACATCTTGTTATTTGTGAGATTTAGGTGTCACAGTTTTTAATTTAGTAATTTGAGAAGATTTTGATACTGAGAGAGTCTCACATTTTCAATTTTTCCAGGTCTTCAGAAGGTCTGATAAACTTAGTCCTTCCATTCCCAGAAGGCAGCTACAGAGAGGAACAGAACAGTAACTGTTTCCTTTACAAAAGGCAGACATTACAGACCCTTCATCTTTTCATTTGTTATTGCCTGTCTACCCTGTGCCTAAGAAAATAAATCAGTCCTGAATTTCCTTAAATTTTATATTACACAGTGAAAGAAATGAAAGCTCATTATATAACCTGATTAATACATCAATTATACTTCAAAGGGACAGCAAATAAGTTTATTGTGATCTTTGGACATATTATTTCAGGAAATGAAATTTTTCTCTTTAGCATTTTTCTACCTAATTCTTTCTGACTACCTGCCCAAAGATGATGTAATGTTGAACCATTCTGAGTAAAATCATGATTTAGAGGTGGTGTTGATTTCCACAGAGTTTTCCATAGTTCTAAAAGAAACACTTCAACTGACATGGTCTTGGTAGAAACTGCTTTAAGAATTTAAGGCAGTTTAAATTTAAGAATTTAGTCCTTTTGTCAACCATACAAGTATCAGTTCACTTTTCTCTAAGAAAGTATGAAATTTATCTGAAATCACTCTCAATGTTTCTAGACAAATATCAGCTTCTCCTGGGAAGGGTTCTGCACCTCACCTCCAATTATAAAGTTCTGGCCACAGAATTGACTTATCGCTAAGCAAAATCTTAAAATATATGCTTTAAATAAGTGAATAAAAGTAAATAAAGCTGTATCATTTATTCCTTTCTACTCAAAGGGTATCCATGGAATTTCTAAAAAAATGAAATTTTTTATATTAAAAACATACATAGCTAGGACCTGTATATATAGTTTAGTGATAAAGACACTATCTCAGAATGCATCAAGTTTTGCATTCAATTCCCAATAACAAAAGTATATTTATGTTATTTATTTTTATGCATCACAACATTAAAAGAATCATTATCTTCAAACTATTCACTTTATCTTGCTAAGATGGGACACTGAGATCTCCAAACATGTAAAATAATGTTAGAGCCATGCCAGATTTCCCAGGATCCTCTTTCATCCTTCAATTTCCTCTTCTTCTATTTCTTAATGAAATAAAGATGGCAGAAGTTCATCCCTGTATTTACACACACACACACGCACACACACACACTAAAAATGTAATGTCATAACATTTGTTGTACAAATACTACTAGTAGAAATTATTACAGCAGAAACAAGTCACTTGAGATAAACCCTGGAAGCTTAAACTAGCTTCTGATTCTAATGTGGTTTCTAATCTGCTTTTGGTCTGTATCAAGAGTCCATCACCTTCAGATTCCCACAAACAGAGTCACCATGAGCCAAACTGTCATGCTTTGTCCACTATGATGCACTAAAATATCTGAAACCAGGAGCTAAAATAAATCCATTGCTCCAGTCAGACATTCTGTCATAGCAACAAGAAAATTAACTAACATGGCAAATTGACATCAAGAGTGGGCCATTGTTATGGTTAAGCTTTATCACATTGCTATTAAGCCTTTTCAGGTTTTCAGGAAGAATGTAGAAGACTTTGAAGAAGTAGACTAAAAACCCTAGGATGCTGTCATCAGAGCTTGTTGGGTAACAATAGTGGGAGTGTAGAAGGCCAAACTGCCAATAGAAATCCAGATAGTGAATACATTTTTCATGAGTTTTCATGTAAGATTAGACCTCTATAAGAAACAGAACTAGAGGTCATTCATTGTTGATAGAGGTTTCTGTCCCACCTGGTTCTACAGCAATTTAGTCCCAAAGAAACACACAGAGGCTTACATTAATTATAAAATGGTTGGCCTATTAGCTCAGACTTCTTATTAACTCTTATATTTTACATATTTAACCCATATTCTTGTCTGTGTTAGCCATGTAACTTGGTACCTTTTTATCAGTGAGGCATTCTCATCTTGTTTCCTCTTTGTCTGGGTGACAACTGTAGACTAATCTTTCCTCTTCCCAGAATTCTCCCTGTCAACAATGGGTGACAATGTGGACAACTAAATCCACATAAAACCTGAGAGAGCTTGGAAAGTAATTCTAGACACAAAAGAATAGAGTTAAGCTTGGTTTCTTGATAGCAGCATCTTCTCAAGTGGGCTCAGCTTGCTAGAGGCAAGCACATCTCATTTAATAGTGGCTTCCTGACTCAGCTTTAACTGCAAAAACCTTGCATCTCTTTTAAAAGGCCCCAACACAAAACACTTAAATGGTGTTTATGAATAGTCAACAACATAATTCTTGGTGGCAGCAGGGACCTTGAAATTCCATAGAGTTGTGGCAATAAACATGACTCCTGACAGTACCTCTGTCATGAAGCTAGACACTCAGAAAGCTAAGGAATACAGTGGATCCAGCTGTCAAAGCCACGGCTTTATTCCTAGCCATATCGCTTACCAAAAGTCACGCAGTAAGAAAAAGAGAGATATACAGTAAAGATAGATTCAGATAAAAAATGGATAAAGTCCTTTTTAAAAAGAAAAGAAAAGAAAAAGAGAATAGTTGGGTGTGCTGGCACATACCTTTAATCCCAGCACTTGGGAGGCAGAGGCAGGCAGATCTCTGTGAGTTCAAAAACAGCCTCATCTACAGAGTGAGTTCCAAAGCAACCAAAGATACACAGAGAAACCCTGTCTCAAAAACCAAAAATTAAAAATTAAAATTAAAAAATAGAGTTTTAAAATATAGCCATGTAAAGATGGAAAATACACAAAAGTCTGGATACTGTATGCTATTGTGTTATCTTTAAATTGTTTGATAGCTGAAGAAGGAGCAACAGCTGCTAAAGGACATTTGATTATAAATGCTGCTGGATTAATACAACATATATATTTTGAAAATACCTTGACTTCAAAATTTAAGTCAAAAGATATGTTACTTTGAAGAAGAGGTTTTGCTTTTGTTTCTACAGGAAATGAGAGACTGTGGATTCATTCTGGATTAAGAAAAATCAGGTTTGATCAAGGAAAAACCCCTGAAAAATCTCCAATAGGAACTGATGGCCCAAATGATTCAACATTTCAGAGAATCTCTGTTGGAGTTTTCTCTGAGTTCTACATTCAGAACAGCCTCAAAACTTCTGTCTGAGATGATCAAGCCTCACAGAATATTCCAGTCAGTAATATTCTTTAGGTCCCCATAAGATTATCAGCACCCCAATCAGCAGTAAGTAGCTTAGAAAACTATGCCCAGTTACCAACAAAATGAATTATGGATGTTTTTCTTTATTTAGAGTGATGGTTAAAATTTGTTATGGGTAATAGTCAGGAAGAAAGCTAAACAAAGGAGATTAGGTTCAGAGTCTTTTTTTTTTTTAAAGGAGGGGAGTATTGTGGGACAATGGTCTTGTACCCTGTAAAGATTTGTCACTTGTATTGATCTAATAAAACACTGATTGGCCAGTATCCCGGCAGGAAGTATAGGCAGGGTGACCAGAATAGGAGAATTCTGGGAAGATGAAAGGCTCTGTCTGCAGTCATCACCCAGATACAGAGGAAGCAAGATGAGAATGCCTCACGGAAAAAAGTACCAAGTCACGTAGCTAACACAGACTAGAATTATGGGTTAATGTAAGATGTAAGAGTTAGTTAATAAGAAAGCCTGAGCTAAAAGGCCAACCAGTTTATAATTAATGTATGCCTCTGTGTATTTCTTGGGGACTGAAAGGCTGTGGGACCGGGTGGGACAGAAACCACCGGCAACAATTCGTGCTGCACTCTGACAGATAATCTGGCTAATGTTTCAAAGGGAGAAAAGCTATCAGTAATCATATCTAGCTGTAAAGTTTATGAATCATAGCAGTGATCTGTTTGGTAAGACTTCCCCCAAAGGTGCAACAGTGCCACTTTTATATTTGAGGCACTGAAGAGTTGACTAATTGAACTTAAGTTCCACTCAGTAAGAGGGAATTGATACCTAATCCTGTAAATCTAGCCAACTACCCATAGCTATAGATTTCACAGACCTTAGAGGAGAACCTGCCACTGCCATGATCCTAAGCAGCATTGTTCCTAACTGTATTCTAAGTACTTATTTTTACACCCATAGGTAAGTGTAGCTCTCATCCCTCACCATAATAATCATCATCATCATCATCATCATCATCTTTATTTTGCAGCAGATAGGGATTACTATAAAGATCCAGAACTGGGCAAAACACTGAGACTAAGGGATTGTGGGATCTCCAACTGTAATTGGTACATCTACAAAGCAACCCCTATATAGAAGGCTCAGGAAACACAGTGGAAAAGGATGGCAGAAAGATGGTAAAAGACACAGGACAGAGAAGCCTGTTTTGAGATAGTGTCTTCTATATAGCACAGGCAAATTACATATATGAAATATCAACAATGTGGTTGCTTAAGTAAGACCCACATGATCACCACACCAATCAGCATTCCAACACTGATAGAGGAAATTTCACAATGCTCCACCCCCATGTGTAACAATAATAATTATAGAACAAGAGGTCATAAATTTGACAGGGAGTGGAGAAGAGACATGGAGGAGTTGGGAGAGGGCTTAAAATGGTGTAAAGACAGTACTTAACTGTAGGAATTCTAAAAAATTTTTAAGTTAAAAAAATTAAATAAGATCTGGCTATACTCTGTCTATGTTCTCACATACAGAGGCAGAATGTGATTCTTTTATCTGAATTCTACTGTCACCCTCGCCCCATCCCATACCTACACATAGGCTACTCTATTTTCCGTTTATGGAGCTATTTCAAAGGCTGTAGAGCCCATATCATTTGGGAATTGGCTGGCAAAGTCAGGTCCCTGGACGCCTTTGGAAGTTCTTCCTGGTGTCATGGGTGTGTTCCGTGCATCCCACTAACACCGGCAGAGCCACCACGAAATGACCACTTACAACTTCCGCATGATAAACTAAAATTTCGAAAGTCCTAAGCCAAAATAAATCCTTCCTCCCATCAGTTGCTTCCGTTGTTTATTTTGTGTTAGAGCAAACCACTAAGGCAGTGGCTCATTCTCCTCTCCACTTGCTTTGTTTTCTCCTAAGGAGAACTCACCTGTTTGTCACGGGTACAAGATTAACCATCATAGTGTCTGCTTCTATAGCATCCAACCTAAGTTGTTAGGAAAAGTAAAGCAAGCATTCCCACCTGATGAACACTGTTGGTAAGACCGTGAGGATTTCCAGACTCCGTGCCCTTGCCACCTCTCTGCGGAATGGTCCTGTCTAAAATTAAGAAGGGGCATCTGAGTTCTTATCTCATGCTTCTCCACAAACAGCTGCCCAGAGTGAAGTATGTAGCCCTATAATCTTGATGGAAGAGCCACTGGGTGTGTGCTGGCTAGATTTGTCAAGGGAACACAAGCTACAGTCATGTGAAAAGAACGAGAAAACCTCAATTAAATAAATGTCACTGTCAAATTTGCATATAGGTATGTCTGTGTGGAATTTTTTTTCTTAATTATTGATATGGGAAGACCCAGTCTATTGTGGTGGTACCACACTGGGGCAGGTTGTCCTGGGAGATAGAAGAAAGGCAGCTGAACATGAGCCCGGGAGCAAGTGTGTAAGCAGAAATCATCTATGGTCTCTACTTCAGTTCCTACTCCAACTTCCTTTTGTGATGAATTGTTACCTGGAAGTGTAAGATGAGATGAACTCTTTCTTCTGTAAGTTTCCTTTGTTCAGTGTTTTCTCACAACAACAGAAACCAAGCTAGAACAGGGAGACAACCATCTGTAAGCAAGGACAGTTACTTATTCAATGCTGGCCCAGGCATTTCGTAAGAAAATTCTAGAAGAACTCTAATTTTTGAGTCTCACTCATTTTATAAAGATTAGAAAGAGAACTGGGCTTCTTTTCTATTAAGGAAATAGACTCTATTATGACAATTAATGAAGACAAGAACAATATGGACTTAGAATAATATCTCCCAGGTTCATGACAAGAAAGCTTATTAACAAGTTCGGTTACCCCTTCTCAATTACCTAATTGTGTATTCATTCCTTGACAGAGGCTTTTATTTTAAATTGGTGACTTAGTTCAACTACTTGTTTGCTAATTACCAGACCATTGTGCCTTTATCATCTTGCCTTGGTCTGCCCAAAGTATCCTCTTAGAGAATAATCATCTGTTGATTGACTTGCATGGTGATAAATTGAATACTCTGTTTATGTTCTCAATGTGGGTGGGCATACCTCTTACATCCATCAAGCTCATCACAAAGTCCTATGAGTATCAGTGAGTGGCTGTCAAATTTACCCTTTCCTCCTTAATCTCCTGATGCTCCTCAGGATAAATGTCACACCACCTCTTGCTTAAACTTTTGCAGTACCAAACTCTTGTCTACCACTGACCTTGGCCAATGTCAGTCTAATCTCCCCAACTCTGGTCTTCCTGACACTCAAACTCTGAGCATTCCACTCACTCATTCAAATCATTGTGTTCACCTTCTGACCTCCACAACTTCATTTCCTCGTACACTTATGATGCTATTATATATCCCAGCATGAATAAGCAGTGACTGAATACGACAGGTCTCAGTTTCTTTACATAGTCTACTGCCTCATTCTGGACTATCCCTCTCACAAACGCCAGCATGTTTAAGCAGCTCTCACTCATCTCCCACGCTCAAAGTGTTTCCTCTAAAGCCTCCTGTGAAAGGTTAGGGTATCATCCCACTTCAACTGCCAGTGTATGTTGACTTTGACGTGGAAACAACATTTCATCTTGTATTTATTTACCTCTAAACTGTGAATTTCTCTGCCACTCTGTTTTTCTTTGCGTCTCTGAAACTTGGTCACAACAGGCGGAAGAAACTTTGTGCAGGTGGGTCATAGTTTATTCTGGTTGAACGCAAGATAAGATGAGAGTCAAATAGCCATTTCCTTGACAAATTAATTCATTCGCTCAGTCACTGATTACATGCTTCCTAAATATGGGTACTCTACTCTAATGAGCTACTGTAATAGGGAGCCTAGTAAGACTTGAAGCAACCTGTGAGGCCAGAGGCGCTGAAAGCCAGGCTCACTCACCCCGGCATTTTGCTTAAAACCAACCAGGTAAACATAATAATAAAAGTGATAATGTCATCTCACATAGTTATCACTTAACCACTTTTGAAGCACCTATGATTTTATAATACTTACATCAAATTTTAAATCATTATAAAAATTTGGGAGAGTCTCCTGGGTTATAATCATCTCTTAATTATTGACAACAAAACTGAGGTTTGGGAGGGTTAGGTAACTTGCCTGAGATGACCTGTCATGATAGAGCTCAAAAACACCCTGCCTCTTAGCCTTGCCCATTCCACGCCTCTAGCCATACACTTTGCTGCACCTCCCAGTCTGACTGTGTCACCAGCCACATGACTTGTCTTGGGATGTAAGAGGGTCCAAGACACCGAGAGTAGGGTGAGGCCTCATACAGAGCGACCTGCTCACACTTGTCCTGTCTTTACCATTGCCACAGAAAAGACTTGTCTAGGCTAGACTGATGCCCCAGAAACAGGAGAAAGAAACAGTTAGAACGGATACTAGCCATTTCTGTCATTCCAGCTAAGGTTTTGTAGACAGCGAGGAAACATGTAGGAAAATCCCAACCAAGACTGGAAACTTGCCCAACTTAGGCCTGACTAAATTCCCAACCCTCAGACTCATGAGATGGCCATATGCTTATTAAGCCACTGAATATGGAAGTGTTATAGAGTGTTATTTCAATAATCTACCAGTGTAAAAAAATCAAAGCTCGATAGAAAGAAGATAATGAGCAAAGTATTCTCTTTTTTAATTAATTTATTTTACAGCCTGATAGCAGTTTCCCCTCCCTCCTCTCTTCCCAGTCTTTCTCCCCACCTCCCCTCTGCATGACCCCCTAAGCCACTCTTCTTTATGTTTCTACTCAGAACAGGGGAGGCATGCCCTGGATATCAACAAACCATGGCATATCAAGTTGCAGTAGGACTAAGCAACTCCCCTGAGCAAAGTATTGCTGAATTCCTCTTTGCAGTAGATACTGGCTATACTAAAGAGGTGTATTACACATTAAGCACACACACTAAGCACCAAAAGTTGAACATATCAACTGAAATTGTTCTCCCTTCCATCTATTTTCTGGGGATTGCCCATCATAATAACTGTTACCCATTGAGAGTGCAGAAATGTTCATAATGTTCATTATGTACAGATGAAAGAAACTACTCAAGGGAGGTTAGATGGGAGTTCCTGGGTCAGAAATGGCAGGAGAGAAGAGATGGATAAAGAAGTCAGAAACAATTACAGATGATTAGCCACCCCTAAAAAGGTCACAAGGCCAGAGGCATGAACTAAAAATATAGATTTGGATGCAATTTAGGCAACAGAATCAGGGTTTGGGAAAATTAATAGAGGGAGATATAATACTTTACATATTAAATAACAAAAATTATAACAGCATGTACATAGCTCTCGTGAAATGAAAATACAATGTTTGTACCAGAGCAAGCTGGTCCCAGTTCATGAGAATGGCCCCTTGGTGCTGTGAAGCTGAAGAAAGAGATAAAAAGCTACAGGGTTGCATTTAATGTAGTGTAATGGGAATCTTGCTATAAAGTATCAAAGTATCAGAATATTGGGGGCATTATAAACTGGACAGGACAAAAAAAATTACTTGATTGATACTAGAATGTACCCGACTTATCTCAAGCTGCTGCCAGGGTAAGCCACATTCCGAGCACCAAGCTATGGTCATGAAGCTTCACACACCTCTCTAATTGTTTTGTTTACTTGCAGTGTGTTGGCAAGCTATGTAGGGAAAACTGCCTAGGGTTACTCAGGAGCAATCATGGCAGTGATGATCTGAGGTGGCCGTGGTTATGTCAGGTTGAACCCATGCGGTATTCTTCAGTGGCCTCACACGTAGTCAGGACTGTGGTATATTGGTTGAAACTCTTATGGTGTGAACATAACATTGAATCAGTGGGTTTCGCCCTCATTACTCTGCTATAATCAATTGCTCCTCTGCTTCACGGGCTTCAAATTCTACTGAAGTAAACAGAGATCATCTCGAGGTTTCAGTATTCCTCACTGATAATATGAGATAAGCAGGTGGCTTAAATAAGACAGATGGAAGTTCCTGCATTTAAGTAGGTGGGGGCCACAAACAGAGAAACAAGAGATTTTTTTTTAATCACTGTTTAACTTATAAGCTAATGATATGAAGAGACTTAGCTTCCAATTGTTAAAATTAAAACAGAATAGCACTAATTAAATAATTTCATACATCACAGAATGACCATGATGAAATGACAGATAATTCAAACAATAGATAATAGTACGTAATAATAACTCTCTGACAATGCCTTAAGACTATAAGTTTCTCAAAGAATGCCGGAGAAAATCAACTAAGGCAGAGTATATCTTTCACCAAGCACCTTTACTCCTAGATATAAACTCATCAGAAATACATATTTATGTTCATTGTGTATAGAGAGGTTCATAGCATCAATATTTATCATTGAAAAAAATAGAAATAAACTTTCCATCAATAATCAAATTGATGGTTGTTTTTAAATACCAGATTGAAATAGTATACAATGATAAAATAAAATATACAATTATGCTCACAAATTAACAGAGCAAAAGAGGTCAAAAAGAGTTCTTTTATATATAATTCAAATTAAGTCCAAGTGAATCCACACTGTGAGCAGAGAGAACCTTGGTTCTCCTGTGGAAATGGACAGCGGTTTCAAGGCTTGGGGGAAGGAAGGGTAGTCTTACACTGCTGCTTGTCCTGATCACCAGTCTCTCAGATGTCTTTAGTTTGTGAAGATTCACTAAATTTTATGCTGGCAACTTGTGTCCATCCTTCCATATGTGCCTTCTCAATAAGTGATTTAAACATTGAAACCAAGGTACAAGTGGAACTACTGTGATGGGACGAAAACGTCGCTGCCTTGCAGTTGCTGAACTAGAAAATTCTCCTTCAGTTATATTTAAAAATGGAGACACAGACATCTCTTTTCTCTCCTGATTTGACTGAGTTAAGAAATCAAGTGTGGCAACTGAGCCAAGAGAAAGGAACCTTGTAAACTATAAGAATGTACACTTGGAAGGATTCCAGGGGAACAAAAACAAGTTTGGTTCTCATCCTAGTTTTTAAATGGTTCTGCACTTTTAATGAGTTTCCCTGTGCAAATGATAGTCATTTAAGTGCTTTAGATCAAGTTTTATAAAAGCAGGTTTGTCAATTATATAACGGCCTTTAATGTACCCAGATTGCTGCTTTTGTTTCAGAAAACAGGAAATTGCATGATAGCTTGCAAATGGCACATTTAATTTCACAGGCGAAGGTCTACATGCAGTGCAGGAACTCACATTTAATAGCATCAAATGATACATAATTTGATTCATTCAACCACATTTTTAGAAATTAAACACTGAGTGTCAGTATCTTTCTATCCTCCAGGACTCGCGATGTCAAAAGAAAGCCGGTCCTTTTGCCATAGCGCTGCTAATCTGTAACAGTTGGTTGTTCCCATTCTGCATTTCAATCCAGTGCTCAGCATCTGGAAACGGTTGAAAAGGTCAGGCCGCCACTCCCTTCTTCGATGGAGTAAAGTTTCAAAAATCTTAATGAGCTTCCTTGTTGTGCCTGCTAATTTGCTTAGAATCACCTTTAGATATCAACGGAAACTTTGCTTGTTAGATTGAGTTGGCAGTACAGAGGAAATTAGCAGAGGAAATTGAGATGCAGGACCTGGAGAATCCTCTTTTCCCACTGATATAGTGTTTTTGTATCACAGTTTTCTGTAGGATCTCTGTCTAACTATGGGGATATATATATAATTATTATTGAGGGGTGAAGACCAATACCCTGTTTATTAGAATATGGTTAGCAGTATTGCTAGTCAGCCCTGTGCCCTTAAAACAGACACCTATGACAGACAATCAACTCCCTAGAAGAAATGTTTGTCATGATTCAGTCTCAGAGGTTCTAGTCTGTGACTAGATCATCTGTGACCACCAAAACTCAGTTGCCTTCAGCCAAAGTCAAATATCAACTTGGAGGAAGAAAGGAAGTGAAACAGTGTAAATTTTCCTGCTGAGGCAGACCATTAGAGAATTGCTGGCAATTTTGCCTTCAGGACTCGTTTGAGACATCTGTACCTTCATTAAACAGCTTCTAGACTTTTGGGGGAAGAGCCTGAATGAAACGCATCTTTCATAGAGTGCACAGCTAGCTAGTTGGGTTTGCTGTCATGTTGGCGTGAGAGTTGCTATCTGCTGTATGCATCATTAGAACATGCCTGCAAGAAGGATTTTGAATTCTGAAAGAAGCAGAGAAGGCAGTAAAAGTTAACATGAGAATGATGATAATCCCTCAGGAGAATGAAGATCATGTTCAGATAGGCTTCTGAAGGGACTGTGTGATGTTTCTGTATCTCCATGTATCCAGGACATTCTGATACTGCTCTGCTTATTCAAGTGCAAGAACATTAAATTACAATTATGAGCTACTGAATTTCATTGACTTTTTCCTGGCCACAGACCCTTATTAAGCTCATGAACAGGAACTGAAGGGAAGTGCCAGGGAAATAGTTTCATTGAGAACACCCCAAATCACTGATAGATGAGAACTACTTATTAATAATTCTACTCTCTTGTGACTTGTTCCGCAGAAGGTAGTAAGTAATGATCTATGAATTCCTGGCCCTTCATTGGTGTGTGTGTGTGTGTGTGTGTGTGTGTGTGTGTGTGTGTGTGTGCTCTATGCCAGCTCTCAGAGTCCTCAGCATTCTGCAGTTCCAGCTGCCTGCAGCCTACTTGGCTGCTTCTCCTTCATTGTTTCAGTTCCCTCCTTTATCACCAGCTTTCCCATGAACCACTGCCAAACAAACTACTTTCATTTGAATTCTATTTGTTTTTGAAGAAAACCAAAGCAAAGAGATCTAGTGGTGTAAGCTGTTTGTCTGTCATGTAAGATTCAAGAAAGGTAACTGTAGAAGAATGGGAACCACAGTCAGTCTAGTTCAAGTTGTATGATGGGGAAGAAAGCCTTCTCCAGCTACACAAAAGAAGATTGAGTCTTTTCTTTATCATGAGCATGCACAGAGTGGTAAACCTTTTCAAAGGGCAAACAGTATAGCACATCCTGATGGCATTTTATTAGTCCATTTTTTGTTATTTATTCATATTGGCAAAAATGTTCCATGGTAATTCAAATCTGTATGGAGTATATAATTTACTGGTATAAGGTTTAATGTATTAACAAAATAATTACAATATTCTATAAGAGTCTGAAACTTGAGTGGTACCAATTAAGTTATCCTAGAGAAGAAAACACACTTGTTTTCAGTCTTAAACAAAATGTTTGTCATATTGTAAACTGGTAAAATCAATGCCTTTTACTGTAATGCTTGAATTTATGTATATTTGCCTCAATACACATCAAAAACAGTTTTACATAATATAATGGACCGAGCTATCAATTGCAAAGTAGTGCAGAGAAAAACAAAAGGTTCGATGGATCAGCAAGCAGAAAGAAAGTGTATGTTGGTCAATATCACATGCAAACAAACACTTGATTATATAATTACTTTGAAATCAGATTAAATATTCTGACAAAAGATATGGTATTTGCAGCCTTTTATGGAATCAAGAAAAGTTATGAAACCTTCGCATTCTATTGCATCCTTTATGGCTTGCTGATAAAAAATTATATTCACTTTTATTATTTATCCACAAAATCATTTTAAGAAGAGGTTTTTTTAAAAGTGCAAAATGACTGAAATATAAAGAAAATCCTTTTTAAAAAAGATACAATAAAATTTGAAGGAGAGATTAATTTTAAAAATGGACACTGTAATAATTATAGCAACATCACAGAAAGAGAATAATGGAAAGGAACTCAATAAAACATGACAGGACTAATTAAATATACACTGTTCATATATGCTGCTTGTGTAGTCTGATGCACTGATACCTGAATTCACAACCTTTCGAAAGTATCTATTCGTAATGTGGGTCTCACCTATATGACTAGCTTTGGCCACAGATACTATGAAACATCATGCAACATCTTTAAAAGGGGCTTATGCTTTTGCCTTAGGCAGTCTCTTATTGTCAGCTCTAGGTCCTGAGATTGGATTTTAAGACCACCCGGAGCAGAGCTGAGTGGTCTTATTTAAGGCTTTTCTAAAATTCTTGGCCTCTAGCAACCCACCATCCAAAAGGAGTTGCTTGAAAAAATCCAGGAGTTAGTTGGAGCCTTCCTAGGAGCAGAATCACCCAACAGACCAATAGACTAGGAAGTTAATAAAATTTGAGGAAGGCTTCAAATGGTATAGCAATGAGATCACAAATTCTTTCGCCTTGGGATAAATGTGAAGCATGCGGTCATGGTCATTCAGGTCATCCTGACCTACCAGAGTGTGTGTCTGTGAACTCTGTGATGCTGTAAGATAATAAAAAACTTCCATGTAGAGTCTTTTCCTGTTTGTTACATTTCTGCCCCGGAACGTGGAGCATAAACGACCAAGGATGTCCTGTGCTGTTCTTGCTGACCAATGCTGCAATACTAAGTGTTTTGCTGTAGGTTGTCCTTCTTCTTCTATTTTATTAATCTATAAACTTTGAGAGCCTTTGGAGCCATTTTGGAAGCACGTTTTCTAGACAATGAGAATTATTGTTTTCTTCTTGATGACATTTCTCATTTTTGTATGAATAAACTCTTTGTTCTTAGACTTGGTATCATGGCTTAACTTGCCTGCTATGTTGACAGTGATTGATTTAAAACAGAAGAGTTTTGACTTTGTGAAGATATGGAAAAAAAAAAAAAACACCTCCTTGGTAAACGAGACAGTATTTCAAACCTGTACCTCTTATTGGCCATGCCCAATGACGCATAGCTGTTATCCCAGTTATTTGAGAGGCTGAGGCAGGAGCATCACTTGAACACAGGAGTTAAGAGCACAGGCTGGGATACATAGTAGGACCCTGTCTCAATAATTAAATACTAAGTAAAATAACATTAAGAATAAATGTGGTAGAGAAAGAGATTTTCCTTCTGGCCAGATCACCTACAGACGTGGCCCTGGTCAGCAGTTTACATCAAGTTCTAGGATTAAATTGCAACCTAGAATAGGCCATGTTACATATGACATTAGCCAAGCATCAGACTTTTATTAGCAAGTATTCTTAAGATATACTAATGATGTTCATTTACAAAGAATATTAGATATACTATATTCTTAGTATATTTAAGCATAATTTTATGAACCAATAAATGTGAATAAATATAAGCAAACTTAAGAAAAACTGCTATGCATTTCATACCAATTTAAAATTTTAAATTGATTTCAGAGTGCATATAAATGAGATTTATCTCAATTTTTTCACATATTAGAATCACATGAAGAGTTTATTAAAATCTAAATGTCTAGGTGATATCCAGACTAGATATCCACAATTATGCGATTATGACACAGACATAAACTTAAAAATTTTTAGCTAATGGCAATATGCTGCCAAGATTGGGAACAAAAAAACTTAAGCTGGATCCCTGTTGTGAGATATGATAGCTACAAGTAAGTAGGAAGCATTTGCGATATGGCTAATCTGAATTTAACTGAGCCATTAATGAAAGGAACATACCAGATTTCAAAGGCAAAATAAGTAAAGGTTATTATTAAAATATTTTTCATTTATTACCTTTGAAAGGATATTTTGATATAGTACATGAAAAACAGTATCAAATTATTTTTTGCTGTTGTATAAGTGTGCGGTCCTGTTACTTGGGTACCCAAGTCAGGTAGGAAGAAAGCCAGCTCTGGGCTATGTAACAAGTTCCAGGCAAGCGTAAGGCAGAAAGTGAGGTCCTGCCTCAAATAAACAAACAAACAAACAAATAAATAAATATTTTTAAAAAGAGTTGGTCCTTTTTCATTTTTAAAGTGATACATAGAAATTTTCTTTTTAGTTAAGCAGTTCTCATCTAGACTGCCATCCTACTAAATAAAAATAGCCAAGGAAATAAGTATTCTAATATTTGTGATCTTAGGGAACCTGACTCAATAAAGTGTGTGGTCACAGTCAAGAAAACAGTGTGATTTTCCCTGAGAGGTTCATTTTTTAAAGGAACAAGTAGCTCAAGATATGAAAATAATTTACAAGAATTTGCTTTTCATAATTACCCTAAATTTAATATTTTAAATATAATACAGATACAAAGTGTCTTGGTTTAGGTTTCTATTGCTGGGAAGAGACACCATGGCAATTCTCACAAAAGACAGCATTTAACTGGGGCTGCCTTACAGTTCGGAGATTTAGTTCAGTGTCATCAAGATAGCTGGCAGGCAGACATGGTGTTGGAGAAGGAGCTGAAAGCTCTATACTGTGGATCTGCCTACAAGAAGGAGAGAGAGTGACACTGGTCCTGACTTGAGCTTCTGAAACCTCAAAACCCTGTCCCTAAGATACACTTCTTCCAATGAGGCCACACCTTCAACAAGGCCACACCTCCAATAATGCTACTCCCTATAAGTCTATGGTGGTCATTTTTATTCAACCCATCATACAAAGTTTAAGTGGGATTTGAGATACAGATATAATTAATACGTGCAAAACTCACACAGTTGCTTTGGGTTGCTTTGTTTGTTTTGCTTCTGGGGGATTTTGTTTTTCATCTTTCTGAGATGGGGATTCTGCTATGTAGTCAAGTCTTGACTTCAAGTCTGGATCCTTTTATCTCAGCCTCCCAAGTAGTGGGATTATAGGTATGTGTCACCAAGCCTGGTTTCATCTTGTTAAAATACTGTTTCCATCACATGTATTTGTCAATGGGATAAAATCTTAACAGAAAAGAGGAAGACTGAATTTGTGATTAATAATTACTACCATGTTTGTTGGCCCTTTTGTTAAATTTTAATCATTTCAAGATCAAATACTCTCACATGAAGAAAATCTACAGTGCCCTTGTCTGCTAAGTAAAAAGACAACATTCTACTGTAATTTGGACCTGGATAATGTATTATTGTAATCCAGGTAGTAATGATTGATTAAAATAAAGGAAGGTTGCAAGGAAAAATCATGCATTCATAGCTAGCACATTGTCTAACATTGTAAGCTGACATTCCAAGGTTCAAAATCTTTGAATGATGGAGGAAGGTCATTGGCTAATAAAGGAACTGCCTTGGCCCATTTTATTGGTTAGAGGATAGGTGGGAGGAGTAAACAGAACAGAACGCTGGGAGGAAGAGGAAGTGAGGTCAGACTCCACAGCTCTCCTCTCTGGAGCAGACGCCTGAGAGAGACGCCATGCCCCGCTCCCGGGATGAAGCTCCGACCCAGGATGGACATAGGCTAGAATCTTCCCGGTAAGCACACCTTGGGGTGCTACACACAGATGATTAGAAATGGGCTAAATTAATATGTGAGAATTAGCCTAGAAGAGAATGGGCCAAGCAGTGATTAAATGAATACAGTTTGTGTGTTGTTATTTCGGGGCATAAGCTAGCCGTGCAGGCGGCCAGGGTGCTGGAAACGCAGCCCCGCCGCCCCTTTATTACTACATTTGAACAACTCTGACTTAGGACATATATCTCTATTATCTATCTATCTATCTTCTATATAATTGAATATATATTATTTATATATGTATTATATATTATTTCACAGCTTTTATTATCACCACTAATATTTATCAAATGAAAATTTTCATCTAAGGTTTGAGGCCATTCCCATCAATTGTATTAAAATTCTTCCGTTTCTTGGATACATTTCCCAGATTATTTTTCAGTTCCCGTGATAAACTCATAAACTGAAGATATTCACAAATTATCATAATCAAACATCCTGATGATTTAAAGATGACTAAAATGCTATGTATTTCCCCCTAACCATTTGTTTTGTTAGTTCTGGCGGTGGAGTACTTCATATACTTGAGCTGGTCACAGAATTAAAACAGCACTCATTACACTCCACATAGTAATAGCTTCCAATTCCTTATCCCCTTAGTAGTCCAAACCGAAGATTTTGTTATGGTACTTTTTATGTACTTTTGCTACAAATTTCCACTATGCCAGGAGAATTATTATTTTATACTTTAATTTCAATTCTCCTTTAAATAAGATAACCAAGACAACAAGAGAAGCTAAGAAAGTGTTAGGCCTAAATGAACTGTACTTTTGACATCCCTAACCTTCCAGAGTCCTGTCATCTGAGAAACCAAGAATCAGTGGAATGAGAATGTTAAGTTATCTAAAAGTTACTAACCTCAAATGAAACCTATTTAAAAGTTCTGTCATACTTCATTGGCTCTTACCAAACCAAAATGGAAAGTTAGGAACCATGGTGAGATCACCATGAAGAAAGAAAGCCTCCGGCATTAACTATCTGATGAAGTATAATTGGCCAAATCATTCATTTTCTCTTAAGGTACCTGTCACATTCTTCTAAATTATAGTCAGGAATCTATTTCTTGGACGATTTAATAAATTCCCTCAAGATAGAGGCATTGCCTAGAATAACATATTGTGATATTTGTAGAATAAATGGAATATTTTAACCACTTTTGCATACTCCCCTTAGCTATTGGACTCTCCAGAAAGAAATCAATAAAAAACGCTAATACAGAATGAATGCTGCAGCATGCAGCCACTCTGGGAGGTTTGGAATTTTGTCAGAAGTAAGCTCCTAGATTTCTCCCATCCTGGCAGCAAACAGAATGAACAGAACCAGAACAGAAATGGGAATAAAATGTGCAGAAGTGGTCTTGTATATCTGCCTTTGTAAGTTTGGTGTTTTAGCATATACTTAGCATTTATTCCTAATTAGTTTCTATTTAGGACATTAATTTATAAACAACTAAAATATATACACTTGTCACATTTTCTATGTTGTAGCGACAGACATCAATTTTTTTCCTTTTACTCCATAAATCAGGTTTTTACATTATTACCCAGTAGACTGAGAAAAGTGTTTTCACAGTGCAAATATCACCCTTTCCTCTTTTATTTTGCCTCTGGTGTTCACTCACAGGTGATAGTATTTGCCCTTTATCCAGTTCCTATTATGTACTGAAATTTTTTTCATACTTGAATTGGATATTTTTAAGAGGTAGCAAGTTAAAGATTATGTTTGGTTTTTCAATCGAATAGTTACATTATATTCTTCATAAAGTTACAAGATGTATTACCCAGAGTTGTCCCAAGAAACAGAACCAATATGACGAATATTTTATATATAAATAAAAATGACATATATAAGTCAAAGTACAAAACTTCAAGAGAATGTACAAGATTCTATTGGCTCTTGTTAGTGGTCCATGGACCAAGATGTACCCAGTCTATGAAACAGAAAGTTGCTCCTATGAGTTAAACAGAGAGGGTAAGTTTTACAGACATAAGAAATCAAGGAATCAAGGGCCAAGGAACAAATATGGGCTTGGTTGTTTCAAGGTTACATTCATTATAACATATATGTGTTGGTTTGAAAGAAAACGGTTCCCAAAAGGAGTGGCAATATCAGGAGGTGTGGCCTTGTTGGAGTGATCTTGTTGGAAGAAGTGTGCTACTATGAAAGTAGGCTTTGAGGTCTCATATATGCTCAAGTTACATCCTGTGTCTCAGTCTACTTCCTTTTGCCTGCATACCAACATATAGCAGCTCCTTCTCCAGCATCATGTCTGTCTACAGGACACCATGCTCCCTACCATGATAATAATGGACTGAAATTATTCATGACCACGCTCAGTTAAATGCTTTCCTTTATAAGAGCTGCCACAGTCATGATGTATCTTCACAGCAATAAACCCTAACTAAGACAAAATGTAACATTACAACACAGTTTTGTTAGTTTACTAGGGTTTGACCATCATCTCCATCCCTGTTTTCCAAAAGATGTGATCTTGCATTTAAAGAACTCTATCCTATTTACTTTTGATTTGGTACCTCAAAAGGCCAACCCAGGATTCTTCTTCCTCCCATTTACTCACTAAATGGAGTTGCAATCTTGGGGAAAGCATTAAGGATTATTTCCAGATGAGTTTCAACTACATTTCCAGCTCCCCTCTAAACATCAGTTAGGTTAGCATGCAGGAGCTCAGAATCCTCCAAAGCCATGCCCTTGTGGTTATCTTCCCCAACAGGCTAGTTTGTGTTCTTTCTGCCTTCAGCTCTGCCTGTTTCTCCATTTCTCAACTAAGCTTTCCTTAACACTCCAGCCATTCTCCTTCCCTCTGTCACTGAAGAGTGTAATTAATGTTTGCTCTTTCCAATGCAGAATGATCCCTTATTTACGCATTCCTCTCATCCCTCAAAAGGGAGTTCCAAAATCAAAGGCACAATGTCTACTCCTCCGAAAGACTGCTCGGTAGTTTTCAACATAGATGCTCAATAAATATTCACTATCTGATGTAATGAATGAACTAGAGAAGGAAACCGCAGTTTCTGGGGGTCTCACGAAGAGTAACCTAGTCCTGGAGTTGCTCTTCAGTCTTCAAACCCCGCCGTCCAGAATCCCCGCCCACTCCTCACGGGCCTTGGGAAAGGGAGGGCTCTGCGCATGCCCCGTATCCAGGGCAGCCTCCGGGAGCGCCTCCCGGCCCCTCCTGGCGCCTGGGCGTGCGTTCACGGTCCCGGGGAGCGTGCCCTGCGTGCGGGTGCCCGCCTAGCCCGCCGGGCTCCGGATCCTTGAGTGCCCGGGCCGGGCCTGCGGAGCGTGCACCTGGTGGAAGCTGCGAGCGGCGGTAGCGTCCGAAGCCACGCAGACCGCGGACGGTGAGTGCGGGCGAGTGGCGGCGGCTGCGCGCGTGCGCGGCGTGGGCCCAGGCTGGGGCTCGCGCCCGGAGGCGGGAGTGGCCGAGCTGGGGGCGCGGGCGGCGGCGGGCGCGGGGTGCGAGCTCCCGGGGCTATGGGTGGGGTGCAGGGCCAATGGCCAAGACCGGGGCGGCCGAGGCGACTCCACCGAGGGCGGGGCGAGCCGGGCCGCGACCGAGCAGACGCTGTGGGCCAAACGACCTCGGTGGGGGCGGAGGTCCGGGACAGGGTGGCGGCCACCTGCACAGTGCAGGGCCGAGTCCGATCTGAGCCTACCGAGAGCCCCGAGGGCCCCGAGCAAACTTCCCCCAAGAAACTTATTGGGGCGTGGCCGACGGGTCCCGGGCTTGGGATTCTGGGGACCCGCGCCTTGCCTTTCGCCTTGGTTCCCGCAGGTGCGTCCTGGAGGGGTCCTGTTGCTGGTGCTGTAGGTCCTCCCAAGTTCCGAGTGCTTTGCAGGGCCCATTCGCTCTAACATAGATGTTGAAGTTTGCTGGCTTGATTGTTTGCTGTCTTGGGAAGAAAAGATTCTTACTGCCTTTATCTCAAAGAAAGTATTGTTAGGAAGTGCTGCCTAGTCTGTGTGTCAAGCTGTCTATTGTCCCATGTGCTGGTGCAGAAGACTAGATAGTTCTTTTTATATTTTTAAAGAAGGCCAATGGATATAATTAGGCTTTTTCTTTTTGAAATACTCCCGCCACCTCTAAATCCTGCCCTAGGATAGTTCCCAAACTTGTCTGTGCGGCAGATTGGCTGGCAAGTTTTAAAACTAACCGTGCTCCCATTGCAGCGTGGACTAGTTCATACACAAGGCATTGATTTGTAAAAAAATCCGCTTGCAATTCTGAGAATAGTAGAGTTCAGAGACACTCGTTGAATAATAGAAAGTCAAGACTAGTTTTACAAAGTAGTAGCATTCGGTTTGTAATTGCTGGGCTGAAAACTCCAGTTTATTCTTCCCTGTCCCGAACGCACAACTGTGTTTTGTTTCCCACCAGCAAGGGAGAAAAGTTTCCCTAATGGTCAAACTTGAGCTAGAATATTTGACTGTGGTGTTTAGAATTCCTGTTGAAACTACTAGTGCACCCGTTCGGTCCCTTGTTATAGCCGCGTGGTTATCTCATTTTAATCGTTCCTCCCAACCCGACGTTGGGCCCGATGTTTAATGTAACTCAGTCTCTGGGAGATTATCCCTTAGGCTTCTGGTGTTGACTCTAAAGGGTTACCGTCGGTTCCCATAGCAATGGGTCCTTCAGGGGAAGTGGGCGGGACTTCTTACCATTGGGTCTAAAAAGGATTCCTCTGAAGTTTTTGATTCATAGTCCTCAGTGAGGGAAAGGAGGAGGATTTCTTTTCTAGGCTTCCTTTCTGGGATAATTACAGATTGTCATGGAAGGATACTTCTCAGGGCTACATTTTCCTCCCTGAGTCCACCGGTCCTTATGCATTTCCCAAATACTCATCTCATCTGTCCACACTTTGATTTGTTTAGCAAAGCTCCATGTTCCTGACATCCTTCCTTCCACACACACAAACTTGAGAATTGTGGACGGTGTTTTTTAAAGCACTAAGACATTTTTATGTTCAGCAGTTTATAAACCTGAAATATCCTACAGCCATGCAAAGCAAAAAGGAAACGAGAAAAAAAAAGAAATAGAAGTCAACATTTTGTGAGAAAAAAATGGCGCTGTCATTGTTTGAAGTTGTTTGTTTCCCCAGAGGAGCTTCAAAATCTCAAAGCACCTGTGTAATGTTATCCTTTAAAAGTGATAGAGGGAGAGGCACGGAACTCCTTCCTTCTCCAGCATTCAGAGTCAATGAAAAACCACTTGTGATAACAGCAGGACAGAAATACGTTGCTTGTGCATTTCAGACTTGGTGTCTTGAAATCTTTCGAGCTTCTTTGTATGTAATGAGTGTAGTGGACCCCTGTGTGTCGCTGGGGTTGTGTTGATTCTGAACATGTCTTGGGCATCCTCTCTTTTGTTTCTGTGTGCTAATTCACTTTCTGTTAACTTGCCATCAACCAAATTCTGCAAATTGGCCACTCAACTGTGAGAGGGAATGGTGATGGGACTTTGTAATCTGGACCTGGAAAACTCATGGTGCTGAAGTAGGATTTTTTTTTTTTTAAAACCATCGCATTTTTTCCCACCACACACTGAAGAACTACTACCCTATTCCAGTAGTCCAGTAAAAGATCCTTGAGCACAGGTATTCCTGTGCTGTCATTGATAGATGCCTTGGGAAAGTTAGTTGCTACCATAGCTGAGAATTTCTGTTGCTTCCAGGGCTTTTTAAGCATCTTAAAGCAAACAGCACTTACCTTTATTTCCTACTTTTGGAGATACTGCAACAAATATAAGGAAAGTAAGATCGTAGTCACATTCCCCTGGCAGTCATCCGCTGTTAATTGCTTTCCCTTCCAGTTAGCTGTCCTGCTGAGACGAGGTTGACTTGTGAATGTCAGTGGAAATGGCCTCACTATGTAGCCCAGGCTTGCCTGGAACACATTGTGTATTCCAAGCATCCTCCTGCCTCAGCTTCCTGAGTACTGGGATTATAGGCATGTGCCATCATTCCTGGTTTAAGCACTTTTAAATAAAACTTTTTATTTAGTTTTAATATCTCAAATGTCTCCTCTTTTGAAAATAAAATTTTTTTTAATGGATATGCCCATTTGTTTAAGTTTTATTTATTTTGAATTTTTGTTTTTTAAATACTAAATTCCATTTTCAACTTTGAGAATATGCTATTAGGTTCTCAGGTTGCAAAGCCTAGATTGTCCTTGCTAGGTGGCCTTAATTACTTGATGTTTAAATCTCCTTTCTTGGGATAAGGAATGAACCAGATAGAAGAAGGGCAGCAGAATGGCAGAGGATATGGGCTCAGCGCAGTCCTAAGAAACAGGCCCAGCCCAGGTCAATGCCCTGTGTACAAGTCTTAGAGTCTGTGATTTCCTTCTGCTAGATTTACAGCTCTAGAAGCAGGTGAACTCTTTTATGGTTCCTGAAAATTGTTAGCTTGTTTTTGTGCTGACCTATTCCTTTCTTACCTACTTTGTGGTCAAGTGTTCCAGCACTCCAGTGTTTAATCCTCCCAGGTTTTCTGTAAAGACTCACTTAGTTTTAACATTGAAATTAGTAATTTATTGCTTTGGGAGTTGTCGATGCTAGTTCCATTCCTACTTTTAAATGGTGATTTTTTTTAAAAGCGAGTTATAGACATGTCTTATTTAAAAAATATTGTGAGATTGTTTCAAATATATAGTTTTAAAATTATTTTTGTTTTGGTTTTGGGTATTTTGAAGCAGAGTTGGGATTTATTAAAAATTGCATATAGCTGTTAAGAGCAGGGTTTACGAGGAGAGATGCTCAAAGTCCTATTTGGAAGTGTAAATGTGGGCTCCTCTCAGAAGGGTCACTTCATTATTCACGGTCATTTATGTTATGGTGTTTTCCTGACAACAAAATACTTCCATTAAAATATATTTAACCCGTTTTACTACTTATTATAACTTACAACACATTATTATCACAATTTTATGTTTCCATCTTTTTTGCCCTTAATTTTTTTTTTATAAACAGTTATGTTTCACATGTACAGGGGTGACATAAATCTTCAAAAACATTGAAGGTTTGAATATTAGCCTTTCCTCATCTACACACCAATCCCAAATGTTAATGCCAAAGTCTTTGATTTAGAATACGTAGAAATATGGTAGATCAAATCACATGATTCATGAAATCCTTCTATTTGTTCTTTCAGATAAAGGTGCTAGATTTAAATTAATCTGCACAAAGTTTTAAATGTCTACCGAACTTGTAATATAAGTGGCCTCCTATGCCAGTCCTCTAGTCTGTCTCCCATGTGGTAACTGGATGACGATGAGGACGTGCCTGCTCCCAGGTGTGGCTGAGGAGAAGGTTTATTGTCCAACAGAGGGAGAGCACCTACAGAGACCTCTGGAAGGGAGAGAAGGAAGGAGGGAGGAAGGGAGGGAGGGAGGGAGGACCAGGAAAGCCTGTGGGAACCCCCTGTGGGCAAAATGGCCAAGGTAATACAGGGATCAGAGGTGGGGGGAAGGGAAGCCTAGTCCCTGGGCTGGAGAGGTTTGGAGTGGGGGCAGGGCGAGTAGTAAGGAGATGCCACAGTACTAGTGAGACTTGTCCCAGACACCTAGCAGTAACCAGTGTGTACTGTTGGTTTTTGCCCTGTGGATTCTCTGACTGTGCTGTTGGGGTTTTCTCCTTGGACTGCCTGGAGTGGTCTCTCAGTGTTCTCCCCTGAAGGCCGGTCCAGGATTCATGGAGGAATTTGCCTGGCTTTCCTCATCCTCTTTGTGCAGTTACTTAAGCTTACATTTTTAATTTACTTGTCTAAGAGCATTTCTTCAGTCTTGTGGGGTTCTGGAACTATCAGAGTCAGACAGTGAGAAGATGCAGAGGGCATCTGGGGGTTCAGAGTTTCTTCTCAGCCTTGTCCTCGTTGTGAATCACAGCGCTTCTTGATGTTCCTCACTGCTGGGCCCTCTCAGGTTGGCTAAGATGGTTTCCCATCTCCATGTGCCTCCCCCTGTGTTGATTTCCTTTTGGTCTCTGGTGCAGCCATTTTAGGTCTGTAAATCTCTGTGCCTTGTAGAAAGATCTTTCTACTGTTATTTCAGTGGAATATGTGGAAAGGCTGTGATTGGATATTAAAGACTGGGAACATTCATCTTTAGAACTAGAAGACACTGTGCATTTGGCAAGCTGCTGTCTTTCCAAATACTGTCGTGAAGGGTGGTCAGTGTTCCTGTAGGGAGAGGGGAAATGTTCTTCAGACCTCCCGCCTGGCTCAGCAGCTCACTTTCCTGAGCAAGGCCCTGACTTCTGCTGGGGTTCTTTCTGGGAATTTATGTTTGTGTTGCTTTTGTTCTTTGTTTATCAAATTAACTTGCCAGTCTGAGGGATGGTGCTTTTGTGTATTTGTTTTATGACTGCCTCTTACTCTTTAGAGCAATGCAGCGTTCTGTCTTTGGTTTCCCACTTACACAAGCATTTGCAGATAATGACACTTATATTTACTTCCTTGTAGTAATTGAATTTTATATTTTGACTTTATGGCAAGTTGCACTGAAGTTAGCATTCGCAATCATGTAAAACGCTTCTGGAGCATTGTCAATAACAGTCTTACTGTATGAACTTGTGCTTTATTTTAGTAGACAAAAGAAGAGTACAATTTTGGTTTGTCATGGTCCCATGTCAGGTCAAGGAAAATTTATCCCTTCAAATATTTTAGAGGATGATATTTGAATGTTAGCAAATGGCCATTAGCATCTATCACTTGTCATTGGCCTTTCTTAAAGTAGCCAACTGATTTGAGTCTCAGTTAACAGTTTGAATCAAGTTTGTCTCTGGGGGTAATTCTTTAGAAAGTTATATTCACCAGAATATTGATATATAACATATTCAATCACAATCATGTTTTCTTTGATGTGGGATATGAGTCAGTCATTGGGGGCTATTTGCTAGAAAGTATTCTGCGTTACTAAATTCTCACCTTGTCTGTGGACAGCTTTTGAAATAATCGGCTATCTCTTCTTGAGTCACTTCCGCATTTGATTCTTGTTGATTCTCCACATCTTCATTTCCTCTTATACCTTTGGTCTTTTGGTTTTCTCATTCAGATATTTTAATGTATGCTAGTTTTTTACTAACCTGTTATTTGGAATGAGTCAAGGCTCACTTCCTACCAACCTCAGTGCAAATACTCGCAATACTTTAATACATTACAATGCACCTCTGCAATTTCCAAATGTGTGCTGTTACCTGCTCAGACAGCCCCACATACTTTTTTTTTATTCTTAATTGCCTTAAATAAGACAGTCTTAGCGAGTCCAACCTTGAAACATCTTTCTCTGTAAACCTGATCTGTCTGCATCCCACTTCCTTTCTGGGTCAGTTCATTCTAAAACCATTAATGTTATCTTGAGTTTTGTTTCCTACTCTAGTCTGGTGTATCTACTGCTACTGTCTTCAAGAGTATGTTCTGCCTTCAGCCAAGACCAGAACGTAGCTCCTTTTCTCACCTCTCTTGTCAGCATCTTTTTTCTTTCCTCTCAACTCTTTTTTTTTAAAATTTAATTTTGTTTAACTAGCACTTTTTTATTTATTTTATATACTAACCACAGTTTTGCCTCCCTCCTCTCCTCCTGCCCCTTCCACCTCCCATGGGCATGAACATAGCATGGCACATCAAGTTGAGGTAGGACCAGCCTCCTTCCCCTGCATCAGGAGTGGGCGAGGTAATCCAGCAAGGGTGACAGTTTCCCAGAAGCCAGCTAAGTGCCAGTGGATCTCACTGCTAGGAGCCTTATGAACAGACCAAGCTACACAGCTGTCACACACATGCAGAGGGCTCTTCTGGTACTGTTGCCGTGGCCTTCCAAGGTTAAACCTAGTCCTCTTTCGTTGGCTTGTCTTTATCAACATAACTCCCAGAATGATTTCTTCTGCCCTCTCCAGTCCTTACCTCCTCTACCTTTCCTCTTTAGTGCTGAAGGTTGTACCCAGGGCTTTGCACGTGCTAGGAAACTGCTCTGCCACTGATCCACATCCTCCACCCCAAAGTGATCTTTTGCAAATTTCAGTCAACCAGGCTTAAAAGTCTCCAGAGCCCTGTGTGTCACATAGGCCAGATTCTTTGTGATTGACATTGCTCCCACAATTCAGTTCCCGGTAACTCTGACCCGTTCTCCCATTTCTCCCCTCATACTCTCCACTCCAGCTGTTCATCCTTCTTTGCTGACCCTTGAATACAGTAAGCACATTCCCATGCTAAGTCTATGTGCTGTGCTTTCCCTCTGCCTGGAATATGATGCACACCCCTCATCCAGTTTCCTGGAGAAGAAGGTGTTGCTGTCCTCCTTGCTTTCGTCACTGTAGCCACTATGTTAGTTTGCTTAGATCGTAGCCTCAATCTGGGTTCTTTCAAATACAAGAATGTCTTAAAAACTCTCCTTCCTTTTATATGACAAGAGTGTCCCCTGACCTTCACATTTGTACTGTGAAACCACACACACACACACACACACACACACACACACACACACACTAAATGAAATGTCATCCAGATTTTAAATCATGATGTGATGCCCTTGAGACATACATGAGCCCAGTAGCTGTTATGTAAATCCAAAGTTAAAGAATTTTTCTATTCCTTATTTTTTTCTCAATATGTATTTAATTTCTTATATGTATTAAGGCTTATTTTTTTTCCCTGTGGATTTTATGGGAAAGAGTAATCTGCATATTCAATTAGATAGTGTGAATATTTTAGCCATGATTTTTATGCACAGAAACAGTATGCTGGAACAGCGTTGTTCTGATGACTTTGCCTATTCGTTGAAACTGGCTTGATCTACATTTTCTTATTAAGAAAACTTAACAGGTTACAGCTCATTTTATATTGAATTCTGAATCATCAGCACTATTGACCAAAACTGAAAGGAAAGATCTCTGTGATATGAATCATGTTTCCTGTAGGTTCATTAATGGTAGTCCAGTTGGAGAATACTCCTTGTGCCAGGTCTACACTTTGTTCAGGGTGTCTTGCAGGTAATTGCTGCTCTTGTGAAAGGTTGTATGTATGTATATATGTATGTATTTATTTATTTTTGTGCTGGGAAGGGGTTGAACATGGGGTCTTCTGCTTGTTGTGCAAGCACTCTGCTACTGAGCACTCTTTCCAGCCCTGTGCAAATTTTTGGTATTACTATTTTTTTAATCTACTTATTTTATTATTTTGTTTGTTTGGAATTGCCACTTCATTTCTCTGTGTCTAGTTTTTTTTTTAAGTTTTTATAAGTCGTTCCCACTCATTAGAGGAGGACTAACTTTAGCCCTTGGATGCTATTATATTTTAAATCTCCGCATAAAGAAAAACTTCTGATGCCAACCACTACCTATTTTTCATGTTTGTTAGTGTAAAATATAAGCAGTTTAAAGTCAAAATACGTTTAATGTTACTTGGGATGATCTACATGCCCAAATGGCCTGGAAATCCGTTAAGTTCTTAGCTGGGAATATAGTGGACAACTCTCCCCAAATGTTACTCGGCATTAGAAATGCTAACCAGGCTCCTAGAAGCACCTTTTAAGGAGGAGGGTTCAGACTTCAGGGAGCTGCTGGCAGCTGGCCGCATCTCATACAGGGCCCTTCCCCATTCCTGTCCTGTCTCTGTAGACAGGGATGTGTGCACAGGGCCGCCTCTTTCACTCACCCACTCTGATAGCTTAGGGCCATAAGCCCCTTGTGTGCCCGAAGCTGGAGAGTGTCTTTTGGAAAGTGGACTGTTCTGAATGTAGGCAGCGATGGAGAGAAGAGTGTACAGTCAAGGCATCCCCCCATTCTCTCCAGATGACATCCATGAATAATAATTAATGTTTATATCTCCTTTATTTGAACCGAAGTTCCAGTAAATTTGCTACTTACCATTCAGTAAGTGTTCCTGTGGGATCCATTCATGTATCCCTGAAGTATCACGTATCATGAAAATCTCCCCACAGTTTACCTTAGTCCTGAGCAAGTGGCTCTGGCATGTCATCACCGGGCAGGATATACCTGACTATGTGAAAGGGTCGTTGTTGGTTTTTATTTATTTTTTTAAATTGCCATGTAGAGTTCCAAAAAGTGTTGGTAAACTTCTGTACCTCTGTCATGCTCGCTATTAGATCTTCTTGTCCTTTGGGTGAATCTTTTATCAGTATGTGGTTTCATTGATAGACATCCCTTTTTTAATCTGCATTGTGGTTGGAAAACAGCGATTCACTGACTTATGTAAATCTCTCAGATGCTGGCACTTTTTTCATTCTGTAGTTTCAAGAGATCATATAATACTACAGCTGCTTTTGTTGTAGCAGCGTTAAGTGCTGAGAAGTTTTCAGATTCTTGGTGTCAGAATCATAGTTTCCAAAATTTGATTTTTGCCCAGAGGCTTGAATTTTACCATCAGCAATAAATATTGTCAGTTTTCTCTTGAAATGCCAGGTTTATTTCTTTTGAGAAATTGTCTCCCAGAGTCTTGATAAGCACACCTTGCTCACTTTCCAGTGACAATGACTTGTAAAGCCTACAGGTTTGACTAGCACAAGTTTCAAGATGCTTCACTCAAGGTGACCATTCTCTTTCAGGTTCACCAGAAGCGCCCTGTGCAGGCGTTAGAAAGTTGTATACTCAAGTGCTGGATTTATTAAATGAGCCATTTTTACTCTGCCTTCTCTCACATTTCCCCATGAAATACTACTTTGATGATCGCTAAGGAATATAGAGTTGTGCTAATCTTCATTCACCCAGGCTGTTTACCAAATGCCCAGATACCCCGTTTGTGGCTGGGGGAAAATGCAGAAGGTAAAGTGATTTACTATGACCTCCTTCAGTATGTCTTCCTTCTGCATTTTAGGGTACCCTGGGGTGACCTTCCACAGGCTTCGCGTGATAGTGAAAAGGAAGAGTCAGGCTGTGGGCCAGTCCTCTCCTTTGGAGTTCCCTGTTCTCTGTGATAGATAGCTCTCCTGTGGAGACTTTCAGTTCTGCATCACTGCTGCCAGATGTTGCTCTGGGACTCTGTTGCTGGTGCCCACTTGCGACACTTCCCTAAGCAGTGCAGTTCAAATTCTTTAAGATACTTGATGCTTTTAATAAAACAGGTGCATATGGAATATATTTACCGTCTACCACCTCTCAGAAGTATATTTTCATAGCCAGGAAACTCTGTTGGAAAATTCAAGTAGCATTTAGTTTGTTGTTTGGTTTTGCCAGAATAAAGTTCATATTCCCCCAGTATTGGGAGGGAATGTGTAGACTGGGCTGAGCTGCATGGCCGCCTTCTTCCCCCTCCTTCCATATACCCGACTGCTTGACACAAGTGCCAAGAGCAAGACCAGATTGCCAGCACTGTACTTTTCTGCTTGTGTTAGGAGAGAATCTTCCATGAGACCTTGGGAGGGTGGTTGTTTGCCGCTGCGGAGGCATGAGTTTTTGAACTGCCCTATTCACACAAGCCTATTTCATTGCTTTGTTTGAAGATTTGTTTGAAGATTGGGTGTGTCTAATGTAGTGGAAATTCATCCATTCAGTGTTAAATACAGATGAAACACATTTCAGAGCCACAAAAAGTCTTCTTAATTATCATTTTTTTGGTCTATTCATATCACTGCTTCCCTCCTTTCATGTGAATTACAGAATTTATCATCCTTTCCAGTTCATTAAATCACTAAAATTCTCTACTGTGCTATAAATAAATATGCTTGACCATGAATCGGGTTTGTTTGAAAGCAGTTTGTCCCTGTAAGTGATCCCGGTTAGCCCACGCTTCTCCTTGAATGTCTGCATTGCGTTAAATGTTAGACTTCTAATAAACCAGAGTCTTACTTTAAGCGCATGCAGGGGCTTGCTTTAGGTTGAGCTCTGTTATTTTCAGTTGCATTAGCTACAAGCTGATATAGTATTATAAGCTGCAGTTGTGCTTGGACATGTCTGGGAGAGCCTCAGGATACATTTAATAGCTCTCTGTTCTTTACCGCTGTGCCTAGTTTAAGCTTGCAACAGACAGTTGGAAACACTTAGACCGCAGTCTCAGGCCATTTTACCACAAGATCAGTTGCACTGCACAAATTTAATATAGAGTGCTAATTGGACTTGGACACGTTGGGCCTGAACTTTGCTCTTATGTAAGCAAAGAATGCCAGGTGTGTGGGTGTGACCTGTTAGCTCTAGATAGAGCTGTGAGATGCAGCCCTAGAGACTGGCTTTTTTTTAATCTGGTGACATAAGCAGGGTGGTAGAGTTGGATGTGGAGAGTGGAGCTGCCAAGGAGACCTAGATTTGAGGTATCCTCCGAACTGCAGGGTGAAGGATGGGGTGAGCCTCTGATCCGTTTACAGAAAAATAGGGCTGTGATGATGGCAGGACGCAGCAGCGTCATTTGTACTGTGAAGGAAGAAAAGAACAAGTCACCAGAGCTACAGTGAGTGAGTCAGAGTGGGGTGAGGGATCCAGAACACACTGGAGGTCGTACGGCTTGGGCGGGTGCTTGCTGTGTGCTCCTGGTGTGCAGGCGAGTCCATTTTCACTGTGTTCTGATAGTCTTTGTGAAGACCATCCCAGTGCAACTGAGATTTGGCCACCTGCCATTTAATAAACATCTCTTTTTTTGTCCATTGTTGATGTTATTTTAAATTTTACTAGAGGATATTAGTATAAGCAAATAGTGAATGAAACCTTAGTAGTTCCGCGACTTGCCCACAGCTGCCTGAGCAAAGAGAGTTCGCTGAGTTAGATAGAAATTTTGTTCTGTCTTGAGCCTAGGCTTGGCTTTGGTCTGATCCCAGTTGTCTCTACACTGGCATGACCTCCTATTATCCCATACAGCTGTAAAGTATGGTAAAATGTCTCTCAGTGTATTGTTAGGAAAAATTAAGAGTTCCCCCTTTGAAGATGGATGTTAACTTCAGTGGCAGGTAAGGGCCATAACACATGCTTCTGCCTGAAGGTTGTGTGATGTAGATTGGGAAAACCCAGACCTAAGAACAGATTTTCAGATTCTTGACTTTGGGAAGTGAGGACTCCCCCCCCCCTTTTATTGAGACAGGGTTTCTCCTTTGATTCCTGCCCTGGAACTCACTCACTTTCACTCACTCTGTAGACCAGGCTGGCCCTAAACTCACAGAGATCTGCCTGCCTCTGCTTCCTGAATGCTGGGATTAAAGGTGCGTGCCACCACAGCTCAGCAAGTGAGACATATTTTAAGAGCAAGTAGGTTATTTTATCTTTAGCTCTGTGTAGTAGAAGCACTGACCCACTTAACTAGTAAGTATCCTTATCACAAGAAAACAAAACTCACTAAGTATATTATTAGATTTACACTTTTGTTCCAAATACCTTATTTTCTGGTTCTAATATAGGAAATCAAATTAAGTATAGAAACTCCTCAGCGTCCATTCGCTTTACAATAGCAAGTGAGGTGGGAGCAGCAGAAGGTGTATCACCAGTGCACCTCATTTCCGGTGGCAATTGGATGCTTTCTGAAAGTTCCTTGGTGTTGACCTTGGTAAGGTTACACAGGTGTTTACAGTCCCCTGTACCTTCGGGGTGTGTCTTTAGCAACACACCGGAGGAGAAACTGCACTCTTTAGAGTTAATCAAAAGGTCATCAGGGCAGGGCAGAGGCCTTAGTGGTTAGGTGTGCTCTTTGCTTTCGCGGAAGGCCTGGGTTCAGTTCCCGGCAACCGTGTGGCAACTTACTTTAACTCCAGAAGATCCAGTGCCACCTTCTGGTATCTGGATACCTACATGCATATGGTACACAGAAACTTAAAACAGGAACATGCGTGTGCGCACACGCGCGTCCACACAGAGATCTTAAAGTTAATTAAAAGTAGCATAAATCACTTTTAATTTGAACTTGGAAGAGATTTTACTTTGAGCTTTTACTGGAAATTAGTTTCTATAGTACCCCATCGATGATAGGCTTCTTTTGGTGATGCTTACATCTTTTTTATTTTATTATTGCAAACATGGGATTTTAACTAGTTCTTTCTATGTGGTTTGCTAAAAAATAAAATTTCAAAGGTCTTCCTGGTGTTGCTTCAGACAGTGTAAAGTGTAAGATAATGTTTTGATCGGTGCTTCTGTGTGGTGGGAGAGGGTAAATTGAAGGGATAGCATAGAGTGCCGCCTGTTTCTGTGCTTGAGTGAGTAGGGCACAGCACACATTTGGGTTGCGTTGTTTTTAGGATTCTCGTGTTTTAGGAGTTTTTCACTGAGTAGGGTTTGTGACAGATTTGGAATCCCACTATTAATCACCACTGGCACAAAATAACTATCAAGTGGTTCAGGAATCGTCTGTATTCTGAGAGCATTCAGAGCAGAATTCACCTGCTCATTGGAGCAGGGTGTCTCTCCCAGTGCAGTCACACGTTCTCTAGTTTGTGAGTGACATGGGCGTCCCTCATGAAGTGATCTGATTGTGATGTTCGTGGTGATTCTCCTAACACACGGTGGAGATTAAATCCATCAGAGTAAACAACCGTCTTGGTGATATGCTCATTTTCTTCTTTTTTTAATTAAAGAGATCTCAGGCCCTAAAATTTCTTTGGATAAATTGTTTTCAAGTACATAGTAAGAGTCGTATAGGGGAGGGGTGTGTGGTCCTTATAATAATGTTTCTTCCTTTTAACCTGTTAATACAGAGTCTGTTTATTTGAATATATGCAGCATCTTTTAAGGACTCATTTCACCCCCAGCTTTTACTTTATACAATTGTTAATCTTCAATTGATAACTATCTCTAGCAACTGTTACCCAGTGAGTGGTTGGTATCTACTGACTTCTTTTACTTGCATGCAGGGATGTTTTCCATGCCTGGCAATGGAAGTTCTCACTTCAGGATTCCATCTACGTTTTCCACCGTATCAATGGTTGTCATAGTAGCAGTCCCAGCTGAGAATTGTGACTTATACTTTATCAAATGCCTGCATGATGAAAGTACAATTGTTCTAATGTAGGTCAGCCAGCATTCTAAGCCCTCATCTGGTCTGATTAAGGGCATATAGTTCTGTTGCGTTGTATAAATGTTACATTATTTCACTGACTTCAGGGTACCATGAATTATAAAATATATACCACAAGAAAAAAGGTTTAATGGTTATAATCACTAGATCCTGTTTTTTAATCATTAGAATCCAGATTAAAGTGTATGTATGTTTGTGGGAGAACTTAGTGAAATATTGCACACGTATTTACACTTAATTTTATTGTAATAAATAAATAAAAAGGAAACTATGTCTGGTAATAATTATTTCTGCAATATATAAATGTTTTGCTTATGTGCAGATATCTATCTATCTATCTATCTATCTATCTATCTATATGCATGTCTTTGTAGGTGCCTATAGATGGCCAGAAAGAGACATCAGATCTCCTGGAACCACTCAGAGTGTGTGCTGGCAACCGAATTCTAGTCCTCTTCAAGAGGACTAGACTACCAGGTGCTCTTAGCCACTAGGCTATTTCTTCAGTCAATAAGTAGATTTTTTTAAAAAAAATTCTAGACATCTAAAGATTTACATACTCTAAATATTATTTCGCCCTCCTAGACAGCTGAGGCACACTTCGCCCAAAGGCTTGTATTAGGTGTCCTGACCCTTGGTGATAGAGTTCCAAGTGGTTAGTGTGAGCATTGTCAGGTGACTAAATGACTGCTTGCAGCTTCAGGCTTTGTCGTGGGTACAGTGGGGCGTTACAGCACTTGCCTCTGATTGAAGTCTGCAGACATGTATCCTGCAGTGTTGGCTCCAGGTGTAGATTTGGCAGGAACAGTGCGGGATTCTGACACTGCGTGGCTCTGCTCAAAATACATAGTTGAGAGACTTGAAGAATCAGAGCAAGCTGCAGAGTAACCTGGCCCTCGTGCGGTCCACAGGTGGGGCCAGAGCGTGCCTGGAGAGATGCGGCGTCAGCAGCTGTGTTGCATGAAGATGGCGCAAGGCTGGGAAGGGAGACTGCCACTGCTTCTGTGTTTTGGTTGAGTTCATCCTAAGTGATGTTTCTTCCGCTTGAGTCCAATTGCTGCTCATAGTGTGAACTTACCTTTGTAGACCATTTTCAACATTTATCAAAGTGCTTTCACAAACATGTAATTTTGGCTTCACAGTAAACGTGAGAGGACTGAACTGTGTGAAATTAATTATTCTGTTTGGCAGATGAGGAAAATGAGGCTCTCAGATGCTAAGAAACCAATCTAAAGTCACTTGTTACTGGCTCGTTGCCTTTTTCACTGTACATGTGTGGCGTTTGGCTCTTCATTTATCTCCGGATTTAGCAAGCATGTAGCATGTTTTCCAGCAGCTGCTGCTATTTTTAGGGACTGCCAGCATTTTGTCACTTATCTCTCTACCTCCCAGATCACAAGCATAACATTTGCTTGGTGCTGAAAGGAAAAATAAGCAAAACCCAAACAGCAGTGTATCACAACTCATCAGGTTGAACTGTTTTGCTCCTAGGTTCTGTGGCTCTATCAGTCGATCACACTGCCCTGGCTTTTAGGTATCTTGAGGTAAGCTGTATACAAGTCTAGACAGGAGCCTAGAGTAGAACAAGCAAAACAAGAGTTGCCAGCATTGCTGTTGCGGTCACAGAACTCCATGTTAACCAGGAATAGCTGGTTTTCTGACTTTAGATCTACTCAGAGAGCTTCCTGGACTTCAGCAACCTCTCCATGGCTGTTCCTTTCATAGGAGGACTTTCTGGATCCTGTCCTCTGAGCAGTCTTTCCTGATATGGCCCAGCAGGGGTGTGGACCACGTGTCTGCACGGCTTTTGTCTTTGTGAACTCTGCACATATATAGAGGAGATTAGAAATAGAAATAGAGGGTTATGTGTGGTGTGATTGTTGTGAGTGACACACCAGACTGAATGGGAAAAACAAAACATGGCAAGCAGACCTGCCCCCCAGTTCACCTGTCGCCCTACTCCGTGCCTCTCAGTTCACCTGTCGCCCTACTCCGTGCCCCTCAGTTCATGTGTCGCCCTACTCCGTGCCCCTCAGTTCATGTGTCACCCTACTCCGTGCCCCTCAGTTCACCTGTCGCCCTACTCCGTGCCCCTCAGTTCACCTGTCGCCCTACTCCGTGCCCCCCAGTTCACCTGTCGCCCTACTCCCTGCCCCTCAGTTCACCTGTCGCCCTACTCCGTGCCCCTCAGTTCACCTGTCGCCCTACTCCCTGCCCCTCAGTTCACCTGTCGCCCTACTCCGTGCCCCTCAGTTCACCTGTCGCCCTACTCTGTGCCCCCAGTTCACCTGTCGCCCTACTCTGTGCCCCCAGTTCACCTGTCGCCCTACTCTGTGCCCCCCAGTTCACCTGTCGCCCTACTCTGTGCCCCCCAGTTCACCTGTCGCCCTACTCTGCCCCCAGTTCACCTGTCGCCCTACTCCGTGCCCCCCAGTTCACCTGTCGCCCTACTCCGTGCCCCTCAGTTCACCTGTCGCCCTACTCCCTGCCCCCCAGTTCACCTGTCGCCCTACTCCCTGCCCCCCAGTTCACCTGTCGCCCTACTCCGTGCCCCTCAGTTCACCTGTCGCCCTACTCCGTGCCCCCCAGTTCACCTGTCGCCCTACTCCCTGCCCCTCAGTTCATGTGTCGCCCTACTCCGTGCCCCCCAGTTCACCTGTTGCCCTACTCTGTGCCCCCCAGTTCACCTGTCGCCCTACTCTGTGCCCCCCAGTTCACCTGTCGCCCTACTCCCTGCCCCCCAGTTCACCCGTCGCCCTACTCCCTGCCCCCCAGTTCACCCGTCGCCCTCCTATTTTACTATGGACTTTTCTTCACAAACCCCTCACACGTCTGGCAAGTGGCCTCTCAGACTGTTTTTCAGACTTCCAAGATTTCTTTCCCCAAACTGCCTACTTAAGTTGCAATTCTGACAATTATAAAGCCAATAGAGAGCTGTTGTGTGCCCAGCACCTAGTACACTGCAGGCTCTGCGCAGTGTATTTTGGGAATGGTTTCTTTAAAGGGTGAAGACCTTCTTGGCCCAGTTACTTCATTAAGGCCGATTAACAATGTCTTAAAAAGCTCTGAAACTGAGGCAGTCTAGGAGCAAGTGAGAAATGGTAGCTGGGAGGAGGTTTCAGGTGATCCTTCCCAAAGTAGGTGCTGTGTCTGGGCTGGAGAGTGGGTAGAGGAGTTCTGTTTATGTTTAAATAAAGGAGGTAGACTATTTAATGTAATAAAGTAGAAACAAAAGCATAGAATAAAGATACTCAAATTAATACTTGGTTTGTTTGTTTTCCATATTTACTGTAGCAGTTTTCAACCTGTAAGGCGGGACCCCTTTGGGGTTGGATGACCTTTTACAGGGATTACTCACCTAAGGCCATCAGAAAACCCAGGTATTTACATTGCAATTCATAACAGTGGCAAGGTTACAATTATAAAGTAGCAACAAAAAGATTTTATAGGTTAGGGGGTCACCACAACATGAGGAACTGTATTAAAGGGCAGCAGCGTTAGGGAGGTTGAGAACCAGGTGTTCTGGATGATGTGTTACTCAGAAAGACAGATGAAAGTTATTGTCTCTCTTTCCAGAAACAACACTGGACACTGCCTGTTGTGCATGGAATTTGAGGGATTTCATGGGCACTCTGTTGAGTACATGGGGGTCTTGCCTTCCTTTTCTTCTGATCGTCCCTAGTTGAGGTTCCTGATGGAGGAGAGCCTTGGATGTTAGACTTTAGGTGGCTCACGAAATAACCAGTTGTTTCCTAAACTAGTCATCAAATACGATTGACTGTATCGGGCCACTGCAAAATACAAAGAATAAAATAGAAACCGTCAGATTGAACTGTGTACTCGATCTCTTCGGATATGTGTGCTCTGTTCAGAGTCAGACTATAAGATGTGATTCTGTTGGATTAAGTGTCAGCTGGAGAAATGCCCTTCCAAACAACCTCACTGTTGTGCTGAGAAAACTGAGTCCCTTAAAGACTGACTTGATTTCAGAGCGCACTCCCCAGTGTAGTTAAGTGGTATAGCTGAAAGGGAACTGATGTTGGTTGCAGATGTTGACAATGTACACCTCTAGCTTTCTGAGACAGAATTGTGGAAGTGTTGATTGGTTAAGGTTTGGCTGGTTCATCTGCCTTTTTTGAACCCTCGCTGTTGACCTCTGAGAATCTGGTGTGGGTTTTCCAGAGAGCCACACCACAACTTGGGCACTCTGATTTGGCTGACTGCTCACATAGATCCTAGAATCCTAGAATTGGACCATTAATCAGATCAGAAGCGCTTCAGAACAAGATATAAGAGGTTAAGTTCTTGTCCAAACTAACATATCTTGAGTTGTTTGCTCATTCATTTGAATTGAAGGCAACTTGTGGTGGTGGGTGTTGAACTTAGATATTGGGTGAATTCTTTCTCAAACTTGAATACCCTGGGAAAGTCCTTGTGAAAATTCTGGTTTGATCCAGTTGAGATTCTGCATTCCCTGAAGATTCCTGGCGCATCTGCCTCTGGCCCTGGGATTTCAGGTTTAGCAGCAGTGTTTGGTCTGCCTTGTCACTGTAGCCGGAAAGGCAGCTAGCTGTGTGTGCCTTTCCCATTGCCCGCCATTTACAGCCACTTCCCCAGCCTGAGTGACAGGGAGGCCTTCTGCAGCAAGCACCATCCTGGTGTGTCTATACTCAATCGTCTTTCACTTAACTTGCATTTTTCAAGCTTTTGTACAAAGCTTGATTTTCCAAATACCTGGGATCTTTACTTTTAAAAAGAGTTCTTTTCTAAAGCATTACATAATTCCTTTTCTCAAACAACTGACTGAACTTTCCTCTTCTCATGAGGTCAAAACCGTCGTTTTGGGAGCTTACTTTGGGATGGATGTTGAGCTAGCTGTATGTAAAACAAATAATGACCTCAAAGCCTCACGCATTGTTCTTCTGTTTCTTGTGTTTTGTCTTTTCCCATTGACAAATAATAATGACTGTCTCGAAGCGGCTGCTTTTCCCTTTCCATTTTAATTGATTAGTTCCGACCTGAGAGGCTAGATATTGGGTTTGTAAGAAATATATTTGGGGTTTATGCTCAGAAGGACCTGCCCCTCAGAAGTGCTTTCAAGGCAGATGTAAATGAGCCTCCAGTAGAGAGAGACCCTCTGTTCAACCTCTCCTGATAGGCAGCTCATGCAGCAGCTACTTGTTTGCCTGCTGCCTTTTCCTTGGTGCCCTGTGAGAGTGTGAGTGTGTCTGTCTGTGAATATGTGTGTGGGTGTGTCTTTGAGTGATTGTGTGTGTATGTGTAATTTGTGCTGAGTTTGTATGGTATGGGATGTTTGTGTGTCTGGTGTGGTGTATGTGTGGTGGGTATGGGATTTGTGTGTGTGTTTTGTGGTGTGTGTGTTGTGAATGTATATAATGTGTGGGGTGTTTGGTGTGTGTGTGTATCGTATTGTGTGGTGGTGGGTGTGGGTGTTTGTGTGGTGTGTGTTTCGTGGTATCATGTGCGGTGTTTGTATGTGGTGTGTGTGTGTGTGGTGGGTGTGAGTTTTTCTGTGTTTATCTGTAGTGGGTGTAGGTGCTTGTATGATGAGTGATATATTTGTGTGTAGTGTGTATATGTGTATGGTTTTAACTGTGTGTAGGTCAGAGGTTGACGTAGATGTCTCCCATCACTTTTTGCCTTATTTTTTGAGAAAGTCTATTCGTTAGACTGTAGCTCACCTATTGGCTAGGCTAGCTTGCAGGTGAGCCTCACTTAACCCCCTCACCCATTGTTAGAGCTAGTGTTAAACGAGTGTTACAGGGACATGCTCTTGTGCGTAGCTTTGGTTTTCCTTCTCTCTGTCTGTCTCTGTCTCTCTTTCTGGCAAGTACTTTAGGCACCATCTCCCTAGCCCTTCTAGATACTTTTTCAACAGGTTATTATTTCTCTAACATTATGCTCAAAGTACAGCTGAAGGTGGTTTGTAAGGTACTGATGCTTGGCGTCTTAGCCTGCAGTTGATATTCCAGTAGCTGTGATAAATAAGCATTACTCGAGCTCCACCTAGAACAGGGATAGGTAACCTTGTCTCTTACACTGTGCCTGCAGTGGATTTGCCAGTGAGTTTTAATAATAATGACAGCGCAGAGGATGATCTTCTGACTGACTTAAGGATAAGGATGCTAGGGATTGAAAGACCCATTCTTGGTATGTACTGTGTTAGTTATGGTGACAGCTGGTTCTCATTTGCTTAGCCCTTGTCTTGCCAAGAAGTCACTGTGCAGGTGAATGGCCCTGGAGTGTACTTCATGGAGGGGCAGCGAGTAGCCTCTGTGCTTTGAGCACATGAGAGTCATCCTGTAGATAGAAGTAAGAGACCGTCCTTATAAATCAGTAAGCTGTGTAGCAGCTCCAGTAGGTGCTGTGTTACTAGCCACTGCTGGGGGAGCCTGATTCCCATCTAAAGCAGAGTCCTTTTGCCTTTGATCATTTTAAATAGCGCTGTTACTGGTGCTGTGTTAGAGCTCGTGGATTATTTTATTTAAAATTTGTATAACAAGATTAAGTTTAGCCATGAGAGTGGAGTGGATTTTGAGATCTGAACAGGGCCCCCTCTGACATATTTTTAGGAAATTACAGTATCTAAACACTGATTACCAGATTTGTCTCATTTGAATGCTATTTTCATATCTAGAATTTGTCCTGTGCTTCATTCAGCTCAGCTAAGCGTGCTGGTATAAGCTCATCATAATTAACAGGCTTTTGTGACCTGGGACTTGTGTCCAAAGATCACTGCATAGCTAGAAAACATTGGGAAGCAAGCTAAATGCACGACATTCGTAAAGACTGGAAAAAGACCTCCCCACGCCAGCAAAACTGTACTTAAATGTGTTTGGTTTGGTTTTAGTACACTGATTCCCTTCAGCTTTAGAGACTAGAGAATTCTGTTCAAAATAGTTGCAAGTAAATGCTGCTAAGAGGAAGATTTTTGCCAGAAGGGGAGATTAGACATATGTGTTCCCGTTCTTTGTTAATGGGATTTGCTTGTTTGGGTTGAAGTGAAAATGTTCCTGTACTAAAGCGAAATAAGCCCCTCCCTTCCTGTTTGCAAATGTATTTCATTTGCTGTTTATCTTATTTAAATATACAGTAGAACAGAAAATGTAACTGCTGTTCCTTTAATATCAGAGCTGTGCATGCTACAATAGGTGTCACTGTTTGGCTTGGTCCAATCCTGATTGGTGGCTTCAGCTATTGGCTCGGAGCGCTGGCTGACTCCCGGCTGCAGGGCTGTAATACCTACTCTCCTCTCTCCGATCCATTCACCACACAACTTCTCCGGCCGAACAGACTCGCTGGGCTCGGCACATCTTGCTAACCTAATTCAGAAAGCAAGCGCCACAGCTCTGCCTGCCGCCTTTGCTCAGCGTAGCCTCTTCAGGTGATCCAGAAAACGGCTGTTTTTATGAGCAGATAAGAAAAACAGGAATCATGATGGGAATGTATTTAACAGATCCGGTCCTGGATAAAACTTAAAGCCAGTTCCTCTTCAACATAGTGAAAAGGTCACCTTGCCTGGCTGAGAAAAGCAGCAAAATTCCAGCTTGTCTGTTTCTTTTATCATCTTAGCTTTGGCTAGCCTCTCTGCTTGGATGTTCGAGCAAATTTGGGATATCTAGCTCTAAAGAGAGACATCCTGTACTCATGGTAGATGATAAAGAAAAGAACATGAAATGTCTCACCTTCTTCTTGATGCTTCCAGAGACGGTAAAGAACAGGTCCAAGAAAGGTTCAAAGAAAGCAAACAGCAGCGGCGGCAGCAGCGGCGGCAGCAGCGGCGGCAGCAGTGGCAGCGGCAGCAAGTTGCCCCCAGTTTGTTATGAAATAATTACCTTGAAGACTAAGAAGAAGAAGAAGATGGCTGCTGATATATTCCCGCGCAAGAAAGCAGCCAGCTCCAGCAGCACCACTGTCCAGCAGCACCACCAGCACAATCTCTGTAACAACAACCTCATCCCAGCCCCCAACTGGCAGGGTCTTTATCCCACCATCAGAGAAAGGTGAGTGCCGGCTGGTGTTTACTTTCAAAGTTTTCCAGTGCTGAAGTTTCTGCTTTTGCATGACCTGTAGTGCGTTTTAATATGAATCCCGGTTTCCTCTTTTCCCAGAGCCTTTGCTGGTAATGGAAAGCCACCTTGTAACTTTTCCAAAACAGTACAGCTGTTTTCCTCTTAGATAAAAAATGTTTTTTGCAAGCTGTAACATTTAAGCAGCAGGCGTGTGTCTGTGGAACAGAGAAGAGAAACCCTTCATTTGTCCTAAGCCATGTGAAAATTTGGCTAACTTTTGAAACTTTACTTACTTCCTATGTGTCTGCGGTGATCTCAGACAGTTGTGCGGCTGGACCCTTTATTTGCTTTTTTTGCTGTGAAGTCACTGAACTTTTGTTCTTAGTCCGAGTAGCTTCTTTAAGTTCTGCATGTTGGGGAAAGAGGTGGTAAGAATGCAGACTGCTGTGAATTAATAAATTGCCTCTGTTTGTAGAAATGCGGTGATGTTCAATAATGACTTGATGGCAGATGTACATTTTGTGGTTGGACCACCAGGTGGGACTCAGCGGTTGCCAGGACACAAAGTAAGCAACAGCTGCATTACTGGTTTAGTCTTGAGATTTATGTAGAGACCCTCACAGCCCGGAGCATGGTGTGGGCAGCTTGCCGATGCCAGGCCTTGCACATTTCACCGGCTTACAGAGAAAGCAGACCCTTTCCAAGGGCTTTAGCCACACTTAATTTTGTCTTTGTTTCCTTCTGTGTGGTTATATATATATCACACAGAGCATGCCCTTTTCACTCTCCAGTGATAGGAAGCGTTGTAACAGGTTTGGAAAGTCTGCTGTTTACTGTTCCTATAGATAGCAGATAAATAAGCTTTGATTTTACTTATTTCACAGTGCGGGGGTTTATTAATGTCAAGGCTTTGAGATATTAATAGAGATCACCTCCTGTGTGGCAATCTTATGCTCCCTGCCAGGGTGCACGTACCCTGGCTGCTGCAGAGAAGCAGGTTAGGGACTTTACATCCCCCACCCCTGATTTGCTAGTTGTTTTCGGGATTGACTTGCTGAAAATGCTTTCAGTTTAGTGCGTGAAATGAGATTTCCTTTTCTCCACAGTATGTCTTAGCTGTTGGGAGCTCAGTGTTCCATGCAATGTTTTATGGAGAACTTGCTGAGGACAAAGATGAAATCCGAATACCGGACGTCGAACCTGCTGCTTTCCTCGCCATGCTGAAGTAAGCATTGTTTGTCTGTTTGGGAAGAGTTCGCTTGTGCTGTTTGCCCTGCTGGCTTCAAAGTCAGATGGAAGTTCTCTGTGAGGAAAGAGTCTGAAGAGAGAGGGTGCTGCTTGCCTTGTAAATGGGTTGGAGGAAACTGCTCTTCATTTTCTGCGGAAGTCATATGGAGTGTTGCAGGCATTTAGAGTCTTGTCTTAGCCTAGAGCCTAGGGGCAAACAGCTTATGTAGTGAGCTGCTCTTTAACGACATTTTAGAAGAAACACAGCTTTCTGGTCTAGGTGTTATTTAATAGGTGTGTTCTCTAGAAAGCAATGTGTGTTAAGAAGGCTTTAGAGAAATCTACCTTCACTTCAGAGTTGTAGAAATTATGTGCCTTGTTTGGTTAGCAGCACTGGGGAGACGCATGTCTGCTGAGCTGTCTCATGCTGCCAGAAGTGAACTTGTTAACTGATCTTTGCCCACACATATTTCACACACAAAATTGGACATGTTTATGGTGATGAAGAGAATTTTGAATGGTAGTTTCCTATAGATTTATTTAAGCAGTCTTCAATTAGTAATATAACAGTCTAAAAAGGATTAGGTAGACTAGTTACATATTTACATAAAATGTTTCATATTTTATAGGTCCTTTGCAAACTCTTGCATTTTAATCACATACTAAGAATCATCTTTACCGATGTTTGATACTAGACAACAGGGTAGTTTATTATATGATTAAGCCCAGTTACTGGAAGTTATAGTTATAAGGTTTTTTTTTTTTCTTTTTTTTTTAACTGTATTTTCCACACACTGACATGAGTTCAAGGTTATATCCTGGTCTGGGGATTTAAGTTCACTGGAATAAATTTTTAAAAAAAAGTTTTTGAAGAGAAATTGCCCAGTGGGCCAACCAGTTTAACAGTAGTCTCACAAACTGTTAAAACAATTAGTGTTTATTATTTACTGCCTGCTGAAAAATAAGTTACAGTCAGTTCAGTGTCTGTAGGTCCTTAATTCCTTGGTCCTGTTTATAGCTTTGAAATCTGATTGGACTAGAACTTTCGCAGTGGGAAGCAGGGGGATTAAAGGCAAGTGGGTATGTGAGGTACAGTAACAGTAACTGCTCCATCACTTCTTAGCTTTCGGAATCCATGAGACACAGTCGTCCAGAAACCTCTTCACCTGCCTGTGACTTCAGCTCTCTGTGACAGTGCCAGTCTGTTGTTGAGTGGGATGCCGCCCTGGTTAACGTTTTGGCCTCACTGCAGTCAAGTAGAGTGTTGTATCCATGTGCACAACCAGGAAACACGAGGAAGAATGGCAGAAGGTTGCATCTTCCCCAAGTCATACTAGTACAGTTTTTAAAAATTATCCGTGGGATCAGGTGGAGGGTCAGAGTAGCACTGCAGTGGGTTCCCTTTGTCTTGCTGGTGTGCTGTAGTTGAGACAGTGGCTGAGGTTTCCTCCTTCTGCATCCTGGGTGAGTAGTTGTGTGTTTAGGAAAGGTGTGTTAGCTCCTGTGAATTCCAGGGTGAGACTGCAAATCCGGCCCGTGTTCTGGATCTCCCCTAGTCTAGCCTCTGGGCAAAGCAGCTGTCCTACAGCTGTGTTGTTGAGTGGTCTTGCCAGTGTAACCGGCTTAGCCGTTTAGAGAAGAGCGTTTCCTGGAAGCTAAAGGCCCTTCTGTGTGTGACTGTGCAAACTTTGGCTTCTATGTGTATGTTTATATTTTTTTCTTGGAAAAGCTATTTTTGATTTCCTAACTTAGGTATGTTTTACAAACATGAAATAAAGTAAGTATCACAAAAACCCATCAGATAAAGTATTCTAAGCTTTAGTAGAAAGCTTAAAAGGATAAATTTTCTCAGTGTTTTTCACTGGTAGAGTTCTTATTGACTATTTTTTTTGTCCTGTAATACAAGATAGCAGGTGGTCTCCACCTTTACATACTGTTGCGAGAAACTGCTACCATCCCCCAAACAACAAGAAGTATTTCATCTCTTGAGATAGGAACGGCTTACCAAATCACAGAATTAATGTACATTGAAGCTCTTTGCTTTGTCTTGTAATAGATGCATGTGAAAGCAATGTATTCTTCAGTTCTGAAAGTAGGAGGAATATGTGGGGGACACATGAGATCAGAAAGTTAGAACTCAAAAGATTTTTTAAAGTTAACTGAAAGGGTAGTATTGCAGTTTGAATTTGATGATTCATTGAACTTAGAACGACTTCAGAAATATTATATATCAGATTTTGTTTTATATTTTAGAAAATTCCAAAATCTTTCAAGTGTAATTTTTGACCTTAGTGTCAAAAGACTAAGTTTTTATATGAATGTGCAAAAATCAATTGGAATAAAATTAGATATATTATACTTTAACCTTGAAAGCTCCAAGGTTAAGGGTACTGCTATTGTAGAGGACCAGAGTTTAGGTTCTAGAACCCTATCAGATAGCGCACAACTGCCTACAATTCTAATTCCAGGGGATCTAGTGCCCTCCTCTGGTCTTCAGGAGTATCGAGGTGTACAAACATACACACATGCATATACAACTATATATAATAAATATTGTGCTAAACTGTGGGATTGGGGGTGGCAATGCTTTAACTTAATAGAGTATAATAGAATTTTGCTGTCTTTTCATAATCTTATCTGATATATAGGCATCCTTTAGATAATTGCAGTAACTCCTGTTTTGTTGAAAATATACAGAAAATGTATAGGATAGAGGATGAATGATAACACAGAGTTAATCCCTTTGATTACATAAGCGTAGTGATGAGCTGAAATATTAGTACCTTATGAATGTGTTTCAGATGTTTTTCTAACATATTAGCAGTAGCTGTCACATAAAATCATATTCTTGGACAGGCTTGAAGGCAGTGGCTTCCTTCCTTGCCGCACATGCTCATTTTGTGGAAATCCACTTACACGTTGGATGCTTTCTTTCAGATACATCTATTGTGACGAAATTGACTTGGCTGCGGACACAGTGCTGGCCACACTGTATGCTGCCAAAAAGTACATAGTTCCTCACCTTGCCAGAGCCTGTGTTAATTTCCTGGAGACCAGCCTGAGCGCCAAGAACGCCTGTGTGCTCCTGTCTCAGAGCTGCCTGTTTGAGGAGCCAGACCTGACACAGCGTTGCTGGGAGGTGATTGATGCTCAAGCCGAGTTAGCACTCAAGTCTGAGGGGTTCTGTGACATCGACTTCCAGACACTCGAAAGTATCCTCCGCAGGGAAACGCTGAATGCCAAAGAAATAGTGGTTTTTGAGGCAGCCCTAAACTGGGCTGAAGTAGAATGCCAGCGGCAAGATCTGGCTTTGAGCATTGAAAATAAACGCAAGGTCCTAGGAAAGGCACTGTACTTGATCCGCATCCCCACCATGGCCTTGGATGACTTTGCAAATGGTGCTGCACAGTCTGGGGTATTAACTCTCAACGAGACCAATGACATCTTCCTCTGGTACACTGCATCCAAAAAACCGGAGCTGCAGTTTGTGAGTAAAGCCCGCAAGGGCCTGGTTCCCCAGCGTTGTCACCGATTCCAGTCATGTGCCTACCGGAGCAACCAGTGGCGCTATCGGGGTCGCTGTGACAGCATCCAGTTTGCAGTTGATAAGCGGGTGTTCATCGCAGGCTTTGGGCTGTATGGCTCCAGCTGTGGCTCTGCAGAGTACAGCGCCAAGATTGAACTCAAACGGCAGGGCGTTGTCCTGGGCCAGAACTTGAGCAAGTACTTCTCAGACGGATCCAGCAATACCTTCCCTGTGTGGTTTGAATACCCCGTGCAGATTGAGCCAGACACCTTCTACACAGCCAGCGTGGTGCTGGATGGCAATGAACTCAGCTACTTTGGACAAGAAGGCATGACGGAAGTTCAGTGTGGCAAGGTGACTGTCCAGTTTCAGTGCTCCTCAGACAGCACCAACGGCACTGGGGTACAGGGAGGGCAGATCCCCGAACTCATATTCTATGCCTGAGCCTTCCTTTCCTTGCGCATCATGAGGCACCCACATGGGCCTCCTTGCCTGACGCTTAGCTCGTCTCCAGATGTGTGGTCAGCACAGGTGATTTGTAATGAATGAAGCAGTAGGCAGTTTCTAATGTCTTTGACCCTTTTAATTATGTACAGGCTAAAATGCAACATTCCGCTTTTAACTATATGCTTAGAAGAGCCAAGTTCTTACTCAGGCTTTGTGGTCTTAGAGTTGCGTCTGTATGCCTAGGGAAATCATGTGCTTCTCCAAGTGCCCACCAACCTCCACTTTTGTACCTCTGAAGAAGAGTTTGGATTGACTTGAATTTCCTTTGATGGGTGGAAGTATGTATTCTAAAGTAATAGCATAAAGTTATTTTTCAACAAAACCCTTCTCTTCCTCTCAAAATAAATAAAAACAAAAGACAGGTAAACCTCAGTGTACAATTTTGAAAGAATATTTGCTTTATAACAAGTAAACTTAGAAAGTAAACAGGCCAGTAGTCATGATTGACTGTTCTTTTACATTTGTTGCTTCTGGGCCTTGCTTTTATATTCTTTACATGTTAAGTTCATATATGTGTTTAATACTAAGCAGTTCCCACTCTTGGTGTAAGGAATTGGCTTTTGTGTAGACCTTGACTTCTGCTGCAAAGCAGACTTACGTTCTTTCAGTTTAGAAGACAAAGTACTAGAGTGCAGCTACTTCATTGAGAATTGATGGAGTTAGAAAATTTTGTTGTCAACAGAAAAAAAAAAGTTACAAACCTGCTAATTTATACTACAATGGGTAAAAGGGAAGCCTGAAATTGTCCTATTCAATAGTTTCATTTTTTAATGTACTCACACACAATTTGAAAAAGCCACTCTTGCCTGGTAGTTTTTGACAGCTCCCAACTCGCTCTCGCTCTCTGCCCCTCCCCCCCCTTGTTAAGTCTTACTGCATAGGACTTGTGTTACTCCCAGCTCCCTCCCTTGTTAGAAGAGGACCAAACAGTGGAGGTATAGAGTAATGGTAGCACTACTTGTCAATGTGATAAAGTGCTTTTTATGCTTTTTTTTTTAAATTGGAACATTCTTTCTCTGATCTTTGACCATAGACGATCTTATTTGTTGATTACGAGCAAGTTTCTGGACTGCTAGAGCCTGGCCTCTGGCCATCTTAAAGTGCCAATGTATGCCTGCAGGGTTTTTGAAAATGGTTCGGAGTGACACTGGGTTATACCGAGTACTCACCTCATCAGCATCCCATGCCGCTCTTATTTGTCCATGATAGCGTAAGCAAAGAGGGAAAAGCTCACAGACAACTTCTCCTTCCATGATGGCTTGTGTTGGCTTAGTGCCTGTGACCCTGGTAGTGCCCAGTGTGGTCACGAGAAACTGAAATATCCATGTGTTTCTGGGCAGCTCTTCTGCTCAGCGTGATCCTGAGATGGCTCCCCGCCACCCAGAGTGTGGTCCCTGGCCGCCTCCTTCTCCTGCTCTGCAAGCCCAAGTTGGCTTCCCTGGAGCAGGGGCTAGTCCTGGGGTGTGTGTGTCTGTCTACGCATGCAATATGCGCATGAAAGAGTGCTTGCCAACTCAGGAACTGCCTCCTCCCTGCCTGGCTAGTGGTGGGTGTGTCAGAAATGCCTCCCACCCCCTGCTGGTGCCAGCAAGGCCCAATGAGTGACTGATTCCACTCACTGGGCTTCTGGGCCACTTCTTCCCTATAGATATGGGCTTGCGGCCTTTGGCCAGCTTCCCTGGTGGAGGAGAGCAATGGATTATGGGAAATGTTTTAATCATTTTGCCATTACTTACATCTGTTGACATAGGTGACCAAAAGCGGTTATTGGTGACAAGGATTACTTTACGAAATGATCTCTCAATTGTTTCCTAGTAAAGGAGATGACAGGTTGTAGTTTTGGCAAAGCATCAATAAAATAAAGGTACATTGTCAATTAAAATTACTTCTACAAAGGCTTTTGTTTTAAAAATTATGGTTAAACATTTCAGTAACTCATAGCTACCATACAAATTGGTAAGCCTGACCAGAAGGCACTTACTGTTAAGCCAGAGGAGAAGGAATTTTGTTTAGCACTAATCTAATGGAGTCCTGTCAGATAGTCGGGCTGGGTGTGATAGCCTTAAAGGGGCAGCATCCACCCCAACTCTCACTGTGACTTAGCTGCCCTCCATATGGCGTGGCAAGTGCAGTTCACTGAGGATGGGAGAACATAACTTTATATTAGTTATTATTATGTTTCAAAAAAGGACATGTCCACTTTCTGACCTCTGCTAAGACCTGTGGGTAAGATTGGAAAGTGGGACCTAAACTAAGAAATTTTATGTTCAGAGCCTGTTCTCTTACCTGCATTTTCAGCAAAATGAAAGATAATGCGCTTGCTTTGGTTTTCTTTGGTAATTCTGAACTCTGTAGTTTGTAAAAATAGGAACCATTGTTCTGACAGGGCTGGCAGCTGTAGTGTAAAACACACCTTTCTTAGGCTGAAAACGCTGTAGATGCTTTTCCCCGCATACCTGGAAGTCTTCATCGTTGTTCATACTGGGGATAAGGGTAACTAGGCTAGCAGTTCTAATGCAGCATTCTTTAATCATATCGTAAGATAGTATTTAAGTAAACGGTCTCATTTCTACAAAATTATTGCACTGAACTGTCTTTTTTTTAAGGTGTTTAAATAAGCTCAGCTAATTGAGTACACTGTAGGCAACTGTGCATCAGTGTGCTTGACTCTAGCAGCTTACAGCATTATTTATGAAGGAAAATATATAAATATGAAGTACCTCATGTTGAATGTTATTGTACTGTATTTTTAATGTAACAGTGCAGATCTTGTTAGACACATGAATGTGTATAATCATGTTAAATGCAAATAAAGTAAAACTGGTTCATAGATTCGCTTTCTTAGCATTTTTGTTTCTCCCTTGAAGGTAGTAAAAAAAAAATTGTCACTTTGGGTACCACTGCATTTTACAGTCATCATTTCACAGGAGCATTTATATGTGAAGTTTTCAGTATCTTTCATTCCTAAAGAACATGAAATTTGAGGTAAAAGCATAAGAGAACAATGAGTATGTTAATCAGTTGCATTGTTCAAAGCCTGACTGTTCACTTAATGAGAGTGAGTGAATGGCTGCATTTATATTCCAGTTATGGAATTTGTGGTTGGCTGGCATTCCAGGCTATAGTTGCCATAGTTGCTTAAATGTCTAGCTCCCCGTGCTAAGCGGGTGTTGTGCTGAACAGCATCTGGGTTCTGATGGGACCTGTATTGCTGTTTCCCAAGATCTTAATTGGATCCAGAAATAAACTGCCAAATAAGAATTTTAGTGGAGTTGTTATATAATCAGTTCATTTCCCATTCTGTTCCCCAGTGTTCCTGCTTGTCGGTCTTTTGGATAACAATCAGGTGTATCTCCCTGTGTCATGTACATATTGCACATAACACACCTATGTACTTATATTATAAATATAAATATGTATTTATAATCACATATATAGTTATGCACCCATACATATTTTTCCTATGCACCTCTCCAACACTTCTCTGCTAGACTTTATTGTGAATCCTGTATGTTTGTTGAGCCACTTCACCTATCTCCTTCAGACTCTACTATTTGCTGACTCAAAATAGTTTCTGGAATTATTCCTAAGCATGAGAACTGGAATCCCCCACTCGTGTCCTCATCAGCTTAAGGACAGATAGAACCTGAATTGCAATGATCTTTAATCCACCAAGGTCTCAGCTTTTATCTCTTCTTTGCTGCTATTTCTAGTTAATCCACATGTTTGTTTTCATTATCCCAAGACAGTTGGGAATGATCCAACCCCTTTGTTGGAACCAAAGATTAACATCTCACAGAAGTTATACGTTCCTGGTTGACTGGCTTGCCTGTGAAGACTATGGACCAAAACTTCAGAGAAAACTGGAAAGTGGAAACCAACTGGTATAAAATGTAGGGGGCCCCAAGAAGTACGTGTGCTGAAAGAGTGTGTTGAGTCTTGAAGAAGTTTCCGTAGAATTCCCAGGTGATACATTCTTACCACAGTGAGTGCCTTCCACTTACTGACCAGTTCTTTTTCTTGTTCTAAACTTTACCCTCTGCTTTTTAAATATATATTCTAACAAAACCACTTCTGGAGAATTTTCTTTCAAAATAGAATTTATACATTTAGTTCCATTAACATTGGTGGGTGGGAAGTTTCCCAGTTGAGAATTTGCCAGCACCGGGTGAGATGAAAATGTTTGTAAAATGGATAGCTGCCACTGAGGATGCCACAGTGTCAAGCATGGTACTCTGGCTGCCATCATCTGGCTTCTGAGGAATGTTAGGCCACATTTTCTTCCCATCAACCTTTCCCCCTCTCTTGTCTTCTCTATACTTTCCTAGGGCAGTGGAGGTGGTTTCCATTATGCAGTTCTGTCCTTACAATTATGGCTTAGTTTCCTGTCTGCTGAAATGTTCAGAGGAAAGCATTTTTGCTAGCAGATACTATTTTATACTCTTAATGTCTTAAAAACCCCTAACCTCAAGGTAAGTTGAACAGCGCTGCCACCTCTGCGTTTTGGTCCGTCTGCAGGACAATTAGTTACTCGCTACTCACCCCTTTAAGCTGCTGGTGACAGGCAGAGTGGTTGTACCTTAAAGGTTTCTGTGAGGCAGTCTTTCTTCACTAAGGCCATAGCAGTATAAAAAGTTACTTAAAGAAGGATATATTTGGTTTTTATTACATTGGGAGCTGTTTTGTACTTAATAGACTGTTTCTTTTATGCCCATTATTTCATTTGTTATTATAGAAGAGAGATTATGCCAGACAAAAGCTAATAAGAACAAGTCATATGAGTGACCTTGTTAATTGTAACATGAAGATGTTTTGTGTGAAATGGAATAATCTGAGATGTTTTTGTATGTGGCCCTCTTCTCTGGGGCTGTACAATTTGCATTTTCTTTCCTATCAAAAGAATGGTAATGACTATTTAAAAGCCCATGAATAATATTTCAAAGCTTGAAGTAGAGAGTACTACCTTCTGTTACCCTGTAGAATGCATGAAAATGTTTGGAGACATTCTGTACATCTTAGAGAATTCTCATTTTAGTGCCTTCCAAACTAAATTTTAAGTTACTTCAGCATCTCTTACTACAGTGTTGAAACTGCATGAACGCTTAATTAATTCAAAATTGAAAGTTGCCATCGATCTTTACTCTTAAAGAAAAATTGCATTTCTAGGAATATTTATGGATCGTAGTGGATGGACTATCAATGTCTGACTCCAGCGACGCAGAAGGTTTAACGAGTCATTCAGAGGATTAACCCACTGCTTGTTCAGTCATTGATCTTTTATTGGTGCTTTGCTTCATCACGAGCAGTCAGAGGTGCAGGGAGGCAGGCCAGGAAGATGTATACCATAGTTTTGGGAGATTGTGGCCAAGGTCCAGGATGCTTTAATGTTAGATGCAGAGGAATCAATCATAAGGGACTGAGCCCTGTTGCCCAGAAGTTCTGGTGTGGGTCTTAAAAGGAGCCTAGTGACTATATCCAACAGACTTCCTCAGGAGTCAGTGCTGCTGTCTGCAGATCACACAGTATCCCTGACCCAGCAAGACTAGAAGAAAGGGCTTTGGATACAAATCGGCAGAGTTGAAAGGTAGGAGAGGAAGGCTAGAGCTTCTGGTAGATCATTAGCAACGTGTACATCAGCTTCAAGAGGGGAGATGGATGATTGCTGGCATAGATGGGCAGATCATGGTGTGGAGCCCAGAAGAAAATCCCAGAACAAATAGATGGAGACATCCCAGTATGGCCCCAGTGTAGGTCCGTGTAGAATGAAGACACATCTTGTGTGCTGGGTTTAGAATAGGATACTGACTTAGCAGGGACAGGAAGCAAGTATTCCATGTATCAGGCTCATTTGTCTGTTTGTTAAGCACAAAATAAGGCAGTGACACGTAAGGGATTTCAGAACAGACAAGACAAATTTGTGTTTTAAGCACTGAGCTCTGGGCAGGATAGGTTGGATCAGGCTGGAGGCCGAGAGAACGTTGGGTTGGGAGACTAATGCAGCTCGGAAATGCTTAAAAAGATGCAGATTATAGAAGTGGAGAGGGGAGATCCCCAGAGTATGGTTGAGTTTTGAAATACCCCATCTTAAAGGGTCTTAGCAAAGATGGTGAAACCTCTCACCTTTCTCTTGATTCTTAGGGAGTTTTGTCTGACCTAAGTAATTGTGTTATAGAAACCCTTCAAGATTCTCCCCTTGCTTTCTTTTTTTTCTTTTTTTTTTTTTTTTGGTTTTTCGAGACAGGGTTTCTCTGTGGCTGTGGAGCCTGTCCTGGAACTAGCTCTGTAGACCAGGCTGGTCTCGAACTCACAGAGATCTGCCTGCCTCTGCCTCCCGAGTGCTGGGATTAAAGGCGTGTGCCACCATCGCCCGGCTTCCCCTTGCTTTCTTTAAAGAATAAGCTAAAATAAAATGTAGACACGGTGTACTGGCTAATGGCTCAGCCTGGACTGGCTAATGCCAGCTACTTTTAAACCTTGGTTCAATCTGCATGGGACCCGAAGCAAGTTGCTCTGCCTCTGAACCTCCCATCTCTGCAGGGAAGTGATGAAAGAGTTAGGTGACAACAGTTAATATTCCAGAACACTTGTGACAATGCTTGGTGAACAGAAAATGCGCCTATAAATGCTAAGCAGAACAGAGATGGAGAGTCACCAAGTAAACTATAAACGTTCCTCGCCTGAGCATATGTACTTTCAGCTTACACATTCCTATAGCAAGCTGTCCATGGAGACAGGGGGAGAAGGCCTTGGTGCTGTTCTTTTACGTCCTCACACTCAATAGCCATCTAGTTTGTAAAGCTACAAAGGCCTGTATTGTTGAGGAATTGTCATACTTTAATTAGAATTCTAATAAGAGCTTTAATTTTCTCATGTTAATGAGATACAGAAATGATTTATTATGGTGTGGATGTTTCTGGCACATCAGATGCCTTCACTGCAGGATTTTTCAGATGACTGTAAAAACTGGAGGAGGATGCATTAAAGGATTCTCCAGACATTTTTCCAACAGAAGTCCATCATTTTGAAGGTTTTTTTTTAAAAAAAAATCTATTAATTTCAATGTTAAAAATAACTTCTTATTGTATGGTGGTCTTAGGTGATTTAGGATGTACCTCCTGCAAATATTTTATGATTAAAACTAGTTTTAGCATCGAAGTGGTTGTTGGCAGCAAGTGTGACCTGTACTCTGAGTTATGTGAATTGTATGGGGACTGTTTGAATGGTGGGTTACGTTTTAGGTTAACCCTGGTGTCCTAGTGGTACTGGTGCTTCTAACCTGGCCCCACAGTTGTTGGCAATCACCTCTGCCTTGCCTGGGAGTGCCTCCATCCTTCTACATCTCAGCTGACCCTCAGCCAGTGCCAGGACCTCTTTCCCAGGGGCACTAAGATCTGAAAGTGAATCCCTCTCCTCCTTTTGTGCCTTGAGGTTAGATTCTCTGCTCTTTTGTAGCAGAATCCTCTAAGGAATTCATTCTACAGAGATTTGCATTAGTTGGTGGAAAGGGTTTCTGATTTCTGGGGTACTGAGAGGAGTAGTCAGAATTCCAAAGCTCCTGGCAAGCTGAGAGGGGCCTGTGTGTGCCGAGGCAGCTCTGTTTTCTTTCTCATCCTCTTGCAGTCCACCGGGCTCATTCTCGTGGCCCAAGAAAATGAGACACAACAACAAGAAGCGTGCCTGATATTTCAAAACGTGGCTCACAACCTGTCCTTCCTCATCCAGCATTTCACTGGTCAGAGCTGGTCACATGGCCATTCAGATGCACATGGGGAACTAAACACCTTACCCCTTACTGAGGAATACCTCAGAGAGAGACCAGGGTTGTGAATTAAGAACAGGCTGACTTGTTGGGCCATGGGGATAGTCACCAAGACACAGCATTTGACCTAGGTCATAAGCCTATCAGTGGATTTGACAGTCCTTCTGGTCCCAGAACTAGTAGCCACACAGAATTAACCTACACAGACATTATTTGCACTAAAATTTTCAGTAATGAAGAACTGAGAGGGGAAAGGTGACGTTTCCACCACACTCATGGCATCGGTTCCCCAAATCCCAGTGTGGCGTGTTTTCCTCTACATGGCTAAGAAGAGATTCTTCTCGGTCCTTGCCCTCCAGGTGAAGTTTTCCACAGTCAGATCCCTGTTTTCCCTGGAGTTGATGCACACTTTAGAGGTATTAGTTTTTTCTAGTCAGCGCTTCACTTTCAAGTGTGGCCCTATTGACCTCACTGTTCAGTCTTATTCAAGAAGCCAGACCCTAGCAAAGCAACGCGTTGTGAAGACAAATAGTTGTTTGTGTTTCTGTCCATTTTTATTTACAGCATTGTTCCCCGAAGACCTTAGATGGTCCCTGGTCTTCATCCAGGTACAGGATGACAGGAACACACTGAGTTCTGACTCCGAGGGTCGGAATTGGAAAGACATTGTGTTTCAGTAGGGTAAAAGGTTGGCATGGGAAGAGAGATGTTAGGGACTCTAGTGGCCAAGAAACCTTGCATTGCTACTTATCTAGGGCTTCTTGCACTCATTTCTTGATTTCCTGAGGATGCCCTTCCTGACCCACAATGTCCAACAAGGAATGCTCAGTGGTTAGGTGTCTAGGGTCATATTCAACACCAGAATGTAACAATGATAATACAGTTAAAGTTTGTTCGTGTTTAATTAGGGCTGTTGTTCTTGGTTAGAAGTCCATGACTGTAGGTGTTATTTAGGTTGGTAATAGCATTTGGTGTGAATGAGAACCACATAGCCAGTGACTTCCTAACGTTATTCACTGGTGACAGAAAATCTGGGGCTGAGGTGAACACCTTCCAGGTTGAACTTCTTCCTAGTTGTAGAATGTTAAAACTCCTGTCTCATATTCCCCTAGTTTTCTACACAGGAAGAAAATGTATCCCTATAAAGACAATGCCTCCAAAAAGTCTAGTCAAGCAGAGGAAGCTACATCTATTGTCATAGATACTATTAATTAATTAATTAATTTATTTATTTATTTATTATTTGAAGGCAGGATCTCACTATGTAACTCTTACTGTCCTGGAACTCACTATGTAGGTCAGCCTGCCTCTGCCTCCTGAGTGCTAGTATTAAAGGCATGCACCCCCTATACCAGGCTCTAATGGGTATGCTAATATTCCAATATGCAAATAAATTAGATGCACAAGAAAGCTACTTAAGGGTGATTGATTTGTTTAATCACTTGTTTTCTCTCTGTTCTTGAATGTTGCAGTTTTGAGGCAGGATACCCAAGAACAGTGCAGATGAACCAAGCTGTTCTGCAGAGCTCAGAAGAAATGCCACTTTTCCAGGGAAACGATGACTGGTTCCATGTATTCAAGTCATCCATAGAAGCGACTTTCTTTGGTCCCTGATGCAGCAAGGTTCCAAAAATGAGTAGGTATATCTCTAGGATACTAATGCAAAGTGCAGATCAGAAAAAGTGAAAAGGAGCAGAAAAGTGGAAGTGGGGAAGAGGTCAGATGGCATGGCACACAGATTCCTCCAAGCTGAGAAGCCCTTGGAAGCATGAAAGAAAAGGCTCGGCCTCCTATGGGGGCAGGGAGGTAGGGGTATGGCATAGTGCCCTGCTCTGAAGCTTAGCAGAAGTGGCTCTATTAGGTCTTCTTGTCCTGGCACCCGGATCCTGTAAGAATTTTTTTGTGGATTTGCCAAGTCTTTTGCTTAGAGATATATGAATGACCTATTCAGGACTTGCTTGGTGTTTTTCACCTTCGGGGCTTCCAAAGGGAGCATAAAGTGCAGGTCAGGCCCCTGACCCATTCAGGGGCAAGAAATCAGGCAAAGAATAAGGTAATTTCGGACAAGTTCCAACAACACTGCCCTGAAGACGTGTTGAGGCTGAAAAAGTACGTGCGCTTCAACATTCAACAGGAAGAGTCAGGTCTTGCCCCTGACAGCCTCCAACAAACCCTGAGGCCAAAAGATCCGAGAACTGTCCTTACTGCCTGCACACACTCTGCCCCAGGCTGAGTGAAGTCAGCCTCACTCAGGAAGCCAGAGGTCCTTTTGTGTCCCCACATCTTCTATTATTTTCCTTCTTGCCTCGGTGATTTCATCTCAAGCCACCTCTGACCCCCAGCTCTGGTTCTTGAGTTGGCCAGGTGATGCCACATCCTGCTTGAGCCTCACCTTATGCCTCAGCAAGGACTGAGGAGGAGGGAAAATGTAGAAAAGCATTAATACCTAGCTGAAAGCCAAGTGGCTTCTCTAGAGGTAGAAGACTGGAAGGGTGGTGTGGGTGGTAAAGCCTTTGGTGGCCCTGTGGGTACAGTAGTAGAAATTAGGGTGTAGGGTATGAATGTCACCAGATCCCTACCGAGTGGCTTCCTACAGCCTGAATAAATAGAATTGGTTAGGTTCTGGGTTTTGACATATGACTTCCATTTACATGAAGTACAGGTAGTCTTCCAGTCTCCTGCCTCGGTGCTCTGATTGGGCAGACATCTTACTGTGTGCTGGCAGGACACAGTTCTCATTGGTCATTATTAGAGGTTATCTTGTCAACATGCCTGACTGTGAACAAGCTGTCAGAATCAATTGGAGTCTCTTGTTAGGGAACGCTATTTGACCATTTCCTGCTGATCTGCCATTTTGTGCTAACTGCCAAAGTGTATGTTAAATTGATGTCACCATTCCCATTTCCTCCCCAAGCACTTTCCTTTCTGGTTAACAGTGAGAACATTTGTGCAGTCATTGGTGGACCTGAGGAAACCAACGCAAATTGTGAAACCTATAATGGGTGAATGTTTCCATTATCTAGAGATAGCCACCAAGAGAGCCCATTTCCATCGTTTAGGATGAGAGAACCGTGGGTCTCCTTCAGGTAGCAAGACAAAGGATGTGGAAACATAATATGAACTAATTGCTTCCAGTGCAGAGGAAGATTCTATTCAAGCCTTATGCGTCCCCACCAAACAAAGCAAATGGAAGCAAAGGTTTATAACAGGCCAAACTTCTGGAAGAGGACATGGGCTTCACTGTAAAATCTATCATTGCATGTTTGGAAATTTCCATTCTAAAAATTCTTTAAAACTGAGGTAGGCATAGAACCTCAGAGCTACTTCCTAGGTGGAAGTGACTTAACCCTTCCACTTAATTTGTGATTCTAATAGGACCCTCTCTAAACACTTAGGCTGAAGACGTAATCGCAAAGGGAACCTGGCTTGTTTTATACTCTCGTTTGAACAAAGGGCCTCTGTGGTCAACTCCACTGTGGCATTGTGTGACATAGACTCAGTTTTCCTGCTCCTGAATTTTAAAGCTTAAATCATATATCTTCCTAAACGTATGGACTGGTACTTCTGCTCAGCTGCTTAAATGAGGGCTCCCAGTTCATAAAATTCCTAATTAAATAGACAGGCATTCTAAATTCTTGATCTTTGTTAATCATATTTAGGAGAAGCCTGGAAGTTTAGATCATGACTTCATTAGGGCATTCACACAGTTCCCCTGATGGCAACATAATCTAATTTTAGCAAATTTTAATTGCCAGTGCAGCAAGGGTTTATGAGCATTGGAGATGAGTCTCAGATACTCTGGTTTTTGAATGCAGTGCTCTGTGCCTTCCAGCACAGACTCTGTTTAGCCGTACCTCACAGTTACAGTGCTCAGGACAGTCATCCAAATGCCTATCTGTATACTATATGTGTAAATATTATGAGTTCCAAATTGAAGCTTACAAACTACTCTATCAGATATGTCCTGCTGTCTTAGTCAAGTTAATAAAACTGCAGAGCAAAATGATGCCCTATAATTCTACTTTGATAATTCTCTGGAACATCCTAGAAGCCAGGTCCAGGTTTCCAATTCCTGGCCCCCAGTGCTCTGCACCTGGGAATGTGGTTAAGGGATACTGGGCCCATGTGCTGAGCTCACAGCCTTTCTGTTTCCACCCCTGGTTTTAAAGGTATTTCTTTACTTATGCATGGTTTTCACTACCCATATATTCGAATTGATCCACTGTAGCCCAATACCCAAGAATTGTCTTCAGGGCTGGTGTGAGAACATCCTGGAGGTATGGTCTGTGCATAGGAGGAAGGGAACTTGATGCCATTGGGACGAAAAAAGCTGGCTCTACATACTACACCTTTAAGAGGTTGAAGTGTAGGTTCTAGGTGATCATGTTCCCCTGATTAAGGGGTCAGGGGCACCCTGAGGAAAATAATCTTACCTTCTCCTTTGCTACCTTAAATCAATGGTTCACAACCTTTCTAATGTTGTGGCCCATTATTACAGCGCCTTATGTTGTGTGACCCCCAACCATAAAATTATTTCCATGTTACTTTATAACTGTAATTTCGCTAGTGTTATGATTTGTAACATAAAAATGATATGTGACCTCCAAAGGGATCACAACCCACAGTTTGAGAGCCACTCCCCTAAATGATGGAGTGTCCAGCAAGCTTATAATTGAGTCCTGTAACCTAATTCTCTTACTTTATGCCTAATAATTTTTTATGGTTTTATAGCCCTTGTATGGGTCTCATTTAATAAATACACATCTATCCTGGTACCAGGCTATGATAGATAATTTCATATATCAACTTGACAAGATTAAGGGACACCAGATACCTGACAAAACATTTTTTCTAGGTATGTCTGTTAGAATGTGTCTGGAATGTCTTATCAGTGATGCCATGGATCAAATGATCAAAAACAAAACAAACAAAAAAAGCAACCCTCCACCCATTCACCCTCACTAACGCTGCTCATTTACTATACTGAAAGCTCTAAAAGGAAAAGGGGGAAGGAAGGGCAAAATCTGTTTTCTTGAACTAAGATACCCAATTCTTCTGCTCTTGGAGCCATAGTCATCCCCACCCCCACTGTCCTCAGGCCTTCTCACTGTGCACATGTGGTATTTATACCAAAGCCCCATGTTCTTAGCCTGAAGATCTGGACTGAATTATCCCAATGGCTTTCTTGGACTTCAGCTTGCACATGGGGCATTCTAAGACTTTTGATCTCTAATATTACATGGTTCAATTCAATATTAAACCCTCCTGTTAGGGCTGGAGAGATGGCTCACTGGTTAAGAGCACTGACTGTTCTTCCAAAGGACTTGGGTTCAATTCCCAGCATCCATATGGCACCTCATAACTAACTGTCTGTATCTCCAAGATCTGACACTGTCACACAGACTTACATGCAGGCAAAAACATCAATGCACACAAAATAAAAATAATTAAAAGAAACTGTTCTATTTATCTGTAAAACAGTGTCTAATGCACAGAGATATGGTAGTGGACAAGACAGACAAAAATCTGTTTTTCATAGAACTTACTTTTGTGTGTGTGTGTGTGTGTGTGTGTGTGTGTGAGAGAGAGAGAGAGAGAGAGAGAGAGGAATAAGATGTGACAGTTTTAAACTTGATCCTCAATTATTTGCTTCTCTGTCAATATGAAGTAGACCAATGCCTACTCCTTTGAACTTTGCTGGTTTATAGTATCCAGCAGAAGTGATGGTGACACACTGTGACTTTGAAGGCTGTATCAAAGGTCATGATCACACTTGACCTCAAACACTTCTGGAGCAAATAATGGGGTAGACAACTACCCACGAGATGAGACCGTTGTATATGTTGTGGTCCCATGTATTCTCATCAGCTTACCAAGCTCAGTTCCTCTTTTGTTGCAGTAACAAGACATGGAATGGGAAGACGGATTGAAAGTGGGTCCTCTAGACCCAGATGTCCCTGCCTTAGCCATTCAAGTTACTTTCTAGGTGCATTATCAGATATTAGGAAACGGAGATCATCACGTATCTTCATCCAGTACTAATTCACAGAACTGTGAGCATAATGAAGACATCACCATTCATGACACAAAGTTTTTTGACATGCTGAATAATATCCTCTACTTTTATGCCGAACTCAGTCCTGTGATTCAAGTTTGTGTGTTCAGATGCCTTTTGACACTTCATCTGAGTGTCCAGATGGTCATTTCACAATCTATTTCCAAGGGGATTATTGATTACTTCTTCTCTCAGCCAAACAAAAGAAACCATCACCAATAGCAGCACAGATTTTACCTGCTTCTGCATAGACTCTAAGTAAATGTCATGACTCCAGATCTAGCTGCAAAACGCTTTGTTTTTCATCACTGCCCCGATCTCATCTATTAGTAAATCCTTCTGTTTCAGTATTGAAAATAGATCTGCAATCTGTGCATTTCTCCACTTCTCCTCTCCCTGCATTATCTATTAGCGGAAACAGCTCTCCTGGTATCCAGATAGGCGTTCCCGGCAGCACCTGAGAGTGTACACCAGGATCATCAGGTCAGGACAGTGCAGAACAGTGGATGCGTGCATGTGGAATTGCTTCATATTTCCCCAGCTTTCTAGTAGTAACAGGTGTTATGCATGAAACTAGAAAAACTAAAAGGGCAAACCTGTGATCAAATATGAAATATATATTTCTAGGAAATGGAAATGGAGTCATATGCATACAGACACACACACACTTCATTTTAGCGTGTGTTTCCTCTAGCCTCAATATTGTGTTGCCATTTCCATGTTGTAATGACTTATGGGAAATGGCAGTCTGCAGTTATGACAACACAATAAGCACTATATAGCAGGTAGCCCTATACGTGACAATGGAAACGACACTATTGGCATTCCCTTATGGATAGAGAGAAGGGTGACTCAGCCCATCACCTGCAGATTCTAGTTACCATCCTGTCCTGCCCAGTTAAGCATAATCTTAGGAATGCGGGAGTGTGTAAGAGAGTGAAATCTGGCTGAATTTGGGACCTGTCAGCAGTGCTGCTGCTTGGGAGTCACCCGTGTTTCTGTGAGGAGGCCAGGAGGCTCCTTATTTGCCAGGCTGAGCTCGATGGACTTCTTTAATCTTCCGGTTCCTTCTCTGCTTGATGTGATGCCACAGCCTTGCATGGCTACAAGGGTCCTGGAGCCCTGACTAGAGGCAGTGAGAGAATAAAGAAAGTACAGATACCCAGAAACACGGACATAGAAAATCTGGGATCAGGTGGATGGGGTTCTCTGATGGAGAAGCCACAAAACCCCAGAAACTCAGCAAGTGTTTTATATTCCGTTGGCCAGGGAGGTGGGGTTATTGCAAAAATCTGAGGTAGGAGTCAGGATTTACAGTATACAGCTGGATCAAGGAGGGAGGTTTAGCTAATCTCAATGGGAGCATTCTCTGTACTGTCTTCAGGCACTAAATATCTGCCAGGTTGAGGGGACTGAGGAAAGAGCAGTGACATTTCCAGCACACAGTATCAACACTGGCACTCAGCTGGAGCAAGGTTTTCCCAGGTCTGTCTCCGGGCAACAGTACACACACACACTCAGGACTTCATACATCCAAGGACTCCTTTTCTTCCCATAGGGTGGATAGATGCTTTTTTTTTTAAAACTGTCCTTTTTAGGAAAGTAAATCAACAAGAACACACAGATACACACACACACACACACATAGACGTGCACACAGAGATACACAGATACAGACATACACAAACAGACACACGCGTGAGGAAATATTTCTTTCATTTGACTAGTGAGATGGCATTAGAGCTCAAAGAAGAAATTGGGCACAGACAGAATTTGGCCATTTGAGGGGCTTTGGGAGGACAGAACTGTGACTACCAATGGAGCAGTATCATCAGAAAGAAGAGCCCAGTAAGGGCTATCGAGAAATAGCCATGTGAGTTGATGAGGCAAGAGAGGCAACTGTGGCTGACAGACAAATCACCAAGAGCTTAGCATTGCGACACTAGCTTCTAACAAAGCTGGTGGGTGCCTGAGAGATGAAGGAAAGGGAAGGAAGGTTGGAATTCTGTCATTTGAGTGTGATAGACACCGAGTCTGTAGACTTCAGAACAAGGTGTCACAGTAGTAGCCTCTAATTAAAAAAACCTATTAAGGTCTGGCACATATTCAAGTAATGTTGGAGACTGATAGAGAAAACACAAAGTCCTGGTGTGTTACTTACAGATCTAGATCTACAAGGTATTCTAGCAGCCCGCTCCCCCAAATGGTCTGCAGGGGATGAATCCCATGTCATTGGGCTCATGCTATGTGGTTTCCTGCACAATGAATTGTCTGACTTGTGAAATTGATAGGATATCATTTGATAATTGTGTGTTTCTTTAACAATTGTCAGAAAAAGATATCGTAACTTGTGATTTGCATTTTTGGGTCATTCATATTTATGGAAAGCCAGCAACCATCTTCACAAAAGGACTAAGGTAATTTTCCTGGGAAAAGATGCAAGTAGTGTGGAACTGAGACCACTGTGACCTCTGCCAACACCAACAAGTGCATGAGGCAAGGTAAGACGTCCAGGAATTGGGAGAGAAGACAGATTCTCAAAGACACAGTGTACCGGTCTGAAATGCTAATATTTTGATGAACAATCCTTAAACTGCTTATTGCTGCTTAGTTAAAATTAAACCAAACTAGCAGGTCAGGTGCCTAAAGTAACTTTAGAGCTGGAGAGTTAACCAACTACAGTAAATCAAACTAGCTGTACCATCCTAACTCAGAGCCAAATGAAACTGAAAGATAAATTCATGGTAATAGATATATTGCAGACATTCACTTGGAGTTTGTGGCCCCACAGAACTCTTGATTGAGTACAAAGTTTAGGCCAAGAGTAATAGAGTGCGTTTGACTATTCCTTCCATGGGTGCTTGGAGGAATAAAGCCCAGTTTGCATGTCCAAGGCTGAAGTCATCCAGGAAAGTATGCAGCCTTAATGTCCACTTCAGTGAAGGGTTCTGTGTCTATGAGGACTATTGCAACTAGCTCTAGTTTCTTTTCCCTGACCTAAACTGCCTTGCTGACTGTACATTATTCTAACCTCTTGTATTCTCCTTTCATTAAAGCTTGCTTAACCTTCCTTCTCCACTCTATCTCTGATTCCTTATCTGCAACAGTGCTCTGGAGGAAATATCAGGCACCTTAGGGTACCGAAGGACTAAGGTGACTTTCTAGGTAGCAGGTCACAAGGTTTGGTACCAGCCTTTGGGTGAGTCATCTTAGAAACAGGTTTTTCTATCCTAGTCAGACCTTCTGCTGACACCCTGAGAGACCCCCAAAGAACTTCCCTGCTAAGGCTGATCTGGATTTGTGACCCATATCAATTGTATGGTTAATAAATGTGTAGGTTTTAAGACCCTGAACATTAAGGCAATCTGCAGTGCAGCTGGGGGGCAACCAATTCAGACTTTTGTACCCAAGATAAACTCAGACAGGGTGTGTCGTCTCCCACATATATGGGCTCTATATTTTTATTGGTTTAAATCCCACTAGGCTGAGATGAGTGAGTTCTGCTTCATGTGACTATAACAGGCTAGCCTATGCACATAATATGGTGACTGGAATCCAAGGGAAAAAAAAAGTAGAGGCTTCTTAAGCCTCTACTTGTATCAAATGTATTGTTGCTCCATTGTCCTAAAGAAAAGACCAAATGCGGTCACTTGGTAAGGTAAAGATATACAAGGGCATGGCAAGGACAGTTGTGACACTGTGGGGCCATTGATATTGGTACTGCATGTCATAGAGAAATGTTTAGACTGGCAAAACATTTATGTGATTTCCATAGCTGGTTAATCCAATATTTTTACTTGTTAATTTTTAAAATTTGTTTTTATGCATATTCTCATTTTTTTCTGCATGTATGTCTATGTACCTTATGCATGAGTTGTTTGCAGAGCTTGGAAGAGAATATTGGGGCCACTGGAACTGGGGTTACAGACAGTTCCACCATGTGCATTCTGGGAATTCAACCCAGCTCCTCTGGAAAAGGAGCCAGTGCGTTAACTGCTGAGCCATCTCCCCATCTTCAATTTCCTTCATTTTTAATGAGCAAGTCTACGAACATACATATAATTTTTAAAGTTAAGGCCTTTACAGTGTATCAGGTCAATATTCATATCAAAATCCCTTGGTTTTATTTTCTTCCTAAGCTCTCCATAAGTTTTGATGTGCTATCTGGTAATAAAATCTGACTACTTAACCAATATAATTTTTTTAATTCTATTAAATTTTTATTTTAGAGCATAATTAATCTCTCCAACACACACATTCCTTCCGGCTTTGCTTCTCAGAGCAGCGCTGAGAAACAAAAAAGAAAATTACTTGCTACCAGAACCCCATGATTATTTCTTCCTGTACTCGGAGGTGACACTATTTTCCTTCGGTCACCAGTCAATGTCTGCCCTTTGAAGTGGAGCACTCAGTAGTAGTGACTTCATACTGAGTGGTGCTTTTACAACACTTTATACCTATTGGGATAGAATGAATTTAATGTGTAGTCTTGTGCTTCTATTTCTATTTAATTGTTTTAAAATTATCTGAAATCCTTTTCCAGTGTGTTTAAAGAAAAAGCTAAGAGTGCATCAATACCGAGAAACAAACTGAAGCATCACTTGGCAGTGTTTCCAAATAAAGTTGACTAGAGCTTTCTTTGCATTGCTAGGCATTGCAGGAAGATTCTCGGATACAGAACCTTCCAGAGAAAAGTATTGTGTGTGTTACTGGCCTTGTATGCCATTGTATGCTTATAGGAAATATGGCAGATTTCTTCTTTGAAGGCTTTATGAGCTCAAAATACATGGGATTTGGCATGTTTTCATGTGGATTATAGAAACTGTCATTATCTAAAAAAAAAAATGGTTCCAATAGATTGGATGAGAATTTTCAGTAACTTGCACCTTAGAACAGCCAGTGATTGGCAGTTTTGTTGAGGCAAACATTTCCTCTGAGATTTTTGTGATGTTAAGTTTTGGGTTCGAGTCCCTCAGTCCAGTGGAGCTCTTCAGGCATATTCATCTTATTCTTTCTTCATACACTTGGGAACCCTGGTGAAGCAATGATGGAGGACATATTGTGTGCTTTCAACGATTGCGTCATCTCCTCTCCCCACATTTCTCCCACATTCTGCTGAGTATTCCTCACTGCTCTTAAGGTTTCCATTTCTGCTTCTGTGTTACATCTCCTGGTAAATATGAAGTGAATCAGCTTCAATGTCGAAATAGTTTCAGAAGATCCTATGATTTAACACACAGTCAATACTATCTAAGACAACCTATGAATCAGTTACCTGTTGCCGTATAACAAACTATCACAGTACTCAGATATCTTAAACCAGTGGTTCTCAACCTTCCTAAAACTGTGACCCTTTTATACAGTTCCTCATGTTGTGGTGACCCCCCCCAACCATAGAATTATTTCATTACTACCTTATAACTGTGATTTTGCTACTATTATGGAAATACAAATATCTGATGTACAGAATATCTGATATGAGACCTGAAAGTTGAGAACCCCTCTTTTAAAACAGTAACAGTTTGATATAAATCAGCTCTAGAGTGGTTTATGCAGCTCTTCTCAGCTGACCTTGCCTGTGGATCTGTAGCCTGTTGTCCAGGAAGGACTCTTGTGTTGGAGGAGGCTTGGCTCTCTGTAGGTTGGTCTGGGTTGGACCCAGTTGATGTGACTTATCTCTGTTCCGTGTCATCTCTCACTCCCCATCCGGATAGCTAGGGTTTGTCCTCATGTGTGAGGCAGAACTTCAAGACAGTGACTATGTTCAACTCAGAACAAGCGTTTTATCACTTCTACCTTACCCTGCTGGCTAATGTAAGCTGTAAGACCAGAAAACTTCCAGAAGAAAGGAAAGATGCTGCACTTCATGCTGAGAGAAACCAGAAGTTCATATTATAAAGGTTATGATTTCATATTGGGGTTAGCAATTGGAGCCATATTTGTAAACAGTCTACAGAGTCAGGATAAGTGTCAAGATGAAGGTTGACTTCCTTTGTCTCACTGCTGGATACAAAGAAAGTTGATGGGAACACTCTGAGATGCTGGCAGCTTCCTTAGTATTATGAGGGAAGCCAACCCAAGGACCAAGCGAACACCCAGTGAGAAATAAAACAAGAATCACAAGAGGAAAGTACCATAGCTCTCCCGATATCGTGGACCTCCGAGTGTCAGCCAACAACCAGCATTTCCCTTGGATCTTACAGATACACCAGTAAATTCTGTCACTATCCAAGCCTGTGTGACTGGTGTTTTATCTTTGGAACATGGACACACAAATAGCCCTGTAATTCAGTGAAATGCCTTCTCACCCAGGAAAACCAAAGATCTTCTGTGGAAGTAAAGAGAGTGTGAAGAACTGCAGAAGGCAGTGACCAGTGAAATAGTCAGTCTCAGGACTCAAGAGCAAGAGATCTTATTACACAGAAGCTCGTGTCTGTGAATCTAATCCTGCATTTATAGAATATCTAACAGTCTGAAAGGGTCACTTAAATTTTCAGATATAATTTACTGTCTCTTACGGGAGAAATTACATGTTTCAGTAGACAGTTACTCAGGATCTTTTTAATTTATGGCTTCTGAAATGTTCCTTCCGTTTATTTTCTCCTTCTTCCTGCCAGTCTGGATTTTTGTTGAGTGTATATTTACATCCAGACGTGTTGTTGGTATCCTGAGTGTGCTTTCCATGAACTTATACAATCCTTTAAGATTCTAAAACACTTTTTAATAAGAACTAAACTCTCTCTCTCTCTCTCTCTCTCTCTCTCTCTCTCTCTCTCTCTCACACACACACACACACACACACAAGCATAATTTTTGTAGTTAAATTTTTCATTTGTTATGAGACAGCTCTGGGTAGCCAGGAACCTGAATGTTGACTAAGTTGTTCTCAAACACAAAGATCTGTCTGCATCTGCCTCTTGAATGCTGGAATTAACAGTGTGTGCCATTACATTCAGCCCTGGTAGTCAAATTTTGCATGCTGTAGATTCGCAAAGAACAATGAAACACATCTTTGTGAAGTGTTGATGGCTTCCGTTAGCCACTCTTTATTAATTTTAGTCATAAGTAAATATACAAAGCTTCAACAACCAACAATAACATCAATAGTAGCAATAATATGACATGGCTAAGCTCTGAGGGTGAGGGAATCATTCTCACCCTACCCTAATGAGAAGTCAGACATGGATAGGAATAGAATGATTGAATGTGAAAAGTTATACACAATTTCAGATCGGCCCCTAAGTGTCAGGAAGCATACACAGGTTTTCACTGAGTTTGGATTAGGTCTAAAGAGGGTTGTAAATATTTTGAATATAAAGACTGAGATCAATGGATGTCTGCAAATTTCCATCTCAGCTCAATGATGTAAAAAGTTTTACTTAAGCAGAGCAACCATGTACATCCTTACATTGTACATTCGTGTTATATATATACATTGTGCAATATCAAAAGCACTGGTCATATAGGCTGTGATGTAAATGAATCTCCCTGCATTTGTATAGGCACTCTATACAATGTGACTGTGTGTGGTAACCACGCATTAAAACCTCTAGTGTTATTTGTTAAATGAGTTGTTACAAATGCTGTCTAATTTTATGAGCTCTGTGTATATCTAACTCTTCAGTCTTTTGTTCTAAGCTTGTGACGGTTTGAATAAGAAATGTCCCCAATATGCTCAAATATTTGAACACTTGATCCCCTGTTGGTAATGGCATTTGTGGGGGGTTTGTGGCCTTGCTGGAGGAAAAACACCATTGAGGGAGGCTGTGACAGTTCATAGCTTCACCCCATTTCCAGTTCTCTTTCCCTGTTTCGTGTTTGTGGTTTGAGATGTGAGCTCTCAGCTTCCCACTCCTGCTGCCCGCTGCCATACCCCCATCTCAATGTGGATTTCCTGTCTGGAAATCTAAGCCAAATAAACTCTTTCTTCATAATAATTGTTTTTGATATTGGATTTTTATCATGGCAACAGAAAAGTAACCTTACAAAGTGTTTTTTACTGAGAGAAAAAGTGGGCCTAGAGCCACTTAGTGACCGTTAGCTCCCCCTGCTCTTTTTTCTTTTTCTTTTTTTTTTTTTTTTGGGATTTTTCGAGACAGGGTTTCTCTGTGGCTTTGGAGCCTGTCCTGGAACTAGCTCTGTAGACCAGGCTGGTCTCGAACTCAGAGATCCGCCTGCCTCTGCCTCCCGAGTGCTGGGATTAAAGGCGTGCGCCACCACCGCCCGGCTCTTTTTTCTATCATGCCCCTCCCTGTGACTAGGGCTCACAGAAGCCAATCAGTTGTTGCTCAGGAGCTGTCGCTAGCGAAACATGCTACTTCTCTTCCCTGAGAAATGCTTTTTTCTTCGTCGTAGTGGCAGCCTGTCTACTGTCCACGTAGCAGCTCTATGGACGTCTTCACTGTAACTGAGTCTTCGCTGATGCCTTCCTCACGCTGTCAGCTCATAGGGAGCATCTGTGTTGTCCTCCAGTAAATATAATGATATATACTCTAGCCTGTTCTTTACTCTCCGTTCCACACTGTGCTGAAGGCCTTACTGTAGTCACTGTCTTTTCCAAGGTAGGTATAACATTTTCCCACATTTTAAAGACATTGAAATATTAAATGGGTTAAATCAGAACTAGCCTAGAACCTCAGCCACATTGTCTTCCACAAAACAAAACAAACAGATAAACAAACAAACAAACAAACAAACAAAAACCTCTCAGTCATATTGCAGGGGATTTCAGCAGAGCCACTTTGGACAAGGATACTAGGATATATAAGCATTGGAGCAGACTGTCGGTGTCTTTCTCTATAACCATAGTCTTTAACTGTGGAGTCTACAATAACTAAAGGGAATTGGGGTCTGTGTTACAGAGAAGGGGCAGAGGGAGCCCAGTGGTGCAGTGACACTCTCTCTTGTTGGCTGTTTCAACAAGAACAACCCTCAGCCAAACCATTACTTAATAAAATCACAACTATCTATGATGAGTGGCAATGATAGCTATATTACATTAATGTTCATATTGACTCTATGTTTGGCCATGTGATCTACACTGTCCAATAAGACAGTAGCAAATGGTAAATATGTTACTTTTGTGTTCCTCAACAAAATACCTGATCCATAGAAATGGCTCCCAGTTTTAGAGTTCTTTGTGCTGTTGTGAGGAAGACATGGTGGAGGTCATGGTGGGAGGCTTGTGGCAGAGTCTATCCCTTTATAGAACGCCAGGAAGCAGAGAGGGTGACAAGAACCAAAAACTAGGCTATACACCTCAAAGACCCCCCACTGTTGACTGACTTCTCCCAGATGGGACCCACCTCCTGGGGTTTCCACAGTTTTATAAAATAGTGCCAACTTGGGGACCAGTTCTTTGAAATATGAGTCTATGTAGGTAATTTCAAATCCAAGGTATAATAAGACACAAGCAGAAACCTAAAATTAACCTGTCAACATCTACTTCTGCTCTGCCATGCCTAGTATGAAGTAAGCCCCGGCCACCCTGATGGAAGAAATCTAAATGACAGGCAGCTAAAGGTCAAGTCACCCAGCTAAGGTCTTTCTTGTTGTTGGATTAACATCTGGAAGTATGAACGAGTTGCTGTCTAGATCAACTGGCCTGATTCTAGACACAGAACAGTTCATTCAACCCATAGCTTCATAGAAAATTGTAAGCAGCTCTTTGAAGCCTTGAAGCTTCTCAGTTTGTTATACAACGACAGATAACCTGTACAGTGACCATGGGTTGTTTCTGGATAACAGCTGTTGAAGCATCATCACCAAGTGGCCCTTGGATTCATGCTGATGGCAGCACAGATGTTCTGTGAGAACAAGCTGCAGCAGCTGGCACCATATGACCTTCAGATTGATTGAGGCCACCCACAGAGTTTATGCCATTACTGGGCCTGCTCATTGCTAAGGCTGTGTGCTATAGTTTAATGCATCCCTTTCAAAATTCCTGTGTTCAAACATAATCGCCAATGTGATAGCATTAAAAAGGAGACCATTAAAAACTTATTAGGTCATGAGGACTCCTCCCTCATTAGTGAAATTTTGGTCCTCATTAAAGATGTATTACTTACCCTTTGACCCTCTTGTCCTTCTGCCATGAGAACACATGTCATTGTTCCTCTCTGGAGGATGCAGCAACCAGATACTTTTTTTTTTTCAAAGCTCCAAGCAGTCTTCTGGATTTTCCAGTGCCTTGATCTTAGATTTCACAGCCTCCAGATTCACTTTAAAAAGCTATGATAGAAGATTAATACAGCTTTCACATTGCCTGTTGGGAGACTTGCTTTTGGAACTCTTAAGTCAACAAGCATGAAGGTAGGAGACATTAGACCACTCTAGAGGAACCCCAAGACACAGGGAGGTGTTTCAGTCAGCACTCAATGCACTTAATGTCACAGGTAACAGCAAAATTATCAGCAGGTGCCTTTAGGCAGCTCCAGCCCCAGACAATCAAGTCTGGCAGCCTAAAGCTGAAGTCCTGTTTTACTCTGGGGCCAGTTTTCTACTAGTGTGCCTTGTCCATGTTTTTAAATATCATTGTAGGGCAGTTTGTTGTGATGAAGTAGCAATGGAAACACCGTCTAACTATTTTCTGTTACTTCATACTGTCAGATTGCGTTGTCTGTTGATTGATTGACTTTCTCAAATCCTATCCTCCCTGTTAAAAATTAGGCTAGCTCTGCTACTGCACGTACGTACCCATATTGACCAAGACAGACATGACACATACCTGGTGGTCAATAAATATTTGTTGAATGAATAAAAGAATGGATGTTTACTCTATAGATTTAAAGTAAAAGTTTCTAGAAGAGTGCTTCTTTCTTTTCTCTTCGTCTTTGGGCCCTGGGCAACAAAACTGGGGTCTGTTTGTGTGAAATTGACTGTTTTTCATAATATGTGTGTGAGCTTTCCTGTCAAACATTCAATTGTTCAGCCAATAAACACCTGTCCCACATCACAAGCCAGCCTCTGTCAGTCTCACTGGGAGCCCTGCCTGGGAGATGAAATGACAATTAAAATATGGAGCATTGTAGATATAATGTAGCCACAGGACTGAGCCCCTTACAAGACAGAGACAGTGACAATGTCTACATAATATGGATTTTTTCAGGGTTCTTCTCAGAGCCCCAGATAAAACAAGTGTACCATAAGTATGTATTGACTTGCAAGCAAGTAAACATTTTTTTTTTTGAGTCAGACAGAAAGCAAAAAAGTATATGAGAAGAAAAGGGCAAGTAACTATGCAAAAGGGTGAGGGCTCCAATTAAATATCTAAGAGGCATGGGGTCCCAATCTGCTTACTGTAATCATAAGGAACTATCACAGAGCCCAGAATAAAGTGTTCAGGAACCTGGCACAAACACACCACTGTCTTTCGAAAGCAGGGCCATTAAAACACCATGAAAAAATAATGGCATCTCCCTCTGGTTTCTGCTTGAAGGTAGATTCATGCAATCTCAGCATTTTATCTTGGAAGCTCCCCTGAGATGGTACACTGGGGAAGCAATTTGTATCTCTTTTAACTAAGACAGGAAGCCTTGAAGTCTGTGGGTCATCCACTTCCCTCAGACTCCCCTGCAATTGCTGAGAAATGTGTCAGAGCTGAAGATTTTGTGGGCTGTTAACTGCATGTGATTTTTCCCCCTGCCATTTACATCAGAGGGAAATGAAAATCCTTGGGTTTTACAGCCCAGTTGGGATGCCGAGAATGTTCTTATATACAGTGTGTCTGAAATTAATTAAGATATGTAGACAGTTTATGTAGATGACCAAGAAAAAAGCATGCATTCCATTAATGTTTATTAAATAAATGAGAACAACTGAAAGATGGATGTTTGCTTTTTGAGGTCTTATGCATTTTGAACACATCCTCTCTCTGACCGCATTCTTTGGGCAGGGGGAGGATGGGAGGTTAGGTAGCTTTGCCAGTGCTACTTTGTAGAGGGAGAAAGTTAGTTTTAGAAAGTAACAAATAGCATAGAGAAGCAGGTTTATGCAAGTTCCCAATTCACTGAGTCCTTATTTGTAATGCTTTATTCAAGGGTATACTTTGGAAGCTTATATGGCCCTTTCTGAGTCCCCAAACATCACCATCAAAGAACTCAAAGATGGGACTGTTAAGATGGTTCAGCGGGTAGAAGCATTTGCTGAATAAGCCCAGTGACCTAGGTTATAGCTCCAAAATCCATATAAGTTAGATGGAAGGACAGAATTGACTCCACGAAGTGGCTCTTTCATCTATACATGCATGCCATGGCATGCACAATGCATCCATCTGTCATATACCACACACACACACACACACACACACACAAATAATGATAATGATTGGTTTAATGTAGAAGATGAGGAGGAGGCCCATCAGACACCAGGCAAAAAACAGATGGTTCTGTGCAGAGAATGGCTTTGGTAAAGCATGAAAATGATGTTGAAATAGCTGTCTTTGTCAACATATAATGATTTTTCTCTTGTGTTATGTACTCTTCACTAGTTTGAGAGTTCTTGTGTGTTTATATAACTTCTTCTGTAGGAAGCAGTACAATGGACTGAAAAGTCAAAGATGTTTACATAAAAGTCCTGTCTCATAGATCTCATGAGCTTCAGCTTTCTTGTCTGTCATTACAGGCTGTACCATCTGCATTGTAAAATTGATGTGATGGATAACTGATATGCTGTATGTGAAGTAACTTATACTTGGCCTGCCACATAATAAGGCAAATAAACCTTACTTGTCTGTCCTTCTATTTAAGCCACCGGGGAAGATCCTTGAAAGCAGAAATGTGGCACAGTGCCTCACAGATGAGAACTTCATAAATATTTATCAAAGGCATGGACAGATGAATAACCATAGGATGAAAGCGTATTAATCACTGTAAAGCTACCAGTAAAACCAAATGTAGTTCAGCAACTTTTTCAAATAGCATACTATTGATTGACCACCTTAGGATTCACAGTTGGGTCTTCCTATGAACAGATGATTTTTTACCAGCTGTCAATTTCTGGAATCAGGTTCTGTCGGTCCACCATCCCTAGGATGCCGGTATCTTTGTAGAGCAACAACAGCAGCATCTGTTTCTTCACTTCAGACTCACAGGAGCCAAAAGCCACCCATCCTTCCACTAAACCTCAACTGAAGAAACTTGATCACACAGTCACACCTGGAAGCAAGCGTGTCTCTCTCTCTCTCTCTCTCTCTCTCTCTCTCTCTCTCTCTGTGTGTGTGTGTGTGTGCATGTTAAATAACAGAGCTCCTGATCTGTCTGATCCAAAGACAATGACATAACATAAAACCAAGATCTGGTTGGTATTAGTATAAGGTCACCTGCCTGCCTCGCCCACCCTTCCCTCAGACTATCTGCTATCTACTGTGCCTAACAAATAACCTCAAAATGTAGATATTTAAAACAATAAATATGTGTATGTCTTATATGTCTGCCTTGGCCTCCCAGCAGTCCCAGAGGTCATCTGGAAGGCTGTGTGTGAGCTGCCTGCTCTAGAGGTAACCCAGATGGAGGCTCATTCTGTTCCATGTGGAGGCTCATCCTCCAGAAAACTAGCTAGCTCAGGGTTGGCCAAATGGTGATTGGACAATGAAGAGGGGAATAGGAAGCATGTTTGGTCTTTGAGGCTTATGGCTAGATCAACTACAACATCACTATTGCAATGTTCTAGTAATGGAAACAAGTCACAAGCTGGATACAGAGTCAAAGAACAGCGAACGAGATTGTGTTTCATAGTGCGAGAGTCTGCAAAGCTTATTGCAAAGCAGGAGAGAATGGAGGTGTATTTTTGCAGTCAGTGTATTACGTAGTGGGTGCCTCAAGCTACCTGGAGACCTAGTGACCCAGGTTGTCAGGCAGGAAAAGGAGACAGCATTGCACTCCTTATCATTTCTCAAGTCTTGACTAAGATCAGGTGTAGTGGATTTCTCAATCATTGTTTCAGTCTTTGTCAGGTGCAATGTGCCTATGTTGAGTTGGAGAGAAGACAAAGAAGGCTTTGTGGTCTGTGCTTTGAACCGCTTGCAGCCACATGCACCAGCAATGCCAGGGAAGGCAAAGCTGGGAGAGAATTATCATGAGTCACTAGATGGGCAAAGCTGTGAGACGTAAAGAGGAGAAAATGCAAGGGAGCAGCGGCAAAAACCCAGCCAGAACCTGACACACAGGGCCGTCTAGAGTCCATTCACTTCCTTCTTGAACTTCCTGAAGGCAGAAGCACTAGGATTTGAGGTTCCAGTACCATCAGTAGCTGGCTGCATGGATAACAGCTTGGACCCCTTTTTTCTTGCAGGTGAAATGGGTGGCTTCGGGATAGGCTTGAAGGCTGTAGATGCATCTGTTGACAACACCGGTCAGAGGAACTGGGGAAGAATGTAGAAAATCAGCCCCTAAAGACCTGGATGAGACATTAGCTTGTCATTTGGAACTCTCGTTTCGTAGAATTCTTCTTCCACCCTGCGCAGGCACTGTTTCTGATGCTGCCCTTGTTTCTAATCATCAGACCCTCATTGGCCTTGAAAGTTGTCACACACTGAATGCAAACTCCAAGGCACAGTCCCAGGAAAGTTAAGTCATTAGACCAACTGGTGAAGGTGGCTGGACTGTGTTCTGAGCACTATAGTTCCCCTTCTCGTGGGCTGGCCCTGCTTGTTCTCTGCTTGCCTGATGCTCTTTGCAAGGACTGTAAATTTTTATGCTGTAGCAAGGGGACAGCATTCTAGTTCCCCTGTCTCAGGAAATCAGAATGAGGCTGGGGAAGAAAAGGGAATATTTCATCAGCTAAGAGGAAATTTCAATTGATGTGCTTAATTAGGTCAGATACCCATTTTCCTCTGAGTCTCTCCTAGTTCTTTGAAGTCAAAGGACACGCTGGAGCGGGAGAGGGGAAAATCGTGGAAAGAGAATTGGAAAGAAGCAGCCTACACACGTAAAAACATTCCATTCGTCCTTTTAAAGGGTTGAATTCAAATACAGTTAGCTATCAACCATATCGACATAAAAATGCTTAAAATAAAATGTAGGGCAGCCCCCTGAAGGAGGGAAACCTTCAGTATGAAGAAGACTTTCCCAACTCGTTAAAAGCCACACTTCCATTCTCTCCCTGCAACACTGACAGAGTTTACAGTCAGTCCAAACACGCCTTCGCGATTTATTTAGGGGAAAGAGAAGATTCAGTATAGATTTGAAAGTTCCCGAGGAGGAAGCACCATGAGGTAGTAACTCGGTGGGTTTGAGCTGCAGTCTCTAAGACTGGTTCTCATAGTGGCTGGAGGATAACATCTTTGTCAGCTGGGATGATTGCCCTAGGACCTGTGCTATTCTGTGCAGTGGCCAGTGATGGACTCGAATCATCGTTACTCTGACTAGAGTTCCTATTTTTCCTGTGTGCGTCTGTGTATATTTATGTACGTGTATATATGTTTGATGGATGTTTGTATATGTGTCTGCATGAGTGTGTCCATGTATGGATACAGGTGGGTGGATGTTAGAGGTCAGATTTAGGTGTTCCTTTCCCGTTTCTCTTCATCTTAGCTTTTGAACCTCGAGCTCATGGGTTCAGCTAGGCTGCTTGGCTAGTATACCCCAGATAGCTGCCCCCTTTCTGCCTTCCCATTACAGGGGTTTCAGACACGCACCCCTGCAACCAACGTTTTTACATTTTTTACATAATTGCTGGGATCCAAACTCAGGACCTCTTGCTTACACAGCAAGCATTTTACTTACTGAGCCATTTCCCAAGAACTCAATTCTGACTCTACTGCATTTCAATGATTAAATTTACATTCCAGCAGCCTCATGCTGGTCGCTACCCAGTAGAAACTCGGAAGGTTCGGAAGGTTCTTAGCCTTCTGTGAATGTGGTTCTTTTAAATAGTCCTTAAAGTCAGAAACCTATATTCCATCCCTCTTTCAAACAAATGAAGAAACCATGTATGTTAGCTAAATCTGGCTCCAGAACAAACTGCCCTATGACACTGACTTAAAATAACAGTGATTTACTTAGCCCAAGATACTGCGGCTAACAAATTTAGGATGGGTGTAGCTGGACAGCTTTGCCCCTCTCTGCTAAATTGGTGCATTTGTGGGCAGATCCTGGTCAACTGAGAGCGGCCAGCATAGGGTGACCTCAGTAACATGCTTTATCCTCCCAGTGTGTGGATCTACCTCTGAAAGACTAGCCCAGCTCAGGATGACTGAGCAGGTTTCAACAAAGGGATCTTCCCTGTACCGGCCTCAGAGGCCAGCTTTGAGGCCAGGCAGTGTCACTTCTGTTACAGGCTGTTAATCAAAGCATGTTAAAAGGCTGGCTAAGAGGACAGTGTCAGAAAATGGAGCCCAGCATTTGAAGGGTCACACAGTGGAGTTCACTGCAGAGTGTGGCTGTAGGGAGAACTTGCACAATTGTGGACATTTTTTGTCCTCCGTCATTCTGAATGCCAAAAGATTAAGTCTGAGGAAAATGCAAAAACTTTTAAGACAACCCAAGCTCCATCTTGGAATCCTGGCTCTTGGTTTAGTCCTTGGATTCTCTGTATAAGGTGTGCTTTTCTTAGGTCTCAGGTTTCTTATCTACAGAAAGACAAAGATAATTTAACTTCCTCTACTTCTACTAGCTCCCAACTGGTGTTAAGTGTTGAACTTCTTGGCTCTCCTCAAGCAGGGAATCAGCAAGGGGGCAGAAATGGTTGGACAGATCTCTGTGAGCCCAGTCAAGTACTTGAAAGCTGTTTCCTTGGCAAAAGGCTCTTGAAATACCAGAAGAAATTGCTCAAAAGTAAAATAAAACAAAAGGCAAGTCTTTACAGTAGTGCTCAGCTTTTTGGAGGAAGGTTCATAAAAGATTGAATTTGGAAAGGATGGAGTGTTTTTCTTGTAGGCTTTTCTAATTTATAATCTAATCACTTCCTTTTCCTTTTGTAACTCTGATGTCCGAATGGAGTAATCTAAATATCCTTCTAGCCTCAGAATCCTGACAGTATTTTCACATTGATCTCCCGTCTGCCAAATCAAGCCTTGCAGATCTGTGAGCAGCACTGTCAATAAAATTCCTCTGCTAGAAAAGGACTGCTGTTTCTGCTTCCCATTTCCTAGGCCATGAATCTACAGGATGGCGTTCCTGCTGATAGAAGCGCCTCCAAGCAGCCAACTCACAACTGCCAGTGCAAATTTGCGTACTTTGCCAAATTGCTAGCTCACAAGTCTGTACTTGTGAAATAAACAGAAATGAGTATGAGGGGAAAAGATTTGGAGGGAAAGAGGCTGTGGGTGATACTCATAAAGTGATGATAAAGACAAGAGGAAGGAGGAAGAGTGGGGAAGGAAGGAGAAGGGCGGAAAATGGTGGAAGGCCAGGAGAGAGCAAAGAAAACTAGCATAGGGAGCAAGGAGAAGAGAAGGGCTACAGAGGGGAGAGTGAGAGAGGGAGGAAGGACATGAAGAGGAGCAGAAGCCAGTGTGTGTGTGGGGGGAGGGTAGGGAAAACAGGAGATGGAGTGAGTGATGGGGGAAAACAAGATCCCTGGAAATCAGGCTGAGTACCACAGCCAATCTTTGCAAACTGGGGTCTTCACTCTTTCATCTACACAAGCTTTCCTGAGGTAGTGGATTCTTAGGGGAGCTCAGTTGTTTTCAGTGATCGAACTGAATGGAAGTCAAGTGGAAAAATTCTTGGATTGGTGCCGGCCTCCTTGACTGTGTAACCACTGACCAGTGGATTCACATCTCTGTATGTTTGTCTTTTCACATTCAACACCATGTGAAGTTGTTGTTTGCTCTTAAGGTAAACCTTTTGGGACTAGGAAGTTCTTCTTTGTATGATTTTATTGTTTTGGGTTGGCATTGTTTATGTTTCTTGTTTTGTTTTTGTTTTTGAGATGGGGTCTTGCTATGGCACCCAGACTGGCCTAGAACTCATGAAACTCTTGCCTCCTAAGAGCTGAGATTATTGGTGTGCATTTATTTCCATGCCCTTCTTTGCGTGAAATTTTATTCTAAAAACAACAAAACAACAAAAATCCCAATATACATTGATCATAGATTATCAGATCTGCTCTGTGCTATTTGGAAACATCAGGGATAAACAATCTTTCTTAGATTAGCATGACTGAAATCAGGCCTTAAGATGAATGCCTTTGAGCAAATGATTTATTAGAAACAAGCTCTTAGAAGGAGTGGGAAAGACAGAATGTTGAGGTCTTAAGGTTGAACAAAAGGCCAATTGAAAAAAGCCCTAGGTTCAGCTTGACCTCTTGTTGTTTCTGGGAGATTAATTATCCACCAAAAATTATCTCCATCATATTAAAAGACAGGTTTTTATAATCTTGGCTAGAGGCAAGCCACTTCTACCTCTAAATACTGGAAAGGTCCAGGATTGGCCATAGGGGTCACCAGAGTAACCAATACCATTAAACTGAGGGGAAGCAGATAGAATATTAAGGGGTCTGTGGTGCAGGCAGTGTGTATCACAATTTAACAGGGAGCTCTTAAACTTAGGATCTAGGTAGGTAACTGGTCCACAGAAAGAGAAGTCATCCTAGACTGGTGAGACACCAGCCAGTCACAGGATAGCACGAGCATATCACAAGGACACACAGTGGGAGTCCACGGTTGGAAATGGCTGCTGTCACTGTGTACCTGATGCTCAGCACACAGTAGATATGTCATACAACACAAAGGAGGTTATGTGAACCCTGGGTCTAATTTTAGCCTGAAAACATCTCCAAGCAGAGTCTAGGTGCCGGTTTATCCCTGGGCTAAGGAGTGGCTTCCTTTAGTTTTTATTTTATTTTTCCCTTTCATGTGGGATTCCCCTCTGTATACTGTGAATATCATTGCTGAATAAAGAAACTGCCTTGGTCTGTTGATAGGGCAGGGTAGAGCTAGGCAGGGAAAACTAAACTGAATGTTGGGAGAAAGAAGGCAGAGTCGAGGAGAAGCCATTGAGCTGCTGCCAGAGACAGACACGGTGAAACATTGCCAGTAGGCCACAAGCCTCGTGGTAACGTACTAGATATATGAGTTAGCTAGCAATACACTTAAGTGATTGGCCAAGCAGTGATTTAAATAAATATAGTTTCTATGTGATTATTTTGGGAGTCTGTACAGCCGAGAAAACAAACAAGTGGCTTCCTACAACATCCCTTGTCATGGCAATGGTCTCATGATATTCAATATTATTCTGCTTTGAAGCAAATATTAAGAATAATAACTTTTCAGTTATTACTGAATTAATATTGGACATTCGACCCTTCTTTCAAATCATAATTGGTACTTCAAGATGCTTCTAGGCTTTAATCTTCTGCCCTATGTCCTTGAGGTCTTTGCTTCAATGGGATTTGTTCTTGGAAGATAACTCAGCTTCTTTCTAAAGAAGGAAGTAAATATCACAAAATTGGAAAAAGTGAAATTAGATTTAAGTTAGCAAAAACTGAGAAGGAGTAAAAGAAGAAAGGATGATTAAATTAATTGAGATGTACTTTGAAGTTTTGACTTTCTGGGCAATTTTCTAATATAACTCAGACACTAGTCAGGCAGTTACACACACACATGTACACACACACACACACACACACACACACATATACGCGTGCACAATGTATGTACGATATAACTCATGACTTTATTTTTAAGCTTCTGGGAGCCCACATACCAGGACTTAGTTCAATGTGATCTTTCTGGAGGTTTTATAAATTGCTGTTAAAGATGCATCCTATGCTGATTTGACTTAGGCACCTACCCCATCCTTAACGTTGTTCCTTCCCAGAATCACTAAATTTGCATAAAAATTTAATATGAAAAGTGTGGTAAGTCTCCAGGCAGATGGAGGTCTTTGACTAATTATCTGTGAATGGTGACAGCTTGGAGCTAGGCCTCTGAAGAGATTTAGTACTGAGGACAACGCTCTGCAAATACAGGGCCACAGTGTTGCTTGCTAGAGCTGGGATGGGAGAAGGGCACAGGCTGGAGGGTCTGGTGTCTTGGCTTTAGAATAAGAGCAGAGACAGGAGCAGGACCCTCAGGGCATCTCAGGAGCCAGTTCTGTGTGTTGCTCCCAAAGGCCTTCCTGTATTTTATCTGTGTCTTTAGCTTTCCTCTTCCTAACCTTGAGGACTAGAGACCTTTCTGTCCATTAGCCACAGCTGCATTCCAGACCCCACATTTTGGATTTAGCACATCTACTCCTTTTTGCTTCTGGGACACTTTTATCTTGGCACAGATAAGAATCACCAGAAGGGCTTGATAGCCCAGATACCTGGGTCACACTCCCTGTGACTCAGGTCCTGCAATCTGACCAGCTCCCTGGTGACGAGTATGTCCACAACATTGGGGCCTCCCTTGTCATAATCCCACAGTAAGAAAATGACACAGGACTCAGGACTCCAAACCTGCTTCCTGTAATCTAGTTCTAGCCTGCCCAACAGTCTCTTTCCTTGCCCACAAGTATCTAGGTGTTTGTCTTCTTTGTAAAATAAAAACACCTGTCACAGCAATGGTACCAGTTGTGTGGTAGTTAGCACCAGCACCCATATTTAAAGAGGTCACGTACTTAGTCTGCCAATTTCTCCCACACCATCTGCACTCTGTTAAGTCACGCCCATTGTTTCCTCAAGGTATCTGTTGTCTCCTAACTTAAGTTAGTGTGATTTAATTAACATCAAGCTTTGCAGAGATTACGTCTTAATTCAGACATGGGATACCGACAGTAGAAAACACAAGGCTTGGTGGCAGCCTCTGTAGACAATGATAGAGATTCTCGGCACCCCACAGAAGGACAACTGCCAAATCTCCATGAGGAATTTAACGTAGCTTCTCACAAGGTGATATGATAATCTGGAGATAGGTAACAAAAGACTTTAAGTATCATTTGGGGGAATAAAGAGGCCTCATAAATCCAGGAACTTTTAGTAAAACAACCTGGAACAGTTAAAAGAGGGGCTGGTGAGGTAGCTCAGGGGTTAGGAGCATTTGATGCTCTTGCAGGGACTCAGGTTCAGATCACAGCACCCTCCTGATGGCGCAACATTAGCTCAAAGTCCAGTTCTAGTGGATCCAACAGAATATTATGGGCTCCACAGGCACTAAACACATGTGAGGTGTATATACTTATATACATACATCCAGGCAAAGCACTCAAACATGTACAAGAGAAACTAATGCATCCACAAAATGTTTAAGAAGATGGTAAAAGATGCAAAAAAAAAAAAAAAAACTTCACTGGAAAAGTGCTTAGAAGAACTCCACTTCCTTTTCCTATTGTCCCTTCTTCCTTCCCCTAAGACCCATGTGTAGTTGAATACAATTCAAATTCTGTGATATTATGGTCAGTTTCCTGGACTGTGGAAGGCTTTTGAGTATTGAAATCTTATTCTTCATCGGCTTACATGAGTTGGTCTTCCACTGAGATAAGGTATATGAAGGCCCTTGAACAGCTTGATATCCAATGAGTGCTTGTCCAGTGGTGTTGGTCATTGTCATTATTACCTTACTCCTGTCATAGTGAGCACAGGGACTGACTGGGGATGGCTACATTTGGATGGTCTCTCTCACTTGTAGTTACCAGACTGATCAATCCAATCTAATCTAAGCTCATATGCTTTTCCCATCAGCCACTGACTAGCATGCTGCCTTTTATTTTTGTTCATTCCTTCAAGAGCTGTTTATTTACCATGTGTTTGATTATTTGTAAAATGGGAATAATATATGTGTATATATATACATATATATATATAATAGAGATGTAAAATTTTAAATTAAATGGTTACATTAAATGTAGTACTAGTGTTTGGGAAATGCTTAATAACATTTGGTTAACCCACATGAAACTGAAACTTTGGCAAACAATAAAAAATGTCTAAACTATTCTTTTCGGTGTCTAAATTTTTCCGATACAGTGTCTTTCTGTGTGAACCAGGTTGGTCTTGAAGGTGCCATCCTTTTGCCAGGGCCTCTTTAGTGACGGGACCACAAGTGTACACCACATACCTGGCTTTTAACTGTTGTTTTTTTTATGTTATTGCTGTTTTCTTCTTATCAACTGTGTTGGTATATCAGTTAGTTCCTGCTGTGAAACAAACAGCTACCAGCCTCATAGAGAGAAAACAATGAATTTGAGTCTATGGACCAGCTACATGGTTCCATTGTTTGGATCCAGGCCTCAAGTCTATAATCATCTGAAAAACAGAGGCTTGCTGCCCTTGGATGGCCTCTATGTCTTGTTATAAGGTGTGTGTTGCACCTTGCAGCACAAGCATTGGGCTTATTTGTGAGGTCAGGGCAAAGTTCCAAGGAGAATGTAAACCTCTGAGGCCCACACCCAATACTGCCATTGCATCAGTTCCGCCAAATCCAACTGGCCAAAGAAAGCCACACAGAAAACCCTAGATCCTAGAGTTAAGAAGACACTCCATCCTTGATATGGAGGGCAGAAGTGTCACCCTGCCAAGAATAAAGATGTAGGGAATCGAGGAGAAATTAAGCTTCTTCTCTTGTCACTCCAGCAAAAGCAGGAAGTATATGCTTCATTTTGTATTCCCTAGCCCCACTTTTTATATTAGTTAATTTTGAAAATACTCGTATTTGCAGTGATGTGGCTAAGCGTGTGCTGGGAATCACTTACAAGCATGCACTCTACCACTGAACTGTACCCTAGGTCCTGAAGGTGGATTTTCGACATAGAATAAAAAGCGACCTGCCCTTTCATGGTGAGGTAATTCTTATCCTCCCATCTTTTGCCTCTCCTGGCATTTTAGGAGCACACTGACTGGGACGTGCAAGGGCAGATGCAGAACCTTGAATGTTTCCACCTTAAAAATAATCCAAGTACAATCACCTTGGCAAGCAAACAAAGGGACTCTAAGGCATCTTGCATTAACATTTTGCAAAGGTGCTGTTGCTAGTCTGTTCCCCCATCATCTGTAAATCATCAGCAACGACTTTAGAAAAGACACTTTTGAAAAAAAAATATAACAGAAATTGTTGGTTGTGCTGTGTGATATCATTGTGGGGTCTTGTCTGGTCGTTAAGACCTGAAGTTACAAAGGGCTTTATGGAGGTCAAGTAACCAAAGCTAAAGTTGCTGTGTCACTCTGAACATGTACAAACGTGTTTTCTCCCGATGAAGGTATAATGCTGGCCCTCAGTACAGGTTAAGAAAATAAAAGCACAGCGAAGTCAGAAACTTGCTCCAAGTCCTGCCACTGCGCACACAGTCCGGATTGAACTTGCTTAGCCATTTTGCGGTCTTAGATTAAAAATAAATCATTAATCAAATTTTAGAAGACTTCACCAGTGCCAGTGATTTTGTGGATAGAGTACAGAACATACTTCAGCCTGAATATAAATACGTATTTCAACACTGAAAAGTGGCACAGAGCAGGGACTCTGGGTTACATCACTGACAAAGTATCTTGGGTCTCTGATTGTAGGACTCAGCTTGGGATCAAATCTGAGCCTTTCAGTACTGCTGTGTGATGGTATCTATGTGGCCTTTAGGTTCGGTTTCACCATCTTATGCCAAACGAACAACAGATACACACCAGGAACAACTGCCAGTGAGCTCACAAGTGACGGTGAGGATGAAGTCACATAGTTGACGTCCACTGACTCACTATGGGTCACTAGCGACAATTCATTCCCTTCTTTCCTCATCTTAGGAGTTGCCCACTAGTGCTTCCCAGTGATCTCACAGGGTGAAGGTCTAAAAAGGATTGCAGTGTCAGGAAAGGAGGTAATGGGACCAGTTTGTGCTAAGAATACCACCTAGAGAGCTTATGAAAGACATGGATCCATGACTGTACCTGTGATCTGTTTCACCCTGTCATCTTGGGGAGGAGCTGAAAAGTGTGATCTTTCCCCCAGTTCTCATGTCCTATGACCTAGGTGATCGTCAAGGACTCCCCCTTTTAATTCTGTAGTTCTGATTTATCCACCCTTTCCCAGCAATTGCTCCCACTCATTGAATATCTCCTCAGCTTTAACATGCAAGTAATTGTTGGTACACATTTATTTCATTTTTTTCTACCGTTCTCATCCACACTGAGCACAAAAGGAAACAGAGAGGTGAAGAAACCTGAAGACCTGGATTCCAATGTGAGTGTATTTCCAGCTTTAGCTGCTGAGTTCTCGGTTAAATGAATCCTGGAGCTCCCATCATCACTACAAGATGGAATCTGGGGGGGGGGAGGGGCTTTTGTCTCTTCTATCCATTCAGATTGTAGTGTGATCCAATAAAGAACTCAATCTGATGATTTTAGAAAACCCACAGAGGGTTTCTACAGTCCTTGGCTTATAACCTAAGTCCTCTTACAACTGAAATATGCCAGCAGGTCCTGGGATGAGGAAATAGGCTGGTGACTGGGAAGGAGGAAGTACAGCCTTATGTTGTCTGCAATTGAGAAACACAGCTGTAGGTAATTATTTGTTCCTAGCTATAAATAAAAAAGATCCTTAAGAACAACAAGAAAGAACATACAGCTTGGGGAAGGGAGGGGAACCTCACAGGGAGTAGCCCATCAGCTGCGTTGGATAATAACATCAGGGGTAGGATTGGTCTTAACCACCCCCTACCCTAGCAAAGAGGCCTTTTCAGCAACTGGTGTCTGTAACAGGGTACAGGTTATGGTCAGCTAAGCCTGAAAATGACTGATTATGTATATTTTGCTTGTTCTGTGGTTCTAACACAGAACCACCAGCACATATCTAAGTACCTTATTGTGTAGAAAAAGAGAAAAATACCTTGGATTCTACTCTGGGGTGTTTATTTGCCCTTTTCCTTTGCCTTAGTTGTAGGGCTGTGGTGTGGGAGGTCCTTCTGTGTTCTATGTGTTGCTTTTATTAGTTAATGAATATAGAACTGCTTTGAGCCTATGGCAGGGAAGAACAGAACTAGGCAGGGAAAGGTAGGCTGTATGCTGGGAGAAAGAAGGGCGGAGTCAGAGAGAAGCCATGGATCCTCTGCCTGAGACAAATCCTGGGAATATTACCTGGTAATCCACTGCCATGTGGCGATACACAGATTAATAGAGATGCGTTAGTTAAGGCTATGGAATTAGCCAGAAATGCGCTTAAGCTATTGGTCAAACAGTACAGTTTCTGTGTGATTATTTCATGGCTGGGCAGCCAGGAATAAGGAGCAGCCCCCTCCTTCAACAGGGCTGTATGTCTGTAAACTTGGCTCTATGCTTGGCCATTTCTCAGGGCAAGGGTGCCCCTAGGATAAGAACAATGGTGAGGATGCCGGATATCCTCTGGACCCAATTGAAACTGCTTCCAGCACCAGAATTCTAGATACTAATACACTAGATTTCCATTAGCAAAACATTCTTACTTTTGTAAAATGGCAAATAACCTCAAGAGTAGAAAAATAACATGCATCCCTTCACATTTGAATCGCTGTGGTCAAACAGTCATTTTTCAATGGCCAGAGTTTGAAGGGTTTGGAGAGAAGAAGTACGTAAGAGCTAGATATTTGCTGTTCAAGGTGTGTCTCTGATCATCAGCATTGCACCTCCTGGATTCCCTGACTGACTGCATCTGAGTCTGCATTCTAGAACATTCCCAGGTGACCTGCATGGATATTAAAGTTTGAGAAGCACTAATCTACTAGATGTCTGAGTTTGAGCTGAAGCTGCAGAGCTACCATGTCAAGAAAAGGAAAAGAGCCAAACAGAGAGTTCAGTCTGGTAGGCAGAGCGCAGACATTCTGGAAATGCAGGGAAAGACCCTAACGTGCATGCAGAGCAGACTGTACTACAAGAGCAAGGCTGTTTCCTGACCACAGGTCAGTTTATAAACCAAGTCACATTTCTTCGAAGCTTCTTGGGATGAGAACTCCAGATCCACAGTGGACAATACAAAACAAGAATGGCCTCGCCTGGCTGTCATCTGCTAGGCAATCTTCCACAGTCCAAGGCCAGGTAACAGAAAATTTCCACTGTGACACTCTTCCAAATTCTCAGCCATCGCGGCATCTTCTCAGAATATATTTCGGCATGTAGCCATCACCAGTGTGATATTTTCTTATCTGTAGCCCAAAATGTTCATAAAAAACAGCTCTCGTGTGCTGGACTCCATGGCAGATCCTTTGGAAGGGGAGTTGACAGTACAGTTCTCACTCAGAATGATGTGGGATTCCAGGGTAGGGTATATTTTCTTTCGTGGATTGGAACACACTCATGTTTGATGGCTTTAGCCAGCAGAAAGTGAAATTCAAATCCTACTGTAGCTCACAGTGCCTGATCTCGTTCCTCTGGAATCATTGCTGATCTCTACCGTGCTAGGCATGCAGGGTAGAAATCTCTTACCTGCCTTTGATAATGGTCCTTGTGTATTTCATCAGCTTCAAATTTTTGGAGATTATTCTCTTATACCCATACAGTTCATGAAAACTGGGACCCTGACATGGGTTGGATTGCAATTTGAAGAAATTAAAAGAGTTAATTGAGCTTTAAACTAAATATGATAGATATGAACTATTTACTGAAATGAAATGAGGGAATTGAAATAAGGCAATTATCTTGTGTGGAATCTCAACAGGTCTAGATTTTTAGGGAGAGGCTGCCTCTCTTGTTTACATGTAAGGTTCATATTGCTCAAGGTTTAATTGACAATGCCAACAAAAGTACTTCTTCCCAGTCACAATGCTGCGCCCACAACAAACCCCAACACTGTAATGTGTGCCATTAACCTTGGGAGCTCAGGAAGGAGTCTCTGTCCAGAAACTTGAGCCTCTCTCCCTTACTGCATCGCTGAGTATTCCCCAGGAAAGAAATGCGGCCCCCTACTTCAAATCCCTTTACCTTCTTCCATTTCTGGCTGTGGGTCTAGAGTAAGGCAGATCTTGTTCTCACATACTTACCACGGAGAAGACAATCAAAATAAATGATTGCAGCTAGTATGTCAAAACATGTGGGACTAAATGGCATGCCCAGGTGGAGCATAAGCAGTACATATGAATTTCTCATTGTCCATGACAGTCAGGGACAGTGAAGTCTGCAAAGAAAGACCTACAGGAGCAAAGGCCTGGAGAAAGGAATGGATTTGGTGTGTTTCTTTTGTTTATTTGTTTGTTTTGTATTTTGAAATAGGGTTTCACTGTGTAGCACTAGCTGTCCTGGAAGTAGCTCTGTAGACCAGACTGGCCTCGAACTCACAGAGAGATTCGTCTGCCACTGCCTCCCAAGTGTGTGGATTAAAGGTGTGCACCACCACTGCCCAATGTGTTTTTTTTTTTTATAATAACAAACTTTGATAGCACTTATCAGCTGCCAGGAGGGACACTTGGCAAATTGTCCTCATTGAATTCTTGTAAAAGCTGTGGGAGGTAAACATTATTGGTTTTGTTCATACTGTAGTTTTCAAATAAGAAAGCTGAGGCACAGACCATAGAAGTAGCTTGTCCAAGGTCACACAAGAGGTGGAGCTAGGATTTCAACTCAAGTCTGACGTAGAAGACTATGTTCATAACTAATTTGCCAATGATTGGCAAATACTGTCTTATGGGTTGCCAGTAATCTTTGCAAAAACAAACAAACAAACAAAAGCAAAACCCTCATCTGACTTCTTTTCCCAACCATGGACATGTAATTGGTTTCGGTCAAAGGTGGGCATTGTAACTTTCAATTTCTAGAATGTATTCTTTGAAATTTCATATGTATATATAATGTATTTTGAGCACAACCACCCCTCAGTTCCCCTCATTTATCATTGCCCACTTCCTTTTATTCTCTTCTTGCAACAAGCCTCCCTGCTACTTTCATATCTTTAAAAATGGCTAAATTGAATAAATAAGAGTCTGGGATTGCATTTTAAAGGGTCCTGGGTGATCGGAATGTCCAGTGTATTTGCTGGTCAAGGTGGCAGTGGAGCATTTGAGGGTCTGAAGAAACACAAGTGTGGAGAAGGAGACATTCTTTGCCTCTTTCCTCAGTGGGTTGACTTCTGTGTTTATGTATTTGCTAAAATCAGAAACATGGACATGAAGACAGGATGACGTATGGTGAACTAGGGGTACCCTGGTACGGCAGAGATGTCCTTCCTATCTGTGGTGTGTTAACAGACCCATAGTGTGTATGTGTATGCAACACTCACCCACGTCTGATAGGCTGTCATCTTGCTGTCTTTTGGGAGAAAACTTTCAAAAGACACAAGGCCAGCCCTGCTGGCAGAGATCAGTAGAGGTAGTCTCTGACCTCAGAAGCGTTCGCTCATTGCCTCTCAATGGGCCCACTTGATATTTTCGGTGGAAGCTGGTACTAATTCAAAGCAGGCATTGTTCATCACTGCCATACAGATTGGTCAGTTGGTTCTGGTGCTGTGTGCTCTGTTCACCAAGAACCTGGGTGGAACCAGGCAGTGGTCTACTGCAGGTCCTAAATATTGTAATAGGTTCTGGTGCTCATTAGGATCCAATGCCTCATGGAAAGCTAGAAAGGCTTCTACAAGCTAGGTAGGAACAAGTTTTAGGTCTATGATTTCATGTTTTGTTTTTTTATCTACACCCTTTATCTCTCTTCCAGGTTGAGAACTAGGACAGTTTTTCTGGCATTGAGGTTCTCCTTGGCAGAACTCAGTACATGAAGGTGCTATGCATGCACATGCCTCTGATTCAACGTCTCCCTGGTTTATAGGGAAGTTGGTTTCAGCATCTGTAACAAGTTTATCTGTCCAGCAAATCCCATAAATAAGTGGGTGACATGAGACCTAGGATATGTTAGCTCCTTGCTGGATAAATATGAGGAGAGGGAAGTAGAGAGAATTTCCCAATGCTACCTTGGGTGAGTTGCTGAACTGGAATTGCAAATGAGGGTGTCTTCACCAGGTGTGGCTGGTTAAACTCCACACCCCTATTGCTGTGGAGGGAAGGCTTCTAAGGGCTCCGAAATGGGCAGTGGAGTGATGAAAAGAGGTGATTAAGGCACAGATGCCACGGGCAGGCTCCACACTACTTACAATCAATAGCACAGCATAACATTTTATGTGATGATAATGTTTCACGAGCACAGCCCAGGCTCTGCTGTAAAACGCCCCATTGGAGTCCCAGCTGGTAAACCCGGGATTACGAAGCTGAGTTGCAACTTGGGAAGCCGGTACCATCCACAGTCTCCATTAATGTTGTGTACAATTAGCAGCCACAGGTCCAGGCTTAGAGCTAACTCCCAGCACGAAGAGTTACGAGGCTTTCTACAGAGTAGTAAAGTCAGTGGATGTATGTCAAAGGCATCTGATGGATCCTAGCGCCTTGATATTCTCAAAATTATGATTATGAGTTTTCTTTCTTAAGCTTCCAGTGCTTTGATTTCCTGAAAAATAATTTTCTAAGGTAATATTTCAAATGTTGATGAGAATGTGATAACCATTAGATCAATAAATAAATGAATATAGTAGGTAAATAATGTCTAAGACCCAGCCTCTTGGTTGTGGAGAGCATAGTCAATGCATTAATCTTCATTCTTGCTAGGAGTTATTAGACTCTGGAGAAAACACATCAAACACTGTGTGTAATATATCTATATATATCTATATCTATATCTATATATATATGTGTGTGTGTGTGTGTGTGTGTGTGTGTGTGTGTGTGTGTTAGGTCATACATACATATATACATTAACTGAATGTCAATGTAGTCTTTAGACATAGTCTGTTTTCTTAAACAGGAAACATTAGAATGAGGGTGTCTGCTCATTTCCTTGAAATAGAGGGAATGGTCTCCCTGAGTTATGATGTGGCAGAAATAAGCCAAGCCAGGCACAGATGATACAGGAGAATGTCCTCTCTCCTTCCCCACTAGGGCAATTCTAGATCTGTTTCAGAACAGGAGTGTATCAGGCCACTGAGCAGATGGTGGAACCCAGAGATCAAGTCTTGCTTACCTTACCCAGAATAGGGTAAGGGGAAAGGAAACAGTAGGGATATAGATCTGAACTGCCCATTAGGGGAGTGGTGAGAGAGAGGGGAGACAAAAGGCAAGTGTCTAAAACACAATGCATTATAAAAGAAGGTTATAAAGAAAATGGATTTTAGGTTGTATTTAAAATTAAAAAATAGACAAATAGAATGTTCTTTTGAGAGATTTCAAGAAAAATATAATTTACATTCTGTTTAAGTTTGAGTGGATGGGCCATATCTATGTGGAGATACTAGCACAGGGTAAGGCATTTTTGAGCAGGTACCACAGAAGGCTTCATCTCACACAGCTCTCAGTGTCCCACCTTCTCCTTGCCTTTCTCTCCTCCATGCTCAATCCTTTTCCAAAGAGGTCAATTGTGACATCCAGAACATGCCCCTGGAAGTTTGGACTTCATCATTCTTAGTGAATAGATATTAAGGCCTGGCAACTGTTAATGTTGATGTGCTGGCAAGCTACCCTTATTGATGGTAGGTTAGCAGAAGTGACCAGAAAGTAGAAGACACTCTATTATATTTGAGGTCATTGTTGAGGGAAAGGGCATTTTGAGCAGAATTTGGGCGGGAACAGCTTGGCATTTCTGTTAGAATGGCTGTTTTATATATCTAGACTCTACCTAGTTCTGGGCCAACACACAGAGTGCATGGGCTGGCTTAGATGTCATTTCAGTGAAGTGGATAATGAGGGCTCACTCCACAGAAGCGGTTTTATCTAGCTGTGAGAGGAAATGAGAAAACAGGGACATCAAGGCTGTTTTTCCCCCCAGGTCTTTATCATTTGACACAACTTTTGTCATCTTCATAAGTTAATTTCAGATTTCTATTAGACTGATGAAGTCCAACCTCAGAGTTGGCTTTCACCTGACACTCTAGGCCATGCATAGCAATTTATAGAAATGGCTCTGAAGTTGAAACTTAAATAAACAAAACAATAATAAAAACTTAATAAACAAACAAAAAGCAATTTAGGGTTTGAGAAATAGAAAGACACAAAGGATTTCCACATTTATTGTTATTGAAATAATATAATGATGGGAGTCTTATATGGAGAGAAGTGAGAATAACTCATAACCATAATTCAGTTGTTCATTATTTTGTGAAAATCCATTTCTTCAAACAATTTCAACTGTGTTAGACTTTTGAGAACAGCGTGAAATAGCTGGTGCTCACAGAAGCCACTGCTGGGTCAATGGAGTGAGAAGGGACCTCTTTCTATGATGGAGGTTTTAGTGTGTGGTGACCAACTTACTTTAGTATGTGCTGAGTTATCTTGAATCAGTCCAGTGGGAATGAGGCTCTGACTGGAGCAGAGGTGCCTTGTGCTTTGGGCCTTGTTTTAGTCTTGGAACACCTTGAAGCCGATGCTTAACTGAAAGTTTTTGAACACCCCCTACTATTTATTTTCTGCTTAGAGTAGCTAGCTACAAGAGGTCCTATTATCTAGAAAAGTAGAATAACCATCCCAAGTATGTGGGTGGAAAACCAAGGCAAAGTGAAACAGGTCTTTCATCCTGCCTTGCTTCTGTGGTTTGCTGTATGGCAAGTTATTCCATAACTTCGAGACTTACCATAACATTATAATGACTACCTCTTGCTGTTGCCATGGATGAGCAATATTCAGCAGTGGTTTAGCTCAGAAGTTCAGGTAGAATGTGGGAAGGAAACAAGTATCTAAAGACTTCACTGGGGCTGGAGGACACGCTGTCAACCTGGCTGCTAAGTTCGTCTCCACATAGACCTCTCTATGTCTGTCCTGTGCCAAGTGATTGTCTTTTTCCAAAGCAAATAAAGAAGCCATAAATATAAAGGGAAGCAGCAAAAGTTTCCTTTTCATGACAAAGCATGAGTAGTCACACATCATCCAATGCATCATATTTTAATCATTGGAACTAAATCACTATGTTTAGCCCATATATAAGAGGAGAGGAGTAGACACCATCTTTATTTTTAAAAAGATTTATTTATTTATTATGTATCCAGTGTTCTGTCTTAATGTATGACTGCAGGCCAGAAGAGGGTGCTAGATCTCATTACAGATGGTTGTGAGTCACCATGTGGTTGCTGGGAATTGAACTCAGGACCTCTGAAAGAGCAGCCAGTGCTCTTGACCTCTGAGCCATCTCTCCAGCCCAATACTATCTTTTAAAATAGTACAGTGTCCATGGATTTATGGACAAATTTTACAGCCTCCAACCTTGCTATGTAGTTTTCCTTCACATAGTAAGTAAGTTAACCTACCCTATGCCATTCTGGTGGTTTAAATAGACTCAGGTTTGAATGCTTGGCACGGGGGGGGGGTGGCAGTATTAGGAGCTATGACCTTGTTGGAGTAGGTATGGCCTTGTTTGAGGAAGTATGTCACTGTGGAGGTGGGTTTTTGAGGTCTCATATGCTCAAGCCATGTCCAGTGTGAAAGTTCACTTCCTGTTGCCTGTAGACCAAGATGTAGAACTCGTGGCTCCTTCTCCAGAACCATGTATGCCTGCATGCCAGCATGCTCTACACCATGACAATGGACCTTTGAAACTGTAAGCCAGCCCCAATGATGTGTTTTCTTTCATAAGAGTTGCCATCATTATGGTGTCTCATCTCAGCAATAGAGACCCTATCTAAGATGCCCATGAACATAGGTTCAGTTATCTGGAACGTTCTGGTCCAAAAGAAAACATGGTGCAATGAAGGTTTGAAAAGTGGCATATGCCTTCACTTGTGCCCTTAATTCTCTGATATCACATTTTAAATAAATCTAGGTAGACTATTGAATAATGATAGCTATAACATACGCAATATAGAATATTAGTTACTTATGAACACACGTGAGATTATCCCCAAACTTAGCAAAGTAAAATTAAAAAGCAAGCAAGGAAGGAAAGAAGCAAATAAACAAACTAACAACAACAGCAATAACAACAACAACAAATCCCAAACCTAACAAACCAACGACACACAACAAAAATGTCCTTATTCTCCTTCACAATTTGTTTGAAGAATTCAACAATTTAGATGACTGATTCTAACACAAAATTGTAGCCTAGGGGCTGACTAATACTGGAGGATCTACTCCTACCCTGGATCATTTGGTTTTCTGCCACATTGTCCCTGGATGTTGGTATTCATTCCATGCTATAGGCATCTCTCTACAGGGCTATGACTAAGTTTTTGACTGACTGCTTATTAAATTATCCTGACAGTATCCAAGCCCCCAGTTCTAATAGAAACTCCCCCAGGGAGCATTTAGAACACTCTAGTCAGGGAGGCAGGTAAGCTAACTGTAGATTTTCACCTATCCTTCCTTCCCTCCAAATCCAGTTCCTTAGTCCCATCCTCAGCTCTGTAGCAGATCACCTGTTATGGTCTTCTCTTTCCTTGCCCCCATCCTTCTCTAGTGGGTCACCAGGGTCTTTTCTGCTTCTGTATGGTAAAGAACACTGTAATTTTTGAGAAAGCACAACCTACAGAATAAGAAAAGATTTGAACCAATTACACATCTGATAGAGAGTTAATAATAGTCAAACTATATAAAAAACTATAAAAACTAGGTTTCATGGAAACATACAACCCAGTTAAAAATGGGGTATAGATCTAAATAGAGACTTTTTAAAAAAGAGGAATCTCCAATGATTGAAAACAAAGAAATGTTCATCATATTGGTGAGGATGTGCTCTAAGAGAAACAATAATTCATTTCTGGTGGGAGAGCAAACTTGTACAGCCACTATGGAAATCAGTGTGGTGGTTCCTCGGGAAGATGAAACATTTTCTACCTCAAGATCCAGCTACAACACTCTTGGAGCTTAGACCCAAAAGACTCTTCATCCTACCACAGAGACACTTTTACTCAACCATGTTCACTGCTGCTTTTCTTACAACAGCCAGAAACTGGGAATATCCTACATGTCCCTTAAGCAAAGAATGGATAAAGCAAATGTGGTACATTCACACAATAGATTGTTACAGTGTCATTAAAAAAATGAAATGATGGGGCTGGAGAGATGGCTCAGTGGTTAAGAGCATTGCCTGCTCTTCCAAAGGTCATGAGTTCAATTCCCAGCAACCACATGGTGGCTCACAACCATCTGTAATGAGATTTAGTGCCCTCTTCTGGCCTGCCGACACACACAGAATATTGTATACATAATAAATAAATAAATATTTAAAAAAAATGAAATGATGAAATTCAAAGGTAAATGGACATAACTAGAAAAAAAAATCTTCCTGACTAAGGTAACCCAGACCAAGAAAGACAAATATGCTATATATTTATTTATAGTATATATTTACATATTAGCTGTTAAGTCAATGATGACCAAGGTGCAGTGTGTAGAAACACAGAGGTTAGATATAGAGGAATGGACTAGGAGGAACAGCTAGATCTCCCTAGTTAAGGGAAATAGAATAGATAGTTATGTATTTATAGTGGGCTGTTGGTACAGGAAGATCACATGGGGATGGGGTGTTGTAGAATATTAGTTTAAGATGTATTACATGCATTTATTCTGGGGGATTATTTGTTTAATGATGCAAATTTATGTTGCATGCTTTTATGTGCATTTGTTTAACTGTATAAAGCCATGTTTCTTTGCCTGTCTAAAACATCTGATTGGTCTAACAAAGAGCTAAATGGCCAGAAGAAAGGGAGAGGTGGGGCTGCCAGACAGAGAGAATAAATAGGAGAAGAAATTTAGGCTCGGAGAAGAGAAGAAGGAGCAGCATAAAAAGGAAGAGAGGAGGACACCAGGGGCCAGCCACCCAGCCACATAGCCAGCCACAGAGTAGGAAGGAAAGCAAGATACATAGAAGAAAGAAAGGTAAAAAGCCCAGAGGCAAAATAAAGAAAAAGAGAAATGGGATAATATAAGGTAAGTTACGAAAACTGGCTAGAAACAAGCCAAGCTAATGCTAGGCATATCAGAAGAATAAGTCTCCATGCTTTTATTTGGGAGTTGGGTAATAGGCCACCAAAGAGCAAAAAGTTTAAAAAAGAAAAAGAAAAAAAATTCTGATGAAACATGGGGCTTAAATTTACATAGGACCCGAGAAGGCTTAAAACGAACAAACAGGCAGACAGGTAGACAGACATTTAACAGCCCTTTGCACACTAAGTAGAAACAAAAAACTAAGTGAAAATGCCTGCCACAGTGCAGGGCGCTGGCATCCCAGATCTTGAGGGTTGAATGTAGTTCTTGGTTACCTACCTCCAACTAGGCCTGTAAGCTTTAGGCTTGGCTTTCATGGACCTGAGAGGCAGGCAAAGCCAGATGCCAAAGCTGCCGTGTAGGGGCTAGCTGTGCTGCTTAGCTTGAAAAGGCTCATGGGGTGAAAAAATGCTACAGATACACCTTAAAGACAGCTCCAGATGGAAAAAAAAAAAAAACTAAACAGGTTACAGTGTGTTTAAAAATGTGTGTAGGCTTAAGAAATAAAAGAGAAATCATATAGACAATCTTAAGAAAGAAACAAGTAGTTTAAAAAATAATAAAGTCTTTAAAGAGAGAGTAAAAGTAATATACAAGAAAAAAACACATAATAATGGAAAATACACACGGAGTCTGGGTCCTATGTAGTATTGTGGTGATTTCGATAAGCAAATGACAGCCGCTAAGAGTCTTGGGATTGTAAGCAGGACTGCTAAAGAGAACCAAACTAGATACTTAGGACTATCTTAACCCAGCCTCAAAACCTTGGAACTACAATGGTGTCTTGCCTACAAGACATATTATTGCAATGGCGGCACAAAGATTGTGTAAGTAACCAACCAAGATCCGGTTTGCCTTAAGGCCTACTCCACAAGATGGAACCCATACACGGCACTGCTTGAGTGACCAAGACCCTGAGACTAGATAGCTCAGATACCTAGGTTAAAACCAAATTTGACTGTCCTACTCAAAGAATGAAGTAATGAAATAGCTCCTCCTGACATTCTGCTGCACGCATCATCAAAGAGGCTTCTTCCTGAAGCCAGTAGGAACACATGCAGAGACCAAGAGTCAGACAATATACAGAGAGTGAGAGAACCTGGAACATTCTATCCTAAATCGTGTGTCTCCATTAAATCTCTCCCCTCAGGGCTCAGGGACCCCTGAAGAAAGAGGTGAAAAATAATGTAAGCGCCCAAGGGGATGGAGTTCACCAAGGAAACAAGGCCCTCTAAATCAGCATGATTGGTGCACATATGAACTGACAGAAGCAGTATGCCCAGGGCCTACATAGGTCTATACCTGATGGCATCCTAGACATGCAAGGAGTATACGTATGCCCCTGTCCCTAATCCAGGAGCTATCTCCAAGAGATAACCAGTTGCAAATGAAAATTTATATTCTCACTGAGGAAGCAAACCACTCTGAAGACATTAGACCCCCTGCGTGGCATCCCCTTGTGTTCTAATGTCAAGTCAAGGCTATTTTTTAAATTTATTTTTAATTTTTATTATATGTACATTCTTTTACCCTAGAAGGTCTTTGCATGTTATTATGGCTTCCAGTTTCTGGTTTAGTGTTTTTATGGGATTCCCGAGTGTGCACATGAGTGGATCTCCGAGTCTATATCTGTTTCTGTGTTTTGTCTTTGGCTTCTTTCTTTTTGGTTTTGTCCTATTCCAATGTATTACTTTTTGTTTTAATATATGATATTGTTTATATTATTATCACTTAGAAGCCTGTTTGTTTTATAATAAGAGACAGAAAGGAGGAGGACTGGGTAGGAGGGGAGTGGGGAAGAACTGGGAGGATTGGAGGAAGGGAAAACAGTAATCAGAACATATTATGTGAAAAAAAATCTATTTTAAATCAACATATTTTAAAGAAAGAAACATTTTATTAGTTACACAGGAAAGTCTGGTTTGGATTTGAGGGGACTACTTCGGGGCATTAAAACCAGGAATGGAAAATCCAAAATGCCCCATTTCTTCCCAGTTAGTTTAACTTGTATCACCAGTAGCTTAGCTAATACCAGGTGAGGAAACAAGCCATGAGAGACCAACAGTTGCTCAGGTTACCCCCCTTGCCCCTAGAGGTGTGAGCACAAATGAGGATTTGCTGTCCTCTCACTGTCAGCATTTTTTCTGAGTTTCAATATTGTGCTGATACAGCATGTTAGAGTGACACCAGGAGTAATTTAGAGGGTTGTGCATTGAAGTTGGCCCAAGAATCCCTCATTTCAGTTTCTCAATCAGCTACTACTAAGATTGCTATGGACATAGAATCAATGGCTTGGGGGACTTGGACTGCAACAATCTATAGTTATTTAAGTATGGGAGTCACAGAGATTGGCATCTTTCAAGGATCCTGGCATCAGTGTTCTGAAAATACAAGGATGACAGCATTGTGGCTGGGTTTTCCTGCTCAGCAATATGCTATGAGGTTATTTCTTGCTGTTGCGTGTGACTGGAGTTGGTGGTTTTCCTTGTCGCCTGGTAGTTCATTCTACAAGTGAACACACTGTAATTTACTCTATTCCTGATGATAGTTTGATTGGTTGATAATAAATGGTTTGCAACTTGGGGGTATTAAGAGTAGACTATGCTTTCTGGTATGTGCTCCCTTCTTTTAATGGCTTTGGGAGTTTTAGAAGACAGTAGGAATATAAAGGAGTAAAAAAAAAATGCCCATTCATCTTGATCCAACTTGCTATTTTCATCACTTGCCAAAAACTAAAATCTGTTTCGGAGCTTTTCCCTAATAGAAGCTTAGGCACCAGGTTCATATTTGGTCTGTTCTGAGAAAGAGGAAAAATATAGAGGACATTTTGGAATTTGCAAGGCAGGTTAATACAATGCTCACCCTGTTCTTTAGATGTTGGACTTTTCCGATATAAGTCTACCTTCTTTCTCTTCTTTTTCCCTTGCTGCCTTCCCTCTAATCATTTATAGATAGATGTGAATTTCTACAAACAGCTAAGCGGTCTCAGATGGAGATATTTTTCACGAAACTGAAGATAAAGTCAAGTGATTTTCAATTTTCTCCAAATGGCTTCTTTTCTAGGAAATAGTTTCAGACTTTCATAAATATGGACACATTTGTTTGTCCTGCTTATTACAGCCTGCTCCATAAGTCTCCCTAAACCATAATGCAGGCCACCGAGGCTGCCAGAAGCCATGTCTTCTCCATTCTTAAGATTCTGCGGCCTTGCCATTAGAGGCAACATAACATTTCATCTGCCAATGGTGATGGGAAAGTTTCAATTTGGGCTGGCCAGGTACACAAAATGATCTGCAAATGGCAGGTTGTGGGCTGTTATTTTATAGACTATAGGCTATTGAAATCATTTTTGAACAAGGACTAGTAGAGGACAATCTCCCTGCGCCCTACAGGCCATAAGTATTTTCAGGAAAGAAAAAAAAAAAAACCCTGAAAGCTAACTGCTTCAAATAATTTTCTGGGATAAGCAACCAGTCAATGTAGTTTTGAAAGGACATTTCTGCTCTTAGGAGAAATAAGAAGTCATTTCCTCGGTGTCTACTCCTCAGGGCCTTCCAACAGCCCAATCTCAGTCCCTTAATGTCTCAGGCAGGTAGATTTGACCTCTGCTTCAGAGTAGGTCCTAGCTGGTTCAGGCAACTAATCTTTAGCCTCTGTGATTGGGCCATCATTGCTTATACTCCATAAATCAGGTCAGTCACATTAGCACAGCTTATTCCTGGTACTTCCGTTTGAATTATTAGGAGTGTAGACTATCTCAATTGTGTAGAATTTGAGCCTATAAAGTTTGAGATTACAGGCAACGATCTTCTTTACAAGGCTATAACCTATAGTGAATGGAAAACATGTTTGTTATATTCAAGGACTGCCTTTTTTCCCCCCATTTTTCTGAGTTGTGGGGAAGGAAAATGAACTTCTCTCTCTTGGTTGTGTCCATCTGTGTAGATGTGAACCCAGTTTCTACAACTGTTTCAAACTGTGAAGGCCAGAGAAGGTGACTGTGCCTCCTTTGAGGAAGACTTGCAAAAGAAACCAATAATTAGCCCTGAGTTGGGGGTTTGTGTTTCTCCCCTCAAGGCAAGTTGGGCTCTGAAACAAACTCAGAGCTTGGTGTTTGAGTCTTGTTCTTTTTAAGGCAGAAAACTCACTCAATAGGAGTCGTTTGCATTTCTATTCGAGCAGCCTGGAGACAAATATAGTGAAATGAATAGCTTTTTAATTTAATTGGCTTCCCAGTGTGAATCCAAAAATAGAAGGCACAATCCATCTTGGAATTAATGTAGGACTCACCGGAGTCCACATTCAGGCACAGGCATTCCACCTCAATCAGAGGCTAAGCATCTTCCTCCCAGGTGCCAGACTCCCTACTGGAACATGGGCAATTTAGTTCCAAATGGACATCAGAGAACAACCATTCATTCATTATTAGTTGTGATTGACCTCTCTTCTTAAATCATTAACTGCATAACATTTATAAGAAGGAAACAGTATTTGCATACTTGTCTGTAGTATGTTTCAAAGTCAAAATATAAGCACTGAAGAGAAGAATCTGATGCTGATTGTTTTTTGTTTTGTTTTTAATTTTATGCAAATGAGTATTTTTTTATTTTTGTTGGTTTGTTTTTGTTTGCTTGTTTGTTTTGTTTTGTTTTGAAACAGGGTTCTTTGTAGATTTGGAGCCTGTCCTGGAATTGTTCTTGTAGACCAGGCGGCCTTGAATTTACAGAGATACACCTGTCTGTGCCTCCTGAGTGCTGGGATTAAAGGTATGTGCCACCACCACCCAGCATCTATGGATATTTTGTCTGCTTGTATGTCTATGTTCCCTGTGTAGGTCTGGTGCTAGTGGAGGCCAGAAGAGGGAACAGTGTTCCTTGGAACTGGAGTTATAGACTGCTGTAAACTGCCTTGTGGGTGTTGGAAATTGAGCCTGGGTCCTGTGTAGGAACAGCCAGTGCTCTTAACTGCTGAGTGACCTCTCATGGATGGATTTTTAATGTGAAAAGAAAGTGAAATAGGGTGTTATAGTATAGCTAGATTGCCAAACTGTCAGAAAATTCTTAATCTGTGTCTGCTGCCTATTAAGGTCAAGATCCTGTTGGGACATCTTTGGATGAGGAGTGAAGAAAAGGGGCGGGTGGAGGAAGGATGGAGTGGGAGACAGAGACAGACAGAGACACAGAGAGAGGCAGAGAGGGAGAGAGAGAGAGAGAGAGAGAGAGAGAGAGAGAGAGAGAGAGAGAACCCTTTACTTTTAGCCAGTGTTGAGATTCCTTGAACAAATGGTGTCCAGCTAAAGAGAACAACCGCTTCTATTGGCCCTGGAGCAGGATGCAGGGAAAAGACTCCTGTGCGTTTGCCTGGTGTTGCTGGCACTGGGGTACTGGAAATGGACAGTCACCTAAGGAAGGCAGATGTTTCCCCCAGACGACTTTCCCTTGTTTGCTGCAGAAAGAGCCATGCCACCAGTATCTCTGTAATTTCTGTTTTTTTTTCCCCTCTCTCCAATAAAGACAAATCCTGACATTGAATATGTTTCTCTTTAGAGTTCTGGTGAAATTTCAGTGCTGAGCAGGAAAAAAAATATATTTAAAAAAGTCCTTTTGTTTAAGATAAGATAGTACAGTGCATGAGCTTAGCTGGGTTGAAAAGTTCCAGATAAGAGAACAGCTGGTGTTTTTCTCACAGCTGGAAATTTCTTGTTTGGTTTCTCTTGTGTCTTTCCACTTAGGCCTTCCCAGACCTACCTTAGCATGTTTGTGTGTATGTGTGTGTGTGTGTGTGTGTGTGCGTGTGTGTGCCTGCATGTGCATGCGTATGTAGTTCTTTTTATGAGTGGATTCTCTTTGATGTAGATTCTGGTTTTTACTAATTTCCTGAGATCATGGGCCTAGACAGAATTTTTTAGAAGGCTATAGCAAATTTAGACTGATTCACCTTTCCTACCCCATTCAAATTTCTGGTTAGCTTTTTCTCTAGCTCTGATACTCCACAACTAACCTCTGCCTTGCATCAACTCAGTTCTCGGCACAAGCCATTTGTCCTGACAGCCTCAGAGGAGAGCTCCGATTCCTCTGTACTCATATTCCAGTTGGAGGTTTCTGAAGGTTGGCATTACCTACCGGCTTTCTTTCCTTTCATTTATTTTTATTTTATGCCAACGTCCATGGAGGCCAGAAAAGGACATTGGATCCTTTGAAACTGGAGTTACTGATGACTGTGAGCCACCACCTGAGTGCTGGGAATCAAATCTGGGCCTTGTGCAAGAACAAGTCTCTAAACTGCTGCACTGAACAATCTCTCCAGTCCCATTTGTATATCATTTTAGTATGTCCATTCAAACCACTTTATTTTTTGTTTGTTTTGGCTTTTTTGTTTGTTAGAATGTTTTATCTCTACTTAGTTTGTTTAATTTTTGATTTAGCCCAGATGATTTACTCTAACTTCATTCTGTATACATCATCTTGGTTTGTTGTTGTTGTTTTATTTGTGTTGTTTGTGGGTGTTTTGTTGTTATTGTTATTTTGTTTCTTGGTTGTTTTCCTTTCTTTTTTTTTTTTCACACAGCCTTACTTTTTTGGATCGTATCCAAGACATTTCTTCTAGTCCAGTGTCATGAAGGTTTCCCTTATTTTTTTTTTTTAGTAGTTTTATAGTTTTGGGTTTAAAGATAGACAAATTGCCCCCCCCCATTTTTTAATCAGACTATTGAAAAAATGGTGCCAAAGAAATAAAACATTTCCCTAGGAATATTATACTAGATGAAGGGAAAGACTGAAACCCAGGTTCCAGTCAGAAGAGTCAGAAGAGGAACTTGTCTCTCAGGAAAAAAATTAGCATAGCACTGACAGCTTATGGAAAGTCCTTAAAGAACAGATATGGGCCAAGACAACAAGGGCCCGTGATGAGCAGGACCACATCCTACCAAGGCTACTTAGTTGTACATAGCACTTGTCTTCTATTCAAACCCACGCCCCATGTCAGAACCTGGAGCTGGACTTGTTTCTCTTCTTAATGTGGTTGCACTGAGTAATTTTTTTTTAATTTTTCACTATTGCTTGTTTTGTTATATTGGAATATTAGGGATAGGAAACTAAGTTGTGCCTGTTGGAATTGTTAGAGACCAGGCTTTGAACCTGAAAACTACATTAATACAAGTGCATGGTTGTTGTGAAATATTAGTAGAAGATGTGTTACATTTGTTTATGCTTTAGAAAATTTGTTTAGTGATGCAAATGTGTGTTTCATTCATTTATGTTACATTTGTTTAGTTCTATGAAAGTGTGTTACTTTGCCTGTCTAAAATACCTGATTAATCTAATCAGACAATAGGTAGGCAGGAGAGAGAAATAGGTGGGGCTGGCAGGCAGAGAGAATAAATAGGAGGAGAAATCTGGGAAGAAAAGATCAAGGAGCACAAAAAGGAGGAGAGAGGACATCCAGTGACAGCTATACAGCAAGACATGCAGTGAGAAATAAAGAATGGTATATAGAATAGAGAAAGGTAAAAGCCCAGAGGCAAAAGATAGATGGGATAATTTAAGTGAAGAAAAGCTGGCAAAGAACAAGCCAAGCTAAGGCTGGGCCATCATAACTAAGAATATTTCTCTGTGTATTTATTTGGGAGCTGGGTGGTGGACCCCCAAAGAGCAAAGAGTAAAAACAATCACTAGCACATGATCTTTTGTGGAATCTAAAATTGGTGGGCCTTTGTTAGGGATATAGTTCAATGGTGAGCACTTTTGTCTACAAAATACCAGACTTACAGAAACTGACAACAGAATATTCATTACCAGAGACCAGAGACTCAGACTCAGAAACAAATTGGACAAGGAAAGAAAGGGGAGAGTTTGCGCAATCAATTTACACTATCATTTGGTAGGGCAAATTCGAGCTCCCTGTTGTATAGCACTGATGACTATAGCTAATAACAACAATTTATACTATACCTCAAAGACAGCAAAAGAAAAGATTTTCAGTGTTCTCTCTACAACAAAATGATTCAACTTGAGGTCATAGGTACTCTAAGTAGCCTGACTTGGTCATTCTACAACATATGCATCAAATCGCACCCATAAGCGTGTATGACTATTATCTATCAGTTAAAAACAAACTTAAGAAGAGAGTCCTGCTCTTTAGAAGATAGCACTGGCTCTATGTCTGTCTGCGGACCCAGAGTAGCCTCCTCGCTTTAGACTTCAACTTTCTCATCTGTGGCAGGAAGCTGTTTTATGTTGAGGTGTTTGCTCAGTCTGCAGTTTTAGCTAAACTACTGTATCTTAAGTTGAGGAATAGTTTTTCTTTTTATCATGCTTGATAACTGGAAACTTTGTACAAAGGATTTCAATCAACTTTCATTGTGTCTGTGTGTGTTTCTGTCTGTCTGTCTGTGTGTCAGTATGTCTCTGTGTGTGTCTGTGTGTCTGTGTGTATATGCACATTTGCTCATGCCCCTACAGTGTGTCTACCTCCTTTTTATCTCTCACCTTTGGGATTGCTTCTGCCTTCCTTTAGGAGTTGTTAATAATTAATAGTAGTGCCGGCATTTGTAAGCCAGAAGCAATATGTTTTGATTTTATCATTTCTTTTCATGAATTATGAATAGCATTAAAATGTGATTTTTTTTTTAAAATCCAAGAAGGGAAAAGAAGATGATGGGAGGTCAGAGGAGATGAGAGGGCAGGCGACCTTGCTCTGCCATCATCTGCCAGGTTTAATAAACAGCGTTCAGCTTGAAGGAATTTAAGACTGCTGCCCTTCTGTTTCTCACCACATCTCTCTTCGTGGGTGGGAAGAAGCAGCTGCAGCTGGAATACAGATTTATAAGTAGAGCCTTGAAACCGCCCGTCTACGAACAGATAGCACCACACAAAATGGGTCTTTCCCAGATGTCACTCAAATGAGTAAAGCCTAGAATCACTCCTGAATTGACACACTCAGGTTCTGAACAGACCTAGACTCGTAAAAATGAATTTTCATGCTGACATTGTCACTGGCTGTGGCTTCGAATAAGATGGAGGAAATGATAGGCTCCTGATCTCTAAAATGCTGAAACAATACCAGATTCTTCTAGCAAATACAGCTGTCCTGGGAGTAAAGTGAAATTGTGACTATTAAGGAACAAAATCAAGATGCCTACCTTTGAAAGAAGCCATCAAGAGAAGGAAAACACAAGCAGCCAACAGGGACAGAACACTTGCCTAACATATCTCGTATTGGACATCTAGCTGGAGTACGGAAAGAGCAGGTACATCTGGAGGGAAGAAAAGAAGGTGTCAAACAGAAAGGTATTCACATGGACACTGTATAGAACGTATTCCTGAATGGCCACTAACCACAGAAGAGCACGCTCAGTGTTCTCAGTCATGAGGGCCAGACGGAGTGAGCACACACTGAGGAACTACTGTATAGCGCTGTGGAGTAACTGTGCCAGCTGGCGAGAATGTGAAAAGAAATATTTTATAAATGTTTGGCAGGGTTTTTTTTTTTTACGTTAAATATAGACTTACCATATGACCCATACTTTCACTCCTAGGTACTTAACCAAGAAAAATGAAAATTTGTCCTCATAAATATGTGTATATGACTATTCCGAACAACTTTACTCGTAACCACTGCAATTTTCTTGTCCTGATAAATAAATGAACACTGTGGCGTTCATTCAATTGAACACTACTCAACCCACAAAAGGAGTACACACTAGTAAGCACCGATTCGTTTATTTTTGTCTAGTGTTTGTTTTGGCAATTCAGGTGAGAGAAAAAATTTAGTCCTTCTTACTCCACGAGGGCTCAAGGCAGACGTTTCAAACACATGTTTGATTGCACATGAACGGCTGTCACAGTTCATTCTCACGCTGGAGTGTGAACGATACACCGGACACAGGGCTTTATGAAGCTCTCCTTCTCGTCTCTGGGACGACAGGTAACTGAAGGAAACTAGCTAGGCGGTACAGAGCAGTATAGAACTAATGCACTTTGCTCCGCTGTCATCTGTCATGGTTTACTGCAGCTCTCCCACCCAGCCCACTTCAGAGTGTGCTGGCTCTGCACTATCAGTTTGCCCGACTCTGCCCACAGTGGGCAGGAAGTGCTTGAGAATCAATTCCTCTCAGAGCATCCTCTAAACAGTGACTGCTGGGAGATGATTATTAAAAAGGAGGAGGTAACTGAGGAGTTATCTACCTGGCCTCGTACTCGCCAGAAAAATCAACCAGTAGTCCACACAGTGGTAACTAACTCAATGGCGTGTCCTCATAACAATGACCCATATTCCCTACTCTCCACTTTATGTCAGAGTTAGTATTTCCTGGATCATAGGCCCCTTCCCTGTAAGCCACTTATGGTTGAGTATTTGTCCTATAATGTGCCTGGAAAAGTTCTGACTATAACAGTAACTGATAGTACATTTGCAATAGTCTGGCTGCCTGGTAGTCTTATATTCCTTTCCAATGGAGAAGAGCCCAGACTTCACAAGCCCCATATATTACCATGGCCCTATCTATTTCTATCTGTGATATCACATACGTGAGTGATTTGAGATACGACGACAAAGTGGCTACCACTTCTGGCTTAGAACTGCATTTCCAGAAATATGCTTAAAGAAAATAAATGAGCGCTGCCATGAGACCTGGCTGACATTTTGCACTGCAGTCCTGTATCTCTACAAAGGGAATGTGGAAAAAATAGTTGCGCATTTCTAATTTGGAAATCTGAAATCCCAAATGCTCCAAAATACAGAGTGGAAAATTCCACATCTAATCTCATGGGACAGGTCACCCTCAAATCGTAAGTACACTAAAAATATTTTATAAAATTATCTTCGAACTATATGGCTAGTGCATGAAAACATGACATCTTTTTATTTTTTTCTTTGGGTCCCATCCTCATGATGTCTTATTATGCATATTCAAGTATTCCACAATCTAAAATTCTTATGGTTCCAAGGAATTCGCATAAGGGATCTTCAACTTGCATTTTGCATCCATCAAAAAAGAATAATGTTAAAGTTAATTGTATTTTGATAGGAGGAAATGTTTTCAGCAGATCATTGGGCCACAAAAGGCACGTTGTGAGACAATAAATATCTTATTTATTTGGGTTTTGTAGTAGATAATTTTTCCATGGTCCAAATGCCTTTCTTCAAATGCATCGCCCCACACCTGCTCAGCTTTCTACCCAGAAGAGAAGCCATTGAGAACTCCATTCCAGTTTAAGGCCTATTCAGACCCCATTAACAGCAATGACCAATCCTAACAGGGACTTTGCAGTTTCCTGTAATTATAAAGTCCTTTCTTCTGGAAAAACAACTCTTTCATCTTTGCTTTCTATCCAGTTCTTCTACTGCCTCATAATGGGAGGCCTGCGGAGTCACTCATGAGCCTGACACACAAGTTCTATTTCAACAGAGCTAGGTTTTGGATGTTACACTTTTACATCAGTGCAATAGCTATAGTCAAGCAAAAATTGTCTACAAATCTTCCAGAATGCCTTCTGTACTCCTCACATCTGTGCAGAATTAGATATATATTTTTGGGTTACTACCCTACGAGGAAGGAATAATTTGGACAGAGTATAATAATACCCTCCAACCTCCTTTTGCTCTAATAATCTTTCTGCCTGCGGTAGATCAGAGTCAAAGAGCAGACGTGTTAGTCACAGAGGTGGACGAGCCAGCATCGATGAGGTAGATGAGGGTTCAGAGTTTAGTTACGGATGAATGAATGGAAAAACCAGAATCAGACACAGGCTGAGCCATTAAAGTAAACTCAACAGTCAATGGTCTAAAATCCCTAGATTAAATTATTTTCTTAATCTCAATAGCTAACAAGTAATATAGGAAGGCAACAGTATTTGTTTCAAGTAGAACTTCAAATATGTCCTGTTTATTGATTGAAGAAGAAGCAGCCTTTCATTGCTCTCCACTTTTTAATGTAAAGATGACCAAAGTAGGTGGATTTACATTGAAGTTCCTCATGGACCCTGGGAAGATCATTTTAGAGGAGTTATTCTCAAACCAGGCAAGAGGCCATGTCTAACTGAAGGCAGTTTGAAAATGATTGCAAATCACAGGCGGGACATTAGGAACAAATTTTTAAATGTCTCCACGGTAGCAAGTCTTTCTCTGTTCTACCAACCGCTCCCAAATAGTAACACAGAGACTTATTATTATGAATATAATATATATATATTATGAAATATAACTATAATTATGAAAGCTTATAATTATGAAAGGTTGGCCTTAGCTTAGGTTTGCCCCACTAGGTCTTATAATTTAAATTAACCTGCTTTTATTAATGTATGTTTTACGATGTGGCCTTTACCCCTTCCCCACTCTGTGTATCTGACTTGTTCTACTTCTCTGTGGCATCTCTCTCATCTCTTACATCCAGATCCATCTCCTACTTTCCCCCCTCTCTCTGCCCAGAAGTCTGCCCCCCATATCTCCAGCCTAGCTATTGGCCATTCAGCTCTTAATTAAAACTATCACACAAATATATCTTCACAGTGTACATAGATGCCACAACACTCCACAGCTATACCGCAATGACAATGGATATTGGAGTTTGGATTTGACCTATTAGTCTTGATCACAAAGACCCATCCCACTGGTCTTGCTATATACCATTACATGTTAAGTGGAGTTCATATTGTCATAGGAATTTGACAGTTTCATGGAGCTGTCTTTAGGAATCAGTAAACTGTCTTTTAGTTTCTCTAACAAGAGTAAAGCCAGAGCTGTAGGATCTGGCAGGGTTCTGCCTGGGGGTGAGCAGTATGTGGTACCAGAGCTGTAGGATCTGGCAGGGTTCTGCCTGGGGGTGAGCAGTACGTGGTACCAGAGCTGTAGGATCTGGCAGGGTTCTGCCTGGGGGTGAGCAGTACGTGGTACCAGAGCTGTAGGATCTGGCAAGGTTCTGCCTGGGGGTGAGCAGTATGTGGTACCAGAGCTGTAGGATCTGGCAGGGTTCTGCCTGGGGGTGAGCAGTATGTGGTACCAGAGCTGTAGGATCTGTCAGGGTTCTGCCTGGGGGTGAGCAGTATGTGGTACCAGAGCTGTAGGATCTGGCAGGGTTCAGCCTGGGGGTGAGCAGTACGTGGTACCAGAGCTGTAGGATCTGGCAGGGTTCTGCCTGGGGGTGAGCAGTACATGGTACCAGAGCTGTAGGATCTGTCAGGGTTCTGCCTGGGGATGAGCAGTACGTGGTACCAGAGCTGTAGGATCTGGCAGGGTTCTGCCTAGGGGTGAGCAGTACGTGGTACCAGAGCTGTGGGATCTGGCAGGGTTCTGCCTGGGGGTGAGCAGTACGTGGTACCTTGCTTTGTATTACACTACTGTACAGCTTTCATATTTCAACATTTTGATTAAAACCCCCTTTCCTTTCCTTATCTATAATATAAACCCAGATCACTGTATTTTCTTTTCTTCTCCAACAATGGCTGTAGACATCATTGTTTGGTAAGACTGACAGATTTTCCTTATCGTTTGTTTGATTAAAGACCCAGAAACTTTCAGGCATCCTGCTGATGGCTTCTTCCCACATCTGAATGGAAAAACAAAACAAAAGGCTCTAAGTGCCAAGGAGTAGGCAGGTGTGTTTATACTGATTCTATCTATAGTTGCTGTTTACTCTGCTCTTAGAGGATGGGCTTCTTCATGCTGTGAACTTCAAGATTTCAGAACTTTTTGATGATATTAGCTCAAAATGCTCTTTTTCTGCCTCAAGTCTTCCCGACTTTGCCTACTTGGAACCTGAGAGAATCATGTTTCTGGGGCTGTGATAATCTTGAATTAAGTGTCCCATGTGGGAACAAGTTAGAGACCTGATTTCCCCTGCAGAGTATGTAGTTACTAGCAGAAGAAGGAAGCCATATTCAAAAACAACCTCACTGGTCTGAGTCTGGCAATTGGTGTCTCAGTTCTGATATGGGCTGAGTCTAGCTAGCTTTCCTAGATTGGGCATGTGTTTGTTGGCAGTTGTTGCCCAGCTGGAAAATTGCTTGCCTCACTGGGCCCTGCTGGGATAGCTGCTCTCCCCCTGTTTCTCACCAACTTCCAATGGAAGCGTCACAGAGAGAGAACAGGTCACTGGTTTTTCAGGCTCTTACTTGCTTCTAAGTTGCTGTTCTTCCAATGGCCTAAACAAGAAGCGCAGCCAAGACCAGGGTTTTAGTAGGTCATTACCAAAGCCATGGGAGCAGTGGGAAACCTGGACTATTATTGTGATAAGTGTATTATAAATATTAGAGTGAAAAGTGATGATTTATATGAGAGCAATAGGAGCACCATTTTTCTTTTTGTCACTGATGAAAATGAGACAGTGCTCTGAAAACAAAGACTGGGCACACACTCAGACTAAGTGCAGCTACACTGTGTGTGTTGGGAGGAGGTGATATTTTTCATTCTTTTGGAGACCTTTGAAATCCCTTCCCTTAGATCTCATGGGAAGTGAAAGAGGATAATCTTAATGACACTGCCAACTGGGAGATCTTTCTGCAAATAAACACTGCTCTCATTTTCGACATCTCATATCTGACATAAGAGCTGCCTGTATTCTGAGGTTGGAATTCATTTTTGGAAAGTTGATAATTTTTTCCCCTTTGACAGAAGCCAAGAAAAAGTATTTATTTTCAAGATATGAGTTACATACCTTCTCCTTTCCCCAATCCACGTAGGTTTTCTTTTTTATAAATTAAAAATGATAATTTTTTTCCAATAGACCCAGGTTCAAACGAAAGTAAGAAACTATATCATGAAGCAATGCTGACTTCATACATGTTCATTTTGAATAGTTACTGAAAGTAGCTTCATAATAAAATATTAACAGGGACACTCATGGAGACGAGGGCCCTCCTGCCCTCATCTATAGAGCTTGTGACCCTCTGGAGTGCCTTCCTTTTTTTAAGTCGCCAATGTGTAGAATGTGTCAGTTCCTCTTCCCTTACCCTATCCAAGGGAGCCTCCCAGGTACAAGATAATGTCAGAAGGTCTCTGATAACAACTTGGCCACTGATCTGTATTTGTATCTAACGTGGAAGAGTCTGTTTAAACCATGAGAAAGAAATTTTTTAAAAAAATTCATGATTAAATCCCTTGGACCCTGCAAAGAATCTAACAAAATGCTGTGTTTTCTCTCTGTTTATGGACAGCCTGAATTCCTTGGAATTCTCATTTTTCCTTAACCGCCATTCTTCAAATTAAAACTTTTGCATAAAAAGTTATACATGCTTCCAGTTTTTATTTTTGTTAACACTGGACCAAAGCCTCTCACATTCTATATTAATATAGAATTTTTTTTTTTTTTTAAAAATAGGCTTTCACCCTGTAGTCCTGGCTGGCCTCAAATTCACAGAGATCTATCTGCTTCTGCTTTCCCAGTGCTGGGGTTAAAGGTGTGTACTACCACACTTGGCAAGCACCTTAAATATAAAAATGATGAAGGTAGAAGTAAGTGAGGCTGCGTGTAACTTTTTAAAAGATAGTAATTAGTAGTTTAAAATATAATGATCAAAAAAGCACATTTTTTTTCTAATGACACAGTGCCATGGAAGAATTCTCTGTCCATTCTTTTAGCTATTTGTTATGTCCCTAATAAAACAACACAATATTGAGAGTGGCAAAGCTAGCTGAAGTCCTCAAATGTCAGAGCTGAGTACAGCTGAACTTGCTGAAGGAAGCTGTGCTGTATTCCTTGATGCTTATGAGTGTATCTCTTGGAGGGATACCAGCAGTGTGCTCTGAAGGTCAACTTTGACTCCCTCATACCTACTACATCCAAACCTTCGTTTTAGCAAAACCTGGGATACTGGGATGCCCATTCATTTGTGAGAAGTATTTGCATAATTATATTATGAATTTGCTAGTGTACCTAAATTTAATAAATCATTGATGTGACTGCTCTTTTTGGTAGAATACTTTGGCAATAGCCATGAGTCTGTAATCGTCTCTGAGTTTAAATGTTGATAACTGTTAGTTGGGGACATAGAACTTTCAGGTATAGTGAATAAAAACTGGAAGGACAAGAACATCTCTAGGGTAAAGTTCTTTGAAACAGAGATTGTAAGCATTAGGTTTTATTGTTTTATCAGAGAAGTGCTTGAATCTTTGTATCTCAGCTACTACAAGTTTTAAGTAGCAAGGAAGCTATGGACTCTCAAAACAACCTTCCCTCATGCTGCTACACACATCCAACTGTCTGCCCTCTGTAAAAGCATTCAAGAGCACTGTAGCATGTACTGGACATTCTCTTGTTGCAGGATATCCTGCATACAATCTGATCCTTCCTATTAATGGTGGCTCACCCATCACTACAAAGGTTCTTAATGACTGGTACTCACTTTCCTTTAAGATTTTCCCCCCCAAAATTGTGGTCCTCTTTCTAGCAGAAGTATCACTTTGCCTGGGAACCTGCTGTAGATGCAGGACTTCCAGCCTGCCTAGAAGCCTGCTCTCTGCAAGGGTTTCTTAACCTAAGAAGCTGCCCTGGTTAGTTTTCTGTCAACTTGACACAAACTAGAGTTTTCTGAGAGAACAAATCTTATTTCAGAAAATAGCTTTATCAGATGGCTTGTAGGCAAGTCTGTGGAGACATGTTCTTGATTAGTGCTTGAGATGGGAGGTCCCAGACCACTGTGTGTGGGGGGGCTGTTGCCACCGCTGGGCAGGTGATCCTGTTTAAGAAAGCAAACTGAGCAAGCAGAGGTACACTCCAGTAGGCAGCACTCCTCTGCTTCAGTTTCTGTCTCCAGATTCCTACCTTGAGTTCCTGCCCTAACTTCCCTTCATAGTGTAGTGTGATCAGAACATGTAAGCCAAATAAAACCTTTCCTCCTCAGGTTGGTTGTGGTCTTTGTGTTTTATCACAGCAATAGAGAGCAAACTAAGAGAGCTGCACAATGAACTCCTCTGGGGAGCTTTGAAAGGTGTCAGTGGCAAGGGTCAGTAAGCCAATTCAGTGGGTATTTGGTTGTGGCTTTAGGAGCCTCTATTTAAAGCTCTAGTTGATACTCTGATTGGAGGTGCAAAATGACATAGTGAATCAAAAGTTGCATAAGTATTTGTCATTTGAAACTATCATTTGAATATGACAGGATGCTGTGGAATAATCCTTCTGTACACTATGCAAATATATGTCACTATGATTGATTTAATAAGCAAGCTGACTGACCAATAGCTAAACAGGATAAAGTTAGGCAGGAAAGCCAACCTGAGAATGATAGGATGAGGAAGGGTGAAGTCATAGATAGGGCTTGCAAGCCAGATGGAGAATAAGTGGGACACACAAAATGGGTTTGAAGTAAAAATCATAAGTCTCGGGGCAGCAAACAGATGAATAGAAATGGGTTAAGTAGTAAGAGCTAGTTAGTAATATGCCTGAGTTCTTGGTCGAGCATTTATAATTTATATTAAACCTCTGAGTTATTATTTGGGAGCAGGTAGTTGGGACAGAAATACAACAGAAATAATTTTACAAGTGGTGGAAGAGCCAAGTGGACTCAGTGTAGTTGTAACTAGCAGGCTTTAGGAAGCGTTAGTCCTGAAACTCAGTGTTGTCACCTGTTTTCGTGAAAAAGAGCAAAACAACTCCTGTCTTCCCTGACACTCTGGGAAATATTGCAGGTTATTGGTTGGTATCGTGAAAAGGAAGCCCTAAAGGTTAGTGAGTGCCTGGGTTCAACCAGGAAAAGTATTGTAGTAGTGGGGCATCCATTGGTCAGGTGCCCAGATAAAATTCCAGAGACCTTACTAAATTCAAAGTTTAGATAAACAGTAGCTTCCCTGTGCTTTGATCATTTTTTATTTGCTTATCTTTTAACCTTAGAGTGAGCTATGACATTCTTTATGAGACTCAGGAGCTGCGGAGGACCTTATGAGAACGTTAGTTTTGAATAGGCGCAGCTCTTGGAAAGAGTGTTCTCAGACTGAGAAAAGACGCCTGTGTACAGTGGCCTGACTCAGAGCTTCCCTTTATTATTCATTTTCTCATTTCTCTGGGTCTCTCCACCTTTCTTCCCTGCCAGCCTTTGTCTTTTACTTGACTTTTAAAGTGAACGTGACTTTATGTTTGTGCTCTGCTTGGTGCCCTCCAGTTTCAGGAAAATCCTCTCGCTTTTAAAGTAAGTTCACATTCCCTGGTGTTTATGAAAAGCCTCTTATTTATTTATCATCTTTTAGTACACTACAGCATTGAGGATACATCCATAAATTTACATCTCTAAAATGTTCTTATTCTTCTTTATAACCATGATAGATGGTTTCCTGGGGCAAGAAATGGAGTGAACCCAGGGTAGTGGTGAGAAAATATGGGGGTGGAGATGAAAAACAACAGCAAAATGAAAACAAGAATTTTGTGTGGAAACCAGCCCCCACCAACTCTCTCTCCTTCTGCCTGCTACAAAGAGCCCTTTGCAGATGGTGGTGAATAGGCCGGGAGCTCCCTCAAAACCACTGAGTCTGTTTATGCATGTTATTTTCTTTTAATAGTGCCTGAGCGCCTTCCGAAGCATTTTTCAAGTGCTGCCTCAATCCATGCCCAAGTTTGGGTGGTTACGGAGGAAAGAGCTAAAGCCAGGCCCGGAATGTTCTTTTTTTCGTAGTGTCATGGACAAGAATATAAAAGAGAGTCCAGGATCTCAGGTTCACTTTTAGGACAGGGTCATCAATAGCTGAGACTTGTCCAAGTGTCAGGTCTCTTCCCAGATGAGTAAATGGGCATCTCTGAGAAGGAGAATCTAACAAGCCAGCCAGGTGATGCCTGTCCAGGCAGAAGTCTGAGAACCACGGGAACAATTTTACCTTCCCTCCTTCAATTAGGGTACCTTCTGTCTTCTTCCCAGGGCTGCTCTCTTGGGGAGTGTGGACATGTGAGTGTGTAGGCTGGACTGTCAACACAAGACGGGAGCAGGCAGTCCACTCTACCTTGAAATCTTTGACTTACATTGGATAGTAAAGTTGGGAATGGGATTGATGATGAAGACTCAAGTGTTCCCCGCCCCTGTAAGTCATGCCCATGTTGACTATTTTCCACTCCTGACTGGCTGAGTGGATCTTTGTGATTGTGGACAGTTGGATTGATTCAGATCCTGTGTCATGTTATCTTGGGCTGTCTAGTTCCTTTAATAGCCCACTTCTGTATCTGACATAATGTTTTCTCAACTATCAGGTAAAACCTTGGGAATATATGTACTGTCCACTAGTTTCTCCCCACCAAATGGCTAAGACCGTCATTAGACAGAGTGAAAATCTCCATGGAGTTTTCCCTCCTTTCCTGAAGCTGCCTACCATATGTTCCCACACATGCCTTAATTAATGATTTCCTTTTGTTTTGTGACTATAAAAGTTCATTAACCATCTCTATGTTGGACACATGTCATTTGAGCAACCAGAATCCATATTCTCTATCCCTGATGAAGTGGATAAAAGCCATTGAAGTTCAGGCAAAAGGTTAGATAACATGACACCAAAATGGATATCCGGAATGAATTGGTGAAGATGACAGACAATGATCTTGGGGAATGATGAATAAATAATTGGTGTAGCATTATGTAACTTGTTACAGAACCATTGCTAGAATGATGTCATTTTTATATGCTTTTGTATAAATGTCATTGAGACAGGGAAGTACACTTTCACACTGGGTATATGCAGTATGTTATGCCTGCCTGAGGCTCTGCACATCTTTTCTAATTTCCTAGCCATTTGCAGCTCTCTGTCCCTGGCCCCAGAGCTCAGACCTGTCATGTGGGTCACTCTTATTTGGTAAAGAATAAACTTCTTCATATTTCCTCTGAGATGAAAACTCTGATTTGAGTTGGTGGTAAAGGCAAAAGGAACAATGGCACATCAATATAACTTAGATGTATTCTGTCAACTTCACAAAGCCGAACGTCAAACAGAGAAAATACTTTCCATCAGCTAGTCACTTCTAATTCCAGACCCCAAATTCACTTAGTGTTATTTCTAAAGGAGTCACATATATGCCCAGTAATAGTTAGTTTACCAAGAATGAAAATGTGACATCCGTTTTTCTAAGTGTGATTCAAAGTACTTCCCCTTGACAGGGACAATACTATTCAGGTGGTATCAAGAATGATCCTCACTCATGAGTCTTCCTGCTAATCCCAGTAGGTCAACTATTAACCTACTGGTTATGGTTAGAACCTAGGACTGGACAGAGAGCTTTAAGAACTACAAGCACTTGGCTTCTAGTCCTGTGCCCTCAGAGATCCTGATATAGTAGAGCCTGGAGTAGCCCATGCTTCAAGACTAGTATCAACAACCTTGGATTCTAATGTGGAGCCAGGACCATGAACAACTGTCTTATCTATTTCATCATTAGCATCCTTACACTTTGAATCTAGTGGATCGGATCTTAGTCTTGGAAGTAAATTAGAATTACCTGCAACTTCTTCAAATCATGGCAATGCTCAGATTCTGTGGTAGCTTTGGTTACTATGACAAAATGCCAGAAGCCATAAACTGGACAAGAGGAAAGTTTGATGAGTTTGATTCGGGGACAGCATTAGATATTTTTGTTTATGGTTGGTTACACTCACTAGCTATGTGAAACCATACACCATGGAGAGATTATGGCATGGTATTGGATTACACAATTCACAGTATCCAGGAGATGAGACACAAGGGGAAGAAATGGGGGTCCCCAATGGTCTAATATCTTCCACTAGGCTCTAGCTCTTAAAGGTTCCAACAACTCCTAATAGCACTAAACTTTCAGTACAGGGTTTTGTGCCTCTGCAGACGTTCCAGACCTTGACTTTAGCATGCTCCTTCTCCTGAGATTGGGACTTAATTACCTGGAGTAGCCCAAGCGTCCTGTTGTTCTACTTGTAATCAGGGTGGGTGTCTCTACCCCAACTCTAATTGCTGAGAGCTGAAGGGGTAGAAAAGCTGGATTTTACATAGGCAGGGACTCTGATGCTGTCATAACTGGGAAAATGCTAATTCAAGAATGGGGTGGAAATGCATCATGACAGGTCTCAGCCTATTTAATTCAAAATGTTGATAATTCAAGTAAGCACCATGTGCGTGCATCCCTGTGTATGTGCTGTGTAGCAATTCATAATGAGAGGCCCGGTTCCTCCTGCTGCGAACAAAGGGAATACTTTTTCCTTGCTTTTTGTCAGACTATTTGTCTTATAAAACTTGTCAATGTGTGTGTGTGTGTGTGTGTGTGTATTTAATCTCTCTCCTAAAAAAATCTTTTTTAAGAAACTAAATCAGTCCATTGCTACCTTTGTACTGTCTTTCTCAAAGACCATTTCTTTGAACATTAATCTTGAACAGACCATAAAACTCTCGCTGCTGGCTAACTTTTGTAGTTTTGGGAACTACTATGCAGACTGCTGGGGAAAGAAAAGGCATCAGTACTCTTATCCAGCACTGGACCATTCATGTAGCAATTTCAGCTGCCAGCCAGGATGTTCCCACTCCTACAATAGTGACACAACTGTTTATGGGATGACCAACTGCTCTGCTGATTGGATTTGCGGTCTGCTCCATGGCAGATGAAACTCATGCCTTGTCCTGAAAACAAGATAAAAACAAAACAAAAAAACTATGGCTAAAGTTGTAGGCCCCAGGGAAGAACCCACTGATGTCGCTTTTCTAAATGGTCATATTGTCCAACTGCCTTCTTAATAACCATGCACACAACCACACATTTGTGCAGCTCCCAACCTTGGTCAGAAAAGCTTCTTACTTTAGTATTTAGTGATTAATGCAGAAGCTGCATTCTTGGTCCAAGTGTTGAGAATAAACAGCTGTGAGTGCTCATTAACCAAACAATCCTCTATGTCCACCCCTGAGCCCCGAGGCTTAGAAAGCATTGCAGAAGACAGAGCAGAAAGAATGTAAGAGCCAGAGATATGTGTTGTGAAATGCTGTCCCCTGGACATGACAGAGCTGTTACACTCGTGAGCTCACACCAGCAGAGGTTATCTACACGGGGCTTAGAAAGGATCGAGCTAACAATTTAGATATTGATTGTGGAGGGGTTTCCAAGGCTTCCCTCTCCCCCAGCTGAGGATCTGTTGGCAGTTGGTGGCTGCCGTGGAAGGGAGAATCACCTTTCTTTAGGGATATGGTCACGGATAGGTTCTCCATACCCTAGTGGATGATCTCACATTCCTGTTCACATGGGCAGCCCTAATTGGACTCAGAGGGTTAAAATAAGTAAATGAGTTAATTAATTAAGAAGTAGGACAGGAGGTTGGGAGGGAGAGGATAAAAGGGGTCTTTCTGGGAATTGGGACCAGAGGGAGGGACCAATATGTTCAAGATACTATGAAAATTTCAAAGGAAAAATTGGGTTAAGAGTTCATATTCACCTCCTGTCTGGATAATATATACTAGCTGCCATGAATAATAATCCTAATTCCCAAGTAAAGGAGGAGGAGCTAACTATGCAAAGCCAGGGGTGCAGTGAAATCATCTTACCTGAGAATCAGTTATTCTTTATCTTGAAAACATGTATAAGACTTCACATAAGTGTGATTTCTGACTTTGCAGTCCCTAAGTGTGTTGCCTTTGATGCAAAGAACATTTCAGTGTACTTGTTTTCTCTTAAATTAGAAACTCTTAGCTGAAAGCTCTAGGTCTTTGTTTTGTTTTATTTGTTTTTCTACTTTCATTGGGGAAGGGGTAGAGGATAAACATGTGCTTGTCCAGCATAACAACACCCTTTTTCTCTATTACCTATATGAAGATGATTATATCCTGTCATGTATCGTACACAGATATGCACTGTATACTTGCAAGTATGTGTTTGTGTGAGTGTGTCCTTGTGATGAGGATAAGGGCTGAGCTTCAGATTGATTTTAAAGAATGGAATTCTGTCACTTGTAACAACATGGCTAGAATAGGGACACATTATGAAATAAGCTAGACACAAAAAGACAACTTGGTGCATCATTGCTCATAGGTAGGAGCTAAAAAGTCTAATCATATTGAAGAGGAGAATGGAACGATGGTCTCTAAAGGTTAAGAGTATCAGGGAACAGAGCCAATAGGGAAAGTAGAGTTTAGGGTTCCAAACTTCAATTACAAAGGAATAATTAATTCTAGCAAAATAGGGCAGCTTCATTCTACAACATTTCATTTTATATTCAAAACAAGTAGATTTGAAAACTTGTTCTTTTCCTGGTACTGACCATCATACCCAGGCCCTGTATGGGCTCGCTCTGTGCTATTCTGTTGAGCTCCATTCTTGGTGCTTTTGTTTTTGAGACAGAGTTTTGCTAAGTTACCCTCGCTGGTCTCAAAACTTGTGATCCTTTTGCCTCAGCTTCTGCTGTCGTTGTGACTATAGGCATGTGCAACCATGGCCAGCTGGAGCTTGTGAATTATTAACACGCTGAAAGCGTGGATGTTTGAGAAGTTACAAATGCTTACCCTGAGAATAACATTACACATTCTGCAGTGTGTCATTTTATCATCCTGTACACATTAATATGTATAAATATTATGTCTATTTAAAATAAACACACAAGAAATGAGTAAATAGTTTCTACCATCTCTACCTTATATTTTTGCCCCAATATCATAACTTTTAGATCTCTTCTCCATTTTGGTTTTTCTTAAAAAGATTATTTGAGAAGTGTTGCTGGTTTGACTTTTGTTATTATTTGTTTGTTTTCTAAATAGAAATTTGAGTATCAGTGAACCTAGTTCTCTAGGGTCCTTTTTATCTAAGACAGCTTGGCAACAATGGCTCCTCTTAGGCACCTGACCTTCTTGTGGTGTCTTATATCTCAGAGTTCCAGCTCTTCAATAAATGAGCTAGGAAAAGTGCTGGATCACCACCTACGGGGTCAGAAATTGCCCAGGGCTGGTGGTACGTCTGTTGGGCAGGGGCAGTCACAAACTGGAGATGAAATGGAGCAATAAGGAAGCAGTGACCCAGTGGAGAAGTAGAAAATTACCCTCTTTAGAGCTATCTCAGTGTCCCCAGGCCTGTGGGACACACTGACCTGTCCTTGGCTCTGTTAGCTTTCTGCAGTCTCAGGGAAACTGCTTCAAACTCCATTTCAGCTGGTGTGAACAGATGGGGCTAAAATGTCCTTTTACTAAAGACAAATGACAGCATACAGCGACCTGAGGACCTTCTTTTGGTGGCCCGGGAGAGGTACAAGGTGGTTGGTAGAGCCGCTGGGAGCTCTCTTTTCTTTTTACATTCGCCACTGCTACAATAACCTCAAGAGTTTATTTGGGATCTGTGGTGGAGTACGTGAACAGACCTCCTAGATTCCCGCTCCACCCTCTGCCCTCCACCCACCACCTCCACAGAGAGCTCCTTTGTGCTCGCTTAACCTCGGCATCGTGAATGCAGCCTTTATGTGAGCTCCACTTCAGAGTGTGCTGTGAGCTTCCTTAAGTGCAATGGTTTTGACGTCAACTTCTAAAACCACAAAGTAGAAGAGCTAGAAAGAATTTCTGAAATGGCCCGACCTGACTTCATTTCTTCACTCTTCCATTTGTGTGTGTGTGCTCGTGTGTGTGTGTGTGTGTGTGTGTGTGTGTGTGTGTGTGTGTGTATGTGTGACAGGAAAGAAAATAAGACCAGAAATTTCAAGGGACTTGTCCACGATAAATCACTTGGTCAACTATTGAAGCATTCTACTGCCTCCGAACGTAGAAACATTTTCCTATAATCTCTGCCCATTATTTTTCAAGTTCATCCTGCTAAAATTCCCATGGGAAAACTAATGGGCCTATAATCCTATTAAATGCTAAATCATTTTCTCCTGCTTACATGTCAGGGGAAGTTTGATAACTTGTCTTCAGTCCCTGCTTTCATCTTCCCAAACCCTCGTTTCAGGGAGAGGCTTCCCGTAGAATGTGTTCTGGTTCAGCTGATGGCTTCCCAGCTTGGAAGAATTCTGCCTCGTTACTAATGAAGTCCATTTAAGGCTGTTGATGCAAATGCATTTGGGAGCTGGGAGCTTACATTAATTTTATTTGGGTCCAGGGTTACTGGATTTTAGGAACACACCTATTTTGGACTTGAATCTTAAGACTATCTAATTTACCTTTGGTCTCCACACGGAACTATAAGATGCTTTGCTACTTAATAGCCCTTGGGACAGGAAGCTTTGTTCTATTTAATGTCTACTTCGGCACCAACTTCTGTACCTGGAAGGTTCCTTCTTTTCTTAATTTGGCTCCTGTTTTGAGCCCAGTTAATTATTGCCTCTTCTGAGAAGACTTCAATGACCTGTCAGTAATGTTGGCTGTCAACTCCTCTACTGCCTTCTGGGCAGGTCTATTTATGGTGCATGCAGTGGTACCTGGTAACTGTAACAAGTGGTACCCTCATCTTGGCCCCTGAACGAGTGAAACAAAACATTCCATTCTTAGATCCAGTATTGTAAGTGGACGACATCAAAGGAACATAGCTATCCACTTGTTCTTTCATCCCAACACAGGGCATTCTGGAAGGGGCAGAAACAGAACTCAGAGCAGATCATGTTGTCTTGGGACCAGAGAAAGTAGTGACTGCAATGGGACAAGAGAGAATCTTTTGTTGTGATTGTAACTGCTTCTTAATAGAGATCATCACTATATTGTGTTTGTAAATATTCATAGATGCAACTATATGACGAAGAGGGTAAATTTTAGTTTCTGTAATTAATGTTTTTGAAAACCTGGGTTGAACAGAAATAAAACAAAGACACAAAGATACTAACTCCTCAAAAACAAATAAGTAATAGAAAAATCTCAAAACAACCATCAAATTAGAAAACTATTATCTAATAGCCAAGCCAAAACAAATGTAGCCAACCTGATTCTGAGAGCCCAGGTATAGAAATTAGAAATTAAATCGATTTAGCCTCAACTAATTTCTAAGTTCTTTTGAGAGTTAACATGAAAAGCCATCAAAAACATCCATGAAGATTCTTTCAGTGTTCAAGAGTTTTACAGCACAGTAGCACAGTTGAATAATTAAATTATACACTAATTTGTTATCAATTTTGAAAGTATTAGAAGCATTTGGAGGTTCTTAGCACATAGAAATGGGCATTGAATAAGGATAGAAATACTAATTGATCATTACAGATTGTACATATGTGCTGGAGCCTTAGACTGTTTTCCATACACATGAAATAAATTTCAAAAGTTAAAATTCGATTTAGATGAGATATTCACAGGATCCAACTCTATCACCAGCCACAAAGGACATCCCAAGGAGCTGTCTCCTTTTTTGGAAGGATGATTCAGGTTCCAATTTCACCTGTGCAAATTGGCATAGCTAACCGTAGCTGAGTAGCCTCCTAATCACAGAAGGTTAGGTCTGCTAAGTGGGTCAAGCTGTGGTGATTCTCCAGGTATTGTTCTGTTCCATGGAAAAGGCCCCTGGAAGCTAGGGATGATATATTATTCCAATGTGAAAGAACAGACGGTTGCTTAAAACTATAGGTCCAGCAGATGTGAAGATGGGGTGAAGATCACGGAGACTGTAGCGGTGCTAGTTCCACAGTCAGGGATCAGAGGATACAACTCAGTAAGAACCTGATGCACAGAAGATGCATCCACAAATTGGTGGATATGATATTTCTGACTGTTCAAGATGTACTCAAAAGTTGGACTAGACCACATCGTAGATCTGATAAAATTAATGGCAAGAGCTTGGACAAAAAAAAAAAAAATCCTTATGGGCTTTCTTACCTAGCTCAGGGGGACCACTTCCTGGGGCATTGACTAAAATGCTATTATTAAGTAATGAGACTGGCTTTTTAAAAATACATAACAGAAATATAGCCTTTAAAGGATCCTGCAGATCTGACTATACTTTAATAAACCATCTGAACCAGTGAACCATACTTAGTTGCTATCCTAATTATAACACTTAGATCCAGCCTGATTGAATGCTGTTTGCATACTATAAATTTTTTAGATTTGAATTTGTCCAAATAGGATAGCTACTGGCCACATAAAGTCATAGAAGTTTAAGTCTATAATATTAAAACAAAGTATAATCTGGAATTTAGTAACTGGGTTGCATTAGCCTCAAGGGCTCAATAGTCAGAAGGTGAATTCTCAGGTCTTGACAGCATACATTGGTAGTATGCTACAGGGAAGACAGGGTATTTTCTAGCCTAGGAGAAATCTGTTGGAGAATATTGCATTATAGATGGCATCTTCAAAACTAAAGTCTATCTAAATGTCAACTGAATAAAAGCACTGAGTTCAAAAATGTGAAATTCACCTCATGTGGCTCACTTTCTGGGTATCTTTCTTGGCTCCCGGGGGCATTCTGCCCTTCCTCAGTGATGGGGACTTTGCTCTCATGGTGTTTCACGGTGAACCATTTCTGGATCATTGACAATTTCGTTTTGTCCTGCATTACAATCTGTACTTCTCCACTTTAGTAGCTTCTGACGGACTATTGGCAGACTTCTCTGGGTAGTGCATCTGAAAATCTAGAAACACTGTGAATGAATGCCTTCCCCTAAGACCCCGGTCAACTGTTAACCAGTTAGGCAGCATGACTGAGAAGGCTGCCCATTGTGACATTGTCTTCATCATCATCAGCCTCTGGTTGATCATCTGTCTCCTCTACAGGCTTGTACGCAGCTGTGTCTGGGCCTGTATTTGCCCGGGACCTGTAATTAAAGATATGCTGCTCGTGTTATTTTTATGGGAGAGAAAGCTTTTCTTTAGTGCTGTGCTGGCAGTGTATAACAACTGGCTCTCCAGGGGAGAAAAGGCTTTGATTTGTAGTGCTAACTGAATATCATAGCATAAACACTCACCAAAGACTGATTTCAAATTTCCAGTATGATGTCTTAGAATACAGTTCTGGGAAGGTTTCCCAACACATGGACACATGCAGTATCTGAAAATAACCTCAAGACCATGGAAGGTAGCAAAATATAAAATAGTTAAAGTGATGAAAATCTGAGTCTTTGTTACCTTTGTGTGTGTGTGTGTGTGTGTGTGTGTGTGTGGTGTGCGAGTGTGTGTTTGTGTGTGTATATGCAAGTTGTGGTTTGTGTTTTATAACTGGCAAATAGAACTTCTAAAGACTGAGCAATTGACTCTCTTTGAGGTTTTTTTTTTTTTTTTTTTTTTTTTTTTTTTTTTTTTTTTTTTTTTTTTTTGGTTTTGGTTTTTCGAGACAGGATTTCTCTAAAGCTTTGGGGCCTGACCCGGAACTAGCTCTTGTAGACCAGGCTGGCCTCAAACTCACAGAGATCCACCTGCCGCTGCCTCCCAAGTGCTGGGATTAAAGGCATGTGCCGCTACTGCCTGGCTCTCTTTGAGCTTTTATGAGTAAATTCTAGCATACTTCTTTTCACTGAATAAATGCAATTAGTCTACATAAGAGTGACCTATTTCTGACTGCAACCCTGTTGTATGGATTGGAATCATTGGGGCTTACTCTTGAAAATTCATAGGATATAGGAGTCTGTTATCCATGATTACTACAGAGACAAATCAGTGTGAGATCTGCTATCAGATATTATTAAACACATTCAGAGATTTAGGCAACCAACATGGAGGAAGATCTCTGCTTCCATAAAACGATTTGCCTGGCTTGCACAAGCTTTGTAGACACGAGCCAGTTTGTTACTGTGTGGGAATGTTTGTGAGGTGGGAATCACTCTGGGCTCCTTCACAGCTCCATGACCTTCTGTTACTACCACTGCTTAAGAAACCTAAGAGATTTGAACAAGGGCATTTCCCGTGTTGCTTTAAGGAGCCCCGTTGTACAACCTGGACTCCTTTGCATTATACAATATTCTACTTTAAAACTTCCATCTGTTCTTACATGTTGCCGAAGAAGCTTTGTTTGTTTTGTTTTATTCCCATGATGAGAAACTGTTGAAAACTGGGAATAAATGCCTGTTTATTGTGTCACTCTTTCCATGCCTGGCATAGTGCTGAGCTAGGGGGAAAGGGTTTGATCCATGCGCAGTGAATATTGACTGCAGTATGAGAAGGGTGACCAGTGCAGGGCAGGGAAAGGCAACTTAGTCTGTGCTGTTGGCTTGCTATTGCAAAATATCAGATGACATTAAAATTTATCAGTACCAAAAAAGAGACCTCCAAGTGTTTTCCGGCTGTTTGAGGGTCCTGTCCTCCCTATGTAATAGGACAGAAAGATAGGAGAATAGATAATATGAACTTGGAAGCTGAGACTTCTGGGGATAATGTTTTCCTAGATCTTTTATTTCCTACCTACACCATCCTGAGAAGACTGGACCTCCATTTCTACAGGTGTGATGGAATTTGGTAGTAATCATTTCTATGTCACCAAATAGTCAGAAGTAAATGGAATGATACATATGGCCCGCAAATATGAATGAATTTCTGTAATAGAATGCATTTCCAGGTCCTCGATGCTGGGTGAATGAAAGGAACTACAAAATCACCCTAGTCACTTGCCTCGAATATACTGTGTGGCTGCTGAGGCAGGCCAGTAGCACTAGCGTTAAAGGATTTATTTCACTTTTCACTCCCGTGTTCCGTCAAGGTGTATTGATAGAAGCTGGGAACAAGAGGTTTGTAACTCCCCTTCATGGCCTTGGAGGAATTAATGATTAGGGAGTGTGTGACATATTTAGTCAGGTTATTATGAAATAATGTAAGCTGAGACTTTTGTCCGTAGGATTGAATTCAAAAGATATACTGACCGAAATAATTTTTTTTTTTTTAACTAGGGAGCTTTTAACAGCCAGAGATATTCTAGAACTCTCTGTCCTAAGACATTCCTTGAGTGCTCTTGGCTTACAAAAGTCAAGTTCAGGTCTATTCCCAAGGTAAGGAGACGAAGCTGAATGACAGAGCTTGGCAACCTATGACTTGAGATCTTCGTCAGCCAAAGTATATAGGCAAGCTCCAGCTGCCCAAAGCTGTTTTGAGTTTGGTTGTATGGGGATAAGGCCACACTGTTTCTGTCAGACAGAGGCTCTCGTTCACAACCTGGCCTCAAATGCTCCAATACCTTCCTCTGTTGGGACAAAAGAATTTTTCTACTGAGATCTCCACATGTCTCTGTGGTATCTGCAGATTTGGGCCTTTTGCAGGCAGTGGACTGAATCTTCTTTCAGATAATTGTACTTTGCTCTTTCCTTCTCAAATGCATTTTTGCTTTTATGAAGTGTGCATTATATATTCTATAGCTGACAGCGAAGGGGATAAGGCATTCAAAGGAGGCACAGCTTCTAGAGATGAATTGAACTTTTCTACCCCCCCTTGCCTGCCCATGTGCTGAGCGCTCAGAGCCAGATGAGCAGAGCTGAAATCGCACACAAGGTTGGCAGTTACTTCACTGAACAGGTTGGACAGAGCAGAACAGGTAGGAGCTTCATTTGTGAAGTCTGCCAATTCCTGGTCATTCATATTGCTTTTGTTTATCGTGGGCGATACTCAAGCATACTCCATTATAAAGAAAGCGCCCTTGGAATTCTGGTACCTCAGCAGATGTCTCCTGCTAGGGCTCATTATCTCAAGACATGGAAGACTTCAGGCTGTGAGAAGAAACTATAAAATAGATGGTTAATCTGTTAATTGCCATCATTGTCTGAGGGAACCTATCTGCTTCCTTCAGGAGATTACTTCTGTTTCGGGGTGCAGTCTCATTCTTGTGGACTGTTGCCTTCCTGTGGGTGGGGATTTTCTTTCCTCCAAGGTTTGGCTCTTCCTGAAATCCAAGGTGATTGCACATGTATGACAGTGACTTATTCCTGTCCCTTCACCCTTTACCAGGGTATGACAGGTGGACAGAGTCAAGCAGGAGTCTAAGCCAAAGTAAAGGAGATGCAAAATGAGGGCAGAGATGCCAGGTTTGCACCCTGCTTTCATTTACCAAGTAGGCACACACAAGTAACGAGTCCTCAGTAAGAGCAGTCTCTAAGTGCCTGATTCAGAATAATGTCTTTCTTCTCCTTGCATTTCCTTCCTGGAAATCCTTAAAAAAAGAGCAATTTTTTAAGGCGAATCTTAGGGATAACCAACCATATGATGTTGCAGACAGCTCCTCACTCTTCTCTTCAGTCTAGACCATGCTACTCATGACTCAGAATCATGTGCAGTCTCAGCCCCTTCAAGGTTTGTTAATAGAATCAGCACCTGGATGAGTAGGGATCCAAGACATAATGAAAAAAAATGAAGTCAATGGTGAGTCTTTAGAAGAGGATTAGCTATCAAATATCTGAAAATTCCGTTTGCTTTTTTTGCTATTAAGATAATGAGAGAAGAGATTTTTTTTCCATTTCTGTGGAAGTAGTCCATTTGCTTTTCTTTGAAAGTGAGTAAAGCAAATTGCACTTTTGAAAAATCCATAGTGTTAGGCAGCTAGTTGGATATTAGCAGGTCTGGCGGTCACTGCGCATGGACCTCTCCTTCACAATCAGCAGTTTGTCAAACCAAGCTTGAAACTGCTGGACTCTAATTGCTGATCTAAAGAGTAGGATCAGAGTCAAGTTGTCTCTGTGTGGAGATATAACATTGTAAATGATCTAGAAAGGCATTAATAGATTACTATCTAAACCTTATATGCTGATCACTTAGCCAAAGGCTTTTTGGTAAAGACTAAGCACACACCATTGCCCTATCATCATAATGGGTCTGCCAATACCTGGACAGAACAATATCCTTTGAAAAAGATGTCCTAAAGACCTTAGAAATAGTATAACCCTGCCTAAAATGCAGGTTGTTTTTGGCCATTTTCTACTCTTGCTCGTTGACAATGTTCTACTTTGCTCTGTAGAGCTCAATTCGTTTTCTACACTGAGCTACATCTCATCTGAATTCTTTTAACAGAAGTCACAAGGACTAGGGAGCTGACTGGATTCCAGAAGAGATCCTGGTGACAATAGACTAGTGATATTAGACATGAGTAATTTAAAATTACCATGGTAGATGTCAGAACACTTGAACCCTACTTTGGTCCTCATGACTCACTAACTGTAGGGTATTGGGTAACTGCCTTGCTAGAGTCTCAATAGCCTCTAGTATAAAGTGAGTTTTAGTCCCTTTTTCCATATATATAATATATGCATATTATATATATGTCATAAAAATGATATATAATATATATTTAAAATGTACACAAGAGTTATTATAACAATACCATTTAGCTAATGAACATGCCCAGAAAGTTGGTCCCTGGGATGATGTGGCCATGAATATTATTATTACCCCTTTTTCTTGCTTTCAGTGGAAACATTTATATAGGGATGTTGAAGATACAAAATTCTTAGCTTTCCAAGAGAGCTAATAGGGAGAGGGGTATTGAAGATCCCAGAGTCCAGGGACCATGACAGAGATGTCACCCTTCTTTTAAAGATGCAGATTGATGTTTTTAGGGTTAGTGTTGCTTAAGAGGTTCGTTCAGCAGAGAACTGGAAAAGAGATGGACCTACATGTTGGGAGATGTTTGTACACTGTATGAAAATTATTGCTGTGATTGGTATAATAAAAACCTGAATGACCAATAGATAGTTAGAACATATAGGACAGACTTCTGGGCAGAGAGAGGTAGTAGGAGGAAATAATCAGGTGCAGGGAGATACCAATGAGACCTGGAGTTTTGAGTATACAGAATGGAAGAAGGTAAAAGGCCATGAGGCAAAACATAGATTAATATAAATGGGTAAAGTTATAAGAGCTAGTGGGATAATCCTAAGCTAAGGCCAAGCTTTCAGAATTAATAAGAAGTATCTATGTCATTTTTTGTGAACTGGCAGCCTAAAGGAAAATCCATATATGTTTGGTATTCAACGTGCAGAATGGACATAGAGCCTACTGCTCACAGCCTGTGCAGCTTATTTAAGAGGCCTGGCTCACCTAAAGGGCCCTGCTATGTGCAGCCGACGTGCTACTACTCTGCAGCAGGAGACTTGATATAAGTGCCTGCCACAACACAGACATAGCAGCTTCCCAGAGCTGGGATGGTTAGATGAAGGCAGGATAGTTAGGTAGACCTGAACGGGATGAAGCCAGCTTTCAGTGCCATAAGTCAAAATCACACAGTGAAGGGCCTAGTCAAACAGTTTAAGATTTGTCCCATGTGGTCAGAAAATGCTGCAGATGTACAAAAAGTCAGGTCCATACTGAGAAAACCCCTGAACAAATATACTATGTTTTAAAATGTACTTAGATGCTACAGAAAGAAAAGAAAATTGGTATAGACAGTCATAGAAAAAGTAAGTAGTTCCCATCACATAGATACTAAGCAAAAAAAAAAATAGTACAGTTAGTTCTCCCATTACTTCATCATTATCCCAGTTTTCTCAGAGTCCTATAAAGATGTCACCACCCCTAAATATTAGGAAGAAGTCAATAGAACATGACGCTCACATTCCCAAGATGTGGGATTAAGTGAGGGGTTGGTCATTGGATGGATTATGGATGTTTCTCATCATATGCGGGGAGATTGGTTATAAGTTATTATTAGTCTAGGTCAGAAACAATGGAGATTAGATTCAGGATTCTCTTTCTGAAGGGAAAAGAGAAATGTAGTAAAAAAATGAAGAAATAAAAGAATAGATTTTTCAGTCTACTTTTAAACACCACTAGTCTCAAATATTGTCCATTGGTATGGAATTTTGTATATTGATGCATACATATTTAAAGTTATTTTTTAGGACACACTCTATATATGTTTCTACTCTTATTTATGATTTTTTGCATATTGATATAAATTTAAGGTTATTTTTGTTATACTGTCTTCATGTTTCTACTCTTGTTTAAGGTGTTGTATCTGTGCATTTCATTTAAAAATAATGCAATGTAAAGTTCTAGTCCTTGGAAGTTGTTACTATAAACCATTTAGGATAATTAAGAAATGCAGGTTAGTAGTTAGTCAGCTATAACAATCAAACTTATACTCATATTAGGTATGTTTAAGGTCAGGCAAAGACATATTTTAAATAGATAAATCATCTTCAAATACTTCAGAGACCTGCAGAATATAACATTTAAAATGTTTTAATAACATAAGGCTTTTAATGACTATGAGACTTGGCTGTGCCTGGCAGCACCAATTTACTTCAAAAACGGATGATGAGAATCAAAGAACCTCCATATGGAGTTTGCTTTCAATATAGCAAAGCTAGCCATCTGAGCAAGAAACTCCCCTTGCCTTGACATCTGAGGGTATGCTATCCAAACTGGACAAGTGGGACATAAAAGGAAGCAACTACAACCTTTGCCAAGGCAAGGAAAAGTTATCTTATAGTTTCACCTTTCCTCTTTATTTAAACAAAAAATAAAAGTGTTGTGGGATATTTGTGCACTGTGTGAAATTTTATTGTGTGATAGGTGTAATAAAAAGCTGAATTCCAATTAACTAGGGATGTGGGACTTATGGGAAAGAGAGAGGAAGTAGAAGGAGATAATCAAGGTGCAGGGAGATGCCAATGTGACCTGGAGAGAGTGGACATACAGAATAAAAGAAAGGTAGAAAGGCACAAGCAAAACATAGATTAATATAAATGGGTTAATTTAAGTTATGCCAGATAGTGGAACAAGCCTAAGCTAAGGCTGAGATTTTCCCATGCCTTTATTTGTGAACTGACAGTCCAAAGAATAATTTATCTACACTTACATAGCAAGATATAAACATCTTGTCTGGAAAATGGATAAGTACTTGAACCTGAAAAAACTAATATTTAACTTTCTTTTAATAATCAAGTTAGAAAAAAGAAAGGACTAACATTCACTAATACTGTACCTACCCATCAGGTGCTAGTAACAGCTAAGTATATCTATGCTATTGTGGCATATATATTTTGATTGTTACCTATGTGCTGTGGGACACTGGTCTTGTATTATTTTAATAAAATGCTGATTGGCCAGTAGACAGGCAGGAAGTATAGGCAAGGTGACCAAACAGGAAGTACAGGCAGAACGATGAGAAAAGGAGAATTATGGAAAGAGGAAAGAGTCAGTCTACAGTTGTAATCTGGACACAGAGGAAGCAAGATGAGAATGCCTCACTGTTAAATGGTACCAAGCCACGTGGCTGACACAGACAAGAATGATGGGTTAATGTAGGATGTAACAGTTAATAAGAAGCCCAAGCTAATAGGCCAACCAGTTTATGATTAAAATGTAGACCTCTGTGTGTTTCTTTGGGATTGAACGGCTGCCAAACCAGGTGGGACAGAAAGTTCAGTCAAACTTAACTACACCACACTCCTTGTACTTTCTGTTTTCCATCTTGATTTTGGAGTAAAGCACATGACCACCTTTGTTGAATTTGCCCTTTAGCAATTTTCATGTAAAATCAAATGAGAGATTTCTCACAGTTATCTGGCAAGAAGTCTACTCTGCCAAAGGAAACTGCAAAGCTTCCTCCAAAGTTGCCCCAATCCATCTCAATGGCTTGTTCAAAAGTAGCACCTCTTGGCACTACCCTTGGCCCGGCCCATTTTTTTTTTAATGCTAGCACCCAATGTCAGGGCCATGGCAAAGCCCATAAGCTCCAGGCCTTTGACTCCCATTTGCTCCAGGCCCATATGTACTCAAGACTGTTGGCTCTCATGCTCTTAAGACCCATGTACTCCATGCTCCAGGCCAGTGGCTATTCAGTTCATCACAGACCTATATACTCTAGGCTGCCCCCCATGCCTGTGATCACCAAGCCATCCATAAGCCCAATGGCAGGGCCCATGCACTCAATTAGTTTGGCTCACATAGTCAATGGCATGACTGCAGGACCAAGTGGCACAGAAACTTCAGTCAATACCTATAGGTCTTAGATCATAATTTTTACCTGAAGGCAAGAGATTGAAAACTTCCCCAGGGAAAGCCCAAGCCAGCACCCATGTGCTCCACACCAGACCAATGTGTTCCATGGTCTGTCCCATGCAATCAGTTCTGGAGGCCATATGATCAAGACCTAATGGGTTCATGTTCTCACTGGAGCCAGTGCACTCAACTGGACTCATGTAGTTCAAGAACAGGCCCATATACTCAATGTCAGAGCCCACTTGATCCATGCCCTAGCCTAGGCCTGTGTCCATGGGCTCTATGCCAGCACCACCAATATGGTCAATGCCAGGGCCCATCCTCTCCATCCCAGGGACCACGCAGGGACCTTGTCTCCAGCTACGCCTCCGCCCTGCTTTGTAGTGATCTCTTATTATTCATGCATTTCTTGGGATTTCATTTATTTTGCCGATGTTCATTCCAGATCCAAATTGTCTCATGTTTTCCATACCACCAACAAAGAGTGCTTCTATGCCTCCAATTTTATTTATTCCAAATCCTATGTCTTCCATTCCCATTCCTGAAGGCCCCAGGTTTCCCATTCTAATGCCTTTATTCAGGTGGTTGGTATCACTAGGCTTCTCTCCAGGTCCTAGCTCATGCTGACACCAATGAGTCCATGGGGGAAGTTGCTATGAACATTCAGGAAGAGAAAAAAAATCTCCCTTTGTTAAGACCCTCTCATTCATCTTGACACACACTGGTCTATCAAATTACACAGCTACAGTGGCTTGTTCAAAAGTCATAGTGCCTGTTCCACAACTTTGCCCATCTTAATCTTCCAGAATGTCTGCTCAGACCACCCCACCAGCCATACTAAATACATCAGTTTTGTCCAGCCAGCTTTATCATCCAGATTTGCTACAAATGCTCTGCTTTCAAGTCTTCCATCCTGTAATGCATGGATAAGCTTTTGTGGGATGTTAGGGTAATTTAGGATATCTACCCCACCAGTCTTTGCTATGGCCTTTTCCATTGCTCTGCTTCTTTGACTGTCAGTTGTCTCCCATCCAGACTGTGCTTCTTTAGAACTTCAGCAATCTTTTCATGCTCTCTTTCATCTTGAATTCAGCAACAGACATTCCTTTGACTTCCTTCAGTGTCCATTAAGAGTTCCATGTATGTTACCTCACCAAGTTTGTCTTTAACCAGGTTGTTAAGTGACTGCCATTTCACGTCCACAGGTATGTTGGTAATAAAGGCTTTGTATCTTTTAGTTGGATTAGCACACAGCTTAAAAGGATTGTCTCCTCTTTTTATGTCTTTCTCCTTGCTATTCTCATTCTGAGTAGGTCTTGGGCCTGGAGCTCCTTTGCCTCTCAGCAAGCAGGGTGCACTGCTCTCTTCCTCATTTTGGGCTCTGTCACTGCTACTTGGGCCTCTGCATTGACCCCTGCCACCTTTTTCTGTGAGGGCTTGGGCTGTGTGCAGCTGCTTCTTACATGCTCATATGACCCCACACTTCATTTTTTATATTTGTAATATCTTTTATAATAAGATAACAATAACCCAAAAGAGGATTGTGACAACCTCTTCTGTACCTTAAGAGAATCATGGGTGAAATAACCTAGAATTTATGACAGGGGTCTGAAGTGGAGGTAGCTCATGTCCCAAATAGAACAGCTCGCTGTGGATTCTATTGTTTCAAAGAGCTATATTAGAGGACAGCTGATGCCCCTGAAGAACTCATTACCTACTTTGCGGTGGCAGGAAATCTCAATGCTTTATAGGGTCACAAAAATAATCTGGTCTTTGAATAGACAGCAGTATAAAACTGAGTTTGAGTTTGTATTTTCTACTTGTGATCTACGCTCAGGCCTAAAAGATCTCAGTCAATAGGATGAAATATGACTTAAAATTGAAACATCACAATGAAAATATTCAAAAGTGCAATCTAACTAATAATTGTTTCATGACATGAATCTCTAAATAGAGCAATGTGCAAAGTACAGATATGCAAGAGTAAAATAGCCCTAGATTTATATGCTTATAATTACAAAGGAAAAGAAAAGAACACCATGCAACAGAGAGCAAATAAAATAATTTGTATAATTACACCAATTGTTCGAATAAACATCAATTATTCAGATAAATATCTATCATCCGAATTCTGTCAGAATAAAAACGTTATACTATTGTGAAAAATCAAAAATAAATTATCTCATGCATTGCCATACATAAAATGAAATGAAGATAAAATGGATAATCAAAACCATAATTACAAATATACTAAGAAATCAAGTTAAGAATGAAATTAGGGTTGAAAATATTAATGTCAAATAAATGAATGAGGTATAGCACAAAACCTTAAAAAGGAAAAAAAGAACAGATCATGGTCAAAGCTTTGTTCACTAAGGAGACACAGCAGTTGTGTAAATTCATTGTCAAAAATCTCATCAGACAAACGCACACCAAACCAAGCAACCAGACTATAAATACAAGGAAACTGACAAAGCTCAATGGTGATTTAGCTGGTGATAAACAGCTGTATGAATTTCAAATGTCAAATACGTCGAAAGTTGGAAGCAATAAGCAGTAATAAAGAATATAATCGAGAAATCCAATTTAGTACAAGCATGATATGATGAAGTCCCCGGAGTGAATGTATTTCTTTTACTGTGCAAACTGTTGCGAAGAAATGTACACTTTCCCTATTTTTCTGGAATATCTGTGAAAATCGACTACATATTTAGCCACAGAGGAAATCTCAATAAAATACATCCCAAATAGAGATTTTTTTATTTTTCATTATTTTATTTTATTATTATTATTATGTTTGGTTTTTCAAGACAGGGTTTCTCTATAGCTTTCGAGCCTGTCCAGAAACTAGCTCTTGTAAACCATGCTGGCTTCAAACTCAACAGAGATTTGCCTGCCTCTACCTGCTACATTCTCTGACTATATATAATTAAACAAGAAATGAGGAATACAAGGGCCAGCAGGATGATTATATGGAAATGAACTTTCTCCTCTAAGTAAAGAAATCAAATTAAAATTATATAGTATATCAAGTATTTGGAAAATAATGAAGAAATGATCATTTGGTATAAAGGACGGTGGATTGGTTAAAACTATATTATACAAAATGTCATTATTTCTCTTTTTGTTTGAAAACACTATGACGGCTGAGAAGCAGCTCAGTGATAGCTTTCTTGGCATGCATGGGTCCTTGGCACTGCAATCAACAAACAAACAAACAAACAAACAAAAAGTAAATGAACTCCATTTTCAAATTGGGGAATTTGGAGAGACAATGTTGTGAACAAAAGGAGAAAAACTGGAAGAAATATAATTGTAACCTATTTGTAATGATTTCATTTTATTTTTTGATTATGTGTACAAGTGTCTATCTGTGCCTGTGTATGTGCAAGTGGTGTATGTCCTGGATCCCCTGGAGGCATCTATACACTCTGGTTCTTATACTCTTTCTACCCCCTATTCTACAATGATCCCCGAGACTTGTGCAATTTAGGGTTGAGCATTCTGCAGTCTCATATTCTCTGAACCTTGGCTAATTGTGGGTCTCTGTGTTAATTGCCATCTACTGCAAAAAGAGATTTCTTTGACGAGAGTTAAAAGATATGCTGATCTATGGGTATAAGAATAGGTCTTTAGGAGTTGGTTTAATACCATAACCATCTAGCAGAATAATATCAATAGGTTTTCCCCTATGACCAATGACATATTTAAATAGGTGTCAGTTTAACATGTGAAAAATCATTAAATCTGGTAAGAAAGTGATTGGTTACTCATATGATAGTAGTGCCACTATTGTTCCTGTGGGTTTGTCTTGACAGGCTGGTCATTATTGTAGCTCACAGGGTTTGCAGGTAGGTGAGACTTGTGATTATATTTCTCTTCTGTTACAGTGCATAGGACTTTCCAGCACTGTGAAAGCTGTCCATATGGATGAGGCTTCCAAGTCAGTACCAGCTTTATTTCTTCATGTTCTAGGACTGAAGTATGTGGTGCATTCATCAGTAGGGTCATGCTGTCTGTTTCAGAGGATGGCTAGAAGCATTGAAAATAGTCCCTTGTGTTGGGGAGGGGTATATGAGATTTCACTTACCAACAAACCCTAAAGAGATAACCTATTCTTGGCGCTGGGCTTTCTATTTGCTTGCTTGTGATGTCTAGTAGTGGCACTGTCCCATTGTAGAAAAACTCAATTTAAATTCTTCTTATACACATGTAAGCATATATTTTAGGAAGCTTCTATAGTGGAATGTTTCCATATAATTTTTTGAAATGTTAAGGTTGAGCATTCTGCAGTCTCATATTCTCTGTACCTTGGCTAATTGTGGGTCTCCGTGTTACTTGCCATCTACTGCAAAAAGAGATTAGTGTTAGCTATCCCTCCCTGTATTGCTTTTTCTATTTGTGTTCCCATTCCCCACCCCATTGGACTCTTCTGTTCATTATTCCTCTCCAACCTTTTATATCACTATGTTCTATATTCTATTTCCCCACCCTTAAAAACACTCTCCGTGACCCCTAGTTAATTTCCTTAACTCTTTGGGTATTCCAAATAGAACACACATATCCGAAGATTATAAGCTAATATTCACAAATGAGAGAAAACATTCACTGTTTGTTTTTCTGGATCTGAGCTCCCATACTAAGAACAATTGCTTCCAGTTTTATCCATTTAGCTGAGGATTTCATATTTTTGTTACTATTCTATTATATAAATGTATCATATTTTTGTTATCCTTTCATCAGTTGATAGACATCAAGGCTATCTTCATTTCCTGATTATTGTAACTAAAGCAGCAATGAACATGGGTGATCAGGTAAGACCATGAAAAGTGAGGATGCGTGGGATTGCATAAATACGGAAAATTAAATCTTTATTTATAAGAGAAACAGCAAGTTAGAAATGGGAAAAATTATTAGTGACAGAAGAAGAGAATGAGTATAAAGTGTGGAATAGTTCATAAAAGACAAATAATCTCAAATATTGTCCAAAGGCATAAAATAATATTTAAGTTAATGGAAAGAAAAACATCATATTCCTGGAAGGGAAGTCTAATATTTTAAAAGTACCAACTTATCCTAATAATATATAGTTGTAGTGCAATTTTAATATGAATTATACTCAGCCAAAATTCCAATTATAATGGAATACTAAGTAACTTAAAAAAATACAAGAAAGTTTTGAAAAAGAATAATGACTAGGAAAAAATGTTCTTTCTTATCTCTTTCTGCCTAGTCCTTTAAGGCAAGGTTTTTGTGAATCTAGTTATTCCTGGCTTGGCTGGAAGTCGGGAAGCCTTAGTGATCCTCTTGTATCCTACTTCTAACAACTTGGATTACTTGTATGCAGGGAACGCCTGGCTTGTTACATGTGTGCTGGCATCTGAACTCTGGTCCTCATGTTGGATAGCATGTGTTCTTAGCTACTGAGCTATCTCTTCAATGCATAACACCATTTATTACAACTTTGTATTCTAAAAGAGCTACAGCATTGGTTTCCTGTTACTGTTGCAAGAAATTCCTACATTATCTGGGGGCTAAGGATAATTGCAATGCATTCTCTCAGGCTCCGGAAGCCAGAAGTCGGAAGGAAAGGTGTGCCTAGGGACACCTGGGCCTCTCTCTTCCTTGTGTCTTCCAGCCCCTGACATCAGTCTTCTCTGCCTGAGGTTGCATTGCTGCAGTTTCTGCCGATACAGTCATGCCTATTTCCTCCTCTGAGTCTTAACTGACGCTGTCTTCTTTCACAAGGACACAGGTGATGGTAGAGATACCGCATCAGTAATCCTGGGCCATTTCCTCCTGTCCACTTCCTTAATTGAATCACATTTGCAAAGGCTCTTTGACCAAGTGAGGTCAATCACACAGAGTTCAACGTTAATGCTCACATGTCTCTAGTGAGGAGTCTTTTTTTCAGCCAACTGTAGTCATTATGATCAGGACATTCTGCTTGAGTGGAAGACAAATAGATCAGTGGATAGAGAGTCCTGAAAGAGACCCAAACACAAATGGGTACAAGGTTTAAGGAATGCTTCATTAATTCATTTCCAAAAGTCACTCTGTTTGATAATTTTTTTTAATAGAAGAAAATAGAGATTTCTGTAACTTGATCAAATGAAAGTAAGGCCAAGGTATATCAACTTGCCAATGTAGAAGAAAAATGAACTTGACTTCTGAGACAATAGTAATATAGACAGTAGAAGAAAACAAATGTGGTTATATTAACATAAATATAGGAGACTAACATTTCACAAATGCCTCCTAAACATTAAGAGTCTAATGTTTAGTAGCAATTATTTATCTTTTTATTTTACTTAATATAATATTTTTATTAATCTATTGAAAATTTTATAAAATGAATTTTGATCATATTCCCTCCATGTCTCCTAACTTCTTCCAAATCAACCTCCCACAATCCTTTCCAACTTCATGTCCTCTTTTTCTTTCTAAATAACCCACAGAGTTTGATTTGTTCTGTCTATTTGCTCCTGGGTGGATGCTGTCCAACAGAGTTTGGTTGACTTACCAAGGGCTATATCCTTACAGAAAACTGACTCTTATTGTTGTCTATCTGTCAATAGCTCCTCAGGAGCTTGTGAGCCTCTCCAGGACTTTACCTTTTTCTTTCCTGATCCTTCTGTTTTGTGTTACAATGAACATTACTGCATAATAAAAAGTAAAATGAAATTTTACTTGTATTTTAGAGTTCCACAAACCTAGGTTGGAGTCCTGGCTATCACGGTATTGAATATTTATGAGGCTTACTTTCTCTTCTGTGTAGAGGAAGCAGCATTTTCTTCTGTGGGCTGAAATAATCTATATCTACACTTGTTTTTGTAATGGAGAGCACTACGTTCAGCACACTATTATGGAGAATGAGAGGGGTGTGGGGTCACAGGTCTTGTGGTTGACCTCTGAAGGAAGCGTGATCCATCTCTACTGTTTGGATGTGGATCGTTCACCAAAGCTTTGATATTGGAAGCTTGTTTCTCAGTACGGTGTGTTAAATGGTGGGTACCTTTAACAAGTGGACCCTATTGAGAGGATATTAGGTTATTAGGTCATTGGAGGGAAACTTCATGAAAGAGATTAATGTGATTCCTTTGGGACCCTTTTTAGTTCTTGAGAGTGAATAATTATAAAAAGAGGAAAGGTTTCTCTTCTCACTCTCTGGTTGTCTGTCTTGCTACATGGTGTTCTCCCTGTCATACACAGGCATCTGACCTTGTAATGCTGTCTTCTCAGAAGTCCCCACTGGAGTCAGTGCTTAGGCCATATCCTTGAGGGAGATGAATGCAAAATACCAAATTCACAGTTAGTTAAACGCAGTTATTCTTGCATAGTATCCAGTTTCGTGTATTTTGTTATAGCATTGGTAAATGGACCAAAATACACTCACAAACAAAAAAACCTGAGAATATATGAATCCATATTGGAGAATGGAGACACAGAGTTAGAGATTGACTTGAAGGCCCACCTCATCTCCCTACAGACTACTGAGATCACCATGTCAGTTATAACTACTTCCAGCTGGCATGATGATAAGAACTTGCATCCTTTTAAAATGAGTGCTTCTAAGTTTATTGTCTAGCCCCAATGCCTTGTGAGGTTTTATACATTTCTTCCCCTTTCATTTTAAATTCCTAGGTTCTGGGCTTATTTTGCAGAAAATAAGATAGATATATTTTCTGAATTCTACTAGTAAGGGATTATGGAAATTACTTAAAAGGCTTAGGTTAAGAGGCCTTTGAATTACAAAAGCACAGTTTCTCAAGCCAATATCCATCATTTAGGACATATTCAAGCTCCAGGAGATTATCACAGCCCTTACTTTGACAATTCCCATCACTGACTTGAATAGTAAATTAGCTTTACCGATAGAGGCCAGAATTAAAGAAGGAGGAATTTTCTAATTTCAGAAAGAACCCAAGGCCAAGAAAGAAGATGGTATTGTCTTTTTTCAGTGTTGTACAGCATACCAGTGCCAACTGGTGACAACCCTTATGCTTTTAACTCCTGATCCAAGTTTGTTCCCGTGCTCATATTCCCACTGCTTGGTAGAAAGCCTTTGAGACGAGAGACTACTCCTGGCTGCCCCAGATGGTCTTTTGTCCCAATCGCACATCAACTTGAAAAGTTATTTTTCTTCTTTGAAGGTGAATAAAAGCACTGGACTTGTATTTTCTTCCCTAACACATAACTTTCAGTTTCCGCAGATAGGTACAATGAAGCCAACAGTCACTGAAGAATTCTTGTAGAACTGACTGAAGAAACTACTGGATTAAATTGCTGTTTCTGTCTAATATGCTGGCGTGCAGGGTCTGGGCTGGGGAAAGAATGCCCTCGCCAAGGTGTTCTATTTAAAATTTACTTGAAGTCTGATGGGGAATAACCGACGTGTTGCTGGACACATCATGCACCTACCTGTTCTAAAGGAAGGTTAACACTGTGAGTGTTTATTTTTCACATATTGTGGTGGTTTGAAAGAAAATAGCCCCCAAAGGGAGTGACAAGGTGGGGAGTAGGTATGGCCTTGTTGGAAGAAGTGTGTCACTACGGATGTGGGCTTTGAGATCTTATATATACTCACATTTCACTCAGTGTGACACAGAGATCACTTCCTGTTGCCTGCAAGGTATTGGACTCTCAGCTGCTTCTTTAGCACCACATCTGCCTGTATACTCCTATGTCCCACCATGATGATGACAATAGACTGAATCTCTGAATTGTAAGAGAACCATCCCAATTAAATGGTTTGCTTTATAAGCGTTGCTGTGATTGTGTTGTCTCTTCACAGGAGTAGAAACCCTGAGACACATACCATTGATAAAAAATATGAACTTAAAGCATACTGTAAAACAACCAGACCATTTCTATCAATAAAACCTCTCTATTAAAATGTCAGTCCAGACCAGTGGTTCTCAATCTATGAGTTATAACCCCTTTGGGGGTTGTATATCAACTATCCTGCATATCAAATATGAAGATTCATAACAGTAGCAAAATTACAGTTATCAACTAGTAACATAAACAATTTTATCAATAAATTTATTTTAAAAAGAAATAATTTTATGATTGTGGGTCACCATAACACACGGAACTGTACTAAAAGGTCACAGCATTAGAAGGCTGAGAAACAGTGATATAGACTCCTTTTTATAGAAGTTTTTACTTTCTACAGTTCACTAGGCAAGCCCTCACCCCTACTGACTATTTATTTATGTATTTAGAATTAGATTCTCAGTACATTATTTTTCCTCAAACAAAAAATTTTCAATCAAGATCAGGATTAGGGTCTAAGCAAACTTACATTACAGCAACCTAAGTTTGAGTCTAGGTTTGAGGTGGAGATAAAATCCATGTGGTCAGATTGCCGAAGCTTTAAACATGAAGTATTGACAGGGAAGGCACAGAGAGAGGCTAACCCTAGCGTCTGCTGACTCTAAGATACACTGTAGGGCTTGCTCCCACTGGGTAACACTAGGAGGCAGAGGAGAACACACCTCAAGAGTCGTCCTTCCTAGAGAGGACAGTCTAGGTAATCATCAACCACTTATCTCTCCTCATTGGCTAGAATATGCTTCTGAAGGTATGAACTTTCCAGTGCTTCAGACCTGCTTGTCAAGAGCAAAGAGAAAGCCCCAAGGGAACGGTTGGCTGCTGCTTGCAGAAGGTCACCGTGACTGGGGCACCAACACCATATGCCGAAACAGCCTTATGGGAAACAAACTCGTATCTTAATTTCAACAACTTTATTTCATAAATAGGCCAGGCTTCTACTGTGGCCTCCCAAAATATTTAGGCATACATTTCTTAAGCACAGTAAGAAAGTAAGTTCATTTATTGATTACAGTTTAATTCGGAGGAGAAATTCAGGTTTTCATTATGATTCTAATTTTTATTGTTGTTAATTATTTGAAAATATTGCGAGTGGTTGGATCCTGAACCAGAAGTTAAAGACCCGTGAAGTTCACACCAATTATGACACTTAAGCCCGCATCATCTTGTTGGCAGGAAATGAGGTTCCTACCCACAGTTGCTTCTCAAACTGACAAATAATTAGACTTGACAGAGAAATATAAATGAAAATATTCAGTGTGTTTGTGTTGAGAGTAAAAAAGAAAACACCATAGTTGTACTTTTCATAAAAATCCATGCAAAGGCAACAAATACAGTCCCTTTCTCCAGTGCTCCCTGGAATGTTCACTATTCTTATCCGTCAAGTTTTACCTTTTCAGAGACTAACTCAAATATAGGAACATTGCAATCCGTTCTATTATGCCTTGAGTAAGAACCTTTCACTGACATTGATTTTTTTTCTCTTAAGAAAGTCCCACTTTATTTTTTTATATTTATTTTGAAGTTCTGTTTTTTGAATATTTCATATGTTTACTTACATCCTCCATACCCCTTCTCCAACTCCTCCCATATTCTATTTCCTCTAAAATTATGGACCTACTATTGTTATCATCTCTCTCTCTCTTTCTCTCTCTGTGTGTGTGTAGCTCTGTGAGATTTCCTCCGTGTGCACTGGCATGTAAACTGTTGTCATAGTGCAGTTCTTATTTAGGCAACCATATTGTCAGGATTTCTTGAGTGCAACTTCCATGTTATAAATAGGAGATATGGTCTTGCAGCCGATGTCCTTGTCCTCTTATAATCCCAACCCCCATAATGTTCCATGAGCCATGGGATTATGGTTGTGTTGTAGATATATCAATTGGGCCTGGAAACCAAATGGTCAGCAGTTCTCTACATTTTGACAGTATGTCTTTTTGTAATTGTGTCCATCTACTTCAAAGGAAGCTTCTTCGTTGAGGGGAGAGCTTATTGATCTGTGGATATAAGGATAAATATTTAGAATGAAGTTGGAAATTATACAGGTTAGAAAATGTCTTAGTAGTAGGCTCTCCTCTAGGGTTCAATGACTCCACTAGCCATGGGTAGTTGACTAGGTTTATAATAACGAACATTAATTTTTTTTTTCCTATTGAGCAAACCTTAAGTACTATTAAACAGCTTCTGTTTACCTCATGATAAAAGTGCCTTTACTGTACCTTGCATTTTGTCAGGCTGGTATTGTTGTGGTTCATAGTCTTTACACCTGGGTATGACTGTGGGCCCCATTCTTCTTTGTCAGCTTACATAGCACCTTCAGAGACTATGAGAGCTAATCGCCAGGGAAGTAGGCTTCTAGATTCGTGGAGGCATTGCCTGCATGTGCTCAACAAGAGGAAGCTCATACCTGGCACTGGAAATGTAACCAACGACGCAGGGCTAGTGAAGTCATGGATCTTGGGGAAGAACCTCTAAGTGTCACTTTACTAAACTAGCATAATCCCTAACACCATCCTAAATGTTGGCCCTTGTGCCCACAGATAGCTGAATTCTTGCACCTCATCAAGAATACTTCCGTTTACAACAGGTGGAAAATATTATAACAAACCACAACATGAGTTGTAGACAGTCCCAGTGGACATCTGCAATACAGCTCCCGCAGCCAAGTCTCAGGGGTCATTGAGGAAGAGGAAACAAGAGGACTGTAAGAGCTAGAGGAGAAAGGAGTTTGCCACAAGATTCTGTCTTCTTGCAGCATCAGAAACTAAATCCATAAAGTTTCTCCAACATTGCTGAGTAAACATGAGCTGGACAAGGAAAGCAATAATAGACATGCTAGTGTGAAGGCATAAAGCTCAGGAGACCTCAACCTTACACTAAGAACTACAGCCAACTAAAGAATGGTGAGAATAGAAAAAAAAGTCTTCCCCAGGGAAGTACACTCCAACTAGTTATCCATTTCAAGATGGTCAGTTCTGAAAACATACATAAAGTAGCATTATATACACTGAGTAAGTTGTACTTAATATATTTAAGAATATACACACAACATACATAAAGCAACATTATATAGACTGACTAAGTTACACTTAATGTATTTAGGAATATACATACATACAACATACATAAAGGAACATTATATAGACCGAGTAAGTTATACTTAATATATTTAGAAATATACACACATATAATAATAATATAAAAATGGATTAGAAAGAGAGCAAGCAGGGATATGTGGGAGGGTTTCAAGGGAGAAATGGGAAGGGGGAGCAATGCAATTGTATTATAATCTCAAAAACTAAAATAAACAACTTAAAAATCCTTTCTTAAGTCTGGACTTGTTCCTACATTATTAAAACTGTCACCATGTGTGTTTTGCAGTTATCCGAGGCCTTATCTTTTGCCAAAAAGTTTCATATCCTAGTTTCTGTTGAAGGGATGAACAGCAATGTTATTTATGGGTAATTACAAAATCACCTTGCTATGTTTGATTTAATGGAGAAACTTCAATCATGGTTTAGAGCTCATTCCAGGAATCAGTTATGCTGATAGTATTTAATGATTTATTGACTCAACTCTTCCTGCTTTTTGAGTGGAAGTTGGTGGTGATGATTTTATGTTTCAAAAGGATGGAAGGCAATGGTGATGCGTGGTAGATGCTCTCACTCAGCCATGGAACCCTGTCCTTGTATTTTCTGCCAGTGCATGTGTGTCAGAAGGGGCTCAGATATCATCAGTGGGTTCTTTAGGGGGTCTTTAGTGGAGAATCTACAGGAGATATGTGTGGTGTACCTGAAGGAGACAGGAGCCCTTGGAATAACTGAGTGATGAACTTATTATGTAACTGCACAAAGTGAACTTTTGATATTGCTTGAGTATACACTGAGTTAGAATGTTAAATTTATTTTTCAACTAAGCCAATAGTACACTATTTTTAAGTCTTTGCTGTAATTCAGGTGTGGCTTGCATAGGGTCAAGTTCATTAGAACCGCATGTTTTAGTGTGTAAGTGTATATATCGACACAACAGACACTCTTCTCAAGACAAAGAACATTTGCTTCACCCTAAAAACTTCCTTCTCAGTATTTCCAGACAGCTCCTCCCCCATTCAGCCAGTTATTTTATGTGTTCTGTTACTTTAGAATAGTTGTCCTTGTTCTTGAGTGTCACATAAGTAGGATTATGTGAGACACACTTTTGGTGTGGATCTTTTTCCACACAAATATTATGCTTCCTTCTTTGAAATTCAACTGTGTGATGCTTATATACATCATTTGTTTCTTCATACTGCTGAACAGTATTCTATTGTGTAAATATAGCACGCTGTATTTCCTAGCTCTCCTGTTGATGGATATTTGGTTTGTTTCCAATTCTTAGGCTATGTGAATAGAGCTGCTCTAAATATACTTGTAGAACCTTTTATGGTCATATATTTTCATTTCGTTTGGGTAAACACTAGTGGCGAAATTACTAGAGTATGGAAAGTCTATATGTAAACTTATATTATTTCTATGGTTAGAGTGGCTTAGGGATAAATGTTAAAAGATTAAATATAATAGCATTCATAGACTATTCCTAAAATTAAAAAATTTTGTATATGTGTGTGTGTGTGTGTGTGTATGATGTAGAGGTAGGAGAAGGGACTATTTCAATTATAAGCAACATTTTACTCAGTAAGGAAAGTGTACATTATTTGCTTTATTGGCAGGTAGAGGCATGAGAAAAATGCCATTTCAAGTGCATAGTCATCACCCCGGAATGTCATTCAAATTTATCTGTTCACTTGAGCACATGCCAATGGCATAAATGAACACTTGCTGAACTGTCATGATTGCATGTGCTGTTTCTTATCTGGGAAGAGTGCACTCTAGGACCAATGGTGATGACTGTTGAGGGCCACTCATACGTTTTCTATGTGAAAACAGCCTAAAGATCCCTAAATGACCAAACACAATACAAAGAAAAAAATTGAAAAAAGAACTAAGAAAAGTCAGAGCTGTAGTATAGACAAGCCAAGGACAATGGCACTGGGTTTTGATCCTACTGCATGTAATGACTTTGTGGGAGCCTAGTCTGTTTGGATGCTCACCTTCCTAGTCCTGGATGGAGCGGGGAGGACCTTGGACTTCCCACAGGGCAGGGAACCTTGTCTGCTCTTTGGACTGGAGAGGGAGGGGAAGGAGGATGGGGGAGCGGGAGGGAAATGGGAGGAGGTGGAAATTTTTAATTAAATAATAAATATAAAAAAATTTGATGAACTAAATTAATAAGTCTATGTTAGTTACCTTTCCATCATTATAACAAGTACCTGTGATAGCCAGCTTTTAAACAAAAAAGGTTTATTTTTGGCCAACAGTTTTGGAGGTTTCAGTGCATTGGCCTCACTGATTTGGGGGCCTGTGGTGAAGCGTTGCATTGTATCAGCGGGGACACAGCAGAATACAAATAATCACCTCATAGTCTGGAAGTAAAAAGGAGAGAGAGGGCCTGGAATCTCTCTTATCTCCTTCAAGAGCAGGCTCCACATGATTCAAAATCCCCTAGTAGGTAGACCCTACTTCTTAAAGGTTCTGCCACTTCCCAGTAAAGCCAGGCTTGGAACTAAGCGTTTGATACACAGACTTTGGGTGTGATCTAAGATGCAGTCTCTGTAAGGCTTCTCTCTTGTTTTCCCTAGAGTGATTAGAAAAGCATTAAATAAACAAGGATCACCCTGGAATAAGGAAGGGGATCTGCTGAAAAACACATTTCATTCTGGGTTCTGCACAGAAGGGAACCAGACAGAAATGACTTCATAAGACTTTAGGAATTCATAATTAATAGGCTTACAGTGATAGGTTCCTTTATAGCTCCTGGAGGTTCAGGTTAGGAACTATGGTGCACAACTTGCAGTCATTACTAAGAACTTGTCAACTTCTTCCTGAAATGGGTTCATTTATCTCTCTCTCTCTCTCTTTCTCTCTCTCTCTCTCTCTCTCTCTCTCTCTCTGTGTGTGTGTGTGTGTGTGGTGTGTATGTGTATTTAACTGTTGTGTTATTGTGTGACTTCAATAAGTTCATATTTGGGGGTGTTGGCAAGTTTCCTTGAACGATTTTGCTTGCTGAGGGCAATACTAGAGGTGTTTGCTGTTAACAAGCAAGGCTTACTTCTTAATTAAATGTTGGGATCTCAATCTAGGCTGACTTCTTAATTAAATGTTGGGATCTCAGTCTAGGCTCCCTATCAGCCTATGGCTCTCCCACACGAAGACTGCCTAATTTGATGATATGGGAATTTTGTTGCTGAGTCTGAGCTCCCTTTGGCAGTTCTGTGTGTAAAAGCCTTGATTGCTTTTTGTTGATGTACTGCCATCAAATGCTTGAATGGACCTCGATTTCTTCCTCTTCCTCCCTCTTGAATTTCTATCAGGTATGAAACACCACCAGACTAATATCTCAGCCCCACTAGGAAGACTTGGTAAGATTAATGTTTGCCTTAATTGTTTGGAAACCGGAGGGATGTCACTATCCACTTATGGAAATGCCAGATTGTGGTATTTCCTGAACATGGATTCCTTCAGAGACTTGATCCCCATTTTCCATAAAATTATTAGCACAAGGAATTCCTCTTTTCCTTTTGTGGAAATTATCATTTGTAAAACTCAATGTTGGCTTCCAAGTTTTGGCAACACTGTTTTGAGTTTTTTGTTTGTTTTGTTTTTTTGCTTTTGGGTTTTTTGTTTGTTTGTTTGTTTTGTTTTTTTTAGGCAGAAATCCAATTCGGTGTATTTCTTGATCTTTTATCACTGTGTGCCTCCCATCACCTGGTGAGAATGGAAGCAGCAGGCAATTTAATTTGCTCACAGTATAATCGCAGGACCCTTTGGGTAAGAGCTTTTAGCAGCTCTGTGCTCTAATTGTTGATTTACTACCTGCTTCTAGGTAGAGGGCCCTGCATGCCTTTGCTTAAACTCAGGCTCTCAGCATTCGCTGAAGCATTCAAGGCACTACTGGTGGGAGGGGAAAGGATCCAGGAAAGGTGGGGGACAGAGCTTATTGTTCAGGGTCCCACTTTTTCTGACACACTTTCTCCCTTGTGCTACTGAGGTTGTTGTCTTCAGGAGTTTGGCTAAGGAAATAAAGGCAGTGATAATAAAATGGAGGAAAACAAACCTTCAGTGAGAGGCAGAGGAGGGAAAGAGAAAGGGAAGAAGGCAAGCACAGAGATCAGAAGAGCCCAGGTCAGAATGAATTCCCCTTTCCTCTCAGTCCTTCCCTCCCACTTCTCTGTAACTGCTGTGAATTTAGTGGCTTTCTTAATTCGATGACATTCCATGTATCGTGGAGACTTCTTTCTGCTGAAATACTTATTTGCTTCAAGTTGGGCTGGATGAAATCTCAACCATGATTTAGGAACAAACATGCACAGAAGCACATTGCTGTTGGTGGAGTCTGCCTGGGGGAGGCACACAAACACCTGGCAACTCCCATCTAACCTGTGAGCCATTGCTGAATTCTAGCAGCTGCAAGCACATGAGGTCTATCTGGAGTAGTGTCACCCCAAAGTCTCTGGGACACGGATTGGGATCCAGTAGTGCACTTTTCCTGTGCTACTTACTTGTTCTGTGTATTGCCTGCAGAACACAGAGAGACCACATTTACAAACATTCCAGTAAAAACAAAGCAGTGGAAAAGGTGAACAGATTTACAAACATGATTTCATGGTAAGCTTCCCAAGGGAGATGAAAATCCATCCCCACTACTATACAATGAGGTTCTCCAAAGACATGCTAGTCATGGATGTCACAGCGCTGGTTAGAAGAAGTTTTGTGTCTGTCAAGACTCCAAGTGACCTGCTTTAAGGACATAAAATGTTATGATGAACAAAAACGTCTTCCAAGGCAGTGGAAAGAAATGGCCAATGGCATTTACAAACACACCCTTCCGCACCCACACACCCCTGACCTCAGCAAGTTTGCAGCTGTATAATCTCACAGTGAGAAGATGCAGATGGCTGAGCAAGAGCCTAAGGTTCCGAGAGACTCAGTTCAGTGCCTTGCGGAATCTGCTTATTTTTGAAGCAGTGGACATTTTAAGGTCGGGAGAATATCTACTCACAGCCAAGCCCGAAGACCTCTTGTCTCTGATATGATGTATGAAGAAGACATAATCCAGAGCTCACCAGCTTACACAGAGAGGTTTCAGACATCTATACTTATATTCTGGCGGTGTGTATGTAGTGTATTCTCTGGCGATAGCTATTAAGTCTGGATAGTGCACTTAGGTTGTATATTTTATAACTGGCAATGCTACCATATCCTTTCTAAGTCTTATATGTTATTCTCTAGGAAGGAATATGAGTGGAGCTCTTCAGAGATGTTGGGTGTCAGCAAGTAAGAAGCCTACCTTAAAATTGTTCTTAAAGTAAATTGTTTGAAGAAATTGCTAGACATCTTCCAGTGGAGAACTTTGAAGATTGTCATGACTATGTGACTTTAGTTCAAGGAGATATAAAAGAATCAAGGGCTAATAGCACAACTGGATTAAACATCCTTTTTTGAGAAAGGGCTGTCTTCAGAAATTGTGAACCCAAGTGACCTGCATGGAGAGTAATGGAATTGAGTTCCCTTAAATAAAATTTTAAATAAATTTTGAGATAATAATATAACAACATTTCTCCTTTCCCATTCCTCCTTTCAAACACTATCATATAGCCCCCTACTCACTTTCCTCCAAGTTCATGGCCTCCTTTTTCACTAATTGTTATTCTGTGCGCGCGCACACACACACACACACACACACTCATAAATTAAGTCCTTTCAGTCCAGATTATATTATTTGTATGTTACATTTTTTACTTGTATGATGTTTTTTCTAAGAAAGGAATGATCCCACTCTGGAAATTTCACCCATCCTTACTTTGTCTAACCTTACCACGCCTCCTTCTCTGGAGGTGAAAAAACACAAGCAAGGAGGAGAAGGTCTGAACTGGATAGATTTGGAGAATCAGACTGTCATAGGAGCACAAGGACATTTGAATAGTCAGCATTAGGAGATGCACAGAACTGAATCACTGTCAGGTAAACCGGAGATGCTGGGAGGACCAGGCAAAAGTATGGACTAGAGGAGAACATCTCAACCTTTCTAATGCTTTCTAAAGCCAAAACAGCTTCTTTATTCATTAGCCAATAAAAGCAACACATAGACAGAAGGACTTTCTACACCAGATATCCATTCAGATAGTATCCTAGATAGTTTTATGTCAATATATACAAGGTAGAGTTATCTGAAAGAAGGGAACTTCAATTAAAAAATGCCTCCATAAGATCAGACTGTCGTCAAGCATGTGTGGAGTTTTCTTAATTAGTGATCAATGTGTGAGGGCCTAGACCATTCTGTGTGGTGCCATCCCTGGCATAGTGGTCCTGAGTTCTATAAGAAAGCAAACCATGGAGACCAAATCAGTAAGTAGCACTCCTGGGTCTTCTGCATAAACTCCTGCCTTGAGGTTCCTGCACTGTTTGAGCTCCCTTCCTGACTTTCTTTGATGATGATATAGAAGTATAAGTCAAATAAACCATTTCCACTCCATCTTAGCCATGGTATTTCATCACAGCAATAGAAATCCCAAATAAAACAGGCAGAGTGAATAATATTCCCATTTTGCTTCTTGATACTGCTCAAAGATTAGTTTAGAGGTCAACAAATAGCTGATTCTTTAATATGTTTTAAGGGGATGAGTAAGACTTGAGTATCTCTTTCTCTTAAACTTTTGTGGGAGAAAACTGAGATTCAAAGAACTAGTTGTATTTATATACCTGTAATTCCTGCAACTGGAGGCACAGGCAAGAGAATTACACATTCAAGGCCATCTTAAGATGCATTAAGTAAACAAAGAAGACAAGGAGGAGGAAAAGGAGAAGAAGGAGGAACAGGAGAAGGAAGAGAAACAACAGAAGGAGGAGGAGGAGGAAGAGGAAGAGGAGAAGATTCTCAAAACAGAGAAGGAACTACCTTAAAATCTAGTCCTGTTGTCATAAAATGCTACACACAGAATGTGCATTGAGATAGATCCCAGGCTCCCAGGATGTGAGTTGTCTAGAAGATACAGTTTTCCATTCCATTGTAGTAGGGCTGGCTAGGTTATAAGCTGAAGATATTCTTCTATATATCTATATCCGTGTAGATGCCTGATACTGTAGTGACTGAAAAGATATTTATGGCTCCAGTTCTTAAGCATGTACCTTTTTCATTACTCTTACTCATCTGCAGATGAGGGCTAGTCCAGTTTTTTTTTCCTAGCTCCTTTGCCCCGCGTTGCCCATAAACAGAAATAATTATAAATTATACCACAGGCTAGTCAATAGAAAGGCTTCTGAACCCTGGCTTTAATTCATCATGGGTGATAGTTCATTCCACAATGCCCCACAAGACAGGAATAACTTATTTTAATTGGCCATCATTTGTAGTCCACAGCATGGTCTACTTTAGAAATGACACTGCCACTTTATTGTAACTGCATTTCTCTGACTCATGGCTTTCTAACAGAAGGGAATAGATCAATTTTTCATAAATCATAAAAAGTACATAGGAAAATAAAATAGATTTCTGTCCCTAGCTTTTCTGGCTCTCTCATACAATGCCAACCAATAAAATATCATCCAGTTTGGTGACTATCCAGCTATACTTGGAAATCTCCCAAGGAAGATGGCTGAGGAGGTGACAGCAGAGACAAAAGGTCACAGCTTGGGCTTGGAAAAAGCAACAACATGAACCATTCTACAAGCTTCTTTGACTCTTTGTTGCTGAGACTGTCATGATAGTCTAGACTACCATAGCTGCACTGAATGGGATGGCTTTGTCCTAAAGGGTCTTTATTCTTCATTAGAAACAGTTATGAGCTAGTCCTAAGGTTTTGGCATATATATGTGATGTCATTAGGATTACTATAACTTTTAAAGGTCAAGGAAGTAGCAAAACTATGCCTGAGGTGTGAACAAAAGAGGGTGCTAAGACCTGGCCTCCCATGTGAAGAGCTCTCTAACCAAATGTCCTATGTGACAAAACCTCGCTAACAGAAACTCAGGAACTCAGTGGTATCCCAATCCGCTCTCACTCATATATATGATATGTGTGTGTGTGTGTGTGTGTGTGTATATATATATATATATATATATATATATATGTATATGTATATATATATATATTATCTTCCTCTCTCTTCCCCTCTCCATCTTTTAAAAAGGGATATTATTTTGAGAGAAATTGGAAAATAGAAAGAAGGCAAACATCCTCTGTTGTCAAAAATTGCCATTGTAGCAAAGGTAAGATGGCAAGAGTAGTCTAAATGGAAGCAGAGGTCTAATTCAATCATGCTAATTTCACCAAGGGTCATTGTGCTGTTTCCATGGTGGATGGAGCCTGTCTTCCAGTGTATCCCATACTGCACTTGCTTTCCTTGCAGCCTGTCATGGTTTTTGTAGGTGATTTAGCAAATGTCAAAACTTTTCATCTAATGATAGGCTTGATTTATACAGCCAAGCTGGTATTTGCATCATCCAGATGACTCAGAACTTAGGTGGCTTTCACAGCATGGGAACCCCCATCACTACTCACCTTTAAATTTCCTCTCCACCTGGAGGATGACCTGAAACTGCTCCCTCTTCCTCTTAGCATTTCTGCAATACTTGATCTTTAACCTGTTCCCAAGTCTCTCTTCCTCCAAGTCACGATACCAATGGAAATGCACAGTGGCACTTTCTTTTCCTTCCTCATTTCTTTTTACCAATAAAAAAGCTCGCCTATCTTCATAATTGCATGTTTTGTTGTCTTTCAATGATGAAAGCTAATCATCAGTAAAATAGTACATTTATTACATGTCAATCACATGCACAACCCAGCCTCGGGGTAACAAGGAGGGTTGGCTTCGCCAACTAGCCTGGAGTATGCAACTCAGTGGGAAACCCAAGAAAGACCCATCCTCAAAACAAGGCAAGGGGAGAACCAACTCCCCAAATGGTTGTCCTGTGGCTTACACATACACACCATAGTATGTTGCTTGCCCTCGGTCTCTCTCTCTCTCTCTCTCTCTCTCTCTCTCTCTCTCTCTCTCTGTGTGTGTGTGTGTGTGTGTGTGTGTGTATGTGTCTCTCTGAATAAGTAAATACATACAGAATCTAGCTGTATATAATTCTTATTTTCCCGCTTAGTATCAGCTTCCATATTTTCAATAACAACTCCCAGATTTATTGATGATACTTTCTTTAGCTTAGTACTGGTCATTTGGCCTTCATCAAATGCTTCACAGGGTGAACATTTGTCATGTACCCAGGCTAGCCAATTACAGCCTAGTATTCCCCTGGCCTCGATGATCAGATGAGCTTGTGACTTCATGATGACCAGCCAGTGCTGAGGTTGATGGTGAATAACGACCTTATTTTTCTCATTGGGATCGAGGAAAATACAAATTGAATGGTATATCCATGTGTAGGCTTGTCCTGCCAAATGCTGAAACTACTTCATACAAAACTAAAGGCAATAAGTGAAAACAAAGGTAGCTGTCTGACTGTGGAATCATTTGAAGTTACACAGTCTGCCTTTGGATTTTCTTTCATGTTTTCTCATACCAACTTCAGTTTTCTGTCATTTTTAATGGTGTGGGGTCTACTTCTCTCCTCCAAGAACAAGTGCGGTGAGATAAAGCCACCTGGTTGTGTTTGATAGATGGGCTGATGTTGTTCTTCTCACTCCATTGGGCCAGTTTATCCCTTTTTCTCAGGATTCTGTTTTTGGATGACTTCCAGTACTGCTCTCTACCACTTGGTTCAATTTAGCAGTTATGGTTTAGAACAGAACCTCTGCAGACCAATGCTTCTAAGCCCCTTCCTCCTACCAAACCATCAGTTATGCAAAAACAACAAACTTTTAAGTCTAAGAACATTCACAATTGGGATAGCAAAGTGAATTCATCACCTTCTTCTCTGTCACCTGTACTCTCTCAAGTTTTAGCTATTCTATTAATTCACAATGGTGATATATTATTTTCTTCAAAAATTATAACCTAGAGTCATTCTAGCGCCCTTTCTCTATAAACTTGACAACAATACATTTATTGTATTTTACTATCTTGGTATCATAGATATGTTCTCTATGCTATGATCACTAATTTTATAATGTCTTAAGATTTTAGAAGATCTTTTTAACTGCTTTATGAAAATTTTTTACTCTGATTATTTGTGTGTGTATGTGTATGCATGCGTTTATGACTCTCCGTGTGTATGTTTACACATTCATGCATTGGGTGCTGTGACTATGGCATGATACTCAAGCTATGGTTTACTTGTGTCTCTCCTTTAAAAAGTCTCATGTGGGAATTCAGGATCCCACTGTGATCTTCTTAACTGAGGACACTAGAAAGTGATTGGGTTTAAAGAAAGCCACTAGGGTTGAGCACCCATTATTGTATCTTCATAGCTTTATAAGAAAATGAAGAGGCTCACACAGACAGGTATTTGCACTCTCTGTTTATTATCATGTGCAGTGGTTGACTTTAGTTGGCAACTTGGCTAAATTTGTTATCAACTAGAAGCCACACAGGTAGACACATTTGAGAGAGACTTCCTTGTGTGCGCCATTAATTGTAGGAGAACCACTCTAAATCTATGACAGGCTTTCTTGTGTCAGACTACAAAACAACATGGGAAAAGGAAAAGAAGAAAATTTTTGCATTTTGCCTGCTTGCCCCTACTCTTACTGGCAAGCCCATCTACTTTGTTGCTGAGGCACTTCTTCACTGGTATTAGAATCTACATCTGCAGGATTCCAATGTAGACTGAAGACCAGAAGCTCTCTAGGAATTATCTAGAAACTTAGTAGCAGAGTGGGGCTGTTGGACATCATGCACTTAACAACTACCAGATTCTTTGCCTCTCCATTGGAAGACAGCCATTAGTGGACTGCCCATACCATAGCCTGTAAATTACTCTAATAACTTCCCTTTTGATGCTATGTGCCACACTGGAACTCTGTCGAGAAGAAGGTCATCACCAAATGAGTCCCCTAAACATGCACCTCTATAACTATAACCCTAAGTAAACAGCTTTTCCTGATGGAGGTATTCTTCCTAGAGTATTTCCTTATACTATCAAAAACCAAGATAACATACCATTGAGTATTTATGTATTCAAGTATACTTTAATTACATGGCATCATGTCTTAAATTCCTTTGTGCCTAAATAACACTAGATCTAAATTACTAACAACACTTTTCATAATCTAGCCCTTAAGTTTCTTTTCTATTATTATCTTTTGTAAATCATCAACTTTACCAAGCTAATTTCTCTTATTAAAAAATACTGTGCTCCAAACTGAAAGGAAAAATGATATTGTACACTTAGATGAGCAGTGAGTGAGAAGAGGCATCAATCCTGTCTGGATAAGTCAAAGATTTTTTTTTTAAAGCAGTCAAGCAGTAATGTGTAGTCAGCATTCAAAAGCAGAAAGACTGACCACTTTTTCCAACATGGTTGGAAGTGGAATCCTCTGGGCAACAATGCCATCCAAGAAGGACTTCAGCAGAGAATAACAGCGTGTGAATATGGAGAGCTCAGGCAGAAGCTTGGGACATCTAACTACCTTGAGGAAGCCAAGCTACCTTTGCTGAGACAAGCTTACATGCATAAGACTGGGACAGTTCTCTCTGTGAGATGGCAAGGATTCCTTCAGCTGAGCTAAGTGCCCCACATGAACATTGGAATAAAAATGTAAAATGTAGAACAGTCAGATCTGAACAAATCCTCACAAGCCACTCTTGCTCTTCAGTCCTGAACCTAAGGTGATCGCTCACACATCATTGGTCCATGCTATTGAGATCCTTAGCCTTAAGATGGACATCCCAGCAGGATACAAGGGTTCCTTTGTCATACTCCCAAAGTCTCTTTTAATCTTTTCTTCCTCTGCCTCTCACCCTCTCAAAGTCCAGAGAAGTAGTCCCATCTTTGTAAAAATATCATGATCTTTTCATTTTGTCCTTCACCTTACTTTTCATACCTCCACTTCTAGAACACACTGGGAAGGACTTTACTCTGATTGTGTTTGCTCTACTTGTCTTGGCATCTCAAGGATATAGGTCTGTCTAGCACATAATAATAGGTCCTCACAATTTTTTGAAGTGACTGAATGAGTTTAGATAGAATAAGAAAAGGTAACAGGTCCAGAGAGTGAAATATACACAGGTTGTTTTTGAAATCCTGTTAAGGACTTGATGGAAAATACGTTGTAGAAACAGATTAGAGACATCAGTTTTGTATGAGTAATGAAATATTGTTCTAAATATACGTTATGTAGAATCTGGTTGAGAAAAATGTGAAATATTTAAACAAATTCACTAATGAGTTACTATTAAGAGAGTATGTTAGAAATATATTTCCTGGTTAAAAAAATAAATTTCTTGGTAAAAATATATTTCTTGGTAAAAATGTGCAGTTTAAATGTCAGTTTAAAGTGTTGACATTTGACACAACACGATATTGATTCTGGGCATGAGGTTGGTCTATGAGTGAAGATTTAGCCACTACAATAAACCCTCTAATTCAATGTCCACAATAGAGATTTGATTCTTGTTTAAGCAATGAGAATAGTTTTTGTTTGATTGTTCTGTTCTGTGTTGTGACTCAGAGACCCAAGTGGCTTTTATTTCCTAAGCATACAGTGTCAGAGCTTCAAAGTGTTTTTGCCACCTTCAGTTTGCCACAGGAACTGGCAAGAGGTCATTAGAGTCTAGGGCCGACCTGATGAGCATTGCTGTCCACATTCAGCTATGTGGCCACACTAAATTCACAGGAGTAAAAAAACATCATTGGAAGACATATAATATTTTAATGATTACAGGCCACAGTTCCTTCTGCACTGTGAAAAAAAAAGGATGGAAGAAGTAAGGAAAAGAGGAAGGAAAAGTGGGAAGGGGAAAAGAAAAGAGGAATAATAGAGAAAAGGAAAAGCATTTGAATATTTCTTTGAAGAAAATAAAACATCAGTAGAAAATAATGTTCCCAGCCCTGTTTTGCCTATCATAAGAAGTCAGCCTTTAAAAGATGTTTGGAAAAATTATAAAAAGCCTGTGTATTATTTCTCAATTCTGTAAATGGTTTCTCTGTACTTATTCAAGCTGACAGGATGATTTAAAAGTCGTGATTCTATTCTGCCTGTCATCACCACCACCAGCAGCAGCAGCAGCAGCAGCAGCAGCAGCAGCAGCAGCAGCAGTACTGGCTGCGGCAGTGGCGGTAGCAACATCATCGTCACTGTCATCACCACATCTTCATTGCACGTCTGACATGATGTATTTGTCACTGCATCAGGTAATGGAGCTTCAAGGAGGCATAAAGACCTTGAGGACCTTCTAACTACGTTGGGAAGTCAGAGTAACTACATTTCGAAGGTAAATCACAACGCAAGACTGTGTGTGCTCAGGGCTAAGTGAGCAATGGTGATAGCATAGAGAAATGGGCCTCCACAAGATAGATGTAATAGACTTCTAAGAAGCGCGGATATTTGCTTGACCAGAGAATCATGGGATATAATAACCATGAAGGCCTTTAATGGATATAGATCTCCTTCACTTCATAAATGTGGCAGCTGGTTTATAGAGATGACCTCATCCCTGATTATGTGGGACTCTCTCCTTGAGCCTGGGCAGTCTCTACGACTTGTCTTTCATTCAGAAAATAGGAAGGAAGTGTGGTTGTGATTGATCAGACCCGAGTCCTATAGACCCGATGGCTTCTGTTCAAGCTCTCTCAGAATTTTCACTCTAGAGAAGGTCAGTCATCGAATAAGAGGGACGGCCACACTGTGAAGTAGCTTATGCCAGAGACATGGAGTGTCTGTGCAGACGGGGAATGCCTTGACAGCTGTTAGTCATTACAGTTCAAACACTGGGCATACGAATACAGTAGCCATCTCGGATGTCTAGCCAAGTCACTTATTCCTGTGACTCCATCTCCTCTCGCCATCTGCCTACAAGCAAAGCAGTGGAAACGTTCTCCCTGGGTCCAGCCAGCCCAAGGAGCCATGGTTGCTTTAAATTGCTGAGTTTTGAAGTGATGTTCCAGAACATATAGTAACCAAAACAATGAGAAACAGATGACATGGGCTACAAGGTCTCCCTGATGGCAGATGCTTTGAATCACATGCCTTCACTCCTGATGCTGTGCCCTTGAAGCCAGGCCTTCTTTAAGCTTCAGTGGGTCTTAGACTCACATGGTAAGGATGTTGTTCCCATTCCGATTACTGGGCTCCACTCCTCTAGTTATTCTGCTTAAGCCCCTCTGAGGCAGGACCCTTGTTTGTGAACTTACAGCAAGCTCCCAGGTGATGGTGAGGCTGTCAATGTATGGACCACATTTTGGATAGTTTGCCAAGGCCCGGACCTGAGATAATCTCAGCACAGATTAAGCAAGTCGCATACTGTCATTTACCACTGTGCTTCTTCCCCATTTACTGTTTGCTGCATCCCTAGGTAAGTAACTGAGAAGCACGAGGTACAGGCCTTGTTCAGAACGTGCCCAGTTGTAGCTAAGCCTGGCTTTTGCTTTCCTAGCTGTAGGCTGCAGAAGCCCACGTGCTCTGACATCTAGACACCCTTATCTAGCTCTGTTTTCTCCAGGCTTGACCGTGCTGGTTTTATAACCTGGTTACCCGAAGCAATTAGGGGCAGCATCCAGATTTTCAGATCCATTTCCCATGGAGACGCACGTTAGGAATCTCCCACAGTGAATTTAATTAGCAGAAAATGTGGCTCAGCCAGTGACTTGCTGCGCAGATAAGAGCCCTGACTGCCCACGGAGAGCAGCTCCCCTTTCTTTAAAAATGGCAAGTTTCCTAAAAGGGGTAATGGATCTCAGCCGGACGTCAGGTGGGACTCACTGTGCGGCTAGATTCTGTGTAGCCAGGCAGCTCACACATTTCACTTCTGTTCAACTGAAAGAACTTACCTCAGCAGAGACACTAGCAAGAAAGGCTGAGGCTTGAGAATGACAATGCCGGGCATCTCCCTAGGGTCCCTTGGCCTGTGCTGTCCACTGCAGATGGTTTGGATGAGATACAGCAATCGTATTTACTTTGGGAATTGCTATTGGAGGTTGTCTGATGAGTGTTTATACCCTATATGATTCATGGCAAGTGTGCCATGGATTTGCTTTGGGATATCTCTATATAAAAAGGCTATGTTTATAGTCTTCGTTGCATGAGAGTTTGAATGTGACCTTGTTAGGCATTAATGAAAGTTACAGGCAAGTATTTGGGAAGCATCAGTGAGTGAGTAGGCCCCTCCTATGCAGGATAACCCATGCCATCTATTACAGTGCCCATTAGATAGGATGTGAGAAATTGATAGAATATGTTCCTTCTATTATAATTCTATATGAGGATTAATGGCTACATCAACTGCCATATGGTATAATTTGACATTGACTAAGGCTATCGATAAGTGGAGAGTTTTAAGTATCCCCCAGAGTTTCTGATTTGAGATAATTGATTGATGAAAAAGAATTTAGTCAGGACGTTTGCATTAATGGGGCCCAATGGGTTGTGGTGGGTGGCCACAGCCTTGTGGAATACAATTTCTAAGGAAAGGATTTAGGTATAAGGGAGGAAATGCTGGCTGAGTTTGTGAATGTTTTGTATTTTCATTGCAGTACACTTCATACAATCACAAGCAGCAAAATTTGAAGAAATTTACCCTTTTTAAATTCATGATTTCCAAAGTAAAAATAGTTTTATTAAATGAATTCTCAATCCTACCCTTAAAATGAAACACGTTTTTATTTTCATATATTCAAATCCTGCTAATTTTTATTGGGCACCTACATTTCTCTTTCTTTTTCTGGCCTACTTATCAGTGCTAATCATCTATTTCCTCTCCTTTATTCAGGAAATTGGGATTTTTGCCATTATTTTTCACTAGTTAAAAGGTGGTTACCTGGACAAAAGCTTGCTGAGCTGTGGGCTTTAAGGTCTTTCGGTAGCATGGTTATTGAAAGATCTCAGGAGGGCATCTAAGCCCTATAACCAGGCAAAGTGGCTTTCTAAAAGGGGTGGGAGCAAAGGCGGGTAGGTGTCTGTGGATCTCACCTGTCTCCGTGGGATATTAAGTGAAAAACATTTTTGAAGGGAGTCTGGCATGTGGCTCTGTAATAGAGTTGAAGGTTTTGATCGTGCACCGCTTTCATTTACACTGACTTTCCATCTGCACACATGCGAGTTTGGGGAAGGGACTGAACTTTAGAAGCTGCTGAACACAGGAAGGCTGCTAGCAACTGAGCAGAAAATCAAGCTGCTTGAAGATGCTCCTGAGCTACGCTGTGTCCACCCAAGTCAGGGCTAGTGGAGGTGTAGTCAATAAACACACTGCTCTCTGACTTAAAGGGTGATTTGTTTTACTCAACCAAGTTTTTTCCCCCTCATTAACATTTTCTGTAGAGTTTCTGGGCTGGTCAGTGTTTGAAAGACCTATAAATAGAGCTTGGAGGACCATGGAAGGAAAGACATTGCCACTTATATGTGAGTGAGTGAAATTCATGGTGCCAGCTCCTGTAAAGTCACAGAAGGCTGAACTTCTACATCTTTTGGTACAAGAATGAAACTGAATTTGAATCTGGAGCCTTCTCAGGAAGGAGGGTCTTACCTCCAGTAGCCCCCACTCCCCCCAAAAAAAACCAACCTCCTAAAATGACCATAAAATCTAATTTAAAAAATCAAGCACTCTAATTTTCTCACATTTAGCATATTTGATTGACATGGATGGTCTGGTTATTTTAATCAAGGAAAAAACTATATTTGAGGCTTGAGTTTGCTACTATGGGGAAATTTGATTTATCTGTTTTGAGCAGCCATCTGGAGTAAGTTTATTCATATTACGTGTCAGGCATATATTTATGCTATAAGATCAAAATCCCTAAATTGCATCCTTTAGAAATTTTAGACATTATATAATGACAATTCCCAACACCACAATGAAGTGATTACATGGCTTTCAAAAATTGAAACATTGTACAACAAAAAGATGACTATGGATAATGAACAAGTTCATTTATTGCAATACAAATGTGTGGAGAAGCATGCAGCGCATACACAATGAGCTGGGATGAATCTTCTGTCATTAGAAATATAATTATGGTATACTGAAATTTCCAAGGACTAGGAAAAGTAAATAGATGTGTTTTTACCCAGTCCAAACCATATACAATTGATTTGTTAAAAGCTTTCCTTAATTATGTCATAAATAAATCAAGTAACTCACAATTGGCAAGAGCCTTGTAAAAATCTTGGTAACATATGTGCTCATGTATGTCTTTTTCAATGAGAGCTTTCTTTGTCCTGGCCAGCCCTATGTATTATTCAAAGTCCCCCAGGTAGCTTTGAGCCTTAAACTATCACCCATCTATACATATTGCTATGTTTCTGAAAGCATCATTGTTCCCTGTATGCCTTACAGTCTCCCTACCAAATCCAGTCACAGAAAAAGATCAGACAGAGGGCACTCAGCCAAACAAAAGGATGATGTAATGGTAATAGAATATTAACTCTGTCTTCATGTGGCACACAAAATCCTGCTTTCTGTTTCAACTGGACCAACATGAGTTGGGCTTCTAAAACTGAAACTTACTATTTAATCTTAGGTAAATTATTTAACCTTTCTGTGAGTTCTTTTATAAAACAAAATATTCCTAACATCTTCCTACTTTCTGTATTGCTCTTGATAGAGTGTGATGCTCATGTTGGGCCAATATTGTTAGTTCCTTTTTCTGCTTTAATGTTAGTTGCTTTATTTTCTTGCAATCCAGTCTTCTTGACCAAGGCAATTAACTTCCCTGTTATGTCAAGATGCTTCTGAAATAAGCACCAAAGTCCTCCTATGGGACTATCCAAATCCAAAAACAGATGTCTCCAAAGATGTGACAGTGGCTCACTGATGTCATCAAGAATTCTTCCTTCCACCCTGCATTGCTATATTACTAGAGTCTCCTTATGATTACAGGCTGGCTGATATAGTTTCATCCATCATGTGTAACCATGGCAACATCCGGCTGGAAAAAGAACAATGATTCTCCTTTGACTATCTTTTCATCAAGACAAGGTTTTCTCCACCCTTACTAGTCTCTAGCATGATTGTGATCAGTCTTTATTAGGCAAAATTAGAAAACATCCCCATATCCTTGTTTTAAGAGAAGTTTTAGAAAGTAATTCAGTCTTGTTCTTTTTTTTTTTTTTTGTATTTGCAAATTTTTAATGGAGGGCTAGTGAGATGGCTGGGAAAATAAAAGTGCTTGCTGAGCCAGCCTGATAGCATGGGTTTGCTCCCTAGTTCCCTATGTAGGTAGAAGGAGAGAACTGACTCCACAAGGTTACATGGGGTAGGAGGTGAAGGGGGGAAAAATCTAAATGAAGAAGACACCTTTCTAAAAGTTCTTCCAAATTGCCAAGTAGATGGATCTTATCTCACTCAAGCTCATTGCAGGAGCATGTTGGAGTTTATACAAGAACTTGAGGCTTGTCTTAACCTCAGTCAAGAGAAGGAAATAGCTATCTGAGAGTTGAGAATGAAAGGGAGAGGATAATGACTGATAAAGAGTAACAATGAAAATTGAGTGACAGCTGGGCGGTGGTGGCGCACCCTTTAATCCAAGCACTCTGGAGGCCGAAGCAGGCGGATCTTTGTGAGTTCAAGGCCAGTCTGGTCTACAAGAGCTAGTTCCTGGACAGGCTACAAAGATACAAAGAAACTCTGTCTCAGGGAAAAGAAAAAGGAAAAGAGAGAGAGAGAGAGAGAGAGAGAGAGAGAGAGAGAGAATTGAGTGACAGTACACTTTCGTCATTCTGAGAACCAATTAGATCTTTGGGACTTAGGGAATACAGCTCGCTGATACTAAAGGCCAACCCCCAATGCTTGTGTGCATTCACTTATTCTGCAAAGATTTGTTCCAGATATACTGGGAGCAGTCACTGGATTAGGTGCTGGGACTGATGAGGACCAGATAGTCTCTGACTTCAAGAAGTTTCTGATCAACTAACAGAAGCAGTTATGCATAAACATCCATAAAGTCAGTTTATTGTTCTATTTCAGCCACCTGTCCTATGTTATAAAGTGTTGAGACTGAGATACACAGCTATGTGTGTATGCAGCGAGAGGTCGCCTGGATGTTTCAGTGATGATGGTGTGGAAGTTGCAGTGAGTGATGAAGAGAGCATAAGACTATTCCCAGACACAGAGGAGCAGGAAACCCCTTCAATGTGTTCACTCTGTGCTCTCCATATAATGTCTCCAATGTTTACAACAGATGGTGGAAGAGGAGACTCCAAGATCATGTTCTTGTCTTACAGATGGATTACATAAAGAATGGGCATTTACATTTATTCAGAGTCATAGTAGATGGGAAATTTGGCATGGAATCCTGATATAGTTGGTGTGGAGTCCCTACCCTTCCCACTGCCTCAAGGAACATTACAACTACGAGAGCTAGCATCCAGAGTAACAGATTACACATAAAAGGCGTTCTTCATTAGAGGCTGCCATGATGGAAGAAGCAATACTACATTTCCAATTATTTGCCTATTAACCTCCTGGCTGTTCCTCACAAAGCTAAGTCTGAGCAGGTCTGGAGAAAGAAAGGTTCTGGTACATTGTTCATAAAGAATCTGAAAAACCATACAAGTGGACTCCCTTTGTGGATTTTTGATTTTAGTGAGAGTCAATCCCAAATCCCATTTAAACTTCACCATCTCAGAACCTTGATTTGCCTCTCTTGATATTCCATTGAAAACGTCTGTCTTTACAAACAAAATGTACCTTTAGTTTTCCCATTTATACACTACAGCACACGTACTCAAGGTACACTTTTGAATTTTGTCTTTATAACCTTTTACTTTGGAATCCCATATGAATTCAGTAAACTTCCAAAGCTTCAGTTTTCATTGTTGGTCACAAGGGTAGCTCTGTTTTAGAAACTTGGTCCCTAATGCAGTGGTTCTCAGAGTAGACCCTTCACAGGTGCTTAAATTATGTAGGCCATACCTTCAAGAGTAGGTATATGCCAGGGATGCTTACAAAAGACAAAGAAACTTGAGGCATAGAGCAGCCCTCATTTACGTGGAACATGTGAGCATTTCAGGGACTGGAAAGCTAATAAATTAATTGTCACCCAGTCTTGGCATTCTGATACAGTAATGTACAACACACTCAGAGATGGGTCTATTAAAAGCAAATTTTCAGTGATTTCATAGCAAACTCAGATATGGTTCACTTCTGGGGAATGTACAAGAGAGCATTGTGGAGGCCACAAAAATGCAGGCCCATTTCCTTGTCTGAAGATCAGAGAGTTTGTGGATTTGACAAGCATAGTTGTACTTCCTAACTCAGGAGGTGATTGCTTGGTTCTTTTGAAATTAAGATAGCTCAGTGCCATCCTGACAGGTGGGCAGGATATGCAATTCTACTTCTGCTCCTTTTACTGTAACTATGAGGTCATCTAGGGAAGGGCGGTCTTCAGCATACTGACCTGGAGCACCTTTGCTACCTAGACAAAAGAATGCTAATGAGTTGATGTCTCAGAGGTGACTGTGTGATTTACCCTTTGTATCATGTTAATAAAGTCTTTTGTTCTCTTCTCCCCAGTTTATGTTGCTATAAAAGCTGTGGAAAAAGAAACACGGGTGAATTTCAGAATTTCAGTCACTGGAATGCCCTCCCCATACTTTCTATGTTTTCTGACTTATTATCTTTATACATCTTCATATTCTTTACTTTTATTTCTTCAATTCTCATGCCCCTACTCTGGTAAGGAGTATTTTTTGTAGAGGCCCATCCTCAACAGAGCACCCATTTAAGATGGAGGATACTTCCTTCCTCTTTCAATGCCATCAACATGAAATGGAGAAGAGAGCTGAGGGAGACACTATAGGATTCTGGAATACAATTAATAGGATGCACATAGCTGTGCTTATTTAAAGGAGGACAGTGGGTGAGGTTGCCTTATTTCTAGCCTGCAATGGTGCTTTTCCAACCCATGCTGGAGAATGCTTAATTATGAACACAGAGCCTTCCAGCCTCACAGGATGTAAACCTTTCCTAAGAAGATGGCATATGATGAGGCAGCAGTTCTCAGTACCAGAGATGTTCCTGATGCTGTTGTAATATAGCCACAAGCAGTGCACATTAGTCTTCTCTGTTATTAACTTCTGCCTGCTTATAAGCCCCATCTTTAAGACAACACCTCCCTTCTGGTTCAAAATGTTACCTCTCTGGTGTAAATATTGGAGTGATTTGGATTTTGAGGTCTTGCTTACTAAGTTGAAGCCCATAGTCCCTTTCTTTAGGGTTCCTTTCTCTCTGTAGTTCTCAGCAAAACAACTAAAGTCCAGACGTGTACCTGTACCCTGTGAGGAAGTGATCCAGTAAGAATTTCTTTTGGACCTCCTGTTTTCTCCTTGAGGATTTTGGGACTACTTCTCTTCGTACCATCTCTGCTCATTGACCATGTGCCCCATTATCCTCTGGACATGTCTGTAGCCCTAAATATGACTCCTAGGTGTGATGTCTGCTGTCTTCCCTCTTCAATGTTGGTGATGAAGGTGATTGTTGTTGGGGTTGTCAGTTGTTAAGAGCACGGGCTACTCTTGCAGTCTGACTCAGATTTGGTTCCCAGCACCACATGGTGACCTTGCAATGACCCATACATCCAGTTCCAGAGGATCCTTCAGCTTTTTCTGGCTCTTGAAGCATCAGGAACTTACATACTCATGCACATACATGCAGGCACTGATACATACATATGAAATAAAAATAAATAAAAAACAAAACAACAAGACCAAAACATTCCTGTGTGCCATAAGTTGGGGTCTTGACTAAGGCTGAAGTAGGAGCTCCTAATTATTTCTGTCAATACAGGACCTAGCTTTTTAAAGCAGGAATCCCAATGCTTGCTTAAAACATCCTTCTCAGAGCTCCAAATAGGAAGTTGCCTGTTTGTCTTCCTTGATGATGTATTTCCTGGGTTTCTCCTCTTTTTTTTCAACTACTCAAAGATGTCCAGAAGCAAAATACACAGGTGGTTTCTTTTATTTTCTTTTTAAGTTATTAAAAAAAAACAGTCTTTTTTTCATTTTACATACCAATCCCAGTTCCTACTCCTTCCCCTCCTCCCCTTCCCTCTACCTAGTTCCCCCATCCCTCTTCCACTCCTCAGAGAGGGTAAGGTATATTGCTTTGGGAAAGGTCCAAGGCCCTCCCTACTATATCTAGGATGAGCAAGGTTTCCATCCAAAGAGAATAAGTTTCAAAAAAATCAGAAGCAGTAGGGATAAATCCTGGTGCCACTGCCTGTGGCCCCATAGTCTATGCCAGTCATACAATTGTCACACACATGAAGAAGGACTGGTTTGGACCTATGCTGTTCCCTTCCCTGTCCAGCTGGTGTTGGCGAGCTCCCATTAGTTCAGGTAAACTGTTTCAGTGGGTGAACCCATCATGGTCTTGACCTCTTTGCTCATATTTTCACTCTTTCCATTCTTCATCTAGACTTTGGGAGCTCAGTCCAGTGCTTCGATGCAGGTCTCCACCTCTGTTTCCATCAGTTTCTGAATGAAGGTTCTATAGTGATATTTAAGATATTCATCAGCCTGACTACAGGACAATGCCAGTTCAGGCACCCTCTCCTCTATTGCTTAGTGCCTTAGCTGGGGTCATCTTTGTGAATTCCTGGGAATTTTTCTTATACCAGGTTTCTTGCTAGCCCTATAATGGCTCCCTCCATCAAAATATCTTTTTCCTTGCTCTCATTTCTGTTAGTCCTCCATTTCAAATCTCCCATTCCCTTAAGTTCTCCTCCCCGCTCTCCATTTCCCCTTGTCTTCCCCATCCATCCTTCCTATTCCCCCCACCTCTATACTCCCAATTTTGTCAGACAATCTTGTCTGCTTCCCCTTTCCAGGTGGATCTATATATGTTTTTCTTAGGGTTCACCTTGTTACTTAGCTTCTCTAGGATCATTAACTATAGGCTCAATATCCTTTGCTTTACAGCTAGTATCTACTAGAATCCATGAATACATACCATGTTCATCTTTCTGGGTCTGGGTTACCTTACTCAGGACTTTTTTTTTCTAGTTCCATCCATTTGCATGCAAATTTCAAGATGTTATTCTTTTTTTTTTCCCACCAAGTAGTGTGCCATTGTATAAATGTACCACATTTTCTTTATCCATTCTTTGGTTGAGGGGCATCTAGGTTGCTTCTAGGGGATGTGGAGTAAGGGGAACACTCCTCCATTTCTAGTGGGAATGCAAACTTGTACAGTCACATTGGAAATCAGTATAGTGGTTTCTCAGAAAGTTGGGAATCAACCTACCTCCCTACCTCAGTATGCAACAATACCACTCTTGGGCTATACCCAAAGGATGCTTAATCATACCACAAGGACATTTGTTCATCTGTGTTCATAGCAGTATTATTTGGGCTTCTTCTCATTAACCTAAGCCCGGGAAGGCTCATTTCCATCCCTTTGATTCAGGAAATGCCCAGGAAGTCACATCATTTTCTCTTTCAAATCCTCCAGATTCTCTAGCATTTGGTAAGCAAAACAAACAAAAGCAAAATTAGTCTACTGTCTCTGTTGAGTCCTCTAAACTTTACAAACCAACAAACAACAGGGAAAGAAAAAAAGCATTTCTGGTTTTACATATGGAGTTTACCTACTCATTTTTCCATCAGAAATGGGCCTCTAGGTTTATTTTGAAATTAGGGTCTGAGTGTCCAGTTCTCCACCCCACCCTTGTTTAGGTGCACACACACTTTCCCCAGTCATGGGAACTTCTGCTTCATTGGGAAGGAAGTTGGTGGGAGGAGATAATGCAGATAACCAGGAGGAAAAAGATGTGTTATCTGGTCAAATCTCATGTGAGAGCCCATGCTCTCCAGGCCTAGAGATCTAGGCTAGTCAGAAGCAGAACCCCATACTGTCCACTTTTCCTTGCTCCCCTCTTTTCCCTCCCCCATCTCTTCTCTCTCCCCTATTCTGTTTCTCTGAGTTACTATAGCTCCAGCAGGAGGGGCAACTGAATGAGAAATTTACAATGAAGTAGAAGACATTTGATTTAATCTGCTTCTTCCAAATTCAAAGGAATGGTGTCCCCCAAAAGCCTGTAATGCGTTTTTTCTCAATAGGATCTAAAAGTTCTTTGCTTTTTTTTTCTCTTTCCTTTTTATTATTTTTTTAAAGCTCAAGAGAAAGTAAAAAGTAAAAGGTTTACATTTTCGAACTATTTCTTTTAGATATGGTTTTAGATGTAGAAGTTGTGAGATGTATCTTGGGATGCTAATAGAGTCCTTTTATGTCGAAAGCCAGTGGAGAGGTGCAGGGACAGTCTGCATGCATTGGAAAGGCCTCTGGAATTTAGCATAGACATATGTTTCAAAGACAACGGTACAGGAGAGAGGAAAATCTGTCTGCTTCAGTCTGCCGACTGCCATTCCCAATGCACATGCAGTCTGTCTGTATTGAAAAATGTTTCCACCAGGCAGGCAGGAAAAAGTGCTGTGAATTTGAGAAGAAAACTGTAAAAGTGAAAGTGGCCACAGCACAGTGGGGCTTCACAGGGAGGACTTGTGAAAGCAGCAGAAGCAATAGGCATTTAGACACGAGCTGACTCTAAATAGGATATTATTGCATTGGGGGCGTCTTATAGGTGATCAATTATGTAGGCATCGCAGGATACTAGAAACTGGGGAGTTTCAATATGAAGATTATATCAGTTCATCTAGTCTACATTTCCCACTCAGAATGTTTTTTATTTGCTTTTGTTTCTTAACATGATTTTTGTTACTTCTGTTGTTATTATTTTTAATGAGAAGCCAAACTTCTAGCCAAAAGTTTCTTGTTTACTTTTAACAGATACATTCATTTCTATTAGCTTTTATTAATTCTACAGAGAAATGGGTTACAACATGACATTTCTATATGTGGTATAATATTCTTTTTGATCATTTTTACTGCATTTATTGCTTTTTTTTATAACCCACATTCTGTTTCTGCTTTCATATATCTGCAAGCCCCCTTTACTTTAATGTCCTCCATACCTCAACAGGAGAGAAAGCATTTGGAAATTGGCTTGGTGAGACTTTACTTATCATTATGATCTCTAATTCCATCTATTTTCCTGCCAAATATGTAAATTTATTCTGACTTATGGCTGAATAAAGCTACATTATATGTTTTATGTGTGTATAGGTACCTACATCTGTAAGCCTACAGAGGTCAGAGGACAGCATCCCAGAGTCAGTATTCTCCTTCCACATGTGTGTTCCAGGGATCTAAGTCAGGACCTTTGGTTTGGCAGCAAGGGCCTCTCTATGCAGAGCTTTCTCCCAGGTCCCAGTGTGTGCTTTTGCTGGAATCTCCATGGCAGTGCCAATAATGGCTAGACTGATTCCCATTCCCAGAGTGTAAGGGTTCCCTTCTCCCACACGCACCAGCATCTTTTAAAACATTTCCTGCACAGATCCAAAGATAATGATATATATGATCAGAAGCTCAGGATGCTGCCAGTCAGGTTCTAATTGCTCATGCTGATGTTGATCATGGAAGATGTTGTGTAAACTTCAGTGTATCACTTTTATCTAGTTGTGCGTTTTACTTCAACAAAAGATGAAACTTTCAAAGTTTAGCAGAAAGGATGTACATGTCACTAAAAATCTCATTCATTTGATTAAGATGTAAGATCATTTTATGATGAATTTCAGAGAAATGCATCATGGAATCAGGCAAGGAACAGTATATGGGTACATAGACTATTTGAGATAAAAAAAAAACCTAAGTACATTTGATGTGGGATTCCCCTCTGTATGCTGTGAATATGCTTTATTACCATTGGTTAATAAAGAAACTGCCTTGGCCTTTGGCAGGGCAGAATAGAGCAAGGTGGGAAACCCAAGCACAGATAGAGGAGGAAAAAAGGCGGAGTCAGAGAGATGCCATGTAGCTTCCCAAGAAGCAGGAGGTAACAAATTACAAGCCTCATGGTAAAATATAAAATAATAGAAATGTGTTAATTTAAGATGTAAGAGTTAGTTAGCTCAAAATGAAAATAAAACAAGTAAAACTGCCGCCTGGTCGCTCCCAGCCTGACTCCTGCCAACACCAATGGGAGGGGTGGGGTAATGATCCAAAGGAACCAGAACAGTTGAGGAAACTGTTTATTGGTGGTCTGAGCTTTGAAACAACAGATGATGGCTTAAGAGAACACTTTGAGAAATGGGACACACTTACAGACTGTGTGGTAATGAGAGATCCCCAAACAGAATGTTCCAGGGGCTCTGGTTTTGTGACCCACTCCTGTGTTAAAGAGATGGATGCTGCAGTGTGTGCTCAGCCACACAGAGTTGATGGGCGGGTGGTGGAACCAAAGAGAGCCGTTTCTAGAGGGGATTCTGTAAAGCCTGGTGTCCATTTAGCAAGGAAGAAAATCTTTGTTGGTGGTATTAAATAAAGAGTATACAGGAGAGTATAACCTGAGAGACTACTTTGAAAAGGGTGGCAAGATTGAAACCATAAAGGGCGGTGGTGGCGCACGCCTTTAATCCCAGCACTTGCGAGGCAGAGGCAGGCAGATCTCTGTGAGTTCAAGACCAGCCTGGTCTACAAGAGCTAGTTCCAGGACAGGCTCCAAAACCACAGAGAAACCCTGTCTCGAAAAAGCAAAAAATAAAAATAAAAATAAAAAAATATTGAAACCATAGAAGTTATGGAAAATAGGCAGAGTGGGAAAGAGAGAGGATTTGCTTTTGTAACTTGTGAGGATCATGACACAGTTGGTAAAATTGTTGTTCTGAAATACCACACTATTAATGGGCATAATTGTGAAGTGGAAAAGGCCCTTTCTAAACAAGAGATGCAGTCTGCTGGATCACAGAGAGGTCGTGGAGGAAACTTTGGAGGTGGTGGTGATAATTTTGGTTGTGGTGGAAACTTTGGTGGAAGAGGAGGCTATGGTGGTGGAGGTGGTGGCAGCAGAGGTAGTTATGGAGGTGGCGATGGTGGATATAATGGATTTGGAGGTGATGGTGGCAACCATGGTGGTGGTCCTGGTTACAGCAGTAGAGGAGGCTATGGTGGTGGTGGACATCGTAGTGGTGGTGGAGGAAGATATGATGGTTACAATGTAGGAGGAAATTTTGGTGGAAGTAACTAGGGTGGTGGGAACTATTAATGACTTTGGAAATCATAGTGGACAACAGCAATCAAATTATGGACCCATAAAAGGGGGAGTTTTGGTGTAAGAAGCTCAGGTAGTCCCTGTGGTGGCGGCTATGGATCTGGTGATGGAAGTGGTGGATACGGTAGCAGAAAGTTAAAAAAAAAAAAAAAAAAGCAGCAGGAAAGGGCTACAGTTCTTAGCAGGAGAAAGCAAGGAGTTGTCAGGAAAGCTGCAGGTTACTTTGAGACGGTTGTCCTAAATGCCTTAGAGGAACTGTAAAAATCTGCCACAAAAGGAATGATGATCCACAGTCAGAAAAGTTACCGCAGCTTAAACAAGAAACCCTTCTTGTTCGGGACAGCTATAGCCACAGTCTGCAGAAGCTGTTGATTAATGCAATGCAGACAATTAGATGTGCACTCCGGGGTCTTTTGTCTGTTGTACCTTTGTCTTTTTCTTTTCATTACAGCAGGTGTATTGCCCTGTAAATTGTGGTAGTGGTACCAGAAATAAAAAATAAAGGAAATTTTAACTTAAAGAAAAAGAGTTAATGTTGTAATTGATAGAGATTCTGTGTGATTATTTGGTCTGGGGGGCCAGGAATCAAAGTGTAGTCTCTGTTTCCATACATTATAACATACCATCCTTGCTTTAGTAAGAAAAGTGGGAGAGTTTAGTGATTTAATCAAAGTAGCCTGGTTGAGACATTGGAAATGCCATTGAGGATAGGCCATCTGAATATTTCCCTCTTTGTGTAGTGCCATGAAGGATATCTACTATATAGTGATGAGAGCCGATAGTCATTGGCCACTGTGTCCTATAAATACTATGGTCTTGTAGAAGATAATATTCATCTGTAAGCTTCTCTTTTCAGGCTTTCTTACACAGTTCTGAGCATACTGTTTTTCCTTAGGTTGGAGAGCCAGGATTCTCTGTATGACAATCGGGATTTCACCAAACCTTATACAATAGTAAGACAGTAGACACAGAAACTGCAAAAATCAAAAAAAAAAAAACAAAAAAAAAACAAAAAAAAATAATAACTTGTTCAGCAAACAAAGACCGCTCAGTCTTGAAACTGAATGTACAGGTCTTTGTGTGGAGTGGGCATAACGTGAGAGAGGTATCCTCTTGGTAGCGTGTCTCTAACGTCCATCAGTTGAGAGAAACAAATAGAGTTTCCAGGTTGCTAGCCAGTGCCTTGCATGAAGCTAGACGCTTCTCACCAGAATTATGAGCCTAGCTCAGTGTTCTGTGGAAATAGGCACTTTCCGGACCATTCTGTGATCATTCTGATGATGGAGTTTACACTAAATGCTGTCATTACTGAACTATAATATGTGGAAGTAATTTTCTTTCGGCATTGGGGACCGGAAAGAACTTGTTTTGTGCCTGTTATTAGTCTACATTCGAGAGAAATTCATTTGCTGGAGGAAAGTTATTAAAACAACCTAATGCAATATTCGTGTGAGAAATAATAAAATTGATAAATTAGAGGTGAGCAAGGCCAGAGTTCTTCTGTATTTCCTCCTGGGACCCACTGTAGATTTCCAATATTTATTGTGTTGCAGCTTCTCAGATGAATGATTTGTCTATTTGGTCTGTTTGGTATGGAATTAAAGATACATGCTCTTGGCAGAGAAGCCAAAACACAACTGAGAGATCTGCCACTGCTAGACAAGACTCTTATCATCTTTCAGGCCCCCATTTATGCTCGTGTGTGTGTGTGTGTGTGTGTTTATGTGTGTGCGCGCGCACGCGCGTGTGTGCGCATGTGTGTGGCCTCGAAGTGAACCAAATTTTATTTTGTTGCAGACAGTCTCAATTTTTGGTTCACCATCAAGAGGCCTTTTTTGGGACTTCCAACTCTAATTTATATCTTCGCACAGTATTCAACACTCTCTCAAAGAGTCTAAGATAAGTGCACAAGCAATTTTATCTATTCTTGATTTTTATGATGAAATGCACTATATTTTTCTTTAAAATTCCTTCGGGTATTTTTTGTTATATTGTTTGATTTTGAGGCCTGTGAAGGAATTCTCCGTTATGCCAATATGTTTTTCTTTTGGGATAGATAGTTTCTTTTAAAAATAATACTTTTTATCAACATTTGACAATTGTGTCCTGTGTCGTTTGATCCTCCCCAAGCCCAGCTCATCCTACACATATCCTTTCCATCATTACCTGCCAGCCTAACCAACTTGAGTTGTTTTCTTCTTTTTCACTTTCTCAATGAGTCCCGTTTATGTTGCCCAGCTAATCTTGGGAGTGGAGTCTGTTCTGGAGCATGGTAGACCCATGGCGAGTCACATCATTAAAGAGCATTGATTCTCCCTCTCCCAGCAGCTATTGAAAGGCAATAGCTCCTCAGCTGGTGGTGGGATTTCAGGCTGCCTTACCCCATTCATACTGGGATGTTGTCTGTATTGACTTTGTGCAAGTCGTACACATGCTGTTGCAATTGCTGTGATGTCCGGTGTGCAACGGTCCTATTATTAATGATTTTGGCAGCTCCCTAACCCACTGTTTCCCAAACTTCAGAGCCCAGAGAATCACCTGAAAACTATCCAGATACACTGTGGGCTTCATCTCGGATTCTAAGTCAGTAGCTCAGGTGGGCTCCAAGAACGTGCATTTCTTTCTTACAGTCTTTCAGATGGGGCAGCTGTCCTGTGGCACTACTCAGAATTGTGTCACCAAGGAAATCAGATGCTTGCGTTTGGTTATGTAATACCAAGTTCTAGGTCTTTCTTAAAATTCTTCTGAAAGGCTTACTGGCCAGCTTCTAGGGGTTTCAAGCATAGGATGACCTTTTCTATTGTCCCCCTTTTTCTTTCCCATGTCTCATACCTATGCCTCTTTGGTTATTCAGACTTTAGGGCTTGGTGTTCACTTGCTCGACCGTCTCATTTTCAGCATTTGTTCATTATCAGATCCATCACAAATCTTCTTTACAATGGCTCTCTGCCTCCCCAGCTTGTCACCTACTCTGTAGTTCTGAAGGCCTGTTCCCACTCCTGCCTTGTTTGTACTGTCCATAAGAGCAACCCCTATTGCTAAAATGTCTTTGGTCTAAGGACATTTTAGACCAAAAATGTCTTTTAAACGTATATTTAGCTTGTGCCATCTGTGTCCCTTTTCACTTGTGACACAGCTAAAAATCTCTCATAGGTCATAGAGGAATAGAGAGCTAGGTTAAATCATATTAAACCTCTGGCCACCCAGATTTCTAGAGAAAACTTAAAACAATCAAGTCTTTAGGTAGGAAATTCTTAAGGTACTTGGAGGCGAATATAAGTTTCTTTTGTCTTAGCTCCATTCCTCTGTTTCTGAGACTCATTTTCAGCCAACCTCAGCTGAATAATAGTAAAATACATCTCACTTGCTAATATTAGTCTTATATTTTACCCCTTGCCCATAGCATCGGTTGAGAACTGAGCTGTTCTTAATGGTACAGAGATGACCTTTACATTGGCTGAATAAACTGTGTTAATTATAGGCTTTTACATTTAATAGGGAGAAAGAAAAGGAAGGTGTTACAATATTAGAATAAAACCATGATATTAACTACCAATTTCTATTGCTGTTTGTTTTCTGTATTGACAAACTTAACTTGCCAAGGGCTAAAAATTGATTTGTCCTGCCTCATTTCCGTTCCAGCTAAAGTCATTATGTGGAACAAAAGCAGCTTTTACCAAAGAGGGAAAATGTATCTATCTTCACAATTAACTAGGAGACTGGCATTTAAGCGTTTCACACCAGTGTGTCCTTACTGTAGAGACTATAATTGTTAAAGATGAGGTACTATGAAATGGCAAGTCCCGAATACTTAGTTAACCTTTTCTGTGCTCTGACAGCGAGGTTAGATTGTATTTCCTTTGCTCTGGGAAACCTAAATATAACTTTCAACTTTTCCTTCTAGTTCATTAGTCAATACACATCTTTTGCATGTGGTATTATGGAATATAGGTTATGTGGAAGACATAGTTTCTTATGCTTAAAGATTTACTGTTTAAGTAGGGCAAAAAGACACATGGATAAAACAAGAGGTAAAAAGAGTATCGTGCATAAAGATGGCATCTAAGGACTCCTGTGTGTAAGGGTAGGGAAACACTTCCTGGGTGATGCTAAGTGAAGAAGGAAGTGAAAAAAAGATTAGTGGGTGTTGGAGGAAGAAGTGGGGCAGGGGTGGGGTCCTGGAGTAAAAGAGTGCTCTGTTTTGAACTTGAGTGCTTTCCTGAAAGTTCTCTAGAGACCTGCCTAAGATGCAGGTCACCTGGGATGTGTGAAATAAGAAGGGATAGAGGCAGAGGAACCTTTATGAATGTCGTGCCACAGTGATGCCTGGGTTTTGAGAAGGTAAAGTTTGTGGAGTAGAACAAAAGCGAGGGAGAACCGTGTCTTCCCTGGAGCCAGTGAGAAAGAAGGGATAAAGGCAGAGTGCTGTGGGGGCAGCTTGGGATGGACTATCGCTGACTTTTCAGAAAGCCTTTGTTAGGCTGTGTTTCCTAAAACCTGAACATAAGGTGGGAGTCTAGAGCAACGAATTCACCAAGGAAGGACTGCAGGGGAAGAAGAGGTGGAGTGGGGCAAGGGAGGAGGTCAAGGGGACAAAAGGCTACAAAGATGGAGCCTACTCCCGTCGGTACTCTAGAATTTGCATCAAACCAGAAGCTTATCCTAGATTGAGAAAAATGGGTCAGGCTTTTGAGTCTATTAGACATTTGTCAATGACAGCTTGCCTGCAGGTGCAGCGTGAGGGATAACCACCCAGGTGTTTCATGGCAGGTGGCTTCTGCCTGTTGGATTTCCCAGAAACGGGGCAAGTGTGAGATGTGGCAGCCAATACTCCCAGCAGCTTCAGGAGGAGAATACACTCGTCTGGTGGTTGGGGCATTGCAGGATCTGCTCCACAGATCTTACACTCCAATACAAAACTATTTTGACCCCTCTAGATTACAGTCTCCCTCACCAACTATGACACATACTGAATTAGAAAGCAAAAACAGTGTAATATTCTTAATGTCTGTCCTCTGCCTCCTCCTCAAAAGAGCTACTGCTTTCATACCAAACCTCTACTCTAAATATAAAGCCAAAATGTGGATCTGTTCGAGCTACCATTCACAGCAGAAAACAGCAAGAGACCTCACCTCCCTCATAAACTGTAGTCCTGCATGTTTGCACTAATAACAGAAATTACTGTCTTATTGCCTGGAAAGACCATTTGAGAGATGTTTTGCATGTTAGGAAACAGATTCTTACTCTTCTCATGATCTGTATACAAAAGCAAGCATATCTTAGCATTATCTAGATATAAGTTAGCAAATACCCCACCTAGAATTTAATATTCCAAAGAGTCAGAACAGGGCTTAAAGGTTAAGAAATTTCTAATCTTGGCTGTACTTAAAAATCACCTGGGAAACAAACAAAATAAAACGATCCCCAGACAGATCAGAGAGGATCTTAGGCTAGAGAGGAAGCAAAACAAAAATCGGAATATTTTTTAAACCCCCGAGAAACTGGGCATAGTGGTGTGTGGCTATAACTCCAGCATTAAGGAAACCCACATAGAATGATCATGACTTCAAGACCAGCCTGTGCTATATAAGTAGGCTCTAAAGCCCCAGAAGACAATAATGTATAGCTAGAGTATGCTCTGTGTCAATTAGTTGTTATGCAAAACAAACCAAAACAAGACAAAACATAAAAATCTCCTGAAATGGAATGGGCCAAAGCACCAGCATTTATTATTATTCTCTGTGTGTCTTCAAGCTGGCTGGCTGGTATATGGTCTAAGCTGGGTTTGCTCATGTACTTAGGATCAGTGAATAGGTCATTCAGGCTTGCTAATCTTGGCAATGTTCTCTCAGCAAGCTGTTCAGTGATCTAAGGTAAGACAATGAGCTCTGCTCCATATGGTGGCTCATTCCGAGGTTAGCCGAACATCTTCACGGGATAGCTTAGAAGTATTCCTGGCAGGAGTTAGACCAGCAACTCAGAGTCTCTATTACTAAGCTAAAAAATTTGCAGGCGTTTACTTTTCCCTTAGTCTGTTCACACCAAGTCAAAGGACTAACAATGGGACAGAGAAGAAAGGAACCCGGAAGTTAGGAAGCTAAGAGAATCAATTGGGGAAGGCCAATAAGGAAGGCCTATAGTTCAGTTTAACATTTTGATAAACTTTTGGCTTTATGGTCATCAGTGTGCTGAATTTAGATCCTGAATGTTTCATTCACAAAGTAACTGACAGCTTCCTCCTCCTACACACACTCCTTCATGACTAGCATATTTGAATTTGACTTATAGCTATGATATAGACAAAAATACATAAAATATGAAAATATCTATAATTTTTGAAGCAAAGGTTTTTAAATATGCCTGTACTCTGGTTTTAGTTCACATAGAACACATCCGCTGACAGACAAGCAAAGAGAAATACACACTCGGAATTCATTTTTTGATGTATTACTTATGGACTATTCGTGTGACCTGTTGGCCGCTGGAGTATGTTCTGAGAAAATGATTATAGACACCTAATCCCTCACATCTGACAACCTATGTCATAAAAGCCTCACTATATTTCAATCCTCCAGAGGTATTACTCGGCGAAGGAGGGAGGGTCATGAAGGAGAAAGTCGCTGGCAAGTCTTCAGACTACGTGTTAGGAAGTCGGAAGGGCCCTGAGCTGCACAATACCCATTATTCGCTGACAGTTACTTCTCAGAGTGAAGATTAAAGGTTTTGTTCTGCCTTTATGGGCATCTCCACAACTAATAATATTCACCATCTGACTATCTAGCTTTCCTATTTGCCTTCTTTGGCCTAAATTGTTGCTTGGTTGGAGTCATCAATCCTTGTCCCTCAAGCATGCCTTTGTGACCATCTCCTTTCCTCTTGTCTGTGTCAAAGCTTACCATATTCTCAAGAAACTGACCAGAATGTCTGGGATCCTACACTTCACCTATGCTGAGCAATTATAACCCACTATCAGACTCTTGCCTGACTTTCTTAGTTATAAAAATTTGCCTCGGTTTTTGATCTTCAAGTCTGGTGGATGAGTAATTGCAACTGTGAATAGACCACTTGGTTATGTTGGTCTTTAACAAGAGGCCAAGTCATCTGCCTGACTGCTCTATCCTCAATAAACAGCCAGCCCAGAGAGATGCATGGTGGCATCCGCAGAGGGGACAAAGAAGAAACAACCAGCAACTAATTAATACGCCAGGATTTTAGAAATAAGAAACAAAAATTGAGCATTTTATATGAATTTAGAATCCAACATTTCTCCACTTAGAAAGTTTAAATGAGACTGCTTTTATGAAGACACCTTCTAAGTATTTGAAATGTAAGAGAAGGCCTCTTAAAACCTTATAGGTCCGTACGGGCATACCACTGTTATTGAGTAGCTTTTGTAGGTCAGGTGCTGACATTTGTGATGTTGGAATAACTGTTCCATCTCATCAGGATCTACAGTAAACAATATTAAACTCTAGGATATAAGCTGTACCATTTTGGCTTCTTGCAGAGCCTTGTATAAATCATATAATTTTTCTTGGGTTCTGTGTTCTCATCCATAAAGAGAAAACAACTCAAAGAATCACTTTTGTCCTGACAGTTTTTTACCAGGTTCTTTAAGAAAAACTTGGCATCACTCTGATAGGATGAGATGGTTTTAAATCTAGGCAAAAAATTCAACACTTAAAAGCAAATCATTATTCTCTCACTTGTTCAGTGTGCCTTTCAGGGCCAGGATGACTTTCCTTCATCACAATGTGGTTGAGAAGCTAATTCTCAATGGAAACACGTATATCATGTACCAGAAATGTTCTCAGCAAATTCTTCATGCTATCTACCATCCTGAGATTGTTAAAACAGTAAGAGCAGAAACACTTATATCTTCCCGACTGGGTTTGATCAAAAGGATGTTTGTCAAATTCTGTTGTAAATATACTTGCCCAAAGGTTCTCCTTAGTTCTCCCGGGGGACACAACAGAACATTTGGAAATTTATTGCTGGTAGGGAGTGGCCTCAACTTGAACATCTTAAGTGGTGCAAGGCCTGTTCTGGCAAAATTTACACCTTCATCCCGAATTCCTGGAGGAGTCCCCAAGGAAAGTGGTGTTAGCCTATTTTTTATATTTTTGGGACTCTCGGAAGTAGAGGAGAGAGTAACGATCTCTTTGTTCATGATTTCCTTTACCCTCTGTCATCATGGATTGTTTCCTTGCCCATGTTTGTAGACCACCCAACCTCATGGAATTATAAAGTGAGAACTCTCACAGGCTCAGTTCCAAGCAGGACTGCCCCTCACAGTGGTGTGCTATCCTGCTTAAAACCTTGGCAATGATGGATTATTTTAAGGTTTGTCTTTCTGAGGCTCTCAGCATTGAAAAATGCGTTCTTTCTGGCACTGCGCTTGCCTGTCCTCCTACACGAAGAAGCAAATGTCTCCATGACAGATGGGCTATGCTGCAGTCCCTAGAAGTCAGCAAACTGGAGGCTTCTTACACCACAGGGAAAATACTGTCAAAAGACCTCCATGGAAGTCAGCCCTCTCGAAAGGCAAATAGTCAATATGAGGTCTAACATGGCTGACAATTACCTGTGCATGGAGGTGGGTATGTTCCTTACAGCCTGGGGCAGTGTTTGTCAACATTCCATTAGGTCTTTAGAGCTACTAATTGGAGGAGCATATTAAATTTTTGTTCTGGGACATGGTGGGTGAGATCAGTTCGGGATCTGGGAGTGTCATCACGAGGTAAGAGGTAGGCTCCCACTATTGGAAACAAAATTCTGGCTGACGGCATTGAAGGTGTTGTCCCTGGAACCTGGGAAGTAATGGAATTTAGTTGTGATCTGGTGACTCTCCTGCAAAAGAGAAAGCATAATGCCCCCAGGACCCATCCCCTTTCTGGTCTAGCCCCTTCTCACAGATCTCTTTTTCCACTTGTTTTATTACCTAGCAGAGTGGTCACTTCAGAACAGAATGGTTGAAACAGTGGTAAACATTTATTTTACTCCACTCTCCATGCTGACTCGGGTGTTCCTTTGCTACATATGTCATTGGGTGAGGAGAATCTAATTAAGGTGAATGGTTCCCTTCTGCGTTGGCTCACTCCCGTGGCAGCTGGCCATCAAATGAAGCTCAGGCCCTGCCCCTCTTCCCTTAAGCTTCTATATGCCTTGGACTTGCCTCTGCACAGCATGATGACTGCTTCCAAATATCAGCCTCCCAGGAGGAAAATATGAGCAAGAGCTGTCCTGCCGTTGATGGCCTAGCCTGGAAGTCACAGGACCACATCTGTTATTTTGTCATTTGTCGACAAGTCCATGTAGTTATAAAGAGCTGTCCAGGTTCACGGTGAAAACGTTATAATTCATAGAGAACAGGTGTGGGTGACAAAGCTCTTCAAGGTTACACGGGGAAATAAATATTGTGGTGACTCCTTGTGGAAGATGAAATCTGTGATCATCTCCTCATTATATCAGTCGTGTTCTCCACTGGGGCTTGATTTTGTTTTTGTCATAGTGTCCTTCTCATAGATAACCATGGAGCTACCTCTCCCACCTCTTTTCCATCTTCAACAAAATATTTTCTTGTCTGAAAGAATTTCACTAGACACAATGTAAACATTTAAAATATTTCCCAGCTCCACTAATTTTTTTTTTTAGAACTTCTCAGTAACATGGATTCTGCATGCTTGACGTATCCTGACATTGGTTGCTCCTTTCATTAAGTTGAAAACTAGTAAGGACTTTGTTTCTTTCATTTATTGTTCTTTCTTTAGTGCTAGAAGATTATCAGGCACAAACTAGGGCATCTTCCCTAAGAAATGACCCTGACTCTTGGCCCATATTTACTTTGTTTTGTGTAAATGTGTCTATATAATAAAACTTTAAATAATGATTATTAAATGTGGTGGTTTGGAATAACTTGATTTGGGGTATACTACCAATGAACCCACAGTATTTCATTTCTAGTCACTCATGTGACTTTGCCTTCCTCATCTACGGATATCCCGAGATGATCAGTATGTACACTCAGTGCTCCACTGACAGGACTTTGCATCAGAGCCAGGAGGTGTATAAAGAGAAAGAAGAAAAATCATAGGTGATACTCAAGGGATAAGATGTCACTTTGGCAATGAACCTGTAGGTGTTTGCTTGCTCTTCCTTCCATTGCTTGGCAACTGAAATGATTGACCTGCAAGTCACTTAGAAGGTGTCTTTTCTCAATAGGGATCAATGTTCAGAGCTCACATAACAGGTGGCTCAGAAAATGGAAAGAAAACAGAAAAAAATCTACGATTACCCCAACTATTATTGTATAGTTGCTTGGGTAATTTCGCTATCCCTAGAGAATGACCTTTTTCATTTGAGCATCATTCCTGAAACAGACAGTCACTGCTCTTGCTTGTTAGCACATTCTGCAGAGGTGTCTGGAAGAAAGTAGTGACATTTCAAAATGGATTAATCAAGGATGTTTTAAATTGGATGTGTTCTTAAATTTCATTTAAATGTCACTTGCTATAGAATGCAAGTTGGCATCAGGCTAGCATGCCCTGGACCCCATTATCACACATATAGTTTCAGAAGTTCCCGAAGACTCTGTACTAAGATGATCTCAAGAGACATTTCTCTGTATGTAGCAATTAATAAAATTATTTCCAGTTAAATAAGAGAGAAATAAGATCCATGTGCCATAGCAGTTTTAACCTGGTACCCATTATGATAATAGTAGCCTAGATACAGCCTCTGAGTCAATTCAGCACGCATAGTCGTATCATCTATCCCCCGCTCAAACAGAGACACTGAATCCAGAGATATCTAGCAGTGAAGACGAGGGTGGCCTTGTTTTCTGTGTTTAGGGGTGTATGGGACAAATGGGATCCCAGGGTTCTGCCTCCTTACACAGGGGTTACAAGAATGAAAGGACAGCACATGCTTTGATTGCTTCTGAGACTAAGCAAGAATAATACAGACTATTAATGTAATTTATGGACAGAAGCACTTTGAATTTAAATGAAGCAACCAAAGGCCCCTTTGATTGGCATTTATATCTCCTTTTATAGAGAACACATAGAGTAGTGTTATAATTCTTGACAGTTTTGATTGTAAAATATATGGGACTTTAAGCTCCCTGGAAGAAAGAATAGATGATTAATGTTAATAATGAATGACTAAATATACAACAGATATGAATAACATGCTTTATATTTATACAGCTATTGTCTTACCTTGTTGAAAAACACTATATGCTTTATTGTTAGAACTGCAGTAATAAGGCACTATGCTGTCTCAGCCACATAAAAGAAGACATTCAACCTAATCCCTAAATTCTATTAATTTCTTTACTCACATGACAGAACAAAAACTGCAAACACTTGACTTTACTATTCAAACTAATGTTTTCAAAGCAATATGACTGATTAAAGACATAGATAAAAATTCAAATAACATAGTTAAAATGCTTAGCCACAAAGCCATTGGGAATGTCAAGAGAGAATATGGAGGTCTAAAATAAGTGAAATAAATATAAATAAGAACCTAGGCAAATAAAAGTGGCTTATATCAAAGATGTGAGCGTGTTTCTTCTTTCTTGTGTGTATACAGAGGATGCTGAGCGAAGCACCTCTCGGCTGTCAGCAGAAATACAGTTCTAATAAGAGTGTGGATTGTTATGGGGGAAACTATTTCAAGAGAAAATGTACATATCTTAGATTATCTCTAGCACTTGGAAAATTGCAAAATGTTTTATCACCTCCACTTCCTGCCCCTTCCTTTCCCGAAACCATGATCATGGCAGTGCGGAACAAGGTAGGAGACAACAAAAATGGATGGGAATTGGATTAGCTGAATTTAAGCTTTGCCTTTACATCAAACTAGAACAAATCAATAAGTACAGTAAATGCCACATCTTGCGGGTTTTCGTTCATAAGCTTATTTGAAATACTTCAAAGAGAAAAATGGTTTAAAAATTAGTGAAATAGGAGTGAATATTTTTGTGAAATGAAGTAAATGTAACCTAAAAAGTCATAAGTTTATACACTGTATAAGGGAAAATCCTTTCACCTGTTAGAGATGGGATTCAATTTGAATTGATTTTACTTTAAAAACAAAGAGGAGAGAAAATATGAACAGCTACATAGTTTATATCACTTTAGCTCCTTTTCATAGAAAAATACACCTGTTCCATTTTTTTAGTTTTGGGAGAAGCTTTTGCCTTGATTTTGTACTTAGGTTGTTCACTTTGTGTTCTTTCTCTCCTGGGCATTTAAAATAAAATTTTGATGACAAACAAAGAGACAGCTTCTCCCATTCCTTCAAGGTTTGTGGTAACTCCTGCAGTATAAGCCTCTGATGTCGCATATCTTATCTCTTGTGGGTGCAACTATTAACCTTTGCTTAATAAACAAGCTATTCCTCATCCTAGCTCTCAGGAAGCAAAGGCAGGGGGATGTCCATGACTTTCAGGCCAACCTCGTCTATATAGTGAGTTCCAGAAAAACCAGGACTACAAAGATACCCTGCCTCAAAAGCAAACAAACAAATAAAACAGCTACCTCAAAACTTCACAGCTTAAAGCAACAGTGAGTTACTGACTCAGAATTGTGTGGGTTGGCAATTAGGGCTGGTAAACCAAGACATTTGGAATTATTCTTGCCTAACTCTCCCCCATGCTGCTGCAGGCCCCTGGCAGCTGTGCTCTGGCTGGATGGACTGGGATGACCTCACACACAAATTTGGCAGACTGAAGGCCTCAGTGCCTTGGCTACTGTGTACTTGCCCTCCCGAGATGGCCAGCCTGAACTTCTTTAACTGACTATCTTGGACCTCCAAGTGTGCAGAAATAAAGCAAGCTTCAACATGCAAGCTCTTTGCAGTCTCTCCTTGCATGTCATTTGCTCCTATCCTAATGGCTAAAACAAGGCCCTTGTCCAAGCTAAGATTCCAAAGGATGGAGAAAAGGGCTTTGGTTACAGGTAGGACCTGCGAAGAACTTTTGACTTCTCTCCCTTTGCATCCTATCACAAGTTCAACTTTGCTGTTGCGTGGGAAAGGGAGGGACAGCCTTTTTCTTACATGCAGGGTAGCTTAAGGAACAGAGCTGCAACTGCGGCTTTTTATGAAACATCCTTTATCCTGCTGGGAGGTCAACTCTGGGGACTGTGCCATGATGCTCTTCGGGAAAGAGAGAGTCACCTCTCCAGCTGATGTGACAGAAATGAGAAGCCACTTGCTCTGGGAGGTGTACAGAGACTAGGAGAGGCAGGAACAAGGCAGCTTGAAACTGTGTCTGTGAAAGTGTGCACATGCCGGATGATGATGCATGAGATGAACTCACCTGTGCTGCAATGGTACCCAGTTTTCAGTTTCTGCAGGCAAGGGAGAAATACTGAATAATTATAATAAATGGACTTTTATAACTCAGTTGTGATATAAATAGTTCGATTGGTTTTTATTTATTAATTTGCCTAGCTTTCAGAAGGCATTGTTTTTACCTCATGCAAAGCTCCCAGGATGCCTTCTATTGTTTCCTTTTATGACAGCCACCCCGAATGTCCTTACACCACACTCTTCACAGCTTCCATGCCATGCCATTTCCCTGCTTCGATTCCCTGGAGGAATATCAGCTGCTGGGGCCACTGGTACTGGAAAGCTTCCTTTGAAGATACTGGAAGTATGTAGGTGCTGCTGTGGGCTTTGTCTCCGAGCAGTGGTGCTCTATCGGCATGTACACCTGAATGCCAGTAGAGGGCATTAGATCCCACTATAGATAGTTGTGAGTCACCATGTAGTTGCTAGGAATTGAACTCAGGACCTCTGGAAGAGCCGTCAGTGCTCTTAACCTCTGAGCCATCTCTCCAGCTCCCTACAATGACACTTCTATTCAAAGAAATTCACCAGGAAATCTCAGATTCAGAGGACAAGGAAGTAGTTTTTTATCTTTTCTTGAAGATAGCTGGAAAGTCACGTCGTCAAAGTACATAGACGCCAGCAAGGACAGCTGGTTGGAGCTATCTATACAACCAGTCTTCGACTGCACACTAAATACCTCTAAGTCCTAGGGCAAGTACAAGTTTGGAGGACAGACCATTCCACATGCACTTTAGAGAGATTAATTTGGTGGTGTTTCTAAAAAAGGTAGAAGATAAATTGATTTGGGTGGTGGATATCAGAGGTTGGTGTAACCAAGGAAGTAGCTTTTGTTTTAATCCATGTGATAAATCAGGTGGGCCCAAGACAGGGAGAGCAAATCGGCTGCATGCTGTGTGATCGATCTGTAGTAAATGCCTAGAGTCAAGTGTTGGAGAGAGTGATGGGGCCACTTTTCTGGGTGAGCTGAGCCTGTGGCCTAGATAGATGGGCCATGTCCACTATGGTCACTGAAGGGAGAACCCATGGCATAATGGATGTATACACCACCATCTCTGTTCCATCAAGATCAGTAGCCATGAGGTCAAAGAGTCTTCTAGAAGCAATTAAGAGGTAGAATTAGAAAACACTGGTGAAAGGAATGTCAGAAAATCTGGAACTTTGGGTTTGGGTATTTGGTGAATTATGTTATTTAGAGCCTCCATTTAAGGAATGGGCTTAAATATTTTATAGATCATTGTCATTTCTTTTTAGAAAGATACACATTTTTCTGTTACTTTTTGATATATAACAAGACACACCAAAGCCCAAAAGCTTTAATAATGGGCTTTACACTTGTTACATTACACTAGCTAACTCTGATGCATGGGGCACGTTTACCAAGATTCCCAACGAATGACAAAAGCAGAGAATAATTAGAACACTGTGCGCTTTGTGTTTTTCCAATACACATTACTGGCCAGTGCTGAAGTTTAGCTCACCACAGGTGTAGTTGGTGATGCTTTGTTTTTCACAATTTTGTGGGTAGAATATTTTAACATCATTCTTAACAACCGTTTTTTTTTTATTCATTAAGTTTGAATTTCGACCTAGACTTCAAAATCAACGTTCTACATCTCCTTTCACATACCCATATTGACAGTGTTACTGTTCTTGTGTGTTTGGGGCCACCAGTAAGTGAAATAAAGGCTACCTCAACACAAAGCATTTTAATACTCACAACCCTCAGCCTGAGAGCCTACATGGCTAGCCAATGCCTAAGAAGCAGACAGCATATGCCACCGGGCTATACTGGACAAAGGAGCAAATGAAGGATGGTATGAGATTTTACCATGCCATTTGGGATGCTGTGTAACATAAAACTTCAGAATTCCTTGTTTCTGAAATTTTCCATTTAATATCTGCACTCTGTGGTTAATAGCAGATCAATGACTCCATGTGGATAAGGAGCAATTGTCATATTCTGATTATTTCTGATGGGGTGTTTGGATTAGCATTAAAATAGGCCTCTGGAGTAAATGAGATGATATTCTTCAGTGTGGGTGCCTCTCATGCAATCAAGTCTGAATAGCACAAAATGACCAACCAACCCCCAAATAAGGGGGAATCACAACTGGCCTTTTAAAGTCGAAGATGGCTGCTTTCATTTTCCTTCAGTTTCAGATTGAAACCCTAGCTCTTCTGGGATTTCCAGTCTTCAGACCATAACCTCGCTTGTAAGTTTCCTGGCTCTTAGTACTTAACACGCATAACTGGTGAGAGCAGGGGATTCGAATGTAGCCGGGTAAAAGCAGCGGGGCTGAGAGTGTTCTAGAGAGAGGTCAGAAATTGATCACAGCATGCTGCTTCCCCGTTCCTTGCCATCTCCCACCCCTGCCTGGAGTCTGTAAGACATGACTGCCTCTGAGATCAGGCACCTGGACGTCTCGTGGTTGGGTCATCCAAACCGTCTTGCTCATTCATCCGTATGCTCACATCCCACACTGGTTCTGCCGTAAGTCCTTTAAGAATCCCCCAGACACGTAGCCCAATGACACGTACTTCTTCAGACCGGTTCTTGCTTCACAGGCACATTCCTCTCTTCTCTAGCTCTCAAACTGCCCTCATCAGTCGAGAATCAACTTGTCCTTACAACTCACCTTATGTGCTCCGTAGCTTTGTTCTTCAAGGTCTCAGGATGAGCACCGAAAAGCCACTGGCTCAAGGTGGCTTTGGTAGCCTGCGAGTTTTCTGCGCCGTTGCTCCATGACTCCAGTTAAGCCTATCTAAAGGGAGAGGAAAAGTTTCCATTGAACTCAAAGTCACCTCCAAATTTCCCTTATCACAATCTGTTTTCTTCCTGAGGCCTTTCCACTCACACTGCAGCTGCTGGCTTTCTGGATCTCCACCCTTGCTAGTTGATCCTGCCGCTCTTAGTGCTTCTGTGTCTCATGAACTAACATGAGGGTGTTCTATTGCCATGAATTCCGTGCTCTGGGGGATTACTGATATAGAAATTTCAGCAAGCATTCTGCTTCTCATATGACATGTGGACAGGATAGGATGGGATACTCTGGGATATTTCAGATCTTTTCTGGACCCTTGTTGCATCACAATCTTCTTATGTGAAGACTATTCTAAGTCTCTTCATAGCAGTTGTCCCCAGAAGATAGCATTCCAAGAGGACAAGCATTTCCTGGACCTCTGCTTGTATCATATTTGATAATGTGTCATTGTCTCAAGCAAATCTCGCAGTCAAGGCCAGGGTCAGTGTATGAGGAGACCACCCAAGAGCATCGATGCCTGGGCTCTAGTGCAATCAGAATGCTAAAAGCAGCCGCTAGGGGGTGTTGTATAAATTCCACCTGGGCATGTTGACTAAGAAGAGTTGAGTGCAGTCAATATAGGAAAATCACAAGCCATGTTTCTAAAGCTAAGAAAGTATCTTTAAGCTAAGCAGATACGTTTAGAAATTAGAATGACAGAGGCAGGTAATAATACATAAATATTCAACAGTTGCTGCAACAAGGACAACATCCAGTTAGAACAGATCTTTGCCTTTAGACTCTCAGCAGAATCTCAGGAATCTGTGACCCTAGAGGTTTTTCAGGGGTCTCAGAATAGAAAGTAGGGCATTTAAACAATGGGAGGGCCCTAATGGGAAGACAATGGGTAGTAGCTGGTGGGAAATCCTGCAGTCTGTTTGTCCAAACTGATATATAAAAAGCTTCTGCAAGTTGCTCGTTTCCTTTGCAGACCAGTCCCATCAAGAAGAGGATTACAAAGATATTTTGTGAGTTATTGAGACATAATAATGATCTTTACTGTCAGCCAGAAATGTAACAGCTGAAGCCAAGATTAATGAGTAATGTTACTACTAGAGTTGAGAACTAGGCTAAACCCTAGGTTAAATCAGTGTTTACCTACTTGGGGCCTATAAAAAATATACTTTCATATACTTCAACCTAATTCACAATGGTATGAGAAGGGGTCTAAAATGCACACCAAGTAACTGTGGAGGGGGGCAGGGGCCATGAGAAGCCCTCAAAAGGAAATGAAAGAAATGTCTGGGTGGAGGCCAAAGGAAAACTCCCCTTGAGAGGAAGGGAGTGGGAAGGCTGTGCTTGCTTTAGGGGACAAGGGAGAGGAAGAGAGACAAAGGGCCTGCTGTGCCTTTTGTGTTTGGCAAGGCAGGGACCAATGGAGACTGAGTGAACTCAGTATTTGAGAAAAGGTCAAGGCAATTGCATTTGAGATAAACCCACTGGGGTGTTGTTCCCCGGGGAAGACCTAAAGACATTTTCCAGTTTCATTTGTCTGGAGGTACTTGTTTTCAGTTCACTAAAAAGACTAATTTTGGAGCAGTGCATTCTTAGTCTCCCACGTTTTGTTATAGATAGTTCCTCTAGAATGTGTGGTTAGCCATTAGGATTACTGAGTTCGTTTTTAAAAGACTGACGGCGAACTTTATCAAGCATTGACTCTTCTTCATGTGTGCCTATGCGCACTTCTGATGGAGAGTAAAACAGGGTGAAAGGCTTAGTTAGCATCTCTGCTTGGGGTTGTGCCTGTCTTCTTTATTACCTCCACTCTGTGTCAGGCTATTTCCTCAACTCTGCACGTAGACATGTTCCTCACTTAGGGACTGTTTGTTCAGACTGGCCTACAAAAATCTGCCTGAAGTTGTTTTTCCCCTTTGTAGACTAAGGAAGCCAAAGAGAGGATGACGACACTCTGTGTGCTGTTTACCGGGATGTAATGACCTTATGATTATGTGTGTACCAGCTACCAGGTTTCACAGTGTCCCTTTACAGAACACTAGAGCAATAACTAAGTGTCCTTCTTCCCCATTTGCCTAAGTGTAAAAGGTACTTGAAGCTAGTGCTGGGAGATCCCCTTTTGAACACTGGCTCATCCTCTCCATTTTGCTGGCCTACCAAGGAAATGTTGCTCTTGGTTCCCTGAGACCCACTCAAGTTGTCAGTAAACAGACATATATTTGTTAATAGTGTGAACGCTTGACGATGGGAAGCTTAGAATTAAAGCTGAGGATTTGCCTGGCAGTAGTGGAAGGGAGGGGGGATAACTGGTTCAGAATAAGAGTAGGTCGTGTTGCATTTTATTTTTTTAAAACGAGAAAAGCTTGTCCATACTTTATGATCAACAGAAGAGACTTCAGTTTGGCAACATGCCTCCTGTGTGCACACTGAAATCTATTCAATACTAGTGCTAGTCCTGCCGCTGTCAAGCTTCACTGAAACTGGTGGTTCTGAAGTCTAGGAACATATTAGACTCTCTGGAGGCACTTACAAAATATCAACGGTTGAACCTTACCCTAGACACTCTGAAGTGATTGTTCTGGGATGCAGTTATGAGCGAATTGTGTTCCTCCAAAAAGGTGCATGGAAATCTCAAGTCCAAGTTCCTCCAACTATGACCTACACTGGAACTAACATCTTAGTGATTGTAAGTTAAAATGAGATAGTCAAGGCAGGTCCTAATCTGCTGTAACTGGTACTCTCATGAAAAGGAGAAATTTGATCTCAGGGTCAGCCAAACCTAGAGAAAGGGATGTATGGAGAGACTGGCACATGCTGATTAGAGGTCAGATCAGTGCTTAATTGCCGCAAGCTGGAGAATATATGGGGCTATTGACTGCTAGAAGACAGAAAGGGTAAGAAAAAAATCCTTCCCATAGGGGTCTCAAAGGAAACATGATCAACACATTAATTCAGACTGAGCCTATGCAACAAAAATTGCTGTCCTTTTCTTTGTGTGTGTGCATATGTAATAAATGCGCATTTGAGTACACATGTTTGCATGTGTGGAGTGTGTGTGTGTGTATAGGACCAAAGTTGACATTGGGGCTCTTTCTCAATTGTCCTCCACCTTATAAACTGAAGCAGGCTCTCTCACTTGAACCCAGAGCTCATTGATTTAGCTAGTCGATGGAGTAACTTGCTCCTAGAATCCTATGTCTGCCTCTTCTGGGGTGGGATTACAGAAGGGTTGCCTCTGCCCAGCATTTACATGGGTGATGGGAACTGATTCTCCTGTCCTCATGGCTGCTTTGCCAGTGCTTTACCCAGTGAGTCAGAGTTCCAGCCTACTTTCTATTTTCCAGGCACTCAGTTTGTGGCACCTTGGAATAGCAGCCCCAGGACATTAATATAGATGAGCTTGGACATTCAGAGTTCTAAAAGTTTACTGAGGTGATTCTGATATGTAGCAGGCACTGATTTTAATTATGATATCTACTGTTGAGGGCACCAGGTATACTGCTGGTGCAACCTAAATAGGAAATAATGTTCAAATTATGTCATGTAGACACAATTCTCACAAAGATCATATTTAAAACCTACTAATACACACTGAGGGATTTTAATACTCACTTATGTGTTTCTTCCTAAGTCAGGGCATTACTTTAGAGAAGAGGCATTCGCTGTCTGGCTCTTCTGCAATTTCATGCCTGGCTGCTCATTTTGAGGATAATTTCTCACCAAGAGTGATGAGATTCTGGAATTCCCATCATATGTGCTTTCTACATCTCCGCATGCTCTATTCTCTCTTGGTGCTTAAGGGCAAGGTCCTGTACCTATCCCTGCTGGACTTTATCGTGCCTGTTTATAATGTAACACTTCTCTAATTTGTCAAAGCTACTTAGCATTCTCATCCTGTAGCCCAACATTCTAATTCTTATGCTTTCAAGGAGAGTCCTCAGGACAATTGAATTAAGAATTATATGAACTCCAGGAGGAATCAATTTGTAGAAGATCAGATAATGGAAGGTTTATTATATTATATACCACATTAAAGTGTAAAGATGCATAAAAGATATATGGTCATGCATGAATTATACAGACAGTTCCTTAAATGAGGCCGGGAGATCAGCCTTTGCCTAGACAGAGTATAAAATGTAGGATCTTGTCACTGTCACTTAACATATGGTTCTAAAAACAGTGTCTTCTGCATCTGGTAGTATCATCCTCTACACCAGGTAGCTGGTCAGAATGGCCAACCCCTGCTCCATTCCTGGCCTTGAATACCCCAGAACCATATTTAGAGACAAAGAATTTCAAGATGCAACTACAAATGAGGTGTTTAGTGAATCCTTTAGCTGTTGTGATTGGATTTTATCTTAGACGAAATTCAGATAGAGACACACATAGGCCAAAGACCACATGAAGAGAGTTAGAGATAAAAGTGGCCGTGTAACAAAGTCCAGTGAAAGAGTGGGAAGAGTGAGAATATGAACAAAGAGCTCAAGACTGTGATGGGGACACCCACTGAAACAGTTTACCTGAGCTAATGGAAGCTTACCAATTCCAGCTGGACAGGGAAGGAACCAGCATAAGACCAAACTAGACCCTCTGAATGTGGATGACAGTTGTATGCCTGGGGCATATTGCAGCTACTGCTTGTACTGGCATTTTGGAACCCATTCTCTTTGAATGGATGATGTGGAATTACCCTCTGTATGGTGTGAATAAAGAACTGCTTTGAACATAGAGCAGAGCCAAGGCCAGCTGGCCCGGGTCTGAAAAATCATGGGATAAAACCTGACTCGCTGATCATAGAGGACAATGAGGACTACTGAGAACTCAAGAACAATGGCAATGGGTTTTTGATCCTACTGCACGTACTGGCTTTGTGGGAGCCTAGGCAGTTTGGTTGCTCACCTTACTAGACCTGGATGGAGGTGGGTGGTCCTTGGACTTCCCACAGGGCAGGGAACCCTGATTGCTCTTTGGGCTGACGAGGGAGGGGGACTTGATTGGGAGAGGGGGAGGGAAATGGAGGCGGTGGCGGGGAGGAGGCAGAAATCTTTAATAAATAAATTAAAAAAAAGAAAAAAGAAATAAAAGGAAAAAGAAAAAAAACAGAGCTAGGTGGGGAAAACTAAGCTGAATGCTGGGAGAATAAAGGCAGAATCAGAGAGAAGCCATGGAGCCCTACCGGAGCCAGATAGAACTTTAGCCTGTAAGCCACAGTCATGTGGCAATACACAGATTAATAGAAATGGTTAAATTAATATGTAAAAGCTAGTCAATAAGAAGCTAGAGCTAATGGGTCAAGCAGTGTATTTAATTAGTATAGTTTCTTTGTGGTTATTTTGGTTCTGGGTGGTCGGGACAAACAAGCAGTGTCCTCCAACAAATATAGTGGGGAGGGCCTTGGTCCTTCCTGGGAGAAATGTGCCTTGCCCTCTCTGGGGAGTGAATGGGGGTTGGGGGAAGGCAAAGGCAGAGAGGATGGAAGAAGGGAAAGGCAGAGGGGATAGGAGGAGGGGAGAGGACGGAGTAGGAACTGGGATAGGTATGTAAAATGAAAAAAGGATAGTTTATTTTCTTTTTTAAAAAAATTTAAAAAAGGAAGTGACCATGTAAAAGCTAAGAGAGAGACCTCAGAGAGAATAAGTTTTACTTATGCCTTATCTCACTAAATCTCTACAACTGAGAAAAAAGAAAATCCTACTCCTTATATCGACCAGTTTCTTATCAAGCGCAAAGTCGTCTAAAGTACATGCTAAGTGAGAATTTGCATTTTAACATCATCTACGGGTAATTCCTGGATATAACCAATACTAGTCTTGAACATTTGCTTTGAAATTTTGGGGAGACCATAAGAGTTCCTTTTAGAAGTGCTAAGCTACAGATTGCTGAGCTTCATTACCAGAAGTGCTGATTCAGCAGACCTGTGTTCCTAATAAGCTTGAGGTGCTTCTGCTGGACTACTCACAATGCCTTAGTGTCCCAATGAGACCAGCAGGAACCTTCTCGGGACAGCAATAGAAAACCCATTAAGAGGCCCCAGCTTATTCCTCCTCCTTTAGAGCATGGGCACAGTGACAGCAAAGACATTACTCCAACTTCAGCTTGAGAGATGGTGGTCAGCAACCCAAACTAATCCAGGCCACAAGTATCTAGAAACATTCTCTGGAAGTTATTTTACCGTATTCTCTAGAACATGTGCAGGCCTGCACAGTTGTGAGGTGGAAGCAGGAGGCTCAGGAGGTCAAGATCACTCTCATTCACTGATTTAGTTCCAGGCCAGGGTGGGCTACTTGAGACCCTGTCTCAACAATCAAACTAAACCAGAACAAAAATATCACCCTTTAAAAAAATGACATATTGGTAGGTAGTGGGCATGTAGCACAGCACTGCTGCACTTGACAGGCATGGACAGGACCCAGGTCCAATTCTTAGCACTAGAGAAGAGGGAGGAGGAAGAGGAAGGAAAGGAAAAGAAAAGAGGAGGAGGAGGAAGCACAATTGCTCTTGGGAGATATGATTGCAGCATGTTTCCTAAAATAGTGTCTTTCGAACTGGTAAGTGATGCAGAATCACTTCATTATTATTAGCCTGACAATAGATTTTTGACTTCCTTAGCCCCAGTACTGGCATTTCTTAACAGATTCCCAGGCAATGCTTGGGCTGTTAATTCAGAGACCACATTTTGGCAATCTCCGAGTTAAGGAATTAGAAAATATTGTGGCGCAGCTCAGACTTCAAGATTTCCTGGTGTGTTGTATACTTTTGCTTAGCCAAAATATCAGCCACCCATGTTCTTTCTCCCTTGCCTGTCTCTCATCTAGAAATTTCAAAACGCTGAATGCTCACTTTCTTCAGCTGCTCTGCACCTCAGAGCCAGCATGTGCTCCTACAACACAGTTCCAGTCAGGGAAACTAAAGCAGAAGTCTGAAGGGCTGGGAGCAGCTCTGAGAAGAGTGTTTCTTTGTGTAACGGCAGTCCAAGAACTTCTATTCTCCTTCCCTGCCTCCGATTGTGGATATCTGGGCCAAATGCAGCCTTCTTGGGACCACAGACATGGCACAGAATAAAGGTGACAGCAGCTAGTCAAGGACAGCAAAACAGTGCTGAGAATCTTTACTTCCAGATGCTGCATTTTGCAGGACACAAAAACCTTTCTGGCCTGACCACAGCCCACTGGATTCTCTGTTAGTTACAGCTAAAACAGTTTCTAAGGGGACTGGTGAGAAAGGGAGAGAGAGGCAGAGGAGGAGGGAGCAGGGAGGAAGACACATACACACCACACACACATACACGGAGAAAGAGAGAGACAGAGACGACAGAGACAGAGACAGGGAAGGAGGACGAGAAGAAGGAAGGAGTCATTCTTTTAAGTTAAACACAAAAATAAACTAAAACAAACCTCCCAATCACATAATAATCACAGCCGCAGCCGTAAACCTCCATCTTCTGTGACCATGGTGATAAATGGGTGTTTTAACCTGCACAAACAAGCAGAACAAACGAACTAATTAACGCGAGATTTCAGAAACATCTTGATTCTCGTTTTGACGACAATAAAACGAGGCAAGGCAGAGACGTACAGACACTCTAGACCAACATTTGCTAACTGCTAGCGCAGACTGCACGCTCCATTCTTCCCTAATGAGCTATAGTGGAGGCAAATAAAGCTGTTCATTTATTGAAGTGCCTCCGCTTAACTTACATCAGTAATCATTAATAAACTTAGCCCGCTTAATGTTTCCTCAGTATTTGACCTTGACTTTGTCTTTCCGGCTTCCTCCAGGCTCCCACATTTGGTCCCCACATTCCCATAGAACTCCTTTCATCAACTTGGGAATCACTCTCACCTGCTGTTTGCCCATGTACGTCTGCGGGAGCAGACGTGTTCACGAGCGCTGGGAAAAACAAACAAGGGTAGCGTTACAAACAGACTCAGGGAAAAAAAAAAAAACAGGGCAGGTGGATCTTAAAACACCTCTCACAGATGGGCTCACGCTGCGAGACTGCTTTGCTCAAACTTCAGGACAGCCTGAGTTTTTATGGTTACAAAATAATTAGTCTCTGAGTCAGCTTTTAATCTTATGTTAATGAGACCCCCTACAGTCTTGGCGCTTACCTTCAAATTAGAGATTGATCTCTAATTAATAAGGCTCATGACGCCAGTCCCTGAGACAAAAGCGATTGGGGGGCAGTGGGGAATAGGGCACCGAAAAGTTTTAGTGACAGCGTTTGCGACTGCCTGCTTTCCATATATGACGTTGGATTGCATCTTGGTGACAGTAGCAGCTTTCTCTGAGCATAAGATAGCGGACACAAGCTTGTTGCAAGAAAAACAAGGGGGGGGGGGGGATGACCTCTCACCCAAGGTCTTAGGAGGGACCATGGATGTTGCATCTAGCTTCTGTTCTTACCAAAAACTTTCGTATTCACAACAGATTTGTCTAAAGCCCGTACAGTCTTCTACCTTAGCTTCATAAATTTGGTTGCAATGCCTTTAACTTCAGGGGGGTGGAGGGACAGCAGGCCATAGAGCCATTTTTTTTTTTTTTCAGCAGCCCTGTGATTTCTCTTCTTGATTGTTTTACGGGCTCAAAATTCCCAGTGATTGGAGGAGAGGAACCCTCGCTGGTTAATTAAAATCTAATTTTCTATTCTATCATAATTGCAGCAGCAGAAGGAAGGGAAAAATGAGACTTATTATCCTAAAATGAAAATGATCCCTGGACTGCTTCGGCTTATTTTGAGTGCCGTGTTACAATTTGTCTGGAATTTAATCAGTAGAATAAACATGGCCATGAGCTCTGTGAAGTCATTGCTTTGAAAGGCTCTAAGGGAAGGGCTGCACCATTTTGTTCAGTGTTTTCTAGACAGTCTGTTTAGACTTCTTGATAAAGACAAGGAGGAGGAACAGAACTAGGACCATTTGTGTACCCTGTACTTACTGGGTGTGACTCCATGAGCCAGTGTAGGACATTACAGCAGATGCCCTCTTTTAAGAGAGGATCCGGAATCGTTTCTCCCAATCTAGGAAGAAAATTAATTTCAGTTTACTCTGCCTTTTTTAAGTCTGTGCAGCAGCAGAGAATTGGGGTGGCTGAACCGAGAAACATAGTAGAGGCGGGGTGGGGCATCAGCTGCTTGGGTTCTGAGCCTGTGGGCTGGAGTGTGAAGGGCACCGCCAGCAAGGTGGCGACCCAGCACTTTGGGATTAGAGATGGCTGTCCCACTGTAATTACTTGGTCCACTGAGTCTAATAGGAAGCAGAAGCTGATCTTTGCTTTTAACTTTTCCCTGAGTCATCGTGTGATCGCAGAGGTTTATCGCTCTAGCTGTGAGTGCTGTCTGTGGGAAGATGGGATATGGTTAGTAGTGGACAAGTGGTGAATTGTTTTCTCCAGAACTGAGGACTGAACCAAGGGCCTTGTGCTTGCTAGGCAAGAGTTCTACCAGTGAGCTAAATCCCCAACTCCGATATGGTGAATTTTAGATTTTCACTTAGTATGTGTCAAGTACTGCTTACACAAATAAAGTACAATATGGTACAGAATATAAAAATTTATACCAATGTTTATAGAAAGTACTTTCTGTATGTTTTATGTGTATATCTATAAGTCCATCTTATGTTCTCAGGCCTTGGGTCTGATCTTCAGCACAATAAAACAAATAAAATGTATAAATATTATATGTATAAATGTCATTTATAACATTATTATATGCACATGCATATTTATTTTATATAAGTATGGATAAATGTGTATAAGAATACATTCATAGATAAAAATGGGTTTTACTATGTGGGTTTATGAATGCTATTAAATAGGATTTAAAAATATCCAATGTAGAGAGAGCACATTTTCTCACTGGATAATGATTGTGTATAATTTGAATTTTAAATACCCTTTGAGTGTAAACCATACCTTTTATAATGCTCAGTAGGTCAATAATAGAGAGGAAAGCCTTCGTGCCCATTTTGCCTATTTCCAGAATAATTCTTTTCCTTTTCTGATGAGTAAGGGTTCCTGAGTTCCCTGCTCTCAAGTGTCTGACTTCAACGCAAGTGTGGAACAAAACCTTGAGGATGCAACAGTTTGGAACCGCTTTGGACTGGTCCTTCGTCCCTTCCTCTGCCATCTGAAATGATTTTGAGAATCTTGGAAGTTCATCACGTTTCTGCTCTTTGTTTTAAGCGATGCTCATAGGAATGGAATCAAATATATGCATGCCCTACTTCTTTCCATCTTTCACGGAAGCAACAAAGTTGTAACCTAAGTTAGGAACGAGTCCTAGACCTGCGCTCTCATACGCAGGTCAAATCCCAGGCTTCTGGGTCCCACTCTCCAAGATTCTAATGTAGTGGGATGACCTGAGGCATAGGAGATGCCCTTCTGATGTGTCCCTAAGCCAGTAGCTCTCAACCTACTGGTCAAAACCCATTTTGGAGTCAAATGACCCTTTCAGAGGAGTCACCTAAGATCGTTGGAAAACACAGATATTTACACTAGAATTTATAAAAGTAGCAAAATTACAGCCATAAAGTAGAAATTAAAAAAATAGTTCTATGGTTGGGGTCACCATGACATGAAGGACTGTATTAAAGGATTTCAGAATTAGGAAGGTTGAGAACCACTTCTATAGGCAGTTATGGTGCTTTTGTTCCATGGGCCACACTTTGGGCCTGAGGGCTGATTGTCCTTAAAATGCAAATGTCAAACTGGCAGAATCAGCAACACCAATGCCTTCCAGACTCAGAGCTGATGTGTTAGGAGACTGTGTCTGGAAGTCACTAAAGGGCACTGTGATTGAACAGAGGAGAAGCTTTCAACCTTCCCACAACATTTCAGTAGAACTGTTCCAAGTCTGCTACTCTGCACTGGGAAGAAGGATGCCTTTCTCAGGGATTCAGAGATGAACTACTAAGACAGGGGTGTGAAATTAGGTTACTTGGGTGTTGATTTACAGGGAAAAGCAAAGCAGGTAGAGAGAGGTGTGCAGCAGCAATGCTGGTCTCCACGGGAAGGCGGGCAACAGAATTCAATCAGCCTAATGGGTAACTGGCTGAGCAGAAGTGGGTTCACTGGGAATTAGGGACAGGGTCTGTGTCCCTAGGAAGTCAGCAGGGAGGGCTTCTGCTTATTGGGAAACCCAAAGGTCCCCTTCCCCCTGAGCTCTGTGGAGATGAAAACAGTGATTGTAGTCTGCCTTAGTCATTTGCTTCCACAACTGAAGGAGCCACTTCCAGTCAAGATGTTGTGTGGAGAGGAAGTTCCCATCAGGCCACCCATTATGCTTTATTTTAAGAGTCAGTTTTCTATTTTTTGCTCTGATTGTGTTAATTTCAAAGTTTGGCTTTTAGTGGACAATTCAATTCATTGCATCCTCAAAAACTGTCAAATAATGATTTGTGCAATTTGGAGCCCCCTCGCTCATATTGATAAGATTATTTTCAGTTTTACAAGAAAACCCAAGGCCATGAGGTTATCCACATTGAATTCATTCCCCTGAACTGATGTGTTGAATGATACATCCAAGCATCCCCAATTCTGGTCGCTGTGAATTACATAGAGGCAGTTTCTACATAGGTAAATAGATTACTATTATATTCATCTATTATGGTTACACTGTTATAGGAAGAGAAGAATTCTCTATGAGTGACAAGAGAAACAAGCCAAGGAATGTCAAGGAATGAAAGCTGAGAAGGAAGGGCTCTTCTCAGTTGCAGGAGGGAGCTAAGTCCTCATGGCAACTTGATTTTGGACTTCTTGCTTCCAGAACCATGAGACTTGAGAATTTCAGGAAGTCGAAGCTATTCAGATTATGGTACTTAATAACAACAGCCCCAGAAAATTAGTACAGAGTAGTTTTCTTATCATATCAATGTTACTGAATTTATTCTTAGAGGTGGAAACTGATGGATCTCTCCCTCCTTGCTCTTCTTCTCTCTTATATTTATTCTCTCTGCCTCCCTGTAGTAAGGAGGCCACTTGTTGATTCCCAGCAGCTTAACCCCGAAATAATCACACAGAAACTATATTAATTAAATTACTGCTTGTCCCATTAGCTCTAACATTTTATTGGCTAACTTTTACATCTTAATTTAACCCATTTCTAGTAATCTGTGTATCGCCATGTGGCTGTGGCTTACTGGCAAGATTTCTCCCAGCGTCTGTCTCTGCTGGGGCTACATGGCTTCTCTCTGACTCTGCCTCCTTCCTCTCAGTACTCAGTTTAGTTTTCCCTGCCTACCTAAGTTCTGCCCTGCTATAGATTCAAAGAAGTTTCTTTATTCATTAATACTAATGAGTTTATTAGACCAATCAGGTGTTTTAGACAGGCAAAATAACCCAGAGTTAAACAAATGCAACATAAAAGAATGCACCAGATCTTTGCATCATTAAACAAATATCCCACAGCATAAATAACTGTAACACATCTTCAACTCACACTCCACAACAGTCAAGTGTTTATAAGACCCATGTTCAATGCTTTTTGCACAGTAAATTTTAAACTTCTGTGTATATTTACATTAGGATTATTCTTGCACAGCTAGACCTTGGACATTCAGCAAAATTCTTTGAGGTAAAGTAATACTTGCCACTCATTCAAAAAGAGTGAAAAAGAATCTCACTTACAGGACACTCTTCAAGGATCTGAGGAGAACAGGGTGGCTTTCTGTTTCCCTGGACTGTTGTGGTGCTGTATGCTTCATAAACACTCAATGATTATGTAAATAAGTTGAATAATTAAAAATAAGACATTGTCTTATGGAGCCTCATCTTAATAATATTTGATGGGAGACCTTTTTACTGTGAAGTACATATAATGCAATATAGCATTTTATCCATTTTCAGTATGCAGTTAAAAGGCAATAAATATATTCCAAAATATTTTTAAGCCATCATTGCTCTTTTTAGAAATATTGTCACTAATTCAGATATTCTGTAACCAGAAAGGACCAACTATCTATTTTCCAAGTTTTCATACCTGTGGCCTTTACTCTACTTTTTGTGCCTGTGAATTTTTTCTATTCTCAGTGCTGTTATGGAACCTTGGCCTCATTCTGGACCGCTACTTCCCTGCCCTATTGCTCTTGATGAGTTATGCAGACTTGCTTTCTCACACAGCCCCACCATATAACAGGCTGCCATATATCTCTGAAAGCGAGGCCAATCAGTCATGGCCATAAATTGTCAAAACTGGTAGCCAACTCTTTATAAGTTGGTAATTTCAGGTATATTCCAATAGTGATGAAAATCTAACAAATAAACTTAGTGTCTGAAATCAGTGGGATCATGCAATCTTTGTCCGTGTGTATCAGGCTTGCTTAATTTGTAGCATGTTATTATGATACCTCAATGCCATGTCATATATAGTTTTTTTCTTTTAAAATAAAATCTCTCTTTCTTTTGCCCCCTCTCTCTTTCTCCCTCTCTCTCTGTCTCTCTCTCACACATATGCACACACACAATGCACCATTTTTTCTTTTCTTATACTTAGGTTTTTTCCACTACTAGCTACTATGAATAAGTATGCTGCAAAATTGACACACCATTATCTGAATCCCACTTTCAATTCTTTTGGGTGCACATGCAGGAGTAGAATTTCTGTACCACACAGTAATTTTATATTTAATCTTTTAGTGAATCGCCAAACTATTTTTCATGGTGGTTACAATTTTACATTGGAGGTAAGGCTAAGAATTAATAAATCTGTTGGGTTGGAAAGATGACTCAGTAGTTTCCTCAGAGGAGTTTAGTTTCGTTCCCAGCACCCACATTAGGAGGATCACGTCCTCCTGTCCCTCCAGGTCCATTGGATCTGCTCACCTCGACATCCATAAGCACTATTGGAACACCATCTAGGGATGGAGTATGTGAGGAGAATTTGTGGTGCTTTTGAGAAAACTCCAAGAAAATAGGACAATAGTCTTGTGACCTCAGTTTCTTCAAAACATGGAATTGTTGTTGCAATGTGTTTTTTGTTCTCCTCCTAGGTAGAGTGGTTAGGAATGAGTGTACTTCAGATTATTCATTATTGCTTGCTGTTGTTATTCAATTAAATATTTAAACTATTTTTTTATATACCTTCAATGGAAAAATATGTTTTCGCCATTTGCAGTTTGTCCTTATATCGTATACAGCTTGAATTCATAAGAACGTTATTGGTGTGATTTTTTTTTCTTAACCCTCACAGTATAAATTGTCTGGTACTTGGATAAAGTTGACTATTGCATTAAGCTTTAGTTTGCTTCATTTATTGGGTCTATTCTCCCAGGTCCCACCGCCTCTGAATTAATGACAAAGCCCTTTCAATCATGTACATGCACACACACACACACACACACACACACACACACAATTTAAAAAATAAAAATAAAAACAAGATATGTTAACTTAGACATAACAAAACACAGTCTTCCCTCTTCAGCCTGTGGCGATACCCACCTTCTTACTTTCTAGATGGTCATCACATCCCTGTGTGGCATTGCAACAAATCTTTCACTTTGGCTTTCATCCATGAATAACTAACTGCTTGTCATTTTTGGTGTTTTGAAATCCACTGAAGCTGTGTCCTGGAATGGGTGAACACACATGCCATGGAATGGTTGAGGCTAGAGGATTATGAATTTCAGGTTACTCTGGACTATATAGTTGGTTCCAAGGAATCCTGGGCTACATGGTGAAGACCTGTGCCAAGAAACAAAACCTGAAACATAAGCAGAATAATCACTGATGCTTTCATCCTATAAGCAAAGTGAGAAACAGTATAGTTACTTTTGTAGCTTTTGGGATCATCATAAAGTATGGAACTTTGGGTCAGCCTTGTGTTTTTAATGGCTTTTTAACAATATTCCTTGAAGCCTAGCTGATCAAAGGCCCAGAACACACAGTGAGTGCTGCCCAGGCTTCACACTTTAGACACCTTGCTCTAGAGTGCCAAGTTTCTTCTGTGTGGACAGTGTTATGACCTGCTGCTGACTTGTCCTATCCCTTTAAGAGACAAGCCCTACCCACTCCCTCTCTTCCAGCCTGCAAGCTCTCTTTCTTTTCTGTCTCTCTCCTGAAGAGGTAACTTCTTCTCTCCTCTTCCCCCTCCTATCTCTCTCTCTCTGTTCCCCCCTCTCTCTGCTCTTCCGTCTTCTCCCCTTCCCCTCCATAACCCACTAAATAAATATCCACTTTCTCTGCATGGCATGCCTATCTGTCTCTGTCTCTCACCCATTGTGGCTCCCTACCTAGGACCCGCTGCTCCTCGTGGCCCGCTGCCTGCTGCTGCCTCTCATAGAATGGCACAATTTTATTTTTACTATTACAGACTGTTCCTCAGATATCCAAGAGCCAGAAACATCATTCTGAAGTAGCATGATTTTTATTCTAGGCCCTTGTGTGCTTCCTTCTTAAACCTACCCTTTTTGAAACTGTTTACATCCTGGTACCTAAGGGTTGGCTGAAGGATATCATTGAAAATATAGAATTGTGGGTGTCATTTGTACTTCGAGACCAATGTGCCCAAACATATTTTTTTTCCAGATGTTTATAGGGAGCACAGAATAAGGGCAGGGAAAAAGTTTAAGATGTGGATCTGGGTCTGAGATAAAGTGTATATTTGTCAAGTTCCCTAGGGGATAAGTATATATATTAATAGAATTTATTAAATCAGTTTACATTAGAATAGTAATAACCACTGTCTCCAGTTCCTTGATGCCTCAATAGCAGTGTGGTCGAACACTGACTATTTCACAGAACAACTCAGTGGTTACTCAGTTCACCAGACTTGGTACCTCAGCAGTCCCTGTTGGGAGCATAGCAGAAAGGTCCTTGTACTCACAGATCTCCAGAGAAACCAGGGGTGGTAAGCATACAGCATTGTCTTTCCAATGGGAGAAAGGAAAAACCTGTTCTTCCATCCAGAAAGTTGAGAGTTGAAAGTGATTAACAGCCTGGTGATCTGTGTTATCTGTTGGGCCAGGCTATATCAAGCTCTTACAACCAAGACCAGAAGTGGCTGGTAATCTAAATGACCTTTACAGCCAGAGGCTCCTTCAAGCTCCCACAGCCAGGACCAGAGGTGGCTAACAGGTCAAATGACCTCTACTCTAGATGACTGAGACTAGGCCAGACCCTTCCTTAGGCCCTTAAGCTATCTCTAGAACCCATCTATTTGAAAGAAGTGACATGTATACTAAGTTGAATTTCAGTGTAATTATGTTTCCTTGTGCAATGGAGATTGTATTACACCAGGAAACTTTCCAAACTATACTGGACTTAAAGACATTCAGAATAAACTGCCTGTAATTAGACTCCCAGAATCAAGGTTGATGAACTCAATCTGCACCAGGTTTTCATTCTTATCTCTGCATGGTATGTTTCCCTGTTTGACACCTGCAGGGATCCCCTCAGTTCTAATCTGGGAAGGAAAAACTGGAAGATTCCTGGAGAGCCACTGAATGTAGTCACAGTGGAAGCCTGAGAATGCTGGAATAAGCAACAACAATAGGGGATCAACTCAACAGCCAATACAAAGGCAGGCCCAGTGAGAGTGAAAGTCAAGGAGAGAAGGAGAATGATCTTCTTTTGAACATATCCTTTTTCATCTAGGATGCTACCTGAAGCTGCTGCACATTCAAAGTGGCTCTTACCACACTGACTAAGGCCATCAAGACAATTCATTTGTTGAGGCTCTCTACTTAGGTGACTCTAACCAGTGGAAAGTTGACACCACAGAATGGCTAATCACGTACCACCATGTTCTACCCTAGTGCTTCAAAAGGAGTCTGAACCTTTGAAATTGGTCTTGAACTTCACAGTCATTATGATGTAATGTTTTCTCACACATGAGTGAAGGGCTCTAGCTGGCCTGACCATGGCAAACACAGGCCTGAGCATGGCAGACAAACTTGGTACCAGCAGCCAGCAGTTTTTGTCCTTTTCCCTTCCCTCTCCCCTGCTAAATCTTTAGATTATGTTCTTAAAGCTGTTCCCTGTTCGGCCACTTAATGCCTGATTTGTTCCTGAGACTGATCATCCGGTTCTAACTCTTAAAACATCAAGGTCCAGCAAGCAGAAAGCATTATTTTGACTAACCAAATTAAAACACCCAACTAGAACTTACCAATACTTCCTAGCTCATTCTAACACAGACCCCCTCCTCACTTAAAATTAACACTTGAAAAGTTATTTGCTGCTGTTTCTGCCTGCCTGCCACCTGTTCCTTTGCCTTGTTTAATAAAGGATCTCTTTTTGTTTGGTGTGTGCTTAGGAATTGGTGTTTGGGTGTGGTCTGTGCCTCATCAGGGGTCCAGAGGGGGGCACCCACGATACAGGAGTTCCTTCAATGAGGTCATAGCACACCTTATTAGGTGGAGACAGCTCATACTTTTATGTGTATGCAGTGGTGTCTCATTTCCTTCTCTTGTACTAGGATTACAGATGGAGACCATCATGCCTGGCTCAGGGATCTTTTAAGTGCTTCTTACATAGCCTTAAGTTCCTTATTTCCAGACAGTTCTGTCATGAAGGATCTTGACCTCCCGTGCTTCTTGGTTTGCCAAATACAAAGTTTTCCATCTTAGCACCAGAATCAAGATGTATTGTGCCCACGAAGAGATAGTTCTATTGCTTAACTGTTTTCATTATTGGAAAACCCTGGATAGGATCAAAAGTACAGAATCTTCCTTCTTTCTTAGCTGTCGCTCCCAAAGGAGTAATACCTGTCCATTTGTTTCCAAGGTGGCTGTTACAGCGCTAAACATCACACACTTCGCAGTATCTTGAACAAGAAGCAGCGAGCACCAAAAGGCCATTCTTTTCCTAGAATGTACTCTTTCTCTCTGGCAGAATGCTTCACATGAGTGGTCCATCGGGACTCTCCTTCTATCCTATTAGCAATACATACAGATTGCACTAGCCACCTCTAGGCAAATCATGGGCAGAATGGGACAAGTTCATTGGTGGGCTCAGGTGACTCGTCCTTTAGAGGGGCTGCATACATTACACCCTAAGAAATTGTCTAGCCTGCTCTCAGCAATAAGGCAGGGAGATGGTACTCAAGTCTGGAAGCCATAGCAACAAGACGGAGAGAGCAATTACTTTCCTTAGAATTGTAAAGGAGGATTAGCATTTAGCAAGTAAAGAAGAAAGGGGATTTGTCACAGCAGAGAGGAGGCAGCCACAGCTAAGCTTGTAATAAGCAGATTGCAAGAAGAAAATGTTCAAATGAAGTCCATGGGCCTTCATTATAAATGGTGAGTGATTAACGGCATTGCATTTCATTAAATTTATGAGTTGGACTTGTTATACAACACATCACTAATAAATAACGGCGGATGGATTAATATTGCTGTTCTCCATCAATATTTTCATGATGTCTTTTCACCAAAATTAACTGTTGCCAGGAGAAAAATCAAGCAAAACCCTTCAACGTTGATGACGCAAAATGACTTAATCAGCTCATCTGAGAAATAAGAAGGCACACAGACTCAACTTCTGAGATTCCAAGGAGGAGAGGCAGATTGCTGGGCCTTCCTTTTCTCATCCCAGGTATAAACACAGACCACTGCAGGAAGAGTGAGTCCATATCAACAGAAGCCATAGCTCCAGCCCTGCTCAGGGCTGTTTCTTCCTCTGACCTCTAGCTTTCATAGAATTCTGACTTTATATTCTAGTACTTATATAGGTAAGGTTTACATCAGAAATGTCTCTTCTAGGTTCGTACAGATGGTGGTGGTTTGGTCCCATGCAGAAATGTCCGGAGGTGACTGGATCAGGAGGGTTCTGACATAATCTCTTAGTAGAGGCATAATTTAATGACACTGTTGCGAGGTAGTAGAAAAAATGTAGAGGGGATGAAAAGCTAAATCACGAGTGTGTCCTTGAAGGGTGGGATATCCCAACCCTTGACATTCTCCTTGGTCCTCTCCTCTCTTTCTATCTCTCTTTTCTCTCTTACACTCCTCTACTTGCCCTTCTCTGCTTCACTCTGCCACGCTTCCTCTTCCTGATGATCTACCTCACCACAGGCCAAGCTGACAATGAGCTGAGATCTCAGAAACATTAGGCATGATAAATCTTAACTCCTTTAATTCCCCGCCCCCCCAGGTATTTTGCAACAGCAGTGGGAAATGCATCCAGTATCCTTTCTTATACAAGAACAATGTGTTCATCGTGACTGTTAGATATCCAATATGTAGTACTTTAACCTGGAGGTCAGCATAGGTTGCAGCAACTTTATTTCTAAGCAGACCTGGTGAAGAGACACTTTCGATTAAGTCCGGAATCTACTACAATGACAGAGGTGCCCTTCGCTTTTGGTTGGTGATATGTGACATGACACTAGTGTTTGGGTCTGACATTTATAAGACATGGCCTTCTCAGTCATCATTTGGGCTCTCTCACAGTGCAGTTGACAGATGCCCAGATGCACTCTTCGAAATACAAGCTGGAAGATGTCAGCCTCTTAAGGTCTGAGCCTGGGAACTGGCAGGGCATCACACCTGCTCTTTCTCTGGAATAGTCAGAGAGCCCAGGTTCAAGGGTTGAGAACATAGATCCCACTGTCTAAAGAAGAGTTTCAAATCTTGTGGGTACCATGTTTAACTTAGCACATCAGCTTGAATCCTTAAAGAGGTCTTGCATGGCCACCACGGACTGTCCAATGTATTCATTTTCTTGTCACTGTGCTCTGATTTTTCTTCATGACGACATTATCCGAGCATAGTTTGTAAACATATTTTTTAATTGCCTGAATTCCATGTTACTTCCTAGTCAGTTTATAATTCCTACACATGTATGAAAATAAAGCATTTTCTTCATAACTGTATCTACACATACTATGCTCCCTCAAATGCTTAATGCACAATTAATATTTATTGGGTAATGAATGCATAGAATGTTTTATCACGTAACACCTTTGGCAAATCATAATAAGGATTACAAACTATTCACTATTAATAAGCATTCCTGATGTTTTTTTTATAACTTGGCTTTCATTATTACCATCCCCCAATTTACCAATTTACTGTGTCTGCTCCTTTGTCACAGATGTGAAGTCAGAAGTCAAAGCTGCACACAGAAGGAAGGCATTTTTGGCTGAGTCCTGCCTTATGGAAATTCACCAATATCCTGTCACACAAATTCCTAACTCTGACATGAAAAAATTGGATTAGGAAATAGCTAGGGAAGGGATATTCATGAAGGTGTAGCTTTCTGAGTGCAAAGAAGAAAATGTCGTCGTGTATTTGTTACTGTCTGTGGTTATAGCGTTATTGGGAAGCAAGCAGTAATGGTGCAGCGGAAATTCTGAGAAAATGGGCTGAGTGACTTATTGCCTGTTGGTCCAGAGCCTGCAAATCTGTTTTTGAAAGCACAGCTGGGATAAAGCTACAGAATAATGTGCTGCTTTTTACCTGCTCCAAAGTCCTTTATTGGGTCCCAGGAGGGAAACCCGAGAGAGAAGGGGAATAAAAGAAACTCACAAGCCTGGTTCTGTATGCTGTGGGGTAGGAGCAACAGGATAGATAAGCGCCGGGCTTCTATTTTAATCTGAAATTAGTGACAAGTCTCCTTTAATAAGGGCAGCCCTCACTATGACCGTGCATCTCCATCTCTTTTTGGAGTCAAATAAAGTCAATTAAAACCATTGCATTTCAGAAGGGAAGCAATTCACAGTCTTTTATTAGCAGCACAATGGTGCTGTTTTCCTTTGTCACCAAGGTAGCAATTAGCAGGCTTCTAATGGCACAGAGGTGGGTGACAGGCAAAATGGGCTGTGAGGAAGAAGGCTGATGTGTTCAGACCTCTGCAAAGAGAAGCAGCGCTCAAAGGTTCTCAGACTGCTCTGGACCACCTGTTTAGGCAGTGGGTTATATTCTAACAGGGGAGTTTTATCTAGTTAAAGTGATGAGATAAGTAACCTGTACATCCGTGGAACCTTTTCCAAGTCCCGGGAACATTGTGGATGAGGTGGGGGAAGAACAGGAAGATGGAGAGGCGTGGAGCGAGGCATTCTAATGGATAAGATGTCGTTGATGCAATCGTGAAGGCACCGTAGTTGTGATTGTCTGCACAATGCCTGAAATAAAATGGAAGAAAAGAAAGAACAGAAAAGGTGGCAGGAGGGCAGAAGGCCAACTTGCTGGGAAGTGGGTGGATAGGTGTCTGAAAGGGAGAAGGTGCCGAAGGGGGCATGTGATCCAAGTGTGTTGGGCACAAGTCTGGCATTGTCACAATAGATGTAGCATAACCCCTCTCCCCCATACATTTGACTTCCTCATATGAGTGTGGAGATTTTACTCCAGGTTCTGGATTGAACCGCTTGAGATTTTAAGAATAGTGTTTATATTGGTGTGTTTCAAGGATTAAATAATAAGAAACAGACATTAAAGTAAATTGTGAAAAATGAAAAGGAAATTTTAGAAGTTCTGATTGTTGTACAGTACTACTTGGGGATTTGGTGATTAATTTTGTATGTTGTATTTTTTTGATCATGCTGATTTTGTTTCTCATTCCATTTTATGTATGAATGTACTTTATGTCTTAGTTATAAAAGCAATGGGCTTGACTTTAGGCTAGGAAGGAAATGCTTTGGGAGTTGCTGACTTTTTTTTTTTCAAGAAACCCTCGAGAGACTAAAGAAAGTAGGAATCCAAGAACGGATGTGGGTCCAATATCAACCAGGAAATGTGAAGACCCAGGCCTTTTGATACACAAACTGAGCAAGAACTGTGCTCAGGGTGCAGACCTGATAGGACCAAACAGAACTCTTTATCTCACCTTTCATTCTAGGATTTTTCTCCCATTTTCCCCAAACGCTCCATCATTGCTTGTGGCTCTGGTTTGCTGGGGTACGATGCTGAATCATTAAGATGTTATCTTCTTGTCTTTCCTAATACCAGGTTATACAACATGCTATTCATTTCTATTTTTAAACATCTCTTATATTCATAAATTATTGATACTATTCATTTTTTCCATTTTTAGTTTAGAGTGAACTTTTATCTCATTAATAGATATATTCAGCTTTTATATGCTAAATAATTCAATATAAAGTTAGAATTATATAAGAAACTGTAGTGTTTACAGAAAAATTCAGATTTGAATACTACTCATAAGCGATGGGGAAACCACCTGATGATATGCTAGATAGAGAGGGTCATGAAGAGGAGATGACATGAATATATACTTTATACTATTGTATGCACATGAACAAAACAAAATTTACTGCTATATATTATGGTAGCATAATAGAAGTTTCTTCCTAGAAACTATAGAATTGTGTAGAACTAGAATGACTTCAAACATTACTTAAGTGTGCCTGTTTCTACCTACAACCCCTTCCTCTTATCTTTGAAAGTCCACCCCTAGAGAGAAAACACCTTAAGGAATGATTATCATCGTTATTCAGCTGAAAGTCCTGCTGTAGGTCCTATTTGGTAAGTAAGTAAACTTTTTTGTTGTTGTTGCCACCTGCAAATGTCTGTACACTTTAATGTTGACCTGAAAAACATCTACCTATAAATGTTTGTTTCTGCCATTTCTGGTCCTGTAAACATGTCTAACTATAACAGAAGTGCCATTTGGTGGTCAGAGGACTTAAAAACCACCCTCAGGTGGCCCAGCTGTTACCTGACCTCTAAAATCTGTAAGAAATTGTAGAGGACTTGTGTGAGTATAAAGAGGAGTTCTCCCATTCTCCTGAGTACAAGATGGATTCTTCATTGCTTGGACTTTCCATGACAGGCCAACTAACCTCAAGAGTCTAGTGATGAGCAAAGAGGAAACAAGAAAAGAGCTAAAGAGGGCTTGTTAAGAAAGGGAGGAGAATGCACTAGATTCAGCAGATAGGAAATGAAGAAGACAAGGCACCAGGTACTGTCTTCACTCTCATAGTCTGTGAGGATAAAAGACAAGAATGGTTAGTTGAGTTTGACCTCTAGGATGACTTTCCAGATTTCAGTCACATCCCAGAAACCAAATGCAAGGAACAACCGTGCTGCTGAAGTTTTGCTGGGTCTGAACATGTTCAAGGACCCAGCAACTTCTCAGGATATTTTTACCTGTGTTCTTGAACTAGTCTGACTTCCCTCTGCTATACTTCAAAATGGAGAGCGTAGAAGGAGCTGGAGTACAGATGTATTGTCCAAAGTGATTCCAAAGAATCCCAATATGGTTTTCAGAATAGCAGGCTGGGGAAGGTAAGGCCTCAATGTCAGAATATATTCTAAAGCAATGAGGCTGGAACTGCTTCTGGTAAAGCTGCTTGTTGTCTAGGCTGAAAGTTGGGTGAGCAATAGCCTGACACCTTTTTATTTTTTCAAAATCCATTTAAAAACATTTGCTTAGTGTTGTTGGGGGAGAAATCTGATGAGAATACTCTCTGTTCTCACTGATAACATCTTATACACCATCCTTATTGATGAACCCCCAAACTGATGAACCTCCTATACTCAGCTGCTCCACCCCCAGCTTTAGTACTGTGTTTCATTGATTTACTTCAAGGAAGAGGAAGGTCTTTGCTTTGTCACCCTACTTTCTTCTACCTTAGTGTACTTAGGTCTTTGCCGACAAAAGCCACATTTTAAAATTTTCATGTCATGCAACACCCCAGTGATATATACATATGCACATGTAAGTGCATGCACAAAATTATGGGGGATGTATGTACACACCTGTATGTATGTATACACACACACACATGCAAAACTGATAAAATGGGAAGAAATATGCTCCATTTCCTTATCTCAGTGAGCGTCACTTTGATAACATGCTCTTTGCGGGTGGTGCCTATCCCTGACCTGGTGGTCCTGGGTTCTATAAGAAAGCAGGACTGAGCAAACCATGTTGAATAAGCCAGTAAATGCACTTTTCCATGGCCTTTACATCAGCTCCTGCCCCAGGTTCCTGCACTGTTTGAATTCCTGCCCTGACTTCCTTCAATGATGGACTACAATGTGGAAGTGTAAGGCAAATACATTCTTTCCTCCCTAACTTGCTTTTGGTCATGGTGTTTCATTGCAGCAATAAAAACCCTAACTAATATAAGCAATAAAAATAACTAATACAATGAATATTTTAAAATATGTGATATCATTGATCTCTTCAAGTGAATAGTTGAGTGGGAGAAGGAAAAAGTAAGCACAGTAAACACTGTAGAAATATATCTAAATATCTTGGCATAACCTTACATTTTCCTCTGTTAACTTGATTTTAATAGGATCACAGAAATTCAGTGCTGAACATTACCTAATGCCATATACAAAGATATAGATATTTATATGCATGCATTTTCAGTGCCTTTGTGCACATATGTGTACATAGGCATGTGCTTATGCTTGTGTTTACGTGAGCAGATGCACTTTTATGTGTGTGTATATGTGCCATTCTCAGTAATAATATCTGTCTCCTTTGAGACAGGGTCTCACATTGGCCTACTGCTCCCATCACTTGGGCTGTAGCAGCTGGACAGCAATAGGGACCCTTCTGTCCCTGTCTCCTCAGTGCTTGGGCTATACACATGTGACATCATACTCATCATTTTTACATGGGTTCTGGCCTTAAATTCAGGTCCTCACGCATAAGGCAAGCACTTTATTGACAGAGCTATCTGTCTAGCCCATCCTTTTCATTTTCTGAAAGTTAGAACCTTTTTGGAAGGCTTTTTAAACTTAGACTGCACTGTTCATCATTTTATAGGTGTGTGTAATACAGACAGTTCTGTTACATTATAACAGACAGGGCTGAGCATCCTTGGTTATTGTACTTTGTCTTTATTTGTAGAGATTAATGTCACTGGAGTGGACATTGAACAATGGCCCAGTCTAACCCTGTTTCTGTTTGAACAGTAAGTCAAGTACCACATTGAACAATATTAGTTTGCAGTAGGGAAGAAATAGCTCAGTGATCTGTTATGTTGTATTTAAGAGAAAATTCCCAAGTAATTTCAAGTTGGAACTAACATTGAAATGAAATTATTATCTGAAGAGATAGTCAATATCCTTTAATTGTTATTCATTTATTTAGTTAATTAGAGGTACTGAGATGGCATTGCTATCCAGACTAGTCTCTAGTTTAAGATCCTGCTGCCATGGCCTCTGAAGTATTGATATTCATGAGTACCACCATATCTGGTCATATCAAGACTTTAGTAGAGCCAAGAGCTCCTAGTAAAGGTTCTGAAGACTCTCCTGGAGAATGGAATATAAAAGAAGACAAAGCAGTCAGTTTAGTCTGTGTGCTGAACGTTCACTTCAGTGTTAGAAGTAGCAAGAAAGTTTACTTTCCCCAAATGGCATCAGTCATTCACAGGCATCTTCTTGATCAATGGTTCCCAACATGTGGGTCACAACCCCATGGGGTCAAACAAAGCTTTCTTAGGGGCTGAAGATGGATGCCCCAACAGTACAGAAGAACTTTGGGTGACTGTTCAGGCAGCAAGATGTCTCTGTCAATTCTATAGTTTTGGAAGTTGCTTACAATACACTTCCTGTTAACTTAGGTAATATTGTATCCTTCAGGCATCTTTGATGGAGTTGAAGAATTTATAATTATAGTTTTTCTTAGTTATAATAAAAGATAAAGTAGATATCAATATTGTAACTGTAATTCTTGCTTGATAACTATTTTGTTATATGTAATTTTACTATGTTAAAGTTAAAACCTTCCTGTTTTATTTATACAGAAAAGGGGAGATGATGTGAGATTCCCCCCTGTATGCTGTGAATACCATTAATGAATGAAGAAACTGCTTTGGACCTATAGCCGGGCAGAACTTAGCTAGGTGGGGGAAACTAAACTGCACGCTGGGAGAAAGAAGGGCAGAGTCAGAGAGAAGCCATGGAGCTACCACCAGAGATAGATATGCTGAAACTTTACCAGTAAGTCACTGCCTTGTGGCAATACACAGATTAATGGAGAAGGGTTAAATTAATATGTAAGAGTTAGCCAATAAGAAGCTAGAGCTAATGGATCAAGCAGTGATTTAAATAATATAGTTTCTGTGTGATTATTTCTGGAGTCTGGGTGGCTGGAAAACAAACTAGTGGCTTCATTCAACACAAAGGAGCCCACATCGCTAAATGAATTGTTTGCCTGCTTTCAGTCTTTTCATTAAACTGAGAACAATGAGTGTTTATGTACTTTCACTTTTTTTGCCAAATCATATAGGCAGTTTTCTTTTCATATTCCATGTTCATCCTCACATGTAAACCCTGCAGAAATGGGAAGAGTGATAAGAAGCTCGTGCCACCCAATGTGTGTCACTCAGAATTTGTGGAAACTTTCAGGTTTATTTTGGTCAATGCAATTTCTATTTTGAAAAGATCAAGAGTTTTTAATAATGTTTGATCATATACTCAGCATTAGCTACTTAAATCCCCTCAAATATATTACTGCGAGAGTTAGTATTGATTGAGGATACTGAAATTATAGAGATTTAAACTCCAGTAAGATGGGAACCACAGAGGTATCTTTCATCACTCTACAACTTATGAACAATATCTCTTCTGGCCTGAGTTTCTAACCATTGGTATTTCTAATAAAAAATAAAGAGAAACACACAGAAGAAATTCTTAAATCCTGAAAATGACAGTGTGACCCAAAGACAAAGACTTTTCAAGTAGGTCTAGACACTTGGCTCTTGAGCATATGTGATTCTGAGATCATCCCAGAACATGACTCTCAAAGACCTAAATCACAGCAGATCCGTGGACTTTTGCTACTCAGACCTCTACTAACTTAACAACCATTCTCCTTTTCACTTCTTTTTGATTTCATGATCTTTGAGAGTTTGGCTGTCTGCATTTTCACTCCTGCCATAAATGTGTTTTGGCAGGATACTCACTTGAAACTCTATGGTTTCTATATAAGAATTCTATTGAGGCATTCTTTTGGAAACCCCTATGTGGGAGTCAAAGGGATAGAGCAGAGCCATCTAAATATGTCTCATTGGTCTAGAACCAAGTGCTGGGAGGTCCAGGTTTCTTTCTAGATGCTGTAACAGAGATTTTGCTCTTTTGCCTACCCAGCCTCTACAGATTGCTTATATTCCTTAAAGTCCCTCCTGCCTTCAGAGTCAGCAAATGCCTATCAGAACCTTCTCCCATCACAGCTCATGGACTCTCAGTTTTCTGTCTTTCTCTTCTATAATTAAATTGTGATGATTCTGCCTACCTGAATAATCCATAATAATCTATTTTAAGATGGGATGACAGTCACCTTAATTCAACATGCAGTCTTAATTGTCATTTGTCCTTTCTTATATATAGGAACAAAGGTAATGCAAGTGTAACCTCTACTCTCTGAAAGTCTGTTAGAAGTAGTTGACAGTACACAGATTAGTGAGAGAAAAAAGCACACAAACTTACTAGTTATAAGAACCAAACGAAATAAGAAACTCAGAGAATGCTGTGCATGATGATCTATGCCTTCAATCTCTGCACTTGGGATAGAGAGGCAGCTTGGAGTTTGAGGCCAGCCTGGTCCACATAGTGAACTCTAGGCTTGCCGAGGCTACAAAGTGAAACTCTGTCTCAAAACAAAACAAAACAAAACAAAACAGAACAGAACATAACAACAACAAAAACAATCAAGGAAGTCTCACAAGGTTGAAAATTAAATAATTTCCTCATAGGGAAGAGGAAAATAATGGAAAATGGCTACTTTTAAAGGGGTTGGAAATAAGTCTGAAGAGTTAGGAATGAGCCCAAAGATAATCACCAGGTACAGTTTCTCTTGGTTTCCTGGGCTTTACCAACAGTTAAAAAATGGGGGATTGGACTTCATTGTAGGTAAAAGCTGTCATTTCACAGAGGAAGTTCCCCACAAGGTCCGTCATAGCTGGTGATCATAGATATAAAGTCCTCCTGGGTTTGGTGTCTCTTTTGGTAGTGGACCTGCTATGCTAATTTCAACAGGTTCCCAGGACCTTACACAAATGCATTTTTTTTAAAAAATAAATCTCAGCTTGATAAGAACTTGATGAGAGAAAGAAGGAACATTCAGAGAGCTTCTGGTAGAAAGTCATCCACTTTCCTGTAATTCCAGCAGTTTTGAAGTGTCAAACTGCAATGTATCACTTTCTGAACCTTGGTGTATGTAACATGACATGGATCCATAGACACACATGGAGTTCAGGCTGTGGCCAGCTCTAACTCAGTGCACGCTGCTTCCATCCTTCTTTCAGGCTGTACTTCACTCTAATTAATATCATTTTATAAAAAGAGCAGTCAGAAATGTTTTGACAGCCAATGCTGAGGCAGAAACAATGCTACATTTTCCCTGTTCATGTAAACAACCACCATCTATAGAGCAAAACAATGAGAATAACATGTATTTATGGAGGTGAATATTACGACGCATAAACTTTTCCAATGAAGTCAGAAATACATGTAGGCCCTTGAACTTCCAAATACAATGCATATTACAAGCCCACCATCTGCATCCTACAGAACATGGAGGATCCCATTGATATGCATCAGACCATCTGGTGTATGTCACAGGATCGATAGATGACAAACCCAACTTTGTCCTTTGGACTTCAGCTTAACTTGACACCCTTCTTGATTTGGAATACTCAAATCACTGTCCAGACCTGGCTCTGTACATTGAAACAGCTCTTTGTCTTGAAGCAGATTCTAATTAGGTTTGTTTATATACAAACACCTTGAGTGAATCTCTTCCCATCTGTATCAGTTCTATGCGTTTGTCTTCAATAAGACTTCTTTGAGCTTGGAAGCCGTGTCGTAGTCATTCTGTACCATATAGATTTGTACAAAATGTAATGAGATTTAACATTAATTATAAAGACTGGAATGAGAACCTGATTACCATCTCCAAGTCTACAAAGTGAAATTTATAGGATTTGATGAATTAAAGCTAACAAAATTAAGACGGCTTCTGATTTTATTTATTTAATAACTCCCAACATTATGGAAAGAAACGTACATGTCTGTCTGTGTTTCTGGCATACCTTATCAGCACACAGTGCTAAAGATGAAGGAGTCACCGTATTGCCTTTCATACTTCAAAGGTCTAGAGTTTTCAGCCTAGGTAGACTCTAGCTTATCTGGAGTGCAAACTCATGATTAGTGAGAACTTTCTAGAGCCTAATGATGGCAAAGCACTACCCTGGAAGGAGGTGAGGAAGGCAAGCTGGTCTCTGGTGCATGTGAGACCTCCCACAGAACGAAGGAGACTAAGGCAGAATCTGGAGAAGAGAAGGCAGCCCACCAGCCTGGCTGGAAAAGCTTTTGTTGGTACTTTTGCCCCAGGGGTCTGTTTTGCGGCAGGCCTACACCTACACCACTGAAAGGAAAAAAGGAGACACTGTGCTTCAATTTTGTGTTTTAATAGATTAATTAATACTTAAAACTAAATTCTGTAAGGTCTCTGCTATTTCTGAGAAGTTACCATCTTAGATTTCTCTGTTCTTTTACTGAGTTCCATTTCACTTTATAGGCTAGCTTTAATTATTTCTGGAATTACATGTGAAAGAAGTCAAAGAAAGTTTGCAGCTTTCCTGGAAACTCTCCTTTTTATGCATGCAAGCTCAGGAACATAGCCACATTCATTCGTAATTGCATTTCTCACCCAGTGAATGACTTAAGGTCAGGGAGAAAGAGCCCTTTATGTGGTTGCCTTGTTTTGAAAATTTGAGACAATATATATATGTATATATATGTGTGTGTGTGTGTGTGTGTGTGTGTGTGTACATATGTATATATACGTGTGTGTGTGTGTGTGTGTGTGTGTGTGTAACCACATCTTTTAGGCTTGTTTTAAATTTCTAGAACATTTCTGGTCTGCAGTCAGAACATTGTCTGGTTTTGAGCTGAAAAGCTGGTATCCAGTTTCTGAATTGTGTCAACACAAAGAACCAGATGGGTCTCTCAAACGTGACAAGTATCAAGTAGCCCAGAGTATCACATAAAGTGAGTTTGGTGTTAAATGACAAGAATATGGGGCTCCACGCAGTCCTTGGAGCTTAAACAGCATTAGTCTTATGTCTCTAAACTTTACTGTGAAGATCTGTTAAGTTTGGAGGTCTGTCTTACCTACAGTTGTGCAGCCAGTCTTGACCCTGTGCCATGGTATTTACAGTACCTTCCTAAATCTTTGCTTAATTTTATTATTTGTCTTTTTTGATTGTTGTTCTTCATGATTGAATCAAACAGGTGCCATAGTAAGTGCTAAACTTTTAAAATTAATTAATTAATTAACTTATTTATTACTAGTGCACGTGGGGTAAGACTACACAGTCAGTGCCTGCCCTTATCCACGCTATCCTGTGCATACGGAAGTCAGAGGACAACTTTCAGGAGTTGGTCCCTGCCTTCCACCTTGTTGAGGCAGGTTCTCTCTCATTTTTGCCACTGATCTGTTTACTCCAGGTTTGCATGTTTGTAATTCTCCTATGTCTCTCTCCATCTCTCCAGCCATAGGAATGCTGAGATTTTAGGTACATGCTACCTCGTCCAGTTTACCAGTCCATCTCATTGACCCCATAAAGCCTCATCTTTGGGTTGTTTAATCCCAGTTTCTGTCATTTCATGGAAGTATTTGCTCCTGGTATTTCATTTTCTTCCCCTGGCAAATTTACATACAACCTTCCCACACCATCTTCTCAACATTTTCTAGGGGGGGGGGGGAGAACCGAAGTAAGTGTGGTGCAACAAACACAAGGCTGGTAGTTGGTTGGTTCATTGAAAAGATATATTTAAAGCCCATGATCATAAAGATGATCCATTCATGCCTTAAACACCTTTATTTAACTTAAAATATATAAATTGACTTTCATTTGCCAATCTTTTATGTAAAACAAGGTCTTTTCTCTGACTACTGGTCTGTTAATTAGCTTGGTATGTTGTCTCTCCTAATAAATCACACCCCTAATGCATCCCTTAAGATTTCCGACTTCAATTTCTCTATACTGAAGCAAAATTAATGTGACTTTTGAAGAAATCTATTTGAATAAATAGTTGCTTCAGCTCCTCTAATGCTTTCTGAGCCACACCTCATTCAACATGTTTCTATTGACTTGCTTTCATAAAAGCTTTTGGAAACATTAAGGTATTTTTCATTAAAATTTTCTTCTTCACAAACTCATATTTCATTGATTTGCAGGAATCCAATTTACATAACACTTAGCTGCTTGTATAATGACAATTAGAACTCTAATAAATTTGATAACAATTGCAACTGGTTCCTAGTAAATATGAGTGATCTTGGGTAGAAATAAGCTTGCTGTACTATTAGACAAAATCTGTGTACTGAGGAGTTGGATAATTAAGGTACTGTAGTAGCTTGGGCTATACCCATGAGCAATACTAGCTGTTTGGCATACTATAGATGCCACATGCACAGTTTTGGCATCATCTTTTCTTAAATACCCATACCTCTATTCCTGAGCAAAGTCTGGAAGTGCCAACTACCCCCAAGGAATGAAATTCATGACAGCGAAGGACAGATGAAAAAATACTTCTGCTTTCTGTTCTTGAAACTGTCTGCTTAGTCCCCTGACTTCTCACAGTCACCCCCACCCTGGAGCAGCCCTTCCTTCTGTGTCTTCCTAGGAAAGCAAAGCAAAACAAACAAACCAAGAAAACCTTCCACTGTGGTCATTGGTGAAAGTTCTTCTTTTGAGGAAACCCAATATAAGATAAATATCCATTGAAATGTTAATCACAGAGCTCTGAAAAATTGGTGGGTCCTGGATATAGTGGTTTGCATGACAATGACCCCAATAGGCTCATGTAGTTGGTGTCAAGCACAAGGAAAAGATTAGGAAGTGTAGCCTTTTTGGAAGAGATGTGTCCTTGGGGATGAGCTGTGAGATTTTAAAAGCTTATGCCATTGGCAGTTAGATTTCTCTCTATGTCCTGATTGTGGGTCAGGATGTGAACTCACAGTTACTGCTCCAGAACCAGGCTTGCCTGCGTGCTGCAATGCTCCCCATCATGCATGGTCATGGACTCAACTTCTGAAACTAGAAAGCCCCAATAAACTCTTCTGTGAGTTACCTTGGTCATTGTGCTTTATTATGGAGGTAGAAAATTAAGACAACACATCAAGTAGATCCTATGTAAGACATCTTTCGCCATCAAGGGGACTCTACCTCTGCCTCTTCTCTTTCACACTGTTAGGTGATTTTAGTCCTTAAGTTTAGATACATGGTCTGTCTTTGCAGCTGACGTTTTTGCTTCTACTTTGAGGGCCTTAGCATGGCACATCCTAGGAATGTGTTACAAGCTTCTATCTAGGGCAAAAGTTTTCAATGGGTCTTTAGCTTTATCTGAATTTGCAAGCTGGCCACCTTGTATTGTAGGCATCTTCTTCATCTCTATTTCTGTTACCTAGTCTTATTTCTAACACACATTCATCTTGGGCTTCTAGTCATTTGTAGTTAGTTTGGGGTTCTTACTGCAGGAATCCACTGTTGTGGAATATTTACTTTAAACATGCAAAGATGTGCTATATTTGCTTATGTTGTGGAATATTATTTTAACTATGTAAAGGTGTGTTGCATTTGTTAATGGGGCATTTGCTTAATTATGTAATGGTGTGTTATATTTGTTTATGCTGCACTTGTTTAATGGTATAAAGATGTGTTGCTTTGCCTGCCTAAGGCACCAGATTGGTTTAATAAAAAGCTGAATGGCCAATAGCTAGGCAGAAGAGTGATACGTGGGGTTGGGGGCAGAGCAAATAAGTAGGAGGAAGCATCTAAGCTTAAGGAGAATAGAACAAGGGAGAAAGAGAGGGAGAAGCCCAGGGCCACCCAGCAGTTACCTGCCATCCAGATGTGGAATAAGACATACATAATGAAAGAATGGTAAAAAGTTCTTAGGCAAAACATTGATGAAAAGAAACAGGTTAATTTAATTTAGAAAAGCTGGTGGGACAAGCATCAGATAAGACCAAACATTTATAATTAATAATAAGTTTCCATGCCATGATTTGGAGACTGGTTGGTGGCTCCTAAGAATGCTTGCTACATGACACCACGGTTCTGAGACTCTAGAATCCCAGTCCTACTTTCTCTTTCTCTCTAGCTCTCCCCCATCTACCCTTCACTTTCGCTTGATTGACTCATGGGTTTCAGGTAATGCTGAAAACACAGGACTTTATGAATATTTTTCTAATCAATCCTACTTCCTACCACATAGAGCCTTCTAAATGTTTTTCATCAAAGATGCACAATATTGAATTAATGCTCTTTCAGAAGCAGCACAAGACTATTATACTCCCCCCCCCCTTTCTTAAGAACAAGTATTTAGATTGTGAAGTGATCGAGCCGCTCTTCATTCTCTATTATTAATGGAAAATTGGCCATAAATTGCCGAGGCGTGACTAGAACGTTCCCCAGCACAGCTGCAAGTGCTTTATGCCGATCGTTTTCGTTTCCCGAGAATAAAAGGAGAGAACAGTTCAGAGCTTGCATTCCTCTAAACAGAACCGTGTGTCACTCTCAGCAGAACACAGCTCCTCTAAAGAGAGAACTGACAGGAAAAGGTGCCACCTTCGGCCAAGGCTCTTTCCTTGTTTATTTATTTTTAATTCTTATTTAAAAATAATGGTGTGGTGGATTTGAAGAAAAACTTTGAGAAGGTATTCACTGAATTTTTTCTTTCTTTTTTAACCATTTAAGAAACTAATCTAAAATTCCTATATGTTTGGGAAATACGCCATAATTAATATACTGCAATCCATGACGTCACCTTACCATAATTTGAAAGCACACTATGTTTTATTCAATATCTTTACCCATAAGTTATCCATTTTGATTCTCAAGGAACCTAGTAAAACATTTATTGGTATTTTTATTTTATAGATGAAAGGGTTCAGCTTGATGCATTGGTTATTATAAAGAAACAACACATGAAAAATAATTGATCTTGTTTCTTTAGTAGATATTTAACTCGGGTTCCTCCAGATCTGCTTTTCTTCTGGGATCATCCATCCTGCAGGAAACCATTTCTTCCTGACTCCAGATAAAAGCCATGGAGTAGCTGCTGAAAGCTTAGGCCCTGTTGACATTGAGTGTATGTGGCCCATGTCTTAAAAAGAGTCCCAGTGAATATTTTTTTTCTATTATGAGCCATGGGAAGAAAGTTTTTTTTTTTTTTAAACCAGGCACTGAATGTCACATCTCTTTTCTGTTGGTCATAATTTTAGACACACGAAAATGGCCATACAGTTAGTTCATGAGAATGCCATCGGTACCATGACACGTTATAAGACCAAGAAAGTTTCTATGGTTTCAAAGCTGCTAGTTCTTGTATGTGAGGCCCACTCATTTCATCTCCTGCTCTCTTTTCCTTTCTTTCCTTTTTCTTTTTCCTCTTCTTCCCTTTTTATTTTCTTTCATGTTACTTTCTTCTCCCTCCCTCCGCCCATTCCTGCCTCCATCCCTCCATGCCTTCATTTCTATGCTTCCTAGGGCATTATCTCCCTATGTACCCCTAGCTGAACTGGAGGTCACTGTGTAGAGTGATGTGCCCTCAAATTTTCAGCGGTCTTCTTGTGTCTACTTCCTCAGTGCTAGAACTATAAGTCTGTGCAACTACACCTGGGTTTCTGTACGTTTCTTGGGTTGCCAACAAAGTTACTCATTCAGTTAAGCTAAGTCCTCAGCTTGGAATTTGTCACATTTAATTTTAATGAGGCCCACAGAGTTCCGTGCCAAAGCATTACTTCATCCGAGCCATGCAGGAAAAGCACGAACAGCTTCACCATTACCACATTTTCAGTTTTGGAGTTGAATTAGCTGCAATTATGCTTATTTGGAACTAATCCACTGGTAAAACAAACAGGCAAGCAGCCTAATACCAGAGCATTTCTCTCTCTCTCTCTCTGCCTCTTTCTCTCTCTTCCCCCTCTCCGTGTGTGTGTGTGTGTGTGTTGTGTGTCTCTGTGTGTGTGTGTCTGTGTGTGTGATTCATTCTCCCTATACAGCACAGGCTGCCCTTGAACTCTCACTCCTTGTGCCTGAGAGTCTCAAGTGCTGGGATTATTGGATGCTCCACATCTGTCCTTCCTTTTTCTGCAAATCCAGTTCTTTTATTCATCTTTATCACAGTCTTGGTTTTTGCTTGTTTGTTTGCTTTCTTTTTATTTTAATTTTATTGTTGAAGACCAGAGAAGGCAAAACTATGCAAACTGATGAAGTGTAGTCAACTTCTTGATTAGATACAGTTTTTAATATCCTGAAAATAAAAATATCTCCATGTGCTATCAACACATGTCTTGATTTTCAATTTAACAACTATTTCTTCTAGTTTGTTTCATCTTCTAGAAATTTCAACTTGCTATGTTTATTGAACACTTACTTTGCTGAAATATTATCACTAGTACTGGAGAACTTAACAAATATGGAAGATGGGATGCCTGTCTTAAACCCTCTATTTTTCCCATATTCGGTTCTTTCTATTTTTTTCTCATAAGGGTTGAGAAAAATTCTCTTACACAAATCTAAACTCCAGATGAGAGTCTTTGTCGCAGCGCCTGTGTGTTGCCTGCTGTGGCCTCTTCTCCTGGGAGGCTTGCTGTCTGCTTTGAAGACCTGTACCATGGCAGACATCTGCAGACAGCTCCTTGTTCCCAAGGCAGCTATCAGCTGGTGATGGATGTGGTGCCATTCTCGCTTTGCAGCTCTTGTGAAGCCACGTTGCAACTAGACTTCACGTGAAACGTCGCCTTCTCCTATGGTCTTCCACTTTTCTCACCCTTGACAGGTTCCTCTTGAAAGTCCTTCCGTTTGCTGAGTGTCCCTTTGCAGGCTCTGCTTGCAGAGTATAGGAACCTGACCTATGAGTTAAGGTTTTGTCATTGTAACACATCCTAGGGTTATCGGAAAAGAGGGAACCTCAATGGAAGAAATAACTCCATCATACTGGCCTCTAGGCCAGTCTGTGGGGCACTTTCTTAATGATGGTTACAAGAGGACCAAGTCCACTCTAGGTGGTATCAGCCCTGGGCAAGTGCTTCTAGGGTGTCTAAAAATTCAGGCTGAGCAAGCCATGGAGAGTAAGACAGTAAACAACATTCTCCCATAGTCTCTGCTTCTTGTCCTGACTTCCCTTCATGATGGCTATAGCTGTGAGATGAACCAACCCCTCCCATTTCTCTCCACTGCTTTTGTCACAGCAAGAGAAGGCAAACTGGGATATACGTACTCTTTTTTGACCTTCTGGCTCTCTTAGCTGATTTTCATATACAAATCATGTTTATCCTTCCTACCAGCCACTGTGCTCACCAATCATACTTGTCAACTCTGTGGTAAATGTGCAGAAGTCACAGCTTTGTGGTGTTAAGGTTTGAGGTCAAACATACATACTTCATACCTTATGCTGCTTCGTATCTGGATAAGCTGGTGTGTCTCAGGAGAGATGCGTGTCCTGCCTTCCCTAAAACAGTGTAGCAGCAGTTGGACTAATCTGAGATAAGAACAAAAATGCCTGTGATTGGAAAGGCTTTCCTTTTTCCTTTGAAAAGATCAGTTTGTATGGAAAAACTTGCGAGAAACAGGGAAAATGAACTTTGTTATGATTTTCACATACGCTGAAGGAAGCAAATGAAGGACCTATGGAATAGACATTAGATACTTTTCTTGAGTATTAATAAGAATATCTAATTGAGCCTTTAGGGCTACAGAGGGATAGAGGATTGGGGCAGGGGTCTCATTGTAATGGTCAATGAGTGTTCAGTTGTGAATGAATGCCAGAATGTTCTCTCAGTGTAAGTGCAAAGAATAAAGTAGAAAAAGGATGTCAAAACTGTTAGTTTATCCAGGAAGTGGGGTTGCTATATGAATAATTGGAATGGAACCAGCATAAGGATGAATGTGGCGGGGAAGAAGACAGAGGTGCTAGGCAGGAAACTTGTTGATAGCATTTTGTTTTTTAAGTTTAGTGGGCAAGTTCGGACAAAAGGAAGAAAGCTTTATTGGGAGGATATATTATGATAAAAGGCCAAATGTACCCATTTATTTGCACTTCCATAACTGCATAAAATTATTCTCTCATCTTACATTTGAGGGAACCAGATTTAAAGTGAGAAAACTTGCCTAGCACAGGTGTTGGGTTGTGTTGGCCTGAATTTTACATCTATTTACTTGGTTCTAGGTCATGGCATGCTGTGTTGTGTACTGGGCCAGCAGTTCTTTTAACTTGGTGCATGTCTATGATCTTTTAATATGCTCTCTATCCCTAGAGTTGGGAATCTGAAACTCAGACACATCATTAATCCTTTATAGCTAATTTTAAATCCGGTTGTCCAACAGTAATGGCTTTTAAGGCAATCCAATGAATTTCTGAGCATCTGTCGAATTTCCAGCAGGGAGTTGCCCTTTTCTGAAACGTTGATACATTCTAGGTTTTTGGAAAAAGAATTACTGAACAGGTCCAGATCTGGTGACTCAGGAACAATTGTGGTCTGCCAGGTTTTAGCATGGTCCCTCTCACCTTCCACTAAGAACAGACATTTCTTAGGTCAGTTGTCTTTAGAATCTTTCTCCTTTTCTTTCATTGGTTCAATTGTCTTCCTTCAAGGTTACTTAGATATGAGGTAAAATGATTGTAATAGCACCTCTACATTACTGACTTATGATCTTTTGGTTGTTAATTTTTCTTAAGCTATAATGTAATAATAAGGCAAATAAAGCCTACTTTCTAGAAAAATAATTCACAAGGCTTACATAATCCAAGGTGTGAGCCCTTTCCTTTGTAGCATTATAGAATGTGCATTTATTTATAATTCATCCACATCATGCATGTATGTAATGTATTATTTTAGAGTAGGAAAAATTCCCTGGAGATCACCATGAGTCTGCTCTACACAAAGTACTTGAGAAACTTAAGCTTGGGCCTGTGAATTTGCTTAGGTTTACATGACTACATGGTGGAAAGACTAAAATTAGTCCTCATTGTCATAAGTGTGTCTTCTAGGATTCCACTACAATTCTAAAATACCAGGACAATCTATACAAGCCCAGCATGCACCTTGATGTACTTTCTGCTGTTTGTGTTGGTGTGTAGAATATCTGAAGGTTGTTTCAACAAGAAGAGATCCTACCATGAAGTTTGACCAAAGGCAGTTTCTTCAAGTTGGACTCTGAGAAGAAACCAGTGATGGCATAGAAGAAAGCAGTGATGGAGAGGAAAGGAAGACATGATTTTGGACCAAATTTCAGTTTTAGTTTTATCACTTAGTGATGTGTGATTTCCCTCTGTATGCTGTAAATAAAATTGGTTAATAAAGAATCTGCCCTGGGCCTGGCAGGGCACAATAGGGCTAGGTAGGGAAAACTAAACTGAAAGCTGGGAGAAAGAAGGCAGAGTCATAGAGAAGCCATGTAGACCCTGCCAGAGATGGACACTGCTGGATGGAACCTTGCCAGTAAGCCACAACCACATGGTGATACATAGATTAATAGAAATGGGTTAAATTAAGATGTAAATGCTAGCCAATAAGAAGTCAGAGCTATTTGGCCAAGCAGTGATTTAATTAATACAGTTCCTGTATGGTTATTTTAGGGCTGAGCAGGTGGGAACAAGCGATCTCCTACAACAACTTAGGCTGTATCAAGCATGCAAATGATACTGTGTAGCTTCCTTCCTAGAAGTCAAGAATCTGAGCTTTCATGCTTGTTACTAGTCGGTCACTTGGATCCGCTTTAGAGATGTGAACTTGGGACTCTATCCAAAGTAGCTCCTATATTCCAAGTCGAAAAGAATACATTTGAAGGAAGCTACTACAAATACAAGGCATTAATAATTCAGGTAACTAAATTTTGGACAGACATACACAGAGAAGGACTATCAAGCAAACCTGGACAGAGCCCTAACAAGGTACATTCTGTGTACATGACCAGCATAGGCTTATGATGTGACATAAATCCTATAACATCTTAATGAGACTAGAATTTTCTATGATACTTCCTGATCCTACATGGCTCTCTCTTTATCCTCCATGTTTTATTATCTCTCTACAAAGACTTTTGATAAGCCTCCATCTTAACCTATAGTTCTCTGTTTTATTGCTTTGCATTATTTCTTCGGAGGATTTATAAATCTCTGAATTTATTATTTAAAAAGTTTAAATTTGTTGATAAGCCTCTATATTAACCTATAGCTCTCTGTTTTATTGCTTTGCATTATTTTTTCAGAGGACTTATAAATATCTGAATTTATTATTTAAAAAGATTAAAATATTTCTGCCCAATATAATTTCTGTGAAGTATGAAATATTAACCTTATTTTCATCATTTCATTCACAGTACTAGAATTCTTGGCACACGGTAGGTATTTAATGTGTATTTGTTAAATAGTCATGTATACATAGATGAAAAATAGTTAGGAATGGAGATGTAGAACTACAATGAAGTTCTGACATGGACTTTTTTGTTATTCTCTCCTTTATATTATGCCAGGAAACTTATATGAAGGATGACATAAGGTTCAGTCTATACTCTTTCAAAATATTGTAGATAATATTAGTCTTAATGGATACATTTTACATTAGTATAATGCATCCAGAGTATTTTTGAAGAAATTGTGGTATTGAAGGGAGCTTTTTAGTTATTTGATACATTACCTCTCTCAATGGAATGAAATAACTTCTCCTTTCCCCAGAAGGTGGGTGCATTTCATTATGTCATTATCGGATATATGTTTGGCATAAAAGTGCTGTCATATTTTTGCATGGGACATACATTGTAGAAAATGTCTGTGAATTTGGTGCTGCTTTCTGCTCTACAATAATTCTCATTGGGATTAGTCATAGCCCCCTTTCTTTTCTGCCAAGACAAGGGGAACATATTGATTAATAATATAATCTTCCCTCTATTCCTTAGGTTAGAAACTGGTCTAGGAATTCAGAAAGTTTCAAATCTTCCCCACTGCACCAATATTTTTCTTCCATTAGACAAATACCATTTCCCTTAGTAGCAATTTAGTCATTACCCTATAATATAAAAGAAGTGTGAAATCTGTCACAAAGAAGATGATGTTGTGACACAAGTGAGATCCTCTGGGAGGTTTAACCAGGTTTTCTACAAGACTGAAATGAATGTGACATTATGTTCATATCCATAATTAAATTTATTCTTTTTTAATGTGTGTGTGAATGTGTGCTCTTCACTATGTAGAAAATGAACAATGTGGTCTGACTATAGATTGAAGACAGACCAATCTTAATCTTAAACATCGCACCTTAAACATGTGGGCCATGCTGTAATTTCAGTTTCAGGCACTCAGTGTGATGCAGTAAAGTATAGCTGTGACTTTTGGCATGGACTAATAATAGATGGCTAATGGACTCCCCAAGAGAGTTGTAATTACCTTTAAATGCCTTTCATCTGTGCTGAGCGGGAGAGAGAAGCTGCTCTCCTTGGCCTCTCACTGATGTGCCTTTAGTTCCAGAGCAGTGATGGCAGAAGTAGGTCCCTAAGATATAGTTGTTGAAACTGGAAATAGAAATAGGAATAGTTATGATGGAGATAAACAAGGAGTAGGGAAGAGAAAAGGAGAAAAGAGAAAGGGAAAGTTGAAGAATACAAGAAAGAGGGAAAGGGAGAGGACGGGAGGGCAGAGAAGGGAAAAAAGGAGAACGGAGAGCAGGACACTAGAGGATTAGCGTGATGAACTAATTCCTACACCTACTCAACAAAAATTGCCAACAAATGAAGTAACTCACAGAGGTAAATGTTTTTAGCTGCTGAGTAATCAGCAAGAAAATAATGAACCGAAAGTGTGTGTGATATGCAGAGAACTGCAATGGAGTGATCTCCATTCCTTATCTCCACAGACTGTTTTTGTGCCTCACTGACTATGACTACAATTCTAAGCCTCAACCAGAAGCAAGAAAATTGCCATAATAATTATTATCTGCTCATATTAATACAATTTGAGCTTTATAAAATAAAAATAGAAAACCACATATTCCCATAATTTCTTCTTCTGAAATGTGAGGTATATAATACCCTATATCCACTCTAATTCTAGATGAGATCTCAGTTTTGATCTTATTTCTCAACACCAGTATGAAGGACTGATAGACCTCTAAGTGTAGTAAGTACAGAGATCATTCAGGAGCCATAATTTCTGTCCCATTGAAAACACATCGAAACAGTGTATTCAGGGTATACTACTTCATTTCACACACTGGAAGAGTATTGAAGTAGATAGCTACAGCCAGCTCTAGAAAATTGATTACAATAGGACCTGAGAAATGGCAGTATGGATGGATAGTCTTGGATCCAGCTGCAGAATGTGTATGTGGAATAAACAAGTTTCTTCTGCAACACCCAGTGCTATAGGCCCATGGATAGCACCAAGGTCAGAATGAAATTGGAAGACTGAAAGCAGGGATTGTTCAGTGCCCAGATCTTACGCTACGTCTGATGTATTATCCCAATTTAACTAAGCGGTACCATTTTGGTTACTCCATTTCATAGAGACTCATAGAAAAAATAATGTCTGTCGTCTGCTCCCCATACTGCATTCTTAGTTGTGTGTGAAGTGTAGCACAAACTTGAATTGGTCTTAGTAATAAAAACCTGGAGCCAGATATCAAGGCAAATGCTGAAAGATCAGAGAACCAAAGGAGGAAGCCACAGCCAACTCTCACCTTGCTAACTCTTCAGCCAAGCAAAGGGGGCCAAGTTCCTGTTGCCTCTCTCCTTATATCCTTATATTCCCCTCTCCACCCATCACTTCCTGTCTGTTTGTACAGACCTCCAGACCTCTGTGGTGACTAGTAGTTAGCTCTGCCCTCCGATCTTCAGGCAAGCTTTTGTTAGAGCACAAAATATCACCACATTTCCCCTTTTTTTGTTTTCAAAAAAGAAGGTTATAACTAATAGAAAAATTATATACATTAAGTACAATAACTATATATAATATATATGGGGAATAAATATATCAATAATGTCTAGTTCATTAGCAATTGACAAATTCAAAAAAATACTCCATATCTTTCCATCTTGATGAGTCCAAAAAGCTTTATCTAATACACTTTCTATTCCAACTTGCATTAGCAAACTATCTTTTAATGTCTCTCAAGTTTATTTGGGGTATATGATCAACTCCTTTTAAAGGGTCAGAAAATGTTTTGATGGTATAAGCAGTATGTATCTTGCCTGGTGATATAACCATCCAAGCTGGTTGCAGGTACTAAAGGGGTTTAGAAAATTTGAGAGCAGAACCTAAAAGCGTGAGAATTCTGATTTCCTAGATCCTACTTGATTGATCAAAAGAGCTGCACTGTGGTTGTGTGAGTTCTGGGCCTAGTAGTGGAGAGTCTGCTTGTTGTTATCCCTGTTTCTCCTTATCACCTTGGCTACCCTGTTGGACGATACAGAATGTGTAGTTGGTCCATGTCACCTTAGCCCCTCCTGACAATAACTAACTGGAAGTTATTTGAGAAACCATACCCTAATATCAGCAAAATCAGCAAGCTGATACCCATCTGATCGCAGATATGACAGCAATGAACATGCGATAATGTGCTGCTAAAATCTTATGTGTGTTTGCCTGGCAGTGTTATCATGCCAACAGACAATCTAATTGGCCAGCTGTGAGTTTAGAAAAATAAGTGGAAAATTACTACTCTGCAGTCAGTATCAATAACCTTGACAAGTTTTTTTTTCTCATTATCAATAACAACTGGATAACATATGCTTACAGGGGTACATTTGGTTCTTCATTTATAAAAGTGACCAGAAAGGATACAGATGAAGAAGCAGGAGGATGAGGCTTTCTTCTAGTTTAATGTAATAATCATTGATTTCCCCAGAAGCCTTCTAGGTATGGTCTCTGAGTATACAGATTTTAGTTGTTAAGATGTCAAGGAATGATAACCAACCAATGAAGGGTGGGATGCTATAAAATGAGTGCTTTCTAATGTAGCATGAGGAAAAAACACTTTTCAGCATTAAAAAAAAATGTGGTTGTTGACGACCCAGGGCAGAAGAACAAGGCTGAACACAGAGGAGCAGTAGAGTTTGTGTACATAAGAAAAGAAAATATTTCAGGAGGAAAAATACAGTTTGGCAAAATAGAAAGCATTCCACATAGAAAGGCTGCAATGACAACTAGTCCAATGTCTTCTGAGTTCAGCAAAATATTCCAGTTTCACTCAACAACAGAGGTATTATATAGGCACTCACAATGGTAGGCACAGAAGGGTGTCTTTCTATCCTTTGCGTCTGAAACTGTTTCTATCAAGAGAGTTGATAGAAAACTCTTAACAGGAATTTAGGTCTGATTCCACCATTTCATGCTTCCATTTCTGTCATCAAGCATTCGTTTCAAGACTAGATAGGTATTAATTGCCCGTGGACTGATTGTTTGGCAGAGATAGGGATACTCCAGTGATTAAACTTGGATGCTAACCTCAAGAGCTAAGAGAGAGGAAGGCAGAAAGTGTCCACAGAGTTGTTGATCAGTATGGCAAGTATAACAGAGATGGGTACCAACTTGCTTTGCCGGAAAGAGGCACAAACACATCAGAGATGGTGGGATGCAAAACTTACATTAGGATTTACAGAACTGATTCTTTTTTTGTTTTTTGTTTTTTTTTTTTTTTTTTTTTTTTTTTTTTTTTTTTTTTTTTTGGTTTTGGTTTTGGTTTTTAGAGACAGGGTTTCTCTGCAGCTTTGGAGCCTGTCCTGGAACTAGCTCTTGTAGATCAGGCTGGCCTTGAACTCACAAGATCTGCCTGCCTCTGCCTTCAGAGTGCTGGGATTAAACATGTGTGCCACCACTCCTAGACAGAACTGATTCTTGATCTAGTTCTTTACGAATGAGTGTCAAGTCATCAGGTAAGCTAAAGGATCATCAGGGTTTTTGTTTGTTTTTGTTTTTGTTTTCATTTTTGAGCAGACTTAACACTAGCTCTCAAGAGCACATGCCAACACCTCTCAGTTTTCTGTTGTCATTGATGATAGAGACTTGGGAGAAGCAGTTCTGATGCCTTAGCTGGAACAAGTGGAGTGTCTTCAGGGGTACAGACTCCCACAGCTGTCACCCATCTTTTATTTTTATTTATTTATTTAAGATTTCTGCCTCCTCCCCGCCTCTGCCTCCGTTTCCCTCCCCCCTCCCAATCAAGTCCCCCTCCCTTGTCAGCCCAAAGAGCAATCAGGGTTCCCTGCCCTGTGGGAAGTCCAAGGACCACCCACCTCCATCCAGGTCTAGTAAGGTGAGCATCCAAACTGTCTAGGCTCTCAATAGGATCAAAAACCCATTGCCATTGTTCTTGAGTTCTCAGTAGTCCTCATTGTCCTCTATGTTCAGCGAGTCTGGTTTTATCCCATGCTTTTTCAGACTCAGGCCAGCTGGCCTTGGTGAGTTCCCAATAGAACATCCCCATTGTCTCAGTGTGTGGGTGCACCCCTCGCGGTCCTGAGTTCCTTGCTCATGCTCTCTCTCCTTCTGCTCCTGATCTGGACCTTGAGATTTCAGTCCAGTGCTCCAATGTGGGTCTCTGTCTCCTTTCATCGCCTGATGAAGGTTAATATTCAGGAGGATGCCTATATGTTTTTCTTTGGGTTCACCTTCTTATTTAGCTTCTCTAGGATCCCTAATTATAGGCTCAATGTCCTTTATTTATGGCTAGAAACCAAATATGAGTGAGTACATCCCATGTTCCTCTTTTGGGGTCTGGCTTACCTCACTCAGGATAGTGTTTTCTATTTCCATCCATTTGTATGCAAAATTCAAGAAGTCCTTGTTTTTTACTGCTGAGTAGTACTCTAATATATATATATATATATATATATATTCCATACTTTCTTCATCCATTCTTCCATTGAAGGGCATCTAGGTTGTTTCCAGGTTCTGGCTATTACAAACAATGCTGCTATGAACATGGTTGAGCATATACTTTTGTTGTATGATAGAGCATCTCTTGATATTGTAAAACGTTACCATTGTCAAAGTTTATGTTTAAGAACCACAAATTGAATCAAAAATGGAAATGCAAAGAGAGCCATTTTGTTTTGAGTTTATGGTTTGGTACTGGATCACATTTATAGTCATTCTAGGTCACAAGTGACTAGAATGTGTACACTGCAGGTCAAAGGTTGCCCATATGATGGAGGTGAGGTTCAGAGTCTGGAGAGACAGAACTAAGATAAAATTATTGCACAAATGACTGTGGAAGTGCTTCTAGGAGAATAACAATGGGGGTGGGGAGACAAAGAGAGCAAGAAGAACCTTCCCCCAAATAGACTTTCAGCTGGAGTCGAGCCCTCAGCTGGTTTCCACAGGGAGCTCTGGAGAGTAGTTATTTCCAAGGCCTTGTTTGTCTTGAGGTAACAGTCTATATGACCCAATAGTAGTTTGCTAACTTCAGGATCCTCCCTTTCCCTAATGAGGTAGAAGGAACATACACACCTCACCAGGGTTTCCATCTAAGATGACTTCCCCACTAGCCAGGGACCCATTTTTAAGAGCGTACATCTGTGTGCAGTTAACAGTTCACAGTCACAGCATCTGGCCACTGGCCTGGCCACCAGCAGCTCTAATGCCAAAGCATTATGCACATAAGGAGAACTCCCCATGAGACACAACATCGAAAGGAGAGTTCTGAAGGTCGTTCTTCATATGTTGAGTCTATCCTTTTTAGTCTGTGCACTTGGCAAGTTTCTTAAAATGTCTGTAAAATGGAGGAACTTCCATTGTTCATTTTGCTGAGGATAAAATGATGCATTTGATTCAAGAGCCCTTAGGGAAAAAAATGCCCACCACATTGCTAGAGATTCCACCATCTGTCTTGAAGTACTTACCATGACTGCTTCTGAACAGCCTGGGATTTCCAAGTTGTCCTTGGCTCCCTCTGAGCAATGTTTGTCTCAGAACGTTACTCTCTCCCTTCACCCGAACAGCAGGCTTCCTGCATCCTTAACAGACAACAGAAACAGACATGTAAAGACTTACAGCAACAAGCCGATGTCTCAAAGCATATGTCTGTTGTTCTATTGGAAAGATGGAGCCACATCAGAATCCTCTTAGACCACTGTGATAGACAACAAAGGAGATAGTCATTGGCACAAAGAGAAATTTTTTTTAATGAGGTTATAAATATTGCTATTTTCCCCCTTGCTTTTCTTTTCCACTACCGCTACTCTACTACTACAGATATTTGTATTGCCACTTTAAAACCTCCAGTAAATAGGTAGCTCTGTTAAACACGTGTGCTAGAGGAAAAAAAAAGAGTAAGTACTACTTCACATTACAGTGAAGAAAAAATATCCAAATACCCCCAGATTCTTTGAAAACAAAAAGTCCTGTAATTTTCATGTCAAATTTTCATGTAAAAAGCTAAGTATATGTATAATAGGGTATACATAAACTAAGAAAATAATTGAAATTTATTGAGTAGAAAACAAGTGTTTGTTTGAGATGCGTAAATATCAGAAATCTGAAAAATTATTATATATGGAACTACTAAAATCAGGCCATTAATGAGTACATGAAGGGGGTAGGCAATTAGTTTTTAATTTATTAGACTTATCGTTTGTTCATTAGCTGGGCAAGTTACTTCAATTATTGAAATTAAAGTGTTGAAATAAATGTAATCAGCCGGTTGCTGTCTGCCTTAGGTAAACACAGTGCTGCTGTTGATATTGTTTTATGGCAAACCCAGTAGTGTTTCTTCATACTTGAACTGAGCGCCAGTCTAAGACATCTGCCTTCTGTTAAAAACAACCTCATTACCATGAGTCAGAATAATTACAGATGATCCAAATGATCTTACTTTGTAGAATGATTCTCATTGATCATATTCACATAGTTCCATTGTAAAGTAATTTAAACACAACTTGGGATGACTCCAACTCTTATTAATAGATGCCGAGACAAATAAAAGTATAAAATTCATAGGTATGGATGGCCAAAAGCATGTGAAAATATTCTCATTATTAATTAGGTAGATAAAATTAAAACCATAGTAAGGAATGCTTTCACAACCATATTGTTGGCAAAAATGTTTAAGTCTTATATCATCAGGTGTTACGGAGGCATGAAACCACTGGTGGTGGGAGGTAAAATTGGATCAACTGCTTTGGGGGAATATTTAGCACTATCAAATGTGTCAAGTAAATTTTTCACATAGTAATACGTAACAACATACCCCAATTCCTTAAAAGAAGAATCACTTCATGCAGCTGAAAGACTCATTCATGCATCTATAGTCTCATAGACGTGTCTAGAAACTCCGGATAAGTTGTGCAGTTGGGTTTTGACTCTAGACCCTGGTTTAGGATGGTTCCTGAGATACTTGTACTCTGATTCACATAGTTTAATAAGTGTCTATTATGCCCTTCCAATGGACAAGGTACGTTCTGTTAGTAGTATCAGAACTGCAAGGGCAAAAAGATTAAATTCTCCCCACCCTCCACAAAAGAAAACAGGAATAGCAACCAGTTCTCAGACTTCTACTTACCATGTAATTGGTGAAAGCTGGGTGTGGAATAGATTTACCCTACTATAGAGAAAAGGAGGGGAGAGATTTAGATCATTCTCTGGGTACACTCAAACTGTCTATCTGTCAAATATATAAGCATGAAATAAATTCTATGAGTCCAATAGCAAAGTCTTTGATGCATACATATAAGGAGACCTATATGTTTGTTGACTGTGGTATTATTTATAATTCTGAAAAACCTTAAAAGATCCTTAGTATCCTCTGTGAGAGTTAAAAACTTGATAAAGGCCGGGCGGTGGTGGCGCACGCCTTTAATCCCAGCACTTGGGAGGCAGAGGCAGGCGGATCTTTGTGAGTTAGAGACCAGCCTGGTCTACAAGAGCTAGTTCCAGGACAGGCTCCAAAACCACAGAGAAACCCTGTCTCGAAAAACTTAAAAAAAAAAAACTTGATAAAGTCATACAACAGACATTAGAGTGCAGAGACATAAGTGAATTGGAGCTATAACTAGCAGAAGATATGGGTTTTTAAAATGACATGTAAATTTAAAACAGCAAGGTGAGAAAGAACACAGAGAACAGATACTACTTACGAAAACTGAAATTAATGTGTACACAGAAGTCATCATTTGTTTAGGGAACTATGTGCAATAATTATTAACTAAGTAGAGGAAGGAAAGGTAAGAAAGGGGAATGAAAGACTAAGATTAAGTTTTGTTTAAAATATGTTTTAAACAAATTTATAGTAGTATATGGTTGCTGAATTATTTCCGTTAAAATTTTAGATGCGTAACAAAGTTAACAATTTGCCTTTATGCATACTATTTTAATCCAAAGCAAGTCCATTTGGACAGCACACAGTTGGTTTTTATGTGCTTACCTACTCTATGACTTTTGACTACAGGCATTAATCCCCTTAAATATAAAGCAGTTATTGATACATTAGGAAAGGATAACCAATGTAATTACTAAGCAAAAGAAAATAGGGATGACTTTACTTATATCTTCTTATAAAATATATTTTAAGTCAATAATTATCACAAGAGATACAGAAGAGAAATATATAATAAGATGGTCAGCATAATAAAAAATATATAGAAACTGCAAATATACATGGACACCTAGCATCAGAGTACCAAGCAAGACATTTACAGCAAATATTGGTAGAGCTAAAGGGAGAAACAGATAGCAATACAGTTATAGTAGGAGTGCTCAATACCTCACTTTTGCCAATGGAAATAACATACAGACTCCAGATGCTATTGCTCTGAAATATCTGATTTCATTGGATTATAGCAAAATATCAACAAAGTTGGAAACAGAAAGTGAGAACAGAAGCAAAATGTGTTTATTCACACTGCTAATTCTCATACTTTGAGTATAGCTTGCACTCCATTTTTAATGGGAAAAATTATATAGCTCACTTTGTCACATACTATAAATCACCATCTATTTCACAGATTTGATAGAAAGATGGGAGACAGTTCAGCTTCAAATCACAGTTTTATTTGCTTTAATGAAATAAAATGCCTGTGGAATTTAATGGAATATGCCTCATAAGAACCAATTTAACATTCATTCTAGTGGCCACATCTATCAAGCATCCATTTTCAATGAAGGTTGAAATTCTGTAAAATTTAATCACCAACTACAGGGAGAATAGCTCATTATGAAATGTACTACAACTTCCATTTGGAATCCATTTGTGTATTATTTAACTTGCCTAGTATAACTTCTAAGGATCCTTCACCTACTCTAAAGAGCACGTGTTCTGGTCAGTATGTCTCTGTTTCCTTCTATTGACATTGATAAACCAGACGAGCAAGTGTCTGGAACACTAACTATCTGCCAGGCACCATTACAGGTGGGAAGAGCTGATTAGGAACGAGCTCAGATACAGCTGCAGGTAATGTCATGTTTACAAGCTGGGAGTACATCATGTTTCAGCAGGGACAGAGAACTAAATACATATTTTTCTAACTTGTCATTCAGTCTCATTAATGCCCTCAATAAAACAGAAGAAAACTGGGAGGGTGGAGAGTCATGGCAGGGCTGTCAAATGGGTATTCCAGGAGAATCTCCATTGGGTGGCTAAGGGAACTAGGGAAGTGCGCCATGGGAAAAGAGAGAAGATCTCCGAAAAGAGACAGAGTACTGTTACCCCAAAGGAGAGCGTGTCAAGGTGTCAGAGAAGCCTTGGCTGGGCTGCTTGACTAAATGAAGCTGAGGTGGAGGGGATCGTGCCTCTAGGTGCAGCATAAATCTGTCATTGTGAACAGTTAGCTCCTTTTCTGCCAAAAAGAGATTTTGGAGCATTGTCTCACATCAATCACCTTCATGTCTTATATTGCATACTATTTTTTAGGCTGATATAAAAATATCATTAGTTAAGTCTGCCCTCCTGTAAAGATTATTAAGATTATAATTTGATGTCTTCATTACTGTGTTGAGGGGGACGTGGCAAAAGAAAATACTTGTGCAGCTGACCAGGCCCTCTTCCTCTCTCATAGGGAGCTTGCCTTTATACAAAGGAATTTACAGATATTTCTTCCCGGCTAAGGTCTTGGTGTGGCATGGGTATGAAGGGTTATAAGAATGAATTCAAGATTCCTTTAGTTTTTAACCTGGGACGACCCTATGGATGTTGCTGAAAACTTTTTCAATTCATATCTTGGGTTGCTCTAGGCATATGGTTAACTTCAGACAAAGGTAAGGTGTTTGAAATTATGTTGGAAAGTACAGATCTTGGGAGAGCAAGTCAATGTCACAGTGTTTACCATAGGTTTGTAGCTTTGGAAAATCCTTGCTCCACTCTTCCCTGGCCTTATCAACTACAATGTGTTACATCGCATCATTCTGAAATTCTTTCCCCATGTTATTTTCTACTGGAATGATCTGGCCATCCCGAGATGCCCCTGAATACATGAAATCGGACCTCTAATTTGGTGTTTTTGCTTCCACTCTTGAAGAGTTCACTACTGTATTCCAGCTTGAACAGCCCGAGAATCACTGGGCATTGCTTGCTCTAGGCTCTCTTACAACTGGTACTCTCCTGTCCCAGCCCTAAGTCAAATCCCTCTGTGGACGATGCACCTCTGATAGGTAACACCCTCCAGGAGTTTCACATCCCTTTGTGGCAATACTTATTTAGTGTTTATCTTCCTTAGGCTCTTTTCAAAGTGATCCTTTAAAGGCTTGTTTACTGTGACATCCATCATGGACCATTCTGGTGTTTTGCTACCAAGAATAATGATTAAACCAGAGTTAAATGATTTCCTCACTTTGGTTTCTGCATTAATGAAATGACCCATAATACATGACCAGTTGAGCACTGATTGAGGTCACTTAAGGCAAATTTATCTTTTCTAAATAGGGCTTTGTGGTTTAAACTGAAGTAATTGATTGGGCATCAATAATGAGCGATACATTGTAAGGATGTAAATATAAAACAAGTCTGTATTTTTCTACCATGCAGGTTTTTTTTTTTTGTATGTGTGACCATGACTCTTGCTCTATATTCAGGGAAGCATACAATGTCTTTTTAAAGTTGTCTTGCTGCATAGTTCTCCTAGTGCTCTCAGGTGCTACACATGCTACCAGGGTAGAAAAAGAATCATTAATCTTACCCAGCTATGAACCCTGTGAGCTTCAATAGCAACCACGTCTGGTAAGATATGCCAGCTGATGCAATAATAGCATGAATGCCATGGGTTTAACCATGGTTTAAGTCCTGTTCCACAAGATTAAATACAGACTTGGCACCATTATTGGGCTAGGAACTTGTGGCCACACAGCCCTAGGCCATAGGGGAGAGAGCCTACTATTATTTTTATAGTGAAAGGATATAATATTAAACAGACCTTTCACAACTTACTTTTAACATTTCGCAACCTTCCTCAGAGAAGCTTTTCTTTGCATAGAGGGCAGCCAACCCAGAGACCTACAAGTGATTAAAGACCTACAAGAAGAACCTGTAGCATGTTCAGCCCTAAATGTCTTTCACAGGTGTGCCATCTTTTTCTCGATTGTAGTTCATTCCAGATGTAGTCAAGCTGATAACCAATAATAACCATTACAACTTCCTAAGTAATCACAAGGGGGTATTAGTATTTCTTTAATACTTTTGTGTTTCCTTTCCCTATGGAGCACATGTTTGTGTGTTTGCATCTCTCTGTATGGAGTCAAAATAATCTCTACTATCTTCTGAAACTCTCTAGCTGTATGTTATTAATATAACATCAATAAATAATAATATTCAAGTTAAAATCTGAAATTTTAAGTTCTAATTTTGTATTACCGAATGTTTTATATTACCTGTTTCAAAATGATGAAATAAATAATGTAAAATCAAAGAGAAAGCATTGAAAGAACAAGGAGGAATTGGAACATGAGATGATAGGACTGTCAATGGAATGAAGATCGCAATAGATTTTGGAAGGACAAGAGTAGCTGTAGTTGACAAGTTTCTTTAACTGTCCTTTTGTTAGGTTGTGCCCAAAAGAGTCTTACTAAGCATTTCAGGCTGTCCTTAAACTCCCTATCCTTTTACTTAGGCCTTCCTAGTACTGGGATTATAGCTGTATGCCACCACGGCTGACTATACTTGTTGATCTGAGTGAGTTCAGACGTTAACACCGAAGTGTGTTCATACTGTATCCTGTGAAACTGACTCAGAGAGTAGAACTAAATGATGGAAAATGTAGGTCTGACAGACCTCTTCCTAAACAGCTCATAGAGCAGTGTTTCCTGACATCTTCTGTCACCCTTTAGTGCAGCTGTGGGATTGAGTCCCAGAATAAAGCCAGAGAGGATCCAAATAAACATAGGTTCCTGGTGGAAACACATCATATCATGGCATTTGGAGTTAAGGAAGAGATGCCTGAGACCCCTGTTGAGAAGAGCTGCAAGAAACATCCAACTACCAGTCCTCTTGTCACGCATATGGCTTTGCAATATTCCCCTACATTTTCGAAGTTGGGAAGGTCCAAGACTACCCAAACCTGATGCTGATGTCATCCATATATTCCTTCCATGACAAATAATTGGATGTCGACTACTTTCAGATATTTTAAGAAGAGTGGTAATTACCAGGAGAAAGAACTAGATGCCCAGCAGACTTCAGAGAGCATGAGAGTGACTTAGGAAAAGCCAAACAGTTTTCCACTTATTGAGTATTGCAGAGGTTGCTGTATTTGTGGTGACAGAAATTTTCTCTTTAAACAGACGAAATTTATTGTGCACATTTAAAGATATGCATCATTGATTTTGTAAACAGTATGTGTACATAGTAAAATGATTACTAGAGTAGAACTAATTGCCATTTCCATCATCTCATACTTGCTTATTTTCTTCCCTGTGGCAGGAGTAGATAAAAACTCAGTATTTAGCAAAATTTGGAATAATGTACTCTTATTAATTGTAATCTTCATGTTGTATATGTTATCTTTTAATTTTCAACTACCTTGTATTTGCTATTTTGTATCTCTTGATCTATATCTAGATTTCCCTTTCCCAACCCAAGACCAACCAATAAGCCTAGTTATTCTGTATATTTATATCATATATATTTATATAATATGTGATCTTTTTTAGATGATTTCACATGTAAATTGGATCATCAGGTATTTTTCTTTATGTGTTTTGCTTTACTTAGTATGATGTTTTTTAAGCCTTTCTAGTTGTGCTTGGAGAAGTTGTTGAAAATAAAGGTGAATCATCTTTATTACTAAAGCCTTAATGACAGACCTTTTATGTAATATACACATGAAGAAAAAGTTGGAGTAAGTCCTCATTGTGTTAGTAACTTCCCCATTCTTCTGATCAGAATACTTGTCTCGGGGTTTTAGAAGTTTTAGTCTTTTGTGGAAGGAATGGGGACTAAGGCAAGGCTGTTCAACATCATGGGGTATAGACGAAGACTGCCCATTTATTTTCTGGTCATTCAGACCCAAATAATCATGCAAAAACTATATTAATTACAACACTGTATGGCCAATAGCTTAGACATATTTCTAGCTAACTCTTATATCTTAAAACAATCCACTTCTATTCATCTGTAAATCACCTAGAGGTTGTGGCCTACCAGTAAGGTTCTGGCAGGCAGCTGGAGTATTTATTCTTTGGCAGCAACATGGTGTCTCTCTGACTACACCTACTTTCTCTCTATATCTCTGTTGCAATTTCCAGCCTGGCTATATTCTACTAAGCCATTGGCCTGAACAGCTTCTTTAATAACCAACTGTAATAAAACATATTTATAGCATATTCAGAGGAAAATTCCACATCATCTCCCTTTTTAAAGAGACAGAGTACAGATAGTTGTAGATTAAGAAAAATAAAGAAAAATAAGCCACGTAAAAATGGAAAATTCACAGAGAGTCTGGATTATGTACATTGTGTTTTCTTTAAAATTTTTGACTGTGCGCCACCATCACCCGGCCCCCACTCGGGAGGCAGAGGCAGGCGGATCTCTGTGAGTTCGAGACCAGCCTGGTCTACAGAGCGAGTTCCAGGACAGGCTCCAAAGCCACAGAGAAACCCTGTCTCGAAAAAAAAAAAAAAAAAAACAAAAAACAAAAAACAAAAAAAAAAATTTGACTGTGAAGGAGCTAAGTACAGAGAGACATTTCATTACATGGGCTGCCAACCTAAACCAGAATGGATATAAGGGTATTACGATTTCAAAATTTGGGTCTAAGAATATGATGCTTTGGAGAGGGTCTTCTTTTGTTTTCACAGAGGACCAGATCCTATGGATTGCATCTATCTCGATATGGTATGATAGACCACGACCTCCCGAAAAGTTCCTGTGAACACCCTCAAAAAATTACTTCACTCAACTGCCAACTGAGATAAACCTGGCACACAGGTTACATCCTAAATGATCTGATTACCAGCGCCCCCATTCAGCAGGAAGCAGTTGGGAGAGAAAAAACTGTGCCCATGTTCCCAAAATATTGTTGATAAATGTTCTTTTACGTTTAAAGGGGGAAATGATATAGGTATGAATAATTTGCATTGGTATGGATTTTAAGGTCAATTTTGTTATATGTATATGTATTTCTGATCTTTATTAAGGTATTGTGATTGTGTAGTTCATTTAAAAATGTAATGTATATAGGTTGTTAATGGACAATCATTAATAATAGTCAAGTTTGTAGTCATGTTAGTTAGATTTTCTAGATATATAGATATATATTTCAGTTAGATCGGCATTCTTCATATCTTTCAAAGACTATGGAATATGCTATATAATGTTTTAATAACTTAGGACTTTTCATGACAATGAGACACTCTGCTCCTGGCAGCACCAATCTACTTCAAGAGGAAGATGGGTATCGAAGAGGATCGTTATGGAGTTTGATAGCCATTTGGACAAGAAACTGCTCTTGCCTGGACTATTGCATAAACTGGAAACAGAGAACCCACAGAGAGAGGACTACTGAACTTGCGTAAAGGTGAGATGATCTTTCGGGGTTCCTGATTAATGAAGGAGTCTGCAAGACATTCTGCAGGACACAACAGATAGTGACTGAACTGACTTTGAATTTTCCTGCTTCATGGAAATGTCTGCTGGATACTATGGGCCTGAAGGCTGAAGATGGATGCCCCAACCATACAAAAGAACTTTGGGTGACTGTCCAGGCAGCGAGATGTCTCTGTCATTTCTAGAGTTTTCTTATTTCTTGTTTACTTAGGTAGTATTTGATGGAGTTGAAGAATGAATAGATAGTTATAGTTTTCCTTAGTTATGATAAAAGATAAAATAGATATAAATATTCTGACTGTAATTCTTGCTTGATAACTGTTTTGCTATATGTAATTTTGCTATGTTAAAGTTAAAGCCTTCCTTTTTTTGTTTAAACAGAAAAAGGGGAAGTGATGGGGGAGTGTCATATATCAATCTGTTGATTTCATTGGTTAAGCAATAAAGAAACTGCTTGGCCCTCATAGGTTAAAACATAGGTGGGTGGAGTAAACAGAACAGAATGATGGGAGAAAGAAGCTGAGTCAGGGAGTTGCCATGGTTCTCCCACTCCAGACAGAAGCAGGTTAAGATCATTCCTGGTAAGCCAGCTCGTGGGCTACACAGATTAATAGAAATGGGTTAGATCAATATGTAAAAGCTAGCCAATAAGAAACTGAAACTAATGGGTCAGGCAGTGTTAAAAAGAATACAGTTTCCGTGTAATTATTTTGGGTAAAGCTAGCCGGGTGACGGGACACAGCCCGCCGCTCCGTAATTCAACATCTAAATAAAAAGGAATGTTTTAACTTTAATATAGTAAAATTACATATAAGAAAACAGGTATCAGGCAAGAATTACAGTTATATTACTTTTTTGATTCTAAAGTTTCATATCTAATTTATATTTCACCATAACTAAGGAAAGCTATAATTATAACTATCTATTCTTCAACTCCATCAAAGACCAAAGAAGGATATAATATTACCTAAGTAGTAGGAAGTACATTGTAAGCAACTTCCAAAGTTCTAGAATGGAGAGAGACATCTCACTGCCTGGAGATTCACCCAAAGTTCTTCTGTAACATTAAGGCAACTATATTCAGTCTACAGGCCCTTAGTATCTAGCAGAATTATCCATGGGGCAGGAAATTTGAAAGACTGTTTCACTTCTATTGGCAGTTTGTCAGTCACTTTCTTCTGTATTCTGTGGAATGTCTGGCAGATTCTTTCATGAAGCAAGAACCTTGAAAAACTGTCTCACTTTTTTTTTTTCTTTTAAGACAGGGTTTCTCTGTAGCTTTGGAGCCTGTCCTGGAACTAGCTCTTGTCAACCAGGCTGACCTCGAACTCAGAGATCCACCTGCCTCTGCCTCCCGAGTGCTGGGATTAAAGGCGTGTGCCACCACCTCCAGGCAGGACTGTCTCACTTTTAAGCAAGTTCAGCAACCATTTTTCTGTGGGTCTTGCATGTCCAGTTCATACAGCATAACATAAAGCAGTCCAGACAAAAACAGTTTCTTGCCCAAATGGCTAACAAGCTCCACAAAGAGCCTTTTCAATGCCCATCATCCTCTTAAGTAGATTGGTGCTGCCAGGAGCAGATGAGTCTGATTGCCATGAAAAGGCCCAAGTTCTTAAAACATTTTAAATGTCATATTCGGTTAGCTTTTAAAAGGTTTGAAAAATATCTATCCATCCAAACTGTATCTCTGTATATCTAGAAGGCCTAATTAATGTGACTACAAGCTTGACTACTATAGATGACTATCTATTATCCTGTATTTAATTATACATTATATTTTTTAAATGAGATGCACAAACACAATACCTTAATCAAGATCAGGAATATGCATATAACAATATTGACTTTAATTATGTAGCAATAAACCAAGATCCATACCAATGCAAAGTATTCATCTCTATAGCATATCCTTGTTTAAATGTAAATAAACATTTATAAACAATCATTTAGGAAATTTGGATGTTGATCTCTAGACTACTTCCTGTTGATTGGGGATACTGTTAATCAGGTTTTTTATGAAGTATCCTGTGTGGTAGGTTTATCTCAGCCAACAGTCCTAACAGCTGTCACGGATGTTGGACCATCTGGGCCATTGCTTCAGGCGGTCTTTGTGATAAACCATATAAGTCTGAAAGGAATCCACAGATTCTCATCTTCTGTGGAAACAAAAACAGAAGTTCTTTTCCAAAGCAACATAGCCTTGGACTCAAATTTGAAGTCAAGATACCTTTAAAATATATATGTTGGTTTAGCTTAGTAGTCTGTGCAGTGAAATGTCTCTCTGTACTTAGCTCATTCACAGTCAAAAAATTCAAGGAAAACATAATAATATAAATAATACAGACTCTCTGTGTATTTTTCATCGTTCTATGGCTCATTTTTCTTTACTCCTTTAATCTATGACTGTCTGTACTTTGTCGCTTTAAAGATTTTATTTTATTCTTTAAAACTATTTATTTCTTTTTATAACTATCTATACTCTTTTCCTTGGCTCTCTCAAGCCTATGTACATTTTTTTTAAAACACACTGTTACCTATTCAGTGGTTTATTTCTATCTGACTCTGTCTTTATTGTATATCTGTAATCATTTTCTGAATTTTCTAACCAGGGGCACTTTTCAAATAGTAAACAGCTTGGTCACAACAGCCCTGGATGCTGGTTCCACCTCTGTTAGCCTTTCACTATGGTGGAGGTAGTTCACTGACAGATCTGAGACCACTGGGTGGGAGCTGTCCTTATCACCTCAACTCTGGGAAGCAGTTTGCCCATGCTGCCACTAAGTAACTTGCTACACACTGCTCTCAAACCCTATTCAAGTGCTCAGCCTCCTAAAAGAGCCAGAGCTGTTCATGCAGCTAGCACAAGCCAGAGCTGTTTGTGCAACTAGCACAAACCAGAAAGCTTTCTATTTATTTATTTATTTATTTATTTATTTATTTGAGACATCGTTTCTTTGTAGCTTTGGAGCATTGAGCCTGTCCTGGAACTAGCTCTTGCAACCCAGGCTGGCCTTGAACTCACAGAGATCCTCATGCCTCTGTTTCTCAAGTGCTGGGATTAAAGGCATACACTACCACCACCCAGCCCAGGAAGCCTTCTTAAAGGAGCCACACAGTTTTTGTTGCTACTGCTGAGTCAAGAAACCTTTTTTTTTTTTTTAAATTCATGCTTCTGCAAGCTTCTAGCAAACAGAGCCCACCTGAGAAAATTCTGTTACCATGAAGCTGTGCCTAACTCTTATTTTGTTGGTTTTATTTTTGTGTGTGTGTATGTGTGTGTGTGTGTCTAGAATTCCTTCTCAAGCTCTCTCAAGTTTTATGTGGATATAGTTGGCCCACATTGGTGTGCTGTTTTGTAGATGGAGACTACACACATTTGTTTTCTGGTTTTTCAGACTGAAATAATTACACAAAATTATAAATTACAACGCTGTTTGTCCAATAGCTTATTCATATTTCTAGCTAACTCTTATATCTTAGATTAACCTATTTCTATTAATATGTGAATCACCTTGAGGTTGTGGCCTACCGGTATGGTTTTGACTGGTGACTGGCATCTTTCTCCTTCGGCAGCTACATGATGTCTCCCTGACTCCACCTACTTTCTCTCTTTATTTCTGTTCTAATTTCCAACCTGGCATTACGCTACTAAGCTATTGGCCTAAACAGCTTCTTTAAAGACCAATGGTAACAAACATATTCATTGCATAATTAGGAGAATCCCACATCAATAGGGGACTAGCAAGCCCAGACAGGATGACAAAACCAGGGGCAGGATAAGTGCTTCATAGGCCTGGTGCTAGTACCCTACTCCTCCTAATGGAGGCCACAGCCTCTCAAAATAGCATCAGCAACCAGGAAATTAGTGTTTGACAAACAACACTTGTCAGTGGCCAAGGTAAGAGACATAGGCAGAGTATCTACCCTACAACATAACATGGTTTTTCTTCAGTTCACAGGGATCAGTATAGTAGAGAGGTCACATGTTAACATCTAATTAATTCAGGAAGCTTGGAATTACAACAAACACATGTATGTTTTAGTCTACAATCTTATGAAACTAAAAAATCTATACATACTTGAAAATTAAATAACACACTTCTTGTCAGCTAGTGGGTAAATTAAGAAATCAATAGGGGGAGTTAGAAAACATCTTATACAGGAGTTGGGTGTGTAGCAAACTGGCAGAGTGTGTGCTTAGATTCTGTGAGCTCTTGGATGTAAAAGGCCCCAGGAAATAAGATATAACAAAACAAAACAAAAACAAATAAGTAAGCAGATTCAATATAGTTCTTCATACAAAGCCATGCTACAATTTAAATTGTATTTCTTACACTAACAATGACTTACCCCAAAGGCAATTAAAATAGTAATCTAATATTGATAGCAAAAAGTAATAAAACTAATAAAAATAAACAAAGTAGTCAGTGAAGCCCTGTAAATTATGGTTTCTTCACCCTTTTCCACATCGAATCCTATTGTTTTTCAGGGATCTAGGTATATAAAATTATGTATACAAATCAGATATTTACTGAAAAAAGATCATTGAAAATTTTCTTGGTGCAGATAATTTTGCCACTTATTAAGGATGATGCGCAGGCTTATTTTTCATAAAAGAGTTAAATATTCCTTGAAATGTGATATTGTGGGACATAGAAAATCTTCAGAAGTTTAAAGAGCTAATTGATTTTTTTATTTAGTAATTATCAAGCTGAGACTGTCTCTTGCCATAAATATATAGTTCAAATTTCAGAAATAATATTTGAGACAATTCCATTGTTGTTATAAGTTCTGTTCTAACCCAAACCAAATAAATTAATTGAAGAATTTGCATGAAACTTAGAAACCAAAGTAGCAAATTTAAAATATAATATTATAATATAATACAATCTAAAGATATACTAATTTGATATTTATTAATGGTGGTAGGAATATATTAAAACATTTCCATCATTAAGCCATCATGTTTCTATAGCTGTAGAACATGTTGTATGTACAATGAAAACCCTACAATTTATAACATATGTTAATCTTAAATCTAAATTGGTGTGTAAGGCAGCATGGCTAAGTTGTGTTTTGTATTATTTAGATGAAATACAAAACTAAATTGTGCAGTTTGTTTTAAACAAAGGACCATAAATAAACAATACTTAGGAACAAATAAGAAAGCTAGGTGTGTTGTACTCCTTGAACTCAGAAAATACTTAAAAGCTTCAGTAGTTAAAATGTTATATCAGTACAAATAGACATGTAGTCCAGGCACAGAAAGAAAGAACCCAAAACAAGTCTTCTGATTATAGTAAGGATCTGACAGAGTACCCAGAAAGCAAAACGTTGAGCACGATCTCAGCAAGCATTGAAAACGCTGCACACCCCATGCAAAAGAGTAAAGTTGGAGGCTCTTCCCACACCACACAAATATCAACTAAATTTAATGTCCTAAACGTATCACTGGGGTCTCCCAAAAGCCTAAAATTCTAGGCACTTGTGCAAAATAAGGTTTCTCAAAGAAAGAAGGGCACAAATTTCTGATATTTTTTCAGTGATTTGGCAATCTTTGCACTAAAAGACAAACAGTAAAAATAGGTGTCAACATACAGGTTTCTACAATGGGAAGAAAGCATGCAAAGTGAGAAGGCAAATGTATATGAGAGAACATTTGAGAGCTGTAGCTATTAAGGGGAGATTATCCCAGATACACAAGAGATTCCTGTAAATTCATAGAAAAAAAAACGATGTGAGAATTCTATTTAAAAAGTTGTCAGAGGAATTTAGAATAGACATTTTCTTCCCAAAGATGGACAGATGGCTACAGTGCTATGAATACATGCTCAGTATCATTAATTGCTGGGGAAATGTCGAACAAAGCACTGTGTTTGTGACTTGTATCATCAGTAGCAGACACTGTCCATTACCAGGCAGAGGGGAGTATTCATGAGGATGTGGGAAACCAGAATTCTTGTACTCTTTACGAAGTCACCCCAAATAATATTTTCTGTACTGATAATTTCATAATGTTGATTTTGTGAACACTAAAATAAAAACAAAACCTCATACAAAATTCTAACCGTGGGTTTCAGATTATTTGTAATAAATAAAATCAGTATCATGATCAAGTCCGTTTATTCAGAGGAACACAAGATTATTTAAACACTTAAAATCAATAAATGTGTTTTATTTCATTAATAAAATATGATGGAAGGTATATACTACCACCTCAGTACAGTCAGACAAGTAGCTTGTAAAATTTGTCCATTATATGCTGTGATAAAATACTATCATTATGATAATCTTTAATGAACTAGAATGGCAAGAAGCTTTCTTATTCTGAACTTGATGGTTAGAAATGGAAGTAGATCTCTGCACTCAGAAAAGGTTCAGAGAACATCTAATACCACCGTGTATCTCCAGATTTGTAAAGCAGGCACTATTCATACAACAAAGCAGAGAGAAAGATATTAGCAAGCAAATAAGTATTGTTCAAGTTAGAAAAGAAGAAATAAAACTGCACTGTAGAGACAGTGGATTGTTTGGTTTGAGTAGAAAAGTACAAAGAATCTTCAGAGTTGACGTTAGTTGTCCCTGGATGTAATAAGATCACCACTAAATTCATCCACCAAATACATCAGCAACAAATGTCCAGAAAAGTAAGGTATGTGTGACAGTTTCAAAGCCGACAGGTACCTAGACCATTTTTTTTTTAATTCTAGAAGCATAATGATTATGACAGCCTTGATTTTCAACATTTAGCGACAAATATTTCCATCTCATGTGCTCTTTACTAATTTTCAATCTTCCCATAGGAAGATGGGTGTCCACTCCTTGGATGTTAGGCAGGAATATACCATGTCAAGAGAGTACAGCAGAAACAATATATTGTAAACTCAGAGGTAAGGCTGTAGGATACAAGGACTAAGCTCACTCTTGGTGCACTTTACTCTTGAGAGTTTTCCTCAGGGAGCTTTTTCATGAGTTACTTTCAAAAGTACAAAAGGGAAGCTAGAAAAATATTGTTGCCTATTTGAAGAAAGTCTTTTTATTTTGAACTTCTATCTACCTCTCTGTCTTTATAAAAGTCTCTCTATCTATCTATCTATCTATCTATCTATCTATCTATCTATCATCTATCTATCTATCTATCTATCTATCTATCTATCTATCTTCTATCATCTATCTATCATCTATCTATCTATCTATCTATCTATCTATCTATCTATCTAATCTCTGTCTGTCTTTCTATCTATCTAATCTCTGTTTATCTATCTATCTATCTATCTATCTATCTATCTATCTATCTATCATCTATCTGCTATATGAAGAGTGGATTCTGATTGTTTTTAATAATAAAAACCTCAGAGTCAGCTACCTCAGTGAAAGCTGAAAGATCAGAGAAGAAGAGCGGCCAGTCACTAGAGTTCTTACCTTTACCAAGGTTCATACCAAAGGGGTGATCCTGTCCTCAGACCGCATCCTCAGATCATGTCCTCAGACTCACTGCTCAGACTGCAACCTCAGGTTGACTATTGCTCAGACTGCAGCTCCCTCGGACTGTACTGAGCTCCTGGATCCTCCTGTCATATATTCCTCTCTCTGCTCAGCCATATCCCTTCTGTCTCCACCTCCCTAGTGCTGGGATTAAAGTCATAGGATCCCAAGAGCTTATCACTGTTGTGTGATGCCTTTTAGACTGGATTAATTTTGTGTAGCCCAGGGTAGCCTTGAACTAACAAAGATCCATATGCCTCTCTCCCAGGTCCTGGGATAAAGCTGTGTGCCATCACTGATTGATCTCTAGTGAATTAGCTGTGCACTCTGATCTCAAGGTAAGTTTTATTTGTGAAAACACAAAGTAGCACCACATCTATCTATCTATCTATCTATCTATCTATCTATCCATCTATTTATCTCTCTCCCCCCCCTCTTTGATGTTGCATCTCTACATGTATAAAAATATATCTCCTAAACTAAGAATTAATAAAATTTCTTATGTCAGAACCGATGAACAGGAAAAGTTAAATGGAGTCAGAGAAGGGAGGGCAGTGTAGAGAAAGGAATATATAGAGGGATCACTAGCTCTAAAGGCCTTTTAAAAAGTCACGTGGAAACCTACTACTGTAGAAGCTTCCTTAAACATATACATATATAAAAATAATTGAAATGAAGTTACCCTATAACAGCACAACAACACCCCCTACCAGTTACCATAGGCTAGCAAAAATCCCTGTACTAGGAATAGGGTATCGCTCTTCAAGCTGTTGGCCAGCGCAATTCCAAAGATGCCCAAATTGTAAAGGCTGTTGTAGTGTTCTTCATTTTCCTCTAGAACTTGACTATAAGACCTTACTACTGAAGACACTACTTATGTAAATCATAACTGTGGAGAAATCAAGTGGTTGCTGACCTTGTAGCATCAGTTTTACTAACTAACTTCTGTAGTGTTGAAAGGGACTATGGATGTTACTGTAGGAGAAAGATAACCAATGACACCAGACTGTGAACTCGTCAAACCACAATAATGACTATTTTGGCAAGGTATGCACATTGGCTCAATAGAACACAAATGTTATGGAAGTAACCAACCACTTTCTGATTAGATTTGAGGCCAACTCCACCTGGTATAACCTATACCTGGCACTGTAAATGAGGTCAAGAACTTATAGATAGGTGGATTACAGGCCTTAGGAGGGAACCTACTATTAATATTCTACTAAACGAGTATTGTTAAAATTACTTTTAATGACCTATCTCTCACCCCTCATCAGAGACATATCTTCTTACAGAAGAAGGCAGGTAACACAGAAACCTACAACTGTTCAATGTGAAGAGAATAAGAGATTTCAGAGTGGTAGGCTTAAATCTGATGTCAATATTATACCTTTGAAGATTTGGGGATTATCGCAGAAGAGAAAACAGAAAGACCATAAGAGCCACAGATGGTAGATGACTTCAAGGAAATTTTTCTGGATGCAGCAGAATCGTTGCACATCTAAATTCACAGCAGCAGTGACAGCATACAGAAGACCTGCCAAGCTCAAGTTAGACAAAAATCCAAGCATGAGTCAGAGAGGTGGTGGGCACAAAGTCCCATCCCTAGTGGAGGAACTATTAACAATTATTATCTTCTGGGACAGGAAGAATCAATTGTATTTGATGGTGTACTACCTGACATACCATCACACTTCAATAGCATCCTCCCAACCAAAGAGCAGATAGACAGAACAAACTGGACTTGGTAGGTGTGAGGAGATGTTATGAAGTTGGATAGTACAGGAAAGTGGAGTGGATCTGAGAGGAGTTGGGGGTGGAGGTGGATATTATAAAAAAAGTATGTTTATTAATTAAAAAATAATAGAAATTGTATCTAAAAATACCCTAATTGATAACTGAATAATAGAGAAGAATAAGAAGAGGTTGACTAGTGTTCCACATGTAGAATTCATTTTCTAATGTCTCCTATTGAGGTTAGAGACATGGCTTAGTAGTTAAGAGAACATACTGCCCTTCCAGAGGACTTCATCTCTGCTCCCAACACCGATACTGAGCAGCTGACAATTAATTGCTTATAACTCCAGCACCAGGGTCATTTTATGTCCCAGCCTCTTCTGGCATCAGTGCTCACATACATGGATATACATTCGTAAACATAATTAAAAATAAAAAGTATTATTAAAAATTTTATACTGAAGATCACATTTTGGCACCATTACAAAATACTCCTAGTTTTGCCTGGTGATATAGATTGCAAAATTAGTGATACTTTGTCGCTCATTCTGAGAGGAGGTGGGGACAATATATGATAAGAAATTAACCTGTAAGCTCCTCCTGCCCAAGACCAGGTAACTTCCTGGTTTTGGTTCTTGAAGAATAACAAAGCCTTCTGGAAAAATACAGTAGATGAATGGTTTTGTCTACAGAAGCCCCAACAATGCGTGCCTTGGAGCTACTTGACTGGAATTTCCAGGGAGTAGTCCTGACAGAAGTATGTCCTGGTTAGTACTTAATTAAAAGCTTGCTTCAAATTTGGCTCAAATGGTGGAATTGATTTTCTCTGGATAATCTCAGGTTTAACTTAGAGTCCTCAGGAAGATAATTCCATACCAAATACTCAAGTTAGGTTCTTCACTCAAGCTCAGGACACTCCCCTACTCCAACCCACTCCTGCACTCCCATACCTAATGAGGGTGCACAGATCTCATCAGGTCCTCCATGTTCTTAGATGAAGTACCCCATAACCAGAATTCCAAAACCAGGCAGGAAATTGTCATAAGAAGCTAGCTTTAAATAAATAAAATTTTCAGGATTAACAATACGGTCAGTGTTATGAATGACTTTGGGGAAGATTTTATGCAAAAGGCTTGGTAAGGGTTTACAAATTCAGGATTATCCCCATCTTTCTGCTTTCAAAGCATGAAGCTTCTGTGCGAAGAACTCTGGAAAGGCTTGCAGAATAAGAAGGCTCTGGCCTTCAAGGGTCAGAAGAATGTAAGACTAGCTAGATGCTCCTGCTTAAAGATCAGCTTATTCTTTCTTGCCACAAACTCCCAAGTAATCCTGGGTGAGGCAAGTTAAAGATTCAAATGAACTGCCCAGCTGCCCCACAAAATTATTGATGAAGTTTGTAATCAGAGTTGAATATTTTTGAAGTGTTTGTTTTATGGTAAAAACTAACAAGTGTCTTGATTAATGACGTTCCTGGTTTGATTTCTATAAATTTTTCTGAAACCATTACCACGTTGCGACATAAAATTTGGAATAACCTAAATTTGTGTTCCCAGACCATGATCACTAGTGTTTGTCTCCGGAATAAACTATCTCATATCTGAAAAAAAAAGAACTAACATATTTCTGTAAGATAGCGGCATTTTGTCTATTTATATATCATAGAAAGTAGCTCATTATAAAATAGATTAGATCCCTGACAAATGACTGGAAAATACTTATCAAAAGTATATCTTTAAATAGATGGCAAACTTTTCAGGACACACATTTGTTTGACTTTCTTTATTGTTCCATGTTTGGTGACCAAAAAAAACTCATGGAAAATACTTGCAACTATTCAAGTTTTTATGAATATACCTAGAAATTTACGATTTTATATCAAATCTGCCATGAGAGTCTACTAAAACTTAAAAAAATTCTCAGGTAATTGACATGGGATTTGAAGCTTCATTAACTATGAATTCACAATAAACTAGAATATTTAGGTATCTGACTAACAGAGACAGACTTGTTGAGCAACTTTCAAGTCAGTCAATGGATATTTCCAAGAATTTTCCCATAAGTATATTGTTTTAGGAATTGATGAAAAGCCTCTTAAAAGTCTTAGATGATGCCTTATCTAAATATTTTAAATGTTTATCCTTTGTAGAAAATATTTTAATGATATTCCTTTGTAGGAAAAAATAATAATCTAGATTAAATAAAGTTTTGTCTTTTTGTTTTTTTAAGTCTGGATTTTGATTGAAGATGTAAAATAAATGCCAGAGATGACCTGAGTTATATACCAGTATTACCAAAAAAGAATATATATATATATATATATATATATATATATATATATATGTCTGTAACAATCAGTTTAGGAATAAAATATTTTATGACTATGACACTGGAGAGATGGTTCAGTAGTTAAGAGCACTTGCTACTCTTTCAGAGGATCTAAGTTCAATTCCTACAACCCATAACCATCTGTAATGCCAGCTTCTGGACACACCATCTTTTTCTTGTCTCTCTCACCACTGGACATGCATATGGTACACAGATATACATGTAGTCAAAACCCCTAATATACATAAAATAAAATAACAAAATTAATATCAACTTATCAAAAGAATTTGATGAGAATAAAGCAGATTTGAACAAATAGTATTTGAACAACTAATTGTTTATAATAAAATATTGAATTCTACTCTCCTCAAACATGAGAAGCCCGTTCAAAATAGAATGTAGATTTAAATAAAAGAGCTAAAACTTGTATTTTAGACAACATAGAAAAAGAAAATGAAATGATGAAAGTCTTCGTAATTATGGATTAAGCAAAGTGGTTTTAGGTGTAACACCAAAAAGTAAAGAGGCATATGTCTTATTTAGGCCTTTTTATTGTTGTGAAGGGACACCATGGCCATGTCAACTCTTATAAAGTAAAACATTTAGTTGTTGTAACTAGCTTACAGTTTCAGAGGCTCAGCCTACTATCATCATCGTGGGAAGCATGGCAGCATGAAGAAATATGTGGTGGTGCAGTAGTAGCTGAGAGTTTTATGTCTTTCAGGCAACAGGAAGTTGACCAAGACACTGGGCAGTATTCAGAGCATGGGAAACCTCAAAGCCTGCCCACACAGAGCATGCTTCCTCCAAAAAGCCTATACCCACTCAAACAAAGCCACACCTCATAATAGTGCCACTCCTTATGAGAGTATGGGGGCCAATCACATTCAATCTACCTCAACATGTTAGGTTTCATCAAAATTAAACACATGGTATTTTGTCCCAAAGAACCCATCAAGAAATTGATAGGATAACCTTCAGAATTGAAAACTCATTTGAAATTGCAAATTTAAGACTGTACTATCCAGAATGCATAAAAATTTTTTTCTTCACAAACAAAAAAAAAGACAACCTAATTAAAACAGGCAGAACACCCCAAGAGATATTTCTCCAATTAAAATGCAACTAGTCAATAAACTCATGAAAAGAAGCTCAACATCATAAGCCACCAAAGAAATGCAAATCAAAATTCACAGTGAGATAATTCATGCTCACTAGGGTGGCTTTAATAAAACCAGTAAGCAAGTGAACACGCAGGAAGTGTGAGTGTTTGTAGGGTGTTGAGTGATTTTAATCTTCAGGTATTGCTGTGGGGAAGGCAAAATGACACCTCAGCTTTGAAAACAATGCAGCAGTTACTGAAATGGTTAAGCAAAGAATTAACGTATGATCCTGCAACTGTACTCTCAGAAGTGTACCCCCCAAAAATGAAAGCATACCAAGACAAAATCATGTATGTCCTACTCCCCGTAGCATCATTCCTAATAGCAAATAAACAGAAACCACCAAGATGTCCATATTAATGAATAGATAAATAAAATATACATATAATATAATGTTGTTTTTCCATAAGAAATAAGAACTTATCCAAGAAGTAAACAGATAAATTTGAAAAACTATTACATAAAGAATCCAATATAAATGGCTGCATATCCCTGTCCAGCTGCAGCACTTGGGATTGCAGGCCCTTCACCTAGCCTGGGCAGCACAGTAGAGCTGACCCTGTTGGTAGGGGTGCAGGTGAGAGGGCCCTGAGGTGGTGAGAGGGGAAGAGATGGCCCCACTCTCCTCTGCCATGTGGTGGCAAGAGCAAGGAAGATGCTCCCCTCTTGCCACCTGTGGCAGGTGGGAGAGTTCTCTCACCCCTTACCAACTGCAGCACCTGGAAAAGCAGGCCCTGCACCTCTTCTGGGAGCGTAGTACTGCTGAGTCTGTTTGGATGTGGGGACATGGGTGAACTGGTCTGAGATATAAGCATGGGAGATCTGGTCCTGCCTCTTAGCTGCCAGACAGTGGCATTGGAGAGTGAGAGATGTCCTTCCACCCAACCCCACTGCCTATGGCAGGTAGGAAAGTTGGTCCTCCCCCCCATCAGCTAAAGCACTTGGAACAGTGGCTCTTGGACCTCCCTTAGGCAAACAACACAGTAGATCTGGCCCTGGTGATGTAATTGTCCATAAGCCAGCCTCAAGGATATGAAGGCAGAAGAACTGGCTCCACCCCTTGCTCCCTGATGCATAGTGTGACCTAGCAGAGAGAATGCTGATGAGCTTACCCTGGTAGTGAGAATGGGGGAGAGTTGACCAACCCTGAAACCACCCAGGCCCATGAACAGGTCTATGAGTTGGTCCACCCCATCAATCATATGCTGGAGCAAGTGAAGGGGCTGGTTCTGCAGATTCAAAGCTGCAGGATTTCCATGACAGAGCAATAACAGGATATCCAAAAGAAGTCTCATTGAGGGCCTAGCGTCAATAGTGTAGCAGAGGCCTCAAACCAGATCCATGACTCTTTGCAATGAACACTTGCAAATAAAGATGTATGGACTAAATGATATATACTGCGAGACTCTGTGTTATACTGCAGCTTTCACAATGAGATTTTTCTTTCTTTTTTCTTAATTTCTATCTTAAATTTTATTTTCGTTTATTTTAGTGAACTAGGCTGCAAGGGTAGAGAGCAGATTTGAAGGGATGGGGAGATGAATGGGATCAGGATGGATAATGTGGAAGCCAGAAAGAATCCATAAAATGTTTTTTTAAAAAAGAAAGATGTGGTGCTATTGGTTAATGCTCTTGCCCACTGTAAAGATTTGCCACTCATATGGGTTTAATAAAACACTGACTGGTCAGTAGCCAGGCAGGATGTATAGGGGTAACCAGACTAGGAGAATTCTGGGAAGAGGAAAGGCAAAGATGAAGTGATCATCGAGAAGCAGAGGGAGCAAGATGAGAATGCCTTACTGAGAAAAGGTACCAAGCCACATGGCTAAACATAGATAAGAATTGTCAGTTAATGTAAGTTGTAAGATGTAGTTAGTAATAAGCCTGAACAATAGGCCAAAAGTTTATAATTAATATAAGACTCTGTGTGTTTATGTGTGACTGAATGACTGTGGGACCGGGTGGGACAGAAACTTCCATCTACAAAGTGGACACAAATTGTATGATTTTTTTTATAAGAAATGTCCAGAGTAGGCAAATCCATATGGCTGAAAAGGTAGTAGTTTTAAGGAGCTGCTGGGAGAAAAAATGGGGAGGAAGTAGTAATGACTGTGGCATTCCTTTTTGGGGTGAAGAAAATACTTTAAGATAAAATTGTGGTAAAGTTTGCAGAGTTATGATTTCAAATGAGTGAATGCTAAAGCATGTGAAATATTTTAAAATATACATCGGTTGATTTACCTGATCTTGTCAAATAAAAGTAGATTTGTGGATTTATGTGTTTAGATACAGTAAAAGAATTTTTATTTTTGAATCATCAAGAGCTAGGGTTATTAATTTCAAATCTGCTAACTCAGGATACATGTTATAAATACTAGGAGAAAAAATATTTGGTATGCATATCTTGGTTGAAAAAATTAACATTCTGTACAAAGTCTAACTCGCTATATATTCCATATCTGGATGGCACAAACTATTGTTTTGCAGAAGCACCAAAATAAGTTATGCAAATTTTCAAAATATCAAATATAAGTATAAATCAAATAAAATTGTTTTTTAAAGTTATTTTCCCCATATATTCATGTGAAAAGCACATGCTAATATTTCATCTTTGTTTTTCACTCTGCTTGCCAATGAAACAGACAAGGTGTGATATTTTAATCATCTGTGCTGCTTTAACATTCTAACAACAATTTTCCCCACTAAGCTCTAAACAGAGTCATTTTTCAAACAGATGCTATGAGAAGGAGTGAGAGAAACTTTTATCTTGTTTTGCATAGGAGACTCATCAGATGAATTGATAAATACTTAAAATAGTTTGTAGGAAGGAAGTAAAATGTGAGTTGTAAGGAGAGATAGTTGAGATATAGTGACACATTCTTTTTAAGGCAAAATAAGATTGATCTTTAAAACATAGCCAGTGACCTAACTGAGCTCAAATTATTCTTTGCAATTAACTCCTAATTTATGTTTGTTAATTTTTCTCCCTCTTACACTATAAGCATCTCTAAGCCAAATGAGGAAGAGCAGGTATCCACACAGCAATTCAAGAAATTAGTTTCTGATGTCCCACATATAAACCCAAGTTTAAAGCAAACTATAATATATTTTATGAAGGTCTTTATTTTTTTTAATTTATTTATTTATTAAAGATTTCTGCCTCCTCCCCACCCCTGCCTCCATTTCCCTCCCCCTCCCCCGATCAAGTCCCCCTCCCTCATCAGCTCGAGGAGCAATCAGGGTTCCCTGACCTGTGGGAAGTCCAAGGACCACCCACCTCCATCCAGGTCTAGTAAGGTGAGCATCCAAACTGCCTAGGCTCCCACAAAGCCAGTACGTGCAGTAGGATCAAAAACCCATTGCCATTGTTCATGAGTTCTCAGTAGTCCTCATTGTCCGCTATGTTCAGCAATTAGAAGGGAGCTTCAGGCTTCAAATAAAAGGACAAGGAGAAGCTAGTTATGCCATTTTGACTTGATCAGTGAATGAACTGTCCATATGTTGAAACAGGGGTCTACCCAGATAAAATGAACAATTTTTACATGCTAATATAAGGTAAACTGCATTAAAACTTAAAAATAAGATTGTGAGCCGGGCGGTGGTGGCACATGCCTTTAATCCCAGCACTCAGGAGGCAGAGGCAGGCGGATCTGTGTGAGTTCGAGACCAGCCTGGTCTACAAGAGCTAGTTCCAGGACAGGCTCCAAAACCACAGAGAAACCCTGTCTCGAAAAACAAAAAACAAAAAACAAAAACAAAAAACAAACAAACAAACAAAAAATAAGATTGTGAATAAAATGGTAACAAACTAGCTTCTTACTCAAAGAATGAGGAACAGAATGTTTAATGTCAGTAAATCAACCATTTAAATCCTATGGTAGATGAACATTCTTATGGAATTTTCATAGCATCAGGGACAGGACTGTATTATTATGCCCTGACATAGATGGAGAAATGGAGCTTTATACAGATTAAATAGAGCATTTCTATAAAATTGAATATGCAAGACCAAAATCCAAGTTATCCATTGACTCATTACTGAATAATTGCCTAGTAGCCTTGTGTCTACTATGATTAACTGTGCTAGAGATTGACCTATATGTAGTAGTTGACAGGAATGGCTATGGACACATAAGAAATTAGTGCAGTAATAAGAAAATATAAAATTCCCAGGGGCCGCAGGGGACTTTAGGCATACTCTGAACAAATTTAGTAATTTGGGAAAGTGTCACTCACTGTCTTTTCAATGTTTGCAGAGTCCTTGTCTCATTCATAATGGAACTCAGTGTTAACTTCTAACATTTATTCTCCCAAATTCTATTCTGTTCATGCTCTGTAGTCATGGTCAGCCTGTTGTATTTTTTTTTCTGTTGTTTCTGTTAAGAGAAACACCTTTCTCATGAGTAAATTTCAAATGTTTAAGATAGCTTAACTCATCCATAAGTTTTTTAACCAGTTTTGATAAACTGTGTAATATGTTAGTGTTATCCATGTGTGTTTTAACTCATGCATCTCCACATTGTGACAGCATGCTGGTGCAAGCCAACTTGGGCCTATTTCAAACTATATCGAATAGACCTCACCAGTGAAGCTGTTTTCTTCAGCCTAACTTCAGTACCAAAATCCTTACTCTGATATCGAGGTAGGAAACCAATTTTTAGGATTCCGTTGCAACTAATAAGAAAAACAACAACTAAAAAAAAATGGAGCTTAGTTATCATTAGCATATTTCAAGCATAATGTGTGACATCTATCTTCAGAGCTCCTGGAAACTAATACTTGGAGAGACACTGTCCCACTGGCAAGGAGTGGAGCCTAGTCAAAGGATGCAGTGTGAGGGTCAGGTGAATAGAAAAAGACACTAAGAGCAACATTTTCCTCATGTACCTGACCCAGCAAAGACCTTTGCTTTTGGTGTTAGAGACCATGTGCTTTGAATTCTGTGAATTGTTTCCAAACCATTTTGTAAAATCTTAGGTTGTTTAGACCCTTCACTACTTTGGTTATTTGTATGACTTTCCCGATGAAGACAATATAAAAAAATAGATGCATCCTATGATGTCTATATGGTGAATAAAATGTAAATAGCAGGACATTTTAATGGAAGATGGGATTGGTGACACATTTTGCAACATAGGCTTTGAAGATCTTGATGGCAATACGAAAGATTTTAGAATTCATTTTATATAAAGGCATATTCTATTTTTAGAGAAGAAAGAGACATGGTACAACCTGTTTTGTTCTCAAAATAAAAATCTCTAGATGCCAGGAGAGAGTTCTGATGAAGGGAAAGATGCTGGAAGTAGGGAAAGAAGTCACTCACTGCATGATGAAGCATGTGAATAGAAAAGATGAAACTGGTCTGCAATAGTTCAAGGGAGAAATAATATAAATGCTGATACACATTGAAGAATTTCACAACTGATTGGCCAAGGGAATCATTAAAATGTGTTCCCCTGCATCAGAATTGTTTTAAAAATTTCTTTGTTTTCTTTGTATTTCATCCGAGTACACACTTGTGTTCTATAAATTTCAGCTTATTTGTATTTAAGGAAGTTGTTGAACATATTCTCAGGTTCTCCATGGAATTACTTTTCAGGATATTTTTGTTAAAAGGGATTTAGATTTTGCATAGTACCCTGACCTAAGTTACTACATGCTGTGGAAAATAGTGTGCTCTTTTTCCAGACTGTGTTTTGTCTTGCGAGATTCCATTTTAAATGCATCTTTTGGTCCCATTTGGGCCTGGAGCATGACTATGCACTTGGGTGGATTTGTGAAGGGCACTGCTTGTCCAGCACAACCCATATGGCGTAGACTGATAAATGCCCTGGTGTAGAAAGAACCACATCCTAAAAGTTTGTCAGAGTGAACTGAGACTGTGGGGACACATAGGAGTATTGAAATCATATCAGAAAAAATAGACCCAAGCCTTATTGGATATACCATAACAAAAAAAGATAAATTCATTTGGACCCCCTAAAGAGGTCAATCTATACATTACTACTTTGAAAACACCACCTACCTGTCCAGGTGTGTTTTTCAAGGACATGCAGTTGAAGAACTTCTGAATATCCCTGGATCTGCATTCCAGTTTGGTAACCACAGTTGCAGTAGCTCCTTTAATTATTATCTGTCCATCATAATACTTATGCATTATCTTTAGGTACTGTCCCTCCCTCCTTACCTCCTTCCCTGCCTTCCTCCCTCCCTTGTTCCCTTTATCTCTCCCTCTATTTGTCCCTCCCTCCCTCCATCTATGATCCTCTACATCTGGAGCAGTCTTGGCCTTTCATTTCTGTATCTAGACTCATCTCCATATCTCTCCTCTGAACCTGTGACTTATGCAACTGCTTTCTCCAGCTTCTTCTCTGAAGCTGTTTGGGTTTTTTTTTTTATCCCTGAAAATTTTATTTATATTTCTATTAACCTACTTCAAAAACATCTTGAACTTTCCTGGGGCCTCTTTCACCTTTTTAAATCATTCTTCAATCTACACACACACACACACACACACACACACACACACACACACACACTACTTTGTTATATGTGATATATAGTTAAAAATGGAACAAATGAATCTGTGTTCATTTCTGAAGGGTGCTTACCAAGGAAGACAGGAATATTAGCAATTAGCTGCCATTGAAACTGCAGTATTGTGTACATTTCTCGATTGGATAATGCATTCTGGCATTTTGGAAATATATAAACATGTCTGTCTGTGTTCTTGACCTAGAACATTTTTATGGCACTCTATATTGATACTTTAATTTAAATTAGTTTGTAAACATATGAGAAAATTATCCTTTATTTTACCAAACTGTATTTGTAACTTCATATTTTGTCTGATATTATGATTTCTGTCTGCTTAGGAAATGTTGGTACAAACCATGCAGAAAGAAGAGCCATTCAACACTACTCTTTATTGTGAACTTGGATTCCCATGAGCAGGAATTCTGATAGAACATAACAAGACAAATTGATTACACTTTTCAATGTCTGAGGCCTCATGAGGAAGGCTCTGATCTGGATGCCTTGAACACCTGCTATGATTTGTCATTTCAGCAGTTTCGTCAGAGATGACTTGAAGTTTACGCTGGGATAGTTTAGACCATGGCCTCAGATGAGACTGTACTGATTTATTTATTTCTTCTGGTCTGGGAATGGCCATCAATTTTATGGAGAAACAATCCTGTGGTCTCCTACACAATACTTCAGCTCAGCGGTGGTAACGATGAGGTAGACAATGTGGTAAAGGGATAGCGAAATCAATGGTGAAGGTAATGGGTTGCTATGGAGACAGAATGAGGGTTAGGGGAGTACAAGAGTATTTAGGTGGTAGAAGGTTGACGTGGTTGGATTCCAGTGACTCAGCTTTTGTGAGTCATGGTAGTGTTTTTCGTGATCCAGATGATTTTGAGTTACCCATGTTCTTGCAAATAATCACATTGAATTAATTTGTTCTCCACATAAACTTGGGTAGAATAATTTATTAGGTCAGAACCATTTATTTGGCTCTATGTGAAGTGAGTAGACATTTTCATGGTTTCCCAGAAAATGCCATGCAATAACAATGAATTTCAACATTTCAGTATATCCTATGCTAATGATCTTGTGCTAGCTTACTCTTATCGTGAGACATGAACAAGTCAATTTATCACAGATAAAGAACCAATAACAGGGGGCTGAGAGATGGCTCAGAGGTTAAGAGTGCTGACTATTCTTCCAGAGGTCCTGAGTTCAATTCCCAGCAACCAGATGTTGGCTCACAACCATCTATCATAAGATCTGGTACCCCCTTCTGGCCTTCAGGGATACATGCAGACAGATACTGTATATATAATAAATAAATAAATCTTAAAAAAAGAACCAGTAAAAGATCAAATAAATGATTCCATCTGAGTTTATTTTAGTGAATTGGTAAATTTATTGCAGTTGTTACAGGACTATGAGTAAAGTTTACTTACAGGGGCAAAGATAACTCAAAGCTGTAGCTTTCACACCAAAGCTGTAGCTTGCATGATGACCCATGAAAGCTGCAATCCTGAAATTCCTTGAATAACTTGCAGATAGCTCAGAATGTCAAGATCTTCCTTTCCCCAGAAATCATTGCTGTCCATGTAATCTTAAAGAGGGACCTTGAAAATCACACAAGTTTCAGGGGTTTCCTGTGAGTTGTGAGCTCTTTGCTTTCTGGGCCTTGCAAATTTTCTTTATTTCTCAAATATTAAAGAACCTTTACTGGGGATAGGATGTTTAAATTTGGGGACATTGATATTATTATATCTGTGTTTTCTCTCAACATGAAATCTGAATTCTGGGATGGAAGAACTTAAGGTATGTCTAATGACTATTCTAAGAGAGCCCCAAACAGAGTTGTGTGTCTTTTGATGCTGTAGCCTCAGAACTCACAAAGCAATACTTCTGAATATTTTCTTAACTAAAGGAATCACTTATCTATTCAGATTCAAGCTAAGTAAACACAGATACTCAAAGTGGCCAATGTCAAGGAATACACATTTATTTCTAAGACTGAACACACGGCATTTGTAGACAATCTATGATTACCTACAAATATTTTGTTTTTGTAGTGTATGCTATGCAAAATTCAGCAAGTATTTAACCTCTTCCAGAGAATTCTTACACTGACATACTTTGTATGTTTATCTGTCAAAGTGATAGTGGCAGAATATGAATTTATTATTGTACTTGTGATTTTAAAAGATTTCATTTCAAGAACTTTTTAGTATAATTTGTTGCTTACAACAGTTTAAGTATTCAGTTACAAAGGTTATCTCTATCATTCACTTAGGTGAAGAACATGTTTTCTACATGCATCTCAAATGGTCTTTAACACTAGAGGTAGTCTATAGCCTGTGGCAAAGACTACCTATGGCAAAGACCTTGCTTCTTGTCAGGTTTTGTATAGACCTGTGAACTAAAGATGGATTTTATAGTTAAAGAAACACTAATATTCACAAAAGCTGAAATTTATGTGAAATTAGAATTTTAGTTCTCACAGATATTTATTAGGATATGGTCATAATTATAGATTGATTATGAATGACCCCTGATTACCTTCATACCCTGATAGCAGAGTTTGGCATTTGAAACAATATCCATATGGCTGGTAAAGTCTACAACATTTGCTATGTGAACCATTGCAGAGAACATTCTTCAACACTTGGCATAAGGTACACAGTATTTATAAATCCTCAATTTTAGAATTTATCTTTGGGTGAGGAAATTGACCAGTGCACATTACATCACATATAAGTAAAATATGCAAGATATAAATTGCCATTGAGAACGGAAGAAGTCGGAGAAGAGGGATATTTATATCAATGCAATCTAGTGTGATCCCATCACTTGATTATACTTTTAAAGACTGCAATTCCAACCAAGGTCACAGGCATTCAGGCTCACATGTTTGAGTCTCAATACTCTTCCTGATTCTCTTTCCTGTTCCACTTTTCTTTATACAGGATGGCCTTGAACTTCTCTCTGTCCTCACTTCTCTGCCTCTGAGTACTGGGATTATACATGTGTGCTTGTATCATACAATCAGTACACAGAACCTCTTTGTAAATCTCTGTCTGTCTGTCTCTCTCTCTTATGTGGGTTTGTATGTCCCTCTCATTTTTGTCTCAGAAATCATGCATTAACTCCAGCAATTCTTTTGTTAGTCAGAGAATTATTTCAGCTAATCTTGGTTTGATGTGTTCTCTTTTTTTTTAATTTTTTTTATTTTTTTATTTTTTTCCATTTTTTTATTGAGAAAAGGAGAAAAAAAAACAAGTTTCCACCTCCTCCCAGCCTCCCATTTCCCTCTCCCTCCTCCCACCCTTCTCCCCCTCCTCCCACCCTTCTCCCCCTCCCCCCACTCCTCTCCCCCTCCCTCTCCAGTCCAAAGAGCAGTCAGGGTTCCCTGCCATGTGGTAAGTCCTAGGACCTCCCCTCTCCATCCATTTCTAGGAAGGTGAACATCCAAACTGGCTAGGCTCCCACAAAGCCAGCACATTACGTAGGATCAAAACCCCATGCCATTGTCTGTGGCTTCTCATCAGCCCTCATTGTTCGCCATGCTCAGAGAGTCCAGTTTTATCCCATGCTTTTTCAGTCACAGTCCAGCTGGCCTTGGTGAGCTCCCAATAGATCAGCTCCACTGTCTCAGTGGGTGGGTGCTCCCCTCGTGGTCCCGACTTCTTTACTCATGTTCTCCCTCCTTCTGCTCCTCATTGGGACCTTGGGAGCTCAGTCCAGTGCTCCAGTGTGGGCCTCTGTCTCTATCTCCATCCATCACCAGATGAAGATTCTATGATGATATGCAAGATATTCGTCAGTATTGCTATCGGATAGGGTCATTTCAGGTTCCCTATCCTCAGCTGCCCAAGGAACTAACTGGGGACCTTGGCTTGGGCATCTGTAGTAATAAGGGCGGCGGGGCTTCGTCCCCAGCACCCCAGCCGCCTGCTCGGCTAGCTTATGCCACGAAATAATTACACGGACACTGTATTCTTTTAATCACTGCTTGGCCCTTCTGCCCTAGCCCTTACTGGCTAATTCTGATATCCCGATCAACCCATCTCTAATAATCGGTGAGCACCGGTCTTACCGGGAAGATTCTAGCCTAGTCCATCCTGGGTCGAGCTTCATCCCGGGAGCGGGGCATGGCGTCTCTCTCAGGCGTCTGCTCCCTAGAGGAGAGCTGTGGAGTCTCTGAGCTCACTTCCTCTTCCTCCCAGCATTTTGTTCTGTTTACTCCTCCCACCTATCCTCTAACCAATAAAATGGGCCAGGGCAGTGCCTTTATTAGCCAATGACCTTCCTCCATCAGGCATCTGGGAGCCACTCTAGGTTCAAGTCTCTTGCCAACTCTAAGGTGGCTCCCTTAACTAAGAATTGTGCTTCCGTGCTCCCCTATCCAACCTTCCTTTATCCCAATCCTCCTTTTTCCGCAAGTTCCCCCCCATTCTCCCCTTCTCCCTTTTCTCTCCCCTTCTCCCCTTACCCCCATCCCACCCCACCCCACCCCCAAGATCTCAATTTTCTCCCCGGCCATTTTGTCTACTTCCCATAGCCAAGAGGACAACTATATGTTTTTCCTTTGGTTCACCTTCTTACTTAGCTTCTTTGGGATCACCAATAGTAGACTCCGTGACCCTTGTTTATGGCTAGAAACCAATTATGAGTGAGTACATCCCATATTCATCTTTTTGGGTCTGGGTTACCTCCCATCCAGAACCCTCCCCACTTCGGCCCCACTGCCCTCTTTCTGCACATAACATCACCCAGCCCAGCCTGTCTGGGCACTGGGTCCGAATCCTCAGGGCACCCAAGCAGGCGGGACTCCCTTTGTTTCTATCGCCTGCCTGCACCAAGCAGGGTAGGCGCTTTGTTTGCGACCTGCCCACCAGCACGGAGGCCTGATCTCTAGGCGCCAGGAGAGACAGCATTGGGGAGAGCCAACGTTGGGGAGAGCCAGCGTTGGGTAGGCAAGGAGACCTGATCCGGTAAAAGAAGATTCATAAGGGAGCTTTTGGAAGAAGAGATGGGCAGACGCCAAGGGAAGAATTCACCCAACAAGCTGAAAAGCAACATGAAGCTACCAGAAACCAGCGACCTCACAACGGGAGGACATGAACACCTTAATCAAGAAGAAGTAGAAAAGATTGACTTCATGAAAGTGATTGATGCCCTTAAACAGCATGTAAAAAACGCCCTTATAGAAATGGATGAGAAATATAACAGAAAGTTTGAAGAATTCAATAAATCAGTGAATGATACCCTAGAAAACCAAGGAAAAACAATCAAACAGATAATGGAAACAGTTCAAGACCTGAAAACTGAACTGGAGGCAAAGAAGAAAACACAAACAGAGGGCCGGCTGGACATGGAAAATTTAAGTAAACAAACAGAGTCTACAGAAACAAGCATAACCAACAGAATACAAGAGTTAGAAGAAAGAATCTCAGATTCTGAAGAAACCATAGAGAAAATAAACACACTGATCAAAGAAAACAGCAAGTCCAACAAACTCTCATCACAAAATATTCAGGAAATATGGGACACAATAAAAAACCAAACCTAAGAATAATAGGAGTAGAAGAAGGAGAAGAAGTGCAGCTCAATGGTCTTGATGTGTTTTCATATGAAGCTTTAAGTTTGTTTTTGTTTTTTTCTTTGAATCTGTTGATTGGCTCTGGAAGTATGGCCTATCTTGGTCTTTGTATATACAGTATATAGAGGTCTACTTATAATTACACAAATAAAAGGCAAAAGGATGCCTTTAGAGGGTTTTAAGAAGAGATGAAAGAAGGTCCTGTTATAAAACACAAGTAATAAAATCTAAATTTTAAAATTCCACAAAAATAAAAAAGAAAATTAAGCTGGGTCCCCTTGTAGCTCTCTCTGAGACAGAAAGTTGTTAAATCCTGTTGTGTTCTGCAGTTTCCTTCCCATCATAGCTATAGGCCTGTCCCCTCCCTGCTGACCAATATAAAATAACCTTGAGTTATATTATAGCTAGACTGCCTCAGTGTCTTCTTAGCTTTTCATCCATTGGCAAGGCCAGGTATAACTTGTTCCCCCTTTCCTCTAAAGCTATGAGTTAGAAATTCCCTTCATTCTATCGAACTGAAGAGTATGTCTCTCTCTTGTGGAACCCATTGTGCAGGTTACAGTGCAATGCCCTAACACTTCTAATATTCTAGGAACAGATGTATCTGGCTTTTGCTTGAAGACCCCATCATGCCACCTATGGTGTGAGATGATAACTCTCTTAATATTCTGAGTTCTGAAAGAAACAGATGTAATAGTAGTAGTAATAACTTCTCCCCAAGGTCCTGAGTTTGTGTAGTGTGCTTTTAGAGAGACATTTTGTCATCTTAACAAACACAGACAGTCTAAAGTCCTTGTCCAAATCCACAGTCTCTCTTACAGGATATTTGCTTATAGTGGAAGATGTTCTATGCCCCTGTGTCCCATTTCTAGACAGCTGCTCTTCAGCAGGGCCCTGACCAGGAAAGATGCTGTGTCTCAAGGTTTCAGCCATGGGAGACACAGGAAAGGCATCACAACAAAACACAAACTATCTGAAGCAGTGTCCTGCTTAGTGATCTACCAGGGAGGAAGAGGCCTGACGAGCACTGACAGGAAGGTCAACAGGACACTGTTCTAAATAAGCATGTGGGGAAGAAGCGAGAGGGGATTGGTGGGCAAAAGACATTGCTAAAACACGGGGTATGATAACAGATGCTTAGGTAAGGGTGTTGTATTGGGTTCACTTAGAGAAGGGAGACAGGAGCAGCAAAGAGTCACAGTGTGGCTTAAGAATTATCACCACAGATTGGGGATGCAGCATAGTGGTAAAGTTCCTGATCAGCTTGTGTAAGACCTGTGTTTTGGCAGAGAGAATATAGTTACATAGTCTTTGCACAGTGTAGAAGTCAGTGGGAGTCAGTCTAATACAGCGGTTCTCAACCTGTGCATGGGGACTCTTTGGTGGTAAATGACCTTTTCACTGGGATTACCTAAGACCATCAGAAAACACAGATATTTATATTACAGTTCATAAGACTAGCAAAGTTACAGTTATGGGGTAGAAACAAAACGAATTTTATGATTGGGGGTCACTACAACATGAGGAACTGTATTAAAGGGGTCACAGCATTAGGAAGGTTGAAAACCACTGCTTTAATAGTATGTACCTAATTCCCTTTAGGGGGATGGTTAGAGGTAGAGATTGACCACCGAGATGAGAAACAGAGAACGGAACATTATAGGAAAATGTGGCTGTCTTCTTTTTTTGTATACAATAATAGCTTTATATAAAAATTGTATGCAGCATTTTGGGTAATTGTATGATGTGATATAGAATTACAAATGTTGGCTATAATAGGCATATGTATGAATATATAGTTACAAAGGACAATTCCTAAAGCCAATTACATCAAGCAGAGTTTGTTTGGACCATGAAAAACAAAGCAATTCCAAGATCAAGCAACTTTGAGAACCAGAGCAAGTTCTGAGGAATCTGACCAAAGACAATCAAAGAACATTTGTAGTAAAGCAGAAATGAGGCATGCAAAGCTACTTAATTGGCCACAGTTTAGTCAATCAACAAGCCAATTGGTTGCAGCTTAAGTAGTTAATTGATTACAGTGTCCATCAGCCGAGCAAATCCAGTAACTGTGACTAAACCCTCAAATTGGTGTGTTGGCCCCCACATAGGGTTCAGGCCAATCACAGCTTCTTAATTTACTAAAGTGTGTGTGTGTGTGTGCGTGTGTGTGTGTGTGCAAATGAAACAGAAACAGCAAACAACACACAGTGTAACTAATGAAGGAGTACTCTCTGCTGTGCTGGTGTATGGCAGGGCCCGGGTTGATGTTTCTCAGAGAAGCTTATTTCACCCACAAGCTTGGCAGTGCATCATCTCCTTGGCATCGACAAAGAATGAATTCGACACTTGCCAGAAATTGAGGGAGCTGAATGTGTCTCCTCCTTTCAGGACTCTGGGAATCATATCTCTCCTCCTGTGTCACACAATGCATTTCTTCCTTTTTCGTAATAACCAGTGCAAATCTTTCTGGGCAATGGACTCTTTGAGATAGTGCATGAAGTTAATTTGAGTTTTATTAGAATTTACTTCCTATAGGACAATGGATGATCTTGAAGCAATCTGGTAGAGAAGCCTGGAAACAGAACAAAGCCTAATGAAGTCCATCTTCTTAGGTTTTACCAGAGGGACGAGGAAAGTCTGGAGTTTCCCCCAGCTTTGAAGTTCTCCGACAAAGGACCATTTTAAATGACTCAACAGAGACAAAGCCACATTGTGCAGCTGTGGTCATGCCTTCGTAGTAGGAGCTCCACATGCTTCATAATGGGGCACTTGTGTTAATCTCCTGTCGGGAGTCCCCACGGACCTTCTTTCTGAACACCCGCATCTGCAGAGGTCTTGGTTTCTCTTTTCATCATGAGGCTGTAGGAGAGAGAACACATGTGGTTTCCACAGTTTCTCACAAAGCCATAAAGAATACTTACTGTGGGGCCAATGCTGAGTCCTGCTTTCAACTTACTGTTTGTGTTAGATGCACAGCTGAAATGCTCCAAATGACAAATAATGAAAATTCTGCTGACTTTCCGTTGCAGAACTGCCAGGAACATAGGTAAGTCTTTCCAGTTGGTGTGGGAGGGGAAGAGTTTCCCACATAAAAACAACCTTTTTGTGGCATTTATATTGTTAGAGAGTCCTGTATTCCTAAATTTTATTTCACATCTCTCAGAAGGGAAACAATGTATTTTATTCATCATTCTGATTACATATCTATATGTTCAACATGCATGTTTGATTAGATTAGGAACACATACACAAACTGATTGAGGGAATTCTAAGGATTCCATCAGAACCCAATTGATATGATCATAGATAGGGGAAAGAGTGTCCTGCATTGTTCATTCGCTTTCAGAAAGGAATAGGAGAACTCAGGGTACCAGGTGAAGGTCTGCAGAGATGGATCGCTGAGCACATCTAGGTAAAGTTACAACAGAAGCAGAAAAACATCAAGAACTGAGTGAAGACAGAAGGGAAGGTGAGATGAACGGGAGGATGGAGACATCTGATCACGCATGAGTCACATGAGCTGTCACAATATGAAGGATGCCACACCAGGTCATCCATGCAGATCATACAGCACTGAATGCAAAGTAGCCCCTGGGGAACTTTTCATTGAGGGCCCCCTATGGGGAAAACATGCTTCTCTATCACTTTCACTAAACTCATGTAATTTTCAAAATGACTCCACAAAAGAGATGCTGTTGTAGACAAGGCATTAAGAACATGGATCATCAGTTACTTCTCCAGGGTCACCAAACTCCTAGCTGAAATATCTCCATTTAACTACTAGGCTCTTTACCTCTTTTTTAACCACTATAGTTAGTGACAGTAATAACTTATTACTATTAGCTATCTGTTATTTTTATATTCAATAATGCTTTGCATCACTTCCAAATGCTAACCACTGGTTAAGAGAGAACTAGCCCGATCTGCAGTCTTTAAGGGTCTCAGGTCTAGAGTGTAGAACCTCAGTATTTACATTTGTGTTGAAATACGAAGCGGCGGGCTGGGCTGCGTCCCGCCACCCGGCTAGCTTTACCCGAAATAATTACACGGAAACTGTATTCTTTTAAACACCGCTTGGCCCATTTCTATCTAGCCTCTTCTAGGCTAGCTCTCGCACCTGGACTAGCCCATTTCAAATAATCTGCTGTAGCCCACGAGCTGACTTACCAGGAATGATCTTAATGTGCTTCTGCCTGGAGTAGAAAAATCATGGACACTCTCTGACTCAACTTCTTTCTCCCAGCCTTCTGTTCTGTTTACTCCTCCCACCTATGTTTTAACCTATGAGGACCAAGCAGTTTCTTTATTGCTTAACCAATGAAATCAACAGATTGATATATGACACTCCCACATCACTTCCCCTTTCTCTGTTTAAACAAAAAAAGGAAGGCTTTAACTTTAACATAGCAAAATTACATATAGCAAAACAATTATCAAGCAAGAATTACAGTTACAATATTTATATCTATTTTATTTTTTATCATAACAATGGAAAACTATAACTACCTATCCATTCTTCAACTGCATCAAAGACTCCAGAAGGATATAATATTACCTAAGTAAACAAGAAATCCAAAGCTCTAGAAATGACAGAGACATCTGGCTGCCTGTACAGTCACCCAAAGTTCTTTTGTACCGTTGGGGCATCCATCTTCAGCCTTCAGGCCCATAGTATCCAGTAGACATTTTCATCAAGCAGGAAATTCCAAAGACAGTTCAGTCACTTTCTGCTGTGTCCTGCAGAATGTCTCGCAGACTCTTTCATGAGTCAGGAACCCCGAAAGACCATCTCACCTTTAGGCAAGCTCAGCAGTCCTCTCTCTGCGGGTTCTCTTTGTCCAGTTTATGCAACAGTCCAGGCAAGAGCAGTTTCTTGCCCAAATGGCTATCAAACTCCATAACGATCCTCTTCAATGCCCATCTTCCTTTTGAAGTAGATTGGTGCTGCCAGGAGCAGACGTGTCTCATTGTCATGAAAAGTCCTAAGTTATTAAAATATTTTAAATGCCATATTCTGCAGTCTTTGAGAGATATGAAGAATGCCTATCTGAAATATATCTCTATATATCTAGAAAATCTAAGTAACATGACTACAAACTTGACTATTATTTATGATTATCCATCAACAACCTATATTTTCTAATTATACATTACATTTTAAAAATGAACTACACAATCACAACACCTTATTTAAGATCAGAAATACATATAACAAAATTGGCCTTAAAATTTCCTTTTTCCAATTTCTGTGTGTTTAAGCACAAGGAGTGGTAACCATCAACTGTGACCTCATCTGGAAAGTGAGCACCCTCTCATTTAGGTTCTGGTAGTTGGTAAATTTCCTAGGGATGTTTGTCATCCTCTCTTCTAGGCTTCTTCGTCCTCTGAAGGGCACTTGTGGCCATGCGACTTGCATTTGGACTATAAAATATAAATGGAAGGAACTTCCAAACAAATGTTTTAAAAGCTAGTGAAACATGCCCACCTCTGAATTCACAAAAAAAGGGGCCCCATGTCCCTGAATGATTATCCTTAGCAGAACCTTCATACCGCCTGTGATGAGCAGGTAGTGTAGCACTGCTTAGCACACATATTCAAAGAGCCTAGCCCGCGTTAGCTGAGCTTCAGTGTAACCCAGCTAGCCAGTGAGAACTAGCCCAGTTATAGTTCAGTGTTGGTAGTGGCAATAAACAGCTTCCTAATGATATTGTGTAGCTCATTTTTCTCCATTTTGTCCTCATTCAGGAACCCAAAATGAGACATAAACTGCTGTTTTAAACCCCCATGGTTGCAGAGAACATCAAACCATGTCTGACCTCATAAAAATTTCCCAACAGCTAATTCACACCAGCATTGGGGAACTCACCCAGTCACAAGAGTAAGGACAAGAGCAATTCTACTTTAATTCCAGAGAGCGAGAAGCATGCATCGAGCAGTGTGTTTGTGCTGCCCACAAAGCTCCCACTCTTTCTTAATTTCTTTACATCTATATCATCCAGCGTGCAGAGCATCCAGACTGTCAACGTTAAACTTTATGATTATGTTGAAAGTATCCCGAGTATGGAAGTATGTAGTCAGCAACTGACATCTTACTTTGATATGAGTGTTTGTGTGTGTGTGTCTTATATAAAAGCTAACCAGATAAAAATTTGCCTTTGTAGCCTGAGCAGCTTTGTTCAATTTGTATGCAAAATGTTAAGTAGGGTAGATCATGGGAGGGTAAGGAAGAGGAACAAGGTGAGAGAAGGAATAACTAACACCAGTGATTTTTGAGAAAGCCATAAGGTAACTTACTGTTTTATAAACTTTGTAAAGAAAATACATGCATATAAAATAGTTTAAATGGAGTTACATTGCATGAGGGATAATTGTCCCAGAAGTCATAGGTAGCCAAATAAATAGCCCAGTGCCAGGTGTGAGACACACTCCCTCTAGTTGTTAGTCAGGGATATACAGACCCCCCTTCCCCCTCCCCCACCAAAAAAAGTAATTTCAGGTTATTGCCATTGCTCTTGGTGACCTAAAAAATTTGAGAGTAAGGCCCCTTTGGTTAAGACACTGAACACTTTATTCACAGAAACTGGAGAAATCTAACTGGCACTGGCCTGTGCGTTTCCACACTGCTGGGTAGCTTTCCAAGTACCAGAAGATGCTGTGCAGCCTACTGGGGCAGAGAAGATAGAAAGAGTCTTACCAAGCTGTGAAACTTGTGAGCTGTAATAATGATTGACATGATAAAATATGCACATATGTCCAATAGTTGTGTGGGTGACTGATCACTTTCTAACTGTATTTAAGACCTACTTCACAACTGGAAACTCATATCCAGAACTCTAAATCAGCTAAGAACCTATAATTGTGCAATTCAGAGGTCCTAAAAATGAACCTACTCTTATTATTTTACTAAATGGACATAGTATCAAACTGCTGTCTACATACATTTCTATACTCATAGATTAGTGTGATTCTCTTCAGAGAAGTATGTTTTTGCAATGGATAGCAGTCAATAAAGAGACTCACAACTGGTCAAAGTACAGAAAACAAGTGTTTACTCATCCATCGATGAGATATCTGATCACACATTTGTAATCTAATGCTCAGGAAACATCACGGAAGAGAGGGCAGAAGGATTGTAGCAACTAAAGGTTGTGGAGCACTGGTGCTAAACAGTGTCTTCTGGGCATATCTGGATAGACATACTGATGAACTCACAGTGGCTACAGTTGCCTGCCTCAGACCTGCACAGCAACAAATCAGTGAACACTGTAGCATGGATATGAGACACACCGACTTCTACCCCAAGCTGAAGATCTATTGACAGGAGATGGGAGAGAGAGACTCAGATTTCTTATAGGTTTAGGCCCTGGTAGATTGATCGTGTTCCAGTGGGAAGGTCTACATCTATAAGAGTATGTGTAGCACAAACTGGCTACAGTGGGTCATAGAAAACTGAAAAAGGAGGACATGAACTTGGGAGGCAGATAAATGAGAAAAATGAGGAAGAGTTGAAGGAGGCAAGCAAGGGATGGGTAATACTGAATATATATGGTTTGCATAGATAAAATTCTGGAAGAGTAAATAAAATATATTAAATCGAAACTTACCTTGTAAGGCAGAAGGTTATAGTTTCTGTTTTCTTGAATGCTTTGTTTCAGAGTCACTTTAAAAATTAAACCTTGGGGGCATGTAAAGGGATGTTAGAACAATACTTTTTTGTTGTTGTTTTGTTTTTCTGTTTTTCGAGACAGGGTTTCTCTGTGGTTTTGGAGCCTGTCCTGGAAGCTCTTGTAGACCAGGCTGGTCTCGAACTCACACAGATCCGCCTGCCTCTGCCTCCCGAGTGCTGAGATTAAAGGCATGTGCCACCACCGCCCGGCAGAACAATACTTTTTTTAATGTTTTTTGTTTGTTTTTTTTTTCAATTTCCACTTTTCTTTATTCTCATTAATCCAAGACAGGCCCACAGGCTAATGTTACCCTGCAACTCATAACCAGCTCATTCACTTCCTGCTGTGTGTACTTTACTACTACTCTACAAAATGGACTTTATATTTAGATTGCTAACTTTGCAAGATTGAGTAATTGAATTTTGTCTTACTTTGAAACATAAAGATGTGTGCTCAAATTTTCTAGTTCACTATACATGCCACATGGCTGTCATTTTTTTTTTTAACTTAGGAAAACAGACATAGACAATTAGATGAACATTGTAGCTGGCACTATCACAATGATTTTCCATTTTTATAATGAACCTCTCTAATATCTGGATGAATGTTCATACTAACCATCTGGAACTTTCAAAAATGTTACCATGATTCTGATATATACACAGCAATCTAAACCAGTTGAAGGCCAACAGTTTGCCTTTATAGAAAATTGAATTCTGCTCCCTAGAAAATACCAGAGACAAGCAGAATGTAAGAATCAATGAAAGTCAATGGCATATTGCTGGATACAAATTAAACCTGACAGAGAGACTGTAATCTCTTAGAGTTAATCTCTTAGAGTTAGGGCCTCAGCAGAATCAGACTTTTGTTATTGTGGTAGTTTGAATGAAATTGGCTCTTACACTCTCACAGAGAGTAACAGTATTAAGAGTTGTGGCCATGTTGGAGTATGTGTGGACTCGGAGGAAGTGTTTCACAGAGTGTGGACTATTGAGGTTTCACAACCTCAAGCTAAGCCCAGAATCATTTTATCTTCTTGTTGATTGCTAATCCAGATGTAGACCTGTCAGTTACCTCTCCAGCACCATGACCACCTGCATGCCCTAATACTTCCTGCCATGGTGATAGTAGACTGAATTATCCACTCTGAACTATAAGTCAGGCCTAACTAAATGTTTTCTTTTAAATGAGTTGCTGTGGTCATGGTGTCTCTTTTTAGCAACGGAAAGCCTAACTAAAACAGAAGTTGGTACCAGAGATGGATTGGGGTATTGTTATGTTTGGCCTGACAGTGGTTTGTTTGGAGGAGTGGAGACTTTGGGACTTTAAATGGAGAAAACAGCTGAATGTTCTAAGAAGGCCTTAATGGGCCACACTAGTAAGAGCATGTAAGACAGTGGAACTGACGATGATTTGAACTTTGGGGTCGAGCTTAAGAGGATTCAGAGAAGAAGAACTTTAATATGTGGCTTAGAGATTGTTCTTATGATATTGTGGTGAAGAATGAGGCTGCTTTCTGCCCTGGTCCAAAAGTCTTCCTGAGGCTAAATTGAAGAGTTATGGATTAACATCTTTGGCAGAGATTTCCAGACAGCCCAGTATTGACTGTGTTGCCACACTTAAGTAGATTTATATTAAAAAAGAGTAAACTGAGCAAGGAAAAATACAAAATGTACACTACTACAGGAAATGTAAACAGATTAAAGGAACACCTAGTGCTAAGTGAAATAAAGGGAGTGGGGACCTCAGAGGAAGCCCCCGCACAGCTACGCTTCCCATTTGTAGAAAGGAATTAAAGAAAAGCTTTGGGCCAGGTGTGGTGGTACACATCTTTAGTTCCAGCATTCCATAGGCAGAAGCAAGGAGCTGTCTTAGTTCAAGACCAGCCTGGCCTACAGAAGAAGTTCCAGGACAGCCAAACTTAGGCAGTAACAGAAACAATCAAAAGCAGAAAGCTGGTAAAAATGCATTTGAACTAGGGGTCCATGTTCCCACAGCCAGCAAGCCCCAGAACGTGGCATCTTTGGTTCCATAATACAAGTCAAGTCAAGAATACAAGAAAGGGATTATATAATCTCCCTCCTCTACTAAGGAAAGCCACTGAGAACAGGTGTAAGTCCTGCATGGAGGCCTAGAGAGGCCACTCTATGAAGATGAGATGATTGCTTTAGAGACCCCAAAATGTTGGAGAAGCTAGAGTCATGGGATGCCTGCCAAGAAAAGCTGCTAAGAAGGGGAAGAGACACCTAAAAGACAGAAGAGTGTTGAAGTCAATACAGCTGAAAGGAGTTGGAGATCTGAAGAGAGATTTCATGTCAAACATGGAGATACAGATTTTGGACTTTGCCCAGCTGGTTTTTGGTCTTGCATTGCTCCACTATTTTCTCAGTATGCACTTTTTGTTTGCTTTGGAACTGTGATGTATATTCTATGCCATTAAATGTTGGAAGCATGTTATATGCTTTTTAATTTTAATTTTGCAGGGATCACCATTAAGAGATTGACATGAGACTCCAACGAGACTTTAGACTTTTGCGAAAATTTCCCCCATAGATTCATAGGGAGTGGCACTATTAGGAGATGTGTCCTTCTTGGAGTAGGTGTGGTCTTGTTGGAGGAAGTGTGTCACAGCGGGTGGGCTTTCAGATGCTCAAGTCAGGCACAACTTGGATCTCTCTTCCTGCTTTCTGTAGATCCAGATGTAGAACATTCAGTCACCTCCCCAGGACCATGTCTGCCCACATACCCACTGCTTTGTACCACAATGATAACGGACTATACCTCTGAACTTTAAGTTAGCCCCAATTAAATACTTTCATTTACAAGAGTTGCCGTGATCGTGATGTCTCTCCACAGCAATAGGAACTCCAACTAAGACAGTTCTTTAATTCTTATTATTTTTGATACAGACTCTGCTTATGCAGTCCTGTAGTAGACACAGAGGCAGCATGCACAAAATGTATGTATGATGAAGTTTTGTTTAGCATTGCTATTAATAAAAGGGTATAGAATCTCTCAAACTAGTATTTTTCAAAGTCTCCCCAAGTTCCTTAGATTTTAGTGGGTCAGAAATTTTAGCTAAATATCACCACTGCGTTTGCATGTTTAGTCACTGAATATTTCCCTCTTGACCTTGCTGCTAGGAAGCTTGGAGTTGAGTTCTGCAATCTTCACTCTTAGACCTTGTGACTAATGTCAAGTGCAATATTTCTGCAGAACTTACAAGGTTTTCTGGTCCTGCTCAGCTTTTGCCTGCCTTTTCCTACCTCATGCAGCACTCACTCTTATGAATGTGTGATTTATACAAGCAGGCAAATTGAATGAATGCATAAGTTAATTCACTCATGTGGCTGAATCTCGAGCCCTAGAGTACAATGAGGAGACAAAGACTTACCACGTACAATAGTATTTTATGAGGCAGAATCACTCATAGGTTGCCGGTACATACTCCACAGTGGTTGATGAGGATGGGGAAATGGAATCAATGTGGGCTGACCAATGTCTTAGGACTACATTGAGTAAAAAATGCATTAAGTTCTCAAAGAAAACCAAGCTGCAAAACCAAAGGAAAGGACAGCTGATGAAATATTTATGAAAATGAACAGAAATTAGAAACAGATTGAAATATAAGTGAGATTCTTTTCTAACATTTTTTGGTTCTTTGTAGATTTCATATCATGCATCCTGATACCATTTATCCCTTCCGTTTATATCCATTATCTGCCTTTGCAACACCCCCCGCCCGATAAAATAAAATTCAAAAGAAAAAAAATCTTATCATGGAAGCTGTGGTGTGACACAGTGAGTCACACAGTAAACCCTTTAGTCTATGCATCTTACTTTCAAGTGTTCATTGAAATGAGTCATTGATATGTTCTGAGGTCTCTGGCTTCTGCTACACTGTTGATACTAGGCACTCATTGGGCATGCTCTTGGAAATCCTGCTGTTGCCTTGTGTCATGGATCTGCAGATTTAGATCGGCAGGACCAGCTCCTTTATGTGCTCCAGCAGTTCATAGCTAAAGTGGATACTGGGGAAGGTCAACACATAGCCCTGGTTCATGGATGGTAGCTCTATTGGTAGCCCACCAACTCTCCCTCATCCTCACTACCAGGGTGAGCTCTCCAGCACTGACCCTCTAGCTCATCCAATGCAGCAGGCAGCAAAGGGCAGTGCAGGTTCCTCTGCTATCACAGCCTCAGAGCCTGCTCACCTACACTCATGCCACCAGGGTCAGCTCTACTGTAATGCCCAGGCAAAGTATAGGGCCCATATTCCTGAGTGATGCAGCTGAGAAGGGGCAAAGCCTGCTCTCCTATTTCATGCCCCTAGAAGCCAGCTTTCCCACTTGTCACAAGTGGCAAGAGGTGAGGTGGAGGTCGGACATCTTTCCCTCATCCATGCCACCACATGGCAGATGATGAGGGGCTGGGACCAGTTCTCCTACTCTCAGGATTCCTCATCTATGCCCTCTCCATCAGGGTCAGCTCTAATGTGCTGCCCAGACAAAGTGCAGGGCTTACTCTTCAGAGTGCAGCAATCAGTGAAGGGCAGGGCCAGTTCTCCCAGTCTCAAGATCTCAAGGCCAGCTCTACCAAGTCCTAATCTGAATTTTATTTTTGAGCGTCAACTTTGAAAGTGGAAACTAACACTTTACTACACTTTATTATGAGAAGAAATGGACAGTTTTTATCAGGTCAGTAACTTCCTTGAGTTTGTTAGGTAGCTCACAATTTCCAGGATTCTGGTAAAACCGACTTAGCAACCTCAGAGAACAGGCTGTGTATGGGGCAGAGGAATGGCTTTAGTGGTGGTATTGACGTAATCCCATATAAACTATACTATAGGGAAATAGAAAGTATAAGCAGGTATTGTCTGCAGATCACAAAGCATACAGAGTTAAGATCCCAGGGATGGTATTCTTGCTGCCTATTCATCAGCTGCTCACGGGTCATGGATCCTTGGAGAATCCTAGAGGCACTTTGGACAGTGATGCTTCGAAATAAGAAAGAGATGCTGAGATCTGGTTTGGGCACAATGGTTGGGAACTATATAGAGGAGAATATTCAAAAGGGTTAAGTGGCTATGGATCAAGTGGGCATGATTGGTGCAAATGTATGGTGTAACACACACATGTGGTTACAACTCTATTTCAAGACGACATTGTGATTACAGCAGACAGTGGAGTTGTTTATAGTCTCTGTGACAGTGACAGTACCCTTTATAGTAAAGATTCAAGAGACCACATAGCACCTCTTAGTGAAAATACCTTTGAATTTTATATGAGTTACAATGATTCTTTAAGCTTCATGATGTCATGACTATGACTACAATCTTTAGCGAGAGAGGAAATGGAGACACAGAATGCACAAATGACAATCAACTCATAAGTCTGTTGGCTAGAATTCAGAGCAAATCACACTGGCACAGTGTACAACAGCCATTTTGAAGCCTGGCTAGCACAGCCATGACATACTATGTGTAACTATTAGGATAAATCAGGATTGGAACGGATAAATCATCTCCCTGCAGGAGTCATGGGCTACGTTCAATTTCCATCATTTAATACCTATACCCATTTCCAAGATGGAATCTCAAATACAAAATGAATCTTCTTTTCTGAAAAACAAGCTTTTTTTCCCTAGAGACATATTTCCTTCATCTTTCAGCATCATGTGGCTTAAGCAGTCCACAGTCCTCCTTGTATTCATGCAGATGGTGAGCCCAGACTTGCTCTTGGTCTTTATTATGGTCATTTCTTCCACAGTGAACAGCTTGGAGGTGTGACATGTTTTGTCAGGATTCTAAAAAGTTCACCTTTATCCATTTCCCAGGAATCTGGGCCCATCATAATCCCTTAAAATATCAAATGCAAGGAACTGCTCAAATGACTCTGGAGGGCAAAGGAACTTTGGCTTTCATAGTTAAAACAAGATTCAACAAAACACTGTAACCACTTCATTGGCACACTCTTAGAAACTGGATTTCTTACAGCCCCTCGGTACTAACATGGCCACCAATTATCTCAAGATTCCGAATGATGCATTTGTCCCAGGAGAGCACGACCAGGCAATGCCATCTCTTTGTAACAACTTGTAAAGGCCATTTATAGCAACACTCCTTCCATCTCTGGTTTGCAATAGGCTCCAATTACAATTGACAAACTGTCAGGAAACAATCTACTGCCTGGTAGGAATATTGCAGGGGGCTATTTCAAAGGGAAGAAGACGGAAAATGCTAACTTGACTTGACCAATATAACACCTTTAAAGTAAACAACTGAAGGCAAGTATGAAGTAAGAAGAAAATGAAAACATTACTGATCCCTTTTCCATGTTTGTGTTAAACTCTCCCCCCTCCCCGGGGATTTATGGACACAATTAAAAACAATAGGAAGGAATTTAAGTGACACCAATTACCCAGGAATTCTGATGGTGATTACAATGTCACCAGGAAAGGTTTAGATTCCAGCTGAAGGAAAACAAAACAACACAAAACAAAACTTCAAAAGTTTGTGATGACATTTTCATTTTGCAAACAAAACCCATTCCAGATCCCATGGGTAGTGCCTTGGACATTTAGCGACCTTTTAAAATAAATGTCACACCGAATAGATAGGGCCCCCACCAGTTTAGTGAGGAAAGACACTTTGCGGAAGGCAGGCTGTAATTCTGAGAAAGGTTTGCATATGATCCTGCCTGGAAGTGTTGCATCATTCAGGATTCAGCCTAGAATGCAGGTTTGTGTGGGCAAAGCAGGCTGCTCCAGATTACACTGAATGACGTCTTACATGGGCATCAGAACTTAAGCAAATGGGCTTAGAACCCGCCTGCTGCAGAGCAGAGACAGACAAATCAGAGAACCACCTTCTAGTTGGTCTTAGTACAATGCTGGCATGGTGACCTCACATTCTGTTCTTAACGGCCATCAGAGTGGAATCCTTAGGTAAGAGGCCAAGTGAGAGGTCCCCTCACCTCTGCAGGCCCAAAGCCAACCATCTGGTGCTGGGCCTGGGACTGTTGATGGCCAGCATGATCTGTAACAATAAAGAGAAGCAGAAATGAGAGCAGAAAATGGATGGATAGTTGAGCCTTTTCTACTGAAATGGACGGTTAGGCTAGCCTTTTCTACTGTCCACCTTAGCAGCTCAGCATCGTAGGCAGTGGTGAGGACACTTCACTTCTTTGCCTTTCTACTGGCCAAATGGGTCAGAGAAAGATGGCAAGAAACACTGTTTCTAGAATAAACCACTCTGCCATAACACAAGCTAGCACACTAACTCTATAGTCTCTTAACCTCAACGATTCTGGTGTGTATTCATTCAACAAACACGTACTAAATCATTCAAACACTATTGAAACATTAGAATAACACAAGAGATATCTTTTAGATCTCTGGTGCTGGGGGGAACCTCAGCCTGGTTCACAGAGATAGAGAGATTGGTGGATAAAATTAAAGAAAGACAATGAATTCAAGATGATAAGTGCAGTATCTGAGACATGTGCACAGTGCTATTTAGGAATACTAGGAAGGTACTCTAAGGGAACCAGAGAAGCCTGTCCTTGGCTAGAAAATTGTAGTTATGTATTAATATCTTAGCCACTAGACATCTAGCAAAAAGAAATGGAACATGTCCATGTAAAGACACATAGGACAGCAGTATGAATAATAGTCACAAACGGGAAGGAGTCTAGATGTCCATCAACTAACACAAGTATAATTTGTTTAGTTTATTTATAAATAAGTATAGTACACAAAAGTAAAAAAAAGAATGTACTCCTGTTATATGTTACAAGATACATTAATTTAAAAATGAGACAGTAAGCTGGGCAGTGGTGGTGCACGCCTTTAAACCCAGCACTTGGGAGGCAGAGGCAGGCGGATCTCTGTGAGTTCGAGGTCAGCCTGGTCTACAAAAGCTAGTTCCAGGACAGGCTCCAAAGCTACAGAGAAACCCGGTCTTGAAAAAAACCAAACCAAACCAAACCAAAACAAAACAAAGCAAAACAAAACAAAACAAAAATATTCAGTTATATTTTATCACTAAACCAGAGATGTTATTCCAAGTTAAAAAATTAAATTCACGTGTGAGTATGTGTGTGTGTGCTACAAGTGTATGCAGTGGGGCCTAAGTACACTGGCTCTATAGGTTGCTGTAAGCAGCTGAGACATCCAGTAAAGGTGATGGAATTATTAAAAGTCATACAAAATATTTCTTGTTGGTATTAGCCTATGTTGCCTGTTGTCCATCGGCAGGCAGATTTCCTTTGAACTCTATGCAGGAAGCCAGGCCTCTGCTGTCTGTGTCTCTCCTATTCTGATGTAGCTTCTAAAGTGATAACTGTTCATTGCCTTTAATCCAAGGAAAGATCATGAAAACAGTAAGAACCATGTATGCAGTTAAGGGCATGCTGAAGGTCAGCCCTACCGACAATACATCTGACTCCTTTTCTCATTTACAGTTTATCATATGGCAGTTGAAGGAAGGCTGTATTGATGTGGGGTGACCCTCTGTATGCTGTGAATATGCTTTATTACCATTGGTTAATAAAGAAGCTGCTTTGGTCTATGACAGGGCCGAGTATAGGTAGGTAGGGAAAGGAAACTGAATGCAGGGAGAAAGAAGGCAGTGTCGGACAGACACCATGTAACCACCAAAGAAATAACCTGCCAGCAATGGTAAGCCACAACCTAGAGGCGATACACAGAAATGGGTTAATTTAAGATATAAGAGCTAGTTAGGAATATGCCTAAGTCATTGGCCAAGCAGTGCTGTAATTAATATAGTTTTTTGTGTGATTATTCAAGTTTGGGTGGCCAGGAACGAAAGAGCAGTCTCCATATACACTAGGAGCTCAGTCTGCTGGCACCGCTGGACAAGGAAGATAGATCTGATGAGGTGCTGACTAGCAAATCAGCTTCACTTCTAATTTTATCTTCTTTTCCTTGTTCATCTGCGGTTTAAAACTGACATACAGTTGCCTGAGTCACAGGAGAATGTTTCTCCAACGACTGACTCATTCCAAAGAGGGATTTCATGGTCTCCACAGGCCATGAGCAGGATGGCACTGACCGTACAGTGCTTCTTGCTGCTCACTGTGTAGAGCCCCAACCTATCTATAGGCAGCAGTGCTCATAGCAAGATCACAGTGGTGGGTGACTCCTCCGTAGTTACAAATCCCTACAGTGGGGACTAGGAAAAGCTGCAACACCAGCTCTTAGGACACTTCCTGGCTCTTTGAAAACTTGAGAGCTAGTTCCTTTCGTGACTTGGGGAAATGAGTTCACGTGGGGTTTGAACAGTCTGCATTGAGTGATGGAACAGTGTCTATGATGGCAGGATTGGGCTCGTTAAACACAATGACGTTTGTGATTTACCGGTCTGAGCAGTCTCCATCTGAGCAAAGGGATTGCTGCGGTGTAGAGAGTAGATCGATGCAACCACACACGATATCAATATTCCAGCTAATTAGAGTTTCCCACCTGGGGACCACTGGTTGAAGGTCGTAAAAACATTGGTGGCCCATTTGTTGACAGATCCTAACCTATTTCATGCTTAGCTCATCTTATTCTCTTCCTCATAAAGAAATTATCGAAGAGGGTTTATTAAAGCTTTCAGCACTGCCATAAAGCAGTCCTAGGGTGGCAAGAAGAGGATATTGATGGATTGTCTATTATCATCCATGTGCGGCATCTCTCAGAGAAGAGCAGAGTGCTTGTTGCATCTCATGATGGAAGAGCAGAGGTGCCTAATTACACTGAAGCGCTATTATCCCAGCAGCATGTCCGTGATGGCTATAAACACTTGCGATCTTTGGGATGAACTGCTCTGACTCCATAGTGGTAATTGACTGGAAGCACATCTCACATGCTCTGATTCTGTCCATGCACTTGACTTAGGGTCTGAAGTGTTCCTAGCCAAACCCTTCACATACTATCTGCCCATTTCAAAGCATCCAGCCTGGTCCTCTGTATCCAGCTCCCCAGGCCTCCTCCCCAAAATTACTTCCTCCCTCATTTCTCCTTTTACTGCTTGATTGTCCTGATAGAATATTAGACCCATAAAACTGGGGATCTTTATCTTCTTTTCTGTGATTTTTGCCACACAGAACAGTGTTGGTTATATAGAAACAGGGGAATAAAGACTTCCTAAAAAAATAAAGTCTAGCCGGGTGGTGGTGGCGCACGCCTTTAATCCCAGCACTCGGGAGGCAGAGGCAGGCGGATCTCTGTGAGTTCGAGGCCAGCCTGGTCTACAAGAGCTAGTTCCAGGACCGGCACCAAAGATACAGAGAAACCCTGTCTTGAAAACCAAAAAAAAAAAAAAAAAAAAAAAAAAAAGTCTATATAACTAGAAATTGATATGGCAAGGGCATTCCCCTCCACTGTACACACTCAGAACAGGCTCAAAAGTGGGCAGAAGGGTGTGGACCCTTTAGTCAGGAACAGGAATAACTGTGGGTGTTCCCTGGTTGAAGGCTGATGGAATGTTGAGTTGGAGGACATACTAGGACATCAGGTGTAGGGCGTGTGTTTGGCTTTATTCTGCTGTTTTTATGTTGGAAAAAGCAACACAGATTAGGAGAGCTATCATTTATTAATCTAGTTCTGGGCATCTGGGGTACATTTGTGGAGGAGTTTGTGCTTTGGTGTCTTGAATGGATGTTTTAGATTGTGCATCCACATTCTTTTCTTATATGTGGCACTTCCACTATGTAGGTTCTGGAAATCCAACCCAGGTCCACAGGTTTGGTAGCAAAGCATTGACCTACTGAGCCATCTTACCCACTCTCATATTCTATTTTAATTGAGTTCAGAGATATAGAACCACGAGATCTTTCTGTTCTGTTGCTTTATTGGGACCATATTCAGTCTTGGGTATTTTCTGTAATATTTAGGCCACACCATTGTTTTAATCATCTCCTTCCTACTCTTTTCTGTTTCCTTTCTCCTCCTGATCTTCATCTTCTTCTTTCTTTGCTTCCTCCCCCTCCTCCTCGTTAGTTTACATTTATTGTACAAAGTGATGGGTGTCATAAGGATAATTTTATTCAAGTATATCACCTGCTTTAACCATATTCACTTTTTATTACCTTCTTTCTTCTCCCTTCCCCATCTTGGCCCTCCTCCTTCTTTTCTCAATATATTTCCCTTATCTCACACACACACACACACACACACACACGCACACACTTATGCAACATAGGTTTCCCATATAAGTGAAAACACAACATCTGTCTCTCTAATTCTGGCATAGTTTACTAACTATGATGATATTTACTTTTTTTGACTTGCATCAATTCTACATTTGACAGAATTCAGAATTTTATTTATCTTTACAGAAAAATCAAATACCACCATATATATGTATGTGTGTGCATGTATACACACACACACATGCACATATATATTTCTTTCTTTGTTGCTGGACACTTGGGCTGATTCTGTAATTTGGCTATTGTAAAATACTGCTGTGTGCGCTGATGTGTCTGTGGTATGATGGGTTTGATTCAGTGGTTCTATTTTTAATGTTTTGACAAAATTCCATACTTAGGTACATAGTGGCCATACCAATTTACATCCTCACAAACAATGTATAAAGACTCCATTTTCCCTACATCCTTGTAAGCATTTTATTTTTTAAATGATAGTCATTCTGGTAGGAGTAAGATAGATTTTCAATGGAATTTTGTTTGGCATTTCTGTGACGGATGAGGATGTTGAATACGTTTTCATTAATCTATTTGCTATCTGTATTTTGGTATTTGAGAGGGAATTATTTGTTTCATTAGTCAGTTTATTGATGGGATTTGTGTTTGTATGTGTATATATGTGCATGTATGTATATGTGTGTGTTGTGGGAGTGTATGTGTATGGGTGTATGTGTGTGTACATATTTATGTGTATTTATATGTTGTAGGGGTGTATGTATGTAAATATGTGTGTATGTGGGGGGTATTATTTGTGTGTGTATGTATTGTAAGGGTGTATATGTGTATATGTTTGCCCCTATGATTTTTCTGTGTGTAAATTTTTAGCTTCTTTTTTATATTCTAGGTACTATTAGCCTGTCAAATGTTTAGCTGGCCAAGTTTTATTCCTGGTCTGTATTTGCCTTTTCAATGTTAATTTTTCTTTGTTTCTTTCTTTCTGAAAATTATGTTCTAAGCTATTAGAGACCTTTCAAACCACCCTTGCCTATGTTTGTAACTTCATGTTCCCCTCCCCCTTGTAATTTCAGAGTCCAAGGTCCTAATACAAAGGCCTTTTTTGGGTTTCAAACTCAATTTGTAGCTTTGAGGAACATTGTCCATAGAGCATAACATACCTGTCACCATCTTAATCAGAACAGCTCTGACTGACTTCAGGGGACCCTCAGAGTACTTAGTCTGTTGATGCTCTCTCATAGAGAGACAGGAAAGATTACTAACCCCAAACCAGCTGTTCCCTCCCATCTTTCCACTCCCCAGCAGTATGCAATTCTATTCCAACTAGACACAGTCTCAAGGTGTCTGCCAGATTATACAGGTGGTGAAGGTCAACTGAAGGGAGAACTCCACTTATGAGCTTTCTGATGGGTTACACCCATGTTGAGGTGGGATTTTCTGTACTATGGTTGTTTGGGAACCAGCCATCTCCCGTAAGTAAGCTCTATTGGCACATGATTTCTCCAAGATCGACTTGGATAAAATCATTGCTTTGTCTTTCATCAGTGCTCTATCAGGAACAAAGAGATGTTTGCTCATTTCACCTTAGAAAATGTGATGCAATGGTAGCCTAGGCTGGCCTTGAACTCCCATCCTCCTTCCTTACCTCCTAAAATGCTAAGATTGTAAGCACACATCATCATGCACTGCTTCATCTTTTCTCTAACATAAAATCTTCCTTCATTGTGTGCTTCTTTCTCAACAGTTACTACTGAAATACAAAGATTATGGGTCATTCCAAAGACCAATACCCATTTCTCATGTTCTCTCAACAACAAAACTAAATAGGTAAGGAGGGTACCTTTTTGTTCATTAAATTCCTTTTAGTTCCTGCAGAGCTATGATTTTTCTATTAGCCATTACCATAGCAAGAAGCCTTTCTCTTACTGAGCACAGACTTCTATACTTGAGAGCATCCCTTTTCAGCAGAGGATTTGTGGCAGAACCTAGAAAAATAATTTTCACACTTTTAAATGATAAGAGCTGAAAATAGAGGCCCAGAGAAAAGAACACATGCAAAAGGAGCTTCGGGTCCACACTCCAGGGCTCCTTTCTCATGGTTTAAATGGCTTTTTACCAATGAGCTAAGAATCACTTGCTATAATCTTGATGGATACTGTATGTCTGCTCTCCCTTTGCCCTGGCTAGAATATGGGAGGACAGGAAGCAAGTGTGACATCGTGTCTTTATAAAGACAAGTCAAGCCTGGCTCACTGTGGACACTTAAATGCTTTCGATAAATAATGCATACAATGAAGCTCCAGTTTGGAATTGAATTAAACCCCGAGTTCAAATGTGCTCTCTCTCTCTCTGGCTATATCCACCTCATATCCTAGCAAAATGTGTCAGTGAGGTTCAGTATTCATGACTTTGAGGAGTGAGAAACAAGCCCCAGAGAAATAAAGTTTGTGTATCTGGAGCTATTGAGTCTTTGCCCTAGAAACAAATTTTCAGCTTGGTTTAAGGATTCTGTGGCAGGCACCACATGTTACTTTTTCTAACTGATTTGAGGATGCTAAAATGGCCCCACAGAGGTGGCTAATAACTGCATTCTAAATACCTTTTGTGCAAGACTTAAGGAAGGCAGAGTAATCTGTACACTCAATGAACATGGGGTTTATTAGAAACATTGAGAAGTAGTTCCTTGTCATAATGAAAGCTGTCTAGAGAACAGAAGCTATCAAATGCAGAAGAATCTGGTCCTAGTGATGCAGAACACAAATCCACTTGAGACATATTAGAAAAAGCTTTATGCAAGTGAGCTTTTGGTAACTATAATATACTGAAAAAAAAAGTGGTCTAGTTCTTATCCAAGAAATAGACTTTTGTATAGAGAAATCAGGGTAAACTAAGTTATAGAAGTTGAGAAAGTGGAATATGAGGGAGGGGGAGAAAAACAGCAGGCAGTCCATGGAGGGTCACAATTGGTATCACCAGAGAGTTTACAAAAGTACATATTCTCAACCCCAGCCCTGACCTAAATTAGAATCTCAAGGACTGGGGCCATTCATCTGTGTTTTAGTAAGTACTCCAGGTTATTGCTGTATGTGCTAACCTTTGAGAACAACCGCTGAAGAACACATAGAATTGGTTAGAAACAAACATCAGGACCAGAGGAGGGACAGAACTTCTATGTTCCTCTTTCTGATTCCTCTGAGCAAGTATTTCATCCAGGCACCTCTTTCTGTGCCGTCCTCTTTCTCCTACAGCATCCTTCATAAGGAGAGTTACTTGGAGTTTGTGGTAGTTTGAATGTAAATGGCCCCCGTAAGATCATAGGGAGTGTCTCTATTAGAATGTGTAATTTTGTTGAAATAGGTGTGATCTTGTTGAAGGAAGTGTGTCACCGTGGAGGTGCGTTTTGAGGTCTTATATATGCTCAAGCTCTGCCCACTGGCTCAGTTCACTTTCTGTTGCCTGTGGGTTAAGATGTAGCTTCTTTTCCACCCTCAGCTCCTTCTGCAGCACCACGTCTGTCTTTATACCACCATGTCCTGCCAGGAATGCACATGGTATACGCACATACATGCAGGCAAAATACTTATACACATAAAATGAAAAAATAATTCTTAAGAAAACTACTAGGTAGCCAGGCGGTGGTGGCGCACACCTTTAATCCCAGCACTCTGGAGGCAGAGGCAGGTGGATCTCTGTGAGTTCAAGGCCAGCCTGGTCTACAAGAGCTAGTTCCAGGACAGGAACCAAAAGCTACGGAGAAACCCTGTCTCGAAAAATCCAAAAAAAAAAAAAAAAAAAAAGAAAAAAGAAAAAGAAAGAAAGAAAGAAAGAAAACTACTAGGTAATTATCATTCATCTAAAAATCTGAATTCTAAAATGATCTACACTCTTTGTATTTGGGGAATTAATATGATACTGTGAGTGGAAAATTCTAAACCTGATCTAAAGTGACATGTTGCCCTTGTAACACACAGGCATTTTCCAAGTCTTTTCTTTTGATCTGCTAACTCAGGCTGGTGAATTTGGACCTTTATCCACACTAGTCTTCAGAAATCCATTTTATTAATGCTGCTGAAGAACTGAAACAGAGGACACTCAGTGCTTCCCTGGGTTCAACTTCAGCAGCTCTGAACCACGAGATCAATATGCTCAAACCCGTGCTTCGATTGATTCTAACTCATGGCTTCTCATAAAGTAAGGGCAGTTCTCAGCTTGGTAACAGAAGTCTGATAAGTGAATGAGTTTCTGACTCATATGGATTCATGTACTCTACAACCTTATGAGATGTTTTTATTTAATATCAAAATGGCCTGGAGTCAACCTGTATTTACTGTCAATTTGGTTGGTATTTGAGAGTTCTAGATCACTGATAACTATCGCAATAGGCCTCTAGATTTTTGGTTTTAGATATTTTTGTGGGAACATAGGCTTGACTAGAGTGGGAAGGGTTGGAAAGTCTATAATGGGTTTTATCAATTGAAGATGATGAGTGTTCTGCTTTACAGGATTGATGACCAGACCCAGATTTATATTTTTTCATGAATGTTCATAAGAGAAATCAGCTAATAAGAGTCTTTCCTGAATTGGAATGGTGTAGCAACAAGTATTAAGATAATATTTTATGAAAACCATCTTTCTATAATACGGTAGGTATAAAGAACAATTAAATATTCATACTGAATGGTTTTGAAGGCAGCAATTCTGCGTAGCATTTCTGCAATGTGTGGTGTCCCATTGTTTTTAGAAAATAATGTTCAGCTACTGTAAAAGTTTCATTTAAACACCAATAGGTAGCAGGGTTATCCACAATGACAAAAGGAAAGCTATAGTCCTTATTTTATGTAATATAGAATATATATATATATATATATGTACACACACATATATGTACAAACACACACACACACACACACACATATATATATTGAGAGAGAGAGAGAGAGAGAGAGAGAGAGAGAGAGAGAGAAAGACTAGCAAACAAACAAAGAAGACAGGGTGTGAATACTGCCATGAGAGAGAACCAAGGTTCCAGGTTCACAGTCTTTCCTCAATGAATTTGGAGTGTATAGTGTATGTGTGTGCGCACATGTGTGCACTTTTCATGTGTGTGTGCCTATGCAGGGGTATATGCAGGGATACTTGTTAACATCTCAGAGTTCCATTACAACCAGGCACATTCTTTTGAGATGTGTTCCCCTCAAGTATTAATTGTCTGTTGTGGGTTTTGAGATAAAATTAAACTTCTTTTATTGAAAAGAAAATATTTGGATGAATTTTTATATCTTATACCAACACATATTAAACAATGAAATAGTTCTCTGCGTCCTGAAAGTATAAGTAAATGTATTTGACAAGATTTCTGTTCAGTTTTGCTAGTTCAGACTTCCTTTTACATAATTATTCATTTTCTGGGAACTTTCTTATTAACATATGTTATCTTGTAGGGTTTTCACATATGTCTATTTTAGCAATGTTCTTTTTGTTATGTCAAGAGCTAGTGGCTTGTGTTAATTTTTTATATTCTTAAGGACTGTAGTTTCTCTGTACTCGGCCCTTACAATATAGAAAGCATTCCTGCTGAGTAAACTTTCCACAACTCATCTTCTTAAGTTTAGAGGTGCTGTTACTGCTGACATCCTTATGATGAATGCTGGGGATCAGATAGGCTAAGGGGTTTCTGCTGGGATTAGCTCTACTATGTGTGGACTTAGCAGCTATTGCTCTTAGCAATCCTAGTATCTCAGATGTCTGCCTCTAAAACACACTGAAATTATCTATGTCCAGAATGTATTCATTTCCCCTTTTGTCTTCAAACTCACTAATTGCTCTTTTAGCTTTCTTTAAATTCCTTTTAGTTTGCTTCACATTTCCAGTTGAGATATTCCATGAGCAATATTCCTTTCTCTTTTAGTATCAAGCCAGCTTTCCATTAAGTTTGGCACGAATCCACATCCGCATGAGCAAGCTGCAGCCTAATCTAGTGTATAAACGAGCTGCAACCGAACTGCTTATATCCTCGCAATAGGTAGCCAAGTCTCTGCAAATCAAACAGCTGGGCTCTCAGTTGATCACAGCCTGCAGACTGCTCAGCATGTCCAAATAACGCTTTACTTCATCCAACTGCTTTTGCGTGTCACTTCCTGGTTCAGCTTGCCACCAGATACATGAATCTGCTCTTTACTTAAGTAAACTGCTAAATCTCATCTGCTTAAAGTTCTTGCATCAGTAATAAGAGGCTTGTTTGAACGTAAAACCAAGGGAAGCTTGAAGTATGTCACTATCACATATAGTTTTGTAATTTCTAGTTTTTTCTGAATGATAAGAAAATGTGACTTCTACTCTTGGTTTTGAGATTCACTTTAGGGTCTTTGCTAAAGGGAAATATTTTTTGAGTAAAAAAAAACATTTGGTTATGCCCAATAAATATTCAAGACTGTAATGTTTACATTAAGAAACAATGAAAAAAGGAAAAAAGAGAAAAAAGTTCCCTTTACAATGTTGATTAAAGTCAATAATCAACTGAAATTCCATTTGCATTAAGCTTACATGTTTTCTTTAGCTGTGCTTGTCTCTGTGTGTGGAGTCTTTTATTGATACTTACTCAGCAGTTACTTTAGAAATGAATCTATTACTATACTTCCCAATTACCTTAAATTTGAGGGTCCACCTTTTCAGAGGAGAAACAATTCCCCATCCCACCCCAGCTTGCTTCATCACCCTGGGAAAAAGACACCATGGCACACATTTCATTGGAGTCCTCTCCATTCACAATGTAGTCTCTCACATTTGTTAAAAATCAAGATTGCAGCTAATTAATCACTGTTCTAACCATAAAAACCTTCATTTTCAGGAATTGTTTGTCTAAAACAGTAAAATTTAAAACCTTTTTTATATAGTTGTTATTTCACTAATGCACCCGTGTTGTTTCTATATTTTTGTATTTGTGACCTGTGATACAATTCTCATAACTTTGTGCTCTCTTATTAATATTCTGGAAAATGGGTCATGCTCATTAAACTTTTTGAGGTGTGCATAGCTGAAAATGTCTCCTACATAATTTCATCCCTTAGTAGTACAATTTTGCTGAATATGAAATGGAAATTTTGCGATCCAAAACATAAAGGAATTTATTTTTACGATACCTGTTATACTCTAGCACTTCACAACATCAACCCGAGAATTGTATTGACTGTGCACTCTTTGAATACTCCAACTTTTTCTCCCTCTATTCTAGAAAATAACCATCATTGTGGGCTCTGCGGAGGTTCTTAGAACTCCCTAGAATTCGAACATGACTTTGCTTCTTGACAGAAGTTGAAGGATGACACATGAGAAGTGAAGGTTTTGGCTCCATTTTAACTGAGTCAACTGAATTTTCCTTTTTATTTCAGTCAGCTTTCATGAATCTATTTTGGTTATTTCTTTGCATAGTGCATGCTTATCCCAACTCCTCTGAATTGACATGTGCCTTCTTGTATAGAGAGAAATGATGATACACTGCAAATTTAATTGTAGATTGTAGAAAACAGTCAGTAATCAAATATTTGAGGGAAACTTTTATAGCCTATAAAGTAAAGAGAAACTAAAGGACATATAGGTGTGTTCAGATTAATTTCCTTGCTTATGGTATCTTTATCACCTACCCTGTTCTTGTTATAGAATTGAGTCAGAAGTGGAGTCAAACACCCTTCTCCTTCTCCCACTGACTTCCCTCCACTCTCATATAACTTGTCCTGAAAGACTTTTCTTCCACATTCTTTCTAATTCTATTCTGTATTACAAAGCTTATCCTTATTTAACCAAATATTGCAAGGCAGTTAACAATGTGGCTCTAAACCCTTTTCTCCTTATTCTGGTCTCTTGAGTTTATTGAGCTGAAGTCTCCTAAGAGTGAACCAGAGAGAATGGATCAGGGCCTGGGGTGATGGGAGAACCTATGTGATGGCACAGAGATCAAATACTGAGCTTTTGAAACGTCCTTTTCACAGGATGTAGTGCAAAAAGAAAGCATGGATCGCTATTTTTTTTTTCAGTCTCCTGGGGGCCTGCTTTGAACTTGGTCTCAATGCAGAGCAGGCACCGTGAAGAGTAAAGATCTTGACCCTACCCCGTTCCACTGTCATTCATAGACATTCCTCTCCCACTTAGTATCTCATCCCTGAACTTGTGTTTGCATTATTAGCAATTCTTGCTTTTTTTGTTACCTTGTTTACATTTTAAGGTGTTTTATTAAAGGTAGAGGAAAAATGTGTAGCTGTCTTGATTTCAATTGCATTGTTGCCATTTAATTAAGGAAAATTGTGCACATACTCTAAGGAAAAGCATCATAGAAATGTTCAATGAAATGCAAACGATAGCACTTGCGTGGGATCCTCTTTGCATTTATTATCAATAAACAGAAAGGAAACCAAAGCTCGAATCCCTCCTGCAACAGAACTCCTCTTCACATCTGTTATGGACACATTACTTATGTAGTTGAGGAACTCAGATCCCAAATGCCTGGCCCCAGAAATATTTTGGATATGAGAATACTTTCTTCTGTGCAACTTTGAAATATCTGCGTATATGAAATAAGGAATCTTGAGAGTGGAACCCAAGAGTTCTTTAGCATGAGATTCACTGTTTTGCATGTATCATAAACACAGCTAGAAGAAAATTTTATGCAGTATTTTTTGAATTGTGTCTGCATTTTGATTGACATCTGTCCTGTGAGGTCAGATACAGAATTTTCCCACTTGTAGGGTCAAATTTTACTAATTTGGGAGTATTTCAGATTTGCAGACTAGGGTTGTTCAACTAGTAAATTTCTGAAGACTTTAGCATCAGTTTTGGAGAATAGAAATTCTTGGCACCGTTGAGGTGAACTGCAGTTTGTTGCAGAGACCTTTGAGCCAGATCTCCCTAAGTCCCCATTCCTGTGCCTTTACTTACAAACTGCACTTCTGCGCTGATTTTTTAAACACCTGTATTTTTTTTTTTATCACAGAATGCAGAAGATAAAATTGTACCTTCAATATACAGACACTGTGATGCTTTAATGTAGGTATTGCAGGCAATTAATATAATAAAAAACTGGCAGGAGTTTCTGACATGTTATAAATATTCAACACATGTTCTCTGCTTTTATTAAAAATGAGTTTTTTCTTTGAATGTTTCAAAAATCATATGCAACTTAAAACTCAATTAAATGACTTTTGCCTAGGATGCTTTCACTAGGCATTGTTCTCCATGTTTCAGCCAAATTGTTTTCTAAGACATTACCAAGATTTTTTTTTTTTAAATTTTGATATCTTTCAGAGCTGCTTTTCTCTTAGGCTCCAGCGACAGCGGGGAGCAGGCTGACTTTCTCCCTCGCTTCTCTCTGTCGTGTTGTGGGAGTCCTGTTACAGAATATAAAGTTTTCTTGAAATTGTTCTCATTTCTAGGACACTCGCAGCAGTGATTAACCCACCATGAAGAATCCATCACCAAATACCATGAGAGATACGTGCCAACTTTAAAACAGCTTGCTTTCTCATCTCTAACCAATGCTCCTATTAGGCAAAGAGTAGGCCCTATGCTTGCTGCGGAATGAGTGATGTGGAAATGTTTGAAAGATTCCCTGTTTAAAGGGATTCCTCATTCTCATTTGAAGTAGGTATTTCAGAGATGGCCTTCCAGTCTGGATCATTTAACACACGACTGTCTGAGCAAGAGAGCTGTGGGAATCTTGGTTCAGTCCATGTCCCTACCTCTCCAGCACCACTGGTGTGTATGTATAGCTGCCCTTAGGGCCATAGAAGAACAGATCAGAGTCTTGCTCTAAAACAATGATTCTCAACCTCCTTAATGCTGTGACCCTTTAATACAGTAATTCATGTTGGAGTCACCCCCTGCCATAAAATTATTTTGTTGATACTTCATAACTATAATTTTGCTACTGTTATGAATTGTAGTATAACTATCTGGTGTGCAGTATATCTGGTATGTGACCCCTGTGGTGGTCATTACCCACAAGTTGAGAACCATTGCTTTAGAGGGTGGACAGAGGTATTGACTGACCTTGTTGGGGTAGTAACCTCCTGGTTTTAGTGCTGGGAACTTTGTTATCCTGGTCACCTCCTTCGACCTGAGTAATCTGGGACAGTTGGTTACTCCACACAAAATTAAACTCACACTTTCTGTAGACAACCAGGTCTATGAATTTGGATAAGCATGAGGCTTTCTAAGAGCAGATTTCCATCTTATGATATGATAATGTCTGCTTCATGTGTCGTATAAGACATTATCCTGTGATCAAGTCATAGTAATTGATTTGAGAGGCAGAAGCAAGAGAATCACAAATTTGAGGCCAGTCTGGGTTGCACAGTAAGATCCTATTCTACATTTAAATAACAACATTAACAGCATCATCAACAACAAGCTATCAACCAAACTAACAAATATGATATTGTGTGCCCTGTGAGGTACAGTGTCAATGTCAGCTAATATTGTCATGAAAGCTGTTGCTCCTTTGGTCCCATGAGACTACTTTGGAGATTCCAGAATAGAGATAGTTTTCAAAGGTATAAACCCTATATCCCCAAGTCTTCTAAGCAATAGCAAACACAAATTCAAAGTGGATTGTCTAGGAGTTGGCAGACAGATATTGTCTTAAGGTTTCCATTACTGTGAAGAGACACAGCAACCACAACAACTCATATAGAAAAACATTTAATTGGGGTAACTCACAGTTTCAGAGGTTCAATCCATTATTATCATGGCGGGGAGCATGGGGGAATGCAGGCAGACAGGAGAAATAGCTGAGAGTCCCACACCTTGCAGGTAACAGGCAGTTAACTGACACATTGGACAGATTTCCAAGCATAAAAATTCTCAAAACCCACCCACACATGACACACTTCCTCAAAGAAGGCTATACCTACGCAAACAAAATGGCACATATTAATAGTACTACCCCCATGAGAGTATGGGGCCAATCACATTCAAACTACCACAGATAGGAACTTGGGGACTGACGGGTTCTTGCTTGTGCTTTGGGTGTAGGTGCCCATTCACAACTTGGCACATGGTCTTACTTAAACCTGCTGTTCTGACACGCAGGCTAAAGGGCTCTTTGACACTGAATTGTTGCCTCTTGACTTTGGATATAAACTGCAGGTACTACAATCCTTGGAGTTGAAGTAAACTTGATCTTTTATGAACTTTTTGTAGCTTATTTTTGAGCACTTAACCTATATTTTTCATTTACTTGACAAGCTATCTAATGATCTCGTTTTATATTTCTGCACCATTGTTTCCGCATTTTCTCTGAGAATGCTAAGTTGCATTAGAGATGTGAAATTTGCCCACCTTGTTAACTGTTATAGCTGTCCTCTAGCCTGGAAGGCTCTAAGTCAATATGTGCAAGGTGAATAAGCAAACTGACATTCATAACTGTAGTCTATTGGGCACATAACACAATGGCTGTATATTTTGAAATAAGAAATAAATGATTAAACAAATCATATGGCCTACGTATAAATAACACAAGTTTCTTGACATTAACGATATTCTATTTTATTTTTCAAAATCAACTTTTTCTGTTGTTGTTTTTACAGTTCTTAATGGGAAAAATAAAAGATCAGAACAGCATAATCTTAGGTATCATTAATCCAAGAGGTTGTAGAGCTTTAGAAACAAAGGCAGGACACTTTAGATCAGACAGGAGGTTGCTTATAGGGAGGTTGGGGTGATCTAAAACATGTATTGGATGTTTAGTTCAACTACCAGGAGGCACCCACAATCTGTTCTTTAATCCCACAGATAGTTATTTCAGCTGAAGTAAAAGATGTGGCAGATTGCAGCTTCTCAGTGCTAGTAAGTTGCTTGGGTGCTTCTTTATTTTTTCTTTCTTTTTTTTTTCTGACTTCAATTCAAACCAGAACTTGGGGATACTGAATGGCACTAACATAGAAGGAACAGCAGGCAGGGCAGGCAATAGAAAGATGAAGGCAAGGGAGGGTGTAGGCAACTCCCAAATTAAGTCTACTCCTTTGTATGATCTGCGGCAGATGTTAGCTGCTAACTTCAAACAGCTGATCCTCGATTTAAGGGCAATTTGTTTATTGTTAGAGTAAACAGAACCTGTAAATTTCCATTATAGACTGATGAGCGCTGAAGACAATAGTCCATGCTGAAATCACCAAATGACTCACATTTTTTTCTAGCTTCTTCTTCTTCTCCCAGGATGTGAAACACTACTAGGAAATACTGACATTTTCAGAGGCTTATAAGCAATAAACAATTCATGTTCTGTATATTAAATGTGTCTTGAGTTATAGTTCCAAGAGGAAACTGGGCTCCACTTTGATCATCACCAGCAGCAGGTTTAGCTTGTGCCGAGTCTCATCCCGAGGTCTTTGTTCGTTCAAGCTGCTCGGGAGCATCTGACACCACCAGCCTCCTATTCTCCTGAAGGCAATTAGGTACACCCGGTTTGCATAAGACCCTTGCAAGCCCCAGCATAGCTATTTACACAGCTGTAATCATTACAAATAAATTACTTCATAAATTTCAACAAATGAAACCGTGCTATTTTATTTTGTCTGCCTTGTCTCCTCTTTGTGCTGCCAAGTCACCAGTATGTCATTTACTTTGCTTATTTGCTGAAATGAGATTTAAGAAACTCAATTAGTAACCGGGGGCATGGCTCTCTCTCTCTCTCTATCCCAAACTTTTGTTTTGCTGTGGCAGAGAAAACATTTTCAGGAAATAAAAACCGTGAAGGCACTGCTATAAAAGAACAGTGTGTGTTAAATTTTTGGGTCATGTTGTTTTTCTTTTGTCAGTAGATGGACGAATAATTTTTATAAAATAAAAACTTTGTAAGAGTGATGCTCTTGATATCTGGGCACATGTGTGTATTGCCACTATCATGACTGCATAGAATATTCAGAATAGTTTCTTTGTATCTGTTTCTGTTCTATTGCTGTGGAAAGGCACCATGACCAAGGCAACTCTTACAAAAGAAAGCATTTAAATATAGAGAATCGTTCTGAAAAATGTGTCGATATGTGGTTTCATTGTGTAATTATAGAATATATACTAAGTCTATATAAGCTAAAATTACTCTAGTTCAGGAGGCAGTTTGGTTACTTGGGATGAGCATTGTGTGTGTGGCTCATTGATAACTAAAATGGCATTATCTAGCAAAACCTTATAAAGTAATTTCTAATAAGCAGCTGACAGTATATTGATGTTTTGAAAGCATATAGAAAACAAAACACATATTTGTTTTCTTTATTTCTGATGCCTAATTTACTATTTTCATATTTCTCCTATTTTCCACTATTGCCTTCTTTTGATATAAAAAATATTCATGCCACACCCATTTAACTACTTCATTGCTAATTTTGCTGTTTTGCTTTGATTGTTTTCTAAACGGCCAAATCCTTGGATTATCATTAACAGCTAAATTAATAGCAATTTATCTAGATTGACTTTATCATCCAACTTAATCTCAATGGCATTCAAAACTCTGCCATGTTCCCCATGCTTTGTGTTGGTTCTATAACAAATGGTGACCACCTACCTAGATTTACAATTATTTCTTTAGTTAGTTTACTCTTAAAACGTAGGGGCAGAAGAAATAAGAAGTCAAAATAAGAAACACATTAAGCTATTATGTACATTTACCTACATTACTAATTTTTACTGTGCTTTTTATTCCTTATGTGGATTTGTACTTCTGTGTCATGTTCGTCCATTGCAGCCTCAAGAACTTCCTTGATTATGTACAAGTCACGAGTGCCACAGCCAATCTTTCTCTCTTACCTGGGAACCTCTTAGTTTTTCTTTAATTTTAAGGGTATTTTTCTCAATAGAGTTCTTTATCAATCTATTTAAAATTTTTTATTACAAAACTTTCTGAGTATATTTTGATCATGTTTTCCCTCCCCGATGCCTTCCAGCTGCTCCCCACCTCTCTACCCACCCAATTTTAAGTTCTTTTTCTTTCAAAACAGCAAAATAGAAAAAAAAAAAAGCAAGAAACATCAAGAAAAAAAGAAAGAAGCAAGCAAGCACACAAGCAAACAAAACCCCCACAACATGAGGATTAAAACAAAGAGGCAAAAAAGGAAAAAGGTACAGAAGCAAAGTAAAACAAACGGATCAATATCTTGCCTTACCCACATGAGAGAAAGTTCTTGCGTTTGATGGCGATTAACAGAGAGATCTACAGCTGGGCCATGTATAGCTAGTGAATGGCTTTGGAGCACTCAGCTCAAAATGAGATGTCTTTATCAAACCCCTCCTTTTCCTCAAAGCTCAAGGATCTATGCAGAAGAGGAGAAGGGAAGATTGTAAGAGCCAGAGGTGGCGAATGACTCCAACGAAACAACATCTCCCATGGGTAATAGGACTGATGCACATATGACCTCACAGATCGTGGTAGCACACATGAGACCTGCACAGGTTCCAGCCAGATGGGGTTCTAGCAAGAGAGAGGGATGTGGACATGGGCCCTGACCCTAACCAAGAAGTTTTCTGCAAGTGATAGCTTCTGTCAATTGGAAAGTAGTTTTCTCGAACGGAGTGTCTCTGGATACACCAGTTGCACTAGGGCAGGCCCCATGCTGAGGAGTAGTTGGCCAACACAAAACAATCCATGTTTACCAATTTAAGGAGAAATAACTGTTAATTTCTTTATCTTTAAAAGAATGCTTTAAAATACATTACTGAAATTAACATACAAAATAATGGGCAGTTCATGATCCTTTAATGAGATGAGATGAGCAAGTTTGTGTTTCTCCTTGAGAACTAAGAAAGCCCTGAGTGAATGTGTGAAAGGCAGATGAGGTCTTAAGCGAATGTATATTGTTGACGTGGCTACAGCGACAGTCCTGTCAAGGACTCAGTGGTTTAGATTCATTGGAATAACAAAGCCTTCCTCTGGTCTGTGTACAAAAGTAGGGGGTAGCCTGAGCCTGTTCTCCTACTGAGACTTGACAACACCGCCTCCTGTTCCTCCATAAGCAGGCTGAGATGCCCTATTGAGATTCCCCCTTGCTGTAGTGGTTGTTACTTCTCTATTAGAGTGATCACACTCCGCCTGATCCTCCCATCTTTTCTGTAGGTGTGTGTCCTGTCTTCATAACCCTGCCATCACAGTCGTGGGTCTAGGATCTAGGCAAGATGGGCAGGGCCTTTCTCTTAAGTTTCTTTTAAGATTTGTTGCCTTTGGATATTGATAGCTTTTTGTATGTCCAAATGTGCTTATCTTTGGGCATTCTGTTGGGGTTTCATAGATGTTTAGGTTACTGCCTTTCTTCACATCTGTAAAGGTTCTCACCAAGTTTTCATGGGCTTATTAAAAATAGGGCCACTTTCATTTATTATTTTTGTAATGTTGTATTATCTTTGTGTACACGAGATAAATTTTGTTTATAGAATAAAAGCAATATAAGCCCCTTTATACATTGGTGGATCCAATTTGCTAATATTTTGTCAGGGATTTTTGTTTCTATACTCAGGAGAGACATGAATCCAGAATTTTCTTTTCTTGCAAGTTATTTAACTGCCTTTTATATTAAGTTAATGAAGTTTCATGGGTTAGAAGATACTTTTTTATTTTATTTCCTGAGTGGATAGTGGACTGATACAGATTATTCCTTGAATCTTGGTCAAATTCATCAATGATCCCATGTGAAAATGATGATTCCTGTTTTGAAGGATTCTAATGCTTAATCGTAACCATCATCATTATCATCATTATTATATTTATCACACTAAAACCAAATCTGTATCACTAAGCTGCTTCTAAAGTCTTCTGGATGGCTATTAGCTATTTATTCAATTTATTAAAATAATTCAGCCATACTGAAATTACCTTTTCCATCTTAACTTTGGTTTGGCTTAATTTATCTTTCAAGAAATTCATTTATTTCATCTATGTTATCAAATTCTTTGGAAAATTTGCACATCAGTATTTTTCTTGCTTTTAACACCTCATGTACACGTGCCTGTCCTGTGTATTTAAAACCCCAATTAATTTGTAGATGGTTAAAAAAAAAACTCTCTTGGCTTCACCTATGAATCTAAGAATTTATTTTTAAATCAAATTATCTTAACAATATTGGCTTATTTCATGATATTTAACAAGCGTATAAAACGCACACAATGGGAAGCCCCACTCTAGAAGGAAAAGAAGCTGTGTGGAAAGGACATGAATAGGTAGCTCTGAGATCAACTTGGCATCTATTTATGAAACAATGACTCTTCATATCCGGCTCATCAGTTGGCTGAGTTTAAACTCTGATTAACCCAGACACGGATAAATTACATTCATCTTGACTCCAGATGGTAAATGTACTTATGAATTCTGGTACTTGACTGCCTTGCTGTTCTATTGAAGTTGTATGCAGCTGCTAAGTGGTGGTGATGTTGTGTTATATATGTGGGAGATATGCAAAATGCCTGCAGTGTGAAAAATTATTTTGAGTGTAAGTTCTACATATGTTACTGCTGATATCTAGCCCCCAGGCAGGATAATTCTGTTACACTTGATCTAATAATTGTTTCTACCTAACTACTAAGTTAGTCTGAAGCATAAATTATATGAAATATTATTTCATCGGTGGCTACTTAAATTAAAATCTCTCTCTCTCTCTCTCTCTCTCTCTCTCTCAAGATTTGAGACAAAATCTCCTGTAGCCCTCTTTGGACTGAACTTTATAAGCCAAAGATGGTCCTCAGCTGCTGATTGTCCTGACTTTACCTTCAGTAAAAGGTGTGTACCTCCATCTCCATCTCTAAAATGTTCTGAATGAAGTAAAATCATTTTTGGTATTCAAAGGCCACATGCGTCCTGTGTAGTGGTTCTCAATCAATGGGTTTTGACCCCTTTGGGGGGTGTCAAACAACCCTTTCACAGTGGTTGCATGTCCTGCATATCAGATATTTTCATTACAGTTCAAAGCAAAATTTCAGTTATAAAGTAGCAACAAAAGTAAATTTATGGTTTAAGGTCACCACAACGTAAGGAAGTATATTAAAGTGTCACAGCATTAGGAGGGTTGAGAACCACTGGTGTAGTCATTACCATACAAATTTGGAATAATTTTACCTTTGCACAAAATTCTGTGCAGCACGCCTGGTACAGAATTTGGAAGGAAAACGATCTGGTAAGCTCATCAAGTTAATAATTAATTTTTATGAACTAAATATATTTTATTACAACAGACACATTTATGAAGGGGAAAAACAAGAACAAAACAAAACAACAAAGCCAAAACAAACCTCAGAAACAGCCATTACAAGCTTTGAAGTTAGCAAAAAACTGAAGTTCATTAGAAATATTCTTACCTTATAGCTGTCCTTGTTTTCTTTATAGGGAATACTAGAAAGGTGAGGGCCAATGCAGATTAATGGTGACAGTTATTGCAGGATCTTCTGACTCTTGGTAAAATTCATTTTCCTCACTGAGTTTTTTTTTTCCAGTGTGATACAGTGAATATAGCACAGCTCACCTGACTGAACACAGTCCCATACTGAACACTGCTCATTCACTGTCACAGGTGGCTGTGACAGCCCGATTTCCACCAAAGGAGAACACAAAGGAGGGAAGGACCTTCCGTGTGCTGTGTACTTAATCTATGGTTTGAACCTTTTTAAGAGCCAATTTCTGTTCCCTGGCTTCTGACATATGGAAGAGAGTACCCCATCACCACATATTGCAAGGAAAAGTGAGAGATGCCCAAGTCTCTAAGAATGTGCACACTCAGGTAGCCTAGTCACTAGCCTAGAACAAATCACTGCATTTGAGGATTCTTTGTTACAGCAGCTAAATTACCCCAACATGAGTATGTGACAGCAGTTGCAGTCTTAACCTTGTATAGGAACTTTCAGAATTAGATGTCAGAAACAGGACTTTTTGTTTTGTGCTTTCAATTGTAAATATTTTATAACAATTGGATATTTAGGAAAATAAATTCATGTCATTTTCCCTGAATAAACCACTACTTTCATCCCCAATAAAACTGCTTCCTGGTTTTCATGCAGCTCTTGCCTTAAGTAGATTCCCTAGATGTAACAGCTGAGCTAGGGATTATTTTACATTTATTGGGAAGTTTCAAAAGAAAGGTTTAAAATGCTCTGGAAAGCTGACTAAGAAGGGGAAAAGAGCCAAGAAAATCATGGATTCTGCTATAATCCAGCTTTGGCTTCACTGCACAGGAAACACTAGAGTAGAAATCATCCTTCAGAGAACCCAGCAGGGTGCCAATGGGATTTGAGTTTTGACATCCTCATTGTTGAACGCTGGGACCTTCCAGACGTTTCCAGAAGGATAGGTGTTACTCCACTACTCTGAAGTAGAGAATAGCTGTGAGATGAGCCACCAGTACTACCAAAGCTGAAGTAAATAAGGTCTTCTACATAGTGCACCAGCATCCATTACAGCCCTTGCCTTTAAATATGTGAAATTAGACTCTGAGATTCACATTAGATGAGAATGGTATGTAATGTTTTACAAAGATGGAAATGCTTTTTTGACTCCAAAGATGGTCAGTAATTTTCCAAAGGAATTCTGTAATAAGGAGGCTAATGGTCAGAAAGTTGAATTTTGGTATTTTGTATTTATATTGGATAAATATAAAATATTGGGGAGTTGCTCTGTGTAATAACATATATAAAGAAAAGGATGCTAGGTACAGCTGTTCTCAGGAACATCACAAGAAGGGTTCTGAATTCAAACAGGAGATACAATATAGGGTGGTACTAGGCTGGATGGCCTGCGAATCAAGGTTTCTCAAGGACAGGCCAAGTGACAGTGAGATTCTTGAATTCATTGTTCCCCAGTTTTTATTCTGGTTACATAAGCAAAATGAGGTATAAAAATAACTATATTGGTTGTTGGATAGTCAAATATTATTATGAATGCATAATTCTTTAGAATATGACTTGCGACACAGTGGAAGACCCAAGAATGACTCTTTATCAAAGGAAAAGTAAGTCCTGACATGGGAGGCAAGGCATGCCAGGGACAGAACAGGCAGGTATGATGACTATAGAAGCTTTTAGGCAGACATTTCAGAAGGAAATCTTGTTTCAAACAGTGAATGAATTTGACTTAAATTCTTTGTGCCTCAGTTTCCTTATGCTTAAATTTGAATAATAACATTTTCTCATAGAATCAAGTTGCAAATTAAGTGACATAATCTGTATGAGTTCTTAATAGTACCTATGTCATATCATAGTTTTGATAAAAATTTGTTGTTATTATCCCACATTAAAAGGTGTGGAGCTTTCTCAGAGAATTAAGAGCATTTTTTTCAGGTTTGTTTTGTTTTATGATATGAGTGTGAAGCTGTAGAGAGATATAAAAGCTGAGCTGAAAAATTGCTACTATGCAAAAGTCTTGATAGACCTTTGTCCTGTAGGCAGCACAGGTCCACTGAATAGTAAATATGATTCCCAGAGTAAGACAATAGTAACAGTTAGCTCATGCTGTATAACAAAATAGCCTGTAAATTAGTGCCTTAAAACATAACCCACTGAACTGGCACAAGACCAGTCTGAAGATTTGGGCTTGTTTAAGCTGCTAAGTTCTTCATGTGTCACAGAAACCCCTTCATGTTTGATTCTTGTTCATAAAGAAAGCTCTGCTGCAGAGGATTGACTTATGCTGATTTGGAGCTCCCTGCTCTTCCACCCTGTGATCCCATCTGCTGGTAGGCTACCCCAACCTTACCCGCCCAATAGATACAGGGATCCGATGGAAAATAATAGCACAAGGATTAAGGGCTCAAGGGTTAGAGTAGCACAGCCTTACTTGAGAAGCATTAAGGTTGATCAAAGTTAAACCATAAAGTCTAACCCTGTTGAGAATGCGGGGAGCTGGCGACATTACACTCACTCCCATGAGCCTTAGATCACAGTATAAAAGGATAAATAGCTGCAAATGAAGGGACTACCACCAGCCAGAGTGCAGAGGGAAGAGATATCCAGAGTGGAACTGCTTTCCAGCCGTGCAGAAAGCTTCAGGGATGTATAGTGAGTCCTTACCCACCTTGGATGGGCTTTGCATTGATGGAGCTTCTTTTGAGCTCTCCAAGTCCCTGTCAGTCACCCCTCACTCATGCACTTGTTTGTAACCCTATAAGAACTCATTGGTTCACAAAGGTGGACATCGGTGCACTCATTACTTTGATTGGTTGTGGGTTCCCTAGGGAAATAGGTGTGTGTGTGTGTGTGTGTGTGTGTGTGTGTGTGTGTGCTGTGTCTCCCCTGGAAAAGTCTGTCACACAACAGCTTATAACTTGAAGTCTTCCAGCCTCAGCCTCCAGAGTTCAGCACTGGGGTAGGTATATACCAGCATGCTAGGCAGGCTCAAACATGTGGAGGTTTTAAAATAACCGTTCATATTCTTTATTGGAAATAAAACAAGATACAAAGTAGATTAATATGGGAAAGGAGAGATGGCTCAGAAGTTAAGAGTTCATAGTGCTTCTGCAGAGGGTCCAAGGTTGGATTTTAGAACCATATCTGGAGATGCCTTCTCCAGGGGCTCTGACAGCTACCCCTGCCTTCTAAGCACAGAATCCACATACACAAACACACACAAAGATGTATTAAAAATACATGTAAAAATTTTTGAAAATGAGAACCCTGTAATATCTGGGGCTGGAAACCTATGTATGGTTCCATATTCTTCTTTTCCTGTTGCTCTGACCACCAGCCCAGAGAACCTCTCAGAAACAAAGGGCCTCTGGTGAAATAGATACACATTACTTTAATTACTGAGGGCCTTCCCAGCTGTAGTACTATGGTTGTCATTTTTGCATCTAGCTGTGTTCTTTTTTCTGCCTTTGGTGCCTTTTTCTCTTAAAACAAGTATTTTAAAATACTCATAAAAGATCATTTGATTTTTTAAAATGTGTGTTGAGAGGGGAAACAGTGTTAAGAAGAACAAAAAGTGTCTAATGGGGTGGGGAAGCACAAGAAAATGTTACCAAACCTTCCATTGGGTGGCTATTTAAAACGGACAGTAGCCATCCGGAGGGGGGTAGCCATAGCAACAAACGAGAACACCATGCGTAAGTACGAGGACCCACTGGAGGAGGAGGGACAATGCTGAGTTCAGGCATCTTCATCAAGCATGATGTCTCAGCACAACTCTGGCTCATGGACTGGAAACGAGCAGCTCTAGCTAAAGCTTGAGCCTCCTCAATGAACATAGAGTATATCTATAGCATTGGCAGCCTCCTTGGAGAACTGAAAGTTGGCTTCCTTAGAGATAACCTAAATGGAAGCGTATTTTTAAAAATATCTTTGATCAATTTCACATTATGAGGAATTTAAAAAAAAAAACAACAAGAAAACAGACAGCAGACCACATGGAAGCTGTGGGCGGGAGCTGCGATTGTGCCTTTTCAAGGAGTTCCTTCGACGCTGCGATCCATTTGGGTTCTGATCGTGTGATATTCACACGAAGTGGCAGAAGCTCCCTGGAGCCTGTATGGTGCCTGCCTAGCCCCTTCTGTCCGGCTGGTGTACCAGCTGCAGTGGGGGTGGAAACCGGTACCTTTCAGCTGCTCTTTGTAGAGAAATGCCTCTCCAGGAAATACGTAGGAAGCTCTGCTCTGATCCGATGGCTGGGGTCTAAAAGCTCAGCCTCTTGTTCAATTCCAGGATATAACTTGGTGTCCGTCAAACTCCCCTGTGATATCAGTCTCAAATCAGATCATAACTGACTGTTTCCTGTCTTATTTTCTTCTGTTCTATTTTATTTCTCTCAATTCCTTAAAGAATTCTTTTGGAGCATTCTCAATCAGGAAAATGCTTGTTGGGTGATCTCATTTTGGGGATTGGTTCCTGGGTAACCCACTGTAAAACTGTCATCTTGGGATTCATACTGGGAATGGGATGAGCCAATCGGGTTTCTATCTGTGTTCCATTGCAAGGGAACTAGGGGCTTGCCCTCTTAGAAAAAGTATTCCACAACGGTAGAGTGGCTTGCTTGTGAGAACATAGGATTTTTAACATCTGAACCTGCAACTCTTTCTTCCCACTCCTATTTCAGTTCCCTCTGTTTCTTGCCAGCTTCTGAGATTACACCAACGATATATTACAACAACTATCTTTCTCATAAAGGATTACTTTCTAGGTAACCTGAGCCAAGACATACTCTAATACTTGAGGGAAAATAAATCTATGTCCCTTGTAATTCTATTGAATCCAACTAAGTCTATTGGTTTCTGTTCAAATCACTCTAAGTCATTTTTTCATTAGGTTTGCAAAAGATTTTCGATGACAGAGAGCTCCTTGATACTGCAATCTGAATCATCTCATATGATGAACTAAATGACCTCTAGAGAAGAGCCCAGCTCAGGGCTTTAAGGAGCTGTCTCTGCCATTCACCATGTACTTGGATTTTGAAATGAATGAAAATAGACTAAAGAATTTATGATTGAGTGGGACAGACTTAGGAATCATATCAAACTTTTCAGATTTTTCATCCTTTATTTTTTCTGTCACTTTGAGGTCAGTTCCATGTGATGTTCTGACGTGTCCTGCAGGATAGCGACCCTGCTTAGAGCTTCTTTTCTGGACTTGGGCCTCTATCTTCCATGTCCTTGCCTGATAGGGCCGTCTTTTCTAGAGCTCTTGGAGGCTACCCCTTTGTCTCCAAACCCCTTGGAGGCAGGCCGAGCAACTAATGATGTTGGAATTATAAAGCCTCTACATTGGGCTCCAGCTGGAACCACACTGTGGAGAATTCCACTATATAGCTGAGCTCTTTAAGGAGCCAGATTCCAGCTGAGAACACATTGCTGCTGATGAACTCCTTTCCAGCTCTCTCCTGCTCCTGTTACTCCCTCGCCAGTTTCCCCTGGCACCACTCCCTCAATGAATCTTTTGAAAGGAGCTTACCTGTGAGGCTTCCTACAACATTCCTTGTCGTGCCAACAACTCAGAAGGTAGGGGGCACAGGGAGCAGGTGGGGCTGGGGAATGAATACCATTCAAAACTTGGTCCATAGCAAACAATTTAGGGTTCTGGGTGTAGGAAGAATTGCATTTCGTTCCATTTTTTTTCCAGTCACCCAGATATTTCTTCAATATGTGGGAACAAAGAGAAAGGCTTCTGGTGTGTTCGTTTTCAAGAAATTAGACAATTGTTTTCATCTGTGGTTTCATTTGCATCTGTATCCTCAGTGTCTGAGACAGGGGTGCTCAAGTATTGCTGAATGTGGTTTAACAAATATCTCATTGGTAGACTTCTCTGTTTCTGAGAACACTTGGGATACAATAAATATATTAAAATGGCAGGCTTAAGGGACAAAAAAAGATTAACCTACTTTTAGCTTTATTAACTTTGCTTCTGCAATCTTTGCAGTGAAGTGGGGCAAGTCTTATTAAATGCTAATTATCTCCCCCATTCTTTTGTATTCTGCTTGTTTTGTTCTTGAGGGTGTGTTTGTCATAGAGGAGTTAATTTATTCAATTCAAATATTTATCATATGTGAACTCAAAACTATAATTTCTGCACACTGTACCCTACTTAATTCTAAATGCCATATTGTAACCTGATTTTGACATTTATTCAAATCAGCTGAGCTTTAGGATTATTGGGAGGGTTGTCTGGTACCGAGTCACCTACGGAATCCATGAGGCTCTGCCAGATTTAAAGAGCAAGCTAGACTGTCAGGGTCTTTGCATCAGGCTCCATTTGGCAATAGTTTTTGCTGATGCCATTCTCTGCTAGTGACAGAGTTAACACATTTCTTGAAGATGAAAGTGAGTTTAGAATGTAGAGCCGATATTTTATGCCTAGAGTATGTGTCTTTCTAGTTCCTCTGAACTGCATCAGTTACTTGTCATTGCTTGAAATTAGACCAAGTTCTCAATTTGAATGCCAAAGAACTCAGCTTCTGAGATTAATAATGTTTTAACTCCATTTTTATTTTCATAAAACCATAAAGTATCTTTTCTGTATTTTAAGGAAGTAATGAGCAGTGATGAGTATGTTCACACTGTTGAGGCATAGAGCTCTAGAACTATTGTTTTGCGAATCTACCACCCTGTCACAACCCCTGCAGTTGCATCATTTTACACACACACACACACACACACACACACACACCACACACACACACGTCTATGTTTTGCCACATCTGCGAGATTTTTCTTATATCCATTTTAATGAGCATGAGGTGATATCTTGTTGTAGTTGTAATTTACATTTTTATTGTTAGTGTTATTATACATATTTTTGTGTTTTGAAGAAACCATGTGTAAGTGGTGTCCAGGGGAAATAACTATTCAGGTCCTTTATACACTTTTAATTGGGTTGTTTGGTTTTTTGGGGGGATAGATGGAAAAGTTCTTTTAACTTTATTCTTTATCAAATACAAAATTTGCAAATACTTTCTCCCATTCTATAGGAATTTTTTCTCTGTGTTGCTTGTGTTCTTTACATTTGACATATAGTTGTATTTGTCTAGCTTTGCTTTTAGTGTGTGTGTGTGTGCGTGTGTGTGTGTGCATGTGTGCATGTGTGCATATGCATGCTCAGGTGTATACACGTGTGTAAAAGTCAGAGGACAATCTTGATATTCATTCTTTAAGTGCATTCACTTTATTGACCTAAGATTCATTAAGTAGGAGAGGTTGGATTTCCATCAAGTCCTATTGACCTATCTTGATCTTCTTGGCTATGGAATTATAAGCAGGAGTTGCCATAGCCCATCTATTTTATATGTGAGCTCAAAAAAAGAAAGAATCTACGTAGGTTTTTAACCAATATTTTCTTTTAGCTGTTCTATAGATTTAGGCTCATGTGTAGGTCTTTCATTTATATCGACTTAATTTTTAAATATATTGGGCAATAGCAACCTCACCTCATTCTCTTTCATGTGGATATTTAGTTTTCCCAGTACCAATTTTAAAGAAATTGTTCTTTTCTCAATAAGTTATCTTGGGACCCTTTCTAAACAAACAAAGGCATTTTTCTGGGATTCCTGCTATTTTTCTCGTCTATCGTCATGCCAGAACTGTACTATATATTAATTCCTGTGGCTTTTAATGTGTTTTGAAGGCAGGGAATGTGATGGCTTAACTTTTGTTTTTCTTTTCAGTGTTCACTTATGCATTTGAGATTCCACATTAATTTTGAGATGGGTGTTTCAATTTTAACAACAACAACACAAATATTGATATGAATCCAACAGTGATATATTTAACAGGAAAGTACTATGATACCCCACCGTTGCTTTTTATACTTAGAATTGCTTTGATTGTCTGAGACTTTCACACTTCCATATGAATTTTAGGATAACTTTTTTCTACTTCTGTGAAGAATGACATTGCAATTTTGATAACAATTCCATTGAAATTGAAAATATGCATTTTATAATATTAATTTTTCTAGTCGAGAACACTGGGCAGCTGTGCATCTTTTGTTTTCTCTGATTTCCACGAAATAATTTTAGAAAGCAAAGCAAGTAAAGAAATTCATTAATGGTGTTTCAAATGTTGGAATTAAGGCAGAATCCCAAAGTTTCTTGTGTTTTTCATTTGTTACAGAGAATCAATGTTTAATGCTAGAGGAAAAAGGTACAGTGTGACTAGTTAAGACCATTAGGCCAAGAGGACTCCAGCTAGTTGAGGATATAACAGAGTTGTGTTATAACCGTCACCTTAAAAATTGGAGTTCTAGTAGGGTAGGACGAAAAAAATCCCGCAAAAATAGAGGAGAAAACTATTACAGAAATCCTAAAGTTATGCTTGATCTTTTTTGTTCTCAGGAAGAGTTCACCTTAGTAAGATTGTAAGCCATTGCTCTTCCAGGCCTGGAATATTGCACTTAAATGTTATCGTGCTGTAAGAGTAACAGAACATCAGCTGGGCATGTATGTGTCTCGGGAATTGCAGACCTCAAGGAAGTGGCTGTGACAGCTGAATGGAGGAGCTGTTTGAAGGCAATTGTGAGATGTCACACTATCAGTTTTATCCCTGAAAAGAATGGTAGTATCAATCATTTGGAGGAATTTTGTTGCGTGAGATACAATAGTATAATTCTACCATGAATACTTGGTAAATATATGCCATCCATTTCTTTATAGGCTTGTTGATGTTCATGATTTTTAGAAAAGGCTTCACTATGTGGCTCAGGTTGACACCAAACTCAAGATTCTCCTGCCTTTGCCTTTCTAGTGTTGGAACCACAGGTATATGTTATTACACTAGGTGTGCCTCACCATCCCAATGTGTTTGCTCTAAACAGTTGGAGGAAAACGAATCATGGGTTGAAGAACCACCCATAGTGTTTAATAAGAACAGAGCAAGGAAATTTGATGGTTACTCCATAAAGCTAATTGTTCTACCTTTAGTAAGAAAGAGTTCTGAAAAATATTTCATAAACATATCGATTCATTATTTCATTTGATAGTTATTAGGCATGAGATACAAGGCAAGCATTGTTCCAGGCACCTGATTGATAGACGGTAACAAAACAGGTAAGATTATCATCTTCTTGGAGCTTAGATTCCAGAGGTTGGAAAAGAGACAGGTAAAAGAAAGTAGACACTGTTAGACAGTGGTGGCGTACGCCTTTAATCCCAGTACTCGGGAGGCAGAGGCAGGCAGATCTCTGTGAGTTTGAGGCCAGCCTGGTCTACAAGAGCTAGTTCCAGGACAGGCTCCAAAGCTACAAAGAAACCTTGTTTCAAAAAAAAAAAAAGGAAAGAAAAGAAAAAGCAGACATGATTAATAAGTCCATTTTATTATATACTAGAGAATGAAAAGCACTAAGAAAGTGAAAACAGACTCTGGAGATTTTGGAAGTAGGGGAAACAGGTCTGCTCCAGTTACACTTTATTTATTTATTTATTTTTGCCAGTTAGGGTGGCTTACGCCTTTAATCATGAGACAATTTTTTCTTTATTATTTTGAATAAGATATGCCAAAGTATGAGTTTGGAAAAATGGAAATATTTTATATTTTTCTCTTTTAGAAGAATAGAGCAGGTTTGCTAATGTGGTAATATGTATCAGTCATTCCTATGCAAATTATATTTTTATTGCTACTGTGGATGAATTTTTTACTACTGCCCCCACTCCACAATTGCTTTAGAGGCGACTGTCTTGCTTTGTATCTTAGACTAAATTTGAGGTCATTACGTAGTCCAAGCTTGCCACGCTGAACATAGTGGACAATGAGGACTACTGAGAACTCAAGAACAATGACAATGGGTTTTTGATCCTACTGCATGTACTGGCTTTGTGGGAGCCTAGGCAGTTTGGATGCTCACCTTACTAGACCTGGATGGAGGTGGGTCTTCCTTGGACTTCCAACAGGGCAGGGAACCCTGATTGCTCTTTGGGCTGACAAGGTAGGGGGACTTGATTGTGGGAGGTGGAGGGAAATGGGAGGCGGTGGCGGGGAGGAGGCAGAAATCTTTAATAAGTAAATAAAAAAATAAAAATAAAGAAAAAATATCTCAGGAGTTATGAGGCCAGCGAACTTAGGCTTTGAGCAATCCAGTTACACTTTAAACACTGTGCTCCAGCACAGCAGTTGGTTAACAATCCCAGCTCGTATGCCCACACCCTTAGTCAACAATTTTTCTTTCTTGTTCTTTAAAGTCCCATTGAATAAATATTTTAAGTTTGGGGGTTTGCATACAACCTCTTTCATGTTTGGTTGGTTCTATATAACATTTTAAAACATGAAAAAAGCTTTGCTACTTTGTGGGCTATCTGAGAACTGAGAACAGAATGGATTTTGCCAATTGGAATTGGTTTGCCAGATTCTACCCAGAAGCATACAAACTGAGAAGCTTGTGTTCAGGGCATATGAGTGTATGCACATGGAAGAATTACAATGTCTTTAGGGCTCTCTGGTTTCCTTACTTTTTTTTTCTATCTCAAGAAGACATACCAATGCTGGCAGTGGTGGTGTACGCCTTTAATCCCAGCACTTGGGAGGCCGAGAGACAGGTGAATCTCTGTGAGTTCAAGGCCAGCCTAATCTAGAGAGTGAATTCCAGCGCAGGCTTCAAAGCTACACAAAGAAACCCTGTCTCGAAAAACCAAACAAAGACGAAAAGAAGATGTATCAGAATGCAAATGAGATTAATGTGTGTAATAGGATTAATTTTTTTCTAGGCTATATGTAATTTTATTAATGCACTTTTTGTAAGTCGGTGGTCTAAAAAGATCCATGCGCCTTAAGTGGAATATCTAAAGCCCCCCTTTTTTCATGAGCCTTTTTTAGGGTTCTCTGCAAACAACCCATATTTTTTGGTATTACACATAATAGTATGGGATAGCAGACATGCCCATAATGACATACCTGTCTATAAAATTTATTTGTTGAGTTTTCACCAAGTATCAGAGCAGATTTTTCCATTCTTAGTTATTCTGTGGGCTTCAGGGAGACCTAGGAGTGCTCCCTCTGTGCAGGAGCTCTTCCTAATGGTGTTGCTAAGCCTTCATACATTCTTAGTAGCAATGATTATGGATGGTTGGTTTCTCTATAGAGAATGGTAGAAACTAGAATGGAAACTCCTTATTATTCCTAACGAACAGTCGGTATAAGAGCTAGGATTATTCTTTGCTGGTAAAGCCTGAACTCTGTCACACAGCTTTTCCCACTTGGTATTCTGTCACTGGCTCACAAGCTTCAGTAGGCACGAAGATCCGGAATGACAAAGACACCGGTCCCCTCCTCTTCCTTTCTTCCAATCTCTCTGTATTCCTGTCTCCTCCTTCTCTACATCAAAGGGATATTGAGTGTCTTTGTTGTGGAAAAGGAAAAAAAAAATACCTGAAGTTGCCAAAACTTGATGAAGAGTCAGTGATAACAATAAATATATGAAAACTAAGACTCTCATGTATTACCTCTTTTCAACTTGGCCATGTATAGAACATTAGCTTTGGGAAATCCTCACACGTATCTATTTTAAACATTTGATGTCCTTGTTCGCAGCATTTCTGTTTGATCAGAGATAGCAACGAGGGGGTGGGGCTGGTTTTGCACAGTCGTGACCAGAGCAAAATGCTCTGTGAATCTGGTTGGTTGGAAATGCCACTGATGCCCATTCTTTATTAATACATGAATAACTGCTCCAGTTTGTAAACATCCATAACATATGATTCACCGAGAGAGTTTGGTAATAATTATTAGCATCATACCTGCCTCATTTTAGGTATTTCAAGGAAAATTATTTTAGGCTTTTTTGTATCCAAGGCTACCAACATGAGTTATCTAAAAGACAAGCTCCAGATGATTTTACGGTTGTCATTTAAGTCAGTCTTTCAAGAAAGCCCTACCTGATGGATCACCTGTCCTAGGCATGCGGAAGCTTTTGCTTTATCTCTGAGACATCTTACAGATGTCTGGCAAGAGGAATCTGAGACCCAGACATGGGTGGTGCCTAGGTGCTCCCTGAATTTTTGTTCAATTATACACTTCCCATGAAATTATATTGTCATGTTTAGTTCTATTTTTCGCTCATCGTCAAGTCTCTCTGCCTTGCTTTCCCTTTTTATCCAAGCGTATTCTTTTCTAAGGCAATCAAATGCTTTGTTGAGCTCACCTTTCTTGCTCTGTTCAGTTGTCACTGTGATAGTCAGCCGCTGCCTTTTGGTCACTCTTACGTACTCCGTTTTCTCCAGAGCCTTTTACCTTGCAGGTTTGAGACTTGTTTTTTGTTGTGCTGGCTAGCATATAAGCACCATGGAGCAGGAAACTCATGCCTTACTTGTCTCCACCAACCCTGAACAGAATCACAGACTGTGCACAGAGGCATGCTTGGAAAAGCTTCATTGAATCATAATCGCAATCATAGTAATGTAAAAACCAGCAGACACGTACTGTATTTACATGGAAATGTCCTTAAATATACATGTCACTTCAGTACATCACAGGGGAAGTTACAAAAATGTTCACTGATGTAAACTGCAGCAAACCCTGAGAGCTTCTGGAAAGAATGTAGTTTAGTGTGATCAAGTTCTCAGAGCTGTTTTATCTGCTCATATCAATTGGAAACCTTGCTGAGCTGGCAACTGATTTTCCTAACAATGATTAGCAGGAGGTATAAAAATACCCTCTGAATCATCAAAGAAAATTAGATTCTGGTTAACATAGACTCTGCAAGCCCCCATTAGACTCATCTCTTATATCTGTAAAAATCCACCAATTGCTGTTAAGCAGGCGGCATAACTAGTTGGAGATGTTTATTTCCGAGTCTAGCAGGTAAACACTGGGTTCACTGTGATGTGTTTGCTCAAGGACAGCATGTCTGCAAAAACATCTGGGAGGAAACAGAAAGCAAATACGGTTTAACATGTCCTAGCTTAGTGTAAAATTCAATTATACAGGAAATTGAAACTAAGAAAATAATTAAAATAAGAACAGTCAGACGGGTCCTCAGTAGCTCTAACACACCAATGGGATGTTGGGTGGCAAAGTCTTGACCTACTGGCCCACACCATCTGTACCTGGGTTCTACACCTTCCCCTGGTGAATTAACACAAACAATTGTTTCAAGTCTCTCACCTGGGAAGAGTGGGGTTTGGAGGGAGAGAATAACCAGATTGACATTGCCTCAGGCTGCTGAGAAAGAACAAACTGAAACATCTAGCTCACTAGGTGGTAAGCCAATCATTATCTTTTTAGTTCAAAGTCCCAAAAATTAGAATACAGAAGCTGTGCTGTGAGAGATGGGCCAGCTGGGGATATACAAACAGCAGGTATCTTGGTTCAAACGGCCATGGTAATCTGCTCATGTTTTTTTTTAATCATTATTTTTAATATCCCCTGATTGCAACATATGCCTCGTAAGTCTTCAGAATGATGCAAGGTGGTTTATCTCCATATGTGGAAAAAAATCCTAAGGATTTCAAGCCACCGTGGCCAGCTTTGTAAGTGGAGTAAAGGGAACATTTGAGATGTCATAATGAGTTTTTGGCTCAATGCACTCAGGGTGGAGGGAGTTAATAACCATGGGGAAGAAGATATTAGAAAAAGAAGCCACTTTTAATCCGCATGGTAGCAAAGGCTTTGGCTGGGAACGTGAAGCACAGGTGAGGAAGTGGAAGGGCAGAGGGGAGAAAATAGAGCAGCCGCCTGCCCATCTTGCTGTGGGAACTTCAAACACAGTTTTGTTTTAGCGCACATTCTTTGTTTTCTCGCAAGGAGCGGAGGATTTAGGATTTCTTCCATCATAACTAGAAGTAAAAAAACCTGAAAACTGTATACCGGCAGCTCTTCTTGGACCTTGAGATTCCAGGGCAAACCTCTACCCTACAAACCAAAGACTGAGAGGTGGACACAGAAAGTCTCAGTTGCTATGAGCAGAAACTTCCACGGATGCCCCAGCAAGAGTCTGAATTTTGTAACTGATGAATTTCTAGAGGCTTAATATAGACAAACGTGAAAAATAAGAATGCCAGAGGAGTCAGTGTTTCCAGGAAATGGGGAAGACAGACGTTTATAAATTTTGTCTTCAGGTATTCTTACAGCAAAGATCAGAGAATTCAAAGTTGGGAGGCACTGAAGAGCCTGGGGTGAATCTAGGAAGAGTTAGTGTGTGGAAAGCGGGGAATTTGATGAAAATAACTTCTACGGAATTCTCAAATAATTGATAAAGTATTATATCAAAAAAGATCAGAGAAAAACCATGTTTCCAGCAGGCCTAAAAGAAGGAATGTAGGTGTTTTCAGTATTCCAGAGCATGTTGTTCATAACAAATCCTGACTTCATACTGCCCACCAGATTCTCTGTGTGATTCCCATGTCCTGGAGAGCACTGTATATACAGCAGGTTGAGGATGATGTAGGAGAGGGGACCCTGATGCCATCAAAACTTGACTTGAATATCTATTTTTTCCAGTCTTCTCTGCTTACTCTTTTGGATCTTCATTTCTGTATGACAGTTCCCTTGCACATAATATTTGCAGCAACCATTTCTTTAATGAACTTTAGAGTAAAGTGTTCTAGTAGCTATGGCTAAGCAGTCTCTTGGATAGTATGCAAAAAATTACAATTACATGGAAGTTGGAACATTTTTATGAGGAAATATGCGCCTCAATTCAAGCTTAGTGAAGATGTACCTTCTATTTGCCAGTTAGGAGATACAGCTTAACTATAGCCAATGGAGCTTTGGCAGTGTTGGAAATGTTGGTGGGTTTTGTGCTGCTCAACATAGCAGCCCCTTGCCATGTGTGGCTATGGTCAGTTCAACCAAGAACCACAAACTTCAATTGTATGTAATATTAACTAGCCACTGAAGGGTCCTGATGGCTATACTGGTAGCATGACCACAGCCCAAGCCCTCTTTGGCTGTATATTCTGGACTTGGAATAGTTGCAAGGGGGGTATTTAACAGCTATTTCTTTTGTTCTATTTTTTTCTTTATTGAATAGTGAAAAGCAGAAATAGAAGATGAATTTAATGAAGTCACATTGAGAAGTGGAACAAAGAGGTCCAGTAGACACCCCCTGCCCAAGTCTATCTTCCTGGTTCTAACTTGAAGGGAAGGTTTAAATAGAAGCTGAAAAATATGCTCACCTAAGCAGTTTAGCCACAGTGCTGTTCCCCACCTACCACGGTTTGAATGTTTCTTCAGTGAGTCTAGCCTCATTCCTGGCTTTATTGAGACTGTGGAGTAAGGAAAAGAAGCAAAGCCTCTTTCAAGAGATTAAACATGCTGTTTTGGTGCACTGCCTAGCTAAGTCAGAGACACCTGAAAAAGAGCAGATGCAGCAAGATCGTTTTGACCTTTGCATAGTCTCTCAAGAGCAACAGAGAAAATTCTCACATGGAAGAGCCTTTCTCTATGCCAGAAGGGAGGACTATATCCTTCCTTGTCTTCAAGGTTGAGTAGTTGAGATGGGATAAATCTGAGCAGGTTTGCTAGAAAATCCCTACACTCTTCAAGTCTTCTCACACTGCACTCACGCTCTCACATCTCCCCTTCCATCTCCAGTTTGGTGCAGTAGAAACAGCTCTGCCTTCTCCCGGGGCCTTTGTTTCTTTAAGTGGGTTCCCATGCTATGTAAAACTTATGAATTACACTGACTGATCTATGCTATTTCCGTTGAATTCTCAGATCTGCTGGGACTCTAATTGTTAGAAGTTATTGTTTTTCTATCTGTATGTAGTTTTAGGCTTCAAAGTATCATTTTGAAACTAAAAATGTCTAAATACCAAGTAGTTAAAATTACAGTTATTAAATATATTTTGGATGGTACTGAGACAAGACCATCCTACGCAAAGAATCTTGATTCAAAGATTTCTCTGGAAGCCAACACACAGATGAGGCTCTGAGTGGCCATGTCTTTCTTAGTTTATAATTCTGGGGAGCATGTTTTGTAGCCAAGGCTGTGTTAATGGAGAAGACATCTTGTGGATATTTGGTCTTTTGTCCTGCTGAAAACTGAGATACTGTGTTATCCTTTAACTATGCTGAACAGCAGTAAAGACAAGGATATTTATCCAACTGCTCTCATCTCTATCTGAGGCTTTGCCCTGTGAATGGTCACTGGCATTCCACAGCTTCCAGTTCCTGTAGTTAGGTTGCCATTTTGCTAGAAAGAACTCAGAGAAAGGCAGAGATATGCATGAGTAGGAATCTTCATGTGTGGTGCACAAGTGTTTCCAAGAACATCCATTGTCCTCCAGAGTGAGAATGTCATCAATGTCCCAAGAGCATATTTTTCACGTGCTCAAGAATATCATCAAATTCATCCTAGATCCCACTGTAGAGGCTGTTCCAACCAAAATCAAAGAAAATTGTGAGGAAGTAAGTTCAGAAATAGAAGCAGAAGATGAATTAGGAACTTCATTATTTTAGAATTTCAACATTTACTTGACCTTTTTTTCACCACAGGAGCTTTTTATCTCCAGGTTGTTCCAGAATCTTTCATTCACTGCAGTCACTATTAGCTATAATGCATGGTGCTTGCTTCATCTGCCCTTCCCAGAGGGTCCTTATCCATCCATATCACTCCATAAAGGTATCCAGTTTGTTCACCTCATTGGTGTAGAATTCTGATAGTAGATATGAGCAGATTAATTTTACTAAGCAGTATCTATTACAGCTGATTATGTGTTATACTGCTATGATCATCTTGCTTGTGAGTGAGGCCTTCCTGAACTACACAGTGTTACTCTGCAAAAGTAAACAACTGGACATTGTTGTACACACCTGTAATTCTGGTACCCAAGAGAAAGAAACAAGAGAATCAGGAGTTCACGGTCATCTTTATGATTTTAAAGTCAGCCAGGGACATATAAGATCTTATTTTAATACAAAAAATATTGAAAAGAGAAGATCAGCTGCCTATTATATACTTCAGTAAGATGATGATTTGGAATTCTCAAAACCCAGACATAAGGAGACCTATAAATCATGAAATCATGCACATTCATTGGCCAGATCAATAGAGTTGCTAACTGGGGCCTGGAATAAGCATTGCCTCTTTTCTATATGGCCTCTGCCCTTTTCTAGCCTTCCAAGTCAATACATTCAAAACATCTCTAAAGAGAAGTTGACACACTACAACCTGCACAAGCCCCGTTTCCATTAATCTTCCAGAGAGGAACTTGATTGGCTCTGATCTGTCCCTGTCTAACACACAGACACTTGCAGCATTTAGCCCCGAAACACTCCAGACATGACTATTCTGACTGATTTCTGTGTCAAAGTCAGTATACACGAAATATCAGTAACCTAACAAAATAGTTTTAAACTTACTCGTTTTTTTTTTTTTGTTGTTGTTGTTGATTGCATGAGAAAACACTAATCTTTGGCAAATAAGGTGGATAAAGCCTTTGAGTTTCTGATAACAATAAGCAGTCCTGGTTAGTTTGCCCTTTTCTCTTTTATTCCCTTCTCTCCTTCTGTTTAGAACACAGATGAGATGCCTGGCTTCATGGGAGCCCCACTGTGGTTATGCAGCAAGTTACTAAACTTAATGAATCAGTGTAAGGAACCTACTGTGAAGGGCATGTTTTTGTTTTTTTATTTTTACTGGTTTTTGGCACTATATATGTGTGGTATAAATGGTTATATGTATGTTCAAACATATATGTTAGTGTATGTCTATGCACATGTTTGTGTAGGTCACAGATTGACATTAGGCATCTTTGTTGGCCATTCTTCACCCTATATATTGAACAGGATCTCTCACTTGGGCTCAGACCTCCCTGACTTGGCCAGACTAACTAGCCACCTTGCTCCCAGTGTCTACTGTCTCTGACTCTCCAATGCTGGGGCCAGAGATAGGACAGAGATAGGAAGCCATACCTGGCTTTTAAATGGTGCTTGGAATCTACTCTCCATTCTTCATACTTGCATTGCAAATGCTTTATCCACTGAGCCATATCCCCAGTCCCTGGGACAGGGATTTCAAATGATGCTATAGCACATTTGGAGTCATATGGAATGCTATTCTTTTTCAAGTTTTGTCCAGAATATCTTTGTGTAAGGCATTTAAGGTTTGGGTTAGGTACAAAGAAGTGCCCTGAGAATGGCAAAAACAAAATGTCTAGCATCCCTCATCACAATTAGGACCAGTGTTCATGTGGAATGTGGGCTTGAAGTAATTTTGAAGAAGTTTTAATTTCTTTTAAAATGGTATTACTGCTCCACCAGAGAGGCAAGCAAATTCCCCTACAAGTAACTGATTTTGAATTCTTATTTATCTAACATGTAAAATAATGCCATATATAGCCTATTCCTTAATGACGGCCTAGTAACTACTATTTCTGTCTTCCATCCAGATCAGCTCTGCAAGAGTAGACTATTTATACAATAGCTGTGGGAAGGTAAAATCATTAGCTGCCTACAGCTACCTACCTCTTTCCAAAAAATTTCCTTCTTCCCATGATAGCCACCTGACAAGGAAATACTTAGAGTTTTTGTGACCTCTTCCTGGAATAATTTATGCCCTACTATTGAGGGTCACCTACAGCAAATGGGGACCAAAAATTGAAGAAAAAACCTCAATGCTATCACTCCAGATTGAACAATTCGATGGGGCCATGTATACATCAGAGTCTTTTGGTAGATTTGGGCTAGGCTCGAGTCAATCTCACATCATTAATCAGCTTCTTTTCTGCCTTGTCCATTTTTTTTTCTGTAAGCCACTTTGAACAAAACTCATTTCTCAGGCTCCATGTCTTATGAAGCTCATTAATGGAAGACTTACTCATGAAGCTCTCATAGTTCCAGTCTTTTAGTTCACCGAGCAACTTTGTAAGTACCATTAGTCTTATTGTGGTTTCAGCAGTATCTCTGAATATGTACCAAACTTTAGATGAGTTGATGAAGCCTCTATTTGTGTTTTGACTGCATTCGTAGGGTTAATATTTACAGAAGGAAGACGCCTATTCCACTGTGTGATGCTCTATCTGACGGCACAAGAAATCCTGCATAAAGTCATGTTTCTCTCTAAGTCTCCATTTCCCTCAAACCTCCAACCCGCTTAGAAATAGAATGCTCAAACTAAGTAAAATATCTTTGCCTTAAGATTAATTTTACTGCTACATCAATGAACAGAATCAAGGAACCACAGATGGAAAAGTGGTTTGGGATTATCATGAAATTGATTTCAGGCTCAACAGGGCCATGAACTTGCTGAGAAAGTTCTCTGCAATTTCAGCCAGGTGCCCAAAGGAAATTAGTATGTAGATATTGGAAGCAAAACTAGACTTCTAATAGTAAGTCAGCCACAGAACCCTGGTGACAGGGTGACTGACAAAGAGATTCTAATTAGGCAAAGAGAAGAGAAGGGAATGAATGCACTCCCCAAAGGATCTGACTGGAAGGGTTTCCTTTCTTTCACTTGGGTATTGTACTCAAGGTTGGCTTTTTAAATTTAGTCCAGGGAGATGAAGAAGAGCTGGGTAGTGGTATGTTCTGTTCAACATTCTCTGCGTTATCTCTTCTTTATATTTTATGAATTCATGGGGAGCAAAAATATAATTTGAGACTATTGATTACGGTTTTCAATTTATGGTGAAAATCTCATATCTGGAATAAGGGGGTCATTGCTGTGTTTGCCATTCCTGCCATTGGTTTTCTGTGCGTTGGGTGAGTGTGCATGTAAAATGGCAACAACACAGGGTATATTTCCAAAATCCTTCACTGATTGTTCTCAGCATAGTCTGTTTCTGGGAATTTTAATCATTTAAAGAAATATCTTAAAGCATTTATTACATCTAAGGGTAGTGCTAGCCTCAGGTGCGAATGTAGGCCCTGGACAAGGAACAAAATATATAAATAGATCTTCAAATACAAGTGGAGAGAAATGGATGTTAAAAGACAGACATGTGAAATGCCATGGAGGTTGCTTTTAAAGGAAAATATCATCTTTAACTACAGTGATCCTTGGATGGAAAGGTGGTCAACACCAGAAATTAATACTTCTTGTATCTTTGTGGACAGTATTAACTAAGAGAATTGAAAACCTGCCTGCAAACCTAGAGTTAGTCTCTATGAACTAAAGTCATTGTTCTTGGACCTTTAGACACTGAAAGCAGTTCATAAGGACTTTGACAATCCAACAGGCATTTTATAGAAACATCTAAGGATTTCAGAAAACAGTGTACTAAGTGGAAAATGTCCTTCAACAGCCTCTAGGGACAAACCCCAAAAATATATGATAGTATCTATTTATTAAAAGAACACGCTTTGAAGCGAAGAATCTCATTTTGAAGGGTCAAAGTTGTCAGGGTCGTGGCTTTCAAAAATCATTAAAAACAAAAAGATAGAAAGACTGAAACTGTCCAATCACATCTGCTTTCTGGGTCTCTGAGGTTCAGAAATAGAAAGAAAGAGGAGACAATGAGAAGAAGGGAGATATAAAGATAAAGGAGAGTGGGGAGGAGGGGTGGGAGAGAGGAGAGATTTCCTAGTGAATTTAGTATAGGCCTTATGTTGTTGTGTGTCTGATTATATTTTCAAATAGAAAAAGGAGATGTTCCACCAGCTTCAAGGTGAAGGCAAGGCAGATATTCAAGAAACTCAGAATGTACCAAATACCGGAATATTTTCTTTCATTTTCTTCTGTTAGAAATTGGTAGCAGACTTCAAAAATTTGGTTTTGTTTGTAGATAAACTGCACTCTAAAGCATAAAAAAGCAATAGGAAATTGTTTAACCATGCTTTGCTTACCAATTGTTTATTTGTAAGTCAACTTTGTAATCTCTTTAAGCACAGAAAAGTATCCCTTACTGGTGCTTGTACCCCACAAAGCACTTTGCAGGATCTTATGGAGTCAAAGGAAACTCATCACTGTAGAGTTGAGTATACAGGAGCACACAAAAGTTCAATAACTTGTCCAAGTTCCCTCCTGCTGAGGGCTGATTTCTGACTACCCACCTAAATATCTCTGCCTCATGAAGATTTGGGGAGAAGAATGCATCTCAAGACTTTCAAGCATTAGAAATATTTGAGATGAATCTTGAAGGATACACGGCTGGAATGGTGCTAGACCTGCAGCAGGACACAACACATGCAAGTCCCAATCATTTGGTCCTGGAACATTGAGGAAGTTGGGAGGAGACAAGAGGGAATTGAAAAGTAAGCGAGTTGTGTTCTGTGAGGTCTGCTGTTCCTCCGTAAGACATTAAGATGGATAGAAAGTGTGGCTTTCCAATCCAAGTTTTACAGAAGCAGTCCCTGATACAAGGCTCCAGAGGAAAATGAATTAGTAAGATGAAACTCCCAGGAGAAATAATGGGGAAAGAAGAAAGAAGGAGGGCAGAGAAGGTGAGTTTTCCAAAAAAGTCCAAATCTTGGCCCAATCCCACAGGGAAACTATGGAACTTAAGTTACATGTTGGAGTCAGTTTTTCATCTGGTGTTCCTAGTCACACACCTGTGCATCAAGGACTGCATGATGCCTGCAGAAAGGGAAGCTCCCAGAGATTTTTAGTTCCCTGTGGTTATGGGAGAATGACTGTAGTCCACTAGCAGAGCTGTAAAATGGGGTAAAGAACAGAAAAGTGGGGATATCTGGTGACTAGTACATAGTACATGGCTGAAGCCAACATTAACTTCTACGTATCACAACACCATGGTTTTTATTAGATCTGGACCATTCAGACATGAAATGTTTGAATTGAGAGACATTGTAATCTCTGGATAAGGGCATCAGGGAATGATAGTCCAAGCAAAGATGAAAGATGAATAGAATCATAGCATATCAAAGAGAAAGCAGTAAAATTAGAAATCACTCAAAACGGTGACACTACATATAGACACATGCCTATGTAAGCAGCATGCCAATCCAGAATCTTCTTGGCATGACTCCAGATAGCTTCTGCCCTCTCAGTTTTCACCTTACACCTGCAATATAAGAGTTGAAAAATGAGAGATACTTTATTATTTTTTCATTTATTTTATATACCGACCACAGTTTCCCCCCCTTACCTCTCCTTCCGTTGTTCCCTCTCCCCATCTCCCTTCTATCCAACCCCAATCCATTCCTCTTTCATCTCCACTCAGAAAGGGGCAGGCCTTCTATGGGAGTCAACAAAACACGACACATCAAGTTGAGGTGGGACCAAGCTCCTCCTCCTGCATTGACAGGTTGGTCAAGGTAACCCAGTTTGAAGATTGGGTTCCCCGAAAATCAGCTCAAGTACCAGGGGCAGGTTTTGATCCACTGCTAGGAGCCCCACACCCAGACCAAACTACAACTGTCATACACATGCAGAGGGTCTAGGTCAGTTTTATGCAGTGTCCCTAGCTGACAGTCCAGAGTCCAGGGCCTCCTGTGATCTTGGGTCAGCAGTCTCTCTGGGTTACCTTGACATGACCTTGAAACCCCTGGCTCATATAATCCTTATTCTCTCTCTCTCTTCAGCAAGACTCCTGGAGCTCAGCCCAGTGCTTGGCTGTGGATCACTTCCTTTGTTTCCATCATTTACTGGATGAATGCTCTCTGATGAAAATTAGGATAGTCACCAATCTGATTACAGGAGGTCAATTGAGAATCCCTCTCCATGATTGCTAGGAGTCATCCTTGTGGATTCCTAGGAGTTTCCCTGGCACTGAATCTCTTCCTAGGCCCAAAATACACTCCCTTCAAGGTATCCCTTTCATTATTCTCCCCGTCCAACCTGCTCCTTACCTGCCCAGCCCGATCCCTTGTGTTCCTATCTTAATCACTAGTATTTTAGTTTTACTGTTTACTGAGTATGTTCTTTGAAGTTAGCTACAGGTGGGTAAACAGATCCAGGGCTATGAGTAGAGGTCAATCACTCAGAAACAATATTTAAAGTCCTGCTACATAAGGAAATATAGATGACTGCTTATGTTCTCGTTTTCTACACACTGGCCAGGAGACAGAAAACCCAAAGGAAATAGTAAACAGTAGGCTAACACATGGAAATGTTCTGGAACACAGGAAGGATGTCTATATGGCCAACTTCTCTTTTCCCCACTCCACCCATCATTCCACATGGAATGATAACATCAATAGGAAAGGAACCTGTAGTTTGGCCTGACTTAAATGGTTGTTTGCTCAGTAGTCTGTCCTTAAAAAATATAAAATTGTTAGTCAAACCTTATCAAGTACTTCTGAAACTTTTAAATTTTGAGTTTAAAGTTGATAAATCATAATTTTGTTTATTTATGGCGTACCAAGTGATCCTATGATTCCAGAACACAAATTTTCCTTCCTAAATAGCAACACAAACTGGGGACCTAGAGGGACATTCCCATTCACGGAATATCTATTCCCTTCTTTGGCTTCCATTGGCTTATGGCCACATTATAACACAAAATGCATTCAGTTTGACTTCAAAAGTTCCCAGTCTTTTCAAGTTACAGCACTGTTTAACAGTCCAAAATTCAAAGTCTCTTCTGAGTCTCAAGAGCAATGGCACAGAATATACATTTCCATTTCAAAATGGAGGAATTGGGGAATAGTGGGGGAAATGCTGTACCAAAGATCTCCTTGTCTAGTATCAAAGGACTTAGATGATTTCACCCCTTCAGCTTTGCTGCTCACAAGATCCAACTCTTTCTTTGGCTGGTTCCACTCTTTTATGTGGCAGTCCCTGGCAGATATTTCCTGACTTGGTATCTGTATCTTGGGGTCTCCACCAACCAAACTTCATTTTAGCATTTTATAATATGACCTCACCAGGCCCTGCTACCCATTCAGGGCCTTTAAAAGAGACTCCCTGCCATTCACTGTGTGACCTCAATGGCCCTCTGGAATGTTGGAGGAAGAATCTACTACTCCTTCACTATTGTACTTGTCTATACATTCATACCCAGCATTATGGGGATGACATTGTTTGGCTGCCAGGTTGCAGTAACATTAGCAAAAAGATTTTGCTCAATTGCTTTCTAGGAACACAAAGTGTCTTTTCCAGAAAAGCTTAGCTGAATGGGATTTTGCCCAAGAGGACCCTTCCCTTCTTCCCAGTGCAGAGCAGGAAGCCTCTTCTTAATGGCACTTACTTTCTTCCATCTTTCAGCCAAAGCCCTAATTGCAACATTACATTTTGTGGTGCTCATTTTCCCTTTAACTTGTTCATTTTGGATTCTCTGTTCCACTTGCTTCTTTTTATTGTAACCCTGCATGAGTTTTATTAGTAACTGCCACATAACCCATAGATTAAATATTATGCTGTCTTGAAATTGTCCCACCAAACAAAAATTAGTCCATTATTTTTGGTTGAGCTTCAGGCAAGTTCATAGGGAAAGATAAGAAGGTAGGCAGATCATCTGGCAAAGCATCCCAGTTGCTAATATTGTTCCCCTCTGAGACCTCTTGAGCTGAGCTCTAACTTTATGCATTGTTCTCAACACTGTTGTCCTGCAGGATTCTATGTCTGCCCTTTAGTCTCTTCTTATAATGTTCAACAGCTTTTGTAGTTCAAGATTCTAAAGCTTCTACATTCCTTTAAAATACAATATGGTCATTTTGTTTATAGCAAGTGTAGATCCTCTGATACCAATTTTTATAATAGTTACTTTTATGTTATTATAAAACAGCATGACCAAGGCAACTTACAGAAGAAAGTTAATTTCGGCTCATGTTTCTAGAGTGCTATGATTCTATCATGGCAGGGAGACAAGGCAGAAAACAATAGTCATGGTGACAGGAGCAAGAAGCTGAGTGTTCACATCCCCAGTCACAAGCAGGAAGCAGAGGGAGCGAACTAGAGGTGGTGTGAGGTTTTAACTTTTCAAATCCTATCTCCAGGAACATCATTCTTCCAGCCACGCTGTACCACCAAAACCTCCCCAAGCATTGCCACCAACTGGGGATTGCTAGGTTTCAGAAACCCTGGACAAATGGCGAACTGAGGTGCATTAAATATATCAAAGTAGATGATGACCAACTCTCCCAGCATCCCTCAGTCCCATGGCTCCTCTCAGAACTTTGTACCACACTCCCTACCCTAAAGCGCTCTCTCTTAGGGTCTGGGATTCAGCTTCCCTTGCAACAACTTGATCCTTGTATATAGCTCAACCATTTTGCCTATGGTGGTCTCTTGGCCTCTTGGCCCATGGTGCCTCAGTTGGTAGCTCCTTTCTTGTTTTCCCTCCTCCTTTCTCTACTCATGGACCAGTTTAGTCTGCTAGCCATGTTCAGCCTAACTCTTCCTTCTACCTGCTTTCTCCCTTACGTCTAAAATTAAAAATCTTCTCCCTGCTTTGGGGGTAGTCATGTCCTCCTGTCGTGATATTTCACTTGTATTTTAATAAATAAAGCTTGCCTAATGATCAGAGAGCAAAACAGCCACACTAATCAGCCTTACAGACAAGGCAGTGGTGACACACAACTTTAATCCCAGTAGCCACACTAGTTTGCCATAGAAACCCAGCAGTAGTGGTGCACACCTTTAATCTCAGCCCCAGAAGGAAAATAAGATGGAAGGAGACAGCTCTCGGAGACAGTTTCATTCTGAGATTCCTGGAGGTAGGATTGTCATTTCAGACTGAGGTTGAGGTAACAGCCAGTGGCTGTCTGTTTTGCTTTTCTGACCCTCAGGTTGAACCCGGATATCGGTCTCTGGGTTTTTTATTAGTCATGCTACACTCCTCCTTTTATTTCATTTTTTTCCATTCAGGAATCAATTATTCAAATATCTCAGCCTACATTAGACACCCCCTGTCAAACCATTTTAAGAATTTTGATTCTGTTCACTACCCTTTCCTGTTCCCCTCCCACTCCTACTGGTCAATTTCTTCTTCTAAGTCAGCTCACTCCTCTTTTGCTTTGTTTCTTTACATAAAACCTGGTGGCAAGATGCTACTAACAATGCAGGGTATCATATATGTAAAGTATAATTCACAGAGCCTGGTAGATATTTGCTTCTCTCCCTATATATGTTACTTGCTGTTAAGTCAGCTTTATAGACTTAGCGAAGTCACAATGTTTCCAAATGGGCTGCCAGGAGGTAGGGGTTCTTTGGTACAGTAAGACATGTCAGACGGAGATTTGCTAACATGTCTTTTGCCTTAAGCTGTCCCTTATCACAGTTCAGATCCTTATTAGTTTGAAGAATGAATGCTAAATCAAAAGTAACCCAGGAAAAAAAGTTAAGCAGGAAACAAAGATTTCGTTCCATGCCACTGTGTTTAGGAGGAAAAGGAAGAATTAAATTTGAACTCCAGTGCACTCAACAGAAGATGGTAGAGTACAGAGGGTTTCCCTGTGGAATCTTTTTATTATTTACGGATAAAGAAGACAATGGTAGTCCAAGGAAAGGGTTCAATCTTCATCAAGTTTAAGGGTACAGTGCATATATGAGAGTCATTTATAGTATTGTTGGGAACTGAAAGGCAACTCTACCCCCTGAGAGTCTGCAATGCAAACCACGGACAGATACTGCACCACCATCAAATCTCCGCTTTTTAGAAATTGCTTCCTGTCTTATGTATCCTCAGAGAAAGGGTAACCCTAATGGTCCCTGTTTATCCCTCTCTGTGCCTAGCTTCCTGAGGGATCTTATTGGTAGGTGACCACCAGTGCTGGTCTCTGTCCCAGAATGATGGCAATTATGTCCAACCCAGTGAGAACAGAAACTCAGCGAAGAGATAAGGCAAGAAATTATTGTAACATGCTTTAATTTGGACCAGAAATGCCTCCAAAAGCCAGTGTGTTGAAGTTCTTCAAGTGCTCTGGCCATGATGTGCTAGCAACCTCATCATGGGCCCCAAACTAGCATCACCAACTATCCAAACCAGCTGACCATGGTCATAAATTCTTTAAGTTTATTATGTCAGGTATTTTGTTACAGTGATGTAAAACTGACGTAGACTAAGTGTATTTCCCGAAAGGAAAAAACAAAACAAAACAAAAAACGAAGGCAAACAGTCCATTTTTTAAATGCTAGCAAACACTCCCTGTCTCTGTGGCAGAAGGTGGTTATAAATTGGAAGAGTCAAGCTGCTGCCCCCTAACTAAGCAGGGACCTGATTTACTTGGGAAAAATTTTCCTAGGCTGGAAAACTGGCAAGAGGTTTTAAAATAGAATAACAACTCAAAGGGAAAGGGAAGACATTTACAGTATGTTGAATAAAGAAAATGCGCTAAGTAAAGAAAGACCAGTGGATTGGAGTCGGGAAGAAGTACGTACAATGTTCAGTCAGACCAATGGAACATTAAGCCTCTACCATGTCAAACTGTTTCCATATAGACCTAAAATTTAGAATCCTCTACCTAGCTAGTGAGTAACTTTGCACTTCAGAAGATTTTTAGTATGATTTTTGAGCCTGTGTTGAGTTATTACTTTAGAGACCAAATAGTGCCCCACTGAACATTGAAAATGCCCATTTCACACCCATAGATAGGGCAAGCAAAAGTTTTCCATCATTCAAGGGGATAGCATTTAAAATTTTTAGAGCAAATAACACCAATCATCAATCAATGAGCCTAAGGCAAGCATGGGCTTTTTAAATTCCTGTAACATATTTTATGTTTAGGTTGTTATGTATCTATACATTCATTTCTCAGAATAACATGTTTCTTGGAACACATTTTTTATTTGGATCTGGTGGTGCAGATGGTGCAGGGAAATGTGAATCCCTTAGGGTACTGAGAAAATGTGGGAGTTGGAACTGGAATAAAAAAATAAGGAAGAAAGTCTCATGTAGATAGTGCAAAAAATTAAAATGTTGTTGGCAATGGGATCTGAAAGGAAGATGAGAAAATCCCCTTGTAGAGGAGAATGCATGCATATATTTATTACTATCTCACATCATATCATATTATTTTGTATGTATTATACATACATTTATGGGAAAGTACATTTGTACACATGTACACGCTTACATAATGCATTCATATGCATGTACATACAGACATGTGTGTACATATATGTATGCACACAGAGAGCATAAGTGCACAGATTTATCCTGACACAACTTCTACACACTTCTTTTGGGAAATTCAGTGAAATTTCTTCTTTTGGGAACTACTAAATTTCTTGTCCATAGAATGTTTCAGTGGTCTTAGTAAGTATAAGACTTGATTCTCTTGAAAAGTTGAATGTCCTACCAGGAATGTCTCGACCCAGGATAGTTGCCAGCATGGCCTAATACAAGATCATAAACTTTCTTAAAACATGATTCTTTTCCAAAGCCTTTTGTAGTTAAATTGCATGGCTCTCAAATGTGAACTTTGTACATGAAAATGTCCTATTGCAATGTCAAAGGTTGAACATAATAGCAGTACCTAAGTAGATAACCTTGATGGCTAATCATTGATAACAATTGGTGGGTAAAGCTTGGGAGAGTGATAAATCACAACCATAATGATCTTACTTATTCTGTAGCCCATACGAGCTTATTCCAAGATAAGAAACTACTGTAGCCAAATTGATCAGCTTTAAAATGAAAACCGCTTCATCAGAAACTGGCAGAGATGTTTTCCTTAATACTTTGTAAGCAGTCAAATTAGTTAAGACAAGAATATAAATTGATATTCTAAAGGAGAAATTATATCTTTCCAAAACCCAAAGGGAGTACTATCTGAAAAAAAAAAACTCACAAGATTCATCCATTTAAAAGCAAGACACTTCTCAAAATAATTAGGCCACATCCTAATCATTCTATCTAAAGTTTACAGGCATACCTAGATAGCTATTCTGGAGTTATTTCAAAGAATTGTAGATAAACAACAGAATGGGCTAATTGTAAGAAAATTAGTGCTGCTAATGTGTTATGTGCTACCCAATTCAGATAGCAACACTTTTCAAAAACCCAAGTCTTAGTTTTGGGTCTCCAAAATAGCAGAGCCTGAGGCAAGTATATTAGCAGAGATAGTTTTCTTATACAGGAGCCTGAGAATCAGAGGTTTTGCAATAGACAAAAGTGAGATGAGGAAGAAGAAAAGCTAGTAGGGGTGTGGTAGTAAGCTGACTACTGCTGGAGGAAATTGAGTTTCGATTCCATTTTGAATTGTATGTGTCTTGTACAAATTCTCCTGTACTTTTTCAAACTATGATGAGAATGATGGGATATATATTTAAATGGATTCTTTCTCACATTGAATAAGATGTTGGTAAAGTGCTAATGCCCTGTGTTGTAGGGTTTCCAGTTGGGTAAGCTTTCATGGCTGAGATGCTACATGTCATTGTAAAACAGTGGAATTGTGCAGAAATCAGAAGGGCAAGGGCAATGGGCTACAGTGTACCACAAGTATCCTCTGAGGTATCCTAGCATTTCTGTATGGAAAGCATCTAATATGCGGTGCAAGAGATCTGTAAGGATGATGAATGGATAAGAAACTCATTTATAGATGATCAAGAGAGCCTCAGAGCAGTTGAAGAATGACTTCAAGTTACACGGATTCTTAATAAAGCAAGAATAGCAGCTAATATTCCTTATATCCATTCTAGAGCACAGCTGACCACACTGAATGTGTCAGTATAGTCAGCTGGCTTTAGATGTGAGACCGCTTCATAAACTTCTTTAGTATTGATGTGGAGATGAAGCACAACTGTTGCCACACATGTTTGGAAAGCAATCTTTAGCTGAAGCATCACATCATAGAAAAACAAAACAACATGCGGCTTGGAGGTAAGAATGGTGAATTTGGATACTGGGCATTATACCTGTTTAACTAAAACCATCATGAAATTAAAGAATTTAACTCTGTCTCTATCTAGGAAAGTAGTATAGCACTTGATATTTCAGAATTCTGGGCAAGTTCAAATGAAATCTATTAAGTAGTGAATACTGTGAGTCATAGCTATTAATCCTTAGTTGTCAATTGAAAGTCTAAACAACTATTGTTCAAATGGTACATTTTTGGTGGCATGCTGAGCTAGTGTGTCATAAATTTGTGTTTCCCCATGCCTGCTTCTCATACTGCAAATGAAAACTATGGATATGGGTGATGTGATTGGAGATCCACAAAATTTGATTATCTATGTAACAGCATATATATTTCATTACAAACTGGAGTTACACATGGGAATTGTGTTTACAAATGAATGCAGGAAGGTTAATGGTGAACACAAGAAAGCAGCCCAGACAGCTGGTGTTCTGTTCTGTTCTTTATTGTGCTCTATAAAGCAATGATTTTTCAGGAGGTGCATTTGTGGTGTGTGTGTGTGTGTGTGTGTGTGTGTGTGTGTGTGTGTGTGTGTGTTTGACTATATAGTAAGCTGCAGTGAAAAAGTAGGAGCCCTGTAACTTCATAGAAAAATGTCTTTCCTGGGCCTTCTGAGAATAACTTTGACAACTGGCTTCTGTGTTATGCTTGAAAAGAAATCCATTTTTGTCTGACCTATCTTCTGAATTCTTGTTAGTTTATTATTTTTATTACTTATGCAAGAGGATTTTTATTGCAGGCCAGATAGTTTTCAATGAATGGATAGAAACCAGGTGAGTTAAGCCCACTGTTACATTAAACTCAGATGATAATCCCTGAAACCAAATTCCAAACCCCTTAGCTTTTGTTAACAGCCCATGGGCAATTGCACTAATAAGAGCTCTTCATCTGTATTCTCCATGAGTGCACAGCAGTGGTCCTCAAACATTAGCACATGCACAATTCATGAAGACTGACAAAAATGCAGATTTCTGCAGGTAGTAGAAGTCAAGTGTGCATTCTCATTCACGCTTGAAACAGTTTCTTTTATTTTTTTCTGGCTGCTGACCTTGAAGGATTTTCTTTTCTAATGCAAGGCTTTAATAGCTGAACATCAGCATCCTTACAACTGGGTCTTTCGCTTATCATTCTGCCCTGGGTTGCTTTAATCACTCAGCCTACACAGAAAATCTTCACTTGACCAGATGGAGCTCTTCTTAGGAGTGCAAGGTGGGCAACGAAAGGACGAAGCCAAGGGACGCACAGAAACATGGATGGAGGGCGTATAGATTCTGTTAAGTGAAAAGAGTGGGGGCATAAAAGAACTTGTACTGCATGAAACCATTCGTATGATGTTCAAGAACTAGTAAAAGTAACCAACAGACAGAGGAAGTAAGTATACAAAAAAGCTTAGGGAAGTTGGGAGTGGAGGCTCACTGTTCTAAATCCTGGTATCTGAGTGGCTATGGCCAGAGTATTGAAACGAGTTTGAGGCCAGCTTTTACTACATATTGAGTTCTAGGTTTGCCTGAGCAGCAGTGTGAGACTCTGTCTTAGAAGAAAGAGCAATAGTGAGAATGATCACAAGCTAAACACGAAGCTTAGGGAGCCTCCTGAGACCTGGAAATGAATCATCTTACAACCTGCTACTTTCTTCCTTCCTACCTATACTGGCTCCATGCATGCTTGAAATGGAGCAGTAGACTTCGGGTTGCTCTGTCACATACCATGTTGTATGTATCTAGGTCCTGGTTTAAGTTCTCTCTCTCTCTCTCTCTCTCTCTCTCTCTCTCTCTCTCTCTCTCTTTCTCTCTCTCTCTTCTCCACTCTCCCTCTCTCCCTCTCTCTCTCTCTCTCTCTCTCTCCTCTCTCTCTCTCTCTCTTTCTCTCTCTCTCTTCTCTCTCTCTCTCTCTCTCTCTCTCTCTCTCTCTCTCTCTCTGAAAGGCCCGTTCTTGGCGAAGAGTAAACAGCCATTATTTGTTCCTACTACTGTACTTGGAAGGTCTTCTCTGCTGAGATAAATGTACAAACAGGATGAGCAGATTCTAACACCGCTGACAGGATGACAGCTAAGAATAGACTCTTGCTTTAGCTTTGCAATTTCTCAAACTGTGCCACAGATGTGGAAAATAATTATTTGTCACTAGACTTTGAGCACAAAATCAAAGGGGAGGTTTTAGAAATGATCTAGAGAAGTTGTTCTCAAACTGCAGAATAATAGCAGACTGTCTGGAGGAACTTCTTAGGAATACAGTCTTAGGCTATAGCTTGGCTGCACTGAATCTGAACCTCCCATGGGCACTAAGGATCAATGTCTTCTAAAATTATTCAACACTTTTCTAGCATGCTCTCCTAAGCAACTCTACCATGGTGATGCTGAAACTGATCTGTGTGTAGGATATGGGAGTCGGCATTAATCCAAATGTAGATTGTGAAGTCTTCCCAGAGCTCCTTCTTGCAGATTTTTCATCTGTCTTCTCTTGGTGAGGTGGTTAGCGAAGCACGCTTTGCTTTTCACAGGTGAGGAGATGGGAGGTGAGCAACAACGACACACTCATGCCTGCCACAGGAAGCCAGAAGCACATCTCCTGTTCTGGGTCTCATTTTCCTGTGAATGACTGGCCTCTGTCTTTGCTTCCATCTTTGTGTCCCTCTACCCCTCTCTCACTCCGTGTGTGTATTTGCACATGTGTGTGTGTATACTCATGTTTGTGTGTGCCCCAGGAATAGCTGACACTATGTTTGCTGACAATGGGTCTCATTGGTTCAGAGACATGCTAAATTGGCCTATGAACCCCAGAGATCTGTTTGTCTCTGCTGCCAAGGTACTGAAACTACTAGCATGTATAATGGACCCTGGCTTTTCTTATGTGACCACTGGGGATTAAATTCTGCTTTTTCCCTTTTTCTTTTTTTTTTTAAACTCTACCATTGTGATTTCACTTGAATCTACTGCTATTTCTGGCAATAATTGCAGCTCAGCAGTTACTGGCCTGCTTCTTCGCAGGTAGGTTTTTATATCCCACCAGATCTGCCTCCTGCCCCTGCCACCAAACGTAACTTTAACCAAACCTCTACCATTCTATTTCTTTTCAGTAAGACTTGGGAATCAGAAGCTATGGTGAAAGCTTGCTAGCTCAGAGAGGTTGAAGAGCAACTAGCTAATCTTCCCTCTTCACCAGGGTCTCCCAAAAGAGGTTCCTTCAGCTCTGCCGAATCAAAATACTGCCACACTCAAAATCCCTCCCTACTATTTACTTTGTGTCTCCATCCATATTCCAGATGCCCTCTGACTCTCTATGATTACTTCATGTCAACTAGTTGCTAACTCTACCTCCAGATTTTATTTAATTAATTCAAACTCAAATTCAGGATTCACAGTGTTATCCTATATCTTGTAATATTTCATCCAGTTTGCAGAGGCAAACACTTTACTGACTGAAATATCTTCCCAACCCTCATGATGACTTTATTAAAGAAACAGTTAGAAGAGCTCTTATCGTATTCAAATTGTTATATTTCTTATCCTGGAAATAGAGGTTAAGAGGACTTGTTACTCTTCCAGAAGATTCAGGGTCAATTCCCAGAGTTTACATGACAGTTCATAAATGTCTGTTAAGTTCAGCCATTGGGGGTCTGCACCCTCTTCTGACCTCCATAGGCATCAGGCATATACATCAAGCACAAATATACATGCAGGTAAAACACCCCTACATATACAATAAATGATGATATCATAATAAATTCTTAATCACTTATGATGGCAAGCTTTCTTTCGTTTTCTTTTTAAAAATTTTATTCATCCAATTGGGGGTGAATATGGCCAAAATATATTTTATGAGAGTCTCAAAGAATTAATATAATATATAAAATTGAATTTTCTATATTAAAACATTGCATTCTCAAGATAAAATTTCTACTCACCGAGGGCCAGTAGTTTTACAGAATGTAACAGAAATCAAAATATAGAAAAATGAAATGAATGTTTATATATGTGCCCACATTTCTTTGAGCAAATAAACTTAAATTTTCATTGTCAAAATGAGTAGATATGCCACTAACTAGTTACTTACAATTCCTCTACTCTTTTCATCTTATATTTCTCAGGACTGCCTGTATTCCTTCAACATTTGAGTTCCTAGTCAAACATCAGGATCTCAGGCCCCAGTCAGTGGCTTAGTCTTTTTATCTCTTTGATTGGACACTGTCTTACAGACTATCTCGCCCATTTTAAGTCATCATACCCTACATATTGTCATTGTCAAAATCCACAAAACGTCTGTTTTCTCGATGTCTGAAATCTCACACTGTTATTGCCACCTCTTTGCCTTCCATTCCCTTCCATTTACTACACTGGATGTCTTGGTTTTCATGTCTCACCTAGAATCCCATCAGATTTTATAAGGCATTGGTTTCCACTTAATAAGTCCATGTAAAGTACTCAGAACAACTCCCAGTACCATCTTTATCCTCTTAACTGCACTAAGTCCATAATGTTGATTTTTCTCTTCTTTGACATTCTTTCCCTGTCCAACTCCTAACTAAGGGCAGTAGCTCCACTTACGTGGTGTAGTCTATCCCTTCCTTGCCTTCAACAGATTACAAACCCAGTGATCTTTTTTTTTTCAATAATTGCATCTCTAGCTGCAGTCTTTGCAACAGAATTCATACATATTTCCAGGCCAAATTGAGTTCTTTCTTTCTTTAGTTTTCACTTTTTCTAATTACTCACCTTATGTTTGCCCTTTCTTTTCTACAGAACTCCTGAAAGGAATGCAAATTGTGCAAGTTAATTTTGTCTGCATCTTTCTTTCTCCTTTGAACCCACTTCTTTCCTGTTTTGTCCCTTTTATACCATGACATCTCCGTAAGGTTCGCAGGTATTTACACCTCTCAAATCTCATTGTAAATGAATTAAATTGGATTCCTCATTCTGTTAGAACCTCTCCCCTGCAGATAATCAGGTCATCTCCTACTTGGCCGGTTTTCCCCATTTGACTTTATGGGTATTACATGGGCTCTTTTATTGTATTAATAAAACTCTCAACACTGAGCTCTTGTTATTGGTAGAATGCCATTTTTGTGGTCTTCTTCATTTTAGAAAATGCTCAGGTCAAACTTCATGTTTTAGCCCTTGACTCCTCTGTTTAAAAAATGTATCAGATAAATCGGAAAATGTTGTTGCTTCTTATTCAAAAGTGGATAAAATATTACAGCATTGTGTCTTCTTTAGTATTAGCATCTTGGTTTGGACCACCATTGCCTCTTATCTGAATGGTTACAAAGAATTCAAAATTTTCCTGTATCCTTTCAGTATGGTGACCTTTCTTGATAACCTGGTTAAATCCCCAGTTAGATCATACTATTTCTCTGCTTGAAATTTCTGAAGGTTTTGTTTTTATAGCAAGAGCCAGTATTTGAAAAGTGACCTGTAAATCTGTAGACAAGCCACCTTTGATGACCTCTTAGTAGCTTCATTTTCTGCTTTCAACTCTGATATCTTTGCTGTGGTACCCTGGCTTCTGATCCTTTTACCCTTCCCCCTCTCCCTTCCTTTTCCCATTACTTCCCCTGTTCCCTCTTTCTGACGTTTCTTCGTGAAATAGCATGACTTGCTCACTCCTATTCCATGTATCTTTTCTCAAATGGTCTCTTTCAATAAGGACTATTCTACCCACTTTATGGAAAACCTCAGTTTCTAGCATCCATTTTCCATTCTTACTGTGCCTTTCTTCTTAGTTTTCTTTAATATTCTCTTCTGGCTCAGTATTTACCCTTTGCACTAGAATGTTGTTTTTCTGATGGCTGGACTTCCTACATAAATCACTCATCATTATGTTACCAGCACCTAGACCAATGCTCCACATACAGTAGGTGCTCAATAAACACTAAAGGAGTGAATGAAAAATGAGTGACAGGAAAAGATACTGGGGTTTTACTTTTAATAGTAAAATATTATGTAGATAACACTGGATTCAGGTCAGCTACTAATCTGTTGAGCAACCACATCTCATTTTTGATGTGGACACTATGCCCGTGATCACTTGGTTAGTCAAGAGATCCTCCTAGTGTATACACGGATTTATTTTTAGAGCCCCACCTACACAGTCTCTTAGCTTTTTATTTTCAAATCTATAGGCCAACTCTTTCAGGAGGTAATGCTGGAACTTGATTTTCTTGTATCTTACACTAAGAGATTGCTGTCTAGCTTTGATAAACTGTGCTATTTTGTTTCATTTAACTTTTGCATAATGTTTAATAAGACAAAGAAGATTAAAAGTTCCCCTGGGCTATTGAAATAGAAATGAGGACAGATTGTATTTTTGCAACAATGACTGCACAGCCATACTCACTTTTAAAATTGTGATACTGATAACATTCTATAAAGTTTGGATATGAGTATCTGTCCCTTGAAGGAAGATATCTTTTTGCTTCCCTCAGTAGCCTCAGTCAATTAAGTAGGATAATTGTAACCCTCTGTGACTTCTAAGACAACTTAGTGGTGACAACATTCGTTCCTGGTATTTTCTTATATTGGAACATGAGGACAGGACTCAACTGAGTAAGGCCACCATGATAGCTTTAATGCCATAAAGGGACCACATAGAAATTAAAGCTGATGGAACTTAGACAATTAATTGTCTAGTTATTTAAATCTCTGCAACCTTGGCATCATATATGTGAAAGAAAAAAAAAAACCCTTGGAATTTCCTTAGTTTAAGTTACTATCTCACTAAACTCAAAGAGAAACCCCAAGCAAGAACCACCAACATGGGTAAGATCCTAATACCTATCTTCACAAGAACTATGGAGATAATAGGCTAAAAGTCTAGTTTTAAGTTGCTGAGTTTTTGGGTAATCCATCACGAAGCACTATGTGACTGACATCTATTGTGTCGCTGTAGGTACATGTCGAGATGCTAATGGGAACAGCATCCAGTTTTAGTGAGTCAATTCTTGTATGTTGTGTGTCAGAAGCACTCAAGATGGGAAAGCGTATTTGTATGTTCATTGGCATGTGAAAGAGTCAAGTGCTTTTCTTTATAATTTCTTTGAGTGATTAATCTCTAGAACACAGGAATACCCGATGTAAAGTAAAATGTCGTGCCCTGGAGAGATTGCTCAACATTCAAGAACATTATCTGCCCATCCACAGGACCTATTTTCAATTTCCAGTACCAACATGGTGTCCCACAAACATCTTTTTTTTCTCCAGTTCCACAGATCCAAAGCCCTCTCCTGGTCTCCATGGATACCAGGCACACATGTGGTCCACAGATGCTGGCAAATTGCCAACACACACAAAAAATAATAAAAGACTCAAAGAAAATTTTAAAACTTGGTAGCAGAAAAGAGCTGGAGGAGAGTGAAGACAACTAAGAAGGGGACTTGCAGAAGTTACAGGAAGAAACAAGGCGAATTTTCATCTGTATTTCACTAACATTGTCCACATTTGTCATTATTTCAGGAATATTTGAAAAAAAAAAGAACTATTGCTTTTTCAGTCGTGACTGCTCTGCTAGCAGAAAATCTATTCTAACTCAGTGTCTCCAAGGCCCATCCTCCTAAGGTCTATCATACCACTGGAAATGTCATATTCTTATAACTTCTCAGCTCTCCAGGAGAGTGTTACCTCTTAATAACTTTCTGCAAATTTATATTCTTACATTTGAGTGAAAAATAGCAAAGCTCAAACTCTTTCATTCTCTCCACTAATGTTTGATATATTATCCCCTTTAGGTCTCCAACATTTTATATGGGATTTCAATTGATTTGTTCTTGCTTTTTCTTTTGATTTTAGTCTTTCTGACTTTATTTAAAGCTATAAACTCTGCATTCAGTTTTTCATTTAAGAAGATATTTCCTCTTTTTCTGTGCCTTTGCTCATCTTGCTGTCATAACACCAATATTTTAAAGTGATTTTTTAAAATAAGTTTCTCGAGCCGACCCACAGATTTCTAAGCGTGTGCTCTCCAAGAATAGACAATTATTTATGTCTGCTCTTTCCTACATCTCTCTTTGTGACAGTTCAGTAAACCAGTTTAATCATAATGTCTGAAATCTTACTGTTGACATTTATTTAGAGAGGAGTGTATGTGGAATAAGGAAAACTTTTCAGAAGTGAGTTAAACTAGACTTAATTAGTTAGTTTACTTTTTTGTTGACAGGTGAGAGAAGTTGGCTTCCCTTTATGCCTCCTTTTACTAGAGTTTGACCATGCACTGAAATACCAGTAGCCAGTAAGACAATATTGTTAATATGGCACTTATATGTTAAATGCCAGTCTTATGAGACAGAACTTGAAGTACTTTCTGTTCACTCCCCCTTTTGCTCAGAATTGAAGTAATTCTATCGAACATTTTAATATATATTTGCAATTAAATAAATCCAATAAATTCTTTCCAGTCACAGGGACAAGAGTGGCTCTAACTCATGGTAATTGATGTGGGAGTGATTTCTTTCTAATCTGTTGCTTTCATTGGTTAATTAATAAAGAAACTGCCTTGGCCCATTTGATAGGCCAACCCTTAGGTGGGTGGAGTAAACAGAACAGAATGCTGGGAGAAAGAAGCTGAGTCAGTGAGTCGCCATGATTCTCCCACCCAACACAGACTCAGGTTAAGATCTTCCCTGGTAAACCATCTCGTGGGCTATACAGATTATTAGAAATGGGTTAGATCAATATGTAAGAGCTAGCCAATAAGAGGCTGGAACTAATGTGCCAGGCAGTGTTTAAAAGAATACAGTTTCTGTGTAATTATTTCGGGTATAAAGCTAGCCGTGCAGGCGGCCAGGTGCCAGGAACATAGCCCGCCGCACCTACTACAACAGGTAATAAGAAGTGGGATGAACTTACCATGGAAAAAGGAAGCGAAAGAGAATGTATGGGTAGAAAAATGGCCTTTTAAGGTATAATGGCTATATGCTAGTACTTGATATTATGTGTCTTACACATTAATCCTTCTGATACAAACTCCTCTTTTAATTCAAAAAATGAGTTAACAAGACAGAGAAAGATCAAAACTTACCTCTTAGGTGTTCTTCTGAATAGTGATAAGGGAAAGGAATTACTACATGGCAGGCAACCATCGCTTCACAGGAAATGTCACATAGTTTGTCTTCTCTAGATTCTCCCCAGCTTCTATATTCTTTGTCTAATTGTGCTTCCTAGATGTATCAGTAACTGAATTCAACTGTGAGTGACACTTTGGAAAAATATAAGTTACCACAAAACTTGACATTTTTTTTTTCAGCAAATATGGTATAAAAATAAATAAATCAAATTTATTGTTTGGTTTCAGGTATATAGTTTAGTGCACTTTTCAAAGACAATTTTGTTGAATGTGAAGAATACAGAGGCTATACAGAAACAGGTCTCTATAGTATAGTCATCTTTCCACCTTCTAGCTAGTAGTTACAGAGTAAATCAAGTTTCAGAGTCTGATATGACATAGTAAGGACACTAAGAAGTTTTAATAGAGGACAGTAGTGTCTCACATAACCCCCTTAGTTCTCAGCTGTAATGGGCAAACACTGAACTCTGAGTCATCATTAGTGACAAGAGTTCCACTTTGTGTGTGTTCTATTTTTCTGTTACTTTTCTCCAGCACCTTGGAGCCTTTGGTTGATATGTCCTTACTCAATAAGTGCATACTAGAATCCAAGGTTTATAACTTTCCCTGGTTAATGGGAATTAGGAAGGCTAGTGCTGAAGCTTCTTGCCCTTCTTAGGTCCATTAACATTGTGAATATGATGTCTTCACTAGCAGTGTCACTAACAACCCCTGTACTCTTTGTCAATTTTTTTCTCCTAGGTTTCCCCCCATCCTCTTACTGTTGTTGCTAAGGGCTTTCTTCCAAATAAAGTACAAATACTCAAGACTTTCAATTTTACCTACTGTTTTCAGAGGCTGCTTGTTTGTTTTCCAGCCTCCCAAGCCTAAAATAATCACTCAGAAACTATATTAATTAAATCACTGCTTAGCCAATCACTTAAGCATATTGCTAGGTAGCTCTTATATTTTAAATTAAACCATTTTTATTAATCTGTGTATCATCATGTGGCTGTAGCTTACCAGGCAAAGTTCCAGCACCTGTTTCCTCCAGCAGCTACATGGCATCTCTTTGGCTCCATACTCTCTCCTCCTCTATCTACTTGAAATTCCCACCTTGCCCTGTTCTGCACAGCCATAGACCCAGAGCAGCTTTTTCATTAACCAGTGGTACTTGCAGCATACAGAAAGGACTCCCACATCAACCTACTACCATGTAGAGTCTAAATCAAGTCTTGCAGGAATTAAATGAGTTTTCATTACACATAGTTTCTTTGAAATACATTTGATAATAGAATTTTTATACAAATCACTCACATTTATAATGGTAATTTTTTAACTAATGCCAAATTTCCAGCCATACTTGTACCCTACCAGCACACATTTACTTTATGAATTGGTAGGTCATATATGTATATCTGGGGGGGTATGTGCATACAATTAGCGATGTTCAACTTAATAAGTCTGTTTGAAAGGGTAAATTTTGATTGTCAGAACATCAATTGTAAAGCAGTGTTTAAAACTTCATTAAGTTTTAATTCATGATTTTTTTATTCTTGTTTTATTAACTATCTTTATTTTCCTAAAATTAGCTGACACATAAAAATAAAGTTAACTTAGACATTTTTTTTAAGAATGGTAACATTTGTCATCTCTTGGGAGTCTGCTAATCTTGGTGGGGATCTCTCATTTACCTGCTGCCATCTGGCAGGTCCCCTAAAGTCTAGCAGTTTAGGATAATTCTCGCTGGAGTGGGACAAATCCTCTATATCTGATTACTTCAAAAGGCTAATGTGGACATGTTCTCTTCTTTCACAGAAACCAGGGCACAAAAGTCTGGACTTGTATCATTTTTTCCTGGTATGTCCATTGTCAGGGAACATCATGTAATCTAGGTTGTGAGAAGAGAAAATAAAGTTACAGAACATGGAGATTTCAGGGAGCCTCTTAAAATGAATCATGAATTCCACAAGAGAAGTTGTGCTTGAGAAGAGCCCCAAAACCGCAATTATTGTCACCTCTGTATTCTTACATATGTAGGCCTCTATTGGATGAGGCTGGATCCCAAAAGGGCCAAACCTTCTCAAGTAGATTTCAGTTACCTATAGCTTCTCATGTAGCGGTGAGATTTCATGCCCACCTACCCACTCCATGTGGGATTTTGTCAGGATGGACCTTTCACACGGTTTATGCATGCTTTCACACTGTTGTTGCATTCATATGTGGCCTATAGTGTCCACAAAACAATTTGTTTATCATCTTCTACTGCCTCTAGCTGGTCCAGTCTTTCCACTTGCCCTCTTTTCTGCGATGACTCCTGATCCTTGTGAGGACAGGATGTAGTATAGATGTCCCATTTGAGCTGAGCACTCTGCGATCTCTTATTGTCTGTATCTTGACACGTTGTGGGTCTCCACACCAGTTGCCATCTAGTGCAAAAAGCAACATCTCTGAAAAAGTTGAGAGGTGCACTAATCTATGGATGTAATGAAGAGTCATTAAGAGTTAGTTTAAGTGAGTTCATACCATCTTTGTCTTTTTTGGGTCTGGGTTGCCTCACTCAGGATTATTTTTTTCAAGTTTCATTCATTTGCCAGCAAAAATTCATGATTGTGGTGATATTTTGTTTGTGCTATAACAAATAAAACTTGCTTGAAGATCTGAGCGTGGAGCGAGCCACTAGTTAGGCATGGAGGCCCAGCAGTGGTAACACATACCTTTAATTCCAGAGCTCGGGAGGCGGAAGCAGATGGATCTCTGTGAGTTCAAGGTCACCCTGGGCTAGATTGATCTAGTCTCAAAGAGAAACAGAGACAGGGGTGGTGGTTCACACCTTTAATCCCAATACTTGGGAGTCATATGCCTTTAATCCCAGCACTAGGTAGGTAGAGACAGGAAAGGATATGGCTGGGCAGAGACAGGAATATAAGGTGGGAGGAAACAGAAGCTCAGTCTGAGGATTCCTAGAGACAGGATCGCCCATTCAGTATGAGGATTCAGTAGAGGTAAGAACTAGTTGCTGGCTGCTCTGCTTTTCTGATCTTTCAACATTTATCCCTATATCTGACTCAGGGATTTTATTATTAAAGCCAATTAGAATTTTTGTAACACATGATGTCATTGTTTTTAATAGATATAAATGTATGCATCACATTTTCTTCATCCATTCTTTGATTGAGGTAAGTCTAGGTTGTTTCCAGGTTTGGCTATTATGAATAAAATGGCTATGAACACATTTGAGCAATTGTCCTTGTGATAGAATGGAGCATCCTTTGGGTATAAGCCCAGGAGAGGTATAGCTGGGTCTTGAGGTAGATTGATTCCCCATTTTCTGAAAAACCACCATATTGATTTCCAGGGTGCTATATAAGCTTTCCCTCCCACCAAGAGTAAAGGAGTGTTCCCCTCGCTCTGCATCCTTGTCAGAATGAGCTGTTTTGTGTTTTTATCTTAGCCATTCTTATAGGTGTAAGATGGAATCTCAAAGTCATTTTGATTCACATTTCCCTGATGGCTAATGATGTTGAACAATTCTCTAAGTGTTTCTTGGCCATTTGAGTTTCCTTTGTCAAGAACTCTGTTTAGATATGTACCCCATTTTTAAATTGTATTATTTAGTTTTGTTGATATCAAGTTTCTTGTGTTCTTTCTATAGTTTGGATATTAGACCTCTTTCAAATGTCAAGAAGACAAAAATCTTTTCCCATTCTGTGGGCTGCCCTTTTCTCCTGTTGATGGTGTCCTTTGCTTTACAGAGGCTTTTCACTTTCATGAGGTTCCATTTATTAATTGTTTGTCTTAGTGATTGTGCTATTAGTATTCTGTTCAGGAAGTTGTCTCCAGTACTAATACATTCGTGACTATTCACCACTTTCTCTTCTATCAAGTTCATTATATCTGGTTTGTACTCACTTATGAGTGGATATTGCATTACAACTCTGGAGGGAAAGTATCCTGGCCATTGAAAGCCAGGCAGTACCTACAGCTCTGTTCCAGGTGGGGATGGTTTTCCGCAGAAATGTAGTGTTTCTGCTCGTTTTTGGGAGAACTCTTGCCGTTCTGCTCTGTTCTGCTAAGGGAGTTTCCCCACAGAGATGTAGCAGCTATGGCCCTGCTCTGGCAAAAGTTGTTACTTCTCTGCCCTGCTCCTCTCCAGTGAAGGTCTTCACTCAAATCTCATTCAAGAGATTTATTGGGAGGGAAGAGTCCAGGAGAGCGGCTGCCTCTGCCAGGGTGAATAAAGGCAGCTTCAAACTGAACAGGTATGAAGCTTATATAGGGCTTCTTTTATTTCAGGGTAAAGATTTTCAGGGTGGGAATTGCTTGGATTTCAATCCATGAGTTTAGACAAGCTCAGAGATTGGCTGGATTTTGTGCTCAGGGATTGGTTGGTTTTCATGATGAGTTGGTCAGGAAGAGGATGTGTTTCTTTGACTCTGGTTTCAGGATCAGGTTGTGTGTGTGTGTGTGTGTGTGTGTGTGTGTGTGTGTTTGGCTGGCCCTTTTGCTCTTAGCTGTAAGGTAAAAGATAATCATGCTATAGGCTATAGTTCACAGACCTAGAGACACTAGAAACATGACAGGTTTTATGCAAGGGTCTCCCTGGGAAGAAGAAATAGAATAGATTTTGCTGGTGGACTAGCGGCAGGTAGAGTTGGGAACAGGAGGGATCAACTGGGGAGAGAGAAAATACTGGGACAAATGGCAAGAATTGGAGGGGGCATTTGGTGGGAAAGTAAAAACTTTGTACAAGGGAACACCATGGAATCTATGAGAGTAACCCTAACAGACTCTTTGTAATGGGAAAACATAGACCCTGAACTGGCCATCTGCTGTAACCAGGCCAGGTCTCAAGTGGAGTGACTGAGGCACAAACCAGCCACAGAACCTTCATATTACAGTTGGTCCTGCCTGCTGAGTGTTCTGACCAGAGCCTGATAAAATCCTCATCAAAGAGACCAGAGAGACTTCATCCAGCAACCAATGAGAGGAAATTCAGAGCCCCACAACCAAATGTTAGGCAGAGCTTGGGGAGTCCTGTGGAGGAGGGGAGGAAAGATTGGAGAAATCAGAGGAGTCAGGGCCACCAAGAGAACACAGCTGGCAGCATTAATTTCACAGGCCTCATGGAGGCTTCTAGATATCAGGGAGCCTCTAGGGGTCTGTGCTAGGTTCCCTGCATAGATATGATGGCTGAGCAGCTTGGTGTTCTTGTGGAATTTCTAAGAGTAGGAATGGGGGTGGTCATTGGCTCTTTTGCCTACTTTGGCGACCTTTTCCCTCCTACTGGATTGCATCATCCAGTCTTGATGTGATAGCATGTACCTGGCCTTATTGTAGCATACTCATGTCTCTGGGAAGCCTGTCCTTGTCTGAGGGGAGATGGAAAAGTTGTGAATATAGAGAAGAGGGGAAAGGGGGGCAGAGACTGGGGAGAGGAGAGGGAGGGGAAACTGATCGGATATAATATATAGGAGAGTAATAATAATAGTTGATTTAAGGTCCACTGCCTTGAGCAAGCACCACACCAAGGAATGAGCAGGTGGGTGCTGATATGATGGGCAAGTACTTGATATGGAAGAGAAAGAGAAGCAGAGTGATGTATGATATGAAAAGAGGCAGAACTAGAGCCATGATGGTGGTGAGGCAAAGTCTGATGTTAAGTGAGAGGCCTGTGCTAACACCTGAGGCTACTGCCCAGGGCCATTTCTGAGTCCATGGCCCTTCTGCAGCTGGGGTCTGTGGTAATGCCAATGGCCCGTGTTACCACCAAAGGTCATGCAGGGAGAGCTGGCCTTGGTGGCATGGATGCTGGAGAGCTGCTCCTACCCCCTTACCTGGGTGGTGTGGGATTGCTGGGCTATGGAACTAAATAGAGACTTCTGAAAAGTTGAACCACAAGCACCATAAGCTTTTTAGTTCTGATGTCATGTTCATAGACCTTTCTGTGATAACATTGATACTATTCTAGATATCTGATATGCAAAGTGGTTGCATCTAACTGCACAAGACTAAATATAATTTAAATAAAATAAAAGAAGATGAGTTCTTTAGTCACAACAGACACATCCTAAGTCTTAAGAGCTTGATGTAGACTAATCACAGTTCCTAGTATTTCATTTTATGTTAACAAGGTGAACATTGTCCCATTTGTAGCACTTTGGTATCTCAATAGGTAAGAGTGATGCATTAATTTGGTATGTTCTAAGCATTAATTTGTCCTATTGGTAATGAAACTGATCAGATTCAGCCTGACTATTTTTTTTTTTTGTGGAAAGTTTAGTCACTGACATAATGGGGAAAGACCTTCCCCCCACTTTGAGGTCAATCTGCAAAGCTGCACCAAGACCATATCTCAGCTCCAAGCAAAACAGTCTTATGTGCAGATTACAGACAGATAGGCCTGAGCAGACACTTGGCCTGTTCTAAAGGGTTTACATTCCATATTTTCTATCAGGCGGTTCCTCTCACCCACACTGAGGTTAAATGGACAATTTAAATGTATTTACTCCAAGTGATGATACTCTGTACAGTGCTTGCAAGTGTGAAGATCTGACTTTCAATCTCAGCATTAGAGAATTGGTACAGCGGCCTCAGCATTTGGAAGCTGAAGGTAGAAGTTCATGAGTTCTATGTCAGCCTTGGTTACGTAGTAAATTTGAAGACAGTTGGGAATATATGAGACTCTGTCAAAAGAAAGCAGGAAAACCAAACACATACTCAAGTTGTACAATGTAATGCTTTGCTGCTCATAGGCAATGATTTCACAGCAAGCTCATTAGCATAACTATCACGCAACTTAGTGGGTGATGACAATACTCACATTCTACTCCTAGCAACTCACAAGTATGCAATGAATTAGTGTTAACTATAGTCACTGTATTGTATATTAGACCGCCAGAAAAGGTCCATCTTATAGCCATTAGCATTTGTCTTTTGACCAATATCTTGTGTCTTCTTCCTTAGATTTTAGTAACTAACTACTATTCAAATTTATTTCTGTGAGTTCGTCTTCCTTAAGCTTTAAGACTCCACATAAAAGTGACAACAAATGGTATTTGTCCTTTTTATGGCTTACTTCACTAAGCATTTTATCTTCCAAATTTATCCAAGTTCTCACAAATGAAGAGGTTTTTTCCCTTGTAAAAATATTTTTCTTAATTATTTGAGAATTTCTTACAATAGGTTATGAACATACAGTTTATCCTCTTACTATCTCACAGATCCACCCTCACTACCTCATAAACTTTGTGTCTTTTTATTAATGTCCAATAACCTATAAATTCCAAATTGCGCTGTCCATATACTTCTGAGTAAGAGATCTTCCTTCCACTATAGTTTGATCCACCTACCAGGAGCTACATATCAGGCTGGTCAACCCCCAGGGTAAGGTTTTCTTCCTGTAAGAGGGTTATAATACTCCTTTTAATACATGCTGTATTTTATTCACCCATCATGTGTTGATCCACAGTTAGGCTTATTCCATATTTCAACTATTATTACTAATACCAAAATGTTCATGGGAATGCAGAAATAACTTACAGATAGTATTTTTGTTTCTCTTGGATATATACCCAGTTTCCATAAAATATTAACCCGAAATGAATACATTGGGTTGCAGCTAAGCATATAATAAACTAGGGCAAAGAGTAATCTTGTTCATTATTTGTTAAATGCTGAATTATGCATGAATCAGGCTCACTCGACAATGCCTGCGAAGAATCAAGAATAATCTTGGTTCTATTCCCTGTGAATGAAAAGAAATGGATGGTTTTGCCGGTTTCTAGTACATTCAAATATCTTGAGCATCATTAATGTTGCCAATGAAAATCCATTTTTGAAATCCATTGTGATCATTAAGAAAATTGCTATCCTCACTAAATAAAATTAATTTGTGACATCAATTATGCTAATTAAGCAGGCATTAGGTGGTGTTGTGAGATCAGCTTTGCTGAGGCACTTAGAGTAATCATTTTCAGAGTGCAGGCCTTTGATGGAATATTGGCAAATCACCTAGCAGGTGCATTGCTTCTCAGCTAACCTACCATTTCAATAGTCTCAGAAAAAGCAAATGTGCTTATGTGTATTATAAATTTTCACGGAGACATGTTAAAATTTCCCACCACTATTTACATACGTTAAGGTGAAAGGCTCCTATTCTTCCATGTGATTCTCAATAAAAATTATGATAGAATTCATGTTCTCCCTGTTTCTTTTTTTTATGGTAAGAGTTTTGTAGTGCTTCCTAGTCTTAAAACAAACATTTATACTTTAAAATCTGGCAAGTGTAAATGTTTTTAATTAGTTTCTAAACTTTTGCTGATTTTGTTCAACATGCGATCCAATTTATATAAACATTTCAAGGAAATGTAAAGAAAATGAATACTAAATTTTGTTTAGAGATATATATTTCCATACTTCTCTAAAAGTTCCAAGTGTTAAATTAGTTGAAATGTCAATATATTTATGTCTTATGGTCTTCTTCTATCATGCACTGACAAAACCCATCTTAATATTCCCCCTTCCTTGTGATTTTGCCCATCTCATCTTAAAGTTTTTAATTTATATATTTGGTGAACTGCAACTTTATGTGCAACATTTTATGACTGATAAATTTGCATTATGAATATATATTTTAACAATAAAAATGACATTTTAATTTGAGTCATCTTTCATTCAGCAGGAAAATAAACTTTTGGTAATGTATTATTAATGCTATTCAGAAAGGGTACAGGGCTGGGACAGTTTCTGAAGACTGGTAGGCTAAAGACATTAGTTTTCTTCTTTCCTAGGAATAATGAATTTCCTAGGAATAAGATTATTATTGGCATATAGTCTTTTCTAGTTTTCCTAGGTCTGATTCCATTATCAGGAAGCACTTACATTGCTTAATTTTGTGGTCATGCATTTTCATAGTTTTATTTTTACCAGCTCAGCAATGTAACCAGCAACTGTCTGCTGAAGTCTTCTTGGGATCTCCTGTTTGGTTGCTGTTGTGAAAACGTGGGTTTGTTTCCCAGCATGCATGGGTATTCGTTGCAGCTCTGTAGAGCGCTGCTGCTTTTGGTTCTGGTTTTCCTGATGTTTTAAACCTCATCAGATGTGTCTAGAGCTCTCGATGAGACTTTTATTTTCTGGATGCGGACCATTTCTTTCCACATTCTTTTCATCACTTCATCTTTCTTTTGCTAACTTCTGAAAGGTTTCCCGATTGTCTTTAAGTTCAGCCTATCACAGGTTACATCATGCATGATACTGTAATTTTTCTTCCTTACCTCTGTAAAGATCTCAGTTCGATTTTCCAGTGTCCATGTCCTTAATGTTTCTGGTGTTTTTGCTTACTGTTTTGTTACCCCACTCTAAGGCTCTAAGGTTCTGTGTTTACCCCCGATCTGATCCAAGAGCTTCTTTCTGATCATATATATATATATATATATATATATATATATATATATATATATAGGATTAAGAGCTTCCTTTTCTGTCAACAGAAATTTCATCATTCGTTCAATGATTATTGTTGACCATGCATTTTCTTTTCAGTAGCACCTTTATTAGTTACAGACCCTAAACACAATAATTAAACATATAATTATAGGCTGACAAAATTGCAAAGTCCTCTGATAGTGTTTAACTCTCAAAGGTTAGTACTTAGAACAGTTACCTTAATTTGGGACATCAGGGAAAGACTCCTTGAGTAGGTTACATAAGAACTAAAATTTGAAAGAATAGTAGAAGTGAGATGAAGAGGGAGAAGGTAGGGAGCTCAGCATAACACAGAAAGTTAAAACTCTATCTTCTTCCAGTGTGCTCATCTTCCAATTTCACAAGATAAAATCCTTTTTCCCTTGGTCTATGTGTATCTTAAAGGATTCTGTGGGTTCACCTTCTTATTTAGCTTCTCTAGAATCATGAAGTATAGGCTCAATGTCCTTTATTAATGGCTAGAATCCACTTATGAGTGAGTACATACCATATTCATCTTTTTGGGTCTGGGTTACCTCACTCAGGGTAGTGTTTTCTATTTCCATCCATTTGCATGCAAAATTCAAGATGTCATTGTTTTTTACTGCTGAGTAGAACTCTAAAGTGTATATGTGCCACACCTTCTTTATCCATTCTTCCATTGAGGGGCACCTAGGTTGTTTCCAGGTTCTGGCTATTACAAATAGTGCTGCTATGAACATAGTTGAACAAATGCTTTTGTAATATGATTGGGCATCTCTTGGGTATATTCCCAAGAGTGGAATTGCTGGGTCCTGAGGTAGGTTGACTCCCCGTTTCTTGAGAAATCACCACACTGATTTCCAAAGTGGTTGCATTCTGTATTCTTATTTTCTGGTGTGTCATCTTTTTTTTTTTTTATGTGAGTAGTTCCCTAGATTTGCTACAGAGTCTATCGATGATAGGATGATAGCTCATCAGTCTCCCCTTATGGTGGTGGGAATCCTTTCTCCTGTCACTGTGACAGTTGTTTATGGTTCCCAGTGACTCTCTGCAGTGTGTTTTCCTAGCAAGGCACTGCCAAAAGTCACAGTTCTCTACGTGAATTGCCTGAAATGGCTTTCTCACCATCAACAAGGGGTTGCCTACTTCTTAAGCAGAATTAAATGCCACCTCTTTTGAATCAAGGACAAACTGGTCAAATGGCTTGTTTGCTCCCTTTTCCCAGTTACTGCTCATGGTACAAAGCAATTAAAACTCAGTGACTTCACATGGTGGGAACACTGCTTCCAAACTTTGGAAGTAGGTCACTTGGCCCTCTGCTACAGGATGATGTGATCATTCTTCTTGCTTTGTTTACTTCATGTTCTCTGTGTTTACATGTGTTTTCAGGAGAAGTAAAAAGTTGTAACAGTGCTATTTTAAGTAAGAAGAAAGTTTTTTTTAATGTGCATTTTTACTTTGTAAAATTTCTTAGAACTGGTAAATTTAAAATGAAAGTTTCCTTTTATCATTTAAATATCTTTTCACAGGAGAAAAACAAAAATAGCATATATGAAACCTAGTTTTGTATTTTTTTAAACTTGCTCTTCTTTTTTGACTGATACAAACCAATAAGAGCAGGGGTAAAACAGTGAGGGAAAATGAGTATGGATCTGTGTGAAGAGTCCTGATGCTCTGATGTTAGTGTGACCTTCTAGAAATCAGGTTCTCTCATAGCTTGGGGAGGAGTTCCAACAAATCAGTGTACTAAGTATCCCTGCAGTGTTCGAAGTCCTTGCTGATACAAGCATTTTCTTTGGTAGCAGCTTCATTCTGTCACCGGAGAGCTTGTAAGAAATGCAGGTTCTTGGGCCCACCCCACAGCTGTTGAATCTTCAGGAGCTCAAGAGTCCAGATGATTTCTGTGCTCAAAGTTTCGGAAGTGTGGAGGGGTTCTGCTTGTTCTTCCTGGCTTGAGCTGCTTCAAGCAAATCAGCTGATTTTTCTTCTCTTAAATTATTAAGACATAACATTTACATATTGTTTTGAAATAATAAAATAATTTAACACAAGTGTAGTGTGTAATAATAAAATCAATTATTTTGTTATTATTATTGCTACACATTTCCTATGTGTAATAGGTTCTTTCCTTCTTCCTACTCTCCTCCCTTTTGTCATTTCCCATTTAAAGATTGCTGCTCCAGGCCCTTCTAAGAGATTGTCTTTTTAGAGAAGAGTGACAGATGGGAGGGTAGGGCAGAGGAAGGGGTTGAGAAGGAACAACTGAAACTAAGAATGTTTGAAAAAGTCACATGGAAAGTTACTATTTTATTAGCTTCCTAAGTCTGTGTGTCTGTTTATATCTGTCTACAGATTTATCTATTTATATACCATCCACCTATCTGTTTATCTATTACCTATCTATCTATCTATCTATCTATCTATACGTCTGTCTGTCTGTGTATAAATGCATCTGTATATCTATCCATTTTCTCATATAAGAGAGTTTAATTGGAGTTACCATTCGCAGTGGGCTATGCTCACACACAAAGCCACTGGTTGCTAAACAAAATGCCCTTTGAACTGTTCGTCAGATGTGCCCTGGAGACATTCAGAATAAGGCTACTGCCATTGCTTTTGGCTACCTATCTGATAGTAGAAAGAACATACTGCTGCAGATTCCATATACATTGGCCACAGGATATGGGAAAAATGAAATAAGTTCTGACAAGGAAGCTTCCTCCTTACTAGCTAAGTCTCATAGTACTAGATGGTATTCAGGCTGTTGGTGGGGGACGGGAGTCATCAACAACCTAACCTATGAACCGTGTGAACTGTAATAAAAGATATGCATGGCCAACAAGATATTCTCATGTGTTTATAGTGACATAAATGTTATAGAGGTTTCTAATTGCTTTCTGATCAGGTTTAAGGTCTGCTCCACATATTCCTGGTATAGCAAATCTGACCAAAACAATGGTCGGGGGCTCAGAGGCTCAAGAGATGAACCTATTACTACTACTTTACTAAATGGACATAGTATCAAACTGATCTCTAAATTTGTATCTAGATACTCACTGATTAAGGCAGCTCTCAGACCCCATCACAGAAGTTTCAGTTAGAGTATAAAGAATAGGTGATTGTGGAATACACAGTTGTAAGTGCAACATCTATATTATACCCAACCACTAAGGCTCAGGGGCTATTATGGAAGACGGGAAAGAAGGAGGATAAGAGCCAGAGTTTGGGGAGGACTGGAGCAAAGCATTCTCTTTAGACGTGACACAACAGGACCGGTATACTTATAAACTCACAGCGGTTGTGGTTGTACAAGATCTGCACTAGGTCAAGCCATTCAGAATCCCAACAAAGAGTGGGGGCAGTTAACAAGTCTACTCCCAAATCACTAGCTATAGACATCCAATGGCTTTAGGGAGATGGAGAGACAGTTATCTCTAAGGGTGTAACTGCTGGTAGGTGAACCAAGTCCAAGTGTAAGGCCCTATATCCAGAAGTGTATGGGCATTTGCAGATTAAAGTTGACCAATTATTGAATAATAATAACAAAGGGGATACAAAGTTCAGGGGAGTCAGGTGGTTAAAGTAGATCTGGAGGGTGGTAGGTGGAGAAGTTGGAATAAACATGAACAATATATATTATGTGAAATTCACAAATAATAAGACTATAAAAACAAATATAAAAGGGGCAAGAATTTAATTTCCTTTAAAGAATGAGAATATAATTTGTGCAAAATATAAAAACGTAATATTTTAGTTGTTTTCTCATTTAACATTTCATCTGGCTGGTTGGATGGTTTTAGATAGTACTTATTATGTAGTCCAGGTTGGCCTGGAATTCACTATCTTTCTGCTTCAGCCTCCTTAGTGTTGAGGTTACAAGCATATGCTACCAGACCCAGCTTTAGAATTTTATTTCTTTCTCGTTTTATTTAACATAATGTCATTTTATTCCATTCACGTTATTACATATCACATTATTATGTTCTTCTAAGGAAAAGACAGGTCCTCCTGCATATAAGAAACTTTTAGTTAAAGATTATCAAAAATTTTTAAGCTCAAAAATTTAGCAGATATCATTTCTCTTCAAGAAAATCCATAAGAAAATATATCACCGCTTTGGAGCAAAGAGGTTCATATGATGCCAAGCACAGAAGCTTGATTTCTTGGGATCGATGCAGGATTAGGTTGAGATTCAGTTGTCAGAGAGCCAGAAGGGTTGTTCTGCTTTCTGAAGGAGGGAACGCATTAGTCCTGTATGATTCCAAAGCCCAGAAGACAGCCTCAAGCTCAATATTCAGAGAGATTAGGTATTGGGAGAATCACCCTCCATGTTCCCATTCTCTGATCCTGATTGTAAAGAAAGTCAGACTTGGCATAAGGCATAGAATGGTTACAGGCAATGCTATTTCTGCAATAGTATGATATTTTTTTTAACCCATTTGCCAAGAAGTATCATTAATCTTGACAAAAAACCCAACCCATTACTCATTTCTTTTTCCCCTCTCAGCTATAACCACAATACTAAGTATCTTAAACTGAGATATAGCTTTTCTCACTTGCAATTTGCTGGAGACTTGCTGGGTTGGACCAGGCCTGACAAATCTTTTTTGTGTTTTGTTTTGTTTTATTTTTGTTTTTGTTTTGAGACAGAGTTTCTCTGTAGCTTTGGAGCCTGTCCTGGAACTAGCTCTGGTAGACCAGGCTGGCCTTGAACTCACAGAGTTCCACCTGCTTCTGCCTCCTGAGTGCTGGGATTAAAGACGTGCGCTACCACCACCCAGTTTGGCCTGACCAATCTTGAGGCAGCTTAAGTACTTGAGTGTTCCTGGCAAGTAGACTAGGGGGTGACTGGCCAAAGTGGCCTTTTCTGGGATAAATGCAAATATCATCCCTGGCTCCCTTGTGCCTTTCTACAAAGATAACCTATAGTAGCCATTGTTGGAAATAACAGAGAAGCAGTAGCGAAAAAAGAAACCTAAGTTCTTCTGGCTTTACTTCTCCTCATCTGTTAATTTTCTATTAGTGCAAATGAATCATATGTGTTACTCTCTTGACTGATGTTTCCAGGTTCTTGGCTTTTTATTCAAAGAATTAGTAAGTTAACTCATATTTAAAAATAGCAAGGAAATTGATTGAGAACCAAAACTGCAATTCATATTAGATACACAGCAAGCCAGTAGCAGGCTTCTTAATTTAGAGTATTCAAGGGCAGTAGCTATTGGGATTTTTTTTCCATTTTCTATATTATGTTACTCAAATTGTATATGACTATGAGTTATTATTTTTAATGTATATTTAATTGTTCTATTAAGCTATACATTTTTCTCCACTCCCCTCCCTCACTCTCCCCTTTTACCCTTTCCCATGATCCCCACACTGCCAATTTACACAGAAGATCTTATCTTTTTCTTATTCCTATGTAGATCCATGTATCCCTCTGTTAGGACCCTCTTTGTTGTCTAGTTTGTCTGAGATTGGGGACTGTAGGTTGGTTTTTCTTTGTTTTATGTCTAGAAGCCATTTATGAGTGAGTACATATTATATTTACCTCTCTGGGTCTGAGTTACGTTACTCAATATGTTTTTTCTTCTAGATCCATCCATTTGCCTGCAAATTTCAAGATGTCATTACTTTTTACTGCTGTGTAGCACTCCATTGTATAAATGTAAAACATTTTCTTTATCTATTCTTTGCTTGAGGGGCATCTAGGTTGTTTCCAGGTTCTGGCTATTAACAAATAATGCTGCTATGAACATAGTTGAGTGAATATCTTTGTGGTATGATTGAGCATCCTTTGGGTGTATACCTAACAGCAGTATTGCTAGGTCTTCAGATAGATTGTTTCCTAATTTTCTGAGAAATTGCCATTCTGATTTCCAAAGCTGCTGTACACGTTTGTATTCCCACCAGCAATGGAGGAGCTTACTCCACATCCTCTCTAGCATAAGCCATCATGGGTGTATACCTAACAGCAGTATTGCTAGGTCTTCAGATAGATTGTTTCCTAATTTTCTGAGAAATTGCCATTCTGATTTCCAAAGCTGCTGTACACGTTTGTATTCCCACCAGCAATGGAGGAGCTTACTCCACATCCTCTCTAGCATAAGCCATCATCAGTGTTTTTGATCTTGGCCATTCTGACAGGTGTAAGATAGAATCTCAGAGATGTCTGAAGACAAAAACTTAAGGACTTGCTAAATCCTTAGCCATCAGAGAAATGCAAATCAAAACAATTCTCAGAAGCTATTGTTTATGGTATTCGTTTATGGAGTTTAGGAGGAGGAGAAGTTGGTTGGTAATGCTTTGGGTATGTCAAAACTCTTCTTTCAGGGATGGATTTGAGCAAGCCTTTCTCTATTGCACACAGAGTTTCGTATGATGCATCTGATTTGATCATATGCATGGTCATATGTCTGTGTACAGGCATAAGATGCTCTAAGGGAATTTCCCCTGGAAGTTCTCTGAGGGGGCGCAATTTGCCTTACTGTGAATTCACCCTAAACTGTATTGGGCTGAACTATTCCCTATAGAATATGTTCCAGGACATGTTTAAACAGAATCAGAGCATTCCATAAGATTTTCAAGGAGGCATCAGAACCATGGTATAGGTAAAGCCCTGTGCAGGTTGCCAAAATGCACTGTGAGGAAAGGGGTGTGTATATGTATAGCTTAAGCCAACTAGAGTCCAAGCTAGCTAAGCTTTCTTCATGCTGGCAGTCTCACAGTGGCAAATTCAAGGCTACAGTAAGAGAGGCTCAAGATGTTTAGGGTGTGAGCACAAAGAACTGTAATGAAACAGATTCAATGTCGTTGAAATGAATTCAATATTCAGCTATCATACATGTCTCAAAGCAGGAATTAAAGGGAACTCAACACCAAAAAATGGGCTCAAATAAAAAAAAAAGTGGATCCAGAGCAATGACATCTCTCAGAAAAGGTTTGATGAGAAATATACCAGATGGTTGGTTCAGACCTGACACCCAACTCCTTTAGAGAATAAAGAAGGATGATCTCAAGAGGGAGGCCTATCTGAGCTACAGAGGAAGTTCAACTCTACTTGGCCAATTAAGTAAAAGAAGGCCATGGATATAATTCAGGGGTAAAGTGTTTCCTTGGCATGTAAAATCTCTAGATTTAATTCCCTGTACTGAAGAAACAATGCTAAACACAGGTACCAAGTGGAGAGATTGGTGGTTTCTCAGTAAGTCAGTTAGATTAAGACATAAACAAAAAGATGTATTAAAAACCCATCTTTTCCTACTTTCATTTGCAAGATGTCATGTTCCTTTTTTTCTTATTAACTCACCAACATAGGGTGGAATATTATTAGATATAGCATCAGCCAATTAATTAATAGCTGTTTCATCATTACTGGCTACTACTATGGCTTTTCTTTTTGATCAGTCATTTGTACAATGGATTTTAATGGTTTACTTAAACACTGCTTTTGAAGTATCTTTATGAAAGCATTCAGGAATGAATGTATCTGTCAATTATGGAAGAAATATATACCTCTTAAATCTTTGAAATAAGTATGTGACTGAACTGTCCTTTTGTGCCAAAGAAATCTGTGCCAGAGATTTCAGGACCTGAGAGGACAGCATCAGATCAAAATCTGGGAACTGTCCAAAGCATATCTGTTAGAATGCAAATTAATTTGAGCCTTGTTTTCCCTGCTCTTGCACTGGGAGCATTTTGGGTGAGAAGGTTAATGCAGTGCAGCCTTATCTCCCCTGGGCACTGCTGTGGAGACTTGGGATCATTTTGTGTCTCATCTCTGAAACTGGGATGTACTTTGCTACTGTGATGAGGAGGGAGGCAAGGAGGTCAAGGTGGGGAGATTAGGATGCCTACCAAGGCTCCCTGTGCTGTGTGGGGTTATTAGGAATCCTGGAAATGAGAAGCTGCAGTAATTTTAGTTCTGAGTGACTGGGTCTCAAAGGGCTTCTGTGCAGCAGAAGAACGTGGTTAGAAATCCCCCTCCCCCAACCAAGAGAGGGTTTCTGAAGAGAGGGTCCACACTTGAGCACATGTTTCACACTGGACTCCACGTGGAACCAGTTCAGACAAAGAGATAATAAAGTGCCTATACTTTCAAGATTTTTTTCGTGCTTATCTTTAATACCTTTGCTGAATTAGAATAATTTTTGCTGCTTGACAGTAAAAAGTTCAGGAATTGGTAACAGCTTTCTTCCAACCTCTGCTTGAATTTAAATTAGGTTTTATTTTTATATTTTTATTTATTTATTTACTGTGGGAAAGCAGAAATTCTCACAGGCCCCGAATATTAATAAAGTGTCAGGGAGGGTTGACAAGAACGATAAAAAATTGTGTCTTAAGAAGAGTTTATATCAAAATTCTGGGCAAAAGTTTCCTTTAGAAAAGTAAAACCTTTCCATATACCTAAGATGTGTGGAAGAATAAACTAGGGGTGAGCCTGGGCACGGCCCCAGATTTCATGCAGTTCTGTCTCCCTAAACCTGTTCGCTCCTTTGTCTCATTAATTAGAGTCTTGCCTGCTTGCTTATTTAAAAGCTACCTCCCTAGCTGCAAATTCCAAACTCTCTGATTACTTAAGTGTTAGGTTATACTATAAGTACAATATGGAGTCCTCCAAAATAGTTAAATATAATAAGAATAAATAGGTTTGTGGGGGTCAATAATTGCACAAGTGAATTTTGAATAAATTGAGTTTTATACTCCTCATGGTCAACCCCTACAAAATAAAAATATTCAATAAAAGAATCTTCTGCTCACTTGCAACTGAGGCAGAGACTCTCTGTAGAATTATAGGAATCCAGATCATGCCAGATAGTAGGCTGATATATTTCCAAGTCAATTCATTCCAGAAAAATTTACCATTTCCTTGTCTCCACATCAGCCATGGTCCCTATCCATTGGTCCTTGGGGAGAGAAGTGTTTCCAAAGAATAATTCCTAAATAGAAGATTATTGTGATCTATATATGTTATTTAACATTTCTAATACTCATTTTTTCACAAAATTAAACTGTATTATGAATTTAGTTGTGACACCTAAAATAGGATCAGTTAAAGTATCAGTTGATGTTCTTACAACAAAAATGAAAAGAAAAGAACAATTGTTCATACAGAAAAAGAGTGTGAAGAGATTCTAGAAAAAGAAAACCACCTACAAGCCACAGAAAGCTTTCATAGGCTTTAGGAGGAGCAGACCTGCTAAAACCTTGATTTCAGACTCCCCTCCTGAAGAATGTTGAGACTGGTGTCTACTGTGTAAGTTCCCTTGGGAGGCATTCTTAGCAGCAGTCCTAGAATGCTAACATACAGTGGTGATATTTTAATAACATTTTACTTTATTTTACCCTGCTCACCAAAAATGCTAGCACTCAGTATGGAATCTACATGAGGATATTTTAAAAATCTCCCAAGTTCATAGTGTATTTGACACAGTACATCTCTTTTGCAACTAACCATATTCCAAGTAGGAACTTGAAAAACATTGGTTCTGGTGGGCAAAGACATGATGAGAGATGTATTTATTCCTTATTCTTTAGAATACAAGGAACACATTCAGTGGTCTGGGAAAACTGGACATTGAGGGAATAAGTAGGATAGTCTTGCAGTAATAAATAAGAAAATAGTATTTTATATTTTCTATTAGTTAGGTTTCAGGTAAGTGTGCCCTCCACTCATGCATGTTCATCCTCTACAGATTCAAGCAACTTCAAATCAAAATAATTTTTTAAAAAAGCTATGATCCTGTACTGAAGAAACACAGGCTTTCCCATCTCGCTGGCATTATTTTCTAACTGTTGCAGTACAGTAACTGTTAATATAGCATGTATTTGAGCTTAGGAGTTGTAAGTAATTTAAGATAATGTAAAATGCATGGTAAAATTTGTGGGGCTGGATTCAGATATGATAAACCATTTTCCATAAGTGATTGGTGGGATTTGATGATCATGAACATGTGAGGGGTTCCTGAAGACAATGACCTAGAATACAAAGGAATAACTAATTTAAAATCTGACATTAGTGTACTTTTTCTCCCTTAGCAAATTGGTTAATATTAGTATTATTTCTTTAATCATATAAATACATATTTCATGTGCAGACTACTATATAAACAGAAAAAAATCAAATCAAAACCCAAAACATATCCTCCCCACTACAAACACAATGAACTTTGTGTAAACAGGCATGAGTATGTGGCATAGTACTCCGTTTCACATCCTTTGAATCCAATATGGTGGCTTTGACAACTGTCTATAAATGCATAGATTCCTTATTTAAATGCCTGTCTTAGGACCATGGGCTGAGTCCTCATCTTTTGGTCTATGCATCTTAATCTGAGATTTCTATGTTCTAAATGACACCTGAGGAAAATTATTTTAAAAGAGAAGAAGAGAAGAGGAAGGAAGGGAGAGAGGGAAGGAGGGAGGGAGGAGCTCTAGTTTGCTAAACAGATGTTTGTGTGTGTGTGTTTGAGAGAGAGAGAAAAAGAGAGAGAGAGAGATAGAGGAGTATTAGTAAATAGAGACAAAGAATTCACGCAGACATTTATGAGAGTAAAACGTGAATTTAGAGGATAACATGTGGCCTTACTTTGTTGACTCCAAAGGAAGTCCTGTAGGTGTGGTATTAGCTCTTTAAGGAGACTTGTCTATAATGCAGAGTAGTGGGCAATTGCTTCACCTTGGCTATGGTCCAAGAGCACAGAGCTCAGGTGACTTAGACTTTCTGAATCCTTTCATATCTCTGCTATTTTTTTTTCTACTGGGGGTTCTCTACCCAGGTTAACAGCTAATGTCATTCCTTATTCAGCTCATTCAGTCAGTATGAGTTCTGATGTTTTGTTCTTGTGCCCGTTTCTGCAGTCTAGGTCCTCCATCTCATTTCCATTCTCTCGCTCCAGTTGTGCCTGGAACCTGTCCAGAATCAATAAAAACAGGAAAAAAAAGAAAGTGTGGTGCTTCTTGGGATACTCTGTTAAATTTTTGAAAATTCTACAAATAGATAAGGCAGATGACTAGAATATATTCGGTACGTGTATGAATCCATTGAAGATTATGTTAATAAACTAATCGATTACAGAGTTTTCATTTCTCTAGTGGGAAGTTTCACATCTACCCCTGAGTATTCTTCGGCATGACTACTGCCACCACTGTCCCTCTGTGTGCCCAGAGGAGCCCTGTTTCCCCAGGCTCAGCTCCTGTGTGGGGTGTGTGGAGGGTGTACTTTCTCTTGTGTTCTACAAGGCAGGATAGCCGTGTTAGGCTCTCTAATGTGCTACTGGGCTACAGATAAAGAAGAGTTTAACAGCCCGTGGGAGAGCCAATTAGAGCCAATTATAATGTAATTGAACTGCTTGTTTTTCCAGCTTGTATCGAACTCCTTTCTGCAAAGAAGAATGCATTTCTCCTCATACCATGTTTGGGGTAAATCACAGCTGCGTGAATTCACAGGCAATGGCTCTGACCTTAGTGAGCTTGAGCAAGAGTTTCATGGAGGCTAAACTGACTTCTGAGAACAGTGCCTGTGATGCTCAGCTCAGCTCTGCTGTTCTGAAAGGGCAAAGAAGTGCTGATTTTCCTATTCCTTTGCCTCTGCTTGCTTATTTATGAGTACAATTGGCCTTTCTATATATGGGTTCTACAGCCATGGATACTATCATCTGTGAGAGCAAATGTTGTGAAAACATAAATTGCTTCTCTATGCAACATGATCAAAGTGATTCTCATCTATCTTTATCTCTCAAATAATACTAGCATCACAGGTATTTATACAACATCTGTGAGGCATTAAGTATTGCATGGAAGGAAGGCGTTTCAAAGAATAAGGATAGACATACATGGGTTATGCGCAAATACTCCATCATTTTACAGGATGGGCTTCAGTGTCTTTGGAATTTGGCAATTACAGTGGGTCATAGAATCAATTCCTCCAGATAACGAGGATAGTAGTATACAAAAGGCACTGCACTGGATCCCAAGAAGTCAGCCATACAATGTTTTTGAAAAGTCAGAAAGCAAAAATATTCCTGTCATTATGCATCCTTCGCTAGTCCCAGGAACTATCCTCCACCATTTTGGTTAGTTTTTGTTAATTTGACAAATCTAATAGGCAAGAAACTTAGCTGAGAAGTTGCTTCATCAAATTGTCCCGGGGGCATATTTGTGAGGCATTTTTAAAAAAATTCTGATACATTAGCCCACTGTGGGCAATGTGGTATCTGGATGGATGAACTTGAAATATATAAGAGAATTAGCAAACTAAGCCAGGAAACATGGTTTCTGCTTCAGTTCCTGTCCCCAGGCCCCTGCCTTCAGTTATTTGGCTCCTCCAATGATGTACAACAGACTGCATCATATAAGGTTAAATACACCCTTTCCCTCTAAGCTTGTTTTTGTAGCAAACCAGGATACCTAGTGAATGGTGTTTGAACATTTAGCGTTTGGGTTCCAGTGGTTATGTTGTGTCCCTTTTCTCTCTGGAACCACTCCTGTAATTGTTGGGTTGGGACTTATGTGGATTCCCAAAGATATGAGACCAGTTTTTTTAGCAGTAGCCAGTATAGGGATAAGTCCCGCCCCTAAGGGGGCGTGTTCGCCTCGGGCTAATGTTTGCCTATAAATTTGGCTGTGTGCTCCCAGCCCCTGCTTCTGCTTTCCTGGTCTCCACGGGAACCGGTAGTTCTGTAAGTCTATTTCTCCATTAAAGCTGTATATATATTTTTACAATCTGTCTGCATTCGCTTACGCCGTTACAAGCCAGCTTTGTGTCAGTTGCTTCTTATGAGTTCTCCTTCCTTTCTTTTAAGAAATATTTAGTGTGTGTGTGTGTGTGTGTGTGTGTGTGTATACACATGCACATACATGATTTCAGGTAACTGAAAAGGTCAGAAGAAAAAGTTGGATGATCTCTAGTGCTGGAGATTAGGCCTCTGTCTGATGTAGGGTTAGTGAAGATCTTTTCCCATTCTCTAGGCTGTCGTTTTGTCTTGTTGACCATGTCTTTTGCTTTATAAAAGCACCTCGGTTTCAGGGGGTCCCATTTATTAATTGTTTCTTTCAGTGTCTGTGCTACTGGGGTTGTATTTAGGAAGTGGTCTCCTGTGTCAAGGCATTTATGTGTGGTTTCCATTTTCTCTTCTCTGAGGTTCAATGTGGTTGGTTTTATGTTGAGGTCTTTGATCAACTTGAACTTGAGTTTTGTACATGGCAATAAATATGGATCTATTTTTATTTTTCTACATGTTGATATCAGTTATGCCAGCACCATTTGTTGAATATGCTTTCTTTTTTCTATTTTATATAATTTGCTTCTTTGTCAAAAATCAGGTGTTTGTAGGTGTGTGGATTGATATCCTGGTCTTCAATTCAGTTCCAATAGTCCTCCTGTTATTATGCCTGTACTAGACTGTTTACAGCACTGTAGCTCGGTAGTAGAGTTTTCAGTCAGCCTCTCTATTGTACAGGATTGTTTGGCTATCCTGGGTTTTTTGCTTTTCCATATGAAGCTGAGTATTGTTCTTTTGAGGTCTGTGAAGATTGTTTTCTGGGATTTTGATGTATATTGAATTGAATTTGTAGATAACTTTTGGTAAGATTGTCATTTTTACCACCTACCCAAAAACATGGGACATCTTTCCATTTTCTGGTGTTGTCTTCAATTTCTTTCTTCAAAGATTTAAAGTTTTTGCCATACAGGTCTTCCACATGTCTAGTTAGAGTTACTCCAAGATACTTTATGTTATTTGTGGCTATTGTGAAGGATGATGTTTCTTTGATTTCTTTCTCAGCCCATTTATCATCTGTATAAAGGAGGGATACTGATTTTTTTTTGTAGTTAATCTTGTAGTCTGCTAAATTATTGACCCAAATTTACGGGATACAAAGTAGTGTAAAGAGGAAAGTTCATAGCACTAAATGCCTACATCAAGATGCTGGAAAAAATCACACTAGTGAGTTAACAGAACACCTAAAACCTCTAGAACAAAAAAAGTAAGCTTACCCAGGAGGATTTGATGGTAGGAAATAATCAAATTGAAAGCTGAAATCAACAAAGAAAACAATACAAAAAAAATCAATGAAACAAAGAGTAGGTTCTTCAAGAAAAATCAACAAAATAGATGAACCTTTATCCAAACTAACCAAAAGGCAAAGAGAGAATATCCAAATTAGTAAAATCAGAAATGAAAAGAGGGACATAACAATAGACACCGAAGAAATCCAGAGAATCATCAGGTCATACTTCGAAAACCTGTACTCCATAGAATTGGAAAACTTAAAGGAAACGAACAATTTTCTGGATAAATATCACTTACCAAAATTAAATCAAAACCAGATCAACAAATTAAATAGATCAAACTCACTATTTGCTAATAATATGACCCCAAAAATTCTACTAAGGAACTTTATTTTGGAATGCAGATTCTCAGACTGCACCTTTAGTGCATTGAATTAAAGACTTTTGGGCTCAAAAGTTGATATGATCAACCATCCCCAATGAGAAGTGCTGACAGGTGAGAACCATGGAGCTAAACAAAGAGTATCGAAGCAGTCGAAAATTTGCTATAATTCAGATTCTCTTGGTAGCTCCTTAAAAACAATAGTATTTTGGACAGTTATTCTTGAAAAATAACAGTACTTGATTTACACACACACACACACACACACACACACAGACCATTGTGATATTATCACTGGTTTAAGATACAGTCTGGGCATTGGAACTGTCATAAACCACACAAGTGACTCTTCTGTGTAGGCAGCTCAAAAACAAAACAAAACAGAACAAAACAAAACTCTGGTTCAAAATCAGAAAGCATTTAGTTGCTGGATAGGTGGGTGTGGCTGGTTCATGAGTGACAACAGGCAAGCACATTGAACCCAGGCTGCAAAGAGTTTCAAATTTGCATCCCTGCACTGGTTGGAGCCTTTTTTTCCCCCTGCTTTTGTCTAAAGTTCCTGGATATTATAACAAGGGATTCTGGAAAGGAAATCAGAAAGAAAATGGGATGGTTAATAATCAGACCTAGAATCTCAAAGGAGGTAAAGGGTGGCCCTTTAGGTAAAGAGTGTTATGGTTATGGTTAGGGTTAGCTATTCCTGAAGGAATAGCTGTTGGGGAGAGGGTGTGTTCTGGGAGATGCATCTTTGACTGCAGGACAAGGGATAAGGTCTTGAAGGTTGCAGTAGACTGGAAATTATGTGAGCAAGGAAGGAATTGGCAGTGAGTAATTAATCCTTTGCATTGAAGGGTCATGGAAAAATTATCAACAATTTATTGATTCTACTGGGAGAGGGAAGCAGGTTTGTCAACATCTGGAATAGCAACTGAAATATAGGGGGAGTGCCAACTGGAATATAGGGCAATACATTGCCGGAGTCTCCTTTTTTGAGCACTTTTTCAGTCTTCTTTAGTGTGTGTGGTCTTTTGAAGGAAGACGATGTAAAGGAGGACAGTGGAGATTGACTAGAGTATAGTGTAGGGATGATAGCATTTAATGCTGTGCACATAATCTCTACCTATACATTCTCTGCCATAGAAATAAGAACATCATGGTTGATCAAATTTTCGTCTTAGTCAAATACTCTGCTCTGTACTGTTTGATCTCACCACATTATAGTTAGAAGTTTCGGGTTTCTTTAAAATACCTTAATGGGGATCTGGTCCATTTTCTAGTATACTAAGGTTTCCCCCCAAAAGGGTTGTCTGTGTCTGTTAGACATAGAAACCCAGGCTCTCTCACACATCTGTTTCTGAGTGTCTTTTCTATGTATTGTGTGGAACATACTGTCACTAGTTTAATGGTTTTAAAAATGCGTATCTCACAGTTTTTGTGGGCTAGGTGTCCAAATATTGTTAAGGTGGGTCCAATAAGTCAGAACCACAGGCAGTGATAATGACTCGTGTGTTTTACCTTCTTATCTGAAGCTCAAGGTCTTCTTTTAGGCTTCCATGGTTATTGACAGAATGTGGTGTCTGGCTTAAGCCTTACGTTACCTGCCTCTGCCCTCTGAGTGATGGGATTAATGGCTTGCACCACCACCACCTGACTTAGTATTAAGTTACTCTTGCTGGATCTGTTGACTCAGCTTTCAGCTCTCTGATGCTACCTGAGATGCTCTGATCCTCGATCCTTTCAGAACATACAAACTGACATCCTCAAAGGGAGCAGGGAAGTCTCTTCTTTTAGGATAGTGTCTTTCATTTTAAGAATTTCTATGATTAAGTAGAAAAGATCTCCAGGGTAAACTGCAGGCAGGGCTTGAGAGAGATGAATGGATGGGAACTAGAGGGAGATGATTGAGCACACTGGGTGCAGGAGGCAGGCTGGAGACAGGATGGAGTGAGAGAGTAAATTAGAGACATCTTGATGGGGGAGCATTTAAAGTTTAGGGAGAAACTTGGTGCCAGAGAAACCCTCTGGAACTCACAAATTTGGCCCCAACTAAGACTCCTAGCAATGTAGAAATTCAAGAATGCCTGAACTGTCCATCTACAGTAAGTAGATTGGTGACTTCCCTAGTTGCTGTCAAAGATACTCTATCCAGTAACTGATGGAAGTAGAGGCAGAGATCCACAGACAAGCACAGTGCTGTGCTCTGAGAGTCTTGTGGAAGAAAGGGAGGAGGGGTTGTACCAGCCAGAGGAATCCTGATGGGAGAGTCTACAGAGATAGCTGACCAGAGCTCACAGGAGCTCATGGGCACTGGAATAACAGTCAGGGAACCTGCATAGGATGGACCTGGGCCCTGTGTATGTGTGTGGCAGTCTTGTAGCTTGGTCTCTGGGTAAAACTTCCAACAGTGAGAGCAAGACCTCTCTCTCCCTGGTGCTTAGCTGGCTTTTGGCAACCTTTTCCTCATTCTGAATTACCTGACCACTCCTCGACATAGGGGGAGGAGCTTTGTCCTGCTTCAACTTGATGTGCCATGTTTTTTTTTTTTTTTTTTTTGACAGGGTTTTTCTGGATGTGCCATGCTTTGTGCAAGCCCAGGGGAGACCTGCCCATTTTTGAATGGAGAAAGAGTAGATGGGGAGGGTGGTAGATGGAGAAGGGAAGGGAATGGGAGGGGAGGGGAAACTGGTACATAAAATAAATGGAAAAAAATGTTGTAGAAAAGAAGGAAGGAAAGAAGGAAGGAAGGAAAAAGAAAAAAGAAAGAAAGAAAGAAAGAAAGGAAGGAGGAAAGAAATCACAGGGGGGAACAAGTAGAAAAGAAAGAGATCACATGATAAAAAAGTCTGCAAAAAAAAGATGCTATCAGGCTTATTCTTTTATAACACCTATCTCACAAGAAATAACCACTGTATGAGGTAAGCTGCATTTCCAAGATTATTTCCAAGGAATTCTTGCTAGTTTTTATGTCAATGTGACAAAGGCTAGAGTCATTTGGGAAGAGAGAACATCAGTTGAGAAAATTTCCTCACCAGAATGTTCTATGGGAAAATCTGGGGGACATTTTCTTGATTGGTGATTAACACAGGAAGGACTTGCTATGGGGATGGTACCTTTCCTGGGTGTGTGTTCTTAGGGATGTATAAAAAGCAAACTGAGGAAGCCACAAGGAAGTTAGTAAGCAGCACTCTTCCATGGCCTCGGCTTTAGTCCTGACTCTAGGTTCTCACCTGGAGTCATTGCCCTGAGTGACTATGATTGGTCCATATAATATGAAATAAATAATGTCCCCTCCCCCACAAAAACTCCATCAGGCCTATCCTAGATAATCTTCCATTATGAAATCAGTGGGCTTAGTACATCTGCAAAATCACATTACCTTTCCAGAAGCCTTTAGGTGACATTATAGATCCTGCACTGAAGGTGAGGAGTCTAGACAGAGGCAGAGATACCAGAAGTAGAGGTCACAGGGGACTAAACTACCATCTGCCCTCAATACTGAGGAAATCAAAGGCTGAAGCTTGGTATAGCATCAGAGGAAAGTTAGGGCAGGTTTGGCAAAGATGATGGTCCACTGAACTGAAGATGTTATGGTTTCCTTTTTATAACTTTTGAAAAGCCTGTGATTCTTTCATTTCCAAAATGACTGCTCCAGTAATGATGAGTATTAAGAAACAGGATTTTTTTTAATATAAGGGAAGAGGTGGGTAGCTTTATTATTATTTATCATACTGAGGTTTAGGATCAACCAGGGATAGGCAAGTATATGTATTTAATACTCATTGTTAACTATTGCTAGAGGCCCCATGAAATGTCATTCTTCCTTGAAGAATTTTGTTCAGTAGAGGGCCAGATTATCCTAAGCAGTGAAACAGGTAGCTTCTGAGGTTAAGGCTCATCACCCTATTAACCAGGAGCAATTTTGTATATAATCTGACAGTCCCATCTGAACCTGCCTTTCCAAAATTGCCCATAAATACCAATCTTTCCAAAGGCTCTGTGGGTTGTTTCAACACCTTATGTTTCTCTTAGTAATTAATTAGTCGAATACATCTTTGACATATGTTCATTTTGCCTGTGCCAGGGAATTATTATTTTACATTTTTGAAAATTTTATCTTAACAATAGAAAGGGATATCTTTTATTAACCAGTCAGGAGAAGAGAGCTTATTCAATTCTGAGAAAGAAAGACAAGTATGAATTTTAACCTAGCATTATAAAGTGCACGGCTTTCACTCCGAACAACCTTCCCAGATCTTCAGATGTTTCCTTATGTTTGCCTTTTGAAGAGTGAAGGAAGCAAATCCTCCAGGAGATCCATGGTTTATTTCTGTAGACATAAAACTGATGTACGGTCTGTGGGTTGGAGAGCATCCTACTTAACTACCAGGTATGGTAGTGCCATTGCCCCCAGAGTGAAAGATTCATTGTGAGGGCAAAGAACATGGGTCAGGACATCTACCATACATGCTCTGCTGAAAATATCTCAGACTGTCAGACCAAGTACTGAAATTCTAAGAAAATGCTTGAATTTTGTTTAAAGAGGATTTTATGTGATTCTTGATAAACTGGGATTCCGCTGGGTCTTGTAAATCAAGTTGACTTATAGATGTGCGTACTCTTCACTAGCACACATATTCCTTTGGTTTATTGTATATAATGGGGCATATTATGTACATACTTATAAATGTGTTAGGGCCATCTTAAATTTGCCCTATTTTCATCTTCTGTGTTTATTTTAAATTATAGTGATAAGACAAACACACTTCTACAAAGAGTCATAGGCCAATCACTAAACAGCATTTCATAATGCTTCCACTGTGTTGTTCAACAACCTTTTATTGAAGTAAGGGGAAGAAATGAGTCCCAGAATCAACCCTGCTTAGGGATTTTAGATATGATGGTAAAGATGCTACTAGCTAAGCACCCATAGCTATTTAAATACTTTCCTTGACAGATTAATTATATTAGAGTTTTCTAGGGTAACAGAGTCAATTGGAAGTCCACATATTTTATGAAAGGGGAAGTATTGGGTTGGCCTACAGCATGGAATCTGGGTAAAATAATAAGGCTATCTGCATTCCAGAGAAGCTTAAAACCAGGCTCTCAAACAAGGAAGCTAGATACCTTAGTAGTCTGAATTGGTGCTAAAGGCCTAGAAGTTCCTTTATGAACTATTGGTATTAAAAAGATGTTGGAAGGCTGAGTATGTTGATTTTGATGTCAGTGGTTGATGGGCACAGAGAGATATGCACTCACTCAGAAAGAAAGTGTTTCATAGACATACATATTTTATCTTCCACCAATTTTTCTTTTCACCAGGTTCTCCAGCATATTAAAAGATATGACCTATACTGAGAGTGAGTCATCCCTTTCCTGACACTGTCCCACTCGTCAGCTTGTCAACAAGTGTCTCCACTGGCAGACAGAGACATCGGTTTTACCCTCATAATTAATATTGAACTCATAATCCATTGTCAAATAAAGTGATGTGTAAGTTATGGTGAATTACAACTGTCAAACATAGAATATCAGGCTTTTATGGATATCAAATGACCACTAGTAACTAACTTGTCTTTATAGGATATTACTAACGTGATACTTCTTATGATAGGAAAATTGTTATTATATGTACCAAGTTGTGTCAGACTCTTGCAGGGTTGAATATTTGCACTTAAGTTTTTCTATAGCTTATTTTTATTCTTTTTATTTATTGACATTTTAATATTATTCAGGTGTTTCTTCCATTCAGTGAAATATAACCAGAAGTCTAGAAACCTCCATTTAGATAGAATATGGCCTAAATTAAGGGAATCTATTTGTACATGGTGGTACTTGTCTTTAGTTCCAGCACTCTGGAGATAAAGACATGAACAGGTGGCTCTCTGGGAGTTCAAGGTCAGCCTTGTCTACATAATATACTTCAGGCCACTCAGAGGTATATAGTGAGACTATGTCTCAGAGAGTGGGGTGAAAGGGAAGGTATGGAGGGAGGGAGAAGGAGAGAGAGAGAGAAAATGAAACAATGAGAATAGCTAGGTTTGAAGTTCTTGCCACTAAGAGAAGCATAAAAGGACTTGTGATAACTATTTTAACTTCTTAGAAGTTTTATTCTTAGCTTCATTTTTGCTAGTTTTAGATTTAGTGTGTTAGATAACAAAACTATCCACACAAATCAAACTTTCACTAATGTTAAGAGAGCGATGTCAAGTGTTGTGGAATACCACAGCACTTGAGAGGTTGAGGTGGGAGGATAATCACTATGAGGCCAGTCTATAGTGACACTCTATATATACAGAGAAACCCATCTCATCAAACAAACAAAAAGAAATAGAAGAAGTAAGGGAGAAAGAAATAAAAGGTGAGAGAGAGGGGAGGAGGGAGGGAACCTACATTGGCTACATAGAATTTAGGGATTTTACTTCACAAAGAAGTAACTAGTAACCTCATGGCCAAACTCAAGATGAAAAGATTTCCATTCACTGTGTAGTTCCTCCAATTGCTCCTTAATCACACTAGTTCAGTACTTACTACTACACCCTTCGTAATAGCAGGCACAACTACAGATGCTACAGATATGATTGGTATTAAAGTTTTTAACTTGTAAATTACTTTTTGCTCCATACCCATCTACTCTGAAACTGACTATCTGACAGAAGTGAAGAGATCCACTTCCCAGAGTGAAGCAGTCTAGACAGACTTGGCTAGATTGTTCTTCCATTGGTCTCATCATACACGAAGTAACCAAGAAACTGAAGTTGGGTGAAGGTTGAACCACTCATGAAAGATACAGGAAGGTTTTTCTATAAATCTTCTAGCTTAGGGCTTCTCAAATAATCTGCATTTTTGCTTAATCGGCCATACAGTACACTGCCAACAACTTCCTTATAGCATTGCAGCAAGTTCCAAGTGTGTGGCCTATTAGCCAGTTCTATAACCAAAGCAATGCTGAATGCTGGGAATAGGGAACAGTAGCAGTCAGATGGTGAGTTTTACTGGACAAAAGCCTAAAGCAGAAGTTTCCCACAAGTCATTCTATCTCAATCAATGGTTTTAAAATACACTGTGGAATCTCTGGAATCTCAGTGTCATGTCTCAAGTCTGATATTAATAGCGAGATTTCAGCTAAAAATAATGGACATTGTTAGTTAAAGTTTCAATGAAAGAGAGATAATGTGTATTTTTAATTCAACTATCTATATGATCTCTTCTAAGTTACACATCTTAGGAGTCCTGATGTTCTTGAACTCCTTCATGGATTTCTCATACTCATGTCTACCTACTGAGTACCTGTTCTATGGGAGCCAAGATGCCTTTGCACTGTGTAGGTGTCTTCTGCACCATCACTAAACACATCCTTTGAATTTCAATCCACTTTCCACATTGCTGTCTGCATCAGAAATACCTCCTCTATTTAGAAAGCTAATATCCATAATTATAAGCACTTATCAATTTAGAAGCAGGTGTTAGCATTAAAGAAATCAGTGCCAGGAGCCCATATTGATTTGAAGTACTCAGTCCTGTCTGCATATGTGACTGTGGTATCACTGTCGTCAGTAGCACGCATTCTATTTCTAGAACTAAAAGAAGTTTTCAAATAACAACTGGAACAACTACAATTTATTGAGCACTGATCTGGGCACATTTCATCTCAGCTCTCTCATCCATACAAAACACTGCAAATCTGATGCTAGTATTGCACTAAGTGAGGAAATCTCACTTAACTGACCAAATTCATGGATTAAGAACTTAATCACAGAAATGAAACACAAACTCAAAAATTTCCGGACATAGAACAAGTCCTTTACTTATCCATCATGTTTCCAATCTCCCATGCCTCATTTCACTCCTCTTGTGATAAAGATATTAAGCTATGATGAGTTTTCATGGAAAGCAAAGGAAGTCACCTGGCTCAAAAGGCTGGACTCTTTAGCTATGGCACATAACATGGATCCCCAACATTGGCCTCCATTGCAATATCCTAGGGAGCTTTCCTCAGTCCCACTCTGCATTCTTGACTGAACTCAGTCTTAGTAGAGTCTGGGAAGCAGGTTCTTTAAAAGGTCCTTTAAATCCAAGGATTGATGAATTTTTCACCCCCATAGGAAAAGCTTCTATTTGCAGTAGATGGTTATTATCACACAGACCCACAATGGGCCAAGAGGCAGACAATTGGAAACTGCAGAATGCTCATCCCTAAAGGGAACATAAACACTACACCACCCTTCCCAAGGCTCAGAGGTCATTTTAGAGGAAAGGGTGAAGACTCCAAAGAGTGTGTGAAGTACTCAGACTGGCATCTGAGCTGACATGATTGACTGCCATTCAGGTTTTCTTATTCTGGGTGTTTTCTGACACCTTTGCCTAGGTACTTTGGTGTTAACATCTGGCCAACTTCTTTAGGCCTGTCATTTCAGGAGGGATGTCCCAGTCATATCAGGTTGGGGATTTCTCTCAGATAAAACAGGAAAGAAAGATGTGGTGACAGCTTTTTGGCCTATGTTGTAGTCCCCTGTGATGAGTGGTACCCCAACAGGGATGCAGGGCTGGTCCCGCATGACTTCTCTCATGGAGGCTGAAGTCTGATTATTAATTTTGGAATATTGTACCATCTATTCTTCAACAATATTTGGGTTTTAGGGACCAGGAAAAACATTTTAAAAATTAAAATATATTGCAGAATAGAATAGCATGTAACATAATGCTATCAGACTCTAAGAGCTTCAAATTCTTTCAAATTTCACTTTTAAAAATCTATTGTGACATTTTGAAATTGTTTCTCCTACTTGGCTAAGGTATTATTACTTAAATATTCACTAATTATATAGTTTGTATTATTTTGAGGGTGAAAAATATGTTTTTCTATATTTTCCTTGAGAATTCCACAGAATATACTTGGATCATATGCTTTCCCCTCCCCTAACTCCTCCTAGACCCTCCCTCACCTCTGTACCTTACCAACTGCATGTGCCTTCTCTATCTTAAAAGCAACAACAACAGAATGAGAATATTGAATATTGGCTGACTGTTCTTGAGCCCGAACTGAACTGGCCAAGGTGTATGATTGATATACTCAGTGTCGCTGCATTGAAAAAAAAAACTGTCTTTCTCTTTCTCAGCAACAATTAATTGTGGGGATAGTTTCTTGGCTTGTGTGTGACTACATGCCCATTTCCCCTCCACTGTGCTGAAATTGTGTCTGGTTTGAGTTTGTGCAGGTCTTATGTACAGTCATGCTCACCACCACATTCTCTCTGGGCATTGTGCATCACATGTGCATGAGTGCCATTGTCACTGGAAACCACTGCTCCCTTGAAATCACCCACCACCTCTGCCTCTTGCAATATTCCTGCCCATCTCCAATGTAGATCATACCCCTCCCCTTAAGTTGCAAGCTTTTGAAGACCATATTTCTCCATGTAGCTAAATCATTGACATTGTAACCATCCTCATCTTTGTGTCTAACAGCTATAAATTCTCAGTTTAGCTAGATACTCTTAAGGAGACTATGTTTGTATAGAATTTGGATGTTTTGGGATTAACAGCACCACAAAGAAAGTTTTTATGATTTTCATTTTGCGGACTAGAAAATTCTATCATAGGACACAAACTCATTTTGTTTACCAGAGACACACTCAGTTAGTAAGTGAATTGTGTGGTGGGTGCTGTTATGAACCCTGGAAGTTTAGATTCTTAAAGTCTATATTTTTTAACATTTTGGTCATATTTTAAAAGACAAAGGAATTATTATCATAAATGATGCTTGCTTTTATTTTATCTTTTACATCAAAGAATGTAAAGTATGCCGGGGAAAGGTCTTTAGTGAGTGTAGATTAAGTGCTTCTCTTAAATGCACACATGGAACATACATCTATAAGTAGAAGTAGAAGCCAGGTAGTTGACCCCCAATTGCCAATAGTTGCCATTTGGGATATAAGTATATGTGTGGCATTTATTTCCTTCTTTATAGTTTTAGTTAAAATACATGCTACATTGAATGCAGTGCATCATCCTATAATGCTTTGACACAATAGGCTTTGCTTTTATCCTCGAAAAGTCCAGAGGCAGTTTGCAAGTGTTCTGGTCAACTATTAGAAAGTGTCCTGTGTGTTGCTCACACTGCACTCATAGAGGCTTCAAACCCAGTGTTAGGGGGCACTGGAGGGGATCAGGAGTAGAAGATTCACCTACAAAGTTGTTCTTTCCTCTGCAAGGAACTGTAGTGCTTCACTGGACTCTGGCTTTGGATGGATGTGGTAAGCTAGGGCAGTTAGAAAGACTGAACATTTTGATTGCTGTGTGATTTTAAGTGGTAGGAAATTTGTTTCACATAATTGTAGTAAGTCACAGGTCTTGCTCTGTTTCTCTTCAGGGACTAAAGAGAAGAGTTACCACAGAGACTATCTGAAAAGAAATAAAGGGATTGAAGTTCAGTGATCAGCTCTTACTACTTGAAGAGCACTGTATAATCTTTCCAATCTAAGTACTGAAATAAGTATTAAAACTGAAACATGTTTTAGGGTGTATTTTGATACATATTCATTTAGTTATGTACATATATTCAGTATATATCACTATTGATTAGATTTATGCCTACAGATTTATGAGTATTCAATTAAATAACTCAACATAGATGCCACAGCTGTGTTTATCTATCAGAAAAAGTATGAACGTGGCAGAAGTTTTTGGCACCAGCAGAAAGCTGGCCAGAATCTAAGTGAGGGCATGAACTCCCAGCCGGAAGAAGGACCCTGCAGAGGGAGGCCAATTTTGAGCGTGCCGTACTGTCATAAGGAACTTGGGAATGAGAATGACTCAAGACTGTCTATGTAGAAATGGAACTGCATAAATTTTAGACTTCGGATCTATTTCTGACCCCTCTGGCTCAGGGCAAGGGGTGGTCTGAGCAGTCTCCTCTTGGCTTCATTTGTTCCCTGCCCCTGCCTCTGCAATGATCCCTCACTGTACATCAAGTGTCTTTCAAGAGCAGGTTGGTGACAGCATGGAGAAATGGAGCTAGCACTGCTAAGTGGCAGCGAGTGGTCCCCACACAGCCTTTTGCAAGGGAATTAATCTTTTATTAAGAGAAGAAATTATGCCTGAATGCTTTGGGGGCTTTTTTTTTTCATGGTTATGCATGCTATGGGAAACTTTCATTCCTCTTGAGGGTGTCTGTCAGAAGCAATCTTCTAACATCTCCTTTGGAAGCTGAGACTCTCTAGGGTTTAGTATCATTTTCCTTCCATGTCCTGTGTGAATGCAGATATGAGTACAAAATATACTGATAGCTGCTCATAAATCCCCTTGTTTTCTGAAGGCTGGAGAGAAGCAGTAAGCAGAGTGTGTGTGATTCAGAGAAGAGCAGAAAAGCTGAAGAAAGACTCTGGGAGTTCAAGTATGCTTATGTTCCATGGAGAAGTCAAAGACCTGTGCACAAACTAGAGCTGGCTAGTTTTTTTTTTTTTTTTTGTCTTGTCACTTGACACAAGCTAAGGTTATCTGGGAAGAAGAAATCCATATTAAAAAAGTGTTAAAAATATTTTCTGGGCCTGGGTCTGAAAAAGCATGGGATAAATCCAGACTAGCTGAACATAGCAGACAATGAGGACTACTGAGAACTCAAGAACAATGGCAATGGGTTTTTGATCCTACTGCACGTACTGGCTTTGGGGGAGCCTAGGCAGTTTGGATGCTCACCTTACTAGACGTGGATAGAAGTGGGTGGTCCTTGGGCTTCCCACAGGTCAGGGAACCCTGATTGCTCTTCGAGCAGATGAGGGAGGGGGACTTGATCGGGGGAGAGGGAGGGAAATGGGAGGCGGTGGCGGGGAGGAGGCAGAAATCCTTAATAAATAAATAAATTAAAAAAAACAAAAAAAGTGCACCCATCTCTTTGATCTGTAGGAAAAGTCAGGGGCATTTTCTTGATTTATTATCCATGTGTGAGGGTGCGGCCCACTGTGGCAGTACTGCCACTGGGCAGATAGGTGGTCCCAGATGTATAAAGAAATGTGATGAGCAAGCCATGGCTTCTTTCTGACTAAGCTATTGGCCAGACAATATTGCAAATAATATGGTTTCTGTGTGATTATTTCAGGGCTTGAGCAGCTGGGAACAAATTAGCAGCCTTCCTACAACAGGTAAATGTGTAACTATGCGCTTGTTACATCATTGCACCGACTGCTGCTACCTTTGCTTCCTTCTATCCATATTGATTGTGCATGCTGTACACTCTTTCAGGACAGATGCTTCAGGTTGGCACAGTTAAGCTATACAGACTAGAGATATGATTAGATCTTTCTACTGGCCATGATGATGTTAACTCACCTCTAAGGGTCATTGGCATTTACACATCAGGATGGGACTTTCATCACGAACCCAGAGTGTGCAAGCCACCATCCTTGAAGTTTCGGAGTTACCTTGCAGTTTGAGTAGATGGGTTTCTTATAGGCACAATTTATTTTGTTATCAACTAGCACATTTTCTCACGAATATTACTTTTTCCTGAAAAATATTCTGCAACATTAATAATAAATGTCGTATAGTACTGACTTTGTTAGTGGAAAGCGAAGGAGTGCCAGAGGAGAGTTTTCTCCACAAATGGAGGGTGTGTCTCAATTTTCTGTGTTATGAAAATTCATGAGGTGAAAATTTTCCTCTGCATGTTTACTTAAGAGAGATATGTGGTGGGTAATTTCTAGCAGATGAAAAAGAATGTTGTTTTATGGACCTTGCAAATAGGCAGAGTAATTAAATTCAAGGGCTGAGCTTAAACCACACTAGATTAAAGACAGAAGACAGCAGATCCGAGACGTTGTTGGTGCATAAGTGAGGTCGAGGGATGTGCGGGAGAAGAGGTTAACATCCTCAAGCTCAGTCTCCTTTGGGAGTAGTGGGAAAGGCCATAAGGATTCAAAAACTTGTGAGCCTTACCAAAATGGGCTAGAACCTTGGCTGCTGTAGACTTGGCTCCGTGGCCTCTGTCCACTGGTTCAGAGTTTGTCCAGGCTCCCAGAGCTTGGCCTTGAGTCAGTAAGATAGCTTTCCTGATAGCTAGTAAAAGGCAGCATTGCCCAGGAGAGATACTGGAGTCTGAAGAATGTTCACCATGCAACCTTGAGGACATGAGTCTGATCACAAAACTCATGTTTTAAAAGTCAAGCATGGTGTAAACATGTGTAATGACAGCACTAGGGAGATTAAAGGCAGGTGGGTCTCCGGGGCTTGCTGTCAGCCAACCTAACCTACTCGCGGAGAGGCCAAGTAAAAGAATCTGTCTAAAAACTAAGACAGACATCACTTAAGAAACAATACTAAAGGTGAACCTCTGATCTCCAGGTACACTGGCCCACATATCGGGACCCCCCCAACATACACAAGTGCACGCAACATATGAAATGCATGCGCGCGCACGAGCACACACACACACACACACACACAGACACACACACACAATCTAGATTCTAGACAATCCTTCAGTAGAGACTCTCTTCACAGGCATTTCTATGTGATAAAGAAGTAATGTTTAAAACTAATAATCACAAGTTTTTGGTAGACCCCCATCTGGACTCAGGTGGAAGGATCCCTTTGATAAGTTATGAAAACAATCCCCGAGATGATGCTGAGCATCTATCAGGACACAGGTAGAATTGGTACATAATGAATGGGTGTCAAATTGAGGCAGGGTTGTGCTTCTTACTGAAGTTTCTTTAAATGATAATTTTAGCATTTTCTTTCTTTCCCTTTTCTTCTTAAGACAATTTCCTACAATACAGCCTCAGCAGACTTTGAGCCCTGGATACTTTTGCCTCAGCCTTTAGGGTTACTGATGTGTACCACCAGGCGTGGTGTTCCTTTTCTTAAACACTTTGCTTACGTTAATCTTCATAATTACTGATTTCAAACTCTCCTGTTGTGTGATATTTTATTTGGATCTGTTTGGATCCTGACATTCCTGAGACTGACCAAAATTAACCATAGAGGTTTTGGAGGACTGAGGACAGATAGAGAGAGACAGAAAGTAGTTGGGCAGAGCATAGAGAGGTGTTGGCCTTTTTGGATGGAGAAATGGGAGAGATAGGAGGTCACTGGTTGCTTCTCCTCTACTTCGTTGATAATTTAGGTTGTTGCCCCCATATCTGACTCTTGAGTTTTTATTGATAAAGAGTAATTAAATAAATGTATCACTCTTCTTTCTATTTGGAATAATAGCACATTTTTCAATGTCTTATCTCTTCCAACCAGAGCAACCATTCCTGCTCTGTGTTTGAATCTTACTTTTTGCATGAAAACATCTTTAATTAATACAATCTTGCACCTCATCTCTTTGAGCCATTGTGTACTCAGCTCACAGTAGGGTATTCAGAATTTGCTGTAGAGTTAAGGCCTGCTTTGATAATCCCCATACAGAAAGGGGGAGAAACTGACAGCCTAGATCTGGGCATGTTCTTCAAAGTCTACATTGCAATTGAGTTCCACTTACCCAAACTAGTAACCTGAGACTTATTCCAAGCAATTTACAACCTATTTCCTGTGAACATATTCCTCCATTTCTATCTTACTTCCTTTGTCTATTCACTTGTGCTTCTGTGATTAAATCCCAGATTACTGCCTGTACTAAACTCTGTTTCAGAGCAAGAGTTTAAGAAAACTTAGGATTAGGACACTGCATGTGGAAATTCTTTTAAAAACGCCCATAATTAAGATACCAAACTTATACGGGTTAAACTATTAAAATGAGCGGAGAAAATGCCCTATTTTATAAATATTTGTTCTGCCTTTTGTTTGTTTTGTCTACTCTAAGGCCATCCAACCATACTGATCTCTCTACTCATAAATTGTAATATGGAGGCATTGTTTATTCATAGCTGATCCTATGGTTGATCTCTTGATACCCCACACAGCTCTCTCTTTGTTCTGGCACATCTCCAGCTACTGTGTTCACTATTGTAGAAGCCCCTCTGCTTTAGAGAATTGACCTCAGCCAAGGGAACTTAGGTACTTAGGTTGTATCTACTTTCTAGAGGCAGATAGTGCTGATGGCACAGAAACGCTATTGCTTGTGTCCCTTGACTCAACTGGAGCTCTGTGGTGAACTTCAGTTTAAACTATGTCTATGAATTCAGCATGAAGCTGGACTCCAGTCTATACCACATCTTCTCCTTTCTCATTGCTCAGCTCTTTTCCTCCTAATCCTGTTTCTCTCAGTTCTAATTGTTGAAAGCCTGTTTTCAGTTTCTTACATGAGTGTGAGTCCCTTTCTCAAGCTCTGCTCATAGATTTCAGATAGCTCCTGATATTTGTTGATCTAATTGTATCTGTGCCTTTCAAGAAAACTGGGCAACCTACTATTGCATTTCCTTACAAAATGACAGTTCATGTTTAATAAATTGCAGAATCCCTTTTCCCTAAATGCAATAACACAAGACTGATTGCTCATTACAGTTATTTATATCTTCACATATTAGAGCCAGAGAAAGTGTAGATATTGTTCAGTGTCTAAAACGAAGTAACTATAAAACTTCTCCAGACAGGAAAAAACAATTTCCTGGATGAGAATAAACACAGGCCTTTTCTGTATTTCTTGCCACAGAAATTACACTGAAATATTATGTACAATGTTATTTCATATAGCTCAGTCAATAATTTACAAGAGGCTCCTTTGAAGCTAGAATATCTTAGCTGCCCTGTTGCCTTCGCAATAAATGGAGCAGAGCAGCAAGAAATTCCAAAAACAACCTCTGATGGTCCCTGAGGCCTTGTTTAATGGAGTGTATACAATCAAATTTCAGTATGCCATGACTAAATTATCTATGCCAAGGATTCCCAACTTTCAGTGTGCCTGTGAATCACCTGGGATTTTGCTTAGATTTGTATCTGTATTTGGGAGCCTACCTATCTAAAGAAGTATCCTTTCCGGAGAATGATGATAATTTCTATTAGCATAGTTCAAAGTTCATAGACTCCATGTAATGAGGTCTCATATGTGGTACTGTTTGGTTTTTTTTCTGTGACTGTGAGGATAATATAATTGGATGAAAATGAAATTTTCGCATTAGGGTCCTCATGTTTGCAGCTTGCATAAAAATCTACTCCTGGTTTATAACGATACATTCTAATTCCAAGGACACTGAAAGATGGGATTTATGATCTGAAATATGACAAGTGGTTTTGTACAATTAATTTTTTGGATTAGATCAGACAGAAACCAAATATGCACCATTACCAAGTTTTCAGCAAGCGTTTTCAATTTACAATACTAAAAAATTAAAAATATTAAGGTCATAAATAGTCTAATTAATACCAAAAAATGTGATCATCTTACTTTGTTTGACTTATGAGGTTAGCTCTCTAAAATCAACATCTTTATTGTTAGCTTCTGCAAGACTTTATTAAGTTCCAGTCTCCTTTGAGCATGAAACACTTGAATTGTTTTCCTATACCACTAGAATATTCTATAGTCATGTTTGGAGCAACTTCTTGTAATAAAATGGATATGCAAAACGATCATAAAGGTAGATTATGGGACACATAGCATATTAAGTCATTATGTAAGAGTGCTGATCAGCAAAAAAAAATAAGTTGTAAATCTTTCCCCTTTGATGTTTTATATGTTTATAATACTCCAAAATACTGTAGTAGGTAGATGTCAGCAAAAGTGGCAGAGCAAGGAGATCTGAAAATTCTCTACTCTGTAAAGCAATGTGAAATCTGTCAAAAATAGTACCAACATTTTCAGAATTCTGGAAATTAATCAAAATCATGTAGTTATATGAGAAACATTTAATCAACATCAGAGAATGGATCTCAGTAAAACAGTCAACTGCTTTAGGTTGCTGTATCTGGTGCTATTCTACCATCCTGCCTTCTGCTTTTGTGATAGCCTGGGAAACATTCAGCCTATAATCATGGTTAAATCCTCCAGCCTTGCAGGAGCTATTGAGGGAAGGTCAGGGTAAAGACTTTCAGGCTGAATGGAACGACACAGCATGGGCTACTCTTGTGTTGCCATGCTAATGATACCTGACAGGAACAACTTAAGAGAGTGCTCATGGTTACCAAGGGATTGAATCTATCATGTGAGAGAAGCATGATGGAGTAGCTTGTTCATAGCATCAGAAGTTTCTCTTATAACAACAGAGCCAGAATAGGGAGTATAAAGGAAACAAGTGCAGGATATAGCAGTCTTCAAAGTCCTGGGTCCACTGCGACACAGTAGGCACAGCCTCTTAAATGTCCCACAGCCTCCTAAAATAGAACTGTCAGCTTGAAAACAATTATTAAAAACGTGATTGTGGAGTACATTTCAGGTTCAAATCATAAGAACATTATAGATGAATGTTAAGGAAGAAAAGAAAAAAAGTATTGGTAAAATTAACTTTATAGGTATATATAAAAGATGATGCAAATGTGTTTTGCTTTGAAGTGTTTTTCTCATGTGTAATTTTAAAAGTATTTGCATAAACCAATAATTATACATCTGCACTGATGAACCAAGCTGTATGATGTTGTTTCTATGGCAATAACTGCACACACACACACACACACACACACACACACACACACAAAATTACAGAGAAATTTAGTTGCATTGGAATGAAGTTTTGATGTACTGTAAAAATTCATTGTGTGCTAATACAACTAGATTGCTATAAACTCAGGTGTTACTTGTGATCTCTTGAACAACCAATGTGAAAATAACCTAAAAATGGTAAATAAATCAGAATTAAAATTAAAAGACTAGGAAAACTTATTCAAATCAAAACTCATTAATTGATGACTAAATGAAACAAAAAATAAAACTTAGAGAAAATCAATAACAAATTGATGGGTATCAACATTACCTGTGCATAATTACAAATATAATTGGATACATATTCAAATTAAAGACAAAATTACCTTTTAAAAAATCATGATTTAACTATAAGTAATCCAAAAAAGAAATTCAAAGATTCACTGTGTGTGTGTGTGTGTGTGTATACACGTGTGTGTGTGTGTGTGTGTGTGTGAATACACGTGTATGTAAAATATACCATGGAGACAGCAATTAAAATGTCTCATTTGCCTTTACTATATTAACTGTGGTAGTTTTTTTTTTTATGAGTGACCATCCACGAGTTAAGGAATATCCATATAGCAGACTACATGTTATTTCTGGATATGCTTGTGGAGTTTTTCTAGAATGGAGTTTTTCTAGAATGGTTTAGGATTTGAATCTCTGTTGATATAGGTTGTCAAAGAAGTGTGTATCATTAGTGTAGATAAACGTCATGAAATTCATTGGGGGGTTCCACTCTCATCTTTTTTATTCCATCATCCAAACACAAGGTTATTAGGTCTTCAGACTCAGACTTAATTATACCAGCCTTTTTGGTTTTCCATTGTATCATGGGATTTTTCATCTTCCATCATTTTTTTTCTTAGCAGATTTCCATAATAAAACACACACACACACACACACACACACACACACACACAGTCAGTTCTAATTATCTGGAGAATTCTAACTGATATATTAAATTAAATGTAAGATATTTATCGTTTGTAAGTGAAATGTTCTTCATAGGTTCAAACAGTTGAACACATAAAACACACAGTTTATGGTGTTATTTGTGATAGTTATTGAACCTTTAGGAAGTGGGGCATTGCTAGAGGAACTGGGTCTCTGGGGGTGGATCTTGAGGTTTTACAGTCTGGCCACACTTCTTGTTCAAGGTCATTCCTGTGTATAAAGGCAATGTGACCAGTCACTTCCTGTTTCTACCACCATGTGTTTACTGTCTTCTGCCTGTATTCAATCCCCTTGGAATTGCAATCAAAGACAAAACCTTTCTTCAATAGGTTGCTTTTTCTTCAGGGTATGGTATGGTAGTAAAAAAATAAATTAAAAAAATTAAGACAATATTTTAGGGAAAAATCTGCTACTAGAGACAGAAAGTGATATGTAAGATGTTAAAATGATTAACAGATGACGATAGTATGATAACTGTAACACATATTGATCTAAAGGTAGAGCCCTAATATCCATGAGGCACAAAGCAGGATCAATGAAGGCGGGAGCAGACAGTTCAGCTGGAGAGGTTGTGCTCTGCTTTAGATGATGAATAACAAAACTGCACAGAAGACCAGAGAGGATACAACAGTTACAAATAATACTAAGAGCCAACGAGAGCTCTTAGTGTCACGAGTGTCAGAACAGACATTTTTCCGAATGGTGGACAGTTCCCTCATTGGATTCTAGTTAGGTGTCTGCTAAGGTTTTTAAAAGGACCATGTGAGCTATATTCTCTGACTATGCTGCAAGGACTGCTAAATACCATAGGGTCAGTGAAGAAGGCTCAGAAACATGATAATGTTCTGAAATGAATGAGGACAAACGTACACCCAGAAATTGCAAGATAAAACATTTGCTTAGAGAAAATTTTATGCTGTAAAACATACTTATTAGAAAAGACCAACAGTTTCCAAACCTCAGAAAAAGAGAATGTGGAGGTGTGTGTTGGGGGCAAAGATAGGGTTTGAAGTGAGCAAAATGAAGAAAAACATCAGAGAGCATATTAGTAATAGAGAATAGAAGTGCAGTAGAAGAAAATCAAAGGTATAGAATGTCAGCTCTTTGAAAAGATCAATAGTATTGACATACCTGTACACAGACTAACCAAGAAAAAAGGCCAGAATACTGAAATTATTAAATTTGTTAATGAAGCAGTTGGTATTACTGCCTCCTTACTAGAATATTTTTAAGGAATTATAAAGAAACAAACAATTGCTTGTTATAAAATTTTCAGCTTCGATGAAACAGGCAACTAGAATATATAAGGTAAGAACTAGTAAAAATAAACAGAAAATATGACCTCCTGTATACTCAACAGGGTTAGTAATCATAACTCTTTCTGAAAAGACAAATCAAAATGAGGTAAGTTGTCTGACAAAACTTATCAATTATCAAATAAAAAACCAACTATTAAAAAATCCCACAGATTTCTTAAAAAATGAACAGAAGCTGGGTAGTGATGGCACATGCCTTTAATTTCAGCACTCGGGAGGCAAAGGCAGATGGATCTCTGAAACCAGGGACAGCCTGGTCTACAGAGGGAGTTCCAGGACAGTCAGAGCTACACAGAAAAAAAACTCTCTGTCTCAAAAAAAAAATAGGTGGAAAACACTATCCAAATTAATAAATGAATTAAGTATTCATGCCAGACAAATAGGTAAGGAAAAAATCTGTGTATTAAAAATATTGAAGCTAAAAAGATGGTTCTCAGTTAAGCGTATTTTTTGCTACTGCTGAGGGCTCAATTTCAGTTCCTGGTACCTACATAACAGTTTGCAACCCTTTGTAACTCTAGTTCCGTGAGATGAGGTGCACTTTTCTGACCCCAATGGGCACCGGCCATGTATATGATGATACATATGAATACATGCAGACAAAACACTTGTATGTTGTTGGGGTTTCTCTCCCACCCTGTCTCGCAGCCATTCAGACCCAAAGACATACACAGAGGTCTACATTAATTAATAAACTGATTGGTCTATTAGCTCAGGCTTCTTATTAACTAATTATAACTTATATTAACTCACAGTTCTTATCTATGTGAGCCACATGGCTCGGTACCTTATTTGGCTAGGCAGCCACCTATTGCTTCTTCTGCATCTGGGTCACATCTAGAGATCTAGCTTCCCTCTTCTCAGAATTCTCCTGTTCTCATTGCCCTGCTTCTACTTCCTGCCTCATCGCCCTGCCTATAGTTCCTGCCTGGCTACTGGCCAATCAGCATTTTATTAAAATAATACAAGTGACAAGGTAAAGACCATTGTCCCACAGCACTTGTATTTATAAAATTATTTTTATATATAAAATTAAAATAAATCGAAAATTAAAAATACTAAAACAGATTCTAGAAACGTATAAAATGAATTGTAAAAGCAGTCAGTTCTCAGTGAGAAATTCCAGTAAACACAGATGTGTGTTCTGGCTATTAGCTGATGTAGGGAGTGGACGAAGTCTTGACTGAGTGAAGTTCTGAGTGATGTACTGTTGACATGGGTATGGCATGGCAAGCACTCCAAGACCTTTGACCCATGGAAAATTGGCAAAGCTTTTCCTCATAGGAAGCAGGCTCAAACTCTGCAAATCCTTCTCTCTGTCAAACTACCAGTACTTCCATACTATTGATTAGTGTGTACAAAAACTAGCAACTTTAGCTTCCTTCTTCTGGATGCTTACAGCCTTAGACTACTCTCTTACAGAGACCTCCTGCCAAAACTATTACTTCACCCACTGTTCTGGTCCTAAGAAACATGTTGAGGTGCTGTGTTGCTGGGGTGCCCTCTGTCAGAATGCACACTCCCACCTGACCCCAGTTTTTCTGCATGTGTGTGTGTGTATGTGTGTGTTTGTGTGTGTGTGTGTGTCTGTGTGTGTGTGTGTATGTGTCTGTGTTTGTCCTTTCATTGTTTGCTTGCCAGCCCTAGTCAGGGTTCCAGGAGCCAAGCTGTACCAGTTGTAGTAGGGTGAGGACATTAACAGGGTGAGAAAATTAAGCAAGTAGAAGCAGAACATGGTCAGCAAACTTGGGTTTTACTAAATGCAGGGGTCTCTGTATCCTTCATGCCCCAAGAGTGGCTAATTGTGAGGGTCAAGAAGGCTGCTTGTCTCAACACAACTCAGGAGCTAGTGTTGCTTCAAACTTCGGGAGCCTGACTCTGAGGGGTTTATTTTAGGCATATTTAAGCACAGCAATCCTGGGTGCACAACAAAGCACATATAAATCTCCCTTAGGTGCAAAGTAACACAAATACAGATTAGATGTGCTTATCAGACTGTGTTGAAACTTTTTGCAGAGACGATAAAGATAGGTTTCATAGATAGACTGTAGAAGAACAGGCTTATGATTAACTAAAAAAAAACAAATTTTTGATAAGATTCTGGGGAAAGCTCCCATGCTGGAAAATCACTGGCCACATAGATAGCACAAAGGTTGCCAGGCTAGGAAATATGTCCACTCAACCTTGAGGGTGGAAAACAGGGTGTGCGTTCCTTTCCTTGAAGCAACAACCCTGAGTTTTTCACAGTCTAGGTTCTTCCCCTGCTTGTGAATGAATACAATGACCAAAGTGACTCCTACAATTAAATGCTTTACAAGAGATACAATAGAGTATTTGGGACTCACTAATACTAAAAATAATTTGCTATTTTCTAAAATTCACATTCAACTGGATCCTTCATATTTTACCTAACAACCCTAGTATACTAGGCCGTTCTTTGCCAACTGGAGATTAATTAAATAGCACAGAAGTGGATGAAGAGATGAATGAACAAGCAGTCATGTAAAAGTACAAAATATATCCTGTGTTATATCAACTATAACTTGATTATATATCATTGATCAGGAATCATTAATGTCGACCAAAGAAGGTCATTTTACCTGGGGTACCTAAATTCTAAGGGTTCTAATATTGATACTTCATTCTGATCATTAGATTAATGATAGGAGAAGAATATCAAATTAAAGGAGAATGTTTATTAAATTATTTTAAAGGCCTGTCTTAGTAACTAGTGGTAACTGGTTAATAACCCCTACATTTCCTTTCTTTCCAATTACCATGGATAACATTTTTTCCTAAAATCTAGTGGCTTAAAACTGCAAATTTCTTATGTTAAAGTTCCAGAGGTCAGAAAGGATTAAATCAAAGTATTTGCACCATAGCATCCCTTTTAGGGCTCAAGCGGCAAAAGGATACATTTTTTTCAACCTTCCAGAGGCTTGTTAATTGTGCTTCTATGGAGGCTTGTTCCAGTCATGCAAATAACACTCCTGTGTAAATCATAGCACCTCTTTTTCTGACTGACATTTCTGACTCCCTCTTGTAAGGACCATTGTGGTTAAAGTTGACCTACTCTAGGAATCTAGTACAACCTCTTCATCCAGAGATTCTTAATTTAGCTATAATTATAAAGTCTCACTTATGAGAGAACTTACTTCACAGCTTCTATGTATTAAGATGTGGATATCACTGAGGCCAGTATTCAGTCTACAGCAAACACTATGTGTTAATGTATAGCTATATCTCAGTGGTTTTTATACATACTAATTAGTTAAAAATAAAATTTTAAAATATAGCAGCATTTTATAACTTCTATTTATGCATTTTTAAATACCCTTTGAGCCTCTTTTGGCTGTGAGAGGCAGTGTAATTTCTTATCTCAATAATGGAAAAGTAATATAGTTTGTTAACACCAAACCAGTGGTTTGTAATCTTGGCTTCATGCTGGAGTCAGCTGGAGTTCTTTAAAGTCCCAAAGCCAAGGCTGAACACCAAATTAATTAAATCAAGCTCTGTTAGGAACTGGATCCAGATTTTAGTGACTTCAAAAACTCTTCCTGTAATTCAAATGGATATATAAAATGGGCCACCTATTATCCCTTCTGTAACTGTAGTTTGGGGGGCTTTGGGCTTTAGCAGTACCAATACAATATACTTGGCCACCTGTCATAATGTGCTAATTAAAGGGACAAGAATTGTTGTAAAGCAGACAGAGGATGTTTATTTAATACAACTGCACTGGGGGAAAGGAACAAATAAAGGCTTCCAGTAAATTCATATCCATCTTTGGGGTACTGACTAGAGCTTAAGCTCTTGGGCTGAAAAAAAAAATTGGGACAAAGAGCAAAAGGTATCTTCAAACTGCCCTGGTCTAGATTACCTCTTCATTATCATTATCTCAACTCTAGTCCTGTAAGGTGATCTGGGAAAAGTGTTTATTGCTTGAACCAACAGTGGAGGTCAAGAGAAAACTTCTCCAGGGAGCTTGTTGTCATGGATTCTTGGCTTCATATGGGGGTGATCTGCTGTCCTGAAGACTTCTGTTCTTTCTAAAATCCAAGGTGACTGTTGGTTTAGGACCATGACTTACTTATTATTACCGTACCCTTAGCAAATGAAAGCAGAGATGTCCAATTTTCATTCTTCCATGAGTAATTTGTGAGCCTAAGTGAAGAGTCCATGCTTTATAACTAAAGTAGATTCCTGGGGCCTCTTTCACTTTTCATACCTAACTAACTAATTTGTGTTTTCTTCCTCCAGTCCTTTACTCTTTCCTCTTCTGAATATTTCTTCTCTGCTGCCTAGAAGTTTGTTCCATTTCCCTAGTGAAGTGCATCCTTATTTGACCTCATATTCAACACAATATGTCTTATCCCTACAGAAAGGTGAACAAAACAGAATATTATGCTTTGACTCTAGGAGGCCAGGTAATATCTGTAAGATCTTTGCCTACCATTGAGTTTTCTTCTCTAAAGAATAAGATATTAGAAATAAATTCTCTCAACCAGGTGTGGTGGTGATTGCCTTTGATCCTAGCAATTGGGAGGCAGAGGTAGGCGGATCTCTGTGAGTTTGAGGCCAGCCTGATCTACAAAGTGAGTTCCAGGACTGCTAAAAGATACACAGGGAAGACCTGTCTTGAAAAACCAAAAATAAATAAATAAAATTAAAAAAGAGAGAGAAAGAAAATAAATAAACTCTCCATAGTCTTTTCTGATTTGTAAGCTTCAGAGTTTTAAATATATGGAAAAAACAGAGCCTTATGGACATACTGAATTCCAGTTTTGAAGAATATATGTGATTTATGTGTGTCTTAGCTTTCCTCTCATAGAAACAGAATTCCAACATGGAATTGAGAATATTTTCTTTACTTAGAAAGTCATCACAGAAATCACTAAGAACACATAGGTGAGACAAGCTATACTTCCAAAATTAGGGTCACTATGGGCAACTGGAGTTTATTCCTTATAGATAAGTCTGGACATTGGTTACCAAACGTGGCCTTCAAGGTTATTCTATACAAAGGAGAAAGAACATGCACACACAACGCTGGCTTCTTGGTGGATCATTGCTGCTGGGTAACTGGCAATTTGCAAGCGTATGTAGCTTGCTGTACAAGAATGATGAACAGTCTGTAGCAAGAATAGGCTGTAGGCAGAGAAGCAAATGTGACATTTGGATATCAGGTCAATGTGTACCACAGGGATAAAGCCAAAGGGGACAGAAACAGATGGTAATGTGGTTGCTTCATTTCTAAAATGACAGTTGATTATTTCTACCTACACATTTAATAAAACTATGTAAGGAAAAAATAAGTGGATGTTTTGAAGTTCATGGAGGACTGTTTTGAGAAAAGGCAGAGTGTTAAGATTTTTTTTTTCTCCTGTAAAGTTTTTTTTTTTTTTTTTTTGCAGGCTTTTAGAAATCACATAAAATTAGCTTGTTTGTCATATATAGATGGTATCTTACAACAGAGGTCCTGGTCCTCTGGCTCTTCTCATCTTTTCACTCCCTCTTCTGCAGTGTTCCCTGAGCCTTATATGTAGGGGTTCCTCAAGTTAGTTGTTCTCTGCGTTTGGACCAACTGTGGCTTTCTGTAATGGTTTCTTTCTGATGAGCGGTAAGAGCAACATTTATCTGTAGCTATAAAAATAAGTGTTTAGAATAGTCACTTGAAACACCAGTTGACATGCCAACATGTATGGGTGAAATGTCTCAAGGGCCCGCTCCTTGATAAAGGGTTATAGGTTCTTAATGCAGCAATTAATGGTTGCTGAGAGAGGGAAAATCAATCTTTTCCAGGAACAAGTCCCTGATGGGTTATCCAATCTCTAAGTGCATGCATATCCCAGCAATACCTAAGAAACTCAGCAAGGTATATTTATACATACACTATGCAAAACACACACACACACACACACACACACACACACACACGCAGATACAGGCATACATGTATACAAAGAGTTCATGAATTTGAGGGTGCCAGAAGGCATGGGAAGAGGAGTAATGTTGGAAATCAGAGAAAGGGTTGGAAATGATCTAAATATAGTACTCATGTGTGAAATTCTTCAAAAAAAATAAATTTAAAACATAACAAAACAAAATTAACTTATTTGGAGGCCAATTAGTTATACTTTTTTCAGGGTGTACAATGCCAAGTTCTCTGAAATATTCATAGGTTAAGGAGATTCTCAATACTGCAAGCAAGTTAAAATAAATATTACTTTCAGGCACTGAAGGAATTATGCTGCAGGTATTAAGGAAATAAGGTGGGTTGGGGCCAGAAGGAAGACTGTCTCTCTTAGTCCTGCGGTGGAGCTTGCATATAGATTTGCTTTCTTTCCCCTGAAGAAGTAAGGTCAGGGCAGAAAAAGGTACTGACAATCAAGAGGACTTGGGAAGAGAAAGGAGCTTCTTTTCTCTGGATTAGGATTAAGGCTTTTGTTGGCTGAGAGTCAAGAATTTTGATGCAGCTGAACAAATTGCCTGCGTACAAGACAATATTCCCTTCTTTGAGAGATATTTCAAACAAGTATGATGCAACAGCTAAGCCCACAATGTTGACTCATACCTGGAATCCCAAGTTTAAGAGGCAGAGGAAGAAGAAATGCTTTGAGTTTGAGGTCGACCTGGCCTGACACAATGAGTTCTGATGTGGTATTCCTTTTTGTATGCTATGAATACAATTGGTTAATTAAATAAAGAATACTGACTTGGCCTGATAGGGCAAAAGAATCGAGGTAGGCAGGGAAAATTAAACTGAATGCTGGGAGAAAAAAAGGCAGAGTCATTGGAAGCCATGTAGCCCCACTAGATCCAGACGGAACTTTAGCCCATAAGCCACAGCCATGTGGCTATACACAGATTAATAGGGATAGGTTAATTAATATGTAAGAGTTAGCCAATAAGAAGTTAAAGCTAATGGTCCAAACAGTGATTTAATTAATACAGTTTCTGTGTGATTATTTCGGGGCTAAGTGGCCTGGAACCAACAAGTGGCCTCCTTTCTACAGAGTTCAATGCCAGTTTGGGACACACAACACAACAAAACCCATGCTGAAATAGCTAGGGAAGCTTGTTTGACACACATACACAACCACACAGGCACACACACACTTAAATGCACCTGTATATTTCTGGCAAAAACTCAGAAACAAGATTACAAATTATGTTTACACCGAAAACATGTATTGTTAACTTCTTGTGACCTATGTATCGTAAGAAACGTCTTTGGACTTTTTGTCTTCTTTGTCTGTGTTAATCTGGAATCATGTACACTATACAACATAAAACACATTAAAATCTCGTTTACTAAGGAAAATTTCTTAAATAGAATTACATATGTCAAAAATTGCTTAATCATTTGAAGTTAGATATAGACTTGGGGCACTTTAAGAAAAATGGTACAGAAAGACTCTAAGTGACAAAGGTACAGGGAGTTGCTATGAGAGTGTGTCTTCCAATAATACCAGAAGCTACATCCATAAATTCTCCCCAACATGGCTGCCCAAACATGAGTGGAACAAGGATGACACCAACGGACATGCTAAAATGGGTGGAGAAAATGTCAAAAACACTCAATTTTCTTTTTCTTTAATATCTCTTCTCTTGATAATATAATGTGTTTTCTTATTTACCTCTAAATTCCTCAAGTAACTGCCATCTTATCTCCCTTATCATTTCATGATTCCATCTATAATTTTTGTTTATATAATTAATTCTTTCAGTCTGCTTAGTGCTATTCATATGCACATGACCACGGGTTCATTCACCCCTAGGGTATGGGGAACTTTCCAGTGGTCTTACTCCTAAAAAAATGACTTTCCCCTCCAGCTATTTACAAATAGCTCCCTCTTTCACTAGAATTTTTAACTGGCTTGATCTCATGCAGATCTTGCATAGGTAATGACTGCTACTATGTGTTCATGTTTGCAACAATCATGACATGCCCAGAGGACAATGTTTCACATATACTTCCCCACCCTCTGGCTCTTGCATTGTTTCTGTCCCAGCTTCTGTGATATTCTCTGAGCCTTGTGGTAGGGTGTAAGTCATTGATGTAGATGTTCCATCAATAACAGAGTATACATAGTCACTTTGTTTTCAGCACTTGGAACAGTAATTTGTCTCTGCATTAATAACTAGCTATGACAATAAGCTCTGACCAAGGTTGGGTGCAGCACAAATCTGTAGGTATAAACACAAATACATAAAAGTTAGTTTGACAGCATAGCCATTTAGAAAAACAACATCAATACATTCCTCCCTAGGATCTATGACTTTACCAACTGTGTGTCTTAAGAATGTTTACAATACCAGCACTAAATGCCTCTGTGAAGTAATCTCCACAGTAGTGGGCACATCTTGGTTCGAACGTTACTGTTGTAGCATACAGGGTCCAACACTAGATGAATGTCTTTTGATTGGTGTCTATTTTCCTCTAGCAACCTGAGCAGCATCCAGGACTATGGAAGCTATCCATCAGGGCATTTCCTGATGAGTTAAAAGCTGTGTCCTTCAAACAAAATATATTGTGCTTTCAGCAATAGAATCTTATTATTTAGTTATGGGGAACAACCAATCACTATGATGATACCACATTGCTTCTAGGACCTCTCAGGCCAATACCTATCAAGGAATAACTTGTACCTGACATTGTGATTTTCATTTAATCACCTATGTCTTCTGAGAGCACCCTTGTTCACTAATATGGAGTGCCTTTGTTCAAATTTTGAGAGCACTCATCTGTGCTGATACATGTCTTTAATAGCAAAAAGCAGGAAAAGTCTCTGTAAGAGGCCATTCTGGTCTACGTAGAGAGTTGATGGAGGAAGGTCATTGGTTAAATAAAAAGAAACTGCGTAGCCCTCATTGGTTAGAAGATAGGTGGGAGGAGTAAACAGAACAGAATGCAGGGAGGAAGAGGAAGTGAGCTCAGAGTCCACGGCTCTCCTCTCGGGAGCAGACGCCTCAGAGAGATGCCATGCTCCCAGCTCCCAGGCAGACACACGCGAAGAAGCTCCGACCCAGATAGAAATGGGCCAAGCAGTGATTAAATGAATACAGTTTGTGTGTTGTTTTTTCGGGCATAAGCTATCCAGGCAGCCAGGGTGCTGGGGACGCAGCCCCGCTGCCCGTATTACTACAGAGAGTTCCAAGCCAGCCAGATGACATAATAGATACTCTTCAGGAAAAGAGGATGAGATTTGTACATCTTGGGATTTTGTATGTGCCAATTCACACATAAAAATTTTACTAAAATAAAAACAGATTAACTCTCAGCATGGTAAGGCATGCCCCGTGGTGCACGAGTGGTATGGATGGCATGGGGGTCATAAATGACCTTGAACATATGAAACCCTAGAACCCATCCCCAATAACACATTTTCTCTAACCTACTTCAAAAAGTCTTGGTAACTCTGGTTATCAAGCACTTGAACCTATGAGCCTATGGAAGCCATTCATATTCAAACCACATCTGATAACTCTTAATGACTCATTGCTATTAGAGCAGTTCTCAATCCTAATTAGAAAAGCTTCTTTTATCTGTAGATGGTGATTAACACTGCGAATAGTAACTGGTTGGAGTCTAGAGAATAAGAGGACTGTAGGGATGTTTAGAATTACTTAACCCCAAATGGAACATCTATATTACACCACCTCCTCTCAAGACTCATGAATCCATGGAAGAGGAGGCAAATAGAGTGTCAGGGTTAGAGACAGTGGATGACTACAAGAAAACAGTATCTCCCAGACTTTAGGGTAACTGCATATATAAACTCAAAGCAATTGTGGCAATAATACCTGTGCAAACTCAACTTAGATAATTTCAGCATGGAGAATGGATGTTAGTATAAAGTCCATCCTCTAGCTGAGGAGGTACTGGCAATTGGTAGCTACCAAGAAATAGGTATTCAGTAATTTTAAGGGTATAGACCAAGGAAGCTTAACCATGCTGTATTGGGTGGTCAAATCTCCTAGAATGTATGGGCAGCATAAATTAGACTTGATCTTTTTTAGATGAGGACATAAACTTTGGTGGGTGGAAAAGAGACAGTGGATCTATGAGGAGTTTAAAGGGTGAATATAATCAAAATTTATTACATGGAATTAGAAAAAAGTTAATAAAATGATAATTAAAACTCCTTTTATGAAATGATATTATATGAATGAATTTATATTTTAATTAGCTTATTAACTAGCAGGGTTTCATAATGCTTTATACATTTTATTTAAACTTTATTTAATATATTATACTTTGCTTTGTACTTGTTTTAGATAATAGATATTTTTTCAAGTTTAGTAGAGAAATGTACCAAGATGAATTTTAGGAGAAATAGCTTTCAGAAATGGAGGCCGCTCATCTAGTTTCTTCTCTTATTGTCTGTGACAATGCCCCCACCCTTGCTCCACCTCACATCTCCTATGTATATTCTTCTGCCATCATGCATTCTTTCCATGTCTTGTTGTAAAGGATTGAAACAGATCCTCGGACCACTTTTTCAGATGACTCTTCCAGAATGTTTGAAGAATTTAGATAGGACAGACTTATCCCCAATGTTGAGATCTTAGAATTCATTCTGTACTGTGAATGAATTATGCACATTTTAGCTAACGGTCCATCACACTCATCTCTTTTCATATCAGAACTTCCCCATGATAGGTTCATGAGGAAAGTTTCCCTAGTGTACATTGGAAAGACTAGGGGTGTCTCATGCGTCAAAATAGTGCAGTAGACAGAACACTAATCCCATATTCAAAATGTAAGCAGCATTAAGTTTAGTTCATTTCCCAAAGAGGAGTATGTATTCAAATTATCCAAGCCACCCAGCTCCATCAGAGCTCAAGATGACACATACCATATGAGATTCCAGACACTACCATCAGAAGAAGCCAAGAATATCTTAAAGAATACAGTCATTGAATTGAGTCTAAGTTAAAGAATCATTATTTCAATCACTTAGTTTGTGATTATTTATTAATCAGAAATATGTAATTAATGTAAAAATTTAAATACTAACCAAGAAACATTTAGTAAGTGAAGATGTGGCTATTTCAAAGACATTTTAAAGGTTATTCAGCACTGGCTAAATTGCCTCAATTTTAAAGTTATAAAGTGTTTATTACTCCTGAGCATCGTATCACACACCTTCAATCCCATGACTAGGGAGGTAGAGGCTGGAGGGTTACTCCAACTTTGAAGCAACATGGTCTACACAGATTTCCAGGCCAGATAATTTTACAAAATAAGATCTTGTGTAAAAAACAAAGTGAAACAAGCAAAAGGAAAATCCCATAGTTGTTCAAAACTCTTTACTGCCCTCTGAACGCTGGATAGCTCTTGTAAATTCCCTTCTGCGAAGCTCTTGTTGAAGCAGACCCCAAGCATGAGGCGTTGTTTGAGCCACTATGCCTGCCCGTAACAATCCACTTTTCAAGGTATATTTTCTTCTCAATGTTTGCCTTTGTAAAATCTACTTAATAGTAAAAATTAATTGTTTGGCAGTGTATTTTGTAGATTTCTTCAGGGAGAGGGAACTTGCTTTGATCTTGTATGCCATTTTTCCCATGGTTCAAGGTATGTGACATCTAGCACATGTTGTGTCTTTAGCCTCTAAGTATGTATATTTTGTTGTTCTTTGAGTTAATACATGGGATGAGAGACAGTACATGAAAATAGCACTAGCTCCTTAGTACATAGATTTTTAACTCTTGGGAAGGCAAGATAGTTTAGCAGGTTAATGCACTTGCCTCCAGGCCTGAAGTTCAATCACAGAACACACACAACACACACGTCGGTGGATTTCCTCCAACCTATACATGCGCACTGTGGCATGTGTGCCCATACGTGAGTACACATACATACCCACAGGTGTATAGAAACACAAAGAAAATAAATGTAATAAAAATTTTAGGTCTTGGCTATACAATTTTGTTGACTCTTTTATATGGCAATTTGCTCTTTAGTTTCCCAAAATGTTTTATAAATCTTAAAGGAGCAAAAATCCTTAGAAGAAATGCTGAGTGGTGAGGGTGTGCTAAATGTCACGGTGGGAGTCACAGTGGGATTCAAATAGAAAAGAGACTAGGAGCAACCACACTGCCTTCAAGCATCAGTTATCAGCTGACCAATCTAGGAAAAACTAGGACGGCTTGAGATGCCTGAGAGAGACTGTCTTCAACCTGTCCAGTGGGCTGCAAGCTGTGCAATGCACTTCAGCTTTCCAGGTTTTGTGAGCTGTCTCCTTTGATGAGGTGGACTTTTGTGATATATATATTTTTTTTTAGTTTATTGAGTAATTTCTGCTTCTCTAAGTAGCCCCTCCCCCATATTCCTGTAATTAGCTTTCATAAAATTCATTGATTCACCAAGCTGGGCTTTGCCGGTATCCTTACTGTGGTCTGTTGTCAAGTCCCTATCTGGGATGAGTATATACGTGTTCATGTTTCCCCAGGGATAATGTTACACATCACCCCTGTGCGCCTGTGCTAGGATGGGAGGGTTGGTTCCAGCTAAATGAAGTATTTTCCACCACAAAGAGAAGGGTCCTGCCATAAAATGAAGAGGAGAAGAATGTCAACACATTCCCAAATAGGCTTTGCTCTAAGTCCTTATTTCTTGTATCTCTTTTCAGTGTCTTTAGCCAGTGGGGTAAGCCCATGTGGTCAAGAAGTGTGGCCTTGGATAAGTCCCTTTCTTTATTTGGGATTTTGGTCTTACTCATGAGTGGATTGACTTAAATCATCATCCTTAACCCATTTTCTTGATTTTTTTGATGCTTTATAACTGCTCTGTGACCCAATTTCAAAAATAATAGAAGTTGCTGTTGCTGTTCTTGAAGATGCCCAGCTACAAACACTTTAGCAGCTTAAGACAACAATGTAACATTCAAGGCAACAATGTAACATTCAAGGAAACAATGTAACATCCAAGGCAACAATGCGACATTCAAGGCAATATTGTAACATTCAGGGCAATGATGTAACATTCAAGGCAACAATGTAACACTCAAGGCACCCTGGGCTGTTCAAGGCGACAATGTAGCGTTCGAGGCAACAATGTAACATTCAAGGCAACGGTGTAACATTCAAAGCAATGGTGTAACATTCAAGGCAACAATGTAACATTCTCACCAGTGGCATTCCACGGAAGATGTGTACCTATGACTTGAAATCTACATACCACTTTTTTTTTAATAGAGCCAATAAAACCTTTCTTCTCTGGAGAGAACTATATGCCCTATTCACTGACATTTCATAAGCTTTTACAGTTTACTACATTGGGCATTGTGTAGCAGAGTCCTTTCTGGTTAACAGAATGGACTCAAATAATTTTCTCCTCTAAAAATATGATTTCCTAAATTTTTTGCCTATTGGAAAAGATGTATCATATTTTCCTCTTTCAGCTTTTGTTCTTAAAAGAAAATGTTTATACATAAAAAAAGAAAGTGATAGGAATATTGTCCTAGAGAAATCAAGTGAGTAAACAAGAAAAAGAAAGATCTTCATTACATTTTTGGTACCAAATTTCACTGAATTAGCTTCATTTCTCCACCTTATTTCTGTTTCACAATCCCCCACCCCCATTATAAAAGATGTGGAGAACAGTTGAAACTCATGCATAAAAATGTGTGACACAAATCCCTCTAAGTTGTCTCTGTGGAATATGACATAAAGTCCAAAAACATCCACCAAGTTGTCTAGGAGATGATCTATAAACAAAGACAGAGCTTGCCTGGAACATTCCAACACAGAGTGTGAAATGGATACCTTTTGGAATAGGCACTGAAAGATCTCCTTTCACACTTCCTCATCTTCAAGTTCAAGGGGTCAAAGATGATGTGCTGGTTAAGTTTCTAGTTCTTATAATCAACATATTTTTGCTAAAGTCACATCGGCTCTCTGTGTGATTATGAATACATTGGGTAATCTATGTTAGCATTGTTTCTGCACTGTAAACTTTCCCATGGCTCTATCACCTGAAGATTGCACATTTTCTGAGATAGAAAAGGTTCATTTTTATAATGCAGTATCATAAACATTTTCACAAAAGACTGGTGAAAACATCACAGGGAGTGAGAGGAAGCTAACGAGGAGGACAAGGTTGCAAGGTAAATTCACAGCTTCAGCCAGCACCCAAATGCATTATTTATTTATTTATTAGTTTGTTTTTTTTTTTTTTTTTTGAGACAGGGTTTCTCTGTGGCTTTGGAGCCTGTCCTGGAACTAGCTCTGTTGACCAGGCTGGTCTCGAACTCACAGAGATCTGCCTGCCTCTGCCTCCCGAGTGCTGGGATTAAAGACGTGCGCCACCATTGCCCGGCTTTTTTTTTTTTTTTTTGGTTTGCATTATTTATTTCATCTCATCTCATACCACAGGAAAAGAGGTGGGGTATACTAGTAAGTCTCCAGCTAAGTCTGCTCTTATATGATTGGAACACCCAATCATTCTCATGCTAGGTATGTCTGTAAAAAAGAATTAATAGCTTGACTATTTACCTTCAATAGAAAGCAAAGACTCTTCTCAAAAAATAAAAAAACGTGTTTAGATAGCAAAGTTTGGCTCAAGTGGGTAATGCTTTCACTGTACAAGTATAAAGAAGAGAGTTTACATCCCTAACACCCAAGTAAAGGCCAGGTAGTCCTGTTTGTTTGTCTATTATACTGACACTGGGAGGCAGAGATATAGGATCCCCCAGGAAACTAGCAAGTTCTACTAGTCAGATTGTGTACATGCATGCATACACACACACACACACACACCTGTACTGACACACATATTTGAACACATTCACACACACATACATATATATCACACACATACACACATACAAAAAATATATAACAAAGTACTGAAGAGTCTAGCTAAATGTTAGGGTGTTTACCGACCATGAACAAGAACCTAGGTTCAATTTGGGGTGTATTGACTATTTTTTTTTATGACAGAATGTGAGATTTTTCACATTCCATGCCTTTAAACAAAAATACAGCACTCTCTTGTCAGTGTGAAGTATTGTGTTGCTGATTCAACTTTGTTACAAATATGAAAAGAACAACAAACAGTGGTAGCTTTGAAGTGTTAATCCTCTACACCTATATTCTTTCAAAACAACCCCAAACAATGCCCATGGAATATTGTTCATGTCTAAGCTTTTGAAGTGTTAATCCTCTATACCTATATTCTTTCAAAACAACTCCAAACAAATCCCATGGAATATTGTTCATGTCTAAGCTTTTGCTATAATTCTAATTTACTTTAGAATAAGCACTACTCAGAAGACACATTTGATCACCTATCATATAAGTCTACTTTTGAAGTTTCCATAAGTCTTAGAGTCCGAGATAAGAGTCAAACGGGACTCTTCTCAGTCTTTCTTGTACATTTAAGGCTTTTTTTCCCCCTTCTGGCTGGATATATGGGCTTTAGAGCCCAATTCGGGACTCCAGAATCATTTTGTGAACAGGCTTACATGTTTTCCATTATGACTGACGAAAACTATGTACATTGTCCTTGTATAATCAGGAAACCTAGAGTTCAAATAGACGGCTATGGTATGTGTTGTCCCTCCTTGAAGAACAAGGAAGACCATCTTGGTTAACTGGTTAGTATTGAAATAGAAAGCTCAGTTCATTTGTCTTGTTGGATTACCACTCTGGAGCTTGGCTTGGGACCAGACTGATGGAATCTACCTGAACATGTTTCCTGTCTCATCTGGCTTCTTGTTCTTCCAGCTCTCCTTAGTGCTTTCCAACTTGTCTTGGCTACTTTTATCTTGCTGTGAAGAGACACCATGACCAAGACAACATATAAAAGAAAGTCTTGAATTGTGTTATTGCTTACAATGGGTGAGTTCATGACTGTCTTGGCAAGGAGCATGGCAAGATAACAGGCAGGGAGGCATGGTGTTGAAGCAATAGATTCTGTTCTAAAGTGTGTGTGTGTGTGTGTGTGTGTGTGTGTGTGTGTGTGTGTGTGTGTATGTGCGAGAGAGAGAGAGAGAGGCTGGACCTGACATGAACTTTTGAAATTTATAGCCCATCCTCAGTGACATACTTCCTCCAACAAGGTCACACCTCCTAATTCTTCAAATATTTCCAACAAGTAGGGACCATACATTCATAAATGAGCCTATGGGGGCTGTTCATATTCAATCTACCACACCACTCTTTCCTGGAGCAGCTATTCAATAAATCACTTGCACATAAATTTCTCATCTCAGAGAAAGCTGACAGATCATGCATCCAGAAGGATGTTCTTATAAGTTATAAGACAAAGGAGAAGTCAATCACAGAATTTGCTCAAAATCACAAGAGAAGCAAGAATGTTTCACTTCAGCTCCTGTCTGCCTTCTTCTTAAAGTTCTGCTCTAACAATCACTGCCTGTATTCTCCCAGCAAACTGAGCAACACCCACTAAAATACTGGTTAACAAATAACAGCAACGGTGACCCTGGTCGCGGCCATCTTTTTCTTCTCAATTCAGGAACATTTATTTCTTGTCAGATACTACGAACTGAAAGAAAAATAAACAAACTTCATTAGTCCACTTATGTATCTTGAGAGGGTTTTTGTTTTTGTTTTCTTCCAGTGAAGGAAAGGCTTCAGACTTGGCATCTAAATTTGGAAAGTAAGGAATCAGAATTCGTTCACCAAGTGCCATTTGGAAATGTGGCCCCAGATATACAGCTTTGCTGGCCATCTGCCTCATCCACACATTCAACTTGCTTTGAATAAATTCCTGCAGATGCATGACTCAGTTTCAACTTAAACTGGACCTAACAGAACTGCAGAGTGCCCTGCCTCCATGTTTGTCTTTCAAGATGTGCCGGAAGGAATGCCACCATTTAGTATTTAATTGCAAAATTTCTCTTTGTTTTGTTTTGCTTATTTTTTCTTCTGTTTATTAATACAAGGTCTTGCACTGTAGCCAAGGCTGGTCTCAAATTCAATGTCACCCCTTCTTCAGCTTCCCTAGCGTTAAGATTTTAGGGGTGTGCCACCAAGCCCAGTTTAAATTTTGTCTTCTTTAGCAAGCTGAAACTATATGCTATTTGTAGAGAGCTAACTCCTACATGATTCCATAATTAGACAAATATTTGTATGGTATTTGGAAAAATCCTATCTTAATTGACTCATTATACAACTTGCACATACTAATGCACAAAGAAAATAGTTTATACTTATTAATAGAGTTGTCTAAAGAAAGAAACAGAGACAAGTATGGAGTCCAGCATTATCATGGCCATCAGTAATTGCTCCAAAGTTTAACAACATTCAAAAATGTGCATCCACCTTACATAGAATGACAAGTCTGTGCACGTGCAGGCAGGTAGACGATAGGCAGAAATAATAGAGGCTAAATCATTACATCAAAACTGCACATTAAACATTTGATTGAATCCAGGGATATCTAATTCCATGCATTTAATTGCTATGCTTATTGCTTCTTGTTGACTCAGAGCTCTTAGTGGACAATTTTAACTATGTTGTCTTCTTTGAGGTGTGATATACTTTCTATTTTCATATTTTGAGACACTGGGATTGCATAATCAACTAAATATTAAGTATCAAACATATTCAATAGGAAGAGGGATAACAGAAAAATCAAGAAAAGACAAGTCCCAGTTTTCCTCTAAGGAGGGAAAGCACAGGAGCCTCGGGGGGGGGGGGGGGTAGTCTGTCTGCTTTTTATCTCAGGCAGAAATATTTGGTAATGAAGATTTTCCATCTGCTTTCTAAGAAAACAGATATCTTTGATTTTTATGTTTAAAGTTGTAATTTAAATGGACTGGTCTGACATTTGTGATTTGGCTTATGGTGTCAATCCTATGCAATCATTTAAAGCCACACCCAAGACTGATGGCGATCAGGGAAAGACCTGGCATTTGTATTCAGTCAGGGGTCTCAGCTGAATTTATCCAGCTGCATTTTGAAAACAAAGCCAACAGCATGCAAGGCTGAGGTCAGTCAGCCAGCCTGCGCCTCCAGAGACACAAGGGTTTCTACATCTACCCTGTTGATTTGATGGGAAAACATCACCTCATTCCCATTAGTGTTAATGGAGCCAATCGTATGAATCCACTACATAGCAATGCATATGCTCTTGTGTTTTGATATCTTAATGCATGAAATTACGTCTCTGGGGAAAAGCTGCATCCTCGTAAGTGCTCCCAATTCCCATTAATGCTAATGGAACAGAGACACACAACCTCAGTGCTGCTCAGGAAAGTGGGCAAAATATGAAAGATGATTAGGTTTTGGGAGTATCGTAAGGGACTTGCAGAAGCTGCAGAGATTGCCTAAGATGATCACTTTCTAGGCTAGCTGAATCACTTTCATTATACATGGCTATTTTTCTCAGAAACATCAACAGATAATTGACCACACTCTGCTCTCCAGGAGAGAAACATTGATACTGATATCAGTTTGAGAATAGATTTGGTGTGCATTTATCAAAAAAGTGAGTGGGAAAGGCGAAAGAATCCTAGATGTTCTTGTGAAACAGCAAGGTGGGGCAGCTAGAAGGGGAATATGGGGGCTTATTTTTTTGTGTATTGTCCCTTAGAGGGGGAAACCCTGGCCCAGACTCTGCCGAGAAGGGTACCTCTTTTTGGAAAAGTCTGACCCAGGAAACTGCTCACTTCTTCTCTATCTGCAGTTTTTATTTAAATATTTTTATTCTCCCCTTTCAATTTATGAGAAATGCAAAATAAGCAATTCTGGCCTAGCCCCCACCCTTTTCTCTTTGTAGAGAGGGGAGGGAGTGCCACAGGCTCTTGTGTCATCTGAAGTTATTTCAGAGGGAAAATTATACAACTTGGAGATAAGACTGTGTGATCAGCGTACAATGAAAACGAAACTCAAACAGCCAGCCCTCACTTTCCTCCTGAAAAATTTTGGCTGCTGCTTTTCCTCCTATAGAACAAAAAGTGTGCTCTCTGGTGACCTTCTGTGGCTTAAGGAAGGGATCCGTCTGGGCCTGCTACACTTACAATTAAGACCATCAGTTGTAGGTGGGATCAGGAGGGCAGAGATGAATGCTAGTTGACTTCAGTTTGGGGATCGCAGGGTATAAGAATTTTCCTGGATGTATTCACACCTTGTTTTAAGGGTGAAAAAAGTAATTCCTTTTGTCTCATAGTCAACATTTTTAGAAAAGCAGCTTCATCAGATAGTCCTTACATATGATTCAGAGGGCTAAGGACAATTCAAGGAGAAAAAGAAAATGAAGAAACAAACAAGGGACAGGAATGCTTAAGTGTTCGTAGTGAATTAGGTGTAGGTAGGAGGATGGGGTGTTCAAAGCCAGCCTGAGTTACAGACTGTGCATTCAATCACTTCCTACATAAGTGACATACTTCCTGCAGCCAGGTTTTTGTGGCTTTTTGTTTTTGTTTTTAATCTTTTGAGTGGAATGAGCTTTAAATCTACTCTGAAATTCTGATGTAAACACTCGAATTTATTGTCAAGAATATGTGTCAGAAGAAACACAGCTAAGTTTGAAGCGTTCAAGATCATGCCTTCAGGTTGATTAGGGCATATATAGCAATGAGACTGAATACAATATTGAGACACAAAGAACACTCTGCTCCAAGTGGTAGTACTACTATATACAAATGGTTCAATTTGTATAAGCAGAGTAGGTGAATTATTTATTTATTTACTTATTTACATACACACACAGAGAGACATGCAAACACACACATACAGTCTGCATTCAGGTGTTACACTGAAATCAGTTAAGTACAAAAGAATCCATTATTCTTTTATAGTATTCCATTATAGAGACACTGACATTCTGCCTTCTCACCTGTCTCTCAGTTCTGGTGATTTCCTAAAAGAAAAGCATTGTGTCGATAGGGCATCTGTGCCTTCTATGAAATCATTCCTGTTTCCAATCTTTACCAGCAAAGAACACCCTTCAAAACTGTCCCACAGGGATAGAAATAGTAGATGACATTATTTTTAAAGCCCTTGAGAGACAAATATGAAGTTGTTAAATCCTCCATTTTAGCTGGCCAGTGGTGGCACACGCTTTTAATTCCAGCACTTGGGAGGCAGAACTCTGTGTGTTTGAGGTCAGTCTGGTCTAGTTCCAGGACAAGCCTCAAAGCTACAGAGAAATCCTGTTTCGATAAAACAAAACAAAACAAAACACAAAACTCTCCACTTTAACGGGCCATCAGAAATAGGAAAACTTTGCTTTATAGGGCTAAAAGTTTGTGTTTAGCAGGGTGTTAATATCCACACAATGGGTGGAGTGTCTCCAAAAGTGAGCAAGAATCAACTCCTTAATCAACTGTGCTCTTCCTTGATTTTGAAGGACACAGATTACCATTTCCTCAATAACTACTGAAGAAATGTGTCTCCTTTTAACTCCCATTTCCTAGAGGGGAGGAAAGAGGTTTTGCTTGATAAAAGGGGGTAAATCAGTCAGAATTTCATGCTAACTGCTTCATTGTTTTATATTTTTCAAATTATTCTTTGAAGCTGGTTCAGAGTAGTTAAAAGAAGAATTAAATTATAGTTCCTTAAACCAAATGAATCTTACATTTTAAAAACATCAAAGTTCATTTTCTAGTCTTATAATTGTGGCCATCATTTCAGACTGATCAGTCTTTTGAAGTTTTAGAGAAGGCCACAGCCAACATAAGGGGCCCGTCCATAAACTCATTATTCTTAGCTATGCTTCCAAATGATTGTGTCTATCTACTTTGTAAGTGACAGAGTTTTGATTACTGCTATGGCCTCAAGAGGTACTAAGGGAACTCTTGCCCATCCCACTTCTAAAAGGATTGAATTTCTGCTTTGTGAGAGTTTCCCAGTTTAACTTGGACTCTATCAAGTACACTGAATTCTGTGCCATAGAGAAATAGGGAAGACTTTGGGTTCTACTTATTTACCTGACATGGATCTTACTCACATCTCGTCTTGTATCTGTCACTCTGAATTATCACTAAACTTAAAACAACTGTGCATGTATAGGAATTCCAGATGTATAGGCAGAGACTGCTCATTTGTTTCTTGGCTGCCCAGACCTGAATAATCAAACAGAAACTGTATTAATTATGACACTGTTTGGTATATTAGCTCAAGCTTCTTATTGGCTAGCTCTTACATCTTAAAATTAACCCATTTCTATTAATCTGTGTATCACCACTAAAATTCCAGTGTCTGTCTCCTTCGGCAGCTACATGGCATCTCTTTGACTCCACCTACTTTCTCTGTTTAGATTTCCCATGTGGCTATACTCTACTAAGTCATTGGCCAAATCAGCTTCTTCAATAACCAATGGTAATAAAACATATTCATAGCATACAGAGGGAAATTCCACACCACAGATATATCTCTTGAGGGAACAGAACATTCATTTTCTTAATCTCTAAGGTGCTTTTCAAAGGAAGAGTATCCATTCAGAAAGATACCTATTAGAAAGTGGCATTCACCACAGCTTTTCAGTTACTCTCTGTGCTTGGCAGAAAATGTGCAAAATGACAGGTGTTGCAGAGTGAACAATAGCATTTGATTACTGTAGATGAAGCACACATATGTAGAAGTGGTCTAAAACATCTAATATTTATAGCACAATGTGATCTGCTAACCTGCTAAAAACAAAGGTCCCTCAGTTAATGCTAATCAAGCTTACTAGAGAGATGCCGATCAAAGAGATCTATAACTCTGTACACCTGATGCTACCAATTGTGAGTGGACTTAAACATAGAAAAAAGTTCCCGAAGTGACTGAGCCCAATATGAAGGAGATGGGTACCCTAAAAAATTCCCTGTGGGCATGTGCATATCACACTATTTCTTGAGAACATGAACCTGATATCTCTCTTGCCAGGTATTTCTCCATAGATCACTGACACAGGACATTGCTTGCTCAAAATAAGCATTGTGGTGTTGAAGTTCTATGTCTACATCACCTTGTTTCTGGTATTATTTCCCCGGCATTGCTTCTAGAAGATGATTTGAGTTATGGTATGATTTGAGTGCAGAGAAGATGCAAAACTTTCATCTTTAATACGTATTCAATGTATTCTGAAATGTGTTCCAAATAACATAACAGAAAATCACACCATAAAAAAGAAACTTTGTCAATTTATCAAGTTCAGGACTAAGAATTTTTTTTTTTAAAAAAAATCCCTTTCTATCTGAAAAGTGGCCATGTGTCTCCATTTATTCAGCCTATACTTCTGAACATTATTTCTTCTAACTTTCTGCTTGTATCTAGAAAATAGAAGCCATGTTTGAATTTTATCTAAAGTAAGAACCATTAAGCTCTACATAAGATTTCTGAAGGATTGATCTGAGGAAAATCCACAGTGGATCCTGGACAATCAATGTCTGTCGCTCAAACAGCTCAACACCTAAGCTTTCCTTTGTCTATTCATTGTTCTCTCGATATTTCAAAGCTTTGATATATGGGGTAGGATTTATTAGTCTGGGTAGGTAGGTCAAACTTTGAAAGCAAACACACCTGTGATTTCAATGCAGAAGCACAGCAAAAAAGTGTTTCTTGTTTATAGGATACCAAGTAAGCTTTCAAGGGAGAACTACCCTTCTTAAGGAATCTCTCCTTCGTACAGACGCTTATTGTACCAAACTGATGCTGTATCATAGTCTCTAACTATACCATCAGAAAGATATGGCATCCTGTTTACAAAAGCAAACTCATAGAATATCGAAGAACGTACATGAGTATTTCCACAGATCCATCTTTGTCCTCTGCCCATTGGCCAGCACCATGCACAGCAAAGGGACAGAGAGTATTTACTGTCCCCATGTTCCTGGAACCAGATTTGATAAAAGTCTGTGTTATGATCTTTATAATCCCCAAGAAACAATTTCACTCGAGTTAGAAAAATTCTAGCTCTCAGGTTTTAATTTTCCTCCCTCATAATCTCCAGGTGCTCCTTTGATACAAAGGCAGAGAGCAGAGAAACAGCATTAACTTTTGTTTGTGCTGAACAGAAGGGCACAGTGGCTGGTGTTTCCAGGTCATGATTTATTGGTTCCTCTGAAACACTGCAAAGCTGTATTCTTCCAGGACACTCAGCAACACAGCAGGCCTTTTTAAGAATCCCAACCAGCTCCCAGGCTGAATACAAGAGGAGGAAAAGGCATCAGTTGAAATGGAAATCTGCTCACGCCAAAAATAGACCTCTCAGGAGGGTTGTCTTGAAAAAGAACTCAGGGCTCGGTAGTTCTGGGTGACATATGTTGAATCATTTAAATTTTGTTTCTCTCCACAGTTTAGTCAGAAAATAAAGGAATTTAAAACAGTGAGGAAAAAGAAAAGATTTTAACATTAAAAGCCAACTCAGGAATTTCTCCCAGACCAGGGTAGCCAAAGCATTGGTCAGCCCAAGCTGTTTTCCATTTCCCCTTCGTGTTTCTGACACATAATTCCACAAAGTCCTGTTAAATGACAGTCCCATAATACAGACTATTTTTATCCTACACCTCTCCAAGTCATCTGGTTATCCTCTTGAGAAATGCGTATCTAACATTTTCTCTCTGTTCTTTCTATCATTAGGGCATTCAAGGTCCCGTTTCAAAGCTCTCAGCTCCCCAAGCTTTTCTCTGCCCTTTGTAAGACACAGCCCCTTTCTCTGTGATCTCCTCTAAGTGGGTGAGGACTTAATTTCACACTGACCAGATCAATAAATGTTGTAAGGACGGTAGCAGTGTCTTTTCAGAGGGGTCAATTGGTTCTTGGCACACCGTTTTGCTTTGTGACTTAGGAGCAATAACATGAGGCTTTAGGTTTAGGTGCACTTTGTTCGTTGTTTTGATTAGCATGACTTTTCTGATGTATGTGGCTTATGTTCTTTGGCCATATCTGATGATGCCATTTCATCAGCCTACTTAGAAATGGATACTAAGGCTGAGTCTCCATGTATCATCAAGCTAAGCCACGTGTTGTACATGTGTTTCCCAGATTGAGCTGGGAAAGTATCTCTAAGGATTCAACTCCTAACCCTTCACTCTCTCCTCTACAGTATCTCCACCCTGCTTTGCTATGTTGCTTTCTTCAGTAGTAGAATAGGGTCCCTAATCTTGTCCACTTGTACTCATATGACAGGACTTGACCAGTGAGATGTTAACAGGTACATCATAAGAGCATGACGTGTTTTGTGGCTAGCTTAACCTAGGTTTTCCTACAATCCACCTTAGGAAGAACTTACTTTTGGTATTGGTCTAGGTTCACAATGATGAACATATAGAAGTGGGTGAGGAATTAATCTCACACTGACCAGATCAATAAACGCTGTAAGGATGGTAGCAGTGTCTTTTCAGAGGGGCCAATTGGTTCTTGGCACATCATTTTGCTTTGTGACTTAGGAGGAACAACATGAGGCTTTAGGTTTTTGTCCATTCAAATCAGGAAATCCACACAAAATTATCTAGTTCCATTTCTACCCTATTCCAATATTAGTAAAGTAAAAAAAAAACATTTCTAGAGATCAATATATTTTTTTTGGAAGAATGGGTCCTCAGTACATTTAAGAAAACAAACACATAGACATTTCAAAGACACAAGAGGAGTCAAAGGATCTTTTCTGGTCTTGAGGAAAAGGTACACAAAACAGCCTAAGAAAGTTGTACCCCTCCCAACAAGACTCTGGGCAATATGACCACACAGCCCCCTGTGGGCCATTGGTACAAAGCTACTCTAGGACACCGACAGCCCCTCCATCTACAGGTATCGTTCTGCTGTCAAATTTGCTAATAGTGTTCTTCCTCAGATGTCATGATTCCAACCTGGCTTAAGCATGAACAGCATAGTGTGACAGGCAAGAGAATGACTCTGGGACCTGCTTAAAACTAGGTTTTATTCTTATTCCTGTGTTTTATTTATTTGGGTATTTAAGATATTTGAGCCTTGATTTTCTTATCTGAAAAGGACCAGTTTTGAATTATATTTCATAAAATCACTATAGAGAATTAATGTTTTAAGACACATAGAATACTTAGGACGGCACCAGCAATTTAGTATGTTCTCAGCAGGCATTAGCTATTTTTATTATTATCATCATTATTTAACCAAAATTGAGGGCATGTAAGTCCACAGTATACTGCTGGGTACCCCGTGGAGAATTTTGATGATTATAAGACTTGGTTACTAAGCCAAAGGAATATATACTATAATATAATATGATAATTTTGTGTCTTAAATTTTGCTGAGTTCATTTACTCATTCTAATAGTTGAAGATATTAATAGTTTTTGTCAACAGAGAAACTAACTGATATATGAGAAAGCACATTCAAAAAGGAAACTGTGAACTCAACAAAATTTAATGAATCTCTAACCTATTAAAATTTCTAAGTATAAAGAAAATTTCACCCGAAAATAAAGTATTTTGTTTATCTTCCTTTGTGACAAGGTCTTCAGTAGCCTTTGTTTGGCTTCAGATTCACTGTGCTGCCATCTGTCTTGAGTTCCTTTTCTTCTGGCTTCACCCCCGCCCCCTCCGTGTTATGGGATTACAGGCACCATAAACATGCCCAGCCAATATAATTCTACTTCTTTTCCAACTTGAACAACTTTATTTACTTTTCTTGCCTAAAACTTCTGGACAGGACTTTCTACATTATATTGAATAGAAGTTATCAGAATAAACATTTTTTTCCTTTTTCCTTAAAATGCTTTCTGGTTTGATATACTACATCAATTATGCTAAAATACTTTCCTTTTATTCCTACCGTCATAAAATAGTGAAGGATTTTGTCAGCGATATTTTTTTACTCATTGGAAGTATTTTACAGACTGAACTATTAAAACTTTATCTGATTTTCATAAATTAAAATAACATTGCATCACTTGGTCATAATTTGAAATCTTTTAAATTTGCTTTTGGGCTTAATTTTCTATCTTTGATGACTTTTGCATGGACTTTTGAAAAATTTGATCTGTTACTTTTCTTTTCTTGTGTCATCTTTGTATGACTTTTATCTAAGGTTAATTCTGGCTTTACAATGTAGAATGGGATATGTTACTGCCTTGTCAGTTTCTTTTGAAATAGCTTAAGAATAATTGACACTAATTATTCTTCAAATATTTGCTGAAGTAAATGTCATTTCTAATCCTGGGCTTTTCTCTGTTTGGCATAAATAACTTTTTAATGGATGTATACACACACACTCACACACACACACACACATATTCTTTGTTTGGCATAAATAACTTTTTAATGGATGTATATATATATACATATATATATGTTGCTAATATATTGAGCAATGAATATAGATATATTTATTTGCTCTGTTGTTCATTTATTGCTTGGCAATCATCTTTCTATGGAAATGCACAAATAAATACAAGCATATAAACACAATTTTTTGTAAATCACTAGAAAGTAGGTCATATATGTAATTGTAGAGTCAGAAGATGTATACACTAAGAATAAAGATATTTTATGTAACTACAGTCAATCGTGGTTTGCAGACTATTTATAGAACTATCTAGTCTAAGATCATACATTTCACTTAATTACCCACCTCTTTAATTTCCTTTAATCTGGGACTGTTCCTCGGTCTACTTTTAGTCATATTATTGCAATTTCAGATAATCAACCTGGTCTTATCTTGGAAACATTTGAAGATTTTTCACAACTATGTCAAAGTTATACAATACACAGAGTAGAACATCCAATGTCCTTGTCGAAATCTTACAATCACAAACATACAAAGTCCATTTTCCCTCATTACTGTTAATAGTTTTGATCACCTGGTCAATGTATTGTATAATTATTCTTTATCCAAAGGATTTTCAAGTTATTCAGTTTATTCATATAGAAATGAGCTGTTATTTCTGCAGTCATACAAGAATGTATGAAATAAGCAAAATCATGCAACTACATTTTCCTCATTAAAGTTTGTCAATCTAGGATGACTCTTACGTGAACAGATGTTTGCTATAATGGTTTCAAAGTAATTGTATGTAGATAATAATCAGCAGTCTGTTTGAGTAAAAGCCACCCTTCTTGTATTTTCACTGACTTTTCTAGCTATTTCTGGTACTAACTCAGGGAGTAGTATGATTCAACAATTTGATGCTTAAATGACATTATAGTTGACCAGTAACAGCTCATCAAAACTAATATCCAAGTCCCTGTATTGATACAATATTGAAAGAGTATTAAACTATTTTTAAATTTATAGTTTTACATAAGCTACCCTTGGCAGATTATTTTCTATAGCTTTATCATAAAATCTCATGAGTTTATGGATAAACTTTAGACCTACTTCTTTTTTTTTTTTTTTTTTTTTTTTTGAGACAGGGTTTCTCTGTAGCTTTTTTTGGTTCCTGTCCTGGAACTAGCTCTTGTAGACCAGGCCGGCCTCGAACTCACAAAAATCTGCCTGCCTCTGCCTCCTGAGTGCTGGGATTAAAGGCGTGTGCCACCACCACCTGGCCCTAGACCTGCTTCTTTCATTAATACTTTGTTATAATCGTGGATGTAAGTATGTGGGCCTTTGAGGAAATTTGTTTATTGGTTACAAAGATCTTATCTAAAAATTCTTCTCTATAGAAATGACCTTGGTGGATATTTTAGGGTATTTATTGCTGTGAAAGACACCATGACCATGCCAACTCTTATAAAGGAAAACAGTTCATCAAGGTTGGCCCACAGTTTCAGAGGTTTAATCTGTTATCATCATGGTGGGAAGCACGGTGACATGCATGCAGGCATGGTGCTGGAGAAGTAGCTAAAAATTCTACATCTGGATCAGCAGGAAGAGAGAGTCAAACTGAGCCTGGCTTGAGCTTCTGAAACGTCAAAGTCCACTCCAGAGACACACTTTTTCCAAGGCCTCAGCTACTCCACAAAGGGCACACTTCCAATAATGCCACTCCCTATGAGTCTGTGGGGCTATTTTCATCTAAACCACCACAGTGGGCTCACTTCAGCCTCAGTTCCTAGTCTTTCTTACATAGTCTTAGTGTTCTCTAAGGTTTGGGCTTAGGTGTTTTCTGAAGTTTGAGATTAATTAATGCTTAAGCTCAACCTGTTACCAGACAACAAAGACCTTGACACCCAGATTCTGATAAGAACATATTCTGACCATGATGCTTTGTGCAGAGAAGGAGATTAGAAATGAAAAAAAGTCATTGAGCTTGTATGCTGATTGGAAGCCTGAAAGCCAAGTTTAGTATCTTTTTTTTTGTTAGTTTTTGTTTTTGTTTTGACTTTCAAGACAGGGTTTCTCTGTAGCTTTGGAGCCTGTCCTGGAACTAGCTCTTCTAGACCAGGCTGACGTCAAACTCACAGAGATCCACCTGCCTCTGCCTCCTGAGTGCTGGGATTAAAGGTGTGCACCACCACTGCCCAGCTGTTTAGTATCTTCTTAGCAATTTTCTTAATAGCTCTACTCTATGTGAATTGTGTGTGTTGTGTGGTATCCCTATAGTGATGTGAATTAGATGTGTTCTCTTCCAGATTACCTCTGGGGGAGAAAGAAAGGAACAATAAGAGATGATAAATTGCTAAAATAACTCTTTTTAAAAAAATATTCCAGGATAATATTATCTAAAGTTCATAAACAAAGCTATATGTGACAGGAACTGTTGTCATATCTTCTGTAGCAAGACAGCACACCCAAAATCCGTACTATAAATGTCTGCATCTTCTAAATAGTTTAGATTTCTAAGAAAATTTTCCCTTAGACAGTGAGAGCATTTATTCTCTTGAGGCAAAAATCATTTTGGCTCAGAAGCAACTTATATCAATAGCAAAAAAAAAAAGGTTTAATTTGGGAATTTGCCTCAAATGAATACCAAAAGATCTTGCTCTTAAAATATTGGCAGGGGATTGAAGGCTTGCTGCCCTATGGAGGAACTCAGTGTCTTGCTTAGCCTAGCTCTCTGGAACTATCTGTTTGCTTCTCCCCTTGAGAATATTGAGATTTCTCATAATCATAATCTGAATAAATCATATGTTGGGACACACATTCATGCTTATTAAAAAACTCACCATATCCTGGCTATGCTGACTTGAAGTCTGAAGCCCAAGTTTAGTATCTTTCTGACCTGTGTTCACCAAGTGACAACTTAACCCTTTAAGTCTTTCGATTTTTAAGTAGCCTTTACAGCCCCATTCAAAAGTTGTGCTCTTGCCTTTGAACTTTTGTTCAGTCATTTGGGATGCTATCTCTGAGCATCCCTGCATCTTGACATCTATGGAAATCCATATCAGTATTACATAAAGTTAAAGATTCCATAAATTAAAGGCAATTTGTTTTTCTACCATGTTCCTGGAGTATTTTCTTTTATAGCATGTCACTTTCCGTGTGCTTTTTGCCATTTTATTATCAGGGAATGCATCTAACTTTGATGCTATAGCATCAGGTGCTCCAAGAAAGGAAATGTAATTTATTTCCCTATTTTCCCACCTCTACACCCTGTGCCCTTTTGAAATGAGATGGTCAACCTACAGCTTGCCCATGTCTGGCATGGTCCACAAAGCATAGTTACAGAAAAGAATTTCTGCCCTAGAACAGGACAATTCATTCTATATGTGTACACCCTGCCTTGATTTTTGAATTCCTGTCTTTGTGCCTTTCCCTTGATTTTTATGTCCCTCTCATGTCTAGTTTGGCTCTGAGTCATCTTTCATTTCCCCTGAAGCTTGAATGAGTAGTGTTTTTCTAAAGCACATGCCCACTTTGAGTTTTATAAACGTGTGTGCTTTGTAGCCCTCAGGAAGACTCAACCCAGTTTGTTTTCAACAAGTATTCAAATAATCAATATAATTTCATTTCAAGCATCCTTTAAGAAGCAGAGAAGTGAGGAAAGTGAGGACTTGTTTTCTAGTGCTAACTCTCCTCTAACTGTCCTTTGAGGAGAAGGCAACGAACCTTAGGCCAGCTCCTGAGATTGCTGGTGGAACACACATTTGCTCTCGCAAGTACACACAGACACACATACACACACACACTCATCAGACTGGGGAAAAGAGAACATGACAGACAGGGACAGTGTGGACAGATCAGGATGTTCATTTTATTTTTGCTGTACGTATTTACCATCCATTTTTCTCCTGTAGTTAAGAAAGGAGATGTCCATCCTATTAAGATTTAGAATTATTGAGTACGCTGTAGTAGAAATTGCTAAAACATTCAAGTTATCATGTGTGACTAAAACAGATAATTTATTTTATATTGCATTCTTCACTTACTCTCCTCCTACCTTCTCCTCCTGTTTGATCTTCCCATTCCAGCTGATCCATCTATCCTTAACTATCTTTTATATTTCCCCTTACTAGTGTGATTCAACCCACCCCATTTATCTGTACATACTAGCTGTTAAGTCGTTGATAAGAGGGCTACAATCCATACAGACAACATTTTGAATTATCCTTGGAACAATATAACAGAAGTTTCCAATATTTTGTATTATAAAAATTTCTGAAATATATTATTCTCAATGCCATAGTTTTTGGACACATCAGCTATTGAGTACTTCCTACTACAACTGATAAATTTTTACTTAACTTTAATATTATTTAGTAATAGGTGACCCATCCTTATGATACTGCATAGTACAGATTTAGAAAAGAGGCAGCATATGTTCAGAGGGCAATTATATATGACAAGAAACAACTGTAAAGAAGTTCTTACTATTTTGTGAAAGCTTTAATTTTTATTTTCCAGAATACCTCTTCAGGAATATTTGTGCCCATTTCAGAGGCCCTAGGTTGGTCTCATGCAGGCCAGCTCCTGTGAACTCAGGCCAGCTTTCTCTGTGGGTTCTCCCATTATGACCCCCCCCCCCGCTAGTGCAATCCCTTCTCCCTTTCCTCTACAAGACTCTCTGAGCTTGGCCCAGTGCTTGTCTGTGTATCTCTGCCTCTACTTCCATCAGTTACTGGATAGAGAATATCTCTGCTGGCAATCTGCTTACAGTAGATGGCCAGTTCAGGCCCTTCTCCACCACTGCTAGTAATCTTAGCTGAGATCATTCCTATGGATTCCTGGGGTTTTCCTTGGTACTAGGTTTCTCCCTAACCCTGAAGGGCCCCCCCCCACCAAGATGTCCCTTTTTTTACTCACCCCCAAACTCTGCCTCCAGTTTACTCAGGTCTTTTCTACTTCCCCTTTTCAGGGAAATCCGTGCATTCCTCTTTAGGCCTTTCTTGTTATCTACCCTCTCTGGGGCTGTGGATTGTAGGTCTATTAACCTATACTTTACTTCCAATAATGACCTATGAGTAACAACATATGATGTTTGTCTTTGTGACTTTAGGTTACCTCACTCAGAATGATTTTTTTTCTAGTTCCATCCATTTGTCTACAAATTTCATTAGGTCATCGTTTTTTGCAGCTGAGTTGTACTTTATTGTATAAATATACCACATTTTCCTTATCCATTCTTTGGCTGAGCGACATCTAGGCTGTTTCTAGGTTCTGGCTATTATGAATGATTCTTGTATGAATGCAGTTTTCATTGTTCATTCTTATACCCAGAGATAAGTGTAGCTCTTACCTTTCATCAAGGGTGCTTCTCTAGCAGCAGAAAGATGCTATTTTAGAGATTTACTACTAATCAGAATGTGGTGAATAAGTTACCATGCTGTGCTCACCCCAAATGGGACATCTATCTATTAGACAACCCTACACTGAAGACTCAGGGAACATTCCAGAAAAGAAAGCACAAAGTTAATGACAGCCCAAAGATGAGGAGGACTGACACATTATAATTTCTTCTGGATGAGTATGGTTGCCCTGGACATGAGAAGAAAGTTCCAAACTAGCTGGGTGCAGCATGGGCTAAGGAAAATTTCGCAGGGCCTCACTTCTACATGGAGAGCCTCAGTAGCCAGAGGCTGTTGAGGGAGGGAGAATGATTTGGATGAAATGAGACACCTATTCTAAGAGCTCAGCAAAGAAGGGCGATGCTGTTTGGACTCAGTAGGTTGAATGTGGGTATAGACATATATTTGTGTATACTTATGTGTGTGCACATACAAAGAGGTCATGAATTTGATATATTAGAGCTATTAGGTGGGTGGTGTGGGAAGAGTTAGAGAGCGAAGCGAATGAAAAATGATGCAAATATAGTGCATCAATTCTTAATTAAATTTTCAATTAAAAAACTGAAAAAATTAACAAATTAGAAAGTCTGGGTGATGCTGAAGTCCCAGCTTTAACACACTCTAGAAGATGCTGATGCAGTTCCCCATAGACTTGTTGTTAAACAACACTGCACACACTTGACCTAAGTTCCCCTCATAGCTTAAAATGCCTAGCTTTCTTTAGACAGATGTAGAAGCCAAAGGGTCAAATCATTGGTGACAAGCCTTTAACTGTTAGGAATGCACAACCTAAGCTATGGCCAGTGCCGTCACCTCCTGGGATTACCTGAGATGGTCAAGTGGGAACCCTGTGACACTTCCCAGACAAGAGCAGCAACCACTGATGAAGCCATCGAAAAAAGCATGTTGTGTTTTTGGGTAGGAAGATTTGGCATCCATTCTTTAATATCCGGAGTCTCCTCTGGGTGCCTGGGAGCCTATGAAAGGTGACCCGAGAAGTACTGAGAGGAATTCAGTGCAGCAGACTAGATTGCTTGTCAGTCTCAGTAATACCAGCACCTCTTGTATCAGTGTAGCCAAAAGGAGAAGTTTTTTTATTTGTTTGTTTTTGTTTAAATTTGTCTTCATGCAGGGAAGTTGGTGTATAGCATCTGAATCATTTTACTCGATTTCATAATTATTCCCAGGGGACTAGAGATGAGTTCAAAGTGAGAATGCTTTTGAGGATTTCATTGGCTGCTGATTCTAGGCTGTTTCTGAGGTGGTGCCACGATCACTGAGAGTGTAAGGTAAGTGCATGGGCCATCATATCCTTCACGGTTGGATAAGAGGACAGCTAGCCAATTGACTCTGTAACGATCCAGATAGTATCGCAAGCTCTCCAAGCCAATTCTGCTGTTGTTGAACAAGACCATCTACAGCTAGCACATAAAAGAAGACATGGCTGTACTCCAAAAGTTCCATGTGGACACAGAAATGTTATCTCACACATTTTTTACATGTTTTGAATATTGCTCATCTTTTCCTCCCAATCTTGCAAAACAAAATCATTTATAAATGTGAAAACAATCTTAGCCATACAAAACATAAAAAGGGCTTCAGACCTCAGCCCATAATTTGACCTTTGCTGTAGTTGAACCTTAAAATGTCAGGAATCTAGGGTGAGAAGACCTTGACTTTACTTGGCATACTGCATTCAAGGAGGAAGGGTTTGCCAGAAGGGGCATTGGGAGAATCCCGAAGAATGCACAATGTGTTTCCAAGGGAGACACATGTTTCATTCACTGTCATCCACCTGGAGGATCTGATTCCACGGTGTTTACTGCTTCCCGCGAGATCAGGATTTATGCTGCAGGTTTGCCTTACTCACGCTCTAAGCAGGAGACTCTGCCATGGTTTGTATTCCCTGCATCTGGATGTTTCATCTCTATTTTTAGTTGTTTTTCTTTTCTTCCAGCATCTGCCACAGAGTAGGCAGATTGTACCTGTTCACAGAAACCCTTCAAAATAATCTCCAGCTCTTCTAAGACTCCCAGAGGCTGAAATCCATGCTGTTTTGAATTAGTGTGACAGGCTCTTAGTTCTTGCCCTGGTTATAGGGTGAGCATCTCCAAATATCACTCATGTGCTATTGGCTGCAGATAGATATATGACCCCTATCTGACTACCACTATTAGGAGTGACAGCAAGCACAAATATTCCCTCAGTAGATAATTAAAGAGAACCTGTTCCCAAGTTGAAAGTGTCCTTTGTGTTAACCTTTCCACTTCTTTAATCTCATCAGTGAAGTTTCTTAGATCAGACAAGGGGGACACAGAGAGGTTTGATCTCTGTTTGAAGAAAAAGAAATAAAAAAAGAAATGGGTTGAGCAGTTTCCCTAGAGTCACCAAGCAAGTCCTTCACTGAGCTAGAATGAACATGTACAAGTATGAAATTGTCAAGCTTGCTAAATCCTTCAGCTATTTATATAAAATCCCTAGTCTCTTCAGAACAAATTTGCATTTAAGAAACTTAACTGTATGCATTTTGGGGTATAGTACTTGTATCCTAAGACCTTGCTATGGCTTTGAAGTTTATAACAGTCTAACTAGAAAGAAAACAATAGAAAGAAATACAGCTTCCAAGAGGACTGGAATGTCATTGAGAGCAAATGATGACTCCTATATGAGACTGTTGTGTCACATGTGGTAGCAGAAATTACACACACACACACACAGCATATATATATATATAATATATATATATATTATATATGATTTTTTCAAGAATTTAAAAAGTCTTCATGTTAATTTGATTCGATCATTTGAGTTCACCAAGAGTTCAGAGAGACTCATCAAACTTCTAGTGGATCTCAGTGGTATTCAAACTTAAATATAAAGCTTTAGAAAGAAATCCAAATGTTTACATGGTCAAGTAATTCTAGTAGAATCAGGAAAAGAAATGATTAAAATACAAGATTAATGTTATTAATACATAAAAGCAATCATATAAAACACGTTTGAAAAACACTCCAAATACTGATAGAATTAATTAACCCAAAATTCATTTGTTGAAGTTTTGCTCCCTCTTCATGTGATATTATTAGAGTGTATGGGATAGGAATAGAATTAGATCGAGAAGTTGACCCACTCAAAATGGAATCAGTACCTTAAGTCAGAGAGCAAGATAGTGCTCTTTCTTCTAAGTCAAGATACACCAAGAGGTGAATCACCCACTTGCCACAAAAGCCCCAGGACAAAGAAAGTCATGTTATGATTTTTGGATTGTAGATCCTAGAATTATGAGAAATAAATTAAAATAAATCAAATTCTGTTGTTTATAAGATAACTTGACTGTCATATCTTATTATGTTTGCCTGAATGGGCTAAGACAATTCATGAAAAATAAAAATAAAGTGCATGAAATACAACTGATAGAAAAAACCCATGAAAATGTTAGGATTATAGACCCTACTACTTTTCCCCACCTGAAGGAACATAGAATTAAAGAGAGTTCTAATGACTTCTCATTATGCCCATAGATCAATGTATTTCTCAAACTTCATGAAAGATATTTTTTCTTTTTTTCTTTTTTCTCAGTGAATGGAGATTGACTGCACAGCCATAAATGAGACATCTGTATCACAGCCCTGCCTTTTGTGGAATCAGTGATCATTGTGGGAAAAGGAGGGGAAAGTTGGCAAAATTCAGAGGGGGCAGATAATTACAAGGAAGCTGTTTTCCAGACACAAGAGGGCAATTATACTTGTGAACTCACAGCAGTTATTTTTTTTTCCAAGACAAGATTTCTCTGTAGCTTTGGAGCTTGACCTAGAACTAGCTCTTGTAGACCAGGCTGGCCTTGAACTCACAGAGATGCACCTGCCTCTGTCTCCCAAGTGCTGGGATTAAAGGCGTGCGCCACCACCGCCCAGCTGAATTTACAGCAGTTATAACAACATGCATGAAGTCTGTTCAGGCTCAGGCCATATGAAAGAAGAGATAGGCATGGAGCTCCACCACTGGAGGAGGAGCTATTGGCAATTGATAAGTATTCGGAGAGGATAGAGTCAATTTTCTTTAAACATGTTGCCCCTGGTAGGTTGAAAATAGTTGGATATAGTCCAATATAGTTGAATATAGTCCAATAACTATATACTCAAGAGTGTAAATCCAAGACTCATGGGATTGGAGGCATTTGTTCGTTTTAAATTGAGAGCACAAAATTGAATGGATATTGACTATATTCAATCCAGGAGGAGTTAAGAGAGGCAGATAAATGTAATAAACATACAATGTATGAAAATATTAACAAAAATATACATTAAAAGATAAGAACATTTTTAATTAAAATCAGAATTAACTTTGTTAGACTAAATTGATAATTTTTAAAGTAATACAGCTCATTAAAATCACAGTGAGGTAGACATATATGAGAATTACCAAAGTAAGACATAGTGGCGGCCTCACATGATAGTGTACCAAAGTTCTCCCCAGTGCTATCATTGGGGCACAGTAGGTAAAAGTGCACCTCTGTCTATTACTTACTTGTATCAAAATTGCAAGTTGTGATAGTTAAGCTTTTAGAAGGTGTGATGAAGTGTGCCTTTTGCTCACACAGTGAATATCATCCCATTTCGCCTATAGGTAAGTTTTGTTTTTAACTTTGCCTTAAATATCCTCTGTGTCTGATTTGGCAATTCCACGTATAAAGATGTGCATGAGGAAGTTTCGCACAATTCAGAAATATTAAGTAATCTCTGAAAATAGGTCCAGTCATTGCAGCATTTACAAGATTTTCAAATAGATAAACATCTCATAGTTAAATATTTAGAGAATATATACTATGAACATTTCATGAACTTTAATGCAGGAGTAAAACTTAGATTTTCATAAAGCAGAAGAAGATAGCAGTGTGAGGGTAGGTTTATAAGATTAAGCTACAAGAGGAGAGCAACATTGTTGAGTTTATAAACTTCACAAAGAAGAAAACAGCATCATTGTTAGGCTTATACAATTCAACTATTGAATTAAGACCTAAGCTTCATAATGTGTGGCCTTGGACAGGACATTTGAAATCTCTTCATAATATTCATCTCATCATAAAATAAGTAGTACTGAAATTATGAGAATCCAAATTAAAATCTGTACACAGACTGACAGTAAATAACAACTGATATTTTTTAAAGATTTTAGCTATTTTTTGAAAACTTCTTATAAGAATCACGTGCTAAATTAAAATTAAAAAAATTGAGAAGTAAACAAAGTTGTCGTGAAACAGAAGTGAGCTGTAAAATATTGAAACAGGTAAATGTCAGTGGCAACAGTTCAAGATGGACCCTGGTTTTCTCTATTCTGTCTCCTATATGGTTTGTGATAAGGATCTGGCATGCTTATGAAGGGAGATTTTATTAATCAGGGAGAAGATGACATTTTTTCAAACTAGTCTGTGTGCTTTCAGCTTGCTCAGTGCTACACACCTGCAGTCTGCTCTTATTCCCGTGCCTGACTCATCTGTATGTATTGCACACCTGTCCCTGTGGCCCGCAGCAGCCCTCTCTCTCTCAGTAGCTTCCCACACTTTCCTGGTGCTACCGTTTTCCTCAACTCCATCCAACTATCAAGCTTAATTACCTCCATGAAAACTTCTGCCAGCATAATTCCTCCAGTTCCCTGATCTCCCTTTGCTGAACGCCCTTATGCATTTGAGTCATCCAGAATGATTCAGCAGTTTATGGTGATGCGGCGAGCATGTTCTTATGATTGTCACTGTCCTGCAGAATTCCAAGAATGGGTGCTCATATTTTTAAAATCCTAGGCATCGTGGCCGAGGCTTGTTTTATCTTCTGTTGTCCTAGTGAGACAGGGTCACTGCTGAAGAAGAGGTGGAGCTATACTTGTACAGAATGCATTGGTTTGGTTTTCAGGGTCTAGACAGAGGTGTAGCTAATTATGAACTCGGTATGAACTTATTTGGGAAGGTATCATATAACCTACAGGAAGTAGCTATTCCCTGTTCAGAATAATTGTGTGGGGCAAAGAAACATGAGGACAGACCTCAGAAAATCTAAACTGAAACATTGCTACTCAAAGCAGGGAAATCCAAGTTTCTGAGGTATTTAACAGGGTGTTTATCTTGGGGCCTGTCAGACAGGCCTGTCAGGTGGACATGGATGACAGAAAATATTCTCTCACCAAACAATGTTTCCAGCGATGAAGGCTCTACTTTAAAGGTACTGTTACACAACCCCCACATATAAACATATTAAAGTAGCATTTTGCCTAGATAAACATGCTTTCTTACTTTCGATCTACAATGATGCAATCGCTGTCAAAGAAACTGCTCCCCTAAAAAATTGAAGTGCCCAAATTATAGATACTAGGTTATATTATACTTTAATCTCCACATCACAGGCTGGCTTCATGCTCTGTTGTTCATGACTTCATGAGCTACAAAATCATGAAAATTTTTATCTGGCACATTTAATGAATTTTAATGGATATAAAATTGTCGGTTCTTTTGCTTTGCTTTTAAAAAGCTTGTCTTAGAATTGAGATATTTTTCAATCAAACTTGAAAGTCTGAGCGAGACGTCAGATATTCCGCTTTCCGTGTTCCAGCAGATATCTGCATCATAGTGTCTGAGACTCTTTCTTGAAGCGTTTGAAAAGATCAAAAATATTGTTACGATAACTTAATAAAGATCTACATCCCACTCAGAAGTTTTGTGTTTTGTCCTTGCTGCTTCAGATTAACATTATATATATATATATATATATATATATATATATATATATATATATATATGACTCTGTCAGCTCCAACCATGGTTTAGAAATTACTTATTATTTCTCCAGCTCTCGATGCTCTCAGTATTCTTAAAAATAGTATAGACCTAACATGGAGTTCTTAACACTCACAAAGCAGATTCCTGGGCATCACCTTGAGAGATAATGAATCAGTTGGTCAGATAATTTTCATTTTCTTTAAGCTCCAAGAAAATGATGTTATTAGTATATGTACCAAATTTATATTATTTCTATACATGTGTAATATATATTTCCTTTCTTTAAAAGTATTTTGCTTAATTTATTGCTTTTAAAAATACTTTCTATATAACACATCACTTGTTTGTAGTTCAAAATTGAAATTCTATACAAATGAAATATATATATAATATATATATATTTCTGATGTGTTCTTGGATTTGATCTGCCAGTACTTTATTGAGAATTTTTGCATCAATGTTCATGAGTGAGATTGGTCTGTAATTCTCTTTCTTAGAAATATCTTTATGTGGTTTGGGTATCAGGGTAATTGTAGCCTCATAAAAAGAGTTTGGCAATGTTCCTTCTGTTTCTATTGTGTGGAAAAATTTGAGGAGTATTGTTATTAGTTCTTCTTTGAAAATCTTGTAGAATTCTAAGCTGAAACCATCTGGTCCTGGGCCATTTTGGTTGGGAGACTTTTGATGACTGTTTCTATTTCTTTAGCAGTTATAGGTGTATTTACTTTGTTTATCTTGTCTTGATTTAATTTTGCTAAATGGTATTTATCCAGAAAATTATCATAACAAATTTAAAAATTCCAAACTTTGGGGGTGCTTAGATGACACTAATTATAAACGTGCTTCATATGAAAACTGGTGCTCTCAGTTTGAACCTGAGAATCCACATAGAAGTGGACAGAGGAAATTGACTCCACAAAGCTCAACTCTGCATCTTCATACCTGCGATGGCACACAAATACCCCACCCATCTCTCTCTCTTTAACATAATAAACAAACAAACAAACAAACAAGTTAGTAAGTAAATGATCTATTTTTTTTTTAAAAAAAACCCTCAAATTCAAAAGATCCTTAGTATCAAGTTTTGGGGAATATGGGCATCTACAGAAAATCCACTGTATCAATAACCAGAGTATACATCAGTATAGGAAAGTGAAGCATTGCTGGGAAATTTTGGGTAAGTTTACATTCTACCCAGTTCATGATCTAACATGTCTCTCATGGATATGCATTCAGGAATGATGAGAGCAAGGCTATGCCTATAGAACAAACACAAAAGTATATAATACGGTGATTGACAGCAGCTCCAAACTGAAAAAAGAGGTGTCATTCCATGGGAAATTATAAAACTGATATTTATTCATACATAAACATAAAATCAATATTAAAAGTGACTTACTGATACATGTTTTTGTGAATCATAATACATCATGTACAAAAAAAAAGAAGCCAAGCACAGGAGAAAACATACACTAGGATTTGTTTTATGCAAAACTCAAGACCAGTTAAAGTGGTGTCTACTGTCTGGGTTGGGAATATACAAAAAGACAATAGCTGGTGACTTCTTGAGGTTGATAGAAAATGTGTATTGATTTCTGAATGCAGTTGCCAGGTTGAACAAACAGGTAAAAGTTGCATGGTTCTGCAAAATGAATCCATGTTGCCACAGTCTTTCTCAATGAACACATTAGCGAAAATATATAAACCTCTTCTGCTGTATGTGATTGAGAGAAGAAATTTATAAAAGAAAGGATGTTGAAATATACTTTCTTATAATACAAACACATAGGTTCAATAATTATTGCCTGTATTTTGAAAATAAGCACTACTGGATAAAGAAAATGCATTCTTGCCACTCAAAGAAATAAAAACGAAGCATTCAGAAAGCAATGGAAAACATAAGGAGCAGTAAGCAGAATAAAATCAATACTTCGGTCATTTCCTTCAGTGAAGGCAAAATAAATTGTCCTAAAAAAAGCACAGATGATAAAATTCACTTGCAAAATGTAGTCTTATTGTTTACAGCATACAAAAGAATAGGGACAGAAAGACTGCTAACAAATATAAATAAAAGTATTTCAAAGTGCAAAAGGAGACATTTAAAAAAATCATCCAACCCTGTGCTTCTGTTTACTGAAAAAAAAAGGAAACATTGGATATACACACATACAGATGTGCATGTCTAATATATGTAGAGGAAGACCCGCTTGTTTGTCAGAACCAAAATACACACAGAAATTGTATTACTTAAATCACTGCTTGGCCCATTAGCTCTAATATCCTATTGGCTAACTCTTAAATCTTTTTTTTTTTTAACTTTTTTTTATATTGAGAAAAGAGAAAAAAAAACAAATTTCCTCCTCCTCCCAGCCTCCCATTTCCCTCCCCCTCCTCCCACCCTTCTCCCCCTCCCCCCACTCCTCTCCCCCTCCCTCTCCAGTCCAAAGAGCAGTCAGATTTCCCTGCCCTGTGGTAAGTCCTAGGTCCTCCCCCCTCTGTGCATTTCTAGGAAGGTGAACATCCAAACTGGCTAGGCTCCCACAAAGCCAGCACATTACGTAGGTTCAAAACCCCGTGCCATTGTCCTTGGGTTCTCATCAGCCCTCATTGTTGGCCATGCTCAGAGAGTCCAGTTTTATCCCATGCTTTTTCAGTCACAGTCCAGCTGGCCTTGGTGAGCTCCCAATAGATCAGCTCCACTGTCTCAGTGGGTGGGTGCTCCCTTCGTGGTCCCGACTTCTTTGCTCATGTTCTCCCTCCTTCTGCTCGTCATCGGGACCTTGGGAGCTCAGTCCAGTGCTCCAGTGTGGGTCTCTGTCTCTGTCTCCATCCATCACCAGATGAAGGTTCTATGATGATATGCAAGATATTCGTCAGTATTGCTATAGGATAGGGTCATTTCAGGTTCCCCATCCTCAGCTACCCAAGGAACTAACTGGGGACCTCGGCTTGGGTATCTGGGAGCCACTCTAGGTTCAAGTCTCTTGCCAACCCTAAGGTGGCTCCCTTAACTAAGAACCGTGCTTCCGTGCACATGACAAGAACATTTGTTCAACTACGTTCATAGCAGTATTATTTGTAATAGCCAGAACCTGGAAACAACCTAGATGCCCTTCAATGGAAGAATGGATGAAGAAAGTGTGGAATATCTACACATTAGAGTACTATGCTGCGGTAAAAAACAATGACTTCTCGAATTTTGCATGCAAATGGATGGAAATAGAAAACACTATCCTGAGTGAGGTATCCCAGAGCCAAAAAGATGAACATGGGATGTACTCACTCATAATTGGTTTCTAGCCATAAACAAGGGTCACGGAGTCTACACTTGGTGATCCCAAAGAAGCTAAGTAAGAAGGTGAACCAAAGGAAAAGCATATAGTTGTACTCTTGGCTATGGGAAGTAGACAAAATTGCCGGGGAGAAAATTGAGATCTTGGGGGTGGGGTGGGATGGGGGTAAGGGGAGATGGGGAGAGAGGGGGGAGAGGGGGAGAATGGGGGGGAGCTTGGGAAAGGGGGAGGATTGGGATGAAGGAAGGTTGGATGGGGGAGCACGGAAGTAACTCTTAAATCTTAATTTAACCCATTTCTATTAATCTGTATATCATCACGAGATTGTGGACTACCAGCAAAGTTCCAGGACGTGTATCTCCGATGGTGGATCCATGGCATCTCCTGAGTCCACCTTCTTCCTCCCAGCATTCTGTTTAATTTCCCCTTCCTAGCTCTGTTCCCCTATAGATATGCAATAGGCCTAAAGGAGTTCCTTTATTCATTAACCAGTTGAAGCAACACATAGACAGAAGGACCTCCTACACCAAATATATACAACCCAGATGTGTTTTATGAATGCTTCTGCTTTTTAATTTCCATCTACTAAACTATATCTTTATTTTTATCTTGTTAATTTGTTTTTAAGTGTATGGGTGATTTGTTTTTATCAATGTCTGTGCACCATTTGCATGTCCAGCACTCATAGAGGCCAGAAAGGGGCCTTGAATTCCCTGGAACTGGAGTGAATACTAAAAATCAAACCCACATCCTTTAGAAGATCAGCCAGTGCTCTTAAAACACTAGTTTTTAAAGACAATAGCATACACTGAATAAAGCTATAAATTTATATCATTGTCTTCTACTAAAATTTTGGATGATATCTAATGGTTTAATTTATACTGAATGAAACTGAGACAGGTGGTTTAGACTGATGTGATTCTGTTTAAAATGTTATTTTACTTGTTAATTAGAAATAGCTATTTAATTATTTTCTGGAAAGAAATATTACTGTTTTGCAAAAATCCTAAAGGTGAGCCCCAATAACAACTATAGCTATGGTCACAAGGTAACCTGATGTTCCTTTGAGTATCTGGAAGAGCATAGGGGTTGCGCTCTTACGTCCAGGCATCATATGTTCAATTACTTCTGTTGCCAGAAATGTAGCAGGAAAAAGCTATGAAGAGCATGTATCCCCCTGGCTGGTTTCTTTTGCTGTAGTCAGAATGAAGAGCTAGTATCTATTTCTGCAAGTTTGGGTTTTTGTGAATTCCCGAGCTAATTGATTCTATTTCTACTTCACTATACAAACATCTCCCACTTGTGTCTTCAAATTTTCATTTCAATATCTTCCATTTAATCAAGAATCAATTTCTGACTTAAATTACTTTTATCATGAAAAATTGAAAATAAAAGAGAAAGAAAAATATGTACTAAAATATAGCAGACCAGAACCATACAAAATATATAGCAAATACAACATTTTGTATGAAGTGTTTTCTTGTGATGAGGTGTAGTACATATTCTCTTACTGTTGTAGTCTGCTGGAAGTTCACAACAGAAAGTGCTTTGATAGGGCTTTATTTTCAGTTAATGGAACATGCTGTCCTTGTTCTGTAGGTTTGAACTTACTTGTAAAATTTGAAGTAAATGGATGGGATCACAGCCCTGAAGTCAGAAAGGTCAGTGCAGAACTGTACCTTTTATACCCACAGCACGTTTCCATAGAATCAAGACACCTGGGGAGGCTTTGCCAACTCAGGGGATGCTTTAACTACATGGAGGCAGCAGGGAGTCTTTCATTTGGAGTAGTGCAAAAATGAGTCACTCACAAAGTGACACTTGTGATCCTTGGTGCTGTCAATGTTTCTGTTTATGAGACCTTTTTCTCTCATTATTTAAAAATGTACTTAAAATATTTAAGAAGAAAAAATTTGTGGAGAATACCAGGAAGGTAGAAATCTCTCTAAAGACTAAAGTATGTAGAGAAGTTTAAATCAAGGATTTAGGGAATCCTTTTAATTTTAGACTCTGAACCCATGCTTAAGTAGAGCAGTGATTATTAATATTGTTATCTTACTAGTCTTTAAAGACTTACTTAGAAGTAAGTTTGAAGCCGGGCGGTGGTGGCGCACGCCTTTAATCCCAGCACTCGGGAGACAGAGGTAGGCGGATCTCTGTGAGTTCGAGACCAGCCTACAGAGCTAGTTCCAGGACAGGCTCCAAAGCCACAGAGAAACCCTGTCTCGAAAAACCAAAAAAAAAAAAAAAAAAAAAAGAAGTAAGTTTGACTTACTCCAAGTTAAGAAACAAACAATCCAGTCCTCCAGTGGAAAGTCAATTCTCATCCCATTTGGCTCAATACAGTGACAAGAACATCTTAGTGAATACCATTCACTGATGGAAATGAGTGACTATCATTTGTTATCATACATAAAATCATTATAGAAACCGTCACAATGATAGGATAACATCTTTTATGCATCCCTTTGAAGTAGTTAATTTCTCACAGAAATTTCCCCTGGTACTCTTTTGAATTATGGAGATTGTAGATCAATATTTCACAATTCAAAATAGGATTATTTATTTTATATAGATAGCATTTTGGTACTGTTGTTTGAAGGCAAAAGTCCCCAAAGAGAAGATGGAAAGTTTATGAGGAGAATACAGTTTTCTTAATAAATAAAAAATGATTGATCAAAATATGGTATGAAAATGAAAACAAATATTGAAATTTGATATTTTAATTTGATATTTTTGCCTAAGTTCATAAAATTTTTATCCACATCAAGATAATAAACACAACTATCACTTCTAAAACATCATTGTGTCTTATGGTATCTCCACTTTCACATTCATCCTGTTGGGACATTGCTTTTGTATCCTGAAATCTTGATGATCTCTTTTTATTGTATATTTGGAGCTCTCATAGATTTCCTAAATATAATATTGGATGTGAACGGGGAGAGCACATAGGTGTGCTTTTTATAACCTAAAAGGGACAACCTTTAGTCTTTAGCCATAAAGTATGAGGCTAGTTGTAGGCTATTTGTAGATGTACTTTAGACAACACTTATCAGGAATGGAATGTGAGTATCTGCAAATTTCTTTCTGTTTTCCTAACTTTCTAATATGGGTGCAAGCACTGATATTTCCAGTGTTAAACTAATATGAGGTCTGTAACAAAGAGTTCCTTTATATGCATCTTGGTGTTATCCTTACCAGTTTTCTCCTAGATGTTATATCTTCTTATCCTTTATCCTCTTTTATTTCTATCTCTGATTTAGAGTGATGATTGGTTATAATACATCGTGTGTAATCATCATTTGAGTGTGGAATCCTTATGTGTGTTCAGATATATGACTTGAATACTTTTAATCTATCTACCTTTTGCTCACTCTGCCTACTTCCACAAATATGAATCTGACTACTTGAGGATGTCCCCACTTTACTAATATTGCTTCTGTTATTGTTTTTCTTCTTCTTTTGTCTATTTTCTTTTTTTGTAGTTGCTCTGTATCCAGACTTAACTTGTTTTTATCTTGCATATAAAATTTTCTCTAATTCTGGTCGGTGATGTTTTTTTTTTCCTTCTCATACATTATGTTTTCATCTCTAGATGTTGCTTCATTCCCACTGCTGAAAACTCAGAAAATATGAAACATCTTGCTTCTTTCTCAATTTCTCTGTATATTTAACTCTTTATCCTGGGAGTGCTAACCAGACAGCTCTCCCAAGACTAATTTTTCACTCTAGTCTGGGAATTAACTGTTTTCATTTTTTGCTCTTTGTCCCTGTATACTGAACTAGACAACCTCTAGGCAGCTGGGTGGGTATGTCCCAGGTCTGCTTTACACTGTCCCTGGCTCTCACTTTCCAATACATAGTTTCTGGAAATATATTTTCTGTATTTTTACATTTAAAAACATTCTTTCAGCTGTCACATACATCCAGCATCCTTTCCCTCTTTTACTCCACTTAGCCACAGTGAACTCCAAATCATGTCCTCCACTTTCCCTTGAGATAGGCCAATTTGGAAAATGCTTGTCATTGGAGTAGCTTGTGATACATAAAAAAAAATCTCATTTTGTGGGAGATCTAAGAATAAAATTTATAAACAAATATTGAAATATGCATTCATGCTTATAAACATTGTATAGCATGGCTAAAGCAACTGTTTATAATTTGTTACTTCAAATTTATGGAGGCCCTAAGGTGGACTCTGTTTTCCCACTTTTTAAATCAGGGCCAGTTTTTCTTTTGACTGAAAGATTTTTGCAAAGATGATGCTGAGGCCAATTCTACAACCACATAGCAAGAGGCCTTGGCAGTTCAGCTATTTCTGTGAAACCCACACCAGAGAGAGTGAAAACAGGCACTTAGAAGGTGTTTTTGCTGAAAAGTGTTGGTTTCTCACCTGGATCCAGGATGAAAGCCTGGCATTCTGCCCTCATGCTGTGTCTGTCAGTCTCTTGTGCTTTCAGTGAAGGCACAGAGATAACTTAGTATGTATAGACTTTCTTCTTGGGGCACGTTAAATTCCGGGAAGAACAGAACCTCACAGGATAGATTATCCACTCTCTCCAATGAAGAAAATTATTCATGATGGAAATGTTATACCCTCAGCAATTAGTAAATGAACAATTAACAGCTTTTTTTTTTCAGAGTGACCACTGTACAAGACAAGCCAAGAAAATAAAGGTCCAGTGATAGTATGGACTACATATTACCTAGGACTGTTTAGTTGCAAATAGCCTTTTGCCTTCTATCTAAACCTTGACCTCATGTTGGTACCCTAACAGTAACTGAATTGGGGTTATTGGGCCCTTTTACCTGTTTTCCCAATTTGTGTCACAATGAATCAATCTCTTCTCACTGCTATCTCCCAGTACTCATATTTATAGTTGGAATATCGCTGATGAGTAGCTGAGTCCATCTCTTTTATAACCACTGGGGTTTTGTCTCAAAAGTTCTGGTAATGAGAGAAATTCGAGACATGCTTGATAGGATGTCAGAAATCTAGTGCAAATGAGACTCGTGACTCACGCTGAGGAGACCAAGGGCAGTGAGTCCTCAGCTATGTTTCAGTTGACTGTAGAATCAGTCAAGGTCAGCGAGTCCTGCTTAATGACCAGAAAATACCCAGCTCACCATAAAATTATGAGCTTATTGCTCTTTGTTTCAAACTACTGTGTTTCGGGGTGACTAATTATCACCAGTAGTCAACAATACTATGTGTTTACAAATAGATACTAATGATCAGACTGCTGCATATATTAGTAATAGTCTGCCCATCTGGGAGACAGGTAAAGCGGAACAGCAACTTGTGGGACATTTGCTGGTTTTAGCTCAGTATTTAAGTATCACCATTGTGGGTAACGATGTTTTTATTCAGTAGCAACACAAACTATTATCATTATAAAGCAATGTGTATCATATAATACATTACAGGTAAAATTTGCTTTGAAAATTAAGATGTAGGAGGCTCTTGAAAGTTTCAAAGTTATGTGAATTATTTCTTCACATTTCCATAGAGATACACTATTAAAACTTCCTTCAAATGCAGTTTATTGCTTTTAACAATTTACATTTAGATTTAGCTATAAATTCACCATTATAAAATATATAGAATTAAATTTACAGAAAATACTCAGAAAGATTCCTATTGTGAAATGCAGTAATTGAAGGAAAATTTTGGAATTTTTTTGAAAAAAAAAAACAACATTCCCCATATTACTAGGATGTGTATAACTGTGTACCAGGTCCTGCCAACAAAGTCCAGACATAGGAAGTCTTTGCATGGAAAATCACCTTGGCAACTATGAAGAATGAGTCTTGTCTATACATGTGGCAACCTAGTGTGATTTGTGCAGAAGGGTCAGCCCATTAAGTGTTTCACGGAGAGAATATTTGAAGGCAACAAGATAATATTTTAAAGAGAAAATTGCCTGAACAATTATCTAGTACTTTTGGAAAGTCAGAGGGCAAGAAGAAATTATTAATAGAATTACATGGGTTTTCTAAAACTTCACAATGAAAAATGATTCCTCTTTATTGTGTTTGATTAAGAGAAACATTGGAGAATTTAGAACCATAGATCTTGTATGGAGTACTAACATACAGTATATTGTCCCCAAAAATGCTTTTAAAATCAATAAAAATACTGATCTGGAAAGGGATTTCAGTGTCATTTTGTAAGGTCTGGAGAATGATCTACTATATCTATGGTTTGATTATGTGAGAGTAAAGTTTACTAAATATATAAAGCTGAGGAAAAGGGTAAGTAATAAGAGATAGACAGGTAGGTAGATAGATAGAGATAGATAGATAGATAGATAGATAGATAGATAGATAGATAGATAGATAGATAGATGGCAAAATACTATCAAATCAGGCATTCAAAACCTCCAACAGAAGCTGCCTGGGTTTGCTGAGGTGATTGGAATGTTGAGGCTGTCAGCTGGGATAAATATTGATAAACTATCTTTGAAATACTTTACTGTTCAGTTGTCTCTAAGAACACATTGTTTTCACTCTTCTGCTGTCTACTTATTCTCTCCTACCTGTCATATAGTCAGGGGAACCAGCCCATCCCCAAGCAAGGAGTCTTGGGGGAGCCTGAGACAACATGCTTGGGTTTAAAATGGCGTTTGTGAGGAGCAACCCATTTCCAGAGACAGCTGCTCAGTGAGATAAAATGGGACATGACCGTTTGTATAATTAATAAATTTAGAATTTTATAATTTAAGTCACAAGTGTTTACAGTACATCTATCATGCTTAGAGTTTAAGTGACAATCATTTAAACCGATAATGTTGATAAATATTATGCTTGTATTTGGGAAAGAAAGTAAAAGGAAGGGTCTTTAAAAATTCAAAAATATAGTATTACAGATTGAGTATCCTTAGTATCCTTAATCTGAAAACCTGAAACCAAAAATGCTCCGGAATCAAGAATATTCTGTGGGCTAGTAAAATATCATACATATTTTTCTATTAAACTCTTTTTACACAAAATATTTAAAGGTATTCTTTAAAATGAACCTCCAGAATACATGAAGTATACATGAGGCATAAATTAACTTTATATTTATATTTGACTCATAGCCATAAATAAAGGACATTGAGCCTATCATTTGTGATCCTAAAGAGGCTAAATATGAAGGTGAACCCCCTGCCCCCCCCCAAAAAAAACATACACTCATCCTCCTGGATATTGGAAGTAGTTAAGATTGCCGGGCAAAAATTGGGAACTTGGGGGTAGGGTGGGATGGGGGTAAAGGGAAATGGGGAGATAAAAGTGAGAAGGGGAGGATGGGGGGAGCTTGGAGGAATGGGATGATTGGAATAAAGCAAGGGTGGATATGGGAGCAAGATATTTCATTATATATAAGCAATATTTTATCATTTGAAAATTCTACAAAGTAACACTTCTTTTATCAATCTTTTCAGATAACCAATATTCAATCAGTAATAAAAATGAAAGCATTAACAATGTATGCTTTGAATTGAATATCCCAAGACATTATCATTGGCAATACTAATGAACATAGATGAGATACAATTATCAATGACTTTACATTTATAAGGAACTACTTAGAACATTGAGATCCAAGAATTATTGCTAATATCAGAGTTTGAAATAATAGGGATAATTATATTTCTAACTAAATAGCCTTTACAGATATGACAGAGGAGGCTTTTGGTAAAGACCAGAAAACTATGACTTATCTAAAGTAGCAACTGTTTAAAAAATAGTTGATTGCAACAGCCACATCTGTCCCATCTACTATTCTCTGAATGCTTTTGTACTACAGGAGACATAGAGAATGTCTGTGGAGACTGTCTGGGAATATTTAAAAATATTTATTGTCTGATCATATATTTAAAAAAAAAGTCACTGACCTCTAGACTTGAGATGACAGGACTCAGCACTGCCGTGTTTGAATTCCTGATCCTGTAGAAAATCCAGAAATTATGATCATACCATGAGGCACGTACTCATGGAGAGAAAGTCACTTACTGATATCTGTTTCTTTAAGCAGTTGTATTACAAACATGGTCTTAGATTTCTCATCTTTTTTGTCTTCATACAAGTTCATAGTCTTGTTTGACATTTTCATTTTTAGACTTTTCTTGTAAATGTAAAGACGATTTGAAAAATATCAGTGATTATGCAATTGAATAAAGAATGTTATAAGTCTGGTTGCTTTGGAAAAACCATTAACCTGTGGGGGTAAAAGGCAAGCAGGCTCCCTACTCTTCTGTGACTTGACCTTGAATTTCTCTGAGAGAATAGACATCAGTAAAATGCTGTGCTCCCAGGACATAGTTCTCACACATGGCCGAGGCAGAGGCTTCAGCCACTATGTCAACATCTCCAGTTTGTTATTTTCTAGGAAGAGGAAACAAGAACTTTATTATCATTAATTCAAAACCCTCCAACCTGAGCATTGCCACACCACGTCAGAATCTACCTAAATGGTTCCCATTTATGAGAAAGAGCCAAACCACACATTCAGAGTGTATTAAACTTCATTTAACTCTGGGAAGTATGGGGATAACTTAGAAAATTAATGAAACTTTCGAAGTTACAAAACAACCTCAGTTATTTAAAACCACAAATATTTATTATTTCATGATGTAGAGGTCTTCTTCTAGGAGTATCATTCTCAAACTTTTTTATGCTTTTATGGGACCACATGTAATGACTGCTAAAGGAACATAGAATAAGACCCTCTCCTTAAGATGCTTGTAATTACATTATCTAGCATGCAATACAAAAGTCACTCATTCTATTTTCTTATTATGTGATGATCATAGGTCTGGTAATTGAGATGTATGCATTCATTTTAAAGAGCCACTAATAATTATTTAACAACATTTTTAAGAAATGCACATGAAGATCCACAATCCTTTAAAAATCTGATTTTCTTTACTGACTTTTACCCCAGAGTTTGGACAGTCTTGATGTGTGTAGACTATAATACCAATGAATTTACATTTTAAGTGGAGCTATGCTTGCATTATTGCTGTTCAATTTATATCTGGGTTGATCTTTTACATTAGTTTCTGAAAATTCTGCTTAAAATCTATGGCCTGACTGTTGTATATTGTCAAGAGGCAAACAGGGCCTCTACTTATACTTGGATGAAAGATATAACATAAGTGTTTTAGATATCTACATATCCTATTCATCAAAAGCATGGCTAATGTATGAATATGTGTTATACTATGAAAATTATGCCCAAAAGGAACATTTCTAAATGGAAAAAAGGAGGCAACCAGGGTGCAAGAACATGACATGGCTGAATACCTATGATACAGGATTATGGAAAACTCTGGAACATAGCCAAGGGCATTTTGAGGTAGAAAAGGGAGCAGTAATTTCTGAACAACTGCTCACCAAGCTGATGGATTTAGCCACAGTGGTCCCCATGGCCTTATAGGACATGAGTCATGATCATAAAGTTGCATGAATAATACTTGCTGTGTGGGGACAGGTAATGCTTTTCTATGCAAGGAAAATTTTACCTTTAGTTCACTTCAACTATATTGTGTTGAATACACAAAGCATTGATATTATAACTAAGAAGTAGAGGTTTGTGATTAGAAGTAGTACAGTTTAATTTTTCATGTACTTATGTGGTTTTATATGCCACATGAAAAGCAATAGACATTTTGTTTCCTTCACAGGAGAAAAGAACATAATAGTTTTACAATTACCAAGAGTAGGCTTGGAGAACCTGGACAAATCATTCTGTTCCTTAATCCAGACCCACTGCAGTCATGTCAAAGGCAAAAGCTAAATGACAGTGGTATAAGAAATGGAAACAGAAAGCAGCTAATGCTGCCTTGTGAATATTAAGAAGGATTAAAATACAATTTGAAAGCAGAATTGACCAACAGGATAATTTGGTAAGATATACGGGATTCTTCTTAGTTCAGAATATAGAGAGATTAAATGCAACAGGCAATATATGAGCAGAAAGTGGACATAATACATCAGACAGCATAGTTCTTTATCCACATATTGCCATAAGGTTGTTTTCCAGATTCACATGTTATTATTGAAGAAACTATAATGAACATTAGCAATTGGGCATGTCAATATTTTGTTCCCAAATGTCATCAGCAGTTACAAATAAGCCATTTCAACCATTGTCTTTTGTGGACCCTATTCTTATTGCCACAAAAGGTTGAAATACATGCATTGTATATTGTAATCTGAGTTACTAAGTAAACTCAAAAGCCTAAGAATATTTTAACTCGTGTCTATATTACACAATGTACAATTCAATGCATGTCAAGACATATAAGTGATCATGAATGTTATTTTCATTTGGAGGTTGTTATAATGGTGGGAGGATACTCTGGATGTAGAGACCATGTTTGGTAAAGTTCTGGCTAACATCAGCAGTTGACAGTAATTCATGAAGTGTTAGAAAAATAAAACATCATGCATATTGATCAACTATTAAGTGCCAGGTAAGTGCTAAGTGAATCTTATCACAATGTCAATAATTAGAGATAACTATTGCATATTCTACTGTTCAGGAGATAAGAAGACAGACTGAAAACTTAATAATGGAGTTGACAGATTACTAATCTATGACACATAAGTATGTAAAATATCCATATACATAAAATGAAAATAAATATTTTAAATAGTAACCCAACAGTCTTTGATTGGATTTAAGGTCTACTCCACAAGATGCAACCTATACATAGCACCTGTCAGAGACAAGAATTTGTGGCTATATGGGTCATAGACTCTAGGTGAAAACCTACTACTATTATTCTATGGACATGGTATTAAAATGACTCATAAAGACATGTACTCAGGGCCTATGCATGAAAGGTAACCACTCTAATAGTCCCATCTTTGACCTGTACCTCAGCTTGTATGTCTTTTATTATTAGATATTAATCGTCTTTGTATCATATCAAAGTACATTGTTGATTTAAGCCATTATAATTTTTTGCAAATATTTTTTCTCTTTCTTACTTACTATTTCATTCCTTTGTGTATATTTTGACAATGACATTTCTAATTTTATTGAATCCATGCATAATATTTATGTAAGTGTATATATGAGTGCATATATCGTTTGAATCCTTCTATCAAATCTGCCTCAGGAACATTCTTTTTATGGTTAGTGCATAGTGTTTTAGTGTATTTTCTACACAGTTACATGAATACATCCTCTCAAAATGCCTCCTAGAACCTTTGTTGGTCTACTCTTTATATTTTGTCCTATGACTGTGATCAGTTCATGGTATATTTTCTTTGGATGTTAGGGAGAAAAAAATTTTCTATATGGAAATTTAATTGGCTTGATGTAATAATTGAACAAATATTTTTGACTCATTTTTAATTGACTCAACACAAACAGAATAAACTGTACATACTAGTCTACAATGGCACCTTAGTCATAAGTCCTAAGAGTTATCTCTTAATTTTAACTTCTGTTGGACTGACCCATTTATCTCTTCTCCTGCCTACCCTACTCTGACTTCCTGATGTTTTCTCGTGATAATCAGAAAAGCTCTTTTTTCGACTGTGCCTTCCAAACACTTTCCCATTGTTATATAAGTGTATTATAGTCTTGATCAATTCCACAACAAAACACTCTGACAGATTTAAGTGTATTGGGTTGGACTCACATGTTAATATCAGGATAAAAATCTCCTAATGTACTGCGAGTCTCTCAATATAACAAAATTGTGACTTACCATTTGAAAATAATTTAGTTTTAAAAAGAATTTCAGCTTAACAGATTTGTACTAATGAAATATTTTATTGTTTTATTGACCTACACATTTTTCTCCCTTCCCCTCCCTTTCTCTCCTCTCCTCTTCTACCCTCCCCTGTGATCTTATCTTCTTCTCCTTCTTCTGTAGATTCTTAGGGTTCTCTTGGTTGTCTAGAAGATGTCTTTCAAATATTTAGTGGCTACTTGTGTTTCTACTTTTTTTTATCATCCACTCTTTGGTATTATTTGCTTTTAACTTAATAACAATTCCGTAAATATACAGAAAGCATTTTTACTAGTTACACTCTATTACTTTCTCTTGTCCCCCTCTTTTTTCACTTAAAACCTTCTTTCCAGCTAGTCCTACTTCCTTACTTGTTTGTGTGTGATCCATTGAGTTTATAATTAGGACTGCTTACACGATCATGGATGGTTGAAGGCCGTTTGTTCAATTTGTTTTCTCACTTATTGGCTAGTTGAGTTTGGTTTTCTGTGAGGTGTTTTAAAATGTATTTCAATCATATTTCAGTTATTAATCTCCACTCAGACATAGTTGACAAATATTTTCTCCCATTCTGTAGGCTGTCTCTTATTATTTTCTTCATTGTGCAGAAGATTTTCAGTTCATGCAATTCTGTCAACTGTTGCTATTATTTCCTGAGCAATTAAAGTCCTGTTCAGACGATGAATATGTTTTGAGAATCTTTCTCTAGATTTTAATAGGCATGTTCTTTTCATGCCATTGTATGCAGTGCCCACTTATTTACTCATCTTTCTTTGTGACAGAGTCTCATTATGTTGACCAGGATGATGACAAACTCTTGAGCTTAAACAATACGCCTGCCTCAGCCTTCTGAGCTTCAGGTCCCTAACTAATCTAGCTATTATAAATATCTCCCTTCAAAGTGTTCAAATATCAGTGCTTATGAAGAATTTGTTAAAAACAAAGAACCTATACTTTTGAACAAAAATTTATATATGTGTTTGAATAACAAATACTTTATGTGTATATTCAATAAATTTTAAGCATATGGGGAGTATAAATGATATTCAGAAAGTTCAATTAAGATCTCCACTATTGGGAGAAATATGTATTGGGAATTATTGGGGATCATTAATATTTAAACAAAAGATCTCAATGAAAAAATCATTTTCTATAGCATCCAGTAGGCTTGCTATATCAAGTTATTAATTTTATATTTTCTGAAAAAATAATATTTACAAATTTTGAGTTTTATTTCTTCCTTCTAATTTGTCTCCGTTAAAAAGCCAACATTTTTTGCTACCGCACTGGCCAGACTTCCCAGTGTAATGATGATTAGAAGTTATGATAGCAGGTGTCTTTCCCAATATCACAGGGAAGATTGCCTGGGCACCATTAGATTAAAATGTTCCCTTCTATTCTAGCTGTCTATGAGTTTTAATATGAATATTGAATTTTGCCAAATGCTCTCTCAGCATCTTTTGAGACTCCTTGTCCTTTGCTCTTTCTCTGTGGGAATTATATTGCTTCAACTTTTAAAATGCATCACCCATAGATTCTTGAAACATCCCCCACTTTATCAAGATGTGCCACTATTCTTTTTGTATAAAACTGGGTTTAAATTATTATTATTACTTATGTTTGCATCAATGTTCATGACAGAAATTGATCTATAATTTCCCCTTTTTATTGTCCTCATTAGGTTTTAATGCCAAGGATTAAAGAAAAATGTGGGAAAATAAATTTCTTCTCTTTAAATTATTTGTGACATTGTGTGTAAGATTAATCTTATTATTTTCTAGACTTCAGATAGAAATCACAGATGAATCACTCTTGGGTGTGGAGCTTTCATTGTTGAAAATTATTTTATACTGGATCTCTGATATCCATCAGAATTGTTGCATCTTCTACTTTCTTTTAGATATGGCAAGATTTTTATAGTCTGTACACTGAATGTGTTTTAGTTTCAAATAAAGATTTTTATTATATTCTCTGATTATCTTTTCTTGACAGTACTGCTCTGTCTATATCCTGGTGCATCGTGACCCTTCTTTTGCTACTTAGTCTGTTGAGCCAAAGGTTAATGAATTTCATTACTTTTTATACAAAACACATAAAACAACAACAACAATGAAACTAGCAGCTATTGGTTTATTGATCCCAAGTATTTTACTTTTACGCTGCATTTAATAATTTTTCCTGAACATTTGCTATGCTCTCCCTTCTGTTTAATCAGTTTGGTACTCTCTCTGTACTTTTTCAGATGGAAACTTAGGAAATTAGTTTCAAGTTTTTCTTCTCTTATGTATAAATTTCCATTTATCATAGATTGTACTACATTCCTGAGACAGTGAATGTATCTTATGGGTCTTAATTTCAGATTTATATGTTTTTATTTACTTATGAGTAATTGGAGGTATATTATTTATTTCTACCCATAGAAGTATTTCCTTTTAGCGGTTGGTCTTTTACTATTTCTACACTTCTAAGAGAATATACCATTTATAATTTTAACCCTATAAAATTTCAGATGATTCATTTGTATCAATGTGTATTGTATACTTAAGAATAATGGTTAACTTTTTTTTTCCTGCAGCGCACACTCCTACTAGCTCTAATATGTAAGTTGTAATTCACAATTGCTCTGTTCATTTGCCAGTGAACTGCATATGAAGCCCTTCCATGGGTAGGACTGGTCTATTTTCCTTTTAGTTCTTCCATGCCACGCTTTTCACATCTTCAGGCTACATAGCCAGGAACCACCTCATAACTCACATGTGTGAGCTATAAGCTTATGAGATTTTCAGAGGATAAAATCCATAAATCACCAAAACCAGGAATGTTAAGAAACTATACTAGTCTATGTTCTAACCATGGCTTCAAACTGGTTGGAAAGACTAGTGCACCCATATCAACCTTGACTTTTCCACTTATCCTTCTGGATCTGAATGACTTTGTCATCCTTGTTGTCTCCCAAGGTCTCACCCCACCTTCAGTCAGTATTTTCACTGAGGAGTTCACATGTACAACTCTGTATTTTACATACAGAACTTGTGAACTTGCTTAAATCATTATACAAAGAACTGCTATAAATTTACTCTTAATTTTTGTTTTAAAGTCCTTTATTGAAGTTTTCCTTTCTTTTTTCCATTTTTTTAGCTTTAAGATTTTATTATTTATTTATCTTACATCACAGTGCATTTATTCTGGGTTACAGGAGATTGATCCAGTCTAAAAGAGAAACAGAGCCAGGTGGTGGCTCACACCTTCATTATCAGTACTCGGAAGTCACGTGATTTTAATCCCAGAACTAGGGAGGTGCAGACAGGGATATGGCTGGGCAGAGAGGAATACAAAGCAAAAAAGAGACAGGAGCTCAGCAAATTCAATCTGAGATTTCGTAGAGATGGCATTCAGTCTGAGGACTTGTAGAGACAGGATACCCCATTCAGTCTGAGGATTTTGTAGAAATAAGAGCTAGAAGTGACTGGCTGCTCTGTTTTTCTGATCTTTCAACTTTTACTCTCTAATACCCGACTCTGAGTTTTTATTTTTAAAACGAATTAGAATTCACACCACACTCTCAAGAAAATTGTTCCTTCTTGGGGTTGGTCTCATCCTGGATGATTTGTCTATGTGCTATCTTTCTGAAATGTAAGCTAACTGAAGGTTTAGGACAATGACTAGAAACTTTCTGGTGACTATTATGGGGTCTGGAGTAAGACGCTAAATGTTGACAGTAAATTATTTCAGTTGCTCTTACCTTTGTTTCTTCCATCTTGAACACAAGAAACAGATTAGTTATCACTGGCTTTCAGACAGGTCTTTGAAAATTCAATGTACTTATATGTGGTTGGAGACATGGCTCAGTAGTTAAGAGCACTTCTTGCACTTGTAGAGGACCAAAGTTTGATTCCCAGCACCCACATAGAAGCTAACAATGTCTGTAACTCCTGTTCCAGAGGGCCAGAGTTATCGGTGTCTTTTTTTTTTTTTTTTTTTTTTTTGGCATCATCAGGCAATACAGGCACATAGTGCATGGGCATACACGCGAGCAAAAACCCTCATACACATAAAATAAAAATAAGTGAAATTGATTTTTCAAAATTGTAGTATGCCTACATGCATAGTTAAGCAGGAGTCTCATCCTTCAAAAATGAAGTATGAGAAATAAAAGTAGAGATTACAGACATTTGTCCTGCTTTTAGCTACCTTGTGGGGCTGAAGAAGAATACCTTTTAGCTAAGGCAGTTCTGAGTACCTGTTATACAAATTCTGTACCAGGGTCTAGAGTTTAAAATCCCCACAGAAAATGTCATGCTGGGAGTAAAACTGCTCCAACTCAAGAGCAGAGGTTCCTAGCCCCAGTGCAAAGGCTCATCTCAGAAGAGGGAAGTTATTCCCCAGTACACATACGTAACAGACTGACTCGTACATCTGCACATACATATGGACTCGCTTCTATTCCATCCTCTTCGTTAGTTTTTAATGAGTAGGACAATGGCCAAGAGGGAATTTCTACTTCCCCAGTTTTGACTATAAGCAAATTCATATTCCTATATAAAGTTCTAGCTGACTGTCTGTCTGTCTGTCTATCTCCTAACTACAATCATTTTCTTCTAAAACAAGTAGGCATTTGAACCTAGATTTAGGACTAATAATCAGAGGAATCAGGAAAATTTGGAAAAACAAAGTTAACCCCTTAAAGCCACTTTGACCCTCTGTTTTGTGAACTGCTCTAAGAAAGGACATACTTCTCCTCATCCCAATAGTATCAACAGTAGAGAAAGGAAAAAAATCCATGTAATGTAGTTTGCTAGACCAATTGACTTAATTGGGGTGAATTATATGAATATAGATAAAGGTTACCTGCAGAATCATGGGCACATTGGTCTCAACTGGCTTTAGCTGGTCTTGTGTCTTACTATAAATTCTTAGAGCAACAAGGAGGAAACCAATATAAGCACATAAATAAAAATAAGAAGAAGTAGAATGCACAGTTGGTAAGGCTGAATGAAGAACTGCTTTACTGTTCACCCGCTGTGCACTCTGCCCTTCTTATTTCCCTGTGCTTATCACCTATACCTCACGGCCGCTCTATAATTTACTCTTCTTTCCCGAAGGCGCTGGGATGTTTTTAGGCATGTCTTTGGGGACTGGCCATTCCCTATACATCTATCTGTGAAGGATATATGAAGTATGTGTGTTGATAAATTTCTGTTTGTTTTCTTTTTCTTGTTAATATGTCTGCCTCAAAGGATCTCCTCTAGCCAAGAGATTAAGAGAGTGAAAGAAAATTTTTCTTCCCCAACAATGACTAGCATGGAATTTTAAATTCATTCTTTTTCTTCCATGAGTGTAATCATTTTGGTCTACAAAAAAATTGACAGATAAATTGGAACACTATTAAATTTCAGAAACACAAAGGTTGCATTCAGGTTAGGGCTCTAAAAGGAAGGGCAAGATGGCTGAACTTACAGAGAGCTGAGAAAGCACAATGGAGCATGGGCGTTGACGTGTGTATGGTAGGCTGAGAAAGAAGCATCAGGAGAGAGATCCTAGTGGGGATATTCTCCTTGCCAGATCAGGTTTGCAGGTGAGAATTAATTAGAGTAGTATGTCTGGGCCAGGTGGTGGGCTCCTGATCACTTCCTACTGTGAGAAGCTCTTTTCTGAGCAAATATGACGTGAGACAGAGAGCCTGCCCATAATCCACTAAGGCTTCACTTCTCCATTGTTGATTTCCTTCACACATTCACATTTCTTTAGCGAGTAGACACTTCCCAGAGTCATTCTTCTATCTGTAATCTCCTGTAGTTTCTCTGAATAATAAATTCTAAATATGACAAAGAACTAGATTTGGGGTAGGATAACATCTCCCTCATCCACCATGCTCATCTCCCATCAGCTGGCACTGGGTGACTCAGAGCCTCTTTTAGTTATTTTCTGGGACCTATATTACCTCACTTCAACCAGGAGTTAACTTTATGGTTAATAAATAACAAGCACCTTTGGTTCAATGGCAGATAGGACACAACCCAACCAGGACCAGGCAAGCAGAGCTGCTGCTGGCAGTGTGGGGTGGATATGAGAGGCGTTTATATCCCGAGTCCAGAACTCCAAGATGTCTTAATTTAAGTGTATGTCAGTACTGACAGATACATGAAAATAATCTGACTGACTAAAGAGTCAAGAATCGTCAGAGCAGTAGGACAACATTCCAGCGTGGAAAGAAAAGGGATTTTAATGAAGCTGCTTCCTCCCCTCACGCATATATAATCCAGATAGGGGCTGAGAGCTGCACATTGCCAGTGGGCCCATTTATTTTTATATATACTTCTGACCTGAATGCTTCTAAATCTGAGAACCTTGAAAAAAATCCTGAGAGTAAGCTCACATTGCTTTGTGACAAACCATCTTAATTATCTTTAAACCACAGCATGCCGAAGAACGACTGGACCACATTTAGCAACCAAATTGAGGCCAGAGAAATAGTTCAATGGATGCTTTAAAGGGCTATGAGTTTATAGAGCTGCTTCCTGACTGGTTGTGGAAAAGCAGTAGCGATTTTATATTTATTTATATTTATTATAATTAATATGTGATGTCACAAACATATCGAGTCATGCAATAGTTTCTTCTTAACCTTCAGAAACACATAATAATAAGAGGTACTAACAGGGAATAAAACTGACTGGTCCCAGAACTGGTACGTACAGACCTGAAAGAGGATGCTCAGAGTATCAAAGACCTCACTGCTATCTAGTGGCTTCCTTATAGCTCTGATAATTGCTCGAAGGAGTTTTCTGGGACAAGTTTGAATGCGAATTCAGGTCATATAACTGAGAGAACATGGTTATGCCATAAAATTGGAAGAACGGAACATCCTGTTAATCGGTATGGGGTAGCACCTTGCCAATTATTGAAGAACTCACCTTATGGTTTTTAGAGAAGTATTTGGACTTGTTAGTTAATGTAGAGGCATCTCACAAGTGATAATATTTGCTTAAGCTCTCTACAGCAAAACCCAATTCCCATACACAGACGCAAACAAGGCATCTGTATGCTAAAGTCACATTCTCTCTCTCTCTCTCTGTGTTAGATAAGTCAGGCAGCAAATGCTCCTTCAGAATTGTGTGACCTTAGGAGACTGGAACATCCACAGTCTGGAGAGGAATAACCGGATTTACACGTACTGATGGGAAAGAGCCACTCAGCACCTGGTGATAGCACCACATTCAATCAAGGGAAATTAAATTCTAACAGGATTAAAGGAGTCAGCAGCTAATACATGGGAGCATGGTTTCCCCCAAGCCTAAATGCACACTGAAAGCCCATCTCCTACAGGCAAAGCCGCTAAGGACATAGCATAATGCATTAAGGAGAGAGGTAGTTAAAATATCTACAGAAAGCCTAGCATTTTGTTTTGCTGTGGCAATACAGATCTGCTTTTTAATCTCGTAAGATTTATTGCCACATTTTCTAACAGTGAATATAAAAACATTCATCAATATGTGTTGTGGAAACAACCTAAGCATGTGGAAATTATATCATGTTTGTGGTTTGACCGCACACAGTCACACATGCTAAAACAATAGAGAGAATGATAGCAGTCGTTCATTTCCTGATCTCTGTAATGGCTTTTTGGCATTTGCTACTGTGCATCAGAAACGCAACTGCCTCCGTCTGTCTTTCTGTGCTTCTGATTGCACAAGTCCTTTTATAATTCAAAGGAGATACCCACAGTTTATGAAAACCAGGAACCAACGCTTCCCTAACAGCAGTAAAAAGGACCTGTGTTATTCCCTGAATTGTTTCTATCCCTCAGTACCGTGTAATGTCACTTTCTTATAGTGTGCTTCCTGCCATAACAGCAATGTGAGACAAAGGACTCCAGTTTTCTGGGCTCTTTCATTCTCCTTTTTAAAATCGATCCTAGGCAATTTAAAGCTTCAGTTCAAAAAAAAAAAAAAAAAAAAAAAAGAAGCAAAGGTTGCTGAAGGGCCTAGGTGAAAGGGCGAGTCTGACCTTCGCAGGGACCCTGCCTGAGCTGAAACTCACCGTTCCCGGGGGAGGGTAGCCGCCTGACAGCCTCTCCAACAGGCTTATTGTTGTGCTCATTTCCAGCGGTTCTCAGCCAGGGAAGAAAATTGGTCTCTGTGGTAAATCGACTGAATTAATGGCTCCAATACCTCACCCCTTCCAGTATCTTTACCCTCTGCCTCACAGCGTTCTAGTGCCCACCCTTTCTGACTTTAAGCCCAATAGTGGGACTTATGTCATTCTCTGGGGTAATAGTGAGTGTAGCTTACAGAGTTAAAAAGAGTGACTATTAGGTTGCTTCCCTTGCTCTCACTCTGTGTAAAAAGGTCAGGGTATACCTGCTGAAACGATGGAAGATGTGGACTCTGGCCCAGTCAGGCGGGCAGGGAACATCCTAAACTAGCTGGGAGTCAGGGATAGCCACTCAGTGAAGAACCCAGCTAAGGCCCACTTCTTGTGCCACCTGCATGCCTTTGTTTGTTTTCGATAATCTCACTTTCTTCTATAGACCTAGATCTTCAGAAACAGAATGGGACCTGAACAGTCTTTCCACTGTGAACAAGCGCTTCCCTGTGTGCTTAGCACAGCCCTAGAATCTCTGTAGCTACATCTGGGCATGGTTCTTGCAAAATGACTAAGTGCAATAAAAAATGATGATTTCTTCAGTAGGTAGGTGTTCACTTTGCATCTTAGCTAAGTCCCCAGGATTGCTAAATGTTAAATGCTAGATGCAAGCTGGTAGAGATTTTTCTGTTCTGTGGAGATTTTTTTTTTTTTACTTGTGAAATGAGATGATCCAAGGAACAGTAAAATTTTAGAACTATTTTGGAACAAAATTTTCTAAAAGAATCAAGGTAAAGATAAATGAACTTTTACAGCTGCTGGTTTGCCTTTCTGGTCATAATCAATTGTATGACAGAATTCAATCTGTGATTTGTATGAGAACACCCTCTGTGCCTTTACTTATATAAAACTCAGTTAATGATTTCCACTTTGTGGAGAAGTGATAGAAGTTGAACCTAGGACCTCGTGTCTGACAAGTACATTCTCTACCAACAAGGCACACCCCAACACACAAAATTCTAGAATTATTAAGACAAGTAAATTTACATACTTCCGTAAGAGACCCACTGTTTTACTTAGGTTTCTAGGTTGATAATAAAACACGATGCCCAAAAACAACTTGGGAGGAGAGGGTTTATTTGGCTTCCACCTTCACAACACTGTTCATCATCAAAGGAAGTCAGGTGAGGAACTCAAGACGAGAACCTGAAGGCAAGAATTGAAGCAGAAGCCATGAGGAACACTGCTTATTCTTTTACTCCCTCTTGTCTCAGCTTGCTTTTTTATCCCACTCAGCTCCAAGCTCCCGGGTGGGACTGCTCTCCTGCCCACGGCTTGGGCTCCTCTATATTAATTATTAACCAAGAAAATACCACACGGATTTGCCTATAAGCAGACTGATGGAGTCTTCTCAGTAGAGCTTCTCTTCTCAGATAAGTCGAGCTCCTGTCAAGTTGACAAAACCATACAAAACCAAAACAACCAGGACACACACCAGAGGCTTCAAGGGTCACTATAGAATAATAAAAATACGTTTAAAAGGAAAAGCAATTCTAAATTTGTACCCACCTAATAATGTCATATTGTAATATATTTTGTAATAATGTAGTATTGTAGTAGTCTAATACCAATGTAATATTATAGTAATGTATATACTTTTAATTAATTAATTTATTTTTGATTTTTTCAAGACAGGGTTTCTCTGTAGCTTTGGAGCCTTGCCTGGAGCTTCTAGACTAGGCTGGCCTCAAACTCACAGAGATCCGCCTGCCTCTGCCTCCCGAGTGCTGGGATTAAAGATGTGCGTCACCACCACCTGGCAACATACTTTTAAAATAAAAAATAAAAGATAAACAAAAATGTTAGAAAATATTGTTTTTATAGGTTTGTAAAAGGAGGACTTTTAAATAAGTTCAAATGAGTTCTAGAATTAGATACATATGATTAAAATAAAATTTATAATTTCTAGATACCAATTAAATATTATTGGAATTCCAGGCTACAATATGGTTTTAAGCATTTGTCTGTGTTAATATGTTGTGTGTGTGTTATAGGATTTTGGCTTTCTTTTTCCACCAGGGTCTTCATTTAGCCAAGGCTAGTCTTGTGCTAGCATCCGTTATACAGGGCTGTTTACAGCTTTAACTAAAATATGAGAAAGAAAACTTCCCAGCTCTGTCTCCCTTAACACAGAAGTGTTATAGAGATGAAACAAATGACAGAAAATGCACACTTGGGTTTGGCTGAGATCCAAGTTACAGGAACTTGGACAGAGACTATTTCTCAAGGACCTGGGCAAAGATTTTTGGGTTGGACCATTTTTCACTCCCAGAATATTTCTTATGGGGATCTTAATTTCTAGGGGCCTTTTACTAATTGTACGAGGAATGTGAGCACTCATTACAGACTGGAAGCAACATTTGTAAGTCATGTCATATCCTACTCATTAGTGAAAGGGCAGTGCAATGAATTGTAATATATCCAAAAATAGGATATTAGATAGTAATAATAATGATGTATACTTTTGCAACAAATGAATGAATTAAAAATAATATTACTGAGTTTAAAGGTGTCTCAGAACCTATGTACACCATGATTCTATGTCAATAAACTCAGAAGTAATATATATTTTATTGAGGATTATTCAAATGCCAAACAAAAGGATTACATAAAAAGAATCAGAAAATAGTTAAAATAAAATTTCTAATAATGGTGTCTTTTAAGGATTAAGAGATGGAAAGAGAGGCAAGAGGGGAGCAAGAAGGAAGGATAAAAGCAAGGAAGGAGAAAGAGACTAAAGAACACTTAACAAACACTAAGTTTTGATGTGATAAATGGTACTTGGATCTCATCTTTCTGCCTTACCCACTTCCCTAAAGTGAACAGGGACAATTCAAGTCAGATTAGAAGAGTTCTTGGCATTTGCTATTCAGAATGTATTTTCCATCTTGAATTTGCTGTGTGCGAAGCCAGGAGCAATTACTTTTGAAGTGGCTACACTGTCACCCGCCTTTCAAGGTGTGATTGTCCTGCATTTTATCATAACTTCTTGAGCCAGCTGGAGGTTCACATGCCAAGCATTATGGAATAAATGAGAATTGAAAAGCTCTGCAACCGTAAAGCGAGGAAATGCAAAATTGAATACTGACAAAAGGGCTATCAAGGGGCACTCTCTTCAAGAGAAAAGCACAGTGCCTTTGCGCAGACTCATTTGAATATGTCTTTGCTTATTGCAAATCACCAGCAGTCAATCTACTGTCTTTATAAGATGTCTTTTACTTTACCAAATAAGGTTATTTCTACACAGAAACTATGGATTAACAATTTTTTCAAGGAACACTTTTTTATAGCAGCCTTGATGTCTATTCATTTATCCAAGCTTGATTAAAAAGCCTTACATTGGATCAGTTATATCCCTGGGAAAAACCATCTCAGTCCCCTGGCTTCTGTGCAAGACAGACTTTAAGACTGTAGGTACTTCAATGTCAACACAGAAAGACCAATTCACTTGTTCATGGAAGATTTAAATGGTGTGGAGGATTTGTTTAGGGGTCTTATGTCCTCTTATTCAACTTTTCTCATGGCATGAATGCTTGGTTAAGATTCTAAAAGTGATCTTAGCTTCATTTGAGGATGCAGAATTCCCAGTGGGTCCCCGACTGAAAACTGACTTCATCAGGTCAGCCATTTTTCATGAGCATTTGGCAGCTTCCAGGAAATTATGATTCTGTTCCCTTGTCAGCTTTAGTTGGGGTGCAATGTTCACAAGTAAATACATTCAAAGCAATTGTTAAGTTATACATTGTACAGGCTGTTCTGAAAATTAAGTTGCCTACATTATATACATACATGCATGCATTCATACATACATACATGCATACATACATACATGGACACATATGATAGTAGTCCATTTCCCTTGTTGCCAATCTATTTATAATATATAAATTCCCTTTAACTTAGGAAAATAAATCAAGGCCATTGGTATAATGACAAAGATCCAACTGTATTCTACTAGCTTAGTCACTTATTATCTAGGTCAGGAACCAAGGGCACACAAGTCTCAGTGGGCCTAAAATTTATAATTAAGTATCAAAAAATCAAAGTTCAGTTTGTCTGCCTTCCTTAGGGTTTCCAGTAGTGTGTGTGGCCTTTATTTTGATTCCATTTTGAAAAGTTCTTCGTAAAAGGTATCCCAGCTTAAAGCTCAACAAAAAAGGAAATGAAATGCAGACAGAGCATGGAAAGAACTTCTTTAAATTTCTTCATGTCCTGAAAAAAATAAATCTGAAAGTATATACAATATATATTAGCATCTGTAATTTTAAAATGTTCTCCAAAGGACACTGCTTATGAAAAAAGGAATAGTGGAGAAAACAGAGACCAAGTTGGTCCAGGTCAAATAAGAAACAAATGTCAAGAAAGGAATAAAGATAATAATTATGGTGGTGGTATTCTCACAGACATAAAATTTACTGAGAATAAGCTATGAAAAGCTACAGATATACTAGACATAGTACACATCTCACTTAGGTACAAATCATGAAGGAAGGAAAGAAGGAAGGAAGGAAGGAAGGAAGGAAGGAAGGAAAGAAGGAAGGAATAAAAAATAAAGGAAGGAAGGAAAAATAGGAAGGAAAGAAAGAAGGGGTGGTAAAAGCATACTAGATCATGCTATAGCACAAGAAAGTTTTTAAAAGAGTGTGGGGGTAGTTTTTAATCAAGGCCCATCATTAGAGAAAGCTCAAATCTCTGATTGAATCTATGTTTCCATGACCTACAATGTGGTCAGTTGTTGGTTGAGAGAAGCCTGTGGGAGGTGTAGCATTAGCATAAGCATAAACTCATTGTTGGACTGTAGACCTCAGTGAATAGATTCCTGGAGTTTCAACTTCATGTTGTGAATGTCTTCACAGGCTATGAAAAAGTCAGACAAATTAAATAGTATTTAAAGATGTTTTCTCAAATAGCTAGATCAAGTAAATCATTATATACTATGCAGTTCCAAGATTCCAATTGCTCACAGGTCCAACCATTTCTTTCTTGATTATGAGATTGCAGGTCTCATGGGTAGGCATAAGTTTATGTTAGCTCAATGTACCAGTCATTTTAAGATCCTGGCTAAAAAGAGGATCATCAGCTTCTGGTAGGTGAGAAAATGGTAAAGAACAAACCAAACCTTGCAAATGCTCTGCTCATATCACATGTAGTGATGCTCCATGGCCAAAATGAGTCAGAGTCAAGCTCAAAGTGAGTGAGGTTAGAGGTGTAGTCTTGTTGTGTTAGAAAGCTTTGCAATTCTAACCATAAAGAGAAATGGTATACACTCCTACTATGATGAAACAATTGAAGAATTGTCATTGCCTTTTATTGCAAATGAATGTTGCTGCCCTCCTGAGAAAACACTGTCATTATAAGATATAGCAGCAAGAATACTCGATGTGTCTTATCCACAAGCACTTCCTCAGTCACCTCTTTATCTTCCTCTCTTCTAGATGAGACAATTAGACATCAGAAAAATATAGATATACACATCACTTATAGTGTCAAATGCTTCAATCACAGATGGAAACAGTAGCAAAAAGCTTCTAAGTTTCATCTTTTTATTTTGTCTATTATGAATATAAGAGGAAGACTGAAATACCTTTGGAAATATCATAACCTAAACAGATAAAGGAGAATGATTTTGGGGAATAGAAAAAAATATATAGAATCCTGAAATAAAAATAACTTTTAACAGCTAAGAGTCACTCATTGCTTAGAAGTATAAAGTCTGTGAATTTAGCCACTTTTAAACTGGCATATTCCAATATAGGACTTTTAATGAAGATGGAATGCATAATGGCAAAAGTAAAAAAAAAACGAAAAGGTTATTATCAGAGGTATCTTACTCAAAACTAGTCTACCCACTAGTAAGGCAAAAAAAAAAAAATAACCCTTCATCATATAGCTAGCAGCACTTGGGCTATGTGTGGCTTATTGGTATAGTATTCACATGGCATGTGTAAAATGCTGGGGTGGATTCAATCTTCCTCACTACAAGAGAATAAACAGAACTCAGCTTTGGAGAAAAGAGAAGTGGGGGCACTGTCATGCATCAGCTGGGAATGGTACTTGGCACTGATAATCTGAGTTTGGTCTTCTGAACCCAAAAGTTTGAAGGAGAGAACCATCTCCAGGAAATTTTTCTTTGGCCTCCACATGTATGAAATGACACATGTGTGCACACACACTCATGCATACACTTATGTGTAAACATACACTTGTATGATATTTGTTTGTGTTCTGACAAAGCTTGCCTGAAGATCAGTGAAGCAAAGCAGTCAACCACCAGAAACTTCTTATCTCTACTAAATCTTAGAAACAAATGGGAACTTCTGACTCTATGAATCTTCACACTTAATAGGGACTGAGATCTTGTCTCTATAAATCCTCAAACTGAATGTGGAAAATCCTGTCTCCACCTGCCTGTATTCAAGTCTCCACTTCCCATATGTTGGATCAAAGACTTGAGTCTCCCATGTTCTGGGATCAAAGGCATGAGATCCCAAGTACTGAAATCAGAGGTGTGAGCCACCACAGACTGGTTCCATTTCCCCTTAAGAATGGTTCAATCTTTTGTAGCCCAGAGTGGCCTTGAATGCCTGACCTTTCTTCTTCTTCCCAAGTGCTGGGATTAAAGGTGTATGCCACCCCTGCTTGGCCTTCATGGTTAACTAGTGAGTAGCTCTGCCCTCTCATCTCCAGGCAAGCTTTATTTGTTAGAACACAAACAAATTAGCACACGACGTACACTAGTGTATATACACAGAGAGGAACACTAAATGAAGAAATAAATGTTAATTAAAAGTATATTAGTAGCACTAAGTCCTTGGGCCTTTATAAAAGTTAGAGGTAGTTTAAAAATCTGCCTCATAATTTGTAAGCAAATAGAGAATACTTCAAAATGATCATTAACAAATGAACTCAAAGGAATAAACAAAAACATGAACATCAAGAGAAAGATAAAAGTAAAGCTATTCCCTTACCCTTCCCAACAAAAATAATAATACAAAAATCAAAGAAATAGTAGAATATCACAGGAAGACAAAGAATAACTTAAAGTGGAGTTTTCGGTTAAGAAGCAAGAGAAAGCTTTATAGTAGATACTACTATTGCTATGGAATAATTGACCAAAGATGAAATAACAAGGAAACAATCAAAATAAAGTACAACTAAAGAGAGTATTGATAGAAAATTAACCTGCATTTCAGACTGTTTCATAATACATAGTCATAGTTTTCAATGGATGAAAACATGCTATGATAATTAGAACCAAACTATGTCAATGAAACAGAAAAGAAAGAGTGACCAATATAATTTATATTAAAAGTTAATTTGTAGATAAAAATATTTGCAGTTATATTAGTCAATGGGATTAATGCTAAAAGTAAAAAAAGTTTAAATTTCTATATACCAGATTTCAAAATATATTTAAAGTACTAAATGAAATAGTTACAGTTCAGTTATTATGTTTGCTAAGTTTAGTTTTTTACATGTTTTGATTGTAGGGCATATGATGTCTGTAGATACATACATATTTGTATATATATTTATCACAAAAATGATTGCCCAAATCATGAATCCTATTAGAACACAAATCAGCTTTTCATTTAAACTGGAAACAAAAGAAGTACAATTGCTGTCATCACAATTATTTATAATTGTTTCAAATTATAAAATGGAAATCTGAAGGAAATTATTATTATTTGCAAATTGCGTGATTATACTGTCTAGAAATCTTCAGCATAGCAACACTTGGAGTTAGTAAGAGAATTCATTAGTGCAGCGAATCAAAAGATAATCAAATGTAGTTTTTATGTAATAATACTTTAGAAGCTATAATAGAAAAAATGATTGCATTCACATTAATTATACATATTAGTATTTCATGAATATAAAACAATAAAGAACAACTATAACAACAGTTTAATAAACTTTGTATAAAATTGCAAACTCTACTTAGAAAGACGACTTAGGTCAATGGATTATATTTCACGTGGCTTGGTAGTAATATACTGGAAAAGTCAATTTTTAAAAATTTAACAAAAACATCCAGATAACATAAAGAAATCCTAATGTCAAAATTTTTCTTTTTAAGAATTAATAACACATATTTTAATATTTATCTGAGAAAATACATATGTAAATATACCTAGAAAGATAAAAGACAAGAAAGGAACATTAAAGCTTTGGTTTACCAAATACTAAATATACTGAATAAGAGTTCAGATAATGACACAGTAAATAGGAAATTTCAGTGTCTAGTTTTCCACTGAAACAATCAGTGAGCTGATTTTTATTTTACTATTCTATTGCTATGATAAAACATCATGGCCATGGCAATTTATAGAAGAGTTTATCTGGACTTAATCCAGAGGAATAAAAGTCCATCATGGCAGCAGGTTAGTGACAGGAACAGCTGAGAGATCATACCTTGACTCACAAGCAGAAAGCAGAGAGTGACTGGAAATGCAATGAAGCTTTCTAATCTCAAACAAAGTCATACCCCAGTGGCATGCTTCCTTCAGCAAAACCATACCATTGTAAATGTACGCAAACAGCATCACAGACTGGGGACCAAATAGTCAAACCCATGAGTCTGTGAGGGATATTCTTACTCAGACCATCTTGATCAGTTCGACGCTTGGTGAAAACAGAAGAAATCACAGAAACATATAAACTCTTCACAACAAGAAAAGACAAAGTAGGCTTCATAAAAATTAAAATGAGTATTTATTAAATACATTATGAAGAAAGAAAAAAAGAAAATCATAAAACATCATATTTTAAATGTGATTTAGTTTAGTAGTCAAACTGAAAAATTCTTACAAATTAATAACCAAAAGATGAACAATACAATTAAAAATGAAAACTATGGGATATCTTTTTTCTACTTAAAAATTAAGCATTGGTATAAGGTATATATGTCTCTAAAATAGCATTATAAATGGTCCATCAAAATATGCTTCAGTTAACTTGTCATTAAAGAAGTAAAAATAAAAAGTACATGGTTGGAGAGATGGTTCAACACTTTATAGCACATGTTATTCTTGCTGAGGATGCAAGTTCAGTTCTCAGAACACATGTTACCTTTCAAAGCCATTTGGAACTCCAGATCCATGGTACTTTATGCCTCATCTGACCTCCACTGACTCCTGCGTTTTTATGGTGTATATATGTACCCTAAGGCACACACACGGATCCATTAAATAAATAAATAAAAGAATACAAAAATGAAAACTATGATGGTGAATCCTTATATATCCATTAGAATACTAATAACAACAATAATAAATAAAAGTAGCAATTGTATTCAGGACTATGGTAATGTATAGATGGTGATACATTATTGGAGGGAATGCATAATGATACAGCTGCTATGAAGAGTTTGATGTGTTGATTTACAGATGATAACTGATAGGTGACAATCAGCTTCTAGTTTGTATTTCCATTAGAAACAAAAGACACGTATGTTACTTGAAGTTCCGTATTCCATTATAAAAGTGTCTACAGGCACTTTTAAAATAAATGCTCAAGGGCTTAATATTAATTACAAACTTTTTGGCCTATTAGCTCAAATTTATTATCAACTAGCTCTTACAACTTAAATTAACCCATTTCTATTAGTCTATATCTTACCATGAGGGTCATGGCTTGTTATGTCACATCTTGTTTCCCTAGCCAATGCCGGCATCCCCTAGGCTCTGCCTCCTTTTTCCCGGTATCTTTGATTGGATTTCTCACCTGGCTCTATTCTACCTGGTAATTGGCTAAACCAGTTTCCTTATTAACAAAAAGTAATAAAACATATTCACAGGACACAGAAGTGATGTGGAATATCCTTCCCTGTATGTGTTACTTTTATTGGATACTGAATAAAGCTGTTTCTGCAAATGGCTTAGCAGAGTAAAGCCAGGTGGGGAATCCAAACAATAAAGAGAGAGTAGGCATATAGCTGCTGAAGGAGAAAGATGCCAGAAAACCTTACCAGTAGGCCATAGCCTCATGGTGATATATATATATATAATTATATATATATTTATATATATTTATATATATAATATATATTATATATATTAATATATATAATATATTAATAGAAATGGGTGCATTTAAGAGTTAAGAGCTAGCTAGGAAAATGCCTGAACTATTGGCCAAGCAGAGCTGTAATTAATATGGTTTCTGTATGATTACTTGGGTCTGTACAGCTGGGAAATGAATAAGCAGTCTCCATTTACAAAATGGGATCCAACATGGGGCATGGATCCACGTAAGTTGTAAACAGCATTTTTTTTTTAAAGAGGGATTCTAGACACAAAAAAACGGGAGTCAAGTGCAGCTTTTTGGTAGCCGCATTTTTTTTCAGCTAAACTCTGTTTGCTGGCAGTGAGGAGAAGTACGGCTCCTTTAAGAAAAGGTTTCCTGACTCGGCATTTGTTGCAAAATGGCTCAGTTTCATTGAGAGACAGTTTCCTGGTTTGTATTGGCAGCAGAAATAGCTCTGGTTCTTTCAGGCATGATACCTGTTTATTGTATGTAATTTTACTATGTTAAGTTCAAAACTTTTCTTTTTATTTAGAAAGAAAGGGGGAGATGATATGGGATGTCCTTCTGTATATGTGTTACTTTTATTGAAAAATGGATAATGTTGTTTCTGCCAATGGCTTAGCAGAGTAAATACAGGAGGGAAATGTGAACAGAGGTATATAGAGTGAGTAGACAGAGTCAAGAAAATGCCATGTAGCTGTCAAAGGAGAACGACACTGAAAAATCTTACCAGTAGGCCACAGCCTCATGATGATACATAGTTTAGTAGAAATTGGTTAAGATATAACAGCTAGCTAGGAAAATGCCTAAACTATTGGCCAAACCGTGTTGTGATTAATATATTTTCCATGTGATTATTCAGGTCTGGGCAGGTGGGAAAGAAATGAACAGTCTCCCTTTACAAAAAAGGGCATTCCACATTACATATACTCATAGAAACATGTACATGAGTTTAAATGTGTGGTGCTATATCATTCATAGCCAAAACATAAACTGCTCATATGTCTTTCAATGGATGAACAAAATTTGTGATTAACATGTGTAAGATCTGGTGTTTATTTATTTAAAAAAATTAATGAAATCTTAATAATTGCAGCAACTCCGATGAGCTTCAAAAGCATTACACCAAATCCAAATTTTGATTCAGACATAAGAGGTCAAATATTACCTGTTTCCTATTTAACAACATATGCAAATATATTTATATAAAATAGATTATATGAGCATCAGAATCTAAGTGCCTGGGCTGGATTAGGAGACTAAGACATCTGGATTTCAAACAGGATTATAAATTCCCTGTTAAAAATATCAACAGCATGCTCTGGTTTTATGTTTTTCCAAGTTAGGAATGGATTAAGAGTAAGATTGCATAGACTCTCTGACATGAATTGAGTAAACACCAAAATTGGTTTGCAGAAACCTTGTTCTCATTTTTATGATAACCAACTATATTGCTGGCTGAAAATATACCATCAAACTGATGATTTTCTACATTTCTAACAAACCAGTAAAATTAGCGTGCATTTATAATGGACACAAAATGTAGGGGCTTGGATGATAGTAGACAATGAACCAAAAGTACAACAGAGCTTAAAACATAGGAGTCATGTTTACCTCTTTGCATTAATGAGCTTTGCCTACCTGTTTTTCTCACTTCCAGATTTCTCTTGAAATCATCACCCAATAAATTCTTAGAACATAAATCTTTATTCAGCCTCTGCTGTTTGTAATGCTCATTCAACACCCTACAACACAGAGATCCATGAAACCTTTGTATTTCCCTATACTACAATTAGATATAACAAATGAGTTCATATGATCTCAGAGGTTAAATGTCTTTATTTCTTCTGTGGTGTGTCTGATAAGTGATGGCGATGAAGTCAAAATGAAAAATATCTGAGTGTTAAACTCAAGCTTTATTCTGCTGTAGGCTAAAGATCCTCACATATTTGTTTCAATTAAAACTAACTGCAACTTGCCTAGAAAACAATCTAGATGTAAACTAGCATTATAGCACATGTGTTGTCCAAGTCATCAGTATGAGAAATGTATGATCCTTTCCAGTTGCAAGGCAGTGGTGATTCTATAAGTAGTTCAGTGCTGCTTAAACTACTATTCTCCTCCTGTCTTTCTTCCAAAATAAACATGCCCAGGCACCCACAATATCCATATAAATAAAACATGATCATGAAAATTTCTTATTATAAGTCATAAAAGAACTTTTCCATATTTAATCCTAGATCACTAGTAAAGAGTTTGGTTTGCCTTCCTCTCTTATGACCAGATTTAATAAAGTTGAATGACTTAAACAGACTATCAAAAATGAAAAGTGTCATGCTTTACCTCCCTGTGATAGCTGTGAGCTATAATGATGGCTCACTTGACCAAATCTGCCCATTAATGCCATAGTGGCAAGAATGTCATGGTGGATAACTAATGCTTGTCTTGACTGGATTTAAGGCCTGTTGACCTATCCTTACCCAGCCCATTCTCTTACTTTTTCCATCCAAATTCCATAAATCACCATGCCTTCCTTTTGAGTATATCTTACTTATAAAATCAGCCAAAGGTCTTAAGAGTAGAAATGTATGGTCAAACCATGCCTGCTCACCCCTCATGGTCACTGCAAAAGCTGTTCTCTCAGACTAAATTATTTACCTTCAGGGACCAATTTTTCACTTCCTTCAAGCCTTTGTTCAAATTTAAGTGCACAGTGAAGTCTACTCTTTCCCCTTGTAATTCTTCTCATCACCTCACTCTGATAGTTTATTCTTCTTCCTCATGCTTTATCATGTGATGTATTATTTGTCATTTATCACTTTCTAAAACTCTGTACAGGTCGCTTTGTTTATTCTCGGTAGTCATTTTTTTCTAGTGCAATGCTATTTAAACTCTTTAAAAGCTTCTTTGTTTATTTTTCTCTCTACAGCTGTTAGTGTGGACTCTACTCTCCTATGGCTCTCCAACTTCAATGCTAAGGCATTCATTCCATCTCTAACTATAGGTACTGACTGAGGCTAACAATTGAGGAAACATTTAGACTCACACTCTTCTGATGCGGGTCTTCACATTGTCCAATGGAACTTTTTCTAAGAACAGACCATGCTCAAATCCTAGAAGTATAAAGACTCAACTTTGGTAAATTGATGAGGGAAAACTTTGAAAAATTTTGGTCTTAGGGTTTTTTTTCCTACTATGATAAAATATGATTAAAGAAACTTGGGAAGGTGAGGGTTTATTTTATCTTATACTTTCAAGTAACTGTAAACAGAGACTGCTTATTCATTTCCTGAATGCTCAAACCCAAATAATCACACAGAAAGTATATTAATTACAAAATTTTGGTCAATAGCTTAAGCATATTTCTAGCTAGTTCTTACATCTTAAATTAACCAATTTCTATTAATCTGTGTATCTCCACAAGGCTGTGGCTTACTGGGTAAAGTTCTGGCATCTTTCTCCTTTGGCAGCTATATGGCATGTCCTTGACTCCACCTTCTTTCTTTCTATAGCTCTGATTGGATTTCCCATCTGGCTGTATTCTGCCCTGCCATAGACTGACACAGCTTCTTTATTAACCAATGGTATAAAACATAATCTTAGCTTACAGGTTTTAAGTGGATTTTAGTCAACCATGATGGCACCATGTTTTTGGGGGAGGGCTGCTTGTTTTGTTCCCTGCTGCTCAGCCATGAAATAATCACATAGAAACCATATTATTTAAATTGTTGCTTGGCCCATTAGCTTTAGCTTCTTATTGGCTAACTCGTACGTCTTAATTTAACCCATATCTAGTAATCTGTGTATCACAATGTAGCTATGGCTTACCAAATAAATTTCTGTCTGGCTCCAGTGGGACTACATGGCTTCTTTTAACTTCTCCTTCTTCCTCTCAGCATTCAGTTTAGTTTTCCCTGTCTCCCTAAGGTCTTCCCTATTAACAGGCCAGGGAAGTTTTTTTTTTTATTAATTAATGGCAATCACAGCATACAGAGGGGAATCCCACATCAGTAACGGATGAAGGGTTAGGGGAGGGACTGGGAGGAGAGGAGGGAGGTGAAACTATGACCTGGATCTAAAATAAGTAAATGAATGAATAGATGTTTTTAAAATTAAATATTTTAGAATAAAAAGGGGACTGTGCAGCATTCAGCCATACATTGTACAACTAAATCATACTTTCTTCTCACTGAGGAAGATGAGCAGAAAGACTATGAGAACAAGAAATAGCAGACATTTGTAATGAAACAGTGATTACTGAACAAGACGGAACTGTTGCATACATGAAATCATAACCACTGTGTTGTATGCACAAGACCACCAAAAGATCAAACAACCCTAACATGTTGGGACACAGAATATATGGGGAGAGGCTCGTGAATCCCCTTTCTTGGATGGGGAGCTATTGGTACTTGCTAACTTCAATGATGCAGTTCCTGAGAGGCTAACCTAGTTCCAGTAGATGATCCTACATTCACAAACATACAAGTAACATAGGAAATTGGAAGGGACAAAGGTAGAAATAATGGGGTGAAATTAGAGGTGGAAAATGGGAGTTGATTTGATCAAAATATGTGATATTCATGTATGAGATTCTCAAACATTAAAATATATTTAAGTAAAAATAAAGACAATATAAATATATGTTGATTTTCTCTTTGTGGCTTGGGGTAGAGTAGGGTATAATAAGAGAAATGATATTCATTGTATATAGTAGTAACTGATATAGCTACAATAAGCAAACTTTTGAGTAGACATTATTTTACTCAACCAGTATTACATCAATTGGCATCATAGGCACCACCTCGGAGCTTGTTAAAATGGAAGAATCTGAAGTCTCAACCACGAAATCAAGATTATAATAATGTTTTAATACATTTATTGCCTTTCCTCTTTTCATTGTGTCACTAGATTTTAAAAATATTTTCTCTTTCCAGACATGGTTTTAGGTGTAGTATGTCTGGTTACATTCCATCAGTCAAAGCAGGCTAGTGACAAAATCAGTCATTATTGCCTGGAGAGACTGTTTATAGGGCTAAACAGAATGAGTGCACTGTTGCTGAGCTGTTTACCAAATAGTACAGAGATTATTAAAGAATTATGGCCGTTTTATTTAGGCAATTACTGGGAAGAACCAAAGACTGGAGCAATGTGTGTTAAAGGTCTTTGGAATGGTTTCCTTCAGCATGTAACTGAGTTTTAGAGAGCCATCTTGGATGCAACACCCTCTCTTGGTGGAATTCAGGAAAGTAAGTACAGTTGCATATCTTCCAACGATGCTTTAGTGTTCTAAATGAAAAGGTACTTAGGACTACTGCCTGTCAGCCCTTACATTAACCTAACTATTATTCTCAGAGGAGATTAGAGGTTGTTGATAACTACATGAATGACTTTGCACTAAATCCCTTGGATTCTTGGCTGTCTTTTCTTTCTATGAGGTATGTTAACTTTATGAATCTGTATTAGAATCTTACCTTTGCTCACCTCTGTATGAACTAGAAACAGACTATTGCAGTGTGATGGAGCCTACCCCAGACTCATCACTGTGCTTCAAGAGGTGGCCACTGGCCTAGCTTTGTTTAATCAGTTATTCCTATTTCTGTTCCTTAGGTTAGTATGATTCACACTTTGCTTCTTTCATTAACACTGTATTTGTGGAGTCTGCTCACATTTATGTGTATGTAAGTTTATTACTCATTCCCTTGCTTTGTTATGTAATCCACATGGATGTGAACAATTTGGGAGATTCCAATCCTTTAAATATATGAAACAATTCTTGTAGGATCATTCTACACTATCCATTTTGTTAGATTCATGTATGAATTTCTTTTTTAAATAAATTAATACTTTTATTTTATATATACATACTGTATTTTTGACATTCCATACCTTCCCCTCTACAGCTCCTGGCTTCATCCCCTTCCACACCTCTTGGCCCCATTTCAAATTTGTGATCTTATTTAAAATTATTTTATGTATCCACATATATATGTACATTCATATATAATAGAATAAATATATAAATACAGCTTGCTGAATGCATTTAGTGTTGCTTGCATGTGTATAATTTTAGGGCTGACCACTTAGTATTGAATAACTAATGAGAGATCTCGTGCCTGGGGAAAATTAATTTTCCCTCTCTTAACAGTTGTTAATTGCCTGTAGCTCTGCATATCCTTGTACCCACAGATAAGTGTAGCTCTCACTTCTCATCAAAGATTCATGCACACATTTCTTAGGAGTATATAGCTGTGAGGACTTGCTGGGCCATAGGATTCATATATATTCAACTCAATATTCTCAGTGTCTAATTTGAAGAGGTGAATTTTAAATTCAGTCTAAAGGTAATGCTCATAGGTATGTGCTGCTACTTTTTACTTATAACCTTGTAATATTCTACTTAAAACCTAATAAGCCCATTTCTTCAGAAGCCTAAGCAATTTTTGTCGAAATTAGTCAGTTTTAAAAATTGCACTGGCTCCTAATTACCCCAGGGTGATATTCAGTGTCTTTATTATACTATGGTAAGAAATAGACATTCTTGCTTTCTGCACTGACATGCACAGTGAAAGTGTCCTAGCACCTCATTGATCAATATTCCCACATAAATAGATAATGAATCTGGGAAATTTCTATTCTTTTATTGTCCTGGTGGTTGGACAGAAAAAGAAATGTATTGTTCTAGACCTAATCTAGGGGATGTATGTTCTTTCTGGACAAGAGATGGCATTGATTTTTTTAATCATCCTTGCATATGGGGCACTATGTGGGAAGTAGAACATGATTTGAGAGATAAAAGATACTTTGTGGAGAGCAGGGAGGGAGAGTAAACCTGTAAAATGTAATAAATTCTTTCTTCCACTAATTAGCCTTTGGTCACAGTGTTTATCACAGTAACAGAAAAGAAACAAGAACAATCGTGAAGTCACACTTACCATATGATTAAAGTAATGAGGATGAGGGTGAGGATGATGATGGTGGTGGTAACTGGGATGATGACGATGTTGGTGGTAACAATATGGATAAAAGCAATTAAGTACCACCCATTGTGAGGGTTTGAAAATACTTTGCATGATGAGTGATAGCCACTCATCAGTTACCACCAACAGGTTTGAGAGCCTCTAGAGTATCTGAACAATGTCAAAGCTGTGGCCTCCTCCAGAGTAACTGAAAAATATCAAGCCTTATGGCCTCCTCTAGAGTAGCTGAACAATGTCAAGCTTGTGGCCTCATTCTAGAGTAGCCAGCAATGTCCAGCCTTTGGCCTTCATCTCAAAGCCATGTGTACTAGGTGGAAGAGACCCATGACAGTAAAAGATAACACACACTGGAGAAACTTCAGCTGAGTACACTACTTAGTAGCAGCTTGAGATTTTCTGCTCTTTTTTTTGCCATATGTCTTTGTCTTTTGCTGAACGGTGAACAACTTCCTTTATAAGGTTTCTAATTGGTAGAGCACTGTGGCAAATATGCAGGACATGCAATATGAATAAATTAAAGATTAAAATTAAGATGCTAAGTGATCCATGAGAATGCAAGAAAGTGAATATTTTACCTTAAAAATTAAATCAATACAAAGAAGCTAATTTAGTATTGAAATAGCCAATGAAACAACTATATAATAAAATATATACTTAAGATATGTTTAAATATTTAGTGATGCCTTTTAATATAGGTAATTAGTCATTGTAATGGAAAAGGGACTTCTAAGTGTCATAAGCGGGGTATCATAAGTAAGCAAGGACATAGTCCAGTGGAAAAATTGAAAAAGCTTTAAGAATATTTACAAACTTGGCAGGACTAAAGGGAACCAACAGAATTTTAGAGCCCTTGGGAGAACAAATGGTGAGAGATTCTTCACGGTCCTAGCAGTTGTTCAGGAAGAAAACAGCACAGAGCAGATTACGACTATGGAGAGATAGTCTCAATTGACTCTTATAGCCTGGCATGAGCCTCCCAAACACACTGTGTCCCTCCAATCTCCCGATATACATTTTCCATCAGGTGAGCCCACTTGGAAGACAGAAATCAAGGGGCGTGTTGGTGCAGTACTTAAAAGAGGGTACCTTTGCACTCCAGTGTGAAGAATGTATAGAGAGCCAGCATGTATAAAGTTATATTTCTCAAGAAAAAAAAACCTCTTATTTTAGATTAATTTAGTAAAAAAAAAAAAGCATGCTTTCTTTCTACTTTACTGTTATTATTTAATGTTCATTAAACACTTGTGACTCATTAAGCATTCATTAACTGGGATCTAAATTTATAAGCCCCTTTACCAGGAGATTTTTTTTCCTCCTCAGCTGTCTGTCTTTATCTTACTGAAAGATTTTTTTTTAAACTAAATGTTACACGGTTATGTAAAATCTTTGAAAAAAATATCAACAATCAGCTTCAAAAGGTGAATACAAACTTTCAAAAGCATCTATAATTATATTAGAATTTTACAGAGAAGACATTATCTTCTAGCTCCAAACCTATATTTATGTGGTAAAATACCTGGTTCTTACCCACCCTGTCTCTTCTGCTATTGATTTAGGGATTCATGTAACTATTTATTCTCCCGCTCTATAGAAAAGATTGCTTACCATAGCAACCCCTGCATTAGCATTCAGCTTCCTGGTTAGAGAACACCTTCCTACAGAAAGGTGCATCAATATGCAAAGTGAACTCAAATTTATAAATAACATTTTAAGGAGGAGAATGCTATTATATTAAAACTCATAATAAACAGGACAACCTAAGCTGGAGACTAGCAATTGTCTAAGACTCCTTTGCAGATATTTAATCTGTATATATTCTTTTTAAATTCTGCCATTCTTCCTATTGCACTTTTAAGCCAAGATAGGTAGGAAACGATGGAATACTATGTATGCATAACATACACTCAGCATAGGAACTCTTTTTTCCACAGGGGGTCTCAACTTAGATCAGCTTCGCTATAGAATTATCTTTTTTTCTACTACAAGCTAAAGCAAAGTCCTTGTCTTGCCACTCAAATTCTCAAAGTGAAAATATTAAGTTTAGTTTCTCAAGTGTATCTCCCTGATGTCAGACAAGCATCTGAAACGTTTTTAATATCACTTACTAAGAAACAAGGTAGTGTTTTAATTAGGGAAGAGGAAAGAAATGGAATTGTGTTAAAAAATGGTAGTCTAAGCTTCTGTGACTGAGCTCAGAGATAGGGACTAGGGCATTGTTACTTCTGTTCCAAAGATCAGATCACTTCATCTCTTTCTGAGAATTCCATTTGTTAAAGGAAGCTTGTTTGAAAGAACAGAAGATCACCACCAACCAATGAAGATAATAACTTAAAGAATTAATGACTTGCACATACATCCTGTTTCTGCTCTTGAGAAACTTAGCTCAAAGAAGACAATGGCTAAACAGAATAGCAAAAGGAAACATGCAGATGCATGTGACTATAGGGAGACTTAAAGGATACAGAAGTGTGATGGAGGAAGGTCATTGGCTAATAAAGGCACTGCCCTGGCCCATTTTATTGGTTAGAGGATAGGTGGGAGGAGTAAACAGAACAGGACGCTGGGAGGAAGAGGAAGTGAGCTCAGTCTCTACAGCTTTCCTCTCAGGAGCAGACGCCTGAGAGAGACGCCATGCCCCGCTCCTGGCATGAAGCTCCGACCCAGGATGGACTAGGCTAGAATCTTCCCGGTAAGACCGGTTCTCACGGATTATTAGAGATGGGTTGATCGGGATGTGAGAATTAGCCAGTAAGGGCTAGGGCTAAAGGGCCAAGCAGTGATTAAATGAATACAGTTTGTGTGTTGTTATTTCGGGGCATAAGCTAGCCGAACAGGCGGCCGGGGTGCTGGGAACGCAGCCCCGCCGCCCCTATTACTTCAGAAGTGAAGTGAATGATGTACCCTGGGAAATGTATCAGGGAAGAGAAGACTAAAGAAGAATGATATTATCGTTGTGTGCCAGGAAACACTCTTTCTTCTATGTATTTTGTGTCCAGGACCCTATGAGGTAGGTCAGAGACTTTAGAAATGAGTATCATGCCTCACAAAATCATGAACCATCATGCCAGACCACTCATACATTTTTATACTGGACAGGCCTTCCCATGAAAATGTTATGGTCTGTGCCTTCAAATTAAATAACCCCTTCATCAAATGATGATGTCTTCATCCAAACAGTCTTCATCAGAAATGAGAATGTGGATGCTTGGCCATGATACCATAAACTTTCATGAAGACTTATTCAGAAATTTAGGGTATGACCTTCTGAAGTGACCTCAGCATGGAGGAGAAGAATGTATGAGATAATTAAAGTTTCATTCAGTATGGATAAAGTGGAATAAAGAATCAGCTCACAAATCTATTTAATTGGGCCTTTTACTGATCGACCTGTGAACAATTAGAATAATGACACCATTATTTTCAGTTGTTATCATTGTCGTTAAGTTCTTGCCAATTTCTTTAATCCAGTGGTGCTCAAATGTTAGTATTTCTTGGAGAGATGACAATCTGGAGACTTTCAGGAGTTCCACCCTAGATTTGGTCTAGAGTTAGTATCTATGAATTTGTATTTCTCAGCATCCCCCAAGAATTGCCATTCTATTTGTGAGGGTTACAGTTTGAATAACACTGAGACTCCTCAGATGGCCCAAAAGTTTGTTGTGTTTTAACAAGCTTCAAGGTGAAATGGATGCTTGCCCTATGGTATAAGAACTACTTTAAATCCCTGGTTCATGGTCTTAACTTAACATCGAGTGAGTTTTAAGAAGGAGATGTTGCTTACTAACTTCCTATGGTTGGGTCTCACCTAGTCTGTTCTGATATAATCAGAGTGGGAAACACCTCGCCAAAGGGATTATGTGAAAGTCCCTTACAGGTCAATGTACAGCCAAGCTTCAATACCTGTTTTTCAGACCATAGCTTCATTTCTACGTTGTAAGGCTAAGACTAACTGCAATGTGTACTTTTCATTATGCATCTTTGGCAGGATAAAAGAATTATAAAATTTTGGCATCTGAAAGGAAATAAGCATTGCCAGCCTTGTGCGAAGTCACACCCAAGTTACTTTATGTACTATTTAGAGGGGGAGTAATGGGGAACTCAATTCAAAGGTACTGGGAGTGAGTCAGCCGGACATGAAAGAATTTGGGCAAAATAGCAAGTTCTATAAATCTGTAGAAATGAAACCCATCTAGTTACTTCCGAAGGGCCAAATGTGCTATTTAAAATGCTCCAATAGAGCATTGCATTGCACAGCTGTTTGTAGCTTGAGGGCCAAATTCTCATCCCCTAAAGTGAGGAAACAGAAGTAGGAGCATTATCAAAAGTCACACATACTACTGTGATTTTAATTAAGCCCCAAAGATTCCAAGAACCCCTATCCAGTGTTACTAAATGTGTTAGTCTTTGCCAGGTGATGGAAACAGATTTCTCTATATATTCCCACATTTGACCCAGAATTATTTAGCTAGAATGGCATTTTAAATTTGAGACTGTAGATTCCTGAAAGTAAACTAGTGGTATTTTTTAATATTGTTATTTTTATTTGGTAAGTTCAACTTAGAGTTTGGGGAGGAAATATGAATATTAGGCCAAATCAGAACCAGAGAAAATCAAAACGGGGTCCTCACTCTTATTGATGCTGTAATAAGATCTTGAGAAAGTTTTTAGTTAGTTTTGCTTGTTAATGTGTTTTGACTATTTTTATAACTCTCTGAGTCTCTGTCTATGATGATAAGAATGACTTCATAGACTTCTTGACTTTAATAGTGCAAAGGGGTCTTGGCAAAGCCTTGGTATCTACAGAATCCTGTGTGATTAGAGTCAACTGAAAATCCGTCATGTGTACCTCAAACTTTGAACTGAAAGAGTGAAACCGACTCTGTAACATAACAGCTGCAGTGCCGTCTACTCCTCTCCTCTCTGCCATGTAGTGGCTGCTGGCTTTCACTGGTACGATTTGAGAGACTGGAAGACTGTTTGTTTCTTCACCTATGATCTGCTTCCCAATCACTCTCAGCAGCTGTGAATCCCCCTTTTACAGAAAGGTGTCAGCTGACACATTTTCCCGCAGTTGACTTGCTTTGAGCCATCCTTTCAAAATGATGTTACATTTTCTGTAAAGGCTTTAGGAAAAAGCAGGCTATTTCAAGGCCTACCCCATCTTTATTCCTCTTTGATTGAACCATGAGGAAAATGTTTCTCTGAGTGGGTGGTAAACTGACAATAATTTTGAAGCCTCTTTTTCAGTTCGCCTAAATCATCAAATTCTCTGTTAAACTGCTGCATTCCATCCTGAGACGCATCTCTGTTCTAGCTAGTGAAAAAGAACGTGATGTGCTGCTAATAAGAAACTCTGATCCCTAATCTGAGCTGCATAGACCTATCAAATAACTATTTTAGTGGGTCTGATGTGTGAACATTACTTTGTACACCCCAAGATACACTCATAAAATTAATAAAGATTATAGTGGAGCTAAAATTTGAGTGGGAATGTGACTTTCTAACTTCTCTATTTGTACTCAGATAGTTTTATAACATTTTGAAGCATTAAGGTTTTTCACTCAAAAATGTAGTTAATTATGACAATATGTAGCTTCTGGTAGAAACAGCTACAGCAAGATGCCTGGCTTTACTTCTGTGAAAGTCAGTTCTGGTTTTATTCTCCAAAGAATAATATCAGCATACACATAATCACACACACAGACAGATAGACACACACTCACACATCCTTAGGTATTTTTGCTTTGACAAAAGGAACAAAGGTGAACTAGGAAGGCTCGCTTCTATTTTGATCAGGAACAGAAAAGAATTGGAAAAAGTTTTGTTTACAGTGAATAGCAACACCTTCCTGTTAGGTGTCAAAAGTTTCTTCTTAGAATACAAACTTATTGAAAATATGGTAAAATGCCTTTCACATTACTAAAAAAATGTACAAATCCTCAGAATTCTTCTTGATATGAGTTAAATTACTGTAGCAGTCCTGTTAAAACTCAAGATCAGGGCTACAGAGACAGTGGTAAGAACATTTACTGTTTTTGTTTGTTTGCTTGCTTGCTTTTTGTTTCTTCTATTATTTATTTAGTTGTTTCTGCAGAGGGTCCTAGTCCATTTCCCAGTACCCACTTGGCAACTCAAAACTGTTAACTCCAGTTCCAAGAGAAGCAGCACTCTCTTCTGGATTGTACAGGCACCAAGCACGTATGTGGTATGCACAGACATACAGGTGGTAAAAATAATTATTTACACAAAATACAATAAATTTTAAAAAATTCAAGTTCATATAAATTTTCATACAATACCGGGTCAGTAGCGAAACGAAACATTTCTCACTCTAACACATTCATATCAATTTTCAAGGTCATGGGGTTTTTTTTGTAATATTAATTGTTAATATAGGCATTAACTAAGCTCTTTGCCAGCCTTGAAACTCGATGGTAAAATTTTCAATGGGTTTCTCACAAATACTTAGAAAGCCAAAGTTATATTAAGTGTTCATCAATGCTCTTTTTCACATTTAGTAATTTTCAAACATTCTATTTATTTTATAAAAACCAGGCAATGATTTGGGCCTTAGAAGTTCATATGAGACATGGATATCAAGAAGAGGACACAAAGAACATGAACCTGTGGGCTAAGGCAATGCACATCTGCCTCTACTCTCTTTGGCAACTTTGTCTTATGCTATTGGGGAGCACTGTTCCTGTTTGTTCCTTAAGAGCCAATACTAGGTAGTCAAGCACTGTCTCCAGGAGGTACTGATTGGGTAAATGAAATACAGTCATGAACTGGGGTTGACTCAGTTTTTGGAGCTTGGTAACATCTGTCTTACATCTCCGCCAATGCCATGCTCAGAGAAACCTATCACTGGCCTGTACTCATTCATAAGTGGTTTTTAAACATAAAGCAAAGAAAACAAGCCTACAAATCACAATCCCAGAGAAACTAGACAACAATGAGGACACTAAGAGAGACATTCATAGATCTAATCTACATGGGGAGTAGAAAAGACAAGATCTGAGTAAGTTAGGAGCATGGGGACCTTTGGAGAGGGTTAAAGGGGAGGAGAGAGGCAGGGAGTGGAGCAGAGAAAAATGTAGAGCTCAATAAAAATCAGTAAAGTTAAAAAAGGGGGGCTGGCTATAGGCGTGATAAGAAACAAACAATTACAGTTCTGAAAACCATCTCAAAGTCTCAGAGAAGCTGTAGCTGGTCAAATGAGAAGAACATTTAGCAAAACTTGTCGATAAAAAAAATGCATTGGCTTTAGACACTAGGAGACACCTAATGAAACGATTCAGGAAGAGGTCAGTGCATGGAGAAGGACAGTTCAGTGGGATAAGCTCAGGCCCAGCGCCCCAGACATTTAGGCAAGTATCTGTCACTGAGTGATGCAACAGGCCTCGCTGAAGAAGTATTGACAAGAACGTGATGTTCAATGGACATCCCGCTCACAGGTCTAATGTTCCCTTTCTTACTGACACCCAGGCAAGAAGAGGATTCATTGATCTCATTGGCATCTTAGTCAAAGACAATATATTAACTGTTATATCGTTAAAGAAATTACCATGAGACCAACAAATGCTATAAGTCGTGGTATTACTTAAGTCAGTTGTTGTGAGCATCTCAGCTGGATGTTTTACATAATACGTACCCCATTCAATATTCACAATTTTTAAATGTTCTTTGTGTCAATGTGAACAGTGGACTGGAACATCTCTTTTCCAAATATTCTTTTATAATTTCCCTCCCAAGTAGAATGCATATACAATCATTATTTATATGTGGAAAACTGTGTAATTATTTACAGCTTTATAATGCATTAGATCAGCACTACCGAACCTTCTTAATGCAGTTATTCACAATTGTGGTGACCCCAACCATAAATTTATTCAATGTCTACTTCATAACTGTAATTTTGCTGCTGGTAAATACTTGATATGTAGCATATCCTATATAGGACATCAAGGGAGTCATGGCCCATAGTTTGAGAACCACTGTCTTAGAAAGAATTCAGAATAGAAAAACAAAACCAGAATTCCTATTTGCATGAACTAAATTTTCATTGCTAATATGACCTGTAGCATACTACTATAGTTATGTGTTTTGTACAATCTTGAGAAATGAGATTCTTTTCTTGACCTGTCTTCTAAATTTGGATTTCTCCTCAATCTCCACCATGCCTGAAAACACTGCAGCAAACCCCTTTACAGACACCAAATGGCAGAGAAAGGTTTAGGAACAGAACTACAAACTGCTGCTTTGTTTGGAGCCACACACTCCCTGAAATGTTGACAGGGTGGGGGAAAAGATGGCATGAACAGTTCAAACATGGCCAAGAAAAATTTTGCTGTCTGTGTAGCAGTTGAGAGAACCTGGTGATATCTGGGAGTCCCTTAAATGCTAACTGAATGTTGTATGTGGGTGTGTTGCGATGTACTGCCAGGTGGTTCGACAAAGAACTTGCCAGGGCTTAAATCGGCCCTATCATCAGGATCAGAGCAAATGCCTGCTATTTTCCCATCATTCCCCAATTCTGTATCAGCACGAGGACACCTGTTAGAAATGGTATCGCCTGATGCATAGAGCCAAATAACAAAATCAGGGACACTTTGGTGAGAGCAAATAGAGAAGGCTACGACGAGAGTGAAGCCGGGAGCTTCTGGGCAGCTCTCTGTGCCAAATTTACCTCCAGATTGCAGGGCGGGCTTGTTCCTGAACCTACCACCCAGGCAGCAAATCTCGCCAACTAATCTGGTACACTGTGTTCCCACGTAGGACTGTTTTGAATGTATTTGTATATATCTCCACCTGTTCTGCTCACCCAAGTGAAGGTTCTGCTGCTGAATGCATTGAGATCATTTTTTATTTTTAAATTCTTTACTTAATGCAATCCATGGGGCAAGTCATATATAATTGCTCACTGTAGAAAATAAGGCACTGTGTCTGTTTAGGAAACTATGTGCTGACCTTATGAGACTGACAATCCATAAAAGAGATATAAAATCCCCATGTTTAAAGGTACATGAGATGTTGGCCCTCATAGGGATTGTAACTAAGGTAAGAAACACGGAGGAAAGGGGATCAATCTAAATGTAGAGATATAAAGCAATGCTATCATAGGTGTAGAAGCATCAGCAATGCTTTAAATACTCAATAGAATAAAGGAATTCTGTGGAAAGTATGTGTCACACAGTAAGACAAAAAGATTGCTTCATTTTATGATCTACTTTTTAATCATATCTCTTCTGACACCAAATGTGTACATGTCTGTATCAAGCAATGCTCCAAATCTCTGGTTATATTAATAAGTGTAGTATAATTTACTAATTTTGATGATAACTTCCAGAACCTATTGAAAACCCTATTGATTAGAAGTTCATCCCCAAGTTCAGGGGCCCAACTTACAATTTTTCTCAGCACTTCTTATGTTTCATAGTTTATCATCGAAGATATAAAATGTTGCCAATATAAATCCAGATACAAAGTCTATAGGGTTTCAAAGTACAGAAGGATTTTGTTCCATGAAGTTGGGGTGCAACACCTTCCTACAATATGAATGCATTCAATTAAATGAAGATATCAGTAGTATTACTTAAATTTTTCTAGTTTTAGTCTCCACGATCACTGAACACAAACGATTTGGATGCACAGGAATTGATACAACTGACTTTATCTCATAAGACAGTTGCAGAACCTTAGCAGCCTTGAAAAAACTTGACCTCCCCCTCTGGGCCTCTGGCTCTGTGAAACAGAATGCTGTGGTTTCTATCATAGGAGCCAACTATAAACTGAACAAGGTGGCACATGCCTGTAACCACATCACTCAAAAGGCTGAGGCAAGAGGATCAGGGCTTTCAGGTCAACCTAACCTACAAAATTAAACGATGTCTCAAGACAATAAGAAAAATAATTTGGTTATTGGATACCATAAGAAACTGAGCCACGGGAGAACTGGAAACTGGGAAATTCAATGGAAATCTGTTACAAGGGTCCAAGTGAGTGAAAACGGTGGTTTTACTAATTATTGATTTTGCGGAACTTCAATGGCTGCTGTCTTTTAGGAGTAGTTGCTTTATTACGATTTTGAATCATCGAATAAAGATCTTGCGTTAATCTTTATTGTCAACATGACTGGATTTAGAGTCACGTAGGAGACTGGTGAAGCACACCTCTGGATATGTCTGTGAGGATCACTGTGGAGAACATCAGCTGAGAGAGAAAGACCCACTCTAAATATGAGTGGTGTCATTCCTTGAGCTAGAGATCCAATCAATCTAAAGGAAAAGGAGAAATCCTAACAGAAATCTATCTCAACTTTTGCATTTTTTTCATATGCCAAGAATCAAAGAATAACCTCTACCCCCGACCCCCACTCTCAAATACACGAGGCTAAGCAAAGAGGGACTGAACCCTACCAAATCATAAGTAAAAACAAACAATTCCTTTTTTTTAAGTTGCTTGTATCAGATATTTGATCACCGTGATGATAAATGAGTTGTATTTTAGAAATTGAGAATTGCTTGTGTGAATCTGAGAGAATCTAGGAGTGAAGAAAAATTATTTGTGAAAATAGCATAATTTATGCGATGTCTATTTAGCAATGGTGACAAGAGCTATGAATTGGAGAAAATGGAGGCGTATGAGACACAGCCTATAATCTCAAGGAAGACTGTTAAGAGACCAATTGTGCCTCCCCCAGGATTGCAATTTTAACCTAAGTAACTCAGAAGGTGACCTTATTTAAGAAATAAGAACATTTCAGAAACAATTGATTAAGATGAGGTCATACAAGAGTGATATCAGTCCTCAATCCAACAGAAAGGATATCCTTAGAAGAAAGGGGAAATTCAGATAAAGAATAGACAGCAAAAATGATAACTCACACGCAAAAATAGTACCCTAGTTTGGTTTTTGTTGCTATGATAAATTACTGACTACAGTAAATATCTTTTTAGGGGAGGGGCAGTATTTGATTTATAAGTCACAGTACCTCCAGGAACACTAAGGCAGAATTCAAACAGGAACCTGGAGGTGGGGATTTTAAGCAAAGATCACAGGAAAGCTGCTTCCAGGCTCCCATTCAGCTATCCTTAGTATAGAGCCCAGGCTCATCTTCCCAGCGATGGCACTACCCACAAAGGCTTGGGCCCTGCTGTACTAATTAACAATTAAGAAAATGTCCACAGACATGCCCAAAGCCTAAGGAGACAATTCCCTGAGACTTCTCCTTCCCAGGAATGTCAAGTTGTCACCTGATGCTAATTATGACAAGCAGAGATTAGAGTGATGCTGCCCAGTTCCAGTCCACTCTGAGGACCAATGTCAACAACCAGAAACCAGGTACACAACAAAGAGAAGGTGCTTGAAGATTCCATTTCTTTCCCTCTCTTACTTGCCTTTTTTCCTCAAGTATGATAGAGTGGGCCGGGCGTAGATCAGGAGAATGTCTAAGTAACAAAAGAAACGAAAACCTCTCAGAGAATTTATCTTTGTCTTGAAATTCAGGTTGCTTCTGAGAAAGAAATGGGCAGAGATTCATATGAGCCAAAAACATGTAGGACAAACCCTGTTTGGAATGAAACAGGCAAAAAATAAAATAATTATGAAGAATCCTGAAAAACTTCACAGGGAAATATACATTTTTGAGGAATCAAGGAAAGTGACCTGCCAGGGTAGGCGCAGTTTCTTTTTCTTCCTTTTAAAGAGTTTTTTCTATTTATTTATTTATTTATTTATTTATTTATTTACATATGTACTTACTTACGTGTGTATGTGTATGTTTGTCTATGTGTGAGTAGGCAGTATGTGTCCAAATACCTGGGGAGGCCAGAAGAGGACATTGGATTCCCTGGAACTAGATTACAAATGGTTCCACTTTCTGATGTAGGTGATATAAACTGAACTTGAATCACCTAGAAGTATAGCAAGTGATCTTAACCACTGAGTAATCTTTCCAGCACCAAAGATGATCCTTTCACCAATTTATTCATGATGATCTTCAATACTTGGCATGTATATCCTTGTCTAGTTCACACCCATTGTATAGGAGTGAGATTTTAATGATTCACACCCAGAGAACAAAGTACAGAGCTAGTAATAGTATATCCTTTCTAAGACTGCATCATTAAATTACTGTGGGTTGGGGCCGGGGAGATGGCTCAGAAGTTAACAGTACTTGCTGGTCTTGAAGACCTGGGTTTGCTTCCTAGCACATATATAACAGCTTACAAACATCTCTAATTTCATTTCCAGAGAATATGACACCCACTTCTGAACTCTACAGCTACTAGGTACACATGAGTCACACATACATACATGCAGGCATAACAAAGTCACATCAAGAATACTGTGGCTTCCATCTGGGTTTTGTTTTCTTATTTTTTAATAATTTACTCTTGAGGAAGAAAGTTAGCATGGCATGAGGCAGCCCTTGCAAGGTGTATGTGGCAAAAAAAAATCCAGCCTGTGGGTGTGACTGCATCCATGAAAGATTTTGAGTCAGACACAGCTACCTAAGCAGAACTCTGAACCTAAACCACACAAATTGCAGTCCATTGCTTCTTGTTTAATTCATGGCCTGGTATTAGATTGCCAATACAATCACCACCAATGAGAAAGCTGAATCATACCATATTGTGATGTTTTCCCAGCACTGGGGTTCAAGCAACTGTGACAGAGAGATGACACTTTTCATTTGTTTAGAAGTATAGTTTCCTTTCCCTGGTGTAAGGTCATCCTTGTAGTTAGAGGACATTGGTCATACCTGCAATTGTGAGGGATCATTTTTCTAACAGTAGTGGCTATCTGAACGTCCCAATTTTTATTGCTTGGTGAGCGTGGCAATCTCATAAACCCTGAGTCAAGAGATCTCGCTAATAAGCCATGGACAGGCACCATTAACAGCCACAAACAGGTCTATTTTAATAGAGATGTTCCCAGACTTTATCTAAGTCTCTAGTGCTTAATGTAAGAATGTGCTAGGGATTCCACATTGGTGTTTGTAGGAGAATATGTTTGAAGATCTTCTGGATTCCCAGAGGCCACAGAATCTGAACAGCATGAGCACTGGGAAATGCTCAGACATTGATCTCCATTGCTTGTCTCACGGGTTTTGAAGCACCGTTAACTGGCCTGAGAGTAAATTTCTGTCTTGCAGTCCTTCCAAAGGTGTTGTCCTCTCCCACTTATACAAGAAAGCTCACCATTCACTGAATCTTCTAAGAGTGTTGGAATGCTTTAAAGGGAATTTTCCATGTAAAACAATTGGCTATTTACAGCATAATTTCAGGGGTTCATTTGGAAATCTAGTTGATGTTGAAGGTAAGTTTCCAAAACATGATATTAGGAAGAACAACTATTGTCCCCAACTGGGACGAAACTGTTAGTGGATCAAGCAGTTAGTGGAGCCTGACTCATTTCCGCACAGCTCCCAGCGACACATGAGACATACATATGGCCGCTCATCTCTGAATCTTGTCTCCACTACTCCCATATGACTTCATCATACACTCCTTCCCAATCCTTACTTCCCCACAAATTCCTTAAGGATAACAATTTCTCCTAAAAAGAAATCTAACAAGAATTAAATCTCTTTTTCAAAAGAAAGAAAAGAAGAACACTTTTACATTTTTGTTGTATCATTCCTTCCCAAAGGCCTCAAATACACAATTACTAGCTGATGAGACAGAGAAAAGCCCCAAGAGTAGAAGGAATCAGTTTAAATAAAAGCCTTGGTGGTTTGAATACGTTTGGTCTCAACATATGCACAAAGACATTTAGAGAACTCAGAAGAGAGTTTTTGATGCAACAATTTCTACGAGCAGTAATTTATAAATAATTTATAGCTTTGTGTCCATATAGTGGTTAATTCTGTAGCCTAACAGTCCCTGGGCAGCCAGTGAATTCAGAGCATCCCCATTTTTATAGCTCTAGTTTCTAGGGTCCCCTTGATACCTTCTTTGCCTGTGATAACAGTGATTCCTGCTGTTCATTGAGGACTGGTGTTGTCAAAGACCCCCTCCTGAGGACTGGAGGCTTTGTATCACAATCAATGTCATCCACACTAACCCACAAAATATTGTCTTTCTGACCTTAAATAAAGAAGCAAACTCTCAAAGAGGTTAAATAATTTGTCCAAAATCTCTAAGGTAGGAGATAGCACAGTTTATCAGAGATCTAAATCTCTCTGGATTACAGTCTATCTGTCACCTTCAGACTGGCTTGCAAATGGTCAGGAAATATCTGAGACAAGTGCTTGTTTTGTGGGTGGTTTATTTGTGCCGTGACCCCAGCAGTTGGAAGACAGGGATGAGAAAATTAGGAGAGGAAACAGAGCCAACATGCCTATCTGCTGGGCTGACAATGCTATTGTGGGAAACTGGGGTTTGATGCATTCCACAGCCTTGCAAACATCCTGTAGTTTCTTCTCATACTACTGAGTGAATGGAGAGGAATGATTATCCATCTCCCCAGCCCTGAAGAGTCTATACTTTAAGAAGTGCTACATGGGAGCTCATGAACTCTGGACCAACAGCTAGGGAGCCTGCGTGGGACTGCATGCGTGTGACAGTTGTGTAGCTTGTTGTGTTTGTAAGGCTCCAAGCAGTGAGAGCAGAACCCATACCTGGTACTCTGATGGCTTTCGGGAACCAGATGCTGGATTGACTTGCCCAGCTTTGGTGAGGGTGGGGAGCTTGATCCTGCCTCAATTTGATGTGCCAGGCTTTGTTCAAGCCCGCGGGAGGCCTGCCTCTTTCTGAATGGAGATGTAGGAGGGGTGGATGGGGAGGAGAGTGGTTGGAAGTTGGGGAGGGTGGATAGAGAGGAGAATGGGAGGAGAATAGGGAGGGGAAACTGTGGTTGGTGTGTAAAATAAAAGAGTATGGAAAATAAATAAAAATGTTAATTAAATAAAATAAATAATAAAGAAGTGCTACATGCATAGAACCCTTACTTGCTTTAGGAGACTTAAAAGAGGCCCAGAGTGGAAGGGAAGGGAATAAATAAGGAGAGATGCGTGGAGTGACAGGAGCCTGTGATATGAGGACCTGCCTGTGCAGCCACAGCTGGGGTCTAAGCAGTGATGCGAGCTGAGGTACGGGAGCCTGCTTCCCTTGCAGCTGCAGGCTCCAGATTCCATCCTATTAACCACACTGATGTCCAAAGCCTTCTGTTGCACCGACTTTGGAAAAATGGGGAACATTGGAAAGTCTGTTATGCCCAAGTGAAAACCAGCTCACCAGACACTTTAGGAAGAAAAGGAGTTGTGCCGTGCATGAAAAGGAAAGATTTTCTTTTTCCTTGACAGTTCCAGAGGAGCCGAGGGATATCTGTGTTTGCTGGTGAAACAGAAAACAGGATCAGTAGCATGGTGAAAAGAATTGGTTAAACCATTCTTTCCTTTATAATAGACAGGACTCTTGATGTCCAGTATCATGCTCCATGAGAGAGGGCAAAGACTGTGGGAGGCAGAGGTTTCACTCCACTGCAAACTAATGAGATCTATGGACTGCAGCAAGGTAGAGGACCGTCCTCTGTCAGAGACAAAGAACTTCATTACGGCGGGCACAGCAAGCAGTGCAACTGTCAGCCTGGTTGTGTCAGTTTTCCTTACCCTTGGGTCCAATTGGAGCTACGTAATACAAGCAGATGCTCATGTGTGCAGCAGAATTGCAAGAAAGAAATGTCCAGATCAAAACTCATAAATGATGTAGACAGGCCAGGCGGGACCTTCCTTTGCTCAGAGGGCAACATCATCTTTGTTGTTCTGGATAGTAAGGGTATCTGCTCTTTACTCCAGGAGGAAATGCTGTCTGCCAAATAGGGAAGCAGGACTCCCTCTGGCTGTATTTGGAGGCACTATGTTTGCAAAGATCTTTGAAAAGACAATCTGTAATAAAGGGATGCTAATGTATAATATAATACATATACATATATAATACACACACACACACACACACATATATATATATATATATATATATATATGGGCTCATATATATGGATAAAAGATTGAAAGATTGTCAAAGGCAGATAAGAAGCAATATGATAATAATAAGCCCCTAAGCTTGGTCTCTGTATTAGTATCCAGTGGCTTCATTTTTGTCCAGGACTAATTGTATAGCTTTATTCTGGACCCATTCTCAAATGTCAGGTATGAATGATAATAACACCATCGTCCTCAGGGGTCATTTTCCTTCTAAAATGGAGAAATCTTCATCACTGCTTAGCAATTCAGCAGGCCCATGATTATGATATTATATAAAAAGAAAACTTCCTGTGAAACTCATGGGCTTCAACATTCCCAGTATTCTCATGGAATTTTTGTTTCCCTTGGAACCAATGCTAAATCTGGTAGATGTATCAAACCCTGCACCGAACACTCAAATAACAATTTTTATGTGAACAGTATCACATGCTATCTTGCAGCCCATAATTATTGCTTCTGAATGAATTGGAGGTTTTCTTCATCTCCATAAAATGAGATCATACTATTTATGCAGTAAATTTAAGGCAAACTGAGCATATGATATGTATAAAATAAGAAATGTGCAAATTTAGAGCCACTGATGGTGCTAAATGAGTTGGTTTTCAATCAAGTATTTCTATCATTTGGTTCAGTAACCGAACCCTTGGATGCGAGTCCCACTCTTCACAGTCTTGTTAGTCTTTCCTCTTGACAGAACTGGCATTTATCAGGAGGATTTATGTCTTAAGCTCTGTGATGCTGGTTTTGTGTCCAAGCACACAATGTTCAACATTTTGTTCTCGACTGCGTTATTCTGGCATGTAACATTATGGTGAAATACCTCATAATAAGCTGGGCTGAAAAGTGCAACCTAAATGTTTGGCTGCATCAGAACACAGTAACAGTGCCTTTTTCTGAATCATGTGAGTTTTTTTCCTTAGACTTTCTAAGATTTGCATTTTAAAAGGTATCTTTTTTATAGTTTCTAGCACACACTTGATTAGTTACTCATTTTTAATGAGTGGAATGAATCAAAATTTTCCCGATTTAGGAAAAAAAATATGTGACTTTTTTCAAATCCTTCTTTGTCTCTCTCGTTGTTTTCTCAAGTAAACAATTACACAGATAAAACAATTTGAAAGGGCGCATGATAATATATGTATAAATTTTTCAAAATTCTTGCCTGCATCTTTTCTGCTAAGTTTCTTTCCTTTCAGAATTTCTGCACTGGAGTAGTCTTTCATCTGATGTAAACAACTTTCACTTAATCTACCTTGGTTTAAAAGGGGTGAGGGGAGGTTAATATGCAAATTTGTGTTACATTTGAGATAAATTTGCTTTGTATAGATTATTTTTGATTTACAACATTCAGATTCAACAAACAGTTATCAGTTTAACCTTAGTCTGCATTTATCTAGAGAGACACAGAGATAAAAGGACACCATTCATTCATTCATCCATTCATTCATTCATCCATTCATCTGCTAGCTGTTCATTGAGGTTGTCCTATGAGTCAGATAGTAATGCTATTCTACTGACCACATAACCTAGAATTTGTCCTCATGTAATGTGTGCTTTATGGAGTGGTGGTATTTGCATTTAAGTAATGATTTCGTGAACAATTGAAGATTGCAGTGGCCTCACTGTGGAAGAAGATGGAAAGAGCCCTGGCGTCTGATGCTATTATCTATCGCCTACAGCTCAGGAAGGAATTCTGCTCATGGTTGTTGCCCGTTACAGACAATTCTATTGCCGTGTAAGAGGGAAGCTACATCTCCAGAATGTCTTACAGCTGAGTACTTTGGGCCGCAGTGGCAAGAGGCTATTTACCAGTCATTCCACTCTGCTGTGCCTATTCAAAGGGCAAGGGGAGAAAATTTGGCAAGAACTAAAGCACCCAGTCACCCAATGAGTTGGAGTCTTTTCTACCACCATTTATCTCCCAGTTATTTGCTTAGTACTTATCATTTAAAGAGTTCCTGTGACATACAAGATACAAACCTTTCTTTTGCAAATATGTCTAGTGGCTGGGTCTGGAGAGGGCTAGCTTGGGCTCAACTGAATAAGACTCAAAGCCATAAGTTTCATGGATGACATGGGTCTGTCACACAGTCATCCAGGCCTCCTGTGGCCCATCACTATACAATGTGAGTGATCCTTCGAAAGTGTTAAGGGTTCAGTGAAAGCATACAGGGCCTCTGAGAACCCAAGCTTGGAACTTCCACACTGTTTCATGGGCTCCATGCTGGCTGGCACAGTGTGTCTAATGGCTGAGTCTAACACAAAGAAAGCAAATCATGAGGCTTTTTCATGAAAAATAAATTTTGCTACATATGATAAAGTATAGAGACTCCAAAGAATACAATGAGTATTCAGACATATACCTTATCTTCACATAGTTTAAATCCTGTAGGAAAATATTAAAAAATGAAATGTATAGAATTTTAGGAGACTATGACTGCTAAAGTTATAAAAACAGAAATGTTAAAATTAGTAGTGGGAATGTTGGCTGAAATTTTAAAGGAATGACCAGGAAAGAAATTAAAACTAAGTTATTAAAGTAAATTTCTTTCCTTTTTTTCTCTTGTTTTTTTTTTTTTGTTGTTGTTGTTGTTGTTGTTTTTTCAAGACAGAATTTCTCTGTGTGACAACCCTAGCTGTCCTGGAACAAGCTCTTACTGTAGACTATGCTGGTCTCTAACTCACAGAGATCAGCCTACCTCTGCCTCTTGAGTGCTGGAATTAAAGGCATGCTCCACCTCTACTCGTCCTAAAGCAAATTCCTTAAGAGAAATAAAAGTGAAATAAACCTATGAAGATAGCCAAAGGAAGTCAGAGGAATAAGCAAGTACAAGGTTGGGAGTAGAGATCTACTTGACTTGTTTGGAGACAGAAAAATCTATATGACTGAGTTAGCTAAATGGGGAGAGAAGTGGACTGGAATATGTAGATTAGGTTGTTTGGGACAACTGAAACATTTTGACTTTTAACTTTGAATGAGGTAAATGCCTATTGGATGTTTTACAGGCAATGGAGGATGTAAATGAAAAGCACTTTGCTGGATAAACTGTTTAGTCCACTTGGTGTCGACTAGCCAGATGGAAGAAAGGGAATAAGATAAGAGAACATCGTAGCATCAGAGGTGGTAGAAAATAATGACTTATGCAAAATCCTTGAATTGATTGAGTTTGGAAATAGATTGAAGTTGACTCACTCACATTTACTAATGGATCATATCTCCAACTGTAAAAAAAATGCGTAATACGTGAGTAATAGAATTTAGACTGATGAACTGAAAGAAAAAGTCCAGTTTTCTGAGATACAGGGACTCTGAGGAGCATGTGAGATAAAGGGAGATCCAGACTTCAGTTTGAACCCTGAGAATTTTAAAATATATTGTTTAAGGCCAAGCAAATTTTCAAGTAGGTGAGATGATTGGAGGAGAGGTCCAAGTTGGATATATGAATTTGAAAGCCGTGCCATTTTTGTATGCCTGGAAGTGTGAAGCTATACAAGGGCAGGAGACAAGCTGTGACTACTAAAGAAAGGAATGTGGAAAAATCCAAATTTTGACCCCTAAAGCTTTCTAATTTCCATATCTTAGATAATGATGGAGAATGAGAAATGCAGACAGTATAAATTCTAAGGCACAAGAAAGAAAGTTGCTGAAGTAAAAGTTTTGTCAGAGTGAGGAGGAAGCAAATGGAACCATAGAAAGCGACAACAGTAAAGATCATTCTTCCAACGGTACTCGACTTCTTTCAAGAAATTCTGTGGAAGACAGTTAAAAGTGTGCTCCTTATTCTAAAGACGTATGGGGACATAAGGGAGAATTGTTTTCATATAGGTGCAAAAAAGCACCATCATACAGTCCATTAGAGCAAGAAAATGAAATGATAAACCAAGAGAGGGAAAGCTGCTGGACAGATGACCGTAGGTGGTAAGAAGAGTAAGTTCAGTGTCAAGAGTGGGTGGGCTTTTCCTGGGAGCCTGGACCTCTTACTCAGATGATAAGGAAGGCAGGCATGTGGGAAAGGTGCTGATGGGAGCTGATAGACTTCTCTATGTTTGAGAAGCTGATGAGATCAGGCAGACACTGGTTACTTCACAAGCTGACACTGTTGACACTTTCTTCTGTAGGGCTGAAGATCCCCATCCTCTGCTGAGATATGCTTCCGTTGACCCTATCGGCTGTTTTACTTCCAGCTCTGAATGACTTTAGTGACTCTGTCCTACCTCTCCCACAGCTGATATTAAAATATTTTCAGCATCAAATAGCTCAGATTCAGCTCTTGGAGATAGCTTTTATCTTATGCCAATTAATTAAAAATCAACGATCAAATGATATTTTGATGCATTTATCTTTTCTTCTGTATTATCACATCAGTAAGAGTGGGGGCCCCTCCTACTTACTTTGACATCCATTGAAGGCACACATGGCATAAAGTGAGCTCTTAAGAAATTAATGAATGGATAACTTTTTCGCTTCCTCCTAGGCCTAATTAAAATTTGGTTAAGAAAGAACCATATGAGCAAAGTGTCAAAGGTTAACAATAAGTCTATTTAAAACAATAGCAAATGTTAACTAATTATGAAAAGACAACTTTCAATTTAAAAGTCTAGCTTTTAATTATTTCTCGGACAATTTGTGTTTAATTTTACCTGCCTCATTCCTGATTATTGATGACAGATTTTTATTTTAATTATACAGCCAGGGAGTGATTTACTCCTTCCTGACTTTTTCTTCTCTTAGTGCTTTTAGAATAGGGCATAAGCAGACTTTGGTGTTAGAAAGTTCCCTTAGGAATAGCAGTGGTAAAATAATTGATGCCTGCCAAGAAGCTGAGGCTTGGGTGCCTCTCTGGCACCTTGGTTTATAGAAATAAGCAGAGTTCGGTTTTATCCCAGGCTTTTTCAGACCCAGGCCAGCTGGCCTTGGTGAGTTCCCGATAGAACATCCCCATTGTCTCAGTGTGTGGGTGCACCCCTCGCGGTCTTGAGTTCCTTGCTCGTGCTCTCTCTCCTTCTGCTCCTGATTTGGACCTTGAGATTTCTGTCCGGTGCTCCAATGTGGGTCTCTGTCTCTGTCTCCTTTCATCGCCTGATGAAGGTTAATATTCACGAGGATGCCTATATGTTTTTCTTTGGGTTCTCCTTCTGCAGTTTGGATGCTCACCTTACTAGACCTGGATGGAGGTGGGTGGTCCTTGGACTTCCCACAGGGCAGGGAACCCTGATTGCTCTTTGGGCTGATGAGGGAAGGGGACTTGATTAGGGGAGGGGGAAGGAAAAGGGAGACGGTGGCGGGGAAGAGACAGAAATCTTTAGTAAATAAGTAAAATAATAACAAAAGTCAGAAAGAAGAAAAAGAAAGAAAAGAAATAAGCAGAGTTTCTAGTCTTTGGGCGAACACACCAAAAGTGATGTCTGTATTTTCTGCCTTTGTCTATATGATGTCTATAGCAGTTAGACTCCGTGGTTTAATAAAGCACTTCTTTGCTTAAGTGGCTTAAAACAACAGTCACTTAGCTCATGATTCTGCAGGATGGTTGGTAATCCAGACTTGGCTCAGCTGGGTGATTCTTCTGGACTTGGCTGTAAATACAATTTAGTCTGTGGTCAGCAGCCAAGTTGACTGACTGTTGGTTATTTCAAATGACCTTCACTTGAGCAGCTCATTTTATTCCCCCCTTATTTCTTCTAGGGTAGGCTGTGCAGGGTAGAGTGCTAAGAAATAGCAGAAGCATGCAAATCTTTAAGGCCAAGACTGGAACCGGCTTCTGGTCAGTTCCATAAATAAAATAATCTTCTAGAACCTGTAAGACTTAGAGAGGATGTGAGGAGCTAGAGTTCGTATCTTTATGAAGGGAGCATGAAAATAATATTATTAAAAGCTTGTATAAAGAGGGGTTAATTTCACAACTTATACATCCTAATCTGCTTACTCAGATTCAAATAATTTTTAAAAACCACAGGCTTCTTAGTTGAATTTCTAATTCTTAAGAAACCAAAGCTTTATGCTATTGATGTTCTGAAGTTTTCAAGATACAAATCAAAACTATGATGGCAAAAGGACAGACAGAATATTTATACATTTGAACAGAGAGTCTTACTTAACTACTAGATAAATCTTCTGTCCGTTTTCCCCTAGGAAACTCCCTCTTCCAGTTAAAAATTTACACAAAATCATTGTTTACTTACATTAAATAAAGAATAATTGTTGGAGATGACAGCATAGGGTGTTTGGTGCTGAAGACGCCAGTTACTATATTCTTTTTCATGTGTTTGGACTGACTTGTGATTTTTTTTCCTATTTTTCCTGGATTATTGGTATCTTTATAAACTAGATTTCCCAAGAATCCAAGCAGTTATTACAACTACTTGATAATAAAACCCTTATCAATGATGATTGCTTTTTGTTAGTCTGGGTTTTTTGTAGCAAAATAGCACAAAATGAGTAATTTATAATAAAGTTTATTCAGCTTATAGAATGGAGGCTAGAAGTCCACGATCCAGTGGCTGTTTGTAGGGACGCATGCTGATTCACACCATGGGTTAAACTGGCATGCCCATGGTATTCACAGAAAGGACAAAGCACAAAGATAAGCCTTGACTTATGAAAACCTATTTTAATCCATGAGAGCAAAATCTCATTGACATAAGAATCAAACCAATCTTGTGAAAAGGACCTTAATCCCTCTTACTTACCTGATAATCACCTGTCTGCCTTATGCCCCAACACTGCCACAGTACTAATCAGGTTTCAATGAGTTATGGAACCTATATTCAAACAGCATGAGTCCTGTTAGTCAATAAATATCTCTTCTCGTAAGTTATCAGGACCATTTTGTTGCTTATACCTAGGAGTCCTACCTTGTTGACTTAGGCAACACTGGTTGTCTTGAAGTCTCTTCAGGCTTCCTAGCATTCACATGTATGTGTGTGTGTCTCATACATTGTACATGGGGTCTGCAAAAGTTGCACACATTAAGGTTCAGAACGCTGTTGCAGTACATGCTCCCAATATGTACTGCTCAGATTACAATGATTAGCATTTCCTTCTCCTTATTGCTTGTCCTTTTAAGTTTGAAGACTTTGAACATCTGTCTTCTGGATCTGAAAAAAAATATACAGCAACTTATCATAAATTATACATTGTCCTTTATGCTGTGAAACAACAAAACTTGCTCTTTCTGTGTTTGATACCCATTACCCAAGCTCCCTTTAGTACTTCCTCCTTTACAACCACTTGGATGTCTGTAATTGCTAGTATACATTCATGTCGATATGTTTTACTCCCATATATGACTGTTCTCTTGATTCATGCAGGGATTAATAGGGATAGGATACAGGCTGTTTTGTATGCAAATTATCAAGAAAACACTACAATAAACATGCCTAAGTAAATATCTCCAAATTCAGTCCTTTTGGATATATTCTCAGAAATGGCAGGTCTGTATTCATTTTTTGAGGACCCTTTAATACTGCTCTGCATAATGGCTTTAGAGATTTACCACTAACCATGTACAATAACTAACTTTTCTCCATATCCTCATTGACATTAACAACTACTAACTTGTGTTTTATGATAAAACACTTTAACTGCAATGAAATTGTGAAACATTTTATTTTGATGCAAATTTTCATGACACCTAATTAATTATATTGAGTATTCTGCTTGGTTTCTATATATATAATGTGTATTTATCCTTGATCAGATAAACAGTTGGCAAATAGTTTCTCCTGGCATGTAAGATTATTTTTTTCTCTGCTGATTGTTTTATTTGCTGTATAGAATCTCTGTAGATTGCCGTAACCCCTTGTCTTTTTTCCTCTTATTTCTTATATATTTAGAGTTATAAATTAATTGCCTATATATATATATGCCATGAAGTATTTCCTTTATGCTTCATCGAGTGGTTTCACAGGTTCTGCTGTGTCTTAAGGGTTTCTAATCCACTTTGAGTTGGGTTTTGTACAATGTGAGATGTAGGATTCAAGTTTCAATCTTTTGTGTTTGAAATCCAGTTTTCCCAACACCATTTATTGAAGAGGAAGAGGCTAACTGTTCTTTCTGATGTTTAGTTTTTATTCCTTTGCTGAGAAGCACTTTTCTATAGAAGTGTGGATTTGTCTCTGGCATCTCTCTTCTGTTCCATTTATTTATCAATCTGTCTGTATGATACTACCAAACAATATGTTTAATATGGTTTTGTAATGTGTTTTGAAGTAAATACTGAAATGCTCCCAATGTAGTTCCTTTTTATTCAAGATTGCATGGCTATAGACTCAATCTGTTTCTCATGAAGTTAATGATTATTTTCCTAGTTCTGTGAAGAAGGTAATTTATATGTTGATAGAGATTGTTTAGAATAATATCCTGAGGATTATAATAATACCAGTTCTTCCAACACTGAATATGAGAAATCTTGTGTGTGTGTGTACATGTGTGTTTGTATGTCCCATAAATTTTCATTACCAGTGTTTTGTAGCTTTTATTTTTGAGTATTATTCACTTCTATGACCAAATTTATTCCTAAATATATTTTCGGTTGTGATCATGTTGGGTCTCAAGAGTGTTTCAATACAAGTGAATGAGAAGCAATGCTATTTTTACTCAGAGATCCATTGCTGTACTAACAGATATATCTCCAGATACTATATCCATATGTGACTGTTAGGGTCTCATACCTTTCCTCCTTGATAGTCGCCTCCAACAAAATAATTATTCTTATTACTTAGAGATACCTATTTCTCCCATTCCTCACAATCTCAGATTGAATATATTATAACCATTGAGTAACTGAAATAAAAGTAGATGATTTTCATTCCCATAACTGAAGAGGAGAGCCCTTATGGATTAAAGAGGAGAGCCCTCATAGATTGAGTGAATCTAGACTGATAGAGATCATGCATGTCTTTGTTCAACTTGCTACATAAAGATAACCTCTTTTTTATTAATTGTTACAGAAACCAACTACAAATGCTAGTGACCTCAAATAATAGGGATATCTCTTGCTCACCTTACTTCACTGTGGCTTCCTGAGTAGCAGGCAGTTGTTCAAAAACACAACCTCCTTCTATCTGTAAGTCTTTCTTTCTTTTATTTCTTATCATCCTTTTTTGCTTGAGAAAAGCTGGCTAGACTTCCACTAGTTGTCCTAAAAGTGATGGTGTTGGCTTCTTGCATATTACATTAAGTAACTCTAAGACATTTGTGCAACAGGGACTAGACAGTAAAGGTGATCACTTTGTTCAAGTATGAGTTTAGAAGAGGTCTTAACTACATGAATACTGTAAAGACCATGAAGAAGCAGAGCTAGGAAGTTGTAGTGGATAGAAGCATGCATGTAGAAGAACATTATTTTCCCAAAGTCCAGAGCACCATACTGACTAACCAAGAGCCTGTAAGAGCAAAATGATAGGGGTCACAGCAGCTAATACGGTACCCCTGGGGAAAAGGAGTTGCTCTAGACTAACAAGATGTAGGGGTATTTTAGCTTCACAAAAATCAGGAAACAGTGTGCATGATAAACATGTGTTAAACTCCTTCCTGGTGGTGGGATAAGTCATAAAGCTACATTATAGGAAAAGAGAAACTGTATCTGAAGGTAGGGATAGGGATTGTAAGTTATATGAGTTGTATCTGCTCTGTCTCTCTCCTTGGTCCTTTAGAATATTCATATTCCAGAAGGGTACGAGTTTACATTCATATTTGAAGCTCTTTCTTCTTCTTCTTCTCTACCATTTTCTATAGCAGAGGAAAGACTTACCCCAATCTTGTTTCATCTCAAACACTGGGTCCTGATAAACATTTGAGGTTTTTCTCAGTGATTAGTTTTAGCCACAACTAATGACTCACAACAGGGATTGACCTGAAAGTTAACTTTCCATTGGCCTCAGGAGAAAATTGAATTTATGCTTCCTGAAGGGGAGGTGTTTATGGAGATGGCTGATTCATACACCATGCCTGAACATTTTGTCTCAACTGGAACAATGGAAAAGAGAATTCTACTCTGGAGCAGAAAACACTCTGTACCTTGTACTCTGCACAGCTGGAGTGGGGGAAGGGATTTGGGTAGCTTGTCACTCTGCCCACTACCACCTTTCCCATTTCTTTACAGGTACACATCCCAAGAGCATGCTCCAGAACATCCTCTGACCAAAGCCCTTCCTGACTAGAAGTCCATTTCCACGAGATGTGGATGCAGACATGATGAAATTTAAAATTTAAATAAAATGATGATGTTGAGGCACATACTATAGCCACCATCCCTCCCCAGCTGCACCACACCCTCCTTCATTGCAGGTGAACTCCTAGCTCCAAGGTGTGGATGAGCAGAGAGATGGAAGTAGGGAACACAGAGGCTTTCAAGAACCCCGTTGCTTTCTTTTCTGCTGCTTTTCCTGTTCTGGCACATCCCCTATTCTGCCTTCTGTTAATGCTAATTCAAAAATCTAAAATTAGATTTTTATTCTTTGCAAGACAGCACATAACATGCTTCATCATTTTCAAAGTTTGCAGCATTCTCTGTCTAACTGAAATCTCCTTCTGCCTTAAGAAAATTAGAAGTGAGTGTATATGTGAGTATTCACAGGCATGCACACACAAGAGCATGTATGAAGGGCAAGTATATGTACATCTTGGCATAATGCAAAAGATTTAGGAATTTGTTTGGCACTTGGAACTCAGAACACTGTGAAAGAATTTTGAATATAATTAGGCTTCCTATTTCCCTCCAAACTCAGCTCACAGTTTACTTCATTATCCAGGTATTTCAGGAGTCAATGTGTTTATTGACTATAATTTCAAATCCATAAGCACAATTTCTCAAATACGACAAATTTTCTTAATGTTCTAGAAACCTAAGATTATGGCCACACATAGTGCGAACATCTTCCATTCCAGATTGCTGTAGGTGTAAAATCCACAGGCAGATTTTTTTCCCTGAGGAAAAGCTGCCAGCCAAGCCATTTCGCTAGGGATGAAATTTTGGAGGATGGTGAGTCATGCAACCGAGAAGAAAGCGGCTGATGCCTAGCATGTAACGAGCCAAACACCCTCAGAGTCTAAGGATTTAAGACATGTGTTCATGTGCCACTTTCAGCCCCTCACAGCCTGCTGACTCTTGTTAAAAGTCTATCTCTAGTCTCAAATTAGTTAGTGTTTTCACCAAGACGTATGACATGATACAGAAGAGCAGTGTTACTGAAAAGTGCTTTTAGGTTGATCTTTCATGTGACCTCATCGTCTGGCGAATCTCTCTGTCCTCCACAGAGTCCACGAGATGAAATACTCATCTGGGAGGCACATGGCTTGACCTCTGCAGTTCCCATCCTGTATCTGGTCATGCAGGACACTCTGGTCCTTTCTTGTCAGGATGTATGAAGTGATGCTTCCTCTAACTTTTAAGGGAAATGCGCCGAAGAAAAGGAGACCAGGTTCACCAACTTTCTGCCTGCGGAGTTGCTCTACTTTCTGTCTTAGCCTTCTTTGTGGCTCTTGTTTCTCTTCCAAGTCACAACAGGTATTGCTAAGGGCCTGGCTTCATGTATCTGCTTCCACTAAAGCAGTGGGAGAAAGGGGCCTCTCTCCTCCCTCGGAGCTTAGAATACAAGAACCTTTCACCTTTATGTACGACCATTGATCTGGAACTTCTAAAGATACACCTTCTGATTTTCCTTCCCTACTAACACACCTCTCCAGTGTAGTTTGAAGAGCTTCATGTAATGGCACTCACCATTAATCCCAGCATGTGGAAAACAGAGGCAGGGGGATCTCTGGATTCAAGGCCTGCTCTAAAATACTTTGTTCCAGGATAGCCAGGGCTACGTAGAGATCTTGTCCCAAAACAAGCAAACAAAAAATAATGAGCATAGGTAAGCTCCAAATCCAAGGAATTCCCAGAAACTCTGAACCCTTATGGCAGGAAATATGTTTTATAACTATACTTATATATTCACTATCTAGCAAAGTCCTTCTATAAGAAAGCCAGTCACTAACTTGATTAAATTGTTCATACAACAATGTTTCTTCTTCCGTGAAAATGATAAAAAAGCATTGCAGAACCCTGAAATCACATACATACAAGAAACTTTGTACAGACTGAGATCATATTTATATGTTTAGGAAAATACACATATTACACACACGTGTGTGTGTATCAACGGTTAAAGAAAAGAAGTCATAAATTTGACAGAGAGCAAAGAGAGCTATTATGAAAGGTTGGAGGGAGAATAAAATGAAAGGATAAAATGATGTGATTTTATTTTAATTTCAAAACATTTTAATGTGTTTTGGAGATTTTACTTAAACATAATAAGTATGAAATCACTCAGAGGAAAGTTTAATTTGGATCTTTTCCCTAGTTGGTCTAGTGTTGAATTTCTCTTGAGAAAGGGACTTTGCTTGGCAAACAGCAGTGGGCTAGGACAACAAACATGTCCCTGTGTCATAGAAAAAAAACGTAGGAAGTAAACCCTGAGCACTAGGCAGCCAGCCAACATTCTCCTTCTTCCTAGTACTTATAAAACTGCTCTCTGGTTTTTATTTTTATTTGATTTTTCAGGCCAATGTTCCTGGGTTAGTATGTTAATACAAAACTACTTGCATATATTTGCATATTGTAGATTTTCTTGAATCCATAGAGGAAATATTAAAATTAAGATGAGTCTTTTACAATTTTACTAGGTTTTTTCGAATTGCTGAATATATTTTACTTACTAGGTTTTTGTGATTTTAAAATTCTGTAGATGACTTTGTTTTATTGTTCTCAAATTAATAAAGATGCAAAATGACAGCGAAGTTTAACAATTACTTATCGAGTCGATGTAAATGACAGTGAACTAACCTGACATGAATTATTTAGTATACAGGTAATTTTCATACTTTTTTAATTAAACATTCACCTTCTATTTACCCAGAGTGTTTTGGAACCCGTTATGCAGAGCCTTGAACTCATGGTCCTCCTGTCTGACTTTTTATCCATTCTTCCTACCTTCCCTTCCAACTTGTTTTCATCCATTCTTAATATGCATACACAAATGAAGCAGCTGGGAAGAATAACATTGACACTGGAGGGGGGCAAACAAAGGTTCATTCTGCTGTTTCCCTGACACTTTGTGCTGCCTCTGTTTGTTTACTTGTATCTGTGACATGCACGAACATGACATGGATGTACATAGACGAAGGTATCAGACACTATATCTTACTGGATGACAAATGTATGTGCTTTTAATATTTAGATTACTAGATTTCACTAAAGTTCATCTTTGTTTTCTACCCCTAAGCAATTCACTTTGTGTGTTTGGAAATGTGAACTTGAGGGAGAACCCATCAGCCCATCTGAACACAGGCAGCATCCAAAGTACAGGGAAGGATAAAAATTCAATCTTCTATGTTATTTGCCGAGACTCCAGCTTCTTGTTTTCCCCATCCCCTTCTTCTCTCTCAATTCTTCTTCTTTCCTTCCGTCTTCTCTCCCCTCCCTTCTCTTCCAGTTGAACCATAGAACAAGTCTTTTTCACCCTTTTCTCCTAATTAGGACCCAACTCGGAATTCCAGGCATCTGGTTAACAGCCTCTGTTAAACTATCCAATGTATCCCATAATACTGGAGACTCAAGAAACTACTTATAATGGAGCAGGAGTTTACACAGCCATGGCTCACTGCTCTGAAGAAGGGTTATTGCATTTTAGAACAAGGGTGGCATTTTGAAAGTGTGTGTAATCTGAGGCCTGATAACCTGGTAGGCCTCTACAGAGTGGCATACTCTTTGTCTCCTTGAAACACCAAATCTTCAAAACAGGCATTAAATCCAGAAAGTTTCCCCCCTCCATCAGATGGACAGGACCAGCGTCAATGGCTTTCCATCCCCTGATGAAGCAAAAAATGGAATCAATCCAAATTCACCGCTTTTGCTTCTTGATGGACAATGCTGAGGCAGGCACATTAAGCATCGTATATAGGATGAATGGGTGCATGCATTACTTAATTGACGTTTCACAAGCTGAGGGCCCAGATTCACTCGATTCATCTGTGGAGGTTTAATGTGATTGTATTTTTAGCTTTTCCAATCTGAATTAGCTTTATTACTGCAGGACTGGAACTTACATTTTAGTGCTAAGATTTCTAAAGAGAAAAACAATGGTTCTTCCTGTGGATGCCCAAGCACTTCTGTGTGATAAGGATGACCCCGATTGTTGTGAAATGGGATCACTGTCACCCCTCACCCTGCAGGCTGTCAGACTAGGATCCAGTGTTCTTGTGACACCTAAAACCCCCATCTCTGCTGTTGAGTCACCCCAGTGCAGACCTGTCAACCTAATAAAAACCAGCCTCTGGCATCTTAAACATTTACTCAGCAGAATTTGAAAAGCAGACCATAGCCAAGTACAGGCCTTAGGCAAAACCATTAAGTAGGCAGCCTCCATTTCTAAAAAAAAAAAAAAAAAAACAAAAAAACAAAAAAACATTTTTGCTTTTTAAGGACCCAGATTCTTCAGTCTCTTTCTTGCTCAGGTTTTTTTTTTTTTTCCTTCTTCAACGCTGTTGTACTTATCCTGAGCTAAAAAGGCAAGGTACCCTTCATGGGGGTATCTGTCAACTGCCATTTGCTGACAAGAAAGAAAAATTTCAAAGGGTTAAATGCTTGAAATGAGTAGCTGGTGATAAACCATGAAATCCAGGGACAATACTTGTTAGCATTCTTTAACTCTCCCCATTCCAAGTCAGAGACAAGACACACCAACATCACTCCTTTAACTTTCATAAGGGCCACATTGTTTTCTTTATACCATCTCTCAACTAGCACAACACACCACTTCATTCTTGAAGTTCTATACAAGTTATTATGGATGCTGCTAATGTCATAAGAACATTTACTTTCATTTTTGTGACAATAGAAATAGAATCCAAAACCTTGCACATACTAGACAGGGACTCCATCACTGATCTACGTTCTTAGTTACACACACACACACACACACACACACACTTATATATGTTCATTTGTATATAAACATATGCATATGAGTAGGAGGATACAGTTAAGACTGGGTTTTGCTATATAATGTAGGCTGGCCATGAACTTACTAAGCAGATAAGACTGGACTTGCATTGAACTCAGGATTCTTCTCTCTCGGCCTCTGAAGGTCTGGGAGTACAGAGCTGAATTAACACACTCAGTTTTGCAACTTACATTTAAGTAAATTATAGTTAAGCCCACCTTAAAATTCTACTTGTCATTACTACTAGCCAGATTTTAAGGTCTCGGCAGTCTCGTGTGCTACCGTCTGCTATATCATTCAGAGTAGATGTTCCCTTCGTTTCTGAAAATGCTGCTGCACACTGATACAGCAGAATGACAATGCCCCTTCACAGCTTACACCAGGCTATGTGTCTCACCCTCCCTTGCCATTCCCTTTCATTTTGTTGCTTGAATGTGCTTTTCAAAATGAAGGTCAGAGTGCCCACTCTGAAACATCCTTGCATTCTTTTAGGGTTTTAGATCCAAACCTTCATTCCACCCTGCTCTTTCCTTGCTCTCTGGGCATCAATCACTCGGTCTCACTTGCTGATTTCACTCACTTGTGCCTGGGGTATCTGCAGCTCCAGTGCTGTTCCTCCATCCTTAAATAACTACAACATTTGCTTCACTTTGTAGCCCAAGCATCCTTTCCTCGGGGAAGCTCAATTAATACCTGTTAGATGAGTGATTTACCAACATAAACACATTGCCAGAGGTTGAATGCCAGATCCTGGAGCATCTAGGTAAAATATGTCATCAATCACCTGGTGAAATGAAAACCTTCCAGTGCACTAAAGCTGCTTTTGAGATAGAAGTGTAGTTGAAATGAAAGGAAACCAGCCCTAAGCTCTGATCTTGCTTCAAACCCTGGGTCCTCAGCTCTGATGGAGAGGTGGCATACAAGGAAGAGTTATGTGCTATCTATCTCCCAGTATATCCATTCCTCAGTCAAGAGATCTTGTGTGATTCCCATATCTGGGACCTGAAATGATTCCCATGACTGGGCCCTATGATACATAAATGGGGAACATATGTTGAAGATGCTAATGGAGCACCAATGTGCTGACTTTGTACTGACCGAAAGAGGAAATACTTTAGGGGAACCCTGCCCTCATGAGTTTTGATATTAAGAGGGTGTTTATAATCCAAGAAGAAATCATAGAGCATTCATATCCTCTGGCCCAATTAGAAGAAAATCTTCTATGTGTAGCGTAAATCACACTCAGAGAAGTGTGCATGGCTTTGAGGAGCTAAGAGACTCAGCCCTACAGCAGCCACAACCAACTACAGTTTACTCAAAAGCCAAAGAAATGTAAGAGACCCCAAGTTCTAGGTGACAACCTTGGCTCAGTCAAGTTTTGTTTTTCTCTCTGTGTCTTGGGACAAACACTCTACTCCTGAACTACATTGCTCATCCTCAACCAACATCTTTTTTCTTTCCTTTTCTTGCTTATTGATCCACATCAAGTTTACAAGTTAAGAATTTACCTCTGAAAATGTAAGTATTTGTTTGTGAATACTTCAAATAATTAGATCCAGTTTTCAGTTTAAGCATTACTATGGTAATGAACGAACACTGGGTGAAAATAGCATTCTAAATTATAATTACTGTAGGCATAAAGGCCAGGGACTACCAGTACATTTATGGTTGCATGCTTTCTTTTATACCAGAAGGAAATGTTAAATTTCAGGTTGAGATTGGTGAAAATAAAGATATACCTTTGCTTTCCATACTAGGATATCCACTCCCTGACATTCCTTTTATTTTGTTATACTTTTTGAGCTTAAAAGTACTTGTCCAGAAAGCAATCTGAGACCAACTTTAGTATCCCCTATACTGCCACCTTCACCAGAAAGGGTGATGGCTGTGATTTCCCAACTAAAGTGTTTCTCCCAGACCACTAGCTCTGAATGTATGTATGGTGTGTGTGTGTGTGTGTGTGTGTGTGTGTGTGTGTGTGTGTGTGTGTTAATTTGAATGCTTTATTTTCAGGTGCATAGATACTTGCAAAAATATTTTGTTCATTTTCAAATGCATGGCTGAGAAGGCTTATAGACTTTCTTCTAGCTCCACAGTAAATGCCGGCTTCAGCCTTCCAAGGAATCCCCAGTGGGCTACATCAAATGAAGCGACTGACATTGGACTCTTGTTCACACCCTTCACACGGCCCATCCTCCTGTTTATCCCAAGTTCATTTTCCTTTAATTACATGAATTACTTCATTTGCATATGTGATTCATGTCTTCTTGATTATGCAGAATTAACCTGAACAGAACACAGCTGCTCCATGATAAATTTTGGTGTATCTGCCTGGATTTCTAAGTTTCTCTGAGCAATGGTGCCTCAGGGCGGTCAATGTTCCTAATACGAATGGCAAATCCAGGATTCCAAAATCAGACAGACCTACACCTGCTGAGTCCTAATCCCTTCTCTATTTTTTATCCCAGAGAAACTAGCAATTTGTCCTTATGGAAAACTTCTTTTTAACCCCAGCTCTGTGCATCATCAGAGTTATGAATGTATGTCCTCTGTTGTATGCTGACTTATAAATTAATTAATGTTTTTCTTGATAATTTATTTATTTGTTTCTATATTACCCCTGCAAAAAATTAAGAATGTGTGGTTTTAGAATTTACAGAATATTTAAAAGTTTGTGAAATACCTCTACCTTTCTTGGGCCCAATTCTGTTTTTATTTTCTTTTCCTATATTGGGTATTTCCCTAACTTCACATGGCACAGCTATTATTTATTGGCTTATTAATTTTGCATGATATCTGTTGATACCCTGTCTTGAAAGTTGAAGATCTTACTCACAGTACTGCCCATTTCTTGTAGTGCCTCTTTTATGGCAGTGTCGCTATTGCAAGTCTTTTTAATGAGCCTGTTGGCTGAAGGAGCAGAATGTGCTCCCACAGCACCTTGGTGGTGCACGCCAGTAGGATTTGCTGCAGGAGGAAGAGGCAGGAGAATCACGAGTTTGAGGCCAGCCTGGGATACACACCTTAAAGGCTATTGACTGAAGGAGAGGAATGTGCTCCTACAACACCTGTCATGTCAATATAAGCACTGAATCTGTATTTTTTAATTTTTTCCTTTTCAATTTCATTTTCTGTCAGATATGGATTTTCTCTCATATTGTCAAACTCAGCATTATTTACTTACATGTTTTGAACCAAATGAATACTTCTTGATTCTCACTACAGATTAATTATAAAAGTTGAGAATTAGCAAACAGACTTTGCCCAATTTTGACCATTGCAGTCTTTCTCAGTTAAGGATTCAAGAGTGGCTAGACCCAGAGTCCTATTATGGTAACCACATAGGTCACTTGGAAATAAGTGTTAATCATCATGTCCAAGAAATCTTCATATTATGCATGTCCTTGCTTAGTGTTCATGCTTAATTTTTCATTTCTTATGTTATATATTATGTGTGGGAGGATTTTTTATGTTCCTGAGATTTTGCTGCTACCTTATTTGATATTGAATAAAATATTCCACATCTTCTGTTTCTGATTTCAAAGATCCTTACTGAACCCATTAAATCAGAATTTATATGAGTGGAACTCTAGCATAGGCTTACGGAAGATCAAAAGTTAGCCTACTTAAGACACATAGAGTCACTACATAGATTCCACCTTTGACCCCAAACTTCCCAGCTCAGGAACAAGGAGTTCAGTGGAAGGGAGCCTGAGAATGCAAATCCAAACCCATTTTATATTAATATCTTGGATGGAACTCTGTGTCCAGCAATAATAAATAATAGGATATAGTTATATCTTTCTTTAGGAATTGGGTGCAAATGGCATTTTCCCCCTTTTTGACTCAAGAGCATGATTCCCTGTTCCTCAGGCAATTCTTTAATTTCTCCAGAATTTTCTTTGGCAATGAAAGTTTCAGAAGATAAATTCACACTTTAGTTCATAAGTGAGCTAATGAGTGGTGTCTTTCCTCAGCCTACTGAAACTCTGTATCTGAGGTAGACTTTCCACTGTTTTGATCTGAATATCACTTGTAAATGATCCCCAGGCTGAAGTGAAACAGAACTGTTAATCCATTTTTGATGAGTATTAAAAATGTATGAAAAAATAAAAAGTTTGATAAATATTCAAAGGAGCCTGGATTGGGTTTCTAATTGTGTGTGTGGTGTATTGGCATATGCATGCAGAGGACAGAGGCTGACTTGAGTATCTTTGTCGATCGCTCTCTGTTTTATTTCTTATTTTTAACTTTCTTTTTTCACAATAAATTTCATACACCCACACAATGTGTATATAATATCTACATCAAATCTACCGCTCCTATTTTCCTCTACATCTCCTCCCAACTTCATGACTTTTGACATGTGCATATATGCATATATGTGTGTATCCCCCTAAAAATAATTAGTGCTGCTCAAATGTGCATGGGTTTAGGATCATCCATTGGAGTACCGGGAACATACCAGTGACCACATCCCCCCAAAAGAATAGCTCCCCATGCCCCTGACTGTGTAACTTTCCACTGCCTATGGCTTCTCAATAAGAGGCAGTGTCTGGTGATGTTCTGCCATATCTATGTGGAAATTTTGTCTGGCTTGATCTAATACAGGTGTTGTGCAGGTAGCCACAGCTGCTGTGAGTTCATGACTATAATAGCCATGTTCAGAAGACAGTACTTCACAACACATCCCCATCTTACATTCTTCTTTCTTTGTGCCTTGTTTAATGTTCCCTTAAATAGGTGGATGTTTAGGACTGAACACTCTGCCTCTCATTCTCAACTGTTCGATCACCTTAGCATCTCTCTTTTGAGTGCTCTCTCCTGTAAAATGATGCTTCACTGATCAAGGCTAAGAGCAGCTCAGGTCTATTGGTCTAAGATTAAATATTTAGAAGGCATTTTGACAGAATAATAATTTAGTAAAATAGCAACAGCAGACTCTGCCATAGAGTCTATGGCTGTGCACTTTTGATCAAGATTTCAGTGGTAGGCATGAAATTCCTTCCTGTGGAGCAGATTCAAATTCAATCAGAAAACATTGGTTATCCCATAATGCCCATGCTACTATTACACCAGGAGGCAGATCTTACCTGACAGGTGAATATTGCAGCATGCAGGGTTCAGCAATGGATAACTTATGTCGTCTCCCTGCATAGCTTGCACAGTTCCTCCCATGACTATAAAATCCGGCCAAGAAAAAGTTTCTTGTGGAGCTTGAGATTAATTTCTCTATGTCCTGCATATAAAGTATTTTGTGCCTTCAGGAATAGGATTTAATCATGTACTTATGGTGGGTAAGCAAGGGACATCACATGTATTGGTTTATAGACCTCTGAGGTACCGCCGACCAATGAGTCATAGGGAAGTATCTTCTGCTTTATATTACAATTTTCACCTAATAATCCATGTCTTCTGGAAGAGACGTTGTCTACCCATGCAGGTAATCATGCTTGAATTCCCTTTTATTTTCATTTTGAAGGCTGTACTTTGAAATTGACTTACTAGTTAGTGCATTTTTATGTGTATTTTTTAGATCCCTGCTTTTGGCAAACCCACTCATTACCTCTTCCTCCATCCCATAGCTCCACTTTCATTAGCACTTAATCCTTTGACCTTTCTTATTTTTTTTTTTTTTGAGACAGAATCTCTCCTTGAACATGGAACTTGCCAAGTCAATTAGACTGGTTGGTCAGAAGTCAGCTGGGTTTGTGTGTCTCCAACCCCATTGCTGATATCACAGACTTGACTGAATTTTACATGGGATCCATACTTTTAGACCTCCATGTTTGTGCAGTAAGCACTTTACCTACTCAGCCACATCACTAGTTCTTTGTTTGGGTTCTTTTGCCTTTAAAGCATTCCCTGTCTGAACCTTTCTCCCTTACCATACAAAGAACACCATAAATATTCCCTCTTTTATGAAAGATATATTTGAAAAAAATCTGTGTCTGTAACCTGTCAGGGGTAAATTGAGTAGAAAATTATTCATACTCTGGAAAACTCAAATGCTAATATGGACATTTTCATTAAATGCCCTAAGAAATTACAGATGTTTGAGTAAATTCCAATGATTGCTTTTGCCTGACCTCTTTTCACTGCCCCTTACACAGACTATTGAAGTTTTTTTTCACTGATCTCACCCTATGTAATCAGTTTCATAACAGGAGGCTTTTGCAGAATCCATAACTTCAGTATTAATGCATTTCCTCCATCCTTCCTGTCCCCTGTCCTCCACCTGCTGACAACAGCTCCTTATGTAGCTCTGTGAGCAGGAAAATACAGTGAGACTCTCCTTCATTAAATAGGACACCTCATTCAGGTCACTCACACAGCTCATTTTAAATAAATTGAATCAATTTATGCCTATTAGTACCTGTCCTTGAACTAAGATAATATGGACTGTTCAGGTTTAACTCTGAGAAAGAAATAGGAGAAATAGGAGAGTAAAAATTTGCAAAATATTCCAAAAATGGTACTGTGCAGAACCATGCTTTAGTACAACAAAGAAAGAAATGTCTATTACTCTCAATAAACAGGCATCTTTAATTACAAATAACATAGTATGGCACTGGAGAAAAACCTTTGGAAAGTCAGAACATTTGAATATATTTCTTGATGGGGTTTTATTTTATAATTTTTGAAATGAATGTAGTGCCATGAATAAGGCTTATGAATAATTGCTAATACCAGATACCTGAGGTGTCCTATTTCCACCTAGGAACCTCTTGTAGAAATAAAGCCTTAAGTGAATGAGTAAATCAAACAAATAAATAAGCTTATCCATAGACGGGAGTTACTTATAAGAGTAGCACAGAAGTTTTTGATTAAACAGAGCTTAAATTTGGTTCAAATAGATAATCATTGCACTGTCCTTTTCTGATGATGTGTTTGTTCTAGTAAGTTTCTTTTATAAGTATTTTAGCACGAGCTGTGTCTTCATTGAGTTAATCCAGATATTACTATTGTTATCATTGTGGTCCATTTTCCTCCAATGTTTTAAGCTCCAGTCTCTGTCTGAGAATATGGGATGATCTCATTTTTCTTCCTTCTTCAACTTTAAAATGGCATGTCACTTGTTTAGCCATTGAAACATGCCAGGGTATGTGCTATGCATGACTTCTAAGTTGCAGCTCTTGGTGATGCTTTATGTTTTTCTCATTTCTTGGATCAATGACTGTGGAAGCAAAGCATCGATGTAGCTTAAAAAGTGATTTCTGACCCATGACAGACTTATGATAATGAGCAATGACTTTGTTTTGTACTAACCCATTGAAAGTTTGGGGTTACTTCCATTGTTTATGACTGAGCCTTTTCTTATTGAAAAAAAACTTTTACAGGATTTTTTATTTCTAGAGCATGTGTGGTGATTATTTTTGATAGGAGCTCAGAGTTACTTCACAAAATGTACTGACATTTGGAAAGTTGTGAGCAGGATGGTCCAGATGTTGACCTGTCAGGAGCAGATAAGTATACGCTTCATGAGTTTCTCTAATTAATGGAGAGAAGCCATACAATATAATGGAAATCAGGCTTAGCATAAGGTTCTCCTGGGACCTATGTTTGTGATTTTTCTAATAAAAGAATGTATCATTTAATTATGATTTTCTAATTGCCATTAACCACTCTTAAAGCTCATTTCCATATTGGTAAAAGTTCATAGTAAAGACTTTAACATGAAGAGTTGCTTCCACAATGCTGGGTGTGATATCAGTTACCAATTATGGTTCTTAGAATTCTTTGGGTTTCAGAAGACAAATGCAGAAAAATACTAGATGAAACCATTTTCCATAATGAACACCATCAGCCTGTAATGGTCTAACTTTTTCTGCCTCTTCTGATCATGACTTGCTTCTATCTGTGCCCTTTTACAAATTTATCCAAAGGGGATATTTATATAAACTAGACTTTTCAACTCTTGAGGAGGGAGAATGCTTGAAATAAAACATCCCATTTTGGATGAGAACGGATGGGGAAGTTGTCTGTTTAGTTGGGTCTTGCAAAATGCTTCATAAATTCTTTAGAAGAATAAGAAACCTTTAAAATGTAGTTACAGTGTTACAATCTCCCACTATGGAAGTTCCATTAGGTTCCTTTTTCTGTGGTACTTTCTGCTGAAGTGGATTTGATAGCCTAACAGCTTGATGTATTTAATTTAAATAGCTCTTTCTTTGTGAAGTGGGAAGGAGGATAAGGCTTAAATGATTTGCTAATGCCTCACAAGAGCAAAAGTGGTAAACTCTCCCTAGTACAGCCAAAATAAACATCACTTATTGCCTGTAAGTAGGAAAATGGGTGAGCTGAAGGGCCTCCTGCCTTACTAATCTGTATGAAATGCTTAAAGAAATGTCTAGATACACATACTCACTACTTTACTTGAATTCCTTCAAAAATATTAACTTAAAGATATACAAAGTTCCTATAATGTGTGTCCAGCTTCTAGAAAATACTGAAATGGCTAGACTTTAGCCTATTGGGTCTATTCTATGGACTTCACTTCTGACTGACAAATGCACTTATTTCAACATTTGTCCTGCTCCTTCCTGTTCCTTGTGTTCTACTATTTTTTTTTATTTTCCTGGAGACCATGTAACCCTAAGTTTTCCTCATTGATATCAGTGTCTATCTTGAGTTTCATGGTCACTCCTCAATTTATTAAGAGTATTGTGCATCACAATTGTGAGTTTGAATTGGTCATTTTTGTATTTTGCACACATATTGGTATAAAACATTTTATATGGTTCATATATTAATTGCTATGCTTACAACTTCAAGGAGAACTTAAAGAATTGCATGATAATATCCGAGTGAGCTATTTGTGAAAATACTTTTGTTAATCTGCAAAAGATCAATAAAAATTAATTCACTGAAGTGGGTTGAAGTTTATATATATCATACATCAATCGTTGTAAACTGGTTCTTCCCCAAGCCTAAAGTAACGTGAAAGAAATTCAAAGGAAAAGAAGCCATGATGGTCTACACTTGAGACCCAGCCAGTTTTAGGTCACTATCTTCATTATGATGAGCATCCATTTTCCAATAATGAAATAACGTTAAATTTGTCCTATTTAAAATAATTTTCCCAATAGAAAATAAAACAGCATAGAAATATTTTAAACTTTACCCATCAAAGAAGTACAACAGAACTTCCCTTAAAGATCTGTAAAGACAATTGTGAAAAGAATATGTTTTCCCTTTCTTTTCACAACACCAACAAATAGAAATACAAAAACAAGAGCTCAGAAATCTCCATAGATCCTCTCCTTTGACCATATATGTAAAGAGAGAGAGAGAGAGAGAGAGAGAGAGAGAGACAGAGAGACAGAGACAGAGAGACAGAGACAGAGAGACAGAGACAGAGAGACAGAGACAGAGAGAAAGAAAGAGAGACACTTTGGAGGACAAATGAAATTCAAGAATGCTGATCATGCAGTTTGCTGTTCTGCTGCAAGCTCCTCAACTGTGCAATTTTATCCAGTACTTACATCCTTCCATGTGGAGACTACCATTCCGGTTTACATGTAAGATCATATGTTGGATATGAAACGTGCCTCATAACCTCATTCCTTAAAGGCATTGTCCCCAGCTTGTTAGGATATTTGGGGAAAATATGTGGATTTGTATTATTCAGAGGACAAAGTCAATAAAGGACATTTATTCCTCTGAAGCTTCTATCGAGTCTCTCCCTGCTCCCTCCCGCCCTCGACTTGCTGTCTTCAACAGAATGAGCAGAAACTGCATCATGCTGTTGCTACAGTAGTGCTCTGCCTTACTATGGGACCAGAATCAGTAGAGTGAAATACACATTAACTGAATCCTTTGAAAGCATTAAGCAAAGTAACTCTTTTCTTCCCTAAATTATTTCTGTGAGCCCTTTTATTCCAGTGACACTGGAGTAACTTCTACAGGAACTAAGGCTCACTTTGGAAATATGACTTGCCCTGAAGAGAAGAACTTAAATGACAGAGAGTAAACTCACTGCCTAGGACAGTTGCCTTCAATGGTTAACTTCTTCTAACATGACATAGAGCAGGTTATGTGAATACCTGAAAGCACTGGATTTTACAGGAGCTTGAAAGCCAGACAGTTCTTAGTAGGAGATGGAACTTACTTCTTTATGGCCTCTTTAACAGCACTTCCATCTATGACCTTTTCTTTAGATCATAAATGAAATCATACCTCTGATGAACCTCAGGAAGGAAAGAGGAAAATGAATGAGATATGGATAGTTTTTACATATTTCTTTTTGCTGCCCCATCCTACCTTAGATATCAGCTTGCTGTGTAAAGAAAACCGAGAAGACATACATGACCTTTGGAAGAAAACAGTGTTTGTAAATAACATTAATTAATGATATAAAATAGCTGAAACACTTATGTTTGGGGACATCAGGCAGCTTTGCTGATTAACATTGTGAAATATTAGATATTTAAAAATGGAGCTGATTAAACTGTCATTGAAAAAATTGGTCATATATAGCAGGTAACTAACTGGCTGTCTATCTATCTATCTATCATCTATCTATCTACCTACCTATGTATCTATCTATATGTCTGTCTGTCTATCTATCTATCATCTATCTATCTATGAATATATCTATCTATCTATCTATCTATCTATCTATCTATCTATCTATCTATCTATCTACCTATCCATCTACCATCCATCCTTCCATCTAAATGTTCATCCAAGGACCTCTATCACACTGAAAAAAATTATGGGGATTCTGAGGATGGTTTTCCCTGCTTGACATATACATTTTGACCTTGATCATATTATAAGATAAAACAAGAACAGTATTGGTTACATTATTGGTACAAAATGTTATTGATTTATTTTATTTTAAAATTATAATATAGTAACTATATTTTAATATTAAAAGCAATTATTTTTGTTTAATTTTTAAAATAACATATGTTTTTATACATTTCAAAAAGTTTAACAAGACAATTGGCATAGTTTAACAACTTTACAAAATTTTAACTTCTGACTTAGTATAAAAGAGCCCTATTCTCTCACCTGCTCCAGAGTTAGTTTGTTCAGGGTTTTTATTTTTAGGACTTTTTTTGTATTTATATTTAGGGTTTTTAATGAAGTGTATGAACCTGGCTTTATACAAATCGACAGATGAAGTAGGTAGGACCTCATGGAGTCCTTGAAAGGAGACAGGGACCTGAGGCCAAAGTCTAGAATTTGAGTAGAGGAACACGAAAGATGCAAAGGAATGATTGCCCAACTACAGTCATCATAATATGGTAGCGTAGAGTACAAAAGCTCATTATCATCAGAAGAATACTTATCCCCAGACTGCTGGGCAATGCGCAGAGCTATGCCTAGGATGCATTCAAAAGCCGTGAGGTTAATTGTCATGCAAGCAATTAGATAGAAAAAAATACATTCGTATCTTTCTTTACACCAAGGAAACTTTCCATTTCTTTGACCTCCTTTAAATCAGACTACTGGCACTGATTACAAATTATATTAATAAAAATATAGAATAAATTACTGAGGGAAGAAGCCTAAATTCTCACTGAGGAAGAAAGTACCCAGCAATAAATGATCAACAGAAAATTAACTCAATGGCATCATTGGAGGTTTCTTGCTTTTATAGTATCATGTCAAGGGTCTAACTTTTAAAAATTGACTTAATATTATTTTACTTATGTATATTTTTATCTTTCTCTATTTACCCTACAAATCCTTTATGTATATAATATGACTCCCTGTTTTGTGTATTTATGGAATTTCTGAGTGTGTGAGCAAGTGGGTCTCTTTCTCTGTGCTTTTTCTTGTACCTTTTTTTGTCTGTTTGTTTTGCTCAATTCTGATGTGTTAGCTTTTGTTTTTTTTTATTTTATTATTATTTATTAGAAGTTTGTAAGTTTTCTTAAGAGAGACAAAAAGGAGATCGATCTGGATGGGAAAGGAAGTAGGGGTTAGCTTGGAAGAGTTGAAAGAGAAAATAACATAATCAGGGTACATTATATGAGAAAAATATATATTTTCAATAAAAAATAAATTCTTACTTTGAAAGCTCAAAATCTCAGTGACCTATGTGGATATTATCTGCTTCCCAAAATAACTGTTATTTTTTAATTGTTTAATCCTTACAAAATATAAATATAATTTAATATTATAGAGCTGGAAACTCATATACTAGATGATACACTAGAATCAACAGGAAAATGTGAAGGTAATCCCTTTTGAAAACCTCCTTTGGTTACTGTATAAACTTCCATGAGTTAATATTAGTTTCATTTCCAACTTTTTAATGTTCAGTAATTAAAAATGACTGGATTTGCTAATAACAACCATATGCCCTGTCGCTGTTTCATAGACTGTCAAAAATTCAATTAGGCCCTCTCTTTCCTTTTTTTAACGACTGTTTTATTGGTGTATAATTCACACACTATAAAATTCACCTGCTTAATATATACAATCCAGTGCTCAGATTTGTAGGTACAATATAACCCATTTTCCTATAAATTTTTATGAACAGCAAGGACTTGCAATATTGGGGTGCATAGTTCTTTGTTTCTGTGTATGCACATCATTACACTCATTTTTTGCAAGCCCATGATGAGAGACTAAAAGCATCAAGAATTTGATTACCCCCATAAGTAAGCATTCTAGTGATTTATGTAAAGATAATTTTGCAACTAAATTGATGGATGATATCAACTTTAATATATTGATACAATTTTATTTGAAGCTTAAAAGCTGTGAAGTTTATTTTTAATAACAGTAATTGAGTTAAAATTAAGTTAATTAAAAACCCTTTCTTGAAGCAAGCGTATATAAAAATGATGAACAGAGGAGAACTTGATTAGGCTGAAGAAAAGCCTAATTCATTATTTTCTGCTCTATTTTATTTTAAATATCATCATTTTTCTAAACATATCATTGCTTTAAACTGTTTTCTAATTTTAGTTTTTATAAATTTGTTTGACAATCATATATATATTGTTGTCAGAATCACCCCATTAGCCTTTCTTAACCCCCTCCTCCTCCTACTGAACTTAGGCCAACTAGTTTTCCTATTTTCATGTTTTTTGTTCTTCCTTAACCCAATCAGTTTAATTAGGTTTGCTTGTACAAACATAGATAGAGGGTTATTTACCAGAATATGGACAGTTTACTAGTAGCTACCACACTGAAGAAAATAACTGTCTCCACACGCCACCACAGACAATCACTGCCAAACTCCTCAGCCAAGGCTTGATCTTCATGAGCTCTTTCCCCATCGATGATGGAATGATGAAGAGGTACCATTTTGCATAGGCCTTCTACGGGTAAACCTAGCTGCTATGGGAACAAGATTATAATGTCACTGTCACAATGTTCCATACCACTCCTCCCCATTCTCCAACTCTCCTTCCTTTCTTGCTCCTTATTAAAATGTTCCCTGGCCCTGGTTGGTATAATATGGATGTCCCCTTTAAAGCTGAGTGCTCACTGATCATTCACTCTTAACATTTTGACACTTAACTGTCACTGCCTATAAAAAGATGTTTCTCTGGCTAAGGCTAAGGGAAAACTAGTTTCCAATATAAGCATGAATGTTTTTAAGACAGTTTGATTGTGCTTCATTTAACAAAACATTAGTTATAGATTTAAGACTAGGGTGTTTTTGAACCAGTTGACTTCACTCTTGTAAAGTGGTTCTTAAGTCAGAAATCATTTGGTTACACTTTAAGGCTGCCATGCTATCATTGAGCCACTGACGAATATTCCCAGGCAGGTCAGTATTAAAGCACATGGTACCCACTGCTGAGTAAGAGCGCTGATGATTTTTCTTTCCCAACAATCTGAATCATATTTACCTTACTGCTACACTATACAGTAACAACAGAGACAAACAATCCAATAAAACAATGAGCTGTGGAATTGAAGAGAGGCTTCTCAAAAGAAAGAATGTAAACAACATTTGGCACTTATACGATTGTTCAACATCATTATCCATTAGGGAAGTGAAAATAAAACTCTCTAGAGATTCCATCTCACCCCAGACATTATGACTGTTATCAAATGATAACAAATTCTGGTGAGGATGTTGGGGGAAGGGAACCCTTGGTGACTACTAGAGGGAGCGGATATTTGTGCTTTAAAAACTCTTTAAGTCAATTTGTTGTTTCCTTTGCACATTTGTTTCCAGTGCAGTTTGATGAAAGGTGGTCAGATTTAAAGCAGGCATAGTTCTTTTAAAAGATTTATTATATGAATTAAGAAGCGATCTGGAGGTAACCAGATTAATAAACATGACATTAACATTTGAAATCAGGGTTTGCTAACTCATGTTTACACATTGAAATCATGACAAATATTCCCAACTTTTCACAAATATTGGAAGATGCATGAGTGCCTCACAAGTGCTACTCAAATGAACCTTGATTTGCATTTGTCTCTTATTGAGCAATTCCTCACCTTTCCTTCCTTTTTTTCCCCCTGTAACGAGCATTTGGTGACTATTTTCCATCACTGATTTAGTTCTAGGTAAATCAATGTACTCCTTATATTGTACTCCTCTGTTTTCCTGTGAAATGATTTAAGAGACTATTCTTCCTTTCTTGACTTTAATTCTGTTTTAATGTCCATATTCCACAAGCTTATTAGTACTATTTCTCTGGTTTTAAGATTGATCTTTATTTTTTATGTATGGTGTGTATCTCTCTCTCTCTCTCTCTCTCTCTCTCTCTCTCTCTCTCTCTTTGTGTGTGTGTGTGTGTGTGTGTGTGTGTGTGTGTGTGTGTGTGTGCCGCAATGTCCAGAAGAGAGAAAACCAGACACCCTGGAGCTGGAATTGTAGCCTGATATAGGTGTTGAGAACTGAACTCAGGTCCTCTACAATAGTAGAAGTCCTCTTAAGAGCTAAGCCATCTCCTTGGCCCCACAGTAATATCATTTTATCCAATGTGTCTTTCACATCTAATAACTCATATAGATCACAGGGATTTGGTGGTCCTTTAGAGTCCACAGTGGTGTCTGATGGGCCACAATTGCACCTGCTTTAGTGTGACTCTTTAATGGCCTCAAAATTCTACTTTACTTTGGAAACTGTTTCTTCTTTCTACTTCTCTGTCCCAACACCCCACATCCAAGCCCTTGTCCAAATTTAACTCTACAGCCTACTGGAAATGCATTGCCTAGTAGGTATAGAGGTAGAAGAGCTTCACTGTGTATTTTCAAGACTTCACACATGGGCTCCTTGCCACACAGAGGATCACAGAAAATAAAACCTGAAGTTATTGTGTCTGTGTTAACACAGAAAGTATGTTAGATCCCAACCTTAGCCTAGCCTGCTTCATTTGGTTAAGAATTAGAGAAGAGTTTGGATAGCATAAGTGGCACATAACTAACAATAACAGAGAAGATTTGGTGGAACCTAAATGATAGAAGCTGACATCTGTATTTCTTTGGCCTGATCCGGCACTTTAATATTGGATGGTATTTAACATAATCTCTGAGTTGGCAAATGAGTTATCTGTTTTTACCAAAAATATGTGGTTCTGTAGAAGGATGTGGGCTTTTCCCAACCCATTAATGTGTTTGAGTTGCCTAAAATATTTAAATATGGACCTTGCTCTGGGATATGGGCTCATGCCTGTGCAATAATTGAATGGGGAAAACTGATGTTTATTTTAACAAAATCAAATCACTTTTTAATGAGTCTATTCTTTCCCATCATGAGAGAAGCATCCACATTATGGAACAACATTTAGAAATGGACTTTCACCCACTATACCGATTTGTGCCTCCAGTTCTTTCTCCCAGTTGTCCACAATTTTAAGGAATGAGAAGTTCTCCAATTATCTAGTAGTGATATTCAGAACCAGAAGAAGCATCAACAGAAAGGAAGATTTAGGGGAAAACTAGTAGAAAACACCAATCTGTATTTCTTCCTCTATCCTATAGAGGATACTGATAGGTGAAGATTGTCACAGGGCATACCGTCTGTTTCATAATGGCATTTAAAAATAAAATTTATTCCTTTAACATTGGGTTTTAATCTTAAACATTGGTGTCTGAATGATAGCTGAGAACATATCCACATATGTTTGATTCTCAATAACTGGATGGTTATTACTCATTTATCAAATCTGTATTTGCTCACAAAACTGTGGTGTGGGTGGTAGGGGTCATTGGTAAAGAGTTCCATTGTATTCTCTCTTTATGGAGTCAGAGACGAATGGTAAGTGCATAATCTCACAAACTTCACAAGAGAATATCAAATAGATTTGAGTGCCTTGAAGTTCAGAAAATTTTCAAAAACCTCAGTGAATGTCTTAAGTTGACTCCAACCCCTTAGCAGGCAATATATACACAAAGTAAAGAAACTTTGCGTTCTCTAGGCAAAACTCTAGAATAAGCTTCATGGTGGTGTAAGGCAAGGTACACTTCTCATTCTCCTAGGAAAAGCTTCTAAAACTTCTTGGCACCAAATTCTGCCTTTCCACACCTTCTGTGTCACCTGGGAGCTAAGCATATGCTGCGGAAATGCCCGAGTAGGAGGCATTTGGGAAGGGTGCTGTTGGTTCACATTGCACAACTGCATTTTCACTAACTTAAAAATAATCTGAAAATAATTTCCTTCAAAAATGTGAAAATTGAAAAAGAGTTGATTCTTTCTATTCTTGAATGGCTTTCTTTTCTGAGAACAGAAAGAAGCATTTCAAAGACCTTATAAAAGGAATGACACGATATTGAAGCAATCCTCCAACTTGGATTTCACTGCTACTAATAGGCTTTTCTCTCCAAAGAGCAATCGATGGGAAATAATTATATAACATTTCCTTATCCTTTATACAGATTTTTTTTCCTGAAACTTTTCCCGCAGGCATACCCCAAAGCCAAACATTCTCTCACTTTTCATTTGCTTATGATCTTCATTGCTTACAGTTTCAGCTCTGATCCTATAACTTGGTTCTTTCTGAAAGCAAAAAGACAAAAGAAAGAAAGAAAGAAAGAAAGAAAGAAAGAAAGAAAGAAAGAAAGTCAACCATGGACACACTGGCAGCTACTTTCCAGCAGATCCCACCAACTTTGTTGTAATTTTATTGAGATCAATAGTTCCATTACTATAAACATGTTTCCATGTCCTGGCCCTTAAAACTCAAAGTGAGAATTAAATAAAATGAGAAAATAAAAGCATTGATGCAGGGTATGCTGGCAGGGACATAGAAGTTAAATATGTAGGAGGTTAAGACAGGTACTTTATGAGTCGAAGGCCAGGCTGAGCTATATTGTGAGTTCTAGACCAACCTAGTATTCATAGTAAAATTACCTCATAACACAGAGAAACACACAGACATACAAAAAGAAGTAATAACTCTTGGTGCTAAAATTAAGTTAGAAAAATGAACAAGAAATGATCCTATTCACAAGAGTTTACCACCAGGACAATTGCTTCTGTAGGCAGTGCCCAGAAAAGATGATTTTGCTGACAAAATTTGCCATGGTACAACTGTAGGTTCGGGTATACCTATGGTATCCAGAAGTGGGAATAGAAAAGCAGCAAGCTGTACCTCAAGGCTTTGCCAACACCTTATGTAGTAATAAGGGCAGCGGGGCTGCATTCTCAGCACCCCCGGCCGCCTGCCCGGCTAGCTTATGCCCGAAATAACAACACACAAACTGTATTCATTTAAACACTGCTTGGCCCATTCTCTTCTAGGCTAATTCTCACATATTAATTTAGCCCATTTCTAATCATCTGTGTGTAGCACCCCAAGGTGCACTTACCAGGAAGATTCTAGCCTATGTCCATCCTGGGTCGGAGCTTCATCCCAGGAGCAGGGCATGGCTTCTCTCTCAGGTGTCTGCTCCAGAGAGGAGAGCTGTGGAGACTCTGAGCTCACTTCCTTTTCCTCCCAGCGTCCTGTTCTGTTTACTCCTCCTACCTATGTCCTAACCAATAAAATGGGCCAAGGCAGTTCCTTTATTAGCCAATGACCTTCCTCCATCAACCTTAACTTTGAACTTCTGGCTTCCATAGCCATGAAAATACATTTCTGGTATTTAAAGGAGCTAAGTTTGAGGCAATTCATTATAGCATCTCTGTGAAACTAATAAAGTTATTGTAGTTGTAAATCCTGTCACAAAGTAGTCTTCATGACACTGGATGACTGCTTCTCATACATCGAAAGTGCTGAATGGGTGTGGGTTCATGAGGTCTCTTTGAGAAAGGTGTTAAGTAATCTATTATAGAGATATCCCTGTTTTTAGAATCCGTCATCAAGTCAGTTCTCTTTCTTTTATCAAAGAAAAGACAAAGTTTCGAAGGAGCCATTCTGCTAAACAACATCAATGGTTTTCAGGAGACTCTGACCGTCAATCAAAATAGTAAACAGAACCAGGTTACAGCTGCTTTTCTCCTGTAGACTTATCTTCTGCCTCCCAGGAACACCCTATGTACATAAACTCATTTTCACATCCCAACAATTAATTCATATCAGATTGTTTAAAAAGTGCATAGATGCTGTGTGGATCAGCTCTTTCTCCCCCTCCCTGCCCCTGAAAAGAAAGTAACTTTGGAACTTTTCCATATGAAGTTTGTCAAATGTCTGACACTGTCCAGAAAACAGCACAGGCCAACTGCCGGGAGCACTTCTCTTAGTTCTCCAAAGACTGATGTAAAGCTACTTGATGTCTTTTCATCCTGCCTCAGACTTATCAGAGAAAAGAGTCTTTTGCAATCCCTGTAGTAAAATGAGGTTGCTGGGAAAGTGTAATGATGCTAAATGAAACATCCTGAAAGTGTGTATGCCCTTTCAGGGAAATCAAGCCAGCCAGGCTGGTGACACCAAGACACAGAATCCCAAGATACTGTTTGATGTTGCTTTCTGCTCTTTGCATGTCATGACCAGAGAGGCCATAATCCGAGTTAAGTTTGCATTCTACTGAATGCCAAGAAGAATCATGGGTAATAAAACAGGAATCCCAGTTTCTCTCATTGTTTCTGAGTATGATCTAAACCTCCAAGTTTTCTCAGAATCCAAGGGCTTCACCAGGGCATGGAAAGACTATAATTTATAAGACTAGCAAATGACAGTACTCGAGAGGCACCTTTAGGGGTGTAGATTCCAGACCTGTTTTCCAGTTGTCCAGGCTCTTGATGGAGACTAGAAAAACAAATTCCAGGAAAGCCTCCATTCGTGTGTTTGTTTAAAATGTTCATTTTATTTTTATTTATTTTTCTGGTTATTAATTTCCTTTCTTTTTTATTGAAAATAGATTCTTCTCTCACATAATATTTCTTGATCACAGCTTCACCTCCCTTCACTCCTCCTATGAAAGACCCAGGATATCATAACAAGAAGAAAAAAAAACCCTTTGTAAGAAGTTAAAAAAGTAGTTGCAAAACCACCCCTAGCTAATTATCTAATAAGTAAAACACATGATAAATAGTTATTTGATTGTAAAAGTAAGAAAGATATAACTTTTGGGACCTCTTTGGAGTTGGGGATTTGAGTTCTTAACTTCATCATAGTGTCTAACACAGGCATAAGGTGTTTGGAAAATGTGATGCATTGTGAATACATACATGAGTGCTCAAATGTTTTGTTGCTTGATTGTTCCTCTGGCCCCATTGCTTCTAAAGGAAGCTCATGGATTTTAAAAGCTTCTATTAGATTATTTGTTTAGGAGTCCATGGAAGCACTTTCAGGATTGTAGTAGACACTGTAAGTGAGAAACTTCTGATTTAAAGGCAAAGTGTGCTAACCAAGAGCCTCTCTGATAAGCAGGATGGGTCAATAGCTTGTTCAGTTTGTGACTTTCTATAGAATTGGTGGTATTTATCTCTGGCCATAAACTGATACTTCAGAAAAGATCTTGCATGGAAAATCCTTTTCTCCAACCCAGGTTTTAAAATTTCATTTATAATCACAGCTTGAACACTTTGAATTGGATCGGGGATGGTTTATAATAAACCTAAAAATAAAACTAGAAATTTAAAAAGAAAGGAATTTCACAAAGAAGAAGTAAAAGCAATATCCTCTTTGGTAGGTGTGCTAATTGTGGTTGAACATTAATTTAACTCTAAGCTTCCTGGTACCCAGGGGAGCACTGGAAATAGCAGATTATACAATTTTCACCAACTACTAAAAACAACACAGGGAGTCTTTCGGAAAATTAAGTTCTAAGTTTTAAAAGGTACGGCTGTCAAGAAATAACAGTAATTTACAAGTTGCTTTATATTTATTTGTGTTTCAGGGGTGTGGCTTTTCGCTTTGCCAGCAGTACAAAGTTTTCACCTGGTGACAAGACCTTTAGGGCATATGACTCAGGAAGACATCTGGTAAGATACACGTGTGTGCATCTGGGAATGGGACTAAATATGAGGGAATGGTATGGATATATAAGACAAATGTGGAATGCAGACAAAGGCGAAAAGAGTTCGCTTAGAGCTGTTTGAAAGCATCCGATAGGAACTGTAATGATCTAGAGATAAGACTAAGCCAAGGACATTGGCTGGATTCTATGCCAGAATTAAAGATAGCAAAGGATTATTTTTTATGTCAGAATGTATTGAGGGAAGCCATTGGCTGAAGTCTATGTGAGTATAAGAAAAGGATTTCATTTACCTGTGGATATAAAGACAAATGGTTACATTGTTTCTAGGGATTATATTGGTCTAGTAAAGTCGTGGTGATATATTTTCCTCCCATATTCATGACTGTACTACCAATGAGCAGTTAGTTATCTCGGGTTCTAATACTAAGTATGTCTTCCTTCCTTTTGAATGGTTCTTACGTCCAGTTACAGAGCTATTGGTTACTATCAAAGTGCCACGAATGCACTCTTAGGGTTGTGATGCTATGCTAACCATTTATGCAGTTCAAGGCATCATAGTTGGGTAGGACTCTTGGTTGCCTAAATCCTTTGGAAACTTGCAGATTGCTTTCTGGTACAATGAAAGCTAATCCTCATGATAGCGCTCAGCAATCATCAGAGAAATTTCTCTTTGCAAAAGTGACCACTATAGAAAATCAGAAGCAACCAAAATTCAAAGTTGTGGAGCCCGATCCCAATGGATTCATCTACAACACAGTCTTGCACCCAAGGTGTCTAAAATCTCAGAGAGCTTTAAACTGTAAATGCACTATTTTTCTATTATATTTGACTGTTGATGTTAACATGCTCTATTTTTTATTTCCCTATTGAGAATTTTCACCTTTACATTTATAGAAAGAATAATATGGTTTCTCTGACATTTCAATTGCCAGTACTGCTATTGAGCTTTGGGGTCATTATTAAATAAAAGTTATTTAAACAAAAACACTGGATATAATAACTTATGAAGCTACTGGGGTGGATAGAATGTACAGAGTAAAAACACCAAACAAAAAAATGGTTCCTATCTCTGGCAGGCAAAAGTCATATGACTTTATCACATATCTATTTTATAATACATATTAAGTACTTTGGTCCATACTTGATCTCAGGTTCACTGGATCTGTAAAGTGAAATGGCAGGTAAGTGGCAGCTATGCACTTGAAGAAAATGAGGGTGAAACACACACACATTTAAAGGCCAGGGTATATGATTCAGGGCATGGAGGGAGATGAGCTAGGTAAAAGGAGTGTCACATTCTGGGGACGTGGAAAAGACATTACTTAGGGGTACTAAGCAAGTGAAAATATTTGTCTAGGAACAAGACTGAGTACTGTATGGGGTGAAGATCTGTGATTACATGGACTGTTTGTAGTTTCATTTGTGAAAATCTGAATTTCCAAAGATCTTATAGCCCTTTCTAGGGAACAGAAAGCATACCTAAAACAATCATAGATGTTTGTGTTGAAAATGTGATAAAGAAAAATACGCCATTTCTGGATCAGTTATGATCTGTGTCCTAACTAATGAAGGCAAGGGAGGTGTGAGGAGAAAGATCAAGACGTAGATGAAGAAACAATTAAAAAGAAGGGTATCCTAGACTTTTCAATTGTGGACTAATTCTTATGGATGTTATTTTCCCTTTTTAAAAATTGTTACAACTATTAGCAACTATGCAATAAAAAACATTGTTGCAAATCTAAGAGGGAAACTTAAATGTAGTAGCTATTTCTTTTAAATTCAAAATCTATTTGAGGTTATGTTGGTAAAATATAATGTTAGATTAGGGTATGGTGGCACACACTTGGAACCCCAGGTCTTGAAAATTAAAGGCAAAAAGATTGAGAAGACAGATTTCTGGGCTACATAGAGAGCACATGTTATGAATAAAGAAAAGGGAAGGAAGCAAGAAAGTGAGAGAGGGAGGAAAAGAGGGGTGAGGGAGGAAGAGAGGGAGAGAGGGAGGAAGGATTGAGTTCTCCTTTTTTTCTCTTTATCTTCAGTTTATTGCATGACATTAATCATGCAAAAGTAGAGAGGCTTATTTCTAACTATTATCCAACTACTCATGTAGGGAAGGAGTGATGGCTCAGGTGTTAAAGGATTGGTTGCTTTACCAGAGGACCTAGGTTTGATTTTCAGTACTTACATGGCTGCTCACAACCATCTTAACTCCAGTTTGAGGGGATTCAATGTTCCTTTCTGGTCCTCAGTGATACTAGGTATTCATATGGTACACTGACACACATGCAGTCAAAACATACATATATATATATAATAATATTTATAAATAATAAATGTAATAATATTTTTAAAATTAAGCTTTTCTTGATATCTATCATATATACCTATCCAATGTCCTCTCAGATTTAACTACTTATAAATGAATATGTTATTGAAGCATTTCAAAATACAGTTCAGATAATGACTTTTAAACATAATTATGACACTGTTGATAGATTTAGGAAAAAGTAATTATTTCTTAACTCTAATTAGAATCCAGATATTAGAGCTTCCTCAACTGTTTAATTTTTAAAATCAAGTTTTATCAAACCGAGACCTACAATTACTCCCACCTCAGTCTCTTTTAATGTGTAGGTCCTACAGTTTTTATATTGCTTTGGAATTTTCATCTCAAAGATAGATAAACAATTGACCCAGAGAGGTCTAGCCAGCAAGAGTTTTCTGGTTGTGTTCTCACATTGTCTTTTTAGATGGTATTGGTCCCCTGTAGCATTTTGGTAATTTTAATCAGAAATAGAAACTTGAACTTATACCTATTTCTATTTTGAGCAAGTATATTCTGTAGGCGATGTTTCTCTTTCACAAAGAGTTCATAAGCCAATTGTTTTTGTTTTTTTCATAGACTGTATTGGAACTATTAACTATTTATACAGCATAAAGTGGTATAATTCAGATTTTAATGCATTTTCTACTTAGAATAACTCTATACAGAAAAAATTCTCAACCATTCCCTTTTAGGTAATACAATTTGCGTAGAAAAGAGAACACATGCTGGATTTGTTTCTTTAGATTATTGATTTTATGAATGATAGGAATAGCTTAGTTTCCCCACATTTCAAAAATAGGGACAGAATGTTTTTAAATATTATTATGAGCTCATGAATTTAAACATATTTGATATTTTTAATCTTTTGTTATTTTATTATAATTTTATTTTTACTAAAAATTAACTTTTTATTCCATTACATATATGGTATTTCTTTTCTGACTATATGAATATGTTCTTCTTTTGTACACATGTAAATACATGCTATGCAAACTGTGCATTTATATTCTAATACATATAGAGCCTAAATACCTTACTATAATATAGGTAAACCTTTCATATCTTTTATGCTTGTCCACTAGAAGCACACACGTCTGAAGATTTGAAGATAATAGCCAACAAATGATTTAAAGCCCACACCACAAGTCAAAATCCATATCTGGCACCAATACTGTGCCCACAACCTGTAGACAGTAAAAGAGAACCTACTATTATTATTCTGCTAAATAGGCAGATTATTAAAATGACTCAATTATAGGCTCTGTTTTTTGTGAATGGTGATTAACACAGAGACCAACAACTGGTTAAGGTGTAGAGAATAAGAGATTGCAAAATGCTCATTCCAAAATTGGACATCTATATTATACCCCTTCTCCCATGAATCAGGCATCATTGTGCAGGAGCGCCCAGAAATATTGTAAGATTAAGCTATGATGAATGGCTACAGAGAAACAGTATTCTCTCTGCATACCTGAACAGTTTACACATTATGAATTTAGTGCTTACACTTCTAAATTTACAATTACAGATTTATGCTTATGAGTTCAGGTTGTGAATTTGTACATATGAATTCACAGCAGTTGAAACAGAACAGACAAGACCCCTACAAGCTCAGGCCAGACAAAACTCTCAGCATGGAGAATGGAGACAGGCAAAAAGTTCCAGCCCCAGGGGTAGACTTGAGGTGTTGGTGGTCATCAAAAACACATTGTATGAACTTCTCCAAAAATTAACGATAAATACATTGAAAAAATATTGGGAATGTAGCTCAGTTCTAAAATGCTTCCTGGACATACAAGAAGTTCTGGGCTCAATCTTTAGTAGCATACAAAGAAACAAGGGAGAAATAGAAATTAACCATGTGTCTGTCCTTCCATATATCCACTTCCACTATCTGAAGATGCAACAAACTTCAGGTTTAAAACCTTTGGAAAACATATTTTTATTGAAAATATAGAGATCCTCTTGTTTTTTCCAAAACAATATTATTACAATATTATGTAACATATGCCCTACTTTTTGGTATTTTAAATACAGTAGTGATGATTTATTTACCCTATGTAGGATAGAGTTGGTAGGTTATCTGCAAATACATGACATTTTATATAAACAACTGAAGCACTGGAAAATTTTGCTGTCTGTGACAAGGTATAAGGTAGAGCCTAGGGGAAGGTAGAGGAGATCATTCCCCTATTAATACCAAAAGATGATTGTAAATTCAAAGATTGCTTTGGCTTTGAGAAAACAAACATGCAAGATACTACTACACTAAAGGAGCAAAGTAAAAAATCTCAAACGTAATTCAAACCAAAAATAAGAACAAAGAATTAGTAAAAAATCAGAAGATATTACAAAATAAAAAGGAATGGCTTCCTAAAATACATAAATTAAATACATTAGAAAGCCTACTTAAAACGGAAAATATAAGTGATTTCCAATTGACTTGATATAGGTAAAAAGTCTTTGCAGTCTTGTAGTTATCCACTTAAGATGAATTCTTATGAAGGAATTCTGTAATTCGCCTGTGATAAATATACTCCTATTCTGAGGTTATGTGTTCAAGTTTATCAATAATTCAGGAACTATTTAAAAATAGCTTTATTCAAACTGTTTCGGAGAAACAGAAACAGAAAAGTTTTACAGCATTTCTCTTTATATCCCTGTCCCTACAACCCCGAAAGTAAAGAAAATATATAGACCCCTCCACAAAGTGTATTGGTTTGACCAAGACTCCATTTACTGTCAGTAAGAAACCAGAGTAATTCTTTTTGTCTAAAAGAGACCACTTTCTTCCCAAAGGCCTGAAATGATTTGCTCTGTTCTGCTTGGTACAGATTCCCAGGACCTTTTATCTTGGATGTTCCATGTATGTTTTAAGGTTTCTATTGCTCTGATGAAACACCATGACCCAAAAGCACAGTGGGCAGGAAAGAGATTTTGACTTATACTTCCACAACACAGTTGATCATCAAAGGAAGTCAGGACAAAAACTCAAGAAGGACAGGAGCCTGGAGGCAGGAGCTGAAACGGTATGGAGAGGTGCTGCTTTCTGGGTTGCTACTCATGGCTTTGCTCAGCCTGCTTTCTTATAAAACCCAGGACAACCAGACCAAAGACAGCATCACCCACAATGAGCTGAAACCTCCCCCAATCAATCACTCATTAAGAAAATGCTTAGCCGGGTGGTGGTGGCGCACGCCTTTAATCGCAGCACTCGGGAGGCAGAGGCAGGCAGATCTCTGTGATTTCGAGGCCAGCCTGGTCTACAAGAGCTTGTTCCAGGACAGGAACCAAAAAGCAATGGAGAAACTCTATCTCGAAAAATCCAAAAAAAAAAAAAAAAAAAAAGAAAAGAAAAAGAAAATGCTTTACAGCCAAGCTTATGAAAGCGATTTTTCAATTGGGGTTACCCCCTTTCAGACAACCAAAAGCTTATGTCCAGTTGACATAAAACTAGCCAGAATATCTATGGAAGAATTTTCCTCTATATAACTTATACGAATGCCTTCCTTCAAATCTTTGTAGAATCTCATCATTTTAAAATGAGGTATAGGCCGGGCGGTGGTGGCGCATGCCTTTAATCCCAGCACTCGGGCGGCAGAGGCAGGCAGATCTCTGTGATTTCGAGACCAGCCTGGTCTACAAGAGCTAGTTCCAGGACAGGCTCCAAAACCACAGAGAAACCCTGTCTCGAAAAACCAAAAATAAATAAATAAATAAAATAAAATGAGGTATAGTATATTAACTTCTAATCATTCTATCAAAATGAACTAGTTCCCATATCCTCCTTGGATCTTCAGTTCTCCTCTGTAGTTTGACTATTTTTGATAGTTCTTGTCACCTGGTACCAAATATTGCCTGATTATTTTCAGTAATTGTTAATCTCCTCTTACAAGAGTCTAAGATACAGAAAGATGAGTTGTTTTGATATGGTTTATAATCATAAAGTCTTCCTGTTTGGCTTCTGTCTTTTATTTTCTCATTTTATTTATTATTTTGTAATTTTATACATGAGTACAATGTTTATATTATATACATCTCTACATCTCCCATCTCCAAATTCTTTCAAGTCCTTTACTCACTTCCTCTCAAATTCCTGACTTCTTTAATTATTATTGTTTTACACACACACACACACACACACACACACACACACACACATTTCTGTCATGTATTTGTGTACTGTGTGTATGTTTATAAACACAGCTTATTGAGTTCACTTATTGTTTCTTCCCTGTTTATTTGTTTAGAAATGATAATTAGGAACTGGAGAACTTACCAGGGGTTTTGTTCATGGGGAAAACTGACTCTCCTCTTAGCAGCGATTAATTGCCTGAGGCTCGTCATCTAGGAGTGGGGCCTAGTGAGATGTTTCTTTATCCATGTCGGCATTCTTCTGTGTTGCGCCTACACACATCCTGTTTAGGCGACCATGTTGTTGATATTTCAAGAGTGCAACTTCCCTTTCAGGCCTAGAAGACACTATCTCACATCAGACATCCTGATTCTCCGAATCTTAGTCTTTTCCATGATGCTCTCTGAGCCTGATTTATAAAAGTTGCTATATATATGTGTATATATATATACACAAATTGAGGATGGAAATCCATGATCATTTATTTTTTGCATTTTAACAAGTTATAAATCTTTGAATATTATCCATATGTGGCAAAAAGAGGGTTATTTAATGGGGGTGAGAGTCACACTTATCTGTGGATATGAATATAGGTAATCATAATACAGTTAGTTACTACACTATTAGAAAAATGGCAGTAGTTGATTGATTTTCTTCTGGGTTTTTATGACCTTAGAAGCTATGGATAATTAGATAAGTTTATATCTTCAGGCACATATGTTCGCCTATTGATAAACCCTGAAGTACAATAAGACAGATGTTGGGCATCCTTAAGATGTAAGATAGCAATATTAAACCACTGAGAGTAATTTTCTAGGGTGGTGGTATGGCATGTAGGCTGGACTTTCTTCTCTACTCATTGAATGAATTTTAAAAGTTATGCTGAATTCTTTTTTAATCTCCAAGGATTCTCTAATGTTTTCTGTTTTTTTCTGCCTTATATAGCATTCCTAAGCGACACATCTTTATCTATCTGAAACTATGCCAAATATGGGATTCTTGGCCATTTTTCCATTTTGTAATTATAAACTTAGACATGAAGCTGATAATGACAAAATCTTTTTGGAATTATAAATTGGTAGGAAGGGATCTCTAGCCTTTCATTCTATATTCTCTAATACTATTTTAATCTTTTATGATATGTATATATTGCTTTTATAATATTAATGAGAAGAAAGAAGAGGAGGACTAGAAAGAAGCCATTAATTAGATAAGCCCTTTGACCTTTGACCAATTCATTTGTTATACTCATGCAGCGGCAAGGAAAGGAGTACCCTTAATAATGGCATAAGCTCCGGAGGACCTCAGGTTTCATCAAGCAACTTAATGTCCCTGTGCATTCTAAAGTAGCTCTTCAATGCATAATTTAGTATGTCTGTAATGAATTCTGCTAACCAGCGTGACTACCCATCCTTATATTCTCTATTGAGAAGTAGAAGTGCAGCGAAGGATTTCAATACAGTCTGGGCTTGCATTCATATCTAGTTAGGCTGCTCGTGTCTTACATGGCAATCTGCAATATCTTTAGACTATGATGCAAGAATCTTAAACATAAACTCAGTTTTCCTTACTGTGACTGATGTCGCTAAGAAGCACAGGCTGAAGTTTTTAAATTTTTCTGCCATAATATTTTTAATTTTCAAGGATTCCATAATGCTTTTTGAGTTTTCTGTATTATGTAGCATTTTGTCCTCAGGTGGCACGTGTTTACCTGAAAAAATATGCCAAATGTGTGACTTTTAGCCATTTTCTACAATATATTTATAAAAACAGACAGAAAACTGATAATGATAAAATCCTACTAAAAATACGAACTTGTAGATAGGAGTCCCTGGCCTTTAATTTTATGTTGTTTAATGCTATTTTAGTCTTTTATAATACACATCACTCTGCATTTCCTTTGTAAATATGAGTTGATAAGCTGAACTGGTATTCTTTTCTCCAAGACGTACATGACTGGGGAAAGTGACTCTTTTTTTTCTTTTTTATTTATTTATTTTTAATTAATTTATTTATTAAAGATTTCTGCCTCCTTCCCGCCACCGCCTCCCATTTCCCTCCCCCTCCCCCGATCAAGTCCCCCTCCCTCATCAGCTCGAAGAGCAGTCAGGGTTCCCTGACCTGTGGGAAGTCCAAGGACCACCGACCTCCATCCAGGTCTAGTAAGGTGAGCATCCAAACTGCCTAGGTTCCCCAAAAGTCAGTACGTGCAGTAGGATCAAAAACCCATTGCCATTGTTCTTGAGTTCTCAGTAGTCCTCATTGTCGGCTATGTTCAGTAAGTCCGGTTTTACCCCATGCTTTTTCAGACCCAGGCCAGCTGGCCTTAGTGGGTTCCTGATAGAACATCCCCATTGTCTCAGTGTGTGGGTTTTAACCATAAATAAAGGACATTGAGCCTATAGTTCGCAATCCTAGAGAAGCTAAATAAGAAGGTGAATCCAAAGACAAACATATAGGCATCCTCCTGAATATTAACCTTCATCAGGCGATGAAAGGAGACAGAGACAGAGACCCACATTGGAGCACCGGACTGAAATCTCAAGGTCCAAATCAGGAGCAGAAGGAGAGAGAGCACGAGCAAGGAACTCAGGACCGCGAGGGTTGCACCCACACACTGGGTAAGTGACTCTTATGTAACCATGTTCTGCAGTTTTGGCCACACTCACACGCACTACTTTTAGGTATGTGGTTCAAATATGGGTATAATGTTCTTAGCTTCAACCAATCTGCATTGTGAATCCTCCCAAGCAGTAACTACCAAACACAAACACCATGATCAGAAGAGACCCAGCGGCCTGGCTTTTCATTTCTGCTTCTCTCTCAGGGCCCTCAGAAGGACTGCTTGTGACTGCTGACACAGGTTTTTAATTGATTTCTTTTTCATTGAGATTTCTGCTAAGAAGTTCACTCTTATCTCTGTTCTTATACTCCGGCATTCCTCTCAGTCTGTGAACAAGAGGCCATGACTTCACACACCCATCACTAATTCTAAACTACCCATCTCTCCTTTTTTGCTTTGTTACTTGCACCTGTATCTGTAGTGAGATTTTTTTTTTTTTATCATCCTCTCTACATGGTTTCCTTAACTATTGACAATGTGGCGGTTGAGAGCCCTTTCTTAAAATGTCCCCTTACCATATAGTACCCAACAAAAATTGATTTATTTATTTTTCTACATTTTTTATTTCCCCTTGTGTGTGTGTGTGTGTGTGTGTGTGTGTGTGTGTGTGTGTGTGCTCACATATGTGTGTGCCTGTGGAAGTCAGAGGACAGCTTATAGAAATCTTTCTACCTTGTAGGTCCTGGAGTTGAACTCAGTTCTTCTGTCTTGGTAGCAGTTGCTTTTGCTCACTGATCTACTGATCTACTTTATTGGCTTGAAAAATCATGATTCATTTTAGCACTTCAATTACTTTTTAAAGATTCATCTAATTAATATATGAAAAACATCCTAACCAAGGACGATATTTTGGAGAAGGAAAAACTTAAACAAACACCCTTGCTATCATGGAGCATATTGCACTATAAAGCTTCTAATCGCACTGGGAATATTTCTTCTTCATAAAGAATTTATCTTTAAACATTTACTTTTGAGTACTCAAAGAATGTCCATTAAGGAAGTAAGCCAAATTAATAAGAGTTGAGGAAAATATCTTGCAGGAAATTGATGGCAGTGTGCTGTCTTTAAAAACAATACATGATTCTTGTTAGGGCATTTATATTTTCCTACTTCCAATTTGTTTTAGCAGAAAGGGCCTCATACTTGTTATCAAAATCAATGGTTCAAATTTTGTCACTTCTCTTTACGGTAGTGGCTTTTTTTTGCAAATTATTTCATCATTCTGAGAATTGCTATTCCATGCTCTTTTTTAAAAAAGGAGATTCTAGTGTTTGTTGAATAAAAAAGAGAGAATTATGTCCAATATCTATTTTTCTGCTTAGGTAATCCTGGGGCAAATATAGGACTCAGCATGCATATTGTTCTTTTAGTAGGATCTGTTAGGTCTTATGCATTCTAAGCAACACTCTTACTGTCAACAAGAAGGCATTCACCACCCAGGGCCTACCCCTTACAATGGCTGTGCCAGTGGCCTATGACAGATGGTAAAACCCACTGGCACTATGGCCAGCAGCCTGCATAGTGACACATCTGGTGCTCCTGACTCACTAAGTCCTTCATGGGAGCCATTTTGTTATGCAACAGCCATTATTCATCTGCCATGGAGTATTTGGAATGAAAGTACATGCTAACTTCTCAAGTTCTTTACATAATAAACTCCAGAGTCTGCTAGGAAAAGTTGACAGCAGTCACTTCTGAGGAATAAATGGAGAGTTGAGAAATTACAGGCCGCATTAGGCTCGATTGTGTTGAGTGAGGACATGTTCATGCATTTTATAGATACTTAAATCATGCTGCACTATTGTAAAAATGAATTATATTCTGTTTCCCTAAATGCAGAGGAAGATGAACTGCTAGATACAGAGTAAAAGGTCCATTAAAATGATGACATTGTTGTTATTTAGAATGAGTTAAGGAGGGAGAAGACACGAGACATAAATCTGGAGCCTCCTAAAATCTACTTGTATCTGAGTTCACAGAGGGTTAGTGATGAAGACAGCATGTTCTAAAACTACTAAAAGTTACTTTTAAAAATACGTTGTCATAGGATGCCTGAAATCCCTTGGAGGAAGCATATTCTCTGAAAAAAAGTCTTAGTTTTTAGTTAACATTTAAATGATACAGTTCCCATGCTCATCAACTTCCTAGAACCATGAAGTTACCATGTGGAACCATCTTAAATAAGTTAGGCATCATCAGCTAAGTTCTTTCTGAGAGGTCAATAAAATATCCATGATTTTGTTTTCCAGGTAATCATACTGCACCTTTGTGACCAGAAGTTTGTAAGAACATATGCTGCTTTAAAAAAAATGTTTATTTTATGAACGTCAATTAATATCAAGCTGATATGTCTTTTTCTGTGTCCTTACATACTTGATGTGAGACAAAATCCTCAGTTATATCTACTTATTTTACAATATTAATTGAGCATTCTGGTTTTCCATTGCTCTTCACTCTTTGAACTATTACACTTTATTTTCTAACTTTTCACTACATAGTGAATTTAATAAGTATTTCAGCATACTGTTGGCTATCTATCATTAAGCTAAGCTTGAAACTTTGGTAAAAGTCTGTGAACAATTGTGCTAGTTTGAACAATATGTAGTAATTACCATTCCATTTAAAGTTATTTACATAAATGTGTTTCATTTATATTCGACATTGTGAATACTTTAAAAATTTACTAAAATTCATGGTTGATATAGACTCATAAATTCAGAATAGTTATTAAGTGTTCTATAATGTCAAATTTTGACAATAACATACAATTACTTAAAAAAAGCAACATTGAAATTTAATGAGCAGTCAGAATCACTAGCTATATAATTGTCAAGAAAATCAAATATATTTTACTTTTAGTTCCTAGAATCTATTTGTTGAAACAAATGCTTTATGACTCAAGAGAAAATTATTTGAAGTAGACCTTCAGACTCCTTCAGACTCCTTCATATACAAATAAACATTTAAGGAGAGAAGATTGAGTTTTAAACCAATGGTGAACCATTTTGAATGCTACTGTGGTGATCCTAACCCTATCCCCACCCCAGATCACTGTCTTAGAGTTTGTACAATGTCCAGACCATCCCTTTTACACTACGTTCTGACATCCAACCAGCTTAAGCACATTCATCGACTTGAGTCCTATAGGCAGCATTTATTGTAATAAAACAATCCAACATGTAGTGTGACATTTTCTGATCTGCACTTGTCTTGCTTTTGTAATTAGTGATTCTGAACAAGTTTGAAATGCTAGGGAGCCATTTGTGTATATATTTGAGAATAAGTAATTCATGGGCTTTCTCTTACTATTAAATCAGGTTGTTTTACTGCATGTTGTTTCTGTTTATGTTTTCTGTGAGTTACAGGATGTCATATATTTTTTGTACTTAACATCTTAGAGATAAATGTGGTTTTTTTAAAAACTTTTTCTTGGTGTAGATTGCTTTTCCACTATGTTCATTGCTTCTTTTGATGTATAGAGATTTTGCTTTTTTGAAATTACATCACAGTTACTACTATTCACTTGTGTTGAATACATTGTGTGTAGTGAATAAGGTAAACAATAGTTAGTGTCTAGGATATGTACACAAACCCCTTCCAAGAAGGTGACTTTTAAGACAATAAGGATGAAGGCTGAAAATATAAGATATGTTATGGAAGAAGCATGCCAAACAGAGATAATGGAAATGCAAAGGCCCAGGGGTGGAGTCTTAGTTACTTTTCTATTGTTGTGAAGACACATCATGGCCAAAGCAACTCATAAAAGAAACTGTTTATTTGGGACTGACAGTTTCAGAGGGTTAGAGTCTATGATTCAGAAAACATCTCAACAGGCATGCAAGCATATTGCTGGGCTAGTCCTAAGAACTCCCAATTTTAGACAGAACCAGGAGGCAGAGGGAGGTAACTGGGAAATACATGGGCTATGAACACTCAAAGCCCACCCCAAGTGACACACCTAATTCAACAAAGTCACACCTCTAAACAATTCCCAAATACTTCCACCAAACTGGAGACTGCATTTACAAATATATGTATGTATTAGGGCCGCTGTAATCCAAAACACCACAGGTATGAACATTTGTGGTATGTTCAAAGTAACAATAAAACCACAATATAACTTGAGCATAGGAGAAAGAAGAAGTTCAGACAAGCAATCTAGAAGAAACGTGAATATAGGGCCTTAGCGGGTCACTTACATGCTAAGAATGCTTGGGATATATTAACTCCAAAGAGTGACACTCCGTTTTGGAAAAATATCAGATGTATGAAGACCATTCTGAGTCCCTCCCTCACACCACCTCCTTTTCCCAAAGAGCAAGGATAAGGTATTCTACCTGAAAGAAGCCTTCTCCAAGTTTCTACTAAAGAAACATTCTTATCTAAGAAGACACACAGTGACACAAAGAATAAAAACAAGCAGACCACCCTGGAACCTCCCCTCCCACGTTTGTTATCTTTGGGTCCTTTAGACCTGTTTCTCTCTGATTGTCCACTGTCCATCAAATCCAAGATGAAACACATGAACTGCTATATTTCTTTTTCATTTTTAATGCTTCCTCAAAAGTTATATTAACCCTATGGTAAGATACATATGAACTTTTGATACAACAAAGAAATATTGAGTTTTTCATATATGTTTTTTTCTTTACTGTGAATAAAAGGAGAAGCATTTAAATATTACATGTACTGCCTTAAATGTTAACTGGATTGTTAGGACCACTAAGGTCTGAGTGATTTCACTAGCTCCTAGAAACCTCAATTAGAAAATTAGAAGTAAGGATGATATGAGCAGGTAATGGCAATTAGGACAAGAAAAGTAGTCAGAATCTATTTATTTCAGTGATATGCTACTTAGAACTTGATGCCTGGATGTTAGCTTCAAATAAAATGGATAAGTCTGGCTGACACAAGAGCTTTTTGCTTGGGCAACTAAAAATAATGTTGTTGAGAAGCAGGGAAACATTTAGTGAGTCTTGGAGAGGAAGACAATAAGCATAACGTTTTTTTTTTCCAGCATAACTTTCTTTTTTTTTAATTAAGAAAAGAAGAAAAAAAAAACATAAACAAAAAACAAGTTTCCACCTCCTCCCAGCCTCCCATTTCCCTCCCCCTCCTCCCACCCTTCTCCCCCTCCCCCCACTCCTCTCCCCCTCCCTCTCCAGTCCACAGAGCAGTCCGGGTTCCCTGCCCTGTGGTAAGTCCTAGGTCTTCCCCCCTCCGTCCATATCTAGGAAGGTGAACATCCAAACTGGCTAGGCTTCCACAAAGCCAGCACATTAAGTAGGATCAAAACCCCGTGCCATTGTCCTTGGCGTCTCATCAGCCCTCATTGTTCGCCATGTTCAGAGAGTCCGGTTTTATCCCATGCTTTTTCGGTCACAGTCCAGCTGGCCTTGGTGAGCTCCCAGTAGATCAGCTCCACTGTCTCAGTGGGTGGGTGCACGCCTCGTGGTCCCGACATCTTTCCTCATGTTCTCCCTCCTTCTGCTCCTCATTGGGACCTTGGGAGTTCAGTCCAGTGCTCATGTGTGGGTCTCTGTCTCTATCTCTATCCATCACCAGATGAAGGTTCTATGATGATATGCAAGATATTCGTCAGTATTGCTCTAGGATAGGGTCATTTCAGGTTCCCAATCCTCAGCTGCCCAAGGAACTAACTGGGAACCTCATCTTGGGGACTTGGGAGCCCCTCTACGGTCAAATCTCTTGCCCACCCTAAAGTGGCTCCCTTAACTAAGAATTGTGGTTCCGTGCTCCCCTATCCACCTTTCCTTTATCCCAATTCTCCTGATTCCCCAAGTCCCCCCTCCTTCCCTTCTACCTTTTCTCTCCCCATCTCCCCTTACCCCCATCCCACCCCACCCCCAAGATCCTAATTTTCTCCCCGGCAATTTGGTCTACTTCCCTTAGCCAAGAGGATAACTATATGTTTTTTCTTGGGTTCACCTTCTTACTTAGCTTCTTTAGGTTCACCTATTGTAGACTCCGTGGCCCTTATTTATGGCTAGAAACCAATTATGAGCGAGTACATCCTACGTTCATCTTTTTGGGTCTGGGACACCTCACTCAGGATAGTGTTTTCTATTTCCATCCATTTGCATGCAAAATTCGAGAAGTCATTGTTTTTTACCGCAGCATAGTACTCTAGCGTGTATATATTCCATACTTTCTTCATCCATTCTTCCATTGAAGGGCATCTAGGTTGTTTCCAGGTTCTGGCTATTACAAATAATACTGCTATGAACATAGTTGAACAAATGCTTTTGTCATATGATAGAGCATCTCTTGGGTATATTCCCAGGAGTGGTATTGCTGGGTCCAGGGGTAAGTTGATCCCGAATTTCCTGAGAAACCGAAACACTGACTTCCACAGTGGTTGCACAAGATTGCATTCCCACCAGCAATGGATGAGGGTACCCGTTCCTCCACAGCCTCTCCAGCAAAGGTTATCCTTGGTGTTTTTGACTTTAGCCATTCTGACAGGTGTAAGATGATATCTCAAAGTTGTTTTGATTTGCATTTCCCTGATTGCTAAGGAAGTTGAGCACGACTTTAAGTGTCTTTTGGCCATTTGAACTTCCTCTTCTGAGAATTCTCTGTTCAGTTCAGTGCCCCATTTTTTAATTGGGTTAATTAGCATTTTAAAGCATAACGTTTTAACATTCTAAGTTTGAAGTTTCTCTAGACATCAAAAGGAAGATGCTGAGTAGAAATGTAGATATTGACATCTAAATCAAGAGGCTTAATTAAGAATTTTATACAATTGATGGTCTATGATGCATGAAGTTTCATGAATCAATGAGGAATTGACAGCAGAAGAGAAAAAAGGCCCAGGGCCTGAATTCTGAGGCACCATTATATACAGAATATGGAGGAAAGGAAGAGAGAGAAAGGGGGAAGAAGGAAGGAAGGAAAGAAGGAAGGAAGGAAGGAAAGAAGGAAGGACAGAAAGAAAGAAAGAAAGAAAGAAAGAAAGAAAGAAAGAAAGAAAGAAAGAGGTATATTGGGGACCTCAGATTGGTCACCTGTCACGTCAAACAAAATGGTTATATAATAATATAGAGATCACAAGTAATTGCCAGAAATGCAGCTTTCAGAAAGTGATGAGGATAACTTGATTGCAGCATCTTCACAAGCATTTGACTACACTTAATGGGGTTTATAAAAGATGGACAGAAGATTTTAAGAATGAGATTTCAAGGTATATTTGATCAAGAAATGGATCAACAATTGTGGGGAGAAGTAGACAACAAGAGAAAAAGGATTTTAGAAAACAAAAGAATGTTTTTGCACAACAGAAATAATACTATTGAGTTAGATATTGAATACTACCTTAGCAATATTCTCACTAGAGGAACATATATATAGAAATAATAAAGTTATATGTAGTGTCAGAATGAGGATTTCTTTCCAAACCAAACTCAGAATGATTCATTTTATCAAACATCTACATAAAATCTGTTTCAAAATATCGTGTAACCAATATCCCCAATGAACATAGATTCAAACACTCTCAATAAAATGCTTAAAAATTAAATGCAAGAATATATCAAGTAAAATTTGCACCATAACCAAGATAGTCTCATCCCAAAGAAGAAAATTTTGTTAAATATTTGTAATTAAATACATGTAAGGCAATACATAGACTTAAGGACAAAAGTTCCATGATTATCTCAATAGATTAAGAAATGGCGTTTGACCAGATTCTGCATCCTTTTGTGATAAAATACCCAAAGAATATGGAATATAAGTAGCAAACATGATGATTATAAAGGCCACATGTGACAAATGCGAGCCAATACTTTCCTAAATAAGGGAAAACTAAAAGCTTTCCAGAAGACATGGTCCTATATAACAGATCCTAGATAATTTGACAGGAAACAGTGACACATGACACTTTAGCAATGTTTCAGGACATAAAATTAATGCACACAAGTCAATAGCTTTCCTATACATAGCAATAATGACTTCTATGGAAAGAAATCAGAATGAAACAATCATATTCATAATAGATTCAAATATATAAAATAATTAGGACTAAACCTAATCATGTAGATGAAAGAGCTTTACTTCCAAAAGTTTAGGATACCGAAAAGAAGAAGACCCAGAAAGATAGAATGATTTCCTCTGTTTATATGCTACAATTATTATTCTGAAATCAGTTATAATGTCAAAAGAAATCTATGTATTTAATTCAGTCCTCATCAAAATCACAATGACATTCTTTATAAATGTAGAAGAACAATTCAGAGAAAAACATCACAGCAAATATTGGTGAGAATGTGAGGAAAGAGGAACGCTTGTTTATTCATGGCAGGAGAGCGACTATGGAAATCAAAATGGAGTTTTCCCTAAGAAGATTCAACTATAACATAACTCAGAAATACCATGATGAGGTATATATCTGAAAGATTCCAAGTCATCATTCAATGGAGAAGTTCTTGCACATTTGTGTTTATCAATGAACCATTCACAACAGCTCAGGGATGAAATAAGCCCTTGATGTCCATCAACAGCTGAGTGGATAAATAAAATGTGGTACATGAAATTTTGTTCAGCAATGAAAAAACATGATTTGTAACATTTGCAGGAGAATGGATGAAAGTAGAGTGAATATTATGCGAAGCAAAATAAGCCAGATGCAACTTTCCCTCATACCAAGTGTGTGTGGTGTGTGCACATATGTGTGTGCACACATGTGTATAAGAATTAGAATAAGGACCAGGACAAGAAGAAGAGAAAAAACGGAGAGATCAATATGGAAGAAGAAAATACATAAAATATAAAAGAGAAAGTGAGACTATTTGGGTGGAGGAAGAAGGTCCACAAGTATGAGAGGCACAGGCTGGTGGGGAGAACAAGAGGCACAGGTTTATGGGGAGAAGAGTGGAGAAGGAAATAAATCATGTAATCACAGATTGTTCAAGTACTATTGCTTGTTTTCCTTAAAAGCAACTTAAAATCTTACAGGAATAGTATTCATTTTAAATGCAATCATGCCTTAAAATTCTAATATTTTACAACTTGAATCTAAGTTTAGAATAAAAATCCTTGTTACTCTTTTAAGTAATTTTAGTTACTAATAAACTAAAGGCATCAAGACATTCTCTCTCTCTCCCTCTCTCTTTCTCCCTCCCTCCCTCCCTCCCTCTCTCCCTCCCTCCCTCCTTCCCTTCCTCCCTCCCTCTCTCCCTCCATTTCTCTCTCTCTCTCTCTCTCTCTCTCTCTCTCTCTCTCTCTCTCTCTCGGCTTGCTCTTTAAGTGATCTTGTGAATGATAGGTCAGTTATGTGGGAATGTCACATAAGACTCAATAAGCAAGGATTGTTATCATCATCTATCTTAAAGGACTCTTTGGAGAAATGATCATTACATATAAAACATCTCTATCTTGAGTTAAGCTAATTGGGATCCTGGATGATTCAAGGTTTCCGAGGGTCAGTCCATTGTGGTGAAGAGGGCACAGTGGAGATTCATCGTGACAGAAGTATATTGCAGAGGCTCTTTGTCCATGGCTTCTCATGAAGCAGCAAACAAGGCCAGTATCAGAGGCCAGCAATCACTTTAAAGGTTCACTCTAGCACTCTGCACACATGCAGAATTGGTCCTCTTTTGAGACTCCTAACAATGGGAACAAGGGGCTGACTTTTTTATTGGCTTTTGGGACCCTACTCTTCATATTGGGTCACCTTGCTACAAGGGGGAGGTGCTCAGTCTTAATGCAACTTGATATGCCATGGCTAGTAGATACTCATGAGAGACCTGCCGTTTCCTAAACAGAAATGGAGGAAGAGGACTCGGAGGTAGAAACAGAGGGAGTGGAAACAAGGGGTATGGAGAGAGGGACTAGGAGAAGAGGATGGAGGGGAAACTGAACTGTGGCCGGGATAAAGATGATAGATTAGATAGATAGAGAGATAGACAGATAGACAGATGGACAGATAGACAGACAGACAGACAGACAGACTGATAGACAGACAGACAGACAGACAGATAGATAGATAGATAGATAGATAGATAGATAGATAGATAGATAGATAGATAGATTATAAAAGTAAATAAATAATCTGTCTATTAATTAGGCTCTATCTCCTAAAGTATCCTCAGTCCTCAGTCTCCTTAAGTGGCACCATTAATCTGGCAACTAGTTATTAAAACATGGGTCCCTTGAGGACCTAAACCATAACAAAGACCAGTAAAGAAATGTAAGCAGTTTACAAAATCCTGTACTAAAACATCTGAGTATAGCAAACCTTCACTCACTTTCTTCTGCATCTTACTATTGTGTCCATGAAGACTGACCAAGAGTACCCAGTTCATCTGCTGTCTTGACAGAGGATGTAAAAGGGAGTCCCTTAGGGCTGTCATTGAGAAAAATTCTTCCTGCTGCCTGCTGTAGACAGAGTTCTCATTTTCTATTCACGAGTTATCGTGGTTTTTAGGTAGTATTCACAGTATATCCCCGAGTCTCTTCACAAATGTCAGCACTCTATGCTGTTTTGGGCTTCTGCTAGATTCAGTGCTTTTGTTTGTTTTTGGTGTCCAGTAGCAATCACCACAATTGCATCTATGGCTGCTCTGTGTCTATATGTGCTAATCTTGCATATGTAAACTCTTTAAAATAATTCTAGGAAACTAGTTGAAGAGTATGTGCAATTGGGGAAACAACTTTCCTGCCAAAACTTCCAGAGTTTAGAGATGTTTCTTCATTGTAAACATTGATCAAGTCATATGCCCACATTATACTGGCTGGTTTTCTGTCAACTTAACACAAGCTAGAGTCATCAGAGAGGTAGGAACCTGAGTTGAGGAAGTGCCTCCGTGAGTTCTTGCTATGAGACATTTTCTCAATTAGTGACCAATGGGGAAGGGCCCAAGTCATGGTAGGTAGTGTGGATTCTATACAAAAGTAGGCTTAGCAAACCATGGGAAGCAAGCCAGTAAGCAGCATCCTTCTATGGCCTCTGCATCAGTTTCTGCTTCCAGGATCCTGCCCTGTTTGAGTTCCTCTCCTGACTTCCTTCAGTGATAAAGAGCAATATGGAAATGTAAGTCAAATAAACCCTTTCCTTCTTAACTCACTTTTTGGTCAGGGTGCTTCATCGCAGCAGTAGAAACCCTAAAACACAAGTTAAGATTCAATTTTTTCACATTTCAAATAGAAATAAAAACAGTTCATCATACCCCAAGGAGCTTACATAGTAGGGTCTTATCACAGTAAGAGAGAAAATGGAAACTGTCCACCCTGAAGCTCCTTTGAATCTCTTTGTTTCTTTTTCCTCAATACATGCATGGGTTTATATGTTTTCTTCTTCAAAATTCAAATTTCAAAAGATGTCACTTGCACTAGATTCTGGGAACAGCCCATTGAGCTGTGGTCTGGAGTCTGTCTTCGTTTCATGTTCACCTCACTAGGTCCTCAGAACTGTTCATGGTGCTCAAACATCAGAATGGAATTCATCAGTCTGCGCAAACATGGAGTCAAGTGGGAGACCTCTAAAATCATCCAAATTAAAATGATCTGGTGTCTGCTCTTTTTTCCTTCTCCTACTGACAGTTTGCAATTTGACAATGCATCTCACACTCCAGATCAGCCATATCCACTCCTGGACAGCCCCTGTAGCCCAGCACCTCAAAAGCCCAACTTAAGTTATACTGACATTACAAACACTTGGTAATAATTTGCTTTTTCTGACAAATGCAATACTTTAACTAGAAGGGTCTGATGTAAACAAGCTCCTCTCAGTGTTGGTAGAAAGAGAACAAGTAGAAATAAGGTTGAGTTTAATACAGAATAGCTCTTTTTAATTTTTTTTAATTTCTTTTCTGCTTGATAAGAAAACTCAATTTCTACCAGTAATTTGTGATACAAAGCTCTTCTTGCTCTTAGGGTCTAAATAATTGTGTAACCGCCATTTGTTTCATTTGAATCCTGGCTGTCATTTCCTGTCATGAGGAAAACAAGAGAAAACTCCGCACACAAGTTCATCCTCTGATTGCCTGTCAGCCTCACAGGCAGGAGCATCTCACAACTTGTCCCTGCCCAGGCACTTCATCTTCAAATAGAAACTGCATCTTAATTATAGCCTTTAATGGGCTGTTGCACTCCAGGATCAATATGTCTGACAAAACCCAAGCCCCGCTAAAAGCTCATTAATTCACATCCGACTAATTCAGGATTTGTGATGATTTTGGCAGGAACCAAGCTGGAGTTTACCTTTTGTACTTGCTGCTTACAAAGGTTTAGCTTGGCCAGTTAATTAGGAAGCACAGAATTGCCAGGGAAGTATTTACTGAGCTTCTATTTGCATGAAGCTAGAAAAGGGCTTGTAGCCTCTGGACTGCTCAATTTTCGCCCTGCAACTCCAGCTAACTGCTAGTTTGCATTAGCACTCTAGACTTGCAGATGGGAAGCCACAACCTCAAAAACAAAAAAGACCTAAGACCTGAGACCTTATGACCTGTGGTGTGTCCCTTCCATATTTCCTATCAAGTACCTGATTCTCTCTCTCATTTCAGGTATAATTATGATAGACATAGTTTCTCCATGGGGACAGATATCTTTTTAACCAGACCCTACTTTAACCAGGACTGTTTAATTATGCATTTCCCTTTTCTTTTCTACCCATGCCTCAACTCAATTCTATCTATATTTAAAACCTACAGTGCATGTCAAGACCCTGAAAACAAACTTGGAGACACTGGACTCTTTTTTAACTGTTTGTTTCCCAAAGCTCACTGAATAAATCACCTCCAGCTGTTTTCAACCATTAATCATCTCTGCAACTGGTAGAAAAGGTCAGTCTGTAGAGCCTAGTCCTTCAGGACTGCCAGACCTGGAACTTATCCCTAGAACTCTTCTTAGAAATGCTAATCATCAATAGGTAGTAGCTGATCAATAGGGAATGTGAATACTTTCTTGTCTTTTTTCCAGGCCCGTCTCTGAACTCAGTAGTGTTAAGCCAGAATGGTAAAGACAGATGCCTTCAGACATCTTCCCACCAGTTCCCATTGTTGGATATATTGGTTAATACTCTAAAAGACATTCCCTGAGCCTCTGAGAAGTTATTGGCCAAGGGTGTGACCTTGATAATGTGCATGGAATTTTGTTTTGTTCTAGTTTTCAGTTTTTTTAGCCTGTTTCCTGTCTCATGTATCACTTCCTAAATAAAATAGCTACCCTCTAGTCTCACACTATGGTTTTGGAAATCAAGCCAGCATCCACTCATTTGAGCACATGTATGTTTTTGAGCACGTGTATGTGTGTGTGTGTGTGTGTGTGTGTGTGTGTGTATGTGTGTGAGAGAGAGTGAGAGAGTGAGAGAGAGAGAGAGAGAGAGAGAGAGAGAGAGAGAGAGATACTTATCCATTTCATCTTTCACTTATCCTGGCAAAAAGTATTCCCTTACTATTTTAGCAGTAGTTTCATAAGAACAATGCCTGTCTCCCTGTCCCTCATGTCCTTCCCTTACAGTTTTGTATTTTATCTTTGATGTTCTTGGACTCCAACCGTTCTTCTCACACCATTCTACACAGCTCTGCCCTGTCTTTTTCTGCTCACCCATACTATTTTTTTTAGTATAAGCATGAACTTTTTTTTTTTGCCAGAAGTTGTAAACTCTGCATAGCTTTTATCTTTAGAAAAATGTTTTCTGTTGTCTGATAGTATAATTGGGCCAATGTCAAAGGACTATATGATTTTATATTACCTTTAGAAGGTAATAAGTAAGTAACTTAACTAGGAGCTTCCAGACAACTGAGGTGTCTGCATTACAACCCCAAACATGTTGCAGTTGGGATTGGGTACCTACAAACATTCTACACACTACTGTTTATTTGGAGCATCATTGAACCATCATCATTTTCTTGCTGACCCTATAAGATTCTTGAATCTTCTTTTTAACACTGGTCCATTTTAGTATTTAAAAATATTTTATTAATTAAAAACTAACATGTAAAACAGTAACTTTGCCAGTGAACTAATACAACAATTTTAACTGTGAGAATGTCAGTTGTGACAGATGGTGGTTTCTTTGATCTTTAGACTTGTTTCTCATCCTTATTTTCTAAAGTTTCTAGAAACTGTCTGTCCTTATTGGCCCAGTTATGACTTATGCATCATGACTGCATTCATTTATTTAATTTTCTACACTAAGATCTCTCTTTCCAGCACCAACAGTACTTTAAGCAGCAGTTGCCTGCTTTCAGGTTATCTGTACTTGGCTATCTATCTCACAGATGAGCTCACCTCAGACTGTGGAAAGATGGTGATATTACTGAGGCTGCTGTCAGTTGGACTCAGGTTCTCAATAAGACAACTAGGCTAAGTTAGCCATCTCTTTCAACTGGGATGGGTTCAGAACTGGTACAACTATGTACATGTTGCGATATCTTTCTTAAGATAGGAAATTTTTTATTGACACACATTAATGAATCTTGTAACTTTTAATGCCACCCCAAATTTAACTCTATAGTAGTATTTTAGTATCCTTTTCAACCTCACTCTCTGGCCATCCCAAAGCTCATACTGCTGGAGACATATGCAGTGGGATAACCTACTGGGAATTTTCCCAGAGTACAAAGAACTCATTTGTTCAGAGGTTGGTGTTTCTCCAGGCAGCACACTGAGGGCAATGGCACAGGCTGATGAGGAATATAGAGGCTCTATAGCCTTGTCTCAAATTTGGATCATTCCAAATGGCTATTTCTAGCTTTGTAACTCCCGTTTGGTCAGCTGAGGCATCAGTTACAACTACAACTGGATCTGAGCTTCTATGTACCCTGTACTTCCTTCGTTATTTTTCCAAGAACACTTGTATTCAAAACTCCTGCAGACAAAGCTCCATCTAAAAGCCATTTCTAGGCCATCTGTCTTAAGATCGTGCTACTCTTGCATCACTGTCTAAAGGAAGGCATCAACATTATCCTAGTACCCCAGCCAGTCAATGGAATTATTTTTCACTCTTCTTTCTCACTGGAGACTAACTAAGAGAATGATACTCTCTCTTTTCCATCTTTATTATGACTATCTTACTCGAACTTTATCCATCTCTCACCTGGGTAACTGTGACCATCTTCTCAGTGTTTTTGCACTATAGTCATAATAATATTCCTAAATTTAAAAAATTCATATCATTCATAGTGATTCAGTAGCCTTAAATTTCCTTTGCATAAAATTGAACTTTTTTCAAAATATGTATTTGGCTTGCACAGCACAGGGATTCCATCCCTCAGCAGGTTCATTGCAGTGAATTGCCACAGGCGATCAGATTGTATGCACAAGAAAAAGTTCTGTCTCTGATACTACAGCTGTGCTTTTCTATCTCAGTATTCTTATGGTCTTGTGCTTAGGTAATCCTATACAAGAGGCTAGAATAAAACTACCCACATACCATCAACTCCGTTTTCCTAAGTTGATTATTCTTCCCGTCTATCCATTCTAAATTGAAGAAATGAAATGGTATCACCGTTGGCTTATGTATCTAACCCATCACTTACCTTTGCTTCTTAAGAACAACCATTTAAACTTCAGGGCATGATGAACCATTGGGAATTTTCTGGGGTGACTGGGCAGCTGGAATTTACGGCACTCTGATGATGTGATTCTTTTTATGCATCCTGTAAATTTTAGTTATAGCGACACTCGTCTGTGGGTAGCGCGGACAAGGCTGGTTCCTTTTCGTAATTTCATAAGTACAATAAGACCATAAATTTCAAGCTGCCTTTTCTGGCTTTTTTTTCTCAGTAGCCTATTGCCTGAAGCAAGAAAATGGAGCTTCAGAGGAAAATGTCAGCATTAATAGACAGGCACTCTAAGTGAGCCAGACAGCAGTGTTCCAAGGTGATCTGAAGTTCAACCCTACCTCTTAAGTGAAGACCACATACAGAAGAATTACAAAGATGTGTTCTGCTAACAAGTCTTCATGTTTTCCTCTAAATAAATGGCAAGCAAGAAACCATATGAGTATGCATAGTTGATGCCATCCTGTGTCACTTGGTGGCCAACAGTTTACAGAAGACTATACAAAGTGGTTTTAAGTCAGAAATTTTCTCAGCTGTCTCAGACAATAGCCTTTGTTGACTTCATAACTACATAAGTATGTTATGCTCTATGGTCACCATAAAATTAACTAAAAAAATTGAGTGTTTAAAGTAAATATTGCTAGTATAGTTAGGGATTTAAGAAAATACTTTAAAATTTCCATATTTCCTACCCTCACTATCCAACACCATTTACAGCTTGAATTAGTATTGTAGTGGCATTTCATTTGGATTTTAATAAATAAAGCTTGCCTGAAGATCAGAGAGTAAAACAGCACCACTGGTCAGCCTTACTGACCAGGCATTGTTAACACACACCTTTAATCCCAGTAGCCTCACTAGTTGTCATAGAAACTGAGTGGTACTTGCCTTTAATCTTAGTCCTAGAGAGGATTATAAAGCAGGAGAGAACAGCTTTCAGACACAGTCTCATTCTGAGATTCCTGGAGGCAGGTTTGCCATTTTGAACTGAGGTCGAGGTAACAGCCAGTGGCTAGCTGCTTTGCTTTTCAGGATCTTCAGGTTGAACCCAATTGCTGTCTCTGAGTTTTTATTAATTGTGCTTCATAGTATGATAAACTTGCTGTAAATAATTAACCAATATTGATATATTGTTTCACAATTTAATAATTTTTTTTCAGGACTTTTCTTTTTATATCTATGTTTTGTTCTGGAATCCCATCCAATTTACATTAAGTGGTTGCAATTCCTTATGTTCCTTTCTGCCAAGTGGCAGTTTCTATGCTGGTTCCTTTTGAAAAAAAAATTACAATAGAAACAAAGACCTACTTGAAGATATGCTTATAGATACTGGAATATTATTGCTTCTAGACCCTCTTCACTAACAGAGATGAAATGCATGCCTTTATAAGAAGCCATGCATATATACATACCCATAAATATTTTTATATGTGGCCATCCACATCTTCATTAAGCTAAATATGAGCTCATGTTGATGTCTCCAGGTCCAGTCCATTAACACAAATTACCTACCCTCCCTTGTCGGTTAGCAACTCCACACTCCAACAGAGAGAACTCGCTCCCACTCTCCATCATCAATCTACCTAATTGTCCACTTGAGAACATGTGCAGGAATATTAGCACTGTTAAGTTGTACCCTCATGGAGAATAATTTCATTTACCAGAGAGCAGGGCTTATGTGCAGTTCCATTTGCCTTTAGTCTTCCAGGCCCTACTAATTTTCAAAAGTCCTTAGGTAAGCATCTACCTCTCCAACAATCCCTTCAGTGAAGTTGCTTCGTGTTTGTTATAGAATCAGAATGTGTTGTTACATTCTGTCTCCCACCTTGGGAATCTTTAAACCTCCTTAGTGTTTTGATTTTAATTTGCAGACCCTAAGCTTCACTTTGTGCTCGAGAGTCTTTTGAGGTTTGACTGAAATTACCGGCCCTCTCACTGCAATATAACAAAGAATAACCTAAACAAATTTCTATGCCTATCCAGACATGTTGGTGCAGTCTTGTAATCCTAGTACTCAGGAGACTGCGGCAAAAAGATCAGGAGTTTAAGGATTGCCTGAGCTATGTAGTGAGACCTTGTCTTAAAAAAAAAAAAAATAGTTGTTTTTCTTGCCTCGAGTTTTTCCCAACTCAAGTCTAGTAAGCAATGATATTTTGCCATTACTGTAATTTTCCTTTTCTATTATGTTACATAATTTGAATCACAAAACACATGCCTAAAACTATCTTCTTTCACTGAGCAATTTGCATTTGAGATTAGTTCATACTTTTACTTGGATTGATAGCTACATTTTCTTTTGTCACTGAGTAATATTCTAATGTAGGGATGGCATTATTTATTTATGCATTCACCTATCGAAGGACAGACGTATTAGCTGCCTCCAGTTGGGTGTTTAATGTATAACATGCATTGTGGTACCTTAGTCCAGAAGTTGGTTTTGTTTGAAGTTTTTTAAATTAGATAGTTAGATGTAAGCATAATCACAGCATTGTGTAAGAGCAAGCTACTGATTCACCTTCCAAATAGATACCACAGATTTTATTCCTACTAGGAATGAGCAAGGTCTGTCTGTGTACATCTATGTCTATCTCTGTCTGTCTCTCTGTCTCTCTCTTTATGTGTGTGTGGACATTTTCTATCTTACTCCGTTCCTTTTCACCCTACTTTTTGAGACAGGGCTTCTCACAGAATTTGGAACTCATTGATTCAGTTAGACTGGCTACCCAGTTAGCAGTGCTGAGGGATCCTTCTTCTTTGCCTCCCCAGCTCTGAGATTACAGATGTACACTGAAGCAGTGATGATGTTGGAGATCAGAACTCAGACCTTTGAACTTTTTTTACAACAGTCCTTTACTAAACGAATCCTTGTCCGTAGGTACACATATCTTGGCCAGCTTGTTCACTAGTGGTTTTGCACTAATCCCATGTGAGTTATAAAGGTAATATCATTGTTTTTTTTATTTTTTTTATTTTTAGCCATTATCTCCCTCTATAGACATGCTGTTCTCAAAGTCAGGATAACTTTGTCCCAGCCTCTCAAATGCTAGAATTTTATTCATGTGTCACTACCTTGAACTTTATTTTTCTTTAATCTTAAATTACTTGCTAATAATTTAATATGCTCATATAGTATCTCTAGATGATTTTATTAGACATTCCTTTGCACATATATTCTTTAACATATGTTTTGCACTTTTGCTATTTTAGGATTACCCTTCACATTTCAGAAATAGTTGATTTTTGTTTAGTTCTATTAATTTCTTTTCTTTCAGGCATTGCAAAATATCGTATCTTTCTTGTCATCATTCTTTGATAATTTCATGTTATAATAATTTTTAGTTATTTGTACCCCTCATTCTCCTCTTGTATCTCCCACCCTCTCACATGGAAATCCTTCTTTCCCAAAAGCTCTACTTCACCCTTTATGTCTCCTATTTATGTGTAACCCAAGGGTTTAATTAGATTTGTTTCCACAGCACAGGTGAGAGGTTATTTCCAAGGTCATGGGCATTCCATCAGAGCCTGCAGTACATAAAACGACACTCCATACTTCAGTAGCCACTGACTGTCAAGAGTAATTCAGGGAGCTAGGGGTCTTATGGTCCCCTCTTCCACCAAGGACAACATTCTAACATAATTAACTGTATGTACATCTTGTCCATGTAATCCAAGGCTGCAATGAATTCATGAATGCAGCAGCTACTCTGTGTCCAGAAAACAGCATTTTGTTATACATTTCTCCATTCTTTAACTCTTTAACTTTTTTCCTGTTCCCTCTTTCAGGGACATTCATTGATTCTTGGAGTGAAAAGGAGAGATGTCCTATTACCATTACTCAGCACTTTGACCAGCTAGGTGTTTCTGCTTTAACCATATTCTGCAACAATAAGAAATTTCTCTGGTGAAGCAGAGTAGAGTTCTAAGCTATACATATAAACATTAATATTTAGAAGGTAGTTTGACAACACATTTATTTAGAAAAATAGTAGTAATGGGTTCTTCTTTGTGGTTATGGTCTCACTAGTCAAGGGTTGACAGAAGCAGACTGGGCCTCAAACACAATTAGAAGCCAGTTGGTTATCCCTAAAACAACCATGGCACTATTATAGCAGAGGACACACCTTTCTGGTAAGATTATTGTTTTTTTTCCCCCAGGTTTTGCAGCTCTGTAAAGCCTTTGGAGAGATCCTTGTCCAGTAGCCTACATGGCATGCTCTAGCCCTCTGAAAGCTAACCATGAGAAAGGAGGGTTCCTGCTCAGTGCCAACTGTTTTCTTTTTGTCATTACCACTCTTGCTTTTTTATAGGTAATATATTTGGGTCTCTTTTGGCTTAATTTATGATTTTTTAAGAATCACGTTCTAGTTTGCTTTGTTCATATTTTCGACTTGGTGTTTTTGAGCTTATTGAATCTGTAACTTAGTGTCTGCCTTGTTTTACTAATCAAATTATTCTATCTGTTCTATTTTTTCTCCTTCAAATGTTCTGTTATATTTTTACTGCCTTGAAAAGTTATTGCTTTTTACTTAATTTTTCAACCTCTTTGCTTTTCAGTTCAGAGAATTTTAATTAATTTGTTTTCAAGATCCCTGAGATCACTGGTCCCTTTTTTCAGTTATGTCAAGTGTACTGACAAGCCTATCAGAAACATTTCCTACAGTCATTTCTATCACCATGGACTTGACTTTCTGCATTTTCCTTTTTTTAAATGGTCTGTTCTCCTTGTATTTTGTTTACTTTCCCCACAATATTCCAGAAGGTATTATTTACAGTTGATTTAAGATCTTGTCACATATGATTTTGGCTCTGATTGTTAAACTATTAAAACATACACAGGAGAGATGAGACAGAGAAAGAGAAAGAGATAAAGAGATATGTTATCCTTTAGCATGTCTTAAAAGATTTTGTTGATGATGTATTTTTTTCCAGTAAAAGAGTTTGAAGTAAATTAGCTTTAGTGGGTAGTCAGAGAAGCACGCTCTATGCTTAATACTGCTGCAGCTGCATTATTCTGTCTTTGCTATTGACTTCTGACTTTCCTATTAGGAAATATGATTTGCACTTCCAGCTCTTCAATGGGGAACCACCATTAGAACCGGAATCCCATTGTCAAGCTAAACTGTGGCCCAAGGTTGGATTCTATGATCTACCAATTACATCTCAGTCTTTGTGGGAACTTCTGTCGTTAGGCACTTTGTTGTCCGTGCTGTTGTTTTCTCCTGCCTAAGTGAGACAGGAAGCTCAGAGCAAACAAAGTGGGACATTCATTATTATTATTATTATTATTATTATTATTATTATCATTATCATTATCATTAATATTATTATTATTTAGCGTTGAATAGCACTAACAAGTCAGCTTCTCTGAATAGGAGACCTTTCTATGGAAGTTTTTCCATTTTCTAATAAGGCTAACTCTCCCACTCATCCCCCAAACAGAACCACTGGGGAATCTTTCGTGATCGTTACTGTGAGAACTTTGTACAATGTCTAAAGGTAAAACTCATTAAACTGTAAGGTTTGACCTAAAATAACATTTACTAGGAAGTTTTTTTTTCTACAAATTCAAACCGGTTTTTAAAGTTGGTTAAAATTTCATTAAAATTCCATATTGTGGCTCCCCAAGTCTCTGGTGTAGGTATGAAGAAGCTGGCTATGAATCCTTGAATTTTATATCTATGTTTTCCTGCTGTATTTTTTTCTGTGACCTCAGTTCTCTGAAAGCTCCAAGAAAATGCTCTTAGGTCTTGTTTTGTTGATCTTTTTCCTTGTGGTAAATACAGGAGTGATATTTTATATGCTCTTTACCAATCAGAATTATAACTGTATTTTAAATTTAAGAGTCAGGATGGCTCAGAACACGTGCAAATAATTTTCATGATCACCAATTCACAATCAGTCACACCTTAAAAACAAACAAATTAATACCCAACAAACATTGTCACTTAACTCTATGAAAGGCATTTGTAAACCCAAGCACCAGAGATATTATATTATCTATTATTTCTTCATGAATTTTCTCATAAGATTTAATTTTGTTTAATTTTTTAACTATGCAGATAGACATATAAAATTCTTTTGAGATTTTTTAAATGAAAAATATCTTTATACAGTATGCTGAGTGTAAACTCACATAAACTGAGTGGCCCAATCTTTTGAGATCTGAAGCCAAGACAATTTCTTGTCTTTATGTTAGACAATACTGATAATCAAGGATATTTTTCTATATATATATATATATATATATATATATATATATGTTAAACAGTATTGAAAATACACCCAATAATATAGCTGCTTGTTCCATAAGGTATGTCTTCTGGAAGGTAAGACTGTTAAGTAAGTGAAATCACATGAGTATTATGATGAATAACTTGTTCGTCAGCTAAATCTTTCCTCAATTCTCCCACTGTTTATTTTGCTATGTCCTAAATTCTTGCCTGTCCAAGTTAAGTATTTTGCAAAATCCAATTTGAAATAAACCAGAAAAGTCTTGAATAGTTTTGTTTGTCCATTAGTTTTTGAGACAGGTCCTCACAATGTAGTTCTCTCTGGCCAGGGACTCACTGTGTAGACCAAGCTGACCTCAAACCCAGAGAATCTGTCTGCTGTGCCACCCCAGCTTTGTTATTAAAGACATAAGCACCACAGCTGGCTTCCAGCAGTTTTAAAATCTTATGTCCACATATGTTGTGAGCTACCTAATATGGGTGCTGGAAACCGAACTCCAATCCTCTCCCAAGGCTATAGGCACTCACAACTGCTTGGCCATCTGACTAGAACCTGTATGTATATACTCCTTTTACTTCTCATATGAAGACTCATTAAGTCCTAGTGGAAGGTGGGTTTTTTTATTTGCCACTCTAAGCTTTATGACTTTAACTTTGCTTAATTAAGAGATAATTTTATCTTTTGGATAACTAATAGCTTCTGAGAAAGAAAACTTCAATATTGACTTTATTAAAGTATAACCTCACCTCCATCAAGCATTAAAAACAGGTAAAAAATTCTTCTGTCCTTGGCTAAAGTTCATCTTCTTTTCAAATTACCATTGGAATGCTCTCGAAAGCCTCCTAAAGCAGCTATAATGGCATGCTCTTGGTGTACACCTCCCTGAAACACTAAGTCAATAGCTCTTTGCTTGAAGAAACCTAGAGAGGAAGATAACCTATGACTGTAGTAATATATTTAACAAAATGTTTCCTTAAATATCTCAAAATTTAGCTAAGTACTCCTAACAAATCTAAGAGTTAATTAAGAGTGCTCTACGTTATCTAACTTCTATTTTCTATAAACAAATTCTAAACTAGCATTTGAGCTCAGTGTAAATTGACGAAATAAACCATAGTTAAAACCAGTAAGAAAAAGAAAGTTATACCCCCTGTAAACTAGTTACCCCACTAATAATCTATGCGGGAAATTACCTGGGAAAGTGCTTTCAGTGGAAGAAATAAATTTACAACATTATAACATAGTGGGTAAGACATTTTCTTGGACAGGATAAACTCTGCTACACCTCTGACAGATTTCTAGCCTTTCATTTTTCTTTCTTTCTATTTTAAAAACATATACATACATATATTCAATATCAGACACAAACCCACACACACATACACACACACACACACACACACATATATATATACATATATGTAAAATTATGTGCATGTATGCCTAAGCCCAAATATACTTTTCAAAAAGTGTTTAGACCAAGATACACTAGGAATCACAGATTTGTCTGTACCTGACTTGTCTGGGTTATAGTTAGGTAGCTAATAAAATTAAGCTTATGTAAAAAGCTTGTGATATACACAGTGAATTAATATCTATCTATCATCTCTATCTATCTATCTATCTATCTCTATCATCTATCTATCTATCTATCTATCTATCTATCTATCTATCTATCCATCTAACTATCTGCCTGACCTGGAAAGAAAATGATTTTCTTGGCTGGTAAATCTCCTTGATGTGTAACACCCGTAGCTTTTGATAGATCTTCATACAATTCACACCACAGAGTAACAATTAGAGGTATGGAAGAAGCACTAAGCCAGACCTTTCAAAGCTGGGCTCTGTGAAGAAGTGGGATTTCAAGGGAAGAGCAGCAATAAGCATCTTTGAGACTATGAGACTTCAACCAAAATGAATGCTGTAACTTTATTTGCTTTATGTAATAACAGCTATTCAGAAGATTGAATTTTAATAAAAAGACCATCTGCTTCTGATGAAAGGCTTGGAAAATTCTAATCTTTTCCCATTTTAATGCAAAATGGTATCAAATTCAATGCAAACTTTATTCCAGAGAAAGTGATGTCGTTATTTAAGTCTATAGACAGGCTCAGAGAGACCTTGAGTAGAGATACCTGAGATGTCTCTGTTGTCTGTCACTTCTTCCTTCTCCCCATGTTATCTTCCCATCTGTCTAAATATCACCATCCTATGTGTTCCTAATATATGAGCTAGCTTTCCTGAGACCTCATCTACCTACCAGGTCAGTCTTACAACTGGACATCCATCGTCCCACCTTGATGACCTTCTGCCACCTTTGCTGTCAATATATATCTTCAGCAAGTCTTCCATGACTGCCAGTTCTGAAATGCTATCACCCTAATACCTCATTATATTTCACTTTGTCCAGGTTTTCATTGATGTTATATAGAGGTGTGACACACATGCAACAAATTCATGCATGTGTGTGCACACACAATATGCTTACTTTTGTATTTTATATTTACATTATAACACATATGTAATACATACATATGGAATAATATATTGCATTGATATTGGATAATATGGCTAGTTCTGACCCTTCTGATGTTGTATTTTTCACTAAACTATCCTTGGCATATTCTCAACTTAAATCTCTCATTGTCTGGTGAAAGTTTTGTAGAATTAAAAAAATTATTTTTCATATATATATTGAAGACAGTTTTGTATACATGTAATGATATGTGTGAGGCTTAAATTTTGATATTTTATTTGGCTTTAGTTGTAGTAGATAATGTGGTTTTCTCATCATTAGTTTAAATTCTGTGTCACCAAGCTCAGTTATGTGTTGATTGCAATACAGATAATTTCCAAGTTTGTAATGATAAGGCATGGGTAATGGGGTTGGCTACTTTGAGACCATTACTGTTTTATCTCTACTGTCACAGATAATTCAAAGGAGATTACCCACTTTTAAATTTAGGTGTAGCTGGGCTGTGGTGGCTCATGCCTTTAATTCCAGCACTTGGGAGGCAGAGGCAGGTGTGAGTTCAAGGCCAGTCTGGTCTACAAGAGCTAGTTCCAGGACAGGCTCTAAAGCTACAGTGAAACCCCATCTAGGAAAAACCTAAATAAATAAATAAATAAATAAATAGATTTAGTTGACTCTGACTTCTTTTCCCTTCAAAGATTCTGTAGTGTTAATTTCAGGAACAAGTTTGACTTTTAATAAAAGTAAATGAAAGATAAAGTCATTTTGTACCAGTAACTGTACAAAAAAATATAAATCAATATGTTTTTGTGGAGCAATGAGGAAATCAATAAAATTGGAGGAAGAGCTCATTATCTATGTTCAGAGTAATCAGAGTTGAGAAGGCCTTTTGCTAGTGGTTAGTTGACAAGGGCAAACAAATAGGTCTCACAAATGGGATTGTTATTTATGATTTGGTACTTGAAGGATTGTTATAGCAGGGCTTCCTATTATATGACCCAATATAAATGTACTACTTATACACAGTTAATTTAAATTAAATTTAGTGTTTAAACAGAAAATGGAAGTAAACTCTATCAAAAGATCAAAACCTAAGTTCAATAATCAAGTTGATGACCTTTTCTTTTTTTATTATATGTTTTAAATGATATGGAAATATGGTACAGTTTGATTTAATAAAACGGAACAGCAGTTTCTACTTCAGTCTAAGAATCTGAAAGAATCCATCTGTCAGGAGTTTCGTGCACTCATTCAAGGATGCCCACATCTGTTGTCAAGACAGAGTGCACAACTGGATCATGGAGAGCTAACAGAGCCCCCCAAATGGCTTATGCTCTTAATTATTTTAGTTTATTTTTAGTCATATTTATATGTATGTACAACACATGCATGTGTAAGCTTGAGGAGACCAGGAGCATCAGAAGGTGAGCTGTAGTCACCTCTGACGGTGCTAGGAATTGAACTCAGGCTCTCAGAAGGGTAATATGCACTATTAACTGCTGAGCCATCTCCATCCCCCTCAGGTTTATGCTTCCAATCTTTGAATTTACGATAACCTTCCTAAGGAAGAGAATTTCTTATTTCAAGTTAGGTTAAACTGTCTTTGGTTATCATACTTCATTTATGTCCTGAGCCTAAGAAGTAAAAGCTCTTTGATATGAGAGACGATCTAGACAATAGAAAAAGAGTCGGTGCTGTCAGTTGGTGATGTCACATAAAGTGACAATGAATTTATTTTTTTTAAAAAAGATTTATTTATTTATTTATTGTGCATACAGTGTTATGATTCCATGCCTGCAGGTCAGAAGAGGGCACCAGATCTCCTTATAGATGGTTGTGAGTCACCATGTTGTTCTGGGAATTGAGTTCAGGACCTCTGAAAGAGCAGCCAATGCTCTTAACCTCTGAAATATCTCTGAGTTGATTTTGTAAAGCAACAATCTTAATATCTTGGTATAAGATTTTAATATATATATTAGAATCACATATATACATACATTTATATTAGTGTCAATACAGTACTTTTTCAGAATAAGGTGTTACTATATGAAGAATAGAATTAATGATTCTAATAATATATTGTAGTACCATGAAATTTTGAGTTGTTCTAAGCAAATGAAATAACCAATATAGTTCTTTTCTATAGAGACATAGGATTACATATGTATATATAATTATACATATATAATATTTATTTCATATGATTTTATCTATAGTATAAATCATACAATTATTTCTAATAATATGGATTTCCTGAATATATATTTAAATTCTGAATCACCTGTATAAGAGCAAATAGAGTTTTGTTTCAAGTTTAAACTTAGGGCCTGTAGCATATGAGGTAAGAATTGTACCAAAAAGCTAAGTTTTTAAGATGTACACACTCGTCAAAATATGAGCATCTGAATGAAATTTACTTTTGTGAAAATCTGGGACAGCTTTAAGGTAAGACTGTACACAACTAACTTGTGTATAAGAATTGATCTACATCCAGAAAAAAAACTTGCTATTATTACAAGGAGGTAGAGAAAAATTAGATGTGGAATTCAAACCTTAATCTCTAAATGCTTATGTATTAAACTGAGAAACTAAGCCCAATATGCTGGGAGAAAAAGTATCACCAAACCAAATCTATTAAAATAACTTTGTTACCAGGCAGTGGTGGCACACACCTCTGCACCAAGCACTTAGGAGACAGAGGTATGCTGATCTCTGAGTTGAGTAGCCTGATCTGCAAAGTGAGTCCCAGGACAGCCAAGGCTGTACAGAAAAATACTGTCTCAAAAGACAACAGCAACAAAACAAACAAACAAAAAACAACAGAGAGCATTTATCAATAAATTGTTGAGAAAACAAAATATCAAAATACACAGTTTTTTTAAAAGTATGTATGCACACTTCTGTGAAACACTGCCTAGGAAGGTAAATCTTTTAAAACAGACAGAAAAGCAAAAGGAGAAGAGGAAGAGGAAGAGCACGAAGGAAGGAAATGGAGACCAGGGAGAGCTCTGAGTGGTCATTTACAGCATAGTGGCTTATTCCTCTTTCACATCACAGGTGCTGGGTCTTGAGTACTCAGTTATGGGTGCAGGCTCCTGCTGCCTTTAGTTTTTCTTCCCCTCTGCATCCTGAAAAACTGTGCTGTTCACTTGAATAATTGTGAGAGAGAACACGTAAGACTGCAGAGAATGTTTTCTATCTGCTAAAGCATAAATGAGGGCCTGGAGAGATGGCTCAGTGGCCAAGAACCCTGATTGCTCTTTTGGAAAACCTGGGTTCAATTGCCAGAACCCACATGGCAGTTCACAACTGTCTGAAATTCTAGGTCCAGGGGAACCAATACCCATGGCAAAACATCAATGCTTATAAAAAAAGAAGGAAAGAAAGAAAGAAAGAAAGAAAAAAAGAAAGAAAGGAAGGAAGGAAGGAAGAAATAAAGAGAGAAAGAACAGATGATTTCACCACATACCAGGGGCCTGCACATGGTATCCAGATCTCCACAGTGATCCTTGCCTCTTGCATACTTATTACGTAGAGTCTCTTTTCACAGTGCATCCAGTACACGTTATGATGTGACTTCTAAGAGTAAGACATACAAATTTTCTGTGTTAATCCTGAGATAGTCTCTCTTGGATCACTCATCCAGAAAAAATGAATTTGCTGTTTGTAGTCGTACAATGATGTGCTTATCGGAGAAGTTATAGCCAGTCATCAGCAAGGACATAACAACTACTACATGGATGCATTTGGAAGTAAATTCTACAATTCCAGCTGAATCATAAGATGTCCGCAACCCCAACCAACCATTTGACCATAATTTGTGAGAGCCCGAGTCAGAAGCTCTCAGATTAGCCCTCTTTGTTTACTAACCCTCAAGAACTATGTGAGGTAATGACTGTGGTGATTTAAGCTCTTATGGTTTGGTTAATTAATAACACAGATAGAGATTAAGTAATGAGATGACATCATTTAATTGCAAGGCAGATGGAGAAGCTGTTTTATGTCCAGGAGACAAAGATGTGAGCTTAGTTCTGCACAGCTACCTCAACCACACACAATATCCAACTGGAAAGTGGCAACACAGTACTTCGCACTTCGGAACTGCTAAGAACCAAGCAGACCCAGAGGGATCATTCATATTCTCCAAGCGCTCTCAGCCTTCCAAATTGTTCTATTGGTGGTTCAAATGCTGCCACAGAGAATGCTAAAGTAAACGGGACCTTAGGCTCCAGTTTCTCCATGTTTTTGCCTGAGAAAAAATTCTGATATTCTTTAGAAGAATCTAGCGAAATCAAGACCTCTAGACAGGAGGAAATAGCCCTTCCCAGATGCAATTCCAGTGAACACTCTTGGACCAGTCTTTGCCCAACTAGAAATAAGTGCAATGGTTGCCAAGTAGACATAACAGAAGTTTAGAGGCAGAAGATCTCAGCCCACCACTCTTAATAGTGCAGGAACTGCAAGTCAGTAGGCCTGTTTCCATGTCTGCAAAACAAGGAGAATTTTGTAAATATCTTATCCTTTTTTTTTATTATGGAGGTCAAGATAAATCACGTAGGCAAGTTGTTCTATGTATATTACATATGTAGCAATTTTCATAGTCAAATTTTACTTTCCTAATAACCTTTTTCCTGTAGTACCAAGGTCATCTAATTTCTTGGATAGTAAGTTTTAAGCCTTTTCTTTTTAATGGAAATTACTTTCAAAGTAAAGAGCAAAGAGTGTCTTAAACTATAAGAAAGTGTTTCATCATAAAGTGTGCAAAAATAGCAACAATAGCCATGCAAAAGTCTAAGAGGCCCATGAGGCCACAGCCCTATGCAAGAAACTATAAGCAATTTAGGAATGCTTAAAGTGGGAAAACCAGTTTTCTTCAGGGAAGAACACAGCAACTGATTTTCCAGTAGCAAATGGTCAGCACTGAAAATATACAAACAAGTAACATTATACACACTGAACAGGTTGTATTCATGTATTTAGGAATATATGTGTATATACATGCAAGTACACATACATCTACATACACTTAGCAAATTGATGAAAAGTAGAAGACATTAATTTGAACAAAAATCTTGGAAAGTTATATAGGAGGTTTTAGAAGGAGGAAAGAAAAAGGGTAAAGAAAATAATCTCAAAAACCAAAAGAAATATACATGTATTTATATACTTATATATGTATATATATTTTAAAGATACAAACAATGCTTCTAGACATTGGAGGGCATTCATGGGTTGCCTAGCATTTGTCTTATAAGTTAAAATCCATCAAAGCTTCAAGTTGTTCCTCTGCGGTAAAGTCACACACATCCTTGTGTTCTTAATTCATATAATCAAAATGCATATGAATTTACACCTGTCCACTTCCCTTTCCATCTAGCCACTGGCTTTGAGGTGCTTTGTGATTCTTCTCTGTTAACTTTCATATAAAACAATCTAGTTATCCAGGCTCACAGGTTCATGCATCTTTTTTCTTTCCATCTATTCATTATTCAGTTTTTCCCATCTATCTTGTACTTTAGACATGTGGTACCATTTTTTTTCTTTATCCAATTATATATCTTCAGAAACAAAACAATAAATAAATTTAAAACATCACCGGTAATCAAACTTACTGGAGAAAGAAAGTAAGCATGTCACAATAATAAAGGGTACATTTTGGTTTTATATATATATATATATATATATATATATATATATATATACATATACATATGTATGTATATTATAATTTTATTATAAACACTATTTACTGAAGTGACTTGAAAATATGTACTCTTCGATTGTTTCTTATAAATACATATTTATTATACACATAGTTTAGCTGACAACATTAACAGCTTTAAAAATGTCTTCTTTCTTTCCTTCTTCTCTCTTCTTCCAACCTCTTCCTATTTCTAACTTTTTCATTTCTCTCCTTTTATATTTATTTATCTATTAATATTTATAGACAGGGTCTTTCTAATTATCCCAGATTATCTTGGTATTTACCAGGTTGGTTCAGCATCATTTTGTAATTCAGGCTGTCCTGGAATCCACAATCCTCTTGTGTCAGGTTCTTCATTGCTGTTATGAAAGTTGCAGTCCACCATATTCACCCACAATTTCATCATTCAGAGAGGGATTTTAGTCAAAGAATGGATTTTTATCAAAAATTGTTGAGACCCTACTGTAGAGATATATCAGATACACAGTGTACTTTTTAAATCAATCATCTTTATTTTTATGATTATCCTTTAATCATTTAGAGTGGCTTTGATTTCAATGTGAAATCCAACATTCCCAAAGAATAGAATCTATTATAGAAAGTTTGGATTACAGATAGGTAGTTACATTTCATATCAAAAATTTACTGATTGAAATGCAGTGAAATGGGTTTGCATGTGGTTAATTTAATCCATAGTCAACCCTAGAATAAGGAAAAACTAACATTTATTGAATATCTAGTAAATTCCAATCAGTATTGTTTTTTTCCAAACATCATTCTATGAAATTCTCTGAAAAACTCATCACATATAATCACCAATGAAACTCAGTGAATTTTGTAGACTTTGTTGCTAGGAGACGGCAGAGGTAGATTTATTCTCATATCTGTCTTATAACAAAGTCAAAGACCATGTTCCTTTAGGAAGTATGTACTGATCCGTAAGGGTCGTGGACAAGAGAATGTTGGAATGCTTATATAATTTCCCAAGGGAACTACTTAGAAGGAAGAAAACACATGGAACTAGTAAGTTTACAGTAACTTTTTTTCTCCTTTATGGGTATAACCTATACTTCAAAGTTAACAAGAGCAATTTCTATTGCAGTAAATTCTAACTAAAAGATGACAAGATGAGATTTACAGTGGATCACTGGACAGAAACATCAAGGTCATAAGATCATCAACTCGTTTAAACCTGTAATTACTTGCCACATTAATTGTTTTACTCATACAATAGTCATAGCCCTTCATATTACAGAAATATGTAAACCTTTTTGTTATAATTCAGTGTTTTTTAGCTGCCTCCAGAATCACATCTTTTAAATTTTATAAGACCCTCTAAACTCAAGGTTTATGCACTGTGATTGACAGACCACATTGTAAAGAATTATGCAGATGCTTTGCCTGAAAAAACCTTTAATTGATAGACCTCTTGCAGGTGCAAATAATTCAGTCAGCCAAACAATATTGGGAGTAGGCTTTACCTTTCACTTGAACATTGTTTCTTCAGGAAATAAGTTTAATTGGTCATTTTTGTCAAAGTCACTCATGGCCATTTTGTCAACTAAATACATTTCTGCAATAACTAGGCTGATTTTAATATGTAGTAACTGAAATAGGTACACACCATTTCTAGATTCCATATCCTCTTCTCTTACACTCATCTTGGTATCCAAGAATGTATGGAATCCGCACAGATCCTTACAGTTAGCAAGTGATGAATGCAATATCTAGCTTGGCTGTTGTCAGGCAAGAGTTTAATTTTCTCAATGATTCTATAATTATAACATCAATGAAAGAAAAATATATATTTCTAAACATAAACATAAATATCATCCATAAGGAAGAAATATCAGTGTGTGTTTATGATATTCATTCAAATGTTGTAACCTTGTCAAACATGGAGCAGTATTGATAGTCACTGGGCTTAGAATTGTAATTTGAACTCTGAAGAAAGAATATTGTAGTCTTTGCATGACTTATCTTTAAAGGAATCATGACTTGTTAGTCATTGTTTATACCCTACATTTTGTTTTCATAAATTTAAATACATTATAGCAGGTTATAAAAACATGGGAAATCCCTCTGTCAGTATGGCCTCCTGCTGTGGCTCTTGGCATTGTCCATTTCAGCTTCATTCTGTGTTTTATATGAGGAAATAGGTCCAGATGGTAGAACCAATAACTTTTAAAGGATGAGTTAAGTACTAACTGAGTACTTCTAGCTCCTAAACCCTCACAAAATACACCCAGGAGAATTATCTTAATGGCCTATTTATTTTCTACATTAGGCATGTAAAAGATGCAAGGATACTGCTGAGTAATACTCTAATATGTATATATTCCATACTTTACTCAGCAGTAAAAAACAAGGACTTCTTGAATTTTGCATACAAATGGATGGAAATAGAAAACACTATCCTGAGTGAGGTAAGCCAGACCCAAAAAGAGGAACATGGGATGTACTCACTCATATTTGGTTTCTAGCCATAAATAAAGGACATTGAGCTTATAATTCATGTTCCTAGAGAAGCTAAATAAGGCGAATCCAAAGACAAACACATAGGCATCCTCAGGAATATTAACCTTCATCAGGCGATGAAAGGAGACAGAGACAGAGACCCACACGGGAGCACCGGACAGAAATCTCAAGGTCCAAATCAGGAGCAGAAGGAGACGGAGCACGAGCAAGGAACTCAGGACCACAAGGGGTGCACCCACACACTAAGACAATGGGGATGTTCTATTGGGATCTCACCAAGGCCAGCTGGCCTAGGTCTGAAAAAGCATGGGATAAATCCGGACTAGCTGAACATAGCGGACAATGAGGAATACTGAGAATTCAAGAACAATTGCAGTGGGTTTTTGATCCTACTGCATGTACTGGCTTTGTGGGAGCCTAGGCAGTTTGAATGCTCACCGTACGAGACCTGGATAGAGGTGGGCAGTCCTTGGGCTTCCCACAGGTCAGGGAACCCTGATTGCTCTTCGAGCAGATGAGGGAGGGGGACTTGATCGGGGGGAGGGGGAGGGAAATGGGAAGCGGTTGTGGGGACGAGGCAGAAATCCTTAATAAATAAATAAATTAAAAAAAAAAAGATGCAAGGATAGAGGAGCTGATAAGCTCTGAAAAATAAAAATAAGTTTTCTACCCCAAAGATAGAAGAAAGGCCTTACTTATGATGCCACTAAGAAATAAAATACCCACTCCTCAGATTCTGAGAGGGGTGTGTCCCTCTTAACCCATTTAGTTCATTTTATAGGGAAAACCTCGATCGAATTTCTTTTTTACTGTTGAACACTGGCTAGCCCATGTGTTGGTTAAAATAAAGCGATGTGAAATTCTGCTATGTATGCCTTTCTCTCATTCCAACTACCCATATATAAACTAAATTATAGTTAGTGTAGAAGCAGAATTGTTTGTATTCTTTCTTGCACTTCAAAAAAATCCTCCTGTATCCTACAAGTGTCTGTGGGGCTTGTACCTTAATGACTTTTGTTCTCCTAGATTAGCATTTAATATTTGGCACAAATATCTATAAAAAGAACTCGATGCTATAAAACTTCCGTTCCTTGATGTAAGAACCTAAAATTGCTCAAGAAGGGCAACTTTTTTTCATTTATGGTTAAGTATGAGACTTAAAGGACATGAATGTAAAAAACAAAAAACAAAAAGAACAACAAAACCCAGGGTAATCTGCTCTCTTTAATGAGAGAAAGCTCCCACTGTCAGGGACATACAGGATTCTGAGTTGCAGATCACATTTTTTTTTCTTGAATCATATAATATGCTTGCAAGTGCTGAGCTTCTAATTTTTCCTTAAACAAGCACTTTTCTCCCTGCTTTATGGCCTCATGAAATATACATAGAAGTATGGAAGTGTGTGAAGCAAACAGAAAAGTGTTGGCATAATTTAAACAAAATTATAAACCCAGCCACCTATGCTACTACCAACTTTAAAAGAAAAAGTGAAAAATATTAAGTTAAAATACCCTGATATGAAGTAATAACCACACTTAAATTCTAGCATTGAATCATATTACTTTTCTCATATTAGAACAGGAAAGCAAAGATTGCAAATGTGGAGAGATATTGTCAATTAGATTGAAAAATCATAATAGTAGTGCTTGGTGCATAGGTTTGATAATCACATGCTCTCTGCATATGAGAAACGGAGAGATGTATTTTCCCCTCATAATTCTGACTCTTCTCATTTCATGGTGAGAAAAAAGGGATGAGAGAAAATTATTTATGATTTTGACTATAGTAAATATTGGATAGAGTGTTGTTTCTAAAATTTTTGTTTGTACTGTTACTTAAGTAAAGGAAATTAAGAGAAGCCCAATCTTCACAAGTCACAAAAACATCATTGATATATTGATCATTTTAAAAGGTTACTGCATTTGTAAATCAAAACTAATATATTCTCATGAATTAATGATTTTTCTGCCTTATAATATCAAATGACTTCAATGAACTATGGTCACTTGGCATCTGTTTCTTTGTTCTTTGATATGAATTATTTTGTGTCACAAGTTTGTGTTTGTGAAGGCCTGGGCTTTGGAATGGGGGTAGCCCTGGAGCATCTGAACCATGTGCTGAGAGAATCCCTGTTGGCATTTTTGAATGAAATGGAACTCTGGAAACCTAATAGGTTTCTGCAGTTGGTCCAAATCCACAGTTCCAGATATTATTATTCTCTATGTAGAGTTTGTTTTGTTTCTTCCATGTTTAAATTCAGAAGTCCAATGGAGTAGAAATATAAAATTAACCTGATTGCAACAGAAAGCATTCTGGATAGAAAGCTCTCAGTCTCCTGGTCTGCCTTAATGGGGGAATCAAATGTGATTTGGGTTGTGTGGAGATGATTACTGCTGGATAATTAGTCTAAAACATCTCTTTTCAAATCCTTTGCATGGCAATCAAGGAAGAATGCGAGAGGTTAGGCATTACATTACTGGGGTTATCAGCAGCATATAATTTCTTAATTATGCATAAAACGAAGAACAAATACCTGCCAATGAATTTTCTGAGTTTTCTCTGTGAGATGAAGTCTGACGTACAAAAGGGTCTGTGTACAAAAAGGCTTACTGGAGATTGTGTGGTTAAAAAGACACAAAAAAAGATTCTTTTTCTGGTTGTGTGTAACTGAACTTGGTTTTATATCATCCCTGAAATGGGAGCACCAATACTCATTTCATCCTTAAGTTCTTTCAGGGGTTACATTGTCTTAACTATCATTAATAGAGCATATGTTAAAAGGGCTACATTTTCTGTGACTCTCTTTGGCGTCTTGTAATTCAAGATAGAAATAAGTTTAATAGAGATATATGCCACCTGGCCATGGCATTTTCTAAATCTAACACAGATCATTAAAGCACACATTCTAAACAGTGCTTGAGGGGAGGCCTGTCTTTTACTAAAAGAGTCTTATTTGGCTTGTGTTGTTATTTCTTAGGTTCCTTTAGAATGGCATGTGCTATTTGAATGTGTCAACCAGTGTAAAATGAATTAGCATATTTACTTACACATCCTCTAATTTTGGAGGAAAATATGTACATTTTTGATCTATTGTGATGGCTTGTCAAGAACAGATGAAAGTGTTATGAATTGTTACTATTTGTGCTAATTCCTCCTCAAAGTAAAAGGAGTGCTTTAGCATTTTGCATCTCTTCTAATTGTTATCAAGTAGGGCAGTTTGTAGAAAGAGTACTAAGACTGGAAGGTGATTGAGAAGCCAGAGGCATGGACCTCAAGTCTTGAAAGTATATTTACAGACAGTGACAAGCCTTAGATATTTAGCTACATGGTTTCATTACAAAACATCAAACCTCCATGAAAGGGCACTTTTCATAGTTCAGTGTTGCTGTGTATGCAAGGAAGTATAAAGGATGTATGTCCCAGGATGATGGCTCCATCAGTAAAATGCTTGCAATGCAAGCTTGATGACCTGCAATCAAGCTATAACACCTACTTAAAGAAAAGCCAATGGTGGCTATATACACCCATAATTCCAGTTCTGGTAAGGCAGGGACAGGCAGATCTATGAGGCTTGTTGCCCAACTGGTCTGACCAAATCAGTGAGTTCCAGGTTCACCAGAGACGAGTCCTAGGAAAATGATGTTAAAAATCGTTAAGAAAGGTGCTCAACAATGAACTTTGGCCTTTGCATGCATGAAAACATACACACACACATACACACACACACACACACACACACACACACACACAAACACACACACAGATGCACAAAGAGAGAGAGAGAATCTTTTAACTATCTCAGAAAAATTGCATATCCTTAAAAGACTATCTGCATCATGATTATTGACAGCACAAAGACATTATTCAAAAGTAGCATGACTTCAGATAGCATGTCACTCTGAAACTATAGCAAATGTTAATAAATTTAACCAATATTAGGAAAATGAAGTAAACATTTAACAATGAGCAAGAGAAAGCCATTCTTAGAAAACTGAGTTTCAACATGTTTGGTAAAATACATTCTGGTATAGATACTTTATTACAACATAAGGCAGCAAGAGTATCGTTCAGAAACACTAAGCTTCTGCACTTTTTATTAGGAGAATTAGCTTCTGTTGGATGATGGCATTGTTATTTATGACTTTAGAGTGAAGAAGTAATTTACATTTCACTTTCAACTCTAAGTTTACAGTGCAGTTATGGCTTAAATCAGAAAATAATATTGTGGCAACTTCAAAAGTATAAATCCAGGTAAGGAAATTATGGAAAATAAATTAGTACAGTGCACCTATGTTATTACAAGTTTTGGTCACTCTCCTAAACATGAAAGAAAGAAAACAGGTTTGGATTTAGGTGCCTCACACAGCCTGAGATAAAGTAAAAAATCTTAAACCACTTGAAAAGTTTGACAATATTTTTTCCACTATCTTTGTGAAATGCCATTTGTTCATCTATTCTAGAGGTATAGAGGAATCTATCCTGTTTTTTTTACTTTCAATTTTCTCATTTCTGTACTGTAGGTGAAGGTCAAAACAAAGGGCATAGTAATTCTTTGTATCCATTGCAATTCTGCAAATTGGAGGCACTTGAAAATATATTGTTTCTGAGTGCTACAAAAGGCTCGTGTCATGGGAACCCACTCCCTTTTCCACTCAGGGAAAAAGGTGAATGTGTGAGCCTTTGTGCAAAATGAGTAGACACAGTGACCCTCACACTTTAACATGGTTCTTTCATTTCCAGGTCAAACCAGGTGGGGGTGGTTATAAAATCTCATTTTATCTTTTGGCAAGGTCTTCAGAGCGGTGAGTAAAGAGGAAGAACAAGTCACTCCCAGAACCATCTTTTAGAAATGTTTTGTCAAGCCATCAGGATGGCCCTTCCTGTGTGACACAGTTGAGGACAGAATTCCTCAACAGAGTTGGTTCACGAGAGCAGACCTATGTCCACAGGCTCTTGCTCTGCCTACGACTGCACATCCATGGGTAATAATTAGTTAAACCCTTGAAATAGCATCTATGGTTTTCTGTGTGACCTTGCGGATAAGTTTTGCATTCCCTTTTTGGGGCATAAAGTATAAAAGTTGCCAAAAGAGCATAAATGTGATTAGATACTTCTTCCCTGATATAAGTAATGTAGATTGGCCCAGGTGAGACATTACAGAAATTTTATTTTCCTCTTCTGGTCTACCATGTTGTCTTCTCTTTCTCAGTTCTTTGCCATTTATTGACCATGAAATATCCAGCTTCCCTCCTAAGAAACATGTTAACTTGATCTGATACTAATTTTCTAAATGATCCAACTACTGATTTAGCTCACTCCTGATGAGGGCATCAGGATGAAGAGGCTACAGTAAGCTATATGATAAGCACACAGACCTTTGGCAAAGTAGTCTTAGTACACACCATTAGATGCCATTTGATACACAGCTTGACTAAAGAGTGCTCTTGTTCATTGTTTTCTGTAAACATCGGGGGGTAGAATTGCCTTCTAAAAGTCTCGACATTTTGAACATAAAGAGGCTAGGTTTGAGAAAAGTCAAAGAGTCTATGTTTTATATCACAAGTATTCATAAAATATCCACTTTAAGTTTTTCTAAAATTTAAATGCTGTTTTTCTGTTTAGCTTCAGGACTGGATTCAAGAAGGAACACTGTATTTCTCACTTTGGCACTGAAATGCTATTGTCCTTTGCAATCCTTTGTTTTCTTAAGGAGAATTAGTCAGCACCTCTGCATTAACCCATTTTTTTTTCCAGTGGGATCTTAGGAAGAAGCAAGAGAAAAGAAAAGATAAAAAAAAATACCCACTTTCTGCTTGTGTCTCTATTAAGAAAAGTAGGTGTCAAAATACAGTAGAGATTGTCATTTGCTTCAGTTACCATATATACTGTTACTACCATCAACAATACTTATAGTTATCTACAAGGCATCTACTTTTAAAACTTTAGGAGGTATTACTCAGAACTAGACATTGTTTCCAACACATCAACTGGTAACAAAGGTTATCCTAGAATCTAATTTCCACCGATGAGTGAGACAAAAATGTTAAAAAACAAAAACCCTTCACCTCAGACAGCCTTTGCAGTCTTTACCTATATGTTAAGTATTGGAAGACTGAAGCCGATCTCAGGAAAATGAGAAAGTAGAGCAAAGTCTCCAACACTTTCACTGATTCCCGGATAATTACTATGCAGAGAGCTAACTCTACTCAGTACAATGACGATAGCTCCAGACTTAGAAGTAAATGAACTAGGTTATTCTATAGAGAAAGGTCAGCAGCCAAAATCATCCTTAAAAGTCCCCAGCAGCCTGAAGTGCTTCATTTGCTTTCAAATGTTTCTACTTTTTCTGTGCAGTAGAAAGTTCCTATTTCTCTTTGGTTAGTTTAATTTTCTGGCGTGGAGTCCCTGGAATGAGTATGTGGTTGAGCAGAATCCAAGGCAGAATGCTGAATGATTTGATCACAAAGATGGAGCAAAAGAGATTAAGTATTTTTGTTCATTGGAGTAGTTAGGGAATTGGGGATTTTATAGATTAGTTGGAATTCTAGAGTTTTGTTGATGAAAAAAAGTGGAGGACAGTGCTGCAAATAGAAAACTTTCAGGCAACATTTACTTGTTTATTTGCTTTTATTTTACATCTATGAATATTTTGCCTACTTGCATGACTGTGTACTACATGTGCCCTGTGCATGAGAAAGTCAGAGAGGGAATTGGATGAACTAGAACTAGAGTTACAGACAGGCTACGCTGCCATGTTTGTGCTGTAATTGAATCTGTTTTCTGGAAGAACAGTTAGTTAGTGGTCTTAATCTTTTAAAGTATGACAACCTTTGAAAATAAGACATTTGATGACTTTTGGGTCCCTTCTATGTCTTACCATTTTAAATTACATAAAATTTGTTTTATTTTAGTGTGTGTACATTGACATTAAACAGCATAATCAAATACTGAAATCAGGCCTAGTTCTGGAAATCAAGCTATAGCCAGTATTAGAATAAACTGTACCTTTTGTATAGTTTTTAGGCACTGCCTCCATAGTTCATCTGGGTGTTGTGGATCACAGTGATAAATCGTGGGCAGTAGTTAGCTTTGTTTTACATAAGGCACAGAGGTATCAGTTTTAAAGCCTTGATTTCATCCCCCATTATCTCATACCATTTAGAATATGATTCATAGATATTTTTAGAAGGAAGATGAAACAAGGTTAAATCAAAGCTATGAGTAATCTAGAAATCTTTTAGATCTGGCTTAAAATTCAAACATATACTTATCTATTCTCATTACTATTGGAAACTTGCTTCTGACAGGTAATTAAGCAAACTGTAGCTTTTATAGAGCTGAAATAGAGAAGGAGAAGATGTGTGGATATTTCAGTCAGAGGAATTTTATGTCTCTCCTAGATATTCTGGCCTTATATTTCACAATGTAAACAACAGGAACCATTTAGAATTGTTTCAAAGATAAGAATATATACATATATAAAATACATTATCATGAATTCCAGAAAATATTAATTGGTTTTATTATTCAAGTTAGTGCCAATTGACTATGGTACCTCCATTAAAGAGTATGGGGACTGAAGGATGAGGGAATATATTAGGTTCTTGGAAATCACCTAGTAGTTGATTTCTTGGCACACAACTGAACTAGATATATTCTGTTTTCTAAAGGTTAGTAAGAACTACAATGACTGTCCTAGAAACTCTATAGTGATAAAAAAGCAGTCTATGAAATGGCATCTTGTTTTCAAAGTAGAAAAGACATACTTGCAATTTAATCAGTGATAAACATACAAAGTCTATAGTGTTTTACAAGAGAGTTAAGTAGTTTTAGAAGTCCATTCTATAACACAGATTACACACAAGTGAATACCAAGGATTATGATAGTACAATATATAGAAAGAAAATGGAAGTGGGGCTTGGTTTTATTTATAATTTAACTGTTAACCAAGTTTGTGGTCTTAAGGAAGTCACTGAATTTCCTAATAATACACACACACACACACACACACACACACACACTTAGCTAAATTAACTTTCAGCTAGAGATATGCTTTGTTTTAAGTTATCAAGACTATTCTTTGGATATTAACTATTTTCACTCATAGATATACTTCAAAGACAAAACCTAGTGAAACCTTTAAAAGTTAGAGTAAATCTAGTCCAGTTATGTACTAGACAATCACTCGTGGGTCAATTTCTAAGAACTTAATGTCTATTTTCTTTTTCTGGTCTCCATGTCTTATCATGGAGATACGATGGCCAGGTGACACTGAATAAAATGGGCTGATCTTGAAATTTTGCTGTAAGGGCACCTATCTGCATAATTAGCCAGTGGTCCTGGAGACTTAATGCTGCTGTATTTATTCCCTTTTTAACTGACTCCTTATTGTAATATGAGCAGCGGGGCTGCGTCCCCAGCACCCCAGCTGCCTGGCTAGCTTATGCCCCGAAATAACAACACACAAACTGTATTCATTTAAACACTGCTTGGCCCATTTCTATCTAGGGTCTTCTAGGCTAACTCTCGCACCTGGACTAGCCCATTTCTAATAATCTGCTGTAGCCCATGAGGTGGCTTACCAGGGAGATTCTAGCTTTGCTCAACTATACAGTTACTAAGGGCTGAATCATGAAGCCTTCCAGGAGGTCAGATCCTTACTCTGTTAGTGCCATGAAACAAGGAGTACATTGGTCTGATCTCTGACAGACTTTACTGTTTGCACAGAGCCTATGATGTAGCAAGAACTCAATGAATCCTTGTAGACTGTATAACAATGCAAATGAAAATCATATAATTCAGTAACCCAGACTCATGAACATTATCCAGGGGAGTTTATACAAATCAAATTTTGAAAATTTCTGCCTTGCCTAAATTTTTGTAGATGCAACCCAATTTCTTCCAGGCCATAAAGGGTAATTACTATAATCACTCATGTCTCCATGCAAAAATAAGGTGTAACAGTCGTGCTTTCGGAAGGTGTATTATAGCCCATACTTCATTTTGGAAAGATTTATGTGGAAGATTTTCAGCTTTACTACAAGGCTAATAAGGCTAATGGGAAATATAAGTAAAACTAAATATATGAGAAAATTTTTTCTCCACTGTGTAAAACAAAACAAAACAAATCTGTAGTAGAAACCCACATATAGATTAATGCCCTTATTACTACCTAGGAACAAATAAGGCCTTTCCTCTTTTTTTATTGATTAGTTTATTACTAGCTCATCTATTAAAGGTAGATTTTAATATATTACATCTGTTAAAAACAAACACATGTGTATAAATCTATAAAAGGAATGCTTTGAAGTGCCTTTCTAAAACACAGAGAAACCCAAAGACTAAGATTCTGAAATACATAAGGAAAAAGTGAAGAGTCAAGATAAGATAGTCAATACAGGGAGATCAGAGAGGACTGTGGTGTATTATAAGAATAAATGTAGCTGGTATGTAGCACATGCTTATAATCCTGGGTCGGGAGAGGAAATTAGGAGGATCCTCACAAATTCAAGACCACCCTGTTCTACATAGTGAGTTCCAAACACCCAGAATAACATAACAAGACCCTTTCTCAAAAATTAAATTAAATTAAAGCAAAAATTAATTAATTAATTAAACTATATTAAAAGATCCAAATTGAGGTACAACATACATATCTGTGCAGTCTATCAATTCAAGAATGAATAGGCAAGCTTGGCGGTGGTGGCACACGCCTTTAATCCCAGGACTCGGGAGGCAGAGGCAGGTGGATCTCTGTGAGTTCGAGGCCAGCCTGGTCTACAAGAGCTAGTTCCAGGACAGGAACCAAAAAGCTACGGAGAAACTCTGATTCGAAAATCAACATAAATAAATAAATAAATAATGATTAGGCAGAAAAAGTCATAGATCATGTAAAAATATTACTAAATTTATGTTTACTGCTATGTGGTGTAAAAGGGTTATTGATTCTAGACTCTTAGCAATGTATATTAAAACACAAGCTGGTTTGTACTTATAAGACAACTGCACCTGAGTCAAATCTTAGTCTAGAATTCCATCCGTAATTTTACGGATGTCAGTCTATGAAAGACCCTCAAGGAAATGAAGAAAGAGCATGTTGCCAACACAAGGCAAAGAGAAAATCTTATCATACTGTAATGTATTAATAATTCTTATGAAAGGATTTGTAAAATGAGGAACAGGGTGGCATCCTATTATGTACTTCTTTTTTCAGAATGCATGTATTTCCTCTGGGAAGAAAAAGAGTCATTAAGACCCAGAAATGTTACATGCATTTCATTTCAATTTCAGGAAGTAAATACACCTCATAAGTCTCATTAAAAAAAAAAAACCTAAAAATTACAAGATTCAGCTGAACCCTCCCAAGGTTATATAACCAGTAATGTGCTGGTGAGGGAAGACTCTTCAAAGGGACAACTGAGTTCTCTGTGATTTGTGAAGAGTTCCAGTGATATAGCTTTGGGAAAAACCAATATGTTAGGGTGAGATTTTGATAATAGAGTTGCCTTTGTGTCATCTAGTGTGGGTTTTCTTTTAAGCGTCCTTCTTCATCTGGAACCACAAGTGGATCTGAATTCCACATCTACCAGGTGGATTGGCTTAAAGTCCTAAATGGTCCAAAGCCCAGAAAGTCTCCCACCCTCACCCGCTTGACTTTCTTTTACCTACTAAGCAGTTTTTTTGTAAAACCCCCGCCATAATGGAGCTGTGTGAGGTGACTTGGAAAAATTCAGAGTTTCTGCCTTATGTCTAGAGCCTTCTGGTATGGGACAGAAAGAAGAAAATATTTAGAAAAAAAAGTTACTTTTCTTCATACCTATTTTTGTCTCTATTGTACCTTTCTTTGTCTATATATGTCTGTATAAATAATGTTTAAGTTTTCCACAATGAGCAATGAATTTTCCTTCAGTAATATTTGAAGTTTTAAGGAAAATAATGGGACCTCACAACAACAACTCCACCTGGTTGATATGACATCATGATGCTGATAGCCCTACTATAAGACCTGTTTTCGGCCCCAGTTGCTCAAGATGGTTCCAACTTGGTTAGCTGAAATGGTGCACTTTTTTTTTCTTTTTACAACATTCGGGCCAGAACTCTAAATAGGAACATTAGAAAAACCCTATCAAATACTCAGAGACTATTTGCAATTATTCCAGGCAGTGATCTTAGAACTTAACCATCATTTTACTTTCACAGGATCCCATAGAAAGAACAGCACCCCCATGACAGCTGGAAGTAATTTGAGAAGACAAGGTGCAGTCTCCCAACAAAGTTTGTCCTCAGAGTTAGGGACATCATTTAGAGCTTGCTTATAATTGGTATGCTGCTGGGGTTGGGAGGAAAATTATGTAGGATCAGAGATCTCTTTGGGAAAAAAAGAGAGGAAATTGGATGGGATAATAGATTAGTGTGAGCTTACTCACAATAATAATATTAGTGAGTAATGGAGTGAATATCTGTGAGTTATAATTTATAGGTAATTTACATTGGTATAGATTCTTGTATATTGATACAAACTTATATTATATTGAATATGTTCCTATTTTTGTATACAATATTTGTATATCTAGGCCAACTTATTTTGTCATATTGTAAGCATGCATGCTTCTACCTCTGCTTAAGACATTTTATATATTGATACAATTTTAGAATATATTTATCATATTGCAATATATATTTCTACCTCTTATGATATTTATACATTGTCTATATTTTGAGATCATTGCCCTCATTTGTTGCACAGTTTTTTAAAAATTGTTTAATATTCTAATATGAAGTCTTACTTAGTTTTTAAGTTTTATAGGTATTAAGATTCATAGGTCAATAGTCATCCATGTTTGTCATACTTCTAATTAGACTCTTTAGATATATAGGCATTGTATTCTGCATAGATATGTAATCTTCAATCACTTCAAAGATCTGTAGAATATGGCATTTAAATAACTTAGGGTCCTGTTGAAGTGAGACATGATTGCTCCTGGCAGCACCAATCTATTCCTGAGAGAATGTTGAGCACTGAAGACATTCCTCTCGGAGCTTGTTTTCTTCTTGGCAAAACAGGCCTTTGGGCAAAGAACTGTCCCTGCCTAGACCACTGACAAAGTGCATGATGTCTGGACAGGATAAGCAGAATACAAGAAAAAAGACTGTCCAATACTGCCTCTGAAAATAGTCTGTCAGTTACTCTAGGCCTTAGCCAAAGTTGGTTGTGCCAATGTTGTAAATGAGAATTTGGGTGATTGCCCTTGTAGCCAATTGTCTCTGTCATTTGTTGCATATTTTGGAAGTTGCTTGACTGCCCTTCCTGCTTATTCAAATAGTAGTATTTCCCTTCTTGGGTCTTCGATGGGGTTGAAGACTAGATAGTTGTAGTTACTTTCCTCTCATGATTTGGCCAAGTTATTTATTATACAAGGCTTAAATGCATTAGTATTTGATAGTTATTGAAACATTTATTATATGATTCTTGCTTGATTTTGTTTATGCTGGTTGTAATTCTAATTTTTATACCTGATATTTGTTCTTATTGTATCTAACTTTGTATTAGGCTTAGAACTTTTTTATTTAAACAAATGGGTGAGGTGCTGTAGGAATTCCTACAGCCAGTAGCCTTTAAGTTACCTGCCCAACTGTGCATGGCCTCTTATGCTATATATGCTGATGTAAAACACTTGTCCGGCCTCTTTTCCGGCTGTGGGATTCAGTTGCTATTCCCCGTTCCAGCAGAGGATTGTGGTCTGTGAGTCTACCCCTAAATAAATAACCCTCTATTATACTCAGTTCTGATCTAGTGTGGGATTTCTTTTAAGTGTCGTTCTTCAAGCCTGCTTTAGTTGGTGGTTTTTGTTTTTAAGGCACTGACTGGCCTTGAATTGATTATCTTCCTTCCTCAGACACCTAATTGTAAGGATTCTACTACTTCACCTGACTGAAATGCTCTCCTGTCTTGAGCAAAACTGACCCTGAACAATCATTTGCTATTGTCTGCCCTCTGGGACTCAGGATCATTTACATGATTAATAAAGAAGAAAAGAGACTTCAACCAAGAACAAAGGCAACCAGGAGTTCTATTGCCCTTCAAGTTTTCATATAGGAAAGATCGTGAACACAGAGTACATAGACAAAATTATCACTCAGAATTTCTGGTCCTCATCAAGGAGAAGACTGCCTGTGTTGAGTCCAAAAAAGAGTCATTGAATCCTCTAGGCCCATATCTAAGAAGGCAGGCACTGTGTCATCCAGGCAAGCAGAAGGGAGATGGACTGGTGACATTTGGATGCACTTTGATCTTGTCTTCACTGGTCTTGCTAAGCTCATTTCCTCTCCAGGTAGCTGCTAACACTTCTATATTATTATCTTGTCATCATTCAAATTTGGTTTGTGAAATCATTCTGAAAATCCCTGACAGACTGCTGATACAAGGTCAGAAAATGACATTTCGTTTTTATTTTAAAGCTGTGTCTTCAACAAGCAAAAATTGGGATGTGGACATAAATGTGTGTGTGATGAATAGGGGAAGTACTTTTAGGAAGGGAGTGGGGAAGGAGTTCAGGATGGGGCACTGGAGAAAGACAAGTATGATGTAAATTGAGCAAAGGGTGAGTCTCAGTCTGATCCCACAGGGAGTTTTGGAGCATGAAGGGCAAGTACTGGCCATAATTCCCCTTTTCTAAATGAGGTTCAGCCTGCCCCCAAACTTAGTGCAATCTCCTGGAAATTTCTCAGTGAGTTAACTGCTGTTAAGCACAAATGATTCTCAGGAAAACATTAGTGGTAATCTGGGAAGACAGTAACTGGGTGCCCCAAAAAAGGTATCCCAGAATGCACAGCAGAGGTTGTCTATGCATGGCTCATGGTCCTGTCTGAGGAGTAACTCCTTTTGTTCTTTATTCAAATTCATGTCTACTTCTCTATTCAAAGAAGAAAACTCTTCCTGTTTTCTATATTAGGACGTTTTATCCAATTGTTATCAGGGATTCAGCTTGATATAAATATAAAGATCTTGTTTGTTACCCTGGCTTCTGATTTATCTTCTACACATGTTAATCAAAGCCAGTAAAGTAGCTAGCACATATTTCATGTAGGCCACAGAGGCAGAAAATATTTAGAGGGTTTATTTATTTATTTATTAAAAATTTCCACCTCCTCCCATTTCCCTCCCACTCTTCCTCCCCCTCCTCCTTCTTCTCCTGTCCTAAGAGAAGTTTGGGTGCCCTGCCCTGTGGGAAGTACAAGGCCCTCCCCCCTCCATCCATGTCTAGAAAGGTGTGCATCCAAACATACTAGGCTCCCACAAAGCCAGTACATACAGTAGAATCAAAACCCAGTGCCATTATCATTGGCTTCTCAGTCAGCCCTCATTGTCAGCCACATTCAGAGAGTCCAGTCTGATCACATGCTCATTCAGTCCCAGTCCAGCTGGCCTTGGTGAGTTCCCATTAGATCAGTCACACCATCTCAGTGGGTGGACGCACCCCTCGGGGTCCTGACTTCCTTGCTCATGTTCTCCCTCCTTCTGCTCTTCATCTGAGCATGTTGGTAGTTTTGTTGTGGTTTTGAGAAATTCTAGATATAATCCAAGAGACTAGCTTTGTCTAAACTATTTACCTTCTGACCAGCTTCAGAGTCTATTGTCCTTTCTGAGCCTTGTATCTGTCTCCTTCTTTTGCTTCTCACTTCTCTCTGCATTTGGTATCCTCTACTTGGAAACTTTTCATAAACATTGCCTGAAGTGCATGACAATGATAACTCTATCGTGATTATAACATTCCAATAGTAGGTTATCATAGTTCTTATTTTATTGAGAAAAATGAGATGATTAAACAAAATCCATTTAAAATGAATCTAGGTTTTACAGTATTCACATATTAGTCTAGACTCTCTGGCCCCGGACTCCATAATCCTATCTAGGTGGTATCATCTGAATGACTACCATAACAGGAGTAGACATGTCATTATAAAACCTCACATAACACTTGACAAGCTGCAAGCACTCATTTTTTTTAAATATTTATTTATTGTGCATTAGTGTTTTACCTGCATGAATGTAAGAGTATCACAACATAGATACCTGGTACCTAAAGGGGGAAGATGAAGGTGTCAGATCCCTTTGGAACTTTAACTACACATGCCTTGAACTGCCACATGAAATATGGAAATAAAAGCAAGGTCCTCTGCAAGAGCTGAAAGCACTCTTAACTGATAAATCATCTTCCCAGACAAGTATATGTATTCATTCTGTTGTTGGTAAAATGAACCAAAATGAGCTAAATGAACCAGAAGGACAATATTGGAATAATATGGCTCCCTTTGATCTTATACGCATTAGTTTTTGGACAATAAACCTCTCCCAAGAAAAAGAATATTACCTTTCTATAATAATCATTAGTCTATCTTCTACATCTGTGAGCTAGCAATGTAGGCTGGGAACAGCTCTGTAGTTCCACAGTTCTAAGTGGTTGATTTCTACATCCCGGTTGCAGTTACTTCTACACAACATTATTACCTTGGTTATTTGTCAGAGAAATGGAGCAACCCAGTGAAGTAGGTCCTACATCTCTAATTATCTAACTAGCCACCTTGAACTTGTCCACCATCCTGAAAATGTTTTCCTAGGAAGAATTCAAGCATGCAAAAAGTGTTGAAACCTACAACACATATCAACATACCATCACTTCTATAGTTTGCAGTTGGTCAGAGTAAGTTACAACATCACCTGAGATTCAAAGGATAAAATAAATTTTCTGTTTTTATGGATGGTATTAAAATAATACGGTAAAGGAACATGGAAGGCTAAAAACTAGTAACCATTTTTTTACTACACATCTCATCCTGTGCTTATAGGTTATACTGAAATATGAAATACAACCCCCTCTTTATATCCAAGGCTTTATTTTAGATATGAAATGCTGATAATATTAGATAAGAGAAGTGGGTAAATGAAACACTATTTATAAATAGCTTAAAATAGTAACTAGGTCAACTAACAGCAAGCTTCCTCTTGGTCTATGTTTTCTGGTCTCTGAAAAATATTATAAAATATAAGAACAGTTCTTCAGCCATATTATACACATGTACTTTGGAACAAGTTAAAATAAAACAATGAGTTATATAACACTTTGCTGCCTGAATTATCTATCCTAATATTGGTGTGACTCACTGGCATGGTGAAAATCAAAAGGCATCTTATGTATTTCCCAACAAAATTTCCTTAAACAGGAACTTTATGCATACTATTTTTACATCTGTCCACGTAGCAATATGACATGAAATGTCTTCTATGTAACTCCAAACAGATGAACCTAAAATGTAAAATGCTACAATGATCCCTGTAAGGTCTAGGGAAATGGTACCATCAGTTTAATTTTTTATTTGTATATGGTTATTTTTACTGTTTTTAGTTTCTTGTCTCATAGAGATGGGGATTGAATTATTTTCCACAGTTCTGTGAATTCATCTATGAAGGCATCATAGAAAAACATTCTAGAAATAGAATATGTGTTTCAGGCATGATATTTTCAAAACTGAAACACATAGCTAAGATGAACTGGACTTCATGTAAACAATACATAAAAGCATATTCTTCCAAATACTCATATAATAGAATGGACTTTTAAATATATACATTTCATCTATATTCAACTGGTGTCATCATAAGTGCTGAGTATAGTCACATGATTATTTAATTTGCATTTGTAAAACATGGGGTTCTATAATTTCCAGACAATTTGTATTTAATTTAAGAAAATGCTAGTTCAGTGATAATCTTTATTTTAATATGTTATCTGCATTTGAAAAAAGCTTGCACAGGCCTTTTATACCATAAGGAAGATTAACCCTTTTGTCTGTGTTAAGTGTTACCATTGTTTCATCTACTTGGTTGATGAGTATATTATACATAGACAAAATCACACTGATCATAAGTATACAGTTTAACTAATGCTGGCAATTACTTACACACTTGTAATCATCACACAAATAATAATATAAATTCCCTTGGTTCATCCCCCAAAACCACACACCAAACACACACACACACACACACACACACACACACACACACTTTTTATTATTGCCTCTCATTTTTTTGACAGAGGGTGACTGTATAGTCAGAGTTTACTTCTATCTTCTAATCTTCTTGTCAGGTCCTTGGGTGCTAGGGTTATAGGTGTGTGTCACAATACCAAGCTCTCTTTAACAACATACAGACAAAAGCACCTGGAATCTGAGCAGACTGGTATACACTCATATCTATATAAAAGATTCCTGAGTCATGAAAATCAAGGGCTGGCACAAGTCTAGCCTGATTATGTAGAAAAACTGTATCTCATAAAACCAAATAACAATATATAAAATTAAATAAATGATATAAAATATAGTGTCGTAGTAATTTCTAGAGCCCTTCTTTTACTTAGATACTTGTATCCAAATGTAATGACACTATGTAAGCATGTTCGAGCATGCGATATAAAATCATATAACAAGCTCCACTAATAAAAGTTTCAAGTATATTTACATATAAATAAATATGTTTTATTATTTTCTTTAAATATGGAACAGGGTAGATAGCTCAGCTGCTAAAATCTGGCTCCCAGTGCCTACAACAAATAGTTCACAACCAGCTATAACTTTACTTACAGGAGATAAGTGATATTCTTAAGGAGTCTATGCATATGTGACATAGATGGACACACAAAAATAAAAATAATATGATACCCTTTCATGATAAGAGTCCTGGAGAGATTAGTGATTACCTTAACATATTAAAAGCAGTTTGTGCCAAGACCATAGCCACATAAACTTAAATGAAGAGGAACTCAAATCAATTCTACTAATATCAGGAAAAATACAAGGTTGTCCACTCTCTCCGTGCCTATTTAATATAGTACTTGAAATCTTAGTTAACGCAACACGATAACCGAAGTAGATCAATGGGGCACAAATTAGAAGGGAAGCAAAGAATCTTTATTTGTAGATGATATTATAGTATACATTAAGTGAAGCTAAAAATCCCCCCTGGAAACTCCTACATCTGATAAACACTTTCAGCAAAATATGTGAATAAAAAATTAACTCACAAAAGTCAGTAACCCTCCTATATACAAACAACAAATGGTTTGAAATGAAATCAGAGAAATAACCTCATTCAAAGTAGCCTCAAATAATATAAATATCCTGGGGTAACTCTAACCTAGCAAGTGAAAAACTTGCATGATAAAGCAAAGAAAACCAGCCTTCAGACCACAATCCCAGAGAACCTAGACAATAATGAGGACCCTAAGAGAAACATACAAGCATTTAATTTACATAGGAAGTAGAAAAAGACAAGATCTCCTGAATAAATTGCCAGCAGGGCGGGGAGCAGAGAAAAATGTATAGCTCAATAAAATTAATAAGAAAAATCAAGTCATTGAAGAAATAAATTAAAGAAGATACCAGAAGATAAAAAGACCTCCCATGATCAAGGATTTGTAAAAAATACAGTAAAAACAGCCATGTTACCAAACGTAATCTACATATTCAACAAAATCCCCATCAAAACTCCAACAGAATTCTTTATAGACATTGACAAGGCAATTTTTATCTTCCTACAGAAACAAAATAAAAACAGGATAGCTAAAATAACGTTAAATAATAAGAGAACTGCTGACGATGTCACCATCTATAAATGGATTATTCTGTTCCCTCTACTAGCTCACAAATCATAACGTGGAGACTTATTATTAATTATGAAAGCATGACTGATAGCTTAGGCTTGTTTCTAACTAGCTCTTATATGCTAAATTAACGCATATTTTTAGTAATCTATGTTCTACCGTGTTTTACCTCTACCCCATTTTGTCTGTCCAATTCATTCCACATCTGACTGGCTGCTCCTCCCTTTTTCTTCCCACTATCCTCTGTGCCTGGAAACCCTGCCTAGCTATTGACCTTTTTATTAAACAAATCTGAGTCACTCAAATTCACAGTGTACAAAAGATTATTCCACAACACTTCCCGATTTTGTCTATATTAAAAGGAAAGTGTTAAAAATAGTACAACTATAAACAATTATAACTATCAGAAAAGAATTACATTTATAATGTCAGGTCCATTTTCATTTGGCATATTTAGAGAAAATACTCCATTATTGATTCATATGGAGCTCTATACCTAATTTACCTTCTATCACAACTAAGGAAAGGTATAACTATCTAGTCTCTAACTTCATGTAAAACCCCAAAAGGGTATTATAATAATACCTTAACAAATAGGAGGTACAGAGCAATCAACTTTCCATACCAAAAGAAACAACAGAAAAAGTTGTCCAATGCAGCATATTTTTGACTTCCATTTTGGAGTTTAAATATTTTAAAAATATATAGGTGAACTTATTTCAGCAGTTTTATAACCTAATGTCTCTCAGTACCATTGTTTGTTCATCAGCAATAAAAAAATTCAAAGACAACACAGTAGCATTCAGAATCCAGACTCCCTGTGTATTTCCCCTCTCTACATACCTTATTATTTTTTATTACTTTACTCTTTCTTTAAAGACTTTATTATTTTTAAACTTTTTAAAATTTTATCCATACCCCTTTTCTTTTCTTCTTCTCTCTTATGTACATTGTTAAACACACTGTGACCTATTTAGAATATTTTTTCTGTCTGAACCTGCTTTACTGCATATCTGTAACCTTTTCAGTCTGCATGAGCAAAATCTTTAACCGGCACACAACTTAGCTTATGTTGTGCTGGTGCCTGGCTCCATTCCCCACCAAATATGCGTATAGTGCTTCTTCATAGAGACGGTCAGCCCTGGAGTCATAAAGATGAATAGAGTTTATGGTAATATTGGTGATTTTATGTCTGGAGAACGGGCCTGTGATAGGTGAAACTGACATGAGCTATTGGGTTTGGTTGTGCCTAGTCATGGACAAATAAAGTAATGACTTGAATCTAGGTGCCTATCATGAGGCAAGGTTTGGAAAGTGTATAGGAAGTCAGATGGGATTGTGGTCCATGAACAGGTGGCTTTGACAACATTTCTGTAATACTAGAGGGGTTTAGAATGGGAGAAATCTACTATCTTGTCCTTTCGTGTGTGTGTGTGTGTGTGTGTGTGTGTGTGTGTGTGTGTGTAGAGAGAGAGAGAGATGTGGCTTCAGTGTGTGGGCTTCTTCCCTTGTTTGTGTGTCTGATGTGAGATTCCATTTTGTCATGGGTTAATACAGAAACTGCACTTGCCAAAGCTATTCAGAGAAGTACTGAGAATAAGGATGGGCTTCATTCTGGCAGATTCAATAGGGAAAACGGTGTGTGCAATGTGTGCATCTGGATCTAGACCAGGGAGTATATGGATGCCATGGGCAGGCTTGGTTCTGGGTGGACTTATCAGGAAATGGCAGTGCATAAGGTGTGCTTCTAGAGCGAGACCTGAGAATGTGTAGATGGCCGAGGTCAGCTTGGTTCTACTGTTTTGTAGTTCTAAGTCATATAAATATAATATTTATTTTTATGAGTATAGCTTATTTCATTAATTATAAGAATCTTCAATTTAATAAATTTTCCTGCAAATGACACCATTCATTCTTTGTAATGACCAAATAAAAGTCAGTATAGTGGAGAATATATGCCACATTTTCTTTATCTATTGATGTGTTAAAAGGTACCAAATCTAAGTCCATAATTTGACTTTATAGTACTGCCGAAAGAATGGAAGTTCATGAATATGTAAGATTGTTTTCAAATATATACCTAGGAATGGGATAGCGATATATGGAAGTACTGTTTTTATTTTATTTCTTTGAGCAATCTCTATACTGATCTCAATAATGACTAGATTTATTTGTATTCCCATGAACAATGTCTAAGAATTCATTTTTCATATACCCTTTCCAGGAGTTATTATTTCTTCTTGTCTTGATAATAGCCATTCTGACTGATGGAACCCCAGCAGAGTTTAATTGCATCTCTTTGACAGCAAAAAAAAAAATGTTGAACAGTTTTTCGTTTTCTAGTTGTACTTTTCATATGTATGACATCTATTTAGTTTATTAATTCATTTATTGACTGGATCATTTGTTCTTTTGATGCATGATAACTTGAGTTTTTGTATAGTCTAGATAAGGATAAGCTGAGTGCCTGACAAAGAATTTACTCTAATATGTAAGCTCTCATTCTATTCAGTCTTTCTTTGCTGTACAGAAGCTTTTAAATTTGATGCAATCACATTCACTTATACTTGCTATTATTTCCTGAGCTAGTGGAGTCCAAGTCAAAAGGTTATTCCTAGTGCATCAATTTTAACTGTACTTTACTTTTTTGTGTTATCATTGAATTCAACTGTAAAAGCTTCTGGCCAAGGTTATCCACTCCTTAATTTTTAATTCTCTTCAAACTTTCGTTATATATACAAAACTGCTAGCAGATTTATTATTCTGTGGATATTCAGGTAGTTTTTATTTAGGCTATAAAATGATTGTGCTATGACTATTCATGAACCTTATTTGTAGATATACATTTCATTTATCTTAAGCATATACTTGATACTGTAAATACCTTATTATCCAGAAACGATATACTAGAAATTTGAGAAACTTAAAATGCAGCCTGCTTTCCAATAATGCTACATCATTCTATATTCCTATCACTAATATATGAATGTTCTAATTCCTCTGTTCTATACCCAATACACATTATTGACTCAGTATTATGATTTCAGCCTTAATATGCACAAAATAGTCAAACTATAGTTTTGATTGTATTCCTATGATGACTAACAATTTGGGGCATCTTTTCATGTGCTCATAGAGTACAATAGAGTGGATTGTTGTGCACTGGAATACCAAAGTATTCTCTAGGAACAGTAGAAAAGAACAGACGGCAAGCACAGATAGTGTTATATTCACAGATAAAATATTCAGGAAATTTCAGTCAATTGTAAAGTTATAATATTATATTATTATATGTATGTAAATTAGAATCAGTGGAAAAAGAGTCTCCACTAATAAAATGTAAAATAATGTATGATGAATCAGGAAGGTAGGAGGCAACCTTTCAAGCTACTGGCAGTGCCTTATACCTTGATCTCTAGGTGACAGTATGAGGTAGGCATGTGTAATGTGATATACCTAAATAATGCACCTAGATCTGAGCATCCCGCTGCATGCACATTAGACTGTAACACAGTTTTTGAGAATTTTAAAAGTAAAAGATTGTGTAGGCCCCAAAAATGTGAGCATATTCCTACTTTGTCTGAAGATCAGAGAGTTTTAGCTTGCTCAAAGTTGTTGACAAGTATGTCTACACATCCCGATGTAGGGTGTAGCTGCTTGGTCTTTTTGACATTAAGATGGCCCATACAGGTAGATTCATTATACCCTGACCAATGGTCAGGATATTCAAGCATACTTCTGTTTCTTCTTTGAAATTAGGACGTTTGACCTCAGGAATACTTGGTCTAGGGTGGGTTCATTGCCTAAACAACAGAATGCTTTTCTCATGGATTAATGACTTGATGGAGCAAAGTATTGAAGTAAGTAACTGTTCTAATTGTCTTTCATATCATATTAAAGCAGTCTTTTGTCTTCTTCGCCTTATTGTATTGTGGTATAAAAGTGAAAATTAAACATGCACAAATTTCAGTATTAACTGAAATTCCCTCCCGGTACTTTCTTATGTTTTCTGCTTTATTATTTTCACTCATGTCTTTATTCTCTTTACTATTTTTCTAATTCCCATGCTCCTACCCTGGTGAGTGGTATTTTTATTGAAGTTGGTCTCCAAAAAATGGCACCCAAAATGGGACTTGAACCCCTGACCCTGGGATTAAGAGTCCCATGCTCTGCTGATTGAGCTAAGGTGTCTAACAAAAGATGAAGCGATGAAAAATTCCCTTAGGTCAAACAACCCAAAGGTGACAGGAATATAAGTATTAATGATATATTGGGTAAAATTTCCAAGGAAATAAAGATTGCCTAGATAATAATATGATGCAGATTTTTAAAAAACAGTTTTTATCCATCTTTTTTGTCAGTTTCATTTTAATTAGTTATTTTCATATTATGGCAATTTTAATAACTAATTTGCTCCCATGATTCAAAATCTCCAGATATATTTAAAGGCAGGAATGAAATAATTTCTATCTATAATGAGCAAAAATAAATCATTCTGTCTTGACCTTTCAATGATATGATAAGAGGATAGTGATATAGCTTCTCTTTTAACTTTAAAAGCACCATATGTGGGCAAGGGGATTTTCCCATGTGATTTAATGATCTAAGAAGAGTGCCCATGAAAGACAATCCAGTGTAATGCATATATTGTCAGGAAATATTTACAAAAAGTAAGTAGCTTGGTTTGTACTATAAAAATATGTAACAATAATAAAGTAAAGAGGTTATCAACTTTGATTCTGTATTGAAGAGTTTTGAGAGAAGGGTTGGAGGAAACAATAGGAGGGGAGAAAGTGATTTGATTCTATTTCAATTAAAACACTTATTTTTAAATATGTAAGAAAATGGCAATGAATAAATAGTATTTTTATGTTCCTAAAAAGATGTTTATGTCTTCCGATACTTAAAATAGTTCATGAAAAGTGTCATTGGTTCTTACATGTAACAATGTAGAAAGGGAAAGAAATAGTGGAGGCCAGATCACATGCAGAATCTCAGAAAGTCACAAGACCTATTCAATCCTTCATGTTCAGTGATACAATCATATATCCCTTGGGACTTAAAATAGACTTCCCAGAAGTAGAGCCTGGCAAAGGGACTCCTTTGCATGTGATTTTCTATAGAAGGGCTTTCGTGGAAATGGGTAGGAGCCAGATGGAAGCAGGATAGGGCAGAATAAGAAGATGATATAGCAAAGGCTAAATAGACTTATAAAGAACTTCAGCCCCTTCTTGAGAGCTAAGGTGCAGGGATCAACCAGAATGGCCCTAATAGAAAGTGAACTTAAGCACAATTTTAAACTCTTACACGAGTCCATTCTGTAATCCTGCCAGATGAAATGAATGATGAAAATTCCCTCTGACAAAATCTCATCAACCTCTTCTGAAGGCAGTTCCCAAGGCCCAAACTTTTACATTGTTTGTTCAACTTTATGTTGTTCAGATTTAGAAAGCCTTTCAATTTAGTCAGCCACTATCATCATTGTTCTGTTCTATTTCTTCTTATTTTATTAGTGTTCATAACTATGTAAAATGATGAATTTCATTATGAAACCTACATATATGCAAATCATATTTATTCTTCATTACTTTCTGTCCCCAGTTTACAATTCATGCTATTATTTCCCTTTCCAAATAAACTCCATTCTTTACGGGAGATTACAGACTTAAGGGAGATACATGCACACATACACACTCACACACACTAGCACAAAGACAGAGGCAGAAGTTATGTAAAAATAGTACTACTCATACAGGAAATTTTCAAAAATAATTTAAGTATTTTTTAAATTTATATACCTCAATACCCAGCCATACCACTCTTGGGAATATACCCAATGGGTGCTCCATCATACTATAAGGACACTTGCTCAACTACGTTCATAGCAGCTTTATTTGTTATAGCCAGAAACAGGAAACTACCTATATGTCCCTCAATGGAAGAATGGATAAAGAAAATGTGGTGCACTTACACAATGAAGTACTTTTTTAAAAAAAGATATCATGAAATTTTAAGGCAAATGGATGGAGCTAAAAAAAAAAAAATCATTCTCAGTGAGGTAGCTCAGACCCAGAAAGACAAGCATGGTATGTACTCACATATAAGTAGATACTGGGTGTAAAGTAAAGGTTAATGGTAATCAACAGACCTAGAGAGGCTAAGTAACAAAGATGATTTTGGGAGTGGGGCATGTGAATCTTTCTGGGAAGGGGACACAGAATAGATTTTGTAGGTGGACTGGGAGCAGGTAAGGACAGGAATAGGAGGGATGAGATTGCAGAGCAGGGATGGAGAAAGAGAGCACAGGGAGAGAAGACTGGAATTGGAGGTCGTTTGAGGGACAATGTCAAACCTTGCTGAGGCAGAAACACCCTGGAATCTGTGAAAGTGACCACAGTGAGGACTCCTAGTAATGAAGGCTATGGGGTCTGTACTGTCTATCATCTATTTAATGTAACCAGGAAATACTGCCAGTGGAGCAGCTGAGACAACAACAAAGCCGCAAATCTTGGACCTAGAATCTCTCCTGCCTATAAAATGTGCTGGAGTGGCCCTAATTTATGGCATAAATTAGGGCCATGGAGTCTACAATAGGTGAACCTAAAGAAGCTAAGTAAGAAGGTGAACCCAAGGAAAAACATATAGTTATCCTCTTGGCTAAGGGAAGTAGACCCAATTGCCGGGGAGAAAATTAGGATCTTGGGGGTGGGGTGGGATGGGGGTAAGGGGAGATGGGGAGAGAAAAGGTAGAAGGGAAGGAGGGGGGATTTGGGGAATCAGGAGAATTGGGATAAAGGAAAGGTGGATAGGGGAGCACGGAACCACAATTCTTAGTTAAGGGAACCACTTTAGGGTGAGCAAGAGATTTGACCCTAGAGGGGCTCCCAAGTGCCCAACATGAGGTTACCAGTTAGTTCCTTGGGTAGCTGAGGATTGGGAACCTGAAATGACCTTATCCGAGAGCAATACTGACGAATATCTTGCATATCATCATAGAACCTTCATCTGGTGATGGATGGAGACAGAGACAGAGACCCACACTGGAGCACTGGACTGAGCTCCCAAGGTCCCAATGAGGAGCAGAAGGAGGGAGAACATGAGCAAAGAAGTCAGGACCACGAGGCGTGCACCCACCCACTGAGACAGTGGAGCTGATCTACTGGGAGCTCACCAAGGCCAGCTGGACTGTGACCGAAAAAGCATGGGATAAAACCGGACTCTCTGAACATGGCGAACAATGAGGGCTGATGAGACGCCAAGGACAATGGCACGGGGTTTTGATCCTACTTAATGTGCTGGCTTTGTGGAAGCCTAGCCAGTTTGGATGTTCACCTTCCTAGATATGGACGGAGGGGGGAGGACCTAGGACTTACCACAGGGCAGGGAACCTGGACTGCTCTGTGGACTGGAGAGGGAGGGGGAGAGGAGTGGGGGGAGGGGTAGAAGGGTGGGAGGAGGGGGAGAAGGGTGGGAGGAGGGGGAGGGAAATGGGAGGCTGGGAGGAGGTGGAAACTTGTTTTTAGTTTATGTTTTTTTTCTTTTTTTCTTAATAAAAAAAATTATTAAAAAAATGTGCTGGAGTAACGTCAGAAAACTTGTGGGAGTGGCCAGAGTTGTCTTATTTGAAGCCCACACCACTAGAGGGAGCCCATGCTGGACATTGCATGGATAGCCAGAACCTGAGATGTCATAGCTTGAAGATCTAGGGTAGAACCAAACAAGACTGGGGAAAAAAAAATCAACAAAATAATTCCTAATGATATTCTATACTATTCCTAGATCAGTGCTTAGTCCAGTCATATTGGAGGGGGTAGTGGTGTGGGCTCAGACCATGTGGGTGCCAATTTGTAAACTGAGAATGTTCTTCTTTTTTCCCCGGCCGCTAGGACCCAAATAATCACATAGAAACTATATTAATTACCACTTCACTTGACCAATAGCTCAAGTGTATTTCTAGCTAGCTCTTACATCTTAAATTAAACCATTTCTATTAATCTGTGTATTGCCGCGAAACTGTTGCTAACCAGTAAGGTTCTGGCATCTTTCTCATATGGCAGCTACATGGCATCTGCCTGGCTCTGCCTTCTTTCTCCCTGCATTCAATTTAGTTTTCCCGCCTACCTATATTCTACCCTGCCACAGGCCAAAGCAGCTTCTTTATAAACCAATGGTAATAAAACATATTCATAGCATACAGAGAGGAATCTCACATCATCTGACAGCTGACAGGAGCAGATGCAGAGACCACTGACCACATATTAGGCAGAGAGGGGGAGAGAAGGGGAGAGAAAGAGAGGGAGAGAGAGAGAGAGAGAGAGAGAGAGAGAGAGAGAACTCCGGTTGGAGGATTCCAATGGGTTCTTCTATTTGGAGTTTGGAGAACCCAGAAAAGATTCAGGAATTATGGGAGCCAGAGGGGTTGAGAATAGAACTCATGGAGTCTCACAGGGACCAGAGGCTGAAATGGCAATTGCAGAGCCTGTGTGAGTCTGCTCTAAATCCTCTGCATATACATTATGGTTGTTGGCTTAGTGTTTGTGGGTAGAGGGACTCCTGACAGTGGGAGTAGGGTGTCTTTGACTCTTTTGCCTGCTCTTGGGTTGCATCACCCAGCCTTGATGTGAGAGTTTGTGTCTGGTCTTACTGTATCTTGTTGTGCATTTTTTCAGTTGATTTTTCTGGAAGGCCTGCTCCCTTCTGGGGGTAGACAGGATGGGAGTGTACCTGGGGGAGAGGGGAGAAATAGGGGGAGCAGGGATGAGTGGCAGGAGGTGAGCTGCAGTTGAGGTGTAGTGTATAAAATAAAAACATAAAATTATTTATTACTTTTCTTTAATTCATTTTTAAATTGCATTCTCAATAAGCATAATGCATTCAAAACCAATACATTTAGGCTTGTTTTTATCTAATACATATAGACATTTACAGTCTGCATTGTTTATGTAAAGATAAGCTTCAAGAAATCAAATATACATGAGTGAATACATAATCCAAAACTTGTATAACTGTAATATACAGAGCCTCTTTCCAACCTCTTTCTATCCACAAAGAGATACACATGTACCTCCACTTGAGGAGCACTGGATTAAAGTATGACAAATGGTATATGTCTATTAAAAGGTTGTCTTTATTTGTGGTTCTTATATTAGTCCCATGAAAACTAAATCATTGCTTTAAGATACAGTATTTACAAGGCCATGCCTTTATACAACCATACAGATGCATTATGTATACAAATATGAGCTGGCTAGATTCCTTTCAGCTCATCATAAACTAAAGTCATCTGAGAGGAAGGAACCTCAAATGAGAAATTGCCTCCAAAAAATTGGACTGTGAGACAGCCTGTAGAGCATTTTTCTTAATAAGTGATTGATGGGGGAGGGCCCAGCCATTGTGGGGATTCTTGGGTTCTATAAGAAAGGAGGCTGAGCAAGGCACGAGGAACAAGCCAGTAAGTAGTACCCTCCCACAGCCTCTGAATCAGCTACTGCCTCTGGGTTCCTGCCCTGTTTGAATTCCTGTTCTGGAATTCAGGGATGAGCTATAATGTGGAAGTGTAAGACTAATGAACCCTTTTCTGCCCAGCTTGCTTTTTGGTCATCACAGCAATAGAAACTAAGACAATGTATATGCATAAATATGTAAATTGAACTGTATATGTGTTATGGTATGGGAAAACACTATTGGTTATTATCATAATTAAGTATATCTCTCTTTTACTTCAAGACCTTCAAGCAATAGTATACTAGAAAGATAAATTTTAATATGTAATGTGAGCAGACTATGGATCCTTCCCAAGATTATATGCTAGTGCATATCTTAGAGGGAGCAGGATATGAGCATTAGATGAAATAAAGATAAGAGAGTTTAAAAAAAAATCCAATATGACTACTTTCCAAATTTCAGTGATTAATAAAGCTTTTATTGTGTTTGCTGAGCTATCAGAAAGGAGTCAACATGATCACCATTGCTTTTATTTCATAGTTTTTAATTGGATTTGTGTTATGATTTTTACATCATCAACAGTCATGAAGGTAACTTCTTAAAATGAAATTGGATACTTACAGAGGAAGAAAGGTATAAAGAAGTCAGAATTAGTGAAAACAGACTTGTAAATTAATGGAGAAGAACAGAGAACTCACAAAAGCAATCCATTGGTTTATAATAAAATAGCTGAGGCAAACTGATGGTCAAAGGCGAACTTTGTGACAATGCCATGATTTCATATTAAACGGAAAATAAACTTTGCAATCACCTGATGCTATGTGCAAAATAACTCAAAATATATGACTATCGGAAGTATAAAACAAAATTACAAACTTTATAGAGTGAAGTAGGCAAGAAATTGAAATTTAAGTAAGCAAAGATGATTAATTGCTTCACATATGAAAAGGATGAAAGCCTGGATGAAAAGCAAAAACATGTGACTGCGCATTTTTTAAAAAGCCATTAAAAGAACTAATTAAGAAAACAAAACATCAAGCCACAGAAAGTATATGCTATATATTAGACAAAGGACTTGTATCTAGACTATATAAAACACAGTCAGCAAGAAGACACACAACCTAATAAAATTATGGGCAAACATTCTATTAGAAGGCTCACTTAAAAAGATATGCAAATGAACAATAAGCTCATGAAAAGAGGTTCAATATCATTAGTCATCAGGGAAATGCAAAGTAAAGCCACAAAGAGATACGAACACAAGCTGCAGTGTATCTTGATTTAACTTGGAGGCTTTTTGCCTGTATTTCAATAGCAGGTCTTTTCAATTTTCAAGGGCAAACGTAAGCAGGAGTCATTAGTAACTCAACCCAACAGGGAAGAGGCATACATAATTTCACTACACCAATTTAAGAAAATGATAACTTTGCAGATGCTATTTTTCATCCCCTTCATAATGAACTTGGGAGGTTCAGGATGCTCAGTTGTTAGTGTCATTTCAGGCTGGGATAATGGAATCCCCTGGGTTCGGCCTTAGTGATGCAGCCTCGCTTTCAGGAAACAAATGGCACCAACGTGCATTCCTGGCCATCGCACCCATGCCTGAAGATGCTTTTACAAAGATGATTCTGGAAATAGGGGGATTTAAGTGCAGCTGAAAGAATAATTGTCTCAAAGGAAGCAGGATATTTAGATGTTGAGCTGGGAGGCTGAGAGGAGAAAGAGGATGAAGGGTATTACTAAATAAATGTCCTGTTTCTTCTCGTGAAATGGATACATCATCATCTTGGCTGTCACCAGTCACCACTAAATGAGAGTACGTTTGTCATGCTTCATTTAGCAGACTTTCAGGACGGGCTGGGCTGAGTCTGGCCAGGATTATAGACTGTTTAAAGTCGCTAAACCAGAGTTCATAATAAATCCCACCACAAAGCCAGGGCCAGGAGTAAAGGGAGCCGGGTTATTGCAGGGTTTTGTGAAAGGGATAAAGGGATCAATACTTCAGGAGGAAGCCCAGGAAAGGAAAGAAGAAAGGCACACATTTTCTCAGGCTTAATCTGCATGGATTTTTTTTTTCTGTGATGCTGTGAATCTTACTAACTGCAGGCAAATCACCACCTCCACACAGACATTCATCAAGAAAACCTGCAAATGGTAATGTAGATGGTGGGAGACATTTTGTCCTTGACAAAGGGAGCTTAAACAGGAAGCACAAGGGTTGGTTCCTAGTCCTTGCTTTTTGAATCTCAAAGTACATAAGGTATTCCCCGACTGATGACACTTTGAATTGTGCCTTTTGACTTTATTTTTTAAGTTAACTTTATTCTAATTACATTTACTTAATTATTCATTATTCATTCATTTGTTTATTCACTCAGTGTGGTAGGGAGGGAAGCCCATGAGCAGAGTAGGTCCAAGAATAACTTATGAAAGTTGTTTCTCTGATCCTGCTGTGTGACTCCCAGAGATTGAGCTTAGGTCTTCAGGAATTACAACACGTATTTCCACCCACTAAGCTGTCCCACATCTTTTGTTATGTGATAGAGCAAAAGGAGTTTGCCTCGAAAACTTCCCAGTTGGAATAAAGTTTTATTCTTTGCTTAGACTATTGAAACACATTATGCTATCCTCTGTGCAGACCAGAAGTAGCATGGCACAGCTCCCTGTCAATCAGCTAGGTGATCAAGAGGGGAACACCTGATACTGTGCAGTATATAATATTCAATAAATTGCATAAGATTTTAGAGACTATCTTAGAAAGGAAGATTTTGTTGCATTTTTCCTATGTACAGTCTGATGTAAAAATTCTGAGCATGTTTGAAGCAGACAAGAAAACACCATGAAGTTAAGAAAGTCAAGTATATTAAATATAATGAACAAAACATATGGTATTTTCTATGTGCAATGGTCTTAACTGGACATAGAATCATTGAACTTGGAAAGTCACTGAAATCACAATCAACAGAAGAAAGCATGTCCCATCATGATCTTTTCCTGATATAGTGTTTCCTTACATGTCTAAGCTCCTCATGTAAAAGCTAGAAACTTATACATATGAAAGACTTGGTCTCAATTTGAATAGCCTTTTAATTATGAGGAAACTTCATCTCAGTGTAGCGTTTTCATCTTGTTTTGTCATATGGATACCAGCAGCAATGACAATATAATTGTGTATTTTCTTATACTTAAAATTTCATGTAAATGGAAATACAAACTATGTGGCTTCTGGAATCTGGCTTCTTTCCTTAGCATTATGTCTTAAATATCTTTACTGTTATAGGGTCAACATTCGATCCATTTTTATAGCCCCAAATTATTCCAGTGAATTCATACATCAGATTCTATTCATTGTTTGTCAGACTTTAGGTGGTTTAGACTTTGTGGATCTTATGAATAAATCTACTATGAACAGTCACGCACAAGTTTTTATGTAGATGTATGCTTTGTCTTTGTAGAGTCTAGTAGTGGAATCTCTGGGTCACATGCTGATGCCATACTTAATATTTGAAGCACTGGTAATTATTTTTGCAAAATGTTTTTCACTTTAGCTTCCAAATAATCAGTGCATATAGGCTCTGCTTTCTCCCCATCTTCTTCAGTAGGTCTTGTCTGTTTGAATTTTAATGATTTAGAGACTGTATGCATACCGTCACTTATCTTTTGGATTGCATTTTTCTGAAGATGAATAATGCTGGCTGGATATCTTTTCATGTCTTATTGACTATTTGTACCACCTTATTAAAAATAGGTCTATCCCACACATTTTAATACAGATTTTCTGTGGCCAGACCTCATTATGGATGGACCCAAAGAAGACCATATCAACAAACTCCTGCTTTTAAAAAGTTACATTCAAAAAAATAAATAAATAAAAAGTTACATTCTAGTTCAGTTACAATTTCTAAAAAATAGACACTTGAATGCAAAAGAAAATTGTTTGAGAATAATAAAATACTGCAAAATAAATGGGGAGGCATTTCAGTGCCATAGAAAGATGTAAGAGGAAGCCAAAGGTGAGTTTGCTTTGTGCACAGGGAAGAGGCAGAAAATATGACTGGATCATCACCTACATGATGAAAACACATACCAGGTATTCAGTGGCACACAAGACAAAGGAACCTGTCCTCCAGAATAAGAGTGTAGCAAATGTCAAGAGTGCCCTCTCCAGCTTAATGATGCGGTTGATGGCATTTCTGGTTATTTGGACTTGAGTTTATATGAATAATCACATTTCCCAGGGTGACATGGTATTCATTTAGTCTCATTTTGCCTTGATGTATTTTGAAACAAAAAGGGTCTTTTGAATTCAAGGTCTACATCACTCTTCTCACAGTGTATTGACTTAAGCACATATTTATTAAGTATATTCATTTCAAAGCTTATCTTTACCAGTTTATAGTAATGAGACCAAAGGGCAAGAGGCAGTGAAATTTTCTTCTTCATTAATAAGCTAGATGTCACAAAACAAGATCAGGTATTCAACAATGCTAGTAGTAAGTTTTATTTTCCCAATATTGAACTTTCCTTGAAATCATTTTCTAAAGCAAATCCATAAAATATGAGTTGACCGCATTTCCTATTTGCAAACAATGCATAAAACATAAAGTAACAGGCACAATATTCACATTTCAGAAATGCAATTTGGAAAGTACTGCTCTCTTGCTTGTTTTGAAGCCAGCTGCCAGAGGATATGAATAACAAGATCAGAAAAAAATCCAATAAAGGCTAAGTGTGCTTGTGGGTAACTCTCCTTCATTGGGGTATAGTTACACTTGGATGATAGGCAGATACCTAAAACCACTGAATGCATTCCACTGAAATTTAAGTTAAATAAAAATGGACCCCTGTTCAGAAATCCAGCCTAATGCAACTTGACCTATTTAGCTGAGCATCCAACAAAAGCTCTTTTCTTAAATTTGACACTTCAAATAAGCTGATTTAGAGCAGAAACTTAAATCTCACACTTAACAAAATGCCTCAGGAGCAACTAAACTATGAAGAGTGCTGTTATTGACGACTATGAGATCTTGACTTTTAAACAGGTATTTGTTGGATACCAACCTCATCGTAAATGGTATTTGTGAAGACTCAAAAATGAGACAGGAGACAACACCCTGCTCTTAATATTGACTTCTAATAGAGGAGACAGACCATAAGCAGTTAAACAAGAGAGTTATTAAATTTACTAAATGCTGCAGAGAGCAAAAATATGGGGTGACAAGGTAAAAAAGATCCCTGTATTACTTAAAAATCCAACTTGAACCTTGTAATCCTACGCAGGAAGACAACTGCTGTGGCATTTTGAATCATATCGACTTAAATTTTGTTACTATTCATGAGTGAGATCCAGCTGTGTTGTTCTTTACCGCTTTCAACTCCCAATACTAACATTATATATATTTGAAACAAGCTTTAACAGTTTATTGGGAAAATATTAGTGTTTTTAAGACTATGCATATATACATATATATTTAAACAAGCCTTTAATACATTATTCAAAACTTTCATATTCTTTAATTTTTCTTCATTTGAATATTCCTAATATTTCACCCAAATTAGCAGCCAAAACTATCTTGTTTGAATGCTTGAAAATTTTGCTGGTGTAATGCCTCTTTTGCTCAGGTGATACTTTACTAGCGCTGTTTAAGAAGCCAGTCTGAAACAGCCATTAATCCGTTGTTCTGGTTCTTGTGATTTATGCTTATCAAAGGTGAGCTTCGATGCAGGATAGGCAAAGCTTCACATTGAGTAAAAGCTAACCACTCTGTTTCCTATCCTCTGTGATCAAGAGGTTGCTTTTAACAAAACTATGCCCAAACATGAGTCATAGTTAAAGTTTTGCTTTTATCAGCTGTGCTAACAGGTTGTAAAGAAAAGAAAGTCTCATTACTAAGGTTTATTTTCAGGGACTACACCCTGTCTAATATGTTGTCTGCCGAAGCCTCACAGTCCAACGTGAATGGGGCAATGAAATGACTACTCCCTCGCAGGTGAGATCATAGCCTAAAATTCCACATTGTTCAATCTCCAACTAAAGAGCGATCATTCAATATATTCAAGACATTGTGGTATATACTGTGGGATGTTAAAGATAGAGCACAAGCCATATGAAATGACATACAGAATATACTTAGATATGCATTTTCATTCACACAGGGTTGTCAGTGAGAGGCATATTTTCAAAGAATTGGATAAAAAATGTTTCAGACATGCAGAAAGGGAAGAAATACCATCTTAAAGCCTCTTCCTAATGCAAATATTTATATGTAAAAAGTGAGATACATACTTACTGTCCATATCTACTATACATGTCTACAAACTCTCCTGAACACAAATTTTGCTGAGTGTCAGGTTGAACATTTAATTGTCTTTTCATAGGAGAAATCATCCATGCTTCTTTATCCACGTGGTATTCACCATCATGTCATCAACATTAGAGTCTCCCCTGGAAGAACCTGTAGTCTTTTGTCTGAGAGCGCTGTCAGCCTCAATACTTCTATTAAGCCTGTGCATGAGTCAAAGGAGCATGGAACTGAAACTCTTAAGAGTTTCTCTCAGCTGTTGATGGTCTGTAACTGACAGACAAACCCTGCAAGCTGCTTCTTTGATTCATTCATAGTTCCACGGCTGAACGTAGTCCTAATCGCACAGGTGGTTCTCTGCTTGTTAGAAAGCCCCTATTTGTTGGCCCCTCTCCTCGTGTCTCCTACCCATGGGCATTGTAATAACACCCTCTACATTAATAAACATTCACTTGTGTTAAAACCCTTGTCTCCGGGTCTGCTAATGGAGATCCCCCCAAAAAAATCAAAAAATGAACTGAAATAACTTAAAAGGTGTCAGAATTTATTAAAGGTAAAAACATCAGACCAAAATCAAAATATCTTGAGGATGGCAGTGTTTCACCTAGTCACTGTCTTTGAGCGTTTTAATGTGTGCTTAGTTTCTATATAAAACAGAAGATTCCTTCTCTATAGAACACATCATATGCCTTATCAAGCAAGGAATACCAAGGTAAGTTTGAATTGCCTTAGAAAGATTAGGCATCCCAGTTGAAAGGACTAGAGATAGAATCTCATGTAAACAGTCCATTCCTCACCGGAAGCCTTGCCTGTAGATTCAGATAATTTTGTTCTCAACACTACTAATCCACAAACATCTAGTGCCAATTTATTTCATGAAAGACATTATTCTAATTTTTTAGATAAAACATTAGATATTGGTCTGCTTCTGCACATATGAGTTAATAACCCAGTTAAACATTATAAACAGAAGAAGAGGATAAAAGCTGCATTAGAATATTGCCTATAGTTAATGACAAAATAAAAAGCAAAGGAAACTGTTTTCTTTGTACACCCACCTTCCCTGAAATGGTGATTGCTAATAGCTCCCTCTAAGATAAATGACGAGATACTGGTTGCATTAGGTGTTTTAAAAAGAGAAGTAAAATGTCTTATGAATAAACACAAACTACACTTTAAACACAGGCATATGCGATTTCATCGTCAATGCATTTCTTTTTTCAAGGAACCTTTATTGTTTTTGTTTGTTTAGATTTGTTATTTATACACAGTCTGTACCATTAAGTAACACTTGGTGAAACTGGGTCAGGAAACATTTCACCATGAAATGAGAATCATAGATAATTTCTTTGGGGTCAGGAATTGACGCAGGTTTGCTGGAGGAAAATGGGGATTAAAGTCTGGCAGCAGAAGGCCAGGAGCTGTCTTGGATTTAGAGATCGAGAGAAGCTTATAAAGAAGGATGTTCATCCATCGCAGAAGCAAGATGTAAAAGAAAACTTCTCTTCCTTTCTGGTCCAAATCTCTCCCCCTGAGCTAATAGGAAAGCACTTCTCTGCAGCCAGGAACATGCAGTATGGGGCCCGCCGCCATTATGTGAGCAGCTATGACAGACAAATCCAAAGCAGAACACCAGCACATCTGGAGTTTTGTGAGGTTTCTGTGCAGATGCAAAATAAATAGTGACCATTCCATCTATGAAGAAAACAACAAAACAAAGTAGCAAAATAAATAACTCCAATAGCGTGACTGCCGTGATATCAGAAAAATAGAAGTTTGGATATTTTATTACCCAAATTTGCATTGGTTCCATCCAAAAGCAAAATGGCGATTGATCTTCCATATATTTTAAACAAACATGAATGTGGAACTTTCAAATCTGTATGCCTCGATTTTCGATTCACTTTATGTTTTGGATAATATATATGTTACCTTTGAGGTGCTGTTTAATTCCCATTACAGATACTCTCTTAGAGCCTTCCTTTCATTGAGTTACTTACATGTCAATCATATGTAAGAGGTGGGTGTATCTTTGATTCACCAGCAATTATCAATGGGATGTTGATATACAGAAAAGGAATAAGAAACATTTTAAGAACAAAAGGTGGTGGATGGCTTAAAGTAAACACTGTTTTCCAGATACAACAAGCCAGAGGTGTTATAAAATCGCAGGCATTGAGACAGTATTCAGACAGCATTCACAAGGCCTGCATATAAACTAAAGTCAGAGGAAATTCATCACAGAGGTGGCGAAGTTGGCATGAGTTCCCACCCTAGCCCAGAAGCTATTTGCAATTCAAAACTGCAGCGAGAGGGAAAGATCAAGTTTCTTTAATGGAATGACAGTAGGTAGGTATATCATCTATACTCCAAGGCAAGCCCCAAAGCCATGGGTAGTTAGCCAGTAAAAACTGGATTCCATAGTTTTGTTATGTTGTTTGCATCTTTTAACAGAGAGAGAGGGAGAGAAAGAGAGAGAGAGAGAGAGAGAGAGAGAGAGAGAGAACATTAGGCTGATGAGGTCAGGTTATCTGGGAGGCATTGTGTTAGGAGAATGAATATAATCAAATATATTGTGTGACATTCTAAAAGAATAAACATAAAGATGATTTCTTTTCCACCTAGTGAAGAAAAGCAAAGGGAGTGAGATGAGTCATTATAAACAGTTATTAAAAACAAACAACAAAACCAGCACCATTTATAAAAAGGACCCAGAAACTGAAGTCAACCACAAATAATTGTACATCTTTATGTGCCCGGTGCCAGCACTGCACTCACAGGGACACTAGGGCACATCGAGGTATCATGCTTGCTATACCTTGCATCTCTTCCCTCCATCTCATTTTTCTCTTCTTCCTGGTTTTTCCTTCATCTCCATTTTCTCTTGATCTCCCTCTCCCTTTCAATCTCTTTGTACCTTTAATGCTCACTTTTTTTAAAAATAATATATTTGCTATGACAGATTCAGACTAATTATAGAGACTGGTCTTATATACACTTCACATAATTAGGAAATAACAAAACAAAAGTAGTGATTATGCAATACTAATCAAATAGAAAGAAGGGCAGTGGTCGGGGTAGGATTAATGTAATGGTTTGCTCTGTCCCTTTAAGAGACAAGCCACACCCACTCCCCCACTCCCTTCTCTCTCCCCAAGAGGCAGCTTCTGCTTTGCTCCATTCTTCCCATTTCTCCCTCATCTCTGTCTCTGTCTCTGTCTCTGTCTCTCTCTCTCTCCCCCTCTCTGCTCTTACCCCTTCTCCCTTGGCCCCATCTCCCCTTCTCTTCCATAACCCACTAAATAAATATTAAATCTCACTCTGCATGGTGTGCCTATCCCTGTCTCTGTTTCTCACTCACTGCCTGGCTTCCTGACTGGGACCAGCTGCCTTAGGAAACCTGCTGCTTGGTTTCCTGGCATACTGGTCTTTCTATTTCTCCTCATTAGACTCGCTGACCCTTGTGGCTCACTGCAGCCACTGGGGAACTGAACAAATCCTGCCTGGGACTGGCTGCTTTTGGGACCCGCTGCCTGCTGTCTGCCCCTGCTTGGGAACCTGTGGCGTGATCTCATGCCCCACTGCCTGCTGTAGCATTTTACTTAATACAGTTTGGATTTACTTAATACAGTTAGGAGCAAATAGATTGACACACACTCTGGGACATAGATTGGATGGACATTGGGGATGGGGAAAATGGGGGAAGCAATGAAGAAAAGAAAGAACAATACAGAAAAGTTTAGACCAAGTAAAGTTTAGCTGTAGGGAAGATAAGGAAGGTCAGAAGGGGTGAAAACTAGTGCAGGAGCCTTCTGTAATGTAACTTTCATCCACTTTCTCCTAAGAATTTTCATATCTATGAATAAATTGGGAGAACCTTGAACCAAGCTGCCTAACCAGTAGCCACTGGGTGTAGCTTTATGGAATCCAGACCCAAGGGCACAAAGAAAAGACAATTCTTATATTTTCTGGAGCCTCTCAAAGTAGAATCCCCAGTCTGTTTCCAAACAGCTAATGCCCATACATAGAATGCACAATTCACCTCATGTCTGTGTAGTCCTTAGAGCATGCCTACAAGTAACCTTATATACATTAAGCAGGTTATATTTATAAATTTAAGAATGTGTGTGTACAAATAATGAAAAATGATCCAAAATTTGAAAGACAGCAAGGAAGTGTGTACAGGAGGGCTTGGAGGAAGTAAATAGAGAAGGGAATGGTGTAATTGTATTATAATCTTGAAGGATAAAGAATAATTTTTAAAAATGTACAATTCCATGGTTGACACAAAAGTACTCAGTCTTCACAAAATTAAAATTCATAACCTTGACAGAAAGAAACAAAACAAAACAAAAGAGAATTCATCAACAAAACACTCGACTAGAGCCAGGAGCTTGATGAGGAGACACCTTTTCTAACAATAACAAAATGATAGCTGGCTCTGAACTCCATCAACACAGAAGTCAAATTTGGCCTTGGTAACATTTCTTTTCCATCTAAATGTTCTATCTGTTGTTTGTCTGTTTGAACAAAGTGTTTACTTTTCATTCTAATGCAGTGATGCTGGCCCATGGAATCAATAGTTCCCAGTAACATTAAAAAGGCAAAAGGTCTATTTGTGGGACCCCCTAGCAGGGGAACCAAGATTTAACCCTTGTGCAAGAACTGTCAGTTTGGAGCCCACTCCCTTTGGTGTAATACCTAGATCAGTTTCTATGCAGTGGGGAAGGACTTGGTCCTGCCTCAACTGCAAGCCCCAAGCTTAGTGGGCCCTCCATGGAAGGCATTACCCTCTCTAAGGAGAGCCTTGGGGTAGTGGGGGAGGAGAGGGAACAGGAAGAGAGGAGGGAAGGAGAGCTGTAGTTGATATGTAAAATGATTTTTTTTTAAAAAAAAGAGTTTACAAAAAAAAAAGAAAGAAACTGGAATCTCCATCTCTTATATTGACAAAGTAACAAACAAGAAATGCAGGCCAGTAACCCCCACACTGCACTTAACAGCCAAATGTATTTCGGCTCCTTGCATACCAGGACATTTTCAACATTTTTACAGGTTGATGTTGCATTTGACATTCTAAGTCAGGTAGATGTCCCCACTCCAGTAACCACTTAAAATCCAGACATACTAGAGTCCCTGATATAGAGGCAAAAGGATTTCTGCAGACAGTGGCCTCTTCTTTGTCCTCATTTCTACTTGTTATTCACCATAGAGTCATTCGGATAATACCTGCTGTCTTCAATAACTGGCAAGCACAGTTCTATTTCTTCATTAAATATGCTATTTAGTGAAGTACGGTCAGAATATGAAATTCAGATTCTCACACTAAATAAGTTACTGAGCCTGATACATGATAAACGATATCCATGGGGAGCAAAGCAACCTGTGTCCCTAACTATTAACAGCTAATAATATAAAGTCAGAGATGGCTGTGTTCATTCAATTTTCAAACAGTTTAAAACAGTATTAATGAAGGTATCCAGAGGGCTAGAGATACAGCTAAGAGTAAAGCACTTGCCTAGTCTTTGTAAGGCCCTGGATTAAACTCTTAAGCTTATTTTTTTTTAAATAAAATTTTTCATCCTTTTAACTAACTTCTCCCTCTTTTACCAACCTCCCCCCTCAAGATTCAGCTTCTGGTTACTGCCATTTCAATTCTTCGGTGTTTTCAGTGTCTATGTATAAGTGGCAAGAGCTTATTGTCATTTTGAGTCTGGTTTATTTCAGTTAGTAACATGCTACCCACTCCGCCTTCACCCATTCTATTGCAAATGACAGGACTTGATTATTTTTGAAAGTAGGAATATTTTCTACATATCAATTTCTTAGTTTACTCACCCCCTTAGACAGGTTTGCATTGCTCCCATAGTTCTTGTTTCCCTGTTACAATGGTAGGCACTCTGACTAGGCATTCATTGGGGAGGGAAGGGTGGACTTGGCTTACACTCTTGGTCTAGTCCATCTTTGAGAGGAATCAAGGTGGAAACCCAAGCAGAAACCATGGACATATGTGGCTTCTGTCTTCCCTCTTACACCATCACAGGTTCATGCTCAGATTCTTATTTAGCCCAGGCCCTCTGTCTGGGAATGGTAACACCACAGCAAGCTGAACTTTTCAACATCAATAATCAGTGAAGGCAATCTTTTATAGGTAGAATTACAGGCCAGACGAGACTCCCACGTCATGCTAGGCTGTGACACATGGGCATCTGAAGTGAACGAAGACAGGTTTTAGTTGTTGTGGATAGTGCATTAGTGAACAGGGAAATGTACACACCTCTTCAGCATACTTATTTTGGCCCAGGCGTGGGAATGCTGGATCATATAGAATTTCTGTTTTTACTGTTTGATGAACCTCACACTTTTTCTATAATATCTGTAGAAACTGCACTCCCAGAAAGAATAACGGTGTCCTCTTCTTCATATTCTTTTCTTTAATCGTTTTACTTGTAGACATCCTTAGGTATGAGTAATAGCTCATATAGCTTTAATTTGTTATTCTAATAATTAGTGATAAATACTTTTTTCTTTACCTTATGGTCATCTATATAACTTCTTATGAAAAAAAAACATTTCTCCATTTTAAAATGAGATGATTTCCTTCCTGTTGATTATTTCATCACCTATATCTTATTTATATTAACTCCGTATAGTTACTATAATTTTATGTAGGTAAGACTGTATTTTGTTGAGAAAAATAGATCACATCAATGTCAAGTATCATGTCTGTGAATCACCTTTTGCTGTTTCCAAAATTCTTGCCAAGGAAATGGAACAACAAAAAGGACAAGAACAAAGTATTTGTATAAGAGCTACCTGGCAGACTGCCCCATCATTTTTATATGTAATGGAAAATAGTGAAACCTATTATTGGGAAGAAATCCTGCTACCTGCCCAACTAGTGAATCAGCAATTTCATGGAATGCTGGTCTCAAAATAACAAAGCAAACTCAGTGAAGGTAATGCCACTGCTTATGATGGTTAATTCTCTTAGCCAACTTAACTAGGTTTAAAGTCACTTAAGAGACACATCTCAAGAAGAATGTATTTCCAGAGTGGCTAAACTGAGGGAGAGAGACTCACTTTGAATGTGAGTAGCACTTTTCCATGGACTGGGGTTCCAGGCTCAATGAAAGAAAGAAAGAGGAAGCCTGTTGACTAAAGATACAATGCGATCAGCCACACAATGCTTCTGCTGCCATGCTGTTCTAATGATGATGGACTGTACCTCCTCAAACAGTAAGCCATCATAAACCCTTCTTCCCTTAAGTTGCTTCTGTCAGGTATGTTGTCATAGTAACAGAAAAGTGAGTAACGAACCTCCTACATAGTCTAATAATAAAACCCCGCCCTTAGAGAGCTATGAAGCACAAGTGTACTTGGTCCTGCTACTGCCATTAGCAGTGATACAGAACTTGGCAAATCTACCTTGGTGAGGCTTCATATATAGCCCAGTGTTATTAGCTTAGGTGGAGATTCCTTTCCAACCTGTTTTCTGTCTTGCTAGTATCATCATCACTGTATATGGACCTTATTAGTATGTTTAACTCCATGTTAATGAATATAAATTAACTTTACAGACTCCACAAAGCCTCTTAAACTTTTGTTTGAGTATCCCACTATCCTAAAACAACTAGGCTATGATGGGATTAGCATGACTGGAGAGTAAGAGGTGACTGGTCATGAAGCAGAGAGCAGGTAGGTTGTGGGGTCAGCTATCAAACTTTAGGACTTACAGCCAGAAACTCATTTATTCCAGTAAATTCCACCATCTAAAGGTTCCAGGACTTCCTAAAACAACAACAGCAGATAGATAAGGCCAAGTTATCAAAAACATTGGTTTATGTGGGGCAAGTGATTTCAAATCTACAGCAATAATGAAATTTTGATTTTCTTTGTTTTTTTTTCTTTTTTTTTCTTTTTTTTTTTTTGGTTGCTTAGCCAGTTGCCTCTTCATGGGTTACTTGAATCCATTTACATGAAAAGTAATTCCTAATCAGTGTAGAATTACTACAGATATTTTGGTTTTGTCCCCTTAATTTTTCTGTAGCTTTTTTGCTGTCTTCCTTTATGCTAGAGGTTTGGTCCAGCATTATGCTTTCACTTCCCCCACTTAAAGTTTTGTGCATCTACATCAGGATTTTTTGAGTTCTGGTTAGCACGAGGCTCATATATAACATTATAGCTATAATAGAGTATTTTATGCTGATAACAACTTAACTTTGATTGCACAAAAATGCTACTCAGATGTTCCATTTCCTCTACATTTTACATTTTCAAAGTGACACTTCACTTTTTTTTATATTGTGTATCACTTAACCAATTACTGTAGCTGTTATGGTTTTTAATAGTTTGTACTTTTTATCTTCATAGTAAAATAAGAGTGATTTATAGGCCATTTCTAACTTTAAATTAGAATATTCAGAATTTGATTGCACTCATCTTCCAGTGATTCTATACTTTTATATGCATTTATGTACCTGATATGTGTCCTTTTCTGTCTGTTTGATCATCTCATTTTATCACTTCTAGTAAGAGGTACCCAGTGATAACTGAATACCTTAGGGGTTTTGGGGGGGATGGGATATAAATCATTGACTCTCATTCATTTCTGAAAGACAACTTTGCCATGTATAAGTATTGTACTTGTGACTTGAAATTTTCATTGTCTGATTGGTAAACTTCTGTTGTTTTGTTCTGTCCTTCAGTATTTTGAATATGTTGTCTTCATCTCCCTGTTAGGCTTCTGCTACAGATTTTACATCTTTTCTTATTTTATCTTGTTCATAAGTTGTTTACTTCATTTATAGTATCTTTTTATCAGTTCTGTCACTGTATGAATGAGAAATGTCCACCATAGGCCTGTATATTTGAATATTTGGACCCCAACTGGTAGCCTTGTATAGGGAAATAATGGAACCTATGGGAGGTACAGCTTGCAGGAAGAAGGATGTCACAATAAGTGGACTGTGAGAGTTTATAACCTCATTATACTTCATATTCTTTCTCTATCCCCCCTCCTTTCTCCCTGGCTTCTCCATGGAAATGGAAATGTGATCCGACAGCTTCCTGCACCTGCTGCCCTATCATGCCCATAATTATGGACACTCTGTCTTTTCAGCTGTGAGTTAAAATAAACCATTTTTTCCTTAAACTGTTCTTGGTTGAGGTATTTTATCACTGCAATTGAAAAGTAACTAATATAACTTCCTTTTTGGTGTGTGTGTGTGTGTGTGTGTATGTGTGTGTGTGTGTTTCTTTTGTTTGTGTGTGTGTACACACATATACTTTCAATTTGTACATGTAATAATTTTAATTTCTATTATATTCCATGTTTGGCTCATTTATTGTTTTCCCTGGCCATGAATTTATTTTCTATATTTTCTTGAAGTTCACTGTGTTTTCTTAAAACAGTGGCTTTGATTCTTTTCAAGCAGCTTGTATATATCCATGTCTCGGGAGCCGGTCCCATAAATTAATATGTTCTCTTGGTAGTACATATACTCCCGCTTTTCCGTGTTTCTTATCACCTTCTATTGATATTTTCACATTGGAAGGAGTAGGGTCTATTCCAGCTTTTGCAGACTTATGTTTGAGAAAGGTACACTAGTTAACATGGCCAGGGAGTCAGGAAGACCATCTCACAGAGGGTCCAGTCTATCACAAAAAAAAAAAAAAAATGAAGCCTAGAGTGCTATAACTCAACCATGTTTGAGAACCGACTTGGGAAATCAGAAACAATTAACATGCTCAGCTTTCAGAGTCTGAGAAACATTTTGACTTAAAAGTTCTTCTTTCAACCATCTTCAGTATGAGTGTTCTTGTTTCTCTGCTATATTCAATCATAACAATCTTTTCTCTAGTTTCCTAAGTTTTGCAAAGGAATTTTTCCTCCATGGAGAGTTATTTGAAGTGATGTTTCTGTAGGAAGATGAGTTCTGGGATATTATCCCATTCTGATACACCCCCTTTCTTGGTTATAATTCATCTGCATTCAGTAATAAAGCTTTAAACTTTATGCAAGAAAAATAAATGAAATCTTCTCTCGCATTCACATAACTGAAAGACTCACCATGGTGGTTTGGATAAAACTGCCCCCCCCAGACTTTTATATTTGACTACTTAGTCATTGTAACTAGCATTAAAGAAGAACTAAAGTAATTTAGGGGTATGGCCTTCTTGGGGAAGTGTGTAACTGGGAGTGAGCTTTGATGTTTCAAAAGCCTATGCCAGGCCCAGTCTGTCTCTCTCTGGTTTGTGGATGGGGACATATCTCTCAGCTACTGTTCCAGTACCATGTTTACCACCATGGTAACTATCATGGTGATAATGGTTGATCCTCTGCAAAAAGTGTAAACAAGTCCCCGGTTAAATGTTTTATTTTATAGGAGTTACCATGGTCATGGTGTCTCTTCACAGCAATAGAACACTAAGATACCACCAACACAGTCATCACAAGACAGAGGAGCAGAGCACCCCTAAAGCAATCTCCATCCCTACCTCAACCTGTCCAGAAAGGGCTACTTATTTAAAATACAAATATTCCAAGATCTGGCAGTCAGTATATATTCTTAAATCTGAACAAAGTCCCTCTATAAGAGATTGGGTGTGTTCCCACAAGTTTGCTATAGAAAGAGCATAACAAATTCAGAGTGCTTCCTCTTATTTGATATCTGGGGCTGAAAAGATGAAACCCTCAAGTATCAAGTGTTAATTCACTGAATGTTGACTATTCCTATGAGGGGAAGTGGTAAGCAAGCATTGGAATGAGTCATGCAGCATGAGTCCATTGTTCTTTTCTTCTCTGACCTTGCTCAACATTAACAGAGGAAGAGTAATTCATAAAGATTTCTATGTTCCCAGACAGTCAATAGCACATTAGTGGATATTATTTTTCATTAAGAATGATTGGGTATAATTGATATATTAACATAATACCCTGAGACACCCTGTAGATTTCTTTTTAGGATAAAACTTTGTCCTGACTTGAGAATTCACTGAAACAACATCACTCACAGACAATCAAAATATAAAATTTCACCCTGTAATTTATTTAAACCTATAATCTACTGCAAAATTGGTATTAGAAAACATAACCTTCTTTCAGCTTTAATAACAGTGCCAGGTCATTTTACAAAGAAATATCCATTTCAGAATTTTTAAAGTACTGACTTACTGGTAGCATGTAAGAATAGGTAAGAATAAAACACTTAGGCAAAGACCCCTTTAGACTCACTAACTGGTTGGGTAGTCCAAGGGACTCACTTAGACTCACTAACTAGAAGGACAGTTCAAGGGATTCAATTGGGTTCACTAACTAGGTGGGCAGTCTAAGAGACTCACTTAGACTCACTAACTAGATGGACAGTCCAAGGGACTCACTTAGACTTACTAACTAGGTAGGTAGTCCAAGGGACTCATAAAGTCTCTCTAACTAGGTAGACAGTCCAAGACACCCTCTTAGACTCACTAACTAGGTGGACAATTCAAGGGACTCACTTAGACTCACTAACTAGGTGGACAGTCCAAGGGACTCACAGGCTCACTAACTAGGTGGGCAGTCCAAGGGACTCACTTAGGCTCACTAACTGGAAGGACAGTCCCCTTCCACACCCAGGCCTGAAGCTTGGTGATGAGGATCATCTAAAATCTTGTAGCAAGTTCCAAGTTACTGCTTGGAGGAGAAACTCCTGGATGCCCAGTGTTCAAGAGTTCAACCCTTAAGTAGCAATTCCAAATATATATTGGTTTAACTCTGCCCCTGGCCTGGCTTAAAATGGTAACTAAAGGAATAGGTTCTGGAGGCAGATCCTTGTTTCTAATATACCACCCAGAGCAAGCCCACTAACTTTGCTCTCTTCAACTCACATGGAAACCTGATAATAATGCATCATGTTTGTACCAAATAGGACACATACAAATAAAGGCAAGAAGAGGCTTGGCACTCAATGAACTCTGGCTTATTATTTCTACCCATCAATTACCCCAATTCTATCTCACCCTTGGGTTAAACATCATTTACATGATTTTATAATGACTATTTCCAAACTATGTTATCATGCAAAATAGATTAAATGAGCTCCATTTAATGATGTAATTCATTAATCATATGGGCTTTCTTTAAATTATGTCCTAGACATATTTATATAAGATATATTAATTTTGGGGGACTATTTCCTATGCTCTTGTGAACAAAGAGTACTTAAATAAATCACTCTTACCCCTTCCTAAATTATTCTGAATGAAGACTCAGTCAAATGGCATTGCTGGTGGATACTTTATGGCATTTAAAACCCAGCCAGCTAGTGCTCTTCTACCTGCTAATTAAAGGACATGTGGGCAACCTTGACATCAGTGGGGCCATCTCTTCACTTTATGCTTTTGACATCTTTAATGTCCATTCAGATTTTAGCAGCTTTTTAATCCATACTGCTCTTTGCAGACACTGGGAAAATAGTAAAAAATCAGTGAAGATGTTTTGGGGCTTTTAAAATTGTGGATGTGATTTTTTTTTAACCTTTCCATTTTTTTCCACTTAAGTAATGGATCTAAATCATCTATGATTTTTTCAAGACTATATACTTTGTATCGAGACAAAGTAACACAATGTAACAGAAATAATGTTGGAATCCACACACAATCTTCCATGATGGAAACAAAGGGGATTTATTTCAAGTTCTCAGTTTCATTTAAAGAATAACAAGGCATTTTTATCCCTTTAATTTTCTGGCCCTGGTCTTTTTAACTTTCATCTTGTAACTTTTGTCATTTAACTTTCATCTTGTAAGTTTTGTCTTTTAACTTTCATCATGCAACAATTTCAACTTAATAAGGCTTCTTAAAAGGCTATTTTGCCCATAAAAGTTTGTCTAGAGGGAGATATTGAGTCGACTCATTTCCATTTCTTTGGTTATAGAATGAAAGGGTTTTTAGTTAATTTATCTTACGCAAACTGCCCACTGAAAAATACTGTATAGAGAGGGTATATTCTTGATTTCAAAGCCATCCTGATTAATAAGATATTCAAGGTGGCTCCAAAGTGTCCCATGAAACAAGAGGATTTTAATGCACAGGAGAGATGGATGTTAAGAGAAAAGAGCATAGGGAACCAAAAGATTTTACTATTAGAAGTACAGGAAGTAGGCGGTGGGTCAGAAGCTCCTATTCTGGAATGCTAAGTGATACTGTGTTGCTCCTCTTCTGAATCATTGAGTTCATATTCTGAAAATGTAGCAGAAGAAGGACCATAATGTTATCAGTTCTGTACAGCATGTTGTTGTTGGATTATCTAGTTTATTTTTTTTCCATGTAAGAGAATTTAAATTATGAGCGGCAGTGGAGGTGCTCCCCTTAAATCCCAGCACTCTGGAGGCAGAGGCATTCGAGGCCAGCCTGGTCTACTGAGCAGGTATCAGGACAGCAAGGACTACACAGGAAAAAAATTAATTCAGAAATATCTAGTTTCTGACATTAAATAGTTTAGCTGTAGGAAAGCAAATCCATTTTGTCTCTGAAACGTTCTTTTCTTTCTCTCTTGTTCATTGCTTCTGTTTGTTTTTGAGACATAGTCTCGCTATGCAACCAAATATAGTCTAACACATGATCCTCCTGCCCTAGCTTTTCAATTGCTGGGATTACAGGTGTGTACTTCTGCCCCTGGCAAAATTCCCAGCATCCTGTCATGTTATTCTTCATATTATCCTTGACACTCTGGTGATGGCACCTTTGATTTAAATTTCAGTATTAAAATATTAGAATTCCTGAAAATTTACTATCAACATTGCAAGTCAAGCCAGAACTGTGCAGTTTGCCCAGATTTTTGGGGGGTTTATTCTTTGCATTTTGTGGAATACCTTAAGACAAAGCATGAGTGCAGAAATCTTGTGAATGGAGAATAAATATCCAGCGCAATCAAGTGGCTTATATAAGAGCCCTGCTCTTATCAAAGATGAGATCAAGGGCTAGGAGTAAAGAGATATGGAAACATTGGGATATATGGTGCCTCTTTCCAACACATATGAATTAGAATGGCACTGGATACTTTTTATACCATCCTTTTGGCTCTCTTATTGAACTAATATGTTTTCTCAGTCACACATCTTTCTAAGTGTGTATTCACTTCTTCAACATTCACTAACATTTTAAAGACATTAACAGAAAATACTTTATTTTTGTTTTTTTCTTGGTTATTTAATGCTATGTTTTATACATATGGTTTTAGTATGGGAAAATCATATTTATTGATGACTATCTTTGTGGAGCTTAGATGAATATATATGACAATCAATTGGCTATTAAAATTCATGTTCTATGGATTTTTCTTGTGATAGACAAGACCGCCTTAAGACACATTAGCTTCATAGGTGAGCCTCAGTTTCCCATATATTATAACGCAAATGAGAGAACCAAATTTTGAAAATGTCACAATAATTGATATATACATTCTCCATTCTATGCATTTTATCTGATTTTGTTCTCATCAATCTCTAGGAGGCTAAAAAAAATGTCTATATCTGTTTGGATTGCTAGTGTTGATCTGAGATATAATAATATATCAAAACAACCCTTTATTTTCATTGAGATATTCTTTGTACAGGTAAATATTTGATGTACAGTGTGTTTACTATGCCACAACACGCTGTCTGTTGGATAGGATTGGGAAATTTGAGTAGTAAGAACTGCCCCAAGCTATAGGGATAAAAAAAAAAGATAAAAAAAAGAAAGAGGGACAAAGGGAAGCAGTGAGGGAAGGAGGGAAAGAGAAAGGAAGAAAGGGAGGGAAGGGGAGGGAAGGACAGAGGGGGGGAGGGACGGAGGGATGGAGGGAAAAAAAGTAAAATTTAAAAAGAAAACAAACTTGCAAAACTTGAAGAAAATGATAAAAATCATAATAAAAAATAAACTTTCAAAAAAAGTCTCCTCAGAAAGCTGGAGAAATGGCTCAGCAGTTAAGAGAGTGTATCGATTTTTTAGAAAACCTGAATTTATTTCACAGCGTACATCATGTCTCACAACCATCTGTAACTCTATTCCACAAGATCCAATGCTACTATTGACTTCTGTAGTCTTTTGTACACACATGGTGTCCATACGTACACCTGCGTGCACACACAGGCACATAATTTAAATGAAAAGAAAGCCAAATATACAAATGTTAATCAAGTCATTTAATTGCACACTACTGGAAACACAAATTAATTTTGACTACACAACCTATTAACTTCAACAGCCAGGAAGTGGGGAGAGGGAAAAGAACAGAGATAGATTACACTCTGTTCTCCTCCTTCTATTCATGTTAAATTATCCTCTTTCAGTTAATATTGCTTTTCTAGTAGTGAAGAATATACAAGAAGTCAGGATATATAACTCAATAGTGGAGTATTGAATAGCATGTGGAAAGCCCTATATTTAAAATACTATTGAACCTAGAAATGTGTTCTCTCTCTCTCTCTCTCTCTCTCTCTCTCTCTCTCACACACACACACACACACACACACACACACTTCTTTGGGAATTTCTGGAGATCTGAATACGAATGCTCTGCTGTTATTATACTGAGTGTCTCATGAAGAACAAAATAGTGTCATTCTGATTTATGGAGCTGATTGAGAGGATATATTCATTGTGCCTCTCGGTGCTTGTTGCATGAGCATCTTTATTTATCTATCATTTATTTATTCACTCAATTATTTATTCTTCTATTGGTTGCTTGTGTTGATCTGAGATACAATAACTCACATCAAAGAAGCACTTTATTTTCATTGAGCTATTGCTTTGTGCAGGTAAAATTCCTATTCACCTAGTGCTTAATATGCCATAATGACCAGATAAATCATCTCCAGTCAGAATGCTAATGTTCATCTTGCCCTGGGTGCTGAGATTCTAGTACTTTCAGGGTTCCGACCCCATGATGTTTTTCCATGAAGAAATAACATCACTTTTCTCTATTCCTTAAAAAGATCTTCTGGCATGTTCCAGTGAATTAATCATAAAATCTGTGTTTAATAAAAAAGGAAATGGAAAATATGAGACATAGATTAGGTTCCGCGGCAGTGAGGCAGCAATATGTATAAGGACTGTGATGGGAGGTGAGCAGAAGTTTGACAGGGTTACATGTAACTCATCAGTACTATGGTGTTTCCCTGTTATCTCAGAGTAAAGAATGCTGTGCAAGGTGACCTGTGTATACTACATTTGCTTTTCAACTTTTATTAAGGTTAACTCACAGAAAATTTCCCCAAAATTATGCATTTTAAGATCAAGACAAGACTCCTTCCTTTAAGCAGTTAAAATGAAACTAATGGGCTGAAAAAGCCTTTGGAAGATAGTAAGCAAAATGCATTTCACGTTTCATAGGGGAAACATTGAATTAGCATGTTTCTGCACACATGTATATAAAGGCAGAATAGTACTAATAAGGATGAAACTAATAATGAGAGGAAGGATGATTAAGAAAATCTTGATGGTTGAGTTTCTTCTATTACAAATAATATAAACGTAAACATCACATAAGATAGATTTTTTAAAAGAGTGGTTCAGTCTGGAATAAAACTGCAATGGCATAAATTTGCCAGATGAATTCACAAAAGCTATGCCTGCTTTTGTTCCATCGTTTAGAGTCTCAAGGATGGCATGAGGTATTTAATTATTCAGTCTTTACAACTATCCGCATCTTTAGTGGTGACAACATTTACAGCTATTTGACTTCGGAAAGGTGTTGATGAGCACCAATCAAAGCAATGAATGTAACTGTGCTTTGTACAGAGGTGAAGCTCACGTTCAGAACACGTTCTTTGCAACAGGAAACTTCATGAGCTCTTGAAACTTGCTCAGTAAGATGTGTGTGTCTGTCACAGCAGTCTTGCAAGCGCATCCTCTCTCAGGGAGAGAATTCATTTCAAGAAAATCTCTTGCTAAAGATTTAGCAGGACACCTTCCTTAACTCATTCAGTTGTTTAGATAGATGTGTTATCTCTATTAACAATTTCCCTGAAAACATAAAGCCTTAGCCAGGTTGGTCCTTAATATGTATTGTATGTGGAAGACGTAACCTTCCATAGTGACAGTCTGCTTTCATCTGATCCGAATACGCCCATTTCATGTGAAAAAAGAGGGATCTAGTTTGTTTTCTTTTTATTTATTTTTAAAACAATCTTACTTTACATACCAATCCCAGTTTCCTCTCCACCCCATCTGCCCACTTCCACCACCTTCTCCCAACACTTCATCCACTCCTCAGAGAGGATGAGGCCTCCCTCCCATAGGGAGTCAACAAAGTCTGTCACATCACTTGAGGCAGGACCAAGTCTCTACCCCCATATCTAGCTGAACAAGGTAGTTGTCCACAGGGAATGGGTTAGCAGTGGAACCAGTATTTATCTGTACTTTGTTTTCAATTGCAACTATAAACACCATGACTGAAAGCAGCATGGGGAAGAAACGGTTTATTAGACTCACAGGTTGGAGGCAAGCATCAAGGAAAGTTCCTGGCAGGAGCCCAAGAAAGAATTAAAAGCAAGAACTAGGCAGAGATCATGGATAAACACTACTTTTTAGCTTGCTCACCATAGCTTGCTTATTTTTGTTCCTTTTACACACCTAATCTAGGACCACCTAACGAGGAATAGCACCACCCATAGTATGCTGGATCCTCTCACATCTACTGGTAATCAATAAATTGCCTCTGAGACATGCCTACAGGCTGATCTTATGAGGAAATTCCTCAGTGGAGAGTCTCTCTTCCCATATATAGCCAAGTTTGTGTCAACCTGACAATAGTTAACAAGCATGCATGCTCACCAAGGAAGCTTTGCCTGCATTACACTTAATGGTATAATCAGTGATGACTCATGATGACTGCTTTGCCACCAGCTCCTACTTAGCATTTAAATTTACTTGGATTCGGCCATATCCTAGGAATGATGAATAACTTTGTATATTTTATATTTATGACTTTTGTTCTGACATAGTCTCAGGATGGAAGTGATAGTGGCTTTGAACTTGTGTTGCTTTTGTCTTAGTTCTTAAATGCTGAGGTTGCAGGTATGTGCTGCCATGTCTGCTGGGCCATGGTATTTGTACATACTACTAAAACTCTAAATAAAGTTACTGAGCTGTGGTCATACACGCCTTTAAACCCAGCACTTGGGAGGTAGAGGAAAGCAGATGCCTGTTAGTTTGAGACCATCCTTGTCTACAGAGCAAGTTCCAGGACAGTCAAGCTATACTAAGAAATCATGTCTTGGGAAAAACAAACAAACAAACAAACAAAAAACAATGCCCCCTCAAAAACTCAATAAATTTGAAGCACATATCTTTTCAAAATTATTTACCATTTGATATACACAAAATACTGTTTTCACCATGTACAATACTCATTTCCATTAAGTTGAAAGAATAGGATTAAAGGCATGTGATCCCAATTGCTGTGATCATCTTTGCAAGAGCCTGCTTCTCTTTCAGACAGATTCAATCTTACACAGCCCAGGGTGACCTTGAACTCACAGAGATCCCTATGCCTCTGCCCCAGAGTCCTGGGGTTAAAGGTGTGTGCTACCACTCACTGGACTGCATGGATGACTAGTATGGATACTTTGTCCTCTGATCTTCAGACAAATTTTATTTATTAAACATAAATAATATAGCACTATACCTCTCCATCACAGATCTTATATCTATGGCTCAAGTAACACCACAGAAGAGGGTGCTTGTGGAAGATCAGCCTTGACAAAATTTGTATGTTCCAGTGTAGGAACATGAGGATTAGAATTCTTATGCAAAAAGAATAGAAATAAGAGAGAAACAAAAGACAGAAACACAGACAGCATTGGGAGGAAAATTCAGCACATACTGAATCTGGAATTCTTTATTTTTCACATGTTTATATATTTACTTCAAAAGAGGTTGGGAAGGCAACAGACTTCATTATCATGTAATTTATGAAAACATTGATGAGAACGTTACACAGTATTAATATGAGTTAATACTTCCTATTAACTTCTACACAGGAATAAAAAATTAGAGGATGAATATGAAGCTTCAATAGTTTCAATAATAATTTTTTTCTTTAAAAAATAGAGAAAAGTCTGCACTGAGCATTATAAAGCTTAGAATGGAAGATGCCTAGTTGTTTTTCTCTTCTTTGTGTTTAAAATCTAAAGTTCAAGGGGAATTCCTATCTTTAGGCAGAGGTTCTTATACCCTAGTTTGATGGGATAAAGGCATCTGTTATGTATAAGACTAATTTTGACATGAATTCATATTTAGTGTCATATGCTTGTACTGTGGGTGAAGACTCCCAGAGATTGTCATCATCTGAGGACGCCAGGAGGATCTCACTCATCACAAACTCTACATCAGTTGCTCATGCTGGAATATTTCTGATGAAATCTAGTGGCTTTGACTCTTATGTCACTGACGCCAGGCTTTAACTTCTCTCGGTGTTTGTAGTGTATATGTTCACGGCACAAGTCTGCTTTAATCATACATAAAAGCATGGATACTCAAAGGAGTCACCTAAGAACACAATGGGAACGTCAATCTGGAACCAACGCAGAGAAGGTACCAGATGCAAGGAAAGAGACAGTTCTTCCATTATCTCCAAATTCAATTAATTCCTTCACATGGGTCCTATCACTAAACTGATTTCATCTGTAAGTCAGGCACCTGCAGGTTATTTGCAGGAGTGCCGTTTTAACGACAAGGAGATTAAAAAAGGCCATTTAAAATCAGAAGTCTATGATGGAGGAAGGTCATTGGCTAATAAAGGAACTGCCCTGGCCCATTTTATTGGTTAGAGGATAGGTGGGAGGAGTAAACAGAACAAAATGCTGGGAGGAAGAGGAAGTGAGCTCAGAGACTCCACAGCTCTCTCGGGAGCAGACGCCTCAGAGAGAGACGCCATGCCCCGCTCCCGGGATGAAGCTCCGACCCAGGATGGACTAGGCTAGAATCTCCCCGGTAAGCGCACCTTGGGGTGCTACATACAGATGATTAGAAATGGGCTAAATTAATATGTGAGAATTAGCCTAGAAGAGAATGGGCCAAGCAGTGTTTAAAAGAATACAGTGTCCGTGTAATTATTTCGGGGCATAAGCTAGCCGAGCAGGCAGCCGGGGTGCTGGAAACGCAGCCCCGCCGCCCCTATTACTTCAAGTCTAGGCTTGTCATGATGATGCATGTCTGTAATCCTAGTACTTGGGATATGGAGGCAAGAGGATCAGGATTTTAATGTCAGCCTTGGCTACATACTGAGTTTTAATACTGATGGGTGACATGATATTCTATCTAAAAATAAATAAACAATTGAAAATAAAGGATTTCCCATACATGATGACCTATTGAGATAGGAGAAATGTCATAGAATCCCTGAATATTATTAGGGTTATAATTCAGACCATTTATTGCACTCATTTCAGGTGAGAAAAGTGAGACATCACAGTGAATTTAGAATTTCCCAGCCATCTACACCTTGAAGGACAAGGTCTAGACTCAAATCATTTAATTGTCTGTTGAGTAACTCAAATAAGAAACAGGCCTATTATAAACTTCTGGAAGATGGCTTGGAGTTCTCTGTTTCTTCCGCTTTTATCCCAAGGTCAAAAATAAAAGAAAAAAAATCTAATAAAATCAAAAGCTGCTGAAAGTCCCGACAGAACTGATCCCGCTGAAGAAAACTAGCTCTTTAATTATGTTGAGCAGTAAGCTGCCTTTCCTCCTCACCGATCTCTGAAGGGAAGTTGCCCGGTACCTTTGAATGTTCCCTGACAGGTCCCTGTGATTTGTATCAACTCAAAAAAAAAAATGCAGACTTGCAGCTCTCATTTGCCAGAATCCTTAAGATCTCTTTTATCATGCCTTGCTGCCTGGCTAGAAAGCAGCATTCTCTTTACTGCCAATCTGCTGTAATCATTTTTTATTCAGGTGGCAGGCAGGGTTCGGGCAAAACATGAAAGACAGTGATTGGAGCACAGTGTCTTCAGATGGCTTAAACGGCATCACTTGGGCAATTTTGATCCCTTTTTATTTAGCCACATTTAAACAGGCTTCTTTTACAGCCCGAGAGACCAAATCGCTGTATGGGATATAAATAAGGTACATCAGAAAAGATCATGGCATTTGCAGTCCAAACTTACTCGCTTCTAGATGTGCATGACCTTGAAACTTTAAAGCTCTGTGCACCCCCTTTGCTCGTTTTCAAAATGGGAAAAAAAGAGAGATAGAGAAATGTGCTTATTTAAAAAGAGAAATAAACTTTGAGAATTATATATGAAAATGCTTTGTAACTTTTTTTTAAATTTATTTATTTATTAAAGATTTCTGTCTCTTCCCAGCCACTGCCTCCCATTTCCCTCCCCCTCCCCTAATTAAGTCCCCCCCCAGCCCGAAAAGCAATCAGGGTTCCCTGTCCTGTGGGAAGTCCAAGGAACCCCCCACCCCCATCCAGGTCTAGTAAGTTGAGCATCCAAACTGCCTAGGCTCCTAGGCTCCCACAAAGCCAGTAGGTGCAGTAGGATCAGAAACCCAGTGCCATTGTTCTTGAGTTCTCAGTAGTCCTCATTGTCCGTTATGTTCAGAGAGTCCGGTTTTATCCCAGGCTTTTCCAGACCCAGGCCAGCTGGTCTTGGTGAGTTCCCAGTAGAACATCCCCATTGTCTCAGTGTGTGGGTGCACCCCTCATGGTCCTGAGTTCCTTGCTCGTGCTCTCTCTCCTTCTGCTCCTGATTTGGACCTTAAGAATTCAGTCCTGTGCTCCAATGTGGGTCTCTGTCTCTGTCTCCTTTCATCGCTTGCTGAAGGTTAATATTCAGGAGGATGCCTATATGTTTTTCTTTGGGTTCTCCTTATTTAGCTTCTCTAGGATCACTAATTATAGGCTCAATGTCTTTGGTTTATGGTTAGAAACCAAATATGAGTGAGTACATCCCATGTTCCTCTTTTTGGGTCTGGCTTACCTCACTCAGGATAGTGTTTTCTATTTCCATCCATTTGTATGCAAAATTCAAGAAGTCCTTGTTTCTTACTGCTGAATAATACTCTAATATGTATATATTCCATACTTTCTTCATCCATTCTTCCATTGAAGGGCATCTAGGTTGTTTCCAGGTTCTGGCTATCACAAACAATGCTGCTATGAACATGGTAGAGCATATACTTTTGTTGTATGATAAGGCCTCTCTTGGGTATATTCCCAAGAGTGGTATTGCGGGGTCCAGGGGTAAGTTGATCCCAAATTTCCTGAGAAACTGCCACACTGCTTTCCAAAGTGGTTGCACAAGTTTGCATTCCCACCAGCAATGGATGAGTGTACCCCTTTCTCCACAACCTCTCCAACAAAGGCTATCATTGGTGTTTTTGATTTTCGCCATTCTGACAGGTGTAAGATGGTATCTTAAAGTTGTCTTGATTTGCATTTCCCTGATCGCTAAGGAAGTTGAGCATGACCTTAAGTGTCTTTTGGCCATTTGAAGTTCTTCTGTTGAGAATTCTCTGTTCAGCTCAATGCCCCATTTTATAATTGGGTTGGTTAGTCTTTTACAGTCTAGTTTCTTGAGTTCTTTATATATTTTGGAGATCAGACCTTTGTCAGTTGCGGGGTTGGTGAAGATCTTCTCCCAGTTAGTGGGTTGCCTTTGTGTCTTAGCGACAGTGTCCTTTGCTTTACAGAAGCTTCTCAGTCTCAGGAGGTCCCATTTATTCAATGAGGTCCTTAATGTCTGTGCTGCTGGGGTTGTATGTAAGAAGTGGTCTCCTGTGCCCATGTGTTGTAGAGTACTTCCCACTTTCTCTTCTATCAGGTTTAGTGTGTTCAGACTGATATTGAGGTCTTTAATCCATTTGGACTTGAGTTTTGTGCATGGTGATAGATATGGATCTATTTTCATTCTTCTACAGTTTGACATCCAGTTTTGCCAGCACAATTTGTTGAAGATGCTCTCTTTTTTCCATTGTATACTTTTAGCTCCTGGCAACCACATGGTGGCTCACAACCGTCTGTATTGAGGTCTAGTGTCCTCTTCTGGTCTGCAGACATACACACAGACAGAATATTGTATACATAATAAATAAATAAATATTAAAAAAGGATTTTTCTCTTAAAATCCCTTTTAGATACACATATGCCTTTAAAAATTTGGAAGCATTGGATCCTAAACCATGATTTCTCTTTTAGGTCATAATCTCTTAGTGTGTGAGCACAACTCGATAAATTACAGTGGAAACAAAGATGGACACCTTATAGCTTTTTCCCTTTCATATCCTACACATCCATCTTTGACCCCTGACATGATGTTCTAATGGTCTAGACATCTTTAATCTCTGGTATTTAACCTACTGGAGGTCACAGTGTCAATATCTCAGGTTAGTCCATGCTTCCTAACCAACTTCCTGTTTGGAGGTTGTTGGAGGAGCAGACTTTGTTCTCAGGCATCTTTAGTATGGTATCAGTCCACTTATTTCCACATGATATGTTCCCATCCTCTTCAGATCTGCTTCCTCTGGTGCTTTCACATCAATAGTGAATATTTACTGTTGTTAATAAAATGATATGCCACCCAGTGGCTGTTAGTCTTTATTTCTTCTGTTCCTCAATACCCTGGCAAACGCAACTTAAAAAGGGTTTTATTTTGGCTCATGCTTTGAAAATGTAGGTGCTCATAAGAGGGAGGATTCAGTAACAGGAGCTTGGGGACGATGATCACTTAGCAGTCAAAGTTGGGAAAATATAAAAATGAATAACACTGGTGCTACGCTCAAGGTCTCCTTTTTATTCAGTCTAGGACCCCAGCCCAAAGGTCTTCTACTCACAGTTAATCAATTCTAGCAATCACCTCATAAGATATGAATAAAGATTTTTCTTGTATGATTCTATATCCTGCCAATATTGTCAAATTGGTGATATTAACCACCATAATCCCACTCCTAGTCCATTTGATATCCTAAAATGTTACTTTAAATCAATAATTTTCACTTGTGTTCTCATTATCCCTTAGTCATCTCATAAGGCAAAATATTTCAAATTTTAAAAATTCCCATAATCTCATAGAATCATAACAAGGCTAAAAAGTATAAATATATGGAGTCTTCTCAGAAACCCAGGCAATATGTGATCTCCGATAACATAATATATAATCTATGTGTTTTCAATGTCCAGTGATGGAGTCTAACTTTTTGTACTCTAAAAGAAATGGAAGCTTGACAAGGAAAGATTTGGCAAAGCAAGATCTAAACCCAGCAGAAGCAGACACTGAATCCTTCAATACAAATGTCCAGCATGTGGGACTATGTTGAAGTTATCTTGGCTCCAAAGGGCTTGTATAACTCTTCATAGCCGGTCTCCTTACCTGGCCCCACTGCATACTTGCTAATTTTCTCAGTGGCCATCCCATAGCTCTGGAATCTTCAAAGTCTATGGTCTTCTGTGAAACCTAAGCTTTGCCTTCACAACCTCACACAATGGCTTCATAAGGCCTCCGTGAAACCTTGCCATGTATTGCTCAACCTCAGCAAAGTCCTGGAACCATGGCCCAGCACTTGATCTCCCATTAGATCTTGCAAATTCTAGGCTTACAAAACCAATACCACGAGGATGATGCTGCCAAGTTACATTGTCAGCTATTAAGTAAGCCTGGTTCCCAAGGCCCACTGTGAAACAGCCTCCGGATACCTTTCAGATTTACCTTGGGAAGCATTTCTGTGGCCACTGATTTCAACAGGGAACTCCGTCAGTGGTATCTCTCATTCTCTCATTTCAGATGAACTTCCATTTTCACAAATGAAATCCTCAACTGGCTGAGACTTGCCCTCATAGTACCTCCCTATCTTTTAAGTACAGGGCACCATGTTTCTCTTTGCTGATCCTAAGCATTCTAGCCATTGCAACTACATTCTCAGCACTCACCTTGTTTGCAATGTGAAGTGTCCTTCCTTCTGTCAAACTAACATTTTCAATCTTCTCCTCTAGAGTTGTTCTTGTCTCACTGTAGACAGAGGTTAAGATCAGTGAACAGTTGCCATGATACAACCTGAATGTTATCCACTTGTGAAATTTTCGACAAATCATTCATTACATTTGAATTCAGCATCAGTTGTCAAAGCTCTGGTAGAGTACAACAAGATTCCTTGCTGAAGCAAAACAAGAATAACTTTTGGTCCAGGTACTAAATTCCCACTCTGAATTTAGGGCCCTTACTCCTCTCTGAAACTTGATTAGCCCTTTAGAATCCACATTTTTCTATGTAGTATGGTCTTCCAAATTCACACCAAAGTAGACCATTAAGCTCTGCATGTAGTGCTCTAGGGCTTTTCTGGCCCAAATTTCCAACGCCTCCCTCATGCCTTCATATTCTTTCCTCAAACCAGTTCAAAAATCCCAGGAATCATATGATCAGTATATGTGTTAGCTATACCTATACTTCTCCATACCAGTTTTCTCTATTAATTGCTTTCCTCATTGATGTGATAAACTATATAAGAACAGAAACTCTGTAAAAAGGGTTTACTGTGGCTCTTTTTTATTAATTTTTATTGACCTATACATTTTTCTTTGTTCCCCCCTTTCTCTCCCCTCCCCTTCAACCCTCTCTCAAGGTCCCCATGCTCCCAATTTACTCAGGGGATCTTGTGTTTTTCTACTTCCCATTTAAATTAGATCCATGTATTTCTCTCTTGGGGTCTTCATTGTTGTCTAGGTTCTCTGAGATTGTGATCTGTAGGATGGTTTTCTTTGCTTTGTGTTTAAAAAACCCTTATGAGTGAATACATATGATAATTGTCTTTCTGGGTCTGGGTGCCTTACTCAATATGATGTTTTCTAGCTCCATCCATTTGCTTGCAAATTTCAAGATGTCAGTATTTTTTCTGCTGTGCAGTACTCCATTGTGTAAATGTAACACATTTTCCTTATTCATTCTTTGGTTGAAGGGCATTTAGATTGTTTCCAGGTTCTGGCTATAGCAAACAATGCTGCTATGAACATAGTAGAGCACATGTCCTTGTGGTATGATTGAGCATCATTTGGATATGTACACAAAAGTGGTTCTGCTGGGTTTTAAAGAAAGTTGTTTCCTAATTTCCTGGGAAATCGGCATAATGATATCCAAAGGGGCTGTACCAGCCTGCACTGCCACCAGCAATACTGTGTAACTCTTATGTATCATGATAGGGATACCGTACAGTGGAAGTGTGAGGCAACTGGAGCATTGTACTCAGGAAACAGAGGTATCTACCGATGCTCAGCTCACTTTTACAGATGCCCAGAGTTTACAGTGGCAATTCTCCATCTTTTCAAGTTGAGAATATTAATCATCACCACAGCTAATTATTCCTAAACAATGAGAAAAAATAAATTTAATTTAAAGAACTAAAGAGCATTCCCATGCTTTCAGTCATTGTTTAAAACAAAAACAAATTTTAACAATACGCTGTGGTTAGGTTCTGTTTACTATGGTTGTTTGAACAAGAATTCCCCATTCCCAGCACACACACACACACACACACACACACACACAGATTCATATGTGAATAATTAACTTTCCAGTTTGTGGAACTGTTTTGAAAACATTAGGAGGTATGGCCTTTTGGGAGATGGTATGTTACTGAGGAAGTACTTTGAGATTTCAAAGACCCATTTCTTTCCCCATCTCTCTAACTCCAACTTGGGAGATGGTATGTTACTGAGGAAGTACTTTGAGATTTCAAAGACCCATTTCTTTCCCCATCTCTCTAACTCCAACTTGAGGATCAAAATCTCAGTGCTCAGTTGCTCCAGTTGCCCTTTCCTTGTTCCACCATCATAGACTTTAATCTTCTGAAACTATAAGCCTTAAATTAAACACTTTCTTTTAGAAGTTGCCTTGGTCTTGGAGTCATATGTAGAAAAGTAACTAAGATACTCTCCTTTGGGAGTTCTTTTACCTTGTATTACTCAAAATAGAATATAGTAAAAAAAAGCATATAATGATGTACCTTCTATTTTAGAGGTAGAAAACAATCCTATCAATTTCTACACAGAATATCCAATAAACAGTCATATCTGCTTATTTAAATTTTGTAGTGAGCCGGACAGGATCGCCATTACAAGATGGCGCCGACATCCTGTCTTGTTGGTTATAAACAACTCCATATTTGGCTATGGCTTTGAGAGCTGCGCGTCCCCGCTTCCCGCATGCGCAGAGGATGAGGATCCTTGAGCCTATCCGATGCGGTCTGGTGTCAGCTGTTGGTGGCAGCCAATCACAGGGCTACCCGTGTGCCAATTCCCTATTTAAGCGGCTGCCTTAGTGCACCCCGGCCCCTTCGTTTCCTGCTGCCTCTCCCCTTAGCTCTCTGCCCCTTCACTTCATGCTCTCCCTGCCTTTCCCCTCTTGCTCCTTGTTCTCCTGCCCCCCTCATTCCATGCTCCCCATCAATCAAGGGCACTCCAGTAAAAGCGTGATCTGAGTGAAATCCTGGTGTGGTGGTCATTCTTCATCGCCGGTCGAGAGGTCCGCCACAAAATTTGCTACTGTCAAACTTATTTGAAACTACCAAACACTGTATTTCTGAATTCTGAAAGAAGTAAAATACTATTCAGTGTGCACAGATAAATGATATACCCCTTTCCCTCTTTACAATACTGTTGAGTTTACCCAAATAAATGAGATGTCACTTTCAAGTTCCATCTTAACACAGTCGATGTTATTGAATAGAGATTCCCTGCCCATCCCCCAAGAATGGAGTGATGAGCTATTGCTTATTTGATGACTAATATAAGGCACATCAAAATAACCAGGATTTAGCCAAGTATTGATGCTCAGACGTGAGTAAATGATAGAAAACAGTCACAGAAACCGAACTACAAACTCAGAAGCTGTAGTTCCAGGAACTTGTTCAGGAGCCAGAGAGACAGCTCATTGGACAAAGGCACTGGCCAGAAAACGTGGTCTTTCAAGTTCAGTACCTGGAACCTACGAGGCAGAAAGAAAGAAACAGTGTTAGAAACTTGAACTTTGATTTACACTTGTGCCCTATGGCACAGGCATCTGTATGTGTGCACACACAAGCACACACACATATGTGAATGCACGCACATACACACAATAAGTATATCAAATAAATACATAAATAAAATTTAAAAAGAAGACTTGATCAGATTATTGGCAGATCCCCTATATTTTGTCTTTGTTTTCAATTCAAGATGACTACATTGAGCTAAGTATGTTCCCCAACCAACAACCAATCAAAAAAGATATTACCTTTTAATTAGTTCAATGTAGACTTTCTTCGACCAGATGTCCTTTTTTAGGATCCTCTGAATCCCTCTCTTCCCATCTTTGACTCTCTGACAATTATTAGTATTGGGAAATGACTTTCTTACTCCAGAAAATTCTGAAATGACAGCTTATATTTAATCTTGATTTATTCCACCTTCCATTCGACACTTTCTGCCCATGATCAAGTATATATGCCTCCAATTTCTGACAGGAAGCAAATATTCTTTCCTACCAGTAAAGAGATTAATGAAAACCATCCATTCTGCTCTTATTTCGTAAGTCAATGCAGGCTTATTATCGACTTAACTTCTATACGCTGACACTTAGAAGAAAATTCTACCATTTCTCTTTATACTGGGACCTCATACTTCCATAAATTAGGCAACTCTGATTAGTAGTAGTTTCCAGGAATAAGAGAAACATCACTTATCCTTTCAGAATGTTAGTGAGTAGAACTAACTTATACTAAAGCATTGTGTATATTGTCTTGTTATATAGTAGTTATTGAAAAATTTCCAGGACAATCAGCTTACATTATTTATGGAGGCCTGGACTGTCTGCTCTGAAGTATTGTTATCATTACCTCCACTTTTAAGAAAAATGCCGTAAGTAAAATAAAATAAAAAAAATAATTTTAGGATTTTCTCTTAACTTAGTCTACCTTTATTTGCTAAAAATTTCACCAATATATTTCCATGGATTTTTTTCAGTCTTGAAACTATCTTTCTTATTAATCCAGGGTAAGTAAATGTAAAAGCTAAGCAAGAGTAAACAAGAAAATATAGAAAAGTCTCTGAACTGGAACAAAATGGAAGAAGTGTACAAATATAAATAAACCAGAAGGACAATGTGATGAAAGCTGAAATGTTTAAAAGAAAGCTGAAACCTTTGTCTTCCTTGTTTCTTAAGTTGCTGTTTTTCCTCAGTGCATTCCATTGTCAATTATAATACAGCTAGGAATGTCCAGAATGACCTGCTTTAAACCAATATTGTGATATAAGGTAGAGATTTGTAGACATATACATCCTATAAATATATGTTTTCTCCTTCCAGTTTCTAAGGCAGTTCTTAAAACACCTGGCCAATAGATACCAGGGAAACCATTTGTTCTACTATTGGTCTTTGACACTTCTTCCTGTTGCCGAGCTCTCAGAAGTTTTTAACTTTCCTCTGTGCTATTAAGAAACTTTCAGTGGGCTCCTGGGTAGCCTCCAGATCAGTGCCACTTGCTAGAGCAAACAATAAACCATTAGGTGGCTAGAATTAATATCCCCAATGTACCAACCTCTCCAACCTCTGGAGTAAGAGCTTTCTTTCTAAAAAAATCAACAGTTCTTATAAAATACTACGTTCTCAGCATTTAGCTTGTTGCCTAACTGAAGGTGGTGTCAAAATACATGGGCTAATTAATGCATAGGAATGCAAATGGGGAAATATTTTGTCTTGAATATAGAAAGGTATAATTAAAGACACCGAACCTAAGTGGACACTTGTAAATATTATGTCTATTTCCATCCCACAAGTCGCCACCACTTTCCAAAAGAAGTGTTTGATAAGTATCTCTCTTTCTCTTCATAAACAAAAAATTCAATTATGTAGAGAAACCAATCTAACAATATTTTGAAGAGAGGAGGAAAATCAAAAGCCTTAAAAGCTCAATGAGGGCTGATGAGAAGCCAAGGACAATGGCACTGGGTTTTGATCCTACTTCATGTTCTGGCTTTGAGGGAGCCTAGCCAGTTTGGATGCTCACCTTCCTAGACCTGGATGGAGGGGGGAGGACCTTGGACTTTCCACAGGGCAGGGAACCCTGACTGCTCTTCGGACTGGAGAGGGAGGGGGAGAGGAGTGGGGGGAGGGGGAGAGGAGTGGGAGGAGGGGGAGGGAAATGGGAGGCTGGGAGGTGGCAGAAATTTTTTTTTCAATAAAAAATAAATTAAAAAAAAAGCTATATACAGGAAGAAGTTTTAGAAAGAGTAGGGGGAAAAAGAAACAAATTGAGTTTATATTTGTTATTTTTAAACATTCTCCAAGATAAAGATGGAATTAAAGTAAAAAAATAAATCTAGACAAAAACAGTTTTTCCCCCACTTAAGAATGAACCAGGTCTTCTTAGTAAGATGGAAGTAAGAAACTATTTAAATACATGAATGATTACCACTAAAAGAAAAGATAAAGTCTGCTCCACCACTAGGCCAAGTTGATAATACCAACTCCTTGACTTATTGGTCACTTGTAATGCAGTGCTGGTAAACTTCTCCCAGGGAACAAACCTAGGCAACCCAGTCCTCTCCACTGCTACCACCACTGCAGATACCTCCGAAGGATAGCCACTATAGGCACTCTGCTAACTCGCGGTAAATGTCTATTAATACATGCAAGGATGACACCATCATTAAATTTTCTTCACCAACACACCCTCCCAACTGCCATCAAACCATCCCTGTTTTCCACCAGATCATCGATCACTGATGAGTGTTCATTGCTTCTGATGGTGAACTTTCAGAAAGACAATAATTGAGCAAGTGAAAAGCTAACACAAAGAGCAGGTTATGGGCACATAACATGTGGTCAGGGAACTTGAACAGGAGGCCTGAAATCAGAGAAAACAGCTCTCTTCCCCAACTACCACAGGGAAAGCTATATAGAATAACTCGAAGTGTGTCGTGATGCTCTTCATTCTGCAAACACATGAGGCTGCTCTTGTTCAACGATCTTCCACCTCCCTTCAGAACCAGAACCACAGAAGTTTTCAATCTCTGATTTACTACCTGCTGGGTACCCTTTGTTCCTCAATATCCTCCTTCCTTCCTTGTTTCATTACTTAAATAATGATTCCCTTTGCTACTAAAAATTTATAAACGCTAATTTTCCCACCCAGTATTCCAATGCTACTGTATTTGAACCTTATCTGAAACATGAGTGAAATGCACAAGAACCTCCTATGACAAGGCAGTTCAGTAAAACAGTACAGAGAATGACACTCATCTCTCCTTTAAGTAGTATTAGTAAACAGAGAATGACACCCATCTCTCCTTTAAGTAGTATCAGTAAACAGAGAATGACACCCATCTCTCCTTTAAGTAGTATCAGTAAACAGAGAACGATACCCATCTCTCCTTTAAGTATTATCAGTAAATGAAACTCTTAGTGAAGAAAATCTTCAAGAGTGACTCACATAATAAAAAAAAAAAGAGTGGGGAAAAAGAGAGGTAGTTATAGTTATAAAACACATCTATCCAAACAGACACACGGGTGCCTAAAAACACAAGCAAGTATGAGGCAGTGATCCAACATGATGCATCTACAACCTCACAAGTCCCCAACAATGAGTCCAAAGACACTGAAATGCCTTTAAAATCAAAGATAATTTCAGTCCTACTTCTGTAAAGGATCAGTGACTGTATAGAGGATTCAAATAAGCAGATAAGCAAAGCAAAGGAATCAGCACAAGACTTTCACTAGAAAAGATACCAAAGTGAATGAATGGTACATACTTGGAGAAGAAATGTTAAAATATGGAGGGTGACTTCAGCAAAAGCTAAAACATTAAAAAAAATCAGAAATCCTAAAAGTGAAATAAAGAATCGATGCAACTTAGAAAACTAGAAAGAATCATTAACAGATAAGACAAAGCTGAAGAACATGATTTAGAGATGAGTAACAAAATAATAATAATAATATATTCATATATACATATATATATATATATGTATGTATAATGAAAAAAATTCCTGAACATTGCTAGGTCCATCGATAATCTTAGATATAGTCAAGAAACAAAGCATGAACTCAAGGGCTAGAATGTGAGCTGAGATAAAATAAAAGTAATAGACAAATCATTCAATGATTAAATTATGGCAAAGTTTTCAGACTAGAAAAAAATGGACAGTCAAACAAAAGTGATACTCCGAACTACAAATTGATATGACAAGAAAAGAAACTCTCCAAGCCATATGGTAGTCAAGCTGTTAAAAATACAAAACAAATAATACTAAAACCAGTGTGATACTAACATACATTTTCACACAAAGGCGTCAGTATCAGTAACCCTAAAAAAACCAGGAAATCTGGAGTTAAATATTCTAATTCCTGAAAGTAAGTATTTTTCAATTAAAATTGCTATAGCCAAATTGTCACTAGAAATCGATGGTGAAGTAGACTCTGAGGACAAACACAAGACAAGCTAATTCATAATAACTAATTCATTTATACAATGTTTTAAAAATGATACTATACACGAAAAGTAAATAAAGTCTAACCAACAAGAATACAGAAAAGCCTACTTTGTTCCTTTTACTTTTCTTGTCTTTTTTCTTTCTTTTTTTATATATTTTTTTTATTTTTCGAGAAGGGGTTTGTCTCTGAAAGAGTCTTGGTTGTCCCGAAACTCACTCTGTAGATCAAGTTGGTCTCGAACTCAGAGATCTGCCTGCCTCTGCCTCCCAAGTGTTGGGATTAAAAGAGTGCACCACCACCACTCAGTGAGAAGGATACATTTTAGGACATTGAAAAGGGAAAACAGTAGGTGATTGAAATATCCTCCATAATCTCAGTAGAAAGAATAAATGTTGCAAAAATGGTCACATTACAAAAAGTAATAAAAACGCCATCAAAATTCCAATGAAACTCTTCACAAAACTAGAAAAGCATTGCTAAAGTCCATATGGAAGGACTTTTAAAAGACCGTGGATACACAGACAATCCAAGGTAGGAAGAACACTAAGAAGGTATTACAATACCTCAGTTCAAGTGATGCAGCAACCCCATGGTGACAAAGACATTATGGGGGTGGCACAAAAATTAAGCATAAATGATAACATTACTAACCAATAAACAAACTAATTACATTAGCAGACAACTAACAACTACAATAACACATCCTGCTGTATCTTGCCATAGAAATAACTTGCACACTCATGCTTATTACTGCTCTGTTCACAATGGCAATAGAATCAGCTTAGATATTTACCAACAGGTGGTTAAATGATGAAAATGCTGGAAGTTTATTCAACACTAAAGAAAATTAAAACTATAAAATTAGTAGTAAAGTGAGAAAAATCTGGAAATTGCTATGTTAACTGAAGTAATCTTGTCTCAGAAGGACAATTATACTGTTATCTCAAATATGGTAGTCCTATCATATATATATATATATATATATATGATAGGACTACCATATTTATATATATATAAATATATATGTATATATACATATATACACACACATATATACATATATACATATATATACACATATATACACACACATATATATACATATATATGTGTGTGTGTGTGCTCATGTGTGTGTATATATACATATATATATATATATATATTAATGTGAATGTAGTTATAGGTCATGCAACTAGAAAGGGAATCATATGGAAATCAGAAAATGTCATAAAATCCATGTGACATTAAACCCAAAAGGAACTACTTCAAGTGGAAAGGCACAAAGAGGGGCAGAGGGGTGTGAGACAAGAGATAGGGAGGAAGGTTGCCAAAACTACACTATGTTTGAAAATATTACAGTAAAAGAGTAGACTCTGTACACTAATTAAAATAAGCATGTAATGAAAAATATTTTTAAAAAATAACAAACAAACAGGCAATGGACCTGTTACTTCCCCAGAAACAGCAGACAGAACGCAACTCTATGGACATATTGATTTTAGCCAGAAAAACACATTTCCAACTTCTGACCTCTAGAATAAAAACATTACACATTTCTATTGTATGCCCCAGCAAGGCTTAGTAATTTATTCCAGCAGTAGTGGGAAAGTAATGCATAGCCTTACAGAAGCTTTTGCTGTCTTGAGACACTGCATGTTAGTGTAGAACAAAAGCAACTGCAATACAGGGACTGTGAAAAAGTTCCCCTCATGAGAAAATTATCAGAAATTCAGAGGAAATAAGATGAAGCAACAGCTCTGCATACTTCTGATTTAGATCTACTTACCTTTGAAAGCAAAGACACCAAGCACTAGTTTTGCAAGCATCCGACTAGTGATACCCCAATTTCCAAAAGTCTTTTTTTAAATATGCTGTCTTCATGCTTTAGCATATAAGTACCTGATGAGACTACAGAGGTCATAGACCTAGAGGGAAACCTACTACCATTATCTGCTAAATGAATATAGCAATAAAATGATTCCTGATCACATTTTGCCGAACCCATAGATCAGTGCCTCCTTCAACCCTCATCAGAGAAGCTGCTTCTTGTGGTAGACAGGAGTTAACACAGAAACCCATAAACGGAGTTTCAGCAGAGTGAGATACTTTGGTGCATTCATTAAATCTCCACTCCTTGAGGCTCAGGTATCTATGCATAAGAGAAATTTCTGCTAGAGCTAAAGAGAATGGTAAGCATAAAGGAAATGTGTTTCAGACACAACAAGATTGATGCACATTCTGTCTCTGAGATTATAGCAGAATGCACAAGATCTGTAGAGACAGGGTTTGGAACCTTAAGGGGGAAGCTATCATGAAGCACCCCACAAATATAAAACTATTAATGCTTGAAGGATTTTTTTTACACCAATGGAATGTCACTGGATATGTCAACCAAACTCCATGCCAGGTCCCATATCCATGAGTAGTTGACCAGCACAAAGCGAATACCATGTTTTGTTTTGCTTGGGTAATTTTTTTATCTTTTGGGATTTTGTTTGTTTTAATTTTCAGTTTTTGATTTTGGGTGGATTCTTTTAGAGAAAAACAGTTGATGAGGAGAAAGAACTTGGAAGTTGGGTAGGCAGAGAGATGGGAAAAATTTGGGAGAAAATACAGGAAGGAGAAAATTTTCAAAATATATTATATAAAATACATTAAATAAAATTGAAAATATAACTAAATTCTGCTTTTAATTTTTACAAAATGTCAGACATGTTTTTATTTTGAAATGATTCCTAAAAACTTTATAGTTAATTTTGGCTGTATCCTTCTGTTTCCAGTTATTTTGATACAATATCTGTTCAAATAGAGAAAAACAGCAAATTGAAACAAGTAGAAAGAGAAAAGAAAAAAAAAAGAAAGAAGGGGGTGGGAAAAAAGAAAAAAGTAAAACAATTAAATCTAGGCCATATATCCAAACACTTTTCATTGAGTATAACATTTATTTTAACTTAAAAACTTTATAGACATTTTATCTACATAATAAGATTCAAAATACAGTCACAGTTACTTTTCCATCTAGTGTAGTTCTGAAAGTCAAATGTGTTTCTCATTTTAATGCAGCATGCATTCACTGGGCTGTGGATGTAGCAACACGGCTAAAATTCTCCAAAATATTTGAAGAATGAAAGTATAACAAGCGCAATTATATATGGAAGATGTAGTCTAAGGAAATTATTTAATCATAAAATTTTCACCAATGAAAAAAATCTATAAATCACAATCAATTACAGTTACATAAAAAAATCAGTGAAATAAATTAAGCCTGTTGATACTTGTGTAAGATGCCTCATGAGTGTAGGGCCACGTGCAATCATTATCAGACACTGTCAGAACAAACACTGCCCTATTAGTTCATAAGATCTTTTTGATTTCTGAAATAATAAACCAGGCTGAAATTGTTGCTAATCCTCACGAAAGACTCCTCATCAGCCAACTCTTTGTGGAATCTATTATTCAAACAAATATTTAAATAAAGTGATCAAAAAGGAGGAGAAGAAAAAGTCATCTATGCCTATAGTATTATTTCCTGGTATTATTTTAAGTGAGTAAAATTTAATTTTTCTCAGTGGTTATCTTTGAATAAGTATTACTATTAAGAGTTGAGAGCACTGAGATGTTGCTGTAGTTGTTACATAGACAAAAGAACAATCACAGAGTATCTACTTAGGAAGATCAGTAACAAAATGAGCAAATCCAGATGTACCAGTGTTCATGTAAGGCACTATAAATTGCCAGCATCTGTTGATGAAAGAAGGCAGCTCTCAGGGACAGAAACTAAATCTGAGATCTAAAGTTTACACAAGAGCCACCTAGGATAACTGGAAAAATTAAGGCAGTAGCGAGCAGACTCAGAAGGGCAGGAGGGCTGCAAAGTAGAGCTGCATTATTTCCAGTGGCCAATATAAAGAGTAAAACACTTTAGGAGTGAGCCTATCCTCAATATTACTTTCTAATGGGATCCTGGTCTGTACCCTGAAATATCTTTCAGCAAGCTCTTTTTTGTCCTTGAGTGTTTAGACCCTCTCTCCTGCATGACTGCAGGGATTATTGCTACATTGTTATAGGGTAGCCTCAGAAAACAACCAAATGAATAAATGGTTTGTTATTATGGGGCACTTGCTCTGTACTAGATTATGATGATTAATTTTCATTGCCAATTAAACTGAATATAGAATTACGTATAAGTTCAAACACACCTCTGCAAACTTATGTCAGGTTATTTCCAAGAAGTATTGATTAAGGGAGGAGGAAATATTTTGAAGGTGGCTGGCTTGATCTCACGGGTTAGGGACCCAGATGGAATAAATGAAGAGGAGAAAGCTAGAAAAGACTCACAGACCCACATTTCTGCTTCCTCTGTGGTGTGAGCAGCTTCTACTTTTCACTCCTAGTCTATGCTGATCTCTCTAAAACTGTGATTCTAAACAAGTCATACTTCAGTTTTTGCCTTAGGCATCGTATCACCCTGAAGAAATAAATTAACATACAAACCTCTATCTTCTTCAAACTTACAAGAACCCTAAAAATATAGGTATCATTCACCCCATTTGAAAGATTGATAAATCAAGGCCAGAGAATCTGAAAAATCTCATAATATTATACAAAAAAATTAGACTGGAAACATTAGCTACACTCTGTTTCCCCAGAATGCTTATGTTTGCTGTTTATTCATCTGAGACACTATTTTCTAAGCCCAGACTCTCCTTAAACTCACCATGTAGCTGAAGATAACTTTGGACCTGCTGCGGTCATTTACACATATGTACTACTATGCTTGATTCCTTTCCTGTTATCCTTTTCCTGTTATATATGAAAACCTGGCTGGGCAGTGGTGGCACATGCCTTTAATTCCAACAGTTGGGAGGCAGAGGCAGGAAGATCTTTGTGAGTTCCAGGCTAGCCTGGCCTACAGAGGAAGTTCCAGGATAGGCTCCAAAGCAACAGAGAAACCCTGCCTTGAAAACTAAGAGGGGGAGGTAAAGAAAACACTGAAATCCTTGGCTGGGAATATACTTCAGGGATGTAGTGCTTAGCATGCCCAGGGCCCCAAGTTGTTCCCTAACATAGAACAAGAACCATCTTAACACAGACACTGCTCCCTTTCCATAGCTATTAAGGCAAATGTTCCTCATCTCCCATCCCTTCAAGCTCTGCTACTTTACATGCTTAAAAACTCCCAACATCACTCAGTAGGTTAAGGTGTAAGAAGGGTTAGAAAGACACCAACGTCACTCCTTGCAAGTATTACATTGATCTTCCCTCAGGTATGAAATAAAGAGTCCACTAATTTCTATTTTTATGGGTTGTTATTAGAATTAAATAACATACTTTTTAAAGATTAGATATAATGTCATCACCCAGCAAGGCCATTTTAATTCCTCTCACATACTTTCAACCTTGGCTTCATTTTAAACTTTGCCAGTCAGGTTCTATTTGATCTCAATTTATAAGAACTTTTCCGCACATTAACACATCAACACAGTTTACTCTCTGAAGTAGACCTAGATTTCTAAATTAATAAAATGCCAACATGCTAGGTATATTTATATGTGTATTTGATTTTGTGTAATTATAATCTGGCATTAAATATAAATTCAATTTATCTCCTACTTTATGAATAAGAACTTTTTTTTACCCTCAAGACTCGTATAGTAGAAACGATCAAAAGATTTACATTCTTCAAAGAGTACATTCAAGTTGCTTGCTAAGGAAGGAGACTGCAATCCCAGTAGAAGCCCAAGGGAAGGGGATCGTATTCTCAGTAGAAGCCCCATTTGGCCAGAATCCCCCATTGTCTCTGGCTACCAGTCAATTAGTTCTCATAGCTGAAGCAGAGGCGACAAGTGTGCATGAAGGGAGCTTCATGCCCCAGTGAAAGCATCTTTCCACTACTGCCATTGAGGTGAGCGTTTGATCTTAAGAATACAGCATCTGAGGATGATGTAGGCGAGAAAGGCAAATGTCACAGTAAATAATGTGCGAACCGTTCCCCGATACTCTGAGCAGGAAGTTTAGACTCAAGGCACTTCTCTCTTATAATGCTCAAGAGGAAGTTCTAAGCCCAGTACAGGCAATTTTTAAGATAGATTGGGAAATATTTCTATTTCTGCTGACTGAGTTCTTCCAGCCCATGGCAAGGCCAAGATCAGGTTGCCCCTTGGGACTGAGGGCTGGTACAGAATGCAGGCATTATCAGCTTATGTGACTTGGAATTATCCTGTTATCATCTCAGTGCCCTGAAGCAGCATTGTAAAAGGAAACTGCTGTACATATATACACTCAAGTGGGAAGTACATGATACAAAAAGTAGAATTAGAAGTTCAGTTTATAAAATATAAGAAAGTTGTTCAAGATTTGAAGCTATGGTCTCTAGAAAAAAAGGAGGAGGATCTCAGCCTCTGATAGGGTTTTCTCAGCAGAGAATTTGTGGAGGGATGGTTGTCAGAAGAACAGTGAAAGATGCGGGAGTATTCAGGTCACAAAGCTAGCAGCCACGTAGTCTTTTTAGGGTTAACCTCCAGATTATACAAGGAATTCCACAGCATGAATTTAACTATAGGGCTCATCCCACATTAAGGAGAGAGGTCAGGAACTTTGAATACTTACATGAATTCAAGTGTAGTGAGGCAGAACTTCCCTATAGAGAAGGCTGCTTGCAGTCTCAAGAGATGAAAGAGCTAGAGCTATTGAGAAGACAGTGTTCAAGGTGTTGGGGTGAGTTAAACTGGTTGGACAGAATAAATATGGACAAAGACTCAGTAAATGGCATCATCTCATCTTAGAATGACTTCTGTCATATAAGGGGGCCTGTTGGTATCTATGCCTCTATTATCTATTATCTTCTATCTACTGTATCTCTCATCTTTCTATATTTATTATCTATCACTTATCATTTACCATCTTCTATCATCACTATGCCTATTATTTATTTTCTATAGCTTATTTGTTTATCATCTTTTTGTCTATAAGGTATCTATGTATCAATATTTGATTTCATTCATTAGGTATCTATTAATATTCAATTTTGCATTTGTTTACCTATCTGTTATTCATTTAAGGCTCTCCTTACATGTTACCATACTCACAAATTATTTCCCCTTTTTTCTATCTTCCTACATTTATATCTCTAAATGACATTTTAAAAACTCAGTTTTTAAAAAAGGTAGAATATATATATATATATATTAGATATATTATATTATAGAATATAATTAGGACCCCTGATGTAGTAAGCCACAAAAATAAATAGTATTACCTCTGATTTGAAAACACTTTATGGCTTCCTGGCCTGTCATATTTAATCTCTTGTGTGTTTCATTTGCACGACTTTCTAATTCTAGTTGCAAGATCAGACTTTTTTTTAATTTATTTATTTATTAAAGATTTCTGTCTCTTCCCCGCCACCGCCTCCCATTTCCCTCCCCCTCCCCCAATCAAGTCCCCCTCCCTCCTCAGCCCAAAGAGCAATCAGGGTTCCCTGCCCTGTGGAAAGTCCAAGGAACCCCCACTTCCATCCAGTTCTAGTAAGGTGAGCATCCAAACTGCCTAGGCTCCTACAAAGCCAGTACGTGCAGTAGGATCAGAAACCCATTGCCATTGTTCTTGAGTTCTCAGTAGTCCTCATTGTCCGCTATGTTCAGGGATTCCGGTTTTATCCCAGGCTTTTTCAGACCCAGGCCAGCTGGCCTTGGAGGGTTCCCAATAGAACATCCCCATTGTCTCAGTGTGTGGTGCACCCCTTGCGATCCTGAGTTCCTTGCTCGTGCTCTCTCTCCTGCTCCTGATTTGGACCTTGAGATTTCTGTCCGGTACTCCAACGTGGGTCTCTGTCTCTGTCTCCTTTCATTGCCTGAAAAGCAGGAGAATGCCTATATGTTTTTCTTTGGGTTCTCCTTATTTAGCTTTTCTAGGATCACTAACTATAGGCTCAATGTCCTTTGTTTATGGCTAGAAACCAAATATGAGTGAGTACATCCCATGCTCCTCTTTTTGGGTCTGGCTTACCTCACTCAGGATAGTGTTTTCTATTTCCATCCATTTGCATGCAAAATTCAAGAAGCCCTTGTTTTTTACTGCTGAGTAGTACTCTAATATGTGCACAGGAGACCACTTCCTATGTATAACCCCAGCAGCACAGACATTAAGGGCCTCATTGAGACTGAGAAGCTTCTGTAAAGCAAAGGACACTGTCGCTAAGACACAAAGGCAACCCACTGACTGGGAGAAGATCTTCACCAACCCCGCAACAGACAAAGGTCTGATCTCCAAAATATATAAAGATCTCAAGAAACTAGACCGTAAAAGGCTAATCAACCCAATTATAAAATGGGGCACGGAGCTGAACAGAGAATTCTCAACAGAAGAAGTCCAAATGGCCAAAAGACACTTAAGGTCATGCTCAACTTCCTTAGCAATCAGGGAAATGCAAATCAAGACAATTTTAAGATACCATCTTACACCTGTCAGAATGGCTAAAATCAAAAACACCAATGATAGCCTTTGCTGGAGAGGTTGTGGAGGAAGGGGTTCCCTCATCCATTGCTGGTGGGAATGCAAACTTGTGCAACCACTTTGGAAAGCAGTGTGGCGGTTTATCAGGAAATTCGGGATCAACTTACCCCTGGACCAAGCAATACCACTCTTGGGAATATACCCAAGAGAGGCCTTATCATACAACAAAATATATGCTCTACTATGTTCATAGCAGCATTGTTTGTAATAGCCAGAACCTGGAAACAACCTAGATGCCCTTCAATAGAAGAATGGATGAAGCAAGATCAGACTTTTAAACCTTCCAAATTTGGTTTCAAAATTGAACATCCAAAATTTAAATATTCGCTCTATAAGCCTTGGCCTAGAAGACAGGAACATGTACACTGTTTGCTGCTCTTTTCCTCTCTGCTCTTTGAAGCGACTGGGTGTGAACTGCATTGTATCAGTTGTCCACTGCTGCAATACTGCAAAACAAGCCACTTCCTAAACTATAGTAATGACCACTTAGTTAGTGGTCTGTTTTGCAGGATAGTGTTTCAGGGTGATACATTCCTTACCTATAGTTGGGTAACAGATTATCTCCAGACTTAGCAATTTGAAAGCAATTCACTTTTTCTTTGTCATGGTTTCTGTAGTTCAGAAACCAAGTACAGCATAGCAGGGTCCTCTGGCTCTGGATACAGGTGATGTACTGACTGAGCACACAGCAATGATGTCAACTAGGGACCGAGAATGAAGGCATAGTTTCCGGAAATTTGCCAGGAAAGATCAGTTCCTTAATATGTGTGCCACTTACAAAACAGAAACTTGTTTCTACAATTGCGATGGAAAGAGAGCAAACAAAAATGACAAAAAGAACCAAACCTCAATTTTGTAACATACTCTTGGAAGAAATGTTGTTTCAAGTTTGCTACATTCTGTTTATTTGGAAGAACTCACCAGGTCTAGTTCATAATCAAGCAAACAATGCTACAAAAGGACATAAATTGCAACATCAAAGAAAACCATGCAGTATGCTATCTACCAAAGCCATGCTCTGCTGCTTAGATTCTCCTAGTACTGACTGAACTCATCATCTCTTTGTGGGACAGCAGGGTGTGCAGGTATTCCTTAGTCTCTTTACAGTCTGTCCTGGATCCCAGTAGATGGAATAATACAGGTCACACTCCAGTAGGTCTTCCCTTTGCAGCAAAATCTTGGAATACCTCATACGCATCCTGACCTATGTTTCCTAGGTGATTCCAAATTCAATCATGATAACAGTTGGCAATGAAGTTTAGCCATTGCAGGTAGTTGCATTCGTTGAGCCTTTTCTAAAAAAAATCTCTTTAAAATTAGCTGAGGTTGTCATAGTGATAGCAGAAGCACAATGAATCAAATAAATACCACATCCTCAAGAGAGTCATTGTCAGAACTGGCATACTATCTTCTTGTGGCTCAGGGAATCAATTTGATAATCCCATATTCCAGGTGCTGTCCTTTATTGAAGAAATTATAAGTCCGTTTTTTTCCCAAAGAGTCTGCATTTAGAAGATAGGGAAAAAGGAACCGCTGATTCACTCCAATGCACGTCAATATTATCATCTCATTACACTATCTTGAAGCAGTTATCCACCCACCTAATGAGCAAAAATTCAATTCATGAATATTTTGTCATTCATAGCCATTCTGTCAATACCATTTCTGTCAAAATTCATGGAAATATTGACGTCTATGTAGATCAATGCTTCCCAGTGAAAGCCAAATTCAATTTTGAATGAGAAAAACTTTCATCTATGTAACACTATCCCTTGAGTTGCTGAGCATTTGATCTACGTGACTCATGCATATTAATCTCAGATATGCTATAATTTGGAAATTACTCAGCTAGGTAAGAAATCAAAAATAAATAAATGGAGAGCTCTGGAATGGTTCATGTGACATCAAGATGAACTATTTTAACATACATATAGACATGCACGCACAGATATTTTATGTACATAGTTATGAAAATTAATATATGTAAATATGTATATAATATAACATAAATTATAGAATTACATGTATTAGAATGTATTGACTTCCTGATATGATGTGAATATTGTACTCCTAAAAAATGATCCAACTAGAAATAAGCAGATCTGCACCCAGATAGCAATTCCTGTTCTTATTCTCCAATAAAAAGAATCAAAGATCATGTGGAAATTACTTATGCTAATATGGGACAGGAAAAATAAAAGATGAACCTATATTATATTTCAGTATAAAAACCTAAGAGCTAAGACTACAGAAATGGCTCAGCAGTTAATAGCACTCCTCTTTCAACGGTCTGGAGTTCAACTCTCAAGCACACATTTTAGACAGCTTGCAGCTTGATCTAATGACTTAATCCTAGGGAGTAAAATATGGAAAAGGAAAAAAAATGATACATTTTTGGTTGAGAAAGCTGACAAAATGGAATTTGAGTAAGTTATCAATATCAGATTAAGCAAGCTGATGAGATTCACCCTTTGATGTAAGGCAAACACCATTGTTGTAAGAATCACTGATGTAATGTGGGCACTATTATTGTTTTTTTATTGAAAACAGATTTCTTTTCATATAATTTATCTGATTACAGTTTTCCTATACACTGAAGGTTCTCTGTCTTTCTGGGCTCCTGGATGAGTTTTTCTCTGTCTGCCTATTCTGGAATACCCATTGAGAGGCTTTTTATCAGTTACAATTGTCTGGTCAGTGGCCTAGGGTATTACTAGCTAGCTCTCTCTATAAATTTACCCATTTCTATCAGTTTATATTTTTTCATGAAGCTTGTGGTTTGTCATTTCACGTCTTGCTTCTTGGCTGGTTACGGGGCATCTCCTCCACTCCACCTACTCTCACTGTATCTTTGTTTGGACTTCCTGCCTACCCTTATTCTGCTAAACATCTGACCAAAACAGCTTTATTAATCAAGCAATAAAAGCAACACATATTCAATAGCATGCATAAGTACATCCCACCTCATCTCCCATTTTCTGTCTAAATAAATAATTTTGACGTAGTAAAATTACATAGAACGAAAGATCTATAAAGCAACAATTACAACTACAACATTTAATCTATTTGTATTAGGTAAAGTTAAAGAAAATACTGTATAATCTATCCCATCTTTGTTAGTCTAAGTTTTATATCTAATTTAACTTTTCTTATAACTAAGGAAAACTATAGCTATAACTATATGACTATAATCTGTCTTCAACTCCATCAAGACCCCAGAAGTATATGACATTACCTAAGTAAACAGGAAGTACATTGCAAGAAACTTCCAAAATTCTTGAACTGACAGAGATTCTTGACAGTCACCCAAAGTTCATTTTCAATTTTGGGACATCCATCTTCAGTTCATAGGCCCAGGGCATCTGGCTGACTTTCAGTGAAGCAGGAAATTTGAAGATCTGTTCTGTCTTGGTTTGGCAAAGTTCATCTGTTACTTTCCTCTGTGAAGCAGGAATCCTGAAGGACCATCCTGTCTTGTCTTAGGAAGTTTCAGGGTCAGACTCCTATTCGTCCTGTATGTCCAGTTCATGCAGCATACCACCAAACAGTTCAGGCAAGAACATTTGTTTTCCCAAATGGCTAGCCTTGTCACACTAAAGGCAAATTCCATAACAAGTTTCTTCTGTGTCCATCATCCTGTCCTGAACAGAGTAGATATGCATTCCTTTTCTACAAGTCTGATTATATCTCTGGTCAGATTACCCAAGGGTCCCATTGGCTCAGAGTTGAAACAATGATTGGAAGCCCATGGAAAAACTCTGGTTAAGTTTTAATTTAATAGTAGTATCAGTACCTCTGCAAGAGTTAAAATGCTATGACTTTCTCTAGCAGATAAAACACTGTACCAAAGCTAGCTACACAGTGGCAAGAGATCTGATTGGATCAGGCCACACTGTTTTTCCCCCCAACCCCCAACACACATTACAGCAGCTCACTCAGAAACTATCTCTAGACTGTGAACACACTGAGGTTATTCAGCTTTATTTAGGTGGGTGTGTCTCTTTTCGATGCTATTATTCCATAACATGTTCTATATGTTCATCCTATCCAATCACATCAGCCTTTTAGGTGTTCCTTGGATGATAGCTTCCCACGTACATTTGTCCATATATTTTCTACAAGGTTGTCTCTTCCTTGCATTGGGTCTTTGTTTTAAATGACACATTTTCAAAGACAAAATGTCACTAGCTCCCTATTTCAACTATACTTATTTCTTTTCCACTCCCTACCAGATTCCTGATTATTTTTTCATAGCAGTAGCCATCTAATATGAAATATTTAATTTGTTGTATATGAACTGACAACCTCCCACCTAAAGAAATGCTTCATATGATAAGGATTTTTCATTGCTAGCCCTGTGGCCCCAAGACCTAGAGTTCTACCTGATACATGGCAATCATTCAAACACTGTGCCATAGATGAAAGGTTTTAATGGCATATGGGGTATGCTATTATTTTCCTCTGGCTCAGTTCTCCTCCACTAGGAAGCAAAATTGTTTTCCTTTCTAGTATCCATTTTTATTTGAATATATTTTCTTGAGCTTTTCCAAGTCCTCATTTCTTATCTTCCATAAATATTCACTAAAACTTGTTTCTCTATTTCCCTGTCTCCTAAAGACAATATCTAGATCTAGCTTGATTACTTGAAATGTTTAATGGGAGACCTCATTAAATAAACATTTAATCAGCAAATAATGAAGATAGAGAAATTTATTTCTTTAAATTTCAACACATACATGTATATGTGGCATTCACTTTTCAAAGATATTAGGAGGTATAAGAAAATGATATTTGAAGATGATTTCAAAATGAAGTAGTCTCATTGAGTAATAAATACAGTAAACATCTCTATTGATATAATAATTAAACATATAGCAAAACTAATTGCTTTAATAGGCATTTAACCAAAATAAACCAATTGCAATGAAGAAAGATGTGTGTTCCTTTCTAACGGGAATGATTGTGTTTTCCCCATGGCCAATAAACATTAAACAGAATTGTGAGCTCCCTGTTATCTATGGCAAATATCATTTTATTTTCTTACCAGTGACTCCAGTGTCATTTTCATAGCAATATCTCATGGCTTGCCAATTTGGGCTTAAATTTATTGATCTCTTCCTGTATTTACAACAAAACAAATCCATTTTTTCAGAAATGTCATCTGATGCTCATTGTTTGAGCTCAGCTGGAAAATTAGAAAAGAAACTGAATTTTGAGGAGAGAATAACACCACCATTTGGGAAGCTTTGGGAACATGTCTCAAATGTACAATACTGAACCAATTAGATTTCAAACTCTGGGCTGTATTGGCATCAAGTTGAGGTCTAGAAATAACACAGGAGAGTTTGAGAGATGGTTAATGTGGGACCAGAAGTATTGGTTGCCATATTCAGAGCACGGCCGTGGCTTTATTCCTAAGAGTTAAGATGGCAAATTTTAAAAGTTATTTCCGGTTTCAAAAATTCATACCGTCAGAGCAGTGTGAGGCATGCAAGGGGGGAAACTTAATTCCACACCAACTCTGGAAAATGGTGATTCCTTGGCTTGCATCAGCTACAAACATGAACAATAGTTATAAAGACCACAAACAGCTGGTCTCTATGTAACAGATATTAGATCAGACAACATGTTTGACACTTTTGTTTGCTGTCAACTCACTTACGTGAGAGTTTCATCCTTAAAAACTTGGCATACTCAAGAGAGGATTTCTTGATGCCATGTAAGTGGCAAGATACATTAACTATCTTTTTTATTTTTATTTTTTGGTTTTGGAGAGTGTTGTTTATCTTAAGAAACATGTATTATCAAAGAGGAAAACAAGGTTATCTACTAAGTTAATTACATAGGTGTCACTGTTTGATCTTATCCAGCTATCCTTCATACTGATGGCCACTCTCCTCCCTTCCTTCCTCTTTACCTCTATTGCCCCCATCTGTCTCTGTCTCTCATTCTTTCTTTCTCTCTCTCTCACTCACTCACACTCACTCTCTTTCCTTCCATAAATTAATCTCCTGATTGTACTTTTTAATCATCAAGGGCAGAAACTAGATGTAGTCATTAGAAAAATCACAGAAAATTCTTGAAACTCAAATCCAACCCTTCTTCTCTTATCCCTCTGGCTAGGCTACTTTCTTGACAGTCTTCGCTTTCTGCTGAGGAGATGGAATTTGTCAGGGATGTCTGCCTCCTCTTTTTACAGACACACAAAGCTGGTTAACATCAATGTCAGTGGAAATTAGAGAAGTTGCTCTTTCCTAAAGGTTATCTCTACTGAGTTTAGAAAGTGATGCCTACAGCATCTCCTAAGGGGCAGGGTGCTGTCTTAATGATACCTACCATACTTCCTAAGGACCCTTACAATTCTTTTTAAATTGGGTATAACCTTAACATTCTTACACCTTGTTAACCAAGACATTCTTTCCATAGAAAAACACTGTCTTTGGTGAATGGAATCAAGGGATAATTTAAGAGACAGGGTTTTCCTCATAGCGACTTAAGTAATAGAGGGTCTTGAGCAGAGGAATGCAAACATTGTTAGAATTTCTGAGGCTCTTCTCACTGCTTTCTAAGACATGATAAGAGAGAAGGTGAGCTGGAAGGCTTGCACACTGAGACAGGTGAGCAATGGCAAATTGTATCTGGGTGGCAAAGGTAAGGATGATAAGAAGGGATCCCTTTGCAAATGATTTTTAGAAGACAGAGCTCCCAAAGCTTGTGGATGACTGCATACAGTGTATATGAGAGTTGACACCTAGATTCCAGACCTACAATGTTGAGAAAGTTGCAGAAACTGGAAGATTTTATTCAGAACAAATTTAGGTAATGTGCTGTAATTTGTGGCTGTTTCAGGGAGAGTTATAAACATTAAAAATAATTATTTAGCAAAACCACAATACTTTCTACTCTCTTCCCTTTCTCCTTGACCTGAAACTAACCCAATCCTTTGCTTCTCAGAACAGAAAGACTGCTCATCAGAACTTAAAAGGTAGATTTACATTCACCAGGGTTCTCTCAGGCTAATTACATAAATAAATTCCCAGTTGGATCAAGATGATACTGTTCTTAAATCTCAGCTGATACTCACACTGTGGAGCAAAAACGGATCATCATAGGCTCATGGTACTGGTGGTTTCTGTGTATGAAAAAGTTCTGCAGTCATTTATTATGAGATAAGAATTTCATCCTTCAAGGAAGCTTGTGAAGACACGGGATGTAGTAAGAAGAGGGGAAGCATTCCATCCTACAAGGAAGCTTATAAGTCCCGGAAGAAAATAACTTAGTGTCTTCAAGCAATTGATTAGCTACATGAAAACCTTTCATCTCACTCCTATATAAGTGGTAAGGACAGCTGAGAGAACTGGAGCACACTGTCCAACATTCAAGCGGCTGAACAGTTTTGAGGGAGTCCTTTCAAAGAAGCACAGTTTGTTTGACAAATTTCCATACAGTACAACTGGGCCTTGCCTCTTTTGGGTACTTGGTTGATCCAAGAGAGCCTAGCCAGACTTTTTTTCATTTTTAACCTGAGTTCTTGTGCCTAGGATCGTGTTATGATACTTGCAAAGCAAACACTTTACCAATGGAGCCATCTCCCTAATCCTCTTGTTCTTTGCTTTTGTACAACTGCAATGTCTAAGAGAGAGGAAGTGGTGTGGGTATGGTTAGCATCTACAGAAGTCAGTGTGTGTGTGTGTGTGTGTGTGTGTGTGTGTGTGTGTGTGTGTTTACACTGGGCTCCTGTTTATCCAAACTGGTATACTCATGTATGCATTTCTTTGAAAGAGATTTAAAGATATCTCTAGTTGCCCTCTAAAAGTACTTCACTTTGTCTTAGGGTCTTCCTTCCTTTTTTCCTTCCTTCCTTCCTTCCTTCCTTCCTTCCTTCTTTCCTTCCTTCTTTCTCTCTGTCCCTTTGTCTCATTCCTTTCATTCCTTCATGTTAAGTTCCTGGTGTTTTCAGATTAGCTTGAACTTCTGTTGGGATCTGGACTATGAAGGAAGTTCTGAAATGTTGAGTAGTCTCCAGCAACTCAATAATAAATCATTTTCATAGCTTTTTAGACCAAACCACAACAAAGTCAGGCTCTGTGACAGGATGCCCAGACATTATGAGAACTATCTCACTGAAAGAGAAAATGTACAAAAAAGTTGCCTGTACCAAGGAGGTCATGTGTTTTCAGAAACATAGCAGATGTCTGCAAAGGAACTCGGGACTCCTGAATTTACTAATAGCAATGTTCATATTCTTTTCAGTTTTTGTTTTTAAATACAACAAGAAGAAGATCCCACCCATCCCTATAGCTAAGAGAGTATGCCTTGACCTTTGCTTGTGTGACACTCTTCATGGGAAGAAAAAAATGGACATCTACTCGTCAGAAAACAGATGAAAGAATAAAGCAAGGATAACGCCAAAGTCCAACATAGTGAACCAATGAGTTTTATTATGGTGACGTATAGGAGAATTTGTGAGGAGCAACTGAAAGGGGCAGAAATAACTCAAAGACAGATACATCACCAAAACTCTATCTCAGTATGGGTGACAGTTCGTGGCACCCACCTGAAAAGAACACTGCATATTGTTGGTAGAACTTGTTGGGCAGTACACTCCAAGTTTCAATCATATTGAATTTGGACAATGATTTCAGGATATCAAGTTCTGAAAGACTGACTACATCTAAATCAAAACAAGTTTTGTCAAGTCCTTCTCATCACCTTTCCATGAATATCACGTTTTACTCATGTAATAGGTACACTGGTATTTTTGCCCAATTTTAGTGCTCCAGGAAAACTGATTAACAAATTGGAGAAAGAATTGTAGTTAATCATATGTTTCATTAACCTTGAGACTTTATGTGTGAGTGCCTTGAGATGGAAAGGTGCTGAAACACAGGAGTCCTTCCAGATCTCTGAAGATACATTATTTAGGCACCAACATTTCCTGTTCACCTATCAAGCCACCACTGAATGAAGGACAGATGAAAGGACAGACAGCATCACAGGGGACAGATTTATCTAAGCCATGGCTATTAATTCAGACCTGAGGAACAGTCCTAAGGTGACTGATTCCTCTGCTAGGTGGAACAGATGCTATCTGTGCCCTTGACTGTCACTATATGGAAACTCGGTTTTCAAAGGCTAGCACCTGAATTTCATTGCCTGAAGACTTTCTACAGACTAAGACATTCACTTTGTAACCTCTTATCAGCTTTAATTTCGAACTCCTATCACCACCAAGCGTCCCTCCAACTGGGACTGATGGAAAATGGTTTTCTGAATTATTAGTGGGGTAATTCTGAGTCATAGTCTACATTGAGCTTTGAGACATTCCCATGGAGAAGGGAACACAGTTGCCTACTGTTGGTGACGTATACTTCCTTGGCTACTGTTTTCTCCCGGCCTCACATTCCTGTCACCATGTCAGTGTATTTTGCTTCTCACATAAACTATTTACATTGAAATCCTTACTGTAATCCAGCCTTTAAGACATCAGGAAAGGGAAATCTCTATAGCTCCAAGCTACAATCTATACGGAGGTCAAGTTGGAGAAAAACAACCAGAGTTCTGAATGTATTTGCAAAATTTGTGTGTGCTATATAATTCATCTCAGTGATGACTGGGGAAATTTGCCTGTCTACTAGAGGAGGGGCCAGAGTGACCATGTAAAGGGAAAACAGATGCACCCAGCCTGAGGCCTCACACATCTGCTGGATGATCAACGACTATCATTTTCCAGGAGGAGACAATAAAGAAATCCACATAAAACTTTTTATTGTGTAAGTGACACTAGTTATTATAGTCAGCAATCAGATAGCTACCCCGAGGACAGAACTTTTCTGCCTATTAATGTAGAGAGAATGGCTATCCTGCTTCCCACGTCTCCAAATGTAACATTAGGGATGTTAGGATCCGTTCCAAAAAGAGTTATACGACCAGCAAAATACAAGAAAGATGTGTATTACAGGAAAGATAATAAAATAAAGTCTAAGCATTTCAGGGCTCTTGGGGCAAATTGAATCCATGGGAATTGAAAAATAAAAGGCTTGGGGAAAATACAGCCTGTGTAACAGATGATGAGACAATAATATGGATCTCTGTTTTATGAAGGGTGAGTCCTTTTAGTCCCAAATTTGTAACTGAGGCTTTTCTAAACATATAAGACATTATTTTATAAAAACTTAGAGTTTGGGTATTAATCACCTTGTCATATTGTATGGGTTTCTTATTCTGTATGACAGTAGTAGCCAACAGTTGAGAATAAATGATTAAAAATTCCCCAGGTGAAGCTATCAATATCTTTTTTCACCTGAACCTATCTTCTAACTTTCCTGTGGTATTGATGTGGGCCTTGTGATGTCAGCATCTGTGGAAACTTCCAGCACACTGTTTGTTCTCCAATTATCCCGAAACTACACTTAGTTAGACACAGGTCTATGGGCTCTGCACTGGTCCCATAGTATGGAAGAGACTGAAAAAACTTAGGGGGTCATATGTACCGTACTATCATCATTAGAGGTGTGTGTGTGTGTGTGTGTGTGTGTGTGTGTGTGTGGTGTATGTTGAGAAGGGGGTAACAATTAACACTGCTATGGTATATGTTATGAATAGGCCAGTTCAAGTGTTAAAAAAACAACTTTCATCTGCTTCTGACCTTATCTCCCATGCCCTGAGAGATAAATGTACTGATAAAACATATGTCTTGTTTTTATTGCCATCTAATCAGTGCAGAGAATAAACAGTGTATCATGTAGGGTCCAGGCTGTGGCCGTCTATTGGTTTTAACCACTAGCATGCAGTGGAGGGATTTTAAGAAAATGGAGTCAAAATTATACTGAGATTGGTGAGCCTGAGCCATAGAGTCTCTTCTACAATTATGGTGATTGCTGTGCAAATGTCCATAAGTAACATAAATAATTGGTATAGCTGTGTTGTAATAAAACTTTATATTTATAAAATCAAAAATCCGCTAAAAGTGGTATGCATCCTCTCATCATCAGTGTACAAAGCACAGAGAAGACCAGGATCTTGTGAAAGATGGTTTTAGGGCCACTTCCTCCTCATTCTGTAGGTAAGTTCACATGGATTAGCCTAACTACAAGGGACTCTGGGAAATATATTGTAAGTGGAAAGGGAGAAAGGCCTGGTTCGTTTTTGACATTCTGTTTTGTCCCACTGAGAAACGATGACCTTTTGTAATACAATGACTATAGAAAAGATTTTTCTGAGAATCTAAGCAATTAATTTAAAATGTCATGATGATATCATTCTTCTGAGAATTAGGACCTATTCTAAATCTACAAAGATTTTTTTTTCCTGCAAATGTCAGAGAAGCATTATTTAAACAATTTCATTAAGTCAACTATTGTCCTGAACTTGAGACTACTCATCCTCCCAGGTAAATGAAGTGTTTAATTACCAACTGGTAATTAAAGGGTTTCTGATGAAATTCTGTGGATAAACAATTTCCTAACTAATTTATGATTAATACACAGGAGTAATAAATCTCTATTTTTAAAAGTTTGTAATTATTTACTGAACAATGATCTTTGTCCAATTGCCACCAAATTAATGAGATTTTATATACCCGCAAATTCGATTAATAAGTCAAGTTTCCTTTCTAATATTTCTTTAGAGGGTAAACATTTTTCAAATTAGAGTTTTTCTTGATTAAATTTGGCAATAGAAAATAGTGGGTTTTTTCAACCATTTGATGTCTATAAGATAATTATATTTAGCAGCATTAGCAGGTCCATTACCTAAACAGACATAAGTGAAATTTCATCAAACATCCTTGCCACAAGAGAATAGAAGAGATAAATATATCCACTGTAATTGCTTTGGTTCAGAATAAGTTAAAGTCAAAGAAGTAAAAACTAAAACTCTTGTCTTCATTTTTCAACCTTCAGTCGTGGTGAAAAGGCAGAGCTGTGCAGATAAATCTAAAATTGTAATAAGGAAAAATGAAAAACAAATGGCAGTTGCTTCTGCCCCTCTAAGTCACCCTGGAACTTTTGATCGTTTTGCCATTGATGGAGTAGCGGCGTATTGCCTATGTCGTGTAAGCTCCTTTCGTGAAAGTGAATATTACATTTTCAATTTTATTCCTCCACTATTTTGTTTTGAAAGCTGGTGCTTCTTTGAAATTCTTTTTGCCAGTATTTTGGACTTCTGGAAGAGAAGTATCAGCGGGGTTGCAGTTCTAAAGTATAGTACCTGTAAGGATCTGCCAGGAGTTTTTTGGTTTTTGTTTGTTTGTTTGTTTGTTTATTTGCTTTCACCATAGGTCGCCACGATTCTGGGGTGAAACCTGAAATGCTGCACTTTTAGTATTCTCCCACATGGTATAGATGCCACTGGTCCTGATTTCCAACATTTTAAAGAACACTGAATTAAAGATTCTCAATTGAGCATCTCACTTAAATTGTCTTAACACACATTATGTTAAATGCATTATGTGAAATACCTTAGCTAGTTAATTCCTAAATGTGAGTCTGGCTGACTTTAGGCAGTGATAATTGAGGTACCAATTTTGATTTCTGATTCCTGTCTTGTATATTCCACATGTTCACAAATAGATTGCAGTACCCTCGACCTTCAAATATTTTTTGTAAACTTTCACACTTTTGAAAATATTTTGTTCCCTCTCATTGACTGTCACTGAGATATATGATTTTATATGATGTATCCTATAATTCTACAGTTTCCTATCCAATCAGTTATGGAAGTAACTTGGGATCCAGGCCTGGAAGCAAGGGTCAAGCCTGTTTTGACATATCAAGGCTTTCGGTCAAAGCTGTGAGAGATTTCTAAGCTGGAGTTTAATTGAAGCCAGGATGATTACAGGATCACATTCAGGAATAGCAGCCTCACCCCCTAGACTCAGATGGACATTTATGAGGTACATTCTGATTTCCCAGAAAGATGTTGTCTATTTGACCACCATAGAAACCAGCTTGATGTTCAACTGTCTGCAGTCATGCTTTTTCTATACCTCTTTCCTTACTGACCATCATCTGGAATCACTTTCCATATAAACTACCACCACTCAGACATTTGGCTCCTTTCGTGGAGAAATCCTAGACTGACTCTACTTAAAAAAATATGGACTGATGTTGCAGCCAGATCTCCTCCTCTCCACATCGTCTCATGCCAACAGGAAGTAGGCAGACCTGAACCAGTGCCCATATATCCAAGAAGGTCTGTTGTTGAGCCGGAACCTCCAGCTTGGTTCCACTCCTTTCTCTCCAAATCCCGCCCTCTCACAAGGGCATGTAAAGTCCAGTTCTGCAAAGGCAGTAGCCACTCCTCTCTTGAAGCAGCAAACTGCTCAAGACCATGCCTACAGGGGATTAAAGTCCCTTCCTTTATACAGGCATGATGGTTTCTGTCCTCTTCCCTCTCTCTGCCTCACCTCTGGGGGGCTGGAAAGGTCACCCAGGAGTGCTTTGTCCAATTAACCTGGTACTTTACTCTAAGAAATATGGCCTGACAGTGATGGGAAAGATTTTTTTTTTCCCTTTGGAAATTTTGGAGTTGCGAACAAAAAGCAAATGTTGACAAAATACTAAAAAGTAAAAAGACTCCACTTATGCCAATATAAGCCAATAGACAGACAGTGAATCCATATTTCACCAAGATTGTATCTGTGGGTGAGATGCATGTTATGAGGCAGACAGAAGGCTACTAACTGTGGCTCTCAATCATCCTTCAGAGAGACTGAGATAAAAGGACTGTGCCTGTGTTCTTTTGGTTTTAGTTTCTTTTCTCTCTGATGGGATCAGTATTCCACAAGAACAAGCTATTTAAAGAGGGGAGGGTTTATTTTGACTGATAGAGATCATAGAGTTTATTATGATCGGGAAGCCATGACAACAGAAGCACAAGGAGACTGCTCACATTGGATCCACAGTCAGAAAACAGGAAAAAAAATCAGTTTTAGCCTCAGCTTGTTTTCTCAATTTTATTTGTCTGCCTCTCCAGCCAACAGAATGGTAGCACCTACAGTTAGAGTGAGCCCTTCCCACCTCAACCCAATTTGGAAATGCCCTCAAATTCATCCTTAGAGGTTTGCCCCCTAAGTTATTTTAGGTCTTGTCAATTGACAAAATTATCCATCATGCTTCTGGAGATAGTTTTGTCTAAAAATAACTTTAAATACTATGCTTGGCAATGCTCAGCTTCAACAAATGTTATAGCATCTCCTTCAAACTTGAGAACCAGGCCATCTCTTTATCCACCTGGAACCAATTTCTCACTTCATTGAGCAACTCAGCTCATGTTTTAGCTAAACTCTGAAGTTTGAAGGTTGCTTTAACCCATGTTGTATTTGTGAAGGACAAAGTCAGGCTAATGAGTATCAATGAGCAGAATCAATGGCCACAACAGGTGTATGACTAGAATTGAGAATTTATATGAAATATTAATTTTCAATCCAGGCAAGAAATAATCTCAATATTAAAACTATTTGACCTCTATCAGCCAACTGTGAGGAACTTTTTCTCTTTTGAGAGGTACTAACTTGCAAAAGTTTGTGAGTGGTGTATATCATCTTTTCCTCTGAGTTACAGCGAGCATTAACTCATTAAAGATTTTGAAATAGTATCAGCTTTATTTGTTTCACATTTCCTGACTTAAGTGATTTTAGTTTTGTTTGAACTTTTAATTTTCCTTGTCGTTTCTGTAGTTTGCTCTTTATTTTTAGTTTTTATTAATTGGTTTTGGGTAAAACCTAATATTATGCTAATTATTTTGTATCCTGGCTTGAAAGTGAAATCCCCTGACTCCTATACACAGGTAGGAGAGTTTCTTCAAGATATTCATTCAGGCTAAGTTGAATCTTCACTTGTCTCCCTGTGTCAATGGGCTTGTGTTCATTTTTAAACCTCCCTGGGAGTTAGAGAAGATTTCCCCATCACCCTTGGGTATCACTGCTTGTTGTATCTCTAGAGGAGAGTGAGGCTCTGTAAAAAAGAGCGGTTTCTGAAGAAGCCAAAAGACTCGGAATTTGAGTTATAACTTCTAAAATTATTGCATCTAACATGCCTGATTCTTTGTTTATTGTAGAAGGTTATCTAATGCTGTAAGACTTTCCTGAGGAAAAGGTGAGTGTGTGTCCATTCATCCCAGATAGGGCACAAACGACAGACAAAGAAAAGATTTGCCCTGAAGTCTAGCTTAGTGAACAACTGAGTTTATTGCAGGTTACTTGCAGGAGCCTGGATGCCCAAAAAGGCAGCTACATCAATGGGAAGCCAACACTGTTATGATAGCCATTGTCAAAACAAAACAAACAAAAAAAAACCTTGCATCCCTGGAGTTTCCAGTACAACCTGTATGTAGCTCTGTTGTGCACAAAGTTCCTTCTTTCCTAAACTTTTATAAACTTCGAAAGGAGCCTTGTAAATCTTGTAACTTTATGAGCCTTGTAAGTATCGTTTACTTCCTGAATTTTTTTTGAGTGTCGCTCCTCTCTCCAGGAAGGAATGTTTCAATTTAAAACAAATAGCTGTATAAGTAACGTAAGCATCTCAGATTACTGAATGAATCCCATATAAAAGGCTATTGGTGTAGGGATAAGAACACGCCTTAGGGGGCGTGTTCGCCTCGGGCTAATGTCTGCCTATAAATTTGGCGAGCAAGCTCCGAGCGCTTGCTTCTGCTTTCCTGGTCTCCGCGGGAACGGTGGTTCTGTAAGTCTATTTCTACATTAAAGCTATATATATATATATATATTTACACTCTGTCTGCATTCGTTTACGCCATTACATTTTGGCGTCCAACGTCGGGCTATTTTGCCCCCGACTCAAGCGGGTAGCCCGCTAGCTAACACAGCACCCTCCCCGGTGCTGTTTTTCAGTTCGTGACTCCGGCCCCAGTGCCGAGTCCGAGACACACTCGGCGACACAGGCCCATTCTGCCTGCCTTGGCTAAGTTTTGCAGCGGAACCCCACTGCCTGAATTAGCAGAAGCTCAAGTACTTGCGGTTTTGCAACAAAAGCTGCCACAGTGTCAGATTTGGTCTGTTACAAAGTGACTTGGCCTGTTGTGGTGGCGCACGCCGGTAGGATTTGCTGAAGGAGGCAGAGGCAGGAGGATCACAAGTTTGAGGCCGGCCAGGCAGTGGTAGAGCACGCCTTTAATCCCAGCACTTGGGAAGCAGAGGCAGGCAGATCTCTGTGAGTTTGAGGCCTGCCAGGCCTTGGTAGTGCACGCCTTCAATCCCAGCACTTGGGAGGCAGAGACAGGCGGATCTCTGTGAGTTCAAGGCCAGCCTGGTCTACAAGAGCTAGTTCTAGGACAGGCTCCAAAAACACAGAGACCACCACTGTCAGGAACCGATCTTTGCAGGTAAAAAAATTTTCTTTTATAAATAAAATGTCTGAACACATTACTGTTCAAGAATTTAATGATTTTTTTAATTGTACCATGTGGGAGATTTTACAAGAGGTGTCTATCACCCCACATATATGGATCCTTCTGGGAGTCGTAGTTTTCATTGGCACCAAATGGTTTGATAATAGAAATATGATAAAGTCTTTACGAGACGAATCCAGGATTCTTAAGGTAGAGATTGAACGCTTAAAAACAATTGAGAATGACAACAATCTTCTCAAGAATCAGTTTGAAGTTCTCCAGGCTGATAACAATCTTATCAAGAATCAGTTTGAAGTTCTCCAGGCTGATAACAATCTTCTCAAGAATCAGGTTGAAGTTCTTCAGGCTGATGTTAAGGAGAAATTCATTAGTATGGAAGAGGGAACAGCTGATCTGGACCATAAGATTCAGTCCCTTTCTGTTGGAAAGGAAACATTAACTGAGAGAATCAAAACTGCTGAATGTGACAATCGGATTTTGTCTAAAGCTTATGACAGATTGACGGAAAGATTGTCAATACAAGAAGGCACGGTTTATGCCATAAAAATTATGTCCAAAGATGAGATGTTATCTCTAACGGACAAACTTCATACATTAGAATCCTCAATGAAGGCTTTGGAACATAATTCTGGACAGGAGTTTCAGACATTGCAGAAGGCAATGGTGAACAGAATTGAAAAGATTGAGGAATTTCTAAATTCTGATGAAGAAGAGCAAAGGGTAGAAAGGCAAATTTTAACTACATCTGTGGGTAAGTCTCTCCGGGACAATTTCCACAAAGCTCTACCTACAGCTCTACCTGCCTTTCCAGTAATAACAACAGAGAAGGTGATTGGTTCCAAAAACCCTAGGGTCATCAAGGAGGATACATGGGAGCCTGTGCGTATGAATGATCTCAAGGAAATAAAACAGGCTGTCATGACTTTTGGGATGCAAGCCTCTTTTGTTAAAGAGATGCTAAGATCTTGGGCCACGACAAGCAGAGCAACCCCCTCAGACTGGCTCCAGCTGAGCTCTGCGGTACTCGAGAGTGGACCGCAATTGAAATGGAAATGCTTATTCAGGCAAGAGGCTAGACTCTTAGAACAGCAGGAAAAAGCGAAGGGAATTGACATTTCCCTAGATCAAATTCTAGGTGAAGGGCTCTTTTCTGATCCTCAGGAACAAGCTAATTTGGATGAAAACACACTCTCCATGTGTACTACAGCAGCCTTAAGGGCTTGGGACAGGGTACAAGACCCAGGACAGAGAATGGAATCATTTGTCAGAGTTAAACAGGGTCAGAGAGAACCCTTTAGTGACTTTTTACAAAGATTAACTAAGGCTGTACAAATAGGAATATCTGACCCAGAAGCAAGACGTATAATGATTGAGTCTTTGGCTTATGAAAATGCAAATGTGGAATGCAAAAGGATTTTGGGTCCTTTAAAGCTCAGATCAGCACCGTTGGAAGAATGGGTCTTGCATACACTCAATGTTGATACATTTGATTATGGCACTGAAGCATGGGTAGAAGAAGCAATTTCCAATGGTAAAAGGAGACACCAGAATACCAAATGTTTTAATTGTGGAAAAATGGGTCATATTAAAAGGAATTGTAAACAACGGATTTTCAGAAATAATAATAATAATAATGCATCTTTCAGAAATAATAATAATAATGCATCTTCTAGAAATAACAGAAATAGGAGGACTCAGCCTTCAGGTTTATGTAGAAGATGTGGAAAGGGCAGACATTGGACGAATGAATGCAGGTCTACAAGAGATAGACAAGGCAACCTGATACAGCCGGGAAACGTGAGAGGGGGGGCCTCACAGGCCCCCATGGCAAACATGGTTCAGTCATATCCAGTTTCTGCAGAGAACGTGCCTCATCAGGACAATTAGGAAGCCCCATGCCTACTGTTACAAGCAATAATGATCAGAAAGATAAGTTACGTGTGTTTTGGCAAACTTCGATAAATGATCAAAGACCTAAACTGAGAGTGTGTGTAAATGGCATTTTTATTACTGGCCTGCTGGACACAGGTGCTGATGTAAGTATCATTACCCCAGAATCTTGGCATCCGTATTGGCCTCTTCAAAATGTAAATGTTCAGCTCCTGGGAATTGGAACCCTATCTCGAGTAAGGCAGAGCACGAGATGGGTTGAATGCATAGGGCCAGAGGGACAAATAGGAAAATTAAAGCCATATGTAGCCAATATCGCAATGAATTTATGGGGTCGTGACCTATTACAACAATGGAATACCGAAATTAACATTCCTGCTAAATCTAGAGCCTATATTTCTGAGAATAATATTAAAAGATATTACAAACAGAGAAAACTGGCCATTCGGGCTGTACAAGAACAAGCAATTGATGTCCCTTCAGAGATACCAACAGCCTTGCCTCTAAAATGGTTGACTGAGAAACCAATATGGACAAAGCAATGGCCTTTAGCTGAGGAAAAGTTACAGGCTTTAGAACAGCTGGTACAAGAACAATTAGATGCTGGACATATAGAAGAATCTACCAGCCCTTGGAATTCTCCTGTATTTGTGGTTAAGAAAAAATCAGGTAAATGGAGAATGGTGACAGATCTCAGGGCCATCAACAAGGTTATTCAACCTATGGGCCCTCTGCAATCTGGAATTCCTTTGCCCTCTTTATTACCAAAAGGATGGCCTCTCATAGTTATTGATTTAAAGGATTGTTTTTTCACTATACCTTTGCAAAAAGAAGATAGAGAAAAATTTGCCTTCACAGTGCCTAGTTATAACAATTCTCAACCTTCGAGGAGGTACCACTGGACCGTTCTCCCCCAGGGTATGTTAAATAGCCCCTCCCTGTGCCAATATTTTGTGAACCAACCATTGCAAATAATACGCAAGAAATTTCCCAAATCTATAGTATACCATTACATGGACGACATCTTGTTATCCGATTCAAACATGGATACCTTGAACAGACTGTTTGAAGAAATAAAGATACTTTTACCTAAATGGGGATTGCAAATAGCTCCTGAAAAGATTCAGAAGGGAGACTCTGTTAATTATTTAGGTTATAAAATAGGTTTGCAAAAAATTAAGACACAAAAAGCACAAATTAGGAGAGATCGCCTACGGACTCTTAATGACTTTCAAAGACTGTTAGGAGACATTTCCAGTCTACGACCAGCTATTGGAATAACACCTGATCTAATAATTCATTTGAACAAAACCTTGGATGGTGATAAGGATTTAAACAGTCCCAGAGAATTAACAGCTGAAGCAGAAAAGGAACTGACAATGATTGAGGAAAAATTACAACAGGCACATGTGGACAGGGTGAATCCAGAGCTCGATTGTATTCTCGTCATACTACCATCAAAAATTTCTCCTACAGGAATTTTAATGCAGAGAGATGATATTATTTTGGAATGGATCTTTTTACCACATAAACCAAGTAAGAAACTGAAAACTTATGTGGAAAAAGTCTCTGAGTTAATTATAAAAGGCAAGCTGAGACTTCGTCAACTAGCAGGCATAGACCCAGCAGAAATTATAGTGCCTTTCACTGCTGATGAACTAAAGAAATTATGGGAAGATAATGAACCATGGCAAAGAGCTTGTGCTAATTTTTTGGGAGACATTAATAACAACTATCCAAAAAGCAAGCGGCTTAACTTCATAAAGAGAACCTCTTGGATTCTTCCTCGAATCGTCCGTGATGCTCCAATAACTGGAGCCCGTACATTCTATACTGATGCCAATAAATCAGGGAAGGCAGGTTACAAATCAGAAGACTTGGATAAGGTGGAACAAAGTCCGTATAATTCTGTCCAGAAGGCGGAATTATATGCCATTCTTATGGTGCTAAGGGATTTTAAAGAACCTATTAATATAGTTACAGATTCACAATACGCAGAAAGAGTTATTTTACATATTGAAACTGCTGAATTTATACCTGATGATACTGAACTAACCTCATTGTTCCTCCAGGTTCAAGATTTGATCAGGAACAGGCTTTGCCCTATGTACATAACACACATCCGTTCCCATACGGGTCTGCCAGGTCCTCTAGCACAAGGTAATGCAGAAATTGATCAATTATTGATTGGTAGTGTGCTACAAGCCTCTGAATTTCATAAAAAACATCATGTTAATAGCAAAGGTTTGAAGAAAGAGTTTTCAATTACATGGCAACAAGCTAAGGAGATTGTAAAGAAATGCCCTACTTGCTCTTTCTATAACCAAACGCCACTGCCTGCAGGGGCTAATCCAAAGGGCACCCAAAGGAATGAAATCTGGCAGATGGATGTGTTCCACTTTGCAGAATTTGGCAAATTAAAATATGTACACCACACCATAGACACGTATTCAGGTTTTCAATGGGCTACTGCCCTGAGCTCAGAAAAGGCTGATTCAGTAATCACACATTTATTGGAAGTTATGGCCATCATGGGTATACCTGCGCAAATAAAGACAGATAATGGTCCAGCATATGTATCTAAGAAAATGAAATGCTTTTTTGAATATTATAATATAAAACACATTACAGGTATACCAAATAATCCTACAGGTCAGGCAGTTATAGAAAGATCAAATCGTACTATAAAGGATATGCTGAACAAACAGAAAGGGACCGAAAATACCCCCAGAAATAGATTACATAATGCTTTATTAACCTTGAATTTTCTTAACGCTAATGAGAAAGGAACGACAGCAGCAGAAAGACATTGGATAATGGAAAAGTCTGCTGAACTAAATCAACCGATTTATTTCAAAGATGTGCTGACCTCTCAGTGGAAGCCAGGAGATGTGCTACGTTGGGGAAGGGGTTTTGCTCTTGTTTCCACAGGAGAAGAAAAATTGTGGATACCATCAAAATTAATAAAGTTTCGATTTGAAGAGGAGAAACCTCTTGGAAAGGAGAAATGACAACTCATCCACAACGATGATATTCATACAGGTGGTAAGAAAAACATATAGAATGGGGGCAGGGTTCTGTTCTTATTTCCACAGGAAAACACTCATCTTTGAGAAATTCAAGGGACCCTGGATGTTTGGATACTGACAGATGGAAAAATACCTGCCCAATAGGAAATATCAAGACAACTGAATGGGTCGTGTAAGTAATATTAAACCATATTTCTAAATTTATAAAGCTGGTTTTGAAGTTGGACTCTGGCTCAGTCCCTCTCCAATTCCAAGCCTGTTAGTAAGAGAAAAACCCAGAGTTTCTGGAGTTTCTGTCTCATGTCAAGAGCCATGATATGGGACAGAAAGAAATATGAGTTTAGAAAACATCTTTGCTTCTCTTCATATCTATCATACTTTTCATTGAATATATCTATCATGTCTTTCATTGAATATATATATATATGTCTATATGATTAATGTTTAAGTTTTTCATAATGAACAATGAGTTTTTCCTGAAGTGACATTTGAAGTTTCCAGGAAGAAGATGGGGCCCCATAACAACAACTCCACCTGGTTGATATGACGTCATGATACTGATAGCGCTACTACAAGACCTGCTTTTGATACCAGCTGCACAAGACAGTTCCAACTTGGTTAGCTGAAATGGTGCACATCTTATACAACATTTTGGCCAGACCTGCACGAAAATACTCAGAGACTATTTGCAATTTTAAAAGACATTATCTTGAAATTTAACCATCATTTTACTTTCACAGGATCCCCCAGAAAGAACGTCGCCCCTATGACAGCAGGAAGTAATTCTAGAGAACGACGTCCCTCTCCCAGTAAAGTTTGCCCTTGGGTTTAGGGACATCATTTAGGGGTTAATTATAATTAGTATATGATTGAGGGTTGGGAGAGGAATTTTATAAGCTCAAGGATCATTTTGAAAAAAAAAAAAAAAAGAGGGAATGATGGGATAATAGATTTATAATTGTGAGTTACTGCTTTTAGACAAATATATTGGTATCAATTCTTGTATAATGAAACAAAGTTAAATTATATGGACTATTGTACGCATGCATGTTTCTACCTCTGTTTAAAACATTTTTATGTATTGACATATATTGTATTGATATATATATTGTATATATTTACCATATTGCAGTGTACATTTCTACCTCTGATTAAGATACTTATATAATATTTGTGTATTGATATATATTTACCTACTGCAATGTATATTTGTACATTGTTTATATTTGGAGGTCATTGTCCTCATTTGTTTCACAGTCGTTTATTGTCTTAGTCTTTAAGTTAGATAGATATTGAGAATTATATAGACTAATTGTCATCTAAGTTTGTCATTTATAATTAGACTAATCAGGTTCTTTAGATATATAGAGATTATACTCAGTATAGATAGATAATCTTCAACCTCTTCAAAGAGCTGTAGAATATGGCCTTTAATCTAACTCAGAGTTTCGTGATAGTGAGACACAATTGCTCCTGGCAACACCGCTCTATTCCCGAGAGAATGTTGAGCACCAAAAACACTCCACCTGGAGCCTTTCTATTTTGGCAGAACTGGCCTTTGGGCAAAGAAATGCCCATACCTCAACCACTGACACAGATACAGAGCGTGCATCAATGGATAAAACAGGACTGTCATATCCTGCCAAGACAGGGTAAGATAGTTTTGAAAAGTTCCTTGCCTTTAATAATGGTATGTCAGTTATGTTAGGCCTTAGCCAAAATTGGTTGACTCAACGTTGCAAACGAGACTTTGGGTGATTGCCCAGGTAGTCAGTTGTCTCTGTCAATTGTTGCACATTTTGGATATATCTCGTTTGTTGAGTAGTGTTTATTCCCTTCTCAGATCTTTGACTGAGTTGAAGATTATATAATTGTAGTTACTCTTTACATTATTTGGATTCCTTGAGATAGAATGTTTAGCAAAGCTTTTGTTCTCAATATTGTTTGTTATATTTATTATTTGTTGTTATTGTATGTAGTTGTATTTGGTTTAGTTCTGTCTTATTTAGACAAAAAGGGGAGATGTAGGGATAAGAACACGCCTTAGGGGGCGTGTTCGCCTCGGGCTAATGTCTGCCTATAAATTTGGCGAGCAAGCTCCGAGCGCTTGCTTCTGCTTTCCTGGTCTCCGCGGGAACGGTGGTTCTGTAAGTCTATTTCTACATTAAAGCTATATATATATATATATATTTACACTCTGTCTGCATTCGTTTACGCCATTACATATTGGTAGCCTGTGAAAGTGCTTCTATCTCTATGAGGTTAAAACATATATACTTTAAATTATGTATTTCTTTTATATGTACACATCATCAAGTGGGCAGGACACTCACTACTAGGTGAGGAGTTATTGGTATTTGGTAGCAGCTTGGAGAGAGTCAGTTTTATTTAAAGATGTGATCCCTGTGAGGTTGAACACATGCTAGACTAATGCCCATTCCCATGAGTAGTTGAGCAACAAAATCTGTACTCCATGCAGGGTGGGTGAAGTGAATGAATATAAAAGGGATAAATTTTATTTGTAAAGTTTGATTCTTCATATTCACCTTTTCATTCTTCCTTCTTTCCTGGTATAACAGGAAAATAAAGCCCTTTCTCTTTGTGGTAATTCTTCTCAATAAGGCTCACTACAATTTGCTCACTAACTGAATTTTGAGGTCTACTCGCATCAATCAGGGTCTAAGCAGGGAAGCAGAACATGTAGCAGGTAATTCAATACAAGAAATTTATTATGGTGTCCAGAGAGATGTTGAAAGTGCTGACCACCTACAGAAGTCAGACACAGACAGCTTCAAAAGTGTGTGAATTGCATACCTGTGTATAGCTACCTACTTGGAAGAATGCTCTCCAAATAAATCTTGAAATTCTTCACAATATTTCTTTTGATTTTTCAGTTTATAATTGAAGGCCGTTAAGATGATAGGATATGCCCAAGACATAAGCAGAAGATATGCAATATATGTTTACTGCATTCTGCTTATTCCATTTGCTTTATAAGAGTAGAATTCCAGTGAATTTAAAGATGGGAAGTTTCTCATGATGTCATGTAAGAAACACTGAGATGACTCATTTTCTGTTCTAATTAGAAGCTGCTGTGAACCTCAGAAAGAAGCATCTTGGGAAGAAACATTAATAACCAAGAGCCCTATCTTTCCATGCATGCTACTGTTATGTCTGTATACTGTACACTATTCATGAAGAAAATGCATGCACAGAAGGAGAGAAAATGATACGGCAGCCTGTATATCCTTTTACATTTGTCCTTTCTTTCATATGAGAAAATCAGAAAACCCAGTGTGGATATAGCATACCCATATCAAGGAGTACAATAAACATCTACTTCATTTAGTGTTTCAATTATTCTAAAAAGAATAAAGTACATGAAAATACATGATATAAGCAGTGAATTCCCCAAAGTAATAAAATACTGTTGTATTTTTATTTAAAATTTTAATTGTATGATATAAATACATATAAAAATTATTACAAATTCCAAGTTTTGACTTTCTTACTTGAAAACAATACTAGAAATCATTTTTAATAACAAGAAGAGGGAGGGAGAGAGACAGAGACAGAGAAGCTCTAAATGCCTTTATTCTTGTTTTGTGAACAAGAGACACTGGATTTTCATTTTGTACTGGGTCAGAAAATTGTGAGGTAAGAAGGCCAAAATGTAGCATCTTCATGAAGGGTGAAAGCACATGGGGTGAACATGGTTACAGCACTGGCCAAGGTCAGTAGTCATGCTATGCAGTCTGAAAGGAGAGGCCACCTGTTGGGAACTAAGCCAAGGTACTGGGAGGTAAGGTTGGAGAAGGACTATCTGGAGCTTTAGTGCTATAGTTTGAAGATATTTATCAGAATTCATGCATTGGAAACACAGTATCCAATGTAACTGTAACTGTGATCAGCATTTAGGTAGTGGCAGGCAGGCCCTTCTCTCATAAACAAATTAATGAAATAAAGGGGGAAGAACTTCTACCTTCTTTCATGTGAGAATACAACATCCCTTTCCTCTGGAGAGCATCGGGTTCATAGTGTCTCTTGGAAGCTAAGAACTGTCTTCATGAGAAGTTGAGAATTTATCTTGAATGTTTCAGTGTTAGGACTGAAAAATAGTTATCAGCTATTTATATATGATTCATTCTGTGGTGTTCTTTTTTAATTTTTATTTTAATTTTGGTTTTTTGAGACAGGGTTTCTCTGTAGCTTTGAAACCTTTCCTTGAACTAGCTCTTGTAGACCAGGAACTCAGAGATATGCCTGCCTCTGCCTCCCAAGAGCTGGGATTAAAGGCATGCACCACCACTGCCCAGCTTGTGGTGCTCTTTTATAGTGGCATAAATGGTCTTAGATCTCCCCTCTTGGAATCTGAGTTAGGGTCAGGAACTCATTCTGTACCAAAGAATGCAGAGGAAGTCCTGGATGTTCCTCCTGTTTTCTGAATGGGACTAGATTTAATGTGCTATGTACTTTGAGTCATGTACTGAAAACGTAGATACCATGGAGGGAGAGTAAAGAAAGGGAGATAAATTTCCATTTCCCTTAGTCTATTGTAAATTTCTATGTCTTCATTCATATACCACCAAGGAGGGATTAAAACCATCTTGTTTACTAATTAGTGACCAAGAAATAATTACTTCTAAACTCATGCCAATACAGGAAATCACACTGCAGCCATTTCCCTTCTTGTGCCCTAACATAGGGGACTTAGTAACAGACAAATGACTTCAGGTGGACAGAAGAGGCAGACTCCACTACCATGCCAGAAAGAGTGCATAGGCAACTACAGACCAATAAAAGAAACAGGAAATAACTTGGAGGGAGTATTTTAACCTAAGAAAATCCCACACTCCCTTAAAATCGGCAGAGTCCCATCTCTAAGACATACCCTTGCCTATACAGAGTCTGTGATGCTTAACAATAAATTTCACTCTCATTTTGACTTCAACTTCTCCATATCTTTTATGTCTTTAATAAAGGAAGGGAAACGATCTGACCCTTAGACTGTAATCGTGCCTTGTGAGAAGAATACAAGAGACAAGTGAGGAAATTGGAAAGCACATGACCTCATTCCCCATAATTCTTTGCTCTGCAACCGACAACCTTCCAGGCTTTTTCTCCCTTTCCCTCCTCAGACCTTTGTGCCTATGTTACACTGTCCAAACCTCCTCCATCCTTTAGGGTTTTAACCTACCATTCCCTGTAGGCTCCCCTTAATCCTTGTGAATGGACTTTTTTTTTTATTTCTTTATTATCTGTGGCTGGAGGAAGCATTTTGAAGTAGCATCCTTTGCTATTAAAGAGACCAGGCTCAAAATTTCCTGCCTATTAATGTAGAATTTGGGAATATTTTCTTAGCCTTACAGAACCACATTGTCCTTTTCTTAAATAAAAGTGACAGATTTTGCAACTTGAGATTATTGGCGAGAGGAGAAGCTAGCAAACACCAGACGCAAAGCTGGGGACATGTGTGACCATTACTTAGCATACTTATCAAACTCCCATTATTGTCTAAAGATACTATAATGAAATAGAACAAAAAGTCTGTCACTTAAAACAATCTAAGTTTATTCATTCACAATTCTTGGTTGTAGAAGACGTAAAGTCTAGTTTCGCTCTACAATGTGGAGACAAGGTGCTTCCTTGCTATTTACGAGAATTTGATGGTGATGTCAATCATTGGTCTTCCTTAGGTGATAGTTCTGTCCTTACTATCTCTATCTCTGCATTCCCTGTAAGTCCAAGTTATCCCATAGCCATATCCCCATGTTTTCAGGACACTGTCGCATTGGATTAAGGGACTTTTCTGATAGCTTTATCTTATCCTGATTCTATCAGAAAAGGCCTGTAACAAATTATGTCGCATCCACAACTACCAGGATTTAAAACTTCAGCATATCTTCAGGGTGACATGCTTCAACCCACAGCAAGTTCATCTTAATTTCACAGAGTGTCTTCTAACCTATTGTGTATTTCCTGGCTGCGTGGTCATTACTTAGCTTACCAATTTGTTGACACCAGACTGCATTTTTTTTCCATCCAGAAAAGAAAAGACTGATTCAAACAAAACTGCAGGAACAGCAACTTCTTAAAGATTTTAGAAAGACCAAGGGAGCTAGAGACTGTCAAACCCTATAAGCCAAACAGCTTGGAGAAAGAGATTTAAAGCTCATAAATATCAGAGAGGCCCTGGAACATGAGGGTCAGAAGGAACAATTCTAAACACAGTGAAACATAAATAAAGTTAGATGCAGTTCGTTGGCTTTACTCCCAGGGCAAAATTATCATCCCCTTTCCAAAAGCAGCATTTAGCACTCCATTATTTTAGAATGGCTATTGTCTTTGTGGATACATTATTTTTTTATAGCTTATGACAGGAGTTGACATGACATTGCATTATTCTGTATTTTCTTTTGGGTGCACGCAGGTAGGCCCTTGGGAGTTCCTCCAACCCAGGCTTTAATCCAAACAAATTCACTTACTTGCATGCACCTAAAGTGACCATCTACCTACCCCGTTCCCCAACCCTTGTGGTAATACCCAGATTTTATTTATCTTTTTCACTGGAGTATACATTGCCATACTAGGCATTGAAAAGAAAGAAAGAATAATCCATTATATAATTTTTAGAACTAGAGTTTTAGTGATTTCTAAGAACTGCAATGCCATAATAGTTTTAGTTGAAATCCACTTATTGACCATTTGCTTTTTTGCCATTGTTTTCCTTGTCTAATTCTTAGAACAACCAACTCTGCACCCAAATTTTTTTGTGTTTTGAAGCATATCTCTAACTTCCTATTACAAGTTCTAATAATTTTAGTGAAACAATCTAAGTATATTTATTATCTGTCGAGCAGCCATGAAGAAGCTTGAAGACACAAATGCCCGTATTTTAACAGCTCTGACCCATGTCAAGGTCATTGATAAAAAGTGAAAGAGGCACTACACTTCAAAGTTTTCAGACCATGTGCACAGCTGGGACTGGCCTGTGTCTCTAGATAAAATCTAATAAAATCCTCTTATATAACAAGTGAGAACTTGACTTTTGCTGGATACCTGAGACACTGGAGGCAGAAAAGCTGCAGCATGTTCATTGTGGTCCTCTGATCACTGGGTCTCAATCAGTCAGGACAATTTAAGGCCACTTTGTACTCCTCCTCCTTTTCACAATTCAATCTTTCAGAGCCAATTGAGAAACAGAAGGAGGTCACTCCCTGACCCAAATCCACCCTCGCCAGGTTCCAATCAAAAATTCCCCTTGCTTTTCTCTTCTTCTGTGTAAACAGAATTCCATTCTTCAGTAGTGTCTGTCTTTGGCAATTGAAATGAGTGATGGCTTGTTGCATGTTATTATCCCGATTTGGAGAGACTGTACTGCCCTTCTGACCAGAGAAATAAGATCAAGGATTCAGCTGCAAACAATCTCACTAGGTGAAAATGCAGAGGTCAAAACACAATTTGGAAAAGTTCTAATCCTTTGTCCGTTGTTGCAAATGGTGAAAACTTTCTCACTAGAGACTGGAACCAATTCTTATCCATTGAGAAAAAGCAAGGAAGATTGAGGGCATGCTGCAAAAGAAATTAATTTATGCTGTCCTGAATGATAATTTCTTGCTACTAAGAGTGCGCTGAGTGGATAAGCAGCCACAGTAACTAACACATGATTGATAGTTAGCAGTGTAGGTTCCAGCCATATGCAGGCCTTCTGACCCATCACTAAGAAGATCATTGTCTCATTCTGACTTGTGTTAAAACAAGAATTACTGGTCTTGTGTAGTAAATGTACATATGCATTCATTTAACTGCCAGAAAGTATGCCTGTAAAGAACTAATTTTGCTTATCAAACAAAATAAAATAGAAATAAATTGTCAAAGCCTTATTATCATTAGAAGAAGCTTTGTGTTCCTCTGGTATGCATTTGAACTTTGTGTAAGATAAACACACCAAAATCAATTCTAACATGCAAAATGTATTTTTTTGATCTCCTTATATGCTTAATTGTATAATTTTAGGTATCTTAAGTTATTTTAAAGTAATTCAAAGACATGCTAAAATTTTCACATATTATGAAAATATGTAAATTTGAAAATAAAATTTTATTCTAGAAACATGTCATCCCTAGAGGCAAGTCCCACTAACAGATTACATATATGAAGCATATCACTTCCAGAAATGGTTTTGCATGCATATTATTAAAATATACTTCTAATATGCTATTCTGTACTTTGCTTTTGCATACATTTTAAATTTCACATGATGGTGAATGGAGAGAGGTCTTTGTCACTATTTTAAATGTTCGCATAATACTTTTCTCATTTTTTTTGCATAAAATTGGTTGTCACTGAATGTCATTCCGGGTCTGTCCACTTCTTCTCTTGCCTTACGTGCTAATGTGGGACATGTATTTGAGATTTTGTCTCCCCATTATAGGGTAAATCCACTTAAAATATTTGTATGTATATTATAATTAATGCTTTTCGGATTTTCTACTAAATTACGCACTGATAGACTTTGTCTAAACTTAATTTATTTATAGTGTGATTTGAACCATGCTTTATTATTTTGACTGCTTTCAACAAACAGAGCCTACATAAGAACTAGAAAATGAGCCACCATGTGGTTGCTGGGAATTGAACTCCAGACCTCTAGAAGAGCAGTCGGTGCTCTTAACCTGTGCCACCTGCCTTTAATCTTAGCACTTGGGAGACAGAGAAAGACAGATCTCTGTGAGTTTGAGGCCAGTCTGGTCTACAGAGTGAGTTCCAGGACAGTCAAGGCTGCACAGAGAAACCCTGTCTAGAAAAATAACAACAACAAAAGAATTAGAAAATGAATACTCTTTTTCTGTTCTCTAAATCCTTATCCTCCTATTGGGTTGTCTGATTCAGCCTTCATATGAAGATTCATACCTAGTTTTTTACAAATTTAATTAGCATTTTTTCATTTATTTTACAGTTTTCCCTCCCTCCATTCCTCCTGTTCCCTCTCCCTGCCTGCCATCTAACCCCCAATCCAGACTTCTGGAAGAGCAGTCAGTGCTCTTAACCTCTGCCACCTGCCTTTAACCTTAGCACTCCTCCATCTCCATTCAGAAAGGGGTCTTCAACAAAGCATGGCACATCAAGTTGAGATAAGAGCAAGCTTCTCCCCTTCCATCAAAACTGGGCGTAGTAATTCAGAATGGGGGGTGTTTTATTGTAATTTGCTATGCCCTGTTAGGTTGAGATCCCTGGGAGGCCTGCTCTTTTCTACAGGGAAACGGAGGAGGAGTGAATCTAGGGAAGATGAAGAATGAGGAACGGGAGGAATGCGGATGGGGTAAACTGTGGTCAGGGTATAATGTATGGGAGAAGAATAAATATCAAAAAAAGAAATAAAATGAACAATATACCTACAAAACTCTCTCAGTATTTCTTTTCCCATTTCTATTCTTTCAGGTCAGAGTTAACCAGTATTCCAACTTACGAGCATATACTTTTATTGAAAGAGCTTTAACATATATTGATATGTTGTTTAAAAGGCATTGTTTTGCACATGGTCCATCTAAATGAGAAAATGTGTCATCTGATAGATTTAGGACTTAGTGTGTTCTTTCGCAGCTATCCTTCTAATAGCCTTCATGTCGAAATGACAGTCTGTAATTATTTTATTTACAGTGCTCCATAGAATTACATGTATGAATAACTTTGACTTTGTTTGTGGAATGGATATTACATTAGCTTAGTTTGCAGCATTTTCTTTTTGTAAACAGTACTGTTGTAATGTGTGCTAAATGTGTGACTAGTGCAGGCATAATTATTTCTCTATTTACTAACTGATGGCATTTCTGGATCACAGTGGAAGGACGCTGTCGACTTTAGTGCTTAACTTCAAAGTGAAAAATAATTTGAATCCAACAGCAGACTATTTCTGCCAGTTCTTGGAATTCTGCCTTTGGAAAAGAGAATCTGTGTTGTAAAATAATGCTCTGTGTGTTACATTTCCATTTCCCATACAGTAATGGACAATTAGCAACATTTCCTTATTAGTACCATTTTTATCTATTTTATAAAGCACCTATTCAAATATTTTACATCTTCTTGTCCTAGTTGGCTTTTCTCTTGCCATTTTCAAAACGCTAATCAAAGTCACCTTGGAAAAGAAAGGGTTTAATTGACTTACAGGTTAGAGCCCATTATTCAGAGAAGCCAAGGCAGGAGCTCAGGGTAAGAAAACGGAGGCATGAACTGAAGCTGACACCATGGAGGGAGGCTGTTTGCTGGCTAGCTTCCTCTGTTGCTCAGCTACCCTTTTATAGTCTGGTGTCCACCTGTCCATGGATGGCACTGCACACAGTAGGCAGATCCTACCCACATTAATTAGCAATTAGAAAATGCCTCACAGACATGACCACCGGTCAATCAGACAATTCCTTAATTGTTTTTCCCTCTTCCCAGTGACTACAGTTTGTGTTAAGTTGACAATAAACTAAGTGGAGATTTTAAATTTTTACATGGTGAGAAGTTATTAATATCTCCTGGGTAGCAATCCTTTATTTTTATTTGACATGTACAATAGTTTTACATCAATTTGTTGTTTCTCTTTTGGCTCATCAGGAGATCTTTATGGTGAAAAAGTGATTTGAAATTAATGTAATTAAGTGGCCTTTCTTTGTTACTTATCCATTTTTTGTCTTAAGAGACTTTCCTCTACTCCACAATAAGATAGATACACTGATATTTTTATCCAAAAGATTTAAAAATTTTTCTTTAAATTTTAGTGGCTACAATTAACACAGAATAAAACTTTGTCCATGGATTAAGGTAGGATCAAATTTTACTTGGTTCTTATATTGATAAATTTCTATCAACACCGAATACTGCCTTTCTGCTGATCGCCAATGTTACCTCTGACATCAGGCTGCCCTGATCTACTGTTCTGCCAATGAAATACTCTCTTTATAACTTTAGTTTCTTAACATCTTTATTTCCTTTCTCTTGTCTGTCTTCTGTCTGTTCTTTCCTTCCTTCTTTTGAGACAAGAGTATTTCACTGTATATCCCTGGCTAAACTAGAACTCGCTGTGTAGACCAGAGTGACCTCAAATTTACAGAGATCAGTCAGCCTCTGCCTCCTGAGTGCATGAGAACCTACACACCTGGGCCAATATCTTCATTTTCTGGGATGACATGTAACTTTACTTATTCTTTCCTGATAATAATTGGTGGTTGTTAACCTAGTTGCTCATCACAGCTTTTTATCATTAAATTTACACATACATGGACACACACACACACACACACACACACACACTCCTAACTTGATTTAAATTAAACTAAAATTTATTAAATTTGATCTTATCAGAGATACACCTAACTATAGGTCAAATTTGGATTGTCTTCTTTTTTGCAAGATTTGTAAATAAATTTTTACTGGAATACATCCTCACAGATTTATTTGTCTGCTTTCAAATGGATGGTCCCAAACTGCAAGGCAGAGTCATGCATGTGCAATTGCAATTTTATGGCCTGCAAAGTCTGAAATATTTGCTACCTGACCTATAAAAGTATTAATATGGATAATTTGGTGAGTAATTCTATTTTTATGATATTGATGTTTTATATCCAGAAATAATGTAAGACTAATATATTACTTCTACTTGAATTTTTAAAAGAAAATCTTATAGGCTTCCTCTATAAAAACTTTACATATATATATATATATATATATATATATATACATATATATATACACACACACACACACACACACACACACATGTGTTTATGTGTGTATTTAGATTTATTCCTAGATACTTTGTTTTCTGGTATTTATCAATCAAAATTTAGTTACTACAGCTCCTCAATTTCAATGATACTGAATAAAAAAGCAATTCTTTGTAGGGAGAGCTATATGAAGATTGCTAGGGAATTTACTAATATAACTTACTCAATCTAATAAATCTCTGTTAATTGTCTAGTTTTTTAAGTTTACCGTCACATTAATTGTTGATGATATTTATCTTAATAAAATTGAGTGCTTGCCTTTATGAGCAAAACCAAGTTCTGCATATAATAATTGTGAATTAGAATAAGAGTCTGCTCAATATTCTGTGTGAATCTATACTTCAAGAAGTTGCACAGTGTCCAACAGGTGCATATAACTTATTGATTAAGGATAGTTATTCTAAAGGAAAATGAAATTACTTTATCATTTTAAAATTAATTTTAAATTGACCTCTAATTACTTTGATAAATACCTATTAAAAATTTTAATCTAACCTAACTAATCAATGTAAGTGTTGGTATTTCTTTGATCTGAAGATTTCTTCAGTAAAACAATGAATCATTAAAAAGGTCATAAAGTGAGAATTTCTGGGAAGTTCTTGTTGAATCTTCTCTCAGCCTTCAATTTTCAACTGATTTTAGTTTTGATATCTTTCAAATGTATTAGCTATATAATGATCTAGTTTTGTACATATTTTGAAGATTAGTTCTTTATTTTAATACAGAAATAATATAGTATCACTTTGAGACTTTCATAATGAGTTGAATTTTGATCATGTCCCCTCCCCCTTTCCCTACTGTTCTCAGATCCATACTCCTTTCTGACCCACTGAACTTTGTGACATCATTTTTTTTACACCAATCAACATCAATTTGTGTTGCAATATATTCATGGGCAAGTAACTTTCCAATGGAGTATGGTCATCCTTCCAGTGGAAACACTCCTAAAATTGACTCTTTCTCTCCCAGCAGCTATCAGTTGCAAATAGTGCCACAGCTAGACCTGGGCCTTCACACCCTTCCCTTTCCATGCTGGGATTTAGTCTAGCTTGAATTTTCATGAGGTTTGTGCTTGCTGAAATAGCCACAATAAGTTTGCCATCTGTGCATCTGGACTGTTGTGTCCAAAGGACGGTTTTCCTTTTGTTCGTTCCCTTTCTCTGGCTCTTTCACTCTTTTACCCCCAATTTTGCAATGATTCCTGTTTCTTGGGAAGAGGTATAATATAAATGTTCTGTTTCAGGCTGAGCATCCTGTAGTCTTTGATTACCTGTAACTTAGCTAATTAGGGGTCCCTCTGTTTATCACCATCAAGAATACATTAGTAGAGTGATATATCAATTTAAAAAGTAATTATGATCTATGGTAGATAGTTCTACCTATGCATCTTACTATCTATTTTTTCTGGTTCTCAAACATACTGACCTATTTCTGTCAGTGTGGCTGAGATTCTTTACTAAGAATAAATCTTTGGACTTTTATAAATGACAGTTGTTTGGATAACATAAAGACGTGCATTTATCTATAAGCCATGATTTTCTTCCAAACTGGATAAGAGGTAATGATCATTTGGACACTTTTTAAATAAATGAAAAATCTGGTCAGCTCTTCAAGGAATTCCAAGGGAAAGGAATGACAATTGTGATCACATGGTTATACTCTGCATCTATAAGTTAGCAGTGGGGACTTTGAAGACCTCTTGTCAAGTAGTTGTTATTACCCAATTAAATCCCATATTGATCTTTTCTTAGCTGAGTCTCCTAACACTGTGACAACATCAATATTCTCTTCTTGTAATAGTTTACAGACTCATGCTCTTCTCTTATGTATTTATTTATTATTCATTTTGCTGATAAGGATATTTATTTTTTTAAAGATTTTTTAAAAGAATTCTATGGCTAATTTCAAAAACACAAGTGACAGCTTATGCTGGAGAGGATGAGAAGCAAGGGAAATACTCCTCCATTACCGGTCGGAGTGCAAACTTGTACAGATACTTTAGAAGTCAGTGTGGTGGTTTCTCAGAAAACTGGGAATCCACGTACCAGAAGACCCAGCTATACTGCTCTTGGGCATATACTCAAAGATGTTCAGTCATACCACAAAGACAGTTGCTCAACTAGGTTCATAGCAGCTTTATTTACAATAGTCAGAACCTGGAAACAAATTAACTGTCCCTCATCTGTGAAATAGACTAAAACAATCATAGTACATATACAATGGAGTATTTCTCAGCTGTTAACAACAAGGACACCAGAAAACTTGAAGGCAAATAGATGAAAATAGAAAAAAATCATCCCGAGTGAGATAACCCAGACTGAGGAGAAAAAACATGTTATATACTCACTCTTAAGTAGATATTAGCTGTAAAATAAATGATAACTATGCTACACTCCATAGATGCAAAGAGAGTAGCTAACAAGGAGAGTCTATGAGTGGACATCCAGATCAACCCCAGAAAGAGAAAACCCCAGAAGAGATTTTATGAGGGGACTGAGGGCAGTTCAGGATGGAAATATGAACCACCAGGTTTGGGGGGCTAGTAGAGAGGGAGAGTCCTAAAAGAGATTATTGGAAAGGGGGTACATTTTGGGATCAGGTAAAAACCTGGTGCAAATGGATCTTCCAGGAATCTACAAGGGACATTCCAGCTTAGCAATAGAAATACATAGCCTGATTTGGTCATCTCCTGTGACTCCACTGGTGCCTACCTAGTCTAACTTGTCATCATCAAGGATTGTCCAACAACTGATGGAAACAGGTGCATACTCACAGCCAAACATTAGACAGAGTTAGGGGAATCCTGCAGAAGAGGAAGAGAAAGGATTGTAGGAGTCAGAGTGGTCAGGAATACTACAAGTAAACTCATATAATCAACTAACTTGGGATCAGAGGAATGGGAGGAGAGGAGAGAGGCAGAACTACAACCAGGATGTAAATTAAATAAATAAATTTACTGAAAGAAAAATTTTAGAAAGAATCCACAAAATAATAAAAAATAATGAACCTGGCTCAAGCTAAACACCTAAACTCACCCATATCTGACTGACAGGTCGTTGAGTCAACTAAGAGCTGATATTATCTTAAGAGATTTGTTTCTCAAGAACTTGTTTCTGGTGAATAGTTGTTTACTTTATTTTATTATTTTATTTAATTATTTTTTAAACAGGGTCTTACTATGTAATTCTGGCTGTTCTGAGGATCACTATGTAGACAAAGCTGGCCTTGAATTCTCCGAGATCTGCTTGCCTCTGTTTCCCAAATGCTAGGATTAAAGATATGTATCACCATACCTAACAAAGAGTTATTTTTAAAAAATGGCCTAGAACTGTATAACAGCTATACCAAACCACAGCAGCACAGAGAAAAATCAGACACTTTATTTGTTCCATTCTCATTAAGTCCTGCTGTTCTCACAGGGAAGATTTACTTCATATTATAACTGTGTTTCTGAGCATCCTAAACATAACCAAATATTCAAATTAAGAAACTACTTTCCCAGAAGAAATTGGATCTCATAGAGGTTATATGTCTTCTACAATATCTCTACCAGCTGCCAAGTTTCCTTTAAAGAGTATCTGACCTGTATTCTTGTACCAGAAGGATAGGTCACCCTGTGTATGTGCCTGTTTGGCTCAGTTCTTCTGATGACTCAAGGGAATGATCAAGGAATTAACTTGTTGGCTAATCGGGGTCTGCTTTCTCTAATGAATTGAATTTGGTAGAATGAAATGCTCTTGGGAAAAAAACCAGTGCTCCACTGCTAATGGGTGTGCAATAATGAAGTGATGTTAGTGCTAATTTTGAAGGATCCATGGTCATGGTTCCAAATGATCTGTTAGTTGAAGTAGGCAAGGAAAAAAAAAGCATAGAAGGAATGATCTCCAGTATCATTTTTTATGACACATGTAAATGTTTTATGGGTTGATTAGCTAACTCATTTACTTATTTATTCATGCTGATGTCTCCTTAATATGTGAACTTACAGCTACTGCTCCAGTACCAAATTTGCCTGCCTGCCCACGGCCATGGTTGTCATGGACTCTAACCCTTTGGAACAATGATCCCATAATTAAATGTTTCCTTTTACAATTTGCTTGGTCATGGTACCTTATCACAGAAATTGAAAAGTAAATAAGACATGAACAATCCCTTCACTTAAGCAAATATCCTTAGTGTTCTAAAAACCCTTACATTGTAGTATAAGTAATGCTTAGTTTCCATAACTTTGAGTATTACTTAATACATTTGCATATAGCTTCCCTTTGGAAAACTGAAATGTTTGAATGAATGAAGCTCGGCTAGTTCTCCTCAGGAAGCAAAGCTATCAGCATTACTGTATACTGCTGTCTATATTTCTTGGTATGTTTGCCAAGACGGATACGTGGGAAATAGCATCAATTCTTCCTGAGTGACTACAGGAAACACAGCCAGATAAAAATTCATTGAAGCTAAACAACTAATTTTACCTCGTATACTTACACTTCCTTTGTTTACTTCCGAGTTATAATAGACTGTCTCCCTCCCCAGCTAAATGCTTTGACAAGCACTCTATCTAAATATTTAGATCAGCACACACAGCTGGATGGAAGGCATCTTTTCACAGCACTCCACTCCGTTAATTTATTCCCCACAATGACACAACAGAAAAAAAATGCATTACAAATAAGAGTTATAAATTACATGAGTGAGACTGCCTTCTCTTACAGAGAATGAGAGGAGTGAGAAACGTTCCCTAAATTGCTGCCATTTCGTCTCAATGTGTTTTTCCCTCATTGTTGTATAATAATTAAATCGTGTAGATACTTATGATTATAAACTTAAATATTTGACATAGGCATATATTGTAAAATATTTTTATGTGCTCTTGAATTAACAAAGTTATCACCTCACACACTTAACTTCTTTGTGTTACACTTAATTAAGATGTGTCACTGGGATGGGTTTAATCAAGAGCTGGATGGCCAATAGTTAGACAGCAGAGAATTAGGTGGGATTTCCAGAGAGGGAACTCTGAGAAGATTCGAGCAAGGATTTCAACAACAGACTTGGAACAAGTCAGACATGCTGTACTCAGGAAAGGTAAATGTCATATGGCAGAATATAGATTAATAGAAGCAGGTTAATTTGAATTATAAGAGTTAGTTGGGGGCAAGCCCAAGCTAAAGGCCAAGTTTTCATAATTAGTAATAATTAATAAGAACTCAGGGAGAGAAATTGGGTTCAACCTGAAGATCCAAAAAGCAAGACAGCCAGCCTTACTCGACCTCAGTCTGAAAATCGCAATCCTGCTTCCAGAAATCTCAAAGGAAGACTGTGTCTGAGAGCTGTCTCGCCCCACCCTGTATTCCTCTCTAGAGCTGGAATCAAAGGTGTGCACCACTGGGATTAAAGGCATGCACTGCCCGATTTCTATGGCAACTAGGGTGGCTACTGGGATTAAAGGTGTGTGTTACAATGATTTAGCCTGTAAAGCTGGCCAGGGGGGGACTGTTTCACTCTCAGATCTTCAGGCAGTCTTTATTTACTAAAATACAATTGAAATACCACTACATATCTATGTCATCACTTGTGGGCTGGCTATCCAAAGACAGTCCAGCCAGAAGGCTTGATACATTTGATGCCCAAATTCAACACGTCAATCCACATAGGTCCTGAAAAAGCTGGGGGGAAAAGAACATTTTGATTCTAGCAACCGTGGTATCTTAGGTAGGATCATATAGACACGTGGCTCCTTTAACAGGTCCTGATGTGCATCTGAGGACTTGAACAGCCAGCACTCGGTACAAATGCCTGCCACGGCAGGGTAAATGAGGTTCAGGGCCAGTACCCATCATCTTGAGGTTAGGTTCTCAGGGAACCAAGGGAGGTGGAGCCAGCCACCAGCATGCCTTGTGCTAATAGGAGTAGTGGGGCAGCTGGTATAACACTAAGATTTGACTCAATTGCTCAGAGAATGCTACAATCCTTAGTAAAGCCAGGTCCAGACCCAGACAACCTCTAAAAGAATACATTATTCTTTAAAAAGGTGCTTAGGATCTGAAAAAAACAGAAAAAAAAATAGCTATAGACAGTCATGAAAAAATAAGTAGTTCAAAAATAATAAAGTTTTAAAAGAGAGATTAAAGAAATGAAAAAGCCATGTGAATATGGGAAATACATAGGGAGTATGAATATTGAATGATACCTTGTTACTTTAAATTTTTTAATGTTAATGAATAAAAAAATAGCTGCTGAGAGCCACTAGATTATGGGATCTGCTAAATTAAACCAACTTGTATATTTTAAGAATGTCTTACCTTCTGATTTTAAGTAAAAAAAAAATATGTTGCATTGGGGAAGAAGTTTTGCTTTTGTTCCCACAGAAAACAAAATAAACTATGGATTTCTTCAAGATTAATAATAATCACATTTAATTGAGAGTAGGGAAGGGCAACTGGGATTGTTACGTAATAAATAAATAAGGAAACAATAAAAAAGAAGAAATGATTTTTGTATTACTTGCTTTTATGTCTTTATGTCTTGTACCAGTGACAATATATAAGAGGAAGGAGGGAAAGATTAATTTTGACTTACTGATTCAGAGAGTGTTAGTCTATCATGGTAACGAGGCTTAGAGATCAATTCATTATGACAGGAGTATGTCAGGAACCTGATCATTTTATCATGGACAAGGAAGCAGAAGCCAAGTCTAAACTATTGGCCTACAGGCCACTCTATAAACTTCAAAGATTAGCTCACATGCATTATTTCCTACCAATAGGCCATAGCTTCAAAACCTCCCTCAAAGCATTGCCATCTAATTAACAAATATTAATGCATTTCAAAGCATATCAATGCATTTGAAATTCCTGTATGGATTTCAATGAATGTGTAAAACCCTGTGATTAGCAGGGGTATTTAAAAATATTAATTCTCCTAATGTACAATTATAAAATTTATTGCAATTTTCTTTTTCAATTCTCAGTATAGAAATGTTTCAGCTGTCTAAGTTTCACAGAAAATATTTTTGTCCTTAGATTACTGTTCCTTTTGTTTATCTACCACAGGGTTGTTGATATATATTGAGGCTTATTTAAAACATATTAAACTTTTATTCAGCCGATATTTTTATATAATTACATTTATACAATGTCTGGACTACTGTGCTTTGATTCCTAAACCATTTCCTGTGTTCCTGTAATGAGAGTTTACCTATTTTTATTGTATATGCCTTAAAAAGTTTTAAATTTTGACTTCCATGTAAGGGTTAAGAGAATGTCAGCACCCCAGTCCAGTGTTACTTTAAACAGTATACTCTCCCCAGTGAAGTGTTTTTGTGTGTGTTTGGGTTTTATTCTGAACTTTCTCATTTCACTTTCAATACTGTCATTAACAGTTTCTTTGAAGGGGTGACTACTATTAAGACACACTCTCAGGCTTCACTTTTTTGGATATGATGATTTTCCTTTTATTTTTTGAGGAAAATTTTTGCATTATATAGTATACTCTGAGGTATCAGGTTTTACTCTTTCTGTCTTTGAATATATTGCTCAATCCTCTCCATGTATGGAAGTTTTCTACTGAGAAATATGCAAATATTCTTCTGCAGATTCACTTTTATAAGGTAAAATGGTTTTCTTTTAACTGCTTTCTTTCTTTTTTTCTGTCCATGACTTTAGGTATTTTTATTATAATGTATCTCAGCTGGGGAAACTCTTTCCCAATTCTGTGGACTGTTGTTTGGTCTATTGACTCTGTCCTTCGCTTTCCAGAAGCTTCTTAGTTTCAGGAGATAACATTCATTAATAGATGCTTCCAGTGTCTGTGCTACTGAGGTTATATTTAGGAAGTGTTCTCCTGTGCCAATGCATTCAAGTGTACTTCCCATTCTCTTTTCAGTGAATTCACTGTGGTTGGTTTTATGTTGAAGTCTTTGACCCATTTGGAGTTGAGTTTTTTGCATGGAGATAGATATGGATCTGTTTTCATTCTTCTACTTGTTGATATCCAGTTATGCCAGCACCATCTGTTGAATTGCTTCCTTTTTTCCATTTTATATTTTTTGCATCTTAGTCAAAAATCAGGTGTTCACAAGTGTGTAGATTGATATCCAGGTCTTCAATTCAGTTCCATTGGTCCTCCAATGGAATTAAGCCAATATCAGGCTGTTTTCGGTACTGTAGCTCTGTAATAGAGTTTGAAGTCAGGGATTGTGATGCCTACAGAAGTTCCTTTATTGTACAGCATTGTTTTGACTATCCTGGGTTTTTTGCTTTTCCATATGAAATTGTGTATTGACCTTTTGAGATCTGTGAAAAATTGTGTTGAGATTTTGATGGGGATTTCATTGAATTTGTAGATTGCTTTTGGTAAGATTGTCATTTTTACTATCTTAATTCTACCTACCCAAGAGCATGGGAGATCTTTCCATTTTCTGTTGTCTTCTTCAATTTCTTTCTTCAAAGATTTAAAGGTCTAGTCATACAGGCCTTCCAATTGTTTGATTAGAGTTACTCCTAGACATTTTATATTACTAAGAACTCAAGAAACTGGTCATCAAAAGAATAAATAATCCAATAAAAAAATAAGGCACCCCCAATGACTAATGATATTGATTATCTTGTTGTGTGCTTGCTTGCCATCTGTTTATCTTCTTCAGTAAGGAAACGTTCATATCTTATCCACTTTAAATTTTCCCCTTATTTTTGACAGAAATAATAATGTTTCTCAGTGAAGATACCTTGGTGTTCAGTATATTGGAGTTTCATTGAGTATCATAGATTTGTGGGCTCATCTCTCTCTTTGTGTTTGAGAATTTTTTCTTAGCATTACTTCTTCAAATAAGCTTTCTTCTACTTTCCTTTTTATGTTTCTTCTAGAATTCCCATGTCATGGATGATGTGATTTCACTTGACGGTGTCTTCTAAGTCATAAAGGCTTTATTAATTCTATTTTATTATTTTTCTCTGTTCCTTTTCCTGGATAATTTCAGCTCAACTCCTTTGCATTCGCTGACTCTCCCGAATGATGATGCCTGCTAGGAAAGCTGTGTATTGAATGTAACTGTTCATCTAATGCATTATTTAGCTCATCATATTCATAATTTCTTTTTTTTCATAAACTTCTGCTTTTCTCCTGTATTGATCCAGCTTTTATTTAGTCATTTCTTTACATTCTTTTGCAATGCACTGAGTTTCTTATAGGCAATTATTTAAAATTGTCAGGCAATCCATAAATTACACTTCTTTGGAGATAGTTACAAGAAAATCATTATATTCCTTTGTTATTTTCATGTTTTCTGTAGTCTTACATGTCTTATTAATTGAGGAACCATTATATCTTTCAGATTCTATAAACTGTTCTCACCAGTGGGGTGAGTTGAAGCAGTAATAGCTCCAGAGAAGACCCAAATCCTTTAAAAGTCATTTGTTTCCTTATAGTTCATGTGTTGGGATCTTGCTTTCCATAATGTTGATACTGAGAAATGCAATCTTCAAATAGCAGAGTTTGATGGAAGATACTTAGGCCTGTTGGAGAGTCATTTCTGAAGGGGCAATGGGATTCCATCACCTCTATCTCTTCTGTTTTGCATTCTGACCAGGAAAGTGAACTTTGTTAGTGCTTCTACCAATAACAGCTGGGATGAGGTGATGAAGCCAAGGTGAAGGAAATCTTGACAGAAACTGCATCAGGATGTTTGGACTTCAAAATAGTGATCGGAAGATACTGGTTTATACAGCTAGCCTGCTTGGCTACTGTACTGTGTTAACTACAACAGCAGGCAGATTAACACAGTACTGTAGTCGTGAGGCAGCTGCAGTAACTGAGCTTGATTAGACAATGGCTACAGAAGTCCTCAACACCCTACACACACCAATTGGAGTCTTTAGTGGTAGGAAGCATTTGGATATTTTTGGTTCTTTTTCTCCATTCAAAGACAAGGGAGATGCTTACAAGGCTGCAAAGGGTGGTAACTGTCTGGTCCACGGAGGCTAAATCTGAATTTTAAAGCATAACTTACATGACATCCCAATGGTTCTCCTCAGAGAGCTGAGCTGGTACTTCTTTTGCCAAAGTTGTGACATGCGCATTAGCGAAACTGAGACTCTAGGTGGCAGAGAGGCCAATTGAGGTACTCCTCACACTCACGGAGGAGCAGTGACCATTCCAAGTGCTAGGCAACAGAACTGCAGTTGTCATAATCTGGCCTACAGAGCACATTGCATGGGAGCTATTTGATCATGGAGAGAAGCAGAAAGATGGTAAAAGAAGCAGACAGGTCTCAGCAGCAGACAGCTCACTTGATCTGCTTGATCAGTTCATAGACAATTACTTGCTCTTCTTTCTTCTCTTCCCACCTCTCCCTCCGTCTCTCTTCCTCTCTCCCTCTCTCTCTTCTTTTCCTCTCTCTCCAACTTTCCATTTTTCTCCTGATATCTCTTCTTTCCCCTACCATGTCCTTTCTCCAGTTCTATTTCTTCTTACTTACAATGTACAGAAATTACAAAAGTAGCGATTAAATTTCATTTCAAGGACAACTTTGTCATAATAAGTTAAATTGATAATGAATTTTTCTTCTGAAAAGAGCAATTCATCAATGCTAAGATTCAAGGTGTGCACCACCACGACTAACCTCTAGGCTTACATTTGAGGGTTGTTTCTATTTAAAATTCTTCTTAGACAATGTACTTTAATAATATTTGCTCTCCTAGATCCTCTACATTTTTTACCCACCCAATTTTATGTATTTTTCCTCTCTCTCTCTCCCAAAGAAATCAATTAAACAAACAAAAAAACCAACAAGACAGAACAAAATGAAATGAAACACCCCCCCCCCCCCCAGATATACACACAATGAACTCCATTGGTGTTGGTCAACTACTCCTGAGCATGGGGCATGGGTCTTGTCCTGGTATGTGGTTGATATACCCAGTGACACTCTATTGGAGAAAATTGATTTTCCCTTTGCCAGCAGTTAACCACTGCAAATAGTTTCTTGATTAGGGGTAGACTTTGTGTTCCTTTCTCTGTGCTGGCATTCTGTCTAAGTTTGAAGCTGTGTGAGTCCTATGCATGTTCTCACAGTCTCTGTGAGTTTGTATGTGTATCAGTACTGTTGTTGAGGAAGATGCTCTTTCCTTAATGTCATCTTCCACCATTGGCTCCTTCAGTCTTTCTGCCTCCTCTTCTGCACAGATCCCTGAGCCTTTGGGGAGGAGTTCTGATGAAGAAATTCCCTTTAGAATCCTCCAAAGTCTAACTCTCTGTACATTGTCCAGTTGTTGGTCTTGGTGTTAATTGTCATCTCAAGCAAGAAGAAGCTTCTCTGATAAGGGTTGAGAGGTGCACTAATCTACAGGTATAGCAATATGTCATTTTATTGCTATGTCCCTTTAGCATCCTTAACCCAACCATACAGCATCGTTTTCATTTTCTACCTGTGTATTATTTTAGATGTTGTAACAGAATACTCTAAACCACTCAAGTTCATATGAGCTTGTTTGAGTTGCAGTTAAAACGAAATTCTGTCAGCAACACCCTGCATCTGAGTAGTCAGCCTCATGTATCTGTGCCCCCTCAGAATGTGAAGATCAATTCCAAATACTATTACTTGAAATTGCTCGTTCGCTTTATCAGAAATATTATAACACTGAGGATAAAGGTTTCCATTGAGTCAAAGAAAATAGTTGTGAATTCCTCAGATAAAAAGTTTGTAAAACAAATATTCGGCCCCTTCCTAATCTGCATTTTTGAATTTGAGTTCAGACAATCTAGTAGTTAAATCCAGACTTGCAAACTTGGTTTATTTTTGGTTAATCAAAAGCAAAGTGAATCAATTCACTTTCGGGAACTCTGGGTTCTCAACTCCCAGATAATCAATGTGGATGGTGCCTGGTTGCCCTTGGTCTAAGCTGTACTTTCTGGCCATGTGGGTGGTAATGCAATCATGGATAAGATTAATTAAATTAAAAGCCTGTTTTTATTGTGCAGAAAATACAGAAAATTCAATCCTCCCTGACAGCCTGGAGCTGGATGCTGGTTCTTATGTGATTATTGCGGAATTGGTACAGCCAGGTTGCACGCCATTTAGGGAGGCAGGAAACCCTGCAAACATGTGCACATCCTACCTTGTGTTTTGAGCTTGATCAGTCTTCATAAACTGAAACTCACGCAAGACTAAGCCCTGAACCTTCCATTTTTGCTGTTCAATATGCTGTTAAGGAATTAGTTACCCCCTCCAATTAGCCCAGAGCCCTGTTTCTGCAATGCTTGGGAAAACATAGGAGCCTTCTCATGTCATTTCTGCAGCCCTCCTCCACCATGTCCTACTTTAGAAATTTCTATCTGGGGTGGGGAGGGGGAGTTTGTGTGTGTGTCTATGCATAACCTTATCCTAGAGTGTTGCTGAAGATCTCTCTCAGCATCTACTGGGAGGCAGACACAATTTATGTTCTGTCCTCTTGTTTTTTAATTAGGTCTTTTCCTTACAAAACACAGCCTCTAGAAAGAAAGAGAAACCTTTTTAAAGCAATTTATTCCTTGTAAGCTGCTGCAGATTTTTTGAACCAGCTGCTTCTTGTACCGGAGACTAAAGACACATATCTTTGAGATGCCCTGAGGTTTAATATTCATGCAAGTTGCAATATGACTTTCATTGTAAGGCTTTTCCATTTTCTTTTCTTTTTTTTGTTTGTTTCCATCATAATTAACTAATAATAAAAAGACTAAAAATATCAAGTACTACCTTAAGAATGTTTGTTATTTTTACACATTTGTCTTTTCATTTATCAAAAATAGTTTCTGCAAAAAATAAACCATAGCAGCCATTTCTGCATTAGAATGAATTCAATTCTAAAACCATGACCCTTATATTATATTATTCATAAAGAGAAGATCTTAGCTTGCTTTGAACATTAACATTACCTTGAATAATTTAGGATTAGGCTCCATTTCTAGGAAATCAGGTGAATTCTGGTTTGATACTTTGCTTGGGTACAAGAACAGTAGAAACAAAACTAAACCATACCATATGTGGCCAACAAGGATGAATCTCACTAAGGATTGTAATCCTCAAAGCTCTGACTATCCACATCCTCATATATTAGACAGGAAAATGATCAGAGCGCATTTTAGGAGTCATTCTCAGGCAGGAAGGTAAGAGGGAGAGATTTTCTTTTTATTTAGGCTACAATCTGTCAAAAGTTTTGCTGTTTTTATTTGACTAACCAAAATATTTTCTACTATAAAGCAATCATGGTGTTTTAAAAAAATGGCCACAGATTTGTCAAATTGTCTTACTCTTAGGATGAAAACACTAAAAGCAGCAAAGCTGAAGTTCATGCTCAGGGCTGCCCAGGAAGGTACTGATGGGATAGAAAGTCAATATCTGAACACAGATCCTGAATACCCAGTTAGCTGGTTAATTCATGTCACATCCTGACAAAAAGCAGGCTCTTTGTCCTGAAAACAGTGAGGAATGCAAAACCTATCGGACTGACAAAAGGGAAATTCTGTCTTTAGGGTGTTCAGTTTAAGGCCTTTTCTTCTAGAGAAGAATCTTGAAGAGCGTCCGTTCTTTGAAATAGACAATGTGCTGGCTAATTTTATGTCAAATTGAGCGAGTTACAGTCCTTTAGAGGAAGGAACCCCAAATGAGAAAGCAACCCCACCATTTTGGTCTGTGGGTAAGCATGCATTACATTTTCTTGTGTAAGGACTCCAGGGTAGATGGGCCTGTGGGAAGTGGGGAACAGGTTTGCAAGCAATGAGGTGCAAGCCAGTAATCAGCTCTCCTCTACGGATTCTCTTTCAGTTCCTGACTCCAGGTTTCTGCCCTCATTTCTTTGAATAATATACTATAAGCCATAAGATGAAATAAATCCTTTCCTTCCCATGTTGCTTACAGTTGTGCTGTTTTATCACAGCCATAGAAACACTATGTAGGAGATAAAGTCAAGAAGTGGTGATGCACAACTTTAATCCTATCATTCGGAAGGCAAAAGAAAGCAGATCTCTGTGAGTTTGAGGCCAGCATAGTGTACAAGAGCTAGTTAAAGGGCAGGGTCCAAAGCAACAGAGAAACTCTGTGTCAAAAAATAAATTTAAAAAATCAAAAACCACAACAACAACAACAAAAAGATGGTGCTATTTCTACGCCCTGTCAAATACATATGGTACATACAGAATTCATCTCTCATGACTTTTTGTTCTTTCATTGAATTTCCCTTGAGAACACATCACAAGAGTGCTGCAAAAAGATGGACAGACGGTTGCGCTATGTACAAACAGAGGAGTTAATCCTCATCAGCAAGTTCATGGCTGATCTAGTTGGTGGACTGTCCTTATAGCCTCTCACGCTGGTGTCATCTCCTTGCTGAATTCCTTCTAGAACATAGGGACACATACCACTGAGTCAACTCCTTCATCTCCTGAGATTGAGGCAGTGAGTAGGGCTGAGGTGTAGAAATTGACAGCCCTTCTTGTGTGAGGGTTGAAACAGCCATAATGCTTCAGTGCCATCAATCAGCAGTCACAAGGAATGGAGGAAATACTTTCCACAGGGGCTTAATCAATCAGGGAGAGGCTGTATGCCTGATTGAGGGAAAGCAGAAGTGTTTAGTCATTTCAATTATAATTTATCACTAGCCATTGGCCTAAAAGATAAGTGAGGTCATAGCAGCTTGACCACGGCTAAAAGCAGGAGTCCTGTTTAGGCCTGTAGAGAGATCCTGATTCAGGAAAAAGGAAAGTGGGAGCTTTCAGAGGCTCTGTTATTACATTTAATGAAATTTATATCCTCCCTTCCACAGCGGATTTCAGTGAATAAAATGGAGATAAGAAAAAGGAACACTGCCTCCCTTGACCTGGTACAAGAAGAGGAAGAAAGTCTTTAAAATCCTATCTGTTGTACTCCCCAAGTCAGCTGATTTCTGCCACTGTGAGCTGGGTTTGCCTCTCCATCATTTCTGCAGGCTGTCTGTTCCTCCTGGACAAGGATGTCCTTTCTCACTCCTCTGTGAATTTTGTTCCTGGCTCGTGTTCACTCACCATCACATCCCTTATTTTATTCTTTAGAGCACATGTCAACATCCAAAATCATTTCTTTTTCTTTCCTTCTTTTTTTCTACCTTTCTTTCTCTTGTTCTTTCTTTTTAGTTTCCTTGCTTGTTCCACGTTGCCCGGTGAGCGGGGTCCCATCTGGCTTGCATTATTTCTGTTACCTACAAGGGTGCCTAGTTGACAACAGGTGTGATACATATTGATTTAATGAAGCAATTGTTTCATATATGGTTGCCCAGTTTTAAATTGCTATTATCAAGATGTGTCTAGTAAGGAAAGTGAGAGCAATTGCACAACCAGGCAGACCTAAGAGTTTGAGAAATCCTGAAGGCCAGAATTCTGGAGTACTGCTTTGATTCAGACACTGGGGTAGTGGTGACTAGAAACTGTCAAAGTATGGGTAGAGGATATGAGACAACTGAGAAGAGAAAATCTGGAAGTTAGGCAAGCCTGTGCTGCTTCTTAGAAAATTTCTATCTATTTGTCCTCTGAAGTAAAACTGTATCCCTAGGAGCCACGAGCTTAAAGCTTAGCGTTGTTGTCCAGTGAACACCATTAGCTAAAAGAAAAAAATAGAAATTTTTTTAAAAAAAAATCCCTTGTTGTGGGTGCACCCCTTGCGGTCCTGAGTTCCTTGCTTGTGCTCTCTCTCCTTCTGCTCCTGATTTGTGGGAACTCACCAAGGCCAGCTGTCCTGGGTCTGAAAAAGCCTGGGATAAAACTGGACTCTCTGAACATAGCGGACAATGAGGACTACTGAGAACTCAAGAACAATGGCAATGGGTTTCTGATCCTACTGCACGTACTGGCTTTGTGGGAGCCTAGGCAGTTTGGATGCTCACCTTACTAGACCTGGATGGAGATGGGGGTTCCTTGGACTTCCCACAGGGCAGGGAACCCTGATTGCTATTCGGGCTGAGGAGGGGGGGGACTTAATTGGGAGAGGGGGAGGGAAATGGGAGGCGGTGGCAGGGAAGAGACAGAAATCTTTAATAAATAAATAAATTAAAAAAATAAAAAAATAAAATAAAATCCCTTGTTAATATTATGGCATAATAGGCTTTAAAGAGACATGCTAGCTGGGATCATTACCCTTTGTGACTAGACATTGAGAAGAATTCAAGATAAAAGTTTAATTAAAAAGTATATAAAGCATTGCAAAGGCAATGTACTTGTGCATTAGAACATGGCATTAGGGCATCCAGGCAAACACTCAACAGCAACGCAGGCCTTCTGATGAATGATACCATTTTTTTCTCTCCTCGGTGCCTCACAACACCATCATTAACGAACCATTTATTGAAGATCTAAAGTGTACAGGGAAGTTTCCAAGGAATCACTTCATAATTCTAGAGTTTGCAGAATAGAGTTGGAGTTTGGTACTTTTAAGCTCATGAAAGGTTTAATTTTAATATTAATTTGGATGTTCACCTTCCTAGATATGGACGGAGGGGGGAGGACCTAGGACTTACCACAGGGCAGGGAACCCTGACTGCTCTTTGGACTGGAGAGGGAGGGGGAGAGGAGTGGGGGGAGGAGGAGAAGGGTGGGAGGAGTGGGAGAAGGGTGGGAGGAGGGGGAGGGAAATAGGAGGCTGGGAAGAGGTGGAAACTTGTTTTTTTTTTCTCCTTTTCTCAATAAAAAAAAAAAGTTTAAAAAAAAAAGCCTATCAAGAGATACTGTGCTGAGGGCTGGCTTCTTGAAAATCCACTAATTTCTGCAGCTCCAGTCCAAGTCTTCTCTTTATCTATTTTGGTCAATTCACAACCTTCTTTTTTAAATTAAAAGAGGTGTTTTGCCTGCGCATGAGTCTATGCACTACATGTATAACTGGTGCTTGTAGTAGCTACAAGAGGGCATCAGGTCCCCTAGAAATGAAGTTACAGACGATTGTGAGGTGCCATGTGGGTGCTGAGAATCAAATCTGGGTTCCTTGGAATGACAGCCAGTGTTCTTAAACACTAAGCCATATCTCCAGCCTCTACAACATTCATTCATTATGTCATAGATTTGCCACACATACAGCTGCACCATTATAAAAAGAACGCTTGTGCACAACAACTGCTTTCACCTGCGCTGTTCAGGCCTCGCTGTTAGTGTGAATCCAGGAGCTAAGCTTTAGCCAGTGCATTGTAAAAAGAAGTGAGGGATGGATGTCACTTCCCAGATGAGGCAGTTAAGAGCTCATTTCCCTCCTCCATCCTTAAATGGCCAGCTCAGAAACCTTGCATGTCACAGGATAAGACTGTAGAAATAAAACATCCATGAAGGCTGGCTCTTGAAGCAATAAGGTAGAAGTGGTCATCTACAGATCATGTTTCACAAGCTGGAAATAAACTTTGATACATCAAGGTGTACTAACACACATTGTGATGCTGATTTCTTCCGTTGCTGCTTTGGCCTGTGTTTTGTTTTATTTTTTTTTTTCTGTGTCTAGTCATAATCACTTCAAACTAGAGTGGAAATTTAAAATGCAAATGGTATCTTACAAATATTTGTTCTCTGAATGGTCATAAAGTGTTTGAATGTTGACTTGTGTCTGTTGAGTTTGTGAAATTCTGATTCAACAAGACAAGTCTATTCTAACACTCTGATAGGGGTTTCAGTAGATGCCTAAACTTAAAATTAAGCTATTACTTTCAAAACTTCTGAAAATAGACCTGACAATTCTTGAGTATTAGTGTGAAATTTTCTGGGTATTGGCATCCTGGTGTTTTTCTGTAAACACAGAAGCAAAACATTATATGTAATAAGGTTCCAAAGGGATAAAAAGAGTTACCTGAAAGTGACAGAAGTGCAGACACTGTCTGAAAGGGCTGTCCTAATGGAGCTGAAAGAATGCTTAGACCTTTCCAGAGGACAAGGGGACCTAAATCACACCTACATTAACGAGAGTTCTCATTCTATGCTATTGAACTGCAGCCATTCCCAACAAGAATATTATATTGCCTTTCATGTTAAACTGTATTGCAGCAGGCTGGCAAGAAATGTGGTGTACAAATCACTGTTCAGATGAGTATGCTTGAGAGAATGGCCAGAAATGGGGCAAAGGTCAGATTCTATAAGAGGGCAGCAGTGCTTTGGGAACATAAGACCCCCACCCCCATTATTTTAACCATTTGTCAGAGATGCTGCTGCTGAATTATGTGCTTTAGTGGATGAGCAGAGTGAGTTATGCTCCCCCTTGAGAAGAAAATTATTTGCTCATCTTTGGATGTTATATTAACTCTTTCTAAAGACAAAGATCCACATATCAACAAAGCCTAAGGACGAAATGCGTCCTTGTAGACTTTAAAACAATACCAAAAGTATATTGACAACTGGTATACTATACTTCTGTAAACTTCTCAATAAGCTAATTGAGTAAGTGTTAATAAGATTAACTCCAGTTTCTATAATAAGAAACAAAACGAAAACCTAAAGCATAGACCTTTACATCAATTCCTAAAGAGCTCAAGTCTATTGAACATGCAGTCAAGTTTGAACTGATTTAATTATCTTCTAGCGCTCTGTTAAGAGACTGTAGGGGCAAAGTCATGGTTTAGTGGGGAAGGGTCTAAGACTAATACCATACCTGGCACTGCTGCCAATTGCTCCCCAACCGAACAACAAAGCAAATTTAAAAATAGTACGTCTTAGTAGTATGAAAGAAGAAAAGAAGGCCAACGGAACTAATAAAATGAGAAATAAACAATGTGGCAAAAATGACAGAAACAAAGATAAAAGAATGAAAGAGGAATGGAAGTTTGAACAAGAGATATGAAGTGAGGGCAGGAAACAAGATTGTAAAAGACGGATAGGAAGGACAGAGGGTAGAAGCAAGGCGAGTCGAGGATATATGGATGAGTGGAAACAAAAGTAATTTAACTGGCTGCATAAATACAACAAATACCTGCCTTTTTAACCCTGGATTAAAGGAGTTCCTGGTGTGGCTGCTGAGAGGATTTCTAATGCTCTTAAAATGAAGTCAGTTGACAAAGATGTTTGGAGTTTTCTGGATAGCAAAACAGTCTCCTTAGCAATGAATGTCTCTTACCCATCTCATCTCATGCATATCAAATATGTGTGTTATGTTCTACACTAGATTGGTTTTTTTTACTGAATAATAACTCCTCTATAAAAGGCATTAGAACATTCCAGAGTCCTAGTATCCTGTGCTATCCAAAAATGCAAAAAAAAAAAAAGCATGGGATAAAACTGGACTTGCTGAACATAGTGGACAATGAGGACTACTGAGAACTCAAGAACAATGGCAATGGAGATATATATATATATATATATATATATATATATATATATATATATTGTATACAATATTCTGTCTGTATGTATGCCTGCAGCCAGAAGAGGGCACCAGACCTCATTATAGATGGTTGTGAGCCACCATGTGGTTGCTGGGAATTGAACTCAGGACCTTTGGATGAGCAGGCCATGCTCTTAACCGCCGAGCCATCTCTCCAGTCTGGCAATGGGTTTTTGATCCTACTGCACATACTGGCTTTGGGGGAGCCTAGGCAGTTTGGATGCTCACCTTACTAGACCTGGATGGAGGTGGGTGGTACTTGGACTTCCCACAGGGCAGGGAACCCTGATTGCTCTTTGGGCTGATGAGGGAGGGGGACTTGATCGGGGGAGGGGGAGGGAAATGGGAGGCGGTGGCGGGGAGGAGACAGAAATCTTTAATAAATAAATAAATAAAAAAGAAATGCATCTGTTTGGGCAGAGGCAGAGGAACATTATAGCCCCTTTGTCTAGAACAGCTCTAATGGTTTCCTTATGAGAGAGAATATCTGCCCATAACGGCCTTTGAGTTCCTACCTCAGTCTCCCTCCATTACCACATGTTCAAAAAGTATTTTTTTAATGGAACAGTAACAAGTGAACAATATACAGGGTGCTAAGATGTTTTAGAAAGAAAGGGAACAAGATACATTTTTAAAATGTTTATCAGCTTGACAGAGTATAGAATCACTTAGAAATGGAATCTTGGCAAGGAATTAATTGTCTAGACTTGGTTGGTGTGTAGGCATGCTTGTGGGGGATTAGGCTGACAATGTTAATTCAAGCAGAGGACCTGCCCACTCTAGACAGGGGATTCCGAACTGTTTGAGGATGGAGAAATCAAGCAGAATGCGAAGGTGCAAGCAGTCTTTGCTCTTTCTTTCTGACCATGGATATAATATGACCAATTCCCTTGAGATTCCTACACTGTGACACTTCTGCTTGGATAGACTTTAACTAGAAATTGTGTATTCTAAGGATATCTTCCGCAAGATGCTATGGTTGAGGCATGTATAAGGGAAAAACAACTAATACATTAAGTAAGTTAGTGCAGTTGTTTAAGAATTGGGCAACAGAGTGTCTCCCCAAAATGAATGACAAATGGCTACCCCAGATTGGGAGATAAATTGCAATGTCAACCTTGAGCTGCTACTTTCTTCATGGTGATCCTGGGCAGAACCTAATATGGACAGTGCCTCAGGCCATACTCTCCTAGAAACAGATACTTGAACAAAAATTTGAGTAGAAATAGGGTATTTAAATTATGTCAGGAAACAAGGCTGACAGAACACCAAATGAGGTAGGAAATAAGAAAAGAAAGCAGTTATAAATAAAATAACACTAAAGATTCACAAAATAAGAGGGCCCTGAGCCCTGCTGGAGAACACAGGAACTGTGTACCCTTCTACCCCGGACTATTCCAGAAGTCTAAGTACTGAGGGAGCAGGTGTGCATACAATTTTCATTAGTCATTGGCTAAAGGCTGCCCTAGTAGAAATGGATGTCAAGGTAGGCTCCAGTGATCAGAAAAAAGACCCAAGGCAAAGAGGAGCAGGTGTTTGAGGTATCAGAGGGACTCGTGAGCCCTGGGCTGTTAGGAAATTGCCATATGGGTGGAACAATCCAGGGTTGATGCATAGCTCACCTGAATCTATTTGAGACTGAGCCAAAAAAAAAAAAAAAGAGGAGTGATTTTCATTTCTTCTTTCATAGTTTCTTTGAATCGATTAGTATCAGAATATTTTCAGCACGGCTCTGTGAATCCTCAATTTTTAAATTCAATCTGAGTATACCGACGGGACTGAGAGAAGTTCGTTGCCATCAAATCTGCATCTTAGATCTTCTGACAGCCTCCAGACCATTTAGGTATTTGCATGACCGTGTGCTCTCTCTGACAGTTTCAACTGGAAGGCAGGCCAGAGCTCTCTGATCTTCACTGAAATCTAAACACGGCAAAGAAGAGGAGTGTCAGCCCAGACATGCAAGCATTTGCTGAACTCAGCAAAGGTGTGCGGAGAACGCAATGGCACAGCTGTGCAGCACTCTGTCTCAGTGGTGACTGATTTACCATAACAGTATAGCATACTTTCACAGTTCCCAGCCCTGCATGGAAAAGACTCAATCTCAGTTTACATTTTTTTATTGAAAGGAAATATAAAGGTTATGAAATTGACACAGCTAAAGAACATCAGCCAAGATTCATCAGAGTATTTCCAGGGTACACTGAACAGGGCAGCTAGTAAGAGACAATGGTTGAAACAAAGGCTAGGAAATATTGAATAATTAAGGAGGAAGACAGAAGCTGCTGTTAAGTGGCCTATGCTAATAACACACAGAAGGGGGAGGATTTCCTGGTCTCTTTGAAAGACTGTCTTCTGAGGAATACACATTTCTCCAGAAACCTTCCTATCCACTTAATGATTGCCCTCTGTGTGTTGTCTACTTACTGGGAGGCTTTTTCAGAGACATTAGTCACCTTTACCAGACACATTCTATAGGAATAACAGTTCTTATCAAAGCAGGAGCCAGGCAGGATTTGAGGTGAAAAGCTCCTATGAGTCAGGCAAGCTTTTGACAGTTCTAAAACCAATACCTCTCTGATTGTACATTTTAATTGTATATAGGTTCAGAATCTCCTGTCCCAGGAATGTCAGCACATTGCAAATCCTGGAAAATCATCATTTTTTTTCCTTAGGTAATTCATTCCACATATAAGCTAATGGGTATGTTTTATACTTTCAGAAATCTTGAAGAAAAAATATCCTATACTAGAACAGATCCCTTCACTGAATCACCATTTATTTAGATATACAGATATTTGCTTCATAGACTTTGAATGACACACCCAAAAAATCTATTCTCTTCAATAGACTAAACTAAAGGTCCAAATTATCAAATGTCCATGTATAACTGAAACCAGGAACATCTTGACAAGTAGAAACATGCTAGGCCTGATGTATATCTTGAGTACAAATTACCAATATGTCAGCTAGATGTCAACATGGCAATGTTCGTTATATGATGTAACAGTGTAAACGAATGCAGACAGGTTGTAAAAAATATATATATATCTATAGCTTGAATGTAGAAATAGACTTACAGAACCACCGTTCCTGTGGAGACCAGGAAAGCAGAAGGGACGGCTGGCAGCACGCTCGCCAAATTTATAGGCAGACATTAGCCCGAGGCGAACATGCCCCCCCAAGGGGCGGGACTTATCCCTACATCTCCCCTTTTTGTCTAAATAAGACAGAACCAAACCAAATACAACTATATACAATAACAACAAATAATAAATATAACAAACAATATTGAGAACAAAAGCTTTGCTAAACATTCTATCTCAAGGAGTCCAAATAATGTAAAGAGTAACTACAATTATATGATCTTCAACTCCGTCAAAGATCTGAGAAGGGAATAAACACTACTCAACAAACGAGATATATCCAAAATGTGCAACAATTGACAGAGACAACTGACTACCTGGGCAATCACCCAAAGTCTCGTTTGCAATGTTGAGTCAACCAATTTTGGCTAAGGCCTAACATAACTGACATACCATTATTAAAGGCAAGGAACTTTTCAAAACTATCTTACCCTGTCTTGGCAGAATATGACAGTCCTGTTTTATCCATTGATGCACGCTCTGTATCTCTGTCAGTGGTTGAGGTATGGGCATTTCTTTGCCCAAAGGCCAGTTCTGCCAAAAAGAAAGGCTCCAGGTGGAGTGTCTTTGGTGCTCAACATTCTCTCGGGAATAGAGCGGTGTTGCCAGGAGCAATTGTGTCTCACTATCACGAAACTCTGAGTTAGATTAAAGGCCATTTTCTACAGCTCTTTGAAGAGGTTGAAGATTATCTATCTATACTGAGTATAATCTCTATATATCTAGAGAACCTGATTAGTCTAATTATAAATGACAAACTTAGATGACTATTTATCTATATAATTCTCAATATCTATCTAACTTAAAGACTAAGACAATAAACAACTGTGTAACAAATGAGGATAATGACCTCCAAATATAAACACTGTACAAATATACATTGCAATATGGTAAATTTATATCAATACACAAACATTATATAAGTATCTTAATCAGAGGTAAAAATGTACACTGCAATATGGTAAATATATACAATATATATTTATCAATACAATATATGTCAATACATAAAAAAATGTTTTAAACAGAGATAGAAACACGCATGCATACAATAGTCAATATAATTTAACTTTGTATCAATATACAAGAATCGATACCAATATATTTGTCTAAAAGCAGTAACTCACAATTATAAATCTATTATCCCATTATTCCCTCTTTTTTTTGTTTTTTTTTTGTTTTGTTTTGTTTTGTTTAAACTGAAACAGGGGAAATGATGGAGGAAGGTCATTGGTTAAATAAAAAGAAGCTGCTTGGCCCTCATTGATTAGAAGATAGGTGGGAGGAGTAAACAGAACAGAATCCTGGGAGGAAGAGGAAGTGAGCTCAGACTCCACAGCTCTCCTTTCGGGAGCAGACGCCTCAGAGAGATGCCATGCTCTGCTCTCCCGGGCAGAAGCACACGATGAAGCAAGCCGCCAGGTTAGACATGCTGAACCTTTCCCGGTAAGACTGGTGCTCACAGATTATTAGAGATGGGTTGATCGGGATGTGAGAATTAGACTGTAAGGGCTAGAGCTAAAGGGCCAAGCAGTGTTTAAATGAATACAATTTGTGTGTTGTTATTTCAGGGCATAAGCTAGCCAGGCTGCCGGGGTGCTGGGGATGCAGCCCCGCCGCTCTTATTACTACAATATGAATTCACTGTTTCTCAACTACTGAATGCTGGAAGGGATATTCAAGCCGAGACTTTCCTCAGTGAAAAAGAAGGAAAGAAGTAGGCAAGGGAATTAATAACGAAAGAGAAGGAGAGAGACATGGAGAGAAATGAGGAGGGAAGAAAAGAGAATAGGCAGATAGAAGGTGAGCCTGGGCCAAGTGAATATCTTGCTGAAAGGCTGAGCCAGATTTCTGAATTTTACTATTTGTTCTATTTCTATGAAATCTTTTAATCTGATTTCGTTTATTTTCTAATGTGGATGTTTTGTCTACATGTGTATCTGTGTACCACATGTGTTCCTGGTACCCACATAGGCCAGAGGGGGCATCAGATTCCCTGGGACTGGTGCTAAAGACAGATGTGCTATGGAGACTGCTGCAGGAGAAAAGCTACTAGCAGTCTTACTCAGTTGCAAATTTGGTGAGCTACAGTCATGGCCTGCCACACAAGACATGCTCTCCAGTGCAATAACAATATGACTATTAAGGGAGTTATTAACCATTTTTTGATTGGATTTGAGGTTGACTCCACAGAAAGAACTCATGTCCTTTGTAAACCAGGTCAAGAATTCATGGCTTGAGAAGCCATTGACCTAAAGGGGGAACATGCTACAATTGTTTTGCAAAATGATCCTATTGTCAAATTGTCTTCCTAATGTTTGTAGTATTGTATCTTCAGAGAAGTAGATGGGCAAAGTTGTTATTACAGAAATTGGTAACTAGCTACAATGGGGAGACGCAATGATCGTGGAGTACTTCTAAGTGGAATGGCTATGTGGTTCCTTCCAAGACTCGGGGAATGTTTTAGAAAAGGGAGTTAGAAAGAATCTAAGGGTGGAAAGATGTGCAGCAAAATGTCATCTTCCAAATACGTTGTAACCACGGTATTGTGGCTATCTCTATAAGACTTACACATGGTTGGCCAGTTAACATTTATCAAGAGAGAAGATGGGTCTAAAAGGTCCCACACTTCTCTGAGGACCTATTGACAGCTGAATGTTGTTGAAGATGATGATATCATTTTTTTTCCAGCAGTGTAACCACTAATAAGCTCCCCTTGCTCAAGTAAATAATTTTACCTCCATGCTCAGGCAAGAAATTCTAATTAAACTTAGATGGTCATGGACAAATGAAGACAGGGTAATAGAGGTAAACCGGGACACTTGTTGGGAAGGAGAGTTTCTTTGTGATTGAAGAGTATAAGAGAAATAGTAGAGGTCAAAACCTCTAAAGTTCATTATATGCATTATATGAAATTCCAATAAAATATAATTGCAATTAAAAATCAAAGAATTTTACTGAAGGCAAGGTACTCATCATTTATTTGGGGTATTATAGACTGCTATAGGACTGGATATATTTGTATAATGAGTCTACTTTGACAATGGGTAGCTCAGCAGACACCAGGGTGCACAGGAACAGGTATTCATGCCAAGTGAAAAAACATCATCCTCAAACACCAAGCTCCGCCCTTCCCCATGTCTATACCTTTTTCTAGAAGACCAAGGACATCTGTGTTCCTTTCAGAAGCAGGTAGAAGAGGTAAGTAATACCCCAGCCAGTACTGCCTCAGTCACTGTGAAAGAGGACGTGCAGGGTCCAGGACAGGGAAGCAGTAGTGGCCTCATGTTCCTATCACTCCCACACCATTCACTGAAGGAAGGGAAAATAGCAACAGATGGTGCTGCTGCAAGTGGAGAAAGAAAGCCATCAGAAACCCAACACGGGATATTTAAAAGCAACATACCTCAAAACTGCCCGAAGCTGAAGGAGGGCACCATGGGAATAGCACATGCTGGGATTCTGCAAGGTACGTGGCTATGCAATCTCAGATGTCTTGACCACACAACCTGCAAAGATCACTGTCCTGAGTTCTCCCAGTGGAAGCACAAAGGAAATGTGAAAAAAAAATGGGGATCATCCTGAGTCCAACAAAAGTCTAGCAAAAATAACCAGTGGGACTGATTAAAATGAGTCCAACATGTGGGTAGTTTTCTGAAACTAAGATCCATTGAGACAAGAGTGTATTTGTGAGAAAAAGAAAAATAAAGATTTAGTTCCCCAAGTTTTTGTTATAATTTTCTAGTTTCTATAGTTTTAAGTCCCATCATACCTGGGGGAGAATTAGTGATAATTACATATTCCAGCTACTACTATTATTTAATAATTCATTTTTTAAAAAAAACCTTAGAAAGTCACTGTTTAAATTGATTAAACCACACAAAAGTCCATAGAGAGGCTGATATTTAGACATAGGATATATTTGTCTTTACAGTGGAATGATTTTGGTAATCAGGAGGGAATAAATCACCAACTTGATATTCCAAATCAGTACATATCATTGAGAGAGCCTGTGAGATTTCCATAGCCTATGGTTGCTATTATCTGATTTGCTTCCTTTGTTTTGTGGATATTTGCCCAAACTCATAAAAAATTTCTCAGCAAGGTCTATTGATGTCACTGGCATTTGCAGCACAATAATCAAAATGAATTGTTGCTATAGCAGAGTGAATGTACTAGGCTGATTAATCCGCTTGCAGAAGCTCAGCACTGAAGATGGAAAACACAACGGTGACTCTTAACATTATCCCCATGAGGGCTCTGCTATTAATTGGTCCAGATTTAAGTACAACTTTTAATCAAGTTTTAGGCTTTTAAGCCTGTACTTCCACAACTGCTTGTTCACCTCTAAGAACTTGGAATTAGGTTCAACTAATGTCAAGGATGGGCTTCTTAAGCAAGCTGGTGGTAGGATGTTTCATGTGCATCTGAATCTTATAGTAGGGCAGAACACCGGTGCCCTGAACAGTGTTATTTGTATAAAACATTTACCTTCAATTTGATATAGGAGAGGAATAGGAGGTACATCTGTATTGAGAAAGCAATCCATTTTAAAATCTATCTTAGTGTAATCAGGCCAAACCAATCATTCTTAGGCAATATGAGAAAAGGAATCTCATTCATATAGCTAATTGACTTAAACCACTTATATAATAAACTATCTTGTAGCGTTGACCTCAGTATGGGGTTTTATTAATTAGACAATTCATTCATTCATTTTTTGTGTTGAGGGTCAAATTCAGGTCCTTGGACATGCTAGGCCAGTGTTCTACCACTGGGCTATTCTGAACCAGCAGAATCTTTCCAGGTTTGATCTTAGGAAGCTATTTGAAAGTATATCTGTAGAATGATATAAATAGGAGTATAGATATCTCTAAACAGGAGCAGCTGACTGGAGATCATGGACTCTTGTGAGATATTTTGATCACACTCTGACACTCTCAAAACTGTCAATGAATTTACTTTGAACCAGAGGGCAGAGCTGGCTACTAGCTGACAAGAATTAGCCATGGAAGTTTTGAAAGGCCCAGTGTAAGAAAAATTCCAGAGGGACCCTTGCTGCCCTTGGCCAGGCCATCCACTGCCTGCATTTTCTAGCCAGCCAAGTGATACAGACAAACAGCCTCAGACTCAACTGTCATCAGCAATAGATCTGATGAGACAGCTGGGAATTCTTAAAGGGGGGAATTGGTTTTATTCATGTTAAAAATGGGAATCAATATAATGATGTAGGGAGTTAGATCTATGTATGATAGTTTCACAATTGATGGTTTGAAAACGGAAAAATTGAATGAATGGATAATCAAATTATTTGGGATTGTCACACTGCTGATTATGATCATTATCTGTTTGGTATTTCATGTTTTATCCTTAAAAAAGTGGTTTGATATTGGTGCTAAATATGAAAAAATGATAAAGTACAATCCTTAGAAAGACCTACTAATGAAAATAAGAAAAATATTCACAAAACAACAAAGGAGTTTGGAGCAGAACATACAGCACCATTGCCATATGGGACTGAAGAGAAGGAGCCCAATGTGTTTAAAATACCAACCTTAATTTATCCAGTTACCATTCAAGAATGACCACCAGATGATATACACCCCCAGGCTATTCAGAAGTTAACTGGTATCCTTTAGAAATATTACATCTGATCAGATTTAAGGAAGCAGTAGTTTCATATCACATGCATTCACTCTGTGTGAAGCATATGCCAAATTCATGGGAAACTTGGACTGAAATATTCAACAAGACTGCAAAGGAAAACATTGTGGAAAGAGGAAGCCAGAGTCATAGAACAATGGAGTAGGGTTAGAGATACTGAAATTTCCCAAGAACAGTTTCTTAATGAAGGTTAGTGTGCTGATTTGCAAAGACAGATTACATTTGATGCAGAAGGTATTACAAAGGCCAGTATTGGTCTAATAAATGCAGATATACATGGAACAGACAAGGCAATCTTTTGTCATCAGTAAATGCGTTAGGGGACTTCTTGCAGTTCCCAATGTCAAATTTGGTTCAATAATCCCTGTCAGTATTTGGGAAACTTCTCTACAGAGCTATTTTAAAAGTGCCTGTTGTTAAAACCCATACTGCTCCGGATGACAGAACAGCTTCAGTAGATAAAACAAAATTTTTAGGAGTACCGTTAAATAAGTATTTTGGCAAACTTCTACAAATGAACAAAGACTAAAGCTTGAAGTACAGATAAAGGGCATTGAAATTAAGAGTTTGAGAGACACAGGGACAGATGTAACAGTAATTGCACCAACATCTTGCCATCCAGTTTGGCCTCTTCAGGAGGTAAATTTTCAGCTTCTAGGAATTCAAACTTATTTCAGGTAAAACAAAGTATAAGATGGGTCAAATGTATAGGACCAGAGGGACAATTAGAAAAATTAAAATCATATGTGGCTAATATTGCAATGAATTTATGGGGACATAATTTGTTGCAGTAATGGAAAACACAGATAAATATTCCTCCAATCTCAGATACATACTGTAAACTAATATATGCTTCTATACAGAAAAGATAATTTTTTTAGAATAAATTGTAGTGAGATATTTCATTTGTATTTTAATAAATAAAGCTTGTCTGAATATCAGAAAGTAAAACAGCCACCCTGGTCAGCCTTTACAGACCAGGCATTGGTGACACACACCTTTAATCCCAGTAGCCACAATAGTTTGCCATAGAAACCAGGCAGTAGTGGCACCTACCCTTAATCCCAGCCCTAGAGAGGAGAGGAGAGGAGAGGAGAGGAGAGGAGAGGAGAGGAGAGGAGAGGAGAGGAGAGGAGAGGAGAGGAGACAGCTCTCAAGTCAGTCCCATTCTAAGGATTCCTGGAGGCAGGATCGTCGTTTCAGACTGAAGTAGAAGTAAGAGCCAGTGGCTGGCTGGTTTGTTATTGTTGTTTTGGGTTTTTTTTTGTTTGTTTGTTTGTTTTTGACCTTCAGGCTCAACCCCAATATCTGTCTCTGGGATTTTATTAATTGTGCTACAATGGATATTTTTGCCACAGAAACAGAGTAAAAATTAAAGACTTGTATAGGAAAGGTTTCTGGATTGATTTTAAAAAGGAAATTGAAACTTCCTCAATTATCAGGAAATTGTAGCACTTTTTACTAATGCTGAAATTGCTTCATTGTGGTCAGAAGATGAACATAGGCAAAGATCTTGTAGTAATTACTTAGGAGAAATTCTCAATAATATCCTAAAAGCAAAGGAGTTCAGTTTATAAAGAGAACTAACTGAAATCTTCCTCTCATTGTATGAGAAACACCAATTTCTGGAGCCCCTGCATTCTAAACTGACGCAAATAATCAGGAAAAACAGGTTATAAGTCAGGAAACTTAAACAAAGTGGCTCAAATTCATGATTCTCTTCAAAGGTCAGAATTATATGCTATTCTTATGGTATTATTAGATTTTTCCAGAACACCTTAATTTAGTTACTGATCCAAAATATTCAGAAAGAATTGTTTTTCATATTGAAACTACTGAACTTTTTCCAGATGATTCAAAATTAATTTTATTTACTCAATTATAAAAAATAACCAGAAATAGAAATCTTCCCTTGTATACAATACATGTCATATCCCATATAGATTTACCAGGCCCTCTAACATGAGATAATGATGAAATTGATCAGCTACTGATAGGAAATGTGCTGGAAGCCTCAGAATTTCATAAGAAACACCACATTAATAATAAATCTTTGAAGAAAGATTTTTCTATTACATGGTGGTGTATTAGAAATGTTTATCATTGTTTTGGAGAGTTGGTTGCAAGTTGTTACTGGTCATTGTCAGAAAAAACTAAGCAAAAAGATTAGATTCAGGCATCTCTTTCTGTAAAGAAAAAGGGGAGGATATAGGAATGATAGGGAAAATGGTAGATTATTGAATCTACATTTAAACTAAAATAGCTACTAGTCTCAAATATTTTACACTGGTATGAATTTTTGTATATTGATATAAATTTAAAGATTTTGTTCGAACATACTCTATATTTCTACTCTTATTTAAGACAGTTTGTATATTGATACAAATTAAATGTTATTTTTGTTATACTGTATATATTTAGATAAATGGACCCCTTAAAGTCTGTCATCTGACACAACAGCTGGAGCCTCAAAATAGTTGCTTTCAATGAAACTCATGACTCCCCTTTTGTAGTCATCTCTATACACTTTCTAATTTTGTCTCAGAGAAATAAACCTAAAAGTCTAATAATGCCTTGACAAGTTGAATAATTTTTAATTGAACAAGATTGCCAGAATCTCAAAAATAAGATATTTCTGACTTTTTAATGCTTTCATTCCTCCAATTCCCACTTCCTCTTGACCCCCACGTGGGTCACAGTAAGTACAACTCTTTTTTCCAAAGCAGGCTATAAAACCTTGGAAGAAACTCACTCTAGAAAATACTCTCTCTTTTCTCCCTTCTTCCCAGAAAGTCCTCATTCCACAGATGTCCTGCTCTATATCCAGGGAAGAGGAACACCACACAGAGACACAGAAAAATAATCCAAGCAAATAGGCCTTACTGAAGTGTTCCTATAATCTCATGGCTGAATCCCCAGATTTTAAAGGAAAGCTAAGGATATAGGTAGAGTTCAATAAATATTTACACTATTAAGAAAGATTTCATTTCTACTAAAAGTTTAATTTTCTTTTCCAAAACCAAATAATAATAGATTTTAAAAAGAGAAGAAAAATTTCCACAATAAAGAGAAAACTGATTGTTTTCATGCTTAGTTCTTTATTTACATGATTTGTTTAATGGTAATAACCTTGTGAAGCAATGTTTGAAATTATATTCAACTCCTGTAGTTCTCTCGTTCTGTGCTGTTCAAAGCGAGGCAAACTTGATATGGACACTATGTACACACACACAGCTAAGTTCAGCCTTCAGATATCTGACTCTGCAAGCTAGGCTGGGACTGGAAACTGTTGGTCCATGAGCCATATTTTTATAACAAAGTTCTAAACCATCCTGAAAAGTGGTTTGGATGACCACATTCTGTAAATGAGCACACCTTTTTTTTTTTCCTTTGCAGTGTTAGAGATTGAATCTATTCTCTCCCACATAATAATTAAGCCTCTATTCTTGACCAACAACCTTAACCTCACATAAAAATCATGAGTATTATAATATCTTGACCAATGTAAAAGACCTGATGTACAAAAGCAAAGTTATACCATTGGGGTACAGTTTCTCTGTATCTGCTCTTGCATCATGGGCCGCCATACCCACTAGTCAGAATAGAGGCTTTGTCACAAAACACTCTTTTTATGCATCACAGAATTTTTCTTAGGAAAGATGACAACAAGACAGGGTTTTGAAAAGCTTTATTATACAAACATTATTATAACAGAGTTAACTGGATTTTTAAAACAAATTAAATTTTTCCCAATAGTGACAGTTTATCAGAGGTTTCACTTTTAGCACTACATGCCAATTTTTAAATAACTCTCATGGCAGTGACTATAACACTAGTGGTTTATGTTTTAAACAAATTAAATTTTCTTGTACTGATCTTATTATTTTGATGATATATTTCTATTAATAACTTCTCTTATTGCTATGACAAAAGTATTTCCCAAAAGTAACTGAAGAAAATATGACTTATTTGGCTTGTAGTGTGAAGCCACAGTCCAGCACAGCAATCAAGTCATAGAGGCACAAATGGAAAGCAGCTGCTGATATTGTATCTAGTCAGGAAGCAGACAGCCCCGAATGCTGGTGCTTAGCTCCTTTATGGCTAGGAACCCATGACAAGGAATGGGGCTGCCATATTTCAAGTGTGTCTTCCTGCCCAAATTAACCAGAAATCCTTCACTGGCATGCCCGCAGTTTTTTCTCCTAAGTCTTTCAAAATCCTACCAATTTTTGAAATTATTAACCATTACAAAGAGATTCAATATATTTACCTTAAGAGACAAAGTCTAGCTGGGCATGGTGGCACATGTCTTTAAATCGAGTTCTTGGGAGGCAGAGGTAGGTGGAGCTCTGTGGAGTTCATGGCTGGCTTGGTCCATATAGTGAGTTCCAGGACAGCCAAAGATACATAGTGAGACCCTGTTTCAAAAATATGAGAGAGAGAGGGAATGAGGAGAGGAAAGGTGAGAGAGAGAGAAAGAGAGAGAGAGAGAGAGAGAGAGAGAGTCTATCCTATAAGGAAGTTATCCATGTGTGATTAGAGTAAAATTTAACTATTACCCCTCATGAAATTACCATCAGAGATGAAGTCTCCTTTGTAAGGAATTGTCTACAGGTGCTTAGGGTATGTATTTTGAAAAACTATTGGAAATAATTTTTAGAATATTAAAAATTAGCAGCCTGATTCACTTTCTTTTTGTCTTTGATCAAAAAAAAAAAGCACTGACAAGTATCTCTCTTAACTCTCAGCTTTTATTAATTTTGCAGGAGTCTACCAAATCCAAGAAGTAAATGTGCCTTCCACAAAAAAATGTATTTAAAAAATTTCAAAATGACTGCACCATAAGAATGAGATCCTAAATCATTGTTAGTTGATATAGTTTGTAGTTCACTGAATTCATATTAGCTAGTTGGTTAATGAAAACATAATTTAGAGATAAATTGTTGAATCAAATAATCCAGAGGGAGAAACACTAAATATCTAAATAAAGTCAAACTATAAACAAATCCAAAGAAAATATAAAAGGCTTATAAACTTGTGTATGTACAGAAAAATGTGGAGTTTTTGTGGTAAGAATATAATATTATAAAATCTTCAAAGGAGAAATTATAAACCTAAAATAATTTTAGCAAATATATGTATAATTTCCTTATAGCCTATTTTTTAATTAATAAAAAATCACAACCATACAAAAAGTATGCACCTATATGTGAGCTGAAAAAATAGAACCAGAGCAGTTTATAGACATGAAAACCTTGTTTATGACCATTCTTGTTAATCAAAGACACGTTAGAGTAAAAATTATAAATCATTTTTCTTCATCAGAGAGTAAATTATCCAAGTATTTAATAATTAATGATATTATTAACAATTTATTAATGGAACCAGACAATCTCATATACTCCTAATGAGAGTTTAGGTTGCTAAACCTTACGGCTATCAAAATGATAAATAAAAATGTATCACTACAGAAGAAGTGTATGCACCTTAAACTTGAAATTTCCTTCTAGGAATTTGTATTACAATCAAACTAGAAAACATAAAGTGAAATGTGTATATAAATATATTTATCACAAAATGTTCTATCATAGTTTTCAAAATGAGAGGCAATGTAATGCCCACAGGCAAAGGAATGACTACATAAAATATGAAACATCCCCTCATTAGAATACTAGATAATTACAAAGAGTGACATAAAGTTCTGTATGCTGACAAAAAAAAAATTCCCCTGGAGATATTATTCAAGTGATTTTAAAAAAGAGAACTATGTATGCTTGCATGCCAGAAGAGGGCACCAGATCCCATTATGGATGGCTATGAGCCACCATGTGGTTGCCGGGAATTGAACTCAGGGCCTCTGGAAGAGCAGTCAGTGCTCTTAACCTCTGAGCCATCTCTCCAGGACGGAGAACATGAGCAAAGAAGTCGGGACCACGAGGGGTGCACCCACCCACTGAGACAGTGGAGCTGATCTATTGGGAGCTCACCAAGGCCAGCTGGACTGTGACTGAAAAAGCATGGGATAAAACTGGACTCTCTGAACATGGCGAACAATGAGAGCTGATGAGAAGCCAAGGACAATGGCACGGGGTTTTGAACCTACGTAATGTGCTGGCTTTGTGGGAGCCTAGCCAGTTTGGATGTTCACCTTCCTAGGAATGGACGGAGAGGGGAGGACCTAGAACTTACCACAGGGCAGGGAACCCTGACTGCTCTTTGGACTGGAGAGGGAGGGGTAGAGGAGTGGGGGGAGGGGGAGAAGGGTGGGAGGAGGGGGAGAAGGGTGGGAGGAGGGGGAGGGAAATGGGAGGCTGGGAGGAGGTGGAACTTGTTTTTTTTTTCTCCTTTTCTCAATAAAAAAAATGGAAAAAAAAGAGAACTAAAAGCAAATCATATACTAGCATATAGTGTCTATACATTATGTTTCATTTGTAGCTTTGAAATTATAATGTAACTATATTTCTTTCTTCCATTTCCTCTCTCCATAGCCTCTCATATAAACCCTCCCCATTCTCCATCAATATTCCCTTTTAATCAATTGTTATTGCATGTATGTAAATGTACATCAATGTATATTCTTAAATATAACCTGTCCGGTCTGGTTAATATTACTTATATTCATGCTTTTAAGGATGACCATTTGGCATTGGACAACCAACTGGTGTGCTCTTCTCTGGGGAAGACCAGACATCTCTCTTGCTCCCAGCTTTTCTCAGTTACCTACTGTTCTTTGTGTAAGTCTTTATGCTTCTATTTTTAATAACTGCTTGACAAAAATAAAAAAAAAATACCTTATGTTTATTTAGCTTTCCTCCTGGAAATACACACACACACACATGTATGTATGTATATATATAGATATCAACTAGAATATTGTGAAGATGCAATGTAATAAGACATATAACTATCTATGAAGTACCCTTCTATTATTGACTGCATGTAAATGAAATCATTTTAATACTTAGTAATTTTGTAATCAATATGAATTTGTTCATTATTATAATTATGTGGGTTGCCTGAGTGGTGCTGTGCTTCTGTCTCCTGATCTGTATCCAGTAAGACTGTAGTAGTTGGATATCTTCCTTAGCACCCATCATGGTCTTCTGTTTGGGCTTCTAATGGAAGGCACATCAGGGCTGCTTTTGCAGTAAAAGTCCAAGGCACAAGATTCCGGCACACTTCTGCTTCTACGGCATTTGTAAGCCTCATGACTCAGTAGCAGAATTTCATGAATCCATTAAAAAAAAAGAAAATAGAAAGTGATATTTTTTGGATCTTATCTATAAGAGCCTCTCACAAGGTAAGTCTAATCATTCCATTTTTTTTATTGGAGGATGAATTAAGCAATTTAGAAAATGTGTCTTCCAAGAACCATACTATTGGCCAACAATAGCGTGGGAGGTTTACCTGTTCCTCTGACTCTCAAGTTCGTATTTTGACCCCAATATCTGCAGAACGCTGCTGATTTCCTTCTCTCAGGCAAGCCATTTTCCTCTGCGTATTTTCAATTTCAGTTTTAGATTTTCTTGTGCACTGTTTTAAGAAGCTGGCTCAAAAGCAGCCTACTTCTTTTGCACACTTGGTTGATCCAGTCAAAATTCTCTTGAATCTGATTTTTATATATCAAACTGGTTGCTGCTAATGTTCTAACACTTTATCTTAACACTCTCATCATACAATGCAATATTTAGGTGAGCAGCTGCCACATAACTTTGGCTTTTAAGATGGCTCACTCTCTGGGTGTAGGATGTCTGAGATAACACCTCTTCATACTTACCACTTTGGTTGCCGTGGCATTTCATAAACATAGAACATTGACTCAGCAGCTGAAGCTGCCTCTTTCTGACTTGCTTTCACTCCCGAAATATTTTAGAAAAGTGATTTCATTTGTTATTACTTCTAGGGTTGGTGTTGTTAAAATCACTACTTTCTATGGTTTGAGTAAGTATCCCACAAAGGCAAGTGAACAAAATCTTGAACAAAAATCATGGCATTATTGCGAAATGATAGATACATAAGAAATGAAACCTTGTGAATGAAGTCAGAACATTAGAGGGCATGTTCTAAAGGGCTCTTTTGGGATCCAAGTCCATTTATATCATTCACCTTTGTCATAAGGTGAACAGCTACTTCTGACCTGCCCTCCTACGATGATGAACTATGCACCACAGGCCAATGATAAGTTAGCTGTGGATTGTGACTTCTGTAACTATGAGCCAAGCAGCCTTTCTTTTAATAAGTTGGTATGCTCTTTATCATAATTCTGGAATTCAACACACTATTATACTTTTTGACTCCTTGAGAAGACTCTGACATGGGAATCTCTTGAGTTATTGCTAATGCTCATGATCTAGTGATTATACTTTGACCAATAACACCCTTTAAGAAACAGTTCTGAGGGATAGATTTATAAAATAACAAAGGAAGAATTCATAAAACAATACAATGTAAGAGGTAAAATGAGATCAGACAAGCTAGGATAAGCTGGTTCATTCCCAATGCTGATCATTGCAAAATTTAGTCCTGAATCCTTCTTTAATCTTCATGTCTGTTTTAATTTATCAAAAGAAAGAATATATATACTATGGAGTGCAGTTGGAAGAGTGTTTGCATAGCATGCATGAAGCCCTGGCTTCAAGTCCCAGCCAGTACCACATAAATGAGGCGTAAAAGCTACAGTGATAACTCAGCATTGCAAAAGTAAAAGAAAAAGAAACAAGTTTAAGATCATCCTCAGTTATATAGCTGGTCTACATGAGACAGAGAGAGAGGAAGAGAGAGAGAGGGGGGGGGGGGTGGTCACCAGGAATGCTTTTACAGTATATATTTGAATACTTTCAAAATAGGTTTACCATAACAAGAAAACAAGATCATTCCTAGACTTAATCCTCTTATGTACTTGTGTTTTCCTGGCTGTGACCAATATGATAATGTTAAAATATGGTATGTTCAGTTCTTTATTCGTCTGAAAACAATGTGTGGTTGAAGTTTGAATTCTCTTAATGTCTCACATGTCTCGCATTGACTTCTCCAGTTCTTCATGTTCTAGGACTGAATTATATTATAGTTGAGGTTTATATTCAATAAATCCATACTAAGACACATGTAAATCTGTGCATGCGTGTACACACACACACATACGCACACATACACCCCTCTAGTGAGGGAAGAATGTATCACTCTATCTTGTGACTTTGAGTTTTGTTACTTGCTTTGCCAAGTGGGACATGAGTAATTTAAGCATCATGAACAGAGGCTTCTTAAGCATGTTTGTATGATAGTGCTTGACTTTTTTACTTCAGTGATGTGTCATGAGTATGATATGTCAACATTACTGCTCTAAGAAATTGCTAGGTAACATAAGTAGGGACTCAAGAACAAACATATCAGAACATATAAATTTATTTTAGAACTTAGATTAAGGTTTATGGTAAAGAATCATTGAAATCTGAAGTGACTTATTCAACATATTTTATAACATGGCTAACTCATTCTTTGTCTCTGTCTGTTTCTGTCTCTCTCTTCCTCCCTCCCTCCCTCCCTCCTTCCCTCCTTCTCTCCTTCCCTCATGTTACTATATATTCCAGGCTATCTTCACAAGTAGTAGGCCTCCCTCCTTCTCTCAGCCTCTTGAGTAGTAGGATTTACAGGCAAGAGCAACCATATATAACTATATGTTTTCAGCTTTCTGATTTTCCTACTTCCTTTTCTCTTGTGGGATTTTACGTATCTTTTTGAGTCTGTTTGAGTCTATCTTATCATTCTCTTAAATATAAATTTCTTCTACATATCTTCACACTCAGAGAAACTTGTTTACAAGAAGATCCTTTGTCTCTGAGGTCTTGATTACCGGTGCTGTTTCTCTACTTTGGCATGGTGATGTTTGTCTGTAATTGTACTTTATCTTGTTTCATTATTTCAGAGATAAGCACTTGCTATATATTCATATCAGGCCTGAAACTTACCATGCAGATCAGACTGACTTCAAATGTACAACAATTTTCTGTCTTTCCCTTTTGGATGCTGGGGCTATAGTCATGTGCCATCATATTTAGCAACCTACATAGTTTATTAACAGTTATAATAGCATAATTCACTTTCTTTCTCCTCCACTCAACTAGAAAGAAAGAAACATGTTCAGTTGGTTAACTTTGGAGTTCTGGTACCTAGCACACTGCAATTTCAGAATTCTTGAAGGAATTTTGCTGAAACTGCTAGGTTTACTGCATTAGCATTTTATTGTGTTAGCTGTCTGGGTGGTTCATGATGCTTTTGTTGATAGTGAAGCAGGTGGATAACAGCTATTTAATCTTATTATGTGCTGATAATAAAAAAAGCAGAATGATTTGAGTTAAAAATAAATTAGCCAGTGATGATTGAATGATTCTCTATTGTGTGCCCTGCACTTTCATATGAAGTAAGCAATAGAATAGTCAACCACCCTGTAAAAAAGACAGAAGCTATCTGGGTTGGAGACACTCATATTTTGCAACTTTTGTGAGATATGTTTTGAGTTTTGAGACTTCTGGACACAAGTGTTCATGTAACTCCTGTCAAACGACTGTAAGATTAAGGCTACTTACTGGACAGTGTAGCCAGAGAACTGGCCCCAATCCTGATGGAAGACCTGGCCCCAACACTCAGGAGAGATGGCCCACCCCATACCATGAAAATGGGAGGACTTTCTCTGATGGCATGGTCATACTGCCCCTCACCTGAGGGGGGCAGTACCAGTAACCTGGACTGGCCACCTCCACTACCACCCAGGCCCACAGGTGGACCTTGTGTTGGTTCATCCTAAAATGTATCGTATCCAAAATCTGCTGGAGTTCTTGACGGGACTAGTCATGTGGTACAATACTGGGAGGATCTCCATGACTTGGGGTGGCTTTGAGATATCTGAGAGGAGTTTTGATGAGGATCCGGTGATAATGGTGTACCAGAAACCAGAGGCCTTCAACCAGACCAGTGACTCAGTGCAATGAACATTTGCAGGTAAAGCTGATCGAGCAAAAGGGTCTACAGTGTGACACACTGCAGCTCGCAGTACCACTAGGATGAATGAAGAGGTATTGGACAGTTGGAAAAAATGGAGGAGCCAAGAGCTTTTTGTTTGTTTTTGCTTTATTTGTTTGATTGTTTTGGTTTTATTTGATTTTTTTGAATTTTCTTGTGGGGGACACTGCAGGGATGAGGAAAGGAGATGGGGAATCAGAGGTTAGTGGAACTGGGGTATAGGATGTGACATTCCCAAAGAATCAATAAAGACCAGAAGAACATTTGAAGGAAAGTGAAAATGTAGACAAAATGAGCTTTGCCAACGACTGTAGAAAGGGAGTCCAAAAGGCAGAACTCAAAATGTGGAATAGAGAGAAGGTAACAGAACCCACAGACAGAAGCAAGGTCAGTGCTTGATGAGAATAAACAAAAGAAAATAAGGAGAAAATAATAGTGCTTTCTAGACAGAAAATCAAAAAGGACTAATACACAAAAATGTATCCGTTCATCGACTAACATGTAGGTTGTTTTCAATTTCTCATTACTGTGAGTAGAGCAGCTATGAGCATGCCTAAGCAAGTCTCTGTAGTAGGGTGAAGTATCATGTCCAAGAGTAGTACAGTTGGAATTTGAGGTCAGATCTGATCTTTCTGAGGAACTGCTACACTGATTTCCATCCAGGCCATACAAGTTTACCCTCATGCAGCAGTGGATGAGTGTGCTCCACTTATTCCACATCCTTGCCAGCATGGGCTGGCATTCTTTATTGGTCTTGGCCCTTCTGATGCATGTAAGATAAAATCCCAATATAGTTTTGATTTGCATTTCCCTTATGGATAATAATGCTCAACATTTCTTTAAGTGTTTCTCAGCCATTTCAGTTTCCTCTTTTGAGATTTCTGTCATTTTTAATTGGGTTATTTGTTTTCTTGATGGCTACTTTATTGAGTTCTTTATACATGTTGCATATTAGCTTCCTCTCAATTGTATAGTTGGAGAAAAAAACTCTTTCCCATTGGATAATCTTATGCTTTGGCTGAATGATGATGTCCTTTGCAGTACATAAGCTTTTCAATTTCACGAAGACCCACTTACTAATTGTTATTCTTGTTACATAGTCTAATACTATTTTGCTCAGAAAAATCTTTTCTGGTGTCTATGATTTCAAGACTATCTCCTACCTTCCCTTATTTCATAATCAATGTATCTGGCCTTATGTTGAGAACTTTGAACCATTTGGAGTTGAATTTTGTGCAGCGTGATTAGTATGAATGTATTTGCATTCTTCTAACATGCAGATATCCAGTTTGACCAGCACCATTTGTTGAAGATGCTGTCTCATTTTCAGTGTGTATATCAGGCTTCTTTACCAAAATTCAGGTGCCCATGGGGGTGTGGACATATTACTGGACCTTCAATTACATTCCATTGATCAAATGTCTGTCTTTTTCTGCCCAGTAGCATGCTATTTTTATTATTATAGCTCTGAGTAAATTTTGAGATCAGGGATGGTGACCCTGAAACCAGTTCTTTTATCATTCTCCAGTGTTTTAGCTATCCTGAGGTGGTTTGTTTGCATTTCTTTATTTATTTACATGTGTGGGTGTTTCCATATATAAGGGGAAATTGCCCCTTCAATTTCTGTGGAGAACTGTGTTGGAATTTTTAATAGGGATTGCATTAAATGTATTGATGGCTTTTCTTAGGAAAGCCATTCTTGCCACATTAATCCTACTGATAAATGAACTTGGAAAATCTTTTTATCTTCTGATATCTTCTTCATTATTTTTCTTCAGTGTCTTAAAGTTTTATTGTGAGTTTTCATTTGCTCAGTTAGAGTTATCCCCAAGATATTTTTCAGACTTTTGAGAAAAGTATGTTTTCCTTGATTTCTTTCTCAATCTATTTGTCATTTGTATATAAAGATGCTGGTGATTTTTATGTTAATTTTGTATCCTGTTACTTTTTGCTGAACGTGTTTATTAGTTGTAAGAGTTCCTGTTGGAACTTTTAGGGTTACTAACATACACTATTATTATCATCTGCAAACAAAGATACTTTGACTTCTTTCCTTCCCATTTATACCTTCTTCATCTCCTCCAGTTGTCTTATGGCTCTATATAAGACTTCAAACACTGAGTTTAATGTGTATGGAGAGAGTAGACAACCTTATCTTGTTTCTGTTTTTAGTCGAAATTGTTTGATTTTTTTATGCATTTAAGTTGATATTGGTTTTATGCTTACTGTAAACTGCCTTTATTATGTTGAAAATGTATGAAATGTTGGATTATGTCAAAGGTCTTTTCTGCATTTAATGAGATAACCGTGTGGACTATTTATATATGGTTGACTATATTTATCAATTTATATATATTGAATCTTCTCTGCATCTATAGGATAGAGCTTACATAATCATGGTGGAGCGACATTCTTAGGTTTAGTTTGCAAGTATATTGTTGAAAGTTTTGCATCTATGTTCTTTAGGGAAATTGATCTGAAATTGTCGTTCTTTGTTAGATCTTCAGGTTCTATATATATATCAGAGTAACTGTGGCCTAGTAAAAAAAAGAATTGAGCATTGTTCCTTCTGTTTTTATTTTAGAGAATAATTTGAACAGTACTGAGGTTACCTTTTCTTTATAAATCTGATAGAATTCTGCACTAAAACCAAAATGGTTTTGATGGTAGGATACTTAGTTGCTGATTCTATTTCACTGGGGTTTATACATCTGCTTAAATTGCTTATAATATCTTGACTTAACTGTGGTAGATGGTATATATTAATAAAATTATCTGTTTCTTTTAGATTTTCCAATTTGGTTCAATACATATTTTTAAAATATGTCTTTATAAATTACTTCACTTCCTCAATGTCTGGTTTTTTTTACACCTATTTTTTTGTTTCTAATTTTGTAAACTTGAATCTTCTCCCTTCATCTTTTAGTTAATTTGACTAAGGGTTTGTCAATATTAGTGATTTTTATCAAAGAACCAATTCTTCATTTCATTGATTCACTAAATTGGTTTTTTGTTTGTTTTCTATTTTATTGATCTCACCTTTGAGTTTATTTCTTGCCATTTGTTCCTTTTGGGTTTGATTTCTTCTTTTTGTTTCTAGAGCTTTCAGGTGTGCCATTTAGTAGCTCGATTTTTTTTTTTTTATGTAGGCACTTAATGCTATGAACTTGACTCTTAGAGCACCATTCATTGTGTCCCAGAAGTTTGGGGATATTGTGTTTTTTTTTTTTCATTAAATTCTAGAAAATCTTAAACATTTTCTTCCCCAATTTCTGTCTTGGCCCACTTTTCATTCAAGAGTGAGTTGTTCATTTTAATGAGTTGTAGGCTTTCTGTTGTTTCTCTTGTTATGGATATCCAACTTTAACCCATGGTGGTCAAATAGGATGCTGGGTGTTATTTCAATTTTCTTACATCTGCTGAGAGTTGCTTTGTGCCCAATATGTAGTTATTTATGGGGAAAGTTCCATGGGGTGCTGAGTAGAAGACATTATCCTTTGTTTGGGTAGCAGGTTCTGTAACTATCTCTTAGGCCCAGTTGATTTGTAATATCAGTTATCTCCAGCATTTCTCTGTTTAGCTTTTGTCTGGATGGCCTGACTACTGGTATGTTGTGGTGGTGCGGTTTCATCTTGTCCCCTTCTTTTGATTTGCTGGGCTGGTATTATTTATTCATTGTGTTTTCTCTTGCGTAGTTAGCCTCTTTAATTTTAAGTTCAGCTGCTACAACCTTCTGTGGGGCTGGGATTGTGCATAGATGCTGCTTAAATTTGGTTTTATCATGGAATGTCTTATTTTCCACTCTATGAATGGAAGTGTTGATGGATACAGTAGCTTGGGCTAGCATCTGCCATCTCTTAGAGTTTGTAGAACATCTGTTCAGACACATCTGATTTTTAGAGTCTCTGGAGAAAAGTCAGGTGTTATTCTAATTTAACTGAAGAATCCTCAAGATGGCAGACTGGAGAGTATGCTTTATCTGTTCATTTCTAGATGACATGGTCTGGCTTTATTTGATGTCTTCAATTTTATCTTTACTTGAATTTTTTCCCTACCTTTGGAGATCAGAGTTTCTCACTCTTAAAGTAGTTCATATGCTGAAGGTTTCACAGACATCAGGAATTTTCCATAGAAACTCTGCCTACTACTGTGAGGTAGAGTGTGTGGTCTCTCTGAGAAAAACCTTGTGTGTCAAAATTATTTCTAATTCCCAAGGTCAGCTACATTCTTCCCATTGCATACAGACTGGATTTCATTTCTAATCCTTTTTCCAGTAGAAACTTCAAGTGTTCATCTATTTCACAGCAGATGACCTTGCTTTGGGGCTGTATGTTTAACTAAAATAACCAATCAGCCACAATTCAGGGGGGATTTAGAAACATGAGAGACAGGAACTCTTTTTGCAATGTTAAAACATGGCAATTATACTTCTCTTTGGATTTTGAGTGGCTTCCTATTTTGGTCAAGCTAGATGCAAACTAAGATTAAAATATCTCACATGTACCTAGAATTTAAATCAGAAGGAAATAGCAATGCCTGATAGTTTAAGAAAACCAGCACCCAGTTCCTCACTATACTAAAATGTGAAGACTGACGGATGAGGAGGCAGGAAAGTGGGCAAATGTAATCCTCAGACTCAATTACCAAATTAGAAAGATATTTAGAGAGGCAAAGAAACTTTGAGTAGGAAGGAACTTATTTTAGTCCTTGTTCTTATTATGGAGGTATTAACATAAAATTTCTCCTGCTGGGGGCTGGGATGACTCAGTCAGTAAAGAGCCTGCCTCATATACATGAGAGACTGTCTTCAGAGCTCCATCACCCATGGAAAATCCAGGTGTGATGACATATGTCTCTAATAAAACTGCTGGAAAGAGCGTTCGATGGTGAAAAGAGGCCAGCGAATACTTATAATTCATTGATTATCTAGCCTAAGTCAATAAGCCCCAGACGCAGGGAGAGACACTATGTCAAAATAATAAGGTGGAAAGCAGCTGCGGAAGATGCCTGATGTTAAGCTTGGAGTTCTACAGGCATGCATACATATGCTAACTTAACACATAAATAGCTTCTTTCATGTCCACACAAACATGTATCCTTCCCCTGTTCCACACACACACATATACACATACTTTCTCTCTCCTGCTTATCTACTTCCTACAACACTGTTCTGAACCTGCACTAGAACCCTGTATCAAGGATCAAGGATCATCGGAAAACTCCCCATATTCACAAGCACCTGCAATTCTCTGTGTAATTTTATTAATATTCTACTGCTACCTGAAGTTTTGAAATCCCCAGTTGAAAACAAGGGTAGAAACTTGCTAAATGCTCATACTCACTTCACATGGTCTTGTTTGGATTTCAGCAGCACTGCCTCACTTTCTTGTACAGTGAATCACACATGGTTTGTCTCCCAGCAACAGTATTTGAAGGCCCAGAGCTGAGGCCAGAGACTGTCATTCTAGCTGTAACTCTCAACCTAGGTGACAGCATCCTAGAGCTCAGAAATAACCTGGTTGGAAAAATCCCCAAAAGCATAGAGAAGAATACCTCAGCAAAACTATATCTCTCTTAGGCGGGGCCCATAGACTGTGGAACAGTCAACTTGGAGAGGCTGTTTGCATGGACAGAGAGGAAAACAGGATAGGAGAGGCTCTAGCAAGGCCGTTGGTTGAAGGGTAGAGGTTATCAACAAGAATATCACAGTCAACAAACTAAAACAACTCAGTGTTTATCAGCAGCACAATGCCAACGTTCTAGAAAGACCAAGAAATAGATTGTCCCATTCTGAGGAGGTTTCCACGTCAGCATTTTTGGTGGACACTACTCTTAAGCCTTACTCTTTGTCAATAAATTAACCCTATTCATATGGTGAGCCTATAGCAATGGGAAATTGCAGAACAGAATTGAAGCAATCGACACACTGCCCAAGATACTGTCTAAGCTGACTCTATTCAATAAGAAAAAGCTACATGGGGAACTCAGCAGGTTGTGTTTATACTTTGCAAATGGTTTGGATGAGAGAGGCAGCTAGGGCTATTGACCCACTGAGAACCACTGGTTTGAGCTTGGAGTTCACACCAGAGATTAAGAAAATAAGAATTAAGGCTCTTTTTGTGTAGAATAATTCTTTCTGCTTACTAAATAAATTAGTGGACCAAATTAAAACATAAGCCTGTCATTTACCTTAGTTAAAGGGATAAATTATGATCAAGTCCCTTAAAAGCCTGAATCAGGATATGTTCACTGTTATTCATTCTTACTCATTCTCCACAAGGGTGTGCAAATCAATACTTCGATCTCCTGATCTTCTAGTTCACTTTATTTTATGTACTTGAAACTACATTAAACTGCCTCTCTAGAACAACTTGTCCATAACTCAGAAGTTAGTCTTATACCATGTAAAGGGATTTTATTGTAAACACAACTCACAGAAGCACTGGCTATTTTAGGATCCACCTCCCTGCCACACGAACCAAAATAAGTCTTGAGAATTATAACGTGTACTGAAAAGTAGGCCATTGCCTCTCTTTCTTACTAGCAATTTAAGGTAAGTGCTACTTTCCACCAGGTCCCATGTTGTGACAAGAAAAAACAATCACTCATCCACGATACTGAAAGTAAGAATCAAGTTCATTAAATATTTCTTTCATTGTAAAAGCTTTTCCAGCAATCAGTCCAGAAGCAAAGAAGGGATATTTAAGGTGATATGAAATATTGATACCAACAACCATGGGAAGGAGTTTTATTCCAGGCACTGTCTGTAAAGAGACTTGCAAGGAGACACATCATTGCTAAGTTGCCTGTGCAAGACTACAAATAATAACTATGATTATACTCAGAAAGCTCTTGACCACAAATGACAGGAATACATGCCCCCATGACTGGCATGACCACATCCTACACCCTGCTCGCAGGGCAGCCCCCTTTTAAAAGTCTGTTGGTTAGAAAAATCTATACTTCTCTGTAGAGGCCCACTTTTTGCTAACTGAAAGTATTTTCTTTGATAAAATACCTATGCACTCCTCTGGATAGACACTGTAATATTTTTAAGTGAGTAAATACTGAACCATTCCTTGTTGCTTCTTTTCTTTTGTTCCCATCACCCCTTCAAAACAAACTTTAAAAATTATAGTTTGTGAAAGAGGCATTTGTGATAGTGTCACTTCATTTTCCCTGTTGCTAAGGACCATAGTTAGTTGGTTTGTTGCTTATAGTAGCATATTTGTATAACTGTCTGCAAAAGCATTCACAAAAAAATTGCAGTTCAAAGGGCTTCTGTTTCTCTATATAAAAGGAATGAGGTTAAATTAATAAATATTAAGATCACTTTTAAGTCACATAGAATGAAAACGATCCCAGGAGTACAAAGAACTAATCTCTATTTCCATCTTTATTCAGATTCTTGCTAAGCTTCCTTAAGATGGATGGGAAACCCTTCAAAGGAATTTGATCCGCCAACTTTTCTCAGAAACCCTCCCCAATGACCTTATCAGAGAGACCACCTTCTTTCCGAACAGAAGTTCTCATGTGTGGTTTCAGGCTTAAACATTGTTTGTTGGGTTATCAGAAAGAGAAATGGAAAACAAGCCACATTGCTTAGGAATCTCACACAAATTAGATAGAAAACTAAAACTCCTAAAGGATTCAGCTTCCCCCACCCCGAAGTGCATCTGAGAACAAAAAGAGCAGGTGTTTCAAACCACACACATACTCACTTGTTTATAAACTAGGTCTCTAAGTTTTATCTCACAGTTGACACTACCTACAGTGACCCGCTGTAAAAGAAACAACCTTGATCTTAATGGTTCATAGTTCTAGTAAAATAAAAGGATGAAATCATTATCATAGACACTGTGACATTATAGGAAGATATGTAGGTAGTTAGCACAGATATGTCTCAAAAACAAAAACCATTTGAGAATAGGCCAATGGAAAACATAATATCATACAAACCAGAGATGACTTTGATGGCTTTTAAAGATTACAGAAAGCTTCTCAAAAGTCGTACAGGCTAGGTCCTATAGAAAGAATAGGATTGAATGAAGTAAGGATGAGAATTCCAGACAAAGTTCACAACTAAATGCGTGGCAACTTCAACAAATGACAAGGTAATCTGCTGTGATCACAGGATGGAGGAGCTATCAAGGAATACAACTGAGAAGCAGACATGACTCAAATCGTATACAGTGCTGTGTACCAGATGTGCTGACGTATTCATCATCCCCTGGATACGTCTCACATGGTCCACATCTCGGACTTCTCTCTGTTCATACCTATGGTTTCATAGTAAGGTTAATCATTTGAGTAAATAAGGAGATTGTACAGACAAATTTTTCCCATGAGAAAAAAAAAAAGGAGTAGGATTGAGAATATCAAGGTCTAAGTAGAAATGCATGACCTCTATTTTCGACGAGCTTTCATGTTCTCTTTGAAGTAGTTAGGAAAGTACTATGTTCATTATCTGGGGGCAAAAAGGGGGGTGTGGAGAAAGGTAAAATAGCAAATTTCAGGACATCCTAGTGAAAGGCGTGTGGTGAAACACATGCGTTAAAAAAAAAATCGACTGTGAGCACTGTGAATATAATTCCTAATCCATACCTCCAGAGGAGATTCTCTGACTCACTCCTCTTAACTGCCATGTGGGGGCAGTCAAGCCGATACTCATTTTACTACATTGGAGGCCAATAAGCTAATAATATGTCTATGATCTAGTCCCAGGATAGTGGGGAAAGTAAGTAGGAATATCATTTGATTAGAAAGACTTTGCCTGCTTATTTATATGCTCATGTGTCTAATGAGATGACAGTCACTGAGTATTAAAGAAAGGTCTAGTAGTTCATTAGGCATGTATAGGAAAAATGTCTGGGTGGTCAGTTTCATCTTCAATAAATAAGGAATGAGTAACAAAGCATTTGCTCTGCCTACTGACATGGTAAGTGGTAAACATTTCCACAGAAAGCTCTAGCTACTGCAGGGACTTCTGGTGACAAATAGTGACAGGCATCCTTTGAGGTAGTAGTGGCAGAGCTTATGCAAATGAATCAAACACAGCAACTTTGGTAGGACTTCTAATCAACAAAGCGATAAGCCAGTAATTAGGTTTCAACTGACTCAGACCCCATTCTAGGCATTAATTGGATGGGAAATATGTAGATTGCTAGTTAATAATAGAACAGTGAGAGTTCCAGAGCCATTTTCTTCCTGTTCAATCTATTTGTTTGATTGCTTGTATGGCAAACACTTGATCTTCCTCGGAAATGTTTAGCGATTTGAGACGTCATTAAAAGCAGCTATTTATTAATTAAATTAGAGCAGTCTTTAAAGAGCAATGCTTGTATCCATGGCCTATAGAAATTTGTTTTGAAAATTGGAAGTTGATGGGGTGACATTACTTCAGAGAACACCTCTGGATGAGGAAGAGGAAAGCCTACGTCTTATATCTGTGTGTGTGCAGAGGGGCCACAGGGACCCTAAAACGAGACTAAAATCTGGAAATAAACAACATTAAAGTTGCCCTACTATTTACTCATTTTTAGACAAGATTATCTGACTGGTGAGATTGCAGGATTTTTATTCACACCTGTAGCCCACACACTCTCGTTTTCGTGTTTGCAGCTCAGGATAGTTATAACTTACAGGCCCTTCTCTTCTAAATTTCTTATACTTTCTAGAAAATTCAGATAAGTTTTTTCTAGTATAACTCTGTCTACTTTGCCCTAAGTTGGGTTAAGGTCTACATTCGGGCCTGTCTCTGTGCAAAGGCATGCGACACATGGCATGTCATTAAATGGCACATAGAAAATATTTCTAGACCAGTTTCATATTGTCTAGAGGTGATGCAAAATATAGAAGCCAACTGAAGCCAAGAAAATTGAAAGTGGGGTAATGGCATCAAGGAAGGCATTGCTAAACTTTGTTTGTATTGGGACAACATAGGGTTTGGGGGTGCTTCCCTTTGGTGGTAGGGACCAGGAGAATGCACTTTTTTTTATATGATGTAGGACCTTGGATGATTCTGCAAGAAGAAATTAACAAAAGAGTATAAGATTCACAAAAATATTATAATTATAAAACAGTATTTTGAAAGCAATATAATTCTGAAACATACACATTCACAAGTGCATGTGCAAAAACCTTCCTGTTTACTAATTCAGATACAAAAGATTAGGTTGTAGTTATGAAGACCCAAACTATAAGACTGAGACAAGTCAATGTGAGTTTGTAATTGTTTTCTTTTACTTTGTTTTGTTCCTGTGGTACTCAGGAGATCCCACTGGGAAACTTGAGTGTTTGCTGCTAGGCCTGTATCAAAGAGGACATGAGGGTTGGAACAAAAATACTGTGAAAGAATCTATAACTCCTACAAGCAAGGCAACAAAATAACAAAGGGCAAGGACAAGTGGCCAAAGGCAAATCTCAGGAGCTTAAGGAGGAATGGAGAGAAGAAGGATGCACTTTAAACTGTGACAGAATTAACTTCTTACTCAGAAAATGCATTTAGATAATTGTAAAGAAATTGTTGCCTCATGAAAATTACATTGCAAGCCAGGTGGTGGTGGCGCAGACCTTTAATCCCAGCACTTGGGAGGCAGAGGCAGGCAGATCTCTGGGAGTTCTAGGCCAGAGTGGTCTACAAGAGCTAGTTCCAGGACAGGCACCAAAGCTATAGAGAAACCCTATCTCGAAAAACCAAAAAAAAAAAAAAAAAAAGAAAAAAAAAGTACATTGCATGCTGGGTAGAGTAACCAGAGCATACATAATCCTCATAATACACAATAATATAAGAGTCAACTTTTGTGGAAAATGAAGGAAAAATGACATCAGAATTGTTTTGTTAATTCCTAATATGAAAAAGATCATAGGTCATAGAAGTGAAATGAAAACTTCTCTGAATTCTGTCCTGTTACCACATCCTATTCTCCATTACCCACATATCTTGATGAGCTTAAGATTCACTGTGAATACCTTTTGCTCTGCCCCCTTTTCTACCACTTAGAAAAGCAATCTGCACAAAATGTGTTAGCTCATGATTTCTATTGCTATCATTCTATTTATAGATCTGCATGTTAGTTAAAGTTTTCTAGTCAAGTGAAGACATAGGTGATGGCTCTGGGAATGTGCCTGATAATTCCTGAAGAACTATAAGGGCAGTGAAGTTTGGAGACACAACTATTATTCATACTTCATGAATATTAATTGAATATATTTTTTCTTCATTAATGTCAACCTTAAAACATAACAGACTAGACTCACATTAAGTTGATTGGCAACAGCTTAAGAACATGAAACGGAAGAATGCAGGATGGCTAAAGGTGAGTGGTAGTGGTATAATGCAGAATCAGACAGTCAGTGATGGCACTCAGGTCTTGGCTCCTTGACATTGTAGCCAATTCCCTTCACTTCTTCACTGCTTCAAAAGAGCAGTGGTATAAGTAGTCAGAACACAGTTACAATGAGTACATAAAAAATGCAAGGCCAGAAAGATTCTAGGTTTGGGTGCATAATTGTTCTGAAAAGAATTTATTACATTATTAAGATGAAGGAAGGCCTGGAGACAGATGGAGATGTCACCGTGTATACCACACATTTTCTAATTAAAGACAGTGGCTACTTGTTAAATAAAATATTTAACATATACATGCTAACATAAAGATATTTGCCTTCACAACTTAATCCGAATCTTAAATGATCCCCCAGAAACCCAACATAAGTGATGATGAACAACAGCAATCATAATTATGGGAAAGGTAAAAATAACCTGCATATATTACAGAGAAAAAATTTTCTTATTCCTTCTTACCAGATTTCATCTTGCAGTGAATACTAATTCTTAAGAAGGCTTTGATTTGTCAGATAAATATCTGGTAGCAGAATGAGAATATGTGTGGGCAAGCCACGATTTGTATCTGCTTTAATTTAGTAAGGTTGCTCTAGTAAATGAGAAAAAAAAGAACTTAATTTTATTCTGGCCCCAAGAATTATTATGAGTGACTCACAATGAATGTTGCATCATGGAATATTAATAATAATTTCTAAAGTAAGCCTGCAGGCTGGGTCTTTATTACATTCTCTTGCAGTGCTTTCAAAGTTATTGAGAATGTCAGCTTAAAATAAAAGGACGCTCATGAGTGATGGCTTATGGGCCACATGGATTGTCTGTGATTTGGAGTGCTTGTGTTTAATTTGAAATCTACATTGCTATTTTTGTTAGACTCCTGTCCATGTCCCTGCTTTTGGGGAATGAGATGACCTTCTTGGGCATTTCTATTCAGCAGCATTTAAAATAGTTTCTAAAATTCATGACTAAGGGAAAGTAAATTTGAACCTGCCTCTTCCCATATCCCTTACAAAGCTATCTATTTTGTGAAATCAGGTTCATTTATATGCCTGTCCAACCATTCAATTTCATTGCCTATTAAGACAAGTCCTCTAAAGTCCTTAGCATAGTGACTGACAGAGGGCTAAGTATTAAACACATGCTAGTTATCCTTAGGAGTTATTTTAAGATTTCTTCTTTCTCTTTTACGCAAACCTTCAGACTCAGCAACTACAATACCAGGATCCTTCTCCTGTCTTCCCTACTTACAGGAAACCTGTACAGTTTTTCTCCCTCCTTGCACTTCTGTTTACCCTTCTATAAAATATGGATAACCAACCTTATTCTCATTTTTGTTTTTTGAAGGATAAAAGATGTGTGAGCCTGTTACTGGTATAAATTTTATTATATTTTATTATAAGTACAAGAACCACTCAAACAACTTCTATATTACATTTATAGTATCATATATTCAATGGCTCAAAGGTTAAGAGCACTGCCTGCTCTTCCAAAGGTCCTGAGTTCAATTCCCAGCAACCACATAGTGGGCTCACAACTAACTGTAATAAGATCTGGTGCTCTCTAGAGGAAGAGAACTGATCAGTTGCCCTCATCAACTTAGACCATGAAACCCAATATGGACAAGTTCAACAGCACCACAATATATGGGCTGCCCATGCATGCTTCAGCATTCATATTCCATTTATACTATTCTACCTCACCCCCTATATTTGTTGGACATATGTCTCCATATTTTCTTGCAATCCATATGCTCTCTGTATATGTTAAAATAATAGTTCTTTTCTGTGTATTCTGTGGCTTCAGAATTCAGACACATCCTTCTGAGGACCCTCACTTTGGTCAGAGAGTCTGCATCTTGAGGTTCATTCAAAGGCTGTTACTAGGCAGTGTCCACTGGAGCAATACAAGGCTAGGGATGCATTCATATAGACTTATATTTCTTACCTGGGCTTAGGAGCCCAGTAAAGTTTTCTCAGGAATCTAATCTCAGATAGGTAATTGCTTGATGATGTCTCTTCAGTCTTCTTCAAGCTGAGAAAGCTTTCCCATTACCTTATTCTGTGAAGATCTTAGGTGCCCAAATTTCCATAGAGAGCATAAAACAAGATAACACATTAGATTTTCTTTTATGTTCTTGTTTCTAAGTAACCCAGCATCTCAATTCTGTTATAGTCACAAGCCCATCAGCTTTAGGGGAGAGAATAAGAATCACAAAGGTGGATGCCATGACTCCATGATGTTTCAGCCTGGCTAGACCGACACGTGTTTCTCAGAACTCCCTTTTGCGTTTCTGGGTAGATTGGCCCTTAGAAGAATCCCCTGAAAGTTAGAGAGCAGCAGTGAGTCACTAACCTCTCATTTCTACTGTTGAAAAGTGGTAGGGAGTAGATGCTTTTGAAACTCGCATAACCTCCTTGAGCCAGAAGATGTAACTATAGGTTCAGGTATGCAACATCATCTTTGAGAAATAAAATAGATTGAATTCAATTGAATCTAGTATTAATGATGAAATAAAAATATGAAATATAAATATAAATGAAGAGCAAAAGTTCTCTTCATTTCCACGGATCTTGTTTCTTTGGCAGTGTGCATTCTTTTGGGAGAACTAGCGTCTCTTTATTATTGATTAGATTCTTAGCTTGGTTCTTCCTCAGGAATGTCACTTTTTTTCCGGAGCTTGTTTTTTGATGTCTAGGGCCCGCTTTCTTCTGCTTAATGAAAGGCATATTCATTGAGAGTTTTGTGCAACATGCTCTGATCTCTCCATCCTTTCTCTAGCAACTTATTCCAAATCCTTACCCACCCAACTTTGTGTGTATGTTGTGTACATATATATACATATATTGTATGTATTCACTTTATAATTATATTACCTGACAAAGAATCTGAACTATGAATGAGTGGTCTTTAAAAATACCAAAAACCAATGGATATAACTAATTTTTGAGGAAAAAATATAGTTTGTTCTAATTTATAAACCTCTAGAAAAAGAAAACCTATGCAATGTTCGAAAGTATCAAACTTACACACAAAAAGAGAATGCTGCCGGGCGGTGGTGGCACATGCCTTTAATCCCAGCACTCGGGAGGCAGAGGCAGGCGGATCTCTGTGAGTTCGAGACCAGCCTGGTCTACAAGAGCTAGTTCCAGGACAGGCTCCAAAACCACAGAGAAACCCTGTCTCGAAAAACCAAAAAAAAAAAAAAAAAAAAGAGAGAGAGAGAGAGAGAATGCTCTCTGTCTGTCTGTCTATCTCAAATACCTTAAGTACACTACCTTCCCTTCCTGATCATGTTATGTGAATTTGACCAGAGCTAAAGGTGTGTTTTAACCACTTTACAGAGAAATATGAGAAAATAAGTTATGGGGAAGAGGAGGCATGATGCATCTTCATAGAAGGACTGCAGATGTGACTAATTGGTGAAACCGTGGGCCTGATTTTGGACCAGGTTACTTATCATTGGTAATTGGATTCACTCCTTCTCACCATTCCTTGGCTCTTAGTGGAATTGCTATGCAACTTTTCCTTGGAAAAGGAACCACTGTACTTCTATGAAAGTAGGTATATGAAGTAGTCACACGGGTGTCTACAAGTTAGATCTCTGTGCCTGTTGTACAATGGTCCTGATTCTGACTAAACCCTGAACAGTGATATTTAAGTATTGCTTTCACACCATGTAAAACATCTTAGGATTAGAGAATAATGCATTCTTTCCAAGGTGAAGAGAAAGAGATTGTGTGTATGTATGTAGAAATGTGGAGTGATATAAAATGCTGAAGATTACAGATCTCTAGATTATAAGTCATCTTTTCATACTTTACCATCACTTTCTGTACTCTTATGTGACAAGAAAAACAAACAAGCTAAGTCATTCATTGACTAGACTACAGCAGCACCTTCACATTTAGTCTTAGGAAAGGGGACTATTTTCCTTAGGATTTTTTTATTCCTTTAAGGAAACTTGCCCTTCAAAGTCATTCTCTTACCATTGACACCTTCCCAAGTCCTGTGCTAGTCTAGCTCATATAAAACTGCATATAAAAAAAATCTCATCCATACGCTTCTTTATTTAGACATTGGCTTCTGAAATGGAAGTTAGTTTTCTTCAGTTTAAAAATAATTCTCCTGTGCTGCACAGCAAGCAAAGAAATCCAATCTCAGCAGAGTTTGTTCTGCTAAGTTGGTGACCCTGAGCATGGACCTACATGTTATCAGAATCTTAAGCTCTACATTATCCCCGACAGAGAAAGGTCATTGCAGAAAAACTCAACATAAATAGGAGTTTCCAAACACATTCACAAATTCTTCCAACACAGAAGGCAATGAGGCCAACACAAATGTGCTTTTCCCCATTCAGTATGTGGATGGCTGCTAGAGAGATAGTTGTAAAGTCTACCTCTTGAAATGTTCTTCTATATGTTAAAATCATATATTATTAGACTCCAATAGATCTCAATAAAATATTTCTACTACCATGTTGAAAATCACTAACTATTTCCATTATGTGTCAAGATCATACTAGTAAGTCCTATCCTGAAGCCCATACATTTTCTATTGGGAGTTAATTGAATATACAAGATGAAGCGCTTGATAGATTTTTCTGTTATTTATGTGTTGGTTATGCTTCTATTCATTAGAGATTATAGTGTTTTAAGAGCAGCGAGCTCAGTAGGGAAGCCAGAAAGAGACATTCCTGTTAGCGAAGGACTATCTGAAGTCCCTCATGAAGAATTGATTCTGGAATACGTCAGGAAAGGTGAGTTTATCCTCCTGTGCTCTGCTATGTTATCCACTTACAACCCAAGAGAATGAGGAGACACTCTTGTATTTAGATGAAGTCAACTGTGAGCTAAGTGTTGGCATACCTTGAATCAACAACAGTTTAATAAAAGGCTTTAATGGCAAGACTTATAAATGAGATCTCAAAAGACTATCCGTTACATAGATCTTTTGGAATGAGGACCAGCTTTGCCACTGGCCTGGTCTGGATTCACATCACAGCCTTCAGATGCTGTAGATATTTCTCCTGGGTAAGAAATTTTACATTAAATTCTCGACTCCTTTATTTGTAAAGCTAAGGTTACAGTATGAACATTTCAGTGAGACAGGATGATCAAATCCCTTGGAACAGGTCACACACCTTAGGAAACTCTAGTTGAGTTAATCACAGAATTTGCTCACTGGGGTAGGCATTTGGTAATCTGGCATGCAGACTCAGGGGAAAGAATAACAGGGAATCTCCAGAATGGTTTCTGAGACTTTAGAATCAGAAACAATAACATGAAGCAACAGTAGACAGCCATCATTCACCTCATCCTATACGGTGTCTATTGGATGTATGCTGCCTCTTGTCATTCTGGCTTGTTTCTTTGAACAGTTGGATGTAGTTAAATAGTAAGGCAAGTAACTAGCACAGTATTGCTTAAGGAGACAATTTCAGCTTCCCTTATCATATACTAGTGAAAAATTAATATGATGTCTATCTCGTTAGGATTTGCTTTGCCTTGCTTTGTCACAAAAGTAAAATAATTTCACCTGCTGAATTTTCCTTCTGTGTAGAAAAATTCTTGTCTCATATAAGAGCCTAGAGCAAAATTTAGATGCTGCCCAACTTTTCATGTCTCTGTGCAGGAATCCTATACCTTTTTAGCACACCTGTATTCATCTCTTTGGATAGCAAAAAAAAAATGGCTTCAAACATTATCCCAACATATTTGAAACTCTAAAAAAGGAAGGAGAAAACAAAATATGTTTTGAATGTCCCTAAACAAATTTTGGAAGGGTAGGAGGTTTTGATTCTGTGTTTTTATTTTTGTTGTTGCTATTGTATTGGAGAGAGAAGTGTTATTTCTTGAGACAGGGTAATACTTTTTAAACCAGACAGATTTGGTCCTTATCACTCAAACCTCCACCAAACTCACAACAGCCCTCAGGCTTCAGCTTCCTAAATACTAGGATTATGGGAATGAGCCATATCATAAGATCCGAAAATTGATATTAACTAGCAGAAAAAATGCTACTTACTGTTTCAGAAACTGTTTCTGAATCAGAAAGAATTGATGGTTGACTAAGAGGTCCTAGAAATGAACATCCAGAATGTCTTTAAACTTAATACCCTAGAAGTTCACTCAAACAGATTCACTCATCCATCAACTCACTCACAGAGGACTAGGACAACTGGTTTGTGTTTAGTCTTGTTTTATCTTCTTCTAAGATCATCATTGAATTCATATTTAAGTTATTCCTTCTGTAATCACCTTAGCTTCAATGACTTTCCCCTCCACCAGACTTTAAACACATATCTCCCTCTCAGTCTCAGAAAGCAATTCCTACTAAGTTCTACAACCACCACAAATAAGGGCTTGTTTCTTTTAACTGTCCTGCAAGAGTCCTCGATTCTTACTCTTCTACTGACCCTTCACTCTTTGCTTCCTGCCTGTATTTTTGATTGTTCATCACTGCAACCATTTTTTTATCCTACTTTTAATGATCCATCTTGATCCGTCTTAGCTCTTAATCATCTCAAATTTCTGTTCCCTTTCTTCATGCCAAGGCAATGTGGAATAATTTCAGAGAAACTGTACCAGTTATGAGCATCTATGGCATTCTGTAGAGTGTTCACCAAGATTGTCTTGGACAATCTTCTTCTTTAAACTTTACAATCACCTCACCACAAAATCCATCTGCCATCTGAGGGCAAGGGTATGACTTTATCTCCACAAACATTGTCTAACTTTCCCAGCTCCAGCGACTGGCAGAGTTCCTGGCACATTTTAGGTAATCATAAATACTCGATAACTTAGTAAACACTGACTTCTCTTCTGAACCTCAGAGAAACAATTCACAGTCTACTAATGACACCAGAAAGTTCTGTTTCTCTGTTTCCATCCCACTTGCTATCTCAAGAAAAAACTCAAATTCTCTTTTCTGCTATTTTTGTGACAGGGCCTCACTCTATACATCATGGGCTGACTTCAACTCAGGAAAATCCTCCTGCCTCAGATTTCCAAGTACTGGCATGACTAGAAGGAGCCACACATCAAGCATATACTCTTTAATGTTTTATAAATGTTGTTTCATTAATCACTCATTTTATCTTTAGAGCTTTCAACTATTCCTTTGAAGAGTTTTCTAATGTCTTCACAAACTCAGATTTCTACATCTCAGAAAATCTATATTCCTTATTTTATTACTTATTTGCAAAGGATTTGCTCTCTCTTCAACACCCCTTAGATTTTTCTATCCCCTCAAATAGGATACATACACTTAATAGTCAATGTATGTACTGTCACAAAAATTGTGAATTTCCTAATTTACAAAATGAACCTTCAGCATTTAGCTCTAATGTTAATGAACCTCTTTAACCTTGGTTCTCATCTTCTTCTATAATGTTTTGTCTAGCTGATTTTCTTTCCCTCAATTAAACCTCAGTGTCCTCCATGTGTCCATCTTAGTATTTTCGGCCTGCCCTCTCGACCCTCATCCTGAGAAAGCTTATATACAGACTTTACTTAAGTCACACCCCCCACATAAAATAAACATCCTCTTTCATTTAATTTAACCTAACCTAACACCTTCCGATATAATACCCACCATCTTCATTACAAACACCTATAGAAACTTTATACCATTACCCAAGTAAGGTTTGGTAACTATCATGTTCTGTTCCCGTTTCCACTGATTTTCAGAGAGTTATCCTTGGGCCTAGAAACATGCTCATAGAGAGAGCCAGACGAGCCTCATGGTTTAAGTCTCCTTCAGAACAGTTTCCAGTCAACCACTGACTGCTGAAGGAAACAATGAGATGGAATTTACACAATGGTGCTCATTTTGGATATGATCAGGCTGGGTCCATCCCTGAACTCACATACTTACCTGAGATTTTCCCCCCCTGTTTGTTTTCTTTACTCCTTCACATTTTTTTATTTGTTGGAAACACTGTTTTTACCAGTCACTTATATAATGCATCTGCTTCCTGACAAGCTATGCCCAGCATCTTACCTCAGGGTTCAGCCATATTCTAGGTAGAGCCGACTACTATATTCTACTAGGTCTCTCTGCGCCTTTAGCCTTTTGTGCTCTATTTCCTCTAGCATGAAGTTCTTACCATGGCGCCTCCATCCCACCCAAACCATGCTCTTCAGATCCAGATACTTCTACACTTACCAGTGAGCATGACCTCCCACCAGATCAAATAAAATACTGCTCTCTCCAAATAGTTGATAGTCCAACACCGTCTTCACACTATTTGAAAAAGCTTTCCTCTCACAAGAATAGGTTTTTTTTCTCCTTTTCTAATTGAAAAATCAGTAGCTTATCTTCAAAATAATTTTGATGCTATAACGCTGTGGCCTTTTTTTTTGACTTTCTTGCAGTTCTGCCCCCTTCCCTGGGCTTCTCATTGTCTCTTACACATTACAATTGCAGTGTTTTTCTTTACCTGGCCAAATTTTTTCCCAGTAAGTAAGGATAAGAAAGTATTCTCAATCATTTTTATCCCCACAGAGTCCCATTCTGCCTAGCAGATGCTCAGCTAATATTCATGGCAACCTATAAATCACCTATTCAGTAATCAATGACTCCTGGAGTTGAGACATATTTGCCATGGTAGTGTTATCCAGCTAATCAGAAAGAGCAATTTTAATTTTTAGCGGTCAGTTATTTTACATGGTAGGTCACAAATTATCCAAATCAAATCACACACAAGGACAATACCAAAAAATGTATAGTGTATGTGTTTAATTGTCAGTAGTAGACTTGCCTGGCATATTTATTATGACACTTTTTAAAAAAATTGAACATAAATTTTATTTGGTTTAAAAAAATTAGATTCTACAATCTTAGGCATTTAGGAGTTGCAGGACTGAACGGTCAAAGCACATTTGTAGAAGTAAAGTTGTGTTATAGAAAGATGCTGGTTCTTTTTCTCTCTACTGAGGGGTGGACCAGAGCATCCTTGATTTCAGTACTGATAATCTTTCTTGAGTTTGCCAATGGCTATCTGAAGATAAATGCTGTGTGTCCATGCTTCCTGGAGGCAATTTCTTTAAAAAATAAAATTAGTACTATCCCCATTGCCCCTTGTATTCAATTTTCATTATTTGGAATGACTTTGTAGATTAGTTCGTAACTCATCATTTCTGCTAAATCTTATAAGCCTAAAATGGGAAACTCACACTCTTTTATTGCTTTAAGCTTGCCTGAGACCAACACATTCGAAATATTGCCTGGCTCTTTTCTGAAACAAAACCAAACTAGAGGTAGAGGTCGTCCCTCTTGGTGTCCAGGCAGGATTGATCACATATTTCTCATAAAACATAAAACAGTGAATAAAAACCAATATCATACTCTTCAAATAGATGACATGAAAATTCTAATACTACTCTTTCCATGACACTTATCTTATTTTGGTGAATGTATAGTAAAATGCTGTTTTATTTACTTTCATTTGTAATATGCCTAGCTCTAAACAACTTTTAGAAGGTAGTAAAATGTGGAGTCTTTTACTTGTACCCAGTCCTCATTATCTTTGCCCTTCAAAAGTTTTTCTCTCAACATTTTATATCAGTTGGTTTATGTCATCCTATAAGAAACAACTTCTAAACTTAGAACACCCATTTATTTCTTGTAATTCCATAGTTTTACTGGGTGGTTTGGCTGGTGCAAACCAGTTACTCTTTACACGCTTGTAAATTGCAAGGTAACCAGGCAACTCTGTTGATTTAACTTGGTTTTCTGATGTGCTCATACCCTTCTAGGAAAAACTGGTGGACTTGATTCTGTTCCCACTTCCATGTCTCATATTTTGCTGTCATTTGTTCTTGGTGGAGAGAAAGGAGCAAAAGATGAAGAGAAACATGAGGACTCTTGAAGCCCCAGGTTCAGAACAATGCTTCTCCCATACTCTGGTACTTACTGGAAGCCCAGTCTCTCGGACTAGGGAAAGTTCTTATGTTGAGAGAAGAGCAGCAGAGGGGGGATTCTAGAAAGAATGAAGTCTTTGAGTCATCTTTAAAAGCAGCCTTTATCTCCCGCAGTTTGTCAGATATGCTACTGTTCCTTCCAAGAAGCCTTAAGTCTATACATTTCTTGTCCTAAAATTTGTGATTAATATGTCATTTGAGAAACATCTTAGAAAGATGAATGATTTATGACACTAACTGTATCTTCTGTCTGTATAGACAATACTGAAGAACGACTCGATGCCTTCCACAGCCACAACACAGACTTTGCAAAAATAAAGAATCCCATATATGCATGAATAAGTATATAAAATGGACATTTTATGTGCCAAGAGGGATGTCATATATTTTGTGTAACATAAATATTACTGACTAAAAAATAACATGCAAGATGTCTACATACATGGGCATTCGTTGAGTATTTACTATGTGTAATTGTCTGTGCATCCATCTTTAACACATAAACTATCTGAATGTGTATAATACCAATTTTACAACTAAAGTAACATTCAAACATTTATGAATTGTATAATAAACCTTCAGTTTTTGGATGACAAAGGTGAGCACTGAACTTTTGGGTCACAATAAAAAGAAAAAGCCACTTACTGTTCAGAGCATGTTCTCAGAGGTATTTTTTTTTTTAATTTCAATCAATCCCCAATAATGTTCTCTATCTCTGTTGCATACTGAAGTCAATTGTTTCAAAATATACCTTTAGTACCGGCCCCAAGATATAGTCCATGGATCAACAATAGCAATATCATCTGAGCTTGTTTACGAATTCTGTTTCCTTCCCTAGTTCTTTGGATTACAGCATGCAGGACAGAGCTCAGGATTCTGTATTTTTAAAATCGGTGTGGATATTTCTGATGCATTTGAAAGCTTGAGACTGACTACTTATCACTATATGATATTCAATCCTGTGCATAAGCCCTGGTGACAGGAAACACCTGAACTCTTTCTTATACTTACTGAACCAATATGTTCTAATAGTTCCATGGCAATTCTGATGCACTTAGAATTGAAAAAAAACATCTTTATTATAAATAGACTCCATTATGTACTTAATTATATTCCTATGTATGTGCACCAGTATTTATCATGCTTATATAGTTTTTCTCAGAGAGAAGCATGACACATGCAAATTTTCATTCAGAAAAGCATATCTAGTATTAAAACCAAAGCATTCTCAATCTTTGACAAGAGTCAGTTATTTCAGTATTCCAGGATGACAGGATGATTGGTGCCTCATTGACAATTAATGAAATATTGTGTCAGAGGGTTGTCTAAGCTGTGAGCATAGAAAGAAATGTCTCCCAGAACTGTGACCTGCAATGCACATCTCAGATGAAGCCATGATCGTTACTATGGGGATAAATCACATGCCCAAGCATGACTAACTTCATTATTAAACTCAGAAGCTAAGACCTGGGCTACACATTGGTGCTCTCAAGCCAAATAAGAAATCACATTCTGATTCTTCTCAAAATTCTCATTATCAATTTCTGTCACAGCAACTGTGAAATACTGACCCATCACTAATTGGCCCCTTAACTCTGAGTGCTAGGACAGAAGGAATTAGTTTCCAGAAATACTTCTGTTGGAAGCTATCTGGAAACTTTAAAAAAAATCCTCCCTTGATAATTTTCATTGAGAGCTGTCCATGAAGGACAGAGAATCTATATTTTGAAAAAAAAATGTTTTTCACCTCAGTTTTTCTTTCAATCCAAATGCCTTCAGTTCCCATTTTCAAAGTAGCTTATAATCTAAGACAATCACTTGTGGAATGCTTCCTGAATAAAGTGTGATTCTAAAGACTATAAATGATTTAAAATAACCAAATACATGTAAGAACTTGCTGCTCAAACTGTGACATGTAGATTAACAGTAGTGGTACTACCTAGAACTTATTAGCCAGGCTTTGGCTCTAGCCAAGGTGCACAGACTATTTAGTTAGCATGTTGAAGGGATGTATAATAATAAAGTTTAAAAATATTGGCATAGGAAATACGGTTTGGCCATCTTGAGATATTTGAAAAAACACTACATATGCAAATAAAAACTTAGGTCATTATGAAAATTAGGAATGGGTCAAAACTCGAACCCTTAAGGGGCAGAGAATTTAGAGATGACCAAATGTGATGAAATGAATGATTACCTGAAGTCAAACTACCAAAAACATGAACCTGAAAAAGAAAATTGAATACTTGAGAATTACATAAGGGGAGTCTTGGAAGAAATCAGAGAATGATTGGTGAGTAGGAACGTGTTCCTAGCTGGATCATATTAGGGAGGTCTGGAATGTAAATTATCTAACAGAGCTGACACTGCCTTGAGACATTACAAGTATACTATTGTAATTTTCTTCAAAGAGTCATTGGTCACCCCTCTGTGTGTATATACAACATGAACTTCTAGCTGAAATGACTTATGATGCTTAGGCGCATTCTATGAAGTAGAAGAGCAGCTGTAAGATGTCAGCGATGTGCCTGGTAAAGGGAATACAGGCAGTGACCAGAAAAAGGCATATGAGCTGGGCAGTGGTGATGCACGCCTTTAATCCCAGCACTCAGGAGGCAGAGGCAGACAGATCTCTGTGAGTTTGAGGCCAGCCTGGTCTAAAAAGCTAGATCCAGGACAGGCACCAAAGCTACGCAGAGAAACTCTGTCTGTCTCTGTCTCTGTCTCTGTCTCTGTCTCTGTCTCTCTCTCTCTCTCTCTCTCTCTCTCTCTCTCTCTGTCACACACACACACACACACACACACACACACACACACCCCAAAAACAAACAAATAAAACCAGGTATGTGAAGGTGACACTGATAATCTTCCTATAATCCTATAATCTAAATATCTGTAAGCCCTTAAATCTGAGTGTTGAAACCCTAACCCTCAAGGATCATTATGAAGAGATTGGGTACTTCAGAGTGATTGATTAGATTATAGGGGCAGAACACTCAAGAATGGAATTAATGATTCATATGGTTTCAATAAGACTTGTCTATTTAGTTCATGTTAAAATCAAGTTCCCATCATGAGATAGGAAGTTGGGACCAGGTGGAACCTTTAAGAGATAATTAGGCCTCAATTCTCATGGATGGATTGACGGACATGTGGGTTAAAAGGACCTGGAAAGTATAAGTCCCCAGAAACCTGTTTTGCTTGGTATCTAGTCTTATCTTAAAATCCCCTATATTGCCTTGTATCAGAAACATTATATGTATTTATTTTCTTTATAACTTAATGCATGACATTTAGTTAAAAACATCTGGAAAGAGACTAAGATAGTATCTCTATAAGAGAGTCCAGAAAGCATTATTGCCTGCCCTTGACCGCCATTCTAAGACGTAATGATATTGACAGCCTGTGATCATCATCACAAAGTAAATATGCTATCATCTGAACATGAACTGTCCATGCTGGTTCACAACTCTTTACTATTCATCTATCATTCAATTTATAAGACATGTTACAGAAGCCTAAATGACTAAGATAAGGAATTGAGAGAAGAGATGCCAGACAGGAACATCAGCGGCAGAATCTTTTATGTATTCAGTGGGAACAGTGGTCAGGGTATAGTATGTCATCTAAAAAAGTTTGCTGGCAAAAGTATAACTGAAAATAGACATTGAAGAACCCAACTCTCTTTTCCTGTGCCACTACTGCCTTTCAGTTGCCTGGGGGAGCTCATATGTTCTGTGTCTGAGAGTGGAATTGTAATAGGAACAATCCTATATCAGGCTACAAGGGTAGTCATAAGACTGAGATTCACCAGTCAAGATGAAACTGGGATAAGAAATTGACCAAAATCAAACCAGAGTCTAATAAACCGGAGTCTAATATAACATCTTCTCTGATGTTATAGAGCCCAATAATGCAAACAATTGAGAAGACACAGGAACAATAGAGAAACTGAGTCTCAGTGAGCAAAGCATAAAGCCTGATATGTGAGTTAACATATTAATATGTTAAAATTTCCCAGAGGACAATCAACATAGGGTTCTATTGCTTTCAGTTAAGTGTATTCTAGGATTTGCCTACTGTTTTTTTTTTATATTGCTTCTGCTCTTTGTTGTGGGATTAATAAGATAAATTTCCAGTTCCCTTTCTCATTTACCTGAACCTTATCCTTTTACTTTTATTACAAAGAGATTGTGTTCCCTTTTCCTTCTTTTTTTTTGGGGGGGGGGTTGGGGGATGATGTTGCTGTGACTGTGTTCACATCACCCACTGACTGAGTGTTCAGATCACTCACTGTACAAATCAAATTGAAAATGATTTCTCTCCATTTATGTAAAACCTAGAAAAAAAGTTTGCTCATTTTGATCCCATAAACTTCAGAGCGGATGAAAATAAGGTAAAAGTTAATATATTTTAAGGAAAGGTGATATCTTTTAGTCCTTACTGTATCAACTTATTTCTTGACTTTGAAAAGTAAAATGACATTTAAAAGAAAATGTTTTCAGAAGCCAACTCTATTAGGTTGTATATTATTTTGAAATAATGATAGAAATATTCTTACAAATAAACTGAAAATGGATTAGCTTTGAAAAACAGAGACAGTGAACACTGAACAAAACAGTTTAGTATTTTAAGCCACATCAAAACTTGACAATTTACTGCCACTGTCAAAAAATATAGAAGAAATAAGAAATTCCTAAGGGGTAAACAATGAAAATAAAAATCTGAGTTTTCAAAGATTCCTAAAACCTTACTTAGAGCACATGGGCAGTTTTAAAGTATGTATGAGTTTCTAAACTGAAGACAAAACTTCACATTTGTTGAAAGAGTAAAGCCTTGTTGGTTAGTAAGTTTGCCTAATGTTATTTTTTATTTCATAATATGCTGATCATAACTACTACCAATTGAGGCCTCATTAAACAGACACTCTATATATCTCTTTTATTTTTGAGCCTCATAATCGTATCTGAACCTCCCTTGAAGGGATGAGAAACATGGTGTTAAGATATTTTTACATTTCTCAATGGTTCATGGTAAAAAAAAAAATGATCAAACTGGGATTCCTGCTCCAAGTGTCTCTAAGCCTATCGTCTGAACACTTAACTATATTGGATTGGCCATCCCTGAGTTGTTTTTATTCTCCCTGTGTTGCCACACACACCTCCTCAATGTTAATCAGACTTTTTAAAGGACTGGCAGAATTCCTACAATATGTAACATACAGATGGAAGGATAACTGTGTCTCAGTTCAAAAGTTTGGTTTATCATAATTATCAAAATATGGGCTACAAAGCTACTCATACACAGTGTCCTAGGGTTTTATTGCTATGAAGAGACATCATGATTATGACAAGTCTTATAAAGAAAAACATCTAATTGGGGCTAGCACACAGTTTCAGAAGTGAAGTACATTATTTTCATGGTGGTAAACATAGTGGCATTAAGGCAGACATAGTGCTGGAGAAGGAGCTGAGAGTTCTACCTTGAACTACACCAGAAGGAGACTGTGAGCCCCACTGGCATAGCTTGAGCATATAATACCTCAAAGCCTGCCCCCACAATGACACACTTCCTCCAACAAGCCCACACCTTCCCAATAGTATCACTCTTTATGTGCCAAGTATTGAAACACATGAGTAATGGGAGCCATTACTCACATGGTGATCAGAAGAAAGAAAGGGAGTAGAAATAATTAATATATTTACACTATACATCTTTTTTATATTTTTATTCTACCTGGGTCCTCAGACAAGATTATGGGATAATGCTTTCCCCATTCAGGAAGCCAACATGCAGGAAGGGTACTGATTTCCTTGCCAGTGCTTCTCACTACAATCAAGTTAAGTCAACAATATTAAACATCGCATTTTACATTTGAAATACTTTTAGGTTCTTAAGGTGAGGGTTTTAATATTACCTTCAAGGATACTTCCACCTGGAGTACCTGAGAACTGAGTAACAACACTGACAACTATGAAACCCTAACTCTGTTCCTTCCTAGACCCTTCAGGTCTACAGGGGTCAGTGCAATCTAAAGACTGAAAAGGACCAAGGAGTATGTCTGTCTTACACTGGATCAGGTAAACTGCTTGTGACAGAATTTCTTAAGAATTGCCTTTCACTTGATAAGAATACAGGGCAGTGAGATCTTCGATGTTACAGCCAGACATCCTTAATCCTGCTTCCTCAAATATCAGCTGTGCAGTACAGGAGCCACACACGACAGCAACTGAGTGGATGACCTTCAATAGTTGATGCTCCAGACCCACACTGAACACTTATCTTTCCAGACTGGTTCTTCCACATCTGCCATTTTACACATAGTATCAACATTTGAGACTTTTCCTTATCTATGAAAGACATTAAGCACTTAGATATCCCCATATCCCAGTGTCGTACTTTGCTTTAACTGTCTACTTGATGTAGCCTAGAGTCACCTAAGAAAGGTGTGTCAGTCAAGGGATTGTCCACATGAGCTTGGCCTGTGGGCACATCTATTGGAGGTTATCTTCATTGTTCATCAATGTAAGAGGTCCCAGACCACCATGGCACCATTCTCTGGGTAGGTACTCATGGTCTGTATAAGTAAGCTGAATAAACATTAGCCCACATATAAGCCAGCAAATAGTGTCCTCTATGGTTTCTTCTTCAAGGTCCTGAAGAAACTCCAAGTTTCTTTTTCAAGTACAAGTCAAATAGCCCTTTCCCTCCCCTATGCTGCTTTTGGTCAAGGTGTCTGTTTTAGCAATGGAGATCAAACCAGATACCCATTCTCTCAAGGAAAGAGAAAGACAGGTATTTGAAACTATGCAGTATAAAAGTAATTCTTTAGGTTTTAAGAGCTGATTTTTAAACCATGACATGTTAACTTTATTTTCAAAGATGAGTTCTTGTGATTTAGCTGGTCCTAGAAATTTTAGATAACTGATTACTGTGCATCTATTTCCTGATCTTCCAGAATATTCTCATCAATGAGTGATAGCTGTAGAAATATAGCTTTCCCTGCTTGCTCATTGACTATATTAATGTGAAATATTTAAAGAACTGAAAGAAACCTCTGGATATTAGCTAATATTAGACTGCATAGACCTGATTTGTCCTGGATGTGACAATCTTATCCTGACAATAAGATAAATGTCCTTACTATGCACATAAAGACAAGGTCACAAAGAATATTATCTTAAAACCTTGATCACTGTACACACTTCCGGACTTTGTAGTGAAAATCTCTGGCTTGGGAACTTTGATTTCTATTGTTCAACAACACAGGCCTTTGCTTACACCAAGGTAAGTGCCCTTTTTTGGTTTTACTCAATTGGTATTTTCTTACATGTCTTTGGCCAGGCTTAGAAAATTTTGGGGATTGCCTATAGCACAGCTGTTAGGTATTGCATTGATTTATGCAGGAACATCCAAAATCCTGACAATGTGTCCTCCAGAGACCAGCAACCCTGAGAATAGTTCTTGTCTTCTGTGGGTCAAACCTATGATGGGGGAGAATAGCAGAGAAAACAGTTAAGTATCTGATAGTCACCTAAAATACTGTTATCTCCTTCAGTTCTGTACGATGAACTGAAGTTCCCAAGGGGATCAAAACCACACCAAGTTTAAAGATGCTATAAAAGTGATTGATGTTAAGTAAATGAAAAAAGGAAGGACATGACTGCTCCTAGGTGTGGTGGAGGAGAAAATTTATTGTAAAAAAAAGGAACAGCATAGTCAGAGACATGAATGTCTGAAAGAGTGCAGAGTGGTCATGTCCCTGAGCTACTGGAGGAGACGAGAAAGGGGAAAGGAGAGGGGGAAGGGAAGAAGGTACAGCAGGCAAAAAGGCAAAAGGTTAAAAAAGGGGGGGTGTAACCAAAGTGTTTGAATTATATAAGGAAGAGCCTCTGGGGAAAGAGAAGACCAACCTCTGGGCTGGAGAGTTTTATGGTAAAAGTTGGGGTATATCAGCCATACCCTGTAACATGTAGGTAGGAACTGAGAGATCCAGGGAGAACCTGGCAGCCAAGTCCCGTTTCATATGTTAAATAGACATCTCAACCATTTGTCCCTGGTTTGAAACTCAGCTTTTAAAACTACCTGATTGTGGAGAGTTGAATTGTTGCAGATTCACAGCCAAATCATCTTGGACTATTTTCATTCATTGTCCAATTCTATATCTGACCTATCAATCAGGTTAAATATTTTGGAATGGGCTAACAGACCACTAAACAAAAAGCTAAGAATGCCATACATATCCTGTGAAACACATGCAGTGTTTTCCCTCCTTTGCAGAGCCTGCCTAATGAATGCTTCTACCAATATATTTCTAATATATTTGAGAAAAACAAAAAACAACCAAAAATACTTATCCTATGACTTTTCTGCAATGACATCTAAGAATTAGCATTTTAACAAGTTCCAAATGATGGGAGTGCGTGGACCTGAGGACTATACTTTTGAGAACCCCTGCTCTCTGAACACCATTCTCACAGTCAGGTGATCTCAAGCTGGACATCCTTGCCCACCATTCTCTTTGGCTACTAGATTGTCACGTTACTTCATTTGCAAATTAGTGTTTTTAACAGTCATATAAGAATCTGAGCCTTAAGATGGCCTTCTGAGAAAAGATACAAAATGTTCTCCCCCAACACCCGAGAAAGGACTGGATCATGAGACTAAGAACTTTGAAGGGACAGTTAGAGATCTTTTGGCCCACAAAACTGAAATTCTCTTCTGAAATTAGAAATATCTCAGAAGACCTTTAAAGATACTTAGCAAATAGGGAAATTCAAATTAAAACAAACTAGAGATTTCATTTTATCCTAATCAAAATAATAAAAAGGAAATAACTAATAACAAACGTTGATAAGGAAGAAGGGGCAGGGAACCCTCATTTTCTGTTGTTAGAATTACAGACTGTTGTAGCCACTCTGGGAATCAGTGTGGAGAATTCTCAAAGGGCTAAAAGTAAATATACCATGTGGCCCAGTCATACCACTTCTTGGCATATGCCCAAAGGACTCAAGATCCTACTCCACAGACACTCAACCTTATTTATTGCTGTTCTCTTCACAATAGTTAAGAAGTTGGAACAAGATAAATGACCTTCCACTAGTGATGGATAATGAAATGTGGTCCTTTTACACAACAGAACACTATTCATCTGTAAGTAAAAGGAAACAATGAAATTTTGAGGTAAAGTGGCAAAAACTGGAACATATCATACTGACTGAAGTGACCCAAACCACAAAAGACAAAAGTCATATTCTTATTTTTGGTAACCTACAGAAACCAGAAATATAAAAGAGACCAAGTTGTATGGTGCTCCCTAGAGGGAGGAGCCACAAGACATAGGTGCTATGTAGTGGGAAATGACAAAACTGGAAGATGCTTTAATTAAAAGGGAGGAGGGGGGACAATTTAGGAGATTGAGCTAGGAAGGATACATGACACTAAAGAAACTTGAAAAGACATAGGTGATCATTATTTTATATTTCTCCTAAAATTAGACAACTTGGGGAAAGGCCAATTCAGGTACCTTCTCCACTATTGTTTAAGGTATTAACTGGGGTCATTCTTGTGAATTCCTCAGAATTTCTCTAGTGCTGGGTTTCTCACTAGCCCCATAACGGTTCCCTCAATCAAGACATCTCTTTCCTTGCTCTCCCTCTCTATCCTGCCCACATCTCGACCATTTTGACATTTTTTTTCTAGTTCTACCCTTTGCCTGAAAATTTCAAGATGTCACTGTTTTTTTTTGTTGTTGTTGTTGTTTTTTTTTAAAAAAGCAAACTGCTGAGTAGTAGTCCATTGTGTAAATGTACCACATTTTCTTTATCCATTCGTCAGGTGAGGGGCATCTAGATTGTTTTCAGGTTCTGAATATTTATGAATAAAATGCTGCTATGAACACAGTTGAGCAAATGTCCTTGTGGCATGAGTGAGTGAGTATCCTTTGGGTACATGCCCAAGAATGTCATTGCTGGGTTTTAGGGTAAACTGATTCCTAATTTTCCGAGAAACCACCAAACTGATTTCCAAAATGGCTGTACAAGTTTGCACTCCCACCAGCCATTCCCCTTGCCTCTTAAACAGAAGCAGCATGTTTATGGTCCTAAGTGAGGGATAAAACACTGAAGGGAGAGTTTTTATGACAGTTCTTTAGTAAAACTCACTGCTGCTGACAAAGGGGAAAATTACTTTCCCCAGATGTGTTTATTTGATTATTTCTTTTCCTTTAACAGTGCTCCTCAGAGTTGGAAGACACATTTCTGTCTCCCCCAAGTTAGCAAACTCCTCAATAGATGAACCAGTTTCCCTAAGTAGCACACAACATGAGACTAGAAACAATTCTGTCACCTATCTGTCCTGTAACACTGGGCCTGACTGAATTGAGTGGACTAGGAAATCTGCAAACTGGGTAGTTAGCCAAGACAAATATCCTTTAGCAAACTCGCTCATCATTGCACTGTGCTCTCAGCTCACCAATTCACTGGATCCGATGTTTCAGAAAGTGGAATGTGTCACTGTTCAATCCACAGACCTGCAGGGTGGTGGGATCTGGCTGGCAATGGGCACCTTCTGTCCATGGACCTTATATAAAACTGCAAGCACTTCTAACCACTATTTCCTGTCTAGGAACCTCAGCTTTCTGGAAATAGTCCTGAACATATTGATGGCTATCAAGAGCACAGTCCCAGGCAAACTGTTTTCTTTGTACAAGAATTGAATAGATTCTTCCTCTGGTTTAGCCATTTTATATTTTAAGTTTTTCTTATAATTCTTATTTTAAATTACTGTGCAAGGGTTCTTGACAATATTATTTACTTTTAGTCAATTGGCTTTATAAATCTTTTACTGTATTTAATGTTCCATAGTAGAGAATAATAATCACCTTGAGATAATTCTGTAGAGCCTAACATGATGGAGCAAGCCCATTATTTTGGCTACGACTCAGGAGACCAAAGTAAGACAATTGCAAATTCAAGGCCTGACTGGGCAACAAAGTAGATTCAAGGTGAGCCTGAGCAATAAAGGGAGGCTTTATTTCTAAATAAATAAAGTCTCACATACTGGTTGGTATATATGAGAACCTGGGTTCAAGCACCAGTACCACAAAAGAAAATAAAGGAAGGAAAGGAGAGAGATAAGAAGAAAAACCGAATAATTAGGGTGACAGGCACATGAAAAGTATTATGCTCGACTCAGCACAGCAGGTATTAGATGCCCTCCATTAAGGGTCTCCTGGACTTGCAATTAATCTCGGCAGCAATCTGCAGCTCAATGGATGAGAAGTTTCTAAGGGACGAAGGTCCTTCTTACACAGTCGGCCTCTATTAGAGTGATTGACAAATGGTACCCTTTCCATTTGGTGTTTAATGAGTGTGAGCACACTAAAACACAAGCCAGAAGGTAGTATCTACAGCAGCCCCGACTGCATATCATGACTAAGAGGACGGGACAATGCACAAGGAGTGCCAAGATGAACTCTGTATACTAAACCTAAGAAGACAGAAAACCTGTGTGTGTGTGTGGGGGGGGGGGGGGTGCAGATTCAACAAACACTCCAGCGAAGGCTTTGGGACATTGTGACCTTCAAGGAGAGGAGAATTCTTTTAAAAAGTATGAAAAATAATGGCCAAAGCTATGCTGTTGACGCGGATCATCTGTCCTCTATCCTGGAACAAAGCTATGTGGCAGCCAGTGTTACTGACCTTGCTTTGAAGATGAGCAGAGAATCTGGAAAACGTTACTTTTTTTGCTTTGCATCACGGGACTAGATTGTCCGGCATAGGTATTAAGGCAGCCATCTGTGATCTAGGCTGGTAACCGCTGTTATGAAGCCAAGCTGAGGCTTCCCAGCTTTGAATCAAGAATCACTTACCTGAAATCACTTAGGTACCTGGTCTTCCATGGAATTAGGGCTTCTGTTGGACTAAGACCAAGGTTGGAAATCAGAAAGCTTCATAGTTGTCTGTAGAAAAGCAATATTTCTTCTCTTATATGATATTGGTGGCTGATCTGAGCCAACAGAAGAGATCAAAGCTGACACATTAGGGAAGAAATAAACCATGCCAGTCAGAGACTTGGAACTAGGTTGATCACAAGGACTTCCTCTGAATTTGAGCTAGTACAGTGAAAAGGGGATGGAAAGATGACACAGCAATCAGACCACAAACTGCTTTTGCTGAGGACATGAGTTCAGTTCCCAGCACCCATTCCAGAAGCTCACAACCACCTGTAACTCTAATCAAGAACTTCTAACTTCTTCTGGCTGCCCCATGTACCAGCATGCACCTCTCTCTCTCTCTCTCTCTCTCTCTCTCTGTCTCTGTCTCTCTCTGTCTCTCTCTCTCACACACACACACTACCACCACCACCACCACACCACCACACCACATATATAAGATAAAATACTTTTTAAAAACAAGGAAAACAGGATAAACTGAAGACACTTAAAATGGAAAAAAAGTAAATTTCTTACCTCTGGAATCTGGTTTAAGTCTCTCACCAACAAAAAGAAAAATTTCAACAACTGGCTTAACAAGAGACAGTATTCTAAATTCTGCAAACTATTTTAAATAAGTGTTATCATGGCTGATTTACCACATTACAGACCAAAATGTGTATGACATTTGGACATAATCTTACTTTTTTTCCTCATCTTTAAAGCTGTATTTTTCTGAAAAACATACACACTCCAACAATATTGAAAACCATATTAACAGTCAAAGCTATGAATTTTTCTCCTTAGCACTGCACTCACTGTGTCCTGTAAGTTTGGGTATGGTGTGCATTCATTTTCATTGAATTCTAGAAAGACTTTAATTTCCTTCCTGTACCCTAGATATGGTGAGGGTCCCTCTGACCTTTAGTTATCTGTTTTTATTATTTCTGCATTCCTTTTTTAATCTGTAAACATGCATGAAGAATTTCATAAACCAATTTCTAATCTCACTGTGAAAGAAGATTTTGGATAATACTTTTTCCAGTGCATACTTCCATCCTCTGATCTTGGATATAGGTGTCATCCTGTGAGCAGTGCAGTTCCAGAAGCCACAGAAGCCATAGCTATGCTATTCTTTACAGTCTCTGGTGTGATTCTCTCCTGGGATGCTCTATTTCTTCTGAAATGCATACGATAATACTTTTCTTTGTTTCTTTAATTTTTGAGCTCATAGCATAATTGTGTCATTTTTCCCCTTTTCTTTCCTCCCTCCAAATCCTCCCATATACTCACTTTTTTGTTCTCTTTCAAATTCATGGCCTCTTTTTTCTTAATTGTTGTTACATGCATATAAGCATAGAGATTTACACATATTCCTAAACAGAATCTGTTGCATCTGTATAATGTTATTGTATGTTTTTCAAGGCTGACCATATAGACTGACTGAATAACCAATCAGTATGCTCTTCTCTGGAGAAGACTGTTTCTCCCACTTCAGCATTCTTTAGTTGCCTGTTGTTCTTTGCATAGGGTAGATGCCTATAGTCTTTCCCCACCTACCTTTTCTTAAGTGCTTGTATACATGTTTCTCATTGCCCAGTTTTGCAGTTAAGCATGTATTTTTTTTAATACACCAACACTTTACTTAGTAAACATCATCTTAGTAAACCAAACTTGCCCCATATTTTTGACTCACTCTGAAATTCTTTTCCATGGCATAAATCAAGATCTGGCTTTACTGGGTAGAGGTCTGCTTAAGATTCCAACACCGGCAAAGTCAAACTGTCTCTCCTTTAAATAGTGTGATCTGCTGAACCCAGCAGTAATTTAGGCACAGTGATCTTGTCACAAAAAACATTGTTTGAACCCACCTTAGCCACCTTAGCACACATTTGCTAGGGGTTCCTACAGGGGAAGAGGCAGCTGAAGACAAGTGAACTGTGGTCACAGGAACACCAGAAGCATTTTAGAAATGTTAAATATGCCAAGCAGATTCTGAGATAGGATTAAAAAAATTTCAAATGTAGGTGAATTTGGTTCATTGTTGAAAAAGGTACAAGTAATGTAAGCACAATTTTAGAAGGAAAAAATATGTTGATCAACAAAATAAAAAAGAAAGAAAAAAAAACTGCCCCCACTTTGATTATTTCCTGTCATCTACTCCTCTTAAGTGTGCTTGATTCTTTTTGTTCTAGGGCTTTCAAGTGCACTGTTAAGATGCTAGTTTTAGATATCTCCAATTTCTTGATATGGCATTTAGTGCTATGAATTTTTCTCTTAGCACTGCTTTCATTGTGTCCCATAAGTTTAGGTATGTTGTGCATTCATTTTCATTGCATTCTAGCAAGTTTTTGATTTCCTTCCTTATTTCTTCATTGATACAGTAACCATTCCTTCAGTTTCCATGATATTGTAGTCTTTCTGCTCTTTCTGCTCTTATTGAAATCCAGCTTTAATCCATGGTTGTCAGCTAGGATAGAGAGACCTATTTTAGTTTTCTTGCATCTATTGAGACTTGCTTTGAGACTAAGTATGTGGTCAGTTTTGGAGAACGTTCCATGAGGTGCTGAGAAGAAGGAATTTGTGTGTGTGTGTGTGTGTGTGTGTGTGTGTGTGTGTGTGTGTGTGTCTGTGTGTTTGGGTGAAATGTTCTGTAGATGTAATGGCGTAAACGAATGCAGACAGATTGTAAAAATATATATACAGCTTTAATGGAGAAATAGACTTACAGAACCACGGTTCCCCGCGAAGACCAGGAAAGCAGAAACAGCGGCTGGGAGCACGCTCGCTGGGAGCACGCTCATCAAATTTATAAGCAAACATTAGCCCAAGGCGAACACGCCCCCATAGGGGCGGGACTTATCCCTACATGTAGATATCTAATAGGTACATTTGGTTCACAATGTCTGTTAGTTCCATTATTTCTCTGTTTAGTTTTGTGTCTGGATGATGCCTATGGGTGAAAGCAAAAGAGCTCAAGAAGGGATGGATCAATCTCACCAGGAAGGGGAAATAGAACACAGGTGACCTGGGGGCAGGTAGGGCTGGGACAGGAGAGACCAGGTGGGTGGGAGGAGAAATGGAGGCAGAGAGTACTGAGAGAGATGACTAGAACTGGGGGACATTTTTGACATGAGACAGAAATCTAGTGCAATGGAAATTCCCTGGAATCTACAAGAGAGAGCCTAGGGAGGACTCCAGGCAATATGGTATTCAGAACCTGAACTGGTCACCTTATGTCAGCAAAAAGGCTTCTAGTGGAGGTACTGGGACACCAAACCAGCCACAAAACCTTTGACCTACAATGTTTCCTGCCTGCAAGATCTTCTGGGTTTTAAGTGGCACAGAACTTATTATGGGAGTATCCAAGCAATGACCCATCCAATGTGAGACCCAAACCACAAGAGGGAGTCCATGCTTGACACTACCTGGAGGGCTAGTAACCATAAACTGAATAGCCCAGAGACCTGTGATAGAATCAAATATGACTGGAAAAAAAGTCAATGAAATGATTCCTGATAATATTCTGCTATACTAGACTAGGGCCTAGCATAATTGTCATCAGAGAAGCTTCATCAAGCTACTGATTGGAGCAGATGCAGAGATCCAGTCCAATATCAGACAGAGCTCTGGGAATGCAACAGAAGAAGCCACAGGTATCAAGGACACCACTAGAACACAGTCCACAGAATCAACTAACCAGAGCTCAGAGGGATTCACAGAGACTGAAGCAACAATCAGGGAGCCTGAATGGGTTTGACCTAGGTCTTCTGCATGTATGCTGTGGTTGTACAGTTTGGTGTTCTTGTGGGACTCCGAAGAGTGGGAGCAGACTCTTTTATCTGCTTTGAGCCCCCTTTTCTACTGCTGAGCTGCCTTTATATGAAAGTGTGTGCCTCGCTTTATTGTAACTTGTTATGCTGTGTTCAGTTGATATCTCTGGGAAGTCTGCTCTTTTCTAAAGGGAAAAGGAGGCGTGGATTTGGGAGAAAAAGTAGGTTTGGTGAGGAAATGGGAGAAGAGCAGAAAAACTGTGATTGGAATGTAATATATGATAGAAGAATATATTTTTTAAAAACTTAAAAAAATAATAAATAAAAGAAAACTTTGTGATGTAATGGAGAAATATGGACAATAAGTTATAATAGGCATATAGTATTAGAATTGAATTAAGAAGAGTAAGTCAGGTGTGAATGGAAGAATACGAGGTGAGAGTGTAGCTCTAGATAAGACAGTTTCCATTAAGGACTTGAAACCTAAGCTGAGCCCTGAGCTGCATTAAAGAGAGTGACAATAAATGTACAAAAGGGGAATCTAGCAAGAATGCCAGTTCAAAGACCTAACATGGGCATGAGATGGGATCATAGAAAGCTGAACGGCCAGAGGGGCTAAAGCAAAATGATCCAAACCCACTCATCTACTACCCAATGCTGGTCCTCAGAGTTCAAACTAAAGAACTGACATATACTCCCAAATACACTGAAGTTTTTGAAAGTAAGTTCAATTCAAGCTCAGAGTAGAAGGTGAAGGGGGGAAAAGCACCATTTAGAGAAGAATAGATCCTTTATTCCTCAAAAATAGAGAAGATGCAGAGTACAAAATCAAGTTTCTCTTGTGGAATCAAAGCTCAGGAGGCCAAGAACACCTTGCCCAGTATCTGGCACATGAGAGACTTTCCAACACAAAGCCAGTCTTCAAAATCTCAGTCAGCTCGGCCCTAAATTGTAACACTAAAAGTCATATGATTTAAAATATGGGGTAGAAATAAAGCAGTGTGTGCAAAGGGCAGCTAGTCACAGAACAGGGAAGAACCAGTCCACAGAGGGAATCTCTTCACTATGTCTAGTTGGGATTTTTAACTTGAATTTATTGAACATTTGAAAAACAACTGTGAAATTGACTTTTGCACAAAACTGCAGATACACAGTACAATGCATCTATGATGTTAAAGCATGCATTAGACATGAATACACACACCATGAAATAAGCCGCCATTCTTCTGCAATTTAGCAAAGAAAAAATGTCTTAGGAACAGCATGGATGAGTTGCTACGGACTGGCTGTTGAAATACCATTAAAAGTGAGAAAGGCAAAGTACAAATTGCTGTGAGTTGGGTTACACACACGGAACTGAACCTTCATCAGTAAGAATCAGAGGATTTTGTTATACAGAATTAAAACATATTATAAAAACATGCCATACAAAGGGGCACATCCACCAACACTCAAAGCAGCTGTTCAACCTGACAATTAAACAGCACAGTATGTCTGTCTGTTGCCCACCCTTGAATGCATCTGTAGGAACTTTGAAATGAAGAAAAGAAAAGAAAAAAGGGCCAATGCTTTTCTCCCCCCTCTGTTTAAAACCAAACAGATAACAAACCAATTCTGCTCTACTTCAGCATCTTTAAAGTCTATGATTTGTATAGAGAACTAAGAGCCATGTTGTTTACAAGGTCTAAACACGAGTGAGTGAGGGCAGTGAGGGCAACCTCTCACACCGCTTTCTGAGGGTACTCAGGAGCCACTTCGTCATCACTGACACTAAAGAAGGTGCAGAATTTACCTCCAGCTACTTGAGAAAGTTGTGATGATAATTCAGCAATAAAGCAAGGCTTTTTTTTTTATCCAGAGATGTGGAGTCCAGTATTGCTCTTATTCCTGCAAACAATCTTAGGAAATATGGTACTCAGTGCTTGAGGATGAGGTTAGGATGCCAGGACGTTGTGGTCTCTCTAACTTAAGAGTACCAGAGTGCCGATTCTTACACAGAAGCACCCGTTCAATCTTGTCACAACTTCGTTAACAGCATACTCTCATTATCTGTGTTTCCTCCAGAGTTCTTATGATTTGTGTAACCCTCTGGAAAGGAAGTCACACTCCTCTGAGCAGAGAGATAGGTGATTGAGATTATCAACAAGTCTTGAGTTCAACTTTTCAGCAATCTTTAACTTCAACTCTGTTGATGAAAGTTGTTTTTTCAACAGTTGTACCGAGGCCAAGGTGTCTACCACGTTCACTACCAGGTGTTTTCTCCTTGTTTGTTTTGCTTTTGTGTCTCCACTTTTCTCTGTTGCAGACCAGATGACTTCTTTCCTAGAGCAGCCCATGCCGTCTCGCCCTCTGCATGTTGCTCCCGGGGGGCCTGTTTCTACACCTATTGGGCCACTCTGCTTTCTGGAATTATGTCAGTGATGACTCCAACCACTGTAAGATATAAATCTTTTCACTTACCTGTCTTCTGTGACACATTGCTTACCAAAGAAATCCCTTTAAAAAGAGAGCACATCAGGCCTTGTTTGGACTTCATTTATAATTGATTCACCACCACCTCCTCCCTCTACAATCCCTGATTCTATCTACTTGTTTTTAAACAAATATTTAACTTTAGAATAGCTCTAAGATTACAGAGAAGTTGGGAAAGCAATACAGAATTTGCATGAGCTATAACCAGATTCTCCTGGTGTTCATATCGTCCATTAGCGTAGTAATTTATCACAGCTGATACACCAACAAGCATACACATCCTTCCCTGAAGTCTGTGATTCATTCATATTTCCTTTATCTGGGCCAGAATCTTCTCCAGAGCACCATGGCTTCTGGACACTGCTTTTTAGACGCCTTTTGGCTGTGACACATTAGTATACTTCCAGCATCTGGGAGAATCTTGATGTTTTTCAAGATTACCAACCACATATGTTGTAGACTTTTCTTCAGCTGGATTCCTTCCGACTTTTTTCATTTTTAGAGTGGGCAACGGATTGAGAGAGAGGCTTCCCATTTTCAGTGAGGCTGTGAGTTTAGAGAAAACCGACAGGAATAAAGCTCCAATTTCCCCATGTATCAAACTAGTCAACACAACCCATGCTGATGGTGTTGCTCTATGGCCAGCTATTGTTTTTTTTTGGGGGGGGGTCTCTCACTGCAGAGTTATGCTCCTAACTCCACCATTCACACACTTGACTCACCTGAAGGAATCACTGTGCGCAGCACATACTGAGGGTTGGGAAACGATTCTCCCACTCCTCGTTCAGAGGAAAGAACCAGGTATTTGTACAATCTTTTATTTTAACCAATGGGGCCTCACAGATATTTATTTTCACATTTTAAATTATGATCAAATATTATTTTTATTTTACTGCCCACTTTTCTAATATCATTCATTAAGAACTCTTTAATTTGGCTTCTAAATATATTGCTTTTTTAAATACATACTCATACTGGTGGAGTATCTTCTTAAGTGCTTAATTTCTGACAATACCGCGTTCTCCAAACTTAATATATCAAGAATTCCTATAACATTATTGATGAATGGGATCAGAAGACACTTCTAGCCATGAGTGGTGGCACATAGGTCAAGAGTCAATCAGAAGTACAAGTTTAAGGCCTACAAAGTATGTTTCAGATCACCCATAGAAAAATCTTTTTTAAAAAATTGATTTTTATTGAGCTCTATGTTTTTCTCTGCTCCCCTCCTAGCGTCTACCCTCCTCACTCCAACTTTCCCCCAAGGTCCCCATGTTCCCAATTTACTCAGGAAATCTTGTCTTTTTCTCCTGATTCAAAAACAAAGCAAAACAAAACAGAACCCAGGCTCTATATGCTAAGTTTTCTTACTGGTGCCATGATATCATTGTGTCTAGGTATATAAGAACTTATGTATGTATAGAAATAGCCATATGTATATGTATAGATATAGATTAAACTGAACATGATCTAGTACTTATGTCTAATTAATGAATTGCCTTCTGTCTTCCTCTCCTTGCTTATTGATAAAGCATTTTACTCACCAACTAGAAATCATATTCTGTTATCCACTAGAAGTCTACTTCATTGTCCCAATTCAGTATCCACGTGTTATGGTATCATAATTATACCCCGAAAAATCCATGAAAATGATTTTATCCATTAGGGTGCAGTGACTATGCATGTGTTCTTTTTCTTTAACCTTATAGATTCCATCTGTATCCAGGGGACCTGAGCTCAAAATATTTTCTTCTGGTCTGTTCAGTGAGGTTGTTTCATGTATTATAATTTAGATCACTTTGTTATGTAATTCATTCTGTCCTAGGATCTCCCCAGCTTCTAAGTGAATTTTTTTACATTGCATATATCAATATTTATTCTTTTTACTGTAAGTTTCTAGTGGTTTTTAATGTTTATGTAACTTTATGCATCTGCCATTATATTATAAAACTGAAAATCCTACTGTTCTAAAGAATTTCCTGATTTATCTCTTAGACACTTTCCTCCACTCTCTCCAGTCCTAGAAACCACTGATATTTTTAACATTGTTATGGTACTGGCTTTTCCAAAACATTATGCAATTGGAGTTATGCAATATGTAGTCTTTTACTAGCTTTTCCACCTAGGAATGTACATTTTTAAACTCACCCATGCCTTCTTATGGCTTCATCACTCTCTTCTTATCAATGAATAATATTCTCCAGAGAGATTATCTACTGGTTATTCATCCAGTCACATGATAAAAGACAATTTGTTTGCTTATAGGTTTCTGTGATGTAATAATCACAGTGCTGTTGCAAATTGTTTCGTTAATAATGCCTTTTATTGGGATATTGTATTGAAATGATGTAGGTAAGAAAAGTACCTAGGGGCAATGTATCTGGATCACTGAGTAAGACTATCCTTAACTCCAAAAGCAACTATGAATCTGTGAATGAATTTGCTGTGTCATTTGGATTTCCTGCAGCAATGGATGAGAATTCTTGTTCTTCCACATTCTTGTCAGTAATTAGTGTCAGATCATTGAAGCTTCATCTTTATAAAGCAATTCACATTAGGCGTAGAGTGATATTTCAGCTCTGTTTTAATTTGAAATTCCCAAGTTACAAATTATGTAGAGAATGTCATGTGCTAACTTGCCATTCTCTGTGACAAAGTGTCTCTTTGGATGACTTGCCTGTTTAAATACATTTTGTTCTTTATGAGTTTTCTCAGTTCCTTACAGAGTTTGCATAAATTCATTAACAGATATGGTTTTGCAGAATTTTTTCCCTCTCTGTGGTTTATGTTTGCATCTATCACTGATATTCTTCACATGGCACAAGTTTCAGTTTATTGATAAATTCCAGAGTATCAATATTTTAATGGATTATGCTGTTGAAGAATTTTAAAAGTCAACAAGAAAATTAATAGTCATATACATTTTCTTCTTTTTTATTTATTTATTAAAGATTTCTGCCTCCTCCCCGCCACCGCCTCCCATTTCTCTCCCCCTCCCCCAATCAAGTCCTTCTCCCTCATCACCCTGAAGAGCAATCAGGGTTCCCTGCCTTGTGAGAAGTCCAAGGACCACCCACCTCCTTCCAGGTCTAGTTAGGTGAGCATCCAAACTGCCTAGGCTCCCACAAAGCCAGACTTCTTGATCTATAAATTGCTGAGCAACTGTCATGAAGTTTCTAACACAAATAAATTTGTCCACTGCTTCTTGGTATATCATGTGTTTTGACGATTTACAATTCAGTATGTACAGATAGACGGTTTTTATGTTTTAAGTCAAGAAATCCTTTTTCATTATGCAACATTTATCTTCATACTTTTGCAACTTCTTCTAGATTACTGCTATCATGGCATACCTTTCATCCTCTGTTTATCTTTGAAAATTTGAATCTTTTCTAAATATTATTGTAACTGTTTTTACATAAATCTGTCATTTAAGTCCCAAAGTATCATTATTTTTCATATGTTCAAGAACAAAAATTTTTGTTTGTTTATTTGTACTGACCCACTACTTCAGATGGACTAGATGAAGGAGAGGAGCTATGGTCATACATAGCACAAATCTCATCATTAGAAGTGGATATGGGTCATGTGTTGTTATTCAAATTAATCTAAAATTAATGTTAAATTGAATTAATATTTGTCATATGTCAATACAGTTAACACTTATAGGTCTCATAAAATAGTATTCTAGTTTAAATGTGTAATTATTGATCCTTTTAAATAAAAATCACTCAGAAAATCTTTTAATAATGCTAAAAGTCATTGAAATAAACTTTAAATGGTTCAACTAGAATAGCAAATGAACCATAATATCAATAAAATTGTTAAATTAAGGAAGATGCCCTATATTTCATTTCTTTTTTTCTTCTTTTTATATCAGCATATATTAATTTTATAAAATACCTGATATCATTGTGCAAGTTTCATACACTAATGATAGCTGATCTTGGTTTTCAACTTGACACATCGGGGAAGGTAACCTCAGGTGAGGAATTGCCTCCATCGGTCATCAGATCAGTCCTTGGTTATGTCTATAGCCATGTTGTCCAGCCCAAGGTAAACTACACGATAACTATCCAGGTGCACCTAGTTGTTTAAAAAGGCAGCTGAGCAAGCAAGACAGTAATCAGTATAACTCGTGTTCTCTGGTTCTAGTACCTCCCCTTGAGCTTGCTATAGTGCCTTGCCTCCACCAACAACATAATGGCTTATGATCTGACAGCCAAATAGACCCTTTCCACTCTACATTGCTTTTAGTCACTGTTTTATCACAACAGAAAACAGCTTATATCATGTCTTCATCAAAACCAGTACCCATGCTTATTCAGTCTTAGTCTCTAATCTCCACCTTCATCACAAATAGTATCCCTTGTACTTTTACATCTTTTATTTTATTTCAGCCTAGACATATGAGAGAAAACATGATATTTTTCTTTCTGTATCTGGTTTATTTTTCTTACCTTGATGATCTCTAGTAACATCTGTTTTCCTGCAAGTGACAGTTTTGCTCTTCCTTAGGCTTGAATAATACTCCACTCTGTTTGCATTCATATATATGCATATAGGTACAATACTTTTCCTCATTTAGGAATAAATTCTTCCAAAACTTTCTTGGGTATTACTCAGCCAGAGCTTGCAAGATATAGTTCACACTGCTGAAAAATCAAACTGGAGGCTGAAATCAAATGAAAAAGATGTTGATCCTGAGCAAGCCTCAGGTGTGTAGTAGACAAAGAGAGTCTTAAATCAATAGATTCCAACTTGCACAATTCCAGGCAAGCAATCTGACAATGGAACGAAGAACTAGAGGTACAGCACAATATCTCAGAGCTTGACAATAGTTCAACACAGCCCACCTGAATCAATCAAAAAAAGGACAACAGCCCAACAAACTGGGGATGTGACTACAGAAAAGTGTGGGGATCTCTAAAGTTAGAGAATCACTCCCTTGTCCCTGAACATGCCTGCTACTAGCCCCACAAGGAATAAGATTCTTCAGAACTCTGGGAACAATGAGAACATACCATAAAGTGTGGTGTGGCGTCTGGGTCAGAGCAAATGGCTCAGAGACAGTGAAGATAACAATAGCAGTATGGTAAAGGAATCTGAAACTGAGAAATTCTCAATGATCCCTGACCCTGGTCATAGCAGGAAGGAGCTACAGGGATCACAGAACATTTGTGACAAAACTTGTAGTGTTCTTTAGAAAGAACTCAAGTAAATACAGAGGCTGGGCTCTTCTTCATTGGGAAGCATTCAGCATTGACTAAGAACATAATGCCTTCTGTTTCATTGTAGCACCCATTGGTGTTTGTATATTTTTAAGATTTAAAAAAAAAATCTTTTTTATATATTGTCATAGCTACCTTCACTAGTCAATTTGGCATACCTTGCAAAAACATCTATTGAGGAATTTTGTATATCACTGTGGTGTGTCTATGCACATTGCCAATTGACAAAGGCAGACTCACTCTACTGTGGACAAGACCATGCTGGCCTGGGCTGTATAACAAAGGGAGCTTAACAAACCACAGAAGGCAAGACAACAGCATTGCTCTATCTTCTCTGCTTCATGTCTTGCCTCCAGGTTACTCTCTTGAGTTGGCTCTCTGATTTCTTCAGTGATGGATTGTGACATAAATGTTTGAAGATGAAATAGTTTCTTGCTTTGAACCGCAGTGTTTATCATAGAAACAGAAAAGCAAACAGAATATACATACTTGTTATTTTCAAATTTTTAAGCCTTTCAATGTTTTCTTGGTATGCATACATTTGTACTTTAAATGTCAGTTAATAGGTTGTAACTTGTGCCTTGATAGTCAGTCTTAATTCTTTTTTTTTTTTTAATTGCAATACTGTTTGGCCAATAGCTTTTTTTTTCTTTTTTTTTTTTATTGCGAAAAGAAGAAAAAAAACATAAACAAAAAACAAGTTTCCACCTCCTCCCAGCCTCCCATTTCCCTTCCCCTCCTCCCACCCTACTCCCCCTCCTCCCACCCTTCTCCCCCTCCTCCCACCGTTCTCCCCCTCCCCCCACTCCTCCCCCCCTCCCTCTCCAGTCCACAGAGCAGTCCGGGTTCCCTGCCCTGTGTTAAGTCCTAGGTCCTCTCCGTCCATATCTAGGAAGGTGAACATCCAAACTGGCCAGGCTCCCACAAAGCCAGCACATTAAGTAGGATCAAAACCCCCTGCCATTGTCCTTGGTGTCTCATCAGCCCTCATTGTTCGCCATGTTCAGAGAGTCCGGTTTTATCCCATGCTTTTTCGGTCACAGTCCAGCTGGCCTTGGTGAGCTCCCCGTAGATCAGCTCCTCTGTCTCAGTGGATGGATGCACGCCTCGTGGTCCCGAATTCTTTGCTCATGTTCTCCCTCCTTCTGCTCCTCCTTGGGACCTTGGGAGCTCAGTCCAGTGCTCCTGTGTGGGTCACTGTCTCGATCTCTATCCATCACCAGATGAAGATTCTATGATGATATGCAAGATATTCGTCAGTATTGCTCTAGGATAGGGTCATTTCAGATTCCCAATCCTCAGCTGCCCAAGGAACTAACTGGGAACCTCATCTTGGGCACTAGGGAGCCCCTCTAGGGTCAAGTCGCTTGCCCACCCTAAAGTGGCTCCCTTAACTAAGAGTTGTGGTTCCGTGCTCCCCTATCCACCTTTCCTTTATCCCAATTCTCCCGTTTCCCAGGTCCCCCCTCCTTCCCTTCTACCTTTTCTCTCCCCATCTCCCCTTACCCCCATCCCACCCCCCAAGATCCCATTTTCTCCCCGGAAATTTGGTCTACTTCCCTTAGCGAAGAGGACAACTATATGTTTTTCCTTCGGTTCATCTTCTTCCTTAGCTTCTTTAGGTTCACATATTGTAGACTCCGTGGTCCTTATTTATGGCTAGAAACCAATTATGAGTGAGTACATCCCATATTCATCTTTTTGGGTCTGGGACACCTCACTCAGGATAGTGTTTTCTATTTCCATCCATTTGCATGCAAAATTCGAGAAGTCATTGTTTTTTACCGCAGCGTAGTACTCTAGCGTGTATATATTCCATATTTTCTTCATCCATTCTTCCATTGAAGGGCATCTAGGTTGTTTCCAGGTTCTGGCTATTACAAATAATACTGCTATGAACATAGTTGAACAAATGCTTTTGTCATTTGATAGAGCATCTCTTGGGTATATTCCCAAGAGTGGTATTGCTGGGTCCAGGGGTAAGTTGATCCCGAATTTCCTGAGAAACCGAAACACTGACTTCCACAGTGGTTGCACAAGATTGCATTCCCACCAGCAATGGATGAGGGTACCCGTTCTTCCACAGCCTCTCCAGCAAAGGTTATCCTTGGTGTTTTTGAGTTTAGCCATTCTGACAGGTGTAAGATGATATCTCAAAGTTGTTTTGATTTGCATTTCCCTGATTGCTAAGGAAGTTGAGCACGACCTTAAGTGTCTTTTGGCCATTTGAACTTCTTCTGTTGAGAATTCTCTGTTCAGTTCAGTGCCCCATTTTTTAATTGGGTTAATTAGCATTTTAAAGTCTAGTTTCTTGAGTTCTCTATATATTTTGGAGATCAGACCTTTGTCTGTTGCGGGGTTGGTGAAGATCTTCTCCCAGTCAGTAGGTTGCCTTTGTGTCTTAGTGACAGTGTCCTTTGATTTACAGAAGCTTCTCAGTTTAAGTAGGTCCCATTTATTCAATGTTGCCCTTAATGTCTGTGCTTCTGGGGTTATACATAGGAAGCGATCTCCTGTGCCCATCTGTTGTAGGGTATTTCCCACTTTCTCTTCTATCAGGTTCAGTGTGTTCGGACTGATATTGAGGTCTTTAATCCATTTGGATTTGAGTTTTGTGCACGGTGAGAGATATGGGTCTATTTTCATTCTTCTACAGGTTGACATCCAGTTGTGCCAGCACCATTTGTTGAAGATGCTTTCTTTCTTCCATTGTATACTTTTAGCTCCTTTATCGAAAATGAGGTGTTCATAGGTTTGTGGGATAAAATCCGGGTCTTCTATATGATTCCATTGGTCGACTTCTCTGTTTTTATGCCAGTACCACACTGTTTTCATTACTGTAGCTCTGTAATAGAGTTTGAAGTCAGGGATGGTAATGCCTCCAGAAGATCCTTTATTGTATAGGATTGTTTTGGCTATCCTGGGTTTTTTGTTTTTCCATATAAAGTTGATTATTGTCTTCTCCAGATCTGTGAAGAATTTTGATGGGATCTTGATGGGGATTGCATTGAATCTATAAATTGCCTTTGGTAGAATTGCCATTTTTACTATGTTGATCCTCCCAATCCAAGAGCAAGGTAGATCCATCCATTTTTTGGTATCCTCTTCAATTTCTTTCTTCAATGCCTTAAAGTTCTTGTCAAATAGATCTTTCACTTCCTTGGTTAGATTTACCCCCAGATATTTTATGCTGTTTGTGGCTATCGTGAATGGTGAAGCTTCTCTGATTTCCCTCTCTGCTTCCCTATCCTTTGTGTATAAGAGGGCAACTGATTTTTTGGAGTTGATCTTGTATCCTGCCACATTACTAAAGCTGTTTATCAGCTGTATAAGTTCTTTGGTGGAGTTTTGGGGGTCGCTTATGTACACTATCATATCATCTGCAAATAACGAAAGTTTAACTTCTTCCTTTCCAATTCGAATCCCCTTGATCCCATTATGTTGTCTTATTGCTATTGCTAGAACTTCAAGCACTATATTGAAGAGGTATGGTGAGAGTGGACAGCCTTGCCGTGTTCCTGAGTTAAGTGGGATGGCTTTGAGTTTCTCTCCGTTTAATTTGATGTTAGCTGTCGGCTTGCTGTATATAGCTTTTATTATATTTAGGTATGACCCTTGTATCCCTAATCTCTCCAAGACTTTTAACATAAATGGATGTTGAATTTTGTCAAATGCTTTTTCAGCATCTAATGAAATGATCATATGGTTTTTTTCTTTCAGTTTATTTATATGCTGGATTACATTGATAGATTTTCGTATGTTGAACCAGCCCTGCATCTGAGGAATGAAGCCTACTTGATCATAATGGATAATTTTTCGGATGTGTTCTTGGATTCGATTTGCCAGTATTTTGTTGAGGATTTTTGCGTCGATATTCATGAGTGAGATTGTCCTGTAGTTCTCTTTCCTGGTTGAGTCTTTGAGTGGTTTTGGTATCAGAGTAATTGTGACTTCATAAAAGGAATTTGGTAATGACTCTTCTCATTCTATATTGTGGAATACATTAAGGAGTATAGGTATTAGGTCTTCGTGGAAGTTCTGGTAGAATTCTGCATTGAAACCATCTGGTACTGGGCTTTTTGTGGTAGGGAGGTTTTTGATAACAGCTTCTAATTCTTCGCGACTTACAGGTCTGTTTAGATTGTTCACCTGGTCCTGGTTTAGTTTTGGTAAATGGTATTTATCTAAAAAAGCGTCCATTTCTTTTACATTTTCCAGTTTTGTGGCATATAGGCTTTTGTAGTAAGATCTAATGACTCTCTGAATTTCCTCTGTTTCTGTGGTTATGTCCCCCTTTTCATTTATGATCTTATTAATTTGCGTGTTCTCTCTCTGCCGTTTGATTAGTTTGGATAGGGGTTTATCTATCTTGTTGATTTTCTCCAGGAACCAGCTTTTTGTTTCATTGATTCTTTGGATTGTTTTCTGTGTTTCTATTTTGTTGATTTCAGCCCTCAATTTGATTATTTCCAGTCTTCTACTCCTCCTAGGTGAATCTGCTTCTTTTTTTTCTAGAGCTTTCAAGTGGGCTGTTAAGTCTCCAATATGTGCTTTCTCTGTTTTCTTTAGGTGGGCACTTAGTGCTATGAACTTTCCTCTCAGGACTGCTTTCATAGTGTCCCATAAGTTCGAGTATGTTGTTTCTTTATTTTCATTGAATTCAAGGAAGACTTTAATTTCTTTCTTTATTTCTTCCTTAATCCAGGTATGGTTCAGTAGATGACTGTTCAGTTTCCATGAGTTTGTAGGCTTTCTGGGGGTAGCATTGTTGTTGAATTCTAACTTTAATCCATGGTGATCTGATAAGACACAGGTGGTTACTAATGTTTTTTTGTAACTGTGTAAGTTCGCTTTGTTACCAAGTATGTGGTCAATTTTTGAGAAGGTTCCATGAGCTGCAGAGAAGAAGGTATATTCTTTCCTCTTTGGGTGGAATAATCTATAGATGTCTGTTAAGTCCATTTGCTTCATTACCTCCATTAATTCTCTAATTTCTCTGTTAGGTTTCTGTCTGATTGACCTGTCCATTGGTGAGAGAGGAGTGCTGAAGTCTCCTACTATTAGTGTGTGCGGTTTGATGGCTGCCTTGAGTTTTAGTAATGTTTCTTTTACGTACGTGGGTGCTTTTATATTAGGGGCATAGATATTCAGGATTGAGACTTCTTCCTGATGAATTGTTCCTGTTATGAGTATAAAATGTCCCTCTCCATCTCTTCTGATTGATTTAAGTTTGAAGTCAACTTTGTTAGAAATTAGTATGGCCACACCTGCTTGTTTCTTAGGTCCATTTGCTTGATAAGCCTTTTCCCAGCCCTTTACTCTGAGTAGGTGCCTGTCTTTGTGGTTGAGGTGTGTTTATTGTAGACAGCAGAATGTTGGATCCTGTTTTCTTATCCAATCTCTTAGCCTGTGCCTTTTTATAGGTGAGTTGAGCCCATTGATATTAATTAATATTAATGACCAGTGGTTGTTAACTCCGGTCACTTTTTAAGTAGTAGGGTTTGTGTGTTTTCCTTCTTTGATTTGCGCTGGTGAAGAGTCTCTAGATGTCTGAGTTATTGTGGTCATTGTTGGACTCCTTGGTTAGTGATTTTCCTTCTATTATTTTCTGTAAGGCTGGATTTGTGGCTACGTATTGTTTAAATTTGTTTTTATCCTGGAAAATTTTGTTTTCTCCATTTATAGTGAATGAAAGTTTGGCTGGATATAGTAGTCTGGGCTTGCATCCGTGGTCTCTTAGTTTTTGGAGAACATCTATCCAGGACCTTCTGGCTTTCATGGTTTCCATAGAGAAGTCAGGTGTAAGTCTGATAGGTTTACCTTTATAAGTAACTTGGCCTTTTTCCTTTGCGGCTCTTAATATTCTTTCTTTATTCTGTATATTTTGTGTTTTGATTATTATATGGCGAGGGGATGTTTTCTTTTGATCCAGCCTATTTGGTGTTCTGTATGCTTCTTGAACCTTCATAGGTACATCTGTCTTCAGGTTGGGAAAGTTTTCTTCTATAATTTTATTAAGTATAGTTTCTGTACCGTTGAGCTGCACTTCTTCTCCTTCTTCTACTCCAATTATTCTTAAGTTTGGTCTTTTTATTGTGTCCCATATTTCCTGAATGTTTTGTGATGAGAGTTTGTTGGACTTGCTGTTTTCTTTGATCAGAGTGTTTATTTTCTCTATGTTATCCTTAGAATCTGAGATTCTTTCTTCTATCTCTTGTATTCTGCTGGTTATACTTGATTCTGTAGTCTCTATTCGTTTACCTAGATTTTCCATGTCCAGTCGGCCCTCTATTTGTGTTTTCTTCTTTGCCTCCATTTCAGTTTTCAAGTCATGAACTGTTTCCTTTATCTGCTTGATTGTTTTTCCTTGGTTTCCTAGGGTATCATTCACTGATTTACTCAATTCCTCGAACTTTCTATTATACTTCTCATCCATTTCTATAAGGGCGTTTTTTATATGCTGTTTAAGGGTGTCAATCACTTTCATGAAGTCAGTTTTTTCTACTTCTTCTTGATTAAGGTGTTCATGTCCTCCTGTTGTGGGGTCACCGGCTTCTGGTGGTTTCGTGTTGTTTTTCAGATTGTTGGGAGAATTCCTGCATTGGCGTCTGCCCATCTCTTCCTCCCAATACTCCCCTTTGGATCTTCTTTTATAGGATCAGGTCTTCTTGCCCACTGATGTACCTTCCCAGTGATGTCACTCCCCAGAGATGTTTCTCCACAATGATGTTTCACTCGGTGCCCAGAGCGAAACTCCACGCTGCTTGGTTAGCTCGCGAACAAAGGGCCCACCCTGCTCGCTGCGGGCAGGCTATGGGAACAAAGGAGCTACCGGCCACCCCTATGTCCTCCCGGTTCAGATTCGGTCCCAGCGCCCTAGCAGGCTGGGCAGGGAGGCGCTATGCCCCAAAGGAGGGAGGGAGACAGGGGGTGTGGGGATCTGGATGTAAGCTGAGTGGGATAGGAAGAGAGAGGGGGTTTTCCAGTCTTAATTCTTTACGCCAAACTTTTATCTAATGTTTCTTTTTTATCTTTAACACAAATGTTTTCTTTCTATTTCTTTAAAATTGTGTGCATATGTGTATGTATGTATGAGGGAATGTGCACTCTCAAGTGTTTTGAGAGTTCAGAGTAGGATTTGGTAATTCCTGGAGCTCCAAGTGCAGGTTGTTGTAAGCTGTCCAATGTGCTTGTTTGGGACCAAATTCTGCTTCTCTCTGAGACCAGTACATGCTCTTAACTACTGATTTGTATTTTTTTCTCTTACCTGAACTCATCCCCCATTCACTTAGTTGTTAAAGATACTCCACTTTCCCCAACTAAATCCTAGGTATTCCTGTTTCTAAAGCTCATAACAGCTATAATCAAGAGATAAGTACTTTTCCCTATAGCGAACACTGAAATCATCATAGGTTTTCCTATCTATCTCCTCAACATAAATCCAAGTGAAGATAGCATACCAGAAGGACTTCTATAAAATAAAGCAAACAAAAATTGTGTGCAACGAAGAAAAACTACAAACTGAAAGACATACACACATCAACAAATCGATAAAACATAAAAAAGAATATAAAAACACAAGAAAACAGACACACCCCTCTATAATTTCCACATGCTGATAGCTTCTTAATACCACTAACAAAAACAAACATGATAAAATAGCCAAAATACCAGAAATATACTACCAAATTCTGCCTTCAAAAAATATCAGCTGAGGCCCCACTGCTGGACTCCAGCAACGCCTCCATCACACTACATAAGGCAGAGGAAGGTAGAACTCAGCCAAATGTACCAATCAGAGGCCCACCCAGGGTACCAGGTGGTTGGGCACTACAATCATCCCTTTATGATGAGGAATCATGGCTTAACCCAGCATTATGGGGACCTGAGTGGGACAAAGAAACCCTCATGCAGGTTTTGGCGGAGAAAACATGGGCCCACCTAGTAATTTGCAGCACCAGGCAGATGGGCAGTATTAGATTGAGTGAAGATAAAATATGTTGTGATATGAAAGAGAGAGAGAGAGAGAGAGAGAGAGAGAGAGAGAGAGAGAGAATGGTTCAGGTCCTGTGGAAGAAATGAGAGAGGAAGGAAACAGGCTGAGATGGTATGGGAGCTAACTCCTTGACCAGGTTCATCACATGGAAAAGTGAGCCCTGCACTTTGTCTGGGCAGCACAGCAGGGATGGTAATGAGAGCAGAGGTGAGCCTACCCTGAGAATGTGAGCATAGGTAACTAGCCCCACCCCTCATCTGCTCATGGCAGCATGGGATGGGGGAGTTGCCCATTCCCTGCCCCCACCTATCAATGTCTGAGGCAGGTAGGAGAGTTGACCCTGAGGTAAGAAAGGTAGGAGAGCTGTTCCTGTCCCCAATAGCTGCAGCACTTAGGAGAGCAGGCCCTGCACCTCTCAGGGACAGCACAATAGAGCCAGTCCTGCTGGCATAAGTGTGGGTGAGCCAGCCCTAAAATTGTGAGCATGGGAGAGCTATCCCCATTAATAATCACTCTGACCATCAATACCTGATGCAGATGAAAGAGCTGGCCCTGTTTTCATAAGAATGGAAGAGTAGTCCCTGACCCCCACAAACTACAATATTCTTGGGAACAGGCCCTGCACCATTCTGGGTTAGCACAATGGAAGAAACCTTGTTGGTATGGGTTTAGAGTTTAGGTGAGGCAGCCCCAACACAGGGAGCAAGGAAGAATCCTTGGAGTATAAGAGGGAGCTGAGATTAAAATCAAACCTTTAGACATGCAATTCAATTCAATTGTAGCTAAGAATTTTCAAACCCTATGGAAAGAAATAGACTTCCAAAACACAGGAAGCATTTAGAAGTCTAAATAGACTTGATCAAAGAAGAGTGTCTCCTTGACATATCAAAATCAACATGCCAAAAATACAGAGCAAACAAACAATACTAAAACTGAAAGGGAAAAAAAGGTAAAAGCATCAGAATAAGACTACATCTGTTGTCAACAGCCATAAAAGCCTGGAAAGAATTGAATGATATATTTCAAGACTTGAAAGTAAATAAATATCTAGAAAAAGTATCTACTAAAATAAATGGAGAAATAAGAATATTTCCAGGCACATATATCATGTCAACTAAGTTAACTTGGCAGAAAACTCTTAAAAGACTTCTATATATAGAAAAAGAAAAGGATAGTTTCAACTTGTATACAGAGAAAAGAATGTATTTCATGAGAACCAAAGATGAACAGAGGAAAACTGAGACACAATAAGTAATGTCCAACACAGCAAACCTGCAGCTATCCAACACTACCAAAGAAAGAATAATTACTAATTAACAAACCAATGACAACAACAAACAATAAATGATGAATAATAGCAAAATCTTCTCAACTATAACCTTGAAGGCAAGGAGCCTTAATAGATCAGTTTAAAGGCACAGACTAAACGACTGAATTAAAAATCAAGATTTAGAACTAGAAAGATGGCTCAGCAGTTAAGAGTACCCATGATATTTTTCAGAGAACCTGACTTCAGAACCTGGCACCAATATCAGTGGCTCATATCCACCTGTAACTCCAGCTTCAAGGAATCTAATCCCCTCTTCTGGACTCCTCTGGGACCTACACACGTGTATGCATAAATACATGCAAATACACACATAAAATTAAAATATTTGAAAATAAGACCTAATTATTGTTTTTAAGAAACGTGTATAGTTAAGAAATACATTAAAAATCTGAGAATAAAAGGTTGAAAATCAAAATGCAAAACAAACAAAAGCTACAAACCAGTTGTTGAGACAATTCTCATATCTGATAAAGTAGGGTGCAAACCACAACTTGTCAGAACAGACAAACACTGCAAATCAATATAAATCAATTCATCAAGAAGACAAACTGTTGTACACATAAATGCATGAAATTTTAAGGTCCTCAATTTCATTTTTTTAAAAAAAAATACCCAACAGTAAAAGAAGACTACATAGATGATGACACAATAATAGTGGGGAAATATTACATTTAGCTAGATCTATCAAATTAAAAACCAGTCAAGACCGCTCAGAGACTAATTTTAGCATATATCCACTAGATTTTGTGGATATCTATAGAATATTCCACATAAAGTTCCAAATTCCCGTCTTCTCAGTAATGTATGAAATTCTCTCTAAAATTGAACATATTGTAGGTCCAAATCAATCCTCGATATTTTTTTAAAAAAATGAAATAATCCCCCTGTTGTATATGACCACAATGGGGAAAAATATAGAAATAATTAGTAAGAGTAACATCAGAAAATACACAGAGCCTTGGAGACCAAACAATACACTGTAGAACAAGCTTTGGATTATTGGCAATATCAGGGAGGTAATTAAAACATTCTAAGAAGCAAATGAAAATGAGCGCATATCCTACCAAACCTCTAGGATGCAATGAAGGCAGTTCACACGGGAAGATTTATGTCTCTAAGTGTGCATATTAAAATTCAGAGAAAACTCAAATAAATAAGCTAACCACATACCCCAAGCCTCTAGAAAAACAAAACAGCCAAATACAAATGCAGCACATGTCAAGAAATAATAAATATCAGGAAAGAAAATTATGAAATAATTAAGGACCGAGAGAAAAAGAGACTGAATCAATCAAGTAACTAATAGTTCTTTAACAACATTAACAAAACTCACCAACCATAAGACAAACTAATCAAAGATAGATAGGGAGAAACAGATTAATAAAGTAGATGAAACGAATTTGTTACAATAGACTTCAGCAAACTACAGCAGCTCATCAAGGATCCTTGGAAAACATCCTCTAACAAAGTGGAAACCCTGGAAGTTATGAACAAATTTGTTAGTTCATGTCATCTACTCAACTTAAAATCAGAGATATAAACAATTTAAATAGACACATAGCAAGAAAGGCAATTAAAGAGACGACTAAAAGTCTTCCCAGAAACAAAAACCCAGGAGTGGACAGGTTTACTGTTGAATTCTATAAACTTAAAGAATATCTAACACTAATCACACAGCTTCTCAAACTGTTCATTTTAGTTTGGTTTCTATTGCTGTGACAAACACCACAATCAAACTGGGGAAGGAAGTGATCCATTTTATTTTGTATTGTAATTTCTACTTTTGAAGTAAAACAATGGAGAGACTTGAGTAGAAGTTTGAAGTAGTAACTGTGGAGGATTGTTGTTTGCTATCTTGCTTTTTGGCCATCTTTCTTATACTGACCAGGCCCACCTGCCCAAAGATGCTACAGCCTAGATTGGCCTGCTTCTCCCACATCAATTAGCCATCAAGATAACGCTTCTGCCAATAATCCAATCTGATGAAAACAATTCCTTAATTCAGATTTTCTTTTTACACTTGTGTTTAGATTTCTGTCACGTTGACACAAATTAAGCACACAGTGTTGCATGAATCAGAAAGGAAACCAACACTACCAAACTCATTCTAAAGAACTAATCTAAGCCTGTTACAGAAAAATAAACAAAGATATAGAGAAAATAATAGAGTAATTTCCTGAATGAACATGAATGCAAAATTTTTGACAAAATACCCACAAACAAAATTCAAGTTCACATTAGGAACACTATATATCATGGACAACTTGATTCTGACTGCTTCAATACAGACTAATCAATAAATGCAATGTAACATATTAATAGAATTAAAGATAGAAATCACATAATTTTCTCAATAGATTCTGACAAGACATTTGACAAAGTTCATGCTTTCATGTTAGAAGAATTGCAGTAACTGAGAATAGACAGAATCGGGCTCACTGTAAAAAAATGATGCATAGAGCACACCAAGTCTATGGAACATTTTTGTGGACTTTTCAGCTCGGCTAATCAAATATCGAAGTGTATGATGGCTGAATCACAGTGAGAATGTGTTCAGATTCATTAAAAATAACACATCTTCCAAAATGACTACCATTTTCATGCTTACCAACAATGAATGGGGCTTTCCCACAGCTCTGTCGGTATTTGATGTTGTCGTTATTTTCAATATAAATCTTTTTTAAATGTAGGTAGTGATCCTCGGTTTTAATATGAAATTATCTAATGATACACAGTGCTGACATTCTTTTCTTATACACACTTTTCTTTGTATGTGTTTAATGGAGTTTATGGTATGTCTTTTGCTCATAATTGGGTTGTTTTCTATTTTTGAGTTTTATGAACTCACAATACTTTAGCAGATATGTGTTCTGAATTTATTTTATCCCCTTATATTGTTTAATGTTCTACTTTAGGGATAGCATTATTTTCCTAATCAGAAGTTCATTTTAAGACTTCCCCCTTTTTGTTTCTCTTCTGGGCCACGTTGTATTACTGCATCTTAGTCATTTTCAAGTTCAAGCCTGCCTAGATTTTGCCCTATATTATCTTTTAGTATATTTAGAGATTTGCACCTTATACTTGGATCTATAATTTATGTTTACATGTATGATACATTCTATTTGATTTTTTAAAGGTACAATGTGTACCTTTTGTTTGCTTGTTTGCCCAACTGTTCTAACATCATTTTTTACAGTAACTTTTTCATCCAGTGTTCTTATTATAAAGATCAATTGATTACAGTTATCTGAGTCAATTTTTTGCTTCTCACTTCTGTTTCATTGTTCTGTTTGTCTATCACAAATATTCAACAGTCTATTTTTTCTTATCTGGAAAATAAGATTGTAGGAAAAGAAGCATCAGTTAGCCTTTTTTTAACTCTTCTTTTTTTCACAAGAATACTTGTGTTATTATCGATGCATGTTGGTGTTGGAGTTTCCATAAATAATAGGGATTACCCCCCTCTACCAATATTACCCAAATCATCATCAGAATAGAGAGACATAAGCTTCCTTATGCACTAGTTAGTGGTATTTACATGGATTGAATAAGCATCACCACATTATAAATGGTAAGAATCTCTTGCACAGACTGTTATGGTCCCAAGGTTCTTTAAAGGCATACAGAGTGATACATGTAAGGTACTTCATTGTCATGGCTAGAGTACACTCATATTGTGGAAAGTAAAACTCGAATAATGGCCTGTCTTCTACACACTGAGTCAGTTCAAATGTCAGATTCTCCAAAAACTCAACTTTCTGTATTTTCCCCTTAAGAAACCATAGCCCCTTGTTTTATGTCTCTAAAGGATTATCTGACTAAAAATATCCTCCAATTCACAAGAATATCTTAAACACACCACACACACACACACACACACACACACTAGCTTCCTGTCAGGACTGATACAAAGGAAAACAAGCTATGCTTCCAAAATCAGTCATCATGTCTCTGTGGAACGTGACCAATAAAAAAGAGAGAAAGACAATCTCTGCTAGCACATCGTCCCTGTGGTATACATTTTTATTTCCAATAATCCTGACATGATCCACATTACATATTGAAGAGCTCATGTCTTTCATTTTCTCTGTCTCGTGAGCATCTGCCCCTGGCTATAAGCACTATCGTTATTATATTGGCACTGTCATTCAGAGCCATCCCCCACCAAACTCACACAAAAGAAATGGTCAGGTGTTGAAATGAGTGCGGATAGACTCTACCCATACTCACAGTGTCCTTGTCGTAAAACCTCAGCCTCTGAATGCATGCCATCTCAAGCCCCAAAAGTCAAACATTTTGCCTCAATGAAAAATTCCACACAGAGAAAAGAAATAGACTCTTTGTGTCTTGCAGGGAGATGTCAGAAGTTCTCTTTTTCAGCCAGAGTGACATCCCCACTCCAAACACCAGTGTCACTCTAGACAAATGCTCTTTGTAAGATTTGTCAGTTTATTAGTTAAGAGTAAGTGAAGCTAAATAGAAAACTGGAGTAATCATTTTCTTGATCACCAAGTCCCATAGAAACCTACAGTCTGAAACTATTTTGCAGTTTAATGAACTTCCATTACAACAGAAGCAGGCCTGGCTTTCAGATAAGTTAATAATTCTAAATTATATACTATGTAAAAGGAGACACTTTCCATACTGTAATTTGAGCTGAATAGGAACAGTCTTATGTTTGTTTCTTAGAAATTGGGTGTGGAGGGTGATGTGTTGTGTTTGTTCACAGCTGCTTCCTACCAAAGTCAAGCTCCAATCTGGAGACCAACAACTCTCTACCTTCTAGTTGTCACCAGAGTCAAGGAAACACAACAGGACAGGTTCTTAATTTAACTAGTTGACAGAGTCTATCATTTTTCTTATGTTCTTGATATACAATTGATTGGCAATTTCATTTTTTTTCATGTCAGAGGGAAAATACAAAAATGTTATAAAATTCAAAGTGATCATTCTGGTCACTTTGTAATATACTTGTAAAAATCTAGGTAGTAGTGAATTCTAGAGTTTTCTACTGAAATGGAGAATTACAAATACTAATATTTTCCTTGAATCTGTTGTCTCATGATTTTGTGAACGTTTAGCATGATATGGATATTCCTTGAATAATAAGAATTCATTAAAATGTATTGAATGAATTTAATAATATATAATGACTGGGCTCTAAACCCTTCTATTCTCATATTTCATTTATCTTTATCTTTCAACTTTATCTGTCATCTGTCTATCTATCTATCTATCTGTCTGTCTGTCTGTCTGTCTATCTGTCTGTCTTACAAATCATCATCAATCACAAAATACACATGCACAAAAGGTACAAATTTTCAAATCTTAGTGTATATTAAAATCACCTAGAAAATTGATTCAAACTTCTAGTTACCACTAGGACTAGATCAGATTTTCTGATTCAGTTTGTATGGGATGAGACTAGAAATTTATAATTTTATCATCTGCTTAGGTAATGCTTGGGCTACTTGATCAATCAGATAGTCACACTTTGAAATTTGCTATTCTAATATATATGTCTCAATTATAAACACCTTTCTCTCAGTTCAGCAATGCTTTAAACCAAACAACATGGGTTGTCTAGGCAGAATCCTCTCATCCACACACAAATTTTAGCTAAGGTTACATGGGAAGTTCTAATGAAGGTTCAAGCCACCAGAGAACCCGTTCAATTGGCTAAAGTTCGTAAGGGAAGATAAATGTCACAGTGGGGACAGTTCTTAGAAGTACTCTTGCAGGAATATCAGATGTCTTCAGAACTCAAACCCTCAGTTCCCACAGCTAGGACCTTTACATAGCACACTCGTAGTCTGCTTTACCATTTCCTTCTCACTGTTTCTCATTCCTCCTGCTTCCTGATTCACATTCCAATAAATGGTAGCAGGGACTTCACCCTAAGTTTTGCTTTCAGCTTAAGCTAAACTTGAACACATTCCTGAATATTAATCTCAATGAGCTATTGACCTACTTCTCCTGTTCTCTTCAACATGGCTCAACTCTATGGTCAGCTAATCACTGTGTTGTTGTATGTTCCTATTACTATGTGGCTGTGTACAAATTTTTTAGAGTGGATTATAGCATGAGCCAATGAACATATGGAGCATGAATTATATCTAGGAATGCACAATCTCACAAAAAATAACAATTTAAAATACTAGATAATAGGGTATCAACACATGAAATTGGGAGAAAGGTGTTTTGTTCAATACATCACAACAATGGTGGGAAAATGGATTACAGTGCTGGGTTGCCTATTCTACTGCAGGTCTTAGGACTTGTCTGCCCCTGCAGTGACAAGAGCTAATTCATTATTTCTATTTCTTTACAAGTCCTGAGAAGTATAACCGGTAACTACACTGAAAAGTACTGCTCAGTTTCTATTTCTTCTTCAATTACTCTATTGTAGGATTTACCATATCATCTTTATGTAATGATTAAATCTTATCTGGAGTTCACTGACTCAAACATCAGTACTCCAAAACTGACTCAAATACTCTTCTATTCACATGCATGTAGACCTACACACACATACACACACTGTAATACCAAAATCGGATACTCAAGACCACTTAGATTTTGACAATATTTCTTAAATGTACTAATAAAAGAAATCAAAAGCCTCAGAATATTTCTTTCAGTCCTATTGAGTGTGTCTGCCCCAATACCAGGCCTAGTATGTTTTCTCTATTCCAGTCACTCTCCTCCTCTTTCACTATTCCCTTCCTAACCCAGAGTTCTGCCATTTTCTTCCTCCAATTTGTTGAAGAATGACACTGTTCACCTATGCCTGATATGAATTCCAATGGTCCAAAGGCTAGGAACATTAGATTAAAAGCTCATGTTGCAGATAATGTAAATAACATCATCAGATCTAATCAGGAACCAGTCTGATTTCAAGATATAATTCAGTTCTGACTTTTCCATAAAACCAAAGTTAAGAGAGATTGGGATTCCTTCAGTAAATTTCTCCTCTAAATGTTGGTGCAAATCAAAAAGAAAGTCACCCCTTTATTCTTCAAGCAGAATAAAGATTTAGCTTTAAGTGATCTGTATCATAGTCTATTGGGGAATTTCAAAAGCAGATCTTGCTGTTTATTAATTAAAACAGTTCTGGAACTTACTTTATCAAGAGTAGTAAATGAAATATCTCTAGAGAAACCCAATCTTAAGCAACTCCAGTTGTAACAGCTATATGGGTACTATAGAGGAATCTGGACTAGTGAAAAATATCTTGAAAATAAGAAAGGAATTAAAATACCTTTGCTGCTTCAAATCATCACAGTAATCAAGATGGCAGGGTAAGGGTACAACAATAGAAATATGGATTAGTAGAATAAAATTGAAAGTCCAGAGATGAATACACATGTTTATAGTAGAATTATGTACCAAGGAAAATACTTCCAACAAAAAGAGTTGAAATAAATAGCCACATCAAAACAGCAGTGTTGATTGCCATTTTAGACTCTTTCTGAAATTAGCTCAAACAGGCATCTCAACACAAGAGCTGAATATATAAAAGTATGGGTAGACATCTTCATGACCTTGTAAGAAACAATGACTGTAGGCAGAGTCTGCTCATTCATTTCCTGACTTCTCAGACCTGAATAATCACACAGAAACTATATTACTTACAATACTGTTCAGCAAATATTTCAGGTATTTTCCTAGATAACTCTTATATCTTAAAGTAACCCATTTCTATTATTCTGTGGCCTACTTACTGGTAAGTGTCCGGCATCTGTCTCTTTCTGCAGCTACATAGTGTCTCCTTGACTTCTCCTATGTTCTCTCTATATCTCTGTTCAGGTTTCCTGCCTGGCTTTACTTTGCTAAGCCATTGGCTGAAACAGTTTCTTTATGAATCAATGGTAATAAAACATATTCCCAGCATACGGAGGTAATGGTGGAAAATACAAAACAATCCCATACTAGTTCAGAATTATGTATAATAAAGGGTTATTTATTTAGGGAAGACTCACAGATCACTGTCCTAGATCACAGTCCTCTTCACAAATGGGGAACAAGAACAGAAGTCTAGCAGCCAGAAGCAAGAGTCAGAAACAAGAGAATGAGTACATGCTTTACAGCTGCATGTATAGGATAAGAGAACATGCCCAAGTGGGCTGGCATCTTAAAGGCTATTGGACAAAGGAGTTCCTATAGCATGGAGGGGAATACCACATCAAATGACAATGACCCCCATTTATATCAAAATAATATAGGCATCTAAAGAAATGATAGACAGGTTTTACTTAAGTGAATGTTTTTAGAAAATGCATGTTTTAAAACACATAATAATCAATGTAAAGATAATATGAAGAATGGAAAATGTTGGCAGAAGCTGTTTGTTCATTTCCCAGCTGTCAAGTCTGCAAATAATTATTCAGAAACTGTATTAAATACAAAACTGTTTGGCCTATTAGCTTATGCATATTTCTAACTCACTCTTACATCTTAAATCAACCCATCTCTGTTAATCTGTGTATTGTTATGTGGCTGTGGCTTACCGGGCAAAGTTCTGGTGTCTGTCTCTTCTGCGAGCTACATGGTGTCTCACTAACTCCACCTTCTTTCCTCCTCTACCTGCTTGTAATTCCTGCCTTGTTCTATTCTGCTAAGCTACTGGCCAAAACAGCTTTATTCATTAACCAATAAAAGCAATACATATACAGAAGGACTTCCCACACCAGGAAAACATGTTCACATCATTTGTATGATAAAACAAATCTAGAATATAGAAATAACTCTATAGCTTAATAATCAAAGAAGCCCAATTAAAAATGAATGAAGTGATTTCTAACAGGAACCTTAAAAGATCTAGCCTTTAAGATTTCAATTCACAGTTCAATTAAAGACACTATGAATAGCTAAAGGGGGCAAAAAATCTGAAGGTATAGAACTCTATTCACAACAGGAATTGCCTGTCCATGTTTCTTTATTCTTCTCTATATCTGCCACAAATGTTACCAGATATATATATATATATATATCAAGGTTGTTTTTGTATATCTACTAGAATGTCAAGTGTTGGCAAGAACTTAAATAAAATAGAACACTTACATTTGTATCAGGATATTTGCCAATTCTTTAAAATTTGAGCAGAGTTGCCTTATTGCTGAGCAATTACACTTCTGGAAATATAATCAGGAGAATTAAAAACACATCCACTCCAAATAGATATACAGTTGTAGCAGGAATACTCATACTGATGAGAAATAAAAACAATTTCAATTGATATATCAATATATATAATGTGTTTTAAGCTTACACTAGAATATTATTAAATAAGAATATAATAGTGATAATGCTATAGTACCAGTGATTCTTAAGAACACTATGTTAATTGAAGCAGTCATACATAAAACTGAATACCACTGTAACCCCATTTATATAAAATGTGTATGACCCATAAATAAATTTATAACTACAAAAAACAGATTAGTGTTTCAATGTGATATGTTGTAGAACTTTATGTCTCCCAAAAGATTGTGTATTCAAGGCTTAGTTCTCAGGTTGACAGGCACTGCTTTAGCTAGTTAAGTCTTTAAAAGGAAGGGCCTAGTAAATGGTTGTCCAATCACTGTGTCTTTGAAGGGGATTGGAGAACCATATCCTCTCCTGGATGTTTTTAATGCCTGGTTATTAAATGAGACTTATAGCTTTTCTGCAGGTGCCTGTAATCAGATGTTGGCAGAGGTTTCTGTCCTGCCCAGTCCCACATCCATTCAGTCCAAAAGAAATACACTGAGGTCTACATTAATTATAAACTTAGGCTTCTTTTTAACTTTTATAACTTACATTAACCCATAATTCTTGTCTGTTTTGGCCACATGGCTTGGTACCTTTTATCAGTGAGGCATTCTCATCTTGATTCTCCTGTGTCTGGCTTTCTCTGTGTCTACTGCAGACTGAATGTTTCCTCTTCTCAGAATCCTCATATTCTGGTCGCCCTGCCTATACTTCATGCCTGATAGCACCACCTATCTTTCCTGCATGGCTACTGGCCAATCAGAATTTTATTAAACAAGTACAAGAGACAAATCTTGGCAGGGTAAAAGACCTTTGTCCAACAGCAATCTTGGACTAGAGCACCCAAAATTTGAACCTAAGCATATTTCCTCTTCATAATTCTGCGATGTCAGATGTTTGTCATGGTGGTAGTTAGTTTGTGAGTACAAGAGGATGGGGTAATGGACTAGATTGACACCTAGAGTATGAGGCTCATAGGGTGAATTACTTGATAGGTGAATTGTATCTCAATTAAAATTTAGAAAAATGCTCCAAATCATTGTTCTGGACCAGTGGTTTACCTGTCCAAAGGAGAACCTAGAATTTTAAAGTAAGCTTTCACAACAAATCCATTGACAGTGGTATCAAATGAAAAATGGAGGAAAACAGGGAGTTATCCATTACCTTTTAAGCAGAAAGTTTTCTTAAATAACTAGAAAGAAAAGTTTGTCTTTGTTTAAGTTAAATAAATGTGCTAGAGCATGAGCTGTCCTTTGCTGATAGGTCCTACTTTTAGCCAGCAGAGGGGACTGCAGATTCAAGCAGGGAGGATGTACTGGGCAATGGTCTGTCGAGGCTCTAAGATTCTCAAACACAGGTGTCAAGCTCTGTATTTCTAGCTGGAATGATGTGGGAGTCCCCTCTGTATGCTCTGAATATGATTGGTTAATTAATAAAGAACCGGCTTGGCCTGATAGCATAGAGTAGAGCTAGGTAGGGAAAACTAAACTGAATGCCAGGAGAAAAGAGGTGGAGTCAGAGAGAAGCCACATGGCCCCATAGGAGACAGACACTGGAACTTTACCCAGTAAGCCACAGCCTTGTGGCAGTACACAGGTTAATAGAAATGGGTTAAATTAATATATAAGAGTTAGTCAATAAGAAACTAGACCTAATGGGCCAAGTATTTAATTAATATAGTTTTTGTATGGTTATTTTGGGGCTGAGAAGCAGATAACAAACGAACAGAAGTCTGGGCAGCCAGGAACAAGGAACAAACAGCCTCCTACACAAATTGATGCCCAATATGGGGCTCGAATCCATGACCCTGAGATTAAGAGTCTCATGTGCCAACGTGGACAAGTAAATACACTTAAAACCTGAGAGAGTTTGAGAAGGAATTCTAGACACACAAATAAACAGAGTTAAGCACAGCATCTTGGTAGCATTCTCTCAGGTAGGCTCTGTTTGGTAGAGGCAAGTGTATTTCATTTAAGAGTGATTTCCTAACTTAGCTTTAGCTGCAAAAACCTTTCAGCTCTTTTAAGAGGCCCTGCCATGAAACACTTAAATGTGTTGATGAGTAGCTGACCACATGCCTTTTGCTGGTGGCAGGGACCTTGAAACTCTGTGGAGTTCTGGCAATAAACATGGCTCTGGCCAGTAGCTTTACCATGAAGCTAGACTCTCAGAAAGCTAAGGAATGGGGTGGATCCAGTCTTCAAAGCCATGGCTTTAATCCTAGCCATATTGCTTAGCAAATTAACGGCTCATGTGGTCAGAAAGAGAGAGAGATACAGTAAAGATAGACTCAGATAAAAAAAAAAACTCTAAATGGTTTACAGTGTGTTTAAAAATATATTCAGGCTTGGGAATGTAAAGAAAATGGATAAAATTCTTAAAATTAAAAAAAGAAAGGGAGTAGTTGGGAGTGGTGGCACACACCTTTAATGCCAACACTTGGGAGATAGAGGCAGGCAGATTTCTGAGTTCAAGGTGTGGTACTACACACCTTTAATCCCAGCACTTTGGAGTCAGAGACAGGCAGATCACTGTGAGTTCATGGACAGCCTAGTCTACAGAGTGAGTTCTAAGACAGCCAAAGATACACAGAGAAACCCTGTCTCAAAAAGCCAAAAATTTAAAAAAATATAAAAGAAATAGAGTTTAAAATAAAGTCACATAAAGATGAAAAATACACAGAGAGTCTGGATACTGTATGCTATTGTGTTGTCTTTAAATTGTTTGATGGCTGAGGAAGGAGCAACAGCTGCTAAAAGACATTTGATTATAAATGCTGCTGGGTTAATCAAACATATATCTTTTTTAAATGCCTTGACTTAAAACTTTAAGTCAACAGGTATGTTACTTTGGAGAAGAGGTTGTGCTTTTGTTTCTACAGAAAATGAGAGGCTGTGGATTCATTCTGGGCTAAGAAAAATTAGGTTTTTATCAAGGAAGACAATCTCCAATGGGAGCAGATGGTCCAGATGTCTGAGTTCTACATCTAGAACAGTTTCAAGACTGCTGATAGAGATGATCAAGCCTCACAGGATACTCAAGTCAGGACTTGATAACAATTCTAAATATTCTTTAGGTCCCCATAAGATTATCAGAGCTCCAGTCTCCGTCTCTTACCAAGCAGCTGTTGGTAGTTGATAAGTCCTTGGGCAGGGATGAGAATCAATTGTTTTAATGTGTGGTCACTGCTAGACTTTCCATGCTCCAGTGGGGGTCCCGTATTTATACACATAAGGACAGCATTACTTGGCTTTAAAAGATTACATTCAAATAATAAAACATAGAGGGTGGCTATGGCTATATTGGTGGAAACTTGTGGGAAGCTGGCTTTGGGAGGATTTTGAATGTATGTGACCATGTTCCTTGTGTTGTTAGGAATGTCCCTAATGAAACTGAGTGATAAGGCTGGAGAGGTGGTTATGTGGTTAAACACACATGATGCTTTTCATAGGAGCAACTCTATACAAGTTCTATCTAAGCAATTCTAACTCAATTCTCAGCTCCCACACTATGTTCAATGCCTATAACACCAACTCCAGTAAATCAGACACTTTTCTAGCCTCCAGAGACACTTCAAAACACAGTTAATATGCAGACAAATCAGCATACACACATATATAAATTTTAAATAAGCAATTAAAAAGAAGCAGAGGTGTGTAAATCTTGGAGACCATAGAACACACTGTCTTGTAGAAATTTTAGTGCTGATAGTTGATAGTTCTCAACTTATGAAACATTTGCAACCCCTTAACTTACTCACTGTAAATTTAAAACATCCCTAATCAAAATTTCACTTAATACAACCAGCCCATCAAACATTTAGATTCGCAATATGGCCCACTATAGACTATGCCCAAAAATGTGAGAGGGCTGGGGAGTGGGCATTCAGAAAAGATAAAAATTCTAGCATCCTTTCCTTTTAAACTTATTTTTTAATTGCGTGTTATGTGCATGCATGCACACAGCTTTTGTGTGGAGGTCAAAGGCAACTCTTGTGAGTCACTTTTCTCCTGGCATATTGTAGGATCTTGGGATATAACTTAAGTCAGCATGTCCATATTCAATTCCTTTTCCTATAGAGCCATCTAGGCAGTCCTCGGGTATTGTTTCCAATGAGTTCTATCTTAGTTTCAGTTTCTATTGCTATGAAGAGACACCATGACCATGGCAACTCTTGTAAAGCAAACATTTATTTGTGATGCCTCGCTTACAGTTTCGTAGGTTTCATCCATTATGACCATGGCAGGGAGCATGGTGGCATACAGACAGACATGGTGCTAGCTACATTTGATCAGAAGACAACAGGAAGTGAACTAAAGCACTAGGTGTGGCTTGGGCATGTATGATAACTCCAAAACCAATTCCATAGTAACAAACTTCCTCCAACAAGGCCATACCTACTACAACAAAGCCATATCATCTAATAGTGCCATTCCCTCTGAGCTTATGGGCACCAATTACATTCAATTTATCACCACTACTAATTGCATTTGTCCCATCCAAAGGAGGAAAAGTTATATTAGAAATCATTTGAGTATGTGTTAACGAATAAAGTAGCAGCCATCCACATGAAAGCAATGAATACATTGCGAGGGAAAAGGGCACTGAAACCTTTGAAATGTAGAATCAAGGAGTTGAGTTTTTCCTTCATTTTCTTTTATCTTAATGTCTTTTTTCTTCTTTTTCATCTTTAAGGAGATTCATTTGTTATTATAATTAATAATAGTTTACAACTTAATGGAATTCACTGTGATACTTCTATAAAAGCATGCACCATGTGATAACCATGTTGATCCATTCTATCCATGCCTCCCACTCCATCCTTATACTCCTTCCTAGTTCCCAATGATTCTTCTTCTATTATTAAGTATGATTATTTTTTCTTAAAGTTAGTTTCCTTCTATGAAAGAGAAGTGACACTCATCTGAGATTGGTCTATTTCAATCATCATGATACATTTACATTTTCTTCAAACAGCAATTTGGGCTCAGAACTGCTATATTAGACAGGGCAGAGAATAGCTCCCCATTCTGAAGGATTTCTGTTCGAAAATTTCCCAGATATCTGTAACATTCAGATACACTTTCAAAGAAAAATAAAGTTTCTAGATTTTATTGCTAAGACCCAGGTTTGCTAGGCCTTTGGTATATTGTTTTATTGTGATAGCAAGGTTTCCCTCAAGTTTTCTTTTATTAAACAACTTCAGATCCTTATAAGCAGTGTGTAAATATTTCTTTGAGCTGTCACCACTTGTCTCTCTGAATTAAATGTTGGCACTGCCATGATAAGACTTTTCTCTGAGGAGCCCCTGCGGATCAAAAATGAGTTTGCAATATTGCTCTTTTATTCAGTTGTCACAGGGAGACCTCAAATCAAATGCTGAATTTCTTTGAGAGATTCATGAGTCCAAGTTTGACTGCTGCTATCCCAGTGCCAATTTTAGTATGTTCCATTCCATGGAACTGAATTCTTAGCTAACAGCTCCAGGTTTGGGAAGAAAGTAGCCCAGCCACATCAGCACTCTGTGACACTTGGCTTTGGAATAGCACAGTCCAGTTTCTAACATACATGGTTATCTTCTAACAGGTCAGGAATGATTATTTTGTAAGGTATCATTTATTCACAAAAAGAGAAAAAAAGGGAAGTGATAAAAAGGGAGGAAATGGGGACAGAGGGAGGATGAGATAAATAAAAAAGAACAATGCTTAAATATCAGCAATGCAGGCTAATTCGTATGTCACTCCAATAACTTCGTATCATTCTACAGACTAACTCACATATTTGATACATCATCTCGAGGATGCTACTAAAGCTCTGATATGAATCACAAAGTATGTTCCACATTTCTGCAATCATAAGAAAATAAAAATGAGATTTATTTTTTCCTTCTGTGGACTGGTATTGAAACCCTTTACCATTAGTTGTGCCTTTACTGTCAGGAGTTGTGACACAAATAAATTTATGGGGAGTGATTGAGCAATCTATCATATCAGCTTGACTTCCATCCCTGATGCCCTGTCAGAGTTTAGGAAAACTTAGTTATAACAGCTGGTTCCATGTTTGTGTGTGGGGGGCCTCAAGTCCATCTCTATAATTCAATAAAATCTGCATTGAGAATTTCTCATTTGTGCTTTAATCTCATTCCCATACACCTGGCTATGCCTGCCGTTTAGATTGGTAGATACACTACTCAAGCTCTTAGAAGCTTCTTCAAGCAATACACTCATTATTGGCAGCTCATTTGGCCTGTGTGGGGTGTAAATCCAGCATTCTTTGGCCATGGACCCAGCTTTTGTATCTTCCCTACCACATCCAATGCCCGCCTCTGTTCTGTCACCCATATCTCTTCCACAAGTCTTTTCCACCTGCTGCCACACATGGGAACTACTGCCTAGAATACTTGCCTTACATTAATTTTCTGTTAGAAGAATAAAATAAACCATTTACTGAGGGAACAGTTTGTAAAGTCATATTTTAGAAGACTATTTTTCTGAGAATCTTCTTTTCACATACAGTTGAAGTAAAATGGTTATTTTTGTCAAACCTCCGGTTATAGCCAAGTGCCATGAGACATGCCACTTTCATATTCAATCCTAGTCACATTAAAGCAGGCAAAATTTTCCCCACGAGGGAAGAACTCTAAAGAGTACCCTGACTGTGGCATTATCCCACTCAAATGGAAATAATAGCAGCAATTTGTCTGCTATGGAATGAAGTAGAACGACAGAACTCAGATCTTTGGAAGGTGTAATAAAACAAGAGAAAACATTGTGTAATGCTCAACATCACCAAAGATGTGATACCAAGGCATGTATATAAGTGTGTGTTTATTTATTTATCTATCTATTTATTTATAATAGATCACTTCAGTGATAACTCATGGTTAGGAAATTGTTTTCAAACCTTGAACCATCAGATGAGCTCAATAAAAGCTTCTATGTCCACATCCCTCCCAGTATCCGAGCTTCTTAATAGTTTTCTAAGTTTTCAACGTCATCCAAACTAAACTTGCTTTCTAGACAAAAGTGATGATTTGAATATTTAAATAACCTTGCTACTGAAATGTTTTAGATGATCTAACCAATAATGGGGATACAGGGAGGGGACATTAAATAACTAATGTGTGTTCTCATTTAGCTTTGCTGTACAATGAACTACCCCATTGGTGGGTAGCATGAAGCTGTAGTCACTTTTTTTCTCATAGTTATGTGGTGAGTAGTTGGAGTTATTCCAGACTCAGCAGGACTGACCCATGTGTCTAAGGCCAGCTTTGAAGTGACTGGGCCTCATTGTTCTAGGGTGATTGTGTACTGGGATAGTTATTTGCTGTTCCACATCTGCATGTCTTTGACCTGGTAAGCTTATGGTTTTGTTTTTTGTCTTCTTAATCATCAATAGTCACGGTGTTATGGGAGAAAGGCAGAAGCATACAAGATCTAGTTATACGGCGAGGCTAAAACTGACTGGCACATTCAATAAAGCAAATCAATAGCCAAACTATATTCACAGGATGAAGAAAACACCTCTCTTGACAGTGACATAGATACAGGGAGGGACACAGTTCTGATCATTAACATAAGCAATTTATTACAAATATACAAAGACATTTAAAAGTACTCAGAGCATGTAGGCATTCATAAAAACAATTTTCATAAGAAATTCCTGAGGAAAAATAGGAATGTCATCATCAGTAACTGTCACTCAGCGATAAGTAGTTCCTCGGATGGCTATGTATCTCTGAAGAGGCTCACTGCTGACTCCTTCAGGTGTGTCTGCATGTGCCAGCCACACTTGCTTGTCTTATCTTCTTTGATTTTCTGAAATTTGCTGTTACAGTTGATGCTTCACCTGGTAAGTATTTGCTATTTTTGAACTAGTTGAGGTTCCCAGATATTGAATAAGAAATTCATATTATCTCCAAAAGGAAACCAGTCTCAAACCTTGCCATACACTTGTATAGGAAATACAGCATAAATTATTTTTAATAAGCAACAAGACATTTGAGACTTGGACTATGTGTGTGTGTGTGTGTGTGTGTGTGTGAGAGAGAGAGAGAGAGAGAGAGAGAGAGAGAGAGAGAGAGAGAGAGAAGTAGTAGTAGTAGTAGTAGTAGTAGTAGTAGTAGTAGTAGAAGGCTAAGTGACATCCATCAGACTCCTAGCAGTACACTTAAAGCTGCCAATGAACAGTGTTAGCAGAAAACCTTACTTCTGTTTGTACACCAGTGTTGATTAATGAGGACAAAATGTGAGTTACTAGCATAACTTTAAATCCTTTAGTTATTGCATTTAAAACTCATATAAACAGGGAGTGTGTTCCAAATATTAGATATTCTACATAAAATAAAATAGGACATATTTTGCCTTTCAGGATGAAAAGTAGGCCATATTTTTTTCTTGTAGGTTTTGTACCTAACTCATTAATTACCATATAGTATATGACCAATCAGCCTAACCTGAGTAAAAGAACAAAGCACAATCCAACACATAACCACTAGGCATTTACTGTATTATACAATTCAGTTTCTATCGTTGCTTAGAGAAATACTATTTTTCCTTGTGCATTTTGCTTTAAAATTCTTGAAATTAAATGTCAAACCAACTGGTTTAATAATGTACTCTTGATTTTTAAATTATATAAACAACTTCTCTTGTCCCTGAATTCTATTTGGCAGTTTATTTGAAGACAGCAATTCTTTAGACATGGAGCAAGTTTCCCACTGTGATTAGTGTAAGAATAACCCATAAAGACAGCCTTTGGCTGCTTCTGGGTCCTTCATAAGGATATATATTTATTTTCCAGTAAGTGGATTTCACGTGGCTTACACTCATGGCACCCACTTGACTCTGAGCTTGACGATAGCTATTTTTCTTGCTGTAAATGCACTGAGACTGTTAACTCCACTCGATGGGCATTCCTTCAAATATTCATAAAGTTTCCCATGAATGTCCAAGTCTCCTTTACACATCCATAAATATATCAGTAAAAGAAGAATTATGGAGCAAGCCAAGACAGGCTCAAACTCAAGGCTGAGATTCTCTTCAAAATTAACCACCTCTAAAATGCACATCACATTCTTAAAAACAAAAAAAATTCTAGGAAAAGAAGGTTTGAGTACACTGTAAGGAAAACTCTGAGCACAAAGAAGTTTACTCAGTGTCTGATGATAAATAAAAGCAAAAAAACTGAACTAAATGCAACAAACTGACATGCAGATGACATAACTCAGTGGGCCTACATCTCCAGAGCCAAGACAATTGGCGGGGGACTTCTCTGCTTCTCAGCTCATCAACTTCTTCATCAACAAACTACCAACAAACCATTTACTCTTGCACATTGCTGAGCTAAGAGTGATGGACTGTGCTGGAGAAACATAAATTAGAATCCCCTCTTCCAGGTTGCTTAAACTACATTCGAAGAATATTGTCATGTCCACTTTAATGCCACTATCTCTCCTTATTTCTTTTTTATAAAATGTCCTTCATGGTTACAGAGTTACCCCTTAAATGACTTTTCAAACCCCAATTATACCCTATACCACAGTTTGCCTTATTGTTTTAATTAATTATGTCATCGTTAGCCAGAAAATATGGCACAAAAATGATCCAAGTCCAGGTCTTTCTCTCTATAGTTTCAATAAGAAAATTAGACTCTAGTAATAAAGACTTGTACAATCCAAAGTGTAGAATTTGGTATGTATGCAGAAACTTAGAGAAAGGTAGCTTTTTGAGTTGTTTGTTTGTGAGAGTTATATCCTTTGAAGTTCATGAAGAAGTTAATAGTAAACATTTCAGAAAAGAGTTACTGGTTTTCTGTGGATTTTCACCTCTTCACTCTGAGTAGGGAAGAGCTGGTAGGATCATGTAACCATGATTTCATGAAACCTTCTGAAGACTATGTTCTTTTCTTGCTGCCAAGCCTTCAAGTGGAAACTCTCACAGAGAGAATTCAGTCATGGGTTGCTCTAGCTATTATTATATCAGATGCAGGAGATGCAATTGCTCAAGAAAAGCCTCAAATATTACATTACCTGTTGGTTATGAACCCTGCCCCCAGGAGAAATCCTGAGCATAGAATTTCTCTGAAATCTATCATGACCTAGAGGCAATATCTCAATTGGAAAGATCTTAGCAAGTATATCTCGGTGGGGGAAATGTGGCAATTGTTTTCCATGTAAGGGACCTTTGAATATTCAATCAATGTATCTCTTTCAAAAGCTTTGTACAGCGGCAAGTCTCATGCATGGCAAAGCTAACACATAGCAGGACCCACAAGGAAAGCCTTTCCTACCTCCAATACCCAGCTCTGAAAGTGTAATAAACTGATGATCAAAGAGGGATGTAAAAGAGGAGGAAGGAAGACAAGATCTCCTGAGTAAAGTGGGAACATGGGGACCATGGGACAGGGTTGAAGGGGGGGGGGGTAGAGGAGAGCAGAGAAAATGTATAACTCAACAAAATCAATTAAAAAAAAAGAAAGGATTGAAAACTAGAAGAGCTGTCTGTGACTGCAATGCTTTCTCCCCAGCTAGCTAGGAAAGGTGAAGGCTTCAACCAAATAGAGATAATTCTGACTAGTCTGTGCAGATGGAGACCTGTTTTAAGAAGGAAAGCTTTCAAGATTTGGGGATTAGATCACCATTTCATGCAAAAAAAATAGTTAATTTCACAGAGTTTTCATAAATTACTGCGCAAATAACAAAATGCCCTTTGAGTCTTTCTTAACTAGATCTCAATTTTCTAGCAGATTACAGATTTTGTGATAGGGTTTGATCATTTATTATGACTGGAAAGGGATGGGGGGAGGGTGTGGGGGGGGAGTGGGCGGGAAGTGAGAGGAGGGAGGAAGTGGGAATTTTGATTGGTATTATTTATAAAGTAATAAAAAGGGAAAAAGTTAATCAAGAAAAGTCCAATATTCAAATTACACCTAAATAGAATCAATATCTAATAAAATTTGTGTGCAAGCAAAAAATAAAAAAAAATAAACTGCACACACTAATAGTAGGAGACATCAACATTCTAGGCTCACCACTGTACTGGTCTGTCAGACAAAAAAATTAACAGAGAAATAGAGAAACTAACAGATGTTATGACTCACATGGACTTAACAGACATCTATAGAGCATTCCATCCAAACATAAAATAATATACCTTCTTAGCACTTCATGGACCCTTCTCAAAAACTGACCACATACTAGGTAATGAAGCAAACCTTAATAGATACAAAAAATTGGAATAACCCCATGTATCTTATCAGATCACCATGACTTAAAATTTGAATTCAACAGCGACACTAGTTCCAGAAAGCCAAAAAACACATGGAAATTAAATAATGCTCAGCTGAATCATCAATGAGTCAAGGAAGAAATTAAAGACTTCCTGAAATTCAATGAAAATAATCATACAACATACCCAAATTCATGAGACACAATGAAAGCAGTATTAAGAGGAAAGTTCATAGCACTAAATGCCTACATAAAGAAGCAGGAAAAATCTCACACTAGTGAATTAACAGAACATTTGAAAACTCTAGAACAAAAAGAAGCAACCTCACCCAGGAGAACTAGATGGCAAAAAAAAAAAAAAAAACAAATTGAGAGCTTAAATCAACAAAATAGAAACAAAGAAAACAATACAAAGAATCAATGAGACAAAGAGTTGGTTTGTAAAGAAAACAAGACAAACATTTATCCAAACAAATCAAAAGGCAGAGAGAGAATATCCAAATTAACAAAATCAGAAATGAAAGGGGGGACATAACAACAGACATGAAAGAAATCCAGAGAATCATTAGGTCATTTTTGAAAACCTGTACTCCACAAAATTGGAAAACTTAAAGGAAATTAACAACTTACTGGATAAATATCACTTAACAAAATTAATTCAAAATCAGCTTAGCAAATTAAATAGACCTATAACTGCTAAAGAAATAGAAACCGTCATAAAAAGTCTCCCAACCAAAAAAATATCCCAGGACCAGATGGTTTCAACTCAGAGTTCTACAAGATTTTCAAAGAAGAACTAATACCAACATTCTTCAAAATGTTTCACATAATAGCAACAGAAGGAACATTGACAAACTCTTTTTATGAGGCTACAATTACCCTTATAACCAAACCAATAAAGACATTACTAAGAAAGAGAATTACAGACTAATCTCACACATGAACATTGATACAAAAATACTAAATAAAATACTGGTAAGAACACATCAGAAAAATCATTCACCATGATCAAGTCGGCTTCATCCCAGAGATGCAGGGATGGTTCAACATATGAAAATCTGGCAATGTTATCCACTATATAAACAAACTGAAAAGTAAAAATTACATGACATGGCCGGGCGATGGTGGCGCATGCCTTTAATCCCAGCACTCGGGAGGCAGAGGCAGGTGGATCTCTGGGAGTTAGAGGCCAGCCTGGTCTACAGAGCTAGTTCCAGGACGGGCTCCAAAGCCACAGAGAAACCCTGTCTCGAAAAAAAAAAAAAAAAAACAAAAAAAATTACATGACAATCTCATTAGATGCTGAAAAGCCTTTGACAAAATACAACATTCCTTCATGACAAAGGTCATAGAGAGAGCAGGGATACAAGGAACAAAGCTAATAATAAAGGCAATATACAGCAAGCTAACAGTCAACATCAAACTAAATGGAGAGAAACTCGCAGCAATCCCACTGAAATGGGGAACAAGACAAGGTTGTCCACTCTCTCCATATCTATTCATTATAGTTCTTGAGGTTCTAACTAGAGCAAAAAGACAACAAAAGGAGATCAAGGGGATACAAATCAGAAAAGAAGAGGTCAAACTCTCACTATTCACTGATGATATGATAGTTTACATAAGCAATTCCAAAATTCTACCAAGGAACTTCAACTCATAAACATTTTCAGTATTGTAGCAGGATACAAAATTAACTCAAAAAATCAGTATCTATCCTTTACAAAGATGATACATTGGCTGAGAAAGAAATCAGAGAAACATTACCCTTTACAATAGCCACAAATAGCATAAAATATCTTGGAGTAACTCTAACCAAACAAGTGGAATACCTGTATGACAAGTATTTTAAATCTTTGAAGAAAGAAATTGAAGAAGACACCAGAAAAATGAAAAGATATCCCGTGTTCTTGGCTAGGTAGAATTAACACAGTAAAAATGGCAAAAAAAAAATGTCAACTTGAAAAGCTGGAGAATTGCTTCTGTAAGCTCTGGGCATCTATGAAAGTGAGCTGAGCATCGGTAGTCATTTCTGTTTCCTGAGTACAATGCCCCAGTTACCTCACACTTCCACTGCATGGCATCTGTATCATGATACATAAGAGCCACAGTATTGCTGGTGGGAGTGCAAGCTGCTACAGCCCCTTTGGATATCACTATGGTGATTTATCAGAAAATTAGGAAAGAATTTTCCTCAAGACCCAGCAATACTACTTTTGGATATATATCCAAACGATGCTCAATTGTATCACAAGGACATGTACTCAACTATGTTCATAGCAGCATTGTTTGTCATAGCCCGTACCTGAAAACAACCTAACTGTCCCTTGACTGAAGAATGGATAAGGAAAACGTGGTACATTTACACAATGGAGTACTGCATAGCAGACAAAAATGTAATGACATCTTGAAATTTTCAAGGAAATGAATGGATCTAGAAAACATCATATAAAGTGAGGTAACCCAGACCCAGCAAGAAAAATATCATATGTACTTACTCATAAAGTGGCTTTTAGACATAATACAAAGAAAACCATCCTACAATTCACAATCCCAGAAAACCTAGACAACAATGAGGACCCTAAGAGAGATATACATGGATCTTATCTGCATGGGAAGTAGAAAAAGACAACATCTCCTGAGTAAATTGGGAGCACAGGGACCACAGGAGAGGGTTGAAGGGGAGGGAGGGGGCAGAGAAAAAAATGTATACCTCAGTAAGATCAATAATAAAAAAAAAAGAAGTCACACAGGAACACCAAGCTACATAACCATAGCATATATGACAAGGACGCAGGACAGACCCTTACAGGCTCCCTTGCTGGTTAAAGTCTCAATGAGCCCCCATGAGCCCCTATGAGACCCAATGAGGCCCTGGTTAGTTGATTCTGTGGGCCATTTTCTTGTGGTTACTTGAACCCTTGGGCTTCTACAATCCTTTCTTTCCCTCTTCTGTAGGATCCACTTGGACTTGAGTTTTGTGCATTCTTTGTTCTACATGTCAACACCCAGTTAAACCAACATCATTTGTTAAAAAATCTTTTCTCTTTTTCATTGTATATTTCTCACTTCTTTGTCAAAAATCAGGTGTCCATATGTATGGGTATTTGGCCCAATTCCATTGATTAACCTTTGTGTTTTTATGCCAACGCTATGCAATTTTATTACTATAGCTCTGTAGTACAGTTTGAAATTAGGGACAGTTATACCTCCAGAAGTTCTTGTATTGTACAGGATTGTTTTAGATATTCTTTTTTTTTTCATGTGAAGTTATGTATTGTTCTTTCAAGGTCTGTAAAGAACTGTGTTGGAATTTTGGTGAGGACTGCATTTGATATATAGATTACTTTTGGTATGATGGGCAGTTTTTCTATGTTAATATCTTTGATCCATGAGCATGGGAGATCTTGTTGGTACTTTCCTGGATTTCTATAAGTGATTTGTTGGTTATCTTTTTAAGGACTTATATCATCTTATAAAGTTGGTTTTAAAGTTGTTTTCTTGTGTTCCAACTGTGTTGGAAATACAGGGCTTGCTGGAATAGGTTGGTCTAGATGGTGGTCCTCTGGGGATCTGGGTGCTGGCAAGGCCTTTGATGAAACAGGGGCTTTCACTGAATGTGTTTGACAGGATAGGGTGAAGAGGAGAAGGGTTGCTGTGGTTAGACTGGGTGGGTCCTGGGGGAGGTTGGTGATTCAAGAGCAGGGGGCTTACATGGGGATCCAGGTGCTTAGGTGCTCCTGGGGCCTCTAGTGGAAGACGGGGCTGCCACCCAAGGTGTGGGTGGGACTTTTCTTTTTCTTTTCTTTTCTTTTCTTTCTTTCTTTTTTTTTTTTTTTGAAAAAGTTTTGGTGGACACAAACAAAATAAAAAGTGGAAACATAAAAGCTTTTATATAACACCTCCAAAAAGAATGTTTGGGACTATTCATTCTCCAGTTTTAGGCATAATTTACACTGGCCTTAGTGGAAGAAGATCAAAAGACCTTTCTCAGTTCCTCTCATCTAAAACCCCAGCTGCCTAAAAATATTCTGCGTGTGTAACTAATTACTACTGCAGCGGCTTTTCTACCTCCTTTGCGTTTTCTCCTCTGATACTCTTACTAATAAAACTGTCAATTTTTTTTTTACTTCAATAAAAGGTCACTTGTGACAACAACCCCCTCTGCCTACTAACAGCAAGAGCCTGTATTAATATTTTAAATGTACACAGTGATATTTCCAAAAGGTCAGTTTTTTTAAAGACATAAAATGTCAGTCCTAATTCTTTTCCTTCTCACTCTCTACCCCCCCCATCACCACCATTTTGCTGTTCAACCTCAGATTTGGGGGTTATTATAAATCACATTCAGCAGGCTAGACATCAGGTAGGACGTCAGTTTGAACACAAGAGGCACATGTTGTTATGCCCATATCTCTCTAAGAGCTAAATGCTTGAACAGGTCAATGATAGGAAAGGGCTTTCTGAATAAGGGTATTTTGTGAGCTTAAACATAATTTAAACTTAAACTGTGTTTGTTATGTAGAGACATGTAGGGAATTAGCTCAAAATTTAGGGCTTTGAGGTATCTAGCATTCTGTGAGTATGACTTAATGTATCTTCAGATTCCATGTCTCTCACTGGCTCTAGCCATTCAGTTATCAGGGAATACTGTCCTTATCAAGGTTTAACAGAGGGGAGATACTCTACCAAGATCATGCACAGGGATATTGATAAGATTCAGTTCCTAGTAGACTGTCATGCAACAATCTGGGTTTAGGAAAGATCTTCCTCAGGTCCTTGCCACCTGAGAAACCTCTCTCTAAGGCAGTTTCACACCTGGAAGTTGTTCTCCTCCAGCATAAGCAAATTAGAGCATAAGAAGAATGAGTTGAATGGACGTATCATTGTAGTTTGGTCTAAAAAAGTGATGTCTATAATCTGAGTCATATGCTCGGTGGAGTTAGACATTAGATGCAGCACACACTGGAAGGGAGAAAACAACATAAAGGAAGTGTCCAGAAGGTAAGAATCAGCCCTAAATGCTGCCCACCATAATACTGCACACAGATTTTTCACCAGTACTTAGAGCAGTGGTTCTCAACCTTCTTACATACCCTTTAATACACTTCTGCATGTCGTGGTGATCCCAAACCATAAAATTATTTCCATTGCTGTTTCATAACTGTAACTGCTACTGCTCTGAATCATAATGTAAATATCCGTGTTTTCTGAAGGTCTTAGGTGAAAAGGTGGTTTGACACCCTCAAAGGGGGGTTTGAACCACCTTCTTGGAGGAAGAAGGCAAGTAGGAAATTGCAGTAGGAGGGGAAGATAGGGGAAGAGAAGGAGAAGCCTTCACCCAGAATGAAGAGAAAAGCCTCTTCACTGACCTGGGCAAAATAACAGGGTGTAAGTATGGCATCATGCATTGTTTTAGAAAAAACTCCATAGAGTACATTACCCTGGACCCCAGCTGGTTGCTTTATTTTGTGAAGCTGTGTAACCTTAAGAAGCTCAGTTAAAGAAATAGCCATTAGGGATGTTAGATCTCTTTCCTCTCCACACTTCCATGGCCACTCCATGACGGTTTGCCAAGGTAGCTGTGGGCTGAAATGTCCAGCTGCGGGAGAAAATAGGTCCTCCTTCCTGAAACTGCTTTTGTCAATTTAGACATTTTATCACAGAGTTGATAAATCTTATAAAGCTAAGCCCATGTGATGTTTCAGGAATTGAACCCTAACTTTTATGAAACAATATCCCAGAAACTAGTATTAAGTGAATCAAACATATTTACAGTTTAGTAGGAGACAAATCTATGAAAACCATGAAACAGAGAAGGTGAATTGTTGGGCATCAGGAAAAGATTTGCTTGCTCAGTTTGCCTAAGAAAGACAAAACACAGTTTCTGATGATGGACATCTCATGAAAATCTCTTCTGCTCCTAATGGGGGATGGAATGGGAAGGGTATTTCATGCTCCAGTAAACTTTACTAGTGGTTAGATTGCAAAAGAAGTTTCTTCACTCATCTATATTCTCTAGGGCGATATTTAATTTTTATTTAATTTGGAGCACAAATAAACTTTAAGTATCTAATAAAAACTGACTTACTTCTCAGGCAAATTTAGATACCCAGAACATTAATATAATAGAGTTTTTGCATATTGCCAGAAGTTCAGATCAATAAGTTTCGATTTTAAATGTCTTTTTAGCATTCTGATAAAGTCAACAAATTATTTGAATTAGACATCAGAATAGAAATGAGAATTGCTTGTTAATAAATGTGCTTACCCTTTCCATGTACCTTGAACAATGAGCTATGAAAATTCTATCTATGCAAGTAAACAGTGTCAGAAGAAATTCTCATATTGCCTTTCTTATATGACACCAGATGAGACTGGTACCTCACTGTGTTGCCAGTGGAGATCAATAAGGGACATGAAACTCTGACCCTAGCCCATGATTAACGAGGATTACAATCCGTGGTTCCCATCTATTTTCAATCTCTTCCTGAAAACAAAAGGGAAAATGTCACTCCTTAATTTACTTTATGAAGTTACCATGACTCTGATGGGAAAACAGAAAGTAGCGGTAGCACAGAGAGAAAACAATTTCCCACTACCCCTCGATGACAAATAGAACTAAATATTAAGTAAAAAAAAAAAAAAACCTTTGTTATGACCAACATATGCTTATTTCATGGCTACAAGACTGGTTCAACAGTCAAACCTAGATAGATATAATCCACTGTATGGACAGTCCAAGAAAGGGAAGTGACACGATCATTCCCGCAAAGACATTCACTTAACCAAAGTTAGCTCTTATTCCTGAAAATACTTTCAACCATCCAAGGAGAAATTAAAGTCACAAAACATACATACAACATCCTATAATTAGCTTTACAATTAGTAAAACGACTTTTCTTCCTAAGAAAGACAAAAAAGGCAAAAATAGTCTCTCTCTTACCACTTCAACACAGCACTGGAAGCTGTCTCTAGACAGCACAACACACAAAACAGAAATAAACAGACAAAATTAATAACTTGCGACCAGAAGTAAAGTGGGGCTATACCTGCAGCTGACAGAATCATCTATTTAGAAAGTTCCAAGAAATCCATATCTTCACAAGCGCATGAATTCATTGATTCTGAAAGTTATAAGATAAAATAAAATGTAAAATCCAATTGAGTTTCAATGTTTTATTAGTGAACATCTGGACAATAAAATTAAATATACAATTAATAGAATCTACAAATTTTAAGTATTTAGATATAAGTCTAACAAGATGTTAGCGTATCTATACATCAAAGATAAAAGAAATAAATGGTACAAATAAGTGGAGAGAAATAACAATAGATGTTACTTGGCAATTGCTATACAAGTATCTTGCAGTCTTTGTGGAAATCAAAAAACATGTCTTAGTGATATAGACAATATTTTCATGGAAAATAAAAGGAATTTATAGCTACCACTGGATAGTTCGTATAGGGGCTATCTATAAATTTCTGATGTCTGCACTTGGATCTACATTTATCTCAGAATAAAAACTTCTTTTCTCTAAACTTGGGGAGGATGATACACACAGAAATATGAATGGTGTAATTATCAGCTATGAAGTCCCAAGATGCGAGCCAAAACAGGAAGTTTGAACCAACCTGGCCCTCCTAATGAAAAGCAGCTAAGTCATGCAGAATCAGAGTTTGTTGGCTTGTTTGTTGACAGAGGGTTGTGTTTTTTTTTAAGATCGTTATCATCCCTACTTATCTTTAGAAGTAACAAACTTAGTGAAGCTACCAACCACCTAGAGATCCTTGCAGATAGATTAACTGAGGTTCAGTATTTCCACCTATTCAGTAGCTATAACCATCACAGGCATTCCCCCTACTGTCTTCTTTTATGTGATATTAGAAAATTCTTCTTTACCAAGGAGTGCTTGTTCTGTAGCCAGGAAATAACTGTTACTATCCAAGCTAGTACTACTTAGTATCAGATTGCTGGTATTTGTTAGTTGGCATTAGGTTTTTAGCTGTTAGCATATAACACACTACCTTGAAAAAAGGGAGTTCAGAAAGGTGTGATTTGAAGCTTTGTGACCAGATAAGTAGATTTTTAACACTGGATAAAAAGTCAGAAATGAAAAATGATAGCAACCTAACACTTTTTTTTCCTAAAATAGAACAAAAAAGAGAGAACTTTCAAGAGAGATATAGAAATGGCCATTTATCTTATAACAGAGGTACATATAGCTAATGCTTGGCCCTGTTTTTAGTTTCCAGTCTCCTGCTTGCCCCACAAAATCATGCTGTTTCCATCTATCCAGAGGCAACAGTAAGCCATTTAACATCACTGGGCCAACTTTATCTTCATTTCTATTTTTATTTGGATATTCAACATCCTTTGAAGATAAAAGGAGCATGTTAATTAGATCACAATGATGAACCTCACAATTTAGGATAATTCATTTAAAAATAAGTCCAGAGAATATATGTACAATATTTTGAAGCTGGTATATAGGAAACAGACAGGAGAAGTGGCAGAATAAGTTTGGGAACCGAGTCTCACAGCAGGTAAGTCATTCTCAGACCTGTATGAAGTTTGCATCTATCAGCTTCCTTTGTTTGTGTAATGACTACCTTGCCTTTTTTGGTTATACTGAAGGAGGTGCACAGGTGATTGGCAATACACCTTTGGTTGTATCGTGAGGTTACTTCCAGAGAAGCCTATCAAAGAAGAGAAGACCTTTGGTGATGCAGGCAGCCCCATCATAATAGCCTTCAGGCACAAATAGTTTAAGAGGTCAAAGAAAGTAGAGAAAGCACCCTATGAGTGCAGGCATTGTTACTCTCCATGCCTCAGGTCATCCAGCCTCTCTTCCAGGATGGACAAACCCAAGGGCTAAAAGAGATAATTTCTCCCTAAGGTTGTTTTGTGTTGTGTAGTCTGTAGCAGTCGAAGGAGTCTGGCACACTTTGAATGGGCTTTATTTCTTCAGTCCCTGTTGTTAGAGCTCTTGCCTGAAAATTAATAAAATGGAGGTAGGGAGATAGCTCAGCAGGATAAAGTAGTTGTTGCTTTTGCAGAGGACCAAGGTTCAATTCCTAGTACCAATATGGAAGCTCACACCATTTGTAACTTCTTCATGCACTGCATATGATGCAGAAACATGCATGCAGGCAACACACCCAAAACACATATTGCTTTTAATTTAAAAAACGATAATTAAAACGTTTAAAGTACATAATCATTAAAATAGTAAGAAGCTAAAACATGAGAAATTGTTCTCCTAACTAAAGACGCCTGCTTCAGATCATGTCTGAATTCCTGTCTTTCTCTAACTTCTACCTAAAGACTCTCAGTTGTAAATCTCAATAAAACCTTTACAAAGCAATTTGGTAGAAAAATGTTTTAGCTAACAGCCCTTTGCAGTGATACATGGAGAATTTAATTCCTCTTGCTGGTGCTCTCTCATCTTACAAGGAACCTGAATACCCAAATGTCTGTTTCTAGTTGGTTCCTCAAGCAGAACACAGTTGGTTTCCATGAGGTGATCAATTTAACTCCTGGGCATACTAAAATGAATTTAAAAAAAAAAACACAATTACATTGAAGTGATAGAAAAGGAAAAGAGAGGGTAGGGGACTGTTGAGAGTTTTGTTCTTACCCATTTCCCAAGAATAATTTAATACTGCCTTCATGAGCATTGTTTGGTTGATTTGACATTGTGCAGCTTGCCCTGCTGCAAAGCTGAGTTACCCAACTAACCAAACTAAATTCCCAGTGATTAATCAAGCAGGAATGATAGCAGGGGTCTGATAGGAAGTTTGCAAGCACAGAATATGAAATGGCATTAAGACAAACTAGTATGTACTTATAAGGAATTCATTGGGGGAAAGTCTAGTTTAAAGCAACCTGGTAATAGAAATTAAGAAAATGGAATCTACAGATTTTTTTAGAATTTTTTCTTTGCCTTGGAAGCACAGACACATCTTAGACTGTACAGTTGTGTCCTAGTTGTCAGAGTCATCAAGTCATCAACCCAGAGACGTAGAAATGACTAAATAGCTGCCAGAGTTTCAAAGGAATGTAACCCTGAAGATGTGACTAAGATTACTGATAATGGAATGTCAGAAAATGACCTCCATGACAGAACATCAGAACTGTGTGTTTTCAACACTGGAGTACTGTCTTCTTGTAACACCACTAGGTCCTCCATCCTTTATGCCTTTTGAGTATATCACAGGAAAGAAAGAATGTCTTTCCTGGGACAGAAATTATTCAGCTTGTTTTTGTGGGCATCTTCACCCACACAGGACAAACTGTCATCTGTTCCAGTGTGGTAGCCTTTCCAAAATTTGAAAATACTGTCACATTCTTCCTGTTTCCTTCTTCACATTTGTATAAGAAAATAAACACATAAACACTATAATTTTGATTACATGACAGTATTGTGAAGAAGAAAAAATGAGAGAAGTGTGTTAAAACAGAATCAAGATGTGAAGGATTTTTTTCCCTTTCTCTATTTTCTAGGTAGTTTCTACATTTGTGAAATTGCATTTATAATGGAGAAATGAAGGTATAAAACTTCAAAAAAAACAACAGTGTTTCTCCTCTGAAAAAAATCCAAGTAAAACAAAAAGCAATTTTTAAAAAAAAAAAATTTAAGCATCAGCAAATGTCCTCTATCCTCCTTCTCCTTGATTACACAGTATGACTGAGGTCAGCGGGTGTGTGAACAAGGTCAACTATCCTAAGTGGCAAGGTCACAGAGGCAAAAGTAAGGCTTATAAACCAAAATATCAATCACTTTATTGCATTCGGTCATCCCAATAAGCATAAGTAAAATTTATAATAACACCATTGCATTTCCTCCAACTTTCTTAGTCTTTGCTATTGTTACTTCTGTTTAGATTGTCTCTATGTTTTTTATCCTTAATTTAAAAAAATCAACCTATATTTTAATTTTTTGTTTTTTATTTCATTATCAAAATGAAGAAGTAAAACTTGTAGATATGCTTTTCTGTATTTATTCTTAGCCATAAGCACATCAGAAAAGATGCACAAGGGTCTTCATATTTGTGTCCTCACTGGCAGAGTCACTGGGGAGAATACCAAAGAGAAATGCAGAATTGGATACTCCGGGTTTGTAAGTGGAAGGAAACTATTGAACATTTTATAAAGATTGATTCCCAGTACATCTGTGTTTGACTGACAGAGATGCTATTTTGAAACCAAAGGTCAAGAATTCCGAGTAATAACAAAACCCTCCATTTGTTCTGATTTACCAACCAGCCTCACTCATATTTTTAGACTTATATATTCTCTATGAGGAAACAGGCAAATGCAGCAGCCTGCACTGGAAGCTGTGAACACAGAGTCAAACTGCTGGCACCTTGCTTAGCAAGGCTACATGTAGGGTCTCCCAGGAGGACTGGAAGCTGTTGGCAACATGAGAACTGTTCCTCAGCACATGCTGAGATTCCCTTCCCAGAATCCCTTCCTCTGACTTCCCTTCTAGTACCTTCCCACAGTCAGTCCTCAAACAAGCACCTGGCACACATGTAGTTTTTTGAGGGGGAGAGGTCTGTAGTTCTAAGATCAACCCCTCAAATGCATGCATATACCAAGGATCAGAAGACATGTTATCATAAATGTCCAGTAGAAATCATACACAACATAGTTGGAAATCAAATATTTCATCATTTCCTAGGCATGACTAGGCAGCAACCAGTCATAATTCAAGATCCACTAAAATTTGACTGAGACAAAAAAAATTGGGGATGAACTCATCATATCTGTTCTTACCTCACAGCCTTGGATATTCCATATCTGCCTTGCAGTTATGTATTGCTGCTAGAAAAGAAATGGTATTATCTACCAAGTTACTTATATGAAAGGCAGATTTAGTTTGTCAAAATAGTCAGTGTGGGGGTTTGAATGAAAGTGGCCCCAATATACTCATGGGAATGACATTATTGGAAGTGAGGCCTTTTTGCAGTAGGTGTGGCCGTGTTGGAGGAAGTGTGTCACAGGGCGTTGGGCTTTGAGTCCTCAGAAGTTTAGGGCAGGTCCAGTGTCACTCTCTCTCGCTGCTGCCTGTGGATCTGAATGTAGAACACCCAGTTACCTCTCCAGCACCATGTTTATTTGCATGTGGCCATACTTCCCACCATGATGATAATAGACTAAACCTCTGAACTGTAAATCAGAGGTTTACAATTAAAAGCTTTCCTTTATAAGAGTTACTGTGGTCATGGTGTCTCTTCATAGCAATAAAAACCCTAACTAAGACAGTCAGTCTAAGAAACTCTACATACCCCAGTGCAGTAAGTGAAGTTATAAGCTATACTATAGTAGTCAGTGAACAGTGACTTCCCTTCTCAGAATATGCCACTTCATAGTGATTCATAAGCCTTTCTGAAATTTTCCATCCAAAATCTGGGTTCAACAGAAAAAGAACCTCTTTGCTATTAAAAGTCACTTTACTAAACCAGACCACATACATGATCAAAATTCCCCATGTCTTCCTAGATAAGGAAGACAAATTAACCAGTAAGAATCCCAAAATGTGCTGCCCTTGTGACTACCTACAGTGCTTTGGAAATTATTTCATTGAGAACAGAGTTTAGGAACTTGAATACAATTTCCTTAAGGACGTTCAAGGAAGGGAATTATATGGTAATGACCTAAAAGACACTGTCCATAGGTGATATCCCAAAACTCTATGGCAGGACATTGAATGATCAGGTCAGTATGACAGCCTAAAGGAAAATATTAAAAGACTTGGAGGTGTGTTTTGGGCTTCAGAGTGCCAATAGATTATGCACAGTCACAGAACAATGGGTTTGCTAACCTGTTCAAGAAGCACTTGATTATAACAACTAGTCTGACCATCCTGGTGGGCACTAACTAACACTCGGGGCATGAGTGACCATATCCCAACTCTGCACTTTGTACTGGCCTCCAGCAGGGTTTTCTATTCTGTTCCTGATTGCTGTTATATAGAAAGAACTGGAAAACACCAATGAATGGCAGATGCTGCGTAACAAAGGCCAGTCCTCTTACCTCACATGGAGAGTTAAGCTTCAGAGAATCCATGAGATGAGTCTTCCCACACTGTACCCTTGTTTAGCTTCTACACTTTATTCTCCTTATCTGTCTTCCATAGATCCTCACCAGGTCCTCCTAAGAACGTACAGATCATGACCCTCAGGTCTGATTCATAAAGACCTGACAAAAATGTCATAAGCCATAATGACTTTCAGAATCTCATAGATTCCACTTATTCCCATGCTGTCCCTCACTGATCTTGCTTATGTCTTAATGTTCCTTCCCCCTCTCCATCCAGAGTCTGTGGACAAATTCCAGAGGACATTGTATCTGCAAACCTCAGAGTACAGTCCTGAAATAAAACCAAGTCTGTGTCTACTGTTTCAGCTATTTCTGTTCTGAGCTACTGCTGCCAAGTTCCATGCAAATGTGAAACTGCCAGATCATGGTGTTCCTGCAAAGCAAATGGTCCTCCTATAGCATCACACCAAATGGCCGAACATTCTTCTTCGTAATTGCGATAATTTTACTACCGATGGAGATAGTTATTCTGTAGAATGCTTACTAAATGGGAGCCAATGGCAGGAAATATTTGTAGTCATATCCTCACTTAATTATTTAAAGTAGGAATCACTAACCCCAATATATTGTGGATGGGGGAAGTGAGGCGGGAGGAGTCAATAAACTCACTAAATGTCATATTAACTACACTATGCTAGGCTACAGCTAGGAATCTCATCTGTCTACTTTCAAATGTGTTTCTAAGCCCACTGCTAGCAATGTTCTCCACAGGGAGGAGTGGGATGAACTTTCTGGCACTGGCTCTTCTCACTCTTTTCTTTGATTCATATTAGCAAGGCCCTTGCCCCAGCTTTAGCAGCCTGGAACATAGACTGTTGATTTCCTACCCGACTGGGCCTGCTCTATCACCCAGCTTTGCACCAAATTACATTACTCCTTTATGTGGTTCCAACTGCCATTCCTCCCATTATTCTTCCTTTTTCTCTGCGATTCTAAAATAGAACACATACACAAAAGCACTTATGGGCAATGGAGAACTCACTAAAGCAAGCTTTCTAGCAACCATTTGTGTAGAAAACAATGCAGTAACTTTCTTTCACTCTGAGGGTCTTCTCCCTCCTCGAACTCTCTTAATACTCATTTCTCGGCTGGCCCCTGCAATGACTTCCTACACAATTATTGGCATTCTCTCCTGTCTTTTATGTGAGCACAGAGGCCATCCTGAAGCTACCTTTTGTGCGACAAACACATATCAAAGGCATTTGTCAGAAAAGCTAGTCTTTCCAAGCAAATGAATTTCCTGAATCTGCTGCGAAGATGATAGGCACCTTTTCTTTTGTGGCAAATGTAAAGTTAAGGTGAGCTGTCAGCGCTGGATAGAAAAGGGCAGCCATTCGTGCACCATTGTTCCAGACCCGGGAAATGCACACAGGGAGGCTGTGTGGTTCCATGAAGCCAAGAAAGAACTATCATCTTTTGAAGTGCTTCATGAATTAAAAAGAATTAAGAATTGCAACCAAAGTTCAAGAATTGTGGCCACTTAGAAACATTTATGCTGGAAAAAAAAAACAACAACTTTACCATTTGTGTTTGTGTGTGTGTGATGGAGGAAGGTCATTGGCTAATAAAGGAACTGCCCTGGCCCATTTTATTGGTTAGAGGATAGGTGGGAGGAGTAAACAGAACAGAACTCTGGGAGGAAGAGGAAGTGAGCTCAGAGTCTCGACAGCTTTCCTCTCGGGAGCAGACGCCTGAGAGAGACGCCATGCCCCGCTCCCAGGATGAAGCTCTGACCCAGGATGGACATAGGCTAGAATCTTCCTGGTAAGCGCACCTTGGGGTGCCATACACAGATGATTAGAAATGGGCTAAATTAATATGTGAGAATTAGCCTAGAAGAGAATGGGCCAAGCAGTGTTTAAAAGAATACAGTGTCCGTGTAATTATTTCGGGGCATAAGCTAGCCGGGCAGGCGGCTGGGGTGTTGGGGACGCAGCCCCTCTGCCGCCCTTATTATTACTTCATGTGTGTGTTTGTGTGTGGTCACATGTGTGTATTTACAAATGCCCAACAATAAAATGGTACTACTTACAACCTAGTTGCAGGATTTAATGTGGTTTAAAAATTGTTTGGCTGACTGCATACTTCAATGTTAGAGAATATTTCTGAGAATGTCATGAATTCAATCCTTGTTGTCATCTTGTAATGAAATTGATATTATTAGGTCTACTGTACATAGGAATATACTTATGTATGAGTACATAGATATGCAAACAGCATACGTATTAAGAGAGTATATAAAATATATCTGTGTGTAAGTATACGAAGAATATGCCTATGTATATAAATAAAGCAATTATCACTTAAATTGAGATTAGAGCACGATTAAGTTTACAAAACCAAGAGGCATCAATACCTTGCAAAAAAAATTAAAGGGTGTATACACCATTCATCTTCCATTGGCTTTGGAATGGCAGAGCTTCTCAGACATATGATATGGTAGATGGACTTCAAAAGTAATGAACACCAGTTCCTTTCCTCTTGTATCCTCATGTCTCAGATCAAGATATGAAATCCAATTCTGCTTCCCTTAAAACTGAGTCAGTAACTTTCCTGACCAATGTGATAAAGAACAAGTGTCACTCCAGAATTTTGAAGCTATCTTTTGCAGCTTCCTCTCTATCTTATGTATAGAAAGAAAGGGAATGAGGAAAAACAAACCATCTAGCTTAATAAGTGGAAAGACACATTTAAACGGATGAGCTTTGCACTGAAATGTCCCTAATCAATGAATCGGTCTGTCCAGTTATTTTGATCAAAAAGAAATGTTATCACAGAAAGAAATCAATTACAGTTTCTCAAGTCTGTATTCTACATAAGGTCAACTCTACTGACAGTATCACCCTACAGCCATGGGAATGAATCCCACAAGATTCTATGCCCAAGCATGACTAATGAGATAATTAGGCCTTTTTACTTAGCTGGATAGAGTAGGTGATGGGGAAGCTCAGCCAATCACATTTGGCTAGGGTGTGGCCGCCTGGGACCAGGGAAGAAAAACCTGGATATCCAGGTGCACTCTCTCTCTTCACGCGGTGTTTTGGACATCGGAACTTTTATCCTGGTCTTGTGAGTTTTCCCCGTTTACAATGATTAAATTATATTTGTTGTTTTTGAGCCGGTCCGGTTAATTCTAGCTTACCGGTCGACTTCGCCCATCAAGTAGGCAAGGCACTCTTCCCATGCTGGTCATTGGTTGATGGCATTCAGCATCAATAGGCAGGGGCTGAGCTGATGTCACTAACCCATGATGCCACTAGAGGCTACACAATGGCCAAGGTCTAGGCCACAACCTGTGACCATGTTGGCATCCAAGGTCCAAGGGGCCAAGCCAATTTGAGTGTTATCATCCAGACCAGAGATGCAGTGTGGGGCCATGTCTGGGTCTGTGACCCTGCTGCAGTGAGGGTCTGTGCTGATGTCAATAGCTCCTGAAACAATAAAAAATCATACCAATACCAGGGGTCTGTGCCACCACCCAGTGCCATGTCGGTCTCCCAGGACCATGCTGCCTTTGAGACTATGCCAATACAAATGGGCTTTGCTGCCACCTGAGACTGTTGTGATATCCAGGCCACACGAATGGGTTAATGGTCCTACTGCAGCTCAGGTGCTGTGATGATGTCTGTGTGCTTTGTTTGCATAGGGAGTCATTGGGAGTCATGCTGCGCTGATCCTGCCCTGCCCTCCAGAGGCAATGAGATAACAGGCCCTGTCCCTCACTGGGTCCTACAGCAGGAGGGTTGGTCCTACCTCTCAGGGAAGAGCTGGTCACTACACTCAGAAAAGAGGGCCCCATCCTTTATCACAACTTATGCCCCTTACCTGGCCAGCACACTAGAACTGACTCTGGTCAGGGACACAGGCATGCCAACCCTGAGAGTATGGGAGGAGCGGGGCTTACCCTGCTCTTCCTTGACTGCCATGCAGTGGCATGGGTAAGGTAAAGGCACCCCCCTTCTGTCCTTTGCTATTTGTGGCAGGAGGAAGTAGAAAGAGCTGGCCTGGAGATCATGAGACTGAGAGAACTGGTCTTGCCCCTCACTAGCTGCAGCACCCAAGAAAGCAGCCCGGCATGCTGCCTGGACAGCTCATTAGAGCTGACCCTGTTGTCAGGTGTGTAAGGGAGCTAGCCCTGAAGTCATGAGAGCAGGTGTGACCTACCACACCCCCTCATATTCCCTCTACAGCAGTCAGGAGAGACGGTCCTAAACCTGGCCTGAGCGAAATAGTAGAGCTGGCCTTGGTGGTGTGAGTGTGGCCCAAATCTGAGGACCTGAGAACAGGACAACTGGCGCCACTGCTTGCTGCAGCCTGCATTGGGTGAGCTAGCTGAAGCAGAGCTAGAGAGCTTGTCTGCGTAGTGATGCTGAGGGAAACCTGGCAGCCTGACCAACACAGCGAACCACCCAGGCCTAGAACCAGGGCCCTGAGTTGGCCTACCCCAGCATCCCCTGTAGCATGAAAAATAAAAATGCAGATACAGATACTGTGGTTCAAACTAAACGATCAGAAAAGCAAAGCAGCCAAGACACCAGAGAGCTAGCTCTTACCTCTATGAAATCTTCAGACTGAAAAGAAAGTGAGTTCCTGTCTCATCCTGCCTTGTATTCCTCTCTTATGCTGGTATTAAAGGCGTGCACCACCACTGCCAGGCCTCTATGGCTAACTGGTGTGGCTACTGTGATTAAAGGTGTGTGCCACCACTGCCTGGTCTATATGACTGACTAGTGTGGCTAGCGTTGCACTCTGATCTTCAGGCAAGCTTTATTTATTAAAGCACCATTAATATATCACTGTAATTCACCTCCTCTGTGAACTGCTGGCACAGGTGAAGGGGATGAAACTACAGATCCTAAACAGCAGAATCTTCTTGACATTGGGTGTCCAGAGGAGCCCCAGTGAGGGCCCATTATTAGTCGTGTAGAAGAAGTCAGAAGCCTTGAGCCAAACTCACAGCAATGAACACTTGCAAGCAAAGGTGAATGGACTAAAGGGTGAGCTGTGTCACTCAGCAGACTACACTACAGGTCCCAGGACAAGATTGCTCTCTCTCTCTCTCTCTCTCTCTCTCTCTCTCTCTCTCTCTGTCTCTCTCTCTCTCTCTCTGTGTGTGTGTGTGTGTGTGTGTGTGTTTTATTTGCTTGTTTTGATTCTTTAGCTTTTTGTTTTGTTTTGTTTCTTTCTTTTAAATTTGATTGTGTTTTGCAGGGGAGGTTGGCAAGGGTAGACGGCAGACTCAAGGGGACAAGAAGATAAATGGGTTCAAGAACACATGATGAGATATTCCTCAAAAATCAATGGAAGTTTAAAACATGCATACCAATAGGATCTAACCAACATATATGTGTTCTGTGTCAATCACACTGATACCCAGTTTACCCTTACTGAAGCACCACCAAATCTGAACAGTCATCAGACACCCTGGGAAACTGAAGAAATCCAGAGAGTCATGCATGCTGGACAGAGACTTTCTAGATGCTCAATTCAATTCAGGACTGATTTGTAAAGAAACTAAGTATTCAACAACTGCCCACACTTTATTAAGAGGGAGACTGTTTATTTTATATGTGAGGGACTATAGGAGATAAATTATCCACCAATAATAGAAATTCTTCAGTTGTTATAAGATGTAAAATTATTTTTGAGTCTATTAAGTGCACATTATTTAATTAATTGCAATACTATCTATACAGAATTCAAATTTCAAGACTTAAACCTTTAAAATCTTCCTTAATTTTCTAATATCTTTAGTAATTTTTATTATTTAAGACAAATTTTAAATTTAAATATATTTTGATCATATTCTTACCCTCTCACAAATTTGTCCAGATCATGTCCTCCTCCCTTCTCAACCATCATCAAATTCTTTCTCAAGAAAACAAACTGAAACACAATACAACAGCAAAACATCCATAAACTAGGAAACCACATAAAACAGCACCCAAAAACAAAAGAGCAATAGAAAATACACCAAATTGTAACCAAATAAAAGCATTCACACACATATACTCACACAAACTCTGGAGTCCATTATTTCATATATTTAAATATATGAAAATAACATTTTATAAATACATATGTATTTATATGTATTTCCAAGTTTAATGTGAGGGTTTGGTTCACATACCTATTGTGGAAAAGGAAAGTCAGGATAATTAGCATATCCCAAAACTTGAAATCAATTTGCCAAATAGATGTCTACACTCCCGTTCATCTCATTAACCTGAACAAACATCAATATATATATATATATATAGAAAAAAGTTCTGTAAATAATAAGAAATGATACATAGAACCGTAGATAAAGATCAGTGGTAGGTTCTTTGACTAGCATGCATTAGGCCTTGGATTTTGTCTTTAGTATTACAGAAAAGGGAAGGGAAGGGAAGAGAAGAGGGAAAGGGAGGGGTAATGCAGAGAAGAAGGATTGAAATGTTATATATGACAACACAGGATGGAATAGTATTCAGCCTTAAAATTACATACAAGGCAATCTGTCCCTTTTGAGAAAATAAATGAATCTCAAGGACATTATTCAAAGTGAAAGAGAAATATTATATGGCCTCATTCACATCAAGAATCTAAGAAGTTGAATTCATTTACAAAAATAGCAAGTAGACTGGTGGTTACAAGAGTGTGGAATTGGAGGAGTATAGGGAAAGGGGGTTTCCTCGATCAATACATATAGTGTTTAGGAAATATATATTCCATGTCCATTTATATGATTAAATAGGCATATCCAATAATACATACGCCTTGGTCAGTGTTTTGTCAACCTGACATAAACTGGAATCATCTAGAAAGAGAAACCTCAACTGAGAAAACATCTCCATCAGATTTCTAGTAGGCCCATCGTAATTGCATTTTTTTTTAATTAATGGTTAATTAGGTTGGGCCTGGATCACTGTGAGAAGTGCTTCTCCTGGACAGTTGATTCCAGATGGAATAAGAAAGCAGGCTGATCAAGCCTTTGAGAACAAGTCAGTAAGCAAAGTTCCTCTGAATCCTCTGCTTCAGTTGCTGTCCCCAGGTTCCTGCCCTGACTTTCCTCAGTGATGGGATGTGACCTGAAAGTTTTAAGATTAAATAAACCCTTTGCTCTCCAAGTTATAGATATAAAAGTCCATAACTAAGATAATGTATTATATATTTCAAGATAAAGCAAGATTTTAAACATTCATACTCACATAAAGGAGTAATATTTAAAATGAAATATAAGCATCAAACTCACTGTTCTGCATGGTTTTATGTCCATGTGACACAGGCTAGAGTTAGTTATAAAGAGGGAAACTTAATAGAGAAAATGCCTCCACAAGATCCTGCTCGAGGGTATTTTCTTAATTAGTAATTGATGGGGGAGGGCACAGCCCACTGTGGGTGTGCTCACCCCTGGGCTGATAGCCCTGGGTTCTATAAGAAAGCACACTGAACTATGGGGAACAGGTCAGTAAGCAGCACTTTCTTCATGGTCTCTGCTTCAACTCCTGTCTGAGTTCCTGACCTCACTGCCTTTGATGGGAACTGTGAGTGAAATAAACCCTTTCCTTCCCAAGTTTCTTTGGGTCATGATGTTTTTATCACTGTAAAAGCAACCCTAAGCAAAACAGTAACTTCTTAGCCTAATTTTAAAAATTAATAGATTTCATTTATTTAAACTATATTAATATTTCTGTTCTGATGAACAATGTTGGCCAACTCTGTATTTTAGGGATTTCTAATCACATTTAGAATTAAAATACTCACTGTTTATATTCCTATCCTTATCTTTACTTCTTTTCTTTTCTCTCTGGTGTGATAAGCGATCATAATTGCCATGTGGACTACATCAGGATTCAATTTAAAAACCCAAGCTGCAGGACACACCTTCAAGGGATTTTCTTAATAAGATTGATGTGGGAAGATTCACACTAAACCTGTGGTATAAGTGCTGTGCTAGCCCATGGAAAAGGACAGGGGAAAAGGAAGCTTTTCCTTTTTGCCTTTTTCCCCCAACTCTACTGACAAGTTCATCCACACTACTCCTGAGGCATTCCTTCACCTGTGCTAGAATTAACCTCTTTAGGATCCCAATATAGACTGGAGATCAGCAGCTCCCAAGGATCTTCTAGGACTGTAGTGACCAATTGGAAGGGTTGAGAAAACCAGCTTTGCAGACTGAACAACTACCAGATTCTCTGAATCTGTGCACACACACACACACACACACACACACACACACACTTTCTCAATTCTGCTCCTTAAAGAACTCTGACTACTCTGACTAATGTATCTGGAGTATACAAAAGAATCTTTGCGCCATTTGGTTCATGGCTGTAATTTGGCAGCCCCTGACTAGGGAATAGCAAACATATATGGGGAATATTCAGTATCATGAGAAACGGATGGAATTTCATGAGCAATAACAACCACTTTTCAAATAGGATTTTTTTTTTTTTTTTGTGCTCAGCTAAACACAGCTAAGGAAGTACACTGATTCCAGGACTTCCTGGGTCTTTTACTATGTAGTTAGTACCAAAAAGATGGATGGGTATGCAATGTTCCCTAAGCCTGGATTTTGCTTTGAAAACTTACAATATCATCTCAAAGGGCCAGGAGGATCTTCCACAAGAAGCTCTTAGAAATACACTCTCGCACTTGTGCAATACAGTCGGGGCCTAATAAAATTCCCGAGGGTTTTCTGTGAACAAGAGAGAAGGCTAAAATGTCATCTTGAGTCCAGCAATTCGTGTACTGCTTACTGTGGTCCTGATCTGAGTTTTCCCGTGTAACTTCAAGATGGCTGTGGAGCCTGTCTGTCCAAAGAGAAGGTTTGAGGGTCCTACTGATTTCTTACACGTTGTGGGTTGACACATGGCTCAGACTAAAATACTGGCCTTTATTCTAGAAATTCACCCACTGTCAACCTGGAAAAGCCTAATAACCAGAAAGTTACCAAAAGCAAAGTTCTAATTTTATTTCTTTTTAAATATTCATGAAATGTTTAAAATAGAAACCAATAACAATGGCAATTTTGGCCCTGTTGTAAAATTAGTCTCGATGAAAATAAGAATTAAACTATTAGGCTAAGATGGAAATTTTTGGTGACATTGGCTTGTGCTGCCTGTGGTACTTCTTATGTCAGTTTGGGAGGGGGGGATTGCTGATGTATTAGACGACCAACAGACTTCCCCCTTTGTTTTCAGCTCTTCATTTTCTCATTCAAGTTACAGAAAAATAGAAAGTCCACATTGCCACTCAGTTATCCACTAATGATGCACCTTTAAAAAATGCTTTTAGCTTCACTGAACCTGTTAGTTCCCTGTGAACCTAAAGTGGTAAAGTTAAATGACATACTATAAGTTGCTTTACTGCCCTGCTGTAGACATAGAAAGTGATTAAAAATGATTTATTTCCTCTCTGCTTTCTTCTTTTCCTTTCCTGTTGCCTAATGAACTCTCTGTCCCAGGCCTGCAGAGCACAGCACATTCTGAGCAGCACAAAAGATAAACACTGTGCTTATGAACCATAATCTGAGATACTAAGCAGAAGTCACCTTGGCAACGGAGCTTGAGTTTTCTGTATTTTGAAGAATGGACCAACGCTTTGTAGAGAAAATACAAAAACGTGTGATCCCAAGCGTGAGAGACTGAATTTTAGAAGTGCAGGTTCTAAGGAGAGTGGTCTTGGCCAAGCTCCTTTCTCAGGCGGGAGACGATATTTGTGACTTACAAAGCATCTTAAAGGCTCACTACAGTCTTTGAAAACCTCCTCTGTCTTTTCCTGTCACTCAAGTCTTCCTGCCAGTTTCCCCAGTTGGAAGGCAGCAGCACATTTGCAGTCAAGACGCTTTCCTGTGCTTGTTTTAGCAATTCTATAGCACATGTTTTGAATTTACAGGGTTTTTATTAATATCTCTGAATCTATAAATTCTCAATCAGGGAAATGTAAAGTACCCAAATAACTGTCAACAATGCTTCCAGACTATGATTAGTGCATAGTTAATTGATTTTCAGTGACCATGGTGAGAAAAATTTGCCCAGAACCTGTTCCAAAAGACTTAGGGACTCTAAACAAATTAGATTCCCTCCTTCTGCATAGAGAAAGACATGTTCTTAAGAAGTGCAGCTCAAAAACACCAGGCACAGGCGACTCCAGAGGACCTGGTTACATTTTAGAGACCAGATAATTCTAATGTTTGTAGTTTTGCCTTTTCCTGATGTATAGAGAAAGAAACTATTAAAAATTATTTCTTTCTTTGGAATTATTATAATAGTACAATGAAAGTCTTTAATGCTGAGACCCAAATCAATCTTATCTTGAGAAATGGTACAAAACTCACAACAAAATTATTAGTTTGTAAAACAGAGAAATGCACTAGACACTGCCACAAAATGAAAAATCATTCATCAATTCAAGATACTAATATCTGTGAAATTATCAATATAGCTATCATATTAAAAACAAAATGAGTATTTACTATCACAGAAAGGTATCGATTGGCATGTATAAATCAAAATTGCTCCTTATTAAGAAGAGTTACTGTAAAGTAGAAATAAATTAGCGTTCTAGAATACAAATGATGATAACTCAAAGTCAGCACTAAGTTTATTAAGGAATCATTTAAAAACTTTTGCATTAATGTCAGGAATAGAAACAGAATACTTTTTATTACCATTTTTACATATTACTGCTCTAGAAATACAAACTAATAATTAAAATGTAGAAAAATATCGTGAGAAAATAAGAAATAAAATATTCATGTGAAGATGTTAACATGGATAACTTAAAATAACTTAGTACCTACCACAATCAGTCTGCAAGTTAAAAAAATATCTTGATGCAAAAGTAACATGCAGAAATCAGTGTCCTCCGTACACTTATATCATTGGAAGACAGAATACAATCACTGACAGCCTATAAAATAGCAAATATGAAAATGTTTTACAGATAAGTTTAACAAAAATACACACAGTCTATAAGTGTAATAAAGAAAATAGAAAGCAAAAAGAATTTCTTATCACTGTGAAGATACCAAGCACCCCTGGCTTAGCTGTAGCTGTAACTGATGCAAATTAAAAACAAAACAAAACAAAAACAAGTGATAGAATATTCAGAACTGCATAAATTCTCTCGAGATTTCATATAGAAAACTAAGCAAGCAACAATAACCTTGAATACTATGAGGAAAACAATAGCATGGAGAGCTAAGACAAACTTAAAAGTCTACTATAGAGCCAATCATGGTAATTTAAACAGTGTGACTCGTAATAACAGAACACAGGAGAAATCCAGGAATATACATATACAAATAACAATTAAGCATGAAGAGATATCAATTTAGAGACAAGAAAACAGAGGCTTATTCAGGAACATAGCAGAATCATGTAATTGACTTGTAGAAAAATCACACATATAAAACAACATATGAAATAATACGTATAAATTATATACACAATTTTAATAGATGTACATTAAACTACACACTTAACTTTAAAACAAATTGAAAAATTGTTAAAAATGTGTTTATTATAGAAAATATAAAGAAAATGTAACTAAAACACTTTTTGTGTAACCTTGAGGTGATCAAAATTGCTATTTCTGAAACCAAAAGTAAATAAAAATCTTGTAATACCAACAACAGTAGACAAGAAAATTCATGACAAACTGTGGTGCAGATTGACAGGAAGTCAATCACAAAGTCCTGAAAGCACTCAATGGCTGTATCAAGAAGGATTAGCCCCATACATCTGATGCTGAATGACAGTTGGAGGTCAAACCAAGAGTAAAACTAGATGATCCTATTTGTAGGAGTGTTCAAAGTTCAAAGCTAGGCTTGCATTGGTGGTAAATGAGTAAAACAAGCAAAGGCAGTTACTATAAAGAAAGCATTGTGGTGGGGAATGAAGGATTGAGACTGGAAGGAGAGCAGCAGGGCTTCTTAGGACTTTCTGGATCATTCGGAATGACGGTATTATCTGTATATAGTTGACTTCATCTATGGAAGTGTGGCATTCCACAAAAAATAAATAACTCAAAAACTAAAACAGCTTCATTAAATTTGTGGCCAATTATGGAAAATTAATTTTCTCAAATACAGAGAGTCTCTACAAGCCTGTTTTTATAAACAAAAGCAATGTACTCATGGCACAGAGAGGCAAAGTATGATGTTTGAGACCAATCTGGCCTGTACAATGAGTTCTTGTCACAAAAAAAAAAAAAAAAAAAAAAAAAAAACTTAAGGCAATCCAAGAGAAAAGGTGAACAAAGCTTAAGACAGAAGTTTTATTACAAAGTTCCACATATTTTAAAATGGCAACTTGACCTACAGAATGGAAATTAAAGTTTAACAGTGGCTTTGGAAGATACGGAGAGATCTAAGAATTTGTAAATATGTTAATTTGTGTTTTGGAAAAAGTCATTTTTTTCATTGTCAGTAAAAGTAAAAATTGGAACAATTTAAAAATTGCACTGATATTAGAAATCTACAAGAAATGGCAGCTCACCTTCTAGGAGTTTTATCTTTAGGCATACACGTGTGAAAAGATGGGTACCCAGTGTTATTCCATGGATATTATCTGTAACTGCAAATTATTCTAAGCAGAACCTGAGGGGAATCTCAGTGGGCACAAGCAGGTGGACCAAAATTTTGATCTCCAGCACCCATGTAAGGGCAGGCCAGACTTGGCAATTCATCTGTAATCTCAGCATGCGGGATTAGAGACAAGAGATCACCAGAACAAGCTGGCTAGCTTGTCTTGCCACCTGAAAAACTTAATATACAAGGTAACGAGGTAGTGAATGAGAGAGAGAGATATACCCACCACCAACCTCTAGTCCCTATGGACATAGGGATACACACATAGTACATGGACAGGTAGGCAGCTGTATCACACCACACAGACATGCAAGTAATTATAAGCAAACTAAGGATCTGCCAGGAAGGATTTGTTAAACTATGTGCAAAGGAACTACCCCCTTCCCCCAGACACACACACACACAGTAGGTAATCCAATGGTCAGCAAAAAACACACATAGATAGGAACAACAGTAAATGGCCTCTGCATACAGCAATAATAAAAAGAGAAGAAAAGGTCTTGAATTTGGGAGGGGGTGGAGTTGTGGAAGAAGTTGGAAAGCATAGCAATTTTATATACAGTACTCATGCAGAAAACTCAGGAAAAAAATACTATGAGAAAATATACAATTAAACAGTACATCGCCATTTAAAGATATTTTAAAACTTTGTAGATCTATTTCAACTGATACATGAAAAAATAACATAATAACCTTTAAAATTATTCAAGCAGAGAGTTATTTAGTATACATCATTTATATGATTATAGGAAAAGAATACAAGAAAAAAGAATACAAATTTCTGTCAGTGATTTCACACACCATTTGCCTCTGGGAATGACAGCATTGTGATTTTAGGGCAAAGAAGAGGAGATGACTTATGCCTGGTCACCATCCAGAACCTTCGACACCTTTTCTATCATTTCTCTTTCAACATTTCTATCGCCCTCCCACTGCAGAATTTTCCTTGTTGCCGTCTTGGTTTCCCTTCTTGCTTTAGAGTAACTCTGAAAAAAGGAAGAATACAAGTATAAATAGATTGCATCTAAAAACTATGATTTCCGTGCTTTATTGGTCTTTGAAACTTTTTCCTTTTGCAGATCTCTATGTGGTGTATAGACACTTGTATATATGTGCTTACCTGTATGAAGCCAATGTGTGCACAGTGCGTGTGCAGCCCCAAGGATGACAACTGGATGTTCTTTGAATGTTCTTTCCTTTATTCGTTGGTGCTGGTTATCTCCATTGAACTCAGAGTTCACCTATATAACCAGTCAGAAAAATCGCCTTGTTCTGGGGGTTCCCTAACTCTGTCTTCTAAGCAATGGAATTACTTAAAGGTTGCCACACCCACTGAAGATTTATTTGGGGTCTGGGAGTCCAAATTCTTTCCTCATGCTTGCAAACTAAGAGCCACTGAGTCACCTCCTTATGCAGGATTTTGGAAATTTTAACCAAATCTACTAAATTAAATAAACCATTTTCAAAGAAAAAGTAAAATACTTACCTTTAGTTAAGTAGCTTTCCTAATTTGCAGCAAAGACTTAGTGTCCCAAAGACAATGACAAAAGGCAGGAAGAAGATGAATGATTATTCTAGTTCATATTTTTATTAGAGTAGTTTGTGATTTCTACATTTCCACCCTGGAGTTCTATGGAAGTAATCAATAAAAATAGGCTTTACTGGTCCAAAGTGCTTTCAGAATTTACAAATAAGTGTCTCCCCATCATTTATGGCTACTGAGCTTAAACACAAATTTATTAATTCAAATTATTTCTCCAGCTTACACTTTCTATTTTCTATCTACACTGTTTTTAAACACCTTTGGAGTAGACATGAGCCCTTGAAGAAGAACACAAATACTAATTTTGCCAAATTTGCGTTAGAAATTTTATTTTGCTTCCTGCCATTTCATTTACTCTCATTATATTCCTGAACAACTACTGGGAAATTTAAATTTGCTTTTCTCGTACCTAAATATTGAAGAAAGTCCTTGGTCAACTGATGCATTCAATGGAAACATGATTCAGTGTCCTGGACCCATCTATTCTCACTATCGGACCTAGTTGCCTCGGCAAATGATTACACATTTACTTTCTATTTACAGAAAAGCAGCTGGCCTTTTGTGGATCTCTGTGTACTAGGGAAACATGCCGAGCAGCCTTAAGGCAATGTGCAAATATAATTGGTAGAGCCTGCTAATTTCAGTGAGTGAGTGGTATGATGCAGATGAGAAAGTAGAAAACTAGAGGTGAATAAAGTTTGTTCTTCATCTCTAGGCTTTTCCAGTTGCTGCCTTTGATCCCTCCAACAATCAGGGAGGATGAGTGCATGACGTCATTTAGAGAGGTAGTGCTTCTGAGTTCTCATCAAATGGTAAAGGATCAAGGCTTAGTGCTGCTCGTCCAAACTAAAGCATAGATAGATGTGATGCAGATTTCTGGAATCTATGTCACACTCTGATCCACAGTTCATAGCTGATACATTATAGTTATGCAGTTTGTCATGAATGATCACATTCTCCTTAACTGACAAAAGCGAGGAAGGAAAAGAGAGAGGGAGGGAGGGAGGAGGGGAGGGAGAGAAAGAGAGAGAGAGAGAGAGAGAGAGAGAGAGAGAGAGAGAATTTTTTTGACTTGAGAAGCCTCCAAGCTGTCAGCATTTTAAATCATTCTTTTCCCCTGCTTTCTTCCGAATCTTCTGAGCACCACCATCTGAAACTATGGAGTGAAGGTAGAAGAGAGAAGATGATGGAATGCATATACATCATTGTCTTTTAATTCATTTTCTAGTTTCCCATCATCTGACAGTAGAGATAGAAATGAATCAAATCCTAAGTTTGTCCCTGGCATGATGATGGTTCAAAGGGCTCTGTGACACTCCAAAACACAAATTAGCATATGCTAATTTAGAATACAGATAGGCAGATATTAAGAGGAGTCTTGGAACAATACTACACAAGAAAGAGGAGCAGATTGTCTGGTTTGGCAGATAGACAGGGAGAAGGTACAGAAAAAATTGCAAAGGAAAGAGAGGCCTGAACAGGCTCTCTGACTGGATAGATATCACCCCTTGCAGAAGATTATAGGAAGTTTTGGAGTTCAGTTCCCTTTTCCTCCCAAGCAAGACAAAACAATGGATTGTTTTATAGAATTCTCCGGCCCTCTCTCACAGAGATCTAACCCATTAACCTAGAGTTAAATTATTAAAACTCCTATTAATATCAACATTGGAAAGCTATGAAAGAGTAGGGTATAGGGGTGAGGTGCTGAATATCTCTGTGGCTATAATGGCAGTCTGGGAGAGAGTAAGCATTTGAGGAGAAGTCTGCAGATGGAGAAATAAGCCTTCAAACTCAGTCGTGGACTTAACTTGGTTATATGACTCTAGGCTTCACATATATTTTGCCACTATAAGGAAAGAACTAGAAAAACTATAAATTCAAATATACTCACCTATAATTTTTTGATTTTCAGTCTACATCACAGCATTACCTTTTGATTGAAACTCTAGGGTTCTACAAATTATATTTTGGCAGTTCAACTTTGAAAATGCACATTCAGCTTTTCATCCTCGAATCCATTCAATGTTAAGTATTTTCATTTCTGTAAGCTCAAAATTTAATCACGATTTTGCAAAATAAGTCAATCCATGATTATAGATATATTCAGTTATTCATGAGCCCACATTACCTGAATATGTTTGCATGTTGGTATAAAGGCAAATGATCAGCATTTTTCTCAGCCTTCTGAAAGCGGATGTTCGAACAGAGAATTAGTGATGCTGACAGTATTACCGGAAAAAAAGGGCGACTGTGTATAGAATTAGTCATTCAAAGTAAACACTCAGATGCTACCCACTCAACACCTGCCGTGGAGAGAAACATTCTGAAGCTATTGCAGTCACATTCCAAGTTCTTAAACAAAAATCAAGCAGGCCTTCATTTTGTCACACCAGAAAATGTCCTCTTAAACACTGTAATTGTGAGCACAATTTCTAAACAAATTAAAGTAGACAGCTCTTTGTGTAGAGGGATACGACACAAAAACAGACAAGCTAATGATCACATAACTTCGATTAGGACTCTAGCCACATAGGCTGACGTGTGAAAACCAGGCCTGGTGACCAACCAAGAAGTGATTAGGGATGGCTGATAACAGTCTTTCAGGAATTCCGCTGAACTCAGCTAATGTGATTTTGCTTGGAGTTTAAGTCAAATTTTAGTCTTTCCATTAGGAGATAAAGAAGCTAATGTATTTTAAACCTGCCTGCTCGCTCTCTCTTTCTCTCTCTCTTTCTCTCTCTCTCTCTCTCTCTCTCTCTCTCTCTCTCTCTCTCTCTCTCCTTACCAAACTCTCATTCAGCCTGACCAATATTCCTTTAAGGTAATGGGGAGAAGTCATTACTGCAGTAGGTGCTGAGCCCACAAAGAATGCCTTTCCTTTGACTATTCTGTGCTTTTGTGCTTTGAGAAACTTGGAATTTTTTAATTATCACCTCTTTTTTCTTTTCATTTTTTCTACAGGAAAGGCTGTCTATTTATTTTACAACTCATACGTGCTTTCCTAAAACTTATACTCTCGACATACTCATTGTCATCTCTTAAATTCCTACTCAGATTCTTCTCCGTCTGTAAACTAACCCAAACTGCACATTGTAATTTCACTAAAGCAAAGGACACACCTAAAATCACTAAACTTAATTGCTTTCCCATGAATATTTTTCTATAACACAGGTGCTATCACACGGTGTTATACAGTTACTAGGATACAACTTCCAAAGAGTATTTTCATTGAAAAAATGGTACTGTGCCCTATACCAACTGTGAAGATAAATGAAATGATAAACAAATGGACACAAACTACTGCCAAAATTTATAAGCTTTCCAAATGTTTTCACACAAAAGTGAATTCCTTATTTTGGAGTCCATCTGAAGAATAATACCACTATATGCATTAAAATATCAGAGTTCAGGCTGGGAAGATTGCTCAGTAGTTAATAGTGGGCTGCTCTTCCAGGAGGCCTGAGCTTAAATCCTAGCACCCATATGGCACATCGCAACCATCAGTGACTCTAGTCTCAGGGAAACTGACACCTCTTCTAAACTCTGCAATGCACAAGATACACAGATATATGTACAGACAAAACATTCATACCTATAAAATAAAAGAACATGAATTTAAAAAATAAAAATATGAGAATTTAAAAGTCTTTACCCATAAGACATCTTTGTCCCCACAATTATATTCAGGTATTTTTTAAATATTTTATTTACAAATACTTTTTACATGTGGTAATGAATATGGCAAAAGCAATAATAAAGTATTGTTTCAGAAATAAACTCAGTGGGGAAATTCACAGATGTGAGATTAGATTTTCGTCTGTAATCTCCATAAAAAGCTATTGAGCAAACTTAAGGTATTGGGAAAACTAATATATCTTTCAAAATGATTGCTTCATTTCTTATTTATAGTCGCTGCATTGACTACTGAGGCATTCACTAAACTATGCCACACTGAATCCCTTCAGAAGAGAAGAAAAAAGCCAAATAACTAGGAAGTTAACCTGCTGATAAGAAAGATGTCACAAAACAAACCTGTAATATGGCTAGAGAGATAAAGGCCAAGGAGCAGAAGATATCACTGTGACCATTACCAAAAACACAACTCCCAAAGTCAGAGACAGGCACACCAGGCTGGGAATTCGCACAGCCACTCTGCTCCTAAATTGATTTGGATTTGGCACCCAACCCTGATCGAGTCAGTGTGATTTCTCCTTTGTATACTGTTGTAGATGGATAGCCACAAACTACAACATTAAAAATTAAAAAAAAAACTACTAAAGAATAATCTATAAGTGAAAATAGTGTGGTAAAAAGAACCGTGAAACTGCTGCTTGAAGTCTTGGTAAACCATTTCCTACAATTGTTCTATGTTCAAATTGGTCACTTGTGACAAACAGCAGTACTTCTGCACATGCTCTGTTCATTCTGAAAAGCTGCTTAACGTTTGGAGATTGTGATTAGCCAAAACAGTCTCTGACTCAAGGCAAAATTACCTTCTGTTAGCCTTGACATCAAAACTTGTGGAGGAAGGAGACTTCGTGTTCTGGAGTTGTCAGAGGAAGAAACAAATCACTTAAATCTCCAACTAGTTACCACCTCAAATCTGTTCTAATAAATCATGCTCTTTTGTGAATATTAGTTAATTGCAAGGCATTTCTGATTCACTGCCTATAGTCTTCATGGCAACCAAGCAAGCAGGCTCTGTTATTACTCTGCCTTTGATAGAAACCAAGGCTTCAACTAGTTACAGGGGCTGCAAATATAATAACTAATAAAGACTGGAGTTAATGTATGAAACTAAGTGTTACTAGTTCTAAAATCCATGCTCAATCTACTATTACGGTTTTCTATCTTCAGCTTATGATGCATTTTAACAGAATGCAAAATGTATGTGGATCCATAGTAAGTGAAGTGGATGAAAGAAAGGAGACTCTAGTTGAACTATATGGAGAAAGCTTGCAATCGTACGACTTAGATCCTTTCTTTATTCCACGACTTAGACTTTTTTCTTTATTCCCTAGCCTCCGTAGAGCAGCCAATAGCTTCTGTGGGAAGCTAGGTCTCTGTGGAAACTCTGTGCTGAAGCCACGGTCATTTCCCCACATATATAGACATATCCTGATACATGTTTTGGGTCATATTCTCCAATGCTTGCTTCATCTCACTGTTTCTTTTAAAGAAAAGGGGGTTTCTTTTCTACCCCAGGCATAAACTTTAACATCATGAGTCTCTTTAATTTATGCTATCATTTCCTCCATTAAATTTTAAGTTCTGTTCCCAAGTTCAAAACCCAAAGTGCTAAAAAATAAGATTAATCAAAATTGATGGAAACTGATCATGGCCAAAAAATGGAGGGAGGTCTTATTAAGAAGCAAACGTGATTTTACATCTACACAGTCAACATCAGTTGTATTTTGTATAGTTTATACCGATCCACCGCATATGCCTTCATTTAACTTATATTTATTTCATATTGTATACGTTTACAAATATAAAAAACGAAACAGAACGACCTATGTTTCTCTATGACTCAACTGTGAAAATTTAAAAGAACAATCTGTAGGCTCAGGAATTCTCTTGGCAATGCTGGTCAGGGCGGAATGGTGTTATTTTAAATTCTTCTCTCATTAGCAGAGGCGCTTGCTTCTTCAGAGTTCCTGTGCCTTTGTGTCAGAATTGTTCTGGCATTTTTTACCGTGGTGTTTAAAAATCGCGATGCCGTTCCACTGCCGTTTCTGACACACTCATTAATTTGTTCCCAGCGGCAGTTCATTACCAACATCACAAGCAAAGCGTGCTCTCTCGTTGGGCACAGAGGGCCCACCGGAAATGAAGCAGACAGGGCAGCCATGCACCCCAGAGCAACCAGCCAGTCTTGTCTCCTGCAGCAAGTGACTGGAATGAAAGGATCCTGCCTCCTGTTGCCTGGCACCTTCTGAGGCTTCTGCTGCAATGAGCAGCAGTTCTTTGATAGGGTTGGGATCTCGCCGTGACTGTGATGTTCTGTCACTGGTCGGTTGTGACTGTGATGTTCTGTCACTGGTCGGTCGTGTTACTTTGGATGGGGTTAAGAAATAGCTCCAGACTTTTAGTACAAAGAAGGCTTAACTCTGTCCCTTGTCATCTAATGTGTTCTGCTTCCTGGGTACACAGCTCCTTCCTGGGTCTGCAGGGAGATTGCATCCTCTACTGATATCTTATCTGGGAGAGTGATAAGAAAACCACCTAACACCTCAAGAATAACACCTCAATCAGAGCCTTGTCAAACTTGGTTTTGACAAGGTGATGTTTTTAGTTTTAGTAATTAGAGGGTGAGAAAGCAAGAGATCAAGAGGGGCTGTATGCTGTATGTGGACACATGTACCAACAAGGCATATGGACGTCAGAGAACAATATTGAGGAAATGGTCCTTTCGATTTCTACGTTTTATGAGTTCTAGGGATTGAACCCAGGTCTCTAGACTTGCACAACATGTACCATGACCCACTGTACCATCTTGCCGACCTTAGGAAAGCCTTAGTTTTAAAGAAACTCTGTTCTAGATTGGGGAATAAAGGTTTTTTTTTTCCTGTTACCTTTGTGTGGTTGTCAGTAGTCTTATTAGTTCCTGGCCCACAATAGAGCAACACCACCCTAACCATGAGCCAGTCCTCTGAACTATGGGCATCTCAGGATACCCTCCTAAACTTCAGTGTCCATCACCATTTCATTTGGCTGTTCCCTTCTGTTTCACGTGCTGGGTTAGTGAAATGTGGATGAAATAGGCTGTGCAAAATGGAGATTGTATGTTGAGGGACAGAACTTAGAGGGCTGGGTTCAAACCATTGCTCTCTCCCAGCATAGAAAGCACACCAGTACTTCACCCTGGTTAATATCACAAGCAAAATATGATTAAGAATATTTAGAATTAGAAGTGGGGTTGCTTCTAAGCATTAAGTACCCTTTAAAAATAATATAGGCAGGTTCGTAGAAAGGAGGCCGAGATGAATTACCCTCAGATGATCTTCATTTCAGAGTTACAGCATGGAAGCTACAAGCAGTGAAGATGGAACCCCGACAAAAGACAGAGTGACCTCTCATATCCAAAAAAATAAATAAGGGTGTTCCTCTTACAGTTTTCAATGGTAGGAATAGAGGGTTACATTCTATATCATGCTACCATGTCTGTGTGCCAGAAGTCAAGTAAACATTGGTCAAAGCCTAGTAAAACTCAAGGTCATTCTGAGTCAGAGCAGTTGGGAAGGGGGGCTTGTTTACAGGAGTGAGGGGGACAACTCAACTTTCTTATTCACCCAGCCCTGGAGAAAAGACTGCAAGGGAGTGTCTGGCATTGCTGGGAAAAGGAGTAGATAAAGGATCTGTGAGTGGAGATGGCTAAACAACATCAACTTGGAGCAAGACACCTCTAGCAGCCAGTCTTCTTAGCTCACTCTGAAGCCTGGTGTGAAAATTCCAAACACTTCCTGATTAAGGACTTCAGAAGACAGAAGTAGACTGGAGAGATACATAACTATTCTTTTTTATTTTTTTTTCTTTTTTTATTTATTTATTTTTTTAATTTATTTATTTATTAAGGATTTCTGCCTCGTCCCCACAACCGCTTCCCATTTCCCTCCCCCTCCCCCGATCAAGTCCCCCCCCCTCATCTGCTCGAAGAGCAATCAGGGTTCCCTGACCTGTGGGAAGCCCAAGGACTGCCCACCTCTATCCAGGTCTCGTAAGGTGAGCATTCAAACTGCCTAGGCTCCCACAAAGCCAGTACGTGCAGTAGGATCAAAAACCCACTGCAATTGTTCTTGAATTCTCAGTATTCCTCATTGTCTGCTATGTTCAGCTAGTCCGGATTTATCCCATGCTTTTTCAGACCTAGAGGGGTGCACCCACACACTAAGACAATGGGGATGTTCTATTGGGATCTCACCAAGGCCAGCTGGCCTAAGTCTGAAAGAACTATTCTTTTTTAAAAAGGTACATTAAGTTCTGCATTTAATTTAACAGTTTAATCTAAAATCATCAGTATTATATGGCATTAATTTTCTCATTTAATTTTAATTGAAAGTTTAGAGTTTTTCTTTGTCACAGTGTTTTCATTCCTAAAGCCAAGAGATGTGATTGACTTATTACTATATTAAAAATTCTACATTTGTTTGAGACATATCAGGTAACCTGTGATATGGCAAAAGTATATAAACACGAGACTGTTATTTACTGATGTTCATTGTTACCATTTCGTGTGTGTGACTGCAATCTTTTTAACTGATTTTTATTGAGCTCTACATTTTTCTCTGTTCCCCACCCTGCCTCTTCCCTCCCCCCTTCAACCCTCCCCCAAGGTCCCCATGCTTCCAATTTACTCAGGAGATCTTGTCTTTTTCTACTATTCTTTAGAGGCTCTGCCAAGGAGAAGGGCCACTCTTCTATCATCGGCATTTGAACCATCAGCAATTTTGAGCATCTCCATCTTCAGAACATCACAAATGGACCACTGCTTGCTGCCTCCACAGCTGCCATTCTCTTACCTGTTCTTGAAGCTCTGAAAATAACCTATTAAACATTGGATTCCTGCTTTCACTCTTTCTTCCCCTCTACTGCAACATCATGACAGGTATGTCTTTAAACGTGTAAGGTCTTGTTCCAGATTTTTTTCATTCTTTGATAAAACACTGCAGCCAACAGTAGCATGGGAGGAAAGAGTTTGTTTGTCTTACACTTCCAGGTCAAAATCCACCATTGAATGAAGTCAGGGAAGGAACATAAGGCAGGAACCTTGAGGCAGGAACAATGGAAGACTGTTGTTTCTGACTTGTTCATGTTTAGCTAGATTTCTTACAAAACACAGAATTGCCTTCCTAGGGATGGCACTGCCTACAGTAGGCTGGGGGCTTCTGCATCAATTAAGACAATCAAGACAATCTCTCATAGACGTGTTCACAGACCAGTCTGATAAAGATGGTTACTCAATCAAAACTTTTCAGGTGACTCTAGACTTTGTCAAATTGCTAGTTAATGCTAAGGAAGACAGTCCCATTTTTGTCATGTTCAAAAATTTGCATTGTTTTAAGAACAGAAAAATACAAAATTGCATAGTTATCAGAGGATTTCCAATGATCTATGGCCTCGGTGATGTAGGGTCCAGGTATTCCTTCTCTTTGGATGTGTCCATGAACTGTACTTCTCATGCTATACTGGAATATGTGCACCAGTAAGTTCCTGGCTTGGCATGAGGCACTAACTCTGTCACTGTCTGAAGCTCTCATTCCTGGAAAGCTCCATGAATTTATATCCTCCTTTCCATAGTGATGTGGGATTACCCTCTGTATGCTGTGAATATCATTGTTTAATAAAGAAACTGTCTTGGGCCTGCACAGGGCAGAATAGAGGTAGGCAGAGAAAACTAAACTGAATGCTGGAAGAAGGAAGGCAAAGTCAGAGAGAAGCCATATGACACCTCTGGAGACAGACGCAGGACAGAACCCTGCCAGTAATTCATAGCAATGTGGCAATACACAGATTAATAGAAATGGGTTAAATTAAGGTGTAAGAGCTAGCCAATAAGAAGCTAGAGCTAACAGGCCAAGGAGTGATTTAGTTAATACAGTTTCTGTATGGTTGTTTCGGGATTGAGCAGCCAGGAACAAACAAGTGGCCCCCTACAACACCATAGGGTCTAGCAGAAATATCATTTGTCTATATTGTCCTTCTATGACCTGCCTATTTTATCACCTTATTTATAGTGTATGTGTGCATACATACACACCCAAGTGTACATATTCCCCATTTCCTATTCGCTTTATTTTTCTTTGTAGATTCATCATTTCCTTCTGTATATCCTTTTGCTTATTTCTCCATTGTCTATTTTACATGTCTCATCTTGGTTAGAATATAGAAAGTTTATATTCTAACTTCCAACGAATTCTTTGGCTCCTCTGACTCACTATTTTATTCCTAAAATAACACAGGAGTCCTTTGAGGTGTTCAATAATTACTTGTAAAAATGGCAGCATGAATGAGTTGATTCAGGTACTGTAATGATTGTTTTGCCCATCAAAGCACACCCTCAGAAAGTCTCAGAAATAACTGACTTCCATGACTTAGAAGAGCATCGTTACATCAGCTTTAAGATGCTAATATGCAGCCACGCTAAACATGATGTATAAGGGCTACTGTAGGTAAGGCGGCCTGAAGCTATAAGGCTATCCTTGAGAGGAATATCCACTTCCTTGAAATTCATCAAGAATCAAATAAACTGATAGAATAAAACAGCAGCTGACTTCTTCTCTTCGATGGTATTGATGTGCTTTCCCTATTCTGTCCTTCTTGTTTCCTCAATATTTTCCTTTTAAGAATTGGCTTATTTGTTTGTTTGTTTGTTTGTTTGTTTTAAGACAGGGTTTCTCTTTGTAATACTGGCTGTCCTGGAACTCACTTTGGAGACTAGGTTGGCCTGGAACTCACAGAGATCTGCCTGTCTCTACCTCCTGAGTGCTGGGATTAAAGGAGTGTGCCACCATAGCCCGGCTTAAGATCTATTTAATTTTTTGTGTATGGGTGTTTTGCCTGCCTATATTTTAGTGCACTGTGTGCATGCAGTATCTTTGAAGGCCAGAGAGGGTGTTGGATCCCCTATGGAATTACAGATGATTGTCAGCTGCCATGAGTTTGCTTGGAATCACGCGGGGCTTCTCTGAAAGAGCAGGCAGCCAGTGCTCTTACCTACTGAGTCACAAACCTATCCTTGATGATTTCTGGGAAAAACACTTCACGCTGCACAGAATGTGAACCCAATAGTTGAGTTCTCCACGCTGGGAGGAAGAGGAAGTGAGCTCAGACTCCACAGCTAGATTATAGTTCTCTTACTATGGATGTGAGGAAGATACAAAGCTTCAGGGAAACCTGTTTATGAAACTAAGAAATGCCAGGCAAAAGCAATAGGGTCAAGAAAAACTACTTACGCAAGGGAAACAAATAAATGAACATCCATCCCTAATGCGTTTTCTTTAAACATCACCTAATATTCAGTAGTGAGTATGAGCCATAATGTATTCAAGCCTTACCTTGTTGATACAGTTCCCAGCTTAATTTCCATTTTCCTTCTCAGAAAACTGAAATAAACACACTCTTGCATATATCAGATCACACCTTTTTGTGCTTTTATTTCTCTAGGCAATAATTCCCCAGGGTAGGACTGCTTGCAGTAAGGTATCAACATTTATAATTTTAAACAATATTTCTAAGTAACTTACTCAGATGTAATAGTAACTTCCTCTCCTAGCGGGAACATCTGACAGTGGCCAACCACTATTCCCCCCACCCCCCTCAAACATATACCATAATATGATGCAAAAAAATACTAGTTGTACCATACTGGGTTGGAAATCTGATAACTCAAAACACAGTCTTTATTTTTGTGTGCATTTTCCTGTTTATGGATAGGAATTCTTTCAAAAACCATTGGCTTTTTTCTCTTCTTATTTGAATTACCTTTTCATGCTTATTGAAACCATTTACTTTTTTTTTCTTAAATCACCTGAAGAATAGGAGCAGTAGTCATATTCAATGGCCTTACTATTATAATGAACAATCTCTCTAGTGTGAATGTCCCCTCTTATTTGCTAATACCTGGAATGCTTACTCTACTGTGTTTATACTATGTTTTATGCAGTCAAATTCTTCCATTTTCTGATATTTCTGTCTAGCTGAAGAATGCCCTATTATGTCTGGTTGTGAAAATATCCCTTTATATTTGTTACAAAAAAATGCTATTTTTATTTAGTTTTCAGCCCATCCAGAACCAACATTTATGTATAGAATAAGGTAAGGTTCCTGTGGTTTCTTCTATATCAGTAGTAATGGTTTCATCAAACATAATCAATAAACCCTCCTGAATTAAAATGCAATCTCCGTATGATAAATTATCACACACACACTGGTAGTAATTTCTGTTTTCTCAGCGCTCTGAAGTATCTGCAGTGCACACCATTAACATTCCATAGATCATACATACTTTACAAACAGAAGAACTTGACCATACCACCATCCATATGTTTTATCCAATTACCAGGGAGAAAGTTCTCATATTTGGTTAAATGACAATCGAAGCTCAGCAATCACATACTCTGAAGATGCTCTCTATGAACAATACCCTTTACTGAATACTTATTTTACTCTCCATTAAGTAATCTTAACAGATTAACATTATCTCTATCTCAGTTCTCTAAATAAATGTCTAAATATTTGAGAGTTCGATTACCCAAGATCACAAAAATAGTACGTGATGGGGCTGAGATTTTTAGCTTTCACTGTGATTATAACATTGGAGATCTCCTGATGATTCTTTTAGCTATGCGCCTTGAACTCTACTTATCACAACACAGAAAGCAAGCAGTGATTGCTTGTTTGATTGAATTGGATTTCAAACATAAAACTTTTTTATACCACACAGCCTTATAACATTAGAAAATAATGACTTGAAATGTGTTTTCTACTTCACAACTTGGAGTAATTTCAAAATGGCAATTTCAGTGGCTGCAAAAGAGCAGCTCTGATGAGTTCTGCTCCAGAATCTTCTTCTCACCAGGAAATGATTGAAGACAAGGAGATAACCTCTCGTTAATTCCTTATTAACCATCTTAATCAGGATTACATCACTGTCTCTCTCTGAGCGTGGACAATTGTCAGCAGGCTTTGAAGCTTGGATTCATTAGCCCACAGTGTAGGGAGGTCTAGACAGCAGGGTCATTTCCTATCCCCTAGGGGAGTCACATTTGATGAAGATGTGCCTCTCTCATCTCTAATAGAGGCCTTGTATTTTATTGCCACACATCCCTCAGAATTTAGCACAAATACCTGATTTCTCAAATGCTTTGCCTGAAAGTTCTGAGAAAGGGGCAGAACACATAGACTGATCAGAAGTCAGCCAGTTCCTACAAATGGATAAATGTATTCCTAAGTACACAATGTGGTTTCTTACCTCAACAGGCTCAGAGAGGAGTCCACCTCTTCTGCTCCTCCAAGGAAGCAACTCTCCCCAACATTGAAAACTTCCAGGAATTTGCTGTGTCAAGGGTTGGAAGGTAAGAGGAGTTCTATCCTACTCAGGCCAAAATCCCTAAGCCCATTGGCTTCTGATTTCTCTGTGATGAATACTGCAGCTTTCTACTCTATGTCCTTAAGTAACAGATTTCAGAAGGGCTGGCCTTCCTCATTTTCAGTCTATACATTATAAAAGGGGGGAAGCACTTACTTCAAGCCTGAGTTACTAGTGGCCTTGGGATGGCTTTGGGGCTTGGGGCAAGTGGACCAATCATAGCCAGTGAGATATAAAAGACTACTGGAGGATTATATGATGTGGTAGGTCATGTAGGAGACTATGTATCTCTTAGTCCACACGTAAGGAATAGCTATCTTGTTTCAACTCACCATACTGCTACCTATTAGATTTGTGACTTTGGACACTATTTAACTTTTCCCCACCTTGGTTCTGTTACTTCTAGAACAACAGTGGTCCAAGATTACTTCTCACAGAGAAGATATGGAGAATGATTGAGTTGCTATTGGTCAATTGTATAGTAAGTAGCAAGTTAAAAATGTGCTTAAATATTGGTTACTATAAACAAACCTTAAGGTTTCTATTAGAGAAATTTCTCACACTATGGTATCTGTAGTGCAAAAAATATATAGTCTGGAGCTGTCAGAGACATCTGGGTCTGTGATGGGTCTTAAGTGTCTTAAAATAGAGAAAGGAAGAGTCCTATAGAGCATGAAAACTATTATTGGTGCTGTCATCTAACATTTAGATCAAGTTGTGCCCAAGGCAAGGTCTTTCCCATGTCACATAAGTGTGTGTGTGTGTGTGTGTGTACATAGAGAATGTATACACACTTTAGTCTTCTGAGTTATTCTAATTTTATTGAAAAAGTTGAACAGAACAAAGGACACTGTCCCAGTCTTTTCCCTCACATTGAAAACATTCTTGTGTTTTCAAAGTCAGAAAGGTAACAATGTGGGAAATGGATTTGTTTGAAGGGGGGAGCTTGTTGGGGACAAGAGTGAGATGAGAGATTATAGTACAAGTAATTAGAATGAATGACATAGATGCGTGAAATTATCCAAGAACAAATTTAATTTAGCAAAATAAGTGGAAAAAAATCTCAAAATGGGAAGAAAGAAAACAATCCTCTCCCACACGAAATTTTATAAAATGCATGGTACACTTGTTGCCAGAGAAATAGACTCTGAAATATCATTATCACAAAAAGCTATAGTTTATTCTAGAGAACACTCTTGTCATATATCTATGGGTTTGTACAAAATTGCAATGATGTATACTCACCATTATAGAATCATAAAGAAATCGACAACCCTCAAACTCCTTCGCAACCCTGACTTTTCTTCCTCTCAAATCCCCTTGTGAAAACTAATCTGGTTACTCTCTTCATAGTTTGCCTTTTCAGAATGTCATAGTCAGAATGATGCAATGTGTGACCTTTACACTTTATAGGTCATCCTCTTTAGCTTGGTTATTTTCATTCATGTTTCCTTCATGGTTTTTCACAGCTCGTATCTCATTTTCTCTAAGCAACGTTTCATGTTCTGGATGTAGCATATTTTATTTATCCATTCACCTATGGAAGGGTACCTTGCTTGCTTCCCAATTAAGATAAACGTCATTGAAGCTGATGTGAGCATCACTGGGGAGGTTTCTGGATAGACATAACATTCTGCATCATTCAAAACAATACCACTTCTGCTGGATTTTATGCAAAGAGGAGGCTCTGCTCTGTAACAGGCTGCCTTACTTCCAAAGGGGGCTGCTCCAATTTGTGTTGCTACCATGGCTGACTTGGCAGTATTCTAACTCTTAACCAGCGTAATCTGTTCTCGGTTTTCAGGATTTAGGCCATTCTATTAGGATTTAGTAGCATCTAGTTGTTTTAGTCCACATTTCACTGTCATAAGTCGGGGAAAACCTTTTCATGCACTTACTTTGATCTATACATCTTTTCTAATGAGCATGCTTTCATTTTTTAAAAATTAAGATAGTTGGCTTTGCATTCTCTGCAAATGGCCCTTCCAAAAGAAAGTCTCTGCTGCTTCTCTCTGTGAAGGAAGGTCTGAAGATTCCATGCTGGCTATGCAGAGCTGACTATACTAAGAGTTTCTTCACTCTTCCATCCCTCCATTTCAAGCAACTGCGAGCTAACACAGGTGAATTGCATGCTTTGAATGAAACACAGCACAGCCTGGGGCTTCATTCTTGAAGTCTAGAATAACAATATAGCATAATATCTAAAATTTCTGCATGAATTGGTAGGCATGAAGAACACATACTGATGAGCTAGAAAGGTGGAAACTACAAGTAATTGCTCAACTCTGGGACTAGGTGCTCATTAGTAAGGCATAAAGACCTGCAGGAGGTATACAAACATTCATCAGAGAATGAAGAGAAAAAGAGGCAGCTGGGCTACCGTGAGCCAATTCAGGGATCGTGGTGCCAGTAGGACAGATGTGGGCCCATGTGCATTAATTTGCCCAGATACCCAGAGCTTTGCTAAAATCCCATTACTGGTCTGCAAAAATCATTCTCATCTCCTTCTATCTGTCTGAACTACAAATGGTTGTGTTATCTGTCCCTGAATTCATTTTAAAAGTCTCATTTCTCATTTATTTGCTTATGCAATTTCTTTGACCAAAGAATGTTCATATGTATGCATACACACACACTCCATGACTTAGGTTTCCAAATCGCTTCAAATCTTTTAAGAAGTATGTCTGCACTTTATTGGTGCAATGATATACTGCTAGTGAGTTAAAGCCTCTGCCAACACCACATTCTACAGTCCTCAAAATAAAAAGAAAGAAAGAAAAAAAAAAGAAAGGAAAACAAAGAAAAGAAATAGTCATGGTGTGGACTTGTTCTTTTTATTCAAATAGGTAGAGGTTATATTGTTTGAGTAGTAGCATACTTTAACATAGAATTTACTAACTTCCATGATATTCATGCTCTGTATAAATAATATTACATTCACATCCACCATTACCATCAAATAAATGAACTCGAAACTGATTAAAGATTTGCTGTCATACACCATTATGTAGAATTTCTACCTTAAAGATACATACTATTACTAGAGATGGCACAAAGAACGTGAGTAATTGCAAAGTATCATAAAGCAATTATCATGAATAAAAACTGGGCGTTACCCTTGTTTTTTGTATGATACCTTTACTTATTAGATGGTATTACTTAAGTTTTTATACTGTCCATATTTTTCAACAAACTATCAAAATTCTTAGAAATTCATAATTTGATTTTATCACTTACACAAATCTAGTATAGCCCACCACAGTCCCTTCTTCACCTACTGATGTGGGGTGTCCTTCTGTATATGTATTGCTTCTATTGGCTAATGAATAAAGCTGCTCTGGTCTATGACAAGGCAGAATATAGCCAGGCTGGAAGATGCGTGGAAGAGAGAGAGGGAGAAGGAGAGAGAGAGAGAGAGAGAGAGAGAGAGAGAGAGAGGAGAGGAAGCAGAGTCAAAGATACATCATGTAGCTGCCAAAGGAGAAGAACATGCCAGAAATTTGCCAGTAGGCAATAGTCTCAAGGTGATAGACAGATTAATAGAAATGGGTTAGTTCAAGATATAAGAGCTATCTAGAAACACGCTAAAGCGATTGGACAAATAGTATGGTAGTTAATATAGTTTCTGTGTTATTTTTGTGTCAGGGTGCCTGGGAATGAACGAGCAGTCTCAGCCAACAATATACACTCTCTTTTCTTTTAGAACTATAGAAAACAATGTAAACAAAGAATTACATAATAAATAGAACTTGTTTAAATATCAAGCTCAATAGCTAATGGTCAAATATGAAAAAAAACAAAGCAGGGTTAAAGAGCATTGTTTGTTGTTAGAAAGTAGGAGACAATTTTAGGTAATAAAAAAACAAAAAATCCACTTAGAGAAATGAATGTTTTTCAGAAATAAAGTGAGACAGAAAAGACATGAAAAGTTCTAAAGTATATTCCAATGGAAGTATATTCCAACTTTCTTAACACAAAGTCCCTAAGGGAGAGGTTAGCTTTCTGTATCCAAAGAGCAGTGAGATGTCCAGTACATCTGGAATGATGTTCACAGTTGGAGGATGCTAGGAAGGATAACTGCATATAACATAAAAGTCTGGGTCATACAAAGTCTTGTGAGCCTTCATGTTAACATGTTATTTTAATTCAAATAGGTTAGGCCTTAGGAGGTGTTGTTTGAGAAATACCATGATTTAATGTAATTTTTAAAATATTACTTAATCCCAACTACTGCTTGAAGAACAAATTACACTCATGCAGTAATGGCAGAGATAAAGGCTTTGCAAGGGGAAGTGAACGAAAAAGAAATAAATGATGATTGCAATTTGCAGCCAAGTATAAAGAATACAGAAACAGGTAGTAAAAATTCAGTGATTAACAAAAGCAGCCATGGATAGCATGCAGACAAATGGGTGTGGTTATGTTCACATAAAAATGTGCTTACAAAAGTACCTGCAAGGCAGAATGGATTCACGAGGCAGAGTAGGCACCAACCTTCCACTCTAGAGCTCCATACACAGTAGAAATGCAATATGGGTCACAAATGTAATTTTAATACTTTTAGCAACTATATTACTTAAAATAAAAAAGAAGAGAAACATTTTAATTATATTCAACCCATTTCTAAAATATGATTATTATTATTAAGTTGTTAGGTCTTGACAAGTTTCTTCTAGTATGTGGAAGAGAATGGGTTTTTAGATATTCTGTGATACTCATTTATCTTTATGCTTTATGCAGATTTCAGCTTGGTTAATTAATCCTGTAGTAGTAGGAATGGCGGGCTATGTTCCGCCATCCAGTCGCCCGCACGGCTAGCTTTACCCGAAATAATTACACGGAAACTGTATTCTTTTAAACACCACTTGGCCCATTATATCTAGCCTTTTCTCGGCTAACTCTTGCACCTGGACTAGCCCATTTCTTATAATCTGTGTAGCCCACGAGCTGGCTTACCAGGAATGATCTTAACCTGTGTCTGTCTGGAGTGGGAGAATCATGGCGACTACCTGACTCAGCTTCTTTCTCTCAGCATTCTGTTCTGTTTACTCCACCCACCTATGTTTTAACCTATGAGGGCCAGAGCAGTTTCTTTATTGCTTAACCAATAAAATCAACAGATTGATATATGACACTCCCCCATCATAATCCCACTAAAAAGTCTTTATTGATTTCACTCAATATGTTCCTATATCCAGAATACCTTTAAAAAAGAATTTTAGACATGATATAGTGCACATACTATTCCAAAATTTCAGTCTGTGAGAATAAAACTTTGTCAGAATGAACACAACACAAAGATCTTTGATACTTTTAGACCCTACAGCGTAGCAGGTATTGGCTGGTGAGATACTGTTATCTCTGATATTGGTACAGTATTCTCCTTCTCCGGGGTCTCACTGGAAAACGGCTGATACACAAGAGCTGGAATCCTGCTTTGATGGTACATGTAAGTAATTTACACAGCTACATCCTTCTCTTCTTTATATGAATACAGATTGGGCAACCATCTTTCTATTGAATTGCTGTCAGGGAAGGATTTGCACAAGGTCAACATAACAAGCCTCTCCAGCAGGTACCGCAATGGACTTTAATACATTCAGAGGATTTATGTCAAATTCCAAGCACTAAAGATTGAGCTGATAATCGTAGTTATTTGGCAAAGGCATTAGCATTTCTGTCTGTGGAGATTTCAATGCCCTATTAACTATTCTGAATCATTTACCCAGTGAGGCAAAGTAGCAGGTTGAGTGAGTTGAGTCAGAGATTTCTCACTGCCCACCACAGGCAATACCATAGAAATCTCTGGTGTTGTCTGCAAGGGGAAATCAACCAGGATAGCAGACAGCTTTGACTCCTAATGAATATGAATGCACAAACATGAGCATTTCAAAACGCAACTCTGGGAGCATAGAGAGAAGGAACCTGCTTTGAAGTGTGATCCCACTGTGAAGACCCCGTGAGTGATTTTCTTGAAAAAGACGGAATGATTTCCAGCACTTCTAAAGAACAGACACTCTGGCCTGTAGCCAGGCTGCTTCTCAACAGCCCCTGGCAGTGTGGGCCTCTCTATAAAGGTGGCTCTCTCTTTAAAAAACAAAGTGCTGTAAAAGGAGGACCATAGTGTTGACAATAGCTCAGAAGGAATCATGGAGGAAAATAAAAAGGAGAACAGATATGTCGATTTGTCGAGAAAGACAGCAAATTTAACTAGTTTTAACATAAATACAAAGTTCTTGCAAGTATCTGAGATGAAAATTGATTTTTTTCTCTGTATGCTGACTCTGAACGTGTTTTGGGAGTGTCTAATGTTGGGGCAAATGTTTCATTCCATCTACAGAATTCGAGGAGAAAAATAGAGGTAGTTACAAAAGTAGTGATTTTGTGGCTTATACATGACTCCTAAAAAGTGTTTCGCTCTTCCATCAATGGTGACAAATAGTCATCAATTACACTAAGAAAGGATGATGGTGTTTGAAACTGGCACATACTGGAAGGTGAATCAGGTCTAAGTGGCCACTAGAGTGGTCCTGGTATAGCACTATTTTGTCTCCATCGACATTTTCAGTCTTTAAGATTCTAAATTCCAGATACAGGAAAATGAAAACAATTGACTGTGTCTTTCACATTCCAAACCATGCAGCACACTGCAATTCACAAAGCCGATCCTCTCAAGCAAATTGAAGACAAAATTATTAGTGTGCTAAATTCCTTGGAAACTGTCAACATTTCTGATGCAATTTTTTAATGATTGAACCTTGATTAAGGCTGTTTATTTTTCTCCCTGTGATCGGTCTTAACTCCAAATGTACTTCTGACATCAGTTTTGCTCATGAGCAAGCATTTCTATGCCTGTGGGTTTCTATTTCTGTGGGTTTGAAAGGGTAGAAGCAATTTACCCTTGTGTGAGCAGGAAGGACTGCTCTTCCATGAAGTGAACTTGTCTTGGAGGTGACACCCAGCCTACATCTAGCTTCCTTTTGTAAACTGAAAGGCTACTATAGAAAGTACAAATTTCAGAATCATGCCCACACTCGCCCATGGCCAATCTCTTAGACCTTACTTAGGTCACATAGACTGCGCACTGGCACAGAATGGTGAGTTCCCCCAGAACCTTGCTAACCAGCACCATGCCCACACTCCCAGGCCTACCTGCGGTCATATAGTTGTGTACCAACTCAAACAGGTAAGACCCGCACCCCCATCTGCCATGTCCTTCTGCCACTCCCAAAAGGCTCAGCTGAGGACATGCCTCTCTGTTACCATCCCTGCATGGACCATTCCCCAGAACCTCACCAGCCTGTGCCAGTCCATGCCCCCAGGCTTAGCATAAAACATAGCTTTAGCACCAGCCTCAACCAACCCAGCAAGGATTCATTTCTGCAAGCTCTCTTGGGACAACATGAAAAGAACTGATGTGTGAAATTTAGGCATTATAGAAGAAGGAGCCCAGGTAAATGCCATAGACTAGAAATCGTCATTCAACAAGATCATAGAAGAAAATTTCTGCAGATCAAAGAAAGACATCCATATAGGCATAAGAAGCATACAAAATATCAAACAGGACTACAAAAGAAATCTCTTGGCATGTAATAAAATACAGAACAAAAGAAAGGGGACTAAAAGCTGCAAGAAAAAAACAAAAGTTAGAATATCAGTTGACTTCCTAGTGTCTCCATAGAAAGGCTAGAAGACAGAAGAGCCCTCCTAACTCTGAAAGACCACAAATGCCAACCCAGGCTTCTTTGCACAAGAAAAAAAAAAACCTATTTGCAGGAAAATGAAAATATTTCCTAGATACAAACACGGAAATAATTTTTAGAAGGAGAAAAAGAGCAACTTGTCAGTTCCTTTGGTGAAAAAAATTTAAATGATATATTATTTTATTTTTTAAAAAGAAAAAATCCTTTTTTTTTATTTTTACATACCAAACTCAGGTTAACTCACTCAGGATGTTTTTTATTTTTCTAGTTCCATCCATTTGCATGCAAATTTCAAGATTTTATTGTTTTTTTTTTCCCACTGAGTAGTACTCCATGGTGTAAATGTACCACATTTTCTTTAGCCATTCTTTGGTTGAGGGGCATTTAGGTTGTTTCCAGGTTCTGGTTATTACAAATAATGCTGCTATGAACTTAGTTGAGCAAGTGACCTTGTGGTATGATTGAGCGTCCTGTGGGTATATGCCCAAGGATCGCTAGGTCTTGAGGTAGATTGATTCCCAATTTTCTGAGAAACCGACGTCCTGATTTCCAGAATGGTTGTACAAGTTTGCATTCCCACCAGCAATGCAGGAGTGTTCCCTTGACTCCGCATCCTCTCCTGCATAAGCTATCCTTGGTATTTTTGATCTTAGCTATTCTAACTGGTGTAAAAAAGTATCTCAGAGTCATTTTGATTTGCGTTGCCCCGATGACTAAGGGTGTAGAACATTTCTTTAAGTGTCTTTCAGCTATTTGTGATTCTTCTATTGAGGATTCTCTGTTCAGATCCGTACCCCATTTTTACTTGGATTATTTGGAAATTTGATTTCTAATTTCTTGAGTTCTTTATATATTTTGAAGATCAATCCTCTGTCTGATGCGGGGTTGGTGAAGATCTTTTCCCATTCAATAGGCTGCGTTTCTGTCTTATTGACTGTGTGCTTTGTTTACAGAAGCTTCTCAGTGTCAGGAGGTCCCACATATCACCAAGGAAATCCAGAGAATCATTAACTCAGACTACAAAAACCTGTATGCCACAAAACTGGAAAATGTAAAAGAAATGGACAATTTTCTGGATAGGTACCACAAAGGAAAATCAAATCAAGACCAGGTGAACACCAAGAAAGAGAATTACAAACCAATATCCCTCATAAACATAGATGGAAAAATATTCAATAACACACTGGCAAACCAAATCCAAGAACACATAAAAAAAAATCATCTACCATGATGAAGTTGGCTTCATCCCAGAGATACAGGGATGGTTCAACATACAAAAATATATCAATGTAATCCACCATATAAAAAAATTGAAAAAAAGAACCATATGATCATCTCATTAGATGCTGAAAAACATTCAACAGAATCCAACACCCCTTCATAATAAAGGTCTTGGAGAGGTCAGTGATACAAGGTACATATCTAAATATAATAAAAGCAATATACAGCAAGCCAACAGCCACCATCAAATTAAATGGAGAGAAACTCAAAGCGATTCCACTGAGATGTAAGGAAAGGGAACCAGAAGCAACAAAGCCTTAGAGGAGTCAAAGATAAGGTGAAGACATCTACAACAGGTCTTAGGCTGGTGATAAACCAGCCTTGGAGAGTAGACAGTTAAGGAGGATGAAATATGATGTTAGATTCCAGTCTTATGAAAAGAAGAGATTTCATGATAACTTGCTGCACATCAAAAAGGAACTGAAACAGCAAATTTGCAGAGGAGAATGAGATGAGCTGGATAGGAACAGATTACAGACTCACTGTATAAAAACACGTCCAGTCTCATCATCAACCAATGATATCTGAGAACAAAGAAGAAAACGCCTTCCCTGAGACCATCTGAATGGAACAAGCATGACAATGTACAGTGCTGAGAAAGGTGAGACAGGGAAACCTAATGGGCCATTCACAGAAGCACAATTTGTCCTGATGCTCAGGAGAAATCTGAGCATGAGATCTTTGGCCAGATCAAAAGCTATCTTTTTATAGTTAGTGAGTTACTTCACATTTCTAAATATTTTAAACTGCTATCACTATAATTAAAAATATAGCTATTGTTTATCGCCCCAGTTTAAAGTGCTTTTGCACTTACCCATTTTGATACTAGCTGTTTTTATATTATTCAATTACAGACATTTTCCCCAACTTATAACAAAAAATACCACCTTCTTTTTAATTCTTTTATATGTTATTTCTACTTATCTATCAAAACACCCACGTTCATTATGAAGAAATTGAAAGCAGGTGTTTTTTTTTTCCCATTAGGCATGACACAGCAGTCCTAACTCCATTTATGTTTCCTTGTTCCAAATGACTATGTAGCAAAGACCCAAGTGCTCATAACACCCATGTCTAGACTTGCATTCTTTCACTTGGTCTATTTTTTTATAGCTCAAGCACCTTACCTTCTTAATAATAGATGCTTAAAGAGTATCTTTATATCTGTTGAAAATATGATCTTTTTTATTCTGTGATTATTATTTAATCAGTCTAGGACTTTATTATAGATTTATTTGGATTCTATATTTGAACTTTCTATAAAAGATCCTCCTCGAAAAACAATAAAAAAACAAATCTATTGTAATTTTGCCAATTAGAAAATTGTGGATTAAAAAAAAAAAGAAAAGAAAATTGTGGATTAAACATGTACAATTATAACAAAACAAAGCCAGAATACAGCAAAGACTATCTAAGGTGGTAGCCACATGTAGCTACTTAAATATAAATTATAAACTATAAATTGGAATTTAAATTAGTAATTCTACATCTCAATCACTCTAGCTGCATTTTAATTTTTAATAACTAAATGTGGCTATTGCCAACCATATTAGATACTGCAGATATAAAACATTTTAATCTTTGTGCATATTTATTAAAAAAATAGTTAGCTTTGAATTTTGGACTATGGACCCTGGTCCTCTCATATCTATGACTACAATGAAAATTATAGTTACGCACTCTTTCTTAAAAATAATTTATAATTTGTGTGTGTGTGAATGTTTTTCTTACTCTTTTATCTGTGGACCACATACATGATTGATGTGGAATCACATGACTGATGAGGGCATGGCATCACCTGGAGCTTGAATTCTGGTGAACTGACATGTGGGTGCTGTGAATTAAACCCAGGTTCTCTGGAGAGCATCTGATCTTCTTTATCACTGACCCATCTCTCCAGCACCCCATCTTTGGATTATGATGCTTAAGGTTTAATGTGAAAATAAAACCAGCAAACAGGAAAGTGTAAAGCAGAACAGACACAGACAAATGTATGGTGGAGAAATGCCGGCGTTAACTACAGGCAACAAAGGAAAAACCAATAAGGGAGATCAACCAGAAACCTGCTACAAGCACCGAAGTTTTATCTCAGACTCAAATAAAAGGAAGAGGATGATTAATGTACAGATTTCCAGGCACTAGAGATGCTAGAAGGAAGCTTGTAACACTTTGGAATTGTGCTACTATGAGCTGAGAAATTTAAAGCTTTTTTTTTTTTTGTCAGTTTCTACTTCACTTTGGATGAGAACTTTTCTTTGGGATGCCAAATTATTAGTTCTGGCAGCCTGTCTTCGGATACCAAGCCATCTCCCACAGCCACAGAAAGCCATGGGGCAGAAAGAACCAGAAGTTTGAGGTACCAAACACTTCAGGATACAGGAACTTTCCCCCAGAGACATTGGCAGCATCTTCTGTAAGCAGAGTTGGGTACTGGGGAACAACAGATGAGCTTCCCTGGTCCACAATATAACATAGAATCTGTCAGCAGTTGAAAACAGCATATCACAAAATATTTAAATCTGTAGTGGCATCTGATAGTGACTGGAGTCCATCTTGTTTCACCAGGTTAAACTGCCACAGAGAATTCGAAAACAATAGGCAAACCATTTGTGCATAATTCTAAAGAAATACCAGGTGGTCCAAGTTATCCTTCTTCTCAGAGAACCCCTTCCAATTAGAATCTGATCCAGGTAGTGAAGTGAGAGTCAGATACTACGTTCTATCCTATTTCAAATTCCTTGAGTCAATGCCACCTGCTATATCCTTCTCTCAATAGGATAAAAAAGTATGCCCTGACAGCTGGGCTTCTAAAAGACTTACCTTGACACTCACCCCTAATTTTCAACAATAAACCATTAAGCATATCCCTTTATTTTAAACATATAAATCTTTTTATAGCCTACTAAAAGTTGTCCTTTTCTTTAACGTTAACTATAAAACCAAGTAATATAAAAGGAAACAAAAATCACGTGCAATCCTGATTACACACCACAATACTGTGTAAAATTGCCAGCCTTTCAGGCGAGACCCTCAGTTACCACCCAGAGTGGAAAGGCAATAGCAATGGAGGGCCTATGACTGCAGATTGGGACACTGAACTGACCTTACCTTTGCCCTAGTGGTCCTAGTAGCGATAGAGCAACACCTGCATTTCACGACACTAGTGATGTCATTAAAATATTTCCCTAGGTCTTTGTCTGTTTACATTCTTATCTCAGAAAATGTGGACTTTCTGCCCATTCAATCATGTGGCAAAATTTATTCCCTCTTCCTTGAACTTGGTCTGGGCTTGCAACTTGATTTGCCAAAAGAAAGCACTGGAAACAACAGCCTTCATACTCTCTGTGGTGTCAAGCCCAGGAAACTCAAAGGTAATTCCAGAGAACAAACTATTCAAACAAGACCATCCTAGATCAATTCACCTCTATGGACCCAGCAGCTGACCAAAATTCATAAACAAACCCTCAACCCAATTCTGAATAGAACCTGAACCTTAACGATCTATCTAAAAATATACAAACATATTATTTTGGGCTACTACATTTAAAGTGGTTGGTTAGACTACAAAAGCTAACTAATGAATTGCTGTGAGAAGTAAGCCTAGGAGAAGACAGTTAAATAAAATCACTTTGAGTTGTATTTGTTTTGTGCATTTTCATTCTCAGCTTCATAATTCTGTGAGTTTACATATAAAATAAAACTTCAACATGGACCTTTCTGGTTTTCTGGAAACTAAAGAGCTATGAGTTTTAGTCATTCTCTGTGCTCATAAATATCTAGGCACTTGGAAACACTATGAGGCTCATCTTTGAGAGCACAGTGGGCACTAGAGCGTTGCAGTAGTGCCAAAGGGTCATCTTTGTCTATGTATGAGAGCCACTACTCTCTCTGATTCATACTTAAACCCTTTTCGCACTACTAGTTCCAGATTTAGGGTTTGAACTTCACTTGGATTGTTTTATCAAAACTTTTCCTTTCAGCTATGGGTAAGACTGTTTTAAAGCCTTAATAATTGCCTAATATTTATATGGCCAAGTGGGTTAAGCCTGTAAAGAAATATCAGCCTATGAGAGAAACAAAACAAAAATATCCTACTGTTCATTCACTGGAACCAAAGGCTTCCATCTGCAAGATCTACCAGGGTCAAAATGATGCATTAAATAGTATGATTGTTCATCAACTCAGGAGAATACAGCTAGATGTTCCAATAGACTCTTTTATCTTTATAAAATAAACCATGCAAAGAGACTAAAGCATTAGCTTCAAATATTGGTCACTCACTTACTGGAGTTTTGAACATATTACTTAGGTTAGCTAAATATTAAAGAATAGTGAGATAAGACTCTTGTGTTGATTATAATAGAGTTATTATGAAAACAAAATGAGACTTACATGGACATAGCATGCAGTATCCCATCCGTTAGCACTCATTTTTCCCTACTCCGTGTATTGATACATTTCCTAAACAGCATTTGAACTCTAGCTTAGATGAAGCCCTTTGTAAAACCTATGCACAATGTCAGCCCATGTTAAATTCCTTTTCTTCTGCCTCTTGCTTACTCAAGCAAATTTTTTGAGGATGAGCTAGATCCATGGATTCTGTAATTACCAGAATTTCCCCTGCCATGTAGAGAAAGGTACAATAATCAACCTAGAATATGATTAATCATATTCATCACGATGTGAGTGACCCAGTGTTTTGGAGGAGACACTATGAGAACATAGAACAGAGAGAAATCAGGGCATTTTCTATAACTCACATTGAAATTGGAATAGAGGTTAGCAAAAACAAAAGCAGCTTTTATTTTATTATGGTGATCTGGCATGGGAAAGGGTTACTTCAACATATTTATACTTCTGACTTGACTTTGTGGGGTGTGTGTGTGTGTGTGTGTGTGTGTGTGTGTGTGTGTGTGTGTGACTTCCAAACTACCATCTCCCCGAAAGGGAACCATTACCCTGAAATTTAACAATATATTTTTGTTTTTCTTTTTATTGAAGTTTGCATCTAATGTGTACTCAATTATAGCTGACTCCTTTACTCAACTTTTTGTTTGTGAGGTCTACCTATGTTGTTGTGTATACCTACACATTGTGCTCATTCTTGTAGACACATGGCATCTCATTGTGGTTATATGCATTCAATGCTCTCTGGATGGTCATTTAGGTATGTCGCTCTGAATACTGATACATGTCACCTTAGGTAGAACTATCTATTCATTAGTTTGGGAAATATGCATCCCAGAAATGAAGTTTCTGACTCATGATGTTAGATACTACCAAAGCTTCTCAGATTAATTTTACTATACTTTTCTTTCACAACAGTTAGATCCATATGACATATGGGGGAGAGGGGCCTAAGAAGGAGGCCAGAAGCAAAGAATTTGGATCCACCAACATCACGGAGCACAGGAGTTGTTCTACTAGCACTGAATAGTTTGAAAAATACCAGTACAACATAGAACCTCCTTACAATGAACTCTTCAGGTATATCAACTGTACCAAAACCATTATATTAGATACTTTTATGTTGCTGTAATGAGGAACCTGGGCCAATGATGATTTATGAGGAAAAAGAATTTATTTCAGCTTATCTTTCCAAAGAGATAGAGTCCATCATGGTGGGCAGGCATGGTGGCAGAAGCAGAAAGTTAAGAAATCACATGAAATAACAGCATAAAGCAGAGATAGTGACCTAGAAGGTCCATACTCTCAAAGCCCTACCCCAGTGATATACTTCTTCCAGAAACCTCCCAAACCTCCCCAAACACCAACAGCTAGGATTCAAAATGCTTGAGACTATGAGGGATCTTACTTATTCAAATCACCAGACCCTGAGAAATTGACAAAATAAAAATAAAAATGTCAGCAGTTTCATAATAATGTATGCATCTAAGATGGAATAAGTCTTTCAATGTGTCATGCAAAGACAGGCCCCTTTTCTATCATTGCTCATATATTAAGAGGAAGCATACATTTGTAAATGGCTGAAAGTCAAGAAACTAAAACGGTTAGGAATCCAGAGGCAAATCTAAATCCATATGGCTATTTTCTTCTAGCCCTTCTTTCATATTAGGTACTTCTATTCCATCTTTCTAACTCCAAACCATGGGAAGTTTCTGCCCAAGCATGCAATTTTTTCCCCTTAACATATTGTGAATGAGCAGAGTTTTGATTTACAATGACTTTTACTACCATGAATAGCAGATTTTTGTCCCTAGCACCCATGTTGAGAAGGTTAAGAACATATCCACTTATTAAGCATGATATTAAGATTCTATGGAGAACACAACAGACTTTGAATACTTGCTTTGAGACTTACAGGTTTTTCTAATTTATTTATTTATTAAGGATTTCTGCCTCCTCCCCGCCACCGCCTCCCATTTTCCTCCCCCTCCCCCGATCAAGTCCCCCTCCCTCATCAGCTCTAAGAGCAATCAGGGTTCCCTGACCTGTGGGAAGTCCAAGGACCGCCCACCTCCATCCAGGTCTAGTAAGGTGAGCATCAAACTGCCTAGGGCTCCCCCAAAGCCAGTACGTGCAGTAGGATCAAAAACCCATTGCCATTGTTCTTGAGTTCTCAGTAGTCCTCATTGTCTGCTATGTTCAGCAAGTCCGGTTTTATCCCATGCTTTTTCAGACCCAGGCCAGTTGGCCTTGGTGAGTTCCCGATAGAACATCCCCATTGTCTCAGTGTGTGGGTGCACCCCTCGCGGTCCTGAGTTCCTTGCTCCTTCTCCCTCTCCTTCTGCTCCTGCTTTGGACCTTGAGGTGCCTCATTCACAGTAGGAATTCTGGACGTATTCGCTAGCTTCGACTCTTTCCCCTTATAGCTGCATATCAATTTCATAATCAATTGCTTGAGGAAAATGCTTATGTTCCTTCATTAGGCTGTCATCATTCCCAGGGTGATGCCCACATGATATTGCCTCAAAGAGTGTTGTGCCAGATGTATATAGAGATTTTTTACAACATGCATCAGAGTGCCTAGTAGCAGATGAAATCAATTTCAAACAACCAGATAAAAATATGGGGAAAGCGGTTCAAATGATTGATATGTATGTAGAAACCCAAATGATGAGATTTTAAATGTCCTCTCATCTGACATGGTGGCATGCACTCAGTCTCAATTATAACCCAACATGGACACAGGGTCAGTTCTGTGCTTGTATTGAAGCAGAACAACAGTGTTTAAATCATAGCTTTTCTTAGTTGGGACCTAAGGCTGATGCCTACCATTCCAACTCTTTGGGAGACCATGGAAATAACATTTCAAGTTGGAGACCAGACCAGGCAGCTTTTGTGAGACCATGACTCAAGATAAAAATCAAGAGCAGTGTAGTAATATGAGCGGCGGGGCTGCGTCCCCAGCACCCCAGTTGCCTGGCTAGCTTATGCCCGAAATAACAACACACAAACTGTATTCATTTAATCACTGCTTGGCCCATTTCTATCTAGCCCTTACTGGCTAATTCTGATATCCCGATCAACCCATTTCTAATAAACTGTAGCACTGGTCTTACCGGGAAGATTCTAGCCTATGTCCATCCTGGGTTGGAGCTTCATAGCATGCGTCTGCCTGGGAGCAGGGCATGGCGTCTCTCTGAGGTGTCTGCTCCCGAGAGGAGAGCTGTGGAGTCTGAGCTCACTTCCTCTTCCTCCCAGCGTTCTGTTCTGTTTACTCCTCCCACCTATCTTCTAACCAATAAAATGGGCCAAGGCAGTTCCTTTATTAGCCAATGACCTTCCTCCATCAGAGCAGTCTGTGAATGACACCTGATAGTAGGACCTAGTGTAGGTGAATTCTTATGTTACATCCTAAGAACTGGAGGGAGGATGCCAGGAAGAAAATGGCTTCTTAAAGTAATACTCTAATGGCATGATTTTTTGTGAGCAACCAGTATGGTAATTAGATAGGCTTGAAGAAGTCTTTGTAGGAATGGCTTAGTTCCCACTTACTTTCTTTGCCTTACCCAACAGAACCAGATTATTCATATATCAAAATGATAGAAAACTATGTCTCGAGGGTTCTTTAACATAGCATAAGGAGTTAATGTAATCATCTATGACTGAAAAAAACATTTTAACAGAGGGATCTGATATTGGGCCATGCTCCCCAGGTGGACTTTAAAGATCTTTGAGTTTGGGTTTGTGAAAAATATAAACAGTCAAAGACTGGGACATTTTGTTGGCTAGTTTAATGCCAACTTGATATAAGCTAAATTCATCTGAGAGACAGGAATGTCAATTAATAAAATCTCTCCCTAAGTTTGAGCTGTAGGCAAGTCTGGAAAATATTGTAAGATTAAGAAGATTAGTGTTATTCTTTATTTAATCTTATTTTTTTAATTTTTAAAGATTAGTCTTACTAATTGAAATTAATCTTAAAAGGATTAAGGTCTTTCTTTAAAAGACCTAGATTACTGAGGGTAGTGTCATTGCTGAGCTGGTGGTCCTGGTTCTATAAGAAAGCAGGTTGAACAGTCAGTAAGCAGAACTCCTCCATGGCCTCTGTATTAGCTTCTGTCTCTAGGTTCCTGCCCTGTTTGAGTTCCTGTCCTGACTTCACATGAACAGTGATGTGGAAGTATAAGCCAAATAAACCCTTTCCTCCCAAATTTTCTCTGGTCACAATGTTTTGTCACAGCAGTAGAAACCCTAGCAAAAAGAAGCATTGTCTCTGAAAGAGAAAAAAGACTTAAAATATGACTTAATTTGGAATCTCTTGTTTCGGCATTTAGGGACATCTTTCTCATTCCTCTGATGTTCTGTAAGTGAATGGCATCAGGAATTACTTGAATGAGGCCTAAATAATTCCCTTTTCCAGTGTTTAATGTTATGTCTCCTTTTAAATGGCTGCAGATAGTGATGCTGAAAACTGCATCCTCTCTGGAGCTTCAAAATAAAGAGAGTTGTGACTAGATTGATATAGAGGGACATGGGAACTTCCAGCTTGGCACCTATGAGTCAGTGAGCCCCATCACCTCTATCCTAACCTTCCTTCTTTGTGTTGTGATTTGTCCACACATATTTATTAAGGATATTACCTTTTTACAGTTTTTTCATTGACAGTGAGCCTCAGAAAGTAAGAGAAAAACAATATAATTTATTGTCCTTCATACATATCTAAGAGAAGAAAGAGGAGATAATATGCAAATCCTGAAATTCACAAATGAGATGGGATAAAAATCTCTGCAGAGTTTATAAAGTCTGCACGATGCTTTCGATTGTGATGTATTACCCTTCCCACCCCCACTCGCCCATCTACAGCCGTGTCTTCAATATTTTACTGAGCCAGGCTAACATACAGCTCACAATTTTAAACTGACAAATCCAAAAGCATAAATTTTAGATGCTTTTTGCAAAACAGCAAGGCTGAGTACAGACTGTACATTCAGAATATTATAGCCTGTCCTAATTCATGCCATTTCCACACACTTTTTCCCTTTTGGAGGCTTTCGGAGGCATATTTCAAACAAATATCAGTGCTTTGTGTTTATGCCATGTAATAAAGCGTATCTGGACCTGTCTGTAGGAAAATATCTGTTTCCCCAATCATCTCCATTATGGGGAGGAAATGAATTCTATTCTGAGGACAAAAAATAGGACTCGTCTCACAAACATTTAAAATCTGCTCAGTTGGGATTTGCTAGGGACATTTATCTATTTATTACTAAGATTGGTTTTATTCTCAGGTAGATAGAATGTTATAGAAAATACAAGGAAAAGTTCACTGCTTCCAAAACCTTAACTGTCTATCCAGCACTTTTTTGCTGCTACGAATTCTAAATACATGATATGCAGTCATTAGAAGAGGGAGGATTAGTCTGAGTATTTCTAGAAAGTCATTATCAATAGTCTCTTGAATGCAATTGCTTAAAATAATTAAAACCTGGATCTCCCTTAAAGACCATGGAAAAAGAATAGAAGAGGAAGAAGTCCAAATTGATCATCTCAATGGTTAGACTCACTTGAGCAATGAAAGCACCATTGAGTCTGGAGAGGAGACTAAGAGGCCATGTCACTACCACTCCAGTTTCTATCCCAAGAGAAGCTTCTGTTCTCCTCTAACGTTGACTGATCGTCAAGATTCCCAGATGCTGACATTAGTCAAAGTGAGTGGTTGAGTTTATATAGGATTTTCATTCTACTCGAGTTATCAAAAGGAACAAGAAAGCCAAGAGGTAAGTCACATCAGTAATTTCGGGGAATTGTGAAATTGAGGCTACTGATCTAGGCTACAGCCTGATCTAGGCTACATAGAGGGATTCTCATTGCAGGGGGAGAGGAGTGGGGAACAGGGCAAGGCATAAATAATAATAAAGATAGATCAAGGGTAAATGGTTTAAAAAAAGACAGGAAAATATTTGAAAGCTGGTTAAAAAGTCATTTTGCTTCTTGTTTATTGGAGAATACAAATAAGAACAGTGGACTTTTTGTAATTTGTATTGTTATTACATTCTAACTTTAAGCCATGGTAATTCAATAAGATACAGAGGATTATTCTAATTTTTTGTATCTATTGAGATTTGCTTTGTAAGTATGTGATCAGTTTTAGAGAAGGTTCCATGAGCTGCTGAGAAGAAGGTATATTCTTTTGTTTTTGGATGGAACGTTCCATAGATGTCTGTTAAGCCCATTTGAGTTATAACATCTGAAAACTCAATAAAACTCAACTGAACCATCACTGGGTAGAGGAAGAAATAAAAAAGAAATTAAAGACTTCCACTTCCTAGAATTCAATGAAAATGAGTTCACAACATACCCAAAATTATGGGACATTATGAAAGCAGTTTTAAGAGGAAAATTCAGAGCGCTTAGAGCCTACATAAAGAATTTGGAGAAATCTCACACTAGCAACTTAACAACACATCTGAAAGCTTTAGAAGAAAAAGAAGCAAATTAACTAGGAGAAGTAGATGCCATGAAATAATCAAATTGAGAACTGAAATCAATATAATAGAAACAAAGAAAACAATACAAAGAATCAATGAAACAAAGAGTTGGTTCTTTGAGAAAATCCCCATGCACAAAACCCAACTCCAAATGGATCAAAGACCTCAAAATAAATTCCTTTACACTGAACCTGGTAGAGGAGACATTGGGAAGTAGCACTGAATGCATGAGCACAGGAGACCACTTCCTAAATATAACACCAGTAGCACAGACACTGAGAGCAACAATTAATAAATGGTAGCTCCTGAAACTAAGAAGCTTCTGTAAGGCAAACAACACAGTCAATAAGACAAAATGTCAACCTCCAGAATAGAAAAGAATGTTCAACCCCACATCTGATAGAGTGCTGATCTCCAAAATAGATAAAGCACTCAAGAAACTAGACATCAAAATATCAAACATTCCAATTTATGTTTAAAAATGGGGTACAGATCTAAATAGAATTCTCAACAGAAGAATCTTAAATGACTGAAAGACATTTAAAGAATTGTTCAACATCCTTAGTCATCAGGGCAATGCAAATCAAAATGACTCTGAAATACCATCTTACACCAGTCAGAATAGCTAAGATCAAAAACACTGAAAACACCTTATGCTGGAGAGAATGAGGAGTAAGGGGAACACTCCTCCACTAATGGTGGGAATGCAAACTTGTACAGCCACCTTGGAAATTAGCATGGTGGTTTCTCTGAAAATTGACTATTATGCAGCTGTGAAAAAAAAAGAATGACATCATGAAATCTGTAGAATGGAACTAGAAAAAAAAATTATCCTGAGAGAGGTAATTCAGACCCAGACAGATAAACACAGTATTACTCACTCATAAGCAGGTGTTAGATGTAAAGCAAAAGCTAACCAAGCTACAAACCACAGTCCCAGAGAAGCTAGGTAACAAGGAGGACCCTAAAAGGGACACACATGGATAGCTCTAGGAATAGAAAATAGATAACATTTCCTGAGTAAACTGGGCATAGGGGGGAAAGGGTAAGACGGATAAGAAGATGAGGGAATGGGGTGGATAGAATTGGGGGACAGAGAGGGAAAACAGTGAAAGAGATCTTGATAGAGGGAGTCATTATGGGGTTAGAGAGAAACCTAGGTCTAGCAAAACACCAAGGAATCCACAAAGATGATCCTAACCAAGAATCATAGCAATAGTAGAGAGGGTGCATGAGTTGGCCTTCTACTGTAATCAGACTAATGACTACCTTAATTGTCATCACAGAACCTTCATCCAGTAGCTGATGGAAGCAGGTGCAGAGATCCCTAGCCAATCACTGGGCTAAGTTCCTGAAATCTATTCAAAGAGAAAGAGGAGTGACATGAGCAGCAGAGGTCAAGATCATGACAGGGAGACCCACAGAGATAACTGACTGGAGCTAGTGGGAGTTCACTGACCCTGGACTGACAGCTGGAACCCTGCATGGGATTGAACTAGGCCCTCTGAATCCGGAAAAGAGTTGTGTGACTGGGTCATTTTGTGGGATGCCTGGCTGTAGAACAAGGAATTATCCCTTATGCATGAGGTGGCTTTTCAGAACCCATTCCCTATGGTGGGATACATGCTCAGTCTTGATACAGGGGAAGGGGCTTGGTCCTGCCTCAACTTGATATGCCAGGCTTTGTTGACTCCCCCATGGAAAAGGCCTTACCCTCTCTGAGGTGTAAATGAGGAATGGAGGGAGATAGGTGGAGGGGAGAAGGGGAAGGAGGGGAAACTATGGTTGGTATGTAAAATAAATAAAATATTATAAAAATAAATAGGAGCAGTGACTACAGGACACTGAAAACTGTGGTTCATCAAGGCATAGCACAGACCTGGTACTCTACTGAGATGTTTTAATTCGGGCAGTCCAGAATTAAATTATTAAATTTGTAGGCATTAAAGTCAGATTATTAGAGTCTGAATTTAAGCTAAATGGGGTGCTGGAGAGGTCAAGCCTTAGCACTTTATAAAACGGAGATAATAATGGCCACAAAACAGTTTGTTACTAGGATAGATCAGGTAATGTATTGAATCTATTGTCAACTGACTGATTATTAAACAGTATTAACTCACCCCTGACACACATTCAAGCACTTTATAAAGATTACTATACAGCATTAGTATTTTTAAATGGCAAAATCCATTTAAAAATTTCTTCTGTCCAGTCTTCCCTTGTGGGTACCTCAACAGCAGGGGTTTCCTGTTAGTCATACCAACCAGCATCAAGCATCTCAAAATGAACCTTAGCCCACATCGTGTTTCCCAGGCTCTCCTTTCTCAGCGACAATAAGCCTAAAGTTTTTATAAAGTCAGAGAAGTATTTGGAAGGGAACTTAACTAGAAAGCAAAGGAGGTCCATGACAGGAGCAGAAGAATAAGACCTGTGAGTTTCCGCTGCTTCACCTGAGTACTCCAAAGAGAGGTAGGGAAATAAAACCTCTCCATGGTCGATGAGGGCAAGAAGGGATAGCTACATCTTCGTCTGTTTCTGCTCTTTCTCCTTGTGGTTTGAATGAAATGGAATAAGCAGAACCCGTCTCAGTGAGTGTGCCAGTAGTGAACCCATAGTCATGACTCGAGCTATTCTAAAACTATAAGCCACATTTTGTACCCAAGTCCCTAAGCTCCATTCCTCACCACCACAAAAAAAAAATAATGAGGAAGGAATAAAGGAAAGAAGTGGAAAAGGGAAGGAGGGAGGGAGAGTAGAGGAAACACAGAAAGATAGAAATTAAATTTAATATTTTAACATAATATACCTAAAGTATTATTGTTTTGATATGTGTTAAAAATAAATCAACTCTACATTGAATTTAAAATTATATCTATTTGTTAATCTTATTTCATCTTTTAATTTAGGTGAATCATATCTCAGATGTTCAGTAGCTATATGTGGCCATTGGCTATTTCGTTAGTCAAGATGATTCAAAAGTGCCTCAAAAAGCTGATCCATAAACTCCATTTAGTATAAAATAGTTCACAGAGAAATAACTTGACAGGAGCTGATATGCAAAACCAGTGTCCCAGTAGAATGTCTGTGTGATTTTATGATCTCCACTGGAATTATCCATGAGAAAACACTAATGCTATATAACATTATCAGAAAGGCAATTAGAGGGCAATAAGATACAGAAAGTGAAGTTCAATGGAAGTGTTTTACATTTATCACCATAACAATTTTATTTTTGGCCCAAGGTCAATTTTAGCCTTTAGGAAACTGAGGGATTGCTAAGTGATTAAAACCCCTGATTATGAAGGTTGGAGGTCACATTATCAGCACCTACATAAGAAGCAGATATGAAGCAGTATATCTATGATACAAGCACTAGAAGGTAGCAGTAAAGAGATCCCATAGGCTTCCTTGACAGCCAGGCTACCTAAAATAGCACACAACAGATTAAGTGAAAGGCACTGTCTCAAAAAATAAGGTAAGGAAGTTATTGAGAGAGACATCCCAACATCAACCTCTGGCTTCTTACTCATGCCATATACACTAGCGCATGTGAACACATACATACATCACACACAGAAAGACATATTCAACCAAACACATTTAGCTTATTCTGAACAATTTGGATCATTCCTGTAACAAACACCTGAAGGCTGAGGCAGAATTGTCATGAGTTCTAGCCCAGTTTGAACCACAAAGTGACAGTCTATCTCAAAAACAATAAAGTAGCCAGTTAAGCAACAATACTAGTATAGAGGTTTATTTTGGGGTCAAGACAAAAACCATTATCTTTATCAAGTCCATCAAAAAGTACACTAGGTCACAGGTTTAGATCTTTACCAGGGTAAGGCTTCTGTAGAGCAGGAAGTAGAAGAGGCCCATTACTACCCTGCATGGGAACAAAATTTTATTAGCAGACATTCCTTTGAGAGTATATAATTTTTTTACCTGTTCTAGATACATAAATAAATTATCCAAATCATTCTGTTTCTCTAGAACTTCTGGTACCACAATCTGCATTAGGCAGAGTTGTCAGGGTTCTCTAGAGGAACAGAACTGATAGAGTGTGTGTGTGTGTGTGTGTGTGTGTGTGATTTATTAGAGTGGCTTACATGTTATGGCCTTGCTAGTCTAATAATGACTGTTTGCCAATGGAAAGGCAAATAGTCATCTGGAAATCTGAGCTAGTCTTTAGTCTACACTCTATCTTGTAATTACAAGTAGATTCTAATACCCGTGAATGGTCTCAGCAGTGAATAGATGCACATGCTAGCAAGAGTGAGGGCAAGCAGTCAAAAAGCAAAAGTTTCCTTCTTCCATGCCCTTTTTCCCTCTTTTTTTTAGACTGCTACCAGAAGGTATAACATAGATTTAGAATAGGTCTTCTAATCTCAAATGATCCAGGTTTAAGGGGACACGCCTGGCCTCAAAAGACCCAAATTTGGGTCTCCTGCAAATAATCCAATCAAGAAAATCCTTCACACATGTGCCCTGATAGTTCCATTTTATTTGGTTTCAGATATAATCAAGCTGCTAAAAAAAATAGCATCACCAACATAATACAGCAAATTGACTATTTTATGTTCAAGATGGCAAGAGGTAAGATGGAAGATCCTGCAGTCCAATAATGTCCTTTAAGGACACATATTCAATTACTAAATGTCCTCTGTGTATGCCCTACCTCTTAAAGCTTCCACCGCATCCCAATATGTCCAACAAAGGGACTAACTCTACAGCTTATGAGCCCTTGAGAAGCATTTATCTGAACAATAGGAAGGTGGAAATAATAGGGTATAGGTGCCCTCATTCTGTATATTCTATATATTCTGTATGTATAACTCATACTCTTGCAGTCACCACCACTCCTTTGCTTTCTATCCTTCCCTCTGAGACAGTGGATACAAAATTCAAAAATTTGATTTAGAGCTTTACTCAGTCTTTGTCAAAGGCTATATGTAATAAAAACTCAAGAAACAAAAAACAAAAGAGTAAATATTTCTTTTTCCTGTTGGGAAAACTTCAACTTAGAGAGAATGGAATAATACTTCAAGATCACATAGCTTATAAACAAGAGGGAAACATTAGAAAAATTCTATTTCCAGAAGGAAATTGTCAATCCACAGAAAAAGATGGGTGATTTGCAAAATGGGTTTGCAATGTGAGTATTGTCTGGGGTATATAACAACCACTAGCCAGTCTGAAAGAATCTGGAACCTAATTTTAAAAAGTAGGAAATGGTCAGACACAAACAGCTAGCAAAGAATAAACAGATAGACTAGGGAACACTGTAATGAGTTGTGTATAACAACAGCCATGCAGGAAAGTTTTCACTGAAGCTTTCTTGATAATTTCTAGAAATCAGATACAATCGAAATGTCCACTAGTGACAGAATAGATTAAAAATAATTGCAGTATCTTCACGGAATAGAAGTGAGCTACAGTAAGAGTGGAAACACTGCCAGCATAGGGGACAAATGAGTCTCGGAAACAGTCTCCTTGTAAAAGAAAAAGTTGGAACAGAAAATGATGGCATAATTCTATGTATACAATTATGAAAAGGGGAGAAATACTCTGTGCTATTTGAAGCCAGGTGGGTTGAGTACATAGTAAATAGCAGGGGACTTGTGGGGTGGAGCCATCGAGAGGGCTGAACAGATACTGCGCTTAGCTCTTGTAGAGAGTAATATAAGTGCTTCATTTCTGAAAATGTGCAGGGCTGTACCCACAGCAAAAACTCAGCTTTCTTAGTGTCTGGTACACTGATAAGAAGGATTTTACAAAAATAAAGGAAAATTTTTAGAATTCTTGCTGAACTAGATGCTTGCCTTGGCAATTAGATTTGGAGACTTTGAACCCTGCACTGCATAGTAAACATCACCTCTACAACCTTTCTTTCCCATCTTGGTGATGATTCCAAGCAATCTAATACTAGCTATGGTGGTAGTTTTGGGAAATATATTTGGGTGATCAGTTCTGTTTAGTAAAACGGTTAAGGGCGGCAATTACACTGAGGTGGATCAAGTTCAAACTGTTGAAAAATTGGTGTCAGGATGACATAAATACTTTGATTAATTTCTTTCCTTTTTTTGTAGCTCAAATGTCTCAAAAAGAATTTATAGGAATGATTGGACTGACCCACAGATCATAAGATGTTCCACCTCCAGGCATGGGAGAAAAACTTGTGGGCTCTTTAGTCATAAGGCTGTCTCCAGGACCATTAAGATGAGCAACTGAAACACCGACAAGAGTTGTCAGCCAACAGACTTTAAGAGTGAGAGCAATTCCTCATTACTGACCCAGTCCATCCCCTATGGTTAGCGTGATATCAGATAAGTACCTGAGATAGAGCTAGATTATTAAATTTACACCAAGCTAAGCGGGACTAATGGCATTCTAACTAGAAGTTATTTACTTATATAAAAGAGTAAGTCCTATCTTGCAAGCTGAACACTGAGCTTAAGGTACACCTATTACATCATCTCAGTGTGTCTACGTGGCTATAATCTGCATATTGGTACATTGTCAATGAGCTCATGAGACAAAATCTGTGAGATAAAAGTCTTACAAAGTGAAACTTTTAAAGCTAGTATTCACCTGATTAATGTATATATCCTCTCTGTTTTGAAATGTTCCCTTCTCTGACCTAACCCTTCTGTCTCTACACAGTATCCAGGCAGACTCCACTGAACTCTTTCATCCTATGGCTACTGTGTTCAGACTTCTCAAGTAGAAGCCAGGGTCTGTTGATATATTAATATGGAACTGGACTCATAGCACTAGGCAGACTAAGGAAGGAATATATAGAGAGAATCACAGTGGTACATATAATTACCATACGTTACTGGATTGGGCCCTATACAAATAGACCAAGATCTGGAAAGATACAGAGAAAACTTTGCAATAAGAATTCCCCCTGGTTAAAAAGAATTTCAACTCCACCTGAAAAACATTTATTGATTATTTGGGAATTTCACACAGCATACCCTGATTTTTCTTGCTTCCCAGTCCTCCCAGGTCTGATATGGAATTCCTCTCTGTGTAATGTGATTACCATTGGTTAATAAAGAAGCCTTTTTGGCCCTGTGATAGAGTAGAGCAGGTAAAACTAAACCTAATGCTGGGAGAAAGAAGGCAGAGTCAGAGAGAAGCTATGTAGCCTTGCCCGAGACAGACGCTGAAACTTTACCAGGTAAGCCACAGCCTCGTGGTGATACACAATTAATAGAGATGAGTTAATAGAAGATATGAGTTAACCAGAAATATGATTAAGCTATTGGCCAAACAGTACTGCAAAGAATATGGTTTCTGTGTGATTATATCGGGAGTTTGGGCAGCTGGGAAAAAAACAAGCAGCCTCTTACAATACAGGTCCACCATCTAAGCCTCGTGCCACCCCACACACCGAAAGGGGAAAAAAAGAAAAAAGAAAAGAAAGACAGGGAAAAGTATAGCAAGTCCAATTTATGTTGCCCATATATACACATTGGAGCATGGTCAAACTCCCAGAGTCTAGTCCCCTAAAGACAACTGAGTCCTTTCCCTTACATGTCCCCAGCCAAAAGTCATCAACTGTGAAAAGCTACACTTCAGTATCTCTATCATAGTTTTTTAAGTGCTCTCTTCATTGGCTTCTTGTGTAAACTGTTTCTTTTTCTTGGTAGGGAGAGTTGTCACAGAAGCCTTTAGTGTGTCTCATTCTCAACTGTGAGTCTTCAGTCATCAATACCACTGAAAAAGAAACTTCCTTGCACAAAACACTCAACCTAGATTCTGGACTTCCACTCTGGTAGCATCATGAAACACAGACATCAAAATGGCCGCTGGTGGCAGCACGGATCATGGGCGTAAACATGGTCTCATGAAGCAGCACTCACATGGTCCCTGGTCCAGTGGGCTCAGCAAGACCAGCAGGACTAACAGTCTAAGGCACTGCATTCAGGAAGCAGTCCCTGACAATCTCAAATTTGGGCTGGAGATCTATCTCAGCTGTTAAAGACTAGGCTCACAACTAAAACCGAAAACTATTTTTAAGTAAAAATTTTAATTATGTAGTAATTATGTAAAGCTTTTCATCAAGCATAATCTTTTCTAGGCTAATCTGCTTGCTGTCCTGTAAACTTCTTGTACATTTATAGGTATCTTCTTCTGTGAGTTAGGAGAATTTTCTCCTATGAGTTCATTGAAAACATCTGGCCTCTGAGCTGGAATTCTTCTCCTTGCTCTATTCCTCTTAGTCTTAGGTTTGGTTTTTTCACAGTGTTACACACTTACTGGATGTTTTCAGGGCAGACTCTCTCCCTCTCCCTTCCTCTCCTCCTGCCCCTGTTCCTTCTTCTCCAGACCCAATCCCACAATCTTGTCCCTAGTACTGCAACAAAACACCGGCTTCCAGCTTTCCTTACCCCTGTCCACATCTCCTGTGGATTGCACACATCATCCCCTTCTAACCTCCCTCCCCACTGCATGTTGGTCTGCCCTGAAAACATTTTAAAGCAAATATTTTCTTGTATTGTTGCCCTGCATAGAAAAATTTTATAAATTTACTAATAAAGTTGTATAGTTAACCAGAAATAAATAGATGTTTTCAATCTTTACTATTAGCTAACATATAATTGGTACATAATTATGTGGTTTGGTATTGTAATTTGATATATGCATTAACTTGATAATCTAATCAGAGTTACCAGTTTCCCTCTAGTTACATATTTTTATTTCTATGTGTTATGAACCCACAAATTCTGCTTACCTAGTTATCCTGAAATGTAGCATTGCTTGTTACAGACACTAACTGCCCAACTGTGACACACAACTCAAGAATTAACTTCCCCACTGTGTTTCTGTACCCATTATCCACCTGTTACTTTTCTCTTCCTCCCTCTCATTCTTATCTCCCAATGGCCTCTAAAGAATAAACATTCTCTACCTTTAATTCTAAGTTATCGCCATACACCCTCATTTTCCTCCTCTAATCCAAGATCCTTTGCTCTTGCTATCTTTATAGTGATCTATCTTCAGGTCAGAGTAATAGCATCAGAAGCTTCTTTGTTGTACTTCACGAACAATATTTTAAAATGTTTTAAGGAGTACCTGCCATTCCATATGCCAGGTTTGGTACCCAATCAGGTAAGGTTAAGGTATAGACCTTGTAGTGTCAAGCTATGGTCACGGCACCATGGAGATTAAAATTTCAGCACTAACAAATAAAAGATGTCTTTTTCTTGACAAGGGGTCCAAAGAAGAGACATAATATTGAAGGGTAAGATTTGGAGACAAATCAGGGAATAAACATTTGGGATGCTGTGTCCAGGTTGAAAGTTTTGTCCTTACTCAAAGAACAAAGGAAACACACTATCAAGTTCCCAACAACTGAGCAGCAGTGTGATCAGATTTATGTTTTAATAACAAAATAAAACAAACCTCTGGAGCAAATGGATTCAAACATAGCAATCCAGACCAATCACATATAGTTTCCAACATTCATAAGATTAAAAAGTAATAAAACACAATCAACACCAATACTCAACTGGAAATGAGGTAAACCTTGATAATTCAGAAATGATGAGCAGGGAAGAGTTCCTGTCCTTAGAGAGAGCCTGCTCTCAGAGCCTCTCCAGGAAGTTTAACATGGAATCCAAGCAGCTTACAGCACCCCGAGTTTCCCTTTCTATCCAAAAGAACCTTCAGATGGGAGCATGGATTCCATTTTAGCTTTACTTTATCATTCTTAGGGACGTGGCTAATTGATGACCTGTGACGCAAGTCTTTCAAACTAGCACACTCTGACCTCCACCTTTTCCTTCTCCTAGGACAGATCAATACCTGCTCTTCACATTCAGAGAAACACTAAGCAATGGGGGTTTGATATTCAATTAAATGACCGGGGACCTTATTAGCAGATGTACACTGACCATGTTTTTCTAAGATAATTATTATTTTCAAAATTATGTAAATGTGGGGGTATGCAGAAGTATAGGTCAGAGGACAGAGATTTAGGATTCCCCTGGAGGTTTAGTTACATACAGTCATGAGCCTCCTGGTGTGATGTTGGGAACTGAAGTAAGGTCCTTTGCAAGAGCCTTAAACACTGTTGACCGCAGAGTTAAGTCTTCAGATCCTAACGAATATTTTGGTTGTGTGGGTTTTAACATTAGCTCTCTTGCGGCTGGAGATGGAGCCCAGGTTTTAGAATGCTTGTCAACAATGCAGGAACTCCTGTGTTTGATTCTCATCATCACATAAAACTTGCTGTTATACTCCTGAAACCCCTGCATAAAAAAGATAGAGGCAGGGGGATCAGGAACTGAAGGTAATAATCCATTACCACCAGAGAACCCTGTATCAAAAAAAAAAATGAAAATGTTAACTCTTTCATTTCCATTCAGAAACTCAGGCAGTTACAATATTTCCCTTTTTATATTTAGGATAATATGATGAATATTTTAGAAGACAAAATGTGGAGTAGCTAAATTATTATGCATCAAGCTTCTGATAAGAAAGGGTTAACCTGGTAAGAAAAACATAAAATATAATTATTATGGATCTAGAAGATAAAATATTAAGCTTTTCTCAAAATAAACATTATACTTAAACAAGAGTCAATTTCAGCACTGAGGGGCAATAAGTTCTAGTTATTTATCTAAATACAAATGCTCAGCTTACATGCTCTTTTAGGATAAAATGTCAATCAAAAGCCATAGACTTATTTATCAGCTACAATGCAAATCTATAGGAAAATTGTATTTGTTCATTTTAATATGTATTTCCATTTTCAAGTTACAATTCAAGGCTAGAAAAGTGTTGAAAATGGCTTAACTATGAAAGGTGTTGAATAACCTCTCAGGACACACTTATCTCAGACTTATCCTAGCATATTCTTGATGGGTTGCACAGCATTGTGGCTACAGAGGTACTGGATGGTGTTCATTCTGGAGAGAGGTGATCAGTAGGTACCCAAAGGTGGTAGCCAAGAACAAAGAAGAGAACTACAGAAGCACAGTTGATGCTATATTCTCAGTCCCAGTGTTAAGTTAGTATACAGAGGCTCTTGGTTAAAACCCTAAAGAGAGAAACAATAGGACTCAAGTCAAGCGTGAGATCCTAAATACGGGATTTTGCGGGACAATCATTCGAGCCCTGTTTGAAAGTATGGGTTCTAACAAGAAGCGCCATGGTCCTGTTAAGCTCTCCATATGGCTATATGAGGTGGCTAACACTGGTCCAATGGAAGATAATGTTTACACTGGGCTGTGTTAACCACAAAGTCTTTATTTTTCTTTGTATTTCTCTGTAAGGACAGGAGAGGTAGGAAGTAGGGATATATTCAAATTGAAACATACTTATTTTTGGAAGGCATTTATTTCTTATAAAAATCAGGGAAAATCTGCCAAATAGCTAACACAAATCCATCTGGGGGTAAGGGAGTGGGAAGAGATTGTAAACTATAGGTTTTCTATTGAGATACTAGAACCAGCTGGTTGCCATGGTGAAATGGTAAAGAGATTTTCTTCAGTGTTCTCCTATGATTTAGAAAAGCAAAACTGAGACTGAACCCAAAGTTTGTGTTTCAGGTGAAATGGCTGAGCCAGGACCTCATAGGAAACACCAAGAAATACACTGAAGAATGCAGATCTGAGATGTTAGGGCTTGTACAGGGAACAGGAAGAATGAGAATTTCTGAGCAGCTTCCAATACAAAATTGTATTGGAACCTGGGATCTATGCTTATTGAACCTGGGACCTATGCCCTGAGTTGTGACAGTCACTTTCTAAATAAGTAATCATTTAATGTGTGCATATTCACAACTAAATAACATAACAGCAATGATTACCCTTATTCTGCACAGAAAGAAACTGAGTTCAGACAGGTCACAGAATTTGGGCAATTTTTAGAGCTCTAAGAGAATGGACTGCAGCCACCACTCCAACAGGATACAGCTTCCTAAAAACTGAGCAATCAAAACATAAAAAGGGAATGTATTGTGGACATTTTAGGCTTTGAACCAGTAATAAAAGAATGCAATAAACTAGGAACGGATTCAAATTCTAATTAGAGATAATGGCAGGACATTACCTCTTAAGACTTAAATATTTTTAGATAGGTATTTATGTTTTCTTTTGTCTATTAGAAATGAGTTTCATTAGGTCTTTACTAAAGGCTCAGACATTAGTTTTTCAGCAGGAAGAAGCCATCTAGGTTTTTAAAAATTGTATACTACTTCTCTGCGAATTTCATACAATGTGCTTTGATCACAATCAGTTCTTCTCTTAACTCCTTCTAGATCAATCCCCCCTTCAGTATCACTCAACGTTCTTTATTTTTGACCCATCAGTTCCAATTGTGCTACTCCTGTGTCCTTGAATGTGTAGCCTCCACTGTGAAGGAAAACTGACTATCCCTCGTCCAGCAGCTATCAGTTATCAATAGCTTGTTGGCTGGAATTGGTCAAGCTTGACCTTGCATAGATCTTGTGTATGAGGCTATGAGTATAACATTAAGCCATGATAAGTTGGTTTCATATTATTTAGCATAATAATAGTAGAAGGCTCTATCCTAAGGCCTATGATCTATCTGGCCACAGGTTCTTTGCTCAATTGTACTAGATCAGGACACAAATCCAGTCCGAACCTAGGTAGTTATTTCCATGATATTCTTTCTACAATTATACCAGTGGTCATATCTTGTCCTTGGTGTTCTATCTTGAAGGATTGACAGTTGGATAAGATTGATGATTACTTTTCTTCTCTAATAGTTGGAATAGCCCTTTCTAACACTCTAAAAGCTAGCTAGTGGACATGAAGCTTCCAAGTCAGAACCAGCCTGATGTCTCTGTGTTCCATGACTCAAGAACATGGTGACTACAGCAATCGGACCTTACTATCAAGTTCTGGAGAGTAACAAAGAGCATTGGAAATGGCATGTACTGTTTGGAGGCATATGGGAACTCATTTTTCAGAAATTGCAAGGAGACAACCCCCAAAAGGATTGGGTTTTTTATTTGTTAGCCTGTGGTATCTTATAGGGACACTGGCATCCTGCTATAGAATAGCACCACTTTAAGTGACAGGGTATATGCACAGTCACGCATTGGAGAACTTCTAATGTAATAGGTTTTCATATAATATTTCCAAAGGTTTCTAGAGTTTGTATGTCCCTCTTTTCTTCCCTTCTCGGCCCTGCTTTCCCATCCTCCACTCTAGTTTAATTCTTCCCATTCCATTAATCTGATTTAGACCTCTCTACCACTTCTTTCTATATCCCTTTTCTTGAACATCCCTCCCCATGCATTATTTGGTTTTGTTCTAGGTCCCTAATATTGGTTTAAAAAAGAAAAAAAAACTGTAGTGATAAAATGACTCCTAATGGTACTCTGTATACTCATAGATGAGTGCCTCATTCAGCTATCATATAAGAAGCTTCCACCTGCAGCAGATGGAAACAAATATAAAGACTCACAGTCACACATTTAACAAAGAGTGAGAGACCTTGGAACACTATGCCCTAAATGGGATTTCTCCATCACATGTCTCCCCTCAGAGCTCAGTGAACCCTGCAAAAGAGGAGGTGAAAAGAGTGTAAGAGCCAGAGGAAATGGACACCAAGAAAACAAGTTCCTCTAAATCAAGATGAGCAAAACCCATGTACACTCACAGAGGTTGAAGCTGCATGCACAGGGCCTGTATGGGTCTATAGCCAGTTTTTTGCGTTTTCATCATGACTTCCAGTTTAGTATTTTCATGGGATTTCTGAATGTGCAAGCAAGTGAATTTCTACTTCTTATAATTTTTTGTGGACTCTTTTCTGTCTGTTGGTTTGCCTTTTATGACTTTGATGTGTTAGTTTTTGTTTTGTTTTGTCTTATTATATTTTATTTTGTATTTTTTTAAAAAATGAATGAATGAATACCCAGCCACAGGGTAAAGGTTATATATTTATATTTATATATATATATATATATATATATATATATATATATATATATGCGTATGTGTGTATCATATAAATATATCATATCATATATATATATATATACACATATAGTAAGTACTGATTTCTAAACTTTAGCAATCCCTACACTCAACAGAAAGTCTTAACATTCTATTTAACAATAAAGCAAACATACAAATAGCTGCTTTTCCAAAGAAGGCATACAGATGAAACGAGCTTGGCATCACTAATTGACAAGAAACTTAAAAATCATAAGGAAATAAAATCCTACACTTTCTGGGGTAGCTGTTAGGAGAAAGCAAAGAGAAAGTAACTGTGTTGAGGGTATGGAGATACAGCATCGCAGTAGAAAGAGATACAACCATTATACAAAATACTATGGAAGTTCCTCAAAGAGAATTTAAGTAAAATTAGAATATGACCTAACAGTCTTGCTTCTGGGTATATTCAATGGAAATAAAATCAGAACCTCAAATTTATATTTACCTTCCATGTTCCTTGCAGAATTACTCACAAAAGCAAATATATAGACACAACCTATGTGTTCACTAATAGGTGACTTTATATAAAATTATGATATAACTCTGCATAAGAAAAAAGAAGCCACTCATACTACTAGCTTAGTCATAAGTACTTGTGCTGAAACCTTGCTGGTAGGCCTCAAGCCTTGTGGTAAAATATAAAATAATGAAGATGGGTTCATTCTAGATATAAGAGCTAGCTAGTAATACACTTAAGTAATTGGTCAAGCAGTGATTTAATTAATACAGTTTCTATGTGGTTATTTTGGAGGTCTGAGCAGTGAGGAAATGAACAGTCTCCCTACTACATACTTGAAGTGTATAAGGACGTAGGTCATTCTCTAGCATATGAAAAAATACAGAAACATGTCATTATGTCAAGTGGAATAACTTAGAATGACAGAGAGAAATCTTGCATGTCCATAATACTCACAAGTATGAGGATTTTCAAAACCATAAAATCTTAGAAATAGATTAGAGGTTAAAGGGAATGGGAAAATGTGGAACATATTATGTAAATATGCAACCACATTATTTTCTTGAAGTTTTCCAAAAGGTTGGCTATTAAGTGTTCTCATCTATAAATGCACACAGAGAGACACTCAGACATACATACACTTAAAAATAAACACACACACACACAAATATATGCTTTGGAATAATCCTTTTGTACACTGTGAAGATGTGCTGCTCTCATTGGTTTAATAAGGAGCCAACTGGCCAATAGTGAGGCAGGAAGAAGTTAGGCGAGAGACCTAGAATGAGAGAATGCTGGGAAGAAGGTGAGCAGAGTAACCAGCCAGATGCAGAGAAATCAGGACATACAAAAAACGAGGTAACAAGCCATAAACCACATGGTAGTATGTAAATTAATAGTAATAGGTTAATTTAAGGTGTGAAAGCTAGTTAGTAACAAATCTAAGCTATCCACTGAACATTTGTAATTAATAAAAAGTCTCAGGTTATTTATTGGAAAGCCAGCAATCCCAATAAAAATCTCCACCTACACACACACACACATACATACACACATACACACACACACACACACACACACACACACATAATACAGACAGAGAGAGAGAGAGAGAGAGAGAGAGAGAGAGAGAATGACACAGACACTTAAAAACTCATTAGAGAGAAACAGACTGACAGACACAAGCATGCACACACACACGCATGATGATAACTGATGTGGGAGTGTCATATATCAATCTGTTGATTTCATTGGTTAAGCAATAAAGAAACTGCTTGGCCCTGTGGGTGGAGTAAACAGAACAAAATGCTGGGAGGAAGAGGAAGTGAGGTCAGACTCCACAGCTCTCCTCTCAGGAGCAGACGCCTGAGAGATACACCATGCCCCACTCCCGGGCAGACACATGCCATGAAGCTCAGACCCAGGATGGACTAGTCTAGAATTTTCCCGGTAAGACCGGTTCTCACAGATTATTAGAGATGGGTTGATCGGGATATCAGAATTAGCCAGTAAGGGCTAGAGCTAAAGGGCCAAGCAGTGTTTAAATGAATACAGTTTGTGTGTTGTTATTTCGGGTAAAGCTAGCCGTGCGGGCAGCTGGGGTGCTGGGGACGCAGCCCCACCACCCTTATTACTACAGATAACTATGCTAGGCAATGAATGTGTTATTTAACTCCTTTGTAATATTTATCTCATGATATATGGCAAATTAATATTTATCAATAAAACTAAATAAAGCAAAACTTCTATGTTCTATGTCCAAATGGAATTCCATCAAAATTTAACCTTTTCTTCATAGCTCCATGGTGAATTTAAAAAGCTAGTGGCTTTCCTTCTCACAGAACTTTTTGTGTATCTTTATCTCTGAAAGGAGGAAGGGATTGACTTATTAACCAAGAGAAATATTTCCAAACAAATATCTTCCTTCAGAGTATATTGAGCAATGTAAACATATAAAGCTAATATTGGTTCAAAGTTAAACCACATATTTAATTGCTTATGCCTTTTTCACTAATTAGTTGGCAGCAATCATACACAAAAAGGGATTATAGTCTTCATTGCCAAATATATTTCAAGGACATTTCTGAGGGTGGGGCCTATAGCAGTATACTAGGTCTGAATTCAACTTTAGGAACTAAATGACAGAAAAGAAAATATGGACATATGCATCTCAGGATATTTTAATTTTGTTTTACTTAATGAGCTTTTAATTAAGTGAAGTATCACAAAAAAAAATCAAATAACACTTAGTTCCTAAGGGACTGATTTAATGTTTCAATTTATTGTAACTGTACGACCGTGGTTGGTGAAGTTAACATCACTGAACTCAGCTGCTTGTTGGCAATATAGGGCATTAAACCCTTTATCATAATCCAGCAGCTATGGACTGTGTACTGGTTGGACTGATATGCCAAAGTGAGTCTGCTAAATTTTCATGTACCTGCAATGAACAGCACCGTGATGAGACTTACTATGCAGATAAGGAAACCAAGGAGCAGAAGGGTTATGTAATATGCCCCAAATCAGATAGCTGATAGGTAAATGTCTCAAACTTAGAAAATCAGCTTCTAGAATCTGAAGTCTTAGCCATTGCACACTTGATCTCCTCTTGCAAGCTAAAATCTTGGATAGTAGAAATAGGAAGCTGTAGAGCTCTCCAACAAATGCTTACCTTGCAAAGGAAAGTGAATAGCCTAGCTAGTGGTGGTCCTGCACACTGCGGTGAGGATGTGGAGGGGCTTTGCTACATGCTTATGAGCACCTGCAATCTTTCAAAAACAATAAATGAGATAAAATATGATTTATTTAAGAGGTGATTAAATAAAACTCCAGGAAAGTGGAGGAACATGAAAATGAGATGGGAAAGCAATGAAATTAAATCAGGTTACATTAATGAAAAAGTTACGCCTCCTAACCAAAGCTAGATCACACTTCTGGCCTTTGGAAATTGGGTAAGACTAGTCTCATTCAAGGGGCGGGAAATCTGGGATGTTCCACAGCAGCTGCCATCCTTCAACCTATGGAGATGCTCCTAGGTTCTTTTAAGGGCACTAACTGCCTGGCATTTTCAGTTGTGGCTATACACTAGCCCCACAACTGCTTCTGTGAGCAGACACAGCTTTTAGAACAGTGTTTCTCAACCTTCCTAATTCTGCGACCCCATAACACAGTCTTCATGCTGTGGTGACCTGCAACCATAAAATTATCTTTGCTGCTACTTCATAACTGTAATTTTGCTGCTGTAATGAATCATAATATAAACATCTGTGTTTTCCAATTGTCTTAGATGACCCTTGTAAAAGGACTGTTTAACACCCAAAGGGTCATGAGTCACAGGTTGGGAACCACTGCTTAGAAATAAGCCATAAGTCATAAGGAGGGATGAAAAATAAGCGTGTAGGAGAAGGATTTTTGACGGCATGCGTGAAAAAGTACAAGCTGCAAGTACCAAATTATTTATACTCCACACTCTTAGAAATATTTCCATAGTTTTTCAAGTGGAGAAATGTAAAGTCATTTCTGAGTTGAGGCATGCTCTCTTCCTGGACTTTCGATTTTGAGGGTTACTAGGTTTTTAGCATCACTCACAAGTATGCACATGAAAAGTAATGAAGAGTTTCAAGTGAGCATTAATTCCCTCAACAAGTTCATATGGCTATGCCTATGTAATTAAGAAATTACCTAAATACTGGGGACGAGAGTGAAAAATAAAACAAATAGTCAAAGAATTTTATCTACATGAAGCCTATATTCTGATAGGAGGTTAAAAAATTAAGTAAAGTTAATATGTGTATTATACTATATGCTAGAAAGCCACTACTGTTTAAAACAGGAGCAGAATAAATGTTGGAAAAGTGGCATGGGTCAATTCTATTTTAAATATGACTACCAAGGAGGGCTTCATGAAGAGGTGACATTGAATACAGACTTGAGAAGGTGAGGAAGACAGCTATGCAGTTATTGGAGAGGAAGGGCCTGAAAATGGGTTCGGGAAGAGCATTCCACCAAGGAAATGGAGCGTAGAGTAGAGGGGCAGTGATGGTGGTTATGAGGCTTCATGGAGATGATCCTATATTAGAGGAAACAAAATGAGATCTGAGATACCTCACGTCAGATGCCCAGGCTCTGAAAGACATTGCATGTGCAGAGAAGCAGTAGCAGTTCAGAATGATGATATTAAGGCGATATTTCATTCTGCTGTGTTGAGGTCAAATTGTGCACGGGGAGAGGAGGAGAAAAGAAGTGACACACTAAATTCAGAGACTGCTGTTGTAACACCAGTGAGGGGTTAGGAAGAGACACAATGAGAGCTGGAAGATGGTAAATAGAACTTCTAGTTTGATTATACAAAGGATTTCCAAATTCCTAGACAAGGAATTTAGAGTGTTATAGGACACAAAGCTTTAGCTATGTTACTCTAGTCCCAAAATCTTATGACACAATCAGAGAACCTGAGCCCTTAATTTCAGAGTTAGAATACATTTCCCAAGCATACACACTTAAGGTACAGTAGATGCCAAGACCCGTAGATTCAGTAAACGCTGACACAAATGATGTAGCTGTGGAGGCCAGGATATCAGGCCAGCTGGTCTCTGTGGAACTTGGTAAAGACCTGACAAAGTGAGGGCACAGATGTAAGAAAGATAGAGCAGATATACAGGCCTCTGATGTCCCTCCTGCTACAGTGATTTTTTTTCTTACTTACTAGCCATGTTTATATAGAAGGTAAGTTACTTTTTAAAAACCACTAAGAGAGACATACAAAGATCTAATCTACATGGGAAGTAGAAAAAGACAAGATCTCCTGAGTAAATTGGAAGCATGGGGACCTTTGGGAAGGGTTGAAGGGGAGGGGAGAGGAAGGGAGGGGAGCAGAGAAAAATGTAGAGCTCAATAAAAATCAATTTAAAAAAATTTTAAAAATCACTGATAAATAGTAAACCTTCAGGAAAATTTTTTCAGGACAGGAATGGCGTAAGTACTGATGGGGACAATTCTGCCGCAATGAGGAACATCCTGGCCACCCTCTGCAGTCATTACTTGCACATTCCGCACAAATGTGCCCTTCACTGCTCTGATCGTGCCTATAGAGTCATTGAGCTGCCAGCAGCACATCCCCCTTGGGTAATCTCAAAACTATGAAGGAAAAATGCTCTTATTTCCCAGGAAATACTGTCTTTTCACGATCTATTAATCCTAGCTTATCCTCTTTGTCTACAAAGTCTTTACGTATAGATTATAAAGGGGAGTCCTTACTAAACGTTGAAAGACTGAGAAGGTGATTTCCCCCTCATCTAGGAAAAAACCAAAGGTCCTGTGTCTGGAAAGAAGCCAAAATAATTTTGAGAAAAGTTCATTTTTCTCTCACTTTGTGGCATAGCTAGGGCTCCATTCTCCCTTCTTATATATCTCCTTGACAAGAGAGCCAATAAATCAAGTTTAACGTATTTTTGTCGAAGAAGCAATGTAAACAGTGCTCTTATAAAATATTTGAGTTACTGGTTGGGATTTTCTTAATTTAGCTAAATATTGTGTACATTTCCTGAGCACACATACACACATCAGCGAGAAGCTTCCAGAAGCCTGCTGAGACACAAGAACAAGCCTGTATTGACTCAATGCCATCTTTGTTCCTTCTACAAGGCTGCTAATTCAGCTTTCACAGTGGCTTTAAAAATAGGACTCCATTATGGCAAGTATTATTGTGAATGTCATTTTTTTATTCCAAAGACAAAGTTCAAGCCCTCACTCCTTTCCAATACTGAAAAAAAAAAAAACATAATACCATTAAGGGTCTAGCTAATTTTCTAGAAATTTGCTTATTTTATTCTTATTTATAATTTCCAGTTATTGTCTTTATCTCTGCTAACCTTCTTATCATCATGTAATTATCCTCAGACTATGAAGTAGTAGCAATAGTATCTTTCTAATGAAGTCACATTTGCTTATTAAAATAGAGTTAAAAAACTCCCTTCATCATCTTCAAGACCGTAAAGCAGTGGTACTCAGCCTTCCTAATGCTGTGATAGAACTTTATTAAAGTTCATGAGTTCCTCATGTTGTGATGACCCCCAACCACAAAATTATTTTATTGCTACTACACAACTGTAATTTTCCTACTTCTATGAGTCTCAATGTAAATAACCGATATGCAGGATATCTGATAGGCAACCCCAAAGCATAGCAACCACAGGTTGAGAACCAGCACTGTGGAGAAAAACTAGGTCAGATGCTCCACATTAACACTGCTGAGGGAAGACACTCCTGAAATCAAACAATGCCACCCTATTTGACTAACTCTTTTTTTTTAATTTTTTTTTCTTTTTCTTTTCTTTTTTTATTGAGAAAAGGAGAAAAAAAAAAGTTTCCACCTCCTCCCAGCCTCCCATTTCCCTCCCCCTCCTCCCACCCTTCTCCCCCTCCTCCCACCCTTCTCCCCCTCCCCCCACTCCTTTCCCCCTCCCTCTCCAGTCCAAAGAGCAGTCAGGGTTTTCTGCCCTGTGGTAAGACCTAGGACCTCCCACCTCCGTCCATATCTAGGAAGGTGAACATCCAAACTGGCAGGGCTCCCACAAAGCCATCACATTACGTAGGATCAAACCCCCGTGCCATTGTCCTTTGCGTCTCATCAGCCCTCATTGTTCGCCATGTTCAGAGAGTCCAGTTTTATCCCATGCTTTTTCAGTCACAGTCCAGCTGGTCTTGGTGAGCTCTCAATAGATCAGCTCCACTGTCTCAGTGGGTGGGTGCATCCCTCGTGGTCCCGACTTCTTTGCTCATGTTCTCCCTCCTTCTGCTCCTCATTGGGACTTTGGGAGCTCAGTCCAGTGCTCCAGTGTGGGTCTCTGTCTCTATCTCCATCCATCACCTTGAACGAGGCAAAAAAAAAAAAATGCCAACCTCAAAGACAATGTGCATGAACATTAGAGGCATGCTCAGTTTCCGTATAAAAAGTGATTTTGACAAGGGGAGTTGCTGAATACGTTAGGGCAGAATCTGGATTTGAAAGAGATGCATTTACAGAGAGTAGAGATGCTCATTCCTGCTTCAATAATTCTATGTGGCTATTAATAATCCCCTAGCACAGTGTGCACGGGGCATATGTTTCTGTTACAGAGAAACCAACTCACTGAGTCACTAGGCAGGGGAGCAGGCGAAACTCATCCGGAACCACACAGTGCTTTGTGCATGCAGCCAGCTTTGGATGCGGCAAAGCAATGGTGCTGCTTCTGTCCCTGGCACCAGCTTCCAGGAACCTGGCACTGAGGAAAGAAAATAAATGAGATCACAGCCCAGGTGGAACAGTCATTCTGTTGGGCAGCAGGATGGGCCCTGAAGGAAGCATGGGCAGTAATCCTCCAAGGTCCCAGAGACAGGCTATGGTGTACTAAATGTGTCCAATAAGACAAATCTCTGCTTCAAGAGTGGGGGAAGGGGGAGATGAGCCTTCTGGAGCCGAAGATTCCTACTGAGTCATTCCATTGACTGTCAATCTGGCTTTCGCACGCTCATCATTTGTTCCTTCTTCGTGCCCCTTTTGAGAAAAACCTGCTCCAAAGTACAGAGGGTGAAGGTGGAGAAATAGCTCAGTGAATGAGTGCTTTCTGTATAAGCATGAGGGACTGAGTTCATATCTCCAGAGATCTTATCTCAGGAGATTTAAGCAGAGAGTGTTAGAAGTGGATGCCCAGCAGTGAGCTCCGAACTTCACATGTGCACACAACGCAGGTACCCACAACCATGTCAACATATAACACAAGGATGTTGCTGACAAAAGAGTAGCATCTGTAACTGCTATCACTTCAAGCAAGCAATGACATGCTCAAAAATAATTTCCATTGAGCAGAAGGGTATAGACACTATGTAAGGATGCTCAGTGACAGTGAAGGACCCTGGTACATAAAATAGCAGTATCCCGTAAGCTTTATTCCGTTCCCTGATAACGAATTTAAAATAAAGTTTCAAGATCCACGCTCAATGTACTCAGTCAATAATAAACAATGCCACAAGATCCCCAGGAATTATATATGGATATTGAAGTTGAACTGAAAAATAAAATGGTTCCAAAAAAAAAAAACAAGAATCCATTGGGTCATACATGATGAAAGGTACATAGGTTTCTAGCTCAAACATGTCATTTAGAATCTGGCTCACCTTTTCTGTTGGTTCTTTCCTCTGCATAAGCATCATTGGAGAACAAACCTCCTGAGTAGGAGGCTGTGACGGTGTCCGGCAGCAGGCCCAGACTTTAGCCCTAATTCTTTCCTCACCTTACTAAAGAAACAAACTGAAGTTAAGCAAAATTTTCTGTGATTATCTCTAGTAAACTCAGTTAGACCACATATCTAGTTCTAGAGAGACTATCAATCTGATTGACTAGGTCAGATCACACGTTATTTGAATCACAAAAATGTGAACCCCTCCCCCTCAAAAAACACAACCCTATGTTATTAATTAAACAAGAAATAGGTGAAAAGCAGGCAAAAGCAACAAAGGGCCAGCACTTTGCTGTATTTACGGCATTATTCTTTGTGTGTGTGTTTAAATTTATGTATTTATTTAAATATATCTTTTCTCATTTTACGTGCCAATCCCAGTTTCCACTTCCTCCCCTCCTCCTGTTCCCTCCACCATCTCCTGCTACCTCACCCCATCCACTCCTCAGAGAGGATACGTCTTCCCATGAGAAATCAACAAAGTCTAGCACATTGCTTTGAAGCAAGACCAAGGCCCTCCCCACTGTATCTAGACTGAGGAAGGTATCCAAAAAAATTTATGTTCCAAAAAGCCAGTACACACAGTAGGGACAAATGCTAGTCTCACTGCCAGTGGCCCCACAGTCTATTTCTTGAGATCTGCCTTCCTGGCAGAACAAGGAATGAGGCCTTACCCCATGATGGAGAGTGCCACGCCTCCCTGTGGCTGCTAAAATAAACAACAGCAAATCATGTGCTATGGATTCCATTGTGAGGTGCCATAAGTTGCTCTAAACACCTAGAATTGTATTATGGACTTCAAGAATAGCTAGGATTCCCAGATGGGGACACCCAAGGGAAAATAAAACCTATGATTTAGATATATATCACCCAATTTGAGGGTTTAGAAAGTGAAATACTAGGGAATTAGAACCAGATTACAAAGGGTACCTGTAAATGTAAACTTACTTAAGTGAGGTTGAAGGACACAAATTTTGCTCCTTCAAATAGGAAAGCATTACAATAGTGCACAGGAGATACGCTTCATGTTTTTAATCACAATTTAGGTAAAACATTACAACCTAGTGTTTGTATCTAAACTGTCATCAGCCAGTCTTCAGAGAACTTCTCAAATAAGAATCTCCTTATCAGATAAAATAGGGAAAAAAACAGAAGACCTGGATAAAAGTCTATCTGTGATGCCTCTTAGTTCCTTAGACATCTACCAGCTCTGAAACACAATTTTGCATTAAACTAAACATTAAACATTTTGTTGTTGTTGTTGTTGTTGTTATTTAAAAAGCAAAAAGGAGACGGGGTCTGCTGAGTGGGTAAAAGTTATGAAGTAAAAGCCTACCCAACTGAGTTTAATTCTCATAACCCACATAAAAAGATGAATACAGGGTTGCAGCTTTAACCCCAAGACTCACACACTGAGAAGTGAAATGGGCATGAGAGAATCACCCAAAAGCAATTGGGTCAGCCATTCTCGTATACAGACCATCAGTAACAAGAGAGACTGCTCCTCACTGAACGGAAGGCTGAGAACCAACTACCAAAATAATTATGCCCTCTGACCTACACACACACACACACACACACACACACACACACAAATAATAATAATAATAATAATAATAATAATAAAAATTAAAAACACTAGAAAATTAAAAGATAAAAAATTACTAAGCACATCACAGGGAGAAAAAAAAGACTTGGGGAAAGAAGAATTGCGAGGGAAGGATGGGAGAAAAAAACCCAAGCAAATTAGAAGGATGAGAAAACCAGGAGGGGTCAGGGACAAAGGTGAGAGGAAATATTACTTTAAAAGTTAAATGGGTTTCAAAGCATTTTCTGTGAATCGATTTCCAGTCAAGGCCACCTTCAGACAGCCCTTGGACTTGTGAAGTCAGATGTCACTCTAGGTTTAAGCTTCACGCGCACACTCCTGACAGCTGTCTACAATGTATTTAGAACCATTTGTAAAGGCGACGGTGAGAAAAATACATTTTCAAAACATAACCTGAGCGTGTGTGCTGCGTGCTCTGGGGTTGCCTGACCTGCTGTGAAGGGCTGTTCTCACCATGTTGACACTGCTTTAGTCTTTCATAGGTACCACGCAGGCCACTGGCCTCCAAAAGAAACTGTACACCTGGCTCAGGATGTGAACCCCACTGCTCTAGAAGGCGTGTGACAGCAGCCTGCTTCAGCCTTACCAATGAAGGAAAACCAAAGAGGTCTCTTCCTTTCAAAATAGTATACTACAAGCATATTTCATAATGAATGCTGCCTTCCTCCATATCTGCGTGTGTCTCTGTGTGTTTGTGGGTAGGTTAAATACACTGGCTTCATTTTGAGCCTCTGATCCTGGCCTTTCATGTCATCTGAGGAAAAGTAGGACTATGTGTTTATAGATAGAACATGACAACAAAGGAAAGTTACTACATTAAAAAAATACTTCTTAAAGATTGTTGAAATTTCTCCAGTTGTCTTAGTAATCTTTGTTAAACATCGTTGTCTAGAGGAACAGAGTAGAAGGTTAGCTTTTCTTATTGGCAAAATCTGGCCTTTGGGCAAAGAAATCCCCATGCCTCATTCACTGACAAAATATATAGTATCCGAAAATGGATAAATAGGACTGTCAAATCTTGGCAAGACAGGGTAAAACAGTTTTGAAAGAATTTTTGCCTTTGAAAATAGTCTGTCATTTATTCTAGGCCTTAGCCAAAGTTGGTTGCTTCAATGTTGCAAAGGAGACTCTGTGTGATTGCCCAGTTAGCCAGTTGTCTCTGTCATTTGTTGTATGTTTTGGAAGTTTCTTAATTGCACTTCCTACTTACTTAAGTAATATTATTTTCCTTCTCCGATCTTCGATGGGGTTAAGGCTAGATAATTGTAGTTAATTTTCTCTCATGACTTGGCCAAGTTATTTATTATAAAAGACTTAAGCCTATTTGTTTTTATTGTTTATAATTTTGTATTAGGCTTAGAACTCTCTTATTAAAATAAAAGGGGGAGGTGCTTTAGGAAGACCTGCAGCTTTAGGCCCACCCGCCTACTGGGGCATGGCCTCATATACTATATACGGGGATGCAAAACCTGCATCTCTCCCTTTTTTCCTTCCTCTTTTTCACCTGCTGCTCATTTGGATTGTGGAATCAACCGGCCAAGCAGAGGATTCTGATTTGTGAGTTTACCCCTAAATAAATATCTATTTCTCTTTCTGAGCTAGTGTGGGCTTTCTTTCAAGCATCCGTTCATCACATGGTTCATTCTACAGTGTCAGTAGTGACAGGTGCATCCATTCAAATGTAGGGAATAGTAAGCTGCATCTTCTGCAGACCTCTTTTTAGCTGGGCTGTCCTTTGGATTCACTTTGAATTTTCCCTTCCCAGACAATCCTCTCTGGAAACATAAACACAGTCAGAGGTATGTCTCCTAGGTGATTCTACATCCAGGAAGCTGCTAACCAATACCAATGATCACAAAATCTGTTCCAAAATATGTTCCATTTATAGTTTCTTGAATATGTTTTTCCTTGGTTTTATTTACAGATGTTTGCCTCTAATATTCTTGGTGGGTTAATTTTTTCACTTATCCATAGGCTAGTGATGCGAGGAGGGGGAATTTCGGTATATGAATACTGTGTATGCATGTTCATTGTATAAATGTGTAATATATGAAAATATGTGCTACGTATATATGCATATGTGTGTATGTCTATCTGTGTGTGTGTGTGTGTGTGTGTGTGTGTGTGTGTGTGTAGTGTTTAGGAGAGTAAGAACTGTGAGTACAGTGGATGATAGACGCAAGGTTGATATTGTGGTTATATAGTATGTACTTGCATCAATCAGTAAAGTACATTCACGTGATGATATATATGTATTTATGGACAAAGTGTATGTGTTTGTGTTTAGACTACTGGGATTTTTGCACTTATGGAATGTTGAGTGTATGTGAATGGTGTATGTTATATTTGGATCAGTGTGTGTATACTAGACTAAAAAGAGTATGGTTATCTGTGGACAATATGTGTATGTGCATTTGCAAGTGAATACACTGAATTTTTATCATGCTCTGATCTGATAAAAAGATGATTTAACAAAAAAGAACATTTCTACTCTTCATAAAAATTTCCTGTTTGAAATAAGCTTTGAATATTTGTTTTCATACACAAAGCAATAATTTATAATTTAGCCAAAGGCAGCCACCTTGGACTCTTGGAGAAAATATCCAAAATAATACTCCTTAAAAGCTGTTTAGCATTAGAATGGGCATTCCATTTTTAGGTATCCAAAAGGGATGACAGAAGATAGCTAATGGTACATTATTTTAGGGAGAGAAAAACTATGAAAATGTTTCTGACTGTAGCAACAATAAAATCCTAATGAAGCAGGGGAGCAGATGGAAATGGAAAAGCCTGTGCAATGTCAAAGCCCAAAACACAGTGATTTGTTAAATTACGGGGTTCTGTTCCCGAGAGAGGCACTGCAGTTTGCTGATAACTCAACAACTGGGATTATTACTGTAACACAGCAACGCCATTTTCTTCCAGAAACCTGCGTGAACTAATTAATTACACAGTTTTGGTTACTAGGTTAGAACCAAGTTTTGCTGTCCCATTTCCAATGACTGAACTTCATAAACTGTCAGAAGCACAGACTTTTCCTGCCTGCTGACTATTGTGAATAGTTACAAAGACTGCTATCATTGTCATAAGACAAATATCTTAAGAAAAACGCTGCTTGCTATATTGACTATTTGGAAGAACTCTCCTCTTTTCCAAGTTCCAAGTTCTTTTCCTTTTCCTTTTTAATTCTGGAGCTACTGACTTCTTTAGTGAATGACAATACATCACTGTGTGTGGCCTCTCTAAACATAATACAAGCATTAGGAGGCTGAGTGGCTCCTGAGAAAGATTTGATTCTGGTGCCAGCTGAGCATATCAGGCTAGATGAGTAAAATATAATTTCTTCCATCGCCCATATTGTCCTTTCTGCTCTAAACAAAAGTCCCCAGTCTACTTCTCAATAAAGAAATAAAATTTTAGAAGCCTCCTGAATGCAAGCAAATGGGAAACAGTGTCCATTTTAAAAGAAAAGAATTGTCTTTGTTTCGGTTTTCCCCATCGAAGCAGTTAGGAAACAGAAGCGAGACTGACCCCTGGAGGCCCAGTGAAAATTGGGAAGAAAACCTAGTCTCCTGCAGCTCCTGAGACCTTTCCTCTTTGACCACACCTTGCCATCTTCTCCCAAATTCTCCTGCTGCCACAGAAGCAAGCCAGTCTCTTTACCAATGGAAGAGTAAATTCCCAGCGCTCCATGAAGAGGAACCTGGTTTGAAACTATGCACATGCTGTGGATAACCAGGCAGACCAGAGGAATGCATAACCATGTGTTTGGGGGAGATCATACCAGGGTAACCAATACAACACTGTCAATAAATGAACTCGATCAGACCATCGCAGTCAACAGCAGTGGAGGACTGCAACATTTCCACATATATTTAGATTATTGAATCATTCATTAAATTCTGTGAAATCTCACGCCCACGGTTCTGTATCTGGAACATTCTCCAAGCATACTATCGTTTCCATTTACCCTTATCCAATTGTTAAATGTTACTACAAATTAAATTACTCCGTGAGTCTTTTTCCATTCTTATAACAACACCTGTTTGGCACAAACCTTGCCCTTCCATTGATCTGTACAGAGAATACCGTATTCTTCTCTAAGTTCTAGATGTTTATCCTCCGTTTTCCTAGTTATAGAACTGCTGCAGTCATTTTCTCCCAGAGAATGTCACAGACTTGTGGGCTCTCGTCTTGAACAGAAGTTGATTAATTCCAGAATCTTCTAATCTGTTCTATGATACACTACTGCCATCACACAATTAAGCTTTGAGATTGCCCGAGCACAGCATGGTTTTCTTTACTCCCTCGTCACGGAATGTGTCAGTTAATGTTCTGCTCCACGTGACTACTCAGAGACTCATGCTGGAAGACACTTCACCACAACCTTACATTTACAACTTCACCCTGAAAACTTGTAGGAGCAGGTAAGTGGCTCCTGGACCCACATTTTTAACCCTGTAAATTATATGAATCCTAATAAAACATTTAACAATCTAGATAAAAAATTATTATTCAGTAAATAGCAGGTGAATATTTTTCATTTATAATTCTTCAAGTGTTGATAGAAAAAAAAGTATTGCTATATATATTGAGCTAAGAGATTAAATTCCCTTGAGGTTGGGTAGTTTGCCAAGGATGGCATGCCTAAAAAAATATATACTAGGAATAAGATTTAAAACAAAAAATTCTTGACATATTCCAAAGCTTTTACTTAAAATATAGCACTTAAGGATTAGAACAAAAAGACATCTACCAATGATTTGTGAAGAAAAGAGGCTATAAATTTGAAAATGAGCAAGGAGAACTCTATGTGGTGGTTTGTGAGAAGGAAAGAATGGGATGACATGACTTCATTATAATCTCAAAAGATAAAATAAATACATATTTTATTTTTTTATTTTATTTTATATTCTTTTATTTTTTTTCTCCCAGCCTCCCATTTCCCTCCCCCTTCTCCCACCCTTCTCCCCCTCCTCCCACCCGTCTCCCCCTCCCCACACTCCTCTCCCCCTCCCTCTCTAGTCTAAAGAGCAGTCAGGGTTCCCTGCCCTGTGGTAAGTCCTAGGTCCTCCCCCCTCTGTCCATTTCTAGGAAGGTGAACATCCAAACTGGCTAGGCTCCCAGAAAGCCAGCACGTTACGTAGGTTCAAAACCCCGTGACATTGTCCTTGGCTTCTCATCATGAGTTATACCAACATAGAGCTAAGAGAAAAGGTATCTTCCAGTACCAATAAGCTTTCCAAAGAAGTTTCCCTGTGAGCACATGAGAACGCAAAACAAATTCTATTTGGATTACCCAAAACTGATATATTAAGAACCAAGTAAAGCAAACATACACTTGAGCCTCATTATTCATGGTTCCTGTATTCAAACGCTATCTACTCACTGAAACCAGTCAATAACCGCAAACTCGTGGAACTCTCACAGTCATTCACAGGGATATCGAAAGTAATGACATTCTGGAACTGTGTAAATTGAAGATTTCAAGCTGAAATGAAGCATGGCAGTACTTTGTCTTCTTGTTTCATGCGCCATGTAAGCAGCTGTTTTCCTGGAACTCTTTTTGGAGCCACATTTTTCTCATTATTATACTTTGCTGATTCTTTTGCTTTATGATGGCCTTCAGCATGGGGCCAAAGCACTGTTTAGTGTCTCCAAGTCCAGGAAGGCTAACTATGTCTTATGGTAAAAATGTGTGTGTTGGATGAGCGTTATTCAGTCACAGGTTATAATGCTGTAAATTTAATAATAACTCAACAGGATGGTACATTCAAAAGAAGATGGAGATTTCCACTTCCTATGTGAAACTGTTCCAGAAAGCACTGAAGGAATAAGCATAGCATGTGAAGAAACACGGAAAGATAGTGACAAATAGACATTTATATGTTTATAAGATAGCCACTAATTAGAAAACACATTGTAGAAAGCATTAGTCTAAAATTGAAAACAGAAAAAAATTTATTGTCCTATTTTCCAGAACCAGGAAAGATGTCAAATCCTTCCCACCTAGTGCTAGCTGATTTTCATATTTCAAAAGATGATAAAAAACATATTGGAGCTTCTGCAGGTTCAAGACATTGCACACAAAGGTTTTTAAAGAATTTGATAAATGCAATACAGTAGAGGTTTATATGAAATCAGGCATCATCTGTGACAGGACCAGCTTTTTCATAAGCATACTGCTAAATGAACCCAATTAACACAGACAGCACTCTGGTCAAAATGTTGCAGCAGTGCACACAGGAATCTCTCCCTCTCGTCCTCTAGGAGACATGGTTCAATATTTGCTAATTCTCGGGTAGTAGTGACTTTATAAAGCAAATAAAACTGCTTGAAATAATGAGAACTGTCTGGGTTTGAAATATAATGCCCCCCATAAGATCATGTATTGGAACTCTTAGTCTGCAGTTGGTGGCATGATTGGGAAAGATTTAGGGGGGTGTGGTCTTATTGAAGGAGGTATATTACTGGAGGAGGGCGTTGGGAGTTTAAAGACTCAGGCCATCCATTTCCAGATGCTTCCTATGCTCTGTGCTTGTAGTTTAAGATGAGAGCCCTCATCTTTCTTCTCCTGATACCATGGTACCTCTCTTAGAGTTTTTATTGTTGTGAAGAGACACATGACCATAGCAACTCTTATAAAGGAAAAAAATTGTGTGTGCTCACAAGTACGTGTATGTGTGCTTGAATGAGCTCATGTCTATGAATGTGTGTGTCCGTGTTATATGTGTGTATCTAATACTTTAAAAATTCTAAAATTTCTCCAGGTAGGAATCTGATACTTCCATGTCAAAATCTGCCATGGCACATGTTAACCATGTAGCATTTTAGTAAAATTTAATTTCCAGCTTTTACTAACTTTTCATTTCAAGTAACTGTCTAAAATTCTCTTCTTTCCTATTGTTCTCTTTGTTGTTTGATGGTTTGTGTGTTTGGTTTTACCATAGCTTGTTTAACAAAAAAGAAAAGTGATTTGACACTAATTGTACTCCTCAACTCTTAAAATTAAGGGAGAAATTCTTCAGTGTTCAGGAGTAGCTAAAAAAACTTTATTCTTTAAATAAGAAATTAGATTTTTTTATATTTTGCAATCAAGTTTCTTTTCATATCACATTTTAAGTGTGTTACCACTAAATATAATTAAGTAGGTCTCCTCTTATTCATATAGTTTTTATTCTCCTTTAAGAATGTAAGAATAGGGCCTGGGCAGATGTCTCGGTGGTTAAAAATGCTTTTTGTTCTTGGAGAATACCCTGATTTGATTTCCAGCACCCACATGTCTGCTTACAGTCACCCATAGCTTTATTTCCAGGTTATCCAACACCCTTACCTGACCTTCATGGGCACCAGGGACACACATAGTGTACAGACACACATGCGAGCAAAACATTCATACATATAAAATAATATAGAAACAAACAAAAAGCCTAAGAATTATTTTAATTGCATTGTAATATAAATTGAATACTGAAAAGCCATAAAGAGAAAAATAATTTCTCCTTCACCTACATACAGGCAATTGTTTCTGCAATTTAATTTTTCTACTTGATTGTAAATCATAGGGCATGCGGGAAGATTAATCTGTCATGGAGAATTACAATTAAAAATCTTCAAGTATGCTTTCACAAACAAGGCAGATATGTTATATTCTTTGATGAAAATGAAACTAGCAGAGAAGGCTGGGACTCTAGGTGAAGCAATCAGAGCGAGGCTGTTATAAATGTATAGTTACCTTGACATCTTTAGTAGTTGGAGAGTGTCAACATGCCTTCTGAAGTTAACGAAGGAATTTCAAGTACGTGCTTGACTAGCAATATGTGTCAGCTTTGTGCTGAAGCTGTAGGGAACAAGATTCACAGATGTAAGATTCTAGGTAACAGATACGAAACATGTCTAGGATAGTCACAAAAACACCGTTCATAATATCATCAAATGAGAAGGCTAGACGCTTATAACCAGAAAGATGAATCGATGGGTTGTCCAAGGAGGATGCATCATCACTAACTGCCACAATAGAAACCAATTATTTAAACATCACATTAAAGAAAAGAACACAGAGGCTGGTGAAATGGCTCAATGGTTAAGAACACTGACTGATCCTCCAGAGGACCCGGGTTCAATTCCCAGCACCCACATGGCAGCTAGCAGCTATCTGTTAACTCCAATTCCAGAGAATCTGACATCGTTATACCAATGCACATGAAATAAAGTTAAATAAGGTTTAAAAAAAAAGAAAAGAACACAGAACAAACTCTATTCCCTGTAGCATTCCATTCACAAAAACTATACAAGGAATAAAAACATACATTAATATATATCCGCTCTAAGTCAAGTAGTATTTATCCTAAGCCACCTCTTCTACTCACTGCACTGGCTACACTATTAGCATTCCCTGGGTACTGACACGTGCTGGGGATTGTATCATGTTAGCCTCTTTAAAGGTATGGTTTTTCTTCAGAAAGGTGGTAACATGAGTGTATAAGAAATTATTATGTTAGTATGAGCTGGATTCATAAAAGGGCCTGTAATGGAGGCCTTCCACTCTGTTAGGACCAGAAACATTGAAATGTGCACAGTGCACACATTAGTCTGGTCTGGTCTTTAGCACTCGGTACACCCTTTATGGTCTGAACCCAGCCCTTATAGAAGGCCTCTGTAAGTATTTCATCCTTCTGTTCACATATTTTTAGCTTTATTTTGAGATTATATTACAATTATGACAGCATATGTTTTTCCCTTTCTTCACTCCAAACCCTCCCATATACTCACTCCCTGTTATCTTTTACATCCGTGGACTTTTTCATGAATTGTTATTGCCTGCTTGTATGTGTTTTATAAACAACATAAAGCAGTAGAATCGGAGCTATTTCCACAGATGCTATTTGTTTTCATGGAAAGCCTGAAAGTTTAGCTAGACAGTAGACTGCTCAAAGCTGGGTTCTGCCTTAAATGACTAAGATTATATGTTAGGATGTGGAACTCTCCAAATCTAAGGTACCATGCATAAATGGGACCTGCCACCCGCCTCAGGCCTTGCTTGAGTGTTAAATGCCGATGCCTAGAGATGCATTGCTTTTACCTAAAGCATTTTTCTTGCCATAAAGCTAACTCTCCACACTCGTTCTAGCAGTGGTAAAATCATTTTGAGATGTATCTATCCTCTCCTCCCATTTCTTCTCAGCTCCTTTTTCCCTCCCCCGTCTCTCTTTCTAGTTTTCTTGCTCGGACTTTTAAAAAGAAGTGCATGAGACAGTTTTACAGAGTGCTAGCAGAGACAGCTATTGATAGCAATGTGTTTTACTAGAAACAGACAACTCCCCAGCTTCTCATCCTTGTCCGTTACATTGGTCTAAGCCATTGTTCACTTTAGTAGTGCATCAGTCCACTCACCACATGATAAGCTCCACTGCGTGATCTGCCTTCCTTGCCCGCCTAAAATAATTTTCACTTTCCTTACTCCCCCTATCAACTCACCTACTTATTTGTGTGTCAATAGAAAGCTTATCTTTCCCTCCTTTTCCCTTCCTGACTTATGTATCCCATTTAATCTCCTACTGCTATGATTCATTTTGACGTCTTGGTTGTTTAACCTACTGTGTCCCTTGGGGAGTGCAGATGTGCGGCAGGTGTTAGACTAAGTGGAAATAATTTGTAAATGATGAAAAATATTTTCATCATAACCTGTGTACGGTTGACTGTTATTTTCCTAAACATTTCTAGCCCTGGCACTTGACTGAAAGTTACAATTTGTTGAACGTATCTACAACTCTAAAATTACACAGGTCATAAACATATGATGTGACTATTTTTTACAAACTGAACTTAGTTACAGAGTCAATAAAAGATTGTGGAAGACAACCAGCCACTGTATCCTTGATTCTTCCTTCTCATCTCACCAAAAATAATAAGAAAGAAAGAAAGAAAGAAAGAAAGAAAACCTCTATTTTGACTTCTAACATAATAAATTCATTTTTAATTTTTGTTTGAATGAAATCATATGTAGTTTATTCCTTTGCCTGAATCCATTTATTGAATATAAGGTTTTGAGATGTATTTATACCTCTGCTTGTAGTACTAATTTGCGTTTACTCATTTCTAGATTTGTTCCATTGTATAAATATATTGCCATTCATTATCTTGGTTTTTGGTATTTAAGACAGAGTTTCACTGTATAACAGCGCTAGCTGTCCTAGAACTAGCTCTTGTAGATGAGGTTGGCCTCGAACTCACAGAGATCTGCCTGTCTCTGCCTCCTGTGTGCTGGGCTTAAAGGAGTATACCACCACAGTCCAACATTATCACTTTTTTGAATAAAGATGATTTAATATATCTCCAGAGGAAAGCTCTATGGAAATCATGATATAAATTTCTATAGATGTCTTTTTATGTGTATATATTTGACTGGAGATAGCTTAGGAGAGAATTTATTAGATCATAAAGTATTCACACCCTTAACTTTTGTAAACTACCAGTTTTCAAAGTGGCCAGACCATTTCACATCTCAGCATCACATTACAGAATTTCCCTTGTCCTACATCCTCAGCACTATTATCCATGGAATTCATTTAGTGTTTATTATTCCTCTCTTATTTTCTGTTTTATGTATTTGTTGCATGCTAGTTAATGAAGAGCTGTGTCATTTTCCAAGTGATTAATGCAGTTGCTTGCCTCCTTCACAGGCTTGTCAGACATTTGAGTACTGTGTCAAATGAAGTCATAATTAACACCTCTGGGGGTTGTACAGTGTTTCACAAACTGATTTCAATGATTTACATTTTATATGAAACTCTGTAGAATAGTAGAATTGGTTGCACTTTTGGAAGCAACTATAGTTATATCCAGTGACTATTACTGCCATCTCAAATTACCTGTAGTAGCTTCACATAGCGTATATATATATATATATATATATATATATATATATATATGTTCATAAAGTACATCCTCTGTCATTTTTCAAACCAATAGATGGAGATTTAGAAACCAATTTTTAGTAAACTAGAAATCTCTCTGAATATAGCAAATACTTCACCATTCTTATTTATCTGAAAATGTAAAAATATTAAACCTAAAATTTTCCAACTCTAATAATTTATAAAGTACTAGTATACATATCCTTGGATAGGTGAATAGCAATTCTCCTCCGGGTCCCTCCCCTTGGAGATTGGGAACCCTGCGGAAGAGGGGTAGCAAAGACTGCAAGAGTCAGAGGGAATAGGGAATACCAGGAGAACATGGGCCCCCAATAAACTCAACAGGGCTTACAAGGGTCCACAGAGACTGAGCAAGTAAACATGGGGCCTGAACGGGTCTGTACCAGGTCTGCCGTGTATATATTATGGCTGTTAACTTGGTAATTTGAGGGAAGGTGTGTCTCTGGCTTTTTGCCTGCTATTGGGACTCTTTCTTCCTATTGGATTCCTTGTCTAGCCTTGATATGAGGGCTTTTGTTTTGTCTTATTATATCTTATTTGTCCTGTCTGGCTATCTTCTCTTGGAGACCTGTTCTTTTCTAAAGAGGAAATTAAAGGGGAGAGGATCTGAGGGAAATGGAAGGTGGGAGGCTAGAAAGAGTGGAGAATAGAGAAACTGTGATTGGGATGAGAAAAGAATCTTTTTTCAATTAAAAAAACTTTAAAAGAATAAAATGGATACTATGCAATTAAAACAATTCACATGGATTTGGAAGCCCTATTCCTAAATTTAAAAAAAAAAAAAGAACTAGACATTTTAACTTCAGATTCACGATGGGATTTCACTGTAAAGTCCAACAACAGACAAACTGCACCACGGTATTTACTAATTGCTAAAATACAATAAAATTATTTCAAGTAAATTACCTCATCTCAAACCAGAGGAGCTATTACTAGTATTTTACAAATGGAAAAAAAAATATGTCATGGATTTTTTCATCATAAGAAGCAAGGAAGGAACAAAACTGGAACCTTGGCTTTGGTGTTACAGTTTGAAATCCCACCTTCTTTCTAGGCCCCCATTTCCCTCCTTGAAAAGGAATAAGCCCTGGAGCAACTGTCCCAAAGCCACCACTGCTACTGTTCAGCTGTGTGACTTGAGTCAGACTTCATGATACTGTGTGTGCCTTGATTTTCCCATGTGCCAGAGAGCCTGAGATGTCAAGAATGAAAATACACAGAAATGTATAAGCTGCCAAATACAGCCAGTGGCCTCTATTTTGATGTTATTTTATTTATACTTTCAGTCTGGTCTCATCATTGTAGCCATTGCTCTACTAGCAGTGTCCCTGATTGTCTCTGATTCTTTCCCTCATGATTCCTAACCAATCACCTACCAAAAGAGGTCACAATCTAATTGGAAGATGTGCACACCAGAGCCAATCACAACAAGCTGTAGAGGGCCAACACAGTCAAGTGTAGCTGGAAGAAGGAGAAAGCACACTTCTTTTCTACATTGAAAGTGGATACATTTTTTTTTTTATTGCATTAACCAGAGAGAGGTTAAAGTGCACAGACTGGAAAATTAAACTTATTCTGAACCAATCCTAACTGAAAACAATCTCTGGGACTATCTCATATGTCTTCTGACAGAGGGGCATCCATTGGGGAGATTACGTCTGTTATCAAGGAATGCAATGAACTTTCCATTTACATTGGACATTTATAATCTGATGAGGGACGGGTACATTTATCTAGTCTTTTAAAAGGGAAAAAGAAACCCTACAAATCTGTCCATTATACCTGCTGAGAATCTAAAGTGAGGTCAAGACAAAAACAGATTATATTTGATAGTGTTAATAAGAGTTTATTGCAAGCCCTGCTAGCCACCTCTCCCTCTGGAGATTTCTGAATGGCTTTGGAAGCTGAGCTATTCTTAGAGTAATGAGAAAGAACCTTATCTCACACCATAGGAAATTTAAAGATCTCCATGCCTTTCAAAGTCTTATTGACGCCCTTTAGTACAAATAAAAGTCAAGGTGGCTATTGTCACAAATACCTGTGCAATATGAAGCTGTAGGGGGAACTCTGAAATCAAGAACATGCTTTCCTTGTGTGGCATTGGTAACAACACCCCAAAGGACTACTATGTGACTGTGTCTGTTTCCACAATTAAATCACTACTGGGGACAATATCAGAATTAGTGACTTAGCATTATGTAATACCAGTACTAAACATTGATTCTGTTTACTTTAAATAATAGAGACTATGTCAGAAAAATATTTGAGACCCAAAGTATTAGTGGTTGGTTAGAATCCAGGTGGCAGAAGCTAAAATAAGGACAGAGTAGAAAACAAGAGGAATGGCTATACTCTCCTGTACATAAAACTCTAGTCAGAACACTGCCTTTATCATGTGTCCAGTATATGTCTCCCATCGGGTTCGTGCTGTACTTATTGTGTGCGTCCTTGGATCCTGGGGGAGATCACCTAATTGACTAAGTTTGCATCATTGGTAGCCTCCTTTCTTCAATAATTAAAACCATGTAAAGGAGACAGATGGACCATGACACCATTCAGCTTTCCCACTACACATCTGAAGCTCTTCTTTCACTAAGACTACACATGACATTTCACTAACTACCACTCCAAACCTCTATTTTGTACATAATTCAAATCCTTATATTTAAACTACTTTTAAAGAGAAGTGAAGTTTGAATAAAAATGGACTTGGAAAGAATAAGTGAAATAACCAAAACTCAGACAAACGCCACACGTCCTTTGTCATACTTTGTCATAGAGAGTTCCAAGCCATATATATGAATATATATATATATGAATACATGTAAATGTGGATAAAATATTATAAAGGAAATAAAGGGAAGATAAATACATAGGTGATGAGGAAGGATATGATGGGCAAAGGCTGCAAAAGAAAAGAGACTGGTAGTTAGGGGTATCTTGGAGTAGGGGAGATGAAAAAAATTAAATATGAAAACACACTTTGTTTGAAAATGCTGTAATTCCTAAAACCTTCTGTGCTATGTTTTAAAAATGGTTTTTAAAAGACCTTGGCAACTGTTACTAGTGGATACATGCCATTTGCCCCTACGTGTGATCTTCAGGCATCAGTCTTACATTCGATTATAGACAAACTTTGTGTTCACTCTTAAATACTGAATTCTTCGAGGCAGAGTATGAAGCATCATAAAGAGCCAAGTGGTTGTTTGTTGTAGCTGTTTTCTGTATATCTACGGTGAAAATTGCATCTTCCTATGGAGATATTTTCACCCATCATATGTGGTTGAGCAAATGCAAAGAAGATGAGCAATCGCATCTCAAGATAGATGGTAGAGCCACTGTTGGGCACTGAAGCATAAGGGGGAAAGGTCCTTTACTCTACTGAAGCACCCTGATTGGTCTCTTTGATTCTCTCCAACTCCTAATTCCTAATTCTATGCACCTCAAATCAAGGTCCAGAGTATAACAAAAGTGAGTGGGGTCTCTGAATTGATGGGTGACAGATTGCTTCAGGATTTAGCTCTTGACTTCTTTCCCATCATTGTGTGACAAAATTGGCAACTAGGAGTGAAGGATAGAATAGAGCCCTGTCATGGAGATTTGTGAGTATATTGTCTTTTCTTCTTATTCCAGTATATGAAAAGAGGACATTGGTCCCAACTCTTGGCTCTTGAATTCAGCCACTCATGCCTCAAAGGCATGTGCCAATTCCTCAGTTTCTCTTCACTGTAGCATTTTGTCTCTGTCATTGAGGTCAGCATGGAAACACAAAACACTCACAATGGCTACAATATTATCCAAGAACTGCAACCATTTATAAAGACTTGGCTTGACATCTCAGACCAACTTGATATTTTCCCCACCTTACCATGTTGTATGACAGTTGGTGAATGTAGAGAGTAAAAATCAGGAGACAGAGATCTTGGATTCAAATCTTACCATCCTATTTGCCTCATTTCTTCTTTATAAACGCAGACAATAATAGTAATACTTTGTAACAGTTTCGAGAGCATTCAGTGGGGGAAAGCCCCAACAACTATGTCAGAAATACCACATTCAGGAAATGTTCTTCCATCTGCTTAACCCCTCACCTCACTTCATCGCCCTGTCTCCCTTTTCCTGGGAAGACTCACCCAGTCTGTGACTGAAACACTGTTCTGACCAGTACAGAGCCTGGGGCGTGTCCATAAAACTGCACATCTCATCAGGATGTAAGATGACACTCTTACCTTGACCAAAGGACAAAGGAAATCTCTGAGGTTTGCCTGTGTGCTTTCCTTCAAATTACAATGTTTTTGATCCTTCCTCCTCAACAGGCTAGAGGGCACCTAAGTTCTTATTATGGAGTTCATGCCTTAAGCCAGTTTTCCTTAATTTTATTTGTTTTGAATTTGGTTCTTTAGAATTTTTTTATTTCTGACATTTATAAATTATTTTCATGGTGAGAAAAATCTAGGGATTATAGTTTTAATGTATTAGTAAGAAATATTAAAATAAATGACAAGCCATGAACTGGTGAATTAAAACAACTAATAATTGGATTGGAGAATTATGAAAATTCTGAATTCAGTGAACTGGCACCAGTCTAATTTAAATGTCTAATTAAAAGCTATTTGGAGGAGCAGCATATACAAACTACACTGCAGTCATCTATGACTGGGAAGAAGCTTCATAACCAGAAGGAAAATCAGAATTGCATGAAGACACGGGAACGGGCTGTAATCTTTAATCAGAGTACTCTGTTTTAATCAAGACCTGTCTGACTCTCCGTCCCATTACCACTTCATTAAAACACGCTGTCCCTGGTGCTGAAGCTGCTGTTAGCTGTTTAATGGAAGAGTAACCAAGCTTCAAGGCAGAAAAGGAGGTAGCAACCCAGGATAGAAACAGGAGCTTCCAAAGTTGGCAGAGAGCTGCAGAAGGAGAAAAGGAAGTCAAGATTAGAACTGATTTAACCAGAACAAGCCTTCCATCCTGCAAGTTGATTCATCCACAGGGCTATTCTTAGCGGAGGGCTATTTAGCACATTGTCAAATATGTCATTCTAACAAAGTGTGATCGTTAGTACAAATAGCTCATAAGCAATGACATATTTAGATTGCCTGTGCAGAAGTGGCAGGGTATGTGCAGCTAGGCAGAAAGAATTCCATCTTTATGCAGGGAAAAAAGATTCCTAAAACTTCTAAAATTGGGTTTATTTTTGAGACTTACCAGTCTCTGGGACAACCAGCTTGTCATGGTTAACTTTGCCTCTTTGTTTTCTCAACTGTAATGTAAGCAAGAAAAGACATCTTCTACACGGTCTTGTTATGAGAATTAATTAGAGAATTGATGAGTTCATATATGTGTAGATATGTCTCTGTACACATATATGATGTGATGTGAACAGAGGCAAGGAGAAGAGTAATCTCTTACTAACGAGCTACTTTCATCACTATTATTAATATTATCAGTAAAAAACTTTTTCCCACACAGCAGAATGGCTTGTGACAGCTTGGTAGGATTTGCTGAAATAAATCCAATATTGGGGTGAACCTCACTTATATTGCTAGTTAAAAAGTCCTTTTATTCTAGAGGATGGACCCTTTCTCTGAATATGCCTTTTGTCATTAAGATGCCAAAAAAATCTATCTCTCACCTTTTCCCTTTTTCCCATTTTGGTAATGTCATTAATTCAGTGCATCCTTCCACTCAGATTTACTTTGCAAAACTCCAGCACTGACAAGACACTACAATGGATTACATTCCCACCTCATTGAAGACTAAGGATGACAAACATGGAAGCTAATAGACTCTCTACAAATGAAAGAGCTGCAGCAGACACAGCCCTCTGTAACGTGCTGGCACGTGTGTAAACATGCATACCAGTTAAGCTGTTTGGTTATAGGTAGGGACACTCTGTTTGATGGAGTATTTTCCTCATGAGCTCAACATAAATGTCACGATATCCAGTGTAGGCCCACACCTCACTGCTGAGTCCACATTCAGGAACCTCACACTGTGTCTTTCTCTTCTCATCTCCACTTTCTTGATTCTGTGTAAATAACATAGTGCAGCAAAGGGATGTAACTTAGAAAATAAATAGAAAGGTGACAGACAAAAACCTTTCTCCTCCTTTCAGACACTCTATCAGTAACGTAAACTAAAAATTAATTAGTTGATTAATGAATTAATTAAAATCCCCACAGTCAAAATAGGGTGAAAACAGCAGATAAATTACCCTCCTGCTGAATAAATGAACAAATCAATAGATCCCTAGGTCGTATACATTGCCTTTGCGTCCAATCAAGTATTTTTGTTTTGTTTCATTTAAAAAAAAATAAAAACTAGGAAACTTAAACAACCAGGGGCCATTTTCACAGTTTACCATCTAAGAAAACACAGAAGCAGTAATTAAAACAATCTGGGGCTATAGGAAGATAGACAGAAAATCTGTCACCACTGAGACTCTAAAGAAGGGAATAGAAAGAGTCCTGAAGGATGAAGCGGCACTGACAGTTTGTTACATCGAACCCCAGCATGATGAGCAGGGAAAGAACACAGCAGAGCTTGCTGCCAGGGGAAATGTCAGCTGATGTGAGAAGCTCGTGGAAAAACACCAGAAAGGTGATGACAATTCTGCTCTTTTGCCAACTTCAGAAAGGGCCTGAATTTCCTTTCTGCAATAATTATCCCTGTCGTCATTCTCATGGACTCCTTTTGGAAAGAGACAACCACACTGCTTGTCTTAGCCTGCATCACCTTGAGGTCTAGGGTTTAAACTTTCTGAACTTGTATCCTGAAAGTATCAATAATTCCTGTCACTTGATTTTTTTTATGTTTCATTTATTTATTTATTTTTTTATCCTGGTTGCAGTTTCCCTCGCTCCTCTCCTCCCAGTCCCTTCCCCCTACCTCCTGTCTTCAGTCTGCCTTCACACCCCCCATCCACTCTATTCAGAAAAGGTCAGACCTTCGAGGAATATCAACAAAACCTGGCATATCAAGTTGCACAAGACTAAGAACCTCCCCATGTATTAATGCTGGGCAAGGCAACCCGGTATGAGGAACAGGGTCCCAAAAGCCAGCATAAGAGTCAGAGACAGACTTGCTCTCACTGTTAGGAATCCCACAAGAAGACCAAGCTATGTAACTGTCACATCTATGCAGAGGGCCTAGGTCAGTCCCATTTAGGCTCTCTGTTGGTCGAGTCTCTGAGAGATCCAATGAGCCCAGGTTAGTTGAATCTGTGGGTTTCCTCTGATGTTCTTGACCCCTATAGCTCCTACAATTTTTCCTTCCTCTCTTCAGCTGGATTTCCTGAGCTCAGCCTAGTGTTTGACTGTGGATCTCTGCATCTGTTTCTACCAGTGGTTGGATGAAGCCTATCTGATGGCCATCGGGCAAGGCACCAATCTGTGAGTAAAGCAGAATATCATTAGGCATCATTGCATTGATATTTATTTTTTCTCCAGTCATGTTGATTTTGTTTTAAATGCCGTAATTCTTTCAGGTGCACAGGCTCCTATTTGTTCACAAATATTCAATCAAGCCTAAATCACTAGCTCCACGCATTCAGTCTGCCGACTGTTGTGAAATTTCTCAATCACTTCAAGCTCCTAATGGGTGCTTTTAAAGGTGAATTTATTAGGAATACCCTGCAACTGAGGGCATCTGACCTCAATTGCTGTTCTTAACCCACTTTGAGAACAAATGAAACATAGTCAGGGTATCTGTTCTTTGGATCTAGCTTCATTCCTCTTGTTAAATATCAACTAAAAGAAGAACATACATAACTCTGTTAATATCACACCAAGTAGACTTTGGAACAAAACACTTACTAGAAAAAGAGCAGAACATTATATAATTATAGATAAGTTAATTTCCCATGGAAACATAGTGATATTACGTGTTTATGTGCCAGAAAACATATTTGCAATGGCTGAGAAAACAGCCAGTGGTAGAGAGCTTGCCTAGCAGATGCTGTATCTTAATTTGACTCACCATCACTACAAAAATAAATAAAAATTAATAAATAAAAATATATTTAAAATCCAACAAAATGTCTGAAGCAAAAACCCCTAGAAGTGAAAAGAAAAGTAGATCATCATGGTTATTGTCGGAGACGTCAAGATTATTGTCAGCAACCGAAAGAACTGGCCAGAGCAGTAAAGATCTAAAATAATTCAACAATATCGTTAATCAGCAGGATCCGGATCTAAGTAACATTTTTCCAGTTAAATTGGACACCTTGCCCAATTTAGTCATACTCTAGACCACAAAACAAATGTGAAGACACTTTAAAATATTGAAATCATGTAGAAATAATTCTCTTACCCAGTAAAATAAAAATGTCACTAACAGAAATGAAACAAGAGCATTGTAAAATATTTATAAACTGAACATCAGATTCCTAAATAACCTGTGAATTAATCAAGGAAAACGTAAAACTTTGTAATTTGATGAAAAGGAAACTGCAGTGTATCAAAATTTGCAGGACACTGAGATAGTACCAAAAGATAAATTCCTAATTGTCCAAAAAGAAAAAAAAACTATGATTAATAACTTCAACCACACTTTATGAACCTAGAAAAAGAAGGACAAAATCAACCCAAACAAGCAAAATAAATGAAACAATAAATATTAAGGAAAATACTAAAATTATAGACAATGTTAACACAAGAAAATCAATGATATAGCATTGCAAGAGACTTGACTCTAGAGGGGATCCCAGGTGTTCACGGAGATGTCCCCAGCTAGGTCCTTGGGCAGCAGAACAGAGGGTGCCTGAACTGTCCTTGCCCCAGTATCATACTGATGATATCTTGAATATCACCATAGAATCTTCGTCCTGAGATGGATGGAGATAGAGACAGAGACCCTCATCAGAGCAATGGACTGAGTTCCCAAGGTCCAGTTGAAGAGCAGAAGGAGGGAGAAGACGAGCAAGGAAGTCAGGACCGCGAGCGGTTGGTCCACCCACTGAGGCAGTGTGCCTGTTCTAATGGGAGCTCACCAAATCCAGCTGGACCGGGTCTGAATGAGCATGTGATCAAACCGGACTCTCTGATTGTGACTGACAATTGGGGCTGACTGAGAAGCCATTGATAAAGGCACTGGGACTTGGTTTTACTGCATGTACTGGCGTACTGGGACCCTAGTCTATTTAGATGCACAGTTTCCTAGGCCTGGATGTGTGTGGGGGGCTTAGACTTTCCACAGGGCGTGTTCCCTGCCCTCTCTCAAGCAGGGAGGGGGAGGGAGGAGGGTGAGTGAGGAGGGTGAGTGAGGGAGCGGGAGGGGAATGGGAGGAGAGGAGGAAGTGTAAATTTTTGAATGAAAACATTAAAAAAAGAAAAATAACTGGTGAGCAGGTAGTAATGATAACAAAGAGAAAAGGAAGTATAAATTATTAATAATAGAAAAGATAAATGACTAAATATGAAATAGATTATTTGAATCTTTATCCAGCAAATTGTTTTCATAACTTTTAACTTTCCTAATTATTTATGTATTTCTTTATTGCATTTGTGGACATGTGTCTGTGCATGTCTCATGGTTTACCTTTGCAATTCAGAGAACTTATGTGAGTTGGTTCTTACACTGTGTGTGTTTTGAGTATGAAATTCAAGTCCTCAAGCTTGGCACCAAGCATTCTTACCTGCTGAGCCATTTTACCTACCCTGAACGCATAATTTCTTAAAGCCATAAAAAAAAAAAAAAAAAAAAAAAAAAACTTCTGGGCCCACATTTTCTCACTGGAGAATTCTGTTAACTAGTTGAAGTTGTAACATCGGTTTTTGCCTATGTTCTTGTAGAAACATTTACAGCTGTTTCTTCCAAGTCGCAGAATAAAAGAGGCACACAACATTAATTCTGTATACTGCCAATAGGTATATCGAGACTAAAATGAAAGAAGCAATATCTTAACAACTCAAAAACAGAGAAAGATTCAGGTACATATCTAAGAAAATGCTTTGACTTGCTTGCTGAAAGTGTCAAAACATGATGAAATAAATCAAGAGAGTTAAAAAGAAATGATATGTGCTGTTTTCATGTATCAGATGATTCACTGCAATGAAGATGCCATTTTCTGTAAGTTGATGGGTTTTGCTCACTTACTATAAAAATCCAAGAAACATTTTTGTCGATACAGACATGCTAGTTCTAACACTATGCAGAAACACAAATAAACGAAAGCAATTAAAATAAATTTGGAAAAGTAAAACAGAATAAATCCATTTTATTGATTCTAGAAGCAATCTATGAACACTAACCAATACTATATTAATGATGGAAAAATAAACATAGATTAATTTTGAAAATTACAAACCCTGGATATAAATACTGGTTCCATTGCTAGTGACCCCACAAACTGCCCAAGCCACACAACTGTCACCCACATTCAGAGTGACTAGTTTGGTCTTATGCAGGTTCCACAGCTGTCAGTACAAAGTCAGTGAGCTCCCACTTGCTCAGGTCAGCTGTTTCTGTGGGTTTCCCCATCATGGTCGCTTGGCTCTTTGGAGCCCATTCCCTATGGAAGGTTATCTTGCTCAGCCTAAATACAGAGGAGAAGGCCTTGGTCCTGCCTCAGGTGATGTGACAGACTTAGTTGACTCCCATGGGAGACCTCACTCTCTCTGAGGAGAGGATGGGGGTGGGGTAGGAAGAAGGTGATAGAAGAGGGAAGACAGGAGGGAGAGGGAACTGGGATTGGTATGTATAATAAGATTGTTTTAAAACTAAAATAAATAACAAACTCTGAAATAGAGCCCTACTAATAAATCTAACTTACCTTTTGACAAAGACACAACAGGATCACCATGGAGAAGGGACATTCTGTTAAGCAAAAATAATGGGCTAAAGGGGCATTCATAGGGACTTGACTTGCATGCTGTATAGTCAGGTAGTTTAAGGTAAATTGTAGGATTATAACACTTTTAGAGAAAGAATCAAATCTTCTGAATCTAATACTAGGCAAGGGGTTCTTAGACATGATGGACCATTGAACACAGGAACTCACAATGACTGTGACAGCATCCACAAGATCTTCACAAGTTCAAACTATCCAGCATTGACAGAGGAGCAGCTTGTGAAGTCTTATCACTAGTTGAGAAGCTGCTGGCTGTGAGCATAGAGTGTCAGTTTGCTTCAGAGATGCAAATCCTGAAAAACTGCCCCTGCTCCAGTTGGTGGCTCTGTATCAGTCCCATACAGGGAGCACTAAGTGAAATCGGTTGAGAGAGGAAGAGAGGGAAAGTAACATGGGATTAGGAAGAGAAAAGAGGTGAGGCAGTGGGAGAACTGGAGGAGAGGGACTGGGGAGGGTTTGATCAAAGTACATTATACTGAAAACATGATTTATAAAATAGAGAAAAGCACAAGAAATAGAAGAGAAACATGATAAAATGACACTCATCAAGATGAAAGATTCGCCCTTCCCAATGTAAGTTCAGAAGGCAAGGTGAAAAGCCATAAACTAAAAAAATTATTTAAATCCACTTATCTAAAGTAAGACTTTTACTGATGATATATAAAGAATTCATAACACTCTACAGAATAAAACAATTTATTAGAGTAATTGGAAAATACTCTAAAATATATTGTATAAAGTATACATATAGCAAAAAACTTCATGAAGAGATTCAATACCATTAGTAATGAGGAAAATACAAATTAAAGCCATATAAGATACCAACACATACCTATCGGAAGGTATTTTTGAAAATGGCATCACATAGTATCTAGATGTGTATAAATTAGGCCATTAATATAGATTTGGGATAGAGATTAAAATAGGCACACTGGAAAATAGTATTCAATGTCTCTAAAAGCTAAATATGCATCTACTACACAATCTAGCAATTACACTCCTGGGCATTTATCCCACTGACATAAAAATATGTTTGCACAAAAATCTAACTAATGTTTGGAGTATCTTTATTCATAGTAGCCAAAACATGGAAACAACTCAAATGCTCTATTATTGGTAAATGGCTAAATACTGTGTGTGCATCTACACAATTAACCCCAGAATTTATTTTTAAAACAGCAAACTATTGATGCACACTTAAAAGAATCTCTAGGAAATAATTCTGGATGTGAAAGGGCACATTCAAGAGCTAGATAATATATAATTCCTCTATTAATACATACTTAAAATGATAAATTATAGAAATGGGTAGAAAATTTATAAATGTTGAGGATTAAAGAAGAAACACAGGTAAAGCAGGAAAGTAGATGTTATAAAATGGTAAGAAGAATGAATTTTTAATAAAGAATATTTCACACTGATTCAGCCACTATGAAAATTAGTATGGCAAATTATCAAAAGGTTAAAACCAAATCTGCTATGTGACCCAGTTAGTGATAATTCTGTGGCCTATGGCCAAAGTACTCAAAAGTCAATGCCAGATATTAGTTCAGCAATGGTCACAAGTGCTATATTCACAATTGCTAGGAAATGGAAACATCCTAAATGACCTCTAACATATGAGTGGATTATGAAAGTGTAGCACACATATGCTATAGGATGCTGTAATGTATAGTATAAATACATTTCAGTGGTAATTTAAAAAAATGAACTCGTGAGTTTTTCATGTAAAAAGATAGAACTAAAAAAGATTATATTGAGTGAGATCACTCAGACCTAGAAATACAATCATTGCATGTAAACTTTTACAGGTTGAACCAAACAAAAAAGGTTACCTAGGCACATAATAATCAAAACACTAAACATAAACAAAGAAAAATTTTTAAAGCTGCAAGAAAAAAAATGAGTTATTAGAATTATACCTGACTTCTTAGTGGAGACTCTAAAAGTCAGAAGGGCCTGGGCAGATGTGCTGAAGACTCTAGGAGACCACAGATGCCACCCCAGATAACTATACCCAGCAAAACTTTGAATCACCATACATAGAGAAAACAAGATATTCCATGATAATGTTGAATTTAAACAATATCTATCTATAAATTCACAGAAGGTGCTTAAAGAAAGTTTCAACCTAATAAGGTTAACTAAACCCATGAAAACATGGAGAATCTCAAGTGATCAAAAGCAAAAGAAGGGAAACACATACAAACACACACCACAGGTAGACACAAAATGCACCACCACAAACAACAACAAAATAACAGGAATTAACAACCATTAGACATTGATATTTCTCAATAGCAATGGTCTCAATCCTCCAATAAAAAGATACAGACTAACAGATGGATATGAAAACAGGACCCATCTTTTAAAAAAAAAAAAACAATCTTTTCTCATGTTAAATACCAATCCCAGTTCCCATTCCTTCCCCTTCTCTGCTTCCTCCACTTTCACCCCACCCCACCCCCTGTCTACCCTTTAGAGAGGCTAGGGCTTCCCATGGGGAGTCAACAAAGTCTAGCACATCACTTTGAGGCAGGACCAAGTGTCTACTCTCTATATCTAGACTGAGCAAGGTATCCCTCCATAGAAAATGGGCTTCAAAAAGTCAGTTCAAGCCGGGCGGTGGTGGCGCACGCCTTTAATCCCAGCACTCGGGAGGCAGAGGCAGGCGGATCTCTGTGAGTTCGAGGCCAGCCTGGTCTACAAGAGCTAGTTCCAGGACAGGAACCAAAAGCTACAGAGAAACCCTGTCTCGAAAAATCAAAAAAAAAAAAAAAGAAGAAACAAAAAGTCAGTTCAAGCACTAGGGATAAGTCCTAGTCACACTGCCAGTGGTTCCACAGACTATCCCACCCACACAACTAACTGTCACCCACATTCTGAGGGCCTACTTTGGTCCTATGCAGGTTCCCTTGCTGTCAGTCCAGAGTCAGTGAGCTCCCACTAGCTTTTTACCACTGAATAGTACTCCATTGTGAAAATGTACCACATTTTCTTCATCAGTTCTTTGGTTGAGGGGCATCTAGGTTGTAGTCAGACTGATGATTATCTTAAATAGCACCATCGAATCTTCATCCATCAACAGATGGGGAACAGAGGCAATGATCCACATCGGAGCACTGAACTGCACTCCCAAGATCCAGTTGAAGAGTGGAAGGAGTGAGAGTATGAGCAAGGAATTCAAGACCATGAGGGGTCATCCACTGAGACAGTTTGCTTGAGCTAATGTTAGCTCACCAACTCCAACTGGACTGAGAGTGAACGAGTGTGAGAAAGAACAACCAAGCCCCTCTGAAGGGGGTTGACAGCTGGGGCAGACTGAAGGGCCACTGATCGTGACACTAGGATGTGTCTCTACTTGCATATACCAGCTTCATGGGATCCTATTCTCTTTGGATGTAAATCTTACTCAACCTAGATGTAGTAGGGAGGGCCTTGGACTTTCCACAGGGTAGTGTGCAGGACACTCCCTTAGGGTTGGAGGGGTGGGGGAGGGTCTGTTCAGGGAGAGGGAGGGCACTTAGAGGAGGGGAGGGAGTGGGAATTTAGATTGGTATTTTTTTAAGTAATAAAAAAAATACTCAATAAAGAGGACATGAATCTGGAAAAGAGCAAGGAGGTGTATATGGGAGGATTTGAATGGAGGATAGGGAGGGGATAAGTAATTTAATTTTATTATAATTTATATATTATATATAACAATATATAACAGTAAAATAAATACATTTATAATTGGTACATATTAATATATTATAAAAATATAATACATAATATAATATAAATGTATGTATACTATATACAAACCTCACATATAATATTACATGTGTGTGAGTGTGTATGTATATGTGTGTGTATACTTATATACATATAAATATATGTATATTTTATATGAATAAAATTTCAGGGTTGACAACTTGAGATAAACTAGACCTTAGGGAGGAGATTTTCAGGACAAATCTAGCTTGAGTTCTCGGGTCCTGTATCCAAAGTACATGGTGTCTTCAACAACAGGGACTTACCTTCCATGCCCGGGGAACAACCAAAGGCAACAACAGTAGTTGTTGTAGGAGTCTCTTGTACAACACTGATTAGTAACTCAAAAGTGGGCATTTCATGCCTAGTGTTTTGGTTTTTTGTCAGATATTGTACAGCTCTTAGAGGAAACATTGTCAGCCTAGATGGGACAATTTTACTTAAACCATACACATAGTATATAATATACTGTGTACAAAAGCTTATATGTAATGTGCAATTTTAGACTGATGGATGATGACATGGTGCCTATGACTTTTTCAGGATACATTGTTATTTTACCTGAGGAGGGATGCTTTGGTGACAGAAATTCTCTGTGTTTAACTGCATCCAAACAAACACCTTGGTTGTGCTATTTCACAAAAGCGTTGGAAAACTTCATCATCAGGGAAAATTGGGTAAAAGATACACTCTCTGTGTGGTTTATTACAATCCAATATGTCTACATTTATCTCAAGGTAAAAAAGCTTAATTTCATAATGTCAACACTGGCATGTTGCTCATAATTTTGCATCTAGTGTGAGAAATGTACTGGCTCAGCACCACCACCAGCTGTCGGAGAAGCTGCCCCTCTGTGAGCTCACATGGCACATGAAGCAGATATTCTGCCATCTGTGCAAAGCTCTTCTTCAGGCCAGTCTTCCCACGGGCCCAGCAGGTTCTCACTTACTACTTTATTTTTTATTTTTTTTCAACTTCAGAACATAAGCCGTGGATATGTACATACAAATGCCAAGTCAGCGCAATTTCTATATTCCACTCAAGTCTTTAAATCACGATTATGACACTGCCAGGCAGCGAGTAACTAAGGAGCACATATGCCCCAACAGATGGCTCACATGTCATGGTTTCTACCCCCAAAGTTCTTCTGCTTAGTAAACCTATCAATAAGCACATTAGGGATAAGCATTGTGGCAAGGGGGAAAAAAAAAGATGTTCTGGGTGATGGGATCTTAGATAATGAGCAAATGTTTGACCAGACCTTTTCACCTTAGAACAAATGCTGTAGAATCAAGACCTAAGGATGGAGGATCTTTAGTGGCTGTTGTTATATTGTATTGTTATTAGTTTGTTTTCATTTCATTTGGTTTGATGAAAGCAGTAAAGAAGTCATTAAATACTTTGTATAATCTAAGAAACGTCTTCTCCAAGTATCCTGGGTATCAGTTAAAGGCACGATGATATTAATTAACCATCTTCACAAAGATAAGCCTCAATACTCCCATTCACAGGTCTGTGGGCCCACATGTGTGCGGACCTCAGCTGAGCTCAGTGACAACTCGATTTGGGCTGCACATCAGTTGCAGATGTCTTTACCTTGGTCTGGATATTATCCAAATGTATCTCTCGCACTTACTGAAGACTCTAATGGCAAGACATAGCAGAGCAGAGAACAGGCCAAAACACATGTGCTCAGGTGAGGATTTTTCTTATATCACATCTAACACTCTGAAGTAAGCAGGAGTCTGTGACTGAGCCCAGTATCAATGCAGCAATCCCAAATAACCATAATAGGAGGAAACAAGAATATTTTCTGACTATTCTGTTATTTCAAAAACTTCTTTCTAGTGTCCTCTAAGATAAAGAGGCTATAGTAGTATTTCACAATATTCAAATGAGAAAACCATGGGATTAAAATCGAAAGTTTTACCTGAGTCTACACTGTATAACCCAACTATGTTTTTGGACAGGTTTCTCAACCTTGGCAATACTAACAATTTGGACTGTTCATTGTTGTTAGGGGATGGGAAGAGGACTGTCCTGTGTGTAAAAAGATGCTTAGTAACATTTCTAGCCTTTCCTCACTAGATGTCAATAACAACTTCAAGTCATGAAAACAAAAACTGTTTCCTTTAATGCCAATTGATCCCCAAAACTCAAATTTACCAGTGTTTTAGAATCACTGTCTTAGTGAAACATTCAGCATCCAAGGTATGCTATGAATGGCCAAAGAGAAAATTCTAGTAAAATATTTTGTGTCAATGTAAGTAAATGTGCACTCCAGTACAGCAGAGTATATTTCTCTTCATAGCAGCCTCTTTCTTTTTCCAGCTCTTTTTTCTTATGGTACCGGTGTCCAGAAGGGGCCACCACTGCCCTGCAGCAATCATTAATCCCATTCTAACCTGCGTAGGGTGTCTCAGCCAGGTAACAGATGGTGGCTGTTCATGGCTGTTTCCCAGTGGAGAATTCCATAGCTCTCACCTCAGCTCTGTTCTCTTCTCTATGTCCCTCGCCTTTCTCACACCTTTCCATTGTCCTTTATGTTCTTCTGCTGTTCTTAAGCTTTTCTCTTATATAAATAGTCTGTTTTTTTTTCATGATACTCCTCCATCATGAGGTTAAGCAGAGGTAGTTTGACCATCCCCTTTAATTATCCTCAAGACTTTATTTTAATGAAAATAATCATGCTTAGAAAGATGGCTGCAAGAGTTTCTTGGGATTGTGGGAGAGATAGGCTAGAAAGACTAAAATCCATAAAGGAGAAGAATAAAGTGTTCTGGGTAAGATGAAGACAGTTATTTGTCCTCATTTTTATGAGGGTAACACAAAGAAAAAAGATAAGGAAAGTTAGGCCTGGGAACTCAATACATTGTCAATAGGATCCACAGGATGATTTATCCAGGAATACCCCAACAAAGCAGAGTTGGAAGGAGTTTTCAGCATGAAGAACTGTTTACTCTGAAGCTGTGTGCACAAAATCCAGTAATATTACTTCCTCTTGATACCAATCTTCAATAAGACTCACCAAATACACAACAGTGTTAAGAAAGGAAAGATGGCACATTTTGGGTAGTGTAATGATTCCAACTACAAAAACAGTCACTATTAGAGAGGGATATTCTGGAATACATAATGTGGGGTAGTCAAGATAGAGTAGTTCAACTACATATATACATACATATACAGTACATATCAAAAAACTATCAGTCCTGTTTAAATTTTTAATTATTCCCTTGCTTTCTAAATGTTTATTGAAGGCCTAAAATACACTCTGAGGTTTTGGAGTAAAAATAATAAGCAAACTGCAGTTCCTATCTATGACTAGGCTGTATCCTATTGGTAAATAGAGTTAATATTTTTTTTCCATGAAAAAGCAAAGCAAGAGAGATGAACAGTCATATGAGGGAATTCTCACACAGGCTGGCCTGCAAAAACTTCCCAGAAGGAGGAATATTTGAATATCCGTGAGAAGATCTGGGGAAGAGCATAGTTGCTAAGTAAGAGGCCAACGAGACGGAAGAACTAATGTCCTGATTCTTGTTTGGGCACTAGTAAGAAGGTGGTGTTGGGGGAGGACGAAGTTGTGCTGAATGAGTAGTGTAAGCTGTGGGGAGGGTAGAGAAGTGCTGTTGCCAGCATTTTAGACTTTTGCAAACCTGAGAAATAACCTTGCCTTGCTCTCTAAAGATGATGGGCACACCTTGGAAGCATCTAAGTGTGACGAATATTTCCCAACTTGAGTTTTCCACCAATTAGCTCAGTAAGATGAACTGTTAAAACTGTCACTCGATCACTTGTGCTTTTGCTGGTGGTTTAGCTGGGTGTAGGCTTGGAAGAACACAGATGCTTTTGATAACCTGCATCTGTTGCAGCTCTACCATACAGAGCAACTGAAAACTGTATAAGTACTTTTTCATCACTTGGTGTTTGTGATGTGAATGATCAAAGATCCTTTATAAAATACTTAAAAAAGGACTGGCTCATTTGCTAGCAGCTTGTTGATTATCATGCATTTATATGTGAAAAGATGCTTTATAAAGCAGAATGGACATGAATATAATGATCAGAAGTTCTTGTGCAGGCAGTAAGACTGTGAGTTTCTATTAGAAACTTATTTTAATAAGGAGATCTTCATCTGAATTTGAGTTTTACCCTTTTAAAATTAATGTTGCTTAATTCCAATATTAATAGTGTGAAGTAAAACTCTTCCTTACATGATCATTATAAGGCTTGAGGAGTGATATGTCGAGTCTCACTCTAGAAAAGGACACAGTCAAGGTTATTGGAGTGTGCTTTTACTTATACTGAGACAACATGTTTTGTTACTAGAATTTTCTCTTTGTCCATTCACAGCATACCTTGGATGCTGAATGTTTCACTAAGACAGTGATTCTAAAACACTGGTAAATTTGAGTTTTGGGGATCAATTGGCATTAAAGGAAACAGTTTTTGTTTTCATGACTTGAAGTTGTTATTGACATCTAGTGAGGAAAGGCTAGAAATGTTACTAAGCATCTTTTTACACACAGGACAGTCCTCTTCCCATCCCCTAACAACAATGAACAGTCCAAATTGTTAGTATTGCCAAGGTTGAGAAACCTGTCCAAAAACATAGTTGGGTTATACAGTGTAGACTCAGGTAAAACTTTCGATTTTAATCCCATGGTTTTCTCATTTGAATATTGTGAAATACTACTATAGCCTCTTTATCTTAGAGGACACTAGAAAGAAGTTTTTGAAATAACAGAATAGTCAGAAAATATTCTTGTTTCCTCCTATTATGGTTATTTGGGATTGCTGCATTGATACTGGGCTCAGTCACAGACTCCTGCTTACTTCAGAGTGTTAGATGTGATATAAGAAAAATCCTCACCTGAGCACATGTGTTTTGGCCTGTTCTCTGCTCTGCTATGTCTTGCCATTAGAGTCTTCAGTAAGTGCGAGAGATACATTTAGATCACATCCAGACCAAGGTAAAGTCATGTGCAGCTGATATGCAGCCCAAATCGAGTTGTCACTGAGCTCAGCTGAGGTCAGCACATATGTGGGCCCAGAGACCTGAAGCTGGAAGGATTATTGCCAATCTATAGTAATATTTTATTTATGTTTCAACAAATAAAGCTTAGCTTTGCCCTTCTGATGTTTAGACAAGCCTTTAATCCCAGGATTTGAGAGAGAGACAGGCAGATCTCTGTGAGTTCAAGGTTACCCTGGACTACAAAAGATCAATGCTGAAACAAACCCAGGTAATGGTGGTTTACACCTTTAATCCAAGTACTAGGCAGTCATGCCCTTAATGCCAGCACTGGAGGAATGTTAAATGGGAGGAGAGAGAGGCTTAGGCTGCTTAGTCTGTTGAGTCTACTTAGTCTGTGGTTGTACAGCCTTGATGGAGGGAAGACTTCTCTAGTGACTTGGCTGTTTGCTTTTTTGATTTTTTTTGGGGGGTGGTAAACCCCAATATCTGATTCTGGGTTTTTTTATTATTCATGCTACGCTAATCCCTGTGAAGATGGTTATTTAGTCTCATTGTGTCAGTAACTGATACACAAGATACGTGGGGAAGGCTTTCCTCAGATTCTCCAAAGTGTTAAATGACTTCCTTACAGTTCTCATCAAATGATGGTTGCTGACTGAGATGGTCCAGCTTCACAGACTACTCAAGCCAGTACTTCAGATAAGCCTTGCACTCACCCATTACACTGAGACTGGACAACAAATAATAAGCTCACTCTCCCAAACCTTGATCATTATCCCAATTTTCCCAGCATCTCCTAAAGTTTCCAACACCCCCAGGCAACAGGAATCAGTCTAGAGAACACAATGCCCACATTCCCAAGATGTGAGGTGGATGGGTTTTTGTCATTCAGTGGGTTGTAGATGTTTGTCATTGTTTGGGGGGGGGGGGGGGGTTACAAGTTGTTATTGGTCATGGTCAGGAAAAAAGCTTAGCAAAATTCAAGGATCTCTTCTTTATGAAGGAAAAAGTGTGATACAGTATAAAATGATGATATAAAAGGGTAGAATTTTTAAACTAATTTTGAACAACCACTACTCTTACGTTTTTTACATTGGTGTGGATTTTGTATATTGATAAAATTTAAGGTTATTTCTTCAAAATTCCTGCTTCACAGAAAATCCTGTCAGATATTCTAGGCCTGGAGACCCAAGACAGTTGTCCCAATGTTGCAGAGGAAAATTGATTGACTGTCCAAGCAGCCAGCTTTTTTGTTGTTTCTTTTAGTTTGGGAAGTTGCTTGCTCTGCATTTCCTGTTAACTAAGGTAATATTATATCTTTCTGGGGTCTTTGATGGAGTTGATGACTAGGTAGGCATAATTATAGCTTTACTTAGTTACAAGATAAATTAGAAACAAAACTTTGGACTCACCAAGATAAGAAATAATGGGGTTTTTTCTTTGATTCTGCCAAATGCAAATGGACTGGATATTGTAAATATAATCCTTACTTGATAATTGTTCTTATTGTAAGTAGCTTTACTATGTTAGAGTTCTAACCTTTCCTTTTTATTTAATTTTTTTAATTTTTTTTAATTTATTTTTATTTTAAAAAGGGGAAAATATTATGAAATATTCTTTTACAGTGTGTGAAGTATGTCACTGTGGTTGGTTTAATAAAAAGCTAAATGACCCATAGCTAGGCATGATTTTCAGGGCAAAGAGAATGCTGAGAATAAGGGCAGAGTCACAAAGAGATACCAAGAGATGCAAAGGAAGCAGCATTGGCAATACAGAATAAAAATAACCAAGCAATGTAAAAGAAGGCCTATTAAGGCTGGGCAGTGGTGGTGCATGTCTCTAATCCCAGCACTTGGGAGGCAGAGGCAGGCGGATCTCTATGAGTTCCAGGCCAGTCTGGTCTACAAGAGCTAGTTTCAAGACAGGCTCCAAAACTACAGAGAAATCCTGTCTCAGAGGAAAAAAGGAAGGAAGGAAGGAAGGAAGGAAGGAAGGAAGGAAGGAAAGGAAGGATCCAGATTAAAAGAAATGAGTTAATTTAAATTGTAAGACCAAATTAGTAACAAGCCTATGCTATGGCCAAGTTTTTATCACTACCTTGTCATTACTGGAGCACCAGAAGTCCCAAAGAAAAGGTACAACAGCAGTATTTCAGAGCCTGAGCTAGGCAGAGCTGTGGAAAAGGCAGTAAAAGTGCACCATGGGCAATGAGAAGCCTGAGATTCCCCATGAGCACTGCAGAGTGACTTGTCTGAAGAGTTACTAAGTGGCTCCACCTGCACCACGACCTAGGTGAGCTACAATAGGAGAAGGTAAGAATTATTATACTGAATCTGGCAGAGTCTTACCAAAAGATGTAAGTATACCAGGAAAGAACAGCAACAGCCACGAAAAACAAACAGATGAACAAACCTAAGCCCACACAGCTGAGATCTAATCAGAAAGTGAACAGCTACAGCAAAGGTAAACATAAACATCTAGGTGTTTTCACACCCCTTCACAACCTCACAGAAAGTACAGCAGAAACAAAATTGCAGGTGGCAGGAAGCTAAGGTGGTGTCATCAAACTAGGGACTTCCTGCAGGGAATGGAGTACCACACACAGACTTCCCACAGCTGGGAGGACAAACTGATGTAGCTTGTTAGCATTACTGAGGTTATCCGGCCTCTCCCACCTATAGAGTGAGCTACGAAATCAACGCAGGGACTAGACAAAACATATTCCTCTGCATTAGGAAGCAATATTGAGTGGTAGTATAGTATTTTGTACTTTTTTTCATTTTTATTATGGGTATATTCATTTATACTGTTTATACATCAGTCGTTTGCTTTTGTTTTAGCTTCTATCCTACCTAAATAGACCTTATAACTATTCGTTCTCTTTATGTATCTATTCTGTACTTATTATTTCTTGTAAGTCTAGCCCATGTACCTTTCACTGATACTTCCTTTTCCCATTTTCCCATTTCCTTATTTTACTTCGTAATCCTTAATGTGCTTGTTTCTAAAATATTATAAATTGTGTTTTCCCAACCAATAGTTGAGTGCCACTGCCTCTTGACTTTAATGGGAACACACATAAGGCACAGGAGCATCGTTTATTGCAGACTATTACTGAAAATACTGCCAAATCACCACATCTCTTACTGAAGTTACCACCATACAAACTAAATAGCACTATGAAACATAAACCCACATGAAGACAGTCACCAGGAAGACCAACAGAAAACAAAGCAAACCCACAAAAGCAGTGAGAAAATGAGAATGATAAATCTGGAGGATATCTCCATCTGACAAATGTGCAAAACATAATGAACACAAAGAAAAGGTAACAACCCTTTACAACAGTGATTCTCAATATGTTGGCCCTGACACTTTTGAATGAATAACCGTGTTACAGGAGCTGTATATCACATATCCAGCATTTCAGATATTTATTAGGACACATAACAGTAGCAAAATTAGAGTTATAAAGTAAAAATGAACGTTTCATGGTTGGGGGTCAGCACAACATGAGGAACTGTATTAAAGGGTTGCAGCATTAGGAAGGTTGAAAGTCACTGCTCTACAACACGGCTGCTCAGTACAGAAAACAGAGATAAAGGGGTAACTAGACTGGGTCCCCTGACGTTCTTGTATTGGAAACTTAATTGTTAATGAAGCAGTGCTGATATGATGTGGGGCCTTTAAGAGAGTATTAGATAATGGAATAAGGATGTTATCAATAGAAGTGAGGAAGATACATTAGAAGGGGCTCCTTCACCTGAGAACATTATACAGATGGAACATATCATATTTAGCAATATGTATGGATTTATATACAAATGTATTCATGTAACAACAATCAGTGGAAAAACAGGCAGGCCATGAATTTGAAAGAGGATGCGGGCAGTGATATGGGAAGGTTTGAAGTGAGAAATTATTTAATTATACTATAATCTCAAAAGTAAAATATTCTTCCCTGATCTCTGTCCTTCTTTCACTCTTGTTTTTACAATGGTGGGACACAGCAAGAACGCCCTGTCTAGATCCAGGAGCTTGGCATCAGGGTTCTCAGCCTCCAGAACTGAAAGTCAAATGAAGTTATTTTTCTTTGCAAATTATCTATCACTTAAGAATTCTGTTACAAAAGGACACAGTGAACTAAGACAGATTTCCAGATCCCTGTCTACTATACCCAGAAAGAAAGAAATAATAGTATCATCATGTCTGCTGACTTCTTGTGTCTTTGTAGGTTGCTATCCCAATAAATGCTTTTCCAAGTGACTTGTATGTACTCTTGGTTTGTTCACCTTTGCATTCTATGCAGGTTCCCTCTGTATATACAGAAATATTGGAGAGGCACATATGAAAACATAAAAGTGAGACAAAGCCAAGAGAGAATAAAGAAGATACAGACAGGAGCCAAAGTGTTCTCAATTTTTATATATGGTATTTGAACAAGAAAACCATTATCTAATCTTTTTAAGTTTAAAAAGAAAAGGTTACGTCAATAACTGCTATAAAATTTAAAAACAGTCATGAAAAATTGCACAGCCTCCTTTTCTACTTAGAATTCCTTAGCCTGGTCTTGAAAATGGCATCAATAGCCTTTGAAATGAAATCACACCAGCTGCTAGAGAGAAGCTGGCTCCAAGTTAGGAAGCATTGGGATTACCAAGATGTGAGTGATGCATAGGTTTCCTCAATGACACATTAGGATACCATTTTCAATGAATCTAAAAATGTTTTTTTTTTAACCCAGAGAGGAAACTCATCTAAAACTATTTTTTTCTACTTCTTGAGAATGGTAAGAACTTAAATAGTAGATATATGGTTCCCACAGGAAATGTAATTGGCATTCTCCATTCTAGCTCTTTACAGCCTAGTAGAGGAGACAGATGACTAAAAGGATAATTAAAATATAGTTATTATCATATATTAAATAAAACAATTCCAGAAAGATAGCTGACCCAAATGTAAGAGGGAAGTCAAAATATATTTTACAAGAAAATATCCAAAACTAAAAGAAAATTTTTTCTGAAATGGGGGAGGTAGTGTTTAATCATCAAGAAAACAATATGTTGGGCATGGAGGTATATACCTTTAATTCCAGCACTCAGAAGACAGAGTCAGATGAATCTCTGTGAGTTCAAAGTCAGATTGGCCTACATAAAGAGTTTCAGGCAAACAAGTACTACATAGTGAGAATCTGTCACAAAAAAAAAGGAGAATAGGGAGAAATGAAAGGGAAAAAATACTAGCAGGTATGATGGTATGTGATATCATCAAAAGAAACAGTTTTAGGGTGTAAGCCCCATGGTGGGAAAAGATATTATACTACATGTGCCTGAAATGTCACTTCCATTAAACAATAAAAGTAAGAGATCATAAAAAGCAAGAAACTTCAACTGACAGTCACAGAATAAAACATTTTCATGAGCAAGAAAATTTGAAAAATGCAGAAAGACAATGAAACACCACTACACATCCACCAGAATGGTTAGCCACTCACAGTGCCCATTGCTAATAAGAATGGGAGACAACAGGAATTTACAATCATGGCAGAGGAGATAAAATTGGGAAGAATATTTTGGCAGTATCTTTGAAAACTAAATGTTTACCTACTCTATAATTCCTGAATACGTAATAGGAGAAAGGAGTGCTTATTTCTAACAAAAGATGGGGACAAAATCGTTCACAATAACATTATTTAAAAATAATAAGAGCCAAAGATACACGTGGTCATGAATATTAGGATGTATTATAATTAATGTCACCCACGATGGAGAATTGTGCACAAATAACATTAAAAGAAGTGTAGCTGTACACAACAACCTAGGAAAGATTTTATGGCACGTTACTGAATAAAGCAAATTGGGCTTAAAATTATATTGCTGCATGGCACCATTTATACAAAATTCTAAAATGTGCATGAATCATGACAATATATAAAATCAAGGCGTGTTTGCCCTGAGAATGAGGAAATGTTCATTAAGAGTGTTTTCATGAAATGGATATTATCCATTCTTTGTCCTGAGTAGTGGTCAATGGGTGAATTTGTTTCAGAATAAGTGATTTGTATGTTACTAGTCGGGCAATTCTCTGCAAGAACAGGATATTTACTAAAATGCAATGTGGGTCTATAGGGAGGGCTCAGCAGTTATGAACAATTAGTGCTCTGATAGAAGATCCAGGTTCAATTTCCCAGTTACATTAGGAAACTCATGACCACATGCAACTCAGTTCCAGGAGGTCTGATGTCTCCTAACATTACCCACAGGCATTTGTAAACAGAGTATGTATTCATACATTCAAGCATATACAAACAAATAAATTAAATTTTTAAAAATAATGTCAAACTTCTCATAAATTTGTCATAAGCCTGATGGAGAAAATCCACAAAGATCTGATATTTGAGCATCTCCTTTCTGAAACAGAAGCAGCTTAATGCCATCCACTCATCTATAAAATCCCAGTATTGTCTAGCTTCGCCATTTCATGAAGAATCATTTGAAAATGAAACCGTGAGAAACTTAGCTAAGGTTACATAGCTAGTGAGATGCTATGTTATGAAAAGAGCTTCAGGCCAAACTGATACCCTAATTCTTTCTACTGCTGGTATATCTATGTACTATAACCACTGACCCCATAAATACTTACTGAATATCATATGATGGAGGAAGGTCATTGGCTAATAAAGGAACTGCCCTGGCCCATTTTATTGGTTAGAGGATAGGTGGGAGGAGTAAACAGAACAGAACGCTGGGAGGAAGAGGAAGTGAGCTCAGAGTCTCGACAGCTCTCCTCTCGGGAGCAGACACCTGAGAGAGACGCATGCCCCGCTCCCGGGATGAAGCTCCGACCCAGGATGGACATAGGCTAGAATCTTCCTGGTAAGTGCACCTTGGGGTGCCATACACAGATGATTAGAAATGGGCTAAATTAATATGTGAGAATTAGCCTAGAAGAGAATGGACCAAGCAGTGTTTAAAAGAATACAGTGTCCATGTAATTATTTTGGGGCATAAGCTAGCCGAGCAGGCGGCCGGGGTGCTGGGAACGCAGCCCCACCGCCCCTATTACAACAATCATATGTGATTAACACTATTTTATTTGTATCAAATAAATGAGCTGGCATCTACCAACTAGTTTGCCATCTACTAGAAATTCAGCATTGCTTTGCTGAGTCTCGTTCATTCATGTTCTTCTTCTCCAAAGCACACAAGCCTGCTTCAGAGAATATCTACTCCATGAAACATACTTCTCTGATAGCTATTGTTGACAAATTTATCTGTACTGCTATTTCCTGTTCTCAAAAATGCAACAAGCCAGATCCCACTTCCCTGATGAAAGTGAGCTACTCCTCAATAGGTTTCATGAGGTAATGTTTTTGTATTGAGTATTACCAAAGAAATGTTTCTGTCCTTACTGCTTATGGTTGCCCACGTTGATATAATTTCCTCGGTTCTTAAGAAGCAGAGCCTTGTTCTAATTATCACAGAAGTAAAAATAGATGGAGCAATCATTTAATCATAGAGTGAGAACTGAGAACCCTTGGTAAGTCTGATCATCTCAATGTATCTCGGCTATTAAATCCTGCTATTGCATCATTAGATACCTGAGCAACTCTGTGATGTAACTGTTAACTATGTCCTTGTTTTTATCAATCTTTATTCCCTTTTCCTAAACACAAAAGCTTCTGAATTAGTCTACCAAATTCTTAATTTAGGTTATCAGTTTTCGTTCCTCCTAATTAGAACCACGAAAGAATTAATGACCTTGGGTACTTACAGCAGAGGACAGACAATCACTGTGATGACCTCACATAAGTCTGACTCTGCAAAACAAGAAGACAGACCTGAAGAAGCAGCAATTGTGTGCTGGTAAGTTATCTCTCTGAAGCTTTCTATGGGATGATAATAACCATAATTGCCATCATAATCATTAGAGAAGCTGATATTTATTGAGGGGCTTATTATGTTCCAGACACTTAGCTGAGAGCCTGACAGTATATTGAGGCCATAGATGGGTCCCTGTGTGAATTTTAAATCTCCACTTATGACCCATGATAGGCAACCAAAGGATTATGAGCAGATTGTGATGCATAGCTCTTGCTTTCACCTCTAAATTAAGTGGACTGATTGCCTCCTTCGTGGTGTTGCCAAGATAAAATACCTTCATTCCAAATAATAAGTGCATGATCCATTGGCTATGTCTGAGGGCTCCGATAAAAATGTGAGAAGCATCATTTTCTTTGGCTGTCACGGCCCCAGCATTAATCTTAGAGTGAAATTAACCAGAGCTGAAGTCTGGCTGCTTGTCTTCACTTCCCTCATCTCTCAATTTGGTTATAAAAGGCAACTCCCAAGAATTGCATGACCATTATGTGAGGTAGATTTTGTAATGTTCCTACAGGATTAAAGGTTTTAAGGTTCGTAGAGTGCCATTGCCCTGAGCTCAGTAGAGAAGGCAGGAATCTCCCCGGTGCCTTAAGATTGAGCGGGAGACAAAGATCCACACACAGGTCTAGGGATCTCCACCCTGGGCAGGTTGGTAGCCGGCTTGCTACCTGGGACCATGGTGATATCCAGGCCTGAGCTGCTGTCCCAAGGGCCATGTCTATGCTGGTGACCCTACTGCAGCTGTGGTCTGTGTTGATATCTAAGGCTCCTGTTACCACTGAAGACCAAGAAGATTGGAAGAGTACACGGAGTTTGATCTACCCAACCCTGACTGCAACATGAGGGAGAACTGGTCCTATTACCCACCATCTGTAGCACATTAGAGAGCAAGTCCCTGGACAGCATGACAGAGCTGACTTTGTCAGCAGGGATGCTGGAGAGCTGGTCCTGGCCCCCTTGTCTAACACATGATGGCACTGGCAGGGGAAAGATGCCCTCCCCTCCACTTCTGGCCACTGATAGCAGGTGGGAAAGCTCACCCAGCTCCTCACCAACTACAGCACTAGGGAGAGCAGGCACCACACCTTGCCCTAGGCAGCACAGTGAAGTTGATCTTATTGAACAGGGGCCCAAGAATGAAAGCCTGGGATGTCTGACCCTGCCCCATCTTCCATGTTGTGGAGTGAGCTAGAGAGAGATGGCCCCTTGACCCACATCATATATAACAGGTAAAAGAGCTGGCCCCGAGGTCATGAGAACCAGTGAGCTGGCCCAGCATCCCACTGGCTATAGCACTTGGAAGAATGGGCTCTATACCTCATCTGTACTGCTGACCCAGCAGACAGGGCCATGGGTGAGCAAGCCCTAAGTTCCTGAGAGTAGCAAAGCTGTTCCCACATCCCTGTCTGCCATGTGGTGGTGAGGGAGAGGGAAAGACGTCCTCTCTCCATTACGCCTTCCCACCTGCTACAAGTGAGGGAGCTAATCCTGTCCCTCACCAGATACAGCACTCGGGACAGCAGGCTCTGTACTTTGTCTGAGCAACAAACACAGTAGAGTTAACCCCATTGATGGTGATAAGGATGAGCCACGCTGGGAATGCAAACATGAGAGATCAGGCCCCTAATATGCCATATGGAGTCATGGGCAAGGGAGAGAGGCGTACATGCGTGTCTTGTAGCTGCTGGGAGAGCTGTCCTTGAGATCACAAAAGCAAGGGAGCTGGCCCTGCCTCTCACTCTGCAGAGTGAACCCTATAGCTTGACTGGGCAACACAGTAGTGTATGTATGGGCAAGCCAGCCCAAGGACACAAGTGGGAGAACTGGCCTTGGCCCTTGCTGTTTATGATAAGGGATGAACTAGCTGGGGAGCTCACTCTGGTGTTGAGAATGAGGAAAAGCTGGCAGGCTGACCAATCTCAGCCACTACCGAGACCCAGAATCAGGGCTGAGTTGTCCCACCCCATCTATGATCTGCTGGAGCACATGAAGGGGCCCGCCCTGCAGACCCAAAGCTGCAGGATCTCCATGACACAAGAAAGCCACAGGATATCCAATAGGAGCACCAATGAGAGTCTAGTATCTATGGTAGAGCAAAAATCAGAGGCTTTGAACCGGACTAATGATTCATTGCAATGAACCCTTGCAAATCATGGTACATGGACTAAAGGGACTCACTGTGGCAATAGAGCTTCCACAACGAGATGTTTTTCTTTTCCTTTAAAATTTATTTTATTTTGTCCTGGGGAGGAGGTTGCAAGGGTAGCAAGAATAGGAAGGGATGGGGAGTTAAGTGGGATCAAGATGCATAATGTGAAATTCACACAGAATCATTTCAAAAAGTTAAATTGGATAAAATAATCATCTGTAGAGTGACTTGCCTTTAGTACCAGAATCCCCACAATACAAAACAACACTCCATATATAAGGGGTCAACAGTGGACAAGGCACAAGACATTTTTGTACAAAAGTCTCTTAGTTGATCTCTAAGGGCTATTTAAGCCCAAAGCCTGCTATCTGGGAGTGGGAATCTTTGTGCATGGACCTGTCTCTGAGTGCCTGAGCTCTCAGAAACATGCCTGAGAAGTCCATTGCAGGCTTCTCCTTCACCTTATAATTTCTGTCTCTGAGTCCCGGAAAATGAAAATGCTTCTGTGGACCAAAATAATCTTTGTTTTTCCTGTAAATATGCAATTCCCCTGACAGTACAAAAGCCTGGCAGAGCTGCAGAATATTCTGTTTTCTCATCCCTGTCTTAGACTTCCTCCTCAGAAGCAAGTACCAGATGCATGACTGAGTAGAAGAAAGAATGGCAAATATCTCCATACATCATCACATCCTACTTGAGCAAGATGTTTCTTAAGTACATGATTGGGAACACCTGCAGCTCAGCAGCCAGCCGGGCTCCCTGCTGCTTTCTCATTCCAGAGAACAACTAAACTTTCTCCCTTCTTACGGCTGTGCTATCCATTGTAGATCAAGCATTAGCTCCTTGGAGGTCATCCAGGAAAAAGCAGCACAGGTTGGAATGTTGCACATGCAGAGGAAACAAGCCTATCTACTTCCTAATAAGCATGAGAGTTGGCTTTTCACAGATCAGATGAGTCTTACCATTTGAAGTGGACCTGCTGCTCAACCACATGTGACCCCACTTCTTACATCTAATTATTGATGTAGGACAAGACATCTCCTGGTGGCTGAATTCCAGGTGGTTCTAAATACTGCTGCCTCCAATGTTCTAAACCTGGCTTTTGACAAGAAATAGAATACAAGTAAACGTGTAGTTCTTATTGAGTTAATTAACCACAAACTCATCTGTCTGTCTCCCCATGTGTGTATGCATGTGTCTGTGTCTGAATGTTTCAAGTATGACGCCAACAGCCAACATTCGTAGGACATCTGGCAGCTGAAGAGGGGAGAAAGCTACAAATTGGGATAAGACAGATATAAACTGAAACATCCAGGAGGAGGGAAGAGGATCATGAGTTTGAGGTCCATCTCAAATAAGCAAAGAAAACAACAAAAGAAAGCAAGCAAAAAGCTAGACTTCACAAGTGTGAGTTGCAGACAAACCACGGAAATAGAATGAAATATATATTAGCTCCTATTTCTTACATTAATATGTGGTGTTCCATGCAGTTCAAGGCCAGTTATACTGTGTGTATCCACATGCATCTGGGCTCAGAATCAGAGGAGTGGTGCAACAGAGTGCAGGGATAACAGGGTAGATTCAGCACTGGTAATTCACATGGAAAAGGGAAGCCATCTGACGAGTGGCCAGTGTGTAAACTATTAAAGGAGAATACAGATCTCTAATGACACATTGTTACTATATACAAAAGGAAATTTGGGGCTATATAGTTCAGCCTAGAACAAGTCTGCCACACTGCAAATGACCTCAGTTTTCCATCAGGTTAAAATCTGACCAAAGTTAGGTAAAGGTGGGTTGAGAAACAATAAGTGAACTTATTGTTGCATGGAACTGTGGTACTTTACAGTCATCATCTGTGATTCTCATAAGATAATTTACAAAAGTAAATTGGATAAATTACCCCCCAAAGAAGACACACATCTTTCAACAAAGCTGTGCTTTGAATTTATACCTCTCCATTTCCATATACAAGATGATAACTGTGCTGCTTTCCTCTTTCCATTCAGTTTCCTCTTGCTGCGCAAGTTCCAATAAGACTCAAGGACTTTCCAGTGAGTGAATATGTGTACAATGCATGTACGCATGTGTAAATCCAGATGCAATGTTTTCACAGACTTCAGCACTACTTTGAGAATCCAGCCCCTCCTCCTGCAGAAACCGGAAAGCTATTCTGCAGCTTGCTGCCACAAGAAAACTACATTTTAGCCAATTTCCAGAGGAATATGATGACTGTGTCACTTTGAGTTTTGGCAGGATACAGGTGGTGAGTCAAAATAGTCATGTTTAATAAATGTACAAAGGTGAGCATAGGCTACAAGGAGCCACTCAGAGTGGGTAAAGAAACCACAGATGAACTGCTTTGGAAAGCCAGGATACTGGGAGACTGGGGGAAGAAGCATTGCAAAATATTTGTGAGCTATGTAACAATAGGAGCAACCATCCCGCTATGGCTGAAGTTACAGGCCTAGCTCCTTCCTTCCTAGCCAAAGACAGAGGCCTACTTAATAGGAAATCAGCAAGAATGCATGCTGTGGAGTGAGTCATCTGTTAAGAGAAACTTCGTAGAGCAAGGACATACATGAAAGAGAACAGATTTGGAGAGAAAACAGGCTGATCTGCTCAGGCTAGTTAATTCTCTTCTTATCTATTTTATTTTTAGGGACCTATGGTAATTTATTGTTCAGCATTTTAAATCATCTTTATAAAGGTAATCCACATATTTAAACCATCCCCCCAAAAGTTAAAAGGAATGATTGCATTAACTAACATTTACTGGTCATGGTGAATGTCCACATCATTCAACTTCTTGTTTTTTTTTTTTTTAAGTTAACAGTGATGAACCTGTGGAAGTAATTTATAGGCAGAGGCTGTTTGTTCATTTCCTGGCTGCCCAGACACAAAATAATCACACAGAAACCATATTAATTACAACACTGCTTGGCCTATTAGCTTAGGCTTCTTATTAAGTAACTCTTACAGCTTAAATTAACCCATTTCTATTCATCTATATATCACCACAATACCGTGGCTTGCTGGATAAAGTTCCGGCATTTGTCTTCTTCGGCAACTATGGGGCATCTCCCTGACTCTGCCTACTCTCCCTATATATCTCTTTTCAGATTTCCTGCTGGCTATATTCTACCCTGCCATAGACCCAAAGCTTTATTAACCAATGGTAATAAAACATTCACATCATACAGAGAAAAAATCCCACATCAGCAATTTTCCCTCTTTGTAAAGCCTTTGAAGGTCAGCTGCACCTTCAATAAATGTCCCAATGACAAAGATTGATGGAACAGTCCTTTCTTCAAACATCTTGGGAAGAATGTCTTGAAACTGGATACCATATTCTAGCATATCCAACTCCACAAATGTATAGTCGACGCTCATGTCATGGAAAATCTTTTTGGCCATTGAACAATAAGGGCAAGATGCTTTTGTGAAAATCACCACACAATTGTTAGAAATTGTTTCCTAAAGTTCTGGCAGCTGGAGTGTCCTCTGCTTCTCTCTCTCTCTCTCTCTCTCTCTCTCTCTCTCCCTGCATATAATTTCAATATTTCTCCCTTCCCTTTCCTCCCTCCTAACAGTTCCTTATAGTCCTCACCACTTTCATTCAAATTCATGGACTCTCTTCTCATCAATTTGTAATTTCATGCATATATATACATATATATATATATATGTATATATATATGCACATATATATTCTTAAGTATAACCTATTCCATCCTTATAATGTTACCTATTTATATGATTTATATGCTTTCAAGACTGACTATTTGGAATTGGACAGCTAATCAATTTGCTCTTCCTTGGGGAATACCCCCTCTCCAGCTTCCAGTTTTGCCCAGTTGTCTATTGTTCTTTGTATAAGATTGGGGCCTGTGGAATTTCCTCCACACATCCACACCTATTCACACACACACACACACGCACACACACACACACACACACACACACACACTTTGTTATGCTTCTTACTGACATTTTTGTTCAGCTCTCATTTGGGTAGTCATGTTGGTGAGATTTTTAGGTGTGGCTTCTGACATTCTTAGGAAACATAATCTCCCTGACCCTCTGTGTCTTACAATATTTTCTCCTTTTCTTCTGCAACACTCCTGAGCCTTAGGTGAAGGAGCAGTTTCAAAGATTATCCACTGGGACTAGGCTTGCTTTTAGAAATCATGAGGATGAGGTAACCAGAAGCCACATGGTGATCCTAATAGAAAAATTGCAGGGATACATGAGGCTGTCATAGCAGTAAAGAGTGGTGTCTGATATAAACCACCCCCTTAATCAATAATACAAGGTTCTTTATAATGCTGGAAACAGGTATTGGTTTTTGATTTCATTTAAACAGTAACTCAGCATAGAATCTCCCTGTACATGCCTAAAACTTTATTCCTTTTTATTCTAATGTCACAGCAAGCCTCAGTGAAATTAAAGAATATGGAAAGCCCTAGGCTCTAGAGTGACCTGTCAATATTCTAGCAGACAGCTCTACATCTCAGAGCAAACACAATGTAGAAGCATTACTTTTAGGCACTCAGAGGGTAAAAAATAAAACAAACATTAGAATAGTACTCTGTGGGATTGAAGAGATGGCTCAGTGGTTATGAGAATTGAATGCTCTTCCAGAGGACATGAGTTCAATTCCCATTACCCAAATGGTAGCTCAGAACCATCCACAACGCTAGTACCAAAAGATCCAATGTCCTCTTCTGTTTTTCATGGACATTGCAAACTTGTGGTACACAGTCATACATGTAGTCAAAACATGCATACACATAAATATTAAAGAAATTTTAATTATGAAAACAATATTCTGCACTGTTCCTCTACATTGGAATACCCTTCTCAGAGAATATTCAAGGATAAAAAATAAAGGAGTAGCTAGGGCATCCCAAGACTGTTTTAGATTTTCACGAGATTTTTCATAATCCCTAGGGCCTGCCAGGGAATAAGCTATTTCTCCAAAGTAAATCCAGAACTGTGAAAAAGAGAAAATAATCTTTTAACATCTATAAAGACAAATAAGTAATGATTTAATGAAAGATTTTTTTATTGAGAAAAGGAAGAAAAAAAACAAGTTTCCGCCTCCTCCCAGCCTCCCATTTCCCTCCCCCTCCTCCCACCTTTCTCCCCCTCCCCACACTCCTCGCCCCCTCCCTCTCCAGTCCAAAGAGCAGTCAGGGTTCCCTGCCCTGTGGTAAGTCCTAGGTCCTCCCCCCTCAATCCATATCTAGGAAGGTGAACATCCAAACTGGCTAGGCTCCCACAAAGCAAGAACATTAAGTAGGATCAAAACCCCGTGCCACTGTCCTTGGCTTCTCATCAGCCCTCATTGTTCGCCATGTTCAGAGAGTCCGGTTTTATCCCATGCTTTTTCAGTCACAGTCCAGCTGGCCTTGGTGAGCTCCCAATAGATCAGCCCCACTGTCTGCGTGGGTGGGTGCACCCCTCGTGGTCCTGACTTCTTTGCTCATGTTCTCCCTCCTTCTGCTCCTCATTGGGACCTTGGGAGCTCAGTCCAGTGCTCCAGTGTGGGTCTCTGTCTCTATCTCCATCCATCACCAGATGAAGGATCTATGGTGATATGCAAGATATTCGTCAGTATTGCTATAAGATAGGGTCATTTCGGGTTCCCTATCGTCAGCTGCCCAAGGAACTAACTGGGAACATCGCCTTGGGCTCCTGGGAGCCACTCTAGGTTCAAGTCTCTTGCCAACCCTAAGGTGGCTCCCTTAACTAAGAATTGTGCTTCCGTGCTCCCCTATCCAACCTTCCTTTATCCCAATCATCCTTTTTCCCCAAGTCCCCCCCCATCCTCCCCTTCTCCCTTTTCTCTCCCCATCTCCCCTTATGCCCATCCCACCCCACCCCCAAGATCCCAATTTTCTCCCCGGCAATTTTGTCTACTTCCCATACCAAGAGGATAACTATATGTTTTTCCTTGGGTTCACCTTCTTACTTAGCTTCTTTAGGTTCACCAATTGTAGACTCCATGACCCTTATTTATGGCTAGAAACCAATTATGAGTGAGTACATTCTGATAGAAGAGAAAGTAGGAAGTACCCTACAACAGATGGGCACAGGAGATCGCTTCCTATGTGTAACCCCAGCAGCACAGACATTAAGGGCAACATTGAATAAATGGGACCTACTAACACTGAGAAGCTTCTGTAAAGCAAAGGACACTGTCACTAAGGCAAAAAGGCAACCTACTGACTGGGAGAAGATCTTCACCAACCCTGCAACAGACAAAGGTCTGATCTCCAAAATATATAGAGAACTCAGGAAACTAGACTTAAAACGCTTATTAACCCAATTAAAAAATGGGGCACTGAACTGAACAGAGAATTCTCAACAGAAGAAGTTCAAATGGCCAAAAGACACTTAAGGTCATGCTGAACCTCCTTAGCGATCAGGGAAATGCAAATCAAAACAACTTTGAGATATCATCTTACACCTGTCAGAATGGCTAAAATAAAAAAACTCCAATGATAGCCTTTGCTGGAGAGGCTGTGGACGAAGGGGTACCCTCATCCATTGCTGGTGGGAATGCAATCTTGTGCAACCACTTTGGAAATCAGTGTTTCGGTTTCTCAGGAAATTCGGGATCAACCTACCCCTGGACCCAGCAATACCACTCCTGGGAATATACCCAAGAGATGCCCTACCATATGACAAGAGCATTTGTTCAACTATGTTCATAGCAGTATTATTTGTAATAGCAAGAACCTGGAAACAACCTAGATGCCCTTCAATGGAAGAATGGATGAAGAAAGTGTGGAATATCTACACATTAGAGTACTACGCTGCGGTAAAAAACAATGACTTCTCGAATTTTGCATGCAAATGGATGGAAACAGAAAACACTATACTGAGTGAGGTAACCCAGACCCAAAAAGATGAACATGGGATGTATTCACTCATAATTGGTTTCTAGCCAAAATGAAAGATTTTTAAAACTCAGATAAACATAGGAAGTATTAATAAAATATAGATGATAGATAATAGATACAAATAAGATAGATAGATAGATAGATAGATAGATAGATAGATAGATAGATAGATAGATAGATGATAGACAGATAGATGGATAAGATTAGATAGATAGATAGATAGATAGATAGATAGATAGATAGATGATAGATTAGATAGTGAGTGAGTGAGTGAGTGAGTGAGTGAGTGAGTGAGTGAGTGAGTGAGGTAGTTTGACTAGGAATGGCCTCCACAGCTCATGTATTTGAGTGCTTGACCCATAGGGAATGGCACTATTAAGAGGTGTGGCCTCATTGGAGTAGGTGTGGCCTTATTGGAGGAAGTGTGTCACATTGAGATCTCAGATACTCAAACAAGGCCTGGTGTCACTTTTTACTTCTTCTGCCTGTGGATCAAGACATAGAACTCTCAGTTTCGTCTTCAGCACTATCTCTGCCTATATCCTCACCATGACAATAATAGACTAAACCACTGACACTGTTAGCCAGCTCCAATTAAACGTTTTCCTTTATAAGAGTTGTCATGGTCATGGTGTTTCTTCACAGCAATAGAAATCCTAAGACAGATAGATGATAGATAAACAGATAGATGATAGACAGACAGACAGACAGATAGTAGAATAAATGGAGAGGTTATATAGAGAAATAAATATGAAGAATTAAACTATAACATGATAAATCATAGTAATAATCCAGCAAATGCTAAGGAGAAAAAGAAAGTAGACTCCCTTTAAGGAGCTCATAAGAACCCCTAACACTCATTTAAAATATGTTCCTAGACAACACGTTAGAACATAATATAAATATGGAAGCCTTGAACAATAACTTTCAATAATTAATTGCCAACTGACACACTCTTGCTTTAGTTCCACATAGACTATAAAAAGTAGAGTCCTAAACTGAATGTTGTCAGTTATCAAACTCACAGAGTGAGCGAATCCCACGTGGAGATCTCTGTCTGGGGAGGGGTGTTCCCTCCAAAAATAACTAGAAATGTGATTTTGTCCTAAGAGCTTGCAAAGCCCCTGACTTACAACAAAGATCCACATAATGAGAGATCTATAACACTATCATGACTGTCTTCTGTTCCTAGAGAGAATATGGTCATCTCTCTGATTGCATGCTAAATCACTGACCATACTGAGCTTCTGATGCTCAAATTTGCCAGGGTTATGTGTCATTTTATTTATTTATTTCCCCCTTTTGTCTCCTGTGAAAACCCGTTTTACCCTGTCGAAATCAAACTTGGTCTGGGAGAAAAAGAATTGCTGTGTATCTATCTTTTGTTAGAGTTTTCTTTTGTACTTTTTCCTGTATTATGCGACTTTGTCAATTAAAAAAAAAATGAGTGTAAAGGACCAAAACTCTACATGTTGCCCTTCTGCCATTCTTCTCAGCATTTTTAGCAAGAGTTAGGCTCACAGAAGACATGTGGTGGGCAGGGAAGCCCTGCTTTGATCTCAGTCTCTGACTCGGTCTCATCTCTGCTACAAAGTAGGGCAGTGGTGTGCAGCAGCAGCAACAGCAGCAGCCTCTATCACTCCTTTGATTTCAGGGCTACAAATTTGAGCTTTTTCAACTCCAGATGGGCCAATGCACAGCACACAGCTCTGTGTGGCCTCACTGCTGTGCTAGTCTCTGACCCCTGCTCAGAGGTTGGGAAAGAGGAATAGAAGCAAAGTCTTAAGCTGCAGGTTGACCTAAGCATAGAGAATCTGGGTAGTGATGTACTGAGTAGAAGGAAAACTAATGAGGCCAGAAGTCAATTGCATGTGATAGCCTCAAATCCAGAAATTTTATGTCTTACTCTCCCAGTTCAGTCTCTCCATAATTCCTGCTCTTGTGTTTGCTGAGAGAATGTGCACCCTGTTCCGTTTCCTCCCTTCTCCTGAGCACCTCAGCCCTTCTGTTTGCTCATGCATGACCCCTCTGCTCCCTTCAACCTTTTTTCTCTCCGCAATCAGTTAGGAGCCCAACCCTTTGCTTGGGTGCTCAGCTACCACCACTGCATTGAGAAAAGTCTTGCAGCAGAAGACAGCAGGATGAGCAACGGGAAACTGGTTATACGAAGCCAGAGTGAAATAATGAATAACTAAATAAGCAAGTAAATAAATAAACAGGGAAACTTAAGTGGAGCAAAGTGAAGGAAGCACTTTCCCCAGGCAGAAAATATATTTAGGGAATTTGGTCTCTAATTTAGACTGCAAGAAGGCAAGATATGCCTTTGCCTCCAAAAGCAAGGCCATCTTCTGAGAGTCAAACCAAACAACATTGGTCCCTCTTGAAAAAGACTTTGTGAAGGCTCATTTTATATAAATATTTTAATTAATAGATACCTTCATCCAACATGAGAAGCATTACACATTAACACTCACCCGAGACCCTGGAATTAGATTGATTATCTGCATCTTAATTTGCTTGTCTAGATACTGCTAATTTATTTTTAATAGGTCTGTAATTTAGCCCTCTCGATTTCTTATTCTGCTTGGCAGACTCGAATGCCTCCAGCGCGCCAACCTGTCTCTGTAACCTTTAGGCACTGCTGTCTGCACAGTGTATTAATTTTTAAATTACCCAGCTTAGTGTGAGGAAAAAAACTTCAATTAACTTCCATAGGCAAGCTAAGCTAACACCGCTTAGCTTTTCAAGCGGAGGTGAAATGTAAATGAAGGCAAAGGCTAGTTCTCAGAAGACTGCTGATGGAGACAGGAAATTCTTATCATATGCTGCATTCTCTGCTACCCTTAAAGCATCATCCTTTGTTGTGAGGATGAGTGCTTCTCTATGACTCCACACAGCAGCTCCCAGGAAAACGGGGAATGGAAGGCCTCTGACTATTGTGTTTACAAATATGACCCAGGCACCGAGAGCAATGACTAGAGAGGCTAGGCACTCAGTGTAAACTTATGAAATGAAGTTATTATAAGTACAAGATTATGTATATGCAAACTACTCGTGTTTTCCTGTAGTAATATGGGGCGGCAGGGCTGCGTCCCCCACACCCGGCCGCCCACATGGCTAGCTTATGCTCCGAAATAACAACACACAAACTGTATTCTTTTAATCACTGCTTGGCCCATTCTCTTCTAGGCTAATTCTCACATATTAATTTAGCCCATTCCTAATCATCTGTGTGTAGCACCCCAAGGTGCGCTTACCGGGGAGATTCTAGCCTAGTCCATCCTGGGTCCGAGCTTCATCACGTATGTCTGCCAGGGAGCAGGGCATGGCGTCTCTCTCAGGCGTCTGCTCCAGAGAGGAGAGCTGTGGCTTCTCTGAGCTCACTTCCTCTTCCTCCCAGCATTTTGTTCTGTTTACTCCTCCCACCTATCCTCTAACCAATAAAATGGGCCAGGGCAGTGCCTTTATTAGCCAATGACCTTCCTCCATCATTTCCCCTTTTTCGGTTTAAACAAAAAAAAGGCTTTAACATAGCAAAATTACATATAACAAAACAGTTATCAAGTAAAAGTTACAATAATCTTTATCATAACTAAGGAAAACTATAACTATAACTAACTATTCTTAACTCCATCAAAGACTCCAGAAAGATATATTACCTAAGTAAACAAGAACTAAGAAACTTCAAACTCTAGAAATGACAAAGACATCTCGCTGCCTGGACAGTCACCCAAAGTTCTTTTGTACCGTTGGGGCATCCATCTTCAGCCTTCAGGCCCATGGTATCCAGCAGACATTTCCATAAAGCAGGAAAATTCAAAGTCAGTTCAGTCACTATCTGTTGTGTCCTGCAGAATGTCTCGCAGACTCTTTCAAAATGAATCAGGAACCCCGAAAGATCATCTCACCTTAGGCAAGTTCAGTAGTCCTCCCTCTGCGGGTTCTCTGTGTCCAGTTTATGCAATAGTCCAGGCAAGAGCAGTTTCTTGCCCAAATGGCTATCAAACTCCATAAGGTGCCTCTTCGATGCCCATCTTCCTCTTGAAGTAGATTGGTGCTGCCAGGAGCAGAGTGTCTCATTGTCATGAAAAGTCCTCAGTTATTAAAACATTAAATGTCCTATTCTGTAATCTTTGAAAGACACGAAGAATGTCTATCTAAAATATATCTCTATATATCTAGAAAATCTAACTAACATGACTACAAGCTTTACTATTATTGATGATTATCCATTAACAACCTATATTTCTCAATTATACAGTACATATTTAAATGAACTACACAATCACAATACCTTAATCAAAATCAGAAACACTTATACATATAACAAAATTGACCTTAAATTTCTATCAATAAAGCAAAATCTATACTAATGTAAATTATTCATATCTATATCATATCCCCCTTTAAATGTAAAAGGATGTTTATAAACCATATTTGGGAACATGGGCGCAGTTTTTTCTCTCCAAACTGCTTCCTGCTGAATGGGGGCGTCGTTAATTAGGTCTTTCATGGTATAACCTGTGTGCTAGTTTCATCTCAGTTGGCAGTTGAGCGAAGCAATTTTCTGAAGATGTTCACTGCAACCCTTCAGGAGGGCGTGGTCCATCATACCAAATCGGAATAGAAGAAATGAACAGCGTCTCATCCTCTGTGAAAACAAAATAAGAAACTCCTTTCCAAAGCATCATGTCCTTAGATCCAAATTTCAAAGTTAAGGCATCAAAATATCTATGTCGGATTAGTTCAGCAGCATTTATCAATAAATATCTTTTAGCAGCTGTTGCTTCTTCCTCAGCATTCAAACAATTCAAAGAGAGCATAATAGCATACAGTATCAAGATTCTCTGTGTATTTTCCATCTTTGTGCAGCTTTGTTTTAACCTCTATTTTGTTTATTTTTACTTTTAACTCTTTGCTTTTTAAGACAGGTTCTCTGTATCTTTGACCTGAAGTAACTCTGTAAACCAGGCTGTCTTTGAACTCTCAGAGATCCGCCTGTCTCTGCCTCCCAGGCATTCGGGATTAAAGGTGTACACTACTACACCTTGAACTCACAGAGATCTGTTTGTCTCTGCCTTCTAGGCACTGGGATTAAAGGCGTGTGCTACCACACACACAACTTTCTTCCTTTTTTTTTGTTACTTTAAGAACTTTAAATTTTAGTCTGCATATATTTTTAACACACTTCAAACCATTTAGAAATTTTCTTTGTCTTTGAATCTCTCTTTACTATATATCTCTCTTTTTCTGACCACACGAGCCTTTAAATTACTGAGCAATATGGGTAGGATTAAAGGCGTGGCTTTGCCAGCTAGATCCAGTCCATTCCTTAGCTTTCCAGCCTCATGGCTGAGGTACTGGCTGTAGCCAGCAAGCGAGCTTCAGCAGCCTGTGTTTGCAAACCGCAGGGACCGCCTGCGTAAAAGAGTCAGAGTTTGTCCTGGCAGGACAGCCCAGAAAGCCGGCATTTTTAAATGGCGCAGCTTTTTTCCTGCTATGGCTAAAAACCGAAAAGCATGCGTTCAGCTTTAACCGTTTAAGTGTTTTGTGGCAGGACCTCTTAATGAGCTGCAGGCTTTTGCAGCTAAAGCTGAGTCAGGAAGCCTCTCTTAGATGAGGCTCCCGCTTGCCTCTAGCAAGCAGAGCAGACCCGAGAACACAGCGAGTCTAGTTGCCATCAAACAAATCATAGCACTTTACTCCAAATGCTCTATTCAAAAGCTCTGTCTCCTGCAGGAGCCAGACAGAGATCACAATGGCGGCACAGCCCCAGGAAGTCGCGTTTTAAAATGACACAGCCTTTTTTCTGCTACTGTTGCTGAATCAGGAAATCTCTCTACAGCACGCCACCAACAAACAGCAAAAATCTGTGTTAAACTCTCTTTCCCTTATTTTTAAGCCTTCTCAAGTTTTTTAAGTGGGTTTAGTTGTTCACACGTCTGGGCGCCAAATGTAGTAATATGGGGCGGCAGGGCTGCGTCCCCCACACCCGGCCGCCCACATGGCTAGCTTATGCTCCGAAATAACAACACACAAACTGTATTCTTTTAATCACTGCTTGGCCCATTCTCTTCTAGGCTAATTCTCACATATTAATTTAGCCCATTCCTAATCATCTGTGTGTAGCACCCCAAGGTGCGCTTACCGGGGAGATTCTAGCCTAGTCCATCCTGGGTCCGAGCTTCATCACGTATGTCTGCCAGGGAGCAGGGCATGGCGTCTCTCTCAGGCGTCTGCTCCAGAGAGGAGAGCTGTGGCTTCTCTGAGCTCACTTCCTCTTCCTCCCAGCATTTTGTTCTGTTTACTCCTCCCACCTATCCTCTAACCAATAAAATGGGCCAGGGCAGTGCCTTTATTAGCCAATGACCTTCCTCCATCATTTCCCCTTTTTCGGTTTAAACAAAAAAAAGGCTTTAACATAGCAAAATTACATATAACAAAACAGTTATCAAGTAAAAGTTACAATAATCTTTATCATAACTAAGGAAAACTATAACTATAACTAACTATTCTTAACTCCATCAAAGACTCCAGAAAGATATATTACCTAAGTAAACAAGAACTAAGAAACTTCAAACTCTAGAAATGACAAAGACATCTCGCTGCCTGGACAGTCACCCAAAGTTCTTTTGTACCGTTGGGGCATCCATCTTCAGCCTTCAGGCCCATGGTATCCAGCAGACATTTCCATAAAGCAGGAAAATTCAAAGTCAGTTCAGTCACTATCTGTTGTGTCCTGCAGAATGTCTCGCAGACTCTTTCAAAATGAATCAGGAACCCCGAAAGATCATCTCACCTTAGGCAAGTTCAGTAGTCCTCCCTCTGCGGGTTCTCTGTGTCCAGTTTATGCAATAGTCCAGGCAAGAGCAGTTTCTTGCCCAAATGGCTATCAAACTCCATAAGGTGCCTCTTCGATGCCCATCTTCCTCTTGAAGTAGATTGGTGCTGCCAGGAGCAGAGTGTCTCATTGTCATGAAAAGTCCTCAGTTATTAAAACATTAAATGTCCTATTCTGTAATCTTTGAAAGACACGAAGAATGTCTATCTAAAATATATCTCTATATATCTAGAAAATCTAACTAACATGACTACAAGCTTTACTATTATTGATGATTATCCATTAACAACCTATATTTCTCAATTATACAGTACATATTTAAATGAACTACACAATCACAATACCTTAATCAAAATCAGAAACACTTATACATATAACAAAATTGACCTTAAATTTCTATCAATAAAGCAAAATCTATACTAATGTAAATTATTCATATCTATATCATATCCCCCTTTAAATGTAAAAGGATGTTTATAAACCATATTTGGGAACATGGGCGCAGTTTTTTCTCTCCAAACTGCTTCCTGCTGAATGGGGGCGTCGTTAATTAGGTCTTTCATGGTATAACCTGTGTGCTAGTTTCATCTCAGTTGGCAGTTGAGCGAAGCAATTTTCTGAAGATGTTCACTGCAACCCTTCAGGAGGGCGTGGTCCATCATACCAAATCGGAATAGAAGAAATGAACAGCGTCTCATCCTCTGTGAAAACAAAATAAGAAACTCCTTTCCAAAGCATCATGTCCTTAGATCCAAATTTCAAAGTTAAGGCATCAAAATATCTATGTCGGATTAGTTCAGCAGCATTTATCAATAAATATCTTTTAGCAGCTGTTGCTTCTTCCTCAGCATTCAAACAATTCAAAGAGAGCATAATAGCATACAGTATCAAGATTCTCTGTGTATTTTCCATCTTTGTGCAGCTTTGTTTTAACCTCTATTTTGTTTATTTTTACTTTTAACTCTTTGCTTTTTAAGACAGGTTCTCTGTATCTTTGACCTGAAGTAACTCTGTAAACCAGGCTGTCTTTGAACTCTCAGAGATCCGCCTGTCTCTGCCTCCCAGGCATTCGGGATTAAAGGTGTACACTACTACACCTTGAACTCACAGAGATCTGTTTGTCTCTGCCTTCTAGGCACTGGGATTAAAGGCGTGTGCTACCACACACACAACTTTCTTCCTTTTTTTTTGTTACTTTAAGAACTTTAAATTTTAGTCTGCATATATTTTTAACACACTTCAAACCATTTAGAAATTTTCTTTGTCTTTGAATCTCTCTTTACTATATATCTCTCTTTTTCTGACCACACGAGCCTTTAAATTACTGAGCAATATGGGTAGGATTAAAGGCGTGGCTTTGCCAGCTAGATCCAGTCCATTCCTTAGCTTTCCAGCCTCATGGCTGAGGTACTGGCTGTAGCCAGCAAGCGAGCTTCAGCAGCCTGTGTTTGCAAACCGCAGGGACCGCCTGCGTAAAAGAGTCAGAGTTTGTCCTGGCAGGACAGCCCAGAAAGCCGGCATTTTTAAATGGCGCAGCTTTTTTCCTGCTATGGCTAAAAACCGAAAAGCATGCGTTCAGCTTTAACCGTTTAAGTGTTTTGTGGCAGGACCTCTTAATGAGCTGCAGGCTTTTGCAGCTAAAGCTGAGTCAGGAAGCCTCTCTTAGATGAGGCTCCCGCTTGCCTCTAGCAAGCAGAGCAGACCCGAGAACACAGCGAGTCTAGTTGCCATCAAACAAATCATAGCACTTTACTCCAAATGCTCTATTCAAAAGCTCTGTCTCCTGCAGGAGCCAGACAGAGATCACAATGGCGGCACAGCCCCAGGAAGTCGCGTTTTAAAATGACACAGCCTTTTTTCTGCTACTGTTGCTGAATCAGGAAATCTCTCTACAGCACGCCACCAACAAACAGCAAAAATCTGTGTTAAACTCTCTTTCCCTTATTTTTAAGCCTTCTCAAGTTTTTTAAGTGGGTTTAGTTGTTCACACGTCTGGGCGCCAAATGTAGTAATATGGGGCGGCAGGGCTGCGTCCCCCACACCCGGCCGCCCACATGGCTAGCTTATGCTCCGAAATAACAACACACAAACTGTATTCTTTTAATCACTGCTTGGCCCATTCTCTTCTAGGCTAATTCTCACATATTAATTTAGCCCATTCCTAATCATCTGTGTGTAGCACCCCAAGGTGCGCTTACCGGGGAGATTCTAGCCTAGTCCATCCTGGGTCCGAGCTTCATCACGTATGTCTGCCAGGGAGCAGGGCATGGCGTCTCTCTCAGGCGTCTGCTCCAGAGAGGAGAGCTGTGGCTTCTCTGAGCTCACTTCCTCTTCCTCCCAGCATTTTGTTCTGTTTACTCCTCCCACCTATCCTCTAACCAATAAAATGGGCCAGGGCAGTGCCTTTATTAGCCAATGACCTTCCTCCATCATTTTCCAAAACTGGAGCAATTTTTTTATTGAAAACACACAAAAAAGAAAGAGTAGAAAAATATGGCCTGGGGAAAATAAAGGAAACAGGAAAAGTTAGTCACTACAAATAAATAAATAAATAAAGCCTCTCCCAGACTCCATATTCTGGCTTACAACTTCAACAGAAGATTTCTGCTTTACCAGAGCCCAAGCCAATATGAGGGACCCCAGAGAAGACACCACCCACCGTCTGCTAATACTTCTTAAAGTCTGTCCATTAGTCCCTAGTGGCAACCTGTCTCCTGAGCTCCATATCCTGACCTACAACTTCATCAAACACTTCTGCTTTACCAGAGACCACACCAGACTAGGAACCCCAGAGACCAAGCAGGGACCCAGAACCCTAGAGACCACACAGGTACTTGGAAGCTCAGAAGCAATGTTGGCACCTAAAACCCCACAGTTATGTAGGTTTCTAAAACCTCAGTGGAGACACCCTATTGGACCTGAAGACTTGCTAGTCCACAGAAAGTCAGGCCACATAGATCAGAAGACCAGAGAGGAAACAAAAACCAAAGGGGAAAACATCCCTCTAACAAAGATAAACTCAAAAATCAGCATCTAAACCTATAACAGTCCTAAGCCCAGATGACTTACAGACCACTGTACAGCAAACTCTGGATAATACAATGCAGCTGAAGCACAAGAAAATGACTTTAAACTCATCTCCCTTGGGGATGATCGCAAAAGGTACAGAATACGTTTGTGATATTAGAATCCAAAAACAATTTTAAAGAATGTGCAAGAAGGGTCAGGCATGCCTTCAATCCCAGTCTTTGGAAAGTGGAGGAAAGCAGATCTCTATGAGTTCAAGGCCAGCCTGGTTTACACAGGAGAATTTAGGCCAGCCAAGACTACATATAAACAAAAATTAAATGAAGAATAAAAGAATGCATTAGAGTCCTAGTCTAACGTACTCACTTCTAGAAAAAGAAACATGAAGTAAAGAGGTACTAGCTCAGTTGGAGTAGGTGACTCAGGCATTCGGGTACAAATTCAAGGCAAGAACAATTAAGCCAGCACAATGGCAAGTTCGTCCCTCTGTGGCACGTTAATTTTGTCTGTAGAACAAAGGATAATAATGACTTTTTGGAGTGGGGTAGGGGACAACATTATTAGTGAGTATAGAACCTTAGAAAAGCAATCAGATGCATTGACAAGGAGCAGATGGTCAGTGATTACTTCCTTTGCACTCACCCTGTACTCCTGGCGAAATACTATCAGAAATGACAGACTGCAGAAAGCTAGAACTTTCCCCAGTTCCGAGGAGACATAGAAAAGAGAATTTTTAAACTACATTTCACATTTTCCCATGTCTCACCAATAGAGAATTGAATAGCTTGAAAATTCATTGTGCCGCATCTTAAATGCTCATTTAAAAGCACTCTCTCCACCCCCAGTGCCCACATGGCAGCTCACAGTTGCCTGTAACTCCAAAATCTGCCACCCTCACACAGATATCCATGCAAGCAAAGCACCAATGCACATAAAATAAAAATAAATAAATAAAAATGCTCTCCCTGATTTTTTTTCTTATACCAGTGAGCCTCTAAAAAGTATAAGAGACAGGAGATAGCATCCTATGACCATTGTGCTTGCCATAGCCCTCTAGGTGTGGTTTATTTTCTCCAGTATAAGGAAGGAGGAATTGTGTCTTTCCAGGTGGGAACTGAATTCACTCTTTCTTTGTTTCCTTGGGCTCCAGACAAATGAATGTCACATGAAACTCAGGATGTGCTGTGGGATGATGGTCTTCTACCCTGTAACAATTTGTCACTTGTATTGCTTTAATAAAATGCTGATTGGCCAGTAGCCAGGCAGGAAGTATAGGCAGGGTGACCAGAACAGGTCAGACCAGAAAAGCTGAGTCTGCATTCATTACCCAGACCAAGAGAAAGCAAGATGAGAATGCCTCACTGATAAAAGATACCAAGCCACATGACTAACACAGACAAAAGTTATGGGTTACTGTAAGATGTAAGAATTAGTTAATCAGGAAGTCTGAGCTAATAGCCCAACCAATTTATAATTAATGTAGGCCTCTGTGTGTTTCTTTGGGACTATACAGCTGTGGGACCGGGTGGGACAGAAACCTCTGTCAACAAGGATGGGCCTACTAGAAGCTTGGCTCATTCCAGCATGGTCAGTGCAGTATCAGCAAACTGAGAAATGTACAGTGTAACTCCAAAGGCTGGCAGAGGTTACGAAGAGAAAGAAGATGGTGAGCAAGCACAGAGCAAGTTAGGACACTGAAATTTATCTAAGACAAGGAAAGCTGAGTTTATGCCTGGTTCCCCCTGTCATACATAAGCGTATGTTTCCCAAAACCTTAGTTAGTCTTTACACAGCTTCCCTCAAAACCTTCTCACCACCCACCTGCTTCTTTTTGGAATCCTGGAAAGTATAAAGATTAATTAACACCAAATAAAAAATATATTGGTACTTTCTTAGGTTGCTTCATCTACTTTGAGGTTGTTTTCTGGGAGGGGATCCCTAGAGTTTAATGTCCAAGACCCAAGCATTAAAAAATACCCCAGAGATGAAAACTAAAGTTTTCACTTATGGTCTAGATAAAAAAAAATAAAATAAAAGATGCAGACAGAAAAGAAAGAGAAGAATAAGAAGGTTTTGGCAGGGTTATTTTAGTTTTGTGGAAGGTGTCTTAGCTTCAAGGAGGTCACATTTTCATCTAACTTGAAAAAGCCTTAGATTTCCAAAAGGAAACCATGCAAATGATTAGTCAGTCATTTTGCATAAATGCTTTAGCTTGTGATGTTACTGTGGAAGGTAAAGTAGAATAAAACAGATTTAGTATAGCCCCAGTAAGCACAGTCTGTGGGCAGCACATTAAATCCTGAATTACAAACCCCACCAAAGCCTTCCTAATGAGCCATCCGAGCCTCTGATGTATATAATACACCTTTTTAAAAGATGCATGACTGCATATTCTACCCAGAGGTTTAGATGGCTGCTTTGGGTTATTTAAGTTTCAAAGGAGCCCATCGGTCTCCTGTGTGTGACATTCTGTGAATGCCTTAAAAATGAAAATCCAGAAATTAGAAGCTCAAAATACCTTAAAAGGGGGCAATATATCAGGAAACACATGCACATCCTGATACACGCACATTCGAAGGAAAGTTGATGAGGCATCTGCCTCTCTGAATGTCCCATCTTTTGTCAGTTTGGGTCACAACCTTTAAAATAGCTGTAACTCACTTTCTTCCTGTCTAGTTATACAACTCTGACTTGCTTTGTTTATAATTAGAATCCTGTAACCTCCTCTGACTCTTGTCTGTGCTGCTGTTGCACGGCTGTTTTGGATGCTGCCTGAGATTGGAGACTAAGTGGGAAGGACAAGATGTTCAAAACAGAAGTATGGAATTCTCCTGGGCTCCGTTGCAAAGAAGGTGAAGGTTGGAGCATCCTAGCCTAAGGAAACACATGGATGGAGAAAGGAAACACTTGTGGGTGCAGGGGAGTAATGAAATCACAAAACGTAGTGCAGACAAAGAGCAGATACCTCCTTTCTTCCATGGAAACACAGGAGATAAATACCACATGACAGCATACATAATGAGGTGGAAAAGCAATGGGAGAGAGGACCAGAGCAAGTGCAGAGAGAACAAACACCATCAGCTGGTGATAGGGTCTCAATGTGGCACACTCCCCACAGATTGTGTTTTCACCCCGGCTTCCCAGCTGCTGGTGCTTCTTCTGGACACTGTAGACACTCTAGGAGGTGAGATGTGGTGGGAAGCAGACCACTGAAGCAGATTGTTGGGGACATGCTATTGTTGACAGCTTCCCGTCTCTGTGCTTCCTGATCGTGCATGGAATGAAAAGACGTCCTTTGCCACCTGTTGTGGCCACCATGATGTTCTGCCCAAATGCATGTCCAAGGGACTGCAGCCTGAGTGCTCTGAGAGCATGAGCCGAGATAAATCCTTTCTCCCCGAAGCCGCCTGCCGAGTTTGCCCCACAGAAACGGGAAGAGTGACAACTGAGAAGCTTCATTCTCACTCTCGGTCAACACTGTCTTCCAGACGCTTCGACAGAGTTGCTCTGTTCCACAGAGCAAATGCTGAAATTCAAGGAAGCATAGAAAGAAATCCTAAATCACACGACTGAGGAACACTCGATCCCAAACTACAGTAAGGCTAGGTGGTTGCCTGCCACATAGGCTCTGATGCAGAGTTACAACAGAATTCAGTCCAGGAATGAGGTATGGAGGAAATCCAGACGTTCCAACCCCAGATCTGTCTAGCACAGTCTGCCCACAGTACATTCCCTGAGCCGGCAAAAGCCAAAGCCCATTTCAAGGGCTTCCATGAGCATTAAAAGGATTCATCTGTGGAAAGAAGGCGGCACCTGTAGCAGGCGTGTTTAGAATGTGGCTTCGCTGCAGCTCTTTATTTTTACATTGTCTGCCTGATGACTCATTTCAGTGCATCAGCATGCAGAAGTTTGTGTGATGAATCCACAGCCGTGTTTACCTGGGAGCAAATCTTTGATTGGTATTTCAAGTTTCTCTACTCCCTCCTTAGAATTTTTTTCCCCCAGCGGTAGAAATGTAATACGTTAAGATGAATTAAGCTTGATTTTATCAAATCAAGTTGGAAGGAAAATTGCAGATCATGACCCACATTTGATAAAGTAAGACGACGACGCTCCTTAATTCCAAAGGTTGAGGTCTAACATAGAAATGCGCTTGTCATCCCAATGTAATTTAGATCTATAAAGGACTGACATAAAATACATCTCAGCTTCGCTACAAGAGAGATGTTATAATGAGCTCATCTAACCAGCCAATGCCTATGTTTGGCATGAGTGGATTTAGTAGCTGAAAAGACTGAGCTGACCACAAAGGCCTGTAAGTCACAACCAAGCTTGGCCCCTGTCTTTGGGATCTGAATGTGCTTTTCATTTACTGGACTGAGGTCCCTGTGGACTTTAGAGTCTTGCTAAAATACATTTAAGTGCAGCACATTTTCCTGTCAACACTAGCACAATTGAATATTCTTCCTGGCTGGGAGGACTAGATAACAAGTCCACTGGAAACACTGTTTCCAAGAGCCCTTGGAGAAAGTTCAGCAAAGGGCTAAGACCCTTCTAGCTTAGCATCAGAACTCAATGCTTCCACACACACAGCAGGAAAGCTGAGAGGCAAGCCTCTCTTCCTCCACAGGCTGGAGGGACAGTTTCTACTAGAGGACTCTGTGGAGATGAATTCTAAGGACAATGGGAGGACTAGCAATGCCATGATCCACTTTGTGCTACTCTAACAGGTTGCCTTGTGGTGGATAATTTATAAGCAGTATGGGTTTACTAGGTTCATGTTCTTCAGGGTAGGAATCCAATAATATGATGATGTAGGTATTTCACAAGGGTCTTTGCATTATGCCTTGTTATGATAGAAATTGACTCGGGGCAGGACTCAAGAGTTTTCATAACTCGGCATCAATGCCTATGTGGCAGGCAATCACCTAGCCTTACCGTGAGTTTGGGGTCTGTGGGACAGGAAGTGATGGCCAGAGAGAGCAAGAGAGAAAGAAAGGGTCAAGCTCATTTTAAAGAAAACACAGTCTTGAAATAACTAGTCCGCTAGAGGAACTCAATGTTAATCTATTCGTGAGGTCTTTCCTTCTTCAAGTCAAGCTCTCAGCATTATCCCATTGGAGATTACATTTTAAACATATGTATTTTGGGGGATATGCTCAGACTGTACCAGGATGTGTGTCTTCTGGCATGAGCTATGCTGCTCATTGCTAGGCAGCTGTGCACAGTCCTGCCAAACCCCAGCAAAGCAGTCCTCTTTAGCTCTAGCCATGCCCCTGTGCCTTTTTCTTAACTTCACTAGTCCCCTCTCCTTACAGGAGATTTTACATCAAATTTCAAAGGTGGAACGAAAAGTAAGGAGACGGTATTGGTTTCTTTGTTCTTTAAAACCCTAAGAATGAGAAGCAAAGGTGGATGTCACATTCTCAAGCCAATCAAAGGAAAAGCAAAGAGCCTATCCACGCATCCTAGAGATGTGTGTTCTTCAAACCATCATATATCATGCCCATGATATGCTGTAATTACCTTCGGCATTGTGGGTAATCAGAAAATCCTGCGATAAAGTCACAGCTAGCTGGAGAGATAAGAGGCAGCTGCGAATATTTTCTTTGTAATGGTGAATGGATATAATTGTAAATTCTGACACAAAGAAGCCCAAGCTCGATATACACCACAAAAGTAAAGGGTGGGTGCCCACCTTGAATGAATCCCTATTATCCTTGAGATTATCTAGGATTCATAAAACTGCAGGCAGCACATCCCTGATACTGTGGTCTTGCCATTCTGGAGTACATGGTCTTTAAAATGCTCCTGATGACAGCCCACCTAATAGGGTCTCCTAGGAGCTAATAAATTCACTACCATGAAGACAAATCATGGCCAAACTGTTTTCTTGTTAGGGAGAAGAGCAGGCTTTTGAAACAAATGCTCCTGTTAGCAGCAATCTAACAGTAAAACTCAGCAAGGTAAAAGTAACACAGAAAAGATATCTGTTGATCCAAGGAGGATCACAAAATTTAGAAGATGAGGAAAATATGCAGAAAGTTAAGATGCATCTAGCCAGTGTGCTAATATGACATCAGCTTTCCCTGGGACACTGACCAGATTCTCTACCTGTTCAACCCACCTAGAATTTTGACTAGCTTGTCTGTGACTCAGGCTAGATGACCCCTGAACCAGCCTGCACTTTGGTAACAAGTAGGTCTTGAGGGAGAAAAAAGCTATGAAGCTGACTGAATTGTTTATCTTCTTAAGTTTTTTTTTTCTTCTTGGCTAAGTTTGGATTGAGTCTTCCTTCTTTTCTCTTCGAACACAAGGCTTTCTGCCCAAAATGAAGTGTTTTGAAACCCAGCCAGGCCTGTTCCGAATTATAAAAGATTGAGTTAATTAACCTTTCACCAGCTGATTACTTTCAACCTTTCTGTTGGCACATTGGGAAAACGTACTAGTGGTTACTAATTAAGGCATTGGGTATACCTTCACACTTCTTTACATTCTCAGACTCCTGAAGCAAGCTGATTAGGAAGAAACAGGGAAAGTGTCATTGAAGTTATCCTCGAAAATGGTTAGAAGAAAAATCTACAAATGAACCAGAGAAGGCAAAATTGCAACTTTATTTTCTAATCTGTTTTTTCGTGGGTGCCTGAGGTCTTGGTTCTCTTTATAAGCATAGTGATGGTTTATATGTAACAAGTTCTTAACAGGGACAAAAGATATTTAAGAAAGGTCATACATGTACTATCTCACATAGCTCTGAATTTTCTAAGAAATATAGGAATTCTCATCACACCTTACAAATGAGTAAAATGAAAGTTTATGTCAAATAAATTTTCAAAGACCGTAAAGATTCAAATGTGTTCTAGCATCCAGCATCATCTCAGGAATGTTAATCAAAAAGGGTATGAAATCATAGAAATTCTGAAAGCTGAGAGAGTGTAAAAAAGAAATGTACTTGTAGTTATGCTATGCATCACTCTTTTCTGTATTAATTATTCTTCCATATTGTTCTTTCTTTAATCCATCCTTCCTGTTTTTTTCTTACCCTGCCTCTTCTTTCATATTATTTTTCTACTGTTTCTACATTTAATAAAATGTTATCTTCTGCTTTGTGGTTATTGGCAGTAAGTGGACTTTAACTAAGTGTAAGTGTATAAGTGAATTTTTACATGACCTGTAGTCTGGTGTTGTTGCTATGATATCAGTTTCCTCATCTCTTCTGTCACTGAGATTGAATCCTGTGGCGTAGACCGCTCATTAAGAGATAGACAAGCTAATGAATATACTAAGCACAACATAGAAGCACGAGAAACATTAACAAAAATGAAGGCAACATGACTGTATCAAAAAATTGTTACTATTCTACTACTGAACTCAATGATGCTGAAATGGGCAAAATGCCAGACTCAGATCACAAGAATTTGCTAGTAAGGAAAATGATCAATAACATATGAAAGATACAAACAAGAAGATGAAGGAAGGAGGGAAATCAGTTATGACCTGAGGACAAACACAAGCAACACACAGTAGAAAAACTGCCAAGCAGATGAAAAACATGAGTTATATGAAATTTTGAAAGCCAGAAGTATGAAAGAAAAATTGATCCAGGAAATTGAGATTTGGAGAAAAGAATGCCAAATGTAATGTTGAAAAAAATTAAGAGCTCAATAAATCAAATAACAAACGCAATTTAAAAATATAACCAGTAAGCTCAAGCAAAAAGAAGAAAGACATTCAGAGATAAAGGGACAAGTTCCAGGAAATATTACATTCAAATATCAATAAAGAAAAGAACTGAAGTTTACCATAATGTCAAAGAACTCTGGAGTATGTTCAAGAGATCAAATCTAAAAATTCACAGAATAAAAGAAGGAATATATATATATATATATATGTATATATATATTGCTTAATGTAATTATAGTATACAATTAGTGAACATCCAAACTTAAGAAATATTTACAAACTCCATGTAGACACGAAAAGAAAAGAATTTATCTATAATGTATTATACTGAAACTATCAGAAATACAAAACAAAAACTGTAAGGGTAAAATACCAGTTCATTTACAGATACAAATGCATCATAACCACAGATCTGTCACCATCAACACTACAAATCAAGAAAGCACAAAATGATATATTCCAATCTATTAAAAGAAGTAACTTCCGTCCACAATTACAATATCCAGTAAAACTATCTTTTTAATTCATAGGATTATAAGGACATTTGAAGAAAAATCATGAACAAAGATAGTTCATCACCACAGACTGAGAACTGCAGGATAGAGTTAAAGGGCAACTGTCCAGAGGAGGGAAAACAACAATGTCACTCGTGAAAGTACAAAAATAAAATAAAATTCACTAGACAGAGATGAACAATAGAGAGATAGGAAGAAATCTATCAAGCACCACAAGGTAAACCAGTAAATCTCTAATGCTAATAGTGGAGAAGAAAAAGAACAAATGACAATCTAACCAACCAGTAAAAAAAAAAAATCCAAGAACTAGAAAACCACTGTCAGTAATAATCTTGAGTGTAAATAATCTCAACTCAACAATAAAAAGATGTTATGTCATGGACTAGAAGAGAAAACTAATATTCCACTGTTTGTTGTCTCCATGATACACACTTATTGTGTAGCAGTCCTTTGAGACTAAACTTTTCATCCCACGGAAAAATTCTTAAGACAGACTATATTTGCAAGGTCCCTCCCCCCCAAAGTAAACAATAAAGACTGCTGAGAGAGAGCTGCTAAGAAGACTCTCAGACAAGACCAGCTACCTCAAAGAAACAGAAATCAGCCTAACTTCCTGGAAGAGGTTTAGACCAACCTAGACCAACCGAGTCACTTGGAAAGAACACTCCTCAATCTGTTAAGCTGCCTGCAGACTTGCAGTGTCTCACAGGTCTCAGCTGTTTGGCTGTTACCCTGCTGAGGAGGACTTTGGTGATATATTTTTCTTTGAGCCATTTCTTGTCCTGCAATTAATCCCTCACTCATATTCCTGTAATCCCAATAAAACTCATTGGTTCACCAATTTGGGCTTTCATTCTATATGTACTTTGGTCTGTCTGTCATAGGTTCCATATTTGGGGTAGTAGACACATGTGTGTTCTCTCTCTCTCTCTCTCTCTCTCTCTCGCTCTCTCTCTCTCTGTGTGTGTGTGTGTGTGTGTGTGTGTGTGTGTGTGTGTGTTGCATCGCCCCAGGAAAAGTCTTCTCACTCAACAACACTTCATGGGAAAGTATTCCGAAGGACTGAGAGGCAAAGGATACAAATTAAGTTATGAAGGAAATGTAAGCTAGACATAAGCAGTAATAGCTTTCAAGACCTAAAAGTAGACTTAAAGCTAAAGCTGGTCAGGATATATGAAGAAGGCCACTACATAACAAAAAGCAGAATTTATAAAGAAGCCATAATAAAATGTAGGTGGTGGTGGGACATGTCTTTAATTTATCATTTGGGAGGCACAGGCAGGTGGGTCTTTGTAAGTTCAAGTCCAGCCTGGTCTACAAAGTAAGTTCTAGGACAGCCAAGTCTGTTACATAATGAAACTATGTCCCAAAAACATAAATAAATAAAAATAAAAGAAGTAAAATAAAAACAAAAAAGAAAAGAAACTATAATAAGTATCCTATTGTCATTAAAAACAAGCAATAGTCAGCATAAAAGTCATTAAGATCTTGATACAGTAAAGGGAGGATTTAAATAACAACACAAACTAAATGGACTTGATAAATACTTAGAAATTATTCTAACCAAGAAATATTGAACTGTCTTAGAAATCGATCACATTGTTGGCCAGAAGTCAAGTTCTACTAAAAAAAAATGTTAATAACTTTTCTGTCTTATTAGATCATAGTGCAATAAAATGATTAGTAAATAGCAAAAGAAACTACACGCACTACTCAAATACTTGGAGACTAAATAATATATTTTGATTGAATTGTTGCTCATTGAAGGCACCAGTCATCAAGGAGAAAATAAAAATTTCCTTATAGTTAAACTAAGATGAAAGCACAACTTCCAGAACCTCTGGGATACAACAAAGACCACTCTAAATGGGAAGCTTATAGCTGTGGATACTCCCATTGAAACTCTAAGTGTCTCAGATAACCTAATAACATCTCATAACCCTACAAAACCAGGAAGAAACCATTTCGAAACACAGTATGGGGCAAAAAAATTTAAAAAGCTCAATAAAGGAAATTAACGCAGTGGAAACTAAAGAACACTTCAATCAGAGTTGGTTTTTTGGGGTGGAAAAAAATTGAGGTGGGAGGTGGTGGTGCGACTTTTACCAGCACTCAGGAGGCAGAAGCAGGCAGATGTCTGTGAGTTCAAGGCCAACTTATCTACAGGGCTAGTTCCAGGACAGCTAGGACTGTTACAGAGAAACCATGTCTCAAAAAATCAAGATAGATAGATAGATAGATAGATAGATAGATAGATAGATAGATGATAAATAGATAGATGATAGATAGATTAAAACAATCCAAAATTTGAGACATCCATGAACAACCTAACAGCAAGAAAGGCAGAATACTCAAATTAATGAGATTAGAGATGAAAAAGATGCAACAATAGATTTGAATGACATCAAAGAATGATGAGCAAATATTTTGAAAATGTATATTCTAGAAAAGTAAAAATGGGCTGAAGAGATGTATCCAGATAAAAACACTACTTTCTGCTCTTGCAAAGAACATAAACGCAGATCCTAGCACACACACTGAACAGTCAACAACTAGTTCTAGGGGATCCAACACCTTCTGGCCTCTGAAATCAACTGCATATAAATACATGGTGCACAGGGATACATTCAAACACACATACACACATAGAAAATAACAAAAAATAAAACTTGAAAACATTTTTGATGATCTAAAACCTTTAAAAAGTTGGTAAATTTTGACATAAATCTGACCTACCAAAATTAAAAAAGAAGGGTACAAGCACAGAAGGCCCGAGAATGAAGCAGCAACAGTCTCTCAACAACAAAAATTTCATCTCTCAATGGATTCACTGCTGGATCTGCCAAACCACTGAGGAAAGAGCTAACAATGGTGTCTCAAACTGTTGCTGATAAACATAGATACAAAAGTTCTTAACAAAATAATGTATAAACTGAATTTAGACTTATATTAATAAGTTCATACACTAACTGGATAGGCTTTATTTTAAAGAAAGTTGGTTCAAATGCATAAATTCGTAATTGTAACATAGCATTATCAATGGACAATAACACAATCATCCCATAGAAAAGGTTCTTTTTAAAAAAAATTTTAACAGCATTGCATGATTAAAGCCCCCGAGATAAGCTAGAATTTGGAGAAGCATATTTCAACACAACAAAAGTCGTGTGTAACAACCGCTAGCCAACGTTATCCTATATGGAAAAGAACTGAAAAGTTTCCCTTCAAAATCAAGCATTAGGCAAGAATGAACACTTTCTACTTTCTTACTCAATATACTCATCAGAGTCTTAGCTAGAGCAATAGAGAAAGAAATAAAAGGGATATAAATAGGAACGGGAGAAATCTAATTATACCCATTTTTAGATAACATTATCCTGTGCTTAAAAGAGCTTTCAGAAAACTCTTGAATCTGATAAACACATTCAACAAAGTTGCAGAATAGAAGAAACAAACTCAACAACTGACAAGTGGGATTACATGAAATTAAAAGGCTTCCAACACAGCAAACAATCAGCGGAGTAAAAAGACAACTTTCAGAATAGAACAATAGTTTTCAACTATATATCTGACAGGAAGCTAATATCTAGAATCTAAAAATAACACAAACAAAATAAATATCTAAGAATTGAAAATCATCCAATCAATAAACTAGCTGATGAACTAAACAGACAGCTTCACCTGAAGAACTACAGATACGTGGAAATGTGTCACTAGTCTCATCTCTCCAGAAGATGCATATGAAGCCACTTTCTTAGATTTCCTCTTACACCAATCAGAGTGGCTATCATCAATAAAAACAACCGACAGTGAATGCTGGTGAGTATGTTGGAGAAGAAAAATATTTGTAAACTGTTGCAGCCTCTGTGGCGTAAGTATGAGGTTTCTTCCTAACCTGGAAAACAGAACTGCCAAAGGTCTCAGGTACGCCGTTGCTGGATACAAACCCATAGGAATCTAAGTTAGCAAACCAGAGAGAGCCTTGCACTGCCATGTTTATTGCAATATTATTTGCAATGTTCAACATGTGAAAGCAGTTTAGACATCCATCAGAAAATGAATGAGTGGAAAAACTGTAGCTCACAACAGATTTTTACCCACCTGGAAAGAAAATTAAAGCTATTTAATTGATAGAACTAGATATCATCATGGTAAGCAAAATAGGCTAGATTCTAAAAGACCAAATATTGCAAGCTTCTCTCATATATATATATATATATATATATATATGACATTATATAATAATATATGTGACATACTATATAATTTTATATATTTATTTAACCTATAATTGCAAAATAAACATATAATAATTAATATAAGATATAAATGTGAGAAAAAATAATATATAGTTTATAACCTGTATGGCAAAATAAATAATAAGAAGATAAAGAGCAAGATGGTAATTTATTATTGAAAATTCTTAAAAGATGTTTGAAGGAATAAATTATGACATGAAAGCAAATTATCATAATTTAAACTTTTTATCAAATCCAGATCAACATTTAAAAATTGGTATAAAAGTATGCAGCTAAAATAAAGCACGAGATGAAATCAAAGCTAGTAGTAAAAAGTAATACGAAAGAGAACACTTGAGTCATTCAAAAGAGGGCAAGGGAGTACTGGAGGGATGAAATGGCATTTAAGTGCAATTGGACTCTTCTAGATGTCAAGAGTTTCTTTCGTTCTTAACACCCACACCAGACATCTCACAACAACTCCAAGGGATTCGTCTTCTGGACTCCACATGCACACACATGATATAAAAATAAATCCTTTTTAAAAAGTCCAAATAATCACATGGATGAAGTATGGAGCCATTAAGCTAAGTGAATAAGTGCCACAGAAAGGATAAACACAATAGGATTCTACTTAGTGAGGTATTCACAGTAGTCAATCTCATGATATGATATGCATCTATGGTACATACATATACTATGTGTGTGTGTTGTAGAATGTTATTTTAAGGTGTTTTTATTTTATTTATGTTGTATTTAATTAACTGTGATTCTTTACCTGTCTACAACACCTCATGGTCTAATAAAGAGTTGAAGAGACAATAGCGAGGCAGGAGAAAGGATAAACAGTGCTGTCAGGCAGACTGAATAAATAGAATGAGAAAACTGGAAGAGGGAGGGGCAAGAGAACACGGAGAGGAGAATGTCAGGGGCCAACTACCCAGTTACACAGCCAAACGTGGAGTAAGAAGGAAAAAATGGTATACAGGAATAGAGAAAGATAAATGCCCTGAAGCCAAAGGTAGTTGGGATAATTTAAGAAAAGTTGGCAAGAAAAGCCAAGCTAAGGCCAGGCATTCATAATTAAGAATAAGATTTATTTCAGAGCTAGATGATGAGCTCCCCCAAAGAGCCCAAAGAGGAGGAGCCAAAAAGTAAAAATCCAAGAACTGCATTTTGGCAGCCAACATGGTGTTAGAGTCATAGAAAGTCCAACAACATTTGGCATACCAACATGGGCCAAATTCCCATGTATTGCCTATAAAAGCTGGAAGTAAAAAGAAAAAAAAAAAGGAAAGGGGGCATGGCTCCTTTAAGAGGCCCTGCTGTTCAGTGCTAAATAGAAATGGCAAGCTAAATAAAAACAGCTTCTGGCAACTCAGATACTGGCTTCAGTAGCTAGGAAGGTTTTAATGCAGTTCCCAGTCATGAACCTCTAACCAAGCTGTGAGCTCTAGGTTTGGATTTCCCAACCCAAGAAACCGGCAGAGTCAGCCAAGAGAGCCAGAGTCTAAGTTTGCTCATGTAGTCAAAAAAGGCTAAAAGGTAAACAATAAAATAGGTCTAGAGAGAAAAAACACTTCTAAACAGGTTCTGGTGTGTTTTACAATGTGCATAGACTAAAGAAAGAAAAAAAGAAAGAAGAAAGAAGGAAGGAAAATGGGTATATGTGGTTATAGAAAGAAAGAAATAATTTTAAAAAGTAAAGTCCTTAAAGAGACAATAAAAAGAAAAGAAAAGAAAAGAAAAGGAAAGGAAAGGAAAGGAAAGGAAAGAAAAAGGCACATAAGATAAGAAACACACAGGGAGTCTGAATCCTGTATATTATTGTGTTGAATTTAAATTTTTTGATTGTTGATAAGCAACTGAAAGCTGCTATGGGCTTGAAAGAAGTGCTGCAATAAGCCAGTCTAGATATTTTAGAAATGTCTTTAAAATTTTCAAAAAATGTATTTGTCAAATGAAAGTTAAAAATGCTTTGGAGAAGATGTTTGATTTTGTTTCCAGAGGAAACAAGAGGTTGTTGGTTTCATCCAGGTTTGATGAACAGGTTTGATCAAGGAAGACCTCTTGAATCTTGACAGGGGAGATCGATCAATAAATATTATAACCTGTCTTCCCAGGATTTGGCCATTGTCACAAATTTTCTCAGTGATGCTAAAATATACTTCACCCACAGACAGCAGTAAGCAGTTTGGAGAAAATTATGTTCACATTCCCAAGAGTTGACGGGTATGGATGGTTTTTGGTTATTTGGTGGGTCATGGATGTTTGTTATATTTACTAAACTATAGGACTAAAGAAATGGGAAGATAAAAGGGTAGATTATTGAATCTTCTTTAAACTAAATAACAACTACTAATCTCACATATTTTGTATTGGTATGGATTTTGTATGTTGATACAAATTTACAGTCATTTTTGTTGACATACTGTCTATATGTTTCTACTCTTGTTTAAAGGATTTTTGTATATTGATATAAAAATTTAAGGTTATTTTTGTTACAATATATTGTATTATGTTTCTATTTTTGTCTGAGGTATTATGCCTGTGAAGTTCATTTGGAAATGCAGGGTAAAGTTCTAGTTCTTGAAAGCTAGTATTATAAACTATATATTATAAACCACATAGGATAATCAGGAAACATAAGTTAGTGGTTAGTCATTTATAACAGTTCAAATTGTAGATATGTAAGGTGTGCTTTCCAGATCATTTAGAGATAAATTTTAGATAGATAGCTAGATGGTCATCAAACCTTTCAAATACTGCAGAATACGGCATTTAAAATTTTTTGTTTATTTAGGGTTTTTCATTGTCAGGACCATTTATCACAAGCTATTGTTGGCCATGACACAACCATAGCTTATAGCAATTGATAATTTCAGATGTCATTCCATCTGAGAAAATATTCTCGGGTGGAGAAACTCTACCTGGTAAAACCAGCAGGGCCATTGACTCTGAAAACTGTTGCTTTCATCTGTAATTTCATGTGTGCAATAACAGATATGATATCTTCCCATTATCATGCATTTTTGTATCATTTGTATACGTAATCTCATGATTACATCTCAATTTTATGGGCACACATATTTGTGGATGGTCAAAAGGATGATATCTCTCTACACTATGTTCTACACGTTATAGTGAGAAACTTGGAAGCCTGTTCTCTATCATTAGCCTTACTGGCAGAGCAAGTTAACCAGACATGCATCCTTCTGGACAGATCACAAATGGAACTGTCACAGATTTTACTTATGAAATTGCAGGTGTCTGGCCTTGTAGGACCTAAGCCATCAGAGGGTTTATGATGAATTAGGGTGGTTATTGAAGGTGTCTGTCCTTGTTCTTTCTTACTCCTTCAAGAGACCAATAGCACCTAACTGACTAACCATGTCCAGATACTATTAATCACACTTAAGAAATATAAAAAAAAATGTTTTTATCATTTTACTTTTTCTTGGATCTCTCAATCAAGTTTTCTACCTTTGTAACCTGTAGCAGCCCCTTTCAAAGACTGCTGAGACCTCACAGCTGCAGCTGCGGTTAGATACAAACTAGCTGATAAGTCTTGCTACATATACCTGTGTCCCTAAGAATTTTCCTTGTAGTTTCTTAATATTACTAACAAGTTGCTAATGAGTTGATACATATATGCTTGGGAATTTGTTACAACAGAAAGAAATAGATTGAGAAGAAATAAGATGGAGATGTAGAAGAAAAAGACAAAAGAATGTAAAGTTGTTAGAACAAGAATGAATTGGAACAGAGTATAACAGAAATTTGGAATTAGAATTGAAACAGAGAATTAAAACAAAGAAATTATAAACAATTAGAACAGAAGAATTAACATAGAGGCAGTAGAATGAAGAGAGAAAATTAAAGAGCACATGAATAAAAGGAATGTGAGGGAGAAGACATTTTTCTATAGCCATGAGTCTTTAGTTCCTATGCTTATTGTGGCTTTTCTTTTGAGCCCTGAGTGAAAACCATTAAGGCAAGCCCTTGAACGTCAATATTTCATGACAATTAGACACATCTGCTCTCAGAAGTATCAATTTACTTCAGAGATGATGGGCATCAAAGAAACTCCTTATGGAGTTTGCCTTCAATGTGGTAAGGTTAGCCATTTGAACAAGAAGCTGCTCTTGTCAGTACTGCTTGACAGTATGTTGTACAAACTGCACATGCAGGTCCCACAGGAAAGTAACTGCTGAACTTTGCCATTAACAAGGTGAGCTGGTCTTTCGGGGGTCCTTCTTCACAGAAAAAAAAAAACTGCCAGACATTCTGCAGGACACAGAAGAAAGTGACTGACAAACTTTACCAATGTAGGTGAGACAGTCATTCAAATTTCCTGTTTCATTGAAAAGTCTGTCAGATACTATGGGCCTATAGGTTGAAGATGGATGCCACAATATTGCAGAGAAACTTTGGGTAACAATTCAGGCAGCCAAATGCCTCTGCTGTTAAATATTAAATAGTTATATGTATAGTCATAATAACAGTTTTCTTTAATTATGAAAGAAAATAAGCTAGGGGTGAAACTTTAAATTCACTAAGATAAGATATATAATGCATTATTTTATCTGAATATACTTACTATAAATAGACAGAATATTATAAATATAATTCTTACTTTATTACTTGATAACTGTTTTTGTTGTGTATACATAGTTTTACTATGCTAAAGTTAAAATCTTTCTTTGTATTTAGACAAAAGAAGATGTTGTAAAATATTATTTAATATGTGTTGCTTTTGTTTATGCTACATCTGTTTAACTCTTTGAAACTGTGATTCTTTGCCTATCGAAAACACCTGATGGTCTAATAAAGAGCTGAAGAGCCAATAGCAAGGCAGGAGAAAGGATAGGAAGCACTGTCAGGCAAAGACTATAAACAGAAGGAGAAATCTTAAAGGGGGAGAAGCAAAAAAACAAGGAGAGGAGAGGAGTATGTCAGTGGTCAGTCACCCAACTACACTACCAGACATGGAGTAAGAAGGAATGTAAAATATGCAGAAGTAAGTGGGGGGGGGGAAGGTACTCAGGATAATTTAAGAAAAGCTGGCAATAAACTAGCCAAGCTAAGGCCAGGCATTTATAATTAATAATAAACCTTCACATGTGATTTATTTGGGTGCTAAGTGGCAGTTCCCCAAAAAAGAGCCAAAAGTGTAAAAAAAAAAAAAACCAACAACTGCATATATATATATATGTGTGTGTGTGTGTGTGTGTGTAATATATATGTAATACAAATACAATAATAGGTGTAAACAGCTTATTATTTAAATAATAAATACATGAGGTAAGGAGAAGCAAAGGAAATAATAGATGGGACAAAAGAAAATAAGCAAATAATAAGGAGTAGACATAAACTTAATTAAAATAATTATTACAATGAATTAAAATAAACTGAAAAGTAGAGAGAACCTAAAGGAACAAAATGAGGACCCAGTTATTTGTAACCTAAAGAAAAATCTCTAAATGCAAACAGAAATAGGCTAAATAGAAAGGAAGGAAAGGCACTCATATGTAATCACAACATAAAAGAAAGCTTGGGTGGCTCTATTAATATCAGACAACAAAGTAAAATTATCAAGACACAAAGTAAAATTAAAATACACAAATCAGTATTCATAATGCTGAATAAATTTTCCAAAAGAAGTAAAATTCCCTGAATTACTGATATACCAAATAGCAGATCTCCACAACACATGAAGTAAGAACTGATACAACAGAAGGGTAAAGACAGTCAAATTTACAATGCTAATCAGAGAGGGAACTGAAACATATTTATCTGATAAAGTCTTGAATCCAAAATTCTATGAAAATTTCTTATAATTAGAAGACAAAATATTATTTTAAATCTTTGGGGGGAAAAACCTTAAACAAATAACGTCATTAAGGAAAATACAGTGACAGCGAATAAACCTGTGAACGATTCTCACCTCTGCTACTCATTAAATAAATTAAGATCAAAACATCTATCTAGATGTGCTTACCAAAGGAGCTAAAAGTCAAGAACAAGAACATGAAAGAACTCTAACACATTATGATCTGAAATAATGCAATAAAATCACTTCAGAAAAGAATTGCCCCTACAACATGGGAATTCCATTTCTACGTATTTACTAAGAAGAACTGAAAACCTGTGTCATTAATGACAGACAAACTCCAGGAATGACATAGATATCTATCACTGGTTAAAATGTATACTTACTGTGGTTTATGTGTACAATCCTAGCTACAGACCTAATCAGCAATAGAAAGAACAAACCTCCATGAGGAATCTCAGAGCAAAGTATATTGAACAGCTACAAGGCTGTGGTTAGACAAGAAGAATGACATCTAATGTTCCAATAACAAGGTAGGATAACTGTACTTAGCAATTAATTGAGCATTTCAAAATAACTAGTAACGAGTATATTGAAAGCTCTCAACACAAAGCAGTGATTAACATCAGAGGATGAACATAGCAATTATCCAGATATCATCATTATACACTGTACACACGTATTGACATTCTACTCCACAAACGCAGCCCATTTTATGTAATCACTTAGAAGAAATGCATACTTTTAGATGAATTGGAAAGTATGTTGAGGCAAAGGAATAGACATGAAGAGATTTTCCCTTAAGAATCTATTTCTATGAAACTCAGTAAAACGCAAACTAAATATGTTAAAAATCGGGTGGTTGCCTCTGCAGGGGAGAAAGGAGTTGCTGGGAGGCAGAAGCAGGCGAGTATGCCCTGCCGAGAAATAAATGGTCCTTATCTGACAGTTCAACTCAATTGTCAACTAGAATAGAGTCAGATTCAGAGACTCACACTTCTGGGCATGTCTGTGAGGGTGTTTGCAGACAGCACTGGATAAGAAGAGCTCTAATTCGTGTGTTAATCCCTTAATTAATAAATAAGGGCTTTGGTGGGAAATGGTGAAAGGTAGGTTATAGTTGGAAGGAAGGAAGTCACTTGAAAGCCTGTCCCTTGGCCCTTTCCTATAGTGATGTGAACGGCTCTGTTCTCCCAAACCCTCCATACTGTATCAGACTGACACTTCTGAACCAAAAATTAAGCTGTTTCTGCCAGGTAATGGGTTACAGAAAGAGAAAAGTAACCAAGAAAAACCCCTATCTAGCATAGTTATTAGGATGAATGATACTCTACTACTTGTTGCATAAAATACAAACCATAGAATGTCTTCATTTTCCCTTACACAAACCAACAATTAATGTCAAAGGATGAACATACCAATTTTTCAGATCTCATCATACACTATGCACGTGTGTTGACCCTCTACTCCATAAGCACACCCTATGTGCGCTCATGTGATCATTTAGAATAAATATATATTTTTAGAAGAATTAGAAAAAAGTTTTCAAGCAAAGAAATAGACATAATACCTGGGAGGCACATCTCAAAATCCAAATAAGTTAAGTAAACTTGAAGTGTTTACATTAATAAATATTATTGCAGTCATGTTAAGTACCAAACAGCCCCTAAGACTCGGTGACTTACGAAAGCATCATCAGGTATGGCCAGTAGTCCTTCCTGCAGGACCTGTCTTATCTGGAAACTACAATTGCCCAGGCCACATATTCATGGTGTTGGCCAAAGCAGAAGAGCAATGAGCAGGCCTCCATAAATCCTTAGCTTGGAAGAAGAGTCCATTCTGGCTTTCCCTTCCAATGGGAAAAGCAAATCAATGTTGCAGGTCCAAAACCAAACAATGGGAAAATCAAAAAATGAGTGAGGACAAGGGTGGGGAGAGAAGGCAGACTGTAGACATATTCGGTGCAATCTCATTGTCACAGTGCAATCTCCAGCTAGTGGAAGGGATGTCAGAGTCTCAGGGCTTTTGCAGCAAGTCACACTCTCCATGTAACCCAGAAGCCAATGGGCTTTATTCTGAAGATCCTATGAAGGAAACTTTTCGCGTATCTTCACACTTCCTAAGAGAGAACAGTGACGAAACAAAACAGCCCCATGAAGGATACCAATAGGAGACAGAATGTTTCACTCCAGATGTTGGTTCACACATTTGAATGGCTGACTCGGAGGAGCAGAAAGCCTGAGGCTTACCCTGGGAGAAAAATAAATGTCTGTTAATGCAAAGCAATGAGACACAGCCATCTAATGGAGCCTGGGTGTCATAGGTCTGCCTTCTGCCTCCCTGGGACCATTGGAAGAAGACCATAACACAAGCATGCTCGGACCATACAATGGTGCTCTAGTTAGGCGGCAGCACCACGGACTCTTGGGATATTGGAAGGCAGCAGTGTGTAAGCACTGTCATGGGGTAGAACATGGAATCTAGAGTTTTGCTTGTCAACATCTCTGGGATTCTACAGGATAAATTACCCTTACTCAAGTAAATAACATCTCGCTAATGTTCCTGGAGGAACCCATTAAGTAACTGCAGTGGCCACAAACAAACAAGCAAAACACATGAAAACAGGAGAGGGATTGTTAGGGGGAAGGTGTTGGTGCACAGAAAATTATAATGGGTAGATATGATCAAAGTACACTGTTGTGTGAGGAGGGCGTATGTATGTAAGGGGATTGTGAAAGAATAAAATTTGAAAAGAGTGTAATTAAGAGGGCAAAGATGAAGACTGTTTTATTTATGGTTTTTAAAGTTATAATATGGAGTATATATATCTAACTTTAAAAACATTTCATTTTAAAATTTAAAAAAATTCTGGAAGCAAAATCACCTACTCCTAGTTCAAAAAAGGAGACATAATTCTGTTTTGACAAAATGAAAGAAACCAAGGTCAAATATTCCCTACCTACACATGATGTGGACCATACCTAAAGATAAGCAATGGCCATTTCTGCTTCTAAGCCCCCCACTGTGGGTATCTTCATCCTGTTCCATCACCTGTAGAAATCATCCATGACACTCATTCTTCCAACAAGCAATGAATGCTCAACACTCATGGTTCATGAGAAGATGGAAACAGGCAAGCAATAGCGGAACAGCAGTTAAGAACCAGAATTGCACAGGCCTTCAGAGTTTCTTCATCACAGTAGAGACTCATGTTGACCACATCCTTAAAGACAGAATATCAAACAGCCCATCCTAAATTTGTAAATCTCCAAAGATCCATATCATTAATTTCTGTATTACCCGAAGCTTAAAATGGGTCGGGGGGGGGGTGTCCTAGAAAGATCACAATCCTGAAAGATTAAATTATCAATGCTGACATCTTAAAAGTCAAATTCCCCAGAAATTCCCTTTGTCATGGGGAAATGGCTATCTGAGGAACAGAAAGCAAACTCGGGGAGGGGATGAGTTTCTATTGTACATCTGCCCCTTCATACATAATGCTATATTTACTTTCAAAAATGGCCTTCGTCATCAACAAGCTCAATGCCTTTATGAATCAGATACACTGCATAACAGAGAGTTGCCCTCAGTGTTAAGAACACATTAAATGGCCAAGTATTCTTAAAGATTTGAGTAATGAAGGGCCTGGTTCTTACATTTCCCACTAAATCCAACAGAAACAAAGCATGTCCCTGACTATGGCGAAGGAGTCACACCTTTCTTTCAGTACCTCGAAGAGCCATCACTGGGGCAGGACCACGTGGCAGGGTGATGCTCAAGCCTCGACCTCCTTCGGGAAGCTCCTACCAACACTGGGATTTCAAACCTGAAACATTAAGCTGATCACACATTTTCACAAACTCAGTAAGTGGTAAAGTTGAAGAGAGATGAATTATTTCCATCTCCCGTGGAGATTGAAAACAACTTTCAAGGACCTTGCCATCATCTCACTGAGGTCCAGAGATCATGGACAACCCCTCCCTCAACCCTCACACTGCTGTCTGCCTGCACTTTTCCAGGATTGAGAAGTAAAAACATCCTTAGACAGCGACTCTGCGTTTTTGCTACGAGGCCACCTGTCCAGTACAGTTCTGAAAATTAGCGGACAGACCATGAGGAGTTTTGGCTAATCTTCAAGGCTCTATTCCCTACTGATGTTGTGGCATTAGAAAAAAAAACCTAAATCCTCACCTCCTTTTTAGTTTTCCATTAGTTCAATAAGTAGTGAAATCCTGAAAGTCTAAGTGAGGCCTCCCTGACATTTCTGAGGTACCATGGGAACCACGGCAATCAGAAAAAATAGAATTAGAATGTGATTGCAACAGGCTTTCCCATGCAATAGCGTGCACCCAGGGCCACAGTAAGTAGCTAACAACAAGAAGGGGGAAGAAGAATTAAGATTCCTCCCCCCAATCAGGAATGTAACATTTAGCTGAAATTGGTATTAACCAAAATTTGGTATTTGTACATCACCGCTCTGTCTATAAGCAATCACACTGCTTAAGTGTGCTTCACTGCGCTCTCTAAGAAGGGTTACGGTAACCAGAGTTGGGTTTCAGAAGGACTGTTAGAGATCAGAGGATGTGGAAGGCAGGTGTCATGCTGAGGCCTCAGGTGACTTATGAGCTTGATCCCAGAACTGCAGAAGTCACGGAGATTTCATTTCTTCTGGCCGTGGGAACCATATCCAGTAAAGGCATTTGGGGAAAGGTCTCTTATAATTTGTCCCAGGGAAATAATTTTGCCTTGCAGCTGAAACTCGGCCATTTGGGAAACATGGGCAGGCTGGAGAGAAACCACACAGTGTCAGCATTTTCCTACAATTCCCTACTGCCTCAGGCTAGGAGCTGGGAATACACCAAAGCTTGCTGTCTGCCCCGCTGCTGCCCTCAGGGCTCTGCGTTGCGGCAGTGCTGGGGAAGCAACACGGATGTTCATCCTGCTGGTCTCGGGTTGGTCCCAAAGAAATCACAGTGCCCTGCATTCCAACTGAAAGCAGTGGTTCTCTTCATTTGGGCTCTGACCCATCATGGGGATCACATATCAGATCTCCTGTATCGCAGATATCTTTATTACAATTCATAACCAGCAAAATTACAGTCATGAAATAGCAATGAAATTATTTTACGGTTTCAGGTCATCACAACATGAGGAACTGAATTAAAGGGTCAAAGCATTAGGAAGGTTGAGAACCACTGCTTTAAAGATTCCAGACCAGTTTTACCTTCAGATAGGCAGCCAGAGTTCAGTCTGATGTCAGAGGAGCTGAACCGAACATATAAACATTGGAAAGCATATAAGGGACTTAATTACCTTGTGGGAGAACAGCCTCTACGAAAACACCTCTTGCCAGGGTAGGGGTGAGGGGATTTAAAAATATTAGTAAAGAATACGGAGATACATGAAAAGTAATAAAACAAAAAAATCATAGAATAGTATCGGGAGGAAGTTCCAGTGAATATCAAATTTGCCCGTGTTTAATTTTCAATAGCTTAAAATACCCCTGACCCCAAAAGGTAGGAATAAGATTTAAAAAAAACTGCATTAATATGAAACAAGGAAATGAACAGACCAGTTGAAGGTCACAGGCTATATTCATAGTTAAACATTCTGTTGCCAGAACAAAATAAGTCATTCTTACACCCTAGACCAAAACATTGTGTAGGCTAACTACTCCCTGAATGGAATCCAATGTTAACTCCTTAAAAGAACTGGAACCTTAGTTGTATCCTTAGACTTTTATTTGAGGTAGAAACACATCTACTTCTTTATTCTTGAAATATAGGGTCTGTCTATTAGCCACACCTGTTGATAACGACCTTGAGAGAGCGGAACTCTCTGACCTAAATCTAGGTGGAACATTTGTTTGAGGTAGAAACACAATAACCTTGAAGGAATAGAGGTAAGTTCCAACTCTCTGACTTTGGTAAATGTGGAAATTTTGGGGCCTCCACATTACCTATGTCCCACTCTTTATCCTAGTGTAAACATTTTAAATGGTACTTTCATGTGTCCTCCCTTTTAAAATGAGGGTCAAGGCATCCAGTTGGACGTGGTAGTTTAAGTGAGTACAAACTCTCAGTGCCATATGCCCTGGACAAGGAAAAAGGAATGAAAGAACATTCAAATAACCCTCAGTCAAGAAGGAATCAGTATGAGATTCCTAGTGGCACTCAATGGGACTCCCACAGGCACCAAGACTGGTTCATAAATCATGTCAAATGCTGGGATCAAAGACCAAGAGCCTTTCATTTTTCCTCATTTGAAACTGCTCAACCAAATTGACAAGGTAGAGAGAACAATGTGTTCCGATTGAAGAAAAAAATGATTATTCTCAGCTGCTTAGTGTCTAGGGTCCCCCTTGCTACCACGTTACAATCTGAAACAAAGGGTAGCCAGCGTCAGAACTCACCTGAGCAAGGCTGAAGGAAGTCCTTCAAGGTGTCTTATATCCTGTTCTCGAGAACCTGGGACTATATGTTTCCACGCATACATAGGGTCCTTGAAAACCATAGAAAGTTAAGAATTTTGACACAATGTCCCTGTATTGCCTGGGTAGACCCAGTGTCATCAGACACTTCTTTATAAGAAGGAGCCAGGGGGAATCAGAGAGTAGTGGGGAAGGCCATGTACTGACACAAATGGAGAAATAGCCACAGAGGGAAAAGTGCTACTCGGCTGGCCTTGAAGATAGCCCAAAGAACCATAAATCAAAGGAATAATGTGACCCTAGGACTTCCAGGAGTATAGCTCTTCACCATCTTCACTTCAAACTTCCAAACTCTAGACTGAAGTGGATTTGTGTGTTAGGTCATTAAGCATGCAGTAACAAACATTCCTAGGTAGCTTGGTTCCTGCCTGTCAGCCTCCATTGCTCTTTCTGAGACTGCTTCTTTCTGTGGTCTAAAAAAGTTCTTGAAGAATGAATGTCACAACCTGCCTGCTCTTAGTGGTTTTCAAGCCCTAATCGAACAGAGTCAGTGGATATAAGTCCAACTCTTTTGTTCTTGAATGAAACTGTGTGATATGGATTCTATGTAGGTTCCCCAGGTTCTGCCAAAGAATTAAGCACCAAGCACTCAGTGTAGCATCTGGATTGGGTAGGCATCTGTTAACTGACTGAATTCACTCTCCTCTTATTGTTTCCAGCATCTTCCAGGTATTTTATGAGATCACCTCTCAAATATTTTACTTGTACTTGGATTCTTTTTATGAAGCACTCTTTGGGGACCACAAATTAGACTGCACAAAAACACAGCATTGCTTTACAGACCCACAGCCACTCACCTGAATCACATGATTCATCCAGACTTGCCAGGCAATCCCAGACTACTGCATGAACCTTAAGTAGAGGGAGACAGGATGTAAGGTTTTGAACTGAGAAGTGTGTATTAGGTTTGCCCATCTCCCCTGCCCTGGAATCTCAGAGTCCCTGTGAGCCTTCCAATAAACCATGTGCCCTCAAATTGGCAAATTTCTTCCTATAACCAAGAGACAAGTAAGCAAGGAATAATGGGAGGATGGATACTTTTGAAAAACAGGAAGGAAATTACCCTAAAAATAGAATTGAAGAAAATAAGACGACACCTGGGAGCAGTGGCTAAACACAGCCAAACAGTACATTCAAATAGAAGGCTCCAAGGCATCCCTCTATCTCACCCTTTCCCTGATGGGATTTACCCTTCCTCAGTGAAAAGGTTGGTTCATGTAGGAATGTTTTTCTTTCCTGCCCACCAGTTCTTAGATAACCAACATAAAGACTCAATATTAATTACAAATGCTCAATCAATAGCTCAGACTTATTACTACCTAACCCTTACATTTAAATTAACCCATATTTTTAAATCTATGTTTTGCCATGTGGCTTGGTTCCTTTTATCAGTACAGAATGCCCACCTTATTTCTCTCTGTATCTATCTGTCATACAGACTTCACACTCCTCCTCAGAATCCTGCTAGTCTGGCTCGTCTGCACAATCTCTTCCTGCCCAGCTATATGAATGTCAGTTCCTTATTAACCAATGAGAGTAATACATATTTTACATACACCCAGTGTTCGGAAGGATTATTTCACAGCATGTCCATGCTATCCTGTAGTGATATTTCATTTGTATGTTAGTATATAAAGCTTTCCTGAAGTTCAGAGAGTTAAACAGTCACACTGATCAGCTTTACAAACCAGGCAGTTGTGACACACAACTTCAATCCCAGTAGCCACACTAACTTGCCATAAAAACCAGGTATCAGTGGTGCACACCTTTAATCCCAGCACTAGAGGGGAATAAAAAACGGGAGGAGACAGCTCTCACACACAGTCTCATTCTGAGATTCCTGGAGGCAGGATTGCCATTTTTAACTGAGGTAGAGGCTGTTTTGCTTTTCTGACCTTCAGGTTGAACCCCAATTTTTGTCTCTGCATTTTTATTAATCATGTTACATTATCCTTTTGTGAAAATTGACTGACATAGGATTTTAGGATGTGGAATGTTGACAGAGGTATATGTCCCACCCAGTCATGCAGCCATTCATTCCCAAAGAAACACACAGAAGTGTACACTAATTATAAACTGGTTAGCCTATTAGCTCACAATTTCTTATTAACTCTTACATCTTACATTAACCCGTAATTCTTGTCTGTGTTAGCCACAAGGCTTGGCACCTTTTATCAGTAAGGCATTCTCATCTTGTGTCCTCTGTGTCTAGGTGACAACTATAGACTGAGCCTTTCCTCATCCCAGAATTCTTCTGTTTTGGTCACTCTGCCTATACTTCCTTCCTAGCTCCTGGCCAATCAGCCTTTTATTAAACCAATAAAAATGACAAATCCTTACAGGGTAAAAGACCATTGTCCCACAGCAGTGGAAGAATTATTTGAAGAAAAACAGAGGCCCAGGAGACCTCCATTCCCTGTAAAGCAATGCATGGAAGCAAAGGATTAACGTTTCCAAATAAAGTCTCACCCAATGGTTGTTGTATTAAAGGCTTGCTTGCCAGCTGATAAAGCTTCAGAAAAGCATTGAGATCATTGAGCTCTGACCTCATCAATAATTTGAAGGTATTGTTTGGGAAGTAATAAAAACTAGGAGGTAGTATCTTATTGGAGGATGAAAATTAAGTTCTGCCTTTGAAATTCTCTCCCTCTGTTTTTCCCTCCCTCCCTTTATCTCGCCCTATATTCTCCTTTTCTCCCTCTGTCCCATCCTACCCATTTCCTCTTTCTCCCCAACCCCTTCCTCTCTGTCTCCCTCTCTCCCCCTTCCTCCATCCTTCCTGATTGCCATGAAGTGAGATGCTATTGCTCTGCTATTTCCTGCCATTCTGATGTTGTGCCTCACCATACCTAGAACCAACAGACTGAAAGCATGAACTAAAATAGAGCCCCATGAAGCTCATCTGGGGTATTTAGTCACAACAATAAAGGGATAACTGGTACCCATGGTAATCTCTTCCTCTTTTGATGAGCTTAGCTCAGAACTTGTAGAGCTTGAGCTGTATTATTAGGAAAATAACAGAGGAAACAGCATCCTCATCATCCTCAGGAAGTCTGCAGAAGGTCGCTTGATGGCTTAAGAATGAGTGTGACATGTGTTAAAATAGTATTTCTTTGGTTCTGAAGACCTGACTTTGAGTTCCTCCACTGCTATAACCGTAGACCAATATTTCACTTCCTTCAGCCTCTAATCCCTTTAGGTGTGAAATAACTTGGCAATGCAATCATTCCATTACTTTATGACTATTGCATAACACCAGTTTGGGATGGTCAGGTGCCAGTCAACCTATCATGACCAATGGCCATGCCAGTGCAACTATATAAGCATATCCTACAGCCTGCTTGGGTTCCTCCTCCTCATGCTTAGCCTCAGCAACCTAGAGATTTGGAAACAGACATCTAATCTCTTTTCTCTGTATGAAATAGAGGCCAGAAGAGTGGGTGTGTGGGTCTGCCTTGAGTGCAAGTAACTGTAAATCAGAGTGCCAGTGGAGAAACTGGCTTTGAAAAAAGAAAAAACAAAAAGAAGAGCAGCTAATTCCTCATTTAGTATAAAATGAAAGTATCTGTTCCCTCCAGAATGCAAAGACATTTGGTTTCTTAAAGATGCTTTAAAAGAAATATGTTCATTTGGGGGATACTTAAGCTTACTGTTTTTCATAAAAGGGCTATTTCTTAAGAGTATCTAAATCCCCTAATCCACAGAGTGAATTCATTTTGCTAACATTTGGAACACTTGCTATACCCCAGACACAGGTAAGCACTGGGAAAATCAAGCCATAGAATGCACAATCCATGTTACTTAAAAACTCACGATTATTCCTTTAATTTATACCACATTCTGGAGCCCCATCATGTGTTAGAAACAGAGCAAGCCATTGAAGAAACAAAAGAAAAGCAAGGATAAACCAGGACCAGTCTCCACCTTCAGGCAGCTTCCACAAGAGGGGCCAAGAGAGTGGACAAAAATGGGCTCCATTGATGCTCTACATGGAGGGTTTATACATGCCAGGTCTGATATTAAAACGTAACCAACACCAGGTAGGAGGGAGCTCCCATCCATCCCAAGCTGGAGGGCTGTGACTGCAGGCCAGCAAACCTGGCAATGGGCAGTGCCGGACACAAATGCACCTCATGCTCTGTGCAAAGCAGATGTGGCGTCCTTCACTGAAGTGGGGACTTAAGGTGACAATGGCAGCAATGAGTACAATTTCCATCTGAGTGTTTTCATACACCTACGACCAAACGTGAGGTGATAGGGTGACAGGGTCTTTGGTTTAATCACTTGTGAACCAAAAAAATTACATAGAAGAGTTCCTAGCACAAAGTATTCCCTCAAATAAAATACTGATGAATAAGTTAACTATCAAGAACTCCTACCACTAATCTTTAAAAAGGACTTCTGTACTCCCTACACTATCATTAAAAAAAAATTTTATCTTCCCAGGTTGGACTAATGATGAGAATCATTTTTTAAAAAACTGACAGAAAACAGATGTGTGTGTAATTTTTTATATATAGCACACACACACACACACACACACACACACACACATATAATATATATATATATTAAAAAGACTTTTCCAAGGCTCAAATGGCAAATGTCTCTTCAAGCATGATAACCAAACTGGGCTGCCACAGTGGCTACAGGGAGTCTCCTTTCTCTCTACAACAGCCAGGGCCTAGAAAAAGCAACAGGCTAATTGAATGCCTGGCCTAGCTCTAATTGCAATGTTTGGTCTCTCTCAACCATGGAGCAGAGCCCTGAAGGCCAATTTGCAGGCTGCTGCTTAGGGTCAGGCATGAGGTTTTTCTGCCAGGAGCAGTGCACAGAAATAATTTGGGACCTGACTCAGTTCTCTACCCTGTCTCTCAGTCTGCCACGATGACAGCTCTGTGAAGAGGGCTCTGGAGGGAGCTGCTAACAAGCCTTTCTCACCCCAGGAGCTCCGTACTAGTCAGTCCACTGTTACCCTGTGCTTTCCAATGTCTTAGGATCCTGGCAGCATGATAGAAACCAGAGAAAAGGTAGAGGTTTCTGTGAACATGTGCAGAGGAAGCAGCCATGGCTGGAGTTCCCAAATATGAAAAGGGATGAAATGCATTCAGCAATCAGTAGGAGCCTAGCCTGCTTGGATATCTGCAACTCACATAGAGGCCAAGAATATAATGCCAAATACTGCCAGTTCTTTTTCATTCATATATATATATATATATATATATATATATATATATATATATTATCTAGCATGTGTTTATACATCCATTTAATAATTGATTTTGATAACGTTTTATTTCCAAAGAAACAAAAACAGATATTCCTATACTTCCAATATGCTGTGGAATTATCCTCTTGTACACTGTAAAGATTTGTCACTCAAATTGGTTTAATATAAAGCTGAATAGGGATTGGAAGATGGCTGGGGAGATGACTCAGTGGTTAAGAGCACTGTCTGTTCTTCCAGAGGTCCTGAGTTCAATTCTCAGCAACCTCAGGCTTAGGCTAAATGGCAGGACTTGCCAAATTACTTTAGATACATCACTGAAGTGTTCTTGCTTTCTGCATTGCCAGTTCCTGGGACATACAAAGCTTTTGGCCAGATGTTGAAGAGCAAGAGAGACATGCTCCCTGCACTCAAGGCTGAAGACATCTGTGCCAGCCCTAAGCAAGGTTGCCAGGGGTAGCTAGAAAGGGATGCGAGGGGTGTGCAAGGCTCCTCCTCTTCGTAAAGAGGGTGGAAGACTTATGCTATAGGACAAAAGACAATTAAGTAGGAACTAAAGAACCCACGTAATAGTTTTAGCTACATGAAAAATTCAGCTTTTAAAATATTGAATTAGAAATGTCCAGAAATATAAAGAAATTGGGGGAGAGGAGCTGTTTATTTGCCTGGTTTGGTTTGTATTTTGTTTTTGGTTTTCTTCTTTATATGCCAAGGTTTGAATCCAGGACCTTACACAACAAATTGCTACTGAGTTATGCCCTTAGCCCTCTTTACACATATTGAATTTTTAGACAGTGTCACTGATTCACCTGGGATGCCCTGCCTTGAACTCAATATGTAGCACAGGCTGACCTCAGACTTGTGTTCTGTCCCCTCCTAGATCCCAAGTAACCAGGACTGCAGGTCTGTGCCTAAAACCAGAATTTGTTTATCGTAATGGATAGGATCATTTTGCAGTAATACTGAATGTTAGATTCGTTCAAGAAATAAATAGTTGGCCTTTTCAGATCCAAGTGTTTGTACTTCCATAGATTCAAAGGTCCTTGAATAAACAAAATATTAGGGAAAGATGTGTCTGCCCTGAACACAGTCAGACTTTGTTTCTTGTCATTATTCCTTTATGTATCTATTCACTCAGAATTCACACTGCATCAGATGTTGTAAGTTATCCTAGGGATGATTTGACATACTTAGGAGATTATTCATGGGTCCTGTGCAAATACATCATTTCATATAACGGACTTGAACAATCTTGGATTTTGGTATCTGCAAGGAATCCCAGGACCAAACTCATGTGGATACTGAGGGATGGTTGTTTGATTTAAGTATGTTGTTAAATTGATAAATATGGATACTTGGAAGGCAGAGATTCATGTTTACAGAAAAAAAATCAAAAGCCCAAGAGTAAAGAGCCAGAGGAGCAGCCTAACTTAGTCATCAGCTCATCTGTAACTAGAGGAAAATGCTTTCTCAGTCCTCCAGAAGCCCCTTTTTTCAGCAGAATAATTTTTTTCAAAGAAGTGGTCCTGGGGGAGCAGGGCTTGTGAGCCTGAAGTGTCCCTTCTCTCCCTGTATCTTCCCAGGAGTGTCTCACCCATGTCCCAGACACTCAGTAGAACACAGTTTAAAATTTTTCACAAATACACAAAATGGGCTCTGTGTTAGGAAAAAATATCTTCAAAAGTAGTTTTACACTTCTTTTCTCTAATCTTATTTTTAAATAGTAATATATGTCTCCAAAACAAAAATCATTAATAGCCATTCTGGAGCTAGGAGTCTTTGTATTTTGGAAATGTATAGGAATTTATAGGCAGTCAGATTTAGCTGATATTCTCAAGAAGCACAAATATCTCATAAAAGAAAGTGTAAATCTAGTAATAATTGAATTGAGATGTCTATAGAATCTCACATCATTGACTACGAGATAAGTGGTGAGAGGTATACGTGTTGGCTAGTTTGATGTCAACTTGACACAAGCCGGAGTCCTGTGGAAAGGAGAACCTCAACTGAGAAAATGCCTGCATAACACTACCCTTTAGACAAGCCTGCAAGGAGCCTCTTAATCAGGAATTAATGTGTGCGAGGGCCTAGAACACTATAGGCAGGTACGCCTGGGATATATAGAAATGCAAACTGAGCAAGTCATGGGGAGCAAGCCCTGTTCCTCCACAGCTTGGCTTCAGTTCCTGCTTCCAGTTTCCTGCCTCGAATTCCTTCCCTGACTTCCCTTCATGAGAGTCTCTGATGGGGATATCTAAGCTGAATTAAACATGTTTTCCCCCTGTAGTTGTGGGTTTGTTCTTTTTCTCATGGTGTTTATCACAGAAATAGAAACCTAACTAAGATTGTATTTATTATTTAAAAATAAATAAATGTTTAAATGAAGAAAGAAAATTAAAGATACTCTATGTGGCCTGAACCAATGTGGCAATTATTTTGTCAAGTTTACTGTCCCTTGGGTCCCTGTATATGAGATGCCATATGAGTTTTTGTGTTTCTAAGAGAGGTTAAGGTTTGAATTGGTGGAGTGAACAAAACTGACAGCTCTTGCCTGCTTGGAGATCTGTTGAAGGCCCGAATAGACAAACAGGGAAAAGCCTGGATTTGCCCTGTGACAGCTTGAACTGGCACATAAACTCATCTTGCTCTACTCTGGGTCCTTCTATACCTAGAAGAATTCCAGGCTGTAAAGCCGGTCTCTTGAGCTTTTTTCTCAACACTTGTAAGAGAATGAACTGTGAGACCAAAATTTGATGGAGGTAGATGGGTTTTTATGATTTGGCTAAAACTGGAAGAAAAGGTAAAAAAAGGATTCGGTGGTGGTTTGAAAGAAAATGGCCCCCAAAGGGAGTGGTACTATTAGGAGATGTGACCTTGTTGGAGGAAGTATGTCACTGTGGGGCAAGCTTTGAGGTCTCTTTTGCTCAAGCTTCCTACAGTGTGACTATCAGTAGATTTCCAGTTGCTTGCAAGATGTAGGACTCCCAGCTGTTTCTGCAATACTGTGTCTGTTTTCACACCACCATGATCCACCCAGTGATGATAATGGATTGAACCTCTGTAACCATAAAAGAGTCATCCCAATTAAATGTGTTATTTTTGAAAAGTTGTCGTGGTCACAGTGTCTTTTCACAGCAATAGCAAACCCTCCCTAAGATAGGATGGAGTCTAACTTCACTCCACCATGCCTGTGGCTGTCTTATATTTTACAGAAAACCAAGAGACAAAAGCCAAGATATCTGTAAATTTAGCTGTGAGACAGTTCATCAGTCCTTTCTTGGATACAGGGCAGCTCCACCCAATCTTTGATTGGTTTTTAATAGCAGTTCATGGAACTTCTTAGCCCCCATAACCACATAAGCCAATATCTTACCACAGAGAATCAAAATATGCATTACTTAAAAGTGTTCTATTTTGGAAACCGGCTAATACAAAAGTTAAAAAGCACAAACTATTTTGCTCAAGACAAATTTTGTTCTTTGCTTTAGCATACATTATTCCATCAAACTAACGTCAGTTTTCCAGAATATGATTAATCAAGTTCCACATACTTGTTGATCTTGTTCACAATTCTTGCATTTAGATGCCATCATGATAGACTAGAGGGTGTTAGCAACTATCTACAGGTTATACTATAAGTCATAGAATAATACATAAATATGGTGGAGTAGAAAAGTGTCTCTTGCTGTTTATAAGCACAACAAAAGGAAATAATTGACTTCTATATACTAACTATTATTGTTTAATGTGATAGCCATTAAAATATTCATTATTTTAGCAATAAATAGTTGTTTATTATTTGGAGATTATATACTTGATATAATGCTAGGTGTCACAAACCATTAATTGTTAATACTAAATGCCCTGCTAGTGGTTTCAGTAAATTTAACACTCAAGATGTTACCTTTGAATCTAGTGATCAGCCAGTTTTAACCACCATCATCCAGATCCTTAAGACCTCAATAACACTGGCTCAAAATTTCTTTGCTCTAAAAGGTCCCAAATCCTGAACATAGAAAGAGAAAAAGAACTGAGACTATGTCTTTCGACTTACTACTAGTTTATATTGCCAGACTCTTTTTGTTTATACTCCTTCCTTATGTGCCTTGTGACTTTTTTTAAACCAAATATGAAATTCATATTCTTTTCCTGATCCACACTACTACCAAAAGAAATCCATTTAAACAAGGCATTCATATGTGTAGCAGATTGGAGAATAAAGAGATGTATACATTATATCAATATATATATAAAACTCCAAAGTGACGTCACTTAAAATTCCTTGTTTCCTTGCAATAAGGCTCAGACATCCTACCAGCTCCATTCATACCCCCTGTACTCCTAACCCACTCTATTCCTGACCGCCTTTCTATTACTAATCCCTTTTACTCCTCATAAGCACCCTCTTCTTTATTCCTAGTCCCTCATTCCTAACACTGTTTTCATTTCTAATTCTTCTTCCTTCCTAACTCTCCCTCCATTCCCAACCCCCTCTCTTCTCCTAAGCATTTCCCTGTTTTTAACCCCCCTCTCTATTCCTAACCCCATTTTTGGTGTTTGTATCCTTGCATATTTGCATTCTGTATAACAAAATAAACAAAGACATAAATCAGGCCTCTGGGGTGTGGATCCCAGTTCTAAACTGACCATGTACATCATACTACACATTGGTAGATCATATTTTACTCTTCCACAAAACAGAGATCAGTCTTGTTCATAGTATACTTTTAAGAGTCAGGTGAATTTATACATTTATGCAGCCCTCAACATGTGGGGAGATTAGCTAAACATTAAGGGTTTGATGAGCAGTAAAATCTTCCTTTCTGTAACATCAGATAGACTAAGCAGTCTCAATCCTCACTTAAGAAATGCCTGTGACTTACTTTTCTTCCACGAGAACAGCTCCATTTCCATTTGATAGTATAATATTTGTAATTGGCCTTAGTATGAGAACTCACTTAGCAGGCTAGGTTTGGCTTAGAAGACTAATGACCCAAGCTGGGGACTGTAATCTCTGTGTGACCTTTCTCTCATCTCCAAGGCAACTTCCCACTTACAATGTTTCAGTTTCTTTGTCTGGAAAATATGCATGTCTTGTTACGTTTCTTTTTTTTACATCCTGGCCATAGTTTCCTCTCCCTCCTCTCCTCCCAGTCTCCCACTCCTACCCCATCCCCTCTGCCCCCACAGGATTGTTTTTTAATTTTTAAATGTATATTAGTGTTTTGCCTGCATGAATGTCTGTGCACCATTTGCATGGCTGCTGTTGGTAAAGGCCACAGAAAGGAGTTATAGATAGTTGTAAGAAGCCATATGGGTGCTGGAAATTGAGCTCAGATCCTCTGAAAAAGCAACCGGTGCTCTCAACCCCTGAAACATCTCCTCAGTACCTACGGGACTTCACTATTACCTACGCCACAGATTTTCTGTGAAGATTAAGTGTTAGTACTTTAAAAAAGTGAAATATGCTTTAAATGACTTATTAAAAATCTGCCAGGTTATTATTCATGCATTAGAAAAATGATAAAACCACCTGAAAAGTTAACGCTAAACAACATTCTCCAAGGATACCCTCCTTTTTGAATGACAACTATTTTCTCACTGTGGAACTGTCTTCTCCAAAACCATTGGCTGGTAGAGGAGCTAGAGAGAGATGGTTGAGGTGTTAAGAGTGTTTACTTCTCTTCTAGAGGATTCTAGCTCCGTCCCCAGCATCCACGTGTTTGCAGGTCACAACTGACCTCAAGCACTTTTGTACCTGTCCCCTACATAATTAAAGTACACATAATTAAAAATAATAAAATGAGTCTTCAAAGTGATAGGCTGTCAGATATATTGCTGCCTGAAACTAAAATGCCATGAATGAAACATCTTGGATTGTTTTGGGGCTAATAGCTCACAGTTTCTGTCCTCAGGTCAGGATTCTGGATGGGACCATTTGGTCCTAATGTTAAAGATATCAGAATGCAAAGCGGAGATCAAAGGTTGCCATTCTATCCCAGAAGTTCTGGGGAGCAGTGTTTATGAGATTATTTCAGGCTAACAATTGAATCCACTTTTCTTTTTTTTTTTTTTTTTTTTTTACATATACAGGGCTAAGGTCCTTGTTTGATCCCCTGTTGATACAGCTGGCATCTGTTCTTAGAACCTTCGCGCACAGTATCACACTCTTACCTAGAGGGCTGAAATCACTGTGACAAAGAGAAGCAGCCGGACTTAGAATTCACTCGCTGGCATTCTAATAAAATTCTATGGCTGCAGCATTTTATGCCTTGGTATTTATATTTTAGTAATAGGACCAACCTTGGGTCTACTTTGTGCCCAGACCTGAAGTTAATTTCTTACACAGAGTTGCGCTGTGCTGTTTCAGACATCAGAATTAGCATCAATGAAACATTCTTGTGACTCCACCTTTCTCCAGAATCCTGGAATAACCACGTTGCTTCCTGTTTGATAAAATGGCACACACTCTCTCTAGGGCATAGTCACCCTCATGGCAATGAGTCAACCAACTACCAGCTTAGGAACTTGCTGACCCACCAACCACTTTGAAAACAGGACTTTTTAATTCGGTGACAGGCCCTGATCTCAAAACAAAAGGAAGGGAGTAATAGACCATACTTATAACATCAGAAAGAGATGGTTTAGTGCAGTCTGGTCTCTAACATTACATGTTCCTAGGCCTCACCTCTCATTTGGAAAATTAATATTCAATGTTCATCATATACTCATCAGTTGCATAGCAATCTGTGGTGTGTAGTGGACTTTTAGAAATTATCTATGAAATAAATCATTAGGCTCTGATATCCACTTTATACACAACCTCTAGAAACATAAACTTCAGAGAATGCGTGGACATGGGCATGAGAGTAGAAAAAAGCTCCAGAACGAATAGACAGGACCTGGATATTCAAGATCAGAATGATCAAGTAAGCTTCATCCCAGAGATGCAGGGCTGGTTCAACATACGAAAATCTATCACTGTAATCCATAATATAAATAAACTGAAAGAAAAAAACCATATGATCATCTCATTAGATGCTGAAAAAGCATTTGACAAAATTCAACATCCCTTTATGATAAAAGTATTGGAGAGATTAGGGATACAAGGGTCATACCTAAATATAATAAAAGCTATATACAGCAAGCCGACAGCTAACATCACATTAAACGGAGAGAAAATCAAAGCCATTCCACTAAACTCAGGAACACGACAAGGCTGTCCACTCTCGCCATACCTCTTCAATATAGTGCTTGAAGTTCTAGCAATAGCAATAAGACAACATAAGGGGACCAAGAGGATTCAAATTGGAAAGGAAGGAGTGAAACTTTCGTTATTTGCAGATGATATGATAGTGTACATAAGCGACCACCAAAACTCCACCAAAGAACTTTTACAGCTGATAAACAGCTTTAGTAATGTGGCAGGATACAAGATCAACTCCAAAAAATCAGTCGCCCTCTTATACACAAAGGATATAGAAGCAGAGAGGGAAATCAGAGAAACTTCACCTTTCACGATAGCCACAAACAGCATAAAATATCTTGGGGTAACTCTAACCAAGGAAGTGAAAGATCTATTTGACAAGAACTTTAAGGCATTGAAGAAAGAAATTGGGGAGGATACCAGAAAATGGAAGGACCTCCCCTGCTCTTGGATTGGGAGGATCAACGTAGTAAAAATGGCAATTCTACCAAAGGCAATTTATAGATTCAATGCAATCTACATCAAGGTCCCATCAAAATTCTTCACAGATCTTGAGAGGACAATAATCAACTTTATAAGGAAAAACAAAAAATCCAGGATAGCCAAAACAATCCTATACAATAAAGGATCTTCTGGAGGCATTACCATCCCTGACTTCAAACTCTATTACAGAGCTACAGTGATGAAAACAGTGTGGTACTGGCATAAAAACAGAGAAGTCGACCAATGGAATCGTATAGAAGACCCGAATTTTAAACCACAAACCTATGAACACCTCATTTTCGATAAAGGAGCTAAAAGTATACAATGGAAGAAAGAAAGCATCTTCAACAAATGGTGCTGGCATAACTGGATGTCAACCTGTAGAAGAATGAAAATAGACCCATATCTATCACCATGCACAAAACTCAAGTCCAAATGGATTAAAGACCTCACTATCAGTCAGAACACATTGAACCTGATAGAAGAGAAAGTGGGAAGTACCCTACAACAGATGGGCACAGGAGATCGCTTCCTAGTGTAACCCCAATAACACAGACTTTAAGGGCAACATTGAATAAATGGGACCTACTTAAACTGAGAAGCTTCTGTAAAGCAAAGGACACTGTCACTAAGACAAAAAGGCAACCTACTGACTGGGAGAAGATCTTCACCAACCCCGCAACAGACAAAGGTCTGATCTCCAAAGTATATAGAGAACTCAGGAAACTAGACTTTAAAATGCTAATTAACCCAATTAAAAAATGGGGCACTGAACTGAACAGAGAATTCTCAACAGAAGAAGTTCAAATGGCCAAAAGACACTTAAGGTCATGCTGAACCTCCTTAGCGATCAGGGAAATGCAAATCAAAACAACTTTGAGATATCATCTTACACCTGTCAGAATGGCTAAAATAAAAAACTCCAATGATAGCCTTTGCTGGAGAGGCTGTGGAGGAAGGGGTACACTCATCCATTGCTGGTGGGAATGCAATCTTGTGCAACCACTTTGGAAATCAGTGTTTCAGTTTCTCAGGAAATTCGGGATCAACCTACCCCTGGACCCAGCAATACCACTCCTGGGAATATACCCAAGAGATGCCCTATCATATGACAAGAGCATTTGTTCAACTATGTTCATAGTAGTATTATTTGTAATAGCCAGAACATGGAAACAACCTAGATGTCCTTCAATGGAAGAATGGATGAAGAAAGTGTGGAATATATACACATTAGAGTACTACACTGCGGTAAAAAACAATGACTTCTCGAATTTTGCATGCAAATGGATGGAAACAAAAAACACTATACTGAGTGAGGTAAACCAGACCCAAAAAGATGAACATGGGATGTACTCACTCATAATTGGTTTCTAGCCATAAACAAGGGTCACGGAGTCTACAATTGGTGAACCTAAAGAAACTAAGTAAGAAGGTGAACCCAAGGAAAAACATAGAGTTATCCTCTTGGATATGGGAAGTAGACAAAATTGCCAGGGAGAAAATTGGGATCTTAGGGTGGGATGGGATGGGGGTAAGGGGAGATGGGGAGAGAAAAGGGGAGAAGGGGAAGATGGGGGGAACTTGGGGAAAAAGGATGATTGGGATAAAGGAAGATTGGATAGGGGAGCACGGAAGCACAATTCTTAGTTAAGGGAGCCACCTTAGGGTTGGCAAGAGACTTGAACCTAGAGTGGCTCCCAGGAGCACAAGGCGATGTCCCCAATTAGTTCCTTGGGCAGCTGAGGATAGGGAACCGGAAATGACCCTATCCTATAGCAATACTGACGAATATCTTGCATATCATCATAGAACCTTCATCTGGTGATGGATGGAGATAGAGACAGAGACCCACACTGGAGCACTGGACTGAACTCCTAAGGTCCCATTGAGGAGCAGAAGGAGGGAGAACATGAGCAAAGAAGTCGGGACCGCGAGGGGTGCACCCACCCACTGAGACAGTGGAGCTGATCTATTGGGAGCTCACCAAGGCCAGCTGGACTGTGACTGAAAAAGCATGGGATAAAACCGGACTCTCTGAGCATGGCGAACAATGAGGGCTGATGAGAAGCCAAGGACAATGGCACGGGGTTTTGATCCTACTTAATGTGCTGGCTTTGTGGGAGCCTAGCCAGTTTGGATGTTCACCTTCCTAGATATGGATGGAGTGGGGAGGACCTAGGACCTACCACAGGGCAAGGAACCCTGACTGCTCTTTGGACTGGAGAGGGAGGGGGAGAGGTGTGGGAGGAGGGGGAGAAGGGTGGGAGGAGGGGGAGGAAAATGGGAGGCTGGGAGGAGGCGGAAACTTGTTTTTTTTTTCCTTTTCTCAATAAAAAAAAGAAAAAGAAAGATCAGAATGCCAGCATCCTTATCTTTTGGGTGAAGTCCTTGTGAGGACGAGTGGGTACCTGCAAAGAGGGCTTAACTCATCCAATTTCAAACACATCTCCACAAAACAAATATTAACCTACTCATGATGACGGATTACTCAAGACATAAATGTCTCTTAAGATCATCACCTCCTTTCAAAATTAAGGATTAAGCCTCAACATGAGTTTTGGTTAGCACAACTCATATTCAAATATTAAGAGAGAGAACTAACTGTTACTACAACTTCTATTTGTTTTATAGTTATTGGTTCATTTAATCCTAAGCCTGGGAGGTAGAAAATTAGACCTACTTTACAATTAAGGAAACATTGAAAAGGAGTTATTGAATTGTAGAATAATTGTAGAATAAATAGTACCTACCTTATTAAACCTTCCAAAAGTTTCCCCGGGGTGCTTATAAAATCTAATATTCACATGAACAATATATAAATGTTTTTATTACTCCACATTTTCACCAAAGCTTGTTGTCTGACTAAACCTTTTGCCTTCACATCTATATGAAGATAGATGACATGAAGAGACATATTCATTGACTGAATTACAGTTCAACAAACAGCAAGGACAAAAACATAAGATGGAGAGGAAGAGAAGAAAAGAAATAGTCAAAGCCAGAGGAAGGAGGCCCCAAAACTGGGAGTTGAAAAGCTAGCAAAAATATCCAGAAAGTTGTCTTAAAGGCTTTTAAGATAACTGGTAAGGGCCTAGAGAGATGGCTTCTTGGTTAAAAGTGCTGACTGCTCTTCAAGAGGTTTGATTGCCAGTACATAACTGTTCACAATCATCTGTAACTATAGTTTCAGTGGCTCTGATGCCCCCTTTCTTGCCTTTGTGGTCACCAGGCATACATGTGGTACAAGATTTACATGGGCACAAAGCACCCATACACATTAAAAAAGAAGGACAAACTGATAGTTTTGCACATGACAATCCAAGAAATAGAACTGTACATCCACTCTTTCTCTCAAGGCTTGTTTAACCGTCAAAGACTACAGGGGATAGCTGAATTAAAGATCAGAGAATAGAAAATCCCTTTATCTATACCGCTCAACTCTTCTCTCCTTTTAACATTATGACTTTTCAATAAACTGATGTCCCTGAGCAATTCTATTCTCTTTTATGTTATGAATAATTCAAATCGATAGCATTCTTTTTAACCTGGAGTTATCACTTTCCCAGCATTCATTTTCTTTTTTTTCTCTTCTAAGAAGAGGTGTTTATTATGTATGATTTTGTTTAATGAGAGAACGCCCAGAGCATAAATGCTGGAAGATTAAAAATCTTTAGTACAAATCAACAAAGGCACTAAGAAAAAAAACTCATTAAAAACCTGATAATTTATAAGCCATAAGAAGCACCAATTTTTCTGGATCATGGTATTAAATAGTTTAAGTGTATAGAAATTTCAAAGTAGAACTACCTGGGGCATCCTCAAGGGGTGGAGTCATTCTTCACCACTGAGTCCTTCCTTGAACAGGTGTCTTCTGTGCCTGCCATATTAACACACGTTATAAAGAAGCTATGAAAATTCTCTACTAGACAACAGTATGAGTTGTCTGTAACAGCCTGAGAAATTCTACTCCAGTAAAGCTGGGGTTCTTAAGTTAACATCACAGAAAAGAACTTCAGGGTACGTCAGTATGAAACAAACTTTGAGTTTACAAACAACATATTTTAATGTTATTATTTCAATGTTTAATATGAATTTAGGCAAGGGTGTTAATAGGGGAGCTATTTATGGTTTGATGATATCATAGACCTGAGGATTTAAGATACACAATACAAACCAAATCTCTTGTCAGGGAAGAATATGTGGAGTTCAAGCTCAATTAAAAATAATAGTCAATCAATAAATTATGCCTACGTAATGAAACCCCAGTATAAAACTAAACTAAGTTCAGGTGACTGTTTCTAGGAAATGAGCATACATTGAGGAGGTAAGGGCTATTAGCCTGAGGAATTGTAAATTTCCTACTTGAGATGCTTGCAGACATAGCTCCAAGCATCTACTTATCTAACTATTCCTCCTATGTGCCCCTGATACTACAGTAGTGAGCAGAACATTTTTCTGAATCCTGTGAAGCATTCTAATAAATCATCAAACCTTAGGCAAATAGCAGAAACTTCAGAGTCAAAGCTGCCTGGCCAACAATACAGGTTCCCTGGGATCACAAAAGCATGCAGCCAATATCTGAAGTGACATAAGTCCTGTGTAGGGCTTGTGTGTCCCATGTCAATGAAGCCTGACCTCACTAGAGAGTCAGAACCAGAATAGCCTGGCGCAGTCCAAGGAGTCCGACATCTCCTGGGTTCCTCTCAATGTTAAGAGGGAGCAATCTCTATCGTGCATCCTCCTTGCTCTAATTAAATATGCTTTCCACAATATCTTACTGAATTTTAAGCTCTTCCAGAAAAAGTTCAATCTAGGAATAGGGAATATTCAAATCAAAGATGAGTAAAGGTCTCTCAGAATATTAAAAAACATGTGATGTTAGCAAAAATAACTTATTTGGAAAAGTCATTTGATTATAAGGAGATAATACATATATAATAATCTCTCAATGTGTTTTTAAACTCCTACCACCCTATGTATAATCTAGGGACATTATGCCACACAAGTCTAAAATCAGATGCTAAGCCCCAGATTTCCTTATGGCATCACTGTCTGTGCATACTTGAGCTCTTTCTATGGTTGGCTGACTTTTTTACTCCCTTTTCTTTGGTGAAGTCATGTGAAACAAGCCTACATTTTTAACAACAATCATCTTAAATGTGCTGAGAAAAATGATAGATTTTTATTTTTCTGTAATGTCTTGATTTCTCACAACTGCCCACATGCTGACGTGTGTGTGTGTGTGTGTGTGTGTGTGTGTGTGTGTGTGTGTGTAATTTCGTTGTGGGATAAAGATGATTTTTATAGATTTTTAAGTATAATTCATGTACACAAATATGTATACATCATAAGTTTACAGCTATGTGAATTTTCACAGAGTAAACACATCTATTCAAGAAACAAAATGTGACCAACTATCCCTTCAGAAAATTCCCTGGTGTTCCATCTTGTTCAAGACGGTGAGGTGTGACACACTTTCACACCATCTTTCAGAGTCTTTGGTGGCAATCCTAAGAATACGCATTTGCTGTCAGGAGCCAATGACATCTGGAGCCGGCATAAATGAACAGAGCCCCTTAATTAGTCCTGTCAACTGTACCCTATATCACCCCTAGACACTGCTGCAATTCCTTCTTTTCGCTAGAATCCTGTCATGACTGTCATGTGTTTCTGGCTCATGTAGTCATTTTACTGTCATCCAAAATAATTTACTCCATCATAGTAACAACCTTTGGAAGGATCCCCCATCAAACTCTCAGTGATTCTTCCTCACTCAAGAGGCATGGCAGTAAGGTAGAGTTGCACAAGGACCACCTTTATAACCCCAGCTGACACAAGTTATCACAACAATTGCTTAGATGAGAAATCTTCAGACTGGATCCATAGTATTCTGAAAACAAGGCTCACCTCTCTACCTCCCTCTATTCTTCTGTCCGTGCAGCAAAACCATTACCTAATGTCATGGTGGCAAAGGGCATATGCAGAAAGAGAGGCTTCCTAATTTCTTCAAGCTGATTCAATTCCATTGTTCTTAGACTATCACACACCCAGCTGATGGCCCGAGGAAAAGCTGACCCCATTTTGAGCTTCAACTTGAACTGATAGATCACAGCTGTCGAAGGCAGGAGGTCCATGCCTGTTTTCCATTGGTGAAGAGAGAAGAAAAAGGGCTCCAAAGCACAGCGGCTAAGATAGCTGAGTGTCTCTTTTCTCTACCACTCTCCTCTTCTGCCTACCACTGAGGGATGAGGGCATTTCTGGAAAGAATGAGCTCAGAGATACCATTTCCTTTATTATAAACAACAAGTTTAGTCTTGCGAATACAGCGCAAGAGGTTAAAATTGCAGTCAAACCTGTTAGAGCCAAGCTGAACCCCGTACCCCTTGGACAGCCTGGGGCAGGCCACCCACGCCTTCAACTAATTAGCTCAGATATAAAAAGGAGCCGAAATGCACCCTCTTAGATGGCTCTGTGAGAATTAAACAAGATACTTTAGATATGTTTCCAGCCCTTTAGTGAGTATTTTATGGGTAATATTCTGTACAGAATCCTCAGTATTGTAATGACCCTCACCTTTACTTGGGGAGATTTTAAACTCCAAATCTATTGGAATTAAAATGTTCTAGCTCCTTTTGGAATCATGAAGATATTCTTTTTTTTTTTTTTAAATGATAAGGGCAGGAGAAAATCCCTCTGTTTATTTTAGGATTAGCTTCCAATGCCTCTCAGGTGGCATTTGCATATGGCCTGGTGCTAAATCCATGCCGGATGCTGGGCAAACAACTGATTGCCTTCAGTTGGATTTTTCAATTACACTAGTATGCAGTCAGATGTCCAGATACCCTGGGCTGCCAGGACAGCACTGCCTTTGGTAGGTTATTTAATGAGATATTAGCTTACCCACTCTCAAATGTCCTCCTCCCTTAAGTCTTTTGCTGTCTGATACTGGTGTTAAATCCCAGTGGCTTCTTGTGCTCCTGGTCTATTTCTATCACGATGCAAATGTGCCTGAGAAGGATGAATAAGCTGCACCGACTCATCTTACAGAAAATAGTATTTTCATGAGAACCATAGTAACAAACATGGGAAATTCTGGGCAGTCCGTCTGTGGGAGAAAGGGACATAAAGAAGGGAGAGAGAAAGGTAAGGGATGAGCTTTCTCTGCTATCAGCAGCAAAAGAAACGGATGGGTTTTAGAAGAAGGAAGCAGACCCCGTGATCCTCATTTTGTCTCCTTGGGCACAAATGCAACACTTCCTATGGTGTCTTTAACAATCAAGTGAGACAATGCAAAGACCCTGTACCTTTGCTTTCACCAAATGACAATATTAATCTGAAGCAGAATTATTCATTAAGATTTATTACCAGCCAGAAATAAATTATCCACAACCATTAGAGTTAAAATAGTATCTTTCTTATAGTATGCCTAAAAAAAATAGAGATCTTCAGTATCTAATAAAAGAATGAAGAAAAAGTGGGAGAAATTTCACTAGGCTCCTCCGTTCATCTTACTGAAGCACCTTTTTCAGACTGAGACACAAGGTGGCGACATAAGCTTGGTCATGGCTGCATTTCCGTGGTAGGCCCTCCTACTGAATTCTCCCTTCTACTGTTTTTTGCGCGCGCGGGGGGGGGGGGGGGGGGGTAAGGGAGCGCTCTGTACTAATGTACCTTTGGGACTGCCAGCACTAAATAAATTACAATTGAATCATTTGAGTTCTAGTAGCCTCCAAAGGGTCTGTGCTGAAAGCAGTTTGTGAAGTCTCCAGAGGAGCAACATCTTCACGTTAGGCTTCAAAGCCCGAGAGAGCACAATCCTCTCTAAAGCCAAGCATATCCACGGGCGCTTCCAGCTCAAGGGAAGAAACCCAGGATCAGCGATCCTGCAGAAAGCTGCAGCTGCCCTGAAGCCCTTAGAGATGGATTACGGCGATTCCCGCTAAAAGCCGTCCAGGGTGAAAAACTGATTTGGCTAGCAGCCTTGTTCCAGCAGAACCTCCCATCCTGGATAAAACAGGCCTACGGTGGCTCAGAGAAGCAGGCTTCTACCACAGAGTAAAGACAGCTTTTCCTCCAAGAGGATCTTTGTAAAAATCAAAACCTATCTCTCCTGGTTATCCCTCTGCAACCCCAGTGAACATGTGCTTTGAACTCAATGACCAGCCTGGCATTAACAGCCTGGCATTAGCAGCCAACAAACAGAACGAGAATGTTGTGACCAGTTTAGGCTGATGAGATTCATCCTCTGGACCTGGTAAAAGTCCATGTTCTTACCAGCAGTCAACAATCCTGGGCCTGAGTTCTAGGCTGGTTCAGTGAAAAAGCCCAGGACACTGCTCTTGCCCTGAGACTGGGTGGTCACATTCCAGCTGTGACCGCTCAAAGAGCAGCACTGTGCTAGGGCTTCAGCTAAGCAGAGGCCAGGCAAACACCAGCAAGGAGGTGAAAATAAACGGACAGTCTAGAACCTGTGTTGGCTGCAGGAGTCAAGGCTGGAGCCCTTTTCTCTTGGACCCGGCCAGACTGACCCCTTGAGAAAGTGCTTCTGCAGTGTGGGCCTGTTGATTTCAGAGACATTCAGTGTATTCCAGGATAAGCAGCATCATGCAGCATCAGTCTGAGCCAGGCAGCCTCCAGCTACGGCTCGTCCATTTCAAACTGTCCGTAGACCAAGAGCCCTGGAAGTCCGACCACACGGATGTCTACAACCATTTTATATAACCTGTCCTAAAGTGTGCCTGTGGAAAGGGATAAAACGTCTAACCACTGCACGCAAGGGTAAGATCACCTGCGGAATTTGAATTGAAAAGGATGTCAAGTGTGAGGCCATTATAGTCCGTGTCTATACAATTGGAGATGAGTGGGTACATCTGCTCCCCTCCAGAGACTGTACCAACTGAGATTAGCTAAGCCTGTCTTCTTGATTCACCTGTATGCCATAAACCCAGGCTTCTCGTTTATCTGTGGGCAATCACCCTGCCTCCATGTTCAACTGTATGTGGTAAACAAACTGAGCTTCAAATGCTGTGGCTTTCCCATGAGAGAGCCCAGTGCAACCGATTCCAGCTTTCTTGTGTCAATGTGTCCATGTGCCCATGTGCCCTTCCTTTCTTCATTCTCTTGCCACTCCATCAGGTCAAATCCCCTGAAGACTTGCAAGGACTCGACAGAGCATCTATCTTCTTGGGTGCTGGATAAATGATCTAGTGCTTAGGAGAACTTGCTGTCCTTTCAGAGTTTTGGCTTCAGTTCCCAACACAGACTTAGCTGGTCACAACTCCTGTAACCAGTTTCAGGAGATCAAGCGAGTCCTCCTGATTTCCATGGGTGCCTGCATGCATGCGGTGCTTATACATAATACATTCTCTCTCTCTCCCTCTCTCTCTCTCTCTCTCTCTCTCTCCCTCTTTCTCACACACACACACACACACACACACACACACAATAAAAATGCATAAATCTTTCAAGAAATGTCCCCCTTTTATTATTCATATATTTTAGGGTTTTTTTCTCAGCAATGTCTTTTTAGTGTACAAATTCTGCAGATGTCTGGCTAAGTATAGCTCTATTTTGTTCCTCTTCATGTTATCGTATGGTTTTATTGTTCATGTTTTTAGATGCTTTGTTCATATTATTAGAATGTTTACTGATCGTATATTGGAACACAATTTCTTTTCATTCTTTCATCTTGTATTCTAACAACTTACTTGGCTGTTTTATAACTTCTAAAACTTTGTACATAAAGGAACTCAGCATCTGAATGAAAATAGTCTACTTCCTTGAGAAATTAGATCCTTTTATTTTTCTACCTATTTTTTTATTTTTCTTCATGTCAGTGGTTTAAAACCATACTACATTACCACACAGAAGAGACAAACATGGACATCTTTGCCTTATTTCTTAAATTTAGGAGCAAGTGTTGCTTTTATCAGTTCCATGTATCATAAAACTCAGTTAGTGGGTTTATAAACCTATAAATTCTTACATAAACTTTTGCCATTTCTTTTATTTTGTTCCTGGAGATAGTCTCTTAGTATATAGCCCAGGACGGCCCATAACTCACTGTGCCACTCAGACTAGATTCAGGCACACAATCCTCTGCCTCAGTCCTCTGAACTGCTGCAATTTTAGCTATGAGCTACCACATTCAACACAATATTATTTTTGCATTCTTGATATACTAATTTTTTCTAAATAAGTCAGCCCTTTGTGTTTCTAATAATAGACATTACCACAGAGTGGGTTTATCTGCTATTTTATCACTTATTTCATAGTTATAATTTATAGAACATCTCTTCCGATTTCCAATGTGTCTCTATGTAAGGTGTGTGACCTATAGATAACATATCATCTGATCATGCTTTCTATTCTGTCTTGTAGTCTTTGTCATATGATTAGAATGTTTAACACATTTATATTAATATTGTAGGGAATATTCATATTTGTCATTTTGTCATTTGTTTTCTGTGCCCCTATGTGTTTCTGCTCCTTGTAATTTTGATTGCCTTGTTTGGTATATGTTAAATGTTTTAACCTAGCATTTTAATCCTATAGTTTCTCTCTGTTATACCTTTTCTGTTTTAATGGATTCTCTAACACATTAAAAAGTGACTCTTACCTCAATCTACTTCCAATTAAGACTACTTTAATTCTAATTTGCTTTAATTTGCCTTCATTTCATCCTTCTTTTGTACCAGTTATTGCTGACATTGTCATGAATCTTACCTGTATTATAATCACAGTACAGTTTGTTACTTTTAAATGTTTATTATTAAAAATATTTTTATGTAACTGTGTCTTGACAATCCCTTTCTTTTCCACTTACTTATAACATCAACTGTTGTAAGCCTGAAAAAAATTATTTTAGAAGTTCTCTTAAAGAATATAGAATTAGTGAATTTTCTTAGTTCTTATTTGAGAATGTTCTCATTTTGCCTTCTTTTTATATTTTTAATGGTATTTTTTGCTACCATTAAAATGATACTAGCCAAATCACTGACCAGTAAGAATTTTGTTTCATTGAATTATACATTAGGATTTCTGTTTTTTTTCTCTTGTTTTCATTTTGTTTAGCATTCAAATGCATCTGCCCATTGCCTTGTGTTTGGATTATTTCTCAGCATGAGTTAACCAATAAGGAATTGCTTTTCCCTTTATATGGTAAGTTATTTTTTCATTCTACTTTTAAAGAAAATTATGTTCTCAGCTTTTGACAGTTATATTATAAATTGTCTAGGTGTGATTTCTTTTTATTTATCCGTCTTGGAACTTACTGAAGTTATTAAATGTATGCATTAACGTTTCTGATGAAACCTGGGACATTTCCAGGCACTTATCAAGTAAGTTTTCTACTTCTCTCTCTTCTTTCCCAGCACTCATATTTAAGTTTGTACAATATTATTACATAGGTTTCTAAGGTTCTGCTCATTTATTGTGCTAACTCATATAAACCTGTTTCCTAAAAAAAAAAAAAAAAAAAATTTCTCAGAGACAACACACAAGACAAATAGACAAGCATGGGGTTCATGGAAGCAGATATGAAAAGAGAAACCAAATTAGCTGAGAAAAAGTAAAATCTGATCAGATCTTTGAAAGTGCCAGAGAAGCTTATTATTAGAAATAGAAAATAAACCAAAGACAGAAGGGTTTCAGAAGAACACCAGAGCTCACCTGTGCACTAGCTCTTCATAGACAAGCAGACACCCAACAGGAAAATACGCAAGGAGAGGTATGGGCATTCTTACTAGTCAGAGATTCCAGTTAAAGTCTCAACTTGTTTCTGCAGCATCCATTTCTGTCATTGCCTCATACGCAGAGACATGAAGGTCTGTAGCTGAGAAGGTCTGTATTATCAGCGTATGGAAATAAAAGGCACCTACTGAGTAGAGCTATAGGCAATCACAGTGAGGAAATGTTCTAGTTCTGTTGCTGTGGTGAAAAAAAAAATGAACAGAAGGTACTCTTAAGAGGAACATTCCTTAGCTTTCATTTCTAGATCATGGTCCCTCGCTGAGGAAACTCAGGGCCGGAACTTAAGCAGGAGCTGAAGCAGAAAACAGGGAGGAATTCTGTTTATGGACTCATATCTCTCCTTACATTCAGCTATTTCCTATACAGCCATAGTAATGGTGCCACCTACAATGGACTGGACTCTCCTATGTTAATCCTCAATCAAGACAAACCTTCACAGACATGGCCACAGGCCAATCTAATCAAGGAAGTCCTTCAGTTGAGGTTTCCTTTTCCTGGATGATTCTAGCTTGCAGCATTTTGACGATAAAACCAACCTCGATGGAAGTAATTAAACAAACTTGTAGAATTTGGGCTTGGGTCATTTGTTTTTGTAGAAGAATCTTAGAAGCAGGGCTTTGCTCTACACTGGATGCTGTCAAGAAACAGGGAAAACTTCATGATTTAGTATTTTAAGAAATCTCTTGCATGTGATATGAAGATAAAGCTAAGGCCATAGTTGCTGAACAAATGGAAGTGACCCATATTCTCTCTGAAGAATGCTCTCTGCAGACCAGGCTACAGTAAAAGGTGTGGGTTTTCTTACAGAGAGTGATGATGTAATATCTGTAAGCCTCTCATTTTGGTGTAGTTTATTCTCCAATTACTGGAATTTGTTCTCATGCTTTTTAGTTTCTCTTGTGCCTTATTTACCTTTCTTACTGTTGGGTTTTTAAGCATCATTAGGAACTCATAAAAATACTATAGTCTGCAAGCCTGCTAAAATTGTTTGGATTTTTCTTGGTCTAATACTTGTTTGTCTTCAGACATTGCTGAAAAGGCATCCTATCATTTTCAAGGAAACATATGTTAGGAATAATTACAGAAAGGCATGCCAAATGCCCAAGTTTCCTCCTATAAACAGTGCTTCTCTTTCTGTACTGGACTCTACTGTCTTCCTTGGTTCTCCTACTTTGGATTCAGTTTCTCATTTTCCACCACCCTGTGACATTATTTTCTCTTAACATTTAAGAAGTGGCCACACAGATACTTTCCTTTTGAAGGCTGCTTGTATACCACCCTGATGCCTGGCTCATGGCCAAAAGAAGCTAAGCCAAAACACAGTCTTAGTTTTTAGCCTTCATTGCGCACACACACACACACACAAAAAAAAAAAAAAAAAAAACTTTCATCTGCATCCTCTCTGCAGGAATATGTAGCCCACAGTGTCTTTTTAGTGCCCTCACAAACTCATCATAGGAGGCTAATGTCTTCCTCATTGAAAGAAGGATGATCTTGTTACAAAGCTTTATCTGCTAGCTCTGCTAAAACACCTTTCTCTTTGGCAGAGTGACCTAGGAAACACAAGTAGCAAATGCCCGTTACTGAAGTGTGGGCTTTCAATAGCCAGGATGTGCAGAGAAGGATCAGCAGGTTACAAAGACGCTAGAGGGGAAGCAAGACATCAGGGGAAATTTTTAGAAATGCAAATGAAGAATGACACAACCGGTAAGTGAGAAGAGAAGTTGGTGGGGAGAGACCAACTTGGTAAAGGAGAAAGTGATGGTGCTTATTTTGAGCCTGAGGCCCAGGGGAGGAAAAGAGAGGATCTTTAGTTTGCTGCAGTTCTTCCTCTAGGGACTCAGGAGCTGTCCCTTTACAGTTAGCATGTCCATTGGTATCCTTTTTGCTTTTTTCATAACAGTAGACAAGTTAGTGAGATTGTGTGGGTGTTGCTTCTGACATTTCTAGGAGACATCATCTCAAAGCAAACTTCCTGTTTCCCTGGTTCTTACACTTTTTCCATGCCCTCTTCTGCAATGACTGCTGAGCCTCAGGTATAGGAGCTGTGCTGCAGATGTATCCACTGGGATGGGCCTCCACAGCTCTGTATTTTGATGGGTTGTGTTGTTTTGTCATGGTCTCTGTTTCAAAGAGAAGTTGCCTTTGATAAGTGATGAGGACTCCGCTTATCAGTGGATATATAGGATGTAGTGATGATTATACTGGTTTAGTAAAGTGACCTTTGTAAGTTACCCCAAGGAATGCTGGGAACAGGAGAAATAGTTTTTCTCAGGGAAGAGCACACCAATTGGTTATTACAATACCACCCAGCCCTAAATACACATATACACAGCTAACATTCCATGAAGTGCACAGGTTGTATTTATGTAATTCAGCAATGTGAAGGAAGTGCAGGTGAGAAAAGGTGAGGCTGAGGCTTCCCAGAAGCACTGAGTGGGAAACATTTGCTGGGCTTGGAGTCCTAGGTGACCTGACGTTATGTCTAACTTTTGAGTCAGACTCTTTGAAGCTCTTCTCCACCTTCCCCCTTATCATAGGTTTCCATGACCCCTCCTATAGCCTCTACCCTACTCTATCTGTACAAGAGCAGACAATCTGGATATCAGCTGTGATGATGAGCTATCACATGATAGAACCTTTAGGTGGCCACCCTAACTTAGAGGACGAGCATCCCAAGGCTTCCCAGTTTGAACTCCAAGGCTGAGAATCAAAGCAAAATAATGCAAAGAAATAGCAACAGAGGTCTATAGAACGGAGATTGCAGCATACAGAGAGACTTGGGGTGGAGCAAGGAAGCTCAGCTTTTCATTTCTATGTCTTTCAGAGGCAGCAAGGACTCATGGGAAAGACCAAGAGGCCCTGTTTCTGTATAACAGATGGGACTTCTGGTGGGCTTGGAATGACGCAAACCCTGAAAGAGGAGCCGTTGTCCAGAATTAGGCTGAAGTGTGTACAAGCCTGAGTCTCAGCCAGGAATACCACCTGTGATTTTAGCATTAGTCATCATCAAGAAAGAGGCTATTTATTAGATTTTCCTTTCCTAAAGTTATATATTCCTGCGGACTACACAATTTCTTTTAGACTTCCTTTCCAAATATGACCCTCTGCTTCTGTTCTCTGAAAATACAAAGAGGGAAAAAAATCTCTAATTCAAATTTTCTTACTGTAAGTTCACAATAACTTCTGGGATCGCAAAATGAACTGGGAATTTTTTTTCCCTGCCAGCCAATAATTCTCCTGTGAACTCTAGATGAGAATCTCTCTTTCAATTCATTAGTCTTTATCAACCTGGAGACAGCATCAGATCACAGATAAGGGCTCAGTCCCACAGTAATCCCTCAAACACCACAAACAAGTCTGAGGCTCTAGAATTTCTGAATGACAGGCTATGTATCAGGGTTCCCAGGATTCCTTTGTTGGAGCATATTAATTTGCTTGAGTGGCTCACAGAGGCCAGAAGAGCATTTATGTATACCTGCCAGAATGTTTTAAGGGAGAAGGGAAAACAACATATGAAGGTATACAAAATAAAGTCTGGAAGCTTCTCTAGCAGGCAACCTGTGCCGGGAGAGTGGAACTGACAAATCCTGAATGAGCCAGTCTTCAGGAGCCTGGAAGCCTCTGTGTGCTCATCTGCACAGAAATTCTTAAATTCCTCTCCTTTGAGGCTTTCCCACAGAAAGAGGGAAAAAAAAGAGAGATTGAACACAAAGGATGTGACCCAGTGTTCAAAACTCAAATGAACCTGTTTAAACTCTATGGCTTGTTCTGTGCAGCATACCTTCCTCCAAGACAGGCAACACCTCTTCCGAAAAACAGGGCTCATGAACAGCTACAAGACAATTTGAGAGTTTTTATGTGGTTGTGCTGGGGCAGAAAGCAAGGAAAAACTAGTTTCTGGGCTCAGTCTTTTTTAAAAATAAATTATATTTTATTTTACTTACTGTATTCTTCTCTCATAAATTGTATCCAGACCACACTTTCCCTTTCCTCCATTCCTCCCAGCCCCACCCCTCTCCCCCAGATCCAATGCTCCTCTGGAGAGAGAGAGAGAGAGAAAGAGAGAGAGAGAGAGAGAGAGAGAGGGAATGAGGGAGGGGGAGGAAGGGAGGGAGGGAGGGAGAGAGAGAATATCAAGGCTGGACAAGCCACCCAGGAGGAGGAAAAGGGTTTCAAGTAAAAGAGTCAAAGATTCTCAGTCTTGAGAGGGAATTTTTTTGTTCACGTGATCTGTCTTCCAGAGGAAAGAGAGATGATGAAAAGAAGGTAGAAAAACAGACAGAGAAGGAGAATGATGTGTGGGCTACTTTTGAGTTCTAAAGCTTCCCAACAATACAAAAGGGGACTATCTGAAGTAGTAAGGGCGGCTATGGGGCTGCGTCCCCAACACCCCAGCCGCCTGCCTGGCTAGCTTATGCCCCAAAATAATTACACAGACACTGTATTCTTTTAAGCACTGCTTGGCCCTTTAGCTCTAGCACTTACAGGCTAATTCTCACATCCCGATCAACCCATCTCTAATAATCTGTGAGAACAGGTCTTACCGGGAAGATTCTAGCCTAGTCCATCCTGGGTTGGAGCTTCATGCCGGGAGCGGGGCATGGCGTCTCTCTCTGAGGCGTCTGCTCCCGAGAGAGCTGTGGAGTCTCTTAGCTCACTTCCTCTTCCTCCCAGCGTCCTGTTCTGCTTTCCCCTCCCACCTATCCTCTAACCAATAAAATGGGCCAGGGCAGTGCCTTTATTAGCCAATGACCTTCCTCCATCATTTCCCCTTTTTCGGTTTAAACAAAAAAAAAAAAAGGCTTTAACATAGCAAAATTACATATAACAAAACAGTTATCAAGTAAAAGTTACAATAATCTTTATCATAACTAAGGAAAACTATAACTATAACTAACTATTCTTAACTCCATCAAAGACTCCAGAAAGATATATTACCTAAGTAAACAAGAACTAAGAAACTTCAAACTCTAGAAATGACAAAGACATCTCGCTGCCTGGACAGTCACCCAAAGTTCTTTTGTACCATTGGGGCATCCATCTTCAGCCTTCAGGCCCATGGTATGCAGCAGACATTTCCATAAAGCAGGAAAATTCAAAGTCAGTTCAGTCACTATCTGTTGTGTCCTGCAGAATGTCTCGCAGACTCTTTCATGAATCAGGAACCCCGAAAGATCATCTCACCTTAGGCAAGTTCAGTAGTCCTCTCTCTGCGGGTTCTCTGTGTCCAGTTTATGCAATAGTCCAGGCAAGAGCAGTTTCTTGCCCAAATGGCTATCAAACTCCATAAGGTGCCTCTTCGATGCCCATCTTCCTCTTGAAGTAGATTGGTGCTGCCAGGAGCAGAGTGTCTCATTGTCATGAAAAGTCCTAAGTTATTAAAACATTTAAAATGCCATATTCTATAATCTTTGAAAAATATGAAGAATGCCTATCTAAAATATATCTCTATATATCTAGAAAATCTAACATGACTACAAGCTTTACTATTATCGATGATTATCCATTAACAACCTATATTTCTTAATTATACAGTACATATTTAAATGAACTAAACAATCACAATACCTTAATCAAAATCAGAAACACTTATACAAAATTGACCTTAAATCTCTATCAATAAAGCAAAATCTATACTAATGTAAATTATTCATATCTATATCATATCCCCCTTTAAATGTAAAAGAACATTTATAAACATTTTTTGGGAATATGGGCGCAGTTATTTCTCTCCAAACTGCTTCCTGCTGAATGGGGGCGTCGTTAATTAGGTCTTTCATGGTATAACCTGTGTGCTAGTTTCATCTCAGTTGGCAGTTGAGGGAAGCAATTTTCTGAAGATGTTCACTGCAACCCTTCAGGAGGGCGTGGTCCATCATACCAAATTGGAATAGAAGAAATGAACAGCGTCTCATCCTCTGTGAAAACAAAATAAGAAACTCCTTTCCAAAGTATCATATCCTTAGATCCAAATTCATAATATCTATGTTGGATTAGTTCAGCAGTATTTATAAATAAATATCTTTTAGCATCTGTTTCTCCTTCCTCAGCATTTAAACAATTCAAAGAGAGCATAATAGCATACAGTATCAAAAGTCTCTGTGTATTTTCCATCTTTGTACGCTTTGTTTTAACCTCTATTTGGTTTATTTTTACTTTCAACTCTTTGCTTTTTGAGACAGGTTCTCTGTATCTTTGACCTGAAGTAACTCTGTAGACCAGGCTGTCTTTGAACTCTCAGAGATCCGCCTGTCCCTGCCTCCCAGGCATTCGGGATTAAAGGTGTACACTACTACACCTTGAACTCACAGAGATCTGTTTGTCTCTGCCTTCTAGGTACTGGGATTAAAGGCGTGTGCTACCACACACAACAACTCTCTTCCTTTTTTTTTTTGTTCTTTACTTTAAGAACTTCAACTTTTAGTCTGCATATATTTTTAACACACTGTAAACCATTTAAAAATTTTCTTTGTCTTTGAAGCTCTCTTTACTGTATATCTCTCTTTTTCTGACCACACGAGCCTTAAAATTACTGAGCAATATGGGTAGGATTAAAGGCGTGGCTTTGCCAGCTAGATCCAGTCCATTCCTTAGCTTTCCATCCTCATGGCGGATATACAGGCTGTAGCCATGTTTACTGCCACAACTGAATGGCATTTCAAGGTCCCTGCCAGCAAGTGAGCTACAACAGACAACACTCAAGTCCTCTCTAGGTAGCCGGCCCTCCTGCCTCAAACAGTCAGAGTTTGCCCTGGCAGGATGGCCCAGAAAGCCGGCATTTTTAAACAACAGGTTTTTTCCTTCTGCTGCTGAAAACCGAAAAGCATGTGTTCAGCTTTTCGTCAACACCATTTAAGTGTTTCGTGGCAGGACCTCTTAATGAGCTGCAGGCTTTGCAGTTAAAGCTGAGTCAGGAAGCCTCTCTTAGATGAGGTGCTTGCTTGCCTCTGGCAAGCAGAGCAGACTGGAGAACACAGTGAGTCTAGTTGCCATCAAACTAATCGTAGCACTTTACTCCATTTATGCTCTATTCAAAAGCTCTGTCTCCTGCAGGAGCCAGACAGAGATCGCAATGGCGGCACAGCCCCAGGAAGTCGCGCTTTAAAATGACACAGCGTTTTTTCTGCTACTGTTGCCGAATCAGGAAATCTCTCTACAGCACACCACCAACAAACAGCAAAAATCTGTGTTAAACTCTCTCTCCCTTATTTTTAAGCCTTCTCAGGTTTTTTAAGTGGGTTTAGTCCATCACGTGGGGCGCCAACTGAAGTAGTAAGGGCGGCTATGGGGCTGCGTCCCCAACACCCCAGCCGCCTGCCTGGCTAGCTTATGCCCCAAAATAATTACACAGACACTGTATTCTTTTAAGCACTGCTTGGCCCTTTAGCTCTAGCACTTACAGGCTAATTCTCACATCCCGATCAACCCATCTCTAATAATCTGTGAGAACAGGTCTTACCGGGAAGATTCTAGCCTAGTCCATCCTGGGTTGGAGCTTCATGCCGGGAGCGGGGCATGGCGTCTCTCTCTGAGGCGTCTGCTCCCGAGAGAGCTGTGGAGTCTCTTAGCTCACTTCCTCTTCCTCCCAGCGTCCTGTTCTGCTTTCCCCTCCCACCTATCCTCTAACCAATAAAATGGGCCAGGGCAGTGCCTTTATTAGCCAATGACCTTCCTCCATCAACTATCTGTTCTTTCAACAGTGAACAGCCTCCCTTTCCTCCACGTGTAGCGCGTCCTTGCAAATATGCTAGTGCTTAAACATTTGAGTCAGACGTCTTTTGGAGCTTTGTGATCTCTGCCTTGTGCTCTGTGGAGAGCAATAAACTGGTTCTTTTTTCAAGTGTCACCCCAGTCCTCCTTATGCCTCTGTGAGTTAATATTTGCACTTACTCTAACACTAATTACTACCTGTTCTTTATTCACATTTTTCTGATTGATGCTTCCCAGGCTACCTGTTAAATGACCAGTTTTTCTTTTCTATTTTCAACCTGTTTCAGACAAACACTTTTTAAAAGGAAAATTGTTTAAATTATTAGAAAAACAAAAAAACTGGCTTATTTTCCATACACATTGTAAATAAAAATGATTGATAGATTCCTCAGATATAAACCAGCTGGATACATATAATTAGAATAAATATCAAAAAGACTTTTTAAAATTGTATATATTAAAAGCATGCATGTGAATGAATACCATTGACACTTCCTCCAGTTCTTATTTTTTGTCTTTCAATGATCATATTTTGAAAAATTATGAGTGGGATTACAACTTCCCAAAGGAAACATACATACAACATAGAAGAAAAATGTATTTATTGATATTTAACCTTTTGAATATGAAAAAACTTAGATAAAAGTATAATATGAGTTTTGTAGCCATTTTAGCAATCTCATATTAATTTTAATTGACATAATTTAACTTGTTTTCCTTTACAGATTGTCTGATTTACCATTTCTCTAAGTACAATGCCCAATTAAAGTAGGTCTCTCTTTTTAATAACAAGGCTTTGTCAATGAAAATATCTCAGGGACTTACAACCCACCACAACCCATTAATCTAGTTATTTATCTTAGTGCCTGGTCCTAATATCTCAACAACTGCATAGCCCGGACCATCATCTTATAAACTTCACAGTACCTAACCTGTTCAATAAACCAAGTCCACTGAGATGCTAAAGCACAGTCAAACTGCAGTGAGCTTTCTGAATGTGAGCTTCCGACTGCCAGATTAACCCTAGTCTAGGCCAATAGTAAGGTTTTCACTGGCCAGCCGTCATCCTTACAGTATACCTGCAGCTTCATTTATTTGGATATTTTATCACAAAAGAACACCTAGAAGTAATATTAAGTTTATTTTCATGGTTCACAAAATCATACAGTGATAGATCACACAGCCTTAGCTGTATTCAATAAATACTTATTAGAAACATTTACTGGAGGTACATATTGAGCTCTGTCGTAGGCAAGTCATGGCTTTTACACATACACAATTGTCTTCCTCAGGTTAAAGTCAGGATGAAAGTTTGCCCTATTGTCATTGTTTCTTCATTATTATTCTCGCGGCGGGGAAACTCAGCAAAAATGGGTTCATTTAACCAAAAGTTTCAAACAAAGCACAGTCTGCTTATGAACCCATTGAAGCCTACTACTGTGTTTAGTCTATTTATTCAAATTTTCCATTACCATTCTCCTACCCGCCACCAAAAGAAATCATACTATCTTACCTGTTTTTTATTTTGTGAGTTTGTAGAAAATGCACGTATTATAACTGTAGTACGTGCTTTTTGTTTCATTTTATTTTGTCCCCTGTTAGTCTTAATTCTTCCTTCCATCAGAGCTTCCTGAAATATCCCATGCCAAGATAACAGACACTGCCGGCACATCAGTGCTTTATTAGATCCGGAGGCTAGGGAGATGAATCAGTGAATAGATGGCCATTGTACAAGCACGAGGAACTGCATGCAGATCCCCAGAACCCCTGTAAATAGCTGTAGATGGGGTCGAGATACAGTAACCCCCACGAGACAGTGGAGACAGGAGAATCCTAGGGGCTTGGTAGCCCATGAATCTAGCCAATTTGTGAGCACCAGCTTTAGTCAGAGATTATTTCAGAAGAGAAGGTGGAGAGCAGTAAAGACACCTGACATGAACCTCTGTGGCCACTATCTGTGCACATGTAGACTCACTGCACATACATACATACACTATACACATGTACACATACACTCACAATCAAAAGATCTGTCTGTGTTAGCATTCAAGTACAACAGCAGATCGTGTTTGACACTGTGTGGGTTTGGTTTTGTTTTTGATGAAAATAAACTTCATAGAACAAGGTCAGGTCTGGTTTATTTGCACTGATTAATGGTTTTACCCTACAGCTACCATGGAAACCAAGGGGTTTGTGAAGTTGATTATGTCTACTGTCAGACCCTCCAGAGAAAGTTCCACAGTGCCTGAAACTGGATCATCTCATGCAGTCCCCGTACATTGCTTGCTGAAAATCTATTTCTGCAGCCATTCTTATTGACTGATGAAGGGAACTGCACAAGCATTCGCCATGACTGTCGAGATTTTCCCAAGGCAACTTTCCACTGCAGACTCCAGTGTGGTCATGTGACATGGCCACAGAGCTGGCACATCCCCCTTGGAAATAATCCCTCAATGGGCTCCACATTAATGTCCCTGGATTTTTATGGGCTTGAACAATCAAGTCATGGTGTGCAAACTCTAAAACTGCTTTTTAAAATAAGCCTGTGACTAATGCTCAGTTGGAACAAGAACTCGAGCTAAGTGGGAACTGGCCCCCATTCTTTCCTACTATAATATCCCCCTCTGTCTCTTAATATTAATTATGGATGACAATAGTTTCTATGCTATGGATTACCATGAAGAAATCCAGACTTTGGGGATAAATTTAAAAATACAGCAGGCACAACTACTTTGTGATTGAAGTAAGTCTGGAACAAACAGCACATCTGTGTTCCTGGCTTCAGACAAAGGCCTTTTAGAACATGATCACTCCGTGTCTTTTGTTTTAGTCTAGGCAAAAAACTTAATGTACAGCCAAGCTGATGTCTCGCCTAGTATGAGACACATAACAGGTGTCACTTGAATTTTGGGCTTTGGTGGATAGTTTTAACTGAATCCCAGCCCTCTAGAAAATTGGAATGGAACAACAATATCTCAACGTGGGTAGCTACCTCCATCGAGACCACATCATGAGAAGAGTCTAGACATAAATAGGCAATAAGTCACTCTACGCAAAGACCTGAAAAAGGACCATCAGCTGTGAGCGTACCAGAGGCACAGCAAAATTGATGGTTAGATTCAGGGGAGTTTTATTGATATGCAAGTGATGTAATTAGCTCTGTGCAAATCACCTTGCGTCATTAACCTTATGTGATGCTAGTAAAACACATTTGCTCTGTGATTTTTTTTTATTGCTTTGAGTTTCTCTTGTTTTCAGCTCCCTAGGAAGGATATAACTTGAACAAAGATATTATCTAAGGCTCCTTACAATGAAGTCAAAGAGTTTTTCTAAATTCACACCTATTTGCTGCACACCTATATGAGTAAATAATAAGCTAATTCATGGATAATGTTGTCTGCTATTTAATTGTTGCTATTCATTGCTTTTTAAATTTTCCATGCACAGTTTTTAATTTAATTTAATGCACAAAAAAAGAACACCAAAGGTAACCTATTCATCCATTACTCAACTTAGAAAAAAAAACATTTTTGAGCCTTTTAAAGCCTAAAGCAGCGGCATCTGTCATAAAATCCTTTCTTCCTCCCTATAAGACAAAACAATTCTCTTGCTATAGAAGATTATTATTACTATATTTCTCTCCATGCTCTCCATACTTTCATCCCGATAATACAGAATTTTGTGTGTGGCAGGTACATAACACATATCCTAATTTTAGGTATTCCTTTTGCAAATTAGTTTGACAATATTCTTCTGAGATTTATCTATATTGATAAGGTGGTTGTTATATAGTATCCCACTGTAGAAATATAGCATGTTTTACCTATGCCTTTTTGGTGTATGTATGTGTGTCTGTGTGTCTGTCTGTCTGTCTGTCTATGTGTCTGTGTGTGTTGTGCTCTTTCCAATGTTTTTCTTATAACAAAAGTATTTTACAACATTTATGTATGCATTTCCTTGTGAACATTGAAAGAGGTTCTCTATTTGGAATCTAATGATAATGACATTGTTCTACCACCATCACCACTAAAATACAACTTACTGTAAGCAAAAAATGCAAAATGCATTTCATAAGTAGTAAATAATTTTATCTTCATGTTAACCTGAATGAGATAAAATTATTATCAATATCTTACACATATAGAAAACGCATGAATAACTGTTGGGTGATACATAAATCTTAATTTTTATCAACATAGAAAATTATTTAGGTAAGTAAATCTCCCTTCTAATTCACTGACATATATGTTTCCATTAATCTATACATTTTGCACTACTTACTAATGATAAGTTTGGATTCCAAACTCTTAATTGGTATTCGTGTATTATATCTGTAAGTGCTAAAATGAAAGGGAGCGAGAAATCAATGCAAATTAGCTTTAAAAGTGGGAGAAAAAGAAGGAGATCACAGGGCTGAGACTGAGAAGACAGTAGAATGCTCCCAAAGTACAGTGTTAGTGATCGCCTGACAGGAGCTGACTGTAGGATCAGCCACACAATTGCAAAGTCTTTGCTCTTCTTGTGTTCGTGGGACTGCTGGAAATGAATCAAAAATCAGAAGGCAGGTAATCTCACCTTCTTCTTAATGCTTTGCCAGTTTGGACATTGTCACTTCAAGTGAGCAGTATACCTTAACTATTTTCATGGATTTTTCCCTCATTACCCTCTCACACGCCCCTTCCTTCTCCTGGCTCAAATCCTTTAACAAATTCGCCTTCTTTTGTTGTGTCTTTCTGTGAGCATGGCTCAGAGGAATTGAGGTTACTGGCTTGAGAATGGATGGGAAGTCAGGTACTGATGCACCAGCAACTTAACAGTAGATACATCACTGAAGAAAATAACAACTTTCTCCTCAGCAACTGTTAACTGACAATCATCCCTCAGGGTGGGATGGGAGCTCATGGGCCCCTCCACCACCCATGAAGAAATGTTGATACTCCCAGTCTTCTGTTGGTCATATGCAGAGACCCATAGCTGCAGTAATTTTATGAGTGTGATAGTTATGTCCACAACACGTCATTTTGTAGCAGATTTCCCTGTCCTGTGGCTCTTCAGCTGTTTCCACAACTCTTCTGTGATGTTCCCTGGACTTTGAAAGTGGTGATATAGATGCACTATTTAGGGACAAACACTACATGAGCACTCATTCTTTGCACTTTTACTAATTATGAGTCTCTATATTAACCACCGCCCACACTGAAAGGAGCTTGTACGTGAAAGACACAAAAGCACTAATCTATGGGTTTAGATTTAGTGTTTAAAAGGTTGTTTTGTGAGATGCCCATTTAGCAAAAAGACCAGGTAGACAGTACCAGGAATGGTGAGACCAATGAGCCTTACAGTTGTGGTCAAATCAAACAAAAATAAAATATTCCAGCTCATGGAGATTGTAGGAAGTGCTGTTTTTCTACTAACACATTAGTACTACTCTTGAACACAGGGTGATAATAAATCTTACTAAATGGAAAACTCCCAAGTGTGAGAAGTAGGCTCCTCACCCAGGGATGGCTGACTCCTCCTCATAAGTGGCTCATCTATGTTCAGGAGATTTCATAACCTCTGACATCTTTATAAGGATGCTGTGCAAACATGTTTAAGTAAAAGGGTAAGAATTGTTTTACAAAGAAATAAAACCTAGGCTATGAAATGTCAAGCTCTGCTCACAGCAAGAGAACTACATACTAATCATACTGTCTGTTTTGATGGTAAGCGCCCTTACCCACAGAAAAGGAAAAGGCTCTTACCTCCACAGTTCTCTCCTCCCTTGCATGCAAAGAAGGAGCTCTGAGGATCTCACTCCCAAATTTCATAAGAGCTTGCATGCAGGCCACTAGCCAGCCTTTGGGTTCTGCAGCTCCAACAAAATATTGACTATACCAAGAAAAGCTTCCTCTTTGCTTTCTTAGTTCCACTCATGTTAGAAAGATCGTCAAGATCTTCACAAGTCAACCTAGTTAATTAGCTAAATTAAATAAGTTAACAGTATTTTCGAGACTGTAGTTATAAAGAGACAGATCTGGCAGGCCATTGATATTGTCAAAATCCCTCAGAACAAGGATTGAAAGTCCCTTTTTTAAAAAAACAAAACTATTTCCTGGTGAACATTAGTGATGGAGAGAGAGAGAGAGAGAGAGAGAGAGAGAGAGAGAGAGAGTCGACTTTGAGTGATTTTGGTGATTAAAGGGTCTTTAATCTCACGTGAAACTACTCAAAAAGCTTAAAGTCTGTCATGATATTCTAACCAGAAAAAAATGGAAAATCGTAATGCTCCTCTTGTGTGTCATATTTAAGCCAGAGAGTTGTTCCGCAAGAGGGTATCTAGGCCTGACTACAGCACATGATTCAGGAAGAACCTGCCCCATTAAAGGATATTCCAACAAGCCAGCCTTTGGTTCAAAAAAATACTCTGGAAGTCAATGTCTTTGTTATAACTTAGTATCAAGAAAAAGGCATTTTTGACAGGTGTACATTATCCAAGATTGTTTTCTTTCTGCCACACACTCAGTATCTTCTGATACTGGCCACCTTTGAAAAGTTGGGTTCCAATGGAAACAAATGAACATGAAAAGAATGTGGAGAAATAAAGTGTGGGAGGGACAAAGACCAGAAGAGATTATACAGGTGGAATGAGTCTCGATAATTAAAATGTCTTATTCCCGACAATTACTGTGTATAAAATATCACCATTTCTTTAAGAAAACAAAAGGTCTTTGTTATTTTCAAAACATTCTGCAATGCTATGATGCTGAATTCCAAAGAGGACTATTCAGGAGAGAGAAGCAAGCAGACAATGTTAGATGATAATTAGTTTCACAAAACAGATTACTGAAGATACAGGTATATAATATTCCTTCCTACTAAAATAAACCAATGTCTCAATTCCAATTTCACCTTATGACTTTTATCAGAAACCTGTGGTAGCAAAAGTGAAATAAAAAGCATTTGAACCAAGGAAACTCCACAAGTAAAACAACAGATTCAACTGTAAGAACTCCATATTAGAGTTAATTATTACTGGGTTTCTCTTAGTTTAGAATCCCACAGAGGCTGACCCTCAACAGGGAGGTAGGTTCAATTAGTGCATCCGTGAGGTATAGGAAGCACCTGCGATACATTGAAGAAGTGAGGAAAAGGAGTCATCTATAATAGTTTGGGTTAAACGAGCCAATTATCACCAAGGAGCTCAGAATCTATAGGATTCATACCCTTGGGTAATCCTTTTTGAGGTACATGGGGGTTTAAATTCTATTTGAACACTACTTCTGGTAGTGTTAATCCTCTGACACTCCCTATGCCTTCCATGAGTGGGCACCAGCACTCTCTCAGCACTAAAACACTCCTAGATATAGTAACATGGGCACATTATTCGAGAGTTGAAAAAGACATCAGTGAGGAATAGCAGTTCCAAAGACTGTTGTATAGGTCTGAGTTTGGTACTGATTACTCCGTGCCATAACCCATTAGAGACTGACTTTCTTGCATAACATGTTACTTTGTAGAAACATGATGGAGGAAGGTCATTGGCTAATAAAGGAACTGCCTTGGCCCATTTTATTGGTTAGAGGATAGGTGGGAGGAGTAGACAGAACAGAACGCTGGGAGGAAGAGGAACTGAAGTCAGTCTCGACAGCTCTCCTCTCGGGAGCAGATGCCTGAGAGAGACGCCATGCCCCGCTCCTGGGATGAAGCTCCGACCCAGGATGGATATAGGCTAGAATCTTCCTGGTAAGCGCACCTTGGGGTGCCATACACAGATGATTAGAAATGGGCTAAATTAATATGTGAGAATTAGCCTAGAAGAGAATGGGCCAAGCAGTGTTTAAATGAATACAGTTTGTGTGTTGTTATTTTGGGGCATAAGCTAGCCGTGCAGGCGGCCGGGGTGCTGGGAATGCAGCCCTGCCGCCCTTATTACTACAGAAACACTTAGTGAAGGATTCTTAACTAACCATTAGCCAAGAGCCATTTTTATTTAAGACAGGATTTGTGATAGTCTCCATTGTCAATTGATGGGATTTAGAATTACCCAGGAGAGAGATTGGGGAATGAGAAATAGGAGAGCGGTTTGGGCAGGCTGGGTACAGAAGGCAGATTAGGAGTGGTATGGAGGGGGGAGAGTAATGAAAGAGACATCTTGATTGGGGTGGGGGCATTTCAGGGTTAGGGAGAAACCTGTTGCAAGGGAAACTCCCAGGAACCCACAAAGATGGCCCCAGTTAAGATTCCCAGCAATAGTAGAGAGGGTGCCTGAACTGGCCATTTACTATAATTAGATTGGTGACTACCCTAATTGTCATCAGAGAGCCCTTATCCAGTAACTGATGGAAGCAGATGCAGAGATCCACAGTCAAGCACTGGGCTGACTCAGAGAGTCCTCCTGAAAAAAGGCAGAAGGGATTGCATAAGTCAGTGGGTTGGTAATGATGGGGGAACCCACAGAGATAGCTGACCTGAGCTCATGGGAGAGCATGGACTCTGGACCAGCAGTTAGGGAGCCTGCATGGGACTGACCTAGGCCCTCTGAATGTTTGTGACAGTTGTGTAGCTTGGTCTGTTTGTAAGGCTCCTAGAAGTGAAATCAAGGCTGTCCCTGGTGCTTAGTTGGCTTTGGGGAGCCTGTTCTCCATGCCAGATTACCTTGCCCAGCCTTGATGTATGGGAAGGATCTTGGTCCTACCTCAACTTGATGTGCCTTGCTTTGTTCAAGACCATGGGAGCCCTGCCCTTTCTGAATGGAGATGGAAGAGGAATGGATAGGGAAGGGGATAGATGGGAATGGTGAAGAGGGATGAGAGGAGGGACAGGAAACTGTGATTGGTGTGTAAAATAAATAAAAAAATGTTTAATTAAATAAATTTTTAAAATATTAACAATTGCCCTGGAGATAAACCTTTGAGCATATCTGTGAAGATGTTTCCAAAGAGGTTTATTTTTCGTGGAAAGACACACCCAATTGTGAGCAGTACCATAATGTGGCCCGGGGATCCAGAGAAGCAGTGAAGCACCAACATTCTTTTCTCTCTGATTCCTGATTGTATGAATTAAGTGATACGAACAGCTGCCACCTCTCCAATTTCCTAGAGCATTTCTTGTCGCACAATTGCAATGATCAGAATAGTTGTGTGAGGCTAAGGAGATGTCTCAGTTCATAAAGTACTTATGTGCAAGCATGAGGAGCTGTGTTCGGATTCCCCAGTACCTACATAAACTCAGGTGTAGCAGTGCTCACCTGTAATCCTGAGCACCTAGAGACTGGTCACTCTCAGGAGCTCAATAGGCAGCCAGCCTCATCAAATCGGTGAGCTCCAAGTTAAGTGAGGGACCATGTCTCAAATTAAAATGTGAAAAGCAGCTCAAGAAGATAGCCAGCCTTGACATCTGGCCTTGGCACACATTTGTACCACATGTATCTGTACACACACACACACACACACACACACACACACAATAAAAGGTCTTAGAGCAGGCTTGATGACAGTTATCCTAGCCACTAAGAAAACTGGGGTTGGAGAATTTCAAGGTGAAGGCATACATCAACAGTTTAGTAAGATTCTGTCCCAAAGTAAAAAGAAACAAAGGTTTAAAAAAAAAAGAAAGACTGTACATGTACCCAGGAGGCAGATGTACCTCAGGAGTAAAGTGTTTGCTATCTTGTGCAAAAGTGTGGTATCTCTTCTCACTGCTGAAAAAGAAGTGCCCAGTGAATTCATTTTTCAAAGGGTGTAGGCAAGGAACATTTCCTCTTTTCTTACAACAAGGCTATAAAGTGGACTGATTTAAGGGTCATCCCACTGGTAAAGAAACAAGAAGCAGCCTGGCATCATGTGACATCTGAAAGGTATGAGCTGAATTTGCCTTGATCTCATTGTCCCTTCATTGTATTCTTTAACTTCTGATAATTTAGGGGACATTTTAACTGAATGAAAGACTTCTGAGAACATTGGAAAGTACACACTTTTGTGTTTTCCAAAAATACATCCAATAATTTTTTAAAAATTAAATATTCCAATTGCAAATGCATCTATAATGATAGCAAATAGATACAGCGATGGTATCTTTTAATTAACTTCTGCCATATGAAACTGATTCCAGAGCAGTGACTACTCAGGAGAACAATAGATACAATGCCGTCCTGAGCCTTTCCATATGGTTTCATTGCCACTGTGTTAGAAACATCCTTCAGACTCTGCAAAATTTCTGGGAAGCATTCTTAACAAAAGCATGTGTACTCACATTGCACCTATCTTCTTTTCCCTATAGCTGACCTTTTGTTTCTCAAAAGTGCCATCTGCTGGCTTGTATAAATATATCCTTAGATGTAATAGTAGGTTCAGAAGCTAAGAATTTTAAGCAAACACCTTGCTTAAGAAGTGTATGTCTGCATTGAATTTTCCCAGAGTCAGAAAACCCCAGGCATCTGTACTCAAACAAGAAATAGAATGTTACCAGCACTTGAGAATCATATCCAATGTCACTTTCCTATGTCTGTCTACCTCTGGAGGAAAGGCAACTTAGGACAGTACTTGACTCAGTACAGGCCAAATCCTTTATCCAAAATACTTAGGAAAAGAAGAAAAGAAGTATTTGAGAGTTGTGATTTTCTATTTTGGGAATACTTACGTACATTCATTCATATATACACATCACACATGTACAATATAATATATTATGATATATAATATACCTCATATAATATATAATCATATATATTAGGGATGGGACACAAACCTAAATTCAAGGTTCATGATGTTTTACACACACTCCTACATAGCCTGAAGATAGTGTTACACGATATTTAAATAGACCTGCAGTTTGACTGCAACCTATTGTATGAAGTCAGATGTGGAATTTTCTGTACTGGCATTCACATAAATTTCAGGTTTTGCATCATTTCACATTTTTTCATTTATAATGATTAGAGTGTATTTTGACTATGTCCTAACTATTTAGTATAGCAAATGTCCAGTCTTGGAGATTCTGGCGCTTTCTCCATTCTCTTCCCTCAGAAGAAGCGCACATATATATGGAGATGTGGGACAGAATGTCCCATGCTCTGGGAGCAGAAGGTCTCAGATCTGCCTTGAATCCACAGTAATAATGATGACCAACTCTAATCAGTACTAATATCTGGATTATACTGCCCAACAGAGCAAGAGCCAGCAATTCTTGATGGTCCCCTACCAACACGTTGATTCTGTTAATCCTTCCAAGTATACAGTTATGACCCTGGCCTAGGCTGTTCTAAAATGCCGCTTCTCACAAAGATTTTTCTGCAAGACTTTAAATCATATCCCCATATCCCCATTTCTTTCTTCTCTTTAGAGACATGTGACAACATTTGGTCTTATACATACCACATAGCTGCTGAGTATTGTTGGGGAATCTCAGTGCCAAGACTCTTTGTGCCCCTATTACTTGGACATGCTCTTCTCCCAGGTCCCCTCGCTCTGATGTGTCAGTCTTTGGCTGCTGCAGCAGCACCATTGCCCATGGATATGTTGGAAGTGACCAAATGCAGAGATTAGAGATCTGCACATTCTATCTAGACTTTCAGGAAAGCAGACGAAGGCACCAATGTTTTGGGCTACTCTCTACCCATCTACATGAACTTAAGAAAAGCTACTGCATCATCTGATGTTTATTCTCCCATAAGCATCTGCCTCCTTCCCAATTGCCTAGGTACGTAACTCCATTTTCTTCCATATTGTTTTCTATACCATTTCATCCAACTGAACATACTTTGTTTCTCCTACAGCATCTTCATCTTCCTTTTTCTTAGCAGTCTCAGTTGGGTGCGACCCCTTCTTCCCATGAAAGCTCTATAAACTGAACCTATAGACAGTTTTTATTTGCCCAATTGAACCAAAAAAAAATTTAGAGATTTCTTTCTCTCATGATGTAAAACAAGCTAACAGCAGCAAGGATATCAATTTTGCAAGACATGTTGTTCTCCTTGCATTTATTCCCCGATAGTTCTCATCTTTCCCTATCCAGTCCTACCCACCCTTACCGTACATGTGTACTCAAGGTGAGGCTGCTTCAGGATGGTTAAGGAAAAGTTATTATTCAGAAACAGGACACGAAAAATGACATGTTTTAATATATTGTCATATCCACAAATAAATTAGTATAAATTACACAAAGAACAATTTTAACCAAATTTGCTGGCTGATGCCTATCATTCTAGCACTTGGGAGTATGACTCAGGAATATTCTACATTCCAGATAATTCTTGGAGAGGAGGAAGTTCTAGGCCATCCTGGAATACATAGATAGACCCTGACCCTAAAATACAAGCCAGAAAATATTAGCGTTTCTCATCAAATTCCTTCATTTGCAAGGAATTGCATACTCTAACTGAAGAATTCTGTTTTGTCAGATTCTGTACTATTGAGTTAAGAAAATGACTTAACACATTGCATCCTTTCTAGCTTAAAGGTACTGTCACATCAATTATCTGATTTGGTCCCCACTAAATGAAATTATGAGCTGTTGTCCTCATTGGAGGCATAGAGGGGCTGACTTATTTGCCACAAGCATATCAAGGCACAGTGAAATCAATAAAAAAAAGCTTCCATTAAAAAAAAAACACATCTTTTACGTAACTCTGGGCATAAAAGCTAAATTTGGTGTTTAGGTCAGACCCATTTTTGAAAGCTGTCTTTGTGAACCACTTTTGTCTAACATAAATCAAATATTCATTGGAAAGCTGAATAATAGAAAGCAATCTAAATTCAAATGACACCAAATAAGCTACTAAGTGTCCTGTTTGAAAAATGAGCACATGGATGTGGTGGACTTGCTGCTGCACAGATTAATAACATTGAGTTATATTTGTATTTTATGGCGGGACTTGGGTGCCTTCCCCCTAGAGACATAATAGACTTGGACTCTGGAGCAGTGGTTCTCAACCTGTGGGTTATGACCCATTTGGGGTTTAATAGCCATTTCGCAGAGGTTGCCTAAGACCATCCGAAAACACAGATGTTTACGTTAAGATTCAGAACAGTAGCAAAATTACAGTAATAAGGTAGCAGCTTACTACTATATTAAAGAACTGGTATCAAAGAGTCACAGCACCAGGAAGATTGAGAACCACTGCTTTGGAGAAATAAAACTGGACTCCAACAGCTTGAAAGCATGCTAGTATATATAGTCAATTGTGAAATCAAACAGGAAAGGTGACCGATGAAATTCTGAAAAATTTTTCCTTCTGTATGCAGACATTTCATCGTCAAGAATTATTGAATAAATATTTCTCATTGACAGAAATATTCCTGGGGGAGTGATCTTTGTCTAGTTTCGACAAAATGAAGAAGGAACTACAGTGTGGCAAGGAGCCACAGATTTGTAGTAGAACAAGTGCTACAGTGGCATTAAAGGAAACCTCTTGCATCCTTGCTGAGGAATGGGTTCTACCTTAGGACAGAGATGTGTCATTGTCTGTTCCCTTTAAGAGGTAAGCCAGTTGGGCTGGTCAATTACCTGGCCAAGAGACCATCCCTCAAGAAGATGAGGTTCTTCAGTGCATGCTTAGGAGACAAGAGGCCCAATTAGCCTTTAATGATACACTTTTCCTCCCAGACTGCCCCAAGTGGAGTATCTTTGGTACCCAACATTCTTCCAGGAATAGATTGGTGCTGCCAGGAGCATTTGAGGCTCACATCGACAAAATCCTAAGTTATTTAAATGTCATATTCCTCAGCTCTTTGAAGTGGTATAAGATTACCCATCTATGTGGAATACAATTTCTATGCATCTAAATAACCTAATTAGTCTAACTTTAAGTATGACAAACATGGATGACTATTGACTTGTAATTCTTAATACCTATATAGCTTAAAGACTAAGGCTTCATGTTTAAAAAATTAAGCAATTTTTATACAAATGTGCAGCAAATGAGGACAATGACCTCAAAATGTAAACAATATATAAGCATATTGATCAGAGGCAGAAATGTATAGTGCAATATGATAAATACATCCTAAAATTGCATCACTCTACAAAATATCTTAAGCAGAGGTAGAAACATGCATGCATACACTATGAGAAAATAACTTTGCATAGGTGCACAAATATTGTAAACAGAAATAGCATATTCAATATAACAAATATATTTAAATTTGTATCAATATACAAGAATCTATACCAATGCAAATAGTCTATAAATAATAGATCACAAGTAATCTCATTATTACTCACTATTATTAGTGCAAACTGTCTATAAATAATAGATCACAAGTAATCTCACTATTACTCACTATTATTAGTGTGAGTAAGCTCACACTAATGTATCTATCATCCCATCCCATCTAATCCCTTTTTTAAAAAAAGAGATACCTGAGCCTACTTCATTTCCACCCCCAAACCTATACCACTTATAACCACTAATCGATATCCTATATCCTAAGGACAAACTTTGTTAGGAGAGGGGACGTCATTTTCTAGAATTACTTCCATGGGGGTAGATAATGTTCTTTCTATGGGATCCTGTAAAACTAAAATGATGGTTAAGTTTCAAGATTACTCTCTGGTACAATTGCAGATAGTCTCTGAGTAGTCAGTAAGTTTTTTCAGAAGTTCTTATTTGAAGAACATTGTAAGGTGAACCATCTCAGTTAGCCAAGTTGAAATCATCTTGAGCAGTTTGTAACTCAAAACAATCTTAAAATGGTGTTGTCAGCATAATGACATCATATCAACCAGGTAAAATTGTTGTTGTGGGGCCCCATCTTCTTCCTGGAAACTTCAAAGATTACTGTGGAAAATTTTATTGTTCATTGTGGAAAATTTGAACTTTATTCATATAGACATATATTTAATGAAAATATTATAGAGACAAAAATAGGTATGGGGAAAAGTTAAATTTTATGAAAGCAGGGTTTGAAAATAGTAATTCCTAAATTTTATCTTCCTTCTGTTCCATACCAGGTGTCTCCTGATATGAGACAGAAACTCTGAATTTTTCTTTTAACAACATGCTTGGATTTAGAGAAGGATGTGCCAACTCCAAAGTCAGCTTTTATTTTTAATAAAGGATGACTATTATTATATGTATGTCAATAAGATCTTATCTTGCAGAAGACATTGGTATCATAAGTCAGATTTCTCTTTGCTTGGTGATTTTTTTCTGTATATCTATCTTTTTTCTTTAAACATCTAGATGACCAAGGCCTCCTGACTTTTCAAGAATGAGTATTTTTCTGCAAAGACAAGAACAGAACTCTGCCCCAAACCTTTTGAGGTTTCCTTACAATGTGTGGATTATCATCTCTGTAGATGAGTTTTCATTTTTCTTTATCAATAGGTTTCTCCTTTTCAAACCAAATCTTTATTAACTTTGATGTTATCCATTGCTTTTCTTCTTCTTTGCAAACAAGAGCAAAACCTCTTCCCCAATGCAGTACATCTCCTGATATCTATTCTGAGGTCAACACATTCTTGAAATATGCCAAGTGATTTAATTCAAAAGTTTCTTATCCAATGTCTCTCTGTTGCCCTTGTACCTTTCTCATTAGCATTAAGACAATTCAAGATTAACAAAGCATTATGCAATCTATTTCTGGGGGTATTTTTCATCCCTTTCTGTTTGTTTAACAAATCTTTTATAGTTTGAGTTGATCTTTCTATGACTGCCTAACATGTAGGATTGTGTGGTATACCTGCAATATGCTTTATATTATAATAAGCAAAAAACTGTTTCATTTTCTTTGAGACATACGCTGGACCATTGTCTGTCTTATTTGTGTAGGTACAACCATGATGTCCATAACTTCTAGTAAATGTGTGATTACCAGTCTTTTCTCAACTCAAATCAGTTGCCCATTGAAAACTTGAGTAGGTATCAATGGTGTGGTGTACATATTTTAATTTTCCAAATTTTACAAAGTAGAACACATCCAACTGCCAGATGTTATTCCTTTGATTACCCTTTGGGTTACTTGCTATAGGTAGTGCTGTTTGGTTATATATATAACAAATAGGACATCACATCTCCTTATAATGTACTTATCTTGTGGCCATGTAATAGAAAAGTTCTTTTTTAAGTTCTTTGCTATTGACATGATGTTTTTTATAATATTCTGAGAGCTTCAGCACATTTCTAATCAATAATCAATCAATTTCTGCATTGCCTTGTGCTAGAGAACCTGGCAGTCCTGTATGGGATCAGATGTGTGTTATGTATATGGGACAAAGCCTATTCCTGATTATATTTTGAACTTGAATAAATAATAAAGTCAATTCTGTATCATTTGGTATAAATTCAGAGGTTTAAATATGTTAAACAACTCTTTCTACATATTGCAAATCAGTAACTATATTGAGAGATTCTTTAAAATTCCTTAGTACCATGAGAATAGCATGTAATTCTGACTTTTGGACAGACTCAAAAGGGCTTTGTTCCACTTTACTTAAATCTTCTATTTGTAACCTGCCTTTTTTATATAATAATTTGCATCATTATAGATTGCAGTGGCTCTAACATCCCACATCATTCTTTCTCTATAGTTTCCCTCCTTAACTTCTCCCCTCTGCACGTGTTTTTGTCTGCCATATGGATGACCTCCAGGCCTCAAACAGTGTACTTGTTCTTCTCCACTCAATCTCCTACATATGAATCTACAATAAACTTTCTAAAATTAATTCTCTGTGGTCTGTGGATTTCATTCTTCAAATTCACAAGATAAGAGCCCAAAGTCACTGGCTTGGGCAGCTTCAGTGGCCACCAAGTTTTTCAGGACCTTAGCTCCCAAACAAAGGATCCATCATTCTCAAACATAGCTCAGTATTCCTTTATGGCAGGAGAGGTGGATGAAACACAGGGCTTGAGAACACTAATGGTAAAGGAGATAGACCAGAGGTCTGTCTTTGGAATTTACCTTTCTTTGGGAATTGAGCATTGTAAAATGAAACAATGTAAAATGACAGTTATGATTAATGATAAAGTTTGTATTATAAACACTTTTGGTGTTCATTTTCCTATAAATAAAGATATTTGTGAAGGGGGAATTAGACCCCTTCATGCCTTAGCTGCTTTGAGTGGAAGGCTATCAGTATAACAGTCACTCAGACTACCTTTATGCCAGCCCCAGTCATCTTGTACACTGCCTCCCTGCCCCGGCCCCCAGACACTTTTCTATAGCCATGTACAAGGCTACAGCTGCTTTCCCTGGCTCTAGAAGATACAGCTCTAGCCAAGATTGTTTGTACCAGACTTTAACTAGTCACAAGACTCTGTGAACCTTTCCATCTTGGTCACAAGGTGTGTACTTCTCCCGATAGAGGGCCTAAAAAGACTCTAAAAAGGCCTAAAAAGTGAGGTTATGATTGATTGAAATACAAGCCTTGAGGACTGATTTATGCGGAGAAGCAAGGTTGTGATCAGTCCAAATAGGGGCTATGATTGATCAAAAATGGACTGCTATGGTTGGTTCAATCAAATATCTCTTATTGTTCTCAATACCTCAAACTATAAGCAGACTTAGGCCCTCTGTGAAGCCAGCTGGGAGATGTGTTCCTATTCTACCTCTCCTGATGTTAAAACATCAGATCCAATAAAGTGTTTTGCCTGTTTTGCCCATGGTCTGACTTTCTTGTTTCCAAGTATGCAGACTGGGCAATGACAGAAGCAGCAGAGAGCAGTGGCAGGAATAAAGAGGACAGTAGACTGGTGGGCATAGGCTATCATTGAAACGGTTGCTACTGGGTCTCAGGCAGCCTTCTGGTACTGGCTGCTTAACACCGGGGACTCTAAGCAGACCAATGATGTGTTTCTTAGCTCAGAATTTGACGTCTTAGGGTATCTACGTGTTACAGCCTTGGAGTCACTCCCACGGGTAGTGTGCTGTTTCTGATATCAAGTGCCAGGCTTCCCAACAGCTCCATTAGTGACTAGCACCTGGATCCTGATCCCTGGGCAGCCTTCCCAGAGCAAAGCCTTGGCAGGTCTACTTGACTACTGTAAAAGCTGTGAGACCTTGACAACAGCGGGAGAAAAAGCCTGCAACATGTTGATCCTGGCTGAGGTGCCTAGGTCTGAATTTCCTTTCATCTAGATAACGGAATGTACCCTGGGGCAAGCATTGTGGGAGGCAGCTCCTGACAACTGAGCAGTTTAAGAGCAGCCAGAGCAAAAAGAATAAGGGAAATAGTTGCTGAGACAGAAGAACAAAGAATTGGTAAAACCTGGAGAGAATTAGAGAAGGACACCAGGAGGCTGGGATAGCCACAGGTGTTCCAGAGAACTGTCAAGCCTTCAGGGCGAGTCCCAGATCTAGATTGCATGCCTTAACACTAATAGCAGCCCAGGACCAAAGATCCCAGGACCTGAAGCTTGCATGAGTACTGTCCTCTAAGAGGGTGTCAATTGCTGTTGCCACTGGCAACTGTCAATGTTGAGGGAAGTGAAAGCTCTTAAAACACAGTGTCATTTGAAGAGCTTCTTGTCTACCCATGATTTCTGTCTGAGTAGAGCAAAACGACCCCCATGATTGGTGACTAATTAAGGGATATTCTTGAATTCCTCTTGATTCTCAAAAATACCTTTTCACTTCCAGAGGGCTCAGATTATATTACTGAATAGTAAAGGAGAAGTTGCCTCTAATGATAGAAAAGAATATGTTATGCTTACTAATTGTTTTTTTAGGTTATCTAGGCTGAGCTTGAACTTATGACGTTACAAAACCTATACCATTCTATTAGTCAAAATTAAAGTCATAGTTTTTGCAATTAAATATTATCTTTCTTGAATACTTAATATACAATTAAGAATCTTCCCAAAAATATGAAATGAAAGTGAATTTTACTTATTTACATGTTGTGTTCTTAGTCCAAAATCCACATGAAGAATCTTCGACGAAAAGCCTGTTCATGCCAGGCCACAAGATGTCAGCCTAAGCTTAGTCATCGCTAGGATTTCTGGACACTGAAACAGGTTTAATTTTGTTTCATTTTGTTTAGTTTCCTTTTTGTCTGTTTTATTCTATTTTATTTTATTTATTTTTTGAATAAGAAGAGCTCCAAAGGCCTTAAGACCATTGTGGTCATATGTCGAACCTGAAGAAACTGCATCCTGAGAGCTTTTCGGGGCTGATGACAGCTATCTCCAGGCGATAATCACAAGATAAGACAAACTAGCTCCTTCTTAGCATGTGCCATACAAGAAACTCTGCATTCTAAACACCATTTGCAAACACCACCCCCATTGTCTTTGGACTACACTCCTGCCTTTTCCACTCTTCTTTGATTAGTCTCCGGACAGATGAGCACGTTCTGTATTTTAGAGTCGTGTATCTGGGAATAAACTGACTTCTTTCTTAGTGGGCATCCCCGTCTTCATAAGCAGTTCTCAGATACCTCCATTGGTTGCCGCTGTATATGAGAAAGCACCACTGTGACCAGTGCTTACTTCTCCAACCTCATGTCCATATTCCTATAAACATGCCATGTCTCCCAGTTCCTCTTTCATAACCTGGAAGAGCATAAGAGATGGTGTGTGTTTCCTCTCGGCAAGGTAGGGCCGACACATGAAGTTTGCCGATCTGTTTAACAGATGGGAATTTACCTTTGGCCACACTGTTTAATATCTTTTAAGTTTTACATTGTCACCTAGAAAGGAGAATGTAACTTGTGAGCTATGTGTAGTATAAAGTGGAAAACGCGTTTAGGAACTTTATTCTAACTATCACAAAACAATGGAGCTGTGCTAGCCTTGCTTTATAAAGGAGAAAATGCTGAACTCAGGAAGACTGCAGTAACTTTCTACAAGAACTTGCTGGTGCTCAGTGAATAGAACAGAAACAGAGGCACGTCAGATTCCAGAGCCCTGTTCTTACCCTGTTCCAGTTCCTGCTTTTAAATAATCTCTGAGCAAATAATGATCACTTTTGAAGATAACACTTTACTCATTCAGGAATACTGGGGACTAAGCACAGTGCTCTGAACACAAGTCTGATGGAGAAAAACAATACTTCAACCCCTAGTTCCTCATAGTCCTTTATGAACATTGAAAATGCTTCCACTGAAAATAAATCTGACTTAAATGAAAATTCAACCAACAATCTGTACAAGTCTCAATGAAAAAGAAAGAAATACTAAGGAACATGACTTTTCTACAAATTACCATCCCATAATAATGGACCTAATGAAAATGAATAAAATAAAATAAAAAAAAAGTTCAAAGGAGAGGGAAGACATGAGTAAACTCATGAATTTGAAAAAAACAGAAATAGCTGAAGGAAATAAGGAAGTCTATATAGGCTGTGAAGATAGAATTCAATAAAAAGACAGAAAAGCTGAAGAAAATAAAAAACTGGAATACTGGAAAAGAAAATTTCAGTGTCAAATGAAAAGCTCAGTGGAAACTTTCACCAAAATATTGAACCACAGAAGGACAGACTATTAGGGCTTAAACACATGGTAGAGGAATTGAACTTGAGAGAGCTTTAGAGTACTATAAAAAGAAAAAAAATATATGAATCATAAAGATGGAAGAATTTAATGTCAAAGAACAGAAAACATTTTAAATAAAATCTCAGAAAAATTTCCAAACCCAAAGAGAGAAATGCCCTTAGTGTGAGACATTTAGAGTGCCAAGTATGCAAGATAAGAAAAGAAATTCATCATGATATATTATAGGTAAAATACTAAATATGTTGAAACAAAGAAAAAGTATTAAAAACTGCAAGAGAAAAACACCAAGCCACATATGAAAGACAGAGCCATCAAAATAACAGCTGAGTTCTCATGAGAAACTTACAAGTCAAAAGCACTTAAAATTATAAATTTCAAGTTCTGAAAGACAGTGGTTACCAACCAACACTATTACACTCAGCAAAATTGTCTTTTATAATTAAAGAAAGAAACCATATCTGTGGTGAAAGAACAGATGAAAAGAATTCATAGCTACTAAAGAAAACACTTGCAAGGACCCTTGAGACAGATAAATGAATGAAGTTAAAGGAAATAGCTTACATAGAAAAAGATGAGGAATGTGAAAACACCAAACATTATACAACCAGCAAAATGACAATAATTAATATATACTTAAATAATTTCTTTGAATATTAATGCTCCTAATTCCAAAATCCAAAGACAATGACTATCAGGTTGGATTAAGATATAGAATTCATATTTTCTGTCTCCATGGAACACATCTCACCATCAATAATAGATTCTACATAAAGGTGAAAGATGAAACATACCTATTCTAAGAAATAGAAGTAGGAAAAAAAGCATTGTTTTTTAACAATGATGTCATTGTTAAAATATAGACAATTTTATGAAAATTGACAATATGAAAAAAATAAACTTCTAGTTAAAACTAGTTAGTGGAGCTCAATGTGGTATACCCCTCTGTATGCTATGTGTGTGGATATGTTTTATTACCACTGGTTAATAAAGAAGCTAAATTGGCCAATAGTCAGGCAGAATAGAGACAGGCAGGAAATCCAAGCAATGATAAAGGAAAAAAGAAGACTGAGTCTGGGAGATATCAGCAGCTACCAGAGAAGCTTGAGATGAGGTAACAAGCCATGAGTTTGTGATAAAATATAGAATAAGAGAAATAGATTAATTTAAAAGTAAGGGCTAGTTAATAATAAGTATGAGCCATAGGGAAAACTTTTATAATTAGTATAAGCCTCTGAGTGTTTATTTGGGAAATGATGGGTGGGAGAGAAACCTCCATTTACAGGAGACAGAATTGGTTTCTATATGCTGATCAAGAAAACAATAAAAGATATTACAATTATATACATACATTCACTGAAATGTATGCATCCAATTTAAAAAAGACAAGTATCCCAGATAATAAGCATTAACCACAGCACAATAATAAGTAGCAAACTCAAAATTATACTCTCACCATAAAAAAGTCTTCCTGATAAAAAAAACTAAACAGAGAAACATCTGAATTAAATGACATCAAAGACATCTACAGAACATTTGATCTAAACATGACAGAATATTCCATTTTTTCTCAGTAGCCCATAAAGTTGTCTCTAAAATAAATCATCTAATGGGGCACAATGTAATTTTAACAAACATGGAAACATGGAAATAATTGTATGTATTATATTTGACCACAGTGGAATAAAGCTAAAATTAACAGCAAGAGAAACTGTCAAACATACATACACACAACACAGGAGATTAACAAACATTCCAGTTCCAAGCAGTTCAGAAGCAAAGGATTGCCTGATCACCACGGTGTCTTCTACAGGACCATTAAAGCTCCTACTATGTGCTCAATCATTGACTCCCCTTTCTATGTGGGGAATATTGGGCTTAGGTGCCCTCTTCTGTCTGCTTACCTTGCTCCCTTCACTTCATCGTCTGATTCTTCCCTTGGTCTCCAAGTTTTGTGCTCATTACAGAAGGGCTATTTAGCAGTGATCTGGCATGTGCTCTTCCTCACATGGTGCCAACACTTGCATCTCATGGGTTGTTTGTTTGTTTGTTTGTTTGTTTTTCTACTTTTCCTGGAAAATAACAGGACAATGTAGAAGACAGTATTGTAGTGTCTTTTTCTCATTGTAATTCCTCCATTGCGTGGATAGTCAGCTCAAACACAATTGCTTGTCTTATCATAAATAGGAACAACCACAGCCTGCTTACAATCCATCTCATATGTGCTGACTTCAGGGACTGAAACATTTTCTCTGCAAGCCACTTTGGTAGACATCCATACAATCACATGGCTGATACCATTAAGCAAGGTGTCATACCACACTACATAGAGAAATATGGTCACCCAAAGAGTCTCTTCAAGGGAATGTCCATTCTCAGACAGCTCAGAATTGGTTGTATGTCTTCCAACTATTGTAAGGATCATGCAGCTAGAAGGAGGCACACCATGAGGAAAATGCTGTGTCACCATGAGGGAAATGCTGTGTCCCCATGAGAACTGCACCTTCAGGCACGTCAGCCTCTGTTCTATGTCTTAATTCCTTTATTTTCTTTCTTTCTACTTCCTTATTTCTTTCTCTTTATTGAAAGTATATTCTTCTCTCATCCAATATACCCTGACCACAATTTCCCTCATTCCTCCCAGCACACCCCAACCTCCCATCTCTACCAGATCTATTCCTTTCCCCTTTCTTCCTCTGAAAACAAATGGCCTCCATGAGACCTCAGCCAAATGGAACAAAACAAGACACAAGAAGACAAGGCAAAAGCCCTCATCTTGAGGCTGGAAAAGGCAACCCAATAGGCAGGAAAGAGTTCCAATAACAGGCAAAAGGGGTAGAGACACACCTGCTTCCCACTGTTAGGAGTCCCACAACAACAATCGAACAGCTGAAACATATATGCAAAGAACCTGGTTCTGCACCAGATTCCCAGAGAAACACTTTAAATCACATTTATTTATCTGCTCTGTGTGTGACTGTTTGTGTGACTCTGAGTGTGTGTGTGTGTGTGTGTGTGTGTGTGTGCACATGCACACACATGCGAGCATGCATAAATGCATGCACTTGGGTGCACAGGTGATGGAGGTAGGTCATTGGCTAATAAAGGCACTGCCCTGGCCCATTTTATTGGTTAGAGGATAGGTGGGAGGAGTAAACAGAACAAAATGCTGGGAGGAAGAGGAAGTGAGCTGAGAGACTCCACAGCTCTCTCGGGAGCAGACGCCTGAGAGAGAGACGCCATGCCCCGCTCCCGGGATGAAGCTCCGACCCAGGATGGACTAGGCTAGAATCTTCCCGGTAAGACCGGTGCTCACAGATTATTAGAGATGGGTTGATCGGGATGTGAGAATTAGCCTGTAAGGGCTAGGGCTAAAGGGCCAAGCAGTGATTAAAAGAATACAGTGTCTGTGTAATTATTTCGGGGCATAAGCTAGCCGGAGAGGCGGCTGGGGTTTTGGGGATGCAGCCACGCCGCCCTTATTACTTCATATGGTGCCCAACGTGGACAACTGTATCCACATAAAGCCTGAGACAGCTTGGGAAGTAATTCTAGAACAAAATGTAAGCATTGTGCCTGGTTTCTTGGTAGCAACAATTTCTCGGTTCTACTCTGCTTGCTAGAGGCAAGCAAGCGCCTCATCTAAGAGAGGCTTCCTGACTCAGCTTTAGCTGCAAAGCCTGCAGCTCATTAAGAGGTCCTGCCACGAAACACTTAAACGGTGTTGACGAAAAGCTGAACACATGCTTTTCGATTTTCAGCCATAGCAGGAAAAAAGCTGCGCCGTTTAAAAATGCCGGCTTTCTGGGCTGTCCTGCCAGGGCAAACTCTGACTCTGAGCAGGCGGTTTGTGCGGTTTGCAAGTACAGGCTGCTGAAGCTCGCTTGCTGGCTACAGCCAGTACCTCAGCCATGAGGCTGGAAAGCTAAGGAATGGACTGGATCTAGCTAGCAAATCCACTCCTTTAATCCTACTGATATTGCTTGGTAAATTAAAGACTCATGTGGTCAGAAAAAGAGAGATATACAGTAAAGAGAGATTCAAGGACAAAGAAATTTTTTAAATGGTTTACAGTGCGTTAAAAATATATGCAGACTAAAAGTTGAAGTTCTTAAAGTAAAAAACATAAAAAAAGGAAGAGAGTTGTTGTGTGTGGTAGCACACGCCTTTAATCCCAGTGCCTAGAAGGCAGAAACAAACAGATCTCTGTGAGTTCAAGGTGTAGTAGTGTACACCTTTAATCCCGAATGCCTGGGAGGCAGAGACAGGCGGATCTCTGAGAGTTCAAAGACAACCTGGTTTACAGAGTTACTTCAGGTCAAAGATACAGAGAACCTGTCTCAAAAAGCAAAGAGTTAAAAGTAAAAATAAACAAAATAGAGGTTAAAACAAAGCTGTACAAAGATGGAAAATACACAGAGAATTTTGATACTGTATGCTATTATGCTCTCTTTGTATTATTTGAATGCTGAGGAAGGAGCAACAGATGCTAAAAGATATTTATTTATAAATGCTGCTGAACTAATCCAACATAGATATTTTGAAAATGCCTTGAATTTGAAATTTGGATCAAAGGACATGATACTTTGGAAAGGAGTTTCTTATTTTGTTTTCACAGAGGATGAGACGCTGTTCATTTCTTCTATCCCGATATGGTATGATGGACCACGCCCTCCTGAAGGGTTGCAGTGAACATCTTTAGAAAATTGCTTCGCTCAACTGCCAACTGAGATGAAACTAGCACACAGGTTATACCATGAAAGACCTAATTAACGACGCCCCCATTCAGCAGGAAGCAGTTTGGAGAGAAATAACTGCGCCCATATTCCCAAAAAATGTTTATAAATGTTCTTTTACATTTGAAGGGGGATATGATATAGATATGAATAATTTACATTAGTATAGATTTTGCTTTATTGATAGAGATTTAAGGTCAATTTTGTTATATGTATAAGTGTTTCTGATTTTGATTAAGGTATTGTGATTGTGTAGTTCATTTAAATATGTACTGTATAATTAAGAAATATAGGTTGTTAATGGATAATCATCGATAATAGTAAAGCTTGTAGTCATGTTAGTTAGATTTTCTAGATATATAGAGATATATTTTAGATAGACATTCTTCATGTCTTTCAAAGATTACATAGGACATTTAATGTTTTAATAACTGAGGACTTTTCATGACAATGAGACACTCTGCTCCTGGCAGCACCAATCTACTTCAAGAGGAAGATGGGCATCAAAGAGGCTCGTTATGGAGTTTTGATAGCCATTTGGGCAAGAAACTGCTCTAGCCTGGACTATTGCATAAACTGGACACAGAGAACCCGCAGAGAGAGGACTACTGAACTTGCCTAAGGTGAGATGATCTTTTGGGGTTCCTGATTCATTTTGAAATTGTCTGCGAGACATTCTGCAGGACACAACAGATAGTGACTGAACTGACTTTGAATTTTCCTGCTTTATGGAAATGTCTGCTGGATACCATGGGCCTGAAGGCTGAAGACGGATGCCCCAACGGTACAAAAGAACTTTGGGTGACTGTCCAGGCAGCGAGATGTCTTTGTCCTTTCTAGAGTTTGAAGTTTCTTAGTTCTTGTTTACTTAGGTAATATATCTTTCTGGAGTCTTTGATGGAGTTAAGAATAGTTAGTTATAGTTATAGTTTTCCTTAGTTATGATAAAGATTATTGTAACTTTTACTTGATAACTGTTTTGTTATATGTAATTTTGCTATGTTAAAGCCTTTTTTTTTTTGTTTAAACTGAAAAAGGGGAAATGATGGAGGTAGGTCATTGGCTAATAAAGGCACTGCCCTGGCCCATTTTATTGGTTAGAGGATAGGTGGGAGGAGTAAACAGAACAAAATGCTGGGAGGAAGAGGAAGTGAGCTGAGAGACTCCACAGCTCTCTCGGGAGCAGACGCCTGAGAGAGAGACGCCATGCCCCGCTCCCGGGATGAAGCTCCGACCCAGGATGGACTAGGCTAGAATCTTCCCGGTAAGACCGGTGCTCACAGATTATTAGAGATGGGTTGATCGGGATGTGAGAATTAGCCTGTAAGGGCTAGGGCTAAAGGGCCAAGCAGTGATTAAAAGAATACAGTGTCTGTGTAATTATTTCGGGGCATAAGCTAGCCGGAGAGGCGGCTGGGGTTTTGGGGATGCAGCCACGCCGCCCTTATTACTTCACACAGGTGCCACAGCATGCATACAGAGGTCCAGAAAAAACTTGCTGGTGTCATTTCTGTATTTCTATCATGAAGACTCTGAGGATCAAACTCAGGTTGTCAGGGTTGGTGAACAAAATCTTCATCCCTGAGCCTGTAGAATCATTACACAAATTTACAATCATTATTCACAATTCATCATCATTTATCTCCACCTTCTTCTCTTTCACCATTCTTCCATGCTCCTTCAAATGTAACTTAGAGCACTAGAGTTAATCTTTCTCATATCTATACCATGTCTCATCCTATAAATATAGTGCATGCTCAGGCCTTATTAAGTCTTTCTTGTTTACTTTTTGCTTAATGTTTGGGTTTTGTAGTTGTTTTCTACTACAGACAATCCTGTAAAAACATGATACACATTTATTTGGGATTTGGTGCTGCTAGTGACATGGAATAGATTTTCAAAATCAAGATCAATGGGACAAAGGACACATGTATTTTTATTTTACCAAGTGTTATATCACTTCCATATAGCTAATACAATCCTAAATGAATCTAGTCTATCATCCACTGCTTGTCAGACTCCTAAAATTCTCAGACGAGCCTCAAGCCCAGGCTCAGTGAGTATGAATTACTACATTGAAGAGCTTAGGGGCTTTTCATTTTGGCTGTCAAGATAACCTAATATCAAACCAGTCAGAAAACATTCCCATTCTATATTTGCTTTCAAAATACTTCATCTTCTAGACATGTTTATCTCCTTTATTAGAAAAAAATAGTTTTACTTGAAACTTCCTTTTTATTATTGAAAAGCTATGCTTGCTTGCTATAATCTCAGTTTTTGTTTGGGTTTCTTTTTATGTTAATAGATGTTTTTCTTTGACAGTTTCATACTTGTATAATACATTCTAGTTACTCCCTCCCAGCATTTTATTTCCTTCCCTGTTCTGCTAGTCCTCTTCCTTCCTTAAAAATCTCTGCAGCATACATTGGTTTTTGTTTTGTCTAGTGTTTCACAGCATTTAACAAGGACTATCTGTGTTATTCTGGGTTTAGAGATAACTGTCAAAACTTTGTGGGTACTATACCTCCCCATTAGCTGTCAATCAGTCAGCAGCAAGTGGAAGGCCCCATGAGCCCCTTCCTACCCATAGATGACTGTTTACAGGGCCTGATTTGTGTGGGATCAGGGCTGGTAGTCACAGGTACTCTTGAGTTTATGATCATAGTGGCTGTGGTGTGCCTAGAAAATGGGAATTTTGAACCCTTTCTCCCTGGTTTTTAGCTCTTATGTTATTTCATTACTCTTTTCTGAAATGTTTTCAGAGTCTTTAAAGGAGTGGAATAAAAAATTTATTTTTTACAGCTGACTCCTTGGCAGTCCTTCATTCTTAGCAACCTCTGAAGGCATGGGTCTTTGCATCAACTTGCATCCACTACAAAAAAAAAGACATTTCTAAATAAGTGAGAGTAGATGTTGTCATTGTCTAGGAGTACAACCATATATATGTAGAAGGTGATTTGATGCTACATCAATTCAAATAGCAGCAGCATTAGGTTCACCCCAAGGGTCTCAGAATTTCTGTTCTGTGTGTTTTGTGTTTATAATACCATACATAAATTCTCTTTTATAGAACAGGCCTCAAATTAAAACGGGCAGCAGTTGGTTGCTCCTATAATAGAAGTGTCATTATCACATGCTCCTTCAGCCAATAGCCTTTAAGATACCAGCCCCCTTGGGCATGATCTCTTTTGCTTTAAAAAGCAGTGGTAGCTATGCACTCACTCTCTTGCTTCCGGCTCTGCCTCGAGCTGCTAGACTCTGTTCCTGGTCACACTGAGAGCTGTTGTCTAGAACAGTGATCTGTAAGGCTTTTCCCCTTAAATAAATAACCTTTTTATTAATCATAATTCCAAACTGGTGTGGGATTGTTTGTACTTATGCCTTCATCTGGCACCCAAAGTTTGGTTTCAGAACCCCCAGACTCAGCTGCCAGTTGCCAGCTCTGTGTGTGTGCCCTGCTTGCCACAAGCCCTCCCTCAGCTGGCCATAGCCTGTGCGTGGAGCCAGCAGATCAATATAGAATCTCACACAGCAGCTTTTCTTGATATGGATCAGCCACAATTCTTTATATTTTCTCTTTACACACCTTGGATTGGCTACAAGTCCCTATGTATCTTACTGTCTACCTCCCGCCAGGGCACACAGCAAAAATCTAGGTGAGACACTGAGCTTCCCTGGTCTGAGCCAGCTGTTCCATGGCTTTCTAATGATTTGTTTGCATTTGCCTATTCCACTGCTTTAAAGACATCCGCAGAGCACACAGTCCATGATTTATCTTTCAGCATTTCTCTCTAAAATCAGATTTCAGACCGGCCACGTGAATTCAAGTGTGTACCACTACATTTTGCTCGGTCCAGGTATGGGTTACACTTACACACACACACACACACACACACACACACACACATTAATATATTCAGCTGGTTTTGGAGTTGGACAATGGCTCTGTACATCTCTAAATTAAAGCTTGTTGTCAAAAGGAACATTCAAAGTTTCTGTCTTATATCGGGAGCCATCTAGTATTAGACAGAAGAAAGACTTTAGGAAAAATTTTACTTTCTCCATGATTATTTTTTCTATATCATATTCTTCATTAAATGTATGTTTATATGAATGATGTTTAAGTTTTTCATGATGAACATAGATTTTCCTACAGATCCTTTTCCTGCAGTAATCTTTTAAGTTTCCAGGAAGATAGGGCCCCACAGCAATAACTCCACCTAGCTGAGATGACATCGTGATGCAGACAGCACTACTATAAGACCACTTTTTTGGATACCAGCTGCTAAAATGGTACACCTTCTCATATTCTGGTCAGAACTCCAAATGAGAACTTTTTGAAAAACAAAACAAAAAACTATTGACTGCTCAGAAATTGTTTGCATCTATACTAGACAGTAATTTTGGAACTTAACCACCACTTAATTTTTGCAGAATTCCATTAAGAGAACATCGCCCCCATGGTAGCAGGAAGCAATTCTAAAAGACAATGCCCCATCCCAAAAAAGTTTGTCCATAGGGTTGGGAACACTGTTTAGGGATTGTTGATTATTACTTGTACTAGAAAGGTGGGGTGAAAACTATGTTTGTTTTAAAAAGGGGGAAGATAGTAATAGTGGGTAATAGAGTGATACTTGTGAGCTATTATTTATGGATAATTTACATTGGTATAGTTTTTGTATATTGATACAAATTCAAGTTATATCTGTTACTTTTGCTTACATTTTTACACCTATGCGAAATTATTTTGTCAGATTGTATATATGCATGCTTCTACCTCAGTTTAGAACATTTTGTATATTGATACAACTTTTAGGATATATTTTCATCAAAATACTTATAGATTGTTTACATTTTGAGGTCACTGTTCTCATTTGTTACACATTTATTTACAGATTATTTAATATTCTGAAATGAAGGTTTAGTCTTTAAGTTATACAGTTATTAATTATTATAGGTCAATAGTTGTTCATGTTTGTTGACATACAGTCAAATCAATTAGGTTCTTTAGATACATAGAGATTATATTCTGTCTAGATAGGGAATCTTCAACCACTTCAAGGATCTGTAGAACATGGCATTTAAGTAACTTAGGGTTTTGTTGACATTAGACATGATTGCTTCTGACAGCACCAATCTATTCCTGAGAGAATGCTGAGCACTGAAGACATTCCACTTGAAGCTTGTTTTCTTCTGGCCTTTGGGCAAGGAACTGACAATGCCTCAACCACTGACAAGTTACAAAGTATCCAGAAATGGATAAATAGGACTGTCAAATCTTGCCAAGACAGGGTAAGACAGTCTTGAAATTTTTCCTGCCTCTGAAAATGGTCTGTCAGTTACACTAGGCTTTAGCCAAAGTTGGTTGCTTTAGTGTTGTAAAATGAGACTTTGGGTGATTGCTCAGATAGTTAATTGTCTCCATCAGATATTGCTCACTTTGGAAGCTACTTGATTGTACTTCCTGCTGGCTCAAGTAATATTATCTCCCTTCTCAGGCCTTTGATGAGGCTGAAGATAGATAGTCATACTTACTGTACTTTTATGTTCTAGCCAAGCCATTTCCTACACAAGACTTAGACTCCATAGGATAGAATGTTTATTGAAACATTTACCATATGTTTCTTGCTTAATATTGTTTATGCTGGTTGTAATTCAAATCTTATACTTGATATCTGTTCCTAGTGTATATTGTTTTGTATCAGGTTTGGAACTCTCTTATTTAAACAAAAGGGGGAGGTGCTATGGGAGCTCCTTCCATTCCTTCATCCAATAGCCTTTGAGATAGCAGTCCACTTGGGTGTGGTCTCTTTTGCTTTAAAAAGCAGCAGTAGCCAAGCACTTGTTCTCTTGCTTCCAGCTCCTGCTTCTGGCTGCTAGACTCCATTCCTGGTCACATGGAGGGCTGCTGTCTAGGACAGTGATCTGTAAGTTTTTTCCCCTTAAATAAATAATGCTTTTATTAGTCACAATTCCCAACTGGTGTGGAATTGTTCTGTGACTAATGCCTTCAGTCTTGCCTTGAAGGTTTATATGTAGTTTATATAATCCTCAGATAGGTATGACCATTGATACCTTTACTCCCAACCTCCTGAGACCTTCATAACACATTCAAGTAACTAAGAGGAAAAGAATTTTCTAGCTCATTTCCAGCTAGATTCTCTAAATACATCATCTAAGGAATGTGGTGTCTATAGTCCTAGAACAGTGGCTTAGTTAGGATTTCTATTGCTGTGAAGAGATATGATGACCAGAACAACTCTTATAAAGGAAAACATTTAAATGAGGTGGCTTGCTTACAGTTCAGAGGTTCAGTCTATTATCATCATGGTGAGACATGGTGGTATGCAGGCAGACATGGTGCTGTAGGGAAGCAGCTAAGAGTCCTACATCTTACAGAATGTGGTCTGTGACACTGGGAGTCGCTAGAGCATAGGAAACCTCAAAACCTGTCCTCACAGTGACACACTTCCTCCCACAAGGTCATACCTCATAATTGTGTTACTCCCTATGAGTTTATGAGAGCCAAGTAGATTCAAACTACCACATATCACTCCCTGGCCCCCATAGGCTTGTAGCGATATCATAATGCACAATTAATTTAGTCCAACTTGAAACGTACCCATAGTCTATCAAAGTCTAAGCAATATTTAAAATTTCAAAGTTCTAAGACTCTTCTGAGAGTTATTCAATCTCTTAATTGTAATCCCCTATAAAATAAAAATAAAAATCTTCACATACTTCCAATGTATAATGGCATAGATTGTATATTACTGTTCCAAAGAACAGGAAAGGATCATAGTGAGGAAATGCTAGACCAAAGCAAGAGTGAAAGCCAGTTGGGAAAGCTTTAAACTCTGCCTCACTATTTCTGATGTCAAAACACTCTTCAGATCTCTAACTCCACTCATCTTTGTTGAATGCAACACACTCATTTCTTTTGGGCTGGTTCTACTCCCTGTTAGCTGCTCTCCTTGGCAAATATTCCACAACTTTGATATCCCTAACATCTTGGGATCACCACTGGCTTCCGTGTTCCTACTACTATGGCTCCTTAAGCAATGCTTAAAGCATTCCTCTGCTTTTCTAATCCACAGTCCCAAAGTCCATATTTCTTCAAGCAAAAACACAATCAGTCCTGTCTCAGCAATACCCCAGTCCTCTTTTCATCTTGCAGGCAGCAGGAAGTCAACTGAAATATTGGGAGATATCCTGAGCATAGGAAACCTCAAACCCCACCCTCACCTTGACACACTTCCTCTAACAAGACCATATTCACTCCAGCAAAGCCAAACCTTCTAATCATGCCTCTCCCTATGAGCTTATGAGGGGGGCCAATAACATTTATATTACCACAGGCAAGATAAAATAGATCTAATGAGTAATAAAGAGAAATACAATCCTGCATTGTTTTAGGGGCTTTTGTAGTCTTCCTGGAAAACAATTTCTATGGAGTATCCAACACATGGCACTGGGATTTCTGTTTAATGACTCAGTATTTCTAGGACTAACACAGTCTACCCTTGCAGGGTATCTGCCTTCAAATTTGGTGTAGTTTTTAATTAGCTTCCTAGATACTGGGTTTCTGATGGTTTACTCATATGCATTTCATCTTCATTAATTCTTTTTTTAAGTAAGTTGAAATTTATTGACATTTTGCTTAACAATAATTGAAAATTAGACCTTAATTCTCATTGGCAATACATATACTCATATATATATGATATTCAAATGTGAGAAAATAAGCTGATCAAGTTTCCAAAGGACCTAAAATATCTTCTTACCTTTTCTCGCCATCTCGAACTTTTTCATTTTTATTCAAACCAGGACCAAGTGATACATGTGAATTCAAGACTTCAAAAACATATAGAAAGTTGTAGACTGCTTTTCTGTCAGAAATTATTTTGTCTAAAATAGTGTTGCTGAGGAATGTTATGGAGAAATTAGAACTTTTATACATTGCTAATGGGACATACTATAGTTCTGCCAACTTAGAGAACAATCTGGCACTTCCTAAAAATAGAATGTATTGAGTTAAGCATATTCCTTCTATAACACCAGGTGGATGTTGTGACCAACAATGCCGTTGGCAGACTAAGTCCATGGCATTGCTCATCCAACCCATTCATCCAGGATTCTGAAGCTGGAATTCTTCTTTAACTTCTTGTACTCTGGCAGAGGCCATCCCTTAACCAGGCTTTCTGTCTACAAACTAGTGATGTGAAGAAATCAGTTGTAAAATAACAAAGCAAAAACATCTCCAAAGACAAATAAGACTACTATTTTGGGTATAGTGGTGACTCTTCTCATGTTCCAGGTCCCACTGGTAGACCAAGTAATTAATATGGACAATGTGTTTGTCATCGAAATGCGGTGTTAACTGCAAGAAGATAGGTTAACCCTCACAGATAATGTCTTTGAGCATTTGCAGTAAATTTCTTTCTCAATTAGCCCAATCTTGATCTCATATCTGTCTACACATCAGAGGATGATCTTTAGCAGTTCAAGCAAGGTTTGAGTTGGGAGTTCTGTAAAATCACCTTGTTGCTCATTCGGTGATCCTATCTCAAGAAATAAAGAATACACACACTCAAATCTACAGAGAAACTCACCAAGACATCTAGCTCCTCTTTAGGCCACACTTTATAAATACTGTATTCTCCCCAAAGGTTCTAGGTCCTGACACCAGAACTCCAAACCCAACAAACTGTGGCAATTAAAGAAACCTGTTATAAGTTTCTATCCATGAAACTGTTGTACAAGTGTAGGTCTGAGTACCAGAAGCACCCTGCCCTGTGTCTATATCCCACAAATTTGTAGAAAAGTCACAGGATTCTGAACAGAAATGTCTATCTCTGTACTAAAGTGTATAGAATACCCTTATTATATTATATTCATGATGAGGTCTCAAAGATTTCATGGTCATCCAGTTACTCAATTCTCAAAATAGGGTTCAATAAATATTCTAATATGTCGAAGTCACTTTTTTACTTGTGTGATGAGATAACATGATTCAGACAACTTTTCGAAGAGCTACAGTTTCAGATGGTGAATCTATGACTATCATGGTAGGCAGCATGGAAGCAAGTAGGCAGGCATAGGCTAGACCAATAGCTGATTGCTAACATCCTTATCCACAAGTAGGAAGCAAGGGAGGAGGCAGGAGTAAACTGGGAGTGGCATGGACTTTTGAAACCTCAAAACCTGTCCCCAGTGACATGACACACTCCACCAAGGCCACACCTCCCAATCTTTTCCAAACAGCTCTACCAACTGGAGACCAAGTAGTCAAGTGTATGTATTTATGAAAGCCCCTCTCATCCCAACCACCACATCCTATGTCCCCTATAAGCTTGTAGTGAGGAACTGCCTGTAGTTGAGGGCAGGAGTCATTTTGCTGCATGTTTCTATTTACTGTAAGAGCTGAGTTGCTGTTTTTAAGTCTGTTCCCTGGAACCTGATCCTCTCCAAACCCATGATTTTGGCTTGTTTTTGAGAATACAATAAACCCCTTCAACCTTTCTAATCACATGATGTTTTTTGAGTATTTTTGCATTTCCTTATTTCTTCATTGTCTCTCTTCTATAAATCTGCATGGCAACTATTTGTGATTTTATTCCTTAAAAGGGGCCCAAGAAATGGATTCAGGGCTGCTCTCTTTAACTTTACTTAGGAGGCAGTCACTGGTCAGCTCTTGAGTGTACACTAATAAAAATCAAGCTTGCTTTAAGTATGGCTCGAACTATGGAGGTGGTCTTATTCTCACTAATGGGATCAACAGTAGCCAAATCATAACACAATAATACATTTAGTCCAATTTCAAAGTCCTCATAGTCTTTAACAACCTTAACACACTTTAAAAGTCCAGTCTCTTCTGAGCCTCAAAGCAATGTCTTAATTTTAATGCCCTATAAAATAAAAAAGCAAGTTATATCCTTCCACTATAGTAAGAGGCTGCTTGTTTGTTCCCAGCTGTTCAGGCCTGAAATAACCACACAGAAACTGTGTATTAATTAAATCACTGCTTGACCTATTAGCTCTAGCTTATTGGCTAGCTCGTACATCTTAATTTAACCAAATTCTATCCATCTGTGTATCGCCACATGACTGGGGCTTACTGGGGAATGTTCCATCGGGAGTCTGTCTCTGGAGAGGCTACATGGCTTCTCTCTGACTCCACCTACTCTCTCTCTCTCTCTCTCTCTCTCTCTCTCTCTCTATATATATATATATATATATATATATATATATATATATATAATTATGTTTGCATACATGTTGACTTGTTGAGGCTTTTAATTTTCACAAATTAAAAATTATATATATTCTAGCCTGGCTGTTCTGTTAAGCCATTGGCCAAAAGCAGCTTCTTTTATCATTAACCAATAAAAGCACCACATAGACAGAAGGACTTCCCACACCATTCCACCATACAATGGCACAGAACATATATTACCATTTCAAAAGGGTAAAATGGAGGCATAGTAAGGAAATACTGTGCCAGAGTAAAACCAGATCCCAGAAGGTTAAACTCCAAATCCTGTAACTTCATGTATGATGTCAAAGGAACTTAGCTGGCACTGCCCTTCCAGCTTTGTTGTCTGAAATATTCATCTCTGTTTTCTGGACTGGTTCCATATCCTGTCTGTTGCTCTCCTTGGCAAATATCCCATGGCTGCAACAATACGCCCACCTTGGGATCTCTAGCATAGTCCATGATTCATACTCAAGAGTTTCTCACAATGACCTATCCAGGTTTCCATGCAAGAACTCTCCTAGACACTCCCAGTCACAGGAACTTTTCTTAAACCTGGAGGAAGTTTCTGCTGCCCCTGTCCTCCTGCATTTTTTATAACGCAAAAGCCTGGACCATATGTCACCACTGCCAAGTTTGGCTTGAGAAAAATAAAAACAAAACTGCTTCCCTCCTTGAATTATGTTTGCATATGTGTTGACTTGTTGAGGATTTTAATTTTCACAAATTACAGGATTAGCTGGGTGGTGACTTGTCCTCAGGGTGGCACTCCCTTTGTTCTATTTCTCCTTACCTCTTCCTGCATAAGCCTTAACTACAACCTTAAATTCCCTGATCCCCCTTTCTCCTCAAATGATGCATTTTGTTATTTCTTTTTCCCATTAATGCTCTTTTTCACTGTAGGTCAGCATCGGAGTAATTACTAATAACCAAGGAATGGAGTCAACATTAGACTGTCTTAAAATCTCCTCTGTATTTCTTAATCATCCTTGACAATTTACAGTAACTCATTAACTTTCATAAGACTAGTACTTGCTGGGGTAGAGCTTGTGAGAGGAGACTGAGGAAACCTAGAGGCAAGTATTGCCCTTGACAAGTTAATAAGCACCACAGTCATGTTAATGGAAGGACCACAAATTCCTTTCACCAGAAATAAGGAGAATGACTCCATTTTTATCAAACTTTCTTCAAACCCTTGAGGGGATGGGGGTTTTTATCTAAATGCCTAACTTTGGGAAAAGGACTTTATACCTTTTTTCTGTTAAGTTTAAGCCTTATTTATTTCTAAATAAATTCTATTTCTCAATTGAAGCTCTTTTTAGCATCAAAATAAAGCTTTAATTAATAAACACTGTCCATAGAGAGATTGGGAATTTTCTTTTTATACTATGCCATTACAGAATATAGCAGTTTCTTATATGACTCAGTTTATCAAAAATAACTTAAGCTTAACAAAGTTAACAAAGACAAGGATGCTAGACATACATTTAATAGCATGAAAAGACCTAAGTAATGTTAGGATTCAGGCATTATGCTGGCCTGTTCACCTGGTAGGATGCACTCAGGCAATATCCAGGCCAGCCCAAAGTCCTATGACTGCTATGTCAATATGTAGTCTGTACACAGGTGCAAAAGGACCCTTTAAAAGACAAGCTTCACTCATTCCCACCTCCCCTCCTCTGAAGAAACAGGTTGTTTACTCTACTCTCTCTTTCTTTTCACTTCTCTCACTCCCTTCCCTTCCTTAAACAAAACTCCTCAGTTGAGCTCTGTCTCCATGGTGTGTCTGTCTCTCACTCACAGTGTGGAACCCTGGCCCTGCCAAGGCCCCTCTTGCACTGAATCAGTACAGATAAGGAGAGACATTCTCTGGGCCATTTGTTCTCAACCTTTCTAATGCTTTAACCCCTCAATACAGTTCCCCATGTTGTGGTGAACCCCATAAACCACAAAACCATTCTTGTTGCTATTTTACTACGTCAGTTTTGCCACTGTTTTGACTCTGCAAACATCTGACATGCAGGTAGTGTAATGATCTGTTCTGTCTCTTTAAGAAACAGGCAACGCCCACTCCCCCATCTGATGAGACAGGCTGATCTTCAGCTTCCAGCCTGAGTTACTTCTCTTTTCCATTTCCCTCTAGAAGGGGCAGCTTCTGCCTCACCCACTTCTCCCCTTCCACCCTTCTGTCTCTCCCTTCTCTCTCTGTCTCTGTCTCTCTCTCTCTCCTCTTCTCCCTTCCTCCTCTATAACCCACTGAATAAATATCCAATCTCACTCTGCAAGGCATGCCTATCCATGTCTCTTGTCTCTTGCCTGCTGCCACCATGCATCTCCCTGCCCTGGACCAACCACCACTGGGGGCCTGTAGCTATCCCTGCCTAGGACTGGCTGCTCTCAGGGCCCATTGCCTGCCACCACATGGCCTACTGTCACTGCTTGGGGACCTCCAGCATTTCTGCTGCCTGTCGCTTCTGGGGACCCTGCAGCATTTTTATTTTTACCATTACAGGTAGTTCAAGGCTACACCTGTAAAGGGGGCTTTCAACCTCCTGAATGGTTGAGACTCATAAGCTGAGAAGCTGTTCCGTCCTTTGCTAGACTACTTATGTCATTGATTTGTTGCATTGTAAGATGGGAATATCCCAGTTTCTGATGTTTAGTATATGGTGACCCAAATTTTTAGGTTTAGTATTGTGGCCCTAATTTTTAGCCTTTTGTTTATTTATTTTTAAAATCCAAATATTAATAATATAAAACATTTTATAAACTTGGAATGTCCCATATCCTTATAAATTTAATATTTTACAATTGCTTTTTAATTTAAATTTTCTGTAAAGCTCTAAAATTTCTTCTTAAATAAAGTTTAAAATCTTTCTACTATGTGCTCCTACAATATCAAAAATAAAGTACCTTCTTTTGACTTCAAGAGAGAAAATACAGGGTATGACTGTTATAGTAAAAACTAAGATGCTGCAGGTCCACAAGTGTTGGCAGTAGGCAGGATACCATGGCGGACCACAAAGGCAGCAGGTCTCAGGCATGGAGTCACACAGTGGGTGAGAGACAGAGACCCATTAAGCATGCCATGCAGAGAAAGTGGGTATTTATTTAGTGGATTATAGAGGGGAAAGGGGGAAGGGGAGAAGGGAGAAGAGCAGAGAGAGAGGCAGAGAGAGAGAAAGAGAGAGGGAGAGAGAGAGAAAGAGAAGGAAAGGGGAAGGGGTGAAGTGGAGAGAAGGAAGAAAGGAAGAAGCTGTCACTTCAGGAGAGAGACGAAGAGGAAGGATCTCAGGCTGGAAGCAGAAGGAAGATCTGCTTGCCTCAGCAGATGGGAGAGTAGGCAGGGATTGTCTCTTAAAGGGACAGGACAGACCATTACATTCTCATCTCTTTTTTATAATAAAAAGGAGGGAGGTTGAGCACAACAGTTTAAAGGAATTAGTATGGCAGATTCTCAAGACTGCTTCCTGTTTATTTGTGGGTGTTGTTGTGGAGGAAGAACCTGAGAAAGCTGGGTACTGTTCACATCCTGGGGTAGCTGGTCTCTTTGTTTCTGTCTGGTGTTTGTGGTATAGAAATTTCTGGTGTCTCTTACAACTGTCTAAGGTATTGGCAGAACAGAGGACAAAGTCAGGTTTATGAAAAAAAATTAGGATTAGAGAATTGAGAGGGGTGTATCTGACCTGTTTAATATGGATCCTTCAATTCAGCTCCCAGGAACTCAAAAGAAGTTTTTGTGTTTATGAAAATACATGTTTTAAACAGTAGCATATTTATATCAGAATGAAAGTATACTTCAGGGAGGGGCTGCTTATTCATCCTGGCCACCCGGTTAGCTTAACCCTGAAATAACCACACAGAAACTATATTAATTAAATCACTGCTTGGCCCATTAGCTCTAGTTTCTTATTGGATGATTCTTACATGTTAATTTAACCCATTTCTATTAATCTGTGTATTGCCATGTGGAAATAGATTACAGGGAAAAATTCCCAGCATCTGTCTCTGGCAGATCCATGGCGTATCTCTGACTCTGCCCTTCTTTCTCCCAGCATTCAATTCTGACTTCCCTGCCTACCTAAGCTCTGCCCTATCAACAGGCCCAAAGCAGTTTCTTTATTAACCAATGAATGCAACACAAAGACAGAAAGACCTCCTACACCAAAAGTATTTTTAAGACTATGTGAGAAATTTGATAACTTGTATTTGTCCTCACACTTTCATAACTTGTCAGAACATACCTTAATAACTTGTATTTGTATTTCACTAAAATTTGTTTGATGAGGCTGTCCTTTTAAACTGACAAAATCTCTCAGCTATAAGATGGTATCACAGATCTTTAAGAAGGATAAAATTTTACTTGAGTTATTGATTTAAAAATGACAAAGAACTTACTTGATTGGCAGCTAGAGCTACTCGTCGGGGTCCTCCATGGTCACTGAGAGTTGTTATTTTTCTTTTGCTGTTTAGCATAGGGCTTTCTAGGCTCCAGAAGATCCGGTGGGCTAAGAAATCTATAGGAAGACAAGCCTATTTTGACCTGAGCAGCTAGGCTGTTGATTCCAGTGATTCTGTCCACTGTTTGGATATCTTCAATTTAGATGAAAGGCAGTTTTGCCTGCTGGTCAGCACTTGGCAGTTGAAGCAAATTGCAGATGGACTTTGTTCTCTGCCCATTTGTCTTCTGTCTTCTTTGGAAGAAATAAAGTGCTGCTGCTAGGAACCAACCTGTCTCTTTTTGTTATAGAAATCTTTTTAATAATTAAATATTTAAATGCCATATTCCCCAGTCCTCTGAGCAGATGAGGACTGTTTACTGGGTATACATAAGCTATAGAATTTGCCTGGAGAGCTGGGTTCGAGCTTGGCTATATTGGCTTTTAACTTAACAGGTAAGATTTCCGTTTGTAAAAAGACAAAAAGAAGAAAAAAAAACTGCTTGCAATAGAAGTTAATGGCAGAACTGACATTAGTAGAGAACAGCTTTATATATTTTAAATCAGGGTTGGATTAAATATACTGTATTTTGTGGGAGATTTAAAAGTACATGCCAATTTAAAACATGAAACTTATTGCTTTATTAGTCTGAAATAAGATATAACGGGAAGACAATTATAACATTTAACAGTAAACATATGTGCATTTAAGTTACATGTATACACACATAGACAGTGAACAGGAATTGGGCGAAGTACATGGTCTTGGTGGGTTCTACCAAAGGCATGCCACTGCATAAAACACACATGTAACAGAGTCAGCACTGGGGAAGCAGGCAAGGAAAACCTCAGTAAAAATGGTGGGACCTGGTCAACTGATTTGGCTCTCAGTTAAGATGGTGGTGAAGTCACCTGACCTCATTTAAGATGGCAGCAGTCATGTGTTGTATGGAGAAATGGAGAAGCCACATTTTTTGAGCCATAGGAGTTTTAAACATAATAACAAAAGAGACTTAGAGGTATGATCTGCCCCGTCACTGAGCTGCTACACTACAAGCTGCAGTGAAAAGTAAAGACTGGAATTGAAAAGATCTGCCTTGTAGATCCAACCAATCTTGTAGGTTTCCACAGAATCAGTGGTAGTGGTGACAGGGACAATTTGAGGAAAAGCGGAGCTGGCAGGACACTGGCAGAGCATTCACAGGTAGGTGGCTGATAGTTTGAGGGTTTATACCATACATGAAAATATGAAAACCTGAAAAAACAGTGAACCAACAGTGCAGGGCCTATAGAAGGATGTCTCCTCTCTACAGGCAGGGTGTTAAAACCTGCCTGGTTCTGGCCCAGGTGATTCAGAAGCCAGAGAGGCTAGAGGCTGCTCCAAGCAGTCTCTCATGGCAGGGACCACTTACAAGCGGTCCAAAAGAAAAGAAAAAAAAAAGAGAAAGAAAAATCAGAGGGACCCCAGGCCCCAAATCAAATGCATCACACGGTGTGTGCAGTGCTAGTGCAGGAGGACCAACTGGATTAGTCCAGTCACATTTTTAGCTATGGGAAGCAACTAGGGATGAATGTCAGTGAAGGGCTCAACCATAGCCATAAAGGCTGTGGTCGGCTGACTAGAAGGGGAAAACTTACCACCAAAGCTGCTGGTATGCATAGAGGTTGGTGTTCAGGCAGATAGAATACAGATCTGTTGTAAAGAAAGCTGGTTCCTGAGCCGAGGGTTCCACGTGTCCTCAGCTGGCCCATCTGAGGCAGGAGGGAATGTGGAGAGAACCTGGCTGAGTCACATACACCAAATGTTTATGGTAAAAGTAAAATGCTGCAGGTCCCTGAGTGGATTCTGAGACCATGGCAGGTAATGAAGGCAGCCAGTCCCAGGCAGGGAGCCACAAAATGGGTAAGAGACAGAGATGTGCCATGCAGAGAAAGTGGATATTTATTTAGTGGGTTATGGAGGAGAAAAGAAAAGGGGGAAGGGGAGAAGGAAGAAGAGCAGAGAGAGGTGCACGTGTGCGTGCATGCACACACACACACACACACACACACACAGAGAGAGAGAGAGAGAGAGAGAGAGAGAGAGAGGAAGAGAGAGAGAGAGAGAGAGAGAGAGAGAGAGAGAGAGAGAGAAATGGAACCAGAGACCATAGAGGTTGGGGAAGGGGAGAAGAGAGAAGAAGGGAGGGAGGCAGAAACTGTCTCTTTGAGAGAGAGAAGAGCTCAGGTGATGGAGGAAGGTCATTGGCTAATAAAGGAACTGCCTTGGCCCATTTTATTGGTTAGAGGATAGGTGGGAGGAGTAAACAGAACGCTGGGAGGAAGAGGAAGTGAGGTCAGACTCCACAGCTCTCCTCTCGGGAGCAGACACCTGAGAGAGACGCCATGTCCCGCTCCCGGGATGAAGCTCCGACCCAGGATGGACATAGGCTAGAATCTTCCCGGTAAGCGCACCTTGGGGTGCCATACACAGATGATTAGAAATGGGCTAAATTAATATGTGAGAATTAGCCTAGAAGAGAATGGGCCAAGCAGTGTTTAAATGAATATAGTTTGTGTGTTGTTATTTTGGGCATAAGCTAGCCGTGGGGGCGGCCAGGTGCTGGGGAAGCAGCCCCGCTGCCCCTATTACTACAGATTGGCGCCCAACGTGTGGACAACTGAACCCATTTAAAAAACCCGAGAAGGCTTAAAAATAAGGGAGAGTTTAATACAGATTTTTGCTGTTTGTTGGTGGTGTGCTGCAGAGATTTCCTGATTCGGCAACAGTAGCAGAAAAAGCTGTGTCATTTTAAAGCACGACTTCCTGGGGCTGTGTCGCCATTGAGATCTCTATCTGGCTCCTGCGTGAGACAGAGCTTTTGAATAGAGCATTTGGAGTAAAGTGCTATGATTTGTTTGATGGCAACTAGACTTGCTGTGTTCTCGGGTTTACTCTGCTTGCTAGAGGCAAGCAAGCGCCTCATCTAAGAGAGGCTTCCTGACTCAGCTTTAGCTGCAAAACCCTGCAGCTCATTAAGAGGTCCTGCCACGAAACACTTAAATGGTGTTGACGAAAAGCTGAACGCCTGCTTTTCGGTTTTCAGCCATAGCAGGAAAAAAGCTGCGCCATTTAAAAATGCCGGCTTTCTGGGCCATCCTGCCAGGGCAAACTCTGACTGTTTGAGGCAGGAGGGCCGACTACCGAGAGAGGACTTGAGTGTTGTCTGTTGTAGCTCACTTGCTAGCAGGGACCTTGAAATGCCATACAGTTGTTGCAGTAAACATGGCTACAGCCTGTATATCCGCCATGAGGCTGGAAAGCTAAGGAATGGACTGGATCTAGCGGGCAAAGCCACACCTTTAGTCCTACTGAGATAGCTTGGTAAATTAAAGATTCATGTGGTCAGAAAAAGAGAGATATACAGTAAAGAGAGATTCAAAGACAGAGAAAATTTCTGAATGGTTTAAAGTGTGTTAAAAATATATGCAGACTAAAAGTTGAAGTTCTTAAAGTAAAAAACAAAAAAAGGAAGAGAGTTGTTGTGTGTGGTAGCACACGCCTTTAATCCCAGTGCCTAGAAGGCAGAGACAAACAGATCTCTGTGAGTTCAAGGTGTAGCAGTGTACACCTTTAATCCCGAATGCCTGGGAGGCAGAGACAGGCAGATCTCTGAGAGTTCAAAGACAGCCTGGTTTACAGAGTTACTTCAGGTCAAAGATACAGAGAACCTGTCTCAAAAAGCAAAGAGTTAAAAGTAAAAATAAACAAAATAGAGGTTAAAACAAAGCTGCACAAAGATGGAAAATACACAGAGAATTTTGATACTGTATGCTATTATGCTCTCTTTGAATTATTTGAATGCTGAGGAAGGAGCAACAGCTGCTAAAAGATATTTATTTATAAATGCTGCTGAACTAATCCAACATAGATATTTTGAATTTGGATCTAAGGATATGATACTTTGGAAAGGAGTTTCTTATTTTGTTTTCACAGAGGATGAGATGCTGTTCATTTCTTCTATTCCGATTTGGTATGATGGACCACGCCCTCCTGAAGGGTTGCAGTGAACATCTTCAGAAAATTGCTTCACTCAACTGCCAACTGAGATGAAACTAGCACACAGGTTATACCATGAAAGACCTAATTAACGACGCCCCCATTCAGCAGGAAGCAGTTTGGAGAGAAAAAACTGCGCCCATATTCCCAAATATGGTTTATAAACGTTCTTTTACATTTTAAGGGGGATATGATATAGATATGAATAATTTACATATAGTATAGATTTTGCTTTATTGATAGAGATTTAAGGTCAATTTTTTATATATATAAGTGTTTCTGATTTTGATTAAGGTATTGTGATTGTGTAGTTCATTTAAATATGTACTGTATAATTAAGAAATATAGGTTGTTAATGGATAATCATCGATAATAGTAAAGCTTGTAGTCATGTTAGATTTTCTCGATATATAGAGATATATTTTAGATAGACATTCTTCATGTCTTTCAAAGATTACAGAATAGGACATTTAATGTTTTAATAACTGAGGACTTTTCATGACAATGAGACACTCTGCTCCTGGCAGCACCAATCTACTTCAAGAGGAAGATGGGCATCGAAAAGGCACCTTATGGAGTTTGATAGCCATTTGGGCAAGAAACTGCTCTTGCCTGGACTATTGCATAAACTGGACACAGAGATCCCACAGAGAGAAGACTACTGAACTTGCCTAAGGTGAGATGATCTTTCGGGGTTCCTGATTCATGAAAGAGTCTGCGAGACATTCTGCAGGACACAACAGATAGTGACTGAACTGACTTTGAATTTTCCTGCTTTATGGAAATGTCTGCTGGATACCATGGGCCTGAAGGCTGAAGATGGATGCCCCAAGGGTACAAAAGAACTTTGGGTGATTGTTCAGGCAGCGAGATGTCTTTGTCATTTCTAGAGTTTGAAGTTTCTTAGTTCTTGTTTACTTAGGTAATATTATATCTTTCTGGAGTCTTTGATGGAGTTAAGAATAGTTAGTTATAGTTATAGTTTTCCTTAGTTATGATAAAGATTATTGTAACTTTTACTTGATAACTGTTTTGTTATATGTAATTTTGCTATGTTAAAGTTAAACCTTTTTTTTTGTTGTTTAAACCGAAAAAGGGGAAATGATGGAGGAAGGTCATTGGCTAATAAAGGAACTGCCTTGGCCCATTTTATTGGTTAGAGGATAGGTGGGAGGAGTAAACAGAACGCTGGGAGGAAGAGGAAGTGAGGTCAGACTCCACAGCTCTCCTCTCGGGAGCTTGAGAGAGACGCCATGTCCCACTCCTGGGATGAAGCTCCGACCCAGGATGGACATAGGCTAGAATCTTCCCAGTAAGCGCACCTTGGGGTGCCATACACAGATGATTAGAAATGGGCTAAATTAATATGTGAGAATTAGCCTAGAAGAGAATGGGCCAAGCAGTGTTTAAATGAATACAGTTTGTGTGTTGTTATTTCGGGCATAAGCTAGCCGTGGGGGCGGCCAGGTGCCAGGAAGCAGCCCCGCCGCCCCTATTACTACACTCAGGCTGGAAGCAGAAGGAAGATCTGCTTGCCTTAGTGAACAGGGGAAGGAGTAGGTAGGACTTGTCTCTTAAAGGGGCAGGACAGACCATTACAATGACCACAGTCTATATAAGGCAAAACCAAGTTCCAACAGTGCAAACAACTCAAAGCTCAATATCTATAATTTATTCACAATCCTTTAGATCTTCTTAAAGGGCTTGGATCACCTCTTTGGTCCCATCCTCAATAGTATATAATATATAGGCTGCCTTCAAGATCCCAGACTGTTACATTTCACTGTGGCTGGAGCTTTTGTTGACTATTACATGGTACTGACATTTCCAACATTGCTAGGTCTACCATTGCAACTGTGTTTTCTTTAGAAACTTTAGCCCTGCAACACATTGGCAAGCTTCAGTTGTTCTCTATGACCCATTAAGCAAGTACTACCAGAGTGACTCTTACGTTACAAAACTTGGCTATCAGCACAATTCTTATATTTGACTATGTGGAAGTGCAGCTTTAATTTGTTATTAAATAAGCATTGCTTTTAAATCCTATCTTTTATAAACCTTGTTTTCAGGACAGGGCAGGAATTATCATACAAAAATCCATCCTAATCCAAAATATCTTGGAGACCTGTTCTTGCCTCCTGGATAGGACCATTCCATATGGTCACCTTTAAATCAAGTCGGTGGTGAACTCATATGACATCTGCCCTCTCCAATCCTTGAAAATATGGCTGCCAGACACACGCTTGTCTAAAGCGGTAAAATCACATGACACCTCCCATCTCCAGTCCTAGGAAAGACAGCATCTAGCTGTGTGACTTCCTAAAGATGGCAGTAAGCCATGTGTTGCTTATACCCCCAAAGGGAATCATGCTACATGGTTCCTTTAAGATTACCTATGCATAGACTTTTTTTCTAACTGTCAACTCCATGTTATGAGTTTTAAATTAACTTTTCCATAGATTTTACAAATTTTTAACCATACCTAATAAACTAACAAATCTTGACATACAGAATGTTCTCAGAAATAAAGTCTATTTTTTGGCTGTTCTGCTTTGCTTTCTTTTCCCTGTCACTGAGCCAGGCAAATCAGCTGACACAGTGACGTAGGGGAAACTTTCAAATAAGTAGGCCTAAGTCTAGAGAAGGAAGAGTCACGACCCAACTCTAGAGCCAGGTTTCCAATAAGATAGAACAGCATAAACAACTTTAATTTTATCTCCACTATAAAGATATGCAATTTCCAACTAACCCTAATCCAGTGACCAGAAAGTTCAGAGATAAATTCTGAGTCCTAGCCATAAAAGCAGTCATAGAAGCAGTAGTGACTGGCAGCTGGCAGTAACAAAGACAGCAAAAATAAAACTTACAGACACACTAGACAACATGAACAAAGCTGTCCAACAAGATGAAACTGTTTGTGGGAAACAAACAAAAGCTTTCTAACAAGAACCAGAACCAGATGGGTGACATCTTGTCATATGTTCTAAATAGGAGAATATTGGAGTCCTGTCAAAGCCGAATCCCCTTCATGTCCCAGATAGGGATCCTATAAAACAGAAGCAGAATATGACTCACGAGGAGGTCTCCATTGATGCTTGTGGGCATTTTTCAGTATGGAAGTTCTCTCGAATAGTCTATGCACTGAATGCAGCCAGGGAACCTTCGAAGGTCTCAGGGCATAAGCCTCTTGAAGTAGCCCTTCAGTCCCAGAGTTCCAGAGTAAAGATCAGCTTTAGAACTTGGGTGGGTTTTCTGAATCTCACTGAGGCTGCCAGAAAATGTTAATCCCACAGACAAAGACTAAGACCACGACAATAGTTTAAAGCCAAATTTGAAGGATGTTTTAATTAAACACTGGCCAGGTAGATGGGCTCTGACCAAGTATATTTCTGGGTATCCAGAAAATGGCCCTGAATAAGTTTTGCAGTGACTTAAGTATTTTGAAGCAGGTCCAATCAGGGGCAAGTATACGCCTGACATATTTCCTGCGTATGAACTTACCCCACACATGTGATCAAGCACATCCAGTAACAAACTTGTTTGGGGGAGTAAAAGCATGTGGTTTGTTATCTCCCATAAACAAAAGCCTCTGGCATTTCAGGAACTATCTGTACTTGGGCAAGGGGTTTGCAGATCACAGGAATTTTTGTTTCATGAATCTCTAAGGCAGAGTAATTAAAACTTAAAATATAACTTTGGTTCTTACAAGTTTATTGGGGCTGCAGTTACAGAGGATTAGAGTCTGTGACCACCCTTTATGGTGGTGAGCATGGCCTCGGGGAGGTAAACGTGGTGCTAGGGAGCACCTGAGATCTTACATCCACAAGCACATGAATCAGAGAGAGTGACTGCCACTGCGATGTCATAAGTTTTGAAACCTTCAAATTTGGGATTGATTTTGAATCCTAATCGCTTAGGAAATCACAAGGGCTATGGTACTTTTACTCAGTACTAATAACATTGAAGGGCTGGAGCAGGCTAGAGCAGGCCAGAGAAGGCCAGAACATGGAAAACACAGGCCCAAACGTGGCAAACATGTCACCAGCAAGTTTTGCTCTTTACCCTTCTCCCCCATTCCTTCTACCTGGTAGGTTAACTTCCTAAAACTACTCCAAAGATCTATTCCCTTATTTTGCTCCTTCCTACCCCCTTGAGGTTGACCACCAAGGTCCACTTAACAAAGTATCAAAGTCCAACAATCAAAAGGCCACATTTGGCTGCCATAATTAACCTCTCAAATCAAAACAAACCAACTCATCCTAACACCAGGTTTCCCCTTACCCTTTATAAACTGTAGTTTGCCTATAGACCACATCTGTCTCCTCCCTATCCAAAGGCAGTCCTTTGTCCCTCCTGGGCAAATATCCCTTCCCCTTCTCCCTTGCTCCTTTCTCCTTTTCCCTAGTCCTCTATCTTCTGTCTTTGCTTCTTATTCCCTGTCCTTTTTCTCTCCGGGAAAAATAAATCTCCTTTGTGATAAGAACTTGATTTTGGAGTGTCTTATGCCAACTGTGTGGTCCTTTCACTCAGAAAACCTCGTGTGTGTGTGTGTGTGTGTGTGTGTGTGTGTGTGTTATGTTTGTGTATTTACCTAAGAAAATAAAAACATATTTTAGAAAACCGTTTCCACATAAAAACTTGTTATTTATTACTAACCAAAAGATGAAAGCAATTGATTCCACAAATTGGTAAGTGGATAAAGTGCGATATATCTATTTGATATATTATTGTTTAACCAGAGAAAGGAATAAAATATTGATGCATATAAAATGTAAATAAACATCAAAATATTCTTCTAAGGGAGAGAGTGAGAGATGCCTTTCACAGATGTACCACTCACTCTGATTTCGTTTATATGAAATGTTCAGGATACATAAGACTCAATAGGAAAAATAGAGAGTGCCTGGGAACTAGAGTAGAGGTTAGGGAAAATGAGAATTACTAATAACAGATATGGTGCTTCCTTTTGGCAGTGAGAAAAATGTTCTAAAATGAGCTCTGATTATCATGAGGTTGCTATATTAGAAACAAAGATGAACATGTTTGTGTCTTTCTACGTGTCAAATTTAACTGAATAGCAGTAAACTCACAAACTATGTTGGTTTCCATGGCAGCAGTTTGCCAAGTATTTCCAATTCTCTTGATAACTGGCTGAAGCAAATTCAGGTTTTTTTTATTTCAATCAATATTAACATTAATTCTCAGATCACATATTATACATCATGGGAATTCACCTAGTTATAGATAGATAAGGAGGAAGATAGATGATAGATAGATAGATAGATAGATAGATAGATAATACATAGATACATAGGTAGATGCATAGATACATAGATAGACAGATACATAGACATACAGACAGATAGATATGTACGTACATACATAGATATATAGATAGATACATAAATAGATACATAGATAGTACATTAGGTGATAGAGGGGATGTAAAAAACAGCAAGAAGGAAGAGGATATTTTCCCAGATGCAAGCTGGAGAACATCCTCCAGTAAAAGGGTGAGTGATATTTGGATTATCTTATCAAATTTCCAGAAAGGAACTATATCTCTACAAGTAAATATTAATTTGCATTGTTTTTACAAGATTCCTAAGTATTGTTTAACAGTTCCAACAGAACTGTAGAATAATCAACAGTGAATCAACAAAATGGAAGAGAGTCCTGGTTTATCAAATGACCATTAAAAGTCATTAAAAAGTCTCCAAACTAAAAAAAATAAAATAAAATAAGAAAGGCCATTATGACATGATGGTTTTAGTTCAGAACTTTACCAGACTTTTAGGATGAGTTAATGGCAATACTCCTCAAACTGTCCAACAAAACAGAAACAGGAGGAACATGGATCAATTAATTTATGAGGCCACCATTACCCTAATACTCAAACCACATAAAGACTCAACAAAAAAAGAGAATTACAGACTAATTTCCCTTATGAACACTGATGCAAAACTACCCAATAAAATACTTACAAACCAAATCCAAGAACACATCAAATAGATCAACTATCAAAAAGGAGACTTCATTCAAGAGATACAGGGATAAAAATCAATAATTGTAACTCACCATATAAACAAACAGAAATAAAAACACATGAACACCTCATTAAATGAAGAAAAGGTCTTCGACAAAATCCAGCACTCCATCAAAAAAGTCCTGGAGAGAGTTGGGATACAAGGGGCATACCTAAACTTTACAAAGACAACAAGCTAAAGCTAACTTCAAATGAAAGGGAGAGAAATTTAAGAACAAGAAAAGGTTGACTACTTGCTCTATATATACTTAATACAATACTTGAAATTTTAGCTAGATCAGTAAGAGAACTGAAGGAGATCAAAGAGACAGAAATTAGAAAGGAAGATGTCAAAGTATTGCTATTGAAAAATGATACTATAGTATATATAAATGATTTTTAAAATTCTACCAAGGAACTTCTACAGATGATTAAACACTTTCAGCAAAGTGGCAAGTTACAAGATTAACTCAAAAAAAAAAATAGGAACCCTCCTTTATACAAATGATAAATAGACTGAGAAAGAAATCAGGGAAACAATACCTTTCACAATAGCCTCAAATAATTTAATGTATCTTGAGGTAACTCTAACCAAGCAAGTGAAAGACTTGTATGACCAAAACTTCAAGCTTTTGAAAGAATAAATTGAGGGGGGGAAAAAAAACAGAAAACAGAAAGATCTCCCATCCTCATGTACTGGTAAAATTTTCACAGTAAAAATATCCATCCTACCAAAAACAATCTATAGATTCAATGTAATCTCCACAAAAAATTCAACACAATTCTTTACAAACCTTAAAAGGACAATTCTCAACTTCATATAGGAAAAACAACAACAACAATAAACAGGATAGTGAAAATAATCCTGAACAATAAAAGAAATGCTAGAAGTTTCAACACTTCTTATTCTAAGTTGTACTACAAAACTCTAATAATAAAAACCACATGGTATTGGCCTAAAATCGACACAATTACTAATAGAATTGAATTGAAGACCTAGACATATATCCACACACCTATGAAAACCTGACCTTTTATAAATAAACCACAAATACATACTGGAAAAAGACAGTCTCTTCAACAAAAATATGTTGATCAAACTGGCTGTCTGTGTGTAGAAGAATGCGAAAAGATCCATATTTATCACCCTACACAAAACTTAAGTTCAAGTGAATCAATATGGCAGAAAATTAGAACTCAATCTAACTGAAGATTAAGCTATACCACTCTTGAACATATACCCAAAGGATGCTCCATTCTACAAGGACACTTGCTCAACCATGTTAATTTTGGATTTATTTATAATATTCAGAAACTGAAAACAACCTATATGTCCCTCAAGAGAAAAATGGATAAATAAAATGTGAGAAATTTACACAGTGAAGTATTACTCAGTTCTTTAAAAATAGTGCTACCATGATATTTGCAGGAAAAGGAATGTAACTAGAAAAAAGTCATCCTGAGTGAGGCAACCCAGACCCAGAAAGACAAATATGATATATATTCTCTTATAAGTGGATAGTAGCCATTCAGTAAATAATAATTAAGCTACAATTCATAGAAGCAGAGAGGTTCAATAAAGAGAAAGGGTCTGGTTGAGATGCATGACTATCTCTGGGAAGGGAAAATGGAATAGATTTTATGGGTGTACGGGGGGCTTTTGGGGATGGGAGCAGAAGGATCAAGTTTTTGGGAGGTGAGATTGTGGGAGAGAGTGCAGGGAGAGAACTGGAATTGTGGGGCATTTGGGGTGGTGGTTTAGAAACCAAGTGCCACAGAAACGCCCTGTAATCTTTGAAGGTAATCCCAATAAAGACTTCTAGTAATAAGGATACAGAGTCTCAACTCACTTATTCTTACTGTTGGGTGGGACTTCCTGTGCAAGCACTGGGTTCTATTTAATTGAATTGTTGTACAAGGTCGTCCCATGAAAAAGACCAAGTGATATTAAATAAGTAAATATAAAACTAGACATTTTCAAACATCGCTAATGAGGATGGTAGACTAAAGAGACCCTTTGTTACTTAATAGAAATAGTAACGTGATCAGAAGAGTAACTGGTCCCTCATTTTTCCATACCCCAGTAACTAGATCTTGGGAATATATTGCATTAAGTGACAAAAGTAAGTTCTAAAAAGTGCTAATCAAATGCACAAAAAATCAGTTAGATTAGAATTTTTGATAGATCTAATTCAACATGATGCTATAGTTAGAAACAATGTATAAATTACCCATCAATTACTAAAAGATTAGCTGTTAACCATTGTCCCCACACACAATGAAGATAATTGTAGTGATAATGAAGATAATATATGTCAAATATTTTGCCTAAGTCATTCTATAGTGTATGAACATGTTTATGGTACAAGACCCATCATGATGCATGCTATAAAAATTTTAATTTATATTTTATTTCCTAAAATGGGAACTTGATTGATAAATCTGTCATCATAATTGATTAGTCATATAATTACACACTTCAGGCTTTTTCAAAGCAGTCAACATTTCCGGTAATGTCAGTCAGGAAATTGTCACTGGAAGAAAAGTGAAATATGTGGCATTGCTAGTTTGAAGGTGAGAGAGAGGAGCAGTGGCTGAAGGATATGAAGCCTCTGAAGGGAAAAGCCCAGGAAAACAGATTTTCCCTGAAGGCTACAAAGGGGAGTAAAGCCTTGTTGGGATGTTGATCTTAGACCAGTGAGCTCCACCTACATTCAGATGAAATACATCTGTTCCTGATGGAAGTGATGAGCATTTGATTTTTATTTACCATCCCTTGCTAACTAGGAATAGAAACAGATTCTTTCTAGGTAAATATTAGGAAAAGACAATTCATCAGTTCTTTTTTCTTTCTACATACAAAACTTGCTCTGGAAAACATTTCAGGATCTATACCTCATTCCAAATGTAGGTTTCTATATGATGACAGAAAGTCAATGATGTTCCTCCTCAACTCAGATTGTAGACACTTTCTATGTAAGTTGAGCCCACAAGTTTATAAGAGATGTAACAGAACTTCCTGTTTCCAAAAATTCCCTTAGAGTTCATTAAAAAAAAGTATAAAATTTCCAACTCATAAAACTTGCTTTTTTTTAGAGGCGGAGCGGCGGCGGCCAGACGCACAGAGGCGGAGCGGCGGCGGCCAGACGGGGCGGAGCGGCGGTGGCCAGACGCGGCGGAGCGGCGGCGGCGCGGCGGCGGCCAGAAGCGGCAGAGCAACACCGCATACAGGAAGAGGCTTTCGGGGACCGGCGCAGAGGCAGACCCAAGCGGCGGGAACAGGCGTGCAATAAGGAGAGCAGATCGCCCTACTACAATCGAATCAAAGAGGTAGGCCTTTGGTTGGCCAGGTCACTGGCACAAGGGGAGCCTGGTCCTGTCCTGAAGATCCTTCAGAGGGGTGAGAGGGTTCTTGGCCTGCAGCAGGAACCACGAAAGAGAGTGAGGGCATTTTGTAAGCGGAGCCCTTGGCCAGCAGGGAAACCTGATCCGGTTTTTAAAGGACCCATTGGATAGGATCAATAGGAGGAGATGGGCAGGCGCCAAGGCAAGAATGCTCCCAATAATCCGAAAAACAACATGAAAACATCAGAACCCAATGATCTTACAACAGAAGTATTTGAACAACCTAACACAGAAGAAATGGAAAAAATCGACTTTATGAAGATAATAGAGTCCCTTAAACAACATGTAAAAAATGCCCTTATAGAAATGGATGAGAAGTATAACAAAAAGTTTGAAGAAATGAGTAAATACGTACATGATACCCTGGGAAACCAAGAAAAAACCATCAAACAGGTAATGGAAACAGTTCAAGAATTGAAAACTGAAATGAAGGCAAAGAAGAAAATACAAACTGAGGACCAGCTGGATATGGAAAATCTAGGCCAACGAGCAGAGTCTACAGAAACAAGCATAATCAATAGAATACAAGAGCTAGAAGAAAGACTCTCAGATGCTGAGGACACCATAGAGAAAATAAACGAACAGATCAAAGAAAACAGCAAAGCCAACAAATTCTCAACACAAAACATTCAGGAACTATGGGACACAATAAAAAAACCAAACCTAAGAATAATAGGAATAGAAGAAGGAGAAGAGTCACAGCTCAAAGGCCCAGAAAATATTTTCAACAAAATTATGGAAGAAAACTTTCCCAACTTAAAGAAAGATATTCACTTAAATATTCAAGAAGCATACAGAACACCAAACAGACTGGATCAAAGAAAAACATCTCCTCGCCATATAATAATCAAAACACAAAATATACAGGTTAAAGAAAAAATATTAAGAGCTGCAAAAGAAAAAGGGCAAGTAACTTATAAAGGTAAACCGATCAGACTTACACCTGACTTCTCGATGGAAACTATGAAAGCCAGAAGGTCCTGGATAGAGGTTCTGCAGAAGCTAAGAGACCATGGATGCAAACCCAAACTACTATACCCAGCCAAGCTATCATTCATTATCAATGGAGAAAACAAAACATTCCAGGATAAGAACAAATTTAAACAATACGTAGCCACAAATCCAGCCCTACAGAAAGTAATAGAAGGAAAATCGCAACCCAAGGAATCCAACACTGCCAACACTGCCTACAATAACCCAGGCATCTAATGACCCTTCACGAGCACATCTCAAAGAAGGGAGACAATCTCTACTACCAAAAGCAATAAGAATAACCGGAGTAAACAACCACTGGTCATTAATATCACTTAATATTAATGGGCTCAATTCACCTATAAAAAGGCACAGGCTAAAAGATTGGATACGAAAACAGGATCCAACATTCTGCTGTTTGCAAGAAACACATCTCAACCACAAAGACAGGCACCTACTCAGAGTAAAGGGTTGGGAAAAGGTGTTTCAAGCAAATGGTCCTAAGAAAAAAGCAGGTGTGGCCATACTAATTTCTAACAAAACTGACTTCAAACTAAAATCAATCAGAAGAGACCGAGACGGTCACTTTATACTCATAACAGGAACAATTCATCAGGAGGAGGTCTCAATCCTGAATATATACGCCCCCAATATAAAAGCACCTACTTATGTAAAAGAAATATTACTAGAACTCAAGGCAGACATCAAACCACACACACTAGTAGTAGGAGACTTCAACACACCTCTCTCTCCAAGGGACAGGTCAATCAGACAGAAACCTAATAGAGAATTAAGAGAATTATTGGAGGTAATGAAGCAAATGGACTTAACAGACATCTATAGAACATTCCACCCAAATAGGAAAGAATATACCTTCTTCTCTGCAGCTCATGGAACCTTCTCAAAAATTGACCACATACTCGGAAACAAAGGAAACCTCCACAGATACAAAAAAATATCAGTGTCCACCTGTGTCTTATCAGATCATCACGGATTAAAATTAGAAGGCAACAACCACGCTGCCCCCAAAAAACCGACAAACTCATGGAAACTGAACAGTCAACTACTGAACCACACCTGGGTCAAGGAAGAAATCAAGAAAGAAATTAAAGTCTTCCTTGAATTTAATGAAAATAAAGGGACAACATACTCAAACCTATGGGACACAATGAAAGCAGTGCTAAGAGGAAAGTTCATAGCACTAAGTGCCCACTTAAAGAAAACGGAGAATGCATACATTGGGGACTTAACAACACACCTGAAAGCTCTAGAAAAAAAAGAAGCAGACGCGCCCAGGAGAAGTAGAAGACTGGAAATAATAAAACTGAGGGCTGAAATCAACAAAATAGAAACACAGAAAACAGTCCAAAGAATCAATGAAACAAAAAGCTGGTTCTTGGAGAAAATCAACAAGATCGACAAACCCCTATCCAAACTAATTAAACGACAGAGAGAGAACACGCAAATAAATAAGATCAGAAATGAAAAGGGGGACATAACCACAGACACAGAGGAAATTCAGAGAATCATTAGATCTTACTACAAAAGCCTGTATGCCACAAAACTGGAAAATACAAAAGAAATGGACATTTTTTTAAATAAGTACCACATACCAAAGCTAAACCAAGACCAGGTGAATGATCTAAATAGACCGGTTTCTCGCGAAGAATTAGAAATGGATATCAAAAATCTCCCTTCGAAAAAAAGCCCAGGACCAGATGGTTTCAATGCAGAATTCTACCAGAACTTCCAAGAAGAACTAATACCTATACTCCTTAATGTATTTCACAATATAGACTCAGAAGAGTCATTGCCAAATTCCTTTTATGAAGCTACAGTTACCCTGATACGAAAACCACAAAAAGACCCAACCAAGAAAGAGAATTACAGACCGATCTCACTCATGAACATCGACGCAAAAATTTTCAATAAAATACTGGCAAACCGAATCCAAGAACACATAAGAAAAATTATCCATTATGATCAAGTAGGCTTCATCCCAGAGATGCAGGGCTGGTTCAACATACGCAAATCTATCAATGTAATCCACCATATAAATAAACTGAAAGAAAAAAACCATATGATCATTTCACTAGATGCTGAAAAAGCATTCGACAAAATTCAACACCCCTTTATGATAAAGGTCTTGGAGAGAATAGGGATACAAGGGTCCTACCTAAATATAATAAAAGCTATTTACAGCAAGCCAACAGCTAACATTAAATTAAACGGAGAAAAACTCAAAGCCATCCCACTTAAATCAGGAACATGACAAGGATGTCCACTCTCTCCATACCTCTTCAATATAGTGCTTGAAATTCTAGCAATAGCAATAAGACAACATAAGGAGATCAAGGGGATTCGTATTGGAAAGGAAGAAGTTAAGCTTTCGTTATTTGCAGATGATATGATAGTGTACATAAGCGACCCCAAAAATTCTACCAAAGAACTCCTACAGCTGATAAACAGCTTTAGTAATGTGGCAGGATACAAGATCAACTCCAAAAAATCAGTTGCCTTCCTATACACTAAGGATAAGGAAGCAGAGAGGGAAATCAGAGAAGCATCACCTTTCACGATAGCCACAAATAGCATAAAATACCTTGGGGTAACCCTGACCAAGGAAGTGAAAGATCTACTTGACAAGAACTATAAGTCTTTGAAGAAAGAAATTGAAGAAGACACCAGAAAATGGAAAGACCTCCCTTGCTCTTGGATTGGGAGGATCAACATAGTAAAAATGGCAATTCTACCAAAAGCAATCTATAGATTCAATGCAATCCCCATCAAAATCCCATCAAAATTCTTCACAGATCTGGAGAAGACAATAATCAACTTTATATGGAAAAACAAAAAACCCAGGATAGCCAAAACAATCTTATACAATAAAGGATTGTCTGGAGGCATTACCATCCCTGACTTCAAACTCTATTACAGAGCTACAGTATTGAAAACAGCTTGGTATTGGCATAAAAACAGAGAAGTCGACCAATGGAATCGAATAGAAGACCCTGACATTAACCCACAAACCTATGAACACCTGATCTTCGATAAAGGAGCTAAAAGTATACAATGGAAAAAAGAGAGCATCTTCAACAAATGGTGCTGGCAAAACTGGATGTCAATCTGTAGAAGAATGAAAATAGATCCATATCTATCACCATGCACAAAACTCAAATCCAAATGGATTAAAGACCTCAATATCAGTCCGAACACACTGAACCTGATAGAAGAGAAAGTGGGAAGTACTCTACAGCACATGGGCACAGGAGACCACTTCCTATGTATAACCCCAGCAGCACAGACACTAAGGGCATCATTGAATAAATGGGACTCCCTGAGGCTGAGAAGCTTCTGTAAAGCAAAGGACACTGTCACTAAGACAAAAAGACAACCCACTGACTGGGAGAAGATCTTCACCAACCCTGCAACTGACAAAGGTTTGATCTCCAAAATATATAAAGAACTCAAGAAACTAGACCGTAAAATGCTAATCAACCCAATTATAAAGTGGGGCACTGATCTGAACAGAGAATTCTCAACAGAAGAACTTCAAATGGCCAAAAGACACTTAAGGTCATGCTCAACTTCCTTAGCGATCAGGGAAATGCAAATCAAGACAACTTTAAGATACCACCTTACACCTGTCAGAATGGCAAAAATAAAAAACACCAATGATAGCCTTTGCTGGAGAGGTTGTGGAGAAAGGGGTACACTCACCCATTGCTGGTGGGAATGCAAACTTGTGCAACCACTCTGGAAAGCAGTGTTTCGGTTTCTCAGGAAATTCGGGATCAACCTACCCCTGGATCCAGCAATACCACTCTTGGGAATATACCCAAGAGAGGCCCTATCATACAACAAAAGTATATGCTCAACTATGTTCATGGCAGCATTGTTTGTAATAGCCAGAACCTGGAAACAACCTAGATGCCCTTCAACGGAAGAATGGATGAAGAAAGTATGGAATATATACATATTAGAGTATTACTCAGCAGTAAAAAACAAGGACTTCTTGAATTTTGCATACAAATGGATGGAAATAGAAAACACTATCCTGAGTGAGGTAAGCCAGACCCAAAAAGAGGAACATGGGATGTACTCACTCATATTTGGTTTCTAGCCATAAATAAAGGACATTGAGCTTATAATTCATGTTCCTAGAGAAGCTAAATAAGAAGGTGAATCCAAAGACAAACACATAGGCATCCTCAGGAATATTAACCTTCATCAGGCGATGAAAGGAGACAGAGACAGAGACCCACACGGGAGCACCGGACAGAAATCTCAAGGTCCAAATCAGGAGCAGAAGGAGACGGAGCACGAGCAAGGAACTCAGGACCACGAGGGGTGCACCCACACACTAAGACAATGGGGATGTTCTATTGGGATCTCACCAAGGCCAGCTGGCCTAGGTCTGAAAAAACATCGGATAAATCCGGACTAGCTGAACATAGCGGACAATGAGGAATACTGAGAATTCAAGAACAATTGCAGTGGGTTTTTGATCCTACTGCACGTACTGGCTTTGTGGGAGCCTAGGCAGTTTGGATGCTCACCTTACGAGACCTGGATAGAGGTGGGCAGTCCTTGGGCTTCCCACAGGTCAGGGAACCCTGATTGCTCTTCGAGCAGATGAGGGAGGGGGAATTGATCGGGGGAGGGGGAGGGAAATGGGAAGCGGTTGTGGGGACGAGGCAGAAATCCTTAATAAATAAATAAATTAAAAAGAAGTGCCCCAGCATACTGGGGTCCTGGGGAAAAAAAAAAAAAACTTGCTTTTTAAAATATTTATTTATTTTACATCCTGACTTCAGTTTTTCCTCTCTCCCTGCTTCCCATCAGCTTCTCCTCTACTTCTGTTCAGAAAGGGGTAGATATCCCATGAGTATTAACAAAGCATGCCATATCAAGTTGCATTAAAACTAAGCACCTCCCTTTGTATTCAGGCTAGGCAAAGCAACCCAGTATGAGGAATAGGTTCCCAAGTGCCAGTCAAAGCATTAGGGACAGTACCTGCTTCCATTGTTATGAGTCTCACAAATAGACCAAGTTGTCTATTTATCACGACTTTAACATATATAAAGAGAGCTTAGGTTGGTCCCATACAGGCTCTCTGGTTGTTGGTTCTGATTCTGTCCTACAGCTCACTTAATCTTCAGGATAAGCTTGTACTTATCACTCTAAAAACCCAGTTGGACCTCAAATCAACACATTTGATGGATCTTCTTGAGTACTTTTGTTCTAATTTAGGTTTATGCACATAGTCTCTGAAACAAAGATTTGGGCTTAAGCATTTTCTTGGGAGGTGTTCAAAAAGAATGGGCAAGTAAACAAGGAAAGGACACAAGCAGATAACAGTTTCACAAATAAAGATATTGCTGAGGACAATTGGCTGCAACCCCACTGGCCATTACATGAACACACGTCAGAACAGAGAAAACGATAACGGAGATGCTTTACTCATGGATCCTGTGTTTTTTGGCAAAAGTCAAATGCCATGAACACAAAATCCTCAGTACACAAGGCCCACACTACACAGAAAAGGACAACTATGGTCACATGTCCTGTCCAGGTACAGAGAGAGACAGAGGGCAGATGGCACACAATAAACTGTTTCTCAAGGATTCCAACCATGCCAAGGGAATCTGAATGAGATGTGGTTGGAACCTGCAGTTGTAGCCAGGTTGCATTTCAGGGTAAAACTGTGAGACGATGAATGTGTATTGCATATAATCTTCCTAATCTCAGTAGTTGACAAAACCTAGAAATATGAAAATTGAATCTATCTTGATCTTGATTAGAAGCTCTAAACCTAAGCTGATTAAAAGCTGTAATTTCCACTTGATAAATGACAAGTTAATGTGATTACTTTCTATTTTCTCAGACAAATTCAATGACTTCTTGATCACTCCAGGTTTGATATTTGATCACAAAGAGTTGGCATTTACATGCTTTTGTGCTTGAATGTTGGTGTTGAGGCAGTTTGGGAAATGAAATTATCTATACTCTGAGAATTTTTTTAGACTTAATTTTTAGGAAAGTTAATTTCTGTATAGATTTATGAGTCAACACTGAGATGTCCTTAATTCTTCATAACTATTTGATGGTTTGCAAGACTTTACTGTATCAAAAAGGCAAAATAAATATGTATTCATTGTCTGGTCACAATGATAGTGAAATCTATTAAGCCTTGAAAGTCCTTGTTATTTCATTCCTTGGTGGTTAATGTTACTCAAGTCTATATTACGAGAAGTTTCATGGTACACAGACTGGTATCTCTCACCCTGAACCCAAATATTTTTGAGTTCATGACCTAGTTTTATTGTATATTATTCCAATGACTTTGAGAAGTCACATAATCCGTTGAAACTTTAGTTTTCAGATCATCCCTACTCTAGCACACAGATAAAAGTTGAGTCACAAGTAAGCAACAGATTTCCATTGACCTAGTTCTGTACAATTTTAACTATTCATTTTGTTCATTTCCTGACAACTCTCACGTATCTAAGAATTTCTGCAGATTATACAGAGAAACCTTTGAGCATCCCTTAATTGTCTATCTAACCTCTGTTATTTTCTCTTGTGTCTGCTCCATTAACAGAGTTGCTTAGCAGCAGACTTCTGGCCAAAACAAAAAGTCCCATCAGAGAACATAAGACTGTCATTAACTAGGTTTGCTTTTGCTGTCTACTACTCAAGGGTAGGCTTACTTTGATCTTCATCTATGAGATATATCTTAAACAGTACATATGCAGAGACTGCTAAGTCTTAGTTCTTAGAGAGAAGGAGACTGAGGGTATTTCATTAAATGCTGTTATCTAAAGACACAGCATAAAAGAAATGTGCAGTAGCTATTCAAACCATTATCAATCAAGTTTAATGATTAACCTGCAATTTATTTAATTACTCAAAAACCACTAAAATGTTTCTAAATATTTACTACTTTTACTGTTAAACCTAAAACATCCATTCGCTTGAGTGGAACTTCACATTTGCTTTGATAAATGATACAAAAAAAATGACCCACCACTGATTATATGCCTGAAAGTACTAAGTACAAAGGATTGGTGAGCCAAGGTGTATATATCTGTGAGTTTGGGGCCAGCCTGATCTACAGAGCAAGTTCCAGGACAGGCTCCAGAGCTACACAGAGAAATCCTTTCTCGAAAAACCATTTATATACATGTGTGTGTGCATGTGTGTGGGTGTGCGTGTATGCAATTTATATTTAAGTGTCATGTTGCAATGCATATATATGCAATATACACACATATATGCAATATATACACATATATGCAATATATACACATATATATATGCATTGCAACATGACACTTAAAAGAGAAAAAGCTTAAGAGTGAGGGTTGGGGGATATCTCAGTTAGCCAAGTGCTTGCTGTATTCAAATGATGATTATTTACATACAAAGTCAACACTGGTAGGTAGAGAAGGGATCCTTGAAGCTCAGGTACAATGAGAGACTCTGTCTCGAAAAACTAAGGGACATCAACAACAGAACACCAAAGTGGAGAGGAAAATATCATGAAATTTAACCCTTGCACAGAGAACTATGGATAACTAAGAAATGCACAGAGCAGAAAAATTAGTTTTCTCCAGGGAGGAGCATACCAATAGATTTTCCAATATGAAATGCCCAGCTCTGAAAATATACATATGAGCAACATTATGCAAACTGAGATGGTTGCATTTAGAAATATGCATGCATATGCACACACATATATGTGCATGTGCAACAATTAGTGAAAAAAAGAGGATAGGAAGTGGAGAGGAAATAGAAGAGAGAAATGGCATAATTATAATCTTAAAAAACCAACTAAGTTGGAAAGATATTGAAGACACTGACATTGATCTCTGTCCTCCACATGCGCCTGCACACACATGCACACATAGAAACTTGCACATGCATGCCACCAAAGGCAGACAGTAAATCTCTTAAAGGCCTATACATGGTTCCCAAATTTGAAAGGTGGGAATAGAGGGAAACTCTATGTGCTTTTGAGATGTTGTCTTTGCATATGACTTTTGTCTTTTGTAGAAAAAATAAAGAAAAATAAAGAAGAAAAGTAGAAAGAAAAGAAGAGAAATGTGAAAGAGGAAAGGAAAGAAGGAAGATCTTCTACTCTCTAAATTGTTAGTTTTATCTTAAAATCCTTACTCGAAGCATTGCTTTAGAGGTTGTGGATGCAGTGTCATGGTAGGCACAGCGTGGGCACAGGCCAGTTCAAAGCTCAAGATTAGGCCTCCAAAATTCAGATCAAAATAATATAATTAATTCTGTACAGAACAATAGAACTCAGTCAAAATAACACACTGTCTTCACATTATCTTTCTGGGTAACATGAGGCAGTCAATCAGGCCAAAAATAATCTGCACTTTCTCTTACTTCTTTATCTCTCTATTGTGCAAAACTTGGTAGGAAAGAAGCCAGCAAAGATTTAGTGCCCAACACCCTCTGTAACAGCCTCAGAGAAAGAGATCAGTAAAAAGATCATTCTGCCCTGGTGACAAGGATTGGGGTAAATGAAATACAAATCTGAGGGGCAACACACTGGGCTGGGCATGCTTAGAATTAACTCAAGATTATCATTTTACTCATCCACTGATAGGAAAAATTGGGAAACTTGCATGAAATTCGTGGCCACATTATCATTACAATCACTTCTTCTGGAAGTCATTTCATTTTGGAGAGAAACAAACATTAAATAAAAGAGTTTACACACAGTATATGAGGCTCTGGCATCAGACATTATTTCTTCTTATTTTTGTTCTGTTATCTTGTTTGTTCATTCATTTTTACTTTTGTCCCAATAAGTGCACTTCATTTTTAGGTATCTGGTGTCAAAAAGTCTTGATTCCGTGTAAAGACAGGAAAAGCGGTAATCTCTTCTCTGTTCATAAATATTCATGACTGACATCTCTACACTAAAAGACAGTAGCATAGTAAGTTAAGAAGAAAATATAACAAATGTATATTATATGAACCTGGTGACATTTAGATGAATGATTTAAAGATCCAAGGTGGATTCCAAGGTTTATATAATCCATTTTATACTCAGTTGAGAAAAACAGCAAGACCTATATAACTCATCTCTTCTTAGTCTCTAAATAGAGCATATCTCCTACCAAGTATGGGACAGGACACCTGAAAGAGAGTCGTATGGTCTACTACCACACAGAGTTTTCCAAAAAACTTAATGGTGAGCTCCAAAATAGTAAACATCGTTTACTATTTTTAGGTTTTATTCCTTGCTCTGTGGAAGGAGGCAAAGTTTCTAAGACTCATCTAAAGAGCAGAAAGCTCAATTTCACACATTCAGGAGAGGATCAGAGTAAGGTGCTGGGATGGGGTAGGGAGACAGAAATGGAAAAAAGTTAGGAGAGGGCCTCAGTAAGTAGTTTAGACAAGCCTGGAACTCACTGCATATTCCAAACTGCCAAACTGGCCTAGATCTAGCAATCATCATGCTTCTGGCTTCCCAATAGTGGGATCACAGGACTGTGCCACCATAGCCTAGAACGTTACTCCTAAGGTCTTTAGTTTAAAATGGGATTTTCAGATATCGACAGAGGAAAACCACAAAGGTAAGCTTGGAAATAATCAGCTGTAAACTATTTGTATTGCCCAACAAACCACAGTTCCCTTTAATGATAACGAGAAGAAACAGACCTGTTATGATTGTTGTATTGAAAGAATAAGGGGTAATGAGTAAGCCAGAGGTATTTGTGGACTAGGACCCTATGGTAATCATTTGCCTCACAACAGAAGAATCAGTGGCAACATCAAGACCAGGCGTCATTTCTTACCACCCTACATAGGCTAATTCAGCTGATACATTGTCTCATTTTATGGGCAGAAAAACTGAGTTATAGAGAAGGTAAATGCTCCTCTAAGGTCATATGATTTTAAAAAAATGGTGCATTACTGGTAAGAATTAGAATGTTCTGTTTTACTGACTTCTATCTGTCTTGAATTTTTTGATGGCCCGGGACACTTTATCATGTCATAATTTTATATGTTGTATGGTATATATGTTTATATGTGGGTTACAGATGTTGCTGTTGTGATTTTACGATTCACCATGGGAAAAGATTTACATTGATCATTTGAATCACGTTACTTGCACAGTTCAGTGACATTGCATATATACTCATTCTTGTTCAATGACCAATGACAACAAGTTTCTCCTCCGCTCCAAACGAAACTCTGTACCCATTAGGTAACAATTCCCCAGTACCTTGCTTCTTCAATTCCTAGCAGTGACTCATGGGTGTTATTATCTGGCATAAAAAAAAATATTTATAAGCAGTGAAAAAATGTAACTATATGCAAAGGGGAAAGGATTCAATAAGGAGAAAAAAATTGTAACTAGCCCTTCAGTACTGTGAACTCTGTGAGTGTGCTGTGTATATCTTTAAAAGTCTCTCCACCTCTCAGCCCGCCTCCTCGGTGTTTACCCCTGGAATTTTCTGTCTCCAAGTTTCCTCTGCCTCAGAGAGCAGCTAACAAGGCAAATTCCTTTGTAGTTTCAGAAGCAGGCTTGTTGCCATGGAGTCCACAATGCCACTGGAGTAGACTAGTAAAAGGTAACCACTAAAGATCCTGTCCATAGATAGGCTGTGGTTCTTCTTCTGGAAAAGCCTGACTGGTAGGATTCCTTTAAGGGCTCAGCCCCAAAGTGTTTTATGTCATCACTTCAGCTACTTGAAAACTGAAGCTACAGGAGACCTCTGAAAGAGAACCTACTGGGCTCAAAGGCTTCCCACCAATGGCCAATCCTAGAGGTACTACTGTTATTAATGGGACTTTCCACAGCCCCAAGACTCAGCACAGCAAATGGCAAAGCACTGATGGTGTGAAAAACGGAATCCCAAAAGAAGCCCAGGTAAGAAGCTATCCCCTACATCCTTAATCTGCATGGTCCAAATATTTCCATATTTCTTAGCAGCATCATTTAAGGTAGTCTTTACTCAAAGTTTCTCTTGGGGGATGTTTTATTGTCTTGACTCAGCCAATCAGCTAATATTTGTTATGTGTGTCTGCTACAAAGCTCAGAGGTGGTTATACGGGAATTACTTCTGTAGACAAAAGAAGATGTAGACAGAGTCACGAGGTCCCAGATTCTATAAAATAAAAAGTTTGTAAACTTTTCATTTCCTATCAAGCATTTCGGGGGGGGGGGGTCAATATTGTAAAAGATCAAACTCTTTGAGCTACCAAGCAACTTGCTACACTCACAAATGCTTCAGAAAAAGAGAGAGAGAAGTGATGGTAAATCTTGCTGAGATCATGGGGTAGATAATGCTTGTCCCTGATGCATATGAAATGCCTTTCTGGTTGAAAAAAAAAATTTTTTTGGTGTTTAACAGAGTATTGTCATAGCCACAGCCTGATTAGAGACTGGGGTCTCTCTTTGAAATCAGACTCCTTCCCTCCAGTATCCCTTTCTAAAAACCACTTCTGGAAGTGGCGCTTAGGGTGTTCTTCACACTGAAAGCAAAGCAGCGTCTCTTAAACAGACTTTCCAGTTATTTCCATTTCACATTTTTCCCTCTTTGGGGCCTCTGCTCTTATAAAATATTTGAGGGTATGTAATAGGGAAGGGAGACTCAAACAACTATTCAAAATAGCGTCTCAAATCTGTGGGGTTCTTGAAGAAAAGCATTTGTGCATGTCACATACCTTGCCAAGACTTTCTGGTCTGAGTCACACGGTGAGCTAACCTGCCTTAAGGACAAGCTTGAATAGACAGATAGGCAATCTCACTGTGGGGGAATTGGCAGAGCTGTGTGTAGAACCCCATGGAATCCTCCTCTTGTGAGCCAGCCTCTGCTTGAGGAAAATGTTAGGTTGTGCCAAACACCTAGAACAGAGAGGTCTGGCTGGGGACAGGCCTCCATACTCTGAATCAAATTTGCATGCCCACTTGGGAGGTGCAAGGGGCACTCAGGATCCTGGCTAGTGTGGTAAATGGTATGGCCCCTAAGTGTATCCATCTTTTATCCAAAGACATTTGGAAGCACCTACCAGAAATCTCAGGCTGAAGCAGAATGAAGAAAACTCACGGGACTGTACATCCTCCGCTCAGATCATTACTAAGATGCCTCTTGTCCCTGAAGTACCTGTTTCACTAGACACTCTTTACCCCCTAGATTTTTCTGATTCTTGGGTATCTTATTTGACCATAGATGCCTTCAAAACAAGTTTTTCTTTTTTTTACTTATCTTGATTTCATAACTATATTCTAGTGTTTGAAACTGAAAGAGTAAATAGAAAACACAGACATTCCTATTTAAGAGTAAGGTCCCTCCTGTACATGAGTGTAACTGTACAAGTCCGTAACATACTTAGTCATGGAAGCTTCTGGAAGTGCATACATAATGTCACTACTGTGGACTTTCCTGACAGCTCTTTCTGAGAAGATCCTGTTTGCTATGATATATTTAGATGTTTCTAAGTTGAAATTGGTTTTCACTAAGGCGCTCAGTTATGTCTTAATAAATATTTCCCTGAAATAATAAACTCTGCTGAGTTCATAACAGAATGAAGTAAAAAGGACCTATGTTCTCCTTCTAAAGTGTGAATAAAGTTGTCTTTATTATCATGATCCTCAGGCAAAAGTTCTACCTCATGGGCCTCTTAACAGGCTATGTCTTGGCCAACAGTCTTGCCTATTGGCAAAAGCAATCCGTGGGAGCTTGTAGATGTTTGAGGTCAGTGGTCTTTCAAATGCTTTGCCGGACTTAGGTCTTTCGGGACAGTGCCTCAAACCCTACCCGTTCTAATGAAGATCTCTTTAGCTTTTCTTCTGCTTCTTTGTACGCACACAGACATATGGTTGCCACTTTCACATACAGGCTACTCTGTAGTATTCTATTGGTAAACAATTTCCCAGCATAGCAAGCAAAAGATAAACACTGTTAGGCAGGAACTTGGGAATGTCCTCCACTTTCTTCCAGTGTAGCTTGCTGTGAACTCTGTGATTCCGGTATGTAGGCTTAGTAGCCCAACCTCACAACTGAACAGGAGCCAGAACTTTTCCACTTGGAAAACATCTAGAGTTTCTTTCTGGAGCTTTTCTGAGCCTTAATCCTATTGCCTTTCTTTTCTTGTTAAGCCCCGTATGACCCAGAGATGAACTGAAATGGGCTTTCACCACTGATTAAGTCCATTCTTTGCTCACTTCTAATATGGCTCCTGTGTTGTTATGCTTGCTAGAATGCTATTGTCCAAGACAACTGAGCTTCCCTCCCCATGAGCATATCCCATGTGAAGCTTGGTTGGCTTTTAATACCCTTAAATTTTATGAACTCTTTCCTGGACAGTTGCAAAGTTTTCCAATTTTGCCTTTGGCTTCTATTTGTTACCAAGTCTCACCATCAAGATGACTGAAAGTGGTCAATATTATCCTTTGAAAGATTGGATAATTCATTGCTTCAAAAGTTTGTCCTTCAGTATGAACTGTTCTTCATTCTTAATCTCATCCTTTATAAAAAAAATATTCATGGCATAGACATAATGCAGGCAAGTGCTTGTGACATTAGCTGTGAGAACAGAGATAAATGACAGAGAATCTCTGCGAAATGAGACTTAATGGAAGATGCTTGGGTTAGCTGTACTCATGACCTCAAAAGGTATTTAGGGAGACCAGCCTCACTCCAGCTTCCTTTCTGGTGATGTGATCTCTTCCTTTCCCATATATTCCCACAATTAAGATATCATATCAGAAGGTCCTCATAAGACCTGAGCCAATACTGGCATTATACCGTTGAACATCCTGTATTGTTACTTTCATAATTTTTTATCTTGATAAAATTATATTATTTCAGACATTTTGTTTTTGTAGTCGAAACCTTATCAAAATGGAAATTTGTTGCAAACTAGTTGTTCATAATTATTACCAGACCTGTGACTGTGGCAGTAACTCTGTAGTTGGGTGATAGGTTGTTAGAGAGTTTGAAGGAGCAGACTAGAGATATCTCTGACTCTGCAGCCAGTGTAGTAGACCATTCCATGAGATATTGAAAGACAAGGATACTAGGGAACTAATCTCAGATGGCAATAAGGAACCTATCAGAAATTAGAGGAAAGGACTCCATCCCAGAAGCAAAGGGAGGATAAATAGACTGTGCTTTCTAGCTGGAGGAACTGGACAGGTACAGTATAAAAGCTATTGGAGGGATCAGAGGGACTGCCAACACAATCTCAGGAAAAAAATGCATAAGCACTGAGCTATGTAGACCATGCTTGAGATTTAGATAATTGTAATCTCGTCACCACAGAAGACTGGATTATCCTATTAAGTGATGTACACAAACCTTATCCACTGAATTTAGCAAAGAAGAAAACAAATATATCAAATCCCATATCATTTCCATAAATTTTCATAGAGCAGAACCATGACAATATCACCAATTTTTAACAATATAAAAATTTAAAACTTTACACAGTATCCTAAAATACAGTGAAAACTTAAAATTTGCAATATAAATGAAGGGATGGACTGTAGTCATGGCTCAGTGGATAAGAGCACTTGCTTTATGTCAGGGGACCAGGGTTCAAGTCTCAGCACCCACATGGTGGCTCACAATCCCCCATAACTCTGTCTTCAGGAGATCTGGCACCCTCTTCTGACCTTCACAATCACAATGCACATGTGCTATTCACTTATATACATAGAAACAAAACACTCATATAAAGAAAATAAATAAATCATTAAAATATATTAATTGAAGGGAGAAAGCTCTTACAATAGCGCCAAGATTAAAAAAAAAACACATAGGAAAAGATTCAAAATTAAAGTACAAAATAATTTAGAGGTAATGACAAGATACTACTGAGAGCCATAAAAAAACAAGAATAAGAAGAAATCCTATAATATTGATAGAAATATCAAGATGAAAATTTTCCAGTTTTGTCTATTGTCATCTATAAATTTTATGTGAATATAATATCTTTTAAGCCAGAAAAATAACTTTAAAATTATATGGAAAAATAATAAAGGAAAATAAATAGAAATACATTATTTGAAAGGATAAAATAATGAGGGATAATTAGTACTATGTTATACATGAAATAATTAGAGCCTTTTATATGAACAAAAGAATATACAGATTATAAAATTCATACATAAAATAGAGAATATTATATATTTTAAAAATAGTATTTACATAGAGAAAGCTATTGTAATTATAGCGTAAATTTCAAGATCCAAGCTGGGCAGTAGATGAGGATGCCTTTAATCCCAGCACTCAGGAAGCAGAAGCAGGGGGATCTCTGTGAGTTCAGTGCCAGCCTGGTCTACAGACCTAGTTCTAAGATATCCAGAGCTATATATGAGACCTTGTCTCGAAAAACAAAACAGACAAAAAATATTCAAGATCCACAAAAGGAGAGGCTAAAAACTTATCAGCATAAAAACCAAGCATTTCTTTTGAATGACAAAACCAAAATTACATATTAAAAAAAAGACAATACTATAAAATCATCAAAAGCCATATTATAGGCCAGGGAAATGTTTACAATTCACAAAATTAAATGAAAAAAAAATCCATGGGGACATTTAGACCCAAATATTGAAAATTCCACAGAAAAAAAATAGGAAAAATATATATATATTTTTTTTAAAGGTAAGAGGGAGCTCACTGACTCTGGACTGACAGTGAAGGGACCAGCATAAAACCAAACTAGGTCCTCTGAATGTGGGTGACAGTTGTATGGCTGGGGCAGACTGGGGCCACTGGCAGTGCGACCAGGATTTATTCCTAGTTGAACTGGCTTTTTGGAGTCTATTCTCTGTGGAGGGATACCTTGCTCAATGTAGATATAGTGGTGAGGGCCTTGGTCCTGCCTCAAAGTGATGGGTTAGAGCTTATAGACTCCCCATGAGAAGCCTTATCCTTTCTCTCTGGGGAGTGGATGGGTGGATGGGGTGGGGGAAAGATAGGGGAGCAGGAAAAGGGGGGAGAATGGGAACTGGGACTGGTATGTAAAGTGAAGAAAGATTGTTTTTAAAAAACAAATTTCAATTGAAAAAAGGTGAGATAGGAATGGAGGAGGGATTGCCATAAAATCACAAAGAAATAAAGACCCACTTTCTTAGCTTTGTCTGTGAAGTGAGAAATCAGGCTGGAATGCAGTTTGAAGATCTCATCATGTAGATCAGGACAACACCAGTGGAAAAACTAACAAAATTTTCAGTCACTGCTTGGTGTCAGTCATTTAACATAATAGCAATATTGCTAAACTGATCTTTATTTTCATTTTTGTATAGATAAGAAAACTCAGGTGTTAAGAGCATAAGTGACTTCTCAAGGCCACAAACAGCTAGAGAAAAAACTGTGCCATGAGTCATTCACCCGGAAGGACTGGGGCTCCCACTGTAAGCTCAGAATCCAGCAACACCCTGCTGTCCTTCCTACTGCACACCATTCTGTAGTTGAAAGTGTCGAAATTAACCATGAAAATAATAATTATAATACTCCCCAGCATGCACTGAGCTCTTTCAAAGCACCGGGCACTCTAAGTGTCTTGCTTACAGCCACTATTTCACTGCGTTCTACTTGACTTGCTTCAGCAGTGAGGAAACAAAAAGCTTAATCAAAGTCACCTGCTTATAATAATCAAAACAAAGTTTGGAAATAAGGTTTGCTCAATCCTTGATCACAAGGCTTTGTTCCTTAATTTACACTGCATCTCTAAACGCAAACCAGTATTAGGAGTGAGTTTCGCTCCCCCATTGCAAAGAGGCCCACGGCATCCAACATTAAAGGATAGTGTTAGTAGGGGTTGTAGGTATTATGGGTTGATTTGTCCTTCCTCTTTGGGTCCTAATAAAAATGTCAGGTCTTTTTCACAAGTAACTGCACACTCACGCATTAGAGTTTTGCCTATACAACACTGTCCAACCACAGACACACCAAGGCAGTGAACTACTCAACTCCATGCTTCCCTTTAAATAATTCTGAGTTGAAAAACACAGATGCCTTCGTGACCTTGAGTCGTGTGGACACAGAGTTAAGCCTATAGGGAGCCCTAGAGCTAAGTTGCCTGGTACTTTAGAATGGCAGTCACTTTCAGAAGCTCACGATATGCAATCTTTTCTAGAAAGGACTGGTGTCTGCAAATAATAGGAGGCACAGTAAGTGAATGGCGAGTGTGGATTTTTTATGGCATTTCCCATTGAGAGATAGAGAATCTCATGCTCTTTCCCTGGAATCTAGATTTGGCCTAATGGCTTACATAGCTAATACAGAATGACTAAGGGGCAACCTGGGACTCCTGAGACTGAGCTCAAGAAGTCTTCAAGAGAGAACCCAGTCTTAAGAGAATAGTAGCTCTTAGAACTTAGATAGCATTCTTATCAGGAACCCAAGTAGAAAAGGTAAAGCCCAAGGAGTAAGAAGAAATTGTCTGTCTGTGTGTGTTCTTAGCCGAGATGACCCACTAACTTGCTCACCATGTGAGTGAGCAAGCTTCATGGGGGCTCCACTCTCCTGGGGGCCTGTCCGTTTCAATTCGTTCTTGTGTCCCATCTGAGCTCTCTCAAATGGCACGTTTCCAAATGGTGGCTGTTTTAAATGTTGTAAAGTTTTATGAGTCAGCAATAGGAAATGGACATGTAAGCATTCTATTTCTTTAAAAATGCATAGAGAAGTCATGCTTTCATAACCCATTTTCCACACTTATACTTACATATGGAGGAGTTTGTTTTGAACACCCATTACTCTCCAGTTTTGGCTTTGATGCCTTTTCTCAGGTTGTAAGCAAACATTTGCCTTATTTTGTTCGGTTTTATTTTGTTTGGTATGAAGGTTCATGTGCTTAACTCTTAAACTAGAGATGTACCTAGCTACAAAATCCTAATACAGCAACTCAAATATTTTCCACACAAAATTCAAAATGAACCTGGGAAGGCAACAAATGGTCTGTTCATCTTCACATTCTTGGGCTGTTGTATTCACATCTGGTCCAGGAATGCACAAGTTGGAATTGTTGTCATTGTCTCTTTACACCACTAAACATCCTTAGTAAATTCATTTTTATTTCTGCCTATAGTGAAGCCCAATAATATCTATTAAAATTACCCATCAACCCTTTCCCTTCTACTGCTACTGTAGGAGTGTCTGGTATAGTAGGAGCTTGGTAAATTTCAGACATAAACTCTGAATTCCTCATCCAGTGGAAACTTAGCAATCTTCACATGGTTTGGTTTACCAGAAGTATTTGTCACAACTATTCACTTCCCCCTTACTATTGTCTGAATGTTGGCTGAGAGTTTCCTCCAAGAGTTCACATGTTAAAGCCTTGGTACTCGGTATGGTGGCACCAAGGATTTTCGAAAGCTAAGCCTAATGAAAAGCGATTAGATAACAGAGACTACCCGTGGAAATAATAAATGCGAGAGCCTTCATTAGCCCTCATGAGAGGAGGTCACAAGAGGGCATCCAGTCCCTAAGGAAAATCTCTTTGTCTATAAGTGATCTCTTATTCTTTTCCACGAAGTAATAGAGTCAAGGGAACCCTTGCCAGGGCCAGCACTCTGCTGCTTGGAGACTCAGCCTCCAAGACTGTCAGTGAAATAAATCTCTCTGTAGATACTCAACTTCAGGTTTGCAAAAAGTAATGAAAAAATGACCGGTACCCTTCTTTCTTAAGACATGCCTGCTCTTGATTTTCCTCCTTTGTCAGGAACTATTCCTTTCTAGGGTCTGTTCTTGTTTCTTGCTCATGTCTCTAACCTGTAAACAATGGCTCAACTCTTGCACCTTTTCTATTTTTCCAGTTACACCATTGGCTCTTCATAGTGCTATCTATCTTTCATGACGGTCCGATCTTGCTTCTTCACTATACCTACACTACGTATTTGTGGGTCTCATTCTTCCTCGGGGATCGTTGGTCACTGTTCCATGAGGGTGGAGGGAGCCGAAATGGGGAACCAGGATCAGACGTCTCTGGATATGATGGTAATAACCCTTTGGAGAGATGACTTCAGTAAGGCAACACAACTTTATTCCACAGTCTAGAAAATATGTAGGAGTGGGAAGTGTGAGGATAAACCCTAATTTGTATTAAGTGTGTTGCGCTCCTTTCATATAACTGTACCAGTGTACTGTATCAAAATGGCTGGAGCATTAACCTAATTATCATGTGGGGAACAGGGAAAACACATTTGCAGGAGCTATGTTAAGTGTCATCCTTGAGATAAGTCAGGCATCCAGGCCTACAGACATCCTAAGGTTAGTTAGGGATCAGAAAGCTTCTGCTGGGGGAATAAAGTCCTCCACATTGCTGAGCTTGGAGAGAGCTGCCAGGCCAGGATAGACTGCAACTTACGATCAGCAGAGCTTCCGAACAGGACCTCCAAACAGGTATTTGCAAACAATTATTAGGTGCGCCCACATACACACACACACACACACACACACACACACACACACACACTTGACACCCAATTTAATCTCTGTCCCTCTGTCGTTAGATGACCAAAAAGTTCTTAAATTTATAAGCAACAGAGTTCCTGATACTCCTCTCTCCATTGCTCAGATCTGTTCTGGTTATGGCCTTCTCTTCTCAATTAAAAAACTCTATCTTTTTTGTGATCAAAAACTTAGGTATCACTCATGATATTTCCTCTTTCATTTTATCCATTTCATATTCAATTCCTGCCTTCTCTCTCCCTCCCTCCCCCACCTCTCTCTGTGTGTCTGTCTCTCTCTCTCTCTCTCTCTCTCTCTCTCTCTCTCTCTCTCTCTCTCTGTGTGTGTGTGTGTGTGTGTGTGTGTGTGTGTGTGTGTGTGTATGAGTGAATCCTCTGGAACCTGTGAGTTACCTGACATACTAGAATCAAATTCAGATCCTCTGCAGGAACAGTAAACACTCTTGCCTCGTTAGGACTGAATTTAAAAAAAAATATCTCTTCTGTGTGATACATAGAATTTATTCCAACTGTCAACGTTTACAGCCTGCTATCATGCTATAACCATTGTGGGAGAACACAGTGACTAATAAGAATCTTCTTCACCTGGGTGTGGTAGCCCACACCTATAACCTGGCACATAGGAGATGGAGATCTGAGAATCAGAACCAGCCCGACTGTGAGAATCTGTCAGAGAGAGAAAGATAGAGAGCATAGGAAGGTAGGAGGGAAGAGGGGAGGGAAGATGAAGGGAAGGAGGAAGGGGGAGGGAAGGAGAGAAAGAAGAAAAGATACTATCTTTGTAAAAATCCCTTGTCACTAGATTGTTTTGGACGGCCGGGCACCAGACATTTTTGTGGGGGATACAGACAGTACCTGTGCTGTATTCCAAGCCTGGGGGCAGAAGCAAGCTTTTAAAAGTAGGACGTGCTGAAGATAGAAATGAAATGTAGCTCATTTGTGTCAATATGAATCTTACCACCTCTTAGAAGAAAAGAAAATCTGCCTGGATTAGGAAGAAGCTAGTTAATTCCCTCAGACACGTGGACTTGTCATCAGGTACCAATAAACCCTCCATTCCTCAGAATCTGGCGTCTAAGAAAAGTCAGTTTGATCGACTTTGCCATCACTGACTTCATACAAATATATAATTTTCTAAAATTTAACTAATAAACTTTTACATTGTCCTACAGTTAAGAACTTTGCATAATACTAATTTATTCAGTCTTCAAATATCCAAACAAGATTAAAGTGTTCTTGTGTTCATTTTACAGATGAGAAAATGGGGCCAGCAACTGGCTAAATATCTCATTATATGTATAAGCTAGCCCTGCATTTGTATGTTTGTGACTAGACCAAAGCCTTTTACTACAGAATTTCATTACAAGTATTTGCAAACTTACAGAATGTTTTTAAAAACACTACAAGAATTGCTCGGAAAGCTATCATTTACATTCTACAACTGATATTTTGTTATATTATATTGTAAATCTACGCATTTATCTATCCCTCTATTTATTCGTAAGTCCATACATATTGTGCACTTTAGAGAAGTTGTAGAGGCATTACACTTTGTCCCCAAACTACTCAGCATGTGAGCCATGAACCAGAATTTAATATTTGTCAACAGTTCTTTTAATTTGAGGTAAAATTTACAATGAAACACACATATATAAAGTATATCTTTCTATGACCTTTGATCTACACTGTTTTCAGATTAATTTTACTAGATAGATTTTCTTAAGACCATGTGACTTTGGAAGCTTTTCAACTTCTTAACATAGAAGAATTTAATCGCTAACATGAGAACCAATACACAGATTAGCATCTATATAGATTAAAGGTAGCCCAGATAAAGGAAGGGTTCACCTGCTGGTTTTCAACCGGAAAAATGTCCCTGTTGTTGAGCCATAGTTCCAGTGGGATCAAGAGCTACTTTCATTTTTGTCTGTAGCTCCCTCTAGCTCAGGTCAGTTGTTTTCGTGAGTTTTCCCATTATGGTCTTAACTTCTTTGCTCAAATTATCACTTTTTCCTCTCTCCAACTGGGCTCTGTGAGCTCGGCACAATGTGTAGCTATGGATCTCTGTATCTGCCTCCATGAGTTACTGGATGAAGGTTGTATGATGACAATTAAAATAGTCATCAATCTGATTACAGGGGAAGGACACTTAAGGCAGCCTCTCCACTACTGCTTAGATTCTTAGCTGACATCATCCCTGTGGATTCCTGGGAATTTTTCTCATGTCAGTTTTCTCGCTAACCCAAAAATGGTTTCCTCTATCAGGATATCTATTTCCTTACTCTCCCTTTTGTACCTTCCCCAACATGACCTTCCTGATCCCTCCTGTTCTCCTCCATCTTTTAATTGTATTTTAAATTCAACAAGCTTAATAAGCATTAGTTGCTTAATGCTCAGCCTGAATCCAGGTGGAAAGAGTCACATGTAATAGAGAATTGTTGAGGTTACTGTGGGACTTTGGAGAAAGATGTTGTAACATTGTCTAGAAGAGGGAGGGAATGTTTCATCAACCATGAAACAATTGACCAAGGGCTTGAATGATGAGCCAAGAAGATAAAGGCATGTAGCAATGGGTGGAACGATTCCAAGAGAGAAATGAGAGCTTCAGAAGAGATGTGGGTCCCTTTACCTCTGGACAACTGCTTTCATCATCTTGGTGGACGTTTTATTCCATCTCGAGTCCTCAAGTTCTTTATTCTGCAATTGCCAAAGAACGTCCTAGTTCTAATGCCAATGTAATATTTACTCCAGAATTTCCAAAGTACTCTCCGCAGAAATAATTGTGAGTCATGGTATTTGAAAGAGTGCTCCACTTTTTCTGACTCCTGGGGACTCCTAAGGGTGTGAGAGCCAGGAGAGGCATCTACCTGTTTATCACTGTATCTCTGTCTTCATTTGTTGGTTGAATCAGTTGATTAAGGGCTATAATTATATCAAAACTAAAAGCTATTTAACTTTGTGGACCCAGTAGATTTCCACCTTCCCTGTTTCATGCCTGAGTTGCCTTTGGGAATTACTTTTCAGCATTAAACTGAGTTTTTTTAGCAAGATGATGTCCTTCTAGGTTCTACTCCTTCACATTCTAAGGCAGAAATGGAAGATTTTACATGTAGTTTTTCTTTTCTTTTTTGAGAAAAAAGAAATATATTTACTTCTGGCAGATACATTTTTACAATTTCAATTTTTAATAGTTCTTAAAAATTATACAAAGTAATGAGTTTTATTATAGCATTTTTATATATGCTTTGATGAAGGAAGGTCATTGGCTAATAAAGGAACTGCCTTGGCCCATTTTATTGGTTAGAAGATAGGTGGGAGGAGTAAACAGAACAGAACGCTGGGAGGAACAGGAAGTGAGGTCAGAGACTCCACAGCTCTCGTCTCTGGAGCAGATGCCTGAGAGAGACGCCATGCCCTGCTCCCGGGCAGACACACGCCATGAAGCAAGCCGCCAGGTTAGACATGCTGAACCTTTCCCGGTAAGACCGGTGCTCACAGATTATTAGAGATGGGTTGATCAGGATAACAGAATTAGCCAGTAAGGGCTAGGGCTAAAGGGCCAAGCAGTGATTAAAAGGATACAGTATCCGTGTAATTATTTGGGGGCATAAGCTAGCCGGGCAGGCGGCCGGGGTGTTGGGGACGCAGCCCCGCCGCCGCCCTTATTACTACAATGCTTACCATTTGTTTGCTCTCCTTCGCTACAGACAAAAATGAAAGTAGCTCTTGATCCCATTGGAATTATGGCTCAACAACAGGGACGTTTTTCTGGTTGAAAACCAGCAGGTGAACCCTTCCTTTATCTGGGCTACCTTTATCTATATAGATGTTAATCTGTGTATTGGTTCAGTCTTTAGAAAGCTTCCATCAGTAGTAACTAAACCAGGTATCTTAAAGCACAGAGTGAATACTACCAGGAAAATGTTGTGTCCATGAGGCTTTATCAAACATGACTGTTTGCAAAAGGAATCAGATGACATAATCTGAACAGAAGCAGCTCTCTCTCCCTCTCTTGTTCTCTGTCTCTGTCTCTCTCTCCAGATTCTCTATTGCCTGCTTAGGTTTTGTTGTATTTTTCTCTTTTTTCTATTAGATTTAACTTTAACTTATTCTACTTTTCCCAGTGACAGAGACAGAAAGACAGAGACAGATATATGATGCTTTTATTTTGAAAAAAAAAATTAGATTTACAAAAGAGATACAAAGACAGACTGAAAATTCCTGGAACTCTTTTTCACTCAGCTTATCCTAGTATCTTACAACATCATGATACTTCTGTTATCACTACAAAATTAATATTTGCAAACTGTGGTGAACTATAGAGTTTATTTGGATTCCATCTATTATTCCTATAATTTTTTCCCCATTATATAATCCAGGATTCTGATTCGTATTTTGTTTTGTTTTACTTTAAATAGCATTTGTTCAAATTTTTATTTTCTACCTGTTTATTTCTAGTTCATAGAGGGGGAATCTGGAAGCAATTGGTGAAGGGGAAATGGTAAACAGAATATATCATATGAAAAAAATCTATTTTCAATAAAAATGAATGTATGCAACAATTTTGTTTCTGTTTACTGGTAATAAACAGGTAGAAAATAAAGTGTTTAACAACCCTGTTAATTCTTAGTGACTAGTTAGTCTGAGTCACAAGAATGAATAAAGTGTTTTAAATGGTTTTTATCTGTAAAATACATGATGCAATGGTATTGTATAAATACATTCATTACTTGGTAGCCATGGGGTATTGTTTCCAGGACCAATCAAAAAGAGCAAACTCTACTGATATTCAAGTCTCTTTACTGATAATATGTAAAATGCTATGAAAATTTATATAACCAATTACTTAAGATCACTTTAGACTAATCATTATGCATAATCAACATGAATTACAGAGTTGTAAATGCTTCTCACAGTTTATTGTTTAGAGGACAGTGACAACGAATAATAGTTGTGCATGTTCAGTTCAGGTGCACTTTTAAAAAATATTTTTTTTAATCTAACGCTAGTTGGATATGGAATGGATATAGGATAAGGGAAGACAGAGAGGCAGCTACTCGTCTTCCAAATTTCCCAGAGAACTTAAGGGAGTTCGAGTTTTAAGCAATGCCATTTAAGTTGCACTTAAGGCTTTGCCAAGTAAGGTAGAACTGGATGCGTTCACCTACCTCACACCATCCCACTGCTACCGTTCTCAGTGTTGTGTCCCTCATAGGCCTTCAGCAACATCAGCTTCACATTTGATGGTATTTTAGAAGAGAAAATTAGTAGGCTTGGAATCAGTCAGCTCTTCAGCTATTTGAAGTGGAGGATTCTGTTGAAGAAAGGACTATTCTGAACCTACCTGGCATTGGGCGTGATTGATAGTTAAAATGCTAGCGGCAAGTAATTTATTTTTGGAAGTTGGAACAAAGTACTCATTCCCAGTCTAAGTCACTGAAATGAGTACATCCATGTGCAGATGACTAACGTCAGTTCTGCCTCTCTCACTAAGGACTGGGTACTGATGAGTGGAATGCAATCAGCTGTAAGTAATGGAGAACTCAAAGAGGGATAGATTTTATTTTAATGACGTTTATTATTCTTGCATATTGAGAAGTCTCAGGTGGTAGATTCCATGACTCAACAGGCTCATAGAAAGTTGTAGGGGTTCCCATCTCTCCATCTCTTATCCTCTACGCATATCCAGCTTCTGATGGCCTCAGTCTGCAACTTGCTAGCTCAAACAGTAGCCAAAGGGCCCAAGACAGTTTCAAGGAGAGCCTGAAAATGTAGAGCATGGGATAAGTGTGTTATCACTTGCTACCTGTTATAAATATGCTACCTGCAACATGATTTTAAAATAATTCTCACCAAAACATTTGAGATACTAGTCTAAAGCTTGATACTAGTCAATACCTTTGATCCAAGGATAATATTGACTTTAGTGAATTTAGCAGTTTCCTTTTCTTTAATATTTTCTAATTATTTAAGAAGAATTGGTATACATTACCTGTTAAACGTTTGGTTGAATTTACCAGTGACATCATCTGGGTTTGGTCATTTTAGAAGTTGTAAATCAGTAATTTAGTGTTTTTCCTTGTTATGAGTCTGTTCAGATTTTCCGTATGAATCCGATTTTGTATCAAAGGCTTCCTTATAATGTATTCATTTCTTAAATACTCTATTGTGTTAACATACAGCTACCTATATCACCTCAGACTAGTTCTCTCCATACAGTCAGCAGTAATGTCTCCTGTTCCTTCCTGACTTTGGTAATTTGAGTATTCTCATGATCAGTCATCATTTTTTTTTTCTTTTTAAAGACAGGCTTTCTCTGTGTAGCCTTGACTGTCTGGGCACTCACTCTGTAGACCGGGGAATTCACAGAGATCTACTTGCCTCTGCCCCCATCCAAAAGTGCTAGGATTAAAGGCTTATGTCATTAGAAGAAGCAAATTCTCTATTGCTGGCTTAGGTTTTGTTGTATTTTTTCTCTTTTTTCTATTAGATTTAACTTTAACTTATTCTACTTTTCCCAGTGACAGATTATCAATCTCAGATCTTTGTTTTCTGACATAGGCACCACAGCTATTTCACATGAAACACTGCTTAGATATATCCAATAAGTTTGGTTGTATCCTTCACATTTATTGATCTCAAAATGTTTTCTAACTTTGTTTGATTTCTTCAATGACCCATTCCAGTTTTGGAATGTGTTGTTTTATTTCTGCATATCTGTAAGCTTCCCATTCTTTTCTGTTACTTGTTTTTAATTCATTGCATTTGGAGAAAACACTGCATGATTCCAATTATTTTAAATTTATTGAGGGCTTGTTTTACACTTAGTTTGTACACGTTCTTGAGAAAACTGTCTATTTTTCTGTTTGGGGGAGAAGAATCCTATAACTGTCTGCTCTTTCATCTAGTATCAAGAGCAGAATACCGACGTTTCTACTATAATTGTAGAATTTTCTCTTCCTCCACTTCTGTCAGGTTTTGTTTCACGGATTTGTGAATTTCTTAGCCATGCATATGTTTGTCATTGCTACATTTCCTAGTGGACTGCCATCTTACCAATCCGAAATGATTCTTTACAACAAAACCAAATGCCTATTTCTAAGCTCAATTTAGCTCTGAGGTCACTGGCTGCAGCCCCACAGCTTTCTGATGGAGGTGGCTCTCACGCCACAGTGCTCCACTCTGCCAGCTGATTTGCAACTGTGAATTTGTGTTTCCATAGCTGGATTTCACACTGCTTTTGTTCAGCTTGACACTCTGTCACCTGATGCAACTGCTTCCTCTATTCCCTTTTCCTAAGTGACAAGAATCATTAGGTTTACTCAGGGCCGTGAGTTGCCCAGGGTCAGATCAACCGCCTGAGTCCAGGTTGGTGTTCCAGGGCCAGAATACATGCATATCTGTGTTGCCTGTGCTGCTACTCAATGTTATGATGACATTCAGGTCAGAATTGCAGCTGATGGCCATGTCAGCTAGGGCCTGTGCTGATTCGAATGGCTTGCACTGCCATCTGGAACAGTGAGGGCATACAGCCCCAGGTGCTGCCAAGGTCTATGTCTGGAGCTATGTTGAAGTCTAAGTCCCATATTGCCACCAAAGGTCACATAGAAGCCCAGGGCTGGTGGGGGGGAGGGGGCGACCTGCAGCCTTGTTGGTATTGAGCGCCAGAATCATCCTTACCTAAGTGGCCATTGCTTCTACCCAGAACCAGAATGTCCGGGTCCAAGGTGCTACCGAGGGCTATGTCTGGGTCTATAGTCCAGTTGCAGCTGGGGTCTGTGTTGATGTCTTTGGCCCATGTCACCTCAGGAGGCCTTAAGAACCATGTGGGATGAAGTCAAGAGGGTCCTGCTGAGTCAGTCCTAACTTTCCTTGGTCCTGGAAAAGTTGGCCTTGCCTCTCCCTGGACATCGCAGCAAGAGAGCCGCCCCACACACACTCAGGAGAGAAGCCTCCACCCCTCATCATAGGCAAGGGAGAACCTACCCTGAGGGCATAGACTTAAAGGAGGTGACTCCACCCCTTCAGCTGAGGAGGGTGGCCCGAGTAGCATGAATTGACAAGTTCAGCTCCCACCTAGGCCCACAGCCTGGCCTCAGGTTGCCCCACCCTAGCATCTACCCCATCTAGGACCTGCTGAAGCTCATTGAAGTTACTTGTCCTATGGAACAATACCTGCAGGATCTCCAAGACTCGGAATGACAACAGGATATTCCAGATGAGTTCAGTGAGGATCCAGTGAGGACAGTGGACCAGACCAGTGACTCATTGCAATGAATATTTGCTAGTAAAGCTGATGGGGTGAAGGGTAAACTATTTGAAAAAGTGATGCCTCCAATGCCACCAGGACAAATAAAAAGGTGCTGGAGAGGCAGAAAAGAAAGAGAAGCAGAATTATTATTAATTTTTTTTTGGTGTTGTTTCTGTTGGTGGTGGCTTTGTTTTGTTTTGGGTTGTTCTTGCTTTTATTGCTTGCTTGCTTTGTTTTGTATTCTTTTGTGGAGGGGGCACTACAGGGTTGAGGGTAGGATATGTGGGATCAGGAAGGTGAGCAGAAACTCCATAGATAATCAATAAAGAAATTAAATTAAAAAAAGAATTATTAGGTTTATGTCTGCAGGGTTTGTTGTTGTTGTTCTGTTTGTTTTGCTTTGCTTTTTGAGTGTCTTGTATCTAGTCTAACTTTAATGCTTCTTTTTTCATTAAATGATTGATCCAATGTAATATTTTTATTATTTAATGGGTCTCCTTATATTCTTGAGTTTTCTTAGTAGTTTCTTTGGTGCTTAACATAAACATTCAAGGCTACCAACGTAGCCCTGTTCTTTTGAACAGGTTAGAGCAAAGGATACAAGCTAGATGATGCATATGCATCATTAAAATAATCATGCATGTATATAAGTACAGACATATGAACAGGGCAAGAAAGGGAGACAGATGTGCTATTTCTATTAACACCCATTTCCCATTTCCTTCTCCACTCATCAGTTCCTGTGGGTTCTTGCTGTCACTGTGCATCATTCGCCTACTCTAATGTAGTCTTTTATATCTAAATACTTTATTTCATATGTGTCTAATGACAGCTTCAATAATAAGCTTGAACATCCTGTATTGCATAATGTCTTTTAAACTAATTTACTAGAAAAAGAAACCAAAAACGTACATGTTACATTTTCATAATTATATAATGATATTACCTTTGTTCTTAGGAGTAGAGACGACTATGTTTGAAGTGCTGTTTGAGACATTTTTCTTTTTCATTTATTCTTCTCTCATACAATATATTCCAGCCACAGCCTCCCTTCCCTTCACTCTTCCCAGTCTCTCCCACCTCCCCAAGGCCGAAGAATTTCCTTTGGGTTCTTTTCTCCTATAAAGCTTTCTTCTATTCATAAATTCTCCCAGTTATGGCTTCTCTTGCAATATTTTTATTTTGCAATTACTTTTCAAACATGCTTTTTCCAATCCACATTTCCTAATCTTTCTATGTTTTGAATATGGTGACTTCTGGACACCATCATGTCTGCTAAAGAAAAGTGTCCACCTCACTGTTGTCACTAAGATGTGATGAATTACATTTTTGGTCTTCATCTTTATCACCCACATTTTTACTATCATGTTTATGTAAGCAGATCTATTTGCTTTATAATTTGTGCTAGATAGAAATTGTAAAGGGAGGTTTCTCTGTCCTGTCTCATCCCACAGCTGCTCTTAAATAATCACTCAGAGTCCTTATCTTAAGTATAGAACGTTTCACAGATAGTTCAAGATTACCACTAACTATCTCTTACATTTAAATTAACCCATTTCTATTAATCTCTGTATTACCACATGGTCGTGGCTTTACTGGTTTTTTGGTGTCTTGTTTCTTGGGCTTGCATCTCTCTCTCGAGTCCACCCTTCTTTCTCCCTGTATTCTGTTTGGTTTTCCTGTCTAGCTTTATTCTTCCTGACTATAGGTCAAATTAGTTTTATTTTTTAACCAGTGAGAGCAAAACATATTCACAACACATGGAAGGATCATTCCACAACATCTAAATGTGAGTTCAATATATCATCAAAATTGGGAGAGTTTTCAGCCAATATTCTTATAATATTTTACTAGTCATTTCCTATCTCTTCTCTTTCCTCTCAGATTAGGTAAATGTTTCTGTCTTAAGAGATATCTCACATTTTTCCAGTTGCTGCCATCATTTCCTCTTATTTTTCTTTACCTTTGTGGGTCTTGGGCTTTGGCTTGTATAAATCCTCAGTTAACATTTTCTGACTCTTTTGACTTTCAATTTTAATATGATGAGTCTACATGCTAATTTTCTATTGCAGTTATTGTTGAGGACTGGTTCCAACAAAATCACCTCATACCAGGGTAGGGGCATGGGAACTGGAGAAATTATATGAAGGAATATGAAGATGCATAAAAATAATAAAACAGAAAACATAAGACAGTATCAGGAGGGTATTTCAGGAATCACTCAGACCCTGAAATCACCCACGTTTATTTTTCTGCAGCTTTTATACCCAATGTAAACTGGGGGAGAAGGTAACAAAAGGCTTCATTAGCATGATACACAAGATTAACTCACAGGGCCAATTCTGAGACCTCCCATCATCAGCATTCTGTTGCCAAGGTAGCGAGATGCCCAAATTACATACACTGAGTCACATACCTGAAAGACAGCCCTTCCCCAGGTGACCTCATAGTTACAAAAAAAAAAAAAAGAGCAGAAGTACATTTGCACATTTTGACCACCTGTCAGGATGGCACCAAACTATCTTAACTTCAAAAGGGGCCAGGCAGCCACCTCCTGAGTTAGAAGGTACAATTATGCCCATTAGTCTCTCAAACTCTCTGACAGTGGTGAATGTACCTGCATTTCTTAGCCTCCACAAGTTATTACACATCTTTCTGAGAGAGTTTCCCTGGTAACCATCACTAGCCTTATATCATGGTCCTTCAGTTTCAGTCTCCCTGGTTCTGGATTACAGGTCACCATGCCCAGTTGTTCCAATATCTTATACCTATTTCCTGACTGAGTCTTTTTATTTGGGGAAACACTGTCATCATGCTTTCTTATTTCTTTCAACATGCCTTCTTTTCACATTTTTTTTTTGGTTTTTTTTTTTTTTTTTTTTTTTTGGTTTTTCGAGACAGGGTTTCTCTGTGGCTTTGGAGCCTGTCCTGGAACTAGCTCTGTAGACCAGGCTGGTCTCGAACTCACAGAGATCCGCCTGCCTCTGCCTCCCGAGTGCTGGGATTAAAAACGTGCGCCACCATCGCCCGGCTTTTCTTTTAACATTTTGAACACAGTTGTGATATGTATATTTTTATGGCGACATTTGCTTTTGCTTTCTGACTTTGTTTTGTTTGGGGGGATTGGTTCTAAATAACTGTCTGAAATCACTTGCTTTTCCCCCAAAGAGCTTTATTTTTTCTTCTAAGATGCATTGACATCTTTGCTAAGTCTAACATCTGGGTCATCCCCATGGACAGTTTCTCTTGCCAGGTCTTCCTTACTTACTCTTTGTATAGGTTATGTTTTCCTATTTCTTTACTGAGCTCACAGGTTTTTTTTTTTTACTAAATGAACTTTAAAATAATATATTCTCATACTTCTGCATAAAAATCATCCCCTCACCCAGAGTTTTTGTGTACGTGGTATCTTTGTGTGTGTGTTTGTATGCGTGTGTTTGTGTGTCTGTGTGTGTGTGTGTGTGTGTATGCCTTGTGCATCTTTGTGTTTGCTTGCTTTATTAGCTTCATGAAGCTACTTCCGTAATACCGCTCATCTCAGAACATGAAGCTCTACCGCTGCCCATATCTTCCTTCTCATCTGCATTGGAAGGACAGAAGTTAAAACAGGCTTCTCCTAGCGTTGTCTTTACTAAATCACTCTGGTGAGCTACAACTCTCAATGGGCATCAATATCAGCTGCTAGTCTCCATACTTCCAGGGAAATTATTTTATTGACTAATATCCCCACAAGGCATAAGCTGCCCTATCACCTGACTCGATCAAAACCACAACTTTCTCAAGGGTATGTTTTTGAAGTCAACCTTTCAGGTTTGGTCTGATCCTGAAAGGGCCTGTTTTAGCTGTTCACTTGCCTGGTTCTCTCAGGAAGATCGACTCATGCCGGCAGTTCAACTTGTAATTTTTGGAGTCACGGGTCTCTTGTACACTGTTTACTACTGAAGCTTCATTTTTTTTTTCAGGAGTATATCATCACCCCGAATTCTCCTATTCTCCATTCCCAATAAATTCAAGTATTTAAAGTATGAAAATTTTATGTTTTTATGGTCAAACTCTCCTCCTCAGTAAAGTTAACAAGTCATTGTTTCAGAACCAGCTGTGGAACAGTTCCTGTGTCTCTAGCTTTAGGGACAGGGCTCTCTGGGTGGCACAGTAAAGACAACTTCTTATCTCTTAGGCACATTGCATGGAATTTGGCCTTTGTACAGCAGCACCGGAGCAAGATAAGTATGTTGACAGATAGTCATCTCATCCCTGCTCAGAACTGGAGTAGGGAAAGGGAAACTCAGTCTTTATAGCCACACCTGCTCAGAGGGAAACTTTCTCATGTTGAGTGGTAGAGTGAAGAAGATAAGAAGGGAGTAGGCTATGGTTTATTATTAGAGATTTTCGTTGGTCTTTGAAGCTATTCCATAGATTATCTTGAATAAATATTAGATCTTTTCAATGTCCTTTCAATTTCCAAAGACTTTGTAAATTCAAATTTTAATATTTATTTTTACCAATTATACTATTTTAATTGTTCAAGGAATCTATAGCATTCCAATAATACTATTATGAAAATGGATACACACATACACACACACACAAACAAATACACACACACACACACACAAAACTAGCTTCTATATTGAAAGCAGAAAATATTTTGACAAAGTTTTGTATTCCATGTCATTCACAGTGGTTCATTTTTCTTCTCAGAACTCACTCAGATGCTATAATATAAACAGATGACTCCTGTGTTCTCTCTAAAGAAAAGCTTCAGTGACAACATTCTGTCACAGTGTGCAAAGCTGCATGCATACCACTGTAAGGAGAACAGTGAGCTTCCCCTTGTCTCTAGCCCTCTGGGATTTCATTGGCATTTTACCACGCCAAAGGGGATCTCCTGGCTAGACTTCCTGCCCTGGTAGAGTAAATATGGTCTGAAACTTTCCCTTGTTCCTCATTGTCAAATCCATTCTCCTTCTTAAGGCCTGATAGAGGAGCAAAATGAACTGTGTGTGTTCTAAGGGTTGCCTCATCTTGAATGTAACTTTTCTTGCACATGGTGGGAGAGTCTACAGAATTCACTTGATTTTAGATCGTGTGTGTGTGTGTGTGTGTGTGTGTGTGTGTGTGTGTGTGTGTCTGCAGAGCACTGAAGAGCAATCACAGGGCCTTGTGCATGCTAAGCATAGATATCAGCCAAGGCAAATTTTGTTTTTTCATCGTCCCCAAATATTTCTCTCAGCATCTCCTATTCTTACACTCTTATCTATCATCTCTCTCCAGGAGATAACATGAGAGCTATTGTGACATCTAATGGGTGATTGTGCTATGACAGGTCCTTTGCAGATATTATTTAAGTTCCAAAACAAACATTATTTGCCTCATTTTTTTTCATAAGAGACACTTGAAAACCAGAGAAATCAAAAGATTTATACAAGGGCACACAATTAGTAAATAAAAGGACTCAGATTTGAAGCCAGGCAATCTGACTTATATTGCTGCCTTCTCTACCATTCTTTTCCACTACCGATCAGTGTTGGACTGTAGTTCAGCTTTCTTCAGGAAGCCACTTCTGATCATTCAGTAAAGTATGATCCCCTTGGAGCCATCCTTGTGACATTTACATGTTTCATTATATTATAATTTGTACCTTTCACACCCATACACTGCTGTGTTATTGCACTGTAAAAGAAATGCTGTGTTTACTGATTTCATATCTCCTTTTGTGTTGTCCTAGTACATGCAAAATTGCTATCAACAGTGTTGCCAACATCAATGGAAAAGAAATCATCTGTAGAGGTGGATCCTCCTATGATATTGCAACATCCTGTATATTCCAAATTTGATCAAAGTTCAGATAGAAAACAACCCCTGGAACATCACCATATATGAAGAGTCATTCTGAGGAACATGGCTCAGAATATAACAATAGTATATTCAGAAAAAAAAACTCATTAAGAAAGACATTGTTGCTAGTCTATTTGAATACAGTAAAGATCTCATATTTGCAAACATTATTCAATTGTAGATTTGAAAATGTTTCCTGAGCTAGACAGACAGCTCAACAATAAGAGCATTTGATGTTCTTGCAGAAGACCTGGTCTCGGTTCCTAGAAACCACATGACAGCTCCCAAGCATCTGCTACTCCAGCTTCAGAAGGGCCAATGACCTCTTCTGGCTTCTAGTATCATGAGACATACATGGCAGTGTGCATACATTCATGCAAGCAAAACACTCATACACATAAAATAACTGAACAAATTTTTAAAAATAGAGCCATCTTGAAAGAAAAAAGAAAACCACTTTCTAAGAGGTTTGACTGACTTTAGTTTCATTTGTTAAGAAAGTATTTGTGTATTTCCAGTGGAATGATATAATAATGAAACTATTGGTATCTAAACTATTTATCCATTATTTCATTGAGCAAATATCAAATAAAGCTAGTGTGAACAAGTCATTACAAGAATTGAAATAGTTTGATGTCAAGTCTCTCCACTGTGACATTAAGTCCTAAAATATGTTTGTTTGCCTCACAAACACATTTAAACTCAGTTTTATCAATAAACCATATAAGTACAAAGATGAAATGGTATTTCCAGCTGAAATAGTATAATATGATTTACCTAGAAAGATTCTGTTAACTCTTTTTTGATTTTGATTTTTGTTTGTTTTTTTTACTTTTAATAGAAACATACAAATGATTGGCAGTCTTCAGGGTTAGTGTTTCACAGGAAATACTAAACATGAATTGCTACCTCACAAGAGCACAAAGGGCTGGTTATTCTTAGATGTACTTAGAAGACTTGAGTAAGGCAATGAGTCTAAATTCATGATTAAGAAGTAATTAATGGAGCTGCATTTTGGAATCTTAAAATCATCCCATTCATTACTCATAACTTTTCACCAAATAATTTGTTGAGAATGTTTTCTTATATCAACTATATTGTTATGGATTGTAAATCAAATTTATGCTTCTCTTTATTCTTATCAATGATCAAATTCCAAAATTTTTAAAGTAATTTGTTACTTTTAAATGTGTTCTTTAAATTTTAAAGATCAAAAGTTGACAAATAAAGCTATCATAATATGGTTTTAATGAAAAATTGTTAACCTTGGATTTTCTTTGGTATTTTCAGCAAAATAGGAAGCCACGTTTTTCTGATAAGCCCATCTTTGAGTCCTATCCGGAACCACCACTTTATGTCTTGGTTTTGACTTACATGGGATATGGAATTGGAACCTTATTTGGCTATCTCAGAGACTTTATGAGAAGCTGGGGAATAGAAAAATGCAACGCAGCTGTAGAGCGAGAAGAACAAAAAGTACGTACGTTTGCCCCCCTGGATCTGCGTCATTGTCTACCTTTCCCCAAAACAGTGACTCGGGTACAGAACCCAGAAAGGATGACATGTCCAAGAACCATTCAGCAGAAATTTCATTCATATCCAGTTACTAATCTCTGTCTCCCTGTGTATTTGTGGCCTTGTTTTTTCACATTCACTAGAATACTATTAACTGCCAGAAACAGAATTTAAGTTTTCTTGCTCAACATAATACTTAACTTATATGATAATTCCATAGCATATTTGATGAAAGATCTTTTTAATGATGAGCGAATCAATGTGAAAGACAACAAGGAAAGTAAGTGCACATAGGAGGTAGTCTTCTGGTCTTCCAGATTCAGCATCATTTGTGCCCTACTCCAAAATAAGAACATGTATCTGAGTGAAATGTTACATTTCTTATAGACAGAAATTTCTGTTACACGAAATCCTACAGCTGCTCAGTCCCAAAGAAATACACAGAGGCTTATATTAATTATAAACTACTTGGCAAATTAGCTCAGCTCAGGTTTATAATTAACTAGCTCTTACAACTTAAATTAACCCATAATTCTTGCCTATGTTTAGCCACATGGCTTGGTTCCTTTTCTCAGTGAGGCATTCTCATCTTACTTCCTCTTTATCTGGCTGGTGACTGACTCTCTGTCTTTCCTCTTTTCAGAATTCTCCTAGTCTGCTTACCCCAGCTTTACTTCCTACCTAGCTACTGGCCGATCAGCATTTTATTAAACCAATACAAGTGACAAATCTTTACAGTGTACAGTAAGAGCATTATCCCACAGCATTTTCCCTTTGTTCCTTTTCAAAACAAGAAACCTGAATCCAATTTCCTTTGTTTAGCTTTTTCTTGATCATTATCCAAAAAAAATTACAACCAACATGATAAACAAATACAAACATCCATAATCCATTTTGGGGGAATGTGGACATAGTTTTCTAGACTGCCCCCTGCTGATTGAGGGTGCTGGTAAACTTGTGGGGACTCAAAGAAAATTTAGGATTATGGTCAAGTCCTGCCTGGAGTATTCTGTGAAGCTGGATCACCTCAGCCAGCAGCCTTAAAGCTGTTCTGGATGCAGAGCTCAGAAGAAACTGCAACAGAAGTGCTCTGAAGTGTTGGACCTCTGGGCAATCTGTTCCCATTGGAGATTCTTTGGGGGGGGGGCTTCCTCAATGAAACCTTATTTTTCCTATCCCAGAATAAATCCAGTCTCACATTTTCTGTAGAAATAAAAACAAACCCTCTTCTCTAAAGTAACATATCTTTTGACATAAATTTCAAATTCAAGGTATTTTCCAAATATATAGATTGGCTTAATCAACAGCATTTATACTCAAATGTCTCTTAGCAACTGTTGCTCCCTTTTCAGCAGTCAAACAATGTCAACACAATAATATATAGTATCCAGATTCTCTGTGTATTTTTTCATCTTTATTTGGATTTTTTTTTCTTTGTCTTTTTTATTTTTTTTAAATGTTTAGTTTTTTGAGACAAGATTTCTCTGTGTACTTTTGGCTGTCCTGGAACTCATTCTATAGACCAGGTTGGCCGCAAACTAACAGAGATCTGCCTGCTTCTACCTCCCAAGTGCCGGTATTAAAGGCATGTGCCACCACAACCAACTACACTTTTTCTTTTTTTTAAAAAAAAAAAAAGAATTTCTCTATCCTTTTTCTTTTCTCTTCCAACCTTATGTATATATGTAAACACACTGTAAACTATTTAGAGGTCTCTTTTGTCTGAATCTATCTTTACTGTATATTTCTATTTTTTTCTGACCATGTGAGTCTTTAATCTGCTAAGAGATATGGCTAGGATTAAAGCCGTGGCTTTGGTGGCTGGCTCTGCCCCATTACTTAACTTTCTCAAAGTCTAGCTTCATGGCAGAGGTACTGGCAGAAGCCATGCTTATTGTCACAACTCTATGGAGTTTCAAGATGCATGCCAACACCAAGAAGCCTGATGTCATCTGCTCATAAAAACTATTTAAGTGTTTTGTGTCAGAGCCCTTAAAAGACCTCTGAGATTTTTGCCACTACCACTGAGTCAGGAAGACTCTCTTAAAGGAGCTGTACCTCTGCTTGCCACCAGAAAACGGAGCCTACTTGAGAAAAGAGGATTACCAAAAACTGTGCTGGACTCTGTTCTTGTCTGCCTAGCATTTTAAAAAACCTTTCTCAGGTTTCATGTGGAAATTCTTGCCAAATGTTTGGGTGCCATTTGTTGACAGAGTTTTTATCCCACCTGGTCCTGCAGTCATTCAGTCCCAAAGAAACACACAGAAGTTCATATTAATTATAAACTGTTTAACCTATTAGCTCAAGCTTATTATTAACTAGCTCTTACAACTTAAGTTAACCCATAATTCATATCTATATTGAGCCATGTGACTTGATACGTCTTCTCAGTAAGGCATTCTCATCTTGCTTCCTTTGCTTCTGGATGGTGACTGCATCTCAGCCTTTATTCTTCCCAAAATTCTCCTAGTCTTGTCACTCTGTCTATACTTCCTACCTGGCTACTGGCCAATCAGAGTTTAATTAAACTAATATGAGTGACAAGTCTTTACAGTGTACAAGAATTTTATCCCACAGTATTTCTATTTCATCTAGGTCAGATTTTCTCAAAATCTGCATTGATATATCTAACTCACTAGGTGATTCATCTGTTTGGAAAGCAGCCTTGTACATTGGAGGAATTTAAAGAACATTCCTGGCCTCCACACACTAGATTTGACGCTTCCACTGACTGACACACATGGCAATGATCAAGTCACTCCGTTTAGAGCCATTATCCTAGATAAACACCTATATTGCCTTGTTTCTGTACTGAGTTAGAGAATAAACTGAAAGATAATCAGAGGTCTGCCATGTATATAAATAATCAGTTCTTTGAGAAGTTCATACACATTTTGATCATATGTGCTTCTGTCACTAACTCCTTCGATTTTCACCCATTCCCTGCACACCAAACTTTGTGCCTTTTTTTCTTTAACCCATCAAGTACAAATTGTTTTGTTTAATTTATTTATTTATTAAAGATTTCTGCCTCCTCTCTGCCACCGCCTCCCATTTCCCTCCCCCTCCCCCGATCAAGTCCCCCTCCCTCATCAGCTCAAAGAGCAATCAGGGTTCCCTGACCTGTGGGAAGTCCAAGGACCGCCCACCTCCATCCAGGTCTAGTAAGGTGAGCATCAAACTGCCTAGGGCTCCCCCAAAGCCAGTACGTGCAGTAGGATCAAAAACCCATTGCCATTGTTCTTGAGTTCTCAGTAGTCCTCATTGTCCACTATGTTCAGCAAGTCCGGTTTTATCCCATGCATTTTCAGACCCAGGCCAGCTGGCCTTGGTGAGTTCCCGATAGAACATCCCCATTGTCTCAGTGTGTGGGTTCACCCCTCGCGGTCCTGAGTTCCTTGCTCGTGCTCCCTCTCCTTCTGCTCCTGATTTGGACCATGAGATTTCTGCCTTGTGCTCCAATGTGGGTCTCTGTCTCTGTCTCCTTTCATCACCTGATGAAGGTTAATATTCAGGAGGATGCCTATATGTTTTTCTTTGGGTTCTCCTTATTTAGCTTCTCTAGGATCACTAATTATAGGCTCAATGTCCTTTATTTATGGCTAGAAACCAAATATGAGTGAGTACATTCCATGTTCCTCTTTTTGGGTCTGGCTTGCCTCACTCAGGATAGTGTTTTCTATTTCCATCTATTTGCATGCAAAATTCAAGAAGTCCTTGTTTTTTTACTGCTGAGTAGTACTCTAATATGTATATATTCCATACTTTCTTCATCCATTCTTCCATTGAAGGACATCTAGGTTGTTTCCAGGTTCTGGCTATTACAAACAATGCTGCTATGAACATAGTTGAGCATATACTTTTGTTGTATGATAGGGCCTCTTTTGGGTATATTCCCAAGAGTGGTATTGCTGGGTCCAGGGGTAGGTTGATCCCGAATTTCCTAAGAAACAGCCACACTGCTTTCCAAAGTGGTTGCACAAGTTTGCATTCCCACCAGCAATGGATGAGTGTACCCCTTTCTCCACAACCTCTCTAGCAAAGGCTATCCTTGGTGTTTTTGATTTTAGCCATTCTGGTAGGTGTAGGATGGTATCTTAAAGTTGTCTTGATTTGCATTTCCCTGATCGCTAAGGAAGTTGAGCATGACCTTAAGTGTCTTTTGGCCATTTGAAATTCTTCTGTTGAGAATTCTCTGTTCAGATCAGTGCCCCATTTTATAATTGGGTTGATTAGCATTTTACGGTCTAGTATCTTGAGTTCTTTATATATTTTGGAGATCAGACCTTTGTCAGTTGCGGGGTTGGTGAAGATCTTCTCCCAGTCAGTGGGTTGCCTTTCTGTCTTAGTGACAGTGTCCTTTGCTTTACAGAAGCTTCTCAGTCTCAGGAGGTCCCATTTATTCAATGAGGCCCTTAATGTCTGTGCTGCTGGGGTTATATGTAGGAAGTGGTCTCCGGTGCCCATGTGTTGTAGAGTACTTCCCACTTTCTCTTCTATCAGGTTCAGTGTGTTCAGACTGATATTGAGCTCTTTAATCCATTTGGACTTGAGTTTTGTGCATGGTGATAGATATGGATCTATTTTTATTTTTCTACAGATTGACATCCAGTTTTGCCAGCACAATTTGTTGAAGATGCTCTCTTTTTTCCATTGTATACTTTTAGCTCCTTTATCAAAAATCAGGTGTTCACATGTTTGTGGGTTGAAGTCAGGGTCTTCTATTCGATTCCATTGGTCGACTTCTCTGTTTTTATGCCAATACCAAGCTGTTTTCAATATTGTAGCTCTGTAATAGAGCTTGAAGTCAGGGATGGTAATGCCTCCAGACAATCCTTTATTGTATAAGATTGTTTTGGCTATCCTGGGTTTTTGTTTTTCCATATAAAGTTGATTATTGTCTTCTCCAGATCTGTGAAGAATTTTGATGGGATTTTGATGGGGATTGCATTGAATCTATAGATTGCTTTTGATAGAATTGCCATTTTTACTATGTTGATCCTCCCAATCCATGAGCAAGGGAGATCCTTCCATTTTCTGGTGTCCTCTTCAATTTTTTTCTTCAAAGACTTAAAGTTCTTGTCAAATAGATCTTTCACTTCCTTGGTCAGAGTTACCCCAAGATATTTTATGCTATTTGTGGCTATTGTGAAAGGTGAGGCTTCTCTGATTTCCCTCTCTCTTCCTTATCCTTAATGTATAGGAAGGCAACTGATTTTTTGGAGTTGATCTTGTATCCTGCCACATTACTAAAGGTGTTTATCAGCTGTAGGAGTTCTTTGGTAGAGTTTTTGGGGTCGCTTATGTATACTATCATATCATCTGCAAATTACAAAAGCTTAACTTCTTCCTTTCCAATTCGAATCCCCTTGATCCCCTTATGTTGTCTTATTGCTATTGCTAGAACTTCAAGCACTATATTGAAGAGGTATGGAGAGAGTGGGCATCCTTGTCGTGTTCCTGATTTTAGTGGGATGATCATTTCATTAGATGCCGAAAAAGCATTTGACAAAATTCAACACCACTTTATGATAAAGGTCTTGGAGAGATTAGGGATACAAGGGTCATACCTAAATATAATAAAAGCTATTTACAGCAAGCCAACAGCTAACATTAAATTAAACGGAGAAAAACTCAAGTACAAATTGTGATGCCCAAATGTTCTTGGATATGTGGCATTTCACTGGAGTGTGATCAACTTACCAGAGGCTACACTCTTAAAAATAAACTGACTTTCCTTCTTCCAGAAACTATCCATTACCAATAGTTTCTCCACTACCAGTGAGACCTCATGCCCATATGCCCTCTCTGTACTAAAATTTGGTCCACATTGACTTTGTACAGATTTGTTGTGTGCTGTTATATATGTGTGACTGCCCTGCTGTGTGTGGAAGATACTGTTTCCTTGTAGTCATCAACTCTGGTTCTGTTTTGCATCTTTATTTGTCTGCTTGTTTGTATTGGCCTCTTATTCCCCAGTGATCCCTAAACCTTGAGAGGAAAGAGGGCTTTGTAAATGTTCCTTTCATGGCTGAGCATTTTGCAGCCTCTCATCCTTTACACCTTATCTAGTTGAAGGTGTCTATGGCAATCACAGTGCACTGCAAAGTGAAGCTTCTCTAATGAAAGTTGAGAGATTCTTTGGGTACAAACTAATAAGAGAATATCAGGACAGATATAGTCTCTACCATGAAAGAACTAGCCATAAAAAAGATGCAACAAGAAGCATCAGAGAAATAAGTAGTAGGCACTAGGAGAGGATAGTAGGAGTGTTTTGGAAAATATCCCGGCCTGAATGTGGTGTTGAGAAAAGGCTCCTGGGATGAACAAACTTAAATGAAATTATGAATGTGGAAGAGCAAGTGGTAAGGCAAAGGGTGGGTATCCTTTAAGGATAGGACAGTGATACAAGGTGGCCCAAGAATAAGGGGAAGTGTTGCAATATACAAAAAAATCAAAGAATTCCAGTGCTTGAGTGTGAGGACAAGGACTGTGTGGAAAAACAAATGGGGTCAGACTATAACTGTTTTATAATCCAGGAATGTTTATTATGTGACAGTATTGACAAATTTCTGACAGAAAAAATGTATATTTGTAGATTTAGAAAGATTATTCTTTCTACACTATGAAAAATGAATTACAGAAAGTAACACTGATACAAAAAAATCTAAGTGAGACAGTGGGGATGGGACCAAGGTAGTGACAACAGGGCAGAGATACGAATTAAAGCCAAGAGATGTTTGAGAAGTGGCACTACAAATAATCAATCTTACTTGGAGAAACGGAGAGATAAAGACCACACCTAGGGTTTTGGTGTGGGCAACTATGCATTCATTGAGATGGAAAAGAAAGCAGAAAGATTGTCATAAGAGCAAAGTGATTGATTCTTCTTTGACAAGTCTAGCTTGTCAAGAATTGGCAGCTGAATATCTGAAGAAGAACCTCAGGAGAAAACTCTCACGTTGGATTTTGTGGCAACTCCCATGCTAGTCTTCAGTCTAGCGATGTGTAGTCAAGGCAAAGATATATACAGGATCTCTAGTGCAGTTCCAGAAGAGCAAACAGACAAAAGAAAGATGAAATTAACTTCAGAGAATTTAATAGCTAGCAGAGATGGAATTCTAATTCAAGACCAGAAAAGTTCTGTAAGGCAAAGGACACAGTAAATAAGACAAGACGGAAGCCTACAGAATGGGAAAAGATCTTCACCAATCCCACATCTGTCAGAGAGTTATCTGCAGAACACATAAAGTACTCAACAAACTAGTTATCAGAATACCAAACAAACCAGTTAAAAAATAGGATACAGATCTAAACAGAAATTCTCAACAGAAGAATCTCAAATAGCTGAAAGACATTAAAGCATCCTTAGTCATCAGGGAAATGCCAATCAAAATGACTCTGAGATAACATCTTACACCTGTCAGAATGGCTAAGGCCAAAATACTGAGGACAGATTATGTTACAGAGGATGTGGAGTAAGAGGAACACTAACACTCCCCCACTGCTGGTGGGAGTGCAAATGTTCACAGCCACATTGGAAATCAGTATGGCAGTTTCTCAGAAAATTGGGACTCAATCTACCTCAATACCCAGAGATCTTTGGACATATACTCAAAGGATGTTCAATCATACCACTAGGACATTTGCTCAACTAGGTTCACAGCAGCATTGTTCATAATGGCCAGAACCTGGAAACAACCTAGATGCCCCTCAATGGAAGGATGAATAAAGAAAATGTGGTACATTTACACAATGGAGTATTACTCAGTGCTAAAAAAGCAATGACATCATGATACTTGCAAGCAAGTGGATGGAACTAGAAAAAAATCATCCCAAGTAAGGTAACCCAAACCCAGAAAGACAAATGCAGTATGTACTCACTCATAAGCAGATATTAGATGGAAAGCAAAAGATAACTGGGCTACAACCCACAGTCCCAGAAAAGCTAGGTAGCAAGGAGGACCCTAAAAAGAACACACGGATTGCCCTAGGAAGGGGAAATAAATAAGATCTCCCAAGTAAACTGGGAGTCGGAAGGAGAAAAAGGGTATAAGAACATGGGGGAACAGGACAGTCAACTTGGGGAGGAACTGAGAAGGAGAGAAATGAAAGAGGTATCTTGATAGAAGGAGCCATTGTGGAGTTAGGGAGAAACCTGGGGACAAGGAAACACCCAAGAACTCACAAGGGTGACCACAGCTAAGACTCCTAGCAGTAGAGGAGAGGATGCTTGAACTGGCCTTCTCCTCTAACCAGGCTGGTGACTTCCCCAATGATTTTAATAGTTGTTACTTGTCCCATTTGAGATCCTTTAGAAATTTAGAGTAAAGTGTTATAATTATAAATGACTATATTCTTTAGATGTGATTTAGTCTTCCCAGTCCTATCTGTAGTCTTACTCTTGATTTTTTAAGTCCCCTGTATGTCTGTCAATATCCTTGCCTTGTGTTAACAAACTAGCTAAATCACATCTTAAAGACTCTTCATCACAGCATGTGATAGGCTATTTTTCAATGGCCTTTGGTTCTTTTAGTGAAAATGAGCATTTTTGTCTTCTAAATACCATCACTGGTGATATATAGCACATAGCCTACTTAGAACAAACGAGCTATGGGCAAAACAGCTTCAGAAAAGGGAGCACATTTATGAACCGAAAGTGGAGATGATCTAATGTTTTCCTCAAAAACTGGACACAGATGCTTTTATTTTCCCCTTTTCCTTTCACAACCAAAATATAAGAACGGATTGACTCAGTTTTCCTATTATTTCTCTCGCTTCTCCAAGTGGAATACTGGCCTAAATTTAATATTTGTTTGTTTTTATGCAGTTTTGATTTCTTACACAAATGCCCTCAACTTGGTTGCAAAACATAAAGGCTCTTTTACTTGTTTGAATAAGAATACCCACCATGAGCTCAGATTTGAACATCTGGTCCTGAGCTGGTGGCCATGTTTCCGGTGTTCTACAAGGTGTAGCCCTATGGAAGGAAGTGTGTCATTTGTGAAGGGAGAGGGAGAGGGCTTTGAGAGCTCAAAGTCTCACCTTACTTGCAGTTTAACCTCTCTGCTCTGTTTTTGGTAGGTCAAGACATGAGTTTGCAACTTCCTGGTATTATTGCAGTACCCTCCACCTGCTGCCAAGCCTCTTTGCCTCTGGACCCATAAACTAAATTAAACTCTCTCTTCCTTAAATGGCCTTGGTCATGGTGCCTTATCACAGTAAGGGAGAAGCACCTAGCTCAGCTTTGATAACCTCCTTTACCCGGATTAACCAGGAAAAAAGAATGCTAAATTCCAAACTGCAATCCATGATTACAACACAGGCTCAGGACTCAATAAAATTATCAGTAGACTCAAGAAAGGAAAAGGACGCCAGTTTGATATAAAACACACTGTAGTTGAAACACTGCCTCCTCTCTGAGTGGTTTTGACACCTGGTCAAAAACATGCCAGGCTTCTCTGGCTGCACCCACTTGAAACAAAGAAGACTCAACAAGTGGCAACTGTAAAAAAAAAATGTGTATGAATATTCACATTTACATGAAATATAATTTGTCCTGTGTCATCTATATTATGGACCCAAAACAACAGCAGAATGGTCCTAAAGAGGCTTTCTCCTGAACAACGTGAAGGATAGGGCAATTAGAGTACCCAGGTGATATGGCAGACAAGGGTTCAGACACTGACCTTGCCGTATAGACCCATGAGGGTCTAGAGAGAACTTCTTGGGGTAGCCTTAGGAACTGATTATATTAGCCTTCAGTTTGCAAGAGAGTAATATTAAAGTAGTGTTTTGTAGCCTTGGTTACTCATTAAAATCAATGAGTTTTAATAGAAAACCAATGCCTGGGCCTTACACAAAAAAAACCTTTGATTTAACTACTTCAAGGTGAAGCCTGGATAAAGGGGTACATACAAGCTTGCTGGGTGATTTTACTGTGCAGGCAAAACTGTGAGTCAGTGGTTTGGAAAAATAGTTTTCAAGTTTGTGATATGTACAGATTAGGGGATGATATTCATAATCTAATGAGGATTCCATAGCAACAAGATCTTTCGCTTCTAAACATGATCATAGGAGAAGCCAATGCCTGTTATTCTAGAAATTCTTCCCTGGAAGTTCAGCCATCACCAGTATTCATGTGGTGGCAGCACTATCTCTTACTGTCCCTAGGTGTTCATCTCCCTTTCCATGTCGAGCTAGTTTCCCTTCAGTTCCACGGAAGGTGGCCCATGTAGGTGCTATTTCCTGAAGCCCACCGTCAATGACTAACGGATGAGGATAGGAAAGAGTAAAACCTGAGCACACATCCTAATCATGTGGGTAGCTCAAAGGGCTTGTCTTTATCAGCTTTCTCCCTCCAGGGCTGCCACTAGCAACTGTACCCCATCCCATCTATCAAGGCCCCAGTCACAGAATTTAAGCTCTCTCAGTTCCCTGTGTTCACTTTCTCCTGCCTCTATTCAGTTGGAATTTGATGGGCTTTGATACAAACTCTACTTGATATCTCCTGTTGCCTAAGAGGACTGATTTCCCCTTAAATTCAGGGTGAATAAACTTCAGGTAGTTGAGTAATACCTGCCAATCACATTAGTATATTTAGTTACTGACTCTTAGGCAACTATTTCTTACATTCTGTTCCCTCTTCAAGTCTCCAGTACCTCTTGACTTTTGTAACAATGACCTATTGCTTCCTATTTTATTGTGAAAACAAAAGAAAATGAGAATCTACATTCTTACATCTTCATCCAGTACTACAAATTGTACATTTAAGCTTCCCCTCCAGGCCACTGTCTTCAAAAATCTTTCCCAGATCAGTAAATGGTGATTCTGAAAACCCAAGGGCTCCTCACAAAAGCCTTCAAGTCACCCTTTATCTTGAACCCCAAGTCAAATTGTCAGTAATTGTTGATTGCCCTGTGTTCAAAATATGTTTATCACTAGATGACTGTTGGCTTTTTTGTTTGTTTTATTTTGACCAATCATGCTGCGGCATGATTTTTCTATTTTCTCTTACCCAATGAACTTGATGTCCATTTTTTTAACCTTATGATCTCTTCTCATCTGACAACCAATATGATTCCCAAGTCAAGTCATATCCCATCTTTGCACAGAACTAATGTATGTCCAAGTCACTAACCAAAAAGCAAACCTGCGAGGGTTCTCTACAGAATGTGGTCCCCTCTTCTGTATCTAATTCATCTTCTCTACCATGGTCCCTTGACTTACTCTACTTCAAATACTAAGACCTGCTTGCTCTTCCTCAAACTCCTTCTGCTCAAACTACCAGTCTCAGGGATTTTAATTTCCATTTCTTTTGTCCAGGAATTGTCTGTACAGCTCACGCCTGTCTTACCTGTAACTAAAAAATAAATAACAACAAGATGATTCAATAGGTAAAAAGGTACTTGCCACCAAGTCTGAAAAATCTCAGTTCCATGGGACACACAGTGGAAGAAAAATATCCCTCAAATAGTTCACACACACACATACACACATATACACACACACAAAAGGTAAATTTAATGTGTGTTTGTTTGTGAATGTATACCTTTAAACACAGTAGAAATGACTAGCAGGTGAAAATTTAATCACCTCATAAGGCTTGTTCCCATGCATCTTCTGCCTCAAAAGCAAACCCACTCTTCTAAGGTATCTATAAAAGTATGCAGATAGGCTGGGAAAAGAACTCCAATAACATGAAAGTTCTGTTTATCTTAGAAAATGAGTTCTTTGGTAAAATCAGATTTCAACTTTCTACTAAGAAGCCAGCATTTCAATTCTTTGATTGTTCAGAATTACTTTGATTATTTTGAATTTTTTTGTGCTTCCAGATGAAATTTAAGGTTTTTTTTTTATATATTTACGTGAAGAATCTAGTAGGACTTGTTTTCTAGTAGGATGGCCATTTTTACAATAGTAATCCTAGTTCTTAGGTACGGGAGGTCTTTCCCTCTTCTTACACTTCTTCTATGTCTTAAAGTTCTTTTTATTCTAGTTCTTCCTTAATTAGATTTATTCCAAGATTTCTTCTAGATTAATATCAATGAGATCTTTTCCTAATTGCTAATTTCTCAGCATGTATAAAAGCTACTGACTTTTTTATTAATTGTATATCCTATTACTTTTCTGAATGTATTTTGGCAGTTGTAGAAATTATCCAGTAGAGTCTTTAGGGTGTTTTATGTATAGAATCATATCATCTACAAATAAGTAGAGTTTTGTCTCTTCCCTATTACACCCATTTTATCTCTTTTGTACTGAGAACATTTAAGATCTTCTGTTTTATCAAATTTAAAACACACAGTACATTATTATAAATATAGCCACCACCCTGTCCACTGATTCTCTAGAACTTACACATCCCGCAAAACTCAAACTCTGGGCTAGCTACAATTTCTAATGTATGTAGTGATGTTTTCTGACATTCTGTCACTTTTTCTGTTAAAGCTGTATCATTTTAAACTTATCATATAATTTAAGAGAAAACAAAATGACTGACATAATGAAGAAGGATCAATACTCTTTTGTATCTATGATTTTAGGCAGAATTCACTTTTTCCCATATCCCCAAATGACTGTGTCCTTATTGTCTCTATTACACCAAGCTCTTTACGTCAGAAACAATAAATAAATAAATCAATCAATCAATCAATAAATAAATAAATAGACAAGTAAGCCAAGTGACAAATCTGAAGATTGTCCTCTACAATAAGTCCTATCGCAATCACTGTCTTTGGAATACTAAATCTTCATTAAACTAATCTGCAAAGCAAGAAACAATTTGAAAAATTATGAAATTGGAGAGGTAACAAATTGTATCTTTTCCTTGTGAAGGTGTAAAAAGATGTTATGGCTCATCACATACACTTACAGATTTTAATAATAAGACCTGTATCATGGCTATTAGAGAAACTGAGTGGTTTGAAGTTGTCGAATGTAACCGGTGGCGTGGCAAATTTACATGCAATAGGAAGTTCCTTTCAAGTGTGTTTATGAGCAGTTTTTTCCTACACAAAATCATAATTTCCTCCTAAGAAATCATGTCATTGTCACTGAGCAGCAAATTGTGAAATAACAGAAAGGAATGTCACTGAGGTCCACCCACTTGCCATCAAAGTGGCTTATTCTCTGCATCTTTTTCTAGAGTCAACCAACTCAAGGAGTGAGTAGGCAAATTAGAAGCATAGAGAGATATCAAACGATGGCTTTCCCGTGGTCCTTTCTCGGGAAACTAGCTCCATGCAATGAGGAAGAGCAGAGAGGATGACAACAACGAGAAAGTTTATTCCCCATTATTCAGTGCCTTCCCATTGACTGTAGGATGAAGCTGAGTCTCCTCAGACAGCTATGTAAGTCTCCCTCGCGCTATTCCTTGGTGGCACAGCAGCCTTATCCACACTGTAGGGAAAGTTAGAAGGTAGGATAAGAAAGGTATTCAGAGGCCACATGAATCTTAACGTTGGTTTTGTCTTTGGATGAGGTGAATTCTGAACAAAGACCAACATGAGGTACCAGATGATATAATCTCACTCATTCTCCTCCAAGGCTCTCCGTATTTCTAGCAAGCAAGCCTACTCACATTGTGTAGCCTCATCACTTTTATTCTTGCCCCTCACAACCTCATTTTACCTTAACACCCCCTAGAAGGTTCTTTTATCATAAAGTCTCCCCAGTTCCTCCAACAAGTTGTGAATCTCTCCCTTGCGCTATCACTGTGAATACACAAAGCATTTGACTCAGGCCATAGGTAAGGCTTTTGTGTTTTCTGCCTAATATCAACTATATGAACCATCTGATAAAATCATAGATGTTTTGGTTTGAACCTCTGCTCATTGCAAACCTTTAAATTCATTGGTGACATTTTGTACAGGAACATAAGCAGCTACCTCTCCTACAAAAGAGGCCCTGATCCCTCCAAAACCTTGTCAGCTCAGTTTCTGGCGCTCAACATACCGCAGCTCTCTGCCAACCACAATTTGGCAGGTAATTCAAATTGTGCCCTCAAATCACTATCAAGGTCCTCACGATTAGTGAAGATTCCTGCCATCACCCACGTCCACCTATCCTGAAAGCACGACGCATGAGAGTATTTAGATTCAAAAATCAATATTAATATCTCAACTATTTTCCCCAACAGAATTGCTTGAGTATCAATACATCCCAACCCTACAATTGAAATTACCCCTTTTTAATGGACAGTAAAGAAACTCCTTGTCTGCCATTTTCTCTTGAATTGAGTTAGCATCTTTGTTATCCTTTTTTACTTGGCACCACCAATAATTGAATCTAGGACCTTCTATCTAAAGCCTACCACAGTGATACCACATCTGATACTTGATTCTATTTCTTATTTTCTGGAAGAATCACATTAAGTTGTTGAGACTAGTTTTGTATCTACTCTGCGGCCAAGGCAGGCTTTGAATTTTCAGTCTTCCTAACTAAGCTTCCTAAAAAGCTGAGGTTACAGACATGTGCCACAGAGCCCATTTTTTTTCACAGATTCTTTAGGCATGGAAGTCCTACAGTTTTGTGAGCTCCCTCTGCTCCCCATCCACCTGTTCTTGCTCAACAAAGTCCTCTTTGTGAATAAACCAGGATCTTTCATTTCTCTTAGATTTTAGCTGCAAATAAGATCTTTTTAAAAAGAAAAAAGAAAAGAAAGACCAAAACTAACCTTCATTCTCCACTTCTGTTGTAACAGGATTTTGTGCCGTTGTATCAGGACTTTGAGAATTTTTATAAAAGGAACCTTTACATGAGAATCAGAGACAGCTGGAATCAGACGGTTTGCAGTGTCCCAGGGCCCCACATTGACATAATGGAGAAAGTGTCTGATGACTATAACTGGACATTCAGGTGAGGCAGCCAGCTGGGAGGGCTTGACGGGGAAACACTCAGGTAAACTCCAGCATGGACACAAGTTGCAGAACTGAAAAAGCTAAGGTGTGGATGAGGCTCATCTTCACCTGCTCATCTCTTTGCAAGTTCTCATGATATGGTGGAAGAAAAAGGGATTAAATTGCCAAGTGGGCTTTCTTGACATTGTAATTAAGGTTATACGGGTGCACAGCACAGACAGTCAAACCTGAAAGAGCCTTTGTCAACTTCCTTGTCAAATTGTACCTTTCTGCTTTCTCAAGGATGGAGTCGGTGATGACTGTGACCTTTTTACCTTAGCACGTTTTGCAGCAGTTTCAACCAGTCATAAAATCAACCATTCAGGGAAAACCAGTGCCTAGTAATACACTGGGGACCAGGCCATTTCACTAATGTTGTGCCTCACCTTACTATCCGGTTATATTCCTCAAAAAAAAAAAAAAAGCACACATTAAAATGGGAAAGACAATGTCAGGCTTGGGCAAATTGAAGTCTTTGAGGCAGGAGAATATCAAATGAGATAGTACTGTGTGTTCACTTGCTTATCTCCCTATAGACACACTGGAAAAGTTATTAAAGATGTTATCAACATGGGCTCCTACAACTATCTTGGGCTTGCAGTCAAATACGATGAGTCAATGAAGACGATAAAGGATACTTTAGAAAAGTATGGTGTAGGTGTAGCCAGCACCAGACATGAAATGGGTAAGTACAGGATTTTGTCCTGTCAAGTTTCAGAGTCATGGTACTACATATCAAATCGTGATTGTATTGATGTTGTATACCTGAAATAAATGTGATGAAATTGAAGACAAAGGAAGGGGGGAAAGAAAGAGGAGAAGGGGCAAGGATGAGGAGGAGGAGGAGGAGGACAAAAAGGAGGGGGAGAAGAAGGGATATAAGCATCTTTTTTAAAATGTCAGTCATCCTGTTTTTGTCACACAGTCTTTCATGTCTCCTTCAGGATATCCTTTTCCTTTCTTTACCCACATTTTTTTCCTAGTGGCATTCATCACTGATTAAAATAATTTTGCTGTTGCATTATATATGCATGTTTCTACTACTCAGATGGAAATAGCCTGAGCAGAGAGAATGCTGTGCTAAATGAATGAATGAATGAATGAATGAATGATAAATTATTGAATATACAAAATGGAGCACACTATTTTCTTCTCTTTTGGAAAAGAAAACAACTTTTTTCTTATAGAAAGAGTAAAATTTATGGGAAAGATGACACTTATGATACTTGCTTTTTAAAAAATTCTTTACAACTCTTCACCGTGTTTTTTATTATCTAGCATTTCTTTTATTTATTTTATTCTTTAAGAATTCCTGTGCTCTGGGCAGCCTGTGTGGTACTATTCCCATATTCTGAAGACAAAATCTCAGGATTATGGGATCTGGGCAATAGACTCTGCAGGATTAATAGCCCACCCTACATTTCAGTTCATGTCAGCTTCTTTACTGCCTGTCCAGGTACCAAACGCAGGGTTCACCAGCTTGGTTCAGGCCTACCTAAGATCACAGGGAAATCTGATCAATGAGATTTACAACTATTGCAAGACAAGTCCAAAGCCCCTCTCAGATAACCATTTGGCAAATGGGTTTTATAAACAGTTCAGTTATCTAGAAGGGATAGATGACTATACCCTTAGGATTATCTTACTACGTCCATAGATATTTTAAGTGTAATTATTCAGATATGTGAAACAAATAACTCAAACTAAGGCAAATGTCTTTTTAATAATAAATTTAAATTTAATTACATCTTAAATGTTACATTAATTCTTTGAGAAATTTATAAAATGTGTTTTGATCACATTCACCTCAACTCTTCCAAGATATATGCCTACCCCCATACCTCTGTGACTTCCTTTTTTCTTTTAGCTTTACTTAATAACTATTGACAGCATTTGTGCTATCTATACACCCTTGGGTGTTGAGCCATTTATTAGAATGTGGTCAGCATGCCAGGAGTCATCTCCTTAAAGACAACTGACTCTTCCTTCCCCAGAAGACATTAACTGTCCCTAGTTCCTCAGTTAGGAGTCAGAGGTCATGAACCCCTTCCCTGTCCATGCTACAGCGTTCCCTGACTTGGTCTCGTGAGGCTTTTTGCCAGTAATGGTAGCTGCTATGAACTTTCTGACGGTTTCGCTCCAGTCCTGCATGATATCTGGCTTTTAGCATCTTCAGATCCCTCTTCTGTGGTGGTCCCTGAGTGAAGACTCAGGGGAGGGATGTGATACAGATGAACCTTTTGTGGTTGAGCATGTTCTTTGAGAACTTTCGAGTTTTTACATCAATCCCTATCCACTGATGGTTTACCATGAGACTTGAGAGCTGCACTGATCTATAGGTAGACAGATATGAATTTGTGTGCAGTTTTATACTATATCCATTTAGCCAAAATAATAATAGTAGATTGACCTCAGGGGCTGAAAACTCTTCCTGACCATATTTCATGTGAGGCTTGTATTTCCTGCTATGAAGAAGGCCTTAAGTCCAAGCAGAAAGCATTCACTATTTAACCTATAAGTGTAGCTTGCTGCCCCAGTCTATGTTACAGTTCACAGGGTTCACAGTTGGGTAAGACTGCTGCTGACTTTTACTCCAGCAGCCTGCATAGCACCTTCCAGTACTGGGAGAGCTAGCCAGCAGAGAGGAGGCTTCCTAGTCATTACCAACTTGATTTCTCTATCTCCTTTGAGCAATATATGTGTTGTCTTCAGCAATAGTAGGCAACCAAGAACAACGACAACAGACTGTATTGTTTTAGAGTTTCCAGATCACCTTTGGCTAGCAACACATGGGGATTTATCATAAATCTGGCTGGCACTAGGATGTTTATTTGGCATCCTGTTGCTTCTGATATGAATATAATTCCCTAAGCCAGATAACTCCAACCACTAAACTTTTTTTTAATTTATTTATTTATTAAAGATTTCTGTCTCTTCCCCGCCACCACTAAACTTTTTCATATGAATATATATGCTTATGAAAGAATAGGCTTTTCCAAGCATTTTCAACCTTCAGTGTTAGATTTTATCCACAAATACAGTAAATATTTGGCTCAGTCTACAGAGCCGATCATGGTTACTCATATTACTTAACAAGGGATTCTTATTAATTTCCATTTGGCATTAGAACTAGAGATGTAAATGAAGTAGTAGTGTGTCATGGGACAGAGGCAGTTCTCCACTTAGACCTGAGATACCCATAATGTTTTGTTTGATGATGGATCAAACACTGGAGGAACACCTCCAGCTTGTAGAGATACAGAGGGACTTCTTGGAATGTTTCTTCAAGAGCTTTGACACTAGTACTAGGGTTGTATATAATCACGTCAGAAGACAGTCATGAAGAACACCTCAACTCAGTAAGAGAGAATATCTCTTCATCGTAGTAGACAGAAACCAAAGGAAAAAGGCTGGACACAGACAATGATTCGCTGCCAGAGGAAGCCACCCACAGACAGATCCCTGGTTGTGCAGATCAGCAAATGCAGAGAAATTAGGCAGGACTAAGTTTCGTTTGGTGTTCTTTCTCCATACCAATAAATGGAGAAACAGATGGAGAAAGAATACTGTTCTTAGTGTTCTATAGAATCTGTATTAGTAATGTATATCATATATATTATATCATATATAATATAATATATCTTAATAACATATATTCTTATACTATTTTGTACCCCCAAATCTCTTCAATTCATCTATCTGAGTCAAGTTGTAGGACAGAAATTTTAACAGTTTTCAAGCAAATAATTAAAGACCCAAGGATAAGATACCTATAGTAATCATAAAAAAAAACAGAATGAAATATGAAGCGAGGCTATCAGTGATGGAGTAAATAAATTATAGGGATTAACTGAAATCATTCTGCAACATAAAAAACAATATTAACATGCAAGAATTACAAATATCATTGTTCTGAGAGCCATCCATCTAAAACATTTTCAAGTAACTGGATTGGAAAACATGTTTTATAGTCTTAAGAAAATGTTTAATGTTGTAAACTGAGTAACAGCAGATCTGCCCCATAAGTGAAAAAGACATATTTTACATTTCTAGTGAGTTCAAATTGCTTTGGACACTCTAAGGACTGCCGGACACTAGAGAGCATGACTGACTTTCTCAAGTACAGGGGTCTTTTACTTGGTTTAGGACAAACACATATGCCTGGAAGATGGTATCTGTCAATGGAAAATAACAAGCAGCTAAGAGACACCCAGAAAATCAACGAAGTGAGCCAGTTTTGATTATTGAACATATCCTGGCACATGTTGCTCCCCCATCTTGAAGCCAAGGAAAGGTTAAATTAGTAGAAGTCATAGAGAAGCCTTTATTTCATGTCTCTTCACTTCCCATGCTAGCTCCACAAAAATGTGTGATTTTTCTCTCGTCTTACCTCCCCTGCACACACAAAGGTGACAACCGGATGTACGGTAGAAGTACATTGTTTGCACATAACCGCCAAACCCTGTGCACTGCTGCACCCAATAGCTCCAATAGTCACAAAGACCATTAGAGCACTATTAAGTGCTCTAACTCACAAGTTCGCAGCGGAGACAGTGCTTATGCCACAAGGCAATGCCTATGCTAAGAGAGCTCATCTCACCTTAGTGATCTGTCCGCTCTTGAAAAGAAGAGAAAAAGCAAACCACCTGTTTAGTTTAAGCACATGCCCACTTGGGGACGTCCCTTCAACTTTAATTGCAGCTTTCAGTGTAGACACGAATGCTTTCATTTTTCAGATCTTCAGAATGAACACATCTTTTTGACATAGGATTCCACAGGAAAGGATATACTGGGGACATATTTCACACCTAAAGGTTCAGCTGCAGTGCTAGCATTACCAGTAATGTGCAACGTGCTGAAATCTGTGTTCAGTTTAGATTCCCCTTAACCATTAGCATGTAAATACTTTATCCTGCCCCTGTAACATAGCTTCCTGACCAGTCCTTGTTCTTGAATTCCAGTTATCAAGTAATCTTATGCTTCTTGTCAAGGGGGTTGAAGCTTCATATAGGAAATGTGCAGTTTCATTAATTCAAGCTTCTGAAGAAAAGACCAGCTTGGAATAGCAATATGTCTAAATTCAAACATATTTTAAAAAAATAAAGCTTCAGCTATTCAAGTATCCCTGGGAATAAGTAGTTTCTAATGAATTTATATCAAGTGGAGATCCTGGTTGGTTTTTTTTTGTTTGTTTGTTTGTTTGTTTTTGTTTTTGTTTTTTTTGATTTTTCGAGACAAGGTTTCTCCGTAATTTGTTTTTTTGTTTGTTTATTTTGTTTTGTTTTGTTTTTTGGTTCCTGTCTTGGAACTAGCTCTTGTAGACAAGGCTGGCCTCGAACTCACAGAGATCCGTCTGCCTCTGCCTCCCGAGTGCTGGGATTAAAGGCATGCGCCACCACCGCCCGGCCCTGGTTATTTTTTTTAAGTGACCTCAGTGGTAGGGTGCTTTTCTAGCATGTACAGGTTCTACTACCACAAAAGATGTTTTTAATGAACACAACTTTATGCAAATCAATGCTACAAACATGTTTATAATCAATTGGTTTCATTATATAAGTTACGAAGATTCCCACTTCAATTATTTTGCTATATAGCAAATCCATTATTCATAAATGCTGCCAGTTCCTTTTAGGATAAATTATTGCAAATTCTGATTAATGAAATGTCCTTGCATTACTCTCAAGCCACTTTAAGGGTCCTTGTAAGGTGAGGGGTACTCTCTGAAAAATTGTTTGAGAGTAGAAAAGTGAAAATATATCTTGGTTTCTGAAAGCTAAGAGAGTCCTGACAAGATAATTGTCCTTTCTCTCACAGCATTAGGAGTTACACCCAAGCCATATTTCAACAAGCAAAGATATCTCCAAAAGTGTGGAAATTGGCCTTGCAGGTTCAGCAAAATCAAGCAAGTATAATAATGTCAAATGCAATATGCCAATAATTTTACATCAGTACAGTAAATGCCCGAAAAGAGACACCTGGGATGAAAACCTGGAGAGTCCCAGAAGTTGACAATTTGCAGATTAATGTCTTCCTCCTCTCTACTCCAAAAGATAAAGCACGCAGTCCAGGCATAGTTGTGACTTGCTGCTCAATACTGCTAGGAAATCAAAACTAAGAATAATTGTCCTAGGTATAACTAAAGAGTGCATTGAATTATACCAGATTTCTCACAGCTAAAACCAGAGCCCTACTCATTTGATGGTCACTAAGTAATCCAGGGGTTTTCTAATCTGTACTCCTGCAAATTAAGGGTAATGTTTCCAGTTTTATCCTTTTGACAAAAATGATAAGAATTTGTGACACAAGAGAAGTATCTGAAACTATAATTCTGGTATTCATAAATAAGATTATACCCACCACTACCTCCAGCTCCTTCTAGTACGCTCCACTCCATACCCCTCCCAGTTTTCTGTCTCCTTGATTCAGAATGGCCATCATCAGTAATAGAAATAGTGGCATGTATGTGGTGAAGGAGAAACATTTACAAACTTTGGTGAGAATGGAGACTAGTGTAGCTACTATAGATACCAGTCTGGAGGTTTCTCAGAAAGCCAGAGATAAAACTATCATAGAACCTAGCAAATACCAAAGGACATTATATATCACTACAGAGATACTGGCAGATTCGTGTGCACTGTTGCTCCTTTTGCAATAGTAGAATCAATTTATCCTATTAACTGATAAACAGATAATTAAATATAACATTCATAAACAATAGAATTTTACTTGGATGTAAAGAAAAACAAATTCACAAAATTTCTAGGCAAATTGATGGAACTGGAAAAAATTATACTGAGTGCAGTAACCTAGTCTCAGGAAGACAAACATTACTTGTTATCTCTTATATGTGAAACTCACATTTAAATCTTTTGTTTTGTATATTTAATTTGGAATATATGTGGAAATTAAGTCATTAGATATGGGACTTTCAGGGCTGATGATTAGGGAAGGGAACGTAGTAAAATGTGGGTAAAATGAAAATAGAGAGAATCCTGGAAACAGAAAGATTCAAACATGGAAATGGATGGGAGTGAGAAAATAAGAGAATGGGAAAGACTTAACTGAAATGAAATGATAGGGGAAAAAACTATGCAGAAACCTACATCTTGATAGTATAATAGGTGGCATGGAAGGACAGTAGGAAATACTCCAGGGTTAAAGATTTAAGTGAGTATGGAGATTGGGAGATAAGAGAGAACAAAGGATAGGAGGTAAGTTAACCAAAACTGCAAATTTTGATAAAAAAAAAAAAGATCCATTGGTTTATAAGTTAATTTTTAAGATGTAATATGTCTTTAAAGGAATTGGAATAGATCAATTCTGCCTGGGAAGACTATATTGCTCCTAGGAGACATGAATTACTAAATGAAAATCTCAATCAGGGAGTTTATTCTTGTGAGTTAGGGAGAGGGGCCCTGAAGTACCCAGAACAACACAGGATATTGCCATTGCTTTTAGTTGCCCATCAAAAGTAAATGGTAAGACCCTATTGCTGAAGACACCACTTAGTATGGGATTCAGGACATAGAGAAATCAACCTTGACTGTCAAGAAAACTCCTTGCTGGCTAGCTTTCATAGTGCTAGTCTAAGTACACCGCTGGGAGAGAAAAACATCAATGGTCTCGCCCACCACTAGGTCCTGGGTGCTACAGTTTTGTTTCTATTTTTTTTTCTGCCAGCACTGAGGACTGAATCCACAGCCCTCTGCATGCAATGCAAATATTTTACCAACTAAGATATATCCGTAACCCCATAATCAGAATTTCTTGTTTAAGAAATGTATTCTAACGGCCTTACACACACACACACACACACACATACATGCACATGCACGCACACGCACACAGGTACAGGCACATACATACACAGGGGTTACTGTGTTAGTCAATTAGCATATTAATTTGTTTGATATTTTCACTGTCTATATGTACATCAAAATGCCATGATTATATATAAAATTACAAAAAGTAATCTGTTGCAAGATAGTGTCCTCTATATATGGCAGACAACTGAACCAATGAAATGTCAACAGTATGGTTGCCTAAATAAAACTTGAAAAATAAACAACACCAATTGGCATGCTAACAAGGATGGGGAAAATCTCTCAAGGCTCCATCCCTAGATAACTATCTGTAAGCAATTAATGGTTGCTGAGAAGGGGAGATCAGTCTTTCCATGGCTCTTCAATCCCAAAACACATATACATAAAATCAACATCAAATAAACTCAGCAAGTTGTATATGTAAGTGTGTGTGTGTGTGTGTGTGTGTGTATGTGTGTGTAAAACAATAATAACTAAAGAATAAGAGGCCATGAAGTTGAGAAGAAATAAATGGGAAACTTGAAAGAATTGGAGAGAAGAAAGAGAGGAGATAAAATTGTGGTAAAACAGTACTTATGTATGAAGTTCTCAGAAAATGAAAAAGCAAAAAAGAGAAATAAAAAATGAGAACATGAAGTGAAGGAGACATCATTTGGTCAGTGTAATGGCTCTTCCCTCATCAATATCATTTGCTATGAAAATGTGTCATAGTTGTACAACCATGCCTCTCTTAGACACCTTTACCAGCATCAGATTCTAATTATCTGCTAATGGTTTAATTTAACAAGATGTGGTGAGTGTCTTATTTAAAAAGTCATCCAAAGTAGGTGTGCAGATCCAAGTGGCTTCTTCTGTTTGGCTCTGAATGCAGACATCAGACAAGGGATCTGGTTTCTCGTCTTCCTCTGAATGTTTGACAAAATGTAAAGTAAATCAAGAGGCAGTATAACCCTATAAACTTCAAGTAAAAGAACTAGGTACCCAAAGATTTCTGTGTAATGCCTAAAGCCAGATTCCTTTAGGCAAAAGAACTGACGCTGGCTTGAATACAGGAATCTTCAATGTACGCAAAGTGGCACAGATGTGAACTGATAACACAGCACCATTGAAACAGACAGATGGGGAGAGCTGGCAGGTTTTTGTGGTAAATAAAACCCTGTGCTGAGACTAAGTCTAGAAACAGTACGCAAACAGGCTATTATGAACCAAATGTGACTAGTCACAGTTAGGGAAATAGCTTCACACATGAGACAGAGGAATAATTGGTTACTGTGAAATGGACTTCTCAATTATACCCATACTCACTGCTATCAATCAACATTAGCATGTCAGTATGAAAGCCAGAAATCTCAACATTCTCACTAAGGGTGAGCCAGTCAGTATCACTAAAAATCCAACACAAGCATGTAGTCCATGCCCAGAATGTTGGTCGTTTATCCTGAATGTACTTTTTGTTCACTTGACTTATGGCAATCAACTCCGTGTTTGGCATCTGAAAATATCACTTAGTGAGCTGGCAGGAGGGTAGATCCAGTTCATATATATTCTTTTATTCACAGAGCAAATTTTAGTATCCTGCTGGATAAATAAAGCCTCAAAGTAATAACAGGAGTCAAAGTATACATAACACAGCAATTTGTAGAGCCACTGACATCAGCCAAAAAAAGCTATTGAGAATTTGTTTGTTCATTCAACTAGAACTACAGTTAGACTTTATTAGGATTCATAAAAGACAGTGTTTCTATATGAAAGACAAACTGTTGAACGTTACTTCTAAAACCACCAAGTTTTTGGACCCCCAGCTGCAACTTAACATCTTTCCTGGACGGAGTCATGCCTAGTGTCTCGAGAGAGGAAGCATATCAACTTCCTGGTGACTTCTTTGCTCCCTGGAGTCATCCTTCACTTTTAGAAATAATAAGAAACCAACACTTAATTAGTTCAAAAAAGCCTTATTTTTTTACTAATCCATAAAGAATTACTTGTATTGGGCAACCTCTGAAAGTCATGTCTTTGCACATGTACATCCCTCAGTCGCTTGGCTGTCTGTTTGCCTCACAGCACGTCCTATGCCATCGTAAGGACTTGCAGTGATTTCAACTGTTGTAGCTGAGCATGTGGGATAGCAGGTTTAGAAAGAACAAAGGTTGAGATTTATCTTCAGTATCTGTTCACATACGCCTGGGTGATTTGGTTGTGACACAGTTACTCATTTGATCCCCTGGGCAGGAATAATTTATGAGGAAAGTTACTCAGCTGGCCAATTTTGGTGCTTTCTGTCTTGAAACAGATTTTCTAAATATTGATGTTTGCTCCCTAATTACCTTGTTGCTTTGGCCCTGCTTAGATCTTTGATATTCCTAATTTCATCCTCTACCCTTGGCTCATGCTTGTCTTCACTCTCCATAAAAAGACTCCATACAACTCTCGATACATACTGAATGTCAGCATCAGGAGAGGGTATTTTGTTTTCCTGACTAAATATCTACTACAGTATCTCAGGTTTTGCTTACATGAGCATTCTGACTCTGTAAGCATCTGTGGAAGGCGTGGGTGTCATGTGCTCGTCTACACCCTGTGTGCTCCTTCTGTAATAGAGATTTCTCCACATTTCAGAATCAACTTAGAGCAATAACAATCATCACGGGATAACAATTACGTCATCTTCAGACTAGTTCTGCTAGGGCAGCTGAGAAGGGCAGCAAAGAATGCTTCACATGTTAGGTGAATATGAGAAAGTGAGTGGGAGCCACTACTCTGCCAGGACACCATTCTCAGTAGCCAGAGACCACTCAGCTGTTAACAGCAGATCTAGGGCCAGAATCCACTCCCCTAACTTTTGATTGCCTACTCTTGGGACCATCCTCTTTGGAAGGCAGTGATTCTAATTAAAAGTGAATCCAACAAATGATCATGTGCTCACATTTTCATCTTCAAAGCTCATTTATCCTTTTTATTGTATAACATATTTGATGATGTAACATTTTATATCAAAATTTCAACCTTCTAGTAAATTTTATTATTGTTTTGTGTGAGAGATGTGTTTGTGTAAATTCAGAGATAACTCTGTGGAGGTGGTTCTCTCCTTCCACTCCACTGAATTCTGGGATATGAACTCAGATAATTAAGTTTGCACGATAAATGCTTTTATCATCCAAACCATGTTTCCAGTGTGATAATTTAACTTTTAACTGCTCCACTGAGCCTTAAGTAAGAATGACTGTACTGTGGCTTGTTTCTAATAACTCTAGGGATAAATGAATTCATGTTTGAGAAGGCCACCAACTAGTTTATGTATAATACTGTGATTTCTCATAAAGACAAATGCTGTTCTTCAACTATCGTCCTCAATATTGCATACAAAAATATTAAATCATTGAACTGACTGCTTAATATTTTCTAAAAGCGTATCTTTAACAATTTTGCCATAATAAATGAGCTAATTTACTAGTGAGCATAGAATTTTGATATTCCAGTGTGAATCATAATATATATTGGTAGTTACACTGAGGGAAGTATGTTTATAATGGTCCTAAACATTGTAACAACATTGCACACTCTTAGATCTCAATAGCAGCTCTTCCAATCCTGTGGGTACAAGCTCCATCTCATCACTTGTGTGTTTTTCTGTTCTCAGACCAGAATTTATTTATTCCCTGAGTTGCCAGAAGCAACACACAGCACAGTCATTCTGACTCAAGGTTTGCGGGGACAGTTATAGACTGAAATTGTCACACTGGAGAGATGGCTCAGTGGATAAAGTCATTTATCATGCAAACATAATCAAATCTATTATCGAGGAAAAATGCCAAGTAAAGATATAATGCAAGAGCTGTCGTTTTTAATTTTCTAACAGCCAAATTATTATTTAAACGCATAATCAATATAAAAATTTTTGGTATTTCTTTTTTACATTCATATTACATCTCAGTGTGCACACTAAATTTTCCGTGACTGGAGTCAAATGAAATCCTATTAAAATACTGACACTGTGTTTAGTAAGAAATATTTATAAGTACTTTAATTTTAAGGTTAAAATGAAAGTAATGAAATTCAAATATAATTTAGAATTCAGTTCTTAAATTTCGCTGATTACATATAGCTAGTAGCTATGATGCTGGATCTAGAAGATGAAATGATTAAAAGCCAAATTCGGGAAGTATTAAACTGTGCTACCAGCAAGAAGTAATATGATTAAAGTATTTAAGAAGAGATCAGTAAACAGTGATATAAAAGGCTATGGGCCAGGCATGGTGATACACACCTATAATCCTAGCACTCAGGGAGATAGGATAGGAGGCTCACTAAATTGAAGGCAGCCAGGGCTACATAGTAAGAGGATGTCAACAAAAAGAAAGAGAAAGAAGAAAGAAGGTGGTGGGAAAATGAGGGAGTAAAGGAAAAGGGAGGTGAGGAGGAAGACAGGAAGAAAGGTCATGATAATTAAAACATATATTTAGAAAGGTCAAATTATCTCTGTTGAGTTTTATCTGAGAAATCTTTAAATTTTGGTTTTCTTATCTGTAAAGTAATTTTACCGGCACTAATGGAAGCCTAACATTAAATGCAATCATTTAGATAGCAGCCTTCTTAGAATATCTAGTATATTCCAAGGTTCGATAAAGTCCACCATCATCATTAGTAGTTATAGAAGTTCTGGAATCTGTGTGTATTTAGGTAAATGACATCTCTAAAAGGGTTGCAACCATTAATTGTGAGATATAGGAATTGGGGGTGTGTTTTATAAACTTTATTCTATTGCATTATAAAATGCATATCAAAAAGGCATAAGTATATATAACGCAATGGATTCTTACAAAACAAACATACCTTTGTACCCAACAACATCAAAATACAGAACATTCAGAAAAAGCCAAAATCCTTCTCATGGTCAAAAAAGAAACAAAACAAAAAAAAAAACAAAAAAAAAACTATCACTCTCCTGACATTCAAAGGTTATAGATTTGCTAACTGTATATAAATGAATACATAACCCACACTCAAAAGAGTCCAGCTTCTTTCATAAAAATGTATCCATTATAAAATACCAAAAAAGTATTTTTGTCTTTTATTAGGTTACATTCAACTATATTTCCAAAATTAATACATTCATTTAATAACAAGTGGGCTTTTTGAGTTGTTTCTAGATTGGGACTGTGACCAAAATTCTTGATATGCTATAGGACTCTGTTGAAGTACGCTTAATGGAATTTGAGTTTTTAAACTTAAAAGCGAGAATCACTCCTCATGTAATTTCCGCTTAGGTACCTTGGATAAGCACAAGGAACTGGAGGAGCTCATGGCTAAGTTCTTGAATGTAGAAGCAGTGATGACCTTTGGGATGGGATTTGCAACCAACGCAATGAATATCCCTATACTTGTTGGGAAGGTAAGAAATTGTTGTTATGTGTCTTCTTCTGCTGTATGTATAATCTAATGATTACATAGAAAATACACCTATGTATTATCTTAAAAATTACATCTTCATGGAAATCCTCTATCAGAAACTTTGCCAAAACAGTCCTTTTCTCAAGATCAAAATCTTTGCATAAATACATCAGTATAGGCTAGCAAATCCTCATGATCATCCCAGTTATTAAGTTGCCAAACTAAATATGGATCAAATGTCATCTTCAATAGTAGCTTAGACAATCTGAAGTTTTAAGGACTTGCAGCTGCATTTGTCATGTAGCAAGCACATACTAGGCATGACTTTAGGCCAAAAATTTTCTAAGCCATTTGTTCATTCATCAATTGGCTGACTAACTATTGAGATTTCACGTGGCATGGCATGAAGCCACACACAGGATATAAAAGGATGAACAAGATCCCTGCATTGTAAATTTAAGTGTTCACATTATAGTGGAGAAACAATATACTAAATAAAATTGGATGGGTATTACAGGAAAAGAGAGCTGGCAGCTCTTCTTGAGATACCTTGCAGTGGCTATACTAGAATTATGAAAAGAGAGCATTGATATACTATCATTGATATTGTTCTTCAACCAATAAAGAAGGGATTGCATGTACAAAGCAGAGAGTGTGGAGGAACTAAACACAGGCTCATGATCCAAAAAGAGACCAACAATGAAGGCATATGCCAAATCACAAAGAACTTCAGAGCGTAAATCATGCCAGAATGTTTAAGGATGTCCCTGAGAAAGAAATGAGAAGTGGACTACATCATGTTCAATAAGCAAGTACAATAAACCAGATTTATGCTACTAAAAATGCAATGACAGCTAAGTGTGATATATGATCTAAAATTGGATTCTGTGACTTTCATTGAAAAAAATAAAGATAACACCATTAGAAGTATTAGAATAGTTAGGGAAATGATTAATTTTAGTGACATATTAGATGCTGATATATAATATATGTAACATTTAATAAAAAATTTGGAACTTTGTGGCAATAACAACTGCCACATTTATAGTAATTACATAGCTAAAGAACACAGATTTGAGGTATCATGATGTTTACAGTAATTCTCAAATGTTTCAAAAGAAAAAAATCATAGACACATATTTTTCAGTGTGAAGATAAGACGAGTTTGCTGGCTTTCGCCTCAAAAACATAAAACATTTTGTATGTGAAATTATCAAAATATAAGGGGGGGGGGACTCAATTCCAGGTCACCACAGGAAACAAAAGAGAGCCATCATTTCTCTTCATTTTTGGTATCCTTAAAAAGCTCTATATGTATGCATTTTTAAAATTATTTTAAAGAAAAATAAATTAACAAGCATTATAGATGAGTAGCAGTATTTTCCACCCACCACACACTGACCTTCCATGCATGCACACTTTTCCAAATATCCAGTTTTTAGCTGTAAAACACAGATGATTCTGTCTCTTTGGGCTGTTAGCACAGGCAAAATGAGCACACAAGATAAGAGTTTGAAATGCCTTACTGTAAAATGCCTCCCGAGCTTCCCGGAGGACTAATGAGAACCTTCCAAATAATCTAGCACAGAATCAGGTACCAAATAGTCTATAGCCCTCTGCCACACATCAGCCCTCCAGTCACAGTCTTCAATCCTTTAGACTCTGACTGATGCTTAAACATGATCTTTCTGTTGAAAACCATCTGTGAATGTTCCAGTAGAGACGCAATGTCTTACAAACAGCTGCCATCTCCCTGAGCCAGCTAAAAGACTAGAGAGCTAGCTGAAAGATTAGATTTTGTTTATATAAATACCAGCTAAAGTTAAACCTTTTCAAATAAAATAGAGTCCAGGCTTAACATGGGTTTTGGTGTCTTCTAGTTCCTATATGTTGTCTTTTCTTTTGTCATCTTGTGGTTTGTGTTTGTTTTCTGCCTAGGGATGCCTTATTTTAAGTGATGAGTTAAACCACACGTCTATCATCCTGGGAGCTCGACTCTCAGGTGCAACCATAAGACCCTTCAAACACAACAGTGAGTATCTGAGCATTTACCTAGAATACACTGGCTTGCTCCTAGGCAAAGGTCAAGGTTATTCATGATATTTTGTCCTTGCTTTTCATACTGGCAACTTAACCTAATGAAAGACAATTATGCTTATATTCACTGCTGGCTTGTTAATCTCTGATGACCTGGAACAAATGGCTGAAGTATATTAAACATCCAGATTGCTAAGTGTTACCAAAACACATAAATGTCACTGTTAGTGGTCTTGCGGTGTGGTCTCTGAAGATGTGATTGATACCTTAGGATGCCAATTAATTATCAGATGTGTCACAATGCTGCCCTTCCTGTAACCTTGTCTTGGAAAAGTTCAAAGATTTTACATTTTGGGCCATGTGTAAGTAAAAAGCGTTCTTCTTGGTATAATGCTAGTTTTCCCTATCCCTACATACAAAATGTTAATGTCTGTATCCCCCTAATAGTCTTAGACTTTATTAAAATATCCTTTCAGAAGCTAGAGAGATGGATCTGGTGGTTTAGAACACGTAATTCTCTTGTAGAGAACCCAGGTTCAATTCCTAGCTCATACATGGTAGCTTACGACCAACTACAACTCCAGGTAACAAGGGTCCAGCTATCCTCTTCTGACCACAGTGGGTACCTTGAACACACAGGGTACACATACATACACGCAGAAAAAAACATTCAGAGACATAAAACAAAATAAAAATAAATCTCAGAAGATTTTGAATGCCCTTCCAGGCTCTGTTTGAAGTGACTAAGTAGTGAAGAAGATGCAGAGGGATATTCCTTCACTCTTTATGGGTCAGATCAGACACCATTAGAAGTCTCTGGAAAACAACTTAAAAGAAACAGGCCATGGCTGGAAGCACCTATATTCTCCGATCCAGATGTACTCCTCATTTGTGCCACTTTCTGCAAATCCTTTCATCTTTCCTTCAAAATCCTCATCTGTAAAGCTAAGGAAGATGTTGACCTATACGACCTGTTAAAGCTCTGCTTCTGGCACATTTAGCAACAGAGGCTTCCTTTCATTTTGTGTGCATGCTCATACAAGTACACACATACACATGCACATACACACACACACCCACAACAGCACACACATTAGCATACTTCCTTTTATTTCTTACGGCCTTTCTCTCTTTCTTTCCATTCCCCTCAACTTTCCTTGTTTCTTCTCCTCAGCACAGACCTTCCTTCAAAGAATTTACAGAGAGTAAAGGAAAAGAAGACTGGTAATGAGCAGGAAGGATTATCCAAAGATCAATTGTCTCATGAGAGAGGAGAGAATTCACATGAGGGTTCTCAGGTGAATTCAATGAGTCCCTTTTCTAACTAGTGGAGTGTTCAACAAAAACCTGCTCTAACTGAAACAGGGCTGGGGTAGGGGTGGATATTGTGTTCAGTGAAGTTGTTCTATTACCAGTAAAGACTCAGGAGTCAGATATTGGAGTAAACACCTGATAAATCGAAGAGGTGGAGGAGCGACGAACTGACCTTCACTCCACGGTTCCCAGATCGAAGAACGCATGACATCTCTTAACTTCTCTCCCTACTCCTTTCTGTGCAACTCCTCTATTCATATTCCTGCCTTTTCTATGGCTAATTCCACCTAGTTGCTGGCTCTGTCCCCTGACACAAGGTTGACTTTCATAACACAGTTTCAGGGTATCAAATATCCCCCAACAGGTGGGAATTGACATATATTGGGAAACTACATTCAGTGTCTGTGAACAGATTGCTATGATGGGGGAAGGACCAGGGCAAGGCACTCCAGAAGAACAAGACTGCAGATATGTGGCTCAAATCTGATATAGTTCAATGTAATTAAAAATATGTTGGCCTCTTTTTTTGTATTTGCAACAAATATTCAACTTTTCATTTTATTATTGATAAAATAAATTTTTAAGTTATATTGATTTTCCATCTATTGTCACATCCAGTTTCACATTATATAGGTATTACTAAAAATTCATGTTTGAAATACACATTTTTGGGAGATTTAAGGAATATATTTGTACTGGGTATGATGGTTTCTTCCAGGAAGCCTAACACTCAGGAATCTCAGTTAAGAGGATTGTGAGTTCAAAGCCAGGCTGATATTCATAATGAAGCTCTCCTGAGACAAGGATGAAGCCAAAGAAGAAACAGTAATGCTTTTACTAAGTGGCCAGTCAAATTCCTTTGGTGTTAGCACAAATGCAATGTGTGTCTTTGCATCTTTAGCATGACAGATGACTGGTAGTAGAAGCTTATACCTGGAAATGAATAAGACATATATACGGTTAACACAATAATCTCACTTCTAGAATAGACAGAGCTGGGTTGTGATTTATTTGGAACAAGTGAGCTGGGTCATTGTCAAGATTGATTACTTATTTCTTCATTCCATTCTACTAAAATGTAGTTTGTGGTCCAAACTATAAAATATAGGCATCTAGGGACCATCCATGGCAGATAAACGATTGTTCCCATCTCCAGACCAACTTAAAACAAATCTTTGAGTTGAAACGAATACATTGACAATATATAATGTACAATAAGAGACAGAAGACCTAAATCTTATTATGGATTTTTGTATGAATTATGTCATATTTGTATATAATGTGCTCTGGTCACTCTCTACCCATCCCTTCTTACCTCCCTCCCATTCCTGTTACCTCCTTCCTCCTCCCGTGATTCTTTACAACATTCATGTCTTTTTCCTTTGTTTTGCCACCTGGGTAATGGGGGAAATTTCTAGGCAAGGCAATATAAAACAACCTTATGTTAAATAAGGTTGTCCAACCACAGAAAATGTTTTGCTATGCAACTGTTTCAGTGATCACTCAGGACCCACAGTAGTTTAATATAAAACTAGCAACACAAACCACACCACACAAGCAGCCATTTAGTATTATCCTTCGGATTCTACTCACAGGAAAGTAATGTCAGAGAAGCCACATGCAGGAAGCTTGGACAGCAAAAAAAAAAATAGCAACACTGTTAGTGATGGGTACATGGACATTTTATCTTCAATGAAATATCTGAGGTTTTCTCCATCATTTACATAGAATGCCGTGCAGAAAACCCCAAATTAGAAATGCTTGATAAAAGCCAAAGACTTGTCTTGGCAATATTATAAAAGATTAAAACAATCCAAGAAAATAGTTTACCATAAAAGATACTGAAAGTTGTGACAAATACACCTGGTCTTAGATGCTGAGTGACATGAGATGATGCTATTCCTGGGTCAAAATGTAAACTCAGAAGAGAGACTAATAAACTTAAAAGTATTAAGTAAGAGTAATATGTCAAGGTGGGTAACTATACTACCTATCACGTAAGAACTTATGGTTGTAAATGGTGCACAAAGAGGAGCGTGTAACCAAGAACTTGTGTGGTTCATAAAGCCTACGATATTACATCTGGTTCCATATAGATAGATCAACCAGCCCTGTTATTGTCACATAAAAGTATATCTCTCTTCTTAGGGAAGGTGTAGTGAACTATTTAGGGGTAAAGGATATGATATATGTAGCTTAGTCTCAATTCAGAAGAAATAAATGGTGAATGGATAGATAGATAGATAGATAGATAGATAGATAGATAGATAGATAGATACATACATACATACATACATACATGCATACATACATACATGGATACATAGATAGATACATAGATAGATACATAGATATAATATTTTGAAACATTAACCTGGGACAGGTGAATGAGAATATTTCAGAATGTCCCTATTCCTATAATTTTCCAAAATTTAAATATGTTCAAATACATTTCTATTTTAAAATCTTCAACTCTGCTGAGATTACAATTAGCATTAAATTTTTATTTTCTGCAAAACTTTTTAATATTCAACCTATTCAATAACTTACTCTTCATGCTGCCTTCTTACTCCCAGAAAGTATATGACACTATTTATATTTATAATAAATGTTAGCTGTAGCTATTTTGTGCCAGAAACTAGCAGTTAATTGAGAATTTACTATATGCCAGATATCTAGTTATTGACATTGCTGCTCTATTTATTTATTTATTCATTTAGTTAGTCATGCAGAAAACATAATAAGATAGAAACAAATTAATAGATGAAAAATTAAAGTTCAAAGGTATTTAAGAAACTAACCCATAATAATCTAGAGAAGAGGAACAACTCAAAGATAGTATTGTGGAAATGGTATAGAGAGACTTGCTCTTTTGTATGTAAACTAACTTTTTAAAAAATGATTCTACAAAGTACCAGTGAAATCTGGGACTGCCTGGAAAATGCTGCCCTTCTAGTTGATTAGGATTATGCAGTTGGGTCATCATCTACCACCTCCTAGTTCACAGACATCCATTATGAATGAGCTGCTATTGCTTAGTTTTCTGTGGAAGGCAAAATAATTGCCCTGAAACATACCAATGCCCTGGTCCCCAGAACCTGCCAATGCCTCGTTACCTGGAAAGAAAGTTCAAACTACAGAGATAATTCAGCAGGTCAGTCAATTAACTTTAAAATAAAACCTCTACAGGGGTTCAGTGTAGTATTATGGTCCCTAAATTCAGAAGATGAAGCAAAATGAAGGTTGTCAGAAAAACGCAATATGAGAAAGACAGCAGTTGCCGTTTTTAGTTTTTTGGTTTTTTTTTTTTTTTTTTTTTTTTTTTGGTTTTTCGAGACAGGGTTTCTCTGTAGCTTTGGAGTCTGTCCTGGAACTAGCTCTTGTAGACCAGGCTGGTCTCAAACTCACAGAGATCCGCCTGCCTCTGCCTTTCAAGTGCTGGGATTAAAGGCGTGCACCACCACCGCCCGGCCCATTTTTAGTTTTGAAGATGGAAAGGGATCACATTCTAAGGAAGGTGGGGCGTAGAAGCAGGAAAATATGAAAAAGCACAATAGACTCTAACACTTTCAAAACTATGGCCCAGCCTGCCAAAGCTATGAATTAGTCCAGGCAGGCCCACTGCAGCTTCTGATGTCCAGATTTGTAAAACCTTCTATTGTCTTGTTTTAGTCAGTAATTTGGGCTATTTTCTTGCAGCAGAAGTAAGAAACAAATAGAAGGCTTTACTCCCTTTCACCAGTGTGCACCATGTTATAGTCACATCATGAAAGCACCACCTTAGGGAGCAGAGCTATATACAGAGTCTTCTACTTTCTCAGGAGGTGAAGGAAGTGAGGTGTCCAGAGGGGGAAAGAATTAGATGGGACAACAATATAATTGATACTCATTTCTACTGGCTCTGCTTGCAGCTTAGTGATACTCAAGATAATACTAAATGTGTCTGCCTCCAATACTATGATGCTTTACTCCTGAACACTCATAGATTGGAGTGACATAGCACAGGAGCTATTTAAGGTTAGATAGAATATGCCAAGTTTTCATCTATAACACATGAACCACACCAGGTAAAAAAGCTAATAACATGAAAGACAGGTTCTTAATGATGACTGCCCATGCCAAGAAATTGCAAAAGACTGAGATTATGAGATTTCATGAAACCCAAAATTTGTTTCCTCCTATGGACTATATTCTATCCCAAGTCTCTTTATCCCTCTTCCACTTGCATTACTTAATTTTCCCATGGCTGCCACAAAATACTTAGCAAAGAAACCTAAAGAAAGAAAGGCTGTTTTGAATCAGAGTTTTAGGGTGCAGCATGGTATGGGAGTCACCGCAGTAGGACATATTTCATCCACACTCAAGTGGTTATATTGCATCCATACTCAAGAAGCAGAAAGAAATGACTGCTAGTATGTGGACAGAGACTGCTCTTTGTTTCCCAACTGCTTAGACCTGAATAATCACATAGAAACTGTATTCATTATAACTCTGTTTGGCCAAAAGCTTATGCATATTTCTAGTTAACTCTTATATCTCAAATTAATCTATTTCTATTAATCTGTGTATTACCATGAGGTTGTGTCCTACTGGTAAGGTAAGGCTTCAGTGGGTGTCTTTCTCCTTTGGCAGCTACATGGCATCTCTTTGACTCCACCTGCTCTCTCTATACATCTCTTCCAGCCTGGCTATATTCTGCCCTGCTATAGGTCAAAGCAGCTTCTTTGTTAACCAACTATAATAAAATATATTCACAGCATACAGAGGGGAATCCCACATCACCTCCAATTTTCTGTCTAATTAAAAAGAAAGATTTTAACTTTAACACAGAAAGATTACATACAACAAAAGTTATCAAGCAAAAATTGAACTTAAAATATTTAGTCCATTTACATTTGTCAAATTTCATAAAATACTTTATCATCTATTCTATCTTTGTGAGTCTAAAGTTTTATATCTAATCTATTTCTTATAATTATAACTATATTTCTTCAATTCCATCAAAGACTCTAGGAGGATATAATATTACCTAAGTAAACAGGAAATACATTATAACAACTTCCACAACTCTACAATTGACAGAGACATCTCACTGCCTGGACAGTCACCCAAAGTTATTCTGTACCATTGGGGCATCCGTCTTAAACCTACAGGCCCATAGTATCTGGTAGACTTTTCCAAGAAGCAGGAAATTTCAAATACAGTTCCACCTATACTGGCAGTTTGTCAGTTACTATCTTCAATGTCCTGCAGAATGTCTGGCAGACACTTTCATAAAGCAGGAACCCTGAGGGATCATCTCACCTTCTTTAGGCAACTTCAGCATCATTTTTCTCTGAATCCTGCATGTCTAATTTATACAGCATACCATCAGCATTCCAGACAAGAGCAGTTTCTTCCCCAATTGTCCAGCCTTGTCTCATTGAAGGCAAATTTCATAACAAGTTTCTTCAATGCCAATCAACCTCTCTGAAGTAATTGGTGCTGCCAGAAGCAGACATGCCTCACTTCCAAGGAAAGTCTAAGTTCTTAAAACATTTTAAATGCCATATTATGTACATCTTTGAAAATTTTGAAGAATACCTATCTGAAATATATGTCAGAAATCTAACTAACATGACCATTTAGTTTGACTATTATAAATGACTATCTATTAGTCTGTATTTCTTAACTATCATCACATTTTTAAACACCTTAAAGAAGAGCAGAAATACATATAACAAAAATGGCCTTAAATTTTTATCAATAGACCAATATGCATACCAATGCAAAGTATTCATCTCTATATTATATCTCCCTTTATATGAAAACAAACATTTATAAACAATATTTGGAAATTTGGGAGTAGTTATCTTCAAACTGCTTCCTGCTTTTTGTTGGGTGAAGTATTTGGGGGGGGGGTCATGACGACCTTTTGGGGGGGTCTTGGTTCATCAAACCATGTTAGTCTGGAAGGAATCCATAGGTTCTCATGATTTGTGAAAAGCAGAACCTCTTTTCTAAAGCAACATATCCTTAGACCCAATTTTTGAAATCAAGATACCTTTAAAATATATATGTTGGTTTACATTAGCAGCCCCCAGATTCAAATATCTTTCTGTAGTCAAAAAAATTAAAGAAAACACAATAATATACACAATCTAGACTTTCTGTGTATATTCCATATTTATGTGACTTGTTTTTCTTTACTCCTTTAATCTATGACTATCTGTACTCTTTTATATTACTTTTACTTTCTCTTTGAAGTCTTTGTTTTGTTTCTTAAAGCTATTTTTTGGTAACTGACTATACTCTTCTTTTGCTCGCTCTCAAATCTTAGTACATTTTTTGAAACACACTATGGCCCATTTAGAGGTTAAATTCTGGCTGAATCTGACTTTGTTGCATATTTGTAAACATTTTCTGATCAGGAGCACTTTTTAAAAAATGGTAAGCAGTTTGGTTGCAGCAGCCCTGGATGATGGCTCCTCCTCTCTTGGCCTTTTAATATGGCAGAGGTACCTTTACTACCAACTCTAGTACCACAGGATAGGAGCCATGCTCATCACTTTAACTCTGGGAAGGAGTGTGCAAAACATAAACTTTTTTTATCTGAGTGAAAGCGAAATCTGCTATGCAATGCACTGTGTGACCTAGGGATATTGCTGTGCATGGCAGTGGGAATCTGTCATGCTCTCCTGTCTGTGCACACCTCGCAGACCTGATCTGGCTGCTTTTTCAGGCAGGGGTGCTGAGCTGCTGTTGTGCTCTCAGCGACTTTCCTCCTGACCCTGGGTGGGCACACAGGCACCTGGACCTGAAGTGTGTGGCTAGCCATGTGGGTTAGCTCCATGTTGATGTGCCATTTTGTAGATGGAGGCTGCTTGTTTGTTCCAAGCCACCCAGACCTACCTAAAATAATCACACAGAAACTATATTAAAAATCTGCTTAGCATATTAGCTCAGGCTTTTTATTAACAAACTCTCACTTCTTAAATTAACCTGTTCCTATGATTTTTAATTTTACCATGAGGCTCATGGTTTACCGGTAAGGTTCCAGGGCATCTGTCTCCTTCAGCAACTACATGACATCTCCTCAACTCCACCTACTCTTTCTCTCTCTCTCTGCATCTCTGTTCAGATTTTCTGCCTGATTTTACTCTGCTAAGGCATTGGCCAAAAGCTTCTCTATTAACCAATGGCAATGAAACATATTCACAGCATACAGAGGGGAATCTCACATCACTTGCACTCAGTTTGCTTTCTTCTTTTCATTCGGTCAAGGACCCCATCACATGAAACAGTGTCGTTATTTAGGATAGGTCATCATCCATATTCAGAATAGGTCACCATTCCTTTTAAGTCAAATATCTTGGGAAATGTCCTTCAAAGAAATGCCCAGAGATTCATGTCCGTGGTGGACATAAACCCCATAAGCATTAGTCAAGATGAACCATCACAACATTCCTCAAGTAGCAGAGAAAGGGGATTTTCTTCTGATGTAGCAACAGTGTGTTCTTTAAATTAGGGAACCTGTGAACAAAGCAGTATTCTTGGCTCTTGAGTTCTGTATAGGGAAAAAAATAGATGCAACATATTGAAACGCTATTCAGAGAAGCATAACAAATAGCAAAATAAATTTTCAATATCCTTTATCAAAGGGTCCAGCTACTCACTAAAATCTATTCCTTGATTTTCCTCCCTACCTTCAACAGTCACATGAGGAACTAAGAACACTAAGCAGAAAGAAAGTTCTGAAAACAAAGAAACTCAGATCCTTCAAAGGCTTCTTCCTAGGAACAGAAAAGGACTAAGAAGCTAATTTTCAGGAATGTTCCATTCAAAGCTGGAGCTAGACATTTTAAAACCTCGGGCTAGTAGTTCCTGGATAATAAAATGTGAAAAATATGTCTCAGCTAAAATTCAGAATCACTCGTTCTAGACTTATTACACCATTTAAATAATGATTGCAATAACCATAATACATAGTTATCTACTACCCATATATTACTGAAGACTGACCCCAGAGTGAATGAATTACATACCTGAAGTCACTCAAATGTCAAAAGGCAGGATCTAAACTTTACATTCAAGTCTGTTGCTTTGTCTTGGTTCATTTCTCCCAGCAGCAGACCCTGAGATAAAGATTTAAGGAAATCTCTCTTATTTACAAAGGAAACTGGAGAAGTACAGCAGATAAACAAGGTGAGAGCATCCAGGAAGGAGGTAGCAACAGGCAGCTTACGACAGTGTCCAAGACTTCACTCCTAATGGAAAATGATGGCTACCGGCATTACCTGAGGGATGACAGACCCAGGGAACCATATATAAATACCAATTCGCTTTTGTGATTAATTTAAAACTACTGCTTTTCCAGATCAAATACGGTTCTGCAAACAAAAAAGGGGGCTATTTTGGAGGGGAGCAAAGAATGATCTATGTTTGTAAAAAGAGTTGAGCTGAAGGGATATAGCAAGGACATTTACAAATGTACAGCATTCAATATGACTCTATTCCCACAGAATGTGTTGGACTCAGACAGATGTGGTACCTTTTGAAAAAGCCATTGGATACCATAGCCACTGGATACCATAGCTATTGGATACTATAGCCACTGGATACCATAGCCACTGGATACCATAGCTATTGGATAACATAGCCACTGGATACCATAGACACTAGATACCATAGCCACTGGATACCATAGACACTAGATACCATAGCCACTGGATACCATCGCCACTAGATACCATAGCTATTGGATACCATAGCCATTGGATACCATAGCCAGTGGATACCATAGCCAGTGGATACCATAGCTATTGCAGCCCTATCCCACTAGCAGCTGGAATCTCCCTGCAGAATATGCAGTGTAGCCTTGGAATTCCTACTTGTTATGTATTGTCTTAGGGTTTCTATTGGTGTAAAGAGACACCACGATCATGGCAACCCTTATAGAGGAAAACATTTTTTGGGGGTGGCTCACCTACAGTTAAGAGATTCAGTCCATTATCACTATGGTGGGACATGGCAGTGTGCAAGCAGACATGGTGCTAGAAAAGTAGCTGAGAGTCTTATATCTTACAGGCAACAGGAAGTGGACCATGCTTGGCTTGAACATATATGAGACCTCAAAGCCTGCTTCCATAGTGACACACTTCCTCCAACAAACCACACCTACTCCAATAAGGCCACACCTCCTAATACTACCACTCCACTCCGTTGGTGGCCATTTTTTTCAAACCACCATCAAAGAGAATCTGCGTTTTTCTACTATAGGAAGTAAAACAGCCTATTCCTAAGTTGGCTCACTACATACCATAAAAAAAAAAGCTTAAGTTGAGGAGCCAGCTCCAACCAGGGGCCAGATTATTCATTCTTCACTGATTCTAGAGCACTTTTTAATGTTTTAATTAGCATATGCTAATTATACACAGTAGTGTATTTTATTGTGACTTTTAAGATATGTATATAATGCATTTTATCATACTTCACCCTAATGAGTCCCCTTTCTAATTTCACATCATTGGGAATCAATAAATTTCATTTGAATTGCCTGCAGAAGCATGAGTGGAGGGTTATTTACAGGAGCATTAAATGAATACCGAGTGGCTACACCGCTAAAAAGAAAAAAATGTCCTCCCTCCCCCTGTAGCCATTAACCTCCTACAAATACTCAGGGAGGAGTGAGGCCTCCTGAGTCCCTTGTAACAACCCTTTCTGAGGATTCTGAAGCATTTTGAAGAAATGTGGAAACTTGGGGTTTCACAAACTCTACTAGAATCCTCTCTCCATAGAAGGCACCATTCAATCATTTGTGGCTTAAAGCTTTATATTTTAATCTTAGAACACTCATTTATTTTTAACATTTCCACTAACTCTTTGATGGTAATTTTTATTATATTTTCCCCTCCCCTATGCCTCCCATACCTACCTTCTATCCCATTTCCACACAACTTTGTATTCTCAATTTTTGGAAAACCCATTAAATTTGTGCTGCCAATCTACCTTTAGATATGTGGACATTTGTTGGAGCACAGTCAGCCTACCAGAAGACACAACATTAAGGAGAACTAATCCTTCCTTTCCTGGCAGCTATCAATTTTCAACAACTCCTTAGCTAAGGATGGGACTCTTCTGTGTCCACATCTCTTATCAATTCTGAGATTTTTGTCTAATTTGACTTTCCCCAAATCTTGTGCATGCTGTCACAACTGCTTAGAAATCATATGTGCTATTGCCCTTTTATGTCTAACTAACCCTATTTCCTTGCAGTCATCCTCTACCCCTGGCTCTTACAATTTTTCTGCCCCCTCTTTGACAATGATCCCTGAGCTTTGGATGGAAGGGATGTCCAATTTAGAGCTGAGCATTCCAAAGTCTCTAATTTGCAGGACTTTGGCCAGTCATGAATCTCTGTGCTGAGTATCATCTACTACAAAGAAGAAGCTTCTCTGATGAAGCACTAATCTACGAAAACACAATAAGCTAGTAGGAGTTAATTTAATACTATGTACATTTATCAGAATAATAAGAGTTAAGGGACAATCTAGCCATAGGTTTTTGGCTTCAAAAGTATTGCCAGAAATAGGTTCCATCTTGAGAATAGGCCTTAAATACAATTATTAAGTAGTTGATCGCTCCCATGACATTCCTGCCACTATCGCATAGTGGGCATATCCGGCTGACAGTTCCTAGAGCCTTTGGAGTTCACAGCTGGATTAAATTGATGATTACTTTTATCCTCCAGCAATGTACATAGTATCTTTTAGCACTATGCAAACAGGGGTGAAGCTTCTAGGCTAGAACCAACTTGCTCTCTCCAAGTTCTTTGACTCAAATACTCAGTGCCTTCAGCAATAGTTACTCACCATCCGGTTCTAAAAGATAATGAAAAGCAATGATAGTAGCCTGGAATATTTGGAGTTCTATGGGACCGCTCTTGACAACAAATCTAATGGAGGTCATTTATGACACTGTGGTTTGTACTTGTTAGTCTGTAGTGTCTAGCAAAGGCACTGTTGCCCCATTACAATTAATTCCAGTTTCTAAATATGTTTGTATTTTGGGAAGCTTCTACATAGCATATTCTCATGAGTTTTTCAGAAGGTCAGTAGTGTTAGCTGTGTCCCCTCTTCCATCCTGGCCTATTACCCCCATGTAATGTGTCCTGTTCCATTATTCCCCTTTATAGAAACAACTTTTTAAACAAGCATTATTTTATATCACTACATTAAAGTACCTTCTATTTTACTTCAATTTGACTTACCTTTATGAGGATGGCATGAAAGCCACTAGTATGATGTCTCATTTATGTACAAAAAAATTAGAAAAGGCAGTGTCATGTTTATGTTTGTTTAAACACAAATTCTTGTTGACCATCTCTTTGTCCATTCATAGGCTAACAACTTGAAGTAGATTATAGAACAGAGAGACTGTCTCCTCTACTCCCAGGGGTTCCTTCAATGGTTTAGACATTCAGCCTAAAAGTAAAGTAAAAACAAGCTAGCGATGCAGGTGAAGATTTAGAAGCCCTGAGAATCTGAAACAGGAAAGTTTCTTTCAGTCTCCTTGGCTGCCATCTAGTTGTGAGCAATGGCGTCAGCTGGAAACATTCAGAAGAGAGGAGACTCTTTGAAATCAAAACGAAAAAATACAGTTTACTAAGGAAACCTTAGCTCCAGACAAAATGCATCTGTCTAAAGGGAGCCTTGGGTGATGAGTGGATGGATACCTTCGGGACAGACTAGAGGCAGAACCATATTGGAGAGCAGGAGGATGTGTGTTGGGGACCACAGAGAAGCTGTCTCAGGGAAGTATTCAGAGACTAATTCATGAAGGGCTTTCTGAGGTTGTATTGGTTTATTATTATAACAAACAGGAACAGTTTGTAAGCCTCAGTAGCATACACTGATCAGCACGTATCTGTCATTCAGCATCATGGTTGATGCTCAGATAACTTCCTCACTGTCTCTCATCGTACCCTGGGGAGAGTCAAGGATCTGTGAATTTTCTTCAGCAGAAATACAGAGTACAAATATAGTAAATCTACAAAAACATGCACATTAACTATGTAATTTTTCACTCACTTTGACTTGAAAAGTTAAAACGTAAATAGCACATACAACACCAAACAGCTGAGTTGCTTCCTAAGTCCTTCCAAACGGCCTCTTAGCCCAAGCCCAGCCATCTCCTACTTTCGCTCTTTGTGATTTTCCATTACAAGCGAACAAGGCTGTCCTAGCAGACATCACCCTTCCATCCTGCCCTGCAGCATTCTGGAGATAGAAAAGGTGGTGCAAGGGCTCTCACCTAAGGCAGGAAAAGTTTGTGGTTACAACTATGGACCTGAGTACAGATTCAAAACCCAACTCTGCCATTTACAACCATAGGCCAGCTAAAGAGTCTCAGCATTAGGAAGGTTGAGAACCGCCCCCTTAGTTTTACCAAATCCTCTGTGCCGCAGTGGCCTGACTCAGCACATGAAGAACCTGTAGCAGGTCTCCACAGTGGTCCTGGGAGAAATGAACAACCTATGACAAAAACAACATTCAAAGGGTATTAGACACAAGAAAAAGGGGGCTTGGTAATTGCCAGCAACTAGCAGTGTGTCCCGAGCTCACAAATAGTTCACGCAGGACCCCATATTGTTTTACAACCTGAACACTGCTAAAACATCTGACGGTTCAAAGTCCAAGCCCCGCCCCCCAACCCCTCACCCCGAGGATAATGAGATCTTTTGCACCACACAGGTAGGCTGTGCAAACCCTAACAGACTTGGGCCTAAGCAACTGATGAGGGGCTCTTAAATTCATCCATCAGAGTTCAGTTTTTGCCTAACAATGAAACCCCAGCTTCACTAGATACGTGTCTATTGTATTGACTTCCAAGTTCTCTCAGGCAGGCAAAGAGATGCATAAGACAGCCGTAAGCTGACTCAGCCTGCCTGTGCAGACACAACTGTTCATCCTACCAGAGTTAAGCTTTAGTAGAAAATAACCCCCCAAATCTCCCAGGAGTTCTCTGGGTCCAACCTTGCTTTCTCAAAGTCCAGGTCTGAGTATAAAATTACAAGTTAAAAGCAAAAATAACTCTGGCATCCTCTCATGAAACAAAAAGAAGAAGGCAAACAAGAGCCCTCCCATAACTCAATCTTTCTTTTCCCGTTATTTAAAGACGTACAGAGCCTAGAGAAGCTCCTGAGAGAATCCATCATCAATGGCCAGCCTCGCACAGGCCGAGCATGGAAGAAGATCCTCATCCTAGTAGAGGGCATTTACAGGTATGTAAGAGACTGGAGGCCTTTGACACTTGCGGCTCACAGCAAGCTGCTCAATGAAGAGAATAAGACCTTTCCTGCTAAAAATAAAGGAGGTGCTTATAGATGCCAGAGAGTAATACAAGATAAAGCTACCGACATTAGTGGCCAGATCTGGGGCTTCCTGTCTTTTCTACAGCTCTGTGCATCTTCTGGAAGGCTTAGGGACTGACATGCTGGTGAAGCCTTCCTTAGAAATGTCCTCAGTGTTGATCTGTATTGCTTCCTTCCAGTGCCCTAGCATTTCAAAGACCTTTTGTGCCTGAGCTATTCAATATCAGGATGTTGGAAGACATGTCTGTCACAGATGGTTCAGTGGGTGACCCCAGCCCCCTTATGTGGACAGTATATCCAAGCACTTACTTCAGTCATTAATTAAGTAGGTTAACGACTGGCCTCAGAATATAGGGGCCTAACCTTGAGGGCAGTCCTTCCTCCAGAGTGGGACCAGTGGGATGCTGATCCTAGCATTTGGTAATATTCTCAAGATTCTTTCCCTGCCTTCCTTAAGCTGAGCAGGAAAATACCCACTAAGTCATTCTGAGCAGCGCTTTTATATTGCTGGCTGTGATTGAATTTGCTTCATTCTCTTTCTAAATCGATTACCGTGGCTCAAATGGAAATTGCACACAAGCATTCCGTCTGTTTACACCCTATTCTGTAAGCCAAGGAAACATTTTCTCAGAGTGCCCCTTCTTAAATCAATTCCCAAGCAATCCTTACAGAAGTGAAACCTGGGGCTCTATCCCCTATGAGCCTCGGAGAGAGACATGAAATACAAAGGAAGGAAGTGAGGGCTGGAGAACCCCAAGCCAGAGTGTGACTGCAAAGGAGACATGAGGGCAACAGTAGCATTGTGAGTCCTCCTTCTGCAGCCCTTCCTCTTCTGCATGAAAAGCAAACATTGCTACATAGACAGTTTAATGTTTCCTAACTTGAAACCTCTTCAACAGAAAACAAATGAGATCACGAAGGTGTTATCTTTATCAATCATAAGCAAACGCCATCTGCATCAATACCGAGTAACAGGAGAAATGTGCCCTATCCTTTTCTTTGGAAAGAGGGGGTGAATTCTCCAAGTCATAGATAAAATAAAAACCAGAGTCTTTTTTATTTATTTATTTTAAGTGATTGGAATCCTGTATTAGCAAAGATGGCAGCTCCACACTTCCCTCATTATTGTCTAAGGTCGACCCCAGGAGTGGGCAGTGTTTACAAGATCTCTAAAACAGTGATCTAGAAAGCTGGGGTAATTTTTACCCTGTCTCCAACCAGAGAGCATTTGGCCGGTGTTAGTGGCCACACATGAAGTGGAATACTATTGACATCTAGTGGGGAGAGGCAGGGATTGCTCCTGGGCGTCCTGCAAAGCACGAGGCATCAAGAAGAATTCTGTCGTTCCAAATAGCAATACTGCCAAGGCTGAGAAAGCCCTCTTCTTGGATAGTTAACTACTCACTGGCCCTGAACTTGAACTTTGAGGAAGTAATCTCACCCCGAGTCTGTGCTGTCGTAAACCTAAGTGGCAAGCTTTCTCCCTGTGTAGTTTATAGCAGCTACCAGCCTGAGAGGGATTCAAGCAGCCCTTATCTAAACACCTGTCATTCAGGTTTGGACTCATAGGAGGATGAATTGGCTGAGGAAAGGCACACTGGGCATCTCCTTTCACCAGAGTCAAAAGAACCCAATTTCAAACAAACAGAACTTATTTCCACTAAAGGAAAGTCACATTTTTAAGCGCTTGGATTGTGGCTGAAATTAGTCTCCATCCATGTTTTACTAACAAATATTTTCATCAGAAACCACTACAGTAGCTGGACTTACTAGGGGCTAAGCTAGGCTTTATCCTGTCCTGTGGGGAGTGGGGAAGAGAAGGTTTGCAGGTGCACGTTTCTGTCCCTAAGCCAATGAGGCACAAAACCACAATTGAGCAACGGTGACTCTTAGTTGACTTATGCTATATATGAAAAGATTTACAGTGATCATTTCTTATTTTCCTAGATCCTGTGAGTCAGGTCTGCTATCACGCAGCATTCACTGAACTCATTCCCAAGACCGCAGTCAGTTAAAAATTCAAGCAAGCATGGAATATCCAAAATTTCCTCACTCACATATTTAGCACTGGCTTTTGGATGGTGACTGGGCTGCCTTTTTCTCATTCACATGAATCTGGTTTTGTTTTATGGTCACCAACACCAGGATCTGTATGATGTAGTATTGACAAGACATCAGATCATCTATTCAGAGCTCCCTCGCACAGGATCCCTGGCTTCCAAGACAGAAAACCCAGAAATTGCCATTGTTTTAAGAGAGTGGCCCAGAACTCATGCTGTGCCCTGCAGGCCAAACACACCCCAGAGATAGCCTGCATTCCCAGAAAGGAGATTGATACTTTAACTCTTGGTGGGAAGATTGGATTGTGTACACAGCAACAGGAAGCTTGCATGCCTCTATCTTTGCATCAGTTTGCTGCAGATCAAACAACCTAGCATGTACACCAGGCAAAGTTTCCATGTCATAAACTTCCTCTCATCTTCTCTGCATGATGGTTATGTCATCCCAACAGCCTCCATCCCACCAGCAGTCCTTTGTCAACCAAGACTAGGGTAACATAAATTCTGAAGCAAAATTCCAGTTGGAAAGCTTTCGCTTGGGCATGCCAGTGTAGAACTGTCACCAGAAAATGAAATTGCTTTACATCGCGCTTTCCAAAGTGTCCGGGTTGGGAATGTACACACATACCTGATTGGACACTCCCCAAAGCCTCTTTTGCATTTTAACTCTTAGGGTCATCTTTGTTCTTGCTGTTTTGTCTCTTACTTCTCTGCCCCACAGGCAAAGTACCACACCGTGAGTTGTTCATCCACAGCAATTTTTTCATGATTCTTAAAGAAAAAGGTTAAGTTTTCAAGTCACAAAGTTTCAAGTAGGCTTCAAACAAGAAGTGTCTAGGTGACTAGCCTGAGAATCCAGAACACTTCCCAAAATTAGCAACAATAATTATTATTGCCATAGGCATGAAAGTTCTTATCTTTGTAAAAATTGGAGAGGAGTCGGGATTTGGAGCCAGATTTGGAACCTGGATTCAAATCCCGGCATTGGTCCCCATAGCTGTGTACCCTCCTTAGAACATATATGTAAGTGTTAAGAAAGATCATATGAGGCAGGATCTGTCAGACGCAAAGCCCATAGAAAGCCCACACAAAGAGTAACTGTCCTCATAATTTCACATTTTCCATTGAAGAGGTTTCAGGTTGGAGAGCAATAAACTGCCGACATAGCAATACTGATTTGCTCTCCATACAGAAAAGGATGACAGCAAAGTGAGGGCTCATATTGTCCTTGTGTCTGGTCCTTGCTCAATATTCTAAGTGTATGACATTGCACAAGGCTGCTGAGAGTACTATTAAGATGAAGAAACAGAGGCTCTCAGGCCTTAGATAAATTGCCCTAGGCAGATTAGTAAAATGAAGCAGAGCTGGTATTAATAACCAGGTGACCCTGGTGAAACAAAGGCTCTCTGCAGATAGAAGAGGCCACCTGTCTGTTGGCATCCAACTTGTAAACTCTGAAAGTACAAAGTCACTCTGACTTAAAGTAATCCTATCTAGGCTTCATCTTCTCCATATGTAAATTAAGGGAATTGGAAATGCAAATCTAAGTGTCGATGAATCCATGACTTGGTATCAAAAAGTCAAATCGCATTCTTTTAATCTGATTTCCTAATATTGTGTTAACCATATATTGCTGTGGTTTGGAGAACATCCCTCCTCCTAATCATGTCAGTAGTCTGGGGTCTTCTCGAAGGAGAAGATTTCACACAAGGACAGAGACAGCACAAGCAAATAGTCAAGGTTTACTTCAGCCAGTGAAAAAGCAAAAGGAAAATGTACCCTCCTTGCTCACAGCAAATCTGAACCAAAAGCTCACAACAAAAGTCTATCTGTAGCGTCTGGACACATGAGTCTTGGTCTACCACAGGCGGGACAGTCTACGATGGTCTTAGAAGCCATTCTGATCCACCATTAAATACATTAAGTACAAGAATATGTTTAAAAATCCTAACAACCTATTGAGTTGAGGTTACTAAAAAAAGAAAACACGAACCTTATGTTGCTTGAGCTGACAAGCCAGAGTCTGCCAAGACTAGCCTTGTTGGTTTTTCTCTGAGACCTGTTCTTCATCTTGTCTGGTCAAGGTGACTGTCTCATACCCAGCTTAAAGTCATTACTTCTCTGACTTTGTTGTTTCAGTCCTAAAAATCATTTCAAACCGAACATCTGTTTTGACTACAGCACTATTTTTGTAGTATCTGAGGAGAACAGATTCCTTATTAATTCATAATGACTAAGAAATCTCAAAGTTATTAAAAAAAAAAAAACATGATGCTAGTAAAGATGTCCCAGGTAACTTGGGACACAAACCAGCATGGTGGGAGCCCAAACTTTCAGAATCTAAAGAGTTTCATAGTATGCGCCAACCTTTCCCAAATCGTACACATCAGCATATGACGAATTTGCAGAATGTCTTGAGTTTAAGAATAGATTAAGAGTTCTTCTCCCTCAAACTGAGAAAAATTAAGAATAATCTCAATGATAAACTTTCCCCAATTCTGTATAGTTTCAACATGTAAAGACAAAGAATAGATGGGTTTTGTCTTAATCCCTCTCCTCCCTCGTTCTCCTTTTTGTCTAGCTCAGTCTCTGTCTCTTCTCGCCATCCCTTTCCTTCTCTCTACATCCCCCTCTTTTCTCCCTTTTCCTCGAACCTCTTTGTCTCTACCCCACCCTTTCCTCTTTTCTCTTGGATTAAACCTTGGGCTGCCAAGAAGAGTTTTCCACCGTACAAGTTTCCTGAGCTATGGCTTAATTTTTGGTTTTCATGTGGAGAAGAGAATGATGAGACAATTTTAAAAGGAATTGCCATTCAACTACTGCATTATACAATAAAAAATAAGTAACTTACTGACTTGTGGCCTAAAGAACAATTCAAGTCCCTAGACAGAGTCTCAGATAAACTGATGACATTATCTTATTTATAGCTGTATTTTATTTCTTTTTCTTCTACTAAAGCCAAAAGAAAAACAAAACCTTTCACCCAGGAAAAAATAACAACATACTATATGTGTTTTTCTTTATTGCTTGATTGTTTTGACAGAAAATAGTGATAATAACACAAATAGTGATTTTACACTTTCACCCAGACTCGTTATCCCACTATAACAAAAGGTTCTATGCAAATTCAATAATACTGGGGGGGGGGAATGAAACCATTGTGGATGAATATAACTATATAAAAGCTGAGTTCTACTTAGGACTCTATGTATGCCTGCATTAACCCCCAAATAAGCAGTATTGTAGAGTCATTAATCTTGGAGGAAGAAATACAAGCCAGGTGGTTAGGTCCTTACCTAGCTAGAGCAGCCCCTGGAAAATGGCTGATTAGATGTGGGGAGTGTCTACAAACGCTGTCAATGTTAGCTTTGCCTCCTGCCAAATTCAGTTCCAGGAAAAAAAAAAGAATGGCTGTTTGTGTCTAGCATATTTTGTGTTACCTACTTACAGCATTTTAAAGACAAGCAAAATCTAAGAATTCTGAGGGTTTGGAATCATTTCTCATGCGTGACCTCTGCAATGACACTCACATGCCTTTATTGTAGAAGATTAAACACAGAACTTTGTTAAAGATTCCTTTTTATCACATCAGGCTTCAGTGAAACTTTCTGCTTGCAAGCTCACTGAGTGCCTGGGATGGTCTGACAGTTGACAAGCATGAATACTAGCCATTATAAAGATTCTGGGAGGAAAGCTTCATCATCCTGCCTCTACTACATAACAATGAAGTGAGGGATAATGGAAAACATCAGATAGGCTGCCCAAGTCCCAGTTTAGAAAGTGCTGTGACCCCAATCTAAGCCGAAGGTAGACAGATAGTAATATTGCCTCCTCAGGGGTGAGCACTCTAAAAAGCAAGAAATTGAACGTAGCACTGGAAGTAACTCACAAAGATGCATAAGAGAAGATCATTTGGTCTTCCATTAAAATCAGAACTTGGCCATCCAAATGACCTCATGAAATACCCATGTGCTGTATCATTGATGGTTAAAGTCAACTCTTTCGGTCTGGGTAGCTGTGACACTTAATGAACTGTTTTGACTGAATCAACCTAACGCTTAAACTTATTTTTAATGTATTATATACAGTCTAAGACCTAACAGGGGAGAATGGCGAAGTTCACCACTCTTCAAACGATTAGTCTTTAGCTAAATTGTTGCTTGAGTTGTTTGACAAGCTGCATTGTGTTGTGAACATGTGAGTCTGGTTTTTTTTAGAGCCAGAGTGTTTGTACAGCCCAAGCTATGCAGTGCAAAAGCTTCCAGTGGTTTGAGAACTAAGTCGAGCCAATGTTCTTTAAAACCCATTGAGATCCAGAGGTGCTATGTAAATATTAAATTTAATTTTACTTATTATTTGGCCTTATATTATCTTTCTCTAAGGACTTGAAACATTTTACAGTTTGCACTACCATGGACAATAAAACATTTAGACACTCTCTTGATCACTACACACACTAAAATGGGGATGACAGGGATTAACATAACCCTGGGTAAGCATGACATACCAATCTGGGAACCTATCCTTATTCTTTTGGAAAACATATAGAATATATAGCACAAAGAGTAAACACTAAACTAGGGATTTTAGTTAATGTATCAAAATTGGCTCATGAAATTGTTATAAATTGCCCACACTAGTGCGTGACCTTAATGTCAGGAGAAACTTGGTAAAACTGGGGATACAAGAGTCCTCAGTACCTTTTATTCAGTTGTTCTACAAACATAAAGCTATTATTACAAGAAGTTTTGTCAATTTAAAAAAAAGAAATCTAAAACTTTAAAAACTAAAATAAATAATAAAATAGGTCTAAAGCAAAAGAGTTGGTTAGTAGTGGTAAATCCGAAAGTGATGTCCTTAGCCACTGGTGTGAGTTTATCCTGGAAGTGTAGAAATAAGAGCGGCAGGGCTGCTTCCCGCCACCCGGCTAGCTTTACCCGAAATAATTACACGGAAACTGTATTCTTTTAAACACTGCTTGGCCCATTAGTTCCAGCCTCTTATTGGCTAACTCTTACATATTGATCTAACCCATTTCTAATAATCTGTGTAGCCCACGAGGTGGTTTACCAGGGAAGATCTTAACCTGTGTCTGTTTGGAGTGGGAGATCATGGCGACTCTCTGACTCAGCTTCTTTCTCCCAGCATCCTGTTCTGTTTACTCCACCCACCTAAGGGTTGGCCTATCAAATGGGCCTAGGCAGTTTCTTTATTAATATGAAATCACTCCCACATCATTTCCCCTTTTTTATTTAAACAAAAAAGAAAGGCTTTAACTTTAACATAGTAAAATTATATATAACAAAACAGTTATCAAGTAAGAATTATAGTTACAATATTTATATCTACTTTATCTTTTATTATAACTAAGGAAAACTACAACTATGTATCCATTTTTTAACTCCATCAAAGACTCCAGAAGGATATAATATTACCTAAGTAAACAAGAAGTAAGTAACTTTTAAAATTTTAGAAATGACAGAGACATCTCACTGCCTGTACAGTCACCCAAAGTTTCTCTGTACCATTGGGGCATCCATCTTTGGCCTTCAGGCCCATAGTATACAGCAGACATTTCCATGAAGTAAGAAATTTCAAAGACAGTTAGTCACTTTTTGCTGTGTCCTGCAGAATGTCTCACAGACTCTTTCATGAGTCAGGAACCCTGAAAGATCATCTCACCTTTAGGCAAGTTTAGCAGTCCTCTCTCTGCGGGTTCTTTGTGTCCAGTTTATGCATTAGTCCAGGCAAGAGCAGTTTTTTGTCCAAATGGCTATCAAACTCCATAAGGAGCCTCTTTATTGCCCATCTTTCTCTTGAAGTAGCTAGGGCTGCCAGGAGTAGACATGTCTCATTGTCATAAAAAAACCTAAGTTATTAAAATATTTTAAATGTCATATTCTGTAGTCTTTGAGATATATGAAGAATGTCTATCTAACTGAAATATATCTCTATATATCTAGAAAATCTAACTAACATGACTATAAGCTTTACTATTATCGATGATTATCCATTAACAACCTCTATTTCCAATGGGCCTAGGCAATTTCTTTATTAATAAAAAAATCACTCCCACATCATGGAAGCTTGTATATACCATTGATCTGTCCCGCCTCCTTACCCACCACCTCTGGAACTTCGGTGGGAGGAACCCAGAAACCTGAGCCTTAAACCTATCTGGAGTTTTAAGGCTTAATCAACTTCTGGCCTGTCACTCTGAAGAATCATCAAGAAAGGGTGCCACCAGGAGACTGATCTGTGATGAATGCTGAGCAGGAATACCAAGAGATTTTCTATTATGTGATAATTGATACTACTATGTCTAAAGTTCTGTATTTTTAGTTCCCCAGTTTAATCTTTAGCAGTTCTGGCCAGCATTGTCAAACAAGCAATAGCAGATAGATCAAAGTGGCTCAGGGTGGAGCACTTTTATTAAGACCAGCAGAAAACCTATCCCCAAAGCATTGATCTAACTGCAAAAAGCAGCTTTACAAATAAATCAGATCAACAGTATGGCAAGTTCATTTCTGAGTTAAGAACTAAGGATAACAACTCAATCCATCAACTATAAGTATTTTATTAAAGTAGCATGGAGCAGAGAAGATTGAAAGGTTGTCATTGCTGAATAAGATATGCCAATAGAAGAGTGACAGATCCTTGTCAGCAGCCTGACGGTGACAGGGCAGATTTTCTAGGAAGCACTAGAAAGAAAGCAAAAGAACTTTCCAGAAGGCTATTCACTACTTACCAAGATTTTTTCCTTCTGTGCTAGCATGGAAGGTTCCATTGTGAATCTGCCTCAGATAGTGGCTCTAAAGAAGAAATACAAGGCTTACCTCTACGTCGATGAAGCTCACAGTATTGGTGCTACGGGCCCCAATGGCCAAGGTGTCAGAGACTTCTTTGGACTGGCCCCTGAAGATGTGGACGTATACATGGGGACATTCACCAAAAGCTTTGCGGCCTCGGGAGGCTATATAGCTGGGAAAAAGGTAAGAAAGAAAAGTTTAGTGTTTGTGGAGATCCTGAACACCCTAGGGAAGCAGGTCTTCTCTGAATTCGACGTAAATTTCAGTTCTACTCCCCTGTAACATGGAGTAAAGAAAAGTGGGAAAAGGGTGATCACAACCAGATAACAACAGCAAGGGTACAATTTGTAGAACACCTAGGAGAGAGGAAACTCAGAAGGACAATGTCTAAGACATCTTGTGGAATGACTGATCGTCAACCAGTCTTGTAGACAAATAGTGGGAGGCTTAATTTCACAAGAGACAACAGCATACACCAAACCAAAGAACTGATAAGAGATCCCATAAGAACTACAAGGGAGTGGGGTAGAGAGATGGATCAGTAGTTGAGACTACTGGTTGCTCTTCTGGCTTAAATTCCTGGCACCCCACAGTGGCTCAACACAATCTTCAGCCCCAAGGATCTGAAGCCTCAGCTGGCACTGCTCAAATATGGCACACATGCAGGCAACATGTGCATACAATTTTTTAAATTCAAAACTTAAAGAATTAGGAGGGTGTGTGGGGGGGGGGGTGGGTGGGTGGGTGTGGGTGTGTGTGTGTGTGTGTTGAAAATAAAGTAAGTGATAAAAACAATAGGAAAAGTTCATGTATTAGAGAAGCTAACCTGATGGATTTTACAAATTGTCACCTAAACAAAGGCAGAACAAAAATGGACTTTTAAGATTATTTTCCTAAGAAATAACTTTCCTATAATGTTATATAACCCATCGTCTATATTCTCAAAATGTCTGAAAATTTGGATCAGATGACATTATACTGTTAAAGAAGTAAAAAGGAAAATCAAATATTCAGATCTAGATCTAAGGGACAAAGAAACTGTGCCCTGGTCCCTTTGCCTGTATGTACCTTTTCCAAATCATGGCGGTTGTTTCATACAAGCTTACATTTGTCCCAAAGGGACTGTAGTATAGCTCCTACTAGAGGGGCATTGTGCATGGAGGTGCTGCTAAAATGTTGTCTAGGCCAGGCAGTGGTGGCACATGCCTTTAATCCCAACACTCACTCAGAAGGCAGAAGCAGGCAGATCTCAATGAGTTCGAGGCCAGCCTGGTCTACAGAATGAGTTCCAGGACAGTCAAGGCTACACAGAGAGATACCATCTTTTAAAACTGGGTGAGGGGTGACACAGGGGTCTCTAGAGTTACTTATTCAGTTACTTATCCACTCTGACCAGCAGGAACAAAAGTTTAGCCTACTGGTCAACCAGTTAGTCCAGTTGGGGGGATATGTAACAGGCAGCTACTATCACTAAAAGCCAGTGATTTAAAACAACACATTTCATCTTGGGCACTTACCATGAGGCATAAAGATGCCTAAAATACTGTTTCCAGGGGTCTTTGCCCTCCTTTAATTGCTGTGGTCTTCAATACTCAAGACATTGTATATCATCCTCCCTCCAGTGCCCTACGGGGATGAGCTAGGTAATGCTAGAAACAGAGGGACTGTTAGGCCCTCAAAGACTTCAGCAAAGCCTAGTGACAGGTTAATATTTCCTTCCCAACTGTCACATCAGCGGGATCAGAGGGTCTCGGGGTTAGGAGCTGTCAGATCCGGGTTACCTTGCCTTGTATGGCCTTGATTGCTTTAGCAGCAGTTCTGAGGCACAAAACTTTTAATCAAGCGTAACTCTGTTTCCTGAACCAAAGGCACCTGGATAAACTGAAGCAAGCAGATCCTTGAAACGCTGTCAGATGTGTTGGATGTCACATTTTTCTCCTTGGAGTGCCTTCATTTGATACCTATTTTAAACAAAGGCCTGGGACTAGCGGCAGGAGGGACAGTTCCTTGGGATCCTGCACAGGCTTTCTGTTCTGAAGGCATGTGCAGGGTTTCCGAAATGGAACACTCTTATCCACATGATTTCTAACCCTTTAGGGTAGAGACTGAACAATTGTGAAAGCTATCATAAATCAAGACGTGCTTCACGCATGCATTTTTTTTCCTTAACCCATGTTATACTGCAGTATCTCAATTAACCACCAGGTGGCATCATGAATTAGAATATGTTTGGCCAGACCTCGCTAGCCAAACTGCAACACACAGCCCTAAAACACCAAGAGGCAAAACCTTGAAGACACAAACAGAACTCAGTACATGGAGGCTGAGCAAGAGAATTTGGCCACAAGTCTCGAAAATAATCAAGTGGGTTCAAAACTCTAGATAAATATAAAAATACTTGGCTCTGAAATCTCTTGTTAGTCTCCATTTACAAACAATATTCTTTCCTATTATTTATTTATTCTCCAGCCAAAACAGTTTCTCCTCCAAGACATCCCCCCCTAACTTCCCCTCTTCTGCTTCCCTTCAATTTTTCTCCTTTCTCATAAGAAAAAGGCAGGCCTCCCATGTATATCAGCCATGGCATACCAAGTTGCAGGAGACTAGGCACCTCCTCTCCTATTAAGACTTGTAGTGAGGAGCTGCGGGCTGCATTCCTGCCCAGCTCCCGGTTGCCTGGCTAGCTTATGCCCTGAAATAACAACACACAAATACTATTCATTTAAACACTGCTTGGCCCATTAGTTTCAGCCTCTTATTGGCTAATTCTCATATCTTGATTAACCCATTTCTTATAATCTGTGTAGCACCACAAGGTGGTGGCTGACTGGGAAGGATCTTAACCTGCAGAAGGATCTTAACCTGCGTCCATCTTGGAGAGGAGAGCTATTAGCATCTGTCTGAGGCATCTGCCTCACTTCCCTTCTTCCCAGCATTCTGTTTTGTCTACTCCACCCTCCTATGTTCTGACCTATCAGGCCAAGCAGTTTCTTTATTAATTAACCAATGAAAGCAACAGATAGACAGATGACCGTCCTCCATCAAAGACTGAAAGTGGCAACCCAGTAGGAGGGAAGGGTCCCAGAAGCAGGTAACAGAGTTCAGAGACAGCCTCTTGTCCCACTGTTAGGAGTCTTAGGAAAAGACCAAGGTACACAGCTGTAAAGTATTTAAAGAGCTCAGTACCATGCAGGCTCTCGGGTTGGCAGTTCAGAGACAATATTCTCAATCATTCCAATGAAGATGTTCTAGGAATCTTTGTGGAGTGGATCAAGAGCAGAGATTTGCACATTACCAACCAGAAAAATCAGGCAGGTGAAAAATACTTAGAAACAAGTGAGGGGCAGGGGGAAATGCGCTTGGTGCAAAGGTCTCATGGAAAGCAGACGTGCTCTTGGGATCTCAGTTTTCCTTCTTATTAGGTGTTCTACAAATTCATCTTGGTGAATCAGGGGTAATTCTAAGCTGAAGCACTGTCTCTAAAGCCTATGAGGCTTTCCTCTTTTACTGTTTGAGTTTGGAACTCTGTTGACAGTGAACAATTCAATACTCAGGAGGGCATCCTTCCACGATGTCCCAGGTGAAAAGCTAGATAATGATTTCAATTTTTATTTATCTAACTGCTGAGAGGATGTGATCAACACTGCCTGCCCTCTGCTCTCTTGAGCATGATCCTTCATCTTCTTGTTCTCCTGAGCATGATCCTGCATCTTCTTGTTTTCCTGAGCATCATCTGGTATCTACTTGCATACTGACTGTTGCCCACTGACTTCTCAACACCGCCTACCCTCTGTTCTCCTGAGCATGATCTTCCATCTTCTTGGATGCCTGCTGTTGCCCACTGACTTCTCCCAACCTCCACAGATTGATGACTGGCAAATACGTGAAGCAGAGATTGCCCTGTGACTGATAGACTGCAGGGTTGTAATTCTAGAGGTTGGAAGTGGGAAATAGAGAAGAGGTTTGGGATGATAGTTAGATCCAGTGGCCTGAAAAGCAAGCAAATGCAGGCCCCTTACTGAGGCATTTCTGTGCTGGCATTCTCAGCCCTGCCTGCACATAACAGCCCTTTGAAGTAAATAGGGGTCACGGAATGAGTACCAAGATGTTTATTCTAAAAGCCTCCTGTGTGATTTCCTCCTCAAAACCCACCCTTGCCCTTGAACTCTGGGCCTAAGGGTAAAGAAAATAATCAGGGTTTTGAACTTGAAAAGAAAAAAACAGGGCTTGGAAGCCTGTGTCTGAGAATACCTCTAACCCACTCCCAAAGAAAGACACAGTGCAGACTCACCTTGCGAAGGACAAAAGCCAACTCTTAATTCATGGCTTGTGGTACCCAATCAGGGGATAAAGGGATGGAATGGGTGGGCTTTCCTTGACATTCTCCAGAAGTTACTACAGAACCCTTCCTCAACCACACAAGCAAAATACCTTTACCTGGACTAGAACAAAATGGACTCAGTCTAAAGGAATATGCTGTAGGACAGAGAATTTTCAGGTCCCAGGGGCAATTTCTCACTGACGGGCTATTATTCCAACTAAGGATGCTTGTGAGTGACTGCATAAATTCCTCAATTCATGAAAGGAAATGGGGGTGGGGACGGTCTGATCAAAGGAGGCTTTGCTTTGTTTCCTTGTCTAATCTTTGCGGTGACTACTTCTCAGCTGAGATGTTGCTGGACTTGTTCTTAAGAATACATCTTGCTCATCCTTAACGCATCAAGTGACTACCCATCCTTCCTGTCACTGAAGTTTCTTGACTTTCAGTTCAGCTGTCAGTATGAGCAGGTTCTCTGCTAAGTCCCTATGACAGTGGACTTTAAGAAAAGTAGTGTGCCCTTTATTGCTTTCTCTCTAGGTACTCACTCCCTTTGAACAAATAAGAATAGTACACACAAAATCCTTTAAACTCCAAATGAGTAAAGAGAAAAGACCATAGGGTAGGCAGAAGAGCTGGTCTCCGTGCTGTCTGAGACTCACTTCCTTTCATATTGAGGCTACTCTTCACTGGTTTTGGACAGGTAATAAGCATAGCATTAAAAGCGGAGACTCCTGAACCAGAATCATTGGTTTCAAATCCTCACCTTACCATCCTTTGTGAGGAATTTTCAGGATGTCTGTGGCTTAATTATCACATATATATATATATATATATATATATATATATATGGGATTAAAAAGCATTGCCTACCTCAGAGTTATTGTAAGTGAATTAACATATACAAAGTTCTTAAAATAGACTTGAAAGCATCCTGGGATCGTTGGCTATGGTGTCAGCTTCTGGCCTCATTTTCTCCTCCAAGTCATTCAATAGCTCAAGTTTGTGCTCTCCTTTCTCCCAAAGGTCTGTCTGTTTTACTGTTGTAGTCAGTAGTGGCTAGGTTAGGTTAGGTTAAGTTTGGTTTGGTTTCACTGCTGCCACCACTATCCATCTTGGGATGGAGGGAAATACAAGCTATGTATCACTGGTTTGCTTCCTTGCAGCTGCCCACATGCAGGTAATTTAACCTTAGATCATCCCCTTTGCAAATAAGCAAAATGAAATAACAAAATCCCAAGAAGTTTTGTGTTTTGGTCCCTCACTCCACCCCACAAATGCTTCCTGTTCTACAAATCTTTAAATTAATAGTCTAACCACTGCCATCAACTTGCATTAAATACCATAATGTACCTTCTATATGTATTCACATATTTTCTAATATATTTATATACACATTCTTATAATCACTCTCAGGTAGCTAATGAAAGCATCACTGCTTTCTCACTTTGCAGAGAAGAAGACTGAGATAGTAAACTTTGTTATTTGTACATAGTCACTTAGCTGTCAGTAACAAAGTCAGGATTTGGAGTAAGCAATTAGGTTCCAGAAGTTGTTTCAACTCTAGGACATCCTCCCCTCCGAGGAAACAACTCCTGATCAACTTGTCCCCAAACCACTAGCTTCTCCCTCTTCTCCCAGTTGACTCTCTATTCTTTGCCTTTACATTCCACCATTAATCCTCATTTTGGCAAGCCAATATACGTGCTTTTTAGCCTCCTCTGAATTCCTCCATATCCACTCATCTACTGTGGCCAGATCACCCCTGGAAAACACTCCTCCATAGACACAGGCTCCTATAAGCCTCTATTGTCCAATGCCTATGACTCACTGACTGCCCCCTTCTAACCTCCCCTAGCAGCCCATGGGAAAGTATTTAATCTCAACAGAGAATGAAAACCCCTATTGCCATTTATCATAGGGCAGAACACAAACTCTGAAGGACAGTTTATCTGTACTTCTTAGAAAATTACCAAAGAGCTCTCTTTGATGGGCTCCAGCACTTCCAGAGCGAACTTCCTTAAATGCCATGTAGCTGAGGCTTCGAGGCCTGCCATGTCATCTACACTCTTCAAGAGAAGGAAATATACTTCCAACTACTTTTCTATGATTCAGAAAAGAAAAAAAAAAAAAGAACAGGCAAAGATGTCAAACTAGAATACGACCTCAGTCCTCCTTCTGCCTAGCCTCACATACGAATCTAGGATATAGCCCAACACAGGTCTTTAATATACTTGCTAGAAGGAAAAATAGAAGGTAAGAGAATAGGGGAATTGGAATGAAATGAAGTGTAAGAAAAGAATCTGGAAGTAAAGCAAGAAAGGAAACAAACCATTCGCCATGCTGAACCAAAGTGACCAAGGCCTTTGAGGTGGGCTCACAATCAGCACTATGGTAGCTCTTCTTCTGAAAGCAGAGCACAAGGCCAGCCCAGGTTCATTGACTGCTTGAAGAAAAGACCAAAATGGGAAGAGTATATTGTTGGTGGGGATCAGGAGTGGAAGGATGACATTCGTTTTCTGGGGTGTCTTGTTTCTCTGAACTCGCACATCTCCCTGGTTGGGTTGTCATTTCTTCTTCATCTGTCGTTTGCATCAAAGCTTCATAAGCCCTGTCTCCTCACAGGAGTGTCCCCCGACTGCTCCTCTTAGCGGCACCCTCCCTTTCCCCTCAATCTTTCAGTCGATTCCATGCATCTCCCACCTGCACTGTTAGAGTGCACGGCACAATTGCTAATAATCTCAAGGAACAAAAGAACCAGATTTTGTATTGTCTACCATTCCTAGGCGTTTGCTCTTGTGCAAGGCAGATATTTCAGCAATCATTTTTCCTCCATATGCCCAGTTTTTGCCGTCCAGGCCAACTCTAAATTTGTAGCTGCCACTAACTTTTGTACAGTTTCTAGATTTTGACGGGAAAGACTAAGAAAAAGGAGGTAAAAAAAACTAAGGAGCTGGATGTTCCACAAAGTATATGAGGGTTAGACAGAGAACTGTCCTCTCTTGAGGACCAGAGGCAAATGCTTTGCTGGGATGTGCAGAGGACAAGTTCTGAGAATTATTTGCTTACATTTTTGGGTTCTGCCTTCATTTTAGGAACTTGTGGATTATGTTCGGGTTCACTCCCATAGTGCTACTTACGCGACATCCATGAGTCCCGTGATAGCAGAGCAAATCATCCGATCCTTGAAGATTATTATGGGAGAAGATGAGAACCACGGAGGTAAGGAATCTACAGGGAACTCGGCCCCAAACAACTCTCCCAGGCTTCTGCCTGTCGATCTCCCACCTTCTCAACCACACACTTTCGTCCTGTGAGGCCCAGTGTTTTAGTCAAGAGAGGTGCATGCTAGAACATCTTCACATATGTATGCACACACCACAAACCCTGTTATAACACATACATACAGTCTTCAGTAACATGTTAGTATGATCATCAAATTCGGATCATTTTTTGGGCGATCAGTAGTTAAAATGAAGTAGGCGATGCCTTTTGTGTATATGTATGTTTGCGTGTGCATGTGCGCTTTTTTGTGCGTTATGTATTTATGCATGTTTGCCTGTGCTTGCCTGCTGTTCCTTGTGCTTCCCTGAGATGAATATTGTTTATTATTCATCTCTTAGTATATTGATTTATATGTTTTATTGTCGGAAGTTGGGCAAGGGAAAATCGCCACTGGTCATTTGAGGACATATGAACTCACAATATCAGCCCAGCCATCCGCCTGTGACTGTGTCATTTCAGCTAAAATGTGCTACTTTGTGTAGCCCAAAAGATCTTCACCTACTTTTTGGAGAATTCTTCACAGAAGCCTCCAAGAATTCTCATTCCATCTTTCAGATCTCTAAAGATTCACTACGTGTTATGATAATAAAGCGGTCCTTCCTGCCAGGGAGCTAGTGAGTACAAGTGAGAAACAGCAAATTATACTTCAGATTGACCACAGGGCTGTACAACCCTTTTGCTTCATCCGACCACCATCTGGCACAACGACCTGCATCACTTTCTGCAAACTTCTAGACTCACTTACTAGGATATATGGGAATATCTATCATTAATAGTATTAAGTAAGAATACTTACATAAGTGTTTTATCAAAAAAAAAATCCTTCTTCAAACTGAGAATCCACCCTGATGTGAAACTGGAATGTTCTGTAGCCTGAAACTTTCTGAGCACTGACTCGAAGCTCTAAGTGGAGCATTGCACACTTGCCCTCATAGTGTACGACAATCTAAATGCAGGCACACTAAAAATCTGCTGTAAAATTATCTGTGGGTACAAGGCACAGCAGCAGGTGCCTGTGACCTCAGCACTCAGGTGGCTTGAGGATTCTGGGCTTGAGACCAACCTTGGCTACAGAATGATTTCAGGAAAAAAAAATCATTTCAAAAAATCCTGCAAACAATGTGTATATGAATTAATAATGAATTTTGTGGTTGGATTTGGGACCCATCCTCAAGATACCTCATTACATGTATATAAATATTCTCAAAAAATCTAAAATCCAAAACCCTTTTGGTCCTAAGCATTTCTGATCAGGAACAACCTATATCCCTTTATACAAATCAGATAAGACTAAAACTGGTCTTTTGAAGTAGGGCCTTCAATCACCTCCACACTGACAGTCCCAGAGGCCTTCCAGTGAGCCATCCCACTTGCCAGAATATTAATAAAAAATATAACGTGGTGTTTGTGTTATCACTAAAGCTGGAAAATGACCCACAAGATGGTACCTTTTCTACTACATAAAAGTGGCTGGTGAATTGCTGGGGTCTTTTAAGGATTGCCGTGTGTGTGTGTGTGTGTGTGTGTGTGTGTGTGTGTGTGTGTGTGTGGTTTTTTGACAGAACCCAGTCTGGGGAGGTAGTTGCCAGGATTCAGGTCCTCTGCAGCTACTTATTGTCACGTGACATTCCCCAAGCGAATGGTGCATCCAACCCTGGGCAGGTGATTTAACTTTTCTGTGCTTCAGTTCTTCCAGCTGTGAACTGAGAATAATAACATTTATGCATCGATGTTTTATAACAGTTAGGTAAGTTAATCTATATAAAATACTCAGGAATGTCTGGAAACAATCATGACTTTTGTATAATTGCTTGCTGTTATTTGCAATTGTTCCTGAGGCGTTCAAGAAGTAAGTGAAAACTCCCTGAATTCTGTAGGAAACTTCTTAGGAAAGAAATGAAGAACTGGATGTCCTCCCAGGTCTTGGACTAGTCAGAATAAACAAGGTTAGGCTACCATAATAAACCCTAAAAAGTCCTGTTACCTTAACAAAGCTAAGGCTTGTTTCTTTCATTGTTGTTGGTGATATTGTTTTGTGAGCTTGTTTTTATTTTTATTTTTATTGTTTAAAGTATTCTTTGACAACCAGTAAGGAAATTCATCCAAGCAAGAGGCCAGTTTCCTGCTCCCAATAGTCATTAGTTGCCTATAGTTCTTTATCTAGAGATAGGACATTGTGAAATTCTCCCCCTTTCATATTAACCTGTTCTTATATTCTTAGCATCATAATTAAAATACTCTACCTCATGTCTCTTGGAATCTTATGAATTAAAAGAAAACAGAATGCTGTGAGTCAAAATAGACATAGGAGGAAATTTAAGACAGTTTTTTTGGGGGGGTTGTTTGTTTGTTTTGTGAGGTTTTGTTATTGATATTGTTTTATTTTTTTCAAATCAATGAACAAAAGAAAGCAGTTCCCTTTCACAGAATCACCAAGGTTCAGGTAACTCTACCTGACACATCCTTTAAAGGATTCAAAGGCAGTCTGGGAATGATCACATTGACCTCATTTATAACAATACCTGCTCAAATAAATAGGATAGGTCAGAATACTGTATTAACTTGGCCTTCTCTGCTGAGAATAAAGTTACCCAAAGCTCCAAAGGCTACATCTTGCTAGATCTGCCACACAGGATCTGAGAAAGAGGAGCCTGGCTCCAAGCCTTCCTCAACCTATTGCAACTGTGACTGGAACCTTTCAAGGCTTTGTTATGGGCAAGTTTGGGGAGCGGTTGGCCAGATCTGTTCCTTGATGAATGTCTTCACTTTAATCTGCAATGCAAAGCCATACGCTTCAAAGAGAAGCAAGCTACAGCAATAAGGTCAGTGTTCCTTTGATGCCAAGGTTCAAAGATGAAATAGCAGTCCCAGTGAAATGACAATGTTTATGCACAAACAGCCACCTTCACTCTGCAACCAGGCTGCTGGTGGAGTTAATGCACACAGGCTGAGGGGCTGCAGGCCGGGTGTGCATTCCATATGCACCAAGGCCCGTTTAATCTCCTCGCCTGTCACTCTGTGCAGTACACTGAGCCCAATGTGGAGATTTGATTTCTCCATCCTAATGGTTGTTGGGTGGTCTCCTAGCTAAACCAATGTTGTAAGCCCCTTAAGGGCAAGAAATGTGTCTTGAATTAATTTTGTGTTCCTCTGAGTGTCAAACTCGGTGCTCGGCTTAATAAATACGTCATGACTCAACTTCCATCTTGCCAGCCTTCTGGATTTCAGGTCCGTGTGTTTGTGCTAAATAAGATTGTGGAGATGTTTATTTCAGAGGACTAAGAGCAAGAATCTGGTCCACACCAGTGTGGCACCTGAGGAGACCTTTCAGTGAGGAGGATGACTTTTGGGGAGCTCTAGAAAGATGACAGTTCTGTCGCTGGCTTAATCTAGATGTCAAACAAGCAGCCACGAGAGGATTGAGCCCCAAATCACACCAACAGCTTCCCTACGGAAAACAATGTCATCTGTTGCCTTGTTCTATTTAGATCTTTAATGAGCTGTGTGTGTGTGTGCGTGTGTGCGAGAGAGAGAGAGAGAGAGAGAGAGAGAGAGAGAGAGAGAGAGAGTCGGTCAGTCTTTTTCAACTCCCAGTCTTGACTATTCATCCCTGAACCCTCTTTCCCCAACTGTGGGAAAGCTTTCACTTCTCATAGAAAGAAAATGGAGGGTGAAATGTACAAATAATTAAGAGGCATCAGATCACATGTAACCCAGAGCTCGCCTTGCTCCCTCTCTTCATTCAGTTTCTCGACTGACAATGGAAATAGTGGAAGGACTAAGTGATACAGTCTAGACAGTGGGTATTGCACAGTGGTGATGTACAATAAGAACTCAGCAAAGGTAGTGTGATTTTTTAACTTACGTACTTTCTTCCCTTCCTTCTCAAGTAATTTTGGTAGCTTTTACCTGCCCTAGAATTCTCCCCTGTTCTAAGATTTTACGGCTACTCATCCATGAAGAGTAGTCATCCTGCATCCGGCAGCACTTGCTTAAAAATATGTCTATAACCTGGCCACCTCTCCAACTCCGCCTCTCAGGACAATTCGCACAACTTCCTGAATATTCTGCCTACTTCTGTCTTGGCTTTTTTATGGTTTGTCCTCAGTACAGAACCCCAAGTCATCCTTTTTTAGCATTTATTTTAACTTCACAAAGCTAGAGGATACAGTATAATGATTTACCACAAGCATACAGTATAAGAGATGGTCAAGTCAGGGCTAGTAGTATTTCCATTTCTTGGTATGTCTTAAAAGCCTTGAATAAAATATAATAATTATATGTTTATGGAATACAGAGTGACACTTCAATATATATGTACAATATGCTGAGAAAATTGAGGTAGTTAACATTTCTATCTCTTCAACATTGGTTTTTTTTTTTTGCATTTAAGCCTTTGAACTCCAGTTTTTTAGTTACTCTTAAAATAGATAATAGGGCATTATGAACTGCAATTCCACTGTTCTCTAAAACATTAGAATTTATTCTACTGGATAACTGCTGTCATCTTCTCTCATTTCTTCTTCCTCAATCCTTCCCAGCCTCTAATAAATCCATTATATGCACTTGCTGACATTTTCAAATAACATCTATATGAGAGAAATACTAACTAGTTAAAAGAAAAGAGAAAACATAACTCACAGCATGCCACTCCCTGACTCCATCCGTTTCCCACTCACTCGACATGTGATCCAGTGGCCTACAGGCTTCCAAGACTTCTCCCTCATATTTCTCAGGCTCTTCCCATTGCTCATTACAATGATTCCTGAGCACTCAAACCAGCTTCCACAGGAAGGCCTTTGCGCCTTCTGGTTCCTCTAGAATGGCTTTTCTTTATCTCTACTGGTCTTCTGAAAGAACTGCCCCATCCTACATAGCCCAGCCTCCATCTCTCCCATTCCTTTAACTTTAGTTTTCATAGCATTCATGTCTAGTCCTTCTTTCCTCTCACTGGAGTGCAAACTCTAAGAGAAGAGGCTCTTCCTCTCATTAAGCACACTGAGAACAGCACCGTGCAAGCATGGTCCTCGATTTCTCAACAAAGATCTATTGAACGGCAGCAATGCTGTTTCTTGCCCTTTTGGTCCAGCAAATAAATGCCTCTAATCTCTCTCCATGGGTGTGTTCGATTCCTCTCTTTGAAGAGCACTGGTCCCTTTCCACAGCACTGTCTTGCTGCTATGCTTCCAAAACAATCTTCACTTCCCTCTCCTTCCTTTACAATCTCAGGTTTCCTCTGCCCAGACTACTCTCTTGGGTTCTCGCTTCCCCCCTCAGTTTTGGCTTGGTTCCTCCCCTCCATTCCGAGGCCTTTGCTCTCCTGTTTTCCTCCTGCCCAGTTCCCTCTCAGCATCCTTCCCCCTGTGGCAACAGTCTTCAGGTTACTATTGGCCTCTGTTTATTTCTTGTTTTTATTCTTTCCCCATTCCCTTTTTATAAGGCCTCTTCCTCGGCCTGCATTGGGCAGAATCCCAGCCTCAGTTTCCTCTACAGTTCCCCAGCACAAGTGTACTCCCATGATTCCTTTCGTTTATATAACAGTGTGATTCCACACTAGAGTCACCTGCAAAGATGGTTAAAAAAAAAAAAACAGCTTGCTGATGCCCTGCTCCCAAATATTTCTGCACAAATGTGTTGTATATTTATAATCCTGAGTGGTGCTAATAGGATTGGTCCAGGGGCCACCCTTTGAGAAACCGCTGCATGATGACCTCATCACACTCATCCTCTCCTTCCCATGAAGCGTGAAGGAGTTAGGATTTCTTCCAGATAGAAGCCATCCAGTTCACACCATTGGCTATCAGCACATGCCTGACAGATAACAGACCATGGAGACAAGCATCCAAATAGAAGTAAAAGGGAATATGAATAGTTCCAATGGTGCCATGAGGCAGACGCTGACAAAATATCTCTTGGGATATTTTGGGAGCCATCTCTTCATCAAAAGTGTTGAGCAGAATGATTCCTGTCAGCCATCAAAGCAACTGAGCTTGCTCACCAAGGTCAGCCTCTGCCCTTATAATACTCACCTGGATCCTTGCCTACTTTGGCTCGTAGCATTTGTATGTTTATTAAAATGCCTTCGGTGTAGGAAGTTGTTGCCCATCTGTCTTCCATCATCACTTCACGTTTCATGAAGATGGGAGAGCAGGGTGGGAGGAGGAAGATGGCTACACTGTGTGCTATGGTGGTTCTCAAAGGGTGGTCCCCAGACAAGCATGTCAGCATCACCTGGGGCTTGTTAGAACTGTAATAGACCTTTTCACTTAGAGTCAGAAACTTTAGGGCCTGGGTTAGCAAACAGTCTAACCATCCCTCCAGGGGCTTGGGAAGCAGCCTCATTTGAAAACCACATTTCCATATAAAAGAAAGGAACCAGGTAAAGGTTTGTTTGCAGAGGGAAACTGAACAGAAGACAGCTTGCTGGCAGACAGAGCTAGACAACCTTGCAGAAAGGAGGCCTGAGGACTGGAAAATGTGAGAGAATCAGAAAAAGAAAAGTATGAAACACATTTTGAGCCACTTCCTTAAGCCACCATTTAAATCCAAGCATCAACTCTGTTCACTCAGTTACCATCAAGTGCTTGTCCGTCAACCCTGGTACGGGTGACCACTTTGGCTGCAGTAAGTGCTTTTGCCCACAGAACTGTGTGTTCTTCAAAACAGGTCCTCCTGTAAACCTGTGCTTTCATAAAACTCCCTGTGGTCTATAAAGTCATAAGAGCTAATGGTTCCAACACTAGCTACGGTATTCTCTTTGATCATCATCGTCCAGCAGAGACACTACTTTAGTAATTGGTGTTGCTTGGAATACAAGGGATAGCATCCATAAGACCCGCTTTAATTCTTGTCTGTGTAGGGCTGGGGAGTGAGCTCAGTTGGTAAAGAGAGGATATCAGTGCTGCCTTTTAAAAGACAGCTGTGGTAGTGCAGGTTTATAATCCCACTGTTGGAGAAGCAGAGATGGGTGGATCCCTGTAGGCTTGCTGATCCCAAGCCAATGAGAGACCCTAGCTAAAATAAAACAAAAAGGCAGGATGAGGGTAACTGGCACCCAAAGAATAACACCCAAGACTGTCCTCTGGTCTCCACATGAACATGTGCACACACACAAAAATAAAATAACAATTCTATAGTATGCATGCAAGATGGTGCATATGTCTAATCCCAGCATTCAGGAAACTAAGGCAGGAGGATCTTTATTGTGAGGCCAGCCTGGGCTATGTTGTAAATTTGATGCCAGCCTAGGAAACTTAGTGAGACCCTATCTCAAAAAAACAAAATAGGGGCTAGAGGGATGGCTTGACATTTAAGAGCAATTGCTGCTCTTGCAGAAGTCCTGGGTTAGGTTTCCAGCATTTACATGGGGCAGCTCAAGGCCACACATTCTTCATGTATCTTAGAATTGTGTGTAACACCAGTTCTTTCACTTAAAAAGGTTTACTGGAGATGGGAGTAGGAAATGCTCCTAGCGATAATTAGCAGGTCTAAATTTGGATGACCCCATTGACTAGCTGGTTCCTTTATGTGATGAAAATGGCTATAGAGAGACCACATGTATGATTATGCCAGCGATCTCCTCAATGTCAAGCTGCTGGAATAATCACCAAAGTTCTAAATCCATCATTTACTACCATAAGCCTAGAAATATTTATTTTACATCTGAGTCACCAGTAATGTCTACTGACAGGAAAAGAATAGTGGAAATTTACTTACAAAAAATATATATACAAAACTCCAATTTCTAATGTGTAATATTTTATCTCATTGGGTTGCATCTGCATCATTCCCAACCAAATCCCCTGTCCTTAAAGGACAAACTTTAAAAGGGTAGAATTCTCTTGTCTTCAAAGTCATATATCAGCTGAATGATTTCATTCAGATTGAGCTTTGGCCAGTCTCATTGGCTAGTCCCAGCATTTTTATCTCCAAAAACATGTTCAATATTTTAGCTCCACCTAGAAAGCTTTCATTCTTCCTATCAAACCTTTCTCTATCCCCTAAACTCCTGAACCATCTTTCTAAGCCCTACCTCATGCCCCTAATCAATAATCCCCAATTCATTCAGTTTCCGGCAGTCTTCTTTTTTCTCCTGATATTTTAGTCACATATATCCCAAATACCTCTTTAAATAGGTAGTGATTGTATTAAAACATGTCTTGAGGCATCAAACTTGTGAATGACTGCACACTAAATGCTGGCTTTGGAACAAATCAGATTGCCTGCAAGTTTTGCAGCCTGAACAACATCTAGGAGCAGTGTAATATCCTGTCCTTAAATGTTGCCTATGGAGCTATTTTGGATCAAATGCTAGAATTAGAATCACTCACTGGGTGGGTCTATTGTAAGCCCAAATCTAGATTCACGTTTCTATCCTCTGGATACATAAATGGTTTTACATTGTATACACTGGGATGTGTCTCAACACAGAAATGAGGTAGGCAGACTGAGTAACTCCAGCCAGCACTACCCAAATAGCAACAGCAAAAGCAGAACTGTGCCTTTAATTATCCAAGCAGTCTAGCTGAATCCCTCACTTAGAGCTTCCTATGGAGACACTGTCTAGCATTCAAAGGTGCATTTGACTTTTTAATACATAGTAATCAACAGGAATCGTGCCCTATCGAACCCTGCCTGTCCAAATAGAGGTAAATAGGCTGACTTGGTCTGATGTGATCTTTTCTACCTCACTTCCTTCTCTTCCTCCTCCATAATAATCATTTGTGCTTCGATTTTTTTTCCCCCTGTGGGATTATGTTGTGAAGGTAATGAGAAGTTGAGAAGGTAAAATTCCCACAGAAAATGTTTTTTTTTTATACTACAAAGCTAATAAAAGGTAGCAGGCCATTAGGATTTTGAATTCTCGATAGTTTTTTTTTATAGTAATCACTCATTATAAATTTTTGGATTGGTGAAGGTGTATTGGCTGAGAGAACAGACATCTTCCAACATACTTCAGCATATCATTGGTTTAGCTTGCTTCTTACTTGAGTTGAAAGGTTAAGACATAAGATTGCAAGTTCAGTCCCAGCCTGGACAGCAGAGCAAGACTCTCTAAACAAAAACTAAAAAAAGGCCTGCGGATGTAGAAAGGTGTACTTGCCTAGTATGTGGAACACCCGAGGCTCAGTTCCTAGTACAGTACTGTGGAGTGGGGAAATTTTTCCAAACTGGATCCCAAAGTTGTAGACAGGGTAAGGGATTTGGAATATACATGATGATTTCATGAGTCATGGCTGGAGATGCGTGACCTTCCTCCCCCAAGTCTGATGGTCATAAATCAATTACATGATTTTGCCTAATCACAGAGAAGCATGGAAGGTAAAGTAAACTGTAGACAAAAGTTTTTGTCCTGCCCTGTCCCACAGCCGTTCAGTCCCAAAGAAACACACAGAGGCTTATATTAATTGTAATCTCTTTTGGCCTGTTAGCTCAGACTTATTATTAACTAGTTCTTACAACTTAAATTAACCCATAGTTCTTGTCTATATTGTCCCTGTGAGATCTCATCTTGCTTCCTCTGCATCTGGCTCATGGCTGACTCTCTACATTTCCTCTTCCCAGAATTCAGAATTCACCTAGTCTGGTCACCGCCGTACCTATACTTCCTGCCTGGCTACTGGCCAATCGGCATTTTACTTAACCAATATAATTGGCAAATCTTTACAGTGTACAGGGGCATTATCCCACAGCAGTAAAGCATCTACCTAGGAGAAGAAAACTCACCTTTGGTAAAAAAGGCAAGCAGTCTTTGCCATCCTCAGATGTCCTGAGGGACTTTAAGATCTTGTACATTTAGGCATTTACCTCGTCTTTCTCCAGTAGCTTAACAGATAAACTCTTGACCTGAAATATAATAAGAACAGCTAAGAATGAAAGGAAAATGTGCCCAAATGACTAGAACAGGTCTCTTTAGGTAGGCTCTCAAGGCTACTAGTCCACCTGACTACAACCACTTCCCTTTTTTTCACAGAACCATGTTCCACCGCAGTGTGTAGTGATATGAGTGCCATGTGTTCTAAACTCCCCAGCACCGTGTTCTTTATGGTAGCAGAAAACGAAATGTGAGGAAAATGCAAAAACAAAAATTAAAATTGATGTGAAATTAGTTAGACAAGCTCTAGAATTTAAGTAGAAAGAGGGAAAAAAAAGGTACTTTTTTGGAAGAAAAAAGAAGCTTAAGGGCTATAATCAGAAAAAGTGGTACTGTTATCAGAAAAATTTAAATTGTAATTTAAGAACATGACCACTTGGGATAATTACCTGAACTTGGATGGATTTGTTTTTTCAGTCAGCCCCCACTCCCTCTTAGCTCTCCTTGAATTCTTTTGAGGCCAGAGACGAAAAGGGAGCTAACATCTGAACAGGGCTGGAGCCTCCTGTGCCCCTGTTGTGTGCATACCCTCAGCTAACTGAGAGACCAAGCACATAACAAGTCTGAATTCTGAGCCCAGAGAAAGGGAACTGGATAGTCCAGCCCAAGACTGAGTCTGTGCGAAAACTCCCTAATCCACAGAACTCTAAACATGCCGCCTCTTTTGAAAGCTCTCAGAACCATTTGCTACTACTGTTACTGTTAAGTGGGCAAGTTCCTGCCAAATAGTTCATTCTGAGACTTTTGCAAAATTTCTAAAGCTTAAATTTCTGGTCTTTGTTCAGTTACTGAGAGAAGTGTTAAATGAAATGCCACAGTAACTTCATTATTTTTGAAACTCTTTTTTTTTTTTTCAAATGTACCTTTTACAGAGGAAAGAAAAAGAAAGGGAAAGAAAGCAACGAGTGAGTGATACTGAGAATGTGTTTGCCCTGAAAAGCCCAGTTGTGTTTCCTTTCAGAGTCCTTCTCTGGCTTCTTTCTTTCCTTCTGATCATTCGTGAGAGTTTACCATGAGTCTGGCAGGTGAGGCACTGACCCTGCTCCTAACCCAGTGCGGACTTGGAGAAAGTGGCACCAGCCCCTTCCAGCTGTGACCTACAACCTTTGCTCTGGTCTCTGGCACAGGACACACATATTTTTACACTTGAGTTTGATAGGTTTAAAAACAAGGGTGTCTAAGTGCGAAGATTTAGGGCATCGAGACAGCGAAAGAAGGGAGTACCCTGGGTGACAGCCATTAGCTCTTCGGAGGAATTTAGTCCCTTCCTGTTTGCTTTTGTCATGAGATCCAGTGCAAACCTCCTTCAGCAAATGTGGCTTTTCTTCAGTGCTAGCTGCTTAGCGCCGAGCTCGAGTCTTCACCAGTATCACCAAACTTACCTTGAATGTGTTACTCTAGAAATCTATTCTCTACTCAGAACTCTTTCTGATACAAAGGGATAGTGAGAAGCTACAGAGGACTCTGACCAAGGGATAAACCGTCCATCTTTAAATACCGTTTAAAAAACTCTCCTCACATTTCTCAATGTCTTTTGCAGCAAGGAACTCAGTGACTAGAAAATTGGCCTCCTACCAGTTTTTTTTTTCCTTCTGGTCAAATCCAGCAACATCTTGGTTCCGTCCTCCTGAGATCCCATGATGAATGTAAGCCCACTGATGGGATCCACTGAAAACGCACTGTATTGAGGGTCCTGGCATTGAAGGCCCTTGGCATTGTTGAGGGAGGAATTAGCTGCTGCTTCCTAAATATATTTGCCACTTGGTTACCAGCTGGAGACAGAGAAAGAAGCCTAGAAGGAAACAGAGGGCACGGAGAGCTGCGTTTTCTAAATGGTTTCAGGCCACTGGCATTTCAGCAATAGCTAATACGAACCAGATGTCAGGTGCTACGCTCCACTGGCTTTCAACTGAGGGCCTGCCTCCGTCCATGATTAATCACCTGTGCTGGTGGGTAGCGACGTCCTACCTGGCCTTTTTGTGTGAGCAGACCTAAGGTCGGGGTCAGCAATCAAGGTGGCGGGCATTTGCCTTCTGGCCTTAATGCTGCTCATATATACACAGGGCAACTTGAGTTTGTCCACTGAACACAAAATTAGCCATCATGCTGAACTTCTGGATAAGAAGGGGATGATTGCCTGATTACACAGAAACGCCTGGCAAATTTCTCCAAGACCTAGCGCCTCGTCCTTTGCTTCATCTTAGGAGTCAGCGAATGAGAGAATTTTATGTCAGCCTAATGAAATCAGCACTTACTAGTAAGGTCTTACAAGGTTTCCCTAGCAAGAGCCTGAAGGAAACTGTTTACTTTTTAGACGAGACAGGGGCCGAGATTGTGTGGCCCCTTCCTTACGGCCCTCCAGCAAACCCTGCTGAAGTCTCTTCTTCCTCCTAGGCTCGCCACGAAAAGGCTTTGAGACAGGGGAATTGTGACGTAACCCACATGGAATTCCCCACTGGTTCAGTAAACCTAGAAAAGGAAAGAACATAATTCTGTTCGTCTCATCTTCTAGAGTGGAAAAGAGCCTGGTATTCCACGCCGGCTTTTGTTTCTTTCATCGCGGGCTCATTTTCAAACTGTGCAGCACAACTTAGCCTGACTCTGGTTCGGAGAAGTTTGTTGAGAAAACCAGCTACCTCACCCGCCACAGCTGGGGAGGATTAAGCAGGTGGATTCATGCCTAACGAAGCCCAGCATGTGTGTGTGTGTGTGTGTGTGTGTGTGTGTGTGTGTGTGTGTATGTGTGTGTTTGAGCTACAAGGAAAGTATTAACTTTCTGTTTCTGCATAACAAATTGCCTTAAGTGGCAGCTGAGAACAATGTCTGTTTATTATCAGCTTCCTTGTCAAGAAACTGGGCAGAGGCAGGTCTCCTCTCCGGCTCCCCAGGAGGCTGAAGTAAGATGCCACCATCTACCCTTCCAACAACTCAGGCTCCTCTCCCATGCTAGGGTGCCTATGACAGAATTCAGTTCTCTGGAGCTACGGAACTGAGGTCCCTTTTTTCTTGCTGGCTGGCTGCCAGTCATTCTCAACAAGTAGAGGTCACTCGTTCCTAACCATGCAGCCCCTCCATCCACAGAGACGGGAGAATAGTCTCCTTTCTGGCCAAGCTGTCAGGATGTTTGCTGGATCAAGACGTCACAGCTTGTTCCTATCTCTAGACTTTCCAGTGTTTTTGTTTATCCATTTGTTATGTACACACATATATGAGAAGACTTCAAGTGTTACATTCCCAGTAATGATTTACTTCAAACTGAATACTTGGGATAAAAATTACTCCAGGAAACATAATCCTCAAGCCTCAGTTTCCACTCAGTTCTGAGAGATGGGGAAATAATGGAAGCAAATCCCTGGCAGCAAAATGAACTAGAAGGACAAAGGGAAAGCCTGGTAAACCGTAGAGACACTGACCATGAGGACAGCCTGGTAGACTGTAGAGACACTGACCATGAATGAGGACAGCCTGGTAGACTGTAGAGATATTGACCATGAGGACAGCCTTTGGGAGCAAATCCAAATCAGTCAGATTTTAGCTCAAACTACTGGTTTTTATGCTACTTTTGAACCATGGAATTTTTTTCTAAAAAAAAAAAAATAGAAACTGGAGCCCATTGTATAAACACATATTTTTGTTTAATTTTACAACATTGAATTTCTTGGGTGCCTGTCACTCCACCAAGTGATCAATATTTAATCCTCATACTAGAAAGATATGTGTTTCATTGTTGTTGTTACTCCCACTTTTACAGGCGAAGCACCTAAGGTTCAGAATAAGGAAATATAAACCTGTGGTGTTGGAGTTGATTTTGAAGCCCAGAAACTGGGCTCACAGCCCTCTGGCACTTGATCCTAGTGCTGGTGTCATATGGGTAAAGGGTCAGGATTGGGCTTCATCACTGAAAATGAAAGGTTTTAAACTTAGATAGCTAGCCGGCCCCATAGGGCTTCTGGGTGACTACTGTCATTTATCTGGCTTCTAGGAGTCCTTCCAAAGGGTCCTACTGACTCGGTTTCTCAGCACAAGTTTAATTTGTATGTATATGTATGTGTGTGTGTGTGTGCATACGTGTGTGTATGTATGCATGCATGCATGTGTATGCGTGTGTGTACATGTCTGTATGTGTGTGTGTGCGTGTTGAGTATGTGTGTGTATGTGTACAGGGAGAAACTGATTCTGCGCATAAAAGAAAATCTGCCTTAATTTCCTATTCCCCTCAATTTTTAAAAATTCCAAAAACCTTTGGTGTGCCCCTTCGTTTAAAAATCGCTAATTCATCAGGGCTCTGAGAAGTCCATCCTTCCTATAAAGTATAAAATCCTACTATTAGTGACTTACGAAGATACTACTTTCCGTTTAAATGCAAATTAACACATTCAGTTAATAATATTCATGAGACAGTCCCATAGGAATATGGACACAAGTCAAACGGTGTGTATTACCCTCTGCATGCTATTTTCTATCTGCCCCTCTAGTGGATCGTTTCTTTCTAAAGAGCTCCAGAATTAAATCTCCAGAATTAGCCCAGCTACTGTATGTAGCGAGTCTTCTGGGTGTAAAATGCATAGGTCCTCGCTGGCATCGTTAAGACACGTGCATCATGAAGAAACTCTTCAAACATCAGGCTTTGATAATCTTGTAAGCAGAGTCAGTTTCCCTGTTATCCTGCCAGTGCTTTCATAATCCTCAAGCCTCAGTTTCCCATCTGTAAAGGATTCCAAGCATCACTCTCCGGTTCCTCGTTAATGTGCAGGAGATGACCTTTCTCATCCCGCTTGGAGAACTAAATCCCTGAGAGTGTTTGAGGAGCTTTGTAGTAGTGGGCTCCGTCGAGATCAGGCCATGCAGATAGCTGCCCGGCCTGATGTCCAGCCTGCCCCTCTGTGTACACTCCCCAGGGCCATGACTGAGCAGACTAAAGAGCCCCTGGCACATGTGTATGTAGCGATAAAACATGCCGTAACCTTGGAATCCTAACATCAAAAGGGAGAGCTCTGTTGCCTTATAAAAATGTGTGCTTCCCTAAGCAAACCACTCCAAACGCTGCTGTCTCCACCCCACTGGGAAGCCTGTCACTGCTAATGCGGTTCTTACGATTCTCACCGCTCATAGCCTCTTGATCTTCTCTGAGATCTCTCTGCCCCTGAGTGTGTTGGAAACAAAATGTCCTGTCTGGTGTCCAGTGCTTAAAAATAACAGACACCGGGTTCCTGCTGCCACATGGAAACTTTACTGCCAGGTCGGCTCGACACCCCCCAACTCTGGGTCATGCCAGGGAAGCAGGCAGGAGAACGCCAGGGACAAAGAAAGGGAAGAGGCTTACACTACTGTAGGCATTCTCTAATGTCAATTTGATTTTCCATGGGCTAATTTCTCTGAAATACCAACTGCTTAAATGGCAAGAAATGTGTTACAGAAAGATACTTTCCGTTGATGGAGACAAGGACCTCATTTTTCAAGTAACACTGCCCAAACTGGAATGTTCGATTGCCCAGTCAGTATTCTGACAGTAGTGGTGTGCTCAGTAATTTAAGCGGGCCTAAGCAGTGTGTATTTCCCCATGCCCATTTTGAAGCTTGAGAAATGATAAAAATAAGTCACCCGTTGGCATCTGGGTACGTTCCTGTGTTAGAAACCAAGAGTGACACTGTGCTGGCCCAGGAGACCATCAGACGGTCTCTTGTTTCTCCATCTGAGCAAGGGAAATGCCTGCCCGCCCACCGGACTCTGCCTTTGTGCATACCAATGGTTTGGTTTGGGGAAGAAATTTTCCTCCTTTAAGACAGGTCCCTTTGGCAGTTTGCATGATTCATAATTCCTTCTGGTCCTCTGGGAGACTGAGTTGTCCTAAACATATTTCTGGAAACGCCACAGACCGTTGTTTTTATTAGGGGACTGCAAAGCTTTGTAGTAAGTGGCTTTGTGTTTTATTTGTTTTCCTTCCTCTGCCCCAGCTGTTTTTGTTTTAACAGCATCAGAGGGAAGGTTAAAGAATTCGTGGCCTCCGTTAACCTAGCTCATCTCTCAGGCGGGTACGGCTGGAAATCTGGAAGGAGGGAACTGCAGTACCTAGCTCATTTGCAGACATGGGTTCATCCCTAACCCTATCTACTCTCCCAAAGAAGTGAGACAGATTGACAGGGCTAATCTCCAGCTGAGGGAGCACCTTGCAGCAGGTAATGGCCAGGAAGGCTGGTTACCCCCACAAAAGGAACCGGGGATTCAGTAACTACCTAGATATAATATCTAATAAGAGGCAGCTGTCTAACTTCCATTTTTTCTTTTATTCCACAAACATGTATTTGATGCCCATAATTTGTCAGTGTAGCCTCCATTTTTATTTTTAAAGCCAACCATAGAGTATAGCTCAGTCAGGAAATAGGCAGGCACCTACCACAAGCATGCATAGCTTATTGGTGAACTGCAATAATTTTAGTTTCTAGAGATATCTGAGCCTGCTTATGAAAATCAAAATTCATGTCCAGTCCCATCCCCAGAATCCATGATTCAGTGGGTTTTGGGTGCAGCCTGGGCATGTGATTCTTCAGCCAAGGTGACGCTAAAGCTGCTGAAAATGATGGAAAATGAGAATTAATCCTCATTCAGTATATTCTGGATGCCAGTAGCAGTGATGATCAGGGCTCTTGCTATCTTCCTGAAATGAGCTCTTCTTTATCTTGCAGGAAACAATGAGGGTCTTTTCAAAGACAAAAGTTATCCAGGCCCAGTTTAGTAGTATTCCGAAATATCACTCCAAAGTCTATTCCTTCCCCTCACAACACACTCAGTCCAGAGTTTAGCAAAACGAACAATTCCATCAATTCTCTAGAAGCCTGTGTCAGAGTCATCTCATTCATCTCGTTAGCTGACTCGGACCTTCTCTGTCGTCTATGGAATGTGTGGCAGAAGGGTACAAACCTCTGGAATCAAAGGCTCTACACCTCTCCCACAGGATCCCGCTGCAGTGCCCAGTCTCCAGGAATGCCTGGGTGCTGTCTCAACAGCAACCATTCCCGCGCACAAGGACCCTGCCAAATATTTCTTCGGCTTTTACCAAGCTCTCTTCGAGCACAGATCTCAAAGCACGCCATAATTAGTACAATCACCCACATCCTGTCTAGATGAGCAGCATTTTATGTGTACAAATTCCCCTTTGCCCCCGGGCCCTTCATGAGAATGCAAATGTTTCCAACTTTAAAGAGTGAAGAATAGAGGAATTGAAAGGAGCTGTGAGCTGTATCTTGGCCAACACCAAAGACCTCAAAGACATTTATAGTTGACCTATATTAGAAAAGATGGTGACTACAAAGTGTGCCACGATGCCTTATCAGCCACCCTGTGCTAATAACTGGTTCAAAGATAAGAAAGACAGGCTAGGGATGAAGCAACCAGTTCTTACAAATCACATAATCTCGGAACCAAAATTCTGATCTGTTTTACTAAGTTTTCAAACGTTCTAGGAGTAGTGAAGTGGTGTCACTAGCTTATGATCCAATTACTCGAGTTAATCAAGGAAGAGAAGACAGACGGGGCCAATTAAGTAGCCGGGCTGTCCAATGCTAGCTGAGTCATTATAGGTAAGTGCAAAGATAATGCCACTGGGAAAAGCAATTTAAATCACTTTTGTACTTCCAGACCAGGAAATCCTCCTGGTCTCTGAGGGGGGAACATTTAGGAATTATCAGACCCAGCCTGATGAAGTCATCTCTTCATCGCGCAGCTAACAATCAACCATAGAGCTGGGCACACAAGTGGGCAGGCCATATGGAATACATTTAGGTGGCTGGACTGTGCACCCATGCCTTCTTTTCGGTCACCTTCATAACACATCTTACCACCACCCTCTTCCGGTCCTTGGATCCATTCTCCCCACTCGATGCTCTTATCTCCCTAACCGTTTCAACACATAGGTAAAGTTTTAAGGCAAATGTCATCCTTCATAATTTCTAGTCTTATACTTCAAATAGGCTATTCCATGTACACAGACTGGTTTGCAAGAGACATTTCCACACGTTATAAAACAGTTCTTTTAAAAATGACTTACGGGGCTGTGTCTACACAGTATAATTTATACAGATGGTCCTGCATACTTTCAGATCCCATACAACTGACAAGTCTAGAGTTGGAGAGCAGGCATTGTTTTATTGCTGTTCCTTTGGTTTTTGAAAGGTGAGTGAGTGTGGCGGAGAAAGATGTATACAGGACTGTAAACCATTCTTGCAGCTCCCTGTTTCTTTCAAGCCAATGCCTTGTTCGCCAAGAACCCCAAAGTAAAAGCTCTTATCAGTGATTGCCATGTTGAAGCATCCCAGGAATACAATAATATTTTTTGCATCTCCTGCATGTGCACTCTCTCTCTCTCTCTTTCTCCTCCTCCTCTTCCTCCTCTTCCACCACCTCCTCCTTATCCTTCTCCTCCTCCTCCTCCTTCCTTTCAGGTTTACTCTCCTCACAAACTTCAGTGTTGAATTCTTCAATCCCTGTACGCTCATTCCTCATCCATTAGGCAATCTTCCCGTGCTCTGGCTCACACTCAATCAAAACTCACTTAGTTCTCCACCACCCGGCAGTGCTACCCATGATTGCACCATTGTGATGTTTTTTTTTTCTAATAGACTGCACTTCTCTGGTGTTTCTCTACCAATATCTTACTCACACTATAGATCCCAGCCTGATCATCACTGGAGCCAGGCTACCTTGCACTTGCTCTAGTCTCCCTCATGTGAACTGTGGTAACACCACATAAGCTTTCCTTCATGGTGTTGAGTAGAATTGTGGAGATATATATATATATATATATATATATATATATATATATATATATCATCTATATCTATCTAATATCATTGCTTAGTTTTACACCTACCTTCCCACTGACCATAATCCTTTTCTGCTTTTGCATCTTCTCCTCTCACTGCTACCAATGTCTACTCATCACAGCTGCCCTTGTTTCTTTTAACCAGTGGTTCACTCTAGCTCATGGATGCTACTAACAACTTTTCTCCCCCTTTTTTCTTATTTTGTTCTATCAACTGTCCGTTTTGAATTTCTTATATCTAAACTCTACTGGCAAGAAGATCTGGTTGGCTTGATTAGTATTTATCATCTCTTGGTACAAGTTCCTGTGACAGACTACATCCTGATTCCCTAGCCAGTATTCAAATGGACTTCCTTAGGCCAAGGGAATCTTTACCCACTCTCTGTGGCCAAGATTAGGGAACTAAAATGGCAATAAATACTTTCTCTAACATAATCTGCTTACCAGGGACTACAGGTAAAGCACCTTTCTAGAGAACTGGAGTTAGATAAGAAGAAATAACAGAGAAGAAATATGGAGACGGGGGGTGGTGATACACTCCTTTAATCACAGAACTCGGGAGGCAGAGGCAGGTAGATCTCAGTGAGTTCGAAGCTAGTCTGGTCTACAGAGTGAGTTCCAGCACAGCCAGGGTGGTTACACACACACAAAAAAAAAAAATCATGTCTTGGGAGAAAAAATGCATGGGCAAGTGAAACATCATTTAACATTCCACTTCTTGGTTCTACTCCACAAAATCTTCATTCCTCTGTGTGTATAGTTGACACAATCAGGCAATGAATGTTAAGTCCCTTTGGAACCAATAAGCAAAGAAACTTTGTAAAAGATGATTTGATGTGTTTGAGAAATAACTGATCCTATCATTCAAAATAGCAGAAGACTAGATTAACAAATGGCTTCAGGAAGACAGTCTGCCAGTTCGCTTTACTTTTGTGTACATGTCTTCAGGCCCCACAGCCAAAATGAAGGAGCTTCCCAAGGTCTTCCTTTTATCAGGCTTTGGATTCTAATCCCTGATATCTGTCCAACCCCTTGTAGATAAGAGGAAAATGCTCAGAAATTATTTCTTTCCTGCCACCCTGTGAGATCCAGGGATGAAGCTAAGGCCATCAAACTTGTGCCTGTATCCACTGAACAATCTCACCAACACTCTACTAATGTTATTTATTGAGATTGTTATAGCCTTTGATCCACCTAAACAAAGTAGTAACCTCCTGTCACTCAGGAACCATTTGCTCATAGGTGGCAGACAAGATCACTTATTGGTTCACATAATAGAAAGTTCAAATGATGTCCTAGCCTAGCCATGGCTAAATGCAAGGGTTTCATTTAAGACCCTCACTATCTTGTGCCTTGGACTTTTGTCCGAGTCAATAACATTCTTGGCCGATTTTCTCAATGTGTTGACAAAGATCTAGCTTCCCATCCTTTCACTTCTTCAGTGGATCCGAGACTAAGACAGATATACGCAAATTCCATTCCATCATTGAACCAACAATCAGAAGGATGGATTGTTCCAGCTGTCCCAGTCATTGCAGCAAAGATGAAATGTACCAGGTTCACTCAAACATCATTATCTACAGGAGGAAAAACGCTAAACCAGGGATGCCCACAGCTCAAGGACCAAGATAACAGCAACTAACATGTTCCTTGGAATGTTCACTTTTGTTCTCTGGAGAGTTACAAACACCAACAAGTAATATTTAAAATGCTGGATAACTTCTAGGTCGCAACCTCAGTCGAATTTAAATGAGCACCTGACCAATCAGAATGGAAGCCAGCTAGAGACAGCCACAACTACGGTGGCACAAATTCTGGCTGGATAGCAACCTTCTGCCAAATGCTCACACTGAGTTTACATTTAGGACACCTAGAATATTGAATCCTATTCATTCTCATTGAGCAAACGCTCACTAATTCTGGCTTGCTTGTTCACCAATACCCTCTACAAGGAAGGACTGATGTAAGCAGATTTCCTCAGAACTTTGTCTTCTCTTCAATTCCCTTTGTCATCCTATGACTGTGACCATGGGACTGAGGTACATGTCTTGGACAGAGGATGATCTTTGAATTGAACAGAAGCATCAATATCTTTTGCCTTACCTGTTTTAAACAAAAGTTGTCCTTCCTTTCTGGTTGAGAAAAGCAGACATTCCCTGTTCCTTTCTCCCTCTCTCCTGCTAACAAGTGAAGCTGCCCTGGTCTCAGCTGGCTCCATCCTTGTTCCATGGCATGCTACTTCTTTAAATTGAGGTTAAGTGATTTTCCCTTTGATTAGAGACTTAGTCTAAAAATTTAATGGCTGGTTTGATTGGGATAAAGGATGTTACCAACAACTAATTTTGTGTGTATGTGTGTGTGTGTGTGTGTGTGTGTGTGTGTGTGTGCATGCCTTTCTTATTACACTCCCTTCTCCTGAGTTAGTGATTTAAACACTTGGCTTAGACTATATACACAAGAGGTACCTGTTCCACTGGTCCTGCGACTTGCTTGCATCTCTAAGCACACCCTTTTCCCATTTTGTCTCCCAGGCATAACACAATACTTATATCTGATCATCCTATTTCCTGCCCTTCCTGGCTGAGAAAATGTTTGTATCAACCTGACCTTTACTTCCCTCCTCCTTTGGGGGATTAAAGGGTGTCATGCCTGTCTCCTTCCAGGTCTGCAGAGAATACAGCAACTTACAAGAAACATAAAATACTTCCGACAGAGGCTGATAGAGATGGGATTCATCATCTACGGAGATGACCACTCTCCCATCATCCCTGTGCTCCTGTACATGCCTGCTAAAGTATCGTGAGTATCCAACACAGAATCATACCAATGCCCAGTGTGTCATGACTGAGAGAGTGTATTTGACACCATGATGGCTTTCTGGGCATGAATTAGATTATGTGCTTGAGTTCTGACCTCAGACACACAGCTTCTCAGGAGTCACCTGCCAGCATCTTCAGGACATTTTCCATGTAACTTCCAGGAAAAAAAAAAAGACAGATGCTGAGACTCACCCCTTCTTTTTCATTTTCATGCTCTGGAAATTTAGGGAAATGATTTATCTCATCTGTAAGAAAGGTGGTTTTTTGAGCCTTTTTCTGAACCAAGTCTATTCCTCCAACACATAACCTCAGGATTAGAGCTTTCTGTTTGACCCACCATGCATCTGAAGATGTAAGTAATTTATAGTACCAAACATAGCGTTAAAAGTAGTTGGAGCTTAGACTATTGAGAACTCACGCAGAGCCGATGAGAATCATAAATTCTCAACAACCTGATTCTTCTAAACATATCCTTGTGTCGTCTTCCACAGAAAAACATCAAGCAATCGGAGCACACACGTGAGTGAGTTCTTTAGTAGTAGGCCGCGACATTAGAATCAGTTGGCCCTTTGTTCACAAACGTAGGTCAAAAAAACAGGGGACTGCCTGTCCAAGAAGAAGGAATACAGCACCATTCTGCTCAGTGTAATGGCAGGCGGGGAGTGACAATGGGGATTCTAAGGATCCACCAGTCGAAACCCTCTAGCTTCTAATGTTTGAGGGCACAAAAGCACACATGCACTTATTCAAAACGACTGGGTAAATAGAGTGCTCTGTAAGATTTCAAACTAAGAGCATGTCTACCTAATATTTTATCATAGCTCAAAAGAAGGCACTCAGCATGAGCTTGGTGAGCTTCACAATACACGACACTGGAGTGAGAACAGGAAGAAGTGTGAGGAAAAGGGAGGGTGAGCAGAAGTAGAATCTCACAAGTTAGAATTGTGACTAATCCAATGAGGAGTCCTCTCATAGAAAAAGTAGCATGTTTTAGATTACATCTGTTTTACACTGATAGATAAAATATAAAAATTATGCAATTAATAGGGTATTATCTAATTGTTATACATATCTACATGCATAAATATGTACATATATCTATATTTATTTATATAGTGACTAAATCAGGGGAAACATCTATTTTCACAAACATTTATCATTTCTTCATAGTGAAAATATCCAAAAACCTTCTTTGAGATTTCAGAATATACAATATGTCATTGTTATATATAGTTACCCAATAGTGTACTAATATTCCCGAAATTCAAATACATTTCAAATTTACTAATACAACATACTTCATGTAACCATTATTTTTAATATTGTGGTAAGAGGTTCAGAATCAGAGTGTTGGCCCATCTTCTTACTTGGAGCACCTTGGACAAGCAACCCTCTGAAGACTAGTTTCATCTTGTACGAAATGAGATAAGCTAGTGCCCACTTCCTGAGATAAACTGAACAAAGGGCTGAAGATCTAATTCAGTGAGAAAGCTTCCCTGGTACATGCACAAAAGCTGGCGCCCAATCTCCAGCACTAAAGAAACAGAAAAGAAAAGGCATTTGCAGCGTCTGGAACTATGCTTTTCATTGTAAGAATTACACAGGATTTGCTGTTTGCATGGCTTTAATTGCTTTTATAGTGCTTAAGAGAGCTCTTTTTTAATTTCTAAATATTTATCCATTTTGTGTTTTGTTTGCATGAAGTTTTGTCTAGAGAAATGGTTGTGCCCATGGAGACAAGAGGAGTACTTTAGATCCTCTGGCTCTCCAGGTAGAGATGGTTGAAAAGGCCTTGTGTGTATGAAAAGTAAACAAGGGTCTTCTGCAGGAGCAGCAATGGCTTTTGCCAACCGAGTCATCTCTCCAGTCCCCACAAACTGAGTTTGGAGGGGAAAAAATGTCTTCTCTTTTCCCCTTCTCTTGTAAACAAGCATCCATGTTTGTTTTCTCCTTTGCTCTGAGCTCTCGATCATATGTTCTGCTCAGTCCAATCTAGACAGATTTCTCCAAAAAAAAAAAACCCTGTTGGCATGTGCTGGGGGCCAGCGATTAAACTAAATCTCAGTTTCCAACACATTGGACAAAAACCAAACCAGTACAGCAACAGGATAGAACTTATGTAGAATATACCAGAGTCCTGTGGTCCCCTCCCCCAACCTGCCATTCACCTCATTTATAGCTGTATCAAAGTTTGAGCCACCATGCTGTCTTTTCCCAGATTTGCTGTAAATGCTTCACGTGTCCCAAAGTCTACCCAGGTGTCATTGATAACAACAACGCTGGCTGCTGCTTCTGGGACACATGTAGGTTGCACCTGACCCAGCATAGCTTCACGCATTTGAAAGGGTGCTCCAGGAAAGCACACTGAGCAGAAGTTGGGGATCAGTATCCTTCAGCCACTAAGTGGGGGTATGAGCTCACCATTGTCTTCCAGCTTGAGGTCTCGGAGACCTCAAAAGCATGAGTTTAACGTAGCTCTTGAGAAGGTGTAAACGTTCTGTTATTCCTAGCCATTATTATCACTGTGCTCTTTTGATGTACTAACTAGTAGTAGTAGTTTCAACTGAACATAAAATGAAGTTGGTGTGGTTGCCTGGCTCTCCAACGTAAGCACTGTAGTTAACGAAAGCAGAACTCCTAAAATAGTACTGAATAACCTGCTACTCTGCATTAGTTACACAATCATGAGGTCTAGATCCTGGTTCCCTACATCTTAAGGTTGTTCTTCAGAAGAAGCTAGCATTGCTAATGCTGGTTATATTCTAAATAAGGCTTTTTTTTTATACTCATGGCGGACAAGATGCTTGCCCCCAGTTTATAAATGGGGTTATGAGACTAACAAAGGTCAGATTACCTTCTTAGGTTCACCCATGTTGTAATCAGCAAACTAGAATTTAAATGTCATTTTCTTCTGCCCATGAACCGAGGCTCTGAAACCTGCAGCAATCTTCCAAGCTTTAGTCTACCCCTCATTAAAGCGACAGAGAGTGTGGGCTTAACAGTCTTGAATGTTGTCTTTGACGATTCAAAATGTGCAGGACATTAGGACAGAAAAGTGCCTATGATGCTCTTCCATTGAAAGGTTATGTATAAAGAAGCTTTTGAAACATGAAGGAAGTGGTATCAGCCAGGGTGAAGGCACTTGTTTTCATTTTCATATTTAAAAATGTTGATGTTAGGGGCTGAGGAAACACAGAGAGTTAGCAAAGTACCTCTAAGATTTAGACCCCCAGCACTCATGTAAAAGCATGAGGTGCCCATCTGTAATGGTAGCTCTGGGGACACTGGCAGGCAGGTACTTGGGGCTCCTTGGCCAGTCAGCCCAGCCAAATTGCGGAGCCTCCACATCCAGTGAGAGACTCCTTCAAAGTAATAATTACAAAGAAGAGGTAATGAAGTCGAGAGGGAGGGGGCAGGACTTAAGAGAAGTTGGAGTGGGGAGTGCAGGGTGGAAATAGTATATAGTATTTACTATGAAATTGTCAAATATCACAATAAAATAAGGGGAAGGCAGCCAACATTCACCTCTGCCTTTACATTCTACACACAAGTACCTACTTACACGCACACATACACACGCAAAATAAAATTTTTAATAATCTAGATCTTTGATAGTCTTATAAATTAAGATTTCTTCTTATATCTACCTATGTGAGATTTTTAAAAGTAATCTCAAATTAGGTATAGGTTTAAATGTATTACAACAGTACAATCATCCTAGTGCTCCAGTACAATGTAATGTCATCCGTAAAATGTGTAAATAAGGCAGGCAAGATAACTCCACAAGTCTACAATCTGAATTCAATCCCCGGAATCCACACACTGGAAGAAGAAAATTAACTCTAAAAAGATGTTCTCTGACCTCCACACGTGTGCCAAGACACACATGCCTGCTCACACGCACATAAAAAAATAAGTAAATAGGTATAAAACTTAAAGCGTAAATATAAATAAAATGTTACATTATCCTGTGGTTCAGGTTTATACTTCCCCTACATGAGCATGATGTGTCCTTATCTTGCATTTGGAGACTTTGGTACACAAGACATAGTGCTGCCTCCAGCGCAATGCTAATGCTTATCATCATCGTGTTTATTGCTGGTTCAGATGCTTGCTTTTAGTCTTTAGCAGCTCAATATGCTTTGGGGGTTACATGCCCAGAGGCTCATTATATAAAATACAATTATATAAAATACAGTTATCTATATTCACTGCAGTAGTCTAATTTTTAAATTCAGATATGTTCCAGGGAGGTCCCAGATTATCCTAACGAACTAACAGTCGTATATTTTGTTCCACATTCTTTGGCAAAACTCACTTCCTTTGGTACAAAGGGAGACATACCGACAGTGAAATGGTCTTCGGGGAACTCTGAAAACTGGCCTGAGATCATGTGTCAGGTGGTTTGTAGTCTAGCAATAAAAGCACTTGACTTGTTTCTCAGACAATTCTCGGCTCTCATCCTGTGCAGTGCCGTGGGCAGCCTTCCATAGGGTGATCAAGAAGGCAGAAAGAACAGCCCCTGTTTTCAAACTTTCTCAGCTAGAAAGTTTTGCCGCCTTGTAACCTTCTCAGTAGAAATCAAAGGACAAAACCTCGCCTTGCCCAAGCCAGGGGGCCAGAAGGGTTGTGTGTTCAGTAGGTTTTGCAGTTCTCCACGGCTTTATTTGACAGAATTCATCCTGCACGAGGCAACCAAAAGGCAGACAGCTAAATAGCAAGATGGATGAATGAGTAGACGGTCTGCTTCAGTCATTTTCTCCTGAATTATGGCTAGAAGGTTTCTATGCTGCTGTCAGTTTCCAGCCTAACATAATAGACCAGCAAGTTCTTAATGCTAGGAACAGACAAGAGGACCTGACTTTTCTGTGGGTAGATTCACTACTCCGCAATTGTGATTTCCTGCCGAGAGCAACAGAGCCCAAAGAGAAAAAGAACTCACTAGGAGATATTTGCCATTTGAACCTGATCTGGGCTCTTAGAACAGGGGATTTCTAGACTTTGAGTTTAATATTCTGGGATAATTACTGAGATTAACTTTGGAATAAAGAAAAAGCAGAAGGATAAATGGAAGGAAGAACTTATAAAGGTTCCCCTGCCTTAGAGAGCTTTGTAGTCAGTCCTATGATGGACATCCTATACGCTGCAACTGCCCATGGGGGTCTCTTACCTCCCTGCTTGCCTATCATCTGGTTTCCCTCAAGGCCACGCAAAAGGTTATTCCACTTGTGCACGCCTGGGTGTATTCACTCATAACTAAAAATTTTTAAAACAAATGAGAAGACCCTCCTTTGCCATCACTCACTTGGCTTCTACAAGCCCTCACACCACGCTCTTCAAATTATTGGCACTAAGTATCCCATCTTCAAAAATCCACAGTTAAGCAGTTCATTTTTTTCAAACATACATGTTTCCATTTAATGAGCATTGTTTCTCATGTCATTGTATCGTACCAGCTGTTTGATTTCTAGTCCAACAACTCTGCAGTTCAAGGCGTTCCTACCAGTGCAGCCTTCTTTCACCGGCATCAGTCATCAGCATTTTCTGCTGGATATCAAAGGCTCCAGACTGACAACTGTCTTGTCAGTGTGTCAGCTTCCATAACAGCACACACTCAGCTATGAGGGACAGCAAATTATCTTCCATTTCTTGGTCCATTGTGTGGGAGCAAGTTGAACCATCCTTTCCTTAATATCATTTTAAAAAGAACATGTCAGCTAACCATATTCTTTTTTTTTTCAGCAGGATGATTCTAACTTCTCTCTGTTAACCTTTTTTTTTTCCTTTCCTTAAGTGCTTTTGGAAGACATTTGCTTAAGAAAAAAATCGGGGTGGTGGTTGTTGGTTTTCCAGCCACTGCCCTGGCCGAAGGTCGGGCACGGTTCTGCCTTTCATCAGCACATACTCGGGAGATGTTAGATAAAGTGAGTATCCATGTACCGACAGAATTACTACTTCTGATACCCTGGATTCTGAGCAAGTACTTTTATTGAGCCATCAATAACTTCTCTAGGGTGGCTTAGAAGAAGAAAACTAATGATGAAGGAAACTCCCCGTAAAGTTTTACAGAACAAATGACTATGATATGTCAACAATGTCCATCAATATCTATATCTATATCAATATCTATATATTGATATCTATATCTATCTATATCAATATCTATAACCAATAGATAGTAAAAAAAAATCACAATCCCAGAGAACCTAGACAATGAAGAGAACCCTAAGAGAGACATACATGATGCAATCTACATGGGAAGTAGAAAAGGACAAGGTCTCCTGAGTAAATTGGGAGCATTGGGACCACAGGAGAGGGTTCAAGGGGAGGGGAGAGAAAGGGAGAGAAGCAGAGAAATAAAATCAATAAAAAAATAGAAAAAAAAGGAAAATTGGGGAGGAAACCTTCTCTATGTGTCAAATATGAACCTGAGTGTAAAAATTTTAAGCTCTTACTTTGTCAATTTAAAAAGAAGGAAAGAAAGAAAGAAATCCATTTACTGCATTTACTGATGATTTGATTAAAGTCAGAATTTTGGTTTTATAGAAAAGACTGATATAAATGAATTTTTATAAACAGTGCTGTGTGTGTATCATATACAACAAAACCTGGGGCAAAAAGACTAGATAATATTGAAAAACTAAATTAAGAGCAAACTAATAATTCCAGGCAGAATAAATTAACCATGAAAAGAAAATAAGGAAACCTGTGGGAGCATAAAGGTGTGGGTGAATTATTACAGTGGTGAATAGTCACAAAGAAAGTGGCTTTTCATTTGGACCTTCTTAAAGAACAATTACAGAGCATTATTTAGTCGTTCTGACCACTAAAGCAACATGATCAGTCACAGTAAAATAAGTGTGACAAGTGGGTTAGGAAGGAAAGAACCTGGAGAAAAAAAATGAAATGAAGTAATTTGAAACAAAATCAAAGTTGACGAGAGTTCCAATGGTGGTAAAAACAACCACTGAAATGAATCTATGAACACAAACAGGGAATGCATGAGTTGCCAATATCTGATGAGTAATTCGATGGAGGGGATTCCTGAGCAGAGAAGGCCAAAGGTAATTCTCTAGATCTCTAGTCTTACTGAACAGAAGGATGAAAGTGAAGCAGTGGATGAGAAAAGGCAGACTGGAAGGATCAGATCACTTTCAATGAGAATGGAGAAATAAGGCAAAGTACTGAATGCACCAGGCCTTAAGAGTATGTGCCACTGATGAAGGTGGAAATTGATTGGAGAACTCAGAAAATATTGCAAGCCTAGGACTACTGTAGGTTTTGGAACTGAGGAGTTGATAAAGTCAAAGACAGAAAGCCTAATTGTTAAGGAAGAAGTAAGAGTGGTCAGGCCAAACCCCAATGGTACGTATACATTCTGAGATGGAATTGAAGGTGGGAAATAGGTAGGAATTTAGGCAGAGCTAAAACTGCCAGGAAGGACGGAAAATACTATACTGTTAAGTACACTAAACACCAGTTTCCAGAAAAAGGACAGAAACGTTATGTAAATATAAGAAAGTTCAAATAGGGTAAGAGAAGAGAAGAAACTATTGAATTAATTCATGGGGCTTAATGTTCCTTAGAGTGGGAGGTTTTATGGGAATGCGAGGAACAGAAATGAGAACACAATGAATAAGAAGATGAAGAGTATCATTTAAGGATGAATCACACTCTAGAGAGATGGAGCGGGTAGAAGAGGAGAAAGACAAAGAGATGAGGGAAGAGCGTAGTGACAGAATGGGAGGAGGGAGAAACAGAGAGACAAAGAGACAAAGGAGAAAGCCAAGAGAGATAGGCTAAGACAAAGACAGAGGAGAAGAGAGACAGAAAGAGACGGGCAGAAGACAGACAGGGGAAGGAGAGGAAAGGAAGAAAGACAAAGGGGAAAGATAGAAAGAAGAGAAGACAGAAAGAAGGATGAGAAGGAGAAAGAGAAGACAGTGGAGGAAAGCTTGTGCCTGTTTACACAAGAAAGTAAGAAGGCAGTGATGAGGAAACCTTACAGAAACCAAAAGGAAGATATAAACAATGAGTTAGCTCCAAAAGGTGGCAGGAATGGGATGGGTAGCAGAGATGATTTTTTATTTCTTGTGGTCCAAACAACTTTAAGCCTTCAAGTATAACCAACTCTGTCTGTAGCAATCAGACCCTGGACTCCTTTTTGCAACTTCTTCATTGCTCTGAAACCCCTGACATGCTAGAAGTGCTAATATATCAACTCAACAGTTATTTATAAGATCATACCCATAACATACCCATTTCAATGCAAGCATGTGAGCAGTTATTTAATATAACATAAGGGGAAACTGGAACCTGTTGACTAGTCAGGGGACCAGGTTAGCAACTGAACATGAACACTAATAGAATATAAACAATATTAGACAAAGGCAGTCAGAGGGTTGGGGAGGTGGTAATGTTGGGAAAGTGCTAGCCATCTGCAAGCGTGAGGACATATATGTGAATTCACATAAAAAACTGGGTACAGTAGCATGGGTGCCTATAATCCCAGCACCAGAGCAGCAGAGATTGGCACAATCCTGGATCTTGTGGAACCTGTGAATTTCAGGTTGTCAGAGACACTGCCTCAAAAACTAAAGTGGAAAACAATACAGCAAGTATTGGCCCTGTCTATGCCCAGTCTCCATGCACAGGCACGTGTGTGTATGCCTTGAATGTGTGTACATATGCACACAAACACACATACATATGCAAAACTTACAAAAGAAAAGAGAGAAAGAGGGGTCGTCATTCAGAGACCAGGTAGGGAACAGAAAAAACACGGGCTAGCGTAGCATCTTCTTTATCTGACTCCTTAGTGACAGCTGTAGCTTTTCGTAATGATTTTACTCCCCAGATAAAAAAGAAAAGTGCTTAGTCAGCCAGTGGCTTCCTGCTGGTGCCTAAGGCAGAATTTGTGTCTACTTTCTTAAAATCACGTCCAGTGTAAACCCAATGCAGTAACAATTCCCTCCCTTCTAACCCCTTTCCCAGCAGTGTCCATAAGCATACTTCATCAAGAACTTTAATATAAAATTGAAATATGTGTAGTTTTGATTTTTTGTAAGTCTAAGTTGTATTATTGCATGGTATGTAGAAATGGCATTTTAAAAATAAGTGTTAGGAGTAAGCTTTGAGAGGATTGAAGATGCAGCTATTAGCTCCCCAGGTGTTCTATTTTGTTGGTTTACTCTGTTATGAAGACATAATTCCCAATGTATTCTGAAACCTTATTATTTTCTTCTATGAGGTCATATGCAGGTCTTAAAATAAATAAAAGGTTTAGGAGAGTCAGACATCTAAGTTCCTCTCCTCCTCACACTGCTAAAATAGAATATTCAGAACGCTGGGTTAAAACATTAAATAAAAAGAATAATCATCCAATATTGCTCTAGTATGTTTAGGGAGATCAGGTCAGTTGGAAACATTCAGTTCCTAAAACCCCCATTTTATAAAGCCTAGAGTAGTGATGTGTGCTTGTAATGCTAACACTGGAGAGGCAAAGGGAGAAAGAGAATTCCCGAGACTCACTTGTCAGCAAGCTCCAGAGCCCCTATCTCAACAAACCACATGGAAGACTCTTGAAGAACGACAGTCAAGGTTGTCGTGTGACCATCATATTTGTGTATACACACATGCGTATACATCATATTTGTGGATACATCATATTTGCGTATACATCATATTTGTGTATACACACATGCCTATACACCTAGACACATTCATGTATCCACACAGACAAATTGATTAGTTCATTAAAGTTCTTCTAGGACTTACAAACCACAACCTAATGACATGGAACTTTGCTGGCACAACGTTGCTATGGGTCTTTGGGAAGCTTGCCATGAACCTGGGCTCTGTACAGTAGACCAGTTCGGAGTTTAAAGATAACTTATAGAAGGAAATCTCCTTGCAGGTTTTGGAAGTCGTTGATAAACTCGGCGACCTCTTGAATGTGAAGTATTTCCCATACAAGAAGTCTGGTCACCCTGCCCTCTACAATGAGAAGAGTTTTGACAAAGAAGCAAGCTTTGATGAGATGAGCATTGAGCCTGAAGCCTAAGTTTCCCGGCTCTGAGTGGGATGAAAGACTGCCAGAAGACCTCCTTCCCCCTTCGTCTCACAAGTAGCATGACTGCATTTTACCTCTTCTTCAGGGCGGTTTTATTTTTCAACGCAGCTTAATCGAGTGAGGGAAATAGTCATTTCTTTAATGTCTCTAACCCACTGCAACACAATCAAAAACATATAATTCTAGATTTACATTTTCCCTCTCCTCCGCCAGAAACACGTAAAGCATGCTTTTCTTAGAATGTGCTTTCGTGGCAAGGAGCCTGTGTTTTAGCTGCTACTCTCCAGCTTTTGAGTCAGATTCCTTCAAGGGCTCCAACTAAATGAAAGGATTTTGATTTTTACCTGGGTAAAACACACGCTGTGTGTTCAAGTATGCCATCTGCACACACGAGAAAGAGTGACAGAGAGGAGCTGAGTCTCTTGTTCCACCCATAAGAGTACCAGGAACAGTCCCTACGTGTCGTGGGAAGTTCCAGGAAGGACAGAAGGCAATGCTGCATCTACTGTTTGCCACATTTCGACTTTATCCAAGGACAGGTATCAAAAGACATAATTAATGCTTGGGAGAGAATGTAAAGCGGTCCAGTAGTGATCAGAGATGCCTTTGAAGTGAACCTGCTTTTGCCTGCTGGTGCTCTCGTACAATTTTGCTGTTAAGCTTTTGAGGACTGGGAAGTTCGTGACTCGTTTTCTAAAGAGGAAGAAGGAAAGCAAGCACAAGTCAGCGTTGAACCTAGACTAACACTGTAAAATTCAAACAACCCAAACGATGCTGGAAGCTGGTGTCATGAAAAGTGAGTTTAGCTTCTTTGGCCTTAATAACTTTTCTATCAAATTCTGAGTACCTAGTGAAATTCAATTCCCTTTAAAAACTCATTTCCAAATGGTTAAACAAAGTATTCAAAAGCGAGTTTTCTCTGTCTCTTTCAAGGCTGTGTATCTGTAGATACAGGTCCAGGAAATAATATCCCCTATGGCACATCTACTCAGGTTTGGTGAGAAGTGGTTTCGCATACTTCGGTGCACCTCTGGTTCTTCCCCTCCCCCCCCCCGCCATACACACAAAACGGTATAAGCATCTCTGAAAAATTAGTCCTCTGCTAATTGGTTCTAGTTGGTATGGAAAAAGTCAGTGGAAAACCTTATCTTTAACAAGCTCCCAGATGGTGCCCAGACTTGGAAACTCCAAAGCGCAGAGTTGACCTTTTAGCCAAGCTTCTGTAGCAGTTCGAATGAGTTACAGAACATTCCACTCCATCAAATGACACTGTAAACAAATCACTTCAAAAGAGCTTTGGCTCTGTGTGACACAGATGGGCCCAAGCTTTCATGCTGTGCATGGAGACAGAAATTCAACCTGCAACACCAATGCTGGTTGGGGCAACAATGATGCTTAAAGATCGTTCAAAAACAAAATGATACTCATGCAAAGCTTTTTAAAAAGTATAGCCCCCCTGATGGATTATAAGGGTTTTTTTTTTAAGTGAATCTCTTGAAGCTGGAAAGATGACTCAGCAGCTGAGAGCACTTACCGCTCTTCCAGAGAAAACCTGAGTTCAGTTTTCGGCACCCAGGTTGTATTGTTCACAATCACCTGTAACTCCAGCTCTGGGAAAGCTAATGCCTGTGGCTTCTATGGGCACCATGACTCACGTGAGCATATCCACACTCAGACCCACACACATACACATAGTTAAAATAGAATAAAAATAAATCCTTTTAAAAAGTGGTCCCCAGTTATAAAGTGCCTCATAACTGCTGAAAAGCTGAAGGAACGCTGTGGTAAAGGAGGAAAACAGGTACTGTGTGCACAGCTGCTTGTCAAAGACTTACCTGATAAGTAGATCTCAGTCCTTCCGAGTGAACTGGTGCAGCATCACCTCTGCAGAGAAAACAAGTGTCACAGAGATGCATAAAGCAAGGAAGATATATCTAGGTCTTTTCTTTTTAGTATGGGCATTCGATGAAGTTGTTTCTTATAGATCATCTAAATAAAATGCAGAATACCTGGAGTTCAAAACAGGAAAAGGGCAGTAAAGAGGACAGAGAGAGATCGATGCCTGCATCCTCACAGTGAGCATCCCCCTTCTTCTCTAGGTCTGTCTGTTATCATCACCTGCAGTGTCACTCCTGCACTAAGATTTTAAACCACCAGAGGGACAGGTATCTTCCTGAGTAAGGATGTTCATGCTTAGTATTTGCTTGGAGAAACCTGTGCTCAGTTAATCATGGAGAAGTTACTTTACTGCCCGGTATACAGAGCAAGAAGGAGGTTCTTCCCTTTTCATTAAGATCTGAGGGTCCTGTAGCAACTTGTGACCTTTCCATACACATATGAAAAGACTTACTTTTTGTCAGAGTCTACAGTGAATATACACTTAGGAAAAGAACTCTAATTCCAGTGGAATGCTTCCTGAGTGAGGAGAGACCCTGACTCGATTGTGTAGCAATATGAGTATATTTCATAGAGAAAGTTGTAAATTGTAAGAACTATTGATTTTTATAAGGTTAATTAAGACTGATTTCAATACAGTAGTAACTACTGAGTTTTATTAATCAGAGTTTGGGTCTGTTAGGATCAAGGACTCTCTGAATTATAGTGTTTTACATCCCAACTACCTTATGTGTATGTACCCATATACACACATACATGGACATGGGCACTTTTACCTTTTTTTGAAAAGAAAGAAGAGAATCAACAGATAGATGAATATCTGACTGAATGACAGAGAGACAGATGTTCTAGAAATCAACTTTTGGAGAAACAGAAGCTGAAGGTTCCAAGCTGATGTTTGTAAGGAAGACAGTTTTGTATAATGAAGGAATGACAAACTTATCATGGCATGACCGTGCCATGGAAACTTAGCTTTACTGCCTTTAGACATGTTTTGGTTTGACAGAAACCATCTCCTTCAGAACTGATTAGGAAACCAGTTAACATGATAAACAATGTGGGTCACACCAGACCACCACTGAGTCTGATCACAGCGGTTCCCAGGACACTACATTTTAGGAAGCCTCTCCAGGTAATTCCAACGTATGCCAGAATTTGTAAAGCATGATTAGAGCTTTCAGTAGACCAGTTGCCTCCTGTAACATAGCAGAGGACTTTTCTGATTCTTGATGTCTAAGGGCGTTTATACTAGTAAACTGAGATGAAGTTACTCCGTGCTTCTTTCCTCCTCAATGGGCCATTTTCTAAGGAATATCTGTCTCTATGAAAAACAGACCCAATTGAAAAGGTCTTCATAAGATGCCCCTTTTTTTTCTTTTAATATTCTCCTCCTTTCTCTCCATACTTTTTTATGCTAACTGAAAATTTAAATTAACCCCAGTTAAATCCTCAAATAATTCCATAAAATGACAAAAAGTTATGACAGCAAAATCAAAACTTCACTGACAATATCTGCAAACAATAGATGACGATATACTCTTAACTTCTAAAATGCAAGGGGGTAAATCTCATGAAATTTTTGAGACTTGCATGGCTACCAGGCTTTATGCAAGATGACTAGGGCTTCCATACTTTTAAAAAGTTCAACTTCTGACTATCACAGCTCTGCTGTAGAGTGTTATTCTTGCCAGCTCCTCAGATATACAATGTTCCTCTGCATCTTCTTTCACAAGTAACAGATATATAAAATTCTAACTCTTATTTTAAAATCTAAGTTCTGATGAATACTTGAACTATCTTAAATACATACTTTTATTTATGACAGTCCTAATTTCGAAGATAGTGACAGAGTATTTGTGTTCTATTCTCTTCCAACACTATACCCTGCTGCATAGGGTTTTGTAAATCAGAGAGAGTATTTCCTGCTTTGGAGAGAGAGCACGTCAGTAATGTATTTCCCTAGCAAACATGAAGATCTAGCTGAACTTGACCCCCAACGCTTATGTAAAAAGCCAAGCCCAGTGATATAAGCTGTAATCCTAGCTCTGGGAAGGCAGAAACAGGTATATTCCTCAGACTTGCTAGCCAACCCACCTAGCCTTATTACTCCAGGTCGTAATGAGAGACCCTCTCTCTGAAAATAAAGTGGATGGTTTCTGAGGAACAGCACTCAAGGCTGGCATTTGGCCTACACACACACATACCACATACATACATACACACACACACACACACACACACACGAGGAGACTGTTTTTAGGCAATTGCTGTAGTATATTACTTTATGACATTGTGAAATACAGCATATAGGATGTGAATATGTTTATGTTTCATCGAAACATTTGAGATGACCCATTTACTGTAAAATATTACTTTAATAAACAAATCACTAAAACTGACACAATAAAACTCATAAATGGTTTTGTGTTGATGTTGTTTCAGTCATTCTGGGAGGAAAAGATGGGTAGAAATTTTCACCTAGGAATTTCGCTAGAGGTGACTGGGAGAGGTAGCTATAGCTAGAGAGGCACATCTTTTCATGAGAACCAATTGTGCACAGATCCTTCCATATCATTAAGTGACAACGTAATGGAGGTTTGAAGTTGGTCCCATTGGGAAATTTAACATCATAGAAATGAGCAAACGCTACAACTCATGGGCCAGGAGGTCTAGCTTTCCAAACTCTAGCAGAAGGCCACTGAAACCAGACAATATGGTACAATTCATGTGCAATATGTAAGCATTATATATTCATGCAGAATTGGGAAGTGAGGTTGTCCTTTAGCATTAACTCAAACTCAAGGAACAAAGCTAGCCTACAATCAACCAAATCGAGCTCCCAGGAAGAGGCGTAGGACAAGGCATTAGGACAAGCAAGACCATTCTGTCCAGTTGGAGATGATTCCTGTGACCTATCATTTAAGATTCATTTCTAAGATACCGACTTAAAATTTATAATGGAAAAAATAAACACAGAGTAGATTAGGCTAGCATGATGAAGCCAATACACCTATCATCATGCTCAAAGCATTGTCACTTCGTGAGCAGGCTCTTCTCATCCTCCCGTTCACTCGCCCCCTCATTAGATTAAAGTGAACCCTGGAAATCATTTCACTTCATGACTAAGTATTTCCTGGAGTCTTTTGAAAAGGCAGTGATGTCTTAATTTGTTCCTCCTTTCAACCTCATTAAAATACAAGTCTTTGGAATAACATCAGCATTAAAATGAATCAAACATGAACCCTTCCTGTCTCTATCTCCTTAACTAGTTGGGATTTCCATGGTTTAAAGCTAAGAATACATTCTGAAATAGGTATATGATGTTCTGAGAGCGAATAAGCTAATGATCTTTAGAGACTGGGTTAAATACTCCTATACACAACGTCTCCTGAGGATTGTTGTTTAAGTTTACAGAGGTTTCTTGGAAGGCAACAGTGTGCAGTATTGACTCACAGAGCAGGAAGGGGAGTTCTAAGACTCTGGTATTGCTTTCTTAGGCACGTGTCCTCATTCTTACTAGAGCAACTTTCTTCAAGAGTTATTTTAGCTAATCTTTGCGTAATAACAAAGGTAACTCAATCAAAAATAAGAGAACAAGTCAAACCAGTCTACTTGCTGGAAAAGGCTGATAACTATGCCAGTTTGGGATTAAGGTAGGACTTGTGATTCTAATTCTCCTTGCAGCCTTTGGACTAAGTGAGGAGCTGAAAGCCAAAATTTTCAAGTCAGCTGCACCAAAACCTTATCATAGAAATAAATCAGTGAAATACCTAACAGAAGGTCAGAATAGACGGAAAAGAGGATTTTTTTTCCTGCAGCATGAAACAGTACTGCCTTTTATTCAGGCCAGATGCTAATTTTTATATCAAAAATATTGATTGAAGGTCCTAGTGATTTTGGCTCTCACCCAAGTTTATTCAGGATCTTTCTTAATTAGGTTTGGGTCGGCTGCAATGCCCATGGCCAAGGGTAAGTCTGGCTCCAATCACCACGTTGTGCTCTCTACTTCATCACGGGCCAAGGACTAAGGCAAGGAAATTGCAGCTTCTTTGTTTCTCCGGCCCAAAAGTTTGTTTTTTTCCAGATTTGAAGCATGCATGGAGAAAATGTGCCAGGAAGACCAAAAGGAGCAGAGTGGCAATGGCTTGACTGTGGCGAGCTCAGTTTACCCTGCCCCTTGCCTGCGATCCCAAGTGGGAATAAAGGGCTGCAGATGAAAACGAACGGGTGTCAGTGTGAGGGCGCGGAAGAGATCATGGCATCCTGTAAATGGAAAACGTTCAATAAGTTTAAGTCATCAGGCACTGAGATTTTATTTTTAAGAATAAAAAAATAATTGCTTGAACAGCAATACATGATTTCCCTATATTTTGTAAATAATTGTAGTCATCATGCTACTATTTTTAGTGTCAATACTGACTTTATATAATTTATGAATCTTTTTAAAATGTCACACACACAAAAACATCAGTAGATCACAGTCACAAATTATAGACAACTACAACAGTGAATTTTCCTACTATATGTAAAGTAGTATGTTGATGTTTAAAACACACTCAAATAGCTCTGAAAAATTTTTAGCTAGAAAAAATGTCCTTAAGTAAAACTTCAAAATAAAAACTTATAAAAAGGTTTTAAGACAATTTTAAGAAGGACCAGTTAAATATTAGACATTTCCTATGTAAATGATTTTATAACTTGATAACTCTGACATATATCAGTCACCTATACATTATACAGAAAAATTAAAATATTTCATTGAAGTAAGTCTATATGTAGTAAGATGAAAACTTTTTGAAAATTAAATTGATTTTTTATTACACACATCTGATTTATAAGTGCCAAGCAGAAAGGAAACATGAATGATTAACTTGCATTAACTAATACGATCCTTCATTATAAGTATAAAAGTTCAGGGATTTTTCAGATATGAGAGAAAAACTGTCAGCAGTCAAAAGAGTCGTCAAGGTGAAAAGGAAAAGCATTCACTGGAAGAAACAGACAGTTTTCAGAGAGAACTTTTGAGATGTTATGGTGTGGCGCATGTAGGTTAATCTCATCAAGATATATCCATAAGAATAAGCTGACTAAAGAGGAAACGACATTCACATAAACTAAATGTTACCTAGCATTTAAATATTTGATGAATACAAATCAATAGAAAAGAAGAAATATATTTAAATGCCGCTTAGACTACAAAGCAAAGGACAAACAAAAGGATGAAAGGGGATGTGAAAGACGCAGGCTGCCAATAAGGAAGGGCAAGAGCCATCAGATAAGTTAAAATGGATGAGTAGAAGGCACGGAATGCAGAAAAATATCAAATAAATAATAAAAGAACCATTTCCCTGGTGCTGGAACAAAACAAAAAGAAACAGGCTGCTAAGTGCTGAGATGAAGGCTAAAAGGTTTTCACATAAATATGTCTTCAGGATTTGTACACCACCAAGAACAAACAAAGGATTTCAATGCTTACAGCTAGAGAAACAACAAAACAATCCCAAATAACAAGGTAGAAGCAATGGATTTTACTGTTGAAAGTTACAAACGTGCCCTTCAGACAGTTCGTACCAACATTCTCATCCCTTTGCATTATGGAGAACAGCCATTTATTTCTTCAGCATGCACCAATGCTACAAACATCCTATACTCATGACTGACCTGTTGTGGAGAAAGTGGCCCTCATTCATGTGTGGTGGTCATTTAGTAGGGATAACCCTTTCTCATATGTGTGTCTCCTGCTGGTCTTTTGCAAGTGTGTGTCTTGTTTGTAGTCTCTGATTCATTCTATATTACAAAATCCCATGCTAGACGACAGAGAAGCAATGTATTTAGAACTCAGAGGAAAGCAGGTTCTAATCTAAAATTCTTCATGCAGAAATATCTAACAAAAGAAGAGAAAAATGTGCATGTGCAGATATGAGTGTATGTGTATGTGTGTGGTGTGTGTGTGTGTGTGGTATGTATACACCAAGGAAATGCTCTCAATGATTCCACAAGGACAGCCAAATTTTTATTTATTTTTCCGTGTAAACAAGGCCTCACTAAGTTGCCCAGGCTAGCCTAAAATTGACTATACAAAGCCAGGATGGCCTTGAAATTGTGTTTCTCCTGCTTCAACTTCCTGAATAACTGAAATTGCTAGCTTGTCACATCATGTGTTGGCAAAATGGGGACATTTTAACATAAAGCATTTAAAGTTCATGGTTTTCAAACATAAATAAAAATCACTATATTTGAAAAAATATGACTTTCTTTTTAAAAAACAAAATCACTTGCAAATAATCCAATAAACATTTTCAAACCAAAAGAAGGTACCATAGCCAGTACAAGATGGAATCCACTAGCAGGCAATGAAAAGATCCCTCAGAATGATCATTTATAGTAAAATTAATCAAACTGTTGTAACAAAAACAACAACAAAAAGACGTTCAGGCTCACGGCATTTCTAGCCTATGGCCCCAGCAGCCCTGATGATTTTGTCCTAGTGTGCATGGTTATTTCAGTCAATGGGAAAGGAAAAGGGAGAATGAAAGAGCCAGCTGATTAGCCCTGCGTGATGACTGACTTAACTCTGGCACTGGACACATTGAGAGAGTAGACCAACCCTGATTCTGTGATCCACAAGGATGTCCAGCAATGTCTAAGAAAAGGAATCGCTCTGTTATCTCAGTACCTAGAGATCCAGCCATCTTTTCAGTACTGCTCCTGTGTCCATTCCATTTACTTGTACGAGACACGAAAGCCTGTGAGCTCCCTCCATCCTCCGTTCACAGAAGCCACACCCAGTCTGTTCCCCATAGTTGTTCATGTCCAGAAGTTTATCCTACCTTTCCTTCTTATTACCCTTGGATACATCCATTGAGTTCCACAGAAATGCTATGCTTAATTCTGGTCACAGGGTCCAAGGTGGTTGTCATATGTGCACGCTCAGAACTAAGGCACCTTTAGAAAAGCTTGCCTGGAAAGGAGGAGGCGGTGCTGCGTCATGCGTCATCTGTGTCCATCTGCTGCCCTGGCCACCAGACGCATGAGCACACCAAGTCTGGTCCATATGCTCCTTGGGATATGAAAAGAAAGGTGATAGGCTTCTCACCTCTGTGATCTTCCCTCTGCCTCTCAAATTGTCACACCTCACTTCAGGACACTCCTGGGTTTCATTAGTTATGGGGGAAGCAAGCCAGAGGTTTGTTTAGGATTGGCTCTTTTAAATTTCACTTTCACAGGGTAATAGCCTGGAGTCAGCTCTCAATGAAATGCTAGAAAAGAGAAGCCATCGTCTACTTTATGACTTGTTTACCCATCTGCATCTTCCCTGCACACATTCCTCCAGTCCCCTGCTCCTGGGTTATGACCTTTCAGAGGTTCGCAGCTGGTTCAAAGCTACTCTCCGGTGACAGTTTAAGGGCTAGGAGAGGTGGACACTAAAAAATAACAGCATGCACAAAAACGTGTTCCTGCCCCCGTCCCCGGGAAGGGCCTTCCTGTTTTCACCATCTAGTCTTTCAGCATGAATGTATGTGATTGATGGGACGTTACAATTTACACGTGCCAGTTTCTCGCTGTGTAGAAGTAAGGATGTAGTAGGGCGATTTCCCGAAGCTTCTGCTCATCATAATCCTGTGGGCATGTCCAGGTAGTTTGGATTTATACTTCCAAAGTTTATGATGAAACAGAAGTTCTATAAAGAGAGAAAGTCTAAGGAAGGAGAGAAGTTAAATCTAGTTAAGAAGTTACTTATTTTTTTTTCAAGTGTAACAAATGGACTTTAATGCAATTGTCACACAGGGGTAGAAGGCAAGGTGTCCTTGTATAGTGACAATAGCCCATGCCTGCCCAGGGACCCTTGGGGGCAAAGGCTGAGAGGCCATGTCCCCTCTTGGGGAAACACTGTTGTGGCCTAGGGCTGGCACAGGAAGCAGAGCCAGCCAGGCGACACTCCTGGACATGGAGCAGTGTGCAGAGGGGACAGCTGCCCTCACTGAGTGGTGCATGGTGACTGCACAGGACACATGTGACAGGACATGTGTAACAGAACAGCAACAAATGGCAGTGATCAACATGCTCAACAAAATGGCAACGAAAGGAGACCCCGGTGGTGGGCAAGGATGGCATCCACAGGGTGGTGAGTGGCCAAAGAAACTATTTAAAAACTGCCTCTTGTTTGTTATTATATTCTTGAATTATAAGATAGTGTAAAGAAGATACACCTTTCAATATCCTGTAGTGTTTATCATTTCAATGTATAAGCTACATTAAAAGTATACCCCTCAAATGTACAATCCCACTTCTGAACGTTTAGCTTTAAAGCAATACTTGAGGGGAGGAGTATGCAAGCATACTTGCATAAAAATATCCTGTGGAAATCCAGCACAGTGTATAATAAAAATACATCCAACTGTCCTCAAGGAAACTTCTCTTTACAGCAGCCAGAGACCATTACAGAAAATCTTTTTTTTTTTTTTTTTTTTTTGTGCTTTTTCGAGACAGGGTTTCTCTGTGGCTTTGGAGCCTGTCCTGGAACTAGATCTGTAGACCAGGCTGGTCTCGAACTCACAGAGATCTGCCTGCCTCTGCCTCCCAAGTGCTGGGATTAAAGGCGTGCGCCACCACCGCCCGGCCGACCATTACAGAAAATCACAACCAACCAAAATGCAGTTGTGGAGCCCAGTCCCAGTGGATCTACAACGCAATTTTTGCACATATAATTCCAGGAACATTATGGAAGAGGGAGCGGAAAGGTTGTAAGGGCCAGAGTAGCAAGACATTTATTGTGAGGTTGTGTCTCCCAGAAATGTCAGAAACTACACACAGAAAGTCTCACCAACATGGCTGCCCAAACATGACCTGAATAAGACACCGATAGGCATGCTAATATGACGGGGGTGGGGTAGGAGGCCTCAACCCTTGACAAAGAACTACAGTCAACTCAGGAGTGCAAAGCAAGGGAGAAACAGCCTTACCCAGAGAGGAGCACACCAACTGGGTAACAAATACTAGATGAGCAGCCCTGAGAACAAACGTACAAGTAACAGTATGTGTAGAAGTTTTAAAAAGAGATTATGAATTTGAAAACAAGCAAGAAGGCAGCATATGGGAGGACTTGAGGGGGAAAGTGATGTGATTATTATAACTTCAGAAAGTTTAAAAGAAAATACGTTTTCAAGCTTACATTATATCTGATGTAAGAATGAAAGCTACTAGTTTATACAATTAATATAAGTTATTATAAGAGAAATATTTAAGAGCTTCAGTTACTTAAAACTTAGTTTCTGTTAGTCAGAAACTCTCATTACAAAGAAGAAATACTAGATCAATGAAACATCCTTTTAAATGTAGGGACCGGTAGGAAAGTTAGCAAATCAGCAATGATGAGAAATGAAGAGGTTGCAGCATGAAACTATACTATCGGACTAAACCCCACCCTCTGGTCTCCAGAACACGGAATTCTAATACCTACATAATAAAAAACAATGAAAACACTCAGGCCAGTAAAAAGTGAGGTGTTAGACTCCAATAATTATCTTATTAAACTTATTTAATACAGCAGTAAAATGAAGTTTTTCTGTCTACATTTTAGAAAATGATGTATCTTGAGAAACTGTGACCTTATGACTTTGATTTACAGATTTATATATATGTATATATATCAGAATAATTGTGGCAACAGTAAATTAACATATAAAGCATCCTATGCTGTAAGGTCATCAGAAGAGACCAAATCTCATTGTTGAAATAAGCCACCATGGACAAAAGGAGTAGAAACAGGGTTGAGAGACTATCTACACATTTTACAACAGACAAGATAGAAAAATTCTGCCTAAATGATTAAGGCTACAAAGAAGAAACAGAATAGGTTCATGAAATAAAACTTAGTAAGGTAAAGAAATGGTTGAAACCATAATCCAAATAGGTGACTAAAACAGGTTAGGTGTGGTAGGAGACTGTTCTTTTGTTTCCCAGTTGCCCAGACCCGAATAATCACACAGAAACTATATTAATTACAACATTGTTTGGCCAATAGCTTAGGCATATTTCTTGTTAGTGCTTACATCTTAAATTAGTCCATTTATATTATTATGTTATATTTTACCACGATGCTCATGGTTTGTTATCTCTTGCTTCTTGGGCAGCTACATGGAGTCTCCTTGACTCCACCTACTTTTCCTCTATAGTTCTGTTCAGATTTTTTGCCTGGCTTTATCCTGCTAAGCCATTGGCCAAAACAGCTTTATTCATTAACAATGGTAATAAAATATATTCACAGCATACAGAGGAGAATCCCACAACAGTAGGGCATAACTTAATAAAGAATGAGTGAACGAAACGAATTCATTCATAATTTAACTCAGAGAGCTAGATAGAAAAATATGAGTGTTAAAGAAAAAAGGAAATATATTACAAAGATTTAGCAATAGAGACCACAGTATTTTGGGTAAAACCCAAATGTTTAAAATAAACATAAGTTTCTTTTTCGTTTGTTTGCTTGTTTTCGAGACAGGGTTTTCTCTATAGCTTTGGGGCCTGTCCTAGAACTAGCTCTTATAGACCAGGCTGGCCTTGAACTCACAGAGATCTGCCTGCCTCTGCCTCCCGAGTGCTGAGATTAAAGGTGTGCAACACCACCACCCGGCTTAAATATAAGTTTCTACAAATAGGAGACTTGCTTTAGTTTTAATATTTTTATTTAAGGTGTATTTGGATTTAGCTTAAAGCATTTACCTATTATTTGATAGCTATGAAAATGGAACTATTATCAATAACAGTATAAACAGTTTTGAGAACTAAAATTAAATATCTAAAATTTATTTATAGATTTCAGAAATAGCTCTACCAGTAAAGTATTTGTTGTACAACACGAGGACCTGAGTTTGATGCCAGAACCCCTCTCCACAAGAGAAGGGTTACACGTGGTGGTGGGCACTTCTGCTCCTAACACTCCCAGGGTCCCTGGGCTTTTCTGACCATCCAGTCTACCTAACTGATGAGTTCCAGGCCAATGAAAGACTGTATCAAAGGAGGTACACGTTGTTCCTGAAAATGACATCTAAAGTTGTCCTTTGTTCTCCTCGTGTACACACACACACACACACACACACACACACACACGCACATGCACATTTATACATGTCCATTAAAAATAAAAGGGCCTAGGAGATCCTGTTCTTGCCAAAAACTCATGTTCAGTTCTTAACACCCACTTAGGTAACTCACAACAGCCTGTAACTCTAGCTCTTGTGGATCTGCTACTTTCCATGGGCGTCTTCACTCATAGGCATATACCCACCCCCACCCCCACACACATATAGTCACGTGCATACACGAAATTAAAAATAAAAGAAACCCTAAAGAATAAATAAAACATTTGCTGAAATAAATGCACAGAGAAAGATCTAAAAGTTGTGTTTCCCATTTTCTCTGCGTAAGTAGAAAATGCATGTGTTTGTGTGCGCGCATGCACACTTGTGGCCATGTGTTTACACATGCACGTGTATGTGTGTAAGTGTGTGATGCAATTATCTACAATTAGAAAATCACGTAAGTTCATCTTCTGGGAAACAACTCAAAATGCTGCTCTTTCCAGACCCAATGGCTGAGTGCTGAGCTCAGAGGAAAGTAGTTTGAGCTACTTACAGTCTTGTGGCTTTGCATTCAGAGGCAAAAATACAGAACCCGAGAGAGGATTTGGAGTCAGGTAGTGTGAAACTTGGATCTCAGATACAGAGCGACTCCCACAAAGAGCTACCATTAGAATTCTGGGGGACTTCTGGCCAGTTTGTCCCTCCTCCCTAAAACCACCTTCTCTGGAGAGTCTCCTGTGAGGTTTGACAGGACACCTAGCTTCTGTGAAGACACCAATGCCTGTCCTTCGTAGACTGAATTGGGTTTCCCCAGTGCACTAGAGTCTATGCTGTAGGGGACACTGGTGGCCGTTTTTCAGTGTGCAGAGTGGTGAGTCTTCCTCATAGTCATCTTTCTTTGATCTGTGCTTTGGCTGTGTTCTCGTACTCATTCTGAATCTCCTTCCAGGAGACGAGGGTCACTCTGAGCAGACAGATACTCACAAGAAAGAAGCCTCTGGAGGAAACATAGGTTTCCAGTGTAAATTCTGCCTGGAATGAGACGCTGCCAAACCTTCCCTAGGTTCACAAATGCCATAGGTGCAGCACCAATGGGTGTTATCAAGGTCCCTTCTCTGTGCCCCACTATTTCTTCTCCAGATGTGACTTTTTAAAAATCTTCATCCGACTAAAACCCAGTACCTGATTTTTTTTTCAAGTGAGGCTGCAGTCGTCTCTCAGTTTCCCCAATGCTGAAATTCTAAAGCAGGCAGCCAACACGCGTTAACTCGTTTGTTTTATTGTTCTTTTATGGAGTTAGTTCTGTCTTCTTTATCCATCTGTCTTTTCCGCCTCCTGTGATTTTGATGTCGTCATGAGGCCAGCTTGCTTCATGCTCACATGAAGGCAACTAAAAAAAACTATACAAGCTAAACGTTTTCTCATAAATGTGTAGAACTTAAAAAGGAAATAAGAAGATGCCTTGCTTGCTCTCATCTGTTTTACTCTGACGCAATTCACTGGTCACGTGCTAATTAAAGCACAGTGAGATAATTGATGAGCACCAACCGACCCATCCCTAAGAACAGGAGCCCTCTCACAAAGAGAGCAAACTGCACAGCTGTACAGGAGAGAGGGGTGGACTGGGATGCCGGCCCGGAGTAGGGGAGGCAACCAGAATTTCCCTTACAGCCAGATCCCTGCATTGCTTTACCATCTGTGAGCACAGTAGGATTCCTCCTTTATAACATATGACTAGTAAGCCCTACTCAGCCACCCCTCAAGGGCCTCATAAGGATAAAATAAGACAATTTAAATGGCAGTACGTGATAAACTGTAAAGCATTCAGCAGAGAAGCGAGCTTCTGGGTGAGTTTCCAGGGTGAGCATTACATGGCTGCTGGCAGTGACCTGTGCAAATACACCAGGTCTTTCTCATTCCTGTATGCAGCATACAGCTGCCAGCTGCAGGTAAACACATTCTTTTTCCGGGAGGGTTCCTCTAAATATGAGCTGAGTGAGATTCTGCTCACGTGCACTAGAGAAGGACACTCATTTTCCCTAACCCAGGGCCAGCAATGTTGTGACAGAGAAAGCATGTATTTCTCCAGAGCTGAGATAAGTCTGAGACATGAAAAATGCCTTCCCAGACCCGGAGTGGCACAGCGTGACGAGGTGCCTATGATCTTTGCATGTCTTTTTTTTTTTTAAATATCATTCCCTCCCAGTGTGACTCCTATGCTTGCTTCCAGGAATCAACTCCCAAATCAGCTTCTACACTTCCATTCTGATCTTGAAGCTGGATTCTGAAGAATTGAAATAAAGACATGTATCAAATTAGTTTTACGCTAGAGAGTAGAATGCTGATTGAGCATGAAAATTGTATACTGGACATTTACCTCAGAATATACCCAATGCTTCTTTTTAAGTTACTTCTGAGTGAGTTTTCATTGTCTATGCATAGGGTACTTTTGTTTCTAATTAATTCATTATGTTGCTGGACTGAGGGTCAGACTTGGCCTGCCTCCAGAGAAAGATAAAACACAAGCAATGCTACCCAGATGTATTTTTCTCAAAGCCCTGTCCTGAAGATAGATAATGCTATTAGAAAGTAGAACCTACAATTAGTATATTTATCAGTAAAATACCCACTAGACTGTGATAAATTTGTGTGTTTGAAGGCAAAAGAGAAAATATGTTCAAGATGCATTTACTTAACTGACATTAAAAAATAAAGTTCTGTTTTGCGCTGGGTTCACTTCTCTTGAAACAAGCAATTAAACTCTGCTGAACTAGCCCTTTAATTGAAATAAGAAAAGATGGCTTGTCGTGTTTTGTGAATATTTTTAAAGTATAATTTTCCAGCAAAAATGCATAGAAAGGTCATAAAGTGGATATCTATATCTTTGTTGTTGCATTTTAAAATTGAATTCAATTTTGGTTAAACCTTTACCCATCCTAAGGTTCAGGACCTTCCCTCTTGCTATTCCCTCCACCTGGAGTCTATGACTGGCTTGTTCCCATTGTTTAGACAGTAGAAAGACCTTCCACTACCTAAAATTGTGACTTCCTCTATAGTAGCCACTTGCCACATGTGGATGGTGAGCATGGCTGAAGTGTCATGTATGTCTGTATGTATGTACAAAATATAATGTAGACTGAATTTTGAAGACAATGAGAAAAGAACTAGCGGGGTATGAGTGGTGTTCAGGCATATGTATGTATACACGTTTGCATATGAGGACACAAATATGTGGATGTATAGGGAGGCCAAAGGTTGACACCGTGTGTCTTATTGTATTGCTCTCCATCCTATCTATTGAAGCAATGTCTCCCACTGCATCCAGAGCTCACTATTTCAAGCTAGACTACTTCAAGCTTGATTTCACCGAGAGATCCCTGTCTCTGCTGCCAAAGTGCTGGAATTATAGGCATTTGCCAAGCCAGGCAACTCTGTGGATTCTAGGAATCCAATCTCTAGTTTTTATGCTTGGGTAGCAAATGCTTCATTCACTGAGCCATCTACCCAACCCTCTAATAAGCTTCCAAATGATTATATATTGAAATACTTTGGGATACACTTCAATTAACATATATTACCTTCTTTTTTATTGATATGACCACCAGAGAGGTTTTTTTTTAAGTATTTATTTATTTATTATGTACACAATATTCTGTCTGTGTGTATGACTGCAGGCCAGAAGAGGGCACCAGACCTCATTACAGATGGTTGTGAGCCACCAGGTGGTTGCTGGGAATTGAACTCAGGACCTTTGGAACAGCAGGCAATGCTCTTAACCTCTGAGCCATCTCTCCAGCCCCCTACCAGAGAGTTTTTAAATGTATGTGCGGTCCTTATTTGTGGACAACATCGTATTCCTGCCATTCAGGGCAGACCTGATGTAATTCCTCAGCCCCCTTTTCAGTGCTTTCTGTCATGAAAGCACTTGATGTGTTTCTGGAATGATGAAAATAAATCGCCAGTTGTTTCCCTGTTTAGTTTTAGGGAGCTTGTCCAACAAATGTATTCTTCTTTAGCATCTGGCTCATGGTAGCACAGAAAAGATAGTCCACAAATAAATAGTAGACACAATAAAGGTATGAATGGTCAAGGGCTGGTGATGCTACCTCTTTGGTATGCTCAATGGATTAATGAGCTACCGTACTTGCTCCTGGAAGGACAGGGGTAGTCATACAAAATAAGTACAAAGTGTGCACTGCTCGTTGATGAGTTACATTTCATTATTTTCTTTACAATATTATAATAAACATGTAAAACTCTTAGCTTCATCTGGTAAGAAGTTACCCATCCACCCAACACAGATGCAACTCCACAAAGATTGTCAGTCATGAGGAAGCTGATGATTCGGAATCAAACAGTAAGGTAACTAACTGGGATCAGAAACTGTCTCTGTCTAGCCAATAATGATTACATCCATAAAGAAAGGAGAGGTGTGACTTCAGAACTGGCACCACTAATTGCTGGCCAGCTTTGTGTTGTGTAAGTGATATAACTAAACTTTAAAGTTGACAACCCTACTAATATGAATGGGGAAGTTCACACTCCATTCACCACTGATACTATTAGAATTCCCAGACTGAAGACAAACACTGTCCAGATGAGCTCAAAATTGACTTATACTTTGCCCTGAATTAGCTGTGTCCTGTGCAAAAAACGAAGAGCCTGGGTTGGCCAAAGGTCGAGGCTCTAGATGCCTTACGAAGAATTCTACTTTCTCTGCTTGCTCTCTAAAAATCACGATTTCTATCTTCAAAGAACTGGAAGATCACAAGGTTTTCAATTCATTTCTAAATTTTTAAGGTTCAAATTCTGTTTTGGCCAATGACTTATCAAAAGGCTTTTAAATAATAACCCCTTTGTGTTCCTGATTTGTCTGTTACTATTATAAAATACTTCCACTACAATGAAAAAAATAAAAAGGGTTTTACTCATATGTATCTGCTATTATGATCTTGGCTTCCATGAGATGGAAATGATTTCAAAAGAAAAATTTTAACCTTGTCATCTATCATGAGTATAAAGATCAAATCCTCCTTAGAGTTTCTGACCGGCTGATACTAGAAACCTGAAAAATTCATTCTGTCATTTTGATATTAGTCTCTCTGTACAATAAACACTCAGTTTCTTAGGAATGTGTACATGTTTTAATTGTGTGAAGAACATCATTAGTCAAGGCTGCTATAAGCACATACCACAGGCTAGGAAGTTTACAAACACTAGAATTGATTTCTCCACTTTTGAAGACTGAAAATTCAAAAACAGAGCAACAGTGTGGTCTAGTTCTCAAGAAGACCCTGTTCCACGGTGCAGACTCCCAAGTTCTCATAATGTTTTAAAGTGGCAAATGAAATAAAGACAAAAAGTAAGATAGAAAAAAAAGAAGAAGAAAAAAGAAGAAGGAGGAGAAGGAGGAGGTAGATGGGGAAGCAAACAGAAAATAATGAGTTCCCTGTGCACCTCCTGTTGTCAATTTTCCAATGCTGGAAACTGAACTCGGGGTACTTCATATGCTAGGTAAGTGAGCTAAATCCTTGGTCCTGGTTGTTCCTTTCCCAAAGACATGAAACTCCACCAGTGATATAAAAGACCTGGATCTTGGACTGACAAAAGTGCTCTAGTAGGAAAGAAAAACAAACCTGTTGTCTCTGTATTTAACTTAGATGGCCCTTGGAGGGAAGACCCACTTTCCATCCTACAGCACAAAGATTATCAGAAATGCCTCTGAAAGGGTGAACAGATGACTCAGTGGTTAAGAGTACTTTGCTCTTGCAGAGGACCTCAGTTCAATTCCCAGAATCCACCAGGCAGCTCACCAACATCTGGAATCCCAGTTCTAGGAAACCCAACATCCTTATCTGACTTCTGAGAGCACCAGAAATTCATGTGCTACACATATTGACATGCAGACAAAAACATTCATACACATAATATACAACTAAGTCATTTTAAATTATTTTAAAGCAATGCCTCTGACAATGGCCAACGTCTGATAGATGGATGTTACAATCATGTTCAAAACTGGCTTTGCATATTAGTTCTAAAACTCCAAGTTGAGATTCTCAGGGCAGGTGTTATCTGTTGAGAGTGGAGTCCCCATGATCTCTGCATTGTGTCCAATTGTGGTTCTCTGTGATGGTCTCTATTTGCTGTAGAGGAAAGCTTCTTTGGTGAGGGATGGCAGCAACACTTATTTATCTATGAGTGTAAGGATAAGGTTTAGAACGTGGTCAGGCTTCACACTGCTCTTTCAAAGTGGTGTTAGTAGATTCTCTTCTAAGATCTATGAACTTCACTACCACTGGGGCGTTGACTAGGTTTCCAGTACCAGACATGATTTCCTGCCTGGCAAGTGGGTCTTAAAACCCATTAGAAGCTCCCTAAAGAGGTGGATGTGTCTCTAGAAGTTCATTTCAACTAAAGCTTCCCTCTTAAAAATGACTAAATGCATTAGTAAGATTCCTCGTGGAACACATTAACATGAGTTTATTTTCCTAAGCTTAATTTTTTTTATTTAAATTATGTTCTTACCTTTTGGTAGTGCTGGGAAGCAAATCCCAGGGTCTTGTATCACTTAACTGCAGTCTAACTTTGGCTTTTTGAGTCAGGGTCAAACCACATAGCCCAGGCTAGCCTCAGACTTGGGGTCTTTCTACCTCCATGCCGTGTTGTGTTAAGTGGTACTCCTTAACCACTAGCATCATGGAGACTGTCCCATCTACTGCAATTAATCCTAAATTCCTTCCTGGAGTTGGTCAGTCTCAAGAATAATTAATAAACCTCAGCAACACATGAACTGTCACTGTCTATTGCCCGGCCTCACTTTTACGAGATACTCTCTGAGGCTGTCTTGCTCCCACTGCCCTGCGAAGGAAGCGGGCTGTTGCCATATTTGAAGCCAGAGAAAAGCACCATTCGTAATTAGTTGGGGTTTCTTTGAAACATTCATACTTAATCCATCTAAATCTACTTCCAGAACTTAAAAAACTTTAAAGAAATAAAAGAAAGTTGAAAAGCATCAATAAAGTGATCGAAGAAGGAAAGTAATATTTGTTGAATTTGTCCTAATTTGGATTTTGTTACCCAGGGCAGCTCCTTGCCCCATAGCCCAGTGAGGGGGAGGAGCTAGGCTGAGGCTTCATTAGCCATAATGATAATTACATCCATTTTCAAAGAGGCTATTATCCCCAAGGCTTGAAGTGTACTATAAACATTAATTAATTTAAGCTCTGGGTCGCCCAGTACCATTATGCCTTTTGTAAAGAAGACTAAACAGAAGTGAGCACTGATCAAAAGTTAAGTGGTTTCCCAGGGCTCATTCAGCCAGCCAGCATAGCTATAAACAAAACCCAACCTGAATGACAACTCCAGTAGCCCTCGGTGGCTCAGGGGGCCAGTACTAGAGGCAGAGGAAATGAGGGTATGGCTACGTTGTAACCAAACTTGAAATAAATTTCACTAATTACATTTCCGAGTAAGTAAACACTGGGACACGCCCAGTAAAATGGAGCTCCCCTTGTAGGCGACAGCGACCTTATCATCCTACGTTCTTTTTGAGGCAAGATTTCTCAAACTTGGTTCTGCATCCGTCTCATCAGCAGTTGTTCACCTGCAGATCCTGAATCAGTAGACTGCTGGTAAGTCAGAGTCTACACAGAAGCATGTTCCTGGCTATGCTGGTGGCCCTGGTGGGTGCCTTGTGTACCCGTTTCCTGCATTATTTTCTTTCGTGATGGGTTTTCCTCTATCTAACACTGTTCTTTCTGACTTTTCCCAGTACCAATGTGCTATAGTTTCTTTCCTCCTAGCCCTTCAAAGCTGGTGTATCATATTTATAGAGGGGAGAAGGTCTTCGGAGCTCAGTTCTAGGAGTTTTGCCCTTATTTGGAATTCAGAGACAGAGTTGCAGACACAGTGTGCTGCTGCTATCAGGCTGGAATCTGGCTCACCTGCCCTTTGGTCCCAGCATGGAGACTGCCAGTCCTTTGAGCAGTTTGGCCTTGGCTCTTCCCACAAAATGCACAAGGGAAATTTCATTTTGCAGTATTTATTATACAGTAGAAGTATTTTTAGTATTTCTCAGCCTTCTCTTTTAAAGGGAAAGCGCTCAATTTAAAAAAAAAAGGGGGGAGGGAACATCAGAGTACACAAATCTGTACTGTTAGAGCAACGAAAGAATATGATTGAGAAGCAAGGCATGGGTTACACTTAAACTATCTCAAGACACAAAGATGGGGAAACATTTAATCAGTCAGTCATGGCTCTCTCTCTCTCTCTCTCTCTCTCTCTCTCTCTCTCTGTGTGTGTGTGTGTGTGTGTGTGTGTGTGTGTGTGTGTTATGGAGATCAGCATCTGGATATTTAAAAATATTCAAATAAAAATTTTCAGTTCTCACCATTAATTAATTAATTAATTCAACAAATTAATTTACTGAGGGCAGAGTTATCTATAGTGTACGCAGCAAGTAGTCCAGAATATAGAGTTGAATGGAATTCAGAAAAAAAACTGTCTGGTTTATAATTGTACTCACAGGGGTAAGAGCCTTCAGACGTACCCCAGTGAGGTGCGGAGAGGAGCCACACAGAACAGGCTGAGCCTAGAATTTTACAAGCTGGGGAGAATGGAGCCAGATGAAATGGGGCCTACTCTCACACACCAGGAAGATCCTTGGTGAGCCTTGGGGGCTCATTATTATAATTCATTCTTCATACACTACACAAGCAACAGAGGAAGCAGGGAGGCCCAGAGTATAGAGGGAACCATGGTCAGAGATGGTTTAAGAGACTGGCTCAGGGGACCAGACGAAGGTGAATTCCAGTTCTGTCTGGAAGCAAAGAATGAGCAGGGCTTGATGATGAATGTCCTGTGTGGGGTATAGAACTGCCACTTTTACATGTTATAATTGTTAACACAAATCTTTAAATATTGTTAATCAATTTTAAAAGACCAATTCACCAAATGCTGATGATGCTACTAAAAGCTAAATAAACAAATATTTGTGCATAAAGAAAGACAATGAGGAATAGCCTTGAACACATTGGCACAGGAGACAACTTCCTGAATAGGCACAAAGATTGACAATAAATGGGACCTCTTGAAACTGAAAAGCTTCTGTAAATTGAAAGACACTGTTAACAGGACAAAATGGCAGCCTACACAATAAGAAAAGATCTTTAGCATCTCCACATCTGACAGAGGGCTGACTTCTAAAATATGTAAAGAACTCAAGAAGCTAGAAATAAATCCCGTTTTTTTTAAAAAAAAATAAGGTACAGATATAAGAACCTCAAATGCTTAATAAACACTTAAAGAATTATTCAACATCCTTAGACATCAGGGAAATGCAAATCAAATCAGATCTGAGATTCCACCTTACACCTGTCAGAATGGCTAAGAAAAAAAACACAAGTGACAACTTATGCTGGAGAGGATGTAGGGCAAAGGAACACTCTTCCGTTCCTGGTGGGAATGCAAATTTATACAGACACTTTGGAAATCAGTATGGCAGTGGTTAATCAGAAAAATGAAAATAGATCTACCTCAAGACCCAGCTATACCACTCTTGGGCATATACCCAAAGGAGACTCAAGGAAACTTGCTCAACTATGTTCATAGCAGCTTTATTCATTATAGCCAGAACCTGGAAGCAATCGAGATGCTCCACATTTGAAGAACGGATAAAGAAAATGTGGTGCATTTACACAATAGAGTATTACTAAGCTGTTAAAAACAAGCATATCATAAAATTCGAAGGCAAATAAATGGATAGAACTAGGAAAAAATCATGTTGAGTGATATAACCCAGACCCAGAAAGACAAACATGTACTCACTCATAAGTGGATATCAGCTGTAAAGGAAAACCATGCTACAATCCACAGACCCAGAGAGGCTGGGTATCAAGAAGGGCTCAAGGGGGACATTTGACTCTCCCTGGCAAGGGGAAATAGAAGATTTCATGGGTGGACGAGGGGCAGGTGGGGATGGGAACATGAGGGATGCAGTGGGGTTGAGTCGGTGGGAGAGTACTGAAAGAGCCAGCTGACTGGAGAGGGAGTCATTTCGGGCTCAGGTAGAAACCTGGAAAAGGGAAATTCCCAGGGACCTACAAGGATGACCGCAGCTAAGACTCCTAGCAAAAGCAGATACATAGCCTTGACCTGACAGAGATCCACAGTCAAACATTAAGGGAAAAACTAAGGGAATTCTGCAGAAGAGAGGGAGGTGGTGTCAGAGGGATCAAGGACATCACAAGAAAACCAGCAGAATCAACTAACCCGGGTTTATAGGGGCTCACAGAGACCGAACTGACAACCAGGGAGCCTGCATGAGATTGACCTTCTGCATACATGTGAGAGTTGTGTAGCTTGGTCATCTTGTGGGACTCCTAACAGTTGAAGCAGGGGCTGTTTCTGACTCCTTGGTTGTTTTTTTGGGACTCTGTTCCTCATACTGGATTGCCTTACCCAGCCTTAACACAAGGTGAGGTGCTTAGTCTTACTATAACTTGATATGCCATGCTTTGTCTATACCCATGGTAGGCCTGCCCTTTTCTGAATAGAAATGGAGGAGTGGATGAGGAGGGAAGCAGAGGGGAGGTGGGATGGTAACTGAGATGAAAGGAAGGAGTGAAAACTGCAGACAGTATGTAAAATAAATAAATCAGTAATTGAAAGAAAGAAAGAAAGAAAGAAAGAAAGAAAGAAGAAAGAAAGGGCAATGAGAAGAACTAGAACCAGATCTTTCACTGTCAGTGCTCAGAAATATCTCACCAAGATGACTTTAACCTGCTCTGAAACCCTTCCTGGCCATAGTCCACCTGCAGGTCTAAAACAGTCAGAGTGTGTCGACACATATCTGGTAAATTGTTCTATAAGGTACACAAGAGAAGAGGCTTCGAGCCATGGCTGGTGACACTACTGACTGCTGAGGTACAGCTGTCTGAATCTCCTGTGGCTTGTTTCAGACTTTCAACAATGTACCCCTAAACACAGTGTTAGGAAGCTATGTGGAGCATTGCAACAGTGTGTGCAAACACAGCAGCTAATAAATACGATGTTCAAGAGCACAGGTAATCACAAAATGTAAAGTAATACCCATAATATGGGTATGACCTTTGCTCTTCATATAATTTATGTAATTGTACACTTTTTGTATTTAATTCTGAACAATGGATGAATTTAAAAAGAAGCTTGGGAACATTCAGGAAATTTAACAGTTGGCTCTCAGAAGTCAGGGCGGCACTGCTATTTCACTGTAACAGAGGATTGTGTGTTGACTAAGTTTTGTTGGACTCCCTCAGCTAATGAAAATATTAGGCTTATTCTTTGAATTCTAGAAAAGATCAATCTTATGAGAATTTTCACTCATAATCACTAGCCAAATTATATATACAGTAACTAGATGCGATAAGATGGACCAATGTGTGGGATGTTACTGTCTTGGTTTCAGAGTAGAGTCTAACTGAATTAATGCATACAACACCCAGAAGAAACCATTATCACCTCCAGTTTGAAGGAAAAACTATGGTACAGAGGTTGCTAGTATGTTGGTAATGCCAATTTGAACCCTCTCTTTAAAGCTTATGGGTAAATTAAAATGTAGTGAAATCTCTGCCATCATAAAGGTACTTATGTCTGGATCTGGAATACAAACACCCATCTTACTGTTCAAAGACAAGACTTTAGGATCTTGTGCAGATACTGGAAGAGTTCACATTTTCCAGCTGTCTCAGAGCACTTGGAATAATCATCTACTTTAATAAGAGGTATCTTTATCAATAACAATGGCCGCAATTATGACAAAGCAGTTATCTGACTCAGCTACTATTGAAAATAGCGACAGTTTTAGGTAGGAGCAATTTAGCATACATTTTAATGACCAATGCCTATTTCTCTTAATGCCACAACTTGTAGGGAATTAAGTTAGAAAATAATTTATATGCCTATAAAAACCACAACCTCTGCTAGATGGAAAACAAAAAAGGCAATTTGTACTGTCAAACCATCTTTTTAAACTTTGGAGGAGGAATGGGAGCTGGGTGGTTCAGAGTAAAAGATGGAAAAAAAACAGTAAGAATTTTTGAAACAATTTTTGACCCAATTCCTTAAATTCAGTTTGAAACTACAATAAATGAAGGCTCCACAGGCTCAAAAGTGTGCAAGCAGTTGTTACAGCAGATCTCACCAAACACAGCTTCACAAAGCCTCTTTTCACAAGACTTAACAATGCTCCGACACTTCTAAGACTCCTCATGAATATAGCTCACATAATATTACCCGATTAAGTTCAAAGACAGACTTTTCAGTCTTTTGGGTGCTGATTGCATTTGGATCACCCAGGCTTTCTTTCAGGTGCTTTAATTGCAAGTCTAAAATCACCCAATTGCTTTCTCAATAGAATATCCCATCTTTGAAGGGAGACAGGTGACAGGGACGTCTCAGAGGTCCGAACTGTTCGGCCTGTATGAGCTATTTGGATTCAATCATTTCACATCTGCAGCTTACAGTTTTCCTTCGCTATTTCCAGGATCCCCTGTTGACTTTTTCAAGTGTCTAGTCTAGTCATTTGTGAAATTAAAAAAAAAATCACTTGGGCACAGAAATATTGCTGGGGACCACTTTTACAACTTTAACAGTGCATTGTGTGAGAAGGTATTTGCTTTGTGTGCTAGGGGTGTGAGCAAAATATATTTATCCTTGTAGGGTGGTGCTTTCTTTCAAGGCAAATTAATTCCATTGTGGAATTGAGAGATGTAGTTGGTAGGTTAGAGGTCTGAAATCAGAATAGGCCTAAGATAACCTGTCTGAGAAGCAGTGAGGTGCATTCATTAGCCCAGGGCCATCTTCCCTGGAACCTGGCAGGAAGAATAGCAGTATGTGATGGGAGATGGCAGAGGCTATCCCTGGGCCCAAAGGCACCAGGCTTCATCAGGATAGTTTTGTTGTCTCCTGCCCAAAAGGGGTTGCCTTGGTTTTCATAGTTTCCAAAAACACTTGTTACTGAAGTCAGTTCCACACGTCTTTCATCCCTTTTGAGACCATAGATGCCCCAGGGCAAAGTTTCAAGAATCACACAATCTTTCTCAAGGTCAAGAGTCAGCACTGACATGCCATTGATTCTACATGCGCGCCGCTGCCCAAAAAAAAAGTCACATGATGTGGGAAGGTTATCTAGAGAGACAGCCAACAGGATGTGTACATGGTTAGAAGCCATAGCTATAGATATCAACACTGGTGGCATAGATATAGGCAGGAATTGGTTATAAGGAATTGAGCAATATAATTACGAGCTAAGAAGTCTGTTTGTGCTCTGGGAGCTGAAACCCAGGGAAGTAAATAGAGGTGAATTTACTCTCTGCCTGATCAATGGAACTGGGATATCAGTCTTCTGCCCTTGACTGACACTTACCCCATCAGTTAGTTCTTCATTATGGTAGACAATGAAAGCACTCACCACTCCTCCTCCTCTCTTTCTTCACAGTTCTTCCCATCACGAACCAGGTGCTATTTGCTCTTACTGTGAATCTGGCCTACTTTTTGTGACTGCTGTAGGTCTCAGAATACAGCGTAATCTGAACCTAAACTCAAGAGATCTCTGCCTTCCTATTGAACATCGCTCAAAAAAAAAAAAAAGTCTAAGCTAACCCAATAGAAATGAGCTACCACTGGTAGCAGAGTTGTGTGGATCCAGTTGAGATTGTCTGAGGCCCAACAATACCTAGCCTACTCACCCCCGATTATGAGCGAAACCAGTTGAGATCAGCAAAATTACTCAAGTCTCTCATAAACTTGTGGAACATTTTGTTTTAAGATATTAAGTTTTAGGATTGCTTTGTATTAGTCAATTTTCTGTTGCTGTGATAAAATACCATGGCCAAGGCAACTTTTGGGAAGAAACATTAATTTTGGCTTATGGTTCTAGGAAGATGAGAGTCCATCTTTGCAGGAGCGCATGGCAGTGAGCCGCAGGCATAACAGCAGGAGCAGGAAGCTGAGAAATCACATCCTAAACCAGAAGCCTGATTCAGAGAAAGTGAATTGGAAGTAGGGTACAGCTGTTAACTCTCAAAGCCCATCTCCAGTGATGCACTTCCTCCAACAAGATCACACCTCCTAAACCTTCTCAAACAGGGAGACCACTCGGGGCCCAAGTGTTCAAACTTCTGAGCCTAAAAAGACATTTATCATGTAAACTACCACAGGCTTGTTACATAAAAATAGTCTTTCCTGTTACAGAGAGAATCCCTTGAATCCAGTCTTCTGCTTGCCCAATGTGCTGATGTTGGACTTTCTCATGGTACTTTTGTCAGCAGTTATATAAAAATGTGATACAAGCTGAAGCTTTAAACATGCTTATATGGGTGGAGAGACATCTTAGAATGTCCACCCTCCACCATGAAGCCCTAGCTTAGGAAGTTATTATTGTGTCTATGTTGTCCTGAGATGCAGGCACAAATGAACAGACTTGAAACCTATAGTCTACCTTGGACCAGCCAAGAAGTCTAACCAAAACTCACCTGAAGGGGTGTGCATGTGTGTGTGTGGAGAGGGGTGTTTTCAAATGTTTGATTTTCAACCCAGCTACATAATCTTTGACTTATAGTTTATCCTATCTATGGGATGGGCTGGGGTGAGGGAGGCCTAGTGATTGAGGGAGTGGCCAGCCAATGACTGGTCTAGCCTAAAACCAATGCCAGGAGAGTAACCCTACCCTTTACATTGCCTGGCACACCAGGACCCACAGGCTGAATGACCCAGAAACCTAGAATAGAATCAAACATGATTGGAGGAAAAACATGTTACTGTAATAATACCTAATGATATTCTGTTATATACATAGATTAGTGCCTAGCCCAACTGTCATCAGAGAGGCTTCATCCAGTAACTGATGGAAACAGATTCAGACCCACGGTCAAATATTAGGGGATCTTGAGAAACTGCAGTAAAGGGGGAGAAAGGATTATAGGAGCCAGAGCAATCAAGGACATCACAAGAAAACTCACAAAATCAACTAATCTAGGCTCATTAGGACTCACAGAGGATGAACCAACAACCAGGAACCTGCATGCAACTGACCTAGGCCTTCTGCATATATGTCACGGTTGTGTAGCTTAGTTCTCCTGAGGAACTCTTAAGAGTGGGAACAGGAGCTGTCTCTGACTTTTTTTTCTGACTTTTGGGACCCTACTCCGCATACTGGGTTGCCTTGCCCAGCCTTAATACATGGGGAGGTATTTAATCTTACTGAAATTTGATATGCCATGTTTTATTGATACTCATGGGAGACCTGTCCTTTTGTGAACAAAAATGGAGTGGATTGGGGTGGGGAAACAGGAGGGAATTGGGGGAAGGACTGGGAGGAGAAGAGGGAGGGGAAATTGTAGCCAGGATGTAAAATAAATAAATAAATTTATTTTAAAAGATAAAATAAATTTTTAGGTAAACTGGCAAGATTTTGTTGTGTTTCTTTTAATGTCCCAGACATTTTTTTTGATTTTTTAAAAATTCCAGATGTACATATGCTTTGTCTTTCATGTAGAGCTGGTCACCACGTATATGCAGTGCCTACAGAGGCCCGAAGAGGGCATTGAATTCCCTAGGAATGCATTTTTTAAAGGATTGTGAGCAGCTGAGTGAATGCTGGGAATCAATCCTTGCCCTCTGAGAGAGCAACCAGTTTTCTGAACCACTGAGCCATCTCTCCAGCCCCATACACTATTGGTTTTGTTTAGTAACATTAATAAAGCAGGACCTATGTCATTGTGGTGGTTTGAGAGTGCCCCCCCCCCCAGGCTTATGTGTTTAGAAGCTTGGTATTATAAGTTTGCTAACCCTTTGAAAAGGGTTTGAAAGTTGGCCTTGTTGGAGGAGGTGTGGCCATGTTGCTAATGGTGGGGTTTGAGGTATCAAAAGCCCACTTCGGCCCAGTGTTTGACTCTCTCTCTCTCTCTCTCTCTCTCTCTCTCTCTCTCTCTCTCTCTCTGCCTGTTGCCTGAAGATAGAGAAGTAGGTCTCAGGTATTCCTCTGCACCGTGCTTGTCTGCCTGCTGGAATGCTCTCCACCATGATGATAACGACTAACCCTCTGAAACTCTAAGCAAGTTCCCAGTTAAATGTTTTCTATTATAATAGTTGCCTGGTCACGGTATCTCTTTATAGCAATAAAACTCCAAGACAGTAATATATAATATTTGCAATAGGATACATATTATGATTATCCATAAACTACCAAAAATCTCTGAGAATATATTGGAATTAATTTTTTAATTCTTCCAAATGCTCCTGAGAATCAAATCCAAGACTTCTAACATGCTAAGCCAGCATTCTACCTCTGAGCTCTACCTCAGTCCCACACTTATTTATTCATTATCTGATAACTGAATTATCACTTAATTATCCTAAAAACATTTTACAAGATAAAGAATCTTACTGAGAATCATTTTCAAGCCCATGGTTCCTGGAACGTCTTCAGTTATACCCATGTTTGACTTTAGATTTTATACAGTCAATGCTAAATAAGTTATTTTGTTACCCAAACAATAAGTGAGTATTCTAATCATGATTCAGCACTTGGTCGGTCATCCTCTGACAGATCAGTCATCACCAACAGCATCAGACGCTAACACCATCAGGCAATATCCCTCATCTACATTATCAGATTATCGAGACAGGGATGACACATTTTCAGGAAAATGCCATTTCATTCAAATTAGCATTTTTAAATGTATGACATGCTTATTCTATCATAAAGAGCTAAGAAAGAACAACCAAACTCCATCTTCAGCCATGCATCTCAAGAGTATTTTTTTACCAACATTTCTACAAATTAAAGCCAAACTTTATGTGTACGCAATGCCCAGATCTGGTGGACAACTCACCTGATTTTCACATATAGATGCATCAGCACTCAGAACAGGACATGAAACTTGTAGAGTACTCAGAAAGTTTCTTGGTAGCCCAAACCAGTTACAGCGCCCTTCAAGGCCTATTCTTACCTCTCATTTCCCAATTTGCTATACTTTTTCTTGAATTTCACATAAGCAGAATATACCAAATGTATTCTGATGTATGACTTTTCCATTAAACACTAAGTCTGTGAAAATCACACATATTGTCCCATGGAGAAGCCAACTGCTCATTCATTTACAATGACAATTGGTATTACACTGTGTGGTTATATTGAAGTGTTTATCCATTCTAAAATTGATATATACATCTGGATTGCTCCCAGCTGTGCACGATTCTGAAAAGAGCTGCTATGGATATTCTTACATGTGTCCTTTTGTTCTTATAAGCACTTGTTTAGTTGGGCTTTTTCATCTTAATAGTATTTTAATGAAGTCAATTTTATACAACATTAGTGTCCAAACAGCAATTAAACTAAATAATCTATGATAACCATATAAAAGAATATACTGACACTTTTAAAAGACTTCTTTTACAAGATTTTAATAACCATGTACAATAGTAATTCAGTCATGCCTTTAGACTATAAAAACTTCTAAATATGTATGGCTCTATGCATATTCATATATACACATAAATATATATGTTTAAGGTACCATATATTCAACACACATTTTCTTTCCCTTCTAGGTATGCAAGATGTCTCTATCTCCTAACTGTCCTTCTACCTAGGCACTGCCTCTGAGTTCTGGCTTACACATCTTTCCATATAATGTTTTGCAAAAATTATGGAATACCAAGAAATAAGCTTAATTAAGTCTTGGAGTTTGGGGGCTGTTATGAGTGTCTCTTCTCTGAGTACTACAAATAAATTATTTTCTAAAATTACTATGCTTTATATCACTGCCATATGCTTCATACACACACATAAACACACACCACATACAAGCACCCACGTACACATACAAACACATACCTCCACACAAACATACACCATGCAGACACAAGCACAGACACACACAAATTGTGAAACTAGCTTATCCTTCCATTTTTGTGAACAACTGAGATACACCTTGAAAGTATTATTTTATTTTCTTGACCCTCTCCAAATAAAATATATATTGGAAAGCCCTACTTTTTTTTTTCAATGTCAGTGGCTGCCACTTTTCTTTTTATTTTATTTTTTTTCATTATCAGAAGGTTTTTAATATGGCATAAATATTTTTTTCCATTTTTTATTGAGAAAAGGAGAAAAAAAACAAGTTTCCACCTCCTCCCAGCCTCCCATTTCCCTCCCCCTCCTCCCACCCTTCTCCCCCTCCTTCCACCCTTCTCCCCCTCCCCCCACTCCTCTCCCCATCCCTCTCCAGTCCAAAGAGCAATCAGGGTTCCCTGCCCTGTGGTAAGTCCTAGGTCCTCCCCTCTCCATCCATTTCTAGGAAGGTGAACATCCAAACTGGCTAGGCTCCCACAAAGCCAGCACATTACGTAGGTTCAAAACCCCTTGCCATTGTCCTTGGCTTCTCATCAGCCCTCATTGTTCGCCATGCTCAGAGAGTCCAGTTTTATCCCATGCTTTTTCAGTCACAGTCCAGCTGGCCTTGGTGAGCTCCCAATAGATCAGCTCCACTGTCTCAGTGGGTGGGTGCACCCCTTGTGGTCCCGACTTCTTTGCCCATGTTCTCCCTCCTTCTGCTCCTCATTGGGACCTTGGGAGCTCAGTCCAGGGAGAAGGGGAGAATGGGGGGAACTTGGGGAAAAAGGAGGATTGGGATAAAGGAAGGTTGGATTGGGGAGCACGGAAGCACAATTCTTAGTTGAGGGAGCCACCTTAGAGTTGGCAAGAGACTTGAACCTAGAGTGGCTCCCAGATGCCCAAGCCAAGGTCCCCAGTTAGTTCCTTGGGCAGCTGAGGATAGGGAACCTGAAATGACCCTATCCTATAGCAATACTGACGAATATCTTGCATATCATCATAGAACCTTCATCTGGTGATGGATGGAGATAGAGACAGAGACCCACACTGGAGCAAAGCCCTACTTTTTTAAACTAATTACACATAAAGCCAGCAATTATTCACTGAACTATGCTTTCAAGACCCATGTAGTAAGATCAAGGTAAATAAAGGAGAAAGTCCCGACCTTTAAGGATGACAACCTCCCCACATTTCAAAGGTTTACTGACAACACTGACGGGAGCATCCCTCCGTAAGGCTACTGCTCAGCTCACATTCATCATCCTGCCGAGAGTTAGTTTATGAGGGGAATCTTCCGATTTTAGCTCAGACACATCTGGCTCGCAAATGAGGCACCACACCCTCCGTCATTGTGAAATCCTCACCACAGCCTAGATGATGAGATCTTGTGTTTATTAGTAAAGATGTTAGAGCCAGTAAGTTGCAATGCTATTTTGAGGGGAGACATCTCAGATGTGGCGTCGTGGTGCTGAGGAACTACTGGGTTAAATCCACCTCTAAGCGCAGAGGAAGCGGTGTTAGCTTTGTTTTAGATCTGACCTTGCTTGTAGTCATGGAGAAGATTATTTCAGCTGATTTTGCTGTTAGAGAAGAGTTAACTTTTCCAACTTGGGCTACTGTTTCATTTTTTTTTCTTATTTGACTGAGTTCTTCTTAACTTTCATAAGGTGTATTTAGAACTCTTGCTTTAAAAAAACACACCATAAATATGAATTGCTTTTTAAAATCTCTGACGATAACTGGGATTAGTAACAACTTTCTCTTTTGTCTAACATATACAGTCTCAGTTGCTTCCAAAAATAAACAAAGACGTTAAGGCCAATTTATTATTACTATTGATAATAACCTTTGATTAGAACCAACAAAATAACTGATTCATAGAGTTCATGCTGAGGACACTTTGCCTTTCTGATGATCCAACCCACTGCCCTGAAGGAGCCTGGACAAGGCTAACAAGCATCTTGGAAGAAAATGAAGTACATTCCCAGAAAAGCAGATGAATTCACAATTCCTCTCTTTTCACTTTCAAAAAATATATTCTTCATCAGCAACTCTTCCAATTCAACCTCACAAAATGACTTTGGTCCTCTATAACTTGGGTACTATTTCCCCTACAACTGGTCAAACCAACATCACAGACCCCATGTGATGTCTTCAGGAGAAGACAGAATTACTGGGGTTGAATTCCTCCTCAAAGTGCCCAATATGAAACTGGTCCTGGAGAAGCAACCGTATGAGTGTAAAATGAAGGTCATGCCACAAAATTGACTACTCATATTTAACATCAATGACACAAGAAGGGGAGCAGGGAGAGCAGGAACTGTTCAGGACTAAAAGTTGTACAGAAATAGAATAATGACAATTGTCATGTGACTCGTAGTTTTCACCTGACTTCTAAATGGAAAAGAAAAGCGTGGCAGACGCTGTACAAACTATTGGAACGTAAGGTTGTGTTATAAATTAAATGATATGGTACTGAAGCAGAATGTCTTTAGTATGAGAATTGTATTGTGATGAAGTAGAATCTCTGTGTTCTTCAGAGGTACACACTGAAGTATCTGAAGTAAGGCACCCTGAACAGCGCTCTGGGTTGAGCTACCCCAAATACAACAATTATTTATTTAGCTTGTTATTCTATTTAGACTAGGCTCATCTGGGTGGTCTTCTGGGTTGACTAGGCTTCCTTCTGTGTTTCTGATCAGACACAGCGGCTCTGTTTCTGGAGATGGGTTGTGTTTGCTCAGTAACTGGAGTTCAGAGGAGGCTAAATCCCTGGTTAATCCAACCATAGATTATTAGCGTGGAAAAAGCAAAACACACACACACACACACACAGAGAGAGAGAGAGAGAGAGAGAGAGAGAGAGAGAGAGACAGAGACAGAGACAGAGAGACAGAAAGACAGAGACAGAGAACTCACTCTTCACTCCACTAGCCATAGTAAATTCCTAGGTCAGGGTGAGGTTAAGGATGATGCTTTCACCTGGTACAGGAAGGATTGCCAAGTTGCTTCATAAAAAGCCTTGATTCAATGTGCGGGGAGGGGAGTCACTACAGGCAGGATGCAATTTCTTCAGAGGTTTGAAATTCTCCAAAGCACCAAAACCTGTGGTGAGACTCACAAAAGGGTGTGCACTACAATTCAACATGTATGAACTTTTCAGTAGACAAATCAAGGCATGCTGATGAAAATCAGATACTAGCAAAGCTTCAGGGCTTGATTCCGGAGGGTAGAGTATTTACATTCTGGATCGGAGCCGTGAGAATTCCAAACTACACACCAAGAACAGACACACTTTTCTCTATAAGAGCCATGTAAAGAAATTCACTGTGAAAAGTAGGAAGAACATTAGCCGTCGGGGTCTTGTTGAGGTACTGGCTTGAAGCCCCTGTACAGTGCTGAAGGTATCTCTCTATCCTGTCGGCCTCATTTGTAAACAGGCATCTCTACTCTGAAATTAGACTGTAACTCAGTGGTATGCTTTCTTTTGGACCCAATCTTTTTCAGAAATCTGAGAATGACGTGTATGATATATAACCTAAGTCCTAACTATGAAGTGCCTTCCCCCTTCAGCTATAACATGTCACTGGTTTATTTTGCTTTCCAGAATTTATGCCGAAACAGTTATAACGAAGCAAAAGCAATGAAAAGTACTCTATGGTTCAGGTAAGAGGTTTAAGGACTAGTTATGTGAAGAAGCCAATGGAGAAACGGAACATAGTATATTTTAACTTTACACCAGAAATGTGACAAAGTGGGCCTCCCACTAAGGAAGAATCATCTCAAACTATGCAGTAACCCAATTTGTCACTGCTCTGCTCTGGTTTTCCAGAGTCCTGACTTCCTCCAACAAAAGTACTCCATGCTCTCTTGGAGTCCTGTGTATTGTGGCCTTTGTGGGTAAAGCCAAGAGAGCCACGGGTGTCTCCTGAGTGTTCACACTGTGTGTGTGTGTGTGTGTGTGTGTGTGTGTGTGTGTGATGGACTGCTGGGAAGCAGAGGCTCTAGAGGCCCAGGTGTCCAACAAACCCAGCAGCTGCCTCCAGGGGTGGGGCCCCGGAAAGTGCCGCAGATGGCGTGACTTTCTCACTTCAGAGCGTTCTGCCCCCTTCTCAGTTCAAAGAAGAAACGCAATGGAACAACATTCCAGTTGTTTCGTTTGTGTTTCCTTGAGGGCTTTGAGTGTACTCCTAAGGCTTATTTGAACTGCAATTTCCAGAAGTTTTGTGTAAGTTGTGTTCTTTGCTTAGCTATTTAAATATCCTCTACCATGTGTCTTCAGAACCAGAGGAGCAAAGCAGGCTCTGCCTTTGTGGGTAGAGCATGGAGTACTTCATCTGACAGAGTCACCGGTATATTAATCTTGTCCTACATGTGGAGGTGACAGCTGAGCGTCACAGCGGTCCTCCAGGAGACACCCTTAGGAGACTGAGACTCTGAGAGGTAGGGTCCCACTAGCAGGCAGAGGCCACTGAACTCCACTGTGATATAATGCCTTCGCGGCACCTAAGTCAAGGTGATGAGACACACCAGTCACCCACAACAGCAGCAGTCAAAGGAAGCCACAAGGTCCACTATCTGTGTTTTATTTAACACATTTTGTTTGAGATCTTTATATGACTGCTTTATCACTAAAACAATGAGGATGCATATATGACAAGAACCTTATGGGGGGGGGGGGAGACCAAAATGATTGCTACTGAGTCTTCTAAAGAGAAAGCAAGCCATCTTCCTCTTTGAGAACCTTGCTGCTTGCTACTTAGCCAAGGTCGCCCAAGCATCAATAACAAACTCCAAAGTGGTAATGACTTAACACATTGAAAAGAGTTTACTTTATATCACACCTTAGTTCCGGGGTATCCTTCAGCAACCGTGGGGTTGGGTAAAGCATCTGTACCAAAGACCCAGGTTAATAGTGCTCTATGTGCTGGGCAGGAATGTGTAACCAACTGACAAAGGAAAAGAGGACCCCACCTAGAAAGGCTTCAAAAACTACATCTGGAAAGGGCACTGAGCCTCTAACCATCTCCTATTGGTCAGACCAACGTCACATGACTGCCTGTACCAAAGTACAAAGAACATTGAGGAATGACGTCAATATGCACTAATGAAGAAGGGAAACATGTAACAGCCTCCACCACAGAGGAAGACAGGCTTTGACTTCTCTGACCTGTTTTAAAGCCTGTATAAAATGTGCACATTGATATGTTTTGCTCAGTTGAGCACTTATCTTTCTGACATATGTGCTAAGCATGGAAACATGAATTGCTATGGTATCATTAAGTTTGCCTGAAAATCATCTTAGGAAGTGTGTGAGAATTCAGTAGTACCTCCTTGTCCCCCAGCGGGCGCCAAAACTGCAGGTGCTGCCAAATAATACATTCTATGTTCATTTCTTTACACACATTTCTGTGTAAAAGTGGAAATTTATAAATTAAAGTTGGAGAAGTATAACAATATACTGTAGAAACATCACACAAACATAGTCTCTCAAAACATTTAATTTTACCTTACTCACCCTTTCTGAGATGAATCAGATGGTACTGTCCCTACCTAGTGAGATGAAGTCAGGTCAGAGACAAAGATACTCTGACATAGTGTGAGGCTGCTTCTAGTATAACCAAACACAAACACTGGGATACCATGAGAGTGAATCTGCTAACCAAGTAGCTACTATGGGGCAGTGGTGGCGCATGCCTTTAAACACCATAGTACTCATTCATGGCCTCAGGAGGTAAAGGCAGGAGGATCTCTGTAAGTTCGAGGCCAGTCTGGTCTACAACATGAGTTTCAGGACAGTCAGGGGTACATAGAGAAACCCCACTTGAGGGAAGAGGGGATTTAAAAAAAATCGAGCAATCCAAGAAGCTACTATGTTACTGATGGCAAGCAGAACATACTGAGTCAGCATACTGGATGAAAATATGATCTGTCCCAGCTAGGATGGAGTAGAACATTCAGAGATTTCATCATACTGCTCAGAATCACCTACAATTTGAAAATCCTTAAATATTTACTTCTAATTTAATGTTTCACTAATGTTTTCAGACTATAACTGACCTGAGATTACTACAATACAGAAAACAAAGCACAGACAAGAGGACTACTGTTTAGGTGACAAAACTGCTGTGACGTTTGCTGAAGTTTGTTGAGGGTTTATTATTTACTCTTCCCCTTTGTTTTGCATATATACATACACAATGTATATACCATACCAGCCTTTAGTAAAATTTAATGTAAAAACATTAAACTTTCTACCATAAAAGACCATAAAGAAACCATGGTGTTATCAGTGATAACTACAGGTACTGTGGCTTGATTTCTTTTTCTTTCTTCCCATATCCCAGAGGTTGTTGTGCTAAGTGAAGCAAGCCAGTCCTAGAAAGGTATCTATTCTACTAAAGGAAAAGGAGTCCCTTTAGAGATATGGGAGGAAATGCAGGTTAGTTTTTTTGTAAAATTGATATGAACTAGGGTCTAGAAAGAGGGAATTTCAGTTGATAAATTGCCTTCATTAGACTGGCCTACAAAGAAGACTGGGATATTTTCTTGATAAGTGATTGATGTGAGATGGGATTAATGTGTAATGTGAGATAGGCCCAGCCCACTGTGGGTAGTGCTACCCTTGGGGAGGTGGTCCTGTGTTACATAAGAAAGTAGACTTCATAAGCCATGGACGGTAACCCAGTAAGCAGCTCTCCTCCACGGCCTTTGTTTCGACCGCTGCATTGAGTTTCCTGTCCTGTCTTTTTTTCCACAATAGATCGAGCTATAAAGTTGTATAAGCCCTTTCCTCCTTAAGATGCTTTTGGTCATATGGTTTATCACAGCAATAGAAAACCTAGCTAGGACAGATATTGATACTAGTGAGGAGTGAGGCCTTCCTCAAATAATCAGATGAAGAAAATTCCTCACAGCTGCTTGCATTTTGGTTATTATAGTCATGCTGAAAACCAAAATTATTCATCAGAAGTTACAAAAGTCCACTCTTTGTCAATCAGTGTCCTTACTTTTAACTGCTCACACCCTCAGAGCCTGAGCCTTGAATTTTCATTGTAATTCAACCAACCTTATACTGAGGGCTTGGGTTTGATTTTCAACAACTTGAGTCTTACGGCCACTGGGCAGAAGATCCTCTTCCAGGGCACACTTAGAAACTTTTAGGCTGTTTATGTGCATCTGAGGCCAGTGAATTTTATCACAGACTCATTCTTTGCCTTTTTCACTTTATCACAGGATGCTGGAAGTACCAGCTAGCATCAGTATGCTCCTCCCCGACACAATTATCAAAAGCTTTATGTGTAGTCATTAAACTCCTTGCTCCTTACAAGGGGTTAATACAGATCATCAAGTGTGTTTACCTCAATAGCTTCTTTAAATACATGAGATACAAAAGAGAAAGGTTAGTGTTTAATAATACCATGTTTGTGTGCCAAGTTGACAAGGAGGACTTAGTTATGTTGGTCAATTTTGTGTCAACTTGACACAAGCCAGGGAACTCACTTGAGAAAATGCCTACAGCGGATGAGCCTGTGGGTATATGTCTCTAAGGAATTTTCTTAATTGCTAATTGGTAAAGTGGGGCCCAGACCACTGTGGGTAGTACCATCCCTGAGAAGGTGAACCTGTGATATAGTTAGCTAAGCAAGCCAGAGCAAGCCAGTAAGCAGCACTCCTCCATGACCTCGGCCTCAGTTCCATCTTGAGTTCCTGCCCTGCCTTCCCTTTTTTATGTGAGCCACAAGCAGAAATCAACTCTTTATTCCCTGAATTGCTTTGGCTGTGGGTCTTATCACAGCAATAGAAGCCCAACTAGGACAAAGGGTAAGAAAGGATAACAAAAGGATTAAATATAACTAAAGTATATTATGTATGTATAAATGTCTTGATAAGGTCCCTTGCTTTGTATAAGTAATACACTAATAAAAAACATGAACATTACTCTGTGTAAGACCTGTATTCAATCCTAAAAATATTAGTGATAATCAGGAAGGTATCCCTGTGAAGACTGTAAATGTCTTGAGAGGTAATGATAGTTGTGAACATCATAAGATCATGTGTATTTGAGTAAAAGGTTATTTCTCACTTGAACCAAGTCAAGTGCAGATATTTCTAGTTCAATGGCTCTCTTGTGAACCACAATCTACCTAAGGTATCCTATCTCTTAGACCTGCCATGGTGAAAGGGAAGGCAGAGTACATGTCGGTAAAATCACTCAGGAGTCTTAGAACTAACAGGGCTCTACACTCCTGCTTGGATCTAAATGTGGCTGGAAAATGTATTCTAGCTGTGAATTTAGGAGGAAGGAAACACGATTCAAGGGCTGAGTGGGTTCTGAAATGATCTTCCACAAAGTTATCCCAATCCAAGCCTGCTGGGAATACAGACAGACTAACAGACACATTCTCCTGGAGTAGACAGCCAGTGGTAAGACATGAATGAATGAAGGACCCTGGAGATTCTTGAAGGATGTAGGATTGTTTTCAAACTTTTGTCAGCTACTGAGCAGTGATTGCAGAAATGTGCTTGAAACACAGTCTGTTGATACACTGGGCTCGCTTTTCATAGAACATGAAAGAAAGCCGATGTTCTCCAAGCCCTCCAAAGCCGGGTGTTGCTGGCAGCTTTGTTTGGAGAATGCAACCCGTGTATGCTTACCAGAGTACAAATTCGTCCAGAATTTGGATCACCCAGACTGAAGAAGGGACTGTAGTAGCATCCATTCACACATTTGCCGAACATCTAAGAAAGACTCCTGACCCAAAACCAAGTCACATTTTAGAAATTTTAATCTTTAAATCTCCATTTATAATTTTATAAAAATCCACTTTCTTTACAAGAGTTTCTTTCCAGTTTTTTTTTCTTCCCTTGAGTCATTTTTTTCTTAGGAGAAAAAAAATGTAACTTTTGGATGAGAGGAAGTGCACTTGAGGCTCACATGTGGAGACTGTGTGAGAAAAAAAAATGACGGAATGAATACAGCATCCCTTCTGCCCTAACCCAGACCAGCCTGCCTTTGGCTACAGGAGTAATTTGTCCACAGCACCACCTGGAAAGGCCAGGAATGCCGCCATCCTTACACTACCTATGGCTACAGGACTCTTGTTTGCCACCTTAATTTATATATTCCACCTGTGTGCTGATTCTGCTGCCTGCTGCCCTTAAGTGATTCTAATTAGAAAACACACAGGGGAATCCTTATGGGATTCCAAAGCTGCTAGGATCCCCTTTGATCTCCCATCTGAACCAGCAGGGTTTATTGTTTCAATTTCTTCCCTCAGCGCTCCGGTTGACAATTATTGGTATTTTAGAGCCTGGAGATAGCAATGGGATGCCAGGCAGTCTTGCAGTCCACAGCAAGCACTCCGCCAGGGATGGGGGAACCTCACTCCTAAAAGAAAAGGAAAAGATACCATCGTGCCCTTTATAAATAGCCGCACTTCTTGCCCTTTATAAACAGTTTGTTAATGAGTTGCTGGCTTTGGCTAGAATTTTAAGGATATTCCCAGCATTTTCAAAGAGGCAGATAACCGGATACAAACAGATGCAAACAGCATCCTGAACCACAGCTAGTTAAATTCTGCAAAACTGCTGCGGCGACCCAAGGAACGTTTGAAGTGGCGAAAGAATTTGTCTTGAGGATCCCAAAGTAAACATTTAAGCTCTAAAGGTATTTTAACTAAGAATCTCCTATCCGTTTCTAGTGGTCATGGAAAGCGGTAAAGAAGAGAAGAGCAGCGTCCCAGTAGGAAAGTTTCATTTATTTAGTTTCATTCGCCCAAGAAGAATCTTAAGGGTTTATCCTATGGTCCTGGGGGCCGGGTGAGAAATGGAAATGTGTGAAAAGGGCTGTGGGAACGTGTACTCACACTTGACTAGTGCTGGGCTCACCAGGAGGGAAGGGCTGGGCTGGCGCTGGGGAGAAAGGAGGCGGAGGGAACACAGTATAAAAGTCTCCAGCTTAACAGAGCGCCTGCCACTTGGAGCCACTTCGGGAAGGCGGGAGCCAGAGCCGCGCCGCCGGGTCTGTTCCTGCTCACTCTAGCGTCGGAAACAAGAATCCCGCGCTCTCCCGGCTCATCGCCTAGCCGTTCCGTCCGTCAGCGGCATCCCTTGCAAGGGATGAGTCGTTCGCTGGAGCCCGAGGCTGCAGCGCGGTCATGAGGCGGTGGCACAGTAGCAGCGGCTGCGTTTCGGCAGCCCCCAAGTCCCCTCCAGGCGCGGCGCCCCCGGGATGAGCCGCCCCAGACTCCAGCCTGCCAAGCTGAGTTACCCAACGCCCCGCTGACGTCTGAGCGCCTCCACCGCGCACACCGCGTCCCTTGCAGCCTCCCATGCGACACCTGCGCGCTTAAGTAAACGCGCGCGCGGATTGAATCCAACTCACCCACCTTTCTGGCTCTCCAGGGCGCTACGGGCCAGCGATCTGCAGTACCCAGTTCTCAGCCAGCCCAGAGCCCATCAGCTCTGGACGAACAGAAATTGTGCCACTCCCCCAAGTCCGCCTGCTCAAAGCCAGGGCGCACAGTGGCGTTGTAGACACCTGGTTTGTCGGGCCCCTCAGTTCTCCACTCCAACAACTCCAGCTCTACTTTGCCCATAAACTTTTCTCAGGTGGCCCAGGCGCTCGCCACTTGCCCGCAGCCCGGAGCACTAGTGCGAGCAGAGGGCTAGCCCCTCCGCCACAGCGACCTCGGAAGCGCACACTTAGCACAGCCGAGAAGGCGGACACAGGCGCCGGCGGGGCGCCCCCAGTTATCCTCAAACGGTGACAACCTCGGTGACCCGGAGCTAACCCATCCGGGGACTTGGCGTGCGGGGCTACGAGACTGGCGGCCCAGAGGAGCTCGGAGTGAGAAAGGTGGTGGCCCTGAGGGTGAGTGGCTCGGGGCAGCGGGGGCGGGGGAGCCGAGAGTGGAGGTAACTCCGGGCTGCCATTGAAGCCCTTCTCCTCCTTCTCCTCCTCCACCTCTTCCCCGCGCTCCTCTGGCGGCGGCTCCCGCTCCAGCTGCGGCACCGCGGCCACATCTGGGGCGCCCATGTGCGCTCGGGGGCTCGGCTGCGCCCGCCCCGCCGCCGCCCCCACAGCTCCCTGCCCGCAGGGTGGACCCTGGCCTGGCCTGGGTCTCGGACAGCCCCGCGTCCCCACCGCCGCCACCTCCGGACAGCTCCTGGGATTGCTCGGCCACCGGCTTGGACGTCCCCGGCCCCGCGGTGGCTCCGCTGTGGTGTGGGGGCGGCGGTGGCGGCTGCTCCTGTTCCCCGGGCCCCGCGCGCCCGGCCGAGCCCAGAGGCAGCCCTGCGGGCCCGGGGAGCGGGGCCCCGACGGGGGCCGAGGTGGGAGCAGCGCAGCCTGGCTCGGGGGCTCCGACTCCTCCTCCCCCGGCGCCGCCGCCGCCGTCGCCTCCACCGCCCGCCGCACGGGGTCCTAAAGCCGCGCGACTCAAGAGGATGGTGCGCTTGGCCGCCGAACTGCTCCTGCTGCTGGGGCTACTGCTGCTTACGCTGCACATCACGGTTCTGCGCGGATCCGGAGCCGCCGACCGGCCAGACGCGGCCGCGGGCAACGTCAGCGGGTCTCAGCTGCAGGTGAGTGCGCCGCCGGAGGGGGCGTGCGTGATTGCGGGAAGCTGGGGGCCAGGAGGCGGGTCCTTCGTTCCACATAAGAGCACTTGTGCCTAGGCGACTCTGCTAAGTCAGAAGTGCTGGGCTAGATGATTGGGGGGGGGGGGGGGGGGGTAGCCATATGTGGAGACCAGGCCGGGTGCAAGGTCTACTACCTAAAGCACTCCTCAGATCTGTTACTGGCCAGGCACCAGGAATGGTGTTAGGCTTGGGATGTGCAGGCGGCCTGCTGCAGGATGCTTTTGCTTCTGGGTGCTTTCAGAGATTGAGTAGCATGTCTGGAGGCTAGAGGTGAGGCGACACGACACAAAGAGGCCTTATGAGATAAATCTCCAAACTGTATTTAGGAGAAAGAATTCTGATGGTTGCGCAAGCAGTGTCAGAGGTCAAGACATAATTTCTGGAGTATAGCCAGACACCCCAACCTTGTGTGCGCGATTCCTTCACCTTCTGTGCCCCCTTTGTACCATGCAAAAGTCATAGTCAAGGCACCTATGGAGATTTGGTCTGGAGTTGAGACTTTTAAACTTGTAGCAGAGACTTCTTTCCAGTGACCATTTCCTTCTATTGGTTCCTTTAGTAATAAGTTCCATTGATCCATTCACTTCCAAAACAGGGGAAGAATCGAGGCCTGGGGACATATATCGGGCCTTGAAATACACTGAATAAACGTTGCCCGCATGGGTTTTTCTGCTATGGCTTTGGAAAGTCCTTCTCGTGGCGCGAAGGACGACAGGTGCAAAACCTGGAGAACTAATAGAAGTGAGCTTGGATTTTCTTCCGGGCACAGCCAGGAGTCTCCAGTCCCCAAAGAAATCACATCAGGCCTACTAAAACTATTCACTCTGCAATGCCAATATTTTTACATCTTTATGCCTTTTAATTTTGGGGGGAAAACAAGCTATTGTTGAGAGGAACAGTTATTTAAACAGCTCTATAGCAGGTATTTACCACAGCGCTGTTTTAAGAGTGTTACAGGATTTAACTCATTTATTCTCACCATAACCATCATAACAAGACTGTTAATCTCTCTGCCTTACAGATTATAATGTTGAGGTGCAGGGAGATTAAGAAACTTCTTAGAATCCACACATTCCCACTTGTTGGTTTATTATACCAAGCAAGGTGACCCTTACGGATGCAAGCCATGCCTGCGAAAATACATACCTCAAACTTAAATGTTCTTGGACCCTTCTAAAAACACTCTGATTTTGTAGGAGCCTCTCACATAACCCTTTGAATAAACCTGTCCAGTGACAGATATTTCCTCATGCCAAACACTTGAAGGAATAATTCCTAATATCTCTAAGACTGCTGGAAATCGTATTTTACATGTAATGCTTTCTTTCCTAGTAAACCCATGAAAGGCTGTAAAGATGATGTTCTATGGAAAAGTAAATTTGGCAGATTTCTTTACGAGGTGCCTGCTATCATTAGAATAATCTCCAATTGGCCTTTTCCACCCCGACAGTAAGTTAATGAGAGAAGCAGCTGGAGGAATTGGATAGGAATCGCAGAGGGCTTTTGCTGAAGAATAGCCCCCTCAAAGGCAGAAAACATGGGTGATTTAGAAAGAGTTCTAATCCTAGGAATATCTGGGGTCCTAAGTAGCTGCTAATCCGGTAGCTTCAGGTTATCTGGCTACGGTGTTCGGTTACGGTGAGCACCCAAAGCTGGCCCTTAACCAAGCCCCAGTGATGACTTTAACAGCTTCGTTTGTAACTTCATACTTTTTTGTAATTTCTCCTTATAAAAGTTTTATATTCTTCCTGACCAGAGTTATTTCTTGGGCTCAAGGCAGTATGATTCAAATGGACAGGGCCAACTAAACCTGGAAAAGACATTTGTCTGCTGCCTGCCGGATGCAAAAGAATGCATTTGCTAGCAGCAGGTGTATTTGAAGACAAAACTGTGACTTCTGGATTCCTTCTGTTGTCTGCACATTTTAAAATTCAGTCTTAAACCCCATCTAAATCATTTGACTCATATGCTGCCAAAGTCCTTCTCAGTGATCAGAAGCTCAGTGGGTCTCATATATTATGAAGCAGGTACTTGTGAGTTTGCCTCAACTACACTGTGTTTTGGAATTATTGAAAATGAGACACACCTTTATTTAAGATTTGGTGACTTGCATGGATATCCAATAAATGCGCTCAAAATACAAGAGCTGAAGATTTACTGAGTGTCTTTTACATATGACAGGCAATACACCTAGCACATTGCATATATTAACTTCTCTAAGCTCAAAGAATGAACCTCAAGAACTAGTTACTGCCATCATCCTACTGTCAAGTGGAGAAACTGAGTTAGGGAACTCTAAAGCTGAAGAGCTAAAAGGTCCCTTAATTTGTTTTTCTTAGTTTATAGTGTAAAGATGTACACCTTATATTTTGTATATTGTATTTCAAATTATGTATTAATATTCCAAGTTCTTGGTAAACTCATAAAACTGGCTACAAAAGAGGGACAACTTTTAAACAAGTTACATTTCCAGATGCACATTTATAGTCTTACTGTGTCAACTACCAATACATACGTATATATGTAGGCATCTATACTTATATCTATATGTAAACACGCTTAAGAATCATTAACAAGATTTCTTTGATAGTTCCAGGGAATTCTTGGAAACTGAATTTTGGGTTGTTTTGTTTTGTTTTGCTTTTTCCTTTGTGGCTGTTCCATCGCTACTGGTATGCTGCCATAAAGTAAAAATAAAGTGTTTTGAGCACATAATATCACTCTGTTGGCTAGTGGATCATAAAACATTCAGTAAGAAAGTCTCAGCTGTCAGCACTAGCTGTATAAAAATTCATGGAACTGCCAAATATTTTGACTTTTGACTGACATCTAATATTTTGCTGGCATAACTTTCTCTTGTGCTGGTCAGAGACTCTGATTGTTCATACACCTTTAATTAAATTATATGAGAAAAATTATATAATGAAAGCACTCTAGAAGACAGAACATTTCAAAATACAGGCTCCACAGACCATAACAATTCTAATCAAAATAATGCTATCTCCTTTTTAAACTGAATTCTCGTGTACCTTCTAATAAATCTCACTCAAATTTAAAATCGTGATTTTTTTTTGGTAATAAAACCTGACCTCATTAAAGCAGTGAGATTGAAGAAGGTTAATAAAATGCCAAACTGGGTACCTTTACAATAATACAAAAGGAAACTGAACTCTGAACTTCAGTGAAAAGATTTTGTCCTGGATCTGTCATCTTGATGAACAAGCATGCTGCCTCTTCATTCGCCTGTTGCCTTCAATAGAACAGTGTAGCTTCATGTACTCCCTGTTTTACCTGGGCCATACAGCACTAGAAGAAAAACCACTATTCTATGAAGTGAAATCCTCACAGGGACTCCAGGGGATTGACAGTCATCTCTTTATCCTTGGTGGATTCATTCCAAGACCTTGGTGAATGCCCAAAACCCCAGATAGTGCCAAATCCTGAAACACCGTTTCTCTTCTACAAACACTATCATAAAGAACAAAAATTTTCAATAAGATAGATTTCATCACTGTGTGCCATTTAAAACCTACAGATTAGCCATTTCTGAACTAGTCTATTTAGTATTATTTGATTGCTGGTAACTAAAATGAAGGAAGTGAAATGACAAAGGACTGTGTCCATTCCACAGAGGAGGATATGGAGAACTGAACAGCTTGAAGTAACTTGGTCAAAGCTACACAGCTAGGGAGGGAGAAGGGCGGGGCCCAGGACTTGGACCCAGACAGGCTGACTGTAGAGTCCAAGCTCTTGTTCCCGTCTGTCAACAAGACTCCTCCAGTTTTGATTCAGTTAATAGGCATGTATGTTTCTTGCTTCCCAACTTGCCTGCCCACTTTCCAGTCAAGCACTCGCTCTCATCACTGGAACCCTTTGTAAGTAATGGATAATTGTCCCACTTCCCTACTGGGGCATCACAAACTGCGCCACAATTAGGTGGCTTACGTGCATCCAGAGTTTTATTGGCTCATGAGTTTGTAGGGCAGCATCTAGCCCGGGGCTCAGTTGGGTGGGTTCTTCTGTTCATTGCCTCTTAAATTATTCCTGTATTTAAACCCCTCTGTTGGGATAATGTGGATGAGGTAGTGTTAATGACCTCATTCATAAGTCTGATGGTGGTTGCTCGTTATCGCCTACCTGCTTTCTCCGCATCCCCTCTCACCTTTATCTCCACACAACAGGCCCAGAGCAGTAAGCAAATAAAAGCAGGTCTAAGACCCTTTAATACACTTTCACATCTTGGGATCAGCTCTGCTTCTCACGTACCGGATATAGATTCTGGTTCTAGTGAGGAGGAGCCGCCAAGTTACATTACAACGGCCTGTGTGAATTTGAAGGGATTCTTGCAAATACGATATTGATCTTTTTGTTTTATGGGCTTCATAAATGTCTTGGCCAAGTTGTTTTGTTTATGCAACTTTTGGCCATGTAGTAGCTGGCTGTCTTAAATGTATTCAATTCCCAATCTTTTCCCTAAGGACCTCTTGTTAAAGATTGTAAAAATCTTTAAAATACATTCTGTTCAAATATGTTTGTAGTTAAACTACTCTAGAATAGCAGTCTACTTTGAAGTTATTTCTGGGTTTTAAATACGTAACTATCTTTTTCTGCTCCAGGGAATAACCAGTTATCTTATCAAACTTGCTAAATGCTCCACTTTGTTATATACTGCTCCACTATGATTTTCACATATATAAGTCTGTTTCATCACATCTATTCATGTACATATATCACTGTGTTTGTGTAATGTAGTTATTTAGTATGTTTTAGAGAACAAATATATTGATATCCTGTTTTGTTTAAAGTATATGGGTCAGTGACATAACTCAGCAGGTAAAGGCTTTTGCCACCAAGCATGAGGATCTCTGAGGGTATTAGTTTACCTCAGACAATCACATTTTGGAAGATGAAAACCAGCTCCCCATAAATTGCCCTCTAACCTTCAAAAGTACACTGTGGTGTGTGAGTTCACACACACACACACACACACACGCACACTCACATACACACTTTCACAATGCTTTCTGTCTCTCTCTCTCTCACACACACACACATCAATCAATTGATGTTAAAAACAATTCTTGAAAATTTATATTAAGTATATCCCAGTGAACTTTATAGAGTTGTTTTGCTTTAAATTACTAAAATTTTAATAAAATTAATTTTACTTGTCTTACTGCTGTTACCTCTCCCATTAGGACAGAGGTGTCTGTGTCTTGAAAAAGATTTTTTTTCTTTTTTTTTTTTATTGAGAAAAGGAAGAAAAAGAAAAAAACAAGTTTCCACCTCCTCCCAGCCTCCCATTTCCCTCCCTCTCCTCCCACCCTTCTCCCCCTCCTCCCATCCTTCTCCCCCTCCTCCCACTCCTCTTCCCGTCCCTCTCCAGTCCAAAGAGCAGTCAGGGTTCCCTGCCCTGTGGTAAGTCCTAGGTCCTCCCCCCTCTGTCCATATCTAGAAAGGTGAACATCCAAACTGGCTAGGCTCCCACAAAGTCAGCACATTAAGTAGGATCAAAACCCCGTGCCATTGTCCTTGGCTTCTCATCAGCCCTCATTGTTCGCCATGTTCAGAGAGTCCATGCTTTTTCAGTCACAGTCCAGCTGGCCTTGGTGAACTCCCAGTAGATCAGCTCCACTGTCTCAGTGGGTGGGTGCACCCCTCGTGGTCCCGACTTCTTTACTCATGTTCTCCCTCCTTCTGCTGCTCATTGGGACCTTGGGAGCTCAGTCCAGTGCTCCAGTGTGGGTCTCTGTCTCTATCTCCATCCATCACCAGATGAAGGTTCTATGATGATATGCAAGATATTCGTCAGCATTGCTATAGGCTAGGGTCATTTCCGGTTCCCTATCCTCAGCTGCCCAAGGAACTAACTGGGGACCTCGGCTTGGGCTCCTGGGAGCCACTCTAGGTTCAAGTCTCTTGCCAACCCTAAGGTGGCTCCCTTAACTAAGAATTGTGCTTCCGTGCTCCCCTATCCTACCTTCCTTTATCCCAATCTTCCTTTTTCCCCAAGTTCCCCCATCCTCCCCTTCTTTTATGTTTATTTTTATCGACATTGATTTTTTTAATTGAAAATTTTTTTTCAAGCGATATATTCTCTGACTGATTTCCCTTCCCATATCCTCCCCACCCTACCACCCACTCATTCATTTAACTCTGTCACATCTTTCTCTCTCTCTTTAGGAAACAAAAAGGCAAAAAAAAAGGTTCAGTTTTTAACATCTTTGTTCTATAGATTATTTTCTAGGTCTGACTGCATTTGAGACTGGTATTAGTTTTGTTATGCTCATCAATTTTGTTCTGGAATCTAGAAAAACAACACTTAGCAATACCTGCTTACAATACCTGGTCCTTAGTGTGTTTGTGGATACTGATATTGCATTTTGGTAGTATCTTTACACACTCATGGCAAAGATTCAATTTTCCTTCATTTTTTCACTAGCACTTTAAATAATAAAAATTGAATGTCAAGAAAAATAATGTTAGAACTCTCTTAACATCCTCTGTTGCTTGCTATCTCCTTGATTGGAATCTCTGGCTCATATTCTGGGTGATTCCACTGTTTATGGCCTATTTAAATTATGGAATATTTCTTTAGTTGGTTGTAGTAAATTATGTTTCTGAAAAAAAATCATACATTCTCAACTGAATTTTAATTTTAATAGTATAAGGTTTATGCATAATTAGGCATTTACACCTTTTCTATGTTCTTTGTAGTATATATTCACATATATAGTACCTAATGTCTTATATAGTAAGACCTATAATAAGAGTGTTGGTTGTATTATATAAGCCTCCATACCTTGATTTCTCTGATCATTCCTGAAGCAAAATCACTATGGTCTTACCTTGACATTGTTCCTTTTTCTCTTCTCGTTACTATAATTCTGTACATTTCTAGAACCCAGAGTGTCTTTGGGGTGTTGTAGTTTTATTGAGGTGAAATTTCTCATTAATCTCTTTTATTGCATGTATATTTAAATGTTTTTGGTTTTTAAGTTGTTTCTCTAAATCCATTTTGGGTTTTTTTTTGGGGGGGAGGGGGACATTGATTTGTGTAGAGTTGTCAAACTTTACTTTCAATTTTTTCTGTTTTAAATTTTTTATTATCTAATATTGGTGAGCTATGCCTCAGTTTTCTTTATCTATGAGATCAAGGAATTAACCATTTAGAATTACTTTATTACTGGTAAATTTGAAGATATATTTTCCATAGTGTTCGCTGTTTTTTAAATTTCTGGTTGTTTCTTTGCACCCACCATCAGTTTATCTGTGTGACTCTAGCAAGAGAGCTAACCTCTCTAGAGCTGGTGTCTAACCTAGTGTCATCTAAAGGACTAGCAAAGCACTTCGGTAATTTCCTTCTGGCCATAATCTCAAAATTATATTTGTCTTTGGGATAGAGGATGTCCTGAGAATTATTATTATAACAATATAATTGTTGTTATTAAAGAAGATTATTAAAAAGATTGGAACTCAAGATTTGGCCTTCAATTTTTTTTTATTTTGCTTGCTTTCTCTCAAATTATGGAAGCAATGTGTCCTAGTCCTATTACTTTAAAACTCTTACAAACACAATTTTGCTCACACATTCCTACCAATGCTGAAATCATTTAGTACTTGTAACTTACATTCCCCTAGGAAACAGGATTCTGACTCCTTTTCTGTCTTGTCTGTAGGTTGTCTCCAGAATTTTTTTTTCCAGAATTTTTTTTTAATTATGTTCTTTGAACTTTTATTTAGTATTGGAATTTTCCTTATTCTTTCTTCCCCCTTTTGCCTTTTTATTATGCCTATTGGTCAGTGGTTACCAGTTTCATTATGTTCTCAAGAATTATTTTGCTTTAACGGTGAAATGTCTTTAATTCTTTATCTGCTGCCTTATACATCTCATATTTTCATTTTTATGTTGCTGAATGCATTCTTTTAAAAGTGTTTTTATAAACAGCTTATCAACTACAGAAGTCTCCAAGAGCTTCCATTTTCAGACACCTTCATTTGGTTCTTATATGCAATGCCAATTTGGCAGCTGGCTGAGTTATATTGTTTACTCTCAGAAGTTTGAAGATATTATTTACTTTAATACTCTATTTCATGTTTCACGGGTAATTTTAATAGCATTTCTTAGCATCTGACTTTTGGAATATAATAGGAAAGGACTCTAGCACTGTAATGAATCCCTGGCCCACTGAAAAACAAAGTTAAAACTTTTAAGATTTTTCTCTTTAATGTTCATCAATTTCATCAGGTTGTGCTTAGATTCAGGGATTGGCTCTGAGTCCTTGTCAGCATATGGTGTATATACCCTTTCCATGTGAAGCCCCAAGCTTGTACTCTGCTCAGAAAATTTCTTGGTTTATGTCCAGTATCCATGTACTGTTCTTCTGGGACTCTCATCCAAGTGTGAAGCTAACATCAAGAGTTCAAGGTCTGTCTTCCGCATCTCCTTAACCTCCCATGTTTTGAAAACATGCCTGGCTGCATCTTCTTAGGTGATTTATCCAGCAGCTGCTCATACCTGAGCTGCTATAGTGTCTGCCAGGTAGAGATGTCACATCCAGGCACTCTGAACCCCAGGACTGAATGAAGCAATGCTTTCATTCTGGTCCTTGGGCTCTCCCCAAAGTCTACAACCCCTTCTTATCTTACTTCATCCTCTCCCACCTCTACACTTTTTTTTCTTTGTTTTCCTTCCTTCCCCATTCTTTCTGTTGTTTTCCCTCTCCCCTTTCCTTTCTCTCTAAACTCAAAAAGTCTTTTTTTAAAAAGTATGATTTACATCCAATAAAGTGGACAAACTCCAAGTATTCAAGTGCATTTTTGGTAGGTATATGTGACCACAAAGCTGCCATCAAAAATAGCATTCCCTATCACCCTAGAAGACTTCCAAATGACTGTACCTTAGTAAACAGTTCATCTCCTGATGCCCACCATGACAGATTAGCTTTGCCTGTCAGAGTGCTCACGCACACAGAACTGTACTGTGTACATTTTTTACGTGTTTGTTATCCTTTACTTAATGTACTATTTTTGAGATTCTTTGAAAAAAAGTGTCTCAGTAGACTTGCCTTCTTTAGTCCTTGATATTCCATCATGCAGTCATTCCATGATTTTGTTCATCCACTCTCCATCAGTAGATATTTGGAGTTTCCAAATCCTTTTATAGTGTAGGTAAGATCATGTTACTACCACAGCTCCTTTCATAAACAAATGTTTTCATTTCTGTGAGTAGATAGCTAGTAATTAAAATTAAACTGTTCTTGACACTCTTAAAGAAATTTTTTTTTCAAGGACAACGTTTTCTGAAGCCTGTTCTTCTATAGTCTCAACTCTGAAATATTCACTTTCTATTGGTTGTCATTGTATTATGTCTACTAGAAGCCTGCTCCCCTCCCAAGTGATTTTCCTATTTCTTATGACATCTCATCATAATTTAAAGAGGGAAAGAGGTGAATACAGTTGCTTGATTGGTTAGGTCGAACTGAAACACTATACTTTTATTTCTTTTACTTTTTAGAACAAAATCTCTACTATTTATGCAGCTCTTAATCATTTCATTCTAGCCATGATCAAAAAGTATATTGATCTTTGGAATAGAAGGATATCCTGAGAATTGTCTGTAATTAAATTAGGTTACATGTGGGGTGTGAAACCTCTAAATGAACATCAAACATCTTCTGTATCATTCAAATATTTTGAATCCTCATTTTCGACACATTCTTACTTTGATATGCCTTTAGGTCCCTTGAACCATAATGTAATTCCATGTTCATTTTTTATCTCCCCAGTGTTTATAGGTAAGTTGTAGTGGGAGGCTTCTTGTTCATTCCGACCAAAAATAATCACACAGAAACTATATTCTTTGCAATACTGTATGGCCAATAGTTTAATCACATTTTCTTCCTAGCTCTTATATCCCAAACTAAGCCATTTCCGTTAATCTGTGCATCACCACAAAGTCGTGGTCTACCGGCAAAGTGTCAGGGGGCTTCCGTGGAGGAGTCTGTCTCCTGTGGTGGCTACATGGCTTCTCCCTGACTCTGCCTTCTTTCTCCCAGCATTCAGTTTAGGTTTCCCACCTAGCTCTACTCTGCCCTATCACAGGCCAAAGCGGTTTCTTTATTCATGAACTAATAAAAACAACACATATACAGAAGGACTTCCTACATCCGTAGGTGCCTGCTCTCTAAGAATTGTTACATATAGGTTTGAAGATCATTTTGTAACATTCCTCCTCTCACTTCTCCAATTTCAGTTATCTGTTTCTTTAACATATTTCCTTTGAGCTTGTTTTATGATATTTTAGTGCTTTCTTTGGTTCTATTTTTCCTCTCCGCTTCTACGATCATTCTTCTCTTGCAACCAACCCCTGGTTCAGCATTTTGTAACCTGGATTGGTAGTGACAAAGTCCATTTCTTTAATGACAGTAAAGAATCTGTCAGGATTCTCTAGAACAGAAGTTCTCACCATATGACTCATGACCCCTTTTGGTGGTGGTCAGAAGGGTCAGATAACACTTTCACAGGAGTCCCCTAAGACTATTGGAAAACACAGATATTTAGGTTACAAATCAAAAGAGTAACAAAATTATGGTAGCAATGAAGATAAATTTATTGTTGGGGTCACCACAGCATGAGGAACTGTATTAAAGGGACACAGCATGAGGAAGGTTGAGAACCACTGCTTTAGAGGAACAAAGCTGATAGAATGAAATACACATATATATGTATATCATACATATATATATATATACATACATATATAATAAATCCCAACTCAAGTGATCCAAGTAATTAAAAATTGCTCAGAGGTGTGTCCAGCAGATTGGGTTTTTAGTTTATCCCAGATGTCATCAAGCTGACAACCAAGAAAAACCATCACACTCCCCCCACTCTTGTGTCCCGAAACAGATTATTTCACTATCATGAAAGTAATTGATTTCTAGGCATTTTTTGTGCCCCTTTGTGATATCTAGAAAGTTCTAGGCAGCCACTGACTGTCCTTCTATCACTATAGATTCATTTTGTATTTCCTGGATTCTTTGTGAGTACATTCATATGCATGCTATGGCTTCTTTACTCATGCAGTGAATTTGACAATTATACTTGTTCCTTTTTACTGTCAGTTAGTATTCCATTGTTTGGCTCTGTGCACAGTATGCAAATGAATTGGCCCACTGAAAACATTTAAGTTGTTTCCTATTTGGGAACCTTAAAATGGAAATACTGTCAACATTTCTATAAATATGCTTTCATTTCTGTTGGGCATATATTTAGGAGAAAAAAATGCTTGGGTTATATGGATGTTGCATGTTTAAATTATTAATAAATCATGACAATTTTTTTAATGCGCTTGCATAATGTGCTTAGGATCCACAAGAACCCTGTAACACCTTTGAAGAACTTCACAGTTTGGATGTTGAATTCCAGAAAGGTATTTTCCTCAATTAAAATATCAGTGTTTGACCTCTGATGTGTTGTATGAATCTGAGGGAGAGGAAAAGAGAAACCCTGCATCCTTGGAAAGAGTTTTCCTTTCCTTTTAGGACAACCAAAGTACAAAATCCCACATGGCTCAGTTACCTAGGTAACATAATGACAGTGATGTGGTCGTCCCTGTAGAGTGAGGATGGGGAACAAAAGGTGGGTGCTGGATCAGAAAACAGATCAGAAATGTGGCCAAACTTCCTGTGTGCTTGCTACTGTCTAATGTGCCATCCCCATCAACCTCCCCACTTCTTGTCTGACAGTTGAGAAAACTAGGGAGGGCTTTCTATCTCAACTGAGTTGGGACTTAAAGTCCAATATGGGTTGTGAATGTAGAATGAATGTTAACCAGATTGATTACTATGAAGCTTTAAATTCCCAGAAGCAGAAATAATAAGAATTTAAAGACAGATGATCACAAAAGACAGACTAAGGAAATATTAACATAGATTCATCTGGCCAAGATGCCTGTTAGATCAGCCTGAAGTGTGTCAGCCTCCCATAACAGTCATGGCCCAAAAGCCCACAGGAGAAACCCAGGATGACTTTGTAGCCCTTGTACCCAGAATGCTGTGGACCAGCAGCACTAGCATCTCCTTGTGTACATCCCAGAATCACTGAATCAGAACCTGCCTTTGACAAGGTCCAGGCTTACTCACAGGATTAATTACACATAAAACTTAGTAACCTATAACAATTAGTAGGCATCTGTACCTTCATTGGCCAGTGGGTCAGCTAGAATTCAGATCTGGGCATGCATGCCAACAAATCCTGGCTTGGGCTTACATTTGCACCATGAGTCTTCCACTTCTCTGGGTCCAGTTGAGTTTTTACCAAACCTTTATCTCCTGGTGATAAGAATGTACAGAAAGACAAAAAATAGGCAGGAGTGTGGAACACAATTTAGCCCCTTGATTGAGCTAAATTAATATCCAGTCAACCAAATCAAGTCACAGGGTCACACAGAGTTGCCAAAGAGTGGCTAATTCCTGTTCTGTTTCTTAAGAGTATGCCCTAAGCAAAAGCATTTGCCCCTGTATCCCATTCAGTAAAAGTGAACAAAATAACTACATCCCTGGTGGGAATATAATGCTGTAATGACTTTCATGCCACATAGTAAAGTTTTAGCACATAGGTGGTAGTACCGAGAATTCTGTGACCCTGGAAAAATTGCATCAAGTCCCTGAATTTCATTTTCTCATCGGTGGGGATATGGAACTCTATTAATCTGTGAACTTCACTTTCAAAACTGATGGTTGTAATAATGGTGATACAAAAACTAACACAAAGCACTTACTGTGGCAGGCATTCCTGTTTGGTATTTATTGTGGGTTTCCTCCTATATTTCCCTAATTTCCCATGAAAACTGTCCAAATTTTGTAGTAGAAGAAACTGAGGATGGGCATTGCAATGACACCAAGTTTGTTGACATTTCCCCGTATGTTCTTGTGAGCACTCCATGCAGAGGGAAACACTTTGTAGAACTGATGTGGTCCAGGCTGGTCTGTGTAGCTGTCTTCATAAGCTTCATGCCAGTGCTGATGCTTTTGTTGTCTCCTGTGGGATAAAAAGGGACAAAACAAAGAAATGTCCCTTTCTGCCACGTGGACGCAAGGAAAATAAGTTCCGGTGAGCCCAGACGTCTTCCAAGGCTGTATAGTAACGCTGCTCGGTGTAGCTTTGGAGCCAGAGTGAGATGGAAGAGAAGGATAAGACCCAAAGGGTTCTTTCCCTGAGAACTTAGATATAGGATAGACTGGAGGAATAGATCTTTCCTCTCATAGGCTACTCTTTCAGCACAGGATTCCACCCTAGTGAGTGTCGTTTCTGAATCAAGGTATACATACATTTCTACCTCTTTCCACCATCCCTCATAATAGCTGCCCTTTCTGTGCTTACACATAGCGTACTACATGATGGGAATGGAACTGTGCCCACAAATCTGTAATTCATCACCCACAGAGCTCTAGCAATGTTAGCCTGAAATGACTTACCCTGATGAAGGAGCACCCTCTCCTACCTTCCCTTTCCCAACACAGCAAGGGGGCAGGCTTCCCATCAGCTATGTGAGTTTATATTCTACTTCTTAATTACTGTTACTGCTCAGAAGGATTTATTCTTGTGATGAATCAGGTTTATTTTTCTTCAGTATGCCACAAGTTCACCTTCTCGTGGTCTTTTCTGGAGCAAGTGACCAAGACTTTAGAATGTTCTCCTGGAACAATGCTGTTGTCTTGTTTCCTGTTACATAGTTCCAGCATTACCTTGTTCATATCTAAAACCAACTTGTGGGCCACTCTGATTCCAAATTCTTTTCTGCTATCTTTTCTGTCTGTGACTTCCTTGTATGCCTGAATAAGTCCCCTTTGCTCTGTTTTCTTCGCAATGGACCATCTCTCGTTTATTTAGCACAACCTGTTGAATTCCACTACACATTAGCTGTTCTTTCTTTGTGACTCAACTATGAACTTGAAACCAATCTCACTCAAGTTTCCTACATAACTCATTCATTTGGTAGTCATCACAGACTTACTGACTAACATGCAGTAAGAAAAAAAAATGACTTCTATTTTGCACTGCTGGGCATTGACTCTAAAGCCAAGAACATACTAGACAAACACTCTACCAGAGAATGACATCCCCCTCCCAACCCTCCACCCCCAAAAAGAAATAACTTTTAAAGGGATGTATGATCACCGAAAATATAAAACCACTACACTATCCCACTGGAATGATAAAATGAAGAAAATAATCCTTGTAGGTACTAAGGATTGGCAATAATGTTGAGCAACTCAGTGGTCTAGTGGGAGTGTAGATTGATATAAACACTGTGGGAAATGGTTTTTTCCAAAATAACTAACTGAAAATAAAATCTCTACATACCACTGCCCCGTCAGTTCTACCTTGGTGAGGTATCCATAGCCAATGCACGTAGAGACTGGGAAAAGAATAGACATAACGTTTTTACACTCACCCCAACCTCAAGTCAGCCCAAATGCCATGAATGGTAGAATGAATAAGAAGGCAACAGAGCACATACTTAGAATGAAAACATAATAGCTAGCTACAGGTTTATTAGTATAATGCCGTGTGAATGCAGCAAGAGATAAAACACTATCAGTTATATAGTCCTATCTCTACATGAAGATCAGAGCCGTGACAAATGAGAATATGAAGGAGGAAGGGAGGACACAAGTGGAAGGAGGACCGAGGTTACCCTTGTCAAGAAGTACCTAGGATGGCTTCTCACTCTGGACATTGATTGCATTCTCCCTGTTGATCTGAATGCTGGTTACACAAGTGGCCTCTGTTCATGAATTTTACTCAACTATATATGTACATTACCATGTGAATATCATACTCAGTTCAAAATATAGTCAAGAAAGCAGCAAGCGGGGAAAAAAGCGTAGGGACTGGCCCAGTCTCTGCATGCTGCCCTGCAAGCTGGTCTCCACATTTTAATGAGTGTAGACGAGTTTGTGTGTGATGGGTGTGCTCCTCTGCCTTCAAGGCCCAGTGCTATTGTTAGAACATCAAAGACCAACTGCTGACTAAGATACTGTTCTTATGAAAAGAGTGACCAGCAAATTTACTGCTTGACTTCATTCCCTCTAAATGAAGCTGGCCCCATGGTCCTCTTTGAAAGCTCGGTTGTGGACATATATCTTCTTTATAGGACATTGTGCACAATAAAGAAGAAGCAGTAACTTCAGATAATAAAAAAAAAAATACCTTTGAGAATACTGTGAGATGGACATTCCATCTAATAAACATCACTGTGGTTACATACTCCCAAACCTACTGAACTCCAGCCATTGGCCCAAGAACCTTTCATCTGACATAGGGGCTCTTTTGAATTGACTTATTACATTTATGCCCCAATCCTTTCCTTAGGCTCTATAAGATCTCAGGGATAAAACAGGGTTATCCACTCCAGAGGGCCGCCATACTGAAATTGGGCCAAATGGCACACTTCTATCTGGTTACACAGTAGCTTATTAGGAGTTGGCCTTCAGCAGAGCAAACTAAACTCCTCTGTCCACTATATGATGCCCTCTGATAGCCATCTGACATCACTACTCATTACCCTGATGGGAAAAACTCTTGGCCTTATTAGCATTGCCAGATACTGGGACAGGATTAGAAAGGAATGTAAGGTTTTATACCTACTATAAAGTAAAGATTGTTACTAATTGTGAGAGAAAAAGAAAAACTACTTATAAAGGATGTACCTGGTTTAACTAGGTTGTGGGGAAAGAAGCAGCTATAATGATAATCACCAGCTGCTCAAAATCAAATAAATCAGAATGGTCCTTTCACTGCAGAAGTCTTCAGCCCCCAGCACATATGCATTCTGTATAGTAATCAAGCCACTGAGTGTGTTGGTGCACATGAAATGTGGAGGCTGAAGGAGCAATAGTTCAAAGACAGTCGTGGCTACTTAATGAGTCTGAAGACAGCCTGGGCTACAAGAGAATGTGACACACAAAAAAAATAAATGACCAAGTAAACCATCTACTTCTGAACTCATCACTCCTGCAGAGGTTCCATGTGCTACAATTGGTTCATGTAGTTGGGAGCAGCCTAATGAGTAAGATCGTTGCCTTTCTTCTCTCCTCTTTGGTCCACTCAAGAAAATGCACTTGTGATTGAGAGTGCCCTGCTGAGATTTTGATGAAATCAAAGAACTTAGTTCAAAAAACATCTATGAAATAAATATGCAGAGTGAGCATAAAAAAAACTCACAATCTTTGTTGAGCAGTAGGCTCTCTAGGAAAGACTATATTCCAAACAGTGGGTGGGAGGAATGAGTCAGACTGCATAAGATACCTATGGACAGTAGATTTTCTGCTTTTATACTCTTCCCCACAACCTCACAGCCCTGAAACTCATCCAGTAGTTCTTCTAGAGCCTGGGATAATCCAAAACTGAACATCAATTCCTTAGCTCTGATGTTGCTCATAATTGGTGAGACAGGAAGAAAAGAAGGGAATTGGGTTGGCCCAGACCTAGCTGATTAGATTACACAATGATACAGTCCCCAATAGAGATGGGATTGTGTTCTATGGAGCCAAGTAAAATGGTGTTCCCACCTTCCTGATGTGAGCAAAGGAAAAACAAAGAAGATGGGGTCACAGTTTCAGAGAGCTACCCTCTAATTACGAGGCTGCATCTTTTCTCTGGGTCTCTGAATGGCCGCTGCCAGATTGTTCAAGCCATTAACTCAATTTACTTTGCTTTAGAGGCTCCTGTATGTTCCTTTGGGTTGGCGTTTTTCATGCCACTTAGAATGTGGTGTAAATATAAATGCCATGGCAACCTGCCAGTATGGTGGAGTCTACCCAGATTGGAAGAATGTCTGTTGGCTACACAGGTTCCCTTTAAAAGAAAAACTCAGTACTCACAAAACCCTAGGCATTCAGACTGGAGGGACATCAGGAGGCCCCCTGCATCCCACCATACATGAGATCAAAAGCAAACTTTTCTTTGGGTATTTCACCATGAGGTGGTTGCTGGTGGGAGAATTGCAGTGGGTATGGCCCTAGAAGGGTCTGTTTACGTGAAATGCCTTAGAGAGTTTGTGGGCATGTCACAGATACTCTTATGAGATTATGGCAGGGATAGTAGCCATTCTGCTCACTGAGTTGAACCAGGCCTTCATCTGGACCTACTATCACCAGTGTGAGGCACACTGTTTAGAAGACATGTTGCAGATACTCACCAAATCTTTGGATTTGTATCATTGTGAAGAAAGCCCTGTGTTTGCCTTTCATTAGTGAAGAATCCGAAGTCTAAAAAAAGATATTTTTCCAAATCTTAAAACGTATGGTGGTTAATCTTGACTTTCAACTTGATTGGATTAAGAAGTGCACAGGTGGTTTGTGTATCCTGTCAGTGTCAATAACCCCAACTAGTATACTTGATGAAGAGTCCAGAATGCAGGGAAATGAAAGAAAAATATATAGGGAATAACCATGGAGTAGCTACTAAAAGAGAAATAATTTTTGGGGAACATGGCAGGAAAATCCTGAGCTGAGGGATAAGAAAGGTCCAGTTCCACATAGAACTCAGGGGAATTGTAGCTCAGGCAGGTAAATTCAGAAGCCCCAGAGCTTGGAGAGGGAAGGGTTTTTGCTTGGTTAAGACAAGAAAAGGAGACTGAGGAAGAGTTTGCAAGGAAATAAAATATAATAAATAAACTTGTAGCAAAAAACCTCACTGTTCTGAGACTGACAGAGACGAAGCCACTGAAGAGATTTTGAATGATGGCTTTGGCTACTCTGAAGAGAATGGAAAGGAAGACCAGAGACTTAGAAAGTTTTATAAACCCAAGTAAGAGACGATGTGATACGGACCAGAGTGGAGAACAGTGAATGAGCCCAAGTTCTAGGAGATGCACAGAAGGATGTGCAGATGACTGAGCTTCAGAGGACAGATTTATATTGAACTCTTAGAGTACGAGAAGCCAATGGGATGTCTAAGTAAAGATAGTAAGGAGGAAGGTGGTCAGGTGGACAAGGGAGTGCTCATCCTCAAACTGCCTATCTTTGGCAGCTGCTGACTTCTCTGCCAGCTAGAAGGACATGTAATCAATGGGCCTGGCTATGCTCTCACACGTCACTGCAGATGGAAACCTGGAAGAAGCAACTCGAGGACCGAATGGTTTCTTTTTGCCCATGGTTTTAGGGACTGTGCATGATAGCTTGAAGGCTGGGCAGCTCTCTGTAGGCACAGCAGCAGCTCCGTCTGTTAATTGAGACAACTTCTCACATCTTATCGAATCGGGAAGCAGAGAGTTAGCAGCAGAACCTGAAGTAGATCTCAATGACCTCTTGTTTGAGCTCCTCCCCAAGTCCTGAAAGTTCTGGAACCTCTCAAAACAGTACCACCTGCTTAGACCAAGTGTTGAAATGCGTGATCCTGTAAGGGACATTTCAGATTCAAACTACAACATTTTATCTCCCTCAAGACAGGCAAGGTACACACAGGCAGACAGAAATTTCGCCTCAACCATGGATAAATGCAAAGGCCTATTTGCATTTACATAAGATAAATTAAAACCCTACAAGAAGAGGAGGGCTGAATCAGAACAGCTTATTTCTCACCGATTTGCTGTTGTGGGCAAAGGAACTCTTGGCCACTGTGGTGAGCATACTTCTCCATGGGTGTCAAGCTACAATGTTACTGTTCTGTATGACATCATCATGAAAATGCCTGATGGTTATTTGCTTAGATATTGTATGTCCAGGGTCCTACAGGTTACATGGGGATGCAGTTCTGAAACTCTGCCTTGTTTTGTTCTGTTTCTCACAGTAAGATCATTGGAAAGAACTTAATGACAAGCAGCACACGGAACATAAAAACATGCTAAAGAGATTTAGCATGAAGGTTATTCAAATTCAAAGATATGGTATTAAGTTTGTTGTTCAATTCCATAGCTCAAGCATGAGGAGATAATGTGACTTTGTTTTGTTTTCCCCCCGAATCCTCCAGCTGAGTGTTTTGTTAGCTATCAGTAAGGCATTTGGTACTGTTAATGCATTGTGGACAACCTATTTTGTATAAAGAGCATATTTATCTTTCCTCAGTCCTGAAGAAATGTATTATTGATGCAAAGACATCACACTTGAGGAAGATGTGTCTAAAGGAGCAAGGTGTGCTTCTCCTGTGTTGGATTCAGAAGCCTTTGCTTTGTCTTGTCCACATGCTGACAGTTTTCTTGCTGCTTTCCCCTGGATTGTCTCCCTGACCATTGAAAACTGAAAACGAAATGATATTTCCTTAGTCACTTCCAGGAAATTGCGAGATAAGAAAATGTCAGAGAGACCTCTTTAGACGAAAAGTCCCTGGAATCAATAAAGTCTAGAAGAGCCGTTCTCAACCTATGGGTTATGACCCCTCGGCAAGCCTCTACCTAGAAAAGTCCTTATATTTTGATTCATAACAGTAGCAAATTAACAGTTATAAAATAGCAACAAAAATAATTTTATGGTTGGGGGTCACCACAACACGAGGAACTGAATTCAAAGTTCACAGCATCAGGAAGGTCGAGAACCACCGGCCTAGGAAAGAGTTTGCAACTTTGGGCTGTGATCCTGAGATCTGAATCTCAAAGAGCATTTGTTCCCTACTCTCCCCCTCGCCTGGCACATTAAGTATCTTATCCGGATTACTGACACCTTCTGCTGTACAACAAATTGCCCCAGAATTTAGAAGATTAAGAGGATCCACGTTTATTATCCCAGCATTTCTGTGTGTCGGGAAGTCAGCCCTCACAAGCTACAATTAAGGTATCAGGCAGGACTATAATCTTGGACGAGCTTCAGACCTGTTTCATGGGGGCATAGACAGAATTCAGTTTCCCATGGGGTTTTGGCTGGAGGGAGCTCTCAATTCCTTACCACGTGGTTTCCCTATCGTGCGGGTCACAAGAAGAGAGATGTTTTGTTTTGTTTGAAGAACAGGGACGTGAATAGAGCCAGAAAAAAAATATGAGACAAAACACATCTTTTTTTTTTGGTTTTTTGTAATCTTGTCTTCATGACACACCTATTACTTTTACCACATTCTCTTTACTAAAAGCAGGTCTCTTGCTCCATCCCAAATCCAGAGGAAATGTATCATGCACGTGTATACATAGAGGGGCACTGAAGGCATTTCAAAACCTGCCTGTAATATAGTATTTCCCAGACCGCCACATGCCTGGATGTGTGCTCTTTCCTGTTCTCCCAGACAATGCCAGTTCTCCTGCACTCTGACATGGTGATCTGCTAGATCCTTACTTTTCCAGATTTCTTGATTTTATTTCTGATTTCTGTCCACTCACCTGAAGTAATAAGGGCAGCAGGGCTGCGTTCTCAGCACCCCCGGCCACCTGCCCGGCTAAATTATGCCCAAAATAATTACACAGACACTGTATTCTTTTAATCACTGCTTGGCCCTTTAGCCCTAGCCCTTACTGGCTAATTCTCACATCCCGATCAACCCATCTCTAATAATCTGTGAGAACCGGTCTTACCGGGAAGATTCTAGCCTAGTCCATCCTGGGTCGGAGCTTCATGCCGGGAGCGGGGCATGGCGTCTCTCTCAGGCGTCTGCTCCTGAGAGGAAAGCTGTTGAGACTCTGACCTCACATCCTCTTCCTCCCAGTGTTCTGTCCTGTTTTCTCCTCCCACCTAACCTCTAACCAATAAAATGGGCCAGGGCAGTGCCTTTATTAGCCAATGACCTTCCTCCATCATTTCCCCTTTTTCGGTTTAAACAAAAAAAAAGGCTTTAACATAGCAAAATTACATATAACAAAACAGTTATCAAGTAAAAGTTACAATAATCTTTATCATAACTAAGGAAAACTATAACTATAACTAACTATTCTTAACTCCATCAAAGACTCCAGAAAGATATATTACCTAAGTAAACAAGAACTAAGAAACTTAGTTCTAGAAATGACAAAGACATCTCGCTGCCTGGACAGTCACCCAAAGTTCTTTTGTACCATTGGGGCATCCATCTTCAGCCTTCAGGCCCATGGTATCCAGCAGACATTTCCATAAAGCAGGAAAATTCAAAGTCAGTTCAGTCACTATCTGTTGTGTCCTGCAGAATGTCTCGCAGACTCTTTCAAAATGAATCAGGAACCCCGAAAGATCATCTCACCTTAGGCAAGTTCAGTAGTCCTCTCTCTGCGGGTTCTCTGTGTCCAGTTTATGCAATAGTCCAGGCAAGAGCAGTTTCTTACCCAAATGGCTATCAAACTCCATAAGGTGCCTCTTCGATGCCCATCTTCCTCTTGAAGTAGATTGGTGCTGCCAGGAGCAGAGTGTCTCATTGTCATGAAAATTCCTAAGTTATTAAAACATTAAATGTCCTATTCTGTAATCTTTGAAAGACATGAAGAATGTCTATCTAAAATATATCTCTATATATCTAGAAAATCTAACTAACATGACTACAAGCTTTACTATTATCGATGATTATCCATTAACAACCTATATATATTACATTTTTAAATGAACTACACAATCACAACACCTTAATCAATATCAGAAATACATATACATATAACAAAATTGACCTTAAATCTCTATCAATAAAGCAAAATCTATACTAATGCAAATTATTCATACCTATATCATATCCCCCTTAAAATGTAAAAGAATGTTTATAAACCATTTTTGGGAACATGGGCGCAGTTTTTTCTCTCCAAACTGCTTCCTGCTGAATGGGGGTGTCGTTAATTAGGTCTTTTATGGTATAACCTGTGTGCTAGTTTCATCTCAGTTGGCAGTTGAGTGAAGCAATTTTTTGAAGGCGTTCACACCAACCCTTCAGGAGGGCGTGGTCCATCATACCAAATCGGAATAGAAGAAATGAACAGCGTCTCATCCTCTGTGAAAACAAAATAAGAAACTCCTTTCCAAAGTATCATGTCCTTAGATCCAAATTTCAAATTCAAGGCATTTTCAAAATATCTATGTTGGATTAGTTCAGCAGCATTTATAAATAAATATCTTTTAGCATCTGTTGCTCCTTCCTCAGCGTTTAAATAATTTAAAGAGAGCATAATAGCATACAGTATCAAGATTCTCTGTGTATTTTCCATCTTTGTGCAGCTTTGTTTTAACCTCTATTTTGTTTATTTTTACTTTTAACTCTTTGCTTTTTGAGACAGGTTCTCTGTATCTTTGACCTGAAGTAACTCTGTAGACCAGGCTGTCTTTGAACTCTCAGAGATCCGCCTGTCTCTGCCTCCCAGGCATTCAGGATTAAAGGTGTTTGCTACTACACCTTGAACTCACAGAGATATGTTAGTCTCTGCCTTCTAGGCACTGGGATTAAAGGCGTGTGCTACCACACATAACAACTCTCTTCCTTTTTTTTTTTTGTTTTTTACTTTAAGAACTTCAACTTTTAGTCTGCATATATTTTTAACACACTGTAAACCATTTAAAAATTTTCTTTGTCTTTGAATCTCTCTTTACTGTATATCTCTCTTTTTCTGACCACATGAATCTTTAATTTACCAAGCAATCTCAGTAGGACTAAAGGCGTGGCTTTGCCAGCTAGATCCAGTCCATTCCTTAGCTTTCCAGCCTCATGGCGGATATACAGGCTGTAGCCATGTTTACTGCCACAACTGTATGGCATTTCAAGGTCCCTGCCAGCAAGTGAGCTACAACAGACAACACTCAAGTCTTCTCTAGGTAGCCGGCCCTCCTGCCTCAGTCAGAGTTTGCCCTGGCAGGATGGCCCAGAAAGCCGGCATTTTTAAACAACAGGTTTTTTCCTGCTGCTGCTGAAAACCGAAAAGCATGTGTTCAGCTTTTCGTCAACACCATTTAAGTGTTTCGTGGCAGGACCTCTTAATGAGCTGCAGGCTTTGCAGCTAAAGCTGAGTCAGGAAGCTTCTCTTAGAAGAAAGCGCATGCTTGCCTCTAACAAGCAGAGCAGACCCGAGAACACAGCGAGTCTAGTTGTCATCAAACAAATCGTAGCACTTTACTCCAAATGCTCTATTCAAAAGCTCTGTCTCCTGTAGGAGCCAGACAGAGATCGCAATGGCAGCACAGCCCCAGGAAGTCGTGCTTTAAAATGACACAGCATTTTTTCTGCTATTGTTGCCGAATCAGGAAATCTCTCTACAGCACGCCACCAACAAACAGCAAAAATCTGTGTTAAACTCTCTCTCCCTTATTTTTAAGCCTTCTCAGGTTTTTTAAGTGGATTTAGTCCATCACGTGGGGCGCCATATGAAGTAATAAGGGCAGGCGGCTGGGGTGTTGGGGACGCAGCCCCGCCACCGCCCTTATTACTCTCACCTCCGTTCAAACTACAGTACTCTGATTTCTTGCTCTAAATCATTGCTCTTCCTTGCTAAAGAACCTTTGATGATTCCCTATTTCTTGGCTCAACACAAGTATTAAGAATGTCTATATCTTGGAATAACCTCATTTCCTCCCCTTCATTTCAACAGGCTACCTGCAGCCAAGTCAGTCTGCATGTTCTTTCCCCCTGCGCTCATGCTGTTTCCTTAGCTTCCCTTCTTCTTTCCAACTGTGAAAATGCTCAACACATCACAGGAGAAATTTCCGTGCAAGGCTGGGATTTCAATGGGCTCATTTCTGAGCCCTCTTGCACTGCTTGTCCACTGAACAGTTACTATACTATTATTCCCACATAACTGTCTATATATAAATACTGCTGTTCCCTACTCTGCATGTTAAGCAGAAGAGGGGTCTTGGGCTTTAGTACTTCCATCTCTGTAGTGACCTGTGGTATGCGGGCATACGACAAGGGTTTGATAAAGTCTAAAATGGCAGTGGGTGCTTCCCTACATGCCTTTCTCACAGGTAGGAAGACTCACTCATTTTATTCTCTTCATGCTTTAAATGAAGAAGGTGGAGATGGAGTTTACCTGCTCATCTGGAGTAGACCAAGGACCCTGATTTGGGAGTCCCCGTTCATTTGCTTTATTTTGTTTTGCTTTTAAGTGCAAAAGCATCTGATTTGACCTGATATTTGTTTGTTTGGCTGCACCAGAGATTAAGCCTGCAGCTTCACACATGGTAGGAAAGCACCTTAACCCTAAATTACAGCTTCAGCCTTAATTTTATTTTAATTTAAAGATAAGTTCTTGATAATTACCCTTGAAATTATGATATTCTTGCCTTATCTGCCTGAGTTACTAATACTAAAAGTCTACACCACCATGCCTGGCTTTGATTATTTTAAAAAAAATCATTTCTTTTTATTTTGTGTGCATGAGATCTTTGTCAACATGCCTCTGTGTATACTACCTATGTAATGTGTGTGTGTGTGTCCACACACAAGTGCACATGTGTGTGTATATGTGCCTGTCCATGGAGGCCAGAAAAGGATGCTGGGTCTCCTGAGACTGGAGAGGTACCATGTGGGTGCTGGAAATAGAACCCAGGTCCTTCACAAGAACAATAAGTGCTCTTAACCATCTTGGTCATCTCTACCAGGACCCTAGCTTTGATTTTTTTTAATAGAATAATTCAGAGTATTTCAACAGTCCTCATACTGTGATTTTTAAAAACTCATTCTTAGTGAATAAAAAAGGGAAGACAAAAATGTTTAAAGTATAAAGAGCTTCACAAAAAAAAAAAAAAGAGCTTCACAGGTAAGAGGAAGGTTCAGGTCCGCCACTTCTTGTTCATTTGTGAGTTAACCTTTTCACGTTCACCCAAACAGCAGCGTCAGGAAATGCCATCTTCTTAAATGTCAGTGTGTTCCCTGCTGTCAGAGACTCACTTCTGGCATGCAGTGATGTTACCAAGTGGCGATAGCCTGCACAGTTAGGAGGACTCTGGTGACTCAGGACACCTAGATGCTGTCGTTAGATCTATAGGTCTGTCTGTGAGTGAAGCAGGGTGTATGCGTGTGACCTGTGTCAGAGGAAAGACCATTATCGCTCCAAAGCCATTGTCCAGACCCCTACAGGCAATGTTCTGAATCTAGAATGCCTTTCAGCCAAGTCCTCTTTGCACCTGGGAACTATGAGCAGTATTGAAAACTTCATAAAGGAGATGAAACTTGACCAGGACAGGAAGTGACTTACAGCCGGCAGGCTCAGATGTACTGACACAAGGTAGTGAAGTAGGAAATTATGGTTTTCAAAGAGAAGTCAGATCTTCGTTTCCCTTTTATCTCAGTATGACGTGTGTGTCCTTGAATCACATCCCCCTAACCGCAGGGCAAACGTGACATTCACACAGCAAGAGCGGTTGGAATCCCTGGCTTTTGGGAGTCTCCTACCCAGGAAAGTCAGACTTCCTTTATGACTTGTTCATCGTGTGTCAGTATTGTGGTTTCCAAATGCTCTTGGAAGCTGATTTTCCAAGTTCCAGGTGGGCTCTGGGCCATGGCAACAGCCAGAAGTGCTGAAGGCATTAGCTTGAGCCAGCGGGTTTCTTGGAGACTAAGGCTGGGGTAGTCTGTTTTACATTAGGGTATTTCTTTGTACATGAATTATCAAAATCCTCCATTCCCTAGCATTTCTTCTCTTGCCTCTCCTTTCATGGCATGTCTTGTTACTTCTGCATGAACTGGGATATCCGACAACAAGCGATTATTCCAAAACACTGAGCATAAACTGTGCTGCTAGGGAGAACTATTTCCAAGGGAATGTGATCAACTGGAAAATTTGATAGAAATTTGACAGTTGATGGATCATGAACTTCACCTCTTGAGCCAGTACCCATAACATCAATTTCTACTGTTTGCTTGTGTGCCCTTGCTGGAGTGTGCTGTTTCATTTCCCACCTCCCACCTCTTTCCCAGTTTTTTACCCCAGTCTTAGTATTAGAATAACAATCTGAAATAGTCTGAAAGGGCACACATGATAAAATATATACATATATATATATATATCCTCTCCCATATATATGTTAATATATAATATTAATATATATTAACTGGGCCTCATAAAAGGTCTCATTCTGACATGATGTGTATTCATCCACCCACCCCACACCCAAATGATGATTTTTGACTTATTTCCTTGATGCCACTAGATGAGTCTTTGTTTTGTCTGATCTTCTACTTACAACAGAGGGAAACAGTAAAATGAATATATTTTATCTGCAAAACTTAACAGTGACTTTGAATTAACCTAAAGATGCACATGGAAAACAAGTTAAAATTATATGGCGAGAGGCAGCTGGTCAACAGGAACATAGCAGATAGGGGTGTTTCTTCAGCTTATGTAGGAGAAATGGCTATTTCTATTTAAGTGAGATGGGTTATACTACTTGGGTTGAATTCTGGCTCCAAGTACATGTGGTCAGCCCAGGAGCCCTGGAAAGAATCTGGCTTTGTTTTAATACCAATATTAGTCATTGCTGGGTGGACTTATTTTTTAGGATGATTTTTGAAAAGATAAAATAAGGACACAAAAACTTGGGAAAAAAATCCAAGTGTCACAGAAAGCAATGTGATCTCCTCTCCCCATCACTGAGAGATACAGAAACAGGTGTCAACCCAGGTTGGTGGTGAGCCTGCATGTTTCACAGATGAATCCAGGCGCTATTGTGGCTAAAGGAAGTCCAGGACCTCCTGATCCAGCCCAATGACTACTGTTGCCAGATATGAAGCAACAGAAGGTCATCTCGAGCCCCATTGTGCCCTGAATAGAGAGACACAGTGGGACCACACGGGGTCCATTCTTTTCCCACAAAGTAGTGATGTGTTCCAGGCAAAAACCCAATTTGGGATGTTTTGGCCCAAAGGAAACATTTACAACCAAATTATACACCTCGGAAAATAAATGAGCTTTCATTTTGGAAGGAAACCCTGCCGGGCTCTTTATTATTTGTACCACAATCATAAAGTTGGTTTTAATCTCTGCAGTGGAATGCCATTGGGTTGGCCAAGTAGCAGGCTCAGTGGTTGGAGTGGGGACCATTTCACCCTGCAGAAAACACAGTGGGAAATAAAGGGAATTAGTTCTCGTGAAACTGTTCTCAGGAACCATTGGTTTGGGGGTGGATATCTTTTTCTGGCACATTCATTGAAACTTCAAAGTTGGTTCCTTTCCTCGTCTCTTTCTTTTATTCTCCTCTTCAAAAATTCCAGGGGACTTCTGGAAAAATGTGTCCTTTATAAATGAATGAAAATCCAGGAGTAGACCCAAGAAAGTCTATAATGGATTTCTCCCATAGCTCCCTGGAGAATGGGATACTGAACCTGCAGGAGACTGAGGACAAGGCTGGAAAGTTTGTTCTCTTTTTTCCTCAACCAAGAAATACTAAGACTTAAACCTAATGAGTCTCTGCTCACAGTATCCATGCCATGAAAGGACCGTGGTGTAGAGAAAGTGGCCGGGGGTCTATGAGCTTTTGGGATGGTGTGGGTGGTAAGTGTTTTAAACCACTGTCACATAAGGCCCGGAGTATTGTGTACCAGTTTAGAGTAGAGTAGAAATTAATCCTTAATACCCTTCGAAGAAGTTACAAATACTTTAGTTTTGGAATGCCTTTTCATAGACCTTGCTGGGAACTTCCCACTTGTTCTGGAGACACCGGGATGCCCACTTTGTGGGCACATGGAGGTGTAGAAAGCAATGAATGACAGGAGCTGTTCATGGGAAGAGGAGTTCACGGCAAGGCTTTGGCGTATGGGATCACGTAGTTAAGGAATCCAGCTAACAATCCTGAGATAAATTCTACTGATCTTGAATGTCCTGGTGCCTGCATCCTACCAAAGACACCCTGATTTAAACAGCTTTGGGTTTGCCTAGACTGTAAGATCCACACCACTGTCTAGGCTGCTGCTGCCTGTACTATCAGGGAGGGAAGGGGCTATGTTTGCCTTGCTCCCCATTGAATCCCCAGCCCTTGAGTCATTAGCTCGCAGCAATTAAGGGGGTAAGTGAAAAAGAGTCCTGTAGCTCATCTGTCCACACACCATCAACACAAATCCCAGCTAATTAGATGATTTCAGTTTGTAATCATTTGAGGTGGTTAAGTGTAGCATAAGTTTTGGGTCTTCTCTGTCCCATTGCTCTCTTCTCGTTCTCTCTCCTGAATTAAAACATCCCAAGAGTGAATTTAATAACCTCTTCTAGTCTGTGTTTTATATTCATGCCCTGGCAATGTTACTTATGACTGTTGACTGCTTTATATTTTTCCATGAGTGAGGAATTTATGTCTGAGCTCCTCTCCTACTGGGATTTCCTTACCCTTCCAATAATACTCAGTTACTCCGAGGTGGATCAACTCGGCCATTCTTCGCCAGCAAAACCCTGGGAGTGTCTTTCACTTACTCCCTTGTTCTGACATTGAAGGCTCCCGTCTCCCAGTGCCTGCCTTCATTCTGTCTCACCCGCCTTCCACAGACACCAAGTTCTGGCAATGGATAAGTCAGCTTTTATTATAAAAATGTTTATGGAGACTGTCAGTTCTTAACCTTAAAACTGAACCGTGCTGTTTGTATTTTTCTAAGTGATGGAGAGTGTGAAGGACTGATGAAAATGGAGCGTGAAGAGATCAAACATGCGCCTTGGGATCTTTGTTAAAGACCTGGAATAGGAGAAATTCCACTTGAGGGGGGACTGAACTCCCGAGAAAAGAACCCTCTGTGAGCCGAGCTCGAAGCCTGAGGTCATGACTTGATGTGAGAGAAAGTGAGGTGTAGGGAGTGAGGGGGCCAGCATAGGATGTACAGGGTTTGGGTCATACAACATACTGGGAAACAAACCAGTAGAAAGAGGTAGAGATAGGTAGAGATATAGTTCTTTTGGTCAGAGTGCAAATGAATTCACTTGCAACCAGCTCTAGCCTCTGAACTTCTCAGGTCTGCTTTCCAACATTGGGAGTCCGAAAGAAGCCATTCATAAGTATGTATGACATGCTGTGTTGCAGAACTTTTGTTTACCGTGGGACTTTTCTGTGGACCACTGGGGAGAGTGACCATTTGAAGCTGCGAGTTTGGCTCTTATTTATTGAATACCTAGGACATTAGTAAAAAATGGAGCTGGCTCTATCTAAAAGGCCAGCCTTTGTATCTGCAGACTCGGGAGTCAGTAGGAAAGTCTGAGCTGGAAGCAGCAAAGGGCATTTTGCAGGATGAGTTATAAATCTGCTGAAGGAGACTGAGACCTCAGTGAGCACCAAGTGTTTTAGTTGGGGCCTGTGCGATTAGTTTGGCAAGAGCATTTTCTGGGACTGGTTCTTGGCATAATTTGTCCTTGTCTATGGAGCTTGGGGCACCAAAAGACAATCTTCATGTCTTTCCTCTGTCTCCCACCATCTTTATTTCCATTTTCTCATGTCCTGGAGGATTGTTTTTTCTTCGTAGTTTGTCTGAGACCCCAGAATCTTCACAGGTCTCATGTGATTTGTTACCTCCGGGCTAGAAATAGCTACCCTTTCCAGAAGAAGGCATGCCTATCCTTCTTCAGGACCTTGGGTCTTTGTAAAGAAAGATGCAATGCAAGGAGCAGAGGAGGTTGGCGACACTTTGTTGCCTTGTGTGGGGTACATGCTACCTAACCTTGCCCAAAAGGTCAGATTATGTTGACACTCAGAAAAAGCAGAAGTGAGTTCATCCTCCATCTTTGCAGGTTGTGATCTTTTGCCTTGGGGGTCCTCATCATTCAGGGTTCCTTAAGCAGTGACTAACAGTTCTGAGTGTCTTACCATGGCTGGGCTTAATGGCTTATGTTTATTTGTCATTTGTTTAATTATATTTTCTCAAGATAAAGCACTCCAACAAGTTGAGAGCCCTTCATATTATAACAGCCCCATCACTTTGCTATAGTGCTTCCCCGAAGAACAATGTCTTAACTGGTCCCAGGCCACCTGCTCCTTCTCCTGGGGCAATTGGGTATGAGTTTGTAGCAGGATTGCCTGGAATCTTGTGAGACACTACCTGTGAACCCCAACTTAAACTCTAATTTCACAGAGGCCTGAGAATAAGCATTCTATCAGATTCCCAGGTAATGCTGGTGCTGCTTTTAAAACAGCTGATAACTTGGAGGTACCAGTTTTTCTGGGAGGTTAAGAAAACTGTGACCTAGGGCATGGACAGGGGAGGGTATGGATGCAATCCCAGGATTCCAGAGACTAAAGAAGGAAGACTATAAATTTAAGATCAGCCTGGGCTATATAGCAAGATACTCTACCAGGCAGGAAAGGCTATTTCAGTTATCCTAAAATTAAATAAACTGTTAAAGCGAAATTAGTAAAGCAACACATTGTCATCTGCATTCATAAATATGTTAGCAATCATAGTTATATATGCATGCATGAAAACACATATTTTATGTGTTTTATACAGGCATTTGTAAATGGTATGTATTATACAAATGTACATATATACTTTTTGAATATCTCAAAATTTTATGTAAATAGTATTTATGTAAATATATAAATGTACATAAAGTCTTTGGACATCTCAAACTCTGCCATTCCCTGTTGTTCTACTAGAGCTGTTCTTCTGGGCACTAACTGAGTATTGGATGTGACTTAGTCAGACAGAGACAATAGCCACTGGGTCCTTCCATCGTATTTTTCTTGTCCCTCTAGGAGAAAAGAACACTGATCATGTTATCACTTGAAAGCATCTGATGATGCTGTTGTCCCTGGACTTGGAGTCATCACATGGAAACTGGGCAAAGACTGTGTCCTATCTCTTATCTCTGCAAGAGTCCTTCATCCTCCCACCTTTTAAGAACTGAATTCTGTTCCATAGATAACAGGATGAATCAGCCATGCCCACACTATCAGGCTTCAAACCCTGGTCTGTTCATTCCTTCCTTCTATCCTTAATCCATTTGTCCATTGCTCTGTCTATTCCACGGTCCATTTATCATGGAGAGGACATTTAGTGAGGGCCTATTGTGTATCAGATGCCTAGCTAAGGGCCAAGTATATAAAGTTACAAAACAAAATGTAATATCTGTTTTCAGGAACTGATATTCTGATAGGAGCTATCATAAACAGGAGAGCCCATGAAATATTGGATTGTGGTAATATATTTTTTCAAAGGAAATAAGCAGAAAGATGGGGAAATTACTGAGGGGTGGGAGGACCACTGAGGTGATGGTGCTAAAATTGTGTCCCAGTGGGGAGAGACAGGTAAAATCTGTCCCTTCTTCTAAGATCCCAATGGCAAACTGAGGCATAATTTTATCGAAGTTCTCTATGGGAAACCAATGAGTTATTTGGACCTCCTTACAGAGCATATCTGAGGGGTGACTTATAGGTATGTGGGTGTCCCATCCCAATTAGAAGTACCTGGAAAGCCATCAGCCAACAGAGATAAAGCCCCTCCTCCCTTAGTCTCTGCCCTTCCCTGCAGCCACATGCGATTTAAGCAGAGTTGTATATAACAGGGATAGAGAGCATCTGAATACCCAGGTGAGCTTGTCAAGACCTTTCATCTCCACATGAGTGGCTGTAAACAGCCAAGCCAAGAAGCCTAGGCAGGATAATCCTTTTGCAAGAGAACACAGCTGAACTCCCCGAGATGGAGATTGCTCTGCTCTGTGGATAGTAATACACCACAGGTAATCAAGGAAGTCAGTTCTCTCTGAAAGTGACATTTGAAAAGAGGAGAGGTATATGCTCTGGACCAGGATGGTAGCATAGGAGTTGTGAAGTGGATAAAATGGTCCTTCCTGTTGGCAATGAATAGTGATGGACCTGAGGAAGCTGCCACGCTAATTTAACTCACACTTTGCATAGCTCAGTTCACATTTCTATTTAACTACAGATGATAATAAAGGCGAAAGAAAGCTCTAAGAATGTAAATAAATTCAACAAAAGAAGGCAGTGAAAGGTACAGCATTAATGTGGAAGAGGAAGTCATCTGGCAACAACTTAGAAAAGGCCTCCTAAAGAAGGGAATACCTAAACAGGGTTGTTAAAAATAAACAGCAACTGTCTGTGGATAGGAAAAGGAGCAGAGACAGAGGCAAGTTTGGCACGAAGGCATCTACCAGCATCTAAGCCTCTGTATGAATTACAAAAAGGTGTAATACTGTGCCTTCCTTCAGAGTGAACCTCAAACCCTACTTGTCCCTCCACAGACTCCTTCCTGCTCTGGATACATTATACAATGTAAATGGCCGCCCAGATGACACCACAGAGGGTCACCTCGACCCTGCATTTCAAGCTTTGACGTCCTGTTCATTTCACTATCCAGATGTGTGGTCATTCATAAGAGTGTAAAAATCTGATTTTAAAAATTATTATTTACATTTATTATGGAAAAGGCTATCAGTTCTTGGCATATAGGTGACTGTTGTTGATTACTAAAAAACTTTTTCTAACTTTACTTAATTTAATTTTTACTCGTGGAAAGATTCATGCATATCTATAGTGAATTTTAGTCCATCTTTACTCTTGTTAGCACCCTATCTCATCTCCCCTCCTTCTTCTGAACCTCTCCTTCTTCCACAGCCCCTTTCCTACTTTCAATGGTGTGTGTGCGTGTGTGTGTGTGACTCAAGTTAAGCAGGGATTTCTGTTCCTACACAAGCATGAACAAGTTATTTACTGGACCACATCAGTTTCTCTTATGTACAATAGAAGGGGGTACTAATTATTCCCATTTGATAGGGAGTTTTGGGAGGCAGCTGATCAGAATAATGCCTTAAAAAGAATTAGAACAAAGTTAGTATAGAGATTTTTTTTTGAGGGAGGAAATAGAAGTTTGGTTGGTACTAGGAAAGAAAATAACTGGGCCCTGGGAGAAAATGATTGAGAAGAAAGACCCAGTTGAAGAGCACCGGGAAGACAAATGACAGGGAGGAACTGGGAGAAGAAAGGCAGTGTGTTTCTCCTCAAGCTGCTACTCATCTTACAGGGAAGCCCCAAGAAAATGATGTGAAGCTGCTTATTTATGTATTTATTATTTTTACAGTGCTGAAGATCAAACCGTTGGAGCCTTGCCCATACCAGGCAAGTGATTCTGGTGGCCACATCCCTAATAGCTGCTCTTCTGTTCTCAAATACTGTCTTTCCCTGGGTTCTTTTGTTCCGAGAACGAACAAACAAGGGCAGAAACTTGGTCGTTTTTAGAAAGTGTATGTGACCTTTCCATGTGCCGTTCCCTTTGATTCCTTTCCTGGTTTCTTTTGTGGTCTCTGTAGTTATACACATCCTGTGCATATAACTTGGGGAGAGGGAGCGCGTTTTCACAAAGTGAACACATTCATGAATCCATCTCTCAGATCAAGTAAGCGGAATATAGCTGTGCTCCACGAGCCTCCCCAGGGCTCCCTTCCCTTCCCTGGCTCCCCCGGGCTGCCACAATCCTGACATCTAAGGCTATTGGTTAGTTTTGCCTGCTTTTGAACTTTATATAAATAGAATCTTAAGTCATATGTTCTTTTGTACTTGGCTTCCTTTGTTCTCTATGATGTTTGTGAAATTTGTCTGTTATTAGATGTGGTTATAGTTTGTTCGTTCTCGTTGCTGTATAGTGATTCATTCTATATTTTAGGTATACATTTGGCTTATACCTTCAGCTACTGGTGGCCAATAGGTCCCCTGTCATTTTTACAATTCAGCTCATGTGTTTAGCAGGTCCAAAATAAAATGTGATGCCCCCACCTGCTAACATCCCCAGCAACATGTATTTGGGACCCATTGTTTCATCTGTCCCCAGAGTAGCTCTCTTCATCTTTGCATGAAGGACGATGTGGCATTTTGGGTACGGCTTGGTCACCATCTGTTTTGTTTCCTCCTTGCTGTACCCTCTGCTTTTCTTGACCTGATCTAATTTTCCCTATGATGTTCTCAGATTGCACAAACCACACTGCATTGGGCTACATAAGATCTACATAAGAGTTTCTCTAAGAAAGGGAGGCCAGGATTTTCCCATAAAATTTACTTAGTTCCCAAGCAAAATGGGGAACTAAGTTGAGAATTTAATCCATAGTGTGCTATACTAGGATAGTGCTCTTACTCTGGGTAGGGAAAATAGGGAACTCAGAACAACTATGGACTCTCTTATTCTAGACCACATCTCCAGGAGGCAAATTAGGACAACACAGACCTGGGAAAGAGATTAGGACTCTAGGGCATGATTCCTAGCAAGGGGCCTCTCAGCCACTTCCTTTATAGAACTGGAGTTCTCACATTTAACTCAAATAAAAGATTGATTTAAAACAAGGTGCCTACAATGTTTGAGTAATGTTTATCCACCCAATTTCCAAGATTCTCCAGACTCTCCCATTTTTCTCTCTAGATCCACTTTGCACTTTTCTCTGCTCAAATTTATGGACATAGGTTCTACATGCATTGAATCTACTAAGTTCTCCAACAGCCTCTTGCTCTGGCTTCAGGTTGACTGGCCAATGTGAAACATGGCAGGCATAAGGAGAGAGTATTTGGAAAACCTTGTATTTGCAACCCTACCCTTACACATAGCTCTATTTTCCTTATAGAAACAGTAACCTCTCCCTTTCTTACATCATCAGGTCTCTGGTATAAGACCTCCATGGTTTTGTTAACCTGGCCCCTTTTCCTGGAAATGTATAAACTGTTCTTTTATTGAACTTCCTTCAGTTACCAAGCTTAAGAGCACCACCAATTTCCTACTCATACTCAGAATGATGGACCCTAATATGGTAATGTCGGTACCTATGTGATAGCCAATTTTAAATTTCAACTTGATGGGAATAAAAGGCAACTAGATTAACAACGCACACCTCTGAGTGTTTCTGTGAAAATCAGCAACTGTTAGATCATGGGAGTTCTGACCTAATGAGTGAGCTAGTTAATTCCTTCATGGAATCATTATATGATAGCATTATTGGTTGGTCAGGAAACATAGGCGATGGAGCCTAGTTGGATAAAGTAGGTCACTGGGCGGGAGGTGTCCTTGGGAGGTGATCTGTCTTCTCTGACACCCTCCTGTATCCCCTTTCTCTATTTCCTGACTGCCAAAATGTGAACTGATCTGCCTTGTCATTTCTTATTCACCATTATGGATTGAGACCTTTGATACAGTCAGCCGAAGTAAATCAGTCCTCTCCTTAAATGGATTATCATTAACTATTTGAAGACAGGAATGAGCAAAGTAACTAATATGACTGGGGAAAACAGCGAGCAGATAGAGACCTCTGCTGCACCGCACCGCCCTCTCCACAGCCCCCTGACAGCCTCTAAAGAATGTGCGGTTCTCTTTTTTGAACCTCAGCTAATTGAAGGAGTTTTGGTGGGAAATTTCTCTTAGGTGAGAATAAAACCAGGAATGCTTTGTCTCCAGAATTAGAAGGGGAATATATGCGGGGACAGAGAAGTTGAAAGTAAGTTTTGTACCCCAGGGCAGGCCTTCTGTGATGGAGGAAGGTCATTGGCTAATAAAGGCACTGCCCTGGCCCATTTTATTGGTTAGAGGATAGGTGGGAGGAGTAAACAGAACAAAATGCTGGTAGGAAGAGGAAGTGAGCTCAGAGAGTCTCCACTGCTCTCCTCTCGGGAGCAGACGCCTGAGAGAGACGCCATGCCCCGCTCCCCGGATGAAGCTGCGACCCAGGATGGACTAGGCTAGAATCTCCCCGGTAAGCGCACCTTGGGGTGCTACACACAGATGATTAGAAATGGGCTAAATTAATATGTGAGAATTAGCCTAGAAGATAAAGGGCCAAGCAGTGTTTAAAAGAATACAGTGTCCGTGTAATTATTTCGGGGCATAAGCTAGCCGCCGAGCAGGCAGCCGGGGTGCTGGGGACGCAGCCCCGCTGCCCTTATTACTTCATATGGCGCCCAACTGTAGTAATATGGGGCGGCAGGGCTGCGTCCCCCACACCCGGCCGCCCACATGGCTAGCTTATGCCCCGAAATAATTACACGGAAACTGTATTCTCTTAAGCACTGCTTGGCCCTTTAGCTCTAGCACTTACAGGCTAATTCTCACATCCCGATCAACCCATCTCTAATAATCTGTGAGAACCGGTCTTACCGGGAAGATTCTAGCCTAGTCCATCCTGGGTCGGAGCTTCATGCCGGAGCGGGGCATGGCGTCTCTCTCAGGCTCCCTAGAGAGCAGAGCTGTGTAGTCTCTGACCTCACTTCCTCTTCCTACCAGCATTTTGTTCTGTTTACTCCTCCCACCTATCCTCTAACCAATAAAATGGGCCAGGGCAGTGCCTTTATTAGCCAATGACCTTCCTCCATCACTTCTGACTTTGGAGAAGACATAACAAGGGAAGTCTTTTTCACACACCATGGTTCCCCATTCTCGTTTCAGTGTTTTTGTGCCTTGGGCCAGCATCCAGACAAGCGGATAAGATTACAGAGCATAGTAAATGGCGTGAAAGAGTCATCAAAAATGTAGAGCTCAATAAAAAAATAATAAAATTTTAAAAAATATAAAATAAATAAAATAAATAAAATAAAAGAAAGAGTCATTGGCTGGGTGTGGTTCTGCACACTTTTAATCTAGCCCTCTGGAGGCAGAGACAAGCAGATCTCTGAGTTCTAGGCTGGCCTGCTCACAGGAAGTTTCAGGCCAGTCTAGGATAGGATACACAGTGCAAGTGAAACCTAACTCAAAACCTGGGAAGGGGTCACCACTCCATGTTAAGTTGTGAAGAGTCTGGACCACTTCCCCTCCTTAAACTGAAACTACCCCACCCTTCAGGATTTTCTGTGACCTACCCTTGCATTCTTTAGTGCATGAGAATTTTTAAATTTCTGCTCTGGAACTTCATAAAGACAAAAGAAAAATCTGCCCATATACAATTTTCATAAATTTCAATTTAAAGACGTGATTCTTCTAACAATATAGCGTAAGTAAACCTCAAAGATTTAACTAATTAATGAGAAAACTAGGAAGAGATCACTGCCAGTTCACAACATTTGAAGGACAGATTATAAAACCAGTTGAGAACATAATGTACTAGACACCCATGAAGTCATACGCCTCGAGTGATTCTGCTGAACCAAATCCATTTAAATTTCTGCAGGATAAAGATCTCTAAGTAAGGATATCACATTTAACCTACTGTCCTAATCAGTAATACCTCAATGATGCATCCTCCCCGAGAATTAAATAATCTCTGACAAGTATGCTATATTGTGCCTCAGTATGAACTGATGACTTTGTTCTCCCCTTTGACTTCATTTCCAAGTTTTTGATAACTTTTCCTAGCAATCCATGTGTGATCTGAAATGCCATGGTCCAGCACGTAGCGCCTGATACCATATAGAAATGGAAGGCGTGTTTACTGGGAGAGCTCATGAATCTAACACCCCTGATTACCCAAGCTTTGTCAAAATTCCCAACAGCTGCATCACCTGCAGGGACCAGCCTGTGTTTTCCCGCAGACAGGGGAACAGAAACTTCATCAGACTAGTCTGGATAGGCATGGGGGAGAGGCAGCAAGTCCTGGTGGCCTGCAGCTTTCTCCTCACCTCCGGCCACATTTGGTCTGTGACAGCTCTGTATTTAGCTTATGCTACCAGGCCTGGCTCTCAGGTAAATGAGCATGAATGGTTCCTGGCAGCCCACAGTGCTCTCCAGGTGCACTGTGAACGTGCAAGGGAAAATTGTAAGGACTCAGTGCCGAATCTTTGAAAGGCTGGTGGTGGCGCTGTTAACAAAAAAGTATATGTCAAGGAAGGACGTGGATGGTGGACAATGCAATAGCTTTCATCAACCTTAAGATGAGAAAGGAGACAGTGGTGTTCTAGTCACTGAAGGCAGCATCTTCATTTGAGGCATTTAGAGCCATTGGGTTTTTATTTAATCATGCTACCCACGGATCTGATGCTTTGGTCCTTTCATAAAGCTTTAAAAATAAAACACATTGAGGCAGTTAAGGGCATGTACTGCTGTTATACAGGACCTGAGTTCAGTTCCAGCACCAAGCATATCACAAGCACCTATAACTCCATCCCCAGGAGGATTCCATGTCTGTGGCATCCACAGGCACCGGCACTTATATAAACTGCACATGCCCCCATCTTTCTCTGTCACACACACACAAACATACACACAAAATTTAAAAATAGCAAATATGTTTTAAATGTTTAAAACCACATTGCTGTGATATGATTTCTCTAGACAGCTGTCTTGTAAGGGTTCCAACCCAAGGACATTAAAACTGCATGGACTGAGAACTTTTCTGAAATTCTCATCCTACTTCACAAGATCATTCTATAGAAAAAAAAAAACAGCTAAGGTCCTGTTTCAGTTAGCTTTTACTGTGTAACAAGCCACTCTGAATTTGGTAACTTAAAACCATAAAAGTATATTATTCTTCATAATTCTCTTAATCTCAGCCAAGTTGGTTCAGCAGGTCTTGGGTGGTCATGGATCGCCAACTGAGGACTGTTCTTCAGCAAAGATAGGATACATGGCCCCTGACCGATATGTCTCCCATTTCAGCAAGTTAGTTAGTCCTGGTTTCTTGGCACGCTCCAAAGAGCAACTAAAATAAGCAATACTAAAATAAAGCACAACACTTTGGGGTCTGTGTTTGTTGTTGTCATTTTTGCCACAGTAAGTAGCACAGCCAAATTCAGAGTTCATAGCATCATCAAGCTCCAAGATTATATACAGGGTGTGCCTGTTTAAGGCAGGGTTATATAGAAAGGAAGAATGTATAGATATCTTTAAAACCATTCTACCATAGATGCAAACCACAGTAACTTACCCAAACTTAAGGCCAGATTGGGCCTGGGATACAGGCCTCATTCTGGATTCAGCGCTACGCTCACAATTTCATGAGTGTTTCCAAGGGTAAGCTGAGGCTGCTTGTTTGTTCCCCAGCCACCCAGAACCAAAATAATCACACAAAAATTATATTAATTACAATACTGTTTGGACAACAGCTTAAGCATATTTCTAGCTAGCTCTTACATCTTAAATTAACCTATTCCTGTTATTTTATATTTTACCATTAGGCTCGTGGTTTTCCCATAATGTTCTGGCTGGTGGCTTGCGTCTTTCTCCTTCAGCAGCTATATGGTGTTTCCCTAACTATGCCTTCTTTCCTCCTCTATCTGTTTGGAGTTCCTGCCTTACTCTATTCTGAACTGCAATAGACCAAAAACAGCATCTTTATTAACCAGTGGTAAAAAAAAAAAAAAACATATTCAGAGCATACAGAGGGGAATTCCACATCACCTCCCCTTTTCTGCCTAAATAAAAAGGAAGGTTTTAACTTTAACATAGTGAAATTCCATATAACAAAACAGATATCAAGCAAGAATTACAGTTACAATATTTATATCTACTGTATCTTTTATAATAACTAAGGAAAACTGTAACTATATCTATTCTTCAGCTTCATCAAAGACCCCATTAGTCTAGAAGGAATCCACAGGTTCTCATCCTCTGTGGAAACAAAAGCAGAACCTCTTTTCCAAAGCAACATATCCTTAGACCCAAATTTTGAAGTCAAGATACCTTTAATGTATATAATAATATATTATATATTATGATATATAATATAATAAGCTAAACCATATCATATATATGTATATATAATATAGCTTAGCAGCCCCCAGAATCAAATATCTCTCTGTAGTCAAAAAATTCAAAGAAAAAATAGTATATATAATCCAGACTCTTACATGTGCATAATCCATCTTTACATGGTTTATTTTTCTTACTCTATTATTTTTTCTACAAACTTAATACTTATTTTATTATCTTTATTCCTTTGGTCTATGACTGTCTGTATTCTTTTGTATATAACTGTCTATACTCTTTTTCCTTTGCAACTACCAAGAAGCTGTGCTAACCTTTTTTTGTGTGTGTCTAGAATTTTTTTCCAAGCTCTCTCAGGTTTTATGTGGATGTAGCTGCCCCATATTAGCACAAGTAGGGTTCCATTCCTTTAAAAAAATTATTTATAGGTACTTGAACTGGACAGATTTCTAGAAGTAGAAAGTGTTGACTTCAAGTGTTGAGAAGACTCCACCTTCTTAATCAGCACAGTTACTGGGCAGAGCCAGCCCAGTCTTTGGCCTCAGTCTCTGAACCAGCATTCTAGGTGATCTGGACCTTCTGAGATTTCCCTTCCAAAATCAGAATCCAGCTTTGACCTGCATCCTTAATATTCTTCATTCCATCTGGGAAATACTGATTCACTGCCTGTGCCTCCTTGACCTGCTGGACAGGCCCCTTCTCCTGGTCAAAGCTGGGTTTGAATACTTGGTACCTGCTGTCCTAATTTACTTTTCTGTTGCTGTAATAAACACCAAGACCAAAACCAACTTGGGGAGTGTGGTGGTTTCAAAGACAATGCCCCCCATTGGGAGTGGCACTATTAGGAGGTGTTGTTTTGTTGGAGCAGGTATGGCCTTGTTGGAAGAAGTGTGTCATTGTAGGAGTCGGCTTTGAGGTCTCCTAAGTTCAAGCTATGCCCATTGTGACAAACAGTTCACTTCCTGTTGCCTGCGGATCATGATGTACAACTCTCAACATCTTCTCTCACCACGTCTGCCTGCGCACCATCATGCCCCTCCATGATGATTATGGACTAAACCTCTGAAATTGTAAGGCTCCCCAATTAAATGTCTTCCTTTATAAGAGTTGCCATGGTCATCATGTCTCTTCACAGCAATAGAAACCAGAACTAAGGCAGGGAAGAAAAGTTTCTTACATCTTCCTCTTCACAGTTCATCATTTAGGGAAGCCTGGATAGACATGCAAGGCATGAGCCTGCAGACAGGAACTGAAGCAGACATCATGGAGACGTGTTGCTTGACAGCTTGCTTCCCCTGGCTTGCTCAATTACCTTTCTTACCCATCTGAGATTCATCTGCCCAGGGATGGTACTGCCCACAGTGTGTTTGGCCCTCATATGTAATTAACAGTCTAGAAAATGCCCGCCCAGATATTCCCACAAGCCAGTCTGTTGGAGGCAGTTCCTCAGTTGAGATTCCCAGGTGATTCTGGTTTACATCAAGTTGACAGACACTAGCCAGCACATGAACACACTGATTAGTGCCTCTTCAAGCTGGGTCCTGGAAATGGGTCCAAATCAGTGGTTCTCAGCCTGTAGGTTGCAACCCCTTTGCAGACTGAATGACCCTTTCATACGGGTAGTCTAAGACTGTTGAAAAACACAGATCTTTACATTATGATTCATAACAGTAGCAGAATTACAGTTATGGGGCAGCCATGAAATAATTTTATGGTTGGGGGTCACCATAACACAAGGACTCTTTTAAAAGGGTCTCAGTGTTTAGGAAGGTTGAGAACCACTAGTCGAGATGATCACTCTGTTTTCTTTCTTTTTAAATATTTTTTGAGAATTTCATTTATGAATATTATGTTTCTACCTCTCCCTCTCCAGTTCTTGCAGTGTCTTCCACATGTCCTCTCAATTCCATGAGTTCTTTTTTGTCAATATTTACACACAAACACAGAACCTACCGAGTCCATTTCCTGTTACTCCTCTGTGCATGTGTTTGGGACTGATCACTGATCAGATAACCTGTCAGCCAGCTCATCCCTGAAGAGGACGGATATCTCTCTCTCTCTCTCTCTCTCTCTCTCTCTCTCTCTCTCTCTCTCTTTCTCTCTCTGCAGTCATTGACTGCGAGATTTCTCCTGTCTGTGTTGGTATGTCAAGTGGTGTCATTATGCATGTCTTGCTTGGGCAACCATATTGTTGAAATGTTATTGGCACAGATTCTCTTTTACATTCAGACATTAAAGCAGAAAGCGTTCTGGTCCTCTAATTCTTACAATCTTTCCACTCCCCTCTTCTGTAATTTTCTCTGAGCCTTAGGCATAGCTAAAATGCATAGAATCACTCTGTCTTCTATTCTAGCAATAGAGAAAGCACAACTTGGAATATCACCAATAATACATACTCAGTAACATTTATTTGCTCAGAGTGCAACATTGAGGGGATGCTGAGCTCCAGTGTGACCAAAAAGCAGTGACTGAAGCCCCCTGGTGGACAGCCCAGGCCTATCCATTGTAGCCCTTGGCAAGTTAGGTCTGGCTTCAAATCTGAGTAATCAGGGACATGGCCCCATGAGAGCCAGCTTTATTATCTAGGTTTGTCTACCTACTCCTAAGGAGGACTCTAGAAAATACAAATTTTCCACCTGATATTTTCATTGATGTTTTATAGTATGAGTAAAGATTCTTTTCTGGAAAAACTGAATTTCTATCCTTGTAATTATTTCTTATATGTTATCTTAGAGTTGAAAGGGTGATTTCAGTTCATTTTTTAACTAACAGAACATAAAAGAAGAGGGTCCTGGAAAAATTACCCCTCTGTTTTCTGTGCCAGCGACGTAGAAAACACAAGTTGAAATGCCACTAATAATCTACGCAGTTTTAAGATCAAAGCAATGTAGAAGTATTAGAGATAAATCAGCAACATGCTGACTTCCATTTTGCCAGCTGGCCCAGAAGCTTTAGAAAAGATGCACAGAGTTGGGCAGCCCCTTCCCAGAGAGAGCCAATTCCTGCCCCAGTCCTGAGAACTGCCTATCCTTCATCTCTTCTAAAACAGAGCCTGAGATCAGAAGTGAGGTCACTCCCATGCCCTAAAGTAAACATCCTCCTCATATATTCTGCCAGCACAGCCAGAGATTCCTCGGCTATTAGTCAGACTTTAAACAGAAGGCTCTATTGGTTCCCAGCCAGGACTGTGACACTCCTGCCTTCTTGAAACATGATGTGACTGTGTCACCAACTTCCAGGGTTGTCTTCGGGATCCCTTAACAAAGCACATGTCTGGCCGCCTCCTCTCTGCCAGGAGAGTCTCTAAAGAGTCGCTGCATTTTTACACTTGGTTTAGAATAGAGGCATTGATGGTGTAACTATGTATTTCATCCCTGCAGCTTGCAGGGGAGTGATTGTCAGCGCATCCAGGTATAGCAAGAATAGAAGGCAGTCACCCTTGGTCCATTCCCATCCAGATAGAACGGTGTCTCCCCAGTGGGTCTCGATGGCCTCTTTCCAGCACCCACTGCTGCCACTTGCAGAGCACCCACCTCCATCCCATCCATCTCCTTGAGCACCAAGAACAAGTGTGCCCCTTGGAGAAAGAGATGCCCTAGATCCCAAAATCATTTTAGTCCATCTCTGGCTTTTCTCTCCCCAGGAGCACTAGCTCTTCAGTCATGTGTGAAGATAATCAGTGTGTCCTTTATTCTTTTATCTCCCCAAATGGAGAACTTTTGCTCTTCCCTTTGAAACCCTACCCGTGACATTCTTGAACTTATTTTTAGATGTGTGGAAGTTTTCCAGACAAAATCGATGCCCAGCACAGATTAAAAATAATAATAATAATAATAAAACCCAGTATGATTATCCCGGGTACAAGGAAGCAGAGCGTCTTAATACGGAAGAAGTGTAGCCATATGCCTGGGTGCAGCATGGCTCCCTTTAATCTGGAAAAAAGGAAACGAGCATTGTTGATAATAATATGCAGATGTCCAGCTGCAAATGAGGACAGATTGCTAATTAGCTATATTGTTAGTGTGTTTTCAGGAGAGAGACTACAGTGACGTTAATTACAATCTCTGTTGTTTGTTGTTCAAAGCCTGTGAGACCAATGCATTGCTAATAATATCTTCTTTAATATCTTCAATAGAAGATTCTGAGATTCTTTTTTTTCCCTTTAGAATCCCACATTAAAGCTACATTAGAAGTAATGAGGCCAACAGCCTGCGCCTAATTAAAACAAAATCTATCAAGACATAGCAATCACTATCATTAAGTAGTACTTATTTGGCGCCCCCTTCCCAGTTGGAATTGGGGGATGGGCCTGAAAGATCGCAGATACAGCCTTCTTTGCCCCCCAGAAATTTGCCATCTAGCCTGACTCTGAGAAGTCGGCCTGCCTGCTTGTATTAATCTGGGAATAGTTTCCACAGCCTTAAAAATGAAAAGCACTGAAATGTTTCTAGTCAGCCAGTTTGTTACCAGCCAGTGCCTCTCCTGGAGGCTCAGGGAGGGGTCAGAGAAGCCTGTTTTTCCCGCAAAAGTCCTTGGTGGTGTCTGTTGAGTGGAGCGGGTGCTATTCGCAGAGGGGGACCACACGGCATAGGTCATTTTTCCAAAAACCAGATCCACCGACCATTTCCTCACGCTGTTCCTGTCTCCTGTGATCATCCTCCTCGCTAGATGATCATTGTCACATTGGTCCTGTGGTTTGCTGTCCTAAGAACATTATTCTTTCTCCCTGGTATTTATTGCCTGCAGCAGATGATCAGCTGGGACACTCTGGCCATTGATGTGGTTGTGGTAATCTACCTTGGCCTCAAGGAAGTCACCATGAGCAGCTTGAGCCACACAGCGGCAGAATACTGTCGCTAGATAGCCTTCATCTGGTACCCATAACATACTCAGTATAAGGAGTGCAATGATAAAAACCTATGGCTTATCTTAAACATTGTCCCAGAAAACACTCTTGTTCATCTCACTATAAACTGTCCCAGGGGAATGCAGGACCAGGGTGGGAGAGCAAAGAGAAATAATAGAAGATCCGGGGCAGGGGGTGGTTTAAATTAATCCAAGTGCCACACAGCTCCCACAAGCCCTCAACCGACTCGCAGAATGCCACCAGTGAAGTGGCACCTAGCGGAAAAAGTCACAAGACAAACTGGTATGTACACTGTCCAGCTATGTTACCGTAGGGCTGTGAGGTGTCCCCTCTCAGTTCTGAACTCTTGCGGATATGATAAAGCAGGTTCTGTCCACCTGTGTGGACAGGCTGTGTCTTCCTGGCTCACCACCCCACTTTCCCTTTCCCTTCACCTGTTCACCTTTATTTCCTTTTGAGCTCAGTTCACAAATTACCCCCACGCAGAGCTTAATTATAGCTACTTCAAATAATGATAGTCATTTTTTTCTGGGATTTTCTCTTTATAGGTTCTGTTATATGCTCGCACACCTTCAGACTCGGCGTGTATCAGTCATGTAGCTTTGGTTTTGTTTTTTGATGCCCAAATTGTCTGATCTAAATAGGAGCCCTTCAAGCCAGCTCTTGGTATTTTGTTTGTTTGTTACCCAAGAGAACCCAGTTAGGCACTGAAAATCTCTTTGCTGTCTGTCATCGCAAAATACTCCAAACTCATGTGCGCTGTCTATTCCCAAGCTGCTCTTGGCTCAGCCGTTTGTGCAAGGAGCTCTGGTTCATCTGAGTGAAGACAAACCCTTGAACGTTACCGAGAGCACTCTAGGACAATTTAAAGGAAAGGCTGTGTAGCACAGTCAGCAAGATTTGAGGACTGTAATGTGTAAATGTAGAAACAGTGATGATTCAGTAATATCTGTAGAGGGCTGCAGATTTGGAACGGGATGTTCCGGGAGGCTGTGGAGCCCGGTATCTATAACTGGCTGCCAAGGAATTTAGTCATATTTTATTTTATGCTCTGCCAATAATTCTGTCATTTAAGGATTGAGCTCAATCACAAGGATCAAAAACTCAACGTGGCTAATTAGCTAAATACGTTTTTTACTTTTTATTGGAAGTATTTTTTCATGTAGCATATTCTGATCATGGTTCCCTCCCTTTAAGCATTTGATTTTATTTATATATAACATTGTGCATACTTATAGAGTATAGTATGATAATTCAAAGTATGTATGTCATGTGAAATGATAAGTTCCTGATAATTGGCCTCAAATATTTATTACTTATGTGTCATGTCTATATTTTAGGAATTTTTGAACTATTCTAGTTATTTTGAAACATACAATAAATTATTGGAGATTATTGTTACCCTCCCATGCTGTAAAACAACAGACCTACCTAATTTGTCCTCTCAACTACATTTGTATACCCTTTATTTAAGCTCTTTTGGTACTCACTCCCTAACCTTCCCAGTCTCTGGCAACCAGCACACTCGCTACATCATTGAGATTAATATTTTTAAACTTCCACAAATGAGCACCAACAGGTAGCATCTGCCTTCCTTTGCTTAGCTAATCTCAGTGGATGCAGTTCTGTGATTTCCATCAGGATTTCTACAAGTGACAGAGGACAGGAATTTTTTTCTTCAACCTACCCAAACACATGGTCCTGGCAGAAAAGCTGACACAGAAACCAATAAAGCAGAGAGTTTCACATTTAAACCCTTGTCACAGTTCTAAAACTACAATAGAGTTTACAGAAGAGTACACTGCTACTACTGCTGTAGCATAACTGTGTCAACTTGAAACAAGCTAGAGTCATCGAAGAAAGACTCTCAGTTGAGAAATGCCTTCATAAGGTTTGACTAGAGGGCATGTTTTTATTTACTTGATTAACCTTTATTGATGAATTTATGAATTATTGACTAATTGATTCATACGGGAAGAGGCCAGCCCATTGTGCTTGGGACTACCCCTGGCCAGGTAGTCCTGGATTCTGTAAGAAAGCAGGCTGAGTAAGCCATGATGAGCGAGCCAGTAAGCAGCACCCCTCCTTGGCCTCTGCATCAGCTCTTGCTTCCTAGATGAATCAAGTAATTCAATAATTACTAAATTAATCAATAAAAATCTATTAGAGCTGTGACAGTTATTTAAATGTTAAACACTAACCTGCAAGAGCCTGATGATTTTAAAACCGGGCTCTCAAATACTTGTTGAAAAGTGAAGGGATTCCTACGCACAAAGGTAGAAAATGTGAAACTGTAGCTAGCTAATTTGACCCCCCGCGATCACCTGCCTCAACTTCAGTTCTCCTGGTTCATTTTCAGTAGGAGTAACAGCTCTACCATTAGGACCATCAAGGGAGAATGACTACTGGGGATGGGATACAGCATTGCCAATGGAATGTCACATACTGCAGGCAGACCATGGAAAAGGGAATCTGTTCCCATACTGAGCAGGCAGGCCCTTGTGTCACTTCAATACAGACCCCCAAAAAAAAAAATGACATCTCAGAAGGAATGGAGCATCTCTTGTCTTAAATTCCTGGACACCTCCAAGCTACCATCTCCAGAAAAGAATGTTTGTTTGTCTAAACACAGCTCTTTTTTACAGTTTCCACCTAGCCTACAACTCTTTCCCCTGTTATAGTCATTTAAGTGGGACATCTAATGAGTAATTATGGTGACAACTAACGTGTTGCCATCAGTTAGACTCTGCAAGGAAGATGTGACCCATGTCATTTTAGGATAAAAAGGGGCCTTTGCTTGTAGTGGATGTCTATCATCCTCCTGTCCCAGATCACCAAAATAGTTGGTAGTCTCATATTTTGTTACTGCTAGAGTTAAATTCCATTTCACCTTAGAGGACCATTTTAAAATACCCTTCCCAACCCCAAGATCTCTAGTTTTTGAATAGTTAGGAACACAGAAAAACATGGTGTCAAGGTAACTACATTTGGAAGAGGTGCAAACATAATTCAGATTTTCAGAAACTGTGAATAGCATTTTGTTATTTATTCCAATCTTCCAAATACTTTACAAATGTTGAATCCCAGCATCTAGGGGATGGGGTGTTTGGGGAATGATGGAGCAATGCCACAGTTTTGTGCAAGAATCAATTCAAAACATACTTGAATCCAGTCCTCAAACTATTCCCAGCAGAGGTACTTGTGGCCTGGATTGCTCAGTCAAAGGTCCTAACTTTGCATTTCTCTTTTATTATGTAGATACAGTCCAACTCTTGACCATCTTACTAGAAGAGTATAGGACTATGATTATCTGCTGTGCTTTGCATGGAGGGGCATTATGCCATAGAAAGTTGAAGGAGTTTGTTTGGTTTGAAGCTAAGCCAGGAAACACTCTATGGTGGTAAATTTTCTATCAGAAAAATTCAAGAGTCAAAAGAAAAAGAAATAAATTAAATTCAGTCCTTTTCTTTTCAGACACCTAAGTAAAATGTCAACTAGTCACATACATACATTTCCATTCTCTTCAAAAACACAAAATTTGGTAGTGAAAAGAATACGTCATTGCTTGTATGTATGTATGTATATTGCAATACTGAGAATTGAACGTAGGACCTTGAGTGTGCTAGGAAAATGCTCTGCCACTGAGCTACATCTTCACCCAAAGAGTTTTGGTTTTCATCTAGTTAAGAACATGTTCAGTGGATACAATAAAGCTGGGTCTTGAGTTATAAAAATCTGTAAAGCATTTGGAAAGCAAATACCAAGCCCCTTATATTATTTATATACCTGAGTCTCCAACAAGAAATTCTCCAGGAGAACCAACTGTGTACATTCTCATACCTACAGGGAGAATCCAACTGTACTGCAACCCTATCAGGGATTACCAACTGTGCTCTAAAACACCATCAGGGATTCCCAACTGTATTCTAACACTACCAGGGATCACCAACTGTACCATAACCCCATCAGGGATCAACGATTGTACTCTAACCCCATTAGGGATCACCAACTGGACTCTAAACCTATCAGGGATCACCAACTGGACTCTAAACCCATCAGGGATCACCAACTGAATTCTAACCCCATCAGGGATCACCAACTGGACTCTAAACCCATCATGGATCACCAACTGTACTCTGACACCATCAAGGAAGTGTTGGGCTTATTTTTCAGTGACAAAGTCACAGACACATCCTCATTAGGTTCCTTTTGGGAGGTGGGATAGAGAGGTCTTATGTTGAAGAAAACTCTGTTCTTTTCTATTCTCTCTTTTTCTTCCTCTTTCTCTCTCTCTCCCTCTATCCTCTCTATCTCTCTTTCTCATCCCCTCTAACTCAATGAAACAATAATACATTTAGAATCTTTGCAGTGATCCATGCCTCATAATACTAATTCAACTCCTTCTATAGTCATGCCAGGAAACAGAAACCATGGCAAAAAGGTGGCTGGAAAGGTTACCAGAGACACTGACTTGGCCACATATCCTGAGCAAAAGGGAAGGACAAGAGAAAACATGAAAGCAGCTTCTCACTTCACACTTCAGAGGTGGCAGACACACTCTCACGGTTCCTCTTTGCCATTTCAAACTTTGACAAAGGTGGTCTGTGTGTGTTTCAGTCTCAGGCTGCTTTTAACTTGGGTACTCAAATTCAGAAGTGTTTTTACTCTGGACAGAACTGTTTGGCTGGGTCAACAGCACTGTAGTGGGGACAGGGAGTGCATATGGAGACAACGTGCTGGAACATAACTCCCAAACCTCAAAACATGCCCAACAATAACAACAGCATTAGCCGCTGACCCAAAGACTGGGGAAATTCTATCTCCACATCTCCTTCCACCAGTAAACATAAAAATACTGTCCCTGAAGGGATGAAAGATGCCTTCACTGAGTGTTCTAGAGAGAGTGAAAGGACAGGGATAGCTGCCTTAGAAAAGTTTCCCCAATGACAAGTAAATTGGGACATATTTCACTAGGTAAGAACACCGTTTGCCTTGCAATTTTAAGAAGAAAGGCATTAAATTTCAGAGTTCTCTTTTTTTGTCACTTTTTCCTCTACCTCTTCATCCTTCTGCCATGTGGTTCTTCAACTTTTGTCATTCTACACCTAGCCTTCCTGATTTTATGTTCCTCAAAGTAGCTGTCAATCCCTCCTCTAGAAGTCCTATCTTATTTGATCTTTTGCCATGTTTCTGGATCACTTCAGGGCTTCCCCTTCTCTTGATCAGATCTTGTCTCGGCTGTTACCTCCTCAGAGAGGTATTCTCTGTCTACCTGGATAATGTGTCAGTAGTCTCTTGTCTTACTTGTCTATCTAGTTTTGTTTTTTACACATAGAAGTACATTCCAAAAGAATACATATCACATAGCTATCTATGTATTCTATGTATCCATGAGATAATGCATATCTCATTTATTAATGTATCTCATGCCTAACTTGTAGTTGAGATTTATTTATTGGAGAGGTAGAAAGACATAAATCAAATGGATATATTTATGGATAAATGGGTAGATGAATAGACAAGAATACATGACTCTGCAGAAATCAATAAAAACGTGAGTTGATGAGTGTGAACAGAGATTCAGTGGGTGAATGGTGCACAATACTTTGACTTCAACATTTATCCAATTTAATCAAATATTTCCTTCATGGTTTGCACCAAAGAAACAAAACTGGATGTCAAGGCTATAGTTAACCATGGTGATTAGCCAGTTGAGACTGTGAGGAATAAACTATAAGTTGGTTCCAGCTTTAAATGAGTATCTCTTTTCCATCAAAAGAGCTCCCTTATTTTGATGGTCTTTGGTGTTTAATAAATACTAAACTGGAAGACATTTCCTGACTTGACCTTTAAAGATAGAGAAACTAACCCATGTGCTAGGGAAATGAATTGGGACTACTATGCTGGCTGTGGTGGTTTCAATAAGAATGGCCCCCATTGGCTTATATATTTGAATGCGTAATCATTAGTTGGTTGACATTTTGGGAAAGATTGGGAGGTTTGGTCTTGTTGGAGTAGGTATGGCCTTGGAGGAAGTAGGATATTGGGAATGGGCTTTGAGGTTTTAAAAGTCCATGCTAGGCCCAGTGTCTCTGCCTGGTGCCTGTGGATCAGGAAGTAAAGATCTCAGCTACTGCCATGCTATGCCTGTCTTTTTCTTGCCGTGATGATAATGGACTAACCTTCTAGAACTATAAGCCAGGCCCAAATTAAATGTTTTGTTTTTATAAGAGTTGCCTTGGTCATGGTGCGTCTTCACAGCAATAGAACAGTGACTAAGACAAAGGTTTAACTCAAGGCACTGGGATAAATTGTCCTTGTCTTTTAATTTAATAGACTGTTAAGAGTAGCACTTTTAACCACCTACCATCTAAGCATCTGTTCATGACTTGTCTGTCTATTTGTCTGTTTTAGAATAACCTCAACCTGGAGAGTGAGTCCACATCAGAAACCAGCTTTCCTCTGTCCAAAGAAGTCTCAGGGGAGCACCAAGTTATCCACCAACCCTCCCCTAGACAGCGATTCCCTCAAGAGACTGGGCATCCTTCACTGCAAAGAGACGGCCCCAGATCATTTCTCCTTGATCTACCAAACTTTCCAGATCTTTCCAAAGCTGATATCAATGGGCAGAATCCAAATATTCAGGTAATTCTCAGCAGCTGGCAAGCGAAAGAAAAGAAAACAGTGCATCTTTTGTTTCCTAACCTGATTCTAACAAGCCCTGCAGCCTTACCTCCTTGCCCTTCTCAGCCCCTCTGTGATTCCTGCCGAGGGCTGTATTATTCCTATAAAAATAGTGTTGCAACACCCATGATGTTTTTTTGAGACACTGAAATAGAAAAACAAAACAAAAATGATGTACCCCGAAATTACTGAAATGTGGTAGTTATAGGAAAATGCTTGTGACTAGACCAGGTAACCCACAATCTTTCTTCAAAGCACTCAGGAAGTTACTTACCCTCGGTGCCTTGGTAACTTGCCTTCGGCACCAGAAATTCCTTCAGGAGAGGGCAACCTCCTAAGGAATAAATGACTTACCAAATAATTAAATAAGAAGACACCAGATACCACAATATCTTCCAAGAATACAGGTTTTTTATGGTTTCAAATATCAGAGTTATTGGCAGAATGTATTTAAAACTAACACAGTTCCAGCATAGAGATGTTGAAGTCAGACACCCAAACAACACGAGGCCAATATGTCTTTGTGTCCACTACAGTACAGTTATCCCATTCTGCTTTAAATAATCATTGTCTGTTGGTCTTCCATGGTGCAGAGGAGTGAGACAGAAATGTTTAATTGATCTGATGGCTTCTTTATCCTAAAGAGAATTGAGCTCCATTTCTGGCCTTTTGCTTTCTAGAAGGCCACAAAAGGTTGGTGTGAGTCACTCAGAAAGATATTCAAAGACAGCTACTGTATACTCCAACTCTCATTCATCTCTCTCTCTCTCTCTCTCTCTCTCTCTCTCTCTCTCTCTCTCTCTCTCTCTGTGTGTGTGTGTGTGTGTGTGTTTCTGTGTGTCTTTCTTCTCTGTCTCTTTATCTCTCTCAGTATGTGTGTGTTTCTCTCTGTGTGTCTCTCTTCTCTGTCTCTCTCAGTGTGCCTGCGTGTGTGTGTGTGTGTGTGTCTATACACACACACTTGTATGCACACCATTAGCCTCTACCGTCCCATGCACCACTGCACTTGAGTAAACCAGCTCTCTAGTGGTCCTTTAGAATACAAGGTACTTCCCAAAGGGGAGGGGTAATGATTTCTGGGTAGCAGCTTTCATCCAGGCTCAGAGCACTGTTCTTTCATTGAAAGTCACTGGCTTGACCTAGTCCATCCATTTAAGCACAAAACCCCACTGCTCACCATGACCCCTCAGCATTTCTGTCCTGGTTAGTGGCATGAATAGAGGAAGGGGTGTGTCGGTGGGTAGGCATCTGGCGTCAGAGCCTCTGGCCTCCTGGGCTACCTCCTAGGCAAACTGATCCTTCCCCACCTAGCTATCCTCACCTTGAGTCCGGGAGCCTAGCAGAAATCACTACCCTTACCCCTGACGTCTCTGCAGCTCCAAGCTCTGCCAATGTGCCTGAAGCTGCAAGGCTGGATCCTGTCTCTCCTTTGAAAATGCCTGTACCTCTCCAAAGTGACATTGCTGAGCAAAGGGCTGTGTCCCTTGGGCCTCTTGACTCTTAGAGTGGAGAATCCTTCTAGAAGCTCAACATCTGCTTCTGTGGAGCATTTTATGCCATAAGTCAAGCAGCCTCTGTTCCATGGGATCAGACTCCACCTGAGCACTAGTTTCAGGCTGTGGAAATGGGAGGAGAAAGAACTATTATCTCTGCACAGAAAGAAATGGCCTCAGAATCCTAACTTGGCTCTCCATGTTCGATTTAGAACAACTTAAGAAATTAGTTTCTGCTTTAAAAAAAGAAATCATTCAGGAAAGAAAGCAAATCCCTCGGGACAACTTAGACTTGAACTTCAGTGCCCTTGGCTGAGTTTTTGTTCTTTGGTTGATGGTCAGATAATAAAGACAAAAATTCCAAAATAAACTCATTATTAGACTTGCAGTGTCAACTCATTACTCCAGTGGCTATTCACAACCAAACATATCCCTTTTCTGAATCAGTCTGAGGTCAGTATCCACTTCCACCAATATAGTGCTTTCTTTGCCTCCATTGAGAGGGACTTAAACACAGCCATCCACAGACCCTTCTTCACACAGACTTATTTCCATGGCCCTAGGCCTCTGGGATGCTACAAGATATACTCAGAGGGATCAGTCAGGCTTTTATGTGTGTCTGCTTCTGCTTTTCCCTCCTGTATCTATAATACTTTTAAAATGGCCAGTCTGGCTGAGTAAGAGCCAAGAAATGTTTGTGCCCTGAATAAGGACCAGTATGCCAATGGGGACAAACCTGGACAGCTGAGATTCTCACGGACTTCTGCCATCATCATGAACTATGGAGTCAGTCTGACCTAGGTTTCCTGTCTAGTACCACCACTCAGTCTGCTAGTCTTGGATTCCTGGATGTTTTTTTCAATCTCTCTGCACCTTAGTTTTCTTGACTATAAAATTGGTGTGATAATTCCACCTACAATTACCCATGGAATCTGATCTCTGAGGACTGAGATTATCCACACGAAGGGCTTAGCATAGGGTTATGTGTCTGGTAAGCTTTCTGGAACTAATGGATATGATGGGTGAAGATGGTACAGATAAAGATGACAGAAGAACATCTATAAGAATAATTAGGTTACTTCAGAAACCTGGCTACCTAGTTCAATCCCCAGAACCCACATAGATGTGAAAGGAAAGAACTGACTCTACAGAGTTGTCCACTGACCACACAAATTGTAGCAAGTGTTTACACTCACACACACAAACACACACACACACACACACACACACACACACACACTGGGCATGGGTAATAAACAACTGCTTCAAAGATTAATTGGGAATCCAAAGATTTACCCAGAAACTGTCGCTACACTTTCTTCACCATTTAACTTGGAAAACTGATTTCCCTAAGCCAAGATAGTGCCTGAAAACCGAGTCTAAGTTTTGTAGAAGAGACACTTATGTTCGGGCGGGCACGCTGCTGTAAATCTCAGTGCAGCAACCGCAATTATGTAGGGAATACCACAGTTCCTGTGGAGCATCAGCAGGTCTGAGACAAGAGGATTGAATATCCTCCTGGTCTACTTCGTGTTCTTTCTGCCGCGGTTGTCAGGGAAGAAGGACAGCCGAATCCTTTGCTGCAGACGGATTCCTGGATGTTCTGTGCTCTTGAGGGAATCCTCTTTCTGCCTGGGAACTTTTCAGGCTACATCCATGCGCCCAGTCCATTCCGCTCACAAAGCTCAGAGGAGCAACTGAAGAGAAAGCTCCGCTGGGTTCACTGTGGCAGCACAGCTTACACATCTTTACAGGGGCCATGGCTCCTTAGCAGTTAGAATGGGGAACTGTCTCAGTCTTGCTACCGAAAGTGCTCTGCAGAGCAAGAGTAAAGAATTTGGTTCTAATGTAACTTAACTATTTAGCAAAAAGAGAAAAAGCTGATCAAGGTTACCAATTTGGGACAGAATTGATACCTATTTTTGCATTATCCTTTGGAGCTGGGAGATTCTGTCTTACCTTGGGCCTGGAGCTTCTGTGAGAATTCTCTCTCTTTCACTAGATGTACTAAGGTGCCTCAGAGATGTACAATAGAGCTTTTTGAAAAGGATGGAGCAATCTAGGGCCTTTATCAGCTTGAAGTCTACTGTACTCCAGTACATTCAAGTTCATTGCTCAAGAGATTTTTTTTTTCAAAGGTTTCCCCGACTCTAAAATACCCAAACAGAGCAAGGGAAACAGGAAACAGAAAAGTAATCCCAGCCATTTGAGAAGGCATTTGCCATGCTCGTTGCGTCTTTTTAATTGGATGCCTATAAAATTTCAGGTTCAAGATTAGATTTCTTTTTTTGATATCAGTATGAGGTTTCCACATTGCTGACTGTGGGGAAGGGTGGGTCCTAAGATTTGTTTGTGTTTTGCTTTGTTTTGTAATTCATTCGGGGCAATGGCTAGAAATTAAAGAGAAGAAAGAAACCTCGACCCTGTTGAGATTCAGCCATTGATATCGTTTTTGGAGTAACCTCCTATTTTGCTACCCATTGCCTTGCCAGGCAAGAACTCTATTTTGTTTGGATCTGAGCAGCAATTTGAGAGGGAAAAAAATCGTATTGACGGTAATAGCTTGAAACATGAAATTGTTTTTATTCCCGGCTTGGAGAAATTGCAGGGCACATTTTGTTTAAGCAATCCCTTTGACTCTAGTCTGAACACAAATGCAGTATCAAAACTATTGGGCACGTAGTCCTCTCTTATCTTCTGCTCAGAGACTGATTTCATTACCATAATTGCCTCCTTGCCTGACTCCCCTTGGCTCTTGGCAGCTTCTCTCCTCTGAGATCCTTAACACCCTTGCAAACAATCATTGTCGCTCAGTGGTTCTATCTCTAGCAGAGGGGGATGGGGCTTCAAAGGAGAAAGGTCATGTATTCAAAGACTCTGCCTTGCCCATCCTACCATGGTAGTTTTTAATCTGCCATCCAGTAGTATACTCTTTATTCACTTGTCCTTTCAAGGTTCCACGTGGCTCATCCAAGTCTGTATTCCCTAGCAACCGTCCATTCCACCAAACAACAATGATAGAACATGGGGATTGTATTTCTTTTCTCCTGATCTTAAAAGTACAGCTGAATCCCATAAAACCTTCATAATTATAAGCATACAGGAGTTGCTCACAAATTAAGGCAATGATGGCATCATGGGCTAATGCTCACGGTGCCCTTCTAAGGCATCTCACAACAGAGGAGATGGATGTACTTGTCCTGATCCATCCTCAGTATACTATGGGATCTAAGGTCACACTCTGGACCTCACACCCAGGACCATTATTGGCTTGGCAGCTTCTTTAAGTGTCAGACCAAGTACAAAACAAACAACCCCCAAGCTGTTTATCTAGAGGATGGGCATACCCCAGTGCAACTTGGCAGGGTATCTCACCAACTCCTCAGATGTCAGGTCAGGGCAAAACTGGGAATGCATCTGCCCAGTACATCTTGCGCTGATTACTTGGAGTGTGTGTTTCTGATTCATTTGCATGTAACCCTTCCAGGAGGTGTTGCAAGAACTATGTGATGGCCAGAGGAACCCAATGAGTCTTTTATTATTTTTTTAAACAAGTTTTTCTATGCTGATTGTCTCTCAGAGCCAAGAAGCTGTGTTCTTCCAGACCTATGACAGATTTCAAAAGTAGGTTTCGTTAATCCAAAGAACAAGTTCTAACCATAGCTCAGGGACTATGCGCTTTGACCCTGTTATTAGGCCAAACAATGGGAGGAGAGAAATACCATAACTGAAAAAAGCCTTATCTTGAGGGCCTTGGGCTCACGTCTACGTGAGGCACATGTGCAGGGCTGTGGTCTGAGAGAATCGATAAATTCACATGGACAGAGCCTTTAGAACAGTGCCTGCTACAGCACCTGCTCAATAAATTGTGCTTTGTTGTGGCTGTCCTTTCGGTACCTCAGGAACACAGTGTTTCTTCAGTGAAAGGCTTATCCACAATTTGTTCATCAGTAAACCAAGAACCCAGTCATGACTAGCTTCTTGCCTATCTGAGACCATACTTTTTGTAATTGTGGAGTTCATGTGGGTCGTTCCTGGATGTCTTGGGTTCTCTATCGCTGTTTAAGTGCAGCTTTCTTCCACAAGGGCTGCAGCCATCCTTTTCTTCAGCTCTCTCAGACCTTCTTCCTCGCTTGAGGCTGCCAATTCGCTATTGATCTGGCCTGTTCTGAATTCCTCAGGTCACCATAGAGGTGGTCGACGGTCCTGACTCTGAAGCAGAAAAGGATCAGCATCCAGAGAATAAACCCAGCTGGTCAGTCCCGGTTCCTGACTGGCGGGCCTGGTGGCAGAGGTCCTTGTCCTTGGCCAGGACAAACAGCGGGGACCAGGACTACAAGTATGACAGTACCTCAGATGACAGCAACTTCCTCAGTGTTCCTAGGGGGTGGGACCGTCCAGCCCCAGGCCATCGGACTTTTGAAACCAAAGAGCAGCCAGAATATGGTGAGTTTACTACCCGGTAATATAAAATTGGTGGGGAGAGTAAGTGAGGATGATAAGGCCTCAGAGACGAGTGGCCAAACAAAACTCAGTTTACAGTATGTGGTTTTCAGTCTTCTATGAGGCATACCTCATAAAGGCTGTGTTCACAGAAGCCCTATGGAGCCATCTGCAGCCACATTTTTTTGGGAACGCTATAATTTTAAAATTATACTTGAGATATTTTTTAGGGTCTTTGGGGTTTTTTTTCTTGTCTAGTCTTCTCTGCAACTTAATTTTACTTCTAAAGATAAATAAATCATCAAATCTCCTTCCCTGTATTTTTTAACTGTAAAAATCTATGGTGCAAATCAATTTAATAACAGAGATGTACACAGTTGCTTCCTGTGACCAGGCAGCATGTCAGCTCTGATACTAGCAGTGGGGTGGCCCTTGAGAATCCACATGAACAGCTTGTGTCACAGTTGTCAGAGCAGGCTTCCCCCCTCTGCTATAAATGCTGTACCCCAAAGTGAGACTACCACGTTCATAAGGTAATGAAAAACTTCCAGATTCAATGGTTACTAAATTATTTTATTAAATAGCAAAAGTTCTTTTCTTACTTCAGTTAAGATGAGAGACAAGGTGAAGGGATCTCAGCTCCAACCTCTCACTCAATGATTCGAACTCCCTCTTCCTTCAAATGAATACTCCTTGTGTCACAAATGCCCCTGCTGTTAAGTCCTTGTGGCTTCCCCGTCGGCAGACCGAGGAATGAACAATACATAATGAGGAGTGTCGTGGTTTGGATGAGATGCCCTGCAAATGTCTCAGATATTTGAGTCCTTGGTCCTCAGTTGGTAACTGTGTGGAAAGAATTAGGAGGTGGTTGAAGCCTGGTTGAAGGAGGTATGTTACTCAGGATGGACTCCGAGGTTACAAAAGCCAGCATCCTCCAGCGTGTTCTTTCTACCTCTGGCTTCTGAGCTCTCAGCTACCGCTCCAGGCACCTGCTGCTGGCTACTTCCACTCTATACTCTCACCTTCGCCGTGGACTCTAACACTCTGCAACTGTAAGCCCAAAATAAACTCTTTCTTAAGTTGCCTTGGTCATGATGTCTTATCACAGTTGAAAGAAAAGCACCACATAAAAGAATGAAAGATACAGAGAGTTTCAAACAGAGATCCAAGCAAGTACTTTCCTGTCCATGGTCATTTTCCATTACTGACCATAGTCAAGTTAGATGAACACTGCACATTGGTATCTCCATTAAGATTCAATTTTTTGAAATTCTCTAACTTGTCATGGCCTAATTTTAACAGACTATTTTTCAGTCTTTATTTTCCCCATGGAGTTTTCTTAGTAATGTTCATTATGATAGTATTGTTAGTGTCTTAAAAAGAGGAAGCTAACTTTGGCCAGAATGAGTGTTGCTGGAAGGCAGGACAGATAACGGAGTGTGGTGGGAATATACAGACCTCAGCTATAACTGCTGTGGGGCTGAGCCTGAGCTGTGTGGATAGCCATAAGTATCAAAGTTTTATTATAAACTTCAGTTTCCTTACCCATAAAAGGAGTAAAATATTCTTCCTATGGCAGACTTATCCTGGGAGTTAAATGTAGCGATGACCATCCAGGACCAGTGGTGCTGGATTCCCAAGGCCACTTCCACCCAGTTCCGGTCAATTAATTCAGTGGTTCCTACACTGAACTGGCCATTGCCCCTGTAGAACTGGCCCATGAAGCTCTACTGTCTGGACACTATAAAAGGAAGATTTTACCATCCCATATAGCATCTATGAACACGAGTTCTCAGCTCATTGCAATGGTGAGCATTGTCTTCCTTTCTTCCTTCCTTGAGCCCTTTGATGTCATTGGGCTGTCAAAATGCCATAGATATATTCTCAGGAACAGTTTGTTCTTGTTGTCATTGCAATTTTCTCATTTTCTGCTCTGAGCCACACTTCCTCCCAGTTAAGCTCACATATCATGTCCTCATTTGTGTTTCTAGAATCATAAATTAGGCTTACCTTCTGTTACATATATTACAACTTCTCCATCTGGCATTAAAACAGAGAGGATTTCTCCCCAGAAAGATATGTTCCAAACAGAAATCCTTGTTCTGTCCTTGACCTCATGAAACAGGAATCCCCTGGAAAGTCTTTGTTGGATGCTGACCTGGATCAGTGTGTGATAAGAGGCCTCAAGATGGTGAAGATCCTCCTAAAAGATTGTTCCTCCATATAGATGATTAGTAATGTGTCTAATTTCTGAGCAGTTAAGGATTTGGAGAAAGCCACCTACTGGTAGAATAAGTTCTTGATGACTGCTTATAGATAACATATCTTAAGATAAAAATAGATTTTTGTGGCATATTTCTAACAGATTTTAGAGGGAACTACTTCATGCAATCCTGGCATTCTGGAGGCTGGGGCAGAAGGGTCATGAGTTTGAGGCCAGCCCAGTCTACATAGTTTCTGTCTCAACAAATAAACAAAAACAAAGAAACCAGTCTGATTTCAAACAGCAGAAGAAGGGTTCATTCTTAGGAGTTTGCAGGTTGACTGGAATCTGAGTTGCAATGGGCTGGTTTGGCTGCAGCTGAACAGTCTTCAATGACCTCAGAACAATGATGGGGCCCAGCTAGACGAGTAGGAGTGCTGAGATGGCCAAAGCCTCTCTTCTGGCCCTCAACTTCCTTGGGCTCTTTACATGGTAGTGGAATAGTTCCCTCCAACTAAACAAGACAAGTCTACATGTTTAGACATTTTGCAGGCCTTTGCTTGCATCCTATTTGCCATCATCCCATCAATTGAAGCCAATCAAATGGTCCAGAACCAGCATTAAAAAAGAAACAAGGAAGCGGACATGGAGAAAGGATTTACGGGCATCATTCTCATACACTTGAACGCAACACTAGCATTTAGTCATCATGCTATGTAGGTTTTGACAAACTGACAAAAGCTATAGAGGACTTTGAAAAGGGGACCTCAACGAAGGAACTGCTTCCATCAAACTGCCCTGTGGGCATGTCTGTGAGGGCATTTCCTGATTAATGATTGACATGGGAAGGCTCATTGTGAGCAAGTGGTTCTGGCAATCCAGGACCACTTAAGAAAGCAGGCTGACGCCGGGTGGTGGTGGTGCACACCTTTGATCACAGCACTCAGGAGGTAGAGGTAAGTGGGTCTCTGTGAGTTCGAGGCCAGCCTGGTCTACAGAGTGAGTTTCAGGAAAGCCATGGCTACACAGAAAGACCCTACCATGAAAAAAAATGCAGGCTGAGCAAGGCATTGGGAGCCAACCAGTGAGCAGTGCTCCTCCTGGTCTCTGCTTCAGTTCCTGCCTGCAGGTTCCTGCCTTCAGCTCCTGCCCTGACCTCCTTCACTGATGGATTGATCCTGTGACCCATAACACAAAATACACCATTTCCTTCCCTACACTGATCTTGATCAGTGATTTAGCAGAGCAATAAAAGGAAGCTAATACAGTCATTTAGATCCAGAAAACCAAAGTGAGGAGTCCAGCTCATACAGAGATTCAAATATAGGCCTCATAGTGAGCTAGGCCCTCAAGTTGAGTGGCATTGCCCTGTATGAGTTCTCGCCCTTAATGAAGTGGAAAGGAAAGATTGCAGGAGATTTCTGGATGGCAGAGGCTCCTTTGCTTTTATAAAGTCCAGCAGTACTACTGTTGACCTCACTGGCTTTTATCTTAGGCTGCTATTCCCTCAGCAAGTGACATGGCATCTTTCTGCATGGAGTAATGTTTGCTTTCCAAACTTGCCCTGTCTCTTTTTATGGTGTGAAAATATGAGAATCTTTACTTGTGCCTCTTGCTGCTCCCTTTAACAAAATCTGGCCCTGTTTGTGGATGCAGGATAAAAACACAGCATGTGCACTTGTGATATGATTCACTGCATATAGATGGTGTCACTGACAAGCATGCAATCGTTCCAAGCATATCTGCAAAATTCTGCGAGAGAGCCCTGACTATTCTGTCTCAGACTTTTCTCCCTCTGGAAGCAACTTGTCACTCCAGCCCTGCTGCATCTGTGCCCCAGAGGAGGCAATAGAGAGGTCACACTGGAAAATGGTGCCCACTTCACTAATGTAAAACAGAAGCTTCAGACTTCTGGTTGGCTGTGTGGTTAGGAAACTTGTTTCTTAGATAAAATCAAAGTGTGAAAAATTATTTGAATGAAAGGAGATAGATATGGATGATGCTTCTGAAGGCAGGTATGCCATGAGAGTCTTTATATTCAGTTAGGGAAGAGGCCATCACAATTTCATGTATACACACACACACACACACACACACACACACACACACACACACACCAATTCTCAGACGGCTCAGCAGCCCTGTGATAGCCCAGGATGCCTGCATAGTAAGTATTGTGTAAACACCAGCCTTAGCAGCTGGCACCAGACCCAAGATTCGGGTGGAAACGTATGGAGAACATTCTTGCTGGGTCTATGTAATAACCACACAACCTATTGTGAAGGAAGGATATCCCAACCTTTCAAAGCACCTGACTGCAGCCCCATAGAGGCCCGAAGGCAAGCTGTGCATGAGCCAGGAGAAACCATTATGGAGTGGTGTTACTGGAGAGAAGTCATGCATTAGATATGTAGGACTTGATGCTACAGCCCAGCTTCCCTGATAACCCTGGACAAGACCCCCAGACACTCTAAAACTTTGGTTACTTCTGATAAGAGAACGCCAGTCTTGATAATGTACACACATCCCCAGCTCTCTCCAGCCCCCTCTTGTGTGCTCCACATTTTCCCCGTGTTCCTCATATCTTCTAAATTACTATATAATTTACTATTTTGTATTCATTGCTCATTCTACCAGAGTGAGGAAAACTATTCTTAATAATATATCCCATTTACCTAGAATTATGCTTGACATATAGTGAGAATTCAGCTAACACTCATTGGCCAGATGTTGAATAATGACTTCAAAGGATAGTTCTCCACTTACCATTAATATGTTGGTTATTAGCTACTGTGTAACAAACCATTCTCTACCTAGCACCTGAAAAAACATCAGTCATTATTTCTCATGGTTTAGTGGCTCAGCAAGCTCAGACTGTTGGGCAGTTCTACACTTGATGGCCTCAGCTACATTCAGTTTCTATGCAGAAGTATTGGGGGCCTCCCTTCCACAGTCAAATGTTCTGTTGTTCTTCATGCGACTCCATTTTTTGGTAATGGCATCTCACCATTCTTGAATTTGTTCCACTTAAACTTCTTTCGTGGTGATTGGATTTACCAGAGTAAACTAGACGGGAAGCCAATGGGGACCATAAGGTCAAAGGAAGACCAGATTCTGTGGAACCCTCTTCCCTTCCCTTCCCTTCCCTTCCCTTCCCTTCCCTTCCCTTCCCTTCTCTCCTCTCCTCTCCTCTCCTCTCCTCTTCTCTTCTCTCTTCATCTCTCCTCTCCTTTTCTCTTCTCCTCCTCCTCTTCCTTTCTCTCCCTATTTTCCTCCATCCCACTCTCTCTTCCTTCACTCTGCATTCCTCTTCCTCCCCCTTCCCCTGTCTCCCCCCCCCACCTCTACCTTTCTATATCCCTTATTATTCATCTCCCTCCCCCGAGGAGAAAAGGTCACGTACAGATCACAGCACTGCAACCCTCTCAATCTTCACAGACCTTAGTTCTAACATGAACCTATGGCTGTAAGCTTTGAGCTCAGGCTGCAACTAAACCCTTTGAGAGTGAGAACTAGGAAAGCGGAACAGACAGGCAACTTGAACTGGAGACTTGGGAACTCTTCAGGTAGGGATGATGACCATCTCCCTGGCTCCCTTCCAGATTCCACAGATGGTGAGGGTGACTGGAGTCTCTGGTCTGTCTGCAGCGTCACCTGTGGAAATGGCAACCAAAAACGGACCCGTTCTTGTGGCTATGCATGCATTGCAACAGAGTCAAGGACCTGTGACCGTCCAAACTGCCCAGGTAATTGTGGGGCTATGAGTACAAGTTCAAGGGGAAAGTTTTTTTCATTTATAATTTAAAACTTGAAGAAATTATTTAAAAGATAACCATTTTCATCATAAATCTTTTAAACAATAGAATTGGTGAATGGAAAGATGGACTTCCTAAGTCTTAAGCACAGTTGCAGTGGCTGTGACCTAAAGGGCAGAGCCATATTGTACTTATTTGACTTGAAGAAGGGATTCTAGTCAGTTTGGGACTTTGATGTGGGATTGTCATGACTTGAAAAACTCATTTGAAAACAGATACTTATATCTGATAAAGAAGCCAGCGTGAGTGAATTCTTATTCTCAGGAAAACCAAGGAGTTAGCCTTGTCAGTAATACCAGAGAGCTGCCAAAGGCTTCCCATGAAACAAACTGGTGTAACTTAGCATTTAATTGTGATCTTATACTGTAGTATCAGTGCCTTGAAAATTAAATTAATTGCTAACTTGACAAGGAATCCTATTGGGACTGAAAAATAATTCTGACTATGGTTGAAAGAGTTATAGTGGTTTGTCAAAATCTGACCTATGACCTATTTATGTAGAGACCTTCATTTTTAAAGGAATTAAGCATGAGGGGCAGAGGCAACCAAGGCCATGAGTGATCCAGAAAGCCTGAACAATGTGCCTCCTGGTCCTTTGCACAAAGCTTATCGCCCCTTCCCTATGGTTTTACTGTGTTCCCATTGCCAGCCAGAATGCCAGCCTACAATAATATCTTGGGCTCTTTCATGAAACCACACATTCCAAATGGTTTCACCTAAAAGAAATTTCAGAGACTGAAAATATGATCCCCATACCTCAGACTTCCTTTCTCTACTCCTAGACATTCTATTCTCAAGCCAAGAACATTTGGACCAAAACAAAAGTGGAAACACAAAGGGGTTTCTGAGAAGGGGGAGAGAGGAGCGACTTGAATGAGGCGTACGCTAGCAAACTGTGGGGTTGAAATGTAAGAAGTGGTGGCTCCAGCTCCGTGTCAGCCCTGCAGACATCTTACTCCTCCTCATCTTCCCTGTGCTCCTTGCAATGAGCTGAGGTGGAAGTCTGGCAAGTGGGTTTTGAATGGGTAGGAACCAAGCAATGAAGAATAACATGAGCGGGAGGAAGCAACAGTCAGGAATAACATGAAGAAGAGAAGAAGACAATGAAGAAAAACAGAGAAGTAAAAAAGGTATCGAGATAAAGAAAAAGAAGATTGTCTAGGGGTGAAAGAGAAAGGGCTTGTCTAGTCATGTATGAGGCCCTAGGTTAGATTCCCTAGCACCAAGCAAAAGAGGGAGGAAGGAAGGATAGAGGAGAAAGCAAGGGGAGAAGAGGGGGAAAGAGGGAGGAGAGGAGAAGAGAAGAGAAGAGAAGAGAAGAGAAGAGAAGAGAAGAGAAGAGAAGAGAAGAGAAGAGAGGGGTGGAGAAAAAGGTTAAGATTAAGGAGTTGATGAAAAGCATGAGAAAGATAGTAACAATGAGACTGGGAGTGTTCTAAGCAATTTAGTATCAATCAAACTTCCATGACTTTTAGGTATGTTCTTTCATCCAATTGTCAAAACTGCCCTATGGAACAGAAATTTATTATTGTATTGTCTGGCATTTAAGGAAACTGAGGCCCTAAACCAGCAACAAATAATAATAATAATAATAATAGAATTTGAATCCATGCTGCCTAACTTGAGAGACCATGGCCTTTGCTGTTACTCTTTCACCTTCGCCTTGAAGGAAGGTCTCTGACTGAGCCACACCTGAACACAGAAAGAGTTCTGCTTGGAGTCATAGGAGCATCCCTGTGTTCTTTTCAGAGCTACCATATACAACCAAGCCAGCAGATTCAGATTTCTTGTCAGGGAAAAGTTCTTCTCTGCTGCCATTTCGCATGTTTCCTTTCTGGGTACCAGGACCACTGAGAACACTGCAGCTGGCATTCCTGTGGAAGCATTTTCTTCTCATCTGTCCAGTTTCAGTTCCGATGGTCCCTTTGGATCTAAATGACTACTTTCAGTAGGCTGTCCTTCTGTATCTGGTTTTCTGAATCTCTACATTGCTGGAAGTAACTATGGAATAGACAAGGTATTGTAGGCTTGGTAATGATTATTCTGTGAAAGTATTTCCCCCTGGGGGCTGTTGAGATGGCTTGTGGCTAACAGCACCTGCTGCTGCTTCAGTTCCCAGTACCAATGTCAGGCAGTTCAGATCCTGTTGGGCACCCAAACATACCTGTGTACACACACTCATACACACAAATAAAAATAAATTAAATATTTATTACAACTATGTCCCTAGGCTAACCCTTGCTTGAGGGATCTAACAAACTCAAAGTGATCTCTTGAATGACATACAGTTGTGCCCAACAGTGGAGCTAGGGTTCCCCCCAAAAGCGACCAGCCTCCACTCTTCTCTTTCTCATGACTTAGCTCGCTGAATCTGAGTTGGATGTGGTGATTCTGAGAGAGGGTGGGAGTGGGGTGGGGTTAAGGGAGCTGAAAGGTTTGCAGCAAGCTGGGTTCAATTCCTTGGAGTAGGTAATGGGTTTCTCTGCGCGTTCTTTCTGAAACATCAGTAGGAATAGCGCCAGACAACCAACGAAGCAGGAACCGTGAGCTTCCCCTTCCCCTTCTGGGGGTGCTCTCTTCTCATTCCACTCCTGTAACTGGCTGCCTCTGTAGGGGAGAGGTGCCACTTAGTTCTCCTGAATTAGGAGAAAGGAAAACTGAGGCACACAAAGATGAAGTGTCCTGCCCAGGTCTGCACAGCTAGTTATGATTTAAACCCAGGCCGTCAGCCATTAAAGAGGAAGGTTTTGAGCACTCTGCTGCCTCTGCTTTAGTTTGTCGCTCACCAGACAGCCACCCTGACAAGTGCCCCACCGCCACCCACCCCTCACCTTCAAGGCAAACGGGTGAGTGCGAACGACTCGCTGCGGGCACATTTGGATCTGATTTTGCACTGTGGATAGTATCTGGAGTCTTAGTGAGTTTTATGCACTGCTACCTGCTTTTACTGTTTCCTCTGCTGGCAAGTTTCTACCCATAAGTAGCAACGGACACAAAACGGCTTTGTTCAGGTGTACTTGTTTTGTATTTGAGGGGGGTAGTGGTGAATTTTTCCATAAAACTAGAGGAAAATGAGCTCTTGTCTGTGTTTAGGAATTGAAGACACCTTCAGGACAGCAGCCACCGAAGTGAGTCTGCTTGCGGGAAGCGAGGAGTTTAATGCCACCAAGTTGTTTGAAGTTGGTAAGAATTTTCCCCCTTTTGAAAATCCAAATATTGGTTCAGTATTTTGGAGATTCATTTTGCTTTTGCAGTGCTGTCGTTGGACACATGAAAATGTTTCATTTTTCCCTTTAACGGTCCAGTGCTCCCAACAGATTTCCTGCTCACAAGAAAGAGCAACCACAGACAAGAAAGAACAACCTCATCCCTCCAACACTAGGTTAGACTGAGCCATAGAATGCCCTGTGAGCAACCTGCAGAGCCTCTCGAGTAAGAGACAGGTTGAGCTCACCCTTCACCTAGCACAAATTGAGCTCACTACCCAGTGAGCTCTATCCTCACCCACATCCAGTAAAACCAAGTCTCCAGCAGAGAGAAAGAAAAGGAGGAAGTTTTCTCAATATTATATGCTTCCCTCCTTTGCAAGAATTTTAGATGGTGGGGGCAGGGAACTTCAGTACAGTGCGTGTGTGTGTGTGTGTGTGTGTGTGTGTCCCACTTTTCTACTAGAAAGCACTGGCTCAGAAGCAGCAGCCTAAATGAACACGGCAGAAAGTACACACTCAGGTGCATATTTGCGTTACAGTGCAGCTTCATTTGCTTCTGGGTACCATTCTGTGTTGTCAAAGAGTCAGATTCCTTCTCTCCCACTTCTTTTATCCCCGAAAATTCTTTTGTAAACTCAAGTCTGCGGTATCTCACCAGACAAAATTGAGCAGGCCTACGTCTCTTTCGGTTTCCTAGCCCAACTATTGTGAGATGTAATTTTCTCTTTCCCAGAGACGTACAGGAAACAGTCAAGGGTCTAAGTAGAATAGTCTAGAAGGCAGAGAAACACTGAAGAGCATGGCGCGAGCACCCTGATGAGAAGAAATAAGAAAGAGCTATGCCAGCAGCAGCAGTGGGCAGTAACGGATAGGGCAGTGATGGTCCTGCCTCATCCCACCGTCACTATCCCAGCAGAAGAGGTATTGCAGCAGAAAGCTGCTGGGAGAAGGGCAGTCAGCTTTCTCTAAGTGAGCTGAGCATGCTCCAGTTGAAGACAGCATAGCTAAGAATATTAGGATGACACAAATTGGTCCTGATGGGTGAAAATGGAGTTAGGCAGTTAGGGGGGAGGGTAGCTCTGGGAAGAGCGGGGGTGGTGAGTATGACTAAAACATATTGTACAATATTATCAAAGAACTAATAATATTTTTCTAAGAGACAGGGGCAGCTATGCCTTAACCACTGATATGAGGTGAATATCAAGCCATTAGCACTGTGCAATCAGATGGGCTGATTTTTGAAGACTGAACCCAGATCTTGTGTAGCTCAAATATACCTTAATTTTTACAATGCTTGTTAATAATTTATTTTTAAAAACAAATCCATTCAAGCATGTCTGTAAGCCAAACTCAGGACAGTTTAGAAGTTCTGTGTTAGTAGGGCTTCCATCTCACTCCCTACATCACATACACAATGAAATTACATTTATTGAACAAGAGCCTTCCGCAAACACAGTTTATTGGATTTTTTTAAAAATATTTATTTATTTATTTTTATTATGTATACAATATTCTGTCTGTGTGTATGTCTGCAGGCCAGAAGAGGGCACCAGACCTCATTACAGATGGTTGTGAGCCATCATGTGGTTGCCGGGAATTGAACTCAGGACCTCTGGAAGAGCAGGCAATGCTCTTAACCACTGAGCCATCTCTCCAGCCCCCTATTGGATTTATTTTTTAAACTGACTTTTTAAATGTGTGAGTTTTACATAAAATGAGAGAACAGAAGACGTGGTCTTTGGGGGCAGAGAACTTCTCATGTCTCGTTTCACAGGCAAGCACCTTTTGCCTTTTTGTACAGGGCGAGGTATATATAAGACCACATCTAATGCAAGACACCAGAACTAAGTAGACCTGTTTCAACCAGAGTCCAGACAAAAATGAATTGAGCACATTCAGTGTAGGTAGCTGGTGAGTCTTCAGTGAAGGCCCATTTATTTGTAAAACTGAGGAGGGTGGATATAAACCAAGAAGGGAACCCCAAGATTGGCAACCTTGGAAAACCCTTACCATTCTTGATCTGATGGGAACAGGATATGAGCAGCAGGCACAGCTCACAGAGAAAGTCACCTGACCACAGTCCCAGTTCTCCAAAGGATGCAGACAGTGTGCAGTGAGAGAGGAACAAGTAAATCATTCTAACTTGCCTCTCTTCCCTCTGTGTGGTCCATTGATGTGTCTTCCCACTGGGCAGTTCAAATAGAAACCAGGGGGTGAAAGACCTATGGCTATGGTCTACATGGATCAGGACAAGAGCACCATGGGATGAAGACATAGAAGAGCAAACAGAAAATGAGGAAACATTGGATCATCACGTGATCAAGTTACTCAAGCTAACATGACCTTGAGTTTTCTCATCTGTAGAACAGCATGAGATAGTGCATCTCACAGAATGACTGTAGAATCTGGTGTGTTAATATCTGCCAAATTCAAGCATGCCCATCATACTGTATAAATCTGTTTTTAAAAATTAAAAGAGTCAATAAATGTCCTGAGGCAAAGGAGTTAAAGGAGTCTCCCACCTTGGAAAATATAACGCCATTTTCTGGGACCTCCTGGACTTCGTTTCTGAAGGTCCTGCCCTTCCAAGGAAAGCCTATTCCATCCCAGGTACTGCCCAAGATGGAACTGTCGCACTCTGAGTGATTGGACAGACAAGAGGACATCGACACAAAAATCCTAGAACTCAGAGAAGAAAGAAGCCACCATGCATGCCAGCTGGCCCTACCCAGAGCAATCCCCTGGCACTGAGTCTCCATCCCAAGCTCGTCAGAGAAATTCTAGTTTCATGTCCACTTGAGAACTAGAAAATAGAAGCCCCGCAGCTTGAAATGCCTTGTCGGTGGCCACAAAGCTGCTAAGAAGGTGGGCTTTAATCACAGTCAGGTTAAATATGAGAACCTCACCTCACACCAGAGCTCTGTGGACTCATGAGAAACGTCCCATCTCCCTCTTCCCCAGCTAACTGATAAGAGGCATGTGCCCTCCCCCAGCTGACACTATGTCCTGACCATGTGATTCCACTCATAACTGTACCAGCCTCCCAGGCATTTGACTCAAAACTGGAGTCGTTTCTCCTGCCTGACTCTCTTTACCCATAGTCTTCGAGGCCACTGAAGTCTAAAATTTTTGACTCCTCTTGCTGTCACCACCAAACATGCTTTCTTGAGCTCTTACCTTTGATAAACTGTGCTGCATTCAACACTGGCTCAATTTTCTTGCTCTACAGCTAAGTTTCTACATATTTCACTGTACTTAGTGGCTGCCTCTAAACAAGCCTAAACTAAATAAAATCTCCATTGTCTGATGCCAAAAGCTTTGTTTTCTTGTATCTTCTTCTCCAGAGAGGAACGTGTCCTCAGCCCAATCATCCTATTTTTTTGTGTTCTCTCTCTCTCTCTCTCTCTCTCTCTCTCTCTCTCTCTCTCCTTCCCTCCCTCCCTCTCCCTCCCTCTGTGTGTGTGTGTGTGTGTGTGTGTGTGTGTGTGTGTGTGTCCATGTGTGTGTGTCCATGAGGCCAGAGGTCAGTATCAGATGCTCTCTCTCTTAACCTTTTGAGACCAGGTCTCTCACAGAATCAGGAGCTCATTATTTCAGACTATTTCAGACTAGCTAGCCTGAGGTCTCCCCATGACCCACATGTCTCTGCTAACTCCCCAGTGCTGGGGTTCCAAACATGTTTTGCTGCTCCCAACTTTTTTATCCATGCTGGGGATCTGAACTTGGATAATTATGCCGAGTAACAAGTGTAGTAACCCACCATTCCTCCTGTCCCCCACCAGATATTTTTACTGGCAAAGTTTGGTTTTTACAATTAATGCTTAGCAGAAGGCCCTCCCCGCCTCCTGCCATCTCTGTCACTGAAGCTTGTATCAATTTGAGTTCTGCAAGTAGCACATACCAGATGGGAGTGACAGTCTGACACCTAGGGAAGGAGAAAAGGAGAACCAGGAAGGAAAAAAAAAATGAACAGGGGCTGCCAAGGGAGGAGCCAGACAGCAATGCTTCCTCCATGTTTGATCATTGACCTCCAAGGCAAGGATGAGCTGGATGATGGGAGGTGGACAGCAAAGTAAACACAGCAGGCTCTCTTCTCGGAGCTCTGAAGAGGAAGTCTGGCCGCTACTAGTTCTACATCATGCTCACGATCAGCATGATGTAACAGGCACCCAAAACTATTCCTGACTTACCCTACGAGAAATAACATAGATCAGTTTTGAAATGTTTTGGTTTTGTTTGTTTCTTGTTTTGTTTTTTAGACAAGAGCGCCAAGTATTGTGGTACATGCCTGTCATCCCAGCATTTAGAGGATAAAGTGAGTTCCAGGCCAGTCTGGGACACACAATGAGACTGTCTCAAAAACAACAACAGAAGAATGTCTAGGTTTAGGTAAACAGGTTTTCTCTTAGGGAGAAGTAAATAAAGCATGAAAGAGCCATGATGTGTTCAGCTTTCCATCACTGTGGGGGGAAAAAAGTACTTGAAAGAGAAAACAACTTAAAAGCAAGAAAGATTTATTTTGGCTTCTAGTTTCAGTGCGTGGTGTTTGGACCATTGTCTTTGGGTCTGTGGCAAAGCAGAAGATCACGGTGAACAGTAATTGGGCAGGCTGTTTACCTCATGGCAACAGGGAAGAAAAAGATTTTGTGATATTTTATTTGTGTTTTAATAAATAAAGCTTGCCTGAAGATCAGAATGCAAAGCTAGCCACACTAGTCAGCCATACAGGCCAGGCAGCGGTGGTACACACCTTTAATCCCAGCAGCCAAACTAGTTAGTCATAGAGGCTGGGTGGTGGTGGTGCATACCTTTAATCCCAGCACTAGAGAGGAATATAAGGCTGGATGAGACAGGAATTCACTCTCTTTTCATTTGGAAGATTTTGTAGTGGTAAGAGCTCTCTGGTGGTTAGCTTCTTTGTGTCTCTGATCTTTCAGCTTGAGCCCCAATATCTGTCTCTGGGTTTTTATTAGTTACGCTACAAAAAGAAGAGAGAATGAAAAGGACTATCACCCTAAGATGCCTTTCAATGGCACACACACTGTTAACTCCCATAAGCTCCACTACTTTCCAGTAGTGCCATAAACTGAGGACCAAGCCGTCAATACATGAGCTTTTGATAGACACTTAAGATCCAAAGAATAGCAGTGGGAAGTGGGATGGATATGTGGGAAGTGGGATGGATATGTGGCAAAGTGAATGGCAGATTAAAGGATTTTATCCTGTCACCAACCAACCTCCTTCCAGTAGGGATCCTGATGGGGAAAACCTGTGTGCCAGCTCAGCCGAGTGAAGGCTAAAGTCCAGGGGTTTGAAGAAAGGAAAGAGGTTTAGTAATATTTGATTAAGGTGCTTTCTGTTCCAATCAGTCAGTGAGGGCAAGGAGTTAGACTAATCACAAAGAAAGGAAGAAAGAAAGAAAGAAAGAAAGAAAGAAAGAAAGAAAGATCTGTACCTGAGTTTATCAGCTATAAATGGAGATGGAGCATTCGTGAACCTCATCTAAGTCCAATGTAAAAAGGGCTTCTCTGCAGCACGGTGAAGATGGGTGGGGATATAGTTCCTTAGTACTACTGTTTGCTAGGACGAAGTTCTTTGAATCACAGCATGGGCCTACTCTTGTGCCTAGTCTTCCTTTACTTGCTATTTTGAGGTAAGGTCTGGTTAAGTTTCCCAGGCTGACCCTGAAGTCCTTCTGTATATCAGGTTAACCTTAGATTTATTCTCCATACCAGATTTGTTTTAAATTTATTCTGTAATCCTAGCCGGCCTTGAACTTGTGATTCTCCTCCAGATTAGCTGCAATTACAGGCTCTGATGTTCCAGCCTGATCTGGGATACAGTTTTTAAGTAAAATATGATCTTGTCATTGAATGGGAAGACTGAGAAGGATTTTCTGAGTTCCTGGGTTACAGTGAGACTCTATGTGTTTCTCGCATTTGTTTGATTTCCGCCCACCCACCCACCCACCAAATATCAAATCCTCTCCTGTTTGGTTAACATTTCCCCAGTGTCTGTGTTCTTTTTTTTATTTTATTTTATTGATTTTTATTGAGCCCTACATTTTTCTCTGTTCCCCTCCCTGCCTCTCCTCTCCTCTTCAACCCTTCCCCAAGGTCTTCACAGACCAGGAGAAACCCTGTGAGAGATCGGGCAGGGGCCGGGCTGACCTGGCAATGTCCTGTCCTATTCACCGATACCCTGCCAGTTGTTCCCAAGGGACAATAGAAGAATAGCATATGTTCAAATTTCAGTTCTTAAAGAAAGCCAGGAGTGCACATTTAGAATTTGAATCCATAAATGAATTTTTTATTATTTAAAACAAACTTTAAATTTAAATATATTTTTATCATATTCTTCCCTTCCCCCAAGTCCTTCCAGATCATCTCCCCCTTCCTATTCACACAACCTTAAGTTGTTTCTCAAAAAGCAAAAACCTAATATAACAACAAAGCCCACCCCCAAAATGTAAAACAAAGCCACACCCAAAAGAAAAAAAAAATCATCAAACTGGAACTAAATGAAAGAAGCAGTTGACCACCATATAATTAGAGTCCATAAATTTTTAAGTATTTGCAACTAAATTAACCTTTTCTCAATGCTTTGAAAACCAAACATATCACCTCTGGCCTCTGAGCTACGCTCTCACCCCTTTGAGGCATCTTAGTCTGTGAATTTGCATAGTAAAAATTAAGTTCCAGCAGCAGTTGGGAGATGAATTATGTTTTAAACCACTCAGTGAGCGGCAGAAATAAAATAAATGCAAGTCTACAAGTAATCCTTTGAGGCCTTTCCACAGCATTACCACTTATTTAGGAAATTCAACGCAGCTCTCTGAATCAGCTAATTGTGTTAGGATATATAATTAGGCTATGGTTATCTGTCATAATATTCTGTTTTTTGTTTTACATTTGAGGGTTTTATTGGGGCTTTTGTTGAGATCTGGTTTGGTTTGGAGTTTTTTGAAGATGCTTTCAATTTAGGGATAATAACATATGTTTCTACATAAAATTTTAAAAGATGGATCAAATGCACTGATAGTTAAATATGGGTGAGAGAATATTGGTAGTCATTCAATCAGTGACTTACTCTACTCTTTGCTGCCCTCTGTTTGAAAATTCCTCATACTATAGAGTACGGAGTTGAGAAGATGTCTTAAAAACAAAGTCGTCAAGTTCAGGGGTGATGAGAATGGCCACCATGTGTAGTGGTTATGGGTACCTGCTGGATGTTTGATGTAAGGGAGGACACTGTTGACTTCATTTTCATCCTCACAGCAGGCTAAGCATGAACTTAAAGGGGTTTTTTGGTCTTTTTCAGATATGGACAGCTGTGAGCGATGGATGAGCTGCAAAAGTGAGTTCTTAAAGAAATACATGCACAAGGTAATCAATGACTTGCCCAGCTGTCCCTGTTCCTACCCCACTGAGGTGGCTTACAACACCGCCAACATCTTTGACCGCATCAAGCGCAAGGACTTCCGATGGAAGGATGCTAGTGGACCCAAAGAGAAACTGGAGATCTACAAGCCTACTGCCCGGTACTGCATCCGCTCTATGTTGTCCCTGGAGAGTACCACCCTTGCTGCCCAGCACTGTTGCTATGGGGACAACATGCAACTCATCACCAGAGGCAAAGGGGCAGGCACACCCAATCTCATCAGCACCGAGTTCTCCGCTGAGCTCCACTACAAAGTGGACGTTCTGCCTTGGATCATCTGCAAGGGCGACTGGAGTAGGTATAACGAGGCCCGGCCTCCCAACAATGGACAGAAGTGCACAGAAAGCCCCTCTGATGAGGACTACATTAAACAGTTCCAAGAGGCCAGGGAATACTAAAGCAATGCTGGTTCGGAGGCACAAATGCACTGATCTGCCAACTGTCACCCAGTTTTTTTTAAGCCACATTTTTGTACATTCCACATGAGTATTTTTCTAAGTACACTAGGGGTACGCTCCGGGTCTGAGGGACTGCTATATCCATTACCTACAAACCCTGTTGGAAGTCCTGACAGTGGGTGTGCAGGCAGGAAGAGGAACCTGGGAGCCATAGTGGGTGTGATTCAATTCCCACCTCTGTCGAGTGCACAGGAGCGCAAAGACTGAGACTGTAAACATTATAAATGGTTTTATATATAACTTATTTAATACAAATGTGACTTAAGCTTTCCCTTTTCTCTGGAGTTGACCTTGTAAAAATTATTTAATCACTTCTGAGAGAGTTCAAAAAGGAAAGGACTTTGGGGAATGGGGAGAAAAGGAATGTTGCAGCAGAGAGGCATAAAAACAAATAACCAGCCACCTTACACCGGGTGCTCTTTAGTGAGAAGGTGTTTGCTGGAGTCACAAAGTCCAACATTCTCTTGCCTTCGACTAGGCAAAGGGTGAGTAGAAAGTGAATGTTTAGAGTCAAATCTAAGACTTGGTTTTAAATGACTTTAAAACAAATGAACAATGTGATTCCAGTAAGGATGGTATTAACAAGCTCAGGAGACTGGAGGAAGTTTCAGGCATAAAGCCAGGAGTGGCACTTTCCAAAAGAAAAAAGCAAAACAAGTGAGAAAATAATATGGGCCCCATTTTATCTATTTTATTTTAATATAACGACTTTTCTCTACCAATATATTCCCAGTAAATAAATTTAAAAGGCAGTGGTAGGAGCTGAAGTCCGGGAAATCCTACTTTTTTATGTTTTAAGAAAGAAAAAAACTGCATTATTTTTGTAAAGTATTTATTGAATCATTGGATACTGTGCATTGGGCAGCGGCAAAGCAGTCCAGTTCTGTGGGTGTAGAACTGGAAGACAGATGAAAAGTTGGTTCTTAGGCAATCTTACTTGCAAAACTCCAGGAAAAGAGATATATAATAAAATCATAATAAAATGTGTTCCTTGCATCCTTGATTTGTGATACAAATATTGTAACTACTCCAAGGGAAGCAAGGCTTTCATGGGAGAAAGCTTCAACTCAGGTAGGAATAAAAGACTCACAAATGAACTTATAGTGGCTAGGCAAAGTCATAACACCAATGGCATCAAGTATATCTCCCTTGATATACTTGTCCCCCAATTAGCTCAAGGCAATTGGCACACATGTGTTTTTTTTTTCTCATCAAGATCTAAGAAAACCAAGCTAAAGCAAAGATTTAAGTTGGGCAAGGCTACTCCAGACAGAATACAGAAATACAACTAACATGTAGAACTATTTACAATGCAAATCATTCTTTTGCCAGATGAAAGAAACCAAAGGTCAGAAAGCACAAACCATATTCCTTGTATCCCTGGTGGTTTTGAAGTTCTTGACCACACACTCAAGTTCTCTGGTAAAAGTGAGTTCCTACGGCAAAGCCCTTGTTAGTTTTTTATACGTTAGAATGAATTATTTACTGAGACAATAACCATCCTATAATTTATATTTAGGTTCTGCATCTCATGATGGAATAATAATTCTTGTTTTGGGCTGGAGATTGTTCAGTAGTAATTAAGAACATTTACTGCTCTTGCAAAGGACCTGGGTTCATTTCATAGAAACCACATGGTGGCTCGCACCCATTTTTAACATTCCCAGGGGAACTGGCACCCTCTCTTGGCCTCTGTGGATACCAGGCATGCATGGTACACATATATCCATGGAGACATTCACACATACACATAAAAATAAAAACCTCACCAGGCAGTGGTGGCATACTCCTTTAATTTCAGCACTTGGGAGGCAAAGGCAGGTAGATCTCTGTGAGTTTGAGGCCAGTCTGGTCTATAGAGTGACTTCCAGAACAGGCTCCAAAGCTACACAGAAAAACCCTGTGTCAAAACATCAAATAGATAAACAAACAAGCAAGCAAACAGACAAATAAATAACTCTTTTTTTAATGTCTTATTCACATCTGAAGGATTGCTAAGCAAGTGAACCAGCAGAGAGAATAAATGGTTCATATATCAGGGAAGAAGAGAGTTTGGTTTGCAATATAGTAGAAAACATCTTAAAAGAGAATTGTCTGGAAATAGAATGTATTACCTTTCAGCTGATTGTTTTCTTGCCAGGAAACACATACAAGCAAAAGCCAGAGATAAGCCATGTGGGAAGTTCATCTGAGTAGCATGGAGGACTAAGAATGTTTTGCAGCAAAACCTGAGGGGTGTCCTCGAGCAAGTCCAAGGCTGTGGGGAAACCCTTCTGGGGATAAGGAATGCATCTTAAAGTTCCAGTAGAGGAGTAAGACTTTTTCTTCTAGTAATTTTAATTGATTTCTTAAATTATTTATTTTTTAGATTACAATATTATTACATCATTTCACTTTCCTCCCTCCAAACTGTCCCACATATCCCTCTTTGTTCTCTTCTTCATTAATTATCTATTGGCTCTGGGGTGGGGGGCATGTGCCCACACATGTGCATTCTTGAAGTACAGTCTGCTCACTCTGTTTTCAGGGCTGACAATTTGGTACTAGGTGTGCTCTTCCCTGGGAAGACAATTCCTCCCACTCTCAGAGTTCTTTAGTGGCTGGTATTTCTTGCATAGGGTTAATGTTCCTTGGGCTCTCCCTGTCGACTTTGGCATGTCTATTTTTCTTGTCCTTGTTCAGCTCATGGTTAGACAGTCATGTTGGTGAGACTTTATGAGCATAGCTTCTGGAATTCCTAGGAGACACAGTCTCACAGAAAACTCCCTAATCCTCTGGTTCTTACAACTTTTCCTCCGCCTCTACCACAATGGTCTCTGAACTGTAGGTGCAGGAGTGTTTTGTAGATATATCCATTGTGTCTGGGCTCCATAACTCTGCATTTTCATTGGTTGTGATTTTCTGTAAGTCTCCAGCTGTTACCAAGAGAAGGTTTTGGGGTTTTTGTTTTTGTTTTTGTTTTGTTTTGTTTTGATGAGGGTGAAGACAACCTGTATCTGTAGGTATAAGGACAAATATTTGGAATATAGTTGGGGATTCTACTAGTTTAATAAAATGTCAGTAGATTCAAGATCTATGATTTCATGAGCCCTGGGTAGTTGGTTAGATTTCCAGTAACCAGGCATGATTTATGCCTTGTTGAGTGAGTCCTGAGTCCAGTTATGCCAAGGTATTCATTCACTACTGCATCTCTAGGATAACCCTACTGTGCTGGTCATTCTTGTGGTTGATAGGCATCACAGCTAGGTAGGATTAGTTGTTTCCTCCTTTGGAAGCTTGTGGTTGCCTGCTGGTACCACGAAAACTAGCCCTCGGTGAAGAAGCTTTCAGGTCAGTTCCAGCTCATGGTCCTCTGGACTATGAAGTGCATGGTATCTTCAGCAATGGGGACTTCCCTTCAACTTTTAGGTGTAAACAAGGGTGGCAGTGACAGAATGCAGTGCTTCTGGAATGGTGGTTCCATTGGACAACCCTTACCAACAACTAGAAAGAGCACTTTGTATGCTTTTGTTGAGGTTCTTGTTAGATGATCTTTGGCTCTTGAAGGGCACATTGTTGGCCCAAATGGGAAATTTTCATTTAAATTACATACATGTGTTTATATACCAACTTATGTGTATTATAGATATTTTTAGGAGGATAGTTAATAATATGGTTCTTTATACTTTTTTCAGACAACCTTACTATTATTTTACCCCCATTCCTCCTTATTCTATATTTATCTCTCTCCCCCTCTTTAATTAGAGCCCCCATTTTTCCATTTCCCCCATCAGATCACTTATACCCTGATATTCCCTTCTCTCTCAATCCCCACTCCCAACCCCAGCAATGGTCACTTTTTACTTTCTCCTGATTTCTGCAGTTACTCCACAACATGTCATTACATCTGAAGATTTACAGCTAGGACCTTAAGATGAGAGAGAATATGTGACCTTTGTCTTTCTGAGTCTGGGTGACTTCTCTCAATATGATATTTTCTAGTTCTATAAATTTATCTATAAAGTTCATGAGTTTATTTTTCTTTACTACAAATAAATAGTATTCCATAGTGTATATAAACCACACATTCATTAATTAATCATCAGTTTGTAGTTGGTATGTATGTATGTATGTATGTATACTCTTTAGACCCACCACCTCGCTCCCAAATAAAAACATGGAGCTTTCTTTATTCTTACTTATGGCTGCCTGACCTTAGCTTGGCTTATTCCTAGGTAGATTTTCTTAAGTTCAATTATCCTGTCTATCTTTTACCTCTGGGCTTTTACCTTTCTCTACTCTATATGTCTTTCTTTCCTTTTTATTCTATGACTGGTTGTGTGGCTGGGTGAGCTGGCCTCTGGCATCTTCCTCTCCTTCTTCTTTTCTCATTCCTCCCTCTTTCCCCTTCTCTCTTTTTTTCTATTTATTCTCTCTGCCTGACAGGACCACCTGTTTCTCTCTCCTGCCTAGCTATTAGCTGTTCCGCTCTTTATACAATCAACAGGTGTTTTAGACAGACAAAGTAACACAGCTTTACAGAATTAAACAAATGCAACATAAAAGAATACAACAGATCTTTACAGCACTGAATAAATACCAAGTTAATATTTTTCTTTAGTTGTGAAGAAGTTTTTAATTTTATAAAGTCCAACTTGTCAATTTTTGAGCTAAATTCTTGGGCAAATGGAGTCCTGTTCAGAAAACTGTTTCCTCCACCTCTATCATGTGTGCACTACCTATGTTTTCTTCTAGCACTTTCAATGTTTCAGATTTCACATGTAGGCTTTTGATCCATTTGGAATTAATTTTTGTGCCTGACAAATGTGAGTCTAATTTTGTTCCTCCGTGTGTGGATATCCAGTTTTTCCAGCACTATTTGTTGAAGATGCTTTCTTTTCTCCAGTATAAGTTTCTGGCATCTTTGTCTGATATTAAATGGCCAAACCTCTAGTAAATGCAGAAACTCATGGAGAATAAGCAACTTGTTACTGATTAATAAATAAATAAAAGAAGAAATCTGAAAAGGAATAAAAACTTTCCTGGAACTAAATGAAAATATGGTAAAACCTCTGAGATAAAATGAAAGCTGTCCTAAGACACATGTTCAATGGAATCAGATCAAAGACCCAGACATAAATCCGCACTTATAAACACTTGATTTTTGAAAAAGAAATCAAAAGTAAACAATGGAAAGAAAGAAAACATCTTCAACAAACCGTGCTGGCATAGCTGGTTGTCAGCATGAAGAAGAATGCAAATAAATCCATATCTATCATCCTGCAGAAAACTCAAGTTCAAGTGGACCAAAGACTTTAATGTAAATCCAGTTACACTAAACGTAATAGAAAAGAACGTGGAGAATAGCCTTGAATGCATTGGCACAGGAGACAACTTCCTGAATAGAAGATACCAGAAGCACAGACATTAAGTTCGACAATTAGTAAATGGGACCTCATGATACTGAAAAGCTTCTGTAAGGCAAAGGGCACTGTCAATAGCACAGAATGGCAGCCTACAGAATAGAGAAAGCTCTTCACTAGCCCCACATCCAACAGAAGTGGATCTCTAATTTTTTTTAAAAAACTCAAGAAACCAGACATCAAAAAAATCCAATTTAAAAAATGGGGTGCTGACCTAGATGGAGAATTCTCAACAGAAGAATCTCTTAAACAGTTAAAGAATATATAAGATCAGAAACACCTATTGGAATAGATAAGATCAAAAATGCAAGTGACTGTACATGCTGCTGAGGATGTGGAGCAAGAAGAACACTCCTCCATTGCTGGTGGGAGTGAAAATTGCACAGCCACTTTGGAAAACAATATGGCAGTTTCTCAGGAAATTGGGAGTCAATCTACCTCAAGACCCAGCTACAGCACTCCTGGGTATATACTCAAAGAATGCTCAATCATACCACAAGGATACTTGCTCAACTATGCTCATAGCAGTTTTATTTGTCATAGCCAGAAACTGATAACAACCTAGATGCCTCTCAACTGATGGATAAAGGAAATGTGGTACATTTACACAACGAAGTATTACTCAGCTGTTAAAAACAATGACATCAGGAAACTTGAAGGCAAATGGATGGCACTAGAAAAAAACATCCTGAATGAGGTAACCCAGACCCAGAAAGACAAACATCATTAGTACTCACTCATAAGTGGATATGAACTGTAAAGTAAAGGATAACCATGCTACAATCCAAAGACCCAGAGAGGCTAGGTAACAAGGAGGACTCGAGTGGGGGATGCATGGATCTCCCAGGGAAGGGGAAAAAGAGGAGCTCTCCTTGTTGGATTGGGGGCAGGTGGGCATGGGAACTTGAGGGATCAGGTTGGGGGCGGTGAAAAGAGAGAATGCTGAGAAAGATAACTAGAAAGGGGGAATTTACAGAGTCATGTAGAAGCCTGCTGCAAGGAAAACTTCCACGACTCTACAAGGGTGGCCCCAGCTAAGACTCCTGGCAGCAGTGGATACACAGCCTGAACTGGCCATCCCCAATGATCAGATTGGTGACTACCCTGCTTGTCAGCTGAGAGCCTGCATGCAGTGACTGATGGAGACATTCAGAGACCCTCAGCCAAACATTAGACCTAACTCTGCTAAGGAGAAGGAAGGTAGTTTGTAGAAGCTGGGGGTGTGTATCGGGGACATTGAAGAAAACTACACAGAAACAACTGGTCTGGCTCATGGAAACTCACAGAGCCTGAATCAACAACCAGGGAACCTTCATGGGACTGTGTTAGGCCATTCACATATATGTGACAGTTGCGTAGCTTGGTCTATTTGTGGGACTCCTGGCAATGGGAACAGGGCTGTCCCTGGTACTTTGGCTGGCTCTTGGAAACTTATCCCTCATGCTGTATTGCCATGCCCAGCCTGAATACAGGTGGAGGTGCTTGATCTTATGGCTTGAGATACCATGCTTTGCTGATGCCCGTGGGAAGCTGACCTTTTCTGAGCAAATACAAGAGAGTGGTGGATTGAGGCAGGTCGGGGGAGAGGTTGGGGGAGGGACTGATAGGAATTGGGGAAGGGAAGGCTGCAGTTGGGATGTAAAATAAATTAATTAAAAAATTCAAAAAAAGAAACCTGTCCTACAAGAAAAACATATACCTCTAACTGCCTATCTTTTAAAAAATCATAAAGAGGACAAATAAATGACTTAATGATAAGACTCAAATATTTGGAAAAACAAGAATCAACCAAATCCAAATCTGGTCAACAGCAAGAAATAATAAAAATCAGAGCAGAAATCAATGAAATAAAAACAAAGAAAACAACACAAATACTAAATCCAAGAGCCAGTCCTTTGAGAAAATAAATAATAAAGTCAACAGAACTTTGGCCCAAATAACCAAAAGAAAGAAAAAAAAAAGGACCCAAATTAAGAGTCAAAATGAACAGGGAAACTTTACAACAGACAACAATAAAAATTAGAATGTTATAAGGGAATAGTTTTAAAAAACCTGTACTTCTTTAGATTGGAAACCCTAAAAGAATTGGATAAGTTTCTAAATTCCACCAAACCACCAAAATTAAACCAAGAGGAAGCCAACAACCTAAACAGACCTGTAACAAATGAGGAAAATGAAGGAGTATAAAAAGCCTTCCAACTAAGAACTACCCCGGGCCAAAAGGAGTCAGAGCAGAGTTCTACTTAATTTTCAAAGACTATCTACAGCCAGTTCTTCTTAAACTATTTAAAATACTAGAAACAGAAGGAGGACTCGCAAATTCTTTCTATGAAGCCAGGATCACTCCAAAACCAAAACCAGGTAAAAACACAACGAAAGAAAGAAAGGTAAGTACAGGACAACATCCGTGAGCATAGATTTTAAAAATGCAGGATGGTTCAACATACATAAGCCAATAAATGTAATACACCACACAAATGGACCTAAAGACAAAAAAAATCACATGGTCATTTCAGTAGATACAGCAAAAAACCTTCCACAAAATCCATCATGACTTTCTAATAAAAACCCTAAAGAACATAGGGCTAGAGGGGACACATATCAATATAACAAAAGTTATAAATGAGAAACACACAGCCAACACCATCCCAAGGAGGAAAACTTGAAGCAATCCCCCTGAAGTCAGGAACGAGACAAGGGTGCGCAGTATGCCCTCTCCTTTCCAATATTATACTGGAAACAATAAGGCAAGAGAAAGAAATTAAAGAAGTGGGATTTTTTTATTTAAAAGAAAGTTGAGGGAGAGGAAGTGATGTGTTGGCAGTATGAAAGGGACCTGGGAAACTAAATCGTGTTTTCTAAAGTTTCAGGCATTCAGTGATCAGAGAGGAATGACGTGTCTTAGAGTCATAGCCCAAGTGTGTTTGTTAACAATTTACCATGGAGTTGAGAATTCTTTCACAGTTCAGTGAGAATAACTGAAAGCAGTACACTTTTTCCCATGAGCTATTTGACTTTTAATACCAGATCTTGGTGACCTCATGAATTATGAACAGAGAGGTTGTGTAGGCACTTAGTATACTGAGCCTGCTATCTTCTATTCTAACCCTTGAGATTGCCCAACAACTCTGGAAATTCACCAAATTATTTACTAAACAATAATCTGTTGCTCATTTTCAGACCCAAAGCCCAGAGGACCAATAAACAATCCTCCAGTTCATTCGATAAACACAATGACCCTCACCTACCTAGTTCAGTTCAAAGCCCCAAGCTGCCCAAGTACAACCACAGGCCATTGTTGTCCTGGGCAACAGAGGAAGATGGCACAGCCTCATCTGCGATCTGTAAACCTCGTCTGTCAGCATCTCTCTGAATGCCTGGTTCCTCTGACTTTCCCTGGAAAGAGCCTTCTTTGTGGTCATCCACCAGGTCTCTGGAGGCCTGCATCTGGGTGGTACCAGCAGATACAGACATACCCAGGGCTTTCTTATGGCTACATCTGGAAAGGGCATGTGGGGAGAATGTGTGTGTGTAAGTTCATTGCTTTCTCTTCAGCTCCAGGTTCCAGCATCTGCCATGATTACATCCAAAAGCATCTCTAGCTTTGTATTTCTGTAGCTAAGAGAGTGGAAGTTCCCAGTCTTCAGACCAGTGGTCAAAGAGTAGAGACCACACAGATTTGCCAGTAGTTTTGCGGGCTCTATTATCTAGAGTTTTCAGAGAAGGAAATAAGTTCCATGAGGTTAGCAGGTGTGATAAGATCTTTCTGCTTGATGGGGACCCTGGGAGAGGGTTGAAAGGGAGGGGAGAGGTAGGGAGAAGAGCAGAGAAAAATATAGAGCTCAATAAAAATCAATAAAAAAAAGAAAAGAAAAATGGGCTAAAATGTTGCTAATAGTTCAGCCTGCGTTAATGATTAGGATATGGTTTTGGTTTTGTTTCCCTTCTATTTTTAATCTACATATTTTGAAGAATGGAAATTTACAAAGAAATAGTTGCTTAAATGTTATTATATTAAATGAACTAAATAAAATAAATAACATATTCTTTATATTTTTAGGCAGTATTTTAAGCCTGTACTTCACATTCCACATCAATTCACTATTAAAAGTAAAGATTGCAATGGTCTGTTAAAGAATTTTTTAAAAAAAAAAAAAAAAGATCTTTCTGCTTGGAAAACAGCACTCAGTTGAAGGCAGTCCTGCATTCACTGAGCCCATATCTTTAACTATTCCCGCTCTGCTCTGCATCTAACTCCTGCTAAGATCTTCACTGTGACCTCCTTTGTCTTTGCTCAAATAGATCACCAACGATCTGGCCTCCTCCATGTTTTATATCCAGTTCTCATGGATTCCTGAGAGGGATTTTCTGATCATGGAGCTTAGCCTTTGCTCTGGTTAAGCGACAGAGCTCAGCATTTCTCTATCTAGGATCAGAACAACAAAGGCCCCAGTTCTCAGGGCCAACTTCAGCCTTCCTTTCGTCCCATTACTGTGAAAAGAAACATTCAGACAAAAGTGACCTCGGGATTTGTTTGGGCTCTCGGCCTCCGACACAGTCTGTGACGGTGGGCAGTTGTGGTAGCAGTGACTGAAGCAGCTGGTCACATCACTTTCACAACTGGAAAGCTGAGTGGGATGAATGTAAGCTTCTGTGCAGCCCCTTTCTCTCCTTACATACTTCTGGATCCCAGGCAGGGAGGGATGCCATCAAGAGTGGGCGAAACTTCCCAGCTCTATTAAAGCAATCAAGACAATTGCCCACAGACATATCCCAAGGCCCATCTCCCAGGTGACTCTATATCCTGTCAGGATGACATTAATCATCACAACGCATAACTAGCACAGACAATAGATGCATGGATTTTTTTAAGTCAGGCTTCAAAACTATTGACATGATATCTGTACTCCACAGCTTAGTATATACCACACCATTCTCCAGTGATGTGTAGGAAGCAAGTCAGTTAGGGGTTTTGGAGAAATAAATAGTCTATGTCAGTAGGTTCTCAGTCTTCCTAATGCTGCGACCCCTTAGTACAGTTCTTAATGCTGAGGTGACCGCCAACTATAAAATTATTTTTGAAGCTACTTCATAACTCTAATTTAGCTACTGCTATGGACCATTGTGTAAGTATGTGATATGAAGGATATATGTGACCCCTATGAAAGGGTCAGTCAACACCTAGAGGGGTCGCAGGTTGAGAACCATTGGTCTATGGGAACTACCAGAGTCTCTGCATGGCAGAAGGGTCTCTGCATTGACATCAAGTTGGCAAAGGGCCAAGATTCTTTTCCCCTCTCCAGTGTCTCCAATATTATATTACTATGTCCACTTTAACCTCAGCTCTCTGACCTATAAATAGCGAAAGACCACTTGACCCATCTACATGCTGGGAAGTATATGAGATGTCTTAAATATCCCCCTCGGCACTCTCCATGTCTGTTTATGCCAACAGCTTCCTACTGGGAAGGTCCTAAAAGCCCTTCCCTGATGTTCCTCTCCAGTCACTGAACATGTTGGCAGGGAGTGTACATAACTCTCAAGAGCACTGAGCAGCAGACAAAAAGGCACCTGGTAAAAGAGTACCCAGGCTCCCCTCTCAAGTTATGCAACTGTGAAGTATCTTTTATTCCATTCCTGGAGCCCCCATGAGACTGATTCCTAGTCACCCCCAGTGTTACCCTGCTTTGCTACACATAGCTTCTTAGCTTCCCATTCTTCTTTGCTTCTCTTCTCCACTTCCTGGCTGGTACTTGCTGGAATAATCTCTCAGATTTGCTACTTTCTCAGATCCTTCTCTTGTTGCAGTTTTGTGGAATCCTGAACCAAGACCCTCCTCTTATGGTTTAATATTTATTGAAACTATTCAAGTGTAGACTTATTATTGTCATCACACATTGCAAATGTTGAGTTTTTGTCACTGATGCAGAGCTACCAAAAAGTCAAATAAATCTCACCCTGTCCACTTGCATTGCTTGTTATTAGATTCAACAGCTAAAAATTTTCTCTGCTAAATACCTATGTTTTTAAACCTTTCCTCTTATCAAATTAATTTCTCTATTGACTATGGATAGACCAGTACAATCCCAAGGACCACACTTGGAGAGGACTCATCTCAACCAACCAACCAGCTAAACAAACAAAAAAAAAAAACCAATGATTAAAACACTCCTGAGCATCCATTCGGGCACGACTTTACAGAACTTCCCAGGAAGTAGGCTGTGGAGGGGTCGGGTGGCACTCCCTCGTTGTCATCCATTTACAGTTTCCAATGGAAAAATGTGTGGGTTGTCACCATGATGCCTGTACAATTTCAGATAAATTAAAGGCTTGCCTCGGTAATTACTGGGTGGGTATATACACAAACATGTACCCGTGTGTACGGGCCCCACATACAGTAGTATAAATTAAGACCGAAAGATAAAAGTCAGATGCTTCTCTGAGATGTAGAAATGGTTTACTGTATAGGATTAGAAGAATGGGAACATTTCTAGAATCAGAAGGTAAGATTTTTTTCTGGAACAAATTCATAGGACTCGAAACTCTTTTATTGAACCCCACCAGAGAAACAAAGCTTAGACACAGATAATTTTGTTGGATCTCCTTGTAGAGATCTGGAAAGACAACATACAAAGACCCATGCCCTTGCATGTAATGGCAAAAATAACATCATCCTTAACCATTTTAGTGGCAGGGTTCTGGCGAGGGCCCGGATTGAGCCCCAGCTGCAATAGCAAAGCTGGGTACAAATTTTATGATTTTGTTAATTTTCTATCTGTTCTGGGAGTAATAAACATACCCTCATAGATATTCATGATTTCCCTCCAAAATAAAAAATTGAAAAAAAAAAGGCTTTTAAATGGCACAGAAAAGCCTTTCATTCTTGAGGCATGTAATTCATGGATGATTTTCAAAATGTCATGTTTGAATTGGGAAAGTAACATTTCTTGAATTAATCAGCCAATTGCTTCAAGAATATGACTCAAAGGATATAAAAATTTCAAGCCTGACTTTTTAAAGGCATTTTTTTCCCTGTGCAGTGAGTTTATTTTTCACAAAGGTCATGGTTAAATCCTGAGTTTATTTGCCATGGACAAGAACCATCTAGATGAAGTGTGCCTTTCATACCTTAGTGAGGGAATCAGCAACTCCCAGTAGGCACCACTTCAATTTTTAGACCGCCAGACAGGCACTTTCCGACTGTGCAGGCTATTCTCCTCTAGAGCCCTCCTGTACCTCGATTTTCTAATGTTTAAAGACTTTGTTGTTGTTGTTGTTGTTGTTGTTGTTGTTGTTGTTTCAGTTTAAAATTTCTTTTCCATGTCTGAGCCATTCTAAGTCATCATTCCCCCAAATGACTTATATATCTCTGCTTATGACTATCCTATTCCCAACAGCCAGGAAATGGGACCTAGATCTCAACTCACAGATGAATGGACAATGAAAAGTGATACATATACATAATAGAATTTTTGCAGCCTCAAGAAAAAAATGAAACCATGCCATTTGCATAAAGCCTGAAGTAACTGGAAATAATTCAGTTAGCCTAAGTAACTCTAGGGAGTTCCAGGGCCCCAGCTTGTAGCTCAGTGTGAGGAAAGTGTTTGCCTCTCCACTGCAGCACAGGCACTTGGTGTGATTTCTCCACCGCTCCATGTCCAGTACCCACCCAAGCCTGGCATACACTGCCAGCTCTCAAAGGAACCTTTGTGGAACCAATGAATAAGCCTCTACATTCCACTGCCTTCCACATAGCTACGTGACTATTTTCACGTGTCCATAAATGTTTTCTGAAAATATTGAGTTCCTACCTTCACGTTCTGCATGTTTTCTTGCTGACTGTCTTGAGTGTGTGCGGAGGGTGTTCGGGCAGCGGCTCTGTAGTTAGCCACACGTCCACCGTGTGACACATGGGCTGTGCAGTTCTGAGAAAGGTGCTCCTTGGCCTCCCCCCCCTCCACTGGTATAGGGCAGGGTTGGTAACCATACTCATATGATCATCCTTCATGGTGTAAAGCGAAATGGGTAGCACTTAAAACACTGATGGGTATAAAGCATGGAATTCAATATTAGAAGTCAATACCTTTTGCAATGCTGTTCTTTCCCAATGCAAAGCACTATTCTCCCTGAACTGAGCAGGAAGCTACAACCTAGTCCGGTTTTCGACTGGGCAGTTCTTTTTAATGAAACAATTAATGTAATTGCTCAGGGCAAGTCAGCCCATTGTCACTGAGCCATTCTAAGTCAACGTTCCTCAAAAGCACTTGTATATCTCTGCTTAAGACTACACTGTTCCCAATAGACAGGAAATGGCTATTAGAGCCCATCTGTCTCTTGGGTGTCTGGATGTGGCTTAAAGAGTTTTAGGTTAGGAGAAAGGGGTACACTCACCCATTGCTGGTGGGAATGCAAACTTGTGCAACCACTCTGGAAAGCAGTGTGGCGGTTTCTCAGGAAATTCGGGATCAACCTACCCCTGGATCCAGCAATACCACTCTTGGGAATATACCCAAGAAAGGCCCTATCATACAACAAAAGTATATGCTCAACTATGTTCATAGCAGCATTGTTTGTAATAGCCAGAACCTGGAAACAACCTAGATGCCCTTCAACGGAAGAATGGATGAAGAAAGTATGGAATATATACATATTAGAGTATTACTCAGCAGTAAAAAACAAGGACTTCTTGAATTTTGCATACAAATGGATGGAAATAGAAAACACTATCCTGAGTGAGGTAAGCCAGACCCAAAAAGAGGAACATGGGATGTACTCACTCATATTTGGTTTCTAGCCATAAATAAAGGACATTGAGCTTATAATTCATGTTCCTAGAGAAGCTAAATAAGAAGGTGAATCCAAAGACAAACACATAGGCATCCTCCTGAATATTAACTTTCATCAGGCGATGAAAGGAGACAAAGACAGAGACCCACATTGGAGCACCGGACAGAAATCTCAAGGTCCAAATCAGGAGCAGAAAGAGAGGGAGCACGAGCAAGGAACTCAGGACCGTGAGGGGTGCACCCACACACTGAGACAATGGGGATGTTCTATTGGGAACTCACCAAGGCCAGCTGGCCTGAGTCTGAAAAAGCATGGGATAAATCCGGACTAGCTGAACATAGCGGACAATGAGGAATACTGAGAACTCAAGAACAATGGCAGTGGGTTTTTGATCCTACTGCACGTACTGGCTTTGTGGGAGCCTAGGCAGTTTGGATGCTCACCTTACTAGACCTGGATAGAGGTGGGCGGTCCTTGGACTTCCCACAGGGCAGGGAACCCTGATTGCTCTTCGAGCAAATGAGGGAGGGGGGCTTGATTGGGGGGGGGGAATGGGAGGCGGTGGTGGGGAGGAGGCAGAAATCCTTAATAAATAAATAAATTAAAAAAAAACAACAAGGCAAAAAAAAAAAAGAGTTTCAGGTTACCCTACAAGAAATGACACCCTGCCCGTTTTCCTGGCTTGATGGCCAGTGCAGGCGCTGTTCTCTCTCCAAATGATCCACCTGTCAGCTTGCCTGCTTTGCAGTATTCCTACAGCTGACCATGCTGCAGAGATCAATTCCCTTTGATGCCCAAGGCCAGACGAGGTCCAGATGAGTCTCAGAGCCATTTTGCTCTATCTCGAAACAACTTGAGATGAATTCAAAGTGGAAGAGGTGTTCCATTTTCTCAGGCTTCCTTTTCCTGCTGAAACAGAAAGGAAAACCCAGGATCGCCAGAAGGCACCCAATGAGACAGTGTCCATTTTTAAGGAAACAGAAACACAGGACAGGGAAGACTGCGAAGTTAAGATTATGGCCCAGAGGGTTGGGGCAGGGACACATGATCTTTACGTAATCAGACAGTCTGCCCAGGAAGTCCCTGAGATCAAAGCATGAGGCTTTTTATTTAGCACTGTGTCAACTTAAAAACAGCCCTGGCAAAGCCACAGATCTGGACAGACTCACACCTCTCCCTGCCCCATCCCTACCCCGCCTCCCTGACCTGTACCTCTGCATCTGCACCTTCTTAACATTTCATTTTGAATAAAATCCTTGGATGAAAGAATCCTAAGATTCATGGAGAAATCTCAAAGCTGGACAGGACAAGGCAGAAAATGCCACACTCCTCCCTGGCTTCCAGACCCCAGAGCATGTATGTGGGCACTCTGGAGGAGGCGGCATCCTCTGCATGTCTCTAGACTGATTCTCTGGAGAGCAAAAGGAGGCTGTGTGTGTGTGTGTGTGTGTGTGTGTGTGTGTGTGTGTTATTCAGGCACTTGTCACAAATATTTCCTCTCCAACTTTCCAGGCATTGTTTCAGGACAACTGGCAGGAAAAGCAGACCTCTAGGGGATGCATCCGGATCTCCCCATGGGTCAGGACTACAATCCCCAGAAACTCCTTGTTAAAAATGATGCTACGATGACCAGGGTCAGCACAGGATGTTCATGTCAAGCAGGAGATACACACTGAAGAAACATGTCAAAGAAAATACAGAGCCTGAGGACCTATCCAAATGGAAGAGGTCACTTCTAAGAATGGACAGGGTTACAGGGAACAGGCAGGAAAGAGCTCTGTCCCTAAGTGATGGTGGGAAGGAAGAGCAGGGTCCAGAGAGGTGGGAACATGAAACCTTAACACAGTTCCTATCTCTCGTAGGCACTGTTCCCAAGACATCAGCCACTCTGTTCCGGTATAACCAAAGAGGCTATGAGCTGAACTGTGCGCTGTGCCATGTTCTTAAACTTCAAAAATGGGAAACCAAATAAACCACATTTATACAGTCCCTGGCTTCAGCTGTTTGTGTTATAGAAACCGAAAATGAACTAATTCTCTAAGACTGACGTCAAGTCAGGAGGCAGAAATGGTATCACCACCACCACAGAAAACACTGATGAAATCTATTATTAGATATTTGGAAGTTTAAAGGCAGAAGTACACCTTGCAACAACGGAACTTTAGGCTTTCATCTTTCAGACGGGAAAATCAAAGCACAATGAGGCATTCACAGATGCTCTTGATCCAGCTGAAGAAAAATATTACAAGGATGCTTTGCTCAGATGATCACATTTTCATAGCACTTTGTCAGAAAATGCTGTTTATCTTCTGCCACTTCTCTTAGTCATCAGCAGTTTCTTTGTAGACACTCCAAAGGAATGTACCAGAACATTTCTGTTTATTTTATACACAATACTCCTGCAGGTCACAGCGCTCCTAGACACAAAAGAACAGGAACAGAGAGCCACTCAACATAAATGACCACCAGGGGGTGCTCAGAGGACAAGCTGACTGACACATGGGGGTAGCCCTGGCGAGTGGCCCCTCTCACGATGAAGACTGATGATATCTTTTGTTCTTTAGCGAGAGGTTCGAGGTTCCCTCAGGTCCCTTCTGCAAAGCATAGCTGCACATCTGTACTGACCAGGAAATGCTTCCACATGTGCTGACCTTGTAGGATACACTTTCCCCGGGTCCTTGTTTGCTTGGTATTCTACATGTCTCCATAAAGAATCTGGAGGACCAGGCCACTGTGATGCCCAAACAAGGTAGAGAACAGAGTTATAGCTTGGTACCAAAAGATACTGGGAATTTCCATTACAGGAAAGAGAATTTATATAGGAATTCCTACCGCCAGTAGCCTTTGTTACCTGCCCACTTGGGCGTGGCCTCTTATACTACTTATGCCCATGTAAAGCATGCATCCAGCCTCTTTTCTGGCTCTGGGATTCAGTTGATATTCCCTGTTCCATCACAGGATTGTGATCTGTGAGTCTACCCCTAAATAAATACCCCTCTATTATACTCAATTCCAAGCTAGTGTGGGATTTCTTTTAAGAGTCCTTCTTCAGAGAATAAAGGGGATTATGGTTGCCACCTTGTACCCAGCCTCATCTGTAAAGTTACCTGGTTGTACTCAGAAATTTGACCTTGTGGTTCAACAAATCCTACACTTCAGCAGAAAGCAAGACTCAAGGCAAGGTTAGTTCTTTTATCAGTACACCGCCTCAAATTTGTTAAGTAAGGACAGTGTCTATCTCTTCACAATTCCCATTTGGTGAATGAAGTTCGCCAATTTGAACTTGATTTTTCTTATACTTCCCATTAACTATTCTAAGAAAAAAACTCATTGGAAGAAACTCCCATAAGGAAAGTATTTAACATCCATCTTGACAGAAAACCATATTGGTTAAATACAACAGTTAAAATTGGAGGCTTCTTTGGGGAGGAGAGATGGCTCAAGCTTGGGGACCTGAGTTCAGATCCCTAGCATGCACGTGGTGCCCACACTTCTGAAATCCCGGATGTTTGTGCAGGATAAACAGGCAGGTCCCTGAGGTCACTGGCCAGGCAGCCTAGCTGAAATGGAAAGCTCCAGGTTCAGTTAAAGATGGTGTTAAAAAAATAAGTGAATAAGATGAAGCATCATAGAGGAAGAGGCCTAAACACACTATCGCAGTTACAGTTTCTATTGTTATAACGAAACACCTTGACCAAAAAGCAAGTGGAGAGAGAAGGGTTTGTTAGATTTACACTTCCACATTGTTGTTCGTTATCAGAGGAAGTCAGGACCACAACTTCAACAGGGCAGTGATGTGGGAGTCCCTTCTGTATGCTGTGATTACCATTAATGAATAAAGAAACTTTGGACCTATAGCAGAGCAGAACTTAGCTAGGTGGGTAAAACTAAACTGAATGCTGGGAGAAAGAAAGGCGGAGTTAGAGAGAAGCCATGGAGCTACAGTCACAGACAAACAATGGGAACTTTACCCGGTAAGCCACTGCCGCATGGCGATACACAGATTAATGGAGATGAGTTAAATTAAGATGTAAGAGTTAGCCAATAAGAAACTAGAGCTAATGGGCCAAACAGTGTTTTAAATAATGTAGTTTCTGTGTGATTATTTTAGGGTTGAGTAATCGGCAACTAACTTGTGGCCTCCTTACAAGAAGGGCAGGATCCTGGAGGCAGGAGCTGATGCAGAAGCCATGGAGGGGTGTTGCTTACTGACTTGCTTCCCTGGCTTGCTCAGTCTGCTTTCTTATAAAAGCTAGGACCACCAACCCAGGATAGCACCACCCACAATGGGCTGGGCCCTCTCCCACTGGTCACTAATTGAGAATTGAGAAAATGCATTACAGCTGGATCTCATGGAGGCATTTCCTCAACTGAGGCTCCTTTCTCTTAGATGACTCTAGCTTGTGTCAAGTTGACACACATAAACAGCCAATATACACACATATGCTAATACATCATACACACACACACACACACACACACACAGAGCTTTCCTCTGGGTAGAGAACTATTTTATCAAATTCTATCTAAAAAGGCATACCTACAAAGAGATGGCCCTGGTTTATTACATTATAGTTATGTTCTCCACCTCCTTAACTGTTGGAAACCATTCATCTATTGTCTTCACCATGGTTTTTTTTAATGTAATCTAACTAGAATTATATACTGTCATACTTTTTTTATTGTATATTGTACTCCATTGTATTGATATACTGAAGGGCTTTTAATCCCATTAACTCACTAAATGACAATGAAACTGTCAATTATGAGCAATTGTGCTATAAGCATTTATATGCAAACTTATGTGCACATAGAATTTTATTTCTTTAATTATCTAGGAGCAGGATAGCTGGGCTTTTGGTAGAATAGGAAAATTCTCTACCACTGAGCCACATTCCAGGCTTTGTGCTAAACACTAAAAAAAATAACTGAATGGGTTTTCAGGATACCATTTTTCTTTTTAAGAAATTACTTCATTCCACAATGTAAAAGCCCCTCAACCGAAGAATGGATAAGGAAAATGTGGTACATTTACACAACAGAGTACTACACAGCAGAAAAAAATGACATCTTGAAATTTGCAGGCAAATGGATGGATCTATAAAACATCATATTGAGTGAGATAACCCAGACCTGGAAAGACAATTATCATATGTATTACTCATAGTGGCTTTTAGACAAAAAGCCAAGAAAAACCAGCCTACAATTCACAGTCCCAGAGAACCGAGACAGCAAAGAGGACCCTGAGAGAGACATAAATGGATCTAAACTACACGGGAAGTAGAAAAAGACAAGATCTCCTGAGTAAATTGAGAGCTTGGGGACCATGCACAATGACAAGTGTCTGCAGAGTCTAGGAGAGGGCAGTGGATCTCTAAGAGTTAGACTTACAGGCAGTGTGAGCCACCCACGTAAGTGCTAAAACCTGGGATCTGGTCCTCTGGGAGAGCAACACACTTTCTCAACTGCTGAGCCCCCTCTCCTGTTTATTTGAATTTGTTTTTCTGTCCTTTTCCTTATAATTAATTTAAGGCTGAACCTTAAATTAAGTGGAAAACTCTCTTAGTATAGGCAATGTGTTGGTTAACTCGTTGAGTATAATGAGACTGGAAAAGGCTTCATATTCAGGTAATGTTGGACAAATGATCATATATGGTCTGATCCTTAAACTATCATCAACATGACTCCTTTCCCTGGTCCATGGCCATACTAGGGTATGTACAACCCCTGTCCATAGAGACCACTGAGACACTGATCCACTGAAGAACAAATCTGACAATGATGAGTAGCAGCACTACAGTAAAGAACGCCGATTTCAAGCTAAAGTAACCTGCAACATTTCTGTGCTGGATAAAACATTATCAAAGCTGCTAAAAGAGAAAGTTAGGTTTCTCTTCCATGTTCTCCTTCTAAACTTGTCAGGATGGATTTTTAATTTAATATTAATACTATTTTAAGTCTAGAAAAATGAAATCACAAGTTAACTTGTTAGCTTGGATTTTATCATTGACTTTATATTGTACAATTCCAGTTTTAAATGAAACCCTGAGAGCATTTAATTTGTGCCAGCATTACTGTAATCACACATTGTTGTATTTTATTCATATGGATGTATTTCAACTTGTTAAGACTATAGAAATACTACACAAAACTGAACTATTTTACCTCTTCATACATTCACATTCCACTGACACTCTATTTTTAGCTTAGTGATGGATAAGAAAGTCTGCAGGGGAAAAGAACGATGGATCGCCCTATCTTCCCGTCTCTACCATGTTCAGCCTGTGTGCTGGTCGGCTTGTGTGGGACATTATCCTTCACTTTTCATTCAATATCATTTTCTTCTCACATTCACAGAAGGATCTGATTTGAATATAGAAGGGAATGCTTTGAAAAGTACTAGTGTTTGGGCCTGTTTCTTGTGCTCTGGCTTGCATTGTATGCTGCAGCTAAAATGTGAGTTGAGTCTTGGTGAGTTCTCATGCATTGGAAATCCACCAGAACTTTGCGATGTGGGGCAATGCCAATACTACAAATGTGCTTCAAAGAACCGCAGACACATATACACTGTATATATGCCTTGTTTGTGTTCATGCGCCATTGACCCATCGGGCTCTACTTACACAGTACAAATCAAAAGATAAAATAATTAAGAATGCCAAGAGAGTGGGGAAGAGTATTCAACCAAACCCAGTAACCTCCTGAGCTGACCCCACGCTACCTCTTGCCCACATGCCCATGGCTCACATGCCCACGAAGTCGCAGTGTATGCACAGAAACCAAGCAGGTGATTCTGTTTTCCATTTGTTTTGTCATTCTATCCACAATGGACTCCCTGGGAAATCTGAAGAATCCACTGTGACATTTTGAGATCATTAACTACTTGACAGGGGAGTAGAGAGAGATTTAAAGCAAATGTGTCAGAAGTCACACCCGATTAAAGATCAATCTGGAGCAAAGATAAAAGTACCTTGGAAATTGCAACATGAGTCCATAGCAAGATAGGATTTGAGCCCAGATGTTTGGGGAATGGGTCAGTGATGTCAAAGAACACAGACTCCCGAACACACACCAGTAAAGATACATTTTTCCCCTCCCACAATCTGTCACAATCTGTCACCACTGTTTCCTTTTTGAGATACATCTGATAGCAAAGACTTAAGCTATGATGCTCAAACTTAAAACAATTTGGTGGCATACCAAGATCCGTGAGAAAAACAGCATGTCATCATTCTGTCAACATGTATGTTTCAGGTAGATTTGCATACAATGAAAAATTATTTCACTTTTAAAAACGCATCACTCATGTAACCTTTAGCCTAATGTACAGCTTCCTATGTAATTTTTCCTAGGAACTAAGGCTTGTCAGGTCGCCTATCAGTTCCACTTTCAGTCAGATTCCACCGCCAGCATTTACTCAGGAGCAATTGCAAACAAGGTTCATTCCAGGAGTAATGGCATTCACTCCATGGTGTGCATAGCCCATCTGCCAATCTGTAAATTCAAAATGCCTGGCAAAAGACATCACGTTCCAATCCATGAGTTTAAAGTTCAATGTAAACACAGAGGAAGAAGGAGGGAAAGTACACAGTGAGGATTCAAATGGGTTTTCAAGCATGAAAAAAAGTTTGGGATGATAAATTGACAGGTCTACAGGAGAGATTCATGGGTGTGAAATAGCAGGGGATGCTCCATTGGAACCACAGGTCCCATGTCTGCTAACAAAGGAATGCGGAGAGAATATGGAATTCAGTGTTCCACACTGGGGAGACACGGCAGGCTCTGCAAGAGGGTGTGGCGGCTCAATTGACATCCATGGAACAACACCTTTAGAATGTGGAAGACTATGTCTCCTAAAAACTCTTGTGCTATGGCATGCTCTGCAGCAGCTTCTCATTTGGTCTGCCACTGATCTCTTGATATTCTCAAGAATCAAGCCACATCCACATCCAACTGTCTACTAAAATTCTGCTCTTTGTCTCATCAAACCTTGGAAATTAAGTAACCCAGATTACTAGAATTGGATTTGGACCAGATCTTGGCAATGAGAAATAGAGTAAAAGATGGTATTTCTCTAGAGCTTTTCTCTTTTGCTGACTACAAAGCAAGGCTTCACCTAACAGTGAACAGGTCTGCATACCACCAGAGATTAGGATCTCTTACAGTACTTCAGGTTGCAAATATAACTGGCCATCACTATCATTTCTTCCCACTCCAAACCCATTTAAAGTGACTGTCATTTAATCTTTGAAAACAAGTTAATAAACACCGTCCAAAAGAATGAGAAGCCATTTGCCATAAATACATTTAACACATTTTTGGAAAGTGAGAAATGAGAGAAAGAATGCTAATTATCTTGGCAGAATGCAACAAAAGGAAAGCCAGATGCTTTCAGACAAGTAGAAACACAGACACTTCTTTAAGAGGAAGCGCCAAGTTGCTTAGTTGTGTGTAAGTGATGAATATTGCAGAAGGCAAGGCAGATAAGGGCCGCCATAGAAAGGGTTTTTGTGGAAAGTCCACCATAGGTGGTTAAAGCCAGGGAGTCTCTTTCCTCACGTTGAGCATCATGGAGTTAGTGTGTTTATGAACAGGACCAGAGAAAAGCAGAAATAAGACAAAGAAGAGCTAAAGTCTACCATAGTCTAAAGCTACAGTGTTCCCAAAGGCCTAGCTCCAACTTCCTCCTAGAGCTTACATGCATAGATGCGTACACACATACACATACAGTCTAGCAAGAGATTCTCTTCTAAATAGCTCAGCAAAGTCATAGATGCTGAGATGTGAGAGGTCTTCAATGAATCATTGATTGATGCATTGCTCTCCATGTTGTGAAGTCAATAAGGTTCCTATCCATGATCTTAGAGCACTCAGTCATAGCAAGTACCAGGTTCCGCAAAGAATCCCAAGATGAATGAATGACATCTAAGAGAAAAAGATCAGTATTAAGGCAGAACTAATGAAAACATTAGGGCTGGTGACACAGATTAGTGAGAGAGTGTTGGCCTTGCATGTGTGACCTTCAGTACCAAAAGATTGAAACGTTAATATTTCCAAGCAGGAAAAGGTATTGTATCCATATAAGGACAGATTGTCATTAAAAAAAAAGGAACAAAGAAAAACAGAACAGATCCAACATATGATTCTCAATTTTTTGTTGTTGTTCAGTAGAACATTGACAAACTTGGAGAAAAATCTCAAAGGGCAGAGGGAAAAAATCACACTAAACAATATAGGGAAACTGCCATTTGTTTTCTAGACCAGCATATATAGGAGATGCTCAATCCTTCAAGCCATAAGACCTATGGGAGGTCTTCAGGGAGAAACTGTTGGCTCCCCCTTCCTTCCCTTCTTTGTTACGTGAACGTAACATGAGTAGACCATAGCATGTCCTGTCCCATGCCCCCTTTGCCAACTCTGCCTCATCACAGGCCTAAGAGCAGCGAGGCCAACTTCATGGGCTGGAACCACCAAAATGGATGGAAAATAAATCTCTTCTGTTTGCAGGCTGATTGACTTAAGTACTTTATTATAGCAATGGAAAGTTGACCAACACAAAAAGCAAATTAGAGGAATGATTCAACATCTGTTAGGAAGTGGAAAGAGAAAACAAAGGAAGAAAAAAGAAAACCCATCAAAGAAATCACGCAAGACAATTTCCCAAAACTGAGAGAATGAGTTTACAGGTTTAAAGGTTTGTTTTTTGTTTTTCTCCGAGGGACCAAAAGTATGAATAATAAAAAATTCATGCCAAGATGCACGACTGAGAACTCTGAGAATATCAGGAGTAAAGGGAAGATCCTGAGTACATCCAGGAATTAAAACCAGACGATATAGGACAGTAGAGAGATCCAAAAGCCACCGCAAAAATTCCTGATAGCTATTGAACTATATATGGCCACAATGATGAAAGAGAATTATTTTTTAATATTTTGTTTATTTTTATCTAATATATATGAGTGTTTTACCTGCATATATTTATGTGTAGCACATACGAACAGTACCTGTGGATGCTAAAAGAAGATACAAGCTCCCTTGGAACCAGAGTGACAGGTGGTTGGATGGATGAGCTGCTGTGTGTATCCAGGGAAGTGAATCTGAATTCTCTGCAAGAGCAGCAAGCACTCTTAACTGCTGAGCCATCTTGCCAGCCCAGAAAGAATTCATTGTAGCTTTCACATTCGGAAGATATCCCACTAGGTTTAATGCTACAGCTACCATATTGAAGTTCTTAACCATTTTGTCTTTGACTTTGTGTTTTGTAAGTCAATAAAACAGTGAGTGGTGTGTGTACCAGGCAGTCCTGGCTCCTGTACATCTTAGCCTTGCTACCTCTTGGCCCCTTTATATGGATTCTAAACTATCTGCACCTCTAAGCTGTCCAGATGGAGCCAGCACACTGCTGTTCCCCTGCCCACTGTCCATGTGGGATGACCTGAATGAGAAAGTGCCATCTTTACTTGTAGGTACTGATAAAGGGCACACTTACTCCTCAAGGGAGGGATCTCAGAAGTAGGGCACTTGTTTAGCATGCATGAGACCTTGAGTTTGATCGCAGAAGCAATGAAGTTCCATGAAATGCTGAGATGTCAGAAAAGAAAGGGAGGTTTTATCCACCTGCTTTTTGAAAAAAAAAAAATGAAAAGGCCCCATATTTTCATTTGTCTAAATTATTTAGCAAGCCTTGATTTCAATTTAATTACTGCTTGAGAAGTAAGGATTATTTTCTGAATATCAAATATACAACTGTGACTAATAAAAATGTTTTTCCTTTAATGCAGGAACTCTACATAAGCTCACATATGTAACATGTGGGCCTGCTTTTTGGGGTTTCTGTCCCGCCCAGTCCCCCAGCCATTTAGTCCCAGAGAGAAAAATCACACAGAGTCTGCATTAATTATAAACTGATTGGCCCATTAGCTCAGGCTTCTTATTAGCTCTTGTAGCTTACATTAACCCATTATTTTTATCTATGTTTGCCACATGGCTCAGTACCTTTCTCAGCTGGGCAGGTCACATCCTGCTTCTTCAGTGATCTGCGCAGGACTGCAGGGAATGGGCTTCCTGCTTCCTAGAATTCTCCTGCTCTCATCACCCCTCCTCTACTTCCTGTCTGGTTAACCCACCTATACTTCCTGCCTGGCCAATCAGTGTTTATTTAAAACATGATTGACAGAATACAGACAATTATCCCACACTGTACATATAAGCTGACTACATGCAGAACTCCATCAGGATGATTCAGATTTGAGCCTGAGACCTCACACCTACAGGTCCAGGTCCCAGTGCTTCATTTCTGAATCATTCTTTGTCTGTACGATGAGATATCACTGGATTCATATCTAGCCAAACCAAACAATTCCTAACCACAGGAAAAGACAATTTCATGTAGACAGTTTCATGGTCGAATGGGGAGGCTTAGTGGAATTTGGGCCAGGCAAATAGAGGCACCTATACCTAAGTTTAAGTTAGAGCCATACTTTCTCTAGAAGACATATGACCCTGAGAGTGGATTCTGGGAATGGGGAGGCTTTTCTTCTCTGGGGAATGTGCACAGGAAATGAGATGCTAGCTCCTCTGGGAGAGCACAGGTGAGCCAGAAACTAAAGAACCAGGGCAGGGAGTACTCAGGTTGAGCCCCTTCTGATGCATAAGTCTGAGTTTTATTTTAACAGACACCAAGGTCACTGCCAGATGTGGAAGTAGCCAAGTCTAGGCCTTGATCTTTGAAAAACTGCTACTTATTTCATGCAGGTCCACATCCCCCCCTAGAAGTTTTTCTTTCTCCATCTTCCTTGGGCTGCTATTCGCAGACCCATAGACCTCACTGGATTTGGTGACCTGACAGCTGCCCTTACATGGGGATTTGTATCATAAATTCCCACTAAGAGGCCCCTGATCCACATCTTCCTTACCAATTTATGCTGTCGTGTCTCTCAGACAGAAACTGGTGTGTTCACATGTGGCAGGGCTGGCGGCTCATCAGACAGGTTCTATTAACTTGGTCGCCAGGTGGTAACCATATTACTTCATGCTTCTTGGTAACTTCTGTGCAACACAATTACCTTTGACAGTTCTTGAGTGGGACAGCAATTTTCAGCAAATGTTTTCAGTAACCAAAGGCCAGAAGGAGAGGAAACGGGAGTGCTTCGGTTAAGCTTTGAGCATAGCTCTGACAGGTCTTCAGCACCTCTGCTGTGTTATAAATAGGAATTCCATGGAAATTCAGTACACATGGAATTTGCAGAAGGGCGTTCAGCAAGGCCACTGGTTTCCATTGTACTCACAAAAGAATGTGTCCTGACACAGGATAACAAGGCCTACCGTGACGAAGTTCTTTCCAGCCCACCGAATAGCATAGGCTGCAGGAATTTTCTTTCAGTGAGTTTTCATACTAAGGATGCTTTTTTTTTTATGTCTGTCTTCACATGAATTCTTCAGTGCAAAGAGTGTGACATTCACTTCTGTGATTGTCTTGGCTCTACAGCAGGATTCCCCAGAGTTATCCCAAGAGAATACATCCCACCGTCCACATGTTGGTTTCCAGTCTCAGAAAAAAAAAGATGCATAATTATTACAGGTAGGCTGTTCAAAATCTAATTTTACAGAATGAGAATCTGAAAGCCAATTGCTTTCCATACTACAGCACCATGATGGCATACATGTGCATATACACAGTCACAAGAACACATATATGAAGTCATGTTTTAAAAGAAAGCCTAAAGCAAAAAGTTCTGCTCACACAATATGGGAATAAACAGAGCTATTCAGTCACCATGTCACAGGCACAGAGGGAATGACCATTCACAGTCTGTAGTATGCAGCACTCATGGGGTCGAATGCAAGGCCACATGGCCAAAGCTACACCCGTAGAACATGGTATGACTCACATCCCTTGGCCTGATACCCAGCAGCGCTTCCCTTTGACACACCCAAGAGGAGCCGGGCCGATGCTCTCATTTCATTAGCAGGGCTTTACAGGCCAGCAGGCTTTTGATCTCGACTGACTAGACACACGATATCATCAGCTCTAAATCAAGCCACATTTTTACTTTTTCTTCCAAACGAGTCTCCGTGGTGAGGACAAGAGCAGCTAATCCTTAACATGTTGCAGATTGTGACATCTAGTACGTCATTTTTTACCTTCTTTATTTACTTAGCAGCCACTTTGTCAATACCAGCTGTTGTCTTTTCTTTTAGAGGATAGAATTTTGATTGCAGACTTTGCCTCAAAGTTTTACTGTCAGGACATTATCAAATTTGAAGTGGATTTTATTTTCTTGCTTATCTGTGATTTAAAAAAAAATAGAGACCATTGTACTCAGAGATGATTCAGTGATTATTTGTTGCTATTGTAATTTATTGTAATTGCTATTTAGATTAGGTTTCCAGCACCAAAAAATGCCAAATAATGCTAGTTCCATGGGATCCATGAAATCTAGCGCCACCTTCTGGTCCCTGCAGGCATCTGTACACACATGGTGCACATACAGACAAGCAGACACTTACAAACAGGCATTAGAAAAATCTTATAAAGATAAAGACTAACAATCCAAAACCCATCTATATAGGATATTGCGGAGGTTCATCTTGATTGACAACTTGATGGAGTTTAGAATCACGTAGGAGATACACCCTTGGACATGCCTACCGGTGTTTCAACAGAAACTTAACCGAGGAGGGAAGATCATCACCCACAGGGGTCCTATCCTGAATAAAAAGGAGAAAGTGAGGGGCTGGAGAGATGGCTCAGAGGTTAAGAGCATTGCCTGCTCTTCCAAAGGTCCTGAGTTCAATTCCCAGCAACTACATGGTGGCTCACAACCACCTGTAATGGGGTCTGGTGCCCTCTTCTGGCCTGCAGGCATACAGACAGAATATTGTATACATAATAAATAAATAAATATTTTTTTTAAAAAAAGGAGAAAGTGAGATGTAGTAATAGGGGCGGCAGGGCTGCGTTCCCAGCACCCCGGCCGCCTGCTCGGCTAGCTTATGCCCCAAAATAATTACACAGACACTATATTCTTTTAAGCACTGCTTGGCCCTTTAGCTCTAGCACTTACAGGCTAATTCTCACATCCCGATCAACCCATCTCTAATAATCTGTGAGAACCGGTCTTACCGGGAAGATTCTAGCCTAGTCCATTCTGGGTCGGAGCTTCATGCCGGGAGCGGGGCATGGCATCTCTCTCAGGCGTCTGCTCCCTAGAGGAGAGCTGTCAAGTCTCTGACCTCACTTCCTCTTCCTCCCAGCATTTTGTTCTGTTGACTCCACCCACAGGGCCAAGCAGTTTCTTTATTGGCCAATGACCTTCCTCCATCAGTGAGATGAGCATTCACGTCTCTTTTTCCTGACTCAATGTGCAGGTACAACCTGACAGTACCGGCACCACACTTTCTAATGCCATGACTCCCTCTCCTCCACAGGCTTCAAACCATGAGCCAAATTAAACTCTTCCCTCCTTCAGTTGCTTTTGTCAAATATTATGCCATAGCATGAGAAACATAATTACTACAAGTATATCACAGAAAAAAATCCATGGAGATATGGTCCTTGTTCCCCCCTTCACATAAGAAGACCTCGGCTGCAGGCTTTCATGGATGTTGACAATCAGACATCTTCTTGGTTTTGAGGGTGCAAGAAAAAGCTATAGGCAGCTATCACACACTGTTGGTCGGTTCCCAGACCCTGCTCAACACTGAAGGAAGATTGGAGTCTTGTACTTGACTCCTTTAAACGTTATAGCTTTTGGTGTCTGCTTTCTTATAAAGAAACAAAATACTTCTGTGACAAAAAAAAAAATGTCAGGAACCATAAACAAGAGAAAAGAAAAAACTTAAAGATTTAAAGCTTTTTTATACGAGCTCTTTGGTTCAGCCAACACATTCACAAATATTTTCTCATTTAGCTCTTTGTGTTAAAGAGTCAGTCTGCAAAAGGTTAATACTCTTATCAGTTAGGTGGTCAGGACACATTTCTAACCAACAAAACCTAAACAAAGGAGGAAAAATATATCTGAGAAAGTTCTAGGTTCTACCATTTATTTCCCTTTCCTGACAGGAACTGCAGCAGCGATCTTGAGACCATGAGGGCACTATGCATAAGGACAAAAGCCAATATGATGGGAGTTTAGGGTGAGAAGAGGGAGGTACTGCACAACCATGCCAGCACTTGTTATTTCCAAGTGGAGGAAGAAATGCCAGGCTACATCATGCAGAGTTAACGGGGTTTTTCTGTCATGTTTGGTATTGTCAATTAATAGCTCCGATCACCCATAAAAATTTCTGTGACACTGGTAAACCTTGTTCCAGGAGCTTTATCTCTTGAACCAAGACAAATACACCTCCTTGTTTAACGCAACGCCTCCTCAGTTTCAATAATGGTTCTGCCCTTGTAATAATAACAACTGATATTCCTATGGTGGTTCGATTTTCGTTATCTCATTCATCCCTACTCTGAAAATAAGGAAACAGAAGTGCTAAGAGCTCAGGAGTTGCACAGGAGGACATTAGGACTGCAATTCAAATACTGTGATTATTACGACTTCTCTCATTCAGCCATTATGGAGCCGAGACTTCTCCCACAAGAGATACACATCTATGCAAACCCATAGATTGATGAATGCAAAAACAGCTCTCTAACCTCCAAGCCAGCTGTGCTATTAACCAAGGCTGTTGCTGAAGCAGATCAGCCTGAATCAGGCAGCCCCACAGCTCGTAACTACTGTCAATAGTACTTACTTTCCATATTATCTCCACGGCAGAGTTATAAAGAAGACCTATTCCTGGTCTTCCACAAACAAGAAGTGTTCATCTTTCTTTTTGCATTATCATTCATCCCTTTCAGTGAGCATGCCTCAAATGCAGTTTTTAAATGTATGAATCAAAGTTTTAAACACCAATAATTAAAGATGTGGCCTTTAACTTTCTGTAGGGCTAGCTACACAATTATTAGTATGAATCCTGGCCAGATAACGCTTAAATTTCAGCCCTAGCCTCGTACAGGGGTGGCATTCTCAAAACAATGAAAATGGGTTTTTAGAATTAAATGAGATAATGGGCGCTTAGGAAGTGAAGTTCCTGTCACATGACTTCATGCATGCTCTTAAAGATCTCTGTGGTCTCTTCCAATTCCATAGCTCTACATAGGAATCATACAGCATTCTGTGCAGGTTTACAATGTTGCACCATCTTAGACGATGCTCAGAGAACCTTAAGGGGCTGAGATATGATCCCTAAACTTAGCAGCAGTAAACAACGAGTATTCATTTCTCTTCATGAACATCTTGAGGCTGGGTAAGATAGTTCTTCTCATCTAACTTGCTCAGCTAGGCTCACAAGCCTATGATCAAATGAGGGGTCACCTGGTACCCAGCTGTTCTGAGGTGACTATCTGCCTGGTGGTTGGATGGCTATCAGTCTTTGTATCAAGATGATTAGCCACATGTCTGTCACCCCCCAGCTGGCTATTTTGAGCTTGTTTACTTAATGGTCACAAGACAGAAAAGAAAAAGTGAGTAGTGCTCTCGGAGGCCCAGGCTCAAAACTCACACATGTTTAACATATCCACGCTCCAGCAGCTAAAGCAAGTCACGGTACAGACCAGGTCTATCACGTGAGGAAACAGGTTTATCTCTTGACGAGAGGAGCTACAAAGTCGTGTTCTGGGCGAAGAAAACCGTGTGGCCATTTTAGCAATAGATGGCAATATCCAGACGATTTTCCAGAGCCACACACGTGGACTGGCCTTTGCAAATAATCTTTGCCCCAAAACCAGACAAAGTTTATTTTTCTATCAAGGCAGACACTGCAGGTCTGCAAGGATGGTTTGTTTTGCTATTTGTTTTTATTTTTGTCTATTTCCCATGTATGTCTTTCTTTCAGGGAGAGAAAAAATAGCTCAGAGCTGTCTGCCATGCGTATGAAGACAAGTTGGGGAGCAGGGCCTTGTCAGAGACCTTGAAACCTGCTGGGGGACAATCAGCAGAGACTATGATGGGCATTTGAGGCACTGGAGGGTTATCCTTCCTTCTTAGGTGGGAACCCATCAACTGTACATCAAGAGTGTACAAGGTGCAATGGTCCATATTGTCTACCTGGTTTGGGGTGACAAAATGATTTCACCTTACCAACTAACAGCAGAGAATGCTAGGCTGGGAAAAGTGGAACTCCTGGCCCACAGATGACAATATTTGGCTCACACTTACATGTTTGAAGGTTTGACACAAGTTGTGAAAGATAGTCAAGGGGCTTGGAATGTCTGGTGTTTCGAGCCATATGCTGTCCCCTCTGGCCAGCAATAAGGAGGAACCACATGTCCCAACAGGGTGCTTCCTTAGGATGTGCCTGTTGGAGGCAGAGTACAGGAACAGGTTACTGCTCTGTTCTAAGTGCTTCTGCCCTTTACAAGAAGTCATGTGGGATCAGGACAATGAGAAACCAGGGGATACAGCTGCCAGGGATGCAAGAAGAAATGTCTCAAAAGGAACAAAACTGGCCCTCGCGTGCTTTGCTGGCAGAGCCTCTGGGAACAGAGCCTTCTCTTGAGAAGATGTTGCAACACGGCTCTGTTGCCAAAGGGTCAGGGAAGGGTCTTGGCCAGCTGTGGCAAGTGTTCCTTCACTGGCCCTTGCCTCAGACATAGCCCCAGAAGCAGCATTCCTGTGTGAGTGGGCAACTGAGCAAGTCCTTATCCAATAGTCCCGCCCACACAAAGGTATTAAATAAAAGTCCAGCAGGAGGCCAGTATCTGATATGCCTGGAGGCCCCCATGGGGGTGCCAGATCCTTCTCCAAAACAAGCCATAGCCAACTCGCCCACCATTCTCCAAGACAGCAGACTCAGCAAAGCCTCAGGGAAGCACAATCTGGCTCAAAGAAAAAGGTCCTACTGGGCCTCGTTCCCCAGATTCTTGTTTTTGGCTCTAGAGACAATGCTGAGTTGAGTTCCTTGTGAAGTTTCCAGATTTAAAAGCCAAGGAGACACCCCCAAACCATACCTGGACCAGAAAACAAGCTAAAGCAATGTACACATGTTCCAACTCTGCACTTCTCCCTACAGGCTCGGTTCTTAGGTCGGGAGCAACAGGGCGGGACCAAGCCCTGTGGCTCCCACGTCACTGGCAGGAAAGTTCTCCTCATCTAAAGGTGGCTCACACAGGTCCTGAGATGTGAGGCTCAGCCTCGGGCCTCTGAGAACTGCACTCTGTCTCCGTATTGCCATTGGCAAAGCATCTGCTCTGTGTATACCAGCAGATGAGTGTGATGACCTTTAGAACCCCAACCAACAGAGTTCGGCCCTGCGGAATCCAGTATCTGGCTACGTCCCCAAGCCTAACCTGCAGCCCCGCGTGCTAATTAATTACCTTTCTTGTCTCTATGGCACAAACCTGACAAAAACAACCAAAGGAAGTTTTATTTCGGTTCGTGATTTGAGAAGATATAGAGTCCACCATGGTGGGAGAGCATGGTAGCAGGCAAGTGAGCAGGATGGTCACATGATGTCCATACTTAAGAAGCTGAAAGAGTTGAGCGCTGATGCTCAGTTCTCGTCACTGTATTGATCTTAGGAGCCGGCTGTAGGATGAGGCCATCTACACTCAGAATGGGTCTTCCTTCCTTAAACACACGGGACATGTATGCACATACACTCCCAGAGGTACGTCTCCTAGATAATCCTAAAATACTGTCCTGTTGACAATAAACATTAACCCGCATACCCCTCCATGGGTCCTTTCTTCCTGTCTTACTCTGAAACTCCCATGTGGAGACTCCACCAAGAACTGTTCTCACTAGTAACGCCATCACTTGTAGGTACCAAAAGGTCTCTGTTTTTCTTGACAACTCCATCCTAAATGAAGGCCATGTTTGTTTGCTTTTAGAATATTCCCTTCTCTAGTATTCAATTGGCTTTTGGGTAGTGCCATACTAAGAGGAATATCATCCTAGGCCGAGGAGAAATGTGACTTACAGAAGGCCAGGAGGAACCTAAGCTCTGGGAGTCAGATAGTCAGATGGTTTCAAGACTATGGAGTGTCTGTAATAATCAAAAGTACACACACACACACACACACACACACACACACCTGCCCAGACTGAATTTTCATGCCCCTGAATTTCTTCAACACACTGTATAGGATAAAACTTCCAAGGTAAAAGGGAGGAACTGCCTTAAGTAGATGGAGGTAAAGGGAACTGGTGAGTTTATTATGGGAGCAGAAGTTGGGAGGGAAGAAACAAACACGTCTCTTTCTAGACCTAAAATCAGTGATTTTCACCTCTCTCTGAGAGATCAGTCTGTAGAGGCAGCCATCTCCAGAGGAGTTTTTTTTTTTTTTTTTTTGGAATGGTCTGAATATACTTCCAAAGATTTCCTGCTTCCACTGAGTAACACCCAACTTCTTGAAGAGAAAATATGACATTAGTCAATGGTGCTGGTGCCAAGTAAAAGAGAGACGGCTCCTGAGGTCACATTCTCCAGCATGTGTTGCATCCTCCCATTCCCCAGGGTCTCTATGCCCTTCATACCTTCTGCCATCAGGCCTTTCTCCTAGCCCTTCTCTATCTGCGGACCCCATGTTTTCCCACTGCAGTGAGCTCACACAGATGTGGTGAGTGGCTGGAGCACACCCTGTAGGCTTCAAGGTTTATTTGTCTTTAGACAAAATGGAGGCCCTGCCCTCTAAGGTTCTTTTATACTAAACTCCATGTAAGTAAATCAGTTTCACACAAGTAAACTAGGCACTTATAACCATTAACCTCCCTATTCCCTGTTTCACTTCTGAGAATTGAAGAAAACTTCAGTTACTTCTTCTCCTAATTTTTTTTTTTCAGTAGTAGGGATCAAGCTCAAAACCCGACTTTTCTCATGGTAGGCAAGTACTTTAGTCTAGCACAGAGCTACATCCCTAGCCACACCTACTCCCACAAAGCCACGCCTCTGAATAGTGTCATTCCCTATGAGATTATGGGGGCCAAATACGTTCAGACTACCATGGCCTGTCACACACACTTCTGAAGATGAGTGATATCACCCAGGATTTCATGTTCACCAGTGTCTCTGAAAGATGGAACCTGGGTTAAGAGCATGTAGGATAAGACACCGTGAGCTTGAGAGCTGAGCCTATCCCAGGTGTCCAACCATTTCCTCAAGCCCAGTGCATTTTCCCCAACTCAGCCTTTGAGGGAAGAAATAGTTGAAGATGTTGAGAAGGACCCGGGGAATGACCCTCAACACCCACACTTACATTTTCTTTACGTCTTGATCACTTCTCTACCCTAAGCCAACCAAAAGCAAGTGAGCAACAGGATTGTTTGGCCAGCACAGTAGCCCAGAGATCTTCGAGGCAGCTCAGGGCTACTGCCTTTCTGACAGAAACCTTGCTCCAAACATAAATATTAGCCTTGGCGACCTGGCTGTCTCCTTCTTCATGACTTAGTGCTTTTGGGGGTCATGTTTAAGCTAAAGTAGTGGAAGAAAGAGATGAAGAGAAAGATAAAATGTTCCCTGCAACAAAGTGAGGTTTAATTATTTTTGGTCTTTAACTCATACTGCTTCTTAAAGTCCTAAAAGCCTGCTTTTCTATAAGTGACTCAAATCCTAGCAGCTTTGGATTCTCATTCTGGAAACACAAAATTAAAAATGTCAGTGTCTGGATTTTGGGTAAAGACAGAAAGACACCTGAGTGAACCACTAACCCCACAACCTCAATATTAGAAGATCTGAGGGGTAAGGCACAGAGCTGGAAGACCTTTTGGCATCATGGGCTCCTCCGAAGTGAAACCATTGCACCAAGAAGCACAGACGGCCTGTGCACTACACCGCGGCCATGGCAGTGTACATGTGTGCAGTGCTCTGAGGATGGAAGAACAAAGCCTTCTCGGGACCTCAGACTTGTCTGTTGCTGCAGCAGCAAACTTAGAGGAGCAATGCAGCTTTTTGAAACTGGGGACCCCTGACCTCAACCGCCACCTGAGCTTCAGTAAAGCCAGGAAAAACACACACTTCTGTTGTCATGTCAGCCCTCTGTGACTTCTGCCATGGTTAACTAAACTTCCTTATGCTACAGAGTTTGGGGGAGGGGCATTCCAGTAGGCATTCCACATACCATTTAAACTAATATTTCCACTGTTCTTGTGGGATCTACCATTTAGAAACAGGGTTTCAATATGTGGACCAGACTGGTCTTGAGCTTTCAATAGTTCTGCCTCAGTTTCTCACAGTCTGTGATTACAAACATGACATGCCATGCCCACTCTAGGATTACAGGAGCCTTCCACCATGCCTGTACTAGGATGATGGGAATTTGTCACCAAACTCGTCAACCACCTCACTTCACTCTTGCCAGCAGGACTACCCTGCAGTCTGAACCACTTAGACATGCAAGTGTGTTTACAAATATAGGAAATGAAATGGTACACACACACACACACACACACACACACACACACAAGCAAAATGCAGCCATGCAAAGTTATGTCTTATAGATCTTTTTTGTATCAACTTAATATTTTTAAGTTCATGTAGGACTATCATAGACAATGTTTTTTCCCCTACTCACTCAGATGTGACTTTTTGGTTCCTGAGACCTGGAGGGAGTGGAGCGCATGCCAAGAGATTCTAGGTCTGCTCTGTAGGTGCGTTACGGCTGCGCAGTCCTAATTAAAAGACTCCCTCTGTGTCCTCAGAATTTCCTGACATGGCACCAGGGCTTTATTTTTGGCTCCGAGCATCTTTGTTGTTTCCTGTTTTCTAGCCAGTTTCATGGCACCTAACACGTGAGTTAGGATAGCCTAGAGGAATTATAGCCTCACCCACCTTCTTATTCTCTAGGACAACTCTGGAGCCATGACAGATTAAGTGTATCATATGAGAGCCAGCAACCCTGGCGTGCAAAACACCCGAGCCCCACCACCTCCTGCATGTTGGTATTTTTGACAGCCCTCAATTAGAGAAACAGCGTTAACTTCAGCCTGTCATTTGTGTGGGCTCAGCTGTTTGAAAACTCCACGAAGGAGCAGTCAGTGGTGGGAGGGTGGTTTCCCATAAACAGATGATGGAACCTCAGTGTCTGGAAGATACCAGCTGTGGTTTGGTTCCTGAAGCCTCAAGGGGCACAGAATCAGCCCCCTTCTTCCTTGGCTCCACAGTTGTCTCTCTGCTGGGGCAGATGCTCTTCTTGCTGCCATCAGGTGCCCTGCGGGGCCTCTGGTTCGAGGCCCATATCATCATTCCAAGTGCTAAAACAGCAATATTTGCCCCCAAGCACATGGACTAAGTGATTCAAGGGCTTGCTGGCTATGACATTATAACTTTCTTTTTAGAAGATCTGACACATTGCTTTTGATTTTACTACAGTTAGTATTTTACAAGGGGTTGTTAATACCATCCTGTGATGTGACATTTCATCAGGACGTGATTTATGGATAGTGACATAGGACAGAAAGCATGAAGATAGAAATGAAAAAAAGGAAAGATAACAGACATTGTACCTTTGTTCCACATAACTGAACTCTAATATCTCAGTAGACTGTCACCAAAATTTGAACACTGGAAGGAAGACCCTGCACATACAATATGATAGTCAATGTAAAATATGCTAGAAGTCTTCAAAATACCTCTAGAAATAACAGATGTGTATCAATTAGGTTACATATCACATGATTCCACTTACACAGCATTTTTGGAAAATTTAAAAGGAATGTCTCTATTAAATTTGAGGGGAGAGGAGGAACTGATGGGGTTGTGTTTGTGCCATGACTGTCATGGCATCTATTTTCATCTATTTTTGTGTTACAATTCAATTATATATGCATGAAAAAAGTTAATTTTGGTGTATTTAAATGTTTAGGTTTTTTTTTTCAATTCAAAGTAGGCTTTGTAACCAAAGCTGGCTTTATGTGCTGTTTTGTCACCAGTGAAACTTTTGGTGATAATATGTCCTACATTTTTGTCTCTAGCACTATAGCTAGTAGCTGCATGTGATTCACAAGCACTTGAGATATAAACACAAAACTGAGTATCTTGTTTAATTACAATGAACTTCATCTCAAATAGTCCCTATACCTAGTAGCTCCTACAGTGGGCAAAGCAACCACAGGGTACCAGCCTGTCTATATTGTGTCTCAAAGCTTACCTGAGATCTGCTTACACCCAGGCTAGAGGACCTAAAATGAGAGGAAAATTAAAATCTGTTGTGAGTGTGCTCACTGAGAATGCAGTAATTTAAAAGTTATAGCAGATTTATAGACTCAATGAGGATTTTCTGAGATTTTTCCAGACTGGGAAGATGGTGCCACTGATGAAATTCCTACCACACAAGCACGAGGACCTAAGCTCGGATCACCAACACCCAAGCAAAAGTCAGGCATCCAACAAGTTTCTGTAACCCCAGTACTGGTGAGGAGGGTGGCAGGAACAGGGGAGTCCATGGAGCTCAGCGGTCAGCTCGTCGAGCTCAGTAGTGAACTCCCAATTCAGTAAGAAATCAAAAGTACCCACCAAAACAATTTAAAGGATGAAGAATTTAGCTTGTCTCATGGTTTCATTCAGCTCTGTTGCCTTCCAGCCTGTGTAGCGTGAGGCAGAACATCATGAGAAGAGCATTTGGTGAAGCAAAATGACCCACCTCCCTGTGAACGGGAGACAGAGTGTGGGAGGATGAATCGGAAGGAAACAAGATGTTTATCTTTTCAGGGCACTACCGGTGACCTACTTATCTTTTCCAATTAGGTTTCACCTCCTACTTTCCTCCCCAAATAGCACCTCTTGCTGGGGGACCAAACCTTTAGCACATGAACCTGTGAGAGATCCTTCACATTCAGACCCTCACACCTTAATGTGTTTTTACTTAACTCACCTTATTCGTGTAGCTTGTATTCAGCAATGACATTGTAGGTTCGATGTATTAGTTATATTTTGTTAACACAAAAACAACAAAAAAAGTAAACAATGAAATACTATGAAACTATTAGTTTAGATGCAAGAACTTATATTCTTTAAAATTTTGTATATTTATCCATTTCAAATGTATGAGTCACAACCATATGCATGCCTTGTACCCTCTGAGGTCAGAAAATGGTGTCAGATCATCTAGAACAAGAGTCACATATGGCTATAGCTACCATGTAAAGTACCCTGTGGGTGCTGAGAACTGGACCCAGCTCTTTTGCAAGGGCAACAGGAGCTCTTAACCACCGAGAGATCTCTACCCTCCCTCTCTGCAAGTTAAGAAAGGCCAATTTTAAAGCATCAGTAAAAGTTTTGGGGAAAAAAATAGATGAAATCTCAGAGTTTAAAAAAACCTAATGGATAAAATAGTCTCAAAAGAGAAATTAACACCTTAGATAGTAGAGGTAATTGAAGATCTAAATGATAGTTAGTTCCAATAGTTACAGAAGAGAGAGGGAAAGAAGTCATCAAAGAAACAATAAAAGAACATTTCTGTAGTTGACAAGCATGCCAAGATCCAAAAGGTCTACTGAGTAACTAGCATTTTGATGCTCGCTGAAATAAAGAGGATATTATAAAATCATCCAAAAGGAAAGAGAGAGGTGACATGGTCAGAAAAGATTAGACTAGTCACAACACAATATACTGAGAGATGAGCTGCTGAATTTCAGTCAGGAGTCTATATATGGCCAGAGTATAAATATGGAGACATGCTTTTTCCTTAAATTGAAAGGTAATGCTTCCCATGTATTCTTTCTTATGAAAACTATGAGTACATAATCCTATAGCAGGTGAGAATAAAAGAAAATAGAAGATAACATTCCAGGAAAAAGAAATTCATAGGAGATGAGGGAGGGACAGTCACACAACATTCTTCAAAACTACAAGAAAGCAGGAAGGTGGAGGGCCCTGGCAGGGAGGCCCACATCGGAGAAAATGGAAAGATTAAATCATATGATATATTAGATGTTTTGGAAGATTTGGTGGGGAGAACTAAGGTAAGCACACAAAACTGCAACTGAAAAGCAAAACAAGACAAGGCACAAGGAAGATAACCGGCATCCTTATGTGATTCTGTGGGTTGCAATTCAGATGAGAACTGCTATGGAACTGTGTGGTACCTATCAGAACAGGGAGAAAGGGAAACAGAAGGAGGCCTACAGAGGTGTGACATCCTTACATAAGGCTGTAGAGGGTTGGCACACAGGATTTAAAGTGGATACATCCAAGGAGAATACAAGCAAATGAATATAAAGACCAGAAGCAAAGGTTTGAAAAGATCTAAGTGGGCCATGGGCAGTAAGGGTTGAGGGGAGAAAGAGTAAGTCCCCAGTGCTTGGGAGATTTATTTAATTTAAGTATTATGGCCAGATATTTTATGAACAGAAAAGGAAACGTTTTAAAGAGGAAGGAGAAACCATGCTTGCTGGGCTGTACATCATACGACAAAGATTTAGTTGGTGCGGGAAGCCATAAATTGTGGCACAACCATCTTTCTAAAGGCTTCTTTCCACACCTACTACCCCCAGATGATATGACGATATTATGCAAGGGAAGAGAAGAAAATCCTTGCCAAGCCCCACCCTCTCTTTTGGGAAATTCTTGGCTCTGTTCACAATACTCGGTCTTTGTTCCATGGTGTTTGCCGGAGTGTAGCCATTTGGAGGTGAGATGTTTATTTTCCGTGATTAGAATGTTTCCTATGTCCCTACTCACCATACGAGTGCTGTCAGAAATTGCACAAGCCTCGGCACGCTTCCTTCCACACTGGTGTGGCAAGTCTTGACTGCCAGTCATGCATAGTGTGCAGGCAATAGAGGCTTTGGAATGCTTTATGGACTGGTTCCGTGTTCTCTGTCAGCCAGGTGAATGTGGCTAGGCATCCAGCAGGTGGGGAAACAAGTTTATTTTGTTACATAACTGTCCCTGTGTAACTCTTTCTACCTTTATTTGTCTCAAGACCCCAGTCCTGTTTAACTTAGACTGAGATGTCTCCCAAGTTCAGGAAGTCCTGTTAAGATCTCATCTGTCGGGCTGGAGAGATGGCTCAGTGGTTAAGAGCGTTGCCTGCTCTTCCGGAGGTCCTGAGTTCAATTCCCAGCAACCACATGGTGGCTCACAACCCTCTGTAATGAGGTCTGGTGCCCTCTTCTGGCCTGCAGGCATACACACAGACAGAATATTATATACATAATAAATAAATAAATATTTTAAAAAAAAAAAGATCTCATCTGTCCTTACACTGGCAACAAAAGAGCTATGCTGACCCCCTGGACAGCCTTAACTGTGATGAAACCACTGCTGCTCACTTAAAGACTTCTGTTGTCACGGTTACACACTATTCGTATGTCCTCACATTTCTGTTCCTAGAAGATTTGGGGGTAGAGAGGCAAAGGTTTGTCTTTAGCCGATGATCTTTAAGAACCTGAAGCCAAAGAAAGAATAAAAACCCATCATCGCACATCTTGCCAGATGAGGTGTCGTGTGACTGAAGTCTCCAAGAACTTGGGAAGCAGGAGGAAGGTAAATGCCAGGAGACCTTGGGCTACATAGTAAGACATTTTCTTCTAAAGCCATTTTTTTCTCTTCTCAATACAGGGCTTCTCTGTATAATCCTGGCTGTTCTGGAACTCACTGTTTAGATCAGGCTGGCCTTGAACCCACAGAGATCCACCAAGCTCTGTCTTCCAAGTGATGGGATTAATCGCCATCATGCATGCTACTCCACCGCATGGCAAGATATTGTCTTAAAAAACAAAAGTATCTACAGGGTATGGTGGTACATGCTTTTGATTTCAGCTCTTGGGAAGCATAGGCAGGTGGATCTCTGTGAATTTGAGGCTAGATTGGTTTATATAGTGTGGTAGTTGAATAAATATGGCCCCCATAGACTCGTGCTTGAATATTTTACCTGTAGGGAATGGCACTATTGGGAGGTATGGCCTTGTTGGAGGAAGTGTGTCACTGTGGAGGCAGGCTTTGAGATCTCAAATGCTCAAGCTATGCCCAGTGTGGGACACAGTTCACTTTCTGTAATTTGAGGACCAAGAAGTAGAACTCTCAGCCACCTCTCCAGCATCATGTCTGCCTGCATGCTGCCATGCCTCCCGCCATGATGATAATGAACTGCACCTCTGAATTGTAAGCCAGCCTCAATTAAATGTCTCCCTTTATAAGAGATACCATGGTCATGGAGTCTCTTCCTAGCAGTAGAAATCTTAAATTTTGACATATAGTGAGTTCTAGATCAACTGGGGTCGTGTGAAATATTTATTTCAAAAACAAACAAAAACCCAACAAATTCAATATCTTGATTCTTGGATGCACCACTGAGATGTTATTCTTTTCCTTTATGAGACTACGGGGGTACAACAGTTGGTAGTGCCATCATGTCTACAGGCTCTCCTATTTAAAAATGAATATCAGCAATTACGCAGTTTGGGGGAGCTGGGTTTGAATACTGATGAATTGTCTTCAGTCTGACAACTAAAGAACTAAGTGTTTATCAATATGGCTTTACAGTTTTAAGAAATTTTATTCAGAAAATAACTTGTATATTTTCTTCAGGAACTCCTTGGACACTTAGTAGAGTATTTTTCCCCCAAATAATGGAGTATTAATCTAGCTCCCTTCCTTAGGTCAACAGATGGTTCTCTAAGATAGATTTTATCAAAGTATGACTTCGTCTAGAGGCCACCACTTTCAGTGTGTGTGTCTCATCTAAGCCATTAGCTCATGAATTTTGCCATTTGACTCTCCACATAGAAAGGTCAGCCTTAAGCCCCAAACCAGATCTGAATCTCTAGTCCTATCCGCCCTTGGCCCTTTGCTTCTAAGAGCCGAAGAGTCTTCCAAAGTGGTGCTTTCTTTACAATAATAAGTTAATGATCTCAGCTTTGTTGATTCAGTCTGCCTGCCCTGCTCCTTTGGAGGAGATGGCAAATGACAAACAGATGCAGGTTTTTACTTCACTCTTAGAACCTCAACTGTTGGCTTGGCAATCCTGTTCTCCAGTTATTCATTTGCATATTCATGCAAATGCTTTCGAGTTCTACTGTGAGGCCTGGGATAAAAGAGTCTTGGTTCCTCGTGTGTAGAAAGGGAGATACTTACCAACTAATCAGGAAAATATAGATGGCTATAAACAACCCAGTGCCAAAAGGAAAGGTGAGTGAAGGAAATGGAATAATTGTTGGCCCTGCTTTGAGAAGTCGACATGGATTGGGCCATTAAGGCTGAGCTAGGATGAATCCAAATCTCTGAGTAAAGGAATAAACAGAAGGACTTCTTCAGTGGAAAAACTCATCCATTAGCCTAGAAAGCCATTAACATACTCTTCTCTTCCTCTTGCTTCAGGATCAGATAACTATTTTTGTTTCTCCCAGATATCCGTCTCTCTCAGAAAGGAAAAAGAGAGCCAAATGTGTTTCAAATAAGAAGAGCACCAAAGAGAAAAACAAAGTTATGTCTCCCATTGTTAAGCCCTTTCTTTTTCTCTGAGCTCTTTTAAGCGCATGGTAAAGAAACAGTTGTGATGAAATGAATGAGGATAAAGCATTGCGGGACAGCTGCACACATTCTTCTAAAGCTCTGAAATAGCAGCAGGCCCAACATTTTCAGTCCTCAGTATTTATTCAAGAGAAAGGATTTCCATATTGAGACAGTATATATACGAATATCTACAGCAGCACTGTCCCTCCTTGGTCAAGCAGAAAACAACATAGGGTCTATCAACAGTAGAACAGATAAATAGGTGTGGTAAATTTAGCCAATTGGAAACTCAGCAACTAAGAAAATTAATGGTCTATTACAGTGGTTCTCAGCCTTCCCAGTGGCGTGACCCTTTAATACACTTCCTCTTATTGTGATGAACCCCAAACATAAAATTATTTTTATTGCTACTTCATAACTGTAATTTTGCTACTGTTATGAATCATAATGTAAATATCTGTGTTTTCTGATGGTCTTAGGCTACCCCTGTGAATGGGTTGGTCAACCCCCAAAGGGATTGTGACCCATAGGTTGAGAACCACTAGTGTGTGTGTGTGTGTGTGTGTGTGCGTGTGTGTGTATTCACAGATCTTACAAACACAATAATCCAAACACAAATAGATGCATATTATATGATTCCATCCATATGAGATTCTAGAAAAAGACAAAACTAATCTATCATGAAAACAGAAAGATCAGTGATTGCCTAGAATTTGAGTAAAACAGGGCTGACTGCAATGGGTGAAGTGAAAATAGTAATAACTTTGTATGTTAGTCTGTGCCTCTGGTTCCTGTCCCAGAGCTCCTAAAGCCCTTGAAACTTCCTGGAGACTGAGGCAGAATATCTTTCCCTCGAATAGTTCCCCTTTGACCTTTATTCCGAACTTAAAACTTCTAAAACTTTTATAATTTCCTGAGAGATGGGAGTGCTCAAATCCATAGATTTGGCAGGAACACATTGATTTCTGCTGAGGTGACTCTAGATGAGACTGGATAGAGCAGTTCTCCAGAAATGAGCTACAATCAAAAGCCTTCGCACAACACACAACACACACACACACACAACACACAACACACACACAACACACACAACACACACACACAACACACAACACACACACAACACACACACATACAACACACAACACACACACACAAAACACACACACAACACACACACAACACACACACAACACACACACACAACACACACACAACACACACAATACACACACACAACACACACACACAACACACACACACACTTTCCAGAGAAAGGAGAAAAACTGTAACTTGAATTAGTAATCAGTCATGCTATGTGATGAAGTCTCTTTGGAAAAACAACAACAACAAAAACAAACCCAAACATTCCTGATCCATAGATTCTGAATTGGGAAACATGTTCCCTGCCAGGAGAGTGGCAGACACACCCCAAACTCTGTGGAGATAAAATCTCCTGGTCTCAGAAATCCTTCAGACCTGTCTTGTGGATCTCCTCATGGCTGTTCATCTGCATCCCATTGTGTCTCTTAATAAAAAGCCACTCTAGCAAAATAATCCACCAGAAAGAGGAGGTCATGGAGACCCTGAACCACAGCCAGCCAGCCAGATGCATTGGTAACAACATACGACTTCCAGTAAGATCTGAATGAAGAAAAGGGGTTGAACCCTCAACTCATGGGATCTGACACTGTCTCTAGGTAGACATGTCACAATTAGGTTCAATTACAGAACACCCAATTGGTTTGGTGTGTGTGGAGGGGGCGTCCAAATACATCCAGTATTAGAAGAATTGCAATGAATGGCATTTAAGAATGGCATGTCGTGTCTTCATTACTTTTCTATTTTTGTCATAAAACACCATGACCAAAGCAGCCTATAAAAGAAAACATTGAATTTGGGTTTCAGAGGTTTAGATTGAGGCCAGCCTGGGATATACAAAAAGATTCTGCCTTAAAACAAAACAAATACAAAATTCAGGGTGATGATTTGGTATGGCTGAATGTGAAATGTTCTCCATAGGCTCATGAACACCTGGCTCCTGCTAAAGGTGGCCCTTACGGTGGTACCAGCTGGAAGAAGATGGGCTGCTGTCGGCAGGCCTTCAGATAAGAAAGCAGAGGCCCGGAAGGCGGGGTGGTGGAAGCATTGGTGCGGCTCAGGAATCCTCGTCTGTGTGCTATGCACCACAATACAGTTCGTGAACGGGGCAAGGGGCTGGAGATTGAAACACAGAAACAGAGAGAGAGAGAGATGGGTCATCCTTGATGCCAGAATGCCCCAAGAATGTCCCCTTTATTGTGTTCAGGGGCACCTTATATAGGGACAGCCATACCCCAGCCAAACCCACCAGAAACCACTCTCCTGCCATCAGGAACTCAGGGTCTTGTGCTCAGAGCAGCTGTAGGCACTCAGATCAAAGGAAAATCAGTTGTTTACAAGAAATTCAGGATCTGGGGTTTCACTGCTCCCAACACATTGGGCACTGTGCACTAGGAGCCTTGGAACACTGTAAGCTGAGTCTAATAGGGCAGTCTTATCACAGTGTGGGAATAGAGAGGAGAATAAAGATGCTAGCAGGAACGGGACTAGCAGCCACTTATGTCACGTTCTCGCAGAGAATCTAGCAGCGTTCTCTCCATGCCCTGTAAAGTTGAGGCTGAATTAAAAAGTAACAGATCAGATTGTTGAGCACTGAAGCTGTTGTCATAATTACTGCTTATTACTGCTCTTCCCCAGGTCCAGAGTGAGAGAGATCCACAAGTGTAATGAAAAGAAAAGAGATTTTGCAGTGAAAGGAAAGAGTTTTACACTGCAGAGAAGGTGGCTACAAAGGAGCTGCACCTGTTAATGAGATTAGCATTGTTAATAGGGCTGAAAAGATGGCTCATTCAGAAAAGAACTAGGCATAGAAGCGTGAGGACCTGAGTGTGTGCCCCCAATACCCACCTAAAAGTCAAGCATAGGGGCACACATCTATAAAAACAGTGCTGGCAGAGGCAGATGAGTCCCTGGGGCTCACTGGCTAGGCAGTCTAGCTGAGTCAGTAAAAAAAAATCCTTCCCTCAAAAACTAAGGTGGGGACCGATGAAATAGCTCAGCAGAGAAAGGTGTTCACAGTGTAAAGTTCAGCAGTTCTGAGTTCAGTACTCAGAACCTGTGTAAAAGTAGAAGGAGAGAACTATTTCACAAAGTTGTCCTCTGTCATCCACATGTGTTCTGCGGTATACACTATGCACATGCACACACATGTACATATAAAAAACACACCACACCAACAAAAGAAAAACATTGGGTTCAGCACTGGGCTAACAGGAAAAGTATGCTGATGGCATGAAGCACATGACAAGGACTCCATATTAGGAAACCACAAATTTATCTGAAAGGACAGAACAGAAGAAGCTGAGAATGTCACAGAAGGGAATCATTGTTTGAAAACAACCGTGGAAATGCTGGTGGCCCATACCTTTAATTCAATACTCAGGAGGCAGAGGCAGATGGATCTCCACGTTTGAGACCAACCTGGTCTATAAAGTGAGTTAAAGGACAGTGAAGCAGAGAAACCCTGTCTCAAAAAACAAAGGGAAAAAGAAAGAAAGAAAGAGAGAGAGAGAGAGAGAGAGAGAGAGAGAGAGAAAGGCATTGAGGCAATACAAGGGGCCTGGCCACATATCACTCTGGCAGCAGAACTGGTCAGTGTTATGCACAAGTGAGGGTTTCTCTGCTGGTGTCAGACAGGAAAATGGACCACGAAGAGGAAAGAATGAAAACTTGGTTGACTTCTTCAACCTGGATCAAACCCTCTAGAGAGTCTGGTGCCAGGCATCTATTCCCAGAACTTATAAAACAGTATAATTTTGGGGAAAAAAGTTTCCTGGTATAAAACAATCAATCCCAGGTGCACAGAGAAGCATAATTACATTGAGGTTCAAGTCAGGATACATCTCACTTCTTCTAAGAAGATGGATTCTAGAGATGCACTATGTGCATTAGCTTCACGGCCTAGGCAAGGACATAGCCTGTTCTCTGTCATATAATGAAGGGATGATTTGGCCTATTAGCCACCTCTCATCCTGGTGTTGGAACTTGGAGGAGCCCCTGGCTGTATGGGTCATTTAGATTCCTATCCACCTCGGTCTTGGTTGTAAGAGCTTGATACGGCCTGGCCCAACTGATGTACAGATCACCGGGTCATTAATCACCTCCCATGCCTAGATTTGAGGGTGGAGGAACAGGTTTTATGTCCATTCCTTTGACAATCCTGTATGCTAAAGATTCCTGATACTTCTGGAGATCTGTGGGCACAAGGGCCTTCATGGTGTGCTCCCAACAGAGAAGGTCCTGCAATGTGGGATTGCCCTCTGTATGCTGTGATTACCATTGATTAATAAAGAAAACGGTTTTGGACCTATAGCAGGGCAGAACTTAGTTAGGTGTGGAAAGCTAGGCTGAATGTTGGGAGAAGGAAGGGCAGAGTCAGAGAGAAGCCAGAAACAGATGCTGAAAGTTTACCTGGTAGACCACAGCCATGTGGCGACACACAGATTAATAGAAGCTATGTGTATTAGCTTCATGGCCTAAATTCATGGGTTAAATTAATATGTAAGAGTTAGCCAATAGGAAGTTAGAGCTAATTGGCCAAGTAGTGACTGAATTAATACAGTTCCTGTGTGATTATTTTGGGGGTCTAGGCGGCTGGGAAATGAACAAGCGGCCATGCTGCCTCCTTCAACAGCCCTGGCTTTGCAAACACAAAAGATGCAAGATCAAGGGGGTCATTGAGTTTGTGCCACAGTTCCAGAGAGCCACTGAAACTAGGTAATATATGGCGATATTGGAGTTACTGAGAGGCTATTTTTTGATGCGGTAAAGTCACCATTTCAATGGAGACCCGAAGATGATGGAGATGTAGAGATCACAGAATGTCCACTAAGAAACACTGCTGTCACAGACTGGAGCCGGCCCAAAGAGAGGCTATCTGTTCTGAAGTTTACAGAGCTGGAGGCTGGGCTACCCATGCCCTTTGGAGCCCAGACTGTTCCACCATGAGCTCTTTATGTATGCATGGAGCTCCAGGACCTGGTACTTGTTCTGCTGAGTTTTGGCATCGTTTTAAACCAAACTTTCCTGGCTATGTCTCCATTCCTTCTTCTTGGAATGGATAGTTTGTCTAATGATATTGTGCTGACTAGTTTTTATGTCACCTTGACACAAGCAAGAATCATCTGGGGAAAAGAAATTATAATCGAGAATTCTTCCATTGTATTGGCCTGTAGGCAAATCTGTAGGGCATCTTCTTCATTGATTATTGATGTGAGAGAGCCCAGCTTCGGATGCCACCTCTGGGCAGGTGATCCTGGATGGTGTGAGGAAGCAGGCCGAGACAACCATGAGCAAACTAGTAAGCAACACTCCTCAATGGCCTCTGCTCCAGTTCCTGCCTCCAGGTTACTGCCCTGACTTTTATTCAGTGATGGACTCTTACTTAGATGTGTAAGATGAAATAAACACTTCCTCCCCAAGTTTCTCTTAGTCATGGCATTCATCACAACAATAGAAAGCTAACTAATAGAAAAGCTAACTTAACCATTACAAACTGGAATCTTGATTTTTGATTTTATAGGGATTCGTGATTAAAAGGTGGTCTTAAGTTTTTTAGAAGAAACTTCATACCTTGAAACGGTGTTGATGTTATTAAACATGATGGCACTTTTGAAGCTGAACTGAAAGCATGTCGCCTCATGAGACAGCCATGAGCCCAGGGGGGTCAGGGGCATAATGTTGGGGTTTGAATGTGAAATGTCTCCAATAGGCTCAAGTGATTGAATATTTGGTGCCAGCGTGAGATGGGTCTTGGTTTGATAGTCCATTTCTATTTTCTGTACCTTCCTGAATGCATATAAAATGTCCCATAGTTCTGCTTTAATGTCTTCCCAATAAATCCTTCCCTAAGTTTTCTCTGTCAGAGATTTGATATCAGCGGTGAGGAAAACAAAACAATAATAACAACAATGAATACCGGGCATGCCATGGCTCTTTCCCATCTTGAGTACCGGGCATGCCATGGCTCTTTCCCATCTTGAGTACCGGGCATGCCATGGCTCTTTCCCATCTTGAGTACCGGGCATGCCATGGCTCTTTCCCATCTTGAGTACCGGGCATGCCATGGCTCTTTCCCATCTTGAGTACCGGGCATGCCATGGCTCTTTCCCATCTTGAGTACCGGGCATGCCATGGCTCTTTCCCATCTTGAGTACCGGGCATGCCATGGCTCTTTCCCATCTTGAGTACCGGGCATGCCATGGCTCTTTCCCATCTTGAGTACCGGGCATGCCATGGCTCTTTCCCATCTTGAGTACCGGGCATGCCATGGCTCTTTCCCATCTTGAGAACCGGGCATGCCATGGCTCTTTCCCATCTTGAGTACCGGGCATGCCATGGCTCTTTCCCATCTTGAGTACCGGGCATGCCATGGCTCTTTCCCATCTTGAGAACCGAGCATGCCATGGCTCTTTCCCATCTTGAGTACCGGGCATGCCATTGGCTCTTTCCCATCTTGAGTACCGGGCATGCCATGGCTCTTTCCCATCTTGAGTACCGGGCATGCCATGGCTCTTTCCCATCTTGAGTACCGGGCATGCCATGGCTCTTTCCCATCTTGAGTACCGGGCATGCCATGGCTTTTTCCCATCTTGAGTACCGGGCATTCCATGGCTCTCTCCTATCTTGAAATCAGAGCAACTGTGATTATTACAGGAGACCCTCAGAAGATAGAGCCAGTTATAGTTTTTCATAGGAAGGGATGGAGAGCGTCTTTAGATCTTAACCTGAGATTCCCACTACTCATTGGCTCAGGCTGTATGTGATTCTGATCCAGTCATGTGCAGTCTAGGGCAGTGCTGGATTATATGGAAAGTAGAAGGTTCACTGAGGGGAAAATCCAAGTTCACTCAGCTTTGGAAGCTGCCTATGATGCAATATGTATCTCTGTCGGGCAGGACTTTCAGTGATTCTGCTGTTTGAGGGTCACCCATAGCCTTCTAAGTAACCCCTCTCATCCATACTTCTTTAAGTAGGACTAAAACTTTTTTTAAAAACCAAACTAGGCTAGGATGAAATTATTGCTTTTTTCTCTCACTGATGCCTTCTCAGTATTGAAATAGACATTGTTTATGTCTCCCCAGGCAAAGTCATATAACAGTGATGTGATGCTGGTTTATAATAATGTTTTAAGTAGGTCATTATAGCAAGACCTCTAGTATAAGCCTATGATAAGGCAAAGAGCTGTGCAAGGCCAACTATCTGTTCTTAGACAGATATGAGCTAAATTACACTCGTGCAAAAATGGTTCAACTTCTTACCTTCAGTTTAATGTTAGTAAATAATAACAACAACCAGTCTATGGCTGCTCCTAAGTATAATTAGGGCTCCTTGTCTAGGCAAAGTGAGAAATAAAAATATTAATGAAAGCTGAGGAGACGGCTCTGTGGTTAAAGTGCAAGCACGAGGACCAGAGTTCTAATCCCCAGAACTCACAATAAATTGCTAATCCTAACCCCAACCTTAGTTGCACAAATTTTGTATTAGTGTTCATGATTCTTTGGTTTTAGCACTTGATCCTTCTGTTTCATATAGAAATTGGCTGGAATAATTTGATAGCTGGAAGGTCCAACATGAACTTATCTTACTGCTTGGTAGCCTGACTAAGGCTACCTTCCCATACCTGTTCCCGTTTCCTCCCATCAGGCAACGGGGTCTGGAGAAGGAATGTTCCAAGAGGAAAGAAACAAACCCTTGCAATGCTCTCCAGGCCTCGGTTCAGAAGTCCCAGGTATGCAGCATTCTATGTGCTGTGAGAGGTGAACCAACCCTGCGGGTGGGAGCAGCAGAGCTGACCCCTCCCCTCCTTGTTGGCCATGTGGTGGCCTGGGCGAGAGAAAGATGCCCTCCCCCCTCATCCATTGCCACCTGCAGCAGTGTTACAAGAGTGGGAGAGCTTGCCTTGACCCTCAGTGGCTGCAGCACACAAGAGAACAGGCTGTGCACTCCATCTGGGCAGCACACAAGAGCTGACCCTGGGACACAGGCAAGTTAGTCCTGTGGGTATGAGAGCAGCTACAACTTCCAGGACAAGATTCTCTCTCTCTCTCTCTCTCTCTCTCTCTCTCTCTCTCTTTCTCTCCCACCCTCCCTCTCTCTGGTTTGCTTTTTTTTTTTAATTTGGTTTTGATCTTTGGGGGTGGCAAGGGCAGAGGCCAATTTGAGGGGACAAGGAGATAAGTGGGATCAGAATGCTTGATATAATTAACAATAAAAGTTTTTTTAAAAATCTGAGAAGACAGATGTGAATTAAAACAGGGGAAATAGAAGTCATATGTGCTGACAGTCACAGTGGGGGATGGATTGAGTATGGCCATCTGTATACACTACCTACTGCATAGGTGCTCAGTGGACATGGGTAGCATCCAGGGATGGATGGCATATCTGGCGTTGACAGCCACTCAGAAAGAGAGTGAAGAGAGGACAAGCATGCACATCTCTCAGCCTTCGCCTGGCTTGGTGAGAAGAGCCAGGCGAAGTTTTGAACATATCGCTCAACTAGCTAGACTGGTTGCTCTGCCACCAACTATTGGATTTTAAGAAAGCCATGGAATCTTTAGGCACCTGTTCTTACCATTGAAAAACAAAGAGAGAGATAAGACCTACATCGTTGGCTTGCTGTGAGATTAAACCATGACAAGAGTCTGCAACATACTGAGAAGCATGTGTTAGGCGTTACAGTCTACCAATTTGGTTACCCAGCTTCTGCCAATGCAGTGACCAATCAACAACTATGTTGACTTCCCAGTGGGCATTCAGATGTGTCTCTGGAATAAAATTACAATACAGTACCATGTTGGTTCTCAGGGAATGTAATTCCTTTATCAATCTCAGTAAACATTCCCCAAGCCTTCTCCAATTTAGTAGAGGCCTCTCCCATTCAAAGGACATCTAGAAAAATAATTTAGAGCATACTTAGCATTAAAAATATCCTGAATATAAAAAGTATTGACTCATCCTTTTAACTTGAAAAAAAAAGCAACTTTTTTTGGATAAAATTATGTCAAATTTATGAGTTTTGATGTGGGGGAAGAGCTACAGCAGATCCACTCCAAGGATTTACATGGATGGATTTTTCTTTGGGCCACCAGACCACAAAAAAAGACAGAGACTTATTAATTATGAAAGCTCAGCCTATAGCTTAGGCTTATCCCACTAGCTCTTATAACTTAAATTAACCCATTTATATTAATCTTTGTTTTGGCTCATGATTTTTACCTCTCTTCCATCTTGCACCTCCTGTTTCCTCTCTTTGGTATATATATCCATCCCCCCCCCCAAACTCCACACCTAGATTCATCTCCCCTTATGTTCTCTGAGCTTGGAAGGCCCGCCTGATGGAGGAAGGTCATTGGTTAAAAAAAAAAAATAAAGAAACTGCTTGGCTGGCCCTCATAGGTTAGAACACAGGTGGGTGGAGAAAACAGAACAGAATGCTGGGAGGAAGAGGAAGTGAGCTCAGACTCGACAGCTCTCCTCTCGGGAGCAGAGGCCTCAGAGAGACGCCATGCTCCCCGCTCCTGGGCAGACACACGCGATGAAGCTCTGACCCAGGATGGACGTAGGCTAGAACCTTCCCGGTAAGACTGGTGCTCACAGATTATTAGAGATGGGTTGATCAGGATATCAGAATTAGCCAGTAAGGGCTAGAGCTAAAGGGCCAAGCAGTATTTAAATGAATACAATTTGTGTGTTGTTATTTCGGGGCATAAGCTAGCCAGGCGGCCGGAGTGCTGGGGACGCAGCCCCGCTGCTCCTTTTTACAACACCCGCCTAACTTCTTTCTGCCTAGCTATTCTTAGGAAGACATTTTATGGAGAAAGTAAACGGTCACACAATCCTTTTCCCCTTTTATATCAGGAGAAGAAAAGTCTAGCTACAGGTCTGTACATTCTTTACTGACCCGCATCTAGAGGATCAGTGACTGGTGGTCTCCATTTCATCTAGACCATCACAAAATGGTTCATGCAACTTCTCAGGAATGATAATCTCTTCTCTGGAGAAATTCTGTGCATAACACAAAAATGTATCAATCACAAAAGATTTGGCCTATGTTTTTTCCCCACAAACGTATGCATTAAAAAAGATATTTTCTGGTGCTCCAATGTGGGACTCTGTTTCTGTCTCCTTTCATCGCCTGATGAAGGTTAATATCCAGGAGGATGACTATATGTTTGTCTTTGGGTTCACCTTCTTATTTAGCTTCTCTAGGATCACGAATTATAGGCTCAATGTCCTTTATTTATGGCTAGAAACCAAATATGAGTGAGTACATCCCATGTTCCTCTTTTTGGGTCTGGCTTACCTCACTCAGGATAGTGTTTTCTATTTCAGGAACAGAAGGAGAGAGAGCACGAGCAAGGAACTCAGGACCGCAAGGGGTGCACCCACACACTGAGACAATGGGGATGTTCTTTCGGGAACTCACCAAGGCCAGCTGTCCTGGGTCTGAAAAAGCATGGGATAAAACCGGACTCGCTGAACATAGCAGACAATGAGGACTGCTGAGAAGTCAAGAACAATGGCACTGAGTTTTGATCCTACTGCACATACTGGCTTTGTGGGAGCCTAGGCAGTTTGGATGTTCACCTTACTAGACCTGGAAGGAGGTGGGAGGTCCTTGGACTTCCCACAGGGCAGGAAACCTGGTCTGCTCTTCAGGCTGATGAGAGAGGGGGAGTTGATTGGGGGACGGGGAGGGATATGGAAGGCAGTGGCAGGGAAGAGACAGAAATCTTTAATAAATAAATAAATACCAAAAAAAGGTATTTTCTTAAATAAAAAAATTCTTGGTACAATGGTACATACTTTTAATCTCAGCCCTTGAGAAGCTGAGACAAGAGGATCCCAAAGCCTAGGTCAACCTGGCCATACACTAGTATCCTGTCAAACAAACAAACAAAAACTAAAAAACAAAAAAAAAACACACTGTAGAACAAAAGGAAAAGAGAAAGGGAAATAATTTAAATGTTATTTGCTGTGCTTATTTCTCAGTGATAAGGTTATGAAGAAATTTTATTTTCTTCTTTGTCTATATTTTAAATGTTCTTATATATCACTGTATCTTTTTTATAACTTCAGGAATAAAAAATATTTTATATTTTTTATTTTCATTTAAGCAAAGAACTTTGTTTTGCAATTCAAAATAATTAATTATAAAAAACAAAGAACTTTCAACCCTATCCATGACTGGTTGGCATAGTCTTCATTACAGTGGGGGCCTCTTCTGTTCTAGCCATGGCTCTCCCGCTCCATTCACTTCCTGCTAGGTCCGGGAGTTCACCCACCTTGGCTCTATTTAACGAGGGAGCCTCACTCTAGGGATCCAAGAACGAATGCATCCTGCCTTGCCCTTATTGCCCGGCACACCAGTGCTTCTTCAGTGCTGATGTCTAAGGAGCAGGCCAGAATGAAAGCCTCAGACAGCAACATGGAAAGACAGTGGTGGGCCAGATCACTGAGGTCATGATGCAAGGTAATATGAGAGGCTGGAAAGGACTTGTATGGGAAACATCAGTTCTTGATCCCGAGGGCATCCGTTTCAGAGGCCGTAGCATCCCTGAATGCCAGAAACTGCTGCCTCAGGCTAAGGGTGAGAAAGAACACCTACGTGAGGGCTTATTTTGACTGCTGGTAACTAGATAGATGTCAACAGTGGACCAGGTATCTTGGCTCTTACAAGAATGGGCAAAAATGGAAGATCTGCCTGCTCCTGTGGTCACCATGCTAGACAACTTTCCTACTAATCTGGACCCCATGTCTTGGCTCAGTGCAGCCATCACAGCCCTCAACAGTAAAAGTGACTTTGCCTGGGCATAGGCAGAGCGAATTAACAGAGCTAAATTGGGAGTTGATTTATGAAGACTGTATAGACCTGAGTTTAATGCCATCTTGTGTTGCAGCAAAAGCCAACTGGACTCTTTACCACAACGGCAGCAGCACTGGTGCCAATGGCTCTAAACTGGACTGGTCCCACATTCTTACCAGCATGCGAGGTTATACTGATGCTCAGTCCACTGAACTTAAACGTTTGTACCTCAGCGTGCACAGTGATCGTGAGGATGTTAATGTTAGTGTAGGCAGTGCCATCTCAGACCCTTACCTGTCCTTTGCAGCAACCACGAATGGGCAGCCAGGACCTCTACGTGGACTAGCAAATCAGGAAGTGCTTGTCTGGCTAACACAGCTACAGAAGGAAGTTGGCAAAGATGCGTCAAAGAGAAGTTATGAGACTACATCTGGAATACATCAACTAAGGACAAGTTGTCCCAGGATATGATCATACAGTACTAAGGAAGACTGATCCATGATATTCCTGCCAGACAGAGGTTGCTCTGAAACATCTGCCTAATGACCCCATGCTAAAGCTGCTTGTTCAACTATACAAGATTGTGCCCAATATCCTCTTGGAGCAAGGGAAGGCCAAGAATCCTTGGCCCAGCATAGATGCTCACGGTGGGGTGCTGCTCCTGTCCTATGGTGTGATGGAGATGAATTATTACAGAGTCCTGATCAGAGGGCCGAGGGTACTGGGTGTGCTGGTACAACTCAATCCAGAGCAGAGCCCTACGCTTCCCTCTAGAAAGGCCCAAGTCCATGAGCACAGATGGTCTGATGAAGTCTGTGGACTCTAAAGTCAGGGTTAAATGGGAAATTGAGGGAAACTATAAGAAAATGAGGACACTTAAAAATAAGGGATAATTCTGTTTCAGGGGCTTTTAAGATTTAACATTAAATTGTATCTGAGGCACTGAAAGTACATTTGAAATAAAATATAAATGAGGAGGTAATAGATGAAAAGCGACCCCCTCTTCCCTCACCAGCTCACGTCGCCTAGCCATAGGTGACCAGGACTAAAGTATGTGGTCAGGGTTAGACCTGGTCATCACCATCTCTGGAGTGAGAGTCTGGCTCTTCTTCATTAGGTCAAAGCAGGTTACAGCATCTAAAACAGTTAGGTCAGGGCCCCTTTGTTGGATGTCAGCTGTGTCAAAGGGCCTTTTCCGGTGTGCACAAGCACCTTCTGGCAAGATCTAATGTTTAGCTGGAAACACCATGGCAGCTTTTGATGCTGTCAGGTGACCATAAATGGCATGGTATTTATTGTGACCGGTACCCAGTCTTTGATTCTATTTCTCTCTTTAAATTATGCCATTAAATGAAGGTCTGCAATTATCTGTTTCCTTGAAGACTTCCTATACCCGCTGTGCCTCAGCTGCGGAGGCTCTGGGTCTCCCTGCTCAAGCCTGAGCTAGGGTCCTCTTAGCAGGTCTGTGATCTGTGGTCCTCCAGTCATTTGGCTTCCTCAGTACATCATGTCAACCAGGCCTTTACTTCCATGGAACGCAAACAGCTCTCTTCTGACCTTAGTTTGGCCTTTTCACGTGCTCTGTCTGGCACACAGAATGAGGGCTCAGGAATGACCAGTCTCTTCATGATCTCTTCCCAGAGATTCTAGCTGCCTTTTTGAACAGAAAAATGATTTGTGATTGGGCATAGTTCCCTTTGAATATCAACTGGAACTAGGGCTGGGGGCATTCACAACAGTAAGCCTTCTTCTGCCCCCGGCACCAGGACAAGTCCCTTTATTTACCCTTTCTGTTGCTCTTTCCTTAAGTAAGAGCTCACAGCATAGTGCTTCTTTTAGCAGCCCCCTTTGCACACATTCAATGGTTCAGAATGTTCTACTGTCTCTTCTTTGACAAAGGGTTGAGAAATACTCCTGTTGTGCCATCTCCTTACCCCCCAAACTGCTGCCTGTGTTTGTGTGGAAACCAAACCCCAGCACCACACTTTTGAAATGGACACCCTGTAACCCCCTGGGGAACTGTTAAGTCATGATGCAGACTTCGGGGTGTTTGGTATAAAAAGACAAATAATAAATGTCGTTGTTAACAACAACAATGACAAACCAAAGCAATGAAAACAGAAGTGCAGATCTGGGAGCCAGTAAAGGGCAGGGCCGTGTTGCCATACACTGAGGTGAGGGGCGAACAGGGTCCCCTGTTGCCATACACTGAGGTGAGGGGCGAACAGGGTCCCCTGGAGGAGAAGTTGTGCTCAGGTACCACAGCCATTAGCAGAGGAGCAGAGGCTGATGGGGTCTCATCAGAGTTCCCCACGGATCGGCGCCCACAGCAGCCCAAGACAGACAGCACAGGTTCAGCCTCTGGTCTATATCACGTTTACTCTTGCTATCCCAGTGATAGTGAACCCAGGCTATCCTAGAACAAAAAGACTCTAGATTGTGAAGCCTGTAACAGGTCTCAGAGGGGCCAAACAGAAACATTTGTGCCCACTGAACGAACGTTTGAAGTGCCCTACTTGGCTGTTCACTAATTCTTCACCTATGGCATTTCCCAAGACCAAATTAGAACAAGACAATCCCCTTTTTCCTGTAATTTTTTATTCTTTGACAATTTCATATGTGTATATAATGTGTTTTGGCCATTTTTTTTTATTCCCCATCCTTCGCTTACCCCCTTCCCCTGCTGAACCTCTTCTTTTCTCTTTCCTTCCTTCCTTCCTTCCTTCCTTCCTTCCCTCTTTTTCTCTTTTTTGAGACAGGGTTTATCTGTAGCTTAGAAGCCAGTCTTGAAACTCACTCTGTAGACCAGGCTGCCTTTGAACTCACAGGTATCTGCCTGCCTCTCTGCCTTCTGAGTTCTGGGATTAAAGGCATGAACCACCACCCCTTGGCAAACCCCTTCTTCTTTTCAACAAGGTCCACTCCTATTTTTAATGTCTGATGGAGGAAGGTCATTGGCTAATAAAGGAACTGCCCTGGCCCATTTTATTGGTTAGAGGATAGGTGGGAGGAGTAAACAGAACAGGACGCTGGGAGGAAGAGGAAGTGGGCTCAGTCTCGACAGCTCTGCTCGCTCGGGAGCAGACGCCTCAGCAGAGACGCCATGCCCCGCTCCCGGCATGAAGCTCCGACCCAGGATGGACTAGGCTAGAATCTTCCCGGTAAGACCGGTTCTCACAGATTATTAGAGATGGGTTGATCGGGATGTGAGAATTAGCCTGTAAGTGCTAGAGCTAAAGGGCCAAGCAGTGCTTAAAAGAATACAGTGTCTGTGTAATTATTTGGGGGCATAAGCTAGCCATGTGGGTGGCCGGGTGTGGGGGACGCAGCCCTGCCGCCCCATATTACTACATTTGGCGCCCAGACGTGTGAACAACTAAACCCACTTAAAAAACCTGAGAAGGCTTAAAAATAAGGGAAAGAGAGTTTAACACAGATTTTTGCTGTTTGTTGGTGGTGTGCTGTAGAGAGATTTCCTGATTCAGCAACAGTAGCAGAAAAAAGGCTGTGTCATTTTAAAGCGCGACTTCCTGGGGCTGTGCCGCCATTGTGATCTCTGTCTGGCTCCTGCGGGAGACAGAGCTTTTGAATAGAGCATTTGGAGTAAAGTGCTACGATTTGTTTGATGGCAACTAGACTCGCTGTGTTCTAGGGTCTACTCTGCTTGCCAGAGGCAAGCAAGCGCCTCATCTAAGAGAGGCTTCCCAACTCAGCTTTAGCTGCAAAGTCTGCAGCTCATTAAGAGGTCCTGCCACGAAACACTTAAACGGTGTTGATGAAAAGCTGAACACATGCTTTTCGGTTTTCAGCCGTAGCAGGAAAAAAGCTGCACCGTTTAAAAATGCCGGCTTTCTGGGCCATCCTGCCAGGGCAAACTCTGACTGTTTGAGGCAGGAGGGCCGGCTACCGAGAGAGAGGACTTGAGTGTTGTCTGTTGTAGCTCACTTGCTGGCAGGGACCTTGAAATGCCATACAGTTGTTGCAGTAAACATGGCTACAGCCTGTATATCCGCCATGAGGCTGGAAAGCTAAGGAATGGACTGGATCTAGCTGGCAAAGCCACGCCTTTAGTCCTACTGATATTGCTTGGTAAATTAAAGACTCATGTGGTCAGAAAAAGAGAGATATACAGTAAAGAGAGATTCAGAGACAAAGAAAATTTTTAAATGGTTTAAAGTGTGTTAAAAATATATGCAGACTAAAAGTTGAAGTTCTTAAAGTAAAAAACAAAAAAAGGAAGAGAGTTGTTGTGTGTGGTAACACATGCCTTTAATCCCAGTGCCTAGAAGGCAGAGACAAACAGATCTCTGTGAGTTCAAGGTGTAGCAGTGTACACCTTTAATCCCGAATGCCTGGGAGGCAGAGACAGGCAGATCTCTGAGAGTTCAAAGACAGCCTGGTCTACAGAGTTACTTCAGATCAAAGATACAGAGAACCTGTCTCAAAAAGCAAAGAGTTAAAAGTAAAAATAAACAAAATAGAGGTTAAAACACAGCTGCACAAAGATGGAAAATACACAGAGAATTTTGATACTGTATGCTATTATGCTCTCTTTGAATTGTTTGAATGCTGAGGAAAGAGCAAAAGCTACTAAAAGATATTTGTTTATAAATGCTGCTGAACTAATCCAACATAGATATTTTGAATTTGTATCTAAGGATATGATACTTTGGAAAGGAGTTTCTTATTTTGTTTTCACAGAGGATGAGACACTGTTCATTTCTTCTATTCCGATTTGGTATGATGGACCACGCCCTCCTGAAGGGTTGGTGTGAACACCTTCAGAAAATTGCTTCGCTCAACTGCCAACTGAGATGAAACTAGCACACAGGTTATACCATGAAAGACCTAATTAACGACGCCCCCATTCAGCAGGAAGCAGTTTGGAGAGAAAAAACTGCGCCCATGTTCCCAAATATGGTTTATAAACGTCCTTTTACATTTAAAGGGGGATATGCTATAGATATGAATAATTTGCATTAGTATAGATTTTGCTTTATTGATAGAGATTTAAGGTCAATTTTGTTATATGTATAAGTGTTTCTGATTTTGATTAAGGTATTGATTGTGTAGTTCATTTAAATATGTACTGTATAATTAAGAAATATAGGTTGTTAATGGATAATCATCGATAATAGTAAAGCTTGTAGTTATGTTAGTTAGATTTTCTAGATATATAGAGATGTATTTCAGTTAGATAGACATTCTTCATGTCTTTCAAAGATTACAGAATAGGACATTTAATGTTTTAATAACTGAGGACTTTTCATGACAATGAGACACTCTGCTCCTGGCAGCACCAATCTACTTCAAGAGGAAGATGGGCATCGAAGAGGCTCGTTATGGAGTTTTGATAGCCATTTGGGCAAGAAACTGCTCTTGCCTGGACTATTGCATAAACTGGACACAGAGAACCCGCAGAGAGAGGACTACTGAACTTGCCTAAGGTGAGATGATCTTTCGGGGTTCCTGATTCATTTTGAAAGAGTCTGTGAGACATTCTGCAGGACACAACAGATAGTGACTGAACTGACTTTGAATTTTCCTGCTTTATGGAAATGTCTGCTGGATACCATGGGCCTGAAGGCTGAAGATGGATGCCCCAACGGTACAGAGGAACTTTGGGTGACTATCCAGGCAGCGAGATGTCTCTGTCATTTCTAGAGTTTGAAGTTTCTTAGTTCTTGTTTACTTAGGTAATATATCTTTCTGGAGTCTTTGATGGAGTTAAGAATAGTTAGTTATAGTTATAGTTTTCCTTAGTTATGATAAAGATTATTGTAACTTTTACTTGATAACTGTTTTGTTATATGTAATTTTGCTATGTTAAAGTTAAAGCTTTTTTTTTTTTTTTGTTTAAACCGAAAAAGGGGAAATGATGGAGGAAGGTCATTGGCTAATAAAGGAACTTCCCTGGCCCATTTTATTGGTTAGAGGATAGGTGGGAGGAGTAAACAGAACAGGACGCTGGGAGGAAGAGGAAGTGGGCTCAGTCTCGACAGCTCTGCTCGCTCGGGAGCAGACGCCTCAGCAGAGACGCCATGCCCCGCTCCCGGCATGAAGCTCCGACCCAGGATGGACTAGGCTAGAATCTTCCCGGTAAGACCGGTTCTCACAGATTATTAGAGATGGGTTGATCGGGATGTGAGAATTAGCCTGTAAGTGCTAGAGCTAAAGGGCCAAGCAGTGCTTAAAAGAATACAGTGTCTGTGTAATTATTTGGGGGCATAAGCTAGCCATGTGGGCGGCCGGGTGTGGGGGACGCAGCCCTGCCGCCCCATATTACTACAAATGTCCTTTTCTTCGTATATGTAAGAGAGAAGAAAGAGACAGGAGAAGGGGGCAGTTAATAAGGGCGGTTTGTGTTAGAAAGGGTTGTTTTATTGGAGCACAGGCAACTTGCCAGCAGCTACACTACTGAAGAAAATAACACTCCTTTGCTGGCAACCCCTAACTACCACAGCTCCTCTGGGAGGAAAGGGGACTAAGGAACCCTACCCATCACAGAATGCTGAGAGATTTTTGCCAGACTTGTGCAAGCAACCCCAGCTGCTGTGCGTGCAAATCCATGTCACGTCCAGAAGAGAGGTTTACAGCACTCCTCATCTATCGGCTCTTACGCTCTTTCCACCCTTCTCTTCTGCAAAGCTGTGATGTCTTGTCTAGGGCTGAACACTCACTTCCACACAGCGACCAGCTATGAGTCTCTGCACTAATGGCCAGTGCAAACAGAAGTTTTTTGGCCCAAAGCTCAGCACATGAGTCCATGTGCATAAGCACAAACATTCTAAAGGCAGTTTGACACTATGTCCGTTTAGCAGAACAAGTAAGTTCTCTCTGAGGGCCAATAGCCTTGCCAGCCATGGGCTTTTGACCAGGTTTAGAGTATTAGGAATTGGTTCCCTCCTGTGGAGCAAGCCTCAAATTCATTAAGAAAGCACAGAATGGCTCTTTCTAAGTCAGCATGATCCTCGTGTGTCTGCCCCACAGCACTGTATTGTGCATACAGACAGTAGTCCTGTTTTATCAGAGGGGGCGTGCCAAACATCCCAGTGGATATCTCAAGGTCTAGATAACACTGAACATGACATAGTTAGTTCCTATACACACATGCCCATGATTCAATTTAATTTACAGATTATGTACAATAAAACATTGATATAATAATTATTATATAACATGATTTCTAGTGTACCATTCTAATATCTACTTTCATTGTCCCCTTGAGCTGGAGAGAGCCTTAGTAACAGGAAGGGATGTTTCTGTCAGTAATCACGGAGCGACTGTTGCATCCATGAAACAGTAGTCTCTTCTTTACTGTGTTGTTTACTTTGTTTTCTTTGCTAAACTAAATTAAAATACCGAGTTTTAAAATCTTATCCAAGTGAGCAAGTAAAAATATGTATTTTGACGGACACTTTTCTGGCCCATCCGATCAATCTGATTTGATTTAACATAAGTAGTGGTAGAAAATGCAGCTTTATCAAATAAAAGTTTTACTATTCCTCACTTTTGTATTATTTTCTGCTACATGCTTTTCCATAATCTATCTCTATAAGCCTAGAGTCATCTCGATGCCAAATCTTCAGAATTTTTCCAGTTATTCTAGTTACACTTACCTAACTTTATTCAATAAATAAATATTTACTTAATCCTTATTCTGTGACAAACATTCTAGACAGGACAAGAAACAAGGGTAGGCTCTAGTTTTATTAAATTTATAACGTAAAGGACAGAAAATGGGCAGGCTAATAAAAGATGTCAAAAAGCTGTAGGTGCTGTGTTAAAAAAAATTAAACAGGGTAATGAAACAGAAGAAGCTCATGTTTGGGATCCAGTTTAGATCACTGTGTTCTGAAGGCTGTTCAGCGTGGGGACAGGTAAGCAAAGGCCTGACTGGTTGAAAAGCGACAGGAACATCAGTCTAAGCAGACGGAATAACCAGTGAAAACAACCCTAACCATCACTGAGTGTGTGGAGGAACACAGGCAAGGCCATGTACTAGGGTAGACAAAACGAGAAGGGGAAAGAGGAGATGCCTTTTGAAAGATGTGTGCTACCAAGATATGGAGAACCTTGTAAGTCACAGTGAGAACATCTTCATGGCAAGACATTAATTAGGACAGAGATGTGATGATTTTTGTATCTTACAAGATCTTATGCCTGGGGTTAGAGATGAGAAGGACATGGTAGAGGGCAAGTCTGGGTAGCGTGGCGGGAGAGCACATTTTATTAAAATAGCGTGGGTGGGTGCACTGATTAAAGTCTAAGATTGAGAAATAAAGTCCATAAGGTAAAGGACTCAAAGACAACGTCTAGATAAGAAGTTAAATGAAAACATATATTTAAATGGGAAATTCTAGGTTGTTTCCAGGTTCTGGCTATTACAAACAATGCTGCTATGAACATAGTTGAGCATATACTTTTGTTGTATGATAGGGCCTCTCTTGGGTATATTCCCAAGAGTGGTATTGCTGGATCCAGGGGTAGGTTGATCCTGAATTTCCTGAGAAACCGCCACACTGCTTTCCAAAGTGGTTGCACAAGTTTGCATTCCCACCAGCAATGGGTGAGTGTACCCCTTTCTCCACAACCTCTCCAGCAAAGGCTATCATTGGTGTTTTTTATTTTAGCCATTCTGACAGGTGTGAGATGGTATCTTAAAGTTGTCTTGATTTGCATTTCCCTGATCGCTAAGGAAGTTGAGCATGACCTTAAGTGTCTTTTGGCCATTTGTAGTTCTTCTGTTGAGAATTCTCTGTTCTGCTTCAATGGAAGAATGGATGAAGAAAGTATGGAATATATACATATTAGAGTATTACTCAGCAGTAAAAAACAAGGACTTCTTGAATTTTGCATACAAATGGATGGAAATAGAAAACACTATCCTGAGTGAGGTAAGCCAGACCCAAAAAGAGGAACATGGGATGTACTCACTCATATTTGGTTTCTAGCCATAAATAAAGGACATTGAGCTTATAATTCATGTTCCTAGAGAAGCTAAATAAAAAGGTGAATCCAAAGACAAACACATAGGCATCCTCCTGAATATTAACCTTCATCAGGCGATGAAAGGAGACAAAGACAGAGACCCACATTGGAGCACTGGACAGAAATCTCAAGGTCCAAACAGGAGCAGAAGGAGAGGGAGCCGGACAGAAATCTCAAGGTCCAAACAGGAGCAGAAGGAGAGGGAGCACGAGCAAGGAACTCAGGACCATGAGGGGTGCACCCACACACTGAGACAATGGGGATGTTCTATTGGGAACTCACCAAGGCCAGCTGGCCTGGGTCTGAAAAAGCATGGGATAAATCCGGACTCGCTGAACATAGCGGACAATGAGGACTACCGAGAACTCAAAAACAATTGCAGTGGGTTTTTGATCCTACTGCACGTACTGGCTTTGTGGGAGCCTAGGCAGTTTGGATGCTCACCTTACTAGACCTGGATAGAGGTGGGCGGTCCTTGGGCTTCCCACAGGTCAGGGAACCCTGAATGCTCTTCGAGCAGATGAGGGAGGGGGACTTGATCGGGGGAGGGGGAGGAAAATGGGAGGCGGTGGTGGGGAGGAGGCAGAAATCCTTAATAAATAAATAAATTTAAAAAAATTAAAAAATAAATAAAAAATAAATAAAAATTAAAAAAATAAAATAAATGGAAAATTCTGAATTAAGAGGAGCACAGAGATAGGAGATGAAGAGAGAAATTCATTATTCTTCTCTGGACACAGACAAATTCATCTTATTCAAATTATTCTACTTTGGACACAGTGACATGAGAAGGATTTACGGAGTGTCACGGTAACACATTGTGAGGTAATCTGCAGTTTAGGTGCACATTCCAGCCCAGACTGGAGATTTAGGAGGCATAAGATTTAACTATCAGGCTCAAAAAGATCATATCTGGAGATGAAAAGGCCGAGAACCATGCCCAGAGACACCCAAGGACACTGACCAGGAAGCCAAGGAAGGGTGAGGAAACCAGAAGCAGGAGGAGTCCAAGAATCAAAGTGAATTAAGTCAGAGGTGTCGTGTCTTATCATTTACTATTAGTACGCCTACTTCTCCTCTGTACACAAACATTTAAACATAGGTGGCACCACCTCACCCCAACAAACTTTCACTCCAAAATCTACTGAAAAGATATTTACTATGTCTTTAGACGATCTTCCTGTGGAAGTTGACACCCCCTCCCAAATTGTCCAGGGAAAGGTGGACAAAACGAAATCTTATTTATATAAAGCATTTATTTTTCTGACTTTTCCAAAATAAATGTTTTCACTGTCTCAATCACCCAGCACTGAATTCCCTGTACTAAGAACAGAGTATGTTTAACGGACATGTGCTCCCGGAAGAAAGCTGGACTACAGAGAGCAGATTTCTAGGTGTGTACTGAACAGCATTCCCCACTTTTCTAGCAAATGTTGCCTTGCTCTTAAAACCAAGAGGGGTTTGGCTTCTTGGCTACACACCCAAATATAACTCAGATCAGCTATTGAAAACACTGGGCAACTAAAAAACTGACTGTAGAAATAGGAGCACAAATGTTACCACCTTCCAGCTCTTGCTAGGCCTTGAGAGTTGTAGCTAATCAGCTAGTAATGCTGAAAGACTCCTTTTATGGAGGCTTCCCCACAATCAATGAACTCATTTTATGTAAATATTTAGCCAGGCAATAAACTGGACAGCCTATATTACTCAACAGCAGCCTCAAAAGGCCCTCCCGATATATATACACAGCATTTTGGTAGAGTAATACATTTTACATGCATGACATGGTCAGCAATAAATATACTAGGGTAGGTCAAACCCTATTTGGCTCTTTGCTTTTAACTGTCTTGGGCTTTGTGTGTTTCTTTAATCAGCTGGATGATTTAGATAAACAACATGTATTAGTCTCTGGAAGTATAACATGCCTTGAACTTTCTCCAGATATTCATTTCCATTCATCATCATAATAGTTGCTCTCCCTGGGCTATCATTAAGATTAGAAATGTCGCTGAACCATTTAATGATATTCCAGAAGACTGGACAGACTTTTCATGCCTTGATAAATTGTGATCATTCAGCTCAGACCAGTGAAATTGGATATCTTTTAATGTGTCTGATGGCTGCAAGGAGTTTGGGGAAATCACTGCAGCCTCAAGACAGCTTCAGAGAAGATCCATTGGGGGAAGATGTGTGACTTATGCAAACATTTGATTAATGAGTTGGTATCTAATCTGATAGCTAATTGCAATGGATATTATTTCATCCATAATGCTAAATATGGTTCTGTCTAGTAATTAAGTAACTCATTAGAATCCTTATGAAATTATTTTTTTAACTCAATTTAGATGTCAAAGAATGAGATTTCCCCCCAAGTTGACTTTGAGATGCTCACACCAGCTGATGGAGAGGAAACCACTTAAAAAGCCATGATTAGCTCACATTCCAGCCACCTGAGAGTAAAGAAAAATGTATTGCTGCTCCCTGTACCTCACGTGACTACTGAAAGAATGAAGACTCTCATGTCTGTAACACAAGCCAATGCATATGACATTTGGTCTCACAAATATCTTGATTTCACAGGCTGAAACTATTATCATTGCTATACTTTAGAGCTAACTGATGGTATTAGCAGCACACTTAAATACTCTTTAAAACAAGCATATAGCCCAGTAGTAGAGTGGATGTAGTCCTGGGTTCAATTACCAGTAACATCAAAATCTTTAAAAAGTAAAATATGAAAGTCTTTTAAAATACATGTTAAATAAGTGTCTTTGTGTGTCTGTGCAGACAAATGCAGGTGCCTATAAAGACTAAAAAAAGGACATTGGCTCTTTTGGAGCTGGAGATACAGGTGGTTTGTAAGCTGCTTGATCTGGGTGCCAGGAACTAAACTCAGGTCTTCTGGAAGAGCAGTAAGTGTTCTTAAGTGCAGCCCTATAAATGCAATTTTTAAGCTCATCTACAAATATTACCAAGAACTACTTTAAATATCTGGCTATACCACTAGCTGTTTTAGCAAGTTTCTTACAGAAATATCCATTTCTCCATTTATTTGTCAAATATTTATTTGGCATGTACATTGAGCCAAGTAATATTCTTGGGATATATGAGAAGGGGGAAAAAAGCAGATGCAGGGATTTTTTTCATTGCAGGTCTTGTTTAATAAGACTTCCCTTCTTCAGAACAGCTAGATGTATCCAGTGAGAAACAATTCCTGGGAGCCATGAATTGAGGGTCTCATAGAATATCACTCCTGAGCCAGGCAGTGGTGGCGCACGCCTTTAATCCCAGCACTCGGGAGGCAGAGGCAGGCGGATCTCTGTGAGTTCAAGACCAGCCTGGTCTACAAGAGCTAGTTCCAGGACAGGCTCCAAAACCACAGAGAAACCCTGTCTCGAAAAAACAAAAACAAAAACAACAAAAAAAAAAAAGAATATCACTCCTGGCCTGCCAGAGGCAGGGCAGTCCCCTGAGGTAGACTCCTCAAGCAGAGATGCAGACAAGCATCTTTGGAAATAGACTACAGGGCTCTGGGAGCAGTGGGGACCAAGGGCCCTGGAGGAATGCTAGTGGAACAGAGCAAAGGAAAAGCCCACAATTATCACCTCTACTCCACCAGCCTTCACGAACCCACGTGGCCCAGGGTTGACCAGCCGTACATTGGTAACTGTTCTCATTAAGTGGCTTGGATATAACCCTGAGTTTTCTCAGCTCCAATTTGTGTATATTCTTGTGTGTCTGTAGGTGTAGCTTCCACGTCTCATGAATTAGGTGAAAATTACACATCTGAAAAATAGTGAGTTCACAGTTCAAGTAGAACAAGTCCCTAAGCATGAAGGAATCCTTCATTGGGCTTCCTTCACACTCAACTCTCCTGAGTCTCAAGATCTTGACTAATAAACCTGTAACTCCTGCTATAGTTATGTATGTTGCTTAACTTTTGTTTTTATATGTACACTTCATTCTCTCTCCTTTAATACTTTATTTCTTCACTTCCAACCTACAGTTTGTTGAGCTTGAATAGAGTGCTTTTGCTGCAGCAAATCTGAGCAACTTTCAGTTGCTATTTGTTCTTTTCAGCTCCTTCCTCTCTTCTTGCGATAACTTCCATTCTGCACATGACAGAACACTAAATGCCCCAGGTTTCCATGAGACTTTAGTCCTCATTTTGTTGCTCCCACTTCCTTGGCATGCATAAATATTAGCATATCAATCTGTATAGTTTGTGTGCCTTTCCTAATGCTCTTGGCATGAATTTCACCTTTTCTTCTTAAAATCTGAGGTATAATACCAGCAGCCTGCCTCTACTGGTGAGACACAATAGGAGCAATATGGTAGTTCTTGGCCATTTTTTTCTTCTTTTGAGAACTGTCTGTTCAGATCCATAGCCCATTGTTTTAAATGGGTCATTTGGCTTTCTGACTTTTTTTTTTTTTACTTTTTTGTATATCTGGATATTAATCCCCTGTCAGATGTATAGTTGGCAAATATTCTCTCCCATTCTGTGGGCTTCCACTACACGTGGGTGATTGTTTCTTTAGCTGTGCAGAAACTTCCGAGCTTTATGAAGTCCCCCTGGCGATTGTGGACCTTAATTCTTGGGCAATCGAGTCCTGTTCGGAAAGTCCTTTTCCACACCGCTATCATTTATGGTACTCATATGTCTTCTAGAGGTTTCATGCTTTCACATTTAGCTCTTTGATCCACTTAGAGTTAGGTTTTGTGCAAGGTGATAGATGTGGGTCTGATTTCATTCTTCTGCATGTGAACATCCAGTTTTTCCAGCACCAATGGTTGAAAACGTTTTCTTTTCTCCGGAGTATGTTCTTGGCATCTTCGTCAAACCTTAAATGGCTGAAGTTATGTGTACATATGTGTGGGCTTTTGATTTTGTTCCTCTGGTTTCTGTACCAGTACCATATTGTTTTTAATTCTATGGCTTTGTAATGTATCTTATGATCTGGAATGGTAATTCCTTCAGCATTGTTCTTTGTCCTCAAGATTGTTTTTGTCTTCCTAGGATCTTTCATGGCTCTGTATGAATTTTAGGACAGTTTATTTTCTTCTGTTTCTGTGAAAAATGAGATGAGAATTCTGATTGGTATTGCAAGGCATCTGCAAATGGCTTAGGGTACAATGGCTATTTCTACCATTTCTACCACTTTGAATAGTGGCATACTTCAATAGTTTTGAAAGAAAAATGGCTGGCTCGCAGTATCTGCAGTCTGGACTTTATAGATGTTTGCCCATCTATGAATTTGTTTGCCATCAAACAAATTCAAAATCAGAATGTTGCCCTTTAGTCATTCCTTCCTATCTTGCATTTTCAGATTTATGATGTTAAAATCAGCACAAGTGAAAATGTGATAATTTTTACATAATAATAAAATGGTATTAATTCTACCAACATGAGTGTGAGAGATATTTCAATTTTCTAGTGTCTTTTCTCTCTCTTTCTTCAGGGGTTTAAAGTATTCATTTTAAAGGTCCTTCATCTCCTTGGTTAAGTTTATTCCTGAATATTTTATTTTCTTTGAGGCTATTATGAATGAAGTGTACATTTATCTCTATGTATGCTTGTTACTGGTATATAGAACAGCTATTAATTTGTATAAGTTGATTCTGTATCCATTCACCTTGCTGCATTTTTTTATCATTTTCATAATTTTTCTAGTAGAATTTTGGGGATCTCTGGTATACAGGATGTCATCCGCAAGGAGGAATAGTTCAAGCTTTTTTTTTTTTCCTATTTGTATCCCTTTACTTCTCTTCTCCTACCTTATTGTTCTAGCCAGTGCTTGGAGCATAATATTGAAAAAGAGTGAGGACAACTTTGTTTCCTTCCTGACTTCAATGGGATTGCTTCATTGTCCCTGGAAATTACATAAGTGCAAATCAAAATAACTCTGAAATTTCATCTTACCCCAGTCACAATGGCAGAGACAACAAATTCTGGAGGGGGTGTGGGGAAAGGGCAGCCCTCATTCACTGTTGGTGGGACTTCAGACTGTTACAGTCACAATGGAAATCATAATAGACTTCTCAAAACGCCAAAAATAAGTCTACTATATGACCCAGCTGTACCATTCTTTGGAATAAGCCCAAAGTACTTGGCATCCTACTCCACAGATGCATGATCACCTGCTTTATTCACAATAGTTAGGAAACAGAAACGATCGGAATGTCCTTCAAGTGATGAATGGATAATGAAAATGTGGTACATATACACTGTGTAATACTATTCAGCTGTAAAAAAGTAAATAAAACCAAGAACTTTGCAGGTAAGTGGATGGAGCTAAAAAACATCATATTTACTAAGGTTTCCCAGACCCAGAAAGACAAACGTCACATGCTCTTTCTCATCGGAGATTCTACTTCCAAATCTTCAGATGTGAGTCTTATCCTGGAGTAAATTCAGAAACCAGAGCAGCAAAAAGGAATCATTGCCAAGGTCGGGGTGGCAGAAAGCACTAGAAGGGAATTAGCAGAGTATAAGTTACCTGATGGGGAAATAGGGGGACCTAGTTAGGGATGGGAGAGAGATGAACACAGAAGGAGTAAGGAGGGTAAGATAACACTATGGTTGTCTGAAAAAAGTCATAAAGAACCATTCTATTAAAAACCAGCTAAATTACCTATAATGAGTATAAGTTGGTGTATAATATACGTACTTTAAACTTTCCCATCTAGGCTGACCATGCTTCCTTCTAACCACCGCTCTCCACCAAATGCCTTGTAGGATAACAAGGGAAGAGGTAGCCCTGTTTCCTCAGTTCCACAGATATCTTGATACAGAGTAAATCTTCTATCATGGAAATTGGTGAAGAGAGTGCCACAGACTCTCACTGTTCTCAGCCAGTTCTGGTAGATGTTCTTGAATACTGTTTCCTCATTTCCCATTACTTGTGTTCATAGTGTGAGGTATAGCTCACATGTTTCCCATTTGTACAGCTAATTGCCTCAGAAGCACTGACTACAAAGACCCTTCCTCCCTCTACTGCTTTGCCATGCTGTATTTGTTGAAAGTCAATTGATCATATACTTGCAGTTCTGTTTCTGGGCCCTGTGTTCTTTTCAATTGTTCCTTTTTCTTAATGTTTGTGTCAATACCAAGACACAGTCCTGATGAGTATGCTTTATAGTAAGTGTTGACATCTTGTAGTGCCTGTCACAATTGTTCTGGTCATGGAGGTCTTGGCTACTACCAGTCTTTATATCTCCGTATACATTTCAGAATAATGTGTCAGTTTTCACAGACACTCACATCTGGTAAGGATTCTGTTTTGGCAGCTATTCAGAGGATGAGAAAAAAAAAAGACTATAAGAGCAAGAGGCTTTCCTGAGAAAAGAGCAGATAATCAACCCCATTGGTGAGTTTGTCCCGAGCCCGTCTTCACTCCCTTCCACATCCCCAAGAATCTGTAACATCTCTTAAAAGTACATATTTCTTTTTCCAGTTATAAAGATCAAACCAGGGGCCTTGAACATGCTAAGCAGGTGCCTTGCTCAACCACTGAGCTACATCCTCCAGGTCCACCTTTCTTCCTATGTCCTTCTGGATTATAAAAAGATTTTTCAAATGCAGTCTTTGTACTAACTCTTACCTTGAAGACTGCATGATCTACACACTAGTCATTATTTTGTTTTTTGCATTTAATATATTTTGAACTTATTCCCATAAAAACATAAACACACCTTTCATTTTAACACCGCATATTATTCTGATACAGATAAAACAGTTAATAATTCCACAACTCTGTAGTAATTATTGATTTTGTTCAATAATCTATCATGGATAATCCACAACAAAAGTCCTTGCATCCACATCACTTTTGTATGTGGTGGATGCAGCTGAAAGATTCTTGTAGTTGTGTTGCTAAGTTTCAGAGTAAACTGATATCATCTGGGTAAATACTGACACACTGCTCTGTCTTCACAGGTCAGAGACAGCGAGTCTGAGAGGAAAGGGAGGATGGGGTGAGGCACTTTGGGACTTTGACATTTTAGCAGAAACATTTGAGAGTTGATTTCAATACAGTCATGCAGGTTTTTAGAAAAGACAGGGCACCCAAGAGGCATGAGGCATGAAGAAAGCCAGGATGATAGCATTCCGCTGGCAGCTTCTGCTGTACTGTGGCCTGGCACTTCCTGACATGCATGTTTAAATGAAGTCTACCTAGGTCCTAAGAATCTCAACTTAACCCCGTGCCCTTAGTCTGACAGATGTGGAAGGTGTGGCCCCCAGAAAATAAGAGGTGTGTTTCGGTACACTCAGAGGCATGAGGCAGACCCAGGGCCAGCCCTTCAGTTCATTGACAGACCGACCACTTGATCTGGAAGGCAGAGGACCAAATTTGTTCGTACAAGTGAAAGGCCTTTGCAGGTGTAGGTGACATGGGTCTGGTGGGAGGAAAGTTCTCTTGGCTGATCTCTGTGGGCCCTTAAGAGCGGAAAACACTTCCCAGTTGTAGCTAGAAGAGATGCCTGGCAAAGATGAGACAAAGCATCCGAAGCACTAGAGGAATTCCATCCAGTTCGGGGACACTTTTGAAGATGGCCAGTACTTAGGGAATGGAATGTGGGTGAAAGCTGAAAGCAACCCTTAGCCAACAGACAGAAAAGAAATGGACATCTCAGTTAGAATCCCATACATCAGAATTCCACCAGTATGAATCCATTGGAAACAAACCATCGCTAGTTCTTCCTAAAAGGAGTGCAGGTCTGGCCGGGCGGTGGTGGCTCACGCCTTTAATCCCAGCACTTGGGAGGCAGAGGCAGCCTGGTCTACAAGAGCTAGTTCCAGGACAGGCTCCAAAACTACAGACTGTCTCAAAAAACCAAAAAAAAAAAAAAAAAAAAAAAAAAAAAAACCCAAAAAAAAAAAAAAAAGGAATGCAGGTCTGTCACTTTTGACCCTGAGAGTTGTAAGCGATGACACAATCTAGGGGGACCGAATTTCTTATTTGCTGAATTATAAGAAAAAAAATGATATTCTTAGCACCTCGATCTGTAGCTCCTTGTTATTGCTGCAAAAGGCAATTAATATACATCGCCACCTTGTTTCCTCTGTGTTACCATGAGGAACCTTCATGTATACAAGCAATTACTGAGTACCTACTCGGTGTTAGGCACTTAGGACAAATAGGCATTACAGAATTATCATACACAACACAGAAATCTGTTTTCAGGGGAGAAACACAAACCAGCCACGTATGTTCCTATTCTATGGTAGGTTAGAAAGAAGTGGTGCAGATTGCTGGATGGAGGGCAGTAAGGAAGATGATCAGGGACGACCTACGATGAAGGCAATTGTGATAGCGAATCTTCACTGTCCATGTGATCAGATTTAGAATCACCACGGAAACAGACCGCTGGGTTTAACTGAGAAGAGTCACTCCAAATGTGGGGCCCTGGCCTACTGAGAAAGCAAGACTTGCACAAGTATTCATATGGCTCTGCTTCTTGACTGTCGATACAATGGGATCAGACACCTCAAGTTCCTGTAACCAGGCCTTCCCCTTTCCTTATCACGAAGGACTATATCTTCTCAAACTGTAAGCCCAAACTCTTATATTAGTTACTTTCACCTTTGCTGTATGTGGTGCTACACTTTGCCTGAGGAGATATGACTCAGATGCTTATTCACCACAGACAGGGAAACAACAGACCGAAGCAATAATGACACCAGTCTTGGTGAACCAATCAGTTTATTGGAATTACTTCTAGGAGTATGGTGGAGTGGCTACTCAAGGCAGCTGCAGCACTGAATGTTTTTCCATCATGAGTGACTACTCATTAAAGACAGAATTCCAGATCTCTGGCAGGTTGGAATCTCTTCTAAGCAGTTCTTAACTTAGGGAGGGAAGGATCGCGTAAATTTAGTCAGTTCCGGAGACTTTCTGAGAATTATGAGTTGTTTACTTCCAAAGTCTTTTTGTGGGGGGCGGGGACTGTTTTTTCTGTGTAACAGCTCTGGCTGTCCTGAAACTCACTTCCATAGACCAGGCTGGCCTTGAACTCACAAAGATACTCCTTTCAGAACTTTCCAAGTCATATCGAGTTTCCCTCCAATATGGAATATTTCAATTTAGACAAACACAACTTAAGTGGCAAAGAGTTTATTTTGGCTTACAGATGTCACGGTAGCAGGATCTCTAGGGTACTAGCCATACCACCTTCAGTCAGGAAGTAGAAACTGTTAAATGCTCACCTCATTTTCTCCTTTTTATTCAGTCCAGGACCCCTAGCCCAGGAATGGTGAGGCTCTGAGTTATGGTGGATCTTCCTACCTCAGGTAGCCTAACCTTGGTAGATGCTCACAGGTCTGCCCAGACAATAACCTAAGATGGATAACCCCTCAGAAGCGTAAGTGGAGGCTTATGTCCTAGCTGATAACAAACCCTTCCAAGTTGACAATCAATATTAAGTATCATACCCTGCTCCCTTACGTTGCTTCTTCTCGGGTATTTTGCCAAAGAATAAGAAAAGTAACAAATACAGTGATATTCAACAAAGAGTTGAAGGAAATGGAGAATCAACCCACATAGATTCACCTGTAAACTTTATTATAACCTCAGCATACTGGGAGCTAGGGCAAAAGATCACAAGTTTGGGACCAGGCTGGGCTACTATAGAAAGACCTTGACTCAAAAATATGTGATACTTCTGACATGCTGCAAGAACAGCAAGAAGGCCGGGGTAGGCAGAGCTGAACAGAAGGCAAAAGGTTATAGATTAAGAGAAAGCTAATCCCAGGATTCTGAAGGACTAAAAAGCAAAGCACAATGAAAATTCTGAATAATGGCATACCATGATCTTACTACTTTGGGCTCCAGTGGACAACTGAATGTTGGAGAAAGAATGGAAGCAAAGAGGCCAGTGAGGATCCTATTGTAATTACTCAGGCAAACAGATCTGCATGGTATCCGTAGAGGTGGTGGCTGGACTCAGTGTGCACTTTAAAGCAGAGAAGAGACTCTCTGGTAAACTGATTGTGAATAGGAAAGAAGGTAAAAATTCAGGGATGTCAAGTCAGTGGCCCCCTGTGAACGTGGCTTCTGGTACTCATGCCCTTCTCTGGTTCCTTTCATTTGAACCTTGGCTGCCCCAGGCAACTTGATGCAAATCACAAAAGTGATGCTGGGCCAGTCTGTACCCAAACCTTAGTCCTAAGCAATGTCTGCTTTTGTGCTCTTGAAACTCTTGAGATCTTTCAAGCATGTACAGAGGATCCTGAGCAGGTAGGAAAAATGAAACATGGATATGTTACATGGGTCCAGCTTCTAGGTCACCCTCCAACTGAGCATAGCTCACCAGAGCCTACCAGCAAGAACAGCAGGAAATCCATAGAGGAGAGCTAAGCCCAGGTCCAGAACTGAGAACAAATTGTTTAAAGCTACTAAAGTCTAGGGTGACTCATTCAGCCTTGGGACTATCAAATAGATGACCCAAGAGTTGCAGCCAGAGCACCTAGAGGATGGAATCAGCATTAACTAGAGGGGAGGGTGTGGCTAACAAGTTTGGGAACAAAATTAAAATCTTATCACTTCTACATGAGGCAGGTAGTTTTTCTTAATACATCTGCTCTCTTAAATACAGATGGCTCTTCCAAGATTTCAAGAGGCCCCTCTAAGAGTGACTCTTAGGATGCCTATAGAACAGCAGAAGTTAGAAGAGGGGTTATTTCAGTTTTCCTTTTTCACATTCTGAGGCTATTAGTCAGAGAAACCCTGACAGTCGCTCTTGCCTGTCCCTGGTTTTGCCTGTTGTGGTTTTAGGGCTTTGGTAACAGCATCATGCAAAGGAGAATCCACTGAGCTCACGTTCCCTCCACACTTTCCACAACTAGTCATGGTAAACCACTTAGGGCTTGGCTGATGGGCTTCTGGAGGCTGAGTGGGCTCCTTGGAGAGAAGCCCTGGCCAATGTTAGATTTAATCCTTCCTTTGGACAGCAGCTTGTGGGAAAAGAAAAACTGCCCAGGCAGTTTGGTCAGTCTCTCTGATCACAGACATCTGGGCTAATACCTTGCAGAACCTGAACCCAAACTATGTTGAGGAAAAAGGCCATGCGTTACTTTGGAATTCTTAATGTCCCAGAACAAATGTGAATTTAAAAGGAATAATTTTACACTGCCAATCCGCCATTCACTCTCCCTAATAGCCCATGACATTCACTCAATCATATTTTTTTCCTCTTAAAAGGATTCTATAAAAGGTTTATAATATACACAAGGGTTTCCTTCTTCTGGACTGTCTTCTCTTGTGTCAATGTTACTAGGAATGAAGAGCAACTATTATTTAGATTGCCTTTGAGGTCTTCTATCCAAGAATTAAACACAACTTCTCGAAAATGCCCCTGGCCGGTCTCCCTATGCAGCTTTGGCTGTGCTTAAACTCATGATCCTCCTGCCTTCGCCTCTCACATGCTGACTGCTGAGCTATGAGCATGTGCTACCAAACCAGTTTGAAAGGAGTTTCATATGAGGTTGTTACTGCATGATCACCATGGAGATGTGTTCATGGCACAGTACTCTGCAACCAGCCTGGGCTCTAATGTCCCTTAAAGTAATACGTGCCTTTGGGCAACCTTTCCCCCAACATCTGTCAATACAGTTCTAGATCTGTTCTAAGATGCACACATGCCTTGTGGAAGTCCTGGATAAGTTGTTCTTCAGAGTCCTTATATCCACCATCTCCTTAAGAATGTTCACATGTCAGCAGTACAGGACCTGCCAACTAACTCAGATGCAGATTTGTCTCAACTTTGATGGCACATCTGGAGTTGTTTTGGAGAAGTGCTAATTTTCTGATACCTATGGCAGGCTGTGCATAGAGACTGGGAAGGTTTCCATGCATCCCAGAGATATATCCTCTGGCACAGAGGTGCAGATATTCACATTTAGTTGTTTGGGGCACACTGAAGAAGTATAGTCTAAAGACAATGGTCTCCTGAGATGCCCCATTTAGGGCTGAGAATACTGAGTCTCTTACAGGTGTAGAGACATCTAGGCCAGTTGTGGGTCTCTTTGTTGATTACCATATACTGCAAACAGAAGTGTCTCTGATGAGGGCTGGGTTATACTAACTGTGAGGATAAAACAGTGAGTCATCGGGAGTCAGTTTAATACTATATCCATTTAGTTTAATACTATATCCATTTAGTTTAATACTATATCCATTTAGCTTTTGTGCATTTTAAAAATATACATTTCTAGGATTAAAAAAAACTAGCAGAAAAATTCAAGAACACATCAAAAATTTATCCACCGTGATGATGTCCAGTTCATTCCAAAGATGCAGGGATGGTCCAACATTTGTAGATTGAACACAGTATTCAGGTTAAACAAACCTGAAATTGTTTATTCAGGTTCAGATAATGAGTAGAAACCTTGAACTTGAATAAACAGCCCACTGTATGATTAGACTCAAGGACAGAACACACAAGACCATCTCATCAGCTGCAGAAAAGGTCTTCAACAAAATTCAACTTCATTCAATAACAAGCATTCTGAGAAAACAGAAATACAGGGAACATATCTCAACATAATATAAGGAATATACAGGAAGCCCACAGCCAACATCATCCTAAACGGAGAAAAATTCAAATAACTTTCATTAAAATCAGGAACAAGACAGGAAGTTCTTTTCCCTTCCTCCACTGCGTCAAAAGAACAATCATGTTATGGGGATTGTGACCAGCCCAAGGAGACGACCTCATATCTGTAAACCAAAATTAATTTCTTTGTTCCGAAAGAAAGACTGTAAATTAACATTTGGAATTTATTTATGCATATTGCAAACACAATTCCAACAGGCATATAAGCAGATATCCCAAGTCAAGTTCACATTTAGAAGAAGAGATCAAAATACAAGGGGCCAGGTACAGGCAGACCCATGAAAGAGACAAGCAAGGATGACAAAGTCACAAGGTCACCACTGTCCTGGAGAGCACAGTGCACCACCTGTGTGAGGAGTGTTCACAGCCTGACTCTCACCAAGTCCTGGAAATGTACCACTTTCAAACCCAGAGCAGGGTTACAGTGATGCACTTAAGAAATCCAGACCAAGTTTTATTGTACTAAGAGATTCAAGCATCTAATTCTTGGCTCCTGAAAAGATTGAAAATAGGTATAACAGTCAAGGTCATCGACATTAAAAGCAGGTTTCTTGAAATACAGTTTGAGAGCCTGGGTAATATCTGTGAACTGGAGAATAAAGTTATTCTCTTATCTGCTTCTACCTTTTCTACTTTTGTGTGAAGTCAATTTTACATCTGTTGATAACTTTTGGGTTCAGTACCTGAAACTAAACATGACTATCTAATGAAAGAATTTATAAACACACTTCATTTTTGCTTCCAAGATTCTGAATAGCAATTTACACACACCCCCCAACTCCACGATATCTCTTACAAAGACGTATTTAGAATACTGGAGAATAGTCTTGACAGACTGTTCTGAGAGGGGTAGTATCCTATGATGCTGACCAGTTTTTAAGCTCTTCATAAAAGGGGTCTTAAACAAACTCAGACTTTTAAATATGAATAGAGTAAGTCAGAAGAAGATGAAAGAACTGGCATTCCTGGTGAAATCGGTCAGAGGATTTTCAGACTCCACATGTCCTGATAGTTTTATGTGATCCAGTCCAGCTCCTTAAAAAAAAAAAAAAAAAAAAAAATCCTGCCAACAGGTAACAGGTCTTTGAAAGCATTTAAAACCAAAGGCTCCCCACCAGCCAGTCCATCTCTTCCTAAATTCTCGGCCTCATTAAGAATGAGAAACAGATACTATGGCACCAACCTGTCTACGAGAACACAGCGAGACAAATGTAATTGCCCGTACAAGGAATATAAATCAGCAGCTTTCAAATCATTCATATTTACACCCTCTTCATTTTGGTTGTCTTTCCTTTATAATTTGGCCATACATCCATGTCAAGTATATAATTTCATCTGAGGCTTTATCAGTTACCGCCCAGAGCCATGATTATATGTTGCAAGGAAACTTCCTCCCCCTGAGCAAGTCTATCTTTAGTATCTTCTTGATAACCACTTCTTACATAAAAAAAAGAAATAAATAAAAGGAAAGTCTGGGTTTTCTTATGTGGCTCCAGAGTCCCTAAATAGAACATTTAGGAGCAATTTATCAACCGCCACCATTGAGCTTCCAGCTGCCGCTCCAACTGTTCAAAGCAAAGTGTTTTTGCTTATTCCCTTTGTTATTTTTATCAAGTTGCAATGGAAATTGTACTTGTTTCTATACTGAGACTTCAATCACCTTAAGTTTGACTTCCTTCTTGCTAGGGTTGACTGCTGTTTTATGGAGCTTGGCCAGTAAGATGGGCAATAATATAATTCTGGAAGAAGTAATTTGTTTTTGCAAAGAAAATAAGACACAGTCACCAGTCTAGGATTCAGAAGATGAGTCTGCAACAAGTGGTCGGTCACACGCTGTCCCCAGTAATATGCTTTTATTTTTGTACCTTTATCTTAAAAATATATTTAAACAAGAAACAAAGATATTGAATTTTCCCCATAAACTTTGCATTCTTATTTACAGTGTTACATTGTAAATAACATTCCATTATACACAAATTAAGACTGCATTACTGAACATTCTCTTTACATATCCTTTCATAGTACAGTGCACACGGCGCAAAGCTATGCAATACTTAAGCTTCAAATAGCTCAGGAAAGAAGCACAAACTTTATCAATAAGACTATTACTTTAAAAGGTTCTGACCTTAATTCTCCACTAGACTGTTTCACTGAAACCATTCTTTGTTCAAGGAAAAATGCCCTGTATGAGGGATGAGAACACAGTTTAAGTTACCACACCAACCACTTAAACTGACACCATATTATTGATTACTCTTATTAAATGGACCACAATGAAGGTCAAGTCATTTAAACAAGGAGATTCACTCTTCAGTTCAGACACATTGTATCAACCACAGTTGGTACCTTTTTATGAAATTAAAGTTTTCTACAACTTTAAGTTTTACTTGTAAACAGTTAAAGCACACATTTTGTAAAGATTTGATCATTCTCAGTCATAGGTTACACTTGAGGAGATCCTGTCCCGTCAGGGAGAAGCAAGCACACAAACTGCATACAGATACACATCCACACATGCTCCCGTTCACCCATCAAAGACTTGAGTGTCAACCAGCACTAAGTATAGCAGCACTTGTGTCCCAAGCAGTGCCCGAGGTTGCAATAGGAATTACAAAACAAGGAAGATAAAACACCCAAGTTCAATTAAATAGTCCAAAGCTCAGGTTTTGAAATGCCTCTCAGACACTTCACATTCAGCCCGGAGTCAGTTCACTGGGCTCTCCAGGCGGCACACTCCACCTTCGATGGCAACCGACTGTCCTGCCACAGCACCAGGAGGGAGTCTTGAAATGTGAGTCTGCAGAGAAAGAGACAGGGAGTGTCAGCGGTGCAAGCAGAGGCCCTGCAGCTGACAAACATGAAGCCAGCTCAGGAACATCGCGTCTTCACTTGGCCTCTCAGTGTCCACTGGAAGTGATGGTAGGAACATTTCAGAGAAGTAAGCCCTCTTGGTTTAAACTGCTCAGGGATGCTCACTGGGCATCTGCTACAGGCAAGCACAACACCAGTTCATAGGGAAGCAGAGGTAATGGAGAGGCCAACACCTCAACAGCACAACAGACAACACAGTCTGGATTCTCACGAAAGGTTCTGAAGGCAACTATATAGAGTACATTCCAGCCATCTAAAAACAGGGCAACTGGGGGCTGGAGAGATGGCTCAGAGGTTAAGAGTACTGGCTGCTCTTCCAGAGGTCCTGAGTTCAATTCCCAGCAACCACATGGTGGTTTACAAACATCCATAATGAGATCTGGTGCCCTCTTCTGGCCTGAAGGCATGCCAGCAGAACACTGTATACATAATAAATAAACTTAAAAAAATAAAAACAGGGCAACTGTGTACAATTTGTCCTCTAAATTCCGAGAGAAGAAAGAATATAAAGCATGTTTTTCAGGTGTAATTTAGTCTTTCAATGACTAAAGTAGCTTACAAAAAATCAAAAGTAAATAAGAAAATAACATAACAGTAAAAATTTAGTGAGGGGAAAACACCAAATCGAGGCTAAGGAGGCCTGTCTTGGAGCCGGACTGAGGCCGTGCTGCACGGCTTCCTTGTGGTTTATGTGGTGGGCTGGATCACAGCCTGTCAACTGCTCAGGTGAGAACATCTATTCTTGGCACTGAAGCTAGGTGGCATTTCTCCTGGGGACTGTCATAAACAGGTCGCTGACTAAAGAGGCGAAGAGACAACATCTGTGTGCCACACATTAAGGATTTGTATGGGCTGAACACTGCAACACCACTCAAAGGAATCTGGTATCCAAGAAAGAAAGTACATGCTGATTCGAAGGGGTCAGGAAAACAATTTCTCTTTTTTCCTCTTTTACATAATCTGGCTAAATCAAGAGGACAAATAAATGTCAGGATTTTTAACCAAGAAGGGGGAAGGGTGCATACTACTCTCTAATTCTTTCTCTAAATAAACTTTGCCTAAGGACTGAACCAAAGTGAGTTCAAGGCCATAGATGAAGTTGCTAGCTGAAGCTGGTAAATTGGCCAAGGGCAGGTCTGACATGCCTTCATGAAACAAAAATGAAGTAAACATGTGTTTTAGATTGAACAGTAAGCTTGCTGGCTCACAGTTTGAAGGTGGACATACTACTTTGACTAAGTCCAACAAGAAGAGTAGATATAAAACAACCTGGGAAGGTCTAGAGAATAGAAAATGTTCTCTGAGTACTTAGCTTTTGTGTGGGCAAGTCTGGAAGCAACCTGCCCTGTTCAGGGGTGAGGCAGGTGACTCTGGAGTGTGAATGCTGTGTAAGGCAGATCCCTTACATACAGTAATCCCAGACTTAGGCCCCTGGGAGCCGTGCCGAAGAATCTGGGATCCAAGTTTTGTTTTATCACATGAATATATCATTCCCGAGACCAGCTTTTTAAGAAGCTTCTTCAGTCCCTAAAGAGTAGCTACTAGAAGAGGGAGAGTTTGTCCTTGCTACTTGTGACCTATATAACACTGTGCACAAAAAGCTCAACTCTCAAAGTTCCCAACATTCAGCATTGATAAAAACACTGATCATCAGGAGTGGAAATGTTCCCCACTGGTGTCACTCATCATCTTAAGGTCTTCTTAAACAAAAAGGATCCCAAGATAATAAAAGTCCAATTGCTTTCATTCCTACTCCCATCTACCTGTCATCAACACAGGCATGTAGCTACAACACGAGCTAGGCAGAAAGTAGAAGCAGTATGGAAGATGGTGGTAGGTTTCTAAAACCTTAAAGACAGAATGATCTAACAATCCCCCTACTGGGTATATAAACTCCCCTCACAAATTGAAGGGAGTAACTCAGACAGTGTGCATAAACTAATGTTCAGTCTTCATAGCAGCGCTATGAAGGCACAAGGTGGAGGCAGGATAAACGACTATCACTGGATGCACAGACAAAGTGTGGAATGTGCGCGATGGTACACTATGTGTCCTTAAAAGGGCAGGGACAAGACAGTGAACCTTATGTAAAACAGGCCAAATAACAGACATCAAAGAACTAAGATAGTAGGTTCTACTAATATGTGGCATCTAATAAATTCATAAACATTAAAAGTTAGAATAGCACCTTCTAGAGGCTGAGAGTAGGAAATGGGGTAGGGTGGGGTGATGTGTAATGGGTATAGATTTGCAGATTGGGAAGAAGAAAAAGTTCTGGAGATGGATGTGGTGATAGCGCCTAACAATGTGAATTATTCAGTGCTTGATAAGGGATTCGCATGATAAATTCTATGTATGTATAAGCTGCAATAATCTCTCTCTCTCTCTCTCACACACACACACACAGACAGAGAGAGGAGAAAGAGAGAGAGAGAGAGAGAGAGAGAGAGAGAGAGAGAGGGAGGGAGAGAGAGAGAGAGGAGAGAAACAATAGTCTCTTACTTGGCTAGAGTACTGCCTACTTTTATGCTAGCCTAACACAGACTAGACTCATCTGAAAGGAGGAACCTCAATTAAGAATGCCTCCACACACTCCACACAGCGCCAGTGCCCACCCTCCCTGCTACAGGATCAGGCTGCGGCAGGACACAGTGTGGCTGGTGGCTGTGGTGACAGCAGAGGCCTCCAGAAACTATTCAGCCACCTGAACTTCAGCTTCAGCCCCGACTGCCTCAGCCTCATCTGCTTGGAGAGGAAAAACCATCTGAACCTAGGGCCCATCTACACCTGGAGGAGTGACTGGAGGCTCAGCCCCCGGCCACATCAATTGAAGGAAGAGGGATTCACTGAAGCACAGGTTCTACCCATACCGACTGGAGGAAGAGATGGGTAGACAAAAAGATAAGGATGCACCAAACAATACAAAGAGCAATACAGCAACACCAGAAACTAGTAGTTCTATATCAAGAAGACATCAATGTCCCAACACAGATAAATCAGAAAATACCGACACTAAAAATAACTTTGTGAAGATGATTGAGGCCCTTAAAGAGGAAATAAAAAATTCTCTTAAAGAAATGGAAGAGCAGAAGGAGAGAGAGCACGAGCAAGGAACTCAGGACCGCAAGGGGTGCACCCACACACTGAGACAATGGGGATGTTCTTTCGGGAACTCACCAAGGCCAGCTGTCCTGGGTCTGAAAAAGCATGGGATAATACCGGACTTGCTGAACATAGCGGACAATGAGGGCCACTGAGAACTCAAGAACAATGGCAATGGGTTTTTGATCCTACTGCACGTACTGGCTTTGTGGGAACCTAGGCAGTTTGGATGCTCACCTTACTAGACCAGGATGGAGGTGGGTGGTCCTTGGGCTTCCCACAGGGCAGGGAACCCTGATTGCTCTTTGGGCTGACTAGGGAGGGGGACTTGATTGGGGAAGGGGGAGGGAAATGGGAGGCGGTGGTGGGGAGGAGGCAGAAATCTTTAAGAAAGAAAGAGAGAGAGAGAGAGAGAGAGAGAGAGAGAGAGAGAGAAAGAGACAAACAAAAAATTTGTTGGAAGAGATCAATAAATCCCTTAAAGCAAAGCGAAAAAAAATGCCTTCATAAGATCCAGCTGTAAGGCATTTTCTTAATTAGTGATTGGCGGGAGAGGTCCCAGATCATTGTGGGTGGTGCCATCCCTGGGCTGGTGGTCTTGGGCTCTATAAGAAAGCAGGTTGAGCAAGCCATGATGAGCAAGCCAGTAAGCAGAACCTCTACCTGGGCTCCCCATTAGCTCCTGCTTCCAGCTTCTTGTTCTGCTTAAGTTCCTGCCCTAACTTCCTTTGATGATAAACTGTGATGTGGAAGTGTAAGCCAGATAAATCTTTCCCCTCTGAAACGTGCTTTTGGTCATGGTGTTTCACTGGAGTAATCCTAAAACAGGTCACCTTAACTAAGACAGGGATTAACAAGGAATCAAACTATGATGGAGATCTCTACAGGAGAAATATACCTTTACTATGTCTACTCATAAACAGATTGGAATGTTTTTTGAATAGGTTTAAAAAGAGAGAGGCTTACAGGAAAATCTGTCCTCAGACTTCCTAGAGGATTATACGAAATCCACTGGGACATCAGGCTTCAGAGACTAAAGAGAATAAGTTAACTGATGTTATTAAAGCCAAACTGATGACAATATAGCCAAACAGCCTACAAACAGAATTGGGGGATGTAAGTCCTAAAGGAACAGATTTCCTGTTGTCCAAGATAAAGATTCTAAACTGGAATCTTTATTGTGGGCACCGTGGGACTTGATGTGCTTCAAACAGCATGCATGGCCAGTCTAGGGCCCCGGAAATGCTACCACTCCAACACAAAGTTTATGATAGCAGAACACATAAAAAAGCTGAGTCAGCCACCAAGTTTCAAGGAAAGTTAGGAAGGTTAGAAGGGGTAGGAGTAGAATGCTCTGGAGATGTTCAGTAACAGTACATGAGCACAATGCGACAAAGACACAACTAGATTTCGCTAAGCCCAGCTATTTGTACACAAAAGAAATACTCAGATAAAGTAGTTAAATTAAATAAGCTTGATTTAAAAATTGTTAACTCTTCACACTCCTCTTTCACCAAAACACCACTTAGTACAGGAGGATTTGCAATTCCAAGAATTATTTTCAGCTAGGCGGTGGTGCACACGCCTTTAATCCCAGTACTTAGAAGGAAGAGACCCGTGGATCTCTGTGAGTTCAAGGACAACAAGGGCTGTTAAACTGAGAAAACCTACCTGAAAAAAGACCAAACAAACTAAAACAACAACAACAAAAAGAATTATTTTTGAATGAGATCGATATTGTGGGTAGCAAAATAGCTAACTATATTAATGACAATACTTTGCCATCAGCATGATCTCAGACAAAAAGTGATTTTATTCTGAGTCTGTCTATATACACTCAAAGCTTTCTGTGCATGTTTCAATAGATGTCAAATCCTAGAAACAGTAGAAGCTGCTACATGGGCTCTCAGTTGTTACATGAGAGCTTATTTCCAAGTTTCTAATAAAGCAGTGTGTCTGAACCTCGAGGCTCTGAATAGTCCATTTTCTACAATGAAAATTCTACACTTACCTCCACTGTAGTGGTACATAACTGTAATCCTAGGATTTGGAGGTTGAAGCAAGGAAAGAATGTTAAATACCAGCCTACGTTATAAAAAAGCAAGCATACATATGTGTAAAACTTTAAGTTCGATCTATAGCAACTAGAAATATAAAGACTAACCAAAACTCAACAGGATCTGTGTGTGCGTGTGTGGCGCCCACAGCACGATGCCAAGTGTCCTCCAGCTCTCAAGCACCGACATTTACTGAGCCTGGAACTAACAGACTGGGCAGACTACCTGGCCAACAGGCCCCAAGCATCCTCTTCCTCACCTCCCCAGAGCTGGGAATAAGCTGTCACACTCAGATTTTCAGAGTGCTGGGAATTCAAACTCAGATTCTTTTGTTTGGGTGGCAAGCACTTTAATGATTAAATCATTTCCCAGCCCCCAACAGAAAATTTTAAATTGAATGTCTTTAGGGACTATGCAAACTTGTATATTTTTACAAGCCAAGGAAATTCAGCAAGGTAAATTCCAGCTATTTAAATAATGTAACTGTACTGAAATTTAGAACTAGTGAGAATGGAGCAGGCATATTCATTGGGGTCTCTCACTGTATAATGATTGCTCTTTAGTACATCCTGACTCTGCCAAGGAAAAGCTTCCCCTCATCCCCTCACCCAAGCAGCTCCCCCACTTCTGTGCCAGCCATCTGAGCATTTCTCATCCAGTAACTCTTGATTTTGATTTATTTTCAGTCTTACAGCTGTCTAATTGAAAGTCAGTTGGAGACAGAAGCTGCTTTATGTGTACCTCAGCATTCCCTATGCCTGACAAAGAAACCACTCCGAGACACTCACTGGGCAGCAACTTCAATACACCTTCCAGGGTTGTTAATGTACACAGAGGATCCTGGGGTTAGTTAAGAAGTCAATCAAACTGCCGGGGGGGGGGGGGGGAGTGGTGGTGGTGGTGCACGCCTTTAATCCCAGCACTCGGGAGGCAGAGGCAGGCGGATCTCTGTGAGTTCGAGACTAGCCTGGTCTACAAGAGCTAGTTCCAGGACAGGCTCCAAAACCACAGAGAAACTCTGTCTCGAAAAAACCAAACACCCCCCCCCCCCAAAAAAAGAAGTCAATCAAGCTATTCCCCACAGTAACAATTCTTTTTAGATTTTTATTTTTAAAAGCACAGACTAAATTTTTCCTATTGGGGAAACAGAAAATTATTGAAATCTGACTAGAGGCAGAACTCGGGCTTTCCCTAGCAGCTCCTTGGCAGTGCAGTCTCGTGCCTGGGCAGCTGCGTGGTTCTTGCCAATACCTTGGGCAGCAGAGACAGCCTTGCTGTTAAGGAGTCTGAAGAGCTATGTCTTGTAGATAAGCTGACTGACTGCTCAAAGCCAATGTGGTCAGGGTGGAAGCTCCTTAAAATTCCAAATACATTCAGCATCAGAATTCTAAAGTGATATTTTAAAGAAAAACTTTAATTACTTGATCTAATCTAAAAATAACCTGATTACTTCCTATTGCACATACATTTTAAAATCTTTTAAGAACACTTCAGTGTCTGCTCTTTTGAAGTTTCTAGGAAAGCTACAAACACATGATTTAACTTTAAACACATAGTTTAATTTTAAAAGTAACAAAGCCTTTATTTAGTCATTATATTTTGATCCTCTGCCTCTCCACACACAACTGTGTTTCCACTTTTAGACTCGCAGATCCTCTGACAGTCAAAGGATGGCCATGAAGTCATTACCCTGCTTTGGTGGAATTGGGAAAGCATATCTAGGCAGACACAATAAAAAATGATCTCTCAGAAATATTTTGTTCACTGTTTTTGCAATTCTGGAGCTTGGTCCTCCTTTGCAGTTGGGTATAGGTATGTGACAGAAAGGTGAGGGGACTGTAGTGAAATGCATCATCACAAGGCTAGCAAACATTTTCTTGTGCCCCAGCTTTGAATGATCCTGATGACTGTGAAGACAGGAGTTTGGGACTTCCACATCACTACTAGGAGAGGGGCCTTTGCTAAACAGAAACCTCAATTTTCATTGTCTATAAATGAGAAATACACTTCCATTTTAAGTAATTATGTACTTTCTAGATTTGCTTGTTACAGCAGTTTCTATATCTTAATGAAGGCAAGCCAGGCATCTCCACCTACTATGTGAACTCTGTTGGTTACTTAACTTCTTGGGCTTCCATATTCATGAATATGAATGTAACACTCATCATAAAGCTGGTAAGGACTACATGAGATAGTGAATGCAAAGAAACTTGTGTCAATAAAAATTAAACATTACTGTTCAAACAAATATGCAGCCTAGCACAAAATATGCAGGACAATTTAAAAACTATCAGCTAGCCTGTATTTGGGAAATTGTATTTGAAAATTGTGCTAAACAATCAACTCATCAGAGCTAGGGGCCACAGAAAAAATGTGGGAGAATGCTCACCAATCACCTTCTCACAGCATGGAACACTGTTGGAAAAGCAGGATACACTATTAAATCAACAGAAGTGACCAACAAATACAAATTCTGGGGGGAGAGAATTCAGACCATAATCTATAGAGACTTCTAAATGACAGGGTTAAAGCCAGCAATGCTCCACAGGCTTCAGTCTCCACCATCTTTCAGCTCAAATGCCCCCTGCACTCCCCTATACCCAACCACCTGCCTTCTTGCTGGTCCTCAACCACACAGCACACACTTAGAGCAGGACCATGGGTTGTTGTCAATGCCAAGTTTTTCTTCTAGCATCAGTGTGCATCTCTTGCTCATTTCTGCCAGGCAATTGCTCAAAAGCTACCTTCTCTAAAAAGTTCACCCAGGCCCCAACCCACAGCCTTTCTGTGTCAGCAATAGAGTCTCACCATCACCCAGCCAATCTGGGACGGCTTACTCAGTCATCACGTGTGTCTTTTGGAATAGAAGTTCCATGAGGACAGGCAGCTTTGTCTACCTGTGTACTCTTTTCTCACTGGCACCTGAAGGATAGCCTGCACATGTTAAGTGAATGATGAATGCTTCTAAAAAGCGGGGACACAGGGCATGGAGAGCAAGATTGGCTGACAATTGATAACTGCAAATTTGACATTTAAAACTAATTTCTTATATTTTAGTGCTTTTTATTAGACTAATAAGAGTGCTTTATCTTGAAGATGTTTATATAAGTCAAATAATCATGTTATTGAAGTTGTATGCTCTGAATAAAAATGAAAGTCTATATATTTCCCAATCCTGACATAAAATATAGAAATGGTATCATCTGACTCCACCCATTCATTTATTGTACAGTTGTCCTCTCTTGGACCTGTGTGTTCCAGAGAGCACTAGAGACATCAGCAACCAGAGTCATGGTCAAGTAGAGACTGTATGCCTTGCATATCTGTTGAGTTGTTACTTTTGTGAAACTTTGATGAATTCAACAGCAGGAGAAATGTGGAAAGCACTAGAACAAATTTGGTTGCATGTGTATCTTCCTTCTGGAAAGCAGGCCTCTGCTTTGATAAGATGTGGGTGCTAACAAGCACACTTGTTCATTACTACACCCTTCTGTAGAGAAGACAGCTCCCACCCGCTACCATTTTATCACGTCGTGTTAAATCCGCTCTATTTTTACACTGTTGAGTCTCAGGATTTCTATTTTTTCACATAATGATAGTGCCACATGAACTTACAAAATAAAACCTGGAACAATATGTATGTTTATTGAGTAACAACTTATTTAAATCTGAGTTAAATTTCTCTTCTGCACTGTCCACTCTGCTACTTGGGCAACACGAATTTGGTTAATTGAGACTGTAATACAGGCTGAATACACTTTACATCCTTAACAAGTTCAGGTAAGCTTGTACCTAAACTTTTTAAGGGGGGACAAGCCATAGTACACATATACAGGTCAAAGGGCAACTTTCCACCTTCACATGGGCTCTGGGGACTAAATTTAGGCCAGTCTTGTGTGACAAGTACCTTTACCTGCTGAATCAGTCCTGGCCCAACATAGTCAATTCATATTTGACCCAATAACAGTCATCCTCAGTATTCTTTTGGTGGTATAAATATGATAAACATTTAAAAACCACTGCAGAGAGAAGTTGTGTCTTGGTGAAGCTGTGCCTGATTAGCTTTTGTTAGCATACTTCTATTGTGGGCTTTCTTTTCTCCCATCTCTTAATGACTTGAATCAAGAGACACTATCACCCCCACCGGTTTCCCAGAAGTCCCTGCCCATCTCTTTAAGAGCTGTCTTTCAAGGAGACATGACTTGTGAACAAGTATATTCTAAGCATTCTTTGTGTGAGGCATTAAACCTCAGAATGTAGTTAACTAAAAATAGTTTGGACTTCAGACCTCATTATGAAAGCAGATGTACTCGACTAGATGACAACTGCATATGACCTTTCTTAACATAGTCTAAGATGGTGTGTATATCTTATAGAATAAGAACTCATTTCTATCTTTACATTTTTATTTTTTTTCACCTGCATATATATGTCTATGTACTGCATGCATACCTGTTGCCATGGAAGCCATAAGATGACATCAGATCCCCTAGAACTCGAGTTTTAGATGGTTATGAACTGACTTGTGGATGCTTGAAACTGAACCCAGGTCCTCCAGAAGAACAACCGGTGTTCTTAACCACTGAGCCATCTCTCTAGATCCAGCACCCAGGGTTTTAACACTCTAAGATGCTAACTTCATCTAGTTTTTATTTGTCCTGTTACCAAATAAAAAAAAAATTCCACCAATATCTTAAATTAAAACTGAAAAACAGGCCAGAGCAATCTGAAGACATTATTCCTATGCTCAACCTAATAAATCAGAAATACCAATAAAATGAGGAATTAATGACATATGTTATTACTTTGTTGTAAGTCCTCCTCACCTTATTTTCCATGCAAAATATACACGACATAAAAGATGCACTGGCAAATGCGGACAAAACACAAAGACAGTATTATGGTAAATTTTATTGTTAGTACTGAAAGCTACGGAATGGGTAATACATTCTATTGTTCTCACATATAAAAGTCATGTCCACAGAATCTTAGAGTAAGATGAAAACGCTGCCTGATGAGAACAGCATGTCCCGGCCCCAGAGCTGCTCTGGGTTCTTCTCTTCCCATGCCTGCTGACACCATACTTCCATTAGGGGCGACATCACACAAAAACTCCCTCCCAGTTTTCCCTTGAAAGCCCTCTAAGGCAGCCCACAAAATGTGGCCAATGCTACAGTAAACTATTACCCTGCCACTCATATGGAGATTTATTCTGAATATTCCCTTTGTTAAAGGTGATAAAAAGCTCTCCACTATTTAGCAAACGTTTACTCTGTTCTCTTCATAGGGGACAGTGGAATAAAGCACACATGGATCTTGCTCTAGGAAAATTTATCTTTATAGAATGTAAAAACCAGTCCCTTGGGCTGGAGAGATGGCTCAGAGGTTAAGAGCATTGCCTGCTCTTCCAAAGGTCTTGAGTTCAATTCCCAGCAACCACATGGTGGCTCACAACCATCTATAATGGGGTCTGGTACCCTCTTCTGGCCTGCGGTCATACACACAGACAGAACATTGCATACAAAATAAATAAATAAATAGATAGATAAATAAATAAATAAACAAACATTTTTTTCTAAAAAAAAAAAACAGTCCCTTGTGAAACCTTACTAGAAATAAGAGATCCCTATAATTATATAATGTTGCAGAGTCCACAACGCTTCTGAATCAATGAAATCTCAAAATACCACTACTGGTAGACAGACATATGCTACACCTATTTTTTTTTTCAAGGAAAAAATAGAGAAATGAGCAAGATAGAATTGTACTGTGGTTTGCTTATGGTTAGAGAGGAAGTGGAAAAACTGAATCATGAATGAATGTGTCTGGACTCCAAATTTAGGGCTTCTACTCCCACAGTGCCCTAGCCCAAAGGATTCTAAATCTAACTTGTTGGAGGCACACCTTTACTGCAGTGGCATATGCCCAAAAGTTTTTCAGAGTGAAATACTGCTTGCTTAGAAAAGCTACTGCCACAAATTGTAATTGTTTAGAATGATTCTGCAACTCAGAGAACAGGTTCTGAGCGACTGCTGACAGGTTGGATAATCTCTAGTCACTAGTTCTCCAGGATTCAACATTCTTATAGGTTAAAGAATTGTCTTTAAACTGACTCAACAATATTGAGTTGAGTCTGATTCTGACACACATTAAAATGTTCCTGTAAATGTAATTTAAAATAATTTTTAAATACCATGTATCTAAAACTACATGTTTTCATCAATGAAATTTCTTTGAATCCATGTTATAGGTTTTCTCACTAGCCCTTCTAGTGGGAATTAAAATCACAATCGGTTCTAGACATTCTCATCCCCCCTCCCCCAACCTCCTTGGGCAAAACCTCAGCTTTGGAAGTAATGGTCTTAGAATAATCTCAAGACCTAGCAACACTGAAAGCAGGAGACTGGCCCTTTCAGTCTACCCTGGGATGTGATCTCATATGGCCACAGAGGACAAAAGTTGTCCCTCCCTGCCTCCGGCACAGCAGACATGAAACGGTCAGCAAGTATATACTCTACAGGCTATGTGGAGATACACACCTGATGTCACATTAATGGTAAGTCCTGAGATCTTGAGACCTTTCATAATCTTTACTCTGATTAATAATTTTATTATAGGGGAGAGGGGAAAAAGAAGGGGGAGTGGAAAAATGTATAGCTCTGCTGTAGGAAGGCTTGCAGCTTGTGGTTACCCGCCTACTGGGGAGTGGTCTCTTATACTATATACTCGGATGCAGAGCCTGTGCCTGCCCCTTTTGTCTTCCTCCTTTTCGCAGGCTGCTCATTTGGATTGTTGGATTGCTGGATTTGATCTATGACCACCGTTCAAGCAGAGAATTCTGATTTGTGAGTTTACCCCTAGATAAATAACTATCTATTTTTCATTTCTGAGCTAGTGTGGGATTTCTTTCAAATGTCCATTCATCACTTGGTTCGTTCATCATAGCTCAATAAAAACAAGTGAAAAATTTGTATTACATTTATTTAGTGTGTCTCTCTGTGTGTACGCATGTGGCTGAGTGCTCATGCATACATACACATGCCGTGACATGGATGTGTAGGTCAGAAGACAATTTGCATGAGCTGGGGCTCTCACACCTCCATGTGGGTCTTGGGAATCAAACTCAGGTTATAAAGCTTGGTGCCAAGTGCTGAGCCATCTCACTGGTCCTTTGTTCTGATTTTTAAAACACTTTTTATTCTTTTCTCTAAATATATGAAGAGGAACAAATTTTAATGAAACATTAAATTTTAAAAATCAGTGTATATTCCATACATTCTACACAATAACAATTAGGCAGAAACAAACCACAGTCCAATGTGTTAAGAATACTAAATGTGGAGTGGCAGAGCAGCTCTCTGAAATTCCAGAACTCACTCAGGATCAGGACTGGACATCCTCTTGATATTTTCTTAATTATGTAGCAAGGTGATTCAATGCTGAATGTGGCGATAAAAATAATAATTAACTAGTAAAGTATAGGTCATCAGGGATGTGACTATGTCCTTATTCCACTCCTCAGAACAGACAGGTGCAAAATGAAATAAAAATATCCCTATAATACTGAGTAGAGTTGAATTCTCTTCTCTCTGAACCTGGCTACATCTCAGAGTCTTTTGCTAGCTCTTCTTCATTCCCAATCTGTAAATGTGAAAGTTCAGGGCTAGGGTCTTTTCTCTCTGTTTGTATTCACTCTCTTGCTGATCTTACCCAATTTGTCTTCTCTATAAAGCATTTTAAAGCTGAAATTCACAAGCACACACCTATAGTAACTGTTCTGGCTAGTCTTCTGTCAACTTATCATACAAACTAGATTATTTGAAAGGAATGGACTTCAAATGGGAAAATGTCTCCATAAAATTCAGCTGTGAGGCATTTTCTTAATTATTGATTAATGGGGTGAGATTCAGCCCATTGTGGGGGGTGCCATCCCTGGGCTGGTGGTACTGGATTCTTTAAGAAAGAAGGCCGAGCAAGCCATGAGAGCAAGCTGGTAAGCAGCACCCCTCCATGGTTGGTAGTAAGGGGACTTGATATCTCCTCTGAGGAACAGGAGGTACTATGCGAAGAGAAAAGCCCAGTGTGGTAGTTTGAATGTATTGGCTCTCATAAGCTCATAGAGAGTGGCACTATGAAGAGATGGAGTATGTGTATAACTGTGGAGGTGGGCTTTGAGGTCTCATATATACACAAATATCAGTCCCCAGAGTTACAATTCACTTCCTGTTGTCTTCTGATCAAGATGCAGTCAGCACCATGTTAGCCTGCACAGTGCCATGCCCACTGCCTTGATGGTAATGGACTGAACGTCTGAACTGTAAGCTGCCACCTCAATTAACTGGTTTCCTTTATAAGAGATGCCATGGTCCTCATGTCTCTTCAGAGTAATAGAAACTCTAAGGTAACTACCCTACAGATCAAGGTACAATTAACCCCAAACCTTGCATAGATATTGCAGTTTCCTCTTGGGTTTATAAAGGGAAGACTCTGGCTCATCTTTTCCATAGTAAAGGCAGAAGCCAAATCATCCTTTTTCAATAACTTTTGTGGGATGTCTTGATATCCTGGGCATTTCTAGTAGGTGAAAATCCAAAACATCAGTTATGGTCTCCTGTGTGGTAAAGCTGAATTTTGCTGGATCCCAACTGATACTCTGGAAAAGGGAACATGGCAAATGTCAGGGAAATCCTTCTTACTACTCTGTTTTTCTCTGTTCTTCTTGGCAGAAGTCTCAACAGCAAACAATTAAAGCTTCCTTGTAGTCTCTCCATGCTCATGACTGCAGTAAGTCCCTGATAGTCTGTGTTAGCTATCTGAATCTAAGGGGAAAATGCATTCTTGTCATCCTTGATGAAAATGTTGCAAATGATACTTTGTCCCCAAACATGGAAACTTAGCTAAAATGTGAGTTGTTAAATCTAGGAACGTATACATCAGGAGTCATTACCTCACAGAGGTATCACACAGTTAGACCACGAGCTTTTGTAATGCTGTAGGAATCTGTGATGTGTCATTCAGAGTTTAGGGTTTACTCAAATTGACTATAAAAAATAGTCTTGCCAATGTCTTTTCTTTTTTGTCCTTAAGACATGTATCAGAAACATTTTAAAGGAATAGTGTAGTGAGCACGGTCTAACTGTTCGAATTTAATAAAGAACCATCAGTGAAAGAAATCAGAGAACTACTATATTCTGTTTTTAAAAGAATATTTAAAACATCACCTTCTAGTGATACTATGTTCAAGTTAAATAAAAGCTGTTTCAAAGTTCTCTGAGTATCTCCTAACAGCAAACTGTTAATACAAGCTTCATTCTAAATTAAGTTTCTTTTACCCCTTCAACACTGCAGCAGACAGCACAGTGCAAACAGGCACAGCATCGCGATGACAGCTTGAGAACATAAAGTAAACCATCAGTACCGACCACTTACTGCAGCCAGTAATATCTGAAAGGAACGTAAATAGAGAGACGAGCTCAACCATGGCCACGTGTATCAATTAATCAATATGAAACTGTTCACTCTTCACCGATTTATAGTATTGCCTTACAAGTGGCACATAAGAGTAGTAAGCTGTCATAAAGGAATTTTAATCCCTGGAATTAAGCAGAAAAGACACTCTTACTTGAGATTTCAAAAGCAGAAAAAAAACTATTTTCCTTATAGCTCCACTAAAATTTTACATGATGCGACTCCATATATTAGGACATAGGCACGTGCACACGACTCTGCAAGCACAACTATTCACTGGCAGAATGTCTCACATTCTTCATGCTATAAGTTGCTTCCTTTTTAGGAGTTCCTTTTAATGGTATGCATTCATTGTACACAGTGCTTGATTTCGTAAAGACTCCTTCTTTCAAATATACCATGCACGCTGGCTGTACCCACTCCACTCCAGTTTCCTCCCCTTGGTCCCCTTCTAGTCGCCCTCCTTCATTCGGTCACAGACTGTATTTCAAATGAGTACTAGAATTAAAATGTGTTCTTGTCCACTCCTCTATCAGTTACCCCATCCACCAGACAGCACCAGAGCCATATGGAGCCCACCCAGAACCTAGAGCTGCTTGCCTATGAGACAACGCATCCTACACTTTGACCCGGAACAGTCTTCTCTGGAGTGTGGCTGGAACTGCATCACCAGCACCATGTGCAGCATGACTCAGAACCCAGGCCCTGCTACCCAAGGACCAGCAGCAGAGCCTGACAAACCCTCTGCAGACTTCACGTCAGCAGACCTCACATCAGCAGGTAGAATCTTCTAAGCCTTCACAGCAGATTAACTTCTAGGCTCAAAGGTTGCACCTCTCCCTAGCAGAACTGAGACCACTGCTGGTACCCCATTCAAACACTAACAGAGTAGTTTCAAACTGAAAACCAAGCACCATTCAGCTAGGTTAAACCTGACAAGTTGGAATAAGAACAAATAAGTACCCAAACACTCACTCAACAGAGCAAAACCAGATAACAAATCAAAAATTATCCTCAGTCACCTAACTCCAGATACCAATGTCCTATCAAAAAACCACAAACAACATGAATAATCAAGACAATATGTCTCCTATAGAAATTAGCACCCCATTGTATTGTTATCTGAGAAATGCAGCATAGCTACTGCAGAGGATAATGGTTCTAAATATAATTACAATATGCTCAAGGAAGTCAAAGAGGATATAAACAAATCCCTGAATGAGGATTGTGAAAATAAAAACAGTTCAATGAAATAATGAAAATAATTCAAGATATGAAGGTAGAATTAAGTAATGAAATGTAATCTCTGAAGAAAAGAAAAAAAAATGAAACAAAACCAAAACCAAACCAAAACAAAACAAAACAAAAAAACCTCCTCAGGGAAAAGAAGAACAGCTAAGAGTAAAGTCTTATGGTTGGATAAGTGGCACAGAGGATATCAAGTCCCCAGGACAGAGTGGAGAAAACAGATCATTTAGTCACAGAAGAGATTAAATCTAAAACGTCCCAGGAACAAGGCATAAAAGAAATCTGGGACATTAAGAAAAGACTGCACCTATGAATAATACATATAGAAGAAAAGAAGAAAAAATTAAGTCAAAGGTACAGAAAATATTTTCAACAACATCATAAAGAAAAATACCCAATGCTAAGGAAAGTGGGGCCTATTAAAGCCCAAGAGGCATAGAGAACACCAAAGAGGCAGGACCAAAAAGAAACTCCCCACATCATAGAATAATCAAAACACTAAATGTCCAGAAGGAAGAAAGAAGACCGAAAGCCACAAGACAGAAAGAACAAGTCTCACGTAAAGGGACACCCACCAAAACAATCAACTGATTTCTCAAAGGAAATGCCGAAAGGCAAGGGCCTGCACTGGTGCTCTACTGGCTATAGAAGACCGCAGGTGCCAAGTTACCATATTCACAAAACTATCAGCGATCCAAAGCAGAGAGAAGTACTTCCCATGGTAAAAACCCAAGAAGGAACTCTATACAAGACACTAAAAGAATATTCTGTTCGAAAAAACAAAAGACTTTAAAAAAAAAAATACCCAGAAAATTTAAAGTTGGGTGAGTAGAAAGGCAAAGGGGGAGGGTGGACATGGAAGAAGTGGGGGTGACTATACTAAAAATACATCACATAAAATTATCAACGGATAATGAAAATAGTGATTAAATATGTATTCTACCTATATTTAATTTGAAGCTCAAAATCTACAACTACTCCTAAACGTCTGTGAAACAGGCCAGGTGTAAGACTTGTGAAATGAAAAGGCTCTAAGTGATTTTCCACGACCTCTACTGTCTCCACCACTATCACCACCACAACCCACCATACGTGATATCACATCTACCACATACATTACACTTACACTTTTACCTACTTCTCGGAATGCTATCAAAGCAACAGAAGTATCTATCCCTCTTTAAGATGAGGAATTGTGAAGCAGGGCCTGGTAGCTGTAATGTCCCTTATAGTAGTAAAAACTATCATGTTCTGCTTACGACCACTGAGAAGTTGGCTCTGAAAACAAATTTCGTTCTCACTTCATTCCCAAGCTTATTTATGTCATAAGTCTTCTCAAATCCCTATCCTGAGTCCAGCAGGTCTCCTGTCTCTGTACGGGTAGAAGGAAAACAACAAACAGCTAAGGATATAAAAACACTGTCCCCTTAAGGAGAGCCAGAAGGTGAACTATTCCAACTGTGCTTACAACTATGCAAAAATGCACACAGTAGGGAGGGAAATGCAGAAGCTCATCAAGAAGCCTGCTCTGTCCTGGCTGGATTCCAAGTGGAAACTCCTCGCTTGATTTCTGCTCTATATTTGTTAACTGTCCGATCTGATGATGCTGTCTACCTAATTTGATCTTCTATTTGGAGCCTTGCCACAGGGAATGCTGTATTCCACATGGGAACTCCAGCTGACCAGTCTAACTGTGCTAGATGTTTGTATGGCCCTGGATCTGATAACGCTACCTTTGACATTTTATTCGCTCACTCAATTGGGCTACGTCAGTCACCCCTCTGGGTATTTAGAGTGCCTGATTTGATGCGGTTTTGCAATTGTTTGTCACTTCTATCAGCTACTTGCTATTTATCCTTTTATTTTGCTCACTCATTCAAAATCAAAACATGGCTCTCATCTGCAGAATGTGCAGAACAGTGGCACACACCGACTAAGGAGACTGAGGCAAGAGGATCAGGAGATCTAGGCCAACCTCAGCTCCCCTCAGCCTAAATAAACAAATAAATAGAAATTGGGAACCTGTCACAGGTTATAAACAGGGGCTCATATAAAAACCCAAGTCTAATTCTACGTCATTCTTCATATAGTACTCTTATTTATTATGGTTTTCAAAACACAGAGGTATAATTTGCATTCCATAAAATGCACAGATGCTAAGTAAAGGAATGGATGACTTCTAATAGTTTATTCACAAAACCAAAACATAAATAGAAAACTTTATGCATGGAACATTTCTACTATTACCCTCAAATTCCCTCAGGCCCTACTTTAAAAAAAAAAAAGCATTTTAGATTTCTACACCCCTGTTTTAACTCTGTTAGTACTGCATATAAACAGAAAAACTCACCAAGTAACCTTTCTGTGCCGAGCTTGGTTATTCAGCATAATGCTTTCCCCATTTTTAAGATGTAGAAGAGAATTTATTTAGCTTTCTGAGGCTTTAACCTTGGCACAAGAAAGACCTTACTCAAGGTTTGTAACTCTATTTAGGACAATTTTATGAGGCCAGAGAAAATTAATGGCATCCAAGCTTTGTGAGACTGGGTACAGCTTGGTGGTAGCATGCTTGCCTAACATGTCTGAGGCTTTGGATCTCAGCCCTTACAATATAGGGAAAAATATTTATAGATGTAATCACTATTGATATTATGAAATAAGTAAAAATAAAAAAGACAAAGTACTACCAAAGAGAATAAATCCATTTTAACTTGGTTTCATATTACATATTCTTTTTGATCTGTAAAGACATTTTCTGAGTGTAAGTTCTCTCATTTCAAAAGAAAGCCATTTACTGTATGTTTACTCTTTAATAGCATGAAACACTCATTGAGTAAATTGTACACTAAATAATCTTTTTTTTTTTTTTTTTTTTTTTTGGTTTTTCGAGACAGGGCTTCTCTGTGGCTTTGGAGCCTGTCCTGGAACTAGCTCTGTAGACCAGGCTGGTCTCGAACTCACAGAGACCCTCCTGCCTCTGCCTCCCGAGTGCTGGGATTAAAGGTGTGTGCCACCATCGCCCGGCTTATACTAAATAAACTTATAAATGTTTTTTAAAAGGTTAGAGAATTAAGAACAGATGAGATTATTATCTCATTGATTCTCATTCAATTTCAGAAAAATCATTTCCATAAATCAAAAATTCTATCTCAGAAATTCTTCCCATTCCTAAACAGGTTGAAAAAACCCCATGAAAACTGGAAATCTGTTAGTTTACTAGAAAATTGTTTTTAGTAGTTTACTAATGAGTGAACAATATCATTTCCAAAAAACACATATTATTGAACAAAAAACACAATGAAAGGCATCAGACACCTCCTTACAGCTATAAATCAGGAAGGCCGCAGAGGGCTCGGAAAGAGCACAGGCAACTGCCACACACTGCTGCCCACCACAACTATGGAGTAGGCTGCTGCTGAAGATACCACACACTCTGGGCAGAGGACACAGAGGTCAGTATCAAACTCTGACAAGTTCCTCCACACAGCCTAGCTTTCACAGTGCCCAAAGGTGCTGTGCAGACTGACTGGGAGAGAAGAGCAACAGCTTAACAATGGACCCTGCACACTGCAATACCAGACTGCCAGGCAAACTCTAACAGAGGCACTATTGTTACAGGGTAGTACTTTCAGACTGGATGTAAGACCTGCTCCACAAGAGGGAACTTCGTGCCAGGACAGTAATCTGTCAAAAGCCCTTGGTAAGGAGATCTTAGGCTCTAGAGCAGAATCCACTATTGCCATTTTGCTCCATTGTCATGTCATCAAATTGTCTTCTAAATATTTGGTTTTAAAAGCATATACATGGGCTGCTCTCAACCTTGGCTAGACAGGCTTCTTTTTGTAGTGGGCAGCACTCAATGCAGAGATGCATAAACATCCTGAATACTAAGAGTGCTCAGCCTTAAATGGGAATTTTTATCAACACGCTTCTCCCCCAACCACGGCTCAGAGAACATCATAGAAAAAGGAGGCAGAACCAACTTCAGGATAAAAGGAAATGCCATTTTATGGACATGACATGGCTACTATACTCATAAACTCAAAAGAGTTGTGGTTCCCTGCACAAGACCTGCATGAGGTAAAGCCAGCCAGAATCCCAGCACAAAAGGGAGGTGCCCTCCAGGCCTCACCCTTTACTGAGGAGCGACTGGAGTTAAGAGCTGCTCAGGGAGAGAAAGAGAGAGAGAGCACTCTTTTTCTTTTCAGATGACTACTACTAATCCCCACGATCTAGTGGATGGCCCTACATACCTATGTACACTTAGAGCAGCATGAACTGAACTTAATGGATTATCAGAAACAGAAAAGAAGCATGGCATGGAGGCTCAGGTCTACAATCCAGCTACTTGGAATGTTGAGGAAATCATGGGTTCTAGGTTTGCCTGGGACAATTCAAAACAGCACTCTCCAAACACAATAGGGCAATTGTACATAAGGGTTCACAGCAACTTTGACTGCATGTACAAGGTCAAGCCAGACAAAATTCCAACACAGTTGGGGAGGAAGTTGTGAACACACACACCAGCACCTGAGGGCCACTACAAGTTGAGAAAAAAAAATTTGGGCTTGTGGTTTACTGAAATGTTCATGTAAGAGCAAATAAAAATCCTAATAAAATTTACATAAAATCAAACTGATTTCTAATATAAAACTTTTGTTAATTCTTTGAGAGTTTCATATATGCACACAGTGTACTTTGATCACATTTGCCCCTTTTTCATATCTGACTGCCAAATTCATATCACTTTTTATTACCCACTGAGTCCAATGTGAACATATTGGACACCATTGGAGTGGAACTTCCAGACCATACTTTTTTTAATTGAGAAATTGATAATTACTTTATCAATTTCTTAATTTAAAAAAATGTTGGAATTTTGGTTTGGCTTGCAGAAAAATTGGGGGAAAAAATGGCCGGCAAGTACTGTATTTTCACTTCAAGAATAAAACATATTTCTCCATTCAGATTCATCTGAGCAAGGCTTTGTAGTTTTAAGGGGATAGTTCTAGAAAATTTCTTATTCATTCCTGACCATGTGAAAGTACAGGTTTTAAGAAGCCCGTCCCAGCCTGTGTCTCTGGCTTCGTTTTCTTGCTTCACGGCACTGGCTGAGATTTCCAGGAAATCCCAAGCAGAGTGATGAGAGTGACAAGAGCTGACCTCCTTTTTCTGCATCCCTACAACTAAAAGTGCTCCAGGTTTCTCTGACTGCTATGATTTTTAGCTATAGATTTTTTTTTGGTAGTTTTTGTTGTGTTGTTGTTTCTTTAAAAAATATAACTAAGGAAGTTCTTCCAATATCTGGTATTTTGAGGGGTTTATAATGAATAGAAGCTGAAAAGATTGTGTGGTATCAAAATAAGCATATATTTCTTCTACTTTATTTTGATAATACAGTAATTACACTTGTTGTTATTTTTACAGCCTTAAGGAAAAACACATGTATCATAAAATCCACTGTTTTAAATAAATGTCCAATCCCGTGGTTTGTCAAGTGTTTGTAAAGTTGGACAATTTCTAATTCCAAAACATTTTCATGTCCTTGAAAGCAAACGTGGTATCCATACTCCCCACTTCAGCCCTAACAACCACTAATCTCTTACATTTGTTTCTATGAGTTTTCCAATTCTAGACACTTAATGCAATGGAATCATGAAATGTCTGAACTTTTTCACCTGGCTTCTTGTATTTAGCATCATGTTTTCAAGAACACTTGAACTATCCTGTTGTAGAACTTCATTTCTTTATGTGATTACAAAAAAAAAATTATTGCATGAATACAACACATTCGTTTATTCATTCATCAGCCGATGAACATTAAGTTGTTCCTAATCCTTAACGACTACGAACAACCCTGGTATAAACAAACATCTTAATTTTCTTTAATATATACCAAGGAGCAGACCTGCTGGGTAATGTGGTAATTCTGTTAAAAATTTCTGAGAGATTATCATGCTGTTTTTCAGAAAGGGAAACACCCTTTCCATATTCTATTTTTTTCCCTAATGAACTTATTCTTCTTTCCTGTAGACTTCATGTTGGATGAGAAGTAGAATCAAACTATGGTTTTGATTTGCAGTTCCCCAATGAATACTGGCAGTAAGAATATTTCCATATACTTACTTGCTGCTTGTATACATTAACTGAAGAAATGCTTATCTGCATCTTTTTGTTGAGTTACAAGATTAAGTTTATTCTGAACTGATGGCAAATACCTCACCAATGGCATTATTAACAAACATGTATTCCTATTCTAGGGGTTGTCTTTCAGTTCTTTAACAAGACCATTGCAGCAAAGGTTTTAATACTGAAAATAATTTATTCTCCCTTTTGTTGCATATGGTTTAGGGATCATATTTTTAAAAACCACTGCCTAATCCAAGGGAAATAACGACATGGGCAACATCTGTCAAAATATGAACACAGCCTGATAGACAGACCAGAGGATATTACAAGTAAATATTTCCTAAGTAGCTAAAAAAAATTTAAAGCCAAAGGCTGGGTAATTTTCCAGAAGACACTTTAATGTGAGGCATGTTGATAGTGACAAAGTCTCACCTCTCAGCTTTAGCCAGAGAGCAAACCAGACAGCGGTTTAGAGGAGTGTAGCCACTCATTCAATGCAGAACAGGTTATAACTTTTGAACTGTATAACTTAGGCGCAAGGCTCACAAAATCATCAGATCTGACTTACATGCAAGTGATATATTTTGAAGCATTTTAACTTAAAATAACAAAAGCATTATGAATAGTTTAAGTATCATGTAACACTTGCCAACGCTTACCTGCTGTCAGCATTTTGCTGCACTTACTTGGTAATTTATTATCCACATTTTTTATTCACATACTACTTTTCTGAAACACCAAGATTACAAACACGGGTTCCCACTTGCTAGATACTTCAGGGCATGCTGCCTAAAATTATGGATCTGTCCCAATAAATCATAACACAGATAGCAATTTTAGTGAATTTATAAACAGTGCAACTCTTTTTGCTATCCGTATTTCAAATTTCAAAGCCTTATTTTGCAAATTGACCTAAAATGTACTATAGCATTTGGTCTTATAGACAGAAGCCACTTTAAGGTGAATTAAAACATTTACTGGTAACATATCTTTAGTAGTATCCAACCCGGTACACTTTCTCCATCCTTATCTTTTCTGACATTTAACAGTTTTCTATACCATCGTCCCCCTTTACTTCCTTCCCAGCAAGCTCTTCATTCCTGACTTGTCTATCTGTGTCCTGCACTAAGTCATGTTATGTGCTTCCAAATGGTGAAGGACACAAATGACGCCATCCTTCTCAGGCTGTCACATCCAGAGGCACGCACACTGTTGGCTTGTTCCTCGACGGTGACCCTAATTCTGAACACACAGTCTCAGTGTTGCTTGTTTCTCCATTATGCAATTACTATTTTTCCCCCAGAACTAATAATAAATCTCTAGAGAGATATTCAAATATAAAATAGCCCATTCCTCTTCAAAAATAAATTTTATAACAGTATTTATACTGTTGTTATAAAAAATAACCTCTATATGTAAAAGAAAGCTAATTCATTTAGGGTGAGAGTTATGTGCCTGAATTAACTCCATGCCAGTTTAAATATGTTTTATTGCACTAGACTATGTGCACTGAGTATTTATGAAAACTGCTCATTAACTGCCCAGTCACTATAGAAAATGGCAGTACAACTTTTAAACCTAACTAGTGTCAATGAGCTCATGTTTGTTCCATAAAGATAAATCTATTTATTTCATGCCAGAGAAGGGAGTTATAAATTAAATGATACAAAGATGTTCTTTGCTGTATCTTTTAGAAAACATGATTTTTAAAAAGAAAACAGAAACATGTACAGAGAAACTACCTTCATTTAGATTATCTATGATTCTGAACACAACCCCCAGTTACTCCTTACCTTTTCTGAGCAGTGTGACTTTGAGGAGAGTGTTAATCCAAGGCTTTAACAAAAATTAATCATAGCCTCATATAAAACGTTCAAGTGCTTTTAGGGTCTGTGTTTGATACCAAGGAAAAGGAGGGCAATTTTGGGGAAATAGAACATTTTTTCTTTAAAGAAAGGTTTTAAATAAAAAGAACTGTCTCTAAAGCTGCTTCCTGTCAATCTTAATACTAACTCTCTGCACTATGGAGAGAACATTTTCATGATAAACAAGGGCCCTATACAACAGTTCCTGACAGAAGCCAGGAACGCTGGGTGAGGTCACTAGGTAGGCAAAGGCTGCCACTCTTACTGGAATACATACTTTGCTGAAGTCCTTTTTGCTTTTGAACCCATAGTCTCATCTATATTCTCTGTCACAATTTCAACACCATAAAATCCCCGCATTTCTGACAAAAGAACTAATTTGTTGGTTTTTGTGTGTGCTGCCACTGTTTCAAACAATAGAATTGAACAATGTGTTGATGTCTTATTGCTTGTTTTATTTTCATGGAAAGCGTTTATAGTTATAGTTCAAACAATAAAGAAAGAGAGATTAACTCTCTGAAAAGAAAATGGTTAGAAACATAATTTACAAATAAGGCAAGTGGAGAAGCTGTACCTGCTGGCCCAATCCATACTACCTCCACATTACCAGCTGGGGAACTTGACAGATAACACTAAAATCACACCCCTCATATGCCAAACAGCACAACTGAAGGCCAGATAGCTCTAGATTCAACTTAGGTCTCTGTGCTTTCATGTTAAATGGCAAGTGTCTTCCAGAGATGACCAGCAGGGAAAGCAGACACTTCCACTCAAGGGACTCGGTACATCCCCCTGTCTTTCCCAGCCCCTACCTCCCCCAACTGACCGCAGAGCTGAAGCCTACCCTCATCATGATCCTTTGTTTAAATAAGATCTTAGTTCAAGATCAATATTCAAAGTGGAAGAGAAAGCTTAAATGGTTACAAGAAACTCCTATGGCTTATTACATTTACTTCCTGTTTGGAAAGTGCTGTTAGACACGTTTTGGAAATATCTGAATAACCATTTTCCACTTGTTCACTATGCTGCTCGATATAGTAGCTACTAGCCACACGTGGCTATGAAAAAAATAAGTGTAGTTTAAAATTCGGCTCTTTGGTTCTAGTAGCCACATTTCAAATGCTCAATAATTTCACCGCGTGGCTCTGGCTACTCTACTCGATGACGCAGACATCAGTGTTTCAACTACTGTGACAAAGCTGGTAGGGTTTGCTCCAGGCATGCCAATCAGCTTTACAAAACACAATTACAATTTTATTTCAGAAAGATTATGAAGCAAAAAAAATCTATAAATTCTCTTATGCAATAGGTCTCCTGATGCAAAATGCAAGGTTTTCAGGTGAAGCTGAGATAATGGGAGGACAGAGAGCTCAGCAATATTTCACAAATATCAATCTCTTGCTGTGACAATGCTCCTATATACTACATTCACAGACATTTGGTGGCCCCACTGATTTACTAGGTAATATACTTACAGAGTAGTATTGTATAAAAAATAAAAAAAAATCAGTTATCTAACTGAGAAATTTGTCAGTAAGCTATTTTATCACTGAGTGAGCATCATAATATGACCTCACTAGGCAACATAATCTTCGGTGTCCACTGTCACACACATGGTTTACTGTTGTTCAAAATGCCAGTATGCTGTATCACTACACTCTTTAGTTGACTTTCTCTATTTTTTTTAAAAAAATTACTCAATGTGTAATAGACAACACATATCAGAAGTTTCTTTATTTGCTATTTTCAAATATGTAAACATGTTATTTTTCAAAAAAGAGGCTGCCTAGCTTCATAAATCTGCAGCTGAGGTGCTTTAATGCCAAATAAATGTCATAAAGCACAGCTGTTTCTAAAACTTCCATGAACAGAAATATGGGGCATATATAAAAATAAATCCACAAATTATGGGGTTTTTTTTACTCCCAAGATCAAGAATCTTAAGTTCACGGAGAACCAGCAACTCAATAACTGATGCCGAGTGACTATATGACTGCTGTGACTCACGGCAAGTCATGTGGCACAGAGAGGCGAAGCCTGGGTAGACACATAACAGGGCATAGCAGACGACAAGAGAGCAAAAGTGAGATCCACAAGTCTGTGAGCCATTTCTGTTAGGATAGATACAGACACAGCCCAGAGCTACTCTTACATGGCCTCAGTTTCCTTTATTCTTATCAACCTTCCTTGAGGAATCAGACATCTTGGTCGGCTTGTCAGCTTTGCTCTCATTTTCTCTTATAAATACTGAGGTTCCTCTTCACAAGTATTCACAGAGGAGAAAAGGGAGCAAAACGAAAGAAGAAAATGGGTTTCTCATTCATCTTGATCCATCATGAGAAGAATTTGTGAAATCTGATTTTTCTTTGGAACTGTAAACTGTGCTATAGACGAAGCTCATTGGCTTCTACTCAAGAGGTGGAAAAGTCATCTGTTTCAACAAACTGGTTTGAAGCCACATGCACTAGCTACCAGGTTTTCAGGTTATGACCCAGTTTTCCCGCTTACCTTGGCTTTTCCATCCTGGGCTGACATATATCCTACGCACATGCTCTCTGTAGTGTGGCTCCACAGAAATTCCACTGTGTGAACAAGAACACAAATAGGCACATTCACATTCACAGATGGAAAATAAATCTTCGCCTTTTTAATAGAACAGTTAAAGATAGCTTTATATTTAACACTCATTCCCTACTTTCCATTTGCTCCTTCATAAATGTCAAGATGATTTAGTGCTCAAAACTGTAATGCCATTTACTGTGAAATGAAAAATGTATTTCTTTCTTGTCAAAACTTATGATTATTACATGTAAAATAAATGCACTTGTGTTTGAACTTAGAACATTAAACACTTATACATTCATAATACTATATCTAGTGATTTAGTAAATGTAATATTCCACAGTATAGCTTCTTTCAACATACACATATGCACACAGCCTTAGTCTCTACTTAAGGCATAAAGCAGAGACTCATGAAATACCAATGGATCTGAACTAGCTTGTTACAGAGAGTAAGAAAATGCTACAAGAATGACAAGGACTTATCAAAAAGACTCAGGGGTTAGCCTGAAGGTCCCTTACTAGCCAAATCTTCTCCCAACAAAGTGACAATGATAGATTATAATCACTGAGCAAATTAAGAACCAAAGAAGCAATGCTGATGGAAACAAGTGAAGAAATAAGAAAGGAGATAAACTCTTCTTTCCTTGTAGCAGAGTCAGTGAATAAATAAAGAAGATGCCTATTGAATGCTTCTCACTCAAGCTGAAAGAAATGAGTTCAAAACCTGAAATTAACAGGAGAAGGAGCAAAGTAATTCCCCCAAAATTGTCAGCTTACCAGAATATGAGCTCGGTGACACTTGTATGTCCCCCACATTGTGTACACACAGAATAACAATAAATAATACTTTAAAATTGCATTCCTAACAAGACATTGTAACATCCTTCTGAGGCTCAGAGCATAGAGTGGAAGAAGAAGCAGAAAGAATGGAAGGCAGGGAGAAAGGCTGCAAAGTGCCATCTGCAAGCAAGATATAATAATTACAATCATGATTGGTGCCTTATTCAGTCATCACCTGAAAGGCTTCCTCCTGCAGCAGATAGAAAAAATACAGAGACCCACAAGCAGACATTATACAAAGAAAGATACGTTGGAAGACACAGCTCTAAACAAGAATAAATCCCTTACCTTGGCAATCAGGGAACTCTGTAGAAGAAGACACTGAAGAAGTCAGGGAGACAGGAAGGGACAAAAGACACCAGGAAAATAAGGCTCTCTAAAACAGCTGAGCATACCTCATATGAACTCACAGACTGAAGCAGTAATCACAGGGCCTACCCAGATCTGCACTAGGTCCGCTGCATATATGCTATAGCTCTCAGTGTAGTACTTTTCTGGGACTCCTGAATGTGTAAATAAGTGAGACTGATTCCTGTGTTTGAATCATTGGCCAAAAGTGTTGTAATTAATATAGTTTTTCTGTGATTATTTGGGTCTGGATGGCCAGAAAACGAAAGAACAGTCTCCTTCAACAAAATGGTGCCCATATGTTTGGGGCTAACCTGTGTGACCCAGTTGGATCTGGGTACTTGTATGCCTGCTTGGGGATTAGGAGGAAAGTAGCTAAGAGCATGCCGACCACTCAATACCCCCGCCTGGGCAAGCAGCTGGAGAGGGTCTGCTAGGAGTGCACAGGCAGGAAAGCATGGTAGATTCCTGCCAACATACACAAAGACATTTCTAGGCTGCACAGCATTCTGCATGGCAGTTTTAGCTTTTACTCAGACAAAAAGGGTTCACATGCTGCACGCTCCTTCCGAGAGTTGAGATGGTGAGTGTGGCTCCTAACCAGCCCATCCCAGAGCTGGCAGTAAAGGTACCTCTGACATACTGAAAGGTTGAGAGAGGCAGAGGCAGCATCCAGGACCACTGAGACCACACCTTTTACCATTTTAAAATGTTCCTTGTCAGAAAAGAATTTCAGATGCACAATAGGACAGACTCAGACATAAAGGACTCTAAACGAGACTGGGGTAAGGGGAGATGGGGAGAGAAAAGTTAGAAGGGAAGGAGGGGGGGGCCTTGGGGAAACAGGAGGATTGGGATAAAGGAAGGTTGGACAGGGGAGCACGGAACCACAATTCTTAGTTAAGGGAGCCACCTTAGGGTTGGCAAGAGACCTGACCCTAGAGGGGCTCCCAGGTGCCCAAGCCGAGGTCCCCAGTTAGTTCCTTGGGCAGCTGAGGATAGGGAACCTGAAATGACCCTATCCTAGAGCAATACTGACGAATATCTTGCATATCATCATAGAACCTTCATCTGGTGATGGATGGAGATAGAGACAGAGACCCACACTGGAGCACTGGACTGAGCTCCCAAGGTCCCAATGAGGAGCAGAAGGAGGGAGAACATGAGCAAAGAAGTCGGAACCACGAGGGGTGCACCCACCCACTGAGACAGTGGAGCTGATCTAATGGGAGCTCACCAAGGCCAGCTGGACTGTGACTGAAAAGCATGGGATAAAACTGGACTCTCTCAACATGGCGAACAATGAGGGCTGATGAGATGCAAAGGACAATGGCACGGGGTTTTGATCCTGCTTAATGTGCTGGCTTTGTGGGAGCATAGCCAGTTTGGATGTTCACCTTCCTAGATATGGACGGAGGGGGGAGGTCCTAGGTCTTACCACAGGGCAGGGAACCCTGATGGCTCTTTGGACTGGAGAGGGAGGGGGAAAGGAGTGGGGGGAGGGGGAGAAGGGTGGGAGGAGGGGGAGAAGGATTGGAGGAGGGGGAAACTTGTTTTTTTTCTTCTTCTCCTTTTCTCAATAAAAAAAAATTAAATTCTCTTATTTCTCTGTTAGGTTTCTGTCTGATTGACCTGTCCATTGGTGAGAGAGGAGTGTTGAAGTCTCCTACTATTAGTGTGTGCGGTTTGATGGCTGCCTTGAATTTTAGTAATGTTTCTTTTATGTACGTGGGTGCTTTTATATTAGGGGCATAGATGTTCAGGATTGAGACTTCATCCTGATGAACTGTTCCTGTTATGAGTATAAAATGTCCCTCTCCATCTCTTCTGATTGATTTAAGTTTAAAGTCAACTTTGTTAGAGATTAGTATGGCCACACCTGCCTGTTTCTTAGGTCCATTTGCTTGATAGGCCTTTTCCCAGCCCTTTACTCTGAGTAGGTGCCTGTCTTTGTGGTTGAGGTGTGTTTCTTGTAAACAGCAGAATGTTGGATCCTGTTTTCTTATCCAATCTCTTAGCCTGTGCCTTTTTATAGGTGAGTTGAGTCCATTGACATTAAGTGATATTAATGAGCAGTGGTTGTTAACTCCGGTCATTTTTTTTTAGTCGTAGAGTTTGTGTGTTTCCCTTCTTTGTTTTGTGTTGGTGAAGGGTCTCTAGATGTCTGAGTTATTGTGGTCATTGTTGGACTCCTTGGTTAGTGATTTTCCTTCTATTACTTTTTGTAAGGCTGGATTTGTGGCTGCGTATTGTTTAAATTTGTTTTTATCCTGGAAAATTTTATTTTCTCCATTTATAGTGAATGAAAGCTTGGCTGGGTATAGTAATCTGGGCTTGCACCCATGGTCTCTCAGTTTCTGCAGTACATCTATCCAGGACCTTCTGGCTTTCATGGTTTCCATGGAGAAGTCAGGTGTAAGTCTGATAGGTTTACCTTTATAAGTAATTTGGCCTTTTTCCTTTGCAGCTCTTAATATTCTTTCCTTATTCTGTATGCTTTGTGTTTTGATAATTATATGGCGAGGGAAAAAAAAATACATGGGAATGTGGGTGACAGTTATGTGGCTTGATCTGTTGGGAAGGGACCTGGCAGTGGGACCAGGATTTATCCTGGGTGCATGAACTGACTTTTTGGAGCCCATTTCTTACGGGGGGGGGGGGGGGATACCTTGTTCAGCGGTGATGGAGGGGAGGGGCTTGGTCCCATCTCAATTTGGTACGCCCAATCTTTGTTTACTCTACAAGGGAGCCCTTACCTCCTCTGGTGAGTGAATGGAGGGGGTGGAATGGGAGGAAGGTGGAGAGGCAGGAGAAGGGAGGGGAGGGGAACTGGGGCTAGTATGTAAAATTAAAAAAGTTTTAAATTAAAAAAATAGAATACAAAAAAAAATTTAAAAAAAATGTATGTAGGCTTGGGAGAGAGTAGAAAAAGAGTATAGAGGGGGCTGGAGAGATGGCTCAGTAGTTAAGAGCACTGGTTGCTCTTCCAGAGGTCCTGAGTTCAATTCCCAGCAACCACATGATGGCTCATAGCCATCTGTAATGAGATCTGGTGCCCTCTTCTGGCGTGTGGACATACATGGAGGCAGAATGTTGTATACATAATAAATAAATTAAAAAAAGAAAGAGTATAGACAGTTATAGAAATAAATAGTTTAAAAAAATAAAAACAAAGCCTTTAAAGGGACAGTAAAAGTAATATAAAAGAGAACAGACAGACATAGATTAAAGGAGTAAAAAAGGCCATGTAAAGACAGAAATATACAGAGAGTCTAAATTATGCAAATTATTTCATTAAATTTTTTGACTGCAGAGAGACATTTGATTCTGGGGGCTGCTAAGCTAAACTAACATATATACATTTTAAAGGTATCTTGACTTCAAAATTTGAATTGAAGGATATGTTGCTTTGGAAAAGAGGTTCTACTTTTGTTTTCATAGGAAATGAGTCTGTGGATTCCTTCCAAGCTAATACAGTTTGAAAGAACAAGACCCTCCAAAAGTTCCCTGTAAACTCTAAAAATACTTTTCCCAACAAAAAGCAGGAAGCATTGGAGAAAATAATGCCAAATTCTCAAAATGACTGTTTATAAATGTTTGTTTTCATTTAAAGGGGAATATGATATAGAAATGAATGTTTTGTATTGGTATGGATCTTGGTCTATTGATACAAAGTCAAGGTCAATTTTGTTACACTGTGTATATATATTTCTGCTCCTTTTTAAAGTATTATGCTTATATATCTCATTAAAAATATATAATTAAAAATTACAGATTAATAGGTAGTCATTTATAATAGTCAAATTTGTAGTCATGTTAGTTAGGTTTTCTAAATGTACAGAGATATATTTCAAATGGACAGGTATTCTTCAACCCTTTCAAAGATTTACAGAATATGGCATTTAAATGTTATAAGAACTTAGACTTATATGATAATGAGACACATCTGCTCCTGAAAGCACCAATTACTTCTAGAGGATGATGGGCATCAAAGAGGCTCCTTATGGAATTGGCTAGCCATTTGGACAAGAAACTGCTCTTGCCTGTAATGCTTGGTGGTATGTTGTATAAACTGGACATGCAGGACCCACAGGAAAATGAATGCTAAACTTGCCTAAAGAATGCAAGACGACTGTAACTACTTCATGAAAGAGTCTGCCAGACATTCTGAAGGACACAAAAGAAAGTGACTGAAAAACTACAAATATGGGCAAAACAGTCTTTCAAATTTCTTGCCACATGGAAAAGTCTGCCAGATATGTAGGCTGAAGGCAGATGCCCCCAATATTACAGATAAACTTTGGGTGACTGTCCAGGCAGGCAGAAAGATATCTCTGTCAACTTTAGAGTTTTAAAAGCTGCTTACAATGCCCTTCCTGTTTACTTAGGTAATATATCCTTCTGGGGTCTTTGATGGCATTGAAGGCTAAACAGATATAGTTTTCCTTAGTTATGATAAAAGAAAAATTAGATATAAAACTTTAGACTCACAAAGATAGGATAAATGATAGAGTACTTTCCTTAATTTGCCAAATGTAAATGAACTAAATATTGTAACTATAATTCTTGCTTGATAACTGCTTTGTTATATATAATTTTACTATGTTAAAGTTAAAACATTCCTTTTAATTAGACAGAAAAGAGGAGATGATGTGGGAAGTCTTTAAGATGTTGCTCTTATTTGTTAATGAATAAAGCTATTTTGCCCTATAGTAGGACAGAATATAGCCAGGCTATAAGTGATATATAGAGTAGGTGCAGTCAAAGAGGTACCATGTAGCTGCCAAAAGAGACAGACACCACTGGAACGTTTCCAGTAAGCCACAGACTCATGGCAATGCACAGATTAATAGAAATGGGTTAATTCAAGATATAAAAGTTAGTTAGAAATATGCCTGAATCATTGGTTGAACAGTTTTATAATTAATAAAGTTTCTGAGTGACTACTCAGGTCTAGGAGGCTGGGAAACAAAAAGAGCAGTTTCTGACTATATATCCACTCTTTAGTAGTGTGCTCAGGAAGGCTCTACTTCAGTCTTGGTAATTTCTGCTATATGAACCAATCTGAAGGCCCACCACAAAGCTTGGCTTTCCTGTGTCATTTACGTCACAACCTTCCCTAGTTATTATTAGAGCTACAAGTTACCCAATGAGTGAGGTTTCTCCCAGGACACCTCCTTCTCCATCATCCATGTACCATTCTAATTAAATTACATTTTATAAAACAATGTGTCTTTACCAAGTTGTGAACAAGGTATTTCCATCCAAATGAATTTTCCTTCTAAACAGACAAAAAAGTACTTGGCCATCTCACTAAAAATACAGAAAACATATACACAGACACATGGACACAGGCACATACAGGCTCACATAAGTATACACACAGAGAAACAGACACAGACACAGACACACACACACAGACAGACAGACAAACACACACACACACACACACACACACACACACACACACACATTCTTCCCATTGTCGTTAACAATCCCCAGCTGCACTGGCTCCTGAAACCTTTAAAACCTCTCCACTTTGCTTTCCATCCCAGAGTTCCTTGGAGGAATACAAAACTCTAAAATCACAAGAGTCTTGGCTGGGCAGTTGCCAAGTCAGCTGCTGCTCCTTAGCCTTCCTTGGGTGGGATAGCAAAGTAGAAGATGTCTTGCACACCATATAAGTAACTACTTGAAAAATAAAGAAAAAATTCATTTTCAAATGGGAAGAGTGAGAAACTATAAATACAACAGCTTTCTCTTATCTGCTCCTGGCTGTTAAGAACTTCTAACCCAATAGGTGGCTCATGTTTGTAAAAAATAATATACAAAAATGCTTCCTGTCCTGACACAATCTGTATAAATATACAAGGCATGTCTCATTACGCCCATGAGGTAGCTGAGTTGGCATGCTTCCCTGTCAAACTTTCACTGGTAAACTGTCTTGGGAGCAATAGAGGCTGAGTTCCACAGACTGACACATACAATAAGTTGAAGAGATAACCATTCCCTCTTTCTAGTGCTCATGCTGCTTTGGTAAGGACTAAAAAGAAAAATGCTACTTCACAAGAAAGCAAGGGAATTGTGTCAAACAGAAATACAAGCCCTAAAGACATTTCAATTCTCTTTCTATTTTAGCCCCTTATTGCATGAAACGCTTGAAGTAGGGGCTGCTGGCTGAGACCTGGGTGATCTAAACAGAAAACCGTTCAGTAAAGCTAAGTTAATTGAGACTTCATTTTATTCATTCACAATTCCTTTTTCTTCCAGGATTTATCTCAAGCTCCAGTGACACCTACTATCCTTTAAACAGACCAAAGTTGTCTATAAAATCAGCCAAAATTGCTTCCTGAGTTTTAGAAGATCTACCACAAGAAGTACATAGCTGCCAGAATTCAGCTCAGAAATCTTCATATTTTTAGATGAAAAACTAAACCAAACAATAAAAAAATCTTCTGGCTAGATAATAGCAAGAATTATATTTCTCACAAAAGAAAAGAGAATTATAGCTAAAAAAGGTCTATTCCTAGTTTTAAAAGAATGTCTTAGTGGCATTTAAAGAAAGAATGTTCTGTTATAAACAGAGTAGATCAAAAAATATTTCCAGAAATAAAAATCAAAGAGCACCGCCCCTACTTGCTAATGTTACTCGCAGCTGAAAAAAGCTTAAATATTATATCTGCTTATTTCTTGAACAACTTTGCTACTTTATCTGACCTTAAATAAATATTAAAATGTCAACCCATCCTTCCAGACATCATTGGAGCTGGAACACCCCTCCCCCCCAGCACTTCTGAGGCACAAAAGAAATGAGCTTCCCACCGTGGGAGATCATGGAGATTTTCACGGAAAGAAAAGCTTTAATTCCACTTTGTAGGCCATTCGGCAACATCAGACAAATATCCACATGGCCACTTTCTCTCCCCTGTCCAAGGAGGGAATTTGCTTTCTCTTTGCCAGTTAGCTTCATGACCATGTGTACCTCCCAGAGTGCCCTGTCATAGGTGCTCGCAGAAGCTGATGCCATGTGGTGAAAAGAAGCAGCCAGTGCTGTTGGGGCCCCAGGAAGAAGCTCCTTTGAACACACACATTCATAGGCTTACCAAATATTTAATGCCAGTAAAACCAAAAGTCTGGAGGAATTTTAAGTTACAGTAAGATGACTTTTTATCCTTTGAACTTTTCAGGAAGCATCAAGCCAATGTAACATTAAAAACAAAACAAAAAACCCTACAGCATGTCTGGAAATAGGGAAAACAAGAATACAACAAAAAGTACTCCACAAAGAGCTCTGTGTTCTGAAAGTGGAGCAGCAGGGCGAGGTATCACAGTGAAGTTCTAATTGGCAACTGCAGAACAGTTTGATTTGATAGAGTTAAGTTGAAAATGATAAAGGAACTCGTTATCCTTTCAGTTAGCTATGAAAGAGACCAAAGAAATTCTCATAAAAGTTCAAAATCAAGCACTACCCACAACATACCTTTCAGATACATAGAAATATGAAAGGGGTTTAAGGAAAACTCAAAGGCAACCATGAAATGAAAGCTCAGGAAAAGAAGGCTGTAAGATCAGAGAGGCCCACATGGGGATTTCAAAGATACGGGTAATGGGCAATGTCTTGGGCTGGGCGTCAGGCCCACAGGTGTTCCTTTTATTATTACCCTTTATAACTCACAAATTTATTATGTCCTTTAAAACATATATGAAACGTTGCACAGTAAAAGATGAAAAACACAAGGGGTGGGTAAAGGGGTAGCTATAGAAATGCAAGCGTATCATACACAAAATTTAATTAGCAGCAACATAAACACATTTCCAGTAGAAAGAATCAGAGTTATTCTCTACGTAAAGTGGGATTAACTTAATGGCAAAGTAACAACCACCATGTGTGCTGACTGCCAAATATACACATCTATTTAGTGCTTAAGATTGCTTAAGATTTTCCTCAAATACATGGAGCCGATTTCACACTGGCCACTCACACCTACTGACCAATTAAGGGAGAAAATCTTTAACTTCATAGGCTCCAATCAAGACATGGGGTATAGAATACGAAGAAGGAAATGTTCCCCATAGCAGGATTGCTTGCTTATGGAAAATATCTGCATATGTTCTAATTACCTCTCTATCACAGGCTTAAATTAGCAGCACGCTCACTGTTCTCACTGGAGGGCCTAATGAGTCTTTGATTGCACATTTTAAAATATTATTTTAACATGTGTGTGTATTTTGCCTAGAAGTATATATACCACCACGTGCACGTCAGGGAGGCCAGAATACCAAATAACCATGTGGGTCCTGGCTATTAAACCCAAGATCTATAGAAAACCAGCCAGTGCTTTTGACTGCTAAGTCATCTTGCTAGCTTCTGTTTGTACATTTTTAATCATAATATGTCCATCAGCCTCAGAAAACACTTCTACAAGGCCTGACAAATATGCAATTATATTTTAATGGGTAAAAATATATTGTATTGGCTTTTTACCTCCCTCTAAAAGCATAAAAAATTAATTTTTTTCAGCTGTCTCATCCAGGGACAAAAATTTTCTGTGTGTTAAATGTACATTTTGTACACAGGGGTTTGTCAGCATCTCTTGATCTGGGGAGTGGGACACGGCAGACAAGTGTTGCAGTTTGTGGCCACACTGTCCCTATACAAGGCTGGATACAGAAGCTGTCTTCTGTGAGTCATTTAGACTGTCTCTAAATCATATTACTGGACACTCATTAGCCAAATTTTCAACCTACGGTGTTTGGTTTTTTTTAGAACATATTAGGATATTTTATGTGACATTTCATTTTACTGAAAGAGTAGGGAATTCACAACAGTTGGTTCTGGGGCTAGATGGCTCAGTGGGCAAACACTGGCTGCTGCGTTTCCATCCCCAGAATTCATATAATAGCTAGATGCAGTCAGTTCCCCAATGGGTGATGGGAAGATGACACTGGAGAAATCATGAGCTGCTCATGGGGCAGCTAGCCTGGAATATGAAGCAATATGATGAACAAGGCAAGCCCTGTCAGATGAGGAGGAGGAGGAGGAGGAAGAAGGCGAGAATACCAGATGCTTTTTTCTAATCTTCACATATGCACATATATAATCATATCCATGGTCACGGGGTTGGGGCTGCTAAGATAATACAAACACTATATATGGCATTTAAATTCATGTATCTAAGAATTACTGGAAGCCTATTGATGGAGGAAGGTCATTGGTTAATTAATAAAGAAACTGCTTGGCCCTGATAGGTTAGAACATAGGTGGGTGGAGTAAACAGAACAGAATGCTGGGAGAAAGAGGAAGTGAGGTAAGACGCCATTTCCTCTCCTCTCTGGGGCAGACGCAATGAAGCTCCGATCCAGGATGGATGTAGGCTAGAATCTGCCCAGTGAGCGCACCTCGGTGCTACACACATTAATAGAAATAGGCCAGGTGGTGTTCAAATGAATACAGTTTGTGTGTTGTTATTTCCGGGTATAAGCTAGCCAGGCGGCTGGGAGCAGGGCGGCAGGAATGCAACCCGCAGCTCCCTCTGAAGGAGGAAGGTCATTGGCTAATAAAGGCACTGCCCTGGCCCATTTTATTGGTTAGAGGATAGGTGGGAGGAGTAAACAGAACAAAATGCTGGGAGGAAGAGGAAGTGAGCACAGAGTTACGACAGCTCTGCTCTCAGGAGCAGACGCCTGAGAGAGACGCCATGCCCCGCTCCCGGAATGAAGCTCCGACCCAGGATGGACATAGGCTAGAATCTCCCCGGTAAGCGCACCTTGGGGTGCTACATACAGATGATTAGAAATGGGCTAAATTAATATGTGAGAATTAGCCTAGAAGAGAATGGGCCAAGCAGTGATTAAAAGAATACAGTGTCTGTGTAATTATTTCAGGGCATAAGCTAGCCGGGCAGGCGGCTGGGGTGTTGGGGATGCAGCCCCGCCACTGCCCTTACTACTTCATCCCTCAACAGCCTATTATGGAGATGAGCAAAAATTTCAGTGACACAGTACCTGGCCTCTACTTGCTTCCAGTGTGTGAGATGCTTCACAGAAGGAAGATACGCTAATCCATAGAAAGGCTACCAAATCCCTACCCCTCTCTGATTCTCGGTGACCTGGGATTTCTCCAGTTATTTACGTAACTGGAGGGAAAAGTATCCAGTCTAGAAGGAGAGGAAAGCACTTTTGGATCTGACCAGAGTTCCCTGAAAAGTGTTGCAAAGACGTAAACTACATAGTACTAGCAGAGCACAAGGAAGGAGCAAACACGCAGGAGGAAACTCTTCCAGATTTCCACATTTGAACAAGGCCTTAAAAGTCAGTTACTATGATAGTGCATTTCCAAGAAAAATGCAATAGTGAGGGCAAGTTACTGGGGCCGGGGTGAGGAGGTGGGGATAGCCTCAGTATTCGAAATGCTATTCAAAAGACAAGGACTTGGGACGTTGGCAATGAGTCTAGGTAACAAAGAATGAGTTGAAAATGATACTTGAGCACACTGTTTAAGCTGTTAGAGAGGGAGTGGGAACTCTTCCAATTAGGGTAGGTAACTGGCATCCATCTTGCAGATCTGAAAGTAACCCAGAAGTGTGTGTGTGTGTGTGTGTGTTTCCTCAATAAAAGGGTAAAAGTAGTGAGCATAACATATACAGAATCTGAAAAAGCTGATTTCATAGAAACTGAGAGTGGCTCAAATGCTTCCAATGTCCAGGGAAAGAAGCATGGTTGGCATTTAGGGACATGTACTGTAGGCATGGCAGGAATAAGAATAAGTTCTATTGCCCACCAGAATGAATACAGCTACCCATGATCTACTGTATATTTCAAAGTAGCTGTAAGGGAGTATTTTAGATATTCTAAAACAAAGAAATAATAAGCTTAAGTGACAGGTGTGCTAATTGGTCAGATTTGATCTGTATACAATACACAGATAAAATGAGACACACATTGTACACTATTCATGTGTATAATTATATGTCAATCAAAAGTAAAAGCCAGAAATGGCAGAATACACGTGTAACTCCAGCAATGGAGAGGCTGAGATACAAGGGTAGGTAATTTGAAGCTAGCATGAGCAACAAAAAACTAATGATAAAAAAGTAGACAACATGGAAATAAAGTTAACAGATACATATTCTGGTCTTATTTCAACACATTTTAGAAAGATACACACCCTCCAATTTAAATATGTACAACTTATTCACAAAAATTTACTCTTATTTAGGCTAGTCTGATCCTGGGGTTGGTGTGGTTCTTCTGGTCACATTTTCATCTTTTTCGCTTTGGGCCAATGTCTTCTTTCCCAATTGCCCTTGGCTTAGGTCCATGGCTGGGTTATCAACCCAGCTGCAGGTGTGTCACAGAGAAAGCTCTGCTAGTAAACAAGAGGTGTGAACTGTCTATGAGATGATAGAAAAGGGAAACCTGAACTGGGGAAGGCTGGGGGTGGGGTGTAAAGGGGGAAAAGTAGTTAAAGCCACAGGTCACAAAGCACATGTCTTTAATCCCAGCACTCAGAAGGCAGAGGTAGGTGGATCTCTGAGTTCATGGTCAGCCTGGTTGTACAGAAAGAGTTGAGTTCTAAGACAGCCAGAGCTACACAGAGAAACCCTGTCTTAAAAAACAGACAAACAAACAAAACCCCGAGGGGAAAAAAAGAAGACCACAATTCACAATATTGATGAGAATTGTCCTAGGGAGGGAGGGTGGCTTCACCCCTTCAGGGATGACTAGACCCAAGGTTACACATCTGGATGCACATCTGCAATCTACAAAAACACTCACTGGCCAACCCTTCCTGAAAACAGTTTTATGAGGAAAGTGTGGCAAACACCCTATTTTCCAGATGAGGAAGTGGCAGAGGACAGTCAAGTGCTGCGTGACAGGAGCAAAGCTAATAAGCCAGGGACCAGGACTAAAGTTCATGCCAGCAGCTCTGCACACAGTTTCTTTCCTTTAGAGGAAGGGGAACAGGAAGAATCCTGTTTCCATGTTATTATTTAGACTGTCATGGATCATCTCTAATGTTCCATGGAATAAGATATGAGAGTGAGACAAGCTATAGGATTTTAATGAATCTCATTTAAAAATACACTTTAAGCACAGTATTTAAAAAAAGTGTTTTGTAAATTTATTTATAAAAAGTCAACAGTGCAAGCAAAGGGATGACAGACATCAGAAATATAAATTGCTGACTTAAGGACATAAGCCTTTCCATGTCTTAAAAAAATGAAAAAGAGTAACTTCACACTAGAGGGGCATTCCCCTTACCTAGAAGCGACTGCTTATTTGGGGAGGAGTCAGACTCTGAAGAACATCTGCATGACCGGAGAACGATCACTCCACCGAGCACGCCATCCTCACTGGCAAGGAAAGGTGAACCTGGGCAGAAAAGACCGACAGTCACCTTTCAGTCACTTTCATTTTTTCATTTTCAATTTCCATTTGATTACTAGAACAAAATGGGGCACGAATAAGAACTTGAAGGATGCCCAGTTTCTGACAATCATTGTTCATACCTCATATACACTTGATGGTAAAGGCAGTTTAATGCCTGAACAGGAGCCATTTGGCAAAGGCAGTGCCATATACTGCCAAGTTGACCTGAACTGGGGAGAGTTCAGTTTTGTATTTGGAATACAAGTGGAAAATATCACAAGATTAAAGGACCAAAACAACCACACACACACACACACACACACACACAAGCTCAGCATCACCCTTTGACCAACTCTCGGGAATCCTACACAAGGCTCTCCCTGCTGCCAGAGGCACCCCACCAAACGCTTTGATTTACTACCTTAAATTCAATTTTAAACAATAAGCCACAAAGTTTATTACAAACATTTAAAAATGCTCCTGATGGTTTACACAAATAAGGGTGAAGCCAGATTTCTATGATGTGAATCTGGTGGTTAGAAACAACCCAGCCTCCTTGAGATCTCACACACCGAACCACTGTGAACATTTCAAGAACATTACATTTTTAAAGCCCCTCATTTTCCCCCAAGGACATCTTCTTGTACATCTGGCATAACAAGTGAGCACGTGGAGAACAAATGCAAAATTAACCCAACAACTATCAAAGAAAGTAGTAAAAATAAAACCAACCAAATTGGATTTGGGGGAAACTTCTGGTTAAATTTAGTAGATTAAATACATGCATTTATCTCCACTCCCTCCTCAAATCCCTGGGAATGTTGGATGGAAAAGGAAGGAGGGTATAAAAACGAGGGGGAAAGAAAGCAGATTTTGGGGAAGAGATGGAGAAGCAGCTATTTCACTTGCAGACCTAGTATACCGGCTAGTTTTTATATGTCAAATTAACACAAACTAGGTCCATCTAGGAAGAAGGAATCTTAATTTAAAAAAAAGTACATCTACAGGATCGGCTTGGAGGCAGGTCTGTGGGGCATTTTCTTGATCGATGATTGCTGTAGGAGGTAGCCCAGATCACTGTGGGTGGAGGTCCTGTGTACTATAAGAAAGCAGGCTAAACAAGCCATGAGGGGCAAGTCAAAAAGCACCCTCCGTGACCTCTGCATCAGCTCTTGCCTTCAGGTTCCTTCAATGATGAGCTGTGATGTGGGACTATTGCTGATAAAAGACCTTTTCTCCCCAAGTAGCTTGAGTCATGGTGCTTTATCACAGCAGTAGATAGACTACCTAAGATACCTATGAAAGCTAAATCTCAAGTTTTCAGGTAGTAGGGAACTTATAGTGGAAGGAACCTTCAAAAAACTATCTAATTTAGCTGCAAAACTGAAAAGGATCAAATATAGGAGGCCTATATCTCCTCTGAAGGCAAATGAACAGAGAAGAGGGGAAATGGAAGTAGCTGGTTTAATATCTGAAAGAATCCTCCAGAACACTGGTCAGCAAACTATGACCTGCTAAGAATTAAAAACAAACAAAAAATTTTAATGGCTGGTTTTTAAAAGTTAAGAAAGATAGGAGAGGAGAAAAAAAGAAGTGGGGGGGGGGGCAGACAAGTAGGTAGCAGGGACCACAATGAGGTTTGTGAAGCCAGTGACCTTTATTCTCAGCCTTTAGCAGAAAGCTTGCTGTCCTAGTCAGGATTACAGCTGTGGTGATGAAACACATAACCAAACCTACATGGGGAGGAAAATTATTATCTGGCTATGCTTTTACATTATTGTTCATCATCAAGAGAAGTCAAGACAGGAACTCAAACAGAGCAGGAACCTGTAGGTATGAGCTGATGTAGAGGCCATGAAGGGGTGCTGCTTAGTGGCTTGCTCTTCATGGCTTGCTCACCCTGCTTTCTTACAGAACCCATGAACATTGGCCCAGGGATGGCCCCACCCACAGACTGGACCTTCCCCCATGAATCATTAATTTAAAAAAAATACACTTCAGGCTACTCTGTTGACAGCATAATCTTCTACATACATGTTCTTAATTGAGGTTCCCTTCTCTCAGATGACTCTGGCCGTATCAAATTGATATAGCCAGCACACTTGCCAATCCCTGATCTAGGACAGGATTCATTCTAGAGAAGAGTCTAAACCTACAGAGACTGGATAATCGCCTTACTGCAAGCCATCAGGCACAAGAGAAACCTATTTGTAACTTGTCCTTGCTTTATGTCGAGGGAGAAGGTGAAGAGGGGAAGGGAGCCAACGAAGAGGGAAATATGGGAAATGACCCTCCCTCCTCATCTCTGCATTGACCATTTGTCTTCTAGCAGTGACAAAAGACTCGGTCAACACTGCTTAAGGAAGGAGGACTTACTTCAGCTGAGAGCTCAACCTTCTTGCAATATTTCTATCAGGGCAATAAAACATAATCTCAAGTAAAAATTTGCTTTTAGCCGACTCCTAGTTTTTTTTTCTCCTAATTTTCTACACTCTATAAAAAGCCAGTAGGTCTTTGACCGAGTGTGATGCAAATATCTCCCCCAATTTATTAATGACTCTGATTTTACTTCTGATTCTTCATTTTTGGCTTACTTGTTTCTGATGCTTGGGCAGCTGATATGTCAGCCTTTTTCCTTTAAGGTTTCTGTGATGCAAGTTTTACAGGAAAAGCCTTCGCTAGTGGGAAATTATGAAAATATTTTGTTCATGCCCATGTTTTCTACTAGCACTTTTACAATTACAGACTTTAATTTTAAGACTTCAAACTTCTGGAATTAATTTTAGGGTAAAGATTGTTGTGGAAAACTTGTGGTAGATTTATTCCCCCTAAATAGTCAGTCAAATGCATAATAACACTTTGGTGAAAAATTCATTCCTTCTCTACTGACTTTAAAATGTCCTTTTTCTACTGACTTACAATATATTTTTATCATATATTAATTCTCATATTATTAAACCCATACATTTTTAAATGATAAAAGCTACTCTCATATAAATAGTGTTTGAATCTACTTACAGTTTTGCAGCATATTATTCTTGATTGGACCAGTTTCTTCTCAATATTTATTATATGAAATAATATTTTTCTGCTTTCAAATGTTTTTCAAAATAGCATTCCTTAACAGTTTTGCCTTTTATTCTTATTGAAAATTTTATGCGGACACATTTTAAATAAATTGTGATTTTTGCCTATGAGTCAAATATATTGATAAAATTTCCTTTGGTATATATTTAATACTTCTACTCTTAAGTTTTAATCAAATAATTGCAACTGTTGAATGTATTCTGATTTATAAACTTCCTACAGTTTTTTCTCAGTTCTTAGCCTTTCAATCTATCCTATCTCATTTACCACTATCCATATTTCTAATGCAAACAAACAAAAATCATGCTACGTGATGTTCAGTTTGGTTTCACAAAACAGAACAAAACTCAGAACAAAATAAAAGTCTTCATGTTTCCAAGAGAGGTTGGATATCACACTGTCTATGATTGAGGTTAAAACACTCTGAATTGGATGGAAAAGGTTTAATTTAACTAGTCAAAAGTACATGAAAAACTTTCCTGATTCAGTATTTAAAACATATAAAGTATTTTAAAACAATTCTGAAGGAACAGAGGCTTTTCTTATTACAGCCAAGATCCCATGTGTGTGTTACACCTTACACCCCTTTCTATAATATAGTTCAGGATGTCTCTCAGAACTGTGTTTATGAGCAGTGTCTTTTGCTACAGGACCCAGCTGATACGTTTTGTTTTATCATGGGCTTGGCAAATAAAGTTCAAATGTTCAAATAATGCAGATAAACATTGGAAAAGTCTCTACCAATCTCTGCACAAAGATATTAAATGGAATTAGGTTATCAAGACCACCACATACCTTCCAATGCTGCTGCTGCATGTTTTGCCCAGAGTACAAACTCTTCTCACTTTCACTTTGTAACCTGTTTATTACACATAAGCCCATAACACTGAAGAATCATTACTACTGCTCACATGGAAGAGTACCCAGTGGTAAGAATGTTATAGGTTCTCAGTATCTGCTACAGGCTTCCAAAGAATTACTGAAAGGTAGATAACCACAGGCAATGGAAGCACCACATCTCTGGTATAAACAGCACTAAGAGGCAACTTGTTCAGGGCACAGACGAGAATGCTGTCATATCAACAAGTTCAGAACTAGTTCACAAGAAAAGAAGAAGGGCCAGGCGATGGTGGCGCATGCCTTTAATCCCAGCACTCGGAGGGCAGAGGCAGGCGGATCTCTGTGAGTTCGAGACCAGCCTGTCTAGAGAGCTAGTTCCAGGACAGGCTCCAAAGCCACAGAGAAACCCTGTCTAGAAAAACCAAAAAAAAAACAAAACAAAACAAAAAAAAAGAGGAGGAGGAAGAGTCAGGTGTAGAGAGCAAGGGAACAATGATGCTGAATGCACCCAGCACTATGAAGGAAGACACACACACACACACACACACACAAACTGACCAAACTGAAAAGGTCAAAGAGGAATAGTTAGGGTCTGGTAGGGCAGCATACTTTGCTGAAATCAGGTAAGTAATAAACAAACATAAATCTGTGTTATAAGAGAAGCTTTGAAAGACTGACAGTTCAGAGGGCCAAGAGGATGATATCACTTGCCAAGAACTTTTGCTTGGCAAGCTGAGAACACTGTAAGCAAAAGGGGCATCCTTGTCTAATGGAATTTGAGCCACATCTTTCATTGTTTCAAAAAGACATCAAGTGCTGCTGGACACAGATCCCACAATGAGGAGTTCTGCACTATGAGTGTTCCCTTCCCACTGGAAGTATTACATATGTTAACTGTTCTTTTTGTCTTAATCCTATGTGATAAAAGGGAAGGGATCACCACAAAGAGTGTATGGATAGCACTATTACTTCATTTATTCTTAAGGCATTATTGAGTATTATTAGTTATTTACCCTACCTGAGCATGACTTACCCTACCCTGCTTTGTATAGATAGATCATCAACAACAAATCACACACACACACACACACACACACACACACACACACAATCCTGGGTGCCTGGTTATATGCTTATGCTGGAGACATCCAAGGAAGCAAAGATAAAGAACATGGAACTACTTAAAACAGCTCCATGGAAAATCAAATCAGGGGCTAAAATGGAGACTGAAGCTGAAGAATCCACTGCTGATGGTAATTTCTGAAAGGACAGTGTTGGAAATTTTAATAAAAAGGTAAAGAAAGAACAAGATAAAGATTAGAAAGGAGGACATGACAAGCTAAAAAGGACATGCCAAGGTCCGGAAGAGTCATAGACCTGGAAATTTAGAAAAACAAAACGAAGCTGGAAAAGGCAACATAACAAACAACACCTGGAATGGGGCTGAGGGTCAAGCAGTAATGGTATCTCACAGAGCACGGAGAACTTGCCTACATTTGCATCTCTTCACAGGGGAAGGGCAAAGGGCTGGCACTATTTAGAGAAGACTCTAACAGATTGTTCTCAGGAGAACAGGTTTAGGAGAAGGAATAGGGAGACTGCCAAAGAGCCTTCTGTGGAGGTCTAGGTGAGAGTTTCTTAGGGAGTATGGAGACACCTCCATGTTCCCTGGACAGCCATCCTTCGTTAGACCTAATACAACACAGGGTGGTTGAAGGCACACTGTTCCTCCCATAGGGCTAAATTTTGTGGGAGCAGACACAACTAAATGGATTCAGCCAAGTGGACACTGAGAGCAGTGAGTTCGGCTTCTTAGCAGGAGACCCGTGAGTGACTTGAACTGACAGCAGATGGTTACGACTTCAGTCTCCCATTTAAGTCAGGTCATTTATACATACTCTTATCATGATACAATGTCAAAGCAGTGCCTGAGGATGGATGTCAGAGTTCTGGACATCACGAAGCTGAGTGCTGTGAAATTCCTTCTCTGATCTAAGGCTTTGATTCCTTCCCTCCTCTTACCAGTCCCCCAGGCCCTGTTTATCTCTGGAATTCTCTCAGTATCCTAATTTAGCAAAGCTTGAATTTGTTAACCTTAGAGCACTGGCTAGGATTTACTTTTTGGCATCTCCTTTAAAAAAAAAAAAAAAACTAAATAAAGTCCTGAACTTTTTCTCCACCTTGGTTATGGATTTTTTTGCATGTGTGTGGCTCTCAGAGCTTGATTTAAAGGCTTATTTTGGACATTTCATACATGCCTAGAAGCCTTAGGCAGTGGGAAACCTTTTACTATGCCTAATAATATAAAGTCATATATAATAGGATAGCTTTATCAACTCTTAAACTAATAGTCATTCAAAATTCTTTAAAAGCTGACGAAGAATAGAATGGGGCCTAAAAGTTATCCAGTGACTACCACTTGAAATGTAGTTCTCTTCTGTCTTCTGACGAAGACTGAACTCATATGTTAAAACAAACAACAGCTATTTGCTTTTATTACATTTTGCTACATTTATATGGGTTATTTGAATAGTCAGAAATGTAGGGAAAAACTCAATTCAAGGGGTTAGAATAAAAGGTACAGCAGGCTACTTGACACAAAGCAAATACATGGGAATCAAGATCTTATTGCGATGCAAAGCAAATGATCCTTTTCCTTCCTCAGATATCTAGCCATTCTAGGGATCTACCTAGTGTCACATGGCTGACTTCACAGTGAGAAGAACCCCTCAGTCAATTCAAATTCATGCAACCTAAGCAAAAAGAAGTATGCTTGCTCTACAACATCTATTAAAAGAGCAAAAGGAAGAATGCTAACTGGCTCAATGCAGGCAGCACGCTCATTCGTTACCTAGCCAGCAAGGTCAGGCTACTATGCTGAGTGACTAAGTCAACCCTGGCCAAATGAGAATCTGCACATCTCCATCTCTTCTCAGTTAAAAGAGGCTTTAAGAACTAAAGATATGGGAAAATGTTTACATATGTGCCTGAGGGTGTGCACGTGCATACATACACGTACTCTGTCTCTCCCTCTCTCTCTTTGCATATTGTTGGAAATAAAGATATCCGTTGTGGGTACATCTTCTGATGGAGGAAGATCATTGGTTAATTAATAAAGAAACTGCTTGGCCCTGATAGGTTAGAACAGAACAGAATGCTGGGAGGAAGAGGAAGTGAGGTAAGACGCCTCAGACAGACACCATGCAGCTCATCGCCAGGGCAGACGCGATGAAGCTCCGACCCAGGATGGACGTAGGCTAGAATCTTCCTGGTAAGCGCACCTTGGGGTGCTACACACATTAATAGAAATGGGTAATCAAGATGTAAGAATTAGCCAGTAAGAAGCTAGAGCTAATGGGCCAGGCAGTGTTTAAATGAATACAATTTGTGTGTTGTTATTTCGGGGCATAAGCTAGCCAGGTGGCCGGGAGCCGGGCTGTGGGAAGAGGGCCGCAGCTCCCTCAACAATCTTCCTTTACTAAACTAGATAGGGGATACTATGCTGGCACATGACCTTTCGCTCTGAGTTTTCCTCCATTTGAGGATTAAAAAGATGAGTAGAAAGTGTAAACATAAAAAGCTTTGAGAAATATGGAGTGCTTTATAATAATTGTGTAGTATTACTACAATATGTGAATAACTTGATTTTTTCAGCATATTATTTTTTATTACTTTATAAATAATACCAATCAAAATTTCCACTTCCTCCCCTCCTCCCACTCCCTCCTGCTCCCCCACTCACCCTCACCCTCCAGCCCTAAGACAGGGCAGGATACCCTGCCCTGTGGGAAGTCCAAGGCCCTCCCCCCTCCATCCAAATAAAATGCCAGAAAATCAACAGCATGTTTAAGCCTCTGCAGCACTTGGTATGAGCTGCCCACTACTAGTGCTAACAATTAGTCAGGGCTTTATAGCATTTACAAAGGTTAAGAAAAATGTTTATATAAACTCTAGCTCACATAAATGTGTGGTTTTCAGAGAGTCAAACAATTGTAGCTGTTTTCAAATATCTAATGTCTTTAAATTTTTGATTTATAATGAGGGAACAACATAAATATAAAAATAATTCTAACTCTGAGTTTGAAGAGGGTCCATGAGGGAATGAATCAACATATAACTATTACAATAATGACCACACTGCATAATTCATCTCTAAGTGTTACATGACTCAATTCTCCTTTCCTTCATTCAATATTATAATTATGTGATTTATGTTTGCTGTAGCTAATATCAGTGAAATTACCACTTGCTCACAAACTAAAAGAACAGGGGACAAAAGCTTTTTGGTTACCCTAAAAAGTATCCCTAGCAGAAAAACTAACTACTAAAATAGAAACAGAGTTGGGTTTGTTGTTGCTTTGGTTTAACTTTTCCTACATGGGAGGAAACAAATTCCTTACATGGTTTTTGATAAACCTATTATTTCATAAACATCTTTGAACAGAAAATCATAATACAATACTTACTGTGACTAGTTCATCAGCTTTCAATTTGTTTGACAGAATCAACATTTTATAATCAAGTTCATGGTCCTCAAACTCTGACATATTTGAAATAACACCTATCACCAACAAAAACAAGTACTTTTTAAAAAGTAACACGAGACTGTTGTACAGTTTTGAGTTGTCCGCTCTAGATTTTTTTTGTCAATGCTGTGCTGTTACTTATTTAAAAATAGTAATACCAAATTATTTCCACTTACCAAAGTTCAGTCCTTATTTTAAATGACTTTTTGGTTTGGTTATCAAATGTCTGGGAGGATAGACAACACAAATGCTATTGATACAGTCAGTCTCTGCTATGTAAAAACGTGTAGTATCCAAAAGAAATGGTACCCCAGGCTTTGGGAGGCTACAGTTGTTGTGCAAATAGCAACTCAACCGCAGACAGTAAAGCAACTTCTGTTCTGAAAGCAGAGTGGCATTGTCCTCCTCTGCTGGCTGCCTGTGTTTATTGACTGACATAATCTACACTGTTAGTCTGCTGCCAGTCAGCTCTGTTAGCAATTTAATGCGTTAAAAAATGTTTTGTTATTTTCATTTTCTTATTTGGATGAGAGGGCAAGAAAAATAAGATTAACTGCTCAGAACATACTGACAGTTTTATCCTAAGATATATATCAGTCATATGAAGGGAATTTCTGGGCTCCTTGAAAAGTATAGCAATTACTTCTATTCCAAGTGAACCGGAATTTCAAATGTGGCAATTGCGAAGTGGATCAGACATGACTTTCACATGAAACTGCTTGAGTGAATAAATTTCATTATTTACTTGAGTTTAAACTTTTATTTCATTTTTATTATGTGTACTTGTTGTTATGTCTGCGGGTACAGGTACACACGCCCTTGTCTGTGCATTTGTCTACAGGCCAGAGATGTACAACTGGGTGTCTTATTTCTCTAATTTTGACAGTCAGTGAACCTGAAGATTGCTGATTTGAGTAGGCTGTCCTGAGAGTGACATTCAGGGATCTGCCTCACCCTGTGCCATGTTCACCCCAGTGCAGTGGTTATAGGCAGATGTTATTTATGCTGGCTTTTATGTAGGTTCTAAGTTTTCATGAGCAGCAGCTACTTTCCATTTGCTCAGCCTAATAAATATGATTTTTCTCAGATAGCCATTCAACCCAAAGGGGAGAGGTTCTCAAACTTTTATGGCATTCAACTATTTTACCAAGTAATATCTATCAAAAATCACTCATTTTTCAACCTTCAGACTTTCCACAAAAGCTTCTGGTATTTCTTATGCCTCTCGTTAAAAATAACAACGAAACAGGTCACCCAAAGACACATCAGAGCCAAGTAGTAGTGACACACACCTTTAATCCAAGCAAGCACTCAGGAGGCAGGTGCAGATGGTTCTCTGGGTCCAAGGCCAGCCTGGTCTACAGAGTGAGTTCCAGGACAGCCAAAGCTACAGAGAAACCCTCTACGTAAAAACAAACAAACAAACAAACAAAGCATGTCAGAGCTCATCAAAACTCCCCATAAGGGGACAAACAAAAGGGAGGGAAAAAAGAGACCAAGGGAACAGGAGGGAACAAGAGAAGGCAGTGGTAGGAATAAAGAACAAAATATAGAATGTGCATGTATGAGGATGTCATAAAGAACATTGTTGTGCACAATTAATATATACTAATAATCTCTTGAGAATAGGCATTCAATTCTGCAATGAGCTTCCTATAAAGCATTCACTTCTAAAGTGACTGACATCCTTGTAGAAAGTTTCCACCCAAGTTTTTCCCTTTTGTATCAATTTCTCACTTGAATTCATTCTGAGTTATAAAACGTCTATATAACTGAAAAGATTCTGGAAGACCAGCAAGACCTCAAAGACAGCTCTTTGAGGAACTGAAATGAGATCTGAGCTCCCAGCTGAATCGTTCTAAGGAGTATGCCAGAAACCTTGGGACCAACTCCCAAACCTAATCCACCACAAACTCTAGCCCCATATACACAGTTATCTGTCACAAACACCTGTGCACTGATATATAAAGTACCAATCTCAATCTCACTACATATTCAGGAGAAATGACAACTCATCCACAACGATGATATTCATACAGGTGGTAAGAAAAACATATAGAATGGGGGCAGGGTTCTGTTCTTATCTCCACAGGAAAACACTCATCTTTGAGAAATTCAAGGGACCCTGGATGTTTGGATACTGACAGATGGAAAAATACCTGCCCAATAGGAAATATCAAGACAACTGAATGGGTTGTGTAAGTAATATTAAACCATATTTCTAAATTTATAAAGCTGGTTTTGAAGTTGGACTCTGGCTCAGTCCCTCTCCAATTCCAAGCCTGTTAGTAAGAGAAAAACCCAGAATTTCTGGAGTTTCTGTCTCATGTCAAGAGCCATGATATGGGACAGAAAGAAATATGAGTTTAGAAAACATCTTTGCTTTTCTTCATATCTATCATACTTTTCATTGAATATATCTATCATGCCTTTCATTGAATATATATGTATGTCTATATATGTCTATATGATTAATGTTTAAGTTTTTCACAATGAACAATGAGTTTTTCCTGAAGTGACATTTGAAGTTTCCAGGAAGAAGATGGGGCCCCACAACAACAACTCTACCTGGTTGATATGACGTCATGATACTGATAGCGCTACTACAAGACCTGTTTTGGATACCAGCTGCACAAGACGATCCCAACTTGGTTAGCTGAAATGGTGCACATCTTGTACAACATTCTGGCCAGACCTCCACAAAATACTCAGAGACTATTTGCAATTTTAAAAGACATTGATCTTGAAATTTAACCATCATTTTACTTTCACAGGATCCCCCAGAAAGAACGTCGCCCCCATGACAGCTGGAAGTAATTCTAGAGGACGACGTCCCCTCTCCCAGTAAAGTTTACCCCTGGGTTTAGGGACATCATTTAGGGGTTGGGAGGTTGGGGGAGGAATTTTATAAGCTCAAGGATCATTTTGAAAAAAAAAAAAAAGAGGGAATGATGGGATAATAGATTTATAATTGTGAGTTACTGCTTTTAGACAAATATATTGGTATCAATTCTTGTATATTGAAACAAAGTTAAATTATATGGACTATTGTATGCATGCATGTTTCTATGTCTGTTTAAAACATTTTTATGTATTGACATATATTGTATTGATATATATATTGTATATATTTACCATATTGCAATGTACATTTCTACCTCTGATTAAGATACTTATATAATGTTTGTGTATTGATGTATATTTGCCATATTGCAATGTATATTTGTACAGTGTTTATATTTGGAGGTCATTATCCTCATTTGTTACACAGTTGTTTATTGTCTTAGTCTTTAAGTTAGATAGATATTGAGAATTATATAGACTAATTGTCATCTAAGTTTGTCATTTATAATTAGACTAATCAGGTTCTTTAGATATATAGAGATTATACTCAGTATAGATAGATAATCTTCAACCTCTTCAAAGAGCTGTAGAAAATGGCCTTTAATCTAACTCAGAGTTTCGTGATAGTGAGACACAATTGCTCCTGGCAACACCGCTCTATTCCCGAGAGAATGTTGAGCACCAAAAACACTACACCTAGAGCCTTTCTATTTGGCAGAACTGGCCTTTGGGCAAAGAAATGCCCATACCTCAACCACTGACACAGATACAGAGCGTGCATCAATGGATAAAACAGGACTGTCATATCCTGCCAAGACAGGGTAAGATAGTTTTGAAAAGTTCCTTGCCTTTAATAATGGTATGTCAGTTATGTTAGGCCTTAGCCAAAATTGGTTGACTCAACATTGCAAACGAGACTTTGGGTGATTGCCCAGGTAGTCAGTTGTCTCTGTCAATTGTTGCACATTTTGGATATATCTCATTTGTTGAGTAGTGTTTATTCCCTTCTCAGATCTTTGACTGAGTTGAAGATTATATAATTGTAGTTACTCTTTACATTATTTGGACTTCTTGAGATAGAATGTTTAGCAAAGCTTTTGTTCTCAATATTGTTTGTTGTATTTATTATTTGTTGTTATTGTATGTAGTTGTATTTGGTTTAGTTCTGTCTTATTTAGACAAAAAGGGGAGATGTAGGGATAAGTCCCGCCCCTTAAGGGGCGTGTTCGCCTCGGGCTAATGTCTGCCTATAAATTTGGCGAGCAAGCTCCGAGCGCTCGCTTCTGCTTTCCTGGTCTCCGCGGGAACGGTGGTTCTGTAAGTCTATTTCTACATTAAAGCTATATATATATATATTTTTACACTCTGTCTGCATTCATTTACGCCGTTACAGGTGGGGCCTTAAGAGATTTTCTTCATCAATGAAAAATGCCAACTGGGGCAAACTGCAGTATTTTAAATGCAATGTTACGATTTGAAGACCCTTTCACATTAACGTGTGTAGCTGTAATGCCTTATTTTCAGCCTCATATTCTACTCCTATGGATCGATGTCACAGCTGTTCCCAACTCTGTCAGGAGAAAGGAAGTGCTATGAACATTCTTGCACATACCATCTTGATGGAGGAAGGTCATTGGCTAATAAAGGCACTGCCCTGGCCCATTTTATTGGTTAGAGGATAGGTGGGAGGAGTAAACAGAACAAAATGCTGGGAGGAAGAGGAAGTGAGCTCGGAGACTCGACCGCTTTCCTCGCGGGAGCAGACGCCTGAGAGAGACGCCATGCCCTGCTCCCGGGATGAAGCTCGGACCCAGGATGGACTAGGCTAGAATCTCCCCGGTAAGCGCACCTTGGGGTGCTACACACAGATGATTAGGAATGGGCTAAATTAATATGTGAGAATTAGCCTAGAAGAGAATGGGCCAAGCAGTGATTAAAAGAATACAGTTTGTGTGTTGTTATTTCGGAGCATAAGCTAGCCATGTGGGCGGCCGGGTGTGGGGGACACAGCCCTGCCGCCCCATATTACTACACCATCTAATATACACAAGCATAGCTAGGGACAGAATTTCTAAGTACACATTCAACTTATGATTCCCCAAAACCAATTCTACCTAATAAAAAATATCAGTGTCTAAAACCGATGTATCACTTTTTTTAACTAGCATCTATAACATGCAAAGTTATTCATAGTCTGGTTAAATCTCTGTTGACATATTTGTTGTCTCTTACAGTAACTTTTTTCTTTATTTTGGATTTGTATATGAGGGATTGTTTAAGGTGTGAGTTTACAGTAGAGGCTACTATGGATCGCAATGCAGAGAATAAGTAACCTTAGGATGACTATCCCGAATTGGTGAATATACAACATAAAACCTAAACCTAAGGCTCAGGAAAAATCTAGGAGGAGAAAGCAGAAAGATTTTAAGAGCCAGCAGATCAGGACACATAGAGCAAAATCGTATCTATGAGAAATAATAGGAAGCTTTACCTATGAAAACTCACTAATATGGTTGCCTAAACAAGCTCTGCATAATGAAATATAGGAGACACATCACTGTGGATAGGGGAAATTTTACAAGGTCATTCCAGATGAAGGGCTATAGGAAATCAATACTACCAAGAGAGGGGAAAATAGGTTTTCTCTAGGGACAAGCTCCCTGGGAAGTTGTCCAATGCCAAATAGTCAGTCCTAAATGCACATACAAACATGAATGATGATAATTAAAGGAAAGGTTCATAGAACTAAGGACAGGAATGAGAGAAGTTGGAGGAGGGGAAAGAGGGGTGGAAATGATTATAAAATCTTCAAAAAAATATAAAAATTTGAACGGAAAAACCTTAACTAAATTTTAATCAAGAGTCAGAGGCACCAAACCTTGATAGAGGATATTCTTTAATACACTGATGCTTAGAACTGTGTCAAAGAATCTTTCTTTAAAAAAAAATTATTACTATCAAAAGGTACAGACCATTTCAAGGAAAATCATCAAATGCAACAAAAAAAAATGTGGGGGGAAAGTATGAACAGATAATTCCAAGAAACATAGAAAAGTAACAAGGCTGGAGAGATGACTCAGAGGTTAAGAGCACTGACTGCTCTACCAGAGTGTGAGTTCAATTCCCAGCAACCACATGGTGGCTTACAACCATCTGTAATGAGATCTGATGCCCTCTACTGGCCTGTAGGATATATGTAGGCAGAATACTGTATACATAATAAATAAATAAACAAATCTTTAAAAAAAAAGCCTGATTTAAAAAAAAAAGTAACAAGCTATATGTAAACAGTTTCTCAAGCTGACTTATAAGAAAAAGATTACACTGCTATGCATAGCTGACACTTCTTTAATGCCAAAGCTTGGGAGGCAGAAGCAGGCAGATCTGCAAATTCGCAGGCTGGTTTACACAGAACGACTAACCCACAGCAGTACAGTGAGACCCTGGTTCCAAAAATCCACATAGATGGATGGATGGATAGACAGACAAATAAATAGATAGGTGATAGAAAAAAATAAAGTCCTGAGTGGAGGGAATACAACTAGGAAGGGAAGACTCAAAATATCCTTATCTGCAGATAGTCAGATGTTATTACACAAAGAGTCTAAAACTCTACCAGGGACCTCCTACAGCTGGTTAATACTTTCAGCATAATTGCAGGATACAAAATAAGCACATAAAAGTAAGAGCTTTCCTATAAGTAAATAATAAACATGCTGAGAAAAAAAAAACCAGAAAAACAAACCATTCACAACAGACCCAAAAAAAAAAAAAACACCTTGGAATAACTCTAACAAAACAGGTGAAAGACTGGTATAATAAAAACCTGAAGTAGTCAAAGAAAGAAACTGAAGAAGACAACAGAAAATGGGAAGCTCTCCCATGCTCATAGACTGGTAAGATTAATATTGTGAAAATGGTCACCCTACCAAAAGCAATCTACAGATTTACTGCAATCCCTACCAAAATTCCTACATAATTCTTCACACAAATTGAAAAAATAACCCTAAACTTCATACAGAAATACACACCCACACACAGATCCACACAGATCCTCTCAGAAGAACACAGAACAGGATAACTAACACAATCCTGAACGATAAAGGAACTGCTGGAAATACTATCATTCTGATTGGCAATCATAGTACAGAGCTATAGTAATAAAAAGAGATACTTTGATCAACAGAAAGGAATTGAAGAGCAAAGCATTAAGTCCACACACTTACAGACACATGAATTTTGACAAATCAAAAATAAAAATGGAGAAAAGATAGTGATGTGAGAAATTGGTGTGAATTCTGTCAATTATATTTTAAATAAATGTTGATTGGCCAGTAGCCAGGCAGGAAGTAGAGTCAGGTCAATGAGAACAGGAGAATTCTGCGAAGAAGGAAGCCCACTCCTCTGCAGTCCTGGCCCAGCCACAGAGCAAGCAAAATGTGACTGCCTCGCTGAAAAAGGTACTGAGCCATGTGGCTAGCACAGACAAGGATAATGGGCTAATATAAATTGTAAGAGTTAATAAGAAGCCTGAGCTAATGGGACAATCAGTTTATAACTAATGTAGACCTCTGTGTGATTTCTTTGGGACTTAAAGATTGTGGGAACTGGGCAGGACAGAAACCCCGGCAACAAGATAGCATCTTCAACATATGGTCAAAATGAATGGCTGCATGTAAAAGAATAAAAATACTTTCAGCCTGTATAAAACTTGAGACTAAGTTAAAATTCAACTCCAAATGGATTGAGACCTCAACATCAAAGACCTGATATCCTGAATCTGATAGCAGATAAAGTAGGGAATAGACTTAAATCAATGGCATAGGAAAGGACTTTTTAAACAGGTCTCTAAGAGCACAGACATTCAGACCAACAACTGATAAATGGGGCCCCATAAAACTAAAAGGTTTCTGTATAACAAATGACAGCATAATCCAAGTGAAGAAGCAGCCTACAGAATGGCAAAAAAAAAAAAAAACTTAATTATACATCAGGCAAAGTTAGTATCTAGAATACACAAAGAACTAAAAACAAAAACAACAACTTTACAAAAAAAAACACTTTCTGAATGAGGATAGAGTTAAAAAGAATTCTTAAATAATAAAATGTTTCATTCAGCATCCTTAGCCATCAGGGAAATGCAAAGATAAAGCTGCTTTGAGATTTCATCTTGTAAAATCTCAATCTGAATGGCCAAGATTAATAAGACAAATGCCAGACAAAACCCCTGTTTGGAGGAGGGAAATGAGCACTAAATCCTACCCCAAGCCAGAAGTTATTCAGAACTGACATGTTCTGGAGAGATTTCCGCAGCGACACGACAATGAGTAAATTAACCACCAAGGCAGGCTCCACCCATGCTGAGAAGCAGTTGGCTACCATAAATTGTACTCCATGTTTTTGGCTTTGGTTTGTAAGAGAATGGGTAGTCAGAAATGGAGAAATATTCAGGAAGACTTTTAAGAAGGAAAATAAATTATATGATATTCTCAAGTAAATAAAAGCATTAATCTTAAAAGAAACAAAACTACAGTGGTTGTTTTAGGAAGTTTATCATTATTGAAATAAGAGTATGAAGACAGAAGTCCGGCACTGAAGGAGCATGGAAGCTGCCACTGTGTCCTAACAACTAGGAAAAACTGAATGTATTCGTTACTTCCACACTGTTGGGATAAGACTTTCCACAGGGCAGGGAACCCTGACTGCTCTTTGGACTGGAGAGGGAGAGGGAGAGGAGTGCGGGGAGGGGGAGAAGGGTGGAAGGAGGGGGAGGGAAATGGGAGGCTGGGAGGAGGCGGAAGCTTTTCTTTTTTTTCCTTTTCTCAATAAAAAAAAAATTAAATATTACAATAAAAAAAAAGATACCCATCAAGAGCAACTAAAGGAAGTACATGTTTGTTTTGTCTAACAGTGTGGAGGTCCTGGGTAAGAAAGTCACAGAAACAGAAGTTTGGGGCAGTGGGCTGCAGTGTGGACCCAGGCAGGAGCAGAGAAGAATGCTACTACTCAGCTAATTTACTCATTTCCGTTCAGTCAGCTCAAGACTCCAGCTCATAGAATGGCCATGACACTCACAGATAAAGTGGGTCTCCCCACCTCAATTACTTAACGTAGATAATACCCCAAAGGCATGAGCAGAGTTTTGTCTCCTACGTCACTATGGATCCTGCCAGGAGAACAATCAATGTCAACAATCACACTGAACAAAATGAAAATATAAAAACTCATCCATGGGATCCATGAGAGAAATGATGCCAAGAATTGCTTATCCTAAACAGAGCAGAATTCACTAATGGAACCAGTGCCAGAGTAGGGAAACTTAAATGAGAGTGACCAGTGAATTCCAGTTGTTGGAGACTCAGTGTAAGACCAGTCTGATACAAGTTAAATTCCAGTAACATAGGATACCTACATTTCCATGGGTTCTAACCCCTGAAATTAGAGCAGGTGCTCACATTGCTATCTCAGTAATAATAGATACTGTATTTAAAAACAGTAATGGGGACTGAACCAACAGTCTTGCAAATGCTGGCCAGGCACTCTACTAATGAGCAGCATCTGCACCTTTTTGTTTAATTTGAGACAAGGTATCACTAATTTACCCAAGCTGTGTTTTAGCTGTGAACATTGTGCCTTATTATCTTAAAAAGCAGCAAACAATGACGCCTGCACCAGTGGGCCTCAAAGGATAACCTGATTTTTAAAAAGCACAATAGACCTAAGATAAATTTCAAAATAAAGACACACACAGTCAACCAGTATGTGAAAATTTGATCAATATCAATGTCAGACAGGTACCAGGCAAAATAAATTACAGTAAGAATAAGATATATATATATATATATATATATATATATATATATATGGGAGAAGTTGGGGAAGAAGATAAATATGATCAAAATACATTATAGGAAATTCTCAAAGAATTATTAAAATATAGTTTAAAAATAATAAATATGTTAGTCAGCAGATAGACAACTTAAAAGAATATGAAGAGGTAAAAATCCATCTGTAATAAAATGATACAGATAATTTAAATCCCTTCCAGTAAAGGTATGAATATCTGGGATTTACCTAGGATTATGGACTAACTCACCTCTTAGTTTAACTATATACAGACATAAAAAGAGCATCAAGATTTGTTAAGTGGCCAGGTGTGGTGGTGCACTATAATCTAGTAGTTGAAAGGTTAAAAAGATTAGAAATTCAAGGTTGGCTATGGGAGACTCTGTATTTAAAAAAAAAAAAAACAAAAAAAAACCACCAAGAGAAGAGAGAGGAAGGAAGGAGAGCCATTAAATGAAAGTGAAAATTATGCTGCTATCTTGTCTACATACTTATTTAAAGTGCTCATCAAATAGATAGCTAACTGAGAGAAGACTATGAAAACATAACACTTTTAACAATGATTCTTTCTGATAAAAAAACGAGATTCAGATGAACAACATGGAGTTCTTTGATTTCATTATTATATAAAACATTTCTATCAGTATTACAATGATAGTCTTTAAATTGGTTTTTACAAGTTTTGTAAAGAAAATGTAAAAAGCAAAAATGGAGGAATTTTGTATTACCACAAGATGACGAAAGTAGTCATTAACTTATTTCAATCACTTCCTGAGAAGATTTCAACAGTGTTACTCCACACAGGAACCTGACGTTATTAATTCAAGTCTAAATACAGAATTTTAATTGATGTGTCATTTGGTGCGTAACTCTACAAGTAGTTTAGATGAAGCCACGAACTAATCCAAGGATTAAGTAAGGTGTTGGAACTTGAGGAGTTTTTGGAACCACGGAGATCTGCCTCCTCATTCTACAATGAAGAAATAGAACAAAGAGACCTGTCTTTTTTAGACAGACAACTATCAGTGCACTAAAAGGAAAAAGAACTCAACCTTCTTGCTTTTAGTCCAGGCCTCCACTAAATCCAATTTATCTCATTCCAAGTACTTTGTAATGATCACATGTACTTCTTGAATATTTTTTTATTTTCTAATCCCATGTCCAAATCATCTGATTAAAAAGAATTTCAGATTTATGGACTGACTCCAACATAGAGCCAAGAAAAGTTAGTATGACCAAGGAATTTTTAAGTTTCCTCTTATCTAATGTTATTGATCTTAAAAGAGAGAAAGCCATTTAAGTAACTTGCTACAGCCAAAGGATGAGACACAAAACTACAGAGGACCAGCTGTCCTGAGTCTTGGAACATTCTTCTATATTTTACATGAATTTACAGAATAAATCAATACTCACTGGCTAACAAGATGGCTATGAGGGCAACTCCCTGGATTCTCCTAAACTAACTTAACTGTTAAATAAGCTCCATAAAGTCCCTGCTCCTTTCCAAAGCAAGGTGTTTTAAGATGGGCCTCAGCAGGCACTAAATAATGAGTTCCCAGTGGTAAAACTGCTCCACGTCATTACACAAATGAAGAGCAAAGCACCAAAAAGGAGTAACATTTAGGAAGTCTCAAGACCCAAATTTGAGTTGAATTAACAGTGGCTCTGCCGTTTTGGATTCGGCAGTGTCCTTCAGGTCATCCTCAATAGACACATGCACTCTAATTATACACCTGCCACAGGATTTCCTTTTTTTGTGCAAGATGGGGTTGGCTCAAGATAGGGTAACTCTGTGCAAAAATCCAACAATCCTGCCTGTCCTGGAACTTGCTTTGTAGACCAGCTGGCCTCAGACTCACAGAGATCCACCTGCCTCTACCTCGTGGGTGCTGGGATTAAAGGTGTGAACCACAACACCTAGCTTGCCACAGGACTTCTAAGAAGTTAGATTTCATGAACCTCTATTTTTCAATTCTTAATATCTCCTCTTACTGTTGTCCTGAGACTACATCTACCATACGTACACAATGATAGCAAATCATATAAATCATATGCTATTATGCCAATAATCACTTTTCTTTAAAAACAGCATTCAACACTACTAACAAAATAGATCTCAACAAGAATGCAACCAATCTTTCTGAAATTATTGATAAACTTCAAACCCTGTTCATAGTTTATTCCTCAGTTTGTATGTCAACATCAAGTAGCACTTATTACAGAGAGAGAGAGAGAAAGAGAGAGAGAGAGAGAGAGAGAGAGAGAGAGAGAGGGAGGGAGAGAGAGAGAGAGAGAGAGAGAGAGAGAAATAGTACAACCAACCATCCAGATGATTTAGAACTTTGGCTCTCTTCACTGTCTTCATAACCTTAGTACAGGGAATATAAGAAAGCAGGCTGAAAAGATGGCTCAGTGTCCAAGAACACTTGGTGCTCTTCCAAAAGACCTGGGCTCAATTTCTAGAACCCACACAGTAACTTACCATCTGCAACTCCAGTTCTGAAGGATCCAAGGCATTCTCCTGGTCTTCGTGTGCACTAGGCACACATGAGGTACACAGCCATATACACAGGCAACACACCCACAATAAGAATGTAAGAATACACCTGTTCAAAATCCTTTCCTTATGAAATAAATTTTCCTTTGGTCAGTCATTCTATTTTCCCATAAATAAATATAATTTTCTAAGATAATCTGTTATTTTCTCTGAGTGTGGCTGAAACCACCTTTCTAACAGAGCATGCTGCTTTCAAAAGATCAAGGTGACAATTTAGGATTTTGAAGAGGTCATTCAGGGTTTAGTCCCTCAGTAGGATCCATTCATTTTCTTATCAGTGAATCCAGTTGAATTTGATTTCACCCTTTGGGCTTCTTTGTGGGCTTTTCTAAATTCTACATTGTGACAACTTCAGAGGGCAAAGAACTTGGGAGTAGGTAAAGCCTAGATTATTGAAAACGCAGTAGTTTGGAGAAATACTTCCTTAGCCTGGTCCCCATAAGAATCTTTACAATAGAGCTGGGAATTGATGTGTGACTTATGGGAAAACTAAAGAAGGCTAGTCACTAGTAAGAGTTTCTGTTTCTCTTCCTGGGCCTACAGTAAAGGGAAGGAGGAAAAGGAGACAACAAAACTGTTTGTGCGAGATTTGGAGAAATCACGAAGGAGAAGAGACCCATGCCCTTTCCCTGCCAGATGTGAAAAGAAAGAAACTGGTGGTGAGGCTCCCCACTCCAGGCACACGCAGAAGAGCAAGATACTCTACAGGTAAGGGAGGAGAGTCTGACCTGACCACCCCTTAAAGATTCCCAGAGGCTCTGGGATCCCTGTCTGAACTACCAGGGCTCACTGAAAAGGCTCAGAGGGAACATGTAGCTGAGAAGGTGAGCTGTCTGTCACCTGAGTGTCTGTGGTTGTTGTGTGGGTTACAGAAGACAAAAGCTACAGCTACCACAATGAATTCAATGGTGACAAAGGCTTATTGCCTACAAACAGGTGAAGGGCAAGTCATACATTGGCAGAAGCCAAGAGCTTAGAAAACATTGCAGAATCAGAGTGTCCCTCCACATAAGACCCCAGAACACAGATGTTCCCTGAATTCCAGGTGCCACCAAAAACAACAACAATAAAATATAATAGTACAAAATAGTGCGTATGCATGCATGTATATATATATATGTATATATGTAATATAAAATGAGTTTATTTAACTAGCAAAAAGGTAAGTAAACAAAGTTAGAGATGAGCACAGCTACAATATGGACCCCTCTTATAAATTCCAGCACTGACTGGAGAAGAGTGATGGGCTTGAGAGTTTGGGTACGAGGCCACTGAACAGGGTCTGCCTGGGCTAATGGTCCAGAAAGTGTTCATCTAAAGCCATACAGCCAATCCCAGTGATAACTCTTCTACAGCCCTCAACATAGAAACTAGAGCTCAACAGAGTGAACACAATCGTCATCAACGAATCTCTCAACAAGCTCCTGCATCCCAGAGGGTCGTCTGTGAAGCAGTCATTCCTTCTGTACGTTCTCTGCACCTACATGTTCTGAAAACCTCACCCTCCCTGACACAGGGCACCCACTGTACACCAGTCACTAAGAGCTCAGCATCTGTGGTCTTTCTGAACTCTGGAGCATGGCCTGTTTCATTTAATTCCAGACCCACTTTATCTTAAACCAACCAGCAGAGCTCAGCTGTCTGATAGTCAATCTAGATCTCTGATGCAATGGGATTTAAAATCTCTCCAAATGTGTTCTTCTAGGGAAACTTTCATCCCCAGGGCACCTGTCTATTGTCCCCAGGGTTTCTATTGCTATGATGAACATCATGACCAAAAGCAATTTGGGGAGAAAAGGTTTGGTTGGTTAGTTTCTCAACTTACAACTCTCCAGTCATTCTCCGTTACTGAGGGGCATCAGGACAGAAATTCAAGTAAGAACCTGGAGGCAGGAGCTGAAGCAGAGGCAATGAAGTGGCACTGCTTACTGGCTTGCTAAGCTTGCTTTCTTATACAACTCAGGACCACCTACCCAAGGGTAGCATTGTCCACAGTGGGCTATCCTTTCCACATCAATTATCAAATAAGAAAATGTACCACAGAATTGCCTAGAGCCAGTCCAATGGACATATTTTCTCAGTTGAGGTTTCCTTTACTCAGATGACCCTCAGATACTGTCAAGTTCACATAAACACTACCCAGCACAGCAGCAAACACTCTCTCCAGGTGTCTTATAACTACTATTTAGCTTAGCTTAAAAGTCTTCTTTTTAGACTTCACCCATTTAATCTATCATATGGCTTCTATCCTGGTTAGAACAGGAGTGTCATATCTACTTTGTCTCAAAACCTAAATAGACCACTTTTTCCACTTATTCTTTCCTCAACTCAAAAAAAAAAAAACAAACAAGGAAATTTCTGTTCTCCATCCTCAGATTATTCCCCAACACATCAACACATACATATATGCACATCTAGTAAGAGGACTGGGCAAATGTAGGGTTCCACCTTGACCCTGTGCAGTGCACATGCCAATAACATGAGAAGAATAACTGCATTTCAAACATGCTATAGCACATTGCCCCTTGAATTTCTTTTACAGATTTCTATTTTAGTACTTGTCACTTTAATGCTAGATAATGTCTCGAATCTAGACATTAAATTAATTAAATACCTGCTCTCTTGCTGTAGCAGCTACTGTAATAGAATTTCTACTTACAAATAATATTTTCTGAAGGTCTAACTTCATGCTAGGCAGTGAAGACAAGTCTAGAGGTTTATGTGGGAAAACCGATTCCTAATATATACAGCTCACGGAAATGCTCTATATGGAGACGGTGTCCTTTTCCCAAAGTTGCACTTACTGATGAACTTGTTTTGCATAGTCTCCAACAGAGCTTGGTGAGCATCTTCAGCTTGTAAAGCGTGTGAACATTCTCTAGCCAATATGGTGCGCACAAGATGCTCTCCACATCCTACAAGTCCAAGAAAAACAACAGATGAGGAAAACAATACTGACTGCTTTGCTTGTCTCAATAATATGAAACACCCTTGCACAGAACTTACAAAGTAGTTATGTAACAGGACAACCCAGTGAGGGAATGAAATGACCTCTATAAACAGTTTGGTAATTTTAGTAACGATATTCGATAGAATATAAACAAACATGGGGCTACTTAATCTCAAAAGAAAATAGTCAAAAATAAAAGAAACCGTCTTTCAGCTGGACAATTTCTATAACACGGGAATGTAGATTCTGCACCTAGGATTCTCTCCCAATCCCACTAATGAGTAAATACAAATCATCCTGCTGGGTGGTCTCAGCCTCCCATTTAATAAATGGATCCACAGCTGTCAGTCATTCGTTTTCTTTTTGACACTCCACTTGCCTGGGTGGCTGGAGAGAAATGTAGACATCCAGGGGCAACCTAAATCTCTCCCTACCTTTGCTTGAGAAAGTCCATACACCAGCAGTGTGAGGGACAGGATAAAGCAGCAGCATTCTTACATTCTTTAATACTCACAGAACTTTTAGGAGCTTTAAAAAACTACTTTTCCATAGTTTTAAAGAAAAAGTGTACTTTGGGGAAAAAGAGATGATTCACCTAGGGTCAGTTCCCAGCACCCACAACTGTCTGTGATTCCAGACTGATGTGGGTACTGGATACACACGATGCACATACATTCACATAGGCAAAATACTCATACACATAAAACAAAGAGAGGAAGGTAGTCTCGAGGGAGAAAGGGAAGAGGGAGGGAGAAAAAGTGAGGGAAGGAAAGGGAGGGAGGTGAGGATTTTAATATGAGATAAACTTGAACTAATTAGATTAATGAATAGAAGTTCTACAGTAGTAGCTACTGCAAAAACAGAATCAAAGAAGCTTAATTTAAGGATTGGTGAGTTTTAATAGAACATTTCTTGGAAAGGAGCAGCTTCCTTTCTAAAAGAAAAAAATTGTAAATGTTTAAAGCTGGTATCATGATCCTCTGGGAACCTAAAAGAAAAGCATATTTCAGCTCCCTGAAGAAGCAGCTCCACAAAAGAGTGTCTAGGATCCACTCAGAGTCCAAGCAGGACCAGGCACAACTCAATGTTTCTGCACTTTACATACATGCACATGAACACCACGACACACACATATACATGGGGGAAAACAAGTGAACAAAGGGGCATCTCAACAATCATAATGAAGCTTGGACTGAAACAGCTAAATTAAGCAACTACTTTTAATTTTTTGCTGTTTAAAAATTATTTATTTTTATTTTCAATATGCGCATAAATGTCTGTACACTGTATGCATGTGTGGTGCTGAGAGGCCAGAAGAGGCTGTTAAAATTCCTTGAAACTGGAGCTGCTGAATTGCCTGGGTGTGCTGGGAATCAAGCCCATGTCTTCTCGAACAGAAGTGCTCTTAGCAACTGAGCCATCTCTCCAGTCAGAAACCAGTTGTATAAGGGCAACAACATTCATTATATACAATAACCATTAAGCCATGTTGTTGCCTTTCATGTCAGAAATGTCCTCTTCATACATGCACATCTCCTCCTCTGTTCACGCCTCTCCAATTATAACTTTCCTTAAATGTATAGGCAGATATGCACATATTGCATGTTATATGTACAATGTTCACTCATGCCAAGATATGAAAAGTATATGTAACTGTAAACACAACTTTCAAACTGCCTGATATCTTACAAAAAAAGACATTTTCAAGATCTCTTTGGAAATATCTAAACCCAGACAAAACTCCCTGTGGAATTTAATATAAAGGATTATTTTGTTCACTAATGTTTGTTTTATAAGCAGAAAGAAATAAAACGAGTAATTAAAAAATATGTTTGACAATTATTGTGTAAGAACATTGTGCTAAGTTCACAAAACCCCATAAATTTTAATTCCCTTTGGACACATATCTGATGTGGAATAGAGAAATGTTATGCTCTGGGGTAATTGTGACAATCAGAAAGTGAGCACATTATAAACTAAATGATGCTCCAAAAGTCATGTACATATGCCTCAAGTAAAACAGCTAGAACACATGAAGTCATGATAGTACATCAAAATTTAGATGTGTCAGGAAGGCATTTCCCTCTTATTAAATTTAGGAGAGTGAAAAGGGTTTACCAGTGATTGAGTTTTATTAAAAAACTATTAAAATTCTGATTTATATTCTGGCATATTATTACCTTTAACATAGGGATTAGGACACCAAAACTTTTCTACCATGTATTCCAATGAAAGAAAATTGGAGTTTTTATCTACTAAATACCAAAGTTTCTTAGAACATACTGCAATAGAATTGAAGCTTGACTCAAATGTTATTTAACTTTGAGATTCATTCTTTACTCATACCATGAGAAATATATTTTTCACTACAACTTCTTTTATTTATATTTATTTATACTGCAGAATTAATCTTCTGTACGTTATGTAAATTTGGCTGTGATTGGTTTAATAAGGAAGCCGACTAGCCAATAGAAGAACAGGATAAGGTTAAGCAGGAAAACCAAACTGAGGACACTGGGAAGAAGAAGGGTGAAATCAGAGTCACCAGGCAGATACAGCAGAAGCAGGACATGTATAAAATGAGGTAACAGGCCATGAGCCACAGGGCAGCAAGAAAATGAATAGAAATGGGTTAATTTAAAATGTAAGAGTTACCTAGGGCCAATGGTTTCCTTTTAAAAAGCTTATTTGAGACAGATTGCAACTGCATAGAGTGGACCAGATGTGAATGCCAATCTCTCAGCTAGACAGCCCAGTCTCTAGGCCCTAGGTTCTGGCATAAAACCCCGGACCCCTTCCCCACAAGCCTCAGGGACTAAGGCAAGCCTCCTGTAGGCAGGCTGCCCCAGCACCCTCCCTTCCATCCAGCCATGGAAGCTGCAGTCTACAAGACCCCTTCCACCCCCAAATGCACCTACTGCCCCTATCCCCAGCAACCTCGGTGGCTACTGAAGATACAGACGGCAACTGGATAGAGAGGACCAAGAGATGATTGACCAGCATATCAGATGGACAGCCCAGTCTCTAGGCACTAGAGGTATCCCAGACCCAAAAAGATGAACATGGGATGTACTCACTCATAATTGGTTTCTAGCCATAAATAAGGGTCACGGACACTACAATTGGTGAACCTAAAGAAGCTAAATAAGAAGGTGAACCCAAGGAAAAACATATAGTTGTCCTCTTGGCTATGGGAAGTAGACAAAATTGCCGGGGAGAAAATTGAGATCTTGGGGGTGGGGTGGGATGGGGGAAAGGGGAGATGGGGAGAGAAAAGGGAGAAGGGGAGAATGGGGGGAACTTGGGGAAATAGGAGGATTGGGATAAAGGAAGGTAGGATAGGGGAGCACGGAAGCACAATTCTTAGTTAAGGGAGCCACCTTAGGGTTGGCAAGAGACTTGAACCTAGAGTGGCTCCCAGATGCCCAAGCCGAGGTCCCCAGTTAGTTCCTTGGGCAGCTGAGGATAGGGAACCTGAAATGACCCTATCCTATAGCAATACTGATGAATATCTTGCATATCATCATAGAACCTTCACCTGGTGATGGATGGAGACAGAGACAGAGACCCACACTGGAGCACTGGACTGAGCTCCCAAGGTCCCAATGAGGAGCAGAAGGAGGGAGAACATGAGCAAAGAAGTCGGGACCACGAGGGGAGCACCCACCCACTGAGACAGTGGAGCTGATCTATTGGGAGCTCACCAAGGCCAGCTGGACTGTGACTGAAAAAGCATGGGATAAAACTGGACTCTCTGAGCATGGCAAACAATGAGGGCTGATGAGAACCCAAGGACAATGGCACGGGGTTTTGATACTACTTCATGTTCTGGCTTTGTGGGAGCCTAGCCAGTTTGGATGTTCACCTTCCTAGAAATGGACGGAGGGGGGAGGACCTAGGACTTACCACAGGGCAGGGAACCCTGACTGCTCTTTGGGCTGGAGAGGGAGGGGGAGAGGAGTGGGGGGAGGGGGAGAATGGTGGGAGGAGGGGGAGAAGGGTGGGAGGAGGGGGAGGGAAATGGGAGGCTGGGAGGAGGAGGAAATTTGTTTTTTTTTTCTCTTTTTCTCAATAAAAAAAAAAGTTAAAAAAAAAAAAGAAAACACAAGCCAAGGAAATCCTGGAAATTAAAAACCTAGGTAAATGAACATGAACTACAGATACAAACATAACCAAAATAATACGAGACTTGGAAGAGAGAATCTTAGCTGAGACATGATAGAGGAAACAGATACATCAGTCAAAAAAAAAAAAAACAACCATTAATGCCATAAAACATCCAGTAAATCTGGGATACCATGAAAATACAAAACTTAAGAGTAATAGAAATAGAAGGAGAAAACCAGCTCAAAGGCACAGAAAATATATTCAACAAAATCATAGAAGAAAACTTTCCCAATCTAAAAAAGCAAATACCTATGAAAATACAATTAGCTTTCAGAACACCAAACGAACTGTAAGCCCCCCCCCACCAAATCCCTGTAGCCTGAATAATAAAAACCCAGAGACAGATATTGTAGTTCAACCTGAAGATCAGAAAAGCAAAGCAGCCAAGCCACTATAGACATCTTGCCTGTAACAAGATTCAGACAAACAAAGGGATGATCCTGCAATGCTCTCCACCAACCTCAGACTTCACACTCCACTGAGCTCCTGTCTCTTCCCCTTTATATTCCCCTTCCGCCCAGCTATATCATCACTCCTATCTCCACCTCCCTAGTGATGGGTTTAAAGGTGTGGAAACCAAAGCACTGGGATTACCTCTGTGTGAGCTTTGTTTCTCCTTTAGACACCCTTGTTTAGCCCTATGTGGCCTTGAGCTCAAAGGTCCCTCTGCCTCTGTCTCCCCAGTCCAGGATTAAAGGTGTGTGCCACTACTCTCTAGTCTGTAGTTGGCTAGTATGACTGCTTTGCCCTCTGATCTTCAGGCAAGCATTATTTATTCAAACATAAATAATACAGCACTATAAGTCCCCTTGCCACATAATAATTAAAATACAAAATCTACAGAATAGAAAGAATATTAAGAGCTGAAAAGGAAAAAGGTAAAGTAACATATAAAGGCAGACCCGTCAGAATAACAACCAACTTCTAAATGGAAACTCTAAAAGTTTAGAAGGCCCTGAACAGATATTATGCAGACACTAAGAGAGCATAGAGGCCAACCCAGACTACTATACCCAACAAAATTTTCAATCACCATAGATGGAGAAAAAGATATATTTCATGGATATACCATGACAAAACCAGATTTACAATACCTATCCACAAATCCAGTCCTACAGAAAGCACTAGAAGGAAAACTCCAATTCAAGAAAGTTAGTTGTACTTACAAAATCACAGGGAATAAATAATTCCACATCAGCAAATCCTAAAGAAGGGAAACACAAACACACTACCACCAAAAAGTAAAAGGAATTAACAATCACTGGTCATTAATATCCCTTTGTTAATGAACTCAATTCGCCTATAAAAAAAAACTAACAGAATGAATACAAAAACAGGATTCATCCTTCTCTATACCAGAAAAGCACCTCAACTTCAAAGACAGACATTTCCTCAGAGTAAAGGGTTGGGAAAGGACTTTCCAATCAAATGGACCTAAGAAGCAAGTTGGTATAGATATCCTAATATCTAACAAAATAGACTTCAAACTAAAGGTAATAAAAAGAGATCAAGAAGGACATTTCATATTCATCACTTGAAGAATCCATCAAGATGAAGTCTCAATTCTGAACTTCTATGCCCCAAATACAAGGGCACCCTCATATGTAAAAGAAACACTACTGAAGTTTAAATCACACATCAAACCTCACACACTAACCAGTGGACAGGTCTGCCAGACAGAAACTTAAAAGAGAAATAAGGGAATTAACAGATGTTATGACTCAGACATCTATACAACATTCCAAACACAAAAGAGTAGACTTTCTTCTCAGTACCTCATGTAACCCTCTCTAAAAGTAACCACAAAACAAATCTCAACAGATACAAAAAAAAAAAATGGAATAATGCCCTGTATCTTATCGGATCACCATGGCTTACAGTTAGAATTCAACAACAACACTAATTGCAGAAAGCCCACAAACTCATGGAAACTGAATAATGCTCAAGTAAATCACCACTGGGTCAAGTAAGAAATAAAGACATTAAAAGATTCCTAGAATTCAATGAAAATAAGAGTACAACATACCCAAACTTATGCAACACTAGGAAAGCAGTACTAAAAGGAAAGTTCATAGCACTAAATGCTTACATAAAGAAGTTGGAGAAATCCCACACTGTGGAATTAACAGAACACCAGGAAGCTCTAGAACAAAACAAGCAAACTCACCCAGGAGGAATAGACGCCAGGAAATTATCAAATTGAGGATTAAAATCAATAAAATAGAAACAAAGAGAACAATACAAAGAATCATTGAAACAAAGAGTTAGTTCTTCAAGAAAATCAACAAGATAGACAAATCCTTATCCAAGCTAACCAGCAGAAGAGAGAAGGGAACTACAGACCCTTTATGAACATTAATACAAAAATACTCAATAAAATACGGACAAAAAGAATCCAAGAACACATCAAAAAAAAATCATTTGCCGTAATCAAGTAGCCTTCATCCCTCAGGAAACTTACAAAATTGGCAATGTCCCTCCCAGAATTATATAATCAGTAGCCATTGCTGAGGAGAGAAGAATCTCTCTTACTCATGCAGCTGTCTGCAAGTCACTCAGCTCCAGGGACACAGACAACTTTTGTGAATGGGTACCCAGGGTGAAACAGACATTTCAGTGATCCTGCTGATCCTGAGTCATTGACATTCCTGTACGTAATCTCCTCATCAGTGTTCATGTAAACAATTCCAATCCAATCATATTGCACTTTGATCTGTCATTGGTTCCCTAGCTCATGTAAATAGATATTTTTTCTTCATGTTTTCCTAGAAAAAGTCATACAGTTGCTGCCTCAACAAAAGATGAGCTAGGGAAGAGTGGCAATATGCTCCCTGTGATGAGTGTTAAAAGACGTTCAACACGCATGCACAGCTGATCAGTGTGAGGATAATGCATTCACAGGGGTAATCCTTTTCACATGTGGAATGATGTAATTCTGTGCTCTAGTAGTGGTTGAATGCTTCCTGAGAAAGGTAATATCAAAACTGAGTTGTCTGATAGAGAGGCTGACTACCAAGGTCCAGCTATTAAAGTATTGAAGTCCAGCAATCAGAACCCCACTTTAGCTCACCTAAATAAAAATGTGCAATTAAAATTAAACACCTCATCCTAACACAGGGTTTGCCAGTTTACCTTTATAAATCCCATTTGCCTATGGGCCGAGTCTGTCTCCTCTCTATGCAGAGGTGGTCCTTTCTCCGTCCTGGACAAACACCCCTGTGCCCTTTCCCTCCTCCTTCGTCCCCCTGTTTCCTTTACTCCTGCATCCCATTCTAACACAGACCTCCACTTCTTCTCCTCTTAAAAATTACCTCTGGTAAATACTGAGTTAGAAAGTAGTCACTTGCCGGGCAGTGGTGGCGCACGCCTTTAATCCCAGCACTTGGGAGGCAGAGGCAGGCGGATCTCTGTGAGTTCGAGACCAGCCTGGTCTACAAGAGCTAGTGCCAGGACAGGCTCCAAAGCCACAGAGAAACCCTGTCTCGAAAAACAAAAAAAAAAAAAAACAAAAAACAGAAAGTAGTCACTTTAACTTTTCTTCCCAGCATAATAAAGAATCTCTCTGTAAAAACAGGCACTTTGGTGTGAGTTGTGCCTTATCTGGGTTCTGGAAGCCTCTGCTGTACATATGTGGGGGGGGGGGCATCACACTTTACCAAAAGCTACTATTTATTAATTAAAGTGCTTTTTAAATGTTTTCCATTCGCCTTGGAGCCCCTCCTCTGCTTTTCTCCCGGGAAAATCCCATGCTTCAATAATTTATGCTTATTCCCTTACTCTTGAAAAAGGGTCTACACTTCCCTCATTTCATCAAATGCAATTGGAAAAAAAATGCACCTTTGGTTATCCATCAGAATACCAATACTGGCACAAAAGTAACCCCAAATTTCAGTGACTTAACAAACTCATAATAATGATTAATGTTGCAGGTCAAATTTGGGTCACATATTTAAGAAAAAATACCAGCAGTTCCATCATCTATAAATGTACTATTGTTTGAATAAAGTATGTAATTTAAAAGTCAAGCAGGACTATTTTCCTGCTTTAAGCTATATTCTAGTTTATTTCTGTTGCTGTGATAAAACACCTAACCAAAAGCAGCTCAGGGGAAAAAAAAGAGTTTACTGGGCTCACAATCCAAGACTACTGCCATCATTTCAGGGAAGTCAGACAAGAGCTCAAGAGCCAGTTACATCACACCCACAGCCCAGAGGGAAACAATGCACCCACACTGCGCGCTTTTTAGTGTGTGTGCTGGCCTAGCTTTTCCATTCACTCTGTTCAAAGGATAGCCCATTAAATAGACGTGCTGCCCACAATCAGAGTGGTTCCTCCCACATCAATCAACAATCATGAAGCCCTTACAAACATGCCCACAGGCCAACCTTATCTAAACAATTTCTCAAGCAAGACTCGCTTCCCTGGTAACTATTGGTAGTGGTAAGTTGACACTTAAAACTAACAATCACTGTCTGGAATGAACATATCATTTCTACACAAGATTTTATCATTCTAGTGTTGGCAGAAACAGTTATATGTTCTTAGTCAAATGCAAGCAGGCTTTGAAATATGAGGGACTAAGTAGATGTTGGAGAATAAGTACTAACAAGCCTACCATGTGTACCTAACTCTAATTTTCGATGCCTGTAGATGATTAAGTATGAGAAGCAACAGCAATCTTGTGACCAAATGGCAGGACACATAAGCATCAAGGAAGGCAGGGCAACAAGGCCAGACATGGTTAACAGAAAGCACTGCTAGAAGAGAGTCTTCTCCAGGGAAGAACACACCAATTGATTATCCAACTCCAAGTGGTCATCCCTAAAAACACTTATACAAATAACTTTATACAGACTGAGGAGGTTATATATTTAGGAATATGTCCAAATATACAAATATGCATGTACTAACAATTACTGAAAAAAGAGGCAATGGGTGTGAAAGAGAACAAGTTGGGGTATATAGGACAGATTGGAAGAATGAAAGGAAAGGGGAGATGATGTATTTAATCTCAAAAATAAAAGAAACAATAAATGACTACAATATAATCATAAAAAAAATAAAGCACTGCCAGATACCGTGGCTAGCTCTAATACTCTCCCAGGAATCTCGTTATGTTGACATTTTAAAACATTTAAAAATAAACACATGTTTAGACATCTTTAATTGGACTCTCCTTGGTGAGGTCGCCTGCATCCTTTTGTGCGTGATACCAAATTACTGTTTAATCATTTTTGAGTACACAGTTGTGCGACCACCAGATCCACTCATCTTCTGAACTTTTTCATTTTCTCAAACTGAAACTTGATGCTAAAAACGAGTTTCTTGCTTTCGACTCACCATCATGGAAAACACCATTCACTCTACTTACTGTCTCAGAGAAACTAACTCAAAGACAGGTGCAAGTCACGTGAAACTAATTCAGTTGATTCTTAGTCAATTTTCCTTAGCCTGTCTTCCCTGCTCCTGTCCTCAAAATACAGGCAAGTAAAATGCAAGAGATTAAGTGCCATTACAAGCACCACCACCCCCTTTTTTTTCACTTTTGGGACTGGCTAATTTCACTTAGCACAATGCCTTCAAAGCTCATCCACAGAGCATGTATCTATATTTCCTTCCATATGCTCTATATCTGCTTGTCAGTAAGTGTCTTGGTTTGGGTTTCTATTGCTGTGAAAAAATACCATGATGACTGCAATATTTATAAAAAAAAAAAAAAAAAACATTTAACTGTGGTTGGTCTCTGTTTCGGAGGGTCAGTCCCTTATCACATGAAGGGGAGAATGGTGCATGCAGGCAGACGTGATGCTGGCTACATCCTAACTGGAAGGCAGCAAGAAGCTGACTGTCACACTAAGGAAAGCCTGAGCAAAGGATACCTCAAAACCTGCCCCCACAGTAACACACTTCCTCCAACAAGACCATACCTCCTAATAGTGCCACTCCTGTTGGGAGTGATCTATAATTGTGGTCTGAGACTATGCTTCAAAGCAAAGTAAACTGTCTCACAGACTATGAATGGCCACTTGAATAAAATTCCCATTATCAAAATTTCCATTATTAAAATAAAACACATAAAACATTTCTGTAGTTGTTCAGGGAATGTATATTATAATAGGTTTTGCTTGATGTTTATTTGTGTTGCAATTTTCCTCAGCTTCTACAGAGACTGCTTATTCATTTCCCAGCTGCCCAGACACCCAAAGTAATCACACAGATATCTGCATTAATTGCAATACTGTTTGGTCAATAGCTTAAGTGTATTTCTGGCTAACGTTTATATCTTAAATTAACCTATTTATATTAATCTGTGTATTGCCATGTGGCTGTGGCTTACCGCCAAGGTTCTGGTGTATCTGTCTCCTGTGGGCGGCTACATGGCTTCTTTCTGATTCCACCCTCTCTCTCTCTCCATCTCCTTCATCCTGGCTTTATTCTGATAAGCCATTGGCCGAAAGCAACTTCTTTATTAACCAATGGCAATAAAACACACAGCATATATCACCTCCCACATCAACATTTATTTCCAATGAGCTTACTAAACAACTTTAGTTACATTCTTCTTATAATAAATTTTAATTAAAATGTAAAGTATTAGATATCAGAGCATCTTAAACAAGGTATATGTTAACAGATTCTCCTTCACACTCATCCCCCACCCTAATATTAACCCAGATAACCCATACAAACATGGTCTCTTATATTCTTTGATGTTCCATGTGTCTAGAATGAATCTGAAAAAATATAATATTAACCAAGGAGATCCAAACTCAGAAAGACAAAAGCTATATGAGCTCTTTTAAATGGTAAAGTGCTTATTGAACAATCATGAGGACCTGAGTTTAGATCCCCAGAATCCACATAAAATCTAGTAAAAGCTATGTATATGGTAAACCTATGACCAACATTAAATGGGGGAAAACTCAAAGCATTTACATAAAAATCAGGATCAAGAAAAAGGTGTAAAGCTTTTTCTGTTCCCACTCATTAAAGTACTAGAAGTCTTAGCCAGAACAATAAAACAAGAGAAGCAAGTAACAGGGCCATGAATAAGAAATGACAAAGTCAAGTTATCTATCTGCAGATGATATGATCATATAAATGATACCCTAAAAAACTGTCCCAGATAACTCTCAGAACTGAGAGTTTCTTCAAAGTAGTAGAATACAAATTTAACATAAAAAAAAAAATCAGTGGCCTTCCTGTATACTAATTAAAATATCCTGAGAAATAAATCAGGGAAAGAACCCCATTCATAATAGCCTTAAACCAATCAACCAAGCAAGCAAACAAGAAAAGCCCACCATAGAATAAACATAACAAAAGATGTAAAGATTTATAAATGAAAACTTTAAAAACACTAGAAGATGGAAGCATTTCCCATGCTCAAGGAACAAATAATTAAAAAAAATTAAAATAGCTATCCTACCAAAACCAATCTATAGATCCAATGTAATCACAAAGTTCTAGTAAAATTCTTCATAAAAAGAGAAAGGACAATACTTAAAATTCATATGGAAACACACATGCACGGACGCACCACCACCACCACCACCAACAACAACAACAACACCCACCCAGATACCATAAACAATCTCCACTCTCCACTATAAAAGTACATACTGAAGGTATCATCAAAACTGATTTCAAGTTATACTACAGAACCAAGGTACAAAAACCAACATAGTACCATCACATAAATAAAAACAATATAGAAGCTATATAAATGGTCATTCACTGGGACCACTTGATTTTTTACCAAAGTGTCAAAAATAAACATTGGAGAAGACAGTATCTTCAACAAATGGTTTTCAGCTCTAAATAGGGCATTTACATCAAGCCCCCTCTAAGTTCAGGAACATCATAGAGAATGGGGAAGAAAGATTATACAAGCTGGAAGTCGGGGAGAAGGGCTGTGAGATGCTATTTTCTAGACAAGGCATGTCAGGAATTCACAGCAGTTATGGCTACCTGGAAAGTTCCTGCACAAGACCGAGACAATCACCATTCTAATAAGGGTGACAGAGGTCTCATAAGCTGCACCCCTACCTCAAAAGTTATTTGCAATTGATGTCTTCTGAGGAACCATGAGCCACTTTTCTTTCTGGGTAAGAGCCACTATATAATATAATCCTTCCATAGAGCCAGCCTAAATGAGATTAGCATTTTTAAATATAACTCATTATCTCATAATTTCTTCTAACCTCACTTCTGATATCAAGAATCCCCAGAGGGGCAGAAATAAAAGATGCATACGTAAGAGAGACAGTATCCTACATTCCTAAGCAGCCAAAACACAGGAACACAGGATCAGCTGCAACAAAAGCCCATATTCAGTAGGTAGCACTGGCATACCACACATGATTTTGAAGTACATATGTCATCATATAAATGCTGCCATTCATGCTCACTGAAAGTATTGAACATTTGAAAAGACCTTTCAACACAGGCCTGTGATAAGTCCACGGGGACAGATAAGTAATAAGCAAAGGCCTTTCCAAATTTAAAAGGAAACATTCGGTACTTCACTTTTCAGTCTTGCGACATCTCTTTTTCAACAAAGGAATTTATTACACAGTGCGTCACCTTTTCCCTGTCAGAGGATTTACTGCCAGTTTTGGAGTTGGGTTCCTTCTGCTTTTCAAGCCTGTCTTGTGAAATTACAGAGAAGGCTGCCTTAAAAGTGAGAGAACACACATGAGTTCAGTCTTCACAGTGTTCCCTTGGCTATCAAACCTGGAATCTATTATATAAAAGAGGAAAACATAAGGAGTTTTATAGAGAGATGGAGTAAGTGGTGACTATGTCTAAAACAGTCAAGTTCAAAGGCTAGCTCACCAATACACACAGTGTTTCTCAACACAGTGTTTTTAGTTCTATTACATAATTGTCATCATACTTTGGAGTATTTATAGCAGTAAGATTAAAAAACAACTCAGGCCTTTTCGTGTAATCTTTGCTTAATAGTAAGTAACCAAAGGAAAAAAACTATTTTTATTATAATGCAAAAGTACTATCTTTTAAAGATTGGGGTGTGATTAATATATGTTTTAAATTCCATACTTATTCACAAAAGAAAAATATATCCAATAGTTTTAATTCAACACAGACAAACATCTGATCTTATATGGACATATAATACCTATCTAATGTTTATCACTATTAGCAGTTTTACTGAAAAGATAAAGCCAAACTACAAAAGTTTTAACTGTCTAAAAAATTAGTTAGCTATATAAACAGGGGAATTTTTGGTTTTGTGAATGTGATACTGCCATAAATTAGAACACACCTAAAGAGACTTAAACATAAGTAAAGACTTTCCACTAAAGAAAGCAGTGTCACGTCAGAATGTCTATGGCTCCACACACTGTCCTCCTCCACAGTCTCTATCGACTCCCCCTCAGTGTTCACTCTGAAAGCAAATGATTTTTTTCTTCTGTTAATTACTTTAAAATAGTTACTTAAATCACAACACTGAAATTAGAGAGCATGGTCAAATGGACAAGGAGAGATTATTTTTTCAAATGAGAAGTAACCACCTGCAGCAGAAGTATGGTTCTAATTGTTATTGTGCCTAAGCATGGATCAGTATTTTGGTACTCAAGTGAGAAACACATTACTTGTAAAAACATTAGGTTTATCTATACCTGAGAACTTTATTAGGGCAACAACCATTTAAAAAGTAACACTATGGTACTCAGTTCATATTCTTTGCCAATCTAGATTTCTATTCTGTTTGAGAGGGAACCCACAGACAGGGCAGCTCCAGATGTCAAACTAAGGTGAATCACTTGGGATCTCCATGCCTTGGCTTCCTCATTTGAAAATTCCAATGGCTTCATGTAAATGACATTCAAGTCCCCATAAGAAAAAATATTTATACCTGCAAATACTTTTAGAACTTGAATAAATCTATGCTTAAAATTTAGTTTCAAACAAGGTGTCAAAGCTCAAGTCTATAATCTCAGCCGTAGGAAGGCTAAAGCATGAGGTTTATTAAGAGTAAGGCAGTCTGGACTAAATAGTGCATTCCAGGCCAGACTGGGATGCAAAGTAAATCCTGTCTCAATAGTAATCATAAAAGTAATTATTATTGTTATCATTATTTTTAATATTATTAATACTTCAGTTAATGTGCTTACAGGGGAGAGACTACTTATGATTAATCATTGATTAATAATAAGCACATTTAGGTTAATTTCAATTATACAGAATCTTTACAATGGAAGGGAAAAGGTCACTGATTCACTGATTTACCAATAAATGGCCAATTATTGTATATTTGGGCTTTGCAAACATTTCATTGGGTGTTTATAATTGACTTAGAGAAGGCATATCATCACTAACTGACAAAGAAGAAAGGAATTGATTTCACTAAAATTCTAAGACCTAAATCTTATAGTTATTGTTTCAATACATGAAAAAAGGAAAGACATAAAAAAAAAATCCTCAAAGCCTTGAGAACCCTGAGACTTGAAGCTGCAACAATGGCTCAGCAATTAAAAGCAATTGCTGCTCTTCTAAAGGACCCAAGTTTGGGTCACTGCACCCTTACCAGGTGGGCTCATAATCACCTATAACTCTAATTTCAAGAAACCCAATGCCCTCTTCTGGCTTCTGCAGGCACTTGCACACATATAGCATTTGTTCACACAGACATAAACACACATTCACATAAAAGAAGAATAAATCTCTTAAAAAATAAAAATCTGAGTAACGGTCAAAATCAAAGAATAATAATCTGAAAACAAGAAGCTCAACAGGCATTTCTGGCATCGAAGCATAAGATGGCAGAGGGCCCCAATTTTATCTGCAAGGTACTAAAACTGTAAGTCCCTAAGGTAACTACCAAATAAAAAAAGGAGACTTTATTTTGCCACAAAGCCATAGTATACATTAGCCAAAAAGGCCAAGAGACTGTTATAAATATTTAATGTGTAGATGTAATATAAAATACATATGTGTGTTAGATGTGTGGAGTAAGGCCCACGAACAAAAATGCAAGCAACATCCTTATGCTGTACCATAAATTTAACTTATAACTACCAATGTAACTTATAACTTATATACTTATAAAATAGTATCATCAATTCCTGGATTAATGAATCAAAACTCAGATGTGATTTATGATGTTGATTTCAATTTCCAGGCCTCTTATAAACTAAAGAGAAATTTGCGCTGATATTATTTCCCAATAATTCCTCTTACAATAGAAAGACAACATAAATCATTCCATCAGTTTTTAAATTGCACTAAAAGCTTAAAACAACATTCAGTATTTAGAAGTCACATAAAGTAAAGCCGGGTTGTGGTGGTGTGGTGCATGCCTTTAAATCCCAGGACGTGGGAAGCAGAGGCAGGCGGACCTCTGTAAATTCAAGACCATCCTGGTCTACAAGAGCTAGTTCCAGGAGAAGCTCCAAAGCTTCAGAGAATCCCTATCTCAAAAAAACAAACAAACAAACCTCCCCCTCAAATAAGTACAACAGAAAAGTCTTCATCTGCTGGCAGCCACTGCCTACCACTTTCGCTATTCAACACCCTCATTGAGGTGGTTTGAGAGCAGAGAGGGAAACAAATGTGCTGATGAGGGGGAGACATGGGCATCATATTAAATTATCTGCATCTGACTAAAATACGAGGAATACTAGAATAGAAATTACCCAAAAGTTATCTTATGTAGCTGCTGAAGAAGACTGATGCCCAGAATCTTAACAGTAAGCCACAGCCTCCTGGCATTACACAGATTAATAGAAATGGGTTAATTTGAGATGTAAGAGTTAGTTAATATGAAACCTGAGCTAATAGGCCAAACAGTTTTACAATTAATATAGTTTCTGTGTGATTATTCGGGTCTGAGCAGTCGGGAAACTTTGGATCCTGGTAGCTGCACGTGGCTAGCATGCCCTACGTTCTTATACATCAGTGGAGCAAAAGAAGTGAAAACGGGGCTGGGCTATAAACTTCCAAGGCCTGCCCCTAGTTACTCACTTCTTCCAGTTAGGTCCAACTTCCCAAACATTTTACAACTTCTAAAACTCTATTACTTATTGTGACTAATTATTCAGATAGATGACTTGTAAGAAATATTTCACATCAAACTGTAAGACTAACTGGGTTTTCTCCAAGTACGCTGCAATAGTGTCTCACTCTTACTGCCTAGAAAGGCAAAAAAACAAGGGCCAAGATCAGGAAGATTTTAAAACCTCCCCAAAGAAACCCAATAAGCTAGCAGCTAGGATGTAAAAGACAGAAGCAGGTGATGTCTCAGATCTCAATAAAAAGGATTCTTGTTGGCGGAGGTTTCTGTCCTGCCCAGTCTTGCAATAAACACACAGAAACTATATTATTTGCAATATTGTTTGGCCAATAGATTAAGAAAAACCGGACTCTCTGAACATGGCAAACAATGAGGGCTGATGAGAAGCCAAGGACAATGGCACCGGGTTTTGATCCTACTTCATGTTCTGGCTTTGTGGGAGCCTAGCCAGTTTGGATGTTCACCTTCCTAGACATGGATGGAGGGGGGAAGACCTAGGACCTACCACAGGGCAGGGAACCCTGACTGCTCTTTGGACTGGAGAGGGAAGGGGAGAGGAGTGGGGGGAGGGGGAGAAGGGTGGGAGGAGGGGGAGGGAAATGGGAGGCTGGGAGGAGGCGGAAACTTTTTTTTTCTTTTTCTCAATAAAAAATTTTTTTTAAAAAAAGGAGGCGAAACTGTAGCTGGGTTTTACATAAATAAATAAATTAACAAAACCAAAAATATAGAAAAAAAAGAATTTTTCTAGCTTGCTCTTATATCCTTAACTAACCCATCTCCATTAATCTGTGCATCACCATGAAGTTGTGGCCTACCGACAAAGTTTTGGTGGGCTCCAGCGGAGGTGTCTGTCCCCAGCAGTGGCTACCTGGCTTCTCCCTTACGCCGCCTACTTGCTCTGAGCATTCAGTTTAGCTTTCCCATCTAGCTCCATTCTGCTAAACTACTGGCTGAAACAGCTTTATTCATTAACCAATAAATGCAAAACATAGACAGAAAGACTTCCCACATTAAAGCCTAGTGTTTTGCTTGTGGTCAGACTCCAAACTGTTACATGGCTATGTGTTGTTACACAGTTGGATGTTGATATGTTGATAGTAGTTGTGTGGTGGGGTGGGGGGGGTGGGGAGTGGACAGAGAGGCAGAATGAGAAGGAATGTGCATGCAGTGAGGTAAACTCAGACTATCAAGATGGGCAGTGAAGTAATTACTTATATTGTTCTATTATTAAATAAAATTTGAGAATGAGGGCCTGGAAAGACAGCTCAGTGGTTGAGAACACTGGCTGCTCTTCCAGAGGACCTAGGTTAAATTTCCAGCACACACAGGGCAGCTCACAACAGTCTGTAACTTTTGTTCCAGAGCATCTGACACCCTTACAGAGACACACAAGCAGGCAAAACAGCAATGCACTTAAAATAAAAATAATTTAAAATCTGATTGATCAGAAAAGCGGCCAGTGACCTCCTCTTCCTCCCCTCTCCCTCCTTCCCCTCTCTCTATCTCCAAGCTCAATCCAAAAGAGCATTAATCTTTCAAAGTCCCTCCTTATGACTTTCTGTGTCTCTCTATATGTCGTGGGTCCTCCAAACCCTCTAGGCTAACTCTGGGTAGCTGGTAGCGAGTTCCGTCCTCCAATTCAGGGAAACTGTATTGGCAGTCGAGGAGTGTCAGAGCATGATCAAAGTATCCACAACAGAGCAACAGTGACTTCCTGGACTCAGCCATCTCAGAAAACCAAAATGGTTAAGTACTGACATTATCAACAAAACAGCTGCATCCACTGTTGAAAGGATAGAGTAGCAACTCACCTACAGATGAGATTGACACAATGTTTCATTATTATATTTAAACAAATAATCAATAATTGAAAGAAAGTCTTGGGAAAAATAAAAAGATAACCAGAAATTTAGGGAAGGAAAAGTCAGTAGTTGTGAACTACGAGCCCAGAAGTCGGTATTATAAGATTTTAAAAATTGATCTATATAAATTACTCTTATTCATGAAGTGATAAAAATTTCAAAATAAAAAAAACCATAAATCAAATCAGATGGCTTGGAATACAAAATAAAACAAGACCAATAGACTTAAAAGTAAGAAAGAGACAGGAAACAAAAGGACCCAAGAATCTGATAGAGTAGGGAAAAATATCTAATGAAATGAGAGAGGAAATGGCAAGAGAGTCCCTGTTTCCATAGGATGCTCCCAGGCCCTAACAGAAGTCTCAGACAGAACAGTTGGAGAATATGACAGTTTTCCAAAATTGACACTAATTGACAAAGAAGCTCAGCAAATTTGAGAAGGAAAAATACAAACCATGATCCCAAACTGCAATACTGACAAATGCTAGAAAGGCAAAAGGAAAATATTAAAAACAGAAAAAGAAAAAGACATACTACATAAAAAAGACAACTCCAAAACTGCCTAACAGAAACAAAGGACACAAAAAGCTAACAGAAAATATTTGATAAGACTGAGGGGAGGGAGAAAAAGAGTGAGAGGAAGAAAATACCATTTAAAAGTAAAGGGGTAGAAAGACACTTCAGATAAATGAAGTTTAGGAGATTCAGCAGCAGCAGATTTGGACACTAAGAACAGCATAAACCCAGAACTTTCATTTTAGTTTTGGAAAAAAAATAACTAGGGGTGTGTGTGTGTGTGTGTGTGTGTGTGTGTGTGCACCTTTTAAAAAACAACTGCTTAACACAAAAAATGATATACTATAGAGTTTATAACACAATATAAATATTAGATAATGTTTATATTCATTATATTCACAAGTGTTCAAAAGAGCAGAAGGAAATAATGGCTTATACTACCAAAATGTTCTGTGTTTGGAGCAAGCGTTTAATTGGCATCCTTTATCTGTGTCATGTCTTTATTTATGAGTTCATTAAAGCTATTTTGTTTTCAAAATTTTTAAATACATAAGATAAACTTAAATAAACATCTGGTGGAATTTCCACTATTTTGAAAACTGATATAAAATTTTAAATATCTGAACATATTTCCTATCTTTCCTATATGAACTATACATTAAAGGGAGCCAAACAGATATTCAAAGTTTTTCTTTTCAGAAAAATCAGTAGATAATAAATAAAGGAGAAAGTAACGTTAGTGCATTATGGTGACAACTATAAAAACAAATTCTACGGAAATATATCTCATTTTAAAAAACCAGCAAGATATGGGCAACATATGCTATATAATACCACACTCCCACGGGTCAATAGAAAAAAAACAATAAATCAGCATATTGTTTAGAGATATATATTCAAGTAAACTTTTTTTTTTAACCGGGGTAATGGCGCACAATTTTCTGAAGAGCGAAGGGAAAGTAGAGATTTGTGAGGGAACAGAAGACACAACATCCTGGTCATCAGAGTGGTGTACGCACAGTGGTGGGACTGGGAGTTTACTGTTGTCGTCTCCATACAGAGGCAGCAGCTTTGACCGGTACTTATATTTAGTGGCAACTGGGGATTCAGGAATCTGGTAGTTGAACAGGGATATTCACAAATACAGCATGAACCACAATGTCCAATAAATGCCTTGAAGAGGGTAAGAAAAAAACCGTTTACTTTGCCCTTCAAGTTCTGTGCCAAGAGAAATGTCCTACACCCTATGGCTCTCGCGGTACAGAGTGAAGTCAAAGTCAACAAGCGCTGGGCTCCTCAGATGGGTGGGATTCAGTCCAAGACACTGATTTATTCCATGTTCCTCTAGTAACATGAAGTACCTTTGAGTGGTTAATATTTGGAAGAAGTTGATGAAGGAAAGAGAGGTTTTACAGAGGTTTTACAAACTACAATTTGACTATATCCTATCTCAAAGCGGGGAGGAGATGAAACAACAAATGCTATTGACCATAAACTCTCATCTGATATTTAATCACTAGGAAAGCTGAAAACATTGGCTGTAAGATGGGAAACAAGACAAAGTAGGATCAAGACAAGAATACCCATGCTCCTCACTACCTAATCAACGCAGTGCTCAAAACCCAGCTGTGCAAAGAAGTGGTTTTTCTCTGTCCACAGAAGAAAGTATTTTTCAGAGAGAAAAATTACAAAGATTCTACCAAGAAAATAAGAACTAATACACTCAAAAAGGTTATGGAGTATAAAAAATAGTTCCATAAACTAATGATAAACTGCTTGGAACAGAAATTTCAAAAACAAAAACACAAATAAATTTAGCCACTGTGACCCAAATAACACACATTGATTAAATAAAATACAGACAAAGGCACATGTAAAAATATTTATGTTCATAAACTGGAGAAAATAAATGTTGTAACAATATACATAACTACCCAAATCAAACTACAGATAGAATGTACTCCCCATTGAAATTCCTATGATGTTTTTCACAGAAATTTTAAAAAGCTAATCAAAATGACTTAATTAGCTAAACAGTCTCGTGCAAAAACAGAACTACTTCCTAACTTCAAATAATACAAGATATAATAATCACAACAGTACAGAGCTGGCAGATATACAGAGGAGTAGAACACAAGCCCACATATAAGTGGCCCCTCATATTTATTTCTGAAACTTATTGTTTTCAGGCTGGTCTCTCAATGTTCAGCTCCAGGACTCTCTTGCCTCAGTCTCTCCAATAGCAGAGACTCCAGTAGGCACCATCAAAACTACTGATTCATAAAAGGTTACAAGGGGAAGGAACAAAGTTGGGGAAACTAGATATGCTACTTTTAAAATGTAATTTGTTCTTGGTATCATTTCCCCAAATTCACTTCTAAGGCTTAGGTTGCAGGACTCCTAAAGAAAAATAGAGGGGTAAGGTTCTAGGTCACTGGTCTTAGAACTGTTTTTGTATGACAGTAAAATCGTAGATAACAACAGCAAAGCTAAGGGAGTAAGACTATATTCCATTAAGACACTGCCACATAAAAAGGAAAGAACAAACGACATCGGATATAAGGGTTACTATCCAAAACGCACATACACAAAACTCATACAACTCTATAGAAAAAAAAAAAAAAAAAAAAAAAAAACAAACAAAAAAACTTCAGATTTTAAAATGAGCAAAAAGGATTAGCATAAGGCATTCTCTCAAACAGAACACCCAACAGACATACCAAGATGTACTCAATATCACTAAATATCCGAAAAATGTGAATTAAAACCATAATGAGATATCAGCTAATACATTCCAGGGTTGTAGTATTGAAAAATAATAAACAATAAATGTTGGTGAGGATTTCGGAAAGGGGAGCACTTTTACGTTTTGATGAGAATGTAAATTGATTCAGTCATCATGCAAAGTGTAGCAGTGATTCCCCAGAAAATTAAAACCTGAATTACCCCATGATTCAATATACTTTTGGCATACAAACAAAGCTTGATATCTATATATTTATGTCCACTGTAGCATTACTCAAAAGAGTTAAAATATGGAAATATCCTAAATATCAATAAATGAAGGAACAATCAAAATGTTATTATATATAGAGAGAGTGAAATATTATTAAACTTTAAAAACATGGAAAGCCAACCATCTATGAAAATATGGATGACCTGGAAGGACATTAGGCTAAGTAGGATAACCAGACACAGAGAAAAAATAACACAGGAGCTCAGTTACCCGTGTGACCCTAACAAACCAGGCTTACAGAAGAGAAGCATGCTTAGCAGGGCTAAAACAGAGAGCTGGGAATGTTTTTTGTCGAATGGTATATATCTGTGATAAAAGATGAATAACAGGCAGGGACATAGCTCAGTGGTGGAGCACTTGCTAAGCAGGTGCGAGGTTCTAGGATTAGATCCCCAGTACTGCTAAAGAAAAAAGAAACATGGTAAAAATAGTAAGTCCTGGAGACCTGCTGTACACATGATGATCAATGATTATTACTAATAATGTATTACAGATCTGATATTTGCTAAAATGATGTCTCTTAATATTATTCTCACTACAAAAAAGGTGACCCTATGATGTATATGCTAATCAACTTAGTGTATAACAAAGCATCATATGTATATCTAAAGTATAGACAATACACCTGTAGCTAGACCACACTGAACTTCAGTAACAGCGAAGGAACTGTCTACATGAAAACACACATCAGGAGAAATAAGAAAATGGCCACTGGGCAAGCCATAGACTTCTGAGAGCACTCAAGACGCTGAGGCGAGACAATCACTACTTTAAGACCTGTCTAGGCAACATACTGAAATCCGATCTCCAAAACCAAACGAAATCAAAACAAACTCAGTCACTTAGATTTTATGTATTTTATTTACACACATGTTTGTATTACAAAGAGGTGAAATATAGATCAAACATTTAGTTATGTCTTTATATTAACAGAAATGAAAGAAGAGTCAGGCATCCAAATGACCCTTCATTTTAAATATTAGTGGTTAGTTATGGCTAATCCCTTCTTCCTCCCTACTCTTTAAAAAAAGGAGACTGAAACTAAGGCAACACAGTTGAAAGACATTTACAGTGTTGCTGAAATAACATCGCATTATAACATATTAGCACACTTACAACGCTTACTGAATAGAACTATTTTTATTGATTTTCAAAATAATCTTGTAAATGATACTTAAGTGGAATATAAAGCCTCACAGAACTGGGAACCCTGCCCCAGAACCAAGAAGCTAAGCAGAACATAAACAATATGAGAAAAGCCAGACCTCATCTGATCCATTCAACTTAAGTGAAACAAAGATATAAACAAACTTTGTGGTGGCATTGTTTTCATCTACTGTATTTGATCTTTCAAAACAAAAACATCCATTTTCCACAGCCAATTCTCTGCTAACCAAAAATAATGGTAAAAGAAATGGCTTTGTTAAGAATAAGCTTGTATGAAAAGTACATTTTTAACTGTCTAAACATATAGCCTATAATATCCATAATTTTTTTAAAAATTTAACTTAAACTTAGCATTTTTTTTCCAGCTTTCCCACATTTCTGTACCACCTTCAAGTAAAGAGTCCTTGCATTCTTTGGGAACTAGGCAATACCTACCCTATCTGAACTTCAGCTTTCTCACCTGACAACGAGAAAGATGCTTGGCAACTACAGCTCCACAGCATCTTCATTAGTGATCAGCAAAGGACGGCAAGTCTCAAGTGTAGGGTACCCTGTTCCTTCCTAATAAAATCCCAGTTTGCTTTTGCTTTCTACTCCCCTCATGGATGACAATGTACACAAGCTACAAACAAGCCCTGAGCCCATCATTTGCTCTTGGGTAATTCTATGCCTTTTGGTCGGCAATTGGTTCATAAACAAACATGGGGATCGGGAATGAAAATGTTCACCATTTCCTTGAATAAATTAAATAATAATTATATATATATATAAAACCTACAGGTGGGTAAGGTGGCACATACCTGTAATCCCAACATTCAGGAGGCTAAGAAAGGTTCAGAATTAAAAGAACATACCTATAAACAATTTTCTATCTGGTAATGCAGAATTCTGATGTAATCCCAAGATAGAAACAAACAAGGAAGAAAAGGAAAAGTAGGCACTTGTGCTCACGGGGGAGATTCAGAGATTCAGATTCAGTCACCTGCAGCCAGTCGACCTCTGAACTATTTCTTACATGACATCATTGATATCTTTATCATTGAAACCAAGTTGTCAATTTGTTACAAGGAACTCAAAGAATGTTGTTAGAGATGTTCTTCAAATTAATGGAGCTACAGCTAAATAAATTCATTCTACAGTGAAGACAACATGGGTCAAAAAAGAAATGAACATTGTTAACCCTCTGAGCAACAGAGCTCAGCAACACAGTCTACAGTGGAGCCCCAACAGCTGGCTCCCATGAGCACACTGCTGAAAGGAGCTGGACCAGTCTACAGTGGAGCCCCAACAGCTGGCTCCCATGAGCACACTGCTGAAAGGAGCTGGACCAGTATCCCAGCAGTCATACCACACCTCACTAACTTGGGCAATTATCAAAACATCAAGATTTGTACAACAATTTCTACTGAAATAGTTAACACACTCCAAATACTGTAAAATGAAAAGACTATATGTCACACCATCTTAACTCGGGAATCAGTGAGGGAAGTTTTGAAGAGAATAGTATATTTTATGAAAATTAAACCAATTTTAAACAATTCTCTACATAAAACGAAAGCTTGTATATAAATATCAAAATGCATGAAACAAATAGAGCACTAACTCTGGTTTTTTAGTGTGAAGCAAGTAATTCATTCGTCAATCAGAATCTGTGTTTGACAGTTCTCCAAAATACACAAAGAATTACTGAATACAATTCAGCAAATATTTACTTAGAAGCACCTATACTTCCAACCCACCATCCCCTTCCTCAAGACTCTCTGAGGTCTTGTGTCAAAGAACAGGACAAAAATTGTGTATGTGCAACACCATGGCACCACCAACCTTAAGCAGAATAAATTTTGGAACTGAGCAGAGTAAGACAGACTGGGCTGAAGAAAAGAGAGTGAGGGAGAAGTGGAGAGGGGAAAACAGAAAAGGAGAAATAAAGAAGGAAACAGAAAAGGCTACATAAATTACTTATTTTCTAATCTCTTGACATTTTAACCAGACTTAACAGTGGATAAAATGGAGCAGAAAGAGAGGCTGTGAGCGGCTGAGCATTGCCTATGAGCATAAGGACGAGGGCAGATTGAAGTCTGCAAAGGTTGTACTGTGCAAAGTCCAGAACCGTATTCCTTATACTTACTCCAGATTGAAACTGATTATAATTCTGACACAAAAAAAGCTACAACAAGCCGGGTGGTGGTGGCGCACGCCTTTAATCCCAGCACTTGAGAGGCAGAGGCAGGCGGATCTCTGTGAGTTCAAGGCCAGCATGGTCTACAAGAGCTAGTTCCAGGACAGGAACCAAAAACTACGGAGAAACCCTGTCTCGGGGAAAAAAAAAAAAAGCTACAACAAAGAAACTGATCTTAAATGTAAAATAAAATCAAAGTAGATTAAAAAAAAACTTAGGCAAATAAAAATATGTAAAACAAAGGAGTTTATGGAGAGGGGAGTCAGGTAATGGGGCTGAAAATAACAATATATTATATACATGGATGGGAAGTAGAAAAAGACAAGATCTCCTGAGTAAACTGGGACTGTAGGGACCATGGGGAGGAGAGAAGAAGTAAGGAGAACAGAGAAAAATACATAGTTTAATAAAAAAAAACAATAAGCTGAGTGGTGGTGGCAGCGCATGCCTTTAGTTCCAGCACTCAGGAGGCAGAGGCAGGCAGATCACTGTGAGTTCAAGGCCAGCCTGGTCTACAAGAGCTAGCTCCAGGTCAGGCTCCAAATTTACAGAGAAATCCTGTCTCGAAAAACCAAATTAATTAATTAATTTTAAAAAACAATAAAAAAGAAAAAATATATTATGTACATGCATGAAATTGTCAAAGGACTGTCAGTAATGATTAGCACACACCTACATGTCTCTGTTCCATGAGATAAGATGTCCTGGAACAGGTATATGCATTTCTTCCGACCCACTCCTTACATTATGATTAAAATTCAAGTCTCAACTGTGAATCTGCAGTGACTCAGCACAATATGCCCCCAAACAGTCATATTCAAAGTAGAACACACAGAGCTAAAAACCACCTTGGGGGAGTTATAAGTAAATATTTATGCTTTCTACTATGTTTTCAACACTTACTGCAGACATTTTAATATATAGAAACCAGTACAATGTGCGAATAAATGGACTCTAGCAGATATGAACAAATTCTGAAAGTACGAGGAAACTGTTGGTCATGGCTTGCTGTACAGTAGGCTAGATCACAATATTATTTACTAATGAAAACTAGGACACATATCAATATAAAGGTGATAAAAATGCCAGCTCTCCTGACATTTTATATTTACATGGACCCAATTTTTCTCCAGTTCACTGGTGAATCTTTTCATTCAATCAACAGCCTTCCTGAAAAGAGGTGGTTTATTATTTAAAAGACATTTGAATTATCATTCTGTATTTCTAACTCATCTCTTAGGACCTCATAGAACCCACAGTTTGTCTTATCCAGTTTCATTTACAAGAGTCTTGTTAATGTACAAGGCTGGGTGTATTCTACAAGACTTGATAAACAACCATATGAATACTTAAGCACAATCAGCCTCTTTCAGGAGTTTTATGCTACTCTAGATCAAATCATAGGCTGTTAAAGTGTTTATCTAATGCTCCCAGGAATACCCTACAGTCACATCTAACGTTCACCACCATTAAACACAATGAGGAAACAGACGGAGTGGTAAGTCATATACGATCCATACTGTAGGAAAGGCACAGTTGGGAGGACCACTCTGCCACTGAAGCGTCCCTAGCGTTATCTGAAAGCTTAAGAAATGAGAAATATCCCAGGACTCATCCCAGACGTGTCAGATCATATTCTATGTCTTAAATAAGACCTCCAGCTGACTCATACATATTTAAGTTTGAGAAGAAATAATGTTAAAGTTAAAAATAATGAAGAAACTGTTAGGAGAACATATAATTAAGACTACCCTCCCTGAGGTGGCCCAGCAGCTAAGAGAACTTGCATCACATGCCTGACAATATGAGTTCAATCCCTATAGTCCATGGTAGTAAGAAATAACTGACTCCAGAATACACATACACTCACACACATCATATATGTGTGTCACATGACAATAATAAATAAGCCCAGAGAGATGGATCAATGAGGTAGAGGCAGCTGCCACCAATACTGACAAGATGAGTTTGTTCCCCAGGACCCACTAAGTAGGAGAGACCCAGCTCCGACAGGTGTCCTCTGCCCTCCACACACATGCTCTAATGTGTGTCCCCCCGCATAAGATAAATGCATAATAAATTACATTTTCAACACTTTAATATTTTGTTCCAAGGCAGGCTATTATGGCACACTACATGCAATGCCAGCATAAGGAGAGTGAGGCAGGAGGACCCCAAGTTCAAGGCCAACATATACTACATAGTGGAATTTGTCTCAAAAAATAAAATCAAAACAAAATAAAATGATGGCTACCCCAAAGAACTTAAAAACAGGAAAATCAAATCCAGGACCCATACACTAGGCATCTGAAAACTACAGACATCAACTTCTTATAACATATTGCCAACATCAGACATACAGGTACCTTCAAAAACTGATGAGTTATACCATGTACAGATTTCACGGCAACAAATTATCAATTTACAAAACTCAAAGTCAACACATTGTGCCTCACAGTCATTTAAACTGGCAAGAGTACAAAGTACAGAGAAGTCTAAAGTAACATACTGGAAATATTTGACTTATGTTAAACACCACTGTGGAATTCAAACATGCTCAGCCAAGCCTAACTCCTGGCCAATCAGCTCACTGACTAGCTTACAAATACAGCAGTTCAACATATAGCACTAGCTAAATTTAGTATTTAAATTTTTTAAAGAGTTTTTCGGTGAATTTTTTTTAAGTGCAACTTATTTTAAGTAAATTCCTGAACTAAAAAGGTCTTGCACCACCACAACAAAACAATACCATAAATGGCCCTGTGCTATAAAAGGCACTGGTTGTACTGAATGAAATTCTGTCTCTAACAAGAACCTTGTAGAGATGAACCACGAAGGCTAAGCCACCACGTCCACCAGTCCAGTAAGGGCCACGAAGCAGCGTGTCAGAAAGAAATTGTTTTTCTGCTCCTTTTGATGGGCTGTGCTTTCAAGTCAGGAAATTAGAACCAGGTGTGCCAGAGGGCACACACAGCCTCGCTCCACACTGAAGAACACACGTTTTCAATTTTCAAACATGAAAGGGACTCCTGTTGAATGAAAGAAGAAATGAAAACCCAGTTCTGTTTCTGCTAACCATATGAAGGGAGCTTAGAAGGTCTTTGACAAGTTGCTTGACTTAGTCCCTCTCCAACTGACAGCAGGTAGTACTTGACAATAGGAAGGAAGAAGCATTCTTTCAAGTGAGGACAATCAAAGGGAGAAATACATTAAGGATCACAGCCCCGGCATTTTAACCCATCACTTGATCTATTTCATTCCTCTGCTTTTACCATTTCTTCACCTCATGTTTTAAAATTAGATGTCTGTTCGTTCACAAAATAACAACAAAGCAAAACAACAAAGCAATGCAAACTAAGTATCTAGCTAGGAGGAAACAGGAGAAATTATAAACATCAAAAGAGCATCTTGGAGCCCACTTGATCCACTGTAATCCAGGTCTACAATCTCAAAAACGACTTCCTCATGAAGTCCTGAGTTCTGGAGCTCAAGGGAACACTGCAATAGTGTAGATGCAATGTGCAGCTCTGACCTATGAGGCAGTGGTCTAGATGGGAGTAGGGAAGGAACAGAACACACTAAGGGCTGCAGGAACAGGTACAATCCAAACTGCCAGGTACACTAAAAATGCCTCCAAGTACTGTAGTGTACATTCCCAGATAAACGAATCCAGCAGAGTCTCGTTATTCTGGCATATTTCCAGACTGACAAGAAACTTCCTTTCATTACCAAGTAATGCCAGAGCTTTTATTCCCTGAAAGACACTGCTTCTCTATCTCACACAGACCAGGGCACGAGCTAAGTGCCTCTAAAACAACTATTGCCTAATTACATGAGAGAAATTACAAGTCTTCCTGCCAAAGAATAAGATAACTGAGCTCAAACACACACACAAATTAGGTTTATGTTAAAAATTTTCTTTGGAAGAATATTTTAAATGTTCACTACCTAATAACAAATAACAAAGTACACTTTACACTAAACAATACTATCCCCTTTATTGCTTGCAAAAATTATCCACCAAAAAATTCTATCACAAGATGGTAAAGTTTTCCATTTTATTTTTCAAATTATTTATTAGCATGCGTTATTTCACAATTAGAAAAATATCAATTTATTTAATACCTTTATAATACATACAACAAAAGTTATCATGCTATGTTTGCTTGATATCCCTGGGAGACTTGCTCTTTTCTGGAGGGAAATAGAGGAGAGGGGAGGCAGAGGAGAGGATCGTGTAATCTGGGAGCAGATGTAATATATGAGAGAATACATAGTAATAATAATAATAATTAATAATAATAAAGCTGTCACTTTTAGCCAGTATCTTAGAAAATAATGCAGTAGAATTCAGAATTCTACTTTATCTCAATCTATCAGTGACTTAGTTATTTAAACAGCAGAAACATGTTAAGAGTTCATCAGATACAAAGTGACCCAGTTAGAATAACAAAAGTCTAAGAATAGAATTCTTAAGCCATATCATTGTTTTGGTGTCTGGAAGTGTGCTGGGGCTTTAAACACTCTGTGATATATCTGTGAATGAGAGGATTCCTCCAGCTCAATAACCAAACTGTCCAAATGTTTGGTTTTGGTTTTTGTTTGTTTTTTGTTTTGCTGTTGTTGTTTTTCAAACAGGGTTCCTCTCTGTAACAACCCTGGCTGTCCGGGAACTCCCAGGCTGGCCTTAAACTCACAGACATTCACCTGCCTCTATCTCCTGAGTGCTGGGATTAAAGGCATGCACCACCACACGTCTCAAATCAAGGGTTTTAAAACAGTGACATTTACAATCGTTAAGGCTTTAGCTACACCTACATCCAGAAGTCATAATTCATAAAATATTTTCATGTGGCATTAATCCCACATTCTACATCATTCCTCAAAGTATATCAGCTTAAATGATTGCTCTTTATATTGAGCAATCTAAAAATCTTACTGAGTATGACAATCTTATGAAATTGCTACATTAGAACATGACACTTCTGAGAATTCAGAGTCAGCCATGCAATGAGAAACAGTACTGGCTAATCAAGAAGGTTAAAGACCAGTGTGGACCCAGCAGCAGGATCAACAGCTCTGCATGTAACTTTTTAAGTGTCTGCATCAATGCTCTCCTCTCCTGAAACAACATCAGAGATGAAAAAAAAAATCTGCCTTCATGCAACTTCCGAAAGTATGAGCATCGCCCTGCTCAAAAGGAACTCTTGCTTCATTGGAAAGAAAATTTACTTCCTCGCAGCTTTCTAGAGATCACAACGTAACACTTCAAATTACGTTCAAAGTGCCTTACCTCACCCATCTTCCTCAGCCACCCTCTACTGTCAACAGAACAAATGACTCCCAATCAATATTTACCTTTGTCTTGGTCCTCACTGGGAGTGACCTCCATCATTCTGCCTACTGTCTTGATTTGCCATTCATATTCATTCATTCATTCATTCAACAAGCACCAGAAGTTCTATGATGTATACCACCCATATATCTGTGAGCAAAGATGTTGGTACCCTAACTTTCATAGTGCGTAGAGAAGCCAGAAGAAAAAAAAAGACATGATAATTAAGATAATAAAACATTAAATGATTCATACTGAAAAAATAAAATATGAAGTAGAATAGCAAAAATTTCCTAGTTGTATAGTTCAGTCAAGAGCTCTTAGTAAGAAGGAAAATCATATAAATAAGGTGATGGTGAGAGGCAGGGACTTGAATCCTAAAAGTGGAAAGCAAAAAGACAACTCAAGTGTAGGCCCTCTGAGAATTCCTGGAGGATAGTGACAGTCATGGTACCTGAGACTGAGCAGTCAAGGGGAGGAAGGCAAGAGCTCTCTGGGAGAAAACTAGGAAGTTTTCATCTTTTTTTTTTTTAAGATGAAAAGCAAACAAAAAATCAAAGGCAGGAAGTAAGAAAAGAAAGAGTAACGGAGAAAGAGGGGTATTAAGTTAGCTTGAAATGACAACTTCAGTGCTGAGAACTGACTAACGGGAGAAAGAGCAAAACCAAGAGACAAGCTAGAAAGCTTTTCCCATAAACTAGATTAGAAATGATGGCATCTGGGGTACCCTGGCAGTACTAACAGGCTGGTAAATGGTCACATCTAAATGCATTTACAGAAGAGAACAAAGATGAGATGTAGGCAGCACAGAAAGGGACAAAGGAGCACATGCCAATTTTGGCCTGAGCCCCTGGGAAGATGAATTTGCAATCTGCTGTATAAGAAAGGTTTCAAGAGAACATGGCGTGAGTTGGGGGCAAAATTGAGAGCCATATTTTGAAGTAATAAGGGTGGCGGGGCTGCGTTCCCAGCACCCCGGCAGCCTACACGGCTAGCTTATGCCCCGAAATAATTACACAGACACTGTATCCTTTTAATCACTGCTTGGCCCATTCTCTTCTAGGCTAATTCTCACATATTAATTTAGCCCATTTCTAATCATCTGTGTGTAGCACCCCAAGGTGCGCTTACCGGGGAGATTCTAGCCTAGTCCATCCTGGGTCGGAGCTTCATCCCAGGAGCGGGGCATGGCGTCTCTCTCAGGCGTCTGCTCCCGAGAGCAGAGCGGTCGAGACTCTGAGCTCACTTCCTCTTCCTCCCAGCGTCCTGTTCTGCCTACTCCTCCCACCTATCTTCCAACCAATAAAATGGGCCAAGGCAGTTCCTTTATTAGCCAATGACCTTCCTCCATCAATATTTGGACATGCTGAGTTTGAGATGCCCATTACAAATGTAAGCAGGGATGTTTAACAAGCCTGTGGATTATACATGAGTTCTAGGGCGGACCTGACTTTGAGACAGATGTGTACAAGACATCAGGAGATGATGCTTTGCCATCAGACTAGACAGGACACTAAAGGAATGGGTGTCCAAAGAAGGTGAGAAGAAGCTAAAGGCCTAGGCCTTTGATGTTCAGATGCTGAGAAGTGAGAAAGACAGAGGTATCAATACAGCAAACTGAGAAGCTGCAGTTCATGAGGTAAGAGGGACAACAGCAGGGTGAGCCCCTGAGTACGTGTCAAGGGCAGGAGTTTCAGAAGGAGCAACCCCTTCAAACAGTTGGGTCAATGCAGCTCACAAGATTAATCACCTAGACTGAAGTTGCTAACCATCTTAACAAGAGAAGATAGTGGAGTGGGAGAAAGGAAGGCTTGTGGAAAGTATATTCAAGAGTAAATAGTCCCAGCAACACTTAGGAGGCACAGGTAGGATCTCTGTGGGTTTGAGTTAAGCCTGGTCTATATAGCAAGCTCTAGGACTACACAAAGAGACCATGTCTGAAAATTAAATAAAATAGAGCAACTAAGAGAAACAACTAAAATAATGAACAAGTCTCAACAATTCCTTGACATTTTGCCTTGCAGGACTGCTATGAATGAAAAAGAACTAGAAAGATTAAATCCCAAGTTGACTTGCACAAAACATTTTGACACTTTTGTTGCTAAAAGTGCCTGAGACACACAGAAGAAAAAAGATAAAGAATGATGGCTCCTAGAAAGGAAGATGCAGCATGGTTTCCTGACAGCCTTTCCACATCCCTGGAAGAGCGGCTGTGGCACTGGAAGACACATGCACATCAGTCCACCACTGGTCCTGACGTGGGTCCACTTGTCCAAGCCTGACAATAACGCCATGAGTAGTTTTGAGCACAGTCCCACAAACATTCCTTGTGTGAGTAGGGGAGCGGGCAGGGATGGTTGAGAAATCAGGAAAAAGGAGTGAACTCTCCCTCCAAGTGCTGAGGAAGAGACACTAGTCAGTAGCTCAAGTTAAAGCACACCATGTTTTCAGTGGATGCAGTTTTAAAATCCCATCCACCTTTGTACTCTCGGGCAAATCATAGTCACAACTCTCCCAGTCCTTGGGTTCCTAGACTGCCATAAAAGCAAAGAACCCAGACAATCAAAAAGCATTGGGCTCTAGAGCAGAAACCAGGCAGCAGTGTTTTCTTCACCCCAAAACTCCTTAGAAACATGAAGAGCTCCTCCAACCTCCCTTCCCACTCTTTCCATTATCCCACTCCCACCTTCAGAAAGCAATCCCTAGAAACCTGCCAGCCAACCCTGTAGGAAAAAGCAAGCCAGCCAGCAAGCAGTTAGGCTAGTGTCAGATCTTCACGTTCCCTCCTCTCCTCAAATTCAATCTCCAGTCTCCTCCCCGGCTCTGCAGCAGGCTACGGGTTGTGCCCTCTCCTCACTCTCTACCCCTATTCCCAGGGGACTAGGCAGATCCTGGGGGAAGACCCTGCTTCTCTCCTTCCTGTGGTCCTCCTGAACCCTGCCTCCTACCCCATCCCGATTTCTAAGTGTAAGCTGCCAATACCTAGAAGCACATTCTACACAGAAACCCCAGTGGCCACACCTATCAGAACCCCAAAGCATTCTCTATCAGATAGCACATAGCTACCACTCTCAAAGAACCAGAGAAGGCAAAAAAAAACAAGAAACAAAACACTTAACTAATAAAGATATCAGCACCTTGAATTACAATCACCCCAAACCCAAACCAGCATAGAAACACAATCAATAGCAGTCAGGACAATATGTCTCTACAAGAGCCCAGAAACCTACCACAGAAAGTCCTAAGGAATGGAACATGGCTGAAACAAGACAAAGATCTTAAAATAGTCTTTACAAAAATGATAGAGGTCCTTGTTCTGACTTGAAACAAACCGGAAACCCTGATTGAAAAATGCCTCCATATGACTGAGCTGTGGACCAGCCTGTAGAGAATTTTCTTAATTAGCGATTGGATGGGGGTGGGGGTGATGGCCTCAGACCATTGTGGGTGATGCCACTCCAGGGCTCATGGTCCTGTGTTCTATAAGAAAGCAAGCTCACCAAGCCATGTGAAGGTAGCCATAAGCAAAACCCCTTCAAAGTCTGCACCAGCTCCTATCTCCAGATTGCTGCCCTGTTTGAGCCCCTGTCCTGACGATCTTCATGATAAACAGTGCTGTGTGGAAATGTAAGCCAACTAAACCCTATCCTCCCAAAATTGCTTTTTGGTTAGTAGTGTTTCATTGAAGCAATAGGAACTCTAAGACAGTCCTTAAAGAGTATGTGAATAAATCCCTTAAATCTACGAAAACACAAACAGAGGAAGAATGAATAACAAAAAAGAAACAAAGGAAACAACACCTTTCACAATAACCTCAAATAATTAAAATATCTTGAGGTAACTATAATCAAGAAAGTAAAAAACTTGTATGGTAAAAACTTCAAGGCATTAGGAAAGAAACTAAAGAAGGTGTCAGAAGATAGAGCTCCCACACTCACCATCAGTAAGATGAATACAGTCTGTTGCAAGAGGTTGCTGTTAGTTCCTGGCTGCTCAGCCCCGAAATAATCACACAGAAACTATTAATTAAATCATTGCTTGGCCCATTAGCTTTAGCTTCTTTTCGGCTAGCTCGTACATATTAATTTAACCCATTTCTATTAATTTGTGTATTGCCACAAGGTTGTGGCTTACAGGGTAAAGTTCCAGCATCTGTCTCTGGCGGGGCTAACATGGCTTCTTTTCTCGGCCTCCTTCCTCCTGGCATTCAGTTTAGTTTTCCCCGCCTATCTACCCTATCAGGCCAAACCAGTTTCCTTAAACCAATGGTACTCAGAGCATACAGAGGGGAATCCCACATCAACAGTCAAAATGGCCCTCCTACCAAAACACAATCTACAGATTCAATAAAATCATCATCAAAATTCCAAAACAACTTTTTCACAAATCTTAGAAAGTACAATTTTCAGCTTCAAATGAAAACACACTCACACACACAAGGATAGCTAAAATAATCCTAAATAATTGATGGAGACACCACAATATTTGAACTCAAATTGTACTACAGAGCTATAATATTGGCATAAAATATAGCATTTTGTTCAATGAAATCAAAATGAAGACTGAGCTATAAAGCCACATACTTATGAATACCTGATTTTTTGCTAAAGAAGCCAAAAATACACAGTGGACTAAAGACAGTATCTTTAAAATGGTGCTGGTCAAACTGGATGGCTGCATGTCACAGAGTTCAAATAGATCCATACTTATAACCCTACACACACACACACACACACACACACACACACACACACCAACCTCAAATGCATCAGAGATCTCAATATAAAACCAGATACACTGAACCTGACAGAAGAGCAAGCTGAGCATAGTCTTGAACTCACTGGCACAGAAAAAATTTTTGAACAGACACTGTTAGCACAGGCACTAAGAAGATCCACAATCAATAAATGGGACCTCATGAAACTGAGAAGCTTCTGTATTACAAAGGACACCATCTTCGACAAAGCAGCAGCCTATAGAATAGGAAAAAATTTTTACCAGCTACGTATCTGATAGAGGGCTAATATATACAATGTATACAGAACACACACACACGATATAAAGAAACAAACCCAAATACATGTCAAAAATTGGGTCTCCATAAAGCAGTGTCTTTTTACTTCTGGGTCTTAAGACTCAATTCCATTGATCAATTTGTCTGTTTTTACGCCAATACCATGCAGTTTTTACTACTCTACAGTATAGTTTGAATTCAGGGATGGTGATACCTCCAGAAGTTCTTTTATTGTATGGGATTTATTTTAGTTGTCCTGGTTTTTTTGTTTTTCCATTGAAGTTGAGTACTGTTCTTTAAAGGTCTGTAAAGAATTGTGTTGGAATTTTGATAGGGAATGCATTGAATCTGTAGATAGCTTTTGGTAAGATGACCATTTTTATTATATTAATCCTGCCTATCCATGACAATGGGAGATCTATCTTCTGTGATCTTCTCCAGTTTCTTTCTTCAGAGACTTTAAGTTCTTGTCATATGGGTCTTTCACTTGCTTGGTTAGAGTTACAAGATATTTTACAATATTGGTGGCTATTGTAAAAGGCATTTTTGCCCTGATTTCTTTCTCAGATAATTTATCATTTGTGTATATAAGGGCAACTGGTTATTTTGAGTTAATTTTTTTATTCAACCACTTCACTGAAGGTGTTTATCAGATGTAAGAGTTCCCTGGTAGAATTTTTGGGGTCACTTATGTAATCTTATCATCTACAAATAGTGATAGTCTGGCTTTTTTCTTTCTAATTTGTATCCCCTTGGTCTCATTTGATTGTCTTATTGCTCTAGATAGAACTTCAAGTACTATATTGAATAGATGTGGAGACAGTGAACAACCTTGTCTTGTTTCTGATTTTAATTGTTTTGAGTTCCTTTCCATTTAATTTGATGTTAAATATAGGCTTCCTATAAATTACCTTTTTTATGTTTACATATGTCCCTTGTATCCTTGGTCTCTCCAGGGATATTAATTATGAAAGGGTGCCTGATTTTGTCAAAGGCTTTTTTACTGTCTAATAAGATGATCACATGAGTTTTTTTTCTTTCAGTTTGTTTATATAGTGAATTACACGGGCAGATTTTCACATGTTGAATCATACCTGCATCACTGGAATTAAGCCGACTTGATCAGGGTAGATGATCTTTTGATGTGTTCTGGGATACAGTTCGTACTTTAATAGGTATTTTTGTTTCCATGTTCAAAAGTGAAATGGATCTGTAAGTCTTTGTTGAGTTTTTGTGTGGTTTGGGTGTGAGAGTAACTATGGCCTCATAAAAGGTGATTGGCAATGTTCCTTCTATTTCTATTTTGTAGAATAATTTGGCAAGTATTGACATTAGATCTTCTTTGAACATTTGGTAGAATTCTGCATTAAAATCATTTGGCCCTGGGCTCTTTTTGGTTGGGAGATTCTATTTTTCTTTCTGAAGAGAAACACTCTACTCACAAAACACTTGATAAGTTTTGGGTTGTTTGTTTTAGATTTTGAGACAGAGTCTTGCTGTGGGACAATGGTCTGTACCCTGTCACTTGTATTTTAAGTAAATGCTGATTGGCCAATAGCCAGGCAGGAAGTAGAGGCAGAGCAACGAGAATTCTGGAAAAAGGGAAGTTTCGGTCTGCAGCCATCACCCAGATGCAGAGTAAGTAAGATATTGATTGTCTCACCGAAAAAAGTACCAAGCCACGTGGCTAACACAGATAAGAATTATGGGCTAATATAAGTTATAAGAGTTAATAAAAAGCCTGAGATACTAGGACAAACAGTTTATAATTAATGTAGACCTCTGTGTGATTTCTTTGGGACTTATTGACTGCAGGAACCGGGCAGGACAAAAACCTCAGTCAGCTGAGTCTCACTATGTAGCCCAGGCTAGCCTTGAACTTGCCAAGAAGCCCCAGCAGGTCTTAAACATGGATCCACTTGCCTTTGCCTCCAGAGGACCTGAAACCCTGTTTCTGAGTCATTTCCACTGATTAAGAAACCAAGTTGCATATATCAGTGTTATTAAAATTTAACATGATGTATTCTGCATATACAGGAAACAAAGCTTGGTCCTCTCACATAGCAAAAATGTCTTAGGACAAGTACCCTAAGTCAATGTTTCTTCAAGCAGTACATACTCCCCAATGTCTGCTTGGTGAAGCACCACAACTGCCATAGAGTCGACTTTACTGCAATCTTAAGTAGATAGAAATCCAAAGGATGTCTGCCATGGAGTGAATGACTGCTCCCTGGTACTCAGAGTGTCTTCAGTGATTTGACCCAGACCAGACTTCAGCACAGGGATCCCACACAAGAAGGGCTGCTTTACCCCAGGATTTGTCCACACTTTGTACTTGGCAAGGTATCTGAGGGCTCTAACATGCAACCAGAATTTGTGGGTCTTGGTAAACTTTCCAAAACACATCGCCAATGACACTAGCTTATCTGCAGAGATGTTGGCAGCCAATTCAGGATCATCTCACTCAAATAGTACACTGGGTCATTGTGCAGTTAGAAATAGTAGGTGCCATGGGGCCTGTCTGCCAGGAGCTATAGATTCTCCCTGATGTATTTTGAAATTTCTCAAACATTACTCAAGTTTCTTCTTCAGTCAAGGGTGGCATTATAGAGCTAGCTTAGCTCCCAGAATCCTAATGACTTGTTGGGATACTTTTAATGAATGCTTCTATTTCCTTGGGGGTTATAGGCTTATTTAGACTGTTTATCTGAGCTTGATTTAACTTTGGTAAGTGGAATCTGTTGAGAAAATAGTCCATTTCTTTTAGATTTCCCAATTTGGGGGAGTAGAGGTTTTTGATGTATGACCTAATGATTCTTTGAATTTCCTCAGATTCTGTTGGTATATCCATTTTTCCCTTTCTGAGTTTGTTAATTTGGATATTCTGTCTTCTCCTCACTTAGTTTAGATAAGGGTTTGTCTACCTTGCTGATTTCTCAAAAAAAAAAAAATCTGTTTCAATGATTATTTGTATTATTCTCTTTATTTCTACTTATTTTTTTTATTTCAGACCTCAGTTCAATTATTTCCTGCCATCTACTCCTCTTGGGTGTGTTTGCTTCCTTTTGTTCCAGAGCTTTCAGGTATGCTGATAGGTCACTAGTACGATAACTCTAATTGCTTTATGAAGGCACACAGTGCTATGAACGTTCCTCTTAGCATCACTTTGACTATGTTCCACAAGTTTAGATATGTTGTACATTCATTTTCATTGAATTCTAGGAAGTCTTTAATTTCTTTCTATATTTCTTCCTTGATCCAGTGGCAATCTCAATAATACAACTGAGAAATGTTCAGTTTCTATGCATTTATAGGCTTTCCTTTGTTTCTGTTGTTGAAATACAGCTTTAATGCATGGTGGTCTGATAAGGCACAGGGGGTTATTCCCATTTTCTTGTATCTGTTGAAATTTGCTTTGTGCCTGAGCATATGGTCAATTTTAGAGAAGGTTCTATGAAGTGCTGAAAAGAAGGTATATTTCTTTTGTGTTTGGGTGAAATGTTCTGTAGATCTGTTAGGCCCATTTACATCATAATGGCTGTTAGTACTATTATTTCTCTGTTTAGTTTCTGTCTGGTCAACCTGTTCAATGGTAAAAGTGGCATTTGATATGTGATTTAAGCTTTTAGTAATTGTTTCTTAACATTTAACATGGATGCCCTTGCATGTGGGGTATTGATGTTTAGAACTAGGATGTCATCCTGGTACATTTTTCCCTTTGATGAGTATGAGATGTCCCTCTCTATATCTTTTTATTAATTTTGGTTTGCTAGGTACTAGAATAGCTACATCAGTTTGCTTCTTTAATATGTTTGCTTGGAAAATCTTTTCCCAGCCCATTACTCAGAGGTAATGTCTATCTTTGATATTGAGGTTTGTTTCTTCTATGTAGCAGAAAGATGGATATCTTTTGAACCCATTCTGTTAATGGGTGTCTTTTTATTGGTATGTTGAATTCACTGACATGATATTAATGACCAATGATTGCTAATTCCTGTTATTTTGTTGTTGTTGGCAGAACTGTGTATGTTTTGTGTGTGTATATGTATTCCCTATCTTTGGATTTTGCTGGTTTGATATTATATTTTGCCTGCATTTTCCTGGGGACAGTTAACTTCCTTAGATTGGGGTTTTCTTTATAGTACCTTTTATAGAAACAGATTTGTGAACAGATACTGTCTAAATTTGATTTATGTACCTTAGCTCTTCATTTACAGTAACTAAAATTTTTGCAGGGTATAGTAGTCTGGACTGGCATCTGTGGTTTATTAGTGTCTGCAAGACATTTGTCCAGGATCTTCTGGCTTTTAGAGTCTCTGCTAAGAAGTTAGGTATGATTTCTATAGAGTTGCTGTGGAATAATCCTTTGTCCACAGTGAAGATGTGCTGCTCTCATTGTTAATAAAAAGCTGATTGGCTGATAGCTTGTCGGGATTTTCGGGGGCAGAGCAAATGCTACGATGAAGACGGGGAGAGTCAAAGGAGTCACCAGGCAGACACAGACAGGTACCAGGAGATGCAGAGGGACAGGTAAAGAAAGCTATGAGACACATGGCAATACATAGATTAATAGAAATGGGTTAAGTTCTAAGAACTAGTCAGTAAAAAGTCTGAGTTATCATCTGAGAATTTATAATTTATATTAAGTCTCCATGTCAGTTATTTGGGAACTGGCAAGTGGTAAAGAAAAAAAAATCTGCCTTCAACAGCTCTGCTTTATATGTTACTTGACATTTTTCCCTTACAGCTTTTAATATTCTTTGTTAGTATTTTGATTATTATGTGGCATGGGAACTTTCTCTTCTGATCAATGTATCTGGTAGTCTGTAAGCTTCTTGTACCTTTATTGGTATGTCCTTCTTTAGATTAAGAAATTTTCTTAAACATATTTTCTGGGTTTTTGAGCTGGGAGTTTCCTTCTTCTATTCCTATTATTCTTAGGTTTGGTTTTTTTCATAGTGTCCCAGATTTCCTGATGTTTTGTGTTAGGAGGTTTTTAGATTTAATGCTTTCTTTCACTAATGAATCTATTTCTTCTACCATATCTTCAATGCCTAAGAGTCTCTCTTCCATCTCTTGTATTCTGTTGGTGATGCTTGTTCTGTAATTCATTTTCACATACCCAGATTTTCAATTTCCATAATTCCCTCAGTTTGTGTGGTTTCCCCCACACCTCCCCACACCCTGCCTTTGGTTTTTCAAGACAGGGTTTCTCTGAAGCTTTGGAACTAGCTCCTGTAGACCAGGTTGGCCTTGAACTCAAGGAGATTTACCTGCCTCTGCCTCCTGAGTGCTGGGATTAAAGGCGTGTGCCACCACTGCCCAGCTAGTTCGTGTTTTCTTTATTGCTTCTGTTTCAGTTTTCCTGTCCTGAATAGTTTCCTTGACCTATTTGTTCTTTCTTGGCATTTTTTTAAGTGATTCGCTGATTCCTTCTAATTTATTGATTGTTTTTTCCTTGATTTCTTTGAGAACCTTTTTCATTTCCTCTTTGAGAACCTCTATAATCTTCATAAAGTTGTTTTTAAGGTCTTTTTCTGGTGCTTCAGCTGTGTTGGAATATTCAGGCCTGCCTGCTGTTGATTGTCTTTTCATACTGGCATTTAGGCATATGGGTTTGGGGTGATTTAGGTCTAGTCCTTATTTCTGGGTTTGTTTTTTGCTGGATAGGTGTTTTGTTCATTGGCTTCTGTTTCCACTTCAGTTTTCTAGTCCTTGTGGCCTGGATTTCTGGAAGCTGTCATGTCCTCTGATCTAGGAGGGAAGGGAGTCTCTGTCCAAGTTGAGAGTGGTCATTCTGGAAGTGAGCTTGGACTTTGGTGCAGCAGAGGATCTGTTTTCCTGATTGGTATGGTCTGCACATGAGCACCTAAAGTCTGTTTTGATTGCTAGGGTCTGCACCCGAGTGGCAGAAGTCAATGGGGGTTGGGGTAAGGACCAGGTAAGAGTTCAGAAATGAGCTGGGATGGTGGGTTATGGGATGGATCTTTGAGAACTAGGAAGTGGGGCCTTCAACTGGCAGGTGGGTCACTTACCTGACTGATGTTGCCTGTCTTACTTTTTTTAATATCTTTTTACTCTACAGGTTCTTTGTGTCTATATTATGGCTTCCAGTTTGGTGTTTTTATTGGGCTTCCTGAATATGTCAATGAGCCAGTCTCTGAATCTGTATCTGTTTCCTACGCTCATTTCTTTTGTTTGCTTATTTTGTTTTGTTCTATTCTGATAATATAAAGTCTTAATAGATAGGTAGGTAGATAGATAAATGGATGGACAGACAAACAGATAGATATTATCCCTTAGAAACCTGTTTATGTTATAATGAGATAAGAAATAGGAAGGGGGTGGATCTGCATAGAAGGGGAGGTGGGGAGGAATTGGAAGTAGGGGTAAGGGAGACCATAATCAGAATATATCATATGACAGAAAAATCCATTTTCAATAAGAGGGAAATAAAGAAGAGGAGGAATAATGAAGGAAGGAGGAAGAGAAAGAGGAGGAGAAAAGGGCAGGAGAACTGACAAATAAAGGAAGACAACCCATAAGGTCAACCAGGGCACAACCTCGATCTCCAGCTTTTTCTTCCTCTGATCTTCTAATCCTTCACGTGTTCTTCCTTTCTATGGCCAGAGACCAGCAAAGAAGTATCCTATAGTATATATCTCACCTGCTACTAAAAATTATGTGCAAAGCCATATCTGGCAAATAATTAAACCATATTTTAAAATGCTATTTATGAAAATTCCATGATGAACAACCTTTAGAAAAAGTAAGCATCCTTCTAAAAGAGGTTGGAGCCATACGCTCATTTCTTTCTTTACTGTTAGTTTCTCACCATGTATATAGCTCCAGGCAGGCACTCAAGAGATGCCAATATACCCTCAGCCCTCCTTTCCTCATAAGCCTGCCCTGCTACTTCAAAGTTACAAGTTGCTTATTTTCATTTTAAAAAATAACAATAATAAAAACTTTTAATAATTCACCAATTCTAAAATATGCCTTTTACATATTTAAAAAATTCTGATTAGACACAAGAGCTCACATCTGTGATCTTTAGCACTCAAGAGTAGAGGCAGCAGATCAACATTTAAAACCAGCTTTGGCCACCCAATACTTGGTCTCAAAAGAAGGGGAGCAGGAGAAATGTGAGGATTGTTTGAGAATCAGACAGTAGCTACCCTCTCACACTGCCCTATAACCTTTGGTAGTGAGAGAGCTGTCACTGGTTCTCAATGCAAGCTGTTCTCATTTGATGTCTGTATGTTATGCACCACATGAAAACTAGGTATGCTCATTTTGCTTGCTGTTTACATTATGTTCAAAGGATTAAGATATAGGAATGAAATTTAAAATGATTATAAATGTTAGGCACAACATAGCAAGTGGGTTTATTACCAATGAAGCAAACACGTGTGACTGAAGTAACATCCCCAGTTCCTTACTTTCTTATAAAGTAACAGTCATGTGTTAAATTAAGTGAAAATGCTTTGTCATTCTGCTATTGGCAATATTTTTGTTTCCATTAATAGTATCAAATATTGTGTATTTTATAAAAGATGTGACAGATAGTCATTGGAACATAAATAGTGAAAGATGAGACCTCCCTATGTCAACTGACTACGCACTTATAGCAATGGCAGTTATTCCTGCTGGGTTATCTACAACTACCAAGTTTGGACATAAGCAAGGTGACTGCTCTGCTCCTTCCCTAGTGCTGCAAGGTCCATAGCTCCAGAACATGTGTCAGAGTTTGCAAGAGCAGTTCCTCTCACACACACACCCCTACTCATTCCGCCCCACCCAATGATGAGAACAAGAAGCTGAAGTTTATTCCTCAGGCTAATGACCAAACTGCCTACCTGGCCTTGGGAGAGCCATATCCTGACCATAACTGTCTTTTCAAGTATCACCTTCCACGTTATATACACCAAAACATGGCCAGGTCTCTGAATTTTCTACAACAGCCCAAGGCACAAGTCCTTTTTATTCTGAACAAACAATTGCAAAATTCCGTGTTCCACCTTTCCTATGACTTGGACACCCCAACTCTACCATGTGTTTCCACCACCAACCTCACAACAACAGTCCCACGAAAAACAAGAAGGAAGTAAACCCAATCCTACAGAAAGCTACTGTATCATCCTCCAGCTCTGGCATTTGATCCCTTAACTATGCAACATGACATGCCTCAACATGCCTCATATCCACATTCAAATGCAATTCTGGGTACCATGAACAAGAAAGAACTGGTACAGGAGAGGAAATGTGATGTGGGAAGGTCATATGTCAATCTGTTGATTTCATTGGTTAATAAAGAAACTGCCTTGGCCCATTTGATAGGCCAGCCCTTAGGTGGGTGGAGTAGACAGAACAAAATGCTGGGAAGAAGGGAAGTGAGACAGACGCCATACCTCTCCTCACTGGTCAGATGCAATGGAGCAAGCCGCCAGGTCAGACATGCTGAATCTTTCTAGGTAAGACATCATCTTGTGGTGCTACACAGATTACTAAATATGGGTTAAGCAAGATATGAGAGTTAGCCAAGAAGAGGCTAGATATAATGGGCCAGGCAGTGTTTATATGAATACAGTTTGTGTGTTGTTATTTAGGGGCATAAGTTAGCCAGGCAGCCAGGAGCCGGGCGGCAGGAACGCAGCCTGCTGATCCTTCTACAGAAATGGGAGCTTGTAAAGACCTTAACAGTGCAATTCTAGCTTTACTTGCCATTGCATTCTACTTAAAAAGATCAAATTAATAAAGTATTTTGTTATTCTAATTTCCAAACCACCAGTTTTTAAAAACTGGTTTTGTTGGTGAATAGGCAATCCCAAAGGGACTGAATCTCTTTCATAAAGTGACAGACTTAGGCAGACTCTCAAGGGATAACATTAAACAATTAACTAACTCAATGAAGACATTTGCTAAAACCAAAGCATACACAATACATGATATTGACAGTTATGTAGGAAAATACAAATGAAGCAATTTTTCATACTTCGATTTGTTCACATAATTTACTAAAGACACAGGACTACACACATTAGCTATTTTTGACATTGTATGGCAAAACTTTTACATGTCATCATAATTAAATTAAAAATGAATGCATTACTGTTTTTGTTCATCCATTCAAAATAAAATACAAAAAGCAGTTTTTACAATTATATTGGGATGCTTTTGATTCATTATTGATTTGTATGTCAAAATAGTCTCATGATTCACAATCATATTTTTCTTCGGATACAAAGAAAGGAGATAGGACAGATGGAGGCCACACATGGCAGGTGAGAACACAAAAGTCTGAAAAAAACTAGACAGATCAGTAAAAATGATAAGAAGCCACAAATAATAGAATAGTGCCAATATTTATTATCTAAAAGAAGAAGGTAGTGAAGGCAAGAAAACAGCTAAGAGGGTCAGTGAGATGACTCAGCAGGCAAAGACACTGTGGCTGAGCCTGCAAAACTGAGTGTGATCCCTGGGAACCTATATTGGCATAAGAAAACTGACTTCTATAGGTTGCCCTGTGATCTCCACGCATGTACTGTGGCACATAGATATAGTCCCCATCCACACAATAATATTAGTGTAATTCTGAAACATTTTAAAGAAGAAAACCATTGGAGAAAGGTAGTCCTGGGAAAAATTACACACATAAAACTCACAGAGAACTACTAAACAGGAAATAGAAAGAATTTATGTCGACTTTCAGAGAAAGCCCAGAGCTGGCACAGGTGTAGAAGTTAATTGGCAAAGAGAAAACAGTTGAAATCAGGAAGATAGCAAAAACAGGAAATCAGCAAGAGAAAGCATACAGAGAAATGATGAGAACCCAACCCCATAACTATTTTCAAAAGGAAGAAAATCCTATGAAAATAACTGAGATGAAGCACGTCAGAGAAGAGGGGGAAAAAAAACAAGGGAGCACCAGGTCCCATGCTATAATGGGCAATATCTGTATTATAGAAGCTTTGCACAAAAAATGTTCATGTTTTCTGTTTTGAAGAACTGAGATTGTTAACTGTGCTGAAACCATGAAAGACAAAAACAAAAACAAAACACAACAACAAAAACAAACAAACCAGAAGATGATGACAAGCAGCAGAAAGACGGTGGAGCACCTGACCAGGCAACTGAGCATCCAGCAGAAACAGACTGGGAAAGTGGGGCAAACCGCAACAGTCAGCAGGGAAGGCTGTGGAATTTTCCTTTACACTGTGTAAAGATGTGTCTGTCACCGTGACTGGTTTAATAATGAGATGAATGGTCAATAGCTAGGCAGGAAGAGGTTGGGTGGGACTTCTGGGGACGGAGAGGACTAGAAGAGGAAGAAAGGCAGAGTCGCTAGCCAGGCAAAGAGGAAGCAGGATGTGGAGTTCAGAGCCAAGGCAACCAACCAACATTTAAAAAAAAAAATGGTTAAAAGATATAGGTTAATTTAAGTTATAAGAACTATTTAGGAACAAGCCTAAGCTAAGGCCAAGTTTTCACAATTAATAATAAGTCTCCATGTCGTTTTTTTGTGAGCTAGAGACTTAAAGACAAATCGGTCTACATGACAGGTGTCAGCTGGAGCATGTGTGGGTGGAGTTCTCAGGCAGAGCACCTCCTGGGTCTTCAACAGCACAGGCTAAGCTGTAGTCGATCTTTTATTTTGAGAAAGTACTTGTTCAAGGACACGGGCTTTTATTTTTACTCTAAGAATTTACTGTTTGTCTTCTCGGTATCTTACTTTTGGGCTGTTTTACCATTCTCCACTCCCATTCTCACGGGTCTAGGAGACCAGCCCATTCCAGGTCAAGGGATCCTGGAGGACACTCTAAGGTAAACACACTTGCATCTGAAGTGGGGAAAAGCTCACCCCACCCGACAGAAACAGCGTGTCAATGAGTTCAAACAGCATGTAACAATTAACTAGTGCACTGTGCACTACAGTGGATACAGAATGAGTAAGCAGGAAGCACAGGAAAGCTACTGTACTAGACAACAAAAACCAATGTGGTCAGAAACCGAAGAGGTGAAGAAAGAAAAGAAAAACATCTGTGCTGCACAGATGTGTAAACCCTGGGACTGTTTGGAAATGAATAGAACTGTAGCTCGAGGGAAGGGGTGAACGAGCATTGACCTTGTCCACCAGTAGCATCACCACATAAAAAAACAGGCTTCAAGTATATGTGGTATCAGTATTATAAAACTCTAGAAACAGATTGTTGCTCCACCTGTTAAATTTCCCCCACCCGTATTTCCCATCCCTCCAGCACAGGGACACATACACACATACATACATGTGCATGCTCGAGCGCATGCTCTCACACAAACCACATCACACATGCTCGTTCTATTTCAATCATTACTAAATCATACACTTTCTTATTATACACACAAAAAAGGTTCTGTATTTTATTAAAATGATAGTTTGAGGAAATATTGTAGGCTATACATTCTGAAGCACATTCTGTGAGTTTCACGTCAACATTTTACTCAAGAAACTACATGATTATTTTTGAAATGCCTCACTGTTTTGACATCACTTGAGATGTGACTGTAACTATCATGGGTCACTAGATAATAAAATAGAATTAAATTATAGCCAATATCAGAGTTTTACAGTTAAGATTTGCAGAGCACTTATAATAGAAAACTAAATAATCTTTAAAACCTCCCAAATATTAATGATGTTTTTATGCATCAACACTCTTATAAATGTTTCCCCCAAACACTGATTTTAATTATTAAATGACTGACAGGATTGTAGCTATGAAAAATGGCCATAAAAGCAGCAAATACCTGAGGTACTCACAGCTGTGGAGTAGGGGTTATGAGCTCCAGTATTTTCAGCCCAGCAGCCACATCCATAAAGAGCAGCCTAGGAAGACAGAAAATAGACTCATACAATACTTACTGAATATGATACATAATTTTCAGTTTTCAATATGAAAGTAATATCCATCAAATAAAACTCAGTTTATTAAAAATAAACAAAATAGACAACAAAGCAAATTAAGTATGAAGTGTCATAATGAAATCTATTACTCTTTATGCTAATTAAAAATGAAAATAAGAGACTCCCCACCGCAACAAAACAGGGTAGACTGAAAACAAGGGGGATGACTGAAGAACCACACCAGGAATTGTTTTCTTGTGCACACAAATGCACACACAAATAAAAGACTAAAAAATAGTTCATAACAGCATAAATTTTTTTTATTGAGAAAAGAAGAAAAAAACATAAACAAAAATCAAGTGTCCACCTCCTCCCAGCCTCCCATTTCCCTCCCCCTCCTCCCACCCTTCTCCCCCTCCCCCCACTCCTCTCCCCCTCCCTAGCATAAATTTATAAGAGTTTACATAAGAGCTATGCAAACAATGGTTTTCAAACTCTCAAGGCTGTATCTATTTCTAGATATGCAATGCATTACTGCTCCCCATACTCTCACTCTACTATGACAAGGACACCAGAACTTACTCTTCCTACCTAACTATATCTTTGACTAGCTTTTCCCTGTCCCCTTCATTATGCTTTCCCCAGTAGCTAGTAACATTAATAAATCAGCATATACATAAATCAATATTTTGTCTAAAAAATGTGTAGATATTATATGTCATTCAAAAAGATCAGTAGGGCCTGAGACGTGATTCAACGCATAAAGCAGTTGCCACATAACCAGAAGGACCAGAATATGGATCCCCAAACCTACACAGAAAGTCAGCCAGGAATGGCAGTCACCTGTAATACCAGAATTAAAGGCAGAAAAATAGGATCCCTGGGGCAAGCTGGACCAGTCAGAATAAGGAAGCTCCAAGTTCAGGGAGAGATCATGCCTCAGTAAATAAAGTGGAGAATAATCAAAGAAAACATTCAACATCAATTTCAGTCTAGACACACCCGTGCATGCTTACACATATACCCACACACGTAACACACATACAAATGCAGAATACTAGCAAATGTTCTCTACTATTCTAACAATGTAGAAGTTCTTAGAGAACAGCAAGAGAAAGTTGTCTTAGTGCCATCAGAATGCTTCCTAGTCCTAAAACCCTTTCCTTTCACAGTTTGCTGGCCAGTCGCTCTGTTGGCTCTTGTAACCAATATGGTGCCTTAAAATAAGGATTGTCGACTCAGTCCTAAATCGGATAGCTCCATCACATCCCTCCCCTAGAAGCTCAGGGAACCCTGCAGAAGAGGAGGCAAAAACAGTGTAGGAGCCAGAGGGGATGGAGGACACCAGGAGAACAAGGCCCTCTAAAACAGCATGACCGAAGCTCACATAACTCACAGAGACTAAAACAGCATGCGCAGGGCCCGCACCTCTGCATTTATAAAATAGCTTCCGGTTTAGTGTTTTATATGATTCCTAGATGTGTGAACACGTGTTTCTTTTGCCTTCTCTTGGGCTCTCTTGCCTCTCTTTTGTTCAATTTCAGTGTATAAGTTTTTGTTTTGTTTTATTTTATTTTATTATCTCTTAGAAGCCTATTTGTTCTCTAATGAGAGACAGAAAGGGAGTAGATCCTGAGGGGAAGAAAGGTGAGAAGGCACTGGGAGGAGTGGGGGAAAAACCACAATCAGGATATATTATGTGAGAAAAAAATCTATTTTCAATAAAAGAGAAAAAAGTTTTAAAAATAAGTGTTCTTAAACTAGAAAAATGGTGAATTTCTGAGGAATTTACGGGCAAGAACTCTGGTTTCTGGAGCACCTGACACAGCAGCTGGTGAAGTACGAGGCACGCTACTGAGCAAGTTCATCATCATAGCACCTTTAAGGGGGACTTGGTGCTCTCCAAAGTGACCTTGGTTCAGAGGGCAGAGTTCAGTGGGCTGGAATGGGCCATAGTGTTTCCTGGCCAACTCAGAGGAAGACAGAGAGACACGGAGAAGAGAAGAAGGGACTTGGAAGAGATTCTTGGGCTTTTGGATCTGGGAAACGTTGAGACTCGGGTCAGTCGCTCTTTCCTCCACTATTCTTTGAATTTATCAAGTGTTCACCACAATTTCTGACTCCTGGGTGTTTATTAATATTAGGACAAATAAGGTAAATGTTTTACATCACTATTAATAATGAAAAACTGGTATAGGTGACTGACAGTAACCGAAATAAGCTTTGGTGGAGCAATATACAGAAATCATAACAAAGGCTAACAATGAAAGGATTAAGTTTCTGAAAAACTTAATACAAATAGGTGTGGAAGCTAATGCCTTTAAGCCCAGAACTCAAAAGGCAGAGGCAGGAAGGGCTCAGTTCCACCCCAGTCCCACACAGTAAGTTCCAGCAAGGGATACATAGCCCTGTCTCAAACAAGCAAGTGAAAAGAATACAGAAAGCTTTAATATCTTGTGGGTTTCTAGAATCTATAACACATGTAGCACTCACCACTCTAAATAAAGACACCCTCCCCCAACACTGGACTGCGACTTCTAGAGGCTCACTCAGCTGACAGGCTAAGGCGGAGAAGAGTACACAGATAAAATTTCAGCTTTTTGCGACATTCCAGTTTTTTAAATATCCTTAGAACTCAATTGCTCCAATATTCTACCCAGCAGGAATCTCCACGAAGCAACCATCTGCTTCTGTTATGAGAGCTTACTGCCTTATGGGAACATGTTATCCTAGCAAGCCCTTCTAACTGCTACAAAGTCCCTCATTGTGTGGTCAAGTTTGCTACAGTGCTGCTGGTTCTACTCTCTGAAAGCAACCTAGTTCCTTTATACAAAACCCTGGGGTGGGGGGAATGGGCACCTCTCAGAGAGCCAGGGGAAGGTGCCTTCCTAAGAAAGGATACACAGTATTGCTCACCCCTTTTTTTCTTCTCTTTAAGAAAATTTCTTGTATAATATCTCCTCTTAATTGCATGGCCTCGAGCTGACTTACTTTCCTTAACCTTCTGAAAACAGGATGAAATAGTAACAAAAATACAATAATAATAAAGAATTTGGCCTCTATTATTCACCTCTGTAAGTAAAATGCAAAACTGTAAAAAGCGTTTAGAAGCTTCCTATGTTGGAAGTAAAATTACATTAAAGGTGTTATACATAATAAAAATAATTTATATAAATAACATATTACTTAACTGTCTCAAGACTATTGTTTTCTATAAAATGAGCATAATAATGTAGCAAGCGATTGTTGTAGAAGACCTATAATCCCAGCAGCTTGGCAACGTAGGCATGAGGATCACAAGTGTAAGGCTAGCCTGGGACACAGAGCAAGTTTAAGGTCAGCCTAGACAACTAAAAAAGAAAAAAGTGATCGCAAAGAGTACAGCTGAGTCAGCCTTGCATGCACAGGACCTGAATTCACCACAAAACAACAAAGAATAATAAAAGCACTTTTATTATTGTCAAGGAACCATGTGAATGAAAGCGTATGTTGAGCACTGCAAGTGTATATATATATATATATATATATATATATATATATATATATATATATATATATATAACCAATGGCAGTGATAGTTCAAGGACGTAGGAAGTGCAATTTAAATGTGTTGTGTCAGTCTTCTAGAACTTGGTAAGCACTATAGCATTTCATCTTTAGACCTTGGTAACTATTTATTTTATAGTAAAGTTTATTAATTCCTTTCTCATATCCCCACTATAAACTTTAATGGTTACACACTAAAAGAAGTAAACTCTAGTTCAAATTAAATTTTACAATTTGCATTCCTATTAAATATCTGCATTCCTATTAAATAGCTATAGCGGGTATGCCAGTTTTCAAAAATCATTCATTTGAGCATTTACAATACATTTAAATGCATCTCATTTCTGTGGGTTTTGACCTAACCTTTGAAAGGACACGCTTTGTGCTTCACGGTTTTCTTTACCTCTCATTTGATTCTCCCTATCTCCAGGTTCATGATGACTGCTGGACCCAGCAGTTTCATACAAGTAAGCAATGCTGTTTTCCTCTAAGCACACTGGCTCCTCTCCTCCACATGTTCTGATGACTTTTTAGCTCTCACAACAGCATATTTTTAAACAAGCCAAGTAGAGCAAATCAAATGTATAAATTTCACAGAAGTCCCATTTGTGGTGGAAAATGTCTTCAAGACTTGTAGATGCAGCACCCTGTTAACAGCACCCACCACCCCGACTGCTGCTATTATTTTACCACCCCAAACAAACAAATATCGAGAAAGTCAGAGGTTTACAAAGTAATCTTCTCTACTAAGATATCCAAACCTGACTTAGAAAGTTTGATTTTCTTACTCCAAACTTGACAAATATGCAGTTGCTGAATTTGGAAAAACGTGAGTGAACAAAGGCTTCTAGAATGTGAGCAAAGCACTATATAGAGAGTAAGTAATCACTCGCCATAAATTTTCTACATGTAAAAAGTAACACAAAAAACAGTTTCTATTACCATTCACACCCTACTGGTACAGGACTATAGTGTAGAAACCTGTCCATATCAAGGGCTGATTGGGGAATATCACGAGGAGCCTTCCACAAATCAGTCTGCTCCAAGCAATCACTAACAACCATGTCCAAACCAACAGAGACATTGACTGTCCTTCAAATGTTAGGGGCATACAACACATCATCATCCATCATTATTTATGCCCTGGCAATGTTTAAGTATGCATGGGCAGCCCGTTTACGGCAGTTCTCCAGTTGTTCCTATCCTGGGCAGTCCTAGATGCGTGTGTTATTGTCATACCCAAAGTTCTACAGTATTCCTTTATGCTGTCTATCCAGCATTTTCTGGGCCTTCCTCATCTTATCCCGTGCACTCCTCCAAGCAGTGCTGTCTTCAGATATCTGCCGACATTCATTCTCATAACATGGTCCAAGTATCTCAAGCGTCACAACCATATCCTGTAGTTTACTTCCTTCTGTAGATGGAGATATTTTTTAATGTGATCTCCAGGTTCATGATGACTCCTGGACCCAGCAGTTTCATACAAGTTAGCAATGCTGTTTTCCTCTAAGCACTGCCTGTCTCTTCATGTGAAGCCTAGAAGCCTCCTGAGACATGCCATCTCAAACTCATTCAGCTGCTGTTCTGAGGAGTGTTTCATTGTCCAGGTTTGGGGATTGTAAAGAAGGCAGGCAGCTCAAGACAAGTGTCTCGTGTACTTGTAATTTTGTTGTTGTCCTTATGTCTCTTGCTGATCAAACCTTCCCTAGTACCTGGAATGCAATCCTCATTATCCCTATCTGCCTCTTGATGTCTGAAATAGTTCCCTCCTTTGAACTGAGGTTTCTTCCCAGATAAACAAAGTTGTCTGTTTGCTTGAGGTTTGATGTGGGAGTCCTCTCTGTATACTGTGAATACCACTGGTTAATGAATAAAGAAACAGCTTTGGACCTATAGCAAGGCAGAATTTAGCTAGGCAGGGAAAACTAAACTAAATGCTGGGGAAAAGAAGACGGAGTCAGAGAAACCATGTAGCCCCACCAAAGACAGATGCCAGAACTTTACCCAGTAAGTCACAGCCACGTGGCAATACACAGATCAATAGAAATGGGTTAAATTAATATGTAAGAGTTAGCCAATAAGAAGCTAGAGCTAATGGGCCAAGCAGTAATCTAATTACAGTTTCTGTGTGGTTATTTCGGGGTGGCCAGGAGGAACAAGCAGCCCTACTACAACAGAGGTTCTGAGTCTTTATTACAATATTAAAATCCTGTGCACCCTTCCTGTGTGTTGCATCTCAGTCTCTCGATGTTGACTTTCACACCAAGGTTTCCACTGACTTCCACCACTCTACTTACCATGGCCTGCGGATCACGTGGACTTTCAGCAAGTAGTGCTGTAGCACTGCCAAAATGCAAATTACTGATTCACACGCCACCTATCTGCACACCTATCTCCTCATCCACCAGGGCTGTTGCTCTTATTAATTCCAGGAACATATTAAAGAGCAGTGGTGAGAGGACGCATCCCTGCAACACCCCTATAACTGTCTTAAACTCATCACTTAGTTCTCCACAGACTTTGACTGATGCAAAGGTATATTTTTAGGCATTTTCTAGTATTGTGATTTTCTCTGGGTACCTGTAGAACCTCATCATTTCCCAAAGTTTTCCATTACTTCAGGAAGGCATCTGATAGCATTTGGAGGAAAGGAATTTGGCACACACAACACCATGACCTTCATTTCACATATGAAACAAGATCTAAATACTGAATTTTAAATAAAATCCTCATAACCTCTTTAAAAAGTTACAGGAGAGTGTCTTGATTCATAAATATTTACTAAGATCATAAGAAATGTGCAAAGTCAGGTCATAATGCCCGCCACCCATGGTATATCAAATTTACTCTTAGATTTCATTTTCAATACAGAATTAAAGACTGGAGGTGGAGAAGGAAGGCTGGATAAAAGCTCTGCAAGAGAACTCAGACTAAGAAAGCTTCACGTAAATTAGAATTTCTTCATCTGCTAAATACTTGTCTGTGATACAGGGTGACCAAAAATCCTAGCTACCCTGTAAAATGTCTAAAGTCAGAGGAGACACAGAGAATAACAAAAAGTCACTGTGACTTGAATGGAGTAAAATGCGTTACTCTAAAACCATGTTCTTACTTCAAAAGCAACGGGCAATACAGTCAGGGAGTGCTTGCTTCTACAGTCATATTCACTAAGGAAGATGTAAATCAACACACGATTATTAAATGTCTACTACAAACAAAGGCCAGTGCCACCCAGGGTGCTGAGAGCAGGGAGGTCACGGTCATTGGTCATAAAGGTCAATAAGAGCCCCGTCACCATGAGATGGCTCTTTAAAAAAATAAGACTTAAAGAATTTTTGGTTTTGATCTATAAAAATTAAATGTTCAAAAACAAGGATTTTTATTTTTCCTAAGAAAAAAACATCCCTAGTACTTGAATGGTTGTACTTAGACAAGATTTCATTTTGAAAAGCAGAATTATTAACCCACAGATCCTTACCTGCCCAACTCTCCCTGGATGTTTCAAGGCCAAGCCTCCACTGGAGACAGCAGCAGCAACATTCCCTTCATGATCGACCACTACAGCACCCACTGTGTCCAAGGTGCCTGAGTCATTTTCCTGTGGAACAAAAGAGACATGAGTGTCCACTGGCACAAGACACCTAGACATGACTACACATCAGGCACAGTGCACAGCAGGCCTGGTGTGAGGGATCAAGAACTACAGGGGGAGCACAGTATTTAACAGGCCTGGTGAAATCATAACATGGAAAAAATCTGAATTATTCCTTAAGTGTAACAGTTATAATCCATTTCTTTATTATTTCATTACTTTTCCCTTAATCTCAGAAATTAAATAAGTGACTGAGAATGTGGGTAAAAAGACCTATGATCTAAAGGAACAATAAATGCTACCACTCATGTTTTAAAGTATACTATGCACAGACTTTCAGGAGCGGATAATACATTCAGAAAGGGGAGAAAATTGCATTCGCCATCTTGGAGTTCAAGACACGATCATTTTCCCATCGATCCCTTGCTTAAGAGAAATCTTACCACACAGTCCCTTTTCTGCTATTATTAATAAGCTTGGCAACTGGTGACAGAAAACTGTGTGTTATTGGAAGGCATCTTTGTGTCCTGAGCCTTCTCACTAGTCCCACATTTAAGACATCTAAAATGTATTAACAGCAGCTGTCTCTTATCACCAAGGTTTCCTGGTCATCCATGACAAAGGACAAACTACTAGATAAGAACAGAATTAGAGGAGGCATGGAGAAAATTTCCTTACCATATATTAAAAAGGGGAGGTTATTGTACACTGTTAGGCCAAGAACAGTCATAGTAAGTATTCTTAGCCTAGTGCAAGGTTGTCAAACTGTATGCCAAAGCTCCGGCATAAATGAAAGAACCATGAACAACCCAGGTTCACAAGAGCAGTGAGCTACCCAGACTTGATACTCAGACTATTGGCAAAGCTTCATTTGTTCCCGTAGTGCGCTAAGAGGTGAAGAGACACAAAGACATCAGAAAAGGTCTGTGAGCACCTGCAGCCATCTCCGCTAGGGAGTTGAAGGGAGCTTTCAAATATCAGAAGCAGAACTCAAACAAAAGCTTTCTTCCCTAAACTAAATTGGAAGCATAGAGGAAGAGCATATCACACAATTTTTCTTTGAATGTGGTAACATGAAGCAGTTACATGTCTCTACTTCTTACTCAGAGTCCTAACACCCTAAAGGGTAACGAAACAATGACCAGGAGTTCTGCCATTGGAAGAAAACGTTCATGGGGATGAAGTAAGTTTAACGTTTTTAATCATACATGTAGCTTGAAGGAAGGGTAGCAAGTGGAACTACGTGGGCACATCCCATAACACTAAAGTTCTACTCCTGAGCAGGATCATGACCTTCAAGGACAATTTCAGGGTCAACAACTCCCTGAGTAGAACATCTAGTTCACTCGGCATCTATTATGTTTTAAGTATATCTGGATTCCCTGTGTGCATAAAAGCCCAGTGCTGATTATACAGTCTGTGCACACCAGTGTCTGAGCAAGTCTTTCTCCTTTTCTGAGGAGCTGATTTTATGTGATGCCAGAGGCTGCCAGTAAGTAGATTTAACAGCAATGGTTTTGCTTCTTCACGTCATTTATCTTCTTTGCTGAGTAAGATTAAAAATCAAAGTACAGAAATACAGCAAAATGCACTGGAAAAACAAGGCCTGATAGCATTCCATGGGGGCTATCATCAGCCAAACCAAAAAGGGAGCTTTTAAGGTGAAAGTGTTTAATGTTCTTACTAATCATTTCTAAATTATTTAACTTCGTAACAAAAGTATTTAAATTACAAGTCTTTTGTGTTCTATAGCAGGGCTTCTTCAGCTTTAATACTCATAGAAATCACTAAAAGAATCTGTTTAAGTGAAGATTCCTATCAAGCAACCCAGGAACTAGCCAAGACCAAGTCTGACAATCTTATAGGTAACACCGATGCTGGTCCACAGCCCCTTTGAAAAGCAAGGTCTGATAGCATTGCGTAGGACTCTCAACAGCTGAACTAAAATATACAGGCACGAGATTGGTAAAGGAGAAACCTGAAGCAGCTGAGACTAAGATCCCACTACAATACGATGTGATTCCGCCTGACTACCCAGCTGGCAGCATATCACCACTTACATGCTGCCACAGGCACACCACCAAGTGTACCCAAGTGCTAATCTGACAGAAGTGCTTTTAGCTATTTTTTAAGATAAGTAACTCTTACACAAATGAATAGACTTAATTTTCTTTAACAGTTAAGTTGACATAAAATCAAGAAAGAATCTTCCTTGTATTTTGAGATTACCTTGGCAATAATATTTACTTTGTTTGGTTTGTCTTGGGTTTTTTGTTTTTTGTTTTTTTTTTTTTTTTTGAGACAGGGTTTCTCTGTAGCTTTGGAGCCTGTCCTGGAACTAGGTCTTGTAGACCAGGCTGGCCTCGAATTCAGAGATCTGCCAGCCTCTGCCTCTTAAGTGCTGGGTTAGAAGCATGTGCCACCACCGCCTGGCAGCAAAGCTATTTTTTGAGAGATATATAGCAGGACTTTGTGTCATTTGGAAATCTATGCATACTTTGTTGGTTCTCGACCAGATACAGCATAAGGTAAGGCTTTGTCAGCTTGCTAAAGACAATTGCTGACAAATAGTTTTCCTATTGCACTCTCAAACATTTGGGGACAGTCTTCATCTTTTTAAAGGTGACAAAAACATATGTACAGTATTCAGCATGATGTTTTAACACAAATATATGTTGTACCATGTATGGTAGAATCTAGATAATTAACATATGCATTATACCCACACTTAGCCTGTGTGTCTGTATGTGTGTGTATGTGTGCACATACGCATTCATGATCATGCATTCTGGAATGTGCACATATATGTGCAGACTGGTAAGAGTTCTTAAAAAAAATTTTTTAACCCCCATCATTCCTAGGACAGAAGATTGCTGATTTTCTCATCATAAGGCAATATTCTACTACATAGCTAAACTCCAAAGTCTTAAAATCTATTTTATAAGGGTATTTTATTAGTTGTTTGCATTTTGTTGTATTGGTTTGTTTTGAATAAACTACCATGCTGATCTTGCTTAAGTATCTTTCAGGAAAATAATTTTACAGGAGAAGCATGACATGAATACAACAACCCAGAGTATTATCTGCAGTAGCTGTCCTTGCATGACTATTAGGATACTATAAACTAAGAGAACTTCTCTGCCTAACCAAAACACCACAGAGATATCTAAAAACCAATGTCAGTGTAGCTGGATCACACAGATGGATTTGCTGTAATCTGATTTTTAAAATGAAAAATGCAGAAAAGAGGAGTCTGTTTTAAATTAAGCTCTATATCCCTAAGAGTCTACAACACCTGCAAAAATCTGAGCTACTTCATAAATATCTAAGAGGCATTCCACAGACTTCATATACTGCAAAGCAAATTTCAAGATAATGAAGTAATATTTAAAGATTTTTATGAAGTGTAGATAAATTGAGTGAAAGACAAATATTGGTATTTTTGGCATAATAATCTCACAGAGCTCATTTATATGGGAATGAAATTTTGGGTTGAAACACACAATAACTGTTACTATTCAGAACTACCATTACATTCTTACACCCCATAAATACTTAAAAATCCATGTGCTACACAGATACACATACATCTATTGTCCCTGACTGAAGCAGGCCATTCATATTACTTTTTCTGATAAAATGTGACAAGAAAACAAGTATATAAACTAGAGGCTTCTTTTTTTCCAGAATAAAGACACGTATGTGAATTTGGCAGAAAGCATACCAGTACCATGGAAAAGACTAAAATCAACTTTCTGGCAGTAATTTCAGTTTTCCCTGATCCAAGATAGAAACAGGTTTTACATAATTATCACAAGAAGTCATGGAAGTAACACATGTAAAGTACTTTAGAGGTAATAAATCTCTGGGGGTGGGGATGGTGATTCTCACCAAAAATTACACCTCTAGTCTGGTTCTCTAATTCTGAAACACTTTGTCACCAGCTATCAATCACTTGTCTCATTAGCATGAATACTGTCTTATATTTGAAAAAAAAAACTTTAACTATCAACCAGCTAGATACAAAAATAAGTCTTAAGTATGTGCATATATCTGGAAGTTGGTATGCCATGGAATTAGCCTAATAGTAAAGATGAAGGTGACGGTCGATCAAGGCAAAAGTTAAAATATATTAAACCCTCCCAATGATAATTATTAGATCTAAGAGCAGTAACAAAGCTAGTAAAAGCTTCCCCCTGTGATGGAGGAAGGTCACTGGTTAAATAAAAAGAAACTGCTTGGCCCTCATTGGTTAGAAGATAGGTGGGAGAGGTAAACAGAACAGAACGCTGGGAGGAAGAGGAAGTGAGCTCAGAGTCCACGGCTCTCCTCTTGGGAGCAGACACCTCAGAGAGACGCCATGCTCCCAGCTCCCAGGCAGACGCACGCGATGAAGCTCCTACCCAGGATGGACATAGGCTAGAATCTTCCCGGTAAGCGCACCTAGGGGCGCTACACAGATGATTAGAAATGGGCTAAATTAATATGTGAGAATTAGCCTAGAAGAGGCTAGATAGAAATGGGCCAAGCAGTGATTAAATGAATACAGTTTGTGTGTTGTTATTTCGGGCATAAGCTAGCCAGGCAGCCGGGGTGCTGGGGACGCAGCCCCGCTGCCCATATTACTACACCCCTGTGGAAAGAAAACTCTCTGACCCTACAAAACAACACATCAATGCCACCATAAGCATTTTTATTTTATTACATTTAATTATGTGTACGAGATTTTTCCTACATGAATGCATGTGTCACATGTGTGCTGGTTCCCACAGAGGTCAGAAGGTACTGGATCCCTTGGAACTGGAGTTACAGATGGGTATGAGCTGAGAGTACTGGGAACCAAACCTGGGTCCTCTGAAAGAGCAACAAATGCCCTTCACTGCATGTCATCCTAGCCATTAGCTTTGCCATCTTTGAGTATCTGGGAAAGAAGGGAAAGATGGCTCTGGCCACAGGAGATCCAGTCCTCATTCACTGTTTGCTCCTGACGAACTAGCCTCTACCAGTGGCCCCTGTGGAGTAGAGTACTGTGAACAAAGTCTAAATTATCTATCGTCACATATGAAGACAGACCAAAAACAAGGAAAAGTATGGGCTAAGAAGATTCAGTGATCGCTGCCTTTTCTCTGCAGGGGCCATCCTCTGCTGGATACAGCTCAGTGGAACAGCACCTAATCAGCATGCTTGAGGCACTGGGTTTGATCCAAACATGAAAGGAAAGGAACAGAGAAGAAAACCATCTTCTGCTGCCAAAACTATAATGATTCTTATAAATTATAGACAAGAATTCTAGTGCTAATTAATCCCTCTTCCCTTTAACCGAGATGCATTACATGTCTCTGCAGTACCATATGAGTTCACATAAACATTCAGGACACAAATAGAGTCACATAGCATTTAAACTCATATTTATTTCCTAAGTTAGTCGACAAAAGTTAGAAATTTTCAACTTAAAACACACTAGATAAAGTTTGTTTTTAGGGGATTTCATATTACATGAATTATAATGTTAGTTATAAATTTATAAAACAGGGAAGTATCACAAAATTATCTTGAAAATCACAAATTCTCAAAAGTGCAAAGGACAACAATCCAGCAGGTAAGATCTCTGTATAACGCTCTGGGGTTGGAAAACCAGAACTAGGTAAGAAGCTACTAACTAACCAATGATGGCTGCTAGAAGTGAGGTGAAATCGGTTTTCTATAAGGATGTGGCCCCTGAGAGGTTAACCACGCTCTAAGGGATGGCTTACGCACATACGTGTAAGGGCAGCACAAACTGGACTCAGTGGGTTACAGACAGACAGAGACAGACATGAAGTTGGGGAGAAGGAGTTATGTGCAGGATTAGGGGAGTGGTGAATATGATGAAATTATGTTGTATTTTATAATAATCTCAAAAAGTAAAAAATATTTTATTAAAAGATAAAAGTAACTCATTTAAACTCTTTTTATACATGTGTGTACATATATATATATATATATATATATATATATATATATATATATATATTAGGGAACTTAGATAGTAGCAGATAGGTTTCCTTGTGAGGTTTTTTAAAGGGTTTCTACTTCTGGTAATCCCTCTGTGAATTTTCTCCTAACCTCTAGTCTTCCATGACCCACCCCATGAGACCCTTCATGAACCACTATTCTCCCTGGAACCCTCTATAGCATTGAAAAGTCCTCTCTTGAAAGTCCTCACCCACAGACCCCCTTACTAACCCTTCCTGGCTTCCATGGGAATTCCAAATGGAACACACATATATTTGAAGATTCAAAACTAACATCAACAAATGAGAAAACATGCAACATCTGTCTTTCTGGGTTTGGTACTCACTGAGAATAACTGTTTCCACATCCACCCATTTACCTGGGAATTTCATATTTTCATTCTTCTTAACAGCTGAATAATACTCCATTGTGTAAATGGATGCCAGTTTTACTATCTATTCATCAACTGATGGGCACCTATATTGTTACCATTCCCTGGCTATAGTGAATGAACAGTATGAACATGAATGAGTAGATGGGGCAAGAAGACTTTACTAGACACAGCAGGCCAACAAATACTAAGCCTTCAGTCAGGAATGGGTCAGCACTTTTGAAACTGTTAGCTGGAGAGGTACCACAGACGACCAAACATTTTAAGTGATTGCCAATGTTATTGGCTATCTTCTTTTGCTGAAGACACTATAAATTTGAGACATAGACTATGGAGAAATCAACCTGGTACTAAGCTGGAAACTTCATCACTATTGGCCAGCTTTCATAGTGCTGAAAGTTGTTTGTTTACACATCCAGAGACGGAAAGCCATCATCAATCCTACCCACTGTGAATCCCACAAGCTGCAATAGGAACTGTCCTAGCAAGGTAAGCCCAGCGGTGCAATAGTGGCATGAATACCATGAAAGTAACCAACCACTTCCTGATTGAATTTAAGGTCTGCTCCACAAGTTGAAACCCATACGCAGTACCATTATTAGAGCTGAGATATCAGGATTAAACAAGTCATAGGACCTAGAGTAGAACCGGCCTCTATTATTCTCCTAAACAAACACAGTATTAAACTGACTCCAAATTATTTATCTTTAGAAACATAGATCAGTGCATCTCTTAACCCTTATCAGAAGTTTCTGTTTGCAGGAGATGATGATAAACACAGAAACCCATGACTGGTAAAGATACAGAAATTGAAAAACTATGAAATGCTCAGAACCAAATGAGACATTTTTAACAATACTTAATATATAAGCATAATAAGCCACTGATTAAAGGCACTGACCTAAGATACTAAAAGTTGAAAAAATATCTAAGTATATGATAATTTTGAGATGCTCTTGAGGACAATATAAATCATATTATAAATTATACTTATAAAGCACACCTCAAGGACATCAAGTATTACTGTGCAGATCTGCAGGTGCTAGCACCTATAATCCCAGCACTCAATAGGCTGAGCAAGGAAGACTGTAGTTTGAACCCTGCCTGGCTATACAGCAAGATTCTGTCCTACAAAAACAAAGAAAGAAATCAGTTTAAACATTTAATAATGAACACATTCCAGCTGATTTCTTGTGTAGAATAAATGCTAACCACACTTCTAAATCACATTCTATATGAGGCATAGACCTAGCATGGCACAGCAACTAAACTCCTAAGTATTTACCACAGAGAAAGCAAAGGACTGTCACCACAGGAAACCTTACCAGGGCTATTCAAACTGTTTCTGTCTGCAAGAACCAAAAGCTGTAGATGACTCAAATGTCTACCAACAAAAGAATATGTGGACAAATTATGATGACATCAACAGCAGAAAACAACTCAGCAATTGAAACTAATAACACACATAACAATATGTTTTAGACATAGGCAGAGAAAGAGAAGTAAGATACAAAACAGAAATGATGTTTCCATTTATGTGAAGTTTTGGAACACATCAAGATATGAGGAAGGCAATAGTGACGTGACTTAGGTCAAAGGGACATTAACTAAGAATCATGAGGAAATTTTATCACATTTTATAGCAATTATAAGCAAAGGAGTAAAGATACGTTGCATGTTTTTAATACAGGAGGAGATACAGGTAAAAGAGTGTCAAGTCTAAGCCTAACTCAGAACAATGGGTACAGTAAAGGGGTAAGATATTTAATAAGAAAGTAACTCAAATTTTCCAAAACTGATGAGGGAACAAAGAATCCAGAAGTCTAGGAACTTATCAAAAATGGACAGGAATGAGGCTGGGGAGGAGGGAGTCACTTACAATGAAATAGCAGATTCCCAAAAACCCTATTTGTCAGAAGTTACTGGTTGGCATGGTGCCTTCCCCAAATAAGATACAAATCTAAATAGATAACCAATAAAACTATAATTTTAAAAAGCAAAATTAAATTCATATACTTGTGAATATACACATAGGAGATCTCCCTTTAAAGAAACCCTGAGGTCATTCTCTATCAGACTGCAGTTTTGGTTGCTCATGCGTCCTCCCTACACACACTCATGCATACATCTTTTTCACTTTCTCTGTTCCACTTCATCCTTTTACTATAATGTAATATTGTCTCAAATACTAACTTTTATTTAAACTACATAATATTTTTCAAATTATTTAAACTATTCCTTTTGAATATTTTAATTACCTATTTTTAAATGCAAGTTTTGACTGCAAGTATTCCTGTATAATACCATGTAACACCTGGTGCCTCTAGGGGCCAGAAGAAAAAGTCAGGTCCCCAAAGACTGAAGTTACAAGATGGTTGCAAGCCACCATGTGGGTACTGGGAATCAAATCCAGGCCATCTGGAAGGGCAGCCAGCTTTCTTAAAGTCTGCTGAGACATCTCTCCAGCCCCTAAAATTGTTTATTTCTACCACAAGACTGTAAGTCTTACGAGGACAGGAGCTTCTGTGTATTTCATTAATGTATGTCAACACTTTCAAAAGAACAGTTGATTTCTCTAAGGTTCTTCCTGAATGAACGGATGAATAAATAAATAGAAGACAGACTTTAAAAGAAGTTGGCATATAGCCCAGTGGTAGAACATGTGCCTAGCATGAATGAGGCCTTGGGTCCCAAATCTTTAGTACAGCACCCTCTAAGAAAGAAAAAAAAAAGATGAAAAAAGTTCAAGAAATGTCATCATGAACACAAAAACAGAGAAGTAAATAAAATGGCAAATCTATATATTCAATAAAAGAAATATTGTGTTAAAAATGGTTTTGTCTAGAATGTATTTTGTAAAATCTTACCTTTTTCTCTTTTTTTTGAGTTTTTTCTTTTGGTTGTTTTGTTTGCAATGATGAGCTTTGAATCAAGGGCTTCCCACATGCTATTCATGTGCTATCCCAGTGTGCTCTGTCCCTAGCCCTGGCTGTATGTTAGAAATGAGTGTGTGCTGTCCCTAGCCCTGCGTGTATGTTAGAAATGAGTGTGCGCTGTCCCTAGCCCTGGGTGTGTGTTAGAAATGAGTGTGCGCTGTCCCTAGCCCTGGGTGTATGTTAGAAATGAGCTATATATTTAAAGTGTTAAAGATACAGACAAGCTAAAAATAAGAGAACAGGTAGGGGAATTAGATACATTGAGCTAATATCATCCTAAACAGTGAAGGTATTTTAATATCTTGATTTTCATACAAAAAACATTAACAAAAATAAGGAAAATATGATAAATGCTCAAAATTAAGTTCCATAGAGAAAATAAAATAATTCCAATTCACATGTAATTTAAAACTTATGTAAAGTTGCTTTAAACTTATATAAAGTATAAAAAAAACACAAAGGAAAAAAATCAACAATAGTCCATGAGATATTTCAACATATTTCTTCCAATCATAAGCAGGTCAAGTAAGGGGGGGGGGGGGGGATTAAGTAAAACACAGACGTGAACAGCACATTAAAAGCAGGACACGACAGGTGTTCCTAAGCTGTGCTCAGCAATTACACAGGCAACGCAACCTTAAAGCACACATGAATGTTACAAGTTATCATACATTAAACTATAAATCACAACAAATTTCAGAAGCAACATCAAAAAGAATACACACTAACTATAAAACAACACAAGAATCTATAAAATTTGAAAATTAAAAATAAAATACTTCTCAAGAATTTGTAGTTCAAATAAAACTAAATGGAAACAAAGCACAACGAATGATAACAATACAAAACTTTCACAACTGTGAAATACCCGAAAAATAGTACTTGAAAGGAAATTTACATACAAAATGTTGATTTTGGAACAATATGTAACATCTTCTTCACCATCTCTTCTTTTACATTTCTGTGGCAGTTTGATATAACTAGCACCATAAATCATATATACTCATTGACCAGTTTTCATTAAATTTTGTCTTATTAAAAAAAAGGAAAAGCGGCCAATTAAAGTAGTCAGAAAGAGAACGGGTTAAACATAATATCAAATAAAAATTTGAAGATAAGATTTTTTTTAAAAAACCAATGAAGAAATTAATACTACATAGAGAGCAAAACAAGCAAAGCTGGTTCTGGGAAAAAAAAAACTGTTAAGTAAACTGAATGAGCCATTTTCTCTACTACTGAAATGGTGTGGGAGAATTGTCTGTATTCTGTCAATCATGTTTTAAATAAATGTTGATTGGCCAGGCAGGAAATATAGGCGGGATGACCAGACAAAAAATAGAAATGATGTAATGAGAACAAGAGAATTCTGGGAAGGAGGAAGTTGATTCCTCCCACTCCTGCCCAGACCACCAAAGCAGCAGGGTGTGACCTGCCCCACTGGAAAAGGTACTGAGCCACATGGCTAACATAAATCAGAAAAATGGGTTAATCAAGTTGTAAGAGCTGGCCAGTGAGAGGTTAGAGCTAATGGGCCAACCAGCTTTATAACTTACTGAGATCTTTGTGTGGTTTTACTCTCGGGCTAAACAGTTGTGGAGTACCTGGTGGGAGGACAAAAACCCCAACAAGCCGGCCCATTCATGTTACACTGAAATCTCAGCAAAGGCCATCCCCCTATCAGTTTCTCCAACACCAGCCTGGGTTCTCTCCAGTAATAAATGCAAATACCCCTATCCCCACCTGTCTTAAAATCCTGCAGCGTCAAAACACTCCAAAAAAAGTTTCCTAAGTCATTTCCCAGAGAAATTCCCTAAACAGGCTCTCTTCCTACTCCAATGGCACTATGCAGGAGTTTGTTCTAGGCTAGTTTGGGGTTACTGTGTCCTGATGTCCCTATAAGCAACAGGCAACAAATACTATGTAATGAATTATTTTTATTGGCACCTCAACAATAACTCAAATTTTGTATCCTCTAAAAGAAAATCTCGTTCAATTTCCATGTGTGATGAGAGTTCAGCGTAGCTAAGCCATTTTCTTCTTACTGAGTTCTTTTCTGATTCAGTTACACTTAGATCTTCCCTGGATGCAATGCTTCTATGCTTCTGCACACCATCTACGGAGCCTGTCCCCAAAGCACATCCTTACAAGGACTACTGTGACTCTTAGGCTGCCTCCATCCTCACCACACTCAAGACCAGACCCATTTCTCACACCATGGGAGAGATCTTCATTTCAGGAAGTTTTGCATGCCCCTTGGTCAAAATAAGCTTCTAAATACCTCTCATTTTATCTATAAAGAAATCTAGTCTTGATTCTGACCATACCCTGCGTTCAGTGTTAGATTTGTCCTTGTTAATGCCCTTTCACCTCTGAGCTCATCTAACACCAAATCATACTCTTCTCATTTTTGACTTAGTTTTAACTCAAAACTATCTAAGTTCCTCAAAGCTCTAAAGTAATATTGATAATATTGACACCAAAGTTTTCCTTCAACTGTGCTTTCTCCACGGGAAGGATGGCCATCCTTTGCTATAATCAATAATCAATGTCTGAGAAATAAACAAACCCAAAAGAGAAGGCGCATGCACCATACCGCTTCACTGACAGTCACAGTACAACATACTAAAGGGATATGGATTCAGTACCTGGAAGGATTAAAAGTCACATAAATAAGCAAGCTAAAACTTTGTTAATTAAATCAGCGGCAGCAAACTCTTTAGAAGAGCGGGAAATGTTTTTCAATATAGTTGTTCAATTTAGCTCTTTTAAGGAACACCTGGCCATAGCCTGGAACATAGGTCTTTTTTTCATTTTGGGCATACCCTCACTTTCTCTGGATAAAATTACACTTTTAAATGCCAGAACTCTGCTGGCCTTTGAACTGAGTCTTAAAGCAGTAGGGAATAACAGATAAAGGACTAGAAAGTAACACAGACAATCTGGATCTTATTCCTGCCAGAGAAATGTTATAACAATTAGGATGGGTCACTTAAACTGGATTTAAATGGGACCCTCTCCATATTGAAGAATAATCATTATACTGACTTGTAAAACACTAATAAGTTGTTTTATATGATGTGAGATTTTAAAAGCATACCACTATCTGTTTGGCCAGTTAATTATGAGTGTGTTCACATAAACAATAATTACTCAAACTCACAGAAATTTAACGACTAAAGGCAAGCATCTTAAAAGTAAAAAGAAAAAAATGTTCATATGCTCTTTCTCCTTTTGTATTCCAATAGATTAAAATCTTATTAGACAAGTCAAAAGAACTAAGGAATGAGCAAAGAGCAAAGTACATTCTAGAACATAAATAATAATATGTCTTTCAACTTAACCTCAATGATGTTAAGAGGCTTACAACACTCAAAAGCCTACATTAATGCAATAATATAATAAAATAATTCCTAGGATAAACTCCATTCACACATACTTCCAAACATTAGGTGCCGAGTACAGTTAGAACAAATAAAAGTAGAGAGGCATTGAGTGTGGGGAAACACTTCATTTTCTCTAGGGCTGTGATAGTTTGCTAACCTCTGCAGATAATTTAACTTGGTCAGCTAACATTCCCCACTGGAGACAAATGTAAGCTGCAGAGTTTGGCTAGACAGCACTTCAGAGTTTGGAGCAGCACTGCCAATCAGTCCAACACATCGCACCTGTGCAGATCCTGCGGCTGAACCAAGTTCCTCCACCTGCAGGATGCTGACCCTAGAACTTTTACTTCCTCAGTTGAACTTACATTCCTCTCTTTCCATAAGCTGGCCAAGTGGAACTCAGCAGAATTCAGTAAGTTCTGCATCCAGTTCTGTAGCTCTCGCTGGTGTGTTTCATTGTCTGGGCACATATCAAATGATATGACTTCCATGTACTGTTTAATAGCCCAGAGTCAGATATGTAAGAGGCGGAGCCTAAGCTCCAAATGCTTTCTTCACTCACTAAAGCCTGTCTTTAAAACTTCACAAGAAATCCAGCAATTATTTGCTGACTATAATGCTGAGTACAAAAGAAAAATAAAGGTACTGAACAAGAAAACCTAAAGATCACATGAGGCCATGTACTCAGGGCCTGTGCTTTCTCAATGTGAAAACCCTCCTACAGATGAACAGAAAATGAACATAGCAGCAGCACCTGTGTGTTAAAAGGGCTAATGATCCAATAAGGGTTTTATGAACCTTAACCCTTCCTCACGGGAAACGTCATGGTGCTTACAAAACCAAAGGGCATCAACAGACCTCAGAGAAAAGAGTACTCACAAACCTGCCATTTGCGGTGACGTTCAGGCAATTAAAAACTTGCCTATGTTTACAAGGTAGCTGATATTTTCATTCTATCAGACCTTTGTTCACACTTGGAAAATCACACATCAAAACAAACAGGTTCCAGGAAATGAATGAGAATTCTTGCTGTGTAAGGTTTCATTCTTACCCAGGATGTGGGGGAGATGGTGTGTATGTACATATGTTTAAAAAAATTTTTTTCGCCCTGTGTAACAGGAAAGGTACTTGCTAAAATATCTCTGGATGAGCACGCCCCCTTGTGGGCACTTCCGTACGTACCTTTTTAAAAGTCAGTCCTTGGTGATGCTCATATTTCCCTAATCTGTTTATGTATTTTAATATCACCACTTAATAGCTATAATACTGAGGAAATAGCAATATTATTTAATATTTCAATTAACCTAACTTCTTTTTGTTGCTAATCCCTATATACAAGTCTAATATAAATTAAATCAACTCTTTTATTATTATCTAAGCATGAATTTTGAACTACTGTGTATTTAACCATCTAACAAAATCAAACTTTTTTGTTAAACTACAAAACTAATAAAGCACTTTTTCACTTTGAAATTAAAATCAGAATCAGTTGTGTATTATTAGTGCTAACTGAATTAAATGGGACTTTCTATGGTCTATAAAAAGGATAAAAATAAGTTAAATGTTCATCCATTCATGAGCTAACACAAATATGCTCAAATAACAATATACAGCAATCTCAAACTGACAGATGTAAATCATAAGTAATCCAATTTGACAAGCACTTCTGGTGTAATTCACCAACTAAGTAGAAGGAACAATGTATTCTGATCCCAGGGGAACTGGAGCTAGTTCTTAAAGTACGACTAGAAAATGTTAAAAGGCAGAGAAATAGCTGGTGTTTTATAATCAATTATTATTCTATAAATACAGAAATTGAGTAAAAACAGGATTGAGACACTGAAACAAACTCATTAAAAAAACTAAACAGAAAAGTAAATGCAGCATTCCAGGTTCTGTTGCGGTAAGCGATGGCCTCAAAGCCTTTATGTGCCATTCGGTACTTCACTCTGACTTGTTAGCATTTTAACTTCTTTTTTGGTCTCTTCTGATGTTTAAATGCTTCCTATAACTTATATAAATATTCCTTTTCCTAGGTTTAGGAAACTTTTGCTGTGATTTTATGGAAACTATTTTCTGTATTAAGCATGGAATTTTTCTTCTACATCCATGATTCCTAAATTTGGTCTTTTCATGGTGCCCTACAAATCTAGAATACTCATTTCATGCCTTAATAGTAATTTATATGGTAATTCTTTGTTTGATCTCTAAAATGACATTTATTTATGGGTAGGGTATCATACATTCTGGGGTCATGCACACTAGGGGTATTGAACTTGCAGGCTTCAGCTAGTTCCCTCCTTCCACCATGTGGATCCTGAGGATGGCACACAGGTTATCAGATAACTGAGAAGTCAAGGTGCGAACCTGAGACAGACCTACTTGCTATTCCTCCCAACATTACCTCTGGCCAAGGAAATTAATTCGTAGCTGAAGAAGTGAAGCAAAGACCCACGAAAAATGCTGCTTGCTGGCTGGTAGTGTTCTGTTCAGTTAACTTTGTTATATCCAGTTGGTGCCAGCCACAACAGGATGGGCCATCTTACATGAAGCAGCAATCAAATAATCCCCAGCCACACATATGCCAACATGCCAATCTGAAGCAGAAAAATCCTCAGCTGAGATTCTTTCCCAGATAATGTCAAACTGATAATTAAAGCAAACCAGGACAGTTAGTATGGTTAAAAATACTGGCTGCATCACTGGGCAATTCACTTAATATCAGTGCACTGCTTACCAGAACCTACATCACCTTCTATATTCTAGTGTCAGCAAAGTTCCCGTCTTTCTAACCACTGCATAGTTCAGATCAAAGTCCCTTTCTTGCAGTCTAGACGTGTTCTGCTGGCCAGCTTCCAGTATGTACTCTTGTGACACTTGTTTTTGAGCTTCCTAAGAGTATAATTCATGGAGAATCCGGGGTTATCAAGCAAATAATTCAGCAAGGTTGGGGAGATTGGCATTGCTATTTGTAATGCCACATTAAGACATATTTAATTCTTCCTGTTGAGTTATGAGAATTGCTTGATGTCTCTTCTGCTGTCGTGTGCAAATTTTCTCTTCTTTTTCTTTAAAATGCCAATGCTCTGAGGTTGTTTGTATTAAGCGGGGCTCTCACAGTTCCCTTTGGGACATAGGCTCCCTGAACCAATGCACTGTGCTGAACATTAGCAGTCCCTAAGACCCATACATTGTTGATATACCAAGCTAATTGTCTGTACTGCTTTACAACTTATTTCAACACAGAGAGGAAAACTGTTCCAATTTCGTTTTTGTCTAAAATAATCTCCATGGAATAAAATAAACAGCAAATAACTCATTAGCAAAAGGATAATAAAGTGAGAAATGTGTATTGAAGGGATGTATAACATAACCACATTCATTAAGACTACATTCCAATTTCATGGCAAATGTCAACAGTGCAAAACCTCCATTTACTTCTGCACCAACCTAACAGATGAGAAAATAGTAAGCATGGATAAAAAGTTACTAACATAGAAGAAAAGTTAACCAAGGAAATTTAAGTTTTTAAGAAATAAGTTGTTAGAAATTTAAAACTCATGGATGAAATTTTATAAAATTTTAAAATACACTGAAAAATATGACCAATAGACTCTATCAAACAGAAATGGAAAAATATTAGGGACAGATAACATAGCTCAGTAGGCTAAAGGTGCTTGCTGTCAAACAGACAACCTGAGTTGGAGCCGAAGAGACATATGGTAGAAGAAAACTGACCTCCACACAAGTCCCACGGCACCTGCATCACACAGGGGTTGGGGGGGGGGGTTGTAAATATGACCTGAGCAGAGCGGTAACACTTCTCATCAGGAAACTTTCCCCTATCCAAGCAGAGTGGGAACACTTTGCCAGTCCTGAGCAGAGCGATAACCCGATAACCCGTCTCCAGAGCAGAATGGAACAGAGTTGTAACTTCACTAAGGAAACCCTCCACTGCAGGAGAAGAATTGTTACACTTGCACTGGGGAACCATTTCCCCGGAGCAGAGCCGTAAGCTGCTATGCTTACATTGACTTTGCGGTATTCCTTGGCTCCCGACTACCAGGAAACTTTTCCATCCAAGCTGCAATACTTACATTTGAATAAATAAATGTATTAAAAAGTTTTTAGCTGACTTTGTTTTTAAAAGATGTAAGAAAAAACCTATGAACACCTGATTTTCGATAAAGGAATTAAAAGTATACAATGGAAAAAAGAGAGCATCTTCAACAAATTGTGCTGGCAAAACTGGATGTCAACCTGTAGAAGAATGAAAATATATCCTTATCTATCACCATGCACAAAACTCAAGTCCAAATGGATTAAAGACCTCAATATCAGTCCGAACACACTGAACCTGATAGAAGAAAAGGTGGGAAGTACTCTACAACACATGGGGACAGGAGACCACTTCCTACGTATAACCCCAGCAGCACAGACATTAAGGGCCTCATTGAATAAATGAGGCCTCCTGAGACTGAGAAGCTTCTGTAAAGCAAAGGACACTGTCACTAAGACTGAAAGGCAACCTACTGACTGGGAGAAGATCTTCACCAACCCCGCAACTAACAAAGGTCTGATCCCCAAAATATATAAAGAACTCAAGAAACTAGACCGTAAAAGGCTAATCAACCCAATTATAAAATGGGGCACTGAGCTGAACAGAGAATTCTCAACAGAAGAAGTTCAAATGGCCAAAAGACACTTAAGGTCATGCTCAACTTCCTTAGCGATCAGGGAAATGCAAATCAAGACAACTTTAAGATACCATCTTACACCTGTCAGAATGGCTAAAATCAAAAACACCAAGGATAGCCTTTGCTGGAGAGGTTGTGGAGGAAGGGGTTCCCTCATCCATTGCTGGTGGGAATGCAAACTTGTGCAACCACTTTGGAAAGCAGTGTGGCAGTTTCTCAGGAAATCCGGGATCAACCTACCCCTGGACCCAGCAATAGCACTCTTGGGAATATACCCAAGAGAGGCCTTATCATACAACAAAAGTATATGCTCTACTATGTTCATAGCAGCATTGTTTGTAATAGCCAGAACCTGGAAACAACCTAGATGCCCTTCAATGGAAGAATGGATGAAGAAAGTATGGAATATATACATATTAGAGTACTACTCAGCAGTAAAAAACAAGGACTTTGTGAATTTTGCATGCAAATGGATAGAAATAGAAAACACTATCCTGAGTGAGGTAAGCCAGACCCAAAAAGAGGAACATGGGATGTACTCACTCATATTTGGTTTCTAGCCATAAACAAAGGACATTGAGCCTATAATTAGTGATTCTAGAGAAGCTAAATAAGGAGAACCCAAAGAAAAACATATAGGCATCCTCCTGAATATTAACCTTCATCAGGCGATGAAAGGAGACTGAGACAGAGACCCACATTGGAGCACCAGACAGAAATCTCATGGTCCAAATCAGGAGCAGAAGGAGAGAGAGCACGAGCAAGGAACTCAGGACCGCAAGGGGTGCACCCATACACTGAGACAATGGAGATGCTCTATCGGGAACTCATCAAGGCCAGCTGGCCTCAGTCTGAAAAAGCATGGGATAAATCCGGACTAGCTGAACATAGTGGACAATGAGGACTCTGAGAACTCAAGAACAATGGCAATGGGTTTTTGATCCTACTGCACGTACTGGCTTTGGGGGAGCCTAGGCAGTTTGGATGCTCACCTTACTAGACCTGAATGGAGGTGGGTGGTCCTTGGACTTCCCCCAGGGCAGGGAACCCTGATTGCTCTTTGGGCTGACGTGGGAGGGGGACTTGATTGGGGGAGGGGGAGGGAAATGGGAGGCGGTGGCGGGGAGGAGGCAGAAATCTTTAATAAATAAATAAATAACCTCATTTACAAAAACTAACATGCCAAATTAACATCAGATCACTCATCTTCTATGATAAAAAGCCAAGAAAGTATGTAACAATACACTGCTAATCAAAATTGGTATATCCAACAAAACTTCTTTCTTTTTAATCACTAATGAAACAAGAGCATTTCAAGATGAGGACACACTAGGACAGTTTGTGGAAACTAAACTAACACTGCAGCATAAGGAGGGCAGTCCTAAACAGGAAAGAGCTGCTCTTCCGGAGGCATAGCTTCAGTTTCCCAGGACATGCCTGGTGACTTAAAACCAGCTCTAACTCCAGTCCCAAGGGACTCAACAGTCTCTTCTGGACTCCTCAAGAACCAGGCATACACAAATAAGCATGTAGAAAAATACCCACACTTATAACTCCAAAAGCTACTGGTTAAATGAATTTCCACAAGCCTTTGTTCCCAGCACTTGGGGGGCAGAGGCAGGTAACTCTATGATCTACATAGCAAGTTCCAGACCAACCAAGGCTACAGAGAGAAATTCTATTGCCAAAAATTCTCCCCACAAAAAAAAGCACAGGACTGGATGAATTCACTGCAGAATCCAAAAACTATAATCCTCACAAAGTTTTCACATCTAGAAAGGAAAAGAAGGCTACAAAAATCTCATCCTACTACACTAGCAAGTAGTACACTATATCAAAACTAGATAACACACACAGAGACACACACACACACACACAATCCCCTTATGTGTGTAAAAACATTAAATAAATTTTTTCAAACTGCATTCTAAAAATATATTGAAAAAGGTCACCACCTCACCAACTACAGTACATGGGCGATTTGGCCCTGTATCCAGCCTGGGGAGCACACTAGAGCTGACCCTGTTGCCCCATGCAGGTGAGCCAGCCCTTAGTGTAGGAGAACAAGAGAGCTGAACACCCCCTACCCCTGGTGCCGCCCCATTCCTCCTACAGAAATAAAGAGTGGTCCCTGCACCTGGCCTGGGCAAGACAGTGGAGCTGGCCCTACTGTTGTAAATGTGGGTAAGCCAGACCTAAGGGCTGAGAAGAGAACTGGTCCACGCTCCTTGCTGCAGGCTGCTAAGGGTGGGCTGGCTGAGTCAGTGCTGGACAGCTCATCCAGATAGTGACTAAGAGGAAAAGCTAATGGACTGACCAGTCCGCCGACGACCCAGGTCCAGAAGCAGGGCTACATCCAACCTGTTCCCTCAATTTCCCATCCTCCATTTTCTTCCCACCCCTCCATCCGCCCCCTCCAGTTTACAAAGGAGATCTCTTCTATTTCCCCTTCCAAGGGAAATCCATGCGTCCCTTTCTGGGCCTCTCTGGGGCTGTGGATTGTAGGTTGGTTATCCTGCACTTTACTCCAATTATCCACTTATGAGTGAATACATACCGTGTTTATCTTTCTGGGTTCGGGTTACCTCACTCAACATGATTTTTTTTCTAGCCCCATCCATTTGCCTGCAAATTTCAAGTAGTCATTGTTTCTTATAGCTGAGTAATACTCCACTGTGCTAATGTACCACATTTTCCTTATCTATTCTTCAGTTGTTTCCAGGTTCTGGTTTATTAAAAATAATGCTGCAAGTGTCCTTGTGGTATGGTTGAACATTCTTTGGGTATATGCTCAACATTGGTATAGCTGCATCTTGAGGTAGATTAATTCGCAGTTTTCTAAGAAACTGCCATATTGACTTTCAAAGAGACCATGCAAGTTTTCACCCCTACCAGGAGTGGAGGAGTGTTCCCCTTACTCTACATCCTCTCCTACATAAACTGTCATCAGTGGGTTGTTTTTTTTTTTGTTAATCTCAGCCATTCTAACAGATGTAAGATAGTATCTCAGAGTCATTTTGATTTGCATTTCCCTGATGACTAAGGATGTTGAACAATTCCTTAAGTGTATTGGCCATTTGAGATTCTTCTGTTGAGAATTAACTGTTTAGATCTATACTCCATTTTAACCAGATTATTTGATATTTTGATATATAGCTTCTTGAGTTCTTTATATATTTTGGAGGTCGGCCCTCTGTGTCAGATATGAGGTGGCTCTTCTACTCTAGAAATTTGCTATTGTGGGGAATGAGTGAGTCGTGTTATTTACATTTTTCATGGTTTTGGAGTCCCTAAACTGGGTGAGTCCTACTCAGGCCAACACTGTCTGTGAGCAGAAGCCTGTGCTAGTTAGGGGTCTGTTGTAAACCTCAGGGATGCAATCACAAGGTGTCTTTCTTTTTGTAGCATGTACCACAGTTTATTCAACAGCTATGTGGCCAGTGGATTAAACAGGACCCCTGCTCCTTATTCCTGAATTCACCTCTCCCAAGACTTAGCACACACAACCAAGTACTGTCCCAGCTTACAGTTGTCTCCCCAGGACAATGGGAAATCGGATGGGACCCAAAGCTCAGCTATCTGCACTTGGCAGTAAATAACTGAGGGCACTCTGGATTCAGCCCTTGCATCACATTTCATAGTAATTTTTATCAATTTCATTAAGGCTTTCGTCAAAAAACATGTTCATTTTTAATAAAATTTAACATCTTACATTTACTTTAAAAAAGATAATACAATAAAATGAGTCTAATATAAATACTCTTTAAAAAGAAAGATACCTGATAAATAAATAAATATTTTATAAGCATAAAACAAATTTGTTGCAAATGGAGATTATGTTCAACCAACTAGGTCAGACTCAGTAAAACAAATATGTTTTCTTTCCGGTGAGGACTCGAGGTTTAAATTTATATAGGGTTGGTCATAAAAATAGAAAGGAGACCATGAGAACAGTGACAAGATCCCAAAAGGGGTTTAAACAGAGAACAATGGGTGCATGTGACATGAAAGCAGGAGGGGCTGTCGAGGGAAAGTGTGGGGGCAGCGCTAGAAGAAGACGGGAGGAGCACTAGAAGTGGGGAATGACAAGAGCAGAGTAAAACGACACCGTGGGGCCTGTGACGATGGCCAGTGGGTAGAGACTTATAACTAGGATGGCCATCCTAAAATTTGATCACCAGAATGCACATGCTAGCAGGAGAGAACCAACTCTCACAAGTTGTTCTCCAGCCTCCACATACAGACCATGGCATGTGTGTCCCATCCCACACACACAGAGAATCAACAACTAATTGTTTTAATGATTATATGCATATGAATATGCCATAACAAAACCCATTACTTTACATGCTAGCTTAAACATTTTTGTAAAACAGAGCACCTAAGAATCTATAGTGTTTAGATCCTCAGCTGGATCTAATGCTAGTCAGATTTAAGATCCACTGGAATAAAAGAAACAATCAACCTACCCCTGGACCCAGCAATACCACTCTTGGGAATATACCCAAGAGATGCCCTATCATATGACAAAAGCATTTGTTCAACTATGTTCATAGCAGTATTTTTGTAATAGCCAGAACCTGGAAACAACCTAGATGCCCTTCAATGGAAGAATGGATGAAGAAAGTATGGAATATATACACATTAGAGTACTACGCTGCGGTAAAAAACAATGACTTCTCGAATTTCGCATGCAAATGGATGGAAATAGAAAACACTATCCTGAGTGAGGTATCCCAGACCCAAAAAGATGAACATGGGATGTACTCACTCATAATTGGTGTCTACCCATAAATAAGGGTCACGGACACTACAATTGGTAAACCTAAAGAAGCTAAATAAGAAGGTGAACCCAAAGAAGCTAAATAAGAAGGTGAACCCAAGGAAAAACATATAGTTATCCTCTTGGCTATGGGAAGTAGACAAAATTGCTGGGGAAGAAAATTGGGATCTTGGGGGTGGGGTGGGAGGGGGGTAAGGGGAGATGGGGAGAGAAAAGTGAGAAGGGAAGGAGGGGGTGAACTTGGGGAAACAGGAGGATTGGGATAAAGGAAGGTTGGACAGGGGAGCACGGAACCACAATTCTTAGTTAAGAGATCCACCTTAGGGTTGGCAAGACACTTGACCCTAGAGCGGCTCCCAGGAGCCCATGGTGATGTCCCCAGTTAGTCCCTTGGGCAGCTGAGGATAGGGAACCTGAAATGACCCTATCCTATAGCAATACTGACGAATATCTTGCATATCACCATAGAACCTTCATCTGGTGATGGATGGAGATAGAGACAGAGACCTACACTGGAGCACTGGACTGAGCTCCCAAGGTCCCAATGAGGAGCGGAAGGAGGGAGAAGATGAGCAAGGAAGTCAGGACCACGAGGGGTGCACCCACCCACTGAGACAATGGGGCTGATCTATTGGGAGCTCACCAAGGCCAGCTGGACTGTGACTGAAAAAGCATGGGATAAAACCGGACTCTCTGAACATGGCGAACAATGAGGGCTGATGAGAAGCCAAGGACAATGGCACAGGGTTTTGACCCTACTTCATGTTCTGGCTTTGTGGGAGCCTAGCCAGTTTGGATGTTCACCTTCCTAGACATGGACGGAGGGGGGCAGACCTTGGACTTTCCACAGGGCAGGGAACCCTGACTGCTCTTTGGACTGGAGAGGGAGGGGGAGAGGAGTTTGGGAGAGGGGTAGAAGGGTGGGAGGAGGGGGAGGAAAATGGGAGGCTGGGAGGAGGTGGATACTTTTTTTTTCCTTTTCTCAATAAAAAAAAAGAGAGAGAAAAAAACCTTCATGGGAGAAACAGGGGAATCTGGACAAACTCTGTTACCTATAAAACCTCAACAGAATTATCTATACCATAGTAACCATGTGGTTCAATAAGCCAACTGTACCACAGAGGAAAGAACAGTTGGAAGGGGTTCAATGTTTAGCCAAAGTTTCTGGCTAATTAACAATATATACAGAATTCTTGATTTCTCATAACAAAATGAGGAAAGATTTACAAGACTGACAATATCTGATGTTAACTTTTAATAAATATTCAAAAATACTACTGGTTACTCTCATTACAAAATAAAGGAACAGTTAAATTTATTAACATTGTCTTTTGCATCAGTTTTGCCTTATTTATAATCTTCAAGTCTATATAAACTCAACATTTAGACAACTACAGTTTTAAGACTTAGCTCTAGTTAGAAGCCCAATCTCCATAACAACTTAACAAATGTACTTAGAAGCTTTTCCTTAAATAAGTAAAAGCTATTACAGTAAGAGCTAACCCACCAAGTACAGTTAAAGGTATAGGATTTAAAACAGAATGACTTACCATGATACCACAAACTACAGACTAAGGAATCACCATCAGGTCAGTGAGATGGCTCAGTGGGTAAAGGTGCTTGCGACTACACCTAACTACCTGAGTTCTAGCCCCGTAGTCCACACGGTGGAAAGAGAGAATGGAATACTGCAAGCTGTGCTCTGACCTCCACAACATGCCATGACATACATTTGCGCACACACGCAAAATAAATGCATACATTTAACAAAAACAAAAGAACCACCATAAGTTAAAATGAAGAATGTGGATCATCAGGTTCAAACTCTATGTAAAAAAATACATGATATAGTAACAGATTTAATGACTGACCTATCTACCAATTAACATGGAAAGCTTCAGTGTAGGCTCATCAAATAATAAAGATGTTCTTAGATGGGGTTGTTGCAATTTTGTAATATATTACCTACCATTTAAGGCAATGATTTTAAAAGGAAGATAGTCACTTCACTGAAGGAATTTTCCATTTTACAGAGCTAATGTGTAATGTACATCTCTTTCCAAAAGTAATAGAAGCCCACACTTCTGTTAACTCAGATACCCACATATTAACCATCTTCTTGAGAAACAAAGAATCAGACAAAGTGAGTAAATTTCAAGAGAATAATATGACACTCTTCCTTGAACACAAAATGCACAGACATGTATAAAGGGAACAATCTGAAGAAAATATGTTGTTTTGGGGGCACTCGTTTTCTTTGATCTTAACCTACCTCTCACCCAAAAAAATACAGTGATTTAGTATGATGCAGTTAAGCACTTACATAATAACTTCAAGATGGAGGGGAAAGGGGGAAAACATTACCCACAATATACTTCAAAAGAATAGAATATATTTATATGAAGCGCACAAAGCAAGTCCCAACATTTCCTTTTTGAAACATGTGGCCAATTTAATGTCCCTGTGTGGTGGCTAAAGAACCAAAATTAAATGTTGTAGCATCTCTTTAGAGTGGTTTTGAACACACGACATGGTAGGAAAGCACAAAAGCAGTGCTTATTTTTCTAAATTTCTTTGATAAAAACTGAACACTAAAACATGCTTGCACAATGCACAAGGTCTGACGAGCATTTGCTACACTGTCCTACATAAAAACTGCTTTACCTAAAAGGCAACATAATTAACCAATTAGACTACTTTATGCTTGTGGTGGGATGAGACAAGGGACAGCTATACACATTCAACTGCAAAATCTGTTATTAGAGAAAAGGAGATGGAAACTATTTAGGCAATATGCTTGTGAAAAATGAAAAGGAAAAGGGGATCTGAAACATCAAAAATGTTGAGATCAAACAGTATCCCCAACTTCTTTAATACTCTAAGAATAAGAATCCCTTCCAATCACATCCAGGACTAGCTGTTTGAAATTGATATTTATGAAATCTAGACTATGGTGTGCACCATGTCTGTGTTCTAAATGCAAAGGTCTTGTCAGCCATGAGTAACTCAGTCTGTCTCCCAATGAGTTGATCATGTTATTACAAGAGGACTGTTCCTTCCCCCAGATATGATAAAGATTAGTACTGACTCAATTACCTTTTACTTTTTTCTCAGAACACAGAAAATATGGAGTATCTATATACAATAAGAGACAGAAGATACCAAAAGTAGGCCCACCTAGAGAGGACAGGGTCAAGTGTTCACTACTATTTTTATATTAAGCTATATTACAACAACAAAAAAAATACAAAATAACAGTTAAATAGTAATCTTTCCTGTCTGACAATGTACGTCACAAAAAAAATAAACAATCATGAAAAAACAGAAATACCAATCATTAAGAATAGATAATTCCTAAAAACCTATATTTCTCACTTTAAATACTACAGAGACCTTAAAAATCTACAAAACCCTACAGCTAGAAACTAAACTCACAAAACTGAGTTGATTCACAGAAATTAATGAGCATGGCATCAACTCCTCCTCATGGTCTCTCTTACCTCTGTGACAAACTTCTCAAGAGCTACACTGACCCTTTTTCTCCCTGACCAACCCATGCCATGTTCATCTCCAATACATGACTGCATCACAAATACGGTCCATCCAAAACAGTCTCTAGAGGTCAAATCCAACAGCCACTTCTCAGCAGCCTGTGACCCAGCATAGACTTTCTTGGAAATAAATATTCCTCTCTCAGTGCTCTCTCCTTTCCCTCCTTCTCCCTCTCCCTCCCTCTTTTATATGCATCCTGATACCTTTGCCTCAGCTGTGCCTCCTCCTCCTTCTTCAGGTGGTTCCTTGTTCTCCCAGTATCTACATCTTTTTTTCTAATATTTATTTATTTATTATGTATACAATATTCTGTCTGTATGCCTGCAGGCCAGAAGAGGGCACCAAACCCCATTACAGATGGTTATGAGCCACCATGTGGTTGCTGGGAATTGAACTCAAGACATTTGGAAGAGCAGGCAATGCTCTTAACCTCTGAGCCATCTCTCCAGCCCCACCAGTATCTACATCTTGAATTGGCTTGAGATTCAGGTGTAAATCTCTCATGGTCTCACTTTTCAGGGAGTAAATTAATATGGATATATATATATATCCATATTAATTTACATATATATATATTCCTTTTGATGTCAACAATTTCATCATAGATATCACCCTCCCACCCTGCCCATAAATAAAACTCCTGTCCATAAACATGTAGTTGCTCATATAACCAACTCACTGTTAATATTTCTACCTATCACAGCAAGCTTTCCAATAGTAACAATGACAGGTTGGTTTAAATTTTCAAAAGTTTTTTTTCTATTAAAAATACTTTTATTAATTTTTGAAAATATTATACAACACATTTTGAATATAATCACTGTCAATTTAGTCCATTAACTCTTCCCAAATCTATACCATCTGCTGTCCCAGATCTTAACATTCTTTTTTTTTCTCATTTATTTATTTTTTTTTATTAAGAAAAGAAGAAAAAGAAAACATAAACAAAAAACAAGTTTCCACCTCCTCCCAGCCTCCCATTTCCCTCCCCCTCCTCCCACCCTTCTCCCCCTCCTCCCACCCTTCTCCCCCTCCCCCCACTCCTCTCCCCCTCCCTCTCCAGTCCACAGAGCAGTCCGGGTTCCCTGCCCTGTGGTAAGTCCTAGGTCCTCCCCCCTCCGTCCATATCTAGGAAGGTGAACATCCAAACTGGCTAGGCTTCCACAAAGCCAGCACATTAAGTAGGATCAAAATCCCGTGCCATTGTCCTTGGCGTCTCATCAGCCCTCATTGTTCGCCATGAGAAAAAGTAGATGTGCATACTTTAGATGTAGTATTTGTTATAATGTCCTTTTGTGTCACACACTTGGTTGCTAGCCTGGTGCTCTACTGGAAAAGTAGTGGAACCATTAAGAAATGGAACGAGGGGCGGGGTTTGCCTCGGGCGAATGCCTATAGATAAATGGGCGTGCGGGAGGCGGCTCCGGCCCCTTTCCTTCCTACCTCCTGTGCCACGCGGGAACTTTGGTTCTGTAAGTTTATCATTAAAGTGTAAATATTCTTTAGTAAAAAAAAAAAAAAAAAGAAATGGAACGAAAACACTAAGAAACTAAGTGCCTGAAGAGGAGATAGAGACCTTAGCCATTTTCTCTGTCTTTGCTTCTTGGCTGCCATGGAATGAGCAAGTTTCCTTTATGGTAGCCACAGTCATAATTTATTGCCTCATTAAAGGCATTAACAGCAAAAGTCCAAATGGCCACAGGAAATCTCTGAAACCCAAATGAAACTCTCCTCCTTGCAAGCAAATCTTTTGGGGCATTTTGCTGGTGATGAAAAATTCAATAATACATTAATGTTTTAATCTATTTTTCATAGTGCTGAGGATTGAACCCAGGGCCTTCTATATTTTAGGTAAATACTCTTCTGCTCATATACATGCATAGCTGATCTTTTGATAGAATGAAAGCCTTTTCTTTGAATGTAAATCTGCAGGCAGTGTTCCATACTGTTTTTCTTGAGTAACAGAATAAAATGCCCTATTATTTTGAGTTTCACATTATGTAAAAGTGAACAATAAATAAGGATAACTAACAAAACTGAATAAAGTATGTATAGATTTTTATGGTTTCCAATCTTTCTAGCTCACATACCCATAATTATATTTTTTTTATTTTTTTGGTTTTTCGAGACAGGGTTTCTCTGTGGTTTTGGAGCCTGTCCTGGAACTAGCTCTTGTAGACCAGGCTGGCCTCGAACTCACAGAGATCCGCCTGCCTCAATGTCTTAGAAGCCAATTCTGCTTTTTCAATTAACTTTTCCAGTAGAGCACTCAATATTCAAACAATCCTTAGTTTTCAAGCAGACAACTCTCTTTTTAAATGCATTATTCTTGTCCAACATAAAATAACAGATTATATAATTTTAATAATAAAAAGCAATGATCACAATGAGGATACTGATGCATTTGGCTGAAAGGAACAGGAGCACAGCACACTAAAAGGTAGCTCTTTTTTTGTATTTTTTTTTATTGTGCTTAAATCTTTTTATTTATTTTTTTTTAATTTATTTATTTATTAAGGATTTCTGCCTCCTCCCCGCAACCGCTTCCCATTTCCCTCCCCCTCCCCCCGATCAAGTCCCCCTCCCTCATCTGTGAAATAAAGCTGAAACTTCCTTCCACATGCATTCTATTCTGAAGGATCTAGTCCATATCTGCCTCTTCAGCTTCATCCCACACCACCCACCGCTGCTCACACTGACTCTTTTCTTCATCCCACTCTATGACAACCCTCCACAATGGCCTTTGTAGACACAGGTCATTCTGAGTATTACAGAATGAGTATTACACTTGTAAAAAGTGTAAAAATTCACTTGTAAGCAGAGACTGCACTTTTGTTTCTGACCACTCTCACCCGAATAATCATGCAGAAACTAAATTAATTACAAGAATATTTGGCCTATTAGCTCAGGCTTCTTATTAACTAATTCTTACATCTTAAATTAACCCATTTCTACTATTTTGTATTTTAGCATGAGGCTTGTGGTTTGTTATTTCTTGTTTCTTGGGCAGCAGCTACATGGTATCTACCTGACTCTGCCTTCTTTCCTCCTCTATCTCTGCTTGGATTTCCCACCTTGCTATATTCTGCCTTGCCATAGGCTTCTTTATTCATCAACAGTAATAGAGCATATTCACAGTATACAGAGGGGAATCCTACTTTTATTTTTATAAAGCATATTCCCATCATGCAGAGGGCAAACATGTCAACGCAAGGGAATCTCTGTTGATCACCCTAATGGAGGGAATCTTATCTTCAGACTCTCACATTTAGGCTACTGTATCATACCATCTTCTTCTCTTTTTTTTCCCCCTTAACAATTATAAAACATAACTCACACCTGGCAGATAATCTGCAAAATATATTAAGAACTCAAAAAACTAGACATCAAAAAAGCAAATAATGCAATTTGAAAATGAGGTACAGACCCAAACAGAGAATTCTCAACTGAAGAATCTCAAATGGTACAGAAAACTTAAAGAAATGTTCATCCATCATTAGCCATCAGGGAAATGCAAATCAAAACAACTGTGAGACTCCAGCTTACACCTGCTAGAATGGCTAAGATCAAAAACACAAATGACAGCTTATGCTGGAGAGGATAATGAGCAAGAGGAACACTTCCCCGTTGTTGGTAGGAGTGTAAACTTGTCCAGCCACTTTGGAAATTAATATTGTGGTTTCACAGAAAACGGGGAATCAATTTACCTCAAGGCCCAGCTATACCAATCTTGGGCAATATGCCCAAAAGATCCTCAATCATACCACAAGGACACTTGCTCAACTATGTTCATAACAGCTTTATTTGTAATAGCCAGAACCTAGAAACAGCTGAGATGCCCCTCAAATGAAAAATAGATAAAGAAAATTTGGTGTATTTACACAATGGAGTATTACTCAGCTGTTAAAAACAATGACACCAGAAATTTTGAAGGCAAATTGATGTAACTAGAAAAAAATCATGCTGAGTGAGGTAACCAAGACCAAGAAAGACAAACATGGTATGTACTCACTGATAAGTGGATATTAACTCTAAAGTATAAAGGATAACTATGCTACAATCCACAGACCCAGAGAGGTTAGGTAAGAAGAGGGCCCAAGATGGGGAAATGCATGAATCTCTCTGGGAATGGAAAATAAGAAAGCTTTCCTGAGTCATTTGGGGGTAGGTGGGCATGGAAACTTGAGGAATTTGGTTGGGGGATGTGTGGAGGGCGAGAATACTTTAAGAGATGACTGGAAAGGGGGGACATTTCAGCGTCAGTGCAAGGAAACTTCCACAAATCTACAAGGATGACCCCAGTTAAGACTCCTAGCAATGGTGGATACATAGCCTGAAATGGTCATTCCCTGTGATCAGATTGGTGATTATCCTGGTTATCAGCAGAGAGCCTACATCCAGTGACTGATGGAAGCAGATTTACAGACCATGGCCAAACACTGGGCCAAGCTTGGGGAGTTCCGCTAAGGAGAGAGAGGAGAGATTGTAGGAGCCAGAGGGGTCAGGAATACTGGAGGAAAACCCACAGAAACAATTAACCTGGCTCACAGGAACTCACAAAGTCTGAAGCAACACACCAGGAAGCCTACATGGGACCAGCCTAAGCCCTCTATATATATGTGACAGTTGTGTAGCTTGATGTATTTGTGGAACTCCTTTGTAACAATGGGAGTAGGGACTATCTGTCCCCAATGCTTTGGCAGGCCATTAGTAACCTATCCTCATAATGGATCGCCTTGCCCAGTCTAAGAAGAAGGGGAGGTGCTTAGTCTAATGGCAACTCAATGCTCTATACTTTGCTGATAACCATGGAGGCCTGCCCCTTTCAGAACAGAAACAGAGGAGGCATAGGTTGTGGGGGGAATGAAAGCAGAGGAGCGAGGGGAAACTGCAGTCAGCATATAAGATAAATAAATTAGAATGAAAATTTACAGAACATAATAACGTAATTATGTATTTTTATGTCTCTGTTCACTAAAACATAAAATCTCACTAGAACATTTTGCTCACCGCTGTTTTCTTTATTATTATTATTATTTATTTCATGTCCTGACTGCAGTTTCAGCTCTGTTTTATTATTAGCTGGCACACAATTATTTTCAGAATTAAAAAAAGTGGTCTGAATAGGTAATGACCAGCTACAAACAGCCTCTGTAAAACACAATATTTCTATGCATAGAATCCTAAACTAATAACCATAAAAAGGAACTGTAAAAATATCACAGCTGCATTATTCCTAATAGTAAACATCCAGAAATAGCCAATCTGCAACAGGAGACAGTATAAGCAAATTATAGTCTATGCACATTAGGAAATATTACTTAGTGCTACCTATTTGTTTTAAGGGACTAATAACAGGGCATCTAAAACTATTCTGTGAAAGAGTAAACAAAAGAGAACACATTCCAAACAACAGCAGCACAAAACATCTGTGGTGGGATAAAGTGGAAGAATGGCCACTAGGTTGGGGTTAACTGCAGGACAACAAAACCTGAAATGTTCTGTGCCTTGATATGACTGGGGCTGCAAGAGTTCACACAGTTGTGAAAACAGATGAAGCTGCATACTATGTCATCTTGTTTTGGGGACAAGGTCATACTCTGTGGCCTGTGGCCCATCTACTCAACCTCCTGAATACTCACTTGGCTTTCACACAGGCAGGCCAGATACTCATAACTTTTTTCAAAATGCAAAAAGGCCTGAATTTGTTTACCCAGGTATCATAAAGGATGCAAAAACACAAATAGAGGAACCAGACTACACCAGCTTTCATCAAATCTGTCTATTAATTTATTTATTTGTTTCCTAAAATCCATTGTTGTGAGACATCCAAACAGAACTGGACTAAATTAGTGGATGAATTATCCTGCGAGGAAACATACTGAGAAAATACCTATTACTATGAAAGATGGGTTTTTTTACTTAACTGCAAGCACACAAAACTTTGAAAGGAGCATGAAGGAGTTCATGAGGCATGACAGAATGACTAGAGAGAGGTCAGGTGCACCAAAGGACGATGTGACATGACACACCGACCATGAGCTGTGTGCTAGCCCTAAACCCACAGGCTGAAGAACACTGAAGTTTTCAGCTTCGCTCTACTCTCAAAAGTAAGTAATACAGAAGGACCAAAACAAAACAATATTCATACGGCATTTTGGTAGCCACTGAGCTAGTGAAATAAAGAATGGGCAAATGAAAAACTAAGTTTCTTATTTTATTCAATTTAAATTAAGTTCCATTTTGAAACATTTTTAGCCACTACGAAGTATGATTCTAATAACTAAATCTGTAAATTTATTTTTCAGCAGTTAATCTGATTACATGCATTCATTTACATATTTATTTGTTTATATTTATGTGATTGGATACACATGCCACAGAATACATGTGGAGGCCAAAGGACAACTTCTAGAAGTCTGCTCTACCCATCTACAATGACCATCAAATTCAGGTCATCAGGCTAGGCAGCAAGTGCCTTTATATGCCGAACCATCTTGCCATCCTTCAACAAAACTTTAAAATAGCTCATTATTAATTTTCACACTGATTGTAGTTCAAAAGCTATTTTCAAAAGATTTTAATCTCTTAATATATGTTATTAAAATTAATTCTATTGTTTTGTTTACATTTTAAAACTCATTTCACTTGTTTCTCTTCACAATCAAATTTTACTTTTTTCTTTTTCTTTTTGAGACAGGGTTTCTCTGTGTAGCCCTGGTTGTCTTGGAACTTGCTCTGTAGATCAGACTGGTCTTAAACTCAGATAGCCACTTGCCTCCTGAATGCTGGGAAAAAGGCATGTGCCACCACACCCAACTCAAATTTAACTTTTTAAATTACATTTTTATACATGTATTATATATGCATGCACATCTGCAAAATAAGTGACTGTCACAACACACACCTGAAGATCAGAGGACAATTTATAAAAGTCAGTTCTCTCCTTCTACCATGTGGGTTCTGGGGAAGGAACTGGGGTTATCAGGCTTGGTGGTAGGTACATTTACTTAATGAGCCCCACCAGCTCTGTTCTGCTTTAAAATATATATATGGCATATGTTATGTTTCAAATGGACTGTACTGTTCTAAAGGCAGGTCAGCAGTATCACTACCACGCATGAGCAAACACTTCAGACATCTCCTGACCTTTGCACTTGATTGTCTTCTTTTCTTTAGCTGGATGAAGTCTGTTTCCACCCTTTCTGCCAGTTCTAATTTTCTCTTGTTCCTTTTAAATGCAGCTAAGCTGAATCCTACAAAAGAGAAGAACAAAAATAACACTTTAGAATTATTAGAGTAAGAAGGCCAGAGAGATAATTTTGAAACGTCTTCCTAGGGGAAAAAAAAAAAAGGCACTGTTGAACTTCTGCTTTTTAAAAGTCTTTCCAAGGTACGCTGACAAAACTGGAAAACGAAACAAATAGCACAAGTTTAGAAACTTAAGAAAAAGGGCAAATCAGAGAAACAACTGAGTTCTGAAGGGAGACAGGGCGCGGGGAACCTGGAGACCCGTGACCATCTCTATGCATAGACCTAAGAGATGAACATAGGGAAGAGAGCACTAGAAAGTGTGTTAGAGATGCGCTACAAGAGAAGGAGAGAATCCCGGAGGCTGACACCCCACATGAACAGTGAAACTAGCTACCACAAAGAATGAGATGAGGCTTCAAGTCTTAACCTTGTGTCCAGATTGAAGGAGAGAAAGTGTTCACAGGATGAGTGCGAACTGGAGAGTTCATGCTATCTGTATGATCAGAGGAGGAAACAGTGACCTCGGTGCAGATGATGTCTCATCTTCACTGTCAGCTGCACTGCATTTAGAATCACCGAGGAAATACCCCTGGATGTACCTCTGAGAGGACTCCAGAGAGTTTCAACTGGAGAGAGAGGAATTGCCCTGAATGTTGGTATACCACTGCATGGTCTGTGGTCCTGGACAGAACCAGAAGAATAAAGCAAGCTGAGAACCAGTCTTTATTCTCTCTGCTTCCTGACTGTGGGTGGACAGTGCCCCTCATATGTAGCCAGAACAAGGTCCTTCTCCTTAAGTTTCTTCTTCTTTGGTGTTTGGCCACATATTATCCAGACAGAAAGGCAATTGAAAAAAAAAAAACAACTCTCAGGAATCAGTTCTTTCCTTGTAACATGTGTATCTGAGACAGAAGCTGGGACATCAGGCTGTCAGTCTTGGTGACACCTACTGTATTTGCTAAACTATCATTGGCTATTATGAAATTTTGAGACATTAATAACTAAAAGAGAATGGTGACAGAGGTACATAACAATAAAACTTACTAATATGGTCCCATGAAAATAGCACAAATTCAATTAAGTTATAATCTTAATGTATTAAATTTAACCTCCATGATAACCACAACCTTAAAGAAAATAGCAAAAACTACATACATAGCTTACAAAATGAGACGAAAATCACTTAACTATCAAGCAAATAAAAGCTAAAGGAATAAATAAATGAGGAATAAATATTAACAAACACATAAAAATTAATTTTAAAAAGCTAATGTAAATATAAAAATAATGTATATGCAATAGCATGGACATGTTATGGAATATATATTGAGGTCAGAGGACAAATTCCAGGAGTTGGCTCTCTACTTCCCCTATGTGGTCCACGTAATCAAACTCAAGTCATCAGGCTTGGCACAAGTGGCTCTATTTGGTAGCGTTATGTAACAATCTTACGATGACAAAATTATACTGATGGGTAATAAATTAGTGGCCGCTAGGGGTGAAGGCGGGAGGGAGTGGGTGACATCACAAAAAGTCAACATGAAAGAGGTATTTGAAAATAACGGTGTTCTTGAAGCTCAGCTCTAACAGTGGCATCCTAACTGAGACATTGCTAGAAAACCCACTGGAAGCACCACACACATGCACATGCATATACACACACACACACATGATAAGCTATTAGCCTGATCTCACCACCACAGAATGCATACAGAATCAAAGCAACAAAATGTACCTTAAAATATATAGATAGATATGTCATGATTTTTTAATTTAAAAAATAAATGTTTAAATAATATGCTTTTATAATATATATACTGTATTTGCTAATATTTCCTATCGTATTGATTATTACTATTGTTTGTGAATAATCTTTAGTGTCAACTTAATGGGACTTACAATAACCATAAAAATACTTTGGGTATGTCTGTGAGGGGTGTAGATTAAGTTACATGAAATAGAAAGATCCAGCCTAGATTTGGGTGGCACCATTCCATGGACTGTAATTATGGACTGAAAAAAAAAGAGAAAGCAACTTAAACATAAGCATTCATTACTCTCTGCTTCCTAACCCGGGTGACAATATGACCAGAAACCTCCTATTCCTGCCATCATACCTTCCAAGCCGTGGTGTACCATGAACCAACTATAAGCCAAAATAAACCTTTCCCTCCAAAATGTGCTTTGGTGGGTATTTTGTCACAGCAATGAAACAAATAACTGATGCATTCTAATTATTATTATTATTATTATCAACATTGTTATTATTCACTCAGTATTAATTAAGACCATATAGTTAGAAAGCACAGCTTCTATCTTCTGGTAATAAAGGAATCAATCACATCAAACCAACCTATGTCAGAATAGGTCCAGGAATGTAGTCAAGTGAGAATTCTGAGTGCCTGAGAACATCCAAGAAAGCAAGACAAAAGTCTTGTGACCTCAGTTTCTTCAAAACTCAGAATTGCTCTAGGAATGTGTTTTCGTGCTCCTCCTAGGTGTAGCAGATAGGAGTGAGTTCACTTCAAACTACTCATTGCTTGCTATTGCTATTCAATTAAATGCTTAAATTACCTTTTATATACCTCTATAGAAAACTTTGTCAGGCTGGGCGGTGGTGTTGCAGACCTTTAACCCCAGCACTTGGGAGGCAGACGGATCTCTGTGAGTTTGAGGCCAGCCTAATCTACAGAGTGAGTTCCAGGACAGCCAGGGCTATTACACAAAGAAACCCTGTCTCGAAAAGCAGAGAGAGAGAGAGAGAGAGAGAGAGAGAGAGAGAGAGAGAGAGAGAGAGAGGGAGGGAGGGAATATGAATATGTTAGTATGCTGTGGTTCTGAATTTAACAAAACTACTTCACACTGAACTATGTATCATTGCCTTACTTATGAGGTTTTTCAGTTTTAATTCATGTATCTTTTTCATAATACTAGGCCTAAAATTTTTGTTGCTGATTCCTCAGGGTCAGGGGCATTGTGCCCTATGTCTATAAGGTAAGGAACTGGGCAGCAGAGGTAGAAGAATGAAGTCTGGGGACAGCATGAGCTACTCCTTCAGTTACTGTTCAGTTGTAGCTAAGAGACACCAAAAGCAAGGCAACTTAGAGAAGAAAGGCCTTTTTTCCAGTTTTTTGAGATAGGATTTCCCTGGCTGTCCTAGAACTTGCTCTGTAGACCAGGCTGGCCTTGAACTCACAGAGATCCACCTGCCTCTGATTCCCAAGTGCTGGGATCAAAGGTGAGCACCACTGTGCCCAACTCAGGAGAAAGAGTTTAACTGGGAGCTTGCCTACAGTTTCATTATGGTGGGAAATACGGTAGCAAGCATGCATGGCACTGGAGCAGTAGCTGACAGCTTACAACTGATGAGCAAGACGGAGATCAAGAGACAGCAAGACAGAGCCTGGCATGGGAAGCCGCAAAACCCACTCCCAGTGACAGACCTCTTCCTAAGGTCACAACCCCTAAACCAAACAATCAAATGTACTCACTTATGGGGCCCTTCTCATTTCAACCCCAATGATGGAGGAAGGTCATTGGCTAATAAAGGAACTTCCCTGGCCCATTTTATTGGTTAGAGGATAGGTGGAAGGAGTAAACAGAACAGAACGCTGGGAGGAAGAGGAAGTGAGGTCAGACTCTCGACAGCTCTGCTCTCGGGAGCAGACTCCTGAGAGAGACGCCATGCCCCGCTCCCAGGATGAAGCTCCGACCCAGGATGGACATAGGCTAGAATCTTCCTGGTAAGCGCACCTTGGGGTGCCATACACTGATGATTAGAAATGGGCTAAATTAATATGTGAGAATTAGCCTAGAAGAGAATGGGCCAAGCAGTGTTTAAATGAATACAGTTTGTGTGTTGTTATTTCGGGCATAAACTAGCCGAGCAGGCAACCGGGGTGCTGGGGACGAAGCCCCGCCGCTCCAATTACTACACCCCAAGAGCTCCATAGTAAGTTTCAGACCATCTTCAGGCACAAAGTGACAAAATCCTGACTCTAAATACAAAGCAAGAGGCTGAAGACATAGCTCAGTAGTTGAGAGCCTTTGCTGTTCTTCCTGAGGATCCAGGTCCCATGCCAGCAACCAAGTGGTAGCCTACAATCAGCTATAACTCCAGTGCTATGGGGAACTGATGCCCTTTTCTGGCCCACCGCACATACATGGTACACAGACTTAGCTGCAGACAAACACCCACACACACAAAAATAAACCAATCTAAAACCAAAAGTAATCCTTCCTCAGCTCAAGAGCAATTAGGAATCCTCCCGCATCCTTCAAAGAGAGCACTGTTGCTTTACTATTCACAATCATATACGTCACCTAAGAATGAGGCTGCAGGAATACTTTCAGACCTGGAATAGTGACTCATACTTGCAATCCTAGCAATTAAGAGGAGAACCTTACAATCAGGGCCAGCCAGAGCTATATGGTAAGTTCCACACCAACCTTGGTTACAGAGTAAGACTGATTAAAAATAAAAAGCAAAGAAGAAACCTCCAGAAAAAAAAAAAAAGATGGAAAAAATCAGTAAATTTGGGCTTTTACCTCTAAATATTTCAACATAAGTGTTCTACCTGTGTATGAGAACAGAAGTAATGTAACACTTTAGGCTTGTTGTTCACACAGCTTAACTCAGGAAGGTTTTACTCACTTGTGGTCATGATGCTAGGAGGGCAAGAGGGTATCCCATGATCCACTGCCCATCTGTAGGCTCCTTCTCCAACTAAAAAGCTAACAACAAAAAAGTTATTCTTTTAAAAATACATAGTGTCATCTTCTACAGTCAATAAGTTATAGAAATTATCATGTGACAATTAAAGTCAAGTCTGAGAGATACAAGTAATTATAAAGTTGGCGCAAAATAAGACAACTGCATGCTCAAAGTTTCTTTTAAATTTTTCTTCATTAGAAGTAACTGATGTAGAAATTGGGAAAAAATTAACACAATAAAAAGTGAAAGCAACTTCCTATGGAAAATAAGATTTTCCTTTGATCCACATGGCCATAACATTTATTTTATGCAATCTGTTCAATCAGGTTAAGGGTCTAAACAAATGTCTTCAGACTTGTTATTTTGTTTAGAACTAGATATACACAAATCCACTGGCATGCTGACACCCTAAGTTCAATGCAGCAAAAAGGTACATAGAATGCTCACAGTCGTTTCCACTCTAGTGAGGAAATACTAAAATACATCCCAAAAGGGATTTTTTTCAGTCCTACTCTACAATTTTTAATATAAAAAAGGGAACAGGACATTTCTGGTTTATGAAACACTAATTTCCAAAGACTTCAAAAAGCATGCCAACACAAGTAACAATCCTATTCTCTTAAGTAATTTCATGAGGCAAACAGTGATTGTAAGCAGCGAATTGCCACAATCACTTCATCTTCTTCCATAGCCAACTACTTAAACATCCCAGCCAGCTAGTAATGGACCCCTTGAACATGTGCCTGGCTGTTAGCCTCCTACTCTCTATTTTTCCGTTCTAATCATTCCCACATTAAAGTTCAAGAGCAGGGGCAGAAAAATCAGTGAAGAAGAGCCTCTGCGAAAGGCCCACACTCATTTCCCAGAACCTCCGCTCAGAGGCTATCCTTCACCTGTAAGTCCAGTTCTGAAAGAACTGACTCTATCTACTGACCTTTGAAGAGACCTGGGATCATGTGCACATACTTCCACAAAAACAGACATACATAATATAATTTTCAAAACTATACTGAAACAAACATTAAAAGTAATAACTATTAAAGTCTTTATATTCAGTTATCACTAACAATAGCAAGAAATTCAGCATTTCCATGTAATGATAACTACCACAAAACAATATTTGAGCTGGGCAATGATGAAGCCATCTCAGGAGAGGAAGCGGAGTCAAGCACAACAAGGTCACATGTTTAGAATTCATATGGCATCCACAAAAAATGATTCAAATAATTATTTTGTTATGAATACTTTTAAATGCCTGAGATACTTAAAAATCTGCAGAAATTAGATGATAAACCGGGCAGTGGTGGCGCACGCCTTTAATCCCAGCACTCGGGAGGCAGAGGCAGGCAGATCTCTGTGAGTTCGAGGCCAGCCTGGTCTACAAGAGCTAGTTCCAGAACAGGAACCAAAAAAGCTACAGAGAAACCCTGTCTCGAAAAATCCAAAAAAAAAAAAAAAGAAAAGAAATTAAATGATAAAAATCTCAGTAGGCACCCTGAAACATAACAAATGGTGACAAAGGAAAGTTAAGAGGTTAATTCCAGTAACCGTCTTCTTTACATTAAGACTACAATGGAGCCGGCCGGTGGCAGCACACGCCTTTAATCTCAGCACTTGGGAGGCAGAGACAGGTGAATCTCTGTGAGTTCGATGCCAGTCTGGTGTATAAGAGCTAGTTCTGGAACAGGCTCCAAAGCTACAGAGAAACCCAGTCTCGAAAAATAAAAAAAAAAAAAAAAAAAAAACACTGAAAAAGAAAGAGGAGAGCTTTTCGGCGCCAGGAGACCCAGCATTGGGGTGAGTTTCTGGCCCACGGCGCCAGCCTGGGACGGGGAGCTCGGGGGTTTCTTGGCCCCCTGTCCTGCTTGGGCTCTCTGCTGCCTCTTTCTTCCTGGCCCACCCAGCTTCCGTCCAGACCCCTCCCCACTTCGCCCCCACTGCCCTCTTTTGGCGCGTAGCATCGCCCAGCGCAGCCTATCTGGGCGCTGGGTCCGAGTACCCGGGGCTCCCGGGCGGGCAGCAGTTCCTTTGTTTCTGTGGCCTGCCTGCACCAAGCGGGGTAGGCGCTTTGTCTGCGGGCTGCCCAACCAGCACGGAGGCCTGATCTTTCGGCGCCAGGAGACCCAGCATTGGGGTGAGTTTCTGGCCCACGGCGCCAGCCTGGGACGGGGAGCTCGGGGGTTTCTTGGCCCCCTGTCCTGCTTGGGCTCTCTGCAGGGCCTCTACTCCCCGGGTGCTGCCTCTTTCTTCCTGGCCCACCCAGCTTCCGTCCAGAGCCCTCCCCACTTCGCCCCCACTGCCCTCTTTTGGCGCGTGGCATCGCCCAGCCCAGCCTATCTGGGCGCTGAGTCCGAGTAGCCGGGGCTCCCGGGGGGCAGCAGTTCCTTTGTTTCTGTGGCCTGCCTGCACCAAGCGGGGTAGGCGCTTTGTCTGCGGGCTGCCCAACCAGCACGGAGGCCTGATCTTTCGGCGCCAGGAGACCCAGCATTGGGGTGAGTTTCTGGCCCACGGCGCCAGCCTGGGACGGGGAGCTCGGGGGTTTCTTGGCCCCCTGTCCTGCTTGGGCTCTCTGCTGCCTCTTTCTTCCTGGCCCACCCAGCTTCCGTCCAGACCCCTCCCCACTTCGCCCCCACTGCCCTCTTTTGGCGCGTAGCATCGCCCAGCGCAGCCTATCTGGGCGCTGGGTCCGAGTACCCGGGGCTCCCGGGGGGGGGCAGCAGTTCCTTTGTTTCTGTGGCCTGCCTGCACCAAGCGGGGTAGGCGCTTTGTCTGCGGGCTGCCCAACCAGCACGGAGGCCTGATCTTTCGGCGCCAGGAGACCCAGCATTGGGGTGAGTTTCTGGCCCACGGCGCCAGCCTGGGACGGGGAGCTCGGGGGTTTCTTGGGCCCCTGTCCTGCTTGGGCTCTCTGCTGCCTCTTTCTTCCTGGCCCACCCAGCTTCCGTCCAGACCCCTCCCCACTTCGCCCCCACTGCCCTCTTTTGGCGCGTAGCATCGCCCAGCGCAGCCTATCTGGGCGCTGGGTCCGAGTAGCCGGGGCTCCCGGGGGGGGGCAGCAGTTCCTTTGTTTCTGTGGCCTGCCTGCACCAAGCGGGGTAGGCGCTTTGTCTGCGGGCTGCCCAACCAGCACGGAGGCCTGATCTTTCGGCGCCAGGAGACCCAGCATTGGGGTGAGTTTCTGGCCCACGGCGCCAGCCTGGGACGGGGAGCTCGGGGGTTTCTTGGCCCCCTGTCCTGCTTGGGCTCTCTGCTGCCTCTTTCTTCCTGGCCCACCCAGCTTCCGTCCAGACCCCTCCCCACTTCGCCCCCACTGCCCTCTTTTGGCGCGTAGCATCGCCCAGCGCAGCCTATCTGGGCGCTGGGTCCGAGTACCCGGGGCTCCCGGGCGGGCAGCAGTTCCTTTGTTTTTGTGGCCTGCCTGCACCAAGCGGGGTAGGCGCTTTGTCTGCGGGCTGCCCAACCAGCACGGAGGCCTGATCTTTCGGCGCCAGGAGACCCAGCATTGGGGTGAGTTTCTGGCCCACGGCGCCAGCCTGGGACGGGGAGCTCGGGGGTTTCTTGGCCCCCTGTCCTGCTTGGGCTCTCTGCAGGGCCTCTACTCCCCGGGTGCTGCCTCTTTCTTCCTGGCCCACCCAGCTTCCGTCCAGAGCCCTCCCCACTTCGCCCCCACTGCCCTCTTTTGGCGCGTGGCATCGCCCAGCCCAGCCTATCTGGGCGCTGAGTCCGAGTAGCCGGGGCTCCCGGGGGGCAGCAGTTCCTTTGTTTCTGTGGCCTGCCTGCACCAAGCGGGGTAGGCGCTTTGTCTGCGAGCTGCCCAACCAGCATGGAGGCCTGATCTTTCGGCGCCAGGAGACCCAGCATTGGGGAGTCCCAGCATTGGGAGAGCCAACATTGGGGAGAGACAGCGTTTGGTAGACAAGGAGACCTAATCCGGTAAAAGAAGATCCATAGGGAGCATTTGGAAGAAGAGATGGGCCGACGTCAAGGCAAGAATTCGCCCAACAAGCTGAAAAGCAACATGAAGCTACCAGAAACAAGCGACCTCACAACGGGAGGACAAGAACCCCTTAATCAAGAGGAAGGAGAAAAGATTGACTTCATGAAAGTGATTGACACCCTTAAACAGCATGTAAAAAACGCCCTTATAGAAATGGATGAGAAATATAACAGAAAGTTTGAAGAATTGAATAAATCAGTGAATGATACCCTAGAAAACCAAGGAAAAACAATCAAACAGATAATGGAAACAGTTCAAGACCTGAAAACTGAAATGGAGGCAAAGAAGAAAACACAAACAGAGGGCCGTCTGGACATGGAAAATCTAGGTAAACGAATAGAGACTACAGAAACAAGCATAACCAGCAGAATACAAGAGATAGAAGAAAGACTCTCGGATTCTGAAGATACCATAGAGAAAATAAACACACTGATCAAAGAAAACAGCAAGTCCAACAAACTCTCATCACAAAACATTCAGGAAATATGGGACACAATAAAAAGACCAAACCTAAGAATAATAGGAGTAGAAGAAGGAGAAGAAGGGCAGCTCAATGGTCCAGAAAATCTATTTAATAAAATTATAGAAGAAAACTTTCCCAACCTAAGGAAAGATTTTCCTATGAAGGTGCAAGAAGCATACAGAACACCGAATAGGCTGGATCAAAAAAAAACATCCCCTCGCCATATAATTATCAAAACACAAAGCATACAAAATAAGGAAAGAATATTAAGAGCTGCAAAGGAAAAAGGCCAAATTACTTATAAAGGTAAACCTATCAGACTTACACCTGACTTCTCCATGGAAACCATGAAAGCCAGAAGGTCCTGGTTAGATGTACTGCAGAAACTGAGAGACCATGGGTGCAAGCCCAGATTACTATACCCAGCCAAGCTTTCATTCACTATAAATGGAGAAAATAAAATTTTCCAGGATAAAAACAAATTTAAACAATACGCAGCCACAAATCCAGCCTTACAGAAAGTAATTGAAGGAAAATCACTAACCAAGGAGTCCAACAATGACCACAACACCTCAGACATCTAGAGACCCTTCACCAACACAAAACAAAGAAGGGAAACTCACAAACTCTACGACTAAAAAAAAAAAATGACCGGAGTTAACAACCACTGGTCATTAATATCACTTAATGTCAATGGACTCAACTCACCTATAAAAAGGCACAGGCTAAGAGATTGGATAAGAAAACAGGATCCAACATTCTGCTGTTTACAAGAAACACACCTCAACCACAAAGACAGGCACCTACTCAGAGTAAAGGGCTGGGAAAAGGCCTATCAAGCAAATGGTCCTAAGAAACAGGCAGGTGTGGCCATACTAATCTCTAACAAAGTTGACTTTAAACTTAAATCAATCAGAAGAGATGGAGAGGGGCATTTTATACTCATAACAGGAACAGTTCATCAGGATGAAGTCTCAATCCTGAACATCTATGCCCCTAATATAAAAGCACCCACGTACATAAAAGAAACATTGCTAAAATTCAAGGCAGCCATCAAACCGCACACACTAATAGTAGGAGACTTCAACACTCCTCTCTCACCAATGGACAGGTCAATCAGACAGGAACCTAACAGAGAAATAAGAGAATTAGTGGAGGTAATGAATCAAATGGACTTAACAGACATCTATAGAACATTCCATCCAAATAGGAAAGAATATACCTTCTTCTCTGCAGCTCATGGAACCTTCTCGAAAATCGACCACATAGTCGGTAACAAAGCAAACATCCACAGTTACAAAAAAATATTAGTAACCACCTGTGTCTTATCAGATCACCATGGATTAAAGTTAGAATTCAACAATAATGCTACCCCCAGAAAGCATACAAAGTCATGGAAACTGAATAGTCAACTATTGAACCATAGCTGGATTAAGGAAGAAATAAAGAAAGAAATTAAAGTCTTCCTGGAATTCAATGAAAATAAAGAAACAACATACTCAAACTTATGGGACACTATGAAAGCAGTCCTAAGAGGAAAGTTCATAGCACTAAGTGCCCACTTAAAGAAAACAGAGAAAGCTCACATTGGAGACTTAACAGCCCACCTGAAAGCTCTAGAAAAAAAAGAAGCAGACTCACCTAGGAGGAGTAGAAGACTGGAAATAATCAAAATGAGGGCTGAAATCAACAAAATAGAAACACAGAAAACAATACAAAAAATCAATGAAACAAAAAGCTGGTTCCTGGAGAAAATCAACAAGATTGACAAACCACTATCCAAGCTAATCAAACGGCAGAGAGAGAATTTGCAAATTAATAAGATCAGAAATGAAAAGGGGGACATAACCACAGACACAGAGGAAATTCAGAGAATCATTAGATCTTACTACAAAAGCCTATATGCCACAAAATTGGAAAATGTAAAGGAAATGGATACTTTTTTAGATAAATATCATATACCAAAGTTAAATCAGGACCTGGTGAACAATCTAAATAGACCTGTTAGTCGCGAAGAATTAGAAGAGGTTATCAAAAACCTCCCTACCAAAAAAAGCCCAGGACCAGATGGTTTCAATGCGGAATTCTACCAGATCTTCCAAGAAGATCTAATACCTATACTCCTTAATGTATTCCACAAGATAGAAACAGAAGGGTCATTACCAAACTCCTTTTATGAAGCCACAATTACTCTGATACCAAAACCACTCAAAGACTCAACCAGGAAAGAGAACTACAGGCCAATCTCACTCATGAATATCGACGCAAAAATCCTCAACAAAATACTGGCAAATCGAATCCAAGAACACATCCGAAAAATTATCCATTATGATCAAGTAGGCTTCATTCCTGAGATGCAGGGCTGGTTCAACATACGAAAATCTATCAATGTAATCCAGCATATAAATAAACTGAAAGAAAAAAACCATATGATCATTTCATTAGATGCTGAAAAAGCATTTGACAAAATTCAACATCCATTTATGTTAAAAGTCTTGGAGAGATTAGGGATACAAGGGTCATACCTAAATATAATAAAAGCTATATACAGCAAGCCGACAGCTAACATCAAATTAAACGGAGAGAAACTCAAAGCCATCCCACTTAACTCAGGAACACGACAAGGCTGTCCACTCTCCCCATACCTCTTCAATATAGTGCTTGAAGTTCTAGCAATAGCAATAAGACAACATAATGGAATCAAGGGGATTCGAATTGGAAAGGAAGAAGTTAAACTTTCGTTATTTGCAGATGATATGATAGTGTACATAAGCGACCCCAAAAACTCCACCAAAGAACTCCTACAGCTGATAAACAGCTTTAGTAATGTGGCAGGATACAAGATCAACTCCAAAAAATCAGTCGCCCTCTTATACACAAAGGATATGGAAGCAGAGAGGGAAATCAGAGAAGCTTCACCATTCACAATAGCCAAAAACAGCATAAAATATCTTGGGGTACATCTAACCAAGGAAGTGAAAGATCTATTTGACAAGAACTTTAAGGCATTGAAGAAAGAAATTGAAGAGGATACCAAAAAATGGATGGACCTCCCTTGCTCTTGGATTGGGAGGATCAACATAGTAAAAATGGCAATTCTACCAAAGGCTATTTATAGATTCAATGCAATCCCCATCAAGATCCCATCAAAATTCTTCACAGATCTGGAGAGGACAATAATCAACTTTATATGGAAAAACAAAAAACCCAGGATAGCCAAAACAATCCTATACAATAAAGGATCCTCTGGAGGCATTACCATCCCTGACTTCAAACTCTATTACAGAGCTACAGTAATGAAAACAGTATGGTACTGGCATAAAAACAGAGAAGTCGACCAATGGAATCGTATAGAAGACCCGAATTTTATCCCACAAACCTATGAACACCTGATTTTCGATAAAGGAGCTAAAAGTATAAAATGGAAGAAAGAAAGCATCTTCAACAAATGGTGCTGGCACAACTGGATGTCATCTTGTAGAAGAATGAAAATAGACCCTTATCTATCACCGTGCACAAAACTCAAGTCCAAATGGATTAAAGACCTCAATATCAGCCCGAACACACTGAACCTGATAGAAGAGAAAGTGGGAAGTACCCTACAGGAGCTGGGCACAGGAGATCGCTTCCTATGTATAACCCCAGAAGCACAGACATTAAGGGCAACATTGAATAAATGGGACCTACTTAAACTGAGAAGCTTCTGTAAAGCAAAGGACATAGTCAATAAGACACAAAGGCAACCTACTGATTGGGAGAAGATCTTCACCAACCCCACAACAGACAAAGGTCTGATCTCCAAAATATATAGAGAACTCAAGAAACTAGACTTTAAAATGCTAATTAACCCAATTAAAAAATGGGGCACTGAACTGAACAGAGAATTCTCAGCAGAGGAAGTTCAAATGGCCAAAAGACACTTAAAGTCGTGCTCAACTTCCTTAGCAATCAGGGAAATGCAAATCAAAACAACTTTGAGATATCATCTTACACCTGTCAGAATGGCTAAAGTCAAAAACACCAAGGATAACCTTTGCTGGAGAGGCTGTGGAGGAACGGGTACCCTCATCCATTGCTGGTGGGAATGCCATCTTGTGCAACCACTGTGGAAGTCAGTGTTTCGGTTTCTCAGGAAATTCGGGATCAACTTACCCCTGGACCCAGCAATACCACTCCTGGGAATATACCCAAGAGATGCTCTATCATATGACAAAAGCATTTGTTCAACTATGTTCATAGCAGTATTATTTGTAATAGCCAGAACCTGGAAACAACCTAGATGCCCTTCAATGGAAGAATGGATGAAGAAAGTATGGAATATATACACGCTAGAGTACTACGCTGCGGTAAAAAACAATGACTTCTCGAATTTTGCAGGCAAATGGATGGAAATAGAAAACACTATCCTGAGTGAGGTGTCCCAGACCCAAAAAGATGAACATGGGATGTACTCGCTCATAATTGGTTTCTAGCCATAAATTAGGGCCACGGAGTCTACAATAGGTGAACCTAAAGAAGCTAAGTAAGAAGGTGAACCCAAGGAAAAACATATAGTTATCCTCTTGGCTAAGGGAAGTAGACCCAATTGCCGGGGAGAAAATTAGGATTTTGGGGGTGGGGTGGGATGGGGGTAAGGGGAGATGGGGAGAGAAAAGGTAGAAGGGAAGGAGGGGGGACTTGGGGAATCAGGAGAATTGGGATAAAGGAAAGGTGGATAGGGGAGCACGGAACCACAATTCTTAGTTAAGGGAACCACTTTAGGGTGAGCAAGAGATTTGACCCTAGAGGGGCTCCCAAGTGCCCAACATGAGGTTCCCAGTTAGTTCCTTGGGTAGCTGAGGATTGGGAACCTGAAATGACCCTATCCGAGAGCAATACTGACGAATATCTTGCATATCATCATAGAACCTTCATCTGGTGATGGATGGAGACAGAGACAGAGACCCACACAGGAGCACTGGACTGAGCTCCCAAGGTCCCAATGAGGAGCAGAAGGAGGGAGAACATGAGCAAAGAAGTCGGGACCACGAGGCGTGCACCCACCCACTGAGACAGTGGAGCTGATCTACTGGGAGCTCACCAAGGCCAGCTGGACTGTGACTGAAAAAGCATGGGATAAAGCCAGACTCTCTGAACATGGCGAACAATGAGGGCTGATGAGACGCCAAGGACAATGGCACGGGGTTTTGATCCTACTTAATGTGCTGGCTTTGTGGAAGCCTAGCCAGTTTGGATGTTCACCTTCCTAGATATGGACGGAGGGGGGAGGACCTAGGACTTGCCACAGGGCAGGTAACCTGGACTGCTCTGTGGACTGGAGAGGGAGGGGGAGAGGAGTGGGGGGAGGGGTAGAAGGGTGGGAGGAGGGGGAGAAGGGTGGGAGGAGGGGGAGGGAGATGGGAGGCTGGGAGGAGGTGGAAACTTGTTTTTTGTTTATGTTTTTTTTCTTCTTTTCTTAATAAAAAAATTATAAAAAAAAAAAAAAAAAAAAAAAAAAAAAAAAAAAGAAAGAGGAGACAGCCAACGGGAATTTTCAAATTCGTGCAACAATGGTCACTGCAAATAAAAGCTGTCACATGAAATTCAGAGAAACTAAAGCAAAGCTTAAATGTAAGATTTGAGCCATCATTATGCCACCTTTAGTACTTCCTCCTCCGGGGGAGGGGGGACTTGATTTAAGGCTTTCTATTAATATAAAAATGTAAACCAGATGGTGAAATATTAAGCAATCATGGCAGAAATTAGGGCTGAACCTAGTATGTTTGCAACACTCCAAATAGTCAGTCATCTAGGATTCAATCTCAGTGTCTAGAATCTTTGTTATTTGATGTACAGTTCTTAATTTTTCATTCTTTCACCATTCATAATTCTGACATAAATAAAACCAATGTCGAGCATGAGAATGTGGCTCAGTAAAGTGCTTGCCTGTTATGCTGTCATCTGAGGGGAGGGAACCACCATTGAGAAAAATGCCTCCTTCATATCAGGCTATAGGCAAACCTGAAGGGCATTTTCTTAATGGGGAAGGGCCCAGCCCATCATGGGTGGCGCATTCCTGGGCTAGCACAAGAAAGCAGGCTAGGTATGGAGAGAGTAAGTCAGTAAGCAGCACTCCTACATGGCCTCTGCATCTGCCTCCAGGTTACTGCCCGAGTTCCTGTCCTGACATCCCTTATGATATACTATGATGTAGAAGTTTAAACCCTTCTTCACCAAGTTACTTTTGGTCATGGTGTTTCATCATAGCTATAGTAACCCTAACTAGCACACCTAGTATGCATGAAGTTCTGAGTTTGATCCCTTGATCCACATAGTGAGTTGAAGCCAGCCTGGAATAAACAAAAATTTGTCTCAAACTTTGATATAATCTACGTAATTCTTAAATACTTTAGACATTTTAAAATATTAATATTTAGAAGTCACTTATAGATACTATAAAATATACTAATAGGTAGCCTTTGCTTACCATCGAATATTGTCTAGGAATTTACCATCACATGAAATGTCATATAAATGTTTTTTGATGGAGGAAGGTCATTGGCTAATAAAGGAACTGCCCTGGCCCATTTTATTGGTTAGAAGATAGGTGGGAGGAGAAAACAGAACAGGATACTGGGAGGAAGAGGAAGTGAGCTCAGAGACTTGACAGCTCTCCTCTAGGGAGCAGACGCCTGAGAGAGACGCCATGCCCCGCTCCCGGCATGAAGCTCCGACCCAGGATGGACTAGGCTAGAATCTTCCCGGTAAGACCGGTTCTCACAGATTATTAGAGATGGGTTGATCAGGATGTGAGAATTAGCCTGTAAGTGCTAGAGCTAAAGGGCCAAGCAGTGCTTAAAAGAAGACAGTGTCTGTGTAATTATTTTGGGGCATAAGCTAGCCGAGCAGGCGGCTGGGGTGTTGGGGACGCAGCCCCGCCGCCCCCCAAATACTACAGTTGGCGCCCAGACGTGTGGACAACTAAACCCACTTAAAAAACCTGAGAAGGCTTAAAAATAAGGGAAAGAGAGTTTAACACAGATTTTTGCTGTTTGTTGGTGGCGTGCTGTAGAGAGATTTCCTGATTCGGCAACAGTAGCAAAAAAAAAAAAAAAAAACGCTGTGTCATTTTAAAGCGCGACTTCCTGGGGGCTGTGCCGCCATTGCGATCTCTGTCTGGCTCCTGCGGGAGACAGAGCTTTTGAATAGAGCATTTGGAGTAAAGTGCTACGATTTGTTTGACGGCAACTAGACTCGCTGTGTTCTCGGGTCTGCTCTGCTTGTTAGAGGCATTAAGTAGACACCGTAAATTTAAAGAAGAAGAAAACACGTGAGAATTGAATGAAATTGGGGAAAGTGTTCAATGGAAGGGAAGGAGAGTGGAATAGACCAAAACACATTATATTCAATATACAAACTTCCCAATAATAAAATAATGGTACAAGAGAAAATACTAAGCATTGAATTTATAAAACTATCATTTCATTGTGCATTATAAATACATATATCTGAAGACAAATCAGGCTACTTATACTTAAAGCTCATGAACATAAAGTGCAAGAGCTCACTGCACTAGGAACATGTACGAAACTAACAAAATCTGAATTTGGGTAGGGGATGATGTGAATATATGTAAGATGTATGATGTATGCAATGTGGATGTAATTGTGTGATGTGTGTGGTGTCTATATAATGTATGTGACATGTGTGTATGGTGTATGTGTGATGTATATGTAGCGTGTGTGTAGCATTGTGTAGTATGTGTGATGTGTGTGGTATGTATACAATGTATTTGTAATGTGTGTGATATGTGTGTAATGGATGTGTGTGTGTAATGTGTATGCAATATGTGTGTAATATATGTGATGTTTATGTGGTATGCAGTGTGTGAGATGTCTGTGGAATGTGAAATGTTGTGACATATGTATGATGCATGTATGTATTCCTGCACCCATGCAAAGACATGAAGAGACCAGAGGTCAATGCCAGGTGTCTCTCTATCTTTTTCTATCTTCTATTTTTGAGTTAAGGTCTCTCAGTGAAGCTCCAGCTCACCATTTCAGGAAGACTGGCTAGTTAGCAAGCCAGGGATTCATCTGTTTCTGTGCCACTCCCCGAGCATATGGATTATATGCATTCACTACCATACAGGACTTTTACTTGGATGTAATGACTCATGCACTTTACCCAGTGAGCTAACTGCTGAGGATTCTTTTTTTTTTAATATTTTATTTATTTATTATGTATACAATATTCTGTCTGTGTCTATGCCTGAAGGCCAGAAGAGGGCACCAGACCTCATTACAGATGGTTGTGAGCCACCATGTGGTTGCTGGGAATTGAACTCAGGACCTCTGGAAGAGCACGCAATGCTCTTAACCACTGAGCCATCTCTCCAGCCCCACTGCTGAGGATTCTTAATTTCTTAAAAAAAAAAAAAAAAGAAAAGAAAAGAAAAAGAATATGACCAATATGATTTGACATTTATGTCCTCCAATCTGACAAAATCCATATTCTGAAATCCAATTCTGAACAGTTTTAGGATGGTGTTAGAAGGTGTGGCTTATGAAGGGGTGACTGATTAGGTCCTGAGAGACCCCTACTGAACAGGGTGAGGGTCCAGTGGATTCCACTGTCCTCTCACCATATGACTCAGCTGGGAAAACTAAACCCTCACTGCACACTACAGCTGCTAACTTCTTGACCTTAAGACACCTTAGCTTTAGAACTGTCAGAAATACATTATCGTTTTAAGCTACCTAGTCTATGACATTTGTTACAGCAATGAAATTAACAGATTATTACTGTCTGCTTTAATAATTATGAATGTATTGTCAATTTTACTGATGTACAATACACAATTATTATAAAGGAAACCCAAGATATGATATAACTTCAACCTACTATATCTTAGTAGGTATCCCCCCAAAAAAATGTAACACAGGATCTCTCCATGTACCCCAAGGTGGCCTTAACTCACAACCCTCCTCACTTAACCTCCCAAGTAATGGTATTCTAGGTAAGGACATGACATCAAGACAAATATTGATTTTTCTTAACAAAAAAAAATATATGCATATAACCAATGTTGGGCATGTTACCACACATCCATAATCCCAGTAACTCAATTGCTGAAGTAGAAGGATTGTCGTGAGAATGAAGTCGTCCTGGGCTACATAATGAGTTCCAGGCCAGCATAGGCCACAGTGTGAGTCCCTGCCTCAAAAAGAAAAAAGAAAAGAAAACAAATCCTAGGCATAAACAAAAAAAAAAATTCTCCTGCCTTCCTTCCTTCCCCTGTGAGTTACAGAGATAAAATGAACATTTTATTTAAGACATTTTCGATTGTGTGTAGTTGTTCTCTGGCCCTTAAAATGCCCTACTGCTTTAACATGTAATGCCTGGTTGTTAAGTTTTTCAGTTTTCACATGATAGTTTTTCTGACTCCATATGTGACAATCAGCAAACAAACAATACACACTTGTTGAATAAATATTATGGACATGTGATGGATGACTAGATGAGTATAAACACAGTGTAATACAGGTGAATAGCAGAAATTTCTTTTTTTTTTTTTTTGATTTTTTTCGAGACAGGGTTTCTCTGTAGTTTTTGGTGCCTGTCCTGGAACTAGCTCTTGTAGACCAGGCTGGCCTCGAACTCACAGAGATCCGCCTGCCTCTGCCTCCCAAGTGCTATACCAGAAATTTCTAACACCATAACATGGACAACTATAGGATTCAAGTTCTGTTATCTCAAACTCTCTTAACCTAATAAACTATAAAACATTTTAAGACAATGCATAAAACCCACAAAAAATCACAATGCACAAATGTAGTAATTAGGGAATTATCATTACACAGATTAGGAACTAAACTTGGGCCCAGACTCTCTCACTAAAGAGCATCCTGCATGACTGGAAAGTGTCACATCAGTATATATAGGAAGAGATAAATATACTATAAAATATTATGAAGGACTAGGTGAGAGCAACTGGATTTCTATAGGTCAAATTAATAAGAAGTGCGTTTTTGGACTTTTGCTGCTCAGGTGCAGGCCACTGTAGTCAGAAGATAGGTGCAGGCCACATTAGGCAGAAGAACAGAGACCTATGGCTGCACCAAAGCCAAGCTAATCACCAGAAGGCCAGATCCCAACAAGGACAGAGACTCCCTGTTAGATTAGAGGTCATACAAGCCACCATAAAGCCAGGCCACAAAGACCAGAAGACAAAAGAGTGCTATGGGAAAATAGTTTTGTACCCTATAAAAATTTGTCACTTGTGTTGGTTTAATAAAATGCTTATTGGCCAGTAGCCAGGCAGGAAGTATAGGCAGGGCGACCAGAATAGGAGAATCTGTAAAGAAAGGTTAAGGCTGTAGTTGTCACCCAGACCCAGAGGAAGCAAGATGAGAATGACTCACTGGCTAATAGGAACAAGAATTATGGGTTAATGTAAGATATGAGTTAATAAGAAGCCTGAGCTAATAGGTCAACCAGTTTATAATTAATGTAAGCCTCTGTGTATTTCTTTGGGACTGAATGGCTATGGGACTAGGCAGGACAGAAACCTCCATCAACAAAAGAAGAAACAGAATCCAAGGAACACAACACCCATCCAACAAAGACAAACTCAGAAATTAAGACCTAGACCTACAATCATCACAAATCCAGATGCCTAAATGCCAGTGTAAGAATACAATCAACAATAGGCAAGGCAATATGGCAACACCAGAGCCCATCTATCCTATGAGAGCAAGGCCAGACTACTTCAACACAGCTGAAGAACAACAAAAAAAAGACCTTAAAGTCAACTTTATGAAGATGATAAGAGACCTTAAAGAGTCAAGGAAAAGAAAAAAATTAAAAGAAATCAATAAATACCTTAAAGAATGTCAAGGAGGGCTGGAGAGATGGCTCAGAGGTTAAGAGCACTGACTGCTCTTCCAGAGGTCCTGAGTTCAATTCCCAGCAACCCACATGGTGGCTCACAGCCATCTGTAATGAGATCTGGCGCCCTCTCCTGGCCTGCAGGCATACATGGAGGCTGAACACTGTGCACATAATAAATAAATCTTTAAAAAAAAAAAAAGAATGCCAAGGAAAAACAAACAGGTGAAGGAAACTATTCAGAAAATGAAAAATCAAAATAGATGCAATGGAAAACACTGAGAGAAGTGTAGAAACAGAAAATCTGGGTAAGCCAACGTGATGTGGGATACCCCTCTGTATGCTGTAAATATGTTTTATTATCACTGATTAATAAAGAAGTTGCTTTGGCCTATGGCAGGGCAAAACAGAGCTAGGCTGGAAAACTAAACTGAATGTGGAGAGAAAGAAGGCACAACAGGGAGACACCATGTAGCTGCCGAAGGCAACAGACACCGGAACTTTACCAGTAGGTCCCAGCCTCATGGTGATATACAGATTAATAGAAATGTGTTAATTTAACATGTAAGAGCTAGCGAGAAATACATCTGAATCATCAGACAAACAACATTGTAATTAATATAGTTTCTGTGTAATTATTCGGGTCTGACTGGCTGGGAAACCAATCAATGCACAGTCTCTGTCTACACCAACAGGAACTACAGACTCAAGCATAACCAACAGAATACAAGAAATGGAAGAGAAAAATCTCAGTTGTTGAAGATATGATAGAAGAAATAGATTCATCAGTCAAAGAAAATGCTAAATCTAAAAAACTTTTAACACACAAAGCACTATGGAAAGACAAACCTAAGAATAATAGGGATAAAAGAAGAAGAATCCCAGTTCAAAAACCCAGAAAATATATTTAACAAAATCATAGAATAGTATTTTCCCAACCTAAAGAAAGTCATGCCTATAAAGGTACAAGAAGCTAATAGCACACCAAATGATTAGATCACAAAAAAAGACCCCATGTCACATAATAATCAAAATACTAAAGAAAAAAATACTAAACATACAGAACAATGAAAGAATACTAAAAGCTACAAGAGAAAGAAGTCAAGTAACATATAAACAGACATATAAGAAATACATCTAATTTCTTAATGGAGACTCTAAAGGCCAGAAGGGCCTGGACAGATGTCCTGCAGACTCTAAAAGACCACAGATGCCAATTCAGACTACTATACCTTGCAAAATTTTTAATCACCATAGATGGAGAAAATAAGGTATTTAATGACAAAATCAAATTTAAATACTATCTATCCACAAATACAACCCTACAGAACATACTAGAAGGAAAACTCCAACTGAAGGAAGCTAACTACATACTTGAAACACAAACAATAAAAGATCTCACACCAGCAGAACTAAAGGAAGGGAAATACATATATACAACCAACAACAACAAAATATCAAAAATTAACAATCCTTGGTCATTAATGTCTCTCAACTTCAATGGTCTTAAATCGACAATAAAAAGACACAGGCTAACAGAATAGATACAAAAAAGGATCCATCCTTCTGTCACATACAAGAAACACACCTCAACCACAAAGACAGACATTTCCTTAGAATAAAGATTTAGAAAAGATTTTCCAAGAAAATGGACCTAAGAAGCGAGCTGTTGTAGCTAGTCTAATATCTAACTAAACAGACTTCAAATTAAAATTAATCAAAAAAGATAAAGAAGGATTTTTCATACTGAACAAAGGAAAAGATTCTTAAGATATATGCCTGAAATGAAAGGATATCCACATTTGTAAAGGAAACACTACAGCTTAAATCACACAACGAATCTCACACATTAATAGTAGGAGACTTCAATACCCCAGTCTCACCAATGGTCAGGTCATTCAGACAAAAACTAAACACAGAAATAATAAAGTTCACAGACATTATAAATCAAATGGGTCTAACAGTTGTCTACAGAACATTTCACTCAAACAAAAAAATATACCTTCTTCTCAGCACCTCACCAGAACATTCTCCAAAATTGAGCACATATTTGGTCACAAAGCAAGTCTTAAGAGATAGAAGGAAACTGAAATAAGCCCCTGTACCCTATCAGGTCAGAGTAAAGCTGAATGTCAACAACAAAAATAACAAAACCTACAAACACATGGAAAATGAACAACTCCCTTGTGAATGACTACTATATCAAGGCAGATATAAAGAAATTGAAGACTTCCTAGATTTCAATGAAAAAAAAAACACACAACATACCCAAAATTATAGGGCACAATGAACGACAGCAGTACTAAGAGGAAAGTTCATAGCACTAAGTGCCATTATAAAGAACTGCACTGATACCATATTAACAACTTAACAGCACACCTGAAAGCTCCTGGACAAAAGAAGCAAACAAACCCAAGAGGAGGAGACTGGAGATAATAAAACAGAAACAAAGAGAACAATACAAAGAATCGATGAAACAATTGATTCTTTGAGAAAATCAACAAAGAAGACAAACCCTTATAGAAACTAACTAAAAGGCAAAGAGACAATATCCAAATCAACAAAATCAGAAACAAAAAGGGGGATATAACAAAGGACACAGCAGAAATCCAGAGAATCATTAAGTCATACATCAAAAACCTAAACTCCACAAAACTGAAAAATCTAAAAGAAATAGACAATTTTCTGAATAGATACTACTTACCAAAGTTAAATCAAAATCAGATGAGCAATTTAAGTAGACGTATAACCCCAAAAGAAATAGAAGCAGACATTAAAAGTCTCCTAACAAACAAACAAACAAAAAGAGCCCAAAGCTTCAGTGCAGAATTCTAGCAAACTTTCAAGGATGAGCTAATACTAATATTCGTCAATTAGTCCACAACATTAAAACAGAAGAAACATTGCCAAAATCATTTTATAAGGCCACGGTCACCCTGATACCCAAACACACAAAAATTCAACAAAAAAAATTGGGAAATTCTCAGAAAATCAATATATCTTAAGAGCCAGTTATACCACTCCTGGGCATAGAATCCTAAGGACACTCCATCCTATCATAAGGACACTTGCACGACTATGTTCACAGAAGCTTTATTCATAATAACCAGAAACTGAAAACAATCTAAATGTCCCTCAACCAAAGAATCGATAGTACATTTACAAAACGGATTATTACTCAGCTGTTACAAACAATGATATAATGAAAATTGCAGGCATGTGGATGGAACTTGGGGAAAAAAATCATCCTGAGTGAGTGAGGTGACCCAGACCCAGAAAGAAAAACATGATATGCACTCACTTTTAAGTGTTTATTTGCTGCAAAGTAAAAGATAATCATGTTGTGGTACACAGACTCAGAAAAACCAAGTAGCAAGGAAGGCATAAGGAGGAACACACGGATCTCCCTGGGAAGGGAAAACAGAATAGATTTTGTGGGTGGACTGGGAAAGGTGGGGCTGAAAACAGGAGGGATCAGCTTGGGGGCAGGGGTGGACAGATACTGGGAAAAATGACTGGAATTGGGAGCATTTTGGAAGCAAAATAGAACCTGCTGTAATGGAATCTACCAAGTAAAGCAAAGACTCCTAGTAATAGGGAATTGTAGTGTGATTAATAATTGATCTTAATGATAAATACCCAGTGTCAGATATTAGGGGGTAAAAGCTGAAAGATCAGAGAAGAGGAGCAGCCAGTCACATGAGTTCTTTATACCTCTAACGAATCCTCAGGTTAAAGAGGGCAAAATCCTGTCTCCGAGAATCCTCAGACTGAATCTTTGAGCTCCTGTATCCTCCCACGCTATATTCATTCCTCTCTTTGCCCAGTCATATCCCTTCCTGTCTTCACCTCCTTAGTGATGGGACTAAAGACATTTAACTCCCAAGCACTGGGATTAAAGGTGTGAGTCACCACTGCCTGGCCTCTATAGCTAACTGGCTAGCTCCACACTCTGATCTTCAGGTGAGCTTTATTTGTTAGATCACAAGTAAAATATCACCACAGGAGACAAAGCCTGAATTGGTCATCTTCTATAATCAGGCAAGGCCTTAAATACAGGGATTGGGACACCAACCCAGTCACAAAACCTTCAACCTATACTTTGTTCTGCCTGAAGAGTGTTCTGGGATCAGAGTCTAGCAGAATCCTCATCAGAGACCAAAGAGACTTCATCCAGCAATTGATGGGAGCAGATGCAGAGTCCCATAGCCAAACATTAGGCGAAGCTCAAGAAATCATGCAGAGGAAAGGCAGATCAGAGGAACCTAGGAGTCAGGGATATTCCAAGAACACAGCCCACAGAATCAACTGACTGGGCCTCAGGAGGGGCTTGCAGAGATCAGGGAGCCCATAGGGAGCTGACCTAGGTCCTCAGCATACACTTTATAGCTGGGTAGCTTGGTGTTCTTGTGGGATTCCTAACACTGGGAGCAGAGGCAGTCACTCACTCTTTTGCCTACTAATAGGATCCTTTTCCTCCTACTGGGTCACCTTGTCCAGCCTTGATGTGATGGTATGTACCTGGGCTTATTTTAACATATCATGCCGTGTTTAGGTGACGAAGAGGCCCACTCTTCTCTGAGGGAAATTGAAGGACGCATGGATCTGGGGAGAGGGAAGACAGTGGGGAGGAGGATGGGGGGAGGGAAGGAAAGGAAAACTGTGTTAGGGATGTAATATATGGGAGAAGAATAATCTTTAAAAAAAATTTAAAAGCATCTTCTCTTTAAAAAATTAAAAATGCAAAATAAACTCAAAATAAATGATAACTCTGGTTAAGTTAATATAGAGGAGTGGAAGAATCTACTTGTAAAATACTATAGTTACACAGTGAGTTTCCAAGTATGTAAAGATTTTTCACTACTAGGCAAGATAGAGTAACAAAATAAACTTATCATCTTGTCTGAATCAATGAGGAAAAAAGCAAAATATGAATATCAACAGTTTTAGACATTAGACCCCAAGCAACAAAGGACTGTTATCCTGTAAAAAAGGAAAGAAAAACATAAAAACCAAGCTGCACTCAGAGAGTCACTTGTATGACTTCCAGAGTTTCTAGGCCACAGTCCAGGAGCCCAGCAGTCTCTAAAGCAAAGAGATGGAACTGAGCCATCAGAAGCCGAAATGGCTAGAGTTCCCAGGACAAATTACAACAGAGGAAAGAACTACAGAGAGAGGGCTCCAGAGACCTGGAGAAAGCACCTCTTTAGTAGTTTGCTGAATGGAGACCAGAGTTTAAGAAAGAGGAAAAGGCCAAAGCCCTGAAGCATACAACCTGCCAATTGCCAAGGAAACAATCCCAAGTTCAGATAGGGCCAGGAAACCTTAACTCCCACGGGCTGAGGGGGCCTCTTCACTGTCACATCGTCTGCTGCAGTGTGACAATGAGGCTAAATGTATTCTCTAGACTTGGGAACCCTAAAGCAGGGCCTGGAAAGACGAAATGATTTAATAAAATTTTATGATTATTAAAACATAAAAACATTCAATACACAAAAAATGTAAAACTCATAACGCCTGCAATCCAATAAAAAACTACCAAACAGAAAAATAAAACCTACAGGGGAAAGGGATATTACTCAACTCAACATTATCTAAAAGTAATAAAAATTATAAAAAAACAGTAAACAAAAATATTTTAAAAATTGTTAAATCTCTATTCATATATATTTAGGAAGACAGAAGCCTTTCATAAAGATACTAGTCTAACATATAGCAGTAAATACAAAGTCAGAAATGATCAACTAGACTGGATGTTGACTTGCTGGTAGCTGGATAACAAAGAATAACTGAGATTGAAAACCACAAGCAATGGAAACTTCCAAATGAAACAAAGAAAAAGGTCAGAAGAATTAACAAGTCAGGGAGTTATAGAAGTATACATAAGCCAAATACAGCTCCTCAGCCTACTGACAGGAGCATGCAGACAGATGATGTAACTGTCATAGTTAGCTTCAGCTTCACACGCCCAGGAGGAAGGATATGCAATGGAGATACCTCCTTCAGACTGGCCTGGGCATGCCTGTGAGGCATTTTATTAACTGTTAGTCAGGGTTGGTGGGCCAGCCTGCCGTGTGTGGTACTGTCTCTGGGTGGGTGAGAGAGCCTAGGCTGTATAAGAAACGTAGCTGACTAACGTAGAAAAAAGCCAGTACTCAGTATTTCTCCAGGGTCTCCACTTCCTACCTCCTATTCTAACCTGCCTCAGTGATGAACTGTGACATGGAAGCATTATCCAAATAATTCATTCCCTCCCAAAGTTGCTTTTGGTCACTGATCACAAACTAGAGCACCTACTATAAAGGACACTGTCCTAACTGGGAGGGGACATAGTTCAGTGGTATAGTGTTTGCCTGGTGCGGGTAAGGTTTAGCAAGGGTAAGAAAGGAAAAGAAACACCAAAACGTCAAAAAACCAATGAGAGCAGGGCATAGTCAGAGACATCTGTCATCCGCCACTCAGGTGACAGAAGTAGGAGTGCAAGGCCAGCCTAAGATCAACAGTCCTAAGATAGCCTGGCAACACAGCAAGACTCCACATCAGAACAACAAACGCATTTGGTATACATAACCTACACAGCATCACTATTTAGCAACACAGTGTAACTATTGTGTCAATGTTTCCATTCGTACTCATGTGGCTAAGTAGGAACCGAGAAAAAAAAAACCCACAACTACAGCTACATGGACATGTCTTATACACATACACAGAGGAGGGCAGAGCTTCTTCAACGAAGAGTGTGGAAAATCTATATTTTTATAAGTAGAACAACAAAATAAAATCTCACACAACAAAAATTAACTTAAAATTAATTCAAGACCTTAAGTAGGCCCTTAAACTTCGAAATCACTAGAAGATATGAAAACTTCAAGATGTAGGAATAGAAAAGGGCTTTCTAAAAAGGCCTCAAACAGCAGAAAAGGTAATCCCAACAACTGACAAATGATGAAACTAAAACATCGATGCTCAGCAAAGGAAGAATCGGCATACTGAAGAGACAGCACACAGGATGGGAGAAAAACCTTTGCCAACTACACATCTCATAAAAGATTAATACTTAGATTCCATAGAAAACTCAAAAGACTAAAACATTCAAAGACTATGTCATCCAATAAACAAATGGAAACATAAATTGAAGACATTTTTCAATAAAAGAAATTGAGAAGCCACAGAGATAATACACAGCTCAGCAGCTCAGAGCACGTGCTTTTCTCCCAGAGGATTCAGAATCGATTCTAGGACCCACATGGCAGCCTACAAAACGAATCCAATAGCTTCTGGCTTCCTCAGGCACCAGATAAGCATGTGGTACACAGACATACATGCAAGCAAATCAGAAACACAAATGGACACAGCATATTAGAAATAAATATATGGCTGGGCGGTGGTGGCGCACGCCTTTAATCCCAGCACTCTGGAGGCAGAGGCAGGCAGAGCTCTGTGAGTTTGAGGCCAGCCTGGTCTATAGAGCGAGTTCCATGATAGCCAGGATTATAAAGAGAAACCCTGTCTCGATAAACCAAAGGGGGAAATATAATTTAACACCCTTAGTTGCCATGATAATGTAATTTAAAATTGCTTCTCAAATCTGTTTCATCACAGTCAAATTGGCTATTATCAAGAAAACAATGATGGCAGATACTGTTGAAGAGGGAAGACAAAGGAATCCTTATATAGTTACAGGTGAGAATGAAAACTGTGTAGATCAATATAGGTATTCCTCAAAAACAAAAACAGGCCAGGCATGGGTGCAGTGATATTCATTTGTATTTTAATAAATAAAGGTTGCCTTAAGTTCAGAGATTAAAACAGCCGCACTGGTCAGCCTTACAGACCAGGCAGTGGTGACACACACCTTTAATCCCAGTAGCCACACTAGTTTGCCATTGAAACCAAGTGGTAGTGGTGTCTGCCTTTAATGCCAGCACTAGTGAGGAATATAAAACAGGAGGAGACAGCTCTCAGACACAGTCTCATTCTGAGATTCCTAGAGGCAGGATCGCCATTTTGGACTGAGGTAGAGGTGAGAGCCAGTGGCTGGCTGCTTTGCTTTTTTGACCTTCAAGTTGAAAGAAATTTCTGTCTATTGGTTTTTATTAATTGTGCTACACATTTGTGGCTGACTCCTTTAATCCTAGCACTTGAAAAACAGAATCAGGCAGATCTTTTTGAGTTCAAAGCCTGTGTAGTCTACATACTGAATCCTAGGCCACAAGAGCTACACAGTTAGAGGACATCACAACAAACACATAGAACTACCCTGCGATCCAGCCATACTATCCCTTGGCATATACATACCCAAAGGAATCTAAGCAAGCACACCAAAGAGATACTTAGACAACCATGCTTATTACAGTACTGTTCTCAATAGTCAAGATGTGGAAGTAACCCAGAAATCCAACGATAAAGAAAATGTGAAAACATAGGAGCTTTATTCAGCCTAGATAGATGAGATCATTTTAATAAAAAATTTTTCCTTGTAAAATATTAAGGTATTATACTCACTTTGGCAACTACTTTGCCTTGTTTTGTCTTTCTTCCTTTTCTTTATGAGGCAATCACAGTGGATTATATAACCATTCAAGGTGTTTAATATACTCACACATGTGGTAGTTTGAATGAGAGGTTCCTCATAAATATCAAGCATTTGAATACTTGCCCAGTTGGTGGCTATTACAGAGGATTAGGATGTGTACACTGGCCGGAGGATGTAGGGGTGTCGAGGTGGATCTACTCCACCTGGACCAAAGGTTAGAGAATTCAAGTCTGTTCCTTATATCATGTTAATGAAGTCCGTTGCCTCACCTCTCCCCTTTTGGAGTGAAATATATAAGCAGGTGGAAAATAACTTCAGGTGGTTCAGTACTCACTGAATGTCCCTCCCGAGGCTGTTCTGTGTTTCTGTCTCTGTTCCTTTTACTTAATAATTCGAACCCTCATGGTCCTACACAGGAACGTACAAGTTTTGTCAAAGCTGATCTTCAACAGCATGTCACTGGGGACAAGCTTTAAGGTCTCAAAAGGCTCAGGCCACTTCAAGTTAGCTCTCTCTGTTTTCCGGCTAGTGGCTGTGAGCTCTCAGCTATTGCTGCCAAACTTTTGTTCTGTCAAGATAGACTCTAGCCCTCGGGAACAACAAGCCCAGTTCAACTTTCTTCAATGAACTGCTTGGTCATGATGTCTCTAATACAATGGTGTAACTAATACAATGCACATTTTTATAGAGCCTTAGAAAATACAACTATTTATTATACATAAGTAGAAAATACACATAACATAAAAAGGATCTGAGAATGAGAAAGCCTTCAATTTAGGACAATTGTTACTAAGCAAAGGAACGCCACAGCTCAGCATAGGGCTATGGGACACTGTGTAAGGTGAGGATCCACTAGAAAGGCCTTAGCTGGCTGAGCATGATGGATTCAACAGGACGAGGATTCCAAATTCAAGGCCACTCTGGGCTTTATGACAATATCCAAAAAGAAGAAGAAGGAAGAAGAAGGAGGAGAAGGAGAAAAAAGAAAGAAAACTTCAGTCTAGATAGCCTCAAATCCTTTGGTGATATTTTATTCCCTAACTTAGGTGGTATCAACTAGTTCAGCATATTAATTTGCAGGCTTTTTGCTGTTGTTTTTTAAGAAACTATAGCTGGCATGCTGATGCAGACCTTTATCCTAGCAGACAGGGACCAAGAAATTTCTGTGAGTTCAAGGCCAGCTGGCCCATAAATCAATGTCCAAGCAAGGCAGAACTACACAGTGAGACCCTGTCTCAACAAATCAAAAAGAATGTAAATATAAGTTAACTTTCATTTTATTTTTAATTCTGCAATGTAAAGATCTATTGCTATAAACTGAGAGAGAGCACCATGCGGGTAGGGTTCCCATGACAAGTATCACTGTACTAATAGAAAAAGGGGCACTGGCAAGCCCCTCTCTCACTCATTCTCCCTGTCTCACTCTCTCTGACTTCTCTTCCTCTCCTCACCTTTTACTCCTTCCTTCCCCTCTATCCTTCTCTCTATCTTCCTCTCTTTTACCCTCTTCTTCCCATCTGTACCTCTACAGACTCCTCTCCCCTTCTCTTTCCCATATAGTTTCAATGACAGGACAAACAAGAAGGCAACTGCTTGCAAGGCAAAAAGAAAATCCACACCGAGCCAAACAGGCCAGAACTATGAACCTGAACTTCTCAACCTCTACATTTATGAGGGTTAAATTTTGTGTAAACATTCCCTCAAAGATACTGTGTTGTAGAGTAAATTAGAATTAATGTCTCCCTCCTTTGTTCTACTTAGTAATAGGACTAGAAAGCAAATTTTCTAACCACTGAGAAACATTTAGGCTGTTTACAGCTTTATACTCTGCCAAGAAAATTTTATACTATACATTTTTAAGACTGATTTTTATTTTATATGTATGAGTGTTTTCCCCGCATATATTCATGCATACAATCCGAATACCTGGTACACACAAAGGTCAGAAGAAGTTGTCAGGTCGCCTGCAACTGGAGTTATGGATGAGTGTAAAACACCAAATGGGTGCTGGGAACTGAACTGGGGTCCTCTTTAAGCAAGTACTCTTAACCTCTGAGTCGTACATCTTTCCAACCCAGTCTTTTTAACCTTTAAATCTGCACTGTGATTTTTCTGACTAATGTGATGAACTTATTGCTCTATTGTGATATAGCCCCAGCACTAGTTACTTAGTACATCTTTTCCCCATCAGAGCAACCAAGACGACACCATCATCAAAGACTGAATCCCCTTAACTTGCAAATCTGTTATTCTGATCTTTTTATGTTTTTACCTCTTCTGAGTAAGATGAATAAGGTGAAAGATAAGACTTTGCTAATTATTAGTAGCAGTGAATAACAGTTGCATCATGGCTATTCACAATATGCAACATGTATTTTTCTATTAATGTCCCATAACTAATTACTTTAGACACTGTGCTCCAGTATCTTTAGGTTCTGAGTTTCAGAACAAAATAACCCTAACTGATCACTTGGTGACACAAAATCCTCTTGAGAATCAATGGCATACAAAATCCAGAAATTAATTAAAACCTCCTTTGAACCATGAGATTCTATTCCATCTGGAGCTTATCAACTGTAGAGTATGCTACCATTACAGAACAAAGTGACTTAGACGTGTGATCTCTGGTACAGAACCAACAGCATCATCCTCTGTGGATTAAAGCGGCCTTTGAACACTAACATGCCAAGACAGAAGTCAAGAGGAAGAGTGGTTACCAGGGAGGAATCCTGCCTGCAGAGAGCTTGCCCTTCTGCCCTTCACACAAGAGTCTGTTTGCAACTGAGACTGGGTTCTTGATTCCTACAACAGAAAAGAGACATAAAAAGAAATCAGAAATGTCTTCACATTTCTCCACTTAGTTTTGTGCTGTTTCAATAACTTTAAAATATCTTTGAAATTCTTTACAGACAACAAATATAGTAACACAAACTTAACACGAACACAATAAAAACTTAAAATGTAGTCTACGGAAGCAGTTCTCAACTTGCGGGTCATGAACCCTTTGAGAACTAAACTACCCTTTCACAAGGGTAGCCTAAAACCATCTGCATATTAGACATTTGCGTTACAATTCATTAACAGTCGCAAAATTATAGTTATAAAGTAGCAACAAAAAAAATTCCATGGTTGGGGGTCACCACAACAGGAAGAACAATATTAAAGGGTTGCAGCATTAGGAAGGTTGAGAACCACTGGTCTTGGGGAACTTGGACCTGAGACTAAGAAGTAGACATTTTAAAACACAATTAATAAAAACTCAGAGAGAGAGATTAGGGATCAACCTGAAGACCAGGAAAGCAAAACAGGCAGCCACTGGCTCTCACCTCTACCTCAGTCCGAAATGGCGATCCTGCCTCCAGGAATCTCAGAATGAGAAAGAGACTGAGGCTGAGAGCTGTCTCCTCCCGTTTTAAAATCCTCTCGAGTTCTGGGATTAAGTGTGTGCACCACTACTGCCTGGTTTCTATGGCAAACTAGTGTGGTTACTGTGATTAAAGGTGTTGTCATTGTGGTCACTGGGATTAAAGTTCATTGCTGCCTGGTCTGTAAGGCTAGCCAACGTGGCTGTTTTACTCTGCGGATCTTCAGGCAAGCTTTATTTATTAAAATACAAATGAAATGCCACTACAACATTTTAATTTTCAAACAGTGTTTGTTAATACGGAACTCATCTAATACATATTCAAGCAAGAACTGCACACTGTGGGCAGAAAAACAGCCGGAATCCTTTCCTGGTAGGAGGAGAGCCCACGCAGAAAGGTAAATACAAGCGTGTCTGTGTCCCATCCATCAACTCACCCACCCCTGAACATGGGACACGCAACAGCATGTGGAAAAGGTGAGCACACCTGTAAACCCAGCACTTGGGATACAGAGACAAGAGGATTGCCACACGTATAAGTGTAGTCAAGGATACATACAAGTGTCAACCTCGCCTATGGAGTAAGACTTTGCCTCACAAAACACAAAAGTCATGACAGAATTAGAACTGAAAAAGCAAATTAACTTTCCGTCCTCTTTCACAAGGTATGTCCATTACCTGCATTCAACCTTCCCTTACCTCTTACACTTAGCCTTTCTTGTTATACTGTACCCACATGTACATTGATGTACATATATACATCTATTATTGGCTAGAGTCCATGCCTGAAAGAGAACATACATTTTTTTGTTTCTGATATTGTGTGACCTCACTTAATATTTCACATTCTATGTCCATCAATTTTCCTGCAAGTTTAAATTTTATTTTTCTTTAGAGGTGAGTGATATTTCATCAAATATATATATATATATATATATTTCATCATACATATATATATGTATGTATATATATGCCAAATTTTTATATTGTTATCTGCTGAAAAACAACTAGGTAAATTCCAGTTCTTTGATATAAGTGAATTAAGCAGCAATAAAAACAGGAGTGTAAATATTTCTGTGGTTGGCTGTGGATTTACCCCTCTGAATATATCCCACAAGAGAAATAGCTGGGTCATACAGCAGTTCTGTGTTTAATTTTTGAGCACTCCATACTGATTTCCACAATTGTATTAGTTGACATGCCCACCATAATGGATTAAGGCTTCATTCTCTCCACATGCTCTCCAACATTTGATGCAATATTTTTTGAGAACAGTGATGTCTTATGTGATGACTCTCAAAGTAGTTTAACTTTGCATATCCCTGATGGCTAGGAATACTGAGCACATAGTTATTGGGCATGTGTATTTCTTTTTTGAAAATGGTATTTTTGGTTCATTTGCTCATTTGTTGATTGTCAATTTTATTTCCTTGGTATTTAAGTTCTTCAATTCTTTGAATATTCTAGACAATAGCCCAGTGTCAATATGCAGCTGGTAAAAACTTTTAACCATTCTGCCAATGGTAAATGCCTTTAATCCCAGTACTCAGGAGGTAGTGGCAAAAAGATCTTCATGAGTTCTATGCCAGCCTGGTGAGTTCCAGGATAGGTAAGGCTAAACAGAGAAACCCTATCTCAGAAAACCAAAAAGAAAAAAGAAAAAGAGGAAGGAAGAGGAAGAAAAAGAAACATTATCATGTTTTGGACTATTAGTGCTACTGTTTCCTTTGACTTTGGAACAAGTCCAAGAATAGAGTCCTGGGAGGGGAATTCTGAGTGCTTGTTAGAAAACTCTATGAAAACAAGACTGTGTGGTGGTTTGAAAAAATCAAAAAATGGTCCTCAAAGGGATTGTCAATATTAGAAGGTTCCTTGTTGGAGGAAGTATGTGTCTGTAGAGGCAGGCCTTGAGATCTCACATATACTCAAGCCATGCTCAATGTCTCAGACCTCTTCTTTCTGCCTGCAAGTCAGGATGTATCAATTCTCAGCTCCTTCAGCAGCACCATGTCTGCCTGCACACTGCCATGTCCTGCCAAGATGCTAATGGACCAAACCTCTGAACTGTGAGCCACCCAATTAAATGTTTTTCTTTATAAGAGTTGCTGTGGTTATATCTCTTCACACCAATAGAAACCATAACTAAGACAGTCTTATGACCTCAGTTTCTTCAAAAACACAAAATTGTTCTTGATATGTGCCTTCATGCCTCTCCCAGGTACATCAGATAGGAGTGAGTTTACTTTAATTGATTATTCATTACAATTAACTATTGTTATTTATTTATATATCTCTATGGAAAAACGTATTTTTGCAATATGTAGCTTGTCCTTATGACTGTATACTTTACTCATGGAATTCTTTTTTTAAAAATATTTATTTATTTATTATGTATACAATATTCTGTCTGTGTGTATGCCTTTGGTAATGTCACTGGCTGATAAAGACCACCCAAAGATCAGCTTTGGACTAAAAATTGCTCAGGACAATTTCAAGTCAGCTAGCTGAGATGGTCCAGACTCATGCACTTCTCCAGCCAGGACTTCAGATAAGGACTACACTTTCCCATTATGGAGGGACTGGCAAAATATAACATAGCTAGCTTTCTCAGGACTTGATCATTAACTTACTTTTCTCAGTGTCCCCGAGAGATGTCACCACCCACCCAAACAGCAGGAAGCAATATAAAGAACATAATACCCACATTTCCAAGAGATGGGATGGATGGCTATTAGTCACCCAATAGGTTATAGATATTACTCATCATTTAGGAGGATGGGTTACAATTTGCTATTGGTAATGGCCAGGAAAAACATTAAGCAAAGAATATAAGATTCAGGGATCTCCTTTTAAAAAGAAAAAAGGGGGATATACAAATGATAGGATAAAATGGTAGATGATTGAATCTACTATTAAACTAAAAAAGCAACTACCAGTCTTAAATATTTTACATTGGTATAGATTTCTGTATATTGATACAAATTTAAGGTTATTTTTGCTATACTGTATATATTTTTCTACTCTTGTTTAAGATATTTTAGTATATTGATATAATTTTAAGTTTAATTTTGTTAGAATATACTGTATATATGTTTCGATTCTTGTTTAATGTATTGTACCTATGCAGCTCATATCTAGTCCTTAAAAGTTATTATTACAAACTATTTAGGATAATAAAGAAATGCAGGTTGGTAGTCATCTATTATACTCAAACTTATTGTTATATAGGGTATGTTTTCAAGGTCAAACATATATATTAGTAAGTGCTCTTCAACACTTTATAGAGCTACAGAATATGGCATTTAAGATGCCTTAAAAATATAAGGCTTTAGCAGGGCAGTGGTGGCGCACGCCTTTTAATCCCAGCACTCGGGAGGCAGAGGCAGGCGGATCTCTGTGAGATCGAGACCAGCCTGGTCTACAAGAGCTAGTTCCAGGACAGGCTCCAAAACCACAGAGAAACCCTGTCTCGAAAAACCAATAATAATAATAATAATAATAATAATAATAATAATAATATAAGGCTTTGTATGATGAGACACGCCTACTCCTAGCAGCACCAATCTACTTCAGAAAAGATGATGGGCATTGAAGAAACTCCACATGGAATTTACTTCCTTTTGGCAAAAGTTAGTAACTGAGCAAGAAATGGCCCTTTTCTCAACTGCTGACAGTATGTTCACCAGATTGGACAAGCAGGACACAAAAGAAAGTGATTGCCAAACTTTACCAAAACAAGGCAGGACAGTCCTTCAAAATTTCTGCTTCACATTAGTCAGATATTCTAGGCCTGTCAGCCAAAGATGGATACCCCAACATTACAGAGGAACCTTGGGTGATTGTCTAAATAGCCAGCTGTTTCTATCATTTCTTACTTACTTTTGGAAGCTGTCTGCTCTGTACTTCCTGTTTACTCAGGTAATATTATATCCTTCCTGGGTCACTGATGGCATTAAAGACTAGATAGTTATAGTTAATAGTTTTCCTTGTTACAAAGTTCAGAAAAGAAACTAACAAAAGAGGTGTAAAGTGTGTAAGATTGAAAGACATAAAAAGATTGTTTGGGGCTGGTAATACAAGTTAAGATAGAAAGTGAATTAGGTAGAATGCTTTGGACTCACCAAGACAGGTTAGATAATGAAGTATTTTCTCTAAATTTGTCAAATGCAAATGGACTGGACATTGTGAACATAATTATTTCCTGAAAATTGTTCTTATTATATATATAGTTTTACTATGTTAGAGTTAAAACCTTCCCTTTTTATTTAAAGAAAAGGGGGAAATGTGTGATATTTTGATTGCATTTAATAACAGAGTTTGCTTTGAATCAGAGGGTGGAGCTAACCATTAGCTGACCAAAATTAATTAGAGGGGTTTTGGAGGATTGAGGACAGAGATAAGTAGTAAGGCAGGGCTGAGAGAGAACCTCAGTCCTTTTGGATGGAGAAATCAAAGAGACAGAAGGTCACTGGTGCCTTCTCTGCCATTTCTCTGATCATTCATTTTCTTACCCTAATATTTGACAGCCAAATTAACTGATAAAGAATAATTAGATCATCATCATATGGGTTTGGGGTGCAAGTGTTCATGGAGAACAGAGGCATTAGTTCCCCTTAACCTGGATTTATAGGTGGTTTTAAGATAGTAAAGTTTTCTGGGAATTAGACTTGGGCCCTTTATAAGAACAATATATGCTTTTAACTACTAAGCCATCTCTCCAATTCAGTGTTCTAAATCCTAACATGATAACATTTAAAGTCTTGATCAAAGTGTATATATATGGCTGGATACCTTAGAAACTTCATATATCTACAGATAAAAATATGTACATTTAATGAATCTTTAAATGAATCATAAACCACTAAATCAATCTTTTATGTACTGATATAAAAAGACAGCCACAGATTCTGATTTAAATTTTTAAAAAAAAGTTCCAGCAGTGGGCAGGGTGCTGCAAACCAAAATTTCTAATAGTCAAAGGGCTAGTGCTGGAGTATGAAGAAGTTAGAGCCTGCCTAGTTTGAAAAGCTCGAGGACAATTTGAGTTATATAACGAGACTCTGTAAGAAAAGAGGGGGAAGAAAAGGGAGGAATCCTGTTTCTGTTTCATTAAAATATATAAATGTGGGCCAGTGAGATGGCTCAGCAGGAAAACATGCTTGTCGTACAAAGGTGAGGACCTGCCAGGCGGTGGTGGTGCATGCCTTTAATCCCAGCACTCAGGAGGCAGAGGCAGGTGGATCTCTGTGAGTTCGAGACCAGCCTGGTCTACAGAGTGAGTTCCAGGACAGGCTCCAAAACCACAGAGAAACCCTGTCTCAAAAAACCAAAAAAAAAAAAAAAAAAAAAAAAAAAAAAAACACCAAAAACAAAGGTGAGGATCTGATTTAAGCCCCAGAACATACACAAAAAGATGAACGGGGCAGCATGCAGTTGTGACCTCAGCTTTCCTATCATGAGATGAGTGCCCCCTCTAAGGAGTGGATGGGGGAATTAGATCAGGGGTGGGGGGAGAATGGAGGGGAACTGGGGTTGGTATGAAAAATGAAAAAAAAATTTAATGGAAAAAAAAAACTGCTTATACTTAAGATTTTATGATCTTTATTTAGTAAAGAGGAATAATAATTATTTCAGCACTACTCCAAACAAAAATGATTACAAATACAGGACTAAGTTTTCAGAAGGCATGAAATGGTAACAAACTCAGTTTTTCAAATAATAGAGGACTATGTCATAATGCCCACATACCACTCAAGGCTCCAACTGCTCCAAAATTCAAGGATTTCCCATCCATTATGCTGGCATCACACTCGATTTCTCCTAGGAGATTCAGATTAGATCCCATTCCTGCATTTGTAAACGGAGAATCCTGAAAAGCAAAAATGAATTTAAATACTATTAGTCTTAAAAAAGAATTAATGTCAATCTTTCATAAACCCTCCAAAAACTAGAAGGTAAGGGAATACTTTCTAAGACTCAGGCAATGTCAGTACTTCTCTGATGACAAAGGACAAAAATATTATGACCAAAATTAGAAAAAAATTAGAGACCAATATACTTTATACTTTGTAGATGCTAACATCAAAATCATTGAAGAAACAAAAGCAAACCAAATCCAGCAGAATATAAACAAGTGTTTATATCATGAACAAGAGGGATCTCAAGAAACAAGTCTGATTTAATATCTAGAAAAAAAATCAATCAAAATACCACATGTTAATAAAATAGGCATGTCAGGAAATATAGGAAAAAGACATTTAACAAACTACTAAACCCTTTTATAAAAACAATAAAAAAAAACCACTAAGTAACCTAGAAACAGAAACCAACATCCTTGCCATGATAAAGGAAACCTAAAAAAGTCCAGCTAATATTGCAAAATGGGGAAAAGGGGAAATCCTGAATAATTTTCCCTGAAAATTATCAAAAATTACAAAAACATTATCAAAACACAAGAGAAATATCCGTTCTCACTACTTCTTATTCAACAAGATGCAAGAAAATCACAGCATGACAATTAGGCAAGGAAAAGAAATAAAGAGCAACTAAACTAGAAAGAATCAAGTATCGTCTCTTTTAAAAAAAGAGAGAAAGAAAAGTCAACATAATCTTTTTAGCATGAGTTACCTGTACAAAATAATGGATTATGACAGGCCATGTAGCTTGAGCTACATGAGACCCTGTCTCCAAAGGATAAGAGAAATGTTAAAATAGGGCCATAATGAAAATAAGTTTATGGAATCTGGAATGGTGACTCGTACTTAAGAGCACTTGTTGCTCTTGCAGAAGTCCCAGGTTAGATGCCTAGCACCAACTTGGTGCTTCACAATGACTCGCAACTCCTGTCATTGGAAAGGCAGGAGCCTCAACTGAGAAAATTCCTCCATAAGTTAGGGCTGTAGGCAAGCCTATACCTGTAGGCATTTTCTTAAATAGTAATTAATGGGGGAAAGCTCAGTCCATTCTGGGGATGCCATTCCTAGGCAGCTGGTCCTGGGAGAAAGCAGAATAACCAAGCCATAAGGACTAAGCCAGTTAGCTGTTCCTGCCTCCTCCACGTTCCTGTCATGTTTGAGTTCCTGTCCTGATTTCCTTCAGTGATGAACAGTTGTAAGAGAGCAGAAGCCAAATAAACCCTTTCCTCCCCACGTCACTTTGGTCATGGTGCTTTATCACAGCAATAGTAACTATGAGACAAATCTAACTAAGACAGTGTACATCACCACAGTTATCTTACTTCCTAATCTTTGTTATTAATCTGCCCCACAGAGCATAAGCCCCTTTATCTTTTCAGGGGTTTTATTCCAGAGTTAAAAAACAATGTTTCATCCACACATGGTAAAAACTTGTAGAATGACTGAATGGAAGCTAATTATAACTAGGTAAAATAGAATAATTAATATTGTGAACCCCTTGAGCCAGCTAGATAATAATTCTTGCATGGCATTCTTACAGAGAAACTCAAAAAAAAAATAGCAATATCCCTTTGAAAAAAAGGACAGAAGAAGCACCAAGCCAGGATCTATTCTCCTAACATGACAAGGAAGCTTTTCCTACAGTAAATCTGGCAGCTTCCAGCCAAGGCAAGGAGCTACAACACATACTTTTTCACTAAAAACCACAAGCTGCATTACCCACTTAGTATCCTTTAATAAAAGCAAAAACTAAAGACAGTTTGCACAGTTACAGGGTATACCATACCTTGGGAGATTCATTATGTGACCTCTATTAACACCTCTTACAAATGCAAACAATTAAGTTTTCAAATATACAAAAACAAGACTAGCATAATATAAAATCATTTTGTATAAAAAGATGCTATCTGTCCAGTCTCTTTTATTCCTGTTAGACTATGTCAGATGTCTACTGACAGATCACTAATACAGAGTGTTCACACTCTGTCTCAAGTGCAAATACAACAAGCACATCATAAGGTGAATGAGACATGGGAGAATATACATTTTTATCCATACATGATTAAGTATTCCATTGAAATGATTTAATTACTGCCTCCAATGACAAGCAAGTGATTGATCTTAAAGTAACAAGTGGGAAATAGTCTTAAAACAAACTTTCATGAATCTTTCTAGGTAAGAGTAATAGGGTATATAAATATAGCTCAATGACATAAAACTTGCCTAGCATATACAAGACCCTGAATTTGATCCCCAGTATACAAAAAAAGTAATAAAAATGGGTGCTTTTCCTTCACAGCTTTCTTCGAATTCAAATGAGAAAAATGCAGCTCCAGACTAGTCTGAGCTACATAGTGAGATCCCATCTCAAGCGAGGAGGACAGGGGGATGAAAAAAAACTTTAAAAAAGGGGCTGGTGAGATGGCTCAGCGGTTAAGAGCACTGACTGCTCTTCCAGAGGACCCGGGTTCGATTCCCAGCACCCACATGGCAGCTCACAACTGTCTGAAAATGTAGTTCCACGAGATCTGATACCTTCACACCAACGAACATAATAAAGTTAAATAAATAAATAAAAAATAAAATGTTTAAATAAAATTCTTAAAAAAAAAAAACTTTAAAAAATGAAGTATGCCTAACTTAGCCAAAACTATGCCAAGAATTATTACCTCTCTGTTATTTCCTTATTCGTTCATAATATCTGCAGGATGAAGAGTGGCGAATGAAACTAAGTTATGACAAAAACAATCAACACACACAATTCAAGGGCATATTTAACAATCAATTAAGCTCAAATTTTCAAGAACTAAATGACTGAAGGTTTTCCACTTAAATTCCTTTGTGTTAATATAGGTTAGCATTCACTCATTCAACAAATATTTATTGGCTGCCTAGTGCCAGACAATTCTTTTGCTATAAAAGGTCAGATATATTAAATGATTCAGACTTGTGGACCACACAATGCTTTAGCTACTCAACTGCCACTGAGGGACAGAAGCAGCCAGAAAAGATACACAAATGAGTGAGCAAGGCTGCATCACAAAGAAGTTGCGGTTTGTACCCTGAAATTTGAATTTCATATAATTTTCTAATATCATGAAATATTAGTTTCCTTTTGATTTTGTTTCAATCATCTTAAAAACTAAAAACCATTAAAAGTTTACAGACCATCAGAAATAGGCAAAGAGCCCATTTGGCTTTTTGACCCATTTGCTAAATAGTGAGTAAATCTTAGGGCTTATAGCAATACACAAAACAGAATACAGTCTTCCCGACAAGACGCCTCAGTCTCGGCTATAGGAGGCAGATAGATGCCTTCAGCAGCAGAGCACATGCTTAACACTGTCAAGGCCCTGGGTTCCACACTCAGTACCAAAAAAGGGGAGAAGTTGGCAGGGTGGGAAGGGAAGGAAATAGATATTCTTTGGTATCTGAAGTGGGTTTAAGTTTCATAAAAACCCCACCACCAGACGGGGTTACACAGTGAACTATCTCAAAAAATCAAAAATAATGTGAAGCATAATGGCCCATGCATATAATCTCAGCACTCGTGAAGGTGAAGCAGAAAGAGCTCCATGAGTTCAAAACCAGCTTGGCTACATAACTAAAATAATATAGTTGTTACATTGAGGAATGACAAGAAAAACTACATGTTCAGTACAGATGCAAATTTCAGTTGGAATGTTTTTGATCTGCACCTATAAAAATTGAGAAATCATGACTATGTAGACTGATGATAAATTGGATGGCATAACATACAACAATAAATATAATAACGCAAATCTAAAATAGAAGATAGGTAACGGTCAGAAAGATAAACAGGGGAGTCAAGTAAGCCACAAAGGTGTCCATAGTTTAGTTTTTATTTTGTTTCTTCTGACATTATTTCAGGCTTAAACCTACAGTATAAACCAATATCCAAGAGGCAACAAGACGGTTCAGTGGGTAAAGACACCTGCCATCACGTCTGTCAACCTGAGTTCAATAAATAGATCCACGTGGTGGAATGAGAGAACTGACCTCACAAGCAGCCTGCTGACCTGTAGATGCCATGGCACATGTGTGTTAATGCACATAATAAAATAAAAAAGGTAGTTTAAATTTCAAGTAATCCAATAACCAGAATATATACAGTTCTTCTACAACCATGAAGGATCAGAAAATAAAAATTATAAATCAGCATAAAACATGAAGTGACATCAACAAATATTTTCCCAAAGACATACAAATGGCCTACAATTCTATTAGGGAAATAAAGAAACAATGATGAAGTACTGTAGAGGTAGTTTGAATGTAATTGGTCCCCATATACTCATAAGGAGTGGCATTATTAGGAGGTGTGGCTTTGTTGGAGTAGATGTAGCCTTATTGGAAGAAGTGTGTCACTGTGGAGGCAGGCTTTGAGGTTTCATATGCTCAAACAATGCCCAGTGTCTCAGTTTACTTCCTGTTGCCTTTGGATCAAGATGTAAGAACTACTTCCTGTTGCCTTTGGATCAAGATGTAAGAACTCTTAGCTCCTTCTCCAGCATCAGTCTGCCCGCATTCTGCCTTGCTTACCAACGTGACAATAATGAACTAAAACTTTGAACTGTGAGCGAGCCGCTCCAATTAAATGTTTTCCTTTATAAGAATTTCCATGGTCATTGTGTCTCTCCACAGCAAAAGAAACCCTAAGACAGGTACCAATTCTCATTCACAAGGATAGCTTTAGTGACAAGGGTGGGGGAGGGTAGGACGGACCATAATAACTTGGATGCAAAGCAATTCTCACACATTGTTACTACAATGAAAAATGGTTCATTCTGTAGTTATGGAAAACAGCTTAATAGTTGCATAAAAAGTTCAATGTAGAATTAACACACGACCCAGAAAGTCTATGTATAGGTAAATATACAAAGAAACTAAAATTAAGTTTTCAATATCTGTACAGGTGCTATTCACAGCAAGGGTATTCCCAATAGCCTAGAGGTGGAAACTGCCCCTAGTCAACAGTGAATAAGTGGATAAAAGTGCTGTGGTATGCACAACAATGCTGACTAGGTCTGCAGAAAGAAGAATGGAATACTGACAGATGCTGCAGCGTGGAAGTCTCAAAAGCATTGTACTTACGTGGGAGGGTAGCCACAAAAGCTATGATTTAAGCTGTATGAATTATCCAGAAAAGATAATTTCATAGAGAGAAACAACAGACTATGAGTTGTCATCAAATAGAAGACAAACAAATAAAGAGTAACTGCCTAAGGGGTATGAGGATTCTTTTCTAACAAGATAGAAAATGGTATCTACAAAGCACTGTCAACATACTGTTATTAGTTTTTCAAGTTGTTATATGAACTTCACCTCAATTAAACATACAAAAGGAGACACAGAAGTACATATATTCAATGATTCTACATATGTCAAGCTTTGTAACTCACAAAATATTGTTAACCTAGTGTTATTGGGACTTTCTAGAAGGGCAGAAATGTGTTTCCTGGTCCAGGTGCTATAGACAAAGAGCTATATTCACTCTGAAAAATTATCAGAGCTATTCATAAACAATAAACTTGATTATTTTCTAGTATATACACTATACTCAATAAACAACTTTAAAACCACAATACAAATTTCTTAGAATAAAACAACTAAAGTTTTTAAAGACTGTTGCAACTGTGGATTCAATCAGTCTTTCTGCTCAAAATTAAAGAATCATTAAGTGAAATTTTCCATTCTCCCACTCCAAAGAGCCCCATTTGGAACATATGCGTTAAATCTAAGGTTCCTTTATTTTTAATAAGCTACTACACATGACTCTGTCAGAGCTGGATCATACTGTCACTCTGAGAAACTCATTTCAATGACTCACTAAGCTGCTTAACTTAGGCCATTTTCAGAAAGTTTGTAGTCTATCAACATTAACACATAGAAAATAAACAGCAGAAAGCTATACTACAACAACTATGAAACACTGCAAAGGATATCTCTGTAGTAGCAGGATTCACCCTACATTAGAGAAAGATGTGAATCAGAACAAAGAGTAAAATGGGAATGACTAGGGTAGGTAAACATAAAGTTTCCTAGGCAACCATTAGTATATTGCATTAAGTACTAACATCTTTTCTTTTTTCTTTTTTCATTTTTTTGTTTCCTCGAGACAGGGTTTCTCTGTAGCTTTGGAGCCTGTCCTGGAGCGATCTCTTGTATACCAGGCTGGTCTTGAACTCACAGAGATCCACCTGCTCTACCTCCCAAGTGCCACCACGCCTGACTTTTGTTTAATTTTGTTTTGTTTTCTTTTCAGTAAAAGAATGAAGATATAATAAATGGTGACGGAAGCTTCTTTAGAGGAGGTTAGCAAAACAAAGATGGAAATGAAGGCAATGTATTTGGACTTACAGTACATTTTTCACCAAAAATACTCAGTGCAATACTTTACTCCAGGGACTCGAAGGGAATAAAGAATTTGATTCAAGCTTATCTAGAACACCAAGTACTTTGATCAATTTTACCTGTAGCTCAAAACTCTACAGTGAGATATACTTGGTTAATGGTTCAAACTGCTGCAATTGGTGTTTTTGAAAAGCTGTTAATTTGATTTGTAATTCATTTCAAAAGTAATAAGCTACTTAAGTTTTGATAGAAATTCTATTTTTTTTATTTTTTCTTTAATAAGTTTTTTTTTCATTTTACTTACCAACCACAGTTCACCCTTTCTCCCCTCCACCCGCTTCCCCCCCCACCTTCCCCCACCTCACCTTCCCCCCATCCAACCCCCTATTCACTCCTCAGAATGGTCTCCCATTCTACAAAGTCTGGCATATCAAGCTGAGGCAGGACCAAGCCCCTCTTCCTTGTATGATAGATGAGCAAGGTATTCCTCCATAGGGAATGGGCTCCAAACAGCCAATTCATGCACTGGGGATAAATCCTGGTCCTACTGCCAGTGATCCCACAGACTGTCCAAACCACACAACTGGCACCCACATTCAGAGGGCCTAGTTCGGTTCTATGCAGGTTCCCCAGCTGTCAGTCCAAAGTCAATGAGCTCCCACTAGCTCAGGTCAGCTGTCTCTGTGGGTTCCCCCATCATGATCTTGATAACCTTTGCTCATATAATCCCTCCTTCCTCTAAGCTGGACTCCAAAAGCTCTGCTCAGTGCTTTGGTGTGAATCTCTGCATCTCCTTCCATCAATTACTGGATGAAGGTTCTATGGTGACAATTAGGGTGGTCATCAATCTGATTTCAGGGGAAGGCCATGTCAGGTACCCTACCCTCTGCACTATCACTAGTAGTCTTAGCTGTGGTCATCCTTATGGATTCCTGGGAGTTTCCTCAGCACCAGATTTCTCCCTAACCCTATAATGACTTCCTCTATCAAGATATCTCTTTCCTTGCTCTCCCTCTCTGACCCTACCACAACTCAAACATACCATTCCTTCATATTCTCCTGCCACACCCGTCCCTTTCATCCACCCCACCCCCGCCCCCACCACACTCCCAATTTACTCAGGAGATCTTATCTATTTCTCCTTCCAAGGGGCATCCATCTGAAAACCAGTATGGTGGTATCTCAGAAAATAAGGAATCAATCTACCTCAAGACCAAGTGATACTACTCTTGGACATATACGCAGAGGATACACACTCACTCATACCACAAGGACATTTGTTCAAGCATGTTCATTGCAGTATTGTAATAGCCAGAACATGGAAACAACCTAGATGCCCCCCAGCTGAAGAATGGATAAAGAAAATGTGGTACATTTACACAATGGAGTATTATTCAGTGGTTTAAAAAAAAATGACATCTTGAAATTTGCAGGCAAATGGATGGAACTAGGAGAAAAAACATCATCCTAAGTGAGGTACCCCAGACCCAGAAAAACACAATATGTACTCATTCATGAGTGGATCTTAGATGTAAAGAAAAGGATAACCAGGCTACAACACACAACCCCTAAGAAGCTAGGTAACAAGGAAGACACTAAGACAAATTCTTTTCACAACAATTTTTGGCCTCTAAGAGCATCAAACTACTATCACTTCATTTTCTTGGCCTTTATAACAAGGTCAATTTGACATTTCAATCCAAGATTATTTTCAGCTATACCCTGAACTAAAATACTGTTAGTCACACTCAGAATCTCAAGAGCCAGCTGTCATTCAGCTCTGGCAGACTGTAGCTCTGAAAAAGGCACACTCCATTTGGCAAGATCTATTTTCTACTTTAAACAGAAATTTTAAATCCATGTTTTATATGATTCTCTTAATATTTAAATGTTTATAACAAATTTCACATTTTTAAAGATTTATTTAATGTGTATGAATGCTTTCCCTGTATGTAAGTGTGCCATGTGCATACAGTGCCATGGAGGCCAGAAGGAGACAACAGATCTCCTTGATCTGTGCTTTGAGCTGTCATGATGGTGACTGGAACCTAACATGGGTCTTCTGCAAGAGCAGTAAGTGATCTTAACCACTGAGCCACCTCTCTATCTCCCTCTAGTATACAGATCCATCCATACACATTTGTGTGTTTTCTTCTTTTTAACTTTCAACATTTTATAAAGGTTTAGGTCCCATGCTTCTGCAGAAGTAGTATCTTAAACTTTAAATAACTGAGGTCATTCTTTCAGAAGGCAGATCTTACAGGATTCTCTGGAAGTTCTCAGAGAAAACTATTATAGAACTCTGAGTTTGGCCCCTCCCAGATTTCTGTTTCTTGGTCCAACATGCCTTCCTCCTATCTGACATTCCCCATGAAGTTTTGACAAGAACTCAGCCAATGAAGGTACCATACCACTGAACTTCCAAACACTTGAGTTCTATACTTTCTCTAAGAAGTTCAGTTTCTGCTATTTCATTACAGTGGGAAAAGGCTAATTCAATAATCAACTCAGATGTCTGTGCTGTGAGATAATCCTCTGGATGCTGTGAATAAGTATTACTCTCATTGGTTAATAAAGCTGATTGGCCTATAGCAATGCAGGATAAAGTTAGGCAGGACAATCAAAACTAAGGATTTGGAAGATGAAGGACAGAGTCAAGGGAGATGCCAACTAGCTGCCCCAAAAACAAGATGCCAGAGGACTGGTAAAGCCATCGGCTGGGTAGCAATACATAGATTAATAAAAAATAGATTAATTTAAATGTAACAGTTAGTTAGTAATAAGCCTGAGTTATCAGCCAAGCATTTTGTAATTAATATATATGCCTCTGTGTATTTATTTGCGACTAGGCAGTCAGAATGGGTAACCTCCATTTACATGTCTGCTCATACTCCTATACTGAACATCACAGTTAGTGGACCTGGGATTTGTCCTTCATCTTCTCTTTAGTTTGCCAATTTACCAATTCTTTACATATTCTTTATGATAGATTTGATGGGTGTAAGTCTGCAAATTGTTCTGTCCTTTGTTCAATTCTAAAGGAACAGTAAATGAAAATACAACAAAACTTTTACTTTCAGTAAGTTTTATTGAACTGTGTTAGTCTTCCTTTCCATGGTAAATAACTGACAAGGTAGGCAATGATATAAATCTACATAGGGAGGTCACAAGAAGAATATGAACTTCCCAAAAATGTTAATACAAACTGAACCCAAATGCAAGATTTTCAGAACTAAAACTAATTAAGGAGTGGGAATACAGTTCATACACTCACACACCTTGAGTTTAATTCCCAGTACCAAGGCAAGGGGGAAAAGAACAAACCAAAAACACTGAAAAACTAAAGAATTATTAACTCCTATCTATTATCACAGGTTTACTGCGTGTGTTGAAAAGGCAGCTGAGATGTTCCTAGGATGCCTGTTCTTAGTCATTCTATTTTTATAAGTTATTCATGAATATTCAGTTTTATATTAATATTTCTATCAAAAAAACCTAGGCAATTAAAAATAATGAAGACATACTTTACTACGGTACATACAAAGTGTGTTTGAAATGTTAGCAAACTATCAGAATTTTAAGAGTAAAAGCTAAAATATTAATGGAGTTAGCCAGGAAATATTTTCACTAGGCACAACTTAAGTCTTTTTCATTCATGAATACTAAACAACATGGCATACTTTAAAAGAAGAGAGTCGATTATAGGGAAGAGTTCCTAATGAAATCAGAAAACTTTCCGTCTTCATTCCGTAACTCCTAACGACAGAGCAGTCTTTCTTTTCTGGCGAGCTCCCTTTCCTCTCTTCCTCAGGACATACTTGCAAATGCACTGGCTCCTTTACAGACATGCTAAGAGTTCTCACTGTGGTTGATCAAAGCTGGAATGCCTGAGGAAATTACTCAACTAGACAGCCCGGAATTGCATCCAGCCAAATAGTAATACCTTAGATGGACTGGATGTAAGTTGAGAGAACATTTGTCTACATCACACTCTGTGAATGCTAAGGTTTAATATTAGTGACAGTTCATTTGCTAAAACTGTCTAATACGAAAGACAACATACTTTGGCTGGGAACAACAGCATATGCACTAGAAAAAAAACTCTTACAACCCTATTCTATGTAAGATCCTTTGAAAATGCTAGAAAAAATGTGATAAATGTTGATATTTGTTCATAAGAACATTTGCTAATCTGGCATAGTCTATTAAAAATACAATCATATTTTCGTTATTTAAAGTATTTTAGTAAAAACATTATACTTACCTTTTTATTATTAGTCTGCCTAATTTTCAAATAAACATAATATAATTATGCAGAAAAATGACATCATGGCAGTTTTTTTCCACATTTTTAACTGAAAGCCACAGAGCTACAGTACAAGAGTTACTTGTCAAACACAACAGAAACCTTTAAACTAAAACACTGGCTTCGAGACTTGCACATCTGAAAGAGTTTTAAAGTGTTTTAGTTGGACTCATTATTATGTCCAGGAGGAAGTTAGCACACACAGTACCTGAAACTGTTCTTTCCACATGAGCTACAATAAAAAGACAAATGCAGCTATTTCCCCAACATTGCCAGACTTGGCAGTCACTTACACTTCCCTTCAACCTAAGTCATTATACCTTTTAAAAATGTTGACAATAATATGGAAAATATCACTCAAATAAAACTCACCAAGTCATGGAATTAAGCATTTACACCATCCTTCTTTCATGACATAGTCAAAATGGAGGCGGGGGAAAGAGCTAGCTTTTAAATCTTCTACTAACTATATTTGTTTTCATTAAAAACATTTCTACCCTACTACAAAATGTTGTTGACCACTACATATATGCCAGAAGAAAGAAGTATAAGTGAATTTCCCACCCTGAATTCTGTAAGAAGCTTCGTGCACTGTATAGTGTTGATGCCCTGTGCCAAGAAATAGGATACCAACTGTCATGAAATGTACAGATCATGCAAAAGCCTAGATATGAAGTGAATATTATTGCCAATAAATACTCCTTAGCAGTAGAAAAGACCAAAGAACTTTTGACAAGCAGAATGTTCACAATTTAAAGTTGTTTTCTACAGTGTCATAAGATCCTTCAATGAAGTTCTCATATTAAAAATAAGACAAAAAAACAGAGAAATAACAGAAAATTTTTGAGTAATATTATAAACAATTTTGAAGCAAGATTTATATGATATTCTTGAGAGCCTTAAAAATTATGTGCCACATTTCTTCATTCTTTCCTGGATTCTGAATTAAGATTGAATTTAAGAAACAAACAAAAACTTTGCTTTTTAAGATAGGGTCTCACTATGTAGTTCTGGTAGTCCTAGAACTCACTGTGTAGACCAGGCTGGCCTTGAGCTCAGCAAGCTCTGCTCGTCTCTGCCTCCCAAGTGAAGGAGTTAAATCAGCGCACCACTACACCCATTTTTGGTGTTGTTTGTTTGTTTGTTTTGGATACACAAAAACTTAAAATCAAAGGGTAATATTCTGGAATTGGGGAGATAATTTACAAAACAGGTGTGGTGGCAGGAAAGATGGCACACACTACTCTTTCAGAGGACCTGAGTTCAACTACAAGAAATCACATTGGGTGAATCACAGCCAGGGACACCTGCACTCACAAGAACATGTAAATACACATAATTAAAAGTAAATCTCTGAAGCAAAACGAAGTCATGTGTGGCATAACTTGACACATGTGCCTGTAACCCTAGCATTGAGAGGCTGAGATCCTCTGTCCTCAGTGAGCCAGAGTAAGTGGCAGACCCTGCCTCAAAACAGTGGAAAGTATTACAGGAAAACACCTGCCTTCTGACCTTAACATATATGTACAAGCAAGTACTCAACACACACACACACACACACACAATTGAAAAAAAAAAGTGAGGCCCCATGGTGAATTTTCTTGATTGATGATTGACATGAGATAGCCCAGCTCACTGTGGGCAAATGCTACCCCTGCGCTGGTGGTCCTGGGTACTCTAAGAAAGTAAGTTGTAACAGGCCATGGAGGAAGACAGTAAGCAGCAGTCTTCTCCTCCATGGTCTTTGCCTCCAATTCCCTGCTCAGTTTGAGTTCCTGCCCTGGCTTCCTTTGACAATGGACTGTGATGTGGAACTGTATTCTGAAATAAACCCTTGCTTTTGTTCAGTGTTTTATCACAGTAATTAAGACAAAAATTGGTAGCAGAAGTGGGGTGTTACTATGATAGACTTGGCCTGTTTAAGAGCAGATAGGATAGTGAAAGGTCTTTGGACTGGGAAATCACTGAGTGTTCAGAGCTAAACGGGCTGCTGTGAGAAGCTGAAAGATAGGAATGTTATTAAAGCTTGGCTTATGACGTTTCAGAGGAAAGTTTTGGGAATTGCTTAAAGACTATATGGGGGTTGTTTGATATTTTGAGTTTTAAGACTGTGTGGTTCTGGTCAGCTGGAGCTGAAATATCAGCTGTCATTCAGAGACTTAAACCTCTAAAGTGAAACCTTTGCTTCACAGGGGCAACTGATACTGGTCAGCTAGGGCTGAAGAGTCAGCTGTACTTAAGAAGGAACTGGCATAGATGAAGAGAAAAATACTTTCTGCAGAGTTAGCTAGAGAAGCTGTGGTCCAATAGCAACCAAGGCTGTAGCTTGTGCTGGCAACTGAACTTGGTAATGTTAAAGTTTCTAAATTCATACTGCTTTTGAAGGCATGAAGCTTGGAACTGTGCATCAGGGCTGGAATCTTTGATAAGAGGCCACTGGTGAAGATACAGAATCAAATGAAGTAAAAGACCCAGGACTGGAGGGGTTCTAGAAGGTTTGGTACTATGAGGCAAGGTCACAGTCCAGGGAGAAAGCCCAGGAGAAGGTACTGGTGGAAGTGTTACCTTGTTGCAGCATTTTGGAGATGGGACATCACCAAGGACAGCAGCAGCTATGAGATGGAACCAGCTTTACTCAGCCTAGAAGACAAGTGGTGTGTGCTGGGAAATGTAGCCCTTTGGAGCACAGGTCCACTATATATGTATAGATATAGATATATATATATAGTGATATATAGATATAGATATATAGAATGAATATATATGATGTCCACTATAGGAGTTTGGTTTTAATTGATTTGATCGTACAAGTGCCTTGATTTTTCCCTTTTGGAGTAAGAAAGCATTAAACTTATTTTTTTGTTTTCTTTTGTTTTGTTGGTTTTAATTTTACTGAAGCCTATAGTTAAGAGACTTAGGAATTCTACAGAGACTTTGGATATTTTAGAAAAACTGTGAAATTTAAAAGAGATCTTGAATATTTTAAAAACACTGAATTGTAAAGTGTTTCAATTTTAAAGACTGGAACTTTTTAAAGTTGAAATGTTTTATATTGTCATATTAGTATTAACATGATATCTTAGGGACAAAAAAGAAAAGTTATACCTTAATAAGTGATGTGTTTGTGTGTCAAGTTGAAAAGAGATCAACTGTCCTAATTAGTTTTTTTAGCAATTTGACACAAGAGAGAATCATTTGGGAAGAAGTAACCTCAATTGAGAAAATAGCCTGTCAGACTGGTCTGTGGGCAAGCCTCAGGGGCATTTCCATTTCCTTAACTGAGGAGTGATCTGGGAGGCCCAAGTTACTGTGGGCAATGCCTTGCCTGGGCTGGCGGTCAGGATGCTATAAGAAAACAGTCTGAGTAAACCATGGGGGGCCAGCCAGTAAACAGCACTCCTCCATGGCCTCTGCATCAGTTTCTACCTCCAGGTTCCTGTTTGAGTTCCTGCCCCGAATTCCTTCACTGACAGATTGTGCTATAGAACTGTAAGCTAAAATAAACTCCTTCTGCCACAAGTTGCTTTTGGTCACAGTGTTTTATCGCAGCAAAAGGAACCCTATTACTTAGGCCTATTTTTAATACCCAGCATACCCCTCCACCAAAGAAAGAAAAGAAAGGTAGTCTATCAAATGCATAGTCTATGGTTATACAGAAATGAAACACGCAGAAAAGTTTCAGAAAAGTTGTAAAAACATAAAATTCTATAAGATTGATGTCTGACATCTCAGATTCTGCAGAAAAATGGATAGAGCTAGAAAACATAATTTTGAGTGAGGTAATGCAGACCCAGAAAGACAATTATCACATGTACTCATTCATAAGTGGTTATTAAACATAAAGCAAAGAAAACCAGCCCATAAATCACAATCCCAGAGAACATAGACAATACTGAGGACCCTAAGAGACATACATAGATCTAATCTATATGGGTAGTAGAAAAAGACAAGATCTCCTGAGTAAATTGGGAGCATGGGGACCTTGGAAGAAGGTTAAAGGGGAAGGGAGAGGCAGGGAGGGAAGCAGAGAAAAATGTAGAGTTCAATAAAAATCAATAAAAATACAAATATAATTGCAATGTGTTGCAAAGTAAAATAAAAATTCAGATTTTCTTTTACCAAGAAAACAAAAAGACTGATGTCTGAAATGATAAATCAAGTAAGTACAAATATAGATGCAATGATTCAAAAACAATAAAACTGCAATTCTCATAACCAATGAATCTAATTATATCCATGAATACTGAACCACAGCATATATTAGTCAAGATCAAATAAATTACTTCTACATAGTCAAAACACAGAAATATCACCAATTCTACAATCATACCATAGGTTGATTGAAACAGTTCAAAACTGAGTATCAAATGAAATATATTCTTAAGAGTAACAATGACGAGAGAAAAGTGAAAACTCATACGTGAAGCTATATGCTTCTCAGAAACTGCTAGGTCTAGTCTTAGAACACATCCCTTGACAGCTTCGGCCAAGAGGAAACATCTGATAAGGCCCATAGAGCACTTCAAGAATCGCTAGAAAAATAAAGAAAGTCTTCCTGTCCCCATCAGTACAAAGTAAATCATGACATGATCTGTAGTTAAATATTTTTACTTGGCTTTTGATACAGAGTAAAGTTAAAAGTAAAATCTAATAACTGTCTTGATTTTCTTCTTATTCTTTAAAAAAAAAGTGAGAGAAAAAAATATTGCTTTTCCCCAAGCATGTACTCTGTGCTAGAAAGTAGACATGATTTCTAGAGTCTTGGGAAGAGAGCAGCTGTACCTACCTAACGTATAAACACAGTAAGTTACAAGTTGATTCTCAGTACTAAAGGCAAGAAACAGCATTAGTACTCCAAAAAGTGTTTTAAAAGAACGTAACTTACTTTGACCGTCCCAGACTAAGTGGGCTCTGTCTGATGCTTCTTTGTCTGCACAGGGCCACCCACAGCCTGTCTTCTAATTAAATCAAAGCTCTAGCAGCAGAGCAAGCAAACAAGGTGCCTCCCGTCTGTGTACAGCTCTTCAGGACACAGTTCCCTTGGCCAGAAGATGGAAATTCTTGGGAGAGGTGATTTTCTGCCTCTTCACAAGAAGAACACAGAGACTTGGCTGGATGCAACTCCATGAAGTGTAACGGTGTGTATACACCTCAAAAAATAAAACAAAAAATGCAGAGAAACATAAAGACTCCATAATAGCTGGAACACACAGAAATAATGAAGCACCACTGGAAATACTGCTAGTAAGACAGCACAATCGGGGCTCGGAAATAACTGGCGACACCAGCTATTTTAAAAGGAAAGGAAAGAACATCTCAAGTTAAAACTACAATTCCATGCAATGAATATACTGCAAGCACTAGGAGGAAAAAAGCAATCATTTGTTAAAGGCAAATCTTTTATTCCACATAAATAAAAAGCACGACATCCCCCTCCCACATTACAACAAATAAAAGACATCATCGATGAAAAAGAAAACTTGGGCTTTGAAGAGCCGGAAATATAAATGCATCACCAACCACAGTACAGTTAATGGGTGTGTGTGTGTGTGTGTGTGTGTGTGTGTAACTGCATTAGCAATGTGTCCAGCAGCTCTGAGAGGAAAGGGAAGGGAAGAGGACAGAGAACTGCTCCACCTGGAGACCAGAACAAGAACACTGCAAAATGGAGGTTCTGATTTATTTAGACAACGTTCAACCTCTCTAACTAATGGAAATGATCAGATACCTTCTGATTGTTTTGCTTTTGGCCTTTACTAAACAACAACAACTGAGGGCTAAAGAGAGACTCAGCAGTTAAAAAGCTAGCAGTTGAAAAGCTGGGTGTGGTGACACAAGCCTTTATTCCCAACATTCAGGAGACAGCGGCAGGTAGATCTGTGAGCCAAGGTCAGCCTGATCTACAAAGTGAGTTCTAGGACAGCCAAGGCTACACAGAGAAACCTTGTATCAAAAGGAAAGAAAAAGAAAATAATAAAGCTAGCTGCTCTCCCAAAGGAAGGTTTCAGTTCCCAGCACCAACATCAGGTAGGTCCTAATTGCCACAATCTCCAGCTCAGGGGATCTGATGCTTCTGGTCCCAGCCACCTGCCCTCACACGCACATACCCACATACAGCAACACACATACAGACACATGTAATTTTAAAAAGTCAATTTTTAAAAAGTTAAAAAATAAGACACTGAAGTAATGCACAGAACAGGTGACAGGAAACATCTGGCGCCCTCAAGCAAACACACTGATACAAGTCAGTCCTCCTTAATGTGCTGTCCATCCGGGTATGCCATACACTAACTACAAGCCACACCATCTTCATGACCACTACACATTTCAAGCATCAGTAGGCTGCAGGTACTTTATTTCTCCAACACCTGAGACACATAGATAATTTCAGTCAGAAATGTACAATGCCCGAAGAAAGGAGTGTGGCCAACTCCTACAGGCGAACAGATGCCTGGTATGGGATCTCCCAACAATAGACTACTCAAAAGTGAATGGAATTCTCAAGTTCCTACAGGTGCATGTCATTGGTTCCTAGCACAAGAGGATATAAAGACACACACAAATGTATAAAAGTTTTAAATATAGTAACACAATATAGTGATGCAAATATCTACTTTCTTCTTTACCTCAAAATACCAGCCATCTTGATAGGAAATCATGTCATAAAGAACTTCATGTTTCTAAGCAAGCAATCCACTGAACTGAACAAAGATTCAAAGGCAAGAAACTGTGCCAAATGTATTCTCCATAAAGGACTTAATCCAGTGATTCTCAATCTTTCTAATGCTGTGACCCTTTTAATACAGTCCCTCATATTGTAGTGAGCTCCCAACCATATAATTATTTCATTGTCACTTCATTACTGTAATTTTGCTATTGTGATGAATTGTAATGTACATAACTGTGTTTTCTGGTGGTCTTATGTGACCCTAGTGAAAAGATCACAACCCCTATGAGGTTGTGACCCATAGGCTGAGAACCACTGATTTAAACAAAAAATCAGTTTCAGATCTTTCCTTCTTCTAGGAAGCTTTTACAGATAAATCAAGTTAGCCAGAAAACTAAAGCATCATGTAGCTTAAACAGAATATTTTGGCTACTTTCTTAAGCTGCTTGGCTTTCTTACTTGGTCCGCATAGTTTCTGGTTTTGCTGTGGTGCTGAGGATCAAATGAGGACCTTGTGCAAACTACATATGTGCTCCAGCACTGATCAGTATTCCCAGCCAAACAGAATGTGTTCAACAAAAGAGCCCGTGTAATTTATCTTTGTAATATGAAATTTAAGTTAGTCTTAGCACTACTTTTTATTTAATTTTTATTTTAAATTAAGATATATTACATCATTTTCTCTTTCCTTTTCCTCCAATTCCTCAAGTCCATCCCTCTTTTCAAATTCATAGTCTCTTTTTCATTAATTGTTATTGGTACACATATATAAACAAATAAAGGAAGAAACGGGAGTGATTATAATTGAGGCAAGCAAGCATAGAATATAGTTTAGTATGCTGGGACCCCTATTTGATTTTGGGTTATGCACACACATACCTCTGTTTTTATATGCATTTAGAAGTCTAGTTCGCCTACCTGCCGGTACTGTAAACACACATCTCTCTCCAAACAATGCATCTAGAAACCTTTAGTAACCATTAGAGTTAGACAATTTCTATCTAAATATACTGTCAACATACCCAGGTATAAAGAATAGAAGGGCCAGTGTAGCCTGAGATGGTTTTGGATGCATGAGAGTAAGGCAAAAACTGTGTCCTCATTAACCCTATTTTGTCTTCTTATTCTTATGGGCAGGCACAGGACTAAAATCAAATGCATTGTACAGAGGAACACACACAACAGAAAAATGATTAAATAACCTAAGCTATCAAGCAAGATAGAGAAACACCCTAACTATGCCCCCTAAGTAACTAGTTACTCCCCTTTGACACCACAAATAGTGACCCAATGCTGTAGCCTAGAGTCCTTGAGTCTCTTTATTCATGTGGTCCGTCAGTCTTGATAGTGTACCTCTCTTTAATCCAAATAAAATTATCTTGCTTCTCTTACAAGTCTTTGTGAGCCCTTATTTTCAATTCTTTGTATAACACTCTAAAAACCTAGAAACACTGGGTCCAGACCAAACCACTGAAATAAATAAAGAAATGTCACAGTAAAACCTGCTTCTTTGTGTGCTAACCAAAGCAATCAATTACAAAGGGTTTAAAAGAAGAACCGAAGCACAATGGCACATGCCTGTAAAAGCAGTACTGAGGAAGTAGAATCAAGATCAAAAACCAGCTGTAACTATGTAGCAAGTCTGAATCCAGCCCTTGTTACATTAGGAGGAGGAGGAGGAGGAGGAGGGAGGAGGGAGGAGGGAGGAGGAGGAGGAGGAGGAGGAGGAGGAAGAGGAGGAGGAGGAGGAGGAGGAGGAGGAAGAGGAGGAGGAGGAGGAGGAGGAGGAGGAGGAGGGAGGAGAAGGAGGAAGGAATGTAAGAGGGTGTGCCAAGGAGGGGAAGGTGCATGTGAAAAGTCCCTTTTGTTTCACCTGTCTCGTCCTCCTCTACTGTATAAAGTTGATACTGGTATTTAAACACTCACTATTTGGAAAAACACAAATGATCACACTTTCTTAAACACAAGGCTAAATACCCTTTTTAGCCAGTAAGAATCATTAAACCAGTTCATTTCAGTTACTTCAGTCTGTGTTTAGGAGTGTGCTCAAGGAATTCATACCAATTCTAGTATCTGGCAAAGAAAAAACAACAGACAATTTATTTAAATTATATAATTTATTTAATCAAAAAGTATGTAACTAGCCAGGTGTGGTAGTACAAGCCTTTAATCCCATCATTGGGAAGGGAAGAGTCAGCCTAGAGAGAGGCAGACCTCTGTGAGTTTGAGGTCAGCCTGATCTACATAGCAGGTACCAGGACAGCCAGGGCTAGACTGTGTCTCAAAAAACCCACAAAAATAAATTTGAAAAAAAAAATAAAAGATAATACCAGCACTAAGGCTGTGAAATCTGAAGAATTATAAATCAAGCCAGCCTGCACTACAAAAGCAAAAATATATCTGAAAAAAATACTTTTTAAAAAACTTAACTTTAGGCTGACACAGAAGGATCTCTGTGAGGCCATCCTGCTCTACACAGTGAGTTCAGAATAGCCAGAATTAAACAGAGAGATACTGTCTCAAATAAAAATACTAATACTAATACTTCTAATTAAGAAAAACCTTAATTTTTAAAAAGATAAACACAACTGGGTGTGGTGGGGCACGCCTTTAATTCCAGCACTCAAGAGGCAGAGACAGGCAGATCTCTGTGAGGCTAGCCTGGTCTACAAATCAAGTTCCAAGACAGACAAAGCTACACAGAGAAACCCTGTGTTGAAAAACCAAAACACTCACACACATTCACACACACAAACACACAGGTGCACAAACCCTCCCACCCTCTGGAGTGAATCAGGCTTGATGCTATATATCTGTGATTCCAATTCTTGGGTGTCTGAAGCAGGAAGATTATAAAGTCAACGACAGCCTAAACTACTATAGAAAGACCTTATCTCCTCTCACAACACCAAAAAAACACATCTTTCTAAATCCAAAGGAAAAGGCACATCTAGGATGAGACGTGAATGAGGGGATGACTAAACTTGACGGTGGATGTTACCCTTGAATGTAAAACAATATAAATCAGAGTTCCTGTGATTTTTCTCATCTCAGAATGTTCAAAGGACTTAGGATGACATATTCATCTAAACAGAGAAAACATAATCCAATTTTTTTATTCTTTCCATTAATCCAAACTATAACAATAATAGTTTCAATAGTTACAATAATAGTTTCAATATTACAATAATAGCTTCAACTGAACTCTTTAGAAGAAAACCTATCCTGGGTTTAATATATTTCAAACACTTAAGATGGACAGATTCCAGGGAACAGTAAAGGAAATGACCACATAATTCTTAAAATACAGGAAAATCATCCCAGTTGACATTTAAACTATGCGCATGCACTTCAATAAAAGATATACGACACCTAATCCTAGCTAGCTTCCTTATTAATATGATAAACACAATGGAAAATGTGAAAATCAAAGTTACATTTTAAGTTTTAATCACTATGCCGTAGGGATCCATGAAGCAAAATGCCTCTGATCTGCAAGCCCCTTCCAAAAAACAGTTCCTCAAATGCTGGATGCTATTGTTTATGGGATATAACAAGCAACATGTTTCCACTCCCATAAACAAGTTTGTTTGACCCATCTGCACCGAATATGTTGGATCACATGTGGGCAAGAGGTTCACACTTGTCCCTGACTGGATGTAGGCTGAAGGAATGTCCAGACGCATGCTTGTCCCTGACTGGATCTAAGGGAAATACTTAAGATGCTGCAAAACTTGATTCAGGGCCATCTTCTGGAAACCTGGAGATGGACCTGGTAAGAGCCCATCCACTTGGCCAGTATTTAATTAAAGCTTGCTATAAATGTAGCTTTAAATTGTGGTAGTGGTCTCAAACCAGTGGAATTAACAAAAAGAAATTTGGGAAGGAAAGGGTTTATTTTGTCTTACAACTTTCAGGTCACAGTTCACCACTGCGGGAAGCCAGGGCAGAAATCTGACGTGGGAACTGAAGCAGAGACCAACAGGACACTAGCCTGTTTTCTCCTGCAACCCAGGCCCACCTGCTCCGTCTAGTATCACACATAATGGGCTGGGTCTCCTACATCAATTAATAATTAAAATGCCTCAGACACACACCCATAGCCCTTTCTGATGAAAGCAATTCGTCAGCTGAAGTCCTCTCTTGCCAGGTGTCAGGTTCAAACCCAGGATTAGCCTTCTCCTATCTATAATCCCAGTACTCAGGAATCCGAGAAAGGAAGGCTACCTGTAGACAAAACACTCATACACATAAAATAAAAATGAAACATCATCACTCGGGAGGCAAAGGCAGGCGGATCTCTGTGAGTTCGAGACCAGCCGGGTCTACAGAGCTAGTTCCAGGACAGGCTCCAAAGCCACAGAGAAACCCTGTCTCAAAAAAACCAAATAAAATAAAAAATAAAATAAAACATCTTAAAAAATTTTAAATACTATAAATTTCACTTATTTATGAATAACTCATTAGTCCAGAATGGATTTTGTTGCTTGTGAGTTTGCAGCTGTTAAGGTCTCACTAAGTAGCCCAGGCTAGCCTCAAACATGCCCAGCCTAGGGAATGTTTAGATTATAGGCATATATCACCATAATGAGGTCCCAAAAAGTATTTTTCTTCACTATAAATAAGTAATTATTTACAAAAGCAGGGAGAAATAGAAACAAATATTCAATATGATATAGCTTTAACTTACAAAATTAAAGTTACTCTAAAGTGTTTTGAAACTAATTTTATATAATTTTCTGTTCATGACTGCCATAATACCATATTTCTGCATTACTCTTTAAGCTTCCCCCCAGACCTATACTGACTCCACAAAATGAAAATTGTGACATCACCTTCTACAAAGGGACAACACAAAGGGATATCCCTACAAAGGGATAAATAAAGGAAGATTTAGCAGTAAATACAATAACCTCCTTTCTCATGTCACTTACCGTCTTTAATCGAGAACATCTAAAACTCTTTACAAAGTAACAGTCGTTGATGGTTGTAGAACACATCATAACAGCTTTTACTATAACCTATAGAGCACTCTAAGTGATTGACATATAGTAATCTTCATAATTCTGTAAGCAGGAATTATTTTCATTCTATTACAGATAGAACTGAGTTAAGGGCAGGCTCTAATACACCCAGTGTCATTCTGCTATGAATGATACGCTAGGTCCCAATAGGCAAGCGCCAACAAATCCCAACATCAGATGTTTCAGAGGCCAAACGTCAATAGAACTAATAATCATACAACACACACACACACACACACGAACACACACTTCCAACCTGCCTTGATTGTGTTAGCATGATATGTTACAAATGTTGGTTAAAATGTACAAAGCAATAATTCAAAGTGCAGCTCTACAGTTAAACGAGAGAGAGTGTACAGAAAACATGGCCAGGACTTTCATCAACTCCCTAGCTACTTTCCCTGATATCAAAGGCTAAGCAAAAGCCCACAACTGTCAGCTTGGGAATGACTACTTTACCTCACATCTCCTCCTTCACACTCATCGCTGCTCATCCCCATGTCTTCACTTCCCTCCCACGACGTCTTCAGATCCAGTGAAACAGTCATCTCTATGATCTGGTCAGCTCACTAACAAACCCATCCTCGCCACCCTGCAGTCTTTTCAAGCCTCAAACTCATCAGTACTCCAGAGTCAGAGAGACTGGGAGTCCCTCACTGTGGACACCAAGAGCCTCCGCAACACAGCTCAGTGCCCACTATAAACCTGGACCAGTCCTGAAAATCCCACTGAACTGTAAACCTGGAAAGGTCCTGAAAATCCCAGAGGAACAAGGGCACTCTCACAAAACACACACATATAGCTTCAGGATTTTATCTGCTACGTTTGTGATAAAACTTGTCTTTAGAGCCGGGCGGTGGCGGCGCACGCCTTTAATCCCAGCACTCGGGAGGCAGAGGCAGGTGGATCTCTGTGAGTTCGAGGCCAGCCTGGTCTACAAGAGCTAGTTCCAGGACAGGAACCAAAAGCTACGGAGAAACCCTGTCTTGAACCTGGTCTGCTCTTCGGGCTGATGAGAGAGGGGGAGTTGATTGGGGGAGGGGGAGGGATATGGGAGGTGGTGGTGGGGAAGAGACAGAAATCTTAAATAAATAAATAAATAAATTTAAAAAAAAAAAACTTCTTTCCACTTTTGACACTGCTAGAGAGCTGACATCATGTGTTGTTAAAGATATATCTCATTTTGGGGATGTGAACTTCAAAAACTGTCCTACTAAAAATAACTATCACCAATAACTTTTATAACCATGAATCCTACAAAAACAAGAGGAAGAAGGAATTAACAATTTTTTTTTTAACTCAGGAAAAGTCACCAATGAAAATAATCTTTAAAAACCATCCTTTCAGTTTCAAAATCCTTTATATTGCCTTGGTAATATTGGTGGGAAACACTGGTTACATGACATATGGCTAACTCAGCATTTTCATGCCATTTAAAAATAAGGAACATAAATTCAAATATTTTAAATAAAACATGAAAAGAGAGAAGAAATACCTCAAGCTCCACCAGAGCTGCAGTCACTGCATCTGTCGCAAGAGCACCAGCCTGCAGCTTCTCAATTGCCTGCGGAACCAAGAGGAGAAATTATTCACTGTAAAACCAGCTCGGCAAACCTATCATAAGCTTTGCAAAGACTTAAAAGTGCGAGAAACTCAGAGTAAAAATCGGTCAGCATTTCCACTCCATACTTGAAAGCAGAGCAGGGTGTGTGACCTGCTGACACTGAGACATCAAGAAAAGTATTTATTCACAGGAAGGCAAAGGCAAGTGAATTCCAGGCCAGCCAGAGCTACAAAATGAGATCCTGTCTCAAAAAAAATAAAAAAATAAAAAATAAATAAAATAAAATACATACATACATACATATATAAATTCTCAAAAAATTATTTTTTAAAGAAAGGAAGAAAGACAATAAACTACTTAAGAGGAAGTTTTCCCCACCTTTCCATAGAATTCAGTCATGTAGTAATATTTAAAAGGATATGGTTTTATGTGCCCATAACTATAAAGGTACAGACTTCAATCTGGGGAAGGAGAGGAGAAAGCTAAACATCATTCAAAGAATTAAAAACACTGATCAAACTAGAAACTGAGGACTAAAGTCCTACAAATATGAGTACAATAACTTTGGGATCCAGCCAAACTTCACTGGAAATGAAAAGTAAAACTCTCAATCTCAAGGTGAAGCTTCATATGCAGAATCACAGGCATTACACACATGCTGCTCATACCTTCTGACAAGCTCGTTTGCATACATGTTTATATTCCTTGGCTTTGGATTCTGAATGATAACCTGCACCTACAGTAAAAAAACAAACAAAGAACAAAAAAATGTTAGTAACTGCTAAACTACCAGTGGCTCCACCAACTAGGAAAGCAGCCCACACATGCAGTCCCAGGGCCTTGGCTGTACGGGATTCTAGACTCTACAGTTGATGACATAAATCACAAAACAATCCCACATCAGTTCAGAATTATGAATAATAAAAGAGTTATTTATTTAAGGGGAAACGGGGGGGGGGCGGAAGCAAGAGAGAGGGTGCATGTTTACAGCTGCTTTTACAGCTGCTTTTACAGCTGCTTTAACAGTTTAAGAGACCATGCCCAAGTGGGCTGGTATCTTAAAGGCTGTTGGCTGAAGGAGCAAAATTTGCTCCCATAGCATACAGTTGCTATCCTTATTCAAAAAAGTTTCCTGTCAGAGCTCCTAAGAAGAGCATGTGTCCTTAAAGATCCTTCCCATGATCACTCCCCACCCCCTTTCAAGAACCTCTACCAAGATTAGAGATACCTGCAGCAAACCAGACAACCTAAGTTCTATTCCAGGGGCCTATAAGACAAAAAGAGAAAGCCAACTTCCACAAGTTATTCTCCCCCACCACCACACACATTAGATGGACAGACAGACAAGATGATAGATAGATAGATAGATAGATAGATAGATAGATAGATAGATAGATGATGATATAGAAGATAAGATAGATGATATAGAAGATAAGATAGATAGATAGATAGATAGATAGATAGATAGATAGATAGAGATAGAGAGATGGATGGATAGATAGATAGATCTATATAGATGATAGAGAAAGAGAGATAGAGACAGAGAGACAAACAGACAGATAGATAGATGATATAGTAGATATGATAGATAGATAGATAGATAGATAGATAGATAGATAGATAGATAGATAGATATAGAGAGATGGATAGATATAGATAGATCGATATAGATGATAGAGAAAGAGAGATAGAGACAGAGAGACAAACAGACAGACAGATAGATGATATAGAAGATAGATTAGATAGATAGATAGATAGATAGATAGATAGATAGATAGATAGATACAGAGAGATAAAGAGATGGGAGATGGATGATAGATAGATAGATAGATAATGATAGATAGATAGATATAGAGAAAGAGATAGAGACAGATAGATATAGATGATAGAGAGATAGAGACAGACAGACAGATAGATAGATAGATAGATAGATAGATAGATAGATAGATAGATAGATGTGGTTTTTAACTTAAAAAATACTAAACTCAGGAGTTCCTTTGGTATGGAATTGATAAAGCAGGGGTGCCAGGAATTAAGAACCTTGAAGTCCCTCTCTAGTGATCTTTTAATTTGGGAAATTACTATTTAGAATCTAAAATTCTCAAGAATTCTCCAAAAATCCTACAGACAGTTACTTAAAAGTTTGGCTCCAAATAAACTAGTTTCCTTAAGGAAATTTATCCTTGGAACTAGAGAGACAGCTCAGTGGTTAAGAGCACCTGCCATTCTTCCAAAGAAACCCCATTCAGTTCTCAGGACCCATATCAGGCAGCTCACAACCAACTACCCAACTCCAGCTCCACGAAATCCAATGTCCTCTTTTGGTCTCCACGAGTGCACACATGTATCTCTCTCAGTCTCTGTCTCTGTCTCTGTCTCTATCTCTCTCTCACACACACACAATACGTAAGTAAATTTTTAAAAATTATTTTTATTACTTTTAATTCTGTGTGTCTGTCTATATGTGCATATTTACACAAGTGTCCAAGGAAAACAGAAGAAAAGTATTCCATTCTTTGGAGCTAGAGGTACTTGTATTTGTGAGCAGCCCAACATCAATGCTCAGATGTGAACTTGAGTCCTCTTCAAAAGCAAATGCTTTCTGATGCTTTTTAAGATTTATGTGTCTTTATTTTATGTGTAAGTCTATGCACCACTTGCATGCAGTGTCCACAGAGGCCAGAAGAGGGCGCTGGATCCCCTGAACTGAAGTTACAGGCAATTGTTAACTACGATGTACGTGCTGGAAATTGAACTCCTGTCCTCTAGAATATCAGTCTGTGCTCTTAAAGTCTGAGCCATCTCTCCAGATCCTTATTTTTAATTAAGAGGGTCAAGCTAGGGATGGGAGTACAAGGAGAAAGGGGAACAAAAGGAAGAAAAACAAGAACGTTAAACTCTTGATGGCTTATGTTCTTATTAAAGTTCTTTAGTATGACTCTCCTCATTCAGTAGATTCCATAGAGGTCAAAGCTAAGGAAGGTTAAAGTTACATGTCTAATCTCCCAACTCTCCTGTGGATCTAGTGAAAACATAACACAACTTTTCTCAAGGCTGAGAAAAAACTGACCCATAAACAGTGTTACAAGGACCTCGGACAACAGAAACAATGGTTAAGCAACTAGAGTCCCTAAGGCTCAAAAAGTTTCTCTTTCAGAGAAAGCTAAAAGCTCATAGAGTCACTATCAGTCTTGGTCAAACCTATCTTCACAGCTCTCTTTTGACGCCATGATCTACAGAGGAAAAATAATCAAGTATTTGAAAACAGAACCATATGACCCAGGTGTACCACTCCTGGATATTCATACCCAAAAGGACTATATATCTTACAGCAGAGACTTGCATATCCATAGTCATTGACATTCTATTCACACCAGCTAGGAATGGAATCAACTTAGATATCCAAAAACTGGCAAATGGATAAGGAAAATGTGGTACATATACACAATGAAATATTACCCAGTTGTAAAGAAAAACCAAATCATGAAATTTGCAGGCAAATGAATAGAACTGAAAAAAATACTGAGTGAGGTCACCAGGCCCAAAGACAAACATTGCATGTTCCTCTCATATAAAGACCATTCCTTCAAATCTTTTGTTTCGTGCGTTTACCCTGGAGAACTCATTCAGGGGGGAGGACACCAAAATACAAGGGAAATGAAATTCAGAGGTGGAATGCTGAATGCAGAGAGGTTTCAAGCGGACAGTGGAGTAAAGAGGACTGAGAAACAAGGAGACATGAAAGTGCTAACAAAAATGAAGTGTGCATTGTGCATAAAGAATAAAGAAGCCACATGATCTTGCAACTCAAGTAAAAATAATAGTAAGAGATAGCAGAACACATATGATACGAAGAACATGGGAGGGGGTAGTACAAGGAGCTAAAGGCTGAAGAGAAGAAGGGGGCAGTGGTTGAGGAAAGGAGTACAGGGGGTAGGTCTAACCAAAACTAACAACCTATGGAGAAGCATTATTAAACCACATCCTTTGGTAAGCTAATTATATTTAGTTTTTCTTTAAAAAAAAAGTTTAGATGTCAGTACCCTACATGGATGAGCAGACTGTTTCCAAATGATGGGTTATTAAATATCTGTTTCATGCACAGGTCAACTCCCTATGAATTATTGGCCAAGAAGTTCCCAGAAGTACCAAAAACAATATAGGCTACTGCCTTTGCTCCCGACTGCCCACCATAAGTACAGAGTAATACCTAAGTGCTGAAGACACCTCGTACTTCAGTTACAGGACATAGAAATCAATCAAACTGATCAGGAAACTCCCCGCTAGCTAGCTTTCATAATGCTAGAATGTACTAGAGGAGAGGAGACATCAACGGTGTTCTGTACCCTGAACACTACAATACAAACCCAGGGGGCATGATGGACCCACTGGTGCAACAGCAATAAGACTGCCCATAGTTATAACCAACCACTCTCGTGATTAGATCTGAGGTCTGCTGCACAGGAGGGATTTCATGCCAGGCACTATTCTCAGTCAAAATGCATGGTCAGGAAGGTTATAGGCTCTACAGGAGAACCTATCAATGTTGCTTTGCTAAATGGCCATTTTGTCAAATTGCTCTCTAAATATTTATCCATTAAATGTGTGCTGTTCTCAATCTTTGTCAGACAATCTTTTTACTAAAGAAGATACTGGCTACTGCAGACTCATAACTGTCCAAAGTGCTGAAAATAAGTAACTATGAGTGCTCAGATACAAATGCAACATGCACATTAACCACCACTCCTAGCCCCCTGCAAGGCTCAGAGAACAGAGAAGGAGCAGAAAGAATGGAAGGACCTGAGGATGGAAGAAATGCTGTTTTCATGTGGCTACTAAACAAAAACTCATAGCACCTAGTTATAACTAGTTATACAAGACACACAAGATCAAACTATCTTTAAAAGAATATATCCAACATGGAAATGGGTGGGGCTCCTAATGCCTGTTGAGGAATTGAGAGTTATTTTTCTTTAGGGTGATGGCCACTAGAAGGCTGCCCAAAGCCCAGCAGAGGACTCTACATCCTTGCATATGTGGGCAACAATAACTGGACTCAGTTGTTTAAAAAGAAAAAAATAAAACAGGAAGTTGGAAGGGAGATGTGCTGGGGAGGGGCTGAGGAAAGCTGGAGGGAAGGACTCTACGTAGGAAAGATGATCAAGATTCATCGTATACATATATAAAATTTTCAAAGAATAAATGTTTAAAGTTAAGATCAAGCAGGCATTACCAATAGACTATCAGGGATGCTGCCTATACGCAGTCCACACTAACGAATGCAGTCCTATGGGGTGAAGCATGTGATCCTAGGTCTGCTGTATTCCATCTCAGGGATCCCAATCTTTCAGCAATATTTGGTAAGGCGGGAATATTACTGGCAAAAAGTTTAGTATGCAAATTCTTCTGAGCAGAATAAAGAAAAGGGCTCAATGTGGCCCCAATTAATCTTTAGAATCTGGTTAATACTTGCTCATATCCCTGTTTGACAAAGGAAAGACAGGCTCAGCACTCAGAGCACTCCCAAGCAATGGGACACAGTAAAAACTATTGCACTACTGTGCTCGCACTGTGCGAGCTATGATTTCTCTACTACAAGTAACACCGAAATTCACTACATAGAAATAAGACTCTGCTTTTCAACTTTAAAGGATGGATTTGGAGAGACGGCTCAGTGGGGGTTTTTTTGGTTTTTTTTTTAATATTTATTTATTTATTATATTATGTGTATAGCATTCCTTCCATGTGTACCCGCAAGCCAGAAGGGGGCGCCAGGTCTCATTATAGATGGCTGTGAGCCACCATGTGGTTACTGGGAATTGAACTCAGGACCTCTGGAAGAGCAGTCAGTGCTCTTAACCACTGAGCTATCTCTCCAGCCCGGCTCAGTGGTTAAGAGCATGTACTGCTCTTGCAGAGAACCCCAGCTCAGTTCCCAGCTCCCACACTTGCTAGACAGATGATATCTACCTGTAACTTTTGCTCCAAAGGATCTAACACCCTCTCCTGGGCCTCTGTGAGCACCTATATTCACATGCACATATTTAAAAAATAAATATTTCTTCAAAAATTTAAAGGGGCTATTTTGTTTTGGCTTTTTTTTTCTGGTTGGTTCGTCAGTCAGTTGGTTGGTTGATTGGTGGGGTGGTTAGTTAGTTGGTTTGGACTGGATTCTTCAGGGTAACTCAGGTGGCCAGGAATTCTTTATGTAGCCCAGACTGATCTCAAACTCATGGTATTTCTCCCACCACAATGTCCCAAGTGCTGGAATTGTAATGTGCCCCCATAGAGAGCTGACTCTATTGTCAGGATCAGGTTAGCCAATAGCTAGGTAAAAACTATACTAATCAAATGACTAAATGTTGGTAAGTCTAATGCTGAACAAAACAGCTATATATTTTGTGAGAAATGTAATCTTTAACCCTTTAAAAAAGTAAAAATAGGGGCTAGAGAGATGGCTCAGAGGTTAAGAGTGCTGGCTGCTCTTTCAGAGGACCTGAGTTCAATTCCCAGTAACCACATGATGTCTCACAACCATCTGTAATGAGATCTGGTGCCCTCTTCTGGCCTGCAACCATACAGAGAGACAGAACACTGTATGCATAATAAATAAATAAATCTTAAAAAAAAAAAAAGTAAAAATATAGACTTGATTGTAATCAACAATCTGTTTGACTTTCCAATAATTTAGATACGGAGGGTGTAGCTGGGCAATGGTAGTACATGCCTTTAATCCCAGCACTTGGAGGGAGTGGCAGGTGGATCTCTGTGAGTTTGAGGTCAGTCTCGTCTACAAAGCAAGTTTCTGGATAGGCAGGACTGTTACACAGAGAATCCTGTGTCAAAAAAAAAAAAAAAAAAAATGAGGATGTGTCTGTGGCCATGCACCCTGAACTGACCCGATCTTAGCTATCTCAGAACCTAGCAGGATCAGGCCTGGTTGGTACTCTGAAGGGAGGAGCAGAGGTTGCCCATGATCACCACTTTCTGCCATCACCCAGACTGATCCCTACTCGTTCTGATCTCTAGCACAGTCTTTAGCTGGGTGCCGTTACCATCAAGAGTGTGTCTGAAAGGAAGAAAAGAATCACAACAGTCAACAAAAGCAATGTTTTCCAAATCTAAAGCTGTTACTACTTGTCCAAGTTTCAGATGATTCTTGCACAGTTTACCAATAATTTTAAAGACAGTTACTTACTGGTATTATGGATGTAGTCCTAAAAAGGTACAGTCAAGATGATAATGAACCAGAGATTCAGAAGCAGGAGTTAGGAGTCCCAGGTCTACTGTTAACTGAGTAAAAGTACACGTATTTCCATAAATTTGCCTCATCTTGCCTCTTCTTTCTTTTTTTAAAGATCCTGATTTTATCTTTGTGGGTGTGTGAAGGTGTGCCTGCATGCACACATGTTTATGTATGTCATGTATGTGAAGGTGCCCATGAGTACCAAAGGCATCAGATGCTGTGCAGCTGCAGTTACAGGAGGTTCTAAACGCTGTGTGTGGCTGCCAGGAACTGAAGTCAGATCCTCTGAGAGCAGCAATAGTTCTTAACCACTGAGCAATTTCTCCAGCCCCCCTCAACTCTCATTGTACAAGATTGGAGTGTGGTGGGAAAACAGAATAAACAAAATAATAAATATTTAAAATTACTTTGGTTTTAACATGACTGATCCAAACATATGTACTATATAAGGTAAGTAAAAGAGGGGAAATAAGGAAGCTGTAGGTAGAAGTACCACTGTAAAACATTCCAACCAAGATACAGAATAACATCTAACAGGTTCTTTGGTTCCAAGCCTCTTTGTCAGATATACAAAATGCAGTCTTTGGTGTTTTTCACAGCAAGAAATGGAAAACATCCTTTTTGGTTGCTACTCCACCTCCCCCACAAGGTCTCACCTGCATGTACCAGCACAAAGCCCCCTCGTTTCTCCTCACAAGGCTGCCTTGTTTCCGGTTCCTTGACTGTGACTTGAGCGGCGGATGCCTGAAGTGCTCGGGAAGGCAGTCCTTCTCCAGAACTCATCCCCTTCTCCATGGTCATTCTCCAAGATTATCATCTTCTATCAGGAAAAGAGCATCCTTCCATGCAACAGCAACTATAAAAAGAGTTACCCTAGGGGAAAAAAGGAAAAGATTACCTCTGTTTCTTTCTACCAGCATACACACTACTTACAAAAAGTCATACACATATTTTTTAAAATAGATTATTTTTTAAATTATTGAATTGGATAACAGTAACATAACATGTTTACAATTTATATCCATCTCCAGTGACAGTACTTGTCTGAAGACATATAAACAAAAGAACTTACTATAAAAAGATCTCATCTGGGCTGAGTGTGGCAACACACGCCTTTACCAGAGCTCTGGAGAGTCAGAAGCAGGGGGATCACTGACTTTGAGGCTAGCCTGGTCAGTCTGTCTGTCTGTCTATCTATCATTATATATATATATGTGTGTGTGTGTGTGTGTGTGTGTGTGTGTGTATGTATATGCATATGTATATATAGCAAGTTATATATAGACAGTTCTAGCCTACCCAGGACTACATAGTTAGATCCTTAAAAGGGGGGGGGGGGAACTCTCCAAAAAAAAAACTCCACCTAGTCCAAATGTTGTCTTTGTGTTGCCCATACTGAAGTAACCTCAACATAGCGTGACTATCACTTTATTTTCCCTGCACACCAGCCAATCTCTGGGACATTTGAAATTACAAGCACCACTGGCACACTAAACTAAGATAAAGTCTAGCTTTCTATTTAAAGAAAGCAACAAATTCATACTTACATGTGAGGTATTTTTAAATTTTTATTCGGTATTACATGCGTACATATTGTGGAGGTAGCAGTCAGAGGACAACACTGCGGAGTCAGTTGTCTCCTTCCACCTTACATGGGTTCTGGGAATCAAGCTCTAGTTGCTGGCCTTACAGAGCAAGCACCATTACCAGCTGAGCCATCTCGCCAGCTTGAATGTTTGTTGGCACAAGACCTCACTATATGGCTCAAGCTGGCCTGAACGCCCTGCTCCATGACTATACTGCCACAGCCTTCTGAGTGAGTACTGAGATTACAGAGTGTAATACCACTGTTCCCATTTACAAAAAATTCTTCAATTCTCAAAATCATCAGTTAAATGCTGCTCAGTGCAATTATGAAACATAAATTCTAACAAAATTATGTCTAAACCAAGAATCAATCATGAAACATAAATGCTAACAAAGTTATGTCTAACCCAAGAAATTAAACAAGCACCCTTTCAAACAGCTGTCAGCATGAAAAGCAGGAAGTTCTCCACAGGTAAGTAATGAGACAAAAAATTTAATAAAACAATTTTCAAGTGACTAATGCCATTAAGCTTTTAAATTTAGTCACTATGGAGTAAAAATTCAAAAACATTACACAATTAAATTTTAATAACAGCAAAGAGGTCAGAATTTATTCTAAATTAGGACTAAACATACCACTTTAAAAGCAACAAAGAGATTTAAAGAAAACATGACAGTGGGGTGGTCAAAACTTTTTAAATGACAATGTTAAGTAAAAATACTCAATCGTGGGCTGGAGAGATGTCTCAGCGGTTAAGAGCATTGCCTGTCCTTCCAAAGGTCCTGAGTTCAATTCCCAGCATCCACATGGTGGCTCACAACCATCTGTAATGAGGTCTGATGCCCTCTTCTGGCTGGCAGGAATACACGCAAACAGAATACTGTATACATAATTAATAAATAAATATAAAAAAATACTCAATCATATTAAATTGAAAAAAGGAAGGGGTCAGATATTGTGACATATGTCTATAATTCCAGCATCGATAAGGCTGAGACAGAGGATTGCAAAATAAAGGTCAAGAGGGTTACACAGCTGGAAGCTGGTTCAAAGATAAATCAATTCGATTCAATTAAAAGCAGCCATTAGAAGGAATGAAGAAGTTCTTGATTTATAGACATGGAACAAACATCTAGTTAAAAACTATTTTAAAGCATACAAATAATCAACTGAGAAGTTTGAGACCATAGTTGGGTATACAATGATATCCAGAATACCTTGATCGAAAAGTTAGACTCTTTTTAAGAAATGTATATTTATTGTCTGTCTGTGTGTGTGTGTGTGTGTGTGTGTGTGTGTGTACACACACATATTTGGTTTTTCAATGCAGGGTTTCTCTGTAGCTTTGGAGTCTGTCCTGGAACTAACTCTTGTAGACCAGGCTGGCCTCGGACTCACAGAGATCCACCTGCCTCTGCCTCCCCACTGCTGGGATTAAAGGCGTGCGCCACCACCCGGCTCCACTTTTAAATATATATAGAATATAGATGTAGATAGGTAGGTAGGTAGATAGATAGATAGATAGATAGATAGATAGATAGATAGATAGATGTATACACACACAATGTGGTGGTTTAAATAGGAAAAGCCCCAATAGACTCACATGTTTGAGTGTTTGGCCCAAGGGGAGTAGCACTATTAGGAGGTGTGGCCTAGTTGGAGTGTGTCATTGTGGGGGTTGATTTTGAGGTCTTATATGGTCAAGCTACACCTAGTATGGTACATAAGTCTCCTTCTGCTTGCCTGTGGATCGAGATGTAGAACTCTCAGCACCTTCTCCAGCACCGTGTCTGCCTGCACACTGCCATGCTTCTCACCATGATGATAATGGGTTAAACCTCCAAAAGTGTAAATCAGCCCCAATTAAATGTCTTCCTATATAAGAGTTGCCATGGTCACCATGCATGGTGGTGCACATCTTTAATCCCAGCACTCAGGAGGCAGAGGCAGGCGGATCTTTCTGAGTTTGAGGCCAGTCTGGTTTACAGAGCAAGTTCCAATACAGCTAAAACTGTTCCACAGAGAAACCTCATCTCAAAAAAAAAAAAAAAAAAAATGCCATGGTCATGGTGTCTCCCCACAGCAATAAAATCCTAACTAAGGCGTACACATGTAATGAATGTTATCTATATAGTCTATCAGATCTGTTCCTTTAGAGAAGCTTAATATATATGCATACAACATATATGTGTATATATATACATTATATATATTATAGAAGCACTAGTTATTGAACTAAGTCCACGATCCAGAAACTATAAGATTCCACTTTAAAACTGCTATAACAAAGGAAATGCCATATTCTGAATTTACTTTGATTTCTAAGTGACATCTTTATAGTGCTACCTCAGAAAAGAATATAGAAAAACACGCCCAATGACTCATAAAGGAGCTATTTTTGTTTCAATTTTTCTGAATCTTGAATTTATAGGGACACATAAACTACAGGTAACTGGAAAAGGAAAGAAAAACATTGATTTCTGCCGATCAGACAGGGGGTAGGGCATGACATTTGATTAACATTAAATACCTCTGTGATATGTTTTCATACTTGTCACTGTTATTACATTATTTGAAACATGTAGTACACGTATACCAAGTATTAGCTCAAGAGAAACATCTATTGCTTCAGCTCAATTCTGAGGCAATACCCACAACAAAATGTTCTTAATGATCAGAGACGTGCAGGTATTAAAAGTTCTATGCAATGAGAACTAAGAACACTAGGCTGGATAAGCTCTAACCGTGCACGTCTACATCCAAGCCCATAAACATCATAAATTACTTTAAATATTTTAATCTTTAAAGAATTCTATAGCTCATCTTCATATTGCCTTCATTTCTGAACAATGCATTTAAATATGAACATTTCACAACTTCCCTATCAGTAATGATATTAAAATTCATTGTGAACATTATTTCTTAACACTGGCAACTTGCTCATTCTCTACAAAATTTTCTTAAAGAATTAATGATTACATAGATGCCGAAAACAAGTGAGACAGCATGTGTGCCGAACATGCACAAGGTCCTGGAATGGATCCCCCAAAGCAAGATGGCTAAGACAATAAAAAGAGCACTTGAAACGTAAGCCTTGTGATCTGAGTTCAAAACTCAGACAGAACCCATGATATAGGAGAGAACCATCTCCTGAAATTTGCCCTCTAACCTCCAAACATGTGCCATGGCACATATACAATAAAAATGTTTTTAAGATTTTTTTTTTAAAAAAAAGGTTAAGAGTGTTATCATATGCCCAAGGCTGGACATGACAGCACATGTCTATAATCGTAAAATTTGAGACTCTGGGGAAGGAGAGTTAAGAATCTAAAGCTAAACCAGGCAGTGGTGGGGCACACCTTTAATCCCAGCACTCAGGAGGCAGAGGCAGGCGGATCACTGCAAGTGCATGCCCCACACACAGACACAGTAAGTAGTTTTCTTAAAAATAAATAAAAGTTAACTTCTTCACAGATTTCCAAATTTTATTCATAGGAGCCAAAATTAGGGAGCACTTTAAATGCTCATCAAGTGACAATGGATTAATTAAAAACAAAATGTGATATATTTGTAAAACAGAGCATCAGTGAGCCATTACAAAGAGTAGAATATAAATAAGCATTAGAAACAGTGAGTAGAAACCAAGGAAGGCCACCAATCTATCATTTATAAAAAATTTAAGTGGACAGAAAGTGAGCCATCCGCGTGGCTTAAAGGTGGAGAAGCAATGGGAGCGACCGCTGATGGAGGCATAATAGACTGCTAATGGTCATACCTGGAAAGGAGGTGTTCACTTGTGGAGAAGCTGTGTCCTGCTCTAAGTCACAACAAGACAGAAAACAGTGGCTTCCAGGCCACGCATTGGCCTAGGTGACTCCATTTTACAAGCCAAATTTTGTCCATTTTGAGTGAGGAAACAGAGGCAAATTGACTCTGTTCCTCATTGTACACACTGTGCACAGAAACTGCTATCTGTCCAGCACCACCCACGGCACAAGACTGAAAATCAACTTTTTCTTTAACGTAAAGAAACACCTCTATAAACGTATCAGACTGGAGACGTATGAGTACATGGGCATATTAACCTTTATCAGACAGAAACAAGCCAAAACTTTATCAAAGACATCAGTCTGAGGAAGGGTGTTACACCTTTATCCGGGCATCCTAACACTTGAGCAACAGCCTCAACAACCTGTCATCTCACCACCAGTGTGTGTATAAAGGGTCCCACAGGCAAAGGAATCTGGACTGTCTCTGAGGATTAAGCTAAATCCCCACTGATGACATGGCCCACTCAAATTATCGTCTGCCCAGATCTAGCCCCACAACCTCACCTCGACTGCCTCCGCAGTTCCACACATCACCTCTGCAGCTCAACTCAACCCTGAGGCCTGGGATCAACTCTGGCCCTGCAGCCCTGCTTTGTTTGGCTCCTACAGCTCTACATCTGCTTCAGCCTCCACCTCTGCCTCCAGGAAGGCCTCTGAGAACTGCCTGAACTCCCTGCACCTCCTTTACCGCATTCTGGCATTCTGTGATGATGTGTGTGTTAGTGTGGGTTCCAGTATGTGGTCATCACTGCACAGTACGCAGAGTGATTGGAGTAATTAAGATTGGGATCAAAGAACCTGGGTTTGCAACAGCTGGCTCAAGGCAAATATAACTTTACAAATTAGAAGCAACAAAAACTTGTGAATCTTTTTTTCTTTCTTTTTGATTTTCTGTTTGTTTGTTTTTGAGAGAAGGCAGCAATGTACCGTACCCCTGCAGGCCTTGAAGAGTTATCAACAATGGCCTTGAATTTCTGTTACTCCTGCCTGACTCTACCTCCAGAATTCTGGAATTACCACACCCAATTATGCAGTCCTTGAAGTCTAACGGAGAGTTTGTAGCCTGTAGGCAAATAAACACTCGAACAGCAAAGTAATATGCCAATGCACTCCCTAATAATAAATAAATAAATTCTAACATCTAGAAAGATACAAACGTTTTATGTATGAGCATAACATACTCATGACACCAGTGATTAAGAGCTGGGCATGGTAGCTTTAATCCCAGCACACAGAGATAATACGTAAGAGGAAATAGAAGCTGAACACCCATCTTTAATCCCAGCACTCGGGGAGGCAGAGGCAGGCGGATCTATCTTTATGAGTTTGAGGCCAGCCTGGTCTCCAAGAGCTAGTTCCAGGACAGGCTCCAAAGCTACAGAGAAACCCTGTCTAGAAAAACAAAAACAAAAAATCCAATAATAAAGAATATTCATTAAAAAAATCGTCTCTAACAAAACTGTACTGGTACCTTAAGCTGGATGTAACTGTTTTGAAAAGGAGTCTATAAGTATGAAAAGCCTGAAAATACACAATACTGTTGGTATCATTTCTCCAGAAACTACATATGACCTAGTCTACACAGATTGTTAACAGTATCCCAGATACACTTCTAAGGAGAACTGAGAAATCCTGTCTTCTCTAGTATCCTCCATATTTGAACTTGCGTTATTAAATACTAGGCACTGAAAAGAGACTTTATTTGACCATTTCTGAGACCAAGATAAATGCTAATTCACTAGTAATCAAAATAAAACATTATTTTTTTTTTTACTTCAGAGACTTTCTAGGTACAAATTTATGGTATAAATCTTGACCTTGACCTCAAATATATTTATTATATATTACATTATACATTATTATATTTATATTATATGTAGTATACACATGGATATATATGATACAATGTATATACAATGCACATATAAGTATATTATACTATTTTTAAATTTTCCTATCACTTGAGATGACATGCTTTTTAATTAAACAATTTAGAAAAGTATCATGTGTCCTGTTTAATCTTTCCAAGGCAGTGTAGGAGAAGATAGTCAAGAAATCACCTATCTGGGGCTGGAGAGATGGCTCAGAGGTTAAGAGCATTGCCTGCTTTTCCAAAGGTCCTGAGTTCAATTCCCAGCAACCACATGGTGGCTCACAACCATCTGTAATGGGGTCTGGTGCCCTCTTCTGGCCTTCAGGCATACACACAGACAGAATATTGTATACATAATAAATAAATAAATATTTAAAAAAAAAAAAGAAAGAAAGAAATCACCTATCTGATAATAAAATATGTCTTTACAGAAGAAATCCAGCCTGTAAGCTATTGCAATTGATAATAGAGAACCATGCTGTTAGCTGGCCACAGTGGCTCTTCAGAGAGGCATTGGCAGGAGGATGGCTGCAAGTTTAAGGCCAGCCTGGCCTACATAAAGGGTTGTAGGCCAACCAAGAACATGAGATGAGAAGCTCTCGTTTTAAAAAAAATAAAACACAGTATTTTGTGCTTTTAGTGTCATAACACTGAAATTGCAATGCTTCATTAAATGAGTTCCAAACAAATTTAAATTCATCTTTGACCAGTAATTCTACTTCCGGGCACTCCTTCTACCTAAATTTTAAACAGAAAAAGCTTAGTCTTTCTTAGGTTGGTTTATGTTGTTGTTGACAATTAGTTTTGCTTTGTGAGACTGGGTGTCACGTAGCCAAGGCTAACCTAAAATTCCTGCTCCTCCTCCCTCTGCTCCCAAGTTCTAGAAATTCCAGCATGTGACACCACTCCTGGTTAGCTTTACATATCCATGCTATGCTTAATATATGATAATATGGAATTTTAAGAACATATGTGCAACCGAAGAGTTCAACAGAAAGGAATGGTTATAACTAACATTATTTGTGGCAAATTGATTTTCAAGATGGATTCCTAAATCAGTTAGTGGGAAAAGGAAAGTCACCAAAGGTGATGAAAAATATACAGCCAGAAGGCAAAAAGTAAAGGTGCACTCCCCTCTGCTACTATACGCCAAATTTTAGTACATCAGAAACAAGAGTCGAAACTACAAAAACATTTAGAGTTACCAGAAGTTGTACGGGGGTAAATATTTGTGACTCTAGAATCATCAACGTTTTTTGTTGTGGTGGTGGTTTTTGATTGTTAGGTTTTAAAGACAGGGTCTCTCTATCTGAAGCACTATTATGTAGCTCTGGCCTGTTAATAACAGGCACACATGTGGTGCATGGACATAATTATAAAGATAAATCTGGTTGAACATTAGACAATTCTCCAAAACTATATAAGAATCAAAAAGTACATAGAAAGATGGTTAAGATTACTAACCATAAAAATCAAAACGAGATACCACTAAGATGCATATAAGCAAAACAGGTGTTTGCCAGGCATTAGAGAAGCAGGCCTTCCTAATCTGTGGGATTCAATATGCTGGAGCCACTTCAGAAAGATCTGCTCAGTTCTCAAAACACAAGACCACACCCTAAAAACAATATCCACACAGAAAGTCAGAGGATGTGTAGAATTATTCCAAACAGCCCAAAATACAAAACAATACAACTGCATATCCATAAAAAGGAGTGAGTTATGTGTAGGTCAGTGGTAGAATTCTTACCTAGCATGTGTGAGGTCCATCCCCAGAAAAACAAGGAAAAATAAATAATAAATAAAAAGGAATAAACGTATTGTTGCATAGACATGGACAAACCCTGAAAACATTACCCTTTCAGAGACTAGACATGACAAGGACACCTGTTATATGATTCTATTTACTTAAAATATACGAAACAGGAAGATGCACACTGAACCACGGATCAGAAGTTGGGGGAGGGGGACCGTTGGAGGAGGGTTAACTATATTGGGTACAAGATTTCTGGTGAAGCTGATAAAAACGTTCTGGAACTAAACGGCAATACTACAAAACTTTTGAAAACCTTAAACACACACACACAAAGAGAGAGAGAGAGAGAGAGAGAGAGAGAGAGAGAGAGAGAGACTTAATGTAAAAGAATGGACTTTGTACTGCCTTGGTTACACCCCAATACGAAAAAAGCATAACCAGGGCTGGAAAGATGGCTCAGCAGTAAAGAGCACTTGCTTCTCTTGCAGAGGATTTGAGTTGTTCCTAGCACCACATGCTGGCTTATAACCATTCATGATTCCAGCTCCAGGAAATTAAAGGCCGTCTTCTGGCCTCCACGGATACGCACGTGGTGCACAGACAGACATTATGATGCATGCATTCACACGTAAAATTAAAAAAAAAAAAAAGACAAAGCATAATCAATCTATCCATGCTCCATGCAGTGAGTACAACATACACAAACTGCATTTTTTTTAGTTTGAACTGTAGGCTCACACACTTGCAGGTCATAGCTTAAAACACCTAAGAAATGAGAAAGAACAAAATCCTTAGCAGTTATGCTAATCTCTAACTATTTCTGCATTTCCCAAACGTTTTCTAATAACCACTGCTCTCTGAAGTCGTGAGAGGAAAACGGTTTATTTACAACAAACAGAAAGGGAAATTATTAAACGCCCAAGTGTGTGAGCTAAATGTCCTTAGCTTATTTTTCAAGGATCTTAGTCCAATGGCCCCCAGTGAAGCTTTCTTTTCTCTCCCTAGCAGAATTAGGTTGAACTCGGAATCTCCATGCCTGTACTTCAAAACACCTCCAGCTACTGTTTTCGCCCGCCTCTCCAGCTGCCTCATCTACTCCGTCCTAGCCTCCGATGCCTCAGCCCTGGATGCTAACATCCCTCGGGACTCTACCCGGGCCTCTAAGACATTCCGGGAAGCTCTGGCCCCACCGCGACACCGGTATGTGGCACATCGCCGGTCCTGCGCGGACCCGGGGACCGCGAGTTCCCTGCAGCCTGTGACTGCACAGCGCGCGAAGCGCTACGAAAACTCCGCAGCCAAGGAAACTGGCGGGCCCCACGCGTGACCGTGACTCGGGGCCTGGAACTCCGTGGGCCCCTGCCCCAGGACAGGCAGGTGGCGCCGTGGGCGCCGTCCCGTGCGGTCGGGAGAGGACGCCGCTCGGGCCTGCGGGGCCACACGGAGACCGAGGCTCAGCGGCGGCGGCGACGCGGACAGCGTGAGAACGAAGGACACTCACCCGCGTCAGCGCAGAGCACTCCTTACACCGGAAGTAATCGCTCGCCCGTTGCCAGGGTGAGGAAGCGGGAGTGGCGTGAAGCCTTTCCATTGGCTGAGGGTGCACACGAGGCCGGAAGCAGACGCCCTATGTCTCTAAGCCTGTGTTTCTGCTATCTATCCGGTAACGGGTTCTTGGGCTTGAAAGCAGAGGCACATAGGTCTGTCTGCGGCTTCTGATATGTTTTTTATTTATTGATTGATTGATATATTTGGGTTTGTTTGTTGTCGTAACTGTGCAGTCACCGTTACCCATCTGGCCTTCACTTTGCTCTGTAATTAATTTGCTAGGTGTGTCTGCCTCTTACCCACGTGGTTAGCTGACTAGCGCAGTTGCACGACATGGAAATAGTGGCCATCATTGATTAAGGCGTTGCTGAAGAACCCTTCTTCCCTCATCCTTGCAACCCGACACCTATGGAAAACAAGGATTATATCTGGGTTACAGTATAGTTGGAGTCAGCTTTACTCTAGGAAGAAGGAAAATGTAGTTGTTATGCCCAAATCCACGAAGTGTCTCCAAACCAACAAGGAGACCGAGTCCCGTATATAAAGCAAAGAGCCTTTATTTTATGCAAGTTTGCAAACTCGGTCTCTCCGCAAGTCCAATGTATTGGAATAAACGGAGAACCTCGAGCTCAAGAGTTGAGTTTTTATAGTAGTAAAGGTGGGGGGTGAGGGGTTTCTGAGGTTCCGGACCCCTGATTGGCTGACATTTGTGAAGGGGTGTCCTGGTGAGTGTGTGCTGGCAGGTTGATCTTGTTTACAGCGGTTGGAACTTGGAACGTTAGGCATTTCCTCTGGATGGTGCTCAGGTAATCTTAGTTTATGGTCCTTCCTGCAACCAAGTATTGCTTCAGGGTAAACTCTGTGACGCAGCCTCCATTAAACTTATCCATGACCCAGTCCTACTCTGGCAGGTGATAATGGTTGAAAGTAACGAACTTCCTTTGGGTGGTCTGTTTTTATTTAGCTTATCATGGCTTATCACGGCCTTATTTTACTGCCCAAGATCAAAGATCAAAACCCGGTAGCAATTACATACAATGTTTCTTGTATGTAATTGTATCACGTATCCTTTAGCAGATAGCCAGCTTAGGGTAGCAGACATTGGAAAGAATAGAATAGTGCAAATTAAGTATCTCTTATCTGAAATACTTGGGATGAAAAACAGTTGGGATTTTTAAATTTTTTTCAAAGTTTGAAATACTTGCTTATACATAAGACTTCCTGGGTATGGGACACTAGTTGCAAAAGTAAATACTCACTTGTATTTAATACAGACCTTACACACAGAGCCTAAAGTTAATTTTGTGAAGCATTTTTAAGTAACTTTGTGCATAGTGTGGGAGCAATTGGGGCTGTGAATTTTTATGTTAAAGATGCTTGGCATGTACTTTTTCCTATATGACGTCCCAAACCAGCAATTTAGGATCAACAGAGCTCCTGCTAAGAATGCAAATCTTTAAAACCTGGGCACAGTAGTTCATTCCTTAAATCCCAGCATTCAACCAGCCTGGTCTACATAGGGAGGTCCAAGAGAACCAGGGCTGCTACTCAGAGAAACCCTGTCAAAAAAACAAAAAAAAAAAGGAAGGAAAAGGAAGAGAGATGCAGGAAGGCAGTCTGGGGAGAAGATGAAACCAAGTCTTGATTTCTACCCTAAGATTCCTAGATTAAAATATGTGAATTGTAAAGAAAATATTTCTTTTCAGCTGCTGGTAACCCCAGATATATAATTAATAATTTTTATATGTCCAGAATATCTTTTCTTTTTGGTTGTGAGCCTAGCCTTTTAATGGCTGAGCCATCTCTCTAGCCCAGTCCAGGATATCTTTCTGTAATATTTTCTTCCATGGGAAGAAATTTAGAGACAGTTCTGAAATTTATCAATTTAAGCAAAACATTAGATTTGAAAGGGAATGTATAAACCAGTATTAAAAAATGAGTGGTTTGGATAAGGGAGGAAAAGTGTTTAATAGTTAGGTCAGTGAATAGTAACAATACTGTATAAGTTAACAGCAAAGATTCTAGAAACAAAATTGGTGTTTATATCTTTGTTCTACTACTTAACTGTCACAATGTTACTTAATCTCCACACTTGTAAAATGAGGACAAAAATAGTTGTTTGAAATAAATTGGGGCTGGAGAGATGGCTCAGTGGTTAAGAGCACTGCCTGCTCTTCCAAAGGTCCTGAGTTCAATTCCCAGCAACCACATGGTGGCTCACAACCATCTGTAATGAGGTCTGGTGTCTTCTTCTGGCCTGCAGACATACACACAGACAGAATATTGTATACATAATAAATAAATAAATATTAAAAAAAGAAATAAATTAATATGTGAGAAGCACTTTTTAAAGTGTCAGCCTCGTAGTGAGTAATCTATCAATGCTAATTGTTTATTTTTTCATTTTGGAGACAAAAATCTTACAGTATAGTCAAGGATCTTACAAGGATGTTTTTGCCTCCCCTTCCCAAGTGTTGGGATTACATGTGCCACCATGCCTGATTTAGTAGATGTGAAAATTTGTAAATAGGCTTTTTTTTTAACAGTGTGTGTGTGTGTGTGTGTGTGTGTGTGTGTGTGTTCAGCCTGGTCTACAAGAGCTAGATCCAGGACAGGAATCAAAAGCTACGGAGAAATCCTGTCTCGAAAAATCAAAAAAAAAAAAAAAGAAAGAAAGAAAGAAAAATACTTTCTTTTATAGAAGTTTTCATTGTCATGATGTCACAGCAATAGAACAGAGGTAATTGGATTTTTTTTTTCTGAAAAATATTTGCTAATAAGAACTTTGCCGGGCTGGAGAGATGGCTCAGTGGCTAAGAGCATTGCCTGCTCTTCCAAAGGTCCTGAGTTCAATTCCCAGCAACCACATGGTGGCTCACAACCATCTGAAATGAGGTCTGATGCCCTCTTCTGGCCTTCCGGCATACACACAGAAAGAATATTGTATACATAATAAATAAATAAATAAATATTTTTAAAAAAAAAAGAACTTTGCCTACACAAGCACAGGCAGTGATGGGAGCATGCATGCCACATCATGTTCATATATTAATGAGTTGATAATTTGTGGAAATTCAATCCCTGTTTCTACTCTGTGGGTCCTAGGAATCAAACTCCTCAAGCTTGCACTGAGCTATCTCACCAACCTCCAAACAGTAATTTTGAAAGAAATAAAGAAGTTTCAGCTGGAAAGATGGCTCGTCAATTAAGAGCGCTGACTGCCTGGGCAGTCAGTGGCACATGCCTTTAGTCCCAGCACTCGGGAGGCAGAGACAGGCAGATCTCTGTAAGATAGCAATTCACCAAGTGTGGTTCAGGTTTCATGGGAGAAACCCCAGATCATATCAATGGTGAGATGTTTACTAATTTTAAACTGCTAAACCGGGCAGTGGTGGCGCACGCCTTTAATCCCAGCACTTGGGAGGCAGAGGCAGGCGGATCTCTGTGAGTTCGAGACCAGCCTGGTCTACAAGAGCTAGTTCCAGGACAGGCTCCAAAACCACAGAGAAACCCCGTCTCGAAAAACAAAAATAAATAAATAAATAAACAAACTGCTTATGATAGTATACATTTGTTTAAAATTCTCATTCAAGGGTGTGAAATGTTCATAGAGGGGTCTGGCATTAGCGTGTGTGGACATTCTATACACATGCCATGGTCCTTGGGTGGTAGTCAGAGTAACTTTGTAGGGCTGGTTTTATTTTTCCATATTTATGTGGGTTCCTGGGATTTAACTCACATCCTGGGGCTTGACTGCAAGCACTTTTAGCCATTTTGCAGCCTGTTTTTGTTTGTTTGGTTGGTTGGTTAGTTGGTTGGTTTGCGGTTTGTTTGTTTTGATATGATGTTTCACAATGTAACCCAGGATGACCTCAAACTCCCAATCATTGCCTCCTGAGTGCTGGAATTGCAGATATTCACCAGTCACCAAGAGATTAAAATTAAAAATGAACAGTTGACCATGTAATAAACTTGCTCAAAATAATAAATATGCAAAGTTCTTATTAGCAAATATTTTTCAGAAAAAAAATCCAATTACCTCTGTTCCATTGCTGCGACATCATGACAATGAAAATTACTATAAAAGAAAGCATTTATCTTTTGTTTTGTATTTTGAGACAGGTTTTTGTATAGCCCTGGCTGTCCTGGAACTCTGTAGACCAGGCCGGCCTCCACCTCACAGAGATCTGCCTACCTCTACGTCCCAAGAATTGGGATTAAAGGCGTGTACCACCACTACCCAACTCAAAGAAAACATTTAATTGGGACTTGCTCTGCATTTCCAGAGGTTCATTCCATATTTTTCATTACAGGAAGCTTGGAAGTACATAGGCAGACATGGTGCGAAGTAGCTGAGTTCTACAACTGGATCTGTAGGCAGTAGGAAAAGAAAGACACTAGGTCTGGCTTAAGCTTTGGAAACCCCAAAGCCCCCCCCCCCCCCCCCCCCCCCCCCCGTGACACACTGCTCCACATCTTCTCCAACAAGGTCACACCTCCTAATCCCTCTCAAGTGCCACCACTCCCTGATGATCAAGTATTCAAATACGTGAACCTCTGGACGCCATTCCTTTTCAGACCGTCACAATTTCCTTCTTGTTTGCACCTCTTCCAAATCCCAAAAGGAGCCAGCTGAAATTCTTGCCCTCATCTCCTTACACCCTAGGTAGCTCCTCTGTTGGGTTTCTCTGGGAGCCTCCCTGCATTCGTTATCCCTGAAAAGCACAATTTCATTTGTCATTCTTCTTGACATTGCCATAACAACATAGTATGACAGCTATCTACACAGCATTTACATTGTATTTGTTATAAATTACACGCTAATTATATATATAATTAGTTATACACGTTACATATTATTTACACTTTATAGGAGAGGATTTGAAGAGTTTTATGCAAATGCTACATCATTGTAAGAGACCTAAGTATTCTTAGATTGTGGTAGGGGTAGGCATTATCCTTAAGCAAGTGCCCACAGATGCCAAGGGACATCCCCTTTAACACTCAGATCAGACATGTTCCCAATGGTAGTATAGTGTATTTGTTTTTCGTTACTGCATAATAACTTACCACAAACTCAGTTGTGTTTCATCTTTCACTGTCAGGAGTCCAGGTCTCTGCTCAGGCTCCACAGGGCTTCAGTCAAGGTATCAGGCAGGACTGCTGTCTCAAGTGCTCAGTCTCTCTCCAAGCATTTAGTAGATTGCTGTGGAATAATCCTTTTCTACACTCAGAAGATGTATTGCTCTCATTGGTTTATACAAAACTGACAGGCCAGTAGCTGGGTGGGAAGTTAGGTGGGAAACCAAATTGAGAATGATGGAAAGAAGGAGGACAGAGTCAGGAGAGATGCTAGCCACCCAGGACATGCTAGAGGACAGGTAAAGCCACGAGGCACGTGGTAACAAGTAGATTAATAGAAATGGGTTAAAGTTGTAAGAACCCTGAGCTATCGGTTGAGCATTTATAATTAATATAAGCCTCTGTATGGTATCTGTCAAGTATTTAGGAACTGGCAGTCAGGACAGGAAATGTCTGTTTAGAGTGGATTTAAGGTTCTTGCACTTGCCGGGCGGTGGTGGCGCACGCCTTTAATCCCAGCACTTGGGAGGCAGAGGCAGGTGGATCTCTGTGAGTTCAAGACCACCCTGGTCTACAAGAGCTAGTTCCAGGACAGGCTCCAAAACCACAGAGAAACCCTGTCTTGAAAAAAAAAAAAAAAAAAAAAAAGATTCTTGCACTTGTGAAACGCCTTAGTGGAGGTCAACAGGAGCAAGCCTTTCTGACTTTGCCACTTTCTAAAGGACACAGCTAATTAAGTCCAGGGCAACTTTCATTTTAATGAACACAAAGTCAATGATTGGTAACTGCAGGGAGCAGGCAAAGCACCTTGGCCTGAGAACAGCTATTTTACCTACAGGATGAAGTAAAGTTCCGGTTTTGCAGTTCTGCAGGAGCTGAGAACTTTACAATGGCTTACCAACCTCCCCCTTAAACCGCAGAAATAGTTGTGTATCTTTAGTTCTCTAGAAACATTATGACTGTTCTTAACAACAGAAAGAACAAATGAATCTGAAAGGCCTGCATTGTATGTCAGTTAACACTCAAGGAAAATCCCTAATCTTTGATTCCTGATTGGTGAAAATCATAACTGTAACTTGACAGCCAAATGTTTGTGTTTTTCTGCTTTATTACCCCTGCCTGCTTCTGGCCTTGTTCAGGACTTCAGGGAGAAACAGGGCTCCCAGCGTCCTTGTCCTGCAGCCCTGACTGATCAGTGACCCCCTGCTTATGCGATGATTTATTAAAATCTTTGGAACTTGTAAGTGTTGTCTCTCTCTCCTTCCTCCTGGCACATAATAGACTGGGTATAACATGACAAAGTTTCCAAAGTGATAAACATCCTTTTCTATGTACATTAAAGGAGAGAGGACCAGGCAAGGTATGTATACCACCAGGAGTGGAGATCTTAAAGTATTCTTCCTCCTATGAGTCAGAGAAAGTTTCAGCAGTGGGCGGACTACAACTCTGCTTGCCAAACTGGCATTTTGGTGTATTTTTTTCTTTCCAGCATGAAGGTCTCTGATGGGAATGAAAAGGGCATATACAACCAGCTGCTTTCCAGATACCAGTTGAGTAGAATCAACTGTACCCCAGCTTCCTCTTATAGAAATGACATCATCCACAGCCTGTAACATTCTAATACAGACAACAAATTTCTTGCATGTCAGAGAACCACTTTGATAAACAGAAATAATAACCTGGTGACATCTTTAGATAGAAATAGCAGAGTTGATGGTCAGTAACCTGTTTTACAAATTGTTTGGTAAGTGGTTGGTATTGTGTTTCATGCACACAGAAGGAACTTTCCTTGCCCAGACAAGACTGGAGATCTTCTGTAATGGGGGATAGGGAGAGGTAGTAGACTCTGTTTATAACCCAAAGAAGAACAGCCTAGCACCAGAAGATAGAAATATGTGTGAATGTATGCATGTACGTGTATGATATACGATATGGTAAAACTGAAGACGTAAGGAAATGGAATAAGTATCCTTTAGCAAGATATGCTATTAAATACCCGCAAGTCCCTCCCTCAGTGCAGCTGTGCTTACAGACCCTCAGGACAAAGCCAGTCCATTTTCTTAGTTCAAACTCAGAAAGTATAAAACTTTTATTTCTTCCTTTTCTATCTCTCTTTTCTAAACACTGGACAAAATTGTGAGGTGAGCCCGCTCACCCTGGCATTACAGGGCATTCTCGCTATTTCTTTAAAATTTGCCACCATCACCACCATCTTTTCAGAAACCCACAGATTTTCTATATCTAAGTCTGCCTGTTTTCTCTTTCTTCCTTCCTTCCTTTCTTTCTTTCTTTCTTTTTTTTTTTTTTTGGTTTTTCGAGACAGGGTTTCTCTGTGGTTTTGGAGCCTGTCCTGGAACTAGCTCTTGTAGACCAGGCTGGCCTCGAACTCACAGAGACCCCCCTGCCTCTGCCTCCCGAGTGCTGGGATTAAAGGCGTGCGCCACCACCACCCGGCCTCTTTCTTTCTTTCTTTTCTTTTCTTTTCTTTTCTTTCCTTAAACAGGGTTTCTTTGTGTAGCCTTGGTTGTCCTGGAACCAGCTTTGTAGACCAGGCTGACCTTGAACTCTTAGAGATCCGCCCCCCCCCCCCCTCCAGAGTGCTGGGATTAAAGGCGTGCACCACCACTGCCCTGTCCCTTCTCATTTCTTGACCTTTGAGAAAGCAGGACTTTATTTTTCCCTCTCTTTCCTCACTTCTCCTGACACCTGCCAAGAGATCTCAGCTTGCCTGCCCTGTTGTTTTCTCTTTCAGATGCAAATAAAATTGTCTTTGAGACAGACACTACATGTATGCCTTTAATCTAGATGCTCCCGAGGTAGAGGCAAGCAGATCTCTTGAGTTCAAGGTTAATCAACACTACACAGTAAGATCCTGTGTGTGTGTGTGTGTGTGTGTGTGTAAATTTATTAAGGAGTGTGGAGAAGAACAGACTCAGAGTTTGTGTCTACCCCTGCTCCTAGGGTTCATCTTGAGGACAGTTTCTGGCCAACCAAACATCCTGTTTGTTCCTGTGCTTTCTCTGCCTAGCCTGGTGGTTAGCTATAGTTCCATTGTTTACTCCACCCTGGACATGGTAATTTCCCACCTGCCTGGGGGAATTCCATTGTGCAGCAGCTAGGTATATAATGATTTTCCTAAGCTTGAATAAAAGGCATTTGGCTGATCTCCTTTCGAATGACCCAGGTCTTTTGTATGTTCTTTCAGTCTCCAAGCCCTTGCCTGGCTCATGCATGGTCTAGAAGGCGGCAGGATAGATAGATAGATAGATAGATAGATAGATAGATAGATAGATAGATAGATGATTCTAAAATGGTCTTTGTAGTTCTGAGTCCATCTCTTTTTCTGAGTCTTTTTTATTTTAAATTCTTTTTAATCTATAAGAGCTGTCCCTGCAAAAGTGGTACTAAATCCCCTGGTGTCCATTTCCTTTCCAGTGCCTCACCACCTGCATCCAGGGTTAACGAGAGCATCAATCAGGATGATCCAAGCTTGCCTTGCTAAGAGACAGACAGATAACTCACACTAATCCAAAATTGCCCTTTCCAGAATTGGAATCTTTTTGGGATAGTGCAAGGATTAAAGATCAGCTACCAGGTTTCCTGCAGCTGTCCTAGCCCTTTCCTTTCCTGGCTTATTTCTTTGCTTTCAGTTATATAAGCTACCCCCAACCTCCCAACAAATTCCTTTCTCCTTCAGTACCCTTTTGAACTGCCAGCGAGACAGAGCAGAGGTAAATTACTCGACTCACATTTTAAGTCCTGTCGACAATGCATTGCCTTGGAAATCTGACCAAGACTAGTGGAATTAAAAGCAGTCTAGCCGCTGTCTCTGTTTCCTCCTTGTTGTCTGCCCTGTCTGCTGTGTGGCTGGCTTTGCCTCTCTTCCTCATCTACAGGGCAATCTAAATGTATTTCCTGAGCAACAGTCTTACCAGTTTGTGGTTTACCTTAACATCTTTCTCTGGAGTCTCTAAAAGGGACTTTTCACTCTAATTCATGAACAGCTTTCCCCTTTCAGAAGATGAGACTCCATCGTAAAGCAAGTTATTGCACGGGACTCACTGATCTGAAACCCATGTGAGCTTAGTAGCTGCTTTTCTTCAAATACTTAAGTTTAAACTGCAGCACACCCCGCTTTCTCGCTTTCTCCTCTCCCCGCCCTACTCCGGCTCTGTTGGTAGCATACAGCCTCAGCGAATCCTCCTGTATAATTGTTTTTAATTTATTTTGGTTATTTACCATTTCTGTGGAGTGAGCTGCATGAGAACAGATTTTTTTCTTAAATAATATCAAATTCCATTTTTAAATTTTTAATTTTTACTGTGAGTGTCTGTTGTGAGTGCGTGCAGTTTGTGCACAGGGGCCCACAAAGACAAGAAGAGGGCATTGGATAAGATATATCTGGCCTGGAACAGAGACTGGCCTGTGTCTGCCTCCTGATCTTTAATCCTTCTGCAGGAATCAAAGGAGTGCATTACCACACCCAGGAAAGAAATTTTATAACAAACAGAAACAGGTGGCAAAGCACAGAAAGGCAAGGAAAACAGAGAGAGGAGAAAGGGGCTTCTTCATCCTTGAGTCTGGTTGAATTCATTTGCTAACTGGTCAAGAACTCCAGAATAATTCACAGTATTTGCTGGTTTTTGTGTAGAGATGTTCCAAAGACAGATAGTAAACTAGCAATGAATCATTTTTAAGGCCTAAATGCATCTGACCTTTTCCCTTCCTCGACTATTTAGGACTTTCACAAGGAACACCATTTATAGAAAAAGACACATCTTAGCCCTCTTGTCTTGCAACCCTTTTGACCCATGGTTTTGTTTCTTTTAGATTGCAGTCTTATACAAAGCGCATCTAGAGACACCCTAAAGTCTCTTCATTTTTCCAAAAAAGAGAGCCAGAGACTGTAACAGCATACACAGACTTGCACAGATTCAAACCAGACAAAATTCTAGCACGGAGAAAGTGAGGTGGACACAAAGTTCCACAACTAAGCATGAAACTATTTGCAATTGACACCTTCTGGTAAAAGGGAGATGGGGCTCTCCCATGGAGTGTTACTGGATATAGCAACCACACTGCAGACCAGGAGGCATGCCCAGGAGTAGTAACTAACCCAAAAAGGACTTTCTGTCTGCGTATGTGCATACTTTTTCTTTTGTTTTGGTATTTTGTTGTCTTACTGATCTTCTTTTTCTTTAGTTTGTCTGTTTTTATTTTCAGTTTTTGTTGTATTAAGAAAGAGAGGGGGGGCGTTGGAGAGATGGCTCAGTGGTTAAGAGCATTGCCTGCTCTTCCAAAGGTCCTGAGTTCAATTCCCAGCAACCACATGGTGGCTCACAACCATCTGTAATGAGGTCTGGTGCCCTCTTCTGTCCTGCAGACATACACACAGACAGAACATTGTATACATAATAAATAAATATTTAAAAAAGAGAGAGAGAGAGAGAGAGAGAGAGAATGAATTTAGTAGGTAGGGAGGTGGCGAGAATCTAGTAGTTGGGGAAGGGAAAAGAATATAATTAAAATATATTGTGTGAAAAGTTTAAATAAAAATTAAAAGAAAAATGAAAACAGTGGAAAAGCATTTTCTAGAACAAAATAAAAAAATTAAAAGAATAAAAAAATAGAAAGACAGTTTTCTACAACCAAAATTGTATCCATGGCTAATGCTAAGTTACTTCAGTAGGATTCTCCCTTGAGGAGCACACACCCCTACTCTTGGATGTACCCTTTCCCTGAGCACCCCTCTACTTCTTTCTTACTTTGTTTGTTTGCCTGTTTGCCTTTGGTTACTCCATACAGGGTTTCTTTGTGTGGTTCTGGCTGTCCTGGAACTTGCTCTGTAGACCAGGCTGAACTCGAATTCACAGAGATTCACCCACCTCTGCCTCCTTGAGTGCTGGGATTAAAAGCATGCACCACCACCACCCAGCAAACACCCCTCTTTTTATTTAAGTGGATATTAAACTTTTTCTCCTAATAAACTCCCAAGTGAAAGGTTTTTACGGCTCAGCAAACCTCTCTGCCCATGCAATAATCCAAATCAGACCGAATCAAACCGAATTAGAAAAAGTCCAGGTTTAATGGATGCCAGGGCTCCAGGGTGGCCCTCCAGCCCCCTCCCCCACCCTAGGGGAAATGAGAACCAGGAATACCAGGCATTTGTTCTCTAGGGGGTAGTTTAAATAGCCTGTGGGAGAGGTCTTGACCCTCTATGGGGAGGAGTCACTGTCTGGCCGGCTTTTTTGGAGGTGGGGTTTGGACTGTGGCAACTCCAAGGGATCTTGGGGTGGAAAGTTCCACCCAAACATTTCAGAATGGATGCCAGGGGCTGGGGTGAAGCCTCCAACCAAACATCCCAGACACCTTGGATATAGGGGTACCAGGGGTTGGGGTGATACTTCCAACCAAACACCAACTATAGGCTGAAGAGATGGCTCAGCAGTTCAGAGTCTTATGACTCTTGCAGAGGACTTGGCATCCACATGAGGCCGCTCACAACTGTCTATAACTCCCATTCTAGGGGATCTGAACCCCTCTTGCCTTTACCTGTGCGAGTGTGGTGCATATAACCTCATGAATGCATACACATAAGTAAAAATAAATAGATAAATCTTAGAAATGAACTCCAACTTCGCCTCATACTGACTCATCTTGAAATTCTTTTCTCCAGTAAATTCAAGACTCCCAACTTTATCTGCATAGAAGTCTCTAGAAATAACTCAGGCTGGGAAAAAAGAATTTAGGTTGTGGGCTGGAGAGATGGCTCAGCGGTTAAGAGCATTGCCTGCTCTTCCAAAGGTCCTGAGTTCAATTCCCAGCAACCACATGGTGGCTCACAACCATCTGTAACGAGATCTGGTGCCCTCTAATGGCCTGCAGGCATACACACAGACAGAATATTGTATACATAATAAATTAATAAATAAATATATATTTTAAAAAAAAGAATTTAGGTTGTGAAAGGCAGCATCCTGGAGCTATGTCTCTGGTCCATTCATTATGGAGGTAGTTTACAAAATCAAATGAAAACCTGTCCGATGAGATTTGAACCATACGCATTCTGGTTCTGTAGAAAACACTAGTGGACATCCTTTCAGGGCACAATTATATGATGGACCAGTTTTATCTACTCCCAGGAGTTAAGTATCTATAGTCAAGGCTCAAATTCCAAGAACAAAATCTGTGTAACTTGAATGATGGAGTCACCATTTGATCAGAAGAGAACACAATCCTTGACCTTGGGATCCCACTAAAATTGCTTCCCTAGGGTAAAGTAAAAAAAAAAAAATTGTACTGCCATACACAGCAGGCAAATGCTCATTGTCCACAATGTTTGATATGTAATGTTGTCCAGTCATTCTTTAGCCCTGGTTGGCATGGAATTCTCTATGTAGCCCATGCTGACCCTTGAACTCCCAGAAACCCTCTTGCCTCAGCTCCCAAGCACCTGTAGTTACAATCACAAGGTTACACGCCCGGTTATTTCTATGCATTCAGTGTACTTTCAACGAATTTCAAGTTTACCATTTGTTTGGAAATTAACTCTTATTTAAAAGTAATAACACTTCATGATCCTGTCGCAGCTGAGTATGTGTTGATGTCTGTGGCCTGCGGTGCCACCAAAGGCCACACGGATGCCCAAGGTGTTGGCCATAACCTGTGGACTTTGTTGCCACCAGGGCCATGCCAGCCTGCGTTGCCTGCACTGCCACATGGAACCAAGGTGTTGTCTGGGCCAGGGCTGCTGTAGAGAGCCATGTTGAGGTTCATGGCCCAGCAACAGCCTGGGGTGGGGTTGTTCATGCCTCCTCTTGCCATTGAGAGCTGTGCTGATACCCTGGGTCTGGACAGCCACCTGAGACCATGTTGGTGTTTGAGAGCCTTGCTGCCACCAGGACCATACTGGTCTGGGTGACTTGTGCTGCCACCAAGGCCATGGTGGCATTTGGGCTCAAAACTGCTGCTGAGAGCCATGTCTGGGTCCATGGTGCTCAACAGCTGGGGTCTGTGATGATGTCTATGATCCATGTGACCACAAGGGCTTATGGGAACAATGCATGTTGAAATCAGAAGGCTGTGCCGAGTTGGCCCTAGGATGGCAGGCCCTCTCCCTTGTTGGACACTGCTGGTGGAGAGCTGGCCCTGCCCCCCCATGGGAGAGATACCCCACCCTTCGCCATGGGCGTAGGAGAGCTGGTTCTGATGTCATGGGTATGGGGAGGATACAGAGGATTGGAAGGCGAGCAGGGCTGGGGACATGATGTGAAATTCCCAAACAATCAATAAATAATAATGTTACTTTTTTTTGTTTTTGTTTTTTTCGAGACAGGGTTTCTCTGTGGCTTTGGAGCCTGTCCTGGAACTAGCTCTGTAGACCAGGCTGGTCTCACAGAGACCACAGAGATCCGCCTGCCTCTGCCTCCAGAGTGCTGGGATTAAAGGCGTGCGCCACCACCGCCCGGCTAATGTTACTTTTTTTAAAAGTAGTAACATTTGTTCATCTTTTATAATACAAGGGAGAGTTCTGATAAAAAATTATGGGTATTAGCTTTTATTTTAATGTTTCTTTTGAGTGTGGGATGTCATTGAAAGGATAGTTTTCATATTTAACTAATTTTTAAAAACCTAATTATTGCAGAACTTTTCGAAGAAAGCAGTGAGGGTAGTTTGCTGGAATGCTCCCAGCCAGTCAGTCTGCACTTTGTCTCAGTTTATTCTGCTGCTCACACTTGGTTAACAGAAGCTGCTGCTGCGCAGATCTCCCCTTGGCTGCCTCTGCTCCCAGGCTTTCCAGGCCATTCTAACTTGCATCGTCAGCGTGACCGCAGTGTGTTTCCTGGCTCACACCACGTGTGCAGTAGCTTGCTCACCCTCCGTGCCTAAGCACAGGCAGGAGGAGCCTGGAAGGAAACATTTCCCCAAAGGCCATCTACGGTCCAAAGGACATGAATTGCTGTCTGTCCTTTCGGTAATTCCAAGAAGTTTTATATAAACTCCCCGCAGTTCTCAGGATGTCGAGTCCTGCCCCGTTAAAGAAGCATCTTTTATATAGGTTTTTCCTTCCTCCCTGTCTTATTTTTCAAAGTTCTCATATGTGCTTCCTACAACCACCTTTCCAAATAGTACCTGCACCTATGGTGTCTGTATTTCAAGAGAGGACCCAAACTAATTGTTTGTCTTCCCATAGCTTTTGACGACAAAGTTTAATATTCATTTGCATAATGTGATTGTGATAGACCCTGGCTCATGGAGCTTTGTGAGGCTTCATAACCCCACAAAACAAAGCTAAAAAACAACACAGAAAGGCTCCCAAAGCGAAAAGCTTGACTCAGTGACATCACTTCCTCTCGACAGCCACAGTACCACCTGGACAGTTTATAGAAAAACCTTGCATCCTGTTCACCCCAGTCAGCTCAGAAACAAAACACTTATCTCTGCGGCCTGCTTTCCTCACTGCCTGTGCCTTCCCATTGCTCTTACCTGATGCCAACCTAGGCTCCGTTTAAGTAACCTATGTCCTCCCTCCTGCATCTTCATTGTAAAAATCAAAAACAAAACAAACAAAACCTCTTAGTTTTGAAACCAGTAATATTTTCGTAACTGTCTAGCGTTGCTCTTTTTTTTTTTTTTTTTGATTTTCGAGACAGGGTTTCTCCGTAGCTTTTGTTCCTGTCCTGGAACTAGCTCTTGTAGACCAGGCTGGCCTTGAACTCCCAGAGATCCGCCTGCCTCTGCCTCCCGAGTGCTGGGATTAAAGGCGTGCGCCACTATCACCCTGCCTAGCCTTGCTCTTTTTGTTTTTGCTTTGGTTTTTCATTTGTAGAAACTTATCCTAGGACCTGCTCTCTCAGTCTCTCTCTCTCTCTCTCTCTCTCTCTCTCTCTCTCTCTCCCTCCCTCCCTTTCGTCTCTCTCTGGGCTAACATATGCTATAACATAATAAACTCTTTTTATTTCAAATATAGGGATTTTAGTTGAACACTGTTTAGCTAAAAAGGAAGAGGAGAGGGAAATGGGAGCAGGAAAAGGGTAGGTTGTTTTTGGTTTTTTTTTTGACAACTGTCAGTGGCACATGCGTTTAGTCACAGCACTGTGAGTTCAAGCCCAGTCTGGTCTACAGAGTGAGTTCCAGGACAGTTAGAACTGCTATACAGAGAAACCCTTTCTCAAGAAACAAAACAAAACAAAATTCTTTTTCAGCCACCGTTCTGGCCATGGGTACTCCTGGCATATTTCGGCAGGTGAATTGACTGTCAGCACCTTGGGAGAACACATCTAGGTCCCCAGGGAAGCTGGACTCAGAGGTCAGAGGACAGTCCTTTGTAGCCTACTGTCTCTAATGGGAACCAGATGCTTCCAACTGTCTCCTGCCATCTGCTTGCTCACCTAAGGTTTTCAGTCCTGTTCCTTTCAGACTATCCAGCTGTATAAACAAATCTTTATCCGTAAGCTTTTGGAAGCCACCAACAGATGTCTTCTTTTCTGTTAGGAGAGACTGGCGGTGTTGATTCCATAGTTTAACTCATTAGAATAACAATTATACAGAGATCCTCCCCACCCCCACCTTGTGCCCCTTTTCATTCACTTTGTAATTTTCAGCTTCTAATTTCTTCACCTTCAGGGTAACTGCTGCAAAGTTAACCAAAGGTTAATCCACCGAAAGTTGGAGCAAAGGAAATCTATATGAAATGAAAATACAATGAAGAGATCTGTGGATTTGACCCCTCCACTCCAGCGCCACATAGAAACTGATCATAGTGGTACATGGCCATAATCTCAGCACGTGGAAACTGGAAAGATCAACAAGAAACCCAGATGCTTGAGTTATGGAAGCAGCTTCCATCCTCCCTGAACCAGCATTTCACATCTTTGGGTCTCATTTGCCTTTACACTTAGAATGAAGGATAAGTTGTTGATGCAAAAGAACACAGTTTTCATGTCAAATGGAGTGAGAAATAGTTTATTCTAGAACCAAGCATGAATGACCATTACCCAAGAAAAGGTTTAGGTTTCCTTAAACACCACATTCCAAGGTGGTAACAGGTTCAAGATACCTTGTAAAAACAGACTAAGAATTATAAATCAGAAGACTTTTCATCATCAGATATGTGGATTAGAGAAAAGTGGAGGAAACCTTTTGTTATTGGCCTCAGATGGTAGAGAAAGATGAAGAAAAACATCCAGGTCAAGGCCTGGAGGAGGGATGATGTGGGAGTGTCATATATCAATCTGTTCATTTCATTGGTTAAGCAATAAAGAAACTGCTTAGCCCTCATAGGTTAAAACATAGGTGGGAGGAGTAAACAGAACAGAATGCTGAGAGGAAGAAAAAGTGAGCTCAGACTCAACAGCTCTCCTCTCGGGGGCAGACGCCTCAGAGAGACGCCATGCCCTGCTCCTGGGCAGACACACGCAATGAAGCTCCGACCCAGGATGGACGTAGGCTAGAATCTTCCCAGTAAGACCGGTGCTCACAGATTATTAGAGATGGGTTGATCGGGATATCAGAATTAGCCAGTAAGGGCTAGAGCTAAAGGGCCAAGCAGTGTTTAAATGAATACAGTTTGTGTGTTGTTATTTCGGAGCATAAGCTAGCGGATGGCGGGAGCTGGGTGGCAGAATGCAGCCCCACAGCTCCCACTACAGAGGGAGATTCAGATACAAAGAACAAATCCAGAAGTTCCAGGGAGCTCTCATGGCAGAGAGAAGCTCGGCAAAGTATCTCCTGCCTTCTCTTCCTCATGATCGTCACTACCATCGTTGGTAGTTTTGTGGCCTGTTTAATAACCAGTATAGTTTCTAGGTCGATTGAATCCCTACATCATGATTGTGATTGCTGGAAGTAGCGCTTCGGCGACCTTGCCAGTCACCCTCTAAAAAAAGATAAACATCTCTAAGAGCAGTTTTGACACACAGAAGCCCTAGAGGGCTGCAGAAACAAGCAGGTCCTAAACTGGCGTGTGCTGATCTTTCACAAACTCCACGAGTCCAAGAACAGGCTCGGGTTCCTTCCAAAACAACCAGTGGTTTCTTATGCTTCTCTCTTAACATCATAATTGGCAGGCTGGGGGCCAAAGAAATGTTAGTTTATCTTGTGTAAATGGTTTAAATATGTGTTCTAGCGTTAAAATGGTCCAAAACCAACACATTGCATTGCTTTCAAATGCCTTTTTGACCTGCCTTCGGTAGAAACCAGATTAATTTGCAGCTCTATAAGTGAGACGTCTTCATCTTCGGAGAGACCATTCTGCCTTTGGTGATTCCAAGATCGTGAGATAGGCCCCTTATTTTCAGTCAATTTTTCCTTTTGTTGTGAACTGCAGAACACATGCTTCAAGTTATATTTTTATGTTTTTTTTAAACCATGCCATGAATAATACCAAAGCATCAATATTAAACAAAATTAATACCATAACTGATCAGGAGAATGTTTGGATTGAATCTGTGGTCAACTGTGCTTTTTTTCTAGCTCATTCTACAAGTATAGTACAATTGGAGTAGGAAAATCCAAAATATTTCTAGAAGCAGTTAAGCAGAATTTTAAAACAGAAATTGTTCTGTGGAATGACCGTTTAAATACACATTTACCACAAGAAAAAATATTTCCTGGGAGCCAAGTTATTTTTATTAAAAGTTAATTATTTAAAGTACAAGAGTATTTCTGTGATTTGTCAAAATACATCATTGGCTCATGCAAATATTGATATGCTGTCCTTCTATAACAGCAGCTATAGAAATGTGGAAAAAAGTATGTTGGACACTGTGATGCTCAACCTAGGTCCCCTTGGATCCCATTGTTTATTTCTGTGTTAGCCTCCAGTTATTATAACAAATACCTGAGGGGGAAACCGGGAAGCCACAGAAACGAGACCCCTGGGAGGAAGAAAGGGCGACCACATGTGTTCCTCTTTCAGGAGATCACTTAAGTACCCTAGGGAGTGGTCCTAACCACATCTCCAGGGAGGGGTCAGGACCTGGCCTGCTGGGATTTGGAGTCCAGACCAGGCCAGGGGGTTGGGGTAGATGCAAGGGGCTGGGACCTACGCTCCCAACGTGACATTACCAATGGCAAATGTGCATCCTAGGGCTCACTTAGAACCTACTAGCCAGCCCTGGAAGCAGGCAAATAAGGAAAACTAATAAATACCAGTTGGAAAGTTGTATCATTCATCCAAACTCATTAAAGTAGGCCAAAAGAAAAATAGCCACACATTTGCCAAGTCCAGAAGCGCTCACTAATAAACTCAAACGTTATTAGAATGTTAATATTCTATTTTTACTTCTATCATACAAAGCACAATAACAGAGACAAGACTGTTTGTAGGAATTCGATTCATCTGCCTCAGGAGGATCCTAAATGCTCTTATGGAAAGCAGCCAGGAAAAACACCTCTGTTCTCTTTCTTATTTGAATTATAAATAACAATTTATCAAGTCTTAGCTAGGGACATCACCTAGTTTCTAGTCCATAGCTCCTCCCACCCTCACCTCCCACACACCTTAGATGAGCAACACTTTGAATTGCTAGTGAGAAACAGAGATAAGGGAGCCCTCCTTTTCTAGAACTTATTTATTAAAAAACAAACAAAAATCTACTATGATTCAGATGCCCTGAAAAGTATAAAGAATAATGATCTCCCAAGGATTTCTGTCTCAATAGCCAGAGTTTATGGACATGTTACATTTGGCTAGTTTATAAAAGGCTAGTTTATTCAGCCTTTTATCACTATAATAAATGTGTGAAATAATTAGCTTCTAAAGAGAAAAGATTTTGGCTCCCAGTTCAGAGGTTTCCACCTATGATTGGTTAGCCTGCTATCATTGGGTCTATGGTAGAACAGCACATTGGAGGGGACAGGTGACAAAACAAAGGGACTCAAACCATGCCTGAGGAGCAAATGATAAGAAGATGGTGTACTGGCTGGTTTGTGTCCAAGTTGACACAAGTAGAGTCCTCAGAGAGGAAGGAGCCTCAGCTGAGAAAATGCTTCCTTAAGATCTGGCTATAAGGCGTTTTCTTAGTGATCAGTTGGGGAGGGCCCAGCCCATGGTGAGTGGTGCCATCCCTGGGCTAGTAGTGGTGGGTTCTATAAGAAGGCAGGTTGAGCTAGCCATAGAGAAAGAAAACCTCTCCTCCATAGCTTCTGCATCAGCTCCTGCCTCCAGTTTCCTGCTCTATTTGAGTTCCTGTCCTGACTTCCTTTGGTGATGAACAGCAATGTAGAAGTATAAGCCAAATAAACTCTTTCCCCCACAACTTGCTTTTTGGTCATGGTTTTGTCACAGCAATAGAAACCCTGACTAAGACAAGTTGGTACCAATGTAGTGGGTCATAGACACATCCTGTTTTAGGTTGAATTGTGGAAGGTCTTTGGAACTTTGGGTTAGAAGAGCTCAGTGAGATGTTCTTCAGAAACTTGGAAGATAGAAATATTGAAAGCATGCAGAGGTTGGAGACCTGGCTTGTAACATTTCAGAGGGGAATTTAGACAGCAGGGATGTTTGGTATTTTGCATTACGATTCTGTCATTCTGATCTGCTGGGGCTGTTGAGTCAGTTATGATTAATAAGAGACCGGCACCATTTAAGTGAAACCTTTATGTTATTGGGACAATTGATTCTGGTTAGCTGGAGCTAAGAAATTAGTAGTCATTACGATGAGACCAGCATCACTGAGGTGATGGAAAACACTGGAAAGAGTTTCCTGAGAGCATGGAGAAGCTGTATTCTAGGGGTGATTGAGGTATATACCTTGTGTTGGTAGCTGGACTTAGAAATGTATAAGAGTCACCAGGTGGTACTTGCTTTGAAGGCATGAAGGGGTCATGGAGAACAGCTGAGGCTTGGCACTGTGAGAATCTATGAGAGGTAAAGGTGCAGCCTCAGTGGCAGCTGAAGGCCCAGGATTGAAGTGGTAATGCGGAGAGGTTCAGGCATGGCACCATGAAGAGAGCCAATGAGAGGCTATAGGTGAAAGCACAGCCCAGTTGCAGCAAGGGACTCCAGCAGTTTTGGGGATGCCAGTACCAGGGGATGACCATGAAGAACAGCAGCAGTGGAGTGGAGTCAGCCAGTAACTAGAAGACACGCTGTGTGTGCTGCAGAGGGCAGAGCTGGAGAAGTGACCTGAGCCCTTTGGAGGAGTTCAGAAGATCATGAATAGAACCCAGACATTGGATGTCAGAGTTTGTTTTTATTTTGACTTGATTGTGACTGTGCTGATTTATCCCTCTTGAAGCAAGAAAGTATTCTTCTGGACGGAGCCCACAGTTGAGAAACTCTGAATTTTAAAAGTCTTTGGATTTTGAGAGATTGGCTATTTATCTTTTTTTATCTTTTGAGATTGGCTATTTTAAAGAGACTGAAATTTTAATGTGTTTGGATTTGTAAAGACTGTGTGACTTCTAATGTTTTTTTTTTGTTGTTGTTGTTGTTTTTTTTTTTTTTTTTTGATTTTTCGAGGCAGGGTTTCTCTGTAGTTTTTGGTTCCTGTCCTGGAACTAGCTCTTGTAGACGAGGCTGGCCTCAAACTCACAGAGATCCGCCTGCCCCTGCTTCCCGAGTGCTGGGATTAAAGGCGTGCGCCACCACCGCCCGGCTACTTCTAATGTTTTTAATATGAGATCTTGGGGATGAGTAAGAAAGAAAGGGCTGTGGCTTGATAGTGATGTGTTTGTGTGCCAAGTTGACAAGGGGTGAGTTGTACTGGCTGGCTTTATGTCAACTTGACACAAGCTAGAGTCATCAGAGAGGAAGGAGCCGTGGTTGAGAACTAACATAGAAACTATCCTCATCTGTTACTCACTTGCTATGGAATAATCTTTTTGGGCTGGAAAGATAGCTCAGTGGTTAAGAGCACTGCCTGCCTGCTCATCCAAAAGTCCTGAGTTCAATTCCCAGCAACTTCGTCACAACCATCAGTAATGAGATCTGGTGCCCTCTTCTGGCCTGCAGGGATACATGCAGGTAGAACATTGTATATATAATAAATAATCTTTTTGTACACTGTGAAGATGTGTTTTTGCTAAGAGTCTTTCTAATTTGTTTAATAAAAGAGCTCACTGACCCAGAGCTAGGCAGGAGGTATAGGCAGGGCATTAAGACCCAGAGGACACTGGGAGGAAGAAGTTTGGAGTCTAGGGAGTCTTGAGCAGGTGCAGACAGTGAAGAAAGATGAACGTGCTGTGTTGACAGAAGGTACTGCCATGAAGCAGAGCATAGATAAGAAATAGGCGTTCATTTAAAATGTAAAAGTTAGCTAGTAACAAGCCTGAACTATTGGATGATCATTTATAATTAATATCAAGTCTCTGAGTGATTATTTTTGGAGTGGTTGCCAAGACGCAGAGAAACTCTGCCTATACCCACTGGCAAATAGAAAATCAGTTTTCTCCAACACAGTGTCACTGGATATATCAACCACACTCTAGAACAGGTCCCATGTCCAGGATTAATTGGCTAACACAAAACAAACTCAATGGTACTTTTGTGGACTTTTTGTTTCATTTTGCTTTGTTTGGGTAATTTTTTTCCTGTCTTTTTCCGGTTAGTTTAGATTTTCATTTTGTGCTTTTGTGGGAGATTTTCTTATTTCTATTTTTGTTTCCTAACCAGGCAGTAAAAGAAAAGGCTTTTAATTTAAAAAATCAAATACATATTTGAATTGGCTCTTTGCTCGTACACTGATTACAATTTCCCTTGCCATCTTATTTTATGAGTACATGGAGGGTATTGGTCTTCAAAACTTTCCCAGTAATCCTTTTATTTGCAAACTGTTCATAGATCAGTGTTCATAGATTCAGTGTTCATAGATCTGTCCTGGAAGCCACTAGTAAGAAGCCAAGCCTGTTCCTTCCATGATGTCTTATTAAGTATATCTGACCTCGCCTCAGAAGAATGGAAAAAAATGTTCTCATTTGAGAGGAAGACAAATATCAATCCTGTAAGATGTAAAAGCAGGCAGTTGTTCAAAGAAGACTGTCGGTCTCAGATTGGATAGCGAAAGGACTTGACAGGCAAACGCAGAGAAGACTCATCCAAAAGGCTTGTCTTGGCGCCCATGAGTGGACCATGAGCCAGCGTTCAGGCGGGTGAGTCTGGAAAATAGCTTTTCTGGAAAAGGATGATTCACTCACCAATAATAATAATAATGATAAATACTGCTGACAAGGAACTGGTAATTGGCAAATGGACAATAAATCCAAGCCACATATGCTGAATAATTGAGAAATAAGGTCAGAAAATAGTCTCTTCAAAAACAAGAACACTTGTAGGAGCTGCTGTCCGTGGAATCCACGGTGTGAGTGTGTGTGTGTGTGTGTGTGTGTGTGTGTGTGTGTGTGTGTGTGCACGTATGTGTATGTGTGTGTGATGTGAGATATACTCTCTTTTAGAGGAAATCTAATCACTTCCTGCTGAACGGGCATGGCGGTTACTCTGAAATACATCAGATGAACATTTCACAGCATATGCCTTCCACTCTCTAAGTGCAAAGGATCATGTTAATTTTTACTTTTCACAATCATCGGCTATGATTCTGATTCATATTCTGTAACTGGAAAAGGCCACTACCAAATTCTGGGAAGTGAGCTCGATCAAAAGCAATTATCTGGAAACTTGTTTGGAGGATTTTAAATCCCAGAATGTGATACAGATCAGGCTTTGAGATTAGCACTCTCAAGACATTCAGAGGAGAAGGATTAAAATGCTGTGTACCATGTGCTCAGATTTGTATGTTCTTTTAACTTTAATTTTTGTTTACTTTTTAGTAATGTTTCCATACAATATATTTTGATCACACTTCCCCTTCCCCAACTCCTCCCAGATCCTCCACACTTCCCTATGCACCCGACTTTGTTTTTTCTGTCCTTCTCTCTTTCTATGAAATAGAAAAAAATACTACAAATGCTTGACCAATAGTTCAGGCACATTACTAGCTAACTCTTACATTTAAGTTAACCCATATTTCTTACCTATGCTTTGTCATGTGTCTTTGTAACTTTTCTCAGTATGGCTTACCCATTTTGCTTCTCTCTGCACCTGCTTGTTACTGCAGACTCCGCCCTTTTCCTTCCCAGCATTCTCAGTTTCACTTTTCCACCTAATCTTATTCTGTTCAGCTATTGGCCAGTCAGCTTCTTTATTAAATCAACCACAATGACATATATTCACACAATGTATAGGATTATTCCATATTAACATTTGTATTAATATAAAAATATAAACATTACAGATGTTTGGTACAGCTGTGTCTAGTCACTGTTCTCAGAATGAGAACCTATTTCATGTGCTTATACATGAGAAGTGGGAATAGATTCTATTTTGTTAAATTAAGTACTACACAAATCTAGAATCATAAAGCCCAACATGATTTTTTTAAAAATGCATTTCAAGTGTTCAGCAAACATTTGTTTTTGTAGATACACACAGAGAAAGGAGTAGCAGAATATATAGAGAGAAAAGATAAGAAGTTCATAATTTGAGTTCCTTGATCAAGCTGAACCTGAAGACATACCCTTCAAACACTGCAATTTCCTAAGCCATTAAGGTCTTGGAATTTGGTTTGGTCTAGTCTCATGTATCCCAGGCTGTCTCTAAACTCACTATGTAGCCAAGGATAGTCTTAGACCTGTGGTCCTCCTTCTGCCTCCACCTCCCTAGTGCTGTGATTATAGGTGTCATCTGCCTTACACCATCTCTGACATGATGCTGGGGACCAAACCTAGGCTTCATACGTGTTAGACAAGTACACTAACAAAAAAAAAAAAAAACTTAACAACTGAGCTATGTTCTTAGCCCAAAGCTCCTGTTTTTGACAGGATCTGTTTGGAGTTGGATTTCTAGGAAGAATTTGCAACTAGAAGAACCCTGATATGTTATGGACCTAAATCTCAAGCAGCAAAAAATCTGTTACCATCTGACAGCCTACTTCAACAGGTTCATCACATTTGGGAGGCTTATGAGTTACTCAGTGTGGAGGTACACATTGTGACTTCAACATAATTCTTTAAATGTGTTACAACTATTAGGATGAGTGTTGGCATTAAAATAAAGAGACCGACGGGCGGTGGTGGCGCACGCCTTTAATCCCAGCACTCGGGAGGCAGAGGCAGGCGGATCTCTGTGAGTTCGAGACCAGCCTGGTCTACAAGAGCTAGTTCCAGGACAGGCTCCAAAACCACAGAGAAACCCTGTCTCGAAAAACCAAAAAAAAAAAAAAAAAAAAAAAATAAAGAGACCGAGAAACTACATTACTTTTAAGTAGTCAGAAAGTCAGCAATCACAGCACTCGAGGTGAAAGTGTTAGGATCAGGGTTTCAAACCTAGCCTTGGCTATGTGAGACCATGTCTTCAAACACACACATAGGACAGTCATTCTAGCTGCCTGAATTTCCCCCCAGTACAGGACACACCCGGTCTCATGAGGAAAAGGAATAATAACAGGATGCTGCAGAACCAAGGGAAACACTAACTCACAGGTTCAAAACAAGAAGAGGGTGGAATGAGGGCCAGTGAGGAAAGATGCTTGCCCAGGCTTCATCCTTTGATAGTTGAGTCCAAGAAAATGTCAATTCTTTATCCAGAATCTCACAGCTACTTTCAGTGGCACAGTTGGGACCAGAAACGAAAGCCTCTTGGCTCCCAACCCCACAGTCCTTCCAGAACACAAATGTGCAATTTCTCTTGTCTGGTGTTTTTCTCTGTTTTTCCTTTCTCTAAGCTTTTGGAGATGAATTGTAGTTTTGGAGATCAAATATTAAATCTCCATTTCAATAGTTGACCAATGGAACACTCTGAAGATGAAGAAAGAAGAGAGAGAAGAAAATCTCATTCTGGTGTTCCAGAATTTTCCTGCCCAGAAAACCTCAAGAGTTCAAGGCATTGGCTGCCGTCTGTACTTCCAAGACCTGAAACATTTTCTTCTAAAGTCTTTTGGCTCTGAGGTCTTTAAATTACATTGGACTTGAATGAATTCCTAAAGGCCTTTTCATAAACATAGAACTCTGCAATAAAAGAAAAAGAACAGGAGGAAAATCAGCTTTCAAAGTACAAGGAAAAAGAAAACATCCACTCAAGTGTGTGACACTTGAGGAACACTTTAGTGTGTGGTGGTGGTGGGGGGGTCACTAAATAGAAGACATTAGGTGACCCCAGGGTTTGAAGAGCTGGGGTCTATTCTTCAGAGAACTATTCACAGAAAAGCCTTTGGTGAAAATGTAAATGGGCAATACCATTGCTGGTACCTCTAATCTGTCCCTCTGTGACCTTTCTGTAGCCATCATCATCTTGTTCTCTATGCTCTCCCTGTTGGCTCTCAATCTCTTTCCAGTCTTTGACGTGATAGAAATGACAAGTTTGCAGTTATCTGGAGACCTGAAGCTCGGAAACTTTACTACTAAGTCATTGTGCTTCGAAGATTGACTCTGCCATGGGGCGCCCTCTCATCTGAGGTCAGTCCGTGCTGTGATTTGGATGTGATTGATTTGTGCCCAGAAGAGTTATGTGTTAAAACCCTGGTTCCCAGTGCAGCGATGTGAGGGAGAGGTGGAAACTTTAAGATGCGGGTATTGAACGACTGGAGGTGTTGCCCTTGAAAAGTCTCCAACCTTGGTATTTTGTTTCAGCAATGTAAAACAGACAAAAATAGCACTGAGGAGTCCCGTAGCCTGTGACTAACCAGTGATACAGTACAAAAGTCCATCCCTGTGGAAGGACCCAGCACAAGTCTGAAAGGCCTTTGGTTTCCGATCTCCCTGAGACTGGCCAAATTGGTAATGAGCCTTGCATTGTAATATGCTTTACCAAATCCTCACCAAATCTCTTCTTTCCTTGTGCTTTTAATTCAAAGACACTGCCCAATAAATAACTCATGGGACCTTTTGCTGTATATGTGGTATTTTATTGGTAAAATTCTGTAGGGTGCATGACATGTTTTCTTACTAACATCTAGTTTACATGAGTGCTGTGGAGGTAGCTCATTCACAAGTAACATGTTAGATTCTGAATTCAATCCTCAGTATTTTTGTTAATCAGCTTTTTGTTACAGTATTCACTGGAAGCCCTCCTGACTCTTTCTTCTGTCTCTTGTCTATTTCTTTCCTCAATCCACACTCCCCTTCTCAGGAATGTATGGACAAGTTGAGCCGGTCCTGACAGCCGAAATAATATATTGTCCTCTTGTGCGTATGTGTGCCAGTTTGAAATGGATTTTAGATAGAAGACTATGATATCAGAAAACTTTCTTTGAATTCTGGTATACTATAAGACCAATGGTTCTTAACCTTCCTAATGCTGTGACCATTTAATACAATTCCTCATATGATCCGCAACCATAAAATTATTTTGTTGCTACCTCTTAACTGTAATTCTGCTATTGTCATAAATTGTAATATAAATATCTGATATGCAACAAAATATGCCAAAAAATGTTTAAGAATATCTCATATGCAGTCTCTATGGGGATTGTGATCCTTAGGTTGGGAACCGCTGCACAAGATCCTGGAATGCCACCAAATGTCTCTAAACCTGTTTCCCAAGCAGAAAAACAATAAAACTACCACCCTGCCTACCTCATATGTAGAAAATGCAATCCTAGGCCTTTGAGCAGTTCTATCATTGCACAGGCCAATATAAATTGAACACCTGGCTTATCAATCTCTTTGCAGACTTTTCTGCCAACACAGACCCCACTCAACTTGTATTTAGGTGGGCTCTGATTTGCTTCTCCAGTTGCCTTGAGAAAACATCTGACAAAGTGACTTAACAAATGAAGGCTTAGTGCTGACTCCCAGTTCGATGTAGATTTCATCGCGAAGGGAAACTTGAAACAGCTTCCATATCATGTCCACAATCAGGAAGGGAGGGCAGTGAAGGCACGCAGCTGGACAGCTTCCTTTCTCCATTTCACAAGGCTCCGGATCCTCTGCAGAGGGAATGGTCCTGCCTGAAATTAAGATGGGTTGCCCTCCTTAATTAGCATCACCAAGATAGGTAAACAAGTCCAGAGCCCTATCACCCAAAGGCCTATCTCTCAGCTGATTCTAGATCCGGTCACATTGAAAATCAATATTGGAAAAAAAAAAGAGAAAAAAAAAAGAAAATCAATATTGGGTCTATCAAACATCTCTGTGAGTAACAACACTTGCCATGACAGCCTGATGACCCAAGTGTAACCCCGCAGAACCCAGGTAAGGGTTGAAAGATGGAACTGACTCCAAAATTGGGCTCTCACCTACATACACACACATATATAGCATGAAATGCACGTTCCTCCCCCAGATCCACACTGTAGTGGTCTGGATAGGAATGGCTCTCATAGACACATGTGTTTGAATGCTTGGCCGTAGAGAATGATACTTTTAGGAGGTGTGACCTTTTTGGAGTAGGTATGGTGTTGCTGGAGGAAGTGTGTCACTGTAGAGGCAGGCTTTGAGGTCTCCTTGTGCTCCAGCCACACCCGGTATGACACAAACACCTTCTTCGGCCTACAGACCAAAATGTTGAACTCTCAGCTCCTTCTCTAGCACCCTGTCTGCCTGTACACCGCCATGCTTCCCACCATGACGATAATGGACTAAACCGCTGAACCTGTGTGCCAGCCCCAAATAAATGTTTTTCTTTATAGGTTGCTGAGGTCATGGTGTCTCTTCACAGCAATAAAACCCTAACTAAGACAGTAAGTGTGGTAGTTTGAAAGAAAATCACCAGGTATGTGTCAGGGGTGTCTCTGAATGAAGGTGCAGTAGAAAGGCCATTGTGTGAAGCTTTGAAGTCGAAACCTGGGCTGCCTTAGAGATCCCAAGATGTTAGAGATGCCAGAGTTGTGGGATACCTGCTGAAAGAGATGGTAACAGGGAATGAAACCAGCACAAAGGCAAGAAGGGTGATACTGTCAGCAAACATAACAGAGTTGGAGCTCTGAAGAGCATTTTGTCATCAGATGTGGAGATGCAGAGTTTGGAGTTTGCCAGTTGGGTTTTGATGTTGCTTTTGTTCAGTATTTTCTTGCTATACTCTCTTCTCTGTGTTTTGGAATGGTAATGTATATCCTGTGCCATTTTATGTTGGAAGTATGTGATCTGCTTTTAGATTTCAATTTTTACAGAGGGATTACTGTTAAGAGATTGCCATGTGTCTTAGAAGAAACTTTGGGCTTTGGAACAAGTTTGAGATTGTTATAGACTATGGGGACTTTCAAAGTTGAATTGATGGAATTTTGCATCATGATATGGCTACAAGTCTTTAGGGGCCAGGGAGTAGAATGTGGTAGTTTAAAAGAAAATGACCTCTAAAGGGAGTTCACTATTAGGAAATGTGGACCTGTGTCACTGTGGGGGTGGGCTTTGAGGTCTCTTTTGTTCAAGCTTCCCTCAGTGTGACTATCAGTTGACTTCCTGTTGCCTGTTAGTTTCAGCAGTCTCAGCTCTTCCTCCAGCATCACGTTTGCCTGCTTGTTGCCTTGCTCCCCATCATGATGATATTGGACTAGATTTCTGAAATCGTAAGCAAGCAACCTGAATTAAATGTTTTCTTTGTGAATTGCCGTGATCGTGGTGTCTCTTCACAGTAATAGCAAACCCTAACTAAAACAGTGGGTAAAAGGACAACGCATTGCTAAACACACCATGTTATCTTTAAAACAGAGTGCTTGTTATAGAATCACCGACACACTCAACTTCAGTATAAATACATGTGAATGTTTGTACTCAATGACAGAGTCAAATGGTGATGGTTGAGATCAAGACATTTTTAGCATGGCTTAGAGCAGATCTGTCACAAGGAAAGATGAGAAATGAGATAACTCTTAATGAGCCAACCGTGAGTCTGAAAATTAACTGCACTTGACACCAGACCCAGTGGTAAGCCCAACACTAAAACAGAGGAAACAGGCCCGGTGGTGGTGGCGCACGCCTTTAATCCCAGCACTCGGGAGGCAGAGGCAGGCGGATCTCTGTGAGTTCGAGGCCAGCCTGGTCTAGAAGAGCTAGTTCCAGGACAGGAACCAAAAGCTATAGAGAAACCCTGTCTCGAAAATAAAAAAATAAATAAAAATAAAACAGAGGAAACAGAGAGTCTTTCCAAAGTTGTCTGTTGGACCTGGTGGTCTATGTGGGATTATATTATTAGGGTGTTATTTTCAAAGGCAGAGTACACCAAGTGGTATAAAGAAGAATTAGAACCGTAGTAGATGGTTTGGTGGCTTGCTTAGAAGACCTCGAGTTTGGGGAGCTGGGCTAATGCATCCCATTGTCTGTTTCCTGTGTTGGTGGCCCCAACAGTCATCTTGGCAGTGGCCTGTCACTTGTAATGCCACTGGGAAAGTTTCTCCCTGATCACTACCTTCCACCCCCTCTCCTTCTGCCATTTTCCCTCTAAATCATGCATTTAGGGTTGACTTCAGGCAGTGGAGTGTCGTGATTTCTTTATATCTATTACTATAACAAAACACTTGAGACTGAGAGATCTCTGAGATACAGAAATTTATTTCTCATGTGGCTAAAAGTCCAAGCTCAAAGTACCAGTCCTTGCTGCACACAGTGCTGCTGCAGCTGCTGTGTGAAGACAGGAGAGCAAGTCGACTGAAAATTGAATAAATTTGTCATAAGCGTTCCAAATAGTTCATGGCCTCATCACCACTTAAAAGTCCCATGAAGACTGTTGATCTTAGGACAGTGGTGGTACACACCTTTAATCTCAGCACTCCAGAAGCAGAGGCAGGTGAAGTCTCTATGAGTTCAAGGCTAGCCTGGTCAGTAGAGCAAGTCCCAGGACAGCCAAGGCTACACAGAAATTCTGTCTTAATCAACAAAAAGATTGTTGATCTTAATGTTATCACATGGGCGGCATTAGGGAGAGGGCACATTTCAGCATAACTCATATTACTGTTCTGCCCCAAATCCTGCCATTATTCACAGAGTCATAGGAGATCAAAGGTTCAAAGATACAGACTGCTATCTGACTCCTGGAATGAACTAGGATGAAATGCCAATCTTATAGGATGGTTTGTGGAAGTCCAAAAATGTGAGCCTATTTCCACATTGACCAAAGGTGAGAGAGTTGGAACTTACCTCTATTCCTTCAGGATTATTGTGTTTCTGCCTCAAACAAAGGTCCTACCTAGATTTAGACCAAAGAATTCTGCTCTCTCAAGGTCATTGTCAACAGGTGTGGCTAATATCCAAACCTTGTATTTCAGGAATAGAGAAGTAGGTATATTTCTACCTCAAACAAAAGGCTTCAGTTCCCTTAAGGAGATAACTTTAGATTCCACCAAGGGAGTGGTTTGCCTACAGAATGTTTTGGTCTAGGATGTGAGCATTTTACTTGTTTTGTTCTAGCAACAGAGTGTTTAACTATGGAGGCTTTCAATTGGTATGTTCATTTCCTTGTATCATGTTAATGTAGGTTTTTTTTTTGTCTTATGCCTAGTTTTTGGGGTTGGGGTATTTAAAGCAATTGGAAATTAAATACAAGCAAATTTCAGTACTCACTGGAATTCCCTCTGTAATGGTTTAGATAAAATGGAGCCGTTTCCAGAGGGGCGCAGTAGGCCATTAGGGGCAACTGGATATCATCACCCAAGGTCTCTGTAGGTCCCAGGCAAGTGTGGGGGCAAAAGGTGAGAGACCTCATAGAGTATTGGTGGGGCAGCCAGTCCACAAGGAGCTGCGGCTGGTGAGAGATAGAAGGATAGGCACACCATGCAGAGATAGATATAGCTTATTCAGTGGGTTATGGAAGAAAAGGGAAGAGGGGAGAGAGGCGGGGTACAGGAGAGGAGAGGAGCCACGAGAGCAGCCACCTCTTCCAAAGAGACTGGGGCAGAGAGAGTGCTGGCTGGAAGAGGAAGAAAGGAGATCTGCTTGCCTGGCAGAACTGGGAGTGGGCAGAGCTTGTCTCTTAAAGGGACAGGACAGACCATTAAACCCTCCCAAAATTATCCTATATATTTCTCCATTTTATTATTTTCTTTCACGTCTTCATATTGTTTACTAATATTTTCTAAATCCCCATGCCTCTACCCTGGCAAGAGGTATTTTTGTCTAGGCTAGTCCCTGACAATGGTTTGACCAAGGAAGTCAGTTCCCCTTTGATTCGAGTTCTTTCTTTTGTAATTTTTTTGAGTATGGTGTATGTGAGTATATATATAATATCTGGGGGCAGGGCTGTATATGCCCCATATGCCATGGTTCAATATGAAGGTCAGAGGTCATCTTTTGGGAATCGAGTACCACCCACTGCATAGACTGATAAATGACTAATTTTGGGGGGAAGGAATTCTACCTCATAAATTTGTTAGAGTGAAATGGGACTGCAGAAGCACATGGGCATATTAAAATCATATCAGGAAAACCAGTCCCAAGAACTTTGGATACATTAGACTAAGAACAAGTTTAACATCCTTGGACCCATAAAGAGGTGGGCACTTAGCACCGCAATGACAATGGGTCCCAGACTTCTGATTTCCTGCTTAGCAACCCTTCTTGGCAACAGTTTAATAACAGGAAATGGCACACACATTTAACAAGAACAGGGGAAATCCCAGGAGTATGACTATTCAATAATCCCATGAAGTTTAGGTCTTGATAGTATTTCTGACAGAGGCAGGTAGGGGGAATGGGAGTTAAATTTAAGGGGTAGAAAAGACAAACAAACCCAAGAGACAAAAAAATTACTTTGTAGATGGTATATTTATTGGGTTTTAAAAGATTTGTTTTATTTGCTTATTTTTAAGTGTTGTGTGCATGTGTGTGTGTGTGTGTGTGAAATGAGTAGAAGAAAGTTAGTAACTGATTATCTTCCAGTGTCTCTGCTTCAGCACTTGCCTCTAAGTTCCTTCCTTGAGTTCCTGTCCTGATTTCCCTAAATGATGCAATGTGACTTGGGAACTGTAAACTGAAATGAGCCTTTTCCTACCCAACTTGTTTTGGACCATGGTGTATGTCACGACAATAGAAAGCAAACTAGAACAAACATGTCAAAGTTGTTTTCTGAGCCCCAAGACACACCACCTTCTTAAAATATAAAAGAGTCACGCACGCACACATGCTAAGGAAAGAAAGAAGGAATGGAGTAGGGAAGAAAGGAGGGAGACAGGTTAGCAAGAGCAGAAGCGTGAGACACAGCTCTGAGCTGCTGTCTGTAGCAGACCAAGTTCTTTTCAGGGACCTCTGATGGAGGAAGGTCATTGGTTAAATAAAAAGAAACTGCTTGGCCCTCATTGGTTAGAAGATAGGTGGGAGGAGTAAACAGAACAGAATGCTGGGAGGAAGAGGAAGTGAGCTCAGACTCCACAGCTCTCCTCTCGGGAGCAGACGCCTCAGAGAGATGCCATGCTCCGCTCTCCCGGGCAGACGCACGCGATGAAGCAAGCCGCCAGGTTAGACATGCTGAATCTTTCCCGGTAAGACCGGTGCTCACAGATTATTAGAGATGGGTTGATCGGGATGTGAGAATTAGCCTGTAAGGGCTAGAGCTAAAGGACCAAGCAGTGTTTAAATGAATACAGTTTGTGTGTTGTTATTTCGGGGCATAAGCTAGCCAGGCGGCTGGGGTGCCAGGGATGCAGCCCCACCGCTCATATTACTACAGACCTCTACTTAAAGGTTTCTATTTGGTTATCTGTTTGGGGTGTTTTGCTTTGATTTTTGCTTTCCCATTCTTTTCATTTTCATTGAGGTGAGAATTATGCAATATAAAATTAACCATTTTAAATATAAATGATTCCGTGGCCAGAGGTTTAGAACTTCCACAATGGTGTACAATATCTGTTTCTATCTATCCGAGGACTCAGAAGACAGAGGCTGAGAGATCTCTTTGAGTTCAAGGCCACCCTGGGCTACAAGACTGAATCTGTCTTAAAAGAGAAAGAGCTCAAGCCAGGTGGTGGTGGTGCACGCCTTTAATCCCAGCACTCGGGAGGCAGAGGCAGGCGGATCTCTGTGAGTTCGAGACCAGCCTGGTCTACAAGAGCTAGTTCCAGGACAGGCTCCAAAACCACAGAGAAACCCTGTCTCGAAAAACCAAAAAAAAAAAAAAAAGAAAAAGAAAAAAGAGAGAGAAAGAGCTCACACAAAGGTGATCCCAGCACTTGGGAATCACACGCCTTTAATCCCAGCAGTAGGGAGGTATCTGTGGTGGTTTTCAGCTTTTGGCTCTTGCAAAATCATTGCAATAGGCATGGATATGCAGGCAGCAAAGCTCACAAAATATTTCTTTGTCTGTTACTGTAAGACTTGTGTGTGTGTGGAGGTCAGAGGACAGCTTTCCAGAAGTTGATTCTTTTCAAGTTCCTTGATGTGAGGTTGATTTCTTTCCTTCTCACTACAGTCTAGCTGGACCTCGGACTACTGGGCGACTTCCCTGCCTTTCATTCCCACCTTGCCTTAGGAATGCGGGAATCACAGCTGTGAACCACATCCGGTTTTTTTTTTTTTTTTACATGGATTCTGACAATCAAACTCAAATCATCAGGCTTGTGTGGCAGGCCCTTTTATCCACTGAGCCACTCTGTAAGCCCGAGCTCATGCCATCTTAATGGCCATTGATGGCTTAAAATAAATTCACACCTGAAGCACACGTCGGCTCCACGAGTAAATTCCTCCGCGGGAGCTAGTTTGGACCCGGTTTTGGTCGACTTGAAAGAACGCTGACGACGACTACAAAACGTTCACACATCTTTGAAAGCGCAGTCTTTTGGATCTATGGAAAACAACCTGCTCGTTAAGCAAACGTTTTGAAACCATGTAAATTTCTCTGGTTAAAGGTTCTCCTGTCCTCAAAGAAACTTGAATAAGAATTCGAAACATTTCTGAACTACCGGAATGAGCTCAGCTAAGCCGAGAACATTCCTGAGCTGTGTCTCAGCACCGCACTGAGAAATCATAACAGAGGCCGGAACCTTAGAAGCTTCTGCACAGTCAGAGGGAAGAGACCCGAGGAGCTCTGAGTTAGAAGTCTGACAGGCAGATCTTCGCTAAACCAGCAGGCAATCTCTTCTAGTACTCGGCTCAGACGTCCCCGGCCACTCAAGCTCTCTTTGCTTCCACCCTTTGCTTCCTGCCATTCATCTGTCACTCTCGTGGTCACAGGAATGCCAGTGTTTTCTTTACAAACGACTTCTAAGAATTGCCTTCAGTTTGCTTGGCTAAATTCTCTACTGCGCATACTTCTGCAAACGGACATTGTGTCTTATTTCTGCTAAAAGAAAACCTGAATAGTGAGAGAACATAATTGCTGACAACTCACTAAAAAAAAAAAAAAAAAAAAAGAAAGAAAGAAAAGAAAAACCACTGCCATTGGTTCATTTTGATCTTGAAGTCCTTGACTTACCTGTATAATGAGAACACAGACTGGATCTGAGATCCTTCCGGCTCCCCGCCCCCAGCATCTGCTGTGCTGAGTCCACAACAGAATTTGCAGCTGTCTGCTTTTTCTGTTTCTCTAATCTCTTGCCCTGACCTCTACCCATCTCTCCACACTGGCAAGATCAAAATGGCTGCTCTAACACTACTAGACCTCAGAGCTTCATGCTGGCTTCGTGTCACACAAAAAAGAAAAGGGTTCAGAATTTCCACTAAGATACCTGAATTATCTGTCACGGGGCACATGCTTGTTCTCAGCAGTCATGTAGCCATGGGTGAGGAGTAGGATGGATCGTGGTGACTGGATGGAACTCGGCTACGTGTCCATACCATGAGTCAGAACTGGACCCATGCTCCCTACCCCAACCCCGGGACCACCAGATTCCCAAAAAGAAAACTTGAGCTTTGATAAGGGAAATGGTTACTAGGAAGGGAACCAACAAATGCTCATGTCATCTCCAGGGACTGGACACCTCTGTACCTTCATTATTTCTATTTTGCCCACATTTTTATGGTTGATATCTTAGCTTCCTTTCTGTTCCTCTGATAAAACACCTTGACTAAAAATGACAGTGGAAGCTGGAGAGATGGCTCAGCAGTTAAGAGCACTGGCTACTCTTCCAGGGGACGTGAGTTTGGTCCCTAGCACATATACCAGGGCACACATAACCACCCACAACTCCAGTTCCGGGAAATCTGACACTTTCTTCTGGCTTCCACCGGTACTTCATGTACATGTTGCATAGACTGATGAGCAGGCAAAAACACCAATACACGTAAAATAAAGGGAAAAATTTTAAAGCAATTTAGGGAGGAAAGGTTTTATTTCGGCTTGCAAGTTATCGTCCATCATTGAGGGGAGTTAGGGCAGGAGCTACAAACAGGAGCTAGAAACAGAAATCCTGGTGGAATGCTGGTGCTGACTCACTCACAGGCTCACGATTTTTGTCCTTGTCAAAACTCCGTGTCCAGGGAATGGTGCTGCTCACAGTGGGCTGGTCCCTTATGCAATGTTCTGCTTTCCATCTGAGATAGTACATGTCAGCCACTCTTCCCCAGCCAAACTTTCATTCTGGTAGTGTGAGCAATTTGCCAACTAGAATATGATTCTAGTCTACATGTCATAAAAGATGGTTCCTCAGCAATCACTGCTTTATTCAACAAAAGCAAAAACAAAAAACCAAGAAGACTAGTTGAAAGGGAGCTGACCAAGCAGTTGTTTTAGAATCCTGTATGTTTCTGGATGTACGTGTTGTTAAGATAACTTTTCAGCATTGTTTTCCTAAAAGGCATCTGATGGACGCTTTGCTGGTTAATAAGACTGATTGATGAGATTCATCAGGTTGGTAACTATCATCAATGAGAAGCTAAGAAAGCTGATGGGTGGATTGTCACTATTATCCTGAGTCAGACAAGTTTGTACTGATCAGGGTTTGAAATGGGTCTTGATGCATTGCTTGATCATAGCAGATACTGTAAAATTAATATGGTTGATTGGGACAAAGTACCCCATTTGCTGGAATGTTGTCTGGGATATTTCAGCGGTTTGGTGGACAGTGAGAGGTGTCAGAATGTCTCCTAGCTTTTAAACTATGAACTATTTGTTCAGTCTGGGAAAAGTTACATAATTCCTCCGAGTATCAGGTTTCTACACTGGTGAAACAGGAGGAAAAAATGCTTACCCTACTTATTTTTCAAAGTTATTAAAAAGATGTGGCTTGAGTTCTTTTAAGCAGTAGCTTGATGTTTTTCAAGGCAGAATGAAAAATATTCATATGGAAAAAAAATGTCGGCGCCTCTAGGGAAATTTGGTGAGTAATTTGTCCTGCATAGCATACCCTTGTACAGTGTACATTTTGTACATCAAGTGAAAGATTTCAAGCCAGCAAGAAGTATAGATTCTTCAGAACCCCAAAGTAGTACTAGTGGAGATAGTAATACGTTTTATTCTATGTGTGAACAGCTCCCAGCTATGATCTTTAAATCAAAAGCTCAAGAGAAATCCACACTACAAAAAATAAGCTTTGTTTTCTTTGGTTTTTTTTTTTTTTTTTTGGTTTTTCGAGACAGGGTTTCTCTGTGGTTTTGGAGCCTGTCCTGGAACTAGCTCTTGTAGACCAGGCTGGTCTCGAACTCACAGAGATCCGCCTGCCTCTGCCTCCCGAGTGCTGGGATTAAAGGCGTGCGCCACCACCGCCTGGCTGCAGTGTGCTGGTTCTAATGGGAGCTCACCAAATCCAGCTGGACCAGGACTGAACGAGCTTGTGATCAAACCGGACTCTCTGAATGTGACTGACAATGGGACCTGACTGAGAAGCCATTGATAAAGGCACTGGGACTTGTTTCTACTGCATGTACTGGATTTTTGGGACCCTAGTCTATTTGGATGCACAGCTTCCTAGGCCTGGATGTAGGGGGAGGGCCTTGGACTTCCCACAGGACAGGGTTCCCTGCCCTCTCTTAAGAGGGATGGGAGGGAGGAGGGGGAGTGGGGGAGTGGGAGGGGAATGGGAGGAGGGGAAGAAGTGTAAATTTTTGAATGGAAAAATGAATTTAAAAAAAAATCAAAGCCGGGTGGCGGTGGCGCACGCCTTTAATCCCAGCACTCAGGAGGCAGAGGCAGGCGGATCTCTGTGAGTTCGAGGCCAGCCTGGTGTACAAGAGCTAGTTCCAGGACAGGAACCAAAAAGCTACGGAGAAACCCTGTCTCGAAAAAATCCCCCCTCCCCCAAAAAATCAAAACAAAACAAAAAAAGTGGCACTGAGAGAAGCTTGAGCATAGGAGACCTCAAAGCCTGCCCTACAATAACACACTTACTTCCTCCAACAAGGCCACACCTCCTAATAGTGCCACTCCCTTTGGAGGCCATTTTCTTTCAAACCAACAAAAGGATACCTAAACTTTCCAAGTAAAGTATTTCGAATGACAAATTAGAATTATGACATACACCAAAGTGGAGGGAGAGTTAGCTTGTCCACCTAGATGTCAGGTCTGACTTTATGGCCCCACCCTCACCTGTCTTCTGGTAAGTTGTTTCTCATCCTAAAAATTAGAAAGTGTATTTGTCCTGTTTTTAGTTCTGCATACTTTTTTTTTTTATGAGTCCAGTGGGTTAGGCTTGGTACTGTGTGTCTGTTATTTCAGGAGACAGGAGGCCGAGAGGTAGGATCGTAGGGAGTTTGGAGCCATCTTGTTTTTAAAATTACTTTCTGCTGTCAGGGGGTGATGGCATATTTAGAAAATGCTGAGAAAATAGGGATACAATCAAGTTCCAGAAAAGTTAGCTGTATCATTTGTTGCCCATTCTCCATGTGAAGAGAAAGTGCAGGGTGTAGCTGAAATCTTGCCTGGAGTGGTCTGTGAGGCTGGACCATCTGAGTTACCCACTTTGATGCTGTTATGGATGCAGATTTTTGAGGAAATGACAGTGGAGAATTCTGGGATGCTGGACCACCCGAGCTACTGGTCTTCTATTTACTAATGTCTCATCCTTTTGTTCTGAAAACCACAAACTCTTAAAGGTAGCATACATATCTGCATTAACACAAGTATGGAATGTGTGGTGTGCATAAGTTAGCTAACAATGACTTTCTGTTCCATTTTTCAGCAGACAAAAGACATCTGTCAATAATATAAGTCCACTTGGACTATATAGCCAAACTAATATAAATTTCCAACCATGCCGTATGAAAGATGGCATGTAATAATAAGTCACGAGGACTCTTCAGCCAACAAGGTTTATCATGCCTCATCTAGTCTCAGAGCTACCCATGTAGAGGGATCACCATATTCATCATCTGTCTTATAGGATCTTTTTTTTTTGTTTTTGTTTGTTTCTTCATGTATGTAACAAAGAACCTCAGGATGTCTTCCCCAGTCAAAACTGATCTTTATCCTTTTTTTTTTTTTTTTTTTTTTTTTTTTTTTGGATTTTCGAAACAGGGTTTCTCTGTAGCTTTTTGGTTCCTGTCCTGGAACTAGCTCTTCTACACCAGGCTGGCCTCGAACTCACAGAGATCCGCCTGCCTCTGCCTCCTGAGTGCTGGGATTAAAGGCGTGCGCCACCACCGCTCGGCAATCTTTATCCATTTTTGAAGTAATCTGTAGCTTTTCATTTCCTGTAAAAAACAAAAGCATAACCTCACCTCCAATGCAGCACATTTCCTGACTTCCAATCTGAAGTTAAGACATCTTTAAAAATACAGACTCGGCCAGGCGATGGTCTTTGGGCGAACTTGATCTTCACCATCACGACATAATTAGAAGGACAGGATGTCAGACCATTGTAGGATATTTGACCACACTCCTTCCTTACCTGCCTAAGGCGCCATCTGATTGGTTTAATAAAGAGTTGGATGACCAATAGCTAGGCAGGAGATATGTGGGACTTACAGACAGAGATAGAAACTCTGGGAAGGAATCGGAGAGGTGGAGATTCATCAGTGTGATATGGAAGAAGTTGGATGTACAGTATGGAGGAGAGGAAATGAGCCACATAGAAGAATGCAGATTAATATAAATGAGTTCATTTAAGTTTTAATGTCTAGTTGGGAACAAGTCTAAACTTTGGTCAGCTTTCATAACTAATAAGAAGTCTCTATGTCATTATTTGGGAGCTGGCAGTCCAAAGACCTATTGCTCTTGGCGTACAACATGGTGAGCAGCTGATGCACTTATCTGTCAGAGACTCGGTAGGAATGCCCACTGCAGCTCAGCCCAGCAATTTCCCAGAGCTAGAGTGCATAGACATGGATCCTGGCTGGTGCCCACAGGTATGAGTCTTGGCTCCAACAAAAGGGCAAGCAGAGACTGCAGCCCCAAACCATTGGGGTAGCCTAGTGGACTGACCCAAGCAAGACAGACCAACCTGACAACACCGTGTGTTAAGCAAAACTGCAGAAGCAGCCTGCAGATACACAGAAGAGCAAAGCAGCCTGCAGATACACAGAAGAGCAAAGCAGCCTGCAGATACACAGAAGAGCAAAGCAGCCTGCAGATACACAGAAGAGCAAAGGGAGGACATGTTCTTGAAGCCACAGTGCACAAACGCTGCAGTCTCTCAAGCAACCTTGTAAGTACTAGCTATGTGAAAGTACCCTTTTCTGTCAGGTCCTGGCCCTTCAAGCTTGGTTCATGTTGTGGGCACACAGAAAGCCAGGTCCAGACTGAAAAAACCTCTGAAAACATACAGTAGGTTTAAAAATGTGCTTAGATACTAAAGAAAGAAAAGAAAACGAGTAAAGACATTTGAGGCCCCATTTAGCAGAAAGCAGTCTAATGATAATGTCACCCCCTTTTTCTGACCCCTGCTTGTTTATCAACAGTAAACAAAAAAGAGAAAAATGTCAGCCCCAACCCCTCGCAGAGCTGTAACACTTGCACTTCTCTCTTTAGACATCAAGGACATTAGATACTTAGTTGTTTTAAACGCTTGGATTGTCTTCCGGATTGCTATTTCTAAATCATTGAATAATAGTATAAAATTGCTTTAAAAAATCATATTGATATGTAATACCAGTAAGCTTAATACATTCTTAATGTATTGTATATAATAATATTAACTTTCTTTTAAAATATAGTCTTATCTAAATGGCATCAAGGTGAAAATTCAAACAAAACTTATTCTTTAAAAAAAATAATTTCTGGGGGCTGGAGAGATGGCTCAGAGCTTAAGAGCATTGACTGCTCTTCCAAAGGTTCTGAGTTCAATTCCCAGCAACCACATAGATGGCTAACAACCATCTATAATGAGATCTGGTGCCCTCTTCTGGTATGCAGGCAGGCATGGAAGGAATGTTGTATACATAATAAATAAATAAATATTTAAAAAAAATAATTTCTTTTACATGTATGCGTGCTATGCCTGCATGTATGAATATGCACCACCTATGTGCTTATGGGTGGTTGTGAGCCAACTTGTGTGTGCTGGAAACTAAGTCCAGGTAGTCTGCAAGAATAACAAGTGCTATTAACTGCTGAGTCATCTTTTTAGTCCCTCAAAATTTATTCTTGAATCTTAAATGCAATGAAAACAATCTTAAATAACATAAAACCTGGACCTAGAATCTAGTGGAAACTGGCATATGATTTTCTCATCATTTTAACCCCAGTGGGTTAATGTAGGTGGTGGCTGCTTGTTCATTCCTGGCTTCTCAGACCCGAAATAATTGCACAGAAACTATACTAATTAGAACACTACTTAGCCTATTAGCTCAGGCTTTTTATTAACTAACTCTTACAGCTTAAATTAACCCATTTCTATTATTCTGTGTATCGCCACAAGACTGTGGCTTTCCGGGTAAAGTTCCAGCATCTGTCTCCTTTGGCAGCTACATGGTATCTCTTTGACTCTGCCTACTTTCTCTCTATATCTCTGTTCGGATTTTCTCCCTGGCTTTATTCTGCCCTGCCATAGACCAAAGCAACTTCTTTATTAACCAATGGTAATAAAACATATTTACAGCATGCAGAGGGGAGTCCCACATCAGGCTAAGAAGACCATGATATGAGCAAAGCAGGCTAAAAGAGGATCCATTCCTTGGGTGGCCACTGTCCTTTCCAGGCACTGCTTTATTTCTGTCTTGGATTCTGGGCTACAAGACTCTAGTATTCTCACTCTTGTGACATTTTCTTTTTCGTCTTTCAAACAGGGTCTCACTATGTAGCCCTGGCTAGAACTTACTATGTAAACCAGGCTGGTCTTAAATTTACAGATATCCTCCTGCCTCTGACTTCCAAGTACTGACACTAAAAGCATATGTCACTATACCTGGTTCTTGTGACTTTTACTTAAGATAGTTTGAGTTGATTCCATGGTTTGTATATGGTTTGGTTGTATCACATGGAGGATCACATCCTGGCAGCTTGGTTCCCAGTCTGAGATTGTTCACCTAGGAGGACCCTACAGAGGTGGACCAATGCTGGAATTAATTAAGTCAATGCAGGTATCACTATCTAAAGAGGTTGGTTGGTCTTCAGAGTTTATGTGGCTCTCCTGGAAATAAGGCCACCTCATGTAATCTACTTCATCTGTAAGCAATCAACCTTCTGGTATTTGTTTTTTTCTATTATGTTGTGACCCAAGCAAAAAGTCCCTCAATGCTGAGTGGACAAGGCCACTTGACCTTGGACTACTTTTATTTTTCAGATAAGTTCTCCTCTATCTCAGGCTGGCCTTGAAATTGTTAAGTAGGTGAGGCTGACTTTGAACTCTTGTTCCCCTCACCTCCACCTCCCAAGTACTGAGATCCCAGACCTGAACTACCTACCTCTGATCTGGAATCTTCAGCCTCCAAATCTGTGATTAACATACTTTTCTTTTTACTTTATAAAGTACTTGGCTTCAAGTATTCTAAGAATAGGAAATAAACTAGTATTGTTGGTTTGTTTAATGTGCTACATCCCTAATGCCACAGATAGAGAAACTGAGGTGCATTGACATACAAAGAAATCTGGAGTGCATTTCCTGTGTGGTCTCAGATAATTTTTTTGAGTTTCCTAGTAGAACCCTATAACTGTTGCAGAAAGTAAAGTCTAGCTGGGCGGTGGTGGCGCATGCCTTTAATCCCAGCACTCGGGAGGCAGAGGCAGGCGGATCTCTGTGAGTTCGAGACCAGCCTGGTCTACCGAGTGAGTTCCAGGACAGGCTCCAAAACCACAGAGAAACCCTGTCTCGAAAAAAACCAAAAAAAAAAAAAAAAAAAAAAAAAAAAAAAAAAAAAAAGAAAGTAAAGTCTAGGTTATTTATTCAAAAGGAGGAACATATGGAATCAATAATTGTTTTCAGAGTTTATACTTAATGAGTTGCTGTTGAAATAAGCCCTTTTTGTTTGATTTGGTTTTATTCTTGTTTTTGTTTTGGAGACAGGGTTTCTCTTTGGGGCCTGCCTTGAAACTAGCTCTTTATAGACTAGGCTGGCCTTGAACTCACAGACATCTGCCTACCTGTGCCTCCTGAATGCTGGGATTAAAGGCGTACCACCACTGCCTGGCTTGGAATAAGTCTGTTTTCAGCCAGGCATAGCCACACATGCCTATGGCCACAATATTCAGGAGGCTGAGGCAGATTTGTGACCAAGAATTCAAAACCAGTCTAAGAAAATAGTGATTCTTCCTTAAATCACATAAAATACATCTTAAAATACATTTACGAAGAAAGCACTTTTCTTTCTTAATTTGATAATTCCCCCCCAAAATGTAATGTACAATTTTTTTTTTTTTGAGACAAGGTCTCACTCTGTTACCAAGGCTTGATTTAGATGGAACTCACGGCAATCCTCCTGCCTGAGCCTTCTGAGATCTGGGATTATAGGCATGAATCACCATAGCCCTCAAATGAACTCTTTGCAATACGACAAGTTACATTTTTTGTTACTGACCCAAGAGAAAAAAATACTCATAATTAAGAATTTTTTTTCAAGAAAAAAAAGACATGTTATCAAGACAAAAGTGATGGGGAAATTTTATTTTAAAAATTAATGAAAACACTTCATAAGTCCCAAGCAGACACTTCTCTGCCTCCCTAGTACACACTTCCAAGACAGTCTGTTTGCTTTGGCACTGTCACACCATGTAGAGATGTTGTCTCTGCTACTTGGCAGATTTCGGGTAATGTAGAACTCACATTTAAGGCTTGGCATAGACTCTCTCACACACGACTCCATTTTCCCTTGTGCCTGAGTCTGGCACTGGTTCTGTATGTTTGGAGGAAGGTGATGATGTGATGATGTGAACCCAGAGATGATGAGAACAGCTTGGAATCAAAATGCTAGGGACACCAGCACAACAGAGGCTCAGTGGCTTTCTAGGGGAGTTTATCTCACTTCCCTTGACTTGGGTCCACATCCAGAAATCTGGAAACTCCCCAGTTTCTAAGCATTCTGTTACAGCAATTTGCAGACAATTTTATCACAATGTAGTAGAAACAGTTGTTTTGATAATATGGAGAAATGGGGTTGGGGATGCAGCTCAATTAGCAGTGTTTGCCTAGCATGCAGGAGCCCTGGAGTTTGATTTCCTAGTGCTGCATGTCTTGTGCATGATGGGACACATGTATAATTCCAGGAGTTGAAAGGTAGAGGCAGGAGGATCAGAGGCTCAAGGTTCTATAGTCTGGACTATGTGAAACCCTGCCTCAAGAAAGGGGAAGGGGGCAATATGAGCCACAAAGTTTTGACTGTCACTATACTGGTATTTGTATTAAATGAGCTAAAGGTGAAAGATCAAGCAATAGTGACCTAAGGAACGTGATATTTAGCTGCTATTTTTGTTTTCATCGTGTAGCCCCAGCTGACCTGGAACTTACTTTCTATACCAGGCTGGTCTCCAACTGATGGATCTATTTTCCATTACCTCCTAAGTGTTAGGTTAAAGCTGTGTGGGTGTGGGCTCAGCAACTGGACTGTGCCTGTTTTAGACTGACCTGCTGAACAAGCTCTTACCTGTCATTGACTACTAGCCCTCGAAGAACATTCATTCCTGGAGAGCTGCCAATGTGGGAGGACTAGGCAATAAGTAGCCTTTTGACTTTCAGATAAACAGGCACACATAACCTCCTCTGCAGAAATGTAAGAGGGATGCCTAAGAGTCAGTAACACCTGAAGAGTCACCTCAGTTGCTGCCCGCTGCTGTAAATATGCTGCAGGAGACATTTAAAAAGAATAAGGACTAACAATAGCACCGTGCCAATTAAGACATATGTGAGCATCAAATAGTCTTTTTATAGTATGTCAAACTTTTTCAAAAAATGAAGTCAAAGACCATAACCTTTGCCCTTATCTGATCTAATTGAAAAAATTATTTATGTCTTCCATGCTCTTACTATATGGCCCATTAAGCAGTGATTAAAGCATTTCACTGCTTTCCAAACCCAAGGTATCAAAGTCCCCATTAACCCCAAACAATATCATGGTTAGGCCGATCACACTACCCCAATCACTGGTACCAACTGCTGTTTTAGTTTGGGTTTTTATTGCTGTGAAGAGGCACCACAACCATGGCAACTCTTACAAAGAAAACATTTAATAGCTCTTAAAATCTATACCAGATAAACCAAAGGGCATTAGTCTTGAAGATGTCCTTTAATTTTACAAAGAAGTGGCATTCTCTTTATTCTAGTATACTTACCCTTCCAAAACATTCTAAAAAATCTAAAGAACAGAAGGATTTTTGTTGTTGTTGCTACAAATAGAAACATGACTGCAGAGCCCACGAGCCTTTCAAATAAAATTATGCGCAATATAAAAATGAAACTCTTTCTGAGGAACTGTTTTTTCATCAGTTAAAGTCTTGTTTCAGTTTTTTCAGAATAGTCTGCTTGAAGTACATATATGAGGCAAACCGACACTATAAAAACTAGTAAAAATGCAAACTAGTAGACACTGTGCACTTCTGCTCATCCAATAGCTCTCCATGCAAATTACTAAGCATGGAAAAAAGTTTACAGCTTCATCCTTTATGCTATGAAAATAAATTATCTTAATAGCTATTTAGCTCTGCTTCCTGAGTTTTGAGAGATTAAGGTACTATATAAACATAAATATATATGTACATATCCATATATACTTTTAAAAAATTTGTTTTTAATCTATACACAAAAAATGGACACCATTTTTTTTTACATATATTTTTGTTTGTTTTTTAATTTTTGAGACAGGGTTTCTGTTTGGCTTTGGAGCCTGTCCTGGATCTCGTTTTGTAGACCAAACTGGCCTCGAACTCACAGAGATCCTTCTGCTTCTGCCTCCCGAGTGCTGGGGTTAAGATAGCTACATTCCCATTAACCCTTAAACTATTTCTGTGTACTTGAGATCACAGAGACAGTGTCCAGTTATTTGACTCTCTGTTTTTTTCTGGCTTGGAATTGCTCTGTTTTATTTTTCACGGATTTAATCAGCAAAGACAAGGCAGGATCTGAGTGCTGCTTCTGTGCTGCCTTTCCCGTGTCCTGCTGAGCTCTCTCCACTGCTTGAGTAAGGAGTTCTTCTTTTCGTTCTCGTTGCCGAGCTTTCTCTTCAAGAATTTTTTCCATAGCTTTTGTCTTCTTGAAATTAGGATCAGAAGGATCCAAATTGAATAAGTGGGAAGTGTACATTGCCTGAAACCGTGCGTCGCTAACATTTACCTGTGAATTCAAAGAGAACAAATAAGTAAATAAAGGCAAAGAGCTGCTGGTTCTTAGTATACAAGTGTGTGCACTGTGCAATGAGGCATCAGAACCATGTTCTACAACCAAAAAAAGTCTTCTACTTTGTTATTTGAGACAAGGTCTGTCTTTAAGTCTAGGCTAGACTATAACTTGCTGCTCTTGAACACAGGATCCTCCAGGTCTTGGCGCCCTAAGAACTCGGATTATAGGCATGTGCCACCACGTCCAGGGTAGACTCAATGGACTCTTAAGGCCTGCCCTTCAATCACAATGTGAAGGATACGCTGTTCTCTTCCCCTAAAACCAATCTACTTGAAAGGGAAGAATAGTGGTCCATGTGTATAGTGGTATGTAACTTGGATCATTAGTTTCACTGTCAGGGAAGTGGTTCCCAAGGCAGGGCTTCTCCTCCTCACTTAGCATAATACTGACTTCTGTCCATCATAAATAAGTCTAGTTGGACACTGCTTAACTGCTTGGAGTTTAACCAGTCACTGCAGTATGTGTAATTTTAAGAAATTTTAAACTTGGTGTTAAGCAAAAGTAGTTACTAGCTAGGTCAGGTAGTATGGGGCAGTAATCCCAGCTACTCAGGAGGCTAACTACAGATTTAAGACCACCTTGGGCATCTTAGCAAAACACTGCTTGAAAATATAATGCAAAATGGTAGCTGCAGATGTTGCTCAATGGTAGTGCTAGCCTAAACCTGTGTGAAGTGCTAGGTTTAATCGCCCTGGAATCACAAGCAGTTATTGGGTGAGGGCAAAGAAATCCACTCTCCAGTCCAAGATTTGTAAGATATAAACCCCAAACTTATCCTCTAGATGTTTCTACAAAAAGCACTATGGTTGTACCTTGAAAAGTATACCTGTCAATCCAGTCAGGCTTAGCACCGAACAACAAAGGAAAAACCTGAGTGTACTGGAGATGGATTACAGCTTTATTTAGTTATAGTGAAGACGACAGACATGATACCAAGAGTAACAAAGGAACTCTCATGAAAATTCTGTGTGTGTGTACAGGTGTCTGTGCCTGCATGCAGAGATAAGAGGTTGATGACAGGTGTCTTCTTTAACATTGTCTGCCTTATATTTTAAGATAGTTTCTCTCAATGAAGCTGGAGCTTTATCACCTGGGAAGGCTGGCTGTCAGCAGGTCCCCAAGATCAGTCTGTCCCTATCCCCTACAGCCCTGGGTTATACACATATGCTACTGTTCCTAGCTTTTAGTGGGGTTCTAGGATCCAAACTTAGGTCTCATGAAGGTCCAGCAGGTTCTTTATTCACTGAACCATCTCCACAGCCCTCATGAAAAAAAAGTTCGTGTGGTGTGTAGAAGTTAGAGAACAACATGAGGGTGTCAGTTCTCTTCTGCACCATGTGGAAGACAGGGCCTGAACTTGGCTGTCAGTCTCAGAGGCCAAGAGCTACTACCTGCTGGACCATATCACAGCTCCACAGTTATGTGTGAAGGCAGAACTCATAATAAGAAATTATTCTTTGCTTTTTAATTAGAAAAAAAACAGTTCATCAGAAACTTCATGGGGACAGAAGCATACATGGACAGGTAGAGCAAGCAACAGTGGCCTTGTGATCTTTCTACATACTATGAAGAAGCTGATGTCCTTCCCTCCACTTTGGCCAAATTCAACATTCAACCATCTCTTTTTCCAAGTTCACTAGTGGAAAATGTTAAGTAAGTCCTAGTAAAATATGGCCATTAGGACCAGGCACTTATCATAAGAAGAAAACTGAAGAGGAACAGAAATATGATACAAAGAAATTAAAAAAGCTTGTCCACTATGTTGGTTACTGTACACAGTGCGAGTGAGCCCAATATCATGTGAACCCTCCATGCTCAGCTACCTCTCATTGCATGAATATCACTGCTTCTGGTTTTAACATTTAAAGGCCACAGATTTTTGTTTAACACAGCTACCAAATTAAAGGTAACAATTTCACTTAGAGCTCATCACTCTGGGATGAACTGTGTTAGATTAAAGAATAGTTGCTCTATTACCATTAAGGGATCTTTAAGGGTTTTTCAAGGGTAACTTCATGTCTAATTTCTATACCCAGAACTGCCTTTAGATTTAATTCCACCTTCAAGGAGCTAATAATGACTTGTGCTGCCAGTTACCTCAAAGTCATCCTCAAGCAACTCCTTCTTTTTCATAAGCTTTTTCTTCTTCTTTTTGCTCAGATTCTGGTGTTCCACAATCTTGTCATAATTGAAGTGTTTCTTGCTGTCTTCTTCCTCATCCATTACAAGCAAGGCCATTTCAGCCTATGGAAAGAAACAGACAAAACTTCAAACGTACAGCAGAGTTTTCCTGCACTGCTACTCTGAGGACTGCTTACAGTTATGTTGTGGGAGCTGCGGGCCTGCTTTTCGTCCTGCCCGGCTCCCACCACCTGCTAGCTTTACCCAAAATAACAACAAACAAATTGTATTCTTTTAAACACTGCTTGGCCCATTAGCTCTAGCCCTTACTGGCTAATTCTCACATCTGGACTAGCCCATTTCTAATAATGTGTGTAGCACCCCAAGGTGCGCTTACCGGGAAGATTCTAGCCTACGTCCATCCTGGGTCAGAGCTTAATAGCGCCTGCCTGGGAGAGGGGAGCATGGCCTCTGAGCTCACTTCCTCTTCCTCCCAGCATTCTGTTCTGTTTACTCCTCCCACCTATGTTTTAACCTATGAGGGCCAAGCAGTTTCTTTATTATAATTAACCAATGACCTTCCTCCATCACAGTCAATGAGTGGAGAGTAGAAAGAGGCCCACGATACACAGTATAGGTCCATTCGAGGCTGTGATGTGAGGACTAGCTACAAGAAAGGAGGAAAGGAATAGTCTTTATGCAAAGGATAGATGTCCATCCTTGTAGAGTAATCCGATTAGCAAGCAAGGGAACGAGAGCCCTGGGTCTTTCAAATACATTTCATTTCCACCCTGTTCTCTCTAAGGACAGGAAATTTACTTTGTGATTCAAATTACAGCTTCCAGATGTGCACTTTAGCAACTATGAAAATTCTTTTGCTCGGTTTTTTTTTTTCTTGTCTCTTTCAATACTGATAGACTTTCATGAGCAGACTCAGCATTTGCTTCTGAGAACAAGTATTCTGTTTCTCCTGACCATGACATCAGAGAGACACCTCACGAGTCAAGCAAACAACCACAAGCAATGCTTTGTGACCCTTACACATATGAACACTTTAATTTCTTTTCCTTCCACCACTGGCACTCACATCAAGCTTCCTTACTGAATCATGTCCAATGTCTTATGAGGACTACTTAACATGCAATGGGGGAGAGAACAGAAGAATGTATTAGACTGAGCAGTTTGGGCGGTCAGTCAAGGCCCAAAGCCTGTGCCCCTGTGTTATGCATAAGCTTCACAGCATTTCTCATGAAGATTTAGCATTGTACATTAAACTTGTATTTACTACTAATAAAAGAGAAATTAGCATTTGACAATCTGTAACAGAAACTGTAACAGGATCAATAGATTCAAAGGATATGCAAACACTACTTTATGTTCCAACAACAATATCTTCTGTTTCAGTCATATTAAAGGGTGAGAATGAGAATATCTCCTTATTCATAAAGGGCTTGAGAAACTTTTACTCCATATTAACTGGAGAAATAGTGTTTGGTTAAAGGTAACATTTAAAAATATGTGACTAGAATATTTATGTATCTTATAATGTATTTACAAAACCCACTGGAAAAATCAGTTTTAAAATTAGAGACACTGAAAACCCACATGAACCACATCATTCCAACTCCTCAGACCAAGCATCGATAAATACTCAACAATGACCACTTTCTACCTTTTGTTTTTCTAGTTCAGTTTCTTCCTCTGAAGATGTGCTGCCCTTTGCACATTTCGTTGATTTTTTCTTTATACCTGGTACAACAAACCAACAGAGGAGGGTTAAAATGACAAGATTAACAGGCAAAATCTGTTTATACTATAAACAAAATGAAGAAGGCCATGGGCATAAACGGCGTACACAAGCCTTCTGAAAGGTGACTAAGTACTGCAAGGAAGGTATTTCTGTTGGTGTGTGGCACATTTCTGTAACACTAGCACTCAGCAGAGGACAAAGGGTTGTGAGTTGTGAGTCTGTATATAGTGAGACCACCTCAAAACCAAAGCAAAACACCAGTAATTAATAAAGAGAATCACTAGACCATGTACTGAACAAAATGGCTTAGTTCTTTTGAAGAGAAAACAAAAATCCCACACAGGTTATTTAAAAGGATGAACAATTTGCTTCATCCTAGAAAAAAAAGAATTGGTTATGCCCTTATCTGTAAAACAGGTTTGTTTTTTTTATTTTTAAATCTATTTTGGTGTGTCTGTATGCAGCTAGCTATGCATGCAACACATCAAGTGTGAAGGCCAAGGGACAACTTGTGGGAGTTGGTTTTCCCTTCCTATCATGTGTGTCCTGGGAATCTGAGGTCCTGGACATGGCAGCAAGCCCCTTTACACCCTGAGCTATATCCTGCATGTATGTGTGTGTACCAAGTGTATGCCTGGTACCCGTGGAAGTCAGAAGAGGGTATCAGATCCCTTGGAATTACAGTTATAATTGAACTGCCATGTGGGTGCTGAAGACTAAAATGGAATTCTCTGCAAAAGAAGTAGGTGCTTTTAGTTACTGAGCCATCTCTCCAGCCCCAAACATGGAATTTAATAAAGGCAACTACCTGTAGTGTTAGTCTAGGGACTCCATGGATTAGTAAACTGTAAGAATATAGTTACTGTTTGGCACATACTATTATATGGTACCTGAAATTATTGCCATTATTGTCTGATTATACATCTTTTAAGTTTCTTAGTAATTGTGCTGATACTATGACTTTTTTTCTTTCTTTTTTAAAGGGATGTACTATACACTTTAGTCCTACTTTTTCAAAAGCAAAATCTTTTTTTATTTTATTTTATTTTTATTTATTTTATTATGTATACAATATTCTGTCTGTATGCCTGAAGGCCAGAGGAGGGCGCCAGACCTCTTTACAGATGGTTGTGAGCCACCATGTGGTTGCTGGGAATTGAACTCAGGACCTTTGGAAGAGCAGGCAATGCTCTTAACCACTGAGCCATCTCTCCAGCCCCCCAAAATCTTTTTTTAAAATATTTATTTATTTATTTATTATGTATACAATATTCTTTCTACATGTGTGTCTGCAGGCCAGAAGAGGGCACCAGACCTCATTACAGATGGTTGTGAGCCACCATGTGGTTGCCGGGAATTGAACTCAGGACCTTTGGAAGAGCAGGCGATGCTCTAACTGCTGAGCCATCTCTCCAGCCCCCAAGCAAAATCTTTATAGAGTTTATACAATTAGGGCTGGGTAAGGCTTAGGGGTCAAGTGCTTGCCTCATATAAATGAGGCCTTCCGTCTATCCTTAGCACTAAAAAAGAGGAAAGTTACAAATTGGCAATAAGAAAATAATTCCAATGTCTGTAGCACAAATTCTAATTGGTATTAATACTAAAAACCCAGAGTTAGACATTGGCGTTAATGCTGAAGATCAGAGAAGCAGGGTGACCAGCCACTAGAGTTCTTTTTACTTCTATCAATGCTCAGACACAAGGGGCAATCCATCCTCAGACTGCATTTGTCTCCAAAAAGCCTCAAACTGCACTGAACTCTTGTCTCCTCCTGCCATACAGTCCCCTCTCTGTCCGACAGCCATATCACTCCTGTCTCCACCTCCCTGGTGCTGGGATTGAAAGCATGAGATTTCAAGTGCTAGGATCACCTTTATGTGAGCTCTGGTTCTTGTTTAGACAGATTCAATCTTGTATAGCCCAGGGTAGCCTAAAACCAACAAAGAGCCCTCTGTCCTGGGACTAAAGGTGTGTGCCACCACTCCCTGGCTTCTAGTGGCTTAGCTCGGTGCTCTGATCTTCAGATTAGTTTTATTTGTTGAAACACAAACAAAACATCATTTCAAATATTTCATTTCCAAAAGAAAAAATTAACTTTCATCTTAGAAGTATATTTTCAAAATTCTCCTAACTCTTTTGATAACCAATTGCAGTTTAGGGGAAAAATTGTAACAAATCTCTGGTGCTCATACTGGCTCCTAACCCAACCCAAATACCACATCTGGCATCAATCAAAATCAATTTTTTCACATATTGAAAGTTTATACAATTTTATAAGGTGTATAAGTTTAGCTCTACAGGATGCCCAAGGGCAAGTATGTTATAAATATACTCAAGCTCACCTTCTTATACTACTGTTCTGGTTATGTACACTCTTAACTACATACTTTTTTTTTGTTTTAAAAAAACTCATTTACTTATTTATTTTACTTCCTGGCTACACTTTCTCTTCTCTCCTTTCTTTCTAGTTCTTCCCTCTAAGGCCCACTCTGTTCCCATCCCCACATACATTCCCCCTCAGTTTCTGTTTAGGAAAGGGAAGGGTTCCCATGATTATCAACAAAACATGGCATATCATACTGCTAATCATTATGTCTTGAATATTTTTGGAAACTAGGTATATATCCTTAAGTAATGACTGCATTTTACTTCTATAGTACTAATCTCCAAAATTTATTTTAACAAATTAACAATGAAGGCAATATTGTGGCAATACATTTATATATCAATTTAAGCTACCTGAGTAAAGACAAACCAAATAAAACAAACAAACAAAAAAAACCCCAAGACAATGAATTTTGAGCTAACACCAGCTCCATCTAAGAATACCTATTGTCTAACCACTACTGAAGAGAAAAAAAAGAACCCACCATCAAGCCTTACTCCTGGAGGCACAAACGAAAATACAAAAGCTCTTATTTACTTCCTTACAGGAACTGACTTCTCTAAGACTACAAGTAGGCTTCCATACATTCTAGTTGGTTTTGTCAACTTGACAGAAACCAAGACATATTTGGGAAAGGGAATCGTAATTGAGGAACTGCTTTCATCAGACTGCCTGTGGGCATGTCTGTGGAGCATTTTCTTGATTAATGGTTGATGTGGGAGGATCCAGCCACTGTGGTCCATGCCACCCTTGGGCAAATGATTCTGGGTGGTATAAGAAAGGAAGCTGTGCAAGCCAAAAAGCAGTACTCTTCTACAGTCTCTGCTTCAGTCTGTTCCTTCCTCCAGAACAAACCTCTTCCTCTAGGAAGGGACATCACCTTGAGATGACGGATGGTTGTGAAAATGTCAGACCAGTGGTTTGAATAGGAATGGCCCCCATAGGCTTACGTGTCTGAATGCCTGGCCATGGGGAGTGGCACTCCTGGGAGGTGTGGCCTTGTTGGAGGAAGTCTGTCACTATGAAGTGGGCTTTGTGGTCTCGTAAGCTCAAGCTAGTCCTAGTGTGGCAGTTTCCTGCTGCTACTTGTAGATCAAGATCAGAACTCTCCACTCCTTTCCCAGCACCACACGGGCCTGCTTGCTGCCATGCTTGCCACTATGATAATGGACTAAACCACTGACACTGGAATCCAGCCTCAAATTAAATGTTTTCCTTATTAAGAGTTGCCATGCTTATGTCTCTTCACAACAATAAAAATCCCAACTAAGACATATGTCCTTTCCCAAGTTGGTAGTAGCCAGTGTTTTATCACAGCAACAGAAACTAAACTAGGACACTGTCTTCCTACACCCTGTTGGATCATGAGCACAGAACATTACATCAATCTTTGTTCTTTGCTATACTTTGTATATACACTGGTAAAGAAAAAGTCGTTTATCCTGGAAAGAACAAATTTGAAATCTGATATGGAATTCCCCTCTGTATGCTGTGAATGTTTTATTACCAATTGGTTTGTAAACGGAGACTGCTTGTTCATTTCCCAGCTGCTCAGACCACACAGTAACTATATTAATTATAACACTGTTTGACCAATGACTTAGGCATATTCCTAGCTATCTCTTATATCTTAAATTAACCCATTTCTATTATTCTGTGTATCGCCACGAGGTATGTATGGCTTATGGGGTAAGGTTCTGACATCTGTTCTTGTGTCTGTCTTTCTCCTTCGGCAGCTACGTGTCTCCTTGACTCCACCTACTCACACACTCTCTCTCTGTTCTCATTTCATGCCTGACTTTACTCTGCTAAGCCATTGGCGGAAATAGCTTCTTTATTAACAGAGGGGAATCCCACATCATTGATTAATAAAAAAACCAACCAACCAAACAAACAAACAAAAAACAAAAACTGCTTCAGCCTATAGCAGGGCAGAATAAAGCCAGGCAGGAAATCTGAACAGAGATATGGAGAGTAGGCAGAGTCAAGGAGACAGACGCCAGAACTTATCGACAGGCCACAGTCTCGTGGTGATACACGGATCAATAGAAATGGGTCAATTTATTATGTAAGAGCTAGGTAGGAATACACCTAAGCTATTGTCCAAGCAGTATTGTAATAACACAGTTTCTGTGATTATTTAGGTCTGGACAGCCAGGAAATGAAAGAGTAGTCTCCAACTACAGAAATTAACTGAAAATTATTCATTAAGTCCATCTGTTTATACATATATACAATATATATCAAACATTTATTTCAAAGTCCAGTTGTCCTGTAAGTAATTGTACTGATGCATAAAGTATGGGAGAAGACTTCATGGTGACAGAAGTCATGGGTCATGTAGTAAGTTGGCTTGTGGTCTAAGAAATATGCCATTAGTAAATTCTGCCACTATGTGAACATTATAGAGTATTCTTACCCAAGCTAAGTTGGCTTGGTCTCTAGATATCAGGTTACTGAACCACCATACGTCAGATATGTAGTCTGTATTATAATATGGTGTGAGGCTTTATGGAAGTATCTTCTAACAAGTGCTGAAAGTCTCTGAAAATGAGTGCTTGCTCACTGAATGGATACCAGGTATGCAAATGGCTTTGCACTCTGTTTACACTACTACTTAAAAGGGGCATATTCTTTTTGTGAAACACCCTGTGAGGTTCAGCTGGTTCTCTCCTGTCTTGGTCTCCTTTCCTGTGGCCTTGCTGCACATTCTATACTTTTGCCTCTTGTCTGGCCTTCAGATTTATGTCTCGTCTTTATCCACTCTTGGTTATCCTGGCCAAAGCAACCTCTTTAAACTTGAGAACTCATTTAATTGATTTCCTTTGGCAATAACTCCCCTCAAAATGATCTGTTTTTTTTGGCCAACAATGGACTTTTTTTCTGTTAAAATTGAGTTTTCTAGCTCTCACTAGTATCTCTTTCAACATGTTTTCTTTGCAGGAATCAGCAATATGTTAAGAGACACACCAGATGACGTCACTTTCCTGCTTTAAAGCTATTTGATGGCTTTCTACGGTCAACAATAAAATCCTAACTTTCTGTCAAGACAACAAAGCTCTGCAGGTCCCTTCCTATTAGAAATCCACCCTAGCTCCACACAGAACTCCCTCTCTGAGGGTGCCCCAGCCATACGATGACCTTCAATTCCTTCAACAATGTACAACATGTCCTTTCTCACTTTACATCCTTTTCCTTCCTGTGCAATGCTCTTCCTCTGGCAGTCTGTGCCCAAGGTCCCAACTCAAATCTCAACACCTCAAGGGAGCCTTCTTTACCTATTCTATTTACAAGACACACCATTTTCTCATTCTCTCCCTCATTATCTTCTCTGTACCACTCTTTTAAACACCACACTCATATAATCTTGCTTCTACTTTTGGTACATCTTCCCTGAAACCAGACTGTACAAAAGATACCGTCTTGTCTTTATTGCTACAGCTATAGCTCTAGTTTATCAGACTGCACTGCATTTGACAATCACAATATTTAATGACAGAGTGAACAAACTTGGCAAGACACCCATTTTAGTCATACATTTCATGTAAAAAGTTCTCATTCTATTTTCCTTTAAAGCAACGAAGTACCACTAACTTTTAAAACAAGATAGAAGTCGGCGGTGGTGGTGCATGCTTTTAATCCCAGCACTCAGGAGGCAGAGGCAGGTGGATCTCTGAGTTTGAGGCTAGTCTGGTCTACAGAGTGAGTTCCAGGACAGGCTCCAAAGCTACACAGAGAAACCCTGCTTTGAAAAACAAACAAACAAACAAACAAAAAATCCAGATGATAGAAACAATTCTTATGGAGCATTCTGAAAAAACACATTGAAAACAAATTTTGCCTTACTCAAAATGTTTGATACTAATGCTAGGGAAAGCTTACATGCAATTTAGCTGCTACCCTACACTACTGAACTATTTAAGTTATTCTCTGAATGCTGCTCTGAGCTCTGCAATCTGACCAGATTATATATGTCAAATGAAGCACTTTGGACACAGAACAAGGAAGCTTTAATGCTTCACAGTTCTCAATAATTTTGTTTCAGTCAAGGGACAAGGCTAAAATTCATCATCTTTTAGAAATGATCACAAAGGTATGAGAAAAAGCAGAATATGCTAGGTTTCCATTTCCCTTTTCAATTCCTAAGAATCTCATAGCATATAATAGAATTTATTCAACGTAATCTCCTTTCACCAATAAAATGTCAGCGCTAAAGGGCCGTAAAAACCAGTAAAGAATTTTAAGCACTTTGATTTTTCCTGTTGAGAACTGTTCTGGCCCGCTGGTCAGGAGGGACAAGAAGCAGGGAGATCTCATAAACTACTTCTCTTTACAAGGCCAGCTTGGCGCTCTCAAGAATAAGTACTGGGAGTTCATGTGTGTGTGAAATAAGGATGAGGGGAAGGCAAAGCACAAAAGAGCAATGAATACTTACAGTGCTTTCTGCACAAACTTGTCAAGTATGGCCTCAACCTTACCAAACACATACACCCAAAAGATACAAATGAAAATATCTGGGAAGCATAAGTGATATAAAAACCATGGAGACAAGACTCTTTAGACATAGGAAGCTGCTAAGTCATCTTAGCCTAGGGATTTGAAGAAAATTGGAGCTATGAGAAAAGCTGACTTTTAAACTGTATTTAACAAGGGTAAATGAAAAAGGGACTAAATATTAAGCATAGATGCCTTTGTATATTTGAATAGAAAAGGCTATTATACTATCATTTTATGCTTACATTTAAAAACTATATACATGCTAGACAAATTCTTCACTGCCTTTGCAGAGACCTGCTCTTGTAGAGGTCCCAGGTTAGGTTTCCAGACTACATGGCAGCTCATAACCATCTGCAACTCTAGTTTTAGGTGTTTTGACATCCTCTTCTGGCCTCTTTGAACACTGCATGCATGTAGTCCACATACATGCAGGCAAAAGAGTCATACACAGAACATAAAAATAAAGAAATCTTTTTAAAAAGTCCTTTATAATGGAATTACTTTATATCTTCTATATACAAGAGGCATGTTGGGTCTTCTCAATATGACTTATGATTGAACTCTTCAGGACAGACATGGTATAAATCATTAATTAAGCTATCCAAATTCTAGCATATTTGAGAGAATGGCTAGTTTCAACTATTTTTTTTCAACCCATATTATCCTTTTCTTTGGATTCCAACTGAAAAATCACAAGTATAGGCTGGCTTACCTATTTTTTTAACTTCTTCAGCAAAGTAGGGATCATTCAAATCAACATCAGAGGGAAGCTCATCTTCACTGGCTTCTTCAGAAAGAGCCTTAAAGATGAATGTAAAAAGAATTGCAACATTATAAAGACTGAAGTATGTGAATATAAAGAAAATGATAAACATTTTTGAAGTCAAGAAATTCAATATAGAGGCTGAAGAGATGGCTTAGAGGTTAAGAGCACCACCCACATGGCAGCTCAAACTGTCTGTAGCTCTATGTTTACATATGCATGGAAAATAATTAAAGCAAACTATGATCTTTTTTAAAAATATTTATTTATTATGTACACAATATTCTGTCTGTGTGTATGCCTGCAGGCCAGAAGAGGGCATTACAGATGGTTGTGAGCCACATGTGGTTGCTGGGAATTGAACTCAGGACCTTTGGAAGAGCAGGCAATGCTCTTAACCTCTGAGCCATCTCTCCAGCCCGAAACTATGATTTTTGTAAGAAAAGAATATTATCAAATATGGGATCCCTGTCCTCAGAAAGTTGTAAGGTGCATACTGTGCTGTTCAGTTTTTGTAAACTTGACAGAAACTTGAAGAATTGCCTCCATTAGACTGCCCTGTGGTCATGTTTGTGGGGGTACTAATTAAACGGCTAATTGATGAAGTTGGGCCTAGTCCACTGTGGATGATGCCATCTTTAGTCCTGGGTTGCATAAAGAATGTAGCTGAGAGAAAACACACCAGAAAGAAGCACTCCTGTTTTAGCTCCTACACTGACCTTTCCCACAGACAGCATATGACCTGGAAGTGTAAGATGAAATAAACCCCTTCTTTCCCCAAGTTACTTCAGGTCAGAATATTTTATCATAGCAACAGAAACCAAAGTAGGACTCAGACATAGACATTTCCCTAATATAATTTGAACAGACTTCCTACATTGTATTGGTCTATTTAACTAACAAATAAAACCATAGAGTAAATCTAGATTAAGACTAACCAGACTGGGTTTTTTCTAAGAATGTAAAACATCCGTCATTTTAGTAAATATGCTTAGAATCTCTATTCATCCTGAATGCAAAAATGATCCCCTAAGCTTTAAAGGCACCAAGGAGTCCGAAGGCTGTTATCAAGACTGGTGCAGGCACCGAGACATTGATTATTTACTGTATGTATTTTAAATGTTAGTAAGTCCAGATTTCTTCTTTGCTGCTTTTCCTCCCTCTGGCACTTGCCAAACTTGGGAGCCTTCATTCAGAGGGACCCTCTAGCCAAGCCCAGGTGGTGAGAAACTGGTGCATGGCACAATTCCTCCCAACTCTGGCCCTGGAGGGTTTGTGCCAGATGCAGCTTCAAGGCCCAGCTAAGCCTGTACATCATGGGCTCTGGCTCAGTCTGGTGATCCCACCTGACCCTACCATGACTGCACCCTTCCTAATTCCCAGGCTTACCCCACTCATGCCTGCCCTAATCTCCAAGCATCAAATGAGCCTGCTGTGCTCACATCAAATACATGACCAACACAAGAAGCCCACACTTTCAGGTCTCATTGCACAAAAACTATGTAAGACAAGACAGTATGTCCTCCCAAATCCACCAGTTCTATAGAAATGTTCTCTAGCGAGTATTGTCAAGATGAACCCCAGGGACACCGAACAGAAGAATCATACACAGATTCAGAGTTTAAAGATACAACTGAATAGCTCAATGAACTCAAAGAGTGGTGTCCAAGAAAACACAAACAAGGCTGAAATACCATGACAAAGACAATATAAGATTTGAGAAAGGAATTCAACAGGCATAGGGATATTGAAGAGATCTTAAGTTAAAATGAAGATGGAATTGAAAAACAGCACAATCAGAAAACTCAAGAGAAAAATCTTATAAGTAAAATTGATCAAATATAAGATATACTATCAGAATCTTAAGACAAACTAGGGGAGTATGACAAGAAAAATATGAAAAAAAAAAGCAGAAACACAAAACAAAACATAGTATAGAAACGGGGATTTCATGGCAAGACCAAATCTTTAATTACAGGCATAGATGATCCCAGATCAATGGCAAAGACCAGATGTTCAAAAGAATCATAGAAAAAAAACTTTCAAACTAAGGAAAGATAAACCCAGATGATCTAAGAAGCACAGTTGTTAATACCAAAAAGATAATGCCAAAAGCAAAACTTCCCACAACATAAAAACACTTAAAAAGAACAAAGAAAATACTGAAAGCTCTAAGAGGAAAATCCTAAATCACATAAAAAGGAAAATCCATCAGAATAACAGCTAGTTTCACAATGGAAACTTTGAAAACCAGAGTGCAAGGCACTTCAAGTTCTACAACACCACCTATGTAGACTACTGTACCAAGCAAAGTCATCTGCTATAGTTGAAGGAGAAAGAAAAACTTTCCACGACGCAAATAGGCTAAAAGAGTTAATGTCCAGAAAGACCAAGCCTCAAGAGAATACTGGAAACAGTACTTAGTGAAGAATAAGCATAGCCAAGAGACCCTAGAAAGAAGACAAATGAAGATGTAATTAATGAATACTAATACAACTAAGAACATAAATACCAAATCAAACAAAAACAACAACCAACCAAACAACAACAAAAACCCAATAAAAATGTCAGCAATCAACACACACCTTTCAATAATTTAAATATTAATCGCCTCAACTCTCCAATTAAAAGACACAGGCTGGTTAAATGAATTAAGATACAAAGTTCATCTCTCTGTTGTCTACAAGAAACTCAGCGTTAAAGATAGGCACCATCTTAAACAGAAAGGATGAAAAGAAGTATTCCAACAAACAGGGACAGGAAGCAAGTAGGTGTTATTGTCCTAACATCTGACAGATAGACCTTAATCAGAAACTAATCAAAAGAGATAAAGGGCACCGTCTCAGTTAGGGTTTCTATTGCAGTGAAAAGACACCATGACCACAGCAACTTTTGTACAGGAAAACATTTAACTGGAGTGACTTACATTTTCAGAAATTTAGCCCCTTATCATCATAATGCAACAAAGTTACATTCTAGCAAACATGGTGCTGGAGAAGCTAAGAGTCCGTGACCCACAGGCAACAGGAAGTAAACTGAGACACTGGGGGTATCTTGAGCACAGGAGATCTCAAAGCACAGTGACAAACTTCCTAAAACAAGGCCATACCTACTCCAACAAAGCCACAACTCCTAATAGTGCCACTCCCAATGAGCTTATAGGGGTCAATTACATTCAAACTACTTAAGGTACTTCATTTTAATCAAGGGCATAGTTAACCAAGAAGATACTACTATCTTAACATATACATGTTACATGTACAGAAACTGGTCACCTAATTTCATGTATACTACTATAGTTAAAAACATAGATTAATATCAACCCACTAAAAGTAGGTGATTTCAATATCCACCTTCCTCCAGTAGAAAGATCATTTGGATAAAAGATAAACAGGGAAACAAATCAGAAACAAATGATATACATCCAATGAACTTATTCCACCCAAACATCAAAGAATATGCATTTTACTCAACAGCCCATGGAAGCTTCTCTATAATAGAATGTATCATGGAACACAAAACAATTAAAATCAAATAACTCCATGTATCTTACCTGACCATAGTTAAGTAAAAGCTAAAATCAATACCAGATAAATCTCAAGTATACAAACTCAAGGAGAGTAAACAAGTCATTATTAAAATGATTAATGAGTCAAAGAAAAAAATCAAGAAAGAAAAAAAAATTTTCTGGAACTAAAAGAAAATAAAACTACAATGCAACAAAATCTTTGGGAGACATTAAAAACAGTTCTGCAATGGAGATTTATAGCCCTAAGTGCCTACATACCAAAATTATAAAGAGCACAAATAAATGACTTAATGATGCAACTAAAAATTTTGGACAAAATGATAACAAATCCAGTAGATGGCAAGACATAATAAAAACCAGATCAGAAACCAATGAAACCAAAACAAAGAAAGCAATATGAAGAATCAACAAATCTAAGAGCTGCTTCTATGAGAAGATAAACAAGTTGACAGATGCTCTGGCCTAACTAACCAAAAGAATGATAGAGAACCCAAATAACAAAATCAGAAATAAACAGGGAAACATTACAACAGACAGAAATTCAGATAAGGCAATATTTAAAACACCCCAATGCTATTAAATTGAACAATCTAAAAAAAAAAAAAAAGAACTTGAATTTGTAGATTTATCCAGACTATCAAAGTTATAACAATCTCAACAGACGCATAACAAATGAGATTGAAAAAGCAATAAGGCTTCTGTTGGGAAAAAAAAAGCCCAGAAGAATTTTACCACTTTCAAAGATCTGAGCCAGTCTTCTTCAAATTTTGATAAAATGAGATGACTCAGTGATTAAGCACTGGTTGCTCTTCCAGAGGTCCTGAGTTCAATTCCTAGCAACCAAAAGGTGGCTCACAACCATCTATAATGAGATCTAGTGCCTCTTCTGGCATGGAGGTGTACAGGCAGGCAGAACAATTTAAATCTTGAAAAAAAGCTTTTTAAAAGAATAACAGCAATAGGAATACTCCCAAACTCCTACTATGATGCATGCTGGTATTGCTCTAATCCCAATGCCAGGTAAAGATACAACATAAAAAAAAATTTACGGGCCAATATCCCTGATGAACATAGATTAAAAAAAATACTCAATAAAATATTTACAAGCCGAAGACAGACATATATCAAAAAGATTATCCACTATAACCAAGTTGGCTTTATCCTAGATACAGGTATGGCTCAACACATGCAAGCCAATAATGTAACAAATAACATAAATATACTTAAAAAGAAAAATCATATGATTAAGTACAGGAAAGCCTTTGACAAAAATCCAACATGCCATCATGATAAAAATCCAAGAGAGTGGTGATAGAGGGAATATATCTCAATATAATAAAAGCTCTCTGTGACAAACACACAGCCAACACCATCCTAAATGGAGAAAAACTTAAAGCAACTCTATTGAAATAAGAAACAAGACAAGTCTGTCCATAATCCCTACATTTTTTCAATAGTGAGCTTGATGCATTCATTACCTGAGCAATAAGGCAAGAGAAGGAAATTAAAGGGATACAAATAAGAAAAGGAGAACATTAGTGTGGTGGTGTTGGTGTTGGTGGTGCTTGTCTTTAATCCCAGCATTCAGGAGGAAGAGCCAGGTGGATGTCAGAGTTTGCAATCAGCCTGATCTACAAAGTGAGTTCCATGACAGCCAGAGCTACTCAGAGAAACTGTCTTGAAAAACAACAAACAAACCAAACAAAATCAGAAAAAGGATAAAGTACAAGTGTAGGGGAAAGTCTCAGAGTGAGTATTTTATTGACTCCATCAAGACTCACTTAGAAAATTTTCCCCAAAACTGCTAGCTTTAGTACTTGTGGAATCATTCTACAAATGGCATTTAACTGCCTATTTAAGTTTTGAAGAAAGCTTAGTAAAAGGAGGTACCATATCAAGGGGGCAGGGCTTTTATCCTACTTTGCCACTATTACAATAAAGATCAAACAGTTACTTCCTTGTAGATGGGTGTGGTGGTCCACACCTACAGTCCCAGGACTGGGATGGAGTGTGGGCCAGACAACAAGATTCTGTCATAGAGACATGCATTTCAAAATTACAGGTGGGTGTGAGGGACACAACCGGCATTCAATAAATACCTGACCAATTAACATGGATACCTTCTGTTTCTTTTTCAGTCTTTTCTTCTCTTTCTTCTTCTCTAAAAATTGTTCCCAAGGGGTCAGCTTGTCCTTTCCCTCCAACTTGTTTTTGACCATTTCTTCTGCACTCTCCTTAAGGCCTAAAAATGGAAAAATAGTTTAGCTTAAAATAGTATATCTTTGCTCTGTTAAAGGGTTACAAAAGCAAGAGAACAAACACAGTTTATGTACGTAGGTATATCTAACAATCAAGACCACAAAATAAATCCTATTTCCAGAGAGAGAGAGAGAGAGAGAGAGAGAGAGAGCGAGCGAGAGATCTAACTGGCCAAAAGAAATAAAAAAGATCAACAATATATGATCATATGGACATTAATGAAAAACCTATTATTAGTCAGACATGCTGATTTACCTACAAGCCTAGTACTTCAAGGTTAAGTTTAAGTTCAATCGGGCTATACAATAGAAATATTGTCTCGAAAAAAACAAAACTTAAAAAATAAAGGGATAAGAAACCCAAATATTTACTTAGGTCTAACCCTCCTCTCTCTCTATTTGCTTTGAGCTTCCAAGGATAATTGCTGATTCTCGGCTTTTTGGTGAAGACTGAGTGAAGAGAAATTTTAGAGTAAAAACTCAAACTACAACTAATAGCTAATTAAGCAAAATCATATTTAGTTTTTCCTGTCTCTGAGAACAAATCCTTGAGTCACCGCTCAGGCACTCTCCAAGGCTATGGAGTTGAGATGCAGAGGCCACCAGCTTCACTCTATTCTATACAGCTGCAGTTTGTTCTAATGGTTCATCTCTAAAGCTTTTGTTCCTAGACTACTCTAGACTCATGTATTCTTCAGCCATTAAAATTAAATTAAAATACATTTTTAATGTATTTACCAGTAAGCCAGAACCATTTCCAGGACTGTTTTTGCACTTACAGCATTCTGAACGTGTTTGGGAGGATGAATTGGACCAGTCACCTCCTTTCTCAGAGGACCACTTTGACCATTCCATCCACTGTCACATTTTATTTTGTTTGTATGGAGACAGGGTCGCACTATGCAGACCTCGCAGACTGGGCTGGTCCCCAACTAACTACGTACGCCAGACAGGCCTTGAACTTGTGGTGATCCTCTTGGCCCTGCCTCCTGATAGACTGGATTATAAGTGTGTGCCACCACGCCAAGCCATTTGCTATTTTTAAAAGATGGATTTTGTGTCACATAAATATTTAAAGTTCCATATCCAAATAAGTCCTTCAAAATTTCTAACAAAGATAGATGAATAAATAAATACCATCATCTTCAAAGAAGACAGAAAAGTAGTTATATATTTCTTACTCTGGCTGGGCTGGAGAGATGGCTCAGCCATTAAAGGCTAGGCTCACAACCAAAAATTTATTTCTTACTCTGGTCGTAGTGATGACCTTTGTCAGCTTAGGCTTCACCCTCTCCTCTGCCTACTCACTCACTTTACCTTTGATCTCAGGATGCAAACAAAATAAACTGGGCAGAGATGAGATGTATGCAAACCCTCCCTTCCACATGTACATCACCCGCTTTCAACTTCAAAATACTCGGTAGACGTACAAATATACAGAACTACTAACAACAGTGCTTTAGGCTGTGGGGGATGAAAATCCAGGTTGAAACAGCTGAGTTCTAAGGTCTATTTCCTGGCTGTTAGGTAAAGATTTAGTCTCCAAATTCCTAGGACCTAGAAAAGTATTAAATTACATGTATTCTCAAGTTTTTATATTTTTTTATGAAATACTGATGGTAGGAACTCTGATTTGTTAGATACCAAAACAGAAATACAATCGTCAATTAAAAAAAAATGTATCTGGGGTTGGAGAGATAGCTCAGAAGCTAACAGCACTGGTTGCTCTTTTAGGGGACCCACGTTTGATTCCCAACACCCACATGGTGGCTCAAAACTGGTGTAGGAAGTCCTTACACCACAAAACCACCTGTAACTCCAGTTTTAGGGATCCAAAGCCCTCTTGTCTTCTGAAGGCACCAAGCATACCACCGAGTGCTTAATATACAAGCACATAAAATGAATCATTAAAACCCATTCTTTATGAGAAAAACATTTCATATTAGTACATAGTTTTCAGGAGGTATATGAGTGATACAAAGTCATATACAGATACTCAAACGAACCAGTAATGTACCTAGGGAATTTAAGGTGAGATCCTCACATAGAATACACTAAATTCTGAAAAAAAAAATGTTGATTTCACATAACAAGATAAAGTGACATATATAATGCATATAGTTCAGCATATAATCAGTCTATCTCAACTTTCAAAAACATACTATTATATTATTAGATAATAGTTAAATCTTTAATATCTTTTCATTTTAGTTTTTTGAGACAAGGTTTGGTCTAGAACTCACGATGTGAACTCACAAAGATCCACTTGCCTTTGCCTCTCAAGAGCTGGGAAGAAAAGGCATGTGCCACCACGCTTGGGTAGAGGTAATTACTGAAAAGGGATTATGTGATTATTTTTGCATTATCTAAGTGAAATGTCATTTATTTGGTACTAGATTCTATAGCTCTGCTTTCTAAGTCCCACCGGCATATGTCAGTTCTGTATACTAAAATCAATGTGGACTCACTTTCTTTCACATTCCATAATCTTTAGCATGGTCCCAAACACACAGTAAATACTTAATAAACATGTCTGTCTTGATCCATTTGAAGGAAGGATTCTTATTTCCTGCCAAGTGTTTGATCTTTGATGTTTAGAACATATTATTTCCAACAAAAAAAAAAATGAATCAAAACTCCAAGGTCTAAATGGATTCTGTCTCTAACTGGTTCATGCATGCAATATTTATCCTTAGGAAATAATACTTCTTTGGAACTTAGTCTGTTTCTAGCAATAAAGAAACAGTATCTTAAATTCACGTCAGTCTGTAGTTCTCTTTGCCTGGTTTTCCCTAATATACCAAAATAGAAGAACAAACACATTGCAATGAGTTAACACCACCACAATACTTAAAAATGCTTTGTTCTTGTTGTCATCATGAGGTCACTGAAATCTCTTGCCACAGATCACAGTTGTTTATGTTCTGAGTTCTTAAAAATATGCCCATCCCAGAAGTCTTTTGGCAAATGCACAAGAACATTCTTCGGAGCCAGTTTAGCCTCATTTAAGAGAAGCCACTTTGTGACTGAAAAACAACTTCATTTTACTGCTTTTAGTTTTGTACAAATTGGTTTAAAAAATCTTTATGCATATATTCATGGACTAATAAATTAAAGATATCAATAATACCACAACTAAGGGTAAAGTTCCTTCTAAAGTGAGCCATGAATGCAGATGATTCAAGATGACAATAATAATTTAACAAGCATAACCTATCCAGAATGATTTTGGCAGTTTCTGTGCATATAAAAACTCATAAATATTTCTATAAAATCTACAAGAATATACATTCCTTCTGACCTTATCCACACAAAATATTTGAAAAGTCTTCAAAGGACAGAGTATGAATGATTTAAAATAACTCAACTAGATACTATTACAGGCTTTGTTTATAAAAACAAAATGCATGTTTTAAGAATTTTCATATAGGTCAAAACTGCCACTTTTTTTTCTTTTACCTAATTAAGGGCTTAGGATTTACTGGGAGTATTTATGAACACTTAACATATCAATCTCTTAAAATTCTTGTGTGTGTTAAAAATTAGACTATGTAGCACTCAATTCCAAACACTTAAAAAATGTTAGCAACCACATCACTAACACCAAAACTCCAATGTGGAATCCATTCTGGGTCCTAGGTTTTATAGAGGAAAACCACCAGTCACGTCCTGATGAGCACTGCCATCAAGGCACCTCTTTAAAACAGCGGATTACTCCTGAAGGCATGAGGACAAGGAAGGATACATTTACCCACATGACAAGTGTCAAAGGGACACTAGGTCCAGATTAGTGACCAGTGAGGGTCCTACAGCACACATCTTATAAACGGCTATAGAATAAGGAAGCAAGAGAAAGGAAAAGTGACCCAAGTCTGTTCCGTCCAACTGACTGGGAGCAACACATGGAATTGGAGAGGAAAATAAAAACTAGTTGCTGTAACAACAGCAAATAGCTAAAGCTGTCAGTCAGTCAGAGTCAACAAATGTTGCACTCAACACTATTAGAATCCTGTTACATTTACCATGTGAAAACAAGAGTTAAGAGAATACTAAGTCTAAGAAAGATGCCCAGACTGGGAATTTCTGCACACATAACTAATTGTGCATCTCCCCAAACATTTAATAAATACCCACGAAAGATGTGGCCTAAGTACTCACTGAATAGGTGCTACTTTTTGTTGTTATTGCCTAAAGTAAATAAATGCTTTATGTTTGTCTAGAATTTCAGTTATTTGTCTAACTCTTCTAAATCCCCTTCCAGTCACCCTTAAAACAATGACGGCTTCCACTTTCAAGGGCATTAATTTTACTACACATCAAGCAGTCCTCAATGCCTGCTTCTTAAAGTTCAGTGTCCTAAAACACTGACTTCAAATACAAGACATGTGGGCCTCATTAGGGAGCTATTGTTTCTTGTATTTCTCTCAAGTTTATCTGTATGTTTTCTTTGCCTCTCAAGCAGTTTGTAAGCATAGTAACATAATACCAAGATATCCTCATATTAGCAGACTGACATCTGGTCAAGTCTGGGAACTTACAGCAAAGAATGAGAAATTATATGGACTATTGTTACTTTTATACATTTATAGGCCAGGTAGGAAATGAATGAAATCTTTTACATGAATGCCTAAGGTACAAAGAAAAAAATTCCTGAGTCAAGTCTCAAAAAGAAAAGCTCAAATAGAAATATTAAACCAGTTCAGAAGCAGGAAGTTTTCCTTGGGGATACAAACTAAGCTAATATGGTCTAGTATGGATCTGGGGTCGTTATGGGCTGCTAGCCAAGGAGGCAGGGGACGTTTGGAGTCTGATCATAGTGGGAGGTCCCAGGATCCTTAAATGTGCCCCCAGTAGATGGTGAGCCTCCCCCTACAGTTCAGGGGGAGTAAAAATACAGTTCCCCTCAGAGACTCTGTAACCACAGCCCACAAACCCATGGACTTGTGGTTGGAAGTCACACTACTTGTGTGGTCCTAAATACACCAACTTAAAAATTTGATAGGTCTTGGATTAGAAATGCCTCCAGGCACCTGACAAACACTCTCTAAAAGTAGACCTTCTGATACAGAGTTCCTGTAAGAAGAGAAAGATCCGAGACAGGAAGATTCTAATTAAAATTCCCTACGAGCTAAAGAAAGTAGAAATAAAAACCAGTAAGACAGAACCACGGACTATGGATTTGAAAACTGAGATCACAAAATACAAATCAGCACTTAAAAAAGCAAAAGAGGAAATTAAAAAAAAAAGATTTTCAAACAGATGAGACAAGTTTATAGGAAAAAAGAAAAAAGCAACTCCCAGAGATAAACATCAAGTCAGTGTCTAAGTTAAAATACATATATATTACAGAGAGAATTAATGAAATAAAAGCAGAACTAAAGAAATTACCCAGCAAGTCGTGTAGATCCAAAGGCACAGAAGCCAAGAGTTATCAGACATACACCAAACATGATTTCTATAAGAGAAATCAGAGAAGAAGAAAACTTAGGACTTTAAGAGGAAAATGGCAGAGTAATTTTCAGTTGATGAGAGATATTATTCAGGACTACGGTATTCAATTAATTACAGGCAAGAGTTAAAAATAAGCAAAACAACCATACCATACTAAAGTCTAATATGGCAAAGAGGGTAAACACACTTTAAAAGCCAGGAACCCAATATAGCACTTTCTGAACTGGCTTCCTCAACACACATACATTTTCTTCTTCCGGGAAGGGGGTAAGATGTAGACTGACCTGGCCTATCCACAACAGCAGGTGCTCTCCCTGCTCTAACCTGCAACACTCACAGTCTCACCAGCATAGTTAGCTCTGAGGACAGACCATCAGAAACTCTATCTTTTCTTTTTCATGATTCATTTTGGTTATCACAAAAACATCAATATACATAAAATAAAAATAAATAAAAATCTTTTAAAAAATCCAAAAAACTAACCCAACAAGAGGGAAATCATATCTGGTACTAGAAACCTAGGCAACTACATAGGGCTAGTGAATCATGTATCTTAGGAGAACCTAAGCCAGCAGAATCCCTAACTATATTCTGAATATTAGTCATTATACCTACAAATAAGTGTAGTCCTCACCTCTCATCAAGGAAATTTCTTGTTGCAACACATGGAGGCCATCACAGAAAACCACAACCAATCAAAATGCAGTTGCAGAGCCTAGTTCCAAAGGATACATCTACAGTACAACTCCCAGGCCTAAGGAGCAAAGGATCATTGTGGAAGAGGGACAGAAAGGCTGTTAACTGCCAGAGGAATTGGGATTTACTGCGACACTATGCCTCCTAGGAATGTCAGAAGCTATATCTAGAAAGTCTTATCAATAGGACCACCTAAACAAGGATGACATCAATGCTCACAAGGCGTAAGTTCACAAAGAAAGTACAGGCAATTAAAGAACGCTAAGAGCAGTAGAAATAGTTCTCCCCAAGGAAAAGCACACAAATTGGTTATATAAAACTAAATGGTCAGCCCTGAAGAAAACATACACATACTAGTAACATTCTACTGAATGAACAGACTGTATTTTTGTATTTAAAAATTATGCACACACATACACACTCACATTTATGCAACAACAATTGATGTGAAAACAGGACATGAATTTGAAAGAGAGCAAGGCAGCATATATGGGCTTGGAAGGAGGAAGGGATGAGGAAAGTTATGTAACTGTATTATAATCTCAAGAAATAAAAAAAAAAATTAAAAATCTTAAAAAACCCAAACCTAGGTCTTATTATAAACACTAGAAAAATATAAAACTATAAGTGAAACAGAAACAAAATGTAATATAACCAGCATAGAAAGCATCCCTAGTTTTTACTTTAATATTATTAAGGAAGAAAATTGTCTTTCAATAATCCAGGAAACCGAGAAAGTGACTAGCAACGCTATAGAGAAAATGGGCTAGGAACACTTTTAGATAACTTGAGCAGCTTCTCATTTTAAAATTATTTTTTTATTAAACTTACCATTAAATTTTATTTATTAAGTTATTTATTTTTATGCATGTGTGTGTGCTTGCAACACATTTAGGCAAAAGCCCCTGGAGGACAGAAGAGGGTGTCAAGGCCACAGGAACTGGAGTTACAGAAAGTTGTGAGCCATCACATGGGTGTTGAAAACCAAACCCAGGTCCTCTGTAAGAAGCGTAAGTGCTCTTAACTGCTGAACCATCTCTCTCTAGCTCCTGCTTCTCTTTTTAATTATACAGTTCACAAATGATTCAAATGATATTTACACAGTATTCAGTTTATTACCTTACAAAGCTTCCTTAGCCAACCCGTTAAGTGGATGAGTCAAGGTTGATTAAGCTTTAAAATTCTAAGCACCTAACAGCTGTGAGAATCTGTAGTTACCATATAAACTTTCTTTTCCATCATCACACTAGGAGGCAAACTGCAAATCTTTTAGCTCATGTTTAAGCTCAGGTTTCCATTTGATGCTCTCCTCTCAACTCACTCCCCTTTTTATTTTCAGCCCAAGGCTAGCTGTTTTGGGTATGGCATTTGGAGAGTTTCTTTGGGTTTGTGGTTCTAAAGATCAAACTTGGGAACTCATTCAAGTTAGACAAGTACTCAGCCACTGAGTTACACCCCATCCTTTAACTACCCTACAACCCCACTGTGGCACTAGGGACTTAACCCAGGGTCTTGCTAGACAACTACGCTATTACTGAGTCATATCCCTGGACTTCAACTCAAAATTTAAAACAGCTGGCTTTTAAAAAAGTTATGAGCAAAAACCATTTTGTGAATATATTTCAAATAATGAATACATTGGCAATAAATGGAAATAAAGAAATAGCCAAAAATAAATACTGAACAGGTTTTAAGATGTTTGAAAATGAAATGTTTGGATAAGGGATACTAACAAAATGAATGCACAACTGATTCGAAACATTTTGTTTCTGAATAAAGAATGAATAATTCAATAGTCATATATGCTTGTCCCTGCTTCTTGTGTACGCTTCCCAGTGGAAGACATGAAAAGTACAGAGATCAAAGAAAGACAGGGAAAAGGACAAGGCTAAAGAGCAGACACTAGAATAAAATGGGAACACTCAGGCCCAAGACAGGAAGAAAGGGGAACTCTCTGGCTGGGGGAGATAGAGTGCTCTTGCTGATGCTTCTCTGGACCCCATTCCTCCTTCTCAAGAGTAAGGATCACAGGGGCTGGAGAGATGGCTCAGTGGTTAAGAGCATTGCCTGCCCTTCAGAGAGTCCTGAGTTTAGTTCCCAGCAACCAGATGGTAGCTCACAACCATCTGTAATGAGATCTGGTGCCCCCTTCTGGCCCGCAGGCATACATGCAGACAGAATACTGAGACTACTGTATACATAATAAATAAATAAACTTAAAAAAAAAAAAGAGTAAGGATCACAATTCCAAGTGTCTCTAACAAGAAAGGCCTATGACACTTACAGCTTTACCACTGGTGTAGTCTTTAGAAGGAATCACAAGTTCACGTCGGACAAAATCCCATCACTGAGACAGCCCTATCCCTAACCACGAAGAGATTTGCAATTGGCACCTACTAGGAAAGGGAAAAATCAGCCTTCTGTAATGGAACGACACTGGGCATATCAACCACATGCTAGTGTAGGCCCCATGCTCAGAAGTAGTAGGCCAATATAAAACAGATGCCTTTTTGTTTTCTTTTGTGTGTGTGTTTGTGTATGCATTTTGTCATTTTGGGTTTTTTTTTTATCTTATATATTTTCTTTTTAGTTTGTTTTGATTTTTATCTTTTTTAAAATATTTTTTTTCTTTCCTTTTTCTGAAAAAGAACATGATGTTGAGTGGGTAGGGAGACCTTGGGAAGAGTAGGGAGAAGGGAAAGAATATAATCAAAATATGAGAAAATTTAGGATAAAAATGGAAAAAGAACATAAAACATTAATTATGAGGTGAATTAAATACCATTTCCTTACCAAAACATTTTTGAAAAACAGAACTTTTAAAAAACTTTTACTTAAAATCAGATCTCACCTGGAACCCACTTGATCTCCATTTCCATATCATTTTCTTTTCCTTTTTTCTCCTTTTCTTTAATAACTTGCAAGAGCTCTCTATATTTAGCAATTTGTTCTTCATCATCCTTCTGATATTTCTTTGTTTTCCCATCTTCGACACTGACTCCATCCTCACCTAAATAAAACAAAATTAATCTTATTTAAAAAAAGAGAAATACGTATTTTCCAACTTTAGTGTTTAGGTCTCTTGGCCTCTTCAGGATACAGCTAAAAAAGTGTTGTCAAAGAAACCCTGCAACCACAGAACATAAAATCAGTCTTCAACTTGTGAAAATGAAAAGGACTTCAGTCTTGTACTCAATAAGACCCAGAGGCAGTGAAGTTAGTCATAGCATTGTAGAGTACTACACAACATTCCCTTCTGTGTAAACTGCAAGAGCATTAAGAGTGACATCTCAGTCCCCTCTTTGTCATTTGCCTTTAGCACAGTGGCTTTAAAAAGGCTCTGTTCAGCAGAAGGAGCCTGAGTGTTGCTGGATTGAGCCCGACAGATGGGCTGAGCTTCTCAGGCCGCACAGAGCAGCTAAGGAAGTCATTTAGAGCACAAACCTGAGACTACGAAGTCCTTTCCATTTGACTGTGAATAAGCACATTTACTCTTAGACTGTTGCTCAACAACCAATGATAAAGACAAAAACACTAGGAGCTAATTCAACTACTTTCACCATGTGGAAAGACAACTAATATTTCTGAATTCTAGTTTCATAAAAATTAAAATGTGAAGAAACAGTCATGGTAAAATTCATGGGTAACAAACATCAGAGAAAAATCAAACCATAAAGTTTGTTTTTCTACAGTTTCATTGCAAATTCTTCAAGTCAGTAACATAAATTAGAAATCTGGGTTTTAATATAAAACACACAAACTTATCAAATTCATTAAACATCACCAGCGGAGGAAAGTTTGGAAGTGAAACAGTGACGTTCCTGTCTTTGTAACCTCTGGTCACCAAAACTGTGATATACGCACGCAGCAGTGCTAACACCTTGCTTTTACATCTTCAAAAAGATTATTTTCAAAAGGAAAACAAAAAGTTGACTAAGTAAACATTTAAAAGTTACTTTTCTTTCTAAGCGAATGAACGGCTGTGGGCTTTCTTTCCATCATCCTAACACACTTTCATATTTTCACTCCAACAGCTGAAGCTCATATTTTGCTGTTTGTGCCACAATAATAATGGTGGATGGAAATTTGTCATGTATTCAATGGATAAAACATGAGGAACACATTAACAAAATGGCAATGTATTTCATTCTATTAAAAACTTACTTCTGAAAACATAACTAGAAGCAAGCTCCTTCCAGGTTGGAATTTTAGAGGTGAGTCTCTGATGCTCACTTTAAATTGATTTTCTCCAGTACTAAAACTGTACTTTCTGAAGCTCTAGAGTGTGGGTAATTCATGCAGCTCTGTTTTCCTAACTCAAGGACATTTTATGAGCACCTTAACAGTACATAACATTTAAAAAAACTAAATTCAAACAGTGAGCTACTCTTATAGACAACTATCAGGAACATTTAGTGTCCAAATTTACTAGTCAGAGGCACTAAGTTACAGATTAAAGTAGGTTTGTAATCAATTTAAATACTGAAGAAAAAGGATGCTTTTGGAAAAACAATTAGTATATTTCAAAGTGAAAGATATTAATGTCTAGTTTTAAGGGTTAAAACTAAAATAGCTGATATAAAATACTATGCTAAATACTTTATAGACATCATTTCAGTCTATGAACCAGGTATCATTATAATTCTTGTTTCACAGCTACAGAAGGAAGGAACCAGGTGCTAAGAAAACTTGACTTTGTTTTCACTGAGCTTAAGTCAAGTTCTGAAACCAGCAGGGTCTAAGTTTGGCTTATTTCCTATTTTACAATACTGACGGTTGAACACTGGTTTTTATGAAGCTTAGCACTCTGCCATTGAGTTATATCTCCAACAGAGTCCAAGATATTAAATATATTGGAAAAGTAATGCTTATCAGAAAAGCACAAAATGTCCACATAGGCAAATAAATGTACCTTTTCCATGCCTATGGGAGACGAAGAGACTTCATCCTTCTTATTTATGGCGGAAAGGTTATAAAGGTCTGTGAGAAGGGTATGCTATAGACATTAAGAAATATAACATTCAGATTCATGAAAAAGATTAAGAAGCACCAGTCACCAAGACCCTAAAATGTAATATCCAATAAGTACCACAGCAAATTATGTAAGCTCTTTATTAAGCTTTCATTACATTTATTTATTGTGTGTATGTATGTACCAAGAGAACTTTTAGGAGTTGTCCTCTCCTTCTGCTATGTGGGTGGGTTCCAGGGATCACACTCAGGAGCCATTGAACCATCTCACTAGCCTGAAAACTATTCATTTTCAAAAGCTAAGAATTTTTAAAGAATTACATAATTTTATTAACAGAAGCTATTAAACACAATTTTCTTTACCTTACATTAATACTGTAAAACAGTATTTTATGGCAAACTTCTAAGGATAAAGAACTACTTTCAGTGACATGAAAACAAACAACAGATCATTCAGAATCTAAGACAGTCAAGGCTTAATAACCCTATGTTTAAACTAGAAAAGTATCTATTCTTTCATATGCCTTTATAGAAATAATACACTATGTAAAAGGAAAATGTTAAACTGCTAGGCGGTGGTGGTGCACATCTTTAAGCCAGCAATGGAAGGCAGAGGCAGGCAGATCTGTCAGTTTAAGGCCAACCTGGTCTACAAGACGAGTTCCAGGATAGCCAGAGCTGCACAGTGAAACCCCATCTCAAAAAACAAACAAACAAAAAAAAAACAAACAAAAATAACAAAAAAGAAAAATGTTAAACTATAAATTATATTCTTTCTTGTTGATTTAAAATATTTATACTTACGTTTAACATTTCTGGTTTTTCATTTTCTGTCAGCACCAAACTCATAATTTTTACTGTTTAGTAATTCTATTAGATGAGAATAGCAAAGATGTAACAGCAGATACTATCAGTCTTTCTCTGTCTCTGTCTCTCTTGGTTTTTCAAGACAGGGTTTCCCTGTAACAGCTCTGGGTGTCCTGGAACTTGCTTTGTAGACCAGGCTGGCCTCGAACTCACAGAGATCCACCAGCCTTGTCTCTGCCTCCCTAGTACTGGATGAAAGGCGTGTGCCACCACCACCCAGCTAGATAAGTATTTTTAAAATCTTTCTAAAAATTTCAAAGGGATTACAAAATGAAATTGAAGCTTGAAAGAATTGAAAAGTTAATGAAGAATTACTATGTCAAAATCAAAAATAGAGAATGGACTATCATAAGGATTATCCAAGTGTTTTAAGATCTACATTATTTCTGAGAACTTCCCATTGACTGATCTATAGCTGTGAACTCAATGGAAGACTATTAAGAATACAAAGGACACAAGTGAAAATTCACAGGAGGAGGAAGTTAAACTAATCCTCTGGAATTAAGCAGAGGTCCAGAGGGAGTACCAGACAAATATCAAACTTAAAAGACTGAACTACCAAAAAGTGCATTGTTGTCTTGACAAATAGGCACAGAGGAATTCTAGAAGTAAAATAGATAATAACCAGGATAAAGAATTAAGTGGGGGGGCTGGAGAGATGGCTCAGCGGTTAAGAGCACTGACTGCTCTTCCAGAGGACCCGGGTTCGATTCCCAGCACCCACATGGCAGCTAACAACTGTCTGAAAATGCAGTTCCATGAGATCTGACACCTTCACACCAACAAACATAATAAAGTTAAGTAAATAAATAAAAAAAGTTTTTTTTTTTTTAAAAAAAAGAATTAAGTGGGTAGGTATACTGCTGAAATGACACTCTCAATACACACACACACACACACACACACACACACACACACTCTAAATGAAGTACCGGGGAAAATGTAAGAGAACAGAAATGTCTTAGGGATTTATCTCAGTAGTAGAGTGCTTGCCTAGTACACATAAAGCCCCAAATCAAAAACATCTAAAGAGAGAAGATACAATGGAAAGATTTAATGCATATTTAAATAGAGTTCTAGAAGGGCAGGAGAAAAATCAAATGACTGAGAACATCAATACTGAAAAAAAAGATATCACTGTGAATTGAATGGACCCAAAAAAACCCCAAATTCAACATCCATCCATCCACCCACCCACCCACACATACACCCATATAAATCTACTCTTAGAATAAAGAAAATCTCCAGACAACCTTCATAAACACCAATCAAATCAGAAGTCAGAGGGGTGTTATTATCAGTGTGGGTTCAGAGAAGCCTTTGCGAATTCAATTTTAGAATCCTTTGCAAGCAAAAGCAAAATTTTCTGGCATTTTCAGACAAAACAAACATCAAGAGAGTTTTGACAGTAGCTAGTTCTTAGTAAAGGTATTTCTTTTTTTTTTTTTAAATATTTATTTATTATGTATACAATATTATTTCTGTGTGTATGTCTACAGGCCAGAAGAGGGCACCAGACCCCATTACAGATGGTTGTGAGCCACCATGTGGTTGCTGGGAATTGAACTCAGGACCTTTGGAAGAACAGGCAATGCTCTTAACCTCTGAGCCATCTCTCCAGCCCTAGTAAAGGTATTTCTTAATGAATACTTAAAGCTGAAGGAAAGAGATTTAGAAAAAAAAAAAGAGCAATGGAAGCCAGGGAAATGTAAAATAAGAGCAGTATAAGATAGTGTTACATAAAAAAGCACAAAAGTTATTTAGGATCATTAGAGTGGGGTTGGGAATGGATCTCAGTCAGCAGAGGCCTTGCCTAGCATTTACAACAACCCGAGCTCAGTTCCCAGCACTGCAAAAACTGAATGTGATAGGCTATGCCTATAAATGAATCACAGACCTTAGGAAGCAGAGGTAGGAGGATCTTTGTAATCTGTGACTTCAATGTGAGCCTAGTCTACACAGAGAGATCATTTCAAAACTAAATAAGGTGTTGGAGAAACATAACAGCATTTTATATATTTATAAGTCTAACAGGTTAGGCACTTTTATTATGTTAGAGCTTAAATAAATTTTGTGGCTATAGAAAATTAGCCTGGCAAAGTATTTAGGATTTAAAAACATTTTTATTTATTCTAACTATTACTGTATATGTGTATGCACATGTAAGTAGGTGGACATAACTATACCAAAGCATGCATGTGGTGGCCAGCTCTCCTCTATCATAGGTTCTGGGGATCACAGTCAGGTCATTAGGTGTGCACAAGTGCTTTCATCCAACGAGAATCTTGCTGATCCTTCAAACATGTATCTATGCATATACATGCTTATAATTCTATGCATATAAGTATGCTATACAGTTTGGAGATCTTTTTAAGTTTTGCCAAAGACATAGTTCCATTAATCACCCCGTAAAAGAATTAGCAAGTACCTTGTGGTGCTTCTTCCTCTTCTTCTTCATCCTCACTAGAGGAAGCTAAGTAGGCCTGGAAGTCCATGTCCAAAAGCTCCTCCTTTTTAAACTTTCTGTTAAGTGTTGTGATTCTTTCATGATCAGTCTCATCCCAAGTGATCTCCACCTTGAACCAAAGAGTGAAAATAAAACAACAAACAAAAGCACAAAGGTAAACTAATACTAAAGCACATTGTTAACTCTGGGGTTTTACTATAATTTGTAACTAATCAAATACCAGAATACCCTTCCACAGCAAGGAGCAAGCAGATATGACACCAGCTTTCTTGGAAGAGTACAATCGTCTGGGATTAAAGGTGTGCGCCACCACCAACCGGCCAGCAATCTACTTCTTAGTAATATGAAAACTAGTAGTACTGAATTAGTCTATTTCCTTTGATGACAAAACTTTTAAAATCACATCTGCAGAAAAATGTACTCCTATTTCAAATGGTCAATAATTCTGTGTAGCTCTCATTTGTGGTAAAGTTATGTCCTTCCTATTCCCTAGGAATTTAATAACTGACACAAAGCCTATTAAAAGAATATAAGATAAAACGCAGGGCTTCCAAATGTGCTAGACAAATTCTCTACTACTGAAATACATTTTCAGGTCTTAAGAATTTAGTTTAAAGTATATGGATAAATAGAGGGAAAATAACAAGAGTCTAGCTACACATTTAATTTTGTTTTTATACAGGGTTTCATGTATCGCAGGCTGACTCTTGAGCTCCTGGTACCCTTGTCCAACTTCCCAAGTGCTGGGATTACAGCCATGTGCTACCATGTTTGGCCCATCTATACACTTTTAAGAGTTAAGAAATACCGTTGATGTTCCCATTGCAGCGGATGTGAAATATTTTGGTTTATATGCTGTTAGATCAACTTCTGAGGCCACATCCTTGGGCTCATCATCAAAAGTAATATCATCTGGTATAAACCTAAAAAAAAGTAAAATCTATCTAAAAAAACTGTAGTGATTATTAGAGTTATAGATTTTCTATTCATTAGTGATAGTTTATATAGTTTATACACTACATAATAGTTTCCATACAGCACAAATATAAAAATTTCTAAAAGGTTAGAAACAACCTTGGCATATCTCTGAAATTTGTAAACTATATATCTAAAATATCATTATATTTGAGAGAATTTTATATATAGAGAGACTGCATTAAGAACTAGTTAATATAAGCTATCTTCCAAAGACCCAGATGCAATAACACAGTCATTCACTCATTTTAGAGTTCAAAGATCAAATAGAATTACTACTAGGTAAGTAGTCTCAATATGGAGTACCATAATCAGGAAAATTCACTAAAAATAAAGAAAGTTTAAGGCTGATTAAGAATAATCTCAGTCAAAGCCTTCATTTCACAAGTAATTAATCTTTACATGTAAATCAGTCAAGATGACTAATTTTAGGCATCAAGCTAGGGAATGTGGGATGAAAAGTAAATAATCTATGATTATTATAATCAGGCTTTTATAATTTACACAGGAGATTCTTCTCACACATATATAAAATGCACTGCTATATAATGTATCAAGAACTACTGGGAGAGGTGGTAGAGACACGGCTTAGCAGGTACGAGCACCTGTTGGTTCATGCAGAGGATCTAGGTTTGAATCCTGGCACCTCCTACCTGGTGGCTCATAACCATCTGCAACTTCAATTTCAGGGGATCTCAGCACATGAAGTAAAAATAAATAGATCTTAAAAATATTTTTGAAGGAATTATTATTTCAAGGACATAAATAATGAAATGGTTCATAAATTACTTTTCCTTCATTATATTAGCTTTTTCTTGTACATTTTCTAGAATGTAAGAAAGTACTACTCATTCAAATATTTTACTACATATGATCTTGCTATATTGTAAGATTCATCTGTTAAGACATGAATTGAGTTACCTTAGGTCTATAAAAGAACAACTGCTTTCAAATTCCAGGCCATCACAATCTTCATAAATCTTACTTGCTGTTTCAGGAGAATCACAATCCACTACTGCATAATAATATTTCAATCGTTTGAACTGATAGTCTCTCAGCTTCTCTCTAGAGGCCCTAATGGGGAAAAATAAGTTGAACATATGTATACAAAAACACAGAAACTTCTCCATTAAAAGGTCAGAAAACAACTTTTTCAAGAGTTAGTGTTCTCTTTCTACCATGTGGGTGGATTCTGGGGGTTGAATTCAGGTCCTTAGGTTGTCAGACTAGACGACAAGTACTTTTACCCATTGAGCTATCTCGCTGGCCAAGACCTGAACTTTATAAGCTTAATTTTACTTAACTATACTCTGTTCCTTGAAGGTCTTCCTCTGCCACTTTTGTTACCATCCAGGTAACCAACATTTTTATTAAGTGCACATGTAGCTCCACCTAGTGGTTTAAAACTACTTCAGTCGTTTTCTATAACATAAAACCATTTTTTAAAAATTTTTTTTATTTTTTGGTTTTTCGAGACAGGGTTTCGCTGTGGCTTTGGAGCCTGTCCTGGAACTAGCTCTGTAGACCAGGCTGGTCTCGAACTCACAGAGATCCGATAAAACCATTTTTTATTCCTTTATTTTTCTATTTAACACTCAAAAAATATAATATGAAGGTAAAAACAAAACTAATTCATAGCAATGAAGATAATTATGAACTTTTTTCTCAAATACGGCAATCATCATTTCCAAGCATACACACAAAATGCTGGCATAATGTGCCGTCAACTATAATCAGTCATCAAGTTGTCTGAATCCTAAGTGTTAGTCTGAGTGAAGTACACGACTTTACTAGAGTTAGTTTTATATTCTGGAGTGACGCAGTACCAGTCTTTTTCGGGGGCATCCTCAGGAATACTCAATAACTCTACTGGTCCTTGAATTTGCTCTTCTTTCATCCTCTCCTTTCCAAACTCCGAAGGATATATCTGAACACAAAAAAATAGGGCTGATATAATTCATACATTCTTTTATATATAATATGAAGAGCTGTCAAGGCTAAGGCATCAAGAATCATGATTCAGCTCAATAAAAACAACTCACTTCAAACTCCCTGCAAAAAAGAAAACTCATTTCTAACTACATAAAGATAAAGGATATTGAAGAATTTTCTTTAGTAATTTTAGCCAGAATATAATAAATGGGGATAAAAACAAAGCATAATAAACACCTGCACTCTGTCCCTAGAACCCATGTCGAATGGAAATAACCTACTTTTGAAAGGGATCCTCTAACTCCCATCACACATCTGTGCATACACACAAAACTAAAATATAAAGCAAAAAATAGTAATTTGCTTCCCCCCTTTAAATACCTGTTACATCAGTTTTATACTTAAATGTATGACAATTTCCAGATTAATAAAATATTTTTTTGAAGAGGAAAATTAAGTCAGTTTAATTAGAAACAAAGTCAGATTTAAGTTAAAACACCTAAAAATATTTACTTTAAATGAAATCAATTCTCACCTTTACAGAAAATACAACTCCTCCTTTGGGCTTAAAAGAATTGAACAGAGCCAGCAAATCTTTTGCCTTTAATCTATCCCAGTCCATGTTGCAAACTGCTAGTCGGCGTGTAATCTGAGAACATTAAAGTATTATTAATTATTATAGAATCTGGACTTTTTTGTGACACAGTCTCACTAAGTAGTCCAGGGCTGTCCTGGAATTCACTATACAGTCTAGGGTGGCCTTTAACTCACAGAGATCCACCTGCTTCTGCCTCCCAAGGGCTGGGATCTGTATCATTTTCAATGCTTGAAATCAGAAAGATAAACAATGTAGTATAGTCTTTCTCAGCACCTGTTATTTAACTGATTTAACATGCTGAGAGAGCTTAATGTGAGGCAAACAATAGTAGAACCACAAGAGATAAGCATTATCTATAAATTGATTTTTAGAGTTCTTTTTTTTTTTTTAGATCTATTTATTTATTATGTATACAGTATTCTCAGTGCTCTGCCTGCAGGCCAGAAGAGGGCACCAGATCTCATTACAGATGGTTATGAGTCACCATGTGGTTGCTGGGAATTGAACTCAGGACCTTTGGAAGGGCAGGCGGTGCTCTTAACCACTGAGCCATCTCTCCAGCCCCCGACTTTTAGAGTTCTTGAACCAGGATGTGATCACAAACTGATGTTTTAACCAAAACGGTGTTAAAGATAGGGAGTAAGGAAATGGGTTACCACAAAGCATGTACTTCTGGTGCAATAAGAACATAAATACAAACTGCTAGCACAAACAAGCATAAAGCTTTTGTGTACTTTAAATTACTTGTGTAGAAATTCTTGTTGAGCACAATGACACATACTTTAAACCCCAGCATTCCAGAGAGGCAGAAGGACCACTGAAAGCTCAAGGCCAGCGAAGTATTTGTAGAAAGGTTCTGTCCTAAAAGGCCTTTGATAAATATCAACACAAATTCAAGATAAAATTTCTAAACAAACTAGGAATAGGAGGAACATTTCTCAACATAATAAAGTCTATATAAGACAAATATATACCTAGCATTATACTAAATAGGGAAAAATAAAGAGCATTTCCTCTAAAATCAGGAAGGAGATAACAGTGTCCAGTTTCTCTACTCTGATTCAAAACAGTACTTAAGCCAGAGGTTCCCAACCTGTGAGTCACTACCCCTTTGGCAACTCTCTATTTCTAAAAATATTTATATTATGATTCATAATAGTAGCAAAACTATAGTTATGAAGTTGCAATGAAAATAACTTTACGGTTGGGGGGTCATCACAACATGAGGAACTTATTAAAGTGTCGCAGTACTAGGAAAGTTGAAAACCACTGACTTAAGGGATACATACAGGAAAGGAAGAGATCAAACAACCCCATTTTCAACACGATCACACACTTAAAATTTTAAAAGACTCTACCTGGAAATTCTTAGACCTTCCACCTTATCTCTTACAATGTTCTTCCAGACTTGGAGGGTGTGAGGGTACATGCATGCAGGAGAATCCCTCAGGCTCGCTGACCAGCCAGTTCAGCTTGATCAGTGAGCTTTGGCTCCAGTGACAGACTCTGACTTAGAAATAAGGTGGAGCTGGAAAGGGTGGCGCATAGCCTTTAATCCAGTACTTGGGAGATAGAGGCAGGAATCTCTATGAATTAAAGGCTAGCTTGGTTCTCAGAATGAGTTCCAGGATAGACAAGGATGTTAACCTTGGTCTCAAAAACAAAAAATAATAAACAACAACAACAAAAAAAATCCACCTAGAACCAAACCAAACCAACCAAAGAAGGTAGAGAATAATTGAGCAAGAAGGTCTATATACCCACACATACAACACAAATGAAATAAAAAAGGAAAAAAAAGGAAATTATGACCTTTGTAGAAAAAGGAATGATATTAAAAACTGTTAAATGAGATATACCAGTCTCAGAAAACAAATACTTCGTTTTCTTTTTTGCTGGGTTTTAAAATTTTTGCTATATGTGTTTGCACACTTACGTGCAGAAGTCAGAGGTCGACACTATTGTGTCTTCTTCAATCACTCTACGTGTTTTTATTATATTACTGTTATTATTGGTAGTGTAGTGTTAGTGTGTTGGTAGTGTTAGTGTAGTGTATTGGTGGCGGTAGTGTAGTGTAGTGGTATTGTAGTGTTAGTGTAATGTTAGTGTAGTGTAGTGGTAGTGTTAGTGTAGTGGCAGTATAGTGTAGTGTTACTGTAACGTTAGTGTAGTGGTAGTGTTAGTTTAGTGGTAGTGTATTGGTAGTGGTATTGTAGTGTTAGTGTAATGTTAGTGTAGTGTAGTGGTAGTGTGTTGGCAGTGTATTGGTAGTGCTAGTGTAGTGGTAGTGTATTTGTAGTGGTATTGTAGTGTTAGGGTAATGTTAGTGTAATGTTAGTGTAGTGTAGTGTTAGTGTGTTGGTCGTGTTAGTGTAGTGTATTGGTAGTGTTAGTGTAATGGTGGTGGTAGTAGTAGTAGCAGCAGTATTTTTAAAGACAGGTTTCACTATGTATCTCTGGCTGCCCTGAAACTATGTAGACCAGGCTGGCCTTAAACTCATAGAGATTCACCTGCCTCTGCCTCCCAAGTGCTGGGATTAAATTGTGTGCCACTACACCTGGTCTCTCACCAAATCTGGAGCTTACTGGTTGGTTAGATTGGTTGGCAATGAGCTTTAGGATCCTACTACTTTTGTTTCACTGAAACTCAAGTCCTTATGTTTGTATAGCAAGCACTTTATGGATGGAACCATCTCCCCACTCTGCTAAATCCAGATTTAAATTTGTGTGTATATACATCAAGAAATTACAAAGGGTCCATAATAGTAGAGGGAGAGATGGAAGCTGGAGAAGAGAGAATGAAGGAATACATGGTATATAAAAACAGAAGAGGGAACTATTTGGGGTGAGGAAAGGGATGGGCAATGAGCAAGAGCAGGGCAGGAAGGATGCAGAGGGCAGGATGGAAGGAAGATGGGCAGGAACAAAGTATACTGGCATAAATGTACGAAAAGACCACAGCAAAGTATATTACTTTTCATTCTATCTTTTTTTTTTTTTTTTTTTTGGTTTTTCGAGACAGGGTTTCTCTGTGGTTTTGGAGCCTGTCCTGGAACTAGCTCTTGTAGACCAGGCTGGTCTCGAACTCACAAAGATCCTCCTGCCTCTGCCTCCCAAGTGTTGGGATTAAAGGCGTGCGCCACCACCGCCCGGCTTTTCATTCTATCTTTAAGCAACAAAAACAAAAGATAAAAGGATGGAAAAGAACTTTCCCATTTCATGTGCTTGGACATGCATCTAATCTATATACACTAGCTCCATTTCAAGGTGTTTACTCTTTCTAATGTTGGGACTGAACTTAGAGCCTTGCACATGCTAGGTAAGCACTGTAAAACTGAGTTCATCTCCAGTCCTTAAAACAAAATCTTAAATCATCATTGATACCACCAGGGTCTAGAGATGTGATTCACTGGTAGTATCCTACCTGGCAGACAGGAGACCCTGGGTTCAATCAACAACAAACAAGTCCTACATTTTACCAGTAAAACTTTTATCACTTAATGCTTTCTTTTGTTTAGTTTTCTTTTCTGAAAAGAGATAGGGTTTTACTGACCAGCTTATAATCCAAGTTAGCTTAGAACTCACTATGCATTCCAGGCTACTCTTAAGTTTACAACAATTTTCCTGCTTCCTAAGTGATGCTACTACAGGTGAGCGCCACCATGCTCTTCTTTATTCAGCCTAGAAATGGTCAAGAATTCCATCACTGAATTAGATAGATGTCCAGTTCCTTCCTACTTAATTAAATAACATCAACCAATAACCCATAAAAGCTAACTGCCCTGTTATTCATAAATAATTTACTGAAAATGTTACCTCATCAGCCCGAGGAGCATCTTTATCTAATTCTCTCCAAGCATGTTCAAAACCAGGTTCTTCTGGAAATAGATCTGCAAAATCGTCTTCATCTTCAGAACTAGTTTCTATATTTCCTTTACCCCTTGCCAGATCAGGACCACTGTCACTTTCATCCTCCTCCTCACTGTCTTCCTCCTCCTCCTCTTCTTCCTCCTCTTCATCATCATCAGCTGAAGTTCTATCATCACTTGTGACTTCATCTTCAGAGTCCTCATCACTTCCTATTTCACTAGCACTGTCTGAATCTTCTTCCAGGGCATCTTTGTCTCTTGCCAGAACGACTGGAAGCACTACAGCATATTGGGGGAGGGAGAAAGGAGACGTGTATACTGAATTAAGTTAAATCCAAATAATTGATATTAGATCCAGTATAACTCCTACAAAACAAAAGGAACATATTTTAGTTGAGTTCTGGATATTTGAATTCAAAGAGTCTTCAATGTTAACAGCAGCGTGCTTGCCTAGCATGCCCAAAGCACTAGGTTTGATCCTTGAAATGAAACAAAGCACCTTTGAGTCACATAGCAGAAAACATCAATAGAGCTGTTTACTCTAAGAAATATGCTAAGTAAAGTGTGAGCTGGTGATTAAATTTATAACTCATTCATACATAACTGACAAAACTTGCATTATGAATGAAATTACCAAACAGCAATGGTAACTAAAAATTTTCTGCTAACATTTTATAAGTGTTAGCTAACCACATACCAAGATATTTTGTTTAAAATAGGATCTCATTTTTCTTTCACACCTCTGAAGGAGTTCGTACTTTACTTCTGAATACAATCACCTCTGCATGTGTGAGTATCTTATGTACTGCTTTTAAGCTGGTATTTCTGTTTCTGCTTACTCAAAAGGCTTTAAGTTTGGAGAATGAAAAGTAAATTTTAAAACTTAAGGTAAAAAGTGAAATTTGTTCTTAATTCTATGTTTTTATAATATTGATTCATTAATCCAATATTTATTGCCTACATTGAACTAAAAGAAAGCAAAGAGAAAGTTTATATGCTCTCAAGTCCTTAATTACTAATCAACGAATCATTTATAGTTAATGCACTAGATTGAGGGAGTTAGAGAGATGGTTCAGTGGTTATGACCATGTAGAAAATCTGGTTTGGTTCCCAACACCCACATGGTGGTTCACAGCCATCTGTAACTCCAATTCCAAGGGATCCAATGCCCTCTTCTTTGACCTCCATAGTACATATACATACATACAGAACAACTTCAAAAACTATTTTTGTTTGCATATCTGTGCATGATATGCTTATGCATGGGGGGGGAGGAGGGACATATGTCATATGTGGAGGCCAGCACAATTTTGTGCAGTTAGTTCTCTACTTCCTCCTTTACATGGATACTGAAGACCAGGTTGCAGGGCTTGAGCAGCAAGCACCTTTACCTGCTGAGCCATCTTGCCTGTTTTTAATTTAAAACAGGGTCTTATTTAGTCCACACTAGCCTCAAAACCACTATAAAGCTGAGGATGGCCTAGAACTGATCCTTGTGACTCATCTTAACAATTGTCAGGATTACAGGCATTATCAGCATGCCAGGACACAGGAAGTTATTTAAAGTAAGAAGATTTTGCAGAATACAGGGAGGTATTTAAAGTACGATTTTGCAGATACTGTTTGGCTGAAAACTACTAAAGTCTTTAAGATTTTACTGTCTAACAGAATAGGACCACTGATCTACATACATCCAATCCAAATTTGCTCAACAACTTCTTTGGTCCTCAAACTTAATCCCAACTGCTACCACCCCCAAAACCCAATACAAAAAATAAACAAATAATGCATCTCTTATGAATTTTTTCTTTGATTATATTTTGATTAGTCACTTTTGACATTTTTTAATCTCACTTATGGCCCTTGCTGCTACAATATTTTGTATTACAGGTTTGACATTTCTACTTTTGCTCTATGCTGTCCAATGTGGAAGGTAACAGTCAAAAGAGACAATTTAGTATTTGAAATATGACTCTTTCAATTTGAGATTAATACTAAACAAGACTATAAAAGTACAACTTTGTTATCATTAATTACATAGAAATGAAATTTTGATTTACTGGATATAAATAAATAAAATTATTTCATCTCTTTATTTTTCCTTTTTAATACCACTATTAGGAAATACTATTACAATGTATTTGTAGTGGATGGTGCCAGTAGACCAGGGTCATCATACACAGTTAAGCAGGCTGTTATCTGCCTAAAAGCATCTACAAGAGGGAAAGAAGAGCTAAGACCAAATCTAATCTCCATTCAAGTCATACACTCTGCAGATGCTGCGCTTGCTCAAGGGAAATCAACACGCTGCTTCAGTCAAAATTGTCATCCTCTCACCAAACTATGAACCCCAGAGCACTGTGTCTGTATGGTCACAGGATATGCCGTTTTCTAAATGAAATAGACTCGCGATAACCCTAAGGAGGGGACCATGCCTTACAGTAGTTGTCACGTAGCTGAATGAACTAAATGAAGAGTACCCAATTCTACTTACCTTCTTCCTATGTAACAACATATAGGAGCTCTCAGCAATGTTCACTAGAACCAGCATCACTTACCCAAGCTTTCCTGCTTGTCTTCTGGTATCAAAACAAGAAGAAATCATTGCATATTGTTTCTTTCATGGTTATATATTTTAAAATAAAACACTCGTCTGTTCTCATCATACTACAAAATAATTATTGTTTATGTTTTTTAAAGAGTGTAATACAGAAGAATCAGTACTCCAAACCAACCTGATTGCTTTTCTCTTTTGGCCTTAGAACAAGTAATTGTTGGAGATTTCACGATTTCAGGGGTACTGGAATCTTTGGTCCTTGGTTTTCCTTTGGGCAAAGAATTTGTACTGTGGTCGGTGATGTTCCTTTTCTTTTTTGTATCTTGTGGAAATTCTTCACTATCCTTTTTGGGACTTATTTCTAAATTTACCCTTTGAGATTTACACACGTTTTTCATTTTTTGAATTCTTTCAGAATTATCTAAATTATTTTTGTTTATAGGATCCTTCTGATCAACTTTTTTGGTTTCTTTCTTTTTCTCCTCAATCAGCATTTTTGACTTCACTTCCTTTTCCGTCTGTTTCTTTTTCTGCTTTACTTTCTTTTGGTCCAGCACTTTGCTTTCTTCATCAGAGAGATCAGAATCAGAGTCTGACAGGTCATAGAAGCGTTTCAGGTCTTCCGTTGTGCTGTGGGTGATAGGGCGCCCTCTTTTGTCAACAGCATAGTTCAATTTAAACTTTTTGTCATGAAACATGGCTCGAAATCTCTTGTCAATTTTGACTTTTCGTTCCTTCTCTGGCATTTCCCAAAATCTGGGATCCTTTGAAACCCGCCTAAACCGCTGGTCATTCATTATTTCTTGTTTGGATGACATTTTTACGGTCTTACTGAAGAAATATCCAGAAAAACCAAACACTGGAAAATAAAATAAATATTACAATGATAAATGGTTAACACCATTAAAATATAAGAAAAAAACTACATTTGTTCACCGTGTTCTCTCTCTCTCTCTCCCCAAATTAAGACAGCTTAAACTTAATTTCAGCTACCCAACCTATTCTGGGTCAAACATAAAAAAAAGAAAAACATAGTAAAATATAATCCTTACATTACAGCTTACTTGAAATGAATTTAAGACAAAGCAAACAGAATCCTAGGGTAATGTTTAGTAGCTGATTGCCTTCATTATTTCTGTATTTCTAGGCTGTATTTGTCATCAATTAAAAGATTAGTAGGGCACGGAGTCACATACATGTAAAGCCAGGGTACTGAAGGCAGAGACATGATTATCAGTTTGAGGCTAGACCTTATATAGTTACAGAGGGAACCGGTGGTCAGCCTGGGCTACACAGTGAGACTGTTTCAAGAAACCAAAGCCTGACATTTGGGAGAAGGCCTAGTCAACGAAGTGCTTCTTGCTTAAGTGTGACACGGATTTGATCCTCTAGAAAAAAGAAAAAAGCTGGACAGTGGTGGCCCACGCCTTTAATCCCAGCACTTGGGAGGCAGAGGCAGCAGGGGGATCTCAGTTCGAGGCCAGCCTGGTCTACAGAGTGAGTTACAGGACAGGCAGGGGGCTACACAAAGAAACCCTGCCTGGAAAAATCAAGAACCCACCCCTCCCCCGCAAAAAAACAATAACTAACCAACCAAACAAACAAAAAATGCACACATTAAAAACCCTGCATGCCTATAATCCTACAGCTGGTGGCTGGGGTGGGCAGAGGCAGGAGGAGGTCATCCAACTTAGCTTATTTGAGGAGCTTCAGGTTCCAATGAGAGCTCCTATCTCAAAAAATAAGGTGGAGAGCAATTAAGGCAGCCGCCTCCTTTGGCACCCATAAGCAAGCACCCTCCCAAACATATGAGCACACAAGGGCATGGACATGTGGCCTGGTGTGACCAACTGTATATGCAACAGAGAGAGAGAAAAACAAAATAAGATTCTCCAATCTCAGCTGGTCTCATTTGTTTTTTATACTCTGGTTCCATTCTCTTTTGTTAATCTTCATATTCTCAACTGGGCTGCTGTACTTCAAAACCCTTTACATTCTAACGGGAAAAACATAAAACGTCACGGATGCGCTGATAAATTCCTCTCATCCCTCCAGTCCACTCCTCCTCTGGCCTGGGAGCTCCAAGCTAGCTGGTTCAGGAACCATCCTGCCGCTTCACAAACTTTCGGGGAAAGTTCCTAGGCTGAGGTCGCTCGAGAGCAGCCCTGAAAGGGACCAACAACGGGCGCACTACTCACAAACCCCAAGGAGATCCCGTCGGAGACCCACGCAGCTCCTCACTCGTCTTTTCGGATCCCGGTCTGAGTTCACATGGAGCGCACACCTATAATCCTTTGCGTGACGCTCACCCGTAACGGCAGGCGAGCTAGGCCAAACTACTTCAACTTTGCCTTTTTCCTCTTGGAACAATTTTGTGTCGTTGTGCTAGCCGTACTCCCACCAGCGCATGCGCACAATAGAAAACTATGCCCTGCTGTGGCCCCGTGGCCGGAGATGCTGCGACCGGTCTTGCTTTGGCGGCTAACGCGGCTCCGGGGCCCGGCGGTCTCCGCAGGGAACGGTGGTCGCAGGGAGGTAGCTTCCGGTGTTCCTCCTTCGGGCAGCACCTCGCCCAGAGCCCTAAACATCTTCGACAGGGAATTGAAGAGGAAGCAGAAAAACTGGGCAGCTCGACAGCCTGAGCCCATGAAATTTGACTACCTGAAGGAGGAGGTGAGACCGCGGGACAGCGACGGAGGGAGGCGCGGAGCCCGGCACGGCAGGCAGACCCACCCGGCCCTGTGACCTTGAGAAGAAGCTTCACCTTTCCAGGCCTTTGTATTCTTAAAGTCCGGGGCTCGGGTAGTGTGCACGGCACGGCAGTCACTCATTCGCTTAGCAAGTACTGCTTCTGCTTGAGTTCCAGGGCAAAGCAATAACCTCCTCCCGCCCCCAAACACACACACTCCAGACCCCCGCTTTTGTAGGATAGCATTAAGGAGAGAGCGCGAGACACACGTAGACATGGTATGTAATTTCAGCCAAATGAGGTGAAGAAGAAGTGAAATAGCCTGATTGATGGCACGGATGGTCAAGAGCGGCTGCTGTGGAGAAAGATGTGAGAAATCAGTCGAGCTGAGATGGGAGATAGGACGAGTCACCTAGGAAAAGGAAGAAATAAGTCCCGAACTCCTGAGGCGGAAAGGCCCTGTAGGGGCCTTTCAACAAGCACCTCTTTCTGTTCAAGAAAAGCACCCGGATTACAGCCCGACTGAAGCCGCGTGAATGCAGAACTAGAATATATTCAGTAAAGTATATGAAGGGAAAAGACTTCGATGTACCTAACCCTTGCCCATCACCCTCTCAAAACAAAAACAACTATATTCCGAGTTCTCAAATAGTAATCACAGCTCCAGAATGTTTATAAGAGGCTGAGTGAAGTGTGTGAAGGAATAGTAGACTTCAACGCCAGATGTCACTAGCCCAGTGCAGTGTGGTACTTGCCATTCAGCTTTCTTTTCTTCCTTTCTTTCTTTCTTTCGTTCTTTCTATTTATTTATTTATTTATAGGCAGGGTTTCTTTGTAGCTTTGGAGCCTGTTCTGGAACTAGCTCTTGTAGACCAGGCTGTCCTCGAATTCACAGAGATCCGCCTGCCTCTGCCTCCCGTGCTGGGATTAAAGGCGTGCACCACCACCACCCGGACGAATTTCTTTTATATTGTGCTGGGAGAGCTGGTCAACTGTATTTTTCCAGACTTGATGTTCACTAATTTGCAAAAGTTACTAAAGGGACAAAAAAAGCAGTTAATGTAGATCGGGTGAGTGTGGTAACACACGTCTGTGATCCTGGCATTCAGGAGGCTGAAGCTGGGGATTAGAGGGTTGTTATGAGTTCAAAGCCAGCCTGGGTGTCCTTTCTCAGACAAAGCAAAAACATAGTTAATTCATTTAGAAGCTACTACACAAAGTTTGTACTAAGTTTTTATTAAGTGATCATTTATATACTGATTTATAATCCTGAGCCAAGGTGAATAATTTTTAATTTAATGTATTTCATGCCAATGTCTGTGAACACTAACATTTCAGTTGTTGTTAGGAAAAATCCCAAGACGAGCCGCTCCGCCGGCGCAAAGAAATCCAATTAGACCATGTTTTATTAAATGCAACACTTTCTATTGGCCTAGAGCTTGGCAGGGGAACCGGGGAGCATATGTAAAACCCAGGACCATGTCTTCCTCTTCTGGGCTCCCACTTAAATACCCTGTGGGAGGGGTCAGGACCTGGCATGCTCTGGGATTTGGAGTCCAGACCAATGCAAACTCTCAGGCCAGGAGGCTGGGATGGATGCCAGGGACTGGGGTGATGCTCTCAATTTAACATTACAGTTGTCTTGGTCTTAGTTGGGGTTTCTATTGTGATAAAACACTATGATCAAAAACAACTTGAGGAAGAAAGGATTTATCTTACAACTCCCAAGTTACACTTCATTTCTGAGGGAAGTCAGGCCAGGAACCTGGAGGCAGGAACTGAAACAAAGGCTATGAAATCATGCTCCTTGCTGGCTTGCTCCTCATGCCTTGCTTATCCTGCTTTCTTATACCATCCAGGGCCACCTGCCCTAGGGGCGGCACGACCCAGGATGAACTGGATCTTCCCACATCCATCAGTAATCAAGAAAGTGCCCTACAACCTGGCCTATAGGCTGCTCTTATGGAAACATTTTCTCAACTAAGATTTCCCTCTTTCATGTGGCCTTTTTGGCCCACACTTAGAATTCCAGCATTCAGGAGGCAGAGGTAGGCGATCTCTGTGAGTTTGAGGCCAGCCTGGTCTACAAAACGAGTTCCAGGACAGCCAAGGCTACACAGAGATATCCTGCCTTGAGAAACCAAAGGGATTGGGGGGAAGAAGGAAAGAAAGAATTCTCTCTTCCAGGTATGTCTGGATTTGTGTTGAGCTGACAAAAAAACCAATCAGGATAATGTTTCTTTCCTTTTCATTCTTATCTTGCATCACATGGAATACAAAGGCCAAGTATGTATACCATTTTTTAAGATTATTTAGAGCAAGTTTTTTTTTTTAATATTGTTTTTAAGATTTATTTATTTATTTATTTAGTTAGTTTACAGTGGTCTGTCTGCATGTGTGCCTGCAGGCCAGAAGAGGGCACCAGATCTCATTACAGATGGTTGTGAGCCACCATGTGGTTGCTGGGAATTGAACTCAGGACCTCTGGAAGAACAATCAGTGCTCTTAACCTCTGAGCCATCTCTCCAGCCCCCCCCCCCTTTTTTTTTGAGGCAGAATCTCTCTGGTTGTCCTGGAATTCACTATGTAATATAGACCAGTCTGGCCTCAAACTCACAAGAGATCCACCTGTCTCAGCGTCCTCGTCCTTATGTTGTTTTTGTGGTTTTGAGACAAGGGTCTTTATAGTATTTGCTAGCTTGGAACTCAACATGTCACCATTTATTACAGACCACTCAGATTTGTGGCAATCCTCCTGCCTCAGCCTCCTGACTGCTAGGTCTATAAACATATATAGACATATATAGCTGCCACACTTAGCAGATTATTTAATCTTGATTTTATTAAATTGGCTCTAAAGTAATTTGCTTCACTTTGTTTCCAGGGATATGTTTTATAATATTTTATCTATATCCAGTATTTGTAAAGAAAGTTGCTGTAGGAAAATAGAAAATGGGATTACAAAGTACTTTTCATTTTGAAATGTAAGTTGACTCTTAGGTTTAAAAAAAGAATGTTCTCTGTTAAACCTTCTCTGTGTATTTAACCCACTGATTTGAAATCTTTCAGGTTGGCAGTCGGATTGCAGACCGTGTGTATGACATAGCCAGGTAGGAGATGATGTTATAATGAGATGCAGTCCCTCTTTTTCTCTCTCTCTCCCCGCTTGTCTTTCCTCTTAGTTTCTCTGTCTCTCTTTCCCTGAACAGCATCTTGCTCTAACCCCTAGGCCTGGCCTTGACCTGAGCATCTGGGAATACAGACGTGCTCCACTACTCCTGGTGAGCAACAAAGTCTGTCCTTGAGTGGAGACTTGAAACTAAATGATGAGAACTTGATATGTGAGAATTTTATTACCAGAATTGGCGATATAAATAACTCTAAACATCTTCTTTCCTTTTCAGATGCTTGGGATAGGGTCTCACGATGTAGCCCAGGCTTGCTGGCTTCCAGCTCATGGCACTCCTCTTGCCTCTGCCTCCTGAGTGCTGAGATGATGAGTATGCATGGCCCCACCTGGCTGTCTTTTTTCTTGTCTGGGAAAGCAAATGACATTTTCTTCATTGTTATTTTCTTTTTTAAAAAATAGTATGGATGTAAAACTTTTGCCTTTCTTCAAGCCTGAATGGCTGATCTCTTTGGTTTAGACCAAATTTAGTAATAGAGAGATTGCTCAAATATAGAACTAAAATGTTGACTACATGTGAAATCTTAAGATTTATTAAACCTACATATAGGTTTTACTGAAATGAGCAATAGAATCTTTTGCCATTTGAGTGAGGGAGAAAGTGTAGCTAGATTTGTTTCCCAGTTTATGTCGGTAAGGCCTTGCCCATTTTATCTTATACATTGCTAATGGTAGTACAGATTTTATGACGATTCTCTGGGGAATGACTTGAGAAAGAACACTTTCATTAAGTAGTATAAAAATCTTGATGTATCTGTTGCTCCATGCTCTGGGCGTAATGAAAGCTTTATTGATTCCGGCTTGTCACCATGTAGTGGAACTGTTGGTCTCTGACATTAGCAAATCACTCCTTTTTGTTGACTTTTCTTTACATGACCTTCATTGAATTATACCAAATAGGATAAATTTATCACAGTTTTCTGTTAAAAGCAGGGAGAGTTTTATAAAATCACAGGCTCTCCGACTGTATTTTAGATACACCTTTACAAATGAAAAGGAGTCTATAATTTTGTAAGGTAGAAAATACTTCCTTATGGCAAAAGGCCCCCTCCTTTCATTTTTGTCACTAATTATTTTAAAGACAAAAATAGCTTACTGTTACCATTTCCCTGAATTATACTTTGTTTGTGATTTAATGAATGAATCATTAAGTTTTGCTTTTCAGTTTGGAGTTCACAAACTATGTCACAGCTATAAGGATAATAAAGCTAAATCCATGAAGATTGTTGTGATTGTGACTGAAATTTTAATTTAAACATTAAATGTTTGGAATTAAATTCTTTAAAATACCTTTAAATGTTCTTGTGTTGACATCCTGTCCATTATTAGTACTTAACAAGCTTAGATTTGTGCTTACTATGCACAAGCCTACAGCTTCCATCCTTTGTATCATAAGGATAAACAAATAAACAGCTGAGAAGTTTGTATTATCAGTGCTCTGCTTTATTAATTTAAAAAACTACACAGATTTTTATTACAATTTTTAAGAGTTGGGGCCTTTTAGTACTGTTAAACAGTGAGATAACTCATTTTTCTTAAACAGTTAAACTGAGCTAAATATTTTATACATAGTAAAAGCAGTAATTTCTTTTGTTTTCTGAAGACTTTGTTTTTAATTTTATCTGTATATATGTGCACCTGAGCATATGTAAATGCAGGTACCTACAGAGTCTGGAAAAACTAGGGTTGCAGGTAGTCATTAGCCACTTGATATGAGTGTTGGAAACTGAGTCTGGGTCCTCTGCAAATGCAGCAAGTGCTCTTATTCATGGAGCTCTCTCCCTGACCCCACACTTTTTCATTTTATTGATGAGGAAACAGATGTAGCCAGGCTTAATCACGTTTAGTCACATGTACAGGTCCAAAATTTGAATACATGTTTTTCTAATTCTAAAAGTATTATTTATTGTTCCTTCATAATCCAGACATAAAACATTAAGTAAAATAAAATGTCAGTAGTGTTTTTCCATCTGGTATTTTATAATTTGACATTATCTTTTTATCATTTTTTTATGTGTATGCATGAACATGTGTGCATACATGTGTTGCAGGTATGAGTGTGCATATGTACTTAACGCATACTGAAACCAGAGGTTGATGTTGGGTGTCTTCCTTGTCACGTTTTCCCATATTTTTTGAGACAGAGTCTTGCCTGGACCTTGCTGATTGTACTAGACTGGTGTCTCAGATAGGGTTTCTGTGCTGTGAGGATACACGATGACCAGGGCAACTCTTATAAAGGAAAACAATTAATTGGGGTGTCCTGCTTACTGATATATAATCAATAAAAACTCAGAGACATATATTGGGTTTCATCTGGAAGACCAGAAAAGCAAAGCAGCCATTTACTGGCTCTTACATTAACCTCAGTTCAAAAATGGTGATCCTGCCCCTGGGAAACCTCAGATGAGATTGAGACTGAGAGCTGTCTCTTCCCATTTTATAATCTTCTCTAGGGCTGGGATTAAAGGCGTGCACCACTATGGCCTGGTTTCTATGGCAAGCTACTGGGATTAAAGGTGTGTGTTATTGTGGCTATTTGGATTACAGGTGTGTGCCATTACTGCCTGGTCCGTAAGGCTGGCCAGTGTGACAGTTTTACTTTTCTGATTTCAGGCAAGCTTTATTTATTAAAATATAAATGAAACACCACTACATTTTACAGTTCAGAGGTTCAATCCTTTATCACATGTTGTAGAACATGGCGGTATACAGGCATACATGATGCTGGAGAAGTAGCTGGGAATCCTACATCTTGCAGGCAACAGGGAGTTAACTGAGACACTGGGTGGTATCCTGAGCATAAGAAATCTCAGCCTGCTCCCACAGTGACACACTTCCTCTAACAAGGCCACACCTCCTAGTAGCGCCACTCCCTTTGGGGGCAGTTTCTTTCGTGCTGCCTAGCAAGCCCCAGAGCTCCATCTGTCTCTTCCTTTCCAGCTCTGGGATTATAGGCACGTGCTGCCACACTTAAGCTTCACTTCTATGTGGGTGCTGGTGCTTGGAAGTCATCATGCTCACATGGAAAGCACTTTATTAAGTAGGCCATCTCCTCAGCCCAGTTTTGGCAACCATTCTTTTTTTTAATTAATTTATTTTTTAAAATTTCATTTTACATTCCAACCACAGTCCTCCTCCCCTGCATCTCCCTTGGCAGCCATTCTTAAGAAAAATTAAACTGCAGTTCTTTCTGTTCTTTTGTTTATAGAAACAGTTGATGTGTGTTCCAATTTAGAGGAGCTAGTCTGATACAGAGCTTTACTCTTCTGTCTCTGGGTTCAGATTGACTCAATTCAAGTATTGATTGCTGCTTATATGAGATGTTTGAGTTGGGACCTGGAAGACAGCTCAGTAGTTAAGAGAACTGGTTGTGCTTCCAGAGGACTTGGTTCTGTACTCAGTACCCACGTGAAGGTTCACAGCCATCTGTAACTTCAGTTCTAAGGAATCGAATGCCCACTTTTGGTTTCCATGGTCACCAGGCGTGCACATGATATACATACAATACATTGCCATCAAAACATTGAGATATATAAAATAAGAATTAAAAATATGTATTTAAAGGGAAAGAAGGTATTTGAATTGACTTACTTAGACCTGGACACTTGGAACTTACTGTACTCCTAAGTTTTCAATAATTCTTGAAGTTTTTAGAGGGCGTGTTTTTAGTTGTTTTTTTTCCCCTGTGGTGCTGGAGGTTGAATTGAGTGTCTTGCACATGCTAAGCAGGAACTCTCCCACTGAGCTGTAGCCCCAGCCCAAGTTTAAAAACGCTTGATGACATTTCATATGGAAAGTAGAACGTTATATCTTCTGCTAGATAGAGCTGGTGCGTCAAGGCTCCTGAAAGGTGTAGTTAGTAAAATGTTTTTACTGAAGATTAGTTCTTGATTATTTTATGGACTGTATTGCAAAGCTTAGCTTTTATGTCTGTTTTTTTCAGAGATTTTCCCCTTGCACTGGATGTGGGATGTGGAAGAGGCTACATAGCACAACATTTAAATAAGGTATTTTATACACTGGCTTAATCAATTTTAAAAAATAAAATTGTGTGTGCATACATACATAAGTATCCCTAGAGCATTTGTTTGTGTGTGCAGGTACATGTGGTTTTTAAGACAAGTCTCTTGTAGGCCATCTTCTTGCCAAGTAGGCTGTACTAGGGGGCCAGGAAGCCCTGGGAGCTGCCTGTCTCTTCTACCCCTTTGCAAGCATTGCAGGAACCACTGTGATCAGCTTTCTTAAATGTGGGTTCAGGGAATTGAACTCACAGTGCTTTGAAGGCAACTGAGTCGTCTCCTCAGCCCCTAATTTAGTTTATTTTAAGAAAAGACTTCCCTTATCACTTTAGTTATTTAGATTTCGATTATGTTAAAATTGCTAAACATTTATTTAGTGCTTCTAATATAATAATTTTAAAGGAATTTAAGTATTCTAAAGAAATTCAATAATTTCTTTAAACCTATATATTTTTCTCTTTGTTTTCATTTTGTTTAAGCATTTTTGATAATTAGCTGGTGTGTAGTGCAATGGCGGAACGCTTGTTCATCGTATGTGAAGCTCTGGATTTGACTCTTGGCAATGCAGAATACATACATTCATAATCAAGAAAAATTAATTTTAGGGGCTGGAGAAATGGCTCAGAGGTTAAGAGCATTGCCTGCTCTTTCAAAGGTCCTGAGTTCAATTCCCAGCAACCACATGGTGGCTCACAACCATCTGTAATGGGGTCTGGTGCCCTCTTCTGGTCTGCAGGCATACACACAGACAGAATATTGTATACATAACAAATAAATAAATATTTAAAAAAAAAAAGAAAAGAAAAATTAATTTTATTAGTTAGAAGCTGTATAAAATATAGATAGCATTTAATAGTACTCGTAATAGTTTATTTCACATTTTCTAACACAAGCCATGTCTTAGGATTTCTATTGTGAGGAGCCTTTTGATTTTTTTTTTAATTTATTGTGTACACTGTTCTGCCTGCATGCCAGAAGTGGGTGCCAGATGATTTTGAACCACCATGTGGTTACTGGGAATTGAATTTAGGACCTCTGGAAGAAGCCAGTGCTCTTAACTCCTGAACCATCTCTAGCCTCTGACCTCAGCAAATCTTATAAAGGAAAACATTTAATTGGGGCTGGCTTACAGGTTTAGTCCATTATTGTCATCACGGGAAGTATAGTGGCACGCAGGCAGACATGGTACTAGAGAAAGAGTTCTACATCTGGATCTGCAGGCAGCAGGAAGAGACACTGGGCCTGACTTGAGCATTTGAAACTTTAAAGCTTTTAAAGCTTACCCCCAGTGACACACTTCCTCCAACAAGTTCACACCTAAACCCTAAGTAGGGGCATTCCCCAATGACCAAACATTGAAATCTGTGAGCCTCTGGGGGCCATTCTTATTCATATCCCCCCAAATCATAAATACATTCATTTATTCACTTATTCTTTTATCCTTTGTGCATAAGACACTGTGCTAGACACAAACATGAAAATGGGATTTAAAAAATATTTGTCTTATTTTTAGTTATGTGCAGATATGTTGGCATGTGAATATGTGCACCTGAGTGCAGGTGCCCACAGGGACGAGAGACATTGGATCCCCTGGGGTTGTGAGCCACCTGACGTGGGTAGGAAATGAACTTGAATTCTCTGAAAGAGCAGAAGATACTCTTTAACTTCTGAGCCATTCCAAAGCTCCTGAAATGTCTTCAGAAAAATCTGTTTTGATAAAGCATATATTTGAGCAGGGGTGCAGGGGAATTGTGAGACTCTGCAATTGCTACTACTGACAATAAGAAATGCCATAGGAAATAAAACATTTACTGAAGTGCAGTGAAAGTTAAATGCTAGGAGAAACTTTGATGCAGTTTTAGAGGCACAGGATCTGGGTTGGTGGTTCATAGCATTGAAAGTCAGCATGGCAGAACGTCAGGGAGAGTGCTGTGGAGTATGATATAGTGATGCTTAGGGACTATTAATTTGGTATGTCATGTATAAATTAGTAAAGAAGAGAGAAAGACAGATTCGTTAGGAGGCAGTGTTAAAGGCAGTGTAGTCTTAGGAGATGAACAGATTTAAAAGCTGTAATGTATGAAAAAGCTAATAAACCCAGCAGAACTTGATGAGTGATTGGGTCTGGAATTCTCTTTTGGATTTCATATATATCTGCAGCTCCACTCCTTTCTGCCTTTGTCTCACCACATTGACCCTGGCTGTCTGCGCCTCTTGCCTAAACTGTTGCAATTACTTCCACATTGGTCTCCCTGCTTCTGTCTTTGGCCCCAACAATCTGTTCTCACTTCAGGGTGATCATTTTAAAGTAGAAGCCAAGTAATACTCCATCTTCTCAGACTGTTGGATTCTCTTCTAACTTCTTCATAATAATGTATCTCGTGTATGTTTGTATGTGTGCAAGTGCATGCCTGTTACACCACACTCATGGAGATCAGAGGATATAGAAAGCTGATTATATCCATCTACCATGTCAGTTCTGGTGACTGAACTTAGGTCATCAGATTGGCTGGCGTCTGGCATCTTTACTCACAGAGCCATCTCAACAGTCTTACGGTTACTTTCTAAAATAGTGCTCCACTTTTGCCGACCCTAAGTTCCATAGCACTTAATAGTCCATGGTGTTTCTTTAGTGTCTTTCTTCTTGTACTAGACTTGCTAATTTTTGTTTATTACCAAAATCGTAGTTCCTATAACCCTCAATGAATAATCTTGACATGATAAATGTACGAATGTTAAGGTAACTTCAACTCAGTAGGTGTATAACTCAGTGATAGAATACTTGCCTAATGTGGACTCTACTACTAAGCTGTGTCTCTGGCCCATCTTTTGATTTTAAAGAAGCAGAAGTCAATTTAAATAGAGATATTTTTTTGGAAGTTCTCATGCAACTCAGATTTTGCAGTAGAGCTGTCTCTCACAAGATATTGGGACGTAGAAACCGAAGTATGAAGGATACCCATGTTTACATGCTTTCTGGGGTTACATGGATGCTACATGTTATCTTCTGTCTTTCTCTCTTGTAGACTATCCCTAGTATTTTTGATGTATGTGGTCCCAATCTAGCTTTTTCCAGCTCATAAGAGCTAATTGTTATATCTCTCCAACTCTGTTTAATGGCATTGTATCGATAACTTGAAATCAGCTATGGCAGAAATAGTCACACCAAGGAAACTGTCAAGTACTACTATTTTGTAACCCTGCCAAGAGTTAGTTTTTAGCAACCTCTCTAACCTTAAGTGTCTGTACTATCTAGTTCAGAGACCTTTGCTCCTGTCTATATGTATCTTTGTTCAGATTTTCAAGAGAGAGGCTGATAGATAATCAGATTGATTAGCTTCTTTCTTTGCTCTCCACAGTAGTGTCTTGGAACTGGCATCTGAGAACCAGTTCCGTACCTCTCTTACCAAGCGTGCATCAAGTAGCATGTAATCCACCTTGCCGGAGTAGCTATGCCATGGAAATCAGCAAACAGTTCAACTTTCAGTGCTCTCTTTACCCTTCCCGCTGCCTAACAAAGTATTGGTAGGATATACGCTTGCTAAGTACTGAGCCAAAAAAGTGAATGTGCTGTGAGCTGAAAAGTAGTGGTTTCTCTAACTGTGAAACTGCAATAGAAATCACTGAAGATGTTTCCTGGAGGTCTCATGGTGCTATAGATGAAGAGATAGACTTACCAGGACTGACCCAGTGAGAACAGACTGCTGTGCTCATGCTTAGACCGTGAGCCGCCACTAGGGGGCGATTTAGTGAACAGTGACATGGTAGGCACCAAGAATTGTGGACCTCATGAGTAGAGTCCTTAATTATAAGCAAAAAACTATCAAGTGTACGTTTCTAATACACAAATAAAACTGGATAAAACCAAAAAGGTGCTCAGAGGTAAGAATTTTCTCAAGACTGGGAAGATAATGGTTCTTGTTAGGTGAGAAGAAGAGACCAGAAGATCCAGATTAAAGATTAGAGGAAGTAATGATGGAGGGATCAGGATCCTGGAGAAAAGAGCAGCATGGGGAATTTAGTGTGGGACAGAAGTCGTCCGAACCCTTTTACTCTCGGAAGAAGAGAGGATCATTGAAACGGAAATGAGTCCCTTAGCTCCTTTCTTGCTTTTTCTGTAAACTCTTTGAATGGAGACTGAAAGCAGGAATCTGTTCCAGTCCTTTGTCACAGGAGTGTGCAGTCTAGCTTGTAGCGTGTTAAACCAAGACAAGTTCACGTAGTTGAGTAGAGCAGGATGTATTCTTTATTTTCTTAAATAAGTTAAATGTATTAATATAATTAATTTCATGCATTAAATCTGTGGTATTCATTATGTCTTCTAAATTTGCATATCATACTGGACTTGATCAGAAAATAACATTACAAAACTGAAAATTATAATTTACTCCTTTGGAAATTTTGGTAATTGTTTTTCTCTGATTATCCTATTGCAGGAGATTGTGGGAAAGATTTTCCAAACAGACATTGCAGAACATGCTTTGGTAGGTAGCTTTTTAATACTCTTTGTTTCTGACCACCTGGCTTAATTTTTCGTTCTTTATTTCTTTCACAATGTAATGTAAGTGTAATTATAAATATGTACACATGAGGAAGACTCAAGCAATACAGGAATACATAAGGAAGAGATTCCTAATCTTACTTCCCAGAGACAGCTGTTGGGGCCGTTTGGCCTCCCACCTTTATAAACGTGTAACTACCTCCATTGCCCAAGTTCATGTGAACAGTAGCACATTAACATTCCATGGTTTTATGGGATGTTACTCTGTTTGAATATTGTTTATATGTGTGTACCTCTTTTTAAAATGACCACATAGCCTGCCAGTATGTGAGCATCACATAGCAGATTTCTCTGAGCAGGTCTAGAACCCTGCTGCAGTTCTGGTTTCTCGGTAGCATCCTGCTGTTAACATCACCTGGGAAGTGACTGTGTGTTTGGTTATTTACTTTTGCCTGTAGATAAATTCTTGATAAAATATATTTGTTCATTTATTTTTCATGTTCAGTATATGTCTCCAGATTGTCCCTAGAAAGATGAATGAGGATTTTCCGTGAAAGTGCTTTTTTTCTTCTTTTCTTTGGTAACCCTGGTCCAGCCCCTTTTGTTTTTGTTACTCAGACAAGTAAAAAGTTAAAATTGCCTTTTTAATTTTTTCTGTTTTTGATTACTAGTTCAGTAAAATAACTTGATTATTGGATTTCGGCCATTTATCAGTCAGTCAGAGTCTTTCTGTCTGTCTTTGTCTTTCTCTCTGGGCATGGGTGTGTTTCTTTTTCAAAGTTTATTTTTAGTTTGTATTTGTGAGTGTTTTGCCTGGTTGTATGTATGTGTATCATGTGCATGCCTGTTGCTTGTGAAAACAAGAAGGGGGCATCGGGTGCCTTGAAACTGGAGTTACAGATGGTTGTGAGCCTTTTTGGGTGCTGGAAATTCAACCTGGGTCCTCTGCAAAGAATACAAACTAACTGCCTGCCAATCAGTCTGTCTGTCTTCTTTCCTTCCTTCCTTCCTTCCTTCCTTTCTTTCTTTCTTTCTCTTTTTGTTTTTTTAAGACAGGGTTTCTCTCTGTATAACAGCTCTGGCTGTCCGGGAACAGCTGTGTAGACTAGGTTAGCCTTGAACTCACAGAGGTCTTCCTGCCTCTGCCATCAAATGCTGGGATTAAAGGTGTGCAGCACCACACCTGACACTCATTGGTATTCCTTGACTTTGAATTTTTAAAATAACTTTTTGACGAGCCTTTCCTCTGACCTTCATTGACTTGAGCTTATACATGTATTTTTTTTTCTAGGTCATTTGTAAAAGTTTATATTTTAGAGATGTTAACTCTTCATAATTTATAATACACCTACTTTCACATTGTTTATTGCTTTTTTTTTTTTTTTTTTTTGGTTTTTCGAGACAGGGTTTCTCTGTGGCTTTGGAGCCTGTCCTGGCACTAGCTCTTGTAGACCAGGCTGGTCTCGAACTCACAGAGATCCGCCTGCCTCTGCCTCCCGAGTGCTGGGATTAAAGGCGTGCGCCACCACCGCCCGGCTGTTTATTGCTTTTTAGAAGCTTTTAAAAATTAGTTTGTCATAAAACATCAATATTTTCATTTACACTTTCTAACATTTTAGTCATGTTTATATAGGTTTTAAAAAAAAAATCTTAAAAGTATAAAGGGTCACCCAGATTTACTTCTAGTACTTTGTGGCTTCATTTGTTGCACTGAAATGTTCAGTTGCTGAGATTTGTTTTAGTGTGAATGGATGTATTTCTTACATTTTTTTGGAACAACTAGATGTTACTTAATTCTTGAGTGCCTTTTGTGTACCACATTTTGTGCTGTGTTTTGTTTTTTGGTAGACACTACTGAGTGAATATAACATTAACAGTATTTAACAGTGATTGTCTTAGTAATTGAAACTCTATTTAAATATGTTGAACTTGTTTTTTTTACCATTAGAAAAATTCCTCAGAAACAGATATACCTACTGTGAATATTTTAGCTGATGAAGAATTCCTTCCCTTTCAAGAAAACACATTTGACCTGGTGGTTAGCAGCTTAAGGTTAGTAATCCATTTGAACTTTTAAAAAGTATGTTAAAGAGGCTGGAGAGATACCTTGTTTGGTAAAGTGCTTGCTGCATAAGCATGAAGATGGAAGTTTGAATTACAAAACCCACATAAAGGCAGGCATGGTGGCACATACTTGTAGTTCCAACTCTGGAGAGGCCGTGACAGGCAGCTCCCTGGGGCTCCATGGCCAGCAGCAGCTCAGTCTTACTTGATGAGTTCCAGACCAGTGAGAGACTATTTAAACAATATGGTGAGAACCTGAGAAGCAAGCATGAGGTTAGCCTCCGACTTCCATGTGCATGCATGTGCAGGCATGTACATGTGTATATGCACACATACGTGTGGGTATATATGTATGTTATAAATAGGTCTAATTTACATTGTAATAGTTTAGGATAGCAGTGGATAATGGATTAATTTAACTCCCTACCCCCACCCCGCCTGGAATTAAACCTAAGGCCTTGGGTTAAAGACAAGCACTCTGTTACTGAGCTATATAATCTTCACCATGATAGAATAATTTCTTTTTAGTTACAAACTGGTTATCTTAATTTGTAATCTTTAAGATTCTTCTGTTTAACAATTAAGGATTCAGGACATCCTAGTGGAAATATGATGTAGTGTCGTAAATTTATTTTTATTCTCAAGTTTCTACATACAATTTGCTAACACTCTTTTCCTGTCACACGTGAGAGAATAAACATGAGATTTAAAAAGTTTCTTATGTATAAGTTTAGAACACTTTGCTTTGATTTCCATTGTCTTAAAAGGTGATGGATCTACTATCTACCTTTTAAAACAGAAAAAAATTCAGACACTGGCTTCTCCAGCTACTGGCAAGGGTGTAGAGCACCAGGAACTCTGGTGGGAATGCAAAATGATAGACACTTTGAAAGACTGTTTCATGATTTCCTGAAACTTGAACATACTTTGTTAGCTTCCAGCATTTATACTCATTGGTATTTACCCAAAGAAATGAAAACTTATATATATATACAAAATCGTTAACATGAATAATAAATTGTTCTTTTAAAAAAGTTTTAGATTTATTTTGTTTTATGCATGTGAGTATTTTAACTGCGGGTATGTATGTGCACTACATGTGTGTCTGGTAGTTGTGGAGGCCAGAAGTGGATGTAGAGTCTTCTGGATCTGGAGTTACAGATAGTTGTGAGCCACCGATTGGGCGTTAAATACTGTACTCGGTCCTCTGCAAGATTAACAAGTACTTTTCACCGCTGCAGAACGTGGAAGCAACTAAGATGTTGTCTTAGGATTACTATTGCTGTGATGAAAAACCTTGACCAAAGCAACTTAAGAAGGAAAGGGTTTATTTCACTCACAGTTCCATGTAAAGCTCATCATCAAAGGCAGTGAGGGCAGGAACTCAAGCAGAGCAGCAACCTGGAGGCAGGAGCTGATGCAGGGGCCATGGCGGAGTGCTACTTCCTGCCTTGCCTCCCCTGCCTTGCTCAGCCTGCTCTCTTTCAGAACTCAGGACCACCTGCCCAGAGGTGGTACCACTCATAATGTGCTGGACACTCTCCCACTGATCACTAATTAAAAAAATGCCCTACAGACTTGTCTACAGCCCAGTATTATTTCCTACAGCCATTTTCTTAATTGTTTTTTTCCACTCAGATGATTTTAGCTTGTGTCAAGTTAACGTAACACTATCCAGCACAGATGCCCTTCAGTACTAAGTGGTTGAATTGTACATCTCGACAATGCAGTTATTTAGCACTAAAAAGAAATAAGCTGTCAAAACATGAAAAGAATGCAGGAAACTTAGACATGTTACCAAATGAAAGGTTATTCAAAAAGCTGTGTATGCTGGTTCCAACTGTATGACATTCTGGAAAGGACAAAAGTATGGAGACAGTTAAAAAGGTCAGAGTTGTGGAAGTGTAGAATTTAATTTCAGATTTCAAAATTCAATTCCTTTTTGTGGTTTTAGCCTAGTGATAATTATATTAATGAAGGCTAAGCAACTATGTGTTTCTATTTTAGTTTGCACTGGGTGAATGACCTTCCTAGAGCACTTGAACAGGTGAGAAAACTTGTGTTGACTCAGTTCTGTGTTAGCTTATTATCACAGATTGACAAATGTTGTTGTTTTCACGTTCAAAAGTCTGACAGTGTGGAATGAAACCAAGTGTTTATAATGTTCTATGGGCTGGGTATCCTTGGTACTCTCTTTGACCCACAAATATATACATTAGGTGGCATTCCTTGAGAACTTTAAGAATAGTTGATTGTAGAGATGTTTATAAAAGACTTAATTAATTACTGTGTAGAATAATATTGGTATCACAAGGTGTGTTCTTTTGTTTGTTTTTGTTTTTTGAGACAGGGTTTCTCCATGTAGCCGTGACTATCCCAGAACTCACTTTGTAGACCAGGCCTGCCTCAAGCTCAGAGATCTGCCTGCCTTGGCCTCCTGAGTGCTAGGATTAAAGGTGTGCACTACCACTGCCTGGCTACAAAGCATATTCTATATTAAAATTTCTTCTCTTCCTTTATTGCTTGTAAATATTTTCTGCATAGGAACTTGTTTATGTTGTGTCTCTCCTTTGTATTACTCTCAGGAAGTGTTAGGTGAATGCCTGTAGATTGGTGTTTGTCAGTAAGTGAACAGAGGGTACTGGGTAGATGATGGGGTGTTCCGAGAGAACATACAGGACTGTGTGAGGACTGGTCTCCACTAGGCTGAAAGTCATGAGCTGTCACTTGTACTGCATTTCTTTAGTCAAAATAAACCACAAGTTCAGCCCAGATTAAAGGATTGGGAAATAAATGACATCCATTGGTGGGACATCTTATAGAATTGCTTTTCAGAGAGCATGAACAGGAAGGAAGAATTATAATTTTGATTAGCTATCATTCTTTAAATGTTTTTTTCTTGTAGTATTCTGTTACTGTAAAAAGCAAGTTGTATCTATAAAATTTGAAAACATAAGGCATCTTATAGATACTAGTATCATTAGTGAATGTCTTTGTCATTACTATACAACATTACTACATACCATACAGCAGTGAGTCTGGGTTTCTTGTCTGAAGTTATTTACTTTCTCATTTATTTGGCAAAATAAGGTTGGTAGTCATAAATACTAACTTGGATGCATTTGATATTGCTGTCTGTAAAATTTGAATAGTTTTGTTATATTTATTACAGATTCATTATGTCTTAAAACCAGATGGGGTGTTTGTTGGCGCGATGTTTGGTGGTGACACGCTCTATGAACTTCGGTGTTCATTACAGTTAGCAGAAACAGAACGAGAAGGAGGGTTTTCCCCACACATTTCTCCCTTCACTGCTGTCAATGACCTAGGACATCTGCTTGGGAGAGCTGGTTTCAATACCCTGACTGTGGTGAGTATCCGGAGACCCGAGTAACCCACTAATCAATTGTATTGCTTGGGCCAGTTCTCCTTGTTTTACCTTTTTTTTGAGAGTGTGTCCTTACTGTCTTTAGTGCGCATAAACACAGCCTGACTGAAATGCCAGGAACAGAAACTCTTCAGTATTTATATTTCAGGATAAGTAGCTCCAAAAAAATGATCACAGTTTATGAAGAGACTTCCCTTTAAATAATACGTATTTATCTTGTGAAAGAGGAAGGTATGGCATGGTCAGAGGACAACGTTTCGGAGTCAGTTCTACTGTGGGCTTCAGGACTGAACCTGCTGAGTCGTGTTGCCAATACCTTTGAGAGAGACTTTTAAAAAGTCTACTCCAGGAGGCTGGAGAGATGGCTCAGAGGTTAAGAGCATTGCCTACTCTTCCAAAGGTCCTGAGTTCAATTCCCGGCAACCACATGGTGGCTCACAACCATCTGTAATGGGGTCTGGTGCCCTCTTCTGGCCTGCAGGCATATAGACAGAATATTGTATACATAATAAATAAATAAATATTTAAAAAAAATTCTACTCCATTAGGATCTTCATATCCAAGTTAGGTGTAATATGGGATGAGACCACTACAGATGTGATACTAGGTATCCATTATAGGGGCATCTGTGGTACTGTCCCCACCACCAGCTCTTAATTCAAGCATACACAAATGCCTACATTCTCCTAAGTCTAGGCTTAGTTGAGTTAGAACATGCTCTGTTTCCGTCAGTGCATGATTAATAAACACTCAGAGAATTTGGGGTTCAACTTGAAGATCCAAAAACCAAAGCAGCCAGCCACTGGCTCTTGCCTCCACCTCAGTCTGAAATGGTGATCCTGCTTCCAGGAAACCTCAGAATGAGACTGACTGAGAGCTGTCTCCTCTCGTTTTATAATCCTTTCTAGGACTGGGATTAAAAGGGGTGCACCACTAGGATTAAAATCATGCAACATCTGTTTCTGTGGCAAACTAGTGTGGCTACTGGGATGAAAGGTGTGTGTTGCCATTACCTGGTCTGTAAGACTGACCAGTGGGGCTGTTTCACTCTCTCACCTTCAGGCAAGCTTTATTTATTAAGATACAATTGAAATGCCACTACAAGTCAGGGTGGAGAGTTTTACAGCGAGGATAGAAGAAACAGATCGTACATAGACTGATGGGATAGCGCACTGGATATAACTTAATTTATTTTGGGGAGGTGTTTTTGAGAGTGGGTCTGTTACACCCCTAAGTTGATAAGGAAGTCACTGTGACTTTGAACTGAACTTTCTGCCTCTACCCAGTGTACTTGGATCACAGGTGTACACACCTGGCTTCTGTGACTGTACTATCTTTGTACTACTTAAGGGAATTTAGGAGAGGTACTTCAGTTTCTCAGCATTTCTTAAAAATATGTAAATGATTTTTTCCCTCGAGAGGCCCCTGATATTAAGTGGTCAGAGGGCATGAGGTGCCCTGACTGTTGGTATGAAATACCTACTACTTTCTCTGCCCCTCTCCTTCTACTCCTAGAACTTCTAAGGGTAACTTCCCAGAAGAAAGGCATCTCCTTTCCACCTCTCCAGTCACAGTTGCTCTCCAGGACTCATTCTCTCTTGAGATGAGTTGAATAGATTTACTATGATTCCCAAATCCTTCTGACATAGAAACATAACTAAATGTGATTGGAGGTGATTGAAATTTCTTGTTGAAGAAAACCTCCATTTGCATAACTAGAGATGATAAACTATTTGAGCTAACTTATTGTAAATGCATTTTGTAAGATCATCCATTTTAATATATCATACCCACCTGTGTAGTGGTAGAATGCAAGAGGGATTAATGTGCAGAAACCCTAATATAAAATAAATAAATACATACATACATACCTCCAGGGGGGAAGGGAATAAAAACAGACTGGGAGAATAGGCAAGGCTTTGTCGAGCTGAAAGCTACCTTGATATGTCTTGCCTGTGTCTGTGTTGACGTCTATAAATTTTTAAATTGTCTAAGTCAATAAAAAGTGGTATTGAGATGTTGAACATCTGAAAATTGGAAAGCATAGCTTCATGTTGAAGAACCAACATTAACTGATATAAGAAGTTATGCATTGAGGGGTTATTATATTTTCAAGATTTTTAAAAATTATAGTAGTAATTCACAAGTAATTCTTATAAATTTAAAACTACAGATAAACTGAAAAATCTGTCATTTGACTTTAATCCTTCAAATCTTAGCTCTCTTCTGAGAACAACATTTCTCAAAATTTTAGACTTTGGTTTTCAGAATTTCAGACTTTTGTTTAATCCCAACACTTGGGAGGCAGAGCCTGATGGATCTCTGAATTCAAGGCTAGCCTGGTCTACAGAGTAAGTTCCTGGACAGCCAGAGCTACACAGGCAAACCCTGTAAAGAAAAGAAAAAAAAAGAAGAAAATCTTAACTTATTAGAACTCATTCTTTTTGTTGTTGATATCTCTTTTTAACAATTTATTTTAATTTTATGTGTGTTGGTGTTTTCCCTGCATATATATCTGTGTGAGGATGTCAGGTCCCCTGGAACTGGAGTTACAGAGCTACCACGTGGGGTGCAGGGAATTAAACTCGGGTTCTCTGGAAGAGCAGTCAGTGCTCCTAACTGCTGAGCTATCTCTCCAACCCCAGAACTTACTCTTTTAAGACTAAAGATAATATGTACTACTTGTTAATATAAACTCTGCATTTTTATAAAAAAGAACTACATTGGACTGAGGATATAGCCCAGTAAAGAGTTCTTACCTAGATTCTGTCTCCACTACCACTAGACAATAAGAATAAAAACGAAGTAAAAGCTTCTTTAGCCAACTGTGGTGATGTATATAATCCCAGCACTTGGCACGCAAAGGCAAAGGGATCATGAGGCCAGAATAGGTTGATGAACCGTGTTTCCAAAGTACAGTGTCAGACTTGACTGTTTTATAAATTGCTTTCGTTTGTACTTAGTTAAAGAGGGTTAGGTTCCCATGTCTGCTCATTGGTAGAACCCTTTACCTAGCTGGTATGAGGCTCTGAGTGCAATTCCCAGTACTGTTATATAAAATGATTTCTCTCTCTCTCTCTTTTTCACACACACACACACACACACACACACACACACACACACACACACCATGCATATTTAAAATATATAATAATGAAATGTAAATATAGTGAGACAAGATAGAACAAATTTTGAAGTATAAATAAGTCTCCTCTGATATCTGCTACTTCATCCTTCTACCCAAGACAGGAACTTGAAGCAATACACTCATACAGAAAGAGAATAAATGCATGGATGCTTATTACTAAGCTAACATTTTCCACTTTTTAAATGTTTTTAAAACTTTTCCCATTCTTTTACAATCCATTCCCAAGCCCCAGGGAATAGTACTGCCCACAGTGGGCCAGGTCTTCCCCTATCAAGATAGCCCCACAGGCACACCTAATACAGACAATCCCTCACTGATGCTCTCTTCCCACACAGTTCTCCATTGTGACACTGTGACACATATTTTCTTTTCAGTTTAATAGCTAATGTGTCCTTTATCTGACCACAGTATGTTAAATTGATGCTTGGAGTTGGGAGATTGAATAGGAACTTGCTCTGTCCACTCCATGCCTAACTTGGTCTTGTAGTACCAAGAATGACACCCTTTTGGGGCAATATTTTACAAAAAACAAGAAGAAGCCGCACATGGTGGCAAAGGCCTTTAATCTCCATAGAGGCAGAGGTAGGCAGATAATTGAGTTTGAGGCCAGCATAGTGAATTCCAGAACAGTCTAGGCTGTCTCGAAAAATAGATAAAAGTGACCATCACAGTATAAAGGAGAGTGACTTCATTTTGCTTTTGGAGAAGAAACTGGCACAGTTGTTAGAATTCTGGTAATATAACATTGCAAAGAATATTCAAAACAAGACAATTCTTGGTGGAGATAGAGCTCAGTGGTGGACATTTACTTTGTACTCGTGAGGCTCTGGTAAGGGACATTTCCTGCTTACCTTGAGAGAAATAGTTATAACTCCTTTCCAAAGCTTGATTTTTGTTTGTTTGTTTCTGATAGTCCCATGAATATTATGTTTTTCTTTTAAAAATAGGATACTGATGAAATTCAAGTTAACTATCCTGGAATGTTTGAATTGATGGAAGACTTAAAAGGTAAGAAAGGCATTTGTAGACTCCATTTGACACTGTACTCTAGGCATTTGGAATCCATTCCTGTAGAGAAAGCACACCATGGTCTAAAATGGAGGAGGCAGAAAGTAGGCGTGTCACAAAGAAGGGTTAAATCAGAGTTGTGGTCAGTGCTGTGAAACTGAGGCTTGCAGCACTGCGGCTGCTTCTGGAATAACATAGGAGGAATTTGCTGAAGGGTACACTTGTTATAAAATACTTTAGTGACTTCCATTAGTAGAAGTTCGTATCTCAGGTCTAAGCGTGCACACATGCATTTCTACACACACACACACACACACACACACACATTTAAACACATTTCACCTTAGGTAGTTTAATGAGTTTGAGATTGAGGGTTTAGTTAGAATAGATCCTGATCTGTGAGAGTAAAGAAATTTTGTTTGAGAAGCTGGCATTTGAGCCATGTTCTAAAGAGATAAAGATGAGTTAACTGGATGAAAAGGTGAGAGAAGTGTCTCAAGCACAAAGAATAGCAAGAGAACATAGCTGGACCTGGATAAATGGCATTTGGCAGAGGACAGTGAGATGGAGTGTTTAATGATGGGATTGTTAGCAAGTGAGAATCAGGTCCTGCACAAAACTTTACAGTCCCCGAATTACTTAGTTTTGTCTTTATGACCGAATACCTGACAGAGGCAAATTAAGGGCGAAGTCTGTGTTGGCTCGGGTTATGCGGTCTGTCATAGCAGGGACGGCTGTGTTCTGGGAGAAAGGCAGCTGAAATACCACAGCAGGAGGCCAGAAGTGACAGAACCAGCCTATAGTCCTCAAGGCTTAGCTTCCCAGTTGCTCTCTTTCCTCAGCTAGGCCTTCCCTCTTCCACAGTTTTCCAGAATGGTGCCACCAGCTGAGAACTGAGATTTCAAACACAAAAAGTCTTACAGGCTTTTTGGCAGTGGTGGTAGTGGTGGGGTTCCATGTTTAAACAATAACACACCCTCTTAATATTGTTTTCCCTTCCCTGGGTTTGATCTCCAGTACCCAAAATAAATGGACAATTTGACTTCCCAAATTCTTGAAATTTGGGGTGGGTTTGGTTTTGTGAGACTGTGTCTCATGGTTCGGCCCCAGGCTGGCCTCGAACACAGGGCTGTGCTGTTTCAGCTTGGTTTACAGGCTTGGGCTACCCAAATTAATATGTTGTAATGCATTTTTTTCTACGTACATGTTTACTGTCTCCTCAGAATTAGGGAAGGCCCTTACCATTAGTTCAGATCCAGAGCTTTAGCTTGACTTTGAAAGTTGCATAAATGTAACTGTACCAGGCTTGTCACTTAGACCTTCAAAAGTCTCTATAATTGCTTTTTTCACGGTTCATTTGTAGCATCCTGATGTATACCACACCTGCAAAGTGGTCCAAGTGTCAATAGAGAGCTCTTGATTTGTCTCTACTTGTGGTCATGCCCATGTTGAGGCTAAATTCCTTAGTCTACTTCATCTGACAAAAGTCCTCAAGGGTTTGGTTTTTCTTTTTCACTTTTTAATCCCCAACCTGATGCAGTGGCCTTTGTGAAATAAGTATTTGGTGAATGCAGTCGTATAAATTTGGGTTACCTGTGTGACTTTGCTGATCATCCTTTTACTCCTGTAGTAATTTGAGTATCCCACATCACTGCAGATCTTCATTAAATAATTAATTAAAAAAACAAAGATTGTTCTTGTCAAGCATTTTAATTGGAAGTTAAAATGTCATTAATATTTTAAATTTTTTAAAAATTTATTTTATAGGTATGTGTATTTTGCCTGCATGTATGTATGTATGCCATATGTGTGCCTGGTCCAGAGGAGGCTAGAAGAGGGTGTTGGATCCCCTGAATTTAAGCTTATGAATGCGGTTCCTGGGATCAAGCTCTGGTCCTCTGCTAACACAAGTATTCCAAACCACTAAACATCTCTCCAGTCCAAGATTTGTATATTTAAGAGTAAAGTAGCAAAAGAAGCTTCTTGCAATAAAGTTTGCTAAGAGATAGTGGTGTTTTGGATTTGGGTAAGTGTATTTCAGATATTTAAGAGGGAAATTGACAGTTTTAGGTAGATCAAATGTGGCCTTTGTGAAGAGTAGATGCAGTCTTACAAATTTGGACTATCTGTGTGTCTTTGCTGATGAGCCTCTTACCCGCTGTAGGAACTTGAGTTTCCCGTATCACTGCAGCAGAACTGATTAAGGGATGGGGAGGCGTGTGTGTGTGTGTGTGTGTGTGTGTGTGTGTGTGTGTGTGTGTGCATGCAAGAGAATAGTCCTAGTAGACATAGATGTTTGTTTTCGATAGCAGTAAGTTCCCAGCTAATGAAGCTGTCTTCCTTGTTACAAAGGAAGTAATACAATATAGAGGTGCAAAGCTTGAGAATTATGTTGAAACACTGGGAAATAGTCATTGAAGAGAAAGGTGAACTGACTAGGGAAAAGTTAGAGTTGGAAGGGTCCATTTAAAGTCAATCAGACTTTCAGTGTGGTTGACTACATACAGAAAGGTAGTTGGGTCAGTTAGGGGTGGGGTTTTGCTATTTAAATGGCAGAAATCCAAAAGTGAAAGGTAACCCATAAATATAATTGAAATAGTGGCCTGGAAGAATAGGAAGTAGAAGGCAAAAGTAAGTTGGGAAGTTGGGTGAAAGTGGCTGTAGCTAAGCATCTCAGAGTAATCAGAAAATTGTTATGGCTGAGGTATGTAATCCTGCTGAAAGTCAGAAAATGAGATGCCAGGTGAATGATGGAAGGTAAAGCAGTTACAAGTGAGAACTCCTTCTGGGGCATAGCTCACAGATGAGGCAGAGAGACGGAGCTCATTGGATATGAGGTGAGAGAATGAAATTTGATAGACACTAGCTCTGAAAACCCTTCCTCTCAGAATGGTGGCTTGAGCAGAGGCACACAGGAAAACTGAGCCAGGTGCCAAAGCTTGCAAAGGAGGGGACTAATCTGCCAGCAGACAGGAGCAGGAGAAGGTTATGGCTCAGTGGACAAGCCCCTACAGGGTGAGGGTTTACACAGGCGGAGGAAGTAATATCTGGGAAGACACTGAGGAACAACAGTGACACAGACCCTACCTCCCAACTTAAGAAGAATGTGACTTATAAACAGTAAATAGATACCTTCTATTGGGAGACTTCCAACTGTTCTCCTTTGTGAACTACTTGATCATGCTCTCTCCCTCTCGCTCACACACACATACTTTCTTTTTCTGTCTCTCTCTGTTTCTGTCTCTCTCTGTTTCTGTCTCTCTCTCTCTCTCTCTCTCTCTCTCTCTCTCTCTCTCACACACACACACACACACACACACATCACATTTCATTAGTAGCATAGTTTTGATTGCTGGTGGAGTTAAAGTTGGGGGTCTGTGAGATAGAATTATGCTTACCTAAAAAAGCCTTTATGTGGTTCTGAAAGTTGTAATGTTTTGAAATAATGAAATTTATAAAATTGCTTGCCTGTTCTTTTATTTATAGATTTATGGTTGCACTTGCTTATTTCAGTAGTCCTCTTGGTAACTGTGTTGCCCCTGTGTTAAGTGATAAATATTAGGGCTAAAAAGAACACTTGAATCTAAGTGGCAGAATTAGGTGCCAAACTCTTGTTTCCTGCCCTGGCTTCTAAGTGAACCCTGTTGCTTGTTGTAGTTGTTTATTAGTGATAAGGTTCTGCATGTTTGCTTCCATCACTTTCCTGTTTGTCACAAGGCCCATTTCACATGTTTAGCACACTTCTGAGTGTGTAGTTACACTGTCATGTTCACACAGGGAAATACACATAGCCCAAAACTTACCATTATGGTCCCTTTTCATTATGAACTATAGGGTTGGTAGGCTCTAGATGTATACTCAAGATGATAAAGATATTAAATGACAGCAACCAATTTTGAACACTTCCCCAAGTATTAAACACACTGATAGAGTCATGGAGCTCATTTATCTAAAAGCTTGAGACATGGTAATGAACTTATTTCTCATTTAGGCTTCAATGATAATTCATCAAATGGAGTGTTTATTTTGTACTGGTCTACATTAAATGCAGTGCTCATGATTCATTTCAAGAAAAAATAGAGAGAGACAAGAAATTAGACCTATCAGTTGGGAAAGGTTACTGCCTACTTTAAAAATACAGTAATTACTCTGCAGTTCTCTGAGGCTTTTTCTTCCCACGTGTGGGTGCTACCCTGCCCCATACAGCTGTGTGTTTCTAAGGATCAAAAATCGTTAGCCTTGCACATATAAAGAAAGTGCTATATCTTCAGCTTCTGATGTTTTTGAGATGGTCTGGTTATGTACCTCAGGCTAACCTTGATCTTGCTTTGGATCACAGACTGACTCCAGACTCCTTGTCTGCCTGCCTCTACCTCCTAAGTGCTGGAGTTATAAGTATGTACCATTGTATCTGGCTTAGATTTTTCTAATACATTGATTTATAGGTAAACACATCAAGGCATAAGTACTTTATCTGTAGTCATACTAAACCTAGAATTAGTTGCTTGAATCTACATACTATATACTAAATACAGATATATCTTTAAAACAGTGAAACTGGGCTGGAGAGATGGCTCAGTGGTTAAGAGCATTGCCTGCTCTTCCAAAGGTTCTGAGTTCAATTCCCAGCAACCACATGGTGGCTCACAACCATCTGTAAAGACGTCTGGTGCCCTCTTCTGGCCTTCAGGCATACAGACAGAATATTGTATACATAATAAATAAATAAATAAAACAGTGAAATTAGTCTTTTTGTCCTGTTAAGTGCTATAACCTCAATGCTATAGCTACTTGTTGTACATATTTTTATTATTTGAGGTTTTCATACAATATATTTTGATCATATTCACTCTCCCCAAACTCCTTTTAAGATCCACCCACCTTCCCTTGCCTCCCAGTTTTGTGTCCCTGTTCTCCTTGCTTACCCCCCCCCCCCCCCCCCCCGCCCCAAAGGCCAGTTTGTGCTACTTGGATCTGTGGCCTTCTGCTGGATTGTGGTTAGCTTATCAGTGGCTACATTCTTAGAAAAAAAACCGAGCCTTCCTCTCCCAGCAGCTCACAATGGCTAATAGCTCTTCAGATAGAGGTGGAGCATTGTATCCAGCACCACCCTCCTTTGCCAGGACTTGATTTGGCTTGGGCTTGCCAGGTCTGGTACATGCTGCCACTCGAGTTATGATTTCAGAGGCTTAGTTCATTATCATCATGTCAGGGAATTTGGTGGTATGCAGGCAGGCATGAAGCTGAGAGTTTACCTCCTGATCCACTGGCAAGCAGGCAGGGAGAGACACACCTCCTCCAACAAAGCCCACACCTACTCCAACAAGGCCATACCTCCTAATCCTTCCTTAACAGTTCCACTTACTGGGTACCAAACATTCAGATACAGCTATGGGGATCATTCTCATTCAAGGGCTATTCTCTTCAAATCACCATACATGGTCTTCAGGCTGTTTGCATTTTTAATCACCTTCTAGACCAAGTTTTAAAACCTTTCTGGTCCCTCAGCCCCTTTCCAGTTGGTGATGCCTGTTCCATGGGGATCTTAAGTCATCTTGCATTTTGAGGCTGTGTTCCTCACACTTACCCTTTCCATTGATACTTTATCTCTACTGTGAGGCCTTTTACGAAAGTCACTTGTCTCTGATGTTTTTTATCTGTCAGTGAACCCTAACCCTAACCCTAACCCTAGATTAAGAAGAGTTATATGTGTAAACATGCTATTTGAGAAACTAGACAAAATGTTAACTGCTGGATTTTATATTTTTCACTTACTATTTATCGAGCAGTTGCCGTGTGCCAACTCCTTAGCCAGTGGGAGAGACACATCGTTTCTGACCTCAAGTTGTTAATATTTTAGGTAAAAGGACTTCCAAGATAGACAGACAAATCTGTAAAGTGAGAGAAGCAGAAGGGATTTGGCCTTAAATCTGCTTATGATGTCAGGGAGTCTTTTGTAGAAAAGGCTGGACCTAAGCTAAAGTTAGCTGTCCAGGAGGATGAAGTGTAGGGAAAATTTGGAGGGATGACACAGAGAACGGTGTGTATAAAGCATGGGTGGGGAGATATAAAAGGCCATGTGTATCCTAAGCTTGTGTTGGGGCAACTACGGTAATAATATTGCTTAAGTGTATAGAAGAAGCAGGTTTATCTTGAGAATTGCCCGCAGAGATGAGTCAGATTTGGGAATAATAGAAGCACACTGCATGCTTATAAGGCATGGCTTATAGGAAGGTTAAGACTGGAACTAGCATGACCAGTCTGCCCTGATACATGAGGAACCAAGACACAGACAGGTAAGGAACTTGCCAAAGTTGTAGTTAGTGGAGGCAGACAACTTCATTCATTCATAGCCTGAAATCACAGCTATTTACTCTGTAGGAAAAGGCCAAGGGCTATGAGACTTGCATGAGCTTGGGTGCTTGCAGGGGTGCTGCTGTGCTGCCTGGAAGGTGGTTATCTCCCCAGTTGGCTTTTGTATTCTACATCTGTTGTGGTTGTTTTCCGAATAGTTGAGGCCTGTCTCATTTTAGCTGCCATTATTATTAATTCACAGAAAAAGTCCAGAATGTTGACATAATTTTACAAACAAGTTGCATTACCAGCTGATGAATACATGAGAAATTTTCAAGGCTTTCACAGTGGTTTTAAGGTAAGTTCAGTTTTTTTAAGGCAATATTCATCATTGCTCTAGTAATAACATATTAAAGTTTGTTTTTAATAAGCAGTTGAACTTAACCTTAAAAACACTGTGAGAAACCTCAGCCTTTTGGCCAAGATCAAATGTGAAAACACTGAGAGTCTTAAACAGTTCCCTGCTGTCTGGTCTTATCACAAGCTCAGGTCGAGTCTGCTGTCGTGGATGACTTTCTAGTTGGTTGACAGTCAAGCTTCCCCACAGTGTACTATAAGATACTCCATTTTAAAGATGAAAAACTGGTTTTACTAAAGATAGAACCATTCTTGTCCTAGGTTACATAAAGTTGTGCTCCCAGGGTTCAGGTTCTCTTCAGTACTTCACAAGGAAAGAGAGGGGGGTGTTCAGTGAGACAGTGCGCGTCCCCGAGGAAGAGTGGACTCCTGAGGCGGTGGAGTTGCTGCTGATGCTTTGGAGTGTGCTCTTGAATCTTCTATAACTGAGCTGGGTCAGACCCACAGAGGTGGCATGTGCCTAATGATCTTATTTAGAATATGCAAGCAGTGATTGGAAAGCATTTTAGAACGTTTCGTAGTCCATTCTGTGCTGTATGTGTAATTACTGCATGTGATGTGTAAGGAAGCCAGGGCCATGGAAAGCTGAACAGAAACTAAGGTGACTGTGTCCCTCCTCTCTCTTTCTGTTTCTCTCTCTCTCTCTCTCTCTCTCTCTCTTTCTCACTTTCTCTCTCTCTTTCTCTCCCTCTCTCTCCCTCTGTCCCTCCGTCCCTCCCTTCCTCTGTCCCTCCCCCCTTCTCTCTCTCTCTCTTTCTCTCTCTCTCTCGTGTCTCAGAACATATACCACACGTGTAGATGCCCATAGAGACCAGAAAAGGACAGTGGATCCTCCAAAACTGGAGTTACTGGACATTATGAGCCTCTAATGGGAATTGAACTCAGGTCCTCTGGAAGAGCAGTGCATGCTTTTAACCACTGAGCCACCTCTCCAGCCCCCAGTGTTTTTTGTTTTGATTGGAGGTTGTTTGTTTGTGTACTTGAAAAGGGGTCTCACAGCTGAGGATGACCTCTCTCCTCTAATCACGGTCCTCCTCCTCTGTACCATAAGTGCTGGGATGGTAAACATGTATTTACAGTTTACACCCAGCCACAATTTTCATTAACTTTCTAGTTTGTAGCTATTAATAATCTTTATGAATTGGGCCATTAAACTCATAAACACAGGGCGTTATATTAGTACAGTCAGTTTCATTACTTACTGAAGCAGTGGCCTCAGAAGCCAGAAGAAGCTGTCAGATCTGTGGAGCTGGGGTTCTAGGTTGTTGTGTGCTGCCTGATGTGTTTTGGAAGCCAAACTCAGGCCCTTAGCAAAAGCAGTGTGTGCATTTAATTTTATTACTAAAATTTTATTTAAATAAAAATTTTAAATCACTTATTTTTAACTCTTGAAGAAAATAAATCATTTCTTGATTAGTAAAAGTAAATAGTAGACACTGCTCAAGTTTTTGTTTTTGGTTTTTGATTTTTTTTTTTTTTTGGAGATAGAGTTTCTTTGTGAAGCCCTGACTGTCCCATGTAGATCAGGCTGGCCTCAGAGATCTGCTTGACTCTGTCTCTGGAGTGCTGGGATTAAAGGCATGTGCTGCCACTGCCCGACATGTAATAAATTTTAGTGTTAATAATTATGACATTTTAAAGTTCCTTTAGTTATTTTGTAGAATGATCTTAAACATGACCTTTCCAAATAACTTTACATTTGTATGTGTACATAAAGAACCAGGTGGTGGTAGCGAGTGCCTTTAATCCCTGCACTCAGGAGGCAGAGGCAGGCAGATGCAGGTGGATTTCTGTGAGTTCCATGACATCTAGGGCTGTTACACAGAGAAACTGTGCATCGAAAAACCAATAGATAAATAAACAAACAAACGAATGAATGTATATGTAAAGAAAGATATATACCATTAATTTGATATTATATTAATTTATCTTTATTTTTTGTGGTACTGGGAAATGAACCCAGGACTGTGTGTGTGTGTGTGTGTGTGTGTGTGTATGTGTGTGATGTTCTTATGTGTGCATATGAGTGTGTGTGCAGCCTCCAGATGTGTGCACATGTGGTTGTCAGAGGTCTTTGTCAGTATCATCTGTTGCTCTCTCACTTTCTCTCACTGAACCTGGAGCTCACTAATTTTTAGAACGAACTGCCTCAAGGATTCCCTTGTCTCCCTTTCCAGCCCTATGATCACAGGCAGGCGACACCACACCTAGCTTTTTCCTTTTTTCTTTTCTTCCCTTTTTTTTCAAGACAGGATTTCTCTTTGCAGTCCTGGCTGCCCTGGAACTCACTCTGTAGAACTGGCTGGACTAAAACTCACAGAGATCTGCCTCTGCCCTTGCCCGTGCCCTCTGCGTCTGTCTCTGCCTCAAGCTGGGTTAAAGGCATGTGCCACCACTGCCTGGCACACCTGGCTTTTTATGTTAGATCCTGGACATCATAGTTATACAGCAAGCACGTTACCCATTAACTCATATCCCCAGCCTCTTGAACACATGTTAGGCAACCACTGTACCACCTATCTCTCTAGCTATACAATAATAATTGTCAGTAAAAATGGCTTGTTACATCAACTTAGGGAAACAGTTTGAAATTTTAAAATAAGGGAAGAGGTCTGAAGATTAATTTTAAAATGCTAAGATAGTGCCTCTGTAGGAAATACACATAATTTTTAAATCTATTGTTAGTAAAATATCACAAAATTTGAAGACATGGCGTTGGTCTTGTCTAATGAGTCCTTTTCCAAGTTTTGAGCTTGTAATTATATATGCTGCTTAGAAGGAGGAGGACATTGTCACAGCATCACAAGAAGGGGTGTAAGATGTGGTTTTCTTTGAAAGGCACTTGTCAATGTTTGTGACCCATCTGGAGTCTAAAGCTGTCTTACAATAGACAGTGGCTGTTGTGGGAAGAAGCATCCTGGGGCTTCCCTTCTGAGAGTTTCATACCTGACTTAATAATGAAGAAGCTTCAAGCAGGTTTGCTGCAGTCAGAAAGCAGGCTAGCTATCATCTGAAGATAGATGAGACTGATGATAGGTACACTGTTGGATAAGATGGATCATGTCTTTATCCTCAGCTGCAAGGGTATTTGCAGTATTTTCTCAAACTGTAGTCTATTTTTAGGTATGGGTGAGAGCAACTGTTCTTGGAACAGAAAAGCCCTGCTGCACCGAGACACAATGCTGGCAGCTGCAGCGGTTTACAGAGGTGAGCTGCCCACCCTTTCTACCTGCGCTTACGGAGGGGTTTGTACTGTGTGCTGTTGGCTCCACAGTGCTGTTTCCTTCTTGTAAGATATTGTCAGACTTCGTGGGTTTTATTCTCTCTAAACACAGATCCTAGCTCTGTATCTGTTTCCAAAGTGTCAGCTTCTCTGTGTTAGACTTCTTCTGTAAGGCATTCTTTCTCAGCCCTGCAGTCATCTTAGTGCCCATTTCTCTTTAAAATACGTGATTTTATTTTATTGAGCAGATACTTTTTCTGACCTGATTGTTTCCAGAATTTAACCATATGTGTCTTTTTAGAAATGTACAGAAATGAGGATGGCTCCATACCTGCCACTTACCAAATCTACCACATGATAGGATGGAAATACCATGACTCTCAGGTAACATTATTAAGGTCTGTCTTTTCCTAGAGGGTTTATGTTTCTCTTTGTTTCCCATTGTTGATTGACTTAGGATATGTTTTATTATGCATAACATGATTGGAATTACTCTGGGCTTATCTATATCTAATATCTTTCATTTTTATTGTTTTCAGGCAAGGCCAGCTGAAAGAGGCTCTGCAACTGTGTCATTTGGAGAACTAGCAAAACTAAATGATGTCATGTCACAGGGAAAAAAAGAATAAATAATTTATTCAATTATAATGAATTTTAGAATTTTCATCAGAAATGAATAACGTTCACATCTAAATTATTGCAATTTGAAGCAAGAAGCAATGTATTAAGCTATTTCCTAGCAACCTAATACTGATCAGTACTTAGTAACTATTCCAGGTTCTCATTGTTTCTATTTATATGAGGATGTTGTTACCTAGTGTTTTAGGCATCTTTGCAGATTCAGCCTGAAAGCAAAGGAAATGTTTTCCTGTGGCGGAGGGGAGGGAGTGGCTTGAGGTAAAACTAGAAATATGTGCATTTGATAGGAAAACATTACTCACACTAGCATTCTGTACCTTTCTGCCTTCTTGTCTTTTGTTATCTCTGTGGGCGGATCACAGCTCTGGAGGTGAGAGGAGGGGAATGCTAGATTTCTGTGCTGTTCAGTGGAAGCACTTTTCATAGTGACTGCCGTAGACACTGAGGCCAAAATTATTTCTTACACTTCTTTTTGTTTATTTGATTTTGGAGACTGGTCTTACTGTGTAACCTTATCTGGGCTGTTACTCACTATGTAGACTAGGCTGGACTCAAACTGCCTTTAGTGTTCAGATTACAGGCATGCTGTACCACATGTAGGTGTTTGTCACACGTTTGTCTTGTCTAGATGGCCAGAGGATTCAGAACATTCTACAAAACTACTATATGATTATGGATTTTGAAAGAACATCTCTTTACGAGATCCACCTCCTTTCCCTGAGTGTGTTATTTTTGTTGCTGTTAGTTTTGATGTTGTTTTTAAGGTTTTAAAGTTTTATGTGTATGTGTATTTTGCCTACATGTTTGTACCATGTGTATGCTTGGTATCTTCAGAGACCAGAAGAGGGCGTTGGATCTCCTGGAACAATGTTCAGGGTGATTGTGAGCCACCACGTGTAAGTGCTGGGAGCCAAACCTGGATCCTCTGCAAGAGCAGCCAGTGCTCTAAACATTGAGCCACCTCCCCAGCTCCTCCTCTCTTATTATAAGAGCAACTGAATTCTGCTTCTTTTTTTTTTTTTTTTTTTACTTCTGTGGTCTAGGTAGGATCACCATGATTTCTACACTACTTTATCTTAAGAGAAGGAATATTTTAAAGAATTGCAGAGGCAAAATCTCATGTAAACATCCTGGTGTAGTGATTAAAAAATCTGTTTACAGTCAGGCTTCCCTTGTTAATTTTAGATCCGTTGCTATCCTAATCCAAGTCCACTGTCTCATCCTCTCAGGGTCAGAAAATTTGGAAGCAGTGAAATGTGCCCACAGGGCTTTGTGTTGGAGCTTTTGGTCTCTAACTACTGCTTCCGTTTAGGGAGTTTGTGGAACCTTAGGAGATGGGGCCTACGTAGAGGAAGCGGATGATAGGAGCCCTGTGTGTGTGTTTGTGCGTGCACACGTGTATGTGGAACTGGAGTTAAAAGTGGTTGTGAGCAGCCGCATGAGTGCTAGGAACAGAACCTAGGCCCTCTATAAGAGTAATAAGTACCCTTAACCACTAAGCCAGCTTTCCAGCCTAAAATAACATTTAAAAAAATTTATTATTTACACTTATTTATTTATTCTTTTGTGTTGAAGGGGGCCACACCTGTTGTAGTCAGAAGACAATTTGCAGGAGATAGTTTTTTCTTTTTAGCATATGGGTTTCTGGGATCCAACTAAGGTTATCAGGCTTGGTGCAAACACTTTACCTACTGAGCCATCTTTCTAGCTTTGAAGTAAACATTTTTATGTTTTTGATCCCCTTTCAAAATATTTTCATCCACTAGGTGGAAACACCAATAATAAAGGCTATTATTGTATATGTGTATTATATATGTATATATACACATTGTATATACATTGTATATACATATTGCAGACATGTTACAATTTTTATTCTGATTATGTAGTTCTTAGGTGGGGATAGAATAGTAAATATTATTTTGCCTTAGATTGGCCTCTGTCTAGGAAAGAAAGAAATAGGAGTACACATCTGGGGGTGGGGTAGATATTTGGTGTGGGAGAGAAACAAAAGGAAGGAGAAGATAATAGTGCATTGGGCCCTGGTGCGTTATAGCAAATGAAAAGCTAATGCTCTTGCTAGCCTGTGGTTTTACATTGCTACACATATAGCATGGAGCATGAATACATGGAGCTTCAGTTTCTTCCCTGAGTACCCTGAATCTGAGACATTGAACGAATAAAGACATTCAGGGGTATTGAAAGGCATTGCTCTTTCCTGTCTCTCCTCAATCACTCACTTTGAGGCAAGCCAGCTGTTGAATTTTTGAGGCTTCCCAGGCATTTCCATGGAGAGGATATAGGGGTCAAAAGCAGAAGGTGCCTGCCTACTGATACGTTAGGGAACCTGCCTGGAAGCAGGTCCTCTGGTACTAGGGACGTCTTAAATGACTGCAACCCTTGCTAACATTGATTACACAACCTCATGAGACCTTGAGTTAAAATTATCCAGCAAAGCCACAGAAACTGAGATCATAAATGTTTGTCATTTAAGCACTGTGCCTTATAGTAATTTTTACAAAGTAGTAACTAATGTACTCAATTTGGGAAAAGTTAGGTACCTAGGGTAAACATCCTGTTATTAAAATTAGGTAAAAGTCATATGAAGTACCCTATTGCATTTATTCTCAGAGATCACAAGGCCCAAGATAATTTTGCCTGTAGATTTGATTTCATGATATCTCAGAAAACAAGTAAGCCTCCCAGGGTTCATTTAGTGAGACTCAAATTTCGTTTCCTAGGAGTATTAAAGACAGTTTTCTGGAAGTGTGATTGGGGCAGTTTCCAAAGTGAAATGGGAGAATTTGTGAAAACTGACTTTGAAAATTCAGTGAACTATGGGTACATTCATGGACTCTTTAATTGGTTCCCTTTTGATTGTCTGTTGAGTTGCTGACAGCTTCTAATAAGATGGCGCGATGGTACCCCACACTTAGGAGGCTGTTAAAGGAACAGAGTGTATGGAAATAGTATGGGTTTTCTTTTTAACGAAATAAAATAGGATAAGACAAAACAACTGTATGTGCTTTTTAAAACCCAGATTTGATCATGCTCTGTGAGCCTGCTCCACCCTCCCATTAAGATTTATTTTTGTAGTTATATGTATATTGTGTAAACATATGCACAAGAGTGCAGGTGCTTATGGAATCCAGAAGAGAACATTGGATTCCCTGGAGCTGCAATTACAGGTGAGTGTAACCTTTCCTACACAGGTACTGGGGATGAGTCATTTCACCAGCCTCTTAAATACTCTTCCAAAGTAGCATGCTTAACCCAGCCTGTTTCTAGTCTGTAAGTATGGGGATTGTTTTCAGCATGTCAGAATCATAGAATCAAGAACAGTTACAAGATTTACCTATGAATGGGAGAATGAGAAGAGAGAAATTCCATGTGAGAACTTGGCTGCCTTTTTAGCTAAAGCCTAGAAATACAAGAAAGGGGCCTGGGAATCAGGTGGTCTGGGGTTAGCCCTGACCCTGTTTCTAGCAATTTTGTCTAGCCTTAGGATCTTCATACATAAGACTACATGTTTGGTTCAGTCTTAGGAGAGGCTCCCAGCCCACCTTGCAAGTTTCTGAGTGTCAAGTGAACTTTTACTGTAGAGATGTGAAAGTCATCTTATCCTGGAGAAGGCACCAGCAATGGACTAAAGAAATGATTCAGCCCCAAAGTCAAGCTTGATGAGCCAATGAGTTCATTGGGCTTACTCAAAGGTTTGTGGGTGACTGAAAGCTGCCACACTACTACAAAGTCTCAGCATAGAAGACAACTTCCACACTATATAAACTGTATAGCATAAGCCTAGCCAGGAGAATAACCCTGGTATAGAAATACAACTGGGAGAAAGGTATAGGAAGGAATGACTAGAATCTCAGATGAAGGTCACTTTCGAGTAGCCTCAGCAATTCTGATAAAGATAGTAATGCATGTTGAGCTCCCAGGATGGCTTTCTACAACACTGACTTTTTCAAGCATTTCCATATACTTCCCTTTTGTTGAGAATCATGGCCTAAGCAAACCTATCACTGAGGTAAGGAAGTGGTTATGAGCCATTGGACAGACTGAAATGAGAAGAACATCCAGTCTGACCCCAGGACCTGGAACCCAAGACAAATTGACCAGGGATTCCTTCCTATGCTTACAGTTTCTTGGACCTTTGTTTACTTGACATTTTTGTTGGTGATGCCCTGTTTAATGGGTTGCAGTCTGGTATTTTCACAGATCTGTATCACTGACTTGGTTCACATTTTCCTCCATCATGCTGATCTTCCTCTAACTTGGGTAGTCCTTTTCCCTTTAAAGTTAAGTTTGATTTTTATCTGATGATAAACTGGGAAAGAAGTACAGAAATACTTTGTTCTTACCTTAGGTTCTTCCACTTTTCCCTTTTCTCCTTTTCCTTTTTAGATCCTGGTGGTGTCCCATGTACCCCAGTTTGGCCTCAAACATGTAACTTGCTATGTAATTGAGAATGACCTTGAACCTCTAATACTCCTGCCTCAACTTCCCAAATGATATGATTGGACCCAGGACTGCATGCTAGACAAGCATTCTTAAAAAATGACCTATATCTCCAGATACAAAATGCATTTTTTGAACAATTTTCTGAGCTGTAAAGGAGAGTTTCAGTCTCTTGCACTCAGTATGGATGGCCTGTATTTTCTGCAGAACACATTTTCTCTAGTCCTAAAGAAATAGACATTTGGACAGTGCTCTGGACTCTACAGAAGTTCCTAGTTCCTTACCCAGATGACTAGGTCATAGCTGCAAATCACTCAAGCACTGAAGATGTTTGGGCCTCGGGTGGCAGTGGCAGTTCTGTGTAGGACCAACTAGAGGCATCTGTAGTCAGGTCAGATTGTCTGCTGGCTTCTTGAAAAGTCAGCTAAACACATGGTCCAAAGTAACTTCCTTTATCCTCCACAGTGCCATGGTTTTTTTTTTTTTTTTTTTAAAGCTGTAAGTATTGATGGGCGGTGGTGTCACACACCTTTGATCCCCGCACTTGGGAGGCAGAGGCAGGCAGATCTCTGAATTCAAGGCCACGCTGGTCTACAGAGTGAGTGCCAGAACTACACAGAGAGGCCCCATCTCAAATAACAAACAGCAAAAAAGCTCTGAGTATTATTCTCTTGGCAGATAGTTAGTCTGTTGATAAGCATCATAATTATCTGTAGCTCCTATGAAATACTAGTACCATTATCCCACTTTTCAGATGAGGAAACAGGTGTGGAGATTGTGAGTTTTGCAAGTTCACATAAATAGCAGAGACAGTAGTATCTGACCTCATTGCTGTGTGTGATGAGGCAGAACAAAGCAGTTTTAATGCTAAGGGTATAGTTTGGTGGTAAAGCATTTGCCTACCAGGTGTGAGTGATGTTTCCTGAGTTGGATTTGAATAGGGGTGGGGTGGAGTGTGTTAATTACCTCATAGCATTCGTTACTTTTCTCATTGCTAATAACAAAATACTTGACAGAAGTAAATTCCGGAAGGGCTTCCCTTTTTTTGTTGGGAAAGGCATGTACAGTTTAGAAGCAAGGATGAATGTTGTTGCACACCATGTTCTCTTGCCCTGGTTTTGTTTTTGTTTTTTTAATGCAGTGTGGGAACCCAGTCTATGTTAAGGGTGGGTGTGGTAGTTTGAAAGAAAATGGCCCCCAAAGGAAATGGTACTATAAGGAGGTGTGACTTTGTTGGAGGAAGTATATCGCTGTGCATACTACCATGCTCCCCACCATGATGATAATTGGCCATCACCCTAATTAAATGTTTGTTTTCTTAAAATAAGAATTGTTGTGGTTATGGTGTCTCTTCTCAACAAGAGAAACCCTAACTAACCAGTGGATCTTGTCTTACCCAACATACACATGCCTAGAATTATGTCTCCTAGGTGATTCTAAATCCAGTCAAGTTCACAATAAGTCACGTCTGCCACCTTGTGGAGGACAAGAACATGAGCCTCCAGACTCTTTATATCTTCCTACCCACCTGCTACAGTTTGGATCTTGAATGACCTCTACAGGTAAATATGTTGAAGGCTTAGTCCTATTTATGGTTCTCTTAGTTGGTGATGGGACATTTAGAATGTGGGACCCTATGGAAAGAACATAAGTCATTAGGGGTGTGGCTTTGAAAAGCACATTGGAATCTTTTTTGATTTCTGTCAGCATAAGGTTGGTGTAGGAGGTTCTGTCTATGTGTTTCTTTCATTGGTTAATAGGGGAACAGAGCTAAATGGGGAAAACTAAACAGAATGCTAGAAGAAAGGCCTCTAGATGCCATGGATCCGTGGCCGGAGGTAGATGTGCTGAAACTTCACTGGTAGGCCACCACCTAGTGGTGATATACAGATTAATAGAAATGGGTTAAATTAAGATGTAAAAGTTAGCCAATAAGCTAGAGCTAATAGGCCAAGCAGTGATTTAATGAATACAGTTTCTGTGTGATTATTTTCGGACTGGGCAGTCAGGACAAACAAGCGGCCCCTTTCAACATAGGTTTCTGATTGCCTTTTCCATGTGAGGCTGCCTAAAGCAGCAGGGCCATGCATCCATGGAACTAAAGCCTCTAAAACCACAGGCCAAAATAAAATTGTTGTGGTAAGTTCATTTTTCTCCTGGTTTTTCTTTGGTTTAGGTCTTGGTGGCAAAGACTCTGTGCACCCTAGCCAGTTATGAGTTAAGAACTAGGGAGAGGATTGTGTCCTTGGCATACACCTGGCCATCCTGTTTCAGAATCTTGGTCCCTGCATATTTTTCTGCCTGCCACTTTCTAGGTCCCATGTACTCTCAGCTCAATTGTTTTTTCAATCCAACCCAATTTCTTTTCGATTTTCCTACCCTGATTTGAAGTTGTGTTACTTTGTCCTTTCTGCATAGTTTCCTGTTTGTAAAGTTAGTCTGACATCTTCAGCTAAATGTTCACCTCCTACACCGACATTGCTATCACACCCGTAGTTCTAGTAGCACAGAGATAGAATGAATACAAACACTGGAACTCAAATGAACACAGCAGTATCAGGCACATTTAGCTGTGAGTTCTAAGATCAGCCACTCAGCTGGAATTAAAGATGGACTGTTGCCTCAGAAATCTGAGTATCGAGGAAAACAGTAGTTGGATGTGCATGGTTACAACACAGTTGTTGGGACTAGGAGGAGACGTATGCTGAGGTGAGGGGACTCACCCTAGAGATCAAGATAGTAGGATTTTGAGGTCAAAGCAGAATTTGTAGCCAAACTGAAGGAGCATCACATTATAGGATAGTGTACATCTCAAGTCCAGGAAGGTATCTAGCTGTCATTCTACACCAAATGCCCTTGCAGAATGGCAGTTAAGATTAGTCTGGCTTCTGAAGTCAGGCCTTCCCACTGAATTCCCTTCTATCATTATGTAGTTGACACCGATAAGTTACATAACACTGAAACAAACTTTAGAAATGTTAGTGCACAACATAGCAGAGAATAGCATGATGTTTGTCATTTCTAGCCTAGAAAGCCCAGGCTCATTAAATGCTCTGCCTGCCTTAACATAGGCTAGTAGTAAGCACTATAAAGAAAGGTGTGGATTGGCATGAGGGTGAGAGGATTCTCAGAGGTAAGTATGGTTGGCACATTTGAGTTAAGCAAAATTTAGTGGCTACCTTACCTGTGACTGTTTCATAGAACCTCTGTAAGTCTCAAGAAAGCCCTCCCTTTGCCACACCCAGTCTTCCATACTCTTATCAAAACCATAAATTTGCTTTAGGAAATCCTCACTCAGCACAGTGGTGTCAGGTGTTGTAGAGGCTTGTTAAATAATTTGAATCATTCTGGGAGATTCAATGTTCAGTTGTTAGAATCTCCACCTACAGACTTGATCCTTCCATAAGACAGCACAATTGCTAAGACCTGGGTCTCGAGTGAGTGACCTGACCTCAGTTTCCTCTTCTGTAAAATCAGGATAGTGGCACGGTGTTCTCCTAGGAAGACTTGTGAGGATCAAATGAGTGAGTCTGTCTAGTTAGAACAGTGCCTGGCATGTAGTAATTGTGACATGTTAGCTCTCATCTAGAAAGTTTTAAAGATATTTTCAAAAATAAATTGATTGTTCTTATGATGCCCATTGGTCTTCCATGAAATTGCTTCCTGTTCATGCTAGATGCCCGGTTAATAAGTAGTTAGGTACTATGTGAATCACTGAGTTATTTATTTTTGAAGTATTGTGATTTTGATATATTGATATAGCCCAGGCTAGCCACCATCTCACTGCGTAGCTAAGGAAGCCTTAAACTCTTGATCCTCCTGCTTATACCTCTGGTGCTGGGATTAGAGTCTTACACCATTCTACCTGGCTTCATTTTTATATAAAAGTTAGGTAAGTGGGGCACAGGTGTGGTTAGTGCTCAGAGGACAGCTTTTGCAAGTTGGTTTTCTCCTGCCACCTTATGGGATTCAGGTTTGTTGGGTTTGGCTGCAAGGTCATCTACCTGCAGATACACAATTCTCACCAGATACACACTTCCCTTTCCTGCTTCCTTTTATGAGAAGACTAAATCACATGACCTCAGACATTTCTTTTGCTTCTCTGCAAAATCTAAACAAGGCTTGCATATTGCAGAAATGCTTTAATAAGGTGATGATGAATCATTTTCATCTTTAGCAAATATTTTCTGATGAATGAAATAAAAATTAGAATAGTCTTTTTTACACAAGCACACACCCAACACACAAAATAGGAAGCAGATATTGTATCAAAACAGGCATACATGCTAGATGAAATTCACTGAGTACCAAATAGAAAAAAAGGTAAGAATTCAAACAGTGCTATTCTTGCCACAAGTGGGTCTTAAAAGTATTTTCCCCGTATTTTGTAGACCTTAATTTCTCATCTGAGAAGCTACCCTGCAAGCATTTGAAATTTGAGTCATAAGATACTAGAGCAGTTGCACTTTGCAGTTGAGAAAGCCGTGTCCTCCAGAAAGGGACTTGCTGTTGGCAGTACTGAGCTGGTAGTACAGAAGTGGAAAGGCAGGTGCTTTAGCTCCCTTGGCACAACCTTGGCACATTTACCCAGCTCAACGGCAGAGTGGGGAAAGGAATGGTAAGTGAACTTTGTTGGGGTCCCTAGGGGGTGCTCATTTCAGACCTCTCAAGATAGAGTTCATAAACCCAGGGTCACCTCTCACGCTGCACGTGTTCATTCAAGTGTTCATGTTGCAGGTCATGATAGACTGGTGTGTGTTGCAAAGGACACAACCCAATACCAAAACTCTTGCCTGTCACCTATGCCCAGAAATATTGGTTACTTTGGCTTCCAGGAGTTTTAAAAGATACAGACCTTACAGAAGAATAAGGTTTCTTCGAGAAGGGAAACAGAATCACAAAAACCTAGTTTTGACTCCTTTATTTAAGGTGTTAGAAACTTCAATCAGTTGCTTGGTAAAACAGTGCTGGGGTTGGAACCCCAGTTCTCCTGCTAGGCAAGCACTCTATCACTGGCTGCCCCCACAGCCTACATCTGGGAATCTTGAAGGACTAGCTGCTGCTGGGTTGGTAATAAGGTATGTGTGTTGTGCTGGCGAGATGGCCCTTTGTGCTATGAAAGCCTGGTGACCTGGGTTGGAGCCTCATGGCATAGAAAGGTAGAGAACCAGCTCTACAAAGCTGTCCTCTAGCATTGCCGTGTTTGTGTGGTGTGCGCACAGCAGTCAGTGAGATGAACTGCGTGCTCTGTGATGTGTGTTATGTGAGGGGGCTTACTATGAAAGAGGCGTTTACACTGCATTGAGAGAGGAAAAGTGGGTATGGACAAGTTTGTCATTTAGTAATTGATTAAATTCCCAACTGCAACATAAAGGAGCACAAAGATTGATCTTAAATGTGTCCCAGAGGCTCTTGGGTTGAAAGCTTGGTCTCTAGATAATGGCACTCTTGGATGGTATGTAACCTTTAGGAAGCATAGTTTAATGTAAGGAATTAAGGTCACTTGGGACATGTCCTTAAGGACATATTGGGCTCTTACACACCTTCCTGTCATTTGCTTCCTGGTTGCTGTGAAATGAATAGCTGTCTTCACTGCAGACTCCTCACCTGATGCTGTCTCACCGTAGACCCCCAAACCATAGCTCCAATCAAGCATAGTGTGAAACTTCCAAAAGGTGCGCCAACAAATCTTCCCCAGAAGTTGCTTATCTCACCTTCTTCAGCACAGTAGTAAAAAGCTGGCATGTGTATAGTAACTGCTGAGTGTTCAAAAACCGAACAGGGCTTGAGGAGATGGCTTCTTGATAGTCAGTATGCAAACACGAAGACCTGAGTTCGGATCCCTAGCTCTCATGTCTTCTGTAACCCAGCACTGTGGGAGAAGCATGGAGACAGGAGGTCACTGAGGCTTGCTCGCCAGCCAGCCTATCAGAATCAAAGAGCTCCTCTGGCACATGCACATGGGCACATATGCACATACGCATGTGCGCATGCACACACACACACACACACACACACACACACACACACTCCTACATGAACCATGAACATGTGTATATACTATACACAATGAATAAATGGGAAGCACATATATGTCTCACTATACACTTATGTTTATTACAGTTTATATTTAGCATACTATTGCTGTTTTAATATCTTTAATTATATGAAAAACGAACCTACCTGTTTTCCTATGGAACAGTAGCTTGACATTTGATTAAGAACCAAGTTCAAGCCAGGTGTGAGCTATTCCAGCACCAAGGAAGCTAAGGCAGGAGGAGTGCCATGAGTTCAGTGCTGCTTGGACTATATAGTGGGATTCTAGAGCAGTCTGGGCTATACTGTGAGATCCTGTATCAAAACAAAACACAAAAATAAAATCCATCTTGGCTGCCTGCTGCAGGTGTCTGTCCCTGAGTGGATCTAGGTGCAGTATCCATGCTACCTGCTGGGAAGGCCCCATTCCTTAGCCCCTCAGCTGGGATGTGATTTACTGCTCAATGGGGTATCTGAGACCTTTAGACCCCTCCTCTATGGTCACCTTCCTATTCAGGGTTGCAGGAGTCCTTAATCCATCACAATCCTGCCCTGGCTCTGGGACATTCAGGGTAGTCCCAGTTTCTCTGGACTGGGACACCCAGTTTTCTGAGGTGTGGAAGAACATTGGTCCCCCCACCCTCTGCCCTCAGTAAGCTGTTCACGCTTTGTCCATGCCTGTCCAGGACAGGCACCAAAGCTACAAAGAGACCCTGCATCAAAAAACCAGAAAAAAAAGTTGGAAGTTGCTGGTCATGCATTCCTTCTCAACAGAGTGACAGCGAGCTCTTGTTGAGATCTGGGTGACCTGTGTCATGTTCTGGTTGCCAGGGTAGGGAAGAGAGAGTATATATATACCCTATGCCAGGGTATAGGGGATTGGTGATTTCCACAGGAAAAAATGCTGAGAAGCTTCCATGGCGCTCAACAATTCCCTTTTCATATTCCTGTGACTAGTTCTAATTTTTTCTTGTTGCAAAGAAATATACTCCTTCCCCAAAATAGACTTAGAGTCAAGAAACCTTTGGGTATCATTGAGGTTGCCTTTTATTGATTGACTTGAAAAAGAACCCAGACTCCTGTTTACATGTGTGAACCCCAAACCCAGCTTCTCTTTCTCAAGAAGTTGTCTTTTAGCTGGGCGGTGGTGGCCCATGACTTTAACTGCAGCACTTGGGAGGCAACGGCAGGCTGATCTCAGTGAGTTCGAGACCAGCGTGGTCTACAAAGTGAGTTCCAGGGCTATGGAGAGCCTTGAGTTCCAGCCTCAGCACCCCCTCGGGGTCCAGCTAAGATTCTCTTTGGCAGTCGAAAACTGGTTGAGGAAAGGAATCTGAGGGGTAGAACAAACTTACTGACGTTCTTTCTGTATGTTTTTTTATTCCTTGGACGATGAAGAAAAATGGGAAAGGGAAGGAAAAAAGAAGGGCCGTTCTCCACATAGCTTTCAGGTTATATAGGCATGCAGACAAGTTAGCATTCCCATAGGTGGTAACAATAATATCAAATACACATTTCACAGAATCACAAGAAAAAAACCCGCAGGGAGGTGCCTTACGTCTCAGAGGCATGGCTGTGAAGCTCCCTGGCAGATGGGAACACAGCATTGGTAGCCATAGCAACTTGTGGGCTTGATTTGCATTAGCGTCTAGCTGATGGAGTTAAAAGAAATCTCTATTGGGGACTTTTGACTCCAGTAGGGTGCCCAAGTGAGAATTTTTCTCTCTAAAACTAGTTTTAGTGACTCAGGCCTTTTCCCTGTATAAACAGTTCATTTCCTGGGCTATGATCCTATGTTAATTGAAACTAAGGGTAAATACATAATATTAGCAGTTTTAACGTTAAGACAGAGCAGAAGACCAGTAGATTACACCTTCCTGAGTCTGCTGTTTGAGACTGTCAATAACGACAAGTTGTGGGGGACTAGATTTATGTAGATGTTGGCTATGAAAATAAAAATTTGACTGCGTGAATGCTTTCACACCAGGCATCATGGTGTGGGGAAAGGTATCCGGTCGCCCTACAGAAAAAGTCAGGTTTTCACTGCTGGGATATTATTTATAGAAGGGAGAAATGTCATGATTTCACAAGATTTCTACAGAACTGACAGTGACTTATCCAAAAGACAAGTGTTTCCGCAGCTCTGCTGAACAGGTTCTCCATGTGAATGTGTACATATGGACATCCCATGGGTCTGCCTATTGGTCTGTCAGCTGTACAATGGCTGTGTAATACTTGTGGGCTCACCATACAGGACAGCTAGGACTGGTACACAGAGAAACCCTATTTCGAAAAACCAGAGAGGGGCGGGGGTTGTCTTTCTGGTATCCATCTCAGTTACTGATTGGGGAGTCTAGGGTGTGAGTTCTGGCTTTGTACCATTTCCTACTAATCCCCACGGATCATCCTAGACGATCTCGATCCTTCTGGAAAGGGTGCCCATCATTGCTTAATGGGACAACTGCTTGAAAAAGTTATTTGGGACCAAAAACGTCTAGTTTTCCCTCCGCATACTTTATCAGATGCACAGGGAAGGACTCACCCAGACATGGGAAGTCCACTCTGCGATATGTTTGTGGAACATGGGTGTCAAACTCAATAGGCAGTTGAGAATGACTTTGAGTTTCTGATTCTCTGGCTTCGTGAGTGTTGGTATTACAAGCATGCCGTACCACACCTGGTTGAGGATAAGGATTCAGGACTCCCAACATGCTAGGCAAGCACTCTACCACTTGAGCACATCTCCAGCCCACAGGGGCTTCCCAAGCCCTGTTCATTTCTCTGCATTTTGTATGCAGCAATATTGTTCTGTCTGCTTGGGATATTGCTGGAGTGTGAACAGTGCCCCTTGGGCTTTTCTTTCCTTGTTGGCACCTCCCAGTTTTAGAGCTTTCCCTAAGCCATTAGACCCTGCCCCAGGCCCATTCCCCCCTTCCCACCATGTTAGGGAAGTTGGTGTGCTTTGGACCTCTTCTTGAAGTCATGAATTTCTGCTCATTTCTGCTCAAAGTGTGACTTGCTCCTGACGGGTCGTCAGGTTAATTGACATTAAAGTTTTATGTTATGATTTGAATCTGAAATGTGCTGTCTCCTGAGGCTTGACTGTCAGCAATGGGGCTTCGGGGAAGTGACTGGATCCTGACTGGCTGGGGGGTGGGTGCAGGCTGTGGCTCTCTAGGGCCTACCTAGAGAGGGAGGGGTTGAGATGAACCTTGTTCCTGGCCTCTTCTTCTCTTTCCTTTGTCACGTTGCTGTGCTCTGCTCTCTGCTTCAGACAAAAACTGAAACTGTGTGAGAAAATCATCTTCTCTATTGCTTATCTCAAGTTTTCTTGTTGTTTTGGGTTTTAGTTTTGTTTTGTTTTGGTCACAGGAACAAAAGGTGATAAATACAGAGATTAAATCGACATGTGTCTGAGGTGTATTCGCATATGTTTGTTTCTTATTGTTTGTTTGTTTTGTTTTGATTTTTCTAGACAAGGTTTCTCTGTGTAGCCCTGGTTGTCCTGGAACTAGTTTAGGAGACCAGAAGGACCTTGAACTCAAGAGATCCACCAACCTAAGCCTCCCAAATCCTGGGATTAAAGGCTTACATCACCGTCGGCCGGCTTTGATTCTGTTTCTGTTGGCGTATGTGTGTACGGCTGTGTATGTGCGCATGTGGAGGCAAGGGGCTGACTCTGGATCTCCTCCATCCCTCTCCACTTCATATATTAAGGCTGAGTGTCTTCCTGGTGCCAGGGCTTGCTGATTTGTCTAGCCAGCCAGCTTCCTGGGAGTCCCGTTTGTTTCCATCTCCCAGTGTGCTGAGGGCCACACTCACTCAGCTTTCAGAGGTTCTAAGGATCCAGACTTGGATCCCCACTATTGTGTGGTTAGCACGTTGCCTGCTGAGTCATCCCCCACAAATATTTTCATTTTTGAGAGGAGGAAACTAGGCTGTAGATACCCTAAACAAAGAGCTTTTAGTGGAACCACTTGGGAGAGACAGTTGTCTTGGATGCCCCTGGGCATAGTTAGCTTAGTTTCGCACAACTGTGAGCTTGAGTTTGCAGCAGATATGAAGCTATTGGGAATCTTTGCTAAAATAAATAGTATTCGTGGTGTATTGACAATTATGAGAAAGGGAGATTCTAGCCAGTGTCAGGATGTTAGTCAGACATGCAGACTCTGCTCCTCCTGCGGTGCGACATAGCCACCCATCAACTCATGGGCCTCTCTGCAGCATCTTGAATTGCCATGTCTCCGTGAAAGTGATACTCAGGTGTACCCCATTTGAATCTGTGGTGAAGGTGAGACACGATATTCCTAATTCACAAGAAAACTGACTCAAGGTAGTTGTGACTTTATCATTCCATTACTAAATAGTTTCAGGTCTGTGATGGGCATCAAGTCTCTTGATAGCCTGAGTAATTCTATAAGAAAGCAGGTTGAGCAAGTCATGATGAGCAAACCAATAAGCAGCACCTCTCCCTGGCCTCTCTGTATCAACTGCTGCTCCAGATTCCTGTTTTAGCTTCCTTCAACGATGAACTTGCTTTTGGTCCTGGTGTTTCATTGCACTAGAACCCTAACTAGGACATGCATATAATATCTTTTGATCATGTTTATCCCTATTTTCCCTCCAGCTCTCCCCAGTTCTCCTCATCCTGATTCCCTCCCAGCTTCATGTCCTTTGTTTTTTGTTTTTTATCTATTAACCACCGAGTCCTATGAGTGCGTGGGTGTGGGACCATCCACTGGGGCATGGTCACCCGACCAGGGTCCAGATCCTAAAGAAAAAGGACGTTTACTCTCTGCTCTGTCAGTAGTCCCCCAGCTAAGGGTGGGGGCTCAGGTGCTGGACTACTGACTGTCTTGTCACGGTTGCCCCGAGCTCATGGTTTTAGCAGTTGTCCAGAAGTCACTATCACTCCAGCCCTCCACCACCTGCCCCCTTGTACAAAGAAACATGATGTCGCTTGCATGATCAAGGAGAGGGTGAGTGGTATATGCACAGGGCCTATAAATAGTAGAATAAATAACTGTTGGCTAGGTTTTAAGTAGACCCTACACCATTTTTTCCCCCTGTGGTGATTTGAGGTAGAATAGACCTTAAGTATTGGGCACATCTATTCCAGATGTTTTCCTCCTTGTTTCTTGTTTTTTAGGTTATAGCGTTCTTCACTTTGTTGCTACTCACTTTGTCCTAGCAATGACTTCTACTGATTTGTACTTACAAATTATTACCCCATTCTAGGATCTTAAACATTATTTTATTTTTTTTCCCAGTTTTTCTACCACCACCCCATGCTCAGGTTTGAAGCCAGGACCTAGCACATGCTGAGGTGAGGAAATCCTTAGCCTTTAGGTTTTCTTTAGGCAGGAGCATGCTAGCTAGCTCAGGCAGGCCTTGAACTCTTGTGTAGCCCAAGCTGATCTTAAACCTGATCATGCCCTTCCTCCACAGTCAGTGTGCTGAGAGTGTAGGTGTGTGCCAACAAGCAAGCCCACTGGCTATTCCTGATAGTTCTATGCCAACACATTCTATCAAATTAGAGTAATTAATATTGTTTTTTTCCTTTGGTGCCTCACTCCCTTTGTCCAGTACTATAGCCATCTTTCCCTTTGGTTTCCAAGGCCTTCTTGTCAGGGAAAGGAAGATTAAGGAACCATAAACAGCTTTGGACTGCCCTGGCCTCCTAGAAGTGCCAGAAATCACTTTCACAGTTCATTGGCCTGAATTAGTCACATGAGATCAATACACTCATCAAGGAGAAGCTTAGGGGAGCATGGGCAATGTTTTATTGAACACCATTAATCTGTACTACAGAGAGTAAGGAGCTAGCATGTTCCTTCCATGTTGTCTCAACATCCCTTTTCTTTGACTATAATAAAAAAATTAAAATTTAACAATAAAATAAGTCATATTCCACCAGCCCTAACAAATGTGAGGACTGTAATATTGTCCCCATCTGTTTATTTTATAACAGCTTTAATTTCCATAACATAAATTTTCCCTTTGTAAGAAAAGATTGAGTGGATTTTAATATATTCACAGAGCTGTAGAACCATTAATAATATGAAATATTAGAGTATTTCATGGCCTCATAATGCCCATACATATAAAATATTCTTAAATATTTTGAGAAATTGACAGAGCATTTCCCACAGTTCTGTTGTTGGGAGGGATGTCCTAATAGATACCTGCTGTGTCTAGTTGGTTTGTAGTGTTAGTCCAATTATGATCAGCTACTGAAAGTGGTTATTATTGGTGGATTGTCTCTCCCTTTAATCCTGCCAGATGTTTCTTCATGTATTTGGTATTGTATGTTATAATCTTAGCTTCCTGAGAAGTTGTTCCTTTCACTCTAAAAGCCCTTCTTTCTCTGTGTCACTTTTTGTTCAGTGCTGGGGTCAAGCCAGGACCTTGTATGCGCTGGACAATTGCTTTATCCCTGAACTACACCTCTATTCCTTTTTCTTAATGTAAAATATTTTGCCTGGCATCAGTACCACTATTTTTGCTGCTTTGGTTACTGTTAGAATAATCGTATTTTCTTTTAATATTTTGTATCTTTGAACTTAATGTATGTCTCTTTGCTAAAGTTTATCATGTTTACATCTTTGCCTCTCTAGAATTTAATGTAGTTTATGAGGTAAAGCTTTGATTTTTTTTTCCTAGCAAGCTACCCAATACAAACAAAAAAAAAATCCTAATTCTTCATTGATTTGAAACACCCGTTATACAGTATATATTGGGTCTTTAGAGGGCTTATTCTATTATAACTTATGTAAATGGTGTAGTTATCAATAGCCTTATATTTCTATCGGTTTGTTTATTTCCTCGATATTGTCTTTCTTTCCCAGAAATTGAAATAGGTTTTTTTTCATACAGTATATTCTCATCACAATTTTCCTCCCTCGACTCCTCCCAGTTCCTTCCCACCTCCCTTCCCATCTGAGTCCACCCCCTTTCTGCCTTTTATTAGAAAGCAAACAAGAATCTAAGGGATAATAACAAAATGTAATGAGATAAAACAAAAACAAACACATTGAAATAGAACAAAACAAAGAGAAGGAAAAGACAACCCCTTTAGAATCACAAAGGTGAGATAAGTAATAGAGTATTTTCTATAAGTTTCACAAATACAAATGGTCTGAATATTGTTACTGTAATTTTTACTTGATAGCTGTTTTTTTGGTATATAATATTATTATGATAATGTTAAAACCTTTCTTTTTAATTAGACAAAAGGGAGAAATGGGCAATAGTCCTTTACACTGTGTGAATATATGTTACTATGATTGGTTTAATGAAGACTGAACAATTGCTGGACAAGATAAGGTTAGGGGGAGAGCCAAACAGAATGCTGGGAAGAAAGGTGGAGTCAGATGGAGTAGCCAGCAGATGCCAAGAGAAGCAAGATGGACAAGCTGTACTGAGAAAAGGTATCAACCTATGTGGCAAAGCATAAATAAGAATTGTGGGTTAATTTCAATGTAAGAGTTAGCTAGTAACAAGTCTGAGCCATTGACTGAGCATTTATAATTCATATTAAGTCTCCATGTCTGTTATTTGGAGGTGACTGCTGGGACAGGAAAACTCTGCTTACAGATCACAATCAAGAATGCACATTCCATTCTAAATAATGAACAAATAAAGTGGAAAAATGATGCCTTTCTTTCTCCCTTCCTCTCTTTATTTTTCTTCTTTTATATTTAGTTATTTATACTACAATGACTCAAAATGTGTTTTTTTTAAGAAAGATTTTTCTAAAGAAAATTGTAAAGTTTAATTTTTGCTCATTTTAATACTTTTGAAAGTGCAAAAGTGAGCCAGGCAGTGGTAGAACACACCTTTAATCCCAGCACTTGGGAAGCAGAGGCAGGTGGATCTCTGTATGTCAAGGCCAGCTTGGTCTACAGTCGAGTTCCAGGACAGTCTCCAAAGCAACACAGAGAAAGCCTGTCTCTAAAAACAAAACAAACAAACAAGGAAACAAAACGTGCAAAAGTGAAAACAGACGCCATAACAGTGAAAATTATTTTTGATGGTAACATGATAGCAGGATAGACGAAGAGCAGGAAATGGTGATGTACGTGTTCCTGTAAACTCAGCCCTTTAGAGGCTGAGGCACAGAACACTAAGACAACTTGGGATCTACAGCTATATCCTATCTTAAAAAGGGAAAAAAGAAAGACAAAAGAGAATGAGAAAGGCTGGTGGTAAAGTTGCTAATCTACTCTCTGAGCTATGGAGTCCTTAACTGGAGGTTGTTCATGTTGTTTAATTCTGGTTTCTCCAGAGAAGCTATTGAGGCTCAAAATCTGGAAACTGCAGGCTTCAGTTGTGTTTTCCTTCTAGAAAGGCCAGCCAGCACCACCTGTTTCTCTTGTTGCCTCTGCTGGAATCACTATTTTTAGTTTCATGCTTTTTTTCGTTAGTAACCTACTATTGTTAGAATGGCACATTTATTTTTAATGTGGGTTGATACTTTTACTTCAAAAAAAGATGTGTCTAGAGGAGGTGGATAATTTTCCTGTGTCAATCATGTATAAGCAAAATAACTCTGTGGGAAAAATAATTTGTTCTGGTCAAGCAAGGATTGAAGGGAAGACAATTGGTGGGGAAGCATATGGCTCCTCAGGAAGCAAAACTCAGCATGATACCCAAGTGTTCCTCCCCCACTCTGCCTCCATTTTATTTCTGACCTCTCCCCATCTCCAGTGGGTTACTTCTAAATTTCAAAACAAACAAACAAGTAAATTAAATTCTCAAATACCTTACATTCCTTTTGTGAACAAAGTAGTCTAGTTCTATATTTGTGAGCCACTATAAACCTACAGTTAGGTTTTCAGTTGGGACATAAGCACAAGTTCTTTGGGCTCCAATAGAATTTTCTCTTCAGCCTACTTTGAGCAGGGAGGCCCTTCTTCGTTCAGAGGTGAAGCTGTGTACTTGCACAGTGTTTGTGGCTTTGTAAACTCATCCAACACTCTCAACTTCCTAAGTGAACTAGAAAATGGAGCGGTTACGTGACCAAAACCATAGTGCTGCTCTTGTTTCTAAGGTCAGAGTCATTCAGTGCTGCTCAGCCACAGCTCACACCTCAGCCTGAAACTGTCAAGGACTTCTGGGCAGTGCAACAGGACAACTCGGGTCTTAGTTTGGTTGAGACCTAAGTCAGAGTTAAGGAAAGGAGCCAGATGCCCCCTCTTTGTAATCTGGGAGTCTGGATGTCCTGGGCTAGAGTTGCTTATGAGTGACAGGTGTGAAGTCCTGAAGTGGGAGGGTGACAGCAAATGTTTTTAGAAGTTTCTGATCACTGTTGCATTTTCCACTGTAAAAAGACAGACAGCTCTCCCCTGAAGGGTCTAAGAAAGGTTCTACGGGAGCAGTTGAGAGCGCTTAATCTGCCACCTTTCTGCTAGAAAACAAATACAAGAAAGAAAACTGCTTAGCAGTCTGTAGAAAGGAGCTGATAAAGTTCCCCTTTGGAAGAAGCTTTCTTGAGGTGGTGGGGGATCTGGATCAGCGATATAACGTTTGGAACAGAGGTCATAATGGATTTGCGTGTGGCACAGCCTAATAGCAGGGAGGGTGAGGCCATGTGCCAGAGGACAGAACAAAAGCAAATGAAAGCCAGAGAGACCAGACTGCCCGTGGAGCCAGATGCCTTTCTACCAGCACCGGGGTAAGGATGCAAACTTCTCCTTTCAGCAGAGAAGCAGGGCGGATAACAACATGGAAAGGTCAGCATTTTTTTTTTCCCCAAATACTAGTAACAATTGTGCTAAGGAAGAAATTGGGAAAACACTTCCATTCACAGTGTCCATAAATGATTAAAACAGGACTAAGCCTAACCATGGGGGTGAGAGACCTCTATTAGTCAAATCTTTTCCTTGGTCTTTGCTTTGAGAAAATCCTAGACACTAGGTTCCCAGTGGAGAATCATGAGAGCCTACATGGTGAATCTATGCTTAGAAGTTCCTGTGCCAGTTTAGGAAAATAGTTCCTGTCCTTAAGCCATCCTTTCTCTGTCCCTGTTTCCTTCAACCATGAAAGAGCTAGGGATGGGAGAAATGGGGAATGGAAGCTAACAGGGTAGGACTGGCTATTCGCCACACCCCTGTCCCCCTCTGTCAAGGTTCCAGGCTACAAACGACTAGCTGTGTTTTCTCTAGACATCTTGTTTACATTGGTCAGTCCATTCTGCTGGGCCCAGCGTTTCTCCCAGGGGCAGAACTCATTCACTGGGTAGCACTGGAATACAAGAATTCTGCTTTAAACACCCTCTGCTAGTGGCTGTGAGGATAGAAAAAAGGGGAAACTAAGGAATCACAGGAAGGGAAGGAGAGCTCTCATCATTTGGAAATCAAGCATATCAGCACAATTAGCAGCATTTCCTCTGAAGCTTTTCTATGTGTGGATGATATTATTATACAGAGATAATTTCAAGTTAATAATGTTAAAATAGCAGTAAACCATGCTAAGGCCTTAGAATGTGTGACTTTTTTTTTTTTCCTTTTTCTGGTATTTTCAAGGGATCTCATAAGACTTTTGTTTACAATAAAACACCTTTTCCTATGAACCCTGTGATCTATGATATCCTTATCAGCTCTAATCCTATTCAGCACACCCCAACAAGGATCCCATGACCCCATTCAAGTCCTTAGTTACTTTGAAGACAGGGATTCAGAATCCACAAAATCACATATGTGGCTGTGTAAAAACAATGAGAGGCAACCCCAGAGGGAGCTCACATCTACACTCTTAACACTTGAACTTAAATTCATGTTAAAAATCTGTTTGAATAAGTTCTAACTCTGCTTCATACTGACTCCTGAAATTCTTTTCTGTGAAGTTGGGATTCCTGACAGCTTCTGAATGGAGGGCTCTTAAAATAACTCCTCAGGCTGCAGGTGGCAGCAGCATAGAGCTGTGTCCCAGACCCTACAGCTGCTGATCTGATTTGCGCTATCTGAAAACAGAAAGCTGATCATCGTTCCACGTGTCCATAGAACAGGAAGAAAAAAAGCTCACTTCACAGACTGTCCGAAGGATGAAGGTGGCTAACTCGAGAAAATGCTTGTCGCATGGTGGATGTGCTGACCGTTGGGTTTTCTCTCTCCTACAACATACATTGCAAGCTTCCCGAGGATGAAGACCAGATAGGACTCATACCGATTTCTCAGGTTCTTGGCAGGGAATCTGGGACACAGGAAATGCTCAGTGGATCATTGGATTGGAGGAGTGAGAAGAGCAGAAAGCAGTTGTCCCGTCTCCATCCTCCCAGGCCTCACAGTGCTTTGAAAGTGAAACTGATAATTTGACTACTTGCATCCTGTTGGTCCAAGGCAGGGATCCTCAACCTGCGGGTCAAGATCTTCTTTGGGGGAGGGGTAGAATGACCCTTTCACAGGGGTCACCTATCAGATACCCTGCATATCAGAGATTTACATTATGATTCATCACAGTAGCAAAATTACAGTTATGAAGTATCAACAAAATAATTTAATGGTTGGGGGTCACGGCAACATGAGGGGCTGTGCTAAAGAGTGGCAGCAATGGGAAGGTTGAGAACCACTGGCCCAAGAGCTGTGTCTAGGGCACTACCGTCCATGTGGGAGTTCAGGCAATTACTGTTCTCCAAAAGACCCATCAATAATGACATCTTGTCTATAAAAACTTACCTTCCTTGCTCCTTCGGCAGGAATAGCTAGAAAGTACATGCTCTACCCAACCTACCAGAAAGCTGCCCTGAACTCCAGTGGCCAGATGTGGTCCCCTTGATACCCACTCTGGTGTTTCCTTCTTGCCTGTTTCTCTTGACATCCCCTCCAGATAAACTACTTAACACAGAAATCCCTGGTCGACACGTTGGGGAAGCTAAATGATGGGAGACTAAGTAAATTTGAAATGTTTGTGCCACATGAGGCTCTCAGGAGTGAGGCCATTCCCCTCTTACCACATCCATCCCTCCTCTCATTTGGTTTGAGATCTTTGTATAAGCTGATTGTCCTTACTCTCGTTCACCCTAGGCCAGCACATTTGCCAAGTCTCAGCTGCCTTTGTGCTGGCTGTGGTGACTCTATTTTAGCTTGCTGATTTCCAGGCCCCATAGCAGTCCTGTGACTGATGTGGCTAAGCAAATCGTGGCTTTTCTTGGTTCTAAGATGACCTGGGCTTGCTCAGGGCTTATAATCCTGATCCGATTTGCCTGCTGTCAAGAAGACAGTGACTGAACATTGTTACATTTCTCTTGGATTCTATTAAGAGTCTCTGTATCCTTGCTTGTGAGTCTGTATGCTCTCTGCTAAATAATGAACTGAAGAGTACAAAATGCTACTTTGCCATGGTGGGGAAATGTCAGTGGCTTTCCAGAGAGAGGCTCTTTCTCCCTTGGTCAGTCATCTTGAAGCTGCCCTCTCTCCAGTGGTAGAACCAGAAAAAAGGCCCAGAAATGGACATTTTGATGACTTGTAAACTGCTAGTTTTTAAGCCTGCTTTTCATGTTTTTCCTAGGTTCTCTTATCTGTATTTTTCTCCACACCATTTATAACAACAAACTCTTGTGACTGTGTTGAATTATAAAGGACCCAAACGGATTTTTTCTTACTGGTTCTCAGCACTTTGGCTGGACAGTCACGGCACAGAGGCCATGGTGATTACCAACTCGTCTTCCCTCACCCCATTCTGAGTCATCTGAGGTTTTGTTTGTGTTTGCTTTTGTGCTTTAAATAGGCTCCCTTTATGTTGTCTACGATGGCCTTGCTCTCACTATTCATACCAGATTGGCTGCAACTTCCAAGTGCTGTGACCACAGAAGTACACACTGTACCTTGCTTCTTCACGTTTGAGTTTCAAAAGGATATTCAAAGCTACCACTTACTTGTTTGTTTTTTTAAATTACCTTTATTTTTAAGTATGTGGGTGTTTTGCCTGCTTGTATGTCTGTGCATTGTGTTCAAGCAGTGCCCATGGAGGTCAAAAGAGGGTGTCACAACCCCTGGGACTGCAGTTACAGATAATTGTGAGCTTCCATGTAGGTGCTGGAAATTGAACCAGGGTCCTCCAGAAGAGCAGGTGAGTGCTCTTAATTGCTGAACCAGCTCCCCTATCATTTATGATGTACCTCCTAGGTGCAAGACTTTTGCTACTTTGTTTGCATTCCTTATTTCATTTAAGTCTCATGTCAACTGTCTAAGATAGGTATTTTTGCCCTCTTGTCTTGCACATCAGGAAACTGAAGCTAAAAGATTTCAAAAACAGCTAGAAAGGTATAAAGCTAGGATTCAAGCCTAGCCTTCAACAGAGGTCATGGGCCTATTGGCTTCTCCTCATCCACCAATCCCCCTGCCTAGTCTTAGGTTCCCGACTTGCCTGTTGGGATCCAGAAAAGCTAGACCTTTTCATTTATGCCATGAAGCTAATACCAGCTTTCACTTTTGCCACCCCCCTTTTCCAGGCATGACCTGCTGTGAAGAAGCACTGTTGTTCATCAGGACTTCAGCTTGCCCCCGAGATCATCCCTATGGAATCTATGTGTTTAGTCTATTTCTCATCTTCTCAGGCATCTGCATTCCTACCTCCCCTGAAACTACCATATACTCCAGTATGTGTCTAGAGCCAACACACCCAGTTTGTTCTCTCAAGAGGGAAGGACACCTTTGCTATAACACAAAGATGGTGACTTTTATCGAGGCCAGGACTAGATCACCAAGATGATAAATTTGTGGTGTAGTCTTAGATGACCTGTCCTCAGCATCCCCCCACGGTACCCTTGACTAAGCAGAAAGTCTGGAGTTGTTTCTCTAGATCAGTTCTTAAGCTTTGTCCTCTCTCGATTACAGCCGTGTGGGAAATCTGCATTAGCTCTTGATTTGAATGAGGAAACTCTTTATTTGGTGAGGATAGCTTGGCTTGAACCTGTGGGTAGGTTTCCTGATGGTCCAGAGCCTACCTATGGCGATTTGTAAGCAAGAAGATCAGCATGGCAACAATTAGGCCAATCACAAATAAATCCCAGTATGGTCCAACGGTGCTGTCTACTTTCAGCCACTTCCATCTCATGGTAAACTGCTGGCAAGAGGCATTCAGTCAAAAACAAAACCAAAACCAACAAACAAACAGTCCCAGCGCTTGACTGTAGTCAGAACCAGCTCTTCTCACAAGCCTGGCACTGCCACCCTGCCCCCAGACCGCCCCCTGCTTCCTTCCATCTTAGAAGATGGGATCTATTTCAGGGTAGAGCCCATACGTGGGCTTAATTACCACCACTAAAATAACCACAAAGTTGTATAAAATATAGCTGGACAAGGTGGCGCTTGCCTGTCATCCTTGTGCGGGGAAGCCTGAAGCAGAAGGGTCTCAGATTTGAGGTCAGCCTGGGTTACATAGTGACTTCCAGGTCAGCCTTGATTATGTCATAAGGCCCTGTCTCAAAAAAAAATTAATGTCTACGTTTAAGAAATACAGCTCTTTGTGGTATCACTTGCCACCTGCCATCTGCTCACCCGTCTCAGATTCTGATGGCAGGAGCTGTGTTTTGAACAAGTATATATAGCATTATCTCCACTTAAGGCTTTGAACACAGCGTGTGGGGGAAGAGTATCTGCTGAATTAATTCACTGGTTGTACTACACAGTGTCAACACATGCTCAACAAGCAGAGTTGCCGTGCGCTAAGTACAAGACTTTGCATTCCACTTATCAAAGAAAAGTTAGCTAAGTAAAAAAAAAAAAAAATCACTCCCTCCGTAAGCCTCATCACTTTGTCCCAGAGTTTCTTAGTTTCTAGAATCGATTTGAGACAAACTTACATTAAAAAACAGGATATCTTGGAGTAAATGCACAGTTTCCAGCTTCATAAGGGCAAAGAACACAGGTATATGAGCATCTGGGCTTGTCTGAGCAGCCATGTCGTACAATCTTCTGGCCAGATGAAGGTCCTGGAAAGAAAGCGTCCCATCTCTATCAGGCACAGATTCTTGAGAAAAAGAAACCGTTGTTAGAAATATCACAGTTTCTATTTGGTAGGTAGAATGGGCCCACGAAATTGTCCATGCCCTCATCATGCCTGGGGCAGGAGAGGGAGATGGAAAGTATGAGAGGAACTCAACCTTGCTGGGTGCTGGGGTGCGGGGTGCGGGGATCACAGGGAAAGAATCAGAAGCAACTCAAAGAGCCAGCCAGGAAACAGGGGGCTTGGTCTTAACACTGACAGGGAACTTAGTTCACTAACAACCTGAATCAGATTGAAAACACATTCTTTCCCACTGCCTCCAGTACAGAATTAGCCTTGATTGTAGTCTTGTGAGACCATAAGCAGAGTCAGGACATTTAGACTCTTGACCTACAGACCATGAGAAAATCAGCGTGCTGTGAATGGCATCTGTGATGGAAAAATAACACAGGCCTTGAAAGCCATTCTTATATCATTCGGGGTTAGTTAGCTCGAACTTGAGGTACCATGAGTACAGATCCCTATGTGTAGATAGCTAATAATAATCATACAATCTCTGTAGTATGTATCATAGAATTTGTTTATTTATTTGTCTTTTTCCAGGTCCTTGACTGTCTTGGACTATCTTCAAAAATAAGTTTAATAAGGTGCCTACTACATAGTAGGGCTGTTTTTTTTTTCTCCTAAGCCCTTTACTCTTTGGACTTTTGAGGGGAGATTGTCACCCAGCTCCCAGATAAATCACACACACGGAGGCTTATTATTACTTATAAATGCCCAGCCTTAGCTTGGCTTATTTCTAACCAGCTTTTCTTAAATTATGCCATCTTTCTCTTGCCTCTAGACGTTTACTTTTTCTTCTGTATATCTTATTTCACTCTTATTCTGTGGCTGGCTGACTGGCCCCTTCTTTTCTCACTTGATCTCTCTTTCTTACTTTTTCTCCTTCTACTTATTCTCTCTGCCTGCCATAGCACATCTTAAAATAATATTCTACAACATAGGGCTTCAATAATTCTTACAAAATGAATGGGTGGGCTATTTTATCTTTCAGGTTGGAATTTGATTTTTGAAATGATGTGTTATCATATTTGGGGGCCTTTTCCTTATTGAATTGTTCCAAGGCAGATAGTTATTTTCCAACTATTTATGGCTTATATTTCTATTTTTTATTTTATTTTTGTCTTGTTGCTTAATATTGATAAAAAGACTTCTAAGGAATATTCCTTTAAAACATTTTTACATTTAGTGTGTGTATGTGTGTGTGCTATCGTTCTTAAGTGGAGTACAGAGGCTGACTTTCAGAACTCTCCTTCCGCCATGTGTGTTTCATAGATTGAACTAGGTCATAGGTCATCAGGCTTGGTGACAAACTCCTTTACCCACCGAGTGTCTCTCTGGCACAGGAGTATTGTTTTCAAAGCATCTTTCCCAGAATAGTGTTTTCATTGGGTACCTATGGACTAAGGAGAGTTTTTTCTTTTTTCCCCAAAAATTCATTTTGGTTTTGGTTTTGGGGTTTGAATTCAACACTTCATACATGCTAGGTTACCACCAAGCTGCATCCTCAAACCCAGATGTCTTTTTAGGCTTCAGTACTTGTGAGTTCTTGGGCCCTCTGCTAATCCTTGTCCTATGTAATGTCTTCCCTCAGCTGTGTTCTGCTCTCTGCATTAGCTCCCTCCTTCCCCCTCCCTCCTTCCCCACTCCTAAGAAAGCAGGGTCTCACTATGTGATCCTTGCTTGACCTTGGACTCACAATCTTCCAGACAGCCACCTCCTGAGGACTGGGATCACAGGTGTGTGTCACCATACCTGGCTCATTTCTTCCTTTTAATTTTTTGTTAGTTTTGTTTTTTAATTGTTTTTATTGCACCATATACTTTTCTTCGCTCCCCTCCCTTTCTCCCCTTTCACCTTCTACCCTTTCCTGTGACCCCCATGCTCCCAATTTACTCAGGAGACCTTTTCTCTTTCCTATTTAGATCTATGTATGTCTCTCTTTGGGTTCTTTTCGTTGTCTAGGTTCTCTGGAGTTGTGGATTGTAGGCTGGTTTCCTTTGCTTTATGTCTAAAAGCCACTTATGAGTGAGTACATATTATATTTGTCTTTTTGAATCTGGGTTACCTCACTCAATATGTTTTTTTTTCTGGAGTCATCCATTTGCCTGAAATTTTCAAGATGTCATTATTATTATTATCTGTTGAGTAGTACTCTATTGTGTAAATGTACCACATTTTCTTTATCCATTCTTCAGTTGAGGGGCATCTAGGTTGTTTCCAGATTCTGGCTATTATTACAAATAATGCTGCTATGAACATAGTTGACCACATGCTGATCTCCAAAATATAAAAGAACTCAAGAAACTTGACATCAAAAGAACAAATAATCTAATAAAAAATGGGGTACAGACCTAAACAGAGAACTCTCAACAAATGAATCTCAAATGGCTGAAAGGTATCTAAGGAAATGCTCAACATCTTTAGCCATAAGAGAAATGCAAATCAAGGTAACCCTGAGATTTCATCTCACACCTATCAGAAAGGCCAAGATCAAAAACAATCATGACAGCTTATGCTGGAGAAGATTTGGGGTAAGGGGAGCATTCCTGCATTGCTGGTGGGAGTGCAAACTTGCATAGTCGCTTTGGAAATCAGTATGGCGACTTCTCAGAAAAGTAGGAAACAATCTACCTCAAGACCCAGCAATATCACTGTTGGGTATATACCCAAAGGATGCTCATTCATATAACAAGACATGTGCTGGCTCATTTCTTAAAGACTTCTAAAGCTTCAAAGTCTGCTAAATAAATTTGTTGGAAGCAAAAAAAGAACATTCTCACCTGAAGTACTTAAAATTCAGAAGATTGGGACAAATCTTCCCAGCACGAAAGAAAACAGATGCTATAAGGCCTAGCCTGTGTCTTAGTTTCAGCTGAACATAGGTGAGCACATGTGATAATGAATGAGCTTCATAATGTGAGCAATCACCTTATCAGGTGTTTGTGATAAACATACAGACGAGTGAAGGAGAGTCAGACCGTAACATTCTAGAATTAGGTATCTTAAACCTGGGAATATACTGAAGGATTTGAGTGTTGTAATAGGAGTGGCGGGGCTGCGTCCCCAGCACCCGGCCGCCCACATGGCTAACTCTAGCTTATGCCCCGAAATAATTACACGGAAACTGTATTCTTTTAAACACCACTTGGCCCATTTCTATCTAGCCTCTTCTAGGCTAACTCTCGCACCTGGACTAGCCCATTTCTTATCTGTTTAGCCCACGAGCTGGCTTACCAGGAATGATCTTAACCTGCGTCTGCCTGGAGTGGGAGAATCATGGCGACTCACTGACTCAGTTTCTTTCTCCTAGCCTTCTCTTCTGTTTACTCCACCCACCTATGTTTTAACCTATGAGGGCCAAGCAGTTTCTTTATTGCTTAACCAATGAAATCAACAGATAGAAAGATGACCCTCCTCCATCATTTGAGGGGTAGGAATACATAGCCTAGACTATATTTAGAAGAAAATCGGTATATGAGGCTGTTGTTATCAAGAACAGTTAAGTCAAAGAAGGCACTGAATTTCAGGAAAGAAGTCGAGAAATTATTATGCCAGGAAGGTATTTTCAGTTTGTGTGTTTGTCTGCATTGCCTTTGGGACAGTAAGGATAGTAATGGTTTGAAGGACTTAAACTTTATCCACAATATCATAGTAGTGGTAGATGAATTGAGCATTCCTTAAGGTAATGCTAACACTCGTAACAAACTCCCCGAATTCAGGACACTTAACACTGAAAGGTTTGTTTTTACTTTTAATGAGCATTTTAACATGGATGTTCCTGGGTGGTAGAGGATTTTTTTTTCCCCACTGGTAATTAAGAAACTCTGCGTTTCCCCCAGAACCTCTGCTTTCTGCTGTGATCCATCAACAAAGTGTAAAATGGCCAGGGAGAAACTGCTTTTATGTACTGGCTGCCTTAGAACAAATGGCACCTTTCTCTTAAGCAGTGGTGGGTTGGGGGAGAAGGCACACGATGATGCAAAGGATGTTGGGAAATGAAGTCCAAGTAGGTAGGCATCCTTCCATAAATATTCTAAAGACTAACAATTGTAAGTCTCTAGTGGGCAGAGGTATTTCTGGTATAAATGTAGTGGGAGAACAGCAGAATTGAAGGCACCAGGTAGCCTTTGCAACAGACCAACGTGAAAAAAAAAATTCAGAACTGATCCAGAGTAGAGACAGTTGGAATAGCCAGGAGAAACGGATAGCAGGCTTTGTTCATAGCATAGCTTCTGAAGTAATTAAAAAATAGAAACTGCAGAAGAGTTTCATAGTAATTTGTGAGCTGAATGCTCGCGTTTTCAAGTTTCTATCCTCAGTTAATTTTCCTTCAGGCGTGTGGGACAGCTCTATCCTTACAGCAAGACAACCACCATCTTTACCAGGTGAGCCTAGTCTGCTTGCAAAGGATCCTTACAGCTGGGCCTGGAGAGTTTTGATACTCCCTGACAGCAGGGAGTTGGGGAAAGTCACAGGGTCCTCAGTTACTGTCTAGCTACTTCTTACAGCCCCGTTGGTAAGTCTGTCCTATTTGCACGTGGCCTCAGGGAGGCGCTAGAGTATATAGGCTTGGGAAGCTCAGGGGGAGGGGTCCATCTTTTTGGCTATGAAGAAGCTAACGTCCACGCTTGATGAAAACTTGCCCATGTGGTTGCTTTGGGGTCACCAACTGTCCTGTCAGCGACTCCTGACCCGTGTTCTGTAAGTAAAGCACTACACCCCTCACCCCAACTCATTAGTTCCCCTGGGGTGAACTGTAGAGGAGCCGTTCTTTTTTGTTTTGTCCTTGGGAGTTTAGAAGGTGTGGCAGGGTGTTTACATCTCTGGCAGAAGAGGGGTTTGGGAAACAAGGCATTGTTTTATGTTCCTACAGTGACACAGTCTACCCTAACCCTGTGTTTAGATCAAGCTGCCCACTGAGCTGAGGTGCTTCTCAGTGAAGCTGTTAGGATAGGCGTCTGCGTTACCCACACCAGAGGCTCATATTTTTACACCAACTCCCCACTTTCCTCCTTAAATTCAAGGATTTACCAATCATGTTTCCACCAACCTTCTTACATTCTCAGAGACTCTCTGGAAATGACATTACCCTCATTTTTGTCTCACTGGTTTGCACGAGGATTTACGGTAACAAGAACTGTGGTGTGCCACACTGATGAAACGCTGCAGTGAGGACAAACGCTAGAAAGGCCATTCTCCTAATCGCTTTGGAATAAGTTTGGGGGTTGAACTCATTAGAAAGCTTGTTTTTGAAAATTAGAGTCACTTTACTAATTTGTCTGAGATGATGAAATTAATAAAGGTTGCCCTGAATACTTGGTAATTATTTTTCTAATTGCTAAACGAGGAGCTTAGTAAGGACAAAGCATAGTGATCTCTCACCAGCTGAATCCAAAGTCCTGAAAGAGGTCGGAGAGCAGCCCCTGGGTTCTAGTCTGTCTTTCTTTTTTCTTTCTTTCTTTCTTTCTTTCTTTCTTCTCTCTCTCTCTCTCTCTCTCTCTGTCTCTTTCTTTCTCTTTGGTTTTTATTCGTCTCCAACTGCACCGTGGTTTTTAATGTAGATGCTTTATGTCAAAACAACCAATCAACCAACCAAAAACCCATGATACTTCCAGTGAGGAAAATTGATCAGTTTGATCACAGTGAATGACCTGTGAGTTAAGAGGAAACCTGGCAGGAAAGAATAGAAAAGGGACAGAGAGAAGAACTTGTGGCTAGTTTTTCTGCGTGTGGAATGGATGTCCCAACAGCTGCTATCTGAATAGTGAAGGAAGTGCCCAGCAGAGAGGCTAACTGGTGGGTATGGAGGAAAGAAAACCAAAGCCACTGGTACGGTCCAATGCTGGACCCTTGACAGTCCTCTCCTGCAGTCTTGGCCACGTGTCATGAGAGGATGTGCCATTGGGCCTCTGGGTACACAGGAGAAAATGGTCTCACTGTGCTGAGGATGTGGCTGTTAAGAGTGAGCCCTGTTTTGAATCACCCTGGGCAGGAGAACTAACTTAGTGAACACACTGAGTGGGGTCATTTGTACATTTTCTGTAAACAACGCTTCTCTTGGGTTTTGGTGTTTTATATGAGAACTTAATGATCTTATTGAAACCTTAGCAGATGTTCAAATTCTCTTCTGATCCAAGTGACAGTCATTCCACATAGTGTATAACAACAAAGCCTTTTCACACAGGCTTGTTCATTTAATCCTCTAAGCTGGAGGGTAGGCCAGGTATCATTAGCTCTGTTTCAGTGATATGGCTGGTGGTAGGATGTGGAGAGTCAACAAATAACATTCAGAGAAATATCCAGTTTAGCATTCGGTCCTGTCCGTTTTACAATCAGAGGTAGCTCACCTCTGCTAGGAGTGGGAAAATGGGTTGGATTTGGAGTTGACAAGTTATTGCTCAGGGCTGACTGATGAAAAATGGTCGGGCACAGGCAGGCTGCAGCAAGGACAAGACAGTGTTGTCTGCATGACCCAGCAGTCAGGGCCGGAATGGGAAGCCTTTGGCTGTAGAGAGCACTAGCTCAGCGGTTCTCAGGAAACTCCCTACTAATAATCCTCAACCAGACGGAAGAAGAGAGCACAGAGAGCCAGGAGGCTCCACGGCACTTCACTCTAGAACTATTTAGGAACAGAAGCGCCATGGAGAGAAACGTGCTTTGTTGCTAAGTATGACTCATTGTCGGTCCCATTTTTTTTTCCCTGAAATTGTTTGGGATCAGATATGCCTTGCATAAAATTCTGGATCCACCACTAAGGAAACTCTGCAAAATGATTTTATAACTGCAGTGGGGATTTCTGATGCTCACAAGGACAGAGTGCTTACCTCAATATAGATATGTATGTATATATGTACATGTATATCACACCTAACCAAAACTGGTTAATATTGACATTTAACATACCTGCCTCCTCCTTTCGTACTCATAATACATCTCTGACTAATCACACCCGCTGCCTAAGGGATTTTTTTCCCACTAGCTTGCACTGTTAGGGCGCTCTTTTATTAGTGAACATGCCTCAAGCCAGATGTGGGCTCTCTGACCTCTTAGGTGTCTTTAGAGTGCCCAGTATGGTGTCATGGAGATGGTGACTGCTTTGTAAGATGGATGCACGCCACCTAAATCTATAGCCCAGGCCTCATTCCAACTTCCTGTTATAGCTGACCATTTAGGAGATGGTGGAGATGTCAATGCTTATGTCACATCAATGAAGAGGTGGAGACTGGGCTCACCACAAAAATATGTGTTGGGAAAAGGAGGGAAACATGAATCAGATTGGCCCAAATTAGATTTCGTCTATTCATTAATTGTGTACTTGGAGGACATGAAGGCAATAGTGTAGTTATATGTGTTAGCACAAGGGAGAGGGACTCTTTTCTTTCTTCTACATTAATGGCATCGATGAAATTCCAAACATTTATAATTTTTTTCTTCTTACACAGCTGTCATTTCTAGCTTTGAAAAAATGCAATTACCTTTGCCATACCCAAGCCGTGCTCATACATATAGGCCAGATTGAACATGGCTTGTGCACTGTGATGCTTATCTGCTGCGATGCTGTAGTGAGTGGCTGCTGTTTCATAGTCTTTCTTAGTCCCATAACCGTAGTAATGGTAATCTCCAATTTTCACCCTAGCGAAAGCATTCCCTGAGAGGAAGACCGGAAAGAGAGAATAATAACGCAGAGATTCGTGTACAGTCCTCTGTAAGTCCACCTAGTAAGCTGCAAAAACACCAAATACATACACTTACATGCATATGTACACATGAGACAGGCAATATCTCACAGGTAAGATTACATATACTGTATGAAAGACAAGACACAAATACGATGCTAGTCATGTTCATTGCAGGATAATATTCATGATTATAATGTTCTGAAAGAAATAATAAACTACACATAAACACCTATTTGGAGATAGGATGGCAACTATTAGAGAACTGGATCCCATCTTACCTGCCCCTAGAATTCCTTTCTAAAACTCTACTCTCATCTAGCCCCATAAGGGCAAAGCAAGAACTGGAAGGCTCTTAATTACCTAAATTGTTCTGGAGCCCAGTATGGTACTTGATAAATATTTATGGAATGATCATGCTAGGATATTTTTAGAAAATGTCTTCCCTGGAGCTAATTTAGGATATTACTTTCCAATAAACATGGATATATCATGAACGGAGGAAATCACATTACTTTCAAAGATTTGCGGCCACTTAGAAATGGCTTTTGAGGGTATGTGTGTGTCTCAGGAGATGGCCATGCTTCTGTTTCCTAAAAGAATGTGGGTTGAGAGGATGAGGGAGAATTTATGATGGACATTTGTCTTAGCCATGGACAACCCTTCCCAAAATCCAGGCTTCCTTGGAAAATGGGAACCAGTGTATTAGGGTCTGAGGTATGTCTTGACATATAGGACTCCCTTCCAAAATTCTTTCCCAATTTGGTCCAGGGCTGTGGATTTCTTTTAAAGTTCTACCTTTGATTAACAAAATTCCTCTAAATTTCTAATTCAAGCACAGACACTTGAAAGATATGTGACACCATGAACCATCTTTGTTTCCCTCTGAGAAGAGCCAACATTTTAAAACTCATAAGCTGATGAAGACATTAGGTTTCAGATTTTGCTTCCTACATGAATCACACAAAATGTACAGGTAAGTGGGAGCGAAGGCCAATAGGGATGTCACTGAGGGCTAACTACAGAGGCCAGGAGAGACATGAGGCCCCAAAGAGAAACCTACTCCATCTCTAGTTTTGTTCCAATCTGTCATGCTGACCCCCAAGGTTACTGCTTGGCCATGGTCACAAAGGGATGGGACACCTGTGTAATCTTAAGCTTTGCAGTTAAGAACAGGATCTCCCAAGTCTCTGAGAATGGAGGACAGTGACCAAGTTTGTGCTCAGAGCCACAGTACCCGAATGAGTGCATGTGGTAGTTCTGACAGGCTCCTGGGTAGATCTGTTGACTAGAGATGTCTACTTCAATCCCATAGCTGCAAGCTGGTTCTGGGCCCTGATGTCTCAGTAGCTCTTTATATGAAGAAGCATTAGTGACTAATTGGAATTCCATTATTTGAATTCCTACCTTTTGTGAGCCACTCAACAGCCATAACTTTGAGATGGGTATGTCTGACCTTTTGACACAGGGTTATTTTGAGCAATCTAGCAAGTGTGTGTGTTCTATTTAATATTAATGTCTCTTCATTTTCTGCTTCTTTTTTTCTTTGGTCCAATTTCTACACTATTTCCTGGCTTGAAATAAACATGTATCTGTTGCAACCGAGCTGATTTGCTATGGCTGAGAGATTGCTGGTGTTGTTTTCTCGCTCCAAATAAGGTCTTTATTGCATTTTACAAAACATAGAATTTCTCACTAAAATCGCATTGATGGCTCGCTGCTGTGTTACCAGCTCAGCTGGGTCTGTGAAGGCACCACTGTGGTTTTTTTCCCCCTCTGCTTCATATTAGCATCAGCTGAGAATCATTTTTTTTATCCTATTACTTCCTGTTAAAAGGGATGATTCAGCCTTAACAGGAGATGATTTTCAAGAAACCTAATTGGAAATAAAATTGCTCTCTTATTGCAAGAGTTCCTCACACATCCAAATGCCAACCGTGACAGCTGTGCCACATCGCTCTGATTTCAATACTATAATTCTAGGGGGGAAAATTGGAAGGGACATGGTGATGCAAATGCCACCTGCCAATGCTGTTCTGAGCAATGATAGTTTACGTTCCTTACCACGTGTGAAACCAGCAAGTAGGAAGACCTGGAGGGTGCCAAGAAAGGATCTTCCCACTTTTTTTTTTTAATTCTAACATATTGATAGTTAAATATCTGAAGTGTGTTGTCATCATCAATGTCTCATTTTAGAGGAGAAGTCAGATGTAGTCCGCACATAAAATGACTTTTGCCTACAGACTCGGAGACACAGGGCACATCTCAGATCGGCTCAGCAAACAACTCAGCCAATGAATGGCTAAAGCCAGCCCCAGATAGTTGTTTTCTTGAGTAAAATTATCCTGTTTCGAACAACAGTTCTGGTACCATGGAGACAGAGACAAATTCTGAGGGCTTGCTAAACTGAGAGACTTTGAGAATAATGAAGAAAATGAATGCTCAGAAATGACTTCTCACAGCAGAGCAATTTGAAGTGCCCCCGGATTGATACCCTGTACCTCTGTGCCTCGGTTCCCAACCACACAACTGAAGTAAATCAGAGGACTAGCCATCGATGTGGTCCAGCTATGTGCCTATTTTGATCTGTTTTATACCTTGGATGGCGGCTCGGTTCCATAGCAGAAGTGCCATTGGATACATCTTCTCTTTCCCCAGAATTTTAGCCTTTTCTAAAAGGAAAAGGAAAGAAAAAAAAAAAAAAAGAAGGAACTATTCCATTAAAAAGGCTTAAATGAGGACATAGTAAGCCATTTTTGCATATGCATGGTTGGGGAATTGAGAAGATCTTATCTTACTAGATTCCAAGATGAATGCTGAATTGCTTTGAGCGACTTCGTATCCCATTTCTGCGAGCAGTGCGTACTGAACGAGAGAAGAGTCTACATCGCCATCCTTATAGGCAAAGTAGGCTGTCAGAAATTTCTCAGCCCAGTGGCCGAGTTCGCAGACACCTTTGTAAAGCTGAAGGTGGAAAAAGGAGTCAAACAGGCTGGTTAGCTTCAGCCCACACAGTGATCTGTGGTCCTCGTCTTCAGCTGCTGATGGCTGAGCAGACAAGAACTTTTTTCTAAAATTGCCTGGCTTTTGAAAATCATTGAGGGTGAAGAACTAATCCGTGTATAGGCACACAGATTCTCAGGGTAGCTTTGTCTCTAGCGAATTGTTCTCCGGCTCCTTTTAATTTGTGTAATAAACTTTCCTGGCTTGGAGGCTATTCGAGAGGATAAGAATATCAATTTGGAGGGTTTTGTTGTTGATAGTGTCATTTTCCAGGCACAAGTGCTCTGCGCGGATGAGGCTACAGCTGATGTGGGAATGAGGAGGATGGAGAGGCAGCGCCTGAGGGTATAGGTGACATGATGGGGAAGGAGGTGTGGGGAGCTCCATGGGGACAAATGTCAACTTAGCTGAATAGCCCTTATGTAACCAAAAGAGGTTAGCCATACATAATTCATTAGGAAGTTGGCAAAGGAACAAATCTAAAGATAGATTATTAGCTGGGAGCTTTTGAAATGAGTTTCAGAGGGACCAGATTGCAACGTGGAGGTGTTTGTACTGATGCAGCGGACGTATTTAATAAATCAATGAAGGGCATTAAGGTCCGGAAAGCATTCTTTTGAAAAGTACATTACTGGCTCAGGCCGAAAGAACCCACTTTCTCAATTGTCATCCGAGTCATCTAAAATCTAAGGACCCTGTTTTCTGGGAAGGAACGGGCTAATTTCCTAGACTAAATCAAGCCTGCCTTTCCTGAGGAGTGACTCCCATGTCACTGGGTGTGCCAGGTTGCTCTGGTGGTTTGACTCTGAAGGCTGAAGCCCTTCTAAATTCCAGAGGCAGATTGTGACTGCAAGGAGGAGCCAGACTCCAGAGAGGAGGGGCTCATTGTTCTTCTTCTCTCCCCCAATTTAAGTTACACTATCATTTCTCCTCCTGTCAAATGGTTGCCAACAGCAAGAAAAGATCTATGTAACAAAAGCAGCCTCCCCACTCCGTGTGACCCTAAGTTTACCTCCACGGCCGTTCTGCATGATCTTAGCACCCCGGTTCCAGTTGCGTACATCTCGGCTAGGTAGTAAATGGCGAGAGGCTGCCCGCTCTGAGATGCCAAGTAGAAATATTTGAAGGCAAGTTTATAATCCTTCCACACTCCAGAGCCGGCTGAAAATGAAAACTCTTTTAAGCCACTCTTTTTTTTTTTTGGAAAAGCATTTTATGGATATAATAGTCATAGTGACACCCAACAAGTCTAAACAGGATGGGAAAAACCCTAAAATCGTAAGTAAAACTACTTGAGAGTCACTATTTTGGGGGGCAAGTGGTTGAGTCAGTCTGTGATCTTTACACATTCAGAAAAATTAAGAAACAAGTGCTATTCAGTTTCATGTACATAGGAAGACAAAGAAATGTGTGATCACAGGAGTTCTTTTGTGATCTTACCGTCATCTCTCTCTCTGTGTCCCTCTCCTCTCTCTCTCCTCTTCCTTCTCCCTTCTCTCTCTCTCTCTCTCTCTCTCTCTCTCTCTCTCTCTCTCTCTCTCTCTCTCTCTCTCTCTCTCCTCTCTCTCTCCATGTAGATTTCAACCAGCCACAAACACAGAGCAGGCAAATCCCAGGTCCAGGAAGGGCAGCTCTGTCTGAGCTCGTGATGGGAAGAGTGGCAGAGGCATTTGGTGCTGAGCAGAGTTGGTACATCTCTAGCAGGTGAGATTCTTGGCTCAGCTCTCTTGTTAACTGTTATTCCTCTTTCTGAGTCATTCCCATCTAGGGACTTCACTTGCAAAAAACAAAGGGGCTTTCCCTGGATTGGCTTCACATTCCCTCCCAGCTCAAAAGTTTCATGGTTTTTAAAAGCAATGCCACACAGGAATTAAGCTAGAGCCAGCCTGGCATGGGGGCACACGCTTGCAATCCTAACACTCCAGAGACCATGGCAAGAGGGTGGCCAGTCTAAAGCCAGCTCAGGCTACATAGTGAGACTCTATGTCTAAATAGATAAGTAAATAAGTAAAATTTGAAAAAATTAAAAAGGAGCTAGAAGTCTGGTGACAGATTGCTTGGAATTGAATCCCAGCCTGACTGTGTCATCTTGGGTAGAATGTGTGGCCTTGATATCACCCAGTCAGCTCAGCTATAAGCTGTGGGATGTCCATATGTTGAGAGAGTAAAATGAACTGGAACATGCAAAGCCATTGCTATTATTCTCTCCTGGAAGCTCGAGGAATTGGACAGATTGTAAGCTGAGGACTTGGAGCAAATTAGGAGAATATGATGTCAAACACGATAAAAAACAGGCTGTCTTAGCTGGACCACAGTGGAAACATCATCTTAGCTGGACCACAGTGGAAACATCATCTTAGCTGGACCACAGTGGAAACATCATCTTAGCTGGACCACAGTGGCAAACATCATCTTAACTGGACCACAGTAGCAAACATCAGCTTAGCTAAACCACAGTAGCAAACATCAGCCTAACTGGACCACAATGGCAAACATCATCTTAGTTGGACCACAGTGGCAAACATCAGCATAGCTGGACCACAGTGGCAAACACCACCTTAGCTGGACCAGAGTGGCAGACATCAGTAGACTTCTTGACTAGATGTGACCTACTAGAGAGAGTTGGCTGCTGCCTTGGTTCCTTCTCTGACATGAAGAACTTGGTGAGGGCATGTTCAGATATCTGGGGTTTGTCCTGACTTCTCACTCTTTTAACTCCCATAGGAATTATTACAAATCTCCTCTCCATCTGAGCTCCTTACTGTAACTGCCTTGCTATTGCTCTAAGAATGCAGTATTTTTGCCGGTGAAGGACAACTTCATCTTGTCTTTCCTCACTGACCTCTACCTCATCATCTTACCCCAGTTTGTGGATCTGTGCTTCTGCTCTCCCTTCAGTGCTGCAGGCTGAGAAACACCACTTCTCTATCAAGACCAAGAGGCCTCCGCCTACCTGGGATCAATCAGATCTTAATGCCGCCAACTTTTCCCAGAACCTCCTTCTATCAGTTATAATTATGTTCATGTCTCATCATTTAATAACAATTCCTTCTTGGATGTTGTTCCCTTCAGTTCCTTTTTTTCTCTTTTCTTTTTTTTCTCTTTTCAAGATACATTTTGAAATATTATTTTTCTTTTTTCTCCTTTTGTATTCACACCCTAACCCACTGTCAACTGTGCTCATTCAAATAAATACAATAATCTCACCAATCAACACAGCAATTCTACATATTGACTAAGTGATAAGGATACCAATTAATTTTTCTTCCCTCTTCATTCCTCTCTCTTCCTTCTCTTTTCTCCCTCCTGCCTTTTCAGTTCCTCCTCCCCTTCACTTTGCCCTTCTCACACAGTCTTCCTCCTCCACTATTCTATTGCCAGACCTTGTGCTACATTATCGTTGCACACTATCAGTGACATGTACATGGCATCTGGAAATGATGGAGGAAGGTCATTGGTTAAATAAAAAGAAACTGCTTGGCCCTCATTGGTTAAAAGATAGGTGGGAGGAGTAAACAGAACAGAACGCTGGGAGGAAGAGGAAGTGAGCTCAGACTCCACAGCTCTCCTCTCGGGAGCAGACACCTCAGAGAGACGCCATGCTCCCAGCTCCCAGGCAGACGCACGCGATGAAGCTCCGACCCAGGATGGACATAGGCTAGAATCTTCCCGGTAAGCGCACCTAGGGGCACTACACAGATGATTAGAAATGGGCTAAATTAATATGTGAGAATTAGCCTAGAAGAGGCTAGATAGAAATGGGCCAAGCAGTGATTAAATGAATACAGTTTGTGTGTTGTTATTTCGGGCATAAGCTAGCCAGGCAGCCGGGGTGCTGGGGACGCAGCCCGCCGCTCTTATTACTACATGGAAAGTTCCACCTTTTTGCCCTTTTGGATTCCTCTCAACCTCTCCTCCCCTTCCAGGCTTTTGTTCTTTTCTTGATAGTCACGCTTCTTTGGCTTAACATTTCAAGATGCCAGAAAGGATCACCAGATTTATGAGCATAGCCACATCTCCTCTTTCTCACATTTTTTCTTTTTCCTTTGCAAACTCAACTACTCTTGGCTTACACCAATACATTCATGTCTCGGATCTTTCTCCTCAGCCTTGTTCTCTCTCATGAGTGCCATTGTTATTTCTGGACATGTGTGCTGGATCTTACAGGAACCTCAAAGTTAGCCTAGTCAAAGGTGGGCATCCTGTCTCTGTATCTCCTTACCCTTTCTTTCAACTAATATCCAAGTCTTTATGTTTCATTAAAGCTCTCTTAAACCGATGCCCTAATGTTCTTTGCAAGTCACTCACAGCAACCCTGTGATGCTTGCTACATGAGGAGGAGGTTTACAAATGCCTACGTCATTCTAAATAAGGTAGCCATATTTGCGATACCTACAGTAGTACATGAAGCCTAGCTGGAACTGTGCGTTAGGCCATCCCTTCTCTGCAGCTTTCTGGAAGTATTTAAGTGCTTCACCATAATTCTGCAAGATAATCACACTGTATTACTCAATGCTATATGCATAACTCCATGGTAACAACCACTTTCCAGCTTAAGCGTACTGTCAGCATCCTATAGGCTAATTAACATAGCACCAGAAATAGAATTCATTTTCATTATTATTTTACATTCTATATAGAAATAATTATATTATTTTATTATAAATTGTAGTTTTCTGTATTAGTAGTTGTTTTTTTTTTTTAGATGAGGGAAGGTCACTCAAAAGACATCTTAAGCTAAGAAGATAAATTTCTCTATCAGTAAAATCCTCAGGAGGCAGCTGTTTCAAAAGCTGGTTTGACCCTGTGAGTCTCAGACACAACTCTGGATGCTATTCTTGTCGCAGGTTTGTGCCTCTGTCTCTTTGGAAAGATTCCACTGAATCATTTCATCCCCTGTCAGATATACTAGTTTGGCTAACCAAGCAAGAAAAACTAATTCCTATACATTAATGCTAAATGCAAAAATGCTAGAAATATGTTGAAAGGGTGGCAAGGTTATTGAACTTACCACAGGAACACCTTTTCCATGAAAGTACAGGAGACCAAGTCCATGAAGACCAATTGCATTGCCCTAGAATAATTAAAAAAAACTATGTAAAGGAAAATTACTGCAAAATCAATTCAAGTATTTCAAACGCACCCAGTAAGAAATGGCCAAGGCTACCAATTAAGAGGTTGGTGAGTCATTCGGTTTTTCATGCCTTTATTCTAGTCACCCCTCTGACTAAATGTTGTAAGTGTTCAAGTTAAACAAGGTGAAAACACTGTGGGCAGATAAAAGGGGGTACTTGACTGTTTGGTTGAGGCTAGGAACTTGGGGGAATTGAGTTTTATCATGGTAGTGACACTTGAGCCACGACTTGAAGGATGGATTTTTTTCTAAAACGGGAAGGTCTGTTCAAACAGTTGTTACCTAATTTGGCCAAAGAGAGTTGACATCAATAGCCAAATAACATTTCGGGACATTGGATTTCAGTGTAACCACTGCTCACAGTTAATAATTTATTATTATTTGTATATACTATATATCATATCATGTGGTATATGTTTATTCAAATTTAACTGTTCATAATATCACCAGTGCCTACCTGATGTTAAATTACCATTTCCTTTTCTCATCTATACTTAGCACTCTAAAAATGAAGTGCGTTCAAAACGGGAGGGCTGTGCCTCCACTAGCACATGTTCTGGCATATTTGTATTTCGTGTGTCAGCACCGGGTGAAGAGCGAACCTTAAAATGACAGGCCATATGGCTCATGGTAAAATTCTTTGGTGTGCTGCAAGTGTAACAACCTGAGTTGTAGCCCTGCAACCTATGGAAGCAATGGTTTCCTGAAAGTTGTTCTCTGATCTCCATATATTGTGGCATGCACACACACACACACAGTAATTTTCCAAGGGAGAGAGCTCATTTTTTCTTTTCTCCTGTCATGTCTTTTGCCCTCTGGTGGCTGTGTAAGAAGCCAGGGCTTGGCCACCTGGCTTTTGTTCAGTAGATCTGCCCATCGATCTGTTTTATAGGCTTACAGGGTTTCCTCAGGAAGTTAAATTCTGATAGAAAGCTCTCCAGTGTCTCCTAACAACCTAAATTTAGTTCTTTGGAGGCAGCCAGACCATGCCCCCATGACCCGGGAATAGCACAGAAGCAGAGAAGGCGTATTTTAAACACTATCTCAAGGATCCCAGCTGTGAGCTGTGCATTTCAAAGGACCGAATATTATAAAAATCCTTAGGATATCCCACCAATACTAACTAAGTGGAGTAAAGCCCTCCCTGTTTGTTTTGTGCTGGGTATTAATCCTGAGGCCGTGAACAACACAAGCGGTCAGTAGCTAGGCCACACCCCCACCCTTTCTTCTCTTTTCTCTTCCATCCACCTGCTATTTCTAGCCATCACTGTTCTGCGCTCTGGGAACAATAAGACCTATTGTGAAGGATGAGTCGATTATCTAAGAAGCATCATTTAAAAGTTGAAAAACTGAAAGGGAGAGGAGTATAACAACCCAAACAAACTGCTTTCCTTCTTTTACTGGTAACTCAGTGGTAGAAAGCTCAGAGAACCTATATAGACTATTGGGACAGAAGTGGTCTACTCTGTCTTCTCCCTGCTCTGTTCTGGTGATGTAAGGGGTCGTTGTAGGATGCTGTCTTCTGAGTGTGACAGCCATTACTATCTTTATTAGAATGGCTATGGCTGTTTCCTCATAGAAGATGGGGGAGGTATCAGCTGCTCCCTTTTACACCCTTCTCCCCGATGTGTAGAATTCAGCTTTATTTGCACATGATTTTGTGGTTTGGGGACTCACTGGAGTGTACAGATTATGTAGCTATGATGGAGCCATTGTCTGTACTGTCCTCAGGCCTTCCAGTGGGGTGGCTTTTCTGTGGTCATCCATGGTCCTCTAAGTCCAAGGTTCTCAACCTGTGGGTCATGATCCCATTGGGGGTTGAGCAACCCTTTCACAGGGGTCGCCTCAAGCCAACCTGTGTATCAGATGTTTGCATTACGATTCATAACAGTAGCAAAGTCAATGAAATAATTTTATGGTTGGGGTTCACCACAGCATGAGGAGCTGTATTAAATAGTCACACATTAGGAAGGTTGAGAACCACTGCCTTAAATCACCCTTGCCCAAACTCTGTAAGGAAGCCAATAAACTTCCTTACAACTGGTTTGCCCAGTGGGATTTGGTTGGAATCAAACTTTGATCTGTCCTTGAGTCCTCTCTGAGGTAACTTAAATGGACAAGTGGTAGACTAGAGGAGAGTGAGGAAAACCAGAGGGTATCTGCCTTGTCTAGGGGTAGCAGCAGCTGATTAGCATCTCTGCTCCAGCTGCTGCCACATAGAACAGTAATCCTACACAGCTCTTGCCATTTTTAAAGAAAATTCAAATTATATTTTCCTACTTAGATGGGTCATTTGCCAGCATGGCACCAAGGTTTAAGGGAGGTACATCTCACATGTATTATCACAATCATGAACCACAGAAGGATATGATTGTCCATGGTTTGACGTAACAGTGATTTTAAAAGCACTTGTTAAAGGCTGAACAAGACATATGTGTAGCCAACTTCCCAACAACTTCCATGTTAGGGCTTAATGTTCTTGATTAATTAAGGGTCATAAACATATGGAACAGATAGTCATTTATCTGACATTTAATAAATCTCAGCAAGAGGCTAGGACCTTGTCTTCCTCAAACTGAGGGGACATTGATTCCAGACAGTAGAGAAGGGGTCAGAGGGCAGAAAGCTCTGATGTGGGGTTCCCCTCTGTATGTTGTGAATACCAATGATTAATAAAAAAACCACTTTGAACCTATAGCAGGGCAGAAGTTAGGTAGGCAGGGAAAACTAAACTGAATGCTGGCAGAAAGAAGGTGGAGTTAAGAGAGAAGCCATGTAGCCCTGCTGGAGACAGACACCAGAACTTTAGCTGGTAAGCCACAGCCACATGGCCATACACAGATTACTGGAGATGGGTTAACTTAAGATGTAAGAGTTAGCTAATAAGAAGCTAGAGCTAATGGGCCAAGTAGTGATTTAATTAATAGAGTTTCTGTGTGATTATTTCAGGGCTGAGCTTCCGGGGACCAACAAGCAGCCTCCTTCCAACAAAGCTCTACAGTCCTAGAGTAGAGAGTAAGGCACCAATTCAAAAGAAGAATGGATTTTGTGAGCAAAACCATGTAGGGAGGCTTTGTGGCGGGGACAATGATTGAGTCCTGCTCAGGATTAGAAGGGCTCAGAATGAGGAACATGGGACGGAAGGGTGTGATAAATGTACCGAGATGGGGTTGGACCAGCTATGTCCTCTGGGATACAACTGAGACAAGAGAGTTTATACATAGTACTTTTATACTTTTATGTCCTGGTGCTGATAGAACTTTAAAGAAAATTTAACATCCATCTCTCTCTCTCTCTCTCTCTCTCTCTCTCTCTCTCTCTCTCTCTCATTGTTTTGCAGACATGTTGCTCAGGTTAGCTTTGAACTTGGAATGTAACTTCTGACTCCTGATCCTCCTGCCTCCATCTCTGGAGTGCTAGGATTATAGGCATCACCACATCTGCTTTATTTGATGGAAAGATTAAACTCAGGATTTTGTACATACTGGACAAGCAGTCGACTGAGCTGTAGCGAAATCCCAAGAGCAGCATTTTATTTTTTTAGTTACAAAACAAAAATATGTATGAAAGCTCTATCACGTTGTTCAGGCAGTGACTGTGGAGTGTGTGGCTGTGCCCACCTAATGCCATTGAGGAGAATTACTTTAAATACAGTTCTAGGCTTCCGTCATAAAGAAGAAAAGCTAAGGTTAAAATATAACTAGGCTGGGTCACCGGGTCACTGCTAGTTACCAGTCCTCTATTATCTGGAGAGCAGAGTTACTTTATACACCCAGCTTCCTGGCATTATCCCTTTGGGGTGACGAATCAGTCACAAAAGATTATCCTCACTTACCTCCTTTAAGTCTGTCCTCCTTTGGGTGTCTAATCTAATGGTATTCCAGATAGCTGCCGTGCTGAGCGACAATTTCACATGAATTACAAAGGAGGGAGGCCAAGGACCAGCCTCTCAGGAATTTTACCACAATAGCAACAGCCATGGGCTGCTTGTCATTTCTAAACAGGCTCCCAAGACAGTGTACAGCTTGTAGAAACAGAACAGCTGAAAATATTCTTGATCCAAATGCATCTTGGTTTTGCCAGTTTATAGAATAAAATTGCAATGCAGAAAAAAATGCTTCCTATTGTGGGTGCCAGAGAGTTAATTGGGCCATTTCCCGAGATTAGGCCCATGGGTGTGGGATGAGGTCATTCTTTGTGTAGAGAAGGGATTCAGGGTAGTCTACTGAGTTTGAACTGACAGACACCAGTTTCACTAAGACTACTGCAGAGATATTCTCTTGGATTTTGTTTATTTTTTTCCTTTGACACACTGTCTCATTATGTAGCCCCGTATGGCCTTGAACTCACAGTAATCTACCTGTCTCGGCTTCCGGAGTGCTAGGATTAAAGTCATGTTCAACAGGAGACAGATCAGGATGTTCCACAGTTCCTGTGGAGGGAGGGATGGGCTTCAAGACCTTAGAAGATACTAATGTCCTTAGATTCTGGCCTCTTGCGTATGATCATGTAGTATAGTATACAGCCGGTAGACATTCCCTGGGTTTTGAATCATCTCAATGGTAACAGAACAAATACATTCTCAAGGTGATGGACATGGCTGTTATACTGTTTAGGTCAGAAATTGTCTGTAATGTATTTAGTTACTATTTTTGGCTTCCTGATTAGCTGAATGCATGCATGTGGAACATGGTATACAGAGGGCCAACTGTCACAGCCTTTCTGTGTGCAAGTTCTTCTGTTTTGGCTGTACTTTGAGGTTCTCTTTACCTGACTAGTTCCAGATTACAAAGGACAACAGTCGATATCCAGCAACTATTATATGCCAGGCAGTGCTCTCATGGTTTGTAATATGACAACACTAGGCAAGTCTTCAATTCTCAACTCACTGATAGGGAAAGTGAGGCACAGAAAGTTACATCGCTTATCCGCGGCCACACTGGGAATAAATTGCAGGAATGATACTCAAGTCAGAAAATCATGGTCTTCATTGCCTTTCCTTGTCTACCCCAACAGTCTTCCACATGCTGCTCTAGCCATTAGATAAACTGTCACTGAGGCAAGCTGGGTGGCGACTTTCTTTGTCTTAAACTTGCTGCAGTTCACGATTAACATGTCCTCTCCACCCTTACCGCTTTATTTCCTGTCCCTAAGTCATGGCTTCGTCTGCTCCTCAGAGGCGATGGAATCTGCATATCTGTCTAGCTTCCTGCTGGCTCCAGCAAGGGTGGCATGAGTCACTGCCCTTTTCAATTACCAAAAAGACAGAAGACAGGTCATATCCCTCCATGCTCCAGCTCGGTGCTCTATTGCTGATGATCTACTTCTCTTGGACACAAAAGTCCTTTCTAGGCTACTGACAGGTCCAAAAGAAACTCTGGACAAGTGGCTAACTGTGGTGCCCATTAGCATGCCAAAGTGCTTGTTGGCCTCCAGGTTCTCTCAGCGTAGCAAATACCTGTTACAGAGTCTGTGTTGGCATCCCGACTTCTCCCAGCTCTTGACCCCATCCCCTACCCTAGACTTCTCTAGCTCATGGGCTTCTCTTTCTCTAACTTTCCATGCCCATACAATACAACCCTGCCATTTTGGCCATGTGCTTGCTCCCTTGTTCTTTTGTCTTCCTTTCTTTCCTCTCTCTGCTGGTTCTCCTATCCCTCCCTCAGTCTACTGGCCATATTTAGTCCCTGCTCTGGACTTCTTCAGAAGTCTATAGCTGTACTTATTCCTCATGCCTGTAATAAAAATCTTTCCCTCTATCATACTTTGGAGTGTTCCTGTCTTCCCTTGATATACTTATCATATGGGCTTAGGACTTTGAAGTCAATTCTTGGGCATCAGTCTGCTTGAAATAGAAGCCGATTATCTTACATGTTTACTGCAGGGGACAGGGTGTATACCTTGCTGGCCGCCATGGAGAAGTATTTGAAGGCAGTGGCGTTATTTTGTGGTGCAGCAATATTCCCTTCTAAATACATCTATGGGTGAAAAAGAGGATGTAAATAGCAAAAGCCTTTAAAAGTGATACAAATATTTTAAGCCTAAACAGCCATAATGGTTGCCAGAGCATTGTGAATATAATCAATACCACTGAATTGTACATTTTAAAGGAGTAGACATTGTCTTAGTTTTACTTCAAGCAAGAAAGGAGAAGAAGCTAATGTCACCTACTACTACACACACACACACACACACTATGGAGATGCTGCCCCAGGAAAAAGAAATGGACCCTATTTGTGTTTTCTCATGTTCCTTGCATCTGAATTACAGTATGTGAGTAACGTTTCTAGAAGCAGGATACTTATTCCCATGGTAACTAATGTAAATCGGCCACAGGGAGTCAAAACAGACTGGGGTGCCAAGGGGGGAGGTGGAGAAAGCAGTCTCTTTATGGGAGAGAATAGCCCGTCACAGGAGGCACAAGATTTTGGCTTTGGTTAGGGTAGAACTGTTTCTCATTCTAGGGGTGGAGGAAAGAGACACGTACCTGACTGAGCCAGGGCCTGTACGGTCTCTGATGACATCTGGTCTGTTACCTGTTGGGCCTAAAGGAAGCTCACGGGCTTTATAGCTACTCTCTGTAGCTGAGTCCAGATGGGCTGTATTTCAAGGCTTTGTGAGTGCCTCAGATAAAGGCTGATGTCCTAACAGGCTTCTTCCTGTCACCTCAAGAGCACCACCCACTGTCTGGAGCTGAGTGCCTCTTGAGTTGTTGCTAGGAAAGGGGTATTCAAGTGTGGTCACATGTTACTCTGCATTCAACTAGTTGTACTAGTCAGTCCTTAGAGTGCAGGCGCACACATATACGTGCATGTGTGTGTGTGTGTGTGTGTTTCATTCATTCATTTATTTGCAGTGCTAGTGATTGAACCTAGGTCCTTGTATGTACCAGGAAAATATTTTGCCACCGAGCTACATTTCAAGTCCATTTCTTTGAGTGTGTGCGCACGTGTGTTTGTGTGTGTGATGTGCATGTGTAGGTCAGAAGTCCACAATGAATGTCTTCCTTGATGGATCTCTACTTTATATAATTAATTTTTTTTCAGCTAGGAGTGGTGGTATATGTTTTTAATCTCAGCACTCAAAGGGCCCAGGGAGATGGACCTCTGTGAGTTCGAGGCCAGCACCTGCTCTATGTCAGGGCTACATTGTGTGCGTGTGTCTGTTGGTGCAGGGGTGTATTGCTAGCATGCATGCCACAGCATGACAATTTTGTTGAGTTGGTTCTTTCCTTCCGCCTTCATGTGGTTTCTGATGATTGAATTCAGATTACCAGGGTTCCCCCGCAGGTGACTTTCCTATTATTGGGTGACCTTACTGGCCCCTCTATCTGGTGGGATTCACTGATTGAGCTAGACTAGCTGGCCAATGAGATCTGAAGATCTGCTTGTCTCTACCCATTCAAACTGGGGTTATAGACCTGCATAACCATGATAGGCTTTTTTTTTTTGGGAGGGTGGGGTGGGGGATAGAGATTGAAGCCTAGGTCTTCATGCTTGACCGCAGGCATGCTATGTACTGAGACATCTCCCAGTCCCATGTTTCTTAACTTTTAAAGAAACAACAAGTACTGATGAACTAGAAGCATGTACCTTTCCTATAAATGCCATGGCGTTTGCATTCCCAGCCTTTGCTGCCTTTAAAAAGTAGTATAGTGCCTTCTGGAGAGAAAAGGAATAGTATTATTGCCAGTCACAAATACATTTTACAAAATGGCTTTTTGAACTAGATTTTATTCATTCAATATGCATTTAAAAATATCTATGAAATAACCACTTTGTTTAAGGCACTCTTCCAAGTGTTATTTCAACCATAAACCTGGAGAGTAGGAGAATATGTGTGTGTTCTGAAATAGGGTAAATATATATCATATATATAAAATATAAAATTTATGAATATATATTCATATATAAAAGTCTTTACATTTTAAATTATATATACAATTTAAATTATATACATAAAATTTAAAATATATAATTTAAAATGTAAAGATGTTTTTCTTCTCACATTTGGAAAAGCTGGATAGACATGTAGATTCATAGTGGAAGATGACTCTCAGCTACAGATTTAAATAGTCCAGTATTTGAAAAAGTAGGCTTCTATGTACTTATTTTGAGACAACTTGTAATATAGTTGGCAGAATCCTAATGTTTATAAGGCCCGACATACCCAGCTGCTTGCTGAGACTATGTCGTTGTGTAGAGGTCTGCTCCAAGACAACTTCTGAATCAAAATGAAGGACATCAACAGAGTCTCTGATTTCTCTAAGTAATAAGATTAAGCATCCTAGAATAATTTTAACTCTTATTGCTACATTCTGTAGGTTTCATCTTGACTTTCTAGAAGACTACTGAGAAATAAAAGCAACCAACCTCAGGATGAGAGTCATAAACAACTCTTGGGTGTCAGATTCGCACTCAGTGCATCTGCTTGAGCACAGTGAGTCTGTTCTTTACAGGGACTTGACTAGGTTAATGTGCAACGAGCTACTCCCTCCCAAAGAGAGTGAAACAGTGGCATGGTTGTTGGTGGTAACCAACACATTTATGATTGGATTTAAGGCTAGATCTATAGGAGAAAGTTCATGCCTGACACTGTTAACTTGACCAAAAGCCCACAGCTAGAAAGGTCATAGGCCCAAAGAGAGAACCCGTTTCTTCCATTTTGCTAAATGCCCATATTATCAAACTGCCTTCTAAATATTTATGTTTATGTGCCCATAGCTTAGTGCTGCTGTCAACCTTGGTCAGAGAAGCTTCTTTTTGCAGTGAGTAACAGTTAACACAGAGACTCATGGTTGCCAAAGGCGTGTGACTAAGTCAGTTTCAAATGTGCAGCCCTAAATGGAACCTCTCTATGTCATTCCCCATCCCCCAACCCCATGGGCTCAAGGAACATCACAGAAAAGGAAGCAGAAAGAAGGATGAGCCTTGAGAATGGGGAAGGACGCTGTGAAATGCTGTCATCTGGACATGGCGTGGCTGTCTCACTCAGGAACTCACAACGGCTGTGGTCAGCTGCAGAACTGTCTAAGACCAAGACGGTCAACATTCTAGCACAGACGGCACAGGGCTTTCCGTGGCCCCCGTTCCTCATTTAGGAGCTGTTGTTAGTTGAAAGTGCTGGGGAATACAGAATCAAGTTTCTTTGGGGGTTTGGCCTCTGGGAGGTTGCTAATACCCCAGTGAATGGCTCCACAGCCATGCGGATGTAGGTAGCACTAACTTGTACATAATTCTATTTATATATATAGAAGAATTTATGCCGGGCGGTGGTGGCGCACACCTTTAATCCCAGCACTCGGGAGGCAGAGGCAGGCGGATCTCTGTGAGTTCGAGGCCAGCCTGGTCTACAAGAGCTAGTTCCAGGACAGGAACCAAAAGCTACGGAGAAACCCTGTCTCGAAAAATCAAAAAAAAAATTTATAACTATATCTATCTATGTAAATATGGAGAGAATGTGAGGTGAGGGGATTTATTAGGGGAAGAGGTCTAGGGGATTAAGTGGGGGAGGGAAGTAGATATGTTGAAGATATCAAGGAGATATGTGTGAAAATATCAAGGAATAAATTAAATTATTTTAAAATAAAACTTGGTTCCTACATTTGCTACCTGATAATGGTGCTGAGAAAGAAAATGAACATGTGTTCACAACATTTAGTAGGTGAAGAGATAAAAGAAATGTCCTCAAATAATGAGATGGGTAGAGAATGAGAAAAGAATATAGGCTGTACTGTTTCTTAACAAGTATTTATATGGCTTTTCTTTCTATATTCTCATAATATCATTTTAAGGAAGATACTGTTAATATTTTTCCCTATTAAATGACATCTCAAGTCATGCACTCAGTATATGTATTCCGTAAGAGGACTGAAAACAGTTCTATGTCCTTGGAATTCTGCCTTCCTGGTGTAAGTGGAAGGCCAAAGTAATAGGAGTGTAACTGTCTCAAGGCCATCAGAATGAGTGGGGTGTCAAGAGAAAGGGACTCTCCACTCCTTTGAGAATGTCTAAGTTGTCTAAAAATCATCACTGTTTTAGTGTAGCCAGACTAGAGTACCCCAAAACTAGGGCTTGTCAAAGTAAATGGAAGCTAAGAATTTAACTAAGAATTTAATTTTGTTAGAAAGTAAACATCATCAGAGATTTCTTTTTTTTTTTTTTGACATGGATTCATGGGGCTTTATGGTTCAAACCCAGCCAAGAAGTTTGTTACAATCTCTTTTAGCTTTGCGTCTGATTGCTCTGAGATTTTCCCATCAGACCTGATATTGCCCAAGAGGGACTGGTGCTGGCTGATAACATGAGACAAGAAAGCATTCTCAAACTTTGTGATCTTACTGGGATCCAGTTTATCAAGATAGCCCCTCACGCCTGCATAGATAACAGCCACCTGTTCTTCAATAGCCATGGGAGAGTATTGTCCTTGCTTTAACAGCTCGGTCAGACGCACACCACGACTCAGGAGCTGCTGAGTGGCAGCATCAAGATCAGAACCAAACTGGGCAAAAGCAGCAACCTCCCGATACTGAGCCAATTCCAGTTTCATGGTACCTGCCACCTGCTTCATGGCCCTGGTCTGGGCAGCAGATCCGACATGGGACACAGACAAACCCACGTTAATGGCAGGGCGGATGCCTTTATAGAACAATTCTGTTTCCAAGAAGATCTGTCCATCAGTGATGGAAATAACATTCGTTGGAATGAAAGCAGACACATCACCAGCCTGGGTTTCTATGACTGGCAGGGCAGTCAGAGAGCCACCACCAAAAGAATCGTTCATCTTGGCTGCTCTCTCCAGCAGCCGAGAGTGTAGGTAGAACACATCACCAGGATAGGCTTCACGGCCAGGGGGTCGGCGCAGCAACAGACACATCTGGCGGTAAGCAACGGCCTGTTTGGATAAATCGTCATAGATGATCAAAGCATGCTTGCCATTATCTCTAAAATACTCTCCCATGGAGCAGCCAGAGTACGGAGCCAGATACTGAAGGGGGGCAGCATCAGAAGCAGTAGCTGACACCACAATGGTGTACTTCATGGCATCTGCATCTGTCAGTCTCTTCACCAACTGGGCAACGGTGGACCGTTTCTGACCAATAGCAACGTAGATACAGTACAGCTTCTTCTTTTCATCAGCCCCATCATTGAAACGTTTCTGGTTGATGATTGTGTCGATAGCAATCGATGTTTTCCCAGTCTGTCTGTCACCAATGATCAGCTCACGCTGACCATGACCAATCGGCACCAGACTATCCACAGCCTTAATGCCAGTCTGCATTGGTTCCCGCACGGAGATTCGGGGAATGATTCCAGGGGCTTTCAGGCCCACTCGTCTACGGGTCTTGGAACCAATTGGACCCTTCCCATCAATGGCATTACCAAGGGCATCAACTACGCGGCCCAACAGCTCCTCACCAACTGGAACATCCACAATGGCTCCCGTTCTCTTCACAATGTCGCCTTCTTTAATTAGCTTATCATTTCCAAACACAACTCCAACATTGTCAGGTTCCAAGTTCAGGGACATACCCTTTAAGCCTGAGGAAAATTCTACCATTTCCTCTGCTTGAACATTCCTCAGTCCATGTACTCGGGCAATACCATCACCAATGCTTAAGACACGCCCAGTCTCTTCGAGATTTATAATCCTTTGGAAATCTTGAAACTAAAATCTCTGGACTAATCTAAGTGTTAGGAGAAAATGAAAACTATGTATGATTTGTCAAATTGAAAAAAAAAATCGCTGGTTTTGAAAAAAGGGCTTTTTGTATGGATTTTCTTCCTATCCAAATACTAACCAGGCCTGGCCCTGCTTGGGGGCTGAGACCTGGGGAGATTGGGTACATTCAGGCTGATACGTCACAGACTCTGTGGGCCAGAGTTAAGTGTACACCCAATAAGGGTGTCATTTGTGCAAGTCACATTATCTCTTGGTTAGATTTCTCATGTAGATTCTCTCCCTCTGTGTTCTCCAGGTACCTGTTCTGTCCCTGTAATGTCATTCACCCACCAACTTATCTGTCTCCTTCAGTGTTGGATCCTCTGTACTTAATATAGTATTTTCCATATATTGAGCATGAATAAAACATTTTAAAAATGAACGAATGAATATTTATGAACCTTTGAAACAAGGGACCTGGAGTTTTATCTTTATGGGATATCTTGAAGGCCTAAGTATGATGGTCCTAAAATAATTTCAAAGTCCAGTTTAGTAGTTTGGCTCTCAATTAGTTTGCAGTAGAAAGTTCTGGAAAAAAAGAGTTTTATTCTGGGAAAAAAGATAATTTGAAGTTTTTTTAAAAAAATAATCTACTCAGAAGCAAATAAAAGTCCTAGAGTTCCCAACCCTTGAACGATGTGATCCCATAAGGTTCATGAGACTTGGCAGCTTCTCACACAGTAATTAGTGATATGGCCTACTCTGCTCTAGTGTCTTGGCTTACGCTAACCCACTGCCATGACATTCATGGCTTACTTCACCCCGGTGTTGCAGCTTGCTCTGTTCCAGTGTTGTGGTTTTCCTTATGTCTCTGTCTTTTCCTATTTGGACCTCAGTTCTCCTTTTTAAATTTACCAGTTCTGATGTGGTTGCTTCTATTGTGTGATTGCGATTGCTTCTATTGTCATTTTTGCCCCCTTAGGAACAGGGTTTCTCTGTGCAGCCCTGGTTGTACTGAAACTCTAGACTAGGCTGGTCTCAAACTCAGAAATCCACCTGCATTTGCCTCCCTAGCACTGGGATTGAAGGTATGCACCACCATGCCTAGCTGTAAAATGTATTTAAAACATCACTTGAAATTGCCATGCAAGTCACTGTGGTGAAATACATATGTAAAACCAAGTTATTGCTCTCAACAACTTTGACGGTTTGGAGGAATAATGGTCAGGTGCTTGCGCTTGCCTAGCTTGCACAAAACCCTGGTTTGATCTCTAGTACTGCATAAGCTGAGTGAGGTGGAAGGTGGACGCATTTGGGAGAGGGAGGCAGGAGACTCAGAAGATCAGGGTCATCCTCACTTCCATAACGATTTTGAGGCCAGCCTTGACTATGTGAGATCAGGCCAGAAAACAAACTAACGAAACAGAGTAATTATCCACTCAGCCATCCATGTCGCCTTTAATTATTCACTGAGCAGAGCCAAAGATATAACTCAGTTGGTAGAGTGCCTGCTTGGTATCCCCAAGGCCTTGGATCCAATGCCCAGCGCCACATAAACTGGTCATGGTATTCATGCCTGTAACCCCAGCAGTCAGGAGGTGGTAGGAGGAGGATAAGAAGTTCAAAGTCATCCTCAGCTGTGTAGTAAGTTTGAGGTCAGTCTGAGTGAGTATGTGAGACCTTGCCTTGAAGAAAATCATTGAGCACTCAACAACTGCTCATCTTACACTGTACATTTTAACCAGGATAGATCTTACTGCCAATGGCAGATTATAGTCTAAAGTTATATAGACAGCTACTTTCTTTCTCAGTGGAATAATGATTTGTGTCATAGCTAATGGTGTGTTATTATGAAAAATAGAATGTCACAGGTATTGTGCTAGGTAAAGTTTCATTATTTAAACTTCCCCCATCTTGTAAATGTGGTTTTTTTATTGGCTCTAAGAAAATCCCTAATTTAATCAGTTTGTAAGATTTTCTCTAGAATGAAATGTGAAGGAAATGCATTACTCTGAAAACATTTATGAACATTTCCTTTATCCAAGGCTCTGAAGATCATCCTGGAAAGGAGCATTAGCTCTCTCCCTATAGCGGGTAGCAGAGAGGATAATGCAGTTGCTCCTAGGGTTGATATTATTCCTTTGCTGGTTTTAATTTAATTACGCTGCATCCATGTTAATAATATGCATCCAACCACCCAGCTTTGCTAATCAAATTCATTCTGAGCGTTTGTATTTTAAGAATGCAAATGAAATTAAAATGTGTGTATAGAAAAATTCAAGATAATGTAATCAAGAATTGCACATACACAACTTTTAATAATTCCAGATTGGGTCAGAGAGGAGCCAAATTGTTCCCTCTGATAACAAATTCAGGAGAAAATTAATTCATTCCAATAGCGAGCAGTGACGGGGAAAGGCAGGATAGTTATCCCTGGGCACTTTGATATTTAACTTGCTGATCAGCAAACTGGAGCATCACACTTAAAATGGGCCTTGTAGTAAGAATTTCTTCAGCGGACTGGAACATCAGACTGGCTGAGGGCATCATCCAGTGTGTAGGTTACAAACACCCATTTATTGACTATGCATTTACTGAGTGCACTATTCTGAGTAGAAGACAAACTAGAGAGCAAGACGAACAAACACATAAGTCCCATTGTGGGCACAGACAGCAATAGAGACCAATATAATGAAGGGAGTTATATGTGCTATGCGGAAAACAACTGGGAGTATAGTAGTGGATAATAGATAATAGATAACTAGAGCTATCAAGACCATTCTCAAAGGATATGAAGCCAAATATGGGAGGAGCTCCTTAGCAGCCTCTCAGAGATTTTTTTTTTCTTTTTCGTCTTCCCCTCTTCCTTGTGGCTAGCTAACTGTGCATAAGGCAGTCAGGCTTAAACTTGAGATTTTTGGGGAAACTTCCACATATATTCAGGTTCATCAGACTGAGGAGTAGGAAGAACCAGCCTGAACCCGTCCCAAAGAGTGCCTGACTACTGGAATGGTTCTGGAATTAAAATTACAATCTTGGGGTCTCTGGATGAAAAAAATGAGGCCCCAGACAATTATTTAGAAGGTTGGAGATGGCTGGGTGGTGATGGTGCACACCTTTAATCTCAGCACTCAGGAGGCAGAGTCAGAGAGAAGCCATGGAGCCGCCCCCACACGCTGAAACCTTGCCAGTAGGCCATGAGCCTCGTGGTAAAATAATGGAAATGGATTAATTCTAGATGTAAGAGCTAGCTAGCAATACACCTAAGTCATTGGTCAATCAGTGATTTAATTAATACAGTTTCTGTGTGGTTGTTTCAGGAGTTTGGGCAGCTGGGAAACAAACAAGTGGCCTCCCTACTACAGATCTCTGTGAGTTTGAGGCCAGCCTAGTCTACAAGAGTTAGTGCCAGGACAGGCTCCAAAGCTACAGAGAAACCCTGTCTTGGGGGGAAAAAAAACCCCAAACCAAAAACCAAACCAAAACAAAAAACTAGAAAGTCAGAGATGGAGGCACCTGAGCAGCCATGCCTTTCTGTAGTCTCACTCTCAAAATGAGGAAGCAGATTTAGAGGCTGTATTGTGGGAGTGGTGCAAAAATAAATGACAATTACTAAAAAAAAACAATCACAGGTTTTCAATGATGAGGGCCTGCATCCACTTTTGCTTCTTTATTTTTGAAGATTTGTTTTGTAAAGGAGTATTTGGCCTGCATGTGTGTTTGTGTAACCAGACACATATGGAGGCCAGAAGAGAGTGTCAGATCTTTTGGGACTGGAGCTACAGACAGTTGTGAGCCACGATGTGGGTGCTGGGAATTGAACCTGGGTCCTCTGTTCTCTTAACTGTGGAGCCATTACACCAGCCCCCCAATTCTGCCTCTTAACTGCACTTACTTCCCAGCTCTGAAACCTGAAAGGAGTTGCTTTATCTCTACAGAGCAGGCTTTTTGTTTATAAAACACACTTTTAAAAAGTCCCAGATGCCCAAGCCAAGGTCCCCAGTTAGTTCCTTGGGCAGCTGAGGATAGGGAACCTGAAATGACCATATCCTATAGCAATACTGACGAATATCTTGCATATCATCATAGAACCTTCATCTGGTGATGGATGGAGATAGAGACAGAGACCCACACTGGAGCACTGGACTGAGCTCCCAAGGTCCCAATGAGGAGCAGAAGGAGGGAGAACATGAGCAAAGAAGTCGGGACCACGAAGGGTGCACCCACCCACTGAGACAGTGGAGCTGATCTATTGGGAGCTCACCAAGGCCAGCTGGACTGTGACTGAAAAAGCATGGGATAAAACTGGACTCTCTGAGCATGGCGAACAATGAGGGCTGAAGAGAAGCCAAGGACAATGGCACGGGGTTTTGAACCTACGTAATGTGCTGGCTTTGTGGGAGCCTAGCCAGTTTGGATGTTCACCTTCCTAGAAATGGACGGAGAGAGGAGGACCTAGGACTTACCACAGGGCAGGGAACCCTGACTGCTCTTTGGACTGGAGAGGGAGAGGGAGAGGGAGAGGAGTAGGGGGAGGGGGAGAAGGGTGGGAGGAGGGGGAGAGGGTGGGAGGAGGGGGAGGGAAATGGGAGGCTGGGAGGAGGTGGAAACTTGTTTTTTTTTTTTTTCTTTCTCCTTTTCAATAAAGAAATGGAAAAAAAAAAAGTCCCTGCAGTAGTGCTCTGGGCAGTCTGGGATGGGTCCTCATGACGCCTGATTCCTGGCTGCTGCCGCTCTGGTCTTGGGATCCTCAGTGCCACTCAGGAGGGCTTGTACTTAACCTGAGTTGAGGTGGCTCCAGCTCCCTTCAAGTGTTGCCATTGTGTGTGTGTGTGTGTTTGTGTTGGAGAGTGTTCTGTAAAAAGGCTGTTATCATCCTTGAGCTAGTAAAAGTTCCTGTTTATAACAAATGGGGAAATGTTCCCGCTTAAGTACCCAATGACTAATATCTATTCTAATCTAAAACTGGACTCTGGCACGGACTTATGAATGTAGAACTCCCAGCTAAGGACCTAACACAGCACTCACAAATAGGTTTTAAAAGCCCTGGAAACCTCTGCTTCAGTTACTCTGGGATACACATGCTTATGGAAATTGCTACCTACTTTATGAAATTAACTTTGACATTTTTCTAATGTTTACCGTCTCTCATATAAAAGAGAAAGTAACAGCACCAAAGCCATACATGAAATAACAATATCAAGTGAAATGGAAAGTAGTAACAGATCTCCCTTTTAATGTAGCTACCTTATAAGGGGGCGGGTAATTTCTGCCCCTTAGGCTGTTGGGTTTATACTGAGACAGAGTTTATATTCCCTTGAGCAAATGAGCACGTGGCTCCTAGAAAATAATAGTAAGTGCAACATCATCTTTTAGAAGGAATCCTTTGTTTCTCCAGGTCTGTGGTGATTGGCACCTTGAAACCACAATCATAATCTAGGGCAGAACATAGCCTGCAATGTGGTATCTTGCCTATGTAGGTTGGGCTTATTTATTCTTTTTCCTCCACGATGTATTTGGAGGGTTGATTAGGCCTCTAACTCACCACAATTAGGCAAGGTCAAACACAGTGATTAAACATTTCATAGAATTACAGAGATCCTTGAGTTACAATTAAAAGCAGTCTGATTCTTGACCTAGCCAAACCTGTTGAATCAGGTCCTCAGACAACTTAGCAGAAATTTCCCAGGAGGACTTTGGGGGAAGATGAGAGTTCAAGGGCAGTGAAGTCCATGCTCAACTCCATTCCGAGGGAACTCCAGGAGGAGGGAATGTTCAGGGTCTGCGCAGCCATGGGGCATTCTTTACCTTGGTTGCTCATCAGAAGTTGCTCTGTGCCTGATGGCAGGTAAGGAAAATGCACCTGCTGGTGAACTCTGCTTTCCCTCAGGGGCTGGCATTCGGACCTGACCAGAGCAGCAGCTGTGGGATCCCAAAAGCTTGCCCACCTCCTGTTCTTCTGCTTTTCACTGGACCCTCAGCTTCCCTCACCACTGCCGTACTCACTCCCATATAGGACTGAAGTTTGAGATCAACTTACATAGTAATCCTGATCTAGACCTTTCCTCCCAATTAGATGTAATTGTCCAAGAGATACCTGGAAATGATGATTTTTTGAAAAAGAGTTTAGCAGTAATATTAACTTAAATAAAATAGCATTTATTTGTTGATTTTTCTATAGTACACTGCTTCAGTTTAATGTTATTGGCTTGCTTTGAAAGGGGTGGGGAACATTCCAGTCTATGTCTTTTATCACATAGTCAGTTGCTACTAGGCATATGACTTCCTTAATGGTACAAATTCAGTGGCTGGCCTATGGTAATGACCAGGTTCATGGATGGAGAGGCCATAGTCTCTCTGTCTCACTGAGGTCACATAGGTGCTGTCCTATTCCACTCTGGATCCTCGGGAGTCCATCTACATGAATGCCAACATTGGAGCTACTATTTTCCCATAAAGGTTTTTAAAAGTGAAATTTTCAGGAAGAAATGCAAAACCACCACCACCACTACCATCACCACCACCACCACCACCATCACCACCATCACTATCACCACTATCTTACTATCACTATGGCAACCTCTTCTTGAACAAGCCCCCCCCCCCCCCCAGGAAGGGTCAGAGAGGAGGTTATCTCCTCCCCTTCACATTCAAAGTCAGGTGTTGTTGATCCCCCTGGCATTCAAAAGGGGGCAACTCTCTGGTGATTGGCATGTCCTAAGAACGTGGTCTTTTCTCTGTGCATTACTTGTATCTGAACATCTCCTCTTTCTGCCAAGAACTTATAGTACTGGTATATGTCCCAATCCAAAATCTCACTGTTGGAACTCAGATTTTCAGGTCTCTCTGTTAGCCTCACTTTCTCCACTGGAATACCTTCACTTTTTTGCAATTTGTCAGCAACTGTGAATGGAAACAAATCAGAAAATAGGACACTCAGACAGAAAGAAGTAACAGTTAACTTGGAGAGTCATGGTCAGACTCATTCTGCTTCAATTGTGCAGGAATCTGGACTGCTGACAGGAGAGACATAGGAAATAGGGACTTGTGGGGTTTTATTTGGATCTGAAAAACAGTGGGGTAAAGTCTGTTCTTGCTTTTGGAACTCATATAAATATTACCAGCATAGATTCTCATGAGGTTATGAGCAAGGGTACTCGAGCTGGGGCTTTAAGGGAATACCCATTAGTCTCTCTGTGCTAACTTTTTTTCTGGAATGGGCATTGCAATATAAGAATAAGTGCCACTCAATTATTCCCTATAGACAGTCTGAGAATAAATGTGAAGATATATGTGCTCGAATATTCCTAATGAAATGTACAGTTTGAAATATGCACATAACAATTCCGTTATCATTAAGCATATAAAATGATTTTGTCATAAATAGCCTCTGAAATCCAACAGTGTTTTTTTTTTCAAGCCCCCATCCCCATTTTCCCCAGATGCCTAAGATACACGTTCAGATGTTCTTTTGAATACAGAAGTTAGCCTAATCCACATCTAGGAAGACTTTGATTAGAAGCGTCTGTAATCTCTCTGAGTGATGTTGCAACATGGAGTACGACAGACAAGTCTGACTCCCTCATGCTCTATTTCTGTAGCTAGAACTTGGGTGGTAGAACAGTGACTAACCTGTGGAGTGACCCCTCCTGTGTGTGTCTTCTATTTGCTTCATTAGAATTATTTTTTCATTTTCACTTATATATTTTTTTGAGACAGGGTCTCTTTGTATAGCTCTGGCTAGCCTCAAAATTGAAGTGACTGTTCTCTGTTTCTGTGTTCCAAGAACAGAGTTTACAGGCTGCGATGGTTTGAAGGAAAATGGATCCCATAGGGAGTGGCACTGTTAGAAGGTGTTGTCTTGTTGGAGAAAGTGTGTCACTATGTGGGTGGGCCTTGAGGTCTCCTATGCTCAAGTTACACTCAGTGTGGACACAGACTCCTGCTGCTGCCTGTGGGTCAAGATGTAGAACTCTCAGCTCCTTCAGCACCATGTCTGTCTGCATGCGGGTATGCTGCTCATCACTATGATAAGGGACTAAACCTCTAAAAGTCTAAGTCAGCCTCAGTTAAATGTCTTCTGTTCTAAGTGTTGAGGTGGTCATGGTGTCTCTTAACAGCAACAGAAATGCTAACTAAGACAATGGCCCATACCACCATGCCCCCACTAGGAACTTTTAAACAAACTATCCAACATTATATAGGTTAGACTTAGGAAAGTTCACTTAACTTCTATGTTTAAGAAACAAATAGTATAGCAAGGCATAGTGGTGCACAGTTTTAATCCCACCACTCAGGAAACAGAGATGGATGGGTCTCTGTGAGTTCAAGGTCAGCCTGGTCCTACATAGGGAATTCCAGGCCAGCCAAGGCTATATACAATTAAATATTGTCTCAAAAGAACCCAGCCAACCAGCCAACCAATCAACCACCAAATAACCCTTCTCAAAGACTTATGAGAATTACTTACTATAATCTGCCACTTTCTTGTAATGATTTAGGGCAACTTCACAATTTTGTAAAACATTGATTCCTGACAGATATCTGTACCCCTAAAACATAAGCATGGATACATGTTAATGTTCAAATAATGCTATAGTTATAATACATCTATTTTGTTCTAAGAATATTTACAAACCAGAATCATTTGGGACATCATACTTCCTCCAGCACTTCCAAAGGTATAATATATCAGTGCCTAAGACAAAAGAAATACAGTTATAATGGTTTCCTAAACTGGAACTCAAGCCAAACATTGCTTCTTTATTCCTACCCCAGTAATGAACTGAAAGCCATTCCAAAATATACTCCAAGTCTCAATCTGTTCTGTTAATTTGGTTTCCATTTATTGGGGGTTACAGAGCTTAGAGTCTGTGATAAAGGCATGACATATGGTATTTCATTTAATCATCTTAAAATCCTATGAAGTAGATAGTATCTACCTGTAGTAATGAACCTGATATATAAGACTTTAAGAAGTTTGTGGCAGATTGCTAAATTTCTTTGTTTAGTGGATACTTTTAATATACAGTAGAATGAACTTCTTTAATAATAAATTCTACCCAGTGTTCCTTTTAAGTAAATCAATTTTGTTCCTGAAAAAAAAATAGAGTTGACTTTACCTTGGCTTGATCATATTCCATTCCTATTCCGTAAGAGGATAAAAACCCTAATGCCTAAAGGGCAAAAAACAAACAAACTGAGTCAGTCAATTTGTCATCATTTAGCATATATTTAGTTTTTAGATTTTTATTTTATTTTATTGTGTAAGTATTTTGCCTACATGTATCTGTGTGCATCATGTGTGTACGTGGTGCCCTCAGAGGTCAAAACAGAATCCTTGGATTCCCTGGAGTTGGAGTTATAGATGACTGTGAACTACTCTGTGGGTTTTGGGAATTGAATCCTGGCTCTCTGCAAGAGCAACGAAGGCTCTTAACCACTGAGCCATCTCAACAATCCCATAGATTTTTGTTTATATTGATAATGGATACTTTTTTACATTTTTAACAATATTTTAAATTTATTATTTTAATTATAATTTATACTGTTAGTTAGAATACTATAAAAAGTGCCTTTATATTGGGAGGATTATATGTGTATAATTCTTGTTGTACCTTAGAATAAATCATAATAATAAAATACTAAAGTCAGACATATGGTGCAGATCTGTAATCCCAGGAAGCTGAGGCAGGAGGATCATGGCATCTAGGCTATCCTGGGCTACATAGAAAGACCCTGTCTCAAAAAAAAAAAATGAAAAGCAAGCAAACTTAAAAATACTATAAACTTGTGGTTGACATATGTTTCCTTTTGCTGTTAACAACATTTTTCTTTGATATGTTAAATTCTTAAGTTTTCTATCCTTCTTGCTTTTTGTGATATGTGGACTGAGTCCAGGGCCTCACAAATGCAAGGCAATGCTCTATTACTGAGCTATTTCCCCACACCTAATTTGAGTACTTTTATTCATATTTTAAAAATAAAACAGGATTGACATAAGAAAATATTTACTTAAAAATATACTGAATAAAGAGTGAAAGTCTGATCACAGAGCAAAATGGAAGTAGTGGAAGCCCCCTCCTGCGTACGACACAGTATGCCATCCAAAAAGCTTTTATAGAAACCACAGAAGCAAGTTAAATCAGTACATCAGTGTGACGCACCAATTGGAAAATGCGATTCAAAGCCCACATACGCAGCTCCCAGATGGTTTGACCTATGATTTTCCACATTTGTGATGGTGTGAAAGCAATATGCACTCTGTAGAAACTGTGTTTCAAATCGGGATTGTGTTATTTCCTGGGCGAGTGGCATGGGATGCTATACTCCTAGGATGCTGGGCAGTGGCAGCGAGCTGCAGTTCCGGGTCGGATGTGATCACGAGGGTGGACCACTCTGTGATGTATGTGTTGGTAAGCTACAGTGCTTGGAAGGTGAAGTGGATTAAGTACATTTCAACTTGTGATATTTTCAATTTTCAATTTTTTATTGGCTCTTGCAGATTCATTTCTTCCAGCAGCTTCTCAGTTCTTATTGGGTCACCCCAGTAGTCTCCAGGCCTATCTCCTCTTGTCTGTTCCTCATCTGCCATTACTATCATCACCCCCATCTAGCATTAACAAGCTCATTTTGTAAAATTTATATTTCACAGAGTTTATAAGAATACTGCCAGATGTCCAGCATTTTCATTGAGGTTCAATAACTCAATCTTCTCAGGAAATGAGTAACTGTATTATACTCTAAAGGATAAAGAACCCTGTTACTTTTTATTTATGTGTGTATATGCACATGTGTGTATGTGTGTGTATGTATGTGTGTATATGTGTATGTGTGCATATGTGTATGTGTGTGTATGTATGTGTGTATATGTGTGAATGAGTGTATGTGTGTGTGTGTTGGTTGGAGTACAAAGTTCCTCAGATACCATCCACTTCTTTTTTGAGGCAGGATCTCTTACTGACCTGGAACTCGCTAGGCTCAGTGACACTAGCTACAGGGATCATTTACCTGTCTTTGCCTTCCTAGTGTTGGGGTCACAGGTTCATTGTCATTGCCCCTGACTTTTTGTGTGAGTTCTGGAGCTTAGAACCCAGATCCTCATGTTTACAGAGAAAGCACTTTGAACTGAGCCCTAACCAGAGTCTAGTGTTGCTTTGGTGATGTTGAAATTGACTCTAGAAATTATTTTTTCCCTCAAAAGTACAGTAATTCTACCACAATAGTGTAACATCTGTCCTTTACATAATTTGTATACTGATAAAAGCCTCTGCCTTTAAAAATCTTCTCGTTCTTCTTTAGGCCTAGAGAGTTTCCTTTAAAGACGGTGTGCCTCACACGTTCATTACAAGTGAAAGACCCTGCACAGTGCGCTTCACACATTCATTACAAGTGGAAGACCCTGCACGGTGCACCTCACACATTCATTACAAGTGGAAGACACTGCGACTCCTTTACACTTTGTGATGTGTATTTGAAATGGCTAAATTGGCTCTTTTAAAGGATGCCACTAGCCAATTTTAGATTAAAAAATTTTCTTGCAACTCCTGGCAATTCTCGGTTCTGCTAGGTTGAGAATCCGGTTCAATTATGCAGAAACTCTGACAGTAAACAAACATTCTGACCTTTAAAGAGAAGGTATCATTTGGTCTTATATTTGAAGACTCTCTACTGAGAGTACATCGTTTGGGGGCAGAGCTCAGCAAACATGTTGGCCTGATCCTTTGGGGAAACTGTATAAACTGGTGAAGTTGTGAAGTAAAGCTGGTATTAGATTTGTACTCTGTGATGGGGAAGGAGTATTTCTCTATATAAAGTTCACTAAAAACAAAAGGAATGGACCATGATGGTACCACACTTGTGTAATCAATCCAGGGTCATGCTTCCTCCCTCTTTAGCAGAATCATAACAATGAATGAAAGGCTCTACTTTCATCTCATTTTTTAAAATTTATTTATTTATTAAGGATTTCTGCCTCCTCCCCGCAACCGCTTCTCATCCCCCCCCCCCCGATCAAGCCCCCCTCCCTCATCTGCTCAAAGATTCCCTGACCTGTGGGAAGCCCAAGGACCGCCCACCTCTATCCAGGTCTCCTAAGGTGAGCATCCAAACTGCCTAGGCTCCCCCAAAGCTTATGCTGCTTATATCATTCCAGAAGAAGCTGAGAGGCCTTAAGGGTTGTCGCTTAATGGGATATGCTAAGTACCCAGCCTTTTTTTGTTCTTGGGCACTGTGACCTAACAACTTCACAACCATCAGCTTTTAGTGGTTTTTGCCTTTTCTTTTTTGAGATAAGGATATGATGAAACTAGGTGGACTGTAACATTTTAACACAGGAAAGAAATGTGTTGTGAGTTAAGGGAAGAGTGGTGACGTCTGTGACACTTGAACAGTTTGGAAGGTCAAATTCTGTCCGTAGGCTGGCTCATAAGACTTGATTCTGAAGTCTGCTGGTTTGCCTTGTGGAGCTTAATACGAGGTTAAATGCCTGGAATTTATTGCAAAGGCTTCAGCATAATGGGCATTTTTACCATATTTTAAAGTAAATCACTTGGGGTCTGTAGTAACAATTTAAAAGTCAAATATTTTTCTGTTTGTTTTTTCTAAGGAATTATTAAAGGAGGAGAAAGATTAAGCAATTTCCCTCTAATTATCATATGAAGCTGGAGAGAATTGTGAGCATTACTTTTGGCTCAAACCACATGCCAAAGCAAAGTGTGAATCAGTTCTAATGAGTAACTCAGACACTCTTAATACAAGGCCATTACCATGAAAAACAACTAACAGAGGCCTCGAATCATCAAAGTGGTTATTAGATTGATACTGGAGATGATGTTTTCAGCCATATCATGGTGCTAATGACTGTATTTCTTCCAGGAAACACTTTAACAGCTCAAATTTGAAATAAATGAAGACTATGTGGAGCTGTTGCCATTGATATAATTATTTCAAATCTCAGAACACAATAAAGCATCACTCACATATTTCTCTTTTGTGCATCAATTGTAAATCTTTATTTTTATATGATATGATTTTCATATAATCTGTGACAAAACTCCTTTGGATTTATAGGCAATGAAGTGTATACATTTAATTCCAATAACAAAACAAATCACATTTATGTGTGTGTGTGTGTGTGTGTGTGTGTGTGTGTGTGTGTGACAATAAGAATGTGGTGTTCAAAGGACAACTCCTGGAAGTCAGTCATCTCCTTTCACCAGCTGGGTGGGGGGAATCAAACTGAGGTCTCAGGCTACAAATAAACACCTTTCCCTGCTGAGTCATTTCCTGGAGACTACACTACAGTTATTTATTTATTTATTTATTTATTTATTTATTTATTTATGATTTCTGGCTCCTCCCCGCCACCGCCTCCCATTTCCGTCCCCCTCCCCAGATCAAGTCCCCCCCCCCTTCAGCCCAAAGAGCAATCAGGGTTCCCTGCCCTGTGGGAAGTCCAAGGACCTCCCACCTCCATCCAGGTCTAGTAAGGTGAGCATCCAAACTGCCTAGGCTCCCACAAAGCCAGTATGTGCAGTAGGATCAAAAACCCATTGCCATTGTTCTTGAGTTCTCAGTAGTCCTCATTGTCCACTATGTTCAGCAAGTCCGGTTTAATCTCATGCTTTTTCAGACCCAGGCCAGCTGGCCTTGGTGAGTTCCCGATAGAACATCCCCATTGTCTCAGTGTGTGGGTGCACTCCTCACGGTCCTGAGTTCCTTGCTTGTGCTCTCTCTCCTTCTGCTTCTGCTTCTGCTTTGGACCTTGAGATTTCTGTCTGGTGCTCCAATGTGGGTCTCTGTCTCTATCTCCTTTCATCGCCTGATGAAGATTAATATTCAGGAGGATGAGTATATGTTTTTCTTTGGGTTCACCTTCTTATATAGCTTCTCTAGGATCACGAATTATAGGCTCAATGTCCTTTATGGCTAGAAACTAAATATGAGTGAGTACATCCCATGTTCCTCTTTTTGGGTCTGGCTTATCTCACTCAGGATAGTGTTTTCTATTTCCATCCATTTGTATGCAAAATTCAAGAAGTCATTGTTTTTTACTGCTGAGTAGTACTCTAATATGTATATATTCCATACTTTCTTCATCCATTCTTCCGTTGAAGGGCATCTAGGTTGTTTCCAGGTTCTGGCTATTACAAACAATGCTGCTATGAACATAGTTGAGCAAATACTTTTGTTGTATGATAGGGCATCTCTTGGGTATATCCCCAAGAGTGGTATTGCTGGGTCCAGGGGTAGGTTGATCCCGAATTTTCTGAGAAGCTGCCACACTGCTTTCCAAAGTGGTTGCACAAGTTTGCATTCCCACCGCAATGGATGAGTGTACCCCTTTCTCCACAACCTCTCCAGCAAAGGCTATCATTGGTGTTTTTTATTTTAGCCATTCTGACAGGTGTAAGATAGTATCTTAAAGTTGTCTTGATTTGCATTTCCCTGATCGCTAAGGAAGTTGAGCATGACCTTAAGTGTCTTTTGGCCATTTGAACTTCTTTTGTTGAGAATTCTCTGTTCAGCTCAGTGCCCCATTTTATAATTGGGTTGATTAGCCTTTTACGGTCTAGTTTCTTGAGTTCTTTATATATTTTGGGGATCAGACCTTTGTCAGTTGCGGGGTTGGTGAAGATCTTCTCCCAGTCAGTGGGCTGCCTTTTTGTCTTAGTGACAGTGTCCTTTGCTTTACAGAAGCTTCTCAGTCTCAGGAGGTCCCATTTATTCAATAATGCCCCTAGTGTCTGTGCTGCTGGGGTTATACGTAGGAAGTGGTCTCTTGTACCCATGTGTTGTAGGGTACTTCCCACTTTCTCTTCTATCAGATTCAGTGTGTTCGGACTGATATTGAGGTCTTTAATCCATATGGACTTGAGTTTTGTGCATGGTGATAGATAAGAATCTATTTTCATTCTTCTACAGGTTGACATCCAGTTTTGCCAGCACAATTTGTTGAAGGTGCTCTCTTTTTTCCATTATATACTTTTAATTCCTTTTCAAAAATCAGGTGTTCATAGGTTTGTGGGTTAAAGTCAGGGTCTTCTATTCGATTCCATTGGTCGACTTCTCTGTTTTTATGCTAATACCAAGCTGTTTCAATATTGTAGCTCTGTAATAGAATTTGAAGTCAGGGACGGTAATGCCTCCAGATGATCCTTTATTGTATAAGATTGTTTTGGCTATCCTAGGTTTTTTGTTTTTCCATATAAAGTTGATTATTGTCTTCTCCAGATCTGTGAAGAATTTTGATGGGATTTTGATGGGGATTGCATTGAATCTATAGATTGCTTTTGGTAGAATTGCCATTTTTTACTATGTTGATCCTCCCAATCTAAGAGCAAGGGAGATCCTTCCATTTTCTGGTGTCTTCTTCAATTTCCTTCTTCAAAGACTTAAAGTTCTTGTCAAATAGATCTTTCACTTCCTTGGTCAGAGTTACCCCAAGATATTTTATGCTATTTGTGGCTATCGTGAAAGGTGATGCTTCTCTGATTTCCCTCTCTGCTTCCTTATCCTTAGTGTATAGGAAGGCAACTGATTTTTTGGAGTTGATCTTGTATCCTGCCACTACACTACAGCTCTTATCTTTTGGAAGGTATAGACAGATGCTTTGTAAAATGTCACAGCAGGCTGGCTTTACAGTCTTAATCACTTGTGTTGCCCTTTGAAGAATATCCTTTAGTTAATCTGGATTTTTAAAATTTGGGTCTTTTCCAGATCTCTCACACTCCCAGTTTCTCTACTGTTTTCTGGATTTTCTGACTGTTTTCCCTTTTCTTCAGACATCATAAATATCCATTATTCACTCTCTGTGCACAAGCATGCATATATTACTCTCTATATAATGTATATACATATACACAGTACATACAATAATATTGCATATTATATACAAGAATATTATTATTTGGTCATATTTCCAGCCTTTTTTAAGTGCATTTCTGTGTGACATTGTCCTCCTAGTTCCCAGAAACATTTCTGACAATCCAAACAGTATTCCTAGGTTAGGCTAGTTCAAACAGCAGGCCAACAAAGATGCTCCTGGCAAGCGCTATTAAAGAGCTGTTATCAGGATGGCCTGTGGTACAAAATCCCTTCAACTGGCTGTTCTTCGTACAATAAATGAATGAATGAGTAAATCAATTCCTAGGGAAGTTGCTAGAGGTAACAATGATTGATAGCCTTAGTTCAGCGTCAAGTCCAGTTGCAGTTTTGGAGACTTCCAGCAAATCCATATGCAAATGATTTGCTTGCTAGTCCATATGAAGTCAGCTTGAAGATCACAGGAGTTCAGGATGTCAGAGAAGGGGAAGTGGGCTTAACAGAGGACTTTTACTAAACAATATTATAACTTGCCACATTTTAACATTATGACTGAAATGTGTGTATCAGGTCAATGTCAACCTTCTTTGGTTAAGTTTGTTCACAGGCACATTCTTTCTTCTGGTCTTTCTTGAGACCAAACACACACACGTACTGAACAGATAACCCCATTTTATATATGAGAAAACTGGGACTCAGAAAGGATACATCACAGGGTGGGGGGAGTGTGGGAACCAACGTATAAAACAAGGACTGGCTGACCTAAAAGACAGAGCTGGTGAAGTGAACATTGTCCCACACCAGTGTGCTTTAATGTCCTTTACAACATTTGCTGAAGATTCTGGCAGATGTCATTTACTTCTCCCAGCAGCTTTGTAAAGCACACACAAATTATTACCAATCTTTTTAGGTATGAGAAAACTGAGGTTTTGTGACATAACTTCTTTAGAAATACCAAGAGTGAGCATGAGATGGAAAAGCTATTAGGATGCAGAACCCAGAGCCACGTATGCTCAAACATGGTCTGGGGACTCCTCATTATACCTCATTATAGCACCGTGAAGCCTGTAACTGCATTTTCTAGAGTTTTCCATGAGTGCCTTCATTTCTAAATAGAGCTAATTATGGCAATTCATGGCCAGTGGTTATAGTTTAGAGCTGTAACCTCTGCTACTATGTTTGTCCTAGAAAACTATTTTCTGATTAACTTAAAAGCCAATGGCAAACAATTTGATCAGAGGGTAGTCTGGTTGACTTACTTTTTATGTGCATTGAAAATAAGGAAAATAATTAGGTGATAATAAATGATGGGGACATCCAAAGCTTTAGTGTTTGGTTAATCAAACTCTGAGATTTAGCAATTCTTGTATTTTATTAACATTCACAGATCTGTCCACTGTGTTCTTTTATATATAATTACAAGAATTCTTTGGAATTAAACAGAGTATCCACCAATATAAATTAAGATTATATGGAACTTTAAATAATGACATTGATCTGTATGCATTTACATAGAAAGATATCCATGGTTTTAAGTGAATAAAGATCTGACTAGGGAGAGGCAAATAGATGTGGTCTCATATAAAAATAAAATACTCTATATAGTATAACAGGTCTAGAAGTATAATAGTGGGAACAATAATTTTTATAGCTTCCTTCTGCCTAATTGAAACTTTGTCTTTTAGCGGTCGTTATGCCCTCCCTCTCTACCCCCTCATCTGTCTTATAATAAATGACTATGATGTTCCAGGCGTGAAATTGAATGCCCTACAATAACTCCATAAAACCATTCATAACTAATTAATAATTCATTAAACTTTACACTTTTTTGTCTTAGGCACTTTGCTAAATGTTAGAGATACACCACTGAACAAGTTGCAGTGTCCAATGTTTTGTAATTATCTTAACTTTATAGATTTGCAGATTTAGAGAGATTGTCTTATTCATCACTGGTATTTAGTTCAACTTCTGGCTCAGCTAAGCATACAGACCCACAGGACTCCTATGAACCTCACTTGCCACCGGTCTTTTTCTGGAAAGAACAGAGCAAATGAACCACAGTGTGCCAGTGGGAAATGTCAAGCCTTCCTTAGCAGTGTAGACAGTCTTCTAGAAGTGGTCATCCCAGATGCCTCAGAAGGTGACTCAGAGGAAAGGAAATGAGATCTATACAGGGAGGATATGGAAGCCATCTTGGTGCAAATGCTTCAACCCTCACATAATAACTCAACAAGTACAGGGTTCCTAAGAAACTGTTCACCATCATCAGGTTCAATAGTTCGTTGCAGTTTTTTCCTCTCCAAAGGCAGTTTGCCAGTCAGGGGCCATTTCCATCATAAGTCATGCTAGGTAAAGACATAGTTAAAATTTTATTCTTATCAGGTTGCCTGGGAAACAGAACTGAAATGTGAATCAAAGGTCAAATTCTCATGCAGAAGAAGGAGAAAGGGTTTTTGTTCAATAAGTAGCTTATTCACTAAGCAAGCATAATAGTGTATTCAAATTCCATGCCTGGTTCCTGTATTGCATTGGATGATACTACAAAAGGTCTCTACTGTACACCTTTTAGGTGACCTTACTTTCGTCTTCATATGTTCTGAATTCTCACATTTTTATTGTTTGATTAATGGTCGTGAATTTTGTTTGTGGGACAAAACTGTTTGGTTGGAAGCATCACCCCAGCCCCTGGTATCCATATATACAAGGAGTCTGGAATATTTGGTGGAAAATTCCAAGCCTCCTCCCCTGGGAGTTGCTGTAGTCCAGACTCCATTTCCAAGAAATGGAATTTCTAGGTCTGGTCTGTGTCCATGCAGTAGGGTGGGGGCATTATTTCTTCTCCCCTTCCATATGTTTGTGTCAACTGAAGATGTAGCTGCTGAAAAAAATTCATTGTCTTTTAAAACTCACGTTTTGGGCCTTGTGTGATCCTTCTTTAGCCAAAGACTCATACAACTGGATAGCTGCTGTTATGTTTTGCATGCCGAAACTTCCAAATAGCAAAGCATCAGCCATTTTTTCCATAGCTTTTAAATTTCCCATGTCAGCTGCTCTGGCAAAGAGTATGTAGGCTCTGTTTTGAAAATGTAAAGTCAGGAAAATGATTCACAAAACAATGGAAATTTCCGCTTCTGCCTTCATATGACTTTCTAGCAGGTAATCTGCAATTGTTGTTAGTCATGATGCAGCTTTGCTGAAATCTATTATACCTCTAGACAAATAATTCTTTCACTTCTATGTGAATTCAAAGATTTGAATTTCAAAGCTGTCTGACAAATTATGAAGTCACTAAAAATGAGGTATTTATATAATATTTACCACCTGTCACACCTATATATCAACTAAAGGGAAAAATTAAAGACATCCTAAAGCAGTGAGCTCTTCCATGGTCTCTTCAATTATTAATAAGCATTTGTTTTATAAAACAAATCCTAAAAGATACAAGAATTATCATAATTTAAATGTCACATCTAGGAAATTTGTATCACAAAAATGTTGATAAGTCTATATTCTAAAATAGTCTTCAAAAGCAGAACTAATTCTTCAATACAGTAAAACCAGACTGTTTAGAAAAATAACAATCCAAACAAACTTTAATGGGTGGACTTTAGCATCTAACTGCCTCGGTTCAAGTCCCGTCTCCACCCGTAGTTGCCCCTCTGCTGCTGTGAAAACAAAAAGCCACTCTACCTTTGGGGGTGGGGGGGACTGGGTCAGGATAGCCTGGGCAGGAAGAGCCCAGCATAAAAGCTTCTCTGCTGGTGGGAGATTTGCTCTCAGGACTGCATTTTCCCTTGCTGCTTCTTCCAAAGAGGAAGGATCCCTCCAGTGTTAAGTGGAAAAGTTCCATGGGACCTTCTCAGAGTGTTTTTGCATTATCAAACCAAATTTAGAATATCCCTGGGCTTGAGAGGGAATACCTAGTGGGCTTCTTATCTCTGGGCACTCTCGTGCTACAGGCTGAGAAACCTACCCCCAGGGGTTGTTTGTTCTTTGTTAAATTGTGTATGTCTGTGTGTAGTGTTATACATTGTATGTACACACCTGTTTGCGTACATGTTGAGGCCAGATGTTGACATTGGGTGTCTTTGTTTGTTAACCTCCATATTATTTTTTGAAACAAGGTCTCTTGCTGAATTCTTAGAGCCACTCAACTAGGCTGGGAGCAGGGACCTTGGGGATCTGCTTGTCCCCAATCCTAGTACTGGGGTGATAGGTGTGGGACACTGTGCCTGGCTTTTACATAGGTGTTTAGGATTCAGACTTAGGTTCCTGGGCTTATATGACAAGCATTCCACAGACTGTTGTCTCCCTAGCCTACTCCCAGTGCTTAAAGGGGAAATGAAGTAACACTTACCTGGTGAAACTCCTCTGTGAACAAGACAGTATCACATACATTAAAGGGCTTTGAAAGCCATAAGGTCTGCACAAAGACTCTGGTAGAATTAAGCATGCTAAAACACAAACCATTTTATTTCATTTGAGATGCCTCACAAATCAGAGTAGAAAAGTGCTTCTGTTGAACGTACCTATCAGTCACTTAGGTCTGCATTTTGCTTCATGGAAAGGAATCCCAATTCACATACAACCCTCTTCCTTACTAAGGGTGATAAACTTGGGAATCCTTAAGTAACCTTTAAACCTTTTAAAAGTAAAAAACTGATAACAAAATAAACTTATTTATTATTCCAATAAGGTTTTAGTAATAAACTAGATTTTCTGACTGTCTATTATTTTACCTGGAAATTTTACTTGGCTAAAGGAATGAGATACTTACTCTGTTTTCTGTTTTTGGCTTTTAGACTCCTGGAGCATCTTGTTGCCCATCTGAAATAGCTCATCTCCGTCGTCTGTGATACTTTCCTTGGCTTGCTTTTTGACTATATGAGGGGAAAAGAGAAAAACCAATATTATTTCTATTTTTAAATTTGGAGAAACAATGCACTGATGCTATGCTACATTTTGTTTTGAGTTTTGCTACTTTCTCGTCAAGCATTTGCATTTCAAGCAGATCATCTGGCATCATTCCTAGCTCAGGGGCCTGGGAAGTAGAGGGAAGGGATGCTGCCCTGGAAAGAGATGCTTCCCATAAAAGGATGTGGGTTTCTGCAAGCAGAAGGTGAGCGGTCTCCTGGTACATCTTAGACAGAGGGGTCATCTTAGGTGCTGTGTTCTTAGTCCTGGCTGTCAAGGCCTCACTTGCCTGTGCCACTTGGTCATATACTTAGAGCCCTGAGATTTTGTAAGTATATGGGCCAGTTATCTCTAGGATGACCAGAATAGGCATAGGAGCTGAAGAGACAATTTTCTTGTGAATTTTTCTTTGTATAAGGTTTCTGCCATTCCTTAAAACCTTCCTGAGATGCTGGGGAAGGTACATGTACTATCAATAATAATTTGCCTTGTTTAGGTGGGTACTCTGCATCAGTGAGCCTTATGAGACTTAAGAAAAATAGAGAAATGATATTTTTCTAGCATTTATGCAACACTAAATTTTTTAAAAAACACTATTACTACTTGCTTTTTTGATAGGGAAAGTTAATTGATCAGACTTCTAATTCCCCATTCTTCAACTATCTTTCTCTCTCCTTTCTCTCTGCTCTCTCTCCCTCTGTTTCCAAATCCATTACAATACACAGTGGAACCTGATTAGGAAAAAATAGAGCCTGAAGCCCTTTCAAAGGAAAGGCATTTGGGATTTGAAGCCTCCTTAACAAGATCACAAGGAACTTTAAGTGGCTCTTTTTCTTCTCCCAGACAAGATAACAAGAGATGTCTATTTAAAAAAATAGAAAAAAAATAATCAAAAGTAAATTTTAAATTATTTTGAAAGCTTCAAGTTATTCAATCAAGTCAGAAACACCAGGCATTTTAGCATCTAATTTCTGCTTTGAGCTGTATATTATCTATACTCATGATTAAAAGGAAAAAGTAATGGAGAAAAGAACTGATTAATCTGTGTATGGAATAGCAATTATTGGCATTAGCATGCTTTCAAAGCATGAGCATACATTCCGGAAGATTGACTACAAGGAACGATTTACCATGACCAAATTCCTCCCCAGGGCTGTTATTTTTGTTGTAATTTTTTTGCTTTCCCAAATGTATTGAAATAACATATTTTCACTACTATAGCAGGATTCAATTTCCAGATAAAGTTATCTTCTTGATGCTCTAATTTTGTTCTTATGATTTGGAGGTTTCCAGATTTGGGAAAGCACAGTAAGGAAATGACTTCAGGAGGCTTTCTGCATTTGATGTGAGGCAGACTCAGTAGACACAGGAAAAAAACAGAGGTGGGGGAAGAGAAACAGTAGATGAGATCAGCATGGTGGGCCAAGAAAACAGCTCATAGTCCTTTGCTTTGTTATTACAAAATATCAACATCTCTGTCCATATTGCCAACCTTGCAAATTTGCCTGCTTCCATCATGCATCTGATGTAATGACACGTCCAAAAACCTCATAAAAGAACAACAAAGGGGAGGAGGAGCAGTGAACCTTATTTCTGGATAATCATGACCCAGTCCTGAAATTTCTTATTGCCCCTGAACATAATACACCTTAATTTCTCAGTAATCCTCTTTGTCATTGAAGTTTGCCCATAAGGACAAACTACTCAAAATCAGGTAGACATTTTCTGGGAATCTAATAATTTTGGTTTACAGTGAAAACATTCTATTTGTGTGCAATGCTGGTGATCTTGAGTTTTACTTTATTAGTTGTAACCCCATCCAGTGCACTTCTGGGGCCATATCATGAGCTCATTACCTAGAAAGGAAAGGTTCTGTAACAAGCCTTTGAGATGTAACTGTAGATACCACCAGTAATGGTACTGTGGCTACAGCAAAGTCACTGTGTGTGATTCCCTCCTGAGAAGGTCACACTCATAATCAGGTGTGTCGCCTCCTTTCCCCGAGCGTCTCTCTCTCTTTTGCTTAAATCTATGTTAAAAATATCTTCTCCATAAACTTTAACTCCGCATCATACTGGTTCACGTTGAAGTTCTTTTCTGCTATGAAGTCAAAAATACCAGCTTTACTTGAGAGGAGGTCTCTGAAAAGAGCTCAGGCTACTGTAGGTCACTGTAGCAGGGAGCTGTGCCTCTGGCCTATCCGCCACTGTTGTTGCTGCCTTCCGCTCTCCCCGGGGTGGTTTGAATGAAAATGGCTCCCACAGGCATGTTCCAGCTTTGGCAAGTTGTAGAACTTGGCAACGTTTGCCTCGTTGTTATGGCTTTAGAGGCAAGGATATAAGAAAAGGGTTACAGAATCTCCCTCTGAGACTAAGGAAAGCCCGGAGGCCAGGCTTGTATCAGCCGTGTCCCTGCATGGAGGCCTAGAGAGGCCCTCTTGTGAAGCTGTGAGACTGAAGCCTCAGTTTCTTTGGAGACGCAAGAACCGTAGAATGTCTTCTGAGGAGAGCTACTCATAGGGTGTGGAACCAACCCAGGAGAGAGAGGTGTGCTTCAGTCAACAAAGCTGAACTGAGTTGGAGATCTGAAGAGTGTTTAGACATCAGACATGGAGATGCAGAGTTTGGAGTTTGCCCAGTGTAGTAATAAGAGCGGCGGGGCTGCATCCCCAGCACCCCGGCCGCCTGCTAGCTTATGCCCCGAAATAACAACACACAAATTGTTTCATTTAAACACTGCTTGGCCCATTTCTATCTAGCCTCTTCTAGGCTAACTCTCGCACCTGGACTAGCCCATTTCTAATATTCTATGTAGCACAGCTAGGTGCGCTTACCGGGAAGATTCTAGCCTACGTCCATCCTGGGTCGGAGCTTCATCGCGTGTGTCTGCCCAGGAGCGGGCATGGCGTCTCTTCTGAGGCGTCTGCTCCCGAGAGGAGAGCTGTCGAGTCTGAGCTCACTTCCTCTTCCTCTCAGCATTCTGTTCTGTTTACTCCACCCACCTACGTTCTAAGCTATGAGGCCAAGCAGTTTGTTTATTAACCAATGAAATTAACAGATTGATATATGACATTCCCACATCAGCCCAGCTGGTTTGTGATCTTGCTTTGGTCCAGTATTTCCTCACTATGTTTCCTTTTAGAATGGGAATGTATATTCTGTGCCATTATTTGTTGGAAGTATGTGATCTGCTTTTTTATTTTGATTTTATGGGAAGATTGCAGTTAAGAGATTGCCATGAGTCTCAGAAGAGACTTTGAGCTTTGGACTTTTAAACAGGGCTGAGAATGTTATAGTCCATGGGGACTTTTAAAGTTGGACTGAATGTATATTTACATTATGATGTGGCTACAAGCTTGTGGGGGCCAGGGAGTGGGAGGTGGTGGTTTGAATGAGAATGACCTCCATAGATGCATAGGGAGTGGAGCTATTAGGAGGCGTAGATTTGTTGGAGGGAGTGTGTCACTGGGCAAGGGCTTTTAGGTTTCAAATGCTCAAGCCAGGCTCCGTCTCTCTCTTTTCCTTCATGTTGCATCCAGATATTGAACTCATGGCTCTTTCTCCAGCACTATCTGCCTGTGTACAGTCATGCTTTGCACCATGATGACAATGGATTAAGCCTCTAAACTATATGTCAGTCCCAATTTAATATTTTTCCTATATAAGAGTTGCTGTGGCCATGGTGTCTCTTCACAGCAATAGAAACCCTAACTAAGACACTCTAATCAAAATCCCACCCACATTCTCTACTTTGTCTTGTTTCTCATTCTTCCTCTGACAGTGATAAGAACCTAGAGACACCAGATAAATGACTCTGGTTGGTCTTTTAGTTTTTAATACTTCACTCTGCCCTGCCAGCAACAGATTTAAAGGGCCTCCTTGAGTTTGGAGTTCTCTGAATGGCCAGCCCATAGGTACCTGTTCTGCTCTGAGGAAAAAACCAAGCTTACTCCTGATAGGTGTTCTAGCTTCCTTCTGCTGTGACGACAAAAACACTCTGACAACTCAGAGGAGGAAAAGGTTGATTTCAGCTTATAAGTTATAGTTTGTGGTTGGGGGAAGTCAGGTCAGGAACTTGAAGCAGAAACCGTGGAGGCCCGCTGCTGCTGGCTCACTCCCAGTCCCATTCTTAGTTAGCTTTCTCTTGTTTTAGATTTTATTTATTTTTATTTTATGCATATAAGTATCTTGCCTGCATATGTGACTGTGTACTATGTGTATGCCTAGTGGTTTCAGAGGTCAGAAGAGGGTGTTGGGTCCTTTAGAGCTGGGGTTACAGATGGTTGTGAGCTACTGTGCATGTACTGGAATTTGTACCTGGATCCTCTGCAAGGACAAATGCTCTTATAACTGCTAGGTCATCTTCCTAGACTTTTGCTAGGTTTCTTATGTACTGGAGGACCACCTGTTCAGGAAGTGGTACCACTTTGAAGCTGACTGGGCTCTCCTGTATCTATTAAGGCAATCAAGATAATCTCCCATAGCTGGGTATGGCGACATGTGCCCTTAATTCTTGCACTTAGGAGATAGAGGCAGGCATATTTCTGGGTGTTCAAGGCCAGCATGGTCTACATGGCAAGCTCCAGGAAAGCTAGAACTACATAGAGACACACATACTCTCTTTCTTTCAAGAACAAAAACCAAAACCAAAGATAGTCCACTACAGACATGCCCATAACTTATTTTATCTAGGTAATTCCTCAGTTGAGACTCTCTTCCTGATTGATGCTAGTCTCTGTTACCTTCATAGTTAAGGCTAAAACAAAAGGTATTGGGAAATGGGTCTTGCAAAGAAAGTAAGGGGTGAGAAGGAGGCATAGCAGGGTTGTAACTCTAGTTCCAAGGGATCTATTTGTAACACCCTTTTCTGGCCTTCACGGCCAGCAGACACACACATGGTGCAGAGATGCACACAAAATCAAAACACACGTACGCAAAGTAGAAAACAAAAATTGAAAATTAAAAAAGATAAAAGTAGCAGGCAGTGGTGACACACGCCTTTAATCCCAGGAGACAGAGGTAGGCAAATCTCTGTGAGTTTGAGACCAGCCTGGTTTACAGAGCAAGTTCCAGGACAGGTTCTAAAACTAAGAGAAACCCTCTCCTGAAAAACCAAAAGAGAGAGAGAGAGACAGACAGACAGACAGAGAGAGACTGAGAGAGAGAAGTATGTAGTTGGACTTTTTCGTCAGGACTATGGGCTCCCCAATAATGACACAGAGAAATTATTATTAATTATGAAAGCTCAGCTGGTACTTAGGATTAGGCTTATTTCTAACTAGCTCTTATAACTTAAATTAACCTATATATTTTAATCTATGTTCTTTTACGTGGCTCGGTTACCTATATACTCTGTACTGCCTATGCTGCTTCCTCTGCATGTCCTGGTGTCTCCTCCCTACTTCTTCTTCCCAGCATTCTCTGTGCCTGGAAATCCTGCCTAGCTGGTGGCCATTAAACTCTTTATTAAACCAATCAGAGTGGCACATCTTCACAATGTACAAAAAGATTACCCCACAACAGAAGTAGATATGCCAGCGGTCTATTTAAGATGGCAGTGTGTATGGAAAATGAAATGAGTTTTACGTTTCAACATGTGTCAGAGACACAATGTGCAGAAATATTTTTGATGTTTCGTGACTTCCTTTTCCTTATTTTCATTAATCTATGTCTTAGACGATTAGAGTACCAAACCTCTTCCCCATAGCAACTTCATTTGGAGATAGGGTCTTTGAAAAGATGATTAAGATGATTCATCTCGGAAGGTTTCCAATCCAGGATGCCTGGTGTTCTAATGAGAAAAGGAAGAGGCTCCAGGGTGCATGTGTGTAGAGAAGAGACATGCCAGAGTGTGGGGCTTTCAGTGAGGTGGAGACCTCAAGGGAAGACTCTTCAATCAGAACCCAAAGTGCCCTGTTCTTTATTATCAGCTAAAACTATGGTGCAAGCTGCACATGCCTTAAGGCATTGCTGTCCACCACTTTAATCTTTTAAACCTATGCTCATTAACCTGAGCTAAGCAACCCCAAATGTGTCTATTATCTTTGTTTCTTAAATCATGTCTTTAAACTGAGCATGCTCAGGGATGGAACTACCCCCGCTATGAGTATGCACGGTCTCGCTAATAAACCTCTATAGTTTTTACTTCTTTTTTTTTCTTGCTTTGTAAAACTCCTATTAACTCCTAGCTGCTACAGGAATAACTCTGCACTCCTCATGTTCTAGCGATGCTTAGTTTGCTTCTGTCCTTGCCTACATGCTTGACCATTGTGTTGGGTTACAAGGAAGTAGTGAGAAGATGACCTTTAGGGACAGGCGCCTTCAAAAGAAGCCAAAACCAGCCAGGACCTTGGTTTTCGAGTCTGGGTCCACTGAACTGCAAGAAAACAACTATTGCTGTTGTTTAAGCCAATGGTACATGGTGTTTTCTTCTAACAGGAATTTCTTGTAATAGGAAATTACGATCCTCACCCTGGATTGCATGGAAACAAACTGCTTGTTCCCTGTAGCAAGAGACACATCCAAATCAAAGCAAGGACTACCTGCCAAAGGCAGGAGGGACTATAGCTTTCCGTGGTCTCTCTAGGTCTCCAGCTTGGACCTCTGTCTTTGTTAGACACCTGGATTTCCTGGTCCCTAACTTCTAGCAAGGTTTGCTTTTTGAGATTATAAGGAGGCAGCATTGCTGGTAAATGTCCCTCTGTTTGCCGGTTCCTGGACCCAGATCACCTCTCCATGGATGGTGGAAGCACTGGTAATCTTTGGCTTATATTGCTGACCCTTCAATTGCCAACTTTCCTAATTAAGTATGTTCAAGAATCAGGTCTATGTAAACGTATCCTTTGTAAAGACACTTAGGTGTGTGCCTATCTCTCGGGTCACCTGTATCCACTCCTGTCCTGTAATGCCTTTATCCATGTCTCCCTTCAAAGCTCCTCTTGTGCTGCTCTTCCCTTTGCCCGTTGTTACATTCTTCCTTCTTTTTTATGTTTAACCAGACTCTAAAATCTTAACATTCAGATTACAAGTAAATAAATACTCTTTAAGTTACCTAGAAAACATACAGAAAGGAGATAATAAATTATTTCACATTTCAACTTATATTTACATCATGTATTATGCAAAGGATCATCAAGAATGAAAGGAACTGATGGATGAGCCAGGAGCCACTGAGTCTGACCACCGGTCGGGTGTCTGCACAAAGCGACAGATAAAAATGGAAGGTTTTTCCCACAGCAGCAGAACTCGCTATCACCGCCTGCTGTGTCCTCTCCAGTTGCAGTTGCATTTAATATAGAACAGCGATAGTCTCTGATTTTTCAGGATTCACATCAGGAAAACACTTCACATTCACCGTTATGTGTACCAAGAAGATAGAATATTGTCAAAGGAGGGAGAATAATGATCTGTTGCTAAAAATAGCATCCCATCCAAGAAAAAAAATGACTCAGCACAGGGTTGAGCAGATAAAGATGCATTAACTCAAAAATACTTGAATAAGAATAATACTACTGCATTAATATACTTGATTATCTTCTGTTCATTGTCATCAAACACCAGGTACCCCTGGGGTACTGGAGGAAGTGGTAGACAGTGTTAACTGTAGAGGAAAATACTTCCTCTCTTCAAAAGCTTCTATGGAAGGAAAAATTGAGAACAGGGATTCTGACAAGATATAATTGTTGAGAAATAATTTATTGTATAAACTCTTAATTTAGCTAAAAGAAATATGTCTTAGAAAATGAAAATCAAACCTATATATATGTATGTATGTATGCATATACATACATACATATATATATATATAATAGCAGGTGTTACTACTTATAAAGCAGTTAGTACCAGACAGTTCTCAGAGCTTATATTTACTCAGTTTTTTCACTGACTATCAGAAGCACTAATATCATTTTCATGTTAATGCTAAGGTGGTGTGGCTACAAAGAAGTCAGACAACTTGACCAAGGTCACTCAGTTGGTATTTAGGATGACTCAATTCTAGGCAGTGTGATTCAAGTCTGCGCTTCCTTTTAAAAACAAAAGTTTTGAAACACCATGGGCATTATTTCTCAGTATCTAAAACGGGGGGGGGGGGGGGGAAGCTTCAAACTGATTCAGCCAGCAGTTTGCAAGAATGAACCAAGCTCTTTTACATGTAACTGTGTTGACTTGAAAAGGCCTTTCGACCATCAGCAGGAGAGATAGTAAGGTGTGCATGTTGAGTTTTCTGGAAAGCAGAAACTGAGCGTTGTGTTTAAGAAGCACTATTGGGTGGTTGAGTCTTGCCTATTTCTCTCTCTCAAAACCAAGCCCTGATCCCCAGCTTAGTAGCTTGAAATTGACTCTCTCAGGAGAAGGAGAATTTAGAACCCTGTGATCAAGCTCCCTTAAGTTGGGTGTTTTCTTCTTCTTTTCCCCCACTACATAAGATTTACTTAACCCCTTCAAGACATACATGAGTGATCTCTAATAAACAGTACTTCAACCCGAGCCAGTCGTTGAGGCTGATCCTTCGAGATCAAAAGAAAAAAGAGGTCTTTTTATGAAGAGATAAAGACATGTTCATTCTTTCATTCTCAACCACTCCCTGCTATGAAGTGTCTTTGGACCCTCATCTGGGGAGAAGCTAGATTGGGCAGAGGAAGATCCTGAAGCAGGCTTGATTTTTTTTTAAAAAAAAAAACACTTTGTAGGTACCCCACAGGGTATTCTGGAGCAAGAGTAGCCTTAGGATTGTCCCAAGAAGGGTGAGCTGATAAGTCTGATGGCCGCCAGCAGTGGCAACCAGTGGAAGGGACAGTCGTCTATACACACCTGTCTGGCTGGGAATACCAGTCTCATTCAGAACTGGCTACTGCAGGCTATAAGGAAACTGTCGCCTCAGCAACTGGGGACATGTTTTCATTAAAGGGGTGTTTGCCTGGCACTTCTCATGGTCTGTCTCAAATAATCAAAAAGTCAATAAAATAGAATGCAAACGATCAACTTAGCCTCGCTGTTTTAGATGGCAGAAAGGAGAAAAACGATGCCCAAATGGTTTTGTATGAGTTGTAAAATGCCCTTCTTCAACCAAGGACATGGTAGTGACTGAGTCTGGTGACTGAAATGAATGCTGATTAATCCCACGGGAGGCAGGCAGGAAGGAACACAAGAGCCTGCAGGAGCAGACACCACCACTCCAGGGCTCTGGCTGGTTATTGATTTGTCTTGCTAGCAATTTAATAAGGATTACTACTTTTTTAGACTTAATTTTATCCCAGAAGAAAGAATTAGCTGTTGAAGTCACAATGTTAAGGCACTCTGAGGGAAACTGCACCATTTTTTAAAAAGGTAATGCCTGTGAGAACATCACATTCAACTGTAAAATGCCACTCAAGTTTGCTCTAGAAGTCCAAGGCTTGTTTTTTAACCTTTGAGTATCACCTATAAGGCAACATGCTTCAAGGAAAATTCTGAATTTGAACTCAGTTCTGAGACCATGTCCTAACTGTACAGAGACAAGTTTTGATTCAATTTAATTCATCAAGTATTTATTCATTCTGAGTATATGACAAACACTGTGCCAGGAACACATCTTGTTTTTAAGTAATGGGGATACAAGTATTCTTTGCTATATTTGAGAAACTCTGAGTTAAAGAATAATTGGCAAGATTGAAAATGAGTCATTGCTTCATTTTCAAAGCATGGAAAACCATATCCCTGTTCTAGAGACTTTAGTTGGATGCTAATCATTCCCATTTCCAGAACAGAAGCATTTTGAGGCAGTTAGGCTGAGTTTTGTTTCTCTTCTTTGATGGAGCCAGTGGTCTGGGAAACAGTGTTTGTCCAGAACACCTACATCTCATTGTGAAAATTGGATTTTGACTTTGGGAATATTAAAGCATGGACTGAATAAGATCAGAGTTCAGGTTTACAGTGAGCCTGTGATCTTGTCCAACCCCCAGGTTATTATATTATTCTCACAGCTTGTAAAGTTCAAGTTTCCTTTTAGAGAAGATCTTGCCTCCATGGCTTGCTCTTTCTTAATTCCATGGCTTACTGGGTAAGGTTCTGTTCTGGCATCTTTCTCCTTCGGTAGCTACATGATGACTCCTTGCTTCTGCCTAATCTCTCTATAAATCTCTGTTTGGATTTCCTGCCTGACTCTACTCGGCTAAGCCATTCAAAACAACTTTATTCTTCATTCAATAAAAGCAACACATATACAGAAGGACATCCCACATCATCTCCTATTTTCTGTCTTATACATGAGACCATGCCCAAAGTGGTATGGTGTCTTAAAGACTATTAACTGAAGGAGTTCCTACAGCAAAGACTTACCTCTACCAAGGCTGGGTGACTGCAAACTAAGCAGACTAAGCTTCTCTATCCTTTCATTTTATATTCTCTCTAGTGCTGGGTTTAAAGGCGTGTGACTATCTAGGACAGGGATTAAAGGTGTGAGTCACCACCACCTGGATTTGTTTCTGCATTGATCTTGTGTAGCCCAGGGTAGCCTTGAAGTCACAGAGGTCCATCTGACTCTGTCTCCCAAATCCTGGGATTAAGGATGTTTGTCACTATTGCCAGACCTCTAGTGGCTTTAGCTTTGCTTCTAGTCTTCAGGCAAGATTCATTCATCAAAATACAAATACAGCCCCACACTTCTCGTTCATGACTGTAATTTGCCTGCCTGAAAAGCTAATGTGCTGGCTGTTCCCTGATTGCCTTTCTTGTGAGCTCCTTTCTACAGTCTTTGGATAGGTTAGGTCCAAAGGTGACCATGGGGAATATAAAGAGTAGGCAGAGAGTGAGATAAGGGTATTTGCTCCCTGGCTTGCCCATCTGTGACTCTAGAGGCTGACATTTACTCTTGACCTAGGGTCACAGTTCTGTCACAGAACCTTCTCCATGAACCTCTTACTTGTTTTCACCCTGAGGTCCTTTGGAACCTTGAGATGCTGCTGCTATTCCTGCTACTAGTCTGGCAGAGCCTTGTGGTTTCACTGTATCCAGTTTAAACCCTTAGAAAAGGCCCCTGGTTTAAACTTCTCTCAAATGACTCCATGGGAAGGTGTCATTTATTTCTTGCCAAAGCAAGTATATTGATATTTTCAGGTTCTATCTAGAACTAGCTCCTATCTAAGCAGCAAACCAGGTTTCCGTGGGTAATTATGGGGTGAAATACTCTTGACATACTAAGATTGAAAATCTTTAGGTATCTTTTTTAAGGCAGGACTTTCAGAAGAAGTTGAGCCTGGTTCAATAAGAAACCTTCAAGCCTCGAAATGGATAGCTCCCCCTGGAATTCCACTGTTTTCAGTTTCTGCCTCTTGCTATTTTTAGCAGTGACTGCTTTTCTGTATTTACTTCTAGAATAAGGATTCATCTCTCATTTCTGTAAATCTCGATGAAGGGATAGTGTGGCTTATGAAACAGGGCTTCTCCTGTGCACTTGGCAGTACTTTGACCAGGCACCGGTGATGAAAGTATACACACATGCTGGAGGTCCTGAGGACAATGCATTTCTCTGAGGTCAAGTTTGACTATTCAAAATGTGAAATTTTAAGTCTAACGCATACACAGTAGCTGGTCTTGGTAGAGTATAAATATTTTTCATTATTTGTTCTCCTTTACAACGTTCAAATGAATTTTCTGCTTAGAAAATTGCAACATGTTTATGAGATAGTTCTGCATCGCCCCAAAGTCATTTGAAAAGCATGAAATGGAAAATTTTTGGAGAGTGTTTGATTGCATAGGCCAGGCTGGCCTTAAATGTGCAACTTTCCTGCCAAATCCTCTGAGTGCTAGGTTTCAGGCATGTACGTCTGTACCCGGCAAACATTCTTGCCATTGTCAGCCATCTTTCAGGAGCACATACATAATAGCTTAGTGGCTAAGAAGCAGAGGACTTCATCATTCAACCATTCAGGCTCAAATTTCACTTTTTGAAACTGTGCGTGTTAAGATGTGATGGCTATTATCCATTGTTAACTTGAGAGAATCTAGAATCCCCCAGCCTCTGGGCATGCTCATGAGAGATTATCTAAACTAGGTTAATTTAGTAAAGGAAACCCAGCCTGAATATGGGCAGTACTCTTTCCAGGGCTTGGATCCTGGACTCCTTCAGAAGGAAGAAGCCAGCTGAGCACAAGAATCATTGCATTCTGCTTCCTGACTGTGGATGCAGCGTGACCAGCTGCCTCAGGCTCTTGCTGCCAGATTTCTCCACCATGATGGACTCTGCCCTTGAACTATTAACTGAAACAAACTCCTCCTTTCTTAAATTTGGTTTGCATGGCATTTTATCACACAGCTAAGACATATCCCTTGTATCTTACAGAATGTCATGGGGGTAGAGGGCTAGGGATATGATTTGATTATAAAGCTCATGCTGCATAAGTATAAGGAAATATAAGTTTGGGTCCCCAGAACCCACATGACTGCAGGGTAGGTGTTGCAACCCGAGTATAATTACAGTGCATTGAAGATAGAGACTGGAGATCCACCAGGGTGGGCTGGGTAACCAGTCCAACCATAGTGGTGAGTGTGCATACAACACATGCATGTATATCACATGCACATACACATTTAAGATAAAGAAATCCAGGAGTAATTGTTCCTAAGTCTGTGCCAGCTGTATTTTCACTATAACTATAGATATACTGATAGAACAGTACATAAATTGATGAAATAAAATTACAAAAAAATTTATGATTAGAAAATATTTAAATGCTATGGGAAATTTTGATAATGAAGTTTCATTAAAAGTTACCCAATTTAATTATAATGAAGTATCTTAAGAGAATTAGGGGGTAGGGAACTCTGCGGATATCTGGAAGAATTCCGAATAAGATTCTAGTGATGGTAAATATTGTCAACTTGATAGGATAGAGAGGAACAGTGGAGATAAGACTCTAAGGAATAAGCTTTTATTTTTGCTTGTCTGCTTTCAGCTTTTGGCTGACAAGTTTATGTTTCTGATTTGTGAGTTCATTGACACTGTTGCCTCCACCTCTGTCACCATCCTCCGTCAACATCACAACCCAGCTTCTTCAGCCTTTGCTCTAGAAGGTCACTATTGCCGGAATGAAAGATCATGACCAAAGCAACTTGGAGAGGAAAGGGTTTATTCGGCCTATGCTTCCACATCACAATTCATCATCAAAGGAAGTCAGGGCAGGAATTCAAACAGGCAGGAACCTGGAGGCAGGAGCTGATGGAAATCCATGGAGGGGTGAAGCTTACTGCCTTGCTACCCATGGCTGGCTCAGCCTGCTCCCTTATAGAATCCAAAACCTCCAACCCACAAGATATTGGGTCCTCCCTCATCAATAACTAATTAATAAAATGCCTTACAGGCCCACCTATCGCCTGTAAGGGGCATTTTCTTGACTTTCCTTCTCTCAGATTACATTAGCTTGTGCCAAGTTGATATAAAACTATCCATCACAGCCTTCTAGTGTAGACTGAGGACCAGAGGTTCCCTGCTAATCCTCCAAGACTTCAGTACTATTGAGATCTGAGGCATCTAGCCTCATGGACCAAGTAGCCCCAAGTTTCCAGCCTCTCCAGGGTGAAGACCGCTACTGTTGGACACCAGAACAACAGTGGAAGTCGATTTAATAAACCCACTTTTAATACATATTCATTCCCTGGGTTCTGTTCCCTAGACTTTGACTAACACAGTTGTTCCATGTGTCTGTCGTTCCGTATTGTACAAGAAAGTTCCTGTTGGGAGAACTCATGGGTGGTAGGATGGGCATGGTTTATACTAGGAAGGCCAATGCAAGCTAAGTAAAATGCAGACCAGATTTCTCCATTAAAAAACTGACAGATAAGGCCAGGTGGTGGTGGTGCATGCTTTTAATCCCAGCACTCAGGGGTCAGAGGCAGGTTGATCTCTGTGAGTTTGAGGTCAGCCTGGTCCACAAGAGCTAGTTCTAGAATAGGCTCCAAAGTTACTGAGAAACCCTATCTCAAAAAACTAAAAAAAAAAAAAAAAGAAAAGGAAAAAAACCCTGATGGATGCATACTACAATGGCGTAGAATATACATTTTATCTAATTTAGACATGTGCTTGTTTTATAGTATCACTGAAAACTGATATTCTTGACTTCCTCCTCGATTTTAGCTCTCAAGTGTCTATTTAAGTAACATACTAATAAAGTAGAAATTTGTGTACATCTATTACACAAGAGCATGCGTTGGGCTTAAATAAAATGTTGAAATAATTTTTAAACTTTACGCTTAAGTGTCAACACCAAAGTAGGAGAGGGGCCATGTTGGGAAGATGCTGGTTGTAGAGGGAGTGGGGGAGGCATGATAGAGGAGACTATAGGATGAATGTGATCAACATTCCTTACACCATGTTCTTTGACATTTTTCAGTGAATAAAAATTTAAAAATGACTGAGAACCACTTAAATTCTTCACACAGACTCTATGAAGATCATATTTTTCTAGAATCTTCTTTCATGTTAAGAAATCCAAGCTTTTGCCAGACCTTCCCTTCTCCCTTTCCTCTCCCCTCTCCTCTTTCCCCAACCTCACCCCCACTCGTACCCCCACCCCCATGCTCACAACTTTTGCCCGGCAATCTTGTTTGCTTCCAATTTCCAGGAGGATCTATATATATTTTTCTTTGGGTTCACCTTGTTATTTGGCTTCTCTGGGCTTGTGAACTATAGGCTTAATGTCCTTGGTTTATGGCTAGAGTCCACAAATGAGTGAGTACATACGATATTCATCTTTTTGGGTCTGGGTTATCTCACTCAGGATAGTGTTTTCTATTTCCATCCATTTGCATGCAAAATTCAAGACGTCATTGTTTTTTACCACTGCGTAGTACTCTAATGCGTATATATTCTACACTTTCTTCATCCATTCTTCCATTGAGGGGCATCTAGGTTGTTTCCAGGTTCTGGTTATTACAAATAATGCTGCTATGAACATAGTTGAACAAATGCTTTTTTGGTATGATTGGGCATCTCTTGGGTATATTCCCAAGAGTGGTATTGCTGGATCCTGAGGTAGGTTGATTCCCAATTTCCTGAGAAACAGCCACACTGATTTCCAAAGTGGTTGCACAAGTTTACATTCCCACCAGCAATGGATGCATGTTTCCCTTACTCCACATCCTCTCCAGCAAAGGCTATCCATTGGTGTTTTTTATTTTAGCCATTCTCACAGGTGTAAGATGGTATCTCAAAGTTGTTTTGATTTGCATTTCCCTGACCGCTAAGGAAGTTGAACATGGGAGTGGGAGGGTGGAGATGGAGGATGGGCGGATATAGGAGCAGGGAAGAAGATACCTACATTAAGGCAATAATTTTAGGGTTGGCAAGAGACTTGGCTCTATCGGGGATCCCAGGTGTCCACGGGGATTTCCCCAGCTAGGTCCCTGGACAGCAGAGGAGAGGGTGCCTGAACTGGCCTTGCCCCACTGTCACACTGATGATTATCTAGAATATCACCATAGAATCTTCATCTGGCGATGGATGGAGATAGAGACAGAGACCCTCATCAGAGCAAGGGACTGAGCTCCCAAGGTCCAGTTGAAAGGCAGAAGGAGGGAGAAGACGAGCAAGGAAGTCAGGACCGTGAGGGTCTGGTCCACCAACTGAGGCAGTGTGCCTGTTCTAATGGGAGCTTACCAAATCCAGCTGGACCGGGTCTGAATGAGCATGTGATCCAACTGGACTCTCTGATTGTGGCTGACAATGGGGGCTGACTGAGAAGCCATTGATAAAGGCACTGGGACTTCTTTTTAAGGCATGTTCTGGCTTTTTGGGGCCCTAGTCTATATGGATGCACAGCTCCCTAGGCCTGGATGTAGCAGGGAGGGCCTTGGACTTCCCAAAGGGCAGGGTTCCCTGCCCTCTCTCAAGCAGGGAGGGAGAGGGAGGAGGGGGTGGGGGGAGCAGGAGGGGATTGGGAGGAGGGAAGGAAGTGTAAATATTTGAATGGAAAAATAAAATAAAAAACATTTTTAATGAAAAAAAAAAGAAATCTAAGTGTTTAGCTTGCATGCTTCAGTTATGGAGACTTAGATTACCAGCACAGAACAAAAGGGGTGTTACATTCATTTTGGCTTCCCTCAGCACAAGAGGTTTTCTCTTAGAAGAGTAGGTGATAAGGACCTGTATAATTTTCAGAGATTTTCTCCCAAGAGATATAATTATCAACCGTGCTTGTTATCATTATTCTGAATTCTGAGTTAAAATCCTGGAACAGAAGCTGACAGAACACTATTGTGCATATAAATATTTATAACCATCACCTATGTTTTCTCAGAAGCAGCCCTAAAATGTGAACTCTGGTTAATCATTTCAGACTGATATTTGGGAGAGGGCTCTACTTACAATAGTTTTGATTTCTCTTCAGGAGATCCTTATTTTGAATTTCTTTTATTTTTAATTTATGTTGATTCTTCTTTTTTTCTAAGGGATTTTCTCTCTTATTGGTTATTTTACTTGATTTTCCTTGTTCCAGTAGATGCAATAGAAACTGCTTGATTTTGCTCACTGATACCTACAAAGAAAAGGATTTTGGTTTACTTCACTCTTGTGGGACTTTTAAAATGAGACAAGAAAGTTGAAAATTTCCCATTTCTAAAACAAATACAACTTTAGTGCAATTATTCTAATTCTAGCTTTCTTAACATCAAAATGACATATGGCTTGCTAAACTTAAAGGATCATGTTGTATAAAATAAACCCTTTCAAATCTATCTTATTATCTGAATCATGGAGCCAAACACTAAAAGCTAAATGTTATAAATAAAATAGATGGAGAATATAACCAGTCTACTCTTCCCCTGGTAAGTTGTCATGGTGATATCAATTATGTGAGCTAAATAAATGGAGATGATCCTGTCTCATATTGTTACAACAAATATGTAATGAAATGTTGCTTTTAAAAATGTAAAAACATCTGTATTTTCCAGAAATTATCTAATTAACCTACTTGAACGAAGTTGCATGTTTTTCGGTATGTGTATGTGCAATTTGTTTTAGATTGTATAAAAAATAAAGACTAAAAAAGAATTTAAAAGGTTTATGAAGGAAATTTATATCCATACTTTTTCAGAATAAATTAAATGAAATATTTTGTCAGTTAATACTTCTACAAAGGGTCAGGTTTTGTTTGTTTGATTTTGTTTTTTGTTTTGTTTTTCTGTTATTAAAGAAGTTTAAACTCCTGCTGTCTGAAATGCTTAATCCCAGGGTATACAAAGGCAAGTTGCCAGACAGAAGATTTTTAAAAGACAGCTTTGTTGGGCTGTGGCTGTAGCTTGGTTGGTAGAGGGCTTGCCTTGCATGTTCAAAGCCCTAGGTTTGACACCTAGCTCCACATTTAATGGGGCATGATGGTGGATTCCTATGAACCTGGTAGGCATATATGAAGTTCAAGGTCACCTCCCTTAACGTAGTGAGTTAAAGGCGAGGCTATGTGAGACCTTGTCCCCAATCAAAACCACAACTTCAGCTTTGTTGATGTACAATCAACTTACCCTAGTTTAACCATTTAACACGTTGGACTCATTTTTTAAAATATTCACAAAGCATGTACAACAGTCAGTTTTAGAACATTTTCTCACCTCAAGAGGGAACCACACAGTTTTTAGCGGTCACCATCTTATTTTCATGTCTGTCCCACTGTTTCTCCTAATTATTCATCTGCCTTCTGTTCCAATAGTCTCCATATTTTCACTCTTCATATGCACACTATCACTTAGTGATATTTTTCTTTCTTGTATGATGGTTTCCTTGTAGGATGATTCTTTCCTAAGCTTAACTTCGTTCTAGCTTATATCAACATTTCATTCCTCTTCACAGTCAAATAATAAACCACATATGGGTATATTAAATTTTCTGTTGCCTTGATAAAATACTTCCACTTAAGGAAGCACCTTAGGGAAGAAAGGATTGGGAAGGTTTATTTTGGCGTATAGTTCCAGGGGCCAGTTCATCATGGAGAGAAATTGCAGGTGGTGGGGCTTCGGGGAGACATTTGGTCTCCCTAGTCAGGAAGCGGAGGGAGATGAGTGCTTGTATTCAGCTCCTTTCCTCCTTTGTGTTCAGTCTGGGGCCCCATCACCAAGGTGACCTAGAGAAGGGTGGATTTATTTGGGTGTCCCGTTCCATAGGAATAAAAATCTGCCACGGTGGGGGCAGATTGGCAGCAAGCAGCAGGCATGGTGGCTGGAGCCCGTCAGAGCCTATTGAGGGTACCCTCTTTCAAACCCCCATGCTTCCTGCTCCCCACTTCCTATTTAATCTCATGAAGATAATACCCCCAGGCCTGTCGAGAGGCTAACCACACCCTCCCAGATGTGCCCAGAGGCTTGTCCACTGGGCGATTGTAGATCCTGTCAATCTGGCAGTCAACACAAACCATCACAACCAATAAACCATGTTCTATTTTTCCTTCCTTTCACTCTCCGTCCCTGCCTCCTCCTGCCCCTCTCTCCCTTCCTCCCTCCTTCCGCTCTTTCCTCCCTCCCTCCCTCCCTCCCTCCCTCCCTCCCTCCCTTCCTTATTAGGTCAGACCTGAAAGTACTCCATAGTGCTTTCAGCCAACTTTCAGTCACTGAAAATGTACAAGGCTGGGAAGTGGTATCTCAGTACTGGGAAGTGGTATCTCAGTACTGGGAAGTGGTATCTCAGTACTGGGAAGTGGTATCTCAGTACTGGGAAGTGGTATCTCAGTACTGGGAAGCTGGCACTTTAACAAGCTATCTGCATGCTTTGGCATCATGAAATTATCATCTTGAGGCAGAAAAGAAGAACAGGAAAACTTTGGAGGCATGGGAAGGGAATTTCTTACTCCAGAGTCTGTAGCATCACTTGATTTTTAGCTGAGGATCAGGTATTCCAGCACATTCCATGAAGTATTCCAGTATTCTAGCTGGAAGTATTGGTCAGTATAGAGAACTGCTTGCCTTTGAGCCCGACCTGAATCCAGTCCCTAGAACGCATATCTCATGGTGGAAAGAGAGAACAATTCTCTCAGGTTGTCCTTTGATCTCTGCATATACACACGTGTAACTACACACACATATACACACACATGCAACAACACAAGTACACACACACACGAGAGATACACATAATCATTTACTGTAAAGTGTTTTGACACAGAGAAAAATTCCTTCTATAAGATATTTTTATATGCTTTCCAGCTTGGGCCCGGCAGAATGGCTCCCGCAAAGAAGGGTGGCGAGAAGAAGAAGGGCCGTTCTGCCATCAACGAGGTGGTGACCCGAGAATACACCATCAACATTCACAAGCGCATCCATGGTGTGGGCTTTAAGAAGCGTGCTCCTAGGGCACTTAAAGAAATCCGGAAATTTGCCATGAAGGAGATGGGGACTCCAGATGTGCGGATTGATACCAGGCTCAATAAAGCCGTCTGGGCCAAAGGAATAAGGAATGTTCCATATCGTATCCGGGTACGTTTGTCCAGAAAACGTAATGAGGACGAGGACTCACCAAACAAACTCTACACATTGGTAACTTACGTGCCTGTTACCACATTCAAAAATCTACAGACAGTCAATGTGGATGAGAACTAACCTACTGAATCTCAAATAAAGTTGGAGAACAGCCAAAAAAAAAAAAAAAGATATTTTTACATTTGTTATAAAATTATTTTCAATTAGGAATGTTAAAGTAGCAATAAACCAGGCTTAGACCTTGAATATGGCCTTGCTTCTCTCCCAGCTATTTCCTGGAAAACTTAGAAACAAAATTATTAACCTGTGTTTACAATGAAAATATCCTAACTTTCTGTACCCCCATATTCTAGGGTTTACTTTATAAGCTTTAATCCCCTATATTGTGCCCAGGAACCATCTCATGATCTCAATTGATTTCCTTAGCAACCTCTGAAGGTAATTTCAGAACCCATAAAAATCATATATATATATTGTAAAGACAGCAAAGGTTGATTCTTGATTCTTCTTTAAGAAGCCCATACCCATAAGTAGCTCAAGGTTGCATCTCCCCCCCCCCCCGCCCTGAATGTCTTTCTATTAACTCCTGTGCATAAAATTATGTTTAAAACTCTCCTGATAAATGGTGACTCTGCTTCCTGCTGGCTCATCGTGAAATTCCTTTCCATGGTGAAGTTAAGGAACTGGCTTTACCTGAGTGGAAGTTGCTAAATAGAAGTTCTCAGGACGTTGCGTGGGGCTGTGATCCCTACCTGGAGAACTGCTACTGACAGGCAATAGGTCATGCTACTAAAAGAATGGTATTTAAAACATCAATGAAAAATAGTTGGTGTTAGGCAGTGGTGGCTCACTCCTTTACTCTCAGCACTGGGTGGGCGGGGGGAGAGGACACAGAGGTAGCTGGATTTGAATTTGAGGCTAGCCTGGTCTATAGAGCAAATTCCAGGATAGCCAGAGCTATATAGAAAAACACTGTCTTGACAAACCAAAATGAATGAATGAATAAATGAATGAATGAATGAATGAATAAATAAATAAATAAATAAAAGTAGTTGAGGAGACAGCGTGAGCTTGACTAAGTCTGTTAACTTCTCTGGTGGCCTGATGTCTTGTTCTCACTTTTTCTACAGTGTTTTCTGAGTAGTGTCCTCTCTCATTCCCTCAAACAAGTAGGACAGTCAGCTGGGACAAGCGTTATAAGGCCTTTAGTCCTACTGTCTATGATTCTCCGAGACAACAAAGCTGGAGCTACAGCTGTGCGTAAAACGTCTCTACCTTTACAGCATTGTTTTCTGGTTGGGAAGATAACAGTCAACTGACAGAATGAGGATTTAAAAGTTAGTGTTATTGGATCCAGGGTGCCTAGGGACACATTTTCCAGTGAATGCACCCCCTGTGGGAAGAGAGGGAGCTGGTTATACAAATATCTCCTGAAGGAGACTTCCAGCAGTGATATTGCAAAGTCGGGTGCACACAGCTGTGCAAGGGAGACGGTGTATCTAACGGTGTAGCGGAGAGAAGGATGGTGTAGCTAACGGTGTAGCGGAGAGAAGTATGGCTGAAGGGTGGTGGGCAATGAGGCAGAGGGGCAGGCAGCTCTGAAGCTAGGACCAGGGGAGACTTGGGGAAACTTGTGAGCTGGGAGTGATCATCACTGATTGACTTTAATTTCCAAGAATCCCTGACTGCTGTGGGGGAAGAATATTATGTGTTGGAGAGAACCTGGGATAAAGAGAAGGTCGGTGGGGCTAAACCAAAGATGGTGATGTGATGTCAGCACATGATACAGGGGACAGTGACAGAGGCAGGCGTCTGGGCAGGCAGACATGTTTGTACGTAGGGTTTTCTGTTGAAGGGCTAGTAATGTGTACTTTGCAAACAGCAAAACTGAAGGGAGGAAGTCTGTTTTTAAACTGCCAAGGGGTGATTTAATCAGAGATGGAAGTTGTGTTGAAAGGTTTCCTTTCTTCTCTCTTTTTCCACCCCCTCTTCACTCTCCTGCATCTGGAAGATTCGTGATGGAGGAGTTCTTCTGAAATATCCCAGGGACACATCAATATTTTTTTAAATAATTTACTTCTTATTAAATAAAAGTTTCTATGTTTTTAAACTTCCAGAATGAAGGTCCTCAGTTGTTTAATTTGTTCTGTTCATCAGTGAACTATGTCTTGAGCCAGAGAAATCAGTGCATGTTATTTGATTAAAAAACAAAACAAACAAAAAAACCAACAAAAACAAAAGTCTCCCCAAAACAGAGCAGGGTATGGTGGCACCTTTAATCCCAGCACTTGGGAGGCATAGGCAGACAGATCTCTGTGAGTTCAAGGTCGGCCTGATCTACCTGGTGGGTTCCAGGACAGCCAGGACTGTGTACAGGGAGCCTATCTCAAAAGATCAAAACCAACCAAATAACCCCAAAGCAAAAATAAACAAACCCCTCTACCACCTTCCACACACACTTTTCTTAATATCTTAAATAGAATATCTAAAGTTCTTTCTGATAGTAATTGCACTAATTTTAACCAATAACATTAACCAGTAATTTTAGCATTTCCCACGCTACTATTGCTGTCTGGGTTGTGTTTATTTGATGCTGAAAATATAAGTTGGTCCTCAAATCCCACATTTATATTTAAATAGAATTTCATAAAGAAAAAAACATGACTAATGGCAGAAGGGCCTCCCTGTATAGCTTTTGGGAGTCAATGAATTTGAGACAATCAAGCAACACAGCCCTCTAGGATTGATTCCTTAGATCTCATTTGCTGTTCTCTAAGAACTGAAGAGAATGTTAAGGAAAGCTGAGATACTCGCTGTTATATGAGGATATCCATTAGCCGTGAGAAGACAAACAGTAGCATAATCAGTAAAAAAAAAAATAAATGATCAAGTTAGTTTCAGAGATCAATGCATGCTATGAAGGGAACAAAATGAGACACAAAGACGAGGAGGGATTGGTCACAGCTAGATTAGACAGGGTGCCTTGCGGTAGAGGTGACTTTGTAGCCAGCAAGTTGATAAACACATAGTAGTGAACAGGCAAGGAGCAGAGCCTTCCCAGCAGACGGAAAAGCAAATGACAGTACCCCATGTGGGACCAATCAGTTCTGTGTTAGGACTGGGAATAAGGTTCTGAATGGGCTATGGAGCAAGGTCACACAGAGAAGCATGGGCTTCTCTACAGCGAGAGTAGGGTTTCACTCATGCAGGTAGCTGCCTCTGCAGGGTTAACAGTGACACACTCTGCTTACACTTGACAAAGACCTTTCTGATGGGTGTGAGCAACAGACTGCAGAGCATCAAAAGAGGGAGCAGGGAGAAGAATGTGGAAGCGGTAGGAGGCGACTGGCGAGGACCGGTATGACAGAGATAGGTGCAGAAACAACGGAGAGACACTGCGTGGGCAGATGAAAGATGCTGCAGAAGTGGCACGGAGAGGGACTGGATGCAAACAGGGTCAGAGATAATCTCTTGCAGTTTTGTTTAGCCAGCTGAGTGGATGAAGAATCAAGCTATAGAGAGCAGAGAAGAGCGGAGGCGGGGCTGCACTACTGGGGGACTCAGACTCTCCCTGTCTTCCTCTGCATGCTTGTAATGCATCTGAGGCAGTGGTTTTCAACCTTTCCAATGCTGCGACCCTTTAACACAGTCCATGTTGCAGTGATCCCAACCCTAAAATTATTTTTGTTGTTTTACCATAACTGTAATTTTGCTACTTTATGAATTGTAATGTAAACATCTGTGTTTTCTGATGGTTTTACACGAAAGGGTCATTAGACCCAAAGCGAGTCGTGACCCACAGGTTGAGAACCGGAGAGCAGAAATTGTTTCTCTAAGAGTGAATCATGCCAGCAGTGAGTTGGAACAGAAGCCTTGTTGTTTGCAAGTGAGAGATAGGTGAAAAGTTAAAGAATTGCACAGTGAAGATTCTTGATCTGCTGTTGACTTTCCTTCACTCTGTCCTGGCATCTCCAGCTCTCACCCTCAGAGTAATCACCACTCCTTGACTCTGATACACTACATTACACTTCACAAAAACTCCCCGGGAAAGAGTGGACGCTAAAAAAGGGCTTACTGAAGTCATTCACGAGAGCACCTGGAGTAACACAGCAAGACTAGCTCAATCTTCCTCCCACGTGGCCCCGGTTTGGGTGGATGCATGAGATGACAGAAAGAACACAAGCTGCTGCCCCTGGTTTCATAAGAGCGCAACAGTAATTTTCTACTTCCTAGTATGTATAGATGAAGATTCCATATGCACATGTAAACCATCATATTTCTAAAACATTTATGGTCCAGACATCCTCAGAGAAAGGCCAGTTTACGCAACAGTCAGAAATAAGGGAGAAGAAAGTGGCATTTTCTATAAAAGCACTTGGCTTCTCTAGATCACCGATTCAAAAAACATGGTCCCAACAACTGCCTCAGCATCACCTGGGAGTAAGGAATGTAGTTTCTTGGCTCCACCTTAGGTGTCCAGCAGCAGAAACTCTGGGGGAGAGGTGAAGCCCACTCTCCTGTGGTCTGACACATCTTCCGTGGGAATCGATTGCCTGCTAAAGATTCAGAGCCCCTGCTCTGGGCAGCAGTGGAGGAAGATTGAAAATGAAAGAGAGTGGATTCAAAGCAAGTGAATAGAGACACATGGAAATGTGTGTCACTCATCAAACAGTGAAGATATGCACACACATAGCACAGCGCCAAAATGTGCAGGGAGCAGATGCTGTTTCTGTTAGGGCTTTCAATCAAGAATTTACACTGCATCAGATCACCCTTTCTCTCAGTCTGAAATAAGTGTATGCAGCATGTGTTTGGCAGAAAGAGAAGATGCGCAATTCTGAACATGAGACTCTATTTTAGCAGCTCCTCTCTCTTTAAGATTTTCGTCTTTGACTTGCTTAAATTGAAGCAAAGGGGCTTTTAGTAATCATCTTAGTGTTCTTCATTTCTCTAGACTATTTTCAATTAGGACTAGAAAATAGTCTTAGGATATGATGCCTAACATGACTAAGGATTTTATTTTAGCAAGGCAACTATATTAAATTCAGAAAGTACTGCTATGTTAAAAACGTGCCCGCTCCCTATAGAGAAGAAAGAACCTTCCATCATTAAAGCATGTCATCATCTTAGACTTCTGGGACTGATGGCAGAGAGGAAGCTGCCTCTGTGCGAAACAGGAGAAGAGTCAAAATAGGAAAAAGACGGCTCTGCTCCAAAGAGAGAAAGAGAAGGAGAACTTCAGAAAAATCACAAAGGTAGCGGTAGGCTACCTGAAAACTACAGCGAATAAGACAGGTGATGCACGGGTGTTAGTTTAGCCAACAGCTCCCATTCAGTGATTCCCTGGAAGTGGGAGGGGGATTCTCCTTCAGAAGATAAAACGTGGAGCCCCAGTGAGAAGAGGCTGGCGTCCTAGCCTTCGGACAGTCTCATGACTCTCCTATGCTGTATATCCTGTAGGAGGGTTTTTGTTTGCTTGTTTTATTTTTCTTGTCTCTTTTGCTTTAGAGAAGATCTTGCCAGGCAGTTCTAGTTGTCCTGGAACTTCCTATGTAGATCAGTCTGGCCTTGATTTTCCTGCCTCTGTCTCCCAAGTTCTCAGATAACAGGTATGTGCGATCATGCCATGAACCTTGTAGATATCTGAGACAGTAACTCCACTAGCCAGTGCATCAGGCTTTTATCACTTTGCATGACTTAGTAACTGAGTGCTATCTTGGATGGGATTGTGCTATCTCAAACTGAGCCACTCTGGAGGCCTAAGGACAGGGAACAACCACAAAGCAGCAAGCCTACCACAGTCCCAGGATGAGGGTCCCTTTAGAGGCAGCTGTGGGAAGCTGGAGGGTGGAGCACTGTCCAGAGAAGAGTATGCAACAAAAGAGGCTCATCTCAAACAGCAAATGACACAGGGATAGGTAGCCTTATCTCAGGGGCCAAGAGCAGATCTCACCAACTGCCACTGGAGTTTGATAGTTCTGAAATGGAGAGCAACAGAAAAAAACAAACAAACAACAACAACAAAAAACCCCCAAAACAACAACAACAACAACAACAACAACAAAAACCCAACTTCTGGAGCCACCTCTCTGCCCTTCCCTGATACAGAGCCCCAGACTTTGAAACTCAAGCTGAATTCTGAACATCCATAGTTGTATCCCTCTAGTTAGATGAATCATACATAGAAGGGCATAGGACTATGGAGACACGTATGTTGATGTACAGATTTCAGTGCTACGAATCCCCCCTGATTACAACAATGGCCACCACATGTGGTACAGTTTGAGGAATCTTAGAAGGATGGAAGAACCTGCCACAGGAAGCATAAGAGTCCATGAATTCGAATGGTCTGTACTCACTGCTGTATGTAAAACTAGCCATCCCTCAGTTCTGATGGCCCCAGAAGGAACTGTTTCAACAATTCGTGTTTTTTTAAATCAATTATTCAAACAAAAAATACAGTGGAAAGCATCACTACTAGACTGAACCAGTCAGTAGGAAGACTATCATAGGTTGAAAGACAAGATTTAGGAAGAACTACATTCAAAGATAAAAAAGGAAAAAAAGCATGACCATAGCATCCCAGAAGTCTGAGATATGGTCAAGAGACTAAACCTAAGAATCTACATGATGGAAGAGGGGGTTGAGGAAAACTAAAGATGGGAAAATGGTATTGAATTTCCTACGATGTTTACTCCTATTCTTTATCTTCCTTTATGTGAATATTTATATATTGTTGAATTAATGTGTTTGAAATTAATATGTTTGAAAATGTCAGACTTTTAAAGTTTCTTCCAGGGTATTAATCGAATACTTATGGGATGAAGGCAGAAGTGGGGGATATTTGGTGTGTAATGAAAAAAACCAGCAAAGAGAGTCTATAAGAGATAGGGGAGGTCAATGAGGACATGTTAGAAAAACCTGTAATGACAACTATAGTTATGTAATTCTGCAATATTGCAATTATGTAATGAAATCTATCATTTTGTACCTAACACAATTTTAATAAAAAAGACAAAATCTTTTCCTTTTGGCAAAGCATTTGTTGATTATTGCATTACATAGTTTTATGGTACCTTCTACTGTCTTTTCAAATACTAGGTTATTGTATGTCCTTTGGGACATAAGGAAGAGTTTGATTCTTCTTTAAGTTTTGTGGAATGCATACTGTGAGATAATACAATATAATAGACAAAAATGAAGGCTGGATATCAGGAAGATGGTGGGTGATCTTCATGGCTGTAGTGGAACAGTTAAAATGATTTGGTACAGGATATATCTTAAGGACCAAGAGAACTTGGGTGCTGGGTATGGGAAAAAGATGTATACATGACTTTAGGAGCTCCGGCATCTAAGCATATGGTAGACAGAGGAGCCCATAACTAACATGGGAGACACTGGAGGAGAAACAGGATCAGAGTTAAGGAAAGTCAAGAGTTCAACAATAAACACAGCATGTTTCCAGTGCCTTTTAGATGTTCTCATAGGGAGCCTTATGTAGTTTGTGTCTGGGGTTGTTTGACATACACAATAGATGATGCTAGGTTGAGAGAGTTGTGGGTAAATAGCTGCCGAATTGCATTTTACATTGTTGTTTTAAAAACTTTTTTCAATAAGAAAAAAATATGCTCATCAGTTAAAAATGAAAAGTGCATCTATTAGAAGTCTGAGAAGAAAGAGCTACAATAAGTTTGACTAGGAAGATGTTAGGGTTTACTGGGGGATACCAATGACCTATTTGAGGCTGGTGATCCTGAAATTAAAATAAGCCTGGTTTTCTTATTTATTTCTGGTCATTTCAACTACGTAGGTGTGGGAATTGAGTATACAGAGGACAGTGTTTTTATCATGGCTGAGATTTTACAGTAGAACATGGTGGGATCATTAATGCCAATGACTCTTGGTTTAAGTATGACGTGTAAAATAGCAAGAGTTTGTTTATATTGTCACATAAATTTTGGAATTCCATCCTAATTCTAAGCCAAAATTCATCAAATTAATTTTTTTCAAATTAAAACTCAACCAACAACCAAAATAACAATTATTAGCATCAAGTATTCGAATACAATACAACCCAATTTATACTAACTTTATACTAATGTGGTATAAAATGATGGCTGGAAAATATTCAACATTTTTGTTTTCATAATTAAATTTTATGTTTCTATAAAAGCACTTTTGGATACTAAGTAAGAACACTGAAATTCATCATTTACGATATGTCTGGATCTGAATTGTGGCATTTCAGAGTGATATTTATTGGCTATGCATATGATGTCATGTGAAGTGCAAAGTGTGCTTGTGGTATGTTTACATGAGGTTGTGCAATGCACTATGAGTACGGGCAAAAACACCACATTCATTACATGTTTAACTCTGAATTAGCCTTTGGGTTTTGTGCATTTAGAAATGTTTCATTATTGCTCAACCTTTTGCAGTCTCTATATTCAGTACAGGACCTGTAGTGTTTGAGACCTACTATTTTAAGAAGCTGTGATTTTAATTAGAACTTTAGCTACAGTTCTCTCATTCAGAAGAGACAGTAGCTTTTTCTGTAAATTTGGGGCCAAAATATAGTTGGTGGGGGAAACCTTATCTAACTTCTGGTGAGGTCATTCATTTCTTTATGTGGTAGTCTGAATAGAAGAATGGTCCCAATAGTCCCATATGTTTGAACACTTAGTCCCCAGTTGGTGAAACTGTTCGGAAAGGATTTAGGAGATGCAGTCTCACTGGAGGAGGTGTGTTTCGGTGCGGGGTGCAGGCTTTGAGGCTCCAAAAGTTGTATGCCATTCCAAGTGTTCTCTCTTTTGCCTCCTGGCTGCAGATTAAAATGTGAGCTCTCAGCTGTTCCTGCTGACATGACATTGCTTTGCTCTCGTGGACTCTAACCATCTTGAACCATAAGTCCAAATAAATGCTTTCATTTATAAGTGTTCTTGATCATGGTGTTTTGTCAAAGTGATAGAAATTTGTCAAATGGACAGAAATTTTAATATTTTTGAGATATCTATACTATCTCAATATATCTAACGCCACTTTTGTAAAAATTCCAATAGTATAGTTTTTGCAGAAATAGAAAATTCATCCTAAAATACAAATCTCAAGGAATTCTGAATAGTCAAAATGATCTTGAAAACTTGGAGATCTCATATTTCCTCATACTAAAATTTACAGCAAATTATAGTAGGGAAAATATTGTCATAGTTGCCTAACATACATAAGGCCCTAGGCTCAGTCCCCAGACTGCTGAAAATGGGCGCATGTGCTCACACACACACACACACACACACACACACACACACACACAATGCAAGAAATGAACAAATAAGCCTTGTGGGGGAACTGACAATAGAGACAGATGCATAAAATAGTAGAATATGAGAAGCCAGAAACAAACTTTCCTTCTATTGTTGAATGCTTTTTGACAAGGGAGCCAAGGCCATTTCATGGGAGAAGATAGGCATTTCAACAACTGTGTTGGCAAAATCATTTCCACATGCATAAGCAGTACAAAAGGATTTTAGTTTTCACCATAAATAAAACTGAAATGTCCAAAGAGCTAAATGTAAGATCTACGACCACCAGAGTCTTGGAGGAAATAGTAAGGGGATAGTTTCATGTAACATTGGTTTAGTAAGACTGCCTTGGATAGGATCCCAAATGTAGAGTCAATAGATGTAAATAGAGATAAATTAGACAATAGAAACCTTACAAACTGCCTTGCATGGAAGCAGGACACTAGAAGAGTGGGGAGGCCACACATGGGGTGGGAAACAGTGTTTCCAAATCAGATAAAAAGTTAATGGCTAGAATATATAAAGAGCTACTACAAGAAAGAACAAAAGCAACAGCAAAACTCCTCACGAATGGCCTGACTGAAAGCTAAGCAAGAGACTTGAAAACGCATTTCTCCAGAGTCCAAGGGGTAAACAAGTACATGAAATTTAGCTCAGTCGCACTGACACATGTATGAACTTGAAGAAATTATGATAAGCAACATAAATTAGCCACTAAATGAGAAGAGCTGTCTGCTTCCACTTCCCTGAAATACTGAGAGTACTTCACTTCCTAGAAACAGCGAGTACAAGGCTGGTTGCCAGGGGCTGTGAGAGAGGAAAATATGGGGAGTTATTAGTCAGCTGTTAAGAGTGTCTGTTTAATTAGGTGCGTACTGAAAGAATGCAACTAACTCTAGTGAATTGTTCACTTAAAGCTGGTGACTGATAAGTGCTACGTGAGGTATATATTACTATAATCCAAAAACCACCTGAAATACACCTGCCAGCACAGGTTTTGGAAAGTGCACTGTGATCAATGAGAAGGCAAGGACAGAAGGGACCGAAGGCACAAGGGCAGTCTTGAGCAAATGAAAGAACAGTGTGATGCAGGATGCGTGGTGTGAAAGAGATCAAATGTTCAGAGGGTGAAGACTTTATGCATTTTATGATGAAGCCTTGAACAGATGGAAATATGTTTAATTAAATGTGTCACTATCGTTGTTTCTATTTCGTGCAAAGACTGGACTGGGGAAAGCTGAAAAAGATACTGTATTATACACCACAAGCTCAAAGAAGCATTATCAAATAAAAGACTGCAGAAACATAGAATAACATTTAGAACCTTTCGACCATTCTGAATTAGAGCTACTGTGTGGTACACAATAGACATTGTGTGTGATGAATGCACACACTGAAGTATTGTAATCCTAAGACTCTTACATTTTCAATGGGCTAGCCTATTCTCACCTTTAAGTCGTGGACGAGCATTCGAATAACCCAAATTATTCTGCACAAAGGTGTTGAGAAGAGGGGAATAGCACATGTGTGGGATCTTATAAAATTTAAAACATTGTACACCTATGAAAGCACGGGTCCAAATACACACTCTGACCACATCATAAATCACGGTACTGGAATTTTGCCTTTCTAAAATGTGAAACTAATTGTTGGACCGCAATGCTAATCTTTCGATAATAACATAGGATGTTAGGTGAGCTGAGAAGGGAACCGCTCCATGCTGAGGGCAGCATTGCTGCTCCCTCTCCTGTGCAGTTTGGTTTGTCCCATTGTTGTTGCAGTGGCCTCATCATGCACTTGAGTTGTTCCTTAGTTAGTGATCCCCTCCTGCTACTCTTCTATCAAATCCCCGAGAGTTTATTACCTCTGTCATCACAGTGACTTTATTACTTTTTTTTTTTTGTATATTAGAGACAAATTTACACTGATTAGCCCTAGCTGGCCTGGAACTCGCTCTGTAGATCAGGCTGGTCTTGAACTTGTGGCAGTGCTCCTGCTACTGCCTCCCGAGTGCTGGGATCATAGGCATGTGCCATCATGCCTGTGCTGGTTAGTTTTTAATACTGAAGAGAATAGTATACAGAGTTCATGAAAGTACTGAACCATTAACACAGGAACCATTAACTTTAAGTTAATGGTTCTCAACCTGGGGATCAAGACCCCATTGGGGGTCTAGCGATCCTTTCACAGGGGTCACCTATTACCATCTGCATACTATGTGTTTACATTACAATTCATAGCAGTAGCAAAACGACAGTTATGAAGTGACAATGAAAATAATTTTATGGTTAGGGAGTCACTACAAAATGAGGAACTGTAGTAAAGGGTTTCAACATTAGGAAGGTTGAGGATTACCACTTTAAGGAGCGAGAGAGAGACAGAGAGAATATGTGAGTGTTTTGAAGGAGAGTAGATGACTTTTGTGAACTGTAACATTAAAGTTAGAAAAGTCAGAAAGAGGAAAACTAGGGAGAAAGAACAGTGTTGCTTTGGTGTTTTTCGTTGTTATAACATTAGTAGTCATTATCAAGGAAAGATAGCCCAAACCTTCCTGGTCTGCTATGGAGGTACAAATGGTGAAAGGACATGTTCAGCAAGACCGCTCCACTTCATTGTCAAGGAGCCATGGAACACTTCAGCAAGTTTGCAAGCTAGGTCTTTGGCTTTGATCTCTAAAGTCTAGGCTCCACGAGGTTGTTTTAAGGAAGCTTTAGAAAATGTAAACCAAAGAATTGGGAGATTTGCAGTGCCCCGACGAGCTGATGGGGCACATTCCTCCTTTGTCTTTGCTACAAAGGCAGTAGTTTGGTAGTTTGTGTATGTCGAGAGCCTGGAGAACCTTTTAATTTTCTTTCTACCCTGGCTTATAAATGGACAGTAGGCTCCTAACCTACTAATACTAAGGCATTGAGAGGACATTTATGGGTCAGAGTCACATCTATTATCTTGAGCAGTAACAGGATTCCCAAGGGGGATTCAGGTGGAACCTGTATGTTACAAAATACCAAGAACCGATAGACAAGATTGGTGGCCATGATGAAAATGATGTCCTTTAAAATCTCTATCCACCCATGAACAAATGGAGGTTTAGGTGAAACTTATTTCTACTTTTGCTGATAGTAATCCCACTGCTAATTATGGGATGTGATAATTATAGTGATGGGAGAGGGGCTCAGAAAATGTTACTATGTAAAGAAATGTGCATAATTTGCATAAATCCATTTCCACATTTTATCCCTTAAATATTTATTCACTAGTTCAATTAACATTTATTAGTGGAAGTGGTGGTGGTACATGCCTACAGTCCAAGCACCCAGGAAGCTGAGGTAGGAGACTCTCAAGTTCCAGGCCAATCTAGGCTACATGGCAAGATTATATATCAATAAAACAAAACAAATATTTTGAGTGCTTATGTAAGCCAGGTACAATTCTAGTAGAGGGATCTAACTGTAGTTAGCAACACAGATAATCTACTTTTATGGAATTTATGATTGACAACAAGCAATCAAATAGTATATGCTACTTAGTGACAATATAAAGAAGACAATCAGAGCATAGAAAGAAATAGGGAATGTATGATGTCCGCACACAGAGGAACATGGCTGTAATCCTAGCCTACAGAATACAGAGGGAGGAGGATTGCTGAAAGCTCAGGACCAGTCTATCTACTTAAGAATTCAGGATAGCCAAAACAATCTTATACAACAAAGGAGAGTCTGGAGGCATTACCATCCCTGACTTCAAACTCTACTACAGAGCTACAGTATTGAAAACAGCTTGGTATTGGCATAAAAACAGAGAAGTCGACCAATGGAATCGAATAGAAGACCCTGACATTAACGCACAAACCTATGAACACCTGATTTTCGATAAAGGAGCTAAAAGTATACAATGGAAAAAAGAGAGCATCTTCAACAAATTGTGCTGGCAAAACTGGATGTCAACCTGTAGAAGAATGAAAATAGATCCATATCTATCACCATGCACAAAACTCAAGTCCAAATGGATTAAAGACCTCAATATCAGTCCGAACACACTGAACCTGATAGAAGAGAAAGTGGGAAGTACTCTACAACACATGGGCACAGGAGACCACTTCTTACGTACAACCCCAGCAGCACAGACATTAAGGACCTCATTGAATAAATGGGACCTCCTGAGACTGAGAAGCTTCTGTAAAGCAAAGGACACTGTCGCTAAGACACAAAGGCAACCCACTAACTGGGAGAAGATCTTCACCAACCCCGCAACTGACAAAGGTCTGATCTCCAAAATATATAAAGATCTCAAGAAACTAGACCGTAAAAGGCTAATCAACCCAATTATAAAATGGGGCATTGAGCTGAACAGAGAATTCTCAACAGAAGAACTTCAAATGGCCACAAGACACTTAAGGTCATGCTCAACTTCCTTAGCGATCAGGGAAATGCAAATCAAGACAACTTTAAGATATCATCTTACACCTGTCAGAATGGCTAAAATAAAAAACACCAATGATAGCCTTTGTTGGAGAGGTTGTGGAGAAAGGGGTACACTCATCCATTGCTGGTGGGAATGCAAACTTGTGCAACCACTTTGGAAAGCAGTGTGGCGGTTTCTCAGGAAATTCGGGATCAGCTTACCCCTGGACCCAGCAATACCACTCTTGGGAACATACCCAAGAGAGGCCTTATCATACAACAAAAGTATATGCTCTACGATGTTCATAGCAGCATTGTTTGTGATAGCCAGAACCTGGAAACAACCCAGATGCCCTTCAATGGAAGAATGGATGAAGAAAGTATGGAATATATACATATTAGAGTACTACTCAGCAGTAAGAAACAAGGACTTCTTGAATTTTGCATACAAATGGATGTAAATACAAAACACTATCCTGAGTGAGATAAGCCAGACCCAAAAAGAGGAACATGGGATGTACTCACTCATATTTGGTTTCTAGCCATAAACCAAGGACATTGAGCCTATAATTAGTGATCCTAGAGAAGCTAAATAAGGAGAACCCAAAGAAAAACATATAGGCATCCTCCTGAATATTAACCTTCAGCAAGCGATGAAAGGAGACAGAGACAGAAACCCACATTGGAGCACAGGACTGAAATCTCAAGGTCCAAATCAGGAGCAGAAGGAGAGAGAGCACGAGTAAGGAACTCGGGATCGCAAGGGGTGAACCCACACACTGAGACAATGGGGATGTTCTACTGGGAACTCACCAAGACCAACTGGCCTGGGTCTGGAAAAGCCTGGGATAAAACCGGGCTCTCTGAACATAGTGGACAATGAGGACTACTGAGAACTCAAGAACAATGGCAATGGGTTTTTGATCTTACTGCACGCACTGGCTTTGTGGGAGCCTAGGCAGTTTGGATGCTCAACTTACTAGACCTGGATGGAGGTGGGGGTTCCTTGGACTTTCCACAGGACAGGGAACCCTGATTGCTTTTTGGGCTGAGGGGGGGGGGACTTAATTGGAGGAGGGGGAGGGAATTGGGAGGCGGTGGCGGGGAAGAGACAGAAATCTTTAATAAATAAATAAATTAAAAAAAAAAAAGAATTCCAGTGCAGACAGCGCTACCTAGCAAGACCTTATTTCACTTCAAAAACCAGTGAAAGAAAGAATGAAAGAAAGAAGAGTGAGTGAAAGAGATTGAAAGAAAGCAATGGACAGAAACATAAGATGTGGAACTTTAGAATGGAATGATATCTAACTCAGTTTCCAAGAAACACCCCTCTGAAGAGGTGGTGTCTGGACAACTATCTGGAGAAGATGAAAGGAGGGCGTGAGTACATGGGTATGTGGCTAAAGAGGCACTGCAGTTAAGAAAGACTACAACTGGCTGGAGAGTTGAATCGCTGCTCTTGCAAAGGCCCTGAGTTTGATTCCCACCATCCACACCAGACAGCTTCCAACCACCTGTAACTCTAGCTCCGAGGGAGATCTGACACCTCCAGCCTCCAATACGCATACACACAGACATACTCATCTATATGTAATTAAAACTAATTTTTTTTTTGTGAGAAAGGACATAAATGTGTGCAAGAGACCGAGGCTTCTGAGGAATGGCACAGAGCCCAGCGTGTCTGATAGGGGAGACATTATGAGTAGGTTATATAAGAGAAAACAGTGGGGACAGAACCCCAAGCCCAATGAACAAGGACTTGGTGTCTGCACACTGCATGAGATGATGAAATACCTAAAAGATTTCAAGCAAAGGCATATAACAGAAAATGACGTATTTATCACTGTATGCTAGTAGCTGGGTTGAGAGTAGAATGAAGAACTGAATCCCCTCCCTCTAAGATGCTAAAGGACACCATGTCCAATCCCTTCCCTTTCTGTTTAAACACTGAGGGTTGCAGGTCAGCCAGAGCATGGGGGAAGACTCAGCCCACCGAACAGTTTTTCCCAAAGGAAGGAATACTTTAGAGTGAGAATTTTGCAAATTAAAATTGAAACAATAGCTAATTACCTGGTTGAGAAATTTGGAGCATTGTGAATACACACTATTAACAGTGTCTATAACCAAAATTTTCTATTGAAAAAATACGATTTAGCAAAAATATTTACCTGTGTGGTGACATTCATTTCTTTTCGTTTCTTATATCTCTCTGCTTCAGTATCTGCAATATACAAAGCATTTCTATAAAATTTGAAGACATTGGAAACATTCACAAAAATGCAGTTTCTAGTCAGAAAATGTCCTGGGAAAGCTAGAACTCATGGTAGCACTTGAAATTGCTCTACAGTCTGGGGTTATTGATGGGGTGCTGAAATAACCCTTTTGTTGATAGTTTTCAAAGCTGTAACTTGACATCAGAGGTAATCTACTTCAGTAGAGCATTTGGAACCCAAGCTAAGATGTCAGGGGTCTACGTGAGAGCACAGTTACAGCCGTGGAAGGCACTCTGAGCGGGTTTGTTGTTTGTTTGTTGTTTGTAAGTTACAGGAAGCAAATCAAAAAGAATTACAAAATGACTCATTGCAAAAGGAAATAGTAGAAAAGCCTTAGGAACCCGCAGAGGCAGCAAAGGGATATGGCAAAGAACCAGGGGGAAATACGTAAAACACAAGATGCAGACAGGCAAGAAGCTGAACTTCAGCTCTGAAGGTCACTGTGAGGACTCCAACGCTGCTTTCAAACAGAAGCCTGATGGAAGGCCAGGCCTGCCTTCTCAGGACAAGCCAGGCTCCCAGGAACATCAGCTCCAGTGAGTGACCAGTGCAGAGGAGACAGGGACTGCACTGGTGGATCAGCCAACAGGAGAGGAAGATCCCATTTTGTCATGACATACCACTTGAGGTATGTTATGGCCTTTTTTTCCTCTTTTACTTGTATATATTTATTATACGTAATGGTAGATTTCATTGTGGCATGCTTGTGCACGCACACACACGCACACACACACACACACACACACACACACACACACACACTATTCTGAGCCCATTCACGCACATCTCTCAACCCTCTCTTGTCCCCTACCCAGTGCTACTGTTCAACCCTTTTCCTCCCTCCACCCATCTTTCTCCTCATTCCTTCGCTCTCCCTCCCTCTTCCTTTCTCTTCTCTCCCTTCCTCCTTTCCCCTTTTCTTTATGATCCATTGAGTTTAATCATGGTGTTTACAGGAGCATGGTTGATTAAGGAGTTATTTACAGGAGCTAAAATTGTGCTATGCCATTGAAGACATGTCTCTCTCATTAACTGAATTTATATCATTATGGAGGAATGGCATCTCATGATCCCCTCCCTCTTCTGTGACCGAATGCTGATGGGCAAGGCTTACACTAATAATCTCAGCTTCTGAGAGCTCAGCTGTGATGGCTAGTCTAGATTGCCTACTTGACTATATCTGGAATTGACCTAAAACCAGAACTCTTGTGAGGGATTTCTTTTAATTAAATCATTTGAGGTGGTAAGATCCACCTTTAATGCAGATCTGTGAGGCGGAAAGATTCACCTTTAATGACGATCTTTTGAGGTGGGAAGACCCACCTTTCTTCTGGGCCACACCTTCTGCCGGCAGTCTATATAAAGGACATGGAAGAAGGAAGCTTTCTCTCTCTATTTGCTCTCAGTGGCAAGTCCATTCCTGTACTGCAATTACAGCTTACTTCCTTGGAATTCTGGTATATACTGAAGAGCAGCTGAGAAATCCAGCCTCATGGACTGAACACTACTGAATTTTTCGACCTCCCATTGACAACCATTGTTGGACTAGCTGGACAACAGCATGAAAACTCTTCAAATAAATCCTATATAAATGAATATATAATCATTCTTTAAGTTCTGTTCCTCTAGGGAACCTTGACTAATATAGCAATGCAGGACTATTTCATGCTCTGTTCCACCTTAAGAGAGAAACTCTTCTTAAAAACTGAGGTACCCTGAAGACCTGAGACCAGGGAACACCCAGTGGGGGCCTGCCACAGCTTCAGAGAAAGTGAAGGCCCAGGAAAATACACTTTTAACACACAAAAAGGCTGAACTAATGGACTGAACTGATGGACTAAAAGGTGCTGGTGGCCAGAGACAGACTCAGGATGCAAACTGCAGAGAGAAAGAGCCCTCCCTCAGTGGCTGCGATTAGATTGCTTCAAGTGAGAAGGAATTGAGACGTTGATAGCTCTGAGCCTGAGGCCAGTGGATAAATCAAATTCTGGACCCACTTGTCTGTGCTTCACTAATATAGGGCCTGAGTCCTTACCTACAGCAAGGTGATTGATACCCAGGAGGCTTTGAAAGGAAGAACGTAGATTCTCTGCCTCTACGGCCCCAGTGCTGTAGCTACTTCCCATACCTAAAGCATTTTGGAGACAGCCCCCAACACACACAGCACACTTAGCCCATACTAAAAATTATCCACCAGACAGTGTAGTCTGGAGTGTCTCAGCAAAGTGAGAAGATCTTCAGCCACAAAAGACAAAGGTAAGCGTATCCAGCAGAGGCAAAGGTGGAAAATGGTCTCTGTGAAGACATCTGGGGCAGGGGGAGGGGGCATGAGACATTTGTGCAGACTCAGCCAGAACATCGAGCGAAGAAGAGGACGGAGCCCGCAGGCTGAAGGGCCCTCCGCTCCATGCGTGTAATGTGATCTTTGCTTGTCGAGGGCACAGAAAGAAGTTGCCTCCTTGTTCCCTGACCTTTTTTCAACTTTTTTCTTTTTCATATGATCATCCATCATACATTTCAAAGGACCTTAACTGTGCTGTACTTAATTTTTATTTATGTTTTTGTTTGTCATTAAGCTTCATACATTGGGATAATTTTGTTAAAGCATTTGACAAGGCAGAACTTAGGTAGGCATACTGGGAGGAAGGAGGGCGGAGTCAGAGAAGCCATGTAGCTGTAGGAGACACTGGGAATTTTACCCAGTAAGCTATAGCCTCATGGCAATACACAGATTAATAAAATGGGTTAAATTAATACGTAAGAGTTAGCCAATAAGAAGCTAGAGCTAATGGGCCAAGCAGTGATTTAATTAATGCAGTTTTTGTGTGATTATTTTGTGTCTAAGCTAGCCAGGTAGCTGGGATAAACAAGCGGCCTCCTCTGATACCCCACTGTGCCTTTAAATCTAAAAAGTCCTCATTTCCTGTCATTTTTCATTTGTTAACTAGGATAATCAAATGAGATAACCCATGTATTTTGCAGAGTATTTTATATTTGGTGAATAACAAATTCTAGCTTTATGATATCTAATTCTTTGTTTGTTTGTTTTTTGAGACAAGATCTCTTTGTGTAGCTTTGGCTGTCTTGGAACTAGCTAGCTCAGTAGACTAGTCTGGCCTGGAACTCACAGAGATCTGCCTGCCTTTATCTCTTGAGTGCTGAGATGAAAGAGGATTAAAATTGTGCAGGACAATGGCCTGGATGGGTATCTAATTCTTTAATGAATTTAAGATGGCTGGAGAAAGAAGCACTGACTGCTTTTGCAGAGGACCTGAGTTCAGTAGACTGCATTCACATGTGGCTCACAAACATCTATAGTTCCAGGTAATCCACAGGTACTAGGCATGTATGTGGTGCACAAACATACAAGCAGACACAGTACTCATAGATATAAAATAAATTTAATTAAAAAATACATGTAAGTTAATAGTTTTAAAAGAGTATGGAAAATAAAACTTTGTTAGAGACTTTATAGTTTTAGACATTACTGTTTTGCTTATTACTAGTCTCTCAATGACTGCTTTTTTTTCTTCAAATTACTTAGTATAATTATAGTTGTTTATTAGAAATGATACACTGTGACTTGATATTATAGTAACAGTAAATGCCAGTAATTTTTAAACTCCATTATTACAGCTAGGGAAAAATGCTAGGAAAAGCAATGTGATTTGCTAGATTCCCATTGTCCTTTTCTACAAAGTACATGGAATATAATTAGACCTCCTATGACAGATTGTACAGACACAGAGTACAAAGCACCAAGTGTCAGGTGGACCAAATTATGGATATTAAATGGCATAACATTTATATTATACACTGGGGCAGAAAATCAAGCTGTCAGTAGCAAGAGTAACATGAAGATTACAGGGCTAACATCAGTTATCATAGGAAGGATAAGTGTAGCTAAGAGAATGAGTGGAGTGGGTGGAGGTAGAAGAGTAGAGCTGAGGGCATTAACTCTTCAGTGCCTTAAGAAAACAGAAGCAATCAGACATTATCTGCAGCAGAAGATGGGCAACCAGGACACTTGATATTTACTAAAATGTGCTGCAGTTTTCTTTGGCTATTTTGATTGACTATTTAGGGAAAACATTCTATTGCAAAGAGCACAACACAGCACACTTTTTGAATGGTCGTTTTGTGTGAGAAGCCACGGCAATTGCTAGACGCTGGTGGTCCTCTGTCATCACTTCTTCCTGCATGGTTTCCAACATCGCCACAAATTCCAACACTACGAGAAGGACGCAATTGGCCTTGTACAGGAAGAAAATACCAGAAATTTTACTTATATGAGGCTTTAATTATTAAAATTCCATTTTAAAGATATATTTTGTACAACACACAATACTTTAGAACAGCAACCTACCATACGTATGTGTATATACCTTCAAAAGTTTGATGTGAAGCTAGCCTTGGAAGGGAAATAAAGCATCATTCTATTCCAGGACAGAATATCTAACTACAATCTGTTATATGTCAGATTATATATTTTTGTCTCCAATATGTGTAGCAAACCAGTAAAGGAGTAAACAGTAAATAATTTGTGTTCATATTTTACTGATAGGAAAATGGCACTAAGTGAGAAGGACCAATTGTCCAAAGCCGACATTCCCACGCAAGTGTGACTCTAGATGTTTCCTTCTTTCCATGCTGCGGTGGTTTCAAGCTATCAAGGGATCCATCCTAGATTGGTTTTAATTGGGGAGACATTGCAAAGCAGCCCTGCCTTCAGCATCACAGCCATAGAATGGAATTATGGCTTGACAGTGAGAGTTTAAAGGTGTGCCCACTCATTCAGCTAACTTCACTCTGTTTCTTATTTTCTTGGCTTCATTTTCTTCTTTCTGAGTTCCTAGATTTTTTTCCTACATTGACCTTGGATGCCAGGACAACAGTCATTATATATATATATATATATATATATATATATATATATATATATATATATCTTAAGACAAAGAACTGAAACAACTCCCACAGGAGACCTTGGCACCAACATAGTTGCCCTCAGTAGATCCCAAGATAGCAGTCAGAGGTCAGATTAACCAGACCCCTATAATCGTTGGCTCCATCAATGGAAACACCCAATCTTTGCATTTGAAAACAGAGTTCAACCTTCTTGATGGGACCTGTTATTGATATCACTCTCTCCTGTCTTCAACACCACTGCCACCGTCTTCCTGGATGTGCTGCTGAGCCTGGTCTGTTGGGACTCTCTGGGGCTGGGGCTTGTCCTCTAGCTAATTCCACCAACAAGACCAGTTGAAAGCATCAGCGAAGCCACTCCATCAGTCTACAGAGTTACAGGGAGAAACCAATCCTTGATGTTCCAATTCACCACGATTTGGGTTGTTAGTGCAGCAATTTCAAATGGAAACAATTGTTTCTTCAATTTGGGAGACTCTTGAACTCCCATTTCACAGAAGCTAAGGTAGACCAGTAAGTGATACCAAAATAAGTCACATAGAGCATATTAACAGCATTGACAAAAGGACTTGAACAACACAATATATGAAAGCATTTAGTATGGTGGTTTTTTTTTGTTGTTGTTTTTTACAGAGTTCATTTCCATGAGAAACTCAACACACACCATCTCCTAGGTCCACCATTTACTTGCCCAATATAAACTCAGTCTCATTTTCCCTTCTGGTGCTGTCTAAATCTAACCTTTCTACTTTGCTTCATTTCCAAGGCCTATTTTTCATATACCTTGGTAGCTGATATATTGGCTTTCTTATTCTCCTGTTTGGTTTTACTCTTCCTTCAAACATTTGTGTTTCGTCCATATAAACAGTCTTGAACAGAAAGAAAAATAAGAAATCCATGAAAGTTCCCATCTCTTCACCTTTATCCTATTGTTACACCTCAGCCCTAACATCCTCAAAGGCTAAGGAATATGAGTGGAGGTGCTCATGTATTTAAATGCCATCAAATACTTTAATGTGTTGATTTTTATTATTATAAAAATAATAATTAATTAGATAAATATATTTGCTATCCCATAGCTTGTTAATGTATGTTTGTTAAAAACCTGGAGGAACAGGGTTCAGGCATAGAACCTGTGAAATCCTTGGTTGTGAGAGAGAATTTGATGGTATGAGAAGAGCCCGCACAGGGTTCTAGCTGCAACCCGTTTGTCCACTTCTAAGGAGCACTTCCTACATGTATGACACTCTCTCTTTCAACATCAGAATTGCTTTTTCAATGGTCCGGAATGACTGCTTTACTGACCTTATTCAATGGTACAACATCTCTGTTGTGCTTTAAACTCTCTCTTCCTAGACTTTGTGTCTCCACACTGACCCAGATGTCTCCCTTCTTTCCTCGCCACTCTTCTCTTTCACGTCTCCTAATGATTGTGCTTTCTCAAAGCCCAGGCTTTAGTTCTTTGGTGTGAGCTAAGCATTTACCTTGGCCAAGAAGGCATTTAGAGTAGACAGTTGAGGAATGTAAGAGAATAGGAGCGGAGAGAGGATAATCTGCTGATTCCAGGGACGTGAAGTCACTTAGGAAAACTGCCTGGGAGAGAAAGACCCTCTGCTAGTCGTCTCTCAGTGTGTTTCCTTACCCCTAACGAAAGCCTTTCTTCAAAGAATGACTCTGTTTGCTGTGTTTGAGATTTCCTACACTATAGACTGCGCCTGTCTCACTGTAGATTTGTCCTGCCTTTTAGTTCTTTAATTGGCAGAAGAAACAAACCTGATCAAGACCTCTAGATGGTAACATTTGTTTGATCTCTTCACAAAATCCCCTCTGAGGATTCACCAAAATGCTGCCTGACTCACTTATTATGCTCCAAGGTTATACACAGTCATCAAATGGCTGCCTTGTGATTTGGATCTTTACCACTGATTAAGTTTTATCCTGACCCCTTAGATTGATCTGCATCTGAGACACTCTGACTGCTGCCCCTCTCTCACTGACCCGTGTATCATCTGGAACAAATTAGAGCAGTTGGTACCAGCATCACTTAGGGAGATCTCTGAGAAGTGTGGGGCAGGGGGATGATGAAGGATTAAGAGTTAGACAGATCCTTGATAGACAAACGTGTGGGAAGAGGGACCATGCCTAGGTCATAAAAATGCTGACACTCTTCCCTCCGAGATGGTTAGCAACTTTGTGGCCAACATGGTTGGCTTCTTCTTCATCCTTCTTACCTGAGACAAAAGCCTGCCAACTTAAAGACTTGGGGTACTTTTTCCCCCCTTTCGTACCAGCAGGACTCTGTTGCTGGTGGACCAGTCATAAGAGTTCAAGATCAGATCAGAACATATTTACACAACAAATGTGGGCCAATGAACTATTCTGTCTTTGCTCAAATTAACCAACCCTAAGTTAGGGGAGGAAGACACTTTAAAAACCTAGAAACCTGAGCACTCCAGGAAAGAATGGATTTTTTTAGGCTCTCAAATTCCCCACTCTACTTTGGAGAGGTATTTCACTGTGGGTATGTGTGTGTGCATGTGTGTGTGTGTGTGTGTGTGTGTGTGTATGTGTGTGTATACGTGTGTGTGCATGTATGTATTTCCTCACTACAATAAAAACCTGTTTTCACTAGGAGAAACGATACCATGTGAATTGAGCTCTAATATCTGGAAAACAGAAAGCTCAAGTTATGTGAAAAGAAATCAATGGAAAATCTAAGGTTCAAAGGAAGCCATAACAAAGTTTAAGTGAGTCAAGAAGCCCAGGTTCCATCTCCATCAAGCAGAAGAACCTGACAGCTTTAGTGGTGTGGTTTTGAATTTAGGATCAAGAAGGATACAGGAAAGGAGGGTTACGAAATCTTCCACTGAGGTTAAAGAAAGCTGCTGAGGTCAGGCATTTGGCAAGGCAGTCCCTCCATGGACGCCCAGAGAGGCCATTGCATAAAGCTGTCAAGGTGAAGCCTGGGTGGCCTTAGTGAACCCAAGATCTCAGAAGTGCCAGATACCTCCTACAGACAGGGTGTGGAACCATCCCGAGAGAGATAAGCGTGCTGCAGTAAAGCCTGAAGGAGTGGGAGATCTAAGGAGTCCTTTGACAGTGGACACGGAGATGCAGAGTTTGGAACTTGCCCTGCTGTATTTTGGTCTTTCTTTGGTCCAGTATTTCCTCACTGTGCTTCCTTTCATCCCTTTGGGAATGATAATGTATATTCTGCGCCATTGAATGTTGCAAGTATGTGATCTGTCTATTGATTTTGATTTTATAGGGATTGCAGTTAAGAGATTGCCTTGAGTCTCAAAAGAGACTTTGGATGATTAAACAGTTTTTGAAGGACTGTGGGGACTTGTGAAGTGGAATGAAATGCATTTTGATGCGTTATGATATGGCCACAGGCCTTGGGCGACGTGGAGTGGAAAGAGGTGGTTTGAAGGAGAAAGGTCTCATCAGCTCATGTATTTTCATGCTTAGTCTCCAATTGGTAAACTGGTTTTGGAAAGTAGAAGAGGTATTACCTTGTTGGAGATGTGTCCCTGAAAGGACTTTGAGGTTTCAAAAGCCCATGCCAAGTCCTGTGTGTGTCTGTTTGCCTGCAGGTTGGTATATAAGACTCTCAGCTGCGGCTCCAGTGCCATGCCTGTCTGCTTTCCACCATGACCATCATGGATTAACTCTCAAAAACAGTAGGCAAGGTCCCAATTAAATGATTTCTTTTAGGAGAAAAGAAAAACACAAGTATAGGAGACTCCGTCCAGAAAGGTGTTAAGCTTGAAGGAGACGAGACAGAAAAAGGTGTGAAGGCTGCTGAGAGACACGCCGAACAATGGCAGTTCTAAAATCTGGGGGAAAGTTCTGAGAGCAAATCAGGCTGAAAATAAATGAATAGAGGCATTCGGAAAAATCCAAGTTACCAGAAATAGACTGCTAACTGGTGAGACACTACAGTGAGAAGAATAAAGATGGGCCGCAGGAGAGTCCAGAGAAAACATCCCCGAGGGGACATTCTGTGGAGATGGAATTTAGCCTTCTGAGGTAAGTGGAGCATAAATCAACCTCTTTTCATTTTGTGCCTGCGTTCATGATAGCTGCCTCACAGATTTACTCGTGATTGATCTAATTTTAATCTAATTTACACGTACCCTCGGAATAATTTCCCTTCTACAGACACACATTCTCTTAAAAACCCATTAAGTCCTTGATGCAGAAAAATGAAATCCCTTGGTTGACCTCCAGTTTCCTTCATTATCAAGTTTAACCCCACATTCATAGCTCCGTCTAAATCCAAATAATCCCCATTTCACTAGTCACTGGTTCTCCCTCTGAAAGTTTTCTTCTTCCATTTGTATAAAAACATTTTCTATTGAAAACGGACTAGAACTATTGAAATTTTTCCTTAAAGAGCCACGCGCCTATGTCTTTTATGCATTTGATTTGTGAGCCCCTTCACTTTGGGAGTCGCCAGGAATGAGGTCTAGAAAGGGCATTTTATATCCCCTTAACTGTAGAAACCTGGGCAAGTTTGTTAAACTATCTGAGCCTGGGAACACCTGCCTCTCTTTAAATTCTATACCCATTCCTTATAGTACACTCACAGAATAGAGCAGAGTCAAAGTGTGGAAGTGAGTGTTTGCTGAGGGAAAGTATTGAATTTAAGGCAGTAAAATAATAACTATCAATTCTCTGATCCCTTCCAGTGACCTACCTTTAAAAAACATGCTGCACTGGAGATCAAATCCAAGCCAACCCTGTGCCGACTAGGCAAGTGCTCTACCCGAGGTACACACCCAGTGTCCAGAAGACTGGTCTTGTACACACACACAGCATTAGCATCTGCACAGACAGCATTTTCCTCCTTTAACTTAAAATAAATAAGCTTTGCTTTGTTAGCAGGGGAAGTGGCTGCAGCCCAGGATTTCACCTTTGCTTCAGCTTTTATTCTCCCTGATCACGTTGGCTTCCACCTTCCCTTTCAAGCTTTTTGCCTCTGTAATTTACCACATCTAAAGCTGCAGGCCTTTTCCACAGAAATTTAATCATAAGGAATGACAGCAACAAAAATATCATTAACAGAGGTCTGGTTACAGTACATGGACTGCCTACTCTGTGTACTGCCTTCTCTGTGGACCTGCCTTCTCCATGAACTGCCTTCTCCGTGGACCTGCCTTCTCCGTGGACTGCCATCTTCGTGGACTGCCTTCTCCGTGGCCTAGACTCACTCCTTCCCTGGCAGAATCTCGCAAGACTCCTTGCCCTCTTTCTGTAGGAGGAAGTGCCATCTTCCGTCCATCCCTGGAATGAGGTTCTCCTCAACACTTAGTTCTCTGACTCTGCTGCTCACAAGGTCAGCACCCTTTCTCTTTTTCACGTCTCTTACAGGATGAAGTGATGCTTTTTTCTAGTCTTCAGTCATGATACACTCTCTACGTACTCATGACAATTGTGCACTAGCTGTAGCCTCTACGCCACAGAAGTTGCTCACTCAAGAGATGGCTCTTTTTGTCCTCTCTCGACAGGAGTGATTTATAATAACGACACCCACACAACTAGATCAGACTTTGGAGTAATCAGTGACTATGAGAACAGATCTTAAAGAAATTGATACTGGTAATAAAAGGAGTGTGATAATGAAAATGCTAGTACCATAATAAATTTGTTGAAGGATAAATACATTTAATATAGTAACTATAGAATTGATAATGGGCTACTGATGGGGTTATGTAAATGAGTTCAGTAATGTGCGAAGTGTTTCAAAACAGTCTATAATTTAGTCTTGGTATCTGAGAAAGAAGGGCATTTCAGAAACCTTTTCTCCTCCACTGCTTTCTTCAAGTACAAAAATGAAAAATTTTCCATAGAATAAAGTTATTGGGAGAATAGGCTAATAATAAGTGAACAGTGCTTCTTATTTATTTTGATTGATATACATTTTAATTTAATGGAAAAGGCTAAATAATTCCCTCCGCACTGCTAAAGACTTTCCTTCCAGTAGATTGATGGCTCACTGTACGTGCCCGTAAACAATGTAGCAGTCAACCTGCAACAATATTTGGGTAATGTATATGACCTGCCTGTCATAGTTCTTAGTTTATAGGAAGTGCTTACTGAACGTTAGTTTTATTAATTCTTGCTTAGATGAGAGGTAACTTGGTAGGAATCTAAATTACATGTGGGAAAGTATGGTGGAGATGTTAACTGGTACTTTCCTCCGGATAATTCCTTGTACTTGAATCTTTTTCTCTATTCAGCCTGTGAGTTGTTCGTTGCTTTAAAAACAATAAACCTAATGTGGTAGGAAGATCTAGATGTGGATGTAGGATATATCATACATATCACCAAGGTGACAAGTCTTTCTGGGAGCCAGTCCCTGAATGGGAAAAGACTTGCTCAATTTGGAGAGTCAAGTGAGGTGGAGCAGAGATGTTTTGGCTAAGATAACCTGATATGAGGTGAAATAGACATTCAATTATTAAAACTTAATAAAGTTGTATGTGTTGTAGACGATGAGTTTGTAAAGTAGATCATGATAAACATGCTAATTATTTAGTTTATCTTACCCTACAAGTCTGGCGGCTTTGATAATGGCGAATGTAAACTGTGACTCATACTCTAGGAATGGGGCAAGAGAGCTTTGAAGTGGAGACATTGGTGGTTTACTTGAAAAGGAGAAGCTTTGAAGTTGATAATGTACAGTTTCAGTTTTAAAGAAAAATGGAAACCCCTAAGATCTGTGTGTCAACTAGAAGTGACAGAGATTTGATTCGTAGAGAGAGAGTGTAGTCATATTCCTAGTACCTGTGTTGGAGTACCCTGCACTTAGGGTCACAGTCCACCATGTCTGGACAGCTCTCTAACCTCAAGCCAAATAGAGGATTCCATTTTCCCAGCAGGGCTTCCTCTTCTTTGCCTGACCTTATTTGGAAGCTATCCCTGAGCCTGGATGCCTGACTTTTCTTTTAAATTATTTATTTTTATTATTTTTACAGTATTCTTCCTACACGTATGCCTGTATATTAGGAGAGGGCGCCAGATCTCATCATTGGTGGTTGTGAGCCACCATGTGGTTGCTGGAAATTGAACTCAGTACCTCTGGAAGAGCAGACAGTGCCCTTAACTGCTGAGCCTAATCTCCAGTCCTGCCAGACTTTTCTTAAATGTGATCTTTACCACAGTTTCCAGCAAATGCTTTCCCCTCCCTGCCCGTATGATAATTAGGTGTTGTGTTCCAGCGATATGGTAAGACCGTGCTGCCAAACGCAAATTAGGTGATGCTCCAGTTTCTGTCCCCGTTCTTTGTGTTCCCCTCACTTTGGAATAAAGCTGAGCTATAACACTGAAGCGGTCTCCCAGAAGACTATTCCCACCATACACACAGGCTGTACAAAGCTCTGCATGCTGCCTGTGCTCCCTTTGTCCTTGTCTCCGGGTGACCAAAGGACTATGAGGATGAGGGAAACCCCACATACCTGTAAGATCCCTGATCCTGAACTAAATCATTACTACTCATATTCTTTTCCCCAAGTCATCTTCCCTTCTCAATTTTCTGCTAGCTAGCCAACTGCCACATACTCAAGTTTAAAATCTTCGGTAAACTTTTTATTTTTATTTTTGACAGGGTCTTATTCCGGCTGGCCTGGAACTGTGTACCCGAAGTTGACACTGAACTTGTGGCAGACGTAGCCCCCGAGTGCTAGGGTGGCAGACGTGAGCCACCAGGTCCAACCTGGATAAAATTTTATTTATTCAATATCAACATTCCCATAGCCAAGAAAAACATTATTTTCTCTGGATTGTACAGTTGTGCGCAGAGAGGAAAGAGTCCTTCTGAGAACTAAGTGAAATCATGGATGTACGAGAGCTTGACATGGGCTAGGAATTCAGTAATATAGACAGATCGTATTTTTCCAAATCATGTTATTTCCCAGGGTATTCTGCTCTCACTGAAGTTGTGTGTCCTCCACCTCCACACCCCATCCATTCTTACACCTAGGCTGGGAACTTCCTTAAGTTTGGAAAGTTCTCCCTTTCTTTTCCTGTTGTGCAAATGCTAGTCATCCTCGCAGGACATGTCTGTCCTCTTTCAACATTGGAGCTGGGGGCCCCTTCCATATCATGCTCTTAATACATTGCTGTGAAGCAACTAAATGCATTTATTGTCCTCCCTCCTGGCCTTGATTGACTTAAATTATCCTTCTCAGGCACTGCCCCAGATTTATGCTGTGGGCCACTCATGGCAGCACCCAACCATATACTGAGCACAATATTATATTTCTTATTTTTCCTTCCCAGTTTCGCTATTGGACTTTTCGTCCACATTGCTCCAACATAAGATTGTCATAATTTGGGGAATAGACTTACTAAGTTTAGGGCACTTTTAAGTTTAAGTGTATTCGTGTATGTCTGATTGATTTTTTTTCTTTTTGTGATGAAGCTTTATACCAAGAAAGGTCAGCTTTGTACATCTATTTACGTATACGCTTACATAGGCCCTTTCCAGAACCTTCCCTAATACCTCCTTCAACACTTGTCCTTTGGTGAGGATGATCTTTGAAAGCAAATTCTAGGCAAGATAAGGATGTTGTCATCTGTGAGGCCACATTCACAGTCTCAGTCTCTGTGACTGTCTTCTGAGAGGGGAGATGCCCTTGGGAAGCAGGGGACAAGATAAGTCCAATTCACCTACAGGCTGAAACTCTGGTAGGAGAGCTACAGTTGATGTCAGCTCTGCTCCTCCTCAGGAATCCTGGTGATGTGGCAAGAGACATGGAATGGGTGGATCTCATGGGATTTGGGTCCACCACTCCCCTGACTAGGTTCCCCTAGAACACTGTAGTATTGACATGGTCTTCATGCCCATGGCCTCCACTTGACCTTTGCCCTCATCTTGATACCCTTTGTTCATAACTTCATTGTCAAACGCCCCAGAGGCCTTGACTGGGAATCCTCCTCTTCCTCCTCCTCTGGGTCCCTGAAGCACTTGCAGCCCCATACCATGCAGCGCACATGACAGGGCAGCAAACATGGTGGCAGCAGCAATGTCTCTGGAAGCAAGTGGTGGCCAGGGAGATGTTGTCCCAGGGTTTCAGAGAATGCATGCACAAGGGCAGGAAATCCCAGCCCCAGAGCTTCAGACGCAGGATGCGAGGGCAGTAGCACTGCAACATCCAGATGTACATGATCAGAAGCACCAGCAGAATGATGGGCACGCCCATGTCTATCAACACTGGCCAGCCAGCCAGAGACAGGTCAAACACTCTTAGCGGGGTCAGGAAGGAGAAGAAGAGGTAGAAGACTGAGAACTGGCCCAGAGATGTTGCTCAGGTCTTTGACCAGATGGATGTGCAGTTGGGTGAATGGGAATTGGGTACCACAGCAAGATTCCAGAGATGTTGAAAAAAAATGGCACAGGGCAATCTGGAGAGAACTCCTCAAGGTGCTTCCTGGGTTGGCTATGGCTGCCAGGATGGCAGTGGTGGTTGTGCCAATGCTGGACCCCAGCTTGAGTGGATATGCCCTCTCAACGGTGGTCACTCCAGTACCAAGGAGTGGTGTCATGGCAGAAGTGAATACGGAGCAGCTTTGCACAAGGAAGGTCATACCTGCCCCCACAAGGATGGCTATGTATCCAGCTAACCAAGCAAAGGGAAAGGGGGAATCAGTATTAAGGGTCTTCTTGATGACAATGGAAACCTGTCCCTTGAGCACAGAGCCCAAAAGCTTGACTATAATAATCAAACATCAACAGATGACCAGCAGGGAGACAGCAAGTAGGATGATACCTGCAGCAAGATCCGGGAGACTAAAATTCATGACGATGTGCTGGCATTTAGCAATGTTCTCCCTGTGGGTTACATTCTGGATGGTCCAAGTCTGTATGCCATTGGTCTGGCAATGTGAAGGAGAGATGCAGTTATCAGGTGAGGGAACAGTGATACTCATCTGAGTCACTCTGGTGATAGTTTTGCACCAGATCTTGACCGGGCTCTTGCTCTGGGCTGCTGCATCACTCATTGCAAATTGTTGAATGACCTTTTTATCCAGCTGGATGATGAGCTTTGTGAAGGGCTCTGTGATGACTTTTAGAAGGTCTGGGGCATCTTCTCCATTCTTGAACTTGAAGGTGTCCACCACAAGGTTGGTCAAGATCTCTAGGTAGTGGATGGCAGCCTCCAGAGGCAAGAGCACCAACTCAGAGCCAGTTGAGGAAGTCGTGGAGCGTGGTCCCTGCAAATGTCCTTCTGAACTCATTCTGGTCTCCTGCCTGCATCAGTGCCACAATAGTATTGGTGATGGAGGTTCTGCTTTGGGCCTCATGATGATGGGGATATCAGCCCGCATGTTCAGCAATGATGAAAAGCAACCATGCTGACAATAATGGGCCAAGACGTGCTGCATCTTTGCATCATGATGGTCACCAGCACCCCAGTCACTATCCCAGCCACAGGGTTAGACATGATGCAGTTGTTGCTGAGGAACGGTCCAGCCATTTTCTCTCCAACCAGTTGGAAGGTACTGCTGAGTACATCCAAGGAGCAGATGAACAAGTAGAGGAAGCCCAGGAGAAGAATGAATTTCCCAATCCACTGGAAAATGCAGAGAATCTTCCCTTGGTGTCTCCCTCTGACCATATTATCCCCTGTTCAAGCAGGTTCCAGGGGTCAGTCCCCTCAGTGGGCTCCTCTATTAGGACCATGGTGGAATAGGAGGGTTCAATATTGGTTGCAGGAGCCCAATATAATTTTTGCTGGTCTTCTTGTCCTTGACTGCTGTGTTAGACTGTGGACCTGAGGCCCCTTCAATGAATTTATTGGGATTGGGCTGGGCATTTTCCAACTTGCGCCAAAGAGTCATGATCTGGAAGGAGGACAACACAGAACAGCTGAGCTGGGAGTCCGAGCTGGGAATCACTGAAGAGCTGGAAGCCATTGGTGAACTAGGAACCACTGGGAGCTACTCTGTCTGACTGATTTCTAATGACTGAGAGAAGAGAAATAATTATTTCTGCTAATGCGATGTCACTGAATTTCCCTGAGTATTTAAGAATTTGTTTCGGTAATTTCTTTTTCTTTTATATTTTCATAGTATTGAGGACTGAATCAAGGATCTTGTGTATTCTACTATTGTATTGAGCTACACCCCCACTATCCAGACCAGTTTCAGAGCAGGTTTAGAAGCCACTGAATCTGTAACTCGTGTCCTTTTACTATCAGGGAGTCACTCTTTGATGCTATGTGGATGAGCAGTAAGACGGCAGAATTCAGAACTTTTCAATCCTTGCTTTAGTTCACTTTGCAAAAGGTTATAGTGAGGCAGTAGGCCTACCCTGTCTTGGCTTCTCTAGTTACCTAAATGACTAGAGCGTTGTATAGTATCATTGGTAGTGCTATAACATACCTTAGAGTAATTGAAAGTGTTGCTTGAATAATAATAATGCAGCATTAATTAAAAGAGCTGAAATTTAAATGTAGATATTTCTCATGCAGTACTACCAAATTAATACAGGGAATAACTATGTGGAATATCCTGATAGCTTTTGTGTTTAATATTTTAGCATATTTTACATGCATATATAAAATTAAATGAGCTCTTACAAATAGAATGACCTTTGTAGTATAAATAATTGAGGTAATATTTAACATACATTGAATATGGAGATAAATTAGTTTGTGCTCATATATATAAAAATGCTTGGTCAATCAATTTATTCTTGAAAATTTCTGATGTGTTTTATATAAAAAATAATTCAGCCTGTTCTCTCCTTCCATCATGTGGGATTTAACTTAGTTGGCCAGGGTTGGTTGGCAATTGCCTTTACCCACTGAACCAACTCACTGGCCCAGAAATGGTCATTTGATAGTATGTTTACGTATTAATAGCTAAAGCCCAGTTGGCATTCCCCAAATGCTATTCTGATTTCTACTTCCATACGAGGAGTATTCGAATATTCATTGTTCATTACATCGACTGACACTTTTTAATTTGTTGCCCATGTGTGGACATGCTGGTGGCCCACTCCTCTTTTTCACTTGCCAGCTCACTTGCTGGAATCAAATACATGGAGAGCCTTTGTTTGCCTTCCCCAAACAACCGACAGGTCATTTGCATATCTATCAGATAAAAAAGTCCTCCCAAATCTTGTATTTGTATGTCATATATATATATACATATATGTATATATATATATGTATATATATATATATATTGGATTTTCCAGGGTTTCTCCATAGCTTTTTTTGGTTCCTGTCCTGGAACTTTGTATTTTAACTTTTTCTATCTTTAATCCATCTGAAATTTTTCTTGGGATTGGTATGAATTGGAACATTTCTCTTAAGTGAATGAACAATTAGTCCCTAACACTCATTCTTGTCCATCTCTTATCCATAGAATTGAAAAACCCTTTTTAGACATTTTTTCCTAATCATGCATTGGTCTGCTGTAAACTTTGTCCCGTTTTCTTGATTTATTTGTTTGTTCTTTTGCCAGTCCTCTAATTATTGTAACTTTATAATGGCATGATTTAATATCTGTTTATGAAGGAACATTTCTATGTACAGATTGCACACATGTGCATGCACACAGATGAACACTCATCCTTACTGTTCCTCTTGTTTTCTGAATTCTAAGAATTTCATTTCCTAAGTGAATTTTAGAGAAAACATTTTAAGTTAGTTATACACCTCCTGATACTTTCTTTACTAATGTATTGTATTTATACATTAGTTTGAGAAGCTCCGGCATATTTATATTTATGTTCATTCAAGGTGTGTTAATTTATTCACAGCTTCTATCCAATTCCTTCAGAAAGAATATTTTTCTTCACATATATTGTTATATCTTCATTAAGTTTATTCTGAGATTTTAAAAATATAGTTAGTATGGAAGGACTTTAAAATGAGCTCTGGGTGTTAAATTTTTAAAAATGTATTTATTTTGTGTGTACTCTGCATCGTGTGCATGCCTGGTTCCCAAGGAAATAAGAGCTGGGGTTGCAGAGGGTAGTGTGGGTACTAAGAACGGAACCCAGGTCCTTTGGGATAGCAGTCAGTGCTCTAACCGCCGAGCCATCTTTTTAGCCTTGGATTGTTACATTTTTAAAAACTAAAACAAGCTTTTATTTAGATTTGTCAAGCCTTAAATGTTTCTTTGGTAACTATTGATTTGTTTACTTACCTCTCGGATTCATGTTTTATTTTGCAGGAGCACCGTTTCCAGCAATTATTTCCACTAGGGTTTATGGGAAATCCATTTTATGAATCCATTTAGTTTAGAAACCATTTTGCTTTGTCACTATGCTTGTCTGATAGTCTGTCAAATTATAGATCCGAAATGCACAGCGCTTTGCGCCTCGGTACTTAGAATATTTCTCCATTTCTCTTATATTTATGTTTGCGCCTCAGGACTTAGAATATTTCTCCATTTCTCTTATATTTATGTTTGCGCCTCAGTACTTAGAATATTTCTCCATTTCTCTTATATTTATGTTGCTTAATACACTTTAAGCCAACATGATACTTTTTAATCTGTATACAATTTTACTTCCTCTTTTTCCCCTCACAGAGTCTTACTATGCAGACTGGCAAAATCTCCTGCCTCTGCCTCCTGAGTATTGGCTCCCAGTGGGTCACTGAATGTAGCCTCTTTAGAAGCTTTTATGATCTCTTATTAACACTGAAGTACTAAAATTTACCACTGTGTCCTAGCAGCGGGCTATTTGATTTTTTCTCAGTCTTATTCTTGGCACTCAATGAAACTTTATGTAAAACTGTCCCATCTCGGAAATTTTATTTTATTTTTCCTCTCAGTTCTATTTGTTCTGTTTGGAAATCTATCATAGGGCGTTGTAGCTTTTGTATTTGTTCTCTGAGCTTCTTAACCTTTCTCTCATTTCCCAGGCAGTTTGCATGAGGAGCCCAAAGACTTGGAGCCTCTGGATTATTCTTCAGCTATGCCTGTGCTAACATTTGGTCTTGAGTCTTTGACTTTTATTATTATACACTTCAATTTTGAAATACACATATCATCTTTTTTTTGTTAAATCCTCCTCTTGCTTTGTGGATACAAATATCTTTAAATACAGAGTATGCCATTGTTTTATGTTTATATAGGTTTCTTTGTCTTTTTGCAATGCTGAGTTATATCTGACCCTAGTCCTCATTTTATATTTTAAAGTTTTCAAATGTGTGTACCTTTTTTTGTTTCCCCCAATATTATTGAGGTGTATAGGCGGGTATATATGTTTGGTATGTCTGTGCATGTATGTGTCTGTGGTGTTTCTTCTTTTCATGTGATTCTTCTTTTCATGACGTTGGTTTTACTCAAATTTTTGGTCAATCATTATTGCTACTAGACTTGGATTTCCCTAACCTTGTCAAGAATGGCATTTCTAACTACTTAGGTTTTCTAACTCTGACTCTGTGGGTACTGCAGTGGGTATTGTCTGAGTGTGCCAGGAGCTAATCTTCTTGGAATAGGACCTGCCTGAATGTCGCTGACCATTTGTAACAGTTCCCTGTATCTTTGGCTCTATGCTCACTCTTCTGCTCCGGCTATGAACCGAGGAGGGCTATACTCAGTTGTCTCACTCTAAGGGCCTTGGTGCCAGGAGCCCCCTGGGATAGTGAACTCTGAGAATGCTTAAATCCTTTACATAAACTTGAAGTGTCAGCAGTAACAGCAGGTATGAAATGTTCTCATTTTCTTTAAATCATTTTGCGATTACTTATGATATCTAATGCAATGTAAATAATATGTAAATAGTTACACCATAATGCTTAGGGAATATTTGACAAGGAAAAAAAGACTTATGCATATTCTTTAAAGATACACCAATATTCTCCATGAGTAACTGGTTGGCTGGGTCCACGGAAGCGTTCTGTGGATATGGAAGCCTGGCTACAGTAATTATTTTTACTATGTCCTACAGACTGCCTCTGAGCGCCTGCTGGAGTGGAAACTGTCTTTCCACAGGAAGCAGGTGAATCTACTCCTGTTGGTGCTCTCGGCACTAGCAATATGACTCCGTCTTAGACCTAACAGTCCCCAGATTCAGTGCCTGGGAAGGGCACTAGGCTGTGAGGCTCCAGAAAGGTAGGCCTGTGATAACAGTTTCTAGAGATGTAGTTATTTTCCCTTTTCTTTCCTTCTTTTCCTTCCTTTCTTTCTTCCTTCCTTCCTTCCTCCCTCCCTCCCTCCCTCCCCCTTCTCTCTTTCTCTCTCTCTCTTTCTTTTTTCTTTTCTTTCTTTTCATTTTCTGACTGTATCAAGTCTGACAACTCCCTAGCCTTGGGAAGAGGGAATTTGCTGTTGACTTTGAAAAGGTCTCCTGTTATGCTTCTTCCCTTAGACAGGTCTTGGATATTAGATTCTATGCTCTTTTCTTTATAAGATCATTAAAAGCAAAGTAGACACTGACTCAGAAAAGAGGCCCTTTGATGGCCACATGCAGGGCTGAGGTGAAGAAAGCTTGTCCTGGGCCTGCTTGGGTTCTTTGTGCTTCCTTCCCTAGACTCTGACTTTTTCTTAAATTTTTACACTGTAGTTCCTTGAAATTGTGTGCAGTAGTTTCTGTTCTTTTAAAGTTTGTTGCTAAGGGATTTTCTCTACCTGATTATGAAATTCGCAGGTAAACAGGATGGAGGTGGAAGCAGCCATTCTGAGTGAGTTTACTCAGACACAGAAAGACTAATACCATTAAGTTTTCTCTCATTTGGAGATAATAGCCTTGAATTTGCAGATGTGGGTGTTCCATTTTGAATACCCACAGAGGTCAGGGAATTAGTAAGGAGTCAGGTGTACAGTTCAGTGGAGATACAACACAGTGTATGTATAAATAACTATAAGGGAAATACTTTTTTAAAAAATTGTTTTATTTATTGTTTTTAATTGAGCTATACATTTTACCCACTCTCTTTCCTTCCTCCCCTCTCCACTTTCATCATCCCCCACTCTCATGCTACCAATTTGCTCAGGAGAACTTGTCTTTTTCTCTTTCATAGGTAGATCCATGTATGTCTCTCTTAGGGTCCTCTTTGTTGTCTAGATTCTCTGGTGTTGTGGACTGTAGGCTAGTTATTCTTTGCTTTATGCCTAAAAGCCACTTATGAGGGAGTATATATTATATTTGTCTTTCTGGGTCTGGACTACCTCACTCAGTATGGTGTTCATATGTGTATGGATTGATATCCAGGTCTGTGATTGGATTCCACTGGTCCCCCTGTCTGTTTTCATGCCAATACTAGACTCTTTTCACTACTATAGCTCTGTAGTAGACTTTGAAGTCAGGGATGCCTTCAGAAATTTCTTAATTATGCAGTATTGTTTTGACTATCCTGGGGTTTTTGTTTTTCCATATAAAGCTGAGCATTGTTCTTTCAAGTTCTGTGAAGAATTTAATGGGTATTGCACTGATTCTGTAGAATGCTTTTAGTAAGATTGCCGTTTTTACTATGTTAAGCCTACCTATCCAAGAGCATGGGAGATCTTTCCATTTTCTGATGTCTTCTTTGATTTCTTTTTTCAAATATTTAAAGTTCTTGTCTTTCAGGTCTTTCACTTGGTTAGAGTTGTCCCAAGGTATTTTATGTTATTGGTGGCTATTGTAAAGGGTGATGATTTTCTGATTTCTTTTTCAAGTCCATTTATCATCTGTGTATAGGAGGGCTACTGATTTTTTTGAGTTAATCTTGTATCCTGCTATACTATTAAAGGTGTTTATCAGTTGTATGAGTTCCCTGGTAGAATTAATGACCTGCCTGGTAAGTTATGTCCACCTTGGGCAATAGTGGCAAGAATATCACAGGAGTAACCAATCATTCCTGTTTGGATTTAAGGTTTGGTACAGAAGTTTAACCCATACCTAGATCCATCATGGGGCCCAAGAACCTGAGGTTAAATAGGTGTTAGGGTCTAGAGAGTAACCTATCATTGTTAGTCTGCTAAATAGTCAGAGTATTAAACTGACATCTAGAGATATTCATAGATTAGTGTATCTGTCAACTCTCATTGGGAAAGCATTTTTCTTATTCTTTGCTGTAGCTGGCTGTTAACACAGAGACCCACAACTAATTAAGGTCTCAATAAAAGACTGGAATGTTCAACCCTAAACAAGTCTTCTATGTCATTCCCTCCCTCCCAAGGCTCAGATACAAGGAAAGAGGAGGCAGAAAGATGATAAGAGTCATAGGGGTAGATGATTACAAAGAAACTGTTTTCTGGACACAGCAGGAAAGTTGGAAGTATGACATTGCAGCACTTGAGACAGCATGCACAAGTACTGCACACACTCAGGCTGGGCAGAATTCCAGCAGGGAGAAGGGAGGTGGATATGAGGTCTCATTCGTGGCTAAGGAGCAATTGGCAGTCGCCAGTTGCTGGGAGTTAATTAGTCTTTTAAAATGTGTGTCTCTGAAGCTGGACTACCCTCCAGTGAAGGTTACACACCTAAGAATATATGGGCATCACAAACTATATTTGATGGTTAAAAAGAGAAAAAGATATCAGCCAGGAGTGATGGCACACACCTTTGATCTCAGCACTCAGGAGACAGAGGCAGGTAGAATTCTGTGAGTTTGAGGCCAGTCTGGTCTACAAATCAAGTTCCAGGACAGCCAGGGCTGTTACCCAGAGAAACCCTGTCTTGAAAAGCCAAAAACAAAACAAAACAAAAAACAACAAAAAAATAAACCCTCAAACCAAGCCAATCAAATACACTAAAAATAACTTCCAGTTTCCAGACCCCTAAACCCCCCAGCAAATTACTCTCTGATTTTCGTTCTCTGTCTGCGGAGAGGGCATAAAGGAGATTTTCATTTGTTGTTGTTATTTTTTTCTAAAGTGACTCTTGTTATGTAGAACAGACTGACCCTGAACTCTCCAGCCTCCTGTTTGAGTCTGTCAAGTTCCCAGTTTAGGACGCCTACCACACCCAGTTTAAAGAAGCTGTAAGAAGGGAAGGAAGAAGAGAACATGAGATAATGGGATTCTTCTGAAGGGAGAAGGACAGTGATGGAGAGAAAGGAACGAGTTATCTTGATGGAGGGAGTCATGTAAGGGCTACTGAGAAACAGCACTAGGGAAATTACCAGGAATCTTCAAGGATGACTCCAGCTAAGACTCTAAGCAACAGCGGAGAGGATGCCTAAATTGTCCTTCCCTTGTAACCAGACTGAAGACTACATTAATCTTCTTCATAGAACCTTTAATCAGCATCTGATGGAAGCAGATACTGAGATCTACAGTGAAGCACTGGGCTGAACTCCCTGAGACCAGCCCAAGAGAGGGAGGAGAGATAATATGATCCAAGGGATTAAGACCACTGTAATCAAAAGCCCTAAGTTATTAAAACATAAAATGTCATATTCTGTAGTCTTTGAAAGATATGAAGAATGTCTATCTAAAATATATCTATACACATCTAGAAAATCTAACTAACATGACTACAAGCTTGACTATTATTGATGACTATCCATTAACAACCTATATACATTAATTTTTTAAAATGGAAAAAGAAAGCATCTTTAACAAATTTTACTGGCATAATTGAATATAGACATGTAGAAGAATATAATTAGATCCATCTCTATTGCAATGCACAAAACTCAAGTCCAAAAGGATCAAAGACCTCAACATATAACTAACCACACTGAACCTCACAGAAGAGAAAGTGGGAAGTAACCTTGAATGCATTGGCACAGAAGGACCACTTATTAAATATAACTTCAGTAGCATAGACACTGAGAGCAACAATTAATGAATGGGACCTCTTGAAACTGAGATCTTCTGTAAAGCAAAACACACATTCAACAAGACAAAATGGCAGCATACAAAATGGGAAAAGATCTTCACCAACCAGACATCAGTTAGAGGGTTGATTTCCAAAATATATAAGGAACTCAAGAAATTTGCCGTCAAAAGAACAAATGATCCAAGAAAAAAATGGGGTACAGACCTAAACAGAGAACTCTCAACAGAGGAATTTAAAATGGCTGAAAGACACTTAAGGGAATGCTCAACATCGTAACCATTAGAGAAATGCAAATCAAAACAATTCTGAGATTCCATCTTACACCTGTAAGAATGGCCATGATCAAAAATACTGATGACAACTTATGATGGAAAGGATGTGGGGTAAAGGGAACACTTCTCCATTGCTGGTGGAAGTACATACTGATACAGTGCTTTGAATTTCAGTATGGTGATTTCTCAGAAAATTAGGAAACAACCTACCTAAAGACCCAGCAATACCACTCTTGGGTACATATCTAAAGGATGCTCAATCATACCACAAGGACATTTGCTCAACTATGTTCACAGTAGTATTATTTATCATATCCAGAACCTGGAAACAACCAAATGCCCCTCAACTGAAGAATAAATAAGGAATTTGTGGTGCATTTACACAATAGAGTACTACACAGCAGAAAAAAATGACATCTTGACATTTGTGGGCAAATGGATGGATCTAGAAAATGTCATATTGAGTGAGGTAACCCAGAGTCAGAAAGAAATATAATATGTACTCCCTTCATAAGTGGCTTTTAGACATAAAGCAAAGAAAAATCACCCTACAATTCACAATCCCAGAGAACCTAGGCAACAATGAGGACCCTAAGAGTCTAATCTACATGGGAAGCAGAAAAAGACAAGCTCTCCTGAGTGAATATGGTGCATGGCCATTATGTGAGAGGGTACAACAGGAGGGAGGAGGAAGAGAGGGGCGTGGAGAAAATGTATAGCTCAATAAAAACAATTTTAAAAGGGGGAAATGCTACTTTGGGGGTTCATGTTATCATCATATTGCAAAAACTACTGGTTGGAAAGAAAATAATCATTCTCCTGGTTGAGTGTTCTGCATGAAAGCAAATGTATACGCACTATATTCTAAAGAATTTGGGTAACTGAATGTTTCATCGGACTTTTTGATAGGATGTAGAAACAACCTGAGGCTAGTCAATATGATGATGAGACAAACACCCAGAGCAGTCCTCTGGAGAATGTACAGGTGTGATAGCCAACAGGGGATGCACAAAGTTTTCCATTACCAAAGAGCATTGGGGGCGTACAAATACTACACTTCAAGGTTCTAAAATACCTGTAAGTTAGAAAAATCAAAATATTGATTTGACTTACTTCTTTGGGTTTTGTGAATGCATTTTACAAATCTCAGAGTTACAATTAGTTTTGCAAGAGCTTTTGAGTATGTGGTATTGGTTTTCCTTAATTTAAAAAAATGTGTATAAGCATTTTTGCCTGCATGTATGTGTATGCCCTGCATGTGTTCCAGGAAACAGAGTTACAGATGGCTGTGAGCCACTGTGTATGTTGGGAACTGAATTTGGTTATTCTAAAAAAACATCAAGTGCTCATGATTGGTTGAGCCGTCTCTCCAGAGCATACCCTGCTGCAAGTCACAACATTATACAGTAAATCTCAGCCATCTTTTCATGAGTGACTTTTCAGAACCACGGGATCTGGTAAAGGTTAAACCAAAAGGCAAGGTTTTTGGTACTATTGCTTTGTGAATAAAGGGCTGTCCTTTGCTGTAGGTTTTTCCACTGTAGCTGACTTCCTTTCTGTTACATATTTGGTAATTAATTCCCACAGCTCAGAACTGTTTTGTGAAAACAGTTTCCCACTGCCAGGCCTCTTTTGCTCTCACCTAGGAAAATTTAGAGGTCTGCCTTCCTGCAGTTATCTTTATCAGCAGGCATTTGGCCAGTCTTTAGGCAAGAGCATCCCATCTAAGACAGTCACAGATCTCCAAGGACATAGAATTACTACCTGCCCAAGCTGCTGCTCTTGTTTTACCTCACTCAAAAGATTCTTAACTCCTTATGGTAACTTTCACCTCAGTTCAGGAACTCTCAAGAACAGCAGAAGAAATAATTAACTGCAGCCCAGAGAAAGACCTGCGACATCCACAATAAGAATGGCCAATAACAGCATAGCCCAGAACTGATCATTTAGAGAGGCCTGGGTCTCCATCTAGAGCAGTAAGTCTAACTCCAGACCTAGGGCCATAGAAACTCAGCATTTGGCGTATGTGCTATCCGATCAAGGGCCATCAGCTTCTCCCTGACATAGGTTGCCTGGGTACCCGGTATCCTCTATGCATACTGGGAGAAAAGAAGTGATGTGCTGATTTAAACAATCTGAGCTCTATTCATAATTTTACTGAAAATAAACCTTTCTAAGCACCTAAAATGTAGTGTAGTACACTAACCTTCTTCTCTATAATTCCCTGATGATTTAATCCTTTTTTAACTAACTTTCTCCGTTAAGGGGTTCACTGGACATATACTGGCCACTCCTATGGATCTGTGTATGTGTGTGGAAACTCTTATCTGATTTTTTTATGGAACAAAAGAATTCCAGCCCTGGAACCTGCTAGGACTGGGGATTACTGGTTTTAAGGATATATATGACTAAGAACATTTGTAATGGGTAGGACAAGGAAGAACGATGTAGAACTAAAAACAGTGTAGACTAAGGAGAACAAGTAACAGGTGGAACAAGGGATTGAAGAGAGAAGAATAAAAAGACAGAGACAGATGATTCCCATTGTGAGTAGACTTCTTTACCCCTCAGATTTCTGACCCTCAGATAGCCCCCCTTTAGCTATTTGTGGTGTCTTTAACTGAACCCCCAAACACCCTACCTCCACTTTGGACAAGTTCTAGATGTATATTCCAGACTGGCCTCGAATTTGATATATGTAGCCCAAGTTGGTCTCAAATTACCAAGTCTCCTATTGAGGTTATGGGCACTTGCTATTGTATGCTATGTTTAACACAGCCAACTGACTTAACAAAGATGACGAAAACATGCAATGAGGAGATGTCAGACAGTCCTTAAAAACTGACATGGGAAACTCTCTATGAACATGCATAAGAATGAGAGAATTTATCTAATAATATAAATGTTAAGTGAAATGCTTTAAAGACTTACATATAGACAATTATAGATCAGAAACTGTAAAAGTATTACTGTAAGACACAGAGGAAAAGATTTATGGAACCCTGAGAGAGTGACATAGGCAAAGGAGACAGAGTCAAACTATAAACAAAAATTGTATACACAGCAAAGGAAACATCAGGGTGAAGACACAACAGAGCAATCCGGGCAACATTTTTGTAAACGATGCGCATGTTCCCCATGTGCAATTGTTCAACTGACAATAGTAAGAAGCAGCAGAGGTTACCTTCCTGTGCAATTTAAGCTTAGTCCCTTTCTAGTTGCAAGGCTGTTTGTTTGCTGATCTCTGAGGACTTTGAGACCTGTGACGTCTGCCCTTTTCAATTAGGATAATGAAAATTAAGGGTAGCTGTTGTTAGTTTTTCATTGTTCTAACTATAGAAATGAATGATAGTGAGAAGTTGCTACTGGAAAGAAACAGGAACTTGGGTCCTGGATGCTCCTGTGCTGAACTACTGGTCTTCTTGGCCTTGGTACCTCTTAGTACCTCATAGGACCTTAAGTCAGAAGAAAAACATTCATTTACTTTCCTTTTCTAACCCATATTCCTTAGCATCACCATCCATTTCCCCCATTACAATAAAGTAGCTTATTCTGAGGCTTCATCAAAGGAATCCCACTAATTGTTCTAGAATTCTTCCTCGGTGAATGTAAAATCAAAGATAATCATATAGTTGTGACCCTATCTGTATGCTACCACCTTAACATAGTGAAAACAAAGTGTAATGAATGTCAGGTGGAAAACATGTGTACAAAGGCAAACTGGCAACGTGTTTGTGAGTGAAAAAGCACAGACTGGTTTGTTTTGCCTTGTAAACTAGAATAGAGGACCGGAAGCAGGAAAGCCAAACCGAAACAGTGAGAGCAAGGAATGATTTTATGTATGAATCACCACTAGCCTGAGAAACATCTGCCTTCTCCCAGACTAGCCCCTTCCCCGGGCCCCTATGAATCCATAATCAATAAATGATCTGTTGAACTATCACACCTGACCTTCAAAGCGTCACAGTTCAGAAAGACGTCTGTAATCATTGCCATCTCTACGTCCTTTCCCTTTTAGATGACTTACTGAAATCTTGGTTCTGTCCTGGCTTCTGCCTAAAACTTCCCAGGTAATATAAGGATTTCCTAGACATGCAATCCAGGGGTCTCTTGTCAGCCCCTATCTTAGCTGTATTTTCTTGCTGATACTCGTCATTACTGGTCGTTCACCCTCAGCATTTGCACCCCTGTTCTCTCTTACCCTTGTTAACCACCGCGTCTTCTCAGTGCCCACTGCTAATTCAGTACCTTGAGTCCATTTTGTTTCTTGTTTGCGTCAGTCTACAACCTCTTACTGGCTTCGCTGTCACCAGAATTATACAGGTAGAATCCATCCCCTGGATTGCCAAGGCTACTTTTCTAAATAAATAATTCAATGAGTAAACATTAAAAATTCTTCCCATTGGTCACAGGATCCAGCTCAAATTTTATAGCCTGTCACATTCTCTGTCTACCGTCTGAGCATCATCCACTGCTGTGTCCCTTTTTAGGTCCTACACCACAGAAAATGGATGCACTTCATAGACCATGCCCTTTTATCCTGTGTCTTTATCCCTTAGCTCTGCCCTGAAATGTTCTTGCTCTGTCTTTCCTGATCACCCATTAACCTTTCAAGGCTAGGTTTTTGCCATGTGGTTTATGACCTTCCCGACCACTCCACGCACTGCACCAACATGAACCTTTCCCACATTTGTATGATACAGTACCCTGTAAATACTTGTAAGATCCACAGCACTTTGCTGCTTGTTAATTTATTTTTCTTTCTCCTTGAAGACTCTAAGCAACTCAAGAGTAAGATTTGTGTATTAGATATTTCTGCACCCTCATTCTTCTGGCACATAACTTGAATTAAATAATTTTTCTTCTATTATTCATTAGTTTTCAGTCTCCTCAGAAATTTGTGTAATTTTTAATGCAGTCAAATTTAATTTCATCCTTATATGTGGCACTAAGAATCGAATCTCGGGCTTTGTGCGTGCTAGGGAAGGGCTTTGCTTCCGAGCCACCTCTCACTGTGCGTCTGTCTTTCTTCTGAAACGGCCTCTCACTATGTTGCCCAGATTGGTGCTTAGCTTATGAATCTCCCACCTCAGCCTCCTGCATAGTTGGGATTATGAGCATATGCTTCTCATATTAATTTTAACGCATTTTTATTAACCCCAGAAAAACTATGTTCCTCCAACTGGATTTTCCTAATCTCTCTGTATTTCAGAACGCATGGTAAGTCATAATGTACGGTAAGGCTCTGAGAATTTGACTCTTTTGAAGCCTTTAGCCCCCATAAAATTGTAAAACATACAATTTTCCATGCCCAGTTTATTTTTCTTAGCATAATGTTTTTAATACTTATCCACATTGTGCTCTATTTTGCTGAATAATATTTTATTGCATAGATCTAACATATTTTATTTATATGATCTTCAGTTGATAGACATTTGGGTTTGTCTTATTTTCTTTTCCTCTTCATAGTGGCAGGGAAATCAAGGGTGCAGGCTTGATGCAGCTGGACACGCTATCCCCACAGTCAGAAGCCGAAAGGAATGGATACCTGCTGCGATTCAGCTCTTTTTTCCATTTTTCTGTAGCTCAGAATCCCAGTCAGGCGATGGCTCTCTCCTCAATTAGTGTAGTCAAGGTAATTTCCCTCAGACATACTACCTCCTACATGATTCTAAATTCTGTGAAGTTACAATTAGCACAATTACAGTTCCACTCCTTGTCATCGGATAGACACGCAGATGTATTGCTTCTTAAAGTGACAACCTTCCACCTCCTGTTCCTATAGGCTTATGACTAAGTTATAAAATAAAATGCATTCAGTGCAACTTAACAATTCCAACTCTTTAAAAGTCCAAAATTGCTTAGTTGTGAATTCCTACAAAGTAAAAACACAAGTTATATAGTTCCAACATATAATGACACAGAGTAAACATTTCTTTTCTAAAAGATAAGAATCAAGGCATAGCAAGGAATGCTCAGACGAGAGCAAGACCAAATTTCAACAGGGGCAATAGCAAATCCTGCAGCTCCATGTCTAGCATCTGGAAGACGTGATGAAATTATTTAGGTTCTAGTTCTGCCTGCAGCACGCATAGCCTTTCTCTAGCTCCATGCAACTTTTCTTGACATTCACTCCATGGACCTGATGTCTCCAGCTTCCTGTCTATTGCAACTTAAGCTTCATATTCATAGCTTTACTCAATAGCCTCTCAAGGCCTCCTTGTATGGACTCCAACCCTGAAACACATTGCCTGGCCTTAGCTGCTATCCGAAACTGTGGAGAAAGACTCTGTAACTCTCTCACTCTTGAGTCTTTCATATCTTCAAAATCAGCCCCACATGGATGACACTGCCAGTCTTTCTGTAGCTCAGGAAGGAGTCGGTCACCTATGAACCACAGCTGTACCAGATTCTGGGTGCTGACCCTGGAGAAACACTCTCTCAGCCAGCTGCTTCCGAGGATCAGAAAACTCTCTCAGCTGGATTCTCAGTTCACACCTTCTTTTATAATAAGTTTGCATGTTTGGAAGTTGTAGCCTTTTCTATGTGAGACCATGCCTTCAAGACTCCTCTCCTAGTCTCCCAGGGCACTCTGTAACTGTTGCTCATTGACAGCAGTTTTGGCCACATATGTTGAGATGCTGTGTCTGGATCAGACTATATGGGTGTGAGCTGATGTAGCAAGCGTGTAAATACTGGCTGATATGTGATAGGTGTCTCCAGGAGAACTGCTAGTGACACATCTCACCAGGTGTGCAACAAGACAAGCAGTCCACTTCCTACTATAACCTTTTAAATGGCTGTGATGTGGTGAAAGTTTGAATCTTCATTTCCTTAATGACCTTAATGCGAAATGTCTTTTGTGTGTGTGGCCACTTGTATATCTTGTTTGTAAAAATCTCCATATTTGTGGTTTTGCTGCTGCCCAAGTACTGAACTCTTACTGGGTGTGACATAATTTTTTTCTCTGATTCTCTGCTGATTTCCTTTGAAACAGAAATGTTTTTAACTGATGTCCAGTGTTCTTTCCCTTTTTTTGCTTATGCTTTTGGTTGGCAAAGGTATGCTATTATTATCTTAACTGGGGTCAGGAAGACTTACTTCCCTCTTTAGAATTTTAAAGCTTCAGCTTCTATTTATGTCTTTTATCCAATCAGAATTAATTTGTGTATATGGTAGGAGGACAGGTCCAAATTCCTTCTTATGTCCACAGTAAGTACTTTTAATACAGTGGCAAGAGTGACATTCTTGTCTTATTTTTGATTTCAGGGAAAACACTTTAACCTTTCATCATTTACTATATAAGGTGTGGACAAATTTTTAGATGTTAGGTTTTTCATTAGGTTCAGGGAAATCTACTTTAGTTTACTGAGTGTTTTTAATTGCAAGAGTTCTATTTTGTCAGGTGTTTTTTCTGCATTAATTGGGATGGTCATGTGGTCTTTGATTTTATTCTAGTAGTTAATTTTCAGCAAGTAAATTAACCTTAAATTTCTGAGTCAATTCCAAACAAATATTCCTTGTATTGAATCTTTTATGACTAAATTATTTTGATATTTCACAAAACAAAAGAAGGAAGTGGGCAAAGAAGCAAGACAAAAATAACTTCTTTAGGTAGTGGCTATGTAGATGATATTGAAGCTTTGGAAATAAAATCATCATTGTATAATGTATTTAAAGGAATATAAGTTTATGGGACTTTTCTATTCTTTGGATTGTACAGTTTTTAAATTGTAGTTTTGATGTAAAAATCTGACCCAAATAGCTCTACTTTACAAAGATTGCCGTAATGCTTTCCTTAGATTCCCCCCCTTCTCTCTCTGTCTGCCCGCACACCCTTCTTCAGACAGAATTGTCCCAAGTAAATTCTTGTTTAAAATTGTTAATTGGGAAATTGGTGATGTTCCTTCTGATTTTCTACCTGACTTAAGTTCTTGGCACCATTAGAGTGAAGAGAAGAGACATATACAGAGAACTGTAAGGACAGAAACACTTACATTTAGTTGTGACCTCAATAATGATCAATATCTCTATTAACAAAGCCAAGGGCTTCATCTTCAAGCAGCTCCTTTTCACTGTAACACAGGCAGAACTAGGTGGCTGGCCCACAAGCTTCCTCTTCTCAGGTCTCTGGGATTCAGGATTTAGTTGCTAAGCAACCATTTCCTTATTCTTGGGCCAATGGGCTTCTTGGTAGTTCCTTTGAAGTTGGAATGAAGCCTGGTGCTTAGAGAGAGCAGGCTATGGGAAGGGACTACATCTAATCTGCCCTCCCTTTGGCTGAAGATAAAGGCTAAACTTGAAATAAGTAGAGGTGACTTCCTAATACAGAAGGGGGTTACCATAAGCCTAGTATGTAAGTTTCTATACTAAGTTCTACTGTGTTCGGGGTTGCTGGTGATTCTTCCTTTTATGTTACCTCTAGAAAAATATATTACCCATTTTTTTGTACTATATGGAGATGTGTGAGGCTGGATAATTTTGTTTGTTTTAGTTTCCAGTCCTTGGATGTGCAAACATCTGATTAGTGAAGTCAAAACAGTGTAGGGTACCACATGGCAGCAAAGACAGGGAGTCTTTGTATATGTGTATTTGTATATGTATCTGTATATGTGCATTTCTTCCATTCTCTTCCCTTTTAGGTTATATTTATTTATTTGCTTAATTTGTAGAAGGTGGCATACACATGTCATGATACCAATGTGGGGGTCAGAGGACAGCTTGTGAGAGTCAGGTTTCTCCCTCCAGTATGAAGGTTCCTGGGGGATTGAGATCGGGTTGTTGGGCTTGATGGCAGCAACCATTTCCTGCTGAGTCACCTTGCTGACCCGGTGTTCCCCTTCTTGGAAAGCCACTACATCCAATCACAGGGCCTTCACCCTATTGACCATATCTAATTCTCATCATCTCCAAAGCAATATATAGTAGGATGAACACTTCAATACCTCATAATGGGGCTTAGACCTTAGCACATGGAGTTTTGCAAGGGACACACAAGCCATATGCAAATCACAGAAAGATAAGATTAAGTTTTTGAGCTGACTTGACATTAGATATTATAGCCCCAAGCTAAGGCACCCCTAGGCTATGGCAGAGAAGATGACTATGGACCAGATACATTTTATTCCTAAATGAGTGTTCAGGAAAAAGAACAGGACTATTAAGAATAACTAAAAAGTAGAACAGATTGAGAAATTATACCTAAAGAATACACAATTTTTACATCACATTCAGGTAATTACTTCAGAAAGACCATTGTAATGGGTTTTTAAATTACTCCCTTTGTTAGTTTCCATTGCTATAGCAACACACCATCATAATTGTAGAGGGTGAAAATGATATCTGTTCTCTTTCAGTTCTTGAGGCCAGAAATCTGAAATAATAGAGTGTTGAGGTCAAGGCCAGGGATAGTTTCAGTTGGAGGCACCAGGGAAGAATCAACTTCTCCCCTTCTCTTTTGTTTGTTTGTTTTTTTTTCTCTTGTCTGGTAATGGAACTCAGGGTCGTTGGAATGCCAGGCAAGGACTCTACTGCTAAGCTAGAACTACCCCAGAACACATTCATTTTTTAAAAATGAGGTTTATTTGTTCATTTTATTTATGTGTATGGGTGTTTAGTTGCATGTTTTTATCTGCATCACATCTGTGCCTTTGACAGTCAGAGGCTATTGGGTCCTTTGTACTGGAGACAGAAGTGGTTGTATACCACTCGATCCACCTGATGTGGCTGTTGCTGTCTAAACACAGGTCCTCTGCAATAGCAGGAAGCATTCTTTCTCAAGACAGGGTTACTCTGTGGATCCCTGGCTGCCTTGAAACTCACTCTGTAGACCAGGCTGGCCTAGAACTCACAGAGACCCACCTGCCTCTGCCTCCTAAGTGGCATGTGCCATCTCCATCCCCCCCCACTTACTCTCCCCAGTGTAGTAAGCTTTCTTAATTTCTGAACCCCCAGAATAAGTTCTTTAATCTTCAATTTTCAGTTTATAGTGGCTGCTACCATTCAGACTCTTGGGACTACATTCCTTCAACCTCTGTTCAGTGGTCACTTACTTTCTTGTTTTTAGAGTCATACGCCCCTTAATGATGGAGATACATTATGAGAAATTTGTCACTGTACAAACATTATAGAATGCACTTTGCAACCATAAATAGTATGGGCAAATTACTCATCCTCACCTCCTGCTGTAGCCAACAGACAGGCTAAACAAAATGTAGGCAGCTTCTGGAAGCATGTCATGGCATACTCTCAACTTCACTTTCATAAGTAGAGAAATAGACTGTAAAAATAATTAAACATTGTAGAAAAGTTAATACATTAACCAGTATTAACAGTCACTTAGTATTTTAAACAGTTATATGTACTGTATACAATTGTATGTGCTGTCCTTTGATACAACAATAGGTTTATTTACCTCAGCTTCAATATAGACAGATGAGTGGTGCATTGTGTTATGAGGCTACAATGGCTCTGATGTCACTAGACAATTAGAACTTTATAGATCCATTATTTTATGATAATACCATTATATATTTTGCTCATTGTTGGAAAATATTATTCACTGACTTGCTGTGGGATAATGTTCTTGTACACTGTAAAGATTTGTTACTCTTATTGGTTTAGTAAAATGCTGATTGACCAGTGACCAGGCAGGAAGTATAGGCAGGGTGACTAGCCTGGGAGAATTCTGGGAAGAGGAAAGGCAGAGAGTCAGTCACCAACCAGATGCAGAGGAAGCAAAATGAGAATGTTTTACTGAGAAAAGGTACCAATCCATGTGGCTAAACATAGACAAGACTTATGGGTTAATAATAAGCCTGAGCTAATAGGCCAAACAGCTTATAATCAATATAAGCCTGTGTGTTTTGGGGGGCACTGAATGGCTGTGGGACCAGGCAGGACAGAAACTTTCATCTATACTGATGGTCCTCTTCTTGGCTAGAAGATACCAACTTTCTCTGTGTTTTAATATGGCTGAGAAAGAATATGGGAGGAAGGGAAACCAAGACTTCTATTAAAAGCGATGTCCTAAACAATTATTAACTCCAGATACAACCACATTGGGGTGGGACACAATTCAGTCCTTAGAAAAGGCCAACAAGAGCTATTGAATTTTTACCAATGAGGCTACGTGATCACATTTGACAAGATAAGCTGAGATGTGTAGAGAATGGGCAAAAGGGTGGAAGTGAATATAAAGGCAGGAGAGAAAGTGTTTTCAGTGGTTTAACTAAATTCAGACAGCATGTCAGTTGGAAAATAGAGAATTCTACACTAACCCAAGAGGTAAAACTGAGTAGGTAGAGTTCTTCATTTGATATGAACATGATGGCATAAGAAGCACCTGCTAGGCTGGTTAGGTTTTCACACTGCTTAACTGAATGAGAGATAAAGCTATTTAGATAGGGAATACTCAAAGGAGATTAAACATGGGGGAAGGACCAGCAATTCCTTTGATATCTGGAACATTTTAGGAATGTTTGAGAGATTAACTCTTTTGAATGATATTAATTTTTATAATCATTAAACACGAACACTTAAGTACTGCCTAAGTACCTATGTCTTAACACAATAAAAGAACTAGTTCTTTTAGCTTCCACGAGAAAACAAAATTTATAAAAAAAAAAAGCATAGGTAGAAGGATTGGTCCTAGGCTGGAGTGCAGCCTCCATCTTGATGGAAAGGGGCTTGGTACTTTTTGGCAGACACCTAACATTTAGCACTTTTAAATAAATTAATTTCCCCCCAAAAATATGATCTTTAATTGTTGAGCTAACTTGCAATAACACAATGAAATACCAAAGACAGTCTACTTAGGAAATAAAGTTGCCCTTTTTGCTTTATGGTTCTGGAGGTTCAAGTTCAATTCTGAAAGGTCACATTGGTTTGAGTCTCTCATGACAATGCCACATTATGTATGGAGTGTTTGGTGAAACAACCTACTTAAATCTTAGGCTAGACTGAAGAGAGACAGGAGTTTCATGTTTCCTTTTCACAGCATACCCCAATTACACCACCCTGGAGTAGTACCACTTTGAGAAGAAAGCTTTAGGACACCCTGTTATGGTTTAAATAAAAATGCTGCAGATCTACAAGTGGCTGCAGCAGGAGGGCCATGAGATCATGCTGCAGGTCCCTGAAGTAGCAGCAGGCAGTGGGCAGCAAGTCCCAAGAGAGCAGCCAGTCCCAGGCAAGGATGGCACAGTTCCCCGAGTGGCTGCAGCAGGCTATGAGTCCCAGGCAGAGAGATGCATGGTGGGTGAGAGACCTCGATGGGGCAGCCAGTCCCACAATGAGAAACAGACAGATGAGCATGCCACAAGACCATGCCACGAGATAATGCTGCAGGTCTCCAAAGGCGCTGGTCCCAGGCAGGGAGCCACATGGTGGGCGAGAGACAGAGATATGGATAGGCATGCAATGCAGAGTGAGGTTGGATATTTAGTGGGTTATGGAGGGGAAAGGGGAGAAGTGGAGAAGAGCAGAGAGAGAGAGACAAATAGAGAGAGAGAAAAAGAGAGAGGGGGAGCGGAGAGGTGGGGAGAAGGGAGAGACAGAAGCTGCCTCTTCAAGAGGGAGACTGGAAAGGAGGGACTCAGTCTGGAAGCTGGAGATCAGGAGTGGTGTGGCTTGTCTCATAAAGGGACAGGACAGATCTTACACTCTCCACATTCAAATGACATCTCTTGGTTAATGGCAACATTGCTTTGACCATCCATGAGAGTGCCATCATCTTTTTAAACTCCTCTCTCTCCGAAAGTTTATCCCATTGTCAATTTTCTCTTGGTTCTCCATGAATTAAAGCCCTTAAAATTCCATTGCAAAAATTATTTCGAGTGTTACTTCCTCCTTGCACCTTTTCTGTTTCTCCCAACATAATAATGTTTTATGGATATGGGAGCATTTAAAGAAAAATTCCAAAGAGAATATCAAAACAAATATTACTAATTTAAGATGTTGTGAATTCACTTTAACTTTCATTACTCAAAAATTCTATTCTTTACATCTCTTAGTGTACCCTTCTTTCCATTTCTTTATCATCATTATTATTTTGAATGCATTCTAGTCCTCTTTGGTGGAGGTTTGTTTAAGGTTGAAGAAAGAAAATCCCGGGATTGGGACAAGCCTGTTGTGGAAAATTACTTTAACTATGTGAGGATGTGTTACATTTGTTTCTACTGGCTTTGTTAGCAAGGTCAAGATGTTTCTTTTCATTTTTTTGTGTCACCTTGTCTGCCTAAGACACCTGATTGGTTTATTATAAAGCTGACCGGTCAATAGCTAGGCAGGGGAGGGGTAAGGTGAGTTCAAAGGCAGAGTAAGTAGGAAGAGAAATCTAGGATAGAGGAGAGAATGAGGGAGAAAGAGAGGGACATGCCCAGGGTCAGAAGCCAGCTAGGCAGATAGGAGAAGCAATGAAAGTAGGACATACAGAAAGAATGGTAAAAAGTCCCAAGGCAAAACGCAGATAAAAAGAAACACTAAAATAAAAGCTAAGTCTGAGCATTCGCAACAAATAACATGTCTCTGTCTCATGATTGGGATACTGGTTGGTGGTCTGAAAGAAAGTCTGCTACACAAGTCTGAGCTACAAAGAGACCAATCTCAAAAAAATATTGTGTTCCATATAGATATTTGACAACACATGTAACATAAACCCTAAATTTAATAAATGTGACTTTCCCAAATCCACTAAGCCAGCTTTGTGGACGAAGACAATAAAGCTGGGGTAGAAAGGGGTCCGAAAGTTCTATGTTCTAGGTCACTGTATTTCCATAGAAGATTTTCCTGCAAATGAATTTTCTGAATCACGACAGAACCACCCAGGATCAAGCTTGATCTTTGGATCAGAAGCTATTTTGAAGTCAACGAAGAATAAAAGACAACCAGCCACGGGCATTGGAATTAGCTTTGATGTAGGACTTGGTCCCAATGCATTTTGGTTGCCAGTTCTTAAAACTCTTGAGTTAGCCCAGTGTACTTTGAAGCTTTCGTAACTTCACAGAATCCCAACGAAATCCCTAACCCAAGATTCAGCAGCAGATTGCACAGGGTCTGGGATCATTTCTTTTGGTTCTATTTGCCCATCAAGAGGGAAGTGGCCGATTATCAGGTAAAACCTTTCCAGGAGAGGCAGTTACAAAGAGCTCGGACAGCTCCCAGGACCCGCGACCTCTTCATCCAGCAGAACCCCAGAAAAGCCACCTCTCGCAGCAGGCTCGGGGTCACCTGGCGCACCTGCCAACAGGCCCCGCCCTCTGCCCCCGCTCCGCCCGCTCCCTGCCGGCCGCTGCTGCAAGCCCCGCCCCGGTCGGCGCCGCGGCCTGGGGCTCGAGCTCTGGCCCCGCCCCCTCCTGCTCCCCAACGTCCTCGGCGTCGAGCCCAAGCCTGCGCCTGCGCCCTGAGGCTGTAGTCGGGGCGCGCCTTGGCTAGAACGCGGAGAGCGGCGGGCGGAGCAGCCAATGGGCGGCGGCGCTGCCTAGCGGCCGGGAGGCGGGGCCTGCGCGGGTGTTAGGTTAGCGCGAGGCGTGACCTAGTTGACAGGCTCTGAGGTGCTGCTGTGGCGGCGGCCGCGGGGCAGAGCGGGCGGGCTGAGGGGAGGAGGGCGGCGACGGGCGAGCGGCTGGCTAGCAGAGCCTTTGCACTTTTCCCACCCGAGTGTCCCCTCCATTTCCTGCCCCCCCCCCCCACACTCCACACACCCTGTCTGCCCGTGAGCCTGGGGAACTTGCAGCTTAAAGCCAGCCACCCCCACGGCAGCATGTACCCCAGCAACAAGAAGAAAAAGGTGTGGAGAGAGGAGAAAGGTAACCGGCCCCGAGGCCCCGGGGGCGGGCGGCGGGTGGGTGGGGGGCGGGAGCCCCGGTGGGGCGGCGCGGCGCCCTCCGCCCGCAGACTCCCTCGCGCCCTCTCGGCCGGTGCAGCTCCAGCCCGTGGCCGCGTCCTCGCGCGCGCGCTCACGCCCCGTCTGGCCACGCGCCGCCCCCGGGCACCTGCGGCTCGCGCACGTGCGGGGCGCACACCCCCCTGGGCGCCGAGTCGTCCCCTCCCCGGCAGCGGGTTCCCCGGGGCCGCGTGCAGGTTGGTCAGGATCCCGGCCGGGAATTTGCACGGCCCGCCCGGGTGTCCCGTGGACAGGTTGCCCGGCGGCGGGGGCTCAGGCTGCGGCTGCTGCTGAGCCTGGGTGCGCCTGCACCTGCTTTCGTCCGTTCCCCGCCTCTGCCCTCCGTCCATCCCAGCCCCGCTCCGCTGCTGCAGCAGTGGAACTTCTGAAATTTGCAACCTGCAGGGAGCATCTTAGCGGGCGAGCATCAGTGCCTTCCGAGAAGTCTGAATGGGCTTTCCCCGGCGCCGCGTTTCTCTGTTGCATCCCCATTCATAGTGTGAAGTCGCCCTGAGTAAGGCTGCTTGCACTCCGTGAATGAACCCTTCCCCGAGTTTTGTGCACACCTAGGCTTCTCCAGATCCGTTAGATTGACAGTGGCGCTGATTCCTTTAAGAAGGAGAGCTGTGCGATTTTTTTCTCTCTCCCGTCTGTCTCACCTCAGTTTCACAGACCATATTTTGATGTGTCTGGCATAGTTTTCTTCATCTTTTAACCTCTTTTATTCCCCCCTTCCCATTACAGATAAACCATGTGCATTGACTAGCGACGAAATCTGTATTAAAGGATGAAGCTGAGTAAGGGTGTACAGATTTCTCTGGACTGTCTTAAAGAGCAGGGATAATGGGGCGAAAGTTGATCTTTTTCTTTTTTGGCCTTAGCTTGTTAAACATTTTCATTTCAAGTCCCTGCCCTTTATGAACCCTTTGACCAAACAGTAGATGTCAGTACGAAGATTAGAAAGAATTCTCTAAATAGTGCCTGCTTTAACAGTGCATGAGAAAAGGAGTAAGGAGGGAAGTTTTCAAATTAACTGCAGGGAAGTCTTAACATGACTGAACAGTCCAGTTCAAATATCCTTAAAATGCTGGAAGATTTGCAAGCGTCACTGTGTGAATGAATATGAGTTTGAGAGAATTAAAACTTAAGGTGTCACAAAACAAATGCTGTTTAGAACTACGGTCTGATAACAGCGGAAGACATAGGTCACTGGTAGAGCATTCGCTGACCCTCAGAAGGCCTCTCTACACCTATCTCTGGGGAAAACTAAAGCCAGGGAGAGTTGGGGAAAGAGTCGTCTCTGGGACATAGTGCTTGTGCCTTGCTTTTGTAGTAGCAGTTTGTGTTGAGCATATTTATTGTGAGCGCTGGAAAAATCACACCCGTTTTTCTTGATGTTCTTTATATGTTAGCTTTGTATAATTGATGATGATAAAACAAAATAGTGTAAAGCCATTGACACTGTTCTCAGCAACACGAATCATTGGCTGTATAGTGAAAACTTGAGAACTATTTCTGTTATGTTAGGAAAACAGCTCCTAAAGTAGCATCTATACACTTGGACTATGATGAGCAGACATTTCAGAATCTTTCTTTAATATCTTGGTTTTTGTTTTGCCTTATGTTTCATATGAAAGGAAAATATAAAGAAATATTTTTTAAAAAAATGAAGATGCAAATGCACAAAGAATGCTTTCAGTGGAGTTATTTTCTTTTATCCCAAACTAAGCTATTTTTGCATGAAGGTTAAAGTTAAAGGGAAATATTACCAAGTGAGTTCTTTCTGTCTTCTCTGGATGTCTGTTTTGGAATAGTTAAGTGTGAAGTATCATCTGTTATTCCACCAAAAAGAAGCCAATGGGATGCATGCCCTTTCCCTTATATCCCACTGGAGGGATAAAGTACTTCTTTAATGACGGCTTAGTACTTCTGCAGCTGTTATTAAAATCTAAATGAAGGCTTACCGAGATCATTGCACTATCAAGGCATTTTAGAGACATATTTTAGTTCAGAACAGCATGTAGTAAATAGAACTCTTTATGGACTTGATTCCTAGAGAATGGATTCATTATGAAGATGAAGCATTAGCAGAAGGAAGTTTTTGGTAATGCCTGAGAAACTGTGCCTTTTGCTTTCCATTTGATTCATTCTGAAACAAGTAACTGAGGAGTTCTTAAAAAGCACACATGTAAATAAGTATTGTCCTACTACTCTGAGCTCTATTTCAGAATCATTTAATGTGTGTCTTTTCATTTCAAGCTTTGCAGTTTATCTCATTGTTTTTATTGTATTACATTTGGTGTTGTTTTGTTTTCAGTATGCACATTTACTTCCAAATAAATAGAATGACAGTCTTGTTTCTGTCTGACTTTTTGCATTTACATAAACAATGTTTCCTAATGTCCTTCAGCCTAATGTCTAGCTGTAATAATCCTGCACTGTGATCTGAGCTATGGAAGCAGTGCTTAAACCACTGAGGGTCAGTTCCCTTTTCTGACTTTGTGAGCCAATTCTGAAGTTATTTCTTTGAACCTTCCTATTCTACCTATTATTCTACAATGAACAGATGACTCTGTCTTTTTAATTCATGAAAAATTAAGTATAACAAAACAGTAGCAACCCTAACATGCTCTCTATAGTGTCATTGGACTGTTACTTTACATTTAGTTTAGGTTTTGTTCCCATTTTAGAGGTAGCACTTTTTTTTATTGTTTATTACATGTTAGATTAACCCTTGTGATCGTGCTCTTTGGTTAGTCGTGTATAGTCTTTTGAGATCTTGTGTCGTCATGTATTTATTTTTTAGGCTGTTCATCTTTTCTCTACTGTCTATAATAGTGGTCTTATGTTTGACCTTTGTTTCTTTCACAGGAATTTGTCTTGGGGTTGTGCTCCTTGTCCTCCCTGCTATTCTTTCTTCCTCCCTCTCTCCTTTCTTCCCTCTCTCCTTTATTTCTCTCTCTCTCCCTCCATTCTTTTCTTTCCCTTTTCTCTTTTTTCTTTCTCTCTTCTCTCTCCCTTTTCTTTCTTTCTGTCTGTCTTTCCTTTTCTGTCTTGCCCTGTTCTGACCTCCCTCCCTCCCTCCTTTTCCACAGGGTCTAACTCTGCATTGCTTAGGTTGGCCTAGAACTCATTCTGTAACCAAGGTTGACCCTGAACATGTGACAGTCCTCTTGCTCCAACCCCAAGTAATAGGATTACAGGTGTGAGCCACTATATCAGGCCTTACTTCCCTTCCCTTCCCTTCCCTTCCCTTCCCTTCCCTTCCCTCCCCTCCCCTCCCCTCCCCTCCCCTCCCCTCCCTCCCCCTTCCCCTTCCCCTTTCCTTTTCCTTTTTCCTTTCCTTTTTCCTTTTCTTTCCTTTAGTACCTCATAGTGTCATGGATTTCAGTTATATTTGAATGAAACTAGTGTTTCTAAAGTCATTCAGTAATGATGATGAACATAATAAGTTACCGAAGTCCTGTTTTGTGTTCTTTGCTGTTTTTTAATGCCTTATATATAAGGGTTATATCAGTTGATCTCTGAACTCATGAAAGTAGAAAATGGTATGAGGTAATGTAGGGTTAAGCTTTAGATGTACTTGTCCCATTTCAAACCCTAGTTGATACCACTCTACAAGCTCCAGGATGTTATGTAAGTTTTCTGACCTCACTCACTGCCTTAGTTACCTCACCTAAAAGTTGGGAAGAATACCTGTCTAATTCTTTCATGAAGGAATTGAAACATAAAGAGATGAGGAAATTGATCTAAGACCATATAGATTTATATAATGACTTAGGTCATAGGCCAAACTCTGTCAACCACTGCTCTGTTTTCTGTGCTGTTGGACACCCAGTCGATAAGGCAGTGGCTTTGTAAAGTAATTCTTGTTTTTTCTGACCTTCCTGTAGAACTTGATAGCATTTTCTTCTTGTATTTATTAAAGCTCTTTCCTCTATATCACTTGAACTTCTTAACCTTGACAACAACTAGATTTTATGTCATTATTCTCCTTTGTAACTGTTGTTAACTTCAACAAATTTTCTGTTTTTTCCTGTTTTCTGTCCTCTCCTTCTAGTGCCAGAAATTTATTTCTTATATTAAAAATAAGTAGCTCTTTTTCCTGCTTCCTAGTGGATCATCTTGTGCACAAACCAGGATATTCCTAACCAACTTTAAATTAGTGGTCTTTTTTTATAGAAGGAGGGCTAATGCCACAGCATCCCATACAAATCCTTGCACAGTTTCACTTTATTTTTGGCTGTTTTTCTTTTCTGTGGGTCTTCTGTTCCAGATAAAATCTTAGAGTTTCATTAAAGTATTTGCATCACCTTGCTTTTATTGTTGTTCTGTTAGTTGAAATGCCCTTACTCTTTTCCTCTTCATGGGAAGACTCTTATCTGTGCTTCGTTAGTCATGACTTGTTATGAAAATTATTTTAGTGATACAAACATCGGAAACACTTGGCACCCAGTGAGCTCTTTATAAACAGCATCTGCTTTTCTAAGATGTTGTTTTATATTTTAATCTTAAAGTGTATATATAAAGTATGTATGTTCTACCACCATAATGCTATTGCTGAATTGAGAGTACACTCTCGTTGTTGATAGCCTGGAAAAAAATGAGGAAACAGCTTTGTAGCTACCTTTCTTGTGCTATCACTGTTTGGATACACCTGTCTCAGCAGTCTGCACTTTCTTTAGTTGATACTATTTTGTAACTTACTCATTTGCTCCTCTGCGGTGGGAACTGACAGATCATTGTTCCTGAAGTCTGTGAATGCTTCACCTAATATGTGGCCCATGTTAGTCCATGATGATAGGAAGAAATGACTCATTTTTTGGGCCACCTTAGGGACTTTGTTCCTACCAGCTTTAATTTTACATTTCTTGCTAGTGTTGAACTAATTTGACCTCCTTTAACCCTCAAATATGAAATCATTAGATTGCATTAAGTCTTTGGTTAGTGTAGCATGATTAATATTTATAAATGTTTTCAGTAGTTCCCAAGATTAAAATTTAAATGCAAATGGAGACTCTGCTTTTATTTTGCAAGAACGTTTGCTGAAGATGACCTTAGAGGAGAGACGCAAAGAATACATAAGGGACTATGTTCCTCTGAGCACCATCGTGTCATGGAAGGAGGAGATGAGGAGCAAGGGCCAAAATGATGGTAAGTTTCTCAGAACAATTTCTAGGCATATGCTCTTCCTATATATATCTTGTAAGACAATTGTTGACAGATATGAATAATTGATATTCATGAAGAAGGTATTTTTGAAATAATTACTTTCATGTTTGAAATTATTGTTTGATTGCTTTTGGTTACCTGCTGTATCCTTTTTAAGCTTAGGAATGTATAGTAACATAATTAATGTTCTGAAATATACATGTTTTCAGTACAGTGTTTTTTTGCAAGTATTTTTTTTTAATTCTTTAAAAACTATTCTGTGGGCCAGGCGGTGGTGGCGCACGCCTTTAATCCCAGCACTCGGGAGGCAGAGGCAGGCGGATCTCTGTGAGTTCGAGGCCAGCCTGGTCTACAAGAGCTAGTTCCAGGACAGGAACCAAAAGCTACGGAGAAACCCTGTCTCGAAAAATCAAAAAATAAATAAATAAATAAATAAAAACTATTCTGTGTCAGATTTTAAGAGAAAATGCTATAGAGATTTACTCATTGATGGTGTGGCATTTTGAGTTTGCGTTAGTTCCATTTCTATTGGATTTTCTTAGGTTATTTTAATGGTTTTGCATATGGTTAAGATTGTATATTGCAATACAGAAAAACAACAACATTTCAGATAACTTTAGAGAATGTATGTTTTATTTGGTATGGTATTATTTTTACATGTAAAATCATTTGACAAAATTTTCTTAGTCTTTTTGGTTTGATAGAAGTCTGGATTGCATTAGAGTATATGTAGATTTTAAGCATTAAGAGGATACATGAAAATTGGTTATTCCATATCTAGTGGTCTGCCTGAAATCATATACACCCAAGCAACACTAAATGGAATCAGCAAGTTGTATTTATTTATTTTATGCATAGTATTTGCATAAATAGTAAAGTCTCCAAAGAAAAAGAGGCCATTAATTTGACAGGGAGATGGAAGGGGTCGGAGGGAGGAAAGGGAAGGAAGGAAATAATGTAATTATATTTTAATAAAAAATTTTTTAAAGTTTCTAAACAGGAAATCATACATTTAAAAGATGTTTGATATACTTATCTCAGAATTAGTAGTTATTGGTGTTAATCTTTATGTAAAGTTTAGACGAAAAGCACACTTCAGAGCAGGGAAATCTGCTTTATGAAGTGGACTTGAACTATTAAGGACAGGTGGTGTCCTTAGATTGATGTCAGTGTACAGGGTACAGAGTACCTTGGGTTCAGAAAATGAAACCCAAGCATGGAATTCTGGACAGAGCCTGTGGAGAAAAACAGCTAATTTAAGATTTGGTGTTTGTAAAGACCACACAGTTAGGGTTGAGCTATAGACACTTTTTTTTTCTTGAAAGGAGGGGCAGGAGTGGTGACATGTGTGAAGCTGAGGCTGGAGCGCAGCTATAGGTCTGACAGCTTGGACAGTTGTCCCTTCAAGGCCAATTTAGGCTGTGTAGCCAGACACTGTTTAAAAAACACACAGCTGCAACCACAACAAAGGCTTGTTAGGCTGAGTGACTGATCTTTTCAATGGGTAGGCGGGACAGTGACTTCCCTCAAGGTTTTGTGGTGTCCTAGGATGTGGAGTAAAAACACTCATCCATTGCTGGTGGGAATGCAAACTTGTACAACCACTTTAGAAATCAGTATGGTGGTTTCTTAGAAAATTGGTAATCAACCTACCTCAGGTTCTAGCAATACCACTCTTGGGCATATACCCAAAAGATGCTCAATAATACTACAAAGACATATGTTTAACTATGTTCATAGCAGCATTGTTTGTAATAGCCAGAGCCTGGAAACAGCCCAGATGCCCCTCAACAAAAGATTGGATAAAGAAAGTGTGGCACATTTACACATTAGAGTCCATTACATTTCAGTGGTAAAAAACAATGACATCTTGAATTTTGCATGCAAATGGATGAAACTAGAAAACACCATCCTGAGTGAGGAAACCCAGACCCAAAAAGATGAATATGGTATGTACTCACTTGTAAGTCGATACTAGCTATAAACAAAGGACATTGAGCCTATAGTTCATGATCCTAGAGAAGCTAAGTAACAAGGTGAACCCTAAGAAAAACATATATAGATCCACCTGGAAAGTCAAAATAGACAAAATCGCCTGACAGAATTGGGAACGTGGGGGTAGTGGGAGAAGGGATGGTGGAAGGGAAACAGAAGGGGAGAAGGGGAAGGGTGAGGAGAACTTGAGGGAATGGGATAGTCAAGATGGAGGAAGGACAGATGAGAGCAAGGTAAGACATATCTTGATTGAGGGAGCCATTATGGGGTTAGCAAGAAGCCTGACTCTAGAGAAATTTTCAGGAATTCACAAGGATGACCCCAGCTAAGATCTTCTTTTGTTTATAAGCAACTGGTATTGAATAATTAGCTCTATGCCTAGCAAAAATCTCCATTTGCTTCTCTCTTTCATTTGATTACCTTTTTGCTTACTATAGTAGCTGGTCAGTTCTCTAAGGATATTGCACATGATGTTCTTTTTAGCAAATTTGGTCTCTTGGGATAGAGTTAGATTCCTGCTGCTGGTGGAGTAGTTCAAAGAGCAGTAGCTGATGCTCAGGCTGCTATGCAGTGTTGGAATGGCAGTGTTTAGGAACTTGATTTTCTTGATGGCTTCTTCTGTTTTCTTTATTTTTTTATATTATTTATTTAGCAATTTGTGTGTGTGTGTGTGTGTGTGTGTGTGCACGCACATGTGTGTATGTGCTGTGTGCATGTGTGTGTATTTGGGGACGAGCTACATTAATACCACATCCCAGGTGTCCAGGTCAGAGCACAACTTGTAGGAGTCAGATTCCCACTTCCACTATGTGTCCTGGGAATATAGTTTCAGTTTTCAAGCTTGGTGGCAAGCGTCTTTATCTGTTGAACATCTTTATTTTATAGGTCCAGGCTACTTCTGTTTTAAAGATTCAGTCAAAAAGTAACCATATGTGGTAGAATTTTGTTGTTAGAATTCACAGTAGTTTGGTGTGTTCAGGAATACCACATGCTAAAATGTTAAATATTTTATATTTATTATAAATATTAAATAACTGCCAAATTAGAAAATATACATAGAATAACTCCTGACATGTTCTTGTCTTACATGACACTGTGTATTTAATCCTGTGTCTCAAATATGAACTTATAATTTACAAGTCATTTGCAGTTTTTTAATGCACTACTTTTTTTTTTACCTGTTATGCAGTTTTGAACCTGAATGCATTCTATGAGAAATTAGGTGATGTGATTTGAGTTGTATTTCTATTAAATAATGTTTTATTTTTTTTGTGTGTAACATTTGAAATGTTATTTGCCCTTGTCTGTTATAACCTGGAAACTGGTGACTGGCCTTGTCCTTGTCCTTGAAATGTATCAGCTCATTATATAAGTGATATTTGCTAATTTCTTCAATTGTACACACTTTATATATTCTTCATATGCACTTTCTTGTCATCTCTTTAGTACTAAGTCTTAATAAATTGTTAGTCAAGACAGTGTCAGTGCTTTAAAAGATGTTCAGCTAATTGGTGAATAGGATCACAATACATTATGTACATGCATGAAATGTCACAGTCAAATTTATTTTGTATAATTAGACACCGTGGGAAGTTGCACATATGAACTCATAGTGTTTGTGTCAGCATGCATAAGACCCGAGTAAGCTCCAGCCAGATAAAATCCCCTGGTGGAGGAGGGCAGGAATCCCCGTCCCTAGCTGAGGAGCTACTAGCTTTTGATGGTTGCTGAGAGAGATAGTTTATCTTTTTGATGGTGTCAACCCTGGCAGTCACTCATAGGTGGTTAGTACAAACTGGACTTGATGGTTTTAAAAAAGAGAGAAGAAAAGTATGACCAAAATACATTGTATGGACGTTTCAAAAAATTAATAAAAACATTATTTAAAGCAATAAATATGTAAACTAATATATGCTAATAAAATACTGGGAATTACCAAGGCCTTTGTTCATGCCAGAAAACTCTCTAACCACTGAGCTACATGTCTAGTCAATGGGTCGTTACTTTGAATGTTTGACGTGCAATTGAGTAATAAAAATAACAAGTCCTTATAATTATTTTATTCAAATATCAGAAAATATTCTTAGAAAATGGTTTTGTTAGAAGAAAACCTTACATTTTGTATCTTCTATATGCTTATATTCAAATCTGATCATAGATGTCATTTAGAAAACATCAAACTCTAAAATTATGAGGTTGCAGACTGTAATCTGAATTACTTAAACATTTTTCAAGGTAATTGAAATATTTTGACATGTATAGGTTGATTAAAGAGCAGAGGCACATTTATAACCTTTAGCTTCTTTCATATTAAAGTTAGGATGATAGCATAAAAGTGCAGTATTATTGATTCTCCTTTCATTTGAACTAATTTCTACTCTTAAAAATTATTACTGTGAAAAGTGATGGCCCATCAGATATGATACTGCTTGTCTGTAATTCCAGTATCCCAACTACTTTAGAGGCTGAAGCAGGTAGATTTTAAGTTACAGGTTTGTCTGGTCAACAGTGTGATATCTTTTCTCTCAAATTTTTTTTTTTTAATGAGAAAGAGAAAAAAATTAAGCCCTAACCACTGAATCCTTTACTCGCTTTACTTTGAGATCTAATTTGAGTAGAATTTGAAATCCCGGTCAGTGAATGACTTATGTACCAAGCTGAAAAGTCATGTTTAGAAATCATCAAAAAAAATCTCTTTCATTTTGACATGGTTTTTAAATTTTATTTTTAATCATATTCTCTGGTAATTTTATATAGGAATGTAATGTGTTTTGATTAATATCCTCTTTCCCACTATTCGTCCAACTCCTAGGACCACACGTGTCTCTAGTCTTTAGATCTTCTTTTGTTAGTATATTTTAATCATCTTTCAATATTAGTATATAATCGAGTACTTTTATTTTAGTAAGTTCATAATTACCACTTTTGGATAACAGTATGTTTATTAATTATAAGAAACAAGGAAATTAGAATGTAAATGCTTATGCTACAGAAGAGTATATGGAGAAGCATGTGGGTATAGAGTTTTGTATGACATGCAGTACTTTGCTTTTGTTTTTCCTTTTCCCCCCTTTTATTGAAAGTACATGTTTTCCTCACATACCCTGATTATGATTTTCCCTCTCTCTACTTCTCCCAGTCCCCCCTCCCAATACCTGGATCTACTCCCTCTCTGTCTCTCATTGGATAACAAGCTTTTAAGCGATAGTGATAAAATATGATAAGCTAAAAAAATTCTCACAAATTGGAATTGGACAAAAACAAACAAACAAACAAACAGAAGGAAAAGAGTCAAGAGAAGGCACAGGAATTAGAGACCCACTCCTTGGCATACCCAGGAATCCCATAAAAACACAAACTGGAAGCCATAATATATATGCAAAGGACGTGATGCAAACCTGTGTAGGCCCTGTGTGTGCTGCCCCAGTCTCTGAGTTCATATGCGCTTTGATCACATTGATTTAGAAGGACTTGTTTTCTTGGTGTCCTCCATCCTCTCTGACTCTTACACTCTTTCTGTTCCAAATAAATAAATAAATAAAAAGCAAAAAACAACATAGCAGTAAAAGATTCCTAGTGGCATTTTGCTATGCTCATAATCAGCACCCTGCTTAGTCATCATCAGAGAAGCTTCCTCCTGCAGCAGATGGGAACAAATATAGAGACCAGTAGCTATACATTATGCAAAGAATAAGAGACCTTGGAACACTCAACTACAAACAGTTGTCTCCATCTAATCCTTCCTACCAGGGCTCAAGGAACCCTATGGAAGAGGAAGCCGAATGAGTTTTGTTTTTAACTGAATAGCTGTAAAAAGTGAAGTTGGTGCTGGAGTGGCGACGGAGATGGCCGGTGTGTGAAGTGCTTGCTATGCTAAGGATCTCTAGAACATACCCAAAAGTCCAGTAGGCATAGTGACTGACTGTAATCCCAGCGCTTGGGAAGCAAGTACAGGGGATCCCAGGGCAAACTGACTACCTAGATTAGCTCATCAGCAAATTGAGAGTCCTTGCTTCAATAAATAAAGTGGGGAGGAGTAGAGAAAGACTCTCAGTGTCAATCCTGGACCTCTACTTGCGTATGTGTATATGTGTCTGCAAACACATGCACCTGCACACATACAAACATGTATGAACACCACATGCACAAAAGAGAAAAATAGAAGTACTATTTCAGACTTTTATGGTATTAATTACATTATTTTATTAAATGTTGGATTATGGTTGAATGATAGAATATATTTGAAAATGACCAAATAGTTTAGAAATGGTATTAAACAGGATGGGTTTAATCCAGGCATTTAGGAGTTCTGGAGAGGTAGATGCAGAACAGGTGGGTCCCTGTAAGTTCAAGGCCAACCTGATAGACAAAGTAAATTCTAGGCCAACCCGGGCTACACAAGTGAAATGTTTGAAAAACAAAAAACTACAACAAGAAACCCAACCAACAAACAAAAACAGGATGGAATTTATAAAAATCTAAAAATTAAAAAGAAATATTCCTTAATTTCTGTTTTGATCTTTTTTTAGATTATATTCAGTTTGAACTCTGTAGTTTGAAAGTGAAATAATCTACAGAAACAGAAAAGAGCCAAGCACTGTAGTTTCTTGGATACAAATCTTTTGAGTGTATGTGATTTTATTCTTCCTTTGTAACTGATCTTAATGTGAATTTGATTTTAAAAATACTCATTTTGGGGTTGAATTTTGCTCAGTTCTTAAGAGGACTGGCTGCTTGCAGAAAACCTGAGTTCAGTTCTCAACATCCATTTGGTCTGTCCACAGTCACCTGTAACTCTAGTTCCAGGACATTCTGCACCCTTTTCTGACCACTATGGGTACTGCATGCACATGGCACACAGACATACAAGAGGGCAAAGCACCCGTACATATTATTTTGTGAAATAATAAATTAAAAAATTTTAAAAATCTATAGAACTACTCTGATTTATTCTATAAGCAGTCACGAAGAGATAGTATACAACTAAAATCTGTATTTAAACAAAACAGCAAAATCGTTCTGAAGTCTTTACATGTGTTTTTATTCTTCAAGCTTTTGCTTTTTTGTTCTACTTGCAGCTAGCAATCTTCCTTTCTGTTTCTGGAGTATTCTGTGCTCTAGTACTGGAGGAAGCACTGTTCATCTTGCCTGCATAATTATCATCTGTAACGTTTTGAAGTGGAAAGACTTGTGTTCCCCCCTAAGTTTTTCTTTGCTCACTTTTTGAAACAGTTTCTTTTCTGTGTTCCTTTTCAGAAAGTGATGATAGCAACTGGCCCTATGTAGTCAATAGTAAGGTTGTCTGATGAGGATCCTTTATGATACTGTAATTACCGTGAAAATGGGTACTGTATTGTCTTCAATATCTTTTGTGTCCCTGGTTGTCTAGCATAATGCATTTTACACAATAGACGGTGATTCATTGTCCTGTGAGGTTACTAAATAGTAAAGTCATTTGCTGATTAATATGTTCATTCATTGTTTTTCTTCCCACATTTCATGTTTTGTAAAGATTCATATGGGACCTTAGAAATTAATCCAGATACTTAACATTTTTAAAGGATGTTTTCGTTATTCAGATTTTGACTGTTGTTTGCTTTTCCATGCTGTTTACATAAGACATTCTTTGTTAGCTGTTTAACCACATCTCACATTCCCCTTCTTATTCCTATATCTTTTCTTATTTCTCTTTAGCACCTCAATTTTTCTTTTTCATTTTAATCTTCCATACATTTAATAATCTCAAATCTATCAGATGATTTTGACAACATGTAAGTAAGCATTGCAGATGTATCACCAGGTATTCAGTAAATTGTTCTTGTATAAATGATCTTAAATCTTATTTTATAAATTATTTTAAAAATAACTTAGAATTATGGTTTCAAGATGAAAAAAATAGTATTCTATTAGTTGTATTTTACACACTAAACTTCACAGTAAATGTGAGTTTCATATAAATATTAGTTGCTCAGTGCAAACAGACATCCTGAGATTTGTACAAGTTGGTGATAGCCAAAGAGAACAAACTTTTAGTTCTAGTGGTCTTGTTTGAGTCTTCAGAATGTGCCTTGCCCTCCATTTATTAATTTTAAATCTATGAATTTTATAAGTATTGTCTTCTATGATATATTTAATTGCTGAAATTTTCTGTGAACACGAACCAAATGTAGGTTACTTTTGTTTTAAGCCTTTGATTTACAAGGCTGTGGACTATTGATGTAACACAGCATAGATAATGGGTGTAGTTTAAGAGAAGTGGCCAAGTGTGTGCCCAAGCAGTGGAAAACCTGGAAGATTTTTAAGACTGAGTTGTACACAAAGAAACATAAGTACTATGAGGATAAATCTGTGACTGTGCATATAATGATTTAGAGGCTGTGAGGACTTCACACCCTTTCTGCTTTATTAAAATAATTCATTTTCTTCTTTTCCTTGGAGATACATCTCTTTTTAAATATTTTTCCTGTGTCTGATAAGCACTCTTTCTTATTTATCTCTGTATCATTCAGTTTTCTAATATATCAATTCATTATTAGATTAATTGGTGTGTGCATGCATGTGTGCGTGTATATTCACAGGGATGCAGGAGGTTGCCAACTTCCCAATCCATTCTTGTAAGATTTTAAACTACTTAATTTTTTATTGTGATAAAATGCAATGTAAAATTTACTATTTTAATCTTTTCAACAGTGCTGTTGGCATAGTGGAAGATTCCCATTGTAGTCCTTTTGAGTATAGAATTCAGTGGCTTTAAGTGAATATACAGTGCATGTAACCATCCCTAGCATTCATTACAGAACTTTTTCATCTTTCCAAATAGAAACTTTGTAACTGAGAAACAAAACTGTTGGTTTGTCCTACTTACCCAGCTACTGTTACTACATTGTTTCTGATTTTGTTAGTTCTGGATGCCAGATGTGAGTAGAATCATATAGTAGTTGTCTTTTGTTATCTGGCCTTTTACACTTAACACACCATTGTGTCGTGTCAGAATTTTGATTTTAGTTGCATATCTTAGAGATTATATTAAATATCATGAAAACATTTTTTATAAAGAGTTTTATGGTGACTGGGAGGGAGTAGCACATGCCTTTAATCCCCGCACTGGAGGCAGAGGCAGGCAGTTGTCTGTGAGTTCCAGGCCAGCCTGGTCTACAGAGCAAGACAGCCATGGCTACACAAAGAAACTCTGTCTCAAAAGACCAAAAAAACAAAAAACAAAAACAAAAAAACCCCCAAAACCCCCCCCAAAAACCAAAAACAACAGCAACAAAAAAAGAGTTTAATGAATTTTTGTTTTACATTTAGTGTTTGATTCACTTTGCGCTAATTTTTGTGTATGATATAAAGTACATTTTCTTTCTCATGTGAATATCCTGCCTTCTAGTATCTGTTTTTTAAAATTCTGTTCTTTTTAAGACCTTTGGCTAGTCATGGTACCCTTTTTGAAAACCAACTTTAAAATGTCCCATTATCTATAAATCGGGACTAATGCCTGTCACACTGCTTCAATAATGTAGCTTTGTAGTAAGCTTTGAAATCATGAAGTTTGAGTCCTTTGCTTTGTTCTTTTTTAATTTTCCATGATTAGTTGTATTTGATGTTTATTGAGATAATATGAGTTTTGATTTTTTTTTTCCCAAAAATACCTTCAGAATTTTGATAGAGATTGTGTTGAAGCTGTAGACTGCTTTGGGTAGTGATATTATCTTTGCCATGATTTAATATTTAAATCAACCAGTGGTATGTCTTTCTGTTTATGTTGTTTTTAATTTTTAAAATGTTAATTTAGTTTTATATGTAGAATCTTTCACCTCCTTGGTTAACTAGCTTCATTCTTTTTCAGGTCATTGTAAATGGAAATGTCTTAATTTTTTATCAATGGTTATTACTTTTATAAATTCAACTGATATTTGTATATAGTTTTGTATAGCAACTGTGCTGAATTAGAGCTGATTATCATTTTTCTCACTCTTGCTGTATATAATAACTGTGAACAGAGAAAATTTTACTACTTCTCTACTTTGGATGCCTTTCATGTCATCTGGTGTATTTTACTCTGATTGGAATGTTCCAGTACTGTGTTAATGAGAAGTAGTAACAGTGGACATCTTTGTTTTATTCTGATTTGAGGAAAATGCTTTCAGTTTTTTACTGTCGGGTGTGATGATATTTGTGAATTTTTAGGCTTCTATTATATTAATTTTTAGACATTTTGTACATTTCTGTTATGTTTAGGAAATTTCTTTTCTGAAAGAGGATTGGATTTGGTCAAGTGTTTCTCTGTGCTATTTGAGGTAATAATGTAGTTGTTACTCTTCACTTCCCAGCCTCGAAATTTTAGTAGACTGTAGATTTCTGGAAATATATCAATGCCATTTAGAGGTGTAGGCTTGGCAATGGCACTTGTGAGTTTCATTCACATTTTGAATCAAATATCAAGTCATATGGCCATATTTAATTGTCAAGAAGAGAGCAGACAGGAAACCAGTTTTTGTAAATATCAGTATGCCACATTACCACTCACTTCTTAAATAATCATTCTATTGAAAACAGCTGCAGAATACACTATTGCTTTGTATTCCAGTAAAGAAGGAAAAATAAACATTGCCAATTAAACTATTGTGAATTCTTAAAAATTACCCGTTTCAATAAATATAAAAAACAAAACTTTCTCTTTGAGTCTATTCAGAACACTTTCCATCACATTTTCCTTGAACATACATGGAAACGATGAAATACATTGGTTAAGGTACTCACTCTTTAGATGTCTTGGCATTCAGTCCAGTGTACCCGAATGATTTTTTTCCACCCCAGCTGTTGATGTGTATGTTTTTCCACAGAACATTGTTCTGCGGATTTGAGAGAGTTGGTGATATAGTACTGCTTAAAAATTTACTCTACTTCTAGCTGAGATTTTTTTCTAAACCATTTATACATCTATTCTGAAATATTTAATGTTGGCATTTCCTAATATTTTCAGATTTTCAGCCAGTTAATGGGATTAATATCCTTTTCATAAGCGATCATTGATCTCCTTGTCTGAGTGCTGAGAGGTTGCAGTTGTCTTAGTATCAGCAGAAATGGTGACTCTTATAAAGCAGGGCAAGCTGCCAACTCTAATAGCAGCACTAACTGCCATGATTGTATCGTAGCACCTGCCAACTTCACAAGTGTTAGTTTTAAAATAAATTTTCAAATTGGAACTATATAATAAATTTAAGTATAAATAATATAAATTCAAAATTTGTGTGTGTGTGTGTGTGTGTGTGTGTGTGTGTGTGTGTGTGTGTGTGTGGTGTGTATTGGAGACAGGTTTCCATTATGTAGCTATGACTAAGCTAGACCTTACAGTATAGACAGACTAATCTTGAACTCATGAAGATCCACCTTCTTTTGTCTCTTGAGTATTGGGATTAAAAGGCATGTGGCACCTGATGGCTCAGTTTTTATATTTTAACATTTGGGGATTTTCCCTTTAATGATGCATAATCTAATAAAAATACTGTTTATTTAAAGTTACTAGACTATATTTTAACGCATCATGGGGTCTGTCTTGGGAAATGATACTATGTGGTAGGTGAGATGGATGACTACCTATTTTTAAGGGCATTAGGCAACATTTTGGAGCATTTGTTTGAAGTTATGCATCTGATTTTAGAACAATATAATAACAATTTTGGGAAACTAGTTTGTCACATGTGGAACTGACTCCTGAAAGTGCACTTTCTGTCATTGGAAATAAATATTCTGAGGGATTCTGGATGAAAATCAGTCAGGCATAGTCAAAACAATTTCTTCATGGTTGATGATTGAACAGATGCCTAATGTGCCTGACTTGACTGTGAGATTATTGCTCTAAGATAAACTCACCTTGTATTTAGTGGTATTCCCTTTCTGACCGTTGTCGGTACAGAATAACATAGCAGTACTATTTGGTGATCAAAAGACCTGTGTGTTTATTCAAAGGCAGTTAAATACAGAAATTATTCTCTTTATAATTAAATGGTTAAATACATTAAACCAGGAAATTCATTGCAGTGTTGATTGGCACAATGGAAAAGTGGAACTAAGAAATGGTATTTTTTTCCTTGGCTGATTTGCTTGTAAAATATTGTAAACTTGACTTTTCTGGAAGCACATTCTGTCGCTGATTTTCTTAGGATTTATCTGGTTTTAGGACCATTGTGAATTTTATTCATACTGGTAATAAGACAATTTTAGGGAAGTGACTCATGTACCTATCTACCCCTCACACACCTTAGCACTGTTTTTTGATTTGTTTAGATAGATCTTGACAGAGCAGAAGATATGCTTCTTATAAATCTGTCACTGTGACTTAACATTGTTTTCACTCCCCACCATTCCTGGTTTGCTTTTTTTGTTTGTAATCCCCAACCACTGTTGTGACTTTATTGATGAATTATGAGCTGAGAGTTGAAGACACTGTCTTAAAGAAACAAGTTGGTTGCAGCTGGAGATGGCACTCGGATAGTGTTCTTGCCTGAAAGGCAAAGCTGTGGATTGAATCCCTGGCATCATCATCAGTGCTGTGAGTTGTAGTAATAATAATTAGGCAAAGCTGTGGGTTAGATCCCTAGCAGTATAACAACAAATGATTAAAATAAATTAAAAGGTCGGGTATATGTGAAGCATAAAAATGCAAAGCAATATGGTTTCTGTCTTATAGCTGTCTCTATCTATGTCTATATCTATATCTGTATCTGTATATCTGTATGTAAACTCAAAGAAATCTAACATGGTGATAAATACCAAACTTTGGTTTCCTTTGGGAGGAAAAGGAAGGCATTGTTCTCTTAATACTGATTAAAAATTTCCTTACATTCGATAGTGAATAAATAGCTATTTATTTAGTAATACTTTATGCTTCTTTGTATACTTAATCTGCTTTATAGTATTTTTTTTTAAATAGAGGAAGGCAGGAGATGTAGTTCAATTGAAGATTGTTGCCTCTCATGAACTAAGGCCTTGAGTTCTACCTCCAGCAAAAGGAAGTAGTAAGAAGTGACTTTGATAGTCAAACCAAATTTACTTGTAGAAAGTACACGGTAAAATTAGTTAAACATTGTATGAGAAAAGTTTGAATAGAATAGATAATGGGAAATTATTAGTCGAGAAACAGGAATTCTGGAAATAAATACAGTACACGTAACAAAGGTAGCAATTTGTAAATTAGTAAAATGAAACTTTCCTGATGTGGAAAAAAAAACTTGCAAATAAGGCACACTGGAGAAAACTTCTGGTGAAATCAAACTTTTGGATTTCAAGGACTAATAACAAAGAAAAATCAAGTTTCCTGGTAAAGTTAAATGGGCCTAACTAAAAAATTATCTGAGTGGTATTTGCTTCTATGTAACCCTGTATTTGCTAAGTAATAGTGGGAAAATTTCTGTCAATTCTGAGATGCAAGTGCTGTGATCCTAGAGTTCTGTGTAGAGTAAACCCTTATCAACTGTGAAGATAAAACATGTTGCTTCAAAAGGTCTATGAACTTTTGATACAGAGAAATAATTATAGTACGTAGAAGTACTAAGCAAAATGAGTCAGAGTAGGGAGCTCTTGACCAAAAGAGAAATGTATGCATTAAGTATCAACATAAGCAAAAATTTCAAGCCCAAATACTCAGTTGAACATAAAGTTAAATCTAAGAATCGGTAAGAATGTACTTTTTACGGGCTCTACATTTTTAAAGAAAATACTTCTAATAAAATGTTAGGCATGGAAGAAAAATGACAGTTGAATAAATTATAGATAACTTAGTACCACGTGTGCTAAAACGAATGGGAGTAGGTTGGAGGTTAAGGAAAACTGCACTGTGCAGTGGGCAATGTAAAGGATTCCTCTGTGCAGAGTTGGAGGAGAAGGTATCTCAAATACTTGTTGGAAATTTGAGGAGAATTTCAGTTAAAGAAAACAAATGATCTGTTCATCAATACTCCCCCTATCTGTGCAAAAGAACTAAATATGTTTGAGAGATCAAGAAAGAAAAGCATGGTGGCATACAAGTGAAATTGCTGCGCTTGCAGGTCTTAGGAGGGAAGGTGGTTAGTTAGCTCAAAGGCTTTCTGAGCTACATAGGGGATGTCTTGTCTCTGTGAACAACAAACAAGGCCAAGTGGCATTGTGCAAGAAGAACTGCACTGAGTAGTAACAAAGCGTGACACTGGTGCCACATATTCTGGGAGTATTTCTTGATGATGCAAAGCAGGCTGAATGAGAGGAACAGAGAAAACCACAATTGAAAGTGAAAAGTCTTAGAGGCTTGGTAGACCTCAAAGAACTGTTATCTGTGGCTACTGGAGTCCAGGGGTTCTATCCCTAACATGTGCCCATGCCCCCATGCATGGTTGTACCCCTCAAGTGTTAAAATACTCCATATCCACATATAAACTAAACCTGAGGTGGAGTGTTGGGTCTAAATTGGAGGTAGATGGTTGTCTGGACTAACATTCTCAAACTAAAAAGGAAAAATACATAAAAGAATTAGAAATAGAAATAAAAATTCCAATCACTGAAATGAAACTCCATTTGTATTCTAATGGACTCAAAGGATCTGAGTGAACTGTAGACTAACAGATTTTAAAACTGTGGAGCAGCTTGTCCTCTGCTTGCCTCCTTTATATACAGAGTGTCAGCAGGAATGTCTCCAGAGCAGAGCTGTGGCTTCTGCTGTGCAGACGGTGATTCTGAAGATTTCTGGCATGTGTTGAGAGTGTTCACGGAGTGGGCCAAGGTGGAACTTAGCCCTGTAACAAACTGTTGGAGAATGACAGTGCGTAGACCTGTGAGAGAAATGTAGTAAGATAGTTCTGGAGCATTATCAATAATTCTGGTTATCATGGCTCACTAGAAAACTAGTAATATAAAACTTAAGAGGAAAACCTTACAGAAAGCCAATGATACAAAATAGAATGTTAACAACAATAAAGAATATTCCTAGGAATTGGAACAGGGTAAAAAATTAGAACTTAATTTTTTTTCTCAAAATTGTTAGTATAAAATTGTCAAAAAGGACTTTTTAAAAGATGAAATATGCATAGGTCCAAGAAACTAAAAATATGACTGTTAAATTCTTCAAAGGAAGGAGTGGAAATTGAATTATCAATGTAGGAATAAAGTTGAGTTTAAAGATAAAAGTAACATGGGGCATAGAAACCAGCTGCTTCAGTCTTCAGAGGAGACAGGAACAGAATGAAAAATAAGAAATAAAGCAAAATTCCTAGTGGTCAATGAATTATGCATTAATACTAAAATGTGTGAGTGATACTGATAATGCACTTATAAGAAAATAAGCCAGGATATATTGTGAAGAAGAAAGATGTGAGAACAGTGTGGTAATATGACACTTATGGTCAGAAATTATGTGCAATTTCATAATATCACAGGACAGAGTAGAGGACATGAAATGTTAATAAGATCTTCCTTTTGAGAAAAACAATGGAGAAATAAGGAATATCTTTTTTCCTTTTTTCTTAACACAATGTTGTTCTGTAAGAAATGCTCAACTCAAAGTAAAGGTTACATTTGAATTAAAAAGAAGGATGACATCATTCGGGTAGCAGTGGTGATCTGGACCTCTTTAATAGTTGCACATAATCACAAACCTGTAGCTTCTTTATAAAATACAGTTTTCCATTACTCTTAAGAAATTGTTTTTTTTTGAAACTCACATAAGTATTTTCAAACATTTCTCTGCAACATTTTATTTTTGCATAGAGTGTTACTGTGGGGATGACCAATAATTCCCTTTTGCATTTTGCATGATGTATTTGTAGAGAATACCTTAAAATACTGATTTTTTTTTTTTGGAAAGAAGGTTCCATACTGTAAAACAGGCTAGCCTGGAGTTCACTCTATAGCCTTGAACTTATGGCTGTAGTATGAAAGAGCGGCCGGACTGCGTTCCGCCACCCTGAATAATTACCCCGGAATAATTACACGGAAACTGTATTCTTTTAAACACTGCCTGGCCCATTAGTTCCAGCCTCTTATTGGCTAGCTCTTACATATTGATCTAACCCATTTCTCATAATCTGTGTAGCCCACGAGGTGGCTTACCAGGGAGGATCTTAACCTGCGTCTGTGTCCGGCAACTCCCTGACTCAGCTTTCTTTCTCCCAGCATTCTGTTCTGTTTACTCCACCCACCTAAGGGTTGGCCTATCAAATGGGAAAGCAACAGATTAGAAAGAAATCACTCCCACATCATATGGCAATCCTGCCACAGCCTGTTGTGTGCTGGATTAACAGATATGAGCTACTGTTGCTTTACTCACAAAGTAATAATCTCTAGCATTTTTTTTTTGTGGAAATGAGTCAGAATCTGTATGATAAAATAATGAATCATGAAGAAAATGTCCAAGAGAATGAGTCGTGATTCTCAGGCATATTCTTGTGGTTTCTTTTGGGTTCTGTGTAGGAATTGCTCAGTATTAAAATAATAGTAATGAGAATAATCACAGAGGTGTGAAGGTGGTACTCTGGACTGCCTGAAAGGCTCCACCCCTTTTTTGAAGAGATGGATATAGTCCTTGGTCTTGATATGCTACATCTACTATAAACTTCTGAACCCTCCACCATCATTCAGGATGCATCCCTAATGATTGGAGAAATGGTGGAGAATGTCATGGGAGAGACAACCTGCGGATCCTTGCCTGAGACAAGTTATAGAAAGAAAGTTTTACAGGTATTATTCTTCTCGTCTCTTTTGCTTGGTGACTGTGCTTTTACTTTTGGATAGAACAGTTATTTATTTATTTTTTTAATGGATGGGGTGGGCGATCTTGGGGAGTTTTGGAGATGGATGGCAGTGATAGAATGGAGAAGCGGTCTTTTCTAAGAGTAGTAGAAATTTTATAAAAAATGGGACCATTCTGTTTTTGTACTGCTTTTATTATTATTATCATAATAAAGAAGGTTGTATCATTGTTCTTGAATTACAAGCTTGAGTTGGTAGTAAGATTCACCAGGAATGTTTAGGTATATAACATGCAGACTTCATAGTAATAGCTATCAAAAACTTCCAAAAACTGGTAGAAAATGTTTAGAATTGTAAATTATATTGTTTTTTTTTAAAAAAATTTTGAATATGTACTTTAAAACTTAATTTGTGACAAACTTTATTATCTTTCCTTTAGCTGTGTTAATTGGCTGCTTAACTGTTTGACACCCTGATTTACTTCCCAGACATGACAATGTTTTAACATAGCTATGCGTTTTAATTAAGTGGCTAATTAAGTGCAGCTCCTTAAGTCTTACTTTCTTGATTTTTCCCTAGAGTAGTGGAGATTAAGTGCCCAGAGTTTAGGAAATGACTTTTATGATAGCTCTAGTCTCACTACAGCTTAAAATAGTACAAACTTATTTGACTATGTCAGGAAAATGTGTGGAAATTTTCTACAAATAAGCTTCACTATTTAGTGTATGATTATTTGTAATTCGAAAGTTACCTTTTAGACAGAGCAGTTGGAACTTACACCTGTAACAACCTGTACATAAATTGGCCAAGGTAAAATAAAACTACACACTAGTAAAAGTTTATTCTTTTGTTTTTTGGCTTTTTTCCTCCAGGAAGAATAAGAATTGTAGCTTTTAAATGAGAGAATTTTGTATTATTTTTATCTTATTTGTTTATTTATTTGTTATTTTTTTTTCTAGCTTGGGAAGTAGAAAAAGAGACCTTTATCTGATCTTGTCTTCCAGTCCATTGTGAATCAAGAAAGACTCATTGAAGACTCCTTTGAGAAGAGTCTACTGTGAAGCAGGCAAACAGACAACAAGGGTGATAGAAATGCGCAGTTCTGTTGTGAGCTTCCTGAAGGCCAACAGACAGCAAGAATGGAGAAACGCACAGTTCTGTCACGTGTTTATCATGGCCTTCTTGGAGTCAACACTGAGAACTGAGAAGGGAGTGAATTTAGAAATGACTGAATTTTATGAGTTTTAAAGAAAAAAAATGCTGTTCTTTTAGTGTGGACAGGCAGTTGGACTTCAGATCTAGGACTGTGTGTCTTTACTGGATATAGTCATTAGTCTTGAACATGCAGAAACACTTCTTTGTCCTCCATGAATGATGGCAGCTGTCTTTCACTTCAGCGGTGCTTCCAAGATGAATACACATCAATAGTGTGTGCCAAAACCAAAAACATACAGTCTGTACCCCCTTGTATTTGAAAAATTTATGCTACTCCACCTTAATTGTAACTTTTTGTCAATAAATAACCTTTCAAAAGAAATATGATTCATATTCATGTTTTGATCAATTCTCTAATTTGTACCCATAAACAGCTTGATAAAATTGTAATTTAATTTTTTTCATAATTAGTGTGCAGTTTATGGTACAAAACTTACTGTTTGTTTTTCTTCAGACTTTTCTGAGACTTTATATTACTTTTATATATTTTACAGTAACAATTTTAATACTAACTGTATTGTGATATCAGAGAAGATGATTTTAATAGAATATATTTTATTTCTTCTTTGACAATCCCATACATGTAAACAGTGTATTGTGATTATATTCTTTACCAACTCCCCACTCTCATTCCCCCTAAGTATCCTCATCCTTCTTTCAAGATGATATCCTCCTCCTCCTGTAATTCTCTGAATCCAATTAGTGTTGACTTGTGCTATTAGCTTGCTCTTGTGCAAGTAACCATAGCTACAGCAAGTTCACAATTGGTAGCAGCTATGCCGTGTCTAGAGATAGCCTTTCACAGTATTCCTCCTCATCCTTTTTGTTTACCTTTTTTCTCCCCTCCCTTCTACGCACGTTTCATGAGCCTTGAGTGGAGTATGATAGTAATGTCCCATTTAGGGCTTAGCACTTGGTAGTCACCTACTCTCAGCACTTTGGTCAGTTAGGAGTCTATGAGTCTATGTGCTTGCTGCTGACCTTTGCTGAGAGAAGATTCTCTGACCAAGATCAAGGGCAACACTAATGTATGGATATAATCATAAATTTTTAAAAGTCAGTTTAACAACATGTTCATTTAATAAAACAGTACTAGGAGGTTCCTCCTAGGATGTGTGACCTCCTGAGCGGTGGGCTTTGGACCAGGTTTACAGGACCAGGCATGGATTCCTCCTTCCTGTGGAGGATACTTTAATAAAAAGTGTTTGGTTATTGGAATAATGTTCATGATGCTATTACACCATTGGGCAAATCTTGTCTGGAAAGGTTACTTTAGTGTGCAACTGGGTAATACTATTACTGGCTTTTCTCACCCACCAGACTGTATAGCACCTCCTAGCATTATGAGAGCTAGCAAGAAGGGTGTTTTCAGATCAGTTTAAGTTTGATTTCTTGATGTCTTGTAACCAAAGTGTATTGTGTCTTTGGTCATGGGATCTTTTTTTTTCTTTCACACACATTTACTTAAACAATAAAAATTCCCCTAAATCCAACATATACCCAGAGCAGTGTAATGCTTTAAAAGGTTCATAGTGGGGGCTGGAGAGATGGCTCAGTGGTTAAGAGCACTGACTGCTCTTCCAGAGGTTCTGAGTTCAGTTCCCAGCAACCACATGGTAGCTCACAGCCATCTATGATGAGACCTGGCGCCCCCTTCTGGCATGCGGGCACACATGGAAGGAATGCCTTACACATAACAAATAAATAAATAAATAAATAAATAAATAAATAAATAAATCTTTAATAAAAAAGGTTCATAGTGGTAGAGCATTTGCCTAGCATGCAGAGTCCTACATTTAATCCCCCAGAAGTATTACTAATAGCCACCCACCCACAGTGCAATAGGACTAGTCAAGAGGTTTGTAACAGCTATAGACCCAACACAGGTCAGATGATGAACAGATCTGTTTGTTGTGGTCAGCTGTGACCTAGGTACCTTAGACAACAAAGATGTTTCTTTACTCTGTCTGCTTTACTGATTTTCTGTTTGGTTGGCTTTTCAAGACAAGGTTTCTCTGTGTAGCCCTAGCTGTCCTAGAACTCACTCTGTAGACCAGGGTAGGCTCAAACTCAGATCTTCCTGCCTCTGCCTCCTGAGTGCTGGGATTAAAGGCTTGTGCCACCATCTCCAGGTCTTGTTTTACTGATTTTCAAGCACGGTGTGTGGTTGTTGCCTATTTAAAGTTTAAGCCTATCTCTTGCCACTTGGGTTTTAGTGGTCCTCAGCACCTGGCATCACCATCTGCCAGCTCTTTTCATTCATTTGGTTAAAGTTGTCCAAAATCTGTACTGCCCTCTGGAGAACTGTGGCCTTCTTAGATGGGTGGGATTGATGGCAGATACATTCTCTAGGGCTCAGAACTGGAAATGGAAGGGGTAGCTGATGGTGGCTACTTAGGCCTGCAAAGCTACAACAATCATGGTGTATTCCACTCACCCTGTAGCATCAAGGAGAGAAGAATATACTGATCATTTCTTTACTCGGGTCAACATCATAGTCAATACCCATAAGTGATCCTTCATATGGATTTTAGAAACTTCACCTCTTATTTCTGAATGCACATGTCCTGAAGTTCCCATCAATTTCCAGGTCAATATTTCTCTTTCTAAGGTTGCCTTTGCTGCCTGATCCATCCCTTACCCGCCCCGCCCCCCAACACACTGAGACCAAAAGTTCTGTATTTTCTTCAGGATTCACCTATTCCATACAGAACCTGCTTCTAAGAGCTAGAAGGAATCATTTGGTACATAAGTACCCAGCTGGATAGGACCTGGTGCTGCTTGGGTTCTGACTCACATGGCCTGGTAGCCACAAGGTGGACAGGGAATGATGCTGAACCACACTGTCTTGGTGTGTTTCAGGGGCTCCATTGTCCTTAGCTCTTAATGAAGCTGATCGAGCCTCTTGTGGTGGGAAGCACCCTGAGCACCATAAATCTCCCAGGGGGTAGAGTACATCTCCAGGCTTAAGTGGCTTAGCCTGGTGGTGTGGCAGAGCAGATGTTCCAGAACAGCCACAGATATGAGATTCTTTAAGTAGTTGAATGTGGTGATCTGGGAGCAGCTGCTCAGGGCAGGCAGGAGGGCACTGAGCTGGGAGTCCCATAATCCTACAGCTCTCCCAAGTTCAGGGTCTTCAGGGTAGCTGCGACTGTCTCTAGCAGGACTCAGAGGGGCTCAGGACTTATGTTGGTCCATATGAAACCACTTAGGTCCAGATGTTTGAGCTGACAGATGCCTGGCTTGAAGCACATGTCTATAAACACCTTCAATGACTCCTTGGAACCTCTGTCTTGTGTTTTCTTCTTACGCTCGACCTCTAGAGAGAAAGCAACTGCCCGATCTCTAGCCCATATGTTCCAGAAGTCCTCGTGCAAAACACACAAACCCTGAACTCTCAGTTTGTGACTCCTAGGGTGAACCTTCTGGTCAAGCAGTGTATCAGTCCCATCCAGTGTGGTTCTTTTTTTTTTTTTAATTTAAATCACTGCTTGACCCATTAGCTCTCACTTCTTATTGGCTAACTCTTACATATTAATTTAACCCATTTTTATTAATCTGTGTATTGCCACATGGCCGTGGTTTACGAGGTAAAGTTCCCAGTGTCTGTCTCTGGCAGCTGCTCCATGTCTTCTCTCTAACTCCACCTCCTTTCTCCCAGCATTCATCTTAGTTTTCCCTGCCTAGCTCTGTTCCCCTATAGTTCTGCTATAGGTCCAAGCCAGTTTCTTTATTAACCAATGATATTCACAGCATACAGAAGGGAATCCCACATCAAATTAATACCCAGCATGAGTAGCTACAGTACCACTCAAGGGAAACCTTGCCTTGTTTTCTTTTCCTTGAAGTCACGCCAAGTACCCTACCTGGTATAGCAAATGTGAGCCAATGTTTGGGAGGAGTGCGTCAGTGCTGGCTCATTTAGGGTCCTAAATCACCCAGCCTTTGCTTCTGGCATCCTGTGCTTTCTGTCCTGACTTTACAGCATGTTGAGGTGTGAGTGTAGGTTCATGGCACAGGGAGAGGGTTATCTTGTACCTGGAGGACACTGATGATGTCTTGTGAACTGAAATTCACAGACTAAAACCACAGTTGCGTTAAAGATTCAACAAGGCTTGATTGACTGATTGGAACTTCAGTGATTGTGGAGAGATGAAATATTACAAAGTCAAATTATCTCGGGTTATCTATCCTTAGCTGCCTCAAAAGCCATTTATTTGTTGCCCATCTCTTCATTTGATCCAATGTCCTTGTGACTATCAGGTGAGAATTCAAGAACAATTGCAGTGGGTTTTTGATCCTACTGCACGTACTGGCTTTGTGGGAGCCTAGGCAGTTTGAATGCTCACCTTACGAGACCTGGATAGAGGTGGGCAGTCCTTGGGCTTCCCACAGGTCAGGGAAACCTGATTGCTCTTCGAGCAGATGAGGGGGGGGGGACTTGATCGGGGGAGGGGGAGGGAAATGGGAAGCGGTTGTGGGGATGAGGCAGAAATCCTTAATAAATAAATAAATTAAAAAAATGTTTTCACAGTGTCAACACAAAAATAGCTCTCACCTCAAAGGGAGTGAAAGAGTTGATTCTGGAATGACATATCAGTGATGCCCTAGTTAGTTCTTATTGTCAATTTGGCACCTGCGAAGAAGGAACCTCAATGCCTCAATCAGATTGGACTGTATACAAAAGCTAGCTGAGCATGAACCAAAGAGTGAACAAGCCAGTGAGTTGTGTTCCTCCATGCTTTCTGTTCTAGTCCCTGCTCTGGTTCTCCAAAGATGAACTGTTACTTAGAAGTATAAAATGAAACAATCCCTTTCCTCCACAGATTGCTTTTGGTCGTGGTGTTTATCATAACAACAGAAAATGACACCAGGAAAATGAATTATAGCCTCAAGCACATAATTTTCATTACTCAAGATACCATGCTCCAACAAGGCAGCAGTTTCGTGAAGCTTTATAGTCACAGAATGAAAAACGTTGTAAGTCAAGGAATTCTTGACATCATTGATGGGAACATACAATAGACGGGTTACAACAAAGTAGGGAATCTTTGCCATAGGCTTCAGATGCTGCTGATGACATTCTGAGTCTTTGAAATGATGGAAACTTGGGGTCTGTTTGTACATTTTTTTAAAAAAATTATTTCACCTGATAGTCACAAGGACATTGGATCCAGTGTGGTTCTTAAGGTCTCCAGGTAGGATGCCTTCATCTTCATCAGACCCCCTAGTGGAGACAGGGGAAAGGCCATATCTGCACCATCGCCTTCAGGATCATAGACCATTTGTGACTGAAGGCCTCCTTGAAGAGTGGTGGGAAGAGCTTCATGGGCAGGTCCTGCAGACCAGTGATGGCCAAGGACTCGTCCCTCAGCCGGCTCTGCATTGCCAGCTGCAGGGGTGTGGGTGTGGCCTGGAAGCCCATCTTCAGGGATCTGCAGGGAGATGATCCGTGTGTGTGTGTGTGTGGGGGGGGGGGGTTCCCAAGCTGTCTGATGGAGCCACCAGAATAAGTAACCAGGATACTCTAGCTAAAGGTACCACCCATCAATGAGCAAAGGCAGGAACTGGGTCTTCGGCTGGCGATATATGCAGAGAACCAGGGATCCACAACAGAGTCTCTGTGCTGCACTCCAGAGGCCAGGGTTCTCCTACTGAAACATAAAAAATGTCACTGTACTGTACTTCCTGGCCAGCTATAGGATCCTAACCATCTATTTCTGGTGGGAAAACTAGAGAATGTCAGTAGTCTGCGTTGTTTGAAGGGTCTTTCCCGATTAGTAACTTACAGGCAAGTAGTTCACGTCAAGCGCTGAGAATTTTACTTAATAATCCATTTTCCATTCTTGCATGTTAACTATGTTCAAATTCCTTTTTTAAAAAGAAATTATATTTTAACTTACAAAGTGGTGGGTTTTTTAAGGTTTTAAAAATATACACATACACTTAGTTTTGGTAACTCACTCCCAATGCCTTTTCTGTCTTCCCTCCCCATCCCTGATAAACTTGTAGCCCGCAGTGTTGCTCTATCCTATTTTGATAATGCATGCTATGCTATTTCCTCACCCCTCTAGAGCCCCTTCTTCCTCAGAAAGAGTGATTTGTATTAATTTTTATACTAAAATTTGACAAATTGATCTCAAATTTTGGAAATTAATATAACGGTATGGAAAGACTCTTATAAATTTATTTGTATGCTAAAATGAAATGTGGGGTGGGGTGGGGAGATGGCTCAGAGGTTAAGAGCACTGCCTGCTCTTCCAAAGGTCCTGAGTTCAATTCCCAGCAACCACATGATGGCTCACAACCATCTGTAAAGAGGTCTGGTGCCCTCTTCTGGCCTTCAGGCATACACACAGACAGAATATTGTATACAGAATAAATAAATAAATATTAAAAAAAAATAAAATATTAGCCGGGCGGTGGTGGCGCACGCCTTTAATCCCAGCACTTGGGAGGCAGAGGCAGGCGGATCTCTGTGAGTTCGAGACCAGCCTGGTCTACAAGAGCTAGTTCCAGGACAGGCTCCAAAACCACAGAGAAACCCTGTCTTGAAAAACCAGAAAAAAAAAATAAAAATGAAATGTGGGGATACTGTCATACAATGAGATGTGGAGATATGAATGAAGAACTAAAATAGGAAAAACTGGCAAAAATCAGATTAAATAAGTAGACTTTCATAAATTAATTTAAGAAAAATTAGTTTAAGAAGTACCTGAAAGGCCAGGCGGTGGTGGCACACGCCTTTAATCCTAGCACTCGGGAGGCAGAGGCAGGCGGATCTCTGTGAGTTTAAGGCCAGCCTGGGTCTACAAGAGCTAGTTCCAGGACAGGAACCAAAAAAAAAAAAAAAAAAAAAAAGCTACGGAGAAACCCTGTCAAAAAAAAAAAAAAAAGAAGTACCTGAAATTAAGACCTTAATGTATATATTTAAGCTATTACAGTTATTAGCTTGTGTCTAATTCAGTCTGGTAAAACCTGAACTCATCATCTTTCTAAGCCTGATGACCTTTGCCATTGCTGGAAAAATGTATCCAGTTGTTTGAAGTCTTATACTACTCCAGTGACAGCTGTATCAGTTTCCTCTATATTGTTAAGTTTGTTTCTTTTTAAATGTCTTCTCTTCTATTTGTATCACTCTTATGGTAAACATTTGTTGGGATTATAATGGCAGTCTCACTTATACACTAAAGCTCACCCAGTCTGTAGGCTTCTCCCTAGAAGCTAAAAGAAAAAGCAGATCTAATTGACCCTTGCCTCCCTTTCTCCCCCTTGAAATTTATCTTCTATAAAGGACTCATTCGTGGGCCTTTTATGACAGGGAAAGATCTTTGAAAACACATAGCTTTGCCTTCATCTTACCATGGTATCTTCTAGCAAGTTTGGAAAATGACCCTGCCTTAAAGCCATCCTGAGCACTTCATGTTTATGGTTTTTAACCTGACACACATGTGGCTTTTGCTATAGTCACCTCTGCAACATCGCCTCTCCCCACGAACCTTTTTTATATAGGATTATTCAAAACACTTTTATATTTATTTTAATTGTATGTTTGCTTTTTCTTCTATTAGAACAAAACCTTATCAGTGGCATATACTGCCTTATTTTTCTTCTCTATGTTTAGTATTACATCTAATAATTGGTATGAATTGATATTTGTGGAAATAATTCTTTTTTTTTTTTGGTTTTTCGAGACAGGGTTTCTCTGTGGTTTTGGAGCGGAAATAATTCTTGTAGCTCTTTAGTGATGGGAAGATAAAAATTGCATTGTGAAAAACTATGTCCTGCTTTGAATTCCTGAATAATCTTTTAATTTGGCCTTTATGAGCACAGTGTTTCACAGTTAGTAAATACTTAGTAAATGATGAATTAGTTGATCAATTTGAAATAAAAATTGGAAGTAAATATGATGATGTTTGCTGTTTTTATGTTCTGTTTTCATTGCTGGTTATTACAAGAAAATTCTGCAGTGCATATTTTCAATTATTTTTCTTTCTCTTTTTCTTTCTCCCTCCCTCCCTTCCTCCCTCCCTCCCTCCCTCCCTCCCTCCCTCCCTCCTTCCCTTCCTTCCTGTCATTTTTTTTATAACTTTTGTTTGTTTGTAAGCATGGGTAGGTCAGAAGACATCTTCCAAAAGTCAGTTTTCTTCTTCTGCCATATGGCTCCTGGGACAGAACCTGGGTGACCAAATTTGGCAGCAATTGCCTTTACTCACTGAGCATCTTGCTGGCTCAGTTGTTTGCTTTTAAAACTAACTTTGAGTGGAGTTTGTTTTTCTTTTCCTCATTAAATATCCAATTTGGTTCTCTTTTCTTGGCCAATACAAAGGTGGTATTTCCTGTCTGTGATATGACTTGGTTTATAGAAGCCATTGGAGCTGAGATGTAGAAAAGACAAAGTAATCACTGGAGAGAGTATGACATTGTCCTTCCTGTGAATAGAAGATATTGCTGTTGGAACACTGGTGAAAATTGGAATTGCCCACTTTACTGAATTGCCAATTAAATGTAATATTTAATTAGTATCCCCTTTTCTAGGCTGAAAAGTAGATGTCATTTAGATTTAATTGGTGTCTGCTTGAAAAGTTATTAATTGGTAGTTTTAGATATTTTCATGTTGTCTCTGTGTGATACTAATTTCTAGTATGATTTATTCAAGATTCACTTATTCTTTATTAAATAAGAACTGTCTGTGGCTGTAGTTCAGTGGTGAAGACTTTCTCAGCCCAGGAGCCCTTGGGCTCATATATAATGCTGCAACGGAAATAAAAACAAACCAAGAAAGTAGATAGAGTATTGTGCAAATATTGTTTCATCAAAGCTGTTAAGATAAGCAGAAACAGCTTCACAGACACTGAAATGTTTTACTCTGACAGTCATATCTTACCCTGAAGTCAGGATAAAGGATTTAGTAAAATTGTATTAACTACAAATCTGCTTTTCAACAACAACCTGTTAAACTCCTAATGTTCATCTTTTCATCATTTTGCAGGTAGGAAGTTTGACTCTCCTTGAGAGAACGAATTCATCGTTAAATACTGTTCTTTCTACTTTTTATCCTCAGAGATTAGTTTCCAGATTACTCATTGGTGATTGTACAGCTCTTTCTCTGTCAGAAGGGTTCACTTACAGTTCTTAAGACTTGAACCTCTCACTCCCATCCCACCCCCACAAGTTCACACAACATCAGGCACTTCAGCTACCCAAGACAGCAGCCCTCCTACCTTGAAACTGTATAAAAGAGTCTTGTCAGATGGCTTACTTTGTATGATGAATTTTCATTTTCCAAAAATAGCTCAAGGTGAATATTCCATTTGATAGTACTTTCTAGTTGAATTATTAAGTGTTCTTTAAATAAAATTGCCAGTCATCACCAGCTTTTTTCTTGAAATAGGATCTTTAAGTTTAGCTTTCACATGTTTATTTATGCTAATTTGTATTTGTACTGTAAAGGCATAAAAGTGTGTCTTTTATTACTTCCACGTAGAAATAGACCTCCCATAAATAGAAAACTGCAGTTTATTCTATCATGGCTGTTGTTGGTTTCCCCATCCCTGAAATCACCACCTAACCACTATCACTGCGCATTTTGGGAGGCAGACAGATCTTTACTTTCTGGAGCTTACCAGCTCTAGAAACAATTTCATTTTAGCTGTCACAACACCTTAGCCTGTCTCTGGAACGAATGCCTCCCTATGGAATATTCAGCATGTTATTGGCAGTGGTCTGGTATTGGTTCCTGAAACTATATATTCAAGTTCTAATTCCCAGAACCTGTGGTGACCTAACTTAGCATAAGGACTTTTGTCTGTTTATAAGATTAATAGCACTGAGACAGGAGGGCATGTGGGTTGCCTGGTTGACCTAAGTCACTGACCAGTGTCATGGTGAGAAAAAAGGGAAGAGACAAGAGCAGGACAGAACATGAGGTACCATGACCACAAGCCAAGAGACATTTGGAACCATCAAAAGGTGAAAGGTGGGAAGGATCCTCTCCAGAGCCCCTGAAGGAAGTGAAACCTGTCTGCTTATTGGGAGAAGTTCATTGTTTCCTAGGTTGTGACTCTTACGAGTAGGTAAAAAGTTCATTGAGTTCAGGAGAAGAAGGTAGGGTTCTTTGAGTCTGCAGGATCATAAGAAAAGTGCCAAACTGTTTCAAATGACTTAAGTTGTCATGTCTGTCGGGGACTTGTTAGGTAAGCTCCTATTAGCGTTTACTGAGAGCCTGCTCCTTGATCAACTGCCTGCTAATGTAAGAAGGGATCTCTTATGGAAGATGTTTGTAGAGAGTGATTTCTGCCAGAGCTAAAAGCCTTCAAGGATGATTCTTAGAGATTACCAAGAAAATTTAGAGTAGCTATGGAAGGGTGAAAAATTGTAAGAGTAATCAGTTAAGGGTTTGGGTAGATGTGGACATCCCAGCACAGTGGAGGAAAAGGCTTACCAAGTGCACATTGTTATAGTAACAGCCCATAGAAGATCGCAGGGCAGAAGATGCACCTGCAAAGATTGCAGGCGCTGTTTATTATAAGAAGTCCTCTTGGCTTTGGGTAGCCCCTTATCTTTGAGATAAAAGTGGTCTTCTGAAGTGGTTATATTTGACATTTGTAATTGAAAGGGAACATTATAGTAAGATTTGAGGAAGGACAGAATTTAAGATGTAAGCCTACGAAGTCCAATGAAGGAGTCAGCCTCAGTTTCCTTAAGAGATCTAGTGGGTGAGATGGACATGGGAGGTGGCAGAGCTCCGATGCTCGGAGGGAGGTTGGTTCTGTAGAGAAAAGACACGAAGCATGGGTTTCACGCACCCCAAGGAATTCACACTTGAAAATTTGGATATCTGTGTCTTATTAACAGCACCACTGATTTTGAAGACTGGCCAAACTAAGGCAGCTGTACTAGTACCAGAAAGAAAAAAAATGAGCAAGCATTTCTGTGTGATAGTCTGGGCATTGCCTACTGATAGCAAGGAGGGTTAGAAGTAACCATACACTTTTGAGGTAAGGCGTTTCTCAATGCTCAGTGTTCTGACTGAAAAATCTATTTATAGGCACATGTTATAGTCCTATATTGGATACAATAATTTTATTACTGTTAAATATATATGTAAATCATAAAAATATAAAGATATATTTGATTATTTCAAATGGCAAGGGTTATATATATCAAAGCCACTGTGGAAAACAGTATTTTATGTTTATACACTTTCATTTTTAATCTTACAGTGTCTGCTTTGTGAAACTCCAAATATTATCTATACATTGTAGGTTAAAAAAAAAACACCCAAAACATGGGCATCGATTTTCTTGCCTAATAATGAAATTGTGTTTTAAAACATGCTCTGAAGTTATTCAACACAGGAACATCTTTTGTTTTACTACCTAAAAAACGAGCATAAACGGTGGAGAGAGTTGTAGTTTTTGTGGTACCTCCTCCTTAAGCAATGTTTTTATAATCTTTGCAATGCCGCCCTCTAGTGATGACTTTCCAACATGCATAATTCCTGTGAAGTAGGCCCTGTCTCTGGATTTTGCTAGTTCTTTGCCTTAGCCTGTGTTTTTCCCTTCTCACTGAGCAGTTTTGTTTTTTACGCTATGGTTTTTATTATTGAATGACATTAGGGTGATATCATGATCTTTGGAGCAAAATCCAAAATTAATCATGAATTGTCACGCTTTCTTGTATTAACCTGTGTATTCCTTAATAATCATCAGCTTTATTCAGTTTAGAAAATTTACTCATTTAATGTAGAATTTTCTTATAACATTAGTCTGCTCTGTAGATGAATATTTGCTTTTTAGGCCCTAATTTGTTTTGGACTGTATTTTTGTACTCTCTAACTGAATTAATTAGTTTTTTATAGGCTTTTCTGATAATTTAGTTTTCTACTTTCTCTCTGTGTATGTGCATCTCCGTTTGTGTTTGTGTATGTGTAAATTTGCTGTTTGCTTTCTAGTGCAACTTTGACTAAATGCCTTTTTATCTCTATCCATCCATTGTCTGTCTGTCTATCTATCTATCTATCTATCTATCTATCTATCTATCTATCTATCTAAAGTTTGTCACTATTTGGCTTTCAATATAATAGGTGTGTAATTTCTGTAATTTCCTTCATCTAAAAGTAACTTCAAGGCTTGGATGTGACTCAGTTGGTAAAGTGCTTGAAGCACAAACACGAAGACCTAAGTTTGAATCCTAATAAGCACCTATATAAAAGCAGGGCATGGTGACATGCATCTGTAACCCAAACCAAACAGATCTCCAGTATTTCCTGGATAGTTAATGAGTTCTGGGTTCTATGAGAGACTTTGTCTCAAGAAATAAGGTTGAGTTATAGAAGAGCAGCATTTAATATTGACTTCTGGCCTCTGTGCACACACACACACACACACACACACACAATACATAGCATATATCATAACAAAATAAAAACAAACTCTTTGAAGTGATTTAAGGTATTTTAAAATTTTGAGATGTATGTGTTTAAAATGTCGCTAGAAGAATAAAGCTTGTGTGCTTTCCTCCCAGGAGTTTATTTTTCTTTAGATAAACTTAAAGCGGTGTTTAAAATGTTTCCCAGCCCTTGAGGATCATAGTGTTCTCTATATGGGTTATGAGGTGTTGCATGTGTGTGTTCCTCAGATATGCTTCATTTCGGACTGCTTCAGTCATTATATATTTATGAGAATTATATTAGAGTATGCATTGCTGTTGTTTGCTTATTATTTTCTCAGTTCCTAACATGTTTTAGTTATACATTTTTGATTCTTAGAAAGTCTGTTATTGATATCTTCATAGTGGACTTCACTGTTTGTTAAATAACAGTATCCTTTTCAATAAATCTTGCAGGTTATTTGACTAGCCAAAAAGGCGGGGGGAGGGAACTTGACCCTGTTTCCCACTGTGCATAATTATTAAAAATTTATATGTGAAAAGCAAAATAATGAAGCCTCAAGATACCTTCCTTGTCTTCAAGGAGGTTAACATTTCTTTCCTTTTTAAAGCATGGAGAATGTTACTGTCTGTAGAGAGGAGAGTACTGGGGGTTCCTTCCAGCACTTACCCTGAAGAGAGGAAGCTTAGAAAGTGTTTCTTTTGTTAAAAAATTGTCCTTTTCATTTTTTTCTAGGGTTTTATGATTTTTTTCTTTGTTTCTCTTGGTCATGCATATATTTCTTGTTATTGCTTTTCAGAATTATATAACTTTTTCTGTATTTCTGACCGTTTCATACACACATATAATTTATTGTGATTATATTCAACTTCCCTTATTACTTTCTGTCATCTTCCTTCCCCTCTTGATCCCTTCGTCTCACCTAGTCTCTATTAGAGAAAATTACTCCCTCTTTCCTAACACCCATTAGCAGTCATTAGCTTTTCAGGATGGGGTGGAACCTCATGGTCCCCTCCTCTAGTCTTGATGGAAAGTTGGAGGACCCAGTCCTGTGTAAATATCCATCTCGATGGCAGCATTTCAAAGCAGTCTTTGCCATCATCTGGCTTATAATGTTTCCCTCCCCTTTCTTTTGTGATGTTCCTTGGCACTTGAGTCGAAGAGTAGTGGTGATCTGTTATTTAAAGTTGAGCACTTATCGGTCACTTATTCTCCCTTTTTTTGACCAGATAGGAGTCTCTTCATTAGCCACTGTCTCTGCAGAAATGAGCTTCTCTGCCCCTTCCCGAGGGCTGCTCTAGTCTGTGGACATAAACGTAAACATGTAAAAGGCAGTTTGATATGCCCATCTAGGGAAACAATAATGTGTTCTGCTCTGACCTGTTTCCTCCCCTACCATATGCTTTTGTCAGGGTTTATGCTATCAGGCATGTACTATATCCCTTCAGTCAGAATGGCTATTTAAGAAAGAGCAGATTCTTGTGAGGTTGTATGGAAAGGGGAGCTCATGTTCAATGTTGGTAGGAGTGTACAATGGTACAGTCACTATGGAATTCCATATGGTGGTTTGTCAGAAAGTAAATGCAGAATTTACATATGATCCAGCTAACACTCCTGGATATATACTTACAGGATGTTGACCAGCACATCCATGTTCAACAGGGGCCTGTGCAGTATCTAGGAAATGAAACCAGCCTAGATGTCTACCATATGAAGAATGATACTGAAAATGAGAGACATATACATAATTCAATTATAGTCAGACTTAAAGAAATGAAGCTATGAATTTTTCATGAAAATGAATGCAACTGGAAAATACTGTATTAATTGAAGTAAATCAGGCATGGAAAGACACGGTTTTTCCTCATATGTGGATTCCAGCTTTGGATATGGAGTTCTGTATTTAAATTTGAGTCAGTATCTATAAGGGCCAGGAAGAAAGAAAGGGGAGGTGAGCAATTAATGAGGAAGATATAGTAAAACACAGAGGTCGTGGAACTGTGTGTATTGGGGTTAGATGGGGGATACTAGGTGTTAAAAGACTTATACAGGGATCAAAGGGTCCAGGTAAGTGGAGTTGGAAGAGGGTTAACAAAAATAAGGATTAATGATAAAGCCATATGTAAACCTGCTACTTTATAAACTAAAAAAAAATCATATCTTAAAATTATGCAACAAAGAGAGCTTGCTGCAGAAATTCTCCTTATGGTTAGATAATTCTGCTTCCAGAAGTCATAGATTATTAAATAAGAACCTCAGCGCTAGGTGTGGGATACCTCCTCTTGAGTTACTGGCCAGAGAGGTCACAGAGAAGGATAGATGCTATTGCCCTTACTCTTGGTTGCCAAGCAGAACTAGATAATCTGGTAAGACACTGTACATTTAGATTACAGGGCACTGAGAAATCAAGGTGGAACTAAACAGAGGCTTCCTCCCTATTGGCTAGCTTTCATAGTGCCAGAAGGTGCTCTACGCATAGCTGGGGGAGAAAGCTTACCAAGGCCTAGCTCTAGACCATGTGTGATATAATACCTACTTTCTAGGCAAGATATGCCTACCTGTGTAATAATGGCATGGCTGCTTTTGTGACTGGGTTTAAAGCTCATTCAGCAGGAGGAGAACACATATGGTGGTTTAAGTCTAATTAAAAATATTTCCTAAACAGCATGGAAAACAAAACAAAGCAAGTCCTCAGTAGCATAAAGGAAAGGATTTATTACCTTTGAACACCGACAAGATTGTCTAATAGAAGGTTTAATAGAAGAACACACTGAAAAGTGCTTGCAGTGCATGTGCTTGATGAATAGCTTTTGTCATCTGAGAAAGACAGAAAACCCAGCCAAAAATGAGAAAGAGAATTGAACAGTTTAATAAAAGAGGAGACTTAAATGGTATGGTGGTTAGTTTTCATTTTCAGCTCGAGTGGAGTTAGACACTAGAGCTCTGGCTTTGAGGTTTAATTGTGGAGGGAAGACTCACCCTGAATGAGAGTGGCACCAGTCCAAGGCTGGATCCCTGGCTTCACTAAAGAGGACCAGAACAGAGACTGAGCTTAACACCAGCTTTCGTCTTTATGGACTTCCTGACTGTGGGTACACACGAGCTTCTGCTGCCATGACTTCCTACCATAATGGACTATACCCTGAAAGCAGTATGCAAAAGAAACCATTTCTAAGTTGTTTCTTGTTGGGTGTTTGATGACAGCAATGAGAAAAGTAATATAAGCTGCTAATAAAAGTGCTAAAAATTACTAGTCAGAGGGCTAATTCTGATTAAAACCATAATAAGATAACCTTACAACATCAACTAGAACTGTTGAAAATAAAAAGGGTAGAAAATATTACATGGTAGTAAAAATATGAAGGCCAATGAAACATCTGTGCTGCCACTGGGAGCATAAATTGGGAAAATAATTTCTGAAAATTATCCAGCAGTATGTTCATAAAGTTTATGTTTATGTAGTGCATATGTCCAACAATTTCAGTAGGAATTAAAAGATAACCATAACAACACATAAGTCACTTTCATTGTTTTTATTAAGAAAAACCTGAAGATAAAAATGTTCATCGATAGTAAAATGGATAGATTGCATGTTCAAGTCAGAATCATAGAGACATGAGAATAGCAGTAAAAACAAATTATAGCTGTATGTAGCAGCAAAGAAATTATGCAAACATTCTGTTGATCAAACTAAGCCAACACAGAAGAGCATGTTGTATATTATATGGATATGAAACTCAAAAGCAGGAAAATCTAGAATGAGACTTCAGGACAATGGTTCCTTTTGTGGGGAAGGAAGTGGTCTTGGAGTCTTTTATGTTTAGTGATCTATTTCTTAACAGGATGAGTGGTTGCACTTGGGACACTGACTTTGGGATCGCTCAGTGAATTATTCATGGCCTCTTGACTCTTCTCTACCCTTCTGTATGTATATTATGATTCTGTAAAAAGCTCATAGAAAACAAAATGCTTCTTCAGTGAGAAGGCAATCAACTAAAATAACAATTGAAATTCAATACAATGTCACCTGTATTTTATCTCCTATCAAAAGGTGCCAAGGTGCCAACAAATAAAGTTCCTCGCCAGCCTCACACCCAGTCCCACCTTTTTGTCCTGCTTGGATTGCACGGTATTCTACAAACAGCTCCTCTGCATACTCAGTAAATGGAAACCGCACAAGCCGTGTGCTTTCTTTCCTTGAACTGCCATTTTAAACTTTTCATCTGCTGGTGTAATATCTATAATTTCTTTAAAATACTTTACTGCTTTCTTCATTTTATTACTTCTTTTTTTTTTTTAAAAAAAAAACCATTTGAGGAATCTGGCTCATTTTGTATAATTTAACACTTAAATTTTTTTAATGTTTTCTATTGTATGCAGAATGCATTCTTTTTTATGTTTACGTATCCCAGTATTACTTTATTTGAAATTTATTATGTATATATGTTCATGATATGTATGTGTGGGGGTGCACATGCCACAGTGCATGTGTGATGGGCAAAGGACAACCTTGTGGGCTACTGTGAATCAGGTTGCCAGGCTTCTGAGGCAAAGGAAAACCTTGTGGGCTACTGTGAATCAGGTTGCCAGGCTTCTGAGGCAAACACCTTTGCTTGCTGAGCTGACTCACTGGACCTACAGATCACAGACTTTATTTTCAATTTTACTGAAAATTATTTTTGAAAATTTCCACCTTTTTATCGATGGTGTTTATAATTCAGGGTAAACTTTAACTTACTGTTAACTTTTGCATTTTACTTAATCTCAAGAGTTAGTCATGGTTGAATTAGCTGGGGAAAGGAGTTAGTTGTAGACTTATCCTCAGTTTTGTGGCCTTGCTTACCTTTATTAATTTACTTATTTGAAACTTTCTTATTTACTGAATAAAAACAACACAAAATAAAACAAAAACCAAAGAACCTCTGTCTCTGCAAGCTTTGGGGCAGGTGACCAATAAATAGTATATTTTTCTATTTTGAAGAATAATTGGAAGAGAATAAATCAGATGAAGTGATGGAGAATGGCTAGAAGCAAGTGGGATTGAGACTGTCTTAGAAACAGAGAAACATTCTCTGTCTTATGTCAGAGAAACATTTTAAAACAGGGCTATTTACTCTGAAAGCTGAAGATTCCTGGGTTTTGATCTTACTGCATGTACTGGCTTTGTGGGAGCCTAGCCTGTTTGGATGCTCACCTTCCTAGACCTGGATGGAGGGGGGAGGACCTTGGACTTCCCACAGGGCAGGGACTTTGGACTGGAGAGGGAGGGGGAGTGGAGTAGGCGGTGGGGAGTGAGGGGAGGGGGAGGGAAAAGGGAAGCGGGGAGGAGGCAGAAATTTTTAATAAAAACAACAATAACAAAAAAAATGGCTAGTGATTTTACCGATTATCTTCAAATGGCACAATAAACACTTTCTTAATGACTCTAAAAAACAAAACAAAACAAAAAATACAAAACAAAAAAAGAAAAAAGAAAAGAAAAAAAGAATACTTCAGGCTTGAGGGTAGCCAATGTCCTGGTGAGGTAATAGATGGCTTCATGTGCATTTGCACATCTGTGTGTGCTTGTGTGGAGGCCAGAGGTCTTCCTAAGTCACTACACCTTTTTAAGACATGGTCTCTCATTGAACTTAGAGCATATGGATTTGACACGACTGGCTGGCCAGTGAGCCCAGTATTCTTCCTGTCCCTGACTCCCAGTATTATGGTTACAGGAACTACCTGCCATGTTCAACTTTGTACATAGATGCTGAGGGTCTGAACTTAGGTTCTTATGCTTGAGCATCAAGCACTTTACCCCCTGAGGAATCCAGACCCAGGTACTCCATCTTTAAACAACAATGGTTAATTAATGTTTACTGAATTTTCCTTCCTTCTTTTCATCCTTTTTCTTTTGTTGTACTTGGGTTTGAATATAAAGCCTTATAACACATTATGTAAGTACTCTGGACTGAGGTATATTCCTAGACATTGACTTAGTTTTTATTTTGGTATGGCAATCTCACTAAGTTGCTCTGGCCTTTGATTCACTTTCATCCTGCTTAACCTTTTCAGTAGTTGGTATTTTTATGTGTCTGCACTGCTAGCTTTCTGGTTTTTGTCAATATGTGAAATATTTGAAATGTAGTCATGAACAAACAGGTAATGTTTTTGTTGACATAATACTTACATTTTACTTAGAACAGGGAAGCAGAAGGACAAATTTTTCCAGACGTTGTTAGTGCTATAAAGAAAGTAAAATGGATACTGTCACAGACTGAGGAGATAATGCTATAGGTAGGACAGTATCAGAACGCTTTCTAAGTGCTGACATTGAACAACTTGGAATTTGATAGTAGATACTCAATGAAAATCCTAAGAGAACCTAGGACCAGGTTTCATTTCGGTTGTGACAGAGGTAGAAACCTGCGTAGGATTGTATAGAGTTTTATATGGTATAATAAGCTTAGACATTTTCCTTTTCCCCCAGAGCAGTGGAAAACTGTATTATGACATATGATTTATTTGCTTAAATAAAAAGTCCAGTCAGGTCAGAGCATAAAACCGAATGGAAGTTATTGTTATGAAACATCTCAGTGTGGATTTGGTACTTTGCTCTTTTCCACAATGTTGTCTAAAGAGTCTGATTCCTTCTGTCTTAGTCTTGAATACATCGGATATGGTGTTATTAGTATTTATAGTTTACATCTCCCCAATATCTACCTGTCCATGTTTCTGACCGTGGAAAGAGGAGAAAATGGCTAACATGAATCAGAACAGGAAGGGGCAAATGTCTTTGGTGGAATAAAGACCATTTCATTCTTTATCTTAGTTGGATGAGCATAATGCTGAATATTAAATAAAAACCTTTCTTTTTAAGTGAATTGATATTTTTAAAAGACAGCTGAGTGTCAGTGGAGTCAAAAAGTCAAGAAAACTTTTAAGAGTATACAGAGAATATAGATGTGATTTCTGTTCTCAGAAGTCACTTAAGATGCACAGGAGTGTGAGATGGGTCAGAGAATGGGGAACATGTGCTTATACATACACTCAAAAGGAGAATCAGTGTTTGTGTTAATGCTTTTAGTACCTACTACCAATCGGTTCATATCATGGCATTCGTCCTCAGGTTATTGTGACATGTTTATGGGTTGACTTTTTTTTTGAAAGGAACATTTTAGTATATGTATGCAGGTAATATTCAATTAGCTTTTGAATATCTTGGTTAGTTAAATTAATTTGGTATAACCTTTGCTTCATTGATTCTAATATTTGAATTTGTTGACAGATTTAAAAAATATTCAATGATTACGTCTTTACTTAGATATCTGATACCTTAGTAATATAACCATGAAAACACTGTCAAGTGTAATTTTATGCACGGACTAAAATACAGACAAATTATGTATTTCTCATGCTTTTGTCACCTTAAAGATACCACACTGTTCATTTTATTATATCAGAGAACACACCTATCCTTATGCAAAAGGGATACTTTGCTAACTATACTGGGTTTTCCTTTAAAATGTATTTTTGTGTGGATACATTGTTGGTTACATTGGTTAGTGTATGTCACTTATGTAAAGTCTGCTGTTAAAGGGTCTTACAATTCAGTTTGCTGATGGAGGAAGGTCATTGGCTAATAAAGGAACTGCCCTGGCCCATTTTATTGGTTAGAAGATATGTGGGAGGAGTAAACAGAACAGAACGCTGGGAGGAAGAGGAAGTGAGGTCAGTCTCAACAGCTCTCCTCTCGGGAGCAGACTCCTGAGAGAGACGCCATGCCCCGCTCCCGGGATGAAGCTCCGACTCAGGATGGACATAGGCTAGAATCTTCCTGGTAAGCGCACCTTGGGGTGCCATACACAGTTTATTAGAAATGGGTTGATCGGGATATCAGAATTAGCCAGTAAGGGCTAGAGTTAAAGGGCCAAGCAGTGATTAAATGAATACAGTTTGTGTGTTGTTATTTCGGAGCATAAGCTAGCCAAGCAGGTGGCCAGGGTGCTGGGAATGCAGCCCCGCCGCCCCATTACTACATATGGCGCCCACGTGGACAACTGCTTCCACATAAAGCCTGAGACAGCTTGGGAAGTAATTCTAGAACAAAATGAAAGCATTGTGCCTGGTTTCTTGGTAGCAGCAATTTCTCGGGTATACTCTGCTTGCCAGAGGCAAGCAAGTGCCTCATCTAAGAGAGGCTTCCTGACTCAGCTTCAGCTGCAAAACCCTGCAGCTCTTAAGAGGTCCTGCCACAAAACACTTAAATGGTGTTGACGAAAAGCTGAACGCATGCTTTTCGGTTTTTAGCTGTAGCAGGAAAAAAGCTGCGCCGTTTAAAAATGCCAGCTTTCTGGGCTGTCCTGCCAGGGCAAACTCTGACTATTTGAGGCAGGAGGGCCGGCTACCGAGAGAGGACTTGAGTGTTGTCTGTTGTAGCTGGCTGGCTGGCAGGGACCTTGAAATGCCATACAGTTGTGGCAGTAACAGTTTCTGCCATGAGGCTGGAAAGCTAAGGAATGGACTGGATCTAGCCGGCAAAGTCACGCCATGTGGTCAGAAAAAGAGAGATATACAGTAAAGAGAGATTCAAAGACAAAGAAAATTTCTAAATGGTTTGAAGTGTGTTAAAAATATATGCAGACTAAAATTTAAAGTTCTTAAAGTAACAAAAAAAAGGGAAGAGAGTTGTTGTGTGTGGTACACACCTTTAGTCCCAACACTTGGTAGGCAGAGGGAGATAGACCTCTGTGACTTCAAGGTGTGGTAGCACACGCCTTTAATCCCAATGCCTGGGAGGCAGAGACAGGCGGATCTCTGAGAGTTCAAAGACAGCCTGGTCTACAGAGTTACTTCAGGTCAAAGATACAGAGAACCTGTCTCAAAAAGCAAAGAGTTAAAAGTAAAAATAAACAAAATAGAGGTTAAAACAAAGCTGCACAAAGATGGAAAATACACAGAGAATTTTGATACTGTATGCTATTATGCTCTCTTTGAATTGTTTGAATGCTGAGGAAAGAGCAAAAGCTACTAAAAGATATTTGTTTATAAATGCTGCTGAACTAATCCAACATAGATATTTTGAATTTGGATCTAAGGATATGATACTTTGGAAAAGAGATTCTTCTTTTGTTTTCACAGAGGATGAGACGCTGTTCATTTGTTCTATTCCGATGTGGTATGATGGACCACGCCCTCCTGAAGGGTTGCAGTGAACATCTTCAGAAAATTGCTTCGCTCAACTGCCAACTGAGATGAAACTAGCACACAGGTTATACCATGAAAGACCTAATTAACGACGCCCCCATTCAGCAGGAAGCAGTTTGGAGAGAAAAAACTGCGCCCATGTTCCCAAATATGGTTTATAAACGTTCTTTTACATTTAAAGGGGGATATGATATAGATATGAATAATTTGCATTAGTATAGATTTTGCTTTATTGATAGAGATTTAAGGTCAATTTTGTTATCTGTATAAGTGTTTCTGATTTTGATTAAGGTATTGTGATTGTGTAGTTCATTTAAATATGTACTGTATAATTAAGAAATATAGGTTGTTAATGGATAATCATCGATAATACTAAAGCTTGTAGTCATGTTAATTAGATTTTCTAGATATATAGAGATATATTTTAGATAGACATTCTTCATGTCTTTCAAATATTACAGAATTGGACATTTAATGTTTTAATAACTGAGGACTTTTCATGACAATGAGACACTCTGCTCCTGGCAGCACCAATCTACTTCAAGAGGAAGATGGGCATCGAAGACGCACCTTATGGAGTTTGATAGCCATTTGGGCAAGAAACTGCTCTTGCCTGGACTATTGCATAAACTGGACACAGAGAACCCACAGAGAGAGGACTACTGAACTTGCCTAAGGTGAGATGATCTTTCGGGGTTCCTGATTCATTTTGAAAAAGTCTGCGAGACATTCTGCAGGACACAACAGATAGTGACTGAACTGACTTTGAATTTTCCTGCTTTATGGAAATGTCTGCTGGATACCATGGGCCTGAAGGCTGAAGATGGATGCCCCAACGGTACAAAAGAACTTTGGGTGACTGTCCAGGCAGCGAGATGTCTTTGTCATTTCTAGAGTTTGAAGTTTCTTAGTTCTTGTTTACTTAGGTAATATTATATCTTTCTGGAGTCTTTGATGGAGTTAAGAATAGTTAGTTATAGTTTTCCTTAGTTATGATAAAGATTATTGTAACTTTTACTTGATAACTGTTTTGTTATATGTAATTTTGCTATGTTAAAGTTAAAGCCTTTTTTTTTTTGTTTAAACCGAAAAAGGGGAAATGATGGAGGAAGGTCATTGGCTAATAAAGGAACTGCCCTGGCCCATTTTATTGGTTAGAAGATATGTGGGAGGAGTAAACAGAACAGAACGCTGGGAGGAAGAGGAAGTGAGGTCAGTCTCAACAGCTCTCCTCTCGGGAGCAGACTCCTGAGAGAGACGCCATGCCCCGCTCCCGGGATGAAGCTCCGACTCAGGATGGACATAGGCTAGAATCTTCCTGGTAAGCGCACCTTGGGGTGCCACACACAGATGATTAGAAATGGGCTAAATTAATATGGGAGAATTAGCCTAGAAGAGAATGGGCCAAGCAGTGTTTAAATGAATACAGTTTGTGTGTTGTTATTTCGGGGCATAAGCTAGCCGAGCAGGCGGCTGGGGTGCTGGGAATGCAGCCCCGCCGCCCATATTACTACAGTTTGCTCCTAGTTATTTGAGATATATGTATTTGTTAATGTTTATTTTAAAAATTGTATATAAATATATGCAATGGTTTTAAACAGCTAAGCAACTTTATAAAACAAAAATTGAAACACCTAAAATGGTTTGTTAATTTTTTTCTAGTACTTTGTGGTGATCGAGAAATGCTTATGATTTTACGTATAATTTCCTTAAGTCTGATATTAATCACCTGCAAATCATTGAAGGAAAAGTCCGAAAGATTGTTGGTTTAGAGATCTAGAAAGGTGAATATCCAGATTCTCTAGGTAATTTACTTATTTCTCTGAAATCTTCTAAAATTGGGATCTTATAATATTCCTTAATACCTGAAGTTGTACTTATCTCTTATAATGTGATTTCTCTAATAATGCTGTTGTCTACACATAGTTGTACAGTCTAGCCTCAGCAGCATCTTGAGCCCTGCTGGCCTGCATCGCCTCCTTTATTTGTGACAATGTAGAGAACTTCAGGAAGATACTTTGAGTCAGCCAGTTAACAGTTTTAACTTTGTGTGTACCTTTTTGTCTCTTTGAGACAAGATCTTACTGTATAACCCTAGCTTGGCTTGCCTGGGTCTCCCTATATAGTTCCTGCTGGCCATGAACTTGTAACCACCTTCTTGAGTTCTGAGATTGTGGCCATACACCACCAAGCCCAGAAACTTTTATGTTTGTGAACGAACATGTTGTAGTGTTGGAGTTCTGACCTTACTTAAGATTATGTCAGTGATTTGAAAAGTAGGCTAGTAACTTAGAAGAGTGGTCCTTTCTAGTGTGTTGAAGAATCATCTTCAAGTCTGCTAAATGTAAGATGCCTTGAGCCCTCCTCGGAGGAATTTTGTCTGCTTCTTTGGAATACAGTTGGTGAAACTATCTTAAAGGTTACAGAACAAAAGACAGAGCATTAGGTTTAGTGATTTGCGAAGCAGGAAATTAAAATACCATGTCTACACTGTTAACACTTCTGTATAGGAACTTGGATTAGTTTGGTGTATGACTCTATTATTCACTAAAGTATTTTATGTGATTAATTTGAAAATTTCTTTTATATTGATCTGTTTATTTTGTTATCTCCCCCCATGTTGCATTCAGTTTTTCTTGGCTTCTTTCAGTAAATGAATATTTACCATGTGTCAGTAATTATGCTATGGATCTGGAAGACGTCAAGAATGGAGAAGACATTGATCTAACCTGGAAGTTCTCCTCTCCAAGATTGAGGATCATTTGTAAAACAATAGTCTGCATAACACACAGAATGGAGAATTCCAAAATGCCCTTATTGGTTCCTAAAAGAAATAGGAGTTTGCAACGACATGGAAATGTTAGAGAACTGGTCTTATTAGGGCAGGATGATGTATAAATCATAAAAATAAGATTAATGAGACAGGCTAGAGCCTGGAAATTTTATCTATCGATTTAATTAATTTTTGTTATAATTCAAGAAGAAGGGATGAATTTGAGGTATTTTAACAGTAGAATTGGTAGAATTTTGATCCTCGGTTGGATATAAGGTAGGAGGATTAAATAGTCCAAAATTGTAGAAATCAATGTAACTAATTAGAAGAATTAAGGAAGATACAGAATCTAATGATCAGGCATATTCAGATAAACAATGAGTTTTAATCTGATGGCATCTTCAGATTTTATCCTTTCTGTAGTCATCTTAGCCAATGATCACCTTCTCACTTCTTACTGTCTTAAACCAGGCTTCTATATTTTCCCCTTTTACTCCTATTTAAATAAAGCAGTATGATTTTACAGTTTGCATTATTTCTAACATATGTAGGCTGCATGTGACTTAATAATTCTATATTAGTTGAAACTAAAGAAACAGTCAGTGATGCATTCAAGAATTTAGTGTGAAAGCATTCATATATTATGATAAAAATAAGAAATAAGTAAATGGATCTCAAAACAGGAAGCTGTTTGACAAATTAAGATATCTATTTGCTGGATGTGCTAAGGCTGGGCTCTTTGAATAAAAGGATTATAAGTGATCCCATGTTTTTAAAGAGGAGATTTGAGGTCAACTGGAAGTTCACTTTGTGTGGTCTATTAGGGACATAGATTTTTACACCTTACTTCTCTGTCATGTCATGCATCTAGGCTCAGCTGTAGACATGTTTATATTTTGGTCTTTATTGAAATCCTTATGACGGTCAGTGGTGATACTGTGATGGTTATGTCCAGAAGAACATTTTCTGCCTTGATTCTTGACTGTAACATGTGAAGCTCTTGATCATTTTTTTCTAGGTTGCATTTTCTTGTCTGAGTTGTTTACTGTGTATTTTTCATGTACTATCCATTCATCGGAGGTGTAAAGGTTGCCATATCCAGCATTTTAATTTCAGTTCTGCTCTTACTCAATGACGTCTCACCCAACGTCATTACCATCTGCCATTTCCTAAACCCAAGTATCCAGGCCTGAATCTTTCTTTTGAGCAGATAATTCATATATATGAACATTCTGTAGGAAACTTGGAGCTAACATAATCAATCCTGACACAATTATATTCCTTTCCATATGACCTCTCCTGCCTACATTTCTTCTTAATATTAACCTAGAACAGAAGCCAGCAAATATACCTGGAAATTTCTGGCTTCCCTCCTCCAACAGGACCCCATTCTTTGTAGGTGTGTCTCTAGAGTATTATTCCTGGCATTCTTCTCTCCTGTTTCCATTGCCACAGTTTTAGTTTAGCCAAGGTTATTTTGAGAACTTCTTTACGGGTCTGTTTCTATTTGAGCTTCTGTCCAACCCTACTTAGTGATTCAATAGGCCATTGACTTTTTTCTGCTGGTATTTGGTGAACAGTGGTTATATGTTTTAAGTTGTATAAAACATCTGCCCTGGTGCCAAGTGCAGTTCAGTTAATAAATTATACTACTACTAAGAAATGAACATTTGAGAATAAAGAGAAACCAAGATTGGTAATTGTACTATTTAAGTAATTATCACTATAATATTTAAGGAAATCTGGAAGAAAATTAAGTGCTGCCTTCACAGCAGTAGGAGTAGTGTACTAGAGATAAAAGAAATCAGTTTTTAGTGTTTTAAATGTTTAACTTAGCACACAGAGAAATTAGAGTCTTATTCAAGAAACTTGGTCCTTATGCGTCTGTAGCAAGCACTCTAATCACCAAGACATCTCCCCAGCCCCAGAGAATGCTTTTATTTATAGAATTTGTGCCTTTAAAAAAAGTCCTTGTGAGGCTGAACTTGACTATGAGACGTGATTCACTAAACACATTGCTTCTAGAATCAGACTTACTGGGCTCAGATATCTCTTGGCTCTGTCAGTTTTGTGACCAGGGTAATTTTCTAAATCTCCATGTGCCTCAATTTCATTAAGTGCCTTAGGGTAGTTAAAACAACTCCAAATATTAGTACAGAAAAGCAGAATGTGTGTGTGTGTGTGTGTTTGTGTGTGTGTGTGTGTGTGTGCAGATACACATGTGCCTTAGCCCACACGTGGAGGTGAAAAGACAACCTCTAGTGTTGGTCCTTCCATGGTCTTTTTTTGTTTACTAGTGGCTCTTCCAGGCTAGCTGGAATTCTCCTGCCTCTTACCCTTTTCAGCTGCAGAGACTTTTTGGGATTATGGATGCTTATGCCATTGTGTCTGGCTTTCAGTGGGCTCTGGGGATCTGAACTCAGGTCATCATGCTTTTATGACAAGTGCTTTATTCATTTTACAGAGCTGTCTCTGTAGCTGTTCATATAGCTTATAACTGTAATGCCATGAAAGGATTCTCTTCTGGTCATGTCTATTTCATATTCTATTTCTAAATGCCTGTTGTGTTTGGTTGTCTACATCTCTAGCTTTAGGAAATTTTCTACCATAATTTCATTGGATATATGCTCTACGATGTTAGCTACGTCTTAGCTCCTTGAATCCCATAGGGTTTTATTTGTCTTGTCACTGTGGTACCCAGGATTTACTGGACGTTGTAGTCTTGCTTTTCTCTTCCTGTTCTGATGTTTGAACGTGCTGTTTCATTGACTTTGTTCCTTTGTCCCATATCCTTTATATTTCTTCTGCAATGTCAAGTCTATTGATCATACTTTATATCTTACGTTTTGATTCATTGAAATTTTCATTTCCAACATTTAGATTTTATTTTAGTTCATTTTCAAAATCATGATTTATTTTCTTCTATGGTGCTGACCTTTTCATTTACACTGCTGATATATTCATTCATTTTGCCAGTATTTCTCTTATTTTTCTGACTTTTATTTTTGAGTCCTGAATTGGATCCATCTGCTGTTCAGTCCCCTTTAAAGTCATAGATCATGTTTACCAGAAGATTTTTGTATTTCTTCCTCTGATGATTTATCTCTTTTAGAACTTTGGAGCTAGTACTTGAGGGGTTATAATATTTTGGAGAAGTTTTGTTGCCTTATATTTTTCATGTTTCTGTTTTGTGATTTGCATATATGTTGATTTAGACAACTATTCTGGATTTATTGGGAATGGTCTTATGGAGTAGTCTAATCATGGAGGTTGAGTCCATAGTACTACCAATAGTAGAAATACTGTTATTGTAATAGTAAAAACATCAGTCAAAATGGCATTTAGAAATAGTATTAAAATTAAATGGAAAAACTACAAAGTTAAAAAATTTCTTAGGAGTAATAGTGAGGGTATTAATTAAATACAGTAAAGAAGGAGGCAGGGCATGGAAAAATAAAAAAAGCAAGATTAAGTAATAGAAAAAAAGAAGAGTGAGGAAGAATATTATTGGGGAAAGTGAGAGAGAAAGATGAAAAGAATTTTAAAAGGCAAAGGAAACAAATAAAAAGAATTCCTGGGGTTGGAGAGACCTCAGTTATTAAGGTGACTTGGTGCTCTTCACAGAGGACCTGAGTCCAGTTCTCAGCACTCGCTTTGGATGGCTTATAATCAACTGTAACTCCAGTTTCAGGAGTCTCTTCTGGCTTCAGGGTAATTATAAACACATGTTGTGAACACAGATACATACACATAAGCATGAGTTAAATATTTACTAAAAATGATTTTTCACTAATGAAAAAGTTCAACAACAAAATAGCTCAAACTTAGTAAGAGGAATAAAATTTTAAAAAAGCAAGCACAAAGCTAGTGAGGTCATGGTTCTTAGAGGACAGACTTCTACCGTCACTTTAATTACCTAGCATAATTCCTAACTACACGTTAGTAGTACCTACTGACAAGTGAAACTCTCAACCCTCATCAAATAAACTTCACTTTGTAGCAGACTGAGACCATCACAGAAAACTCCAATTGGTTACTATGCAGAAAACAACTGATCATAGGTGCCCATCCCCATTGGATACAATTAAAACAGAACCCCCATCACAGGCCAAAGGAACATCCTGGAAGAGGGCCCATAAGACTGTAAGAGCCAGAGGATCAGGAAGTCTGCCGTGAGATTGATTCTCCTAAAAATGACAAAAACTTTACCATGGTGCCTCAATAGCGTGACTGCCTAAACAAGTACAACACAGACCTGCCAACATTATGGGGGGAGGGAGCGAAATCTTATGGAGTCCTTCCCCTAAATACAAAACTACAGACTGTTGTGTGATATTTTGGTCACATCTTGACAATAAATCTTTCTTTGAACCAGAGAGTAGAGCTAGCCACTAGCTGACCAAAATTAACAATACAGGATTTGGAGGCCTGAGGACAGCTAGAGAGATAGGAAGTAGTAAGGCATGGCTTAGAGAGGATCTCAGTAAGGTATTTTGGATGGAGGAACATGGAAGAGGTGGGTAAAAAATTCAATAAAGTAGAGAATTTCTAAGCAAGATAGTAGCATCAAAGTCATGTTGGAAAAAATAGCTCATTATGGTTAGTTAAACAATAGGAATGGGTATTTTATTACCTCACTAACTGGTCCTTCAGTCTCTAGGATCCACTTGGTCAATACTCCAGTAATTTTTTCTATCAGAGAACCCCAGTTTCATTGCTGCATCTGCAACCAATGCAGCTCTGCTCCAGCTGTAAATTTTGACCAATTGTCAGTGACAGCCATTGCTAGGATTGCCATCAATGCCCCATAGGGAATCAGGAGGTGATGGGAATCAAGTACAAACTCTGCATTGTTCTCCAGGCGCTTCACAGTCACCCCCTGCATACTCAGAAGGACCGCAGAAACTCTAGGTGGAGGTTTTCTTAGATCCTTAGAACTTCAGAGCCAACTATCTCCATAAGAAAGCACAGAAGTAAATTACACCATCCCTAAGAGAAGAACAGGACTGGTAAAAGTAAACTTAGAATAGAAATTGGAGCATGTCTAGGAAGCCAGTGCAGAAGGTCTCCAGTTGTAATAAATAATACACTGGCCATTGATTTCATCATTATTTTGCTCCATTTTACTTTTGTTACCCCTACAACTATCCTTATTTGTATAATAATCGTGGTCAATGTATCAGGCTGTTCACACGTTTTACTGTTTGTTTGTCTGTCTCATTGTCTTCTTTCATTTTCTTTTCTTTACTCTTACTTTCCCCTCTCGCTATTACTTTCCTCCTAAAGCCTAGAAGCTGGCATGGTTTGTGATATCTGAGTGCATATCTTCACCCCTCAGTTTTTAGTCTGTCTTATCCCCTATTCCCCCTCTCTAATATTTCAACTCTTGTGTCTTCCTCCTCTACCTCCTGTCTAGCAATCTAACACCAATCACTGATCTCACTATGATTGCGTCTTTCTTTTTCTTTCTACTCATACCCAGTAATGAACAGATTAATGTGTATTATACTATTGAGGTCTCCTTCCTCTGTAAAATAATTGGTACTTAAAAGTGTTTATTTTGTATCAACTGCTGCCCTGTTATCAAAGTGAGTTAACCATTTCATAGTGACTGCTCCAGCAGACAGTACTCAGCCCATGGGGTGGACTAGGAATATAGTCTAATGCCTTGGACACCAATCTAATGGATGTAAGTATCACTACTGGTGTATTATAACCTGATCTCTTCTGAAGACTGCAAATACCTCCACAGAAATAAAAGAGGAAACCCAAAGCAAGAACAACAAGATTCTTAACCAACAATCTAACTCCAGATGGCAGAAAAACACAAGTAACATGAAAAATCAAGACAACTCATTTCCTCCGGAAATGACCAATCTCATAATAATAGTCACTGATGAAAATGGGCTTAGGTGAAATTTCCGATGCAGGATTTAAAAGAATGATTATAAATATGAAACAACCCAAAGGAAGCACAAAGAAATTATAAGAGAACACAAACAGCTGAATGAAATGAGGAAGTCAATTGAAGATTCAAAAATAACATTATATAAAAATAAGCACTGAAGAAAAATCAAACTGAAAAAACCTAAATGATGATAGAAATGAGAAGAAAAACAGTAGGCCAAAAGTTTAGCAGAAAACTTTATCAGTGGAAGAATTGTAACACAGATAATAAAAACCCAGGGGTAGATACTAGGGATCAAGCTGAAGATTAAAAAAGCCAAGCAGCCAAGGCTCTAGAGAGTTCTTACCTTTATGAAATCTTCAGACTGAAAAGAGATCGAGTTCCTGTCTCATCCTGCCTTATATTTCTCTCTAGTGCTGGTATTAAAGACATGCACCACCGTTGCCTGCCCTGTATGGCTGATTAGTGTGGCTAGCTTTGCATTCTGATCTTCAGGTGAGCTTTATTTATTAAAACACAAAATATCACACTAAAGGATTATATGGAAGATAGAATTTCAGAGCTTGAAGACAAAGTAAAAGAACTGGATCATTCGGTCAAGATCAATGATAAATTTTAAAGAAACATGAATGGAACATTAAAGAACTTGGGAACATCATAAAAAAAAGCAAAATTTATAAATTGTAGGTATATAGAGTAAGAATTTCATATCACAGGCACATAAAATCTTTTAAATAAGTTCATAGAAAATAAGTCTAAAACCTAGGTAAAGAGAACTTCATCCAAATATTAAGGCACATTAAAGACCAAATAGATGGGATCAGAAAAGGAAGTTCCTATATCATATCATAGTTAAAACATTGAATATACAGAACAAAATTACGTACTGAAAACTGCAAGAGAGAAGGGCCAAGGCACATATAAGGACAAGCATAAGAATAACTTCTGGCTTTTCAGTTAAAACTTTGAAAGTAAGAAGGGCTTGAAAAGACTTCTGAAAGGTGGTAACTGCCAACCCAGCTGAATATGCCAAGTACCCTGGTCTGTCTTGATTGTAGGCGAAAGAACAACTTTCTGTGACAAGAGCAGGCCAAAGGAGTTTGTAATCACCAAGGAAGTCCTACAAAGCATATTGGGGTAAATACTTTAGATTAAGGTCAGAAATAAACACATCAAAGAGGCTACTGAGAGAAAAATAAATGAGGCCAACACATTTGCTAAGAGAGGACTAAGGAAACATCAAACACACAAATGGCAAGAATTAATACCAGTCCATAGTAACTCTGAATATTAATGATTAACAATTCACTCATCAGAGGACATGAACTAGAAGATTAGATTAGAAAGCAAACTCTTGATTTTTGCTGTCTCCAAGTCACACACATCTTAGGGTAAAGGAATGGGACAAAAACAGGTCTTCTAAGGAAATAAGACCAAAAAAGCACATGGACAGTGCTATCCTAATATTTCATAAAATTGAATTCAACCCAGAACTCGTCAGCATAAATAAAGAATGTCCCTTCGTACTGATAAGGAACAATCTGTCAAAATAATACAATTCTAAACATAAACACACCAAGCACAGCCTCATCTAGTTTCATAAAATATGTTCTACTAAATATTAAGACATGAATTAATCCATATATATTAATAGTGACTTAATACTCTATCATCACCGTTAGATCAGTCAGCCCCCCTTCCAAACAACAGACAAAAAACCCAGCCAAACAAAGAAACATTAAATGACATCACATCACAGATCAAACATACCTTACAGGCATCTACAGAAGAATACCAAAACTCTAAAGAATTCACATTCTTCTCAGAAATATATAGAACTTTCTCTAGAGTATATCACATATTTGGCACAATTCTAATTTCAACAAATATAGAAGAGCTAGGATATCTGTTATCAGAACATAGTGGAGTAAGGCTAGAAATCAATAGCAAGAAAAACTGTAGAAATACACAGATTCATGGGACTAAATAACACATTTTTAAATGATGGATAAACCATGTAAAGACACAACAACAACAGCAACAATGAAATTATAGACTGATCTCGTGATGAACATATAGTCAAAGTTTCTTAATATAGTACTTGCAAATTGACGCGATAACACACCAAAACACCGTGATCAAATTGCCTTCATTCTGGACATACAATCATTTTCAACACATGGAAGTCAATCAATATTATTTTTTACATAAGTGAACTCAGGAAAGAAATCATGTGATCATTTCTGTAGATGCAGAAAGACAGACTCCAACCCCTCTTCATAAATAAAGACTTGGCGAGACTAGAAATGGAGAGACTATAACTCCATTCAGTAAAATCTGCAAATGACAAACTGATAGTAATCATTATGCAAAATGGAGAAAATTCAAAGCAGTCTCTCTAACATCAGTAACAAGACGCCCATTCCCTTCAGCCCTATTCAATATTGTGCTTGCAGTCCTAGCTAGACCACTTAGAAGGAAATAAAATAGATACAAGTAGGAAAGGAAGAAGTCAAAGAATTCATATCGGCAGGGCTATGATTCTATCCATGAGAGAATTGTGACAATTTTTCATTTTAAGCAGATTTTATACATTTTTTAAAATATAGCTTTTAAATTTTCTTGAATTGGCAACTTTTTTGGGGGGGCATTTTTCTGTCCAGGTAATTGACAAGCCAGTTAGGATTGTCCCTTACAAGGGTGAGGGGAGGGATGGACAAATGATATAATCTACAATCCCTTTTTTTTAAAACCACAAAAACCTCATGATATACAGTGATCTTGTAAAGTTTAGTGCTCTTGGATCCAAGTTTATTTTATTTTATTTTATTTTATTTTATTTTTTCTTGGTTTTTCGAGACAGGGTTTCTCTGTGGTTTTGGAGCCTGTCCTGGAACTAGCTCTTGTAGACCAGGCTGGTCTTGAACTCACAAAGATCCGCCTGCCTCTGCCGGGCGGTGGTGGCGCACGCCTTTAATCCCAGCACTTGGATCCAAGTTTAAATGGTTAATAATTAATGTCATTTTGTGAGGCTCAAAATGTCACATTTCCTCTAACGGCCAGAGTTAGGACTCAAGTCACATTCCATTCCTCTGACTAGTACTTAGCTTCCTTCATTTTCAGCTATTGGTTTGATAAGGTATTGGTTATGAAGGAGGGGTCCAGCCTTAATGTCCTCGAATCCTGCCAGTATCTAGCAACTTAACAGCACCACTACAAATGTAGTGGTGTATATAAAACACTCCACAGGGAAATAAGGGCTTAATTTTATAGACCTATTTCTTAAAAGTGGAAATGCTTCTAAGTCTATTTGTCATCTCTAAAATACAAATAAATTCTGTTTTCTTTGTGAAGTCCTTGCTAATTTAATACCCACTGGAGTTCTGACACTTAACTTCAGTGAGAAGTCTTGTAATTTATAGATTTTCATTGATGCAGATACTTTGGGTGTCTGCAGAAATCATCAGATATTTATTGTAGTCCAGTAAACTTTAACTGGAAATCAGGGTTTTTAAATTTAAACGCCCTAAGAGTACTAACTGACGGGATGTGAAACTCATGGTCTTGCTGTATTAGGAATCTCAATTGAATTGTCTCCAGTCAATTAGCCTATGGGCATATCTTTGGGGTATTTTTTTGATTGGTGATTGATGCTGGAGGGCCTAACCCACTGTAGGTGGTTTGATGCCTTGGCATGGACCCTCAGCTGTTTAACAAAAGTAGCTGAGCAAGTCAGAGAAAGCAAGCCTTTATCAGTGTTCGTCCTTGGTCTCTGCTTCAGTTTCTGTGGTGGACTGTAAGTGTAAGAGGAAATAGAACCTTTCCTTCTCCTGGTTGGTTTTGGTCATGGTGTTTATTATAGCAAGAGAGAAACCAAGCTAGGACAGTCTCAAAGACAATTTAGGTACTTCAAAACCTCTTATCTCCCAAATACTTTAAGATTACATGCTCACTTGAGAATGTTTTAGTGAGTGGATAGCATTATAGTTCTCTATAAAAGATATACATATTTCATAAATACTTAAGTTTATAAATATTTTTCTAAAATATGGTATTTTTATATATAATCTTTGTGTATTTTAAGACATGTTTCTTTGTCTTAAAATAAGTGACAATTCAAATTCTCTCAAGTACGTAACAATGCGTCAGATTTTAGAGCAGCTTGCTGGTTCCATGTGTTTTATGGTGCTATTTCTCTTGCATAGTAACATTGCCTTACAGAGCAAAAGGTTAGATACAATGTGGTAAGGAAAGAACATTTTCACAAATTTATTTCTTCTCTTTGAGGTGTTCTACCCTGAGGGACATCTTTTTTAAAGGTAGCAAAGAGTTGAACCTAAATGGTCAAATAAATGTTTCATATGGTCCTTTTAAGTAACAGGGGAAAGTAGAAATGAGCTCCTTCACTGAGAAATATATTTTCTTTCCGTAGTTACACATCTCTATTCCTTATGAGTATAATAGAACATAATTTCATCTTCAAATTATAGCATCAAAATAAAATTGATGTTAATTTTCTTAGTGATCAAAGATATTGCCCAAAGTTGCTCAAAACTTCCACCTGACCATTGGTATAGATAGTGCATTTATCTTGAAAATAAAATATAAATAGAGAATAAATCACACCCCTGATACTTACATATATTTTTAAATTTCCTTTGTAACTCTGTGTTTCATATTGACTTTATAGTTGTCCTGATTAGAAAGTAGTTGCTTAGTCCTCAGAGATATGGCTTAGTGAGTAAAAGTTCTTTCCATTTAGTCATGAGAACCTGAGTCTGAATCAGAACCCATATAAAATAGCCAGATCTGTCTGGGTTTCTATAATGGGGAGATAGAAGCAGAGATAGACCTCAGAAGCTGAGGTCCAGCTGGCTTGGCACATGAAGTGGTAGAAAGACTGTGTGAAAACAAGCTGGAAAGTGAAGGTGGTCCTGTGCCCTCCACACAGGCACCATGGAACAGTAATACACCCCCTAACATGAAGACACACATACATGTACACAAAAAGATCTTGATTAAATTAGGATATTACCCTTAATATATATCTCTTTTTATTACAGAAGAAAACACTCAGGAAACGCCACAAATGAAGAAAAGTTTCAGTGAAAAGGTTTCTCTCTACAGGGGTGACATCACATTGCTAGAGGTGGACGCAATAGTCAATGCGGGTGAGTGGTTTACTTTTCTGTATTTTCTTTGCTATGTTTTTATGATTTTAAACATTTTCTATACTCTATGGGTATAGAAATGCCTTGTCTTTTCCTTTATGATTTTATTGAGAATTTATTTTATGCATCTGATTAAGATCCCTGGGCTAATGGAGAAGTAACAAACTGTCATAAAGAGTTCTTCAGAAAGAATTTTAGTAATTATATGATTACTGGTCTCATGCTTGAGTTAAAGAGAAGTAGTAGTTCAACTAGCATCTTCTTTCTTTTTAGTAAGTCCTAAAGATACAATTAGATTATATCAGCCAAAAGAGAAATGTGTAGAAATTATTACTGATTTCAAACCTCACTTATTTGTAAGTTTTCATTTTTATTATAAAATGCATTTTACTGGTATATTTTAATGTATAATTTTCTTTTTTGAATATTGAAGGAAATATGACAGCATATTAGTTACGTTGTTCTTGTCTCCTATATATTTTCTTGTGTTGTTATATATCAAAAGGTTGTAACAATTGTGATTCTATAAGAGGGAATTATGATTTGTGTTTTAGAAAGTTAAACCCCTTTCTAGGTTGAAAGTGTCAAGCAATAGTAGGTCTAGATTTAGATAAAGGCAGCCTTTAATCTTGTACTCTTTAATGGAAGAGGATGGTGACCATGGAGAGTCGAAGAGAACTGAAATAGGAAGAACTATTTGACCTAGCAGATCTTTAAGTATCTGAAAAGTTCAAGCAGAAAAAAAGATGTAAAAGAAGTACAGACAGCTTTGCCTGTGGGGGATTGAATGATGGTATTAGACAGGTGGTTTCTTACAGGAGCCATTAGCTAGTGGTGGTTTTCATTAATCATGTGTTTTAAAATTCAGGGGTTTAGAACAAGGAGAGAAGATGGATTTGAGTTTGGTGGAGTCTTTGACCCAGGCTTAACCTGGGTAAATGGAGACAGAAAGTTCTGTAAGACAACAGAATGGGAATTTGGACTGTCATTTGTGTCAGCCTTAGCAGAGACTGCAAGATGGTCACCACTGAGTTTTCTGCAAGCCAAGAGGAATAATGCTAATTTACAGCTAGGCATCTCTCAGAACTTCAGAGAATGGGTGGGATTGCTTAACTGCCATTGTTTTCCAGAAGTGCAGGGTTTAGGTAAGTTCAGTGTTGTCTCAAGGTTACCTCAGGTGATGTAAATCCACACAGGGTGGTAGGAACAAGACTTGGAGGTGAACAAGTAAGAACTGGAAGATCCTGATTCAGCATGTGGCAGAGATCTTGGGGTCTAGAAGGAAGGCTGGGAGTCTTGTGATCTTGCTCTTCCTGCAGAATTGCATGTCAGTCGCTTTGTATGTACAAGTTTTGCCATAACCAAAGCTCAGTATTCATCTTCTAATGCTTCTTTGCTTTGTTTCTCCTCTGATGCTTCTGTTGCCTCTTTGAGATGTCATTTCTTATTCAAAAAGGAGTGTGGATTGTTTGATCTCTCTACCCAGTCTAGCTCCTTTTTTTTTTTTTGTGGAGGTTTGATTTTTCTCCTTCTGTCATCTCACAGGTTCAGATCTTCCTTATATGTAGATCCCATGTTTGTTTTGTTTCTATTTTTTGTTTCAAGCTGTTTTACTCTGATCAATGGGGCCTCTGGAGAAACCAGGGTCTTGGAAAGTATCTCATGAACACGGGTACAGAATTCGGGTTAGGTATCCCTGTGGTTAGTAAGTGAGCAACTATGCCAGACTTTCCATAAGTGTATAAACTTTAATTATAAATATTTAAGATTTAAAGGTTTTTGTAAATGTACCACCAACATTCGAGTATTATTTTTGAAATTTTTAGCCAATGATTCTAGTTGCTTCTTTTTTTTCCTTATTTAACATAACATTGAATTTACCTTGTTAAATTGATAGTAACAATGACTTTTCTTGGGTTCTATTAACTGTGTTTTTTCCTCTCCATGAAGCGCAAACTGGTACCCTTTAATTTATTCTTTCACCTCCCAAAGCAATGTCTTGACTTTGTGCTTTTAAGAGATAGTCAGGGCTGCCACCTGGGGTATTGTTGGTGTCCAAGGGCTATGCTGCTGTGGGGAGATGCAGACCTGGGTGGCATGCACTGCAACATGGGGCCATGAGACAACTGGGCCCAGGCTATTGTCTAGACCTGTGTCTGGGTCTGTGGTCCTGCCACAGCCGGGGTCTGTGTTGATATCCCTGGCATGTTGCCACTAAAGGCCACACAGATGACCACTGTCTAGACCACAACCTGTGATCATGGTGGTGTCTGTGTGCTATTCTGTCACCAGGATGAAGTCAGTTTGAGTGGCCAACACCATTATCTGGGGCCATGGTATCATTCAAGTCAGGGCTACTGCTGAGGGCCATGCCTGAGTTCATAGTCCTACAACAGCAGTTGATGTCTACAGCTTCTGTTACCAGTGGCGGTCGTGTAAATGAGTAGGGTCTGGTCAGCTACCCGTAATCATTGTCCATGTCTGAAGATCATGCTGCTGCCATGACCATACTGATCTGGGTGGCCTGTGCTGCCACCCTAGGCCATGGTGATGTCTGGGCCTGAACTGCTGCCGAGGACCATGTCTGGGTCCATGGTCTTGCTGTAATTGGTTTCTGTGTTGATGCACATGGTCTGGGTTATCACGAGTGGTCATTGGAAACACACTGTGGTGAGCTAACTCTGTCCTTCACTGGCCCTGGGATAGCTGGCCCTGCCCCTCTCTGGATACTGCAGCAAGAGAGCTGGCCCTGCTCTTAGGGTAGAACTCGCCTTCCACATCCAGGGAAGAAGGCTCCGGCATGTACTCAAGCATACTAGAGCTGACCCTGTGGTTAGGAATGTAGATGAGCCTATCCTGGGGGTGTGAGAGAAAGAGAGTTGACCTCCCCACCTCTGTTATCTACCATGTGGTAGCATAGGTAAGGAGAAGATACGCTCTCCCCTCTGCCCCTTGCTACCTACAACAGGCAACAGAGCTGGCCCTGAGGTCTGAGAGTGAGAGAATCAGCCCTGCCTCTCACCAGCTACAGCACATAGGAGAGTGGGTCCTGCACCCCACCTGGGCAGCACATTAGAGATGACCATGTTGTTAGGGGTACAGGTGAGACAGCCTTACATCTACCTATCCCCTTCATATTCCTCCTACAGCAATTGGGAGTGAGGGTTCTGTACCAGCCTGGGCAAAAGAGCTGGTCCTGGTGGGAGAGCCTGAGGACCTGAGAGCGGGAGAACTGTTCTTGTGCCTTGCTGCAGGCTGCACTGGGTGATCTAGCCAAGGCAGGGCCAGAGAGCTCACACCCTGGTGGTGAGGATGCCGAAAGCTGGTAGGTTATCCAACTCAACTTCCACCCAGGCCCATAACGAGGGCTATGAGTTAGTCCACCCCAACGTCCACATTGTCTATGGACTGTTAGAACATGTGAAGGGGATGGACCTATGGATCCAAAACAGCACAACCTCCGTAACACAGGACAACTGAGAGCCAGAGGAAGCCAGAAGCTTTGAGCCAGACCAATGACCCTTGGAAATGACAATGAATGTACTAAAGGTAACTGTGTGACTTGGTGGGCCACACTACAGCTTCCACAATGAGATTCTTTTTCTTATTTTTGTTTTTCTCTTAAATTTTGTTTCGTTTTAGAGGGAGGGTTACAAGGACAGAGGACAGCTGCAAGGGGACAGGGAGAAAAGCAAAGTCAGAAAACATGATGTGAAATCCACAAAGAATCAATAAAAGTTTAAAAAATTAATAAGAAAGAGATAGTCAAACTGTATATGTGTTAAATTGAACTTTATAGAATTGAACTTATCGTACCTATAATAGCATATTCTGTGCTGGGAACGTGATACAGTGAAGCAGTTTGGCTTTGGTTTTTAAAAATCATTTATTTAATCAATTAATAAAGTATTTATTGGGTAATTTTTATTGACATAAAACAAAGTATTGTTAGGAAAACATCCTTAAGTCACTATTTGCTTCTTCTTCATTTTATCACGCCTTTCCCTGTATGTGTAGTTTTCTCACAGATGTTGCATTACTGTACATGATTATGATGACTTAAATCTAAAGATAAAAATCAACTGCTTTACCCTTCTACCTCTCTGGCTGTGATGATTGTAATTTGTCTGTGTTCACATGAGCTGGCTCATCAGGCAGATCCTGGGTGGATGGGAAGAAATACCAAATGTACAGGTAATGGCTCTATTTACAGCTCTCTGCTGTGCAGTTTGTTGGCCTGGTATGAGAAGAGAGGCACAGCTGTTAACTTTCAGGCATACAAGGCCACATGACAGAACATTCCAGAGCTACCACCAGCAAGAGGCAGGCTTCCAGTCAAGGTAGCAAGGCTTCTCTGCAGTCACTTTCTACCTGACTGCCAGTTCTTTCATTACCACATTAGCATATTCAAACAACTGATCTCTATAGCTCTGAATAGAAGGAGTCTATGTTTTAAAGTTTTTAATCAAGTGTTTGTTGAAATTCTTTAAATGTTACCTGAGATAAACCTCTTCTTTATTCTTCCTTCTAGGAAGCTGCACTTATGTATATGTTTTAATAAAAGAAGTTGTAATAAGTATGATATTAGCTAGCAGAGAAATAGAACACATTAAGAGTCAGGCAGATGTAGGTTCCATGTCAGGTTCTTATACTTAGGACTGTTTTATTTTAAATTTTATTTTGAAGTAATTATAGTGAATTGAAAGAAAAGAAAGAAATAAGAGTTCTATGTAAGGTCCCAGCAATGGCAGTATCATGTAACCTGTAGCATAATATAAGACCTAGGAAATTATTACCTATATATTCTGATCAGTATTGATAGAAATATGTTCGGTGTTGCAAAGAAAGAGACTGTCACTCAATTGAAGTGTCTGGACAAGGCAAACTTTACTCTTGATCAAGAGGGTGTGCTTGGAAGAGCAAACACACTGAGACAGGAAGGGCATCTTGGTTTTATTCTAAGGAAAGTGGTGATTGTATCTTTTCCCCATTGACTGGGCACTGACCTCACAGTCTGTTCGATTGTCTAGTCAGAAAAAAAATTGGCAGACCAGAGATGAAGGAGGAAGGAGAAAGGTCTCTGCTCTAAGGAGAACAGGATCACTATTCCATGGCATCAAATTTCTATAAGAGAGCAAGTGGGCCTTTGGGTAACCAAATTTTACTGGGTACAGAAGATTGAAATATTTGTATAAAAATCTTACACTTTGGGAAAAATGAGATTTTAATTCCTTGTCCTAAACACATTTAGCCTGAATTCTAATAGGTCTTAATAACAAAAGCCAGAGTTAGATATTGGGAAAAATACTGAGAGATCAGAGAGAAGAAGGAGCAAAACTATGTCCACCTTATCTCTCAACTTCCCTGCTGAAAGAGATTGAGTTCCTATTTCCTCCTGCCTTATCACTTCCTCTATCTGCTCAGTCATATCACTTCCTGTATCTATGCTGAGCAAGGTATTCCTTCACAGAAAACAGGCTCAAAATAGTCAGTTCATACACTAGGGATAAATACTGGTTCCATAGTCAGTGGCCCCACAAACTGCCCAAGCTACCTGTCACCCACATTCAGAGGACCCAGTTTGGTCCTATGTCGGTTCCTAGCTGTCAGTCCAGAGTCAGTGAGCTCCCACTAGCTTGTGTCAGCTCCCAATAGCGAGGGTCAGTCAGGCCCATCATGTTGTTGACTCCTTTGCTCATATTATTGCTCCCCATCTCTTTGACTGGACTCTAAAAGCTCCACCCAGTGCTTAGATGTGGATCTCTGCATCTGTTTCCATCAGTTACTGGACAAAGATTCTATGATGACAATTAAGATAGTCATCAGTCTGCTCACAGGGGAAGGGCAGTTAAGGCATCCTCTCTACTATTGCATAGAGTCTTAGCTGGAATCATCCTTGTGGATTCCTGGGAATTTCCCTAGTTCCAGGTTTCTTACTAACCCTAAAATGACTCTCTCTAGCATGATATCTCTTTCCTTGCTCTCTTTCTCTGTCCTTCCCCCAACTCAACCTTCTAAGTCCCACATGTTCTGCTTCCCCCTGATAGAAATTAGCCATCCTCCTTTTGGAGACTTCAAATGTCACTGTCAGGCATTGTCTTGGTTCACTGCAGAACACTTAAACATTTTAAATGTCATGTAGAGCAGATCTCAGAGAGGTTAAAGGATCAATATTTTTTATGTACATTCAGAGTACAGAAACTTAATTCCTAGTTACCTGGTAGAGACTCAACCCTAAAATTATGTACAGGAAGCCAGATGAAACCTTTTTCTAGAATTCTATATGACTATTAATATAATGATAAAAACTTTAAAAATATGTTTTAATCTTATAAAAACATAGCAAAGAATTTGTGGGGACACGATTTGTTACAGCAATGAAATACTCAGATTAACATTCTTCCAATCTCAGAAATAAACCATATATTAATGTTCGTTTGGGGGGAAATGTTAGAAGGTATTATAAAGAACAGTCACTGAACATTCAGGTTGCTCAAGAATAGGGCAAAACAGCTGCTGATCTTTCAGAGACACCAACAGCCCTACCTTTAAAATGGTTAATGGACAAACCTGTATGGGTTGTGCAATGACTTTTAACAACAGAGAAACTTCAGGTCTTGGAATTCTCCTGTATTTGTTGTTAAAAATAAATCTGGAGCTGGGCAGTGGTAGCACATACCTTTAATCCCATCACTTGGGAGGCAGGTGGATCTCTGCGAGTTTGAGGCCAGCTTGGTTTACAAGAGCTAGTTCTAGGACAGCTAAAGCTACACAGAGAATCCCTGTCTCAAAAAATTAAAAATAAAAAAGAAAGAAATGAAGGAAGGAGGGAAGGAAGGAAGGAAAGAAAAAGAAAGAAAAAGTGATAAAACATGTTTATAATTGATATTACATAAGTCCCATCTAAATTAGTTGTCTTTTCATTTATTTGTTCCATTTTCAAACTGTCCAGTGCATTATCATACAGAGACCTAAATCCTTCCATAGTGTTTCCCAATTTTTAATGTGGGAAAGAACTCTTTTTTAACTAATCCCTTGCTTTAAGAAATCCCAATTGTCTTATCAAATCTGCCAACAATATCAGTACTATGAGACATAGCATGTCTATTGCTACAGATATTCTCTGTCCTACTGGTCCCGAAGCCACTTATAAAATAACCACTCTGAGGCTTAATGTTAATTACATATTTTTTGGCCTATTAGCCCAGGGTTAATATTAACTACCTCTTACAACTTAAATCAACCCATAATTGTTGTCTATTTTTAGCCACGTGGCTTAGTACCTCACTCAGTGAGGCATTCCCATCTTGCTTCCTCTGTGCCTGACTGGTGACTACATCTCTGCCTTTCCTCTTCCCAGAATTCTCTTTGTCTGGTTGCCCACCTGTACTTCCTGCCTGGCTACTGGCCAATCAGGTTTTTTTTTAAAAACCAACACGAGAGACAAATGTTTACAGTGTACAAAAAGATTATCACCCAGCACTTGTCTGAGCTGAGAACACAGGCAGTGAACAGCTTGACTGAGGACAGCTGTGACTACTAGCCATGTAGCCATGAGCTGTGAGAAGCAGTCCAAGGAGAGGGGGTGTGGATGGATGGAGGGAGGCAGGAAGGGAGGGACGGGAAAGAGAGAGAGAGAGAGAGAGAGAGAGAGAGAGAGAGAGAGAGAGAGAGAGAAAGGGCTGTCTGAAAAACACACATGGGATTGTGTGGAAAAAGGCACGTAAGTCCTATGGCATTTGTAGCCCAGGTGCTTCTGGAGTTTGGATGGCAGCTGGAGACTCTTTCAGAGGTTACAACAGGAAAATCCCAAATTCTCTCAGAAGCTTGGGGAAAAAAAAGAAAACCAAGCAGGGCAGGGCAGGGCAGGGCAGGGCAGGAGCCCTATGTGGAGCTCTTGTCTGCGCTGGTGGCTGCAAAGCAACAGTCTAGTGGCTTTCTTTTTTGTGAATTCTTGCCTTTAAGTTGGGTACCAATATGTAGCAAAAGTTCTAATAGGTCTTAATAATAAAAACCTAGGGTCAGATATTGGGGAAAATGCTGAGAGATCAGAGTCAAAGGAGCAAAACCACAGCCACCTTACCTCTTTCCAGCCCAAAAGAGACTGAGTTCCTTTTTCCTCCCACCTTATCACTTCCTCTCACCATTTAGGCATATCAATTCCTGTTTGTCTGTACAGACTTCTAGACCTCTATGGTTACTTGTGGCTAACTTTGTCCTCTGATCTTCAGGCAAGCTTTTTTGTACAAACAAGATATCATCACAGCCACAAGTTTTATAGTATTTGATAGGAAAATCTCATAGTGATATTTCTTATAGTACTGAGAATCAAATTCATCCCTTGAGCATTTAGTAAACACTTTACCAAGTGAGGTACACCATGGCCTAGGAAATTGATACTTATATACTCCTGCCATCTAGAGTTTAGATCCCATCATTTAACCTTCACTTTTAAGTGTATTATATATGTATAGTTTTATCCCATGTATGGATCCATGCAACCATTATACAATTCAGGTACACAGAACCAATTAATTAATGACATTTTCTCATTTTACATACCAATCCCAGTTCCCACTCCCTCCCTTCCTCCTGCTCCCTCCACTTTCCCCCACCCCACTCCCCATCCTCTCCTCAGAGAGAGAGAGGGTAAGGCTTCCTGAGGGAAGTCAACAAAGTTTAGCACATCACTTTGAGGCAAAACCAAGGTCCTCTCCCTATTTCTAGGATGAACAAGGAATCCCTCTAAAGAGAATGGGTTCCAAAAAGCCAGTACAAGCAGTAGGGATAAATCCTGGTCTCACTGCCAGTGGCCCCACAGTGCCCCAGCCATACTACTGTCGCCCACATTCAGAGGGGCCTTGTTTGGTCCTACGCTGGTTCCCCTACTGTCAAGCTGGAGTTGGTGATCTATTAACTCAGGTAGGCTGCTTTTAAAAAAGTCTTTTAATCTTTAGTCTTTCCCTATATAAAATGGGGATGATACTGGAAGCAAAGATCAGAGAAAATCGTAAGTAATGTGTGGGAACTATGTAGTTCAGTGTGACATATGATCTGCACTTTGGTATAATTTAACTGTCATACTTATTAATGTCTGGCTTGGGGTGGATTTTACTCCTGATGTCTTCTCTGAGAGAGCTTAGCACAGGAGAGCCTTTCACAGTCAGTTGCATTCCTCTGACTTCCAATGCATGCATCCGTTTCTAGTGGGCAGCAGATGCTCCAGCTAGAGAAGCTGTCTTCTTCCTGAGTAGTTTTCTAAACATCACATATTTGAACATGAATTGTGCAATTACTAATTTCGTTATTCAGATTTGAGTTCATAAAGAAGCATTTTTCTAGTGAAAACACCCAGTATTTACCATGAATAAAATCTACTTTTACATTTATTGCCTCATAAGAATGCTTGAAAACATTTGGGCATGAATTTTCATTTGACAAAGGAATCTGCAAAGATTTATTAAATGCCTGTTTTGTGAAACACTGAGTTCCACAGCAGAGGTAAATAAATATATGCTAGTTGCTGCCTAATGTGGTACAGTTCTTTATCCGAAGTGTCTGGGACAAATAGAGAAATGTGTAACCCAGCGAAGCAGTGCGAACATGGTGTACTACAGAGCCACAGGTGGCTGAGTATGCAGAGAGCAAAGACAGGTAGCTTCAGCTTCCTGCAGTGCTTGAAATGTCACCTTCAAGGCATGAGGAAGTGGTGAGTCTGAAGAATTTTTCAGAGGAAACACCTGTAGTAGATCTGTATTATACAGATATCCCTGGCATTGGCATGAAGGACCATTTAGGGAGTGATGAATTTGAGGGGCATATCGGAAGCAAAGATGAAACAATTTAACTTTGTAGCGAGTACTTCAACTGAGGAAAATCTGGGGCTTTTCCTCCTATTTCACAGCTATTACTGTTGTTAGCTACAACTTTGCCCTCTTTACTTGTGGGGTAACCCTGGTTTGAATTCATTTTGATTTGGGTGAATCTCAAGAGCTCAAGTCTGATGTGCTTGGGTTAGGTCAGAGAAACTAGAGTCAAAGTGTATTTGCTTTTTCACAAGCATCTGTTGTAATAAGAGCGGTGGGGCTGCGTCCCCAGCACCCCGGCCGCCTGGCTAGCTTATGCCCCGAAATAACAACACACAAATTGTATTCATTTAAACACTGCTTGGCCCATTATATCTAGCCTCTTCTCCTGGACTAGCACATTTCTAATATCTGTGTAGACCACGAGGTGGCTTACCAGGGAGATTCTAGCCTACGTCCATCCTGGGTCGGAGCTTCATTGCGTGTGCCTCAGAGAGCAGAGCTATGCATCTGCCCTGGAGAGGGGAGCATGGCGTCTCTGAGCTCACTTCCTCTTCCTCCCAGCATTCTGTTCTGTTTACTCCTCCCACCTATGTTTTAACCTATGACAGCCAAGCAGTTTCTTTATTGCTTAACCAATGAAATCAACTGATTGATATATGACACTCCCACATCACTTCCCCTTTTTCTGTTTAAACAAAAAAAGGAAGGCTTTAACTTTAACATAGCAAAATTACATATAACAAAACAGTTATCAAGCAAGAATTACAGTTACAATATTTATATCTATTTTATCTTTTGTCATAACAATGGAAAACTATAACTATAACTATCTGATGTAGCCCATTCCTTAGCTTTCTGTCATTCTAACCTTGTGGCTGAGGTACCAGCCAGAGCTGCGTTCAGTGCCACAAGTCTACAGTGTTTCAATGTCCCTGCCAGCAAGGAAGCTTCAGCAGCCTGTGCTTGCAAACCGCACGAACCTCCTGTGTAAAAGAGTCAGAGTTTGCCCTGGCAGGACAGCCCAGAAAACCGGCATTTTGAAACGGCGCAGCTTTTTTCCTGCTACGGCTGAAAACCGAAAAGCATGCATGCAGCTTTTCATCAACACCATTTAAGTGTTTCATAGCAGGACCTCTTAATGAGCTGCAGGGTTTTGCAGCTAAAGTTGAGTCAGGAAAGCCTCTCTTAGATGAGAGCGCTTTCTTGCCTCTAGCAAGCAGAGCAGACCCAAGAAATTGCCACAAGAAACATGCTTTATTCTTTCCCAGGCTTTCTCAGGCTTTCTGTGGACTCAGTTATCCACACGTCTGGGCGCTATTCTGTGGTAATAAGAGTGGCGGGGCTGTGTCCCCAGCATCCCGGCCGCCTGGCTAGCTTATACCCCGAAATAATTACACGGGCACTGTATTCTTTTAAACACTGCTTGGCCCATTTCTATCTAGCCTCTTCTAGGCTAATTCTCGCACCTGGACTAGCCCATTTCTTATAATCTGTGTAGCCCACGAGGTGGCTTACCAGGGAGATTCTAGCCTATGTCCATCCTGGGTCAGAGCTTCATCGAGTGTGCCTCAGAGAGCAGAGCTATGCGTTTGCCCTGGAGAGGGGAGCATGGCGTCTCTGAGCTCACTTCCTCTTCCTCCCAGCATTCTGTTCTGTTTACTCCTCCCACCTATGTTTTAACCTATGACGGCCAAGCAGTTTCTTTATTGCTTAACCAATGAAATCAACTGATTGATATATGACACTCCCACATCAAGCATCCCTTGGATTCTTAGTCAATATGCAATATGTACTGCATTCTAGGATGCTGCCAGCTTGTCTCTCACCAATTGTCACCGCAACCTCTTCCCTTTCTTCTTGAATATGTGAACTCTGTTGATCTTTGATGTCTTTCTTTTTATTTCGATTAAGTGGGTGTGTGAGTATGTATGTGATCATGTGTGTGAGTATGTGAGTGTATGTGAATGCATGACTGTATGTGAAGTCAAGAACTTGATGCCAGACATTGTCCTCTTTTGTTCTCCACCTTCTTTCTTGAGATAGGGCTGTTCCCTGACCCTGGACCTCACTAATTTGGCAATACTAATTGGACAGCAAGCCCAGGGATTCTCTGTTCTACATTCCCAGTGCTAGGATTGTAGGTGCTTGCCTTCCCTCCCAGCCTTTGATGTAGATCTGAACTCAGACCCTCCTGCTGGCTCAGCAAACACGTTGGCAGCTGAGCCATCTTCCAAGTTCTTGTCCTTATATTCCTTGCATATAATACTGTTGTTCACTTCATTCCTGGATGTTAATTTTCTTTTCACTGCACTGACATATATTTGACGGTCTCCTTTAGCTCACATCCATGACCTTCATTTCTTACCTAGAGAACTGCAGTAGAGTCCTGAATGCTTTGACGGAAGCTTCACTTAACTCTTCAGATGCAGACACAATTTTCTTTATCATGTTGTTTCTCTGTTCAGCCTGCCACCTTTAGTGTCTTCTTATATTCCATAAGGTTAATGATGAGTACCTCAGTGTTTCAAATGAATCTCGATTCAAATTTCCTTGCCTAGTGTCTTGCTACTGATCTATAATTCATTGCCCCTCTCTTTTCTTTTCTTTCTTCTCTTCTCTTCACCCTCCTCCTCACTCCTTTACTTCCCCTCACTTCTTTATCTAGTAGTATATAAGAAAGAATGTGCTTATCAGTCAGTCCTAGATAAATGTAAATACAAGGGAAAACCAATGTTAAAATATTTCTGTGTGTCGTGGTGAATTCTTTTGGACGAAGAGTAGACTATTTCTTATACATGTATAGGTGGGTTAGGTGTAGAGAAGATTGACTTGGATCCAAAGAGATATGATTTATTATATGTAAAGTATATAGCAAATTTTCTTTGGAAATTGCAAAGATAGTAGGTAAAGTAAAATTTTAAAGTTAGTTTTGTTTCATCTCTGTGATGAATAAATCAAAAATTTGAGGCAGAAAGTGAATTTTCAGGTTCCATAACTATGTTATTTTATTTTGAAAAACACTCTTCATAGAGTGTGGACAGTTATTTGTTCCTTGTTTCTTTTCAGCCATGGGGTTGAGAATATATTTGCTCTCCTGTTTTAGCATAATTTTCTGAATTGCATTTTGATAGAGTTTTGGAGATGCAACCTTAAATCTTCAGCTTCCTGCCTTTCTTCTTCCTGTCAAATTATTGAAAAACAAAACTTTGCCCCGGGAGAGTAATACTCTTGCCAGATTTCTGAGGATTTTATTGAAAGAAGATTATATTCTCATGATCATTTCTTTCTCTAAAATATGCTTCTGGTAAATTCCTGGTGATTCCAATTGTTTTCTTATTTCCTCTCCCTGCTGCCTTCTCTCTCTCAGACTTTGGCCTCCCTGTGGAATCAAGCTCAGTTGTTTTCTCCATCTTCCAAATTCCCATTTACAAATTGTGGGTATGCCAGGGATGTTGACTGTAATCTGGAGTCGCAGCAAGGAGACCCACCATCTTAATGTATCATCACATAGGATGATCTGTGTATACTGACCAATTCAAGTTTAATCTTGTGCTAAGCCTATTGACTAAATAGTTGTGTTTGCTAAATATTGGGAGAAAATACAAATATCTAATTTATGTTTCAGTGTTATGTCATTAAAAACAATTCTACAGGTTTCACTGTCACACAATATTATTCTGCAAGAGATATATTTTTAAATTTATTTGTATTTTGCTGGCTATGTAATAAAAACAGGATAATGTTCCTTTAGTTGTGATTAAAGATGCCTTTAATCAAAGAAATATGTTCACCAGTACAATAGTATTTAAAAAGGAAAAGTGAGGTAGACTGGTTTATTTACTTTTCAGTTCTTGCCTCACCATCTAGCTTCCAAGGAGAGATGCATTTGCCCATGGTTAAAGCACAGATGATTGGAGTCAGATCAATCATGACTCTTAAGTATGCCTTTTTTACTTCTTGGCTTTGGAAAACTATTCAGCATTTTTTTTGTTTTTTTGGGGGGGGGGAGATTTTCTTTTATTTATCATGTGTGCAGTGTTTTTTTTTAAATTTATTTATTTATTTATTAAATATTTCTGCCTCCTCCCCCGCCACCGCCTCCCATTTCCCTCCCCCTCCCCCGATCAAGTCCCCCTCCCTCAGCTCGAAGAGCAATCAGGGTTCCCTGACGTGTGGAAGTCCAAGGACCACCCACCTCCATCCAGGTCTAGTAAGGTGAGCATTCAAACTTATTCAGCAATTCTTAATATGTGTTTGTATTACTAAAAAACACTACAAAGCTTGCTTCACGGAGATATTGTGAAAATACAAAGGGAATGAAAATCAAGAGATAAAATGCTTTATACAAAACCCATTACTTACAGCCACAGTCATAAAAAAAAAGGTAGCTGATTGTAACAAATATCTAAATTGTTCCAGTATAATGAAAACTCAGGAGTCAGAAATTGAGATAAATAGCTGATAAATCCAAGGACATCAGAGAGTGATTGGCCGACCCTCTCTCAATATTTTTCTTGAACTTCTTCCCCCAAAGCCCTGGAAACCCTCCTTTCTCTCTTCTTGTCCTCTCTAGCAGACCTTCTCAGTCTTCCAGGACTCTATGGCTCATCCTGGTCAGCCAGTCACTGACTCTGTCCTTTGATTCAAAATGTCTTTATTGCCACAATGGAATGACTGTACTAGCAATTCTCCCCTACTATTTCCCCCTTTTTATCTAAATAAAAGGAAAGGCTTTAACTTTAACATAGTAAAACTATGGATAGTAAGAACAATTATCAAGTAAGAAATACATTCACAATATCCATTTCATTTGTATTGGGCAAATTCAGAGAAAATGCTCTATTATCTTTTCTATCTTGGTGAGTTCAAAGTTTTGTACCTGATTTACTTTCTATCATAACTAAGGAAAACTGTAACTATAATTAACTAATCTTCAATCCCATCAGAGACCCAAGAAGGATATATCACCTGAGTAAACAGGAAGTACAGAGCAAGTAACTTCCAAAACTAAAAAAATAAGTTCCTCTGCAACATTGGGCCATTCATCTTCAGCCAATGGGTCTAAAATGTCTAACAAACTTTCTGTGAAGCAGGAATTTTGAAGGACTATTCTACCCTGTCTTGGCAAAGCTCAGCAGTTGTCTTCTTTTGTGTCATACCTGTCCAATTTGGACAGCATACTATCAGTAGTCAAGGCAAGGGCAGTTTCTTTGGCCAGTGGCTAACTTTGCCACAAATAAAAGCAAATTTCATATGGAAGTTTTTTAATGCCCATCATCCTCTTTTGGAGTAAATTGGTGCTGTCAGGAGCAGACATGTCTCACTGTCATGAAAAGCCCTGTGTTTCAAAACATTAAAGTGCCATATTCTATATGTATCTGAAGTGTTTGAAGACCATCTGTCTAGTTAAAATATGTCTATGATTGACCTTGAAAATATACCTAACATGACTATAAGTTTGATTGTTATAGATAACTAACTACTAACCTGTATTTTTTGTTATCCTAAATAGCTTTCAAGGACTAGTACCTTGCATTAATTTTTAAATGAGCTGCATAGGTACAATTCCTTAAACAAGAAATAGAAGCACATAGTATAACAAAAGTAACCTTAAATTTGTACCAGAATATAAAAATCCATAACAGTGTAAAATATTTGAGACCTGTAGTTGCCTTTAGTTTGAAAGTAAATTCAATAGTCAACCCTTTTATCCTATAATTTCTATATCCCCCATTATCTTTTCAGAATGAGATCCCTGAATTTATTTATTTTTGCTTAGTTTTCTTCCTGACCATGACCAATAACAACTTGTGACCAACCCTCTTAACCAATAACAAACATCTATTGAAAGACATAATATCACCCCCTTCCCCCCTGTCATGTTCTTAAAATTACTTCCTATTGTTGGGAGAGATGGCATCTTTAGGGGACCTTGAAAAAATTGAGATTAAGATCAAGTTCTGGGAATGCTAGCTTTTGTCCAGTCTCAGTGTGATGAGAGAGTGCAAAGCTTATTTTAAGTTTTCACTGGCATAGTCTTTGAAGCTGGGCCATCTTAGCTAACTGCTTTGAAGTTGTCCTGAGCAGTTTGTAGTTTAAAGCTGACCTTTGGATCTTGCTTGTCAGCTTAGTAGCATCATTACAATCCAGGTAGATTCATCATTGTGGGGCCCCAATGTCCTTTTGGAGATTTCAAAGGTCACTGTTAGGAATGGTCATGGTTCACTGCAGGAAATTTAAACATTTTAAATGTCATATGCAGCAGATATTGGAGATGTTAAAGGATCACCATCTATTAAATACATCCGGAGTACACAAACTTAGTTCCTAGTTACCTGCTTCAGACTCAAACCTGAAATCACATACAGGAAACTAAATTAAGCCCATTTCTAGAATCAGTTAGTACTCTATATGACCATTAATATAATGACAGAAGGTTTATATATACATATATATATATACCTTCTGTCATTATATATATCTTATAAAATTTGAGATATTATTTATACATTAAGAAAAATTTTAAAGAGTCAAAATTAAACCAAAGGATTATGAGATAGTGGCAATAGAATAGTCCCTAATTTTGGTTTTTCTTCTGTCCCAAATGGGTTTAGTCTTCTGAGACAGAGGTTTTGTATTTTCCTTTAACAAGCATACAAGAGAAGGAGAGAGCCATGCTAACTTCAAAGCTAACTCCAAAGCTAACTTCAATTTTTAATTTAATTGAGACCACAAAAAGGCTATTTGTCTTATATGTCTGTAGATTTCAGCAGAGACAAACATTTTGGAAGATTTATGAGATTTTATCCTATTGGATATGTGCTATACCAGTAGGTCAGTTGCTTTTTTTCTTGGGGCATTTTCTCAGGATGATTCGTCCTTCTTCTTCAGATTTCTCATTTGTCTGGTGGTCTTCAGATTCCTTAGTTGGATTCTTTCATTCTTCTGGGAAGACAAAAACAAAATCCTTCCCCAACATTAACTCTGGGGGATTTCCCTTTTTTGACAGTTTGAATGAATTATCACCTCTCCTATTAGAGAGGTCTCTCCCGTTTGAATCCAATTTTTATCAACTTAATAATATCCCATAACTTTTATTGTAATTTTTATTTTCCCATAACTCCTATAGAAACAAATGCAAAACTTCTTCCCCAATGTAACACATATCATAGTTTTCATTCTGAGGTCAACACGTCTTTGAAGTGTAGGGGATGATTCAATTCAGTAGTTTTTTCCCCATTATTCAGTGTCTTTTCACAGCTGTTATTCTTTTCTCATTGGCATTGAAAAATTTAAAGTTTTTAAGTGTAAAGTCTCTGAGGGTCTTTATTAACTTTTTCTGTTTATTAAGCATATCTTTTAAAGTATGATTAGATCTTTCTATAACTGATTGGTTTATAGGATTGTATAGTATACCTGTAATATGCCTTATATTGTAATATGCAAAAACTATTTCATTTTACTAGAGACATATGCTGGAGCATTATCAGCCTTAATTTTTACTGATATCCCCATAATGGTCATAACTTCTAGTAAATGTGTAATTACAGAATCTGCCAATCTGGATGCCAACATTTTGGTGAAATTATTGTTACATTTGTATCTGTGGCTACCAAACCTGAAATTTCAATGCCATTTACATGTATTTTTAGCTTTGGTCTTTGATTATTTATACCAGTTTACCAAAGTACTTGTTTTCTGATCTCCCCTGAACTTTTTGTTGTACCTATAGACGTTATTCTGTCTTTGGTCATATCCATGGAAGTGTGGTTCTTTTTTTTAACAACATGTATTTTTGATTGCCCTGTGGATTAAGTTTTTCCAATGTTGACAGGTAATGATTGAGCCAAATTTGATATTGGGACCTGCACTAGCTCCCTTACGGCGTTTCCCAATGGCAAAGAGTTACCTTGCCTGTCCCTTGTTGATCTGCACTCATTAGTTCAATGCCAGCCTTTGCCACACCTTCTGCATACTCCAGAAGGCAGTCTGGGGCCTTCTATTTGGATTATCTCTAGAAAAAAAAAACATTGTTCCAGAAACATTTTCCCTATAATCTCTTTTCAAATGACCTTGTTTACATCATTAAAAATTCTTACATTTTGATTTTTCTTAAAATTTCTAGAAATTACTTCTCCTATCATAGCAGCATTATAATCATGAGGCCAATATCAGCTGTATTTTGGATCCATTCATCCTTTATCCTTCAAAGATCTAATCACTCTTTTGCTTTTTGAATTAGCATTTTCAAAAGCCAAAGATTCAAATATTTGTCTATCTTCTGAATTTGACATCATTTTATTTACAAACTGAAGTTAATATTCATCAAAAATCAGTGAAGACTTCTTTTGGGCCTTGTCTCTGCTTTTAAGAGAGTATCTCCTGAAGTTAAATAATAATACAGTCCACATATTCGTCAGACTTTCTAGAGAAACTGAACTGATATAATGATTGTTTATTGAAAAGGGAAATTTTTTAGATTTGCTTACACAGTATGATCTGGGTAGTACAAAAGTGTCTGTCTGTACAATAGTGTATCCAAGAATATGAGAGCTGCTCAGTTCGTGAGGGTGAATGTCTCGGTGGTCAGTCTCAGTCTGGTGTTGAAGGCCTGGGCCCTCCTGGAGAGCTCCTCATCTTCATGCACATTGAAAGACAAAAAAGCCTATGTGCATTGCCCAAATATCCACCCACTGTGGAACTTTCCCTTCACCATTATCCTTCAGGCCTATTCTAGTTAAGGACTGTGATGCTGCAACTGTCCACTTCTGGCTGGTGTGTGCATAGCATGCAGGACCATCTGTAAACCATTCCTTGGTCTTCTTCAACTCAGTTGTCTGATCATAGAGCACAGCCTATGCGGTAATAGATGCATGCTTAGGGACAGAAGGAACAATAGTGGGAACAGGAATCACTAGCAGTTTGGTAGCTTCCTCATGAGCTTACTTGTGCCTTCAGTACCTGCACTTGCCTGAGTGTGTATGTGCCACTCCCATTTGATACTGGCTTGCTGGTCTGCACATCTAGCTTCTTGGCTTGTTGGATCAGAAAATACCCAGCTTATGATGGGAAGCCCAGTTGGCATGGTAACTTAGCAGCCCATTGTCAGGTATTCAGTTTTCACTAAAGCCCCATCACAAGCTAAAAGCTGTCTTTCAAACAGAAAATAGTTATCTTCAGACAATAGCAGGGTCTTCATTTAGAATCACCAGATTCCCTATTGTAATTTAGCTATGGAGGCCTATCAGAGGCTCCAAACAGCACTTTTGTTTCCCACTTCCACAGTAAATACCATTGGGAGGCTCTGTCTTAGGGCCTAAGAGGCAAAGCAGCCTGCACAGGAGCCTGGATCTGTTGAAGAACTGTTTCCTCAGAACCAGTATCTTTCCAAGTCATTTGTACTGGACCAGAGTAACTAAGCCAAGTGAGGAGTGTACTGCTTCCAGAATCCAATAGGCTCACTGTGCACTGTGCTTCTTTCTTGGTAGGAAAGGTCAAGCATAGACACTTAATATTTTACCTTATAAAAATTACCTCAACATGTTGACACCACTGAACTGCTAGAAATTTCACTGATGTAGAAGAAGGCTCTTGAATTTTAGGCTGATTTATTTCCCATCCTGTGATATGAAATGAGTCCGTTGTGGCTGTTACATTTGGTTCAATCAGCATGAAATGTCATTGATTTAATGGTCTGTTATGAAACCTTATGGAAGAAAAAAGTGGTCAAGATTCCTGTGACCCAAGTGTTGACACAGGACTGGAGAATATATATATATATATATATATATATATATATATATATATATATATATATGTGTGTGTGTGTGTGTGTGTGTGTGTGTGTGTGTGTGTGTGTGTGTATGTATGTATGTATGTATATGTATATATGTATGGGATAGAACTGTAAAGGTGTTCCTCTGTCCTTGCCAGTTGAAAGCAAAATACCTACTGGTCCTTACGGAAGCACATGTGAAATCAACAGCTGCATACTAGGTCTCAGCAAACATGCCAGTCTGTTCAGAAGGAAACCACATCTAGTGTAACAGTGGCAATTGGAGTTACTACTTGATTACATTTTTGAACTGTCATGGTCCATGAAACATTGTCTTCTGCACAGGCTTAAAGTCAGAATTATAGGAGTATGGGATGGGAACAACCACCCATGCATATTTTGAATCTGCTGTTTTCTGTAATACTTCTAGAGAAGTGAAGCTGATTTGGGTTCATTGTTTTCTCTGGTAGAGCAACTCTGGTGGTTGTCCTCTCTAACAAGAAGAATTCTCACTCCGCAGATCAGAGAGTCAATGTGGGGATTCTGCCAATTCTTAAGTCTAAATATCCAAATTTTATATTCTGAGACTGGGAAAATAAACCACAGGACGAGTTCAGGGACCCACCAAGCCAACTGTGAATCAGATTTCAGCTAAAACTTATCGATCATCTGACTCCATAAGCCCATACTTGAACCAAAGAGTCATAATTCTCTCTGGAGTCACCCTGAATCAGTACCATTCCAGAGCCATTATGTAGTGCTCCCCACAAGCTTTCTTATTTCCTTTACTCCAATGAACAGTTACACTGGTAAAAAGAACATACATTGTACTGAGGAGCAGTACTTTGGGGAAGGAAAACTTTTTTCCTGGTCCTCCCTCAAGGGGACCTACTTTTCCGTTCTTTCGAGGAGTTCTCGGTCTGGCTCAAGTCTGCAAATGACATGGAGTGCCATAATTCTCTGTTGTTATGGTTCCAGGTAGCCTTTCATGTATTTGTTTTGGAATTGTGTGTAACAGGATCTTCACTTGTAAGAAATTTAAGAAACTTCAAATAGGAAAAGCAAGGTAGATTTCATTGCATTTTACAGAAGCGTACATTAACCTGGACAACAGGCAAAATAGTCAGTGCATCATTTGATGCAGATCAGTGTTTTAAAAATATTCCAAATCACATCTCTCTGTCACTTTATTCCTCATTGACCCTTAATACCGTTTTAATTCCCACTTTGCTTTTGTAAGACTTGCGTTGTTACTTTCTGGGGCAGAAGGCAGGATTTTTTTTTTTTTTCGGTAGATTTTGCTAGCACCAGTAGTAAGCAGTTTGGTGATGATGTCAGGAGAGTTGTGTGAGACTGAAATTGTTTGGAGCCTGATGGGTAACTGGTTCCGAGTATTTCTTAACTGCAAAATACGAGTTACTCGGGTTCTTTTTTAAAAAGTTTGTGTGCAGAGTGGGATGTGGAGGTAAGAGGACGACTTGCGCTTGATTCTCTCCTTCCACCAGGTCGTTCTTGGTGTCAAACTCAGGTCATCAGCCTTGGTGACAAGTACCTTCAACCACTGAGCCATCTAGCCATAGTGTGTGTGTGTGTGTGTGTGTGTGTGTGTGTGTGTTTATGTGTAACAATGGCTGATATCAGGAATCTTCCTCTATCACTTTTCCTCCTTTACTGGGGTCTCTCAGTGAAACTCATTTATACAGCTAGCCTCCTTACTCAGTTTGCGCTTGAGATCCCCTGCCCCTGCCTTCCAAAGCTAGAACTACAGGTGAGTCACTATATCCACCCAGCATTTACTTGAGTTGTAAAGATTTGTACAATAGTCATCTTACTTGGGGGATGAGCACTTTTGACTACTCAGTCATCTCTCCAGCTCCTGCTACCTGGTATTTCATGAGACCTAGGAGTCAGTTAAAACTAGTGTGTAATCTTCTTTAGAATCTACCATACCTTTGACTTAAAAGATTTTTAGTTTAATAATTATCTAATGAAATAGAATTGTGTAAAGTTTTATTTTCATTAATTTAACCAAAAGAAGCAATTAGAACTGTCTTAATTGGTTCATGCTCTTATCAAGAGAGTCATTTGTTTCTAGAGAGAATGGGTTCCTGACTGAATCTTGAGTTTGGCTCTCTGGCTTTCCATTCTCTACTCTTGATTTCTTTATATGATGTCTCTTGCATATTATAAAATAGCAAGGAGATCTTATCAAGGTCTTGTAATTTTTTTTTTTTTGGTTTTTTCGAGACAAGGTTTCTCTGTGGTTTTGGAGCCTGTCCTGGAACTAGCTCTGTAGACCAGGCTGGTCTCGAACTCACAGAGATCCGCCTGCCTCTGCCTCCCAAGTGCTGGGATTACAGGCGTGCGCCACCACCGCCCGGCCCAAGGTCTTGTAATTTTTAGCCTCCAGAATTATGAGAAATAGACTTTTATTTAAGTTACTGAGGCTCAGACACACAATTATAGCAGAATAAGAGGGTCTGAGTTGGAAATGAAGTTTTCTACGAACAAGCTTTGCACTGACGTGGATTACTGCTATTGAACAGTTTCCCCAGGGGTGCTGGAGCAAAATCTCAGTAGTTAGGAGCTCTGGATGCTCTTTCAGAAGACCCTGGTTCAATTCCTAATGCCTTCATTCATCTGTAACTCCAGTTCTAGGATATCCTACATCCTCTTCTGACCTCCACAGGCACTGTATACACATGGTACATAGACATACATGCAGGCAAAATTCCCATACACATACAATTTTTAAAAAGGATGAAAATGTTACCCAGTTATTTCCCTTCATTATTTGTAACTTATGTGGTAACTGCCATTTTTGTGACCACAGAACTGGATGATATTTGTTTTGCTTTCTCAGCTGAATAGAATTATACTCATTTGACTATTTGCTTACTTAATTTTTCTGAAATAAGTCTACAGTTTATATGCATAGAAGAGGAAAATTTGAGGCATTTTGAAATAAAGGCTTTAGTTCATATACAATTTAGGCTCCATAAATAGCAGTGAAGGAAGGCTGTACATCAATAGCATAGCCACTTTTTTTTTTTTGGTTTTTCGAGACAGGGTTTCTCTGCAGCTTTGGAGACTGTCCTGGAACTAGCTCTGTAGACCAGGCTGGTTTCGAACTCACAGAGATCCGCCTGCCTCTGCCTCCCAAGTGCTGGGATTAAAGGCTTGCGCCACCATCGCCCGGTTAGCATAGCTATTCTTGCATTTTCAGAGTAACTTACTAAACTTAATTTTGTATTGGTAAAGAGTTTTTATATGAAGTATTGTTATTTGTAGCTTCAATTTGGTGCTGTTTTGATGCCAGTGATGGATGCAATTTCGTATTATTCATGGAACATTTTGGACATTTTGAAGAAAGGAAGGTGTTTTCACTGTTATCTAGTTTAGTTTTCTATTTTTAGGAACACAACTTTATAATAAGGACAGATCTGAATGTTTTATTTTGGCAGTCTATCAGTACAAAAGCAAGGATCTTTCCAGTATCCACTTCATTTTTACAGCTCTGAAGAAACACTATAGTGTGTGATATCATCATCTTCTTCTGACCTTTAGGTGAGCTTTGATTTGCTTTGCTAACTTTAAATTTTATGACATACTACATTTTTGTTTTATTCTAATTTCAACCAGAGGTACATTAAAAACAGAACAAATCCCCAGGGAATTATGTTTAAATAAATGTATAAGTAGAAGGATGTTGAGTAGGCCAGCTACCACCTACCCCACATACACAGCTTATTAATGGGAAATCAGTCACTGGAGTTGCCATGAACTTGGTGCTTAATGAACAGGTGGAGCAAGAGAATGAATCCCAGTCCAAAGTGGATCTGACAGCTTATCAGGCCATTGCACCGATCGCTAATCCATTTCATTTGGCAACTCAATTTATCACACAGTTAGAGTTTTCATCCCATGGGTTTCCAGGTGGAAATTAATTCAGAAACATGTCTGGCACTGCTGGGTTGAAGAGCCCATGCTAAGCATCGTAAGGGCACTTAGAAATAAGTATTTTCAATGTATAAATCAGGCTTCTCTTCTGATTTTACTTGTGTCAATCTAATTATCCTCTAAAATTATCTGAATGTGGCTATTATTTGGTGGTGTAATTATGACACTGAACTACATTTTATTTGTTAATGTAAGGAATTTTACTTAATAACCTCTTAATTTTAATTTCATTGCTGAGATAACTTCAGATTCTATCAGGTGGTCTTGTGACTTTAGTTCTGTCTTGGAATATAAAGAAATTAGTGGTCTGGAACACATTTTGTGTCATCCATAGTAAGAAATAATGAATTGGAGGAAGTTCCCTAAAACTAATAACTTTATATCTTCCGAGTGTTTACAAATTTTCTAAGTAGGTTCATTATTTTACTTAAAAAAAAACACATGTCAATCCAGCCTACAAAATGGGAAAAGATCTTCACCAACCTCATGTCAGACAGAGGTCTGATCTCCATATATACAAAGAACTCAAGAAATTGGTTAGCAAAAGAACAAATAATCCAATAAACCAATAGAGTACAAACCTAAACAGAGAACTCTCCGCAGAGGAATCTAAAATGGCTAAAAGACACTTAAGGAAATGCTCAACATCCTTAGATATCAGAGAAATGCAATCAAAACAACTCTGAGATTCCATCTTATACCTGTAAAAATTTCTAAGATCAAAAACACTGATGACAGCTTATGCTGGAGAGATTGTCGGGTAAGGGAACATTTCTGCATTGCTGGTGGGAGTGCAAGCTGGTACAGTCCCTTTGGATGTCAGTGTGACGATTTCTCAGAAAATTAGGAAACAACCTTCCTCAAGACTCAGCAATACCACTTTTGGGTATATATCCAAAGGATGCTCAATTGTGTCACAAGGACATGTGCTCAACTATGTTCATAGCAGCATTGTTTGTCATAGCCAGAACCTGGAAACAACCTAAATGCCCCTCGATCAAAGAATGGATAAGAAAAATGTGATCCATTAACACAACGGAGTACTACACAAGCAGAAAAAATAACAACATCCTGAAATTTGCAGACAAATGAATGGAGCTAGAAAACATCATTTTTATTGAGATAACCCAGACCCAGGAAGACAATTATCATATGTACTCACTTATAAGTGGTTTTAAAACAGAAAGCAAAGAAAACCAACCTACAAATCACAATCCCAGAGAACATAGGCAACAATGAGGACCCTAAGAGAGACATACATGGATCTAATCAACGGGAGGGGGGAGGCATGGATGGAAGCAGAGAAAAATATAGAGGTCAATAAAAATCAATTAAAAACACATCAATTAAAGCAGTACTCTCTGGAAATAAAGATGCCTTTTTTCTGCCACTTAGCTTATATTTTGGCTTTAGAATTCACAAAGATGAGTTTCATTAAATGGTCTTAGCTTAGGCCTGACTCTGTTTAAAAAACTTCAAAATCAGAAACATACTTTCTTTACTTTTCGAAGACTTGATTTATAGAGCATAGGAAGTTAAATTAAATATTGATCCTTGAAAAGCAAATGTGTCCTGTAAAAATGACAGAACAGAAGAAGAAGGTAGAGTGACTGATGTCAAAGCCCGGGGCTTGGCACCTCCCCTTATGTCATTTTCTCTGTGCACCTGCAGCTCGGAGAGGGTGTCAGGGGTAAAGTGTGAGGGGAGATTACTTGCACACTGGCATGATGTGTTACATTTTATAAGACTGTAGAAAGCTGCTGGTAACAAATCACTTCTAAGAAGAAATTTGAGAAATGAGGAATGGGGTACAAGATCAATAAGATCTATGCTGTAACTCCAGGAAAGGACACGAGGGGATTTTTATAATTTCTCAAATCCTGAAGCATTTTCAAAAAGAGTTAAAAGTCATTGAAAAATAATCATGAAGACAGAAACCCTCAAAGAAACATGATGCTGTCATTGATTGGAAATGTCAGCCAAATTCTGGCTATGATTCTTATGACCGTGTTTATTAAAGTAATATCTCCATAATCTCAAAGGGCTCAGGGGTGAATCATCCTGTCATTTCCAAGTCCCCTCAGATTCTTTGGCAGTTTCCCCCAGACCATAGTATCAACCTGAAACCTATCACTGAGGAACTTGGGCTTTCAGATTTACTTTCAAGGACAGTGGTCACTGAGTCCAGTGCTAGCCCTTGGGAGCTGAGTCAAAAGGAAAACTGTGTAAATACTACAAGAGCATGAACTATATAAGAGTTTGATATGCCTAGAATCAGAGGCTGCTGCCACTGTGGGGTATAAGAATGATGATTGTATAAATAAAGGCGGGGGGAATCTTCCAAATAGAGTCATTGTACTTCATACCATATTAAAATAAACTACAGACTACAACTTTTTAGTTATTGATTAAGCATCCCACTTATGTGATACTCTCACTGACCAAGCAGAGCACAGAGATTGGGTCTGGCTTTGTATTCTCCTTTGTTGAGCTTTTTTATTTTTCACAATTAGCTTTTAGCCTAGAAGAAGCCCAGAAATTTTGATATGAAAACTATTTTGGAGGCTGATAGAGGCATTTCACTGAAAAAGCAACCTATTCAGCAGTTATTTGGTTTTCATTCCATTGGAAATAGTTTCAGAAGTTTAATAGTGAAATTAGGATTTAATTATATATTTTCAGAACTATATTATTTGTTCCCACATAGTAAGAATTTAGAGGAAGAAAAGACCAAGAGAAAAAGTTAAAAGTAAAATACACATATTTCAGTGATCCTGAATTGTCCATCAAGCCTTATCCCTCAGGCATAGACAGGCTTCCCTGGGAGTGAGCCAATAGTAGGTATAGTATGTATAGATACCAATATTTATAGATACCTGATCCCTGTATGGAGGGATCGACCAGAATGTTTTCCTTGTTGTTGATGATAAAATCTGAGAATTAGTAGGGTTTGATTAGATAGCCTGGCAAGATAGCTGCTTGGTAGCATGGCAGGTTTTGTCCCTGCCAGACTTTAGTTTTCTAATTCTTTCATGCTGAGGCCCCCATCTATAAAGGTGAACAGTTAATTTAGAGGATTTTGTCTTCTCCACTATTATAAAAGTGCTGTCAGCCAAATGACATATTCACCTCTCTCTATGGTGAGTTTTCATATCTAGACTCCTCTGAGTACAGGGGCTATGCTACCCTTTTAGAAATCCCAATGCATGCATTGTGACCCACATTTGGTGCTTTAAGAGGTGCTTGTGGAATTAGTGAATAAATTGTTTCCAGTTATCAGGTCTTTTGATTAAAATGGTACTAAGCACAATCAGGCAAAGAAGATGTTCTACTTTTTTAATTAGTTGAGCAGAGCTCTCCAATTTTGTATATTGGTTTATTTTTATTGCATTTATTTAGTGTGAATGTGTGTGTGAACACATGTGTACATGTGTATAGGTGCATATGTGGCTTGCAGAGTTAGTTCTCCTTTCTAATACTATGTGGGTGCTGGGGAGTGAACTCACACCGTTAGGTTTTGTGACAAATTCCTTTACTCTTTGAGTCACTGCATTGGTCCTAATTTATCATCCCTTTTGTTTTTGAGATGAGGGCTCATTATATAGTGTGGACTGGCCTTTTGCTCCTGAGTTCTGGGATTATGGGAATGTGCTACCTTCCAAGCTGTTTGATCATTTATCATAGTAACATTTTCCATTTTTTTTTTTTAAGACAGCGTTTCTCTGTAGCTTTGGAGCCTGTCCTGGAACTAGTTCTGTAGGCCAAACTGGCCTCGAACTCATAGAGATCTGCCTGCTTCTGCCTCCTGAGTGCTGGGATTAAAGGTGTACACCACCATCGCCTGGCCATTTTCCATTTTTATTTAATATTTTTTGTAGCATGATTAATATTATAAACATAACAAAAAGGGAAAGATTATTGATTGCCTTCTATCATGTATCTTTAAGCAATTGTATTATTTGCATTTCTATGATTAAAGATAAGACCTGATTTATTTTGCAAAGTTTTTACTTAGCATCAACATTTTTTATATAGTTTTATGCAGCTCATAATCACAATTTTAAATAGCTAATAGTGTATTTTTTGATTCTCCTTTCCCCAACACCTTACTTTAGTTCTATGGTAAATTTTTATTTGGCTTTCATGTCTCTGCATAGCTTGCCAAACATCCCTCATTTCGGTTGAGTTTTATGATCTAGTGCTTTGCATATACATTTGCTACATAATCCTTGAATTTTATGAACATTATGACAAATGAAGTACATCTGAGTATGGATTATACAACCCTGTATCCTGATGCCTGAATCTCTGACAGTCGTATAGTAGGCAGTATGTTTGGAGGGGGCAGATATCATTTTGAGGTCTAGGGACTGAAGGACAGATGAGGTTTGCTCTCTGGGTTTAATATTTAAAACAGTGGTGCAGACACTGCTGGTTGTAGATATCATGTTCCCTCTGCCTTCCCTAATTCCCCCACCCCAGCCATTTTTTTAGTTGCTCTCTCTCTCTCCTCTCCTCTTCTCTCCCTCCCTCCCTCCCTCTCTCTCTCTCTCTCTCTCTCTCTCTCTCTCTCTCTCTCTCTCAATAGCTCAGGCTATCCTGGAACTCACTCTTGCTTTGGCCTCCTGAATACTATGGTCAGAGGTGTGTGCTACCACGTCTAGCTCAAACTCCTTTTTAGTTGTCCCACCATGTGGGACAACTTGTGGGAGTCTGTTCTTTCCTGCCACTACATGGATTCTAGAAATTGAAATCAGTTGATCGGGCTTGGTAGCAGGTACCTTTGTATTCTGAGCCATTTCACCAGATCCCTTTTTATTATGTTTGAGACACAGTTTTCTTATGTAGACTAAGCTGGTCTTGAATTCACAACCCTTTGCCTTAGTCTTGTGCATGCTGAGATTATAGTCATGCCCAGAATGCCCACCCATATTCTTCTGTTTTATATAAATGAGTCTGCTGATCTTTTTTTAGTTTCTAGAATTTTCTTAAATTAATTTTTTTAAGATGGGGTTTTAGTGTGTAGCCCAGACTATAGAGGAACACACTATGTAGTTCAAGCTGACCTCAAACTGGTGGCGATCCTATTGCTCCAGCCTCCTGAGTCCTGGATTCCAGGTGTGAGCCCCTACTTCAGATTAGAATGCAGATGACAGGGCCCTAATGTGTAGGACTCTGAAGATACGAGTGTGTGGCCCAAGAATAAGGCTGTTGGGATGATATCACTTTGCAACATGGACCCTGGCTCTGCCACTGCTTTGATAAGGAGAAATAGAAAACAGTTTTTCTTTGGAGAAATTTAGGATTTCTGGCTCACTAAAATTCCCCTTCTGATATGTGAATGGAAAGTAGCACTCGTGTACTTTAGCATGTTACCCCAGTGGAGGACAGCACGCTGTAACACTGCCATCACGCTGCCTTCCCCCGGACACCCGGTGAGAAAGCGGTCCTCCAGGCTTTCACCCGGACACCCAGTGAGAAAGCGGTCCTCCAGGCTTTCTGTTTCATTCTACTCTTCTTCCAAATTTTCTAGATGACAAAGCCACTACTGGTCTGAGCTAAAGTGGATTCCTGTAAGAGGTGACTATGAAAGAATACATTTTCAGTTTTTCATCCATCAGTTCAATATCAGACTTAAAAGCACTGTTATAACTGCTTGTTATAACTCCATGTTAGTGATCATGGTTGATGCTTCATGTAGTTCTGTAACATTCCTAGATTGATGTTAAAAAAACCCTTAAACAATGGAATCCTTGTAATGATGGATCAGTTGTTCTTTCAACGTATAAATGTTAAGAACCTGCTGCGTGCCTCGCTAGCTTTGCCGCTCATTTGGTCCTTTATGTTAAGAAAATCTTCAGTGTTAGAATTGAAAGTGTATCTATTCATTTTCCTTGCTTGGCTTAAAAAGGAGCCTTGGGTTCTAGATAAGTAAAAACTAGCAATTCTGATGAATTTGAGACATTATTTTGATTTTAATGATATAAATGTATGATATATTGTTCAAATATGGCATCATTTCTATTAGAGCTTAATATCAGCATGGAGATAGTGTGAAAATGAGAAAACTCTAATTATGATCCTGTCAGGAGCATGTAGTCATTATGTATAGATTAGCAAGTTAAATGATTCTGTCATATGGTGTCATAATTTTAAATACTGAAAGGAACTGAAAGGTAACCAAGGGCAGATGCTTGATGTAATAGACTGGGAACTAGCCCTAGAGTATGGAAGTAGCGGACTCAGTAACACATAGTCCTCCTGACCCTTCAAATGTTCTGAATTCTGTTCTGTGGTAATTCTGTAGGAATGTGATGTGAGTTTCACTATAAGAAATTGAAACCATTGGTGAACCTTTTATCTTTTGAAGTCTATGACTTTATGGTAACTAGAAACTTAAATCACAGCATTATATTTTGTTTAAGTTGGAATGTTTGAAAACCTTGAAAATGTGCAGTTACTGAGTAACTTTGGCTTGCTACTGCAAATAGAAAGGATGTAAGTTTGCAGATACTTTTCATTCTGCTAACTAATAGGTTTTCTATAATGCAATTATAGGTTTCTCCACCAATCCAGTAAGCCAGATCAGGCCTAATTAAAAGAGTAAAAGAACAGGTTTATTTGAGCAAAGCAACTTCCAGGTGAGCCCTCCAGTGTCACAAATGGGGCTGAAGAAGTCACACAGCCTAACTAAAGTAGGCAGCTTATGTACCCTGTATGTGAGGGGTGATGACATGTCTGTCCTTCAGAAACTAGGTTTGTGCCCAAGTATGGTCAAAAGTTGATTACGTTAGGCAGGGTCTGGGCTGCCAGTAACTGCAGGGGAGAGGCCACAGCTGCTAAGAATGTGGAACTGGGCTCTTGGCACCTTTTCTTTGTTGGAGATTCTCTGCAAGGGTGGGGTTTGGAGAGAGAGGAGTGGGGCTTTTCGAATCAAACATGAGTGAGATGGAGGTTCCAGCTGAACACTGAGCACTAACCCTCTCCCCTGGTGCAGAGGAACTGAGTGTGGGCTTTGTGTTTGCCCAGCTGTAGTCATACTTTGTTTGTCTTTTAACTTGCCTGGAGATCAGAGTGCAGAGCTATGCTACAAGAGGCCAGGTGTCAGCTGCTCACATCTTTAATCCTATGATTTAGGAGCCCCATGCCTTTAATCCCAGCACTAGGTAGGTAGAGACAGGAAGGGATATGACTGGGCAGAAAGAGGAATATAAGGTGAGAGGAGACAGCAGCTCATTGCAGTCTCAGGATGCAGTTTGAGGAGACAGTCTGAGGACAGGAGCACCCCTTTGGTCTGAGCATTGGTAGAGGTAAAAGGTCTCTCTAGTGGCTGACTGCACTGCTTCTCTGATCCGTCAGCTTTCACCTCCTAATATCTGACTCCAGGTTTTATTCATTAAGACCAATTAGAATCTGCTGCATGAGACAGATGTTCTACCCCCATGCTACATTCTTAGCCTCCCACAAATGCTTTGGAAGAGACATTAATATCTTTTAATAAAGAAGTATTGTAGTAATAAGGGCGGTGGGGCTGCGTCCCCAGCACCCCGGCTGCCTGGCTAGCTTATGCCCGAAATAACAACACACAAACTGTATTCATTTAATCACTGCTTGGCCCATTTCTATCTAGCCTCTTCTAGGCTAACTCTCGTACCTGGACTAGCCCATTTCTAATATTCTATGTAGCACAGCTAGGTGCGCTTACCAGGAAGATTCTAGCCTATGTCCATCCTGGGTCTGAGCTTCATCGCGTGCATCTGCCTGGGAGCTGGGAGCATGGCGTCTCTGAGGCGTCTGCTCCCGAGAGGAGAGCTGTGGAGTCTGAGCTCACTTCCTCTTCCTCCCAGCGTTCTGTTCTGTTTACTCCTCCCACCTATCTTCTAACCAATAAGGGCCAAGCAGTTTCTTTTTATTTAACCAATGACCTTCCTCCATCAAAGTATGGATCTTTTAGTTGTGTCATCTTAGTTGTTAAATTGCTTTAATTTTAATTGTTAAGTATATACTTGTATTTTTCACTTCTTTTACATTGAAAATCTGCAAATGGTATCACAATTACTTCAATTACTGCCTGTCAAAGTTTAATTTCATTGTAATTCAGGGACATGAATGAATCCTTTCCCCCTTTCATTTCTCTCTGTTGTATAACTGACATATTTTCTATGATATAAATATTGTTACTTAGACCATTTCGGATTAATCTGTCTTCAGTAACTTGAGAAGGCTATATCTCTCTTGTTTTTGTCTACTTTTAGAAATTTTGCAAGTGATTTAACTATGTTCATGCTCGCAATTACAGTAGTATTTTGTATTTGGCTTATTTGTTTTTCTTTCATTTAACTATCTAGTGAAAACAACGTGTCTGCTCTAACTCTCGGGTTTCTCATATTTAACATGGAGACAGAAAGAGTCTTAGAGCTTGTAGTAATATGAGCGGTGGGGCTGCGTCCCCAGGACCCCAGCCGCCCGCACGGCTAGCTTATGCCCGAAATAACAACACACAAACTGTATTCATTTAAACACTGCTTGGCCCATTCTCTTCTAGGCTAATTCTCACATATTAATTTAGCCCATTTCTAATCATCTGTGTGTAGCACCCCAAGGTGCTCTTACCGGGAAGATTCTAGCCTATGTCCATCCTGGGTCGGAGCTTCATCCCGGGAGCAGGGCATGGCATCTCTCTCAGGCGTCTGCTCCAGAGAGGAGAGCTGTCGAGACTGAGCTCACTTCCTCTTCCTCCCAGCGTCCTGTTCTGCCTACTCCTCCCACCTATCTTCCAACCAATAAAATGGGCCAAGGCAGATCCTTTATTAGCCAATGACCTTCCTCCATCAAGAGCTGGTGTTCAGATCAAGTCTGACCAAGCAGTTACCTAAGGCACAGGCTTTATTAACAGTGGTTGTAGAGATACTGTTCCTAGTAAAAGCTTAAAGAGGGGTTCTGAAACATCATTCTTGGTACCTTCCATCCCATCAGCCCATTTACCTGCCCCCATCAATCTTCAGTCCTTTTTTTCTTATTCCAAAGATATGGAACTACCTCACTGGAAAACGGTCTTCAGAGGTGAACCTCTTAGAGAATGTTTGTTTCCTCCTGTGAAAAAAGCCTAAGGTGAGCTGTTCATCTGTGAAGGATGCTAGGACACATATTGGGAATTTCCCTTCTGGCACTTTCTTGGATCCTGGGAGTAGCACAGTCTTGAGCAGAACAAATGCATAGGTGGTATTTATGTAGAAATTATGTACAACTATTTAATAATTCAATCTGTTCATTTCACCTCTGTTATTTCAGCTTGTCCATCTTAGGTTCTTGAAGTGGCAGCTCCTATGTGATTTTGGCAATGATCTTTCTTTCCTAGCTCAGCTTTTCTTGATCACAGAAACTTCACCATTGCTAGTGCCCCAGCATCCTTGACACCAGCTGCATGCTCCCTGTCACTGTCATCACCTCTTACAGCTGGGCAATATTTCAGTTTCCTCAGATACCATTCTACTGAAAGTTTTCTAAAGCAGTAGGATTAAAAAAAAAACCAAGCATCTGAATCTAAAGGTTTCAAGAAGTAATCATCAGTGGTTAAGAATGGTAACATCTCCAGCGCTGACTGCGTTACAGTCTGATCAGTGGTGGTGGGGATTTGTGGCAGGTCTATGGTTAAGCCAAGAGAGGGAAAAGGGGGAGATGAGGAAGAAAAGGAAGTTGTAAAAAGGACTTTGTCTTAGTTTGCTTCTGTTGTTGACACCATAACCAAAACCATTTTGGGGAAGAAAGGAATTGTTTCAGCTTACAGTTTATGGTCCATCATGAGGGGAAATAAGGGTGGGAACTCAAGCAGGAGGCAGAACCATTGCTTACTGGTTCATTCCTCATGACTTTCTCAGTCTGCTTTTTTATGCTCCAAGGACCACTTGCAAAGGGTGGCATCACCCATAGTGAGCTGAGTCCTACCATATCAATCATTAATCAAGAAACTGCCCCCACAGGCCAGTCTTATTGAGGCATTTTCTCTGTTGAGATTTCCTTTTCCCAGGTGGCCTTAGCTTGTGTCAAGTTGGAGAAAACCTAAACCATCACAGCTGTACAACCCGAGAAACAAAATGCTGTCTGCGGCTGGCAGTGGTAAATTTGCCTCGAATTTGTTACAGATTAACAGTGGCCTTAGGGATGCATACATTTCTACAGTGTGGCATTTAAGACACCTTCTCCCTTCCTGTAGAACTTTAATTTTCTTTCTTACTTATTACTTCTACACTTATATAATTTTGAGAGAAAACAAGAGGTAAGTGGTAGTTACGTTTTTTGTTGGTTTGTTTTCTTTTTGTTTTGTATCTTGCTTTTGTTTTTCCAGAACACAAACAACAATCCTTAGAGAATTATCTTTTTCTACTCTTTGTACAAATTGAACATTAATTTCATTTGAGGCCTTTTGCATATATAACTGAAATATGGCCACAACAGAACATTTTGTTGAATGTTTCTTGGGCTCAGTATCAAACTGTTTTTGCACTTGTTTTTTTAATTAATTGAATTGTAAGTTCATTACTTTATGGCATGGCCATTTTTAGAAGTAATATGTAGTAAAGTTATTTCCTATTCTATTACTCATTCATGAAGACCAAGCATCCACTAGGGATATAATTAGTTAATGTGCTCCTCTTTTACTACTTATGTCTTATATTTCAGCATTAGTTCTATTGACTTACTCAAAAATCTCTATTCTTATTCTTGTTCCTATGTTTTCATATTTAAAAATTCCATTGACCAATTATTGAATGTTAGGAATGTTTTTTTGTGAGCCTTAGAACTAAAAAATTGTGTGTGTGTGTGTGTGTATTATACTTACACCATAATCATATATAATTTGATACTTCTGCATATACACTAGGGTAATGAAGGGGATTGGTGGTAGAATAGTAAGTGCTAGGGTAAAACAACAACAACAACAATAAACAAAATAATTGACATATTTTAGCTGAAAAGTGATGTTATTATGGGTGTGAGACTGTTACTATATGAACATCATTCAACTGGGTCACTGACATCTAGCAAGAGGTAGGTTTCCTTATCTTAGTAGAGATGGCTCAAATTGGGCCGGAAGAAAGCAGTAAATGTAGGTGGCACAAACAAAGGGGAAAGATTTTACTCTGAGTCTTAAATCAGGAAAATACTTACATTTACAGTTGGTGAAGTCATGTATTTTTACTATTTTGATAGCCTAAAATGAAATAATGCTATTTTTGAAGTTCATGACTAATGCATTAGCAGGGGTTCTTAGCTGTTTCCCTATAGAGAGTATGATGGTCTATGTCATGCATTTTCATGTTAACCAAATAGGAAAAAATGAACATATCAAGTTTGGAGATGATTATAGATACTTTAGGTGAGTAGAACATTCTTTCTTTACAATTTTATTTAGTTTCAGTTATGTGTATTCCTACTGGTTTGACTGTGCAGCACTTGTATGCAGGTGCCTGCAGAGGCCAGTAGACGACATTAGGTTCTCTGGAACTATTGGCCATGAGCCACTAAATATGGGTTCTTTTCAAGAGCAGCAAGTGCTCTTAGCTGCTGTGCCATTTCTCTAGCCCCAAGCAGAATCGTATTAATGTAAAGTTTTCTTTAAAGAACTAAATGTTTAAATTTTATCTTCAAAATCTGTAAATATGGGAACCTTGAAAAAATGTGACAGTTTTAATGTTTCCATATTAGTATTTATGGCTTACTTCAAATGTATACTGTTTCTTTGGGCAGCACATAAGAGTTGCTTTCATAAGCATATATATGGCTTTTAAAATCTAAGCAGAGATACATTGGAGATGAAACTTTAAAAAATTTTTCTTGTTTAAAATAAACACATTTTAGGATCTTCTTATTTTAGAAATCAGTTAAATAGCAAAAGTACCTAAATGCACTCTCTCTAAGGAAGCTAGATTACTTTGTGTGTATATTTATGCAAGTTACATGATATTTGCTTATGGGGAGTCATTCAAGTGCAGATTTTCAAGAAGTAGTACAGTCTTCTGCAACATTTCTGTCTCAGTGAATTGGTCTAATGATACTGGATGTATTTAACTTCAAGCCCAGTTAGTTTTTGATTATTCATACTCAGAAGGAAAACATCATATGTAGCATTCTAAGAGCTTGTTGAACCAAAACTTAGTTCTTTGGATGTGAGGTCTCTTGTCACTACATTTGGATAGGTGTACACTTCATGTCCTTTGATTTTATTGACAGCTTTTAATATTAAATTAATGTTGAAATGTATTTTGTTGACTTCAGGTGTGTGTATATGTGTATGTGATTTTATATTTTTGGAGTTTCCTTCTCTTAAGTCATAGATCCTTTTATGAGATCCCTTGTTTGTCAGTTCTGGCTGTCATAAGAAACAACTCATTCGGGGGGGGGGGATAGCTTAAAAGTTAAGAGCACTTGTTGTTTTAAAGAAAACTTGGGTTCAGTTCCCAGAACTCACATGGTGGTTCACAACTATCCACAACTCCAGTTCCAAGGGATCCAGACCCTCTTCTAGCCTCTGGAGGTACCAGGCATATGCGTAGTGCAAGCATACATGCAGGCAAAACATTCATACATAGAAAACACATAGTATTAAAAAATAGAAACAACTCATTCAGTAGATAAATTCCAGCCAATAGTTAATGTTCTTTGAAGAGCATAAAAACACATTTATTAATTAGGACTCCGTTTACATTTTACTTTTAGAAGGAGAAATTGTGGGGATGAGATAATGGGTCAGTAGGTGAAATGATTGCTATGAAAATATCAATAGAATTAGAGTTGGATCCCCAACACCAGTGTCAAAAGCTAGGCAAGGTGTATCTCTATCCCAGATCTGATGAAGTGGAGATGGGCAGGTCCTGGAAACTTCCTGAACAAACAGTAAGAGTAAGTTTCAGAGTCAGCAGATTCCATATATACGAGTTTGTATATATGTGTATATATGGAAGATACCTAATATATAATATATATAATGGAAGACAATACACACACATACCTCTCTGGATTTCTGCCTTCACATGCTTGGACAGGCAAGTGCAGTCCCTCACATGTACAGCGCATGCTTATACTACACATACAGACAGAAAATAGTTTCAAGCAAGGTGATTATATTAGTTATGGCTCTTCAGATGATCAGAGTTAGTATATGTATGTCTGTGGATTCACCATAAGGAACTGGCTCATGTGATTATGGAGGCTGATGGGTTTCAAGATCTGTGGCTGGCAGGCTGGGAGACCGTGGAGAGCCCTTGGTATGATTCTAGTACAAAGGGTAGTAGGCTTGAGAGCCAGGAAGAGCTCATGTTTAAGTTTGAATCTAAAGGCAATCAGGTAAGACTCTGCCTCTTATTTTAGGGAAGCTAGTCTTTTCGTTCTACTCAAGCTTCAGCTGATTGGTTGAGGCCTCTTTAGGGAGAACAGTCTGTCTGCCTTACTTGGTCTATTGGTGTCAATGCTAACATCATCTAACAGCATCTTCACAGAAACGCCGAGAACAATTGTTGACCAAATTTTAGGGTGCTTCGTGGCCTCATCAGGTTGACATATAAAATTACCTATAACTGTTATCTACTTAAAAATTCTTAGTTTCACAGTTTACATGAGCCTATGCTGTTGCAATCCTTGATAATTAATGTTATCAATGATGAAAAATCATTATGGCTCCAATACAAATACTAAGCAAACTCTGATTATTTATAAATTTATAAATACACCCTTAATCTGAAATTCCAAAATTCAAACTTATCTAAATCCTAAAAGTTTTTGAGTACTGAGATGATACACTAAAATTATTTTGTCAGTATAATAAATATAAGGCAGATGTGAAATATAAATACATTTTATGCGTAGATTTTGGTTCTATTTCCAATGATACCCCATTATGTGTAAAAAATATTCCAGAGTCTGAAAAAAACATTCCAACCCTTCTGAAAAATTTTTAGTTCTAAGCATTCAGATAACGAACAATGCCGGGTGTTAGCGTGGACCGCAGAGGTGATGCGGCAGTCAAGATAAAGCTACCCTCCTGTAACCTGTACTCCAATGGCAATGACAGATCATCTACATGAGATAAAGATATGATACAGTATCATAATAGTAAGAACTGTGGAGAAGTTGAAGGTGGTGGGAGGCACTGGAGTTGCTGAATGGTGAATGAAGTGGAGACATACTACCTCACAGTTAAGCTGTGTTAATATAAATTTAAAATAAAATAATACTTTAAAAATACTTAGTACCATTATATTGACATTTTTTCCCTCTCCCATCATGTTTTACTCTATCCTAGGTCTCCGGGCCATTCAGTCTCTGGGTCATGACATTCTAGGCCTTGTCAAGAATGGGGTCACTCTTGTGGCTTGGATCTCAGGCTGGACCAGTCATTGGCTGGCCATTCCCACAATCTCTGCACCACTGTTACCTCAGCACATCCCATAAGCAGGACAGACTATGTCAAAAGTTGTGTGACTAGGCTGGTGTTGCAATCCGTCCACTGGAAGTCTTCCTGGTCATAGGAGATGGACAGTTCAGGCTACGTATCCACTATTGCAGGGGTTAGCTGTGGTGATCTTTGTAGGTTCTGAGGAGGGTCCCTTGCACCAGGTTTCTACCTGACTGCTACATGTCCCCCTCCCAGACATCCCTTTCAGTACTCCCCCACTCCATCTGCCTCAACCCAATCCCTCATGTTTCTTTGATGGAGGAAGGTCATTGGCTAATAAAGGAACTGCCCTGGCCCATTTTATTGGTTAGAGGATAGGAGGGAGGAGTAAACAGAACAGAACGCTGGGAGGAAGAGGAAGTGAGCTCAGAGACTCCACAGCTCTCTCGGGAGCAGACGCCTCAGAGAGAGACGCCATGCCCCGCTCCCGGGATGAAGCTCCGACCCAGGATGGACTAGGCTAGAATCTCCCCGGTAAGCGCACCTTGGGGTGCTACACACAGATGATTAGAAATGGGCTAAATTAATATGTGAGAATTAGCCTAGAAGAGAATGGGCCAAGCAGTGTTTAAATGAATATAGTTTGTGTGTTGTTATTTCGGGGCATAAGCTAGCTGAGCGGGCGGCTGGGGTGCTGGGGAAGCGGCCCCGTTGCCCTTATTACTACATTTCTTTCTCCACCCGCCTACAGTCCCATGAGATTTCTTCTATTTCCCCTTCCCAGGGAGATTCATGTGTTTCTCTCTTGGGCCCTCCGTATTCCCTAGCCTCTCTGGGTCTGTGGAATATAGCACGGTTATCCCTCACATCTAATATCCACTTATGAGTAAGTACATGCCATGTTTGTCTTTCTGGGTCTGACTTACCTCACTCAGGATGATTTTTATATTCATAGATTAGTGTGTACTCCAATTGTCTACAGAGAACCTTCATCCAATAACTGATAGAAACAGATACAGAGATCCAAAGCCAAAAAGTTAGGCCAAATTCAGGGAATCCTGCTAAAGAGAGGGAGGAAGGATTGTAGGAGCCAGAGGGATCAAGGGCACCATAAGAAAATCTACTGAAACAATTAATCTGCGTTCACAGGATCTCACAGAGACTGAACCTGCATGGACCCACCTGGGCCCTCTGGTGTGTATGTTAGTCTACTTGTGGGACTCCTAACAATGGGAGCAGAGGCATACTGGGTTGCCTTGCCCAGCATTAATACAAGGAGAAGTGCTTAGTATTACATCAACTTGATCTACCATGTTTTTGTTTATGCCCTCGGCAGGCCTGTCCCTTTTTGAACAGAAGCAGAGGAGGAATGGATAGTGAGCATCAGAGGAAAGGTGGGGGAGGGAATGGGAGGAGAGGAAGGAGGGGAAACTGTGATTGGAATGTAAAATAAATAGTTAATTAAAAAAAAAACTACTTTGTACCAGCTTGCATCCTATAATGCCAGACAAACCCTAACTCTTATAGTATGCCTTTCTTTATAAAGCAAGGGGGTTGTTACTTGTAGAAAGTAAGTTTTGCTAGCAGATACATTTCCCAGAAATATCAGGTACCATTCAAAGGCCTAGACCCTCTCATTCTTTCACAGTGAAATGTTTAGCCTGATGTTAATAAAAGCATGAGTAACATGTCAAAGATCATCAATATTATAGCTATTTTTCTATTTATTTGAAACTTAGTAAGGAAAATAGTTCAATTTTGAAATTCAGTGGCACAAGATAGACTGCTATTAATTCTTTGACTTCGGTCTCTTCTCTTTTTGTATGAAGGCTCTCTATATACTGTGCAGACATCTAATGGCTTCATTGAAGCAATAGATTGTTCTCACATGTTTTCATGAGGTAGGACATTCCTCTCCATGCATTTGGGCTCTCTATTATGTATTCTATTGCTGTTTCCAAATGACTTCAATACAGGTGGAACCCGTTTAACTTTCCAAAATTCCCCTCCTTCTCTCCTTAGTGTTGGTCTGGTCAGAAGTATAGGTAGGATAGTCTGGAACCTTATGGTGTCCTGCCTGAGGGGAGGGGAGAAGTCAAAGGCATGCCCTTTAAGTCTGGAGGGCAAGTTGGAAGCTAAACCACTTGTGTTCAGCCTTAATGATATTAAAGTCTTGACCTCATTGTCCTCCAGTTCAAGTTTATTCCATCTATGTATTTTATCATGGAACATGCTGGGATTTACTGTCTTGACTTAGAATCTCTACTTTGTAATAAAGTGAGCTCTGAGGGCTTCTGCCTCTGACTACTTTCTCATTGGCAAATATCCTCTGGCCTGTGTGGGCACCTGGCTCTGCTCCTAGAGAGTTGCCAAGCATTATTCTGTGCCAAGATCTCTGTTTATTAAATTTCTGAATTCTTTGCTCAATATAGTAGTGGGAGCAGTCCCCACCTTGTGTTTCTTACAATTTATGATAGTGTGAAAGTCATAAAATTAAGCAGAAACTTACAGTTTTACAATTTGGTCTTTTCCAGAACTACCAGTATGTGGTATAGTACTTCTCTCTATCACTGGCAGCTGCAGTGGGATGAAGGTTTCAGACATCTACACAAGCACAAATAAAAAATACCAGAGAGTCCACAGTGTGGTTAAGATACAGTGTTTGGTCGGGTAGGTTTATTAGGTCCATTTTGGGTTTATAGTATATCATTTATTCTGACATAAGTTCTCTGTAAATCAAAGAGTGTCTGTCATGATGTCCCATGCAGGATTCCCTTTCATGAGGGTCTTTGGCTTCACTGATGGGAATACAGCATAAGTGGCTGACTCAGCCAAGATTCAGCATGGTGAGTGTAACCTCTTTCCCAGTTAGGCCCGCTACTGTGATTGTTATATGACTATTATGGCCTGACCATTTGGGCCTGACTAGTGACAACTATGAAGGACATGCTAGACCCAGCATTCCCATGGAGTTACCCAGGAATTTTTCTAGATGTGTGTCAGTTTGACTTTTTCTATTTTAAGACTTGCTGCCTTCCCGTCCCTTTCCATAGGTTTTATCTGAAAGTTAATCCTAAATTAACATTTTGCAAGCTCATCTAGTGAAGAGGTCTGCCTTCCTGAGAACCCAGTGTTGGCTGTGAAGTTTTCTGAGCATAGACCTTATTTATGATCTATTATGATAATAGTTTAACAATATTTGCCAGCCTATTTTATATCAAGCCTGAGTTTGGGTTTGGGAGAACCTTATACATTGATATGTACCTTAATTTTCTCAATAGTAATCCAGAAATAGACTTTTGACTTTAAAACATATGTTGGAAGTTGCTCAAGAGATATTTTCCCTAAACACTTTGTTCTTATTATCTCCCTGAGGGAAATATGCTCTTTTTGCAGCAGCTCTTCATGCTCCACATATTCCAGCAGTCCAGTAGCTTCAATCATATTTAACTAGAGTCTGGTCAGCAGCAGCCTCTTTTTCATTTATGAGGAGAATGACAGAAATTCCTTTCAATAAGTAAAGATTTTAAAATGACCTTCATCCTGTAAAATGGAGAAATAACTTTATAATTTATTCTATTGAAGCTCTTTTCATTAAATAGGAAAGAAACACAAAATTCCAGTGGGAACAAGAGTAATAGTTATGTATCAAATGAATGGAGGAGTTTGTGGTGGTTTGAAAGAAAATGTCCGCCTAAGGGAGTGGCGCTATTAGGAGGTGTGGCCTTGTTGGAGGAAGTGTGCCATTGTGGTCTCTTTTGTTCTAGCTTGCTCAGTGTGACTCTGAGACTACTTCCTGTTGCCTCCTGATCAGAACATAGCTAGCACCATATCTGCCTGCACGCGCCATGCTCTTGATCATGATGACAATGAACTGAACCTCTTAAACTGTAAGCAAGCCACCCTAATTAAATGTTTTTCTTACAAGAGTTGCCATGGCCCTGGTGTCTCTTCCCAGCAGTAGAAAGCCTAACTAAGACTGTGTTTCATCATTTCATTGTTTCACATGATAAAAAATAATGTGCTATAAACTTTCATTTACTATATTACTGATATTATTCATGATTTATCTATATTCTTTCTATATTGAGAAAGATATGAATTATTTTATAACTTATGATTCATATACATCATTAGTACTTCTCAAATCTAATTCAAAGAGATTATAAGTAAAGAAAATACACACTCAAATGTGTCATTGACACAGAAATATGGGGGCTAAAGAATATGATTAAAATGAACAAAATGCCTTGGGGGTACCAATACCAGATTTAACAACACTCAACAGTCTCTGAAGAGAATTCACAAGAAAATGACTATTCAAAGGAAAAAAGAGAATAGAAATGGCAGATGCCCATGGGACATTGGTTGCAACATCAGAAGACCTATCCTTTACATTATAAGAGTTTTAGGAGGAGTAAGGTGCCATTCCTCTAAAACTAGGGTAAAAGCTTATTTAGAGAAATAATGGCTGAAAAATTTCCAAATCTGAGGATAAAATTGGACATGAGATCCATGAAAATTAAAGATCTTCAGTCAGCTCCTACCCAAAGATCTCACCAAGATGTATTATAGCAAAATTATTAAAAATAGAATCAAAAAATTTAAAGAGGTCTTTTTAAGCCTCAAGATACAGAGACACAGAAGACTATTGGTTTATGTTTTTCAGCAGAAAGCTTGTAGGAGTGTGATGGTTTATTAGAGTGCTGAGAGAAAAATAGTATCAACCAAGAATATTCAGAACAGATGTCACTCAGAAGTGATGGAAAGATGAAGAATTTCTCAATCAAAGAAACATTAGGTACTTAAAAATTTGCTAGCAGGAAGTCTTCCCGAGGAAATGAATGGATGCCAGTTTATAAGATGAAAACATATAGATGCATAAGGCTCATAGAAATGCACTTCAATTTAGAGTGTTCTAATGCTGTAATGCTGGTATGTAAATCACTTATTAGTTTAGCATAAAAGTTAAGAGGCAAACATTTTTAAATAACTGTCACTACAGCAATTTGTTAATGAGTAAGCAACATAAAATATGTGTTAATTGTGACATTAAAAGTGGCAGGGGTAAATTTTTTGTGCACGTTTTGTCAGAAACATAGATCAACACCTCTTTGGCTTTTTGTAATGTCACAATTTTTTGAACAACCAATAGAGTTACAAAATACATTACTTTCTTTGGTTGTAATTTAGTTGTAATTCAGTTATAAATCAGATAATCCTGATTTCCCTTGATCGCTGCTGTTGACAAACACAGGTGCTTATTCTGATATTAATTACTAATAACATTGTCAGATGATGCATTAACATTTCACACATTAATATACAAAGGATATTAAAAGGAAAGTAAAACAAGAAGGTATTCTAAGAGGTAAAATATTCCATTTTACAAGGAAGCTCATTAAGATAATAAGTAACCAACTCAAAGGCTTCAGGAAGTCCCTGAAACTGACCAGATTCCAAGCATATATAAGTAGTAAAGTCTCCTGAGAGATACTTTCAGAAGGGTGCTTGGTAGAAATAGGGACCACCTGAGATTCCTGAAATAGGCACAGACCAACTAACTACCTGGAAAGGACTCTCTCCAACCTGTTTAGCTGTCTGCAGGTATGTATAATACTCCCAAGTTTCCAGCTTTGTCAGCTGTCACTCATACTGGAACGAGTTTTAGTTATATAGCTGTGTTTGTGTATTGTTTCTGCCTTTTAAATACACCCTTACTTATGTTCCTATAAGTATAACCCCAGTAAAATTCATTGGTTCATCAGTTTTGACATTGGTGGTAGCTGTACTCTGGTCTGTCATTCATTTCCTATCTGGGATGTGTAAACAAATTCACATTGAATGAGATGTCACCTACATTTTTGGACATTTGCTTACTTTGTTCCCAGTTGGCAGCGCTTTTTGGGCAGGCATGGAGGTGTGGCCTTGAGGGAGGAAGTATGTCATAAGAGTGGATTCTGAGAATTTAAAGAGGTGCCATTTCGAGTTTGCTCTCTCTGTTTCCTGTTTACAGTATGAGATGTGAGCACTCAACTGTTTCTGCAGCCATATCTGGTGTTTGCTGCCATGTGTCCCCACTATGATGAACTCTTATCCCTCTGAAACTGCAAATTAGATAAACCCATCCTTCTCTAAGTTGGCCTTGGTGATGGTATATTATCACACAACAGAAACCCTAACTAAGACAATATCTCCCTAGGAGTAGTGTCACATACATAACATTTGGATTTAGCATACTTTACAGTTCCAGGTGAGAGCATTCCATCTGGTATGATTGATAGGCACACACATCTGTTTTTTACGTGATTTGGTGTATTTTCCAGTGTCATTATTTGTTGGCATAAATAAATGATCAGTTTGTGCTGGCAGTGTGCTGGCAGATGGTGGTTACTCACTTGCATAAACAAGATGTGCAGAGTCATTCTCTCTTGGCACTTATACTCCTAGTGGAATAACTCTGGTCAAAGCTATTGCTTTATAAAATAAAATCGTTCTTGGTTAGTCTAAAAGTTATTTAGTCTATGCTATTCCACACAACATAGAGAAGTCCCAACCTTGTTTGTAAAACTGTAATGCTTTTGCTTGTAATCAAAGTTAAACTATTATTTTCAAATTGATTATTATGAGCAATAATTTTTGTAAACCTCTTGGGAAGTAGGCACCAAAAAGTCTGAGGTCATTACATAAATGATAAAGGAGTCAAAACTTCCCCTACAGAAAATCATCAAATCAGAAAGGGAAACAAAGTAGGTTTTTAATTATAAAATGAATAAATTTGGAGATGTAATTATCATACTATAATGTAGTGACTATGATAATCTTTGTTTTTCAACTTGACTGGATGCAAGGAATGGGTAAAGGATGCCTCTAGATATGTCTTTGATGGCATTCTCCAAAATGATTATGTCAGATTAGGACTCTGACCTAATCAGTGAATTTATCCTAATGAATTAGTAGTATGGCAGCATTATTGAAAAGTGGTTAAAAAGTAGAGGGTATGGTGTGGTGTCACTGGAAGAAGTAGGTCCCTGGCTCCTTCCTGCGTCCTCCTTTCCCTGTTCCTTGACTGCCATGATGTGACTGCTCTTCCCCGCCATGCCTTCCTGCCATGATGGGCAGACACATGAACCCAAATAAATTCTTTTTTGAAGTTGTTTTATTTATTTTGTTATCTAACTAATGTGGCAACTGTAGATGAAAATATTGTATTCTGCATTTAAAATTTGTGAAGAATATATATATATATATATATATATATATATATATATATATATATATCTCCTCGTCTGTTTAGTGCCTGAGGATCAAAGCCAAGACCTCTGTGTGCTAGGAAAGCTGGATCTCCAGCTCAAGAGACTCTATCGTGTCTTTCCATTATGGATCAATACCCAAAAGTTAGTGCACAATGTGGATATGCTAACCAGCTGATTATAGTAATCATTTCATAATGTGTGGTGTATTAAAGCCCTTAAACATATACTAGTATTAAATTATGAATATATTCTATACAAATATATAGAACTTATATTTATTTGTCATTATTACCCAGTATATATAGTATATATTGAAAAATAATACTTTTTTTTTTTTTGGTTTTTCAAGACAGAGTTTCTCTGTAGCTTTGGAGCTTGTCCTGGAACTAGCTCTTGTTGACCAGGCTGGCCTCGAACTCAAAAAGATCTGCCTGCCTCTACCACCTGAGTGCTGGGACTAAAAGCGTGTGCCACCACCGCCCAGCTAAAAATGATACTTTTAAATTTTCTGAAGTAAATATGAGTAGTCTACTTTTGAAATAAACAAGAAATTTCTTTTACTTCTCTTCAAAAAAAGTATTTTTCCAGTAAAATAGAGCAAGAAAGAAAATATCTCATACAGTCAATGATTCTATGGAAACCATTCATGGTAAATCCAGAATGTTAATGTTTAGACTACTAGTAGATTTGGATATAATATTTAACGATGGTAGAAGGTGATATGTCAATTATTACTTTGTGTCTTTGCCCTATTGATAAATTGTCACCAAGTTAATGCTTTTGTAAAGTCTAAGGCTGTATAGTATTCTGAGGTTCTATCATAAGTAAAACCAAATCTGCAAAGTAGAGGAAATATATTTTGCAATAGAGAAGTATACCATGTCTTAAACATACATTTGTTGCTTGCAAGGAAAAATTACTATTTACATTTTAACATTTATTAAAAACACTAAAATGAAAGCCTTTAAAATTTAAATCGGCATTTTCTTTTATTAGTTGTGTAAGCAAATGCCTGGAAATATAATAAAAATCCAAAAATAATATTTTTCTTCAAGTTAGCATAGAATTTGTTCTAGTTATTCAGTTCAGCTGGAGAGAAGCAGATTCCCTTTTATGCAATGCTGAGGCCCTAAATTATAGTTGATGATAGACCTTGATGATAGACTTCCTGTATTTTCAATATTCCTTTATCTTTTGACCACTATTATAAAATATCTGCTTTCTTACTGCAGAGAGTGGTAATATAGCATGCACCTTCTCTCTTGTTGCTGATAGATGGATGACTTGTAGACAGTCCTTGGAAGGGGAGCTGCATGGCTTTTCTTCTGCTTAAATCCTGAGCATGGTCAGGTAGAATGCACCCATTAAAAGTTCTTTATTTTCTGATCAATCATCAATAGTCTTGGCCAGGATAGGAAGCTGGTGGGCTCTTTTACTTTCCTGGTCCTTATCATCCACTTTCCCTTCTATGTTAGAGAACAAAGAAATTTGAACATGCTTTGCTTGGATGGACCTCTGGCCTTTCTGCTTTCTACCACACAAGTAGGAAGATAACTTTTTTTTAGTTAGTGTTGTGTTGTGTATAAGGTGGGTTTTGTTTTAGACTAAATGTAACGCTATGTGATTCCAGCAATGATTTCTGGTGAAAATGGAATTTTCTATCTATCTATTGAGTTGTATAGGACAGATAAATAGAATATTCTCTCACTACACAGATACTTTAATTTCCCATTTATCCATGAGCCTTTGGCAGTCCTTTAGCTGTGATACTTCAGGTTCCTCTTCCAGGAAATAGGGCCAAAGACTGGGGATGCAGCTTCATTGGGAGAAGCACTGTCTAGCATTCAGGTAGCTTTCATTTTTGAACCCCAGCACTGTATAAACCACTTTTGGTGGCTCAAGTCTACAATACCAGCACTTAGGATGGGGGCGTGACGAGTGATGTTCAGGGTCATTCTTGGCTACATCCTTGGCAAATCGGAGACCAGCTTTGTCTAAAGGAGACAAAACCAAGAGGACCAGATGAGTAAACCCAATAATATCTATAATTCACTAAGGTTTTGGGGGTCAATAATATCTGGGTTTGAATCCTGAATCTTGGCTGTGCCCTCTCCATCTCCTCTTTTTATCTTGGCACAGGGGACCAAACATAAGACCTCACAAAGTTCAGTAGTTTCTGTACCATTGAGCTTCAATTCATAGTTTTGTTTTGAGGCTTAGCATTTGATCTTACTTCATTTGTAAAAGGAGATGATACGTATTTACTAAAATTTGTTATAAAACTTAAAAGAAAATTTCTGTGTAAAGAACATGATGGAGGACATTGGAAGCCCTTAACATAATATATTAATATACTCATTTTAAATAAAAACCCCTCTTTAAAGCTTAATCCTATCTTTGTATTAGCCTCATCTATTCATTTGCGTAATGAATATGTACAGTGCCTTCTGTGTGCTAGGTTCTGTACCAAGCATGTTTCAAGTATTATCTTTGATTCTTACAGATACTTAAGTGAGGGTCCATTTTCTTAATGTGACACGGAATTAGAAACAATCTAAAAACTTCACCAAGGCCGTGCTGATGGAAGTAGCAGCCGGCTAGTCTACGAACCACTGCTTTGTGTTACGTCCTTTCTGTTTTCCTCTTCGCTGTCTTGGTTCTCGCGAAGATTGAACACTTGTGCAGCTCCCTTTGCTTTGTATTTAATGGCACTTCCGAGCCTGCCATCAGACCAGCCAGAGGTAGCGTGTTTCTGTCACCAGGGTGTGCTGTGATTCCACCAGTCAGAACTCACTGCCAGTACTGTGAGGCTGCCCGGAATCTCTCCATGTCTCTGCTGCTGCTTAGCGACCGCAGGTTTTCAGCTTGGAGCTCTCTTATCACCTGGGCAACTGCCAAAGACCCCCAAGTCATTTTCTTTCCATGTGATACACCCGTCCATGCTCACGGCACCCTGCTGTGAAGAAGGGCACTAGTGCATCTTCCCTGGCAGAGACAGCAGCATGCCTGGGTGTTCCCGAAGAGCTCTGTCATGCTGTATTGTGCTGCATCAGCCACACTTACTATTTCACTATAAGAAAACTGTTGGGTTTAAAAGCCTAATACCAGAAATATTTTCTGATGTTTGTAACTGCTGCACTTTCAGAACTTGCATTTTCTTCCTGCTAAGTTCATAATAAATTTGAAATTGATTCATTAAAAAGCTCATGTAATTAGTAGATGTTTCTTATAAAATGTGGAAAAATTTATAATTTAAAACTTTATTATTATGAATAAATAGTATATGAGATTCTGATTTCACACAGCCATTTCATATTCAGTTGTGGATTAAAATGGTAATATAGTAAGGATTATGAAAAGCATAAATTGAGGAAAGCATATACACACATACAAATATTTTGAGATATCTCTGGCAGAATAAATTACAAAAACATCATTCTTGTTTGTTTATTTATTTATTTATATCTTTCTTTCTATGTATTTCTGAATCCCTACCTCCTTCAATAGTAACTAACCTAGAAACCTTGTTGTGAGAGAAGCTTAAACCACTTACAGGAATTAGGTTATTCACATGGCAGTGCGATCTTGTTTTTCGAAACTGGTTTTGTACATTTTCAGTATATTAATTAATCTGTAATTTTTCTTGAAAGGGTGCTTGTTTTCACACTATTAGAGGGTGTTTGCAGGAGTCTGGGCTGCTTTGTGAGATATTCTGGGAAATGATTTACATGACTTTGGCAAAGAGGCTGCTCCTATCTCCAGATAATACTGTCTTTAAGCAAACAGTGTTGGTGTGGCCACCCTGCAGCAACGTTCAGCCTGAAGATAGTGTTTCACATGCTAGATAAAATAATGAAATCACTGACCAGTAGGGTTCTTAAGTGGGGCTGGAATTTTACAGCAATGTGATAAATTTTGTTTAATGTGGACATTTTTACAGTGTCTAACATGTGTGGAATTTGTACTCAATGACCACTTGTATAAAGAAAAGAAAATCAATATGAGAAATTCCATTTTGGTAAAAACATTTCTTACCTTTTTTTTCTTAATGGAATCGTTGTATAGTATCTTGTTTCAGGCACACTTTAAAATGTGAAATATCTATTGAAACCACTGTAGAGCAAGCAATTTCCACTGATCCCATAAATTTATGATTTTTTGCATATCTAAAATTATTTTTTTCTAGAAAAATTAGCAAATTAAGTATCCTAAATTAAATCTATAGCTATAAACTTTTAAACAAGATAAAGTGTCATTGTTGGAAAATTATCTGGATGAAAAAGTGGGCAAAATGTACACTAGACAACATTCCCACTCCTCATTTGATCTGAATGTTTGCTTTTTCTATCTTTCATTTCTACAAACTCATATTTTTAGGGATGTTTTAGAGAAAAATCCTAGTGCTTGAATAAATGTTGGTGAGTAGGTATTTTAAAATGCCGTAAGTCAAAATTGCTTTTTTCTTGTATAGGTGGCAATTTATGAGTGGTTTATATAATTGGACTGTGTATAAAGACTGACTTTTTGATCTTCAAAGAATAATCATAATAAAAATAATTGATATGTGAAGATACAGGTATTATAAATGATATATCACACACTTTCCCCCATTATTCTAAAACCTGGGCCTGAATCTTTACTTTTCATAAGTTATATTTTTTATAAAAGTATTTATTGAATTTTAACATTTTAATGGGTTTTAGGACTATCCATCTTTAGAGTTTTCTTAGTTTCTTGGCCTTAATTTTTCCTTTGACTTGTTTCTGTTCATTCGCTTATTTTCTACCTCTTATAATGACTTAGTTCACTTTCTATTCATTCAGCTGATAGTCATTGCCTACTTGTATTTCCCTGGATCAGTCTTGGGATAAGGCACTCAGTGTAAGAAAACAGGGCCCTGTGCTAGTATCTTCATAGAGATTATGTTACAGTCCCCAACCTAATAATTGAATTAATAGTTACATATATTAAGTTCTGTGTTTTTTGCAATGCTGTGGATGGAACTCAGGACCTCATGCACACCAGGCAAGTGGTGCCACTGCTCTCTACTCCAGTCCTATGATACTCTTAAGCATCACAGTTTTATATATTTACACTGGAAAACATTTCCTGTTTGTTCAGTGACCTTTAGAAATGCCTACATGTTTTGTTGATGAAGATGGTTTGAGTGGGGAGAGACAACACTGGTGTGCTATTTGTGTCAGCACAGCTTTAGTGGCTCACAACTGTGGAGGTGTTGCCCGCTGTACTGTCTTAACTTTAGCCTCCAGAATATTCCTCTCTTCCACACTGTTCTCATAAGACTCATATGTTCAGTCATTCTCTATCTCAGCCGGCAACTCTGTTTCTCTGTTTGATTTTCACTAAAGATAATTACGGTTTTGTCTTAAGTTTTTGCCTTTTTCCTGGATTGCAGTGTTTTCTCACTTTCCCTGATCGTCTTCCACATCTTCCTGGTCATGTGTTAGGTACAAGTAAATGTCATGGTTTGTTTTGTTTTATGATTTAGTTCAGAGTTGGAGTTCAGAAACACTGTTAATTAATTTGTGTTTATTTCTCATAGACGTTAAAATAAAAATCTCTGAGGAAAGAGTGACTCATTTATGTGTGTTTATTTTACTTGCAATTATTAACAGTAGGTTGAAGATGTATGCTAGAGAATGTCAGAAATACCAGTTTCTAATGTTTTCTTATCAACAACTTCTTAGGCAGCAGAGCTTTGGTAGCAGGAATACTTAGAAGTCCAGGGTGAACTTTAACTCATTGTTACATTCTCAAAGTTAAGTTTTACAGTAGTTAATGTTTACCAAATTAATAATTTGAAAATTACATACAGTATTTCCATGGTACTTTCTCAAATTTCAATTTTCTGTTAGAATCTTCATTGAAAGTTTGTGCTTCCAAAAGATTTATTGTAAATGTTTTCATTTTCCAAACTAGAAAGCAATGAATTCTTTTTAACTTTGAAGGGTTAATGATCAGATCAATATTAGCATAATATTAGCATAATTGTTTCTCGCTTATTGCCCTATTGAAAGCCAGTGTGGTTATTGCCTAGGAGAATGATGTAAAAAGGTATTATTGTAAAGTAGTGTTTCTTTATAGGACTGACTATGCTCCCCATTAGTTTCCTGCCAGTCTTGCATCACTCCTGAGCTTTCGTGGTGTGGACAAGATGGTTGAGAACTGTGACTTTGTATTTCATTTTATCCTTTATCATTGGTGCCACTCGGTTTAACTCACATTTTCTGCAGCAGAAGCTTTTATTTATTTGGAGGAGGGGCACATGTAAAAGAAAAACATATAACCTAGTAGCTAATGTGTATCTTTCCAGAACCCACTGAGTGCAGGTTTGCCATGTAGAGATTATCTGTCTTGCTTGCCTTTATACAGCTTTCTCTTTGCCAGTGGGGAAGTCAGGGAAATTGAAGGACCTAGGATGAAAGGAGATTCACTCTTAAGCAGTCCAAGTTCCCCACCTGGATGGGCTAAGCGACTAGGAAGAGAAGGGCTAGACAAGAGAGCTCATCAAGTGTTGTTTATCACAGTCACCCAGAGAGAGCACAGAGGCCTTGCTTGGCTTCCTAAGGACCTCTGTGTGTACGCCATTTCCCAGGTGAGTCTAACAAACCAAGGTTTGAGAGCTGCTGGGGGTGAGGCAAACGTGTTCCTAGTTTATTTACATTTGAGTCTGTTGAGTGGTTAAGGGAAAGAGGTGAGAATGGGTGGGAGAAAGACTTGCCTTCTCTAAAGGGCTCCTGTCTGATCATATGTAGGTGCTTCCTCATGGTCACAGGAGCACCTTGAGGTAAGTACTGCCTCCTCTTTATAGACAAGCAAGCCAAAGCTCACAGCAGGCAAATACATTTCCCAAAGTGACTGCAATGACCGGAGTTTGAACACCTTCAACTTTGTGGGAATCCAAAGACCATCTGCTCATGGCATTCGTTTATTCAGAGGAAGAAATTGATCTGATTCCCAGTTTTCTCATAAGCATAATGAGATTATTAATAGCACCTCACTGAGCTACCCAAATTAAATGATATATGCAAAACACTTAAAATAGGGCAACCACTTCTGAAATAAGCCCATCATCATAATCATTAGTTATTACTTTGGTCTTTGCTGTGGACTAGTTGCCTTGTTACAGGTGAGGGATACAGAGACAGGAAGCTAGTATTTGTTCTCAGCAGTTTAAGAACGGGAAACGGTATGGTTAAAAAGCAGGGTAGTCCAATTTGGCTTCTTTGGACAAATTAAATGACAAATTGTCTTTGATCACATGTTAAATATACAAATACTAGCAAAAACTGATAGGAGGGGCAAAGGAGGTCTGTGTATAATTTCCGTGATACCTGCCACCAGAGATAGATATCTCTGGAGGATAGACCTTGTAAAATAACAACTTCTTCTTCTTCTTCTTCTTCTTCTTCTTCTTCTTCTTCTTCTTCTTCTTCTTTCTTTTGCTTGAAGATTATAGTTTCATTCCTTGCATTTGGACATTTGGGGCTAGCAAATTGTCAGGATTCGACTCTATAAAGTTGTCTTTTGATTTCCACACGATCTTTTCCCACAATAATAATTGCATAATAAATAATAATAATAAATGCATTAAGATTATCCACCTTTTTAAATGAACTAAACATGCATCCTCAAGGTAAAAACCAACTTATCAATACAATATTTGGAACCAGGAAGATGGGTTAGGCTGGTAAAACTGTTTGCTACCACCTTAAGATCTGAGTGTAATGCCTGGAGCCCACAAAGAAGGAGAGAGCTGAGTTATCCTCTGACTACCACAAGAGTACCATAGCATGCACACACACACATATAAATATAAAAAAACAAAAAGAAAGTGTCAAGTAACACATTTGTGTGCACTAAGAGTAGAGTCAAACATATACCAAAATATGGTAAATTTCTTAAAAATCCTGAAACCTGTTTTCAAATTCCTTTGTCAAATTGAAAAGCAAGGCTACATTACAAGAAAAAAAAACTATTTAGCCAATGTGTTGAAATACATAAAACTGTTTACCTTAGTTTTGATTTCACTTGGAGTACCTATGATTTGTAGTGCCATTATTATTTGAAACATTGTATTGATAAACTCGTTTTCACTTTGAAGGCACATAGTTAACTCATTTAAACAAGTGGTTAAATCCAGTAAATCTTAAGACTGTTAGCCTGTTTTCATCATTAGGTTTGGCCACAAATTTTGTTTTGATTTAATAAATGACTTGTTAATATGTCTCAAGTCATAAAATTCTTTAAACATTTGGCCTTCACTTGAATATATATATATATTGTTGGAGGAGGCCTCTTATTTGTCCCTGCCATCCAGAACCAAAATAACCAAATAGAAATTATATTATTTAAAACATTGCTTGGTCATTAGCTCTAACTTCTTATTGGCTAACCCTTACATATTAATTTAACCCATTTCTATTAATCTGTGTATCACCATGTGGCTGTGGCTTACAGGTAAAGTTCCCTCCAGCTCAGCGGGGCTACAAGACTTCTCTCTGACTCTGCCCTTCTTTATCCCAGCATTCATTTTAGTTTTCCATACCTAGTTTTGTTCCCCTATAGCTCTGCTATAGGCCCACAGCTGTTTCTTTATTCATTAACCAATAAAAGCAACACATAGACAGAAAGACCTCCCACACCAATATTTTTTTACTTCTTACAATTTTTTTTCTAAGTTTAATGGAATGGAGACACCATTTGTTCAGTATTCATCAGCACCTTAGAGGTGACATCTAACATCTAACAACAGTGGCAGCTGGACTGTTCTTGTATTATCTGTGCCATCCACTATTGCCAAAGAATATGTTTAATTAGTGCTTCTGCTTTCCAAGGTTTTTTTTTTCATAGATTTTTTTTCTAGTTTATTTAATCGTGGCTCTAGTCTGGTAGAAGAAACTGATTTTTATGAAATCTTCCTTACTTTTCCCAGGGCATATTATATCTGCCATGCCCCCATGTGTTCCTTAATAAAGTTACCTTGAGTAAATGGTTCCGATGATTTTTGCAGTTAAGCATGCTGCTATATATAGCTAGCTTATTACAGTAGGCTTCATCTGAGTTGTAATTTTAACAAAATTATTTTGTTGTGAAGACTTTTTTATTTTGTCCCTACAACACAGTCCTTGGTATACACTGAATTTGCCATGATATTTTTGCATATAATGACTTTTCAAATTATAGTCTTCAAAAACTTGTGCAAATTTCCCACAAATTAATCAGTGGACCTACTTGTAACAGCATAGAAGTTATCATCAGTCTAGTCACCTTGAACAGTTTTCTTTCATGAGTATTTTTTCTCTTGAGTGTTCTTGTATTAGAATAGGTACAAGGACTCAAAATTAGTGATAGATAAAGAACCCTATTTACTTAGATTATGAAAATAAATTGATGGAAAAACAGAAAATGAGACGTGGGCCCTTCTGCATCTTGGCTGAAGATGCAGTAGGAAACCGGGGGTTGGTTGTAAAATGTGGTGGATGATGCATAATCAGGGTGAGGAAATACCCTTATTAATTATATAAAATAATTATCTCCTAAATGACATTAAACACCTGTTGTTTGCAATGGCTATATAATGTTATTGATAATCCATGATCACCTGATAGTTCCAATTCAGCTGTCTACCTGGAAGATAATACAAGAAGCTGGATATGGAAGTAAAATGGAAACATGCATGCACACAAATAGTAAAAGCATACATATATTTATTTTGTATGACATTGTAATGTGATACTGTCATCTGTGAAGTTTATGCCTGAGAGCGTTGTTGTTGAGTTACAAAATAAAACAAAATGTCTTGGTTAATGTTTTAGTGCTATGAAGAGATACCATGACTAAAACAACTAATGTAGAATGAAGCATTCTTCTGGATACTGCTTACAGTTTCAGAAAGTTAGTCCATAAATACCATTGCCAGGATCATGACAGCAGGTGCACAGGCATGCTTCTGGAACAGAAGCTCAGAGTTCATATCTGGGGCAGAGACATAGAGAGAGGCAGAGACAGATACTGGACCTGGTGTAGGCTTTTGAGACCTCAAAGCTCACCCTCAGTGGCATACCTCTTCCAAAGAGACCTCACCTCCTAATCCTTCCTAAATAGTCTATTAACTGGGAACCAAGCAGATGAACCTGTGGGGGTCATTCTCCACAATCAAACTACAACGTAAAACAAAACCAAAATCAGTAAGTCCCATAACGTTTTAATTCAGTTAAGATTTTGTGTTTCATTTATAGCTATAGTTGGCTGCATGCAGCTGTGAGCTGTTTGTTGGGTAGTCTTAACTTAAAGGATGATGGTACTTTTGGGTGTCCTTTATAAAATGTGGGTGATGTGAAGGACAACAATGTATACTAAAACGAAGAAATGGAGCTGGGGGTGGGCCTTATGCCCAGGACACGAGTAGGCTTCCCATACCCCAGCCTTTTACCAAATGCATTTAAGCGTGTGCCTCAGGGAAACTTCTCAGTGTTGAATGTGTGGATCTTCAACACCCCCCCCCCCCAATGAGATCTTGAGTACTTAGAGTTTGTTATATTCTTTCTGTCAAACCTATTTTTAAAAGTCTTGTGCTAATCTCATTTTAAAGGAAATATTACATGTGAGTGCAAAGATACTTTTTGTAGGGTGACTATGTATAGTGAAAAGCAATTACTCTCAAGTTACTGGAGTTTCCAGATCTTTTGAACATGCTTTTGGTTGCGAGTTTTCATCATTTCTTATAATGCACACAAATTTTATAGGTGTAGAAAAATGAATCTGAGATTAGTGAAGTTTTATTGCTTCCAGATATTAAAATTAATATGGTAATAAATAAGATAGTTCAAATTATACTTTTGGGGTACAATTTAATAACAAAATATTAATTTAAAGCAAAATAGAAGTTTATGAACTAGCATTTGATTTCTTACTGATAATTTCAACCTTGTTTATCCACATGCCCCTACATATTAGCAGTGCCTAGTACGGTGCCTGGCATCAAGCAGATACTGAGGTAGTTATGTTTAATGAACGCTTAAATGAGAGCAGTGAAGAAAAAGGTAGCTTAACAAATGGAGTACAGTTTTGTGCTGTTCTACCAGGCTGGGTAAATTACTCTGAAAGGCAGTCATGTGCTAGGATCTGGGGAATATGTCTGTATTATCTAATTAATTTCTTTTATTTTTTGTAAGCTTATTAGTTCTCTGTGAGTTTTGTGCACATTTTGATCTTATTCTTTCCTCCTCCAACTCTTTATAGATCCAAACTGCCTTCCTTACTCATCCAACTTTTTTCTTTTTAACCTCTCAAGTCTAATTTGTGCTTGAATGTGTGGTCTTCCACCGGAGTGTGGTCAACTTTTCCACTACTCATACTTTAAGAAAAAACTGCTTTTTCCTCTCCTAGCAGCTAAAAGTTGCCAAAAGCTTTATGGATAGCAGTGGGATTGTGTGAGTAACTCCTCGCTCCAAGCTGACATTACGTCTTGCTTGTTCTTACCTGAGTTTTTGTGCATGCTGTCACACCACTGTGAGTTCCTGTGTGCAGCTGCCCTGCTGTGTTTAGAATTAGAAGACAGTGTCTCCTTTTAGTCATCTACCACGTCTGGCTCTTATACTCTATCTGCCCCCTCTTCCCAATGATCCCTGAGCCTTGGGAACAAGGTTATGGTATAAATGTCACTTTACAGCTGTGGATTCTCAAGTCTTTTGTTCTCTGTATCTTGACCATTTGTGGATCTCTCACCATCCACTGCAAATAGAAACTTGTCAAGTGACAGTTGCATTAATCTGGATATAATGGATGTCACTGTGAGTAGATTGCTGCTGTATCTGTTTAGTAGAATAATAATAGTAGCTTCTTCCCTGGTTCTTGGAACCTGTCTAGCCACAGGCTAATGACTCCTGGTAGTGCCAGTTTGGGTTTTCATCTTGTGGAGCAGGACATAAATACAATCAGAAAATGATTGGTTGTTTCTGTGGTGTTCTTGTCACTACACCACTTGGCCTATCTTTCTAGAACAGTCGTTTTTGTAACTCACAGGGTTCACAACTCTGAATGATAATGATTATTTATCTAATCTGCTTGCAAATACAATACCTTCAAGCACCATGAAAACTAGCTAGAATGGATGAAGGTCTTTATTATCTTGCTTTTCCACCTTGATCTATGGCTCTAGCTTGTTTTACATGTATTAACTTCAACAATAGTGTCCTTTTGCTAAGTCCTGGGGCACAATGAAAGCAATGGCAATAGCCTGTAGTGTTTGGGTGGAGGGCTTTGGGACTTCACCTGTCAACAACTCCAAACGATGTAACCCTTTTGACCCTGAGCATTTGATTTGTTATCTTGTAGTGTATAGTTAGGTGCATTGTGGCCCTGCTATAGGAAAATTCCATTTTACTTTTTTATGTTTATAAATTTATAGTTTGGGCAGCTTTCTATGGTCGTAGGTTCCCATCTGACTGTTTTGGAAAGTTGGCAATATTTAAAATTTGTTGATTCTTAAAGACCAAACATTTTTTTAGTGTTTTAAAAAATAGTAACAATGATACCATTTAACCACAGGAAAAATCTGCCTCTGGCCTAAATTATTTGCTGACTTCTTGAATGGATCCCAAGTAGTCCGTTACTTAAATATATTTTTATGTAAGTATTCATCTACTCATGTCTGTTTTATTTTATTTCCTTAGCAAGTAGTTTGAAAACTTTGACCTTCTCTTTGTAGGTTTTCATATATACTGTCATCAATCCTTGATAGTTTACATTCAGTTAAGAATGGGGCACTGTATGTTGTACTTCATTTGAATGTGTTTGAGAACAAATTTTATAAAGAAACGTACCACTTTATGGGGAAAGAGAAAACTTAGTTCTTGTTTTACTTTTTGATGTTTAATATTCTATGTATTGTACTGAAGGTATTTTGTTTTTTATTTATTTTACTTATTTATTTTATTCCAGGTTCTAAAGCACTCTGAAGGAAGATTGTTATTCTTGGTGTAGTTTTGCCCTGAAGTGACCAATTTTAAGTAAATGAGTCAGTATGAAGGTTTAATTTTCCTTCTTTTTGTCTATTTTTTTAAGAGAAAAAGAGAAATATAATATTTTCTATATTAACATCAGAGCTAAAGTTTGGTGACATACTATATTTTCCTTATATCTTATTTATATATTATGAATAAATATATTTTATGTATATAAATCTTTTCTCTTATCAATCAGTATATCTAAGCACTATTTTCTCTGTTTTCCCTCCTTCATGTTCAGTCCATTAATCTTCTGTTTTTTTCCTCCCACTTTTGTTTTTCAGCCCCTTCCTTCCTTTTACACTCTTGTATACTCTGATTTTCTACTCATTTCTCACCAACTATAGCTAAATAAGTTAAAAATTGAGACCTGAGGCTAGGATTTTTTAATCCTAAATTTAAATTTATTTAAAATTTTAAGTGAAAATGTAATTATATCACTTACCTCTTCTCCTTCTATAACCCCTGTTATGTTCCTTTCCACTCCGTCTCAAGTTGGTCACCATTATTTTCTTTATTGTTGTTGCATATTTAGATTCATATACTTGAATTAATATATAAATAAAACATGCTGTGTTCATTTAAAGTAACTTGGGTTTATATGATATTGGTGATCAGCTTGGCTGTGGATAACCAGTTAGGGGCTCATCCCTGAGAGAAACTAATTATCTTTCCCTCAGCAGTCATTCATTGCTTTTAGTTCTTTGTCTAGGGGAAGAACTCTATGAGATTTCTCCTTCTGTACCATGACTATTGGCACTGTCATTGCTCAGTTATTGTAGCTGTATTATTGAAGTATCATTAGTGTGGCTTTCCTAGGCAAAACAGTCTTACAGTGTGAAACCAGGAACTTGTGTATGCAAGGGAAGTCTTCTTCTAGATATTTTTAAAAAAAATAAAGAAAATTAATGCTGATGCATTACATTTAAAAGAATTATGTTTAAAAATTGGGTTCCTGAGTCTACAGAGACAGCTCAGGGGAAAGAGTGCTTAGTTCTTTTGAAAAGGATCCTTGGTTACCAGTGCCCATGTGGGGTAGTTCATAACCAGCTGCTTGTAATAACAGCTTCAGGGGCCTTATGCCCTGTTCTGTTCTCTTTGGGCACCAGTACACATGTGTACATAGACACAGAGACAGACATAGAGACGCACAATAAAAATAAATCTTAAAGAAATACGGTTTTTCCAGAGTGTTTGAATTAGAAAGTTGTGCGATTATGGTCATGTAACTTAGTTCTTCCTGGCAAGGGCTCCTTTCTCCCTTAAAATCATTTCAGTGATGAGAGGCTGTTTACCTTGGGATTGTCTTCCTATTGTGACTAAAGAGAACGCCTGGGTACCTGGAGGAAAACTTCCTGTTCTCTCTCCCCCAGCAAGAATAAACAGCCCCCTTACTTGGTTCTTCCCCAGCTTTCCCCTTCCCTTCCTATTTTTGTCTTCATGCTTTCTTTCGAAGGACAAGTCATCTTAGGTGGAGTCAGTTCAACTCAGGTATTGTTAAGCTCATCCTTTTTATTGAATAAGAACAATTCTTTACTAGTAAAAATGTTCAAAAAAAGAAAAGATAAAACAGTGAAGATTTCATTCAGTTATGAATTTATCATAAGAGACGTGAATATGGAAACTAAGTGGGGATGATAAATTTATTCCCAAGCAGTGACTGGAGCTGGTGAGGGTGTGTGAGTGAAGCCTAGTGTACCATGCAAGGTGACCACAGCAGCAGAAACCTCACCTTCCATAAGAGGGGCACATTATCCCCACAGTTTATTTTAGAATTTTATAATTCTGTATAGGAAATTTCTATATTTTATATGCTATGTCTACTGAATATTATAACTTAAAGAATAGAGGCCTGTTTTAAATAGAAACAATCCTTATGTATTAGCAAGGAATAAAGGGCCAGCAAGATGGCTCAGTGGGTAAAGGTACTTGTTGCCAAGCTCGATGACTTGAGTTAGGTTATTGGAACCCACATGGAAGGCAAAAAATCCAATTCCTGCAAGATGTGTACAGTTGTGCACACACACAACCCCCAAATATACAAATACATATAATAAAATTTTAAGATAGGAAATGCAGAGAAACAATTTGGACAAAATTAGAAGCATCAACAATCTCATGACCTCATGAATAATTATGGTTACATTTTGACAAGTATGTTTTCAAGCCTTTTTTGTATTTGGTTTGATTTTTTTTTAACTGGGACTATAAGGGGCTGGAAAGAAGGCTTAGTGGTTAAGAACACTTGCTGCTCTTCTGCTAGGCTCAGTTCCTAGCACCCACACGGCATCTCACAACTGTCTGTAACTCCAGCTTCTGGGGATCTGATGCCCTCTTCTGGGCTCTTCTGGTTACTGGTATTCATGTGGTGTACTTACTATGTGCTAGGAGAACACTCATACACTTAAGTAAAAACAAATGAACCTTGTTTAAAAAATAAAACAAAACAGATAGTTCTTTGCCCCTTTCCCTTTACTCCTCAATACACAGTAATCTTCCTGCATCATAAAATGGCTTATAAAACAGATTTTTCAATAACGAAATAGGTAAGCAACACATTAGCTTTTTAATCTTCTCTTGTAATTTAGAGATTTAAATAAAAAATTTTGTTACATACTGTACTGTTATGATCATCAGTTTTTGTACATAACTCTGACTTATACAGTGATATTAGGTATCAAGAATTATGAGAATTCTGCTGTAGAGGGTTATCTGGTTTTATATCCAAACCTAATAAAGGTTAGGAACCTAAGCTATTAGACCAGGAAAGAGTTTTGGCTTTTAAGTGCTAACCAGGAAATAGAAAAAGAATATACTGTTTTTATAGACTTAACCACGAAACTAGACCTTATAGTATAGCTATTTCTTATAAAGTGTGCTATCAATAAGCATTGTGTTCTGCTTTAGATTCTTGTAATTTCATAATTAACTTCAAAGGGGAAGAAAGAATTATTTTTAGTACAATTTCATAATTATTTTCAAAGGAAGAAAAGAATTATTTTTCAAAGCTTGTTCCAATATAAAAATTAATCTATCTTCAAGCTGTAAATTGATTTTGTTTTCTTGTATGTTAGTATTTAGTTGTTTATTCATTAGGCTCCATAGTCCATGTATGTGTCTCCTTGTTGCAAAAAAATTTTGAATCATTGTGTTAAACATTTTGTTACAGGGACAAAACACCAGAGAAAACAACTCACTCTTCCCTCTCCTCTCTTCTCCCCTCTCCCCTCTTCGTTCTCCTCTCCCTCTCTCTCTCCCTCTCTTTGTGTGTGTGTGTGTGTGTGTGTGTGTGTGTGTGTGTTGGGGTGCAAGAGGGGTGTTGTTGTGGCTCCTGATTCCAGAGGTTTCAGTCATATAATGACTTAGGAGAATGGCCTACCTTACAGTGGTTAGGGAGCAGAGAGACTGAGTGCCTTTGCCATGGGCATTTCCTTCTCCCCTTTTATTCTGTCTGGGTCCCCAGCCTATTGGATGGTGCCCATTGCAGGGTGAGGCTTTCTCCTCTCCCTCATCCTCTCTGGACAATCTAAGGGCATAATTCCCTAAGATTGATCTTTTCCAATTCAGTTAAGTTGCAGACAACATTAACCTTGACCACCACACTCAATAAAAGTACTTTTTAAAAGCCTCATGTCTTCACTTTTCCCCCTTTTCTACTTTTAAATCAAGCAGTGAAACAAATATCTGGCACATTGAGCAGAACTTATCATTCTGTTAATGCAAATAGTTCTGTAGCCTTTGACAATAGACTTCTTAATGCCTTGTATAAATTAAATTGGTTTACTTTAGTTGAGTGATTTTCCTTTTTTTTTTGTCCTCTATAAGTTTACTTTGGTGTTGGCTGCTTTTAATCAAACAAGACTATAATTCTTGGTGTGAATGCATAATCTTGGTAACTCTCATGTTTCTATTCTTGAACTCAAATTGTGATCAATGATATTGTGTGCCTACACTAATTTTCCATTCTTGAGTGATAACCATTTCAGGTTAACAGAACAGTTTAATTTTCTTGGATTATAAGTTAAAATTGGCATGGATAGGTAGATATAGATAAAGCATAAATACCATTATATATTTCATATAACTTTTAATTTTCTGATCTAGTTTAAATGAAGCATTGAAAGTATGTTTAGAAAATAAAACAAACAGAATACAGTTTTTCTTGGTATTAGAAAAAGCCTGAGAAGAAAGTTTTAGGACAAACAAGAGAAGTGATGTATTTAGCAAATATTTCATTAGTCGTAAATAGTGATTACTGAAAAGGAAAGAGTCTTCCAGTGAAAAACAAAACTGTCAGGAATATAGAGGATCACTGGCAGAAAACCCTCCCAGTGGGTTTCAGGTTTCCAAATGCTTCAGCACAAGTAAGAAGAGCAAGAGTATTCAAAGTGTGAAGGAAAGTCACCTGGGAAGTTTAGAAGGGAAGTACCTCAGCGTTGGACTCTGCATACTGGTGGCAGTATGGGGTTTGTGGCCACCCAGTTCCAAAAGTATATTCAGAATTCTGTCAGACAAAATCAATATGTCAAAACCTAAATGTATTCAAGTGAGGAAAAGCAGGTCTGTAATTGAAAACAAAAGCTCATTTAAAAAAATTCCACACAATTTAGTTGTAATATGTTTTAGTCATTAATAAGTCCAGTTCATATATTAAAGAGAAGCCAAGATTTTAATGATGTATTTATGTAATATAAAAAAAGAAGAAGCCACCTTCTTTCTTCTCTCTCTGCTGACTCTATCTAAATTCTGATTTCACCCCCCTTTGCCAGTTTGGAAAAATGATTTGTCAGCTGCTCTGTAAAGAACTCTAAATGTGTTAAAGGTGCTTTAAATGCATAAGTATTGGGAAGAAAAAGCAGGGCTGTTTTTCAAGACTATGAATTAATGCTACCTTATTTCTTAGTAGTGTTAGATCTAGTAAATATTTAAAGGCTTTTAAAGATAGATTGCCCTTTTTCATTCCCTACAGTGCTGATGACTTGGTTGTGTCTGATTTTGGACTGATGTCATCAGTATTGAAACATTTTCGTGGGTCTTGTTCTCAGTATGCCCCATGGGTGTCCTGGCCAGCTTTTGTTGCAGAAGGAAAGATTTCTATATGATGGAAATACTAGCAACAAATTGAAATCCCATAGGCTCTGAAAATGGAAACTGCCAGGGTAGATTCTGGATGAAATTTAATAATATCTTTTCAATTCTTATCATTGGGCTGGCCAAAGACTTCCCTGGAAAACCCTCTCTTCAGTACACATCACTGTGTAGATGATCAACTTCCCCAGAACTAGAAGTCTCCACAAGAACTCATTTCAGTGTGCTCTTTGGAAGCACTGTGTAGGACCTATATTAGTGTTTCTCATGAGTCTCATAATTGCTTGTGGGCATAATGCTCTCCCCTGCAAGGGTCGGAACTCTTAAAGATGGGCGCTAAGAGCATTTTATCTTTTAATGTCTATGGTACACATTACCAAGTGGAAAAGACAGAGATTCTGGGGAACCTTGTGACAGTATGCCTCACAGTTAAAACCTCTTACTGTGTGCTAGAATAACACTATATTGTGGATCAAAAGCCTAATGAAATTCTGTCCTTAATTTAAAAAGTATATACACATCTATTAGAGATCTATATGATATATGAAAAATATATGACATATACAGTATATGGTAGTATTTGAAATTATAATTGTAAACATTCCTGTAATACATTCAAATTAAAGAAAGGCAGTTGTCTCCTCAGAGTCTGGCGCTTTTGCGGATTTCTTCTAAGCAGGTGTTATGAGTACACCTGCCATCCCTGCAGCTCAGGAATCTACACCAAGTCTGCCAGACCTCCAGGCCCCTCAAAAAGGGTGACACTTGACCTTTTCTCTCAGGACTTCTCACTCTTACATGCAGTATCTTCTCACATACTTTTCTCTACAATTATATAGACACCTTTGAAGTGATATTTTCTTGTTAGGACTGCCAGCTACAAATAGTGACACAGAGACTTATTAATTATAAAAGTTTAGCCTTAGCTTAGGTTTATTCTTAGCTAGTTCTTATAACTGAAATTAACTCATAATTTTTAATCTATGTTCTTCCACGAGGCTCATTTATCTCATTTCCATTATGCCCATCCTGCTTCCTTCGCATTGTATGGTAACTCCACCTTTCTTCTGCTGAGAGTTCTCTCTCTGCCTGGAAGCCCCCACCTATTCTTTCTGTGTAGCAATTGGCCGTTCAGCTTTTTATTACAGCAATCACAGCCAATACAATTTGTATACATAGGGTACATATATCCTACAACACACCTTCTTTTTGATGTGGTATTTTACATACAGACTATGGCATATAGACTACTGTAAAATTTGAAACTTCATTTTTTTCCTTTTGGGAAGTCTTTATCTTCAGAGAGGCGGATGGAAACGGGTATGTTGGTTTTCATCTAACTTGACGTTAGTCTCCATTCTGGCCTCATTAAACAAGTTGAGACAGGTGTGTCCCCAACTTTATGAATCTTTAGACAGGAGGTGCTGTAGCCTGTTTAGTAATCTTTGTCACTACATTTTATCAACACCCTTTCCTGTCTGATTAATTTTGAAGTCTTTTAAAATCCATGATGCCCTTTTCTGATATTAAGGAAAATAATACATATTGTTAATATGAGACTTTTAAAAATTCCTATTATTTGAATATATCAGCATTCTAATTTTAAATTTCACTGTCTAATTTACAACTTCTATGTCAATATCTGAGTTTTAGTAACCTTTTAAATACGTTTTATTAAATGGTTACATCTTGTTCTCACATAGAGTCAGAATTTCTCTTGATTTTCATGAAAACCGTTAGTGGTTTTGAATATAATCTTTGTTACATTTTTATTGCATTTCCCCAACAAATAATCATTTTTTAAAAAAATAAATGTGTTACCCCTTTTACTTTCTTATGATGCCTTCCCAAGATTATTTTTATTTATAAAATTGCTTAACTAGAACACATTGTTATTTTTATTTATATTATTGCTGGATTTCTAGTTCCCTTTATTTTTATTTTCTCTATATTATTAGCTGAGTAACCTGAACAAAAATTGGGTCTTGTATGCATTGTTCACATAGATAACCTGTAAATACAGTTGTTAGTTCACACCAATTTCCGTCATTGGTGGCAAGCCTATAAATTGTAGCATTCAGAAAGTTCAGCTTGTTAAGTTTTAACACTTGGATTTCTTGTCCATTTTTACTATGTTTTATATTTCAGGCTTATTTCTTTGTGAGGGATCATGTAATTGCCATCAAACTTAAAACAAAACTTTCCATAATGTCCAACTTCCTGAAACTACCTTTCTTTTGAAACCTGGATTGTATGTGATTGTTGAAATTGCTGATTGCCAACTTCTAAGAGGCAGGGTCCAAAACACAGTTTCTGACTTGGTTAAATGAAACTGCTGTGCAAAAGTTGGTGTAATTCTCTCTAAGGGTCATCATGAGCAGATGGTTTTCCATCCTGAGAGATTTTAAGTCTTAAATACTGCAGTTCAATGCTTTATAGATTATCACAATTCTCCTACCAAAGTTGTTGAGGCATGGGATCCAAATGATACTGAATTCTCTTTAAATTAACTAGAATGTTACTTTATGTTTTTTTATGCTCCAGTTCTTAAAAGAAATTGCAATTTAAGACATGATTAGGGTGATTAATTCTCAGACTTAGCCTAATTAAGCTATAAAGAATGGATTAGAAGAAATGAAGAAGTAGCAATGAGGCTACTTATTCATGCTGAATTTCTTCATAAATCCTTAGAGAAAGGTGTACCAGACTTCCACTTCTTCACCATTGTTACCTTCCATTTGACTGATGTACAGATTAGAAATCTTTAAATAATTGATATTTTCTACTCTCCTTACAATATTCCAACATGTCTTAGGTAATGACAGCAGTGCCTTGAGTAGCAGGGATGTGGCTTTTTCATACCTGCCTTTGTGATGAACCATACATTGTAGCTTGTCAGTACTTCAGTAGATAAGAACTCCTGTGGTTATGTATGGGAAGTTGGGAATTTCAAATTATTAGTCCAGTTATCCTGCCTGCCTCGCCATATAGGCTTCCTTTCTCTGCTAGGTTATTAAGATCTAGAGTCTTATTTCTGATGCTATTGATATCGGGATTGTTTTAGAAAGCAATTTATTGAGATCTAATGGATAAAAAACTGCAAAGAGATTAGCACAGGATCATTTTTTGATTGAAGATTTTTTAAATTTCTGTTTGTTACTGAATGATGCATCCATAGTAAATGGTTTGTTGTAAATAAATGGTAAAATATAATTTTCAATGTTGTCCATGGTCTAATATCATTTGTATAAATGAAAATAAAAGGTTTTTTTAAAGTCTTGTGGTGAGGGGTATAGATTAAGGAGAATATTTCTGTGATCATGTGGAAGACAGCACCACATTTTTCTTGGCTTCCGTGATGGCCTCTCCTGTCTGATTGTTCCTTCTGCAAATGCACAGGCCGTGTGTATGCAGCATGTGCCCATGTGCTTTCCTGCTATGTTTCTCTGTCTGGACTCTATTTGGCATCTCTAATTGTCAGTTGGCTCCACTTTTGTCTCTCTGTAGACAGTTTTCTCCTAGAAGAATAGTATCTTTTCAGAAATTCAAAACACTTTTTGAGGCTGCTTTCAGATTATTTCCCTCTATTTTAAATTCACAGATAAGTTCAAATTCAACATTATCAAAGTATCTAATGTACCTTTGTACTTGGAGATCTTCCAGACAGGTGAAACTCAACATTTCTGATAAAAAATTAATATTTACATCCATTTTCCATAATTTCAGAACTTGAATTCATTGTTAAGTTTTCTTATTTTTGTATGTTTATTGGGGTATGTGACTGAATTGGTATCATTACTATTTTCATTGTTATCCCAATCCAGTTACTATTTTGTTAGTCTATACCAAATTTTCTTATAGCAATTGAACTGTCTTAATTTGTCTTCCTGTTCTACCATGAGCTGCATACAACTGCTTACTCATCATATTGATTTAATCTAAGCTATTTTATTGCCTTATATTAGCCATAGTTAATATCTAGACTCATTAGCCTGGAATTCAAGCTGGTCTTTCATTTTGCCCTACCCTGTATCTGTGGTTTTGGCTCCAGTACTCCAGCCTTTGAAAGCAGCTATTCATGCAAGTCTTGCAGTCTTTCACATCTTGATTTTTCTCTTTTTTTCTTAAACCCCTTCAAGATCTTGTTTTTTAATCACGAAGTTAGCCTAATCTAGCCTACGGTTTTTGTTTTTTAATTTTCTCAGAATCCTTGTAGCACTTATGTAAGCCATTTAGCTAACTGTGTTGATACATGCTTGTAGTCATAGATGTTGGAAGGCAGAAGCAGGAAGATTGAAAATTAGAGGCCATAGAAAGATTTTATCTTAAAAAGTATGTAAGGCAAGAAATTAGTGGATATATTTTCTTAGTAACAGATTATATTTCGTAGAATAGTTTTAACTTGTCGAAAAATTGAGTGCTCACTGACACACAGACTCAGAAGCAGTTTTCCACATGCAGTTTATTATAATTGATGATCCGATAATTATATGTTATTTTTAACTATAACTCATTGTTTACTTAGGGCTTGTTTTTTGTGTGTTTTGTGAGCTTTGGCAGACAAATAATGTTATAATGTCAACATATTTACCATCATAGTATCATATCCCTTTATTACTCTAAAAGTCCCCAGTGCCACAGCTACTTTGCTGTGGAATTTCTGTGAATTCAACTCTTTTGGGTATCTGGTATAAGTTTGGAATTTCTGAATGTCTCTCACTTATTTTACTTAGCATAATGTTCAGAATTCATTTATATTATATCATATATCAGAATTTCCCCCTTTTGTAAATCTGAGTAGCATTTCATTATTTTATATATCACATGTATCTGCTACTCTATTGTTGAACATGCCTACTACTTCTACCTCTTGGCTTCTTAATAGTGTTTTAATGAGAATATCTATGAAATATCTTTGATATCCTCTTTGCTTGTGTTGTTTGTTTGTTTGTTTGGGTCTCAGTTTGTTGCTTAGGCTGCACTGACTAGCTCAACTGGCTTATAATTTGTGCCCACCCTCTGCCTCCCAAGGGCTGACTTACAGGTGTGGGACACATGCAAGAGGAGATTCCACTTCTACTTCTCTTGGGTTTACACCTAGAAGTGACATTTATGGGTGATATATGCTAATCTACAATTGGTCTCTCTCTTTTAATGCAAGCCAGTTTTCTCTACCTGTACCCATTACATGTGCTTCTGTTTCTTCTTCCCTGGGTGAAACTGAAGGTGCGCCTTCCTACAAGGAAGAGCAAGGAGACTGACTTGTATGACTTCCTGCTTCTAGGTTAGCTAGGCTCCTCTGACAATTCCAAGGAAGAATATATTATTGTGTTTGGTTTGTACAATTAATGTCTATAGAAAATAAATAGTAACTTCTTCAAATTATGCTAGAAATTAACTAAGTAGACACTGGGTAAAAACTTAAACATTCTTCTCTGCAATACATATGTAAACTTAGCTACAGTGAATCTTTGCGTAACTGTTAGGTGACATCTAGGATCTTGACATTTAATGGATGACATTGCCATTTTAACATTTTATCGGCAAGCGGAGTTTTATCTTATTGCTTCAATATTTGATTTCTTACCTTTTTACATTAAACACACATATATTCCAGGTTCAGGAGGGACTATAGAGTCATGTCTCTAAAAGAAACACCAAGTTTGTCTGTCATATTTGCAAGTTAAGTTAATTGTAGATTCTGCAATGCGGCACCTAAAGTAATGAATCCAAAGGGAATCAAATATGAGCCTTTTTCTCACTAGTCATTAGTTTATTGAATGAATTACAGTGACTCATAGGACTGTGAGATATTCTTTGGTGACAGAAGGCATTTTTTTTTTCTTTTTTTTTTTTTTTTTATTTTTTATTTTAATTTATTTATTTATTAAGAATTTCTGCCTCGTCCCCACAACCGCTTCCCATTTCCCTCCCCCTCCCCCGACCAAGTCCCCCCCCCCCTCATCTGCTCGAAGAGCAATCAGGGTTCCCTGACCTGTGGGAAGCCCAAGGACTGCCCACCTCTATCCAGGTCTCCTAAGGTGAGCATTCAAACTGCCTAGGCTCCCACAAAGCCAGTACGTGCAGTAGGATCAAAAACCCACTGCAATTGTTCTTGAGTTCTCAGTATTCCTCATTGTCCGCTATGTTCAGCTAGTCTGGATTTATCCCATGCTTTTTCAGACCTAGGCCAGCTGGCCTTGGTGAGATCCCAATAGAACATCCCCATTGTCTTAGTGTGTGGGTGCACCCCTCGTGGTCCTGAGTTCCTTGCTCGTGCTCCGTCTCCTTCTGCTCCTGATTTGGACCTTGAGATTTCGACAGAAGGCATTTTTAAATGTAGAGCTTCTGCACGTCTGTCAAGTAATTAGAATGCATGAAGCAAACATGCAACAGATGGCAAAGGGTTTGAACTAAATATGTGAGACTCTTCAACTACTTAGTTTTACATAATAATGTGTTTGTGCAAATAAGGTGATGACCTTTCCATGATAACTTCTACAAATACACAGTGTTCAGTGGCATTTCTAAAGTCTGGCACTGATAGAATAGAAAATACTTTTCTAAATCTTCCATAATAATTTTTCCTTTGTGCTATGAAACGGCAAACTCCTGTCATCTGAAATTTCTTTTCTCTGGATTTTATTTTTCTGTTTTCTCTACAAAAATAGCTTGATAAACTAATGCTATATCTTATAGCATTAAATTTTCCTTAAGCCTTAAAATCTATACCATTGAGAATAAACACATATGCTGTGTCTTTAATATTGTCTTGTTTCTGAAGCACTTAATCCAGTTCTCTTATTCCTTTTATTTGGAACCGGCACAGTCATTTTTCGAACTTAAAGTTTGTTAGTTAGATATGGAGTTTTGACAGTCCATCTATCAGTACTGAATAGCCGAACAGTTTAAATGTAATTACTTGAATTAGTGACAATTCCAGTTGTGATGAGGAAGATTAAAAAAATCCTTAAAAACAGCTCTAATGAGAGATGTGTAATACTTATATCAGGATAAATTGTCAACAGTCCTGAGTAGAGCTGACAAATAGGCTTTCACTGCACTCTGTCTAATTAAGCCAGGTAACATTCAAACTTGAACTTACCACTGGGCCATTTAAATGGGATTAAAAAAAAGTCCACAACTAAGTCATACTCAAATACATGTAGAAATTTAAGTATATAATAAATATAGAATCTCAGATGACTGAGCTAGACATTTTTATAAACAGTGCTGGGCCAAATGTGTGGCCACTCATAAAGAGACACTGTACATAATATATTATACCCCAAAATAATTGTTTGGAGTTCTAAGTGTAAAATAATAATAATAACAAAACTGTAGGTGTGCATACACATACACATGAGGCCTGGAAGAGAATATGTGGCATTTTAACCTTATACAGAGTTCAGAGGCATAAATGGAAAAGATTGATAAAGTTGATTATATGAAAGATTTTTATAGCCAGCACATCATAAAAGATAGAGTACAAGAAAATATTCAGGCCATCTACCACAGACAGAAGGCTGATATTCTTAATATCTAAATAACACAAATCCAAGATACAAGCTGGGTATGGTATTTTTCAGGCCAGAAAGACCCAGACAAAAGACAGGGAGAAGGAAAGGGAATATGAGGAAGAGGAAGAAGGGTATAAGAAAATAGAAGAGGAGAGGAGACTGGAGGAGACATGGAAGGGACAAGGCTGTGGTTTAGCTTCCTGCCTGAGATTTGGAATTTGCTCCATTGGATTTGGGGATTAATCTCACCACTACAATGAAAAGGAAAAAAAAAAGATCAAAAAGTCTTTAGAAAAAGAAAGACATGGATATTCATCAGAAAAGGGTAAAAGTTACCTCAAACATGACAAATGCTTATTAGACTTACTAATATTCATACGTTTATATAAAATAATTAAATGATGTTTCTCAATCATTAATACGGGGTATATAAATGTGTGTGTGTGTATGTATATATGATGAAGTCTATGGGTGAAGAGAAATAATAACTCTGATTCTTGTAGAAATTCAAACCAATTACCACTCAGAAGAGAAAGCTGCTAAATATTCAATGAAACACTTGTTTACCTTCTTACCCAGAAATCCCTTTTCTAAAAATGTGTCACACTATCTTTCAAAGTCTTGAAAATTCACAGTTATGAAAATATGTATAAAAAGACGATGTCTATAATTGTAAAATACAAGAAACGGTCTAACTAAAGAGTGTGTGGTTAAATGAAGGTGTTTTGTATCCACGCAGTAGACCATGGAACATACTAATGAAGAGATATCTGTGAACTTCTTTGAAATTATTTCTAGTAAATTCTGCTAGAGAAAGATATAGAAAAAATACAAAAATGCACCTCTAAGGAAATACTCATAATGTAATAAATAAGACAGAAAATGGGTTTGTTTTCTGCTCTTTTGAACATAAACACAAATGTGAGAACTAGGAATATAGCTCATGTTTATCTAACATGTACAAGGACTGGAGTTTGATATTCTAACACCACAAAACTTACCCCCCAAACCTAAACAAACAGACAGACAAACCACCTAAAACCATGAAGGGGTGATGAGTCAAAATCTGAGTTAATTAGTTCCCAAGAGAGAAAGTAATGAATGCGGTAGAAAGAACAAAGATTATGACCAGAGCAGCAAAGACAAGTATGCAGCCTTTGTATTGCTTTAACTGGTTGAATAAACCAGGATTGTATGCAGGGTAGACGTGAAATGAATATACATGGTGAAAAATAAAGCTACCTGTGTTACAAATAAGTCATATGAGCAAACTGAAGGGGACAGGAACCCAAAGAATTAATATTGAACAACTTTGAAAAGCAGAGCTTTGACTCTAATGAACAAATACTGTAGTATTTTTTTTTAGTAAGTATGGATCTTGATAAACTAACCATACCAGTTAGTTATTCTATAACTACCTTATATGTATTCTAGGACTGAACAAATCAGTAAATGAATTGTAGATAGTGACTACTGAGTTTCTGTTGAGAAAGAAGTTATGTACTGGAAAAGAAGTTAGTCTGTAATTAACCATGTAATAAATTGGAATAAGAAGTATCAGTATGAACTTTTACTATATATGTTTATTTTTGTTACATATATGGATATTTATACATATATAGAGAGTTGTGTTTATGTGTATGTTAATATACATATACACACATACATATATACATATTTCTTTTAGCTCTGTCTGCTGGATGGGCCGAGGAGTAGTAGCTTAGTAGCAGTGAGGATATAGTGACTGATCTCGATTTTTACATGCCATTCTCCAATTTAAAAAAACAAAATAAAACCAAACCCCCAAATTTTTATTGCTCTAGGACTATGGCAGAGAAAATACATTATGATTTTGGGATTACTTTAGGGTGTTAGAAAATAAAGAAATGCTTGAAAAAAAAACAACAACTAATAAAAACCGCACAGGAGTCAATGTGAAGGGCCTCCTTGTGCCTGTGCTGAAACAGCTGGAGGGACAGCAATACTGATGACATTGAATTATATCCCATAGAATAAAATAAATTATGTATAGTTGTCTGTGTAAATATTGCATAGTTGTGGACAAATAACTCTTTCTTTAAAAGAATTCTAGTCTACAAATTTGGAAAGTATGTAAAAACCAAACAAAACCACAAAAGCACTATTAACACCAATACTATAGTAATTAATGTTGTACCCCTTCATCAAGGCATGAATGGGCTAAGTTACCTGAGAAAACATGGAGGAGGAGCAAGATGTTTATAGTCTCACCCGTCTCATACAAGGTGCTCATCAGTTATAAAGGAAAGGCATGTGAAGACCAGAAGAGGATGTCATTGCCACCCGTATCATATCACCTTCTGCCTTACCCTCTTGAGACAAGAGCTATTACTGAACCTGGAGCTCACCAGTTTAGCTGACCTCTTCCAGCCCGTACAGAATTGGAGTTACAGAATGGCTGTGAAGTTTATGAGGCTAGTCTTGGCACTATATCGAGACTACATTTCAAATAACAATGTAGATTTCCTACATCTTACAGCCCCATTATTGAGAAAAATATAACATCACATTTATGGTAATTTCACCACAAATAGACATCCCTGATGTAACCATGCCTAAACCTCAGCAAGACTCAATGGTGAGAGTTTGGGTAATATACATAACCCGTTATTATCAAGATCAGGTCTGCATACTTGTGCAGCTAGCACCTTTCTCATCTGACATCTTTCCAGCCGAAAGACCAGTGTTCTTCATTTCTAGATCAGAAATGTAAAACATAATTTCCCCCATATTCCATTGTCCAAGCAGTGAATGTGAACATGCAAATACGTTCCTAAAAATGTTCACAGAAATGGGTGTATTGACAACCAATCCCATGGCCTCCTTCTGAGTTCTTACAGAGTTCATTGACTGTTGTCTGACTGTATGTCCAAAAAGCTCTATGTACCTTACTGTAGAGAGGAAGTGACTCACAAAAAGAGAAACTCCAGAGAGGTGGAACAGTTGGGTCACACAATTATATTTTGGGAGAGAGAAAAAATTGGGGTAACAAACATCATCCAATATTCTGTGTGTGAATTTCTTAAATATTTTCTTCTTTTTAATATTTGAAACAACCATAAAAGATCTCTAGAATCTAACTTTTGCTTCTTGGCAGGACTGGCCCTAAATCCTAAACAGGTTTTGTTCTGTTTAATTACATTGTGAAAGATCTCCCTGGAAATCCTAACACCAACAAACCGCGACCTTTACGTTCAGGACATTTTCTTCCTGATTTTTCTTTTTCTTTTTTTTCCATCTAAATCTCTTAGACCCCAAATTTTATTTCATTTTGTTTGCCCTGTGCAAAGTGTTTTCTCACTTTTCTCTGGACTTTGGAAACATTGTCAGATTTAGCATGTGTTTAAACTGGCACAGATCTACCTCCGATTTTTCTCTTGTGGAAGTTGTCAGCAGTGCTCACACACTGCTTACTGTGTGTCCCTGTTTTAGGACAGTGATAGTGTCTAAGATGAGCTTTATTATCATTTCTATTTGCATATGAAGACATGATGAAGATGAGAGTTTGTGTTTGTCACAGGGTCAATGAGGTTTCCAGTGTCTGCCTCATACTGTTTGGTTCAGTGTCAGTTCTGATCCACAATACTTCACTGTGCTTGGCTTACTTGGCCTCTATTCCTTAACTCAATTATATACTCAGATCATTTTTCTCATTGTGGAGAACATATATGAATATATAAAACTAGAATTTCATTTTAACTATTTTAAGTGTACAATTCAGAGACATTAAGAGAGTGCTCCACTATGCCCAGTCATAAGGATGCCTCTTTTATTCAGGGTGAAACAGGGAGTTGTTTTGGAAGTGGATTTATTCATAAACTCAGTTTAATAAATAATATGAAAAAAACTTCTATTCAGGTTGATGAAAAGATTCTGTAAGAGTAATGGTTGTCCAATGATGTGAATGGAATTAATGCCTTTTAGTCATGTCCTTGCCAAGTTTTCTACTTAAAAACATTATCATATTTCTTTTATGTGTCTGAGTGTTTTACCTGTATGTATGTCTGTGTACCATGTGTGTGCCTTTTTACCCACAAAGGTCAGAAAAGTGCACTAGGTTGGAGTTAAAGGGAGTTAGGAACTACAATACTGGTTCTGGGAATCGAGCATGCCTGGTCCTCTACAAAAACAATGGGTTCATATAATGGCTAAGCCATCTTTTAATTTTATGCTTTTAATTTTAATTTTTAATATCTTTTCAACCATTCTTTAATATTATTAGTTTGCATATAAATTTTTCTCTCTTGCCTGTCTCTTTTTGAACATTCTCCTTTGAATGTTATTGATATATTCATTCATTTAATGAATGTTTCATTGAATTAGAAATATGAAAATGATAGGACCTCATTTTTGCATTAAAATAGTCTAGTAAAGTTTAAACAAAAGAGACATATGGTCCAAATGGATGAGGAAAGACTTTTTTGAAGATTCACCAAATATGTCACGGTGCCTGAAGAAGTGCTATAGAACACTATATGCAAACTAAGTGGGACCAGTCATCTGGAAATGTGTCTGTTGTTTTGGGACTGCTCAAACCAGATATTTATATTATAATAATTTTTAGCATAATATACATAATAAAATATATTATTCCACTCACTTAACATGTATAATGCAATAAACTCATTGTTATGCAACTATACCACATCTGTAGAACTCTCACTATTTCAAGGGGAAACTGCACCCAAGAAATGATAGCTCTCTGTTATCTGCTTCCCAGCCTCTGGTGACTACTAATTCACTACTGCTAAGTTACCTTCTTGCTCTGTGAGCCAATTCACCATTTTTATTCTGTTCATTATACCATTAGGTGTTATAGAGTAGGTTAGCTGTCCTGATGAGGAAATAAAGAAAGATGAACATTTAGCAACTTACTGTAACTAAGTGTTCCCATTTGAATGGAAATATAAAACTGCCAAACTTACTGTGGAGAGCACATTTCAGAAGCTAACTCTGCTGATCATAACGTAAATATTTTTGTGCACTTCAGATTTATTCTTGTGGTATATTTTATGTTGGGAGTATTGTATAGTCATTCCCACACCAGTCATTACTTAACTGGAACAGTACATATATATGTAAAATTCAGTGATATGATCCGGATGAAAACGGCTGAGCTTTACTACTTTTACTGTTTTACTACAATTTTCTTTTTTGTTGTTGTTCTTTTGTTTTTGTTTGTTTGGTTTTTTTTGAGACAGGGTTTCTCTGTAGCTTTCAAGCCTGTCCTGGGACTAGCTCTTGTAGACCAGGCTGACTCGAACTCACAGAGATCTGCCCATCTCTGCCCCCTGAGTGCTGGGATTAAAGACCTGTGATACCACTGCCCAGCTTTACAATTTTCTTTTTAAAATTACTTATACATTAAGCACTATTACCTGAGTTACTGTCCAGGCTTTAGGGTTTTCTCTCTGTCATTGAAAGACAACAAAAAAGCAATAAAGCTGTTACAGAAAATTGAAAACGAAAGTAGTAACTATGAAATTATTTCCTCCATATCCCTTATTTCAATGTTTCTGTTGCACTCATATTGGTTTATGTATGCGTGAGGGCAGTGGTGGAGTGAAAGTCCCAGTTTAATGCCTGTTTACTTGAGAATGGGAATAATGCGTTTCTTGAATACCTGTACAATGCAAAGACAATGCTTGGCATTTGACAGTTTAGAACTATATTATAAGTATTTATTTTAAAACCAGCTAGCAGTTCTGTGTGGATTTGTATATTAATCATACTTGGACTTAGATTGGTTCATATTTTGGTTAAATATTGACTTCATTTTTGCTCTACAGGTTCAGTTATCTTGGTTAGTAATTCATTATTCTGTCATTTCTTGACTGTATCATCAAAGTAGAGTAAAGGAGACCAAGGTAAACCGACCGGTCTGCTAAGACTTATTGTTTCATCCCAGAGTTAAAAAAAATTAAGATATAGTTCATTATAAAAGTCCCCTTTCCAAGGTAGACATTTTAATGGTTTATAATATTTACAGTGTTGTACAACCATCATCAATATGTAATTTCATACCATTTTTGTCATTCCTGAGGAGACCTTAGTTGTCATCTCCTTTTTTCCTTCCTGCAGTCCCTCCCAACTACGAACTTACTTTCTTTCATTATAGATTTACTACATGAGCATTTCATATAAATAACTGAGCTGTTCTGTGATCTTTATGTTTCTCTTCTTTCATATAGCACAATATTTTAAGATTCCTTTTGGCTAAATACTATTTCTTGTTAAGATATGAGACTTTGTTCCATCTTAGAAATACTATCCTGGTGATGTGGCATCACGCTGTTGATCTGATTTCCACTTCCCAGATGTCTAAAGAGGATGAGACTCTTCATCTCTGTATTATCCGGTGTTAGTGTATGTGCTGCTGAAGTGAGCGATGAGCATTCACATGCATTTGGAGAAATGCTTCTCTGAAGTCTTCATCCGGTATCATTGGATTACTTGTCATTATTGACAAGTTGCTGTATCCTTTGGTATTTGGGATACTAGACTTATATTTAATACATGAATTTGCAGTTCTTTTCCTACCCTTTAGGTTCCTATTCAGCATTGTCTTTTTGATGATGTTCTTTCGTTAAAGCACTTAAGTGTTTAGTTGTTATGAAGCTCAGTTTATGCCTTTTAAAATCTGGTTGCTGTCCTTTGGTGTCATATATATGAAACTATTAATGTATCCAGGTTTTATTCCTCTTAGAGTTTTCTGGTTTTAGTTATTGCATTTGCATCTTGTTCTCTTGTGGCCCCACCCTGTGCATGCATGTGGGTGGCTATGTGTGTGTGTGTGTGTATTTGTTTGAGCATGTGTGTATACATGTTGGAACACGTGTGTGGCAGTCAGAGGACAACCTCTTTTGTTGACTCTTGTCTTTTACCTTGCTTGAGATGATCTGTCATTGCTGCACAGAGCTAACCAGCTGTATTCTCCTTTCTTGGCCATTCTTGTCACCATAAGACTGCGATATTACAGATATGTGCTCATGTGGCTGACTTTCCATGGGTTCTCTGGATGCCAACTCAGATCCTTGCTCTTGAATGGTAAGGCCTTTGCCCAGTGAGCCATCTCCTCAACCATATTTACATCTTTCATTTGTTTGAAGATAAATTTTGTATGTGATATGATATTAGTATCACAAATATTAGTTTTTAAAAAGTACTCTCTAGAATGAGTTGAAAATGTAGAATTGAGGGAATTTTTTCCCCCAAAGATCTTTTATCCTTCTGCAATTGAATCAGAAATACTTTGGACTCAGTGTTTGTACTGTCTTTCATCTGGATCATTCTTCTTTGGACCCTTTCTTGCTTGGCTTCTTCTCACAATTTATACTAGAGTGCTATCATCTAAACTTTCTTGCCAGAGCAGGTTTACAAACAGAAGCAAAGAAAGTTGGCAAGGATAATGTCATGATGATGTTTTAAATGAAACTGAATAGAAACCCAAAATGCCCCCTCCGAAGGGAAAGGAGAAAAACTATTGAGAATCCTTGTTGTATCATTGTCGTTGCTGTTAGACCAGCAGGTGTTGAATAAGAAGTGATAATGTTAAGTAGTGCTGTCATAAAGTGATTTCTGAGTTATCAGCAGGCTGCATATAACTGGCTTCTTCCTTGACATAAATTCTAACTAAATTCATCAAATGCAGTATAAAACAACTACCTTTATAGCCTAAAAGTTCCTTTATAATAGGAAATCTGAAAGGAAGCAACTCAAATAAATTTAGTTAGGGACCAATTTCCATTAGCCAACAGTTTCCTCCCATCCCTAACTTCTTCTGTAATACTGTTTCTTCTTCTTCTTCTTCTTCTTCTTCTTCTTCTTCTTCTTCTTCTTCTTCTTCTTCTTCTCCTTCTCCTTCTCCTTCTCCTTCTTCTTCTTTTCTTCTTCTTCCTCTTCCTCTTCTTCCTTTTCCTACTCCTCCTTCTTTTGTCTCTCTATGTAGTTCCTACCTGTTGGGGTGCTTGATTTAGGATCACTCTGGTTATGAGGTTTATGTTGATTCTCCATGTCCTCTGCTCTTTACTGAGCTAACGTTTATGACTTTGGCGATGGTCCAGACTTTGGTACTCATCACTAACCAAAGATACTGCCAATTGGATTTAGTTGATCAAATTGAATAGTTCATCCCTACTAATATTAAAAGTTAGAATAAATATAGATTATGAAGAACTTTAATTATCAGCCTAAAGGATCTCAGTTTAACCCTGATTAAGTTGTGATCTATATATTACTTGTATCTCAGCTCCCTATAAGGCAAAGCTTCAAATTTCTGGTTCCTGTCTAAGAAGCAGAACTCTGGACTAAAACTGTGGGAATAGATAGTCTGAAAATACTTCTGTGTAAGTTGTAAATGCACTGTTGATCTACAGCCATTGCTGCACATACATGATATGAAAAATTTTCCCTACACTCTTCCTTTTGGCTGTTTATGATTATATAATAGGAAGGTTTTTCCTCACAAAATTTCAAAGTAATATCTACTTACCAGAACTTTTGACTTATTCATAGTTTTTAAAAATTTCATTCCTGAGTTTGTTCTAAAGATCTATAAACATGTTTCATGTGCTAATTTTATATATGAGATAATTTGAATGCATGATTTCAGGATTTTCTCATAAGCACAAATTTTCTTCGAAAGTGTCATCTAAATCTTTTCTGTTTCTTCACATGGAGTCTCCTGCTGTTGTACAACACTAAAATAACAACGTTGTTTTCATCCATTAAAATATCACTGGAAGATATTGTGAATTGGCTCATTTGCCTTAAATTTTTTTTTTAACAAATAAGGCAGTGTTTTGAGTTATGCCAGATGTACACATGAGAGATTTGAGTGCACTTGTAGAATTTAAATTGAAATGCTAATGAGATTCTGACAGCCAGAAAAAACAACACAGCCTACATTTTCATCTGTTTTATTAAAGTCATTATTTAACTGGAAAAACACATTATTTAGAACTGTTTATTTGTGTGACATTTGTAATTCAGCTCTTAAATTTTATCCAATTAAAGTGCTTCTCATTCCATTTCACTTAATGCAGCAGACTGTATTGTGCATTCATCTTTTTCTCCGTTCCATTCAGTCGTAGAGTGACAGTAACTCAGTTGCATGAATGCATTGGTTTTTCTCTTCAAGCGCTTACATGTATTGCTTCATGCTGTAATGACGCTACATTGACATCTTTATTTTTCATTTGCAGTAAATCCAATGAAATTTTATGGTAGATTATCACAAAAGACTATTTATTGTTATTTCATGCTTTGGTTATTTTGGCTATTGCTCCAGGATTCCTAAAATGTGAATGTAAAGGGAAATAAAATCAAAATGTTAGCCAGACAAATTTCATAGAAGATAAATAGATCCTAATGATAACTGAACATAAGGCTCTAGATCTTAAGTTATTATTGCAACAAAGCTTCCCAATGCCTTACAACACAGACTGCCTTTTAAAAGGACTTGTTTATTAATCTGTTTGCACGTTTTTTTCTCCCTAGTTTTCTCACAGCTCCTTTGAACAAAGACTTTTTGTGAATGTTTGAGATTTCCCAATTAGAGCAGCCTTTGCGTGTTTCTCCTTTTTTCTATCTACTCAGATGGGCTAAGTGTATTTGAAGTGATTGAGATGTAAATTTTTATCTTTGCACGTGAAAGTCAGTACATTTAGAGTAAGAGAGAGTACTGCAGAATTTCTGGATTGCAGGCTGCTGGCTGAGGTCAAGCCTGTGCTGGAATGTAGATGCAGTGGGAGGGTCTGGAAGACAATGTGCCGCCTTGAGAAGGCAACTTCTGAGATGAGAGTGAACTATGTCAGCCCCAAACTGGACAGACGTCATCCTGAATATCAAATCTTGGTTTGAAGTTTCTTGTATTGTTAGGATACTTCTGTATTTTAAACTGCCTAATGATATTTTTATGAAAATCTGTAGTACAATAAACTCTTACTACTAAAAAAAATACTCAGTTGCTGTTCTATACATAAGTCTCTGTATTAATGAACTTGAACAATGACTTCTGGATTTTAGACATTTGCATAAAGATTCTCTCAAGAGTGCTAGGAGTGCTCCATTAAGCAGCACTGATCTATTTCCTACACAAAACCTTGTCTTATTCTCCAAAGCATATATAAGAAGCAGACACTGCATGAGTCAAAATGGACGGTGAACACAGAATTCAGAGTTGGGAGGTGGAGTCTGATGCTGACTTGGTGCTTAGGAGTGATTTGGGCCTGGTTGTGGCACTGAATTTCTTTGGGATTAATTCCCTCTCTGCAAATGGAAAGGTTGTGATAACCTTCCTCCAAGGACACTACTGGCTTTTTAGCTTGTGCGATTGTAATTCTTTGATTTACCAGAGAAGCCAGGACACATAATTTTTTAGCGAGATTTTGTTTAGCATGTCTCCATAGCTTAATATTGTATCCCAGACTACTTTTGAAGATGTAATGCTTGAGTTGGCCTTACAAAGATTCATTATACTTACAGAAGCCATCACTTTATTATTCATGCTAATTTAAGATAAATGTGTGGAATCTCCACCTTCTCCTGACTTTATCTTTTAATTTTTCACCTTGTAATTGAACATCTAAATAGAATTGCTAAAAATATCAGTCAAATAAAATGGTAAATCTAACAAAAGCTTAACACGAAATATCCAGGAGATATGGACAGCATAAAAAGACTAAACCTAAGAATATTAGTGATAGAAGTAGGAGAAGTCCAACTCAAAAGCACAGAAAATATATTCAACAAAATCATAGAAAAAAAAGTTTCCCAACCTAAAGAAATATATGCTTATGAAGATACAAGAAGCTTACAGAACATCAAATAGAATGGATCCAAAAAAAAGTCCACTGACCACATAATAATCAAAACACCAAATATACAGAGAAAGAGAGACTATTAAGAGCTACAATGAAAAAGGCCAAGTAACTATCAATCCTATCGGAATTACACCTGACTTCTCAGTGGAAACAATGAAAGCCAGAAGGTCCTGGCCAAGTATTATGCAGACATTACGAGACCATGGATGCCAGCCCAGACTACTAAACCAGCAAAACTTTCAATAACCATAGACAGAGAAAACAAGATATCCCATGACAGAACCAGGTTCAACAATACCTAGTCACAAGCCCAGTTCTGTACAAAGTACTAGAAAAAAACCCTCCAACCCAGGGAAGTTAGTTCCATCTGCAGAAACACATACAATAGATGATCTCACAGCAGCAAATCCCAAAGAAGGAAAACACACACACACACACACACACAATAATTTTACCAACAACAAAAATTAAAATAACAGGAAATAGCAATCACTGGTCATAAATATCCCTTAATATAAATGGACTCAACTTACTTATAAAAAGACACAAGCTAACAGATTGGATACGAAAACAGAATCCATCCATCTGATGTATACAAGAAACACACCTCAACCTCAAAAACAGACATCTCCTCAGAGTAAAGGGTTGGGAAAAATTTTCAGTCAAATGAACCTAAGGAACAAATTGGCATAGCTATCCTACTATCAAAACAGACTTAAAACTAAAATCAATCAAAAAAAACCCCAAAGAAGGACATTTCATATTTGTCACAGGAAAAATCCATCAAGAGGAAATCTTAATAATGAACATCTGTGCCCCAAATACAAGGGTACCCTCATATGTATAAGAAACACTACTAAAGCTTAAATCACACATTATACCTCACCCACTAATAGGGGGAGATTCCAACACCCCATTCGCACCACTGGACAGGTCTGCAGGACAGAAAATTAAGAGAGAAATAAGGGAACTAACAGATGTTATGATTCAAATGAACTTAGCAGACATCTACAACACAGTCCATCCAAACATAAAAGAATATACCTTCTTCTCAGCACCTCATGACACCTTCTCGAAAATTGACTACGTACTAGGTAACAAAATAAATCTCAATAGATAAAAAAAAATGCAATAACTCCATGTATCTTATCGAATCACCATGGCTCAAAATTAGAATTCAACAGCAACATTAATTTCAGAAAGCCCACAAACACATGGAAATTAAACAATGCTCACATGAATCATGAATGGGTCAAGGGAGAAATAAAAGAAGAAATTAAAGACTTCCTAAAGTTCAACAAAAATGACCACACAACCTACCCAAAATCCCAGCAAAATTCTTCACAGATCTCAAAAGAACAACACTCAACTTCATATGAAAAAGCAAAAAAACCAGAATAGCCAAAAACAATCTCGTGGAATAAAGGAACTTCTGGAGGCATCACAATCCCTGACTTCAAACTTTTCTATAGAGCTACAGTAATGAAAACAGCTTGGTATTGTCATAAAAACAGACAGGGACCAATGGAACTGAATTGAAGACCCGGATATCAATCCACATACTTTCAACATCTGATTTTTGGGTTTTTCTTTATTGATTTTTATTGAGCTCTACATTTTTCTTTACTCTCTTCCCTGCCCCTCCCCTCCCCTTCAACCCTCCCTGAAGGTCCCCATGCTACCAATTTACTCAGGAGATATTGTCTTTTTCTACTTCCCATGTAGATTAGATCTATGTATGTCTCTCTTAGGGTCCTCATTGTTGTCTAAGTTCTATGGGATTGTGGTTTGTGGGCTGTTTTTTGGGTTTTTTTGTTTTTTGTTTTTGCTTTATGTTTAAAAATTACTTATGAGTGAGTACATGTGATAATTGTCTTTCTGGGTCTGGATTTCAACATCGGATTTTTGACAAAGAAGCAAAAAATATAAAAAGGAAAAAAGAAAGCATATTCAACAAATGGCATAACTGGATATCAACATTTTGAATAATGAAAATAGATCCATATCTATCACCATGCATAATACTGAAGTCCAAAAAGATCAAAGACCTCAACATGAAATCAACCACAATGAGCCTCATAGAAGAGAAAGAGGGAAGTACACTTGAATGCATTGGCACAGGAGACCACTTCCTAAATATAACCCCAGTAGCACAGGCACTGAAAGAAACAATTAGAAATTGGGATTTCCTGAAACTGAGAAGCTTCTGTAAAGAAAAGTACATGATCAACAAGACAAAATGGCAGCCTACAGAATGAGAAAAGATCTTCACCAACCCACATCAGATGGAGGGCTGATCTCCAAAATATACAAAGAACTTACAAAATTGGTCATCAAAGGAATAAATAATCTAATAAAAAAATGGGATACAGACTTAAACAGAGAACTCTCAACAGAGGAATCTAAATGGCTGAAAGACACTTAAGGTAATGCTCAACATCCTTAGCTATCAAAGAAATGTAAATCAAAACAAATCTAAGATTTTATCTTACACCTGTAATAATGGCCCAAGATGAAGAACACTGATGACTACTTATGTTGGAGAGGATGTGGGGTAAAGGGAACATTCCTCCATTGCTGGTGGGAGTGCAAACTGGTACAGCTAATTTCGAAATCAGTGTGGTGGTTTCTCAGAAAATTATGAAACAACCTACTTCACGACCCAGAAATACCACTTTTGGATATATACCCAAAGACCCCTCAATCATTCCACAGAGACATGTGCTCAACTATGTTTATAGCAGCATTACTTGTCATATCCAGAACCTAGAAACAACCTCGATTGAAAAATGCCCCTTGACAATGAGGACTACTGAGAACTCAAGAACAATGGCAATGTTTTTTTTTTTTTTTGCCATGAACATTTTTTTTATTGAGAAAAGGAAAAAAAAGTATCCACCTCCTCCCAGCCTCCCATTTCCCTCCCCCTCCTCCCACCCTTCTCCCCCTCCCCCCACTCCTCTCCCCCTCCCTCTCCAGTCCAAAGAGCAGTCAGGGTTCCCTGCCCTGTGGAAAGTCCAAGATCCTCCCCGCTCCGTCCATGTCTAGGAAGGTGAACATCCAAACTGGCTAGGCTCCCACAAAGCCAGAACATGAAGTAGGGTCAAAACCCCGTGCCATTGTCCTTGGCTTCTCATCAGCCTTCATTGTTTGCCATGTATTTATCCCATGCTTTTTCAGTCACAGTCCAGCTGGCCTTGGTGAGCTCCCAATAGATCATCCCCACTGTCTCAGTGGGTGGGTGCACCCCTCGTGGTCCTGACTTCCTTGCTCATCTTCTCCCTCCTTCCGCTTCTCATTGAGACCTTGGGAGCTCAGTCCAGTGCTCCAGTGTGGGTCTCTGTCTCTATCTCCATCCATCACCAGATGAAGGTTCTATGGTGATATGCAAGATAATCGTCAGTATTGCTATAGGATAGGGTCATTTCAGGTTCCCTATCCTCAGCTGCCCAAGGAACTAACTGGGGACATCGCCTTGGGCTCCTGGGAGCAGCTCTAGGGTCAAGTCTCTTGCCAACCCTAAGGTGGCTCTCTTAACTAAGAATTGTGCTTCGGTGCTCCCCTATCCAACCTTCCTTTATCCCAATCATCCTGTTTCCCCAAGTTCCCCCCATCCTCCCCTTCTGCCTTTTCTCTCCCCATCTCCCCTTACCCCCATCCCACCCCACCCCCAAGATCACAATTTTCTCCCCGGCCATTTTGTCTACTTCCCATAGCCAAGAGGACAACTATATGTTTTTCCTTTGGTTCACCTTCTTACTTAGCTTCTTTGGGATCACCAATTGTAGACTCCGTGACCCTTGTTTATGGCTAGAAACCAATTATGAGTGAGTACATCCCATATTCATCTTTTTGGGTCTGGGTTACCTCACTCAGGATAGTGTTTTCTATTTCCATCCATTTGCATGCAAAATTTGAGAAGTCATTGTTTTTTACCGCAGTGTAGTACTCTAATGTGTATATATATTCCACACTTTCTTCTGAACTGAACAGAGAATTTGCAACAGAAGAAGTTCAAATGGCCAAAAGACACTTAAGGTCATGCTCAACCTCCTTAGTAGTCAGGGAAATGCAAATCAAAACAACTTTGAGATATCATCTTACACCTGTCAGAATGGCTAAAATAAAAAACACCAATGATAGCCTTTGCTGGAGAGGCTGTGGAGGAAGGGGTACCCTCATCCATTGCTGGTGGGAATTCAGTCTTGTGCAACCACTTTGGAAATCAGTGTTTCGGTTTCTCAGGAAATTCGGGATCAACCTACCCCTGGACCCAGCAATACCACTCTTGGGAATATACCCAAGAGATGTCCTATCATATGACAAAAGCATTTATTTGTTCAACTATGTTCATAGCAGTATTATTTGTAATAGCCAGAACCTGGAAACAACCTAGATGTCGTTCAATGGAAGAATGGATGGCAATGGGTTTTTGATCCTACTGGCTTTGGGGGAGCCTAGGCAGTTTGGATGCTCACCTTACTAGACCTGGATGGAGGTGGGTGGTCCTTGGACTTCCCACAGGTCAGGGAACCCTTATTGCTTTTTGAGTTGATGAGGGAGGGGGACTTGATCGGGGGAGGGGGAGGGAAATGGGAGGCGGTGGCGGGGAGGAGGCAGAAATCTTTAATAAATAAATAAATTAAAATAAAAGAAAAATGCCCCTTGATTGAAGAATGGATAAAGAAGATATGGAATATTTACACAGTGGAGTATTACACAGCAGAAAAAAACAATGACATCTTGAAATTTGTGGGCAAATGGATAGATATAGAAAACATCATAATGAATGAGGTAGCCCAGACCCAGAAAGACAAATATAATATGTACTTACTCATTAAGTATCTTTTAGATATAAAGCAAAGAGAAACCAGCCTACACTTCACAATCTCAGAGAACTTAGACAACAAAAAGTACCCTAAGAGAGATATACATGGATCTAATCTTCCTGGGCGGTAGAAAAAGATAAGATCTTCTGAGTAAATTGGAGCATGGAGATCAGATCATGGGATAGGGTAGAAGGGGAGAGGGGAGGAAGGGAGGGGAGTGGAGAAAAATATATAGCTCAATAAAAACAATAAAATGAAAAAAGTAAAATGATTAAACAACTAGTTAAATAGTAATATTATATACACTATATGTGAGAATATATAATATATGAGAACAAAACAAAGAATTCATCAACTATGTTCTCAAATAACTTATATTCTAGACCAGATAGGTAAGTGAATTAAAAGTCAATAGAAGATTAGCAATGGTGAGGGCAGAACGGAACAGTGGAGAATGCAGAAAGTGGAAGAACAGTAAAGTTTCAGTTGTTATAGGAAAACTGGAAAGGCCTCACTGAGGCATTTGAGCCTGGCTATTCATGAAGAAAGGACACTCCAGGCTAGGGCAGCGGCAAGTGCCGTCTCTGAGGTGGCTGCATACTAGGCATGTCCTAAGAATGGCAGGTATCAGCTGGTGAGTGCAAAGTGAAATGAGTGGAACAAAGATACTGGCACCCTATAAAACCCTAAAACTAATTTTAGTCAAGACTTTGTTTCCAAGTGAGACAGGAACCGTTTACCTTTTGTAAGTATTGACAGACTGCTAGGTGGTTTGGTCATGTCAAAGCAAAAAGTACTGGATAAAGTTGACTCTTCTGCAAAATCTCTCAAACCACTAGTAGGCATACATGCTTTCTTCATTATCCTTTCTCAAATCCCCAGACATATGTTTTCTCATTTTCCTTGGAGTTTTCTATTATGGGTGTCTTACTTAGTTGTGTGTGTGTGTGTGTGTGTGTGTGTGTGTGTGTGTTTGTGTGTGTGTGAAGAGATACCACCATGACTACAACTCTTACAAAGGAAAAGAATTAATTGGGGCTGGCTTACAGTACAGAGGTTTAGTCCATTATTGTCATGGCAGAAGCAGGCTATTGGAAGGATGGTGGCACACAGGCAGACCTTTTGCTACAGAAGGAGCTGAGGGTTCTACCTCTGGATCCACAGGTACCAGGAAGAGATTGAGATGCTGGCCCTGGCTTGAGATACTGAAACCTCAAAGTGACACAGGTCCTCCAACAACACCACACCTATTCCCTCAGTGCCACACCTCCTAATAGTTCCACTCCCTGTGAGCCTATGGGGAGCCATTTTCTTTCAAACCCCACAGTATGCCATATTACTTTTTTGTATAGTTTTCTTACTTTTATTACCACCCTGAATTGTCTCAATTGTCAGCTGATTGAGGCTCAGTTTTATTTACCTTTCCACAGAAAATCTAATGATAAGATATTATCTATAGTTGTCATTGAAAATATTTGCTATGATGAATAATTTTTTTTCTTTTTTTTTCTTTTTAGAGACAGGATTTCTCCGTGTAGCTTTGGTGCCTGTCTTAGAACTAGTTTTGTGCACTAGGCTAGTCTTGAACTCACAGAGTTCAGCATGCCTCTGCTTCCCCAATGCAGGGATTATGGGTTTGTGCCACCACTACCCAGCATAATGATGAATAAATTTTTAATGCACCCACATGGTTTTGGGAAAGAATAATATTGAAGTATTGACAAGAAGGAATGGAGAGAATGGAGAAGCAGGTTATACTCTGGAATTCAGTGCAGATAAAGATATATGTGTAGGTGTAGGTATATGTGTAGGCCAGAGATATAGTCCATGCATGCTCCTCTGGGATGGTTATGTAAGAAATGCTTGACGGAAAATGCAGTGGACTCTTTTTGGTATGATGTGTGTTCCTGACAGGTTGAATGTGATTGGCTCCCGATGAGCAGTAGTCTGCAGCAGGAGTGTATTGCCAATGCCTTAGTCTGCTTTTCATTACTATCATGGAATACCACACACAAACTGGAGAATTTATAAAGACTTCTTACTATTCTGGTGACTGGGAACTCAAAGATTGAGTGCTAAATCTGAGGAAGAGCCTTTTATCTCATTATCCACGGCAGAAGGGCAAGAGAGAATATGTAAGAGAGAAAGCAAGTGTGGGTGAAATTCACTTTTCTAACTTTCGTGACCAACATCCTCCTACTATAATGACATTAATCCATTCATGAGGATCTAGCAAAAAGTTACCTCCCAGTTCCACTGCACAGAGATTAAGTTTCCAGTGGACAAACTTTGGGGGACATGTTTAAAATGAAGCACCTGTATGAATTCATGGAAATAGATGACATATAGTTGGTCTTCTATGCAAGAATATGCAAAGAAGGGATGGTGGCTAGAACCTTAATTTTAGTAATTGGGATGGATTCAAAAAGAGGTATCTATCCTGACAATACTGTAGAGGTTGCTGGGACAAGTCCAGCTAGGCATGCTCTTTCTGTTGAGGTATCTTCACTGGCGATTCATGAAGACACACAGCAAGGAGTTGACATGACACTGAGTTTCCAAACATAGGAGTTCTCATGAGGTATACTTGGAGGTATATGTGAGCTGTTTCATGACATCTCTCCAGGATCTAACTTGTGTCAAGGGGATTGCATTTATAGGGTGATTGCAGTAGACTTAAGAAATTTCTAAATTTGAAACTTGGAATGATGATATATAATTTAGCATTTTTCTTTGTACAAAGAGATAAATAGTTCAAAAAAGTCCAAAGAGCTGAAGCAAAAATGCTGTCTTTGCTTATTAGACTGAAACAATGATAGGAAGTTATTGTCATATAAGATTGATCCATTCATTGAATTTACACAACTAAATCTAGATTCTTTGTCTTGCTGAGCTGCCTTTTTTAGTATAATCCTCATCCACACTGTGGCCTCTGGTACCTTCAGTTTTAAATGTTTCAAGAATGATTTGGAATGCCTGGTGAAATTGAAATCAGGGATTCTGTTGAATGGCCAAGAGAAACAGGTGCTCTTTTACCTGCTGAGTTTGTGTGGATGATATGCTTGAAGTATTCCAAACTGAAAGTACCACTCAATCACATTGACCTATGACTATGCTAGTGAACATGAAGATGGAAAAAAGGAACCCCCAAACTTGTGACTCTGTAGGGCAGAAGTAATTGTAATGAAAATCAGCTGAGTTTTTTAAGCAATGTGAATGGGATTGGGGTATAGATCTGGACTCATCTAGACAATATCTATCACAGGTATTATATCATTCCACTTTAGACAGTTCAGTGAGAAGATGCTAGTGAAGGGATTATCTGCAGATGTAGGACTGGGGTTCTAAAGCAATGCTAGGGGGCCACCTAGAGACAGATCAGTAGGAAGGTGCTGTCACTCCAGGACTGAGGGATCAAGAACAGAAAGTAAGGTTGCCTTAGTAAGAATCTAAGAGCTGGAGGAGAGGAGCTGTGGCTACAGCTCTGAAGGAATAGAACTATTCTCAGAGAGGATGCACTGAACTGAGAGGGACAAAGGAAGCATACGGTCCCTTTTCTCCTCCTACCTTCTAGTCTTCTCCTGGTGGTTTTCATTGGCTCAACAAGAAGCCTGGCATCGAGGGAATCTGAATGATACAATCCTTAGGGATCTGCTTCCTGAGACAGAGGTAGGTAGAGTGTGGATCTTAGTGGAGAGCAGATATAAATAACTAGCATGGAAAGCATCAGAGTTTCACTCTAGTAACCAGGAGATAAACCTGGATGGAAGGTAGCTTTGGAGACATACCTTTAGGGACTAGAATGTCATTGCCAGCAGAAGGTGCTAGTGAAGAAGGGACGCTGTAATTCACACAGCATAACCAAAGAGCTTAGTGATTACTAAAGGGATACCAGTTCCCTGTCAGTCTATAATTTCATTGCAGCCACGCTCTTTGGTGGAATTAGATAACTACTCCATAGTCTTAGTGTCTCAAGTAAGAATTTGTCTCCAGTGGGCAAATGACAGACTTCCTTTCAGTCAGATGGACTGGAGATAAGCATGCCTAATGTAAAGTTAGAAACTTGAGGAGGAGCTGGCTGAGCAATAAAACTCTTGGCAGAGACTAAAATGACTTCAAAGCTGAACAAGGGTGGGGCCATTTAGCAATGGAAAAGAAAGCTTTGGGTGCCTGGAGACAGCCACTGGATATTAACACAAATGTCATTGTTTATTACATAACCAAGCAATGTAAACATATCAACAGTCTTGAGACAGTCTCACCTGGAATTATTAGATCTGTAATTTAGATGAGAAAATATTACCAATCTAACTGGCTAATCAGCCTTTATATAATGAGAGAATAGAGTGAATGAACATGTATTTAATCTGCAATGAAGACCTGTAATAAACTCACAGACACCCTCCCCCACCCAGTTTTGTATGCTTAAATATAAATGTAACGTGCATTCCTTTTAGAAGAATACTTTATTCATTTTAAAATGAAAAAAGATTTTTAATTGTAGTTAGTGCATTTTTTAATGTGTTTTATTTTAGACTAGGTTGAGAGTGTGAAGAGGAGAAACTAGTTGTAAAAATCATGTAAAAAGAAAGCTCTCAATAGTCAGTGAAAATAGAAGAGAATATAGCAGCTCCCCACCAGCCCCCACCAGCTCCCCAGCAGCACCCACCAGCTCTAACCAGTTCCCCACCAGCACCCACCAGCTCTAACCAGCTCCCCACCAGCACCCACCAGTGCCTACCAGCCCCCACAAGCCCCCACCAGTGCCCACCAGCCCCCACCAGCCCCCACCAGCACCCACCAGCTCCCCACCAGTGCCCACCAGCGCCCACTCACCTCCCCAGCCATCTACCCAGGAAGTACAGCTATTGCCTTGCATTTGCTTTCATATACATTTCCTGATTGTGGTTTAGTTGCTTAGGGCATCCTTCCTTTCCTTTCCCGGAGACCAGCCTCCTTTTTGTCCTTCAAGATTCTATACAATCTAATCTAGGTTGCACACCCTCCAACACCCTACTCCAATTAACTGTTGTTCACAAATCACACACTGGTATTGAGAGAATTTTCTATTTTGTGTTCTTCATTGCACTCAGCCATTTGAAGGACTGAGCCAATAAAGGAATAGATTTTATGTATCTAGAATTGCATTAAATTTGTTTATTATAATGAAACCGTCTCTGTTTTCTCCCTTCCACTTGCTATCATCTGACTTGATAGCAATCCTCTGGAATGTTTTTAAAATTAGCTTGAATACTTTAACTCTTAAGTCCAAATAGCTCAAATAAAAGTGAGAACTGGGCTGTACATCAAGAGGAGCAATGACTTTTCCGGATAATGCAGTCATCTGAACAAAATGATAGAGATCGATATACGGTGTATCCTGATTTTAAACAGGAAGAAACAAAACAATAGAAAATAGCAGCATTTTATCATACCTATGGCCATTTTTGAAAATTGATTTCTCAGTCTGGAAAGAGAACATTTTTGAGTGGCGTCATTAAATACAGCTTTGATGCAGCTTGGCCGCTCTTATGCATCACAAAGCAGGTGTAAGATGCTTATATTCAAAGGTGTCTGCAGTCCTGGCTTACTTCTGTAGTATAGAAGGGTGTGATTTACAAGGTGTTACTTGAGACTTGGTTCTGTCTTTCCAGCATCCTAAAGAATGGCATGACACACCTTTGTAGAGAAGTGTCCTTTAGTGTTCGTTCTCTTTATAAATATGAGCTAGAGACCATTTCTAATAAAAACAGGAAAAGTTTCCCCCAGACAAAACATCCTACAGTCATTGTCAACAATGATCCAAGCTAATTAACATTTATCAAAATTATATTATTATTTACCAAAATTATTATTTATGTGCTTTATTATTACTTTTTGTGTGTATGTCTTTGTGTGGGTATGTAAACATGTGCTTGAGGATATGTATGAAAACATGTATATATGTAGGTGGATGCCAGCTATTGATGTTGGATATTTCCCTCCATTTCTTGCCACTATACTTTTTGAGAGAGGCTCTTTCACTGAACCTGGTATTGGCATGGCTAGACAAGCTCCAGAGATTTGCCTGTTTCAGCACCCCATCACTGGGAATATAAGATATATACTACCACAGGCAGATTATGAGTGGACAGAGGCTTTGAACTCAGGTCCTCATGCATCTGTGACAGGCACTTTACTGATTAAGTCATCTCTTTCCCTTAAGGAAAGTATTTATTTTTTTAAATTTATTTCAACAAATATTTGCTTTATTTTCTACTGATATGCTCATTTGTTCTTAAGATCATAGGAGCATTAGTGGAAAGGAGACCCTAGAGAATGGGACAAAGTAGATTTGGGAGCAAGGTATGTGCTGGCTAACCATAGGTCATGGTGACTAGCTCAAGCACTTCTTGTTTCCCAAAGCAATTGCAGACATCTTGCAGGTGAATTTTTAAATGTTATTTTCAACAGCAAATTTTTTTAACTATAATTTTCTACTTCACTTAGGGAATGATTGACCTTAAAGTAAGAGACACTGGCACACTAGCATACTTGCTAGTGATACTGGGTGCAAATGTATTTATAAAGTTAGCCTTTTGAATGAATTCAGTTCATAGTATTAAAGTAGCTGATGTCCTGGGGGCTTACCCTAGATATTTTCCAAATGAGCAGGATTTCAGAAGAGGTGGATTACAAAAGAAGTAGGCTGGCAATCCCTTTCATACTTAACACGACAGGAAGTGAGTGGTGATCCCTGGTCATAGGGCAGTATCCTGCAAACATTATAAAATCTTTGTTAGGGAGTGTGTGGGGTGGAGTGGTGTGAATGAGAATATCTTTGATTTAGTTATTTAGGGATGGGCTCTAGTAATTCAATACTAATAAGTTTATAGACTCTCCCATGTTTATACACACCCTATATACAAGCAAACAATGAGAAATCATGTGAATTACATAACAAAGAGTTGCTTCAAATTTGAATTGATAAACCTCTGAGGCTCTGTGTTTGATTGATGGACCAATCATAAAGATCAATACCCAATCCATTATTTCTGTGCCAGCCATTGGATTTCTTCTATTTAGTTGAAAACTTGATCATATCTCTTTGAGTATATAACTGCGGCTGTAGTTATCCATCTAAAAACTCACCAAGACATTGAAAGATATGGACCTTTCCTAGTCTGTGTTAGTGAACCCAGTGCATCAGTCTGTGGCCACATTTATTGTATCATCATCACCCCCTTCCACTGGTGGAGTAGTTACTTCTGTTTCTGGTTTGACCAGATACAAAGCTCAGTCTCACCCTTCAACTTCCCTTCTTTCTTCTCTCTTCTACTACCATCTCTTCTTCCCCTTTCCTTTTTCTATACCTTTTTCTTGAAGACATGCTTATTTGTAAGAATTCATGATGCCAGAATGAGGACAGGCTTGATGTTCAGGTACTAAGAGTGCTTGTTGCTCTTCAGAGGATGAGAGTTCAGTAACATGAGTGTTTAGGGAACCCATTGTCATCTTCTGGTCTCCACAGGCGTCCACATCTCCATCCACATGCAAACATACACGTAAGTAAATGATAAAATTTTAAAAATAAAGAATTTATGATCTCCATTAAGTCACTTGTTAAGTGACTTAAATAAAGTTTTTCTGTGGTGATGGGAACTCCTTACATAAAATATAATACTTTTACTTATACTCTGGAAACTAATCAAAATGCAGTTTGTCTTAGTTGGGTTTTTACTGCTATGAAGAGACATCATGACCATGGCAACTCTTACAAATAAAAACATTTGATTGAGGTGTCTCGCTTTCAGAGAGGTTCAGTCCATTAAAATCAGGATGAGGAGCATGGCGGCATGCAGGCAGACATAGTACTGGAGCTGAGAGTGTTACATCTTGCCTCAAAGACAACAGGAAGTCAACTGACTGACTGACTGTCACACTGAGGGAAACTTGAGGAAACTTGAGTTCTGCTGCTTACTGAGCTGGAACATGGCCTCCTTGTCCAATTACATCTTAACCTGATTTTTGTTTTCCTTTACTGAATAAACTTGGCTATTCTTGAACTTGATCTTCAGACCAGGCTGGCCTCAAACTCAGAGACTGGCCTGCCTCTGCCTTCCTAATGCTGGATTAAAGGTGAGCTCCACCACACCCTTTCCTTTAATCCATTTCACAAGTTGGAAATTTAGCTGCATGAGATCTTGTCCTGAGGCCAACACTCCATTTATTCCATTTCTTAATTCATTTATCTCCTTGAACTCAGAATTTAGCTCCCTTTCACTCCCTGGTGCTCTTTTTCTACTCAAAATGTACTTTTTGTAATTACTGTGCTCAGCTTGCTACTTTTATTTATAAATCTTTATTAGATTTACCATTAATTCATTAAAATTCATACAACAGAGTCTATACTAGGCAATTTTGAGATTTCTTCTGCCAACAAAATTAATCCAAAATTCTTTAACCTCAGACAGACTCTTCAGACAAGTGCAAAAGGCAGCCATTTTCTTCACCAAAATATCACAAGAACAATCTCTAGGAAATACACTAAAATTCTTCCCTGAAACCTCTTGAGTGAGCTCCTGACAGTTCAAATAACTCTTAGCACCTCTGTCTTCCATGCTCCTACTAGTATGGTTTTTTAAGTGGTGCTTAAAGCATTCCACTGCTTTCATAACCCCAAGTACCAATACCCCAGTCCCTGGTACAACAATCTCTTAGTTTGGATTTTTATTGCTGTGAAGATACATCATGACCACGGCAACTCTAATAAAGAAAACGTTTTTTTTTTTTTTTTGGAGTTTTTTTTTTTATTGAGAAAAGGAGAAAAAAAAAACAAGTTTCCACTTCCTCCCAGCCTCCCATTTCCCTCCCCCTCCTCCCCCCCTACGCCCCCTCCTCCCACCCTTCTCCCCCTCCCCCCACTCCTTTCCCCCTCCCTCTCCAGTCCAAAGAGCAGTCAGGGTTTTTTGCCCTGTGGTAAGACCTAGGACCTCCCACCTCCGTCCATATCTAGGAAGGTGAACATCCAAACTGGCTGGGCTCCCACAAAGCCATCACATTACGTAGGATCAAACCCCCGTGCCATTGTTCTTTGTGTCTCATCAGCCCTCATAGTTCGCCATGTTCAGAGAGTCCAGTTTTATCCCATGCTTTTTCAGTCACAGTCCAGTTGGTCTTGGTGAGCTCTCAATAGATCAGCTCCACTGTCTCAGTGGGTGGGTGCATCCCTCGTGGTCCCGACTTATTTGCTCATGTTCTCCCTCCTTCTGCTCCTCATTGGGACTTTGGGAGCTCAGTCCAGTGCTCCAGTGTGGGTCTCTGTCTCTATCTCCATCCATCACCAGATGAAGGTTCTATGATGATATGCAAGATATTCGTCAGTATCTGGAGAGGACAATAATCAACTTTATATGGAAAAACAAAAAACCCAGGATAGCCAAAACAATCCTATACAATAAAGGATCTTCTGGAGGCATTACCATCCCTGACTTCAAACTCTATTACAGAGCTACAGTAATGAAAACAGTGTGGTACTGGCATAAAAACAGAGAAGTCGACCAATGGAATCGTATAGAAGACCCGGATTTTAACCCACAAACCTATGAACACCTCATTTTTGATAAAGGAGCTAAAAGTATTCAATGGAAGAAAGAAAACATTTAATTGAGGTGACTTGCTTACAGTTTCAGAGTTTTAGTTCATTATGATCATGGCAGCATGCAGGAAGACCTGGTGTGGGAGCTGAGAGTGCTGCATCTTGCAGGCAACAGGAAGACTCAGTCACATTGAGAAGAGTTTGAGAGAAAGTGACTTCAAAGCCCTCCCTGACAGTGACAGACAGTACCTTCTAATACTGTCACTCCTTTTGGGGCTGTTTGTTTGTTTGTTTTTCAAATCATCGCAGTTTCCATGTCTTTTTTGCTTGTGTTTGCTTTCTTCCTTTTCTTTTTTTTCTTTTCTTTTCATTATTTCTTGTTCTTCTCTCTTTTCTTCCCTCCCTTCCTCATCCCCCCCCCCTTGTCTCTTCAATGTGTGACCCTTAATTGGTAGTGAAGCTTATCGTCAGAAAGAAGTGATTTGGTAAACTGGTTACCATAAATCATATACAGACAATCTTTGCTCCATAAAACAGATGATTCTCCTCAGAAGCTACCAATGTTCCAGCGAGCTACCAGTTGCAGAGCTTGCTAACACAATTATCCTGTTGTTGTTTTGTAGGTGACGGACAGGGTTTTGCACTTAAGAAATTTTGCTAGAAAGCTTGGATAACAACCAGCTGATAGCTCTGTAACAGACTTTTAAGAATTTGTACCTGCAAAATATGTTGGCGGCGAGGGTGGGGAGAGCTTTCAGTGTAGATAGTTGCCTACTTGATAATTATTAGCTCCTGAAGACTGCTAATTAGTTCTAGTCAAACCACCTTTTAGCCTTGTGCCAGGAAAAATAGCTCATGTTGCCAAAATGCAGCCATGTCTTGGTTTGTGATGTCTTATTCATTTGCAGGGTCTTTTGTTTTCATTGTTAACTCTTCTGTATAGCTCCCTTTTCTGGTTGACATATTGCATGTAGAGATCTGTTACAAACCTTTTCTATGTTCTTAATTTTTGAATTATTACATAAAATTTTAAGAATAATAATATACAGGTCAGTTTTTTACTTCTTACAACAGCTTTATATTATGAACACTATTCTTAAACTTGAAAAATAAAGCCTAAAATACAAAGTAAGTAGGTGGACTCCTGAAGGTTCTAATACCATACATGTCAGATATCTAATCTGCCATACTTTACCTTCTCTTTCTTGTCTACCCATTTTTAGTTTTTAATTTGCTATAATTTATTATTATACATATAATAATAGTAACTATCATGACCAAGGAAGTTTTTTCTTCTGTCCAATGTTTAGGGGTTTTTCTTACTTGGGATAGATCCCTAGAAATAAAAATACTTGATGGAGGAAGGTCGTTGGCTAATAAAGGAACTGCCCTGGCCCATTTTATTGGTTAGAGGATAGGTGGGAGGAGAAAACAGAACAGAACGCTGGGAGGAAGAGGAAGTGAGCTCAGAGACTTGACAGCTCTCCTCTAGGGAGCAGATGCCTGAGAGAGACGCCATGCCCCGCTCCCGGCATGAAGCTCCGACCCAGGATGGACTAGGCTAGAATCTCCCCGGTAAGCGCACCTTGGGGTGCTACACACAGATGATTAGTAATGGGCTAAATTAATATGTGAGAATTAGCCTAGAACAGAATGGGCCAAGCGGTGTTTAAAAGAATACAGTGTCCATGTAATTATTTCGGGGCATAAGCTAGCCGGGCAGGCGGCTGGGGTGTTGGGGACACAGCCCCGCCGTCGCTCCTATTACTACAAATACTGAATCAGATTTAAAGAATTTCAAGTCTATACACATTACCTTAGTAGCTTCCCTAATAATTGGTTATACTTTTATAATAATTTATATTTATATAGTTCAATCAATCATTACCATCTTTGTTGTTGTATTTTTAAATCTTTGGCAATTTGACAGCTAATTATGGACTCTTTTTATTTCTTTTGATTTATTTCTTTTTCTTCTGTTGTTGCTTTCCCCCTTTTTGTGATAGGTGTTAATTATTTTCTTTCTTTGTATTTTTAGCTCCTGATGAGTGAATTGCTAATGTTCCTTAATCTGTTTATTTTCTCATCAAATTCTGTTTCTATTGTTTATAAAATGCTCTATCAATCTTTGTTTTATTTGCTAGAAATAGTCGGTTACTTTTCTCTATTTTTGAATATTCCTTTTACCATCTGTATTATTTTTGCATTTCTGTGAACAAATGCCTCGTAGAAAGGATTTATTCTGACTGACAGTTTCAAATGCTGCAGTCATTGTCACTTGACCCCATGCATTTGAGGACATCATGGTGGAAGAAGTGTATGTAGAGCCATTCACATCATGAAAGATTGAAATCAGAGCACCAGGAACACAGAGTGAATTACTCTGAAGACCTATCTTAAATAACTTTTACCCTCCAGCTAGGTTCCACCTCCTCAAGTTGACAGCTTCCCAGGATAACAGAGCCAGCAGGAGACCAAAACCTTGAAATCCTAACACCTACAGTGGTGTTTCCATGGGCTTCTTTTTCATCATAAATGGTATAGCTCTTTATTTCTGTTTAATGAAGTACAAATATCTGTGAACAAAATATATCACAAAAATGAGACAAAGTTCCTGCCACTGTGGTATCAGTTTCTGGGTGAGTCACCATCTCTTAACATTCATAAGCAAAATATTACCACAGACCTACCCGAGTATTCTTGACTAAATGGCTAAGTTAAGAACATAATTCACCAGAGCTGAGGTCGCAGAACTGCTGTAATCTACAGGATTCAAAGAAAGACATGTCCCTCATTTATTCACTAGCAACAAAGTAAGTTAATCTAGTAATTGTCAGAAGTTCTCAGCACTTATCTCCAGACAGACACACAGACACACACAGACACACAGACACACACACACACACACACACACAGACACACAGACACACACACACACACACACACACACACAGTCGTAGTTATGTGTTTAGGATAGAGTTCATACTAGAAGATGTTGTAATCAGTACTAAATTCTATTAAGATGTACTCTAAGAAACTGATAAATGTTATTTGCCCATGAAGGTAATATTATGTTTCAATCTTTTACATCAATATATTTCCAATTAATGGCTGGTCTTTATGAAAGTTACTATTTGTATAGAAGTTGTATTATCGAATAAGACTAAAATTATATTTCACAATGTAAGAACACGGAAAATTGTTAGAACAGATGCTTATTATGGAACACACAATTAACTGCCTTAAGAAGACCATACTGCTATAAGTTGCCAATGACCTGACATTATGCCAATGCTTCAGGTTGGAGAGGCATGTTGTTGAATGCATTTCAGTCTTTGGACTTTAAGAACACCTTTACTTTGATGGGTTTGTGTTCTCATTTTCATCTTCCTCATAGTTGATATGACCCCTCTTGTTCCCAGCATAGCCTCACATCTCCCTTACCTTTCCTCTGACACACAGAGCTAGCAAACTGTTGTGTCTTCATCTGCTGCTGCTGTTTTCAGAATCCATCTGAAGTTCAACTCCTATTGTTTCACAGCAAGTTCTTAGATAATTTGGTTATTGCTCAGTCACTGTATTTGCTGCATTTCTGACTATGAGCCCTGCTGTGTCTGTTTATGTTTTTCTTTGTATTGATTTATTTTGTGTGTATGAGTGTTTCGCCTACATGTATATATGTGCCCATGTGTATACCTGGTGTCTTTGGAAGCCAGAAGTTGGTCCCTTAGAATAAATGGTTGTTAGCCACCATGTGGGTGTTAAGAAGCAAAGTTTTGTTCCTCTATATAACAGCAGTCTTACATGCTATGCTACCTCTCCGGTGCCTGTTATTGTTGTTAAACATAACTTTTCCTGTTTCATCTTTGTTTCCATTTAGAAAGTCAGTCAATGATTAATATTAATGTCTACTTATCCTTATCTATTCCTTTTTTACAGATTTTCCCATATGTAATAGTGAATAAACACTAAAATTTTTATAGTACTATCTTAGAATTATATCCTATATAAAACATAACTTGACTTTTCATTTTCTTTTCATTTTCAAAAAGCATTTTAAAATTTATTATTTAAAAGTTGTGAATAAAAAATTATTACACACCAAAATTAACCAGAATCCAAAATAATACTCAGTGAACTTGTATGCATTTAGAGAAACCTTTCAAAGTAGAAACTGTGAAACTACACATTGAATTTTATACTTTCAATATCAAATATACTTTTATGTACATATATACTACCGAAATAGAAAAACCCATGACAGAACTAGAAAAACAATTAACTGTAGGTCCTCTTTCATAACTCATGTCTAGTAACTGCATTCAGTCCTTCTCATTCCCAATCTCTGGTCTTTCCTGGTCTCTCTTCGACACTCTATACTGCACCCACATTGAGTAACTGCATTTGGTCCTTCTCATTCCCTAATCTTTGGTCTTTCCCGGTCTCTCTTCTACACTCTATACTGCACCCACATGCACATTGGTTTGCATCTGCACCTATCTTTTTGGCTAAATTTCACATGAGGGAGAATATGTTTTTTTTTATTTTTTTACCCATTGCTTAATAAACATTTTAAATTCATCGATTTTCCTGAAAGTTTTGTGGTTTCCTTTTTTTTTTTTAGAGCTAGATAGTACACACTCCCCCACCCCACCCCCACAACACACCCCACACACTTTTTATTATTTATTCCTCTGTTGGTGGGCAGTTAGGTTGATTTCAAGTCTTTGCTATGCTGAATAAAGCAGCAATAAATATAGGAGTACAAATGTTCTCATGGTATGGTATGGAGTTCTCTGGGTATATGCCTAGGGTGAAATATGAGGGTCATATGATAGTTCTATTTTTAATTTTTTGAGAAATCTCCAAACTGATTTCCACAATGGTTGTATTAATTCACAATCCCACAAACAGTGAATAAGGGTTCCTTTCTTTCCACATCCTCTCCAACATTTGCCGTCAGCGTTGTTGATGACAGCCATTCTGACTGGGATGAGGTGGTATTGCAAATTAGTTTAGACTGGGTTTTCTGATGGCTAGGGATACTGAATAATGAAGTGATTAGAAACTTGGAATAAAAGTCCACAAACTGCATAGTAAAATTTTAATTTATAATTAACTTTTACAATATTATTTGGAACACTCTCTCTGTGAATTAGAAATTGAGAATTGACTTACTGCATTTCTACCAATATGTTGTGGCTCAGCTTATAACGTTGCATGTATCTTATTTTCATAATTTGTATTTGTGATGTTTTACCTTTTGTATTTATAAACAAATATAACGAAGAAAGAAATCATCTAACTTTTTTTTATTCTTTGAAGTTCTGTATGCCTCACACAGAATAGCGTGTCATTTCTAGACTTCTAGTTCTTATAATGTCATTTTAAGTGCAGTCCCTCAGCTTCTTTTGTAAAGATTTTTTAAAAATTTGTGTATGAATGTTGCCTGCATTTATTTGTTTTCGCCATGCTTGTGCCTTGTGCCTGCAAAGGCTAGAAGAGGGTGTCAGAATTACATGGAACCAGAGTTGCAGACTGATGTGAATTCCATGAAGGTGCTGGGAGCCAAACCTGGATGCTCTGCAAGGGCAGCAAGTACTTGTAATCACTGAGTCTCATCTCCAGCCCACACATAATGCAGTTTTAAACGTACAGTTCTTCTGTAAGATCTCCTGGTAGAGAGTAAATAGTGCCCTATATGCCATAGATACTTGTTCTTACATTAAAATTTTTTATGTATATGTGCATATGTGACTATGTGCCTATGTATGTGTGTATGTAATTGTGTGTCTGTGCATATACACACACGACAATCAATGTGGTGATCAGAGGACATCTTTTGAGATTCAGGTCTTCCACCGTGGGTGTTGTCCCAAAGTTCAAATTCAGGTGGTCTGGCTCATGGGCCAGCACCTTTACTCTGAACTTTCTCACTAGAGCCTGTGAGGCATGTTTTGGTAGCTGTTTCATTTACCACTTGACAACATGATAAGAATAAAGGGAATAAAATTCACCTGGTTGTCATTAGAAAATCAATGTATTATTGGGAGAGGTGGCACATGCCTTTAATCCCAGCACTTGGGAGGCAGATGCAGAAGATCTCTATGAATTCAAGGCCAGCCTGGTTTACACGGTGAATTCTAGGACAGCCAGAGCTACATAGTGAAACCCTGTCTTGAAACAAACAAACAAAAAGTCAATGTGTTGGAAACAACTTTCTAAAAATAAATGGAAATACATACTTGATCTCTGTAGCAGTATATCCAAATACAAATATTGCTTTTGTTTGCATACTGATCATTTCAAGAATATCTTGGCTCCATAAAATTTTTTATCAAAATATTTGATCATGGTGATCTGGAGATGTCTCGGTGAATGAAAGCATCCTTGTAACCTGAGTTCCATCCCTGGAACCCACTCAAAAATCTGAATGCAGAGCCGGGCGATGGTGGCGCACGCCTTTAATCCCAGCACTCGGGAGGCAGAGGCAGGCGGATCTCTGTGAGTTCGAGACCAGCCTGGTCTACAGAGCTAGTTCCAGGACAGGCTCCAAAGCCACAGAGAAACCCTGTCTCGAAAAACCAAAAAAAAAAAAAATCTGAATGCAGTGGCGTGCTTCTGTAATCTCAGCACCTCTGTGGTGAGAGGGAGGCAGAATTGGGAGCATGACCAGGAGGCACCAGTTTAACCTGAAGTTCATTTTTTCCAGCATCAGAAACATGGGAGACTGGAACTGGAGGGCCCGCTTGTTCATCCTGGCTGCCCAGCTAGCTTAGCCCCAAATAACCACACAGAAAGAGTATTAATTAAATCCCTGCTTGGCCCATTAGGTCTAGTTTCTTATTGGCTAATTCTTACATCTTAATTTAACCAATTTCTATTAATCCATGTATCGTCATATGGAAGTGGCTTACCTGATAAAATTCCCAGCGCCTGTCTCCAGCGGATCAATGGCTTCTCTCTCTGACTCTGCCTCCTTTCTCCCAGCATGCCATTTAGTTTTCCCCTCCTACCTAAGCTCTGCCCTATCAACAGGCCCAAAGCAGTTTATTAACCAATGAAAACAACACAAAGACGGAAGGACCTCCCACACCAGGAGACTGTGAAGGTAAGAGCAGACTCTCAAAAGTTGTCTTTTCTCCACATGAGCACAGTGCCACATGTGTGCGCACATACACAATACTCTCACAATTAATAAGGAAATAAAAATAAAATATTTGCCAATAATAGCAAGGCTCCAAAGCAGCATGTGTTATTCCTATTTCCAAAATCGTATATATAGGAATTTTGATCTTGAGTAGTTCTTTTATCACATTGTTATTCATTAACTGCTAACATCTGTTTGTGTCTTGGGTGTATATTAAAATCATTGGTAAACTAATATAAATACAATAAATTGGAAGTCTAAATTAAGACTTTCCTTTTCTCTATCCAAACAGGTTTAAAGTATTTCAATGTTTGTTGATCCACATTCCATTCCTCTTTCAGAATTGTCTATAACCCATTTTTATTTTGTTGAAGCTGGTTGTTGCACATGGTTTGATCTACACCCAATTTTTTTAATTTAAATTTAATTATTTATTAAGGATTTCTGCTTCGTCCCCACAACCGCTTCCCATTTCCCTCCCCCTCCCCCGATCAAGTCCCCCTCCCTCATCTGCTCGAAGAGCAATCAGGGTTCCCTGACCTGTGGGAAGCCCAAGGACTGCCCACATCTATCCAGGTCTCGTAAGGTGAGCATCCAAACTGCCTAGGCTCCCACAAAGCCAGTACGTGCAGTAGGATCAAAAACCCACTGCAATTGTTCTTGAATTCTCAGTATTCCTCATTGTCCGCTATGTTCAGCTAGTCCGGATTTATCCCATGCTTTTTCAGATCTAGGCCAGCTGGCCTTGGTGAGATCCCAATAGAACATCCCCATTGTCTCAGTGTGTGGGTGTACCCCTCGTGGTCCTGAGTTCCTTGCTCGTGCTCCGTCTCCTTCTGCTCCTGATTTGGACCTTGAGATTTCTGTCCGGTGCTCCCATTACACCCAATTTTTGTAGTGTTTTTAAAGTACAGAAATGTGGGGATCGTCTCTTAGATTAGAAAAAAATTACTTTTGTCTTATAGCTTGTTTCTACTTTGGTTATTTTTAGTCTATGAAAATTTTTCATTAAAAATAATTACAGTCTTTGGCACATTGAGGACAATATAATTACTGAATGTATTTACATAATTATGTCTTTTTCACAACTTATTCTTGCTTATTTTTTATTGTTTTAAAACAATCCAGTAGTTAGAGTGGAGGTATAACCTCCGAATCTGAAGGTCAAAGGATAGCAGGTCACAGAGCAAATGAAAAGGAGGAAAGTAGCCAAGGTAGGAAGAGCTGCGGTATCGTCAGTCTTCTTAGGTCAAGTAGTTAGTTCACAGAATGGCCTGGCCTCTCCACTTCTGAGGACACCCTGGGGGCAGATTGAGGTCTTAGGAGGTAGAGACCCACAAGCATTTCGCCATTTCCTAAAACCTTCTTTTTGTAATGGCAGTGCATCTAATACATACCTTTTTTTTTTTTTTTTTTTTTTTTGCTGTTAAAGGAGTGTGGACTTCTATAAGGTATAGAAAATAATGATAGGAATGACGTTCTGACTAGAGGAAATGTCTTTTGGGGGTACTAGGAATTATAAAGAATGTTGAAGAAAGGAATTCCTGTAACAAGCTTTAAAATACAGATGTTTAAAAACTCAGATTTCAAAATACATAAGGGAAATATTGATATGATTGGCTACCTGGGAACAGAATCAGGTTGTGGATTACATACTTTTCTGGCATTGCTGAATGATCTCAATATTGATTCCCATTATTGCCTGGAATTCTTTCTGGATCCTTAAGAGGATACAACATATGGTTACTATAATTTGATTGTTGCTGTAAGAAACAGACACTATTTGACAGCCCAATTTATGGGAAAATTAAATCGAAAAAATAGAGGGTTGTTTGAGTGGTCTGTCTCTGTGTTATGTGTATATCTATTAATCAAAACCCTTGGGCTAAAGAAATGCATTCAAAGCCTATTTTTTTGTACCTAGCTCACATTTTTTTTTATTTCATCTAGAGGTAACTTGTGAAATGTTATATAATATTCTGTTAGCATCTAAATCTGGATAACAGTGGCTATGGGAGAAGGTAGGCTTATTAGTAGCGAACCTCCAGAAGAGGCAGCCTGTGTAATCTAGAGTGCTAGTTCTGTTCTCCTGAGCGTTGTGCAATTCAGTGCTTACTGTACATGCTTTACATTTAGGAAAGTGTTAGAGATGTTACAAAATATCTTACTACCCAGGTTAGCCCTCCACAGGGAACAATGTGTTCTAAAACATGAGTCATTTTGCTGTTAGGAACACTGGTATAGACCACTAGTTCTTGACTAAAATCTTATTGGGAAGGCAAATTACTTGGCTCTGCTCCAGAATGGACTACTCAGAACCCATGGGGGTGGGGCAAGTGGCCTTGTAAACAGTCCTTAGGGCAATTCTGATTACCTTGAACCTTAACAACAGTGAGGCCATTTTGGTATTTCAGGAAGTATTCACTGAGCAGGTACCCATGTAGGTCCTCAAAGGCAAGTCTTTCCATAGTCAGTTTGCTTTTGTCCTTTTACTTAGGTAAGCCTTGTTTATTCCTATGATTTCTAGATTCTTCTGTTGTCTAGCATATTGTCTGATATATTGTTTATAACTTTATTATTATTTTATGGGTATGAATGTATTAACTGCATGTATGTCTGTGTACTACATGCATGGCTGCCTGGTAACTTTGGGGACAGAAGACGATTTCTGATCTTCTGGGACTGAAGTTAGAGATGGCTGTGAGCTGGCAAAACCCCAGTCCTCCAGAAGAAAAACATGTGCTCCTAATTGCTGAGCCATCTCTCCAGGCCCTAGGGGCATTCTTATAATTTTTTTGTAATCATCACCTTGGTCAAAGATATGGTTGTTACTGATCAATTTTGTCAACTAACAAAATTTTAAATTTTAGTAACTTAACATGTTTTTAAGCTTCACAAAAGTGCTAGAGATGAGATGGCGAAAACAATGTCTTAATTGATTTGATTAATTAATTAAATTTTGTTTTTTGAGATTCTTGGCCAGACTGGCCTGAAGCATATACTGGGCTTGTATTTGTGACAGTCTTCCTGCTTTAGCCTTTGGGATTGCTATAATTACAGTCCTTAGGCACCATTCCTGGCTGACAATGCTTTTTATTTTTTGTAGACTGTAATTGATATAGTCATATTTCTAAGTTCCTAAATTCTCATCTTACTAGGAAGTTCATGATAGTCAGAATTCAGAGAATTCTCATTAATTGAGTGGATTATATGCTGATGAGAGATTTTCAATATTTTTGAAGTGATTCTGAGTTCCTTGGTGACTTGGAAGAATGGATGGTCCTAATAGCAATGGGAAGAGGTACCACTTAGAGAAAGATGAACTAAATCGTCTTGTACTTAGTGAATGCCCTGCATTAAAATAATTAAAGTAAAAATTATTTATCCTTCATTTGTAAGCCAAATAAACCCTGCCTTTCCTAAGATACACAATTTCTTATCCAGTGGCAGAAAGAAAACCAGACTTACCTCTCCCCAGCAAATATCAGTGGTTCTAGAAAAACACAGCTTAGGATGTTGCAAAATGTATATTGGTATTCCTTATTTCTTTTTGCAAAACTCCTTGAATCCTTGGAATCTCCAGAGATCACATTTTGTATGCTAACTAACTGATTGGAAGATCCTGTTAGCCCCAGGATCTGAGCTGGTTATAGAAGGGCTTGAAGCAGAATTAGAGGTTTTGGCCTTTCAGTCTCAGCCCTCATCCTCTGGAGCAGTGGTTCTCAACTTTCCTAACTCTGCAACCCTTTAATACAGTTCCTCATGTTGTAGTGACCACCCACCCAAACCATAAAATTATTTTCGCTGCTACTTCACAACTGTAATTCTGCTAGTGTTATGAATCATAATGTAAATATATGTATTTTCCAATGGTCTTAGGTGACCCTTGTTAAAGAGTCATTAGACCCCATAAAGGGTTGCAACCCACATGTTGAGACTGCTGGTATAGACAGAGGAGGAGATCTAAAGCTTAAATTGTCCCAGTGGCCAATGATGTGATCACTCGTGCTTATATAATGAAGTCTCCCTAAAAATCTCAAAGGATAGCATTCATATAGCTGAGCACGTGGCAGTTCCTATCCCATACTACACCAGCAGAGACCAAGGAAGCTGTCTTCCCTTTTCCTCAGCATCCTGTGTAATATCCTTCATCGTGAACATAGCTACAAGCAGTCAACATGGTTCCCTGAGTTCTGTGTGCTATTCCAGCCACTAACTGAAGCTGAGAAGTGGGATTGTGCTGGAGAGCAGAACAGGGAAAAACAACAAGCTTACAGCTCCCACCCAAAGCCACGGGTCGGGAGTAGGCTTGGGGACCAAAGTATCAAAAATGTGGAGTCTGACTTTCTTCAGAGTCTACCTGGAGGCCTTCAGCTGATGTCTTCAGCTACAGCACTGGTTGCATGTGTGTGTGTGTGCAAATCCCCAACTCCTGGTGTCCAAAGCATGTTGTGAGAGCCAGGTGGGAGAAACTGAGTTTGTGGGATTCTTTGTATCTTCAAATATACTGATTAGGGTTATACTAGTTAAATGACATGCAAAGCTGTTTTAAGCACAGTGTAACATTACTGAAGAGGTGAGGGGTTACTAGGTGACCCTTCCCCTTCAGCTCACTTAGAAGCTCGTCAGTATGTCCCCTTGATCCTTGTTTTCAGCACGGCCAGACAGGAGAAGAAAGGCGTAGAGGAAATTTTGGATCAAGGACTGCATATCACTTCTACTAACTTTCAGTTGGCTGGGATTCAGTTTCATAGCCTGAAGGGAGGCTGGGAAGTGTCTACTTTGTGTTCAGGAAAAAAAAAATATCAAGTGTGTATTTGGAATGAGTGACTCTTGTGTCTACTCTGTTACCTGACTTGATTCTCAAGAATTCTGGTAAATTGTTTATTTAAAGAGAAAAAAGCAAAAGAAAATTAGTGACCTTGCCTTTTCCCCCCAGGTTTCCTGAAGACATATAATAGAGTCAAATCAGCTAAAGTATATGCATGCATGCCTTTTGGCACAAATTCAGGATTGCTAGACATAGTTTCCATGTCTAGTACTTGTAATCAAAATATAAATTTCTAATCTAACAAGTAATTGCAAAACAATTTTAGGGCCAGGAAAAATAAGCACAAGGTTGGCTTGCATATTGGGAGTAAGTCCTAAATTGGGTTTCAGGGAAATATTCAGAAGCTAGAAGCTGGGATAATGGCAGGGCTAGAAATTAGGCAGGGAGCTGAGAGTCAAAAGCAATATTATAGGCTGTATGCCTCCTTATATGTACTTTAAATCCACTTCTGGGCAGCAGCAATGCCTATGGTATGGACAGCTGGGGAGACAAATTCAGGGATAGATTTACCTGCTGGAAGGAGTTTTGAGAGGGGATTTAAAATTTGCATAGCATAGAGAACTTTCATTCTCACTCAAGGTTGGCTAGCTCTGCTCCTAGTTGTGTTTAGACTTGAGGTTCCTATGATGAAAAGTTAGTAACATCAGCGAGACTACGGATGAAACATAAAATGTACTTCTAGATTCGTAATTTATCCCTTGTGTTTGAAAGTGGGATGCAATTACATTTTCAAGTATATAAAATGTAATTTAAAATTATATAACTTATGCCCAGTCAGATGAATAATAGTGAAAGTCAGTCAAAGGAGAAGATGATTCAAGCTTTAGTGGTGTTTGGGGGTGACAAAACATACAGGTGTTATTTGGTTTGATTGGTGACTCCAAGCAACTATGGGGCACAAGAACTCTTGAAAACACTGAGCACAGCTCATCTTGTCAGAAGGGAGAAATGCTTGTCGTGGTTGACTGAAACTTTTCAAATGAAACTTGAAACCTATAGGCATGATTACTTTGTGTTCAAGGGTTATGGAATGTATGTGTTCTAGTTTTGTATCATTTCGTAAATCAGAGAATGGCAAGTGATAAAGAAGATAGAGTTAGCAACTGAGATGTGGCTCAAATCCTGAATCTTTCAGTTTTGTGACTGACATTTATTTCACTTTTACAATCTCCTACCACATATGCAAAACCTAAATATAACTATATCCAAAGGCCATGACGAGCCTGAGTATTATTCATTTTGTCATTGTTGTTGTAATACATGTGGTGGCAATAGTGAGGAGGTCTACAGAGAAGCTATAGTCCATCTTTGGTCACTTATTATGCATTTTGTGGTGGAAATATTAGTAAGCTTGATTAATAAGTGCTACTCCAGATCCTATTCCAATGAGGATAGATCATTTCCATTTGTCTCCAGGTTCATTTCACCTTTCTCCACCCTCCCATGTGCTTGAGAGTCCAACTTTCTATAACCTATGTTTGCAACTCCTTACAGTAGGTTTTTTTTTTTATTAGTTCTTTCAGAACAAGTCACCGGTAAAAAAAAAAAAAAAAAATTGGAGTCAACAGCAGAATGAGGTTCTGATTTCCTTCATGCAGTGCAATCCCATGTCTCTCTGACCTGAAGGTCTCAATATCTGGTCTCATTTTCACAAGCATCTTAGTGCAGCTTTCAACAACAGCTCCCTTAACCATGACTCTAATCACCACAACAGTAACCTCAGGTTGCTATGCCGTCCTCTGTGTTTTCTGTGACACATCTGGATAAACCCCACCTTCATTAACATGCCCTCCAGTTGCCTGGGTGGGACATGCCCTCTGGTTCTTTCTAGAATCCTGAAAGATACAGAAAGTTATTTAATTTATAAAATATCTACTGAGTCACTTTCCAGATAAACACAAAACAGATAGATGTACATATTCCAAGTCCTGAAACACATCTTGCTCCAAAGGATTGGATAAAGGATTTTACCAGCTTTAGTGTAGAAGTTGTACCATAGTTCATAAATCTTTCCTACTCAAAATCTTATTAATAATCAACTGAACATGTAAAATTTAAATGGCCTGCAGATGACACTACCAGTGCCAATGAGAGTCGTCATGGGACTGCTAATTTAAATAAATCCCCCAAAGTGAGTAGAGTCTGTTGAGAGCAGTTTCACAGTGACTGTGCACTTGCGTTTACTGCTTTTCTATTAGATCTCAATTCCACTTCATTACTTTTTCATTAACAAAGGAGCTTCTTACTCCATCCCAAGACATCTTAAGATGGAGTGCGCAGATGGTAGCAGTAACATAACTTTATCTAATTGTCTCACATTCCCTCAATTCTTTAATAAAGATAAATTCAGGTTTTGAAGTTTTGCTAATGTATGACTTACTCAGGCTGGGTTTATAGTAAGAGATGAACTATTTCTCAAACCTGAGTCTTTTATGAATGCCTCCCCCAGTAGAGGATGGTGCATTTCTGGGGCTGATCAGCGCTACTCCTCTGCCAGTTAGGCTTCTCACAAGTTGACCAGAATGATTTATGTGGAAACCATAGCTCATTAGATCCAGCACCCATCACCACAGCAACAGAGTAAGTATGAAGTGCTGTGGGTGAATTCATCAGAGAAGGATGGGCCCGGACAGAATATTGTGCTCACTTGGATCATGCATTTAGTTTCTGCTCCCATTAACTCAGAGACATTATATTGAGCACTTTAATGATTGGCCCTGCTTTGGATAAATGCTAGCAACACCTTTCTCTGTAAATGCATACTATACAAATATAGTATTTTTAAACCTCATCATGAAAAATTTCAGTCTGTACTGGTAAAATATCCTAACCACTTGTAGCAAATTGTAAGACTAACATAAAAAACTCCATATCATAAAGCAGTACAGTTCTGTAGGTGGGTCACAAGCATATCTGGGCTTGTAGTAGCTCACATAGAAGGGTGGGGTGAGACATGGGTCTCATAGATGATTCTGGAGGTGGGCAGAGGGGGTAGAAGCCAAGTACAAGATATCAAGCATTTATAGTTGCTTTCTAGTACCAAAAACTTTAGAATAATGTATTTGTTTCATTTTCTTATTTTTATTAAAAGATTTACTTTATATATGTTATTGTGCATGTCTGTATGCACATGTGTGTGAGTGCCCACAAGGACCAGAACATGGTGTCAGATACTTTGGAACTGGAGTTACAGGTGGCTTTGAGCTGCCTGCTGTGGGTGCTGGGAACTGTTCTTTGTCCTCTACCAGAGCTACAAGCTCTCTTAACCACCAAACCATCTCTCAAGCCCCTCAGACTAGATTTAAATACAAGCATCTCAAGCAGCTTTGTACCAAACAATTCTGTGGAAGTTAACATATTTCTCTTGGAAACCACTGCACCCGTGATTACACAATGATAAAGTAGTTGCCTTCTTGTCTAATTTTTTACTTATTATGAAATTCAGTAGTCTATTCTTGGTGGAGTTGGAAAGCCCATTGGTAATACAGCTTTTAAAAGTTTTTCTTTGGGAGTCAAAATAAAACATGACATTTAAAATTAATTGAAATCTGCCTGTGTGATGACTGAAATAAAATATTTCCAAATTAAAGGTATCCTTTATTTATTCATTTTTCTGATCATTCTTCTGCAATCACTATTCCATCTGAGAGGCTGAAGTATAGAGATTAAAAGAAGTTATTTGTAAGAACTTTTAATAGAAGAACATTTAAGGGGAGTGTGAATATCATAGTTAAGAGAAAATGTCGTGGCACCTTGTTCTAGGAGCAGATTTGCACACCTACTTACCTTTTTTTTTTTCGAGATAGTTTTATAGTTTTAGGAGAAGTATAAAAGAACAAGATATACATATGTGACTTAAAATAGGCCAATGCTAAGGTATAAGCAAATCAGTGTAACTGAAATATAAGAGTTAGTTGGCTGTAAAATTGTTGTTGTTTTGTTTTAATTATGAAACAGGGTCTCAGTTCAGCCTTACTTCAAACTGGTGTGTAGTTGGGCTTGCCTTGCATTTCTGTTCCTCCTGCTTCCACATCTCAAGTACTGGGATTATATGCAGCTACCACCATGCCCGGTATAAAAGTATATTTGAGTCTTTGTTAGTTTTAGGAAGAATGCCCCATGTTTGGAGAGATTGGTAAGCTATTGTTAGTACTATCTTCATATCAGTTCAAGGTTTGCAGATGTGCTGCCAAAGGGAATTCCATTTCCCCATCCGTACTTTGGTTTTAGTTTCCTTCCCAGGGATGTGAGGACTAAAAGACACGAAACAAACAAGGCCAGTCAAATCAGAAATTCCACAACATCTGCCTCTTCTTCCTAGAGCTCTCAGGTGGTTATAATCTTTTCTTCAGAGTTTATCATTGTTATTATTGACTATAGTTAAGGCAGACACATTATTTTTTGAAATGAAGACATTTAATTTTAATTATTATTTAATCTGGGAGACTCTTAATTGTTTCTGCACGGCAATTTATGCACCTATGTTGTGATGAACATTTCAATTTCTTTATGTGCTGTAGATAGAATTTCTTAGGACATGTTTTAGTTTAGCAGTCAAAAAGTAATATTTTCCCCTTTGTTTTCATCTTTTATTGGAAATAATTTTATTTTTTCTTTTTCTTTTATTATTTATTTATTATAAATTTCTGCCTCCTCCCATCCCCCCATTTCCCTCCCGATCCCCAAACTCCCCCTCTCCCTCCCTCTCCAGTCCTAAGAGAAGTCAGAGTGCCCTGCCCTGTGGGAAGTCCAAGGCCCCCCCCTCCATCCAGGTCCAGGAAGGTGTGCAACCAAACAGACTAGGCTCCCACAAAGCCAGTACATTCAGTAGAATCAAAACCCTTTGTCATTATCATTGGCTTGCTTCTTAGTCAACCCTCATTGTCAGCCACATTCAGAGAGTCCGGTTAGATAACATGCTCGTTCAGTCCCAGTACAGCTGGCCTTGAAGAGCTCCCATTAGATCAGTCCCACAGTCTCCGTGGGTGGACGCACCCCTTGCAATCCTGACTTCCTTGCTCATGTTATCCCTCCTTTTGCTCTTCATCTGGGCATTGGGAGCTCAGTCCAGTGCTCCAATGTGGGTCTCTGTCTCTATCTCAATCCATCGCCAGATGAAGGTTCTATGGTGATATGCAAGATATTCATCAGTGTGGCTATGGGAGAAGGCCAGTTCAGGCACCCTCTTCTCTGCTGCCCAAGGACCTAGCTGGGGACATCTCCTTGGACACCTGGGAACCCCTCTAGAGCCAAGTCTCTTGCCAACCCTAAAATGGCTCCTTTAGTTAAGATATCTTCTTCCCTGCTCCCATATCGACCCTTCCTCCATCTCAACCATCCCATTCTCCCAAGCTCTCCCCAATCCTCCCCTTCTCCCTCCTGTCTCCCCATCTCCCCTTCCCCCCAATCCTCCCACCCCCATGCTCCCAACTTTTGCCTGGCGATCTTGTCTACTTCCAGTATCCAGGAGAATAAATATATGTTTTTCTTTGGGTTCACCTTCTTATTTAGCTTCTCTAGGATCACGAACTGTAGGCTCAATGTCCTTAGTTTATGGCTAGAATCCACTTATGAGTGAGTACATACCTTCTTCTTCTTCTTCTTCTTCTTCTTCTTCTTCTTCTTCTTCTTCTTCTTCTTCTTCTTCTTCTTTTTTCCGAGACAGGGTTTCTCTGTGGTTTTGGAGCCTGTCCTGGAACTAGCTCTGTAAACCAGTCTGGTTTCGAACTCACAGAGATCCGCCTGCCTCTGCCTCCCAAGTGCTGGGATTAAAGGCGTGCGCCCGGCTCATATTCTTCTTTTTGGGTCTGGGTTATCTCACTCAGTAAAGTGTTTTTTTCTATTTCCACCCATTAGCATGCAAAATTCAAGATGTCATTGTTTTTATCATACAACAAAAGTATATGCTCTACGATGTTCATAGCAGCATTGTTTGTGATAGCCAGAACCTGTTTTTTACCGCTGAACAGAACTCTAAAGTGTCTATGTGCCACACTTTCTTTATCCATGCTTCTATTGAGGGGCACCTAGGTTGTTTCCAGGTTCTGGCTATTACAAATAGTGCTGCTATGAACATAGTTGAACAAATGCTTTTGTAGTATGATTGAGTATCTCTTGGGTATATTTGGAAATAATTTTTTATTGCAAGTTTGTTTATTGTACAGTGTGACTGAGATTTGGAATGAGAGTTTTGATTCTCATTTAAAAAATCATTACCATATTTTTGCAAATTATATATATGAGTACATCATTGCTCATTCTTCTCCTCTCTCTTTCCTCTCCCATGACCTCCACTCCTTCTCAAATTCATGGCCTCCTTTTCTTTATGATTGTCGCATAGCTATATAATATGAAAATATATAAATAATACCTGCTGAGTGCACTTAGTGTTGCTTGTGTGTATATAATTTCAAGGCTGACCAATTGATGTTGACTAATCAATTTGGGACTCATACAAAAGGAAGACTAATTCTTCTCTCCACAGTTGTTAGTTGCTTGAATTTCTGTGTTTAGGGGTGGGGTCCAGCGAGACTCCCCCTTCCATGTTACCATGGCTACTTGTGTTGTCATTGTTAAGGTCTTGTTTAGAGAGCCATATTGGTGAGGTATTATAGCTTCCCTGTCATTTCTAGGAGACAGTCTCACAGCAGACTTCCTGGTCCTCTGCCTCTTAAAATCTTTCTGGCCCGTCTTCCCCAAGTTCCCTCAGTCTTTGGTGTGGTGATGTAGATATATCAGTTGGAGCTGGGCACCCCATAATCAGTTTTGCCTTTTCATTTTGATCAGTTGAGTCTTTCTGTAATGCTCTCTGTTTTCTGTAAGGAGACTCTTCTTCAAAATATAGTTAGGGAATTAAATTGGTTTAGGAAAGTATAGGTTTAGGCGGTAGTAGGCTCTCCTCTAAGACCCTTGACCTTACTAGCCCCAAGTAATTGTCTGGGTTTCTAGATCCAGGCATGATTTCTTTTCTGTGTATCGGGCCTTAAGTCCAATTAATTAGACAACTGTTGGCTACCACCAAAATATTTGATTGTACCACCAACTGATCCATCTACAACATCTCCACACCAAAGGCTGAAGGGACATGGGGAAGAAGGGCTAGAAAGATTGTAAGAGTCAGAGGATCAGGAAGTCATTATGCGATTTAAACTTAAAATTTTCAACTTTAGATTCTCTGTGAAGCAGGGCAACAATCCCTATGTTATAGCACTCATTTGTAGTATTTGAATTCATGTGCATAAAATGGGGTTAATGAGTATTTAGCAGACCATTAGTGTTTTTTAAAAGTCATCATCATTAGAGGCGACTTCATAACTTTTCAATTCTTAGATGAATAACGAGACTTTTTGCTTATTAATTCACTCTCTGGCTTTCTAAAGGAATTGAAAGGTGCTTTGGAACACAGATTAGACTTTACCTCTGAATAACTAAATAACACCTTCAGATGACTAAAAAATAATTTATCTTTCAGAGTTAGCCACAAGAAAGGATGAGGACAAGTGATATTATTTCAGATGCAAATAGTTGTATAGGGCTTTGTTCCCTCATCAGCATTGTGTGCAATCTTCAGGAGCGTGTGGGACTGTGGTATCTAAATCTTAAACTCAGATATGTCTAAAGGTGCACGAAGGTGGAGACGCCTGTGATGCTACATAGATCCGAGTGCCTTATGCACACCAGACAAGCACTCTGGCCTTGATGTCAGACAGTTCAGCAATTGATGGGGAAGCCTTCCTAGGAGTTGGGCAGTTTGGAACCAACTGTGATTGGTCTGGTGGTCAGGATTCTCCAATCAGAAGTGCCTTTGTAGAGACATTCATTTTAAAGAATTAGCTTCCATAACTGTGGAGGTCTGACAAATCCAAAATCTGTGGGGAACGCTAGAGACTGTGGAAGAAGTGCAGTGTTGGTGGTTAATTAACTGTTAGTAGACTAGTTCACTCTCTGTGAGAAGGAAAGTCTTTTCTTGAGAAAGGGTTGGACTGATGAATGGGATTCACTGACAAAGCAGACTAGAGGTTTTTTTTTTTCACTCAAAATCTATTAATTTAAACATTAATCTCATAAAACAGTACTGCCACAGAAATACTTTTTGAACATACTTCCATATATATTGGCCTATTAATTGTGTCACATAAAATTAGACCACTCCAGAGTAGCATACATAGGACCCATGCCTTGGATGGCATAGGTTTGATTTTATTCTTGACCTTCATTTTAAGCTTACTTTGATGTCTGCAAATGTAGATACCTCATATCCATTCAATTGGACCATCAGTCTTTCTGTTTATGTCCTTTGTATATACTTATACACACACGTATGTATGCATGTGTGTATGTATGTATATTTAAACTTTGGGGCTCTTCCTGGAAGCCTACAGAGTGCCTTGATTCCAGCCTTCTGAAATTGTCTCCTTTAGTTTTCTGCATGGTAAACTTGGCTTCCACATTCCTAGTTTAAGGTGAACTCACATGGAACTGTTAGTGTCTTGAAAGGAAATCTCTTCTCTTTAGCTTGTATATTTCTGGAAGTTATTGGCCTCCCTGGGATCTTCATGACCTATTTCAGATCTTTCTGGTCATCAGCAACAATTTTCACAGAACATTGGATCTGATACAGCATGTCTCTGTGTTTTGATTTGCACTCATTTATTTTCAGGCTATTCCTGACCCCTTTGTGCTCTTATCAGCATTTTATGGGAGGACTAATAATTAGATACAGTGCCATTCTTTTAATAATTGAATATGAGTGCTGTTTATGACCTAGAGACCAGCATTCTTATTTTGTTCCATTGTGGCTTTTGTTCTCAGAGGCCTGTGGTTTTCAAATGCATTGTTAGGATAGCCGTTTGTAGAGTTGTTTCCATGGTGCTCAGGTCCTGCAAGCTAGTCATCCTCCTTGATACTATATTCCAGCAAGTGCTGCACCAGCTCTTCAGCCTTTCAGATTGGAGATGATCTCCTGGGATTTAATTCCAGATGTGACTTTGCAGGTTGCCACCTGCCTCGTTGGGGTGAGGCCGAGGCAACTTCTTGCAGGTTTTTGGACAGATATGCCTTCATTAACACTTTTAAATATTATTATATGTCTATTTGTTAATATTCTTCTCTAATGACAGAATTTTTTCTTATTTTGAATAATTTTAGGACTCAAACAAATAATTGTAGTTTAAAAATTACAGCAACTGGGTGGTGGTGGGACACACTTTTAATCCCAGCCCTCAGGAGGCAAAGGCAGGTGGATCTTTGAGTTTGAGGCTAGTCTGGTCTACCCAGTGAGTTCTAGGACAGCCAGGACTGGGCAGAGAAACCCTGTCTCAGAAAAAAAAATCTACAGCTAGTAATTTCCTTGATAATACTTTAGTTGCTTGGAACATTGCGAAAAAAAAGAGGCACCTGATTTCTTCTGATTTGAAAAGAGAAATTTAAACAAGGAGGCTTTTAGTCTGTGAATATAACATTTTAAAAAACACTACCAGTATTATGGGAACAATAAAGTCTGATTCATCTAATAGCTTTCACTGACATTTATCCTTATCTTTCTATCATAGATACATATTAATGTATAGTTATTCTCTTTGAAAAGGGTATATTCTTTTCCTTTAGAATATATTGGCTTTTCAAATACAACTTCCACAACCTCTTGTGTATTGTAAAACAAGATTCCTGAGTTTTCCTTTGAGGCACAGTATTTAGAATCTTATGATCAATAGCACATTTCAAGCCTTTAATACAACCTGATTTCTGTCACTCAAATCATAAAGTTGTTTTCTAAGGCAGAGACTACTTGATTTCAGTACCATTATAACAGACTAATCAATCAATATTTCAAAATAGAGGCTTTTGTAATGAGATTTTATATGGGTATTGATTTTAATTTCTGTATTAACATACAGAGCAAGTGTTCTCAAACTTAGACAATTCGAAATATTGTTCTTGAGGAAGATGTTTGAAACTTGCATTGCTTTTTCTAAAGAGCTGTAATTATAAATGACAAGCTCTCAGGCCCACCCCCACAAGCCTACTCCTACCAGGACTTGGAAACAGTGTTCTAATAGGGTCTGTGAGTTCCTCCTTCACTGAAGCCATTCGAAGTCCTGCTGCTGTCTGTGTTTTTCTGGCCTTGGCCCTTGAGAGTGAGGGGGCTGTTTCACAAGGCAGATAGGCTGTGGGTGTGTGCTTAGGGCAGAAGGGGGAGAGAGAGAATGCTGCAGATGAGTGCTGGTGACATTCAGATGCAGAAGTTTCAGTGCTTGCAAGGTTGTTACCATCAAGGCACAAACTAAAGGAAGCTGCTGCTTCCAGGATCTTGGAAGGTCTGTGTTGGTGTCCTCCCCTTGGCATAGAACATCAGGTTCTGTGGGATTAACATTGGAGCAGTGGGTGTAGCTTTCTGTTGGTCGTCTTGGGGTGATGGCTATAATGTGTAAAATATCTTTGCAGCTGAGAATAAGGTTTCAGTGTTTATTATGAGGTACATTTTACATCCTTTAAGGATTTGTTCCTCCAGGCTTTGAACTTTGCTTTTGTTTACTTAGCTTTCTTTTGCCCCCTTCCTTTACTTTTATAAATTAGCTTATGTGTAAATAACAGTCTCTATTCCCAAGATATCAGTTCTTCCCAAATATATACATACATACATACAACATATCTCAAGTGAAAATAGAAAACCTGGAAAACTTTCACAAATGTGTATATGTGTTGTATATGTTAGCATGTATATGTGTACAGCATATATGTATAGCTACATGTAATATATCTATATCTATATCTATATCTATATCTATATCTATATCTATATCTATATATATATATATATATATATATATATATATATATATATATATCACAGACCAGAGGTCCATGTCCAGTGTCTTCCTCAACTGTTCTTCACTGTACTTTTGATGACAAGGTCTCTCACTGAACATGGAGCTCTATAGTGCATCTAGGCTAGTAGGTCAGTGAGTTTGGATCATCCCACCCCCTACTTCTCCAGTGCTGAGCCCATCTTTTTTATGTGGGTGCTGAAAATCCAAACTCAGGTCTCCTGTGTAGCAAGGACATTGAATGAACAGTGTCTCTAGCCCAAACTTGGCAAACTTCTAAAGTATAACATTGAAAGGAGTATGTGATCTTAGTGTAATGATGAACTTTTAGTTACAACACCAAAAGTGTCATCAGTGAAAGAAAAACATCTAACAGAAGTTCATTAACAATTTCTACTTTATGAAGGTGACTGTTAAGGAAATTTCAAAAAGGCACAGACTAGGCCAAAACCTTATAAAACATGTATGTGAAAAAAGAATGCAATCTGAAACATACAAAAACAATGTAAAATCTACCAAGAGAACAATCCAGTTAAAAAGTGGTTGAGCAGTGACCATTTCTTCACTGGTAAGAAATGCTGTGTGTCTGCGGCCATGCTCTTGTTCGCATTGGAAGTGGCTGGTTTGAATACAGCACACAGGCCCAGTGTCATGGCTCAGCAGTGTTTGCTCTCAAATGCTGTATGTTTGTGTGTGTATGTACCAGCATATGCATGTGTGTTGTATCTGTATGACCTCTCCTATGTTTCTGATTTATTCAAAAATACAATTACTTCTTATTTTACCATCTATGCATAAAAAAGTGGTTGAGTAATCTGAATACACATGTTAGCACAGAAGGTGTACATGGGCAAAAGAAGATGAACATGAGAAGTACGAGTATGGCAGGAGGCTCACTGTAACATGTCTAGCAATTTTCAGATGTGACGTCATGAACTTTTACTATACTACTATCTTAATGGCATAATCTGAAATACTTGACAGTGTTAAATGCCAACAGGGATGTGGAGTAGCAAAAGATTTTGTTCATTGCTGCTTGAAAGATTTTTCTTATAAAACTGAACGTAATCTTTCTGCATGACCCGGTGGATATGCTTCTGAGTATTGACCCAAATGGTCTGAATAGCATCCACACGGAAACCTTCACATCAATGACTGTGGAAGCTTTAGTCATAGTTGTCGAAAAGTGGCAGCGATTGGAATCCTTGAATAGACAACTCAATAAATAAACCTTGGTATATTGATACCACAGGCTCTTATTCAGTAATAAGAGAATTGACCTAGTTAAGCTTGAGAAAAAGCCTGAGGAAGCCTTAGTGAGTGTTACTAGGTGAGAATAAGCCAACGGCAAGAAGCTATATGCCTGAGTACAGCCCTATCTTATTTTGCGAACAGTAGCACAGTGGAGATGGAGAGAAAGGCTTGAGAGGGAGGATGAATGTGGAGCACACGGCATTGGTAAGGTAGTGAAGTTGCTCTGTGTCACACTGTACAGTTAGATCCACACCTTCATGGATTTGGCAAAGCTTGTAGAAGTGTGTGATGTAATAAGTGGATCTAGTTGAAGCTGTTAATTTTATTTCAATATTGGTTTATCACTTACAGTAAATATACCGACACCAGCCAATGCAGATGTTAACAATTGTGTCAACTTTGGGCCAAGGAAAGAAAGTAAATATTTCAATTAATTTTTTCATAAACCTAAAATTGAATTATGGAAAAGCAGTAAAATGTTTAGTAAACAAAAGAAAACAAAACCAGAAAACACTCCCCTAAAACAACAGGTTAATGGAAAGAGGTTTACTCTTTCCATGGTTAGCAAAGTCAGTTATTTTCTATTTCATAGTGCTTTTTGTTTTTTGGTTTATTTTTTGTTTTTTGTTTTTTCAAGACAGTATTTTTCTGTGTACCAGTCCTGGCTGTCCTGGAACTTGCTTTGTAGACCAGGCTGACCTCAAGCTCACTACCTCGCAAGTGCTGAGATTAAAGGCATGCGCCACCACTGCCCAGCTCATAGTTCTTTTAAAATATTTTTTTCTATTTACTCCCTCTTTTCAATATTATTACTTCTGATTCATTAGTACATATTTTGGAGATAGGAAACTGAGGGAAGGAAGATTTCTAAAACGTAACTTTTCTATGATAGTAATATATACACATATTTTGCTTTATTCAGTAAATACCAAGTATTTTTACACATGGTTCCAGTGGTAAATCAAAAGCTTACAGTCTAGTAGCAATATAAATAAAAAAAAGACTTTTTGTGATTCGGTAAAAACTTTGAGTTCATTGTAAGTGTTAAGGGGAAGCAATTGGAAATGTTTGGTCAGGGATGTAATAGCTAATATACATTTTAGAAAGGTCTTCTTGACTGCCACATGACCACCATTAATAGAAAGCAAGCACAGGAACTGAAAATACAAGGGACCATGGCCATTTTGCTTAGCTCTTGTTTTCCTCAGTGTGCTGGGTGATAGCCAACAGCTCAAATAGACAAGCAGACTGTCTGGTTTGAAATTCTGACGCCATCCCCTTATGGAGGGTGATGAAAGCATGGTATCAAACCTACCCACATCTGACTAGTTCATTGGGCATAATAGCACCTATATCTTAGAAGTGTGAGAATTATATAAATCAACTCATTAGGAGTCTGGAAAATATGGGGTCTGCTACAGAGTAAGCATTGACATGTGTTCTTGATGATATTGACTTCTTAGTGTTATTGAGAATTCCATCACTCTAAAGGCCCCTACTGTAGACAATGCCCTATCTCTTTCCTGTTGCACTTGTATTGTTAAAGCTCTTAATAAAAACTGCCATAAGTCCTGGGCACAATCTCTGCATGCCAGTTTGTGGAATTGTGAGTATATGCAATTAGTTTTCAGTATTTTACATTACTTCACTCCAAGACCATATTTTCCTAAAGGTAAATAGTTATACTTTCAAAAATTTTGAAATATGATTACAATTAGATATTATTTTGTTTAATATGTTATACTCTACTAAGATTCCTATTTCAATATGTGTTAAGTATGAATTTCTATGCTGCTTCTTTGCAGTTTGGGATTTCTATTTTTCTAGGTTTTTTCCTGTCTTTTGCCATCACACCCTGCCTGTCTGTCTATCTGTCTATATATACTCACATATGTATACAAACATTTGTCAGCATTTCAACATAGGCAAATGTACACACATACAAACTTTCAGCTCTTACAGGTGACCTACATCCTCACTGAAGGTGCTGACATGCCCAAAGTATGTGCAGTTTCCTCTCCCTTCCTCTTTGCCTCAAATATTATTTGCTTTTGCTCCTTGCTCATTGTTTTGAGATATGTAAAGCACTTAAATAGTTGCTATTTTGACACATCATAATGAGCTCATTATATTTTGAAAATCAAACAGGTCAAAGTAGTTGTGTTTTAAACTATTTTTTACTTTTTAATTTTATTTTCTTAACATGAGAAATCTCACACTCTTTATCTATCTATCTATCTATCTATCTATCTATCTATCTATCTATCTATATTTAGCAATTGGAACTTAGAAAAAGGGCAGTCTAAATAGAGACTCAAGCCAAATTGTACTAGGCAGATTAGAAGATACATGTATCTATATACACTTCATAAATAAGCGTCATCTCTAGGCTAATAGTTTCAAATGGGAAAAGATAAAATCTATATTGTGAATAGCTATAGATTTGGTTTAATAAAACCAAAACTGATACTAGAAAGTATTTTTATTATGTCTCTTAAAATATGAAAGAGTCATTTGTTGAACATTTAAACATTTTGCATAATGACATTTATTTTCTACGAACACATTCAAGTCCTATTTTGTAGGAGAGGCACACCATGGTTAAAAAAACATGCATAAGTTTTAACAGCTTGTGTAGGCCAGAAGAGCATCTGCAGGGTACTCCCTTCATTGGTAGAATGCCTTATTTCCCCACCTGAAACTGCCTCAAAAGATATAAAGAAATATTTCGTCCATCTGCAGGAGAACAACCAACTACATTTATTTTTGGAAATAATAAGGGAGGGAAGTTGTTTTGCTCTATACATAGACTCTACAAGTAGAACAGTTGTATAACACGGTCTATCTGTGTAAATTACACTTTCTCCATGGTTCATTTAACTACTTGAGTTTGGTATCATTTCCTTTCAACCTGAAGCACATCTGATGCAGATTTCCTGGGACGCTCGCTCTATTTGGGTTTTAGAAGCCACAGACCTCATTTACAGATGCATGCACAATATGGCCATTTGGAATCATCCCGCCCTTTATAAGTTTCACTTTTCCTTTTTACTGAGAGAGAAAACAATACAATGAGAAAACATTTATTGTATTTCTTCTTGTTATTATTGTAACTGACAGAGTGCACATGGAAGGACCTTCAGCCAGTTATCTCATCAATGTGTAATGTTCTAAACTGATAGATCAGAACCAAGTGTCTTAGTAAATGCAGCCAAGTTCCTTGTGAACTGTTCCCATTGGAAAATATTCATTTAATACTCCTTTTTCCCTCTTTGAAAAGAAAAAGTGTGTTTTGGCGGTTAAATGCAACCTAATTTGATAGTTTACCCTTAAATGCTACAATTTCAAGTCATAAGGTAAAATCAGTCATTCTTTTGGAAAATAGTTAAATATTAGAAAATGACTTGATTTCAGAGCCTTTTAAAATTAAGTGAAAAATTTACTGGAGCTTGTAATTCTTACACTTCACACAATTCTTTGAGAATTTATGAGCTTTAGAATTAAAAAAAAAACATTTTATTCTCCTTGCCTGAAACTGTGTTTACTCTAAAAACTAAAGTTTATGTCTGTAGTCTTGAGTGTCACATTTAAAACAGAATAAAATAGCAGAATAATATTACTAAATGTTTGCTTTGTTGTAAACAGAGACTGCTCTTTTGTTCTAGGCTGCCCAGACCCGAATAATCACACAGAAACTATATTAATTACAACACTGTTTGGCCAATGGCTTAGGATTAGTCCTAGCTAGCTTTTACATCTTAAATTAACCCATGTCTATTAATCTGTGTATCACTATGAGGCTATGGCCTACCAATAAGGTTCCGGTGTTTTTCTCCTTCAGCAGCTACATGGCGTCTGCCTGACTGCCTTTTTTCTCCCTACATTGTTTAGTTTTCCCCACCTAGCTCTATTCTGCTCTGCCATAGGCCAAAGCAGGTTCTTTATTAACCAATGGTAGTAAAAACATATTCATAGCATACAGAGGGAAATCCCACATCAAAGTCAACAAAAATAGTCTGCCTCAAGGTTTTTACCAGATTAAAGTCAGGACATTATATATGGGATTGAAGTCACTTCTTCTTCCCTCTTTGTTTTGCCCTCTGCACCATCCTGCAGGGGCTGCCTCAACTCCTAAGCCTGGAATCATCAGTTCACTAATTTGGACTTACATTGAGCACATCTGAATTCTTTAAATTAGATCTGTCCTTTTGTGCATAAATCATCATTTTGCTCAGTATTTTGGACACACCTAAGTTTTAACTTATTACAATCAAACTAGAACAGAATTTTAAACATTTTTTACCATTAACCTATGACCTTTCTCCCATCCCACCTTCACTCTAGGGACTCTTGCCTCTTTGTGTGAACTCTGGTGCCGCTACCTCTTTCCCACTGCCCCTCTCAGCCTTTCCTCCTAGCCCATCAACATTTCTTTATGTCACCTGCTAATCAGAAGAAGCACTCATTACCACAGACCCCACAGCCACCATACTTGTCTAGTATCCAAAGTGGGCCACAGCAAAGAACAGAGCACCCACCCAACAAAGACAAGACCAGAGATCTACATTATGCAATCACCTCAAACATCATAACTATTGATGCCTAAATCCCAGGCCAAGGGCACAAACATGGACAGCCAAGACAATATGTCTCCTCCAGAAGCCAGTAACCCTATTGCAACAGGCCTCGAGCAGTGCTATTTAGCTGAAACACAAGACAAGGACCTCAAAAACAGTAATTATGGATATGTTCAAAGACCTTAAAGAGGATATGAATAAATGCCTTAATGAAGACTGAAAACACCAAGAGTTGAATGAATGAAGAAATAATTTCAAGACACAAAAGTAGAAATAGAATCACTAGAAAAATTCAAACTCAAATAAAACTAGAAATGAAAAGCTTAGGATATCAAACAAAGACATCAAGGTAAGCCTCACCAGCCAATTAAAACAAAAAAGGAGGGAACTTCAGATCTTGAAAAAAGTAGAAGAAACAGATAGATGAGTCAAAATGTTAAATATAAAAAATTCCAGGCACAAAACATCCAGGAAATCTGGGAAATTATAATACCTAACCTGTGAATAATAGGGATATAGGAAGGAGAATAAACCCAGGCCAAAAGATATTTTTAATGAAACAGTTGAAGAAAATATTCCAAATCTAAAATGGCACCTAGTAAGGTACAAGATACATACAGAACACCAAATAGACAGGACCAGAAAATAAATTCCGCACAGCACATATAAGTAAAATACTAAATGTACAAAAAAATAAAGAAAAACTATTAAAGCTTAAAAGAAGAAATACCAAGTCACATATAAAGGCAGACCCATTATGATAACACTCAACATTTCAATGGAAACTCTAAAAATTAGAAGAGCCTTAATAGGTGTTCTAGAGAATTGGAGAGACTACAGATACCAAGTTCAATTATCAATCACAGTTGATGGAAAAAGAAAAGCATTCATCAATAAAAACCAAATTTAACAATTACTATCATGGATTCAGCTCTACAGATGACACTAGATGGGAAACTTCTGACCAAACTACACCCAAGAGGACACAAAGAATAAATAATCCCAGCACAGTTAATCAAAGGAGAAAGAAAAAGAAACTCAGAATATAACAGCATAATAATGAAAATCAATAAATACTATTCATTAATAACTCTCAATATTAATTGTCTCAGTTCCCCAATAAAAAGATACAGCCTAACAGATTAGAATAGAAAACAGGATTCATATTTCTGCTGCATCCAAGAAAGACACCTCACCATCAATGATAAACATCATCTCAGGGTAAAAAATGGAAAAAAATATTGTAAGCATATGGACCCAAGAAGCAAGGTGGTATAGCTATTTTAACATCAGACAAAATAGACTTCAAACCAAAACTAAACAGAAGAGACAAGGAAGGATACTATATATTAATTAGTGGAATATTATACAGAAAATATTGCAATGTAAACATTTATGGACCAAACACAAGGGCACCCATGTTCATAAAAGAAACACTACTACAGTTTAAATCACATACTGACTCTCACACAGGGAAAGTTGATGACTTCGGTACCCCATTCTCACCAACTGACACATCATCCAGATAAAAACTAAACAGAGATATGCTGGCACTAAATTATGTCATAAATCAAATGTGCCTAGCAGATATTTTTAGAACTTTCCATTCAAACACTAAAAAAATGCTTCATTCTTATCAACTCATAGAATCTTCTCCAAAATTGACCACATATTAGGACACAAACCTCAACAGATATAACAAAATTGAGATAACGCCCTGCATCTTATCTGACCATTACTGAGTAAAACTGTATATCAACAACAACAGAAATAGAAAATATACAAACTCATGTACACTGAAGAACTCAATACTGAGTAAAAACTGGGTCAAGACTTTTGTAAGGTACAATGATAACTTTTGTTAGTATTCTGTCACTATAACAGAATATCTGAGATAACAACTTGAGAATTAGAAAGGTTCATTCTCAGTTTTAGAGTTTCCAGGACATGATCATCTGACCTTGCTGCTTTCAGCCTGTGAACTCTCACATATTTTGGTGGAGAGCTCGTGATAGAATGGGCCATGTGCTTCATGAAGGTGGGAAGCAAGGAGTGAGAAAGAAGAAAGAGCAGCTACTCCATTCCTCCCTCAAGGGTATATATATACTCAGCTACCTGTCTCTACTGCATTGTGAATGAAACTGTTATGATCTTAGTGTGTGCATCTTTATTTATGATTGTCTCGTGCCATCTTTATTTCAGTTTCTTGCTTTATGTAACAACCTTTTAAATCTCTTCATGTTGTTTATATTTGTCCCATTTTTACTGTTAATAAAATTCTTTTTTCTTATATATCTTTCTCTCTGAATATATTTGTTAGAGCTAAAAATGATTAAGTATTAATTATAATTGAATTCATTGTGAAGTATTGTGTGATAAGGAGAGACTCAGATGATAGATCATGGATGGAACTGTTGAAGCTTGCAATATAGTGCCAAGAGGTAGTTTGCAGTTATCAATGGAACATGGTGACGATACATAGCACAGATAATGAGATCGTCCAAAAATAAAATAGCAGATCTTATTATTTAAATTATTGTTTTAGCATTTGTAGTAGCATCCAAGAGATAAACCTCTCTAAAATTTCACCCAATATGCCCTTTCCACTTCTGATAAGTATACCAACGACATTGATATGAGGATGAACATCTGGAGAGCAGAGAAGGATTCAAAGAGCATGAAGTGCTCTCAATGGACTGGATCATCAGTTACCAAATGAACCAAGGGCTGACTGAGTGTATTTTAGCTTGGAGGTATTTATTTGTCTTTGTCCATCTTGGGACTGGAAATGGTTCATCTTATATGTTCTTGAATTTTGATAATATACATAGATGGATAAATGTTTCTCTTAAGTTTTTTATTTGTGCTTTTACCGTGACTGCAGGTCTAGAGGATCCAACCCTCTTATCTGACCTCCACAGACACGCACAGTATACATACATGAAGATAAGACATTCATGCACATTAAAAAAAACGTTAAAAATTAAAAGTTTATTAAAGTGTCTAGTCTTGTAAGATGTTTTGAAATCTGAGCAAACAAGGTTTCAAGACAGGAGTCAATGCCAGAGAAGTCTCTAGATCTGGCATGAAGAAAGCAGGAATGTAGCCAGATTGTAGGTTATCACAGTGGCTGGAGATATGAGATGGAGACCAGTTCTGTGCAAAGTTGGGCAATATGGGCACTCTAAAAAACTGAAACAATAGCTAGGAAAGGAACTGAAGCAAAAATCAGTGCTTTAGTTTTTTTTTTTTTTTTTTTTTTTTGTTTTTGTTTTTTTTTTTTTTTTAGACTGGGTTTCTCTGTTTAGCTCTGGCTGCCCTGGAACTCGAACTCGTTTTATAGATCAGGTTGCCCTCACACTCAGAGATCCGATTGCCTCTGCCTCCTTAATGCTGGGACTAAAAGCCTGCACCACCACTGCCTGGTCAGTGTTTACTTATGAACTTAAAAGAAACTTATGAACACATGAATGTGTAAGTAGTTCATGAAGAAGTTAAAAACGAAATAAGGGCTGGAGTGATGGCTCAGAGGTTAAGAGCATTGCCTGCTCTTCCAAAGGTCCTGAGTTCAATTCCCAGCAACCACATGGTGGCTCATAACCATCTGTAATGGGGTCTGGTGCCCTCTTCTGGCCTGCAGGCATACACACAGACAGAATATTGTATACATAATAAATAAATAAATATTTAAAAAAAAACGAAATAAAACAGAAGCCTTTGAATGTGAAAGGATGCAAATTCTCAGAGCAAGAGCATGGGGTTTACCATGGAGAAGTTGGCTATGCACACAGCCTGACTCTCTTTTGTAAAGAAGGAATTTTCAGAGAGGGTAAGAAAAAAAAAACTGATACAACCAGTACCAGATCTTTGGAACGACTCAGTAAAAATTTCTGGGGGATGGGTAATGAGAAGGGAGCAGGATTCAGTATTCTGTATTGTTAGACCCTGCATGGTCTGAGGGTACCATTAGAATGTAAGTTCACGGAAGGTCCTGTAGGAGACAGAGAATAGTTTTTAAAACAAAAAATAAAAATCAGTGATAAAAATCTTTTGATATGCTGAAAACTATTACAAAACGCCTTCAAAGCAAGTGTTAATATAATTACAGTTGGCTGTTTAGAACAAAGAGCTGATCATGCTTCACTCAAGGTTGTAATTTTAGCAGGGGACATGGTTAGCAGAAGTTTGAAGCCAGCCTGGGATACATACTGAGACCTTGTCTCAAACCCACAAATAAGTAAGTAAATGAGTAAATAAATAGGTCAAATCTAAATTCACATTTCTAACTGTAAACTAATAACATCCCTACTCAGGAAGCCTCCAGAATAATTAAACAGGAAATCAATAAGCAGAAAGTAAATTAGACTATTAGATACATGTAGGGTAGTAAATTAATTAGAGAAATGAAAACAGAAAAATTTTAAATTTTGTTTCAGAACTGCCACCAAAGAAGCAAAAATCCAAGTGAAACTGAGAAAAATGGTTTTTTTTTTTAATCTGGTATGAGAGACAAGTGATTTAATTTTTTTCTTCATAATAATTCTGATATTTTATTTATGAAATTAAGTTATCAGTCAATAAATTGAGACAAGATGTAAAATGGTTTACTTAAAAGGGCAAAAAAAAGATGTTAAATAAGAAAAATAAGAATTCTCCTGTTATCTAAAACAAGTTAGTACATAGATACTTTGGGGGTGGAGTAGTGGGGCAGGGTCTGGGGTGGACTTGGCCTCAGACATTCATTATCATGTCCAACATAAATACTTTTTAAAATGTTTTAAAAAGTAGTTTAGAAACTTCAAAATTCCCTCTAAATTTGTTTACCTATGCACAGAGATTAGTACCACTCTCAGTCCTCATTAGAAAAGTTTCTTTGTGCAGTGGATGGTGGTGAACACAGAAATCCGCAACTGCTCCTATTGCAGCAGACAAGTGTGTGTGTGTGTGACAAACTCTGCACCAGATGGGATGTCTGTGTACCACCTCTGCCCAAGACTCAGGATGCATCGTGGAAAAAGGGAAAGAATGAAAAAGCCAAAGGTTAGGCTGGACTGGAGTGAACCGGTGTCTCCTGAATATATCAGGGCTGCTGTATTTTGTGGCTGCCTCTGCAAGACCAGCACGAGATCAAGCAGTTGATATTTTCACATGAATGGGGAGGGATCCTCTACCCTTAACTAAAGAACAATGAATAGTTGATCGCTTCTAGATGGGGGAGAATCTAAGTAATCTAAATTACTTCCAACAAGGATGAAACAAGTATGTGCCCAAACAGTTTTTTTTATGTGATCTGTTAAATTTTTTTAAAATAATTATTACTATAATGTGCTGTAAATTAAAAGGGAAAGCCATATGATTGTTTTAAAGATTGGTATGTGATATTGAGGAAAGAGATGATAAAAATTTTTCTTTGTGGTACGTTAACGTGACTAGTGCTAGAAACTCAGTGGGTTGGGAATACAGGCACAGTGTAGACACAGTGACGTATGCATACAATATTAACAGCAGGTAAACATTCATCAGTTACATGTACATTAGTAATGTGACTGTGACCTGTGTCTTCCTTAAAGAGGTGCCTCTTGATATGAATCCTTGTAATAGCGAGTTATCTAGTCTAGAAAGTCAAGGATGCATTCCCTGAACAAGTAGTGGTTGAATTTTGACCTGTGTTGGTGCTTGCTGGAGAGCATAGACCTGACAGCAGGAAAAAGTAGAGAAATAACTGTCTTGTACTTCGAGTTTAAAACTCTAGCTCTGAGTTTTACCAATGCTTTTACCAATACCAGTTCAGGTGATATTTGTGCAAGTGTCAGTTAAAGTTATTGGAGGCAACCCTTTTGGTTCCTGTAGGAAATGGGTGTTATGTTAGGGACTCATGGTAGGTATCCTAAACGTTAATATTAGTTTGAAATTTTCAGTTTCTTAAAATGACACCCGTGGACATTTTTGTATGAGAGAACATTGTTGTAAGTCAGATTAAAGATTATTTAACTCATGGTAGAGGCAGGCAGGAGTGAGAAGACTGTTGCTATCTACAGAGGACTGTGGGTTACTGTTACTAGGGTTCTGACTATCACAAAACTGTTCATTATGTTTCTGTGCAGCTTTACCCCAAGAGGCAGAGACCTGGTCAGTTACACTAGTGAGTGACTTGGGAGGTAACCCACTTATGTTACTAACCAACTCTGTGTTCAGGGATAGAAATGGTTGAGATGAATGAACCACAGTAAATGGCCCATGACTACTGTTAGCTGATATTCCAAATGCATCATTAGACATTTTGACAGTGGCAAAAGTTTGTCTTAGAAAATGTGGCCTTCCTGGTTTTGGTTTTCTAGTCTGGGTATAAAGAGACTCAGATGTGTCTGCAGCTAAGTCACCTGAGAGCTGACACCCTCCAGCATGTGTCAGCACATCCGAAGACCACTGCTGTAAATGGTTCTCACTAGATGCTGCACCCTGATGACACTGAAGCTGCAATATCAGTTTCAGAGGATAGTCAGACTGTTTGGTATGAATATGGTTGTGTTTGATCAAAATATGTTGATGTTATTTGCTAGGTTTATATTTTTAAGATTGTTACATAGAGTTCAGCTGTATAAAAAGGCATGTATATAAATATGTGTAACCACACCAAAAAAAAGATTATTTAACTCCAATTATATACTTAGAATTAAATAAAAATGAAGAAAAATTTGGGTATTCTTTGATCTTTTCACTTCTTGTTTAATTTGTGCATTTTTCATAAATATGTATATGTGTGTATAATTTGATAATAAACCTTATTATCTTCTCATTCCTTCCTCCTCACTGAATCCCTTCTGTTGTTTTAACTTCAGCATAGTGACTGCGCCTTAATTTACTGCTTTTTCATCCAGCAATTTTGACTTCTGCAGTTACCAACCTGCTTCTCTGGCAGCAGCCTGGCCACTCAGGTCACAGCCTGGTGGGAATTCTGTTCCTGCAGGCACTGGCTTTTCCGTTGCTACTAAAGGTAGTGTTAACTAAATATTGTTCTATTTATAAAAAGAACTCTAGATTCTAAGGCTGGGGTGAAAACCTGCTTGCTTAGAGAGCCTGAGTAGCATCTAGCTAATTTTCTCTCCTTGTTGGCTTCTCCCAAGGTGAGTGTCTGCCAATCAAAAATAGCTGTACCTTTCCAGATCCCTCCCTATTCCTTCCAGTGTATCCCTCTATCTCTTCTAGATGCCCTCAGATGCTCTACGATTACTTTCTGTTAACTGTTTGCTAACTCAGCTTCTTGACCAAAGGTTTATTTTATTTAATTAATGCAAATGCATACTTGGGGTTCAGAGTGTGATTGAATATTCCCCCAACTTCCTTTCTCCCAACAAGTATCCCTCCTACTTTCCCGTCTTTGTGTGTTTGTGTGTGACTCACTGTATTCAGTTAGGGCTATGTGCATAAGCATGAGTTGGCATTAGCAAAGGCAAGTTACCAGTGGCTGTACTATGCAAGAATATTACTCTCCTCCACTAGCAGTGATTAATTGTCCTTAGGCTCTCATGATCGTTTTGTGCAAATCTGTACAGGTAGCCAGTGATGCTGTGCGTTCATGAGTACAATAGCTGTTTCAGAATACAGTGTTTCATAACACTCTTATCTTCCAACTCTTACATTCTTTCCATTTCCTGCTCCCAAGTCTTGGAGAGCTTTGGGTTTAGTAGATGATAGGAATGCCCTGTTTAGGGCTGGAACTCAATTGTTAACTTTTTCTCAGCAGTTATGAGAATGTGTAGTAATTGTTGCCCACTGCAAAGAGAAGTTTCTACCAAGCCTGAGAGATAAACTAGTCTTTGGATGTAAACCAGAGTGTTAGGTTCTGCCCAAGAGTCAATTACCTCTGTAGCAGTGGGCTTGACTATGCTTTGAGTTTCTCCCATGAAGCAAGAATAAAATACAATGAAAAGGCAGCTGGTTACCATCCCTATCAGTCACACCACCATTGCAGCAGTGGGCGTGTCGTCCCTGATACTTTGATGGAGTTTATAAGACCACTGATGACTTTTCACCTTCTGCAACCTGGTAACACTGTATGATATTATGAAAGCTAGCCAGCAATGAGGAACTTTTCAGATCTGTTCCAGCTTGATTTCTCCATGTCCTATAACCAAAGTGTGTAGTGTCTTCAGCAGTAGGATCTTGTCATCTAGTTTTAGTGGAAAATTGAGAGCCATGGCAATGCCATTTTACCGTCTGTGTATCACTTGTCTCACTTTAAATTAGCCAGTTAGCCTTCCCATCTGATAACAGTTTTTCTGTTTTTATATTTAGTACTTTGAATAAAATCACAGACTTCAAGTTAACACATAAGCATTCTAAAGAGTCACAAAAATACATGAACTGAGAAGTTACACTGTGGGAGTTTTTCTCGTCGTTTCCTTCACATACAGCATTTGAAATGCATATTTCTTTGATTTTAATATTGGATCAGCGCGATCTTTGCATATAAAATATCCATATGCAAAGAATAGATATAGATGTCTACCCTAGAGATACTGAAAAAAGGTCAAAAAAGAAACTTTGGGTCATGTGTGGTTATAATATAAATCCTTACATTAAAACAGTTTTATTCACTTGTGTTTTAAACTATTCTATTGGATGACAAAAAAACATCGTATTAATCAGCTGTTTATTTTATTTCAAAAGTACTCACTTGTTAAAATATCTAGGCAAAATAGAAAACAGACTTGTTTTTTTACATGCACTCACAATTTTAACTTCATATAATTTCTGGGTAGAGCAAAGCTAAATTATTTAATTTTCTTATAGCAAGAATTTAAAGGCACTGTAAACTCTTTTGTTAGTTTGAGTATAAATGAGATCATGTAATTTTCATTATGAATACATACTAATTGTTCAAATCCTTTGTTTCAAAAGAAGGATTTTTGTTCATTTTTAAATTTTTATTAATTTATCAAATGAAAATAATGCCATCAAATAAAAGCAGTTTCATCTCCTTTTCTCTAATTACTTCCCAGCAAGATAATTCATTTTTAAATTAAGGGAACTATCTCTGACTCTAAATAAAGCTCTTTGGTCTTTGTGTGATTTGTTGCATGCTTAGCTCATCAGTGGGGCGCCCTGGGCATGCTTGAGGACTCATTTTTAGCTGTAGAGTATGCCAAGTCAGCTTTTCAGTTCACTGTGCTAACTGAATTTTATGTACAGACCATAAACTATATGTTGAATCTATTCAGATAAAATTTGTCAGCTTTTATGCTCTTTAGCATAGGGTATAATATTAACTTCCCACATCCACACACACTCAGTTTGATGCAATGTGAGGTTAGCTGGTAGTTTAATGGTTCCCTTGCTTTATGTCCTCCCAGCTGAACATTAAGCTGTCTCTCTCTAGTATTTTATTTTTTCATGTACAACTTCACTAGAGAGATTGTGTCAGCTGGCTAATTTGATTGAAATCAAGTGTGCCATAACTGTGCTAAGAAAACCATTCCTTTTTCTTTTTTGGCTAGACTTTGTCACTCTATATATGAGTTCTCATATATATATATAATATGTCATTACCTTCCCTATTTCATGAGATGAAATTAAGATTCATAATACATATCTTGGTACTGACTGTAAGAAAAACATAGTTCAGTCATTCTCTTGGCTAAGAGGCCTGTGGGAATTTTTGACATTGGAAAAAGAGCAAATATAATGGGCAAACTGTTAACTCAAGAGCAGCAATGAGATTAGCTCCTTAGAGTATATCTCATCTCAAATCACTGCTTTCATAGACCAAGGCTAATTTAAATGTATGAAAGAGAGTGACAACATTGGTCTGAACCTTGTTGCCAATTTCCTCATCCTATGTGTCGGGAAAGTGCTGTGGATTTGTCAGTTCACAGAAGCTCCAAGCACACAGAGCGTACCTTACTCTATGGTAGCCAGTTCCATGACAAGCTATGCTAGTTAGGAAAGGCTGAAAACTTAGCTGTCTGGACATTTCTAGCTATGGGAGAGCCAGATTAGACTGTAAGCATCAGTGGGTCTTCATTAGAATAGATTTCTAATTGACATCTGTTGATTATTGCTATATTTAAGCTCCCTTCTACGTGCTTTACATATTGTAACCCAATTGTTTTCATAGCTCTTTGACATTCTAATATTATCCCCATTTTGTGCTGAGGAAGATGAAACACAGAGAGAGGTTGTGAAGTTTTCTCCAGGTAACACCAGAATAACACAGCCAGGGTTTGAATGCAGGTAGCCTGGTACAAGACATGTTTAATCCCTGTTCAGAAGTGGGATTCCCCTCTGTATGCTGTTAATATCATGGTTAATAAAGGAACTGCTTTTAGCCTATAGCAGAGCTACAGGGGAATAGAGTTAGGCAGGAAAAACTAAACGGAATGCCTGGAGAATGAAAGAGGAGTTAGAGAGAAGCTCTGCCGGATACAAATGCCAGAACTTTAGCTGATAAGTCATAGCCACATGGCAATACACAGATTAATAGAAATGGATTAAATTAGTATGTAAGAGTTAGCTGATAAGAAACTAGAGCTAATGGGCCAAGCAGTGATTTAATTAAGTTTCTATGTGATTTTTTCAGGGCTAAGCTGCTGGGAACCAACAAGTGGCTCCTCCTTCAACAAACTAGTGTGCCAATGTGGTTGTGTAAATCGATGTAAAACCTGAGAGGGCTTGGAAAGGAATTCTAGACACTAAAAAACAAAGTTTAGCCATTTTTTTTTTTTTCAGAATGGGCTTTGCTTGCTGCGGCTCCTTTCAGAGAGGTTTTACTGATTCATCAATAGCAGAAAAAAAGCCACACCATTTTGAAATGTGGCTTACTGGGCCATGCTGCCAGTGTGAACTCTGGCTGTGGAACATTTGAATGGCATTTGTGGGCCCACGTGTTTGTGTTCCAACTCTGGGTTAGAAGGAAAGTAGCTGAGACCATGCCCACGGCTCAGCGCTCCCAAAATGAGCAGACAGCGGGATCAGGTCTACCAGGTGTGTATAAGCAGGCGAGAAGGGCTGATTTCTGCCACCATACACAGAAATATTTCCAGGCCATGGAGTGTGCTGCATGGTGGATTTAGCTTTTTTTCAGAAAAAAAAAAAGGTTTATATGCTGCATGGTGCTACCCAGAGTTTAGGTAGTAAGGATGGCTCCCACCCAGCAGTCCTAGAGCCTGAGGTGAACTACCTCTACCATATTTCAAGCCTGAGAGAGGTGGAGCCAGCACCCAGGGCTACTAAGACCAAGTTACTTAGCATTTTAAAAAATGCTTCTGGTCAGAAAATAATTACAGATACACAATAAGGACAAATTCAAATGGAAAAGAACTCTAAATGGGTCACAGTGTTGGATAAATGTATGAAGGCTTGGGAGAGAGAAGAAAAATAATATAGAGAGTTGGGAAAAAATAAAGTCTTTAAAGAGACAGAGTAGAGATAGTCATAGATTAAAGAAATAAGGATAATAAAATAAATATTAAAAAGTAATAGAGTAAAAGCTAGTCATGTGAAGATGGAAAGTTCACAGAGAATCTGGATTATATATATTATTGTGCCTTCTTTGAATTTTTTGACTGAAGGAGATAAGTACAGAGAGACATCTCATTGTACAGGCTGCTAAACTAAACCAATGTAAAGGTATCTTGACTTTAAAATTTGAGTATAAGGATATATTACTTTGAAAAAGAGGTTCTTCTTTTGTTTCCATGGAGGATGAGAACCAGTGGATTACTTCCACACTACTATGGTTTGATGGATCAAGACCCCCTGAAAGTTTACCATGAACATATCCAAAAAATTACTTCACCCAGCTACTGACTGAGATGAACCTAGCACTCAAGATACACCATGAAAGACCTGATTAACAGTGCCCCCAAATAGCAGAAAGTAGTCTAGAGAACTATACGCATATTCCCAAATATTGTTTATAAATGTTTGTTTATATTTAAAGGGGGATATGCTAGGGAGATTTACATTGGTATGGATCTTGGTTTATTAATACAAATTTAACATCAGTTTTGTTATACTGTGCATATGTATTTCTGATCTTGATTAAGGTATTATGTTTGTCCAGCTCATTTAAAAATGTAATGTATAAGTAAGAAATATAGGTTAATAGATAATCATCAATAATAGTCAAGCTTGTAGTCATGTTAGTTAGATTTTCTAGATGTACAGAGATGTATTTAAGATGGATAGATATTCTTCAAACCTTTCAAAGACTACAGAATATGGAATTTAAAATGTTTAAGAACTTAGGACTTTTCATGACAATGAGACACATCTGCTCCTGGCAGCATCAATTACTTCAAGAGGAAGATGGGCATTGAAGAGGCTCCTGATGGAGTTGGTTAGCCATTTGGGCAAGAAATTGCTCTTGCCTGAACTGCTTGGTGAATTGGATATGCAGGACCCACAGAGAAATGATTGCTAAACTTACCTAAAGCTGAGGTGATCCTTCAGGATTCTTGCTTCTTAAAAGAGTCTGTAAGACATTCTGCAGGGCACAGGAGAAAGTAACTGACAAACTGCCAATATATGTGGAATTGTCTTTGAAACTTCCTGCTTCATGGAGAAGTCTGCTGGATATTATGGGCCTGGAGGCCAAAGATGGATGCTCCAACAGTACAGAAAAACTTTGGGTGACTTTCCAGGCAGCAAGATGTCTCTGCCAAGTCTAGAGTTTTGGAAGTTGCTTACAACATACTTCCTATTTACTTAGGTAACATTATATCCTTCTGGAGTCTTTGATGGAGTTGAAGAATTGATAGTTATAGTTTTCCCTAGTTATGATAAAAGATAAAGAAGATATAAATATTGTAACTATAATTCTTGCTTGATAACTGTTTTGTTATATGTGATTTTACTATGTTAAAGTCCTTTTCGTGTAAACAGAAAAGGGGAGGTGATGTGGATTTCCCACTGTATACTGTGAATACTATTGGTGAATAAAGGACTGCTTTGAGCCTATAACAGAGCAGGGCAGAAAAGTAAACAGAATGCTGGGAGAAAGAAGGAGGAGTTAGAAAGAAGCCAGGTAAACCCACCGGAGACAGGCACCAGAACTTTAGCCAGTAAGCCATAGTTTTGTAGCGATACACAGATTAATAGAAATGGGTTAAGTTAATATGTAAGAGTTAGCCAATAAGAAGCTAGAGCTAATGGGCTAAGCAGTGATTTAATTAAGACAGTTTTTGTGTGATTATTTCGGGGCTAAGTGGCCGGGAACCCATTTAAATGATATGGCTTCTGTTTAATTATTTCTGGGCTGAGCATCAGGAACCAAGAAGCAGCCTCCTCCAACAGTGTTCCTTCTTAGGCTGAAAAAAGATAGAAACCTAATACGTTAGGTCAAAAGAGAAGACTGGCTAGGAAACATAGACTGGGGTTCAGAATACTCCATCTAGAGCCAAAGGGTAGTCATGAGGCATATTTGGCTTTGATGTCAAGATGTGACATCATAGCATGAAGAGTATGATTGGATTTGAAATAAGGGACAAAAATTTGGTGAGTCCATGGCTGGGTCTATACGGAGCAAAAGTCTTAATACATGAATTATTCATGTCCTTTCCCATTCTTTTATAGCAGTGGCTTGAAGTGTCATTTAAAATTGGTAGAATGATCAATTCTGTGAAGTAGGTGGGTGTAACAGCCTGGAACTTCTGAAACTATCACATTTCTTCTTTCTTTTTGTTTTTAGACAGGTTCTTACTCTGTAGCCCAGGCTTCTCTGGAACTCACTATGGAGCCAGCCCAGCCCACCGTGGCTTGAAAGTTGCTCCTGTTTCATACCTCTCTGCCTGCTAACATGTTCCCTGACATGGTGGTCATGGATTCACCCTCTGAAACTGTAAACAAGTTTTCAACTAAATGATTACCCTTTTTAGTTTCCTTGTTCATTGTGTCTCCTTACAGCAGTGGGAAAGTAACTGAGATAATCATGGAAACTAAAATGTATTAATCTCCATTTTCAGAGGAGAAAACTGAAGCTCAGAGAAGCCTAGTGAACTTGTACAAACTTCCACAGCTAGGAAACGTCAAGTGTGGGATCATATATCAGGTCTACAGAACTTCTGCATTGCTATTGTTGTTTTGTATTCAAGTCCTAATGAAATATAAATGACATTTCAAAGAAGAAAATTGTAGAATACACTCTCTTCCTTTTGAACAGCAAAGGGCTACCACATGCTCATTAGACATGCTTACTGTACACTAGACTATAGCTAGTGCCAACACTGAAATAATGGGATCCTATTTCTGTTACCACTGTCTTCTCCTCTACCATACCATGCACACTTTATTCTGAGACGTTAAGGACCACAAACCATTTCATTCCTTCCCTTCCTTCCTAGCTTATCTACCTTATGTCCAAACACACACCCTTGCCTTCCCTATCTCAAAAGCTATAATCTTAGGTTCTGTATTTCAATCAAAGTAAATATAGTTCTACTACGAGTATTGCTTGTATTTTCTCAGGCTAACCTGTGTATTTAAGATGTGGGCAGCCATGTCGATAGAGTCTGTGAATGTAATCGTTCATTAAACATAAATCCTAGTTTATAATTATCTCTAACCACCTTCTACCATAAAGGCAATTTGAACTAGATTTTTTATACATAAGCTATTTGGCAGGCAAAATTTTGCTACTATTTATACATGAGAATATAATTCTATTTGCCTAGGGGCCATATTGTTCTAAGAATGTCATTATAGCCACGTGTAATACTTCTGTGCTCTGAGGATAATCAAGGTGCCAACATGTTGCTTATTGTGATAGAATTCTATCTCTTCCCTTTTCCCTTGGAAACAGTCTTACATAACCCGGGCATATTTTACCTATGAGCAGGCATTAAAAGTGCATGTCATCTTGCCCAGATTCTTTCCGTGATTAGATGAGGATAAGACAGGATAAATTCCTCCATGAATCAACTGTGCTAATTCTCTCATGCTAGAAAGTCATCCTCTGTAGTTAATGTCTGAGAAGCATCCAGTCATCTCTTAGTCTAGACCAGGTATCTCCAGGTTTTGGAAGACTTTTCTAATTCCAACCTAGAATTAATTATTCTATTTTTTAATTTCTGACATCTTAGGTTCTGATACAGACCATACCTGTTGATCTAGTCCTTTATCTGCTTCTGTTCGTAGATAGCCCCAAGCCTTCCAGAGCACTAGATGGTAAGGGTCATGAGTGAAACAGGTGGAACAACATATGACTTCCTTTATTTAGTCTGGTTCTGGTCAAACAAGAATAATTAGAATCATAAACTTTGTGCTGCACAGATATAGTTTGGCCTTTATATAGGTGGTAAAAAATTATCTTAAATTTTGCTGTATACTTCCAAACTGATCCAGCCTTTAGGCAAAGCTCCACTTTAGATGCAAAGTACTTCACTCCTATGTGTTCATTCACTCTGTAGCATAGCTATCAAAAGTTGGGACTGCTGCTTCCAGGACTGAGGATGTACCTGCACCCAAACCTTAACCTTGGTGGAGTTCCATAATGCTCTTTCTAGTTCCTCTCATATCTGTGGTTTAAAAATGCAAAAATAAAAGAAGTCCTGGCTTTCTTTATTCAATCATAAGGCTTCCCAGGACTGTACCTTTGCCTTTGTAATTACTGTCAGTCTCTATACACTCTGCTATGTTGAACATGATGGTGGCACACACCAGTAATCCTAGCACTATGCTTACGGAGGATTTCTGCTATGCTTATCCTCAGAATGTCTCTAAATAAGGGTGAGGAATGATTCAAGAGTTGTCGTATATGACATCATTTTCTTAATTCTGTACTTTCCTCATACTGTTGCATTCCTTGTCAATTTAAAAAGCACCAATTAGTCGAACAACCATTTTAAGTTTCTATTAGTTACTGATTTATTATCCAATGGAAGAAGATTTTAGGGACAAAATCTTGACAAGACAATTGAAGGGTTGCTCTTTGTGGCTTCTTTGCTTTACTTGAGTTTTTCTTTCTTTGATTTCAGCAGATGAGTCTACTTTTCAGTTTGTTTTACTATGTGTCTGAGATAAATGCCCCAGGACTTAACCCTGATGAAGCAGCCTGAATGCATTCCAATTGTCTGAATTGTGGCAGGGAAGATGTTAAGAATGTCTCTGTATTATCCAGAGTTTGGCTTTTCCACAGAAGGCTCTGAGAAGAGATTTTGGCTCTTAGGAGAGGGAAAACCTAGCACACAATAAAAGGAGATTTCAGCACAATGCTATGCATATTTGTGAGCTGTACAATGGAGCTGACTCTTAATGAAGAAACAGGTTAGTCTTGTCTGCCTACAGCTCAGTCAGATTATGAAGTAGGGCAGTTTTCCAGAGAAGAGAGCCACTAGTAGTCCATGCGTATAAGAGCTTTTATTCATTGATAAGAATGTAACTATTAAGCATTAGGTTCAGGGCTAGACATATAACAAGAGCACAAACAATTCTTTCACCAAGGGGTTAAAAAAAAGCTTGAAAGAATTATTATGTTAGGACAAATTCAAATAGGGAACAAAGACCAAAGAGAAGACATACTTATTATGTGAGTTTTAAAAATGAAGATAAAAATATTTCCAACAGATCTGAACACCTGTCTCTCCTGCTTCTCTTGGGCTGTCCTTAGGATAAGGTGCTAGCTTAGGCAGGTGCAAGAGCCAGGCATATTTGTGGATTGAGGTATTAGATTCAGCTGAACAGCATCAGTATGGATTTCCCATTGGGATATAATTAGAATCTTTCAGCCTGGATTTCATGCAGTCCGGTTCAAGAATTTTATTTTAGAGAGGGGCAACTTTTTGATAATTTTAATGAAAATGAATATGCTATGATTGAGGCTTCTAACAGGATACTATCCAGGGAAGTGCTATTATTGATGCCCAAGGAATATTAGGGTGCTGTTTCTGAAGAATGGGAGTTGGAGTGGAGGCTGAAAAAACAAAACATATATTCCTACTATAGAAAGGATGCAGTGGGCTCAGATTTTATTCTGAGCACGCATGATGAGATAACATCCTGTGTAGGAACAGGACGAACCAGTAAGCTTGGTGACAGAGAGTCTCTAAAGGGTTGACTGGAAAAGGATCTGTCTCACAGGCTGGGAGTAGCAGAGCCAATCTAGCAGGTCTAGACTGATGTTGTGAGGAGATCCCAGAGAGAAGCAGGGGAGACCAGTGTCCTTAGAGCAAGAACAGTCAGGAATGAATTGTAAGTAAAATGGATCAGAGGCAAGGGTAGAGACAGGGCAGTCACAAACATTTTGGAATGAATAGAAAAAGCTAAAGCAGAGGGGAGGGTGGCAGGAATGGAGGAAAAGGCAGCTGCGTTCTGCTTATATAACTGCAGGGCTGAGAGAACAAAGAGCATCAAGAATGACAGAAACTTAAGCCAGGGTTTGATTTCTACATTTTTGTTCTTCTCCTGTGAGATCTGCATTAATACTCTGATTGTGATGATGGTGGATTAGCTATCATATCCATTTGTTCTTATGAAGCTTGCTTTTTATACTTCATAGTGATTTTAAACTGTATTTGTGGTGAAATGTGTCTGCTACCACTTTTGGGAGCTTACAGTTACTAAGATAAGGAAGCTTCAGGTACCATGCTAAGATACAGATGACAGGAGGAAACTGGAATAATGGGAGAACTCTAGCCAACCCAGACTGGGGAGGAATGAAGACTAAAGTGACTGCTAACCAAGATCAAGGCTGAAATCAAGTCAGGACTTTGCACAGGGACTTCATGGCATTGTTACACATGCCCACCCCTGCACACACACCTCCTTGCTGAAGTGCCATGGGTGGGCTCCATAAAACAAGACAACCTTCTTTGTGTCCAGAAAGAGGGCAATTAGAACAGCTAGGATTCATTTTTTCTCTTCACTTGGGCTTTTCTCTAATGCCTTAGTCTCTCTCTCTCTCTCTCTCTCTCTCTCTCTCTCTCTCTCTCTCACACACACACACACACACACACACACACAAATGCACTATCCCTAAGATGTCTCTCTCACTACTTCCACTAGTTGGAAAGGATTCCATGGGATTTGTTCTGGTCTTGAGGACGTAACCAGGAATACCTGGTCTTCAACCATAGTGACCTAAATTTGAATCTCAGTCAACTATATAAAAAGCTGGGGAGGGCTACATGGGCCTATAACCCTAGTCGGGGTGAGGTAGGGTATAAACAGGCTGATTCCAAGTGTTCTGAGATGTCAGATTAGCAAAAACAATGAATTTCTGGTTCAATGAGAGATCCTGTTTTAAGGAAACAAGGCAGAAAGAAGATATTCGCTGTCCTGGCCTCTACGTGCATGTCCATGCACACATACCAACTAATATAGTAGATAGAGAGTGAAGAAGTCATACAACTCAATCTATGGCCCATAACTTCATCTGCACCTGCACAGACGCATGCACACGTTAATATACATAAATCAGAAAGAAAGAAAATGCCTGTGAGTCACATTCTTGAGTAAAGCCTTGGATCGTGTTGCTCTGCCTGGGAAATCACATGTCCTTTGGGAAGTGGCAGTTCACTTGGAAAGTTCCCTAATAAGTACTTCCAGACAGATGACACATTGTTTGGGTTTTAAAACATCTTTCTACCTAACTAATTAGCTACATTACTGCCTTTTCAATTATTTCAAATAGTCCTAAATACATAAAATTTATTTTTTACCAAGGCTCAAATTGGTTGTTATGGTAAAATGATAACCATAATGCCTATAATAGTCCCAACTTTTGGCGAGAGTAATTTGAATATGGAAAATACAATAATAAGTACAAGTTGAAAACGTGGCTTTAAAAGAGATCTGATTTAAAGCTACAAATTACCTTGGTATTTTAAATTTTTTTTGTTTCCTTGTGAAGTTCTATTTGACTGTCAGTAAATGCTATGATTAAAGTGGGCTTTTATTATCTAATTGTAAAATAACATTTTGTACTAGTTGGAAAGCATTGCATACTGATTTTAAAGCTGCTTGTATTTTATTGCTACACACCCAGATTCATGAAATTAAGTGGCAGATGCATTCCAAAGCATTTGAAGACCTGTGCACTGTCAGATTACAACAGAGCTTCATCATGCCACATATTGGAAAGCAGGCTCGCTCCAAACCATCTGTCTTTCTGCACATGCAGCACGTCTCCCTTCGCTCTCCAGTGCTTCACCTTCTTCTCTTGTAGAGCATTTGCTAAAGAAGCCAGAAGAAATAAGCTTGAAATTCAATTCCTGACGTTCGAAAGTATTCTTTATATTCTATGATATAATGAGATGTTTGAATATTTAACTTTAAAACAATGTAGTCTTTTACTACAGTTTTTTTTAATAATTTTTTTTATTAAGAAAAGAAGAAAAAAAACATAAACAAAAAACAAGTTTCCACCTCCTCCCAGCCTCCCATTTCCCTCCCCCTCCTCCCACCCTTCTCCCCCTCCTCCCACCCTTCTACCCCTCCCCCCACTCCTCTCCCCCTCCCTCTCCAGTCCACAGAGCAGTCCAGGTTCCCTGCCCTGTGGTAAGTCCTAGGTCCTCCCCCCTCCGTCCATATCTAGGAAGGTGAACATCCAAACTGGCTAGGCTTCCACAAAGCCAGCACATTAAGTAGGATCAAAACCCCGTGCCATTGTCCTTGGCGTCTCATCAGCCCTCATTGTTCGCCATGTTCAGAGAGTCCGGTTTTATCCCATGCTTTTTCGGTCACAGTCCAGCTGGCCTTGGTGAGCTCCCAGTAGATCAGCTCCACTGTCTCAGTGGGTGGGTGCACGCCTCGTGGTCCCGACTTCTTTGCTCATGTTCTCCCTCCTTCTGCTCCTCATTGGGACCTTGGGAGCTCAGTCCAGTGCTCCAGTGTGGGTCTCTGTCTCTGTCTCCATCCATCACCAGATGAAGGTTCTATGATGATATGCAAGATATTCGTCAGTATTGCTCTCGGATAGGGTCATTTCAGGTTCCCAATCCTCAGCTACCCAAGGAACTAACTGGGAACCTCATGTTGGCACTTGGGAGCCCCTCTAGGGTCAAATCTCTTGCTCACCCTAAAGTGGTTCCCTTAACTAAGAATTGTGGTTCCGTGCTCCCCTATCCACCTTTCCTTTATCCCAATTCTCCTGATTCCCCAAGTCCCCCCTCCTTCCCTTCTACCTTTTCTCTCCCCATCTCCCCTTACCCCCATCCCACCCCACCCCCAAGATCCTAATTTTCTCCCCGTCAATTGGTTCTACTTCCCTTAGCCAAGAGGATAACTATATGTTTTTCCTTGGGTTCACCTTCTTACTTAGCTTCTTTAGGTTCACCTATTTTAGACTCCGTGGCCCTAATTTATGGCTAGAAACCAATTATGAGTGAGTACATCCCATGTTCATCTTTTTGGGTCTGGGACACCTCACTCAGGATAGTGTTTTCTATTTCCATCCATTTGCCTGCAAAATTCGAGAAGTCATTGTTTTTTACCGCAGCGTAGTACTCTAGCGTGTATATATTCCATACTTTCTTCATCCATTCTTCCATTGAAGGGCATCTAGGTTGTTTCCAGGTTCTGGCTATTACAAATAATACTGCTATGAACATAGTTGAACAAATGCTTTTGTCATATGATAGAGCATCTCTTGGGTATATTCCCAGGAGTGGTATTGCTGGGTCCAGGTGTAAGTTGATCCCGAATTTCCTGAGAAACCGAAACACTGACTTCCACAGTGGTTGCACAAGATGGCATTCCCACCAGCAATGGATGAGGGTACCCGTTCCTCCACAGCCTCTCCAGCAAAGGTTATCCTTGGTGTTTTTGACTTTAGCCATTCTGACAGGTGTAAGATGATATCTCAAAGTTGTTTTGATTTGCATTTCCCTGATTGCTAAGGAAGTTGAGCACGACTTTAAGTGTCTTTTGGCCATTTGAACTTCCTCTGCTGAGAATTCTCTGTTCAGTTCAGTGCCCCATTTTTTAATTGGGTTAATTAGCATTTTAAAGTCTAGTTTCTTGAGTTCTTTATATATTTTGGAGATCAGACCTTTGTCTGTTGTGGGGTTGGTGAAGATCTTCTCCCAATCAGTAGGTTGCCTTTGTGTCTTATTGACTATGTCCTTTGCTTTACAGAAGCTTCTCAGTTTAAGTAGGTCCCATTTATTCAATGTTGCCCTTAATGTCTGTGCTTCTGGGGTTATACATAGGAAGCGATCTCCTGTGCCCAGCTCCTGTAGGGTACTTCCCACTTTCTCTTCTATCAGGTTCAGTGTGTTCGGGCTGATATTGAGGTTTTTAATCCATTTGGACTTGAGTTTTGTGCACGGTGATAGATAAGGGTCTATTTTCATTCTTCTACAAGATGACATCCAGTTGTGCCAGCACCATTTGTTGAAGATGCTTTCTTTCTTCCATTTTATACTTTTAGCTCCTTTATCGAAAATCAGGTGTTCATAGGTTTGTGGGATAAAATCCGGGTCTTCTATACGATTCCATTGGTCGACTTCTCTGTTTTTATGCCAGTACCACACTGTTTTCATTACTGTAGCTCTGTAATAGAGTTTGAAGTCAGGGATGGTAATGCCTCCAGAAGCTCCTTTATTGTATAGGATTGTTTTGGCTATCCTGGGTTTTTTGTTTTTCCATATAAAGTTGATTATTGTCCTCTCCAGATCTGTGAAGAATTTTGATGGGATCTTGATGGGGATTGCATTGAATCTATAAATAGCCTTTGGTAGAATTGCCATTTTTACTATGTTGATCCTCCCAATCCAAGAGCAAGGGAGGTCCATCCATTTTTTGGTATCCTCTTCAATTTCTTTCTTCAATGCCTTAAAGTTCTTGTCAAATAGATCTTTCACTTCCTTGGTTAGATGTACCCCAAGATATTTTATGCTGTTTTTGGCTATTGTGAATGGTGAAGTTTCTCTGATTTCCCTCTCTGCTTCCATATCCTTTGTGTATAAGAGGGCGACTGATTTTTTGGAGTTGATCTTGTATCCTGCCACATTACTAAAGCTGTTTATCAGCTGTAGGAGTTCTTTGGTGGAGTTTTTGGGGTCACTTATGTACACTATCATATCATCTGCAAATAACGAAAGTTTAACTTCTTCCTTCCCAATTCGAATCCCCTTGATTCCATTATGTTGTCTTATTGCTATTGCTAGAACTTCAAGCAAAGCTTTTCATTTTCAATGTGTCTGTTATCATTTATGTGTTTGCTATAAACAACCAAGGGCTGGGCTTTTCAAAAAAATATTTTATGTCACTGAATTATTTCTTTTTTCCTTCCTTCCTCCCTCGCTGCCCCTCCACTCTCATTTGTTGGCTGGTATATGTTGAACCATCCCTGCACTTAAGGGATAATGCCAACTCAATCATAGTGGATAATATTTTTAATGTATATTTGTATTCTGTGAGCAGGTATTTCATTAAGCACTTCTGAGTCTTTGTTTATCAAGGATTTTGTCCTGTAGGTTTCTGTCATTGTTATATTCGACTCATTTTGGTGCTCGAGTGATACTGGCTTCTTAGAAGGACTTTGTGAGTGTTCCTTCTCTTTCTATTTTTTTAAATAGTTTAATAAGGATTGGCTGCAGATGTAATTGTTTCAATCTTTTTTAATCTTTAGACTTGCTTTGTGTCACAAGATGAGGTTTATTTTAGAAAAGTTTTCATCTGCTGCTGAGGAGAATGTGTGTTCTTTAGTGTTTGGGTTAAAATTTCTGTAGATACCTGTTTGATGTGTGGTGTCAAATAGTTTTGATCTCTCTCTCTCTCTCTCTCTCTCTCTCTCTCTTTCTCTCTGTGTGTTTTTTTTCCAGATACCCTGTCTATTAGGGAAAGTGGGGTATTGAAATCACTTACTATTGATGGGTTGATATTAATCTATATCTTTAAATACAGTACTACATTTTTTATGAAATTGTGTGCCCCAGAGTTTGGTGTATGTATGTTTAGGATAGTAGTGTTTTTCTTATTTGTTTTAGTTCAAAGGCTATTTTGTCAGATATTAGGATACTGACACATGCTTGATTTTTTTTTTGTTATAAACTGATTGGCCTAATAGTTAAGACTTCTTATTAACTCTTATAACTCATATTAGCCCATTATTCTTGTCTATGTTAGCCACATGACTTGGTACCTTATTTGGTGAAGCTGTCACACCTTGTTTCTTCTGTGACTGGGTCATGACTGCAGACTGCAGAATCCTCTTCCCAGAATTCTCCTTTTCTCATTGTCCCACCTCTACTTTCTGAATGGTTGCCCCTCCTATACTTCCTGCCTAGCTAGCGGCCAATCAGCATTTTATTAAACAAGCACAAGGAACAAATGTTTACAGGGTAAAACCATTGTCCCACAGCAATCCCCCCCCCTTTTTTAAACAACAAGAACTCTGCACCTAATATCCTTTGTTTAGCTTTTTTTCTGACCATTATCCATAACAATTTGTAACCAACATTTAAAGAAAGAAAAATATCCATAGTCCATTTTTGGGAATGTGGTCATAGTTTTTCAGGCTACTACCTGCTGAATTGTTTGCTGATAATCTTACGGGGACCTAAAGAAAATTTAGAATTATGATACAAGTTGTGCCTGGAGTATCTTGTGGGGCTTGATCATCTCAGCCAGCAGTCTTGAGGCTGTTCTTGATGTGGAACTCAGATATCCGGGTCATTTGCTCCTATCAGAGATTTCTCAGTGAGTCTTCCTTGATCAAACTTGATTTTTCTTACCCCAGAATGAATCCACAGCCTCTTATTTCCTGTGGAAACAAAAACAAAACCTCTTCTACAAAGTAACATACCTTTTGACTTCAATTTTGAAGTCAAGTTATTTTCAAAATACCTGTCTTGAATTAATTCAGCAGCATTTATAAATAAATATCTTTTAGCAGCTGTTGCTTCTTCTTCAGCATTTAAACAATACAAAGAGAACATAATAACATACAGTACCCAGATTCTCTGTGTGTTTTCCATAATTATGTGGTTTTATTTTAAACTCTATTTCTTTTATTTATAATTTTTGACCTTTAGAGACAGGGTTTCTATATGTATCTTTGTCCTGGAACTCATTATGTAGACGAGGCTGTTCTTGAACTCACAGAGTTTATTGTTAAATTATTTGTTTTTTTTTTTTCAATTTCATCTTCATTTCAGCTTGAGTTCTCTTCAATGTTTTTATCTCCTGATTGAATTCCATTCTAAAGTTCTGGATTATCTTCTCATTTTTGTCAACCTTATGTTTGTGTTTTCATTGGCATCACTTAGGCATTTATTCTCCTTAATTTTATTAAGATGTTTGTTTCTTCTTTAAACTCCTTAAATTCTTGGATAAAGTTTATGATTATTCTTTTAAATTCTGTGTACTAGAGTTCCTTAGGTAATTCTTATTGACAAACACTTCTACAGGATTAGTAGGTTTTTGGAAAGAAGGCACCAACTTTGCATGTTGTTTGTAATTTTTAAATGGGCATATGGACTTCTTTTGTTATTTCTGAGCCTGTTATTGACAGAGAAGCTTGGGACAGAAAAGAAGATGTGTGGGTGAGTTCAGCTTAGAGATTTGAAATGGCATGGGTGGAATTCAATCACGTGGACTGAAGAGACTCTGGGCCAGTATATAGGATGTGCCTCCTGGTACAAGTCTGTAGTGTGTGGCAGATCTGATTTGACATGGCTTCACAGGGGCCTGTGGATTAGAGGATAGGTCTTGACAGAAGCCTAGAGAGTGGTTGGTTGCAGGTAGGGGAGACGCTGGGTGTTGGACCCACGCTAAATATGGTGACTTTTACAGGAGGCATGTTGGTGATCAGGAAGATACACGAGGCTAGATCCTACAGAAAGAAGTGGGAATTCTGGCTAGGTGGAGAGATTGGATGCAGTGCAGAAAAAGCTTGTGGTTGGTTGGTGGTAGGTAAGGTAGGTAAAGGCAGAAAACTAGAGATAGTCCTGCCACAGGCTGGGTGATCAGACTAGGTAAAATCTAGATCTGTCTGGTTGTGAAGAAAATGTGTACAGGAAGTTAAGGAGATTAATGAGGGTAGACCCTGGTCTCCATCTTTACATTTTTTAATGTGGATAAATCTTATATAGAGAAGATTTGCTTCTGTTTTTGCCTAATAATCATCCTAAAACTAGTTTTTAAAGATCACCTTAATTTCATCAAGGTTTGAGTTACCAAAAGCAGCCTTTCATTTCTTGAGATGGGCAGCCCATTTCAGATTTGTCTTTTCTGTTAAAGTTTCCTTATGGAAAGTGTGTTTTGACTAGTTCTCTTCTGCTTGATTGATGGTAAATTTCAACTTTATACCACTTGAAGTTCCAGATTCATTTAAGTTCTATTTATTTTCATAACCTAGCAGCTGTCACTTCAGAGTCTAACTCCTGTGCTTGGCATCCAGGGATTAAGTCATCTTTTCTATCTCACTCTTTCAAGTCTACTTTTGTCTGGGTCTTTTCTATGCTCTCCTCAAACCATTGCTTTAATTTGTCTCATGATCATCTAATTGTTTTTAGTATAATGTTTGATCTCATATAATCTTGTCCACTATTGCCAAAAGCTCTAATGAAGACCCAGTTTGCTACCAAGAAGATACTGCAGGAATTGAAAAAGAAAAAAAAAGTCTCAAATATAGTGGGTGTTCATCTGAGTTTAAAAGAGACCATTAATGTGAATATTTCATGAAAGATGATTGAAACCTACTGTGAACATTTAAATGGATGCTTCTCTTTTCATAACCAGGAGCCAAGTCTAGAAAGATAATATTAAGATACTGCCTTTCTGAGGTATAATTAATTCATTATACCCCATAGCTGTCAATATTGAAAAACAAATATCTTTAAATCTTTATATCATTTTAACCCTCCTAACTTAAAATTTTAATTCTAAATATAGTATTGGGGTTGGAGAGATGGCTCAGTAGTAAAGAGCCCTGACTGCTCTTGCAGAAGATCTGGGTTCAATTCCCAGAACACACATGGAAGCTCACAACCACCTGTGACTCCACTTCCAGGGGATCTGACACTGTTTGTAGCTTCTATGGACACTTGGCACACACACAGTATGCACTCATACGTGTAGGCAAAACAACAGATACAAATAAAGTAAAAACAATAAATCTTTAAAATATGGGTAGTATTTATATTCATTTATCAGGTTCTATTTTTGAGTAATTTAAAAATGCATACTATATGAAAACTAAACTATAGAATAGATGAAGAATTCTTCTTAATGTACTATTTCTTTTTAAGATTTCTTTCTTTTAACTGTTTAGGATTCTTTCTGGTTTTCACATCGTGCATCTTGATCCCATCCATCTCCCTGTCCTCTTGTATCCATCCTCTTCTCTTTCAACGTCCCCCGTCTAAAAAGAATCTCACTGTGGAAGCTGTGGTGTGATGCAGTTAGTCACACCACACCCTTTCGTCTATGTCTTTATTTTCAAGTGCTCATTGCAGTGAGTCATTGGTCTGACTCGATGCCTCTGGCTTCTGCTACACACTATCAATACTGGGCCCTCAAAGGGACTTCTCTTGGATATCCTACTATTGCCTTGTGTCGTGAAGATCCTGCAGCTTTGGATCTGCAAGACCAATCCCTTCATATTCTCTAGCAGATCATAGATGAGGTGAAGGTTGGGGCGGGCCAACTCATAGCCCTGGTTCTGGACCTGGGTAGTAGCTGGATTGGTCAGCCCACTGGCTGGCTCTCCTTCATCCTTCCTCCCAGGGCAAGCTCTCCATCATTACTGAAGCTAGCTCACCCAATGCAGCAGGCAGCAAGGGGCAGGGCCGGTTCTCCTGCTATAATGCTTATCCACACCCATACCACAAGGGCCAGCTCTGCTGTGTTGCCCAGGCCGCATGCAGGGCCCACTCTCTCAGTACCGCAGCTGGTGAGGGGAGGGCCAGCTCTCCTGCTCTCATTTCTCTGAGGCCAGCCCTGCCACCTGCTGCAGGGGTAAGGGGACTGCATCCTTCCCTTAGCCATGTTGCCACATGACAGAGGAGTAGTGGGGTTGGGCTCTTACACTCATGCCCTCAGGGCTGGCTCACCCAGCCTCCTGCTAAGAGAGTCAATTCTGCTATGCTGCCCAGGTAAGATGCAGAGCCTGCTCTCCCAAGTGCAGCAGCAGCAGGTGAGGGGCAGGATCAGCTCTCACACTCATGTGACCTCAGGGCCAGCTCTCTCTCTCACTCTCACTCCTCAGGCTGTGGCCCTGTCAACAGGCTCAGCTCCACTATGCTGCCCAAGCAAGATCCAAGGCCTGATCTCTTAACAGTATTTAGGAAAGAACAATCTTCAAAACTTTAAATTTTAACATATAAAGAGTTCTACAATTTATTGATGATTTACAAATCAACCGAATTGTATTTGGTTACACACATAATTATCTATTTTGAGATTTTTTTTTGTAATTAAAGTTGGTGGCTAATTATAATTTAACAAGAACCAATAATTTTCACATTTTAATTCAAATCTGTATATTAAAAACATTTTACCTCTATACACTTAAAGCATTTTGAAGTTGAAATTATGTATGTGATGAATTAAAATTATATATGTAAAGATCAAAATAAAAATTAACTCTCTTTCAACCCTTCCTTTACTTATGCAATTAAAATAATTTGAAAACAATGAAAAAACTGAATATTTTACACTGTAGTATTATATGTAAATTCAAGTAGTTTTTACCTTAAATAATTTCAAAATTTTATTACTCTTTCTGTGCCAATTAATTGTGATGATTAAAGTTCTATCTTTTATAACTATTTTACTTTATTTCTGTAGTTCAAATACTTATATTTTCTCTGAAAATATGGTCCAGTTTACAAGGTATTCTCCATATACTTACACATAACTGGTGGATACAAAGAAAGACAGAATATCTGCTTGTTCATGTACCATTAACCAAATATTTATTAAATAACTATATATCCTAGATGCTAAGGACCCAAATAGGAACCAAACCTGTTTTTCCTACAGGGGGTTGCGGCCCTGGTGGGCTGGCGACAAAGGAAAGACAGTCCCAGATGGCAACCCCCGAAGTGCAACTCTAGGCTTAACCAGAAGGAGCCAGGGACTCTCCCTGTTCTAACCCCTGTGGCATAGAGGCTTGGGTTTGTGGGAAGTAGGGGCCTCATCTGTCTGCCCTTTGTTTGTGAGGAGCTGGAGAGAGGCAGTGGGGAAACCCATGAATCAATCAACTGTGTGGAACAGCATTCCAATGAGTTGTGTAAAAGAATTGGAAAGAGTCTGAAGTTCCTTAATTCATGATTCTCTAAAAATGGCTGAGGCCATGTCTGCTTTGCTGTTGCCTAATCAGTTCATGAAAGATAGCTTGACATTTTCTTGCCTTGTGTCCATCCTCAAATTGTGTTACTCATTGTATTTGTATCCAATCTTAGAAATGCATAAAAAGAGTGCTATTGTGTACATGTGTGTGTAGAAATAGGGGAACAGATGGGCCTGGGTTTCTGTAAAAAATAATCATAGTGCCGTCTTGTGTGGAGGAATGTAACAAAAGAAACTAGCTAAATGTATCCGTGGCACAGTGGGTAGTGTCAGAATTGAGAGAGATGTAGGATATTTTTAGTGCAAAGGAGCACCATTGTAGTGGTATACCCCCCTCCTGATGCTTTCGATAACTCTAAACACCTTTGGCTAGGAACTGGCATGCAGGGATTGAGAGCACACGGATTGTGTTCAGGCTGCGGGGGTTGGGTTGTACTTCTACAGTTGCTTAAGAGAGCATCCTTCTTTGTCCCCTGCTTTCTGTGTCTATAAAAGGTGACAATAATAATACCTGTCTTGTAGATATTGGCAACATCAAATATGTATGAGGTTGTGAGCTGAGCATTGGGTGCACGGTCAGGACTGCATTAGTGATATGAACTGCCAGGAGCACACACTGAATGGGCCTGGGAATTGGCTTTGGCCATGTAGATCACTTTAAGGTATTCTTTCCTGGCACTTTTCCATTGTAAGAAGTGCAAGAAGTATTTGACTTAAGAGGGCTTAGGACAATACTTGGGGAGGTCTTCAGAGCAACATCATAATGAGATGAACATTAGCTGGAAGTCAAAAGGTTTGTGTTACTGTGTCCAGCCTGTACTCAGAGATCAGCGACTGAGAGGATTGGCAAAGCAGGTACAGGGCTTGAGAGGTTGTTTGGTCTTCTGCCAAGTATTTCAATTGATCAGAAAGTACCGAAATGTGTAGCTGACAGGAAAACAAGAAGAAACTGCAGCATCTGTTAGCAAATGAAGTTGGTAGTGACCTTGGAATATTCGGAAGTGAGGACTTTTTCCTTCAGTGTGGAAAACAGGGAATGAACTGAAAGATTAGTTGGGGCTTGTAGAAAAGTCTCTTCTGTTATGGCATTTTCACTTTTTACTAAAATTTATCCTATTTTCGTTTTTACTTTTAGTATGATGTTTTTCTTATCCTGCTAATGAAGTCAGAAAAACTTGCTTTTATAGTATTAATTAATATTATTTATCCAATGAATAGTGTTTAATGTTTATAGTCCCAGCCCAACATAGTGCTGCATGCCTTTAACCCCAGACCTTGAAAGGCAGACACAGAGGCAGGAGAATCTCTGTGAGTTCAAGGTCAGCCTTGTCTACCTAGTGAGACCCTGTATTGAAAAAAAATACAAATAAAATTTAGAATTCCAAGCAGCTAATTTCATTATTAATATATCTGTACTCATATGTACGTGTATATATGTGTGTGTAATTAAAAACAGCATAGAAGTGAGAGTCTGGAAACCCACTTTCTAGCTTTCGTTCCTCTCTCCTGTACTATTTGCATATATCGAACCAGAACTCTATTATTTAGAACATACTCTCTCCCTTCCACTTCTCTCCCTTCTGCCCCCAAAAGACAAGATTAATAAGAGCAAATGTTTCCTTGATAAAGACACAGGAAGTGGAGGCTTCTCCAAGTAGAAGTACCACAGCAAATAGATGGAAAGATAGAAGACAATATGATGCTTTGAATGAACTGTAAGATGTGCAGGACCTTCAACAGAGTGGAGAAAACAAACTAGGCAGAGGCACAATTGTCGGAGGCCCCTGTAATCTTGCAGGCAGTGGAAAGCCCTGAAGTACTTTGTACTCTGATAGTAGACTAAGGTGATAGAATGTACATAGTAAGGGCTGAGTGGGTTAGATAGGGTAGATGTGGCCTAGGATAGCTTCAGGGGTTATGATTTGGGTGTTTGAATCTATTGTGCTATGATCCAAAAGATATTCAAGAGGAATAAGGAGAAAAGTCAACTACTGTGATTTTAAGTAATGGGATTAAGGTTTCTTTGGCAGATCTACATGGAACTGTTCTTGTCAGGCATTTATGTCTCCAACAATGAAAAAGAGGTTTTGTTGATCATCCCAGTTTGTTAGCTCTTGAAAAAAAATGGAGTGTAGAAAATCATAGTAGTGAATTATTATTTAGGAAGCATAAGGTTCTGTAAGAAAAATTAAAGAAGGAGTTCATGAATTTGAAACTGAAACAATTCTCAGGGCTAAAAAGGTTCATGAAAACATACATTGGAAAAGCTCAGATGTTGCAGAGGTCAGAGAATTTGCATAGTAAATCGTTGACCAGTCAACAACATGGGAGCAGGCACCAGTGATAATTATAACAGGACATGTGTTAGATTCTTAGTGAAAATAGAAAGACTATAGCAAGATATAGAGGAATACAACTTTATTATGTGTACTCCTAAAACTGAGTTTATTTTTTATTTCTGAGGGTATTATAATATAATAATTACCTTATTTCTCCCTTGTCTTTCCTCCCTCCAAGTTGTCCCCAAAATTTCTCCTTGCTCTCTTTCAAATTCATGGCCTCTTTAAAAAAATGGTTATACGGGCTGGAGAGATGGCTCAGTGGTTAAGAGCATTGCCTGCTCTTCCAAAGGTCCTGAGTTCAATTCCCAGCAACCACATGGTGGCTCACAACCATCTGTAATGAGGTCTGGTGCCCTCTTCTGGCCTGCAGACATACACACAGACAGACTATTGTATACATAATGAATAAATATTTTAAAAAATTGTTATATATTTATATCCCTACATTCATAAACACAACTTGCTCAATCTGCCCAATATTACTTGTATGTATGTTTTTAGGGCTGACCATTTGTTATTGCATAACCAACTGGTGTGCTCTTCCCTGGGAAGGCTATTTCTCCAGTGCTCGGCATTCCTTTTGCCTGTAGCCCTTCATGTAGGCTTGAGGCCTCCTGGGATTTCCTTCATTCATGTTAACATATCTTTTGTTGTTGTTCTTGTTCAGCTCATATGTATGCTGTCTTGTTGGTGAGACTAGCTTCTGACATTTCTAGAAGACACAATCTCACAGCAAACTCCCGATCTGTCTCTTAAAATCTTCCTTTCTTCTGAGTTGTTTTATAGCTTCACAACTCTAAATTTTTATTGGTTGTAGTTTTCTGTAATGTTCTCTGTATGTGATGAAGGGGTGAAGACTATACTTACCTATGGATATAAGGACAAATATTTAGAATGTAGTTAGCGATTATACTGGCTTACTAAAGTGGTAGTTGCAGATTCTCCTCCTAGGTCTATGACGTCATTAGCCCTGGGTCATTGGCTAGATTTCCCTCATGTTGGGTAGGTCTTAAGTACAGTTGGATGGAGGTCTGTTGCTTTCCACCAAGGTTTTCATTTTACTATTTAATTCTATTATTGTACCCATAGGGTTTAGTGTCAAGCTGGTTGTTGTTGTGGTTCTCATAGGAGTCATAGCTGGATAGGACTAAAGATTTCCCCCCTCCTTTGGAAGCTTTCCGGGCACCTTCTGATACCATGAAAACAAGTCCTCAGGGAAGAGGCACTCAGGTCAGTTTCTGCTCAGTGGCCTCTGGGCTCCAAATCTGAAGTCCAGGGTATCTTTAGCAAAATGGATTTACCTTAAAACTAAGGGATTCTGAGATGAAGTAATGGCATAAATGTGATCGTTAAGAGTACAGCATGTGGTTGTCTGGTAACTGCAGAGAAGGTGGGATTCATGTGTAAAAGAAAGACTGCATAGAGAACGGACAGAGAGTGGGTTGTAGATGAAGGATATTTACAGCAAAATGAGAGTTTAAAAGCAAAGTAGAGGTCAGAGATACCTAGGTCTGCGGGAGGAGGGATCATAGCAGTACGGGGAGTAACACTGCTTAGAAAATGATGGAGGAGACTCGATTGCATTGGGCAGCTTACAGTAACCTTAGTGCAGAGTCCATGTGTGATGGAAGAGCTGACCTGAGAATTCCTGCCTCTGTGGCTATTGAAAGACTCCTGCAGAATAACTAGGGCTCAGCCAAGGTGTTATTTGTTGCTGTTTCCTTCTTCCCTAGGTCTTCATGCAAATACACTAGCATGATCCAGTGTTTGAAAAGTTTCCTATTTACACTTCTTCTCATTCCCTTTGGGGTGTTTCTAAATAGCACAGTGAACAGAAGACCATGTATTCAAAAGCACAGAAAGTATTTCTTTAGTTCTGAAAATGAACCTGAGTTAGTGAAGCTTGACGGATTATCTTAATTCCCTGATGAAGTATTCAGTAAGAAGTTGCTGCTGCTGGTCTTGATTGGAGGGCTGGAGGAGGAAAACAGGAATAATGAATTAGTAACTTCATCACTGTGTGGTTTTCTCAAAATGTACTAATACTCACATATCAGATTTTTTTTGTTTTTTACATTTTATTTGAAATATTATGGACTCCTCATAATTAGAACTGATTGTGATTTTCTTGTGTGTTGATCTGTTAAATGCCTTCTGAGATTCAGTGACATCTGGTAGATCCTGCTCTTGTTCTCATCTACCACTAATTATGTTCCATACATTAAACATTTCATTCTGTCTGCTTATTTTTACTTTATTGAGCTTTTCTCGTGCTAATCTTTTATTCTAAATTTCTCTTTCTTCTGTCTTCGAATTTACAGAATATTGTTTTTTACTTTTCTCCAATATCTCAGGTAAGTATCACATATAATGAAAGATTAGCTGATTCTTTTATGTCATGTGGTACAAGGACAAGTCTCTCAACTCCTTCGTCTGCAAGTTTAGAATGAAGAGTCAGGCCAAGAGATTTCAACAGAACGTTGTGAAAGTCTTTGGTTTTCTGATTGCAGGGAAGCAAGCAAATTTTAACCTTTTGGCATCTTTTTTGAGAGGAGTAAGGGCAGGAAGGCAGAATACAGAGATCTGCCTCTCATGGTAGATTCATCCTGTAAGCTTATGTCCTTTTTGACTTTAGTTGCTGCAAAGTCACTGTGGTATCAACGTCTGTGTGTTTACTAGATTAAAAAAAAATAACCGTGCAGATTGTATTCATGGTGCAAAGATTAAATACTGTTTATGACAAATTAGCAGAATATTTAATTCCCTGGAAATCATTATCTTCTGTGTCTCTGGCACATAAAATACATGCAGTCTGACAGTAAAACTTGAGAAAAGACTATTATTATAACTCTCTGTCTCCCTGTCTCTCTCCCCTACTGTTTCAAACAAATCATAAAGTAAGATACCTTGAAGTTTTTCTTGTTATGCCTACAGAACATGAGGATGGTTTTATCTCATATAATTGAAATGATTGTTTATGTAGTATATTGTATTATATGTATTATATATTCTAATATAACTGTTTATTTGTATTTCTTTATTTGAGACAGGATCTCACTGTGGCCCTAGCTGGCGTGGTACTCTCTATGTAGACCAGGGTACCCATGAACTTGTGGAGATCTACCTATTGGTGTCCCAAGTGCTGGTATTAAAGTTCATTTTATAGCCATGATAATCCTGGAAAATAAATGCAATTTTAAGTAAAAATTGCAAGTTCCTTTTCTTTTCCAGGTTATTTTTTGAAGATAGCTACAATGTGCATTGATTTTTTTCTTTTTAGAGAAAAGTAATACTTTTGCCATGTCTTAATTATAAATTATATACTGTATCAGATTTATCTCTAGGGAGAACAAATGATTCAAGAAACATCTGCCAATAATCCTCATGTGAAAAAACTACCAAAAGAAGTCCAGGTACTTTCAAATTTCTAGGAAAATTAACTTAATCTGTAGTTAGATACAGATTCACACACCACACATACCCTAAGAAAAGCTTACACAAAGTGTACAAAAGTGATGCAAAGGCTCAGGAGAAGTTAGTTGAGTGGAAAAATTAAGATTTGTGTGAGAATAAAAAGATATATAATTACTGATTATCTATTGAATTCATTATGATTTATAGAAAAACAGTTTTTTAATTTTTAAAATTGCATTTGTTATTATTTGTGTGTGTGTGTGTGAGTGTGCGCGCGCGCACGCACGCACGTGCCACAGAATAAATGGTTAGAGGAAAACTTGTGGGTGTGGGTACTCTCCTTCCACTGATGGCACTTGGGGACCAAACTTGGGTCTCTAGGCATAGTTACAAGTGCCTTTACCTACTGAGCCATTTTACTAACCTGAAAGTTAGTTTCATATCTAATGACACAGTTGTAATCACTTTGATTAGCCACAATGAAAACAGACATTTAAAAAAGAATTATAACAATAACTAATTTGTTTCAAATATCTATTTAAACTCTAAGATGAGTATGTAATTTATCATCTAAGCCAGGGCAACAAGCATAAATTGTGTATATTCTTAACAATCAAGAATTAATATATATGCATACTCATACATCCTAATAGGTTCCATGATGATATTTCTGCTTTTATTCCTGATTATTTGCTAGAAATGTTAAATGTTGTGTATAAAATGAGGGCATGACTGCTCCAAGGTATGGTTGAGGGGAAGGTGTTTATTGCAGATATGAGGGAGAGCACAGCCAGAGGCACCTGGAGGAGACCGGAGCAGAGGGACAAAGTAGTAGACTAAACATGGCCAGCAGACCTCACCTGGCCTCAAGAAGAGAGAGAGGCAGAACAAGAGAGGAAGAGGAGAGAGTGCAGGCAGAGGAAACAGAAAATGGTGGGGAGGGGGAAGAGGGGGTCAAGAGAGCACATGACTGAAATTGCAGGGTTATATAGGAAACTGGGGGAAGGAAAACCAATGAGCTGGAGAAGTTTAGGGTAGAGGGAGGGGTGAGAAGAGTCAGGATGCCAGCATGGATCCTGAAACAGGTATTTGAGATGCTGAGAGAGCCTGGATTCCAGCATGTACTTGTTTGTCCATTGTTTCTCCATGTTTCTTCCGGAACTGGCATGTGGTAGCTAATATGGCACCTGCAGATACAGAGATACAAGCCTTCCTCAGTAGGCCACTCAACTAGCCTCTCCGAGCTTGTTTTGGGCCATTGCTACTCTGGAAAATGTAATGATGAGTACCTCTCCAAGACAAGTGAACAGAGAATTAATCTTATGTCTTTAAAAATCATCCATGAGCAGGAGCCACAACTCGAAGACATAGGAAAAGGTAGAATTTTTACTTTCTAGTCTAGCAAAGGAGCTATTTAGAAAAGCATTGTTGCTTCAACTATTTTAATGAAACATAATGTACAATTAACAGTCATATTATAAACAATTCACATGTACAACATAAATAACACTCCAATGACCCCTGTGTAAGTATCGCTGGACTCCAAGACCAACAAGATCCCCCCATTGTCTCTCCCACCCTCTTTCTAGTTGTCGCTGGAGCATTTGAAGTCAGCTCCAGAGTCCATGTTTGTTATCCCTCTGTACTTTAGTAGACATTCCTAGCTTGGCTGAAATGCTAGTGTCTTCGCTAATTATATCAACACTAGTGATCACATTCAGGCTTCATTTGTCTCAAAAAGGTTTTCCACTTATTTGAATTGGTATACCCCCCCCCCAAGAAACCACCACATATTGCTGTCAAGTTTTAAGGTCCCCAACAGTTGCACCCTCCTTGTCCCTTTGAGGCAAATGAGAGTCTTGTGTGTTTGCTTCCCTGTGATGTTTCTCAGTGCAATTCTCAATCCTCTGTGTTCATTGTAAGTGAGCAAAGCGTTAGGCTTGGTACTATTTGTTTTCTATCTTTTATTTTTCAGAAAAAATTTTCAAATCTGATGCTGAATATCTTCTAGATGATGTTTAAGGAGTGACCTTTATTTTTGGAATTGTTGATAACCAGAAATTATTCCTTTGGTAATAGAAACACCAGGATGAATCCTTCTTTTAAACAGACCCTCCCTGACAGGGTCTGTAATTTGTTCCAAATTCTTTGGGTCTTCAAAATATTAACAATAACTATGAAATATTCACTTAAAAATTACATTGTCAAATAGATTTCTCTGTAATATCAATTAACTTAAATTATCACTTAGTGCATGTACTTTCAATTATTGTTCCCTCTCTTTCCTGATGTCCTTTATTCCATCTCTTTGAAAACAAGCTATTTGTTCCCATGGAAGCCCTTACCAAGACAGATAAATATCAACATCATGGTTGAAATACCAAAGCACAGTGCCAGCAATTATCCCACAATTTGTGTGTTGGCGTAATAACACACAGGGACTTGAGGGTATTGCTAATAGCCATCAAGGGTAGCAAGCTAGTCTCTAAACAAATTAAAATGCCCCTGAGGACTTCTTCAGTACAGCATAATCAAGATTTGGTGATATGAGCTGCTTTGTTAGGACTTGTTGTGAATTTTGCATTGGCCTATTGTATGTGAAAATTAGTCCCGACCTTATAAGTTGGCATATATAATATGCAGAGCAACCAGAAGATATTGAACTAGCCAAAGGAAGCATAAGGCACATCATGGGGAATGACATTATGTAGTAAATTGTATTGTGGAAATGAGAATATAAAGACATTCGATTTAGTTGGGACTTGTCTGCAAAAATGTATTGGTGTCTGTCATCTAGAGCTGAAATGTGCCGATTTGTATCACCAAGGACAAGGGTGCTCTGGCGATAGAGGAGTCTTTGACTTAAATAAACCACAAAGCTGACTTATTCTCATTTTTATTCTCTTCCTTCTTGCCTCTGCTAATTCTAATCCTGGGGAATATTTCCATATGAGGTACTTTCATTCCCTAAAAATGAGTATTATATTATAAAAGTATTATTATGTAAGTGTTATATAAGTATTTTATCTATTAATCCAAGATGCCTACATAAAACAGAAATGAATATGTATCATATTTATGAAGAAATCACAGAGTGGAGCATTTAACACCTGCTACACATAAAAAAATTGTTTTTTTATCATCTGCTTTATAGAAAGAAGCATGAAGTAAATTTAAAATCATGCTAGAACCATAAAGATTTTTAAGGTAGTCCTATTGGAGTATATGTTAATTTTTCTCAAAAGCAACACATAAAGCAGAATGTGGGAGTGTGTACTTGTAATACTAGAGTTTGAGAGGCTGAGGGAAGAGGACTACAATTCAAGAACAGCCTGGAGTGATAGTCTGCTGAAAAGACCAAGTACATATGCATACATATACACATCTCACATATACACATAAACTCATAACACTTCATATCTTACATACTCACATGTAAATGGAAATTTCTGTCCCTTCTGGTCCTGTAGCTATTCAGTCCCAAAGAAACACACAGAGACTTATATTAATTATAAACTGTTTGGCCTCTTGGCTCAGGTTTATTATTAACCAGCTCTTACAACTTAAACTAACCCATAATTCGTGTCTATATTTGGCCACGTGGCTTGGTACCTTTTCTCAGTGCAGCATTCTCATCTTGCTTCTTCTGTGTCCTTCTGGTGATTGTGTCTCTGCCTTTCTTCTTCCCAGCATTCTTATTCTGGTTGCTGCACCTCTCCTTCTTGCCTGGCTACTGGTCAATCAGCGCTTTATTAAACTAATATGAGTGACAAATCTTTACAGGATACAAAAGCCTTGTCCCACAGCACACACATAAACTCACAACATACATTTCACACACACACACACACACACACACACACACACACCTCATATACACACACCTCATATACACACATAAACTGACAACACACCTCGTTTACACCCCCTGCACATATCACACAGACACCCACTCCCCTACACACCCCTCTTACATATCTCAACAGAGTGAGTATATTGCCGGGTAGGTTTAATGGTTAGAATATGTCCTTTAACTTGAAACAAAATGTTCTTCCCTGAAACTTCCACTGACCTTCTCTTTTCTAATGTAACGACGAATACTTCTAGGCCATCTCTCCAGGTCTTCTAGACCTGGCAGCCATTCCAATGTATGAAGACAAGTACCATGGCTTCTTCTCTTTCTGCAAAATGAGGTTTTTAAAAATATTTTCTCAACTTCTCTTTTCTCTGTCATAGTATCGTGGCCCCTCATAATTCTACTCAAACTCCTTTAAATATTTGTTGTTGTAATTTCCTTAGAATGGAACATACTAGCCAGATCTGTTCTGCTAGAGCATTAAAAATATGTCTTACTGTCTGAATAATGCTGGTTGTTACACTGATGTAGCCTTGCCATGCAATATATAGTGTAAAACCACAGCTACATCTGGTCAACTAATCTCTATATTATCTTCTTCCTGTTTCCTTCTTATTTTTCTGTACAGATGGGTTATTATTCCAGCTCTGCATTCACTTATGAAAGGGGCTAAGTTTATCTTATTTAAGTATGTATCTTCCTTTCCTGGATATTATCTTTAGTCTTTTCAAAGAGATTCAAGTTCTAAATTCATGTCTTTCTTCTATGAATTGTAAGTCCCTGAGTGAAGTAGCAAGTCTTGGAACTAATTTCTTTGTTTCTAAAGGGTGGACAGCATGGGTCTGTGGGAGGTAATTTAATAGATACCCTACTTTTACCAAAATACCTGACATTTGATAAATATACCTTTTCTTCCTATTGCTAAATTTATATTGAGCAAAGTCAGTTACTTTCTTGATAATCCTGTCAAATCAAGCAAAAATATAGAGGTAAATCTTCCAGAAATAAATTTCTATTTGAGAAAAAGCATGAGATCACAATATAGGACCCATGCACAGACTAGTGTTGGCCATGGTATAGCTAAGGAAGAAAGGGCAGGTTGGGGTTTTTACTGAAGAAAATAGAAAAGGAATAGACCAAGAAGACAGTTCAGTGAGTAAAAGCACTAGCCACTTAAAGTTGTTTGATAAAGATGGTGTACATCAAAATCTCCAGTACTGCTATAATGAGATGGGAAGTGGAGACAGGATTTCCAAGAAATTTGAGAACTAGATAGCCTGGGGTATGCAGCATGTGGCAGAAACAATGAGAGCTACCTTACCCAACAAAGGTTGTTTTCTGACTTCCACTGTGGGCCATGGCATGCATCTTCCAAAGAGGGTGGGCACGGGAATGGGGAGAGAAAAGGAGAGGTGAGGGAAAGAGGTGTTTTGAAAGAATTTTATTGATACTCATGGCTAGGGTGTGAACTGGTGAGCTCCCACTGTTAACTGGCTTTAATACCAAGTAGACACAATCTAAAAGTCACAACAGACTATTCCATGGAGTAGGTTCAGGAGACACTGAGACCAAGAACAAGCTCCTGTAACATAAATTCACTGTCTTTGTGATATGTGTTATCTATCAGTCAGCTTTCTGGTTGTTGTGACAAAATATCAGACAAAAGCAACCTGGGAAAGAAGGGCTTACTTTGGCTCACAGGTCAGGTGATGGACTATCCCAACAGGGAAAGCATAGTATTTGGTCCATGCAATCACTGGGCAGACCACATCCATAGTTGGGAGGCAGGGAGAGAGATATTTGGCTGTTTTGCTCATTTTTTTTTTTTTTTTGCTTTTTATTCACTTCTGGGCCTCTGAGAATCAAATGAAGATGTTGACGTTCAAGGAGAATCTTCCAACCCTAGTTAGCCCAGTCTGGAAATTCCACTGTGACTGGAAATTTCCCAGTCTGGAAAGTCTCCTCTGTGACTCTAGATGCACTCAGGTCAACAGGCAATATTAACTCTCATGTAATGTTGTCAGGAAAACTGTATTTGAGCCCTCTCCCTTCCTGGTCTTCATTTGTCAAGGTTTGACCTTGGTAACTCCATTTTGAAACTTACAACTGTGCAACTCCCAAACTCAACAGTTTTCAGGTCTTGTTCTTGATAACACATTGGCTAGTTTCTCCTGGACATGGTGTGTGCAGCACATTAAAATAATATTGAATAAAATAGAATTTGCACTTTTGCTTTACAGAAGGAAACACATGCATTCTAGAATCCACGATCTATATTTTGGTTCATCTCACTGACATTAAACACATCACTAATGGGAAGTTGATGTATGCCTGAAGCTGGCTAACACCTTGTGTGGTCAAAGATATATGGTTTGAGATCTCCACTTTTTTTCATACCTTTCATACCTTCATTTTTCTTATGCAAGTCATGTATCTATGTAAAGGTTGCTATAGGGTCAGAATTTTTCCAAGGGAGTAAAAATTATGAAGATCCTTGAACATGTTCTGGTATCTGTGAAACTATATCTGTGAACCATTGAATTTTTATCCAGGTAGTAGCCCTGACCGAGTGGCTTTGATCTCCTTGGGATGGTTATGCAGGTTCTCTTTCCTGTACACCACTGCAGATGATTCTTATGTGGGGATCGCATCATCTGTTTTCCAGTACTATCACATGTTGAATTGACAATAGAAGCTATCTTCAGTTACTTTATTCCTAATTTGCGGAACTTTTCAAATTAAAAAAAAAAACATCTTCTTTGAGAGAAAAAATTCTATGCTCAGTTGAGCCAGTATTATTTATGAGGCACCCTTATGGGTGTGACACTCTTCCTGGTTCCATAGGTTTCATAGGTTGTTTAACCAGGAAGGAGCTTGCTTACCTTAGCGCCTTTAAGGAAGATAGTCAACTTGTAATGATAGCGCTGAGCTGACACAGACTGAGAAATCGATTTGGAGCGCAACTGGAAGTAATGAGCTCATGAGCTCCTGTTAAAGCCTTTACACACTGAGTACGCAGAGGTGTTCAAGGAGCAACTCACTGAAGGAACATGCTCAAAATGTTTAAGATGTTTATAATTCAGAAGGTTTCCAGAGAACTAGTTTACTTGTTTTGATGTTTCTTGGAGGCTGCAAAGTGTCTTGATAGCTTAACTAGGCACCCGGTGGTTAATTAAACACTGAGTTAGAAGGTCTTTAAGGAAGAGGGTGGAGATTGTTGTTTAACTCTCATCTATTTACTCATTTATCAGATATTTGTTTGACATCTCCTAAATACGAGGCACTGGATTCTTAAAGAAATTATATGTCTAGTCAGAGATGGAGAGAGGAGTAGGGCTACATGGAGACAGGTTCTGACTCTCTAATTCCCGCATATCTCTGGGAAGAAAACAGAACGCCGAGAGAACGAAGCAAATCTGCAGAGTCAATCGTGTTCCACATCAGGCTGATTAAAGAAAAAGCAAGCAAATGAGTTCTTTCTAGGTGGCAATATTACACTGGCTTCTTAAAAGGGAAACATGGTGCTTGGCCTTGCAATGGAGGGAGAATACGTGTGTGAAGGGCTTTCAACTTCGCTGTGAAACATGAGATGTGTCTTGAACCTTCTGAGCTGGTTTAAAGAAGTGTTGAGAAAGATCTGGCCATAGTTAGTGAACAGTGAATTTCCCTTTGCTCTTTGATCGGTTTTGTTTTTAGGGGACCTTGAACTTACTGTGTACCTCATGCTGGTCTCAAACTTCTGGAGATGACTTTCTTCCTGCCTTCACTTCTTAAGTCACATAAGTTTGGACCATTATCTTTGCTTTGTGCTCAGCAGTTTCCAAAAAGTTGATAATTCCATTGCAGTAAGTAGTGTTTATTTGTGATTATTCAGACACACACCTAAGTATCTGTGTATTCATACTCATTGTCCCTGTCCATTTTTTTTCCCTGTAAATTGGCCTTTCAGTTTGGAATTGGGCTAGCTATTGAGAGAGGATTAGTTATGTAGGGGTAGATAAGCAACAACTAACTTTTAAGAGGATTGGAATTAATTGAGGTGCCCTTGTAGCACGTAAGTGGAACAGCACAGCTTGCGGGCTTGCCTGGGAACAGTAATGTCTCCACCTAGTTCCTTCAGGTGGCACTTTATCACTTCTTAATCTAGCTGTATTTTAATGTATGGCAGTTGTCACAATAAATATGCATGCAGAATATGAATTTGACTCTAATTAAATCTGATGAAAATGAAGTGGAATTTGCTTCATGTTTATTGTGTTAAAGTTTGTTAAATTGTGTATTAAAGTATACTGGTACTTAAAGTATTATCGTTTTGAATAACTGACTATCAATTCAATGTCTTCTGCCTCTGAGTACATCAGAAAATTTAGGAAGTTTTAACAATAGCTGCTATTATTTTTTTATTTTTGTGATATAGTTTGTGTGTCTTTTGGTTGGCACAGTTATATTTTTGAACTATACTATACATTTTGATACATGTTTATGGTCTGCAATGATAAATCAGAGCAAACAACTTATCTGTTACTTCAAACATTTATCATTTCTTAGTGTTGGGACATTTTAAAACCTTTTCTTTTAGTTATTTAGAAATATACAAAAATAGAACTGGAGAGATGGCTCAGTGGTTCAGAGCACTTCTGTATGATCATAAAGACTAGGGTTAAGATCCCAACACATGTAATAAGCCAGGCATCCTGCAAGTGTCTGGAGCATCTAGTGACTCCTGCTTCTGACCTCCATGCACACACACACACACACACACACACACACACACACACACCACAATATGAATTCTTTTAAATAGAAATATACAAAATATAATTAGGATTTTAAGTGTCTCATAGCATAGTGAAATGACTGTGGTTAATAATCTTGTAGATAATACAGTAAATATTCTGAAATTTAAGCAAGAGTCCATGCCTAACTGCCTAACTTTTTTTGCCCTTCTCCTTTTCCCCTGGCTTCCTACCTCCCCTCCCTCCCTCCCTCCGTCCCTCCCTCCCTCTCTCTCTCTTTCTTTCTCTCTCTCTTTCTTTCTCTCTTTCTTTCTTTCTTTCTTTCTTTCTTTCTTTCATGGGGCTGCACTCTGAGTCTTGCTTGCTAAGCAAACACTCTACTACCAACCCACTTGCCTAGCCAGGAACCCTTTCACACCTACTCTTTGTTAGTATAATGCAAAGTTGCTGTGATGTGCAGTTTATGGTCGTGGGATCATAGGGTGAGGATAGTGTCGGATGTAGCAGGACTCTGAGTCTCCCTGCTTCTGTGAAAGGTAAGGAGAACATAGAATGATGTTTAAGGAAGGTGATTTTGGGTAATAGTGTGGTGTGTTTTAGACATACAGCACACTAACAGCCAGAGTGCAGGTAACAGATATCACAAAAAAGGAATTTCTTCAGTTAGATTTCTTACAATGAAAATAGGCATGGTTTTCTGTCACAGGATACATTCATTCTTCTTTCTTAAAACAAAACAAAACAGAACCCAAAAGAACCCACCACTACCACCTTTACCCAAAATAAGCAACAACACCATCAGCGGGTCCCTCCTTGACCAGCCTGCACCTAGGATAGTCAGTCACAGGTTTCCTCCGTCATCCTGTGCCTTCCCTTGAAGTTTCCTGACAGCCATCTGTTCCCGAAGGCAGAGTTTCCTGTTAGACTTTTCTCATCCTAAGAGTATTTTTACTGTGATGACAGTAATCACAACTTTAATAAAATGGAGCAGTGTGCAGATTCTCTGTACTTTATCAGTTTACATGCTTTTGATAGTTTGAAAAGATGATATGTTTTGAAAAGATGAGAAACATGAGTCGTAGAGAGGACTGATTCCTTTCTGGAGGCAGTTAGTTTACGAAGACAAGTCAGAATCGAGTCCCAAAATATTTAACTTTCAATGCTTGCTTTTCCAGTGACACCTGAATTAGCATATCTTTTCTTTTGGAGAATTTATATATAATAGGAAATTGTAGTGAAGATATGCAGCACAGATTTATTGCTTTTCTCTGTCCACATTTTAATGAATGATGCAGCATATGTCAGCCTCCCCATCATTTGCGCGATGTTGGCATTAATGAGGAAACATTTTTAAAGTAGTGTGTCTCTGTGGAATTCAGTCAGGAGTACTTGGTGATCTTTGATAAAATTGAAGCTCTGCTATCAGGAAGAAATTTCTACCCTCTGCATGGCATAGCCAGACAATAAAAGGGTTTCATTTCCAGTTCTCTGAAGAGGAGGGAAAATGTTACCTCTGTGCTTATCATCGAACTTAGTGCTTTTGGGAAACAGCAGTAACTTGTTCTGTTTTGGGAGCCTCTGGGGCCTCACTGGCCAGCAGCTTGTATCCCAAGCCTGACACTGGGGTTTTCACCTAATAACACACAGTTTCTGGCAGGAACATCATCCACCCATGGAGAATATCTCCACTCAAACTTTATAGTATTTTTTTAAGTAACATATAAAATAGTATATCTCTGTGGGTTTTTCAATATATCCTTAACTTTGCTTTCTCATTTCTCACCTCTTCCCTATGGTCTTACTTTCCACCTGCTCAGACCTTTCTATGCCCAGTGTTTCCCTCTTAGATCTGGGGATTTTCTTCTATGCTTTTTATTGAAAGCGTCTTCTGTTTCTTCTGCACAATGTTTAAGGCCCATAAAACCTTATCTTTTGTGATATTCTAAATATCATATATGTTATTTTCTTTTATTATTATTATTATTTAATTTATTTATTTATTAAAGATTTCTGCCTCCTCCCCGCCATCGCCTCCCATTTCCCTCCCCCTCCCCTGATCAAGTCCCCCTCCCTCATCAGCTCGAAGAGCAATCAGGGTTCCCTGACCTGTGGGAAGTCCAAGGACCACCCACCTCCATCCAGGTCTGGTAAGGTGAGCATCCAAACTGCCTAGGCTCCCCCAAGGCCAGTACGTGCAGTAGGATCAAAAACCCATTGCCATTGTTCTTGAGTTCTCAGTAGTCCTTATTGTCCGCTATGTTCAGCAAGTCTGGTTTTATCCCATGCTTTTTCAGACCCAGGCCAGCTGGCCTTAGTGGGTTCCATATATATATATATATATATATATATATATATATATATATATATGTTATTTTCATACACTTTAAAAAACATATCATTGACTTTACTAAGTAATCCAGTTCCGCTACATTGTCTTCAAGCACTGTGATGCTATTCTCCACACTATCCACTGTGGGTTTATCTGTTGCATGAAGTTCTACATACAATTTTATGTATTACTAAATGTCCACCCATGGTGCGGGATGCCCCTCTGTATGCTATGAACATGTTTTATTACCATTGGTTAATGAAGCTACTTTGGCGTATGGCAGGGTGAAATATAGCAAAGCAGGAAACCCATGCAGAGATAAAGGAAGAAAGAAGGCTAAGTCATGGAGACACCATGTAGCTACCAAAGGAAATAGATGCCAGAACATTACAGTAAGCCACAGCCTCATGATTAATAGAAATGGGTTAATTTAAGCTGTAAGAGCTAGTTAGAAATATGCCTACACCATTGGCCAAATAGTGTTATAAATAGTATAGTTTCTGTGTTATTATTTGGGTCTGGGTGGCGAGAAAATGAAAGCAGTTTCCATTTACACCCTCAGGGGCATGCGATTCATTGTTCTTTGAAACAGGACATTTTTGAACACTCTAGGGCTAGACATCTTAGTTCTTAGTTTTCAGCTAGTTTTCTTTTTCTTATACCAGTTTTATAAGTCTTTGTTCAAAGTCTTCTAGACCTCGCTCTTTATTCCCTTCCTCGGTGGGTCCAAGAATACAGTAATCCTGCATAGTCTTAAAGCCACTAATGTGTTTCTTGCTAGGAAACTTTGAAGTTTTCCCTTATCTTGAATATAAAATATTAGCTCAAAAACTATATTTATGAAATGTCTAATGAAAGGAGGTTTCTGTAAAAAATAAACAGACGGTAGAATGATGGTAACTATTAAAGCTCTGAAGGAAATAACACTGAAGGAGCCAGAGATTTCACCGTCAGGGATAAACTGACCAAGAAAAACATTGGTACAGATAGGTAGCCCATTTGAGTCAGGGGTTGGAGAGCATGTATACTTAAGCTGAAACCCAAGATTAGAAAACTCTAGCAGTTCATAAAGACCAAAATGGGCTTTCATCTTATTTGGCACATTTATAGACCATAAGGCAGTCACAGTCTTCCAGATAACTTTATTGGCTGATCTTTGTTTTTCCTTAAAAACAGTCCAGGGAAGCAAAGCTGTTAAATAGCAAGTTTTATAAAAGCGAACTCTTGGAGCTGGAGAGATGGCTCCATGATTAAGAACACTAACTGTTCAGCCAGAAGCCTTGTTTGATTCCCAGCACCCACTTGGTGGCTCACAATTCTCTGTAACTTCAGTTCCAGGGGATCTGGCACTCTTTTCTGACCTCCAAGGGTACTGTATTCATCTGATGAATATACCTACAGACAAAATGTGCATAAACATCAAATAAAATAAAAGCCCCCCAAAAGAATAGAAAAATTTAAAGCTGTGAATCTAAATTCCTCTGAATCAACAATTTAAAGAAAATTTTAGAAAATTATATTGTGTTTCCCTAAGGAAGAAAATGTAGAAGTATCTTTCTAGAGTAGCAGCTCTGAAATTATGCTTTAAAGCTCAATGCGCTTTTGAATTGGGGCAGGAGGGGTAAGTTTTAAGTGTATTCTATAATGGCATTTATTGCTTGGAAATATTCCAAATATTCACCAGTTAATTTAAAACTATATTAGTTTGTACCAAAGATGATTGTTAGGCTATCCTACCAAACGCCTCTACGTGGATGTCACAATTGTAACAGTCACATTGAGGAGCAACCATGGATCTATGAGTTCTTGAGTGGGTGAATAAAGCCAATGTTTCTGTGTTATGAAATGTACCGTTAAAAGCAATGGTGTCTCTTCCATAGCAGGATGCTAACTAAAAGAAACCAGACACAAAAGGCCATATACTATTTGAATTGCTTAAATAAGAGAAATGTCCAGTTAGTAACAGAAGGTAGATTGATTAATCCCTGCCAGGGCCTGGAAAGTGAGAAATGGGAAAGGACTGTGAGAGGTTCCATAGTTTCTGTTAAATTAGACGGTGGTAATGTAGGAGCTTGTGCATAGACTTAACACCATTACACTGTATTCTTTATAATGGTGAACTTTATAGTATATGAGATTTAACTCGATAAACGTTTTGCCTCTAAACATAAATTATGTTTTTATTAAAAATTATATCTAAACAAAAGATCAGAGTCATATTGCTCCACATTTTATTTAACCTTTTTTATTTAAATCTATTTTATATTTGACTGAAAATAATTGGTTTCTTTTGCTTGTTTCTGCATTAAATCTATTGTATTCATACCATTTTGGTTGAAATATTTTTAAAAATTGTCCCATAGATTTATTTAGTTAGAAAATAGAGGAATCTTACCATAGATTATTCACATAAATATGGGGTGTTTTCTCTGACATATTAATGTTTGGCATGTGGTGATTCTTAAAGAGTAGTTGGAGTTTATAGTCTCTAAGTGACGTTGATTCAGCTGCAGTCATTCTTAGGCTGGACTGGACAGGGAGGACAGATCACTCACTCGCTCACAATGACTGGCATTGGAAAGTGGAGTCCACGGGTTCTCAGCAGACTAGAGTGCCCTCATTTTCTTCAGAGGACTTGTCCCTGTCTCCTGGATTTCTTATAGGGTGCTAAATCGATACCAGGAGGAAAAATCTCTAGCAGGATGGGGAAATCTGTTGATGTTTAAAGACCTAACATCAGAAGTAGAACAGAATTGCCGTGTTTGAGGGCACAAAAATAGACTTTATGTTTGTAAAATGCCAAATTGTCGAGTCACGTGGAGCTATGCTCCACTGTACAACCTCTTCTGACATTCTGAATGCTGTGAGCATGTGGGTGCTTGGTAAATATTATGATTAGATGTTGTTTTTATACTGTTGCAACTTATGCTTTGAAATTAAAAGCATCTCTAATTGGATTTTGTTTGAATTATTTAAAGTTTATTGCCAAACAGATAAATTTAATGAGAACAGAGTATTTTACAGCTTTTTATTATCCTCCCATCCCTTTTAATTTGTGACATTACGGTTTAGTTTTGTTGTTTATGTTTTATTACTTAAGAACAATTTCTTTCAATTTAAAAATGAAAAGTACAATATAAATAGAATGTTGAGTGTGTGTCTCAAGATCAGTGTGTTGTACCTAGAATAAACATGCCCATGTCCCCAGCAATGATTCTGCAAGAGTGACTTGGTTTTGTCTTTAAAGGTTATCTACTTTAAGGACAAAATAGTTAGAAGATACATCACGGCTTAATTCATGTAGGAACTTAATTATAACCTTTGGAAGACATTAAACCTACAGTACATCAAATAAAATGTATTTCCTAATTTGGAGACCACAAAAAGGTGAGCAAATATTCTTTGAAACTAGCTATGGATTTCACACTGCGTTTCATACATTCTGAACTTAAAATGCCCATGAAATACCTTCCAAGTTTCCTGTAAGGCTGTCTGGGAAAGGTGATACTGTATGCAGGCCAAGGTTAGAAATCGTTACTTGTTATTAAGCATTTATGTAATTTGGGGATTTTGATGGTTATCAAAGCATGCTAAAAGCATCATTCTTTCAGCAGCCCCTAGAAGTTGCTTCTAGAAATCTGCTTTGAAATTGCTTTCTGAAAGGCCTATTCAGGGAGTATTGAAAATTAAAGTTTTTCTCCATAACAAAATGGCAATGTGTCAGCTAGTGGAGGTGTTAGGCTAGAAGTACCTGCTGTTACTGATCAGGGCAAGTGATCCAGTGTGCTGCTTCTTACAAGCAAAATCAGGAAGCTAAAGCTTGATTGACAGACTGTCGTATTGAAAATCTCAAAGCCACATTTGTTTAAAATTATTCGGTGGAATGACATTATATAACTTGGAACCTATTGTAGAAAGCCTGTCTACGGCACTGTGCCAGCTCGCAGCAGCACCACAGCATGACTGGTCTCCACTGCTCTTTGAAACAGCAAATTACCTTGGTATAGGGTAATGAGTGTCCCTCAGGAACCCTCGGGCTATTTTAGTCACATCTGAAAACCTGGGATGTAGATTTTCAGTATTTGTGAGAGGATGCTACAGAAGGATAAGGCTAAATTTCAGCTAAATGTTTACAGGAGACTAAACACCAGTTAGGCGAGTTTCCAGATTAGAGCAGAGCAAGCAGCCATGCCCTCCTACCTTATGGAGAATGAGAACGAGCAGCCCTCTTCACAGGCTGTTCTGGATTGTGTAATCTTTCCCAACACCTGTAGCAATCCTGGTGTGCTTCTGTGGTTCCCAGAGTGCCCCGTATTTCCTTTCATTGCATTTTGGCCTTGCTATATGGTTTGCTTTTACTAGTTAGGTTTGGTTGCCAGCCCCTTGGGCGAGTTCATACTTCAGTGAAAGCACTCTGTAAGTTGTCTTGTAGATCAACAATTTCCTGAGGCTCATATGGGACCCGGGGAAGGTCACCCTCCAGAAGGCAGTCTGGATCCCTCACTTTCACTGTGTATTAGCCATCTTCTCCCCTCCCTAGTGCTGAATTTTCAAGCACACATAAAAAGTCCTTTACTCACACCCTTTGCCAATTTTCAGCCCTCAGCTCATGCCAAAACTAACTTGTGTTTATCTCCTTCTTGATATTCCTAAAGCAGCTATACTTAATTAGTATATAATTGAGCATTAATCATTTCATTCTTTTTTCTACACATTCAATCATTTATTGATTTTCCTTTTCTAAAAGCATTTATCATGATTCTGGGCATAATTCCCAATGAAAGAACCTTAGTCTTATGGTGGAGATGAGAATTATGGACACTTTTGACCACCACAACGAGGCACGTAAAGAAGAAACAATCATAACACAAGACACTATGTACAAAGTAGCACCCTGGAATTCATTAATGTGATTTTCTCAAATGGATTTTATTCCATAAAAAAGATACTCTTTGTATGTGTTGATTGAGATTATGTTGTGGGAAATGGGGATAAAGTTGGATGGATGGACAAAGTTTTGCAACGTGCAAAAGATGGTGCAGAATTTCTATGGTAGTGAAATGAAGTAGCTTAGGGAAACACAAGAATAATTGAATTTAGAGGATTTCTAAATGATTCTAGTTCATGGCAAAATTAAGATGCAGAAAACTGCCTTGTTTTGTCTACAGTCTTAAATCTTTGTTCTGTTTTCCCATTTGGATACTGATCTATTAATGGAAGTCCCTCTGGGTTGCTATTCTACTATATTACACAGTTTGTTCTTTACAATAGTACATAGAAATTATTATAACAAACTTTTGATTATATGTACCAAATTAGCTTGATATGGATTGGTTCTAAAACCCAGTGAAAACTCAAATTCTTAGAAGTCATCAAAAATACACATTATAAAAGTAGTCTGTAATTTGTAGCTTCATAATAGCCAATAAACTCTACCTTTTCTCTATTGCATTATGGGAGTATAATTTGCCTCTGAGGACAACATTATATTAAAAAGGAGTATTGCTGGTATGTAGCCCTTGTTTAACAAGTGTAATGTATTGAGATCAACCTCCAGTACCACCCACACAAATATAGTTCTGTGTCTTGTTATTATCAACTTCAAGTTAAAATCTGTCCTTGCCTCAGAACTCAATCTTCTGTAAAGATTAACCCATGATTGGTCAGATGTCTTCTAGTGCCATGATAGGTTGTCAAGACCATTAGTGCACTTGTTATACAGTGTGAAAAATCATCTGCTTTTGCATAAAACTGATTTTACAATTTGCTCATCACTAATGTTAGAAATAAGGACAAATTCCGAAAGAAGCCTTAAGATAAATCAAAGACCATTTCTTTTAAAAAGAAAAATGAAGTTTTGTGCACAGAAACAGCATGAAAATATTTTCCTTCCACATTCACCAGCATCTTGACAGTAGACCCACCATGTTTGTGGAATAGGAGTATGAATGAATGAAAGAAGAAAAAAATAATTCAAAGAATTTAAAAATCAATGGTGACGTTGTAGTTGTAAAAGAATTACACAATTATCCTCTTGTCTTCTAGCAGTTTGAATCATCCAATTTCTTGGAGAACTCTTTCTTACTTTTTAGTACTTCTGTGCTTTAGACTTTCATTATTTTGAAGTGTTTTTCCTCCCTATGAAGTAAGCTGTTTTACATTATTTTTAATATAAAAAGAAACATAAGCAAAAATCGCAATAGTCTGTGGTTTAATAGCTATTCTCCTCATAGTCTCTCAAAGATCCTTGGGTTGCCGTAAGCCCAAAATGAAATCCATTATTAGAATGTTCCCTCTGCCAGGTTTTTATTTCTAATTTGTTGTTTGTTTTTTAATCATCTTTTGAATTATTGACTATTTCTTGGTGTCTTATAATGGCAATTTCTATTTGTTTTATGTGTTTTGTACAGCAGATTTTAGTTTTCTTCCTCACTCCATTATATGTAATAGCTTAGCTTTGAAGCTTTTGCTTGATATAAGGGGGTGTTAATTTGCTTTAACACATTATTGTCTAAAATAGTTGAGGTTCTATAAAAGCTTTATCTTGAAACACTCTGAAAGGTGCTTTTTTTTATTCTCTTGTTCATAAAAGATTCTTGAAATTCCCCCATGAATTCTTGATGCATGCTGAGATATTAAGCAGCCACTGACTGGCTCTGCTAGATGATGCTGAAATGCATAGACTTGGATTTCAAAGCAGTTGTTGGGCTTTCCTTTGACAGTATCATTCCAATATTTTATTAGTACTCCATGTCATTTTAACCCAAGCCTTCTAGCAGTTTTTTTGCTCATTGTTTTCTAATTGCTTCTCTTTTTTTTCAGCTTGATTCCACAGAATGGCATATCTATTTTCTCTGGACTTCCCTGCAATTTTTAACTGAACCCCTAGAGTACTGTGTCCTGTCTTATTCTCTTCTGTTCTTCCCCAATGAAGCATGACTAGAAGACTGTTGTATCCTTGACAGGCAAGTTCTTAGAATGGAGTGGCAGGTGGATGGGCAGAAATCAACAGTGCAGCAACAATACTAATTCAACTCCAATTAGATTTTAAAATTGCCTGGCTTTTTAGGCTAGCAGTGATGTGAAAGGAACTGTTTGTCCCACTGGGATTTTGTTCCTCAGTACTAGGTTGCTAAGGCGAGGTGATGGTAAAATAGGAGGGATCCAAGAATGGGAAAATTAAGATGATTTGGTGGTCTTTAAGATGGTGATGATATAATGATTAAGCTATATTTGCCAAACATTTATTATGTATCATATGCACAGTTAAGACTTCTAGGCAATGCCAACCTTGAGTATGTGTCAGTTGCCTTCATTGTTAGGGTATTGGCTTCCTTTTTCTTCAAATAACTACAAGTAAGGTGTCTTATTACAATATATCTTTACTTTCTTTATTTTTGTGAATCAAAAAGTCTTGGGCAAGTGTCTCACAAGGCTGCAAACAGGGCAAGATTTTCCACTGGAGGCAGAACTTGATGAGGATGTGCTTTCTTGTTTTTTGTTTGTTCATTTGTTTGTTTGTTCTTTCTTGATGGAGTTATTCAGTTACTTGTTATTGTTGGACTGAGATTATTGGAATGGCTGCTGTCCAGAGCTGTCCTCAGTTCCTTGTCATATGCATTCTCTACTACGGCTGCATGCTTTCTCCAAGCCACTATTGGGAGACAGAAAGATGTGAAATACAGATTCTGCAAGTTTATGTAATGAACTCATGTTTTATAATCATCTGCATCCTATCATCTTTTCAATATTCTACTACTTAGAAGCAAATCAGAGGTGTTTCCTGTACTCAACGGGAAAGGAAACCATAGGAAACGGAGATAGAAAGTATGTGAGGGAGCCTTCGGAGGAATTTCCCCAGCAATGCTAGTCCTGCAATAAACATAGATGCACAAGATTCGCTGTGATGAGTTGACTAGGAGCCCTTTGGGTAATTGGGATAGCTAAGTCATTCTAGGTCTCTTTTCAATTTTTTCGAGAAGCCTCCTCATCAAATGCCACAGAAGCCGGACAAGCGTACATTCCCACCGGCAGAGTAACTTACCCTTTTGTCTACGTCCCCACTAGTATTTGTTTTCTATTTTTTTTAATGACTGACATTCAAGCCTTATTATTTTTGACTGCTTTTGAGGGATATTTCCTTGAGTTCCTCATCTGGTGGTGAGATCCATGAGATTGCTGTCTTGTCCTGAGTCTTTTTCCAAGACCCATCAACCTGTGAGGCAGGAGCTAGCACCTTCAGCTCCATGTCTCCATCAGAAGTTCTCTTCTTAACCCTGTGGGCACAGTTCTTCTTATTATTTTGCAGTGAATGTTTTTTTAAAGAACTTGAAGTGACCTCCAGGTACAGCTTAAATATAACTAGAACATCCTGTACTCTGCCTCAGGTGTGAGAAGTGTGGTGTTTGCCAGTCTAATGAGAGTGAATTGAAAATTTTGCTGAGAAACTCTCTTTGTATATAGCAATACTTCTTTGTAATCGTGTTTTCCGTTCTAGCCCTGACCCTATCCTATGGAGAAAAGGTCCATGTCTGACTCTTGTACCTGTTGGGCAGCAGTCAACACATAGGATATATAAACAAACTGAACTGCTTCCAGTTATTGGTCAGTATTTAAAGAATGGCTGAGAGTAGGCACATACTCCTGAGTTGAGAAATAGCACAAGACAGAAAGACCATGAGGAGTTCTCGATGGCAATAGATGTAGTCACAGCTAACTCGTGGGAAACCAGGCTAATCTAGTCAGTATAGAGCCTGAAGATCATCCTGTGAGTGGCAAGAATTGACGTCCCCATGCTGTGGATTTATGCAGATTTCACAAGAGACTGGAATGCTAAAGTGAGTCATATTAAAGTAGTAGATTCTTTCTAAATGGTTTATTAGTCTCCACACCTATACTGTTCGTTTATAGGTAGCATGGTAATAAACTTATTATTAGTTTTTAAGATCACAAAGTAACCCTTAGTCATTCTGTGAATTGCACAATGCAGAGGTAGCTCTGCTTTTTCAGGACATCCTTTGCCCTTCTGTTTTCTGTTCACTTGTTTGTAGCCTTACATTCATGGATGTTCTCTGCTTAAAAACTGGCACTGCACTCGGGTTTTCTCGTTTTCTATTTTTCAAGTAGTACAAGGTTTTAAAATATTTTTTGCCTAACTTGATAATAATATATTCAACCTCAAGTAGATAGAACTGTCCAACACTTTTGGAACAGAATGAAAGTGAGGATCCGTTTGCTTCCCCCAGCTGGGACTACAGCTATGTTAGGGAACTAAGGGTAAAAATAAATGAAAACGATAACAACTCTGCTAGTCTGGCTTTGGTTGAGCCGTGGGCACTGCAGGTGTTCTTTGGTGCTGTGTGTGTGAGAAGGAAAGGCAAGTGCTGTAAGTATCCTCTGAAAATAATGACACAGTGCTTAAGTTGGGCCTTAGCCAGACAGAGTAGAGAGAGAGAATCGTGAGTACTTTGGTGATCTCTTGGCATGAAGGAGAGCAATAGCTCCCTGACCCGGGTGACCACTCTGAGGTCCACCCAAGACCTAAAGGAAAGAACTTCAGGAGACAGGCTGGAGTGGCTAAGTGAGCTCTTGAGGGCTGGCATTTAGGGGTCTCTAAAGCAGAGGGTGTCTCATTAGCGCAGCTGCTTAAAACTTCACTTGAGAACATACATCATGGATAAAATCCTTACAAAATCAAATTACAGACCACATCCATAGTAGTTGGCTACACTTGTTACATTTCTTATTATAAAAACTGCTTATTAGTACCTGAATTGCTATTCTCTTCATTCTTTTTAGATATTTGGAATAATTGATTTGTAGAATTTGTACCAATAATGAAAGACTCAGAAAGATTTTTCTGCTTTCACTAATTGTTTGCTCATGTACTTATTTTACTCACGTCAAACATTAGATAAGACTAGAATTAAGGAAGGTGAATATTAATATAGGACATTAATCTAACTGCCAGGGAAGAATTTTTAGCTGTGAAAATTTGGAAATCCCTTAAGAAGCATTTTGAGTCTCAAATTTGACATAAAAATATGGGTAAAATTTAAATATTCTGGCAAAGATAAAAGATACTCCAGATATAACATTCATTGTTAAAGAAAGCCTCTGTTGGACACTATGGACCTTCCATGTGGTGAAGTGGAGAGGATGGAGTCACATGAATTTACAAATTTGATAAAAATTATGCACTCACCATGGATGGGGAAATCAAGTCTTATATTTTCATGATAAACATGGTAAAAATGTTGAAGGGCAAAAGTAAAGGCCACCTCTATCTTCACCAGGTCATTCACATACTATTCACACAGCATGTGCCAGTACTAGTTGGCGGTGGTGGTGCATGCCACTACCAGCACTTGGGAGAGAGAGGCAGGCAGATCTCTGTGAGTTCAAGGCCAGCCTGGTCTAAAGAGTGAGTACCAGGACAGGCTCCAAAGCTACATAGAGAAACCCTGTCTCAGAAAAAAAAATCATGGGATCTTTTCTAAGGAAATATTGTGTGCCTTCTCATACCCTGTACTGATTCATTTTTGTCAACTCGACACAGGCTAGTGTCATCTAGGCATAGGGGACCACAACTGAGAAAATGTCTCCAAAGGTTGAGCCTATGGGTAAGCCATTGGGAGCATTTTTTGGTTGATGATCAATGTATAAAGGCCAGGGATACTGTGATCAGTGCCACCCCTGAACAGGTGGCTCTGGGCTGTATAAAAAAGCAAGCTGAGTGAGCCATAGGAAGCAATGCAGTACACAGTGTTGTTCTGTGGCCCCTACTTCATTCAGTGTCTTCCTCTGTTCCTGGGGATCCACCAGAGAAAACTACTCGGATACTCGTTTAAGCTGATAGAAAGTACTAGAATGCCAGTGACTACACTGGGTGTTTGGGATCCCAGTGTAGCACTAAGTCTTTCCCAGAAGCTTTTAAGCACATACCATATCCTGGACTGACATGCTTCAGTTAACAAGAACAGTTAGCTAGAAGTGGAGCTACAGAAGCCAAAAATCAAGGTTAGTACATTTAGACACTTTCCCAGAACTATGGACTTTGATGGATTAGGTCTTTGTTTTCATTTTGGCAGGTGGTAGTGTCTACATGCTGAATTTTACAGCCTGAATAGTACTTCCATCATGGAGTCAATTGTGCTAAGGTTGGGGGCTCTATTACATTTCCAGGTTCTTTTCCTGAGTTCATACCTGACTTCTCTTCATGATGAACTAAAACCTGTAAGATAAAATAAACCCTTTCTTCCAGTTTGCTTTTGGACATGGTGTTTATCACAGCAGTAGAAAGCAAAAGCCAACTAAGACACAGCTGCAATAAAACCTATCTTTGAAGCGTTGGGATGGAGTTCTAAGCCTTGTCTGAGCATTATTTTATTTCCTCCTTAACTATTTCATTCCAGGCCATAGGCTCTGGTCCCTCAGAATGGACACCAAGGTGTGAGTTTGTACACAAGTTCCTCATTGGAAGTACTCTTTCCTAGCAGACCATACTGAGGGGAGTAGCTTAAGAAAGGAAAAAGACAGACATAGTTCCAGTCTTATGTGAAGTCAAGTCCTTCATCTAATCCCAAAGATAGCACCTCAGAGCTTTCGCACCCATGGGCATTCTTTGTTCTGCTCCTTCAGGTGCCAGTCATTAACGAAATCTATCGAAATCTATCGTCAGTAGAATGCGACACTTCCTGGACTTTTCTGGGAAGGCCACACCCAGGGGCTGAGGTTAGGAGAAAGTATAGTTCTTAACAGCCTGTATTCATAGCATCTGGGAGATGGGGCACTGTGGGAAAAAGGGCAGTTGTTTCCTGCTAGGAGTAATTTTGTTCCTGGGAGATCTTTGGCACAATATTTAAGGATGTTTTTGCTTAGTCTGAATCAGAGAGGGGGCTGGTTGAGTTACCGCTACTGATATTTAGTAAACAGAGGCCAGGAATACTGCTAAAGAGCCCATGATTCTGGGATAAAACCGGACTTTCTGAACATAGCGGACAATGAGGACTACTGAGAACTCAAGAACAATGGCAATGGGTTTTGATCCTACTGCATGTACTGGCTTTGTGGGAGCCTAGGCAGTTTGGATGCTCACCTTACCAGACCTGGATGGAGGTGGGTGGTCCTTGGACTTCCCACAGGGCAGGAAACCCTGATTGCTCTTTGAGCTGACAAGGGAGGGGGACTTAATGGGGGAGGGGGAGGGAAATGGGAGGCGGTGGTGGGGAGGAGGCAGAAATCTTTAATAAATAATAAAAAAAGAGCCCATGATTCACAGGATACTTTGTATGACAAAAAATTAATCAGGCTAAAGTGTCCTCATTAGAAGGATGACACACACTGGGTAGAGGGAAGCTGAGCAGGACTCTGACAATGACTGTTACACCTTCTTCTCCATGTATGCCTCAGCTGTATTTATATTCTGTTGCAGTAAGAGATATTTGTAGAGCTCAGACTGATCATCTTAAAAAAAATAAAGTGTAAACCCTCACACATCTATTCATGCATATGTTCATTTCTTAAGTAATTATTGAGTACTTTCTACAAAGTAAGGTACTAGGCTATGTAGTAGGAATGCAGGGACAGGTATATCTGTTCCAAGAAGTATACAAGTTAAGTGAGAGACATCATAGCTTAGTTGCTTTCCCAATACAAAATATGTAATAACATTGACTGTATAAATCTAAGAATGGAGAAGAGCAAGCTGTTGGTTCAGGAAAGGAGCGGATATGCAACTGACTTTCGGGAATGGACTGTTTTAGGAGAAAGGCTAACAGGTACATTAGAAATGAATAGTACAATTATATTTAAAATAGCATCACAGAGGTTTGAAGGGAAAGAGAAGCTTCGTTTTATAAGCTAGAGAACAGGGAGAGGGGGAGGGAGAGGGAGAGAGAGCTACTGTGAGAAAGACATGGGGGAGAGAACCATGAAGAAAAGGGGGAGGTGGCCAGGCGCCCAGAGGAACCTTCACAGAAACTGTTTTAATAATAGCAACAAAAATCTGACTTTTATATGCATGAAGATTGGGGGAGGGTGCTGGTGGGAAGTTTTATACCACATGATTTAGTTCAGCATAGAATAGGTGGTAAATAGCATGGTTAAGTCAGGTACCAGTTAGGACTATAAGTTGGGGGCTTCCTTTACTTTTTAATTTGCTTTGAAATGTTTTTAATTTTTTGAGATTATAATATAATTATATCATTTCCCTCTCTTCTTTTTATCCCTTCAAAATCTCCAATATACCCCCTACTTCCTCTCTTTTAAATTCGTAGCTTCTTTTTCTTTCATTTTTGTTGTTGTTGGTGGTGTGTGTGTGCTCCTAAATACATAATATAACCAACCTCCTCAGTGCATATAATGTTACTTGAATGTATATGTTTCTCAGCACTGAGCATTCTACTTGGTATCAGATAACCAACTGGCATGCTCCTCTAAGGAGAAGACAATTTCTCTGCGCCCAGCATTTTTTAGTTACCTGTATTCTTATTGTAAGGTTGAGGCATTGTTAGTGTTCACTCTTTTATCTTAGCAAGTCTATTGGTGTCATCCTTGTTCAGGTCTTGTTTAGCCATTTTGGTGAGATTTTGTGGGTGTATCTTCTCTGACATTTCTTTTTGTTTGTTTGTTTGTTTGTGTTTTTCAAGACAAGGTTTCTCTGTAGAGCTTTGGAGCCTGTCCTGGAACTCATTCTGTAGACCAGACTGGCCTCGAAATCACAGATCTACCTGCCTCTGACATTTCTTTTCTTTTTTTTTATTTTAGTAAAGTGGTGATTGTAGGTTTTCCTCCAAGGTCCATGACTTTACTAGCCATGGTACTTGACTCCAGTACTAGGCAGGATTTCCCTCTTGTTAAGTGGGCCTGAAGTTCAATTAGAGAACTGTTGGTTACCACCAAGGTGCCACTGTTAGTTATACCCTGAGGAGTTTAGTGTCCTGCTGGTGGTTGTTGTGGTTCAAAGGTGTCATAGCTCGGTAAGACTGTTAACTGCCTCCCTTCTTTGGAAACTTGTTTGTGCTTTTTGCTGCCATGAGAACCTGTTCTTAAAGATAATCTGTCAGCTCCAATCCAGCTTGGGGCTTCTTACCCTGTGTTCAAGGTGCATGGCATCATAAACAATAGGGATTTTCCCTTCATATTTTGGCAAGAGTCAACCAAGAGCAACAGCAATAGCTCATGTTTTGGGAGTTTTTGGGAAGCCATGATCAACAATTCAAAAGGGGGCTTCAAGATGGAAAATTTTAATTAAAACTATGTATGTATTTGTGTATACAGATGTACAGATTCTATGTGTTTTAGGCAGATAGATAATATGATTCCTTACATCTTTTTCGGACATCCTTACTGTCATTTTACTTTTCTTCTTCTGTAGTTATATCCCTCCCCTCTCTAATTAAAGCCCCATTCCATTTTTGTCCCTTTGCCCTTCAGATCAGTTATATGCTATTGTTCTTTCCTCCACCTACACAGTGATCCATCTTTGCTTTCTTGGTTTCTCCATTTATCTTAGATTATTTACACACATGTGAAGATTTGGAGCTAGGAACCACACATGAGAGAAAACATATGAAGTTTGTTCCTGGGTAACCTTGTTATTGTGATACTTTTTAGTTCTATCCATTTACTTGCAAACTTCATAATTTCATTTTTCTTTACAGTTGAATAGTATTCCATTATGTGTATGTGTTGTATGAAGGCTGCTTGTTTGTTCCTGGCTGCCCAAAATGGAAATAATCACACAGAAGCTATATTAGTTACAACACTATTTGGTGTATTAGCTTATGCATATTTCTAGTTCCCTCTTATCTTTTAAATTAACCCATTTCTATTATTTTATATTTTACCATGAGGCTTGTGGCCTACAGGCAAGGTTCTGGCTAGTGGCTTGCATCTTTCCCCTCTGGTGTTTCCCAGCATTCAATTTAGTTTCCCCTCCTGCCTTGCTCTGTTCTGCCTTGCTGTATGTTCAAAGCAGTTTATTTACTCAATAACCAATAAAAACAACACATAGACAGAGGGACTTCCCACACCATATATGTACCACATTGTCATATCCATTCATAATTTGAAAAATATTTAGATTATTTATATATGTATTATACATTTGTATACCTATATATACATTTATATTTATATACCTATATACATTTATACCTATGTACCTATTTATATATCTATCTACATTTCCTAGGTATTGTAGACTAGAGAACCTGTCAACATGTTTGATCATGTATCTATTGATTAGGATATTCTTAACTCTCTGTCCCAGTGAGAGAGCTTCAGGGAGCAGCAGCATGGCCTGATCTTTTCAGCCTATGGGATCTGACTTATTAAAGGGAAAAGCCCATGTTCTAACAATATATATATCATAAGTATTCAATCATTTGTTCAACAAAAACTATTGCCTATTCTATGAATTAGAAATAAAGCAATCAACAGTATAGAAAATGTCTTTATCTCCAAGGAGTATATAGGTCATGAAAATAACACATGAATATCATTCAAAGCAGTAAATAAATAAATGACAAAAATAATACCGAGAACTACTATAGCAATCAGAGAAGAAAAAATGGGTTAGGTTGAGAGTTCTAAGTACCATATTTTAATAAGGGTAAAGAATCCCATTTAAAAGATGGAGGTTCAGAGGAGACCTTGGTATTGAAAAGGAATCCACCATGAGAAGATACTGGCAATGACAGTTTCAGAGAGAGGAAGATGCTTGGTTTTACACAGGAGCCAAATGCCAGTTAGTATAAGCTTCTGTAAAGGCTGAGCAGTGATAAGGAACAGGGTCTCTGACAGGTGAGCAAGAAAACTAAGTCACCATGAAGAGTGTTCTTTGTCCAAACTATTATGGCATTTGCTGGAGATTTTAAAAGTAGCATTTTGGGGAAGAGTACAGCGGTCTAACAATGTTACTTGTGCAGTAAGAGAGGGTAATGACCACCAAAAAGGAAGAATTATAGTCTGTAGTCCTTGTTCTTTCTTCCTCTAAGTGCACCATAGACTGTCTTTCACATCTATCTTATAAGTGTATTTTATTTGGTAAAATAGCTGCCAGTAGAAAACATGACAATTTAGGAATGTGTTCAACATAGCAACTTTCCAACACATTGTGTTATTTCTGAAGGGAAAAATGATCTTGAAGAGGCAGCAGAGCATTTCTCATGAAGGTGTTATAAATAAGGATATGGCAACGGAGAGAAGGGAGCCTTTAGGTTAGTGAGGCAAGCTGGGTGATACTGTCTAAGACATACCTAGCACAGTATCTCAAGGAAAACATTTTAACTCTTAAAAGTGTAAGAATTCTTTACTTTGAAATATGAAGACATATAAGCTGAACAATCACCATGTAATTTATTTATTGTTTGTGTGTGTATATGTTGTGTGTATGTGTGTGTAAATGTTTGTGTGTGAGTGTATATATATTATATATATGTATATATGTAAGAGTATGTGTATGAATATGTGGGGTGTGTGTATCATTCCATCTTGAAATCCAGACTTTGAAACTAAGTTCAAATCTTTTCACAGACCTTCGTTATTTAGCAAGTGTTAGTATAGGGTGGACTTGAGACTGAATTGTACTATTTGTTTATGTAAAATGCATTCTTTTTGTGTTAGAATTCTTTTATGTACAAATAGCTAATAACATTGCTAATATATTGATAGGGAGCTTAGCAGCCTAAAGGAACTTAGTTTATGGAGACATTTTCTAGGCAAGTAGTTTGTTTGAAAACTAATTATTGCATGAAATGCATATCTCACAGAGGTAATCCAGCATTATTCCAATAATAAAGAGTAGACCTCAAGATACTCTTTTGTTTGACTACTCCATTTGAAAACTCCCTTTCCTATGTGTGTGTTTATCAAGGGTAGACCTTCAAAGCTGATATTAAAATACACTGGATATTTAGTTGGATTTATAATTGCTGATTTTCCTTTTGAGTGTCCTGAAGATCTTATTAATATCTTGATATATTATAGTTGGCAGCAACTATTGGTAATCCCAGTCATTTCATGATTGTTTGTTTTAAATACACTATGTGACAAACTGTCTCCAGGTAGAGAAGTAGGAGTTACACTGTGATTCCCATCTATATGACACTCCCTCGTCCCACAGATTTAATCACAACAGCTGCCTGACTACTATTTTGTGAGTGTACAGATACTGAAGACTGTCTTTGCATGAATGGGCTTTATAATCTATGCGCATTCCCCTTAGTACAGTTAATTTATTAATAAGGCAAATATTATGGCCTAATTTTAAAGCATAAAACCCTGAAAAACAGCAAAATTGTGACATGGTGATAAATCCGTTTTTTTGCTGAGCAGACAAGTTCATTTGTAGTTAATCACTGCTTCTCCAAGTTTAATGACATAAAATATTCTTTAAGTTGTCACATTTTTCCTATGGTTAGCTAGAATATTACTCATATGTTCCTGCAAAATCATAATGTAAATAGTCTTTGACTGCATGTTCATTCTTCCCACTGGCATGCTACTAGGTGGTAAGCTTTCATTACACATGAGATTCTCTGAGTATATTCCTATAGTCAGGAACTATGACAGCTTAATCTTTGGATATCTTGGACTCTGGTCCCAAGTCAGAACAGAATTTTGAGTTACTATTCTTGTTTTGTAAGTTATGCAGACTGATTCTACTGAAACATCAATAGGATAGCTTTAAGATATATTCTCATGGAATTATTATCCATCAGCATGGAAGCATAGGTAGAATATCATGGAGTTGACATGAGTTTCTATATAATGTGCATGAATCTGATCTATTTGTACAACTATCCATTTTACAAAATATCTTTTCCAGCCTTTGCTGTATGCTTCACTTTGAACAAAAATCTCTTATATGCATATTAGAGAAAATATTAACTGTAGAATGACCTTGGAGAAAATTGGTCTTTTTTTTGAGGTAAGATCTTGCTATGTAGCCAAGAGTGCCCTGGAATTCACTATTAATATAGGCTGGCCTCAGTTTACATTGTGGTCCTCTGCCCTAGCCTCCTGAGTCCTAGGATTACAGGTGTGTGCACCTGCATGACCAAATCATCTGATGAGATTTCAGATTGAAAACCTAAACCATGAGCAATTCATTTGCTAAGTATATACACAATATATATTGTGAAGTTAGAAATGTGTAGAAAGTGCACAGGTGACTTCTTCACATTAGCCCAAGACTCAAAGTGACCCAGATGTCCTTTAATGGAATGAGGGGCAAATATATTTGGGTAGATTCATATAGTGGAACAATATATAGCAGTGTAAGAAACACACATATATTAAGTATGAATAACAAAAAAGTATTGCTTGTGTAAAGAAGCCAGCCACACATAAAAAACATGATGGGTTATTCCATTTAAATAAGGTTCACAAACAGGCAAAGAGATGTAAATAAAGGTCAGCAATTAAGCAGAAGAAGCAAATGGTTGCTATGAAAGGGATCGGGATGCATTTGATCAATGGTTGTGGTTATGAGTGGTACTCTACAAGAGTTTCTAGTACTCTTTTTCTCACTCTTCACAAAAGTTGTGCTGGTCAAGCATTTTCAATAAATTTTATGGACAGTATGTTAACTATGTTTCTTAAATTTAAAAATAACACTTACTCTACCTTCTCCACTCTGGAACTCTTCTGGGATTGATATCTATAAAAGTAATTTTCAGAACGAAAGGGATAGTGGTCCTTGTGGAAGCCTCCAAACAGAAAGGAAAGGTATGTGACCTGAGATTTAATTTCTTACATAGCCAAAGACTTCTTTTTGCTATATACAGACATATATTGGTAGATTGAGGTGCTCAGATCCTGAATTTTGCATTATGTTAAAAAAATTGTCCATGAATGAATAGATGCTAATGCCAAGTGTATATTCTGTATCATATTTCTGAGTCATCCCTGGAGCTGACTTAGAACAGTGTGTCTTCTCTATCACTTTTAATTTTATTTGTGTCAAACATAACAGAGTTATTTGCTTGATTTTGACTTGTTTTCTTGATATATTGACTTTCATCTTTTTACTCTTGATTCTATAATTCTTTACCAGTGTGGTATTGTTTTATTTTTTTAATGGGGGAGAGGAGTGTTTGTTTGCTTTGCTTTTGACAAAGTCTCACATATCCAAGACTGGCATCCAACTCCAACTCTGTTAAGATTAAGGGTAGCCTTAACAACTGATCCTTCTGCTTCTACCTTTTTAAGAGCTGGGATTGCAGGCGTTCGCTTCCACACCCAGTTTATGTGGTGCTGGGGTTGAACCTAGGGCTTTGTGTATACTAGGCAAGTACTCTATCTAATTGGCTGTAAACAACAAATCATAGAATCTATTTAAGTCCAGTCATCTAGTCTACATCTTTAATTGGAGAATTAGTAGCCCTTACATAAAGAGGCTATTGAAAGGGATGCTGATAATTGCTGTAATTTTGTTAGTAGTGGTTGTGACTGATTTGATTATTGTTCTTTTCTGCTCTCTTATTCAAATATGCTTGGTTGCTTTATTGTGTTGGATGCGGTTTGTTATTTCTTAGACTACCTATGTTCACCTATTCCTCTTGTGTATCTTATTCTTTCCTATAGGTTCTTATGATTGAGTCTACCCTTTTTCCTCCCATATAAGATTGAAAATTCTTTTAAGTATCTCCTGCCATCTTGGCTTGGGGATCATGAACTGCTTGAATTGGTGATTATATTAAAACAATTTTTGTCTGAAAATTTTGAAAGACATCTTTGCTGTATTCAGTGTTCTTTCAGGGTGGTTATTTATCTGGGGGCATCAGCTAGAGGGATGTGTCTGCAGAGGTCTAGTATTCACACGAGAGCTCACAGTTCTGTCTTTCTAGCAGTGAACCTCATGTTCATGCAGGCAGACTTTTCTTTCCCAGCCACCAGTTCCCAAATAACCACTTAGAAACTATTTTTAATTATAAATGCTTGGCCAATAGCCCAGGCTTATTATTAAGCCTGAGTTAGTTAACTCTTACAACTGAAGTTGCCCCATTTATATTAATCTACATTCTGCCACATGGCGTTACCTCTCATCTTTCACCTTCTGTTTTCTTTCCTGGTCTCACTGGCAACTCCTCTGACTCTATCTTCTTCTTCCCAGTGTCCTCTGTGTCCTGCTGTCCCACCTATACCTCCTGCCTAGCCTACAGGCCAGTCTGCTCTTTTATTAAACCAATCTGAAGGCGTCTTGGCAAAGAAGACACATCTTCAGAGTGTACAAAAAGATTATTTTGTAACAACTGTGGGCCTTCCATGGGGAGGACTCCCAGTCCCTTCTCTTCAGAGCCTGACTAACTTTTTGGACAAGCCTTTTCCTTCACCCTCTGGGGAAGTGTAGTGGTTGGCGATGTGTTGATTGTCTTCTGGGCTTTAAGTAGATAGACCTTGATATTTTGGTTCACTAGGTAATTTGAACTTCTCTATCTGTGAAATCATATGAATGAAAAGTTAAGTATCAAAAAATTGTCCTTTTGTACCAACAACACATTGAAATGAATGGAGACAAGTTATGTTTGTGTTGATCCACAGTCATTTTATTATTTTGTCAAAAATGATCTTTGTATCCTCTAATTTTTGTATCTCCTAGTAAACTGTGTATTTCATTTTACTAAAAATGTAAATTGGAAAACACAGACATACACATATATATCTATAATAAATAAATACATAAACAGCAATTTTTACATTTTTCTTAAAACTGTGCATATATGCATGTTTGGATGTGCAATACAGGAATACTGATTTATTTCCCTCTTTTGAATTTTAGAATTCTTCTAGTGGATATAGCATGGCTTTCTAAAATCAGTTCATATATACTTACAAAGTTTGAATTTTATTTTATAAATATAAATTATACTTATTACACATTTTTCTTGTAACAACGAAGATTTCATTTTCTGCCTATATTTATTCACACAGATTAAAGGATGTATAGAAAGCATGATAATTTCCCATCACTTTGTAATTATCATAAACTTCATGCTGTAGTATAGTGTAGGTACATCAGCTGTCTTCTCTCACGAGAATGAAATTAAGATGTCAGCCTCTTAGAATCTTATCTAGAGGCATTGGGAACACATTGTTTGCAAAGGCATCCAAATAATTGACATTTAGTTCCCTGTGGCTGCTGGACTACAGTTTCTAATTTTTTGTTGACCATCAGCAGAGAGCCATTCTCATTTCCATACATCTCCTACATCTTCAAAGGCAGCTATGCCCCAATTAACCTTTCCAGGTTTATAGTCTTTCTAACTTCAGTGCTACCCACATTTGTACCATGGTGAAAATCACTGGAGTCAATTCTTGGAATTCTGCCTACCACAGATAGATAGCATTGTATTTGTGATTCTGGAATTTCCTCAAAATTGTTATTGATAAGGCGCCTGATACAGGCAGCTAGCTTTACTTGAGTATTTAATGTCATTATACTTATTGATTAATTAGTGAAAAAGCATTTTATATGACTTTTAAAAATTTAGCCTTTTCATGTTAGGATTATCTTAGAAGGTCATCTTAAAATTAGTAAAAAAATATTGATGTTTTTTCTGCCTTCATCTGAAGATTGTTAAAAATTTGATTAAGAAGGTGTTCAGTAACATGATCGTTACTCCAAAGGCCTTTCCCTCCAGTGTGTCAGCAGAGAGGAGGTAGTTGCCCACTGAAGCTCACTGAGTAGAGTTCCACTAGGGTGAAAGCAGAATGTGTTCTGATTAAGCTGAATTTCACAGGAAACGGCCTTCTGAGTAGTATGGCCCTGTTGTGGTGCAGCGCTTTTTTGTTTTGTTTTGAATTGTTTTTCTGTGAGTCTTGTTGATTTTTGTGCCTTCCTCAAGTCCTGTCCCACCTGCCATTTTCAAATTGGCAATGCTGAAGCTCTTGGGAAGCAAGCAATTGAAAGGCCAATAGCCTTTTCTATCTGTTTGACTCTGGCTAAAGAAATCTAAAAAGTAGCCACTGTGCACCAAGAAATGTTGCTTTCTTCAGGTCGTATGATGGATCCACAATAGTTACAGTTCTTATGTCTTCTCCCTGACAAACCACATTCACATTCAGTGTCCTTAGGAAAAGCCACCAAGTGTGTTCCTCAGTTCATCTTTGCTGTATTTGGCTTCCATTCATTGAAGATAAGTAGCAGACAGGACACACATCTTTGTGGTACTTTCTAATGACTGAATTACCCTCTGGCTGACTCCACCATTTAAGGAGCCCTTTGACTGTTCCATTTCCTTTATAACTGGTACTTAATATGCATCAAATTTGTGTCTTTTCTAAAGCTTATAGTCTTCCATTCAACTTCATTCCAAATGTGTCATTTAATGATTCAAATCTCTCTGACATCCCTCTCTATTCTCATCCCTCAGCCTCTATACATTTAAAGTTACATTTGACAGAGCAAAGTTTCCCAATACAGCCATACAGTGGCTTATTCATAGAGTGTGCTGGGAATCGTCTGATGAGGGATAGGGGGCAGCGATGTCATAGTCTTTTCTATGATTCTTTTGTGTGATCTACAGTGATGCCCCTTGAAATATTTTGACCTCTCAGCTCTGTGACCCCATCTTTCTGTCACTTACCAGGATGAACACATTTTGAGTTTTTTGACTATTCTCTACTACTTGACTTCTAAGATAAAGAAATGGAAATTTTTATCATTGAGACCTTTTATATTCACTTACTACCTATGAGTATGAATTTTCCTGTCATACTGTCTAGGTAAGAAAAACTGCCATTGTCCCTAACAGGTTGACTTCTAGATTAATTTTCACCATAGAGGCCAGTCACTGGAAATTGTATGTTCATTGCAGATTCTTTTCAAAGCTCCATGTGAACTGAGCCTAATTTTCTAAACATGTTCTGCCCAGCTCAGGGTAGACTAGGCTGTTCCCTCACTTGAGGTATGTATTATACTTTCCAAAGTTCAGTTTAGTGTCTTTTCTCTAGTCAAAATTGGTGTTGACAATTGTATGGTAAAGGGTAATGCTTATCGAAAGAAAGAAAGAAAGAGAGAGAGAATGAAAGAGAGAAGGAAGGAAGGAAGGAAGAAAAGAAAGAAAGAAAGAAAGAAAGAAAGATGTCTGAGACTACCTTAGAATGCTGGTGAGACACAGTGTGCTTCTGGCTCAGTTTCAAATTGAAATTCCCTGAACTATCAAGGTAACCTTGCTTGGATTGTTCATTTATTCTGTTGTACATTGATGCCTTCTATTTCTCCCCATCATTTCATTTCCTTCTTGTTTCAATAGAAATCCAGTGTATCCTCAGTGTGTTATTTCAAGAGCTCTTCCTTATCCCTTGTTCCTTTCCTTCCCCCTCCAGACTCTTGGACACATCAGGCTAGCTATCCATCCTTTTCTCCCTTACCTATAGGCTGCTGGATGCTGCGTTGACAATCACGTGCTTTTTTTTTTTTTAAATTGCTTTGCTTGCTTCTGCTTTGCCTATAAAAGGTTTAGTAGTTCTGCAGGACCTTTGAACCACGATGCAAATCTACATGTGGTTAATCACTCCGTGTTTTGACATTAGACCCATGCACACTCCTTGTTCTGGGTCTTGGCACTTGTGATTTCTTCTGTCTCAGCTCTTCCACTACACAAGAAACTTGGCAATATGTATTCTAATGTATGGTTATGCTAAAGGTTAAGATCCTGTAATGACATGCTTTCAAATTTTGACTTTAACTGATTTTTAAGCTCAAATTATCAATTTAGGGTCTCTCTGTTTACTCCATTTAAAATATGGGGCTCTATCTCATTCTATTCCATTCCTATGCCTTTATTTTTCTTTACAGGACCTATGTATTTTCTAGGTAAATTTCTCTTGTTCATTCATGTCATTTTCTCCCTCGTTCTTACAGAATGTTAGGCTCATGGTTGCTTAAATATACAGCTATATGTCACCTAATAATGGGGATAAATTCTGAGAAATATTTATTAGGCATTAGAGAATCTGCTATACATCCCTAAAGAGTTGTATAATGCTACTACACTCTTAGGCTACATAGTATAGCCTGTGGCTCCAGGAGGGCAAACCCGTACAGCATGTTAGTACACCACAGATTGTCAGGAACTAAAATCTAAGTGTTTATGCATATAAAGTTAGAAAATGTTCAGTAAAATGTTATATGAAGGATCAAAAACAGTATTCTCTAATAGGTTACATATCAGGAATGGAGCTGGGAGCTTGGAGGTCTAGAAGTTTCTATGAGCGAGTCAGTGTGAGTGAATGGTGAGCAACTGTGAAGGTCTGCGACATTATTGTCACTATTGTGAACTCTATAAACACTATGCACTTTTACTATACTAAATTTAATTATTTTTTCTTTAAATAATATGACTTCAGCTTACTGTAACATTTTCATTTTATAAATGTTTAATTTTTGAAGTTTGTGAACTCGTGTAATAACATACATTTAAAATACATGGAGCTGTGCAAGTATATTTTCTTTCTTTATATTCTAGTCCTATACACTTTTTCTCTGTTTTATTTTACTTTAAAACTTCCTTGTTGAAAACTGAGACACACATATACTATTCATCTAGGCCTGAACACCTTCAGGAGCATCATTATCATTGTCTTCCTGCTCTACAGCTTGGATTCCTGGGAAGACCTCAGGGCAACAGTATAGTGGAGGCGCCATTTCCTATGGTGCCAAAACTGCCTTCCAGAATGTCTCCTGGGGACCTCCCAGGACTGCTTTATAGTTACTTGTTTTTGTGAGAGGCAGCACACATTAAAATAATAATAAAATATAATAGTGACCATATAAAGTGATAATATGGTACTCTGTTATCATTAACAAGTATTATATATGATGCATAATTGCATGTGGTGCACTTTTCAGAAGCTGGCAGGACAATAGATTTGTTTATGCCAAAGTGGCCACAAACACATGAATGATGCATCACACTAAGATGTTACAGTGTTTACTGCATGACTGTGCAATAGGAATTTCTCAGCTCCATTATAATTTTATGGAATCACTGTAAATATATGACCCATTGTTGACTGAAGTGTTAGTATGTGGCACATGACTGTGTGTGTGTATGTGTATAAATATATACACATTATAGAGTGTATAATATGGTGATTACAACCAAAATACAAGGTGAGATCTATGAAAAGTATTTATTTAGGAAATTTAGGATAGACTCTAAAGATGGCAGAATTTTTGGAGTCAGTAGTGTTACTATATTTCTTAGCTGTTTTTATTCACTGCTGCAGTCCAGCATCTTAATAGGGCCTGGAGTACAATTTGACAAATTCCTATTAAAATATTATTTCTCATTGTAAGAAAATGATTTTGCCTTAAAATTACAGGAAAAATATTGATTGTCTGATAAAGAGTCTTTGACTTTCTGAGTGCTAACTAAATTTGTAGAGATGCACTTGTCTTTTTGTTCCTCCGATAATTGATACTCCTGGTAGTTGTATATAAAAGTGTGAGACTTTATTCTACATCTGTCTGGTTCATCCTAAGAATTTGAACTATTTGCACTCTGTCCTTTATTGGTACATTATGGGGATAAATAGTCCTTCTACAACTCATGTTGGAAATTAATTACCAATGGAACAATACTAAGAGATGGAAATATTGCAAAGGTGTTGTCATGAAGGCACTGTCATTATTGCGAGAGTATGTAAATTTGTTATATTGCTTATGTCTACCATGTGTACTCATTTCCTTTTGACTTGTCTCAATTACTTTTCTGTTGCTGTGAGAAGACACCATCAAACAAGGCCACCTGTAAAAGAAAACGTTCATTGGAACTCATGTTTCCACCACTTTTCATTTGTGTATTCCCCAAGATTTGCCACCTGGAATGTGATGATCACTCATTACTTTTTCTCATATGTGAATGTATAAATCCTTTCCAGATGTTGTGAACTTTATTCAGGTATTTTCAAATAAAACGTTCGTAAGGATCCTGTCATTTTCACTGACTCGAGAAATTTAGCCTTGTACACAAGTCTAGAGTAAGAATTGTCAAGATCTGAACTTTGAATGTGTGAGAATCTCATAAAAGAGTAAGATGGGAAGAGAACTCGGACTGTTCAGCTTCCAGAAAGCGCTTCATTTAGCCCTTCTGCATGGCCAATATGTTGTTTGGTATTTTACTCTTTTGCTTTTTTGAGGGGCCCACTACCCAACTCCCAAATAAATCACACGGAAGCTAATTCTTACTTATAATTGCTCGGGTGTAGCTTGGCTTGTTTCTGACCATCTTGTCTTATTTTATATTCTCCCATCTACATTTTGCCCCTGAGCTTTTCTCTTTCTCTATTCCTGTATACTTTACTTGCTTCCTTCTCTAGGTCTCTCCTGTTTATCCTCTCTGCCTGTCAGCTCTGTCTATCCTGCCTCACTACTGACCATTCTAAACCATGAGGTGTTTTAGACAAAGAATCACAGATTCACAGAGTTAAACAAATGCAGCATAAACAAAAGTCACACACATTACAATAATATTCTACAACACCAATGGTTTCTGAAGTTTTGGGCATAAAAATCCAAGCCAAACAGCTACTAAAAAGACTCTGTAAAACCCCAGGAGCTGGGCATGATGACCCACACTTTTAATTCCAGTACTCAGGTGGCAGAGGCAGGTAAATCTCAGAGTTTGAGGCCAGCCTGATCTGCAGAGCAGGTACTAGGACAGCCTTGGCTGTTAAACAAAGAAGTCCTGTCTTAAAAAACAAAAACAAACAGGACCCTAAAAAACAAACAAACAAACAAAAACAGAGATTGGTCTTCATTTTGTTTCTGGTGTTTCATTTTACTTATTTTTTTATTATTTTATCATTTTCATCTATTTCTAATTTTTTGTAGATATTCAGTTATACTCTCAAAGAGCAACACTGATGGCAGAAGAGCAGTGATTATACTGGGTGATAAAGTAGGGTGGGTGATTTTTCTCAACACTGAAGTTGACAGTTTTCATCTGGAAGATAAACAGTCACAGCAAGTCAGACAGAAAAATTGTGTTCCAAGTAGCTTTTCCAGCTCTGTGGTGATTGGAATCGTTCTGTATATTGTTGGGAGCAGCCCAAGTGCTGTACAGTGCTCAGAGAGAAAATTCCTATCTGCTATCACAATGTGATGACTGCTACAGTTTGCCCAGAGCAAAACTTGCTGTAATAAAAACTTCTAGATTGGAGCATAGTAATGTCATTTGTGTTACTACTTGTCTAAGTTGTCTCTGTGTCATGTCAACCCTAAGCAAACAGATCTTAGTTTGGGAACATCAGTAAGCTCTGTTATTAGGCACTGTTGAATTATGGCCCCAATTTTTTACACAGTTTATTATCTGAAGTCTCAGTGAGCAATGGAGTCTTGACTTTAAGCAGCTCAAGGCACTGGGGTTAACATTGTTTCCACCTTCTGACTTTGTATTGAACTCACTTTGAGAGATGCCTTTCTGGGACACTGTCATTAGTTTTAAAGACTCAATGAGTTTCTTGGTTTCTGGATCCTAGTGCCTCCTCTAACAGTATTAAATAAGGAAAGATGTGCTGATCATATGAGCATGGTGCTCAAGAAAATATGGAAAAAGTCTCAAAGAGAAATGGCTATACCCATCTCGTAAATATTTAGTACACTTTAGCAAATCATTTGTGGATTTGTTCTAAGAAATGGCTATGAAGAAGGCTGCATAAATCTCCTCTAAAAATTAGTGTGTTTCTAGAGTTTTCCCATTTTAAGTCCATAGATTAAATACTGGAAATAGTCTTGGTTGTAAAAATGTACCAAAAAAAAAAAAAAGAAAGAAAGAAAAGTAAAACGAGAGAGAGAGAGAGAGAGAGAGAGAGAGAGAGAGAGAGAGAGAGAGAGAGAATAGGAAAGAAAAAGGTGAGGTATGAGGAATGAAAGTCCTGCACTGATCATCTCATCTGGATGTCCAGCGACTCTTTCCACTGGGGAAGGACACGCATTTTTCATTTGGTTTGTCAGCCTTGAAACTGTGGTTTCCTTGTTTTTATCATAGTACTTCTCTATAGTATCTTTCTCAGGACCTCCATTTAGAAGTAGTGCTTGGAACTTTAACCATTTTGTTATTTTGTTCTTAAATTATTTTTTTAATTGAGTGAAGTGAAAAGAATCTAAACAAATTTTTCTTTGATGGAGAAGATGGTTGCTTCTTTAAGATAAGTTTCTGTGTGGCCTTGATGTACTATTTTTAAAAAATGAAGCCTCAGGTAATTTTGTTAAAGAAAGAAATGATATTCCCTAGTCATAAAAAGAATACAGTATTTTTATTAAGAAAGTTTTGAAGTAAGAAAAATACGTGAAAAAGTGAACCTATCACTATACTAATAACCTGTTAGGAATAATTGCATCTGCTCTAAGTGGCCCTTTAGTTTTCTGACATTTGGGTCAGTGGGTAAATGAAATGATCATGCTTTGTGTTTGTTCTCTGGGCCATATTTTAGCTACTACCTATTAGAGTTTTATTTACACTTGTGCCTAAGAACCTGAAATATTGAGAGGCTATCATGACTTCATTACATTCTATCTATTACAACCTCTGTATACAACAAATAATTCTCTATCTAGATATTGCCAAGGACTGGCTAATTATTTTATCGTTTTACCTAACGATTTCACTGTACTATTGTGTACGTATGATTACAGCTTAAGATCCAATAATATATGTCAATAAAACAGATACACTTCTTGTCCACTAGCTCATGAAATTCATAATTTTATACATTGAAAAATATGTACATCTGCTGTAGTGTAGTTGGTATTCATGTTTTATTCAGTGGGTACTGTTTTTTATTTCATTGCTCTCAAATTTCTTTATACAAGATTTTTTTGTGTGTTCCACTAGATTTTAGGTGTCTCATGTATATAGTTTGTTTGTGTATGGGGTATGTTTTAGGGTATAGGTTGTTCATATGAGGAGTATTGTTAGGGGTATAGGTTGTACGTGTAAGGGGTATGTTTTGGGGTATGAGTTGGTCATATATGGGATATGGTGTGCAATAAGGGTTGTTCACATACAGTGTGTGTTTGGGGGATAGGCTTGGGGCTTTGTAGGAATAGAATCTTGTTTCCTTTTGTCTTTTATTTTCAAAACTTCATGTTCACATATGTGCTAATTTTATCCAAACTGTGTTTCTTTTTGAATACTAATGTTCAAAGGGATCAAAGAAAAAGGTTACCCTTTTAATTATATTTGTAGTGAATTTGTTATTTGAATATTCTTAAACTTTTAGTATTCTTAGCCAATTAGCCATGGCAGTAACATTATGAATAACTATAATACACATTTTAAAGAGCCAGAATTCCTGACTACCCTTGCCCCTTTACCCTGGTGTCTTCTGGTCTAGTAACATAATTATGTCTATCGCTGCTAATGGTGTTCATGCTTCTGCAGGTCACTCTCGTGTTTCCAGTGATTTTTATATTAACTTTCACATGAGCTGCATCTTAACATAAGCTCAGTTGTTCCTCATTATTTGCTACTGAGAAATAGTAACATATTTATGATTTAGAAATTCATTTTGACATTCCCATAAATGTCTAAGAGAAAATTATTTTAGGTGGATGGGATCGCTAGGTTTTCCCTGGTTCTCTAATTGACAAAGCTTCAACTTGCTTAGGAATTTCAAGCCTTCACACCTGCAGGAGTCACTGGAAAGCTGACTATGCACAAAGATCAAGACTTCATCCAGAACTTGCTAGGTCACAACCTCCGGAAAATTTGTATTGGCAGGCAAGTCTAGGGAGCTTGCAGTGAGGCTACATGCAGAGCCCGATGATTTGTTACTGCATTTAGCTGTATAGGAAAGATTCATGGATGTATTGAGTTGATAATAGCTATTTGTTTCTAATGCTACTCAGTTCAAAAAGCAGAAGACTGGGCATGTTGGTGCCCATCTTTCATCCTAGCATCGGGGAGGCAGTAGCAGGTAAATCTCTATGAGTTCCAGGTCAGCATGGTCTACATTTGAATTGCAGGATAGCCAGAGCGCCAGAGAGAGACCCTGTCTCAACAAACAAACAAACGGCCTAAGCAGCTAGGTGGCTCCTGTGTTTAATTCCAGCACTCAGGAGACAAGTGCAGAGGCAGGCAGATCTCTGTGAGTTTGAGTTGGGAGTCAGCTTAGTTTACCCAGCAAGGGTTCCCTGCCAGCCAGGGCTATATAGTGAGAGTCTGTCTCCAACAACCGAGAAAGCAATGGAGCAGAAAAGAAAATTTCTCAGATGTAAATAATTTCACCTTCTAATGAAACCTCAAGTGAAGTTACATTAAATGAGTATTTTGAGCACTTTCTAGGTTCAAAGCAATATCTTAGTGTGTTTTACACATTTACTAACATTAACATAGATAATAATTAACAAGTGGAAAGAATCAGCAGAATGAATTTCTACAATCTGTTGCCTATAGCCAACAATATACCGCAGAGTTGTTGATAAGCTGGGCCATGCCAAGTGCTTACTGTAGCTTAAACTCATTTGCTAATATTATGAACGAAGATGAAGAGAGACAGATTCAGAGAGGTTAAGTCATTTCCCCGACCTGTCCTACTGGTAAGTGGCAGTGCCGTGTTGATGTCTGTCCTCCTGTGCTTCACAGAGTGCAAGCAGTCCCCGAGAGGGGGCCTCTGAAAGGCAGCCGTGTCCAACTGTACTATCTACATTTAACATCTCTATTAAAACACTCTACTATCTACACTGAATTTTAGAAGTCATTCTAAAATCAGCTGTGGAATTCATTGTTCCAGAAATATTTTGAAGTAACAAATTGGTCAATCTGTTATCTGCCTTGGACCAGCTGAAAGAGAAAAAGAAAAGGATTAACGTACTTATAGAGAATTCTTCGTCCTGTATTTCTTTATCTTTAAGGATAGTGTAATTGTTGAATATGTATGCATTTTCTGACCTTTTGGAGAGCTGTTGTGCTTCGTTTAATTTGTGCTTTACCTATTCCGCATTGCGTTGTCTCAGTTTTTTCCTTTAATTTGAAAATGCTTTATCAACTACTTTCACATATTTATTAGCAACTGAGTTTGAACTGTCTCTCCACTTCCTTCCGACTGGGCCCCAAATGCAGGTGAAAGGTTAGGTGTTTTACAGGCCCTCCTGCTTCTTCTGAGTCCGGGGCTTCAAAGGAATGGAGAAACTGGAGATGAGAAAGTGAAATTTGTCCACAGAGGTGAAAATGCTTCATGTGCATGCGAACTCATGCGTTTTTTTCTTGGTAAGATTGTTGTACTTTAATAGATGTTGAAACCCAATTTTCATTCTCAAGCCTAACCTTAAAAAAATACTCATAAATGTTCCTAGAGATTTGTTGTTTTTGGGGCCCTAACACTAAGCTATATCCCCAGTTCCGAGAACCTTTTTTTTTTTTTTTGCCAAAAAATACTAAATAAAGTCTTCTGATTAGAAAAAGACAGATAAACTATAAAATAGATTTAAGCATGAGCATAAACCAAGAGATTATCATCCTTTACCAGAACCACTCCCTGACACCAAGGGCATGCTGATGTGGGTTCACAGCTGGAAGAGAACACCCATGTGCTGTCAGACTTAAAGTGAAGACTGTAGTCAGTTAGACATGTGTCTGACTGTTAATATTCTTTCATCCCTAATAAAAAATAATCCCAGCAGCAGGCGCTAATTCACCTGAAATACTGTCTCTGGTATATTTTAAGAATTCTGTGACTTTGGTTTAACAAGTAGCCATGTATATAGGTTTTCTTTTCTGCATAGGTTATCTTTGCTTAGCAACAACAAAAATATCCAGATTCCACAAAGTGCCAAGATTTTTTTTAACCATTCTAACAGCTTTCCAATAATGAATCCTTAGAAAGAAATCATTATTCCTTCTCCCTTTGGACGTTCCCTCTCGTGCTTTTACCAGAAGCTTACAGAGTTATACAGTGAGCAGAACCCAGTGCTGGAGGAAGAAAGGAGTGGATGCCACTGCTAGCAGTTGACTGTAAAATCAGTGGAGGGTGTGGAAGCAAACACAATGTAGTCTGTTAATCTTTTTTCTCTACTTTCCCTTCTTGTCACTCTATATTCTAATGTTTGTTTGGACCCGGGACATGTTTCTATATCATCAAAGGTAAAGTAAAATTCATTGAGCACTTAATATGATCCAAGTATGCATTAAATGTTCTGCCCAAAGTATAAATTATTCCTAACAATTAAAGAGGCCTGATTATTATCCAGTTTCATAGAAGGCAAAATGGAGGTTCAGAGAAATAGGCCAAAGTGCACAAAGCCATACCCCAAGTATATGGCAGAAACTGGATGTGAACTCAGGTTTCTCTCATTAAACAAAACAATGCTGTTACTATCTTCTCCAATATTAGGTGTTCTTATGACTTATTGAGATGCTAGGTGGGATAAGTGTAAATTTATCCAGCATGTTCCTAGGGAGAGAGCAGCGGAGGGGGAAAAAAGACAAAAATCACAATCTGTTGTCAGAGAACCTAGACAACAATGAGAACCCTAAGAAAGACATAGATAGATATAATCTACATGGGAAGTAGAAAAAGACAAGATCTCCTGAGTAAATTAAGAGCATAGGGACCTTGGGAGAAGGTTGAAGTGAAGGGGAGAGGCAGGGAGGGGAATAGAGAAAAATATAAAGCTCCATAAAAAACGAGTAAAAAATATTTTTATCAATTCTCTGAGAATGCCATACAATGTATTTTGATCATACTCCCTTCTCACTCCTCCCAGACCCTACCATCACTTTCTCATCCCTTCCTGTCTTCTTTTTGATTTTTTTAACAATACCCCACAGAGGAGTTCAATTTCTGCTGATCATATGCACCTAAGTTTGGGTTCATCCCTTGGAGTGTATTCCACTTCCAAGGGGCCATACCCTTAAAAAAAGAAAGAAAGAAAGAAAGAAAGGAAGGAAGGAAGGAAAAAAAGACAAGAATCATCACGTTGGGATTCCTGCATTTAGAATCAACTTATTTGATGAAAATTTTAATTTTACTTTATAAGCCATGTGATACTGGAGGTTGTATTATGTATTTGAACTTGGTTTCTTTTGTGAAATAGGAATGAAGTAAGCCATGGACATGAGATACGTAGTAAATGGTCTTCATTAATTCTGGTGGTAACTATAGAGTAGTTTATATTTTAAAAAGAAACTTCCTAAAAGTTGTCTCAGATGATACTGTCGTATAAGTGAAGTTCATTCATCCCCTTCATTCTTCGACCTGTTGTCTTAGGCAAAGCATGAAGTTTACCCATCCTTTAGACAGTAACAATAAGGGTAGCATTTAATTCATTTTGTAAGTACTGTGAGCTTCTAGTTAGCTCAGTAGTTAAATACAGGAAGGATGTAAACCATAGATTACAGACTTGTTTTTCTAATATGTACCTTTAAAAAATCCTGTAGTTATAATTTAAATATATTTATCATGTCACCACATTTCCACAGACAAGACATCTTAAAAATTTGATAGTTTTTTTATGTTACTACCATTGGTGAAATCTCTTCTAGCTTGTTGAAACAGTGTGAAACAAATGTTGGTTTGTAGTACCTTTCTATCTCTCTATATATCTAGAAAATATTCTCTGAATAAGGCATTTTGTTAATTCAAATTTCAAAAATATTCTTAAATAATTTTGGCATTCTTCATTTTCGTTATCAGCAAATAGTGCCCTTACACTTGCTATGTCTGATTTCTGACACTAAGTCTGGGGAAAGCTTCTTTTGTTAGATGAGGACTCTATTGCAGGGGATGCAGACATTAGGTTTGCTTCCCGAGTCTGAGTTAAAAGAAGACAAGTGTGATTGAAAATACTGAGGTAGTTTGTAGTCACAGACCAACAGTGACTAAAGTCATCACTCTGAGATCTATGAAGTATGAGAAAGGTTTACCTTTGCCCACCAAAGGTTTTAAAACACAATCCTCAAACCCGCTTCAAGTAACAGCAACAGAATGTTCCTGCCTTAATTCAAACTCTTCTTTAAAGGCATTGCAACATCTCTACTCATGTTTATTTGAGTAGCCAGGATCTTAAGATTTAGGACCAGACAAATTCTTATTCTTTTACCTACTTATCATGTAATAAGGATTCCACTACAACTAGAATATAAACTGAACATCTTTTCCCATCCCTCTTTTTACCACCAAGCTCTGTAAGTATGAATTCTTCTTCAGATGTGTTGGGGTGATCCCGTTACATCTGAAATCTTACAGTCTAGTTACCACACTTCTCCCTTCTTCCTTCCCTCACTTTTACTTGCCCCCTTCTTCCTTCTCTCCCATGTAAGCTCCTCTTCTATTCCTATTCTCACCTCCCATTCCTTTTTCCTTCCTCACCTCCCACTTCTCTTTCTGTTCCTCCCCTCTTCTCTCTTTCTTTCTTCTTCCTCCTCTTCTTTCTCAGCTCATCTTCCTTATTCCCTGACTTCTCAAATCCTCAGAGGATTTCATTTACACCTGCATGAGGTCCCATCTCTTTCTTCAGTCTTCTTTGCTGATACCCTGTTTTACTCACTGAGTGTGAACCACTCTGACATTTTGTTTCAGTCATTAAACACTCTAAGCTGACCACATACATGAAGTTTTTAAAGTCTATTTCCTCTGCTTAAAATACTGTTTTCCTCCCATTCACCTGGCTGAGTCAGTCTCTCTCTCTCTCTCTCTCTCTCTCTCTCTCTCTCTCTCTCTCCCTCTCTCTCTTCCAAGTCTTCTGCTTTCCCTAAGTATACAATATAGATTCTCCAGTCACACTCACTCATAGTAATGCTTTCTAAAGCACCTCCCACATACTTTCTCTTTATATGCATTAGGTTTTTGCTTAATATATAAATTTCTGCCCCTTTCCCCACTAGAATATCTATTTCTGTTTTGTTTTGTATACCTAGCCCTAGACATGGTTATTAAGGAGGTACTTAATACATCCCCATTAATGTTGAATGAAGACACATTTCTAGAATTTTTTAAAGCCTGAGTTTGCTCATTTGAAAAACAGAAACAAAAATCCTTATGTGTAGATATATTGTGAATTAAAAGACATTAATATATATTTGATGGAATTCTTAGCAAATGGTACTGTTATCATCAACAGAAACATAGACAATACTTGTGCTCAATCTATGTATAAGACATGTGCTAATATTTTTAACAATATACTTTAATAAGATACCTGTGCTAGACTTTTTTTTACCCAGACGTCTGTGAATGTATGTTTTAATACTTATGTTTTATATCACTTATATCAAGGATATAAAAATGAGAAGTTATATCAGTGATATGAACTGACTTCAGTTTTGCAGTGTCAAAATTACCCAAACCGCAGTGAACATTCAACAGGATAATTACTTTGGGTCGTAATTGTCTAGACAGTCCTCCCTCCCTTCTAGCCAACTGGCATTGAAAACCAAGTACGGCTTTTGTGTGTGCACACAATCAGGCTGTAAAATCCTATTATCCCCTATTTCCACACCCCTGTGGTTGCTTGCTTCCTTCTGAAGCCTCTAATGGGGGAGGGAAAGAAGAAAAGAAAGAAAAGAAAATGAAAAAAAAATAGAAAACTTTCTAGGGAACTCTAAGGCTTATTTCTAATCTTGCTGTGTCCGTGTAATGTAAAAATACGGAATAAGAGCACATATGTGATTTGTGTATACCTTCAACCAGAATCCCATGATACTTGTGGGAAAGCCTATGAAAGTTTTTGTGGGTAGAAATATTTCTGTGTGGAGTTTGGAATGAGGTTGAATTTAATTCTGTTCCGATGTTCACAAAATAGCACAAGATCAACTTTCTTCTCTGAGTCCCCGGATCGGAATGCACATGCTGCTCAGAAGTCTCTCCTGGCTTCTCTTTGTAACCGATCCCCAGCCGCAGACACCCTTCTTGGTTCATGCCCATTTATGTGTCTAGCCTTTCTCCTGCCTGCTTCCACTGGGTCCATGTCAATCTTTTATTTTGGGTGGCTGGGGCGGGGGAGGGGGAGCCTATTTTCCCAGGTGACTGAAACCTTTCTTAACATTCTTTTCCCAGCCTTGACACCTTCTCTGCTGTCTGCTGCACCTCTCACTACCCCTGCTCACTACCTAGTTGGCTGGAGTGTGGAATGTGGGCAGCTTACGTTAAAGAGTTTTTCCAGAATCTTGAACCATCTGTTGTTGTCATTGTTCATTCTCTTGACATCCATGCCTTAGCCAATTCCATCACCTTCTCGATTCTCTTTATCTTTGGGACATATTCTTATCTTGAGACTGAGCCTTCCAATCCTCAACATTATACCCATGCTTCACATTGCTCTAAGTGACTGACTTGGTCCTTGCTAGATTCTTCCCCAGACTGCAATTTCTTTGTTTGTTTTTTTTTGTTTTTTTTGTTTTTTGTTTTTCGAGACAGGGTTTCTCTGTGGTTTTGGAGCCTGTCCTGGAACTAGCTCTTGTAGACCAGGCTGGTCTCGAACTCACAGAGATCCGCCTGCCTCTGCCTCCCGAGTGCTGGGATTAAGGGCGTGCGCCACCACGGCCTGGCCAGACTGCAATTTCTTGATCATGACTCTGTACCTTGATTTAAGTCACATTCATGCCTTGGGTACCATCTCTAACTTCTCAATTTTCTTTTCTATTCATTTGTTCTCTCTATAAATTCTGATCTCTATATTGTTGTCCCCTCTTTCCGAGGTTAGCAAATCTCTTCACTGGTATTTGCTCCCCTTAAAAAAAAAAAAAAAATCCATCTTGCCCTCCCACTGACTTACCAAACCACTTCGCTCTCCTAGCTATTTAGAATTGTCTTAATCATTGTTTTTGTTTTCTTCATCTCTCATTAACTTGTTAATACCCTAGAGGCCTGTGAACTATTACTCTGCAAACATTGCTTTGGTGCTGGGGGAGGGGTAGGTTCTTTCCCCATATTTGGTAGTGTTTTCTAATAGCATGCTGTCATAGTTACATTATTTGTGTCCTCTTTAAAATAACTTCAGTCTTTTTGCTCCATCTTTTCTTCCCATGGTTATTTTCCCCTTCTGTAACCATTATTCTTTCTTTTCTCCTTCCTTTCTTTTTTTCCCCTGAGTGTGTGTATGTCGTTATTGTGTGTGTGTGTGTGTGTGACTTGTGTGTGTGTGTATGTGTTGTACATGCAAGAGAATGTGCAGGTGCTTGCCCCTGTGTGTGCTTGGAAGCCAGAGGAAGGTGTCTGGTGTCTTCCTCTGTATCTGCTTCGCCTTGTTCCTTTAAGAAGGGCCTCTCCCTGAAGCAGAAGCTTGCTACTTTGACTAAGCTTGCTGGTCAGAGAGCTCTTGGAATCTGGAATTTATGAGTCCCTGTCCTAGTCCTTCAGTTACAGGCACACACATCCATGCCAAGCTTTTCACATGGGTGCTAGAGATTTGATCTCAGATCCTTGTGCTTGCAAAGCAAGTACTCTTAGCCACAGAGCCCCTTTCCAGCTTCCCTTTTTACTTTGGTTTAATTGTTTCTTTAATTATGTTCTCTTTTCTATCCTCTCATAAGAGATATTTCTTTGACTCATCTCTTGCATCTCTGCTATCTTCCTGTGGGCTGTCTCATCTACCCCCTCAACTTGAATAGCAACCTCTTACTAAATCAGCTCCCTTTCCCAATGCTGACCATTTGTCTCTTGACCTTACTGTCTTACCTCTTACAGATATTAACAGAGTACTAACAAAAAAATACCTTGGACATAAGGTAATTTTAATTGATCACCTGGGCTGCTCTCTTGGGGATGAAAGAGAAAAATGTTAATAATGAGTAGACAAACCTGTGCTGTTCATAATCAGACATTCAAGACCAGAAAATAGAAAAGTCCTGAAAAATCTCATCACCAAGATTGTCTTCCATCTTCCTGAAGTGTCTTACCAACATTTTACTGACTTGTGCTGTGCACTGTCTCAGGAGCATTGTATCCTGCTGTCCTTCTTATCAGACCTCCAGTTTATCCCTTGTACCAATGTGGCTGCTCCTAGTTTCTCCCACCTAATCTACAGTGTTCTCCATTTTCACCAAACGTTCTTCAACTGCAATGATTTTTTACACGCCTGCTTAAAAGCCACGGCCCCCAACTTTCAGGGGAGATGTCATAACATGGAATTCAACACCCCACAAAGCACAGCATAATAAACTAATGCCCAATAAGCATAAAGCAACAGCAAAACCAAAATCCAAACTTTTAGTCACCTCCTTTACAGAGTGTATTTTCTCTATACCGTTAGCTTTTTTCCAGATGCCTCCTAAATCAGAGACTGCGGTCCTCACCCACACCCACTTTTGCCTGGGAGATCTTAATTCAGTCAGTCTGCCCTGAGGCATGGTTGACTTAAAATCATTTCTCTTGATTTTGACCCATGCCAGGGTCCAGGGCTCTGGACTATTTTCTCTCTGTGGTTTTGTTCATCACTTTCCTTCCATGGTAAATGTCTGCTTTTCTTGCTTTCTTGTTACATTCCTTCAATGTAACAAGCCCCCTTTTACCTTCTTCACGAGGACTTATCTAATCTATTCAAAGTATGTAATTGCTTTCTTTCTCTATTGAAGAAATAACAAGCTTCTTTTACATTACGTGTCTTTTAACCTGTAAGCAGCACACTTGCCAGCAGTCTTTGTAATATAGAGTCACTCAATAAAAGGCATTAGGTTGTAGAATACTTTGACATTCTTAAAGTGGTCAAGCATGAGTGCCTTTTTTTCCCCTAATTGAACCATGAATGTCCAGTCAAAGGGTACAGTAGATATAATTCCAAGACCGTGCTAAATTAACGTATACTAACCATGCTAATTAGGAGAAAGGAATGTTGAACATCATTATTATTTTGAGCAACAGATATTAAAATAGTTCAACAGTAGATGGGTTCCTTCAACACTCACCCTGTAAGGGGCTTTAGAGTATCAGTAAATTTAAAGGGATTCCTTGTGGAACTGTCCTGTTCATGAAGCCCTAAAATGTGATTCAGTTGGAAACTGTGGTTAGGAGAGCATTGTTTACTAGTTCCCCTGACTAAAAGCAATTTCTGATTTTTCAAGTATTTTACAAGGGAGTGATTTTTTTAACTTTTTTATAGTTTTCTAAGTTATCTTTTTGTTAAATATATATAGTCTATACATTGAGGATTGAAATTATTTTGTTGCTATTATTTCATTAGTACTTGATACAGAATTAGTTTTACTAGCAAAAAAACAGGGTGAACATTTCACACAGGGCATTTAGAAGTACATGGATAACTTGTTAATCTCTTGCCTTTGAAAGTAGAGGCTGAGGCTAAGTAAATAGTAAGCTTTTATATACTTGGTGCTGGGTATTTGTTTATGTAGAACATGTTTGGATTTCTTTTAGATGAAGTAATAAAAAGGGGTATACTAAAATAGACATAAAATTTTCTGTGCTTATTTAAGTTTTACTAATTGGAAAACAGTTGATATAATTCATTTTTTACTTTTTATAAGCCATAAGTTTATTGTGGCTTCACAAACTACCCCCTTCTTTCTCTGAATTCACAGAATTGTAAAGTTGACCCTTCAAAGCTTTGAGAACCTAAGTCAAATTTTCTTCAGAAAATGTTGCCTTTAATCCCAGCACTTGGGAGGCAGAGGCAGGCGGATCTCTATGAGTTCGAGACCAGCCTGGTCTACAAGAGCTAGTTCCAGGACAGGCTCCAAAGCTACAGAGAAACTCTGTCTTGAAAAGCCAAACAAAACAAAACAAAAAAGCCCTAAAAATATTTGGTGTTAAATGAACTTTTCAGTCATTCATAGAAAATGAACATCCTCCTTAGCAGGAAGTTGAAAGATAAATTGTTGAATAGCATTTTGAAGCTGTCAAATAAATAAGAGGTAAGGCTTCGGAGCTGTTCGTAGATCAAGAGGGAGCCGTGGTGCCTAGCAAACCTCTGGGAGTGCTGTGGATTTCCTTGGCCAGAGCAGTAGAAAGGACTGCTCTGCGGGGGTCCGTGAGGCCCATCATGTGGGCTCCTCTGAGCCCCACAGTGACCACATGCTTCCATTTTAGTCCTCTATGCAATGGACAAAAGGGAGCCATGAGGCTATTTGGTTTGACTACATACCTATTAAGGGGTAGATAAGAAATTTCAGGTCTTTAATGCCAACTTACTCTCCCAAAAGAATATTTAAAAGACAAATCAGCTTTTGCAAGACCACCTTAAAGTATCAACACAGACAGTGGCAACGGCGCTCATAAAGGAAAAAGACATTGAAGCCAATCATAAGTTCTTCATCTACTGAGTGTATAATGGAACCAAAAGAAATGTATTTATCCACAAAACATTGACTCTTGGAAGTAAAAACGATACACAACCTCATGACCCTGCTATTTCTTTATTGAACCCAACTTTTATTTTTATGCCTAGAAAAATACAGGGAGGTGTTTAGAACGAACGTGCTAGCAATTTTCTACCTTTAGTGGTAGTAACATAGTCCCAAAAGCAAGCACAATTATTCTGTGTGTTTTTCTTAAGTTTTATTCAGCAATAAGACCATAATTTTTCATATTTAAGGAAGTATGAAAAATTTGTCGAGTTTCAAAAGCTGAATACATGTAGCGTTTGATCAAGGCACATACAAGACTGGCCAAAGGGCGTACAATGCACTTTGGTTTTTTTGTTGTTGTCGTTGAAAAAAAAAGTCATGGCAACAAAAAAGTGGTATGGTTTTTAAACAAGTTATAGCTCACAATTCAGTAGGAAGCTGTAAAGGAATGTTACATTACACGTCCATTATGTAATATCTGGAAACCCGTGGCAGTAATGGGCAGTATTTTCCACCATTGTGAAAGTAAATTGAATATTTATGTACAGTGGTAAAGCATCTCGTATAAGCCAGATCTAAATTTGATTTCTAGTGTTTATTTTCCTTTGAAATTCTCACTTAAAGTACTACTTTCTCTGGATCGCCCCGAGGAATTACTGATGGTTACACTACCTTCTTAACTATGCAGACGATTTTTCTTAGACATCCGTTTGTAATAAAAACATCATAAACACGAACAATTCTGTGTTTAGGATTCATTTTTCAAGAGTCTAGATGGTACAGGCAAAAATCAAGATGCAGTTCTAGTATATGCATTGATTACACTACACAAGTCTAAGTTGTCATGGTTTTATAAGTGCACATCCCCCCTGCCCTTGCGTCATTGTTCCTGTGAAGTCCATTATTCTTGACGCTCTGCTGACAGTGGCTTTAGCAGCCTACTTCACATTGCTCTTATATGTCAGCTGTTGTATTCAGTTCGGAAAAATATGCTTAACTTTCCTAAGGATATTTAATTTGCCTAGGGGAAAATGAGATGTGCAGCGAGTTTGATATTGCCCATTATGTCACATATTTTGATTTATTGAATACCACTGGGATAATACAAATTTAATCGTTGGAACATTATTTCATAACTAGCTTTTGAAATTTATTTTCTCATTCAGCCAGGTTTCTTTTTTTACATTGTATTAATACCAAAGTGAAAAACGGCCTGTGCTTATACTACAAGGATCTCATGTGAACGCAGTCCTGATTGTTCAACACAGCAAGAAAATTCACTTTCACAGTCAACAAGTCATCTTACTCAGTAGAACACAAAGTAAATGGTTTATAACTTCAATATCTGCAAGGAAAATACAGTACAAATTACTAAAAAATACTAAAATATAGAATTGTGTTCAGGCATCTCCACTACATCAACCGCAGCAGCAACCTGAAATCTGAAACTTTTAATAAAAAGTTCTTAAATATAAATTATATGGCAAATGTACAGTACATTGCTTTTCTCAGTCTCTTTTCCAGTGTTTTGCAGTAGAACGGAGTTCCCGCCATCACCTTTCTTAGGTTTAAAAACCCTAAAGCAGTCTGGCGTGGGGCGTCCTGCATCATGAGTGCGAGTGGTCCGAGTCTGGGATCCCACTGTCTCTGTAGCTTCGGTTACTACTGCTCTCACTGTGGTTGTTTTTGTACAGATTCATCCCATTCGGAGGAAAAATGGTGTGTATTACAAACTCCTCCTTGGAGATGGGTTCATTGCTTATGGGGAGCATCTGAAAAGAAGTTTCCCTGATTTCCAGGATGGAGTTGTCCTTCTTAGTGCCAGCTTCTGCATAGTCGTCCTTTCTTCTCCTTCCTTTGCTGTACGCACAGTTCCGCGAGAACAGCGACCCATTCCTATGCACATACCAACACACCAGAGCCAGGAGGGCGATGGTTACCAGGGCCACAGCCCCACCAATGATAGCCGCCAATGGTAAATTCGGATTTTTGTAAGGTTCTTTCTCTTGCTCTCGATTGAGGGTGGTTGTGGGGTTGTACATTCGAAGAGGGGCAGTTTCGGTCTCAATACAAACAGGGGTTTCATCAAACAGGTAAAGGTTACTGGTTTCCATGGGAACCATGCATACTCGATAGGGCGAGTCAGGTTCTAGGGCTGTGACCAAGTATTCGCTGCGGTCTCCTGTTACTATTGTTTCTGTTATAGATCCAAACGCTGGGCTGTGGCCCAGTTTAAGCCAGCTGAGTCGCAGAGCAGTCATAGGCAGAGCGAGTCTCCAGGAGATATGGATTGTGTCAGAGGTGACAGACTTCACAGTAATTAAAATTGTTTTTCGTGCGGGGCTGCCTGTAGTTCTCTGATCCTTAAAGAGCTTGGGGTTTTTAATATCTGGCTGTTTGGTCACAGGAGCTGGCCACTGTCCTTGAGCAGGGTATGCTGTGTTAGGTATTGCAGTGGTGATCTGAATGGTGCTCACAATCCCACTGTCTTTACAATCAAACAGGTCCGCACTGAGGTCCTTGATAGCCATCCCACGAACCTTTTCTGGAGCTTGGCACATGAGCCCACGCACGTTGACCTTCACGGGTAGTGACTGTAACCAGTCCCGTACCCATTTCATCTTGCATCCACAATACCAGGGGTTGTTGCGAAGAATCAGTTGCGTTATATTGTCCAAATCATCAAAGATACCCTGAGGTAAATTGCTTAGGTTATTATTGGACATATCAAGTCGATACAGCTGCCTTAAATACGAAAAAGCATGTGGGGGTACCCGGTTGATGTGGTTGTCTTGAAGGTAAAGCTTCCTCAGGCTTGTACCCGGAAGGTTCACAGGTGCGGCTGTCAAGGAATTCCGCACCAGAGACAGTTCTGTTAAGTTTACTAAATTGAAGAAAACTTTGTCACCCAAACCGTGGTTGTTCAACAAGTTTCCATCTAAAACCAGACGTTTCAGGCTTGTGAGACCGTGAAGTGACGGTGAAGAGATAGTTGATATGCGATTGTCATCGAGACGTAACTCTTCTATAGTCCTGGGCAAGCCCCCGGGGATTGTGCTAAGGTGGTTGCGGGACAGAAAAAGCAGTCGCAGATAGTTACTGTCTCGAAATGCTCCCTCTTCGATGCTCACCGCAGAAACAGAGTTATCATCCAAGTGTAACTCTTCCAGGTACGGAATTTTCGAAAGTGAATCATACGTGATAGTTCTGATGTTATTCTCTTGCAAATGTAACTCTTTCACATACTTTGGAAGGTTGGTAGGAAATTCATCTAAACTGTTGTGGTATAGGTATATTCTTTGTACTTTCAGCAAGTTTTTCAAATCGGAAGGAATCCCAACATTGTTTATTTGATTGTTCTGAAGGTAGAGTGTTGTAGCATCCTCTGGAATTCCCGTTGGAATGGATGTCAGAGAGCGATCGTTACAGTAGATGAAACCCGCATCACAGCGACACACAGATGGACAGGATTTAGCCATAACTGACAGAGGTGCCACTTGGAAGAACAGTCCAATTTTAGTCCCGATGAGGAAGAGGCTCCAGGCTGGACTGATCATGGTCAGCAGTGTTGAGGTCTTTATAGCAGGTAGCTTTTGCTACTACAACAGAGTAAGAAATGATAGAAAATAATTAGGCCAGAATACTGAAGTGTCTTAAGAACAGATGTGGAAATGGAAATCATCAATAGCAAATTTCAATATTTTAATTTTCAGAGAGGAGCATGCCAGGAATTCATTGCTGTCTATAAACAAACACACTCATATAATTTATTTACCTTGAGTATCTCTAGAATGTAAATTTACAAACTATCATGTTTAAATCCATTTTATCTAAAATTTTAAATATAATTAAATAATCAAAAATATTTTAAATTATAGTTTATATCAGATTCATCGAGTCATGAAGATTATCAAATTTCTAACATTTTAATATTCATAGAAACTGACTTAGAGGAATATAATTTGTTATAACTAAATATAATATATATGCCAGTGATTTCAGTCTCCTTTGGCAAATGATCATAAAAGTATAGAAATGTGTAATCTATGCTTACACTCTTCTGCAATAATAAGCTACACACATCCTGAGTTCTTTAATCTCAGTAAAGCTAAGCATTTGCTTTGGTTATTAATAGTTTTTAAACATTAATATTAAATATTGTTTAAAAGGCATTTCTGAAAAAAAGAGTAGGAAAGAATACTTTAGGGAAAGAATTGTACAGCTCAAGTGTCCAGTTGGTGTATGTGGACAGTTCCATTCCCTGCTTACCTTTCTTTGTCTCAGTCCCTACTTCGTTACAGTTCATATTGTGTGTCCAGGTTTTGCTGTTTTCAGTCTCACCTTGTGTTTTAACACTGCACTTATCTGTCTTCAAATTCTAAGCTAGAATGGTTCAGGTTTCCCCGTGGGCTGGAGACTTACAGGTTTATGTGGATATACTGTGTGTTGTTCCCTTCTCCACCTCTAGGTATTACTCAGCCTTTATAACTTTAGGCACGAAAATAAAATAGCTTAATGCTTTTTCCTACCTTATTGAACGATGTTAAGTAATTTTACGTCCAATGCACACATGTTACTTTCTTGGTGAGGAGCTAGGACTTTAAAACTCTTTAGTCCTTGGAAATGTTCTTCACTGCTTATTCAAGTAATTCTATGCCGCACACAGCTCCGGGTCAGGCTTGCTGCTGCCAATGAACATTCCAGCTGTGGTTCAGCATGGTGGGCAAGCTCATTAAAGTAGGGGCCAGAAACAACTCAGCTTCCAGTTACTATGTAGGACACATGACGTCCTAATTTTTTTTTCCTCTCTGATAGTTTCAGTGTGGTGGCTCCTTTGTGTGGCTTAAGTCCCTCAGTGGAAACTGCCCTCTTTGAAATTCTTACTGGCTCTTCTGTGCAATGTGGTCAGAGATAGGAACTTCAGATCCTCATGAAGAAAGCCATGCATGATGCTAAGACCTGTGCAGTAATGGGTTTTCCAGGCAGTTACCCCCTCCCTTTACTCTCCTCCAGGATTATCCAAGTATAAACTCTGTACGGTAGCTACATCCTGCGGGGTGGTTACCTGCTATGAAAGAGCTATTTCTTCTTCTACTTCTTGCTGCTTTCTCAGAAATTCTGTTTCAGTCACGTTTCACGGGGATGGGTGGAGTCTCTTTTCAGAAGCAAGGGAAACAACGCAAACAGTCTTCATGGAAAGAGAAGGAAGCACACTGAATTTCCTTTGTATTTCTCTTCCTGAAAATAGGCCAGGATTGAGCACCTCCTGTGAAAGGGGGAGGGGGAAGTAATACTATTAACAGTGAAAATTAACCCACTAGATAACTTTCCTAGTGGTTTAACAGCAATTATTTCTTTTAAGCAACACATCTTTCACATAACAGCTGGTGGAAGTGGTAGACTGCCCTCTGTGTTTGTGTTTCCCACTTAACTATATAAATTAAGTCGGAGCCAAAGATGAGATTGTCATCCTCCTGATAGCTCCCATAGTTAAGTGTTTCTTAGTGTCACACTGAATCAAACACAGGGCAAAATTTCACTTAAGAAGCAGTAAGACACTTTCAAATAAATTCAGGCTAATGTGTTAGAATACACTTTTGGATGCCCTTGTATACAATGTTTTAAAAGAAGGACATGCCAAAGACAGGAAATAATGGCGAAGGTTTTGATGGAAACACTGTGATGTCTCTGTACTTTCTGAGCATGTTTTTACAAATCGCACTATCTACCATTTAAATTGTCAGAAACACATTGCATTAGAGCTCCTCTCTTCATTTGCTCAGTGCCCAGTTTGGTGCTTCCATCTTCCTAGCTAAAGAATGTGGGCACTCTCACCTTCCTACATGACTCTCCTGTAGCTGGAAATTTTAGGACGTGTGTTCTTGTTCATTTGGGAGCATAGATGTTCAAGTCACAGTTAGGACTTTTAAACCATGCTTTTAAAAAGGGACTACTACTGCAAGTTCCTCTTAATACTTTGAACTTCAAAAAAAATATTGTATTGTAAATAGGAAGGTCATTGTTTTGTTCCATCTCTGTACATTGGTCATTTAGTTAGAATGACAACATGAGGTATCTTTTTTTCTCGGTTTAAACACAAACATGCCGACCCCCACAATGTGTAGTTTTCATTTCCACAGAAAAACTCTAGACTTAATTGAAAAGACCGGTAATTGAGCTGTTGATAGCTTTGCCTGTTATCCGACAGAGCATTCGTGAGGAATTTGAGGAGGCTGCACAAGGGGATAAGTGTGGCATGCGTTGCTCAGGATCACCCATTCAGCATCTTCCTTATATAAAGAACATTTGGATACATGGGGATATTTGACCATGAGATTCAGGACTGAAGGAATCATTTGCTTCTCTGCCAGTTACTACCTAGTATCCAACAAGGATAGCATCTGTTCCAGAATTTACTGAGAGTGTATATTAACCAAGGCCACAATTCATGTTTCTATCGTTTGTTGCAAAAGTCTCATTTCTTTTAGTTTGTCACTAGACACAAATGCTATCATAGATTATATTAATAATAAACAAAGTTGAAAGTGGCAAATATGCGCTTTTTTTTCCCACAAATTTAAGCAACCTGAAAATAGCAGATGGCAAGTGGAGAAAGCAGACTCATGAATACAGCAAAGAGCCTGCAGAGGGAAGTTTAAATGGTTTGTGTTTAATGCGAGGGCTTTCACATCATTGCTGGATTTCAATGGCGTATTTGCTTATAAAATGTTGCCTTCTAAGTGTGTGAGTGTGGGAAAACCAAGCTGCCAAAATTATAACTATAAGGTTACTTTTGCTGTAAATGTAGTTTCTAGCCTTGAAAATGATCCAACATATAAAATAATGTTATTTTAAGTCAAGGAGAAAATAGCTTCAGTTAAGTTGCATTAGAAACTAATTTAAAACTGCTATGAAAATAACAAGTGAGAACCTGTATGAAATGACCGATTGTCAAGCAGCTCTTATGTTCCAGGGGCAGTAAGGCAAGGCATACTTCAGAGGACAGATGATGAATCTGCTGAATGGGATCTGAAAATGGCTGGTTGTTCTGAGTCAGGACAAACCACAGTGTGACGTTTATAAAGACTGGGAATAAAATAGCTGTAGTAGCTGCTTTAAAAAGCAGAAGAAAATAAAAAAGAAAGAAATCTCACATTTTTTTTTTACCAAACCAGGCTTTAAATAATATATGTTTTGATTCTCATTCTTTTTTAACCTGAGATGGAAAAATATAGTAATGTGAAAACACAGATTAATTCTGTTTACCTGGCTTACACTTAGGAATTTGCTGTCACTGGTGTTGGATATACAAACTCAACATCCGCTGTTCATACGAATGTTCAATGTGAATTGACAGAAAACCTTCAGCCTTACTAAATCATGAGAAGAACTCACTTCTCCCCAGATTTCATGAAAACTAAAAGGAAAAGCATAAACTCATCTGTTTTCTTAGAAAATCTAGTCTTATAAATGGACACTCATACAGTTCCTCTCACTTGCCCCTGCCGCTTTCAGCTCAAAACTGTTCAGCTCATGCTTGGCTGCATTTTATATGAATTTATACCCTCTTCATATTTCAAGTTGTAGTGCTAAATAGGGATTTTTGGCATAATTAAAGTCATAATGGTTTCTGTATTATAAGCAATCCAACTCCCGTACCTACACTTGGTTTCTGAGCTGCATCCCCATAGTCACAGACATTGACCATGGAGCTGAACGTGAATGATGAAAAGCAAAATGACCAGCACTGCCAATCGGCACCGTGGCCAGTGCTTCAGCCCTGGCTTCAGATCCTTCTGTGTGCCTGGGCTTGAAAAAGGCCATTGCTTCTAAACAGAAAGCAGTCGGTGCTCTAGAAAAACATTGCTACTGGGGTAACGGGAGATAACGTAAATGGGGCTCTGATACTTAGAGATGTGTTCTAAAAGTATTGTTAATGGCATCATTACAGATGTAACACTTAAACCCCAGCTACAGGAAAAACATGCTCACTTTACCGGTGAAGTCGATTTCCAAATCATCTTTCGATTGTTTCTTTTCAAAATTAAAAAAAAATAATAATGATTTATAACCCCAACCTACTCTAAAGTGTCTAATTTTTCCTAATGTATCAAAGAAAGTACATGATTAGGTAAAGATGCTATTCTTTGGAGATACTTTATGAAAACTAATACATATTAATAAGTTGTTTCTCAATAAGACACTGACTTTTAAGTAAAATCAAGAACTTGATGCAATGCACATGTTTACAGGATTTCTTCTATCGGAGAAAGCATTTGAATGAGGAGGTATTTCTTAGATTTTAAGGATATAATTTAGCTTAAAGTGAGGCATGTGACGATAACGAACTTCCCAAACCTTGGGTTTGCTACCTTTTATTCAAGTTGCTTTTGATTTAACTTGTTTGACCAGTACCCTCTGAAGAAAATCTACGTCAAGTTAATGTGAGATTTGAGTTCTGATTTATTGGTTTGCCTCACAGAGTGATTTCTTAAGGGCAGAAACTTTTTTAAAATATTAATTTTAAAAGTAAGATGGCATTTACAATTCACAATCAAAGTTGGCTGCATTATTTTAAGTAAAACCCTGATATTGAAAAGATACGTGCTTCAGCTAGCCTGTCCATGTTTGGGAGTGTTTCTAGCTAAACTGGAATGGACACAAGCAGCATCTTGCATATTAGGGAAGTCATTTATTTATGAAGGTGAAAATTGCTCACCTAATGAGCAACCTGTGAATTGCAACGATTCTGCAGCAAGAACCAGCATTTCAAGCGAGCTGGATACATGGTGAAACTGGAAAACTGGACTCCATCAGGTTAGTTGAGAGTGACAGCAAAATGCTTTCTACACATCCTGTCTGGTAGTTACATTTTCCACAACCATCGGATTTCAGGAAGGTCCCAATTCCTTTGTTTAACACAGGCAAGCCGAAGGCCCTCGCCCTCTCCCTCTGAGACTCCTAAGTCTGCAGGCTTTGCTGAGAGGCGGGGAAGCAAGCATGCCTTTTCACACTTGGTTTTGTCCAGACTCTTTTCTGACACGAGGAAGGTTTTGTTTCATTTATACAAAACAGGGGATAAAAAGTTCCAAAGCAGAAAAGGATTTCCCCACCAAGTTTGTTATAAATGAATCTTAGTCCTGCCTTTGCTTCATTTAGTTTGTGTGTAAAGGGAAATGAAGCATCTTTAAGACAAAAAGATGGGGTGGTCCCTTTTATCACACCACAGGCTCTTCCTTTCACGATATTCAGGCCAGACTAAATGAATTAGAGACCTAAGACCCAGATGAAGGAGGGGACAACTGAGAGTGGAGCTGAGTGGCCCAGGGCTGGAGGCCCAGGGTGTGCTTCAAGTTTGTGCTGACGTTTGTGTAGCTGTACTGGAAAGTATGCCTGCCTGTATTACACCAGAAACACTGACACTGCAAGCCTAACATTTCGCTTCCAGGGTGCGAGTCCAACCTGCTTTACCTTCCTAGCCTTTAAATTGCCATGCGCTAGTTGGGTAACTCTTTCTTTGAGTCGACGCTGTGACTGTCTCTCTTCTGGTTAGGGAGACCATCTAAAATCTTAAAACACATTGCTTCTTCATGTCTGCCTGAGATATTTATTGATTTAAACTAGATGAAGAGGAGGAAAACCAACAACACATAAAGCTGATTAATCCACACTTTAGAAAGTGGTGCTTAACCAGACGTGGTCTGCGGGTGTTCTCTTCAAAGTTGCCACGGCAACTTGTGCACGTGAAGTGAAAGAACAAAAGCTGTCATTGTCTCATCAAGTGAAAGCAATTTTTGCTCTCCTCCTTTGAGTGAACTAATACCTGGAAAGAGCTGCTCATACATTCCTGACACTTGATTTTGGGGTGGGAAACAGACTATGCAAAGCAAAGGCACGTTACCTATTGACTAAATGATATTTTATGCATTTCTCCTTAACATCTATTCCGTGGATTCTTGCTAATGGATAAAACTTAAGCCCTGAAAGGTCCCCCTTCTGAAGTATAAGGTGGATTTCAAAACTGTCTATATCATTGTGATGTTTAGACAAATTTAGTTACGTTGATCTGCATTTCGAAAGTGCTTTGTGAAAGGAATATACCTAATTTGTTTTTTAAAAGGAAGGGTCCTTTCCCGGAAAACAATTTGCTAACCAACGATCTCTCGGTTGGAAATCGGTTTGTTGACGTTTGGAAAACATGTAACGGTGGCATGTTAGAAGAAGCCAAGAAACATCCTTTTCTGCTCTGAGGAGAGAATGCCGTTCTGAGCGCCGATATTGCTGAGAGATTTACTGTTGAGTTTTGCCCGCTGGGGGGTGGTACACTCTACCAGAACACTGCTTGCAGAAGCCGCAAGTCAGATGTTGGCTGCTGCTGGCCAGTCTTTCCCTGGTTTAATTACAACAAAGCCTCCCGTTGAGAACAGTGAAGGCCTCTGGGGCAAAAGGTGGGGGTGGGCGGGATGGGGAGCTGGGAGAGAAGGGGGAGGAGTCAAGGCTTTTGAAAATTCACGGAATCCTATTTCCCTCCCTGACTTCATTTATGGTGCTTCTCATTTGACACGAAACAACTATTTATAATGCCTTTTTACAGAATCGGTTTGAATAAGAGAACGTAGAAAGGGTTTATTCAGAATTTTTAAGTTAGCTTTAGGTTTGTTTTGCCATTAATCACGTTCTTTGTTGTGCAGCCCACCCACCTTTAAAAGGGAAGAGGGCTGAGACCAACTGAAATGGCAACTCTCAACTAAATATTATTTAAATGACCAAATTTAACTCAGCATTCATATGAACATAAGCCGATCGTAACTAAAGTACAAGAAAGAAACATTCATATAATATTAAAATAAGGCGTATACCTTCCTTCAGCCACTAATATCTGTTGGGTTTTAAATTGTTCAAAATAACCAAGATAGAGAGAGGAGAAAACCTTGGGATGTGTGGCCAAGAAAAGCACAGGGGAAAATCTGCATTGCTTGCGCTTGCATGTTTAAAGCTGCTAATTGTATTTTTCATCTGGAGGGACTGAACGTTCATTAGGGTCTTGTGTCCCTAGGCAGGAGACGCTGAGTATAATTGGAGTTTCTATTTGATTGGGCAATATAGCCAGAGAAGAAACTGGGGTAAAGATAATTAATAGCTCTCTAACAAAGTCTGACAGCCACAAGATTTCAACCAAATCTATTTCACACCGCTTCATTTAGCTCTGAAAAGTTTTGATAGAATCAGAGACTCCTTAATTAACACTTGAAAGCAAAAGAAACACAGCTTCTATTAGCTGCCACATTTAGTTATGACAAATTTTTTGTTTTGTTTTGTAACCTTTTTAAATTTTTCTAAAAACTTTATTTGTGCCCAGTTATATATTTCATAAACATTAAAGTCAGGAATTGTTTAATTGGGCTTTCAAACCTAACCAGAATCAATTTTAAAAGGGGTGTGCAGAGAAACAAAAAGCCCAATTAATAACCAATCAATGCTACTATTGGAATACCCTATTAATGAATTCATCATGTTTATTCATTTGCTAATATCTTTTCTGACCCTTGGGAGTTCTCTATTAGAAGAATATAGTGATTTTTTTAAAAAAATTTAAACACATGCACTGACATTTTTAACCCTTTTCTTCATTTTAGGGTGACAAATATATAATTGTATGTATGTATGTATATCCATATACACATATATTTGAAGCTAAGTTGTATAACCAATCTTTGCATAGTCATAACACACTATGATTGCTAATATTTTCGTAATAATATTTTTGTTATACTTTTAAAGGATTCATTTCTTCACTCATTTTCAAAGAGATGGGTGTCAGTCACCTGTCAATGTGAGTCAAGCTCAAGTGATTCTAGCCTGAGAGTGGACAGGTTCATCCTTTTCTGTTTACGCTGGTCAGGGAATTCTCATGCAGTTAGGGATGAATGAAGGAATCGCTACAGCTAAAGCACTTTTCATGGCTTTAATCATGTTATTGCATCCTAATCACATAGCCAACGTGTGCATTTTGAGGCATAGATTTACTGAGAGCAATTAAAATAACTATTTGATTTTCTCATTGAGAAAATAACCATTTGATTTTCTCATTGAGAAATGCCCACATTTTCAGTTTCCTTTTAAGTCTAAACGAATAAGCCCCCTCCCAATGTGGAGAAAAGATGGGCCTGTTGCACTCTTTACCTTTATGCAACCATTTTGTTTCAGACATAATTTATGAAAAACACCTTATTTTTCAGCAGATTCCTTTTAGAAGCTTTATAGTCTAGATGCATTTGTTTCGATATAAGATTTCCCATAGTGAGCTGCAAGTGAAGGGCCACTCAGCCTTTGGCATTTGAAGATGACTCTAGGCTTTGCTCCCCGGCTACCCTCACTGCATACATCAAGCACCAGCTTCCAGGGTGATCTTTGTTAGTTTTTCTGAGTGGACTTACCCAGTTACTATGCTGGTCACATTCTACACTTGCCCAAGCGATGGATTGATTTTGGCATTCTCCTAGACTGGGAATATGGTTTGGCCAGAGACTCTGAGTTGAATTTACTAGTTGAGATTCCCGAGCCTGAAATGCCCGAAGGAGCTGTGGCAGGATAAGCGGTGCAAGCTTTCAGATCTAGGTGTAGCTGTTAATCCTCCACGGAGGCATCTTGTTCTCTCCCAGGGCAGCTTGCTGGCTGGGAGCAAGATGTATGCTTTCCATGTACTGCGTACTCATGGGCTGAGGGATTATCGATTTTCTTTCACAGTTATAAGAACAGCGATTGGTGATCATACCACACATACGGTACACACCAAGTTAGCGACCTTTCGCTTTTGTAGAGGAGAAAAAAAAAATCTGCCTCCTACTCTATCTCAAACACTCAACTTTCCAGCTTCCAGTTTTCCGTAAAGCTTCGTGCCGATAGCAATTGCTTAAAACAGAGGGGAGCTATTTATTATTATTCTTAACGCTATAAGGTTGTAAGAAACTTCTCACATTTGGCTATTTAGGCAGACTTTCCCTAGCTGGCTTGCACGCACATCTTTGCTAGTCTTGCTGACGGAGCAAAGGTGGCTACTTGGATTCCTCATGGAACCCAGTAAGTCATTTCTTTCTAGAGAGTAACAGCGAGCGAAGTTTCTGAGACAATGATAAGAAAAAAAAAAGCATAGAAAACACTTACCAGAAAGACGGGGGGAAAAAGCAGTCCTTTATACCCTGCTGCTACAGCTGTAATTCCATAGCCCGTGAGTTGAAGTAAAAATCCTCCCCCGTCTGCGGAGCGCGGCATCCAGTGCACACAAAGCCTGAGCAGCTGCAGCCTAAGCCGGTCCCGCTTCAGATCACTCCTGTGCTGAGGACTGCGCGCGAGAGCATCCAGTTGACTGCGCGCAGCCCACCTCCAAGTCTGAAGTTTAAAGCTTCACCTCGCAGTGGTTGAGGAAGGGGGTGATGTCATAGGTGGGCAGGACTTAGGCCGGCTCTTGTTCAGTGAGGTAACTGGATAATCAGACAGATGAGCTTTGCCAACGCTAGAGGGGGTGAGAGAAGCCGAAATGAGCCGTCCAGTTTGCCAAAGCCGAGATGCCATTTGGTTTGTAGGCAGCCCCTCAGACTCTAAGCATACCCTAAAGTTTACTACGACTAGGTAGTGGTAGCACACTGAGTGTCTTACACGCGTGCGAGAAGGATATTTGCAAGATCACAATAGAGGAACAGGTGTCTCCTGTCCAAGCCATCTGTACTGAAGATAAGTTAATAGAAGCCAGCTTATTTTCATTATGCTACAGGAGTGTTAGAACTGTGGAGAATAGAGGATGGCAATCCCAACTGATAGTTATTTTTGATTTAAATGGATGGCAACCTGGTTCAAATGATGATTTACATACAAGAAAGGTAATGGGGATAGGAGAAAGATAAAAATATTGAAGAAAGCAGTCTTCCTGGGAAGTAGAAAGGGTTTCTTCTCATATGAGAGTTTACATAAGGAAGCAGGTTTCATCTACTACTGGAGAGACCACTTATGTGTGTGCCTAAGTGCACACCTCTACTTTAGAACTAAGTTGATATATTTAAGAGAGTTCCCTAAAATAGAAAGGTTTAAGACTAACTAGAATCTTTTTCTTACGCTCTTTGCTACCATGAAGATCGGTTCAGTCACCATCATCTTAGAATATCTGTTAGAGATGGTTTTTCCAGGATTAAATTATTTTAACTTGAGTGCCGGAATAAATATTGACAGTTGCAAGACACTGAGATTTCTTGGCCTCGTTAACGGGGTTTTAAGACTGTAATTTCCAGGTATACCTTTGTCATCAGTTTTCTGATGTTTGGTCAACAGCTACTTTGGACTTCGCATTTCTCCCTAAGGCAGTGGATTTAAATGAAGGGTCTTGTTTCTATATTTACCCAAATGGCCATTTCCTTTAACGTCTTTATTTGCTTGATTCTTATAAGCTTGTGACTTTATGTATTCTGGGAAATTTTCTGTTTGTCTCTGAAGGCTAGTTGTCTGTCTCAGGAGTGTGTTGATATTCCCTTATAAGCTTCATTTAGTTTATATGTGTGTCTGGCAGCTATTTGACCTTTGGCATTCCCCTCCAAGCATGGGTGCTATCCGAGTGGAAGGTGAAGGGAACCCCTGACAAGAGATGCGCTGACACCTATTGTTCTACGATTGCTCTTTCTCTTTTGCTGACTTCTGAGGACTGACCCAGAGGTTGAAAGTAGGACTTTTAGCATTTTAACATTCATTGAAAAGCCTGTTTCTGAGAAGGGTTAGGTTAGTGCAGGTTAAGCTCAGAGGTGGCTGCTGCATATTTTTTTGGAGAAAAGGAAAGTAGGAGAGTTACTGATAACCTCTCAGGAATAGATGGATTGTTTTCAGTTACTGCAAATCAAACACCTGGATTAAATTATTTCTTGAAATAGTTCTTTCTAGAAGCCATTTTCAGATGAGAGTTGATTCTATTTAAAAAGGAAATTTTTGCCTGACCAAATTCCTGTGGGCTTATATCCATATTTAATCAGTTCTGTCTACATTCAGCTGCCTGAAAGGCTTCAACAAGAAAGAAAGATAAATAGGCAGTTTGGGTTCTAGGTGTCTAAAGGAAAGCAGGCTGGCCTGGGAGCTGGGTGCTCTGGGATTTCATTCCCTAGGCGGCCATTTGTCATATGACCTCACATTACCTGCTCTGCGCTTTGCTTTCATCTCCTGGGAAATAAAGGAAGCAAGAATTTATTGAATACCAATTACGTATTCTGCACCCCCCCAAAGCTGTGAATTAAAATGCAGCAGCATGCAAGAGATTGTCAAGAATGTAACTTTAAAGGCAAGTCTTAATAGAACCTTCATTGTCATCTTCCCTTTTACAAACATATATGCTCTTTTTAAATTTAAATTACATGTACTTGTTTGTATGTGGGGCTTAGGAGAATACATACACATACACACACATGTTATGATGTAAGTGTGGAGATCAGAAAGCAATTTACAGGAATCAGTTTTTTGCTTCCACCATGTAAATGCCGGAGTCCAAACTCTAGTCTTGAGGCTTAGCATTCTCATAGATGCTAGATATCTACACTGTGGTGCAAGCGCAGAGGTGGGTGGGTGTGTCCAATTCCTGCTATTACCAGACCCCTGAAACTGCTAGTTTCAGGTGAACTTACTTTGTCCCCTGCTCACGTGACTACTTTGTGCACCACCTCTAGCAAGGCTAAAATGTCGAGAGTTAGTTCAGATTGCTTCCCTACGATGTATCCTAAAGGAGACTAAAGTGATGGTTGTCCTGTTGAAGGAGGGGGAAGACTAAGCAGCTTTCCCTATGATACCCTGTAGGCTGTGATATGAAGGGCGGGACTGGAGTCTCACAGCAGGACGGACTCAAAGTATGTGTGTGGTGTGGAGGGCAGCTGAGGCTAAACAAATGGGCTTCAGCGTCTTCTGTTGATCTGGGCTTTCTCTTGGGCTCTGCCACATGACTATAGACAAATCACTTAATGTTTCTGAGTTTATTAGCTCAGAGCATGACTCACAGTAGCTGCCTAGCAAAGTCATAGCTGCTCTTACTAAGATGGGGGCATTTGGGCATGGGGGAGAAAGAAGTGTTATTCAGTGTTGGTAGGACGAGGCCAATAACGTGGTTTTTACAGGTTTCACATTTCTCTTGGAGTTGTTCTGTATGCAGAGTGCCATGCCAAGCTAATGGGAGCGCAGTGGAGGCAGAAGATTGGTTCCTGTCTTCTTACATCACAGGAATTCGTGTTCCCAGGACCTAAAAATCTAGTTGAGCCCTATAAGACCTTTTGGGTGAAAGATATTTGTTGTTACTTTGCATTTCCTTCTGTTTTGTAAGCTGGTCCACAAATGTAAAATTGTTCCTGAGAAGATGTGTTTCAGAAAGGATAACATCCTAGGTTTAGAGAGCCCGGGGACAGTTGCAACTTGCCCCATCAGGAGTTTGTTTTTCTGTGTGAGAAGAGGTATTCCCTCATCCAAATTAGAGGACATTACATTTGGAATCAGGTTTTCTGGGCTCTTCCATTTTCTTGTGTATTCAGGTGGAAAAATAAAAAGTACCCCTACCCTCTTGCAGATCACTTTTACACAGAGATCATTCCATCCAGGTCTCCTAACTTACCTATACCTAGGCTATCTTCCTAATCATAGCGCCTCATTGGCTGCCTTGTAAAAGACTGCTACTGTAGATGATCCCAAACCACCTTTGCCTGTGATATTTTGAGATTAAATCTTAGGGACACATCAAAGTTTATTTAGGTTAGAAACATTGCTGATGATCGTCCGTCCCTTGAGGCTAGCAATGAGAATAAAATCTTTACAGTTCCAAGGGGAAGAAAAGACTTTGGTATGGCAAGCATCTTGACCTGCTATCACTTGAGACTCTCTGGATTGCAAGTCCCTGAAAGCCTAGCTGTAGTGCCCAATCAACAGCTGGAATGGATGGACTTAAGTAATAACTTCCACCATACCAAATGGCTTCAGGTAGAGCTTGGAGAGTCACTTGTCAGCAATGATGCAGTTTCTTCTGCTCTCTCTTCTGGCTTTTCCAGTGTCAGCATACTCCTTAAGCTATATACACTGGGCCTTTGGGAGCCCTGGCTTTCACCCGGTGTGCATATTCCTTCCATTCTCCATTAGCACAGTGTTCAGAGGGAGGGGAAGCCTCTTCCTGCGCTCCCATTTGTTTAAACTTGACTAGAGTCTCACTCCAGAGCTGTGTAAAGAATGGGGAGACAAGCTGGTGAACTGCTCTCCCTCTAGGAGTGGGAAACCCTCCTAAAAACAGAGAGGCACAGCCCAAAGAAAACAGAGGTCTTTAGGTTGGTGATTTGGCGTACTGAAATTTGAAACTTGGGCATGTTTTATAAATATATAGATTTGAAGCTACTTTTTCTCTCTTTTTTCCCCCAGAGTTTCTGTTAAAGTTGCCAAAATACCTTTGAAGGATTTTTCTGTTGGGAGACCCTTGAGTCTATCTAACTTTTCTTTTTTTCTGTCAACAGGTAGTGATGCATGTCAGGGCACATCATTGCTGCATCTAAGCATGAGCCTCTGCACTGTTAATAAAATATAGAGTGCACATTCAGCTCTCTGGAATTCTGTGAAGTCAGGCCAGATGCTTAACGCACCAGTTAGAAACTCTACCACATCTTCTTGGACAACTCCCCCGAGTATTAGAGAAATAATTAGATTTTAGCAGGTCACAGATGCCATAGAATACTAAAAAGGGTTTTAAAAATGTTATATTAAACAGGTCTTCCATTCTGATATTTACCTTTTAGTCAACACTTAGAATGTGCCTTAAAAACTTAACTATATTTCCAAAACATATTGCATTGGAGTGAGATCTTTTATTACAGGACTTGAGACAGTAATCAAAGCAAAATCTGAGTGCCTGTTTCCTTGCTCCCCTCCCCACACCTTGCTGATCCCTGCCCCCAAGTTAGAGGGCTGCACTCCTGAGATTAAGAGAAAGATAATGAAGGTGGGGCAGGAGAGTAAAAGAAATATTCAAAATGTTCTTTATTGGTCCCCAGTAAAGGAAGGAGGAAATGTGATTCAGTAGATAGTAGTTGCTTGCCCACAGCACAGGGTGAGGCAGCTGGCTAGAGAGAGGGGGAAAGGTCTCATTTTCTTCCCTACTTAGGGCCTCCTGAATGGCTATGCAGATGGCGTGGTGTGGGATCCCAGCTTTGGGGGGGACCCTGCCTTTGACATCTTTTCACTTTCCCGGGGTCATCCTTTGTGCTTTCTTTTAAAATGGAAAAACAAAAACAAACAAACAAAAACGAAGACTTTGAAATGGACCTCTAAGACAGCAGAGACTGGGAGCAAGCTAGGCAGACTCATTCTGGCCGTGAGGCTTTCCATTTGGCCCTAGGGAAAGTGCTTCAGCTTTCTGAGCCTCCTCTCACATACCCAGACAGGCCCCACAAAAACTTGCTGTTAGGGACTTCCAAAAACTGATAAAGGTCCACTGTTAAACTCAAGAACCTGGTGTACTGAGAGAGCTGAAACCCGTGTCGAGATGCTTTTCATCCTCATAGGAATGAGTGGGGTCTGGATAGTTTCAAATCAAAGAACTCATTGATGTTAAACTGAGCTATAAGCTTTCCCATTTTATCTTTGGGAATAAAATAATTTGAGCAATGTTTCTCACTGTTTTTGTCTTGAGCCTTCAGATCTAGAAAGAAAGGCTGTCCTTGAGACTTACTTACAAACCAAAGGACCAAGTCTTTATCTCTGTCAATGATTGGTTTAGCAAACTAGATAGCGCACAGAGGGCCAGCCCCAAACCTTGTGACTCCATATAGTCTGCCACTGTTGCTCTAATCTGGACGGAAGTCTGCACAGCTTGCAAACCATCCCATTGTTTCCCTATTTCTAACATTTGGGTGCTGATTTTGAGAACACAAGCTTTCTCAATTGCCAGATTTTCCTGTTTCTGCAGTGCTTGAGATTGCCTCCTTTTTTTGCTTTCCTCGAGTCAAGATTCCTTAGGTTAAGTAAATGTAGTGTTGAAAGAAACACGTCTGAAGTCGAATTAAGAGCTATATCTGCCTGCATCTCTTTATCAATGGCGAAACCTCTCCCCGGCACTATCTAGAAAGCAGATTGATTACAACAGAGCTTTCCTTCTTGATGAACCGCGCTGGTGGTATGAACGAGTGTTCACACAAAGTTTGAAAGATACAGTGTCTTCTGCTCACTCGATTTCATGTAATTCAGTGTTCCACAATGCCATTTATTATAAATAACAGTAAACTAAAAATTCAGTCATGTTTACCACGGGCAGTTTTGCTGTGACATAAAAACACTTCAGTATTTGATCACCATTCATGGCATGGCTGCCACAAATTTATTAGACTTGTTTCGCTCATCATGAGGTCATTAGTTCTCAATTTGAAAACTTTTAAAATTTAGTAGTTAAGTTTCTATTTCTTTTTTAACATTAAATTGTATTATTGCTGCATATTCACAAAGAGTCTTTAGGATTCCTGTGCTTGGAAACTAAGTTCTGGATTGACAAGTTTTAAGTATGTATCTCACCAACATTCACATATGTTGTAATGGACTTTCATTTTTACTTCAAATGTTTGAAAACTTCAGACTGGAAAAATGCTTCTTTTTAAACTTATTAAATTTCATTTGGGAAAATTTTGAGGTGCTTCCTAATGGGGTTTATATTCTCACGTTTACACAGAAGAAACATGCAATTCAGAGTCACTTTGGATACAGTTCTGGGTCGTCTTCAGGGTCCCAAGGAACAGACATCATTGGAGAGTGCTTGCATGCAACTCTGCCTTCCTCGTCCGCCCCAGGGCAAGTCAGAAATCAGTTTAGCAGCTTGCATCTTCTGTTGCCTTGCCAGGAATTAGGATAGGCCAATACTGTATACAAGCTATACATTTGATGCTCGGGATCTTGGGCTGACGGTGGCTTTTTTTTCTGTTTGTTTATTTGCAAACTACTTTAAAAGTGAGATTTAGAATATTTAGCTGTTTACTTTATATAGAATTTAGGTGCTATACAACTTTGGTTAATGGCATTCATTACTCACACACAGTAATTATGCAATAAAATAACTTATTGTTATTTTAGTTACAAACTATCTTTTTTATATTTCAGAGAAGTTACAGCTAACTATTTTGCATCTTGTATGCATTCAGTAGAGTTTTCTAACAAAGCAGAACTATCCTTTCTGGTAGAAAGTAGAAAGAAATGATCAGAAACCAAAGTAATTGTAAGGAACTTTTAAGTCATCTTTGCATCCTCTTGACTATTTTTACTCAAAGGTTTATGTTTCTTTACAGAGATATGGCCATTGCATGGAAAGGAAATAACATAGAAAGTTAAGAGAATGACTCCCCTGTGTAACTCAGACTCTGGCCAGTGATGTGGTTCAGTGGGTAAGGACACTTGCCCTTAAAAGTCTGACAGATAGGTTTGATTCCCAGGACCCACATGGTGGAAGGAGACAGAAGACCCCTGCAAGCTGTCCTCTGACCAAAATTAATTAAAGTGAATAGAAACTCTGACTTGCTTTTTATTGGATTTATTTTATTTAGATTTTAAAAGAAATAAAATACATCATAAACTATTATAATCTCAATATATTTGGGAAAAAGAAATGTTTATGTGTCCAAGATCCAGTTTAAATAGTAAAGAATACAGCACTACAAAATATATATGCCTGCCTGTAGTTGCTCTCCACGCCCCTGTAGACTTCCTAGTCGTTTGAATTTGAATGTGGATTTGAAACTCTCCTTCTCTTTGCTTCTCACTGCTGCTTCAGAAGCTCTTTATGCTAAGGGAAGACCTCCTGGTAGCTACTTCCACCTCCTTCTGAAGGGAATGTCTTGCTAACAATTGCCCAGAAGATGCAGATCTAAGAAGTGTTATGTAAATGCTAGCAATAATATTAAAGTGTGTTTTTTTTCTCTCTGTGTGTGTGTGTGGGGCAATATCTATGACTCTAAGCCAAACAACTATTCTCATACAGTTTTTTTTAAATGTATGTACTTTTTCTAATTCACTAGCATTTTCTTTGCTTAGGTTGGTTTTATTGCCATCTACTAAATCTCTGAATTTCCTATAAATGGGTGGTGGATTTTATCTAATTTCCTAGTTGGAGAATGGTCCACAGAAATTTAGAGTAAAAAGTTTTGGGAGGGAAAGGAAGAAGAGAGGAGGGGAGGGGAGTGGAAGGTAGGGGAGGGGAGGGGAGGGGAAGGGGAGGGAACAAAAGGGAAAAGGAGAGAGGGGAGGGGAGAGGAGAGGGGAGGGGAGAGGGGAAGGGAAGGGAAGGGAAGGGAAGGGAAAAGAGGAAGAGGAACCCTTCTTCTGTGTGCTCTGGTCCAGCTTTTCAATAAAATTTTATTGCCGATAAAGCCATGTGTCATGCTCTCTCTCCTTCTGCTCCTGATTTGGACCTTGAGAATTCAGTCCTGTGCTCCAATGTGGGTCTCTGTCTCTGTCTCCTTTCATCGCTTGCTGAAGGTTAATATTCAGGAGGATGCCTATATGTTTTTCTTTGGGTTCTCCTTATTTAGCTTCTCTAGGAACTCAGGTCCGTGAGGGGTGCACCCACACACTGAGACAATGGGGATGTTCTACTGGGAACTCACCAAGACCAGCTGGCCTGGGTCTGGAAAAGCCTGGGATAAAACCAGACTCTCTGAACATAGCGGACAATGAGGACTACTGAGAACTCAAGAACAATGGCAATGGGTTTCTGATCCTACTGCACGTACTGGCTTTGTGGGAGCCTAGGCAGTTTGGATGCTCAACTTACTAGACCTGGATGGAGGTGGGGGGTTCCTTGGACTTCCCACAGAACAGGGAACCCTGATTGCTTTTCGGGCTGAGGGGGGGGGGACTTAATTGGGGGAGGGGGAGGGAAATGGGAGGCGGTGGCTGGGAAGAGACAGAAATCTTTAATAAATAAATAAATTTAAAAAAAAGCCATGTGTCATAAATCTAGTCATTTCCATTGAAATTCATTATCCAAAGACTTGATAACTAACTTTCTGAAGTTATTTCACCTATTAAACATTGATTGTAGGCAGTCACTAAGCCATCCCATGACAACTAGCTAAACAAACTTTCAAAGAATCCCAAAGCAAAGACACAGAAATCTGTTGTTGGTTTGTGGCTAAGGTCAACAATGACATGACCAAGGTACTCTCATTTGAAATGAGACTGGGAACAGCTCAGGAGGGAAAGCCCCTGAAGAGATAGAAAAGAGAAAGTCAGAGAATTCGAAGTAGCAAGCAGTGAACCACCCTGATGTGAGAAGAGCCCTGGTTCGTAGATCCTGCAGCCTTCACTAGTTACTCCAATGGCATCCGCAAACAAGGAAGAAAAAGGGAATTTCTCAAGAATGTCGGCAACATTTGTTCCCGACACCATTCAGGTAATGAATTTTGGAAGAAGAAAGAGAAAGTAAGAAACTATAAAGGCCAATGGAAAGATGATGGTGGTTTATAGTTTTAGACAAAATGATAATGTCAGTGTAGGAAGATGAGTTTACCAATAATTATAGCCGTGTGATCAGAGTGGTGGAAAGCTAAGGGTAAACTCAATTAGCAGTGTCTCAGTGAAGAGGACTTAGGGCACATAGACATGGAGCTGAGTTCTTGCTTCAAAGTATTTAGGAATACGACCCAACACAGCTCAGATTCTTTTTAGGGAAAAAGTTAAGTCTTTCCCAAAGCAGCTAGTTTACAGGCGATCTGGGATCCCCAAGTCGTTAATCAGCTCTGCGCCCAGGAATGCCTCTACTGAGAAATGGCCTGCTGTCCATGGAAAGGAGGCTCTTTGTTTTAGGCGGGTGGAAGCTGCCACTTGTCGAGAAGGCCATAATTAAGCCTTGGCTACTAACCGGAGTACGCGCATGAGGACGTGTGTCACAGCCAAATCACCTGCTGGTCCTGGAGTATGGGGCAGCTTTTGGGGACTTCTGCTTTGTGTCCAGATTAACATCTTGTCTAACATTCCAGCGTCAGCAGAGTCAACAGAATTGGCAAAATACAAAGCCAGACAAATGTATAGATCTTAGATCAAAGAATAAAAATGCTGTGTTATAAGGGTTTGTCTCAACCTCTGTCAGAAAGTACAGAGAGCAAATGTTAAAAAGAAAGCTGTACTCATTAGGAGTACAATTCTGTTTACATTTGGCTCTTCTGAATTTCATTCTTCCCTTTCATTTTCTTTTCAATGATGAACATCCTTCATTAGCAGACAAAAACGTGTTTTCTTAACTCACTATTTTTAAAAAGCCAACTATCCTTTAATTTCAAGGACTGATTCTTTTTGGGATATTTCTGAATTGTAGCTTTCCCTTCAATATTTGTAATAAAATTAAATGACATGTTTTAAGAGAAGAGGCATAGTGCTTTTGACGTTCAGGAGCTATAAAGACTTTAAAAATGAATTGGCCCTACTCTTTACATTGTACTTATTTCAGTCAACTCTATATTCACTCTGAATTTCACTGCTAAATGATACTTCCTTGGTGGGAAGTTGGAAAATGATCATAATAAGAGACAAACAGGGGATGTAATCTTACTTTCCTCGATCGAGGATCCTTTTACAAGGTATCCCTGTATAATAAGTGTTACAAGTATATTAGTGTTGGTAATTACCCATTAGGAATGAATAAAATTTACTATTTCTCGATAATTAAAGTCTTCTTTAATGAAATGCAGGATTCTGTTCTTAGCACCATTCCTTCGTAAGTCTCCCGCGGCACTGACGATAGTCCCATGGTCATGTCTGAAAATTCAAGTTCTGGGCTTTAGCTCCTTTAAAACATTATTATTATTATTATTATTATTATTTTTAAAAAAACTGTTTTCACTACTCCTCTGTCTGTCTTTGTGTCCTTTTTGCATGTGAATGCAAGTGCCTGGAAGGCCAGAAATGGGTGTCAGACCCCTGGAGTTGGGGTGCTAGGCATTTTGAGAGGCTAACAGGGTGCCAGAAGCTGAACTCCAGTCCTCAGCAAGAGTAGCTCCCTGTGCTTTCCATCACTGAGCCATCCCTCCTGACTCAAGAGAGCGCAGTTCTGGAAAGTATATTCCAAAGTTGTTTTCTTTCTTTTAGATTGTTCTTAACTGTGAGTAATGGTGGGATTCAAAGTAGCTTAAAAACATTTTATTAAAGAGTTGCTCTAGGTTTGACTAATCCCCTGGCCTAGTGATTTGCTTTGCTTGAGGTAAACCAGCTTCCTCTGAAGAAACAACACACTAAACAATAGGCAGAGATGCAGTGTCTCTGTGTGGTTTTTGAATGGCAGGGAAACTTTCCCTGCTAACTTTGCTGATCAGACTTTCCTTCCTATCTTCTGGCTAACGCTGGGTCATACACCAATGCCCAGGTTGAGTTAGTTGGTGACTGGCTGGCTGATGGGGCCAGCTTCCCAGGAAGAATGTCAGTACTAGACTAGGAGGAATGAGATACCTGGAAGGAGAAAGTGGGGGACATGCGAGTAGTCAGCCATCCCTGCTAACTCTGCAGTGTGGATCCCAGGTACCCAGTAATAGCACTGAGCTTTGAATTGCTGGGTCTCCTGCTGGATTTGCTAATCTAATGGACATGGAATGTTTTCTTGTGCCTGTGGTGTTCTGCTGTTCCTGTGGGGTTGCACATCTTCCCAGAGGGTGTGGGTCCTTCAGATTTTGTCTATTTGAAATGCAGAATGTATGTTTGTTTCCGAATTATTTGTATTCGTCTTGATGTATTATAGCAGGTATTTATATATTCTGAATAATAATTACCTGTATTTTTATTGGTGTATTATCTGCTAGCATATGGTTTTGTGTTCTACTTTGTTATTTTAATAATTAAAAAAGTGTTCTGGGCCTGAGATGTAGTTCAGAATTTAGCATATGTAAACCCCTGGGTTTGATATCTAGCACTGAAACAAACAGACAAACAAACAGACAAACCCTATAGCTTAAGTTTTTTACGTTTCTTTTGTCTTATTCACAGTAATCATTTGTGACATCCTGATTATACTGACAGTAAAAAAATTCTCTTTCTTATTGAAGGGGTGTTTTATAATAATAGTAACTTGCCATTGTCAGAAGAAGGCCTTTGATTGTCTAGACTGGGGGACAAATGTGATTTTCAGACATGCAACATGATAATACTTTTATGAATAAATGTTGATTTTGGAGAATATATGTATTTATATAACCATGTAAGAGGTTATTGTTTTTAATAAATAAATTTATATTTACATTTTATTCATTTCAATGTCTTACATAATAAACCTAAGAAATAGAATATTAAAAGAAAGCTTTGGGAGTGGCTTTCACAGCCTGTAAGAATGGAAGGCAATCATATAACTCCCACAGTTGAGAGCCATACTTTGTATAAATACCAACAATGTGTAATTCACAAATTCCTTTATTTAAACTTGTATGTTCAAAAATTGAAACATTGATTTAGTTTTCCTATGGAAAATATGACTTGGAAGACACTTATGTGCCTGTACATATTTGTTTGCTAATGAGGTAGAACAGAAACAATGACTCTGACTTATCTCCTCTTTGCATTACTCCTCTTCTTCAGTCAGCCATGGACATAATGAGCATGGTACCAGCAGAAATAACCTGGATTTTGACATCAGGTATACTTAGATTTAGATCTCAGCAGGGAGACTCATTTAGGATAATGATTCAATTTCTATATATCCCATCTTCACTGAGATTTGTTTTGGAATTTTTACAAATCTAATTTTTAGTATTTCTATAAACATTAAATGTAAGTGAGGGGAATATATAGATGTCAAGAACACTGGTATATTGTTTTATAATATCACTAGTTCTTTTATGTACGATCCTCTGAATCCCTAGACTCAGGGAAATGAACATTAAAAGATGAGGCTTGCAAATGCCAAATTCCAAAGGAATATTTTAAAGGCCAATTAATGAGAGACAGAGTGTACACAGTCGTGACAGAATGGGTAATGGTACCTTCTGTACATGTGCCCATGGCTTCAACAGTGTATTTTTCCCCTAGTTCCGTAATGTCTGCTCTAGGGAGAACCTGTGGGAAAGCTGTTCGTTGAAAAGGTAAAAGAAAATGAAAGCAATGAAGGATCCACCAGCAATATACACACTTCATCCATAAAGACAGACCTTCCGCTGCTTTGTGTGTGTGTGTAGAGGTTTCAGCAAATGTCATTGGAACGTGCTGGTTATGTAATAGTGAGAACCCAGAATGTAAAACTACGAGCTTTTTGATTTCAATAATATTAAAAACAAAATTTTATTATGGAAAAGGGAAGGAGATACATCGAAGTGTTAACAGTGGTTTTATCTCTGAGTACTGTCACGCATTTTGTTTTAATTCCTACTTTACAATTTATCCTGAATAATTCGGTAATGTTTTTAGTCTTAAAATTGTTATTTAAACACATCTTTGGGAAAGATTGGATATTTTTTGTTATAGCCTCCTCATCACTAAGGATAGAAAGAACCCCTAAATGAAAGCAGACTAATCGGTGTTGGGGAGGGGACATATTTGATTGTGTATCTTAATAGGAAGAGTAGGATGCAGGACTTCAAAATGCTTCCTGGATTCATATTTAGCAGACTGTGTATCTGACTGATCAATATATACTAAGGGTATATGTTGAAGCCTAGTTCATTGCCCCAATTTTACATGTACTGAATTCATTTGTGAGGGGTCGCTTGATCGATGTGTGTCCTTGACTGTGTCTATTTGTAAACTGGGAAGAATAATTTTCTTCCTGCCAGATGTTGTTGTGAGTTGCCACTCTCAACAAACCGAGTTACTAGATTTAAAATTGTTATCACAGTGTTGGCACACAGTAATCTCTTACTGAAAATTCAATTGTAGTGGGTCTATTAAGTAAGAGTTTAATCATTTGGGCGGCAGAAACAGGAGAATCATGAGTTCTAAGCCAGGCTGGACTACATAGAGAGACTGTCTCAGAAAACAACACAGCATAAGCAACAAGAGTGTCTAACTGGCTGTTTTGCCTAAAATCAGTGCCCCCAAATAACAGCAATATCATATTCTATTAAGTCTCAGTAGTTACAGTTCATCTCTGCTCCACAGGCTTTGGCTTGGAAGCTTACCTGTGTAGGTGGGTATGCTTCTGAAATGCCTCACTCCGTGGCTGCAAAGCTATTCCCGTTTCTCCTGGGAGCTCAGCTGGAGTTGTGCTATGTTCTAGTCTACTTAGGCTTTCTTTTAGCACAGTGTCTGGGCTTCAAGTGCAAACACCTTAAGAGGACCAGGCAGGATGTCTTGCATTTTTATAGCTTGTCCTCAGTAATAATCAACAATCCATCTAAATCTAGGAGAACTCATGGATATAATCCTGGATCTAATATAGAGGTCACATGACAAGACTAGCATAAAGAGTCGTTGTAGGCGTGATGGAGAATGCAGTCGCCAGAACAGCACTCAGTTGACCTATAGATAACACAATATTCTTGACATCCTCATCCATCAATTGCAGCAGTCCCAAATGTTGTATTAGAACTGTCATAATTTTTATAGAAAATATAGATTATGAGAACTTTTTTCAAAATCATTCTCCATTCCCTCCCATTCAACTCCTCTATATCCCACTGCCTCTTTCTCTCTCCCAATCTCATGTGCACTTTTTTTCTGAACCACTGGGTCCCTTTTGTGCTGCCAGTATATGTGTGAATGTAAGATGATTTACTGGAACAAGGGTAATTTAGCAGGGGCTGCATACTCCAAGAAAACTAACCCTTCCTTACTCAGTAGCCATCTACTGCTAATAGCTTCTCAGCCAGGAGTGGGACTTCATGCACCCCTTACCCATCCATGTTGGGGTTTTGGAGGCTTGATTTTGTGTCCATCTCATACATACATTCACAGGGCTTTAAGTATGTGTGTGCGTTGGTCTCATCCATGTAATCAGCGGGCTTTAAGCATGTGTGTGCTTCCTTTCCCAATGTTCTGTCACATCTGGAGAACACTGGGAAACATTTCTTTTTAATATTTTCCACATTTTTCTTTCTTTAATGAATGATCATTTATAACTAACAAAAAATTATGAAATGAAAGAAAACACGGTTTATAGCTAGAATAGACAATCTCTAAGCACAGAGGTTCTAAGTGTAACTTCTGAAGCTTGGGAACCTATCCTACCCTTTTCCTCACTCTGGCTCTATCTGGTGTCGGGATCTTCAAAATTCAAGAAAGGAAAGGAAGAAAACAAACACAAATATTTCTAGGTTAAGTGTGGGAGTTCCTAAGGGCTGGCCTCAGGTACCAAGTATAGCAAACGAAGTGGAAAATGCAGTCCTCAGAGCCCAGTCTTTAACACTGTGGTTTCGAGCCCCTGACAAGCCAGTGAGCCAGTGCTGGAGTTCACTGTTGGTGAATCTGCTCTGTTCCTCTGTCAAGAAAGGCAGATATAGGGAAATACACCAGTATATTTAATATTGATAAGACCCATACAAATATCTTAGCAAATGAGGCAGTACTCCACAGATTTTGGGGCATGGCCAAAGAGGCTGTTTGTACCCCCCCCCCCAAAAAAAACTTTGGCACTACCCCACCGATCTTGTGCAAAGCCGTTTCTTTTGAATTAAACATGTCTTACTCTGAAAGATGCCAGGCCTGGCCCTTTAGAACATTAACTTATCTTTGCAGCTGTAATTTATTTCTTCCCTGCAAATGGCAACACTTCATTTTCCAAAGGAAAGAGCATTTCAGGTTTGCTGTGAGAAGAGAATGAAATATGGAAGCAAAGGATTAGCTTCAAAGAGGAGGAGGGCTTTCTGGCATCTCAGTTCCGCTTCAAGTGCAGATGTTGCTTTGTAGATTGAGGTACAGTGAAGTAGCTGGGAGCAAGGCAGGGCAGAGTGTCATCTGATGACCCAGGGAGTCAATAGAGCATTTAAAGTACATCAGTTTGCTGCTGGGAATAGTTTGTAGCACAGTAGTGTTTCCCCTAATGTCACGTTCACTATTGAGTAAATACTATGTTTTAGTTCATTCTCTAAGTGTGTTAGTTATAGTTAGTCATTTAATGCTCTGACTCCCCTATCAGGAAGTTAAGGCCGTTTCCCCGCCCCTCTGGCGGCACACAAAGTGCTTCAGAGACTTGCTAAGGGCCATTCGGCATCACAAGGCTTCACACCCAGGTGGACCTTTGCCCCAGAGCTCCCCGATATGCTTGATATGCTTTTGAGTTATTTTTTTTAAAACGACAGTGCTAGATAATGTTTCAAATACTTAAATCCAGAGACTGTAAGTTCACATCTGCTTGAAGTTCTGTCAACATTCACACATAAAACCTAGGAACAGACCTGGGTGTGCTGGAGGCAGGAAGCTGTGATGAGGTCAGCCTGGGCTGCATAGCAAGTTTGAGAGGAGCAGGGGCTACAAAACAAGAGCTTCATATTAGAAATCTATTCTTAGAAAGAAATCTTGTCATTTGGACAGCATCAAGAATTTTAAGGAAATTATGCTAAATGACAAAAAGACAATCACATGATCTCATGCATAGGTGAAATCTAAAAAAGCTGCATTTAGAGGAGCAAAGATGTGCATGGTGATTTTGCACTTGCTTTAGGTGTGTTTGACAGTGATGGAAGGGTGCAACATTTCAGTGTACCGATCATCAACCCTACACAGCCTAGGGTTACCTGAGAAGAGTCTTAACTGTGAGTAATTGTCTTTGTCAGGCTGGCCGGAGGGCGCGTCTGTGAGGGGTTGTGCATTGCTAGATGACGTTGGAGGGCCCATTCCAGCATGCATTGAAAAAGCTATTCTCTGGGCAGGCAGGCCTGGGCTCTCCAAGAAAGCTAGCTGAATGTGAGTCTGAGTGAGCCAGCCAGCAGCCATCTTCTATGGCTCCTGCCTTCTGTTCCTGCTTTGACTTCCTTCAGTGGTGCATCAGATCTGCAAGTCAAATTGAACCCTTTCCTCGGCAGGTTGCTTTTGGTTCAAGTGTGTTATCACATCAACAGAACTAGAATCGAGATGAGAAATGAGTTCATAGGTATTTTACGTAATGTGGTGAATGTAATTAATATCAATATATAGCAGTATTTAACAAGTATTGATTAAGTATACAATATATTGTATACTTAGTAATCACTATGAGAATAGATTTTAAGTCTTCTCAGTAAAACATATGTGAGGTTATTCAGATGTTAGTTGGCCCAATTAAAATGTGTCTTAAAGCATCAAGTTATACATAATAAATATATACCATTTATGTTTGTCAAGAAAATATGTGAAAAATATAAGGAAGATAAGACTGAAGATAGAGCACTAGGTTATAAATTATTGTTTCAGACTCTTTACTTCTGGAAGCTGAGTTTTGTGGGCCTACAGCGTTGTTTGTAAGAACCCATTGAGCCACTTCTTCTCTCTTAGGGTAATTGCCCTGCTAGCTTCAGGCCCTTGCTGGCCAATCCCACCACTAGATCTAAAGTCCCCGATTACTGTTTGCCATGGCTGTGGCTTCACGTCTTTTCTCACAGAAAGGGATTTCAAGAACGCTTAGTTCTAGACCCTCATTGTCTCCCGTTTGTTCCTTCATCTCCCATCATGCCATTAGGTGATACCCCAGGTATCAGGTGTTTAGCATGGTGTCTTGTAGATGGTCATACCCAGTGGGCTCTGGTCATTATTATTTCATTTGTAGCAGATGCTCAGGGTTGGAGAGGCAATGAAAGAACTCTCTCTCGGAGAAGACACAGCTTCCAAGCTAAGCGGAAAACAGAACGTTCTAGCTTTTCTCGGTTGTCAGTAGTCACAGATGCTGAAGAGAGTTGGGAAGTCAAATTTCTACCTTAAAATTTCTAATTTTTAAAGTTAGTAAAACAGCTTTCATTGTTTGGTCAGTTCTCTCTATGTTCTGACATGACAAGTTTGATTAGTTCATGGCGACTGTCATACAGTGCTCATTTACATTTGATGAGATGGAGTGTTATGGTCACTATCTCTAGAAGAGAGAGCCATATTGGCCATTTCTAGATTCTTTTATGATGATTTTGAGAGCATCTTATTTTATTTCCGAATTTTGCCTACTGCAGTACTCTGCTTATCAGGGCTTAGGGTGGTCCTCTGAGATGCAGGAAGCTTCCTTCTCTGTAATTTTTCTTGACAGAGCTTGCTGTCATGGTCTCTCCCATTCCTTCTCCAGCCTCAGCTCCTAGCTAAAGCCTCCATTTACATGGGTACTGGGAGAGATGAGCCATAGTTCTTGCAGATTTAAATTTTATTAACATAAAAGTTCACTCTTGCTGGGCAGTGGTGGTGACACACACCTTTAATCCTAGCACTTGGAAGACAGAGACAGGCAAATCTCCATGAGTTTGAGGCTAGCCTGGCCTACAGAGTTCCAGGATAGCCAGGGGTATGCAGAGAAACGCTGTCTCAAAAGAACAAAAACAAAAATAAAACAGCATCAATCAATCAATCAATCAATCAATAAAGCAAAACAACAATAACAAAAAACAAAATCCTCACTCTTGAATGACTGGTACTTAAAGATAAAACATCATACCTTAAGAATGAAGCTACCGATTCTTCCCATATTCTTCCCAAATATCAGATATATATTAAAATTTTGTAAATATTCCACTTCAGTGGTCTGAAAGTTTGCTCAGGTTAAAACTATTTAGGATGGGTCCTGAGTCTTTTATTTTTTCTTCCTGGTTTTTAAGACAGGGTTACTCTGTGTTGTCCAGGCTGTCCTGGAACACACTCTATAGGCCAGGCTGGGTTGGGCTCACAGAGACCCACCCACCTCTGCCTACCAAGTGAAGGGATCAAAGGCGCATCGCAAGTCACTACAACCGGCTGGGTCCAGAGTCTTTGGCTGCTGTTACAATGATTGATGGACCAGGCAGCAGTTTAGAAAACTTGAGGCCTTGTGACAAAATGTCACTAGGTAGGGGCAAAAGGGCCAAGGAGAGGGATCTGCTACTTCTCCCACTGCCTCTTGCTGGATTTTAGGCTTCTTTTCTTTTGTCTGGAGGTCACTTTCATCTTTTCTCTCCTTTGTGCATGTCCTGCACATGTTTATTTTCGAGATCCCATTTATTGACATCTCCAGTTATCCCCACATTTCATATCCTTCTGTAGCTGCTTAATAAAGGTCATGTTTATGGTTTTGGTTCTGGAGTTTTGCCCAGTGGGCCAGGTGTCAGCTTCTGTAACATTCAATAGCATCCCTGTGCAGAAACACAGGCCTATGATCCCACTCTGGCTTGTCTGAGTGAGACAAGTGGTGACTTTTGCTCTGCAAAAATCACAGCATGTTAATAATAATAATAAATTCTGATCGCCGTCCCTACGACTTCTGTGATCTTCATGTCAATGTTAGAGAGAGGTAATTTCATGAAAATAGGAAGAGGGAAAGTCCAGGGAGTGGTCTAGAAATCACTTAATGATTCCTGGAGTCATATGCAATGCTATGTCCCGAGGTGTAGAGTCGTATGTGGTCCCACGTCCCTAGGTCTGGAATCATATGCAGTCCCGTGTCCCTAGGTCTTGGAGTCATATGCAGTCCTGTGTCCCTAGGTGTGGAGTTCTATGCAGTTTTGTGTCCCTAGGTGTGGAGTTGTATGCGGTGCTGTGTCTCTGTGCCCCTAGGTGTGTAGTCATATGTGGTGCTATGTCCCTAGGTGTGGTGTGTGAAACACAGAAGACACAGGATTTGGGGGGCTAGTAGGCTTTTGTGCTAAGCACAACAGGTAAATCTCCTCTTGAGTTTTATTCCAGGGCTCACTGAAAAATAGTGATAGCATTTGAAGTCATCCTCCAGTCTCTGTTTCTCCATGCTAGGATTATAAGCATGTGCCACCATACCTGGGTCCTGAGCTAGCTGTTAATTTTTTTTTTTTTTTTTGAGATAGGTTCTCATTTTACAACCCTTACTGACCGGGAACTCACTACGTAGACCAGGCTGACCTTAAACTCCTAGAGATTCACCTGCCTCTGCCTCCCAAGGGCTGGGACTGAAGGCGTATACCACCCTCCCCCCCAGCACAAGGAGATAGTTTTTAAATGGAAAAACAAAACAAAACAAAAGCCAGTTCCAGAGCTCCAAGATAACATTGTATACTCTGGATTAATTCCTGTGCTAGGTACATTACAGATGCTTAGAAAAATAAAATTTGCATTTTCGAGAATTCGTTATCTCCTGGGCAGAAGGGAAAAATACAACAAACAGGAGGAGAATTTGCAATAGATTTGGTCTTCTTTAAACAGAGATTTAGCAACTGTGAATAAGAAACAGATACAGCAATTGAATTGCCTTTTTCATTTACAAAAGATATGTAAACGTGGAAGGTAGCTAACAAATCCGGAGAGCACAGATAATCATACCATATGCAAAACGACTTGGAAGTGATACTTTTTGGAGTACTTATTTTATTTAGCTTGGAACTTGACGTCTAAGAGTGCGCGGTATATAATTTGATTATTAGTAACAACTGTGCTTAATAACCAGCTTAGGAAATTCCTGAAAATGTAACAGTTGGCTTTTGAGAAACAGTAGGAACTACCTGACACCGCTGGATTTATATAGACACAGGAGCCCCATTAGCGCTTTCTACAGACGATGCCTCTGCCTCAGCTCCACCTCTGCTCTTAGGGCTTACAGGTCTCATTCCTGGGTCCCACTCTCAGCCTACATTGTAATAAAATTGGGATATTAGGTACCTCATTCCATCGGAACGTTCCTTTTTATTCCTTGTAAATATTAATGGAATCCTGCGTGTTAGTCTGTGTCGGTCTGTCTTTACAATGGAGACCTGCTGCAATTATTCCTCTTCCAGGTGTGGAAAGGAACAACCCAGAGAGCTCATCCTTTGTTTTCCTGGTAACTGGCAGAGGCGATGCGTAAACAAGGCCATTTAGTCCCCAAACCCAGCATCTTACCCTTCCACACGCAGCCTGCTAAAGTCATTATGGACATGAAATGGCAGGGCATATGTGATGTATTGGCTCAGGACAGTCATCCGGACACGGGAAACTGCTGGAAACGTGTCTGCAAAGAGGAGCTCTGTGGTCCAGCTCGTTCTCAGTCATGACTGCACAAGGAAAAAAAAAAACTTCCTGGGGAGCTTTTAAAACCAAAACCAAATTTAAATATCATATACTCGCATAGGGTACATATTATAGTCTTCAAACACATAAATAAAAACCAAAACTTAGATGTCCCCATCACATCACATATAAATGACCAGATATCTATGTGATTGAGTATGGATAATGGTGTTTTGTTTTTTAACTCTTCCAAATAATTAAAATACAATTTTTTTTAACTTTGTGGCTAAACTGGAAACTGACCCAGTGTTAATAGAAATCTGTTTGTTGATCTCTTTCCTTTCTTTCACTCACAGGGATTACTACCGCGGAGTGTGTCTGATAAAGGAGGGGTTGGGACGAGGTGGGGGATGGGTGGTGGTGGTGGTGGCAGTCCAAACAGAAGCATTGGTTTGAATGGCTTCCACAGGTCCCTGCCAAGGGTGCCAGGGGAGGGGGGCCATTAGTAAGGAACTCCACTTTGTGTAGGCAATTCCCTGCTGATGCTGTTATCTAGGTCCATTCTTTTGTGCAACCCAGCCACCACCCTAGAGACACTGTAGCAGGCCCGGTCCTTATGAATGGTTAATTCTGTTTCCTGTGTGATAATTTGTACTCCTTAGCTCCATAATTAGTTGTATGATTTAGCTGAAAAAAAATTATTGTTGTGAAATTCATATACCATAAAATTAATCCTTTCAAAATAAACAATTTAGTGGTAATTAGTGCATCCACACTATATAACCACCACTTCCAACCTCAAGATAGCTTCATTACCCCAAAGGAAATCCTGTATCTTCCCTATTTTACTTTCTCTCCTCCTCTTCCGAGATCCTGGAAGCCACCAATGTGCTTTCAGCTTCTCAGGATTTGCTGGTCCAGAAATTTTATGCAAGGGACGGGAGAGATGGCTCAGCAATTAGGGGCATTGGCTGTTCTTTTAGACGACACAGGTTCGATTCCCAGCACCCACATGACAGCTCACAAACTGTCTATAATTCCAGTTCCAGGGGATCTGGCACCCTCACACAGACTTACATGCAGGCAAAACACCAATGTGCATACAAATAAATAAATAAATAAATCTTTTTTAAAATAAAGCGAATGCACATGAATACAATCATACAATATTTGACCATTTGTGCCTGGTTCAAAGTGCCTTCACATTGATGAATTCCATATGTCAGTATGTTAAGTTTTCATAGCTTTTTGGGTATCTTTACCTTGTGGGTAGTGTGACCAATATTGCTATAAACTTTAAGTTCTGTGTGTATGCAGAGCTTCTGTGTTCAACCGTTATGTCTTAGTTTGATGCATATGTCAGGGTTATGTTCTGCTTAACCCTTTCCTTTGCTTTCTTCCTTGTTTCTCTTTTGTACTTTTGAGACAAGGTGTTTCAGTTACTGTTCTATTGCTGTGAAGAGACACCATGGTCAAGTCTACTCGTATAAAAGAAAGCATTTAACTGGCAACTGGCTTACAGTTTCAGAATGTGAGTCCATATTCATCATGGCAGGGAGCAGACAAACCTGGCACTGAAGCAGCAGCTGAGCTTTGCATCCTGATCTGCAAGGAGCAGTCAGAGGGAGTGACACTGAACCTAGCCAGGGCTTTTCAAATCTCCAAGCCAACCCACCCCCAGTGAAACACCTGCTCCAACAACGCCACACCTCCTAATTCTTCCCAAACAGTTCCACTAACTGGGGACCAAGTATTCAAACATATGAGCCTATGGGGGCCATTCTCATTCACACAGGATCTCTCTATTATGTAGCTCTGGCTGTCTTGGAACACACTTTTTCCACCAAGCTGGCCTCAAAATCACAGAGATTCACCTACCTCTTGCTCCAGAGGGCAAGGATTAAAGGCAAGCGCCACCACATTCAGATGCTTAAGTTTTTGAAAAACAATAGAAGTATCAATATTTTACTCTATCACCAGAGAAATAAAAGTATTACAGTTTTTCATATCCGTATCAACATTTATAATGCCCATGGTCTGGTAGTAGTCGTGCATACCTTTAATCTTAGCACTTCGGAGGAAGAGACAGGTGGATCTTAGGAAATTCAAAGGCCAGCCTAGTCTACAAAGAAGTTTCAGGACAGCCAGAACTGTTATACAAAGAAACTCTGTCTTAAAAAAAAAATTAAAATGCCCTCCTTCAGTACCTATAATACTGAGTATAAAACAGTATTATGATGTTTTGCTTTGTATTTTCCTGGTCACTAATAATACTGTCTTTTCATGTTCTTGTTGAGTTTACCATTCATATATCTCTCTTAAGAAATAATTATTCATGTCCTCTGACCTCTTAAAAATATATTTTTGTTATTGTTTACATATTTTTGATATTTAGCACTTATGAGACATATGATTACAAATAGTTTATTTTACCCTCTGTGTCATATTTTTTTACTGTGTTATTTTACTGTAGTTATTTCATTCAGCAAAGCTATTAATCTTAAAGAAATACAATTTATGTATTTAGTTTATCTTACTTCTGCTTTTGGCACTATATCACATATTTTATTACCAAATTCAAGGTCCTGAAAATCTACTTCTGTTTTTCTCCTAATAGCCTTATTCTTTTTATCTCTTCTACCTGAGTTTGTTATCTATTCAAAGTTTAAAATTTACATATAGAGTTAGGCAGGGTCTAACTTCATTTTCTTGCATGTGGATGTCCAGTTATCATAGTATTCTCTATTAAAGAGATTCATGTTATACTAGTAAGTATGTTTGGTGCTTTTGTTAAAAGTCACTTCTCCAGAGATGTTTGAGTTTAGCTGTGCACTGTCCGTTCTCTCCCTCATCGTCATATTTTGTAAGAGTATCTTTGGTTTTGATTACTGAGTCTTTGTAGCAAGTTGTGAAATTAGAACTATGAGTCTGCCAATTTTCTTTTGTTTTCTACCTTGCCTTAATTGTTTAGGACCTCTTGCAATACCAATTTTTTGGACCAAATCTATAAGCTGCATTGCTCTTACTTTGTACCCAGCTTGGATTTGGGTCCCTAACCAAATTAGCAAGCCTTTCTTTCTTCTGTGCTGTTTGAAAGAGGTGGACAGGGATTGATGTTAACTCTTGAAATGTTTGCTATAACTGGTGCTTTTCTTTATTGGGATATCTTTTATTATTGACTCAATCCCTTTGCTTGTAGTAATGTCTGTTGAATTTTCTCCTTGAGTCAGTGGGTAGTTTGTGTCTTTCTAGGAATTGCTGATTTCATCTAATTTGTTGGTGTACCAGTATTCCCTTATAACAGAGCTTCATTTCTCTAAGATTAGTAATGAAGTTGATTTCTGATTTTCTTTACTTTTTCAATATGTTTATTTTAATATAACCAAAAGCTTATGAATTCTGTTGATGTTCTTAAATGTTCTCATGGACTCTACTGATACCCTAGTCTCTATTTCATTTATTTCTGGTGACCCTTGTTCTTTCCTTTATCCTACTAGCTTTAGGCTTAGTTTGCTTTTATTAACTTTAAATGGTTCCTTCCTTCCTTAAGTGAAGTCATTTACAGCCGCATACTTTCCTCTGAACAATGCTTTTGTTGCTTAGCATAATTTTAGTATGTTGTATTTATTTTCCTTTGTTTCAGTGTATTTTATAGGTTAACTTGCCATCCTAAAATGTACCTAAGACTTGTTAGTGACTTAGGATGAGGTCTCTGTGCACAAATTTATAATTTTCAGATCTTCTTGTTGCACTGACCCCTTCATCTTTACATGATGTCTTTCTTTTAAACTGATTAGAATTTTGGGCTCAAGTCTCATTTTTCTAATGTCAGTGTAGCTTCTTTTACTGTAGTCCGGGTCAGTTATGGGTGTTGAGATTAAGGTGTTCAGATGGGCCCCAGATGTTTTGGTTTTCTGCCACAGGGTATGATCCCTCGCTCCCATATACACTCTGCATTGATTCCACAGGTCTTCACCAGATGTGAGCTGGTGATAGTGCTATGCCCTTGAATGTCTCAAACACAGACTTCTTCTCCCCCCACATCCTCCTCTTCCATCAAGCCATCCTTTCTCAAGGATTTTGTTGCAGTCACAAACAGCAGCAGCAGCAGCAACAACAACAACAACAACAAAACAAGCTAAAGTACCTTGTAACATTTTCTAGGGATCCCTCCAGAAATGCCTTTCTTTTACTTCAAGCATTTCAAGTGATAGACACAAAGTAAAATATTTAGCATTATTTCCCAAAGAATCTTCAATGTAGAAGGAACAAACCAAGCCTATATGAATAGGGTCTTTGCCTCCTCCAGTCCCAAGGACCGAAGCCCCACACTGGTGCACTGAAAGTGAAGGCAGATTCAGTAGAGTGCTGTAATCCTTCCCTAGCAGTTTTAAGAGTCTTTGTGTGTTTGCTTGGTTGATGTAAATCTCCAAGTGTTCTCTAGAGTTCTGACAAAGTTGATTCTGACAGTTGGCTTGATTTCTGAATGTTTCTGTGGGGGCCCATGCTCTTGGAACTGTCTGCCCTGTCATAGTCACTGATGTCACATGCAGTTCATTTCAGGGGCTTCCATGTAGTTCAGGGTTTAACAGAAGCTGTTCCTTGAATCCAATGTGGGCATTTCCATAGAAGTGACTACCTGTCATCTCATATCTATTTATTTAATTATCTGTGTAAATTTGTTTCAGAACATGTGAACATTTTGTTGAAAATCACTCACCATTAAAAAGCTATATCTAAAGTAAACGCGGTAAGTACTTATTTTTGAAATCAAGTCCAGTTTTTTCTTTAACACAGTTTCAAATTAAATAAAGCAAAATGATGCTTTTTTTTAAAAAAAAAAATCCTGTGTTAGTTTTTAAAAAAAGTCTTGGCAGTTGAAAATCAATTTTAATTCCTGGAAAGATTTTAGAATAGCGTGAAATATAAATTCTTCTGAAATTGAAACCAGTTATTTTGTTAGCTGAACATTTTGATGAGAAATAACTTCTATAGTGTTGCCAAGACACAGTTACTAGAGATAAATGTAAATTTTTAGTCAGTTATTTTGAAAATGTCATTTTAAATTTAATATTGGAATGCAACTCAGTGCTTTACAGATGACAATTTAAGAACAATCTATAGGAAAGTATTAATATATAAGTTGTAATGCTCAGGTTATTGTAGTCTCTGAAATTAGGAAGCGAGGCTAAGAGAAAAGAACGTGACCATACTAGGGAATATGAAAACCATTTGAGTCAAAGATTAAGCACTGCTTCTGATGGAAATCCTTCTGACTGCTGCTCTCAGGAAGCATGAAGCATTTCAGGGGGTAGTTTGTATTTGAGCTTAGGAAGACAGTGCTGCGTGTATACGACAAAATAATCTCCTTTAGCTCAAAATTCCCCTTCCTTTTCTTTTTTACAAGAAGAGAAAACTTACTTGGGTTTTTTTGTGTCCCCCGTAAGAGGAAGTGGAGCACAAAAGGCCATTTAAAGGGTGAAATACCTATAAAGTTTTCTAAACTACTTACACGAACTGGCCAGATCTTAGATTTAATTAACTTTGCAGGGTCGGCAGTGGTGCAGGACAATGGCTTCCACTTTAACTTTGGATTTCCTGGCCCCAGTCCACTGGTGTCACTACCTCTGTGTTATTCAAATGCAGGATTTTCTCTTTAATTTCCTTTCAGGGAGGCATATAAACCAGTTTCTTTTCCTGGGAGCCATCAAAGAATCTCCCTGTGCTTTGTTAGGTGAACCGCTACATTTTCCATGCCCAGACAGGGGTGGCTGCCAGCACACTAACATAGGATAGTGCACGAGCTGCTGCAGATCCTAGATCTCGGGACTTGTCAGACTACTGGTACTGTTTGCTTACATGGACAGCGTAGCGGGAAATTGATTCATTAATTACACAAGAGATTGTAAATGCTAAAATTAAATATAAAAACCTCAAATTCTTTCTTTTAAGACAATGCCTGACTGTCCATTTCCCCCCTCTTGTGTCTTGTTTTTTATGGTTTTTGCCCTTATATTTTGTAATTCTGTGCAGTTTGTATCAAAATTCATTCCATTGAATGTAAAAATATTTTGTAAGCTTTAGAAATAGAGACTTTGAAAACGTTTTGTCTGCATCTGATGGCTTGGTAGATTTTGTTTTTTGTCTTTGATTTTTTTTTTCAATTCTAGGGGAATTTCTAAAATGAGTTCACATAATTGACTAGTGAACAGTAACTATAGTGAGGGTGTTAGAAGTGATTGAGCGAGAAGACAGGTAAAACAACTTTTAAGATCGGTGTGGCATTTGTGTGGGTGTTCTGTTTCCAGGAGGCCAATGATGATTTTTTTTTTCCATTATAAAGCTGTGTCCTCAGTATTTTTGTTTTGCTTTGTTTATTTTCCAAGGCTGTGTTTCTCTGTGTGGTCCTGGCTGTGCTGGAGCTTTGTAGAACAGGCTGGCCTCGAACTCACAGAGATGACAGGGTGGTGGCGCACGCCTTTAGTCTCAGTACTCCGGAGGCAGAGGCAGGCGGATCTCTGTGAGTTCACCGCAAGCTGGTCTACAAAGCTAGTTCCAGGACAGTCTCCAAAGCTACACAGAGAACCCTGACTCGAAAAATCAAAAACCAACCAATCAAAGAAACCTGTGTCCTCTCTTCTTGGATTGGACCCCCCTTTCTTAAAATATTTATTTGTTTGTTTGTTTGTTTGTTTATGGTCAACTGATTAACACCTTGCTTTTCTTCATTTACTCTTGACTGCTGCCTGTTACTTTCCTGAGCATGTCAGCCCTCTCCACTTGTACGGATTCTCCTAGCACATCCATCTCTTGTGAATTATCCTCTTTATGATAATCTGGTGCATCCTTTTTGTGGTCATTTGACGCACGCATGTCCGTCTGTGTGACTGCACTGTGACCTTCGTGTGAGCAGAGACCCGTCCTGCTTGAGTCATCTCCCCTTTGTACTCCGGAGCGCTGTTAGTGCCTGCTTCTCCTGAGTGCTTGCTGCTAAATGAGGTATAGCAGAGCTCTCCAAACTCATGCTATCCTGTGTCATATTGTCATAAGAACCCAAGATAATGTCATTAGAAAAGAAAACTCGTTATGTACATGAAAAGTAAGGCGTCTACCTGTGATTCTAAATTGGTCATCTACTCAGTGTTAGCTCATGTGTCTATTCATTCGTGATGTTTACTGAACACTTACTCCTTTGGCTGCTTTCTCAGTGGTCTAGGCTGTCTGACAAATTACTCAAAACAGTACTTTGAAATAATAGTGCTAGCCTTATTTCTGGAGGGTTCTGAGAGTTGGGACTTTTTGCTACCAGGCAGATATGAACTATCCTTGTTCCTTAGTGTGTCTGGCCAGAGTTGAAGCTTCTAGCCTGGTGTCTCACATGCCTTTCTGCCTCCTCAGCTGTGTGACAGGAGCCCCACTTCTCCTGTCCTGCTGGGATTCTGGGGCTCCTCAAAGGAGCTGCAGACCTCTTTTTGGCCCAGCTCAGTCACATAGTCCTTCCAGTGCAGGAGGAGTTTATTTTTCACACGTCTGCTAAGGGATCCTTGGTGCACAGAAGTGGAGTTACCACACGGTGCTGTAATTGAGTCCCAGTCTTGGCCAGCTTTGGAGGAAGCTACTAAACTAGGAAATGATGCAGAGAGAGGCACCTTGCACAGGTTGCAGACCCTTTACCTAAGGTTTTTGGTGACACAATGAAATCATGTTTATTGTCAGTGAGAGGAGGCCTGAGAGTTATGGGAGCATCCGTTATAGGTGTTAAGAGCGTGGGCACTGAGTGGGTCTGGGTTCAACTTCTGTCATTGACTGTGTGTGTCCTATCCTTTCCTTTTCTCTTTCCCTTTCCTTCCTTCATCCTTTTAGGACCTCAGCCTTTGAGTGTGGGGGTTATAGGCTTACGCTACCTTGTCAGGCTCCAGTTTCTTACTGTTCTATTGCTTACATGTTTTGAAGGGATTGCAGGGAAGATTCCATACAACATGGAGACTAGTGGGACTGTGTGCAGCGAGGGTCCTCCTGCACAGAACTGGAAGGAAACCTAGCAACCACCGCTCAGTTCTTTTTCTCCAGGGTTGGAAAGTAAACCCAGGGCCATGTGTATGCCCACTGCTGCAGAGCTAATGGCAGGTACAGCTCTTATTTCAGTTTCTATGGGCAGCACATTGGTTTTTTTTGCTTTTTTTGTTTGTTTGTTTTTTTCAAGTAGCAGATTGGTCCAATCATTCAACTTACTTGAAAAGCTGAAACATAAATAAATTTATTAAAAACTTCTGCAATGAGGACATTGAAATATAAATAACAAACTACTTAGAAAGAGAAATACTATTTTATGCCCGCACCAATAAGAGGTCGACACAGGCAAACAGATAATCTCAAATGTATTTATTAGAAAGCAAAAATGGAAACAAAGGGCAGCATGAGATAAAAAGAAAGGGAACCACAGGAACTATAAAGCCGACTGAGTCAAAGCACAGCTGATCAAAGGCCACGCTGAGAGAGTCAACATGAAGGCAGTCTCAGAGAGTAGGGGAATGTTACAGAATTCTCTAACATCCATGCTTTTCGGGTTTAAGGCAAAATGCATGCTTTTCTAAGAAAGGGTACCTTGTCTCAAGAATAACTCAAGATACTTAGAAACCTAACCTCAATCAATACCAAAGCAGTAGCTGTTTATATCTTCCATTTTTCTTCATTTACTTGGATGAGTTTACACCAATTCGTGAAGAAATCATAAAAGAAACTAGATTTCCAATTTCCAAACTGCAGAACTAGGAAGCTCAGTAGATTCCCATGATTTCCAGGCCAAGGCCATCTGCATGGTCTCATCCTATTGTGGCAATCTTTCCCAATCTCCTCCCCAGAACTTCCTGATGTGACCTTTTAGGAGTACATATTTCATTTTATGAGTTTCCATGTCTTGTCTCAATGTCTTAGGAATGGAGCCAGGAGTGGTTTGTTGTCGCCGTAGCTGAATCTGAGGGAACTCCTCTGTTCCAGAGAGTGGACATGAGCTGACCTGACTCTTGGCTCACCTCATACCCCTCACACTGAAGATTTCAATAATGCAAAGATTCCATGTCTTTTCCTACTCAGTTAATCTATTTTTCCCACAGTGTTTCCCTGTAATGTGCTGGTTTGGTGCTGATCTCCCATTCTCCTGCCCCTAAATTCAGGATGCAATAGTTTTTCAAAATGGGCCCAAAATAGCACACAAAGAGGTGGGAAGTGTTCATCAGCCTTAATTAGAAACTTGAATCCAGGTATATTAAAGGAGATATTAGCAGTGTGTTCAAGGGTGACTGAATAGAGCTATCATCACAGAATCACTAAATTTCAAGGAAAGGAACTGAAAACAGTGACTCCAATAGAAGGACATGTGGCGTGGAAGTGGACAGAGAATTTCCATATACAATAATTTGTATCTATTGTCCTGTTTTTGGTGGTATATTTTTAGTTTCCTGGATAAACTGCTTAGATTTTAGATGCATCACAGCAGGGAAGTGAGGTAAATTTGTCTCATTGATTTTCTGCATAGGCCCTCTCTTCTACCTCTCATTTATTTCTTATTTAAGGTAGACCGTCAACCTTCTGATAATGTAGTCTGTCTTTTTAGGGTCCCATGAGGTGTTGCTCCAAGTGACTATCTACTTAGGCTTCAAAAAGTTTGTGCTCAGAAGTTAGTTTTGCCTGGCTAGGATCCAGATGGAAAAGGACGTGATCCAAGATTCCATTGGTTCTGTGTGCTGTGGTCTGCTGCCAGACCATCCCATGGCTTTATAATGCTGTCACGCGTGGTGTGTTAGTAATACTCTGCTCCCTGGGGCATACCATCAAAACTCACTGACAGTGGCCTGTTCTTGGATTTTTCTTCAAGTCTTCAAGTCTTTTGCCATTCCAACGGCCCCCTTAAATCCACTAAAGATTTGTAAGGTTTCTGACAGACATGGACAAGTGCTCCTGACACACGTGTTTCTGCAGACACGGTGGTAAAAGATACTGTAGACAGGAACGCAGCAGCCAGTGGTGGCTGCTCTTTCTGCAGCCTTGTTTTCCGAGACTCTGGATTTTCAAAGGGAAAAAACAGAGGAAATATCCAGTGTCCTTGCCTTTCTGTGTGATTCTGGATATCTGGCACAATTTGGTATATGATTTTTGTATAAAGTCTCTCCTAATTTTAAATATGAGCTGAAATTTATTCGTGAAATGATGCATTCTTTAGCAGCTCATTAGGGAGAAATAATAGCGCATATTATTTACAAAAGTAGTAGCAAACAGTGTAGATCACCTGCGATTGTCTTTTAGAATGTGTTTTAATATTGAACTGGTTGGCAGGAATTTTATTTGATTTGGCTTTGCTTACGAGGAAAATGCCACCCCACTCCTACGCAGATAAACCCCAAATAATTTGCTTCCTTTGACTCAGCACAGAAATGACCAGGGATCAAGACAAACACCCTCAAAGCAATGCCCCAGAGTGGGACCTTTGTGGGAAAGGCTAATCGGGCCTATCATTGGCATAATTAGAAAATCCTGAGAATAGAGACTCACAGTTTGTGTGAAGTGTTGCTCTAATTATACAGCGAGAGCACACCTAAGCACAGCAGGGTCCCAATCAGGAATAGAAGCCACCACGCTCGTGTGGTGCGGAGCTCTTCCTGCGTGTGCTTACATGATCATTATTTTGTGTCTTACAGGCTGTCCTCAGAGAACAATATGTTACAAATATTGAATATGTGCATGAGCAGTTTTATTCAATAAATAGGTAGGAAATAGCTGTGATTTTATTCCTAAGAAGTCCTGTGTTTACAAACAAGTGTGACCGTGTTATCTTCTTGGTATTCTATCTTTATCGTTATCTTCTTAGTATTTATTTCTTTACTGAAACAGAATCTGCACATGAAACGAGTTACTAGTGGTTGTATAAACCCTGAACATATGTGTTGTATTGCCTATGTAAGATGTAAGGGGGCACTAATAACTGTTGGACACTAATTATACCTCTGGCTTTCTTAGAGAATTGATTTCTTTAAACTTTTTAAAACTTTGAACAAAATACTGTTCGAAAAATTCTTCCAGATCAAAAAGTTCCTCCAGATCAAGAACCTTAACTAGCTTCCTTAACACACACACACACACACACACACACACACACACACACACTCACACCCTCAGTAGAATTGACCCGCTGACCTTAATTCCCAGGAAACTGTCACATTGCTTCTTTACCCTTTTGTCTAAGTTAACAATGTGACCCAAAATACTGCAAGAGCTTTAAAGTTTCTCAGCATTGTAAGGTCAAGCTTTGGTCACCCTAGTTACAGTTTAGCTCTGCAGGTCAAAGGTCAAAGAGATGACTGATGTCAGCCACATCTTACTTGCGGGCGGTAAACAGCTGAACATATTCGACATGATGAAGGTATTCTTCAGTTTCACTAGTAAGATCTGCAGGGGCATCAGCCAACAAGGGATTTCCTAGAAGTTGAAGTAGCAAGCGAGTATTAGATGCACAGTCTCTGATGCAGTCTGGAGAGTCGAAAGGACGTGCAATAGTTCAGATTACCCTCTTGTGCCCATGTCAGTGATTTGTTTATCTGTGTGTCGTCGATACAATCGATCATCCACCTGTTTATGAAGACAATTGCTCTGTTCATTCCTGGCTAGACATGGGACATGCGTTCTCGCTGCGAGCATATGCTTTCTTCGTTTGTGAATAACACGCAGTCTCCTCTCTGCTAATTTGGGAATTATAGTTAAAAGCAGTTACATTTAACTTCAAAGGATCTCCAGGAAGCTTGTTCACAGTAGAGATCAAGTTGGTTCTCTATCTGTTTTTATAACTTCACACTTTTTAAACTATGGTCTTTGATCTCCCCTTTCCAGAGGTTTGATTCTGTATTCCAGAGGTTTGATTCTGTATTCAAGTTTTTTGATTTTTGTTTTTGGGAAGAAAATGGTCTCCTACAGCCTGAATCAAAGGAAAAGAAAAAGAAAACAACAAACTGATATAAAAGCAAACTAGAAAAATTCACATGAAGTTTTTATAGACAATAGCCTATAAATAACTTTAATTAAGAACGACAGAAATATGCTTAGAAATGATGGATCAAAATACTAAGTGGATAGATTTTAAAATGTCATGTATTTAAGAGAATTAAAAAAAAACACTAGGTTGTGACCTTTGACCATGAATAAACTGGAGAAAACTTTTTGCTGTTGTTTTTAAAGCTGTCCCAGTATGGAACTTTCAAGCAGGCAGACAACAGTATGTGTAAGCAACAGGCTTAGGCTAATTAAACATTAAAGGGTGCCCTGTTTGTGAAGGCTTTGTCTCCCGTGTGTATTTTGCGCATCTGTAAGACTTAAGCTTGCTGGAGCATTTGGTCTTGATCACATACTATAAAGGTAGACAAAGGGGAGAGGGAGGAGGTTTGGCAGCTGGGAGGTGTTAATATGGAATTTAATAGTAAAGGAGAGGGGGCTTGGGGCTTTACTAGGTGAAACAGAGATTGGCAGCTGGGCGGAGGAAAAAGGGCCAGCAGTCTGAGAAGAGCTGGTTGCTTGTGAGTTTCAAAAGACAGCTAGCTTTCATGTAAATGAATGGGTTGTCTCCGGGCTTTGCTTTCCATTCAATGCAAACCTTTGCCTTGTAGATCTGGTAGAAACCAACTACTCAGCAAAGAAGGTAATTGCTGACCTGTTTATCAGCACTAAGGGACACTGGTTCAACACACTGATGGAGTATTCTCTTTGGTCTTTATGCCAGAAGAATGGCAAATCAATATTTAACTGGTGAAGACATTACCACATTGAAATCCTGGTTTCTATAAAAACTGTATTCACACAGAGATCAGGGGGAAATTGAAGGATTGTTTTAAATAGAGAAAATCTCTGAAGTGCTTTCAGGATCTGAACTGCTTTTCTATTTTGATGAACATTTAGATGGTCTTAAGGTCTTGTTTCTGATGCATTATTTCTGCAGTTAAAGCAAACAGTTCTTAATATCTTTGCCTGTGTGCTAAAACCATGGGATTTTCAATATCATATCTTATTTACTCTTTATTTTAAAATTTATTCTCTTCTTGTTCAGCTTCAATGCATTTTAATTTGTCAATTTATACATTTACACTCTTGCTAGTGTTCTGGCCCTCCAAAAATGTGCACATTTTGTAATGTAGCAGTATTTCCTCTTTAGGGTGCACATTCAAAGTCAGCCGAGCACAATTCCCAGACTTTAGACGAGTTGAGACAGTGGAGAGGAAGAGAGCACTTTTTAAAACCATGCTCTTCTGGAGCTAGACACTTCCACATAAGAGCTGTATGATGTGGGGCAAAATACGGACTCTCCCTGAGTGAGTCTGCTTCCTTCTTTCTAAGGGGGAATTCCACTGTTGCATTTGAAGTATTTTGTAAGGTTGCTTCAATTTCTTCTTTCTTTCTTTCTTTCTTTCTTTCTTTCTTTCTTTCTTCCTTCCTTCCTTCCTTTCTTCCTTTTTCTTTCTTTCTTTCTTTCTTTCTTTCTTTCTTTCTCTCTTTTTTCTTTCTTTCTTTCTTTCCTTCTTTCTTTCTTTCTCCTTCTCTCTCTTGCTCCCTCCCTCTCTCCTTCACTTTATTTTTCACTGGTTAGCTATCTAGACTACCCCTGATACATAGGAGACTTTCAGTCATGGACAACAAATGTCCATCTTTCAGATAGTTTGCAGTGGGTTCTTGGGCAAATCACTTGGGCTTATAACACTTGCCAACCGCCAAGACTACTTGCGCATGTCCGATAACAGGTATGTAGAATGTCCACGGACTGAAATGTGGAGAGCTGTGGAGAAATGTAAGATGCTCCAGGCACAGATAAAACACCAGCAAAATTGAAGCTATGTGCGAGAGCCTCCTTCACTTCAATGATCTCTGCCCAGAAGGTTTACTGGAAATCTCTAAGGAGGTGCAGACCTCACCATGAGTCCTGTGCTGAGCTCTTGGAGTGGCAATATCCACGCAGACCTTCCACCACTTGCCGCTGGAATTTGTCTCACTGCTGTCTCTCATACAGAGCCAACGCGGACATGAAGACTTTCCCTTTTCTTTCCCAGCTCTGCACATCCCTCTGAGCTACAAATATTACTTCTTTCGAAGAGACAAACTGCCTTCAGGCCATCTCCTGCCTCATTTCTGAGCTCATCTTGGTATTTCTTTGACTGCAAATCTTTTTAAAAGCTTCAGGGAAGAGTCACACACCAAGTGTATTAGAGTTGTCCAAATCCTCTCATTATGCTTTACCCAATTCACATTTCCTTCTTAGCCTCTTCTTTTATATCTATGGACTTTTTTTTTCTTTTCATTTTGCAATGAGCATAGCTTGTTTTTCCTAATATGCATTTTCGTTGATCTGTGTCACACATATAGTAAGTATTACAGTCTTGGTGCTTCTTAGTAATTACCTTCAACTCCATAAACTAACAATTTCATGACCATTGCAAGAGCACAAGCTGATTCAATTGCCTTATTTTCTAGTGACACTGAGCTGCACAGCTTATGATTTACATTCATAAGAGTACAGTATACTCAGTACTGTTCTCACAGTAGAGTAATATTGTGTGCATTTAGTACATTAGAAGGCATAAATAGCTGTGGTTTCCAGTTTGGTCTGCATTAATATTATCTGGAGGTCTTACTGAAACTTAGTTGCCTAGGACCCACCTCGAGAGAGTTTGATTCAATAACTCTGAATCAAATAAGTATATATGTTTCTAAAAAGATTTCAAGCCACACTGCTTGCTGCTGCTTCTGCTGCTCTGGGGACTACAACATGCAAGGCATGATGTGGTAAGAACTGAGATTTGCAAGGGACCTTCCCCTGGAGTAGGGTGTTTATTTCTAAAGTGCCAAGGGTGTGGCTATGGTGCTTCCGGGTGTCCTGAGCTTTGCCCTCAGTTGACAGGAGTTGCTTTAGAGCTGCATTCCCCTCCCTGGCTGCTGCTCCCATAAAATGTGCAGACAATGCAGGGAGTGCCAAAGTCCTTGTTCTTGTCTCGGTTCGTGATAACTCCAGGAGCCATTCCAGCTCCAGCGTCCTTTGTTGAGAAGCAGTTTAGCTCAGCCCTTCTTCCCTTAATCTGGCTTCCCTGGCGTCCAAGACTGCTCTCTGATTAAACTCTTCTCCCAGGGTTAGTTACCAATGAGTCAGACACACAGCAGTAGATAATGACATAATGTATTTGTTAAGTACAGATTTGACATTAATTAGGTATCACAATTCGTACGTGTATTGCAGCTCGGGAGCCCTGCTTTCCCCTTCATCCTCAGACACCTAGCCAGGTCTTCTAGTTGCAGAATTTCCTAGGCCTCAGCCCTGCTGGCCCTTCTCTCTACAGTCATATTTGATCAGTGTCTACCTTTCTGTTTATTTGTGTTCTGGCTGAAAAAGCATGTCCACATCCGCCTTTGTTAGAATCCTCGTTTGCTCTATTTTATCCACGACAAATGCTTGGGAAGAAAATACCACGTCTTCCATGCAGCAGGTTGCTGTTGTTCAGTGGCCCAGAGGTAGGGTGGTTCTCTCCAGATAATGACAATCACTGCCGCTGGTGCTTCTGATGGGCCAGGCACTTGTCTAAACCCTTTGAAACATTTATTATTTTGCTCCTTGTCGCAGTCTTAGGAAAAAGGCGGTATGCTCCTTATTTCACAAAAGAAGACATGGCAGCATAGGGGAGTTCAGTAGCTTACTAGAGTCATATGGTAGCCAAGAGGGAAAGCCGTGATTCAGTCCAGGAATAACAGGGTCATGGAATCTGCACTTGTCACAAAGATGCCACACTGCAAGTCTATCACATTTTATGCACTTCAGGCTGCCAGTTATGGTCCTTTTTGGTTAATACACTTTCAATAGATAATTGAAGTATAATTCTTAATTATAAAATGTATCCATTTAAAGTATATTATTTAACATTTCCATTTAATTTTTAAATTGTAAAAAGTAAAGTATGCAATTTAACCCATTTAAGTGCAAATTTAGCATATCTACAATGTTGTGTACCTTTTGAATCTTTTCTTTATTAGTAATAGAAGCTCTGTAACCATTAAATACAACAACTCACAGTCTTGCCCTACTCTTTGAAGCCCCTGACCTCTTTTCAGTGTTCATGGAATGACCTGTCCTAGGCATCTCCTGAAAGTGGAACCCTAACAGAGTTTTCCTTTGGTTCCCTGTCCATTTCGCCATTTTGTTTAGCACAGTGCTTTTAATGACTTGTTTATGTTGTGACATGCACCAGCATTTTAATCATTTTTAAGACTGGATGATATATTGTGTGTGTGTGTGTATATATATATATATATATATATATATATATATATATACTATTATTTATTAGCTCATCTCTTGGTGGACACTTAGACTGTCTCGTTGGCTTTTTTTTGTATACTGAGTCTCTTTCAGTTCCTGCTATCAATGCCTGTGGCTTCATACCTAGTCCTGGAATGGCTGGGTCATCCGTAGCCTGTCCAGAGTACTACTGCATCGACATTCCAACCAGCAGCATAGAAGGACTACCTTTTTCCTCACATCTTTACCAAGATATTATATTCTGTTTGTTTTATTTAGTTTTTGCCATCTGGTAGAGATGAAGTGTTATCTTCTTGTTCTGATTTTAATTTCTCTCATGATTAAGTATGTTGATCACCTTTTCCTGCATGTATTGGCTCTTTTTGTATCTTCATGTGTATCACACGTCCTCAGTGCTTGGATGAATTTTTTGAGGGATGGAGTCCCAGATGTCTGATACTCACGTGATGTATAATTTACTAGCATTTCTCCATTCTGTAATCTCCACTGCTTTGACACAAAAAGGATTTTATTTTGAGCATTATATCACTTACCCGTTTTTCTCTTCTCTGTTTCCCCCTTGTGCCTTTGTGCTATATTTAAGACTCCATTCTCATAGTCAAGGCCGCAAACATTTACTGTGTCTTTTCTCCTCAGAGTTTGATAGTTTCAGTCTTTGTTCTCAGGCTGTTGATCCTTCCAGAGCTAACGCTCTTGTGTAAGCAAAAGGGGAACTTACTTCATTGCTTTGCGTGTGCAAATCCTGTTGTCCTGCTCTTATTTAGGGAAGAAACTGTTCTTTTCCTGTTGATCGGTTATTGTTCCTTTGTCAGAAGACAATAAATTTTAAGAGTTTCCGTTGGAACTCCCAATCCATCTTTACACTGTTTTCCCAGCATGTGGACTACTGTAGCTTCTGCTTAAATTTCAGAACATCAAGGTGTGACTTTTCCAAATTTGTTTGTTTGTTTTTTATTTAAATAAAAATTGCATTGGATACTTGGAAACTCATTGCATATTTTAATTATTTAATTAAATTAACGTGTGTGCACCCGTGCACATGTGCATGTGTGTGAATATGTGCTAATGTATTCATGTGGAGCTCAGAGTTCACTTTGTGGAGTTAATTCTCTCCTTCCATGTTGATGTGGGTTTTGGAGATGGGATAGGCTGGCATGGCAGACAGCTTTATCCACAGGGGCATCTTGCCAGCCCTGTAATGCAAACATTTTGTGTCATGCTCTTGAACTGTTAGCACTTAGTGTTTGTCCAGAGCTACCCGTTTTCCCTTCTGAATCCACGTACATTCATAATGCTTTTTTAAAAAAGATTCCCTATAGATACCTAATTTATCCCCAGATTTACTACTACAAATCTATTCCAACTCCCAACTAAATTCATCCTGATCAGATCCCCTTTGGAATTGGAGACAGATCTGGATTAATGTGAGAGTTTGTTAGGCTTAAAAATAAAAGAAAGAAAAAGAAAACTTCCTGATATCAATGTTCATATGTTTCACATCAGAACTTCTCACAGGGGATTTTCCTTTATGGCACATTGAATATAAACTGCATTTCCTTTTTAAAATTAAATGATTCTGAATCTCAATGTATATTTTGCTCCAGGGTTTTCATACAAGTGATTGCTGATCTGGGTTTTTGCTTTTTAAATATGTAAAGAAAAACCTCGCTTGTCGAGGGTAGGTCTTACACATTTCAGTATTACAGCTTTGTGCTAATGTCTTGAGAGAACAGCTGGATGACAAGAGAGCCCCGTGGATCAACTCCAAGAACATGGGGCTCGATCTCACTAGCGCTCTCGTCACTCAGCGGAGACGGCACACAGACAGGACAGTCATGGGCTGGGGCTGCTGCTGTGGGTAGAGTTTCTGGTGTGAGTGTGTGACACGAGGCATGCGTGTGTTGATCCCTTCATCTGGGATGAGTTGCTGTCTCTATTATGTTGATACCAAAAACACATTACCGGGATTTTCTTCCACATAAAGGAGACACTCCACACTCCGTTCTGTAAATCCCATCCTCTGACAGCACTTGCTGCCTTCCCTGGCATGGAATCAATTGTTCTAATCCACACTATTAAGAGGATGAAGAACGAGCGATGGACAAGTTTTCTCTCAAAAACTCCATGAATCAAGTCGGTTTAGAAGTCCTGGTGCTGAAAAAGTGGACAGCAGTTTTCAAATTTCAAACCTGGGACATCAAAGGAAAATGGATTTTTGTTTGGACAGCATCTGCTATGAGGGATCTGGTCCTGGAACGGTTAGTGGCTGGTGTGTAAGCCTTCAGCTTTATAGGTACTTCATGTCTTCCAGTAGGCATATACAGAGTAGTCCTGTATTATGATTCATTTGGGGTTATTTTTGTAACTTTGTTTTTTCAAATAATTAAGTTTAATAAGGACAACTTGCATCACTGTTATAAATAACAAAGCAGTATTCTCTTTTCTTTTTTACTTCTCTCTCTACTTCTCTTTCTTTTCTCCCCCCCCCGACCATTTCTCTCCCTCCCTCCCTCCCTCCCTTTTGCTTCACTTCATTCTTCCCTCCCTCTACGTCTAAGCTGCCCTGGAACTCATTGTGATGCCTTAGTCTTCCGTTTACTGGGGCTATAGGTTTTTCACCTTCATACTTGGTTCTAATATTTTTGATATATATATATATATATATATATATATGATATAGTCTCTTTTAAACTCCTTGTCTCTCAATTGTGGGCTCTTATAAAATCAAAATTAGGTTAAGTACTTTCTTACCAGGGCACAGTTACAATCTAAACAAAGAAAACACAAACTCTACTGTAAATAACTCAGAATCCAATATCTGAGATTTGGTCACAGTCTTCCGGGCTTCTCCAAAGGGCTTGGGTGACTTCTCCACTCCTCCTTCTGCAGCACACAAACCTGCCTGCTAAGCTCTGGCTGGCTCCACTCCACTGCTGCTGCTGTTCTTAGTGGTCATCCATAGTACTGACATACCCAAAATACTGGGTTCTCCTGCTGCAACTGCACTGTACTTTTATAAATAGCCTTTCTTGGGTCCTTTCCATGGTGCTAAACCTCAGTTTCTCTTCATGACCCCTTTAATCCTAGCACTACAGCTACCGAGGCTGCGCTTTCACCAATGGAGCCCCGTGGAAACGCCCCCAGATCTTAGCCTATTGCCAAGGCTACTGGCTGCTCTCTACAAACTGATGGCAAGGCTCCATTGCTCTCAGACAGCATTCTCACTGAGTCATTGAAATCAAGACTCTACTTCTCAGGTAGAAGTCAAGCTGGTGCTTAACTAGAGCTTTCACTTCTACTGACTAGTGCTTTTGATATTGGATGATATCTGCTCTCTGTTAGAGGAGAAAGATAAACACTAATCCAACTACAAATCATTTATTCTACAGTGGTAACCTGCCTGCAAGATATTCTGGTGCAATAAGGGCACAAAGGTTGTGGGGAGTAACCAACCACAACCTTATTACATCAAGGCCTACTCCATTAGACTCCATTTCTCCCCTGTTTGACATTGCTTAGGTGATTAAGAAACTGAAACTGGATAGGCCCAGGGAAAACCAAACACTATTGTTCTGCTAAAAGGAATCTATCAGGAAAATATTCCTAACAATATTCTGCTGTACCCATGGATCAGTGTCTCATTCAGTCATCATCAGAAAAGCTTCTTCCTGCAGTAGATGGGAACCAACACAAAGACCCACAACAGGGCAATGTGCACAGAGGAAGAGGTTTTGGAACGCTCAGTCCTCCATGGGATATCTTCATCAAACCACTTCGCCCTTCCTCGGGGTTCAGGGAACTCTGCAGAAGAGGAACCAGAACGATTATAGGAGTCAGTGGGATGGAGGATTCCAAATAAATAGTGCCCTTCATACAGGACTGATGTACGTATGAACTCACAGAGACTGGCAACATGCACGGAGCCCACACAGGCTCAAGTCAGATGGGGTCTGTTTTAGTTAGGGTTTCTACATTGCTGTGACGAGACACAATGACCATGGCAACTCCTGTAAAGGAAAGCATATAATTGGGGCTGGCTTATAGTTCAGAGGTTTAGTCCATTATCATTATGGTCAGAAGCATGGTGGCATGCAGGCAGATGTAGGTGCTGGGGAAAGAACGGAGAATTCTATATCAGGTAGCAAGAAGAGAACTGGCTTGAGTTTCTGAGACTTCAAAGCCCACTTCCTAGTGACATACCTCCTCTAACAAAGCCACACCTACTCCAACAAGACCACACCCCCTAATAGTGTCACTACCTATGGGTTATGGAGGCATTTTTATTCAAAACACCACAGGGTCCTAGTACTGAAAATGAGAAGTAGACATGGGATTCCCACAGCAAACCAAAAAGTTATCTGCAGTTGACACCCACTTGCAAAGGAAAACATTAGTTCTCCATTGAATTCTCATTGAATCTTTTAAGCACACTGAAGGGCAGGCTTCATGCCTATCTATCGAGGGCCAATACAAAACAAGCACAAAGGTATTTTTGTAGACTTTTGTTGTAGATTGCTTTGTTTGAGCCATTTTTATTTTTATTTTTATATGGTCTCATTGGTCTTTAGATTGTATATTATGATTTTGTGTGTGTGTGTGTGAGTGAGTTTCTTGTGTTTTTTTTTTTTTGCTTCCTCGTTTGTTTATCTATTTGTTTTTTAAAGAGGGGGAAGGACAAGGAGTTGGGGAGTTGGGTAGTATTTGGGAGGAGTTTGGGGGAAGGGAAGAGCAGGGTCAGATATAGTGCATGAAATTTTTTTTTAATAAAAAGTTACATAAGAATAAAAGTATGCTCTTAACTTAAAAAACCTGGTTGGTTCCTCCCATAATCCATAGTTTCTTAATACATCCTTTTATTTAAACCACCTCTACCCCTCTTCTCTGAAATCCCTCACCCCACATTACTTAACCCTTTAACCTACAAGTTCCAGCCACTTTCATACCACATTTCTCCCACTATTCCTTCAACCTTATGGCCTCTTCCCTTTTGTTCTCCACCTAATTATCGGGGTCAGGGCCTCTCAGTGAACCCGAAGCTTGCCATTTTGCTAGACCGGTAAGGGCCACGTCTCTGCTCCCATGTCAGCACCTGAGTTTTGCACTTCTCTGTGTCTCCTATGTGAGTGCTGGGAATCTGACCTCAGGCTCTCAAGTTTGCAGAATGACCCGAGTCAGCCCACGCTGACTGCCGTCAAGTGATAAGAATAAGACTATCGTTGAAAATAAGAATTCATTAATTTCGGCTGTTCAATTAGCAACCTAATCATTATCCGGTCTTCAGTGTCTCCTTTAGTTTGCGCTTGTGTTTACTAGACACGTTAAAAGGTATTTCAATTACTTTTTTAAAAATCAGTTTTACACCCTGATGCACCAGCCTTTACAAAAGTGTAGGTACAAACGCCTTCTAATTTTCAAGCCGACCACCCAGTTCTTAACAGCTACTTATTTTCTTATGCTTCTTGAAAAACTAATCTCACATTAAGAAAACATCAACATGGGTTGGCGAAATAAAACAAATTCCTTATATTTCTAATATTGCTTAACTTTAATTAATGATGTCTATTGATATTGCTAGGATTTAAATAAATAATTTTTTAAGGGCTAAGGATATTTAAACAGAGGACAACATGTTGGTCATATATATATATAAATATCATATATATATATATATGATATTTACTTTAGGGAATAAGAATTCAGTATCCTTTGGAATTATTAGTCAGAGTTCCCCTTACTTTGACTAATACTGAAAAACAAAGTCGATTTTGAGAATACTGTGGAAAATGAAGGCTCTTAGCATATTATAATTGGTGCCAGCAAAGGAAATGAACTGAAGTTGTGTTAATATAAACACAACTGTTTGGTTTCCATCTGAAAAAAAAAGAGAGTGTTATCTGTCCCCTGGTGTGGGTATTTATTGGCAGGAAGTCTGCTGCCAGTCTAAATTCCACCATAGTGGATTTTAAGTATGGAACTAAACAGGAAATGACCTGGGTGATATGACCATCTGTCAAGTGGAAATGGCGTCTGAGGCAGGGCATGTGATCGGTACGAAACAAGGCGTTGCCTCGCAGTGCTGTCTGAATGATTTTAACCTCCAGAAGTTGCAAGCGTGGCACCCAATGCTGATTTAACAAATTCATAATTTCTGCGCAGTTGAGTTGATTGTAACCTGTCACGATGGTGGTAATTTTTGCTAAGTGAATTCAAATACTATCTCCCTCCAATCACACAACATCCATGTGCTACACTTTTGAGTATCTGGAATTGTCTAGGAGTTCCTTTTGAAGCACTTAGGAGCTCTTTCTCAGCCAAGAAACCTGCTTTCTCAGTAATTATAAATCAGGAACACAGGTAAGAGGAAGGAAGAAACACAAAGGGCTGATTTCTGTAATCCCACCCCTCTGCTCTATTCACAGATGAATAGAGAAACCAGGGGTTGTTAAGGCTCAGATTGAGGGGTTTATAGAAGCGATCAAATCAGTGACAAGTTACGGTGGACACTTTTCCTTGTACTGTTCTCATCAAACAGTGTGATGTCCATTGCGGTAATCAGTGGAGGAAAAGTGAAGTGTGTGTGTGTGTGTGTGTGTGTGTGTGTGTGTGTGTGTGTGAGCAGACGTGGGCGTGAGTGTTCATGTCTGTGCATGTGTACATACACACTAGTACCCATAAATGTGATGCAATTGTAGGTAGAATAATCCTCTAAATAAAGCCACGGCAGTAAAATGATTCGCTATCATGTTAGTTCCACACATGACATACACTTTTATTGAAATATAGATGGCTACACCTTTATCAAATTACAGTTTTATTATTCCATTGCTGTTTACATGAACTTCCATTAACTCTGCTGTGAATCATAGTTTAAAATGTATCGCAAAAATTACTTTCATCATTTTACAACTTTAAAATAAGTATCAACATCAGGCTATTCTGCTCCTTTAATGGACCATTTTAATCCTTAGTAAAGTAACCCTTTAAAGTCTCCATGTCAGAGATAGCATTTTTACTTGGAGAAAGTAAACATTGAGAACCTTAAAGTTTTCAATATCTGTTTCCCTTTCTGATTTTAATGGACTTCCAAAACAACCAAGGGCAGTGGGTGGCCACTTACTTGCAGGACCCAGTGTTTAAAAACATATGATTCTTTTCCATTTTAACCCTTTTCTTGAGCTACGTTTGCTCTCTTAAAAAAATAACATTTGACAAATTAGCTTATTGAAATTTTAAATCACAATATGTTACATTTCGGAGTTTAATATGAAGGTCTGCCCTTTTTGATTTTCAAATTATTTAGAAATAAAGAAATAAAACATACATTTTTGCTCGGATATATGACACGTACCAAAAGACTTGTTAAGGTGTGTGGATCTGGCAAAGATGAACATAACCTGCAAATTGCTATTAAAAAGCACACACTGGGCTGGGAGTGTGGCTTAGGGGGAGAACACTTGGACAGTACAGGAAAGATTCTAGGTTCAAGAATCCAGCACCCCAGAAAATGAAACCAAACACATCTTTTAGGTTTGCCTCAGGGGATGGTTACAGAAAGCATCCGTGTGTATTGAAGACCTACAATAGGCGCAAAGCCAACGTATGCCTGGATTTTTTCCAGAGGCATTAGATACCATTCATTATTTACTTTTCACCAGTAACTGAAGAGTCACTATTTTTTTTCTCCCCAGCACCACATGAGGGTTTAGAAACAATATGACGTTCATTCTATATTTCTATAATTCTGTTTTTTCTATAAATAGATTTATAGAAAATAAATAAATAGATTTCTATAAATCTATTTTTATAATTCTAAAATCAAACTTAAAGTTTGAAATTTTTAGGTAACTAGATAGGTCAGCAGGTAAAGGTATTTGCTGCCAAGTTTAATGACTTGAGTTTGATACTTTTAATATATGGAAGGCGAAAAATCTTTCCTAAGTTATCTGCTCACCTCCATATGAGTGCTGTGATACACACACACACGCACACACACACAAATAAATAAATATAAATAAATGATGGTACGTCTCATTTGTCTGACTCTTTGGGAGAACTGGCACATAGCAATATTTTGTAAAATTATTTTGTGGGATTCAGTTTCTTAAAATACGACCATGGTGATGTCATCTATATTTCTATTGTGTTCTTGCCAGATTCTCAACTCCCCTTCTCTACTTCTCCTCCATTTCTCTCTTTGCTGACTTTGCCAGTCTATTTAACCCAAATGCAGATGACAAATGAAGTTATAGATAGACCTGGCATAATGGCTTAGTCCTGGGTAAAACCACCAGGACGGTCTGGAGCAAAACAAGGTGCAGAGAGAACCAGAAAAAGCCCTGTGACGTGATGAGATGGGGGATGAATTGGACAGGCCTCCAGAATACTTTGCCAACAATCATGAGAAGAGAAGCCACGGCATTCTTAGGTGAATTCTCTTTGCTTTCTGTTTAGGACTTGCCAATTGACGCATCTCCCTTGATACTCTTTTTATGTCCTTGCTCTACCTTACCTAGTTTTTAGTGCCCCTAATTTTGTTAGCCACTCTGTAAAAGCAGAATTTTCAGAGAAGTAAAGAGTAAGCAAAAAAAAAAAAAATCTATTTTGAGGGAGAAAATGAGGTAGAATTTGTCAAATGTCTGTAGAATAATACAGCTAGAAAGAAAGTAGCTGGGACAAGGTATATAGCCATGTGTCATCTGTTCTCTCTGTGTGTGTTTCTCTCTGTCCTCTCTCTCTCTCTCTTTTTCCAGATAGGGTTTCTTTGTGTAGCCCTGGCTGTCCTAGCACTAGCTCTGTAAACCAGGCTGGCATTGCCTCTGCTGCCCGAGTGCTGGGATTACAGGTGTGAACCACCCTCGCAGCCTCTAGTAGCCTCCGGGTTACTCAGTGGAATACTGCACTTGCTGTAAACAGTCGCCAGCTCTCTTTAGCTCCAGATACTTTTTATTTTAAAAGTGTATTTGAATGTATTAATAATGTATTAAATGTGTTTCACGTTTCTTATGTAACATCTGACAGGGACCCCAGGTTAGCCATTGCTTCGTGACTTACGGTTACAGGAAGATCATTTGATGCACCTAGACCTTTGCCTGTTAATCAGATGGTGTTGGTTGTGGTGCTAAATTCTTACAGCTGCTTTTCATGATTGGTTGCTCTCTGCTGATGATGTAAACCTGCCCATGATCTCTGGGCCAATGGGCACTAGCTCCTGCCCACCTCTGAACTTGCTGCTCTTGATCAATATGACAGGAAAAACAAGTGTCATGGCTCCAAGAATTCTCGCTGTAGTTAGCTTAAGTCTTCCTGAAAATGAGAGACCCAGAGTGACTCTTGCTCAGTAGCTGGTAAATGCAATCCCTGTGAAAGTGGTTATTTTTTTTTCCTCCTCAGTCTTTAAGTTTATCATATGGGTTCTGAATTATTCAAGTTCCAAGGACAGTGGCCAGCACTAGGTCTGTGACTATCATATTTAAGATGTTGCGAAGCTGGACACAGAAGGGAAGTCTTTTCTGGTGATGATGAAAACTCTTCTCAACAAACCATAGATTAGCTTTGTTCTTAATTTTTCCTAAATTTTCTCCTCCTTTTAATGTAGGAGGACATAGGTAATCTATCATTAGTTATCTTAGTATTCAGTAATTCAGCAGCATTCAGTGTTCTTACTATGTTGTATACCTATCTCCTCCAGTTTCAAAATTAGTGAACATTGAACTTTTGCTCCCTAGGAAAGGGTGGGTTAGGTTTCTATGAGCCCGTGTTTAGAAAATCTTCACCAAACAATCAATATATAACTTTCTTTTATATGTGCTTCTCTTTAAAGATACATTCCTCATTATAAATAATTAATTACAGACAACATTTTTTTCATACTGCATTCTTAGCTAATGGAGTTTAACATCTTTCTGACCTGCAGTAATGTGACTGTAAGCATCAGTGACTTTTTCCCCAGATGCTTCCCTCTGTGGCTTTTGGTATCAGTTATCAGTGCCCGCACCTACATGTTTTACTATTGTTTCTCTCCTTTCACAACTTGTTCACACACAACAGATGTTGCTCTAGCATTCTTGTTGGTGTGGCCTCACATGAGGAAGGTAAATTTGACTCCCCCCCAGCCCCCGGCTGTACCATAGTGATCATTAACCATGAAGTCACAGTCAACGGCACTGTAGCTCTTATCTGAATGAAGGATATCAAATGAATATATTCCAAAAGAGTACCGACACCTTACCCTGACAAGCACTAGACGGCACCACGCTTAGGGACACTGCGTATATTGAAATGATGCCAAAAAGAAAATGAAAAAGTGAAACATATGTCATTAGACCCTGAGGAAGTGATGGAGCATGGGAGCTGAGGTAGAAAGCAGTACTTCACCCTGCTTGGCCCAACCTGGGAGCATGTACTCTCAGTGCCTCAAATATGTGTCTGAGAAAGAACATGATTGCTCTCTGCAAATACAGATCTGACAGTAAATAGCTTGGCTCCATTTCCCCCAAATATTCTTCCTGTCCTTTTTTCTCTCCCCTGGGACCTTCTGAATGCCTGTGCTAGTATGCTTGGTGACCATTAGGCCCTAAAATTATTTGTTAAAATTATTAATTATTCTTGTTATTTATTTCTGAAAAATTGAGTAAATTCAATCAACACGGAGTAAGTAGACAACAACAACAGCAGCAACAAAACCCAAGGAAAAAAGATCTAATAAAGTATAATATCAGAAATAACACCTAGACTGGCGATCTTGGTTCTCAACTTAACACACCTTGGAAGAGGGAACCTCAACAGAGGAGTTGCTCCATCAGATCGGCCTGTGAGCAGGACTTGGGCATTTACTTGATTGCTAATAGATGAAGGAGGGTCTCGTCCACTGTGACTTTCACTGAAAGCCAGGGGAAGCAGGCCACTAAGTACCAGGCCTCGTTCATCGGAGTTCATTGCTTCCCGTTCCCACCTTGAATTCTGCTTAAGTTTCTCTTAATGATGGACTGAAATCTGTAAGTCAAATAAACTTTCCTCTCCAAGGTGCTTTTAGTGGGTGTTTGATCATAGCAACAGAGAGGCAAGCTAGGACAAGCCCCAAGAGATGAATCTCTAAGGCTTCCCATTTATCTGTATGCTATGCCATTTGTTGTTGACAATTCAACCCTTTGGACATTGTGATATGGTGATTTGAAAATCAGAACGCTTGGATTGTAAATGTGCATGCCACTATGGCTAGTATCCTTTCACTTAGTGATTTTTTAACCCTCTTTTTTCTCTAACTTTATTTTTTGTCAATGCCACCATTTCTGTGACCAGTCAGTGATCTTACAGAATGTCTTGAACTCATGGGAAATGGGGTCGTTGTGTTCTGCATATTAAATTCTTTGAACAGATTCTGCCCGAGAAGCGACTTTAGGGTTGAAACTGTCTCTGGCTTCTGTGTCGCTTCCTCTGGTGAACAAATAGATGTCAAAAATTAGGACCCTAGTTTTTTCCAGTACAGTTTCCGATCTAATTGACCACCCTAATACTAGAAAGCTGCAACAACAACAGAATCCACCCTCCCCCGACTGTGTGCTGAAGCAATGGCTTGTTTGAAAAAATAAGTGATGGACTTCCTCTAGGTAGGCCCTGCTTTCCAACATCACATCACCTTCCAGCAAAAAGTAGCACTAGCTCAGGACCAAGCTTTCAGGACGAAATCTCATGGGATGCCACATTCATCACATCTAGGGAGTTGCACGGTGATTTGGACAGCTGATGGCGGGATCCTAGACTTGGGCTACCCACTAATCACCATTAGATCTATGTGTCCATTGAATATTTCAGTGCAGCTACTCAAGTGCAGTTTATGTATATACTATGTAAAAGATTATGAAGACTTAGTAACAAAAAAGTGAACTACCTCATCAAATCAGAAAATAAACCACCTGGGATTTTTTTTTTTTTTTTGAGACAGGGTGAGGTGTCTTAGTTACTGTACTTTTTTCTGTGATAAGTACTCAGACAAAACAACGGAAGGGAAACGTATTTCTTTGGCTCACACTCCAGGGGAAAATCCCATCATGGTAGCAATTCCAGATCCTGACAACTTAACAGTTAATACTCTCACACAGGATCTCATGTAGCCTAGTCTGTGTAGTCCACAGCAGCAACACTGAAATATTGATCATCGTGCTTTCTGATCCCGAGTTCTGGGAATTCAAGCATGGCATTCTGGGCCACGACATTTAGTTTGTCTGGTGCCGAGGCTCAAACCCAGAGCCTTTTGCACAATAGGTAAGAATTCTCTCATCTGAGCTATATAGCCATCCTCTTCCCTGCTTCTTTTCACTTCTATTTTGTGCGGCTACTAGAAAGCACAAAGATTATAAGTGATTAACATATGCAGCTGGCTATGCATGTGTATGTATGTAATGTTTTTGACTACCCATGTCTAGTTGGTACGTTGCATTTTCATCATTAGGACACTGAAGAAATTAGAGTAAATGAACCTAGGCTTTCCCAGCTATGATTTTTAGATAGGTAGTTACTTCTATTTTCAAAATATTTATATTTTGACTACCCATGTTTTACTTTGAAAGCCACCTGCAATACAGAACATCTGCATGGTGTTTTGCCAAGCATTTGGGAAGGTTTGCTGTCTAGTGTTATCATTCACTCTTGTTTGGCATTTATTTTGAAACAGATAATTTTTGCTTAATGGATTTTACATATTCTTTGAGAGGTTTGATAGCAAGTGTGTTCTTGTCTTAAAGTAAACATATCTGTTGAATTCCCAAGGGTCAGTTTTTGCAGCCTGTTTTCCTGACATACACAGAAAGTGGAGTATTGCATTATCACATGTTCATGCTTAAAACTTAAACGTAGAAAATTTTAGAGCATGTAATGTCTGACCTCATGACGTCAGGTAATAATAACAGCTTGGTGAGTGATGAGAGCTCTTTGCTTCTCTCAATATTATTGTGAGGTTTGATATAGTTAATACTCTAATTTAAGAATTTATGAAATGGTAGTTTACTAAATCATAATTTTTAGTTGTCCAAAATTGATTGATTTTTAGGGCATGGTGCATTTTATATCAAGGTCTTTATATTCCAGAATGTTGGAACTGGAAATGTCAAAGATTTTAGATAATGTTTATGTCCTGATATGTGCAAGGTAAAACAACAAGAAAATCTAAAAGGATGAGGAACCCGAAATTCTAGGTCTCAGACTTTATTACCACTGTGGCTGTTGCCACCACGTTACGAAGTGAATGACTGAGGAAATGATATCTCTAAGCTACAATTTTTAGCCTGCTAGCTTGTCAGAACTTCAGACACAAATTAAGATTACATAAGATGTGTGATTGCATGCTAACGCTTTGCAGAAATGTGAAATGCGGAGGTGATGCTCGAGTTTTGCCCTGAATACAGTACACTCCTGTCCCTGCACCAGCTTGCAAGGATCGCATACATTGGACTGTATTTAATAAGAACTTGTTTTTTAAAAAAGCCAAGAGAATAAAAAAAATCATAATACATTTTTAATAGAAGAGTATCTGTGTATAGAAATACAGAAACTAGGAATTCTAAGTAAAAGAATGTGTTGAGTCTTTATAGATGCTTGGCAGAAAAATGGCACGTCTTGAGTCAAGTTCCCTTTGTAATATCAAGGGTCCTGTTAATGTAGCAAGGGGAAATTTTCATGGTGACACCCACAATAGACAAAAAAACCTAATGACTCAGGGAAATAGAGAATTAGCCTCTTCTAGGGACAAGCAATTGTTACTTCTGGGTTGTTGAGCTTAGAAAGGATGCAGTGGCATCTATGGGGTGACAATGAGATCTTGCTATTTATTCTTTCATTGTTTTTGGTGTGGCTGTTGATTAATTAGCCTCCTCATCTCTCTTCTCCATCCTCCAGTACTTTTAAATATAAAACTCTTGAGAATTTTTCTCATTTTAATGATAAACAAGTGGGGGGGAGATAAGAAAGAAACTTGATAATCCGTAGGGAGGAAGGACTTGATGAGGAAGGACGCTCAGAATTCCTCATCATTTAAGGAACTAATAATTGTTACATTGTTACTTATACTACGGGGTGTATATTTTTTAAAGTCACTTGATGACACATGACTATAATCCTAGCATTTGGGAAGCTAAGGCAGAAGAATTGTAGCAAATATAAGGCCAGCCTGTGCTACATAGCAAGATCCTATCTCAAAAATAAAATAAAGTCTAATAAATTCACTATGTGCCCTTAAAAAAAAGAACTTATTTGTTTGGACTGTCCACTCTAGCATGAACCCTCCCCATTTCTCCATTCCCTTCACTGTCTTCTACTGCTCATAATAGAGATTCAGATTTCCTGTCTTGATGCTTCCCTTTTGCTCTGACCCATGCCTGCCTCTGACAAATGTTCACATTTGTGTCTGCATCTAGACTGATACTGCCTAGTGCTGGATCAGAAATGATAGCTTCAGCTGACGTGGTCCTGCCTCAGCCTGTTTCTGAGATGCTAAATTAGGCTTTTGTGACTATTTAACCTACAATGGGTTTGTTCACTGTAGGTTAAATAGAACCAACACGAGATCCCTACCCATGTTTATGCCCCAAGAAGCAAAATGTTTAGCGGAGAGAAAGCAGAGAGGGAAGAAGCAGAGCCTCACATCAAGGTTTAGAGGACTGTGGGAGGGAACTGATGGAAATATGCTCTCAGTAGAATAACGTGGGGAATGTCTTCAGGAGATCTTGTGTGTGACATGGTCGTGGAGCTTTGTGTGATATGTGGAGCTTTGTCTTGTAGTTATGGAGAAAAGGCTGATAAACAAGACCATGATAACCTAGGAAGAAAGTTCCACGTGATCTCGCTGTTCCACAGACATTCATCTCTCCTTTGGTTTTTCCAAGGACCAAAGGTTTCGAATGTATTCTTTGTTCTTTAACCTTTCTTTCTCTTCTTTTCCCTTGTTGTATTATCACATCTCCTCAGTATGGAAACTCGGGCTCCATGTGTCCTGCCTGATCTTTAAGCATCTGATTCTCTTGGGCAAACTTGTTACTTTTCCTTCCTCCTTTCTTTCCCTACCTCCTCTCCCTTAGTGACACATAAGAAATCCCTTTCTCCTAATTTCTTGCTACAATGTTGGTGTGCTCCTAATTTTGCAGTTTTATGTTATTATCTTTGCTTCTGTGTTGCTGTTCATAAATGAGGGAGGTTTTTATGCTGTAAATATACCTACCCCCCCTCTGACTTTGTTGGTCATGATTTTTCAATGGGATGGGGCCTTGGGAAATAATGATTGGGTTTATATGTGGCCATGAGGATAGAGCTCCACCAAGGGAATTTTGTTCTTATAAGCTCAGGAACAGACACGGGGCTTCCCTCTTCACATGTGGGGGTGTGGTGGGGGAAAGGTGGCTTCCTGGATGCTGGAAAGAATTCACAAGCCCAGAATTTCCCAGCATTCTGGTCTTGTACTCCTCACACCACAGATCTGAGCTGTAAATCCCTGCGTCTTTAAACTACCCAGTCTTGTTGACTTTGTCAGCAGCCCAACATGACACCCGAGTGATAAGCCGGGTGTGCAGCACAATAGTTAAGAGTATTTCCCATGGAAGTCAGCTGAACCAGTGCCTTAAACCTGGCTCTGCCACACTGAGTTCCTATCCAGGAATACACTGTGTTTCCTTCTCTATTTAGACCCATCTTATGTGTCTCAGCATTGTCTTACAGTTTTCAGTTGCATACATTTTGTCAAATCTAGTCCTCAGTATTATTATTTCTAACATTTTGATGTGTAGAATTGGGTTTCTAAATACCATCTTTGTATCCTACAGTCCTGATAAACTTCATAGGTCTAGAAGCTTCTTGCTAAAGAGTGTAATTTCTACTTGTTCTATCTTCCTATGGCTCTTCCTCTCTGGCTTTCCCTTTCCTGTCTTTCTTCCTCTTCCTCTCCTCCCCAAACATCGTTTACATTTCTGTACTGTGACAATTGGGACTTGCTAGTGTAGTGTTGAAAGGAGGTGACATCAGAAGACAAGAAGACATTCTGAAGAGGGACGCCCTGTGTCTGGTCCTGTGCTGTAGGGGAGACTTTTAGGCTTTCACTATTTAGCATAAAGTTAGCTGTAGGTTGCTTTCCATACACAAATGGTTCTTACTTAGTTTAGAGAGTTTTTCCCCCCTGCCCCTTTTCACTTCTTGGTGTTATATTTGTCAATATGTATTGAGATAATCATGTGTCTTACTTAATCTGTTGTAATAGTTAATTATATGGGTTGCTTTTGTGTGTTAATCCTTCATTGCTTCTTAAGAATAAGCTGCATTTGATTATAGTATTTTATAGTTTTATAGTTGGATCTGATTCACTAAAAATCTTAAGACTTTTAAATCTCATCTAATTGGCAGGTTTTCATGAAATTTTCATATCCTGTAATATCTTTCCCTAATTTTTGAGTTAGGGCAATATTGGTTTCATAAAATATGTTGGCCACATTCTACCGTTTTCAACTTTTTGCAAGAATTGTATAAAATAGTCATTCCACCCCCACCCCTTTAAATGTTTGGGATAAATTCCCAGTGAATATGATGTGCTTGAAATGAATATTCCTCGGTAATCTTTATGTGGAAAAGTGTGTGTGAGAGAGAAAAGGGTGCATGTGTGCTGCGGGGGCATCTCTGTGTGTGACTGTGCACATGGTGCAGAGGCCAGAGGTTGATGCCAGCTGTCTGCCTTGAATGTTCTCCACCTTTTTGAGACAGCATCTCTCTCAGAACTTGAAGCTCATCTATTCTAGATGAGCTAGATTAGCTAGATTAGCTGGCCAATGAGCTCCAGGAATCTTTCGGATGATAAATGATGAGTGCTCCTGTGGCCAACCCTTTGTGTGGGTGCTGGAGTCTCGGATACTCATGCTTGTGCAGGCACTTTACCTACTAAGCCGTCTGTCTCTCTGTCCCTAGAAAATTTGGTTTTTGTTTCTTAATATCAAATTTAATTCTCATATTAGATACAAGAGCATCTAGAACTCATATTTTTTTTTAAAGCAAGACCTGGACACATTTTCAACTAGTTCATCCATATTACATTATTGTTATTAATTTATTGTCATGAAAACATTTATGTGATTTCCTTATTAGCTATCAAATGTACGGATAAGTTGAAGTAATGTCACTCTTTCTGCTCTAGTGTTGATGATTTGAGCCTTTATCAACAGTGACTGGATATTTATCAGGTATATCATCTTAGGGAACCACTTTTTGATTTTGTGGGTTTTCTTTGTTTTGAATTTTAATCTAGTTCATTTCTATTCTGATAATTTTATTTATTTTCTTCTGCCCATTTTGTGCATGAAAACCCTTTCTTTCATTTCTTAGGGTGGAATATAAAGACTTTGTTTCGAAATCTTTTTTCCTGCAGTTTGGATATTTAGGTTAAAAAATGTTTAAATCTCTTGTGCTGAAACTGATCATTTTGTATAATTGTATACAATTTCTCCTTTAATTTAACACTAGTTCGAACATTTATTATTTAATTTTTAGTTTTATTCTTAGGTGAGATAGATGTGTGTACTCTAGCCTACAAATACTTGAAGTTTTTCATGCTAGCTTTCTGACATAGATTTCTATTTTAACTCCCTTGTGATATGAAAATGTACTTAGTGTCACTTGAATATTTTTAACTGTATTGAGGGTTGTTTTGTTGCCCAAGATTTCATGGAATTTTTATAAATGTTTGATGTTCACATGAAAAAAAAAAGCCTAATGATGGTGACTAGCATATTTTTGTAAGTGTTAGTCAGGTAGACCACAAGCGATTTCTTTGAGTTTGTCCCATTAATCTTCAAGGCCATAGTGTCTATGTCTGTGTGCATTCGTGTATATATTCTGACAGTTTAGTAGATCTTAAATCTTCATTATTAGGTTTATAAATGTCAAAGGTGATTATGTCCTCTCAGTGATCAGTTCTATTATTTATATTAAACTGTCATTATTATTGGTATTGTTACTTTTTCTGAAATTTATTATTCCTGATAAATAATACATCAACTTAGTTTTCTTGTATTAGTGTTAACACGGCATATATTTTACCTTAAAAGTTTCTGTGGCTTTGTACTTAAAGGAATCGTTCTGTATGTAACACAATCTGGTGTTGATTTTGAAAGCCAAATATGATTTTTAATGAGTAATTTTAAATCTATCTATATGAGTAATTTTAAATCTATCTATCTATCTATCTATCTATCTATCTATCTATCTATCTATGTATCTATCTGCAGGGTCTCAAGTGCCCCATACTAACCTTAAACTCTCCATGTGGTTAAGAATGATTTTGAACTTTTAATCTTTCTACTTCCACATCAGAAGTCTGGGATCATAGGTGTGCACCACCACAACCTTCCTTTGGTACTGGAGATTGAACGCAAGGCTTCCTGGAAGCTTGGCAAACTTTCTACCAACTGGGCTACATAACTAGATATTATATTATGTTATTTTTAACTCATTACTGAACTGGGTAATATTTAGGTCACTAGCATTTGATATAAATACTGATATAGCTGGATACAAATACATCACCTTGTTTACTTTTACTGTGGTTAATTATTATAATTTCAGTTATCGCTACGGTGGTTATGATGGGCACATTTAACTTATTTCAAGAAATTATGTAATTCATACACAAGAACCTTTTTTGTCTTTTTTTTTGGGGGGGGGTCTTTGTTTGTCAAGAGAGGGTTTCTTTATGTAACAATGCTGGCTGTCCTGGAACTTGTTTTGTAGACCTGCCGGACTTAGAACTCACAGAGATCTCCTGTCTTTGCCTCCCAAGTGCTAGGATGAAAGGTATGCTCCACCACAACCCAGCTTTTAAAATACATTATACATTGGTGTTTTGTCTGCATATATGTCTGTGTGAGGGTGTCAGATCCCTTGAAACTGGAGTTACAGACAGGTGTGAGCTGCCATATTGGTGCTGGGAATTGAACCTGGGACTTTTGGAAGAGCAGCCAGAGCTCTTAACCACTGAGCCATCTCTCCAGCCCTACATAAGAACCTTAAAATGGCATATTTTTATTTCCCTTTTTGAGATAATATATACACTTCTATCATACATCCATATACATCCATATATAATGATATATTAGCATGCATAAGCATGTGTATGCTCCCAAATATATTGCTATATATTTTGCATTAAATAATCCATTATTTTATTTTAATTTTTATTATATCTCTATAGCTATCTATCTGTCCAATCCCATTTCCCATTTGCTCCCCTACTCCCACTCCCCTCACCTTCCCCCCACCCCATCCTGCATCCACTCCTTAGAAAGTTAAATGCATGTCTATAGTGTGCCAGTGTGGAGAGCAACGGAGAGCAGAGACTAACAGCACAGGAATGGCTGGCGTCAGGAAACACTTGGAGAATGACTCCTGGAGAAAGTAAACAAACCTTTAAAAATTGCAGTGCACGTACTCTATATATCAGAAAGGATCCTATAGGACTTCAGTGAAGCACGGGTTATGATTATTACAAAGGTGGTGGTGAATTAATTATTGCTCATAAGCGATTTTGTAGTTGTCCCCTCAAACAGCATAAATTTATTATCAATCAGAAGAGTTACCATAATATATTCCCAGGTGAATAAAATCAAATTGAAGACGTATGTATATAAAATTTTATGTGTACTTACTGATCCGGGTAAAATATCCAATGTGAAATTTCCTTGCATTTGTAAGTAACCACCTGCCAGTGTAGATTAATGTTTCTATGAAAAGATATCACGTATTTGTTCTGTTAATTCAAAGTGTGGGCAAGTGTGGACATGTGATTTGTACCATAGTATAAATGGAGAACCTAGAAGAGAGCTTGGTGGAGTCACTTTTCTCTTTTCATCTTTACACAAGTTCTAGGTATTGAACTTAGATCGTCAGGCTTTAGCAGCAAGCCCTTTCACCCACTAAGCCATCTCGCTTGCCCTGTCTTTCTTCTTTCCCACAAATACGTGAGTCTTATATACTTTAGTCCCATTTGAGCTGAAAGCTAGATTAAGATTCTGTTTTGCTTCAGGTTTGTTGCCCCTTCTGTAGCCTATGAGGCTGATAATATTTGGGAGAGGCGATGCCAGTACTGTGCCTTTTCTCTGTGAATTTCCAAACTGAAGCACCATCTACCAGCTGTTCTTTCTCTGAACAGGCAGGTTTCCAATTCTCAGGTGATTCTCTGATGCCTACAACTCCTATCAGTGCTTTAAAACACACTGAACTTGACTCAGGAATGAGAATATTTGTGTTAAAATAGGGAAAGACATGCTAGGAGACATTCATAGCATCATGGACTAGTTGAACAAAACTTGGTTCATCACTGACTTACTGCTCTTAACAGGAGGTGCAACAATGAACACAGTTATTTTTTCTTTTGGGTTAACCTGTTCAACTGTGTTGAGGAGAGCAGCAAAATTCCTGTGGTTATTTTCTCCCTCAAATGCATAACACAATTATTTAAACATAGAAAAGGCAGAAGGTTCAAGTCTGACGTAATAGTCATCTGGTTTTATGTTCTTGTTAGTGAAGTCCCGGTAGAGAATGGAGGCTGGAGATAAGGGTTTACCATATAAAGAATGATGTGAGCATGGTAAATGATTTGTAGCACCAAAACAATGCTGGATTGTGTCACTATCACTGAAGCTGTTTATACACCAAGCCTGTCTGCTCGGGGGGTATTCATTCTTCTTTTGAACTCATGCTACTTTCCCCCTTACCATTGTGTGGCAGCTAACTTGCTTATCTTTTCACTAAATAGATGCTGCATTCCTCAAAGAGAGACATTCTTTGACTTGTTATAGACCCATCCTTGCAAGCCCCTTGTCTGTCACTGTAAATACCTCACAAATATTTGTTCCCGACTAAATCCACATACCTGCTACCTTGACCGTCATCACAGTGGTCACTTAGCAAGTGCCTGAGCGCATCATCTATTAATCATTGCCCTTTCAGAAGCATAGAGGCACTTCTAATGATATTACCTGGAATTGCTTTTTTTTTTTTTTCCTTACAGGAAAGACTACAGCTTCCTTCAGTTCTCTGTTTCCCTGCACCAAACCATTCCGGCCTTTAACATGCAGGTCTTGAATGCAAATGTGTCGCTTTCTTTATCATGAGAATTTCATAAAGCTTTGCAGAAAGGTTTAAAAAAGCCTATGGCCATTTTTTTAACCCCCAAAATTTTCACCAAAGTTTGCTTAAAGTTCTATCGATACTTCTAGTGGCAGTGAGAAGTCTATAATGAGGCATATTGTCATACTCATTGGGTGTGATGTAATGGTAATTTAAATACTTTCTTGTCCAACTATATTTCCAGCGAGTGTTGCTTTCTCTGGGAGTTGCATCTGCGGTTCTATGTTCATTCCTATGGCAAGTGCTAACCTGCCACCCCAACTTCCCTTCTCTTTGGAGCCCTGTCACTCCAGGGGCTGACAGAGATATTGCCATCTGCCTTTGGAGACAGCGGCAGGGTGTTTTGTTTATTTATTTTATTAGTTTTTGGAAATGAGCTGTCTTTGATTACAGCTTGTCAGTGTGCTCTGACTGCTCACAATGATTCCCAGCAGTCAACAACTTTGTCATACCGTTCAAGATTAGGTTTCCATGTGTCATTTTAATAGACTAAAAAGCCATTCTCAGTAAAATCGAATTCCTGTGGGCATCGTTGTTAAGGATGCTCTCAAAATGAAGTAAATTTGTAATGTTTTGGAGGTTTTACCGGGAAGGCATTGGCTGGCTGTATTTACTGAAATTACCGGTGTCTCAGCTGGGTTGGATATTCTGTAAATTCAGTTTTAAATCGGTTTGCTTTTAGTTAGGTAAATTTTGACTTACAATAATTAAGAAACTTCATGAGCTTCTTCCTTTTTGCAGGTAATACCATCCTAAAACTCTTAGTTTTATCTCTAACTATAACTGTAAACAGGGTTTGCTTTTTCTTCACATTTTTACGTATGACTCAACATAACTTCTAGATTATTCCACAGCATGCCTATGCCCATTTTCAGTCTAGGTACACGATACTGTAACATATTAGTAATATTTAACTATAACAGTAGTAGCATAAAATATGTTTGAAACCATGTGGAATGGGTTCAAATCCCAATTCAGGCATTTATCATTTGTGAAACTTGGGGTTTCTCAGAATTATGTAATTTCTTTGTGCCTTGGTTTTCGGTCTGTAAAATGGGGATGATATTGTTGACTTTAAGGGATGGCTCAGTAGTTACGAGCACTCGCTGCCCTTCCAGAAGTCCTAAGTTTGATTTCTACATCCACACTGAGCGGCTGACAGTCACCTGTAATTCCATCTCTAGAGGATCTCACACCCTTTTCTGGCCTTTGAGCACACGCCTGTACACAAAATGCACATATATACATATACACCTAATCAATATAAGTCCATTTTGTTGGTTTTTTTTTTTTTTTGAGACAAGGATTCTTTGTGTAACAGCCCTGACTGTCCTGGAACTTGCTTTGCAGACCAGGCTGGCCTTGAACTCACAGATTCACCTGCCTCTGTCTCCCAAGTGTTGGGATTATAGGCAAGCACCTCCACCACTTAGCATAAAAATAAATCTTAAAAAATAGTTTCTTAGCTGGGCATAGTGGTACATGTCTTTAATCCCAGCACTTAGGAGGCAGGGGCAGAGGCAGAGGCAGACGGATATTTCAGTTTGAGGTCAGCCTGGTCTACAAGGCAAGTTCCAGGACAGCCAGGCCTACACAGGTAAACCCTGTCTGGAACATGAATAGAGACAGCCTGTCTATTATGTGTTGATGGTAGTGTTCCCTGACTCAGATACACTCACACACATATATGGTAATTGCCTGACTCATATCCAGATTTCATAAATTAGTGTCCTTATTATCCTGCTTTTGATGAGCATGGGTAGTTGTTAATGATCAATATTTACTTAGTATGATTCCTCAGAGGATACACAGCAGAACCAAAGGTTCCTGTTGCTTCCTTACAGTTTTCCTGCAGTGTGTGTTTCTGCTCGTGCTGAGGATGAAAGGCAAGGCCTTGTGCCTGCTGAACCCTCGCTCTGCTGCTCAGCCTTGGCTCTCGTCACTGTCTTTGTTAACCCAGACATTCTTCCTGGAACACACCTTGTGTACACTGGGTACAGAATGAGTTTGTGGTCTTATTATAATTCTTGTGGGTATCAGTGTGTAGACCTTCTATGATCATCTAGCTGGCTCTCAGGAATTTGATATTCTTTGCATACCAGTTCCTCTTTACACTAAGTCTGAAGATTAAAAACTTCCCACATTTCTTTAAATGTTCAGTGATCATGTTTTTGTCCAGCTTGACAGCCATCTGGCTAGGTGAGCATCTCAACCTCTCCTTCAGAAGAGCTGTATAAACTGGGGGAACCCAAATGGATGCTAAAGGGTAGACGCTGTTAGCCAGTTGTGGCAATAGAGAACTGTAATTGCTGAGTAAAGTCTTAATCTCTGAGTGGACCTGTCTTATTGGCAATGGTGATTTGAATCAAGTAAGAATTGTCTCTAGATAGAAACTGTTGATTTCAAAGAAAAAGTCCATTTCTCATAATTCTAATCCTAGTAAGAAGACACTCATCTTTCAGCTGTTTATAGTCTTAGTGTCTTGGGTGAAAGTAACCCTAGCTGTCCTGCCTTCTCTCTGTGGGTGGAACTGTATAGGGAACTTTCATTCTTGGTGCCCACGCCAGGCACATCAAATGTTCAGTCCCACCAGCACCTGGCATGAATTTTGAACATGTTTTACCATCTGACTAGGTCTTCTTTAGCTACATGCACCCCCACGCCCTGCTCTGGGCTTCCTTTAGCCCTCTAGGAACAAGTTTGTTGAACATAGAACATAGCTGTTGTGTCTTCCTGCTGTGAAAGCCTGTCTTATTTAACTTTGACTCCCATAATGGTGTCCCCCGCATCTATGCTTCAGTAGGAGCAATCAGCTCCTACTAAAGTGTAGGTATGGGTTCATCACACAACTTTCAGAATTCCATTTTATAATCTCACACAATTCTAAATATAATTATGCTTATTATTTAGGTAAGGCAATGGGCACCCAGAGAAATTAAGTAATTTATATATAGTTATCCAGATCAAGTACTTATGGAAGAAGAAATTCAAATCTCGGTTTCTTTGGCTTCAGAGTCAGAGGTCTGTTGTGTGCCTCAGAGAAGGACTGTAATTCCAATATCCCTCATGTGTCTGCTAAAGATACTGGGTACCTTGTAGATAATAAAATTTCAGAGACAGATATTGGAGTTCAACCTGAAGGTCAGAAAAACAAAACAGCCAGCCACTGACTCTTAGCTCTACCTCAGTCTGAAATGGCAATCCTGCCTCCAGGAATCTCAGAATGAGACTGTGTCTGAGAGCTGTCTCCTCCTGTTTTCTATTCCCCTCTAGGGCTGGGATTAAAGGCATGTAACACTACTGCCTGGTTTCTGTGGCAAGCTAGTATGGCTACTGGGATTAAAGGTATGTGTCACCACTGCCTGGTCTGTAAGGCTGACCAATGGGACTGTTTTACTCTCTGATCACCAGGCAAGCTTTAATTATTAAAATACAAATGAAATATTACTACAGTGCCTAGTCCCGTTCAGCAGTTAAAGTCCCCACCCCACAAGCTTCTGCCCTGTTATATGGAAGGCAGGGTTCCACGAGGGCCAGGGGATCACGGAGTCTGGAGTTTATGATTCTGGGTCCACGTTCCCCATCTTCACCTCTTTGGCCAAGTTTGTGAGGGCCATGAACTTCAAGCTAGTCTTTTTGACCACTGCTCGAGCTGGGTAGGATATTGCTGTGGGATGCTCAAGGATGAAAGCAGAGCTTGTGGGGTGGGGACTTCAGCTGCTGAACTGAAGGAGACACCCCAGTGTCGTTAGACACACCAGGGTTGCAGAATCATAGCCTTGGAGACAAGGCGGACACAACAAACAGCAGTGCTTTCAATTTCAAGAACCTTCTGCACCATCTAAGCCTTAGGCCTAGGGGCTTTCTCAGGCGCTAGAGTCAGTTGATATAGAGAGAAGCAGCTCCCTGAACTGCCTAGGCAGTGGCTGCCGGGCATTTGTGGGAAACACTCTATCCATTTCTCTCAAACTATAACATACTCGCGGATATTGGAGTGTTGTTTGAAAATTATTAGGTCAGAGATGATGCTCAGAATTTGCGTTTCCAACAGGCTTTTAAATGATGCTTAAACTTCAAATCACACTTTGAATAGCAAGGTTCCATATCCATTCTTCAGATCTGAATAGTGGTGAAGGATATTATACAGTTTCAGTGGTTTTCACTAGACTTGTACTTTTTTTTTGTTTATCAATGTAAGCCCTTTATAGCAATTGCCTTGTTTCCTTCCTTCCTTTTCCATTCTCATGCCCCCAAAAGGCTACTCAGGACCCTCAGCATGAGATCCAAATAGACACTTTGTCCTTTCTCCCTGTTCTGACTATCCTCCACATCCTCATTTGGCGGAGGCTTACCCAAACAGGGGCTCTGCCAGCTTTCAGACTGCAGTCCAACAGAAGCAGGATTTACTCAAGTACTCCGGGCTTTGTTGACGTGAGGGCACCTTCAAAAGCCTCTTTCAGAAAAGTCTCACTAGGCATGATGTGGCCCAGGTTGGGTAGCCAGAACTTTCCCTATATTGATCTTAAAGTGTTTGCAGATGAGGGCATAGCTGGCATTTTTCCCTTGGAGAATTGCCATGATCTTTATTTGAGAGAAAGATGTTGTGTCTTGGCTGTAGAAACCCTAGAACCTCAAAGTCACTGTGAACCAAGATCCCTGGGTATCTGGGGTAATGATCTTTAAGAGTGAAAAGGAGAGGGGACAGGGGAGTGAATAAGGAGAGAAGGAGGAAAGGGGGGGAAAGGGGAGAGAAGGAGGGAGACTGAGACTGACTCAGAGTCTCCGTGCTGAGAAATTCCTTTACTAAGGTTCAGTTGAGATAAGGTTAGGGAGTGGCCAGTCACCTGCACACTTGCCATCTGCATTCCTGCTCCCAGCAGCTTACTTTCTGCCCCGTCCCCCACGAGCTGCTAACATTTTCTCTGATTCTCACTAACCTCAAACTTAAATATGGCGTCAACCTGTTTCACTCTTCCTGAGTCAGGTTAGAAGGGTAATAAGCTAGAAGAACCATTCTCAATTAGCATCGAAGTCTCAAAGGTCAGGCATCTGTTTCTGTTGACAGACTCCCCCTATCAGAGGTTACTTCTCTATTGGTCCTTGGGACTCATTTTGTTTTTCATTTGAGTTCAGTGCCCTCACTATCAGAGCTATGCTCCATGGTTGCACAACTTACAGGTCACGTAACATGCTGGGTAGATGGTGGGCAGGTGGAGAGGTGGAGGTGTGTGTTTGTCGCAGTTCGACTGGCATAGACTGTGAATGTGTGGTGAGAAACAGAATTCTTTGTAGGAGATTTGTAACTCACCAATTCTCCTTTCTCTAAGACCTTGAAGACTTAAATTCCATTCCCATAAAACAGCTCTACCTAACATAACCACGTTTCACAAAAGCAGTTTTTCTACCAAACACGAGTGGTTTTCTTTCTATGAGCCATCCTATCTTCCTTCTAAAATTAGATTGCATCCATCTTGTAAAATTCCAATATCTCTACCCGCTCCTTCAATTCAGTCCCTGGAAGGATGACATGGGTTCTTTCTAGGCCTTAATCATACCATTATGAGGACCCGTGCCTCGGCTGTGACCCTGGCACTGCAAGGGATCCCACTTCCCTATAGGATCTTCTGGACCTAGCTTTGTATTTTGATGCTGCCTTGCTCCAACACAGGCTTAGTCTTTCATTTGAGGATGCCCTGTATATTAACTTTAAAAAAGCAATTTTTCATATCATTTATTTCTGAATGACCTGGTGTCTTCTGACCATGATCAAAGGCCTTGATAGCTGAGCCGTTGTCAGACAGGACAGCCGTTGCAGGCCCTGGTCGTAAGGCTGGATTCCAGAATCCATAGACATGCATACTGATGAGGCCAGATAGGTAGAGAGTCTAGGACACAGGGACAAGAGCCAAGGTAAGCTGAGATGAAATCTTCTACTAGACCTGAGCCTTGGGGGAGATTTCTTTCTTTTGTTTAATTTTTTTAATCTAAAAAGATTTCATAAAATATATTTTGAGCATATCATTTCCTTTTCCAGCTTTCCCAAATCCTCCCCACCTGCCTACCCGCTCACGCAGGTCTGTGAGTTCATGCGTGTATCAGCACTGTTGTTTCTGGAAGAGGTTGTTTCTTTGGTGTCACCTACCACCTCTAGCTCTTAAAACCTCTCTACTTCCTCTTCTGAATGGATTCCTAAGCCTTGAGGGGAGGGGGTTTGAAAAATACATCCATTTTAGGGCTTAGTGATCCAATGTCTCTCACTGTCTGCATGTTGTCTAGTTGTGGGTCTGTCTCTGTGTTAGTCACCATGTGCAGAAAAACAAAACTTCCGTCATAAGGATTGAGGGAGACACTGACCTATGGGTATAACATGTCATTGGGAGTCATTTTATTGCTATATTTCTTTAGCAGGACAATAGAAGTCCGTTTTCCTATTTTAGGTTTTCTCATCTATGAAAGGTAGGTGATGATCCCTCCACCACAGGGAGACTGTGAAGATGAAACAGGTCAATGTCTGTGAGGTTCTTAGCACACGGTCTGAGAAGAAGTAAGTTCCAAACAAATTTTTCAGGGGTGGTTGAACCCTGAGTCTCTACCTCTGTGAGGCCTGGTAGTCTTTTCTTCAAGTGGTTTTGATTTCTTCCAGCAGAGGGAAAGTGCAATGGGGGGGAAACAGTCAGAAGTGGGCGTGCTCAGCTCCCCCTCTCCAGCAGAACCCCAGATGGGCATCAGCAGAAACCAAGCATCTCTCTGTAGTTCTAGGAGACTTAAAGCCCACGGCAGAGATTCATGTGCTATAGAAAAGCCCATTTCCACACAAGCTGCCAGGGTCTGCTGTTAGTGTTTCCTCACATGGCTTTCAGACCCGAATTGGCTGTCCTGCAGAATCCTAATAAAGTAGAGTATTTCTCCTCCATGGCAGATTGTACACTGTGAATACACTGGAAAGCACTGACCCACCCTACAGGTATCATTCCTTCATGATCTCATCTTTACGCCCATGTCACTCTTCTCTGTCTAGAAATATGTCCCGTACTTGTCTCTCCTCTGGCTTCATCAAACTTCTTTTCATCTTGAATATTCTTATCGTCTGATCTTGTTTGGCCACTTCCTCAGAAGGACACACCCATGATGGAATTCCTGAGTATTCATCACATGTGGCCATACTTACCTGTTATCTGGCTGTTCTGTGTTCCAGGTATAATTTCAAAATTCTTATAACATCCTCTTCTTAGCCTTCACAAATTAGGGAACAGAACCGCAGGATTCAGTGAACAACCACACCCAAGTCACTGAGAACCTGGCAAATTGTTCATAGAGGTTTGTTATTGTAAATTTTTTTTTGACATAGGTGGTTATATTAGCTGTATCAACATGCTTATGTTGTTCTTAGTACTGTAACTTTTAACCACTCGGGGAAAAAAAAAGACAAAACCAAAAGAACTATATAGTTAATGTTAGGCTATCTTAGGCTGTTTTTATCCAAAAAGACTCCAGAGTAAAACCCCAGACTATTAAAGTGCCCTAGAAGGTCTAGTCTCTTCTTGCTGTACTTTCCTGGGGTGGGGGGAAGCACTGAGATCCTGTTCTGTCTGCTGGGATCCACCCTGTTCTGCCAGATGGTCACTTAGCCCGTACCTTCTCCTGCCGCTGTTTAGATGTCATTTCGTGGGTACTGTCTTACCTGCCTGTGGAGCTTCCTATCACTCCTACAAATGACTTATTTATTTTGACATGCTCATCATGTATTGCATTGCTGGTAAAAGACTGTGTGTGTGTGTGTGTTATTTGACTGTTTCTGTACTAGGAGATATAAGGTTTTATGAAGGAAGAAATGGTTCTTTAGAACCTAAAAGTACCCGGCAATGAGCATTTGTACAATGAATCAAGGGATACTTGCCCATTTACAGTTTTTGCAGAACCAAAGGGGAAAGGAAATATCATTAAGAAGAGGTCTCAAAGCTCCTTGGACACTTACTTCTCCCCCAGCTTGTGACACAAAGGGCTGACCTATGGGACACAGGCTACGTTCTGTGAAACATTAGCAATCTTGTTACAACAACTTTTACCAACCTAACACCTTCATTTTGCAGTTGGAGAAACAGGAAGGAAAGCTTCTAGCTTCCCTCAAACATTTGTCTGTCGTGCTCAGCATGGATGCTTACACCTTCCCTGGAGAGGCAACCTTGGCCAGTCTGTGACCACCAACACTGTGCCGGGTGTTAATACCCTGCCGGTTTGCTGAGAAAAAGACTGCTTTGTATGTTAGCCCCGCCCTGGATTTTCACTTGGCACCCGTCCAGTTATTGACACTACTTAGTTTGTAAAATTTCCTGGACGCAGAGGAGAGGGGGCATCTGTCTCAAGTGAAACCCTGATACGCAGGACACATTTCCATTCAGAGGGAAACAGTGTCTGCTGAGCTGTGTAGCAGCTATCCTTGCAGGAAACCCGAACAGTGTCCAGAGAACAAATAATTGTAGCGATTAATCTGATAAGGCGGTGACACAGGAAGAAAGTACAAATTGAAGTTTCGGCAACAGGTGTAAGACACGTCATCTTTCCTTTCCTGATAGTCTTAGGAAAGTAATGAGATAGCTTAATTACATGATAAAACACTCAAAGTCCAGCTGGAGCCCCACAGTTCCCGTCGGCTGCTCATTTGCTTGCCTTTCTTATTGGACGCGTTGAGATCTCTAGATGGTTAAGTTTAGCTCTCTGCTGTCCTTCGTCTTTCTCTTTCAGAGCACTGATAATATACAATGAAGCTGTCTACATGTTTGGCTCCTTATTTTTCCCCCATGATACAAACTGATGATCTACTTAAACAAAGAGCATTATAAGCTGAAGCATATAATGCAAAAGTCTTATAATGGTTGATGCTAAATAGTGCACCCCCAAGTTCATGGCTTATAAATTTATTATATGAATGTTATATACTTGCTTGTCCTTTAATTTTCAACCTAACACATAAAACCACGATTGGGTTTTCAAGCGCATGAAGCATTTTCCTGTAAACATTAAACAGAATCATATAGAAGAAGTTGGCTTCAGTGCTGTAGAAAGTATCTCTTTATGAGACACCCCTTTCCTCCTATGCCTCCCTAACTCTCTTCTTCTCTTGATAGCTACTGACCAAGTGCCCATGATGCACTGGCACCTGGGCATGGTGAAGGCTAATTACACAACCCTGGCCGGTCTCATAGACTCATGGGGATGGTGCTCACCAAGAACCGGCCTGCCTTGATTATTTGGTTGATCTTGCAGGATGTGAGCTCTCAAAGACCTCTTCTAGGGCAGGGTCTGTGCTTATTTGCTACAGAATACCCATCAGGTACTCAGTAGGCTTTGGAAACTTTCTGTAAGTCAGTTTTAATGTTTTGTGATCTGCATGATACTCTGTTTCATACTTATTGTAAAATGTAGACACATGTAGTAGACAGCATTTCTTCTAGCTTCCCTTTCTTCTTAGGGTTGAGACTTACTTTTTTTGTCCTTCTTATTCCTATTCTGAGCTCTCCATCTTGGTTTACAACATTATGAGTTTGCACTCTATATTGTAGAAAATTGCTTTTAAGGAAATATTCTATATTTGCTCAATATAAAAATAAAACGGCTGCAGAGCTAAGAAATTGAGAATGCAGATAGGCTGAAGATTGCCCTAAGAGTGAATGCAGTAGGAAGCTGAAATGTTTTTAAAGGAAATTAAATAGATTAATAGTATATTTCCCACAGACCATTAGCCAGGTAGAAAGTGATAAGGAAGTCATTGCTTACCTGATCATCTATTCCAAAATCTGAGTGGAGACCTGAGATCGCATCCTCCATTACAGACGTTTCTCAGTCTCCCTTCTCTGCAGCCATTACCGTTCCCTTGACTATACCCAGGAGGGAGGGCTGCCCGAGAGAGCTCTTCATTTGAAAACCTGCTCACTTCAACAAGAGAAAAAATTGCCTGGACATTTTAGTGTAGGATGTTAGACAAAATATTCTTACAGGAAATCTGAAAGTCGGAACTCCTTAAGGGCTCTTCATGCTGCAGGAAGGAAATGGCGTTTCTGCCTCAGCCTGACCTGTGTTTAAGTTGAGATTGAGTGCTGTATTAGTTCTGTTTGGAATCCTCCTTGAAGACTTGTCCATCATAGTCAAAACCAGGGTTCAGAGCTTCTAAAAATGATTTTAGGCCGTTAAGAAATGCATTGTATGGTAGCACTTAGCAGTCCTTGAGAAAAATGATGCGTGTGAGATATGATGGATTTCAGGATTCTATCAGCACCCCCAGTCAGTGTTCTTCTACCTCTTCTTTTATAAATCAGTAGTTTGCAATTTTGACAGGTAATTTTTTTTTTGTCTGCTAAAACTTGATGCATTTTTTTTTCTTAAATTGTGAGCAAACTGGAAACTGAGAACCTCTCAGAAGTTGCTGACATGTTTCCATTTACATTATGGTTTAACATCCTGAATTTTTGTCTTTTTGGATTTATGTTTCATTATTATTAAAAATATTCTTTGAAATTTATTCTTAAAATTTCATATATTTATATAATGTATTTTCATCATAATTATTACCTTTCTATAATTATCACAACATCTGCCATTCCCTCCCTTCCAACTCCAAGTCCTCCATCCTTTTTTGTTATTAATAGTACCTGACTTTAGTTAGTGCTGTCTATATGTGCATGGATCTGGAGGCCTTTCGCTGGGATGTGAGCAACTTACCAGTTTCCACATCCCAAAGAAGAGTAACTCTCCTTCCTCATCAGCAGCCATTAAGTGCTAATAGCTCTATTGTCAAGGGCAAGGGCTTGTGTGTGTGTGTGTGTGGCGGGGGAGACATGCCTCCATTCATGTTGAACTTGTGACTGGCTTGACCTTGTGTAGGTCTTGCTCAGACAACCACAGCTGCTGGGAGCTGATGTGTATAACAGCCAGGGCATGTGCAGAAGTCAGCATTTCACAGCGTTTCTCAGTATCCACCAGCTCTTCTGCCATCTTTCCTGAGCAGGGAATGGGGGAAGATCAATATGGATAACTCACCCACAGCTAAGCACACATTATTGCTAATACTTAGTGTGTTGACTAGTTATGGGTCTCTCCACTACCCTCTACAAAAAGAAGCCTATCTGACCAAACTCAAGAAGAACACAAATCTATGGGTATAAACATGAGTGTTTAGATTGCAGTTTGAAAGCTCGATTATTCATTGAAACAACAGTAGGTGCCCACTAGGCCTAAAACTATCCTAATCATGGACTTTTGGCCCAATTATAGAACCAAATGTGAACTCGCTCATGTGGAGTAAGGAAGAGCTAGTATGTTCAAACAAATAGTGAATCAAGGTAGAAGTTGGGCCTCATATTACAGCAGTACATATGACATTGCATTGTTCTCTTTTTGTAATTATAATAAAGTTGCATAATTGCTTCCTTCCTTTCTTCCTTCCAAACCCTTCCATATGCCTCTACTTGTTTTCCTTCAAATTCATGGCCTATTTTTCATTAATTGTTGTTACATGCATGTATGAATATGTATATTTCTAAATATAAACTACTCAGTCTATATATTACTTGTATGTATACTTTCAGGACTGACTACTTGCTATTAGTGAATGAACTTGTGTATTCTTATTTTTATGTTTTTGAGGAAGATTGTTTTTTTTACTCTCCAGAATTCCTTTGTTGTCTGTCGTTCTTCGTGTAAGGGTGAGGCCTCATGGGTAATTTGGCATGTCTATTGTGCTGTCATTGTTCAACTCATGTTTGAGTAGTCATGCTGGTGAGATTTTATGGGTGTAGCTTCTCTCATTACTAGGTGACAAATCTCAAAGCAAATTTACTGATCCTCTCACTCCTATAGTCTTTCCACCCCTCTTCTGCAATGTTCCCTGAGCCTTAGGAGCGTTGTGTAGATGTATCCATTGGCTCCTCACTTCTGCATTTTGACTGCTTCTAGTTTTCTTTAGTATTCTGTGTCTGTTGTAAGGACTTTTCTTGATGAAAGGTGAGAACCACACTTATCTTGGGTATGAGGACAAATGTTTCCACATTTGTTAGGGATCATGCTGTCTTGGTAAAGTAGTGCTTATAGGCTCGCCTCCAATATCTATGACTTCACAAGCACTGAGTAATTGGCTAGCCTTCCAGTACCAGGCATGGTTTCCCTCTTGTTGACCAGGTCTTAAGTCTAATTAGAGAGCTGTTTTCTGTGTGCTTCTTTCTTTGTTTTGCTAGTTTTACAAGTGATTGCAAAATGTCTCTATTCTGAAAGAACGTATTCTCCTAAATGAAATCACATTCCAAACATTATAGTTTGAGCTTTTGAAAGAATAGCTTTCCTGAATAAGATGAGCTAGTTACAAATAAGATAAAGGCAGAAAATTTGTAGACTTATTAAATTCCTACAAAGATGTAGAAGACTTCAGTTGTCCATCCCCATGACCTTCATGTCTATTTCTGATTTTGCATACTCTGTTCCTTCTGAAGCTGTTTTAAGATGATTCAAGTTAAATTACTTGGATTGATTTCTAGGAATTGGTAGAGAATCTTGGACCCAAACATATAGTTATTAGAGAAAACATTTTGGTTTTTATAATTTGAATTAACCATTTCTTTCCACATCAGACCTGTGCTTGTTGTAGAAAGTCCGAAAAATCTGTTGTATTTTAAATTATGAAATAAGGTACCCTTTCATTATAAATGTATTTTTTCCATAAAACACATTAACATGTATAATGAATATTAGTCTATTGTTTTAAAAAATGTTCTCCAGGGGCCGGAGAGATGGCCCAGCAGTTAAGAACACTGGCTTCTCTTCCTGAGGACCCAGGCTTGATTCCTAGCATCCACGTAGTGCCTCATAACCACCTGTAGCTCCAGTTTTAGAAGATCTGATTCCTCTTTGGGTCTCTAAGTGTACTGCATTCATGTAGTACATAGACATATAAGCAGGAAAAACCCCCAAACATGTAAATGATAAGATAAAACATGCATTAAAATGATCTCCATTGAAACTTTAAAGTGTCTATTTGTGTTTTGAAATTTAGACTTTTAAAAGGCAAAGAAAAATTTTAAAAGTTTTTATCATGGAAAAAGAATATTATAGGGTAGGCATTTATAAATAATAGTAAAGGAAAATTTTGTGCATTCTTTACCCTCTATTTTCCTCTGATAGTGACATATTGCATAATTTCACAACAATATTACAATTAAGGAAGTGAATGTCTTATTTTATAATAATAAAGTCCACATAAAGTTTAGCATTTTACCATTTTAAGTGTGTAATTCATTGGTAACAAGTAGATTCAGAATGTTGTATAAACATCACCACCAGTCATTTCCGGAACTTACCGTCATCACAAACAGAGACACTGTATGTACTAAAATCTACCTCTTCATGCTTCTATCCTGCCAGGCACTGACCAGATGATTTTCTATCTTATTTTCTCTCCATATGAACTGGCATTTTACAGGTAGCGCATATTCATGGCATCATGCAATGTTTTCTGATTGGCTCTTTTTGTAAGTGTAATCTCTGCTAGTGGTATGGACTGTATCACAGTTACTTGTCTTACTTCTGAGTTATGGAAGTTATGACTTTCTAAAATTCTGCCTTCATTTCTTTTTGTGTATGAGATGGATGACACAGGGTGCAAGTGCAGGCTGGTTGGAGGACAACTTGTCAAAGTCACTATTCTCCTCCCACCAAGTAGGTCCTTGGGACCTAACTCAGGTCATCAAGCATAGAGGAGAGTACCTTGATTCCATGAGCTACCTCACCAGCCCACAGAGTAAAAAAAAACCTTTTTGGGATATGATCCTGTGTAAGGCACGCTCTTTGCAAATACTTCTTCTGCCTATGTTTTACTTTCGTAGACATGGCAGCTTGTTCTTCTAGTTTCCTTATAAATTGTACTAGTACTTTGGTAAGCAAGAGTTACATGTTAAAGCCAGCTGATCTAAATGGGTTCCACATGTTCATGGTGAAGAGTCCTTTAAATATGCTGCCCAGTTTGCCTTGCTAGCATTTCATGGCAATATTGATAAAGATTATTGGTCTGTAGTTTTCGCATAGTGTCTTTGTCCAGTCTTGTTATCTGGGTAATTCTAGACTGGTTGCATAACGTAGGGAGTGCTCTTTCCCTTTTAGTTTTTGAGACAAGTTTGTGATTGGTGTTCTTGTTTAAGCCTTAGTAGCAGTCAACAGTTGAGCCATCTGCTCCTGTGCTTTCCTATCTCCAGTGGTTTCTGATTACTGATTCAGTTTCCTTACCGGTTAAAGGTCTATCCAGATTGTCTAACTTAATTATTTATTTTGGTAGATAGTGGGAGTCTAGTTTCTAGGAAGCTATTTCAGCTAGATTACACAATGCACTGACATACATGTGTTCATAGTATTCTCTTATAACATTTTCTATAAAAACAAGTAGCATTACTGTCCCTGCATTCCACGTGTGGTGTGATGTGTTGCTATCTTTGCTTTTGGTCCTTTTCCAGTGAAGTCCCCCAACCTGATGTGGGATGTCCTTCTGTGTATGTGTTGCTTTAATTGGTTGATGAATAAAGCTGTTTCAGCGAATAGCTTAGCAGAGTAAAGTCAAGGAGGAAATCTGAACAGAGATATTTAGAGAGAATAGGCAGTCAAGTAGATGCCAGTCAGCTGCAGAGGAAACAAGGCATGTAGTAAATGAGGTAATGCCATGGACATGTGGCAATCCATAGACTAATAGAAATGGGTTAATTTAAAATGTAAGAGCTAGCTAGAAATACGCCTGAGCCACCGGCCAAACAATGTTGTAATTAATATAGTTTCGGTGTGTTTATTTGGGTCTAGGCAGCTGGAAAATGAAGTCCAGCCTCTGTCTACACAAACCATTTGTGTGGTATCTTACCTTGAACTATGGGAATTTATAAGTATTGGGTTGACATACATTAAATGATCTCTTAGCTGTTAAAACCATCCAATGAAAGCTTGAGTAACAAGCATACTTAGAAAATCAAAGGCCCCCAGGTTTACCACATTGAATTTCTCTCTGTTTTGTGGTCTACACATTCACTTTTCTTTGTTGCTTTACAGTTTAAATCAGCTTAGAAAATGCAAAACTGTGTGATTCACATAAATATTTGGCACAGTTATCCTAATGTAATCTCGTGTTTATTTAGGTAACCTAAGCAACACTAGCACTTTAATCCCCTCTTACTCTTATACGCTTTGTCCAAATATTCACTTCTTGTCTGTGTGGCTTGTTTGTATTTCCTGAATTTTCACTTTTAGACATTATCTCTTGCGATTCCTTTGTGAAAATCAGTTTTATTTCTTTCTTCTGCTCCTCACCATTGCCAGGCACAGTGATTCCTAATTAATGCACATGGTCTTGCCTATCCCCTGACTGTACTATTTAATTTTATAAAAATTATTATATAACTGTAGTCAGTGTTTATATTACTGTAACCCAGAAAAGGCTATCCAGAACTAAGAAGACATGCATTTAATCTTTCTCTCACATGAAAATTTTATATATATAGTTTTATCCCTGGGGTTAATAGTAGCTTTTATAATTATTTGCCTGATTTTCTATGTATTTATTGTTAATACAATTCAGCTCCATCATCTGTGATTTAACTCTTCTTTCTGGTTAAAATCTAATATTATATCACATGTCCTTTTGAAGAGGTATTATCTAGAACTTTCTGACTTTTGGCCTTCTGAGCAAATTATCCTGTGGGTTTGGTTTACAGCCATGACCACCTGACATCTGTCTTTAGAGTGTCCTAGGAACCCTCCTCACCATCTTTGTCTTCTACCTACCGTTTCCTCTGTCTTTCATTTTTCCCTTTCTTAGTTTGTTTTCTCATTTTCCTGCTACACTCTCTGTATCTTTCTGAAAGCCATGGTGCCTTGGAAATAGAGCTTGAGTCATTCTGTGTTTGAAAATCTGTTCACTCTCTGCTTCCATGCGTAGTTTCACTGAAAACAATTCTGGGCTGAATTTTTTCTTAGTACTTTGAAGAAAGTGTTTTTGTTTTTCTTCTGGAGAAGCTCGTGGTATATAGGCCCTAAGGTTTCTCAATTACGTGCTTTGATGTTCGTCTGCTTTTGCCACCACTGTCATCTTTCAGCAGACTTAGTTTACTCTGGACCTCATGTTCCCTACTTAGGGATTTCTCAGCTGTGTCAGAGATTTTTTTTAAAACAACTTCTTTTGTTTATCCTTGTGAAATTTGTACAACTTTATATTGGATTTGCTAGGATGATCTCTTTCTCCTATATTTAACTTTCGTGTCTTGAAATTTCCTCAATTCTGTCTTTCCACCTTCTATTTTATTCTGTTATGATTTTTATAATTTCTCTGAATCATTACTTTGGAATTCCTGAATCCCCTGTTTCATAAAATGCTGTTTCGTTTTTACGTTATAGTTGTAAATCTTCTCTTGTCTTTGGCTTTTACCGTCTTTCTGGCCTCTCTTTCAAATAGATTGCTGTGTCTTTAATAACTAATCTTTTATAGTGGATTCATTTCATCATCTTGCTTTTTTTGCTTTCCATGCTTTCTAGTTTGAGATTAGTGTAATTTTGCTCTCCATAAAGCCACCACTGTTTTGATAATTCTAGTGGACGTTTGTGATCTTTTGAGTTTTTTGACCTCTCTGAAGTTTAGTCCTAGTTAAAAAAACCATTGCCCTATTGTGCCTGTGACTTCTCTGAAAAATCCATTTCTCTCCCTACTACTGTGTTTCTGCTTTTCTCGTGATCCTAGCTTTTAAATGATATCTTTAAGACCAGCAAAAAATCAAACAAAAAAAAAAAACAAAAAAAACCCAAATTATCAAGTGTGTGTGTGAGATATACAAATAATGTGACATATTACTCTATCTGGAGAAATTATCTATAGTAGCTATTCTTTAGGTTTTGAGTGAGTAAATTTACTAAGTTGTTTTTCCTCTCCCCTGAGACTGGGTTTCTCTGTGTAGCCATGGCTGACTTGGAACTGCCTCTGTAGACCAGAATGGCATCAGTTTCATAGATCTACCTGCCTCTGCCTCCTGAGTGCTGGGATTAAACATGTGCACCACCAATACCTGGCATTTATTATGTTTGCAGCAAGCAAAAGTAAAAGAATAATAGTACGTGTCTGATAGATAGAATTGGATGTTCACTTAGACTTACAACATCCAGCAGAAATCGACGGGGGAAACACCATCAAAGCAGCCAGCTGAGCTTCTTTATTGAGAGAATAACAGACAGGGAAGAGAGGTCTCTTCAATGATGATCTTATGCTTCTCTTTCTCAGTGCAGGTATTTTATGGCATGTGTTAAACCCTTCTGCTGGAAGTGGCTTACCTTCTGGTTATTTTTAAGGATGTAATGGTTTTGTGTGTGAGAGATGAGTATATATATATACAACATACAGACTCAGACTCAACGTCCCTTATATAAACAATGTTTGGGACCAGAAGTGCTTCAGACTTGGAAATCTTGGAGATTTGGGCAAAACTGCAAATTCTTAGCAGCTGAACATTGCTAATCAGAAAGCTTCTAAATCTGAAACTGCTTGAGTATTACGCTGCAAATCAAAAAGTTTAGGATTTCAAAGCGTTTTTAGACTTCCCACTTTCAGACTAGGTATTTTCAGCCATTTTTTGAAAATAGTTTTCGAGGATAAAATTCAATCCATAAATTAGGCCAGTAAAAGATTTTTGCTTTTTTTTCTTTTTAAGGATAAGCTACTATTTGGTAAGCTACTCTTTGGTGGGCTATACACGCTGGTGAATATGTACCAATAATCCAGAAACTCCGTGCCTTTTTAATATAGAGCCGAACTAGGAGGCAGGTCAGTTAGTCTTGATAGGGACTCTGTAGGGGCGAAGTCTCAGGATGCTGTCACCCAGGAGAAGTAAACTCTGCTTGGTACTTGCTACAGGTACGGGTTTTAGTGAAAGGTGAACCCTTCACCATTTGTATGTGGATCAGGGAAGGCCCTGCTATTCTGCTGAGCCCCACCCACTGAAGGATTTACCATCCCTGGGGTCCAAGGCATTGATGGGTTTAACATGGCGGTTCTCATTCATACAGGGTTAGATTTGTTCTCCACAGGCTAGTCTCCATATCAAACAGTGAAGCTTGTAATGCTTGGTTAAGCTCAACTCTTTTAATATTTGAAAAAAATGTATTAATCCAAGTTTAGGAGTGAAGGAGTTGGCAGACTGTGACAGAGTATACAGTGATCTCTTTGTAATGTAAATGATTGATTATACTAGTTTCTTATAATATTTGATAAAAGTTAATAATTTTGTTTTCTTATTTGTAGCCAGTCATAATTTGTAGTTGGCTAATTTCTAATTTGCAGACAATTATGGTGAAGATTAGACATTTAGACTGGCAGTTAGTGATACACAGATACCTTGTGAAGCAATTTGGTCTTTCACCTCAAATACAATTTAGCAGTTTTGTAAACTTGAGAATTCAATTTTTAGTAGGCTGAAATACAGACAGAATGAATGCCAGAGTAAATTAATGGTGTTTTAATGGCCAATCCTATTAGACTGGATTGAATTGTCTTTAAGATATATAATATGTCTATTAAAATCTTGGTACTCTAATTTTATATATGACTGTACAGCCATTAACATAACTTGATTAATATTATTCACTTTATAAGTCACTCTCAAAGTTAGGCAGAAATTTTAAGTGTAGTATTAAAAGAATTGCCTTAATTTTTACATTTTTAAAAATTAAATAAACCTGCAGGTTACTTTACAAAATGAAATCTATATTGTTATAGTTTCAGATTAGAAATATTGGTGCTGAGTGCCATCTTCCTACTAATAATTTTATACTACTGCCTTGTTCTAACTCGCATGGTTTTGGTTTGAAAGTGACAGTAGACTTTAAAAGAGCTCAATGTCTTGCAATGGGACATTGGCAATAGAATTCATTTGTAACATTCTTATCATCTTTGAGATAAAGCAATGATGCCGGCAAATGCTGTCCACAATCTCCTTAGAGTCACTTTTCTGAATTAATGGACTTGTACATTTATTAGCAGTGAACACAAATGTGGTCATTTAAATGGCGAGGAGAGCCTCCGATTCCCATGTTAACTACAGTGAGTAAATACTATCCACGGATGGATTATTATTGTGAAACCTGATAAATGGCAGAGTCTATTGATGGCTTTACCTTCTAGATGGTTTCTACATATGGTTCTGTGTATGGTCTTCCAGTAACTAACCCCCCGAAGGGAAGTCCAACACTGCCCTCATTGGTTATTGAAGGTCCTTAAATTTAGGGCTGCTATAGCAGAGAGTTACCCCTTAGTAGGTCGTATTTATTGCTTTAAAAACTAAATTAGATACTTTTTCTGGCCTATTATTCATGACTTGAGAGTTCAGCCTAACCTTCACAGAGTATTTCAGCAAAGTGCCAGTGATATTTAAGCTCACTCTAGTATTTCATGTAAAATGAGTCCCCAAGGTAACAACTCTAAACTGAGAGGACAGTGTTCCTATTTGTAGTGTAAAAAAATGTGTAAGCTAGTGTAAAAAAGTGTAACTATTTGGAGTTATGTTTTTACATGAGGCCAGAACTATGTAATTTATAACTAGAATGATTTCTGTGGCCTTTGAATGTCCACGGTGCTTGATTGTTACCTTCTCATCCATGTGTTATGAGGGACACATTTTATATGTATAAAATTGAATAAAAATCTTATGCCTAAAAGGCTACAGTGCGGTGACATATGAAAGTATAAAGAAAGAATGTTCAGCTAAGATAAAATTCTAGAAATTTTGGAGGCAGGGAAAGTGTCAGGGAAGCGTTGCTTTGGGCAGGTATCTGAGTTGGGATGGGTAGGCTTCACAATGCTCTGCTCGCTCTAGTACCACCATTAAGGCTGTGGACAGTTCTAGATACGGGTGATCTCCAATGTCAGGGAAAAGAACCTGTTTGCTTCTCTGCTGTAGGGTTTTCTCTGGCAAAGAAAACTCAGTTGCTACTCTGTGGATTACACTGGGGAGTGCAGAGGGGTTCCCATCCACTATGGACCCAGGGAGTGGAGAAAAGAGTCTGTGGACCTGTGGATGAATGGCCCAGCATCCTGTGTCTTCCAGGAACGTACTTCTAGAGTATCCTTACCAGGACTGTGCTTCAAAGGCTCATAGTGTTCTTCTAATAATGCCATTCCTGAATCTTATCCTTTCTAATTTTCTTAAACATATTGAGGACATCTCCACACAAACTGATTACTTCCAGATCCTTGCCTTATGAACAAAGTACTAAAATGGTTTAGTGAAGTGAAGAAAGACAGTGTAAAATACAGCGCAGAGTCAGTGAGTGGCTGTTTACATGGAATATCATATTCATGGCTTCAGGACAATTAAATCAGTTACTCCATAAGGCTTATTAGTAGAGGGAGGAATGGCATTTCCTCTCTGGGCAGTGCAACTCTCCAAAAGGAAAACAGGTTGATGACATGATCAGAGCTTATATTCCATGTGGTGGGTTCCTCCTCCTCTTGCTTTGTTTTGCAGTGTTGGGTCCTTGAACATGATAGGCATTTAATTTATCACTGAGCCGGGAGCAGAGTTATTATTTGAATAATAACCCGATGGTAATATTTTGAGGAGGTTGAAGACAGCTCTCCAAACAAACCTTCCTGTGGTTCAGGTGAGGCAGTAATAGCACTGGAAATAGGAAGAGGGAAGTAACTGAGAGATTTACATGTGGCGTGATGTGGCTTGCCAGAGGAGAGAGAGGTGTTGAAATATATAAATATTCACAGCCAGGATTGCCAACTGAGAAGATTCAGATGCTTTGTTGAATATAGAAAATAGAAGCTGAGGACCATGCTTTCTTTTTTTTTTTTTAATTGAAAGAAAAAAAAAAAGAAATTCCCGCCAAGGACCATGCTTTTAATGGAAAAAGTTTGCTTTTGTGACAAAAATCTGTCACACATCTGTCCAATGTCTGTTCTCTTTGTTTCCCTTTATATCAGAACCTTCATTTTACTTATGCCTATAATGACATCAGCTAGAGACACTGCCAAGCTTTCCTCGAAACTGTCCTGAGCCACGAGGAAGTATTGTGTTATATATCCTCATAGCCTACATAGAGAAGGGAGGCTTGTCTGGAGATTGCCCTGTCACCCGAGCCCCTGTGTGTACAATTTACTGTCTAGAGGTATGTGGACGAGTGGACTTTATAGTTACTTTGAGGGCGCAAAGCATGTGGTAGGTTCTCTAATGACCAGGAAAACCATATCAGCCTCAAACTGTGTTTGTGTGAAGAATTACACCTCATCCGCTCTGTGTCACAAGCACCGTGGATTTTTCTTTTCTAGGTATTCCTAACTAACGCTAGCTGGGGCTTTTTAAGCAATGGGAAATAAAATAAATAAATGATTAGAAATAAAATGAGCTATAGCAGTCAGCATCTGATTATTATATTCTAGGTTCTTATTTTATATCTGAAGAGGCCCAAAGATGGTTTGGCGGATGCCGTGTGGTCAATAAGTGGCGGTTCTGCTGGAGAAATGCAGCCCTGTCTAAGCTACTGTGCTGTGTGTGGTATGGAAAAGGTCAACCATTTGTTTCTAAAGGAGACAAGACTGGGAGTAATAACACAAAGCTGTTTCTTTAATATACGTTTTGGAAACGTTAGTTTTACTGCTTTTACAATAGCTGTTGTGAGGGTAGAGAGTTGGACCAGTAGTCAAGCCTACTTGATCTTCTTCTACAGCCTGGCTTTCACTCCCAGTACCTACGTGACAGCTTACAACTGTCTATACCTCCAGTTCTAGGAGATCATATGCATTCTTCTGGTCTCAGTGGACACTGCACTCTCACGGTAAACAGACATACATACGGGCAACACACCCATATACATAAAATAAAAATACAAACACTCTGTGTATTATACATGAAAACCACAGAACCACAAATGACTTTATGTCCATAAGAAAATATAATTTATATTCTTCTCAATAATAGAAAGTGGTGAACTATGGTTGTTATTAGTAAAATTGTGTGAGTCTGATCCCGTTGATCCGGGTCTCCGGACCCTAACACTGTGAGGTTTACCTTTGGAGGCTAAGCTGTAGCAGAAAGTATAAGTCAGGACCCAATCAGGTGTGCTAATTGAGCAGAAAGCTTCTAGTCTTGATTCTCTTCTCCAGGAGAGTTGGGTTCTACACTCATCACGAGGGAAGGCATTCCTGGTGCTAGAAATCCAGCTAACTACCCAGAGTTAGTGAAGTCACAGCTCTTGTAGATGAGCCTACAAACACCACTTTACTAAACCAGCACAATGCCTAGCAACAATCAAAACATTTGTCCTTATACCTACAGAAAAGTATAACCCTCAGCTTCCATCAAGGTTACTTCTATTTGCAACAGATGGAGACCTCTACAGAAAACCACAACCAACCAAAATGCAGAGTTGTGGAGCTCAGTCCTGGTGAATACACTTGCCAATCAACTCCTGCACCTAAGACTCAGGGAATATTGCGGATGCGGGGGCAGAAAGATTCTAAGAGCCAGAGGAACAAGGAGTTTGCTGTGAGATGGTGTCCCCTAGGAATGTCAGAAGCCACACCCGTGAAGCTTCACCAACATGACTGCCTAAGTATTACCTGAACAAGGACAACTCATGTAGACATGTTCATGTAGATGGGGGAAAGCCCATGAGGCTTCAACCCTACACGAATAACTACAGACAATTAAGAAATACCAAGTGAAAGAAATAGCCTTCCACAGGAAAAGCACACTAATTGGTCATCTAGTACAAATGGTTGTCCCTGGAAATGTATGTATAAAAAATGAAAAAGAGAAAGGGGCTATGTATGTGGGAGGAGTTGGATGGAGGAAGGGGGAAGGGCTTATGATAGAATTATCTTATAACCTCAAAGAAAAAATTATTTAGAACAAGCAAAAAGCAAAAGAAATTTGAGTTAACTTTGCCCCTTCCTTTCTAGCTTGCTTGGCATCTTAGAAAGACCATAACTCTCCTCAGGCTCCAGGCTCCACTGTGCTCTAGCAGCAGCATGCCTGGAAAGTGTCAAGCTTGCTCCACCTCCGAGGTGTCCCCTGAGTCCCCTCCATCACAAATATTGATTGTTCTGTGCGTGGCTTCGTCTCCGTCCCTTTACATGTAGTCCTAATGTCACCATGCATGATGTACTAATGCTCGGTCTGCTTAAACAGACCTGACTTGTGCCGTGTCACAATCTGCTGCTGTTCTACCGTAGTTTCTGCTTGAATGTTAGTATGTGCTCATTAAGAAGATGTTCTGAATGCGTGGAAAGGACAGTGTGGGGACCACTTATAAAAGTCATAGTGTAACGGACGCTGTGACTGTAGAGACAATTCAGCAGTGTCAGTTTGCTTTGCTTAAGAGCCATAGTGGAAAGACAGTCATCCAATGCTGGATTCATTATACTGAGAACCAGGTGCTATAAAACGCTTGGCATGCTTTTGTGAGATGACTTTTCTGAATCTTTGGTCAACTGGCAGTGAAATTTTTCATGTTTTGCTGCTATTGGGTATTTCTGGACTATTCCTAAATTTTTAAGTATTTTATTTTATTTATGTGTATACATTTGCCTGTATGTATATATGCATACCTCACATATGCCTGGTACCCGTGGAGGCCAAAAGAGGGAGTCAGGTCCCTTGAAATCAGACTTACATATGGTTGTCAGATGCCTTGTAAATGCTGAGAACATAACTTCGTTCCTTTACAAGAGTAGGACCTGCTCTTAACCATCAGACTGTTTCTCTGGCTTCTGCTTCTGCATTTCTGAGTTAGCATCAATATTCAGCCTCCAGTACCGTGTGGAAGCAGATGACAATTTGTTCCAATACATGCTATGTACTGTTGGTAAGATAGAATTTGATGGACCTTTCTTCTGAATCCAAACCTTCCCTTCAGCATAGGAGAATGAAGGCTTTATTCAATCAAGTTTATGCATAGAGAAAAGCATTTCCTATACAGTGCTTGTCTAGGCTTCCCAGGGCACTGTACTTAATCCATGGCTTTACTGGGGAAAATGAAGGAAGAGCATAGTAGCTGAAGTCTGTTGACCTCACCCTGTGGTGACAATGGCCTGCATACTGTGCGTGTATTGATTTTGGGAGTCAGTTGCCGTCCTCAGATAGGGCAGTTGTTAAAGAGCAACCAGGAGAGGCACTGCACAGCTCTTCCTGCCTTGCAGGAAATTGTAATTGCATGGTCTTAATAAGGGGGGGGGCGAAATAAGCATAATAAATAGTGGTAAATGCAGAAACTCAGTGCGGCAGACACAAAACACATCGTAACAAAGCCCCCCCGGGGTGCGTGAACATGACCTGTGCACAGCCCACAATGAATCTGGAGTAAAACACGACATCGGATGAACTCTTTCAAAACAATTAAGTGAACAGGCCTAAAGCATTTTGTTTTGCTTGGCAAATATTTAATTTTCTAGCGTGACCAAGAATCCAGTCAACAGAGAGGCTCTGTCGTTCTTAAACGGACAAGTAGGTAAATCTGTAAAATAAAACTACAAATTCATGATTTGGGGAAGGAGCCTGCGTGTTTAAGTTAGATCAGATTCACAGAATGCTGGGACGCAAGGAACTCAGCTTTACCAGAGAGGAAGGGAGTCTTCCTTGCCTTCACACACCAGCCATCTTCATTTGTTGTTCCCTGAAGAGGGAGTGCAACCCACGGTCCAGAAAGTTTTTGTGTCCAGCATGTGGTAGCCACGCGATGAAATGAAAAGTGGGCAGTTTACCCGAGTATTCGCTCATTAGGACACTTAGTGTTCTGCAGGAATGCTGGAGATGAAATTGGTTGTATGTGGTTGACAGAGCAGTGTTCTTTGCAATCTGTGAAAGCAATTCCTGGAGGACTTAAAATAGAAAAATTCATCATGTGATTTTTTTTTCTGTTTCGCATGCAGCTTTATCTATGAAAATGGCTTGCATACATAGTTAATGTTGTAATGATAGAACAAGAGATAAATATTTCTTTTTAACCACTGTCATATGTCACTGGAGACTAGTGATGTAGGAGTTATAGACAATGTATAGGTTTTCTAAATATTTAAACTGTCACGAATTGGTGACCATAATTTGGTAATTACGTCTTTACTGCCTTGAGTTACAACTACAGTATATACATCAGTACAAAAGTAACTTTATGGTCGACTTGGCAGAAGTCAGGTTAAGCTCTGTTGTCTTAGTATGATGTTACTACTGAATGGAAGAGGAAAGCAATTGCTATAACGTTCTGTGTGAAATAAACACAGTGAGATATCAAATTAAAGGGCACATGCATATTATTTCAAATCTTTTCATTATGTTTGAAATTTTATATTTAAGCTACTCTCTACATTTTAAAGCTAAACTTAGTTTTCACACGAGTTCTTCTGGTCAGGGCTGCCTCCAGTGTCCTCTCTCCCAGGATGAGGTCCTTCTGTGAAACACTGCCTTGCATTTTTACCTCAGTTGCTGGTTCCAATTCGTTCATCTGGATGTGATTATAAGTGCTTAAGGCAGGGACGATAACATCATAATAACCTAATGTGAATCAAGTCACATCATTTGTCCTTCTGTGCTCTCTTCTCGGCCTTACCCGAACAGAGAGCAGACATGATATTATGTTTCGTTTTTTCACAATTCTTTTCTTGAACTCATATCCTCCACTTCCATCTTGCTTATAATATTTCAGCAAAACTGTGTGGAATAATGGCCTGTACTTCTTATCTTCCACATCTCTCTCTCCGTTTCCTCTATATCCTTCACTCTTCCAAACATGCTCCTTACCAGGGTCATAAATGAATTGTAATGGTCAAATCTCCTTTGCTTATTTATATATGTCAGAAACTATTAGTTCACAGCCTCCCTACTTCAGTTACATCAGTCTGACAACTACGTATCTTATTCTTCCTCCACAGAGCTGTTGGGAAAAAGTAACATAAAGTCAAAAATCTTGAAATAGTAGATTTGTTTTTCTTAGTTCTAGAGGCCAGAAGTTTTGAGATGCTCACAAAAGCACTCCCGGAAAAGACTGATTCCTCTCTCTCCAGCAACTTCTCATAGCTTTCCACATTCCTTAGTTTGGGACCATATAACTCTAGTCTCTGCCTTCACCCCTACATCTCCAAAGACACATTATCCATTTACCTTGCCTCTACTATTTCATGGATCAGACTCAGAACTGGAGGGGCCACTTTACAGTCCATTGTGATGATAATGCCAGTCTCCTGTTCTTGTTCATAGTAGGTGTATACTATAATATTTCAACCAGCATGATGTGTTAATAACCAATGAAACTTTTTATTTGAGACAAGTTCTCCTGTGCATCAGACACCATTCTAGAACCAATAGAGAGAGCGGTTAGCAAATTCCCCCTCTCATGGAGTTACAGTCTTGTCGGAGATAAAAAGAAATTTATCTTTTGATCCAAACATAGTATTTAAAGTAAAAACTCCCCAGGAAATCTTCCAAAGTCATAGAATCATTTCCTGCTTGTGATTCAGCTGCTAAGACATAAAGATTTATGAAATCTAGAACAGAAAGATTATAAAATAACCATTTTCTAGTAGCCATACGCTATTTCATATGTTCTACCCATGTGTTAAAAAGCAATAGAAAAAAATATTGTATGAAGAGTCAAGCTGAATTGTCTAATCCATTGACACTGCTAGCCACGTAATGCAATTGCAATCCTGGAGTCATTGGGTAAAAGACAGCATGGGATTGGACTTCTTCAAGGACGGTAGTATTTATGCCCACTGTTAGTCTAAGTCAACTGAAGCAATTTCACCAGGCCAATTTCAGATAAACTTCTGACTCTTCAAAAAATTTCTCAACGTCTACCATTAGTCTTCTTTTCAATTATCATATATTAGGTATACAAAATAAAGGGTTTTATTGAGCTATTTTGATACATGTATAGACTTTGATCACATTCATCCTGTTGTTATTCTCTCATGCACCTCTGCTCCATTTCCACTTCAAAAGTATTACCCCCTTTATTTCTACATCTTTATGTGTATATGTAATATATAAATGCACATGCTTTTTCTGTATGATATACTTATGCTCTTGTATGCTGCCTCTGAATTGTTTATTGTTAGTATCACATTTCGGTGCACTACCATCACTAAACTCTCACTTACCGTGACCTTACTGTGATAGGAAATGCTTTTCATGGATGTGCTTTCTACTGGACAGTTAATTCTTTAAGAGGAAAGACCATATATTTCCAGTTTTCTTTTCTAGCACTTACCTCAGTATATTACATGCAGAGTATTTAAATTTAGTCAACTGTCTTCTGGAACAAGCCAGGAATGAGAGAGCTTGGAGGATGAGTGACCCACTATACGGGGCTTTCTATTTTGGGCCACCAATCAACTTTCAAATCATGACATGGAGACAGACCTAATGTTAGTTCAGGTGTTTCTGGATAGCTTTTTAAAATAAAATTAACCTTTTTCTCTTTATCTACCCTTTCCCCCAAGACTCTTTACCTTTATTCCTTCTGTAGATCTTACTGCTTCTTGTGTCTGACTGGAGGTTGCCTGGCTTCTGGCCCTGGACATGCACCTTTCTTTCTTCTCATTTATCTTCTCTTTCTTCCCTTGTTCCTCTTTCCCTTTTCCCCCTCCCCTTTGCCTGGAAGCCCTACCTATTCATCTCCTATCTAGCTATTGGCCATTCAGCTTTTTATTAGACCAATTAGGCAGGCAAGGTGAAACAAATACAACACATCTTTATACAACAAATGCAGCATAAACAAATGTAACACATCTTTACATCGTTAACAAAGGAAGCATAAACAAATGTAACACGCTTTCACAGAGTTAAAGTAGAATTCCACAGCATAAACAAATGTAACACATCTTTACCTAGCTAAATTAATATTCCACAACAACCCACCTGTACTATCAGGGTGTCTATGATTAAATCCTTATTTGTCAATTCAACTATCTCTGTGAGCTTGCCTGAAACAACCAAGAAGAATACTGGAAGGACTCATGAGGAAGTAATGTTTGTAGGATACAATGCTAATTAATGTCCTAAGCATATATCTAGTAGGCAGTAAATCTTATTAAGCATGCAATAAATCTTATTCATTAATACAACTTGCTTTTTCTTTTAAACATTATTGTTTTAGACATTTATCCTGACCATGCAGTAGATGTTCCCATACACAAGCAGCTTTTAATTAAGGCCCATGCATGTTTCAATTTGTCAGAGTCAAAGATGTAAAATTATAGGCAGCTTAATTATAAGAAAGCACAATTAACAGTTCAACTTTTGAATGCCATTAACTGTGATATTTTAGGGACATGATTTAGAAGAATTGGCTGCATAAAGTTCATTTTTTTTAAAGTAAAATGTGATATTTTCTAAGCTTTAAATTGTTTTTCAAAGCTACTTTCTTTGAATAGATACCATTCTTAACTTTCTCCATTCTCTCATTTCTCATATCTGGCAACTCGTGATCTGAAAACGTTTTCTTATTAAGTATTTCTTACATGCATCTGTTTTTTTGTCAGCTTGTTTAATCACTACGGACATTAAGTCTCAGAATTGAAATAATGAACGGAAGTGGCCGTTATTTTAATGAGCTATGCATTAGTGTTGCATGCCAAAATATATTCCTAATGAAACTTTTGTTGTTGCTTGGACTTTCAAAAATATAGTGTTAATTTTCACCTTTTTCTGTGTGTTTTATTGTATGTGTAGTGTGTAATTGCTAATGTGTGTGCATGTGTGCACATAGAGAGAAGAAGTTGATGGTGAGTGTCCTTCTGCAGTGACTGTCCACATTTAATTTTTGAGACAGGGTCTCTCAATGCGACAAAGAGCATAGATTTTGTTTGCTTGCCAGTAAGGTTCAGGAATCCATCTCCTGCACCAGGACTGCAGGCAGCTGGAAAGCATGAAAGCATGAGGACCTTTGTGTGTGGCTTCTGGGACTCTAAATTTAGTCCTCGTGCTTGCACAGTTGGCACTTTACCGACTATCTCCCCAGTCCACATTTTTATTTATTTTTTATTATTTTTATTATTGAGATTATAATTAATTACATCATTTACTTCTTCTCTGTCCTCTTCCTAAACTGTCCCATGTATCACTGCTTGCTCTCTTTCAAATTCATGGCCTCTTTTTCGTTAATTGTTGTGACTTGCATATTTATAAATGTAAATACATATATATTCATAAATATAATCTGCTAGTTCTGTATAATGTTAGTTTTATGTATGTTTTCAGGTCTGTCTGTTTGGTATTGGGTAACTAATTGGTGTACTCTGTTCTGGAGAAGGCTAGCCAATTTCTCCTGCTTCCGACATTCCTTAGTTGCCTGCAGTTCTTTGTATGGAGTTGAGGCCTTCTGGTCTTTTCTTTGACTACTTTGCCATGCCTATCGATGCCCTTGTTCAGCTCATGTCTGGGTAGTCTTGTTGGGTGTAGCTTCTGACATTCCTATGAGACACAATCTCCACAACCTTGCTGCTCCTCTGAGTCTTTCATTCCCTCTGTCCCCTTTTCTACAGTGTTCCCTGAGCCTTAGGTATGGAAGCGTTTTGTAGATGTATTTTTTGGGACTGGCCTCCACAGATCTGCATTTTGATTGGCTGTGGTTTTCTGTGAGGGTTTCTGCCTGTTGTAATTAGGGATTATGTTGGTTTAGTAAAGTGGTGGTTGTAAGTTTTCCTTCAAGATCTGTGACTTCCCTAGCCCTGGGTCATTGACTAGGTTTCTAGCACCAGACAGAATTTCCATCTTCTTGATCAGGGCTTAGGTTCAATTAGAGAGCTGTTGGTTATCACCAAGGCATGTGTGCAGCTACTGAACCCTTAGGGTTATTATGTTATGCTTGTTATTGTTATGGTTCACAGATGTCACAGCTGGATGGGACTGTTGGTTGCATTCCTCCTTTGGATGCCTGCATGGTGCCTTCTAGTCATCATGGAGGAGGCCTTTCTGTCGGTTCTATCTCAGTGGCCTCTGGGCCCTAGGTCTTAAGTGCATGGTGACTTCATCAATAGGAACTTACTTTCCACCTCTGAGGGATAACCAAGGGCAGTAGTAATAGTCTGTAATATTTTGGGAGTCTGTTGGACAATCCTGACCAACAACTCAGAAGAGGTTTTCTCGAGCCTGCTGTTGGAGTGCTTGTTAGGCGACCTTTAGTTCTTAGAGGAGCATTGTCAGCCCAGAGAGGAACATTTCATTTAAATTATATATGATATTTATACAGACTTTCATGCGTTATAGGGGATTTGGGTGGATAATGAATAGTATTATTCCTTATGATTTTTCAGACATTTTTCCTATTATTTTACCTTCTTTCCTAATTTTCATTGAGTTATTGAGAGACTACATTTCAATACACTTTATTATAGTTCAGTATGTTCACAGAGAGATGGGGGCAGGCAGCATTCAATTGTGCTTTAGATCATAAGCCTTAGAATCAGATCAAAGATTTGAATGTTGGCTTCCTACTTCTAGTTAGGTAACTCTTAGGGGAGGAGATAAGAACTTACTACCTCAGCGTTCTTGTTTGTAAAATAAGATAACACACCATTGACTAGTATAACTGTTTTGGGGAATGAAAGAAACAATTATTTAAAGCAGTTTGAATAGACCCAGGCTCTCAGAGGGAGCTGAGTAGAGATTGGGTCTTTAAATTAGGGAGAAAGAAGAGCCTTTCCAATTCAAGAGGGCAACATGGACACATTGCAGAGGCAGCAACTCAGCATTTTCATACTGGCAAGGAGCACTGAGAGAGGGGAGTTGGAGTTCGTGAGCCCAGTATGAAAGGTCTGTCCTCAACATTCTTAAAGAGAGGCCACAGGGATGGCACATATCACAAGTCACCTATGAGACTCTCACTGATGTTCCATGCCTGGGGAGGGGGTTGAAATTTCTTTTATGGGAGAATTTTAAAGGGCTAATTTGGGTGATATATAGAACATCCTGTTTTTTGTTTCATCACTGTTGATATTAATGATTGCTATCTTTTGGGGGTTGTGATGATTAAGTGATGAAGCAAAACTAATATATTTAGAAAATGCCTGGTTAATCATAATTGTTCCCTAGAAGTTAGCTATTATAAATTGCGAAGAGGTGAGTGATTTTAAAGGTTCTCTATAGCTTTATGTAATACCCAATAAAGAGATGTATTTGATTTTATATGAGCACAGAGAGAGGATGAGAAGTTTCAGGGGCGTCATGATCAGTGACTATCAGGCACTTGAGCCACTTTCCAAAGCTGACCCAGATATAGACCAAGAGCAAAATAGATGGACACTGCAGACATTATGGGACCTAATTCTGAGTCTCAAGAACATTGAAACTTAGGACCCCAGGCTCACTTGGACAGTACAGAAATCACAAAACATGAATGGAGAGGCCACATCTAGATCTCCTGAGAAGATCAATTTTAGCCCATGACTTCTTGTGTATAGATTACAAAAAGATATCTTTCTCATGAGGATATAATCCTGCTGTAGGGCACACAGTCTGGTGTCCCTTTGGCCGGCATCTTTGGAGAGCACACATCCTGGGCAACCGCATTTCTGTGTTAGTCTGAGAACATGTACATCACTGGTGGCTATGGTTTGAATTTGGAGTGGTCCGGTGATTTGCTTTGACGAATAGAATGTGATAGATGTAATTTTATGTAACATTTTTAAGAGACCACAAGAGACTTTTCTATTTAGCTGTTGGGAATCCAGCTCTGGAATCACTATGTAAAGATGCTCAGTCTAGCCTACTGGCAGATGGGAAACCATGCAGAAGAGAGCTGAAGTGTCCTAGTTGACAGTCAGGTTACTGCAGGCTCAGCTCCTTGATTGATCAGAGGAGATCACAACTTTCCAGCCATAGAAATGTGGGTCCACATGGTCCTGAGAAAGAATAGATGTGTTTTACTTCAAGTCTTCCATTTGGGGATGGGTTCTTATGCAGAGCTATGTACCTGATGATCCTATGCAAACCAAAACAGAAGGAAGAGATAATTCTCTGTCTACAATTTGTCTCCAGTAACTGATATTCTCTCAGCCCCCAGTGTCATTTCCAGTGATTAAATGTTGAGTCAGGACATCCGTCTTTTACAGACATTACTGCATTATATGGATCCATGTGGTCCACAGGAGCAGAAAACATGATGACAGAGATTTCCAGAATAGTATCTTATAGACATAAGACCTGGAAGTGCCAGCTGGCTTATTACTCTTCATGTTGCCTCATGCTTCATGCAGACAGTAATAAGAGAGTCAGGATGGTTATGAAGGAAGAACGGCTAAGTCCCTGGCTCGTTCCCATTATCAGCATCACCAGGTATTCCATTCCGATGTGGACAATAATGAATGCATCTGGAAACGAGTGAGTTCTAAGAACACTAGCGCATACTATGATGTGGCCGAAAGTTAGAAATGCAAGTGTGATGCAGCGCTCAGGAGATGGCTCAGTGGGTGAAGTGTCTGATGAGCAAGCATGAAGGTCTGATCTTAGATCTCTAGTGCCCATGTGAAAAGCTGGGTGTGGAGTGTGGCTGTAAGCCTAGCAAAGAAGACTGAGGGGAGGCAGGGTCTCCCCGCCCAGTTCAGTTGAACAGTGAATGTCATGTTTACCGAGAGACTTTGTGGATCTAGAAAACATTATATTAAGTAGGTAACCTGGACCCAGAAAGACAAATTCCATATGCATTCACTCATAAGTGGCTTTTAGACATAAGACAAAGAAAAAACCAGCCTACAATTCACAATCCCAGAGAACCTAGACAACAAAGAGGACACTAAGAGAGACATGGATCTGATCTACACAGGAAGGACAAAAAGACAAGATCTCCTGAGTAAATTGGGAACATGGGGACCTTGGGAGAGGATAGAGGGGAGGGGAGTGAAGAAAAATATATATCTCACTAAGATCAATAAAAAAAGATTTGTGGTCTTTAAATATCATTATGCCCAAATGGATAGGTTATGGATAAAAGTCATAGAGGTTCAATTACATACTAATTTATCATGATATCACAGTCACACTTGCATGGTATGGAACCATTTTGTATTGTGGTCCAACCAGCTGCCAAAGGGATAAACTGGGAAAATTAATGAATTGTCAACTCATGTTTTTTCTACCTTTAAAATTGGAATAACTGTAGAAAATTTATTCTGTAGAATTATTATCTGGTGAAAAAAATGGTGGCCCAAGACGTACGTCCCAGAACTAGTAAATGTTGAGTGCTCGCTGAATGGAGCACTTATAGCACTGAATGAATCTTATAGTAAAGATTTTTTTGTTCATATAGGGAGGAACCTTAAATTTCAATTTGTACACCCATTACAATTATTTAATTGAAGCAATCCCTAACCAGCCAAATCTCAAGAACTTTATCTAAAACCTATAATATGACCAATATAATTCAAATTAAGTTCATTATTGTTCATTAAATGTGCAACAATTGATAATGAAGACAATATTTTAGGGCATGAAGTAAAAGAGAATGAAATTGCTCAGAATAGTTTATAATCCTGTTAAAAGTGATTATTACTGTTCGAGGGATCTGTTTATCTTTATCAAGGAAAGCCACGCATAGTGTGTTCTCTTGTGTTGGAGAGTCAGCACCGCATGCTGCAACCACCTTGTCTCCTTGTGCTCCTCTACACACAGCATTCACCCAGCCTTTCTCCCTGTTCTCCCTCTGCTCTTTAGCTGTGCCTCCCGGATCCCCCTTAGCCGAGTAGCCTAGGAAACACGGGACATCCCAAAGCAGTCTCTGGACCTCTTTAGTTTTCCAGCTATGTGCATTCCCTGGTGATCCCATCCATCTCACACATTTACATGGAATCTATGTATAGAAGACTTCAAAATTTTGTATTTGTTATTTCTTTCTTAATTTTTTTTTAGCCTGAAAGTCCAACTCAAATAACCCAATCGGTTTCTGTGCCATTCTCATCAAGAGTTTAGTAGAAATTCTTGAGCATTCCTGACCTGATTTCATCTCCTTCTCTCACACAGCTTAATGCAGTTTACAATAAAATTTTATCAGTTTTTACATGTGTACATAGAACTTTGCAAAACCACATGTACATGAATACCCTAAAGATGGGATGTATTCTGAGAAATACACAACTAGCCATTTTCTTTCCTGTGCAGTGATCACAGAAGGTACTTACACATAACTAGATGATACATTTATACCAGTGTACACTGGGGTTATGTGGTATAGGCTGGTGTTCTAAGAATACAAACATGTGTAGCATATTGGTGTTTGTTTATTATAGGTGATTACTACACAGTGCAAAATATGTAAATAGAAAATATAGCAGGAAATTTCTGACTCCGCTATAATTTTACTTGACCCCTGTCTTGGAACAGGCTGAAACTGTATAGAAACATTGTAATGTGCTTATTGGAAAGAATTCATTTCCACACAGCACTACCTCCACATGACTGTTCAGACCACCAGCATCTCCTTCCCAGACTTCTGCAGCCAGCTTCTGTCTCATCTTGTTAGACGTTTGCCTCCTTATACCAATGTCTGCTTAAGGAGATTTATGTTAGATCATGTCGTTTCCCTTCCTAAAGCCTTCAGCTGGCCCCGTCCCTCAGTTGAGAAACATCCTTTAGAGACCTGGGTAAGCTGGCCATCCTGTTCTTTCCAGTCTCATTTCTATACTTTCTTCCTGGCTCATTCTGCCCCAGCTACTCGGGTCTCCTTTCTGACTACCAGAATCTGATGTAAACTTAAGAGAGAGTTTGCAGTTGTTTAACATATATTAAGCATCGAGAGAAGCGTCTGCTCTGAAGTGAGCACTCCCATTAAATATTTATTGTATATATGGTGAGACAATTTCTGAACTCACTTTCTTTTGAGCATTTCAGAGGGCATTGTACAAGGCATCGATGTCTATCCGTCTTTAAAGGAAGGCTGACAATGATGTTGTTTTCTATCATAAGGCCGTTGACTTTCTCTCTCATGATTATTGCCATGTTTCCCTGACTCATTTGCTCTCCAGAACTTGATGTACATTAGGTGTCACGAGACGCATGTAGCTCTTTTCTGCTAGTCTGGGCTAGTTTTATATATCGCCTTGGAGGGGAAAAAAAAAAGAATGGAAAAAAACCAAACCAAACCATGTTTTTTATTTTCTTGCTGTATTTTTTTTTATTTGAATTAAACATTATTATAAGGAAAATTCTAGGGTCCAAAATGATAGCATGTTTCAAGTAGGGTGCCAGTAGTTGCTCTAAAGGACTGTGCTCATAATCCCATTAGTTCATGGCAATTTAAATCTCCTCTCTATCGCCTGCCTGCACCAAGCAGGGTAGGTGCTTTGTTTGCGACCTGCCCACCAGCACGGAGGCCTGATCTCTCTCGGCGCCAGGAGAGACAGCATTGGGGTGAGTTTCTGGCCCCGAGGCGCCAGCCTGGGAAGGGGAGTTCAGAGGTTCCTTGGCCCCTATCCTTCTTGGGCTCTCTGCAGGGCCTCCACTCCCTGCATACCGCCTCTTTCTTTCTAGCCCACCCAGCTCCCATCCAGAACCCTCCCCACTTCAGCCCCACCGCCCTCTTTCTGCACATAATGGGTCCGAATCCTCGGGGCACCCAAGCGGGCGGGAGTCCCTTTGTTTCTATCGCCTGCCTACACCAAGCAGGGTAGGTGCTTTGTTTGCGACCTGCCCACCAGCACGGAGGCCTGATCTCTCTCGGCGCCAGGAGAGACAGCATTGGGGTGAGTTTCTGGCCCCACGGTGCCAGCCTGGGAAGGGGAGTTCAGAGGTTCCTTGGCCCCTATCCTTCTTGGGCTCTCAGCAGGGCCTCCACTCCCTGCATACCGCCTCTTTCTTCCTTGCCCACCCAGCTCCCATCCAGAACCCTCCCCACTTCAGCCCCACCGCCCTCTTTCTGCACATAACATCACCCAGCCCAGCCTGTCTGGGCACTGGGTCCTAATCCTCGGGGCACCCAAGCAGGCAGGAGTCCCTTTGTTTCTATCACCTGCCTGCACCAAGCAGGGTAGGCGCTTTGTTTGCGACCTGCCCAACCAGCATGGAGACCTGATCTCTCGGCGCCAGGAGAGCCAACGTTGGGGGGAGCCAGCCTTGGGTAGGCAAGGAGACCTGATCCGGTAAAAGAAGATCCATAAGGGAGCATTTGGAAGAAGAGATGGGCAGACGCCAAGGCAAGAATTCACCCAACAAGCTGAAAAGCAACATGAAGCCACCAGAAACCAGCGACCTCACAACGGGAGGACATGAACACCTTAATCAAGAAGAAGTAGAAAAGATTGACTTCATGAAAGTGATTGATGCCCTTAAACAGCATATAAAAAACGCCCTTATAGAAATGGATGAGAAATATAACAGAAAGTTTGAAGAATTGAATAAATCAGTGAATGATACCCTAGAAAACCAAGGAAAAACAATCAAACAGATAATGGAAACAGTTCAAGACTTGAAAACTGAAATGGAGGCAAAGAAGAAAACACAAACAGAGGGCCGGCTGGACATGGAAAATTTAAGTAAACAAACAGAGTCTATAGAAACAAGCATAACCAACAGAATACAAGAGTTAGAAGAAAGAATCTCAGATTCTGAAGATACCATAGAGAAAATAAACACACTGATCAAAGAAAACAGCAAGTCCAACAAACTCTCATCACAAAATATTCAGGAAATATGGGGCACAATAAAAAGACCAAACCTAAGAATAATAGGAGTAGAAGAAGGAGAAGAAGTGCAGCTAAATGGTCCAGAAAATATATTTAATAAAATTATAGAAGAAAACTTTCCCAACCTAAAGAAAGATATACCTATGAAGGTTCAAGAAGCATACAGAATACCGAATAGGCTGGATCAAAAAAAAAAAAAAAACATCCCGTCGCCATATAATTATCAAAACACAAAGCATACAGAATAAGGAAAGAATATTAAGAGCTGCAAAGGAAAAAGGCCAAATTACTTATAAAGGTAAACCTATCAGACTTACACCTGACTTCTCCATGGAAACCATGAAAGCCAGAAGGTCCTGGATAGATGTACTGCAGAAACTGAGAGACCATGGATGCAAGCCCAGATTACTATACCCAGCCAAGCTTTCATTCACTCTAAATGGAGAAAATAAAATTTTCCAGGATAAAAACAAATTTAAACAATAGGCAGCCACAAATCCAGCCTTACAGAAAGTAATAGAAGGAAAATCACTAACCAAAGAGTCCAACAATGACCACAATAACTCAGACATCTAGAGACCCTTCACCAACACAAATCAAAGAAGGGAAACACACAAACTCTCCGACTAAAAAAATGACCGGAGTTAACAACTACTGGTCATTAATATCACTTAATGTCAATGGACTCAACTCACCTATTAAAAGGCACAGGCTAAGAGATTGGATACGAAAACAGGATCCAACATTCTGCTGTTTACAAGAAACACACCTCAACCACAAAGACAGGCACCTACTCAGAGTAAAGGGCTGGGAAAAGGCTTATCAAGCAAATGGACCTAAGAAACAAGCAGGTATGGCCATACTAATCTCTAACAAAGTAGACTTCAAATTTAAATCAATCAAAAGAGATGGAGAGGAGCATTTTATACTCATAACAGGAACAGTTCATCAGGATGAAGTCTCAATCCTGAACATCTATGCCCCTAATGTTAAAGCACCCACGTACATAAAAGAAACATTGCTAAAACTCAAGGCAGCCATCAAACCGCACACACTAATAGTAAGAGACTTCAACACTCCTCTCTCAGCAATGGACAGGTCAATCAGACAGAAACCTAACAGAGAAATTAGAGAATTAATGGAGGTAATGAATCAAATGGACTTAACAGACATCTATAGAACATTCCACCCAAATAGGAAAGAATATTCCTTTTTCTCTGCAGCTCATGGAACCTTCTCAAAAATTGACCACATAGTCAGTAACAAAGCAAACATCCACAGTTACAAAAAAATATTAGTAACCACCTGTGTCTTATCAGATCACCATGGATTAAAGTTAGAATTCAACAACAATGCTACCCCCAGAAAGCCTACAAATTCATGGAAACTGAACGGTCAACTACTGAACCATACCTGGATTAAGGAAGAAATTAAGAAAGAAATTAAAGTCTTCCTGGAATTCAATGAAAATAAAGAAACAACATACTTAAACTTATGGGACACTATGAAAGCAGTCCTAAGAGGAAAGTTCATAGCACTAAGTGCCCACTTAAAGAAAACAGAGAAAGCTCACATTGGAGACTTAACAGCCCACCTGAAAGCTCTAGAAAAAAAAAGAAGCAGACTCACCTAGGAGGAGTAGAAGACTGGAAATAATCAAACTGAGGGCTGAAATCAACAAAATAGAAACACAGAAAACAATACAAAGAATCAATGAAACAAAAAGCTGGTTTCTGGAGAAAATCAACAAGATTGATGAACCCCTATCCAAACTAATCAAACGGCAGAGAGAGAATACGCAAATTAATAAGATCAGAAATGAAAAGGGGGACATAACCACAGACACAGAGGAAATTCAGAGAATCATTAGATCCTACTACAAAAGCCTATATGCCACAAAACTGGAAAATGTAAAGGAAATGGACACTTTTTTAGATAAATACCATATACCAAAGTTAAACCAGGACCAGGTGAACAATCTAAATAGACCTGTTAGTCGCGAAGAATTAGAAGAGGTTATCAAAAACCTCCCTACCACAAAAGCCCAGGACCAGATGGCTTCAATGCGGAATTCTACCAGAACTTCCAAGAAGAACTAATACCTATACTCCTTAATGTATTTCACAATATAGAAACAGAAGAGGCATTGCCAAATTCCTTTTATGAAGCTACAGTTACCCTGATACCAAAACCGCACAAAGACTCAACCAAGAAAGAAAATTATAGACCAATCTCACTCATGAACATCGATGCAAAAATCCTCAACAAAATACTGGCAAACCGAATCCAAGAACACATCCGAAAAATTATCCATTATGATCAAGTAGGCCTCATCCCAGGGATGCAGGGCTGGTTCAACATACAAAAATCTATCAATGTAATCCAGCATATAAATAAACTGAAAGAAAAAAACCATATGATCATTTCATTAGATGCTGAAAAAGCATTTGACAAAATTCAACATCCCTTTATGATAAAAGTCTTGGAGAGATTAGGGATACAAGGGTCATACCTAAATATAATAAAAGCTATATACAGCAAGCTGCCAGCTAACATCAAATTAAATGGAGAGAAACTTAAAGCCATCCCTCTGAACCCAGGATCACGACAAGGCTGTGCACTCTCTCCATACCTCTTCAATATAGTGCTTGAAGTTCTAGCAATAGCAATAAGACAACATAAGGGGATCAAGGGGATTCGAATTGGAAAGGAAGAAGTGAAACTTTCGTTATTTGCAGATGATATGATAATGTACATAAGCGACCCCCAAAACTCCACCAAAGAACGTTTACAGCTGATAAACACCTTTAGTAATGTGGCAGGATACAAGATCAACTCCAAAACATCAGTTGCCCTCTTATACACAAAGGATATGAAAGCAGTGAGGGAAATCAGAGAAGCTTCACCTTTCACGATAGCCACAAACAGCATAAAATATCTTGGAGTAACTCTAACCAAGGAAGTGAAAGATCTATTTGACAAGAACTTTAAGGCATTGAAGAAAGAAACTGAGGAGTATACCAGAAAATGGAAGGACCTCCCTTGCTCTTGGATTGGGAGGATCAACATAGTAAAAATGGCAATTCTACCAAAGGCAACTTATAGATTCAATGCAATCCCCATCAAGGTCCCATCAAAATTCCTCACAATCCTGAGCTGGCGGCTGAGGTGCTGGGGAAGCGGCCCCACCGCCATTATAAAGGATTGTCTGGAGGCATTACCATCCCTGACTTCAAACTCTATTACAGAGTTACAGTGATGAAAACAGTGTGGTACTGGCATAAAAACAGAGAAGTCAACCAATGGAATCGTATAGAAGACCCGAATTTTAACCCACAAACCTATGAACACCTCATTTTTGATTAAGGAGCCAAAAGTATACAATGGAAGAAAGAATGCATCTTCAACAAATGGTGCTGGCATAACTGGATGTCAACTTGTTGAAGAATGAAAATAGACCCATATCTATCACCATACACAAACTCAAGTCCAAATGGATTAAAGACCTCACTATCAATCAGAACACATTGAACCTGATAGAAGAGAAAGTGGGAAGTACCCTACAGGAGATGGGCACAGGAGATCGCTTCCTATGTGTAACCCCAACAGCACAGGCATTAAGGGCAACATTGAATAAATGGGACCTACTAAATCTGAGAAGCTTCTGTAAAGCAAAGGACACTGTCACCAAGACAAAAAGGCAACCTACTGACTGGGAGAAGATCTTCACCAATCCCGCAACAGACAAAGGTCTGATCTCCAAAATATATAGAGAACTCAGGAAACTAGACTTTAAAATGCTAATTAACCCAATTAAAAAATGGGGCACTGAACTGAACAAAGAATTCTCAGCAGAGGAAGTTCAAATGGCCAAAAGACACTTAAGGTCATGCTCAACCTCCTTAGCGATCAGGGAAATGCAAATCAAAACAACTTCGAGATAGCATCTTACACCTGTCAGAATGGCTAAAATAAAAAACTCCAATGATAGCCTTTACTGGAGAGGCTGTGGAGGAAGGGGTACCCTCATCCATTGCTGGTGGGAATGCAATCTTGTGCAACCACTTTGGAAATCGGTGTTTCGGTTTCTCAGGAAATTCGGGATCAACCTACCCCTGGACCCAGCAATACCACTCCTGGGAATATACCCAAGAGATGCCCTATCATATGACAAGAACATTTGTTCAACTATGTTCATAGCAGTATTATTTGTAATAGCCAGAACCTGGAAACAACCTAGATGCCCTTCAATGGAAGAATGGATGAAGAAAGTGTGGAATATCTACACATTAGAGTAATATGCTGCGGTAAAAAACAATGACTTCTCAAATTTTGCATGCAAATGGATGGAAATAGAAAACACTATCCTGAGTGAGGTAACCCAGACACAAAAAGATGAATATGGGATGTACTCACTCATAATTGGTTTCTAGCCATAAACAAGGGTCACGGAGTCTACAATTGGTGATCCCAAAGAAGCTAAGTAAGAAGGTGAACCAAAGGAAAACCGTATAGTTGTCCTCTTGGCTATGGGAAGTAGACAAAATTGCCAAGGAGAAAATTGAGATCTTGGGGGTGAGGTGGGATGGTGGTAAGGGGAGATGGGGAGAGAAAAGGGAGAAGGGGAGAATGGGGGGAACTTGGGGAAAAAGGAGGATTGGGATAAAGGAAGGTTAGATAGGGGAGCACGGAAGCACAATTCTTAGTTAAGGGAGCCACCTTAGAGTTGGTAAGAGACTTGAACCTAGAGTGGCTCCCAGATTCCCAAGCCGAGGTCCCCAGTTAGTTCCTTGGGCAGCTGAGGATAGGGAACCTGAAATGACCCTATCCTAGAGCAATACTGACGAATATCTTGCATATCATCATAGAACCTTCATCTGGTGATGGATGGAGATAGAGACAGAGACCCACACTGGAGCACTGGACTGAGCTCCCAAGGTCCCAATGAGGAGCAGAAGGAGGGAGAACATGAGCAATGAAGTCGGGACCACGAGGGGTGCACCCACCCACTGAGACAGTGGAGCTGATCTATTGGGAGCTCACCAAGGCCAGCTGGACTGTGACTGAAAAAGCATGGGATAAAACTGGACTCTCTGAGCATGGCGAACAATGAGGGCTGATGAGAAGCCAAGGACAATGGCACGGGGTTTTGAACCTACGTAATGTGCTGGCTTTGTGGGAGCCTAGCCAGTTTGGATGTTCACCCTCCTAGGAATGGACAGAGAGGGGAGGACCTAGGACTTACCACAGGGCAGGGAACCCTGACTGCTCTTTGGACTGCAGAGGGAGGGGGAGAGGAGTGGGAGGAAGGGGAGAAGGGTGGGACTAGGGGGAGAAGGGTGGGAGGAGGGGGAGGGAAATGGGAGGCTGGGAGGAGGTGGAAACTTGTTTTTTTTTTCTCCTTCTCTCAATAAAATAAAAATGGAGAAAGAAAAAAAAAAGAAAACCATCATGCCACATGTCATAGATATATGACACTTTATTGTCATTTATGCAGTAATAAAAATAGATTCTTGAGAGATTCAAGATTGTTGTATCAATAGTACCTGTCCTTTAAGATGGGACTGGGGAAGATCTAAGGTATCCCCAGGGCTACTCTGAGAAGACAGGAAGTGTGGCTTTACCAGGGAGAGGTTTTGATGACTACCTTAATTGTCATCATAGAAACTTCATCCAGCTAATGATGGAAGCTAATGCAGAGATCCACAGGTAACACTGGGCTGAGCTCCAAAAGTCCAGTCAAATAGAAGGAGGATGGTCAAGAACATGATGGGGATACCTTCAGAAACAACTGACCTGAGCTAGTGGGAGCTCACTGACTTCAGACTGACAGTTGGGGAGCCTGTATAGACTCAAACTAAGTCCTCTGGATGTGGGTGACAGTTGTATGGCTGGGGCAGCCCGTGGGGACATTGGCAGTGATACCAGGATTTATCTTTAGTTCTTGAATTGGCTTTTTGGAGCCCATTCTCTTTGGAGGGAAACCTTGCTCAGCCTAGATATAGGGGGAGAGCCTTACTACTGCCTCAAAATAAGGTGCCAGACTTTATTGACTCCCCATGGGAAGCTTTATTCTCTCTGAGGATTGTATGTGGGTGAGGTGGGAGGAAGGTGGAGGGAATAGGGGAAAGGTGAGGGGAACTGGGATTGATATGTAAAATGAGAAAAGATTGTTTCAAAAATAAATAAAAATACACACACAAAATAAATAAATAAATAAATAAATAAATAGTAACATTCCACCCCCCCCCCAAAAAAAAATCTCCCCTCAAAATCACAAAATCCAGAATGGGAGTCCCTGTCCCTGGAATTAGAAATGACTTTCTCTTGTGCAAACGCACTGTCCCACACAGTTCTAGGGGAGATGGAAAAGAATATAGAGGGTTGGTGATTTAGTACTTTACGAGCTATACCTGTGACCATGCACACACTCATACTCCACTTCCTGGAATTTAGTCATACCTGAGTTCTGACATGGTCCTGGGAGATGAGTCATCTGTAGGCCAGGAAGAAGCAGCTACTCATTTGCTGATGACTAACCCAGAGTTGTTGCCGAGCGTTGTGTTGCCTTCTTTTCTTTCACTCCTCATGCCAAACTTTTGATTTGTCAATTCTCTTCTTCATTAGTGGTTAATAGAATCACCATACTAAAGGTCTATGCAATTCACTAAGTGTATCCTTAGTTCTATTAAATTGGCAAGGTAGGTCCACTATCACAGTTTATTGCATGTATTTAATCTATACTAAAGATAATTTTAAAGATCACCTTATAGGCTAGGAAATTAAGAAACAGAAAGGCTAAGAAACCCAGTGTTTAGTTCTGAAATTAAGATTTGAGCCAGATCACCATAACCTCAGAGTGTAGTTTCTTAATCAGACAGACACTGCCTCTCATATTTTGAAGAGGTAGACAATAGTTCCTGTACCACAGCGCTTCTCAAAGGGCCAGGGGGAATTTGAAGGGAAGTGTTTGGTCCCTATTCTGACTTTAGATGGCCTCAGTTCATTTTCTGATTTGATTTCAACATTATTTCCCCAAGTTAAAAAAATAATATTTATTTATTGTGTTAAATTTCTGGTTGACATATATGCATGTGCGTGCACACACACACACACACACACACACAAACACAAACACATATATGTCATTATACTTCATTCTTATTCATTCCCCATCCCCTTCTTCCTTTCCGTCCCCTTAGTTAGTGCCCTTCTGCCTTCTTAAAACATGTTTCCAAGTGCCTTCCTTCCCACTTACCTCAAGATCTATTTTTATTTCTGTGACTTATATACACATATGAATACATTATATATGCATATGCCATTTAAAATCTAAAAGGTAGTTATCTTTCTGATTTCTCTTATTTTGGTTAGCCTGATGGTTTTCAGTTGCATCCATTTTCCTGAAAATGTGATTTTTGTTACAGCTTAATAAAACTGCTCTCTGTTTACATAACATATTTTTTAAATCTATTCATCGATGGATAGACAACTAGACAACTAGGCTCCATCCACTTCCTGGCGATTATGGGTAATGCAGAATCAACATGGGTTTGCAGATATCTCTGTTGCATGTCGATTTAAGTCTTTGTGCCATATCCCAATCGTGGTGTTGCTGGGTCATACGTCAATTCTAGTCTTAGTTTTTTCTTTTGGAGAAACTTCCACATTGATTTTCATAGGGCTGCACAAGTTTACCCTCGAGTCAAGGTTTTCCTTACCCTACATCTTCAACCAGGATTTGTTGACATATGTGTCTTGTTGATAGCCGTTCTGATGTAGGTGAGATATAAGCTCAGAGCAGTTTTTGACAGTTTCACACATATGTAAGTATTATGATTATAGTAACCTTCTATCAACTTCTATTGTCTTCTTTTCATCTGAACCCCTCCTTCTTCAGCTATGTCTCCAACATCTACGTTGTTAAAAGCTATGACCTCCCACAACATCCATTAACAGTCAGTATCACCCCGAAAAGAATGAGGTCTCATGGATACCTCTTCTGTACATTATGGAAGGCTGAATGGTCCAATTTTGTGAACACTGAATGGTTCAATTGTGCAAGTATCTATTGTAATGGCTCTGTCATCCCTAGATGACAGCAGTTTAGAAAACCCCTTCCTAACCACCAGGTCCTGTAGTGATATTTCAATTGTATTATAATAAATAAAGCTTGCCTAAAGACCAGAACACAAAATAGCCATACTAGTCAGCCATACAGGTCAGGCAGTGATGGCACACACCTTTAATCCCAGCAGCCACACTAGGTAGCCATAGAGGCCCGGGCAGTGGTGGTGCTCGCCTTTAATCTCAGCACTAGAGAGGATTATAAAGTGGGAGGAGACAGACACTCGCTCTCTTTCAGTCTGAAAATTTCACAAAGGTAAGAGCTCTCTAGAGTTTTGGCTGCTCTGATTTTCTGATCTTCAGGTCGAGTCCCAATATCTGCCTCTGGGTTTTTTTTATTATTCATGCTACAAGGTCCTACATTATTTGGTCACCTCTTCCATGATGTTTTCTGTGTCTTGAAGCAAAGGATGGTTGTAGATGTCCCGTTTAGTGCTGAGCACACACCATTCACTTATTCCCATCACTTGACCAGGTAGGAATTTCTGCATCAAATGTCATCCTCTGCAAAAAGGAGCCTTTTTCCCCCAGACTGAGATTCATACCATGTATATAAACAAATTTTTAAAATGACATTTGAAAACATATGTTTATTTAGTGAAACAATAGTCACAAATTTCCTTTCTTTGGTCCATAACCTCCACAGTCATATGTTTTGGATGAGGTGTAAAGTACCAAATGTGTATCCCCAATCACGGAGAGAGTCTGTAATCCATTTGTAAAGCAACTGGTTAGTCCAATATAGTTGTGGCACTATTGTTCAGGCAAACATATCCTGATGGACAAGTTGACATTGTAGCAAACATGGCCGACAGCTCATGAAACCACTGAGTTTTCTTCCCCGCAGCCTGAACAAAACTTTTGGTACTGTAAACATTAACCACCAGGGAAGAAGCGTCCAGCTCAGATCCAATTTGATTTCTGGGGTACCTAAGATTTTTGATAAAAGATTCATTCTCAAGACAGTGCCCAGCTGCTGTCCTCCCAGTCACGTGGTGTGGGATTTCTCCTCACTGCTGACCCATCTGCAGTTTGAATGGGCAGTTAGATTTGATGCTTGTGAGGAATGTGGGCTTGTCCTGAGTGTAAAATTATCTGACTTTCCTCTGATTCACCTTTTGAAGTCGGGTCCGTTTCCCGTTTCTCCAGCAGGTACTCTGATGCTGATTTCAGTTTCTCTTTGTTTCTTGCTTTTTCCCAGTCCTTTACAGGACCCACTCTCTCCTGCCATGGCTTTCTGAAGTACCCTAACCTCTTCTATCTCTCTGGGAGATAGTCTACTTTTAATTCTTCCGATTCTCCCCTTCACTGGCTCACCTAAAGGCAGCTTTCACTCTTACCTGTGTGTACCCCATACACCCCTAATCTTAAGCGTAACTCTTCATTGTCCCCTCATTCACTGTCACTGCACCATGATAGAGTGAGAGCTTAGGGACAGCAAACGTGGTAAATTCTTTTACTTTATTTATGTAATAATGTTCTCTGGGTATTTAACTATGGTGCCTTTTGTAATTCTTACTTACAGACTGGAAGAAATTCCACCATACACCTCGTTATGTAGCATTTGTGATTAAATGTGTTTCACAAAGAGGCACAAAACCTAAATTAAGACTTCTATGTATTGAAACACTACAACCTGCTAAAGATATTTGTTCAGGCCAGGCGGTGATGACACATGCCTTTAATCCCAACACTTTGAGGGTAGAGGTAGGTGGGGATCTGTGTGAGTTTGAGGCCAGCCTGGTCTACAAGAACTAGTTCCAGGATAGGCTCCAAAGCTACAGAGAAACCATGTCTCAAAACACCAGAAAAAATAAAGAAAAAAGAAAAAAATATATACTTGTTCAGGCAAAATGAGAGCAATAAATCATGTTCTTGTAACACATAGAGTTTAGTTTTACCTGAGTCACCAAAATAGAGTCAGTATCAGATACTAAAATGAATTGTGAGGTATCAGGGTTTATGTTTTCAAAGGAAACATTTCACTAATGGGTTGCATCCTCCACCAAGGAAATTAAAGAAGGCAGTTTCTGAGAGAGAAGACTTTGGGAAGATAAAGGAGAAGTGTGCATGTGTTTGTTTGCTTTTGCTTGTCCATATTCTCGCACACTCACACAGTCTTTGTGGGGAGCTTCCAAGGAAGCAATTCCAAGTTGTTGTTGTTTGTTTCTTTGACTTAGAGGATCACCCTTAGCTGGGATCTGAAGCTTTCCTAGTTGTCTGAATGTAGATCCATCAAGAATTGTCTGTGGAAGCTAAATGGAAGGCTGTGTCTGGGAAGCCAGTGAATTATCTAGAAAGAATCAAGCAGGTTTAACTCTTGGGACTGACTACAGGGTCAGTGCCCTAAGCAACTTGACTTCTCTGTACAGCAGGCTGCCAGGACTGGAAATTTCTTTTGAAGGATGGATCACCAGGAAACTGGCAGGAGGGTGTGGCTGATGAAGTAAGCGGCTGTGGGTTGGGATGAGTCATGCCAGTCACCGGGGCTGTAGTCACAGGAGCCTAGGGGAGAAGCAAGTGAGGACTCAAGCAAATATGGAGAGAAGGGAGAGGAGAGAGTAAGGGCGTGAGGTGGGGGGAGAGAGAGAGAGAGAGAGAGAGAGAGAGAGAGAGAGAGAGAGAAAGAGAGGGAGAGAGGAGGGAGGAAGAGAGAAAGGAGGGAGGGAGGCAGAAAGGGATAGAGAGAGAGAGGGGGGAGAGAGGAAGGGAGGGGGAAGGGGGAGAGAGGAAGGAAGAGAGAGAGAGGGGGGAGAGAGGAAGGGAGGGATGGATGGAGGGAGGGAGGGAGAGAGAGAGAGAGAGAAAGAGAGAGAGAGAGAGAGAGAGAGAGAGAGAGACCTATATGAAGGGAGGTAAACAGAGCATGAGTTCGTGTGAGAATCTTGGGACCCTGCCTTCCTCCTTTCTGTTAAACCACAGACACATTACTCCCTACAGACCCACAGCAGGAGAAACAGGACAGTCCAACCTTTGAGTGATGATCACACGGTTACTTCATATTTCCAACCAGAGCTCTTCTAAATTGGGACTCTCCTCTGCAACAGTATCTTTTATTACTTAAATGTTTTTTTTGTTATTGTTCTTTTAAACTCTTTCTGCCACACAGCTCCAAAATAAATACACAGAGACTTATTTTTTCTTATGAATGTGTGGCAGTCGTGTAGCTTGTTTCTAGACAGCTTTCTTAACTTAAATTGTCCCATCTACCTTTTACCTCTGGGCATTTACCTTTCTCTATTCTATATACCTTTCTTTCTTTTTACTCCATTGCTGGTTGTACAGCTGGGTGGCTGGCCCCTGATGTCCTCCTCTCCTTCCCTTTCTATTTATTCTGCCTGCCAGCCCTGCCTGTCCTTTCTCCTACTGAGCTATTGGCTGTTCAGCTTTTTATTAAACCAATCGGATGTTTTAGACAGCAAAGTAGCACAGCTTCAAAGAGTTAAACCTATGCACTACATCTTTGTGTCACTAAGCAAATGTTTCACAGCATAAACGAATGTAACACACCTTAAACTAATAGTCCACAATACTTCACCATGTCCAGAGACATTGAACTTATTGGAATGGAATTTTCATTCACTAGTAAACTGAGAAAAATTTGCTTTAGCTAGCTATGAGAGACAAATACAAAGTTAATTTTCAGAATATATCCCTTGGTTTACACTTATGATTATATCTCATCACACATTTTTGTGCTGATTGGTAAGTGAAAATATTGCTCTTCAGTAAATATGAATTTTCTAATATTACTATTCTTAATTCAGTGCTCATCTTTGAATAGATCTCTCCTTTGAATTTTAGGGTAACAGAGAGCTTTAATCCATTGATTGCTGTTTGATTTGTATTCACCTTAAATCTCACACAGTTTGAGAATCACAGAGGAATCTATGAATGAAATGCCTCACTTACAGAGCCTTTTGTACATGACAGGAAGAAAGTTGAGATTCTGCTTGAAGAAGATCCAGGAAGCAGACAGACTTTCTCGGTCTTCTGGGGCTACTGAGATATCTTCTTTCTTCCAAGTTTCTTTTTCTCTCTCCACCTGAGTTCTCTAGAAAAGAAGCACATCACCAGTCCATGTTAACAGACGGACAAAACTTTTAAAAAAATATTTTTTCACCCAAATCAAAGAAAGTTGCTTTAAGAGGAGTAGATAGCTCAGTACAGTATAATAGTTTGGCATGTGTGTGTGTGTACGTGCACACACACACACACACACACACACACATGCACGCACACACATTTCTTGGTTCATGCCATATAATGTATCTGTCAATAGATTTTCTTGTTTTGCAAGCCTCTGCTAAATTCTTCCTCATATCGTGCTTGGAATCACGCGCTTTGAAATTCAGTTAAAGCAATTTATTGCATGCTGACTCATGCCGGGCACTATACCCGGCTTAGAAAGCTAGCCTGTCTGTGAGAGCCGTGCCTGAAACCTGGTTATGAAATGGCTATAGGACTCGAGCTAGTGAGCCGACGTGTAAGCAACGCTGAGCGTCTACCGTGATGCGGAAATGATTCCTGTCACTGAAGGGATTAAGGAGCTACAAACAATGACAGTGGCTGCCATTTGTGGAGAACTCCATGCGCAGAGTGAGCATCTTGTGTGGATTTTGTCTGAATTTATACTTGCCAGCCCTCTTAAGAGAGTTTCTGTATTTTACTAAGCAGAAGTTCAGAGAGATTAAGCAGCTTGTGCAAATTATATAGTTCATAGATATCTGCATCAGTATGAGGAAAAGCACCGAAGACAGAAAGGAGAGTAGGCAGAGAGACCAATCTGTGTGGCTGGTGTCTCTCTGATGTCTCTTAAAGACTGGGGTTCTCATGGGATGTGCTACATTCATTCCATGCCGAGATATCAGGATTTATCACAGCTGTGTGATGACTAGCCAGGGAAAATCGGTTAAAAAAACAAAACTCCAAACAAACAGGAAAGAACAAATAAGCAATGACTATGTTTAACACTGCCAGTCCTCTGATAGAGCAATATTGAACATTGTCCCTTAAATGTCTATTCTTTTGGCAAGATTAAAAAGTAACACTACTGGATGGTGTTGGCATATGCCTTAATTCCAGGATTTGGGAGGCAAAGGCATGTGGATCTCTGTGAGTTCAAGGCCAGCCTGGTCTACAAGAGCTAGTTCCAGACAGAAACACTGTCTTGAAAACTAACTAACTAACTAACTAACTAAACAAATAAATAAATAAATAAATAAATAAATATTGTTTAAATTGTTTGATAGACCCCCCGAGCTTATTTGTTTGTATTTTGTTTGCTTTGTTTTGTTTTTTTGTACCATAAGCACCTCTGTGCTGAGAAGCACTCATGAGCTCAGCGAAGACAAAGCGTGTTTCTTGTGTGAACAGTTGCACTCAGGACCTTAGCTTTCTCATGACTCCTTCCCCCAGAGATAGTTTTACATGATCCCTGATATCTAGGAATAAGAACAGGTATGTAAACATTTAGTGATAATAAATTGCAAAGACGTTTGCTTGCCCTATGTATACTTTCACCATTTATTAAAGATGAAAGCAAAATAAATTTTATACAATGAGAGGTATGCACTCGTTTATTTTTTCATAAAAAGTCTTGGCTGACTATTTGATACAAAGGACGTAGAGCAGCTTCAAAGATTTTCAGAATTGATTGATTGATATTTTGATTTTAATATCAGTGCTGACACCACTTTGAATACATTTGTAGTACAAAATGACAGAAGGATGTCTAGAGACGTTTCAAAAATTGTTGGAAATTATGTCTTAACTCCAAGCCAAATCTCACTGAGGGTTTTTAATAAACTTGAGGCAACAACTTAAAGAGCAGCTCTTGTTCTCTCTCCCCCTTTCCTATGCTTGTGATTTTCTCCCCCTGTTGCTTGAGGTAAAACCCTGGGCCTTCTGCTTGCTAGACAAGTGAGCTGAAAACCCCAATCTCTCAAACAGCAATTTTAAAAATCAAACACTCTAGCGTAATACAGTGCAAAGATATACTAGTTTCTTTCAAACTGTAGAATGAAAATCAGAAAATATTGTGTCTTTGTTTTCTGCAATTAAATCATCATGTTTCCACACGAGAAAAAGATTTCCGAAGTGTAGCAGGAGCACCGCAAGCCTGAGCTTAGGTGTGTGTGTCAGTCCTGTGCTGTTGGGTGATGTGATGACATGCCCTTGCAAACAGTGCGCATCGTGAGCTCAGATTCAACGCTCTAATGAAGTCATGCCATGCAGCTTGAGTGACAGCTTCCAGAAACACCTTGGATTCATTATGTGTTTGATTCTGAATTAACCTTTAGTCATGTCCTTTCTAAAAGGATCTCTAAAGTCTTTTACTGTTGTCAACTTTTCCTTGTCTACTACATTCACTTATGTGGCCCTTTATGGTGTGCTGGAATGCCCACATTGAGCAAAGGCGTAAGGGAGTCTAATCACCTTAAGGTGTGGCCTGCTATGGCCTTCTGCCTGATTCACATATTAATAAGAGTAGTTAGAAGGAGCAAAAATTGCATAGAATCAATGTTAATTTAACTTTCATTGATCTGTAGGTTTGGTAGTTAGCTTGTAATTTGCTCTGTTTCCATAATTTGTTTGTATATGTGCTACATGCGCCAGGAGTTTATGTCATATTAAGTTAGTATGTATTTAAATACTGTACAATAATACACATACTTAAGGCTAGCATTGAAGACCCAGGGAATCTTTACTCTCTTAACTTTGAAACATGCCAACAAGATAAAATTAACTATTAGGAAATATTAACATAGTTAAAAGAAGATAGAGTGCGGGATGACATTTCAAGCTAGTTAAGCCTATAAGAGACCGAAAAATAAGAATAAAGAGACGTTTTGACTGAAGTCTTTGTGATAAATAGATAGGAGGGTAGAAATGCTCACATTACATAAATGGATGGCAGGAGTTGACAGACACGCCTCAGAAGGATAAAGATGTGACTCCATCTCAGTTACCCCTAGAACACCATGACAGAACTAGAGGAAAGTTGCTAGGAGAGGTGATCCGAGGACAGCCTGAGGGGAGTGGGGTGAGGAGGGACATGAAGGCAAGGAGGAGCATAGAGTGTCATTACCAAACATTTCCCCACTGTGGTTCACTGGAGTAGAGTCTTGCTGCAGATCTCTAGGAGGCAATGTAAACCAAGAGACACTGGGATAGTTAGGCACCAACTTCTGCGCTGATTTGGCTGTTGAAAGAGTTCCCTGCAGCACTCAGGTTCTAAGACATGTCTGACCTGCCTCATGACAGACAAACTGGGTCTGGAAGCCACAGAAAAGCCTTCAGGCAAAGCAGGCAATTACTGGCAATAATCTCATCTCTGAGGAAGCTGAGTGTCCTACTGTGTCATCTCAGAATAGAATGAAAGCCCTGTATATAATATCTGCACTGGCAAAATTGGGAATTCTTAAAGCTGGGGATATTATCATTTTATATAATCTTGTTGCAAATCTGTTGGTAAACTGAATAACTTGTATTTGATTCAATTTTTTTTTTTTTGCATTTTTCTGGAATGATGAGTTGGTTACTCTGGTTAATTCCTTGCCTTGAAAATGGCCACATTTGTCCCTTTATCTCCCTCTTCTATCTGGGGGTTTTTTCCTCACATGGTCACAGATGGAGCCTTTCCTGTGATAGACCTCCCCCCGCCCCTCCCCTGCTTTCGTGCTGCAATCATCTGCAGAATGTAACTGGTTGGTATCATTTCTCAGCTATTGATTTCAATTACCTTATCTAGGTCCTTAGGACAAGTAGGGAGAAATACAATACCTAATTCTGAAGAGAGGGGTTTGAAGGGAAAATGTGCTCAAACATAGATGGAGCTCATTTCTGTTCGGACACAAAACTCTCATCGGTCTGAGCTCATTGATGTCAGTGCTGATGGCATTTTGCATTCCCATGGACATGAAAACTGCTAAGGCCTCCACGTGACTTGTACCTTACAGCCCCGAGGATGCTGAGAATTTGTTGGCAGTTTGGGGCTGTTGTTCTACTCTGATGCTTGTGGATATTTAGCCCTGTGGGTCTCGAGTCTTCCCCTTCAAATGGTGCCATCTATCTTTGATCAATGTTGTCATCTCCTAATGACCTGAGGCTTCCCGCTGTTTGTGTGGCTTTCAGGTGTTTTTTCCCCCCTACTTACCTTGCATGTGGTGGTTCAGGTTCATATCATTTCACTGTATATGCAGCTGATTAGGAATTTCATTGTGATCTATCTTTACATGCATAATCCCATGAAACTCGGGTACAGGGGGCTTGCTGCAATGACAGCAAGTGGGTCTGAGGCTTTGCCTTCATCAAGTTGTTGGTGTCTTAATGCCAGGGACATGAACAGCCCTCATTCTTATTTTACAGTATTTCACAAAGGAGAATACACTGTAGTCTTCTTTCTAGGTAGATATTTTAGATCTCAGTACAATTTCAAAAGAACCTACCCATAGATGTAGCACCTAAAGTGTTCACTGTTAATTTTATTTTTCTCAATTAAAGATATACTTATGGTTAAAGTATTTCCATTTTTATTTTTTTCTTCCATTGAATGGGATATGATTGGTATGTCTTCCTATATATAACTCATAAGAATAGGTTAATACCTTATTCTATTTAGAAAAAGAGTTTTATATTGTATTTTATTCAATCATATCACTTTTACGTTTCAGAATCACTGGATGGCCTCCCTAAAGTGCCATAAAATGTTGTGTTCTTATCGTCAGTGTGTGGCAGTGCCTGCTTCGTCAAATGCTGCTCAGCCACAGGCACTCGACTTGAGACTGTAGTTTCCTGTAACCCGCAGAACCAGAAGGGCTCTCTTCCTACTGCCGTCCCATTGTCAGACCTCTTGTAAAGACTGGCAATTGCTAAACAGTTTCAAAACTTTCCACACCTCTCGTTAGTTTCCTGATTAATATTCTTTGTCCATCAATTCACTTATTTGTGAGTAGTTTTATTGTTAATATCTCTGAGTGATTTTCATAGTAAATAGATTACCTTTCACAGGAATTGCAGGTAATTCCCATGCAATTTTCGCTTTCCAAAGTTTTAAACTATTGGTAATATACAGAATCTATTCCCTTTGTGGGTGTATGGTTTGTGTGTGTGTGTATGTGTGTGTGTGTGAGCAGTTGTGTGTGGTGTGGATGTGGGGGAGGTGTATGAGTGTGTATGCGTGGGGCGTTTGGATATGTGTGTGTGTTTCTGTGTTATTTACTTGGTGAGAGATGTGTTAGCTGTGGATAGCAGAAATTCAAATTAACAGTGACAAAAGATAGGAGTCTGTTTATCTTGAATAATCAAACGCCTGTAGCAGATTTTACAAGCAGGGCCTTAGTTTCTTGGTAATATCATTTCATAACGGGCTATATTTCTCTTTCTGCTCTGCCATCTTTGATTATTATCAGAATCTATTTATAAAAAAAAGTAAGTGAGTTCTTTATTAAGGAAGCCAAGGCTGGGAGAAGTGAAGTGATTTGGAGCCACCTCTCAGCTGCTGGCTGGAGGAGTCTCATGATTTCTTTCTCTGTCCCTCCACTCCCTCATACTGTGGCTTCATTTGAGTCTCTTGGGGTGCATTGCATTGAAACCTGCTAGTGCTTATGATGCATATTAGAATGTGTTTTTTCTTTGTATTCTCTCAAGCTTTAGCCAGGCACTGTTATATATTAATATTTAACATCCCAATTAGCCACTCATTTTAGAATAAAGAAAATGTTTCCATTAAACTAATCTGGGAAGAAGTCAGTAATTTTCACACTGAAGCTTTCATTTAATATCAGTGTAATTTTATAGTATACCAGACTTCTTGAAAGAATCCAAACATTTCAAACATGCTCTAGTTTTATAATTTTGTATTGATTATCTTATATAGTGCCATTTTATATTAAAACATAACTTATGAGCACGTTATCCTGAAAAAATACTGAAATAAATGTCACAAAGGTTGATTTTGATGTGTCGAAGAAAGAAAGACTGCCACTAATCTTTGTAAGTATGTCACAAGTGAATCTAAAGCTATGTGCATATAGTCTGTTCAACCTGACCCTGTGAAACCAGCTTACACATGAGCTGAGAAGGCAAGAGCCAAGAGTTAATATTTAATGCAGAAAAGACATAAACAGCTGTATATTACATACTACATACTAGGATATGGCTAGTTTCTAAGTGAATATAATGCATAAATTTTAACCTTGATTCAGTTTTAAAACATTATACTTTTTGTCATAACTATAAATTATTCAGATTACTTAATACTTTAATTACAATAAATGAAACATTTTTATTTAATATGGCTTTAATGATCTAAATTTAAACTTCAGATTTTTAATCTTTTGAAAGCTACTTTCTTAAACTGGAGAGATAGCTCAGCACATTGCTTTTGCCAAGCTGACAACCTGACTTTAACCCCTGGGTCCAATATTGCAGAAGGAAGGATTTGCTTCCCACAAACTGTTCTCAGTCCTTCACACATGCATCATACACACATAACATCAGTCAATGTAGTAGCTTTATGAAAAAGCTGCCTTCTTATTAAGTAATAGTACACTCAATCTTCCAATTATACATTTATAAATGTTGTATTTCTTTTTGATATATTAAAATAAGAACAGAGCTATTGAATTAAAGAATGGTACCCGTGTACAATGTATAAATTATCTTCTGTCTCAGTCTTTGGGAAACACTGACTTATATAATTAGTGACTTGGAGCCTAGATGAGGAACAATAGCACTCATTTGCAGTGATTCTCTTAGAGTATGTGAATTAAAGAATCCTCTTGTCCCCCTAAGGCCGTATTCAAAGTTACAGTTCACATATATTGTCTGCCAAGCAATGGCATATTAATAAGGATTTCTTTAGTGTTCTTAGATGTTTTATACAATTTATGTTAAAAAAAAAAACCAGCCTTCAGATCAGAGCCTTTCATGAGCATCGAGAGAGCTTTAGTTTTATTCTTAGTTTTCTGATAATAGATCCCAGGAGTGAATAAGGCTACACATTTCACTTTTATAATCATTTTTGCTCACGTACTGATTTTAGTAAAGCATTAATATAGTACAGTGCATTATTCTAGGTTGTTTTATAATTTGTTCAGAATGATTGCAAATCTCACTAAAAGCAATTCAGGTACTTCAAAAAAGCGCTCATCATTCATGATTAAAGACACATAAGCATAAAAAAATACATTCAGCTAATTTTGAAGAATCATTGAAATGTTTTGGGAATCAGTTTTCCTAACACAATATAGCAAAAATTAGAATTCTGTTTACAGTTAGACATTTACAGACTTACAATTATTAGCTCATAAAATCTGGGCCATCGATTAAAGAGAAATGTTATAAAATATAAACTATTTGAATAGAATTATTTCCGAGGTATATTACCCAATTCCAAATCTTAAATGATACTGAACCTGATAAACAGTTTTGGAGGACTTGGGGGTTATCATTTTTACACTCTATTGGCATGCAAGATTGGCCACTATCTGGTTCTATGGTTTTTAGTTTTCTGTCTCTGATTTCTGTTAGCTTTATTTGTAGCTATTATCCTTGCCTAATAAGCTTCTACCTTCAGAGTGCTTTTCCAGTTGCCTGCTCCCAATTTTCTATGTCCTCAGAGTTAGATCATGAATATTTAAAAATATATCATTTATAGCATCAGAACTTGAGGGCAACAGAGGGTGAATTCATCAGAGGGTGATGGCCTCAGAGGATGATGGCAACAAAAGTGAATTCATCAGAAGGTGAGGGCATAAGAGACATTGTAGGGAATTGTCCTTAGAGTCAAACTATCATCACCTTCATGAGATCCGCTGTGTTCATTTACAAGAGTCCATCGTGATCAGTCCTGTGCACTGCAGATATTCCCTCCCTGAAAAAGAGTATCAAGAAGGTCATTTGGACCCTCGCCTGAGTACGTGTGTGAATTCGATGCAATTCTGCCCTAACCTCACATGGCCTTGGTGCCTCAAGGAGTATCTAGAGTAGATAGAACTACTAGAGTACTAGGTCTCTTTTTATCTGAGAATGGGGACGCCATCATCCATGCTGGTTGAGACTCTAACGTGGCTGATTTGGAATCAGCTATTCTTTGTAAGCAGTCCCAGAAAATTCATTGGTTCCCCAGAAAGAAATTTGAATCTATCTTTGGTTTGGCTTTAGGATCTTATGAGGATGGGTAGATGGTGTTTAAAAACCACAAGGAAGGAATTTAATACCAGATGGTAAAGGTACCAGAGGGTAGGGCATCAGAGGGTGGGAGCATCATAGACTTTAAGCAGTGTAGTGCTTCTAAAGGTAACGGATGGGAAAGAATTAAAGCTGCTGTGTTAGTGAACTGTCTCCAGACCTTTGCTTCCCACTTTCGATCCTGCGTTGCGACAACTCAACTGTGTTTCATTGTGACATTGGGCTTCCCAGTCCTCGGAAACGTTCACATACCAGGTTGGACTTGGCTCTGGTTTCCCTGTGTTTTCCATCTTGAGGACTTGTACAGTAAAATCACTCAGAAAGTTTTAGAAAGCACACCCTTACCTTTGGTAGGATACAATAAGGAAACACGTTTCCTTAGTTTATTCTTTAAGCAGAGAACTTCCATCATCACAGTCAATGGAGTTATCTGTCGGTTTTAATGTCTCATGTGAGCAACAGACAGACGTTCACATGTGCACGTACCTCTGCCATTCCTCATATAGAAACAGCTTTCTTCATAGTTTCAGTCATTTCCTTTGAGGTAAAAATTATGTTCAGTGAGGAGACTGAAGATGTTATATTGCCAAATGCGAGGAGGGCCTTCTAAGGTTCCTTTGCTGAGGATATGAATTAGGACACGGTGGTCCATCAGTGGTGTCTACAGAAGCAGGGACACAGCATCTCACAGACAGGAGGGAAACTCAGATGCTACTACTTCTATTCAAATCTTACTTTTAAACCCTGGGATAAACAAAAAGTGCTTGTTTTCAGAGCTTATCAGAAACTGTGAAATAAAAGTGAGCAGTTCACCTTTCCAAAGGGGTTCACAGACATTCTCCCCATACCGATTAACTTTCTAGTTAGTCTAAAACACCATAATTGTAGCACTTGATTGATTTGCCACAGCTTGTAAATTCTTACTGACTTTTATCCAATGACCACAAAAAATATTTAGAATACTTTTTTTAATGAGATGAGTAATGGCCAAAAATTTTTCAGTTTTTATCAGGACTTCAAGTTTTCTGGTGGCAGAGTACAGAAAGTATCAGTTTAATTATATAATAAATACATACAAAAATGAGATTTGGACTCGACAGATCCTTTACTTCTTGACCAGTGTCTATCATGAAAGGTCATCTTGCAAAACCAATAAGACTGTGCCCTGAGCACAGCATAGTCCATACTTCTGCAGCACTGACAATGATGCGGGCACATTTCAGAAGAAACTGGTGGAGAGTATGTTCTGAAGTCTGCTTGGACAACCTTTCCCCATTGCCTTTTGCTACACGGTCTTTTCTTAAGGGATTTCTTACTTCAACTTACTTAAGCTGATTTCCATATTTTAAAATATTACAAATTAATGATATAAAATGTTATACTTTTATGATTATTTGGAATATTATACTTACCTTTAATCTATTCCCCAGCACCAATTTTAATGATTGTTAGTTAAGTCAGATAAAGCATTTATATGTGCAGTCTCTCGATAAAAATTTCCCATTTCCTTTAGCTGTTTCAAAAATGAAAACTGTTTCTGTGTCTTAATTTGAAAGGATGACTTGGGGGCTCAGAGAGTTTAGATTTATTAGACTTATGATAAAAAGAGGAAAGATCACATCATCAAAAAGAAGACAAAAAAAAAAAAAAGAAAGAAATCCAGGGACATGACTCAGTGGGAGAGCATTTGTCCAGCATGTAGGAGTCTGTGTTTGATCCCTGGAATCCATATAGTTTAAGGAGAAAACTAACTGCTCAGTGTTGTCCACTGTCCCATACCTGCATGCCTTGGTACACGCATACACACATACATACATACACACATGCAAATAGACACACATACACATATGCATACACATGCACACAAGCATACACACACCCATACGCTAAACAAATACCACTTTTAGGTATATACCCAATGTAGACACACTTATACCACAACTTTTTTTTTTGCTCAACTTTTCATAGCACCATTATTCATAATAACCAGAACCTGGAAACAACCTAGATGCCACTCAATCAAAGACTGGATAAAAAAAATGTGGTACATTTACAAAATGGAGTACTACTCAGCGATAAAAAAACCATTAACATCTTGAAATTTATAGACAAATGGGCAGATTTGAAAAAAAAAAAACTATCCTGAGTGAGGTAACCGAGACCCAGAAAGAGAAATGTGGTATGTACTCACTCATATGTGAATATTAGGCATAAAGCAAAAGATGACCAGCTTACAGTCTACAACCCCAGAGAAGTTAGGTAACAAAGAGAATCCTAAAGGAGATATACACGGATCTGCCTAGAAGAGTAAATAGACATGATCTTTTAAAAATCTTCATTCAATGAGTGATGGAAGCAGATGCAGACATGCAGAGTGGTTAGTTGTGGAACTAACCACTGGACCGAGATCATGGAGTCCTTTCAAAGAGAGGGAGGAGTGGTGACATGGACAAAGGGGTCAGCACCATGATGAGGAAACCCACAGAAAAAGCTGAACCAAACTAGTGGGAGCTCATTGACTCTGGACTGCCAACCAGGAAACCTGCATAAGACCCATCTAGCCCCATGACAGCTAAGTGGATTAGGAAGTTTGTGAGGTCACTGGCAGTGGGGCCAGGAGAAATCCCTAAAAATGATGTGGCTTTTTGGAGCCCATTTCCTGTGAAGAGAAACCTTGCTCAGCCTAGACACGGGGGGGGGGGGGGGGGGGGGGGACGGGGGATTGGGCTAAGGCCTTGATCCTACCTCAATATGGTGAATTCATTGACTCTCTATGGGAGGCCTTACTCTCTCTGAGGAGCAGATAGGAAGTAGGGTGAGGGGAAGGTTGGGGAAGTAGGAGCAGAGGAACGGGGAAACTGGGATTAGTATGTAAAAAAATATATATAGAAAAAGGAAGAAAGTCAATGATCTTTTAAGAAATAGAAAGCAGAACTCTAATTGTTCAGTAGATATTTATGGGTGGAGAGACATGTGTATATATCAACTGAATTATAAAAGGAAATATACATGTTATATATTAAAAGTTGTTAGTTTATATACATATTTGTGAACATTCAAAAAATATCTATATGTGAGAATATTCATACATACTATGATCTATTACAAGACATATTTGCATCTATTACCTATCCGTGAAATACACTTTTCTAAGTCAGTTATTTCTGATGGGTTTTGACACATGAATGGCAGCATTGAGTACCTTCTTTGTTTATTGCTGGTGTGGTGTTTTGTGAGATTAAATGGGCTTCAGCTATGTTAGAGGGTCATGGTATTGTGGGCTGACAATACACTCTCTAGGTAGTATCTTTACTGCTTCTGTTAATTGAAGGTAGTGTTTTGAGTTGTGACACAGAAGTCTGTATAGGAAACCTACAATTCATACTGAATTTGCTGGTTTTTGTTTTATTGCTTTGTGGGTGGAAGTGTAAGGACATTACAATGGCATTGTGCAAGTATCACTAATCAGCCTTAAAGATGTCCTTTGAAAGTCCCACATGGTTACCTGTAATAGGAGAATTAGTGAAGGGAAGAATGTGAATAATTGCTACTAAAATGAGAAGTTAGTAATCTCCCAAATACATAATGGCCAGGTGGTGATGGCACACACCTTTAATTATAGCACTTGGGAGGCAGAGACAGGCAGATCTGTGAGTTCAAGACCAGTCTGGTCTACAGAGAGTGTCAGAACAACCAGGGCTATACAGAAAAACTCTGTCTTGAAAAACAAAGAAACGAACAAACAAACAAACAACAAAATAACAGAAAGAAAAGAAAAGAAAATGTGTAAATGTGGGTAAAGCCTAAACATCTAGAAAAGATACCAAGAGAGACTTAAAATAGATGATTAGGAGGGAGGACATTGGGGGTGGCAAAAGGATACAACACATGGAATATGAAAGAAGATGAGAGACCTGGAGGAGGTTACAGGGGATCAGGGCTGTCAGAGTTGGGGACACGAAGGCAAGGAGAATAACTAAAACACACTTTGTTCAGAAATGCTATCATGCTATTGAATATCTTGTGTGCCAATTTAAAAAAAATGTGCAAAAACAACTACAAAAAGGGCAGCAAAGCTTTGTGGCAATGCTTATTTGCCGTGGAAATGCTTAGGAAGTTGGAGTTAAAATCATGTCTCCTTTTTAGTTATGGTTTTCAGTATCAGTCCTATGATCAGGTCTGGCAGAAATGTGAGTCTCTGGGTCCTTAGACACCTCATCCGACACTCAGGGGAGCGTCAACAATCGTTGTTTAGAATTCTCACTTAATGCTTTGGTCTTCCTCTGGATACAGTAGTCCTCTGCTCTTGTAATGGACATCTAATTTCCAACGGTAAGGTATATTAAATTCACTTTTTTTACTTCAGTTCTATTTAACTCTCCTCCAGTGCACTTTAGACCTATTCGTTTATTAACTGTTTAACTTGTTAAGTATTTATTGAATGCAGTAATACACAGTACAACAGGCATCAGTTTTGATACATAAGAAGTTCTAAGTTATTCTGAACACTTTTTGCTTCCTTACTCTAGTGCCTAATTTATCTTTTAGTCTTCAAGTCCTATGCTGGGAGACAACCATTTCACTAGGTCAAGAGAGTTGAGTAAGTTATAATCCCTGTTCACCAAGGATAGGTAGGAATAGAGTTGAATGGATTTTAATATAAGGTAGTTTTTCTTAATAGACGGATTAAAAGTTTATCCCAAGTGAGACAGACTGAGTTCATCCGTCGCTTTACTTCTCACTAGCATGTCTGTCGGATTCTTCCCAAAGTCAGCCTCAGAAGCATTACCAACCCACCGTGCCTTGCCTCAGTCAGCTCACTGTGTTTGCACTCGTGAGACTATCGCTCTCTCTGTACACAGAGGAGATGTGGGCTATTGACTGTGAGGCAATGAGAGCTAAAGTCAGAGTAATCCTTCAGTAGCGCTCACGTGGGAGTCGGGGGGGGGGGGCAATAGTGGGTCTCATCAGTTTGGCTGTGCAAAGTCCTGGAAGATAGCATTAATAATGTACCATAGAGATCCAGATGTACACGGGAGAAGGCAGCATGGAGAAATTAAGGAAGCAGGAAGCCTTGAGATTCCTGGGAGTTTACTTGAAACTTCCAGAAGTTGGCATAAGTTAGAGTGGCTTGCAATGACACCCTGGTTACTAGAAACAATGAATTCCCCAAGAGTTCTTCAAGATTAATCATTGTTATCACACTTTCAGCCATTTCTGTAGCCAGCATATTCTACTCAGTGAGTAACAGACACACAGTTACTGTTTTAAGGTTATAAAGGTATAGGTTAAAATTTAACCCAGAAAATGTATTCACAGGACTCAGATATGGAACTTTGACATGAACATTTAGACATAAAAAGATTTTAGAGAAAAACTTTCAGAATGCTTTTAAAACCATCTCTCTCTTTGTTTCAACATGCCACATTTCAAAATGTAGTATTTTAAGTGTCCTTGTGTGAATACTATTCATTAGAGGATGGATAACTAATTTAAAAATTGAATTACTCGCATTTTGACTTGAAACCAAATTTAATGTTTGCTAATCAAGTTTGAAAATAGATTTATATAATAAAATATTGAATGAGATATTTTCCATTTCCTTGGGACTGTAAACTAAGATTCAAAGCTAAGGGGAAAGAGCCATAGTGTCTCTCTCTCTCTCTCTCTTTCTCTCTCTCTCGTTCTCCATCCATTCATCCATCCACCCACTCACCCATCCATCTCCCTTATTTTGAGACGTGATCTCACCGTGTAACACTGGCTAACCTGGAACTCAAAGCGATCTGTTTACCTCCGCTCCTAGAGTGCTGGGATTAAGGGCATGCACCACTACACCTGGCTTCTATTCTAAATAGGAGTTCTCCACTGTTAGTCCACAATTACACCTGTTTTTGAATCCTTAGCAAGCATATGTAGAGATAGAAATCAGTTTGGAGGATATTCATTAAGGAGCATTCTTGGATAAAAGTCTGTGGAAGGATGGGAAAGGGGATTAAACTCAGAAGGCAGAGGGCTGTGCTATATTTTCAGCAAAGGGTTCCATTGAGCAAACAGAAGATGAATGGCTCTTCAGAGGTGGGATAAAGACAGGACCTTTCAATGCCATGGTCAGGGAGGTTCGCCTTACGTCCAGAAGTTACTGGACACGACTCATCCGGTAAGCGATCCAATTCTGAGTGAGACAGCTCCTTAAATTTGAGAGCCTGGGAGGCCACCAGCTAAGAGCCATGGCTGTCGTTTGTACTAGCGTCCCCCTATGCATCAAATTCCGTTACTTTCCAGCAGCTCTCATTACTTTTTTTTCTTCATCTTCAGAATTAAGAGTTTAATTATCCTGACGTGAATTTTCCTTGGATGTGTCTTATTTGGGGTTTGCTGCATGAGTGTGAACCTGTATTTTAGGCTCATTTGTGACACTCTCAGTCACCATTTCTTCAGCTTCTCTTTCAGCCCCACTTTCTCAACTGTGGGATCTTTCCAGTACCACACCAATCCTGAGGCTCTGTTTAGCTTAGAAGACTTATTCTCCTGGAAGTCCTCCAGTGACTGTTCACTGGGGCTTCACTCATGGCTCTGACCTACTCCAGTTGAATGTGGTTCTAATGACAATTTAATTAACAGGGTAGCTGTGGACTTTTTTTTAAAAAAGATAGTCTTTGTGTATCTGGTATGCTCCAGTTCCACTGTTTCCTCCTGGTGCTGCTTGAGGAGCCAGCCAGATATTCCCTAGGTCAAGTGTCCTGGTGGCTCTGGTTGGGAAGAGCAAGATTTAAGCTGGTAAGCTGGGGAGATGGAGAGTGCTTTGTGGCTTGGCTTCTTTTATGGCCAGGATACTTTCTTTTCCAACATCTCTGCCCTTTTGCTATCTCTTGGTAGAGGAGTAGGTTCTTGGGTGTGCTGGGAAAGGAATGATGTCTGAGGCCAGAAACTTGCTATGTGTTCCCCATCTATGGGGAAGAGAAATTCTTTGTAGGGCTGGGTACTTATAACAAAGTCTTTATTTCATAATACCTATGAGTTCCCCTGTCAGGATATGTTAGAAGTCAGGTCCTCTTTGCCTGTGTGATCCTATGTCTCCCAGAGGAGGAGGTTCGTATCCAGCAAGGCAGGATGACACTTGCCTTGTAAACTTGCTGGCTTATCTTCAGTGGCTCCTGAGAGATGTTTCCTACTGATGCTGTTGCCTCACTTTCTGCTGCCAATGGAACTGTTGTACATCTGTGGGGTAGATGAGGCTAATTGGAATGCCTTCTATTGTTCTACTGCTTTGTTGGGTGCTATGATGGGCTCTTATGTAGCTGCTGGGCATCTGATCTTAGGTCTTTGCTCTAGCAAAGCAAGCCCCCTACCTCCTGAGAGCCATCTTCTCAGCCCCCTACTAACTGTATCTATTGTGTTTTAAAATAACAATTAGTAGATTGTTACAGTTATTTGACATAATGTTTTATTTAGCTATATATTTCCAGTAGGTATTCTAGCCATATAGAGTAGTTACTTAACAAATAATTGTTAAATATTTAAATCATAGTATAGATTATATTGTATATGTAACATATATAATATGTGTGACAATATAACATATACATATGGTTTAATTATATTTATTTTTATCTATGTGAGTAAATACCTGTTTATATGTATATGTACCATGTGTGTTCCTGGTTATCTGTGGAAGCCAGAAGAGGAAATTGGGTCCCCTGGAACTGGAGTTATAGGTGGTTGTGATCAGCCTGATGTGGGTGATAGGCCCTGTGTAATAGCAGCAAGTGTTTTTAACTGCTGAGGCAACAATTCAGTACTATATTTTATAATTCTGTGTGATAAAAAATGAAGTATACATAACCCTGCCTCAATTAGAAACTACTGGTGAAATTAGGGGTCCATGCTTTCTTTGGTCAGCACCAAATCCATTATGTCCATAGAATATGGGGTAAAGATTTAAAATGGTTAGCTGTTGTTGCTCCCATTTTCCTTCTGACGTTTGGATATTTCAAAGTGACTTATAGTTGAAAGTATTTTTAGTAAGTACTACTTAGTTATCCCGGGAGAATTATGAAATAATAATAATAATTTTTAAAAAGGCTCAGTAGTCAGTAATCAGATTCTCACCAATGATAATACGTTTGTCTGAGATTAATATCAGTGCTTTTCAATGCACCAGAATAAAACTAATCTCTATTATAGAATCCACAGCTGGCCTGATGAGCCGTAATAAGGAAAAGTAATTACTATTTTTTGATATCCAGAAAATGCAAATTATATTTTGTCTCCAGAGCACAGAACAAAGAGGGTCTATGCTGATAAATGACTAAATTTGCTGTTTATAAAGTTAGATTTTTTAATGTTTCAGATGAGAGTTGTTAAAATTTATACTTGACATAAACATACTTACAATCTTAAAATTTATATTTTATTATTAATAAGTATATATATGCTCAATTTGTGTAATTTAGAAATAGGAAAGTTTGTTACTATGAGTTTTGCTAGCTACAGTTAACAAAAAATTTTATTACTTGATAGCCCCAAATACAAGGATGAGAAGTACGGGAGACAGAAAGCACAGTGGATTTTATTTGTGTATTTCACTGTAAGCATCTAAGAATGATAAGTTGTGTATTTCTGGAAGCCAGAAAAAAGAATTCTGAAAAATAGATACACTTAACGAAATGATAAGTGTATGAGGTTATATATATTTTTATCCCGATTTTAACATTGCAATGTATACATACATGAAAATATCACATTGCTCCATATGTTCAGTCTTTATGTGCCAGGTAAAAGTAATAAAAGTAAAATAAAATTTTAGTTTATTCAGTTTCATTTTCTTGATAGCAATATATATAAATGTGTGTATATATATAAATTGTTTATATTACTTAAGTCATAAATTTTTTTCAGCATTCAGAATACTTTTGGCTATGTTATCATAATATAAACTAAAATTTTCAAATGAGTTTTGCCTTATAAGTAATTATAACTTCTTGTAAATCTGGATTGTGGATTGATATAAAAATGTTAGTAGATAATATGGGGTAAGCATAAAATATTTTTATAATTTTAATTCACATTACACATGCAAATACTTTCTGTTTTTCACAATCTAATTAGATTAAAAATCAGTATATTACATTTAATATTGGTATTATTATAATCATTGAATTTTTCTTAATTTTGAAAATCACTTGAGAGAAGTGTAGTTCCGTGGGAGATAATCTGGTGTACTAGAAATATACTCATTTGGTTTTGGCTGAAATGTTATAAACATGGGTATTGACCTTCCAACCCATGACCGTGGGCAAATAAGCTTAGGCTTATGACATCCTCAGTTTCCTCATTTGTTGTAGGTTTACAAAATCACTTTGGGGATGATGCCAGACAGATAAAGTCATAATAACTGCTCAATAAATAATAGATGCTTAGATCGTTGTCATGATTTATTTGTTGATTGATTGGCTCTGACAATGGTCTTGTGTTCCACCTGGAGAAGCTTACTTAAATGTATGTGACCTTGTCCAGTGAATGGTGACTCAGACTTTCTGATGGAAATGAGTCATATATGGTCTTATTTAACATTTGGGTAAGTTGATTATATCACAAGCCAAATTTGCTGCATGTGGTTAGTTCAGAATTGTGTGATGTATTATATTGGATGAGCAAGCCAGCTCAGCTCCTTGATGACCTAGCACATTTTACTTATGCAATTATGCAGAAAGATTTCAAGAAACTGGAAAATGAATGTGGCTTTAAAATGATGTGTTTAGATCGGGAAAGTAGGAACAAAATCTATTGAATTTAGTGTAAGTAGAATTGATCTTCCTGGAGAATGTCCTCATGGACTAGCAAGTTAATAATAAATAGAAAAAGACAGAAATCTGAATTATATGTCTTCTATTCTAATCCTTATTCTGCCATTTCTGAGCAATGGGAAATTGCAAATTTGCTTAAGACTGTAAACATGGGAGTAATATTACATAATTTCACATAACAGCACCAATATTTTATAGTATACATGGGAATCAACCTTCCTGTTCATCAAGAAAATAATGAACAATAAACAGTACCTACCTAGTCAGCTTCTTGGGGGCACTAAGCTAATTAGTAATGTATTAGGCATCTAATGAAACAATAAGTGTAAGCTATTTTTGTAGTGGTGAGTGTTTGGGCTACAATTACAAATTTGAGTGATTATCTGATGATTCCTCTTAACCAATACAGTGCATCTTTCTTCAGCTTTCTGCTGCACCTGTGTAAAAGAAAGGGCTACTCAGTGATTTGTAGCACACACGGATGTGTTCAAATGCTGGGTTTAAGTTAAAAGAAACAGAAAAGTCAGAATTATCAGGGGAGCAAGATATTCAGCTTTGAAACCCTTACTGAGCTGAAGCATTCTTATGTTTCTTTATTTTCTTTAATCAACACTCCAGATCTTTTTAATAAGTTAATAGCTTCTGAAATTCATTGTTGAGCTACCGAAGTATAGTTTAAATTCATAGTGAATTTTCTTAGAGAGCAGTAGAAATTCTTTACTTATTTTTTTTTTCAAGTCTCCAGTTTGCTTTGAAATTCAAGACCTGTTTTTAGTTTCTATCTAGTAAACACAAACCTGCAAGTAAGTGCCTTGGTTTTACAAACAGACCCTTTTGGGCTGGTGAAATGAGTTGGAGGGGGAAAGACCTTGTTACACAATGATCTAAGCTTGAATCATGAAACAGAAGTAAAGATAGAAGGAGACACTGACTCCACAAATGGTCCTGTGCTCTCCACGTGAGCCCTGTAGCACACCCCCCGCCACACACCATATACACAATTACCCTCTCACACAATAAGCAAGCAAGCAAACAGATAACAGACTCTTTTAGTACTTGGGAGGTGAGTCCGAATTTATTTTGCGTAATTGGATACTTTACTGATGTGTTTAAGTCAAAGGCAACCTCATTCACATAACAAAGCACTTTGGTTTAGATTACTTATTGATGGGCATAAGCTAATACCAATGTTTCAGTGCCCCTAAAGTTATATTGTTTATGATAAATTTTGACTAATTTGAGCACATATATTAATATTTACACTTTAATAATTAATTAAACATTTAAATTTGAAAAATGTATATGCCTTGTGACCATAAATATTTTGAAGGATTCATTCTATAAAATTAATATGTAGATATGCAAATAGTGGTGTATTTATAAATGCACTGGTCATATGTAATAGAAAAAATTACTAAAAACAATCCAAGTAGCTATATAATAGGAATGATTTTATGTAGACATTAATATGAAGCAAGGTCTCACTTTTTAGTCCTAGCTGGCCTAGAATTTGGTATGTAGAGCTGATTTAGTCTCAAATTCCAAGAGTCCACCTTTCTCTGTCTCTTGAGTGCTAGGTTTAAAGGTGCACACTACCATATCCTTAATGTTATACAAATTCTTAAACATTATATTGATATATACTGTCTTTTTGAGCTATGACATAGTCATGAATGAGAAAATGATGTTTGTGGCAGTTTTATTTTGTAATGATACATAGAGACTTCACCTAAATGTCTATATTTTCTTTGACCAAAGAAAGTGTTGACCAGAACGGAACATAAGAGGAGTTTGGTTTCTTTAATCTATTTGCTCTTTCATGTATCTTTTGTGAAAGAATATACTCAATTCTCTAACATGTTATGATGTAATTATATATTTTAATGTTAATACATATTAATATTAATTAAAAATAGTAATTAAAATTAATGAAAAATAGTAATATTAATATGCCTATATATTAAGTAGGAAAAGCTTCCTATATTGCTTAGGGAATGGATGAAGCCTTATACAATCTAAAGTAAGACAGCTAGCCACCAGTAGTACCCATCTGTATAAAGAATACACATTAAATCAAGGTCCCAAGATAATTCAAATCAAACCAATCAATTAGGATAACTCAAAAGAGGGCTTATTTATAAAGAGGTTAGGTCTAAGAGTTGGCATCAGGTGTCCATGTGGAGAACCTTAAGGAATTGTTTAGAACCAAGGGCTACCAACAACATGGCTGTTGCCACTCCAGGCCAGAGAGCTGGGGGAAGGCACAGGTTGTCAGAACCCAAAAGAGAGAAAGGCTTGGAGTAAACTGAAGAGCTCTGACTAGAGCAGTAGCCTTCGTTTAAGGGGTATAATCCGCTCAAAGTCAGCCTTCAAAAGTGAGTCAGGCACTCTCTCTTAATTCACCGTCTCATGCCAGGGCACCCGTGGCTAAACCCAGCAAGAGCCAGAGTAAGAGGAAGCACACAGAAAATGGACTTCACAAAGAGATGCGGGGGCATAAGATATCATATGTCTTTTTAAATGAAATTAGCATAAGCTGAAAGAAAGAAAGTAAACAGTTAAAATATGAGAAATACTGATACCCACTCTTTGAGAACTGGATCTTTAAAGAACCTTGCCTCAAAGATAGAACTTAGGAAGGGGGTGTGGATTGGCCAATGGAGGGAACTGGAAGAGAGAAGGGAGGGGAAACTGGTTGGTATGTAAAATAAATGAAAAAAAATGCTATTTAAATAAATAAATAACAATAAAAATATCAAAATAAATCTATAAAGGTCTGTTCCTTGCTCGACTTTCTGCCGAAGTCCTACCTTCCTCTACCAACCCCAGTGACAGCGTAGAGCAGAGCAGGTTATAGTGTGGCTAGGGTAATGCAGTTCTTGATATGGAATGGCCCATTACTTTGCAAGAGTTTAGGCTAGTTCGTGATGCTTTTAATGATACGGGTCAGAGTGTGGTGTATTAGAGATCACAGCTTCAGGAGGTGACCTTATAGGAAGAAGCTTTGGCATGTCAGATGCCAGGGTGCCAGTCGCTTAGCTCACCACTCTCAATCTTCTGCACAAAGCTGCAACATGGCTGTTATTTTTATCAAACAATTGATGAGCAAAAAGAGACTCTCAGAGGTTAGCTGATCAATTGGACTTTGAGAACTTGCTCAAGGTCAATGAGAGACTCCAGCTTTGGATCTAAATTTGCTTGGCTCCATCCTAACATAGTTGCACTCAGGTACAAAATTGTGGCCCTCTGATTTTTCCCCAAAATGTGCTTTATTGTCTCATTCTTCCATTCCCTCATCTTCCATTCATTCTCCTACACATTTAATAAATATTTATCCAATACATGGTGTCGTGAATCACGCATGGTTTGCTGATTCCAACAAATGTGACCTCCGCCTTCATGGATTTTTCAACTTCAAAATTGTTGAAAGGAAGCCCACTAGTCCCATTTCGTTTCCTTTGGAAGTGCTTTGTGTTTCAATCTTTTCATCCATTGCTATAACTGAGGAGTATTCTTTTGACTTATTTACTTAAATTACAGTGGGATATAAAAGAAATCCTTCAAAACTTTTACTGCACAGAGAAATTGAAGGTATATATTATTATAAGGAGGATATAATAAGAACCAAGGGAACTGTACAGTAGTTTTTTTTTTTTCGATATGGGGTTTCTCTGTAGCTTTGGAGCCTGTCCTGGTACTAACTCTTGTAGTCCAGGCTGGCCTAGAACTCACAGAGATCCGCCTACCTCTGCCTCTCTAGTGCTGGCATTAAAGGTGTGCGCCACCGCCACCTGACGAGTAGTCTTTTTTTTTTTTTTTTAAAAAAAGTATTAGCTGGTTTTATTGAAACAAATTAGCCAGCCTCCCCAAAGAGTATGTATATAAAGGCACGTGGTCAAACTTAAAGTATATACTCAAACTAAAAGTATATCATATTCTCTCAGATAAGACAAACACATAGGCATCCTCATGAATATTAACCTTCATCAGGCGATGAAAGGAGACAGAGACAGAGACCCCCATGGGAGCACCGGACAGAAATCTCATGGTCCAAATCAGGAGCAGAAGGAGACGGAGCACGAGCAAGGAACTCAGGACCGCAAGGGGTGCACCCCACACACTGAGACAATGGGGATGTTCTATCGGGAACTCACCAAGGCCAGCTGGCCTAGGTCTAAAAAAGCATGGGATAAATCCGGACTAGCTGAACATAGCGGACAATGAGGAATAATGAGAGCTCAAGAACAATCACAGTGGGGTTCTTGGTCCTACTGCACGTACTGGCTTTGTGGGAGCCTAGGCAGTTTGGATGCTCACCTTACGAGACCTGGATAGAGGTGGGCAGTCCTTGGGCTTCCCACAGGTCAGGGAACCCTGATTGCTCTTCGAGCAGATGAGGGAGGGGGACTTGATCGGGGGAGGGGGAGGGAAATGGGAAGCGGGTGCGGGGAGGAGACAGAAATCCTAAATAAATAAATAAAAAAAACAAAAAACAAAAAACAAAAACAAAAAAAAGAACATCTTCCAGTTTTCAAGTGGATATTGGTTTGTGTTCAAAACCTTTCTTGTCAAAGACAAGTTAAACCTACTCTTCAAATTTCTTGTATTATTGCAGCCATAATACATTTGAACTCATACCTCCGCTACCCCATTTAGAAATGCTGTCCATTCTTTGTTTGGAAAACGCCAGAGTGGGTTACTCAAGTAATCCAGCTTTTGTAACTGAGCCAGTATTATTATTACTGAAATTACAGTTGCTACAGAATGTACTGTCCAGAGGATGAGACTGGCATGAGATGAGCATGCTACATTTGCTGGCTTCGAGTTAGCTACCTTCACCATGGGATGTTAGGAGCTGCTTGCTGTTGCATCTGTTCCTTCACCATCAACTTAGTGAACTTCTGTAAAGTGGTATTCAGTAGATTTCAAGTATATTGGCTGTGTAGTCACTTTGGAATTTGGGGGTGTACACACACACACGCTCTTGCACGCCTGTAGGAGTGAGAAGAAGGTACTAGTAAAACATCCAAGTTGATGTTACTGCTTGTTCTCCTGACTGGCTGATCCTAGACAAGTGTGTCAACAATCCTTGATCATCTTGAATTTTCCTGTTTTGGGGGGTGGGCTGGGGGAAGGGATTCGGTCAATTCAGAATTTTCCAAAATCGCTGAGTACCCCGAGTCAGCCTGTGCGAAAAGCTGCAAAAACAGGCAGCTGTAACTCTGTAACTCCTCCCATGCACTTCAGTCCGGCTGATTTTTGTTCTCTATTGTGAAGTTTTCTTAAAAATTTCAAGCAGTTCTTGTAATTTGGTGCCTTGGTGCCTCTTTATTAACACTAGGGGTTTTGTGTTGTACCTTTGGAACTTACTCAAGGTGAGTTCCAGTTTCTACAACACAGACCCTGGGATAAGCAGTGGTTCCTTTGAGTTCTGCAGGAAGAATGAAATGGAAAGTATTCCTCATGTGTCTCTGCCTGTTTTCTACATGAGAAGCACTTAAGCCTACTCTTAATTTTCTCTTTGTCAACTTCAAACAGGCAGTCATACTGCTGTCTCTAACCTCTGGCATTCTGTAGAATTTGTTTGGAAGGTGTAAATCTAGTCAAGTGTGAACCTAAAGCTGTTGCCAAACTGCTGGTTGCATTTGTCTGTGTGGCTTGTGTTTCCACAGCTGTCAGTGGGGGATGGTCACTCCTGACATGAAGTGTTCTAGACTCAGACACGTGCTTGGGATTATAATTTTTTAAAGCACTTCCTACATTGAACTTCAAAGTATAGGAAATAAAATCTGTGTCATTATAAGGGACGGCATTCCTTTGGTAATAGCATGTCGTGAATGAAATTGGTATTCTAAGCAGAGCTCCTGAGAAAGTTGCTGCCAACAATAATTTTGACATCTCATGTACTCTATTGTAATAAGAAATCAGAATAAATAAACAGAGCTAGGTGGTCAGGATTCTGTTCAGATGAAAACAAGTGTAATTTCCTGTATAATACGATGAAAAGCAAACAAAAGCCCTGCACAAACACGTTTGATCAGTGTTTAGAGACTAGTCTCCCAGCCTGTTGCTCGTTTGACAAGATAGTTTAGGGTGAGATAGAAATGAATCTAGAAAACAAATAAATACTGTGGAGATAAGACTGCATTCTTTCAGACTCATGAACTTCAAGAAGCATTCAAGGTGTTTTGTTTTTGTTTTTTTTGTTTTTGTTTTGTTTTGTTTTGTTTTAATGCTACTGGAGAAATGGCTCACTGGGTAAGAGTATTGACTGCTCTTCCAGAGGACCTGATTAGTTCTCAGCCCTCAAATGGTAGAAACTGCTTGTGTCTCCAGCCTCAGAGAATCTGACACCCTCTTCTGACTTCCTTGTGTATCAGGCATGCAATTGATGTGCAGACCTACATGCAGGCATTATACTCATACACATAAATGAATAAGTAAACAAATAAATAAAAATTTAAAAGAAAATGCTGGTGAGATGGTTCAGTGGATAGAGATGCTCACAGTCTAGCCTACTATCTGAATTTGATTATAGAGACTCACACAGTGGAAAGAGACAACCAATGATCTCAAATTGTCCATTGACCAACACAAGCGTGTGCCTGTACCCTACCCCTGACTCTAAATAATAATGAGATACATAGAATGAATACATTTACTTTAAAGAATGAAAGTAAGCAGTTGTTAAAGCATCGGACAATTTTTTTTTTTACATTACTCTTTCATTTTATTCTTGTTTTTAGGCTATCTTGGGATTTTTGCTTTTCCATATGAGGTTGAGTACTGTTCTTTTGAGGTCTTTGAAGAATTTTGCTGGGATTTTGGTTGGCATTGCATTGAATCTGTAGATTGCTTTTGGTAAGATTGCCATTTTTACTATGTTAATTCTACCTACCCAAGAGCATGGGAGGTCTTTCCATTTTCTGGTGTCTTCTTCAATTTCTTTCTTCAAAGATTTAAAGTTCTTTTCATGCAGGTCTTCCACTTTTTTTGGCTAGAGTTACTTTGTGATATTTTATGCTATTTGTGGCTATTGTGGAGGGTGATGGTTCTCTGATTTTTTTCTCAGTCCATTTATCATCTGTGTAAAGGAGGGCTACTGATTTTTTCTGAGTTAATCTTGTATCCTGCTACATTACTGAAAGTTTTTATGAGTTGTACAAGTTCCTTGGTAGAATTTTTGGGGCCGCTTATGTAAACTATCATATCATCAGCAAATAGTGAGTGTTTGACTTATTTATCAATTTGTATCCCTTTGATCTCCTTTTGTTGTCTTACTGCTCTAGCTAGGACCTCAAGAACTATATTGAATAGATATGGAGAGAGTGGACAACCTTGTCTTGTTCCTGATTTCAGTGGGATCTCTAGGAGTTTCTGACAAGATTTTATTACACCCAAACAGTTAATACTGAGTGGTCTTGTGGCCCAGAAATGTAAGCTAAGGTGGCTGCTATGCTGTTAATGTTGCTGACCAAAGCCCTAAATCATGCATAGAGATCTTTTATTGGGTATAAAATTTTTCCAGGTTCTTTATCAAATGAGAAAGATTCCAGGTTTTATTATTATTATTATTAGAAGAATTCGAATCCTGTTTGCTATTCCTGGTTGATTGTTTTCTGGTGGACTATAAATGAGATAACAATGACTTTGTTCAAGTTACTGAGTTCTTTACTAACTGATGTACAATTAAAATCAATGTTGCCTGGCTTTTGGATCAGTGTCTCCATGATTTTTATTACAGGTTTGAATATTATCTTTTATATTTTAATTTTTTGCCAATCTTTTCTATATAAGATATGCACATGATTTTTTTTAAGAAAAAATGAAGGAAGTAATTTTTAAATAAATTTTATTTTGGAATAAAGTAATATGATATTGGAAATTGTCATATTCTTTTATTATTTAGGATGATTAGCCCAAGAAAATACTTCCTACAGTGCACTAAAGTTTTGGTTTAATACATTAAGTATGAATATTTATACCTATAAAAATTTGGTAAGTTTTATTAAAAACTTAAATTTGGGTTTAAAAGGAACATAAAATTCCCACAGACATTAAATTCGATCACTTCTATAGTGTTCTGCTTAGTTTTGTGTCATCTTGATACAACCTGGTGTCATCTGGGAAGATTGAACGTTAGTTGAGAAAATGCCTCCGTTTGACTGGCGTATAGGATGATTGATGTGGGAGGGCCCAGACCATTTGGATGCTGCAATTAATGGCAGGTGATTCTGGTTTGTAAAGCAAGCTGAGCAAGTCATGGAAAGTTAGTCAATAAGGAGCACTCCTCCATGGTCTCTGCTTCAGTTCCTGCATTGAGTTCCTGCCTCGACTTCCCTTAGTGATATGATTATTGGGCCATATAAGCCAAAAAGCCCTTTCTTTCCCAAGTTGCTTTTGGTAATGGTTTTAATCTCAGAAATAGAGAGCAAACTGGGACATATACATATACATGTAAAATATGTATTCTATCTATCTATCTATCTATCTATCATCTATCTATCTATCATCTGTCTATCTATCATCTATCTATCTATCTATCTATCTATCTATCTATCTATCTATCTTGCAAGTTTACCATGTATGCCACTATGAAATTAGCCTCAAGAAACAGTTTTCCTATTTATATTAAAATTTTTAATGTCATAAATACCTAGAATATTCATCTCACTGAAACAAATAGTTTTGTTTGAAGTGAAAACACAGCTCCATTCAGTTGGAATGGTTCATGTGAGTTGTGAATTCACTCAAATGATTACCATAACTTCAGTTTTGCTCCCTACCCCAATAATAAATTGGGCATTTTATTTTAGGGAATTTGAAAATTGCTGATTAGTGAGCATGTTCAAAGTAGAGTTCCTAAATCTTTTTATACAAATAATGACACATGTTTGTTAGTAATATTTTTTGTCTTATCTCCTGCCACCCACCGCTACTGACACTCTTGGAAAAACCTAGGGCAGATTACCAGTAATTTTGGAAAGAAAATTTGATGAATATATAAATATATTTCATATGCTTTGAGTTATAAGCATTTCAAATAAACTTTAAGAGCTCTATAATAGTATTTGATTTTAGAGACTATCTAGGGCCAAAGATCTGTTCTTCTGTACTTCAGCAAATAAGTACTTCTTATATGAAAAGAGAATTGGCTAAGCTCATCAGTTATCTCACAATTTAAAACATGTATTTAGAAATGATTTGATACAGAACAAACTAGTAAGTTCAAATCTTATTTTCAAGGAACTTTTAATCTAATTGGGATATGTATTAATTCATTATAAATAGTTAAGAAATTAACTTTGAACCCACAAAAATCATTTTCTTTCCTTGAAATGTAAGAAATATTAATTTGTCTGCCTAGTGAGTCTGGATAGTAATTGAGGTGCTTTATGGGGGCAATGCCATATTAGAAGTCACTTTGCCTATTTTTGGCAATTTTACTGAAGAAAATTACTTTTATATTTGTGTTAAAGATAGCCTCATCTAGACATGAGCCACATTGATATAAAATGACTTGATGGTTGGCAAGGATGGAAAGCCTAAATCCTACACCTACTCCTACTCAATCCACTGGAAAAGTGCCTGGTTAAACAGATGGGCTCTGGGTGGGGCTCTGGAAACACACCACCTCCACCTTTATTGATGAATGGTGGACCAAAATAGACGACAACACATTGTTGTGCTCCTCGGCTTGATGTGTTCAGTAAAGAGTTATTGCTTATTTTTGTTGTTATTTGTTGTTAGGTATATTTTTTTTCTAATGAATGAGTGTCTGAAAATTGGAAGACAGCAGATGGAATGTCAGGAGCCTTGAAAATCCACAGGCAGATAATTCTCAGTCAAACAGTGTGGAAAGCAGGTGTGCAAAATACCATGTGGTTTTAAAAATGCTGTAAGATTTGAGGGAATGGCTAGAGTAACCAAGAGATATGATTTGGTCATGGAATCCACCTACCAGGAAGGAGTTGACAAATGAGAATTTTCAGTATTGTTTTTAGGCTCTGCAACAAAATGACCTTGTTAGTAGTCACAAGCTGGATCTGGGGCACAATATTAAACTCTAGATAGTGTTTGTGTAAATACAATACCTTTTTGGTATGACAACAGAGGGGTTTGGAAATGTAAGTGGTAGGATGATATCAGAAGGAAGTTCAGTTTCTGATTGGTTAGTAGCACCTCTACTCTGCTTGTGTTTTTGAGAAAGGTCTGAGGGGAAAGGGAGAGTCATGGTTAGACAGTTCTATACTTAGAAGGTTACAGAAGACAGAGTTTGATGATCTGATATTGACATATTGAAAGTACCTCCTAAGGCATTTGTGTCTATGTGTTTTTATGATTTTCTCTTTAGTATTGGAGTAGCAGTACATCATCAAACATTTAGTCTAATTAATTGACCTGTGAATATGGGCACATGTCTTGCACATGATCCATTATTTATTGATTGAAGCACTAATACTAATGATTTATACTTCTCTAACGTTTTGACAATGCATGATTTCATGAAATGCACACAAAAATTCAACCAAAAGACTCCTCTTTCCTAAATAATTTATTAAGTTTTTGTTAACTTGTGGTTGCCTCCTGCTTTTATAATGCTGAAAAATCTTTTATAAAACATGCATAAACAGTGCCAATGATTTGTAAGTGTATGAAATAAAGCTCAATGCAGTATATTGACAACCTGCAGTTGTGGGTTCATGATTGCAATGTCTCTGTCTTGCCTAAAAGATAGCATTTCTTAGCCTGTCTCTTTCCCATCTGGCTCTTGGACTCTTTCTGTCCCCGCTCTCACTGTATTCCCTTAGCCTTACATATATAAATATCCTTTGTAATATTAATTCCTTAGAATTATCTTATATTTTTTTGCCTTCCAGGAATACATAGGCTAAATTTCTGAATAAATAGGTGAGAATTCACATATCAGTATTTAATGTTTCTATTGTTCTCCCAAATAGTCTAAAAAATAAATCTGTTGGTTTAGTAAAGTTTGACTTCTTTTTTTTGTTTCTTTTTTTTATTAAGAAAAGAAGAAAAAAAACATAAACAAAAAACAAGTTTCCACCTCCTCCCAGCCTCCCATTTCCCTCCCCCTCCTCCCACCCTTCTCCCCCTCCTCCCACCCTTCTCCCCCTCCCCCACTCCTCTCCCCCTCCCTCCCCAGTCCACAGAGCAGTCCGGGTTCCCTGCCCTGTGGTAAGTCCTAGGTCCTCCCCCCTCCGTCCATATCTAGGAAGGTGAACATCCAAACTGGCTAGGCTTCCACAAAGCCAGCACATTAAGTAGGATCAAACCCCCGTGCCATTGTCCTTGGCGTCTCATCAGCCCTCATTGTTCGCCATGTTCAGAGGGTCCGGTTTTATCCCATGCTTTTTCGATCACAGTCCAGCTGGCCTTGGTGAGCTCCCAGTAGATCAGCTCCACTGTCTCAGTGGGTGGGTGCACGCCTCGTGGTCCCGACTTCTTTGCTCATGTTCTCCCTCCTTCTGCTCCTCATTGGGACCTTGGGAGTTCACTCCAGTGCTCATGTGTGGGTCTCTGTCTCTATCTCTATCCATCACCAGATGAAGGTTCTATGATGGTATGCAAGATATTCGTCAGTATTGCTCTAGGATAGGGTCATTTCAGGTTCCCAATCCTCAGCTGCCCAAGGAACTAACTGGGAACCTCATCTTGGGCACTTGGGAGCCCCTCTAGGGTCAAATCTCTTGCCCACCCTAAAGTGGCTCCCTTAACTAAGAATTGTGGTTCCGTGCTCCCCTATCCACCTTTCCTTTATCCCAATTCTCCTGATTCCCCAAGTCCCCCCTCCTTCCCTTCTACCTTTTCTCTCCTCATCTCACCTTACCCCCATCCCACCCCACCCCCAAGATCCTAATTTTCTCCCCGGCAATTTGGTCTACTTCCCTTAGCCAAGAGGATAACTATATGTTTTTCCTTGGGTTCACCTTCTTACTTAGCTTCTTTAGGTTCACCTATTGTAGACTCCGTGGCTCTTATTAATGGCGAGAAACCAATTATGAGCGAGTACATCCCATGTTCATCTGTTTGGGTCTGGGACACCTCACTCAGGATAGTGTTTTCTATTTCCATCCATTTGCATGCAAAATTCGAGAAGTCATTGTTTTTTACCGCAGCGTAGTACTCTAGCATGTATATATTCCATACTTTCTTCATCCATTCTTCCATTGAAGGGCATCTAGGTTGTTTCCAGGTTCTGGCTATTACAAATAATACTGCTATGAACATAGTTGAACAAATGCTTTTGTCATATGAAAGGGCATCTCTTGGGTATATTCCCAGGAGTGGTATTGCTGGGTCCAGGGGTAAGTTGATCCCGAATTTCCTGAGAAACCGAAACACTGACTTCCACAGTGGTTGCACAAGATTGCATTTCCACCAGCAATGGATGAGGGTACCCGTTCCTCCACAGCCTCTCCAGCAAGGGTTATCCTTGGTGTTTTTGACTTTAGCCATCTGACAGGTATAAGATGATATCTCAAAGTTGTTTTGATTTGCATTTCCCTGATTGCTAAGGAAGTTGAGCACGACTTTAAGTGTCTTTTGGCCATTTGAACTTCCTCTGCTGAGAATTCTCTGTTCAGTTCAGTGCCCCATTTTTTAATTGGGTTAATTAGCATTTTAAAGTCTAGTTTCTTGAGTTCTCTATATATTTTGGAGATCAGACCTTTGTCTGTTGTGGGGTTGGTGAAGATCTTCTCCCAGTCAGTATGTTGCCTTTGTGTCTTAGTGACTATGTCCTTTGCTTTACAGAAGCTTCTCAGTTTAAGTATGTCCCATTTATTCAATGTTGCCCTTAATGTCTGTGCTTCTGGGGTTATACATAGGAAGCGATCTCCTGTGCCCATCTCCTGTAGGGTACTTCCCACTTTCTCTTCTATCAGGTTCAGTGTGTTCGGGCTGATATTGAGGTCTTTAATCCATTTGGACTTGAGTTTTGTGCACGGTGATAGATAAGGGTCTATTTTCATTCTTCTACAGGATGACATCCAGTTGTGCCAGCACCATTTGTTGAAGATGCTTTCTTTCTTCCATTGTATACTTTTAGCTCCTTTATCAAAAATGAGGTGTTCATAGGTTTGTGGGATAAAATCCGGGTCTTCTATATGATTCCATTGGTCGACTTCTCTGTTTTTATGCCAGTACCACACTGTTTTCATTACTGTAGCTCTGTAATAGAGTTTGATGTCAGGGATGGTAATGCCTCCAGAAGATCCTTTATTGTATAGGATTGTTTTGGCTATCCTGGATTTTTTTTTTCCATATAAAGTTGATTATTGTCCTCTCCAGATCTGTGAATTTTGACTTCTTATTGCAGCAAAATTTCTAGAGATTGTTTTGTTTGATGATGGTTAATTTAGCTTAAATTATCATTATATTTTCTTGTTACATTGTCCGTTTAAATCACTGAAATTGCCTAAGTAGCTTTGTTGTATCTACATTTTATAAAATCGAAAACTCAGAAGATCAATTTAGATACAGATGAGGAATAAAAAACTTTAAATATGTGCTTTCCTTGTTTACAAAGAAACATATGATCATAGACATATATGTGTTTGTGTGTTTGTACTTGCAATTTGGTTACAAGGAAATATCTGAATATAGCCACACACACACACACACACACACACACACACACACACACACAGTGTATGTACTTAACTTGGTTACAAGAAAACATATGAACATAGCAATTTATATGTGTACTTAACTTTGTTACAAGGAAACATATGAACATAGGTATTTGAAGAGAAAAAGGAGATAAAATAAGGAAACAATAATTTTCAGTGACGACGTCTTTGTATGAAAATCCATATATTCTATATATGTCTTCAAGTAAGATACATGATCATTACTAGTTTCTGTTTCAACTGTTCTGCTACACTGTGTTTCCTATATGTTTTAAAGTACAATATCTTTTCTTTTCCTTAACAGCAAATGCCAGTCTTCTTGGAGGAGGAGGTGGTAAGTCCTGAACTTGACTTAACTTCAAATCCATTTTTGTTATATTAACGAGAAGATGATTAGCAAGCTCTCTAATACTTACAGCAAGCTAATTTTGCTATAGTTACTAACTGCAAAACTAGCATCCCAGAAAATATTTGTAATGGAAATGCTCTGGTTTGAAAAATTACTCTTAACTGTTTTTTCTTCTTGTCATCTCTGATGTAAGGGACACACACGGAGGCTATAATCTCTTGACATTAGCACACACATAGAAGATGAGCGTTGGTGCTAATATGAATGCTAAGATGCCAGTATGTTTGGAGGCTCCGTCTTCTTTTCTTTTTAATCATAATTGCTTGGTTTTGCTTTTCATGACATTGTGCCGTGAGATCTTAATATCTCATCCACTTCTTTGGAAAACTATAAAAGAAATGACTTTTGATGCTTTACTTTTTGTGTTAGGTCAGAGAAGAAAGCGAAAGTCTTCAAAGTGAAAGGAGAGGGAGAGATTCCCACATTGCAGAATTTTATATGCTAGAATCCACAGCAACTATGGTTTTTTTTTTCCAGGTTGGGAATAAAAATGCTTTTGTAGGTGCAGTATGTATACTATGCCGGGGAGAGACTGTTAGGGTAGGGTCATTGTCACAGTAGATCCAGATGTTCAGTATTGGCTTAGTCTCTCTCTTTCCCCCCATCCCCTCCCTCCTCCCTGTTTTGATATTGGTTTTCTTTCTCACATAGTTGGCAGGTAGTAGGTAGGACTGTGCATTGCTTTAAGGCATTTAAATATGTCCTGGCCTTAACAGAAGATCCTAGTATACCTTTTTCTTAGAAATAAAAATATCATTGTTCAATTTTAATGGAACCTTTTGAATTTGGAATGATGAAAAAACTCTTTAAAGTTGAAAATGCTGCCTATTCTGTCACATGTCAGTGCATGTCCTATATTAGCATGCGAAAGTGTGGGATTGAAGTTGGGTATTGTATAAACAACATGAAAGAGCTACTTAACACCCCATGCCTTCCCCAAAATACAACATGAGTGGCATTCCCTTTCTAAAGTGTTGTGATGATTTAGCAAGAATGTCTGCTATGAGATAGAAGAGTAGGGGATTAATAACTGTTTATTTTGTCTTCCACAAATTATTTTTAAAAATAAACTCTACAGAATTTTTTTTCCATTGTACATTTTACTGTAGTTTTAGAGATCAGAAGGGAAAATTTTCCTTAGGGCTTGGAATCTTGCCCTAAGGAATCTGCGCTCCCACCCAGTACAGTGTATGAAGAAACATTCTTAAGACAAATTGTCCATAGGAGTGATTTTCTTCAAAGACCCACAAGTATTTTAGGAGACCTGACTAATAGGTAAAGTGTAATTTTAAAATGGAGTTTGCACGAGTACATTTATCAACTCGTGGCAACAAATTAGTTAGATGATTCATTTATTGCTTTTAATTATTTTTAAAGAACGAGTCAACCAATTTTATTAGTTGAAATCACTTTAGCTACTCATAATGGAGAAGAGCCCCCAAACACTTATACTTTAAAGATTAGAGATGCATTTGTGTTTCCCATAAACACATTCTGCAGATACCCTGGATTGGTTGCATGGTAATCCATGGTATCATCAAGCCTTACACACTTTTCTGTTCTCCTCTCCTAGCTTTCTGCTTCAATACCCCAAGGTTTTAAACACTGTTGGTGCTGGAAGCTATCATAAATAAAGTGTGGACAAGGATGGATAAAAAAAGCAGAAACTGTTATCTTCAGGGATGAGTCGATTTTCTTTTATCTTTAAGCAGATTTCCCTTAAATATCACATTATACTGACTTTGGTAAGATATTCATTCCTAGCATTCCTAGTAATTTTTGGTTTTAGGAGCAATATGCTCATCAAAAACAATTATTCTGCTTACTGTAGAGGAAGAGGAGAGAAGGTCGAGTGAGCAATGAGCTGCATGTATACACCTGCCATAATGATCACTTTTCTGTTCTCAAGTGGCTTTGTTTAAATGTTCATATGCATGGCTGGTGTGAGGAAAAATAATTGGCTCTAGAGACTGTCTACACTCTTTATGGTGTTTCCAGCCTAGTGAAGAAGGTACATCTAAGCAGTAGTATGACAGTTAGACAGACTCAATTTTCTGTGTCCCAAATATATAAGTTTTATTGTCTTTTTCTACATGACTCCCAAATTCATCAGGATTTACAGTTTCTGAACCATAAATCTAGGAACTCAGAGGTATCGTAAAGGCAAATTACAAGTTTTTAAGACAGTACTGTTTTCCCCTTAAAACGGGTTATCAATAATTTTAAATTCATTCATATACTTCTAGAATTACCAAAATTGTTTTCAAGTACAAACTTGGTTTTTCGAAGGTTTTATTCAAAAAATGAAACAAAAGGAACATTCTGAGCTCTCTGCACTGGATTTTGACTTTCCTATCCTATAACCAATCTTTGAGATCCTCTCATTGCTGTTTGTAATTAAGAGCTTCCAATTATCCAATAAAGAACAAGCATTATGTGTCCTTTCAGATTATCAAAGCAGATTGAGACTCTTGAAAATAAGTTAAGAAAAGCATCATCTACATCACTGCATGTATTTGCCTCCTCTCATTCATTTCCCTGGTATTCGTAGAATCTGTCCATAGATAGAAAAAGCAAATCTGCAGAGAACAAGTCCATTACCATCTTATGCTACCCTTGGGTTGTGCTCAGGTTCATATGTCTTTTCTTGTATCTGAAAGTCAATCAGTCTTTGAAAACATTACAGTCCATGCTCAGTCACCTGCAATAAGGATGTCTTGTATGCATAAGGTTCTACACACCGGTATTTTGGAACATGTAATACAAAAGAAGTCATCATGCACAGCCTTAATTCTTATGGAAAAGTATATTAGTAGGAAGAAACCACTAGAATTAAAGAACTAATTTCTCAGCTCCATCAGGAGATTATATAATAAACAAGAACAAACTTTATAACCTCTGGCTTTAGATAATGTCTGTTCCATTTCTACAGTAACTAACATGAAGCAGAGCCTCATGATTGAAACTGTCCAGGGTGTTGTCTACAGGATTTTCTATTTTCTTGCATATTTGTCTGTGAAAGCACCTGAAGCATAATATATTTTGAGTGACAGTTCCTAATAGTGCAAATTAATGTCTTTTCCCATCATTATCTATTTGTCATTTTAATCATTTCTGCATCTATGATAAAAAACTCTTTATGAAACACTTTTATTTGTATTAATATTCCAACTCTATACGTTATCCTTGAGGACTCTATGCCAGGTTGAGAGTAGGTAAGCATTGCCAAATGAAAACTTAACACTCAGCCTGGGATGAAATACATGGAGAGCCACTCGCCTGGAATGAAAATGAGACACATTCTTTGGACCTTCCCTACCCCCAAATTATTTTTGCTTTTTATACATTTTTTATAATTTCTAGGTGTGTCCAAATAGGAATAAAATATTTAGTGGTCCTAGATTAGCAGCAGCTTTTCTTAAGTTGCTCAACAGTTCTACCTGCACAAAATTTCTAATTCTGGTTTGTTACTAATGACCATTTTGTGTGTCAAGACAGTTCATGTTAAGTAAATACCAAGTCCATGCTTAAGAGGAATTAAGTCATAATCATTTTCTGTCACATACTGGCTGTCAATTTCCACCTACACAAGATTAATTTCGTCATCCACTTCCATAGCTAATATTTGTTGGTTAACTACTGTTTGTGCAATATTGATTATTGATTACCCAATCGATGTACACTTTCCCTGTGGCAGAGTTAGCAGTGTAATTATAATTTCCCACATTCTCCCCAGTGTCCTAGGGACCCTTTCAATGTGGATCTTTTGACTTGAAATTATACCATGGATATTAACCTAATGAACGTTTGATGCTTTCTCTAAAAGGCAGAATAGTTTACTTAAAAAGTGTTCTCGCACACAGCCTTTGGGTTGTTACCCAGAATTACAGTTCAAAGAGCCTCTAAGTGTGTGTTAATATGGTTGAGTCAATGTTCATGGATTAAATCTTTACTAGAATATGTATTACTACTACCAGAAGTATTAGTGTGGTTATTATTTGTGCGTGCGTGTGTGCACGTTTGTGCACGTGTGTGAATATAGGTACATACATGCTCTGCTACCAGGTGTGACTTCTGTGGATGGCACTCACACTGACAACCTTACACAGCGAGTGCCTTTATCTGACCAGCCCGTGGATGGCCTGTTAACCATTCACAAGAGAATGGAGTGTCCTCTTACCCTTCCTCCACATACAGAATGAGTTACACTATACATGCATCACTACATTGTTCAAAATCCCTACTTAGTTTCCGTGTTTCATTGTACATCATACATCCCTACACTGATTCCTTATTTCCTACACCATTAACCCTCCACATGTATCCAGGTGTCTGGCATGCTGGGAGAAATCTAGGATAATGGCCAATAGCCAGGAACCAAGGCCAGTTTGCAGGGGGTAGGGCATGGTATTGATGCTTGTCTGTCAGGGCTGAGTGAAGCCTGGCTGGTCGTGAGTTCACCAGCTGCTCTGCACTCAGCAGGTAGAATGTCCCAGCCCTAGGCCTGGGGGAATAGTGACGTCTCTCCAGCCTGGGAGAGCAGCAGGGCAGGAGAAACCAAGAGGGTGTTGCATTTTGTTTAAGCAGGGAGCAGAACTGCAGGGTAGAGCCATTAAGCCATACAAATTTAGGTTTAAATTTAAACCATCTCTGGTGGCATAGCTCCTAGGCACTGCAGGTAGTGAAGTCTGCGAGAGTGGATCCTGGGGACCAGATGTGATGGAAGAAAGGGAAGGGTACAGAGCTCATGGGCCAGGATGGGCCCCAGAACTTCCCCCTACACATTAATCTCAACCCATTTTTAGTTTTTCTCTTCTCCCTTCTTCCCTTCAAACCACGGGTTACCTCTTTTGTACTTGGTTGATATTAAGTAGTGAAGAGTCTTAGAACGAAGCACTGTTAGAATTCATTTATTTATACAATAAGCATTTGAAGAATGAGAGGTATTTGACACATAGGACAAATGAAGCAGGAATAGAAGTCAATATTTTGGAGTGGTCAAGGAAATCTTCCCAGAAGAGTTATGCTATGAGAGGTAGTATTTTTCTAGGAACAAAGAATGGCTCTCTTGAATGTGCTTCCTGTTGTACAGCAGTGTGTCTTGCATGTCTTTCTCTAGCCTTCTTACCATTCTTCTCTAGACCTTGATTAAGCAGTTCCCTTCAATGGTCCAGGAATGGCACTCCAGATGGGGCGAATGTGTCTAGACAGAACGGAAGTCAGAGCTCCGGTGCTGGTGGTGTTGGCATGAAACAAGCACCAGAGCCACTAGTGTGCCCTGACAGCTGTCATCAACACAGACTGCCAACACATGCTCACTTCACTTGCACGGCATCTCTCACCTAGCCCCCATCTCCAAAGCCAGGCTTTCCTCATTGTCCATGAGCTTATTTCATGTCAGTTGGAAGTCTGGCTTAACGTGGCTGCCCTTCTCATTCCTGCCATTCATCCAAAGGGCTTGCAGATGTTTTTACCCATAAAGAAAGGTGGCAAGAGCAGTCCCGAATCAAGTTGTCTGCCTTGACCCCCTCTAACATCATGACTGTCTGATCTGCCACTCTGGTCATATGGATCCCTCTGTGAACAGACTAAAGTGTATAAGTTTACTTCTATTTCTCTATGTGTACCCAACTGTCTTCTAAGGGGGATCTCCCCATCAGTTTAGAGGGGTGCCCTAGAGGATTAGGTACTCCTTCTCATTGTAGCCCTGGGTGAGTGTTCTCTCGACAGGGGTAAACTTTTTGAGAGTAGTGTGTTTCTTTTACACCATAATGGGCTATAGTGTAGAAGCCTACAATACAGGAAATACTGAGAAAATACCACTATTTTTCATCTTGGATTATCAGCATATTAGATATTTTGGTTTTGTCTATTTTGCTCTTGAAAGTTAATCACTTTATCTGAGTAATTCTCTGGTGAAAAAAAAAAAAGAACCAAAACTTAAGAAAATGTTTAGGCGGCCAACCAAGGGTGCTGTGGGTATTTTCATAGTAATTATTTTTAATCATTGTATTATCTTTCATGTTTAAAGAACTGGCAAAGACAGACTCACATAACTTTTCACAGTACATTATTTTACATGAGAGATACGGAGAAGAATGTATAGGTGTATAGGTGAGGAATTAAAACAGGATGTTTAAATTCCAAAGAACACATAGAAAGGCATGTTTCAGTCACGTCTCACCAAATGACAAGTGTTTGTAGTTACTACTTTCTTTTTTCAAAATTTATTTTATGAGTAAGTTTTTTTCTTTTAGCCTATTAATCTAAGCAGCCTGTCATTGACACATTATTATTAATATTTACAGGCTATATTCTTCCAAAGATTGCCAGTTTATAAAAATCTTATTTACTTGTGTTTCAGCTAGATTCTCCTTTTGAATGCATTTCCATTCTTATTTTTGCATTTGAACTTTTAGATCAATTTATAGCTGGAAAATATTTTATGTTATTTTGTATATTTTTGATAATTAATTTTTAAAATATAAAGGTATTGAATTCTTCCAGAAAGTGCTTAAATTATGTAATGATGCTTTAAGATAGAATGTAATTACAAAAATATTAAAAATATCAAAACAATCAAAGTCATCTTTTCAGTTGTAGGAATTCAATTCCCTAGTCAAAATTCTGTCTTTTATATGCTCTCCTGCTGTGTTTGGCTAACTAAATGGGAACTAACTTCCTACAAGTACAAGTTAATATTTCAAAGCAAATGATTTACAGTTATAAAGTACTCTAAGAGGTACCAATGCACACACACACAAACACAAACACATACACACACATGCACACACACACATACAGACACACACATGAGTTCTCATCACATGGTAGCTGTTGTATAGTTCTTGAATATCTGTGCTAAAATATAATCTTTTCAAAACCATACACAGGAAATCTATTGAGTTCCTATTTTGAATATCTTTCACGTATCCCCATGAATGTCTGAAGCCGGACTCTATGCGCATGGTGAGAAACGGAAGTGCTGATAAAATACTGTGCTTAAAGCCCGTTGTGTTCTGGGACAGCTAGATGCCAGCATGCAGCTTACTGTATTTGATGTAGTTTCCTGGCAACACAGAGTGGGGAAGTTTCCTTGGGAGCAACTAGCGAAACCTTCATGCCTTTGGCGCTGTTAAGAATGTTATTTCATTATCTGACACTTCCTTCATTTATTCCCCAAACCATAGCTATCCAATAGGCTCTCCAGACAGATTAATCTTGGCAGTTCTCAGTGAAGGCGAATCCTTGCAATCTCTGGATTCCAGTCCTGGGGAGCCCCACCGTGAGTGTCTGTACTGTTACAGCTCCTCACTTAGCTCAAAGTTGTTAATTTTTTCATGAATTAAGACAAATTCATTATTTTGCATACTAGTTTCCACCTCTGGAAAGATGATTATAATGATACCAAACTACTTCACTGGGGTGGAATAACTAATTGCTCATTGTGAAGTGTTTTTTAAATACAAAGTGTTGGATAAATGGTTATTACTGCAGTTGTCATTATTATTATCATTATGGTGTAAGCCTGAAAGATGAAAGGTGCCGGATAATTGCACGATGTGGTGATGCTGTATTCAAATAAAGGGGAATAACCGGAATTGTGGGGTAACAAAGCTCACAATACCCACATGTGGTAGAAGAGAGTTTCTTTTTTATAGAAAGATAATACAGATAATTGTTAATTACCCACAAATAAGCCCAGGATATATATATATATATATATATATACACATATGTGTGTGTATTTATTTATAAAGAAGATCATTCCATCAGCAGTTCATTTCATCTATGCAGGAGGTGTTTTGAGAAACCTTTATTTCAAACATGTCAATGCTCAAAGAATAAATCAATTATGTACTCGAGAAAGGGGCATTCCAGTTTCATATAACACTTGCTAGGCCAGCAGAAGGGAACCTAAATATAGCCTTAAGGCAAGACTGAACTGAGCCCATCAGTTAAGGTGCATATGGAGAGGACCAATAAAATAGCATTATTTCATGTTCCAGCCCATCCTTGACTCAAGAAAGAAGCAAGAGATCCAACAGAGAAGAATTTATAATTGGCAGGCAGTGAGATTTGAGAACTAAGTTAGAATGAGACACCTAACAGGAGCTGTTGAATATATAGAGAGAGTGGTAGTCAACCTTGGAAGGTACAGGGAAGAGGCGGTGTCTTCACAGATACCACTTGACTGGCTGTACAGGTATCAGTGAAAGGAACCTGGAGAGTCTGTAGGCTACTGAGGTCAGTGTCCAAGAGAGGGTGATCTTACTGAGAGCCTACTTCAAAGAGTTGAAGATTCTTGAATTTCTGAGGTGTAATTTTTTAAAAAAATATTTTTATTAACTTACAAGAATTTCTTAAAATGTATTTTGATGGCATTCACCTCCCACCCCTTGCCGTAACTCAGTGACTCTCAACCTTCCTAATGTGGTGACCCTTTAATACAGTTCCTCATGTTGTGGTGACCCCCAACCATAAATTTATTTTGTTGCTACTTCCTAACTGTAATTTTACTAATGTTGTGAATCATAATGTAACCATCTAATATCAAGGGTGTCATGACCTGTAGGTTGAGAACTATTGCCCTAACTCTTCCCAGGACCATTCAAACTCTCATACCCTCTCCCGAATTTACGTCCTCTTCTTTTTAAATAACCTACTTATTATTCATGCTGCCCATATATTCATGGGTGTAGAGCCATCCACTGGAGTATAGTCGACCTCCCAGGAGCCACGCCCTTAAAGAAAACTTACTACCTTCCCCCAGGCACCATAAACTGTCCCTAGCTCGTTAGTGTGTGCGGGGAGATCACTCACTTCTAGACTGTTGACTGGCTTTATCATGTACAATTGACAATAGCTGCTCCGAGTTCATGAGTTCTTGCTCCTGTCACGTCCGGAAGACACCGTTTCTTCCTAGCACTCCCTGATGTCTGGTCCTTATAATCTTTCCACTCCCTTTTCTGGGATGAATGGTTCCTAAGCCTTATGGGAGAAGAAGACTACAAATATCCTGTTTATGACTGAGCTGTCTGTTAGTACTTGTGCTCTGTAGTTTGACCATTTTGAGTTTTTGTGTTAACTATTGTCCACTGCACAAAGATACTTCTCTGATGACGTCTAAGAGCATGTATGAGTATAGAAATATGAATTTAGAGCACAGTTTGGTACTCTATCCATTTATCAAAATCATAGTAATAGGATATGCTTGAGTCTCAAAACTCATTGATTGAGAATATCAATCATTGAGTCAGAGATGTACAACTGGAAAAAAACTGTCTGGGAAATGGTCATTATCAGTCATTCTCTACCAAATGGTTCAGTATTGGGCATTCTCTTGGAAATAACCATTATTGGGTATAACCAGTATTGGAATTCTCTATGAAATGGTCAGTACTGGAATTCTCTAGGAAATGGTCCATACTGAGCATTCTCTAGGATATACATGGTTACTATAGGGCATTTTCTAGAAGATGAACCAAAGCTTTTTTATCAGAAACTAGTGCATAGAACTTTATCTACTTTTGCTTCAGGCATTATATGATGCCCAGTAAATGAAGATAACTATTTCAGAAGACCTCAGAGCACCACAGTGAACACAAACCCCTCATTAGCTTAACTAACTTTCACACTTCCTCAAGGCTGAGAACACATAACACTTCCTATTGACAAATGTGGCATGATGCCCACCCCAGTAGGTCAGTTTTCAGGATCTAGACCAAAAGATTTCCCCAAAACGCCAAGTTTCAATGTTCTTGCCATTAGAAGCAACGTAATTCAGCAGTCCCATTGATTTTTAGAAACATAACCTTATGTCTGTTAGTACCAAATACCCTTTCTACTATTAGTTACTCTTCTATAGGTAGTCTTGTGGCTGGCATCTCTTTATGCTTTTAGATATATTAGGAATACCATTCTTTTAGTTGTTTCTCTTTGAACATCAGATTATGGGTTACACAGCTGCATGAATGTGTCCGCTCTGTCTGTTGCATTCTCAGGATACTGCCGAATGTGTGATGTATATTAGGCATTTGTTACCTAACCTTTGGATGGGTGGTTCAAAGAACAGTAATAATAATTATCAAATACAAAGGTGTCAGTCTGTGCCAGGGATGGTTGATATAGGCATTATCTAGTTCAGCCTGACTAGTATTTCGAAAATATTCAGTGCTATCATCCACTTTGTAGAGTTAAACGATCCAAAGATCAGTGAGTGAGGTTAGTATGACTGAAAGAGTCAATAGACCCAATATTTGATTAAAGCCTTCCCACGCCCCATCATGGTTATAACTGTGGTACGGTAAACCCAGTTTCCTGTTTACACAATTTCTTAGGAGATAATGGAAGCCTAATGTGCTCAAAATACTTCTGCAGAATGACTGACTGGTAGTTGACAACTGAAGATATAGGGAAATTTGACACCACCTAGGAAGCTAGGATGAAAAGGAAAACACTAAGAGACCTAGCCATCACATTAGATGTACTTGTGTGCCGCTAACTGTTACATATTTTATCTCAAGCAAGTTACCAATCAAGCAGCCTCCAAGCCCCTAGCCACAACCAACTTCAGAGGAAAAAATCAGTGGATCCTAGCATTTCTGTAACCCACACTCGGATTTTATATTTGGTCTTGCAAAGAATAAGGAAGCTGTGACCAATACTCAAAGGGAAAATAAGAATTCGAATAGAATGGTGATTGTCAAAAGGAGGAAAAGATAAGGGGCAAGTCTTAAATCCAGTGGATTCAGAGCTTCTGTTTGGAAAGATGAAGATGTTTAGCAGATGGATCGTTATCACACTGCACAGTAGTAGGAAGGAATGCATTTAACAGTACTGATCTGTATGCTTGGTCGAAAGTTTATGATACATATGTACATACGTATACTTGGGTATATAACAATAAAAATGGTAGACAAATCTGTCAGTGAGTAATCCCAGATAATTTTACTAGAGTAAGTATATAATAAACTGAATTTACCAAAGGGAGCTTGTTGGAAGACTTGAAGGGAATAGTTGAAGTAATTACTCTGTTAGTGCTGTAAACCTCCCATTCAAAGGACAAGCCCGGCCTGCTGCTGCTTCTGGCACAGGCCTGTGGCTCCAAAGCTTTAGGAGATAGGCAGGTCACAGCTTCAAGGCCAGTTTGGGAAGATTAGCAAGTTCCTATTTCAAAATAAAAGGTAAAAAGATAGTTGGGAATATAGCTCAGTGGTAGAACTCTTCCCCAGCATCTGAGGGGCTCAGGCTATCATATTAGAGATGATTTGATTGTACAAACATTGAAAAAAAATCCAACAAATTTTCCAGGTAAAAACACAGTATAAAAAATGTATTAGATTAAAAAGTTCCAATATTTGAACATGAGAGAATAAAAGTAAGGCAAACAATAATTATATGATAACTAGTTTGGCTAGGTTAATGAGTCAAAGTCTCATCAGTTAACATATATTACTAAAAATAAAGAGAGTGCTTGGCCTTTAATCCTAGCACTCCGGAGGCAGAGGCAGGCAGACTCTAAGTTCCAGGCCAGCCTGGTTTACGAAGAGATTTCGGGACAGATAGGGATGTTACACAAAGAAACAGTGTCTCAAAAAACAAAACAAAACAAAACAAAAAAGCCCCTCTGAGTTCCAGGCCAGCGTGGTCTACCAAAAGAGTTCCAGGACAGACAAGGATGTTATACAGGAAAACAGTGTCTCGAAACAAACAAACAAACAAACAAAACAAAACAAAAGGGAAGAGGGAGAAATAAATAAAGAGGGATGGTTCATGTGGTTCATAGTGTTGAGAGGATCAGCTGACCAGGGAGATGTGACAAATAGCAGCACACAAGCATGTCTGATGAGAGCTTAATTCACGGAGCCAAAACAATAGAATTTACAGGAGAAACAGATCATCCAATAGCAATGCTGACAGATTTCAGTATGGGATAATTTAATAATAGACCTGAAAGTGGATTATTTTCTCAACAATTTAATCACTAAACAAATAATTAAGTATAGACATAGCATCAGCAAGACATATTTAAAAACTGGAACTACATGATTAAACAATCCACCCTTCCTTTCAAGTATAAAATGGTGCACACAGTGACCGCAAAGTAGGCTTTGTTATTAGGCGCACACAGAGCTCTTCTAAGGTGAGTCATACAATTGACTAAGCAAGAAAACAGAGAACGTGTGTCATAAACCAAAAATTGTAATATCAAAAGAGAAGATGGCCATAGGGATCCTCAATCAATTTCTTTAAAAAATCAAAATGAAGTATTTTGAGCAACTTGTGCCAAAAATTTGGTGAACTTGAGTAAAGAAAATCTCCCTGCCTTGTTCTCCCTTCTGTTATTATCACAGTCTAGGCATACACTTAGAATTGAAACAATAATATCACTCTCATTATAACATTATTTACAATTTGTTTCCAAAACTATTCATTAGAACAGGGGGCAAATTGTAATATCTTATGTTAAATGATTATATTTGATATTTTGTAGTATATGGATATACAAAGATGTATAATTTAACAGGTAGTAAATTATCTAACAGGTAGATAATTTACTACCTGTTAAATTATACAATATGTTCAAGAATATTTCCCCATTGAAGAATAGTCATGTGACAAATGATGATTAGACTGTGTATATTTTGTGATGTGTTTCTTATTTTTCAAGTTTATGCACAAACTTAATCAGTTAAACAAGTTAAATAATCCCTGGCACATTATTAATAATGAACAACTATCTCCTATTATCACTGTTCCATGTTAATATGAGGATCTTAGGGGTCTGTCACGTTCAATTCTGATTTGGGGGTTCTCACGTTCTCTGACTATTTCAGTCTGTATACGCCATTACAGTAAACTAAAGTATTCAAATATGAATAGTCAGACAGAAAAACTGAAAGTTATAACTTCAACCTCAGACTTATATTTTTCAGAAAATGTTCCAGTTCTTTAGAAACATAAGAAATAATCAATATCTGATGTGGAAATCCAGGCCGTTTTGGAGTGTAGCTCCTTCCCCTTAGGAAATTGTATGTTTTCCAGTATTTTCACAGCAGCATGTCAGTTGTGTGGATTTCTGGTAGTGGCTTGAACTCCCCCAGTTTGCCTTTGCTCTACACGTGTGATCACTCCATACAAGCTCTAACCTTAGTGACAACACAAGACTCTACAGAAAGGAAAAATGTTTCAAGTTATTCACGTATTTAGAGGACACTGCGGAATTCTTTGCTAAGTGTAGATATGAATCTTTTGTGATTGATAAAGAGACATGAACATTTAAGTGTTTTTCCTCACAAGCCATATGACTGAGAAGGAAACATGCTGATTTTTATGTCTTTATCTTACCCCCTTAAGGAATATGAGATAGCGCTGTTGCCAGTTTTTAAATCCTCCTCTCTGAATATTTTAGTGCCGTCAAATGGGAATGATTTGGACCAGTTACAAGATTATGATGGGAATGATGGCATGGTGTAATGATTTGGAGCGAGTTGTGTCCTGTCTCAGGAGAACTTATAATTGGATTGTGTTTATGATAGGCACATGATGAGGAGGAGACATCAGAATGGAGTACCTCCTTACCCTCCTCTGACTCTCCAGTCTGCGTCACTGCGTTTTTTTTTTTTCCCAAGAGGGAACAAAGCACGTTTATCTGATTTTACTATTTCAAAGGTTCCCCTGGAAGTCATGTAATGGAACCTAAAAGAAGCCCCTTTCTTGTTATTATTTATTTTTATATAAATCTTATTGAGAAACCCTGAAGGTGGAGAGTTTGCTTTTGATACCCTAACTATTACAAGATAAATACCATAAAAAACGCAGGAGAGGTGGATGCAGGGAGTGGGAGGGAAGGCAAAGCTGTTGGGATCAGGACCAGAGCTGCGGTTGGAGGAGGCCGTCTTTTGTCTGTCTGAAGATAATTCATGCTACGTACATGACTGTGTACAATCCTTTGGAAGGTTTTTGGCAATACAGAACAGGAGAAGTCTGGAGTTCAGTTGTTAGGGAACTACTTTTTCTTTGAGCCAATGACACATTGGTTGTTAAGGAAGTCTGTTGTGATGGTGGCCGAGATAAGGGTGTACAGGACTGAGGTTGAATGCTTGAAACACATTTGATAACATGAGTTTGCATATATTCTTTTTGGATAATAGCCAATACCCTCTAACAAAATGTTTATGCTCCTTTTGAACTTTTGTAATATATGAATGGCTTTGAAACCTTCATCATAGATAATTTAAAATATTTCTTTGGTTAAATACATAACTTCATCATTAAACTCACTGTTAAACTTCAAGTTATGTACATAATGCTTAAACACTGTTGAGTTTGGTTTGTGAAAAGAACAACTTCAATATTGCAACTCTTCATATTTTAAAAAATAATTTTAAAGTATAAATATCTCCAAATAAGCTGTACACATCTCTAAGTTTTCCTTACAGCAACAGTTGCATATGCTGTTGTATGTTTGATTTAGTCCTCCTAGGGGCAGAATGCTGTCACTATTAGTATGTGCAGTAGATCCCCTTCTGTGTAGTGCCCTTTGGGGCCACTTCCCTAACTTGTTCCATAGCACTGGGCCATGTAGTGCAGAAGAGAATTGGTTTCTTTGACATCTTTATTATTTGAGACACATTATAGTTCTGAGGAAATTGAGGATTCTAGTTGTATTTGTAATGAGATTGAGCATTAGTGAGAAAGTGTACAGGTACAGAAAGTCTCCTGGTGTTGGCATGAATTTCCAGGTAGTCCAGAGGAGGGGATTCATAGAGGCAGAGATGAAGTTAAAATGTCCAGGCAGTGCAAACATACCTGAATGGCCATCATCTACGATGTTAGCTAGACTGAATAGGGACTAGTGATTTTTTCTATAAATAGAATGTATCTACAGAAAAATTACATATAATGAGACCTTTGAGAGTACTTAACAGAAATTTCTAGCAAGTAAGTTGTCTTTTGCTTCCCAGTTGACATGGCTGCCATCTGAAATGAAGAAACACAACTTTCTTGGAGTAGGGGAGTTCCCATCATCAGAGAATGAGCAAAACCAGTGTGGGGTATTAGCACACACATAAACGTGGGAGGTGAGGAGGATCTGAGCGTGTAGGAAGCATCAGACCACATTAGGACACACAATGGAAGAAATTATAGTTAGGCAAAAAGTGCTGAAGGTGGTGGAGGGGGAGTAAAATAATTAAAGGAGACTCCTAATTGCTTACTCATTTGGAAATGAAGGGAGAGTTAAGGATAAAGCTTCGCTGGGGAGAAGCAAGAACATATAGCTCAGCTACGTATGCATGTTTCTTGCTGTCACTCGGGTCTGTGCCTCACAAGTACACACACATTCTACTTCAGAGGGGAATCCTGTCTGAAATCAAGTTTGTCCTCTCCTGTCTTACGTTTATGTAGTTGTTGGAAACAAAGATCAAAGCTGGAAAAGGCCAACTTTGAAAGGGAAACGTCTTTTCTAATTCAAGTTTTAAGATTTTTTTTTTTCTATCCTGGTTTCCTAGCAAAACTAGGCCTGCAACTAGAGGCCTAAGTTGTGCCATCTGCATACATAACATCACACACAAATAAAAGCAGATGGTGGAATTTCACCTAAGGTCTGTACGTGCCCAGGAAGGCTTCACAGGCTCCGAATGCCTGCTTTTATCTTATACATCGAGAAGCCCATTCAAGCCTTCAGGACTTTGCCAACTTGGCAAGAAAGAGGGTTGGCAGCCTTCCCATGCTGGGTTTCTTTGAGTTGAAGGTTTTGAAGTGGGTCTGAGGCTGGTGCGTGAGGCTGTGATGAATGGGCTGTGTGGAGGCCTTGTGAGGTCTCCTATTTGTTGACTGGGAGCTTTTTGTCATTGGACATGAATGAGAAGCGTCATTCCTTAGCGAGGGTATTCCCCTTTTCTGTTCATTTAAAGCTATCTTAGAGAATCCTCAGTTACCATATGAAGCCGTAAATTCTCTCAGCGAATGCCTGTTTTGACAGAGAACTTTAAAGACACATGGCAAAAGTTTAAACAGATCCTAATTGATGGAGTTTAAACACTGTATGTAGTAATTAAATAGTTACATTAATGAAAAAAGAAAGCACCCCTTGCATTTTTCACCTTTAATCTTTACCAATTTTTTTTCTTTAAAACTTAAAATTCATGAATGAAGTGAAGGAAACATAATTGCAAAAATTTCCCAAGTACTTGATACATCGTTTAAAAAGTTTAAGTTTATATGTCCAAATGGAGCTGGGGCTTGTTTTACCATGTAGTCTTTTTTTTTTCTTTTGCATGTGTGGTGTACATGTCAATTCTTGAATGCATGTATGTTTTCACATGCATGTGTTTGCATGTGTGTGGAATATACATGCACGTACACTTGAGTGTACATGTGTGTGTGCATATGTATGTGAATACCCAAAATTGATGTCAATGTCTTGGTTGTTCACCACTGTAGTTTTGATGCAGGGTCTCTTGCTGTAACCATTGTTCAATTTAACTAGTCTTGCCAGCCAGCCTGCGTGTGGTACCTGACTGCCTCTCTAGAGCTTGGATTACAAGCAAACTTTTTTATGAGTGGTCAGGATTCATACTTTGTTCTCAGCAAGTGTTAGCTGACATGTGCCGTTAAAATGAAATTCCCAGGGAATGCAAAGAAATTGTACATAAATCATCGTTGCCAAAACAAAAAGGGAAGAATATTTTAAAAACACATCAAAGACTAGAGCTTCTTTGATTTGGCATACTTAAATTGTTTCTCTATAAATGAAGGATTATGAAAATAGGGCATCTTAGTGGATTTTAAATTATCTCTCTCTCTTTTAATGTTTCTTTACAATCAGTATATATGTTCTAGTCCCATGCAAGTTGCTTTGAATTTTTTTCTCTTCCCTTTTTTTTTAATTTTTAAATTATTAGTCTCTGGGTGGTTTATAAGTGGCTTAATTGTTCGTTCACCTGGATGTGTGCTTGCGTGTTTGCATGCCCGGGAGCCAGAGGCTGACTCTGTGTGTCTTTTCTCAATGGCTTTCCATGTTGGTTGATTTATTTAGAGACATGGTTTTTCAGTGAACCTGAAGTTCACTGATTCTGTTTGACTGGCTGGCTAATGGCCCGCAGGAACCCACAGGAACTGTCTGTGCCGACAAACAACTGCCCTTGTGCCCAGGCTTTTAAAAAATGGGTTCTAGAGATCTGCAGTCAGGCCTTCACTCTGGTACAGCAGGCATTTACCTGCTTAGCTTTTGCCTTGCCAGTTTAAAATTGTTTGTTGACAGTTTCATAAATACATAAATTCATTTTTGTCCTTTCTACCCCCATTATACTTCCTTACCCCCTCACAGTCCTCTAGAAACCCCCTTTCTTCTCCCAAAGTTCCCCTCCAACTTCCATGTCTTTTCTTTGTTCATTTTGTTGTTTTTGAAACCCACTGAGTTTCCTAGGGCTCTTCATGTAAGTGTAGGCTGAGGGTTATTTACTGAAACACAGACTCCTTAGCAGTGGGTACACCAGTAGACAAAAGGACTTACCCTCTCCCAATAATCATTAGCCTCCAATAGCTTTTGTGCACAAACAGACCTCAAACACACCTGCATGCTTTGGGGACTATTGGCAAACTCCATGTTGTGCAGGTCTTCTGCAGGGAACCACAGCTACTTGGGTCTCTGAGCGCAATGGTTATTTCCTGCCCAGAAGACAGCATTTTGTGGCGCCTCACCCCTTCCTCTCTCCTTTACATTCTCTATGCCTCCTATATAGTATTCCCTGAGCCCTGGAAGGAGTGATATAGATGCCCCATTTAGGGCTTGAGTGCTCAATACTCACTTATTCTTAGTTCTCTGAGCAGTTTTAGCTCATTAACCATCAAGCGCTGTAAGGAGAAGTTTTTCTGACATATTGTTATAAACGTCAACAGAAGGCAAGTTGATACCATGCCCATTTAGCTAAACAACAGTCATGTGCCCTCTTTAGGCCCAGAATTTTGTCCAGATTCATAGTATTAACTAAAAGTTCTGAATTCCTTCCTGTTTAATAAGCCTCAAGTCTCGTTGGGAAGTTGTTGTTTAAACTCAAAAAGTAACCAGAGACTGAAGCAGAAAAAAAAAATTGATTAGACCAGAAAGTCCCCTTTGGAAGACATTTGTATCCTCTGCTCTAAGGCCCAGGGAACATTATAGAAGGGGACATAGGAAGAGAGAGGGAGAAGGGTTGAGAAATGAACAATCGAAATCAGGCATCAGCACCAAGTCTTCACAGTAATGATCAGGCATGGACAGAGAAGGACTTCAGGGGACCCTAGCAGACTCCAGAAAAAATAATTCCATTTTATTGGCCATACAGAGGACCCAAGGTAGACTCAGTGGGTCACAAATAAACAAAATGACACAATCTGGGCACGAGTGTTTAGGGGATTGACAGGAGTATGAAGGGCATAACAGGTTTGGAAGACTGAGGAGAATGTGTATTTATATACATGTTGGAAAGTATCAGGGAATAAGCTTAATAAAGTTCCAGCTATATGAGTAAAATCTCTTTTAGTGAGCTACTGTGTGCCGTGGTGACCACAGTTAGTAACAACGTATTGTATATTATTGTTTATTTCAAAAGTGCTACAGGAGGACCCATTTTACCAAGATGATATTAAAAATGAGGAAAATTCCTCTACCCCCAGAGTATATTCAAAGCCAAGACACTGAAGGCAAAGAAAATAAGATAGAGAAATATCCAGATAAAGAGGATGAGAAGCACTGCAGCTCACTTGCCTCTGGGCAGCCCAGGACGCTGATGGAGCTTCCCACCCCAAGGAAACAAGCATTAATACTGTACCGTCAACAGAGTCACACTGACCACTGAGCATACAATGAACAGGATAGAAGACAATGACAAGCTCTCTTCATGAGAAATGTTAAGGTCAACACACACCAACTCAAACAGTCTGTGAAGATGCCTTGTCATAGTCATGTGGCCAAAGTCAACACTCGGCTCTGGCCTGCTGGAAAGAAGGAGGCAGATGTCCAGCTGGCTTCTAACTAGAAGGCTTTCTAAATTGCTGACCAAACTGGATCATTTAGACTCAATATAGCTAGCTAATTCTAAAAGTTTTTACATCATAAACGTTGTTAAAAAATGTATTTTTATATTTCAACTAAACATACACCAAGTTAGAGAGATAGATATGTAAATTAGCTTGACATCTACAATGTCTATATAGATCACATAAATTATATAAGCATATATAATACTAATTTTCAAATAAATAGATAAATAAATAAATACTAACACAGAACAAAACCGAAAATTTGTGAGCTCTTTAAACATTTGAATATCCGTGCACATAATTTTGTATGTGTTTTTGTTGTGATTGAATGTATGTATACATATTTTTCACTTGTGTGTGAGCATGTGCAAATATGTGTTCATGCATTTGGAAGACTGAGTTTGATGTCAGATATATTGTTTGATAGACCACATTATTCCTAGGGCAGGCTCTCTGAATTGGACACAGATCTTGCCAGCTGACTAATCTGGTTTGCCAGTTTGTTCCAAGGATACCCAGAGTAGGCCATGCATACCTGCCATTTACTTGGATTCTAGGAATTTGAACTCAAGGTTCATGTTTGCACAACAAATGGCTTGTCCAATGAGTGATCTTTCCAATCCCAGTTTTATTTCTGCTTAAAATATATTGCTCATGTCAAAGTTCCGAACATTTTCTATGTTGACATGGTTATTTTATATTTATTTTAAAATTGGTTTGTTTTTAGCTGGGCGATGGTGGCGCACGCCTTTAATCCCAGCACTCGGGAGGCAGAGGCAGGCGGATCTCTGCGAGTTCGAGACCAGCCTGGTCTACAGAGCTAGTTCCAGGACAGGCTCCAAAGCCACAGTGAAACCCTGTCTCAAAAAACAAAAAAACAAAAACAACAACAACAAAAAAAATTTGTTTGTTTTACTTTATTTGTGTGTGTGTGTGTGTGTGTGTGTTTGTGTGTGTGTGTGTGTTTGTGTGTGTGTGTGTGTGTGTGTGTGTGTGTGTGTGTGTGGTGTGTTACATTTATTGGTTGATGAATAAAGCTGTTTGGGCAAATGGCTTAGTAGAGCCAGGCAGGAAATCTGAAGAGAGATATATAGAGAGAGTAAGTGGAGTCAGAGAAATGCCATGTAGGTGCTGAAGGTGAAAACCATCAGCTGCCAGCCAGAATCTTACCCGTAGGCCACACAGCCTTGTGACGATACACAGAATAATAGAAAGGGTTAATTTAAGGTATAAGAGTTAGCTACAAATATGCCTAAGCTACTGGCTAAACAGTGTTGTAGTTAATATAGTTTCTTTGTTATTATTTGGATCTGGGGCAGCTAGAAAATGAACATGCAGTCCCCACCTACATGTGTATGTGAATTTATATGTGCCACTGCATGTACGATGGAAACCAGAAAAGGGCATCTAATTTCCTGGAACTGGAATTAGAGGTGGTTGTGAGCCACCTGATGTGGGTGCTGGGACGTGAAGTCAGGTGCTCTGTAAGAACAATGAAGAGCAATAAACACTCTTAACCACGGAGCCACATCTCTGGCCCTCATTTTAGATTTTGATATTTAATTTTAAATGCAATTTTATTTTGGATATTATAAAATAAAAGTTAAATTTATTTTTTCCACATGAACAGCATCTATCAGGGTGATTTACTGAGACTTTCTTTTTCATCAGTTTGTAATGCAATAGTTTTGATACATGACTTACTCTTATGGTATTAGTTTTTTTTTTTGTCTCAAGCTTTGTATTGTGGCATTCAATTGTGATATTTTTCACTTGCACTTACACTATCTGATGAGAAAAATACTCTCTCAGGATATTTTTGCATACAATTGGCTTTCTCTTCATTGTGTGGATCTCAAAGTCATTGACTATTTTGTAATAGTAACCACAAAGTGCTAACCATGTTATTCTTTTTTTTAATTATTTCTTTGTCTTAAATATTATTTTATGGTTTTGCTTAAAAAGACATACCTCTACTATGAAATCTTTGTTCATATATACTTCATGGTTGACTTTGTTTTTATGACTAGGAATTATTTTTCCTAGTAATAACTGATTGTTAATCTATCTCAACATTCCTTGACATTTTTGTGTGTATTTGAATTCTGCTCTCTTGCTGAATTCACTTATTATTTTTTTTTCTGAGACAGGGGTTCTCTGTATAACAGTCCTGGCTGTCCCAGAACTCACTCTTTAGACTGGGCTTGCCTCAAACTCACTGAGATCCACTTGCCTCTCCTCCCCATTTGCTGAGTGTGTGTGATCATTACTGCCTGGCTAAAGTTATTTTCTAAATTTGAAACAAAATCTCTCTCCTACCAATAGATCTACAAATATTCCTGATTGTGGAGTCTACCTCATGAGCAAAAACTCCAAAGGCAATGATATGAAAATAATAATAAACCAGCCCTTTCTGGTTCTTCTTCATTGGAATGGAAATAACTTCAGTGATCTTATTGGACTTAATGTATATTATTGGAGTTTGGAAAATAGTTTTTCAGATTAATCCTCCTATTTTGTGTGCAGTAAACTTTATTAAAATATGGCTCTGGAATATTCTTAGATACTTTCTGAGGTTGTTCATTGATATCCTTTCTGTCCTTTTCCTAAAGGAGGTTATGGTATTCCAGAATCTGAGAGAGAAAAGGTTAAGCGAAAGGAATGTCAGGTTGAAAATTCTAAGGCCTTGCTGCTGTCCTTGTGAAATTTCAGCAAGTGAAGCAGATAAGACTAAGGTGTTTTGTCAGTGCTGCAGCGTATAATTCACATGGAATTATGCAGTTAAGAGAGGAAGCAGAGATATGCGATCTGGAATCACAGGAAAAGCTCCTTAGAGAATCATAGTCTCTAACAGTGGGGCAAGATAGCACAAGTTAATTCATGAAATCATGAAAGTGGAGGAGAGAGGAACGCACTGAAAAGTGCCCTCAAATCATTCAGCTTTTCGTTGGAAATGAAAATGAGGGTGACGTTACAAAACAAGGCAGAAAAGAATTTGTTCTTCTTTACTTGGAATAGACAAAAAGTGACTAAGCACCGACATGCGTGATTAATAACGGGGTGTTTTTTTTTTTTAACGCCTTTGAGGTTTTAGAAACTTCCTCATTTTTTCTGCTTGAAAGTATGGGTGAAGAGACCTTTCTCAGAACCAAGAGTCATTTATCTCTGGGAATGCGTCCAGGGAAACGAAGTGCAGGACTGCTGGCTGCGACCTGCAAAAGCATGCGTTTCAAAGTGAAAGGGAACAGGTTGGAACTTCCAGATAACTTGTTGGAATCTAGACCCCATGAACATGCCCCAGCTGGAGACTAATGACAGATCATGTTGCTTTAGAAATAATAACCAGTTCTTACTAGATTTGGGAAAAATAATTCCTAGACATAGAAATGGTTGCCAGTTCCTGAATTATTTGACTTTTTAAAGCATACGAGGATATCTTTAAGTCATTTGAACTTAATATGCCTTTGAGTTCTCCCCGTTCTTTCTACAGTCCCCCACACTAGTAGAACCACTTTTCTTTTTGAAATGGCATGTTACAGTCTACACACATGCCACACCCTAACATTTTGCTTCTATACCCAGGCCTCTGGCAAATTATTTATTCTTTACATGCCGTTCACATGCAACCAGCTTTGTGTTACCTTTCTGGATCTTCTTCTGGAGAAATGACTTCTCTCTCTCTCTCTCTCTCTCTCTCTCTCTCTCTCCGTTTCGTTTCTCTTCTGCAGTAAATACACATTTTTACTTTGTTTTGGTTAAGGACCCCTGTGATCAATCATTCCTCTTCCCACTAATTTCCTTCGAATCTCCTTTCTTCAACAGAGCATCAGTTCATGTGTGTGCACACTTGCACAGACACACAGAGACAAACATGCATACATGCCTGTAAGCACACACACACAGGTGTTACTGAAAACGTCCTACAATGGAGCATTAATGCCATGCACTGTAAAGTACAGAGTTAATGAAAGTGGATCAGATACCTCTTTTCATCCAGAGTATATTTATTCCAATATTGTCTTTTCCATATTATTTATTCCATATATATATACATACATATGTATGTATGTATGTATGTATATATATATATATATATATAGTGTGTGTGTGTGTGTGTGTGTGTGTATCACAGGGTATGTGTAGACTTCAGAGAACAGCTTGCCAGAGTCTATTGTATTCTTGTTAGTCTCAGAGATGAGACTCACATCAGTGGCCTTGGTGGCAAGCACCCTTACATGCTGAGCCACCTCACTGGCCTTCTTCCACAGATATTTCCTAAAATGTGTCTTCCATTACCTCACACTTAGTTTTCAGCCTCACTTTGCATGCATTACTCACTAGTGGAAAAGCTTGCTCCTTGGTAGCTTCCTCCAGACCACGGGCTGCTTACGGAAGTCTCAATTTCCTGAAAAAATCCATCTCTCTTGACCAGACCCGGTGAAGTGGAGCAAAGACCCAGCTGTTGACAGCAGCTGACACTTGTAGTCTACTTGGTATGTGCCAGGCACTTCTCTAAGTACTTGATGTGAACACTTCACGTAGGATTTTCTGTCCATCCGTACAGCTAGGCTTGTCTCCTCTAGACCGTGAGGATGTCTATATCACTCCAGTGGTTTTCTGTGTTCTCGATGCTTAGCCACCTGCTGGCACACACTGTGCAGCCTCTTCATGAACGCTCCCGGATGAGCAAAGAACACATGAGCATGGACATGGTACAATTGCTGACTGTTGACGCGAGCGTTTTGCTGTGTTCACTGCCTCCTTAGCAGTGTTCTTTTTTCCCATATTTGTTTTTTGTTTTTTCCTCACCATGGCTCCTGTCTGTTAATTCATCCCGTGGTCAGTAGAGGCTGTTGTCTACTGTCCATGGTTGTTGCCATTTCTTGTATCCTGTCAGCCAATTATTCTATGTCTGTTAATATTGGAATGGCCTGTAATTTTGAACATGTCTTACCACCAGTCAGATTGTGTTTAGACAGTGTCATGTCTTGAAAACATAGGCATACAAGTAAGGAAGTGGGGAGGTCCAATCCATAGCAGCTACATTTCTAGGGACTTAGTGAAAACCTCTGAAGCCATCATGATTGGATGGTGGGAAACTCCTGATCCTGCCCCAGGCCAAGTAAAGGCTAGTCTTTTTTTTCTTTTTCTATTCCATATTCAACTATTGAGTGAAATGCTCTTCAGTACAGTATATATGGAGAGATATGAAGAACCATGCCTAGGAAAACCCTTAGTTCATGTTCTTGTTGTTTCTGAAATGACAATATAGTATTTAATCACTGATGTAATATGCTCTTCAAATTAGGTATCTGGGAGGCAGTATAATAAAACAACCCCCCACAAACACATAGTATAATATAAGGAAACAAAAACACCTCACTCTCAAACACAAAACAAGGCAACATTCCAATGCAGGAGTTGGAAGACGGTGTCTGGACTGGTGAATCCTATAGGTTTATCTAGAGGGCTCTATGCTGTGAGTTGGGAGGCTTGAGGCAGCCTTTTCAGAGAATGTCTTGAACTATGCCCCCCTCCTCTGAAGGCCTAGAGGCCTTTGGTCTGTGCCATGCAGGAGATGTCTTGTTTGTCAGATTCCCGATTCATTTTCTGTCCAGAAAATTTTTTGTCTTTTAAATCTTAAGACTTTGATTTTCCTTCTCCTACTTTATCCATTCTCTGTGGCATTTGGCCCTGGTTGCTAATGATTGCTTTCTTTGTATGGATTTGAGGTCTTCTGGTACATTCTGTGAATAAAGTCTATAATAAATTACACCCCCGTGGATCTGGTCTAGCAGCAAACATTAGAATGTGGACTCACAACTCTAGAATACAAGGTCACTGAGAGTAGGTGTTTCTGGCAGTGCCTCTGATGATAGATGCATCTTTCCCTTCCTGAGATATATTCTGGTAACTGGCAGCCAGCAAGTGCCTTTTTGAATGAATGAAGAAAATACCTCTGTCTCATTCAGAGCAGATCTTCCACACGGCTCTCATCAAATGTTGCCTTGGCTCATCTAGCTGTACTTTTCTTTATTAATTATGTTAAAAGATTTTTTGCCTTCAATAGGGTTGTAGAATATTCTCTTCAATTTCCTGTTTGCACAGATGCTCATTTATTTATTTATTTATTCATTTTTAGTTTTAAGAAGCTGGTATTTTCTTGCTAAAGCACAAGGAAGAACATGTGTAGCTGCATCTTCTTCCACTTTCTTTCCCCCTAAGGAACACTTGCAGGCCTCTGTAACAGATGGCTTCATTTCTCTGACTGTCACCAGTAAGCAAAGAGGGCCTGGAAGACCACAGCAACCTGAACTTTAATTGAGGAGGTGAATAAGAAGGGACTCCTTCCCTAACTACCCAGTTACACCAAGTGAAGTTGGTCTGAGGGTAGATATATACCACACAGCTCTGGTAACCTGGTCATCATTGACTTCCACTCTGTTCTACACAGGAAATTCAATCTTGCTCTGTAATTATGTATTTTTTTCTTGTGACCAATGATGTCACCAGCATGTTCAGAAACAGAAAACATTAGCTTATTACCCCATGCAGGCATGACATATGTTTTCATATGGATAATGTGTAACCAACCAGTCTGCATTCCCAGAGCAGGGTGCTTGACTGCCTCCAAACATTTTATTGTCTCCATTTTCCCTGGGTAACCACACTCTGATTGGCCCTCAGTGGGAGGGAGCTTCTAGGTCTAAACCAATCATGACTGTTGATTCAAGTGTTTGCCCACCATGGACGTGGAAACTGCCTTCCAACTTCACTTTTGGCAAGAGCGGAAACATTAATTAGTCCATTAACAGATAGCAGGTAAAGAGCTCCATTTTAGAAATTTATTAGTCATGTTTTAGGGCACCCTCAAACTCTAACACAAGATCTAATTTGGAGTCTTCATATCTTCACAGTGTGGTTGTGTACCCTGTGCCTCGGTCTGCCTTGAAAGGTCCCTTTTGACTCTTGAAGTTATCCTCAGCTCATCGTCAGCTGACAAAGGCTTGTGCCCATAGTCTAGTTGTGACAGGTATGATAGTCAGGGCAACTATTCTTTATACAATGCAATAATCATCTGTAGTAGTTACCATCCTCATCCCTGAGATCAAGGACCTGACAAAGGTCGTGTGTAGTCTGTTTATGTGGATCACAGACTGGTGGTACAGCCAGCTGTGGGAGGAGGTCATAGCATCAGGCGTAGGAGACAGCAGATCACATTGCATCTGTGAGGAAACAGGAAACGGTGACTGTGGATGCTCCTCTCACCAACTTCTTTTTATTCATTTTGGACCTCAGTCCATGGAATAGTGACAGTCACAAATAAGGGTGTGTCTTCCTATCTCAACTGATCTCATCTAGAAACTCCCTCACAGCTGTGTCCAGGAGCTTCTATTTTAGGGGATTCTAAATTCTGTAAATTGACAGTCAGTAGTAATCATCACAACCACAAAACCTCAATCATCCTCATTTTTTAAAGTTAGGGGCATTACCCAATAGTTTCCAATTAGGTTGCTAAGGATCTTGTTATTTCTGTCACAACACTAACTATGAAATGGGGAGTGGTACTTATAATTATTCTGGGCCAGAGGTTATGAAGCAGAACACAGAGTTTCTCTGGTTATGGTAATGATTGCTCGTTGGAAGTCTTATCATTAACTTTTTAACCTAAATGAATTTTTGAACACTTCTTTGAGCAAATCTGCCTGTCAAGGATTCACTTTCTCTGAATTACCAGCAGCTTTTCCATTAAAACTATGAGGTATAAATCCACTGACTTTCAAAGTGTTTATATTCTTCTTTTAAAAAATTGTGTGTGTGTGTGTGTGTGTGTGTGTGTGTGTGTGTGTGCAGGCGTGTAGGTCAGATGTTGACATTAGGCAGCTTTCTTCTTCTGTTACTCTCCACCTTATTTTGTGAGATAGGTCACTCATTGAACCCGGAGGTCACTGATTAGCTTGACTGAGTGGCCAGCAAGCCTCTTGGATCTGTTCCACTCCCTTCCAACCCCGTGGTTATAGATACATGCCACCACACCCTCCTTTTCCATGGGTGTTGTGGATCTGAATCAGGTGGACTTGAAGAGTCATGGAGACAGAACCCTAGCCGCGGAGAGTGTTCATGTTAACATCCTTCTTTATTATTAGGCTTACAAGTTGGCAGGGGCAATAGACATGTCCTAAGCTTTCTCTTGAACAACAGCCATCTGGACAAATGAAGATTTTCTTTTCTATTTACTATAGTAAATTGGATTTTCACCCTCACTTCGCCTATATGCCAAGTGGGGACAAGTGACAGCGGTGGGAGTTGCCGAGAGGGGCAAAGGCGAGAAGAAGAGAGAAAGAGAGAGTGTTTGCTTGTCATCTAGGCCTGTGTGGAGACCCATGGAGGGAATGCTCTTTCCCCAGTCTGTACTGCCTCTCACTCAATGGTCCCTTGCTGTGACATTCTCAGGGTAGTGAAGCCACGCCACACCGAGGGTGTGCAGTCTGCCTTCTTCACCACCTAAACTGATGCCCTGAAAGTCCTTGAGCTTCTCGTGAGCTTACCCCTCAGTGATTCCACACTGCTACCCATAGTGTAGCCCGTTTCCTGCTTCTCTCAACCCTGTACTATTTCTGACTTGCTTTGAAAGTCTTTTTTTTCACTCTACTAGGAGAAAAAACTGAAGCATCTCATTGCCTTACTGAAAGAAGTTTAAGAGGTTTCAAAGAGCTGCCATTTTCTTATTTTTACATTAAAAACCACTCTTGATAACACAACTTAAAATTCTAAATTTGTGCTTTCAGTGAAGCTCCTATATATCTGGTCATTTGTTCTTATGATATTAACTTTACCTTTGAAGTATATTGAACATACAGGTAGGTGTTTAAATAGATGTTTCTAGGCTCATCTGTTAAACGGTATACCATCCTTTATTTTATATATATAAAAATCTGACCTTGGCATCAAGGAGATGACTCATTGGTATGATGATTCACTTGTCATCTTGACCAAATCTAGAATCACCCTTGAGGTGGGTCTTTAGACATGCCTATGGGGATTATCTTGATAGCTTTAATAGAAGTGAGAAGACCTGATTACTGTGGGTAGAGCCATTCCCTGACTGGAACCCTGCACTGTGTAAGTGGAGACAGGGAACTGAGCAGTACACTTGCATTTCTTTCCCTCTCTCCTTATTTGCGACTGTGATGTGATCTGCCTCAAGGTCCTGCCACATTGACTTCTCAACTATGATAAACTCTGGGGCTGTGAGGTAGAATAAATCTCTCTTGTATGTTACTTTTGTCAGAGCATCTAATGACAAAAAGAGGAAAAGAAAATAACACAGCTACGTGCTTGCTATATGAGTATAAGGATGTGGGTTCAAATCTCCAGAACCTGTGAAAGAAGCCATGTGGTGTGGTTTATGACTGTAGTCCCAGCACTGAATGGCGAGGGACAGGAAATATCTTTGGGACTTGCTGGCCAGCCGGCCTATCACAGAATTAGTGCAAGATCCTGCCTTGAAAATTAGGTGGAGAATGACTGAGGATAACAACTGTTGTAAATCTCTGCCCTCTTTGTGCACACACATGCAGATCATGCATGTAACATGCACACATGCACGTGCGCGCACACAAACACACACACACAGTTGTTGGTGGCAGTGGACCCAGACCCTGAATTTCCTGTAAACAACTTATTATACTTACAGATGCTATGAGCAAAACAATTTGGTTTTCCTGTGTTTGTAGCTACCTTGAGCATGAGACCCTTAGGAATTCCTGATGGCAGGGGAGTGGTTTCTGGTGGGTTTGGCTGGAGCATGGCTATCCGTTAAGGATCCATATATAAGTGGCTCTGGTGTACAATAATGGGGGCATTCCTGTTTCAAAGATGACCTGTGTTTCTGTCTGTGTATCATTGTGTGTTTAAATCTCCAGGCCTTTGCCCTGCTCACGAATGGTCCTGTAGTGCAGGCTCCACACTACAGGCGTAGTACCATAGTACACGTAGTAGTATGGACGGTACACACAATTATCTTATTTCCCCAAGAATTTTAAGGTTAAATTGGGAAATATAATATGTTTATACTTTTTTTGCTGGTTATAATTTGAGTATATTCAATTCCTAGACAATAAAAGTTCTCAAAGTTAACAATAATGTGGGTCAATATTGCTTATTAAGCCCTCATATAGAAGGGAGCGATGGAATCTTCCTATTATTATTGTCCATTCCTCACTGCATCCCAAAAGTTCTTTGCATGGTACAGGCAGGCAAATGAGGCATAGAGAAGAACGGTGTGGTGCATAAGTTATACAATGAGTGACTGAAAAAGCTAAGATCCTTGACCAGGCTTGTCTACTCTGAATTTCACCATCCTGTAATGCCATATGCCTGCCTGTGACCAGCAACATTTTCCTGTGTGTTTTCATATCAGCCTGTTTATTTTTGGTTATAGAATTCAGAGAGCTGCTAAGCCCTATTCTGCATCTTTAATGGCACAGAGGTATGTTAATTAGGACAGTTGGATGTTCAAGTACTAAAAATAAATTTGAAAATCATTTGCATTTCCAAACAGAGGTAAGTGAAGTAGTCAAATAAATCATGTATTGACACCAACTTGAAGTTCCTGCCATGTTCTCCTACTTTTCCTGCTGGGCTCTTATTTGGTGAGAACCCAGACACTGGATCCATGCTGATAGCCATGTAAATACTCTGGGAATTAGGATTCCAACAGCAAACTCCATGCTGGGAGTGAAAATGGTAACCCTAAGAGTTCTAGCACCAAAGCAAAGGCTCATTTCCCAGATGAAAAATAATTCCTCAGTGCAGGTAACTAGGGCACTCAGGAAAATCCACATGTGCACATTGCCTGGTTTTCTTTTATCTGTCTATGAATACTAAAACTGATATGGGCAAGATAGCCCTAGAATTTTGATTTTTTTTTCTCCCAATCTTTGAAGGAACTGTAAAGAATTTCATTTTCCCACATAGAGTTATCTTTCTTTTTAATATTGATGAGTGATTGGACTCGGAGCCCAGCTTTATGGTCACCAAGTCTGACCTTAATCTACTCTTTTTCTGAGCAAGCAACTTGGGGGTGAGAGAGACGGGCACACGAACACTTACCCCTCAAAATTGATTTCTAAGGACAGCAAATTCAGTAAGGCTGATGTCAGGATGCTGATGGAACAATGACAAACCCTCGGCCATGACGGCGGCTATCAAATATGTGGTATGATTTGGAGTACAGTAACACTGAGTGCAATGCAGGAGAAAAGAAAGTCAGCAGATGGCTCCCACACTGATATTTCCCACATTTTCCCAATCTAGTTGTGACTCTGCTGGATCTTATATGATACAGAAAAGTCTATTTGTACTCTTTCTAAATCCTACTTCCTTCCACGTCTTTCTTTTTTAATTCCCCAGCTAATCTCACATGGTAAAGAAAAATCTGCTCTGTCAGGTGGCATCTTCACTATAAGGCAACCCAATGTTGGCTTTTTGGAATAATTTACACTGTACCAATTCATAACTGATATTGTTTCCTTATGACAAAAAATGTGAAATAAAGAGGAGAGGGACAATGGCAATGGAGAGGAGATATGAAAACCACCACTAATTAATACATTAACCATGTGTTAATGCCTTATGGGAAAATATGCTAACAGACTATCATACCCTGGGGACAGTAGTTTATACTGCACATGAGCTGGTCATGAGCTTCAATAGTTTATTTTCTTTATTTTATATTATGATAGCAAAGGCAGAGAACATATTTAGAAAACAATCATTTAATGATCCATTAGATACACCATCCCAGAATGTGTAGCACTTTTCACATGTAGCCCTGCTGAGCCTTTGTGAGATTTGAGTATTCTGAATTAAAGAAGTTCATTTAAATCCACTATTGTTTTCCATGACCTTTAAAGGAACAGTTATTCCATTCACCATGGCCTGGAGAGGGGATGCTTATTAAGTAAGTATCCTCAGAATGAGTCTTTTGAGGAATCTAGGAGCTATGCTCATTCTATATCCAAGGCTGGCCTCAAATTCACAATTCTCCTGTCTTGGTGTCTGTAGTGCTGGGATTGGGGATAAGTAGCGTAACTGCTAGATTTTATATAGTACAAAGTAAAGACCTAAAACCTGACTTTTAATAAACACCACTATCCTTACAGAATGAAATCTGTAGTTTCTTTCTTTTCTTTCTTCCTTTTTTTGTTGATTTTTGGATATTTTTGTTTGTTTGTTTTGAGACAGGGTTTCTCTGTGTATCTCTGGCTGTCCTGGAACTCACTCTGTAGACCAGGTTGGCCTTGAAATCGCAGAGATCCACCTGTTTCTGTTTCTCTGAGTTCTGGGATTAAATGCATGCACCACCATCACCTTACCGGTAGTTTCTAACATGGCATAGAGAACATGTCCCTTAGCCCCTACCTGTGACTTTAGCTTCTTTGCTCACCTGTTCTATCCAGTGTGTTCAGCCACCTGAAGTGCTGACGGTCTCTCACCTGTTCTCTTTTCTCATCATCCTTATCAGGCTGACTCTTTTTAAGACACACTTTCTTTTTTTTTTTTATTTGAAAATAGATATTTTTTTCGTACAGTATATTCTGATTATGGTTTCTCCTTTTCCAACTCCTCCAAGATCCTCCCCACTTCCCCACCCATCCAAATCCATACCCTTTCTTTTTGGCTCGTTATGAAGCAAACAGGCATCTAAAAAATAATAATAAAATCAAAAGAAACAAACCCAAATAGGAAAAAACAAAACAAACAAAATACAGAAAAGAAAGAGCCAAAGAGAAAGCTCAGGAAGCACATGGAGATATAGAAACACAAACTATCACACTGAGAGATATCCCATAAAAACATGGGACGGGAAACTACTGTGTAAATGCAAAAGACCTATAAAAGGGGGGGGGGGTGCTGGCAAAGGATCATGAGACAAAGGAGCATCAAAAATGTCACTGAGTTCATTTTGTGTTGGCCATTTACTATGGACCTAAGACCTGCACTTAAGAGCGATTTGTATACCTAGTGAGACTCTGTGAGAGAAAACTTATTTTTTTTTTCATTTGCAAGCAGCTATCAATTGAAGATTGCTTGGGAGTTATGGACGTGGGCTTGTGTGCTCTTCTCCTCTTAGAACTGGGATCCCGTCGGGCAGGCCCTGTGCATGCTTTTCATTTGACAGCTTCCTTTCCTTTGTGGACTATTGCAGAGGTCAGAAAACAATGATATAATTGGGTCAGGCTTGGCCCTCTTCTCTTTCCGAACCCAGTGGGATAAGCCACAGTTAGAGTGATGTGTGGTAGCCTTTGGGTAAATACTCTGAGCTGCTCAATTATAATCCTCCATTAGCCTTGTGTGGTAGGTATATGGAGAGAATAATGTAATGTACGTGTGGTTTGCTAGTGTCAATGCTCTTTCCCTTTTCCCTCCCCTACTTTGCTGCCCAAACTTGCACTTATAACTTGATGGGTTTGTACCTAATTGTATTCATTCAACTCACATTTTAGCATCTTCTTAGAAAAAGCTGTAAGAAGCAGTTGTGGCTGAGAGGTGAAACAAGAGACTAGTAACCCAGAGAAATGCTATGTGAGAACATGTGCACCCTGAAAAATCATCCCTAGTAGCTTGAGACTGTGAGCAGGAGAGAGAAAAACTCAGAGGTGTATTATCTCACTAAGAAGAAATTCAGGGACGAGACTTTCCATGGTCTGAAGAGTCAGCAACAATATCAACGCTCATCCTCTTCTCTGCCTTTCTGAGTGTGTGGACTTTGTCTCCACGTTTGTCACTTCATGTTCCAGATGTGCTGACCATACCCCAAGCCCATCTCACAGCAGAACTATGAAGCACCAGAGCAGTTTCTGGCCTGCCTCACACCTTCCCCACCTTCTCTTACTTTATGCCCATCAATAAGCCTGTCTCCATATTCTGCACACACAAGAATCACAGCAAAAGTCCGCATTATGTCAGCCTTCTTGTAATGAGAACTCTGCTACACCACTGTTGAGTTCTCCCCAAGATTTTTTTTCAAACTTTGTTTCCTTGGACTGATTTGGCAATAGCTTTGTAAGTGGTGTTGGCATAATCGCCTACAATAATGAAAACCTGCAGGAATTATTTATTTTTTCATTTTCCCCTTAGGCATAGTTAGTCATTTTCTCCCCCAGGGCATTCCAAGTGTGTGAGTCTGTAAGCATATGTTAAAAAAATGACTACTATGTTAATAATATATTCAATTTGCGAAAAATGGCTTAGATTTTTGTCCTTTTCAAAGAGTAAAGAAAATTCTCAGAAGTTTTCCATAAATGCCTTATTATGGACATAAGCTACAATGTATCTTCTGGCCCTTCTTGAACAGTCAGTAAAACTGGGAATTCAATGCACAGTCACTAATACTAATCAAAGTTTGTGTCTTGGGTCTGTGGAAGGCTGCATTTCCCTTAGGCATTTAGCCATTTAATGCTTGGATGTAATTAGGATTAGAGTAAAGGAAGAAGAGGCGAGCACATGCATTTTTATTATCTCTGGTACCTACTACACTGATATGGAAATGTAAGTTCTCATTTTTAATTTTTGGACAGTACCTATACAGGGTAATGGCTTCAGAAAAATCAGTTCTTCAGGCAGATTTCTTGCTAGGAAAATGTAAGTTAATTTTTTTGAAAGTCATAATGGTTCTTCTTGTTATCTTTAGTTTGAGAATTTCATACATAAGAACCCTATTTACATCATTTTTATTTTATTCTCTATCCAGCAACTCCTCACATGGCCCCCACTTCTCAAATTCATGTCTAGTTTTCATTAATTATTCTTCTCTCCTGCTCTCTCATACACACACCCACACCTGCTGAGTTCACTTAGTGTTTACTGTGTGTGTGTGTTCAGGGCTGTCATCTTGGAGTCTGAAGACCTACCTATCAGAGCACTAATCCCTCCTCCATACACATTGTAATGTCTACTGGTGATATCATTGTGCAGGTTTTGTTTAGGTGGCTATCTTCTCCATATATAGAAGACACTGTCTCACTGAAGATGTTCTGGTCTTTTGGGTTTTAGAATCTTTTCACCCTCTATTCTGTGATGCTCCCCGAGATTTAGGTGTAAGGGCTGTGTTGTAGGTGTGTCAAATTGGGGTTGGCCACCTCTGCGTGGGTTGTTCTCAGGTTCTGACCAGTTGTGCAGTTTCATGATGATATCTATCAACTGCTAACGAAAGTTTCTTTGATGAAGGGTAAAATCTACCGATTGATATAAGAATAGGTTCTTAGAATGCAGTTAGCAATTACACTGTTTTAAGAAGGTGACCAGGGTAGGTTCTCTTCTATGTTGTGGTATGTAGGGTTTATTGCTGGCTAGGACTACTGATGGCTTTTCTCCCTTGGCAGCTTGCATAGCATCTTGGATATTATGCGATCTAATCCCCAGGGAGGAAGGTTCCAGGTTAGTTTCAGATTAATTCTTCTAAGTCCTGTGTCTAAAGTATGTAAGGACTTCAGCAACACTGCCTTATCTTCTAGTACTGGAAGGCAATCAATGGCAATAGCAATAGCCCACTATATTGTTTTCGGAGTCTCTTGGGCTGCCCTGACCAACAACTTGAAGTACGATTTCAGATGCCTTTCACTGGCTCTTGGTGGGAAGGCATTATCACAAGTGGCAACACTTCATTTCATTTATGTATTCATGCATATATATATATATATTATAAATATATTTTAAGTAGACAAATGTTTTTCTATGTTGTTAAATAGTTCTTAGTCTTCTTTATTTTTCTTTCTCCCTCTGTATTACTCCCTTGCACCTCCGAAAATAAAGCCCCCCCCCATTCTTTCTATTTCCCCTTTCAAAGGACAATATGCCGTTGCATGCCTTTCGCTAGTGCTCTTTCCATCCCCGATCCCATGGTACCCTGTGGTTACTCTTTACTTTCTCCACAATCTCACAAAACAAATAAGTGTTCTCCTTTCCCCATATCCTTGCCAGCATTTGTTGCCGGTTGTTTTCTTGATGTTAGCTATTCTGACTGGAGTAAGATGAAGTCTTGAAATATTTTTAATTTGCATTTTCCTAATGTTAAGAATCTTGAGCACTTAAAAGATATATCTTAGACAATTTTCTGTATTCCTTTGAAAAGTCTATGTTTGGATTTTTTAAAAAAACAATGTCATTTTGTTTTTTTTACTCCTGGATTTTGAAGTTCTCTGTATATTTTGGATATTAATTCAGAGGTCAGATGAATAGCTAGCCATGATTCTCTCCCACATTCTGGGCTTTCTTTCCTCTTTTATTTTGTTTGTTCTACAGAATGTGGTCTCATTTTTTTTTTAATTGTAGGCCTTAATTCTTGGGCAAATGGTGTCCTACTCAGGAAGCTCTTCCTTACACCTACAGTTTCTTTAGTATTCAGGTTTCACATTAAGATCCTTGATCTGTTTAGAGTTGACTTTTGTGCATAGTGATAGATACAGGTCTAGTTTCAGTTTTTTAAATGTTGACATCTAGTTTTTCCAGTACTGATTGTTGAAGATACTGTCTTTTCTCCAGTGTGTATTTTTTTAGCATCTTTATTAAATATGAGATGTATATAATTGTGTGTGCTCATGTTTGGGTCTTTTGCTTGTCCTATGTCTGTTTTTGTGCCAGTGTCATTATGTATCAAAGCTGGAAGTCTGGTATGGCATTCTTCCAGTACTGTCCTTTTTGTTAGGGATTATTTTGTTTATAAGTATTTTTTGTGAGTAATAGAAACTTTAGAATTTTTTTCTTCTATGTCTGTAAAAAATGTTGTCTGTATTTTGATTAGGTAGGCCAACAGTCTGTTGTTCTCATTTTTCTCAAAACTCATCTTTTAAATTCAACAATTTTGTTTTTCTATATTAATTTATCTGTTTCATTTCTGATCTGATTTTTTTTTATTTCTTCCTTTCCATGGGTTTAAGTTTAGTTAGTTCTTGTTCCAAAGTCTTTTGTTGCATCATTAAGTTGTTTATTTGTGGTGTTTCTGATTGTTTTATGTAGACTCTTAGAGCTGTAAATTTCCATCTTTGGACTACTTGTAATGTGCCATATAGGTTTTCTTTTGTTGTGTTTTCATTTTTAATTAAAGTAATAAAAGAAAACTTGTTGGTTTCTTCTTTGATTCATTTATCATTTGGTAATATGTTTTTAAATCTCCATAGGTTTGTGTTAGTACTATACATTTATTTGCTGTTAATTTTAAACTTTATTATATTGTGGTTAGAAACATGGAGTTCTTTCAGTTTCCTGATTGTGTTGAGACTTGGGCCATTGCCTATATGAGAGACACTACTTTGAAATGCTGAGTAGAATGTATATTTCTTTGTATTTGTATAGATATTCTGTTCCTATCTGTTAAGTCCATTTGGTCAGTATGGTGTTATTCAAGCCTGAATTTTTCTGTTCACTTTTCATCGAGATAACTTGTCTATGGAGAATGTAAAAATGGAAATCACCTACTATTAATGAGTTGGAGTTTATTGGTCTTTAAGTCCATTATTCGCTTTTTATGAAATTTAATGATGTAGAAGTTGATACATATTTTTTGCCCTTCACTCAGACATCTTTGCTATTTAATTTTACTGAGCTGTTTGTCCATGTCTTTAAATATGAATTATTTGAGAAAATTTATCATTATTACTTTACATTTTTAAGTCCTGAGTTTTGTCTAGCTAATTTTCATTGGAAAATCTCTCTATGGGACTGGGAATTTTTAGGGTGGTGTACTGTCTTGGATTTTCATACTGTTTATGTTTTGTGATTAGACCTAGGAATGTGAGCCTTTACATTGTTTATCTGCTGTAAGATTTTAGGCTACCTCTGTTAAATAGAAATTTTCTTTTACTGTTATTGTTGCCTAAGCTTGTTTGATTTCAGATTGGATATGGGGAATTGATAGGTCAATCTTTAAGATAGTCAGTGCTGATTTGGTTTGAAAAATGGGGTAATTGAAAAGTGGGTACAAGGCTGGAATATGCTTGGACTGGTTTGCAAACTGTTTTTTTTTCCCAAACTGTGCCTGGGAGTGTGAGGATAGTGCAAATGGGCTGGGGTCTTTGGTACTTAACAGGCTAGGCTAGAATTCAAACTTTGTGTTCAAGATCAGGATTCATTATGGGGATGGTGTAGGAACTCACCAGCTTTTCCGAAATGGCATAGTGACATGTGGCCTAGGCAAGACCTGGAAGTTGGATATGGTTAAGGCAAGCTACTGTGTATACCATACTAGACCAGTATATAGAATGCAAGACCTTTGCTCTTTCTGGAAGTTAGGTATGGACATGGCACAGATGGACTAGTGTAAAGATTTCTTTCCTTTCAGTTAGAATATATTGCCTCAGTAATACATCCTAAGAAATATTTTAATATAATTTGTTCCTTCAGAAGGTAGAAGAGGATGAAGAATAAGCAAGTTACCTAGAAGGAAGGCATCTTTTGGTTGGTGATTGAGGTTAATGTCATGATGCTTTTGGAAATTATCAATTTTCTCACGTTATTCCTCCTGAGTAGTAAGGCAACTAGGGTTTTGCATCCCAACTTTATCAGTTGTCTATTGAGAGATTTAGGAAAGATATGTGGCCCACAGTGTCTTTGTGTTGTTAATTTTTGCAGGTGTGGAGGATGTAGAGATATCAGTGAACTGACATGGCTAAAATGAAGGAGAACTATATTCTCCATTCATAAAATAGTATAAAGAGCACAAATATCTCAGATCATGATAGAATTTTGTCCTCCAGGGAAGAGAAATGTTGCAAATAATGATAAAATTTTGCCCCCCCCCCCCGGGGGCGGAGTACTTCTATGTATTTTTTTCATTTCATATTGAGTAGAAACTGAAGGTGTGTGGTTTGAGCATGTGGCCTGGCAAGCTATTTCCCCACAAAAGGCTTATATTCAGATATTCTGACACAAGAAGATTGACTTACTAGCTCTAAAAATAGATGTTCTTTTTTGCAGGATTTGTTTTGATTCTTCCTTAGAACATCTTAAATGTTGAAGCCCTGCATTTAAAACATTAGCACTGATTGTTGGTGGGGCATGTTTTGACATTATGGAGCTGGTCTAACTACAGAATCCCTTTGCCTTCCAAGACAATTAGGAACACTGGAATATATTTTATTTTTACTTCATGTGAGTATTTAATTTGTTCAATTATACTTTGTATAACAGAACAACAAATCAATTATTAACTGATCAACCGGGTGGTGGTGGTGCATGTCTTTTAATTCCAGCACTCGGGAGGCAGAGGCAGGCAGATCTCTGTGAGTTCGAGGCCAGCCTTGTCTACAATAGCTAGTGCCAGGACAGGCTCCAAAACTACACTGAGAAACCCTGTCTTGAAAAACCAAAAAAAAAAAAAGTAAAAGTCATTGTTAAAATCAGTAAGCTGCATACCATTTAACTTCTATACAATTCTATTCAAATTCCACAGGACCAAACTTGGTCAACCCTGTAGCAAAAGGTGGCTGCAAATAACAGAAGAGTCACCATGTCCTCCTGCTGAACACACATAGTTTTGCCACCAATTTTCTGTTTTTCTCAAAAATACAAATAAACTGCCAAAGCTCTATGAAAAGGCTGTAGGAACAATTTTGTTTTCCATTTGTGTTAGTGGGAAAGAGAAGTAGGAACAGAAGGCATGAAAAGAACTTATTAGCAAATTGTGTGGCTCTGTCCTCATTGCAGAAACCTGTAAAGGTTTGGAGCAAGGGTCTGTGCAAGTGTAATTAAATTTAGCAATGCAAGATCATTCTAGATTTATCATGGGTGTAAACTCAGAGGCAGACTTGTATCCAAGAGACATAGGAGAAATCAAGAGGATATTTGAAACACAGGGACAGAAAACAGAAGGGCATGTAGAGATAGGAACAGATGTGGGCTACACATCCATGCCTGGAGTTTCTGGAAGCTGGGAGAGTGGAAAGGAATCGTATCCATTGCCTTCCAGGTAGAGACCTACTGATTCACTGCTGTTGGACCTAAATTTATAATGCTTTAAGCTAACAAGCTTCTAATAATTGGTTATAGAAAGCCCTGAAAATCAATATAGCAGGTATTTTTATTGTAGTGGGAGCAATGACCATGGAGGTAATGACTTTATTGCCTGCGGCTGTGAAACTTATCAAATGCCCCTATCTGTGATTATCAGAGCCAAGTGGTGAGCAGAATGACTCCTAGTTGTTGAGGGACCTGTCCTGACTATGGCCATTTAGGGTCAAGGCTCCTGGGTACTGAGGTACAAGCAGGCCACGGCTGGGAGGGATAGAGGGGGAAGCTGCCTCAAGCCTCTGAGGAACTTATTTCCCCACCCCATGTTTCTTCTTTAAATCTGCCTTTGTGAAAGCCATGATTCAGGTTTCTCATTCACAGATAAGACCCAGAATGAATGGTGTGGATATTTAGTGTGTTTACATAGACATATGTGTATGTGTGTGTGCATGTACATGTGTGTGTGTACTCACTGTACATTTGTTTGTCTATTTATACAGTAAACCTTCACTTATAACAGTAATTCTCAACTGTCCCCATGATGTGACCCTTTAATACATTTCCTCATGTTGTGGTGACCCTTTTTTTTAGCTACTGTAATTTTGCTGCTGTTATGAATTATAATGTAAATATCTGATATGCAACCCCAGAAGGCACTGTGACCTACAGGTTGAGAAACACAGACTTAGAACCTATTAGGAGCATAACTACTAGTCCGGTACTAGTATAATGATATTTAGATGCAGTTTCTTGAGAAGCATATGTTTGACACTTTGTGCACGTAACAATCCTCTTATAACTAATTTTCTTTTGTGTGACGTTTAGGGATAAGAGTTGTGCAATATTAAGAACCATTTTTTATTATATATACAGTATATATCAAACTGCACTGTGTGATTGAGATAATTTGTTCCCATTTGCTAGCTGAGCCAATTGATTTGTCATCATTTAGCTCTCTTGTTATTTCCTTTCCTAATGCCCTTTCTTTGTGTAAAGAAAATGAATGGTAACTGTTTCTCAAATGGGTATCACTGGCAATCGTTTAAAATTCCTGTTACTGCATTCATGTCTAAATTGGGGACACAAATTACTGACATGAACCTGACATTTCAGAGCTTATGGACACTCTGTAATTAAAATATGGTGGTAATTCCTGGTGTATGCTGAGCTGGTCCCTTCTGTGACAGACCAGTGTTACCCATATTTAATAATATTAAAACTGATTTCCATGTGGCACGTGCTTGGTGCTGAACTTAAACAAGACCAGCCCAACTTGGGATAGACTCCTTCTTGCTAGGTACCACATAACCAAACTGAACTTTAAAATAAGAGAGCTTTGCAAAACAACAGGCGATTCATAGCAATTATTCACAGGGGACCCTCCACCTGAGCAGGCGCAATAGGGGGTCCCTCTCAACTTCTAGGCAAAGGAACCTTGAAATGATCTAATTTTCTTTCCTTATTTCTACTTTCCTCAGTACTTTTCTGCCTGTAAAGCCGAGCCCCTCTGCTCAGCCTGGTTGATCACCTCTCTTTGGAGCCATGGTGATGTTCAGTTCAGGAATCAACACAATTCTGTCTTTAGATCTCAATTTGTTAAATCGTTTTTGGTAGTTTTTTTAACAATCACATAGCCATATGACTTATGGGCCTATATTTTTAGAGCATTTCATGGTTATTGATATTCTCACAAAATGTATGATGGCCAGCTTGGGGCTAGTAATAGGAGGGGCAGTGAATCTTCTGAACTCGGAAATCAGAAGAGAATGGAAGTGTCAGAAAAATAATAAAGCTTCATTCATTCGTTCATCCCAGGGCACTAAGCATGCTGTCGCATAAGCTCGCCTCTGTATCCTCTTCAGCGGTGTGTAGTTACACTTCTCATGGGCTTCACACCTTTCTCATATTGCGCTGGACATCTCCTTAATGGAAATGGTCACTTTCTTCTCACGTTCTGCCCTAGTCAGGGCACATTTTGTTTAGTTACAGTCAAAACTTTCAGCTGATCCTTCCCATGAGTGGACATTCATTCTTTGGATGTAGCTGAGCTATCGTCCATGGGAAGCTGAAGTACTAGCGGTTGTCTTTCACATCTTAAGTCAACCTCTGAACTTGGTGGTCAGGTGATCTCTTCCGTTCACCTTTCCTTTGCACAAGAGATAGTTTTGTTATAATACATGCCATTTAATTTCAAACAAATGCCCCAGGTAAAAGTTTAGAAGATGTAATCCCTTCCCTCTTTTAGTGGAAAAAAAAATCCAAATTATTAATCTTCTGTGCTTGTTCTTGATGATGGCTTGGTGATCCAGCTTAAAAAGCCTCTAAAATTCTGTAGTGACAGGGCTTTAAGATTAGAGCACCCCTTCAGGATGAAGAGTGACCCTGGCTTCTTGAAATGACCAATCAGCAGGTAGATCCAGCTGTAGAGACCAGGTGAAGGACTGGGACAACCCTCCAGATCGTGGGTACTTTAATTTTCATTTGTATTATGTTTCATTTCAGGTACAGGGAACTTTATACATTTTAGATAATCAGATATTCAAACATAAATACATAATATATTTTCATTTTTATTTAATTTTATCTTGTTATATGTTTTAATCCATTTTCCTTTTCTATCAATTGATATAAAACTAGACTTACATATGGAAAATAACTTTCTCTACTTAGTACTTGATATTTTGTTTAGGTGGGAACTCAACAACCGCTTACAAAGGAAAAATTAGTTTTATCACATGAAATCTCATTATGTATATAAGCCACACTTAAGTGTAGGTTCTGTGCCCTACACCAGATGGCCAATACAAAATGAACTCAATGGTATTTCTGTAGTCTTCTTTTCTCATATTGCTTTGTTTGAGAGGGTTTTTTTTTCTTCTTGTCTTACTGGTCTTTTGCTTGAATGTTATGATTTTAATTTTTGTGTTTTTATGGGTTTGTATGTGGTGTGTGTGTGTTTTGGTTTTTTCCCCTTAAAAATTCTGATTTATTTTTACTTTTACTGTTTGTTTTCTAAAGAGAAGGAGAAATAAAGGGTGTGAAGTTGGGTGGGAAGGAAAGTAGGAGGGGGCATCTGGGAAAAGTTGGGGGAGGGAAACCATTGACTAGAATATAGGTTAGATGTAAGCCACACAGCCGCAGCACTGGGAGGGGTACAAGTTTCTTCCTAAAGGGAAACCTAGCATAAATAGGCAGACAGTTGACCCTCAGTAAAAACCCACAGCTAGCCATCAGCAGCCTCAGATGCAGCTGCTTCCTGATTCCTCTGGTTGGCTGTAGACAGAAATCCCATGCTGTCTGTCTATATGACTCGGAGGGCAGCAGTGAGCACCATGACACCATCTGAGGTGGAATGTATTAGAAGCTAAGCTGTCCTGATCGCTTTGATGAGCAAGGATCATCTATAAGTTGGTAGGCTCAGCCCTAGGGTGAGGGAAGGCCGCATGAGGCAGCAATGGAGGGCTAACACTAACAGTGGGGAGCTTAACACAGACAAGTTAAAGAGTGCACATGGCTCAGGCTGGGGAATGAACAAGCAGAGGTAGACCCATTTCAGTGATCTGGCGCAGATCTCATTCACTGAGAGTAAACATGGTTTTCCATAGCTTTGAACCTGAGACTAGTGGGTAGATAAAATTAGTGGGGGGCTTAACACAGACAAGTTAAAGAGTGCACATGGCTCAGGCTGGGGAATGAACAAGCAGAGGTAGACCCATTTCAGTGATCTGGCGCAGATCTCATTCACTGAGAGTAAACATGGTTTTCCATAGCTTTGAGCCTGAGACTAGTGGGTAGATAAAATTTTGGGTCACATGTTTGTGTTCATTGCTGTGGATTCTGAGAACAGTGGAAGTCTAGGGGTGTGCATACACACTCAGTTCTGGTGAGTGAGTAACACTCTGAAGGCCACAAAAGTATGAAGACAGCCCCAATTTCTTCCTGTAACTATCTCAGCACTGTGGTTGCTTCGCACACCCCAATCCTGAAGCAGATATCTCTAACTAAAGCCGTCACTCCGGGGAGAGTAGTCTAGGGAGTCTCTGGAGGTTGAGAGGGCCTGCCAAGCCCACAGAAAGCCAAGTGTGACCAGCAGAACCTCCTGCTATGCAAGAAATGAAGCTACTAAAGTTGACGACAGCTCTGACAGTCACCACACAATTGTGCAATAAGCCTCTGCAAAGGCTTCAGCTACGGGGAAGACAAGAGTCAATGAGTTCAACTCACTGTCCCTGCATTCCATACATACAACCGGCAGAGTGCAAATTTTTAAGTCCCAGGAAGAAGTCACAATGCCTCATTAAATTTTTCCCTTCTCTTCTGGTGCCTCTTTTCTTTATATGTTTAGTGGGAATTTTACTTTATTATATTTTCAATTTTAAAAGGTTTTATTTGTTATTGCCCTCATATATTCATCCAATCTTCTGCACAGACCCCCATTTTTTGCAACCTTTTATTCTTTTATCTAACTGCATTTTCCTTTATTGCTCACTGTGTTTCTGCCACTCTCTATGTTCAGTGGTGTTTTGATTTACCGTGTTGGGATATTTTTCTTTAATACTCTTGTTTGTATTTTTAAAATTCTCTTCATTACATTTATTAATTTTGCTCTGGAGCTTGTTCTTTATTAAGAAATCTATCCCTTTTTGTTTCTGTTTTTCAGTCTCTTGTTCTTTCTTTTTCCCTTGCCGTACATTCTTCTCTGCTCTTCTTCTTTCTCTCTTTTAATTATTTAATCTTTTCCTCGTCTATTTCCCCCTTCCCTGTCTCCTTCCTATATCTCATTTATTTCTTATTTCCATATATTTTTAACTTAGACCCTAAACATTTTTAAGTTCATAACACATTCTACATTAGTTTTTGTTATTTTCAATCTCATCATCATGGGTGATATAGCATCAGTGAGCTGTGTTTCATTTTAAGCATACTTCTGTGATCTTGCAGAGTTTGTTTCTGCTACAGCGTTGAGTTTGCTCCTTGTTAGGTAGTACTACTGTGGGTTGAGCTTCCAGAGCAGACAATTCAATAAGAAGTCTTCCCCAGTCCCAAACCCAGAAGGGATACCCAAACCTACAGATACACAAACTGCAACACAAAAATGAAAGAACATGATAAGGAAAGGCAATATTGCTCCTGAGAAAGATTATAACTCAACTACTGACTCAAAAAATACTGAAAAGGTTGAAATTCCAAATGAAGATTTTGTTCCTATTAAAAATTATCAGTAACCTGTTACAAATAAGCCCCTGAACTCAACCCAGGACCTAGAGAGGAGAGTTAGGAAGATGGAGACTTGGTGAGCACTTCTTATTTAGTATATAATCAAAGGGAATTGTCCTCTCTAAGGGATTGGCTGCAGTGCTTTGCAGATGAAGGAACCCCTGAGGATGGAAGGTGAAGTCATTATGTTCTTGCTTCCATTAGGTATCCATGTGAGGGTTGACTTCTTATCCTAGAAGGCCTGCCAAGGACATGTGCATTGCTTTCAATGGAGCCCTTGGCCTTGAAGCTGAATATTAATAAGTACCAATGAGTAGGGAGTAGTGCAGTAAGTAATGAAGCATCAGCAGTGAGAAGGCAGAGGTAATTATCCCTAAGGGCTTCCCCAGGATTCTCTGAAGCTGCTGTGCTTTGACTAAAACCCAAACTTTCCTTGCATTGGGTGACCAACGTATGGTAGACACATCCTTTATCTTGTCAAGAACAGAATTTATTAGATTAAAACCCAGCAGGCTATTCCAGAGTGGAATTAGTGGAAGTTCATTACTTCTTCTTCGGTTATGTTTTTTATATATTAAAAGTATTTATATGCTCCTCTTTGCTTATGGTGTTTACTTATCAACACCTATAACCAGATGGAAAAAGGCCTCCTAATTATTGAAGGGAAACACATCGTGCTTGACAGAATAAAAGCCAGGCATGACAAGACCTAGAAATAAAATCTTTTGAACATTTGTCATAAGGAAAAATCCTGTTTGGTGTCAAAGAGGAGTCACAAAGAACTTCCACATGGCACCCAGAAACACATACGTGTGCACAAGTCCTTTGAAGAATGCTTTTCTATATAAAACAATTCTCTGGTACTTACGTTATTTTATAAAATGTGCTCAACCTTAACAGCAGTGGAGTTTGACCAATCAGTGCTTTTTAAACGTTTGTGTCTCAAGTGGATTTCATCAGATAAGAAAAAAATGTAGGCAAATTTATCACAAGAACAGGAAGGAACTGGGCTTAATTTAATAGGGGAGGAAAAATGAAGCGTTGAGTCGAGGACTGAGAATCTAGAGTGACTTTGTAATCACTGCCTTGTATTTTCCTCCTAGAGAAAGCTCATATTTACAAATGAATACTTAAATGGTTAAATGTACGAGTCTCTAGCAGAAAAACAACAATTTGGACACTGAAAAAATGTAATTTAATGGGACTGAAGCACCACTATTAACCTTGATGTATGCGCGTGTATGTGCATATGTGCTCACAAATGATTTGTCTCATTACCTATGTTGTTCCACTCTGGACTGAAGGCAGCTATTGTTGGAGAACAGATAGATTTTGTAAAATCCCACTGGGAACATTTCAGTTGGCAAATGACTCAGTGCCCATCTGCAGTAAATCAAGATGTACATCTGACTAGGTTGGTGTTTTGTGCCAGGGCCTGCCTCAACATGTTCAGCTTTTAACTAAATCCTGTCAAAAATGACAGTCAGATAACAATTAATGTCACAGGCATTTTATGCACCTTTGTATACTTCTGGAAAGTGTTTATTGTGTGACTACAGGTTTAGTTGTTAAGGATCGTGCTACCCTCAAGAATATGATTTTCACGTTTGGTTTCCTTTAAGCTGAAGCCTCCTCCATCCAAACTGTCCTCTATTTTTCTTATTTTCTTCATTAGGGAGTCAATCATCGGGAAGGAGATGCCTCAGTACAGGCTGTACTGTGCATGGGAGTCTCTGTGACCACTGCTTGCATAGCCTTGCATGGCCAGTCACTGTACATGACAATCTAGTTTGTATTCTTCACAAACAAAATCCTAAGGTAGTGATGGAGATGATAGTTTATTTGATCACTAATTTCAGAAAAAAGAAAGGGGAAATTTGAGTGAGGCTTGTCTCCCTCTCATCAAAAAGATATTTTAAAATGTATTTATGTGGGGAATCATGTGTATGCCAAAGCATATGTTTGGGGGTCAGAGGACACCTTATAGGAGCGGGTTTTTTTCCTTCCACCATGTGGAGACTAGGGTTAGAAAACAGACCAAAAGACTTAGTGGCAAGAGCCTTTGTCTGCTAAGCCATCTAACTGATCCATATGAAAGACCTGTTCTAAAGAGCTGATTAAGGACAAGGGTAACTGAAAGGAGAAATTAAGTCTGTTAAGAGATTCTATGTAGAATAGCTCTTGAACTGCCCACATTTGAGTCAGTGAATCTGATGAGAATCTGGGTAACTTACTCATAGATATCATCTTTCAGCGTCTGCTGCCTTCCTCTGGGGGTGTGAAAAAAAAATCTCTTGCCTTTTCATCCTTCCTTGAGAGTGCGCTGAGCAGTTAGGGAAGCATGGGTATGCAAATGTGGAGCACAAGTGTCGCCATGGGCATACATAGCATCTTGATTCCTACAGGTGAACTCAGGTGGGACAGCAAACGCCGAGCATGCCACTAGCAGCGACACTCCACCCACCACCTATTGAAGACGATCTCGTGGCTCATTTGCTGTATTGTGTCTCCTGTGTGCTCCAGCTCAGCCTCTTCTGGCAAATGAAAGGGAAAAGTTGCAAATGGCAGCAGTGCCTTACCCTGCTAATTTTGTAGCATAGTGTGATGGTAGACAATTCTCAAAATTAGCTCATTTTGAGCAACCTTTCTCACAATGTTGACAGCTGAAAATATGATCCTTTCAGAAATATGATTGGGATGCTAACTAGGTCTCTATTGTCAGATTATTCTTAGAGAAAATTTTGCAAGTAGTCAACATGGCTCTGAAAGCATTTCCTGATCAAGTTCACCCACTGGCACTGTCAAGAGTCATAATGTTTTATCATGTATTATCACATTCCTTTAAACCCACCCTCTCTTATAAATAGCCACAATAACCAGGAAAAGGGTATATTATAATTGTCATGTATTACAAATACATCAAGAAACTAGGAAGAGTTACTTGTCCAAGCTAACAAACATGATGGGGTAGGAGCATAGCTTGTGTGAGATGTGCAGAATCCCTGCCACTCTGGAACAATCCCAGAGATCCAGAGAGACTAGGTAACAGGGAGGGGTCATGAGGGGACACCTAGATCTCCCGAGATTTTGTGAGTGAACTGAGGGCAGGTGGGAATGGGAACAAAAGCAATCAGTTGGGGGGCGGGCTTTCATCCTCCCTTCCTCTTTCTTTCTTTCTTTCTTTCTTCTTTCTTTCTTTCTTTCTTTCTTTCTTTCCTTCTTTCCTCCTTTCTTTCTCTTTTAAATGAATGAATGCATGATGAATGGATTTTACAACTCAGCTGTGGTTCTCCTCCCTCCTGTCCTCCAAGTCCCTCCTCCACTCTGTTCCTACCCTACAATCCATTCCTCCTTTGTTTCTGTTTAGGAAAGGATAGATCTCCCATGAGTATCAACAGAACATGGCATATCAAGTTACAGTTAAGACTAAGTACCTCCCCATGTATTAAAGCTGGGCAAGGCAACCCAGTATCTAAACTAGGGTTCCAAAAACCTATAAGAGTCAGAGACAGCCCCTGTCCCTACTGTTAAAAATCCCACAAGAGGACCAAGCTACACAATTGTATCATACATGTAGAATGCCTAGGTCAGTTCAATACAGGTTCCCTGGTTGTTGATTAAGTCTCTTTGAGACTTAACCAGGTTAGTTGATCCTGTAAGTTTTTTTGTTTGTTTGTTTGTTTTTGTGTGTACGTGTGTACGTGTGTGTGTGTGTGTGTGTGTGTGTGTGTGTGTGGTGTCCTTGGCCCCTCTGGCTTCCACAGTCCTTTCTCTGCCTCTTCTTCAGTAACTTCCCCGAACTTTGGCTATGGGTCTGCCTCTGTTTCCATCAGTTGCTGGATGAAACCTCTCTGATGACAATTGGACTAGGTACCAGTATGGTTGCAGGAGATGACTTGTTCAGGTTATTATATCCGCTATTGCTAGGAGTCTTACCTGGAGGTCATCCTTATAGATTTCCGGAAGATTCCCTTGTGGAAGGTTTAATTTATGACCCCCAAATGTGCCCCCTTTCTAGTAGTTTCTTTGAGTACTTTCTCCCTCTACCCCTCCCCGACCTGATTGTTTATGTTCCCATCCCTACCCACCCTCAGGTGATTCACAAAATCTCTTCTATTTCTCCTTCCCAGGGAGATCTGGGTGTCCCCCATGACCCCTTCTTGTTACCTAGTCTCTGGGTCTATAGCATAGTTATTCTTTACTTTACAGCTAATATCCACTTATGAGTGAGTACATGCCATGTTTGTCTATCTCGATCTGGGCTACCTCACCTAGGATTCTTTCCTAGTTCTATCCCAAATGAGGAATGAATCAAGTAAATGTGGTACATTTATATAAATGGAGTATTAATCCCATTCTTTTCTTGTGTTCATCCTTACTCTGGTCTCCAAGATGCAGCTAGACATCACTGCCCCTGCCCCCCATTCCCTAAGACTGTGGTTCACAGGCTGAAGTATGGGGGAATGCTGTCAAGTGTTTATTCTAAATCCTTTTACTTTATACTTATCCTATTTAATACATTCTCCATGCCATATCCAAAATGATATTCTAAATGTACAACTCAGGTCAGAGTGCCACTCCTCCTTAAAGACCTCTAAAGGAGTTCCTTTTTTTTTTGTGAAAAATCCATGCTTGGTTTACTCAGCTATAGAACGAGACTTTGACCTCCCCTTACCTCTCTACCCACAACTTTCAGTTCCAAATGCTTGGCTGTCTTTCTGTGTCAGGTGCCCCCGCTAACTGCTAACACTTTGTGATAGGTCAGCTTCCCACTTTTCTCCTTGTGTCCTTTCCTTGCTAGTCCCTTGTCACCATGCAGGTGTCAGCCCTAGCATCTCCTTGCTAAAGCCTCTGCAGACCTGTCCCCTCAGTCCCCTCAGTCCCCTCAGTCTTCTTATCCTGTCACCTGCTGTTTTCTTCATACTGTGTGACAACATGCGGTCTCATCTCCTTTATGGTTGAGATTGCAGGTGTACCTGGCTTGCCATCTCCTAAATAACTCTCTGACTGTTAAAAGATGTGAGCATCCTAACTCTCTGTTAGAGATATGAGCATCCTAACTCTCTGACTCTTAGAGATGTGAGCATCCTAACTCTCTGTTAGAGATATGAGCATCCTAACTCTCTGACTGTTAAAAGATGTGAGCATCCTAACTCTCTGTTAGAGATATGAGCATCCTAACTCTCTGACTCTTAGAGATGTGAGCATCCTAACTCTTTGGTAGAGATGTGAGCATCCTAACTCTCTGACTCTTAGAGATGTGAACATCCTAACTCTCTGACTGTTAGAGATATGAGCATCCTAACTGCACGTTCTTTGATTCACTGCTGTCGCCCTAGGGCCTAGACTAACTCCCTGGCAGACAACAACTGCTAGTAAATAGTTGATGGCTCGAGAGACAAATATAGGACCACTTGAAAAATACTTGAAAAACTGTTTAGAAATTAGTCTTTTCTTAACTTAGACCAAATTTATAATATTGAAATCAAGGAATTTGTCTGATTATTCAAACTAATTTCGGATTCATTGTGTGTGTAACATTTTTAGCCAAAAATATTTTACTTTAAAACATCTTCCATTTTTCTTTTACTGAAGAGAAGGAAAGGAGGTCTACCAGTTGTTGTTAGAGAAAAACATGTGTGTTCACAGGTCTCCAGTTCTCTTAGCTTCCTGATTTGGATTCTAAGACACAGGGCCTTAGAAATCCCCTCTTACGCACCCCACCCATTTGATTCCTCTCTGGAGGGGATGGAGAAGGAGATGCAGAAAGGGAAGTATTGGACGGTGGAAGAATGCTAAAATAGTCAGGCAAGCACCTGTATGAATGTTTGACCCCAGCATCAAGGGCTGCAGAACTAGCAGTGGACACTCACGGAGCTCATGAGTAGACAAATACATGAGCGTTCACACCACGGGAATGTCTTATAAAATGCGCAAGTCAAAAAAAAAGTGAGTTCCGGTCCAATTTCCCTAGTGGCTCTGTGCTTTGAAATTGCCAAGATATACTGAGCACATTTCGCCGAAAAATCTCTGTTTTAGATAGGAGGCCTTGTGAACTAAAACATTATTTTCTTTTAGAGAATTTAGGAATGTAAGCTTTATTTCTGTATCACACACAGCAAGTTTGGTTAAAAAAAAAATTGAGTATCATTGTTTTCCAGACTGGTTGGCGGGATAGAGAGGCTGTCCTTTGAAAAATACCTTGGGTATGTTTACATCTGTGGCCACTTTCTGGCCAGAATCAAATCTGCCGTACACAGCAACTTCTGGGGGTGAGAGGTAGTTTGCAGTGTTTTGTCCATCTTTCATATCTCACAGAGAATTTGAGCTTACTTCCTTTGTCTGTGATATTGTATGAACTGTCACGGTCATCTTCGGAGACATTATTACAATCGGTTAGTAGCGCAGCTGTATTTTGTTAGTTTCCCAAAACCATTGTATACTTTTAAGAGACCCAAATTACTAAGAATAAAATTCTAAAGTAAAAAAGTGGTGAGACCACACCTGTATCCTGCCTTTGTTTGCATTCAAGACGTTCTTAGATTTGTCATGTCTGTGAACTCAGCTAGGTTTATTACCCCAGATGGATTTTTACCACATGAGCAATTAATCTAATTGGAGACCATGAAGTGTTTATGTCAAGGCAAGAGGCAGCAGGAGCTTCATTGTGGTGACTTTGCAGGCAGCAAACACATTTAATTCACTGTGTACTTCTAGCCTAACCCTTTGCTGCCCTGCCCTTCCTATTTTCATATTAAATAGAAGGAAATTCAGCTAGGTTCTCCAAAATGGGCAGTTTCTTTTAAGATGCGATACATTTCAAAATTCTGTACATTTCCTTCAAGTGGGATGGCCTTGGGAGAACAATTACTTGCAGTCTTCTCATGTGTAAGAAGGCAAATTCTGACAGCTTCTGACTGAAATGTGGCACTGGCTTTTCTAGAACAGGCATGATGAGTGACAAAAGACAGTGGATGTTGCTGGGTCAGGTAAAGCTGTTGCCATGATCCCTTCTCACCTTTTTCGAGCTCCTGTGTGAGAAAACTCTATGGCAAGGTGTATTAGCATTACCTCTCTGGATCCTCAAAGGGCCTGGCACCATACAGCTCTTTAAGTTTTATGATCACACTCTCCATTCTGAAGGCTTGAGGACAGACAGTTGGGGTGATCTCTGGAGACCAGGCAACACACCCATGGGTATATTGCTTACCCACATTGTCCTGTCTTGTAGCAAATGGTGTACCGACCAACTGTAATTAGTCCCGTCTTACTTGGCCAATCCATGTATGTGGCAGGGGAAGCCTTCTTTCATGTGGTGGATGTGTTCCACAGAATATGACCTCTGAAAATGAAAATTACATTTGATTTAAGGAGTCAACACCAGCATAATAAGCCTGGGGTAAACCCTTGCTAGATACTCATGTCAATAAGTCCTAAATATGGTGTTACTTAATTCAGTTTGTATTTGTGCACATTCTGTGTGAAAATAGGTCCTTTATTCCTGTTTCTTCATGTGTTTATGTGTGGTATGTGTTTATGCATATGCACGTGTATGTGTGTGTGCCTATGTGTATAGGCCCGAGGTTCAAGTCAGAAATCTTGATCAACCACCATATACTTTTAAAAATCTTTTTAAAATTTTATTTATTTATTAACAACAATCTTTTCTCATTTTATATACTAGTCCCAGTTCCCACTCCCTCCCCTCTTCCTCTCATCCTACCCCATCCAATCTTCAAAAGAGGGCAGGGCTTCCCATGGGGAGTCAATAAAGTCTGGCTCATCACTGAGACAGCACCAAGGCCATCCCCCTTATATCTAGGCTGAACAAGGTATTCCCCCAAAGACAATGGGCTCCAAAAGGCCAGTTCAAACATTATAGATAAATCTTGGTCCCAATGTCAGTGACACCATAGACTGCCTAAGTCACACAACTGCCATGCTCAGGTCAACTGTTTCTGTGGGATCATGGTATCAGGGTCTCTCTCTCTCTCTCTCTCTCTCTCTCTCTCTCTCTCTCTCTCAGCTAGTTCTTTCAGTCAAATCAGGAGTTCCTTTACTGCTTTGGTAGTCTCCCTAGACAACTTGCTCTGCTCTGGTGGCTCCCTCTCTCTGCCATTCCTGCCTGGAATTAGAGGCAAGCCTCCATGCCCCTTAGACATTGAAGTGGGTTGTGGGGATCCCAACACAATGTTGTATAGCAAGCACTTTAAATACTGATCCATCTTCTCAGACTCAAGACTGTATGTCCATAAGGGAAAGTACAGAAATACTATTTTGCAATACTGACATATTTTGGAGAGTGTCTTAGGATTTGTATTGCTATGATAAAACACCATGACTAATGCAGCTTGGGGAGGAAAGGATTTATTTGGCTTACACTTCCAAATCACTGTTCATTAATGAAGGAAGTCAGGAAGGGAACTCAAATAGGACATAAACCTGGAGGAGGGAGCTAACACAGAGGCCATGGAAGAGTGCTGCTTACTGGTTTGATTTTCATGGTTTGCTCAGATTGCTTTCATATAGAACCCAGATCATCAGCTCAGGGATAGCCCCACCTACGATGGGCTAGGCCCTTCCAAATCAATCACTGATTAAGGAAATCTTTTGGAGGGTTTTTTTTTTAAACTGAGGCTCCATCCTCTCAGATGGCTTTAGCTTGTGTCAAGTTGGCATAAAAATAGCCAGTGCAGACAATGTTAATTTAACATGTTCCCATACCAGCTGGCAGTTTCTTCTGGTGGGAATCTTCCTCAGGATGTATGTTGGACTTTCTCTCTTACACATGCTGTTACTTCAGGTTAGACACCATCTTATCAAGGCTGCGTTATTTTACCTCCCTACGCAATCCTCTGCCTCTCACCCTGAACTGCTTTCTTCTGACCGCTTCTTGTCGCGGGGCATATCATGCACTTGCTGTCTATCTTTCTTGTACTCCATTCTAGAAACCAGACATTGAAATTTACTTATGGTTACCTCTGTAGATCAGCACCTTACACAATGTATGGTGTATGTATATACATATGTACATATGTATGCATGTATGTCATAAGTGCATGAGCAAAAGGCAAGCTGCAAGAGGTCTCTAATGTCATTCCTGTCACCTGCCCCCCACTGGAAGGATGTTTAGGAATTCCTGAGGGGAAAAGGATGTACTATTGTCTACTTTCATTTTCTTATCTTTATTAAATCCATTGTAGGTAGGCCTAATAGGACATGGTCTATTGAATTGTTCGAGTGTCAAATATTTTGGGAATCTAGATTAACAAAGCCTTTAAAGTTTTGAACTCACCTGTTTACTCAGAGCTTGGTCTGGTAGCACACCCTTGGACCCATGGGTGGGAAATCAGATGAGACTGAGAACATGAAAACTGGGACATGTACATACACAACTGTATTTTTTAAATATTATTTTTATTTAATTCTTTTCATACAAATATCTTGATTACATTCTTTCCCTTCCTCTAATACTTCCCAGACCCTCCCTACTTTCTTCCCCAATCAACTTCATGTTCTCTTTCTCTCTAAAAAGAAAAGAAAAAAAAACACACAGAAACTGAAATCAATAAAATATCTCCAAGCCCCCCAAATCATAAAATAAACAAAACAAAAATGTACATATACAAAAAGAAACCCCAAACTAAAAAACATGACCCTGTTTTATTTTGGCCAACTACTCATGATCAATGGGCCTGCTCTGAAATGTGGTCAGTAGACACACTACAGGAGAAAAACAGTATTTCCTTTACCAGTGGGTATTGATTACAAATAGCTTCTTGGTTAGCCAGGCAGTGGTGGCACATGCCTTTAATCCCAGCACTTAGGAGGCAGAGGCGAGTGTCTAAAAGATCTTATTTTCTTGGAGTTCACCCATCACCTCTGGCTCATACTATGTTTCAGCCTCTTCTCCAAATAATTCCCTGAATCTTGAGGGGAGGTTTGATAAAGATGTCCCATTTAGTGCTAAATACACCAAAATCTCTCCCTCTCTCCACATTATCTGGTTGTGTATCTCTTTGCTAATTACCATCTACTGTAAGAAGAAACATCTCTAATGAGAGTTTAACAATGCCCTATTCTATGAATACAGCAATATATCGTCAGGAGAATTTTATTTTCATGTTCAGAATAATAGTATTAGGTTTTCCCCTAGGTTTATGACCTATCTAGGCTCTTGGTCACTTTAAAAGAGTTAGGTTTCACCTCTTGGATTAGGCCTTAAATATGATCAAAAGAGGTTGGTTATTCCCGTATTATTTGTGCCACTGTTGCACAAGTGTATCTTGCAGATAGGTTGCTATTGTAGACCTCATGATTATTTTTCTTCTCCGGTTGTGTGTAAATTACCAAGATCACCAGTCAGCAAGGGTGTAGCTGTTTAAGTTCTCCATGTTTGATGATATAAGTAAGTTGTATCTTCAATAATAGGGTATTACCATCAAGTTATGGAGAGAAACCAATAACCTATGAGGACTGGGGGTAGGTGTTAATAGTTAGCAAAAGCTTGTTAAGGTGGTGGTGGTTGTAAGGCTCTGTGGGAACTATTTGGTCAATGATTCAACAGCCCATTCATTGCATTGGATGCTTTACTTGATGGCATAAGATGTCTAGTTGGATCATTGTCTCCCTGCTACATGGTTATTCCATTTAAATGAAGCAAACACACACACACACACACACACACACACACACACACGATTTCTAAGCTTCTATAGTGGGTTTCCACATGGCTTTTAAAAGGTCTTTAGTGTTACTTTTCCCTCCGCATGTTCACTTCTCTGTTCTACCTTTGCCTTTTCTGTCCCATTTAATTCTCTTATTTTAGATTCCCATTTATCTCTTTATAACACTATATTCTATTTCTTTTTTCTTGGAAGATTTCACTCCACCTTCCTGGTGCCTTACTAGCTACTTAACTTCTGTAATTATTTGGATTGAAACACACATATCCAAAACATAGTAACATCTACAAGTAAGTGAAAACATACAATATGTGTCTATTTTGAATCTGGTTTGCCTCACTAGGGTTGATTGTTTTTCTAGCTCCATAAATTTTCCTACAAATTTCATAATTTCTCTTTCTCAACAGCTAAATAATGTTCCATTGTGTAAATGCACCACATTTTCATTACTCATTCATCAGTTGATGGACATCTAGGGTGTTTCCAAATTCTGGCTGTTGTGAATGGAGCACCAATGAGCATTTATGGCAAGCATCTCTATAGTGAAATATGGATTCCTTTGAAGATATGCCCATAAGTGGCATATCTGGATCTTACAGCATAGGTTTTCAGCTTTTTGAGGAATTATTTTATACAAGGGTTATGCCAGTTTGCACTCCCACCAGCCATGAGTAAGTGATCCCCTATTCCCATATTCTTGCCAGCATGTGTTCTTCATTTGTTTTGTTGATTTTCTGACTGTTTTAGGATAAATTACAAAGTTATTTCAATTTGCATTTCTCTGATGTCTAAGGATGTTCAACATTTTTAAGTGTTTCTCATCCTTTTGAGATTCACCTCTTAAGAACTCTCTGTTTAGCTCTCTACCCATTTTAATTTTTTTGATGTTCAGGTTGTTTGGTTTTATTTTTGTATTTATTTGTATGTTATATAGTCTAGATGCTAGCCCTCTATCAGTTACATACATTGTGAATATTTTCCCCCATTCACTTCTTTGCTTGAGTGATGATGTTTGTTATACAGAATCTATTTAGTTTTATGGGGCCTTATTTACTTATTGCTTGTCTTAATGTTTGTGCTATCAGTGTCCTGTTAAGAAAAGATCTTTTCTGCACCAATAGTTCAAGCCTATTCCCTGCCTTCTCCTCTATAGAAATCAGAGTATCTTGTCTTATGTTGAGGTCCTTGATCCAAGTGTTGAATCTTGTGCAAGGTGATAGATACACATGGGTGTATTTTAACTCTTCATCAGCCATTATGATTAGAACCAATTTTTAAAGATACTGTTTTTTCTCCAGTGTGTATTTTTTGTTTCTTTGTCAAAAATCAGACATTTATGGGTGTGGGAAGTCTGTCGGGATTTTTTATTCTATTCCATTATTCAATGTATTTATTTTTCCATAAATAGCATGCTGCTTTAATTATTCTAGCTCTGTAACTCAACTTGAAATATTGGATGGTGATATCTTCTGCAGTTCTTTTATTATGTAGAGTTGTTTAGATACCCTGTTGAGTGTGTGTGTGTGTGTTGCATATATCAAAAAGTTCATCCATTTATTTTTGAATTTCCAATTTGGTAGAAAGTAGCTGTTTCAAGTGTTCCTCATGATGCTCTAAATTTCCTCAGTGTATGTTTTATGTCCTCCTCTTCATTTCTAATTTTACTAATTTGAATTTCTTTCTCCATTTTTTGTTTTATTTTTGCTAAAGGTTTTCAATCTTGTTTTTTTCAAAGAACCAACTGTTTATTTCATTGATTCTTTGTATTTTGCTTTTCTATTTGCATTTCTATTTCTTTGATTTCAGATGAGTGTATTTTTGAGTATTATTTTCTTGTTTTTGTAGAGTTAAGTTATTAACATGGATTTCTACATTTTTGTTTTTACTGTAGGCACATATGCTATGAATAGACATTTTAGAATTGCTTTCATTGTGTTCCATAACTTTGTATATGTTGTTTTATTTTTTTTTCAGTTTTAAAATATTTTAAATTTGTTTCTTGATTTCTGTCTTGGTTCAATTTTTCTTCAGTATGCATTGTTTAGTTTTCATGCATTAATAAACTCTACCATTTATATGATAATATATAATTGATAACATCCTGCTTTAATCCATGGTAGTCAGATAGAATTCAGAAACTTATTTCAATTCTTTGTATCTATTTATCCTTGCTTTGTGACTACCTAATATATGTTCGAATTTTAGAGAAAGTTCTGTGGGATGCTGAGATGAAAGTATATTCTTTAGTGTTTGGGTGGAATGTTCTGTAGATGTCTCTTATGTCCATTTGATTTATGGCATTATTTAACTCTAGTGTTTCTCTAACTTTTATCTGAATGACCTCTCTGTTGGTGAACGTTAGGTACTGAAGTCACCCATTATCATTGTGTGAGAGTCAATATGTGATTTTAGCTGTATTAGAGTTTCTTTTATGAACTTGTGTACCCTTATGTTTAGTGTATAAATAATAGAATTTTAATGTCATCTTGGTGGATATTTCCATTAATGAGTATATAGAAACCTTCCTTATCTCTTTTGATAAGTTTTGGTTTGGGGTTTATTTTGTCAGTTATTAAAATAGCTGTATCTACTTGCTTCTTGGTTCTATTTGCTTGTCAAAACTTTTTCCCCCTTTTAACTTATGATTATGATTGATGTTGGTGTTGAGGTGTATTTCTTGGCTACAGAGAAGCTATATCTTGTTCTCTAATATGATGTGTTCATCTATACCTTTTATTGAGGAACAGAGGCCATTAACATTTAGAATTCTTAATGAGCAGTGTTTATAAATTTCTGTTATTTTGATGTTGTGGTTGTGGTGGTATGGTTCATACCCCTTTTTTTGACTAACTATTCTGAGATTATTTATTCCTTGTCTCCTTTTCGAGTGTACTCAACCTTCTTTTCAGACTGAAATTTTCCTTCTAGTAACTTCTGCATGGCTTGATTGCTTAAATTTATGTTATAATAAACATTTTTCCTTTACTCATCTGTGGTCTCTTACAATTTGCAGAACAGAGCTCCAGCCCTCCTTGGCTTTTAGAGTTTCCTTTGAAAAGTCAGGTGTTATTTCAATGGACCTGCCTTTATATGTGGCTTATGTGAGTTGTGATGTTTGAGGTGTTGTTTATCGCAGATAGGTGGTCTTATTTTTGTTGGGTACAGATTGCATTTTTTATTGTTGTTTTTGCTGCTGCTCCCCAATCTGGATCCTAGGCAAATGCGACTGTGAGGTTTGGGTCCCAGACAAGTGTGGTGAGTGTAGCGTCAGTGGTAGTTAGCAGTTCAGTAGGTAGATGTGGAGTCCAAAAGGATGGGAAGTGGGTCAGAAGAAAAGGCTGAAGGGGGCTTCCAGTGAGAACAGGGGGAAACCTGGGTCTACAATAAGAGTCCCAGTGAATGAGGGTAGGTTGTGAAGAAGGGTTCCTTCTGGCAGGTCATAGCAGGACTAAGAATAAGTGTAGAGAGCCTGGAATTGAGCAGACTACATAGTTTTAAAGCTTGGAATTCAAGTACTATTTTAGAAATTCACCAACCTAAATGATCAAGAGATAAACTAAATGATCAAGAGATAAAAAAAAAAAGGAAGCATGGAAAAATGACCATGGTGGAATCCAGGTGAGGATACATAGGCATTCGTGACTCTTTCACTGTTATATAAATTAACATTGTTCATAATAAAACACTAAGAAAAATAACCTACAGTTCAGTTAATTTTGTGCACACACCTGCATCTCTCAACTTTCTTCTGTTGTCTGGGGATTTGGAGATGCCAGGCAAATGTTGTGGACACAGGGTAGAGCTGAAGGTGTGTGTGTGCTACAATCTCTTTTCAGCACGTATCGTCTTCCACTGCCTTTAGCTCCCTCACCTTCCTCCTGTGTGTTTCTACGGGGCAGCACTGACACATGACAGAACATGCCTACTTTGCACAGGACAGCCTTCAGGCGTTACTATATATAGTCCTTCCTTATGTTACTAAGGTGAACTTGGAGAAAACTATTGTGTTAATGTTAACAAAAGAAATCTGCTATAGATTTGCATTGGTATGAATCTTGCTCTATTGATACAAATTTAAGGTCAATTTTGTAATATGTATGTTTCTGCTCTTGGTTATAACATTGTGTATATGCAGCTCATTAAAAATGTAATGTAAAATTAAGAAATATAGTTAAATAAAGAGTCATCTATAATAGTCAAGCTTGTAGTCATGTTGGTTAGATTTTCTAGATGTACAGAGATGTATTTCAGATGGATAGGAATTCTCCAAATCTTTCAAAGACTACAGAATATGGCATTTAAAGCATTTTAAGAACTTAGGACTTTCCATGACAATGAGACACATCTGCTCGTAGCAACACCAATTACTTCACGAGGAAGATAGGCATCAAAGAAGCTCCTTATTGAGTTTGTTAGTCATTTGAGCAAGAAGCTGCTCTTGCCTGAACTGCTTGATGAACTGAGCATGCATGACCCACAGAGAAATAGCTGCTGAACTTGCCTAAAGGTGAGATGAACCTTTGGTGTTTTTGCTTCATGAAAGAAAGAGTCTGTCAGACATTCTGCAGGACACAGAAGAAAGTGATTGACAAACTGCTAATATAGGCGGAACTGACTTTGAAATGTCCTGCTTCCTGGAAGTCTGTTGAATACGATGGGCCAGTGGGCTGAAGATGGATACACCAATGGTACAGAAGAACTTTGGGTGACTCTTCAGGTAGCAAGATGTCTCTGTCATTTCTAGAGTTTTGGAAATTGCTTATAATGAACTTCTTGTTTACTCAGACAATATATCCTTCTGGAGTCTTTGATGGAGTTGAATTTATAGTTATAGTTTTCCTTAGTTATAATAAAAGATAAATAGATATAAATAATGTAACTATAATTCTTGCTTGATACCCATTTTGTATATGTAATTTTACTATGTTAAAGTTAAAAACCTTCCTTTTTCATTCAAACAGAAAAGGGGTGGTGTTGTGGGATTCCCCTCTGTATGCTGTGAATATCATTGGTTAATAAAAGAGCTGCTTTGGGCATATAGCAGAGTTATAGGAAAACAGCTAGGTGGGGAAAACTAAACTGAATTCTGGGAGAAGGGAGGCAGAATCATGGAGAAGCCATGGAGCTGCTGCTTGAGACAGATGTGCTGAAACTTTGCTGGTAGGCCACAACCTTATGGTGATGCACAGATTAATGGAGATGGGTTAAATTAAAATCTAAGAGTTAGCCAATAAGAAGTAGAGCTAATGGGCCAACCAGTGGTTTAAATAATATAGTTTCTGTGTGATTATTTCAGGGCTGAGCAGCTGGGAATGAAACAAGCAACCTCTTACTACAGAAATCTGTATCCATTTTAAGTTTCTCTATGTTTTCGGCCTGACTGAGGAAAGGTAGCTTATAAAAGTTTTTATTCTTTTTCTCATATTCCCTTTAATTCATTGATCCATGGATGAAGAAAAGATAAGGTACAATTATATACTTTTGTCAAAACTTAGCAAATGAATGCTTTATATTTATGATTTTTCCCCACAAAATAAAAGTAAACACTGAACTCTTAATAAATATATGCATGAAGAAATATTTAAGGGAAATTTTTCAATGTCCGAAAATCATGTTGTCATCAAAACTGATGGGAAATGATCAGTAGATAAAACAAAAGAAAGAGCATAGGAAAATGGCAATGGTGGAATCCAGGGGAGGGCACATAGGGTTTTGTGCTGTGATTCTTTCAGTGTTGCTGTATGAATTAATATAGCTCATAATACAACACTAGGGGAAATAATCTACAATTAACAAGAGTAATTTTCATACCACTTCTGGTCTTTGCAATTTTTCTTTTTCAAATTAAATGTCAATTTTTAAATAATGAACTAATGAAACAGGAAATTACTGCAAATCTTATAGACTGCTCTTCTAAGATGGATTTTAGGGAGTCTTTTATATTAAAATAACCAAGCATGATTTGAAAATGTAATTATGGTATATTTTTATTCTTCTGTAGGAAAATTGTCCTTTTTGTACCTCATTTTCTTCTTTCTTTCTATACCTATTTTCACATGACCGATATATTTCCAATAGCCCTTTCTCACTCCGTTAGTTTCCAGATTTTTTCCTGTTGTAGGTAAAGAATAAATTGATTTTAGCTGATATAATTTCATGGTATGAGGTGAAGCTGTTTGGTGGCGCACACCTTTAATCCCAGCACTCGGGAGGCAGAGGCAGGCGGATCTCTGTGAGTTCGAGACCAGCCTGGTCTACAGAGCTAGTTCCAGGACAGGCTCCAAAGCCACAGAGAAACCCTGTCTCGAAAAACAAAAAAAAAAAAGGATTCAATGTCTAATTTATTGTTAATTTCATAAAAATTGGCATTTTGGCATAAATCAAATACATGCTCTTCTTTTATGTTCTCTTCCATTTGTTAGAAACTGTTGCTTTGCAATGATAAATAGGCTGGATGACTAGTAAATAACTTTTTTTTTTCTTTTTTTTTTTTTTTTTTTGTTTTTCAAGGCAGGGTTTCTCTTTGTAGCCTTGGCTGTTCTGGAGCTCACTTTGTAGACCAGGTTGGCTTCAAGCTCGCAGAGATCCACTTGTCTCTGTCTTCCGATAGCTGGGATTAAAGGTGTGACTATGACGTTGCAGTGGGCTCCTCCACGCGGTACTCCTTATTCTCCCATTGCCATGCTCTTGCCGTTTTCATTACATAATGTGTGTCTTTGATGAAAACTTTGGTGCATTAATGGACACAGTCTAGCTATGCAGCCTCCAAGAAAAACCGTTACCTCCATTTCAGAAAATAAAAATAAAAAGTGAACCGCGCTCTCCATTTCTGATGGAGCATCTCCAATAATCAGGAGGAAATGGTGTGATTCCCAGAACTCCTTTCCCAGTCCTTCTGAGCTCAGTTTAACCATTTAAAGCTATGCTATTACTACATTAAAGGCTGTTTGCAGTGCAGTATAACATACCTTTGAAGCACAAGCCACTTTCTGTGTAGTGTAGCAATTAAAGAAAATTATGAACTCTGCTTCTCATCATTTGATAGGATTTCTCTTTATGAAATGGCATAAATCTTTGTAACCACACTGATTCTTACTGAAATTAATCCTTCCCACTGCAAACATTTCCATTTGTTAAAATTTATTAGAACATAAATGAGTCCATCCAGTGTTCACTAAGCCTGTCTCAAGCTGGCTTCTGGGAATGAAGACAAAGACTAGACACAGTCCCCATTCCCAAAGAACCTCCCTGCTCCTGTAAAATTCTGTGTCAAATGACACCGGTAGACATTTGAGTGAAGGGATGTTTGAAGTGAGGTAAATTCCCTGTACCTTCTGAGAACTCTTAGCAGTATTCTGAGGCTCATAAATGTACCTGGCTAAATATTGCTAAGTAGCAAAAATAAATTTAATTTCCTAGAATAATTTTATGAAAAAAGATACAGGTTCACCATGAATATTTTGTATTTGATCCATTTTAATGTGTTTTCTGGTGGTGGTATAATATAAAAGAATGAGCAAGTTGAATTTTAATTTTGCATGTTTTCACTTGGTCTCGGTAACTTCTTAAAGTCTCCCATCTGTCTCTTTGCCCAATGGTATGGTATTAGCAATATATGTATTTGTGAGAATTAAAATTGTAACAGGCAACGAGTGAAAGTCTCAAGTTCTTAGGAGAGGACCCAACAAGTAATGAGCACTGCCAATGTTCATTGTTGTGATGCTGGTGACTCCTCTGTTGACTCTAGAAGACCTAAATTCCAAGACAAGAATTCTCTACACTAGATAAAGATGGAAGGAAACCAGAAAGGGAACACCAGCTGCAGCTTGATGCTGTGGGGAAGCTGCGAAGGAGTATGGAACATTCACTTCAAAGTTATCCTTGCCCCAGGGTGGAGGATTTGGGGGGTGTCATCCATCAACTGTCACTCATTATCTGAGGGATGCTCTCAGGGATACTGATTCTTTCGCATTTACAGCTTCACATGTATAAGTAGAGTGGTCTCATACAGATAGAGGATTTCTGGCAAAGAGATGCAGATGATCACAGTTGGAAGTCAGCCAGAAGTCCTGAAAGTGGCAGAGCTGAGTGCCAATTCCTATCTGTTGATGTGACCATGACGGGAGTGCACTTGTGATCGAGATGAGGCCACCATTTCCTTAAACTCTTTTGAATGAGAGTATTCAGTATTTTGTTTTGCTGAAGACTGAATCACTGACATATAAATGATTTCAGGAGAAATGTCTTACATAATAGATACTGCCTACTATCAATACACAAAATTTACCAACGTGCTTGAAATTATTGTGGTCAATTATATGATTTAATTATTATTTTGAACACAGAGACTATAGTCGTTTGCATGCTGATGTTGTTTCTGGGCTCTGGGAAGTCAGGGCTTGTCACTGTGTACTTATCTCTTGAAGTATTATACACATGTCAGCCCGAAACTATGTCTGAGAAGATGGAGCCCTCGCACTCTGGGGTTCTCTTAGTACTTACCCAACCTCCAGTGAGAGGAATAAACAGTCCCACCACACCCTGGCATGGCCAGAGGAGGTGTTCTGCCATCTTCCAATTTAATTATGGGATGTGGTTTCTAGACACGCATCTATCTAGATCTGCTTTCTGTATTTTGTTTTGTTTATAATTAAATCATAGTAATTAAGCAACCATGCAGGTCATTAGTAATAATTTTATGAAGCTTAAGACGGCATGTTACATAACTTCTAAGTGTTTTGTTGTTAAAGTTCACTTTTGAGAAATTGTTGGGAGCTGTTTGAGAAGCACTATTAATTTGAAGGCGTGTATGAGAGAGATAAGGTTTTTCTTCTTCTTCTAGAATTGTGTATAGTCAGGTAACTGTTATCTCTGGGAAACACTGAAAGCATCTTAGGAAGTCTCAGAAGCTCCACAGCTTCAGCCATTATTAACATATGTGGACACAGGGATGTCTGCATCTATGCACACGTTATCTTAATTTTAGTCACAATTTGGACATACACACTCACTTGTGGCTCACAGAAGCAAGAACAAAAGGCAAACTCCAGTGTTCTTTTAAAATTCAGAAATTTGCCTTTTAATTTTGAAGTCTGGGAAAAATTTAGAACTGTAATATAATGAAACTAATATTAGAAGATACTACTTATTAAGCTACTAATGCTATATATAATTAAGGTCAGTAAAGAGATCCCTTTACTACTATTCAAAGCGTGGGGGTGTTTTTTGTCTCTACTGTAAATATTGGGAGTCACTAGGACTATTTGAGTACATGAAAAAGCGTTGCAGATGACAATATGAAGTAAATATTATCATATTTCTTACATTGGTAGTATTAATTGTTAAGAGCACCTGTCTTAGCAAGTATGTCCTAACTACAGCAACAAGAACATTGCTGACTAATGGGTATCTTAGCTGGGTAGAAGAAAGAACCTGGAGATGGATAAGAAGCTAATTATCTCGCAAACCTCCTTTCCAGTATTAACTATAAGATGGGTGATACTGCCCTTCTCTGCATAAATACTATCTCAACTGGCTCAACTAAAGAGAAGCTACTGTACATGGGGCATTTTGGGAACATATTTAAGACTGTGAGCTGAGAAAGAGGTTACATCTTGCCATCTTTTCTGTCATTTCTTCTGTCCAACACGGAATGAATAATGCCGCAAAGCAAGTTCACAGGACTAACTAGAGATCGTTTCAGTTGGATAACTTTGGGCAACACAGTAAACTTGTGACTTAGATTTCTTCTTCCTGAGGGATGAGGGAGTTGAAGGCCATGAATTTTCCATCCATTATAGTATTTCATGCTCATAGGCGAAGCTGCCAGTAGTGGCCAGAGAAAACTCTGGGGCAATGAGATGCAGGAAAATGTTGGACTCATGACTATCCATACTGTGGAAGACCTGGCCACAACTGCACTAACCCCATCCCTTCTGGTGACTATGTTAGAGAGGAAACCACACATTTGCTTTCTCCATATGACATTCAGAGAATGAGGTGCAATTATGTTTGCAGGTAGTACAAAAATACCTTTACATAGTTTTTCATGTGCTCTTTCACACCTTTTGAATATTTACAGTCTATTGTCATGACAAAATTGTTAATCAGTATTTCAATAAATACTCTCTCTATATATATTTAAAATTACTATCATGTTTTGCTAATTTTGACATCGTTTATACATAAGTGATATTTTTACAGACGGAACTTTCCTTACTTTGAAATTGATTAGCATGTTTTTTTTTCAGAAATTTTGTGTATTTCTTTTAGCTGGAGTCCTTGTGCAAGGAGTATTATTATTTCTTTTACTGTTGTAGAAATATTTTCAAGGCAATTTCTTTCTTTAAAGGTCAAAGAGAGGTGATTTAATCAATGCAAGCATGCTCAGCAAGCAAACAAAGGGGTTTGATGGGCCCAGGTATCTCTTTGCGGTACTAAATGAGCTTTAGATTAAATAGAAAGACATGAACGCTAAGGAAAGAGGTTCTCATGGTTAGACAGTCTTGGTGAGGAAAGTCCCTAGTTGTTGTTTCAATTCTGGTCCTACAAGATGGCACAAGAAGTTTCTATTGCTTGAGTGGGCAGACTGTTTCTCTGGACACAATTGCTCTAACTCTAGGCTACAACCTTGCCCTTCCGGATAATTGATGTCTCCTGGAGGATGCTCCTGCCCCACTGTTTGCTCGCAGACTTTTAGAGTCTATGATGGGTTGAAGGTATGGGAGCAGGAACAGCTGAGAACTCCATCTCAAGTCTCAAGCAAGAGACAGAGGGAGATCAAAGCAGTTTTGAATTCAATTCTAACTTTCTCCACAGTCCATGATAATGAAGCAAAATCCTCTTCATTCACTCAATACATAAGTTCATCTCCTGTCTGTCACTGAGATGGGTACTAGGGATGCAAAGAGAAAATAATGTCATTGCTCTTGGAACATTCAAATCTTAAAATTGTTTAGATACAACTGTATGGCATTTCTTTACTTTATAATCCTAGTAATAGGGAGTGTCAACATCTGGCACTTTCCGTCTTTTCCCCATCAGTTACCGCTTTAGCCCCGAGAGTTCAGCTAGCGTAGCCCCACCTCTAGTTTGGTCTTACCTTTCCTTTCCAGTCCATGTTGTGTTGATATTATAAAATACCCGAGGCTGAGTACTTTAAAGGTAATTTCTGAGCAATTGCTTCTAAGATTTTTGGAGCATGTTACAAAGACCTATTCCGCTCTTATGGCTCTCTCACAACATGGCAGAGTAGGGCAGTGACTGTGCAGAAGAGAACAAACACACAGTGAGGTCCTCCTGTAGAACAGTCCAGTCTCATGGGAAGTGGCTTGTAGTATTGCTCTTTCAAAAGCTCCTATTTACTGTCTCCTATATTTTGATTCAGGAGATACTCAAGTTAGACAGGGAAATAATTTTTCTTTTTACTTATTCCAACTATTAATATGTTTGAATGAGTAATTTTGTGATAATGTGGGATCCACACAAGTCTCAAAATGTTTTGTCAATCCTTTTTGTTCAATTTCACCATGTAAATTGCTGTGGAAAACATAAAAATTAAGATTTGATTATCCTGCTACTGATAGAATATGGATTAAAGAACCATGGATTTGGTTCTTTAATGCAGTACAGAGTTGTATAGTATAAACTAAGTTAGTATTTAAGTGAATAATTCTGTTAGTAATTTTCCAATATTTATTTAAATAATAATACTGAATTAATAGAATTATAGGAGTAAGTGTTGCTTCTACTGAATGCATGACCGAGAAATCAGCCGCCTTCCCTTGTAACTGCATTAGATGTAAGCCTCAGTAGGGGAAGACTTCTCTATACCTCAAAATTTCTTAAACCATAAGTTGTCAAAAGATAGAGACATTAAACTGACAATGTATTTGTGTTTCTAAGTGTGTCAGATGACCCAGGGCATAGATTGATTACAGATAATCAGCTTTTGCATCATTATTATTATCTATTGCAAAGACAGCTTACATGGAAGGAAAACTTCCCTGAGCAAATTTTGTAGTGAGTTGCCATTGAGACATGGCATGAGCTTAAAATATTTTGTAAAAGAATACATGATAATCAAATTGTAAATTTATTCCATTATAAAATATTAAAAATGCAGTTGAATATTCTGTCCTTTAAATTTTAATTATCTTCTATTTTGAATGAAGTTTTTCTCGAGCTATTGCCCAAATTCTGTTATAACGTTGGCTGTAATTTTCATGTTCTTTTGGAAGCTGTATCTGCATTGATAGATCTGGAGTTGAAGGTATTGTAAAAGTTCACTTCCTATTTTTTTTCTTGAATGAACCATTAAATTTATTTTCAGGATAACACTGAATGGATATTTCATCTAATAAAAATGGACTTCTCTGATCCTTTTCACTAATATGCTAATATTTCACTAATATTCACACATACGCTTTTCATCTTATCTCTTAAAATGAATAGTGACTCTTTCCATGAATGGCAAACAGTATGACTGACACCCTAAGACAACAGGACAACATGTGTCATTTTTTTTCTTTCCCTAAGTTATTTTCTCAAGAACTAGTTCACTTCTCATTCATTTACATTCCAGTGGCCCTTTGGGTCCTTCCGTTCTTATGCTGTCTAACCTGTGCTTTCACATCTTTATAATAGAATGAAGTCTAAAATATTCATAGCCTCTCAGTACAGGTGGGGCTGCGGAAGGTTTAAAAAAAAAGACATTTCTTTTTTTTTTTTTTAAAGGAAGGTGGTAACAAATCCTATTCCCCAAGTAGATTAGGCCACAGGCCTGCAGAGTGTGTATAGGAAATGCCTTTGGTGTAGCCTTAAAATTCTAGATCTTGCTGAGCTTCAGGATCAAGAGAATCGTTTACAAACCTGCTGAACCAGAGTTTGGGGTCCTAGGAATGGTAGTGTTCATCTATAATAGTGTCCTGAGGTAGTGTTCTGACTCAGTCTAAAGTAGGGAATCAAGATATTTTCCTCTGATTTTAGTTTACTATCCATCACAGAGGACATCTGATTATCCAGTGTTGAAATCCCTGACCCTCGCTGGCAGTATGAGTCAACCATCTCTGTAACCCTACTCTTAAATATGTCATATTCCAGGTCTTATGCAGGAAGCAGTTTTGCTCCTTCTTTATCCCACCCCTTTCCCACTTAATATCTCCTCGCTATTAGTTTGGGATCCCAACTTTCCCACATTATTCTGCTTTATCAGTTTTTCTCTTCACCTCTCAAAGCCGGTGTTTCTCTTGCTTCACAGCTTGCCCATGAATCACTCACCATTTTGTAGCTCACACTTGTTCTTAGACATTTTATTTGATTGTCCTTAAGTGAAGTCAGTATGGGCGCTGGCACGCCCCTTGACTTGCAAGGGTGTGGCCAGGTTGCCTGAGAAATGCTCGTCAAATGTGCAGTGTAATGTTGCTGTACTACCTCCCTAACTGGTACTCTGAGATCCAGGCCAGTAAATAATTTTCCATGGCTGTGGAACCCATCTCTGGTGGGCCAGGACTGCAAATGACTTAATGCTTATTATATTGGGCATTGTATAAAGTAGGTTTATGTTTGTGTATGGCTCTTTGGCCCAATAAGCCAAAGGAGGGGAACTAATTCCAGTAGTCCTGTTATGACATCTGTTTAAGTCCAGCCACACCACAGTTAGTAGAAAGCACTGGATAAAGTGGTTGGGATTCCACTACCTTTTGTAAGAGATAGAATGTGAGATATTCTTTCCTTTCTAAATATGCAGTTTTAAAATTCCTTTTAGGCTCAGGCAATTTTCAGAGAAAGATGTACAATATTAAAGCAGAAATTCTTAAGATTTGTCTCATAATTTATTTTTAGAAAAAAATGTGTACTTGAAATCTGATAATGATTTATCTTCCTGGTTAGAACTTTTGTATTTATTCAAATTTTTACTGCATATCAATATTTTGAGGTAGTTTTTTTTAATTAAGCCACCTTTGATGCTTTTAGGAGAGATGCTTCCCTAGAAAATGTGAGTTCGTATTCTACCTTTGAAGTTAGCTTTGAGAGAACGGTAATATAAACCAACCCTGGTGCCCCAAGATTCCTAGCTCCAGCTATATTGTCTGGTCTTGTCAGTGTAGCGAGTAGTTAGTTACCATTTTGAGATTCTCTGAGAGACACCCTGCATACTTTCATTCAGTTCTGCAGGAGAATCATCACCCTTTATGTCACAGACAGCGTAACAAGTTTTAGGGTACTTAATGACTTCTGAGCTGCAACTGAGGATCTGAATTAGAGTCTACATATCAGGGAACCATATTTCTCACGTTTCCACAGAGGCACTTTCAGCCAACATCCGAGACAACATCCCTTATTGCTGTTGGTGCCTGAGAGATGACCTGCAAATGCATAGACCTTTCCTCTTACATACAGAACTGCAGATGTATTGTTCTCGGACTTCCTCCATGATGCAAAGGCCCAATAAAAACTCTTTGTGCTCTGCCTCCCTTTATTAGGGCATTTTCTCCTCCATGATTATCCAGTGTGAGTATGCAATGAGTTGGGACTGTGGGTGGAAGTTGCAGCAATTAGTTTTGCCTCAGGTAGAATGCTGACATCAGTGGTTATGAGATTAAAATCTTCTACTCAGCTGTTGTTTGAATATTCTGTTGTGTTCTCATCCAGCTCTTTTAACTAATTGGAGTGACTTAACCATGTAATTATTTTCAAATGTTTACAATTATTTTAGATAAATATAAATGGTTGTTTGCCTGCATATGCAAAACAAAAGGAGTAATTTAGTGCCATCACCGAAATAGTTGAACCTTTCTAGAATATTACTGGGTGGAAACAAAATATATTAGTGGAATTCAAGGGGAATAAATGGTCATTTTCAATGCTAAAATGAAATATTATTTTCAGTTCTACCAGAGTAGAGTAGTAGCATTTCTCCCAGGTGTTTCTCCTTCTAAACAAGAATTTCCAAATAACACAACAAAGCAAAGAAGTCTCTGAAAAATGGAAGGAGGAAGAGGGCTGCTTAGGGTTCTTGACAGATGTAGACCTGCACAACAGTGAGCCTCATCATTTTCTCACGTTCTTCACGAACTCTCGGTGGGTAACGGCAGCAGTGTCTCACCCAGGATGGCCAATAAGCACACAGGAACAAATGCTCCGAGATCCTTGCAGCCAGGCTCATGAAGAAAGGAGGTCTTTCATGAAGAATACAGGAAATGTTTGTCAGTGTCTTCTAAACATCACTGGACAGTTCCACCCTAATGACCCCAGGCTGTCAATGGCACTAGCAGAAGCATGGTCTCTTGACTGTAGAAGCCAATACTGCTCGACAGCTAAAACCATAACTCACATGTGGTATTAATAGAGCAACAATTAGAAACCCTGTAGGAAACAGGGGGCTTCACAATGCTATAAGTTAGGGCACATGCTAAAAAATTACTTAAATAATCAAATAAAGAGAAATAGAAGTCGTAAAAGGGAGCAGCTTATAAAATATAGACTTTGATTGTTATGTATCAACAAATTACTGGAAGTTTTTTGTTGTCAATGGAAATGCAATGAGTCCAGAATATTCTGGAATAATCCATTTAAAAAGTTGGGATTTCAATGTTTTCCAACTTCAGAACTCTACATAAAAGTTCAATCCAGATGTATCATATACTTAACTGAAAGGATTATAATGTAAAGATATTAACCTAAGAACAGATTTATGATCTTATATTAGGGAACAATTTCTTAGTTAGATATTATACCAAAAACATAATAAAAAATATTGAACTTAGTTAAAATTAAAAAAAAATGTGTTTCACATGACATCATAAAGAAAGTAAAAGAGGGGGAAATGTTTGAAAATCGCACATCTCTTGAAGGAGTACAACATTAATGTGTTCTTTTGGGTCACAACTGAAGACAATAGCTCAGTGTTGAAATATGCAAAGGATCTGAGCAGGTATTTCTCCAGCCAAGATACTCAGATGGCTAAGAAGGACAATGACAGGTACTGAGCATAATTCTTCAGACAAATGTAAAGCAAAACCACAGCGACAGGTCACTCTCTCCAGCCACGGTATCTATTATAAAAACAATAGGTTGTATCACCTACCATCTGTGATGAGAGAAACTACAACTTCCACACGTGATTGGGAAGAACACACAGGCTACAGTCACCTCAGAAAGTTTTGTAGCAGTTTCTCATATCGTTATTCATAGGATTACCATATGAACCCAGTAATTATATTTCCATAAATAAATGGGAGGTGTAAAAACATGCGTTCACATAAAACTTGTGTGTGTGCATGAATATCAGCATTATTCCTATCAGCATTCAAACTGAAACAATGAAATGTACATTGACAGATGAATGAATATAATCATAAAATGGAAAATTACCCATCTGTAAAAGCGAACGAGTCACTGTTGCAACAGGAATCAATGTTGAAAATCTTGTGCTGTATGTTAAAAATACAAGTCATAAAAGAATATATATTATATGATTCTATTTATGTGAAATATCTATAATAGACAAATGTAGAGTCAGTAAGCAAATTACGGGTTGCCTCAGGCTGACAAGGTGCTGGAGAAGAGAAATGGCAACTGAATACTAATGGCTATGTCTTTCTAGGGGAAGATGAATATGTTCAAACACTGATTGTGGTGATGGTTGAACAAGTCTGTGACTACATAAAACCCACTGAATTGTGAACTTTAAATGGATCAATTTTATGGTGTGTGAATCAATAAAGTAACTAAAATATGAATGGTCTAAATATTCCATTTAAAAGATTCTGACATACTGGGTAAAAATGTGCTCTGATGGTTTGGTGTCTCAATGAAATTCCTGTCAGATATAGCACAAGTAGTTAGGAAGTATAAATACAGAGAAGGCTGTATTTTGCAGACACTGATTTTGAAAAGGTTGTTGTCTTGATACAATAAAATTGATTCAAAAGTAAGTAAACTTAAGACAATGAGTACATTATATTGTCATGAGAAGATCAGCCCTGATCCTCAGAAAGGCATCAATGTAAATAGAATATAGCTTTTGAACAATAGCACTTCAAAGTACACGAAGCAAAGGAAAATATTATTCCTCCCAATTTAATATATTTAGATTTCATTGAATCTATAACTGCCTCTAATTACATAATAAACTAAAACCTGCTCATCTCTATTAATTCTAATCCCTCAAAGAGCTACCTCTGTCTCTTTACCTTCAAAACACATGATTATACTAGCTATTGGAATGTGCACGTGTTTATATCATAGAAACAGATTATGATTCTGTAATCATAGAAGTTAAAAGTGATTACTTTTTAAGCCTCATTCTTTTATGATATGCAGAGATTCACAAAGGCAGAATCAATTGCATTCTATGAAGAAATATAGATATATGTTTTTCTTAATTTTTTAATAGCACATTTACGTTCCAAAGCAACAATTTTGGTAGTGAATATGAATGAGAAGGATATTTTCCCCAAAGAAATAGTATCATCTTTAGAAATAAGAAAACTTAGTGTATTTGGGAAGAAAAGACTGCATTAGAAGTAGTCACACAGTAGAGGTATGGTTCTCTGCCCGATCTTTACAAGTATAAAGTGCTAAACTTTGAACTTGCCCTTCCTAAAGAACATTGATGCAACGAGGGTTTATCAGCTTGTTTTTTCCTAGATGGATCAAATCATATTTAGAGTTCATTTAGTCAAACAGTTTCACTCTATGCAATTAATCTTAACTAGCAGGTGCTGTCATACATTGCTCATCATAATTATTTTTTTTCCTCAGGTTTTCTTTTTTTTTTTATTAAGAAATGAAGAAAAAAAACATAAACAAAAAACAAGTTTCCACCTCCTCCCAGCCTCCCATTTCCCTCCCCCTCCTCCCACCCTTCTCCCCCTCCTCCCACCCTTCTCCCCTCCCCCCACTCCTCTCCCCCTCCCTCTCCAGTCCACAGAGCAGTCCCGGTTCCCTGCCCTGTGGTAAGTCCTAGGTCCTCCCCCCTCCGTCCATATCTAGGAAGGTGAACATCCAAACTGGCTAGGCTTCCACAAAGCCAGCACATTAAGTAGAATCAAAACCCCGTGCCATTGTCCTTGGCGTCTCATCAGCCCTCATTGTTTGCCATGTTCAGAGAGTCCGGTTTTATCCCATGCTTTTTCGGTCACAGTCAAGCTGGCCTTGGTGAGCTCCCAGTAGATCAGCTCCACTGTCTCAGTGGGTGGGTGCACGCCTCGTGGTCCCGACTTCTTTGCTCATGTTCTCCCTCCTTCTGCTCCTCATTGGGACCTTGGGAGTTCAGTCCAGTGCTCATGTGTGGGTCTCTGTCTCTATCTCTATCCATCACCAGATGAAGGTTCTATGATGATATGCAAGATATTCGTGAGTATTGCTCTAGGATAGGGTCATTTCAGGTTCCCCATCCTCAGCTGCCCAAGGAACTAACTGGGAACCTCATCTTGGGCACTTGGGAGCCCCTCTAGGGTCAAATCTCTTGCTCACCCTAAAGTGGTTCCCTTAACTAAGAATTGTGGTTCCGTGCTCCCCTATCCACCTTTCCTTTATCCCAATTCTCCTGATTCCCCAAGTCCCCCCTCCTTCCCTTCTACCTTTTCTCTCCCCATCTCCCCTTACCCCCATCCCAGCCCACCCCCAAGATCCTAATTTTCTCCCCGGAAATTTGGTCTACTTCCCTTAGCCAAGAGGATAACTATATGTTTTTCCTTGGGTTCACCTTCTTACTAAACTTCTTTAGGTTCACCTATTGTAGACTCCGTGGCCCTTATTTATGGCTAGAAACCAATTATGAGCGAGTACATCCCATGTTCATCTTTTTGGGTCTGGGACACCTCACTCAGGATAGTGTTTTCTATTTCCATCCATTTGCATGCAAAATTCGAGAAGTCATTGTTTTTTACCGCAGCGTAGTACTCTAGCGTGTATATATTCCATACTTTCTTCATCCATTCTTCCATTGAAGGGCATCATAATTCTAGTTGCTTCAAGACTCAGAGGAGAGGTTCGTAATGGAAGAAGAGAAAACCCATGTATACACAAGGCTCCTTCTACCTCATCCCTTCCTTTGTCATCCAATAGTGGCTGACTAGCTCTTTGCTGAGAAATTCTCTTCATACATATCATGCTCTCAACTCCCTGGGGCATGACTTGTCCACTTCACGCATCACTTCAGGCCTTGCCTGAATGATGAGGACATCGTTCCCATTAAACTTTCTATCTACATAATCCTTTGTCATTGACTGATTTTTTTTTGTATGTTTTGTAACCATAATTCCCACACATTTTTTAGTGACTCATGCCGGTGGTTTGTGGATGACTTCCGAGCCTTTTTTTTTTTTTTTTTTTTTTTCTTGAGACAGGGTTTCTTCGTAGCTTTTGGTTCCTGTCTGGGAACTAGCTCTTGTAGACCAGGCTGCCTCACGAGTGCTGGGATTAAAGGCGTGTGCCACCACTGCCCGGCAGACTTCTGAGCCTTTTATGATAGATTCGTTTTTTTAAATTTAAGTTAACTGATATAAAATTTAAAGACCTGGATCACAGAGAGTTTGGACATGCACGGATCACTCAAAACTGAAATATGGAATCTTTTCTGGGAAGGATGGTCTCCTAAATGTAAAATAGTTCAGATGGCCCATATATCCATATATTTACATTTATCATTTAAGCCTTAAAGTGCTAGTTCTTTTTTTTTCTTTTCTTTTTATTTCGGCTTTTTTAAGACAGGGTTTCTCTGTATAGGTTTGGAGCCTGTCCTGGAACACTCTCTATAGACCAGTCTGGCCTCGAACTCACAGAGATCCACCAGCCTCTGCCTCCCAAGTGCTGGGATTAAAGGTGTGCGCCACCACCGCCCAGCTTGAAGCTCTAGTTCTTAATAATTCATATTTTACCTGTGCACTTTGACTACCTAAACATTTCCTGAGCAAGAGGGAATCAGACCTTTGTTCTCTACAGACACTCTTCTTACAAAATATGTTGTTAGGGTTTTGTTAAGGAAGTTTAGATGTGTTGAGAGCACAGTGACTTTGTGGGAACTGCTGGACAGAAGCAAGTGTTTACTAAACTCTTGATTTCATGGGTAAGGCTAGCTAATATTATGGTTCACACAGAGAGAGGTGAGGGAAGTTATAAAATAAGATAAAACCCCGACCTCTAGAATATTCAGTCACAGCCTCTATTCGTTGGTCCCTAGCCAAGTTATACAAGTCATGTGGAGCCTCGCACAGAAAGAATGGCCTCTCCTAATGATTCAGAGGGATGAAAACAGGAAAAAATATGAAAAATGTCATTATCACAACTTATTTTACAATGATTATTATAGCTTTATTATTTTAAACATCAACTACTCTGTACTTGAATACCACAAATAACACCCCACTGAGATGCATTTCTGGAGAACGTTGTTCAGCAATGGTGTTGTTTTTTTTTTTTTTTTTTCTGCAGGAGACAAACCCAAGTATCTCATGTTGTCCCATCCATTCACTGCCCACTCTATGACATGTTAATTGATTTCTAGTGAATGTCAACACTTGCTACTAATTCCACAGTCATTGATTTCAAAGGCTCATATAACAATGAATGGACTAACAAATACATCAAAATTTAATTTGCTTTCTTCTTACCTCTAATTCTCTTTGTATACATAGATTTTATTTAAAATTTGACCTTATTAACCTATAAGGAAGCTCAGAAACTTTTTAAAGAGTAAAGTGTGATTTATTCTTGTCCGTTTAGTGTAGAAGGAATGATAACAGATCGGCTGTCAGATTCAAATGAAAGGTCATTGCTTTATGGTAATGCCAATAATGAAGACAACAGAAAAGCCGAATGATGCCTATATCTGAGCATCTTATACTGTAGCACGTAGACATGCAGGGTGGATGTGTAGCATGCATACAGCACAAATCATCTCTGTCTTTGGCTTTAACGCCTATTTGAATTATATGAAATGAATTGTATGCTTAAAGCAATGATATTGCTTAGAAACATTAGGCTGAATTGACTCTGATTTTGTGACCTTATTAGAAGACTATAATTTTTACCAAAGCTGTAGAGAAACCTTGTCCCGAAAAAAAAAAAAAAGAAAACGCTGTAATTTTGCATTTTCCCAAATGTCCTGACCTTTGAAAAAGATTAGTTCAGTCATAGATTTCCTTATGATTGTGTACAATAACTTGATAAGCATTGGTAAATATTTTGAAATACTTGCTAGGAATCTATGAGCATACTTAATACATTTTATCATCATGGTCTTATTAATTTTTAAGAAGAACTCTTGAACACTGTGTTAGATGTCAGTGCCCAGCATGAGAAATGTGTGTTTTTATTTTTAAGCAGTTTAAGTTTCCCCAGAGCATTTCAGTGTTTCTTAGGTTTCTCATTTGCTTTTCTAGTCAGGAGGAACTAGCATGAGCATTGTTGATTGTATTATCCCAGTCTACTGTACCATAGGAACTAGCATGAGCATTGATGTTAGTATTATCCCAGTCTACTGTACCATAGGCTCTAGCTGGAAAGATCGTGATAATGAGGAAGGAATACTGTTGCATGTTCAACACATGAACCATTTCACATGGCACATCGAAAGTACCATTCGATAAACTGAAATATAACTTTGAAAGATGATTTCTCACGCCTTCCTATGTCATAGTTTCAACCTCATTCCTCATGCTCTAAAGAGTTACAGGAAGCTAAAGCCATGTGAGACATGAGACACGTGCTGGGAAAATAATTCTAATGAGAAATTCCATTTTGAGTGAAGCAAGTAAATAAACCAGGAAGAGTGGCTGAATCTTTTAAAAGATTTTAACTTCTGCAGACTTTTACTGTAATCGGCAATTTACTGATTTAACAGGAAGCACGTTACGCTGCTGCCATCTGGACATGCTGAAAAGCAACCTCTGCCTCTGGATGAGGAAAAGCACATGATTAGATAAAGGTTTTGGTAGAACATCTCCCTCCCCTTTTTTTAGTGTCTGGGGATTTCAGATGTAAAACCAATGGTCATAATTTGGAAACATCTGCTCTTTTCATGATCTCCTCTACATGGAGTGAGATTAGGAAATGGAGCATCCTCAAGCATCGCTTGGTGTAGTGATAACATGTTTTCATTTGTCAGAGTATGTAAACTCAACAGTCTCCTTACTGAAACCCTTCACACTATGCGTGGAGCTCGCTTTTTATTTCCCTGTAGTATACCCACCTCCTTCCAGGAGAGGAGCTGAGTGATTTCACCCAAGGAAGGCATACTTCCAAAAATATAAGCAAAGCAAAGCAAAGCAAATCAGTAACATTCTCTAGGCAGCACATAAAAGTCAGGCGAGGAGAGCAGCAGGACATACATGTCAACTATAAAATTTGGGTCTGTGTTTGACAACATTGGCCATGTTTCTATTGTTTGAAATCTGTGCCAAATTACTTTTGGGTGCATGTTCCTTCTAGGTTTAAAGAGAAGTTAAAATTTTAATAAACCCCACCTAGATTCTAAGTTGGGTGTCTTCAAAGAGAATATGTCTGTTCTCCTCTCTCTGAGATGTCTTGGCTTCTTGGGTCATGTCCACCAACTCTCATTCATCCCCCACAGAGCAGGAAATGTCAGAACATAGTCTTTCTCTGCATCAAGCTGCTTATCACAATTCTTCAGGACCCCTCACAGGCGATTAACTGGATTTTGTTTTGATGTTCTTTCCCCTTGCTTTGAGTGAAACTTTGGGAAATTTGGTACAGTCTGCATTGTCCTGACTGTCTCTGTGTTTAGTGATACACACTGGGCCTGCCTCCCTCCTCCTGGCTCAGAGAACCTTTGGATGCTAGTGATGGCTTAGATGGAATCAGATTGGATGCTGGGTCTTTACCTTGCATGGAAAGGACAGAATGTACTTCATTTGTTCTTATTTCTCAGTGTTCCATATCTGTTTTCCAGTAGTCAGTCCCCTGGGTTGTCCCCTCTTCTGCGTGAACAGTTGGATGATGGCATGAAGCTGGGACCCATTAGTTCTTCCATTGCTTCTAGAAAACAAACACAATGAAAGTAAATGTAACAGTTTTCATGGAGAGTGACCCTCAGATGGGAATGGGACTCTCTCTTAGATCTAGGATAAACTCACGTTTCAGTAAGTTTAAAACAGCAGGGACATGTACACATAGACTAGAGCAGCTAACATTGAAAAGTACTGAGAGCACCAAATGCTACTAAGAACACAAGGAGGTGGCCAGGGACTTGGCTCAGTGCTGAAAGTACTTGCCACCAAGCCTGACTACCTGAAGTCAACCCACACTTCTCAGGTAATAAGGAAAGAACCAAGTCCTGCAAGTTGTTCTTTGATGTCCATAGGCACACGGTGGCATGAGCAAGTGTGTATGGATGATTTCTTCTCTCTCTTACACACACACACTTACACACACACACACAAAGAGAGAGAGAGAGAGAGAGAGAGAGAGAGAGAGAGAGAGAGAGAGAGAGAGAATGAGTAAATAAGTTTGGCAGGGTTTTTTTGTGGGTTTCTTTTTGTTTTTTTTTTGGGGGGGGGAGACAGGGTTACTCTGTATGTAGCTTTGGAGCCTGGAACTAACTCTTGTAGATGAGGGTGTCCCCAAACTCACAGAGATCCACCTGCCTCTGCCTCCTGAGTGCTGTTATTAAAGGTGTGTGCTTTTAAAACTTAGTTTCCTTCCAAGATAACTGTAGACTGATATAAAGCTATAAACTATAATGTGCAGTTTCTGTGTACATCTTAATTTCCAACAACGGCAATACTTTGTAGAACTACTTATAGATAGCACAATATCAGTGTTCTGATTTTTATTTGGACTTTCCCTTTATTTGCAAAGTTGTTTTTATTTTTCTTTCCCAAAACTTTTCGCGCAAAAGGTGTGGGCTCTCACCAGCAATCCCAACACTCGAAGGACTCAGACACTAGGATAACAGACTTGAAATGAGCCTGGGCTACATAGCAAGTTTGTAGCCAGCCTGAATTATATAAGGAGACTCCTGTTCCCAAGCAAACCAAACCATAATAAGTAGCAGTAATAAGCTAAAGTTCAGTATGTCTGCCAGGATTTCAACACTGACACTGAAGAAGGAAGAAAGCACACGTTTCTAAAAGTATCCTCCACGTTTTGCTTTCATAGTCGCCATGCTCATTTCTCTCCTCCTCACTTCATCCTTACACCTCTTGTTATTTTGAACGTGTTGCAGAGGTGGAATAATACCACTCTGATTGACTGTCCCCTCAGCACAGTGCTCTGAAGATTCTGCTTGCTTTATCTATCAATAATTGGTGCCATTACATGGCTGAGTAGTATTCTATGATGGTACAGAACCTGTTTCAACTTTCATCCCCTAAAGGGCCCCTAGGTTTTTTCTAGTTTGGGAGTCTTGTTAATCAGACGACTTTAGATATATGTAGAGATGTTTGTGTTAACATAGGTATCTCTCTGAGTTAGGTACTAGGGAGCACAGCTGCAGGAAGGAGGGTGTGACAGTCACACAATTACTTTGTAAGAAAGGGGAGGAATGTTAATCAGTGTAACTATGACATTTCATGTTCCAGTCAGCAGTGCGCAGCAGTGTCTGAGTAGAGGGACCCCTCTGCATCCTCAGCAGCATTAGATATGAGCATAGTCTTATTTTCTTCCTCCCTATAGGAATACAATTTACTATTTTCCTAATGGCTAATGATTTAAAGAGCTGGTGTCGGTCTGTCCTCCTCAGTGGAGTGTTTCACCTCACCTTTTGCCATACTGTAATTAGACTGTTTTTTTTTTCCTTTTTGATGTTTATTTTTGAGAGTTTCAAAGCATGTTCTAGCTGTTAGTCGTTTGTTGGTATGCAGTTTAAAGATGTTCTCTCATGGTTGATAGCTTGTGTTTTCATCTCTTTAACTGGGTATTTCACAGAAAAAAGTATTTTAAGCTTTGAAAAGTTCCATTTTTCTTCCTCAGTTCAATGTTTTTATGGCACCTGTATGCACACTGCTCATTCCAAGGTTCTACAATTTTTTCCCAAAATTTTGCTTTTAAGTCTGTGGTACATTTTGAGTTAACTTTTGGACAGGATGTAGAATTTGAGCCGAGGTTCTTTTTTTTGCATGCAAAAGTTTAAGTCTCCCAGTGCTATTGTTTGAGAAGTCCAACTTCCCTTGATTTATTGCTTTGGCTGCTTTACGAGTCTGCTTTGATATATTTTTGTGGGTCTATTACTGAATTCCCCATTCTTTCTATTTTATTGAGATTATATATCCATCTCTCCATCACAACCACAGTCTTATTTAATATCTGTGTGTATATATAAAGTGTGCATATACTTACTTGTTCTATATAGTGCCAGTCACCTAGGATAAACCACAGTATAAACTACAGTTATAATTTACACTAGTATGCTAATTTGTATTATCATTCTGTCAGTTTGGGCAGAGAACTGTTTGGTTTTGCATCTATTTCTCCTCCCTAACTTACAGTATGATCACCTTAAATATGTGCCCATTATACCTTGAAATTCACATTATATAGGGCTACAATTTTGGTTTTAATCATAGCAAGTCACTTACCTGGCTCCAGAGGAGAGGGAATACCAACAGTATGCCACCATGCTGTCCCTGTCATGGTCTGTTTCCTTTGTCATTGTTGCCCTCCTGTCCCCCTTCTGGTGACAAAGTTTGTTGGTTTTTGCAAATCTGATAATATCTTAATGTTTTCTTAATTTCCAAAGACTGTTTTTACTAATTTTTTGATTCCAGGGTGATGGTTCTTTCTGCACTGAGACATATTAAGTCATTTCTAGCTTCCATGGTTAAAAGAGATAATACAAGGTGATTTTAATAGCTTTTCCTCAATAGGTAAACTATGGTTCTTTTGTTGTGGTGGTGTGTTTAATTAACAATTATTTTACATTGAAATTCAAATATGATTACACACACACACCCTTTCCCTTTTCTCCTTCCTCCCCCATCTCATGTCCACTCCCTCCAGTCCCTCCCATATACCTTCTTCTCCCAAATGGTTAGTCCAGTTTTGTTTGTGTATATATAGTTTCAAGGCTAACAACTTTACATTGAATAACCAATTAAAGACTCGTTACTGGAAGAGGCTAATAGACTAATTCTTGCCCTTTCAGGAGTTGTTGGTTGCGTTGCTCTTTGTCTAGGGTGAGACCCAATGAGACCATCCCCTTCCATAGCAGCACGTCTGTTGATATTGTCATTGCTCGGGTCTTGTTTATGTAGCCCTTTCTTTCTGAAATCTGTAATCTCACAGTAAACTTCCTGGTATTCTGGCTTTTACAAGCTTTCCACCCCCTCTTCCAGGATGTTCCCAAAGTCCTAGATGTAGGAGCTGTGCTGCAGATGTATCCACCAGGGCTGGTTACACCAACATACTTCGCTATTTATGTTCCATCCGGTTGTGGTTTTCTGTAACCGTCTCCGTTTGTTGTAGAGCATAGCCTCTTTTATGGCAGATGTTGTTCATTAGCTTTCACAGATTTAACTAGGCTGTGTTTGACGTAGTTGTCCTTGGTGTGTCCTGTTTAGGGCTGTTCAGCCTTGTGAATCTTTAAAGCTAAGTCTTAACCACAATTGGAAGTTTTAAGGCCCTTATTCTTTCGCTGCTCTTTAGATCTGGACTCTTTCCTCTCTGCCTTCAGGATTCAGATGTTAGGGGTAGGTCGATATGGCTGTACTGTCTTTTTGCAGTTCACTTTCTTTAGATTTTCAATTTGGGTAATTTATATTTTTCTGTCTCCCAGTTTACTGATTATTTTCCCAGATCTTTTATTGTACTACTAAATACAGTCACTAAGTTTTAAATTTTTTGATATTCTGTATTGTAAATACAATTTTTCTCTATTGTTTTATAATTATTTGATTTCTTTTCTGGAACTCTCTGTTTTTCTTTAGTTTTGGATGTGTTTAAAATGAATATTTAAGCATCTTTATCATGGTTACTTTAAAACAGATTATTAATAATTTTAACGTCTTTGCTTTTCGAGTTATGTACTAACTCAAAGAATGTATTGATTGCTTCTTTCATCCAGTTTGGTATGTTCCTTATTCTAGATATTATGAGTGATTATTTTTGAAGCCTCGACACTTTCGTATTGTTATGTCGTGCGGGATCTTATTTACCTTCTGTTTTAACTGTACTCTCCTAATTTTAGCCGAGAGAGAGAAAGCCCAGGTTGATCCCTGACTTTTCTAAAGATACTGCCTGGTAGAAAACGTAAGCCAGGGTACTCTTTTCAGTCATTTCTCATATCTCCACTGATACCATATACAGAAAGAGGTACTTCTCTTTTTTGACAGCTGTGCCTAAATACCCTTGATGGGTAAATTAGAGAGAGAGAGAGAGAGAGAGAGAGAGAGAGAGAGAGAGAGGCAGACAGAGAGAGACAGAGAGAGGTATTGTTTATGCTTCTCACTAAACCCCAGTGTTTGGGAGATTGGGATACTGTCTTTCATTGTTAGAATCTTCATTAGATACTTTAACTCGGTCTATATCTCTGGATAGAGACCAACTATTTGAATTCTTTCGGTCAAGTCCTTGAAGCATATCACCAACTTCCTGACAGGTCCATGATGCCAATTTGTTTGTTTTAAAATGATCAATTAGATGGGTAATGAATGATGTCTTGGCACAGATGTTTGTAACTTGTAGTAAACACGGGCCTACTTACCTAATACACAAAAAAGTTCTCACAAAAAGTTGCTGAGGAAACATTGGCCAAAATAAAAATTGGCAAAAGGCAAACAATCAGCTTGTCACTGAAGAAAAACATCAATTGACTCATGACCATATGGAGCTATGCTTCTGTGTTGGTAGTTAGATACACCTAAATTAAAACAAAGAGGTATACTTTTTTTTTTCTGGGGTCAGATTCTGTTTTAGAACTGAATAATTTTCCTATTGCTGACAGTTCTGGAGGAAATGATTCTTAGCTTATTTCCCCCTCCAAGTATTTTCTTAGAGAAAGCTGCCCTGCTCAGGGTTATAGCGTTTCACTGTGGATGCCTGCAAGCAGTGACTTCTGAAATGAGAAATGAAAGTCCAACCCTCTTGCCCCTGGCTGGACAGCTCAAGAGGCTGCTTTCCAGGGAACTCAGCCTACAGCCTAGCAAGAACACTCAGCTTGTGTGAGCCTGGAGGAACACAGGAACTCTAGAAGTGTGAATTACTGCAATTTTTGTTTTTTGTTTTTTTTTTAAAAACTAATTCCAGATAATCTCTTATAAAAGAAAACACATGTCTTTAAATTTAATAATCCTAAATTTCAAACTCTACTTTTTAAGAGTTAGGAACAAAACATTCACTGGTAAATATGATATTTATAAATTATGTGTATTATAAATTTGCTTGTTGACATAATAGAACTGCTTTAGTATCTATATACAGATGAAGAACTTACCAAGAGAAGAATGATGTATATATGCTGATACATTACAATTATATTAAAAATAATGACCTAGGTCTATATCAAGTGGTATGTAGAAGGTATATAAATGTTGCTGAATGATGCTATATGAAAACAAAAGAAGGAAACCAGACATTGATATGTGTAAGCGTGTGGGCGTGCATGAGTTCTCTGATAGCTCTTGAATATCAGCAATACCAGTGAAGATCAGCAGATATCAGGGAAGAACATATTTTATTGAATTTGTGTTTCATCCAGAGTATGGTAGCATGACCCTACTTGTTGCTTCCAGTGATGATCATTTTGATTGTTTGTGTGTTTGTTATAATTAGTGAATGTTTGTGCTACCTTGGTTGCTAATTATTTTGCTTTCTATTCTTGCCCATGAGGCAAATTGTCACTTGACTGATCATTTTTGAAAGGCTGTTGGTATAGCAACAACAAACAGTCAATATATTGTTTATGCCAGAAATTTGGATGGAAAAGAAAGTATCCAATCTACTTATTGTACCTGTGTAACAAGTATGAACAAGTTATAATTAGGATCAACACTACTAATTCTGTCTGGTAAGTTCTCCATGGATTCTCCTTTCATTTAGAAAAGCCTATATAAGAAGAGAAGGGTTGCTCTAAGGCATAGACTTTTGAGGTCCTAGATCATATATCCAGATATGCCACATCCTCAAGTTTGGCAATGCCCTGAGAAAGCTTACTGTTTGTATCAGAAATGCATTAGAACAAGACAGGTGCCATCTTTGAATGGCTTTGAGCTGAGTGAGGATGAAACAAATTTCTGTTACGTCTATGTGATGTATGTTACTTTGAGAAGATGTAGCAGTGGAACAAAGGAGAAAATAGATACACTTTATGAAGAAATACACAGGCATTTAAGACATAAGTGAACCATCAGTGTGTTCATTTGTACTTGATCAGATCTGACAGTGCAGAAGAGCACAGGCTCTCGTCACCACTTCTTTCCAAGTAGGGTCCCCAGCGCATGACATGGCAATTTGTTGCCTTTGTTTGGGTGGATTTAGACAAAGCTTGCATCCTTTAGCTTTGGTGCTTTGACAGTACCCTTTAGCATCTTTTTCATTGTTCTCTTCTTGGGTCATTGCAGAGCATTCTGGAAGACTTTGTGATTTAGAGAGCAAGAGAGGCTGTTGTCTAATTTGTTGCAATTGCTTGACTTAAATAGTTTAATTTACCCTAAATATGTTCAGCAGCTTAGAAGAAAAGTGTTTGTTCAGACATGAAATCTTTATAATTGGAAAAAAACAATTATAAGGTTTCATGGTATATAAGCCTTAGTGAACTTTCTCTCTAATTTAGTTAATCTTTAAATAACATTGGTTTTGTTGTTTGGGAATGGGGCAGTGAAAAGCCCTGGCTTAAAAATCTATTTTTTTTTCTGAGAAGTAACGTGTTTTTAATGTGAGAGGCATTTTCCACTCTTAAATCTCTTCCTAAACAGCTATTCCAACTTCTGCCTGAGGGAATGGGTTAGCTGTATCATTCTCTATTCTCAAATTCATCCCCTCCCCAAAGCTGGTACAGCTTCAGCCTGCTTTAAGGTTATCAAACCACTAGGGAGTATACAAAGTGTTCTGTTTCCAACTCATTCTACCTTTGATATAGCAAGAAGAGATACTCTGTCAGCATGTTAATATAAGATTTGGCTTTGCTTAAAAAAAAAAAGAAAATTTAATTCAGCTATGATGCCTTTCTAAGAAGCAACCTTTCGCTGTTTTTTGTCTAATGCAGTGTCTTTAAGATGTCTCATTAGTTGGTGGTATTCCTGACATAGTATTTTTGGTAGTTAGATTTACGCTTAAATTTTTGCTCAAGTTTTAATGACAAAACAGCACAGAGAAAATAAAAAATAGCATCAGAGTGTTGAGTAATATTGTTAGTGCACATTCCTTGAGTTAATTACATTTCTTAGAAATATAAGAAAAAAGAAAGAAAGGAAGGAAGGGAGAGAGAGAGAGAGAAAAGAAGAAAGACCATCACTAAAACTTCCATTTTACCTCATGTGGCTTTGATAGCTACACAGCTATATAGTGTAAACATTGATCTCTTCCAGAAACACAAAGTTTTGTTGGTTAAGGCTCTACATCCTTTCATGCCCCATGCAGTTAGCGACAATCCATTTGTCCTTGGAGTTTCTAGTGGACGTGTTGTACTATGGGACCAACATTTGGATCTCTTTACTTTTAATTATTTATTTATTTTTTTATAGTTTTGGGGGAGTTGAAACTGTGTGTAAGAGCTGAATACTATTTCTATTTGTACTGACCTAATCACAATAATGGAGCTTATTAGAAGAATGTTGTAACTATTTTACTAAATTTACCTAAGGATTTAATCCTTGTATGCAGGGGATGTGAATAGTATAGACTGTGAAGGGAACAGTATAGACTGTGAAAGGAATTTTAGATCCTAAGCACCATTCTTCTAGGAAACAGCTCAGACACAAGCCATAGAATATGAAATGAAACCCCGCAGTGAATGGTTCAAACTCTTAGATAGTGCCAAGTATTGGAGCAGCTGGAAATTCCTGTCTGTGCAGTTTTGGGAAACACTTTGCTGGTGCATCTTGAACTAAAGTTACATATCTGTCCCTGGAAAAGCAATTCTCTATTCTCTTTCCAGACCCACAACCAAAAGAAAGAGTACACACATATGGTTTTTTTTTTTTTTTTTTTTTGGATTTTTCGAGACTAAAGATACGTGCGAGAACTGGGTGTGGTGATGTATGCCATTAATTCCAGTACTGAGGATGCAGAGGTAGAAGGATGTAGAGTTTGAAACCAGCCTGAAGGATCTAAGTGAGGGCATGCCAAAAGGCAAACAAAAGACATGCAGGATGTTCATGGGAACAGTTCTAGTAATTTTTGCAAAGCAGAAACCATTAAAAGTAGAATGGAAAAGAGAACGTGGTACATTTTGAGGAAAGGATAGGAGGGGAAAAAGCAATAACCAACTGTAAGTACATACAACATGGCTGAACTTGGCATGCTCTATGTTGAGTGAGAGAAATTGGATACCACTGAGAAGAGTCGGTTACCCAAACAGGCTAGCTGAGCATGTTCTGTGTGAGGACTTTGGGGGCCTCAAAATGTTCAGTTTCATGCTGTTGTTGCCAGTGTCTGTATCTGTTCATTTTCAAGTTGAGCAATCTTCTGGGTGAACTTTTATTTACTCTAATAAAAATGTTTAGAAAGATTGAAGACAAAGACTATGAAACGAAGAGGAATGAAGCAAATGGTCCAATGAAAGCCATGATTGTGAATTATAATAGATTCTCCTTAGAAGGAAGGAGATGTTAACTGATATGTTCAGCATATCAGCCAGTGGTCTCCCAGGGCTTGGAACACCTGGACACCATTGGCTTACATAGAGTAGTGACATTCCTACTTGATTAGGAAGAGAAGATGCTGGGCAGCAATAATCAACAACAGACAGAAATAAAGAACATTGGTGCATAAGAGTGTGGCTGTTCTTTTTCAATCAGGAAAGAGATCAAGAAAAAATATGATTAAAGTCTATAAAAATTAGTCAAAGTTTAAGATTGTTAAAATTTTCTAATCCTGACGGATTTAGGTATTGTTATTTTGATTTATTTATTTTGCCTTTTGAGACAGGATCTCCATGTGTCGCTCTGGCTGTCTTGGAACTCGTTCTGCAGCAGGCTGACCTAGAACTCACAAAGATCCACCTGTCTCTTCCTCCTAATGTGCTAGGATTAAAGGCGTGCACCACCGCCTCCTAGAATTGTTATTTTTAAAACACGTATTGGATGACCCCAATGGCTAGTCAAGCAGAGAGAAAAAGAATTAGGTGGTTCCCTCTTTTAAAAATATAGTAGTCAAGAATGAGGTAGCCTGGCAGACGGTTATTCCTCCTCCACCCACCCTAAGACACTCAGGTATCACAACCCTAATTTGAAAATTGTTTCTCAAACATGGCTTTGAGTGCTTGCTGAAATATAGTTTTCTTGGTCTTAGATGAAGGGTTTCGCCTGTTATGTTTGAGGAGTACACCCACCCAGCCATAAACATTTCTCTTGAACAATCCAGGTATGCCGATTTGTGAACATCTGGCTGCGAACAAAATCCCAGAGCAACTCGTGCCTGAAGAAAAGTATAAAACTAACCAAATAGATATATTTGACTTCATGACCAGAGTGATTATTTTGCTTTAGTTATTAAGTCCCTAGCAGGAATAAGGTCAAAGGAGGTGGACACTGTTTCATTCCCACAGCATCTGTGAATGGCTGTACTGCTTAACTAATAGGCTTCAGGAAGTGCCAAAGTCCAAATGGTTCAAGTTATTTTTAGTTTTGTTTTATTATATTCATGGTTAAAAATTAATCTGCAGAATACCAAATTTCCCTATTTCCCCGTTTCTCTTTATTTTTTTTACTGTCATTAAAAATTAACATAAATTATCTCTATTGTGCCCTTGGCTTTTATAGCATCATTTAGACCCTTTTATTGATGGGCTTTATTTGGAAGCAGGGACAGAAAAGATTCATATTCTACATAGTACACAGTTTTATGCAGTTTTGATGTTCTGTTTGTCAGTCTTAAGATGTAGACTGGTGTTTGACTGCTCACGTCTTTGATGGACAGTCTATTAAAATGAGAAGACAGAAGAAGAGTCAGAGATGGCATTAGCTTCTCACTGAGATTCACCAATCCTTGCAAATTGTAATTGTGGGCTCGTTTTACTTAAGATTTTGCCTGTATAACACCATGTCTATATTCATGAAGTAGTGTTTGTTATAGTTTGAAGGTACCTTATTATTATGGGAATGGGAAGACAAGTGGGAACAAGAAAGATGCTATTACATCACTCTGGTAAAATGATTGCTATTCCATTTGGAAATGTTAGTTTAATCTCTAGTTTTCCTTTTTTATTACTCTCAGTATATTTGAGCTCTAGTTGCTTTATTCATTGCTTAATATTTTCTGAAGTTACTTCAGTTTAAAAAATGATTTGTTAAAAATGAAAAAGTTTTATCTATGTATGACAATGAAATCTGGAGCTTGCCGAGTATAATTTATTCTCCATACCTCCCTTTCTCAACCAATTGCCCTTATATTTATCCTTACCCACCCCCAAATTCTTGACATGTTCTTATTTAATTTCTCTCTCTCTCTCTCTCTCTCTCTCTCTCTCTCTCTCTCTTTTCTCTCTCTCTCCCTGCTATACTCTGTTAAATTTCTTTAGATTTCCTATTATTTATATCTGTTGATGGCCGATTGCTTAGGGTTGGACACTCTCAGGGAGCCCATCCTTGTAGAGGACTATTTACTTTTCAAACAAAAAAAAATAGTTAGAAAAGTAACAGTTCATATTTTTGCAACCCCCTTTAAAATCTAGCTTAGTAGAAGACAGCTAGATTCTTATGTTTCTGCCTAGGCTACTGTGATTTCAGTGTGATTTGTCTCCAAGTTTCATGAGTTGCAGGCTTGGTTCTCAGTATGGAGGGAGGATTTTTAAGAGATGGAATCTAATGGGCTGGAGATGGCAGTGTATGAAGCCCTTATTTGTTCACCAGAGCCACAGCAGAGAAGGTGGATTCTAGAGGGAGAGCCTGAATCACCTAGAAGTGATCCAGGTGTTGGTTGTTAGGAAAGCAAGTAAAGCAAGTTGTGTTCTCAGCCTGGGTCTGACTCCTCCATCTGTCTCAGTCTTCCAGTCTCGGAACATGATCTTTCACATGCTCTTACGTGGTGCCATCTGCTATGAAGGCCTCATCTCAGGCCTGATCCCTACTCTTTGCCTTCAATACTATGAAAGAATCAAACCTCCTTTCAAATGTAAAGTTTCCTAGCTTCAGGCATTTCTCAAATGGAGTCAGACATGTTGCCTCTGGAGAATTCCACGGTACCATCTTTAGAAAGTATCAAATAAGATCGTGTTAGTATTAAAATAGTTCGACCTCAGAAGGTCCCTGGGGAACAATCAGAAATGCAGCGCAAACTTGACAGTGTCACTCACTAGTTTATTTATATTTTGTCACATCAGATTTAATCAAAGGAAGTGTGTGGCATGTCACAGAGCCCTGTTAATCCTATCTCAAATAAAAAGGTAATTTGTTAAGTTTTGTCTATTTCTTCTTATAGGTATAATTTTAGTGCCAAGCATGACTACAGATGGAATCTACAATTCCTTATCACCATAGCTCTGTTTGGGTGAGGGGTGTGCACATGTGCCTTTAAGTGCATAGATTTATTGATCCATATCACTATTAAATTTGACACGTAAATGTTACACACAAATCAGACTTTAAAAAATACGTGTTCTATGCAGGTGGGTGGACTTCATAAGAAAGACATGTTAATATCTCAATTCAATGTAATAATATTATCTTGACCTGTATTTATCTTTCTGTTGAATGGTGCTTATACTGTTACAATAATATAAATATACAGAAATTGTTAGAAGGGAATTTGATTTTTACTAAAAACAAGTGCCTGTGTAAATTGCAGGCACACAGATAAAACGTGGTCTTTACTACCACACTGTCAAATAGTGAACTGTCTTCCAGGTAACTGTTTAAGGGGAACACACTGGGAAGCAGGAGCAGCACTCTGATTCCTAATTCAGTTTGTCCACCCCTACGATTGGTTTCATAAGAGAAAAGAAGGGATGTCGTGACTCCTTCCTCAGAGTGACACAGGGAGACCTCTCCTGCTGGAGCAGAGCTCCAAACATGCAGATGCCAGGACAGGTTTTGATGTGATCTGATAGCCGATTGCAATAGCACCGTGGCTCTCCAGGGGTGATTAGAGACAAGGGGATGGGATGGCAGGGACAAATCCCTGCTGCCATCTGACAGGGTTTTTCCGCCTTCAGAATCAAGGCGGCTCTCATGAGAGGCCGTTTGTGTGAGCCTGGCTCCCTTGTTAGACTCATTCTCTCTCTCTCTCTCTCTCTCTCTCTCTCTCTCTCTCTCTCTCTGTGTGTGTGTGTGTGTGTGTGTCTGTCTGTCTGTCTGTCTCTCTCTGTTTCTCTCTTTCATTTATGCTACTGAATTGAAAATGCAAAATCCACTTTCAGTATGCCTCAGTGTTGCTAATGCTGCAGTGGCTTTGGGCCCTGTTTATTACTTCTGACAATACAAAATATGGAGGTTCGGACCCATGACCATCTGGAAGGGCTTGGCCTCATTTGGATGTAACCAACCTAAATGTGACACTTTCCTGTGACTCTGCATTTTGTGAATCCAAACATGATCCATAAGGGCTCCAACAGGTCAATAAAGCACAAGGCCATCCCAGTTACAGAACTTGCTGTATGTTATAAAATGAGAAGCAGTGAATGGGATGAGATTCGGCGAGCCGACATGATTTAAGTATTTATATGAACCAAACGGCAGCAGGAAATGTTCACAAGGTAAGGTATCCTAGGCATAACTGACATATGTCTTTAAATAAGGATTATTATTCAAGCTGTAAGAATGTGCCTGGACTGTGTGGTCAACACCATGTTCGTTTGAGCCACTCAGGAGTTTTCAGTTGCACGTGTTATTAACCTCACGTGGAGATTAAAAACCACAACAACTTAACTGTGAAGATGTTTTTGAGTGTGGTTCTCCGTGAGTCTCTGCTCTCCTGCCTTGAAAGATTAACAATTCATCCTCAGCAATGAGGCCTTTCAGAGATAACATCTTTCCACCTAAGATACATACGGCATAACCCCGTCACTGAAGACGTGAACAGTAACAAAGACGCTTCGAAATTCTAAGGTGCTATCGTCAATGTGCTCCTAATGAAACCGAAAAATATAAAAGGGGGTTTTAAATGAAGAGCCCAACCTGAGACTTACGTGCATCAGTCAATAGAGTTATTTTATAATAGGAAATGCTTCCTGCTGGAGTTGGGGATTCAGGCTTGTTATCCCAGGGAGGCTGAGGTGTGACAATTCCCAAGAGTTCAAGGTGGGGCTGGGATACTTAGTGAACTCTAGGCTAACCAAAAGGAAGCACGTTCCTAAAACTTTAAAACACACTGCCTACATAAACCTGAAGCTTCTTAACAACCCAAAGTGATTAAAATGTTAACTTTATTTTAATTCAACCTTCAGGATTATAGTGTTTAGTGTTATAGCCTTTAGAACTGTGCAAGGAATTCCTCGGGGTTAGAGGTGAAACCAGCTATCCCCAAGAATCACAGAACTGGAAAAACTAGGAAAAAAGGAATCGCAGTGCCTTGGTGTAAGAGGAGAGCATTTTGTGTGAGCGGCTGCTTTAAATGAACATCCCCGCCCCGCCCCCACTGCCAACCCAGCACACATGGTATAGATGAAGCCCAGAGCACAGGGCTCCCAAAGTATTCCCTGAGATGTCCTTCTGTTTGTTGACTTGCTACGTCTGAATATTTATTCATCACGTAATTTTACAAAGCACATAACCTTCTAGTAGTGGGGTTTAAAAAAAAATTGAACTTTTGCTTCGCACACCTTAAAATATAAGTTTGCTTGTTATATGTATATTCAGAAAAAAGTAAATTGTGTGCTTGTATCATTTCATAAGTTGAAAATAGGGATGTTTGGTGTTCAGTTTAATATAGGGCGGGACTGATAGTCCTGTGAATTTTACTCAGGTGACTTTCTCTCAGAGTATTATCTTTTGCTGAAGCACCTGTTGAATTTTTTTCTGGACTTGGTTTTAGCAAATAAACAAATAAGTAAATAACTTTCGGAAACTCGTGTGCTCTTAAGTCCTAAAGTGAATACTTTTGAGAATATGGCTCCTAATTTCTTGAGGCTCTGTCTCTCTGCAGTCCAATTCTAAAATTATTGTACTTACATATCAGATGGATTTAATTACAGGTAGTTTATCTGTCAAGTATACAAGTGTTGCTTTCGAATAGAATGCCAAGTCGATGTCAGCAGAAGGTAAAGCCGCTGGGAGCTAAGCCAGACACTGGCTGCTACTGCTGGACAGCCGTGCATGCCTGTGGAGAGCAGGGCAGACAGCCTCAGCTTTGGTGAAATTTTGGTGTTGCCTCTAGGCACGCGTCTTTCCCCTAAACCTTCATGAAGGGGATGCTCTCCCCACGGAACTTCTTTGTGGGTTTCATGGGCTTTGTTATTACTTTAAGCCGTGGAAACCAACAGCATTAAGAGTACTTCACCATTTCATATTCTTTCAGTTCAACTGTCGTCTGTGTTAAAAATAAAAAGACAGTGAGTTCTTTTGTTTTCTGTGAAACAACAGAATATAACTCTTGAAACAGTATTTCTTTGGCAGGTATTAGTGACATTTTATAATCAGATGGAAAACACATGTTTAATACTTGCTTTTTGTGCTTTTCAGGGAAAAAAAACCATTTCAATATCTGATTAATACACTTTCGTGAATTGAATCATTTTATTTTTATTAGAAGTTTGTTTTCTCTTGTAAATATGTAATTTGGCCATATTAACATTTTCTTTTCATATAAATTATATGAGGAGAAAAGCTCATTTTAGTGCATTGCAGTCATCTCGCATTTCAAAACTCACCCTGCATATCTTCATGTGCTTGGAATCATATAAAAGGTTGATAAAGAGATGACAATTAATGTGTTCAACCTGTTAGGAGAGGGTCGTTGCACTGCTGATTTAAGCTTGTTGAATGAGATTTCCCAGAATGTTAAAGAGGCAGACCAGCAAGTTTCAGGTGATTAAAGAAAATCCCTCATCTTGGAGGAACTTGAAGGAACACGATGCTATCTAAGCAGAACCTAATCAGAAGGAAGGAAAGCTTGGGAGTGAAAAGACGAGATGTTTCATGTCATTATTCGCAAAGCGTCTGAACAAAAGGTTAGCAAGATAATTAAGTGCCTTGCTGCTTGGTAGAACTTTTCAAAGTAAGTTGATTAGAGACCTTCCTCTAAAAAAAAAAAATTAAACATCTGAGTCTTGATAACCGAATTGAAAAGGCTAACTCAACTACATCGGTGGAGATGAGCTTAGAGGAGAATTGACAGTCTCGTGCATTGTGGCAGATGTCCACACGATGTACATAATTGCTCAGTGATGTCCTGAATAGCTTTAGCATTTAAGAGCATTGCTGTATGCTCTCACGTTTGGAAAAGTGGAAATCCATGCAGAGTTAACATGCACTGGCATGAAATGGATTATTCCATTATCTTGGTGACTGCATTTTTCAATTGATCTCGATAAATAGGATTTTCTTCTCCCTTGGCTGAAAAAACACCCAAAGCAAGTATTATCATTCTCATTATAAAATGTTATTTGCAACTGTCAAGTCAAAATTGGATGCCTTTGCTTATATCTGCATTTTCTATTTCTAGACACTTCTGGAGATAAGAGAAGCCTGGTGTGCATCTGACTTGCTTAGTAAACATGCTGACCAAAAGCCCTGATTTTTTCTTAAGGGAATGGTCAGGTTAAAGTGCTAGTGGCAGCCTTATCACTGACCATGAAAACTAGGGAGGTCATGACCCCACTTTTCTACCAAAGAAAGGAAGCTTGGAAGCTAATACACAGTGCCTGTCAAGCACTCAGTAGTCACTCTCAGGTCAGGATTCTTTACTGTTTCGACATTCTAATGACTGCAGGCTTACTTAGTAGTGCATGTTCAGAGCAACTGGCTCCATCCGTTGTCAGTGAATTGGTTTATTCGGTCTTGGCAGAGCTTCATCTTCAGAGAAGACTTCTAAAATGTTGCAATAGCCCTCTGGCCATCTGACATTGTGAATGCAAAATGAAGAGCCACCAGGGTACCCGAGAGCATTCTGCAAAGGCTGAGGCTGGGACTCTCATCCTGGAACTAGCATTGGAAATCCTAAGCAGCACTTACCAAAAATTTTCCAGTTGCAGCATACAATCCATGTGCTCAAATTAGAGGCATAGCACTTTGGTCCTGAGCCCTAATATCTAAAACATTCTTTATCTGAACTTGTGCTTTAAGAGAGCGTTCCTCAATGGGGACTACACATTAGATTCACTTGCAAGACATTTTTTTTTTTTTTGAAGTTCTGGTTCCCTGACTACTTTTCAGGCTGATCAAATCATAATATTTGAGTGTGCGGCTTAAACACCTGTGTTTTTGATAAAACCCTATGACTTTAATTTGGGGAGCGCTGAGGTTGCTGGGCCCAATCTTGTGCAGGTCTTGCAGTGAGTTCATGAGTACAACATCAATGTCATTTCCAGAAGACGTGTTTTTCCATCACATCTTCCCATCTTCTGGCTTTTACATCCTCTACCCCTAGCCCTTCCGAAATGTTCTCTGACCCTTAAGGATGGGCTCCACACTGCGCCATCACTTAGTGCTAACACTTTGGGCAGCTACCGGTTTCTCCTTGAACGGACACAGCACGCAGCAGTATGAAGCCTCTTTGGTGAAGGCTGGGTGCTTGTCTCAATCTCTGATCAATAGGCAATGGGAACAAGTGCTAACAATGCTCTTATTTTCGTTTCAAATATACAATTCTAAAATATATGCTACCCTGTTTCTGAGAGTGGTTCCAGTAACATTATACCCCAATTTCTCAAACGTGGCTGGCTCTAGCATACTCTGTTGGGTTGGCTTCAAGCCTTCCAGTTTTACACATTTTTTTAAGCGTTTCCTATACTAGTTTATATTCTGTTTTTTGTTGGTTTGTTTTTGTTTCTGTTTTTGGGTTTGAAAATCTCCCTTTTTATTCCCCCCATGCTGAGTCAGTTTGAAAGAGGAAATTCATAGTGGGCCTATTGTATTATATGCTGCATATTTTTTGTTGGGATTTTAAAATTCATACTCGTTACTACTTGTGTTTGCTGTTTTTACATCAGTTTGACACAAGTTTGAATCATTTTGGAAGAAGGAACCTGAATTGAGAAAAAGCCTCCACCAGACTGGCCTGTGGTTCATTTTCTTGGTTGATGGTTGGTGCAGAATTGCCAAGGCTAGTGTGGGTGGTACCACTCTCAAGCTTGTGGTCCTGGGGACACAGTATAAGAAAGCAGGATAAGTCAGCCATGGGTAGCAAGCCAATAAGCATCACCACTGGGTAGCCTCTTTGTCAGCTCCTGCCTCCAGGTTCCTGCCCTAACTTCTGCCAGCAAATGGCATATGACTTGAGAAGTTAGTTGTAAGCTGAAATAAACTCTTTCCTCCCAAAGTTGTTTGTGGTCATAGTACTTTACCACAGCAATAGAAACCCTAATTAGAACACTACTTAACACAGTCATTTGATGAAGTGACAGAGACACTTAAGTCCAAAATAATAAATGCCTTGCTTATCCCCAAGTCAATCTGTTTGTGGGTCCACCCTTGCATCTTCTGCCCTTATCCTTCTTGAGGCGTTGGTCATTTCTAATTCTCTTCTTGGCGCCAGCACCACACCTTCCCTCTACTCTGTGCAGGAAACCGTTTACAGTCTTAATCCACATGATAACTCAGGAGTGTCAGCATAATATTAAATAAAGCAGGGGAGATTTTGCACACATGAAAACGATGGTAATATAGAGTGATATGATTTGTGTAGAAGAAATGTAAGCAGTTTACAGTTAGGGTCCGGGCACATGGTGTCTTTGGTTGAATATTTTAACTTCAAGAACACATCTAAAAAACTAAACTTATCTGGCTACCAGGAAGTCCATTATGAGTATGAACAGACTAGTAAAAACCCAGTCTACCTGTGAGAAGTTTGACCAGGAAAAAAAATTCAGTTAAGCATCCAAGGGGCATGGTGCTGTTTTGTTAAGTTAGCATTGGACCGGGTCTCCATTTCTTTAATTGAGCACCCCATGTTTGGGAAATAGTCTTGAACATAGTCATGCTCTTCTGCTATAGAAATTGTGAAATAAGCAGTCAGCCAAACTCACAGCTCCCAGAACTACATTCATGCTGGGCAGATGTGTCAAGTGAAATTATGTCAAACTCGCCCAATCCCTCTGCATTTCTAGGCTGGATGCAAGCCACTGAATGCATGGCGGTCACATACATGAGCAGAGCAACTCCTTTCTTTCATGGCATGCACAAATTCTTGGGCTCAGCTCCCATCACCACTCAAACTGGGTATAAACTACACCTCTGTCATTCCTGCACCTGAGGGGGAAGGAGGGAGACCAGGGTTTCAAAGTAATACTTGGATACAGTGCATTCAAAAGCTGCCTGGGTCACAAGAGCTCTTGCCTACAAACAAACAAATAAACAAAATAGAAACCCAGTTAAGCATTTTTAGAGCTAATATACCTAACAGTGAAGTGTACCTGAGTAAGAGAAAAGTCTGAACAAGAAGTTCTGTATTAGTCTCTTAATTAACTCTAGTGAATAAGTTACTGAGTGATGCATGCCGTCAATTCTTCCATGAGGTCTGGTCCACTCTTAATATTCTGTTACTCTGTAATTAATTGTTTGGTAACAAAAAAGGTCTTCCAAGAAGCTGGAGGAGTTAGCCTCCTCAGTAGTGGATTGGTCTCATAGCGAAGGATCATATTTGAGTTTTATTTATTTATTGATTGATTGATTGATTTTCAGCCTGCTAAAGCAACTTAACCTTGCTAGGGATACAGCTGGGATCCTGACATTAACACACTATTTGGGTCCAAACTATTTGGTTTTTGTTCATTTTATTTTATGGTTTACACTTATTTACATATGTATATATATGTGGTACATGCATGTGCATGCATGGGTATATATGGGGGAACATGTGTGAACATTAGAGGACTTTTAGCAGGAGTCCTTTCTTTCCTACATGTGTGTTCTGAGGACTGAATTTGGGGCCATCTTGCTTGGCAACAAGGGTCCTTACCCACTGCACCATCTCATTAGCTAGGTTTGTTACTGGTTTTGTTTCTTTGGTTGTTTGTAGGCAACATATTTTGTGATCTGGGCAGTTCTTGAGCTCACTGTGCATCTAAGCATGACTTTGAACTCCTGATCTTCCTGCTTCCACCTCTCGGCTCTTGGGGTTACAGCTGTTTAGTTTTCACCCAGTTGGCCTGGTGATAGGATTGAAGCCTAGAGTTTGGACATGTTAGTCAAGCACTCCCAGTGCAGGTGCATTTCCAAGCCTAGAATTTATATGGGAACAATCATCTAAGCAAAAGGGAATCTTAGCAGATTTGTTGTAGAACAGGGAACATAAACCAACACACACACACACACACACACACACACACACACACACATCTTTGCCTAGCCTGTGTGCTTTTGTGGGGAGGTATTACGATTTATGAAAATTATGAAAGGCTAAAACAACAACCCAGATCACACTTTGCACCATGCCGCTGGCATAATGTAAAGATCCAAAGCGCTGAATTGCAGCCGTTTTAGAGTCATGTATGAAGTGTAAGGGAAGATTCTAAATGAGGGTCTCATGGTGCCTACATGCAAATGATTTAATGATAGGATTTATTTTGGATCTATGCATTACTACCTAGCCAACATTTGAGTATTATTATATATGATATCTTTTAAATTTAGCTTTTCCATCACAAAATATTTATTGCATGCATTTGCTTAGCTGACTCCCTCTAATCACACAAAACAGCACAGGTGGTCCTTGACCTAATGATGCTTCTAGGGAAGACTTAAACAAGGTGTTTTAAACCAGTGAGGACCCCAGTGATTGGCAGCTAGCATCCCGCAAGATGATACTCATGGGGCAGAGCCCTCTTCCATTGGAGGGTTTTATCAGATTAAAATATTTATGTTAGTGCTAAAATGTTTTTAAAGAAATTGATGAATCTTATGCATATATAAGATAAACTTCCCACATAGTTTCTTTAACTAAAACAACTGTCATTAAGCCCTTGTGAGGCCATCTACTAAACACTACCTACTTGGCAACAAATGAAAGACAATAGGTTTTTGTATAAATGAAAACTTATGCTTTGCAAGGATGACTAGAGCAATGGATGGGTACACTTGTGATGGTCTTATGCATGTTTATGTATGTATGTGTGCATTTACTTATTTGGCTTGCTTCATTTCATTTCTTTATATGTTTAAAGAGAGAGAAAATAGTGTTTTAAGTCGGTTGCTAAAAAGGGAATATGAATTTGAGAAGCTAGAGAGAACCTGCCAGAAGATATATTTTCAGCTTGCTCCAAGTGCTCTCAGGACTTGTGCTGAAGGGCCTGGAGACGTGATTAAGGGTGTGTGTACTTGAACTGTTAATGTCAACACTATCAGAAGCACTATTACATTATTAAGCTATTAACTCTAGTAATGGGTGTTTACGTATTATTTGAGTAAATGTGTCTTTTATTTTTGTCCTTAGAATCTTAAAGATGAGCTGACTCAGTGAGCAAAATCTTTCATCAGCTTCTAATTCTAGGGTGCCACCTGAAAGGACACAAAAGCAAAGCTGCTCCAGGCAGATGACACTAAGGAATGGGAGCTTTGTGATAAACAGAGACAAACAGAGGACTCCTTTCCATATCAAAAGACCAAGGGGAATGCTCACAGGAAACTCCAGCCAGTGCTGGTGTCCTCTGTGGTTAACTGATTGGATTGCAGATCATAGTCTGACCAAAGGTCAACATTCCAGTTCCCAAAAATTTGGCTGAATTTACTTAACTTTTCTATGTACAACAGCAAGTATTCATGAAGGAATGGTCCATGTTTTACCCAGTGTTTGGTATATGGCATTTTTCATAGGCAAAATTTTGTATATATTGGAGTTTATTTTAGAAATTTATTGTAACCTGTGTCTTAGAACAACTCTGATTCTCTAATCTTTTTAAATGTTATAACATTATGATATTTATAGAGGTTTAATCCCCATCACCACTCTTCAGAAATTTCACAGGTTTCAACACATGGTATTTCTCCATCTGATAGAATAATGGAAATGATTTCAACTTCTAAAATATGTTTGGTTATTTGAGTTGGTCTTAAACTTAATTTTGAGAACTCAAGTGCTCCTGTAACACTGAGTTTTATTCTCTAGGGGCACAGACCTGTTCATTAGTGTGTTAGTTCTCTACAGATTTTGAAGAATTTTAAATATTGATTGAACATCCTTCTATTTCTAATGTTGACTGGTTTCTTTTGGTGCTATGATTAGAAAGCCTGCTTCATTTAGCTTTTAGCTTGGTATATGGGGAAATTATTAAATGTTGCATGTCAGTGTTCTCACATCTGCCTTGCTTGGATTCACTATTGCTTTTAATTTTTTCAAATAGTATATTTTAAGCTCTTGTTAATTTTCATATGGTGTGTAATCAAAGCTATTTCTTGCTTTGTCATAATTAAATGAATTATTTTAAGACTTTGGTTGGCAAAAATATCACTAATAATGGCATTCTTATCTATTTTCACATAAAGAAAATACTTCTAATATTTCATCATTAAAACATACAATATTAAACTGAGTAATCTTATATTATATAGATTATCTTTCAAACTAGAAATGGGAGCTTTCAATAAAGTTTTATATAACTTGTCTTTATAGTTTATGTTTGTTTATATATACAAATTATATTAAATACATTAATTAGGAACTTTAATAGTTAGATCATCTATTTATTGAAATAAACTGTATTTAGCCATGATACTTTGGTATATTGCTTCATTTTTCTATACTGTTTTTTAAAATTAAAAGAAGAGAAGAGAGCACTGGTACTTTGAACTGACAGTAACACATGGTTGTGAGCCAATATGTGCATCCTGAGAATTGAAAAACAGCAAATGCTCTCAACCACTGAGCCATCTATCTATCTATCTATCTATCTATCTATCTATCTATCTATCTATCTATTATCTATCTTTCATATATCTATAGACAAACATGTACACATGCATACATACATACATACACATCTTTAGACAAGGTCATAGTATGTTGCTCAGGATGGTCTACAATTTGTGATCTTATTATACCTCTTCTTTTCTGGAATTCTAGGCATGTAGCAGCATGCTTGGATCAGAATATATTTTGTTATCTAGGTTTTGCTGAACTATAGCTACGTGATTTTTTGTATATATAAAGTGATTAGATTGAGATAGTATTAATGAGTAAAACTTTAATTGTTTTTATATAACTGAATGCTGATTTCACAGATTTGTACTAAATTTTTCTACTAGTCTTGTTATATGCCTGGTGTTTCCTTGTTTCTGTTATTACATTTTCTTTTCTTTTTCTTTTTTTTTTTTTTGTTTTGTTTTTTGTTTTCAAGACAGGGTTGCTCTGTAGCTTTGGAGCCTGTCCTGGAACTAGTTCTTGTAGACCAGGCTGGTCTCGAAGTCAGAGATCTGCCTGCTTCTTCCTCCTGAGTGCTGGGATTAAAGGCGTGTGCCACCACTGTCCAGCCTATTATTACTTTTTCAATGTACTTTAGTAATAATTTTGCTGTCATTTATAGTTTTTTCCTATCTATTGTCTGTTATTCTATTTTGTCCTTTAAACTTTTTTTATTAAACTTTATTTGTAAATGACCTGCAGAAAAAAGAACATAATGCAACCAGATTAGTTTAATCTTTCTCTATCATTTAGGTATCCTTTCAATCTTAACTAAAAAAGAGTTATTGTTTTTTGATAACAGAATTTAAACCATTCACATTCACTGTAATGATTGAAATATTTATTATTTGTGGCATTATAATTTTGATTTTCTCTGTTTCTTTCTTCTCATTATATTATATGGAGCAAGAGAGATAGCTTGCTCCATATAATATAATTATATTATTAATTTGATAATTTAAAGAAAATATATTTTATATTCATTGGGAAATTTTCTAACAATGACCAGCTGGGAAATGACACATCTGTATGCAGTTCACTAGATGCCATATACTGCTATATGGCATGAAATCTATAGTATACTGTAAAACTATGCTTTCCTGACATATAAAGATGACCTTGCTGACTCTTGCATCTGTGAAGCAGGTGCTTTGAGGTGTTTTTGGATGTGCTGGGGAAGACTTATACTGAGCCTGGGCATACATTTGTATGACAGTTTCCTGTGTTAAGATTTAAAATCATGGGCATTAGACAATGTTTTTCTCTCTGCATCTATATAGAATTTTAGCTTTCATATTTATTAATCTACAGCTTTTACCTTTTACTGCATTTGGGTTATCATAAATGTGTCATCTAAACTGGGATGCCTTTGAGCAGTAGGAAAATAGCTGTGAGGGGGTTCTTTTGGAACAAAATGGGACAAGGAGTCATCCAGACCTAGTAATTAGAAGGAAATTGCACATGCTATATAAACAAACACATTTTTCACAGACCCTAATCCCATAAAAATTTACTAGAAAAGATGTTATGACATTCAGGCTGGGGCTAAAGGTTTATGGGTCAGTAAAATTTGAAGAAACATAGAAATGATGATAATGTAGCATGGCTAAAATAAGACACATTTATTCTTTTTACCTTAGCTACACATAAGACTAGCTGCAAGGATAACAGGTGTGCATACCAACACTTTCTGAAAGGATATGCTGTCTTTTGGTCACATTACAGTATGGTTTGATTTTTTTCTCTCTTCCTGACCTCTTCAGTGTCTTTTGATCATGTATTTGTTTCATACAATTCAAAGAATTATCTACAATTTTAAATGAAAGATTTTTATTAAATATGTGGCAAGCAAAATCAAGAGGATAAGCAGCAAATTGCAGATAGGTAGTAAAACATTGTGAAATTGGTCACTTAAAATGTCCAACAGAGATGACTAAAGTAGCCTAGTTGAGAGAACAAAGGTAACATGAATTGGGATGTAGTTGGACCTCTTTGTTGAGACTACCAGCTCCCCCAAAATGACAAAGAGACTTATTATTAATTATAAAAGCTTTCATAGCTTAGGCTTATTACTAAATGCTCTCACAACTTAAATTAACCCATGTCTATTAATCTAAGCACCATGTGGTTCATGGTCTTACCTGTCCTTGAGCAAGTCTTGTCTGTTTGGTGGCTACATGGCATCTACTGACTCTGCCTTCTTTCTCTAAGAATTCAGTTTAGTTTTTCCCACTTAGTTCTGTTCTGCTCTGCTATAGGCCCAAGGAGCTTCTTTATTAATCAGTGATAATCACAGCATACAGAGGAGAATCCCACATCATTTAGAACCCTTTAATAAGCTTTCTCAGGTCTTCTATGGATACATGTAGCCAGATGTTGGGTGTCATTAGTAGGTAGATTTTTCTGTTCTGCCAACCAGCTCCCAAATACCCACATGGAGACTTCTTATTAATTGGAAAAAGTTGGCTGATATCTTAGGCTTATTTCTAACTAGCTCTTATAACTTAAATTAACCCATTTCTATTAATTTACTTTCTACCTGGTGGTTTTATTACCTTTAGTCTGTACTTCCCATGTTGCCTCCTCTGAGTCCTGGTTTCTCCTCCCAACTCCATCCTTCTTCTTCCCATAATTCTCTCTGCCCTGAAAATCCTGTTTAGCTATTGATCATTTGGCTTTTTTTTTAAAAAAAAAAAAAACAATCACAGTAAAATATCTTCACACAGCATAAAGGAATATTCCACAACATTTGGGGGCTTGAATATCCAGTAAAATCTGACTGGGGAAACTGAGGCAGTTATCTGGAGTTATAGATCTTTTTAAGTACATGATATTTTCAATACCCTTAGCTGCTTATGTTTTTGCTTCTCCCTGTTACAGAGAAGGGGGACCAGCCTGAACCAGTACGGGGAACTTGGGTGATACTGACATAAACATCCTTGGACCCAAGTGAGGGACCAATCTTACTTCTAGAGCCAGATTATCAGTGGGCTTACATGGCATGTGACAATTTGCTAATATAATGTATATTACGGTACTGTTTCTCTTGGATGTTTATTGTAATAGTTATGTTACCTTTAATAGTTCTGCTTTCTCAGTTTTGTGTTGACTGAACCTTATTTTGTTTTAATAACTTGAACTTGATATCATTGAACCTCTTTTATTATATCTGACAAATTTAATGCATTTAATCCATTTTCTCCTTTACTGCCTTTCTCCTCTAAAGAGCACAAATTGTTAACAGAATTCTTTAGTAAGGGAATGTAAGAAAATCCACTTGAGTTGTCATTTATCATCCTTTTCTGTTCTCTCTCCCATGTCTGTACTTTTCTTTTTGTAGATTACGCAGTTTAGTTAGATCAGCCTCTTGTAAGTATCTTCCATAGCACAAAATAATTTCAGAGATACATGTTTAAAAGCCATTTTAGCTGCAACTGTTCTTCACTTTCGCCACTTCTACTTCCAGAACAATATTTAAAATACCAAATGCCCATGAATAACTGGGCATCACTATCTTATGTCTTAGAAGAGAGAAGAATAAGTTAGTGTGGTGTGATGTCTAGGAGAGAATATACAGCCTTGTAAAGTCTGGGGTGACCTTTTCAATGCGTGTGAAGTCTAGGTATAATGACTTCATAGGATAGTTTCTTGGGACAGGGGCAATTCTATCACCCCATGTTAAATACTATTATTGTATACCACTGCAGCAATTCTCAAAGAAATCTTTACCAAATCCTAACCATATATCAGACAGTATACTGGGAGTTCTGAAGAAATACAAATATAAAAAGATGATGTCATATAATTGCATAATGAGCAAGTATACATTTAATCATAAAGAAGGGAGTACATTGTATTTGGTCAAGAATTCAGATGGAAACTACAGGTGGCAAGACACATAGGACAAAGGAAGACATACTGGATGGAGGTAGCTGCACATGGAAGGACCTGGCAAAAAGCAGTGTGGAAGCGTATGGCTGGACATGCATTTTGTTTGCTGAGAATCACAGTGAGATTTGGGCAGTAAGAGTACCAGATCTCTTACCAGATAGACCTGTAATTCATCCCCCAAAAAGCATGTACACATATAGTAGATAAGACACAACCATGAAGAAATTCTGAGTTTTAGAAAACTGAATGTGCCTATTTGTAGTCACTCTGGATTCTTAGAAATGCCCCTAACGTCAAGCACGGTAACTGGTTGTGCAATTGTTATACTTTATGAACTTTGTAAAGTTTTTGGTTAGGCCTAGTAAAAGGAAGGAAAATTCTATTATAGAAGAAATGCATATTACTAAATTGCTCTGGAATTTTAGTTTTCCACATGTGGAAGAAGTTTTTCATTTTTGGACTACATAAATATTATTTGGCGGTATAGGTACAGAGGAGTCAACTTAATGTTAACAAGTTGCTTTATATATTATAGCGTGTAAATCATATTAAAAGTGGATGCATTTTGATGATTCAAAAACTTAATTTTCCACCAGCTTTTATGTAGCAAATGTACCAAGGAACTGTTTCAGGAATGAATTTCTTAGGTTACTTTAATTTCTCTCATGAAATATATTTATATTATAGTCTACACATATTTTATTGGTTTTATTTTTTACCAAAAGAAGTGTTGGCTAAAATTCTTTTAAAATGCATCCTAAGGGTATGAGTCGTGTATAATGATGAAATGCAGATGTACAAGTATCATTCTGATCTGTACTTGATTGCTGTTTATATGCAGTGTGAATTAGGAACAGAGCAAGGTGAGGTAAGGGAGGGGAGAAGGAATAAAAATACAATTAACAGGCTCAGTCATTTTGGACTAAGGCTGCTTTAATTAACAGCTTCATGGTGGCAACACAATTGTGCTTTGGGGAAGCTAAGAATAACTGTGAGCCTGGCGTCCTCTTTTTGAGGAACTCATTTTCTTTCGATAGACAAAAGTCAAAGTGGATAAAATATTTTTGTCAGAAGATGACCAACTTCAACATTTTTTTGCATGTTGTTAATAAATATTCATTAGTTGAATTAGTAGGCATCAAGCATAATTTCTTCTGTTAAGACTAGCATTTGTCTTTGTATTTTCTAGAATTGTATGCCTGTAGAGTATTGGCCAAAAGAGTGATCAGGTTGAAATCACTTTATTTAATAAGTTACTTGTTTTCACATAAGAATATATACCAGAAGAGAATGTGTTTGACAGGTGATTTCAAGAAAATATTCATTTAATGCTAGCTCTCTATCCCATGACTATGTCCAAGTTTGCTTACCTTGTCTATATTTACTTATGCTTTTAATCGTTGATAGTACACCTAACCACATTAGTAACATCCCTACTGTATATTTTATATATGTCTAATTTTCATCTCTGGATGAGTTTTCAGTAGAGCTTCCATGTCATATATTACACACTCTTCAGGTTTCTGCTGTACATTGTCAAATTGTTCTTTGTTCTTTCATTGTGTGTTTACCTATGTGCATTACTAGTAAAACATTACTCACTTATTTCTAAATATTTTATGTTTTACATGCGTGTGTGTGCCTTAGTTTATGTATATGTACCATGTGTATGCCATACCCTTGGAAGCCATAAGATTTCTTGGAACTAGAATTACAGAGTGTTGTGAGTTACCTGCTGTAGGTGCTGGGAACAGAACACAGATCCTCTGAAAGAAGAGCAAGTGTGTTGACTATTGAATCATCTCTCCAGCCCAACACTGCTTACTTTAAGAGACATGCTCTTAATGTTTGTACTTCATGTAGAATCAGATTATATAACTGAATTCTCTAGAAAACATAACTATTTTATTTTTTAAAAATTAAATTGTTCCAGTAATATCCCTATCCTTTAGGGAAGTGTTTCTATCCTTACTATGCAAAGTAGACTTTTTTTTCCATCAAAATGCATATTCTGTGGGTAACTTTTGCCCTTTGTGTATATGTGTGGATTTTTAACAATATTAACAAAAAACCTGGCTTTCGAGGTAGAATAAAAAAGAAACTTGAGCTTGTATGAAATGGCAGGAGCTGATTTGTTCTAGCCATGTGTCAAGTGACAACTGATAAATTAAACACTGTATTGTTCCCCTCTCGCCTTCTGAAGGTGGAAAAGGCTGGACTGAAAGGGAATTTCCTTTCTATAATGACACAACTCATTCATCTGTCTCACTCGCTCTTCTGTGGTTTGCATACATTTCTGATCACAAGGGAGGGATTAAAATTTGAATCATGATCCCCACTCGCTTGTTTGACTGTAAAATATGTCATTGTTCTCTTCTTACTGTTGTTACCAATCTCCCGTTCCTCCATTTGGTTCGCTGAAGCATCGCTCCTGAACAACTTTCACTTGTTGTTTCTAATGTAGTCCTAAGTGGCCTTAGTGTTCACACAGCTGTCCGTTTGTCCGTTTGATTCTGTCCTAGAGTCCCAGGCATCTCATTCCTTGTCCTATTTTCTAATAATGTCTAGTATTTTCTCTGCAAATTGAACTCTGTCCAGGCAGTCTCTCCAGCCCCTGTTTCACTAAAGACAACATTACCTAGACATCTCCCTTCCCATCTTCCATTGATCTCTTCTCTGGTGATCTCATTACAATTATTTGAGCTTATTAAGATGACTGATCCTTTGACTTCACCACATCACCATGCTCCTTCAGCTCCCTTCTGCAGCCTCTTTCTTCCCCCTGACTGGGGTTCTGTGGCATGCCACTATAGCTGTTGCTTCTTACAGGATAAGTGTGACTAGAGAAAAAAGCTCAGAGGGAAGTCTTAAAATTATGACCCAAAGATCTCCTAAGGGAAATCCTATCATAAAACTGCACAACTTGACTCTTCACACATTGAAGTGACACCTTTCTTCCTGTCTGCGGATATTCTGAAATAATACTAATTAAGTAAAGAGGCAAAATCTTACACAATGGAAAAAACACATGGTTTTATTAAAGCTATAACCTAGAATTTATTTCCTTGGATGGAGTTTTCGTTACCTTATGAAATTTGTGATTATGGTATATGAAAGAAAAATTTTTGTCGTATGTCAGCACTTTAATCCAGCTGTTCTATTTAACCAATTAAGCCTCAAAATTACTATGACTATGTGTTTACATTGAGTGCTACGCTTACACTTTTGAGGCAGCAGAATTTGAAACAAACAACCAAACAAACCCAAACAAACTGGAATTGGTAGGCATGTTTGGATTCCTTGATCTTACAAGTGCTAGCGTGTGACTTCACAGACGTTGTCTGTCCTGTCTTCTCTAAGATTTGATGCATCCCTCTTTATGATGGAGTTAGTGATGCTGACCCTCGTGGATAATTTTGACAATCAAGTGGAATGCATTCATGAGTTACTTAGTAGTCTGAGGAGCTCCACAAGCACTCCACCTGCCGCCAGTTGAACACTTCACATTCAGAATTATAATGACTGAAAGTTTGGTGTTTCATGTCATCTTTCAGGAATGAAGGAATATAGGTCTTAAATCTGAAACATAATTTGATAGTCTTATTTATTCCTTCTCCCAAGATCTAAGTGATGAATTATTGACGAAAGAACAACATTGCTGGTTACATGCAGTGTATATGTTCTCGTGATTGTATAAATTAATAGCTGCGTAAACGTTGGGCAGATCTAACTAACTTCTATGTGGGAGTGAAGGCTGCATGTTATTCTTGGCTTCCCATTTCATCACAAAAGCTTCTCCTAATCTTGTTAATTTCCAAATATAATAGGGTTTTTGAAGAAATATGGAGGGAAGGATGCCCAGATAGGGAGTTGATTTGGAAATGTTTGTTTAATCTTCAAAAACATGTGCAAAATATCAAGAAATTTTGTCATCCTTAAATCTGGAATAGTTTGGAAAATCTGCTTTGAAAATAAAGCTCCTAAGAGTGAGGAACTGGCTTACCCAGCTATCCTGTTTCGAGGAAAACAGAGGACACCTCTTGGATGAAATGCAGTCCTTTTCGTATTCACCAGCCTCAGGGAGAGGCCACTTAGGGGAAGCTGTAATTAGCCAGTTGCTTTTTTATTCCAATTGTTTCTCCTTGGTTTTTCATTTTTTTTGTTTTTCTTTTCTTTCTCTTCACTTTCTCACTTTGTTTTGCTTTCTTTCTTAAGAGCACTTCTTATCATCCTTCATTTAAAAATTTTCAGTTTTTGAAATCACAGTAGGAAACGTGGAAATTGCTTATGGCATTCAGCTAGATTGTATCCACCAGCACTAACATAAATTCAGGTGTCCGTATCAGAAAATTTATGCGTTTAATATTTTATTATGTTTAAAAATTTATTTAAGTTTAAAATTTTATGTTTTAAACAATTAAAATTTATCTGTTACCTTTAAAATTGTATCACATTTATATTTTTCATCTAAGTCATTTTATTGTCCTACAGTTCTGTTTTGAACTGTAAAAGATTAAAAATGTGCTCTCATTATGCAGGGTTTCCAATCTTTCTTTTCTTATTTTCAGGCTCCAAGTCCAGACCTGGGTGGGAGTTTATTTTAGTTAGCATCTACACGTAACGCACATCACAAGGAAGCATGTGGACATCCCAGAGCATTTTTGTCAGCAGTGTGCTCATACAGATTCACCCAAGCCTCGTGAACACATCACGTCCCCCTTTGCCTAAAGTGCATATTTCTAATTCGAGATGTAAAACAAAAAGTCTGATGTTTTTATTCTTTTTTATATTTTTACATTCACATTTTTTTTCCAGAAGTATATTTTACCATTTTTCTAAGTATTTTATTATTCGGTCTTCAAACTGGCTTTCGATATTAAATTTCACTTGTTTAGGGAATTCTAGAGTGAGGGTTTTAAGTGAGTCCTGTTTTCCATAGCTTCAAATTTAGTAGTGATGATATAAAATATGATTCCATTGTGACAGTATAGTTTTATAGCCACTAATTATTTTTATGTCTATTTTAGTTCTTAATTCTCTACTTTGGTTCAGCTAAACTTTCTCTGCTGAAACTCAGTATGTTATTTCATTTGCATGTTCCTTGAGCATTTTCACTAGGAACACATACTGTGGAGATGCTAAAATTATGTTTCAAAATCTCCTCGTAGCCTAAGTGCATGCATGGAAATGTATAGAAGAAGCAGTTTGAGGTTTAGGAAAGCATTGGTTGGAGAATTTCAGGCTTCCTATAAAGTCCTACGGCCTCACATTAACTATGTTCTCCATGAGACTGTAGCATATGCTTCACTATTGGCCCTAGCTTTAAAGATGGAGAATTATGTAAATCAACTAGATTGATTTACACACATGAAGAATCAAAAGTCCTTCAGCAGACCAGATGGCTTTATTGTTGACTTCTACCATACATTTGCTGAAGAACTCATATAAATTCCTTTTTAAGCAGTACAAACAACTGCAGAACGGTGACCCTTCCAAGTTCCTACCATGAGGTCAAATTTAGAAAAAAGTACTTGTGACCAAATGATACTTATTCCACTTCAGACAAAGATGGTTTAGCACGTGCAAATAAATAAGTGTGCTGCGTTACCTTGCGATCATAATAAATACAGCAAAAGCAGTTGATACAATTTGATATCTCTTCATGATAAAACAGTAAATTAGTTACGGAATTTATACACCTGAGTATGTTGAGGTATATATAATAACCCCATAACATTATACTCATTGTGTGGTACCTTGTTAAAATAATAATAATAACAGTAATAAATAGAATGTACTACCGAAAAATGAAATTGGTGTTGGGTACTATTAAATAATTGAGGATTGGTATGTTGGTAAACCAAAGAGAACTTCTCAGGGGAGACAAGTGTGTTTGTGTGTGTGTATGTCTTGTGTTTTTACTTTTTAAAAAAATTATGGTTTATTTGTTTAGTTTGCCTGTTTCTTATCTGGAGAAAAAGAAATTGGGTGTGTGGGAAGATAGGGAGGATCTGGAAGGAGTTGGGGGAAGGAAAACCGTAACCAAAATATATTGTATGATATTTTTTCAATAAAGATAAATCAATAAATAAAAAGAAGTGCCACATATGCTGAGAATCCTGGACTGTGTGTTGAATCTGAACAGAAAGGAGTAAAGTTTACAGACAGCCGTTAGCAGGAGCAAAGCCGCACATGTGGGATCTGATGAACATTTCCTTCACCAGTCCCGTCTGGCTGTTCCTGAGGTGTAGAAGAGGGGGACAGGGCTGGAAATAGGGTTGGTGGCACAGATATGCAGGAAGCACAGAGTGTTAAGCTGAGCTGCCTAACTCCATCTGTGGGAGGGCTCACTGTGCAGCCACGTGTAGGTGACTCTTAGGAGAGAGATGGGAAGCAGAGCCACATGCTCATGTCGGGCAGCAGTAACTGAATTCTGACAAGGGGCAGGTTTAATAAAGCTGAGTGGAGCACACGGTGACAGCAGTAATAGAAAGGTGGGGACAGATGCGAGAGGTACTGAGGATGAGGAATTGACAAGATTTCTCATGGGGGAGGAGCACAGAGGAGGGTCTCCAGATGATCTGAGCCTTTGAGCCTAGGCAATGAGAAGAGGGTTGGCACCGGCGACTAGATAGCCATCATTTCAGCATCAACAGGGCTGCAGGCTGAATTAAAGTGTTGAAAAGACATTAAAGTTGACATTTTACCAGTCAGTAGACATTAGGAGGTTAGCAAATAGGAGAATTCCACTAGTGAGTATATCTCACTTTCAGACAAGGATGACATGATAGAAAATTGATACTTTCAATAAAAAAGGATCAAAAAATTTCAAATGTGACAAAGACATCATCATCATTCATAGAATATCCTTTAAAAATCTTGGGGTGACTCCTGGGTCTCAATTAAATCACTGACAATTTCAATACATCAATTTTCTCAGTTACAAGAATAGGAAAGTCATACAAGTTTTGTGTTCATTCCCCAGATTTGTGTTAAAGGCTTTGCTTCAATCAAAACACAAAGTAAGAATCTGCACATATATATGTGTTTATTGCTGTTACATTGAGAGAATTCTAGAAGGAACGTACGGATGAGATGGGAAGGCGATATTAATTCACTTAACTTTCACTGCCTTCTTCACACTGGCTCAGGAACAGTTACTCAAACTATTAAATGATTCACTCCTTCAGCTAACACCATGAAATTAAGTTATTTCTCTTTCACAGATAAAGTTCAGAGACATGAGACACTGTCAAGTCATTGCCTGGCCCCCGGGAGCTTGACTTGATTAGGTATGGGAAGGGCACAACAAAAAGACAAACAGACAAATAGACAGAAAGCTGGGTCTGGGTTGATTGGGCTCTTTGATGAAGGAACTGCAGCACGCAAAAGCTTAGTGTGGTTATCGTGTGCCGTGAATATTAGAGTCAGGGTTGTTGAAGACTGCTGAACAAGGAGTGAGGGTTTATGGGACACAGATGATCGGGGACACAGTTTGGGTTATCCCAGGAGGAACAGTCGCTGCAGGGGATCAGTCTTCAAGCTGTCAAAAGGGTAGCTATGGTAGACATTTTCTACAATCACTATTAACCATTCATACTTTGACCAAGAGGGAAGCATTTATCATTTCCCTGAACCTAGCCTGAAGGAAGACTTGACATTTTCCCATAGATCTGAGTTTTTGGGTTCATTGACATGGCCATGCCCATGTCATCTGGACACATTCTCTTAAGATTAGACACATTATACCAATGGTTATTCATGAGGTTGACCATCAGTCCAGGTTGCCCTACTGATCAAAACTATAAGTATTTCAGCCAGGCTTGGTTTGGACGTTTTGTTTGTGTGAATGTGGTCTCCATCCATGTTGCTTTCATGTCCACTTCTAAGGTTCACATGGCATTTGCTTCTCCTCTTGGCTGTGACTTCACTCAGGCGACTGTACAGGGAATAACATGGCCTGCAGGGAAGCACTCGTTTTAGATTTAGTCCAAGTGTTTGCTTTAGACATAACATTTTGTTCTGCAGACTGTGGGAGCTTGGGAAAGTTGTTTGTTCCTGCAAACTCCTTTTCTCATCTGTAAACACTGAACTGTAGAAGAAACAATGGCAAACATAGGCTATGTCTACAGTTACTGAAAGACAGCAACTCAGACTCATTTACCTAGGCACCGAAAGTGTGGTGTAGGAACCCCACTGTACTGTTAGGGGCCAAAAAATGTTAGTCCAAGGAAGAGGTGATTTCAGCAACAGGACAAAGGGAGCTTTTATGTTGAATACATTACGTAACATGTGGCATTAATATACACATTTTTAGGCCAATAGAGTTGTAAAATATAATTTTCAATGCCTTTGGTTTTTGTTGTTTTTCTTTTCAAATTGGAAGAAGTAACCTGAAGACGGAGAAGTGCCTCAGGCCTGTGAGAGTCATCGCATGCCTGAGACTCACTCTTTCCTCCGACCCCCACACCTTTCTTAGTGTGCGAGCCGCGAGACTTTCCTCATAAATTCTGTTGACTGATTCATTAGCCTGCTAATTTCTAGCTTATGTCAGTTATAATAAAATTAGAATGGACCTTTATGTTCACTCACCAAAGGGGATGTTCCCAGCACCCCACTCCTAAATGATCACTTCCTCTTCTGGGTTACCTCTCTAACAGGTGATTAAGCACCTCCCACCATATTTAAACTATTTATGTGCACATCTATGTCTCCTACTAGGCTATCAAAGCTTCCTAAGAACATGGCCTTAGATACTGCCTTATCCCTGACAATTAGTAAAATACATGGTAATGTAGAGTCATTCATAAAAATTGCTTAATTAAATTGTTAAGCCCTGACATTGTACTGCTAGCCATAAGTTAATTGGTATTTATAAATGTGCCTTATAATTAAGTTTTCACAAAAAACTCTAAGGATCTGAAATCAGAATTTGTTATCTACCCCTACGACATTTACCTTTTCTTTATGTGCTTTCCATATACTCTTCTCTACCAACTTAATTATTTCTTAAAATATCGAAAACTTAAATTAGTTTGTCAAGGATTCTTGTCTCCTCTCTAAACTGAATTAACACAAGGTCTGTAAAAACAGTCGTGGTTTTTTATTTCTTCATGTATGCATTTCTGTATAATAAATGGCCCACTGTCTCACCAACCCACTGGGAATGCCATGTGAGGATGGGAAATTAGTCTTGAATCCTCCCATACCAAACAGAGGCAAGCATTGCTTAGTTACCTATAAGAAACATCTTAGGGCATCCTTGGGGCTCAGGCATCCAGCTGGATGGATGGAGCAGACCAATGGTAAATTATTAGAACCTTGGCTGCTGATTGGCTTGTGCCGTGTAATTGTGTTTTAGTTTGTGAGGGGAACTTTCATTTATTTTGCATTTCCTATTTTCTGATCTATAACTTCCTCAGCCTTGAGGAGTTTTATATCTTACTAGCTTAAGATGCATAGAAAGCTGAGTCCCTAGACCAAATAAGAGATACTACTTTAAGTAGTCAGAGTTATCAAGGGTTTGGGTTGATGATGGCACCAGTTACATCAAAGAACTTGGTGGGAATGGAGGGGGGACTTTCTTTCATAAGGAGGGCTGTGAAGAGTAACCTATAAGAGTGGTGGCTCTGAACAGGCTACGTTTATGTGTCCTCAAGAGAGAAAGTGACATGTTTTAGCTGTGGATAATCAATGTATGTTCACAGAGAATGACAGTTTAGAGTCTTGGCATAGTCTAATATTTAGAATCTCATGCTTATTAACTAGGTTCTTTTGGAATGGTTTGGATTCTTAATTATAAAGGAAGAGTGGCTGATAAATAAAGAGGATAATTATTTACCAGATGGGAAGTTTGGCGAGGTGACTTCCCTTCAGTATTAAGAGTGAGGCATCTCCGGTAGGCTGGGCATTTTTCCATGCTGTCATCCTGACACAGGCCTTGCCTTGCTTTTTTCTTTTGGATTCTTACAACTCCTCCAGGACAGTATTACTGTCACCAGTATTTACAGATAAAGCACATAAAGATTGAGTTTTGCAGATCAATGTGACTTGAACAAGATCTCACAATAACCAGAAGTCTGAGGGGCAAATCTAAAAATTTCTTACTATTTCTGTCTTCCTTGCTTCCTTGAAACTCTTTAGCTCAAGCAGAGGCAACCACAGGTAGGCCTCCTTGGCAATTGAAAGTTATTCAGGCATAATCTTTGTTGACGCTTCCAAGGCTCTTGGGCCCTCGGATATCTCAATCCCCTTCCATGACTGCTTGGCCCTTTGTCTTTGTTGTAGAGTCCCCTGACTTGGATGTTACATGTAGCCTTTCCCACAGGTGCAGAAATATTTACATCTCTAATATGTGAAATTATCAACTCACACTATTTGATAGCAGTACAGCAGTCAATGCAGTTTTGCCTCCTGAAAATTCTCACTCCTTAGATATCCGAGGCCCTGACACTTCCTAAAACAAATGAGGGCGTTATGACTTTCAGCTGTCTGAAGAGTAGGATGCTGAGTTGGGCTAGTGGTGCTTCCTGTCTTACTGTGTATCTTCCAGTGTTGCGATGGTAGATTTATATTGTAAGATTCTCAAACTATAAATAATATTTGTCCTCTATTGCGTAGTGGTCATCACATGGGTGCTCTGTCAGCTTATAGAGAGGCACTAAGTTGGTACCATGATCACAGCTAGATTCATCCAGTAGGATAAGGGATCTTGGCAAATGTCATCTTTAGTCATGTCCTAAGCATCCTTACCTTTCCATTCATGGAGGAAGTTGATCTCATATTTTAGATTCACATGACTCAAATATCTTCAAGATGCCAGAAAAGGTGGTACCTTTGCTTCCATATGTAGAAAGGCAGGTATCATTTGAATAGACTGTCTCATTGGGCATACACCTGACTTATGTCTGAAAGGGCCTTTGTTATGCTTCTGTTTGCAGAATGCATGTACATATTGCAATTATCCTTCTTACAAGATGCATATTATAACTATAACATATATCAGTCTGTCTCATGGACAATGGAAGCTCATAGCCTTGCGTTTGTTGTATACAGTGGACAAAGGACTGTATTAGTTTCCTGGGCTTTCTGTTTTAACATACCATAAAACAAGTAACTTGACCAATGACAATTTATTATGTCACAGTTCTGAAAAGTCTACTGACATCAACTTGGCAGAGCTGACTTCTTCTGAAGGCCAAGAAAGGAATTTTGTTCCCAGCTGGTGTCCTAACTTTTACATAGTTTGAGGATTTCTTTTGGCTCCTGGTAGTTTGCTTTCTGTGTCTTTACGTTATCTTCTGTTTCTGCATGCATGTCTGTGTATCTGAATGTCTTCTTTTTAAAAATTCACTTATTTTATCTTACTTATATGAATGCTTTGCCTGCATGTTTGTACGTACAGCATGTGTGTGTCTGCGTGTGTGTATGTGCACCGTATGTGTGCTTTATGCCCACAGAGCTAGAAGAGGATGTCAGATCCCCTGGAAGGGAAGTAACAGAGAGTTGTAGGCCACCGTGTAAGTGCTGAGAACTGAACCTGGGTCCTCTGCAAGAGCAGCAAGTTCTTTTCATTGCTCAGCCATCTTTCCAGCTCTGAATGTCTTCTGATGAAGCTGTTTGTCATACTGGATTAGGACCTTCTGCAAGGCTCTTAACTCGACCATCTGCAAAGATTCTACTTCCAAATGAGGTCCCATTCATATAAAGGTTAGGGATTTAATATTTTATGAAGAACAAAATTCAATCCATAACAGGGTGAAAGTTCTCACTGTAACTTAGACTTCCTGATACTGAGTACTGCAAGAGTTACTTTTGAGACTTTTTGAAATACATTTTTCCATTTAAATATTACTAGGTTTTTGAAGAAAAGTAAAAAGAAAAAAGTGTATCTATAAGAGAATATGGAGTGTTTCTATATATTATATATATATATATATTTCTAATATATAATATATGTGTATATATATATTCTTTAGTTAATTTACCTATGGATAATAGAATGAAAAATATATTCATTGTTTCATGGCTGCTCTTGTGTCTGTAATGTTTAAGCTCAGAAAGATAACTCATGTATAAATAATTTTGGAGTTGTAAAACAGATTAGGTTCAAATTAAGCATGGACTCAAATAATATTGTGCTATTTATTAAACTTAAACAAACGAACCTAACTGTTATTCTTTTAAATATCCATTTAATAAAACTTCTTCATGCAATTTGACTTTGGATGAAGAAAAATGTGTATGAAATGTCTCGGTTCTACCATTGCTCTGTGGCGTTAGATAAGAGTTCCGTGTGCTAAGCCTCCGTTTTCTCATGTGTAACGCTGAAATAGGGATACTATATTTATCTCGGGACTTTGAGAATTTTCTTTTTAAAGAAAAACACATAGAAGAGTCCTAGGCAGTTGGTGAGCAGACCATAAACATCAACTGTATTGTCGCTGCCAATTAAATTAATTAGTTCCATTAAAATTGTAACTACTATTTTACACTAATTAAATTAAAACCCTCAGCCTAAAGAGCAGGGGTTGCTATGATTCTGTACTGACAGCAATTAGGAATATAGGTAGCAATAAATTATAATTATCATATGTCAGAGATTATGGGTCTAATGGGTTCATTATTCTGATTCATTCTGAATAAATAATAATTTTAATAGAATTATAACCTATAGAAAAAGTCTTAAGATTAAAAATATATAGGTGTACTATGGTGAGAGGCATATCAGAGACTCGATGATGGCGCGTGAGAGTCCACAATGGAACGTATTGTTGCCCAGTAGTGTTGGTGGGGTAGTGTGCAGCAGTCTGGAGCTTACACGCATGCAGACTCATTCCCCCTCCCCATTCCCGCCCTCCTAAGCCTCCCAGCAGTGGGACAGCCCTGCATTTGGGCATTAAGGCGATTGCTCTGACTCTGAGCCACTACAGAGGCTGAGATGAGAAAGGGTTCTGTTTCTGGATTGTACCTCCTTGAAGGACCGCTGTGGTCTGTGACACCACTGGAGGCCATGTTGGTATCTGTGGTCCACGCTGCTATCCAGGACCATGATGAAGCCCAAGTTCCATGTGGATCTTCGAGGTTTGTGCTGCTGACTGAAAACATGTTGAAGTCTGTGGGTCACCATGCTGACAGGCCATATTGATGGAAGTGGCCTGTGCTGCCATCTTAGGCCTTGGTGTTGTCTGGATCCATGGTCCTATTGCACCTGGGATCTGGGTAGGTTGGTGTTTGTGGTCTATGTTATTACCGAATGCCGTGCCAATGTCCGTGGTCTGTGCTGCAAACTAAAGCCATGTTTGTGTATGAGATTTCGCCACTGATGAGACAGCTTGCCGCTTAGCACTTGCAGTTCTTGCAGAGGACCGGAGTTTGGTTCGGAGCACACTGGGCTATTTGCTATTGTCTGTAATTCAGTCTACGGGGTATCTGTTGTCTTCTTTGGGCCTTCTCAGCTATCTACGCCATGTGCACAAACCCTCACACATACTGTGCAATCTCAAACCTGGGACAAACGGCTGAGTGCATATCTAACCCATCAAAGCAGATGCTGATTACAATATTCTCCCGGCATCCCTCAGTTGCATCCCTGTTACAGGGCCCTCTGGGTTGGTATACCCTGTCCTCTACCCTAAACTTCTCCAGCCCAGGGGCTGTGCTGCTCTTCCCCCTGCTGCCTAAAATCTGACTACTTTGGTTGCCAGGCTTCCTTGGGCCTCCTGGCTCTTCATGATCACTCTGGAATACTCTAGATGTGTCTGCATCTGGATGTGCTTTTTTTTTTTTTATTTTTTTTCTTATATAGTCAGCTTCCTCTCCCACCATACTTAGGACCAAATAAGTTCCTTTTTCTTTCATTCACATCCACATGCACATAATGTAAATAAATAATGAAAGAAATCTTAAGAAAAATAAAGGTGTTAGGGAGAGAGGTACTCCTCAGATCCTATAGCTTTCCTTTGTGATCATGGCATACAGGAATCATGCTGGAATGATCCTTTACTGGAGCCACCTCAGGACTGGCACCTATTTGTCAGAAAAGGGAACTTATAATTTCTGTCATGCTTTTGAGTTGAGGGAAATTTCAAAGGAGAAAACTGGAGAATGAAGAGAAAGAACAGAAACCGAGGACAAAAGAAAGACATAGAGATTTCTCCTTCCATAGTGGACATCAAGTTGAATTAATTTTAATTTGTGGTGTTAAAGTAAGCTATGAAATATTTACCCATATAAAATGTTCTTATCCTCTAACTACTGTGGGGATTCCACTTTTATTTCCCCGTTGGCTCCTGTAAATTTCACACTAATGCTCGTTCACTGTTTGCGGACCCAAAGGAACTTGTATACAAGTGGCTGAGGGGGTAGCTTAGTCACTTAAGTGTGTGCCTTGTAGGCCCAAACCCAAGTTTTGTTTTTTTTTTTTTTAAAAAAAAAGATCTAGGCCTGGTGGTGCATGCTTGTAATCCTAGTAATGGGGAGCCTGAGATAGGTGGATCCCTGGGGCTCAGCGTAGCCTAGCAGGTGAGCTCCTGGCTGGCAAGAAACCATATCTCCAAAGGAAAGGGCAAATGGTGTCTCTCTACACATATATGTGGCCCTGTGCCCTAGCATATAGGTACACGCAGAGAGAGGGGGGAAGGTGGAGAGAGAGAGAGAATGTGATCCTTCTTCCAAGATTATCCTACAATATCAAGCATTAAAGCTCAGACACAAGGGCAGACGCTATGACAGACAGTTCCTCATCCCAGCACTATTAACATTTTGGGGTCAAATACCAGCACCTGTCTGCTGTGGAGAGACAGCCCCATTCCTTGTCTCCATCAGAAGTGCTTCCTCACCCCTCCAGTTCTAGAAAACATTTCTCTTGATGAAGTCAGACTTTTAGTTGGAGGTGAAAATCACTCCTCCTCCTATCTGGAGGCAGTAACTCAGATGGCTTTCTCATAGGCAGAGGAGCTGTCACCTTTGTGACAGTTTTGTTGCTGTGGAAAACGATGATCCAGGCCAGCATTCTTTCCTCTGGATTGTACTTTGCATCTCACTCCCTCATTCCTTTGACTGATATTTATTTGACTGATATTTATTGTCACTAAGGATTTACCAGACCTATAGGTTTCTGTAGCGGCAATGACTAAGACAGCGAGGTCCTTGTTCTCATAAAGCATCTTTGGGACGCATAGGAGAAGAGTGAATGAACATGTCAGCACCCAGGAAACATATGTAATGCAACACTGGAAGGAACTAAAGGAAGATGGAGCATTAGTGGCTCTGATTCAGACAGAATGCTAAGGGGAGATTAACTGAAGTCAAAACCGAGGAAGGGATCCATCTAAGGGAGACACATTCCTGGAAAGGGAGACGGGAAAATGTGACAGGCCTCAGACACAGATCTGTCCTGACGAGGCCTTAGAGATAGAAAAAGAGGTTTTAGGACATGGCACACTGGAATACCTTTTAAGGTTTCAAGGTTGTGTGAGATCTGGGTACCATAGAAAGTAGTTTGATTTTTTGTGTGTGTGTGTGTGTGTGTGTGTGTGTGTGTGTGTGTGTGATTTTGTCAGCCATCCTAAGGACAGAAGAAAAAGCAGGGACTTACATTAAGAAACTTTTAAAGCAGCCCAAGACATTGGTGGCCCACATTAAAGTTGCATGTTTAGAAGAAGAGAAATTGCAGGCCTTGAAATACAGAGGTCAAGGCAATAGCCATTGCTGTCATTTAGTCGGTGAAAGAGATGAGCCTGAGGTGACTCTAGTTTGGAGCCTGAACAATTAGGAAGTTTATGTTGCTATTTACTGAGCTGGAACTCCGTCTGTGGAGCCCTAGCTGTTTTGATCTATGGGCAGTTGAGTGAAAACAGGGACACTGGTGTCCCTTTGCTCTCTACTTAAGAGGTCAGAATAAATTTTTTAGATGATCTTTTATGGGTCTCTGATGCTGAATTTCAGGGACTCTGATTTACATTGCAGCCTACTTTCTGTACTAGTCAAACAAGAGGCTGTCATTATTTCCCAAAGAAAGCACACATGCATTTGAACATTACACAAATGACCATCCTCAGAATGTTGTGTGTTCATACTTGTGAGTGCAGAGAGACTGATGAATTTATGTGAAAACAGATATCCTGGTCACACTTAATCTGCCTGTGATAGTGAGCACATGCAGATAACATGACCATGTGTAGTTTATCAACCAGACAAAGCTTCTTTTTCTACAATGGAGAGATTCTCCCCCCAAATCAGTGTTTTGTCACATGAAATAAACCAGCAGAAGTCCTCAGCAAAATCAAGTTGGCTTCATTTCAGGGATTCAGGGATGGTTCAACATGTGTCAACAAATATAATCTACCACAAATGATCTCAACAACAGAAAACACATGATCATCTTAAAAAATAAAGAAAAGATCTCTGACAAATCCAATATCCCTTCATGATATAAAAAAAAAAATCAGAGAGAGAGAGAGAGAGAGACTATCAATGTGGGAGGTGGCACATCTCATCTGAATATATCCCATGTGTTAAAAACCTGTAGACAACATCATACCTGAAAGGAGAAAAAAATTGAAGCATTTCCACCACAATCTGGAAACAGACAAGGATGCCCACTTTCTTCTCTCCTGTTCAAATGTTGCTTAAAGTATTAATTGCAGTTATAGAAACAAGAGAAGGAAGCAAAAAAAAAGATATAAACAGAGAAAGGAACAAGTCAAAGAATCCCTGTTTACGGATTACATGATTCTATACATAGGGGACTCTAAAGACTCTATCAAGAAACTCAGAACTGATTAACACTTTTAATACTTTCAGCAAAGTGTTACAAAATCAAGATATACAAATCAGTAGCCTTCTGACAAATGCCACTGTCAAATATATCAAGAAGGAAATCAAGAAAACAATTCAACTCCTAGTAGTCAAATATGAAAAGAAAAGATAGAGAAATAAGGAAAGAAAAGAAAAAGCCATACAATGAAAAAATTAAAACACAGAAAAAAGAAATAAAAAAAAACAGATGATGGAAATATCCCCCATGTTTATGGGTTTGAAAAATCCCAAAGGCAATCCTGAGTAATGAGAATATTGCTGGAGGTACCTTAGTAGCCAATTTCAAGTCATACTTCAGAAAGAAAGAAAGTATGGTACTAGTATAAAAACAGGCACATAGGATAATGGGATAGAACAGAAAACCCAGACATAAGTCTGTGTAATTATGGCTACCTGACTTTTGACAAAAACAAAACACATATTGGAGGAAAGACAGCTTCTTTCACACATAGTAATAAGAAAACTGGATATATATATATATATATATATATATATATATAGAGAGAGAGAGAGAGAGAGAGAGAGAACAAGAGAGAAAAAAATAAAACCTGTTCTTCACATCTATTCTACACAAAGGAAACATCCCAAAGACATCAAAGTTCAACTTGAAACTTCTAGAGGATGAATCAGGGTGTACACTTTATGATACAGGCACAGATGAGGACTTGTAAGGACTCTGTGAAGATGGCTCCAATCACTCAGGAAATAAAACGATTGACAAGTGAGAGCTCCTGAAATTAAAAAGCCGCTGTTCAACGACAACGAGATCGATAAAGGGACTAGACAGCCCACAGAACAGGAGGAGATCTTGGGCAGCGGTACATTCAAAAGAAGATTAGTGTCTACAATATGCCAAGAGTTTTACAAGCTGAACATTAAGAACATAAACGGAATTTTAAAAATTGGAGTCTGGGGAACTAAATAGATTACTCAGAAGAAGAAACATAAATAGCTATTAAATGTTTTTGTTAAAAGGTCAACATCCTTAGCTATCAGGGAAATGCATGTAAAAACTACTTTATGATTTCATCTTATACCAGTCAGAATGGCTCCTGTGAACCAAACAAAAAACTACAAATGTTGTCAAAGATGTGGGAAAGGGACCCTTATATATAAACTGTAAACTGGGGAAGTCCCCATGGGAAACAGTGTGACGGCATCTCAACGAGCTAAAATAGAACTACTGATGTCCCAGGTCTACTGCTCCTCGCCATGTACCCAAAGTGTCCCACCCCTTCTCTTAGAGATACCTGCATTCCTTTACCCATTGCTGCTCTAGTCCCAGTAGTGAGGAGGCAGAGGCAGCCCAGCTAGCTACCCATCTAATGGGAACAGGCAATGAAGATGTCTTTCATGTGCATGACAGAATTTTATTCAGCAGGAAAGAACAAAGAATTATGAAATTTGAAGGGAAATGGACAGCCCCGGAAAAGGCTGTACTGAGTGAGGGAATGAGGCCCAGAAAGAGAGCCACCACCTGCCCTCCTTTATGTGCAAATCCTAGCTATGGAAAAGGGGAAGAAAGAATGTGAGATAGTGATGTTCAACAAAAGGAAATCTCTTGGACATGACAAGGCAGTTGTCTTTATGAACTCCCTGCAGTGGTGATTGTCAACTCACAGAGAAAACATCCACAAAATTTAACCCATCATGATTACATCCTTGTTTAAGGGACAGAGTCCATTGGCCCCTCATCTAGAGTAACTTTGGCCAGTTAACACTTGTTGGACAAGGGTGTCATTTTCTTCAATAGTATAGCTATAGACAATTGCCATTGCTTTACCTACATTCAGCAAGTAACTAATGAAAGCCAGCAGGTCACACACTCAAAGAAAACAAGAAAGTAGGAGCAGGCCTTTTTGAAAAGAAGGGTACTAGGAAGAGGTGGTGGAGGAAGAGGAATTAGGGGACTAATATTACTAAAATTTATGATAGGAAAGTGTGAAGCTGTCAATACAAATTTGGAAAAACATCTTTTACAGTAATTGTTACTTAAAGACAACTCACAAGAAACCTATTTTCAAAATAGATGGCCTCTCTTGTTAATGCTTGTTTTGCATTGTTGTTTATTTTCCAAATTAGACTCTCTCATTTTGAAGTTGGACACATAACTTTTGAATCTAATGACAGAACAAGTCTGAGTAATGGTGCTTGAAGTGTGAAGACGTGCTATAAAGCTCTACAGTTTGTGTGGGTTTTAGGGTAACCGGAACAAGCAAGGGGGGTAAAGGGTATAAAGCTAACAGTCCCTGAGGGGGCATAAATTCTTGAGGACTTTGCTGGCTAATTCCATGTGATAAAGCACTGATTTGGGGGAGAATCTCTCCACTGTAGACAGAAGAAGCTTCTTTCTGTGTGATAGCCTACACACAGCCATGTTATCTGAATGTGCCAACTATCACAGGCAGAGTACGTGTGACCCGGATGTCTGTTTCCACATAAATTCTTCAGTCTCTGGACTCACAACTACATACACACAGCTTTCTGAGACTGGCTGGCCATTTGTGTAATGTTCAAATGCATACGTGCTTTCTTTGGCAAACATGGCAGCTTCATCATATTTGATTATTACAGAAAGTAGGCTGTAACTTAAATCAGAGTCCTTGAAATTCTGAAATGCCTGGGTTTTGTTTTGTTTTGTTTGTTTTATTTTACTGTTGGCTTGGAGGGATTTTTCTCATATCTTTACCCTAAGATAGCAACACATGTTTCTTGGAGGCAGCAAAAGTGTGTGGGGGGAATCCTGATTTCTAATACACCCTCCTAGTCTGTTTATTTTTTTTTAAATACAGAAATAGTGCTCATCAATATTCAGTGTTGTTACTGAAGAGTGAGTATTGATTCTTATAATATGGTTGTTTTGGGTGTTTTATTTCTCAGTACTCTTTGTCTAACAACTATCTTAGTGTTTGTTTTCTCTGTGTGTCTTCTTGAGTCTTTTTTTCCTCTGCCCAAAGTATTCTTTCCAGTATCAGTAGGGATGCCTTGGTGGTTGTTGTTATTCCTTAGCCTGCTTTTGTCATGAAGAGTTTTTTTTTTTTCCTGTCTTTCAATTATAGATTATTTGGTTGAATTCATCAGTGGCAATTGTGATCTTTGATACTTTAAAAACTTCTGCCAAAGATATTTGAGCTTTGAAGGTTTCCATTAGAAGTCAATAGTTAGAACTCTCTCTCTCTCTCTCTCTCTCTCTCTCTCTCTTTCTCTCTCTTTCTCTCTCTCCTTTCCATACATTTTCCTGGTTCTGTATAGTTAATCAGTTTTAAATATGATGTGACAAGGGGAGATTTTTTTTCTGATCTTGTCTACTTGTTGCTCTTGTGAGTCTCTTATGTCAAGAATATCACTTTTTCTAAATTTGCAAAGTTTTCTTCAATGATTTTGCTGAAAACATTCTCTGTTCTTATACTACAAAATTCTCCTTTTTTTTCTGCCCATAGAGAGAAAATTTTCCATGATGTCCTGAAGATCTGGCTTGTTCCTTCCATGCGTTTTTAAAGTTTATAATTAGCCTTGACAGTTCCTCTGTCTTGTTTTCAATCATTAAAATTCTGTCCTCTGCATGATCCATCCTATTTGTGAGTCCTTTGACTGTACTTTTTATTTGATCTATTCTATTTTCATTTCATCCTTTCAGTTTGCTCGTTCTTAAGTATTTCTAACTTTGTTGGAGTCTGTTTCCATCACCTGCATTGACTTCCTTACTTCATCTAATTGTTTGCTCATTTTTCTCTTGGGATATATTTATATCTTTCTCGAATTATTTGAACATGTTGACAACTGTTCATTCAAATTGGGTGTCTGAAATTTCATATAGGCCATTTTTGTTGGAGGTCATCTCTATGAGGTTGGCAATTTTTAGAGGCTAGTTGTCCTGACTTTTTCGTTTTCCTGAAGCTCAAGTGCATGCTCCCTAATCTCAGATGGGAGAGCTGAGGTGGGGCCAGAGCGCAGGCATGCACTGTAACCTCCAATGTCAAACAAAGGTGGGCACGAAAAAATTTAAAATATAGCTGAATAATGTTGTTTTGAAGAGACATCCGTTTCATCTACCGTCAGCTGTCTGTACTGTGATGATTCTAAATGTCAAAGTTAATGCAGAGAGTAGGGTGGTGATTTTTGTTTCATTTTCCAGTTGAATCCAACATAGCCCTCCATTTCATTTTCTTTAATAAATAGAATAGTCTTCACTGCTAAGTTGCTATTTGTTATATTGTGAATGCTGCTGGTAATTTTCCATTTCTACCTGGGGCTGCTTCTTCACTAGCTGGTGAGTTTATTTCTCAGGACAGCAATTGTGTTTGAATAAACTCTCAGTAGTTATTCTTTGGATGCTGGAAAGAAAATCTTTTATTTGTGAGTTATTACAGTGTTTATTCATTGTGGGTATTGTATTTGGGTCAAAATACACATTTTTATTTTCTCTATTAGTTATTTTAAATTATTCAGAACCTAGAGAATGACATATTTTAAATCACTAGACCCTTTCATTGTTTGAGGGGTTTCTTTTTCATTTTTTTAAGCTAGTATGTATGAAAATATACTTTTATGATAATTATAATAATAAAAATAGAGCTGAGTCCAGTGCTTCGAAAATACTAAAAGTAGGCAAATTTAAGTGTTATTTGTGATTGTGTGGGTTTACTATATAAAACTGTTAACTTGGTTTGTAATGTAAGCATAAATAATAACAATATACAGTGAATTCCGAATAGGTTTTTCATTGTAACACTCATTTTTTGGATATTTCATAAAAACCTGGCTGGAGTAGCATTGCTTATAGATTCACACACTTGGAATTTGAGTCTTCAGATTTTGTCACGAAATGAAGCATAATCTATAGGTGTAAATGTGGTCTATAGTGCTGACCTTCAGAAATCCCATCCCATCCAAACTATCTACTCTCTATGAAAGCATGCACAAACCACAGAGCCATTTTGTGTCTCTTCTCTAGCCTGTAAATTGTCAGTTAAGTAATAGTCCTTAACTTTGCCAACTAAATGTAATAACATAAGAAAAACAACCATACTATGTCTCACGCATAGCAAAACAAAACAAGACGAACAAACAAAAAGCAAATGTCAGCAGTCATTTCTTTTACCAGTTTGACTAAAAATCCATTTTTTCATATTTAAAGAATCTTTTTCCAGGTAGGGTCTAACTGTGTAGCCAGGCTCGCTTCATCTTTCTTATCCATGTTCCTCTGCTTCTGGGGTTCTAGTGTTTCAGATGTGTCCCATTGCATCTGAGAAGTACACTATTAAGTTGCATTTATCCTGGGTTCATCATCACATGCAAAGGTCAATCATGTTCTGAGTAGCTTTGGGAGAAAGAGAGGCTATAATTTGTCTATTATACCTTATAAAACAGAAACATAAAATATCTGAGTAAAAAACAAGTATTTGGCTGCTGAAAGGGAAAAAAAAAAACAGAGAAGCTGCTTGTTTGTGCTCTCACCAGGACCAGGTCAGGGGTGGACACATAGGTACTCTGTGGAGCTGCACTTCCTGCTCATGGTATAATAATAACCACCAATGTGGTCTTAGTAAATCTGTGTCGGGTTCTCGGAAGCATAGCCTTTCGCCACAAGAGAATCAGAAACGGTGAAACAATAGCTTTATAGGAAAATAGTAAGCTTTTTAGGAAGGCACACTTTGCTTCCTTTATCTGTGTAATATTTTCCCTGTTCTTAGCAACCTTTTAAAATGGATGATTTCAAATTACACAATGGATTATCCAGGTACAGATCTAACGCTTAAAATGTAAACAATGGCAATGTTCTTAAAAGACAGGAGGTAGGAGGTTATTATGTGTGAAAGGAAGTTGAAATGTGTTCTTTTTATTCTTGCCTGCCTTAACCTTTGCTGTTTTAATCACATTGGCATTTCAACATACTGGGCTTGTTTGTTAAGAGCTGTGTGTTGTTTATAGAGATTTTTAGGTGCAAATTACCTAGCCAGATGTTTAAACACCAAGAGGAAACAAGTTAAAGGCAGCGAACATGGTCTCCATTTATCTATTATGCAATTCTTATTAACAGTACATAAAAAACAGGTGTTTGATCCCATATATGTGTGTATGTGTGTGCATATATGAACATATGTATTATTCATGCATAACAATTTAGATAACAAAAATGAAAGCTAGAAAGGAAAAAAAAAATGAAACTCGTTAACTTTCCAAAATTTGGTGACTATTACAGGTAACTCAAATTTTGGTTATTGATTTCCATTGTCTTTTATGATTTGTTCAGACATATAACAGACACTGTAGTTTAAATCCCTGGTGAATGATACCAAATGATTGTGTGCCTATAAAATTATCTAATATCAAAGATAGGGTAGACACATAAAAATAAACTTGCATACTTCTGAGTTGTTTCACAGGCCTAACTCCTCAACGGTCATCTATACCACTGGGAGAACATGGATGAAGGTGTATTTTAATGTGTTTTGAGATGCTCCGTGGTGTTGGCTCCCAAAATAATCATGCTGGGAACGTCAAGGATCTTTTAATATTGTTAGCTGTGGTATATTTCAAAGTGTTCTTTAAAAACATTAAAGAGAAATATTTAATTATAGAAATAAATGGAGAGAAAAATCAGATAATACTTACTGTATCATTTGTATCTTACTATATATCTATTTTTATCTCTCCTGATATATTTTTATTTGGTTCGTTATGTATTATATGCATCTGTTGGGTGGTTTTTAAATATACTGAACTATATTAAAAAGAATCCCAGTTCCTAAATCTTCCTGAAAAGCTTAAAAGACTAAATATTTTCTCTGGCGCCCTATAGATTTGTTCTAAAATATTAATGTTTATATTAAATCTTAATAAAGCATTAAAAGCAGTTACATGCTAGAAACTGGGCCCCAGGAATATGTTTTTGTCTTAATTCAGACAACATGAAAGTGCTAAGGTTGTTGCACTTTCCTCTGTTAGCTGAAGTGTGAGATATGGGATGCATCTGAGAAATGTAGATAGAGCCCAGAGAATCTGTTATGGACCATACGCTTTCCTGGAGCAGTGCTCTGGGTTTGTGGGTGTGCACACATGCTTGTCCCTTCTTCCCCTCCAATAGTGATGTTCACTGTGGGCAAAGGAGCTTCTCATCTGATCACTTTTGTTTGGGGGAGTGGGTAACAGGAATTATTAGGAAAAAGGAAGATGCTAGCAAGATGAGATGCGGAGAGAACGAGAATGGACTGGAAAGACCCAAGTGTCTGCCTGACTTGTATTTAGGAGTTTGTTAACTATGGAGATACAAAGCTTCCAGAGAAGGGGGCAGAGAAAAAAGAAAGAAGGAAAGAAAGAAAGAAAGAAAGAAAGGAAGGAAGGAAGGAAGGAAGATCCCCTTCCCTCTGTCTTTGCTGGAGCTCACTTGCTTTCCCGTTATTTTCCCCTTTCTTCCTGCTTGCTCTGTTCTTAAAGTTAAGTCTGGGGTTCCTAATGTTATTTCAACACCATTAGTGAACTCAGTAGAACCGTAATCTTAAGGAACTATAAAGAATATTCTATTTGTACTGCATAATATTTAAATAAGAATCCACATTCAGCCATAAGTTGTAAAGTCCTAAACAAATAGCAAGTTTATTTACATGTGTTTTCCCCCCATCCACCTATGTAAATGCATGTCATTCTTAGGCTACCTGAAAATAGCAAGTAGCTTTTCCTTCTAAAGGTCAAAGAACATTGTTGTTGCTGCTATTATTTTGATCACAGAGATTGCCCAACTTCAAGTGGCAAATATTTACATAAAATAGGCTTATAAATTAGTCTACGGCTCACTCTGTAAGTGAGGCTGAGAGGTGGTGTGGCGGAGTGCACAATTTCAGAGCCTTAGCTGGGCTCCATGGTTAAGGGGCGGTGTGATCTTGGGACAATTATTCCAGTCTTCTTTTCCTTAATGTCTTTGTTTATAAAATGATCATAAAACCATGGTAATTCCCTCATAATACTGTTAAGAGAATTGTTCACTTACTCTAAGCACAGAACAGTATTTAGAACACACAAGCTCTTCACAATTTAGTGATTTTGTACTTTGGTGATATATTGGAGTCACCTGGGGAGTTGGTGACCACCTACTGCACACCTCACAGTGAAATCAGAATCTCTGGAGGTGGGGACCCCCTGCCGTGGGGTTTCTCAGTTGCTTGTGGTGAGCAGCTAGAGTCAAGCCACTGCTATAAATGTTGGGGGTAATTATCCTGCTGACAAAATTATAAACTTCATGAAGGGAGCACTCACTGTTCTAAGACTTCACTTTCCCCTCGCTCAGTTACTTGTAGTTAACCAAGGTCTGCATGTATTTATAGTAAATTCCACAGGTTAACAATTCCTAAGTTTGGAATTGTTGTTCTGAATAGCAAGACAAAATCTCATTCCATTTCTCCTGCTACAATATGAATCATTCCATTGCCCAGAATATTCATATTTATATGCTACCCACACCATTATGGAGGAAGGTCAGGGAGAAAAGGAGGGAGGGAGAAAGAGGGAGAGAGAGAGAGAGAGAGAGAGAGAGAGAGAGAGAGAGAAAATCTTCACCTAATGTATTTTGCTGTGATTATTATGTTCTATTATTTTATATTGCTCTTAATGTTTTACTGTACCCAATTATATAATTGAAGGCCACCATAGGTGAATATGTGTGTGTGTGTGTACACAGGAGAAAGGGTTTGGTATTCTGTGGCTCCACACTGCATATATCCTGTGAATAGGTGACAATTACCATGCGATTTCTTTATAGTCTCCTCCCCAGTGCAACAAGCTCAGTACCTTATTTGTAGCTAATTCTCAGTAAATACTATCAATTAAAGAAAACATGTTGATGGTTTTTCAACTGTGTAAAGACCTTGCAGTACCTCAGAGGTGCTAATTTTCAACACTAATTATTCATTCCCTCATTTATTCTTGTATGCATGCTACACTTGAAGTTAAACACTGAGGACATATATGATGGGAAAATACAGTCCTTGTTCTGCAGACTTTACAGTTCAGTGCATGATAAAAAGCATAAATGAACGCATGCAAAATTTAATGGATGGGAAACTGCCCATGCTCTGGGGCTGTGTTGGAATCTGTGTTCTCTAGGAAGCAGCCTAAGGAGAGCATGTAGTCCATTTGTTAGGAAATGCTCTGGGGAGCAACACCTTTGTGTGGGTGGGAAAATAAAGGGTGTTAAAGAAGTGTGACTGAGCGGGGAGAGAGTTCAGTATCCACAAGGATGCTTTCAGCAAACCCCACTAGAAGCTCTGAAGCTGAAATGGCTCTTTAGAGATCTCCTAGATGGGACTGAGGGAGACTAGTATTTATTTCTTCATTTATTAGTAAGTACTTGGAGGTAGCAGGTACTGGAAGGCAGGATTTCAGCGAGCCATATTTCTTTACCTGAAGCAATGCCCGAATAAAACTTATGACTCAGCCAGTGTGTGTGTGTGTGTGTGTGTGTGTGTGTGTGTGTGTGTTGGGGGGATCCTGTATTTCTAAGGGAGAATTTGGGTAGAGTATCACAATCTCATCACATGCAATAAAAATAAATTATTATTAATAATAATAGAGAGAGAGAAAGAACAAGAAAATGTTGTCTTGGACCAAAGAAGAAAGAACTTACACTTACTTAAGGAGAAGGTGAGTATGAACCGGGCTCCCTCTCTCAAAGGCATTTTGTTGCAATTTGAAGGTTATTTCTAGGTAAGACATCATAAGGCTGCTGAGAGATGGGTACAGTAGAGGTAAAGATGGGAAAATATGACGTCTTGACTATTTTTTATGCATCTAAGTCTAGTGGGCATGTCTCCAAAGCTTAGGCTTAACATGACTATCTAACAGGTAAGAAAATGTACAGCTCTGACCTAGAAAGATGAGTACAGGGCTGATATGGAGAAACAGAGCAGAGCAGGTCTTAGTATTTGACAGATTAAGGAGCAAGCCAGTGACACCAACCAACAAAATAAGGAGGGAACACCCGAGAAAAGCAGAGGGGTAAAGAACTTCAAAGGGCAGAGGCAGATGGGAAAAACCATTGATACAAACTCACAGCAAACTGGAGATTTCTGTGTGTATAATGTGGCCTTGTGATTAGTGGATAAGATAGAGCTGTAGCTTTGGGAAGAACAAGAGGGTCCACAAAGGCCATGCCCTTGATATATTATTATAAGGGGGAGGAACAACAGGGTTAAAGTTGTGCACAGAGCCTTGGGAGAAACACAAAAGTAGATTGTTCATATTAATTTGAATCGTCACAGCCTTATATCATGGGGATTTGAGGTCATTTTTGGCCCTCAAGGGAAGCACATAAGAAATCAGAGAAGTCACGTCAGAGCACTGGCTTGGATGATGAGAGACACAATTGAAGTTTATCCAGAAAGCCAAGCATCAGTATTCTCATATTATAATCATCCCTTTCAAGTCTCTAGGAACTTATCTTTCCTTCTCATCCCTGATAAGAAATAGTCCTCTATACCACAGTGTTGTTTCTCCAATTACAGGCCATCTAGTCGTGAAGCATCCATAGGTGCATGATTGGACTTTAATTCTCTTTGAGTGAATTTTGGTGAATAGTATTCTTATGAGCAGGAAGGTGTTCTGAGAACTTGAAAATGATGTTAAGTGTAAGGTCACCCCCGGTGATTCAATTTTGAGAGTGAGCCTTTTTATGATTTGAACAAAATGGAAAATTAAGTCATACTTGTAGCTTCTTAACCTTGGAAGGAGGTCCTAGAATGATATAAACACTGCCTTCCATGGGACTCAGCTGTTGGATGCTGGATGTCATAATCTCTTTTGATTCTCTCTCATGAAAGTGAAATGGGAGAACTGATCACCCTGTAATTTGTCATTATGAAGGAAGTTTCCTACTTCATCTTATTATCTAAGGTCTTTTATTTAAAAATAGTTTAAACGACACCAATTTCAAAATGAGCTGGGAGGTAACATCATTACTTCCCAGCCAATGAGTGTGCAGAATTTCTGATCTGTGTACCATCTCTTCCTGTTCTAAAACCTTGGAAGAAGTAATTGAAACACAGACACTTGCAAGTTTCAATTTTATTGCTTTGCAATGAAATTTCAATTTAGAGTTTATCTGGTTGTGGTCTCCCAATTTGTTTCAAAGAAGGATAAATCACACCCGTTGGGAAGTTCCACTCATATATCATCCATTACCTGAACTACCTCGCTCGACATTGCCAATCACAACAGTAACCCCGCTGTAATTAGATCCCAGCCTTGGCTAGATTGGCCTCTTTCCTCTCTCTTTATCCTTCTAAATCCAATGCAGTCCTTTGAAGTGGCTAATATTTCATCCTAACTCATCAGTATGTCTCTCCAGGCGGTCAGTCATTCCTTCTTCCTTGGTTAGGGCTCTAAAGAAAACATTTGGAGCAGTGACATGCTCTAATGATTTACCACCCATAAAACTTGTATATTAGTGTTGACTTTATATTTGAAAATTTACTTTTCTCTCTTTTGTTTTGAGAAAGGATCATGCTAGATAACCCATGCTAGCTTTCAACTTGCTATCTGCTCTCCTACCTTAGCCTCATAGATGCCAGTTTATACCACCATGTCTAACAGTTTATATCCTTTTGTTTCTTTATAAACAAACCCTGCTCTTTGGATCCTACCTATGATTCTGTGCCTGCTTTTGAGTTAGTTATGCAAGCCACTCTTCCTTTATTAGCAAAGCTACTAAGCCTACCCTCTCATTTTCTTGAGTATTTTTTGAAATATAAAACTCAGGACAAAAACAAACAAGCTTCATGTAGGTTATGTAAAAGATCCTCTGCATTAGAAATTAAACCGATAAAATGAAATTCTCCCCTCTGAAGACTTAACCTTACTCAAGTGCTTTTTTTCAGTTCTTTGTGTGTGTGTGAGTGGGTGGGTGGGTGCGTCTGGTAATATAGACTCATGTCTCATTTGTTTGCTTACTAATAAAGTTCATATACTGTGAAATTAGCTGAATTTAAATTGTGTCTATCACTGAAAGTCAGAGCCCTTCAGTCACAGCCTGACAATGGGACTGTAGGTACAGTTCAGTGACAGAGCACTTGTTTGTCTTATGTGTGAAGGCCTCAGGTTTGATACTCAGCTTTACAAGTGCAAAGATTTTTTAAATAGTAGAACTAGACTTCAGGGTAAAACCTTGTATGGAAGGGATAGCTACAAACAGGAAATTTCCTCGGTCTTTCTTATTTTGGGCAAGGAGGGGAACAGTAATTAAATCCTTGAAAGCTACTTGAAATAAGCTATCAGTCTATGTTTTAACCCTCCATATCCTGCAAATAATTTTGTTAATCAATGTATTCCAAGTATCAAAAACCAGACCTGACAAGTAGAGTGCCCTGTGGATTAATTTACTAACTATGCGAATGATGAGTAAGCAGGGGCAAGGGAAAGGAAAACAGAAGAGCAATTACCTTCCTCTCAAAGCAGTCTTCTTTCTCCACCTCTCATGACCTCACCAGTTGTTGCTAGTGCTGGGAAAAGACTGCCTGTGTTCAAATTCCTGACTTGTCTCTTCATCATGCTTTGATTTTCCTGTCGTGGAATAATAGACACTTCTTATATGGTTGCTGCAAAGGTTCAGTGAGTCACATTCTATAGAGATGTGACACCTAACACACAGTTGACACGCAGTCTGAAGGAACTACTCTACTGGGAAGGGAGATAATGGTGTACTGAAACTCACAAGAACCCTCCCATGGAAGATAATTTGAATTTAATGACTGTTCCTTAAATAATGAAGAATCATGGAGTTTTAAGTTCAGCCTTTAAAGGCTTACACATTTTTCCATATTTCTCAAGCCCCTAACCTTAACCAAAGTCATGTTGATATCTTCCAACCAGTGTGATGTACTCATGTACATCATGGAGAGCTGAACATCTGAAAAATAAATATGATGAATTTTTGGCATTTATTATCTACTTGTCATGGTAAAATCATTCAAACTCTTAAAATGTTGCCTTTTCTCATAGAGTGAAAATATGTTTTGCATTGAATATCAAGACATATACATACAAAGTACCAGATGCATGAGAGGTAAATAATAAATTTTGAAGCAGTAATTATGGTAGTAAACCTTGGATGGAAGGGATTAGGATGACATTCATTATACTTTACTAGATAAATGTTCTACTGTTTCATTTGCTAGCATCTTCAGAAAGTTACAATGTGGTTTCTAGGTAACCAGTGTCATGAAAGTATCTGGTCTCAGAAGCAATATCTATCTGCCATATCCCACAACCATTCAGTCCCAAAGAAATACACAGAGGCTTATAACAATTAAAAATTGTTTGGTATGTGGGATGTCCCGCCATATGCTATGAATATGTTTTATTACCATTGGATAATAAAAAAGCTGCTTGGGTCTGTGGCAGGGCAGAATAGAGCAAGGCAGGGAAAACTAAACTGAATTCAGGATGAAAGAAGGCAGAGTCAGGGAGGGAGATGGCATGTACCTGTGGAAAGAGAAAAACACTGGAACCTTACTGGTAGGCCACAGTCTTGTGGTGATACATAGATTAATATCAGTGGGTTAATTTAAGATGTAAGAGCTAGCTAGAAATTTGCCTAAACCATCAGCCAAACAGTGCTATAATTAATATAGTTTTGTGTATTTATTCAGGTCTGGGCAGCTAGGAAATGAATGCAAAGCCTCCAATGACTACAGCTTGGACCTACTAGTTCAGGTTTATTTTTAACTAGCTCTTATAACTTAAATTAATCCATAATTCTTATCTGTGTTTAGCCACGTGGCTTGGTACCTTTTCTCAGTGCAGCATTTTTATTTTGCTTCCTCATCATCTTGTTGGTGACTGCAAACTGAGCCTTTCCTCTTCCCAGAATTCTCCTAGTCTGGTCGCCTTGCTTTAATGTCCCATCTGGCCAATCAGCATTTTATTAAAAAAAAGAGAAGTGACAAATTTTTAAAGGGTACAAGAGCATTATCCCACAACAATATCTTTGTTCTTGAAATTTCTGGTAGCTTATATATGAATATCTTGTTAAAATGATAGCATGATTTCAGAGATTTCTCTGATTCCAAAGTCTAACATGTATTAGGTTGTTTCTTGGAGTCCTTCTTTATCAAAAATATGTAGAACAATATCAAAAAATGTGTAGAGCAAGGAAGGAAGGCAGACAGGAAAGAAAGACCTCTATCTTAGTTTGTATATACTTTGTCAACAGCCAACAGGGTCCCCAACATTTGAATATTGTTGGGGGTCACAGGAGGGGAAGGAAATTTAAAAGTGGGTTCAGTCTCTTAACATACCTCTTTGGCCATAGCACTTGTGTCTGATATTAGTTACTTTGAAGCAAACAGTAAGCTAGTATGCCAAATATTTGGTGAGCAGAAATGTGAATGTGTCTCCTCTTCTGACATGGTAAAATTGCACCTCTCTTCCCAGTTCAATAAGTAATGATTATATAATTTTCATCGACTATCAAAACATTCATAAAGATAATATATCACTTCCTTGCGGGAGCTTCAAAATACAGTGAGAAATTTGGACTGTTTGTTCCTTTCGTTGAAGTGATCCAGATGCTCATTGCTTTAACTGTCTGGGAATCTGAGAAAAGAAGGAAATCAGAAGGTCCACCAACCTAAGATGGGCTTGTAGGATTAATAACAATGGCTTTTCATTATTTTCTAGAGTGTGGAAAGCTGTCTATAACATATAGTAGCATACTAAGAAGGAATGCATCAATTAATTTGTAAAAGTTACAAAGTAGTTTTATATTGTTTACCTGCTAGAGTTCATCAAGCTTAAAGAGCAAAGGAACTTATTATGGTATCCTAGGGAAAAAAAACAGTTATCTTTACCCTCTGATTGGTTTATTTGACCAGTGGTTGTTGCATGACAGCTATACGGGCAATGTTTGGAAATGAGAAGTAAGGAGCCTGTGCTAGTTACAGCTGTAGACTGGAGCTGGGCTGTCAACTTGTTTTCTACTAAAATCAGGTCTAGTGATCCATCTACCTTAATGATAGGATATTGGAGACAATGTGATCTTCCTTATACACTGTAGTGGTTTGAGAGAAAATGGCCCCAAGGGGGTGGAACTATTGGGATATGTGGCCATAGTCAAAGGAAGCGAGTCAGTGGTGGGCTTTGAGATCTCTTTTGCTTAAGTTTCTCTCAGAGTAACAGTTGCTCTACTTCTTGTTGTCTCTGGTCAAGATGTAGCACTCTCATCTTTAGCACCACATCTGCCTACACACTGGCATGCCCCCATCATGATGATAATGGACCGGATGCTTGAACCTGTAAAAGAGTCACCCCAATGAAATGTTTTCCTTCTAAACATGGTGTCTTTTCATAGCAATAGCAAACCCTTACTAAGACAGAAGTTCGTGCCAGAAGTGGGGTATTGCTGTGACAGGCCTGCCCATGTGTTTGTTTGGAGGAATTTGGACTTCAGTACTTCGGGTTATGAAAGCAGTGGAGTGATTTAAGTGTTGCTCAATGGGCCATACTAGTAGGAACATGGAAGAAAATGGTGCTGCCTGTGATTTGATGAACTGTGGGGTCTTGCTCTAGATGTTACAGAGAAGAAGAATTTTAGTGTGCTGCCTAGAGATCATTCTTGTGATATTTTGGTGAAGAAAGTGGCTGCCTTTTGCCCTTGTCTGAAGAGTCTGCCTGAGGCTAAAGTCAAGAATTTTGAGTTAATTACATTGGCAGAGGAAATCTTCAAACAGCCTAGTATACACTCTATTTTATGGCTACCAGTGTTAACTCTAATGAAGATGTATAATGAAAAGGAGCAAGCTGAGAAAGGCAAAATATTCAAGGAAAAAAGGGGCACCAGAAAGTGGAATGGATCTAAATTCTGTGTTCAAGGAGATAAATGGATTAAGAAATGGAATAAAAGGAGTGGTGGCCTCAGGGCAAGATTCTACCCAGCTATGTTTTCAATTTGTGAAAAGGAATTAAAGAAAAGTTTAGAGTCAGGTGTGGTGGTGCATGCCTTTAATCCCAGGAATGGGAAGGCAGAGGCTGGAAGATCTCTGAGTTCCAGGCCAGTCTGGTCTACAGAGCAAGTTTCAGGACAGCAAAGCTTAGGCAGTGAAGGACAGAAAGCTGGTGAAGATGTATCTGAACAAAGGGTTCCTGTTCTAGCCCTAGTAAGCAGCAGAAGCTTGGCCACTTTGGCCACATGGTTCTGACTTTAGAGTTCAGGATAGAAGAAGGGGGTTACAGAATTTGTCTCTGCACCTAAAGAAAGCCACTGAAACCAGGCCTGTGTCAGGGGGTGTCCCTGAGGAGGCCTAGTAGAGAGATCATTGTGTGAAACTGTGAAGTTGCAACCTGGATTGCCTAGGAGAATCTAAGATGTTGGAGATGCCAGAGTTGTGGAACACCTGCCGAGAAGAGCTGCTAACAGGGAGTGAACACAGCTAAGAGAATAAAGTGTGTTGCAGGCAACAGAGCTGGACAGAGTTGGAGATCTGAAGAACATTTTGACATGAGACAAGACATAGAGCTTGCTGAGTTTGGAGTTTGCCCAGGTGGTCCTTGGTCTTGCTTTTGTCCAGTATTTCCCTACTAATCCTTCCCTACGTATTGGGATGTTAATGTATATCCTGTGCCATTAGATGTTGGAGGTATATGATTTGCATTTTTCTTGTGATTTTTATAGGAGGGTTGCAGTTATGAGATGGCCATTTAGACTTTAAACTTTGAAATAAGTTTGAGACTGTGATAGACTATAGGGATTTTGGAATTGAAATGAATGTATTTTTTTTTTTTTTTTGCACTGTGATATAGCTATAAGCCTTTGAGGGTCAGAGTGGAATGTGGTGGTTTGAAAGAAAATAGCTGGCAAAGGGAGTGGCACTCTTAGGAGGTGTGGCCTTGTTGGAGGAAGTGTCACAGTGAGGGCAGGCTTTGAGGTCTCTTTTGCTTAAGTTCTCAGAGTGACAGTCACTCCACTTCTTGCTGACTTCGGGTCAAGAAGGAGCACTCTCTGAGGTAAGCCAGACCCAAAAAGAGGAACATGGGATGTACTCACTCATATTTGGTTTCTAGCCATAAACAAAGGACATTGAGCCTATAATTCGTGATCCTAGAGAAGCTAAATAAGAAGGTGAACCCAAAGAAAAACATATAGGCATCCTCCTGAATATTAACCTTCATCAGACAATGAAAGGAGACAGAGACAGAGACCCACATTGGAGCACCGGACTGAAATCTCAAGGTCCAAATCAGGAGCAGATGGAGAGAGAGCAGGAGCAAGGAACTCAGGACCACGAGGGGTGCAGCCACACACTGAGACAATGGGGATGTTCTATCGGGAACTCACCAAGGCCAGCTGGCCCGGTTCTGAAAAAGCATGGGATAAAACCGGACTTGCTGAACATAGTGGACAATGAGGAATACTGAGAACTCAAGAACAATGGCACTGGGTTTTGATCCTACTGCACATACTGGCTTTGGGGGAGCCTTGGCAGTTTGGATGCTCACCTTACTAGACATGGATGGAGGTGGGTGGTCCTTGGACTTCCCACAGGTCAGGGAACCCTGATTGCTCTTTGGGCTGATGAGGGAGAGGGACTTGATGGGGGAGGGGGAGGGAAAGGGGAGGCGGTGGTGAGGAGGAGGCAGAAATCTTTAATAAATAAATAAATAAATATAAAAGGAGCACTCTCAGCTTCAGTAGCACATCTGCCTACATAGCTCCACGCTCCCCCCACATGATGATAATGGATCAAACCTCTGGAATTGTAAGCAAGCCACCCAAATTAAATGTTTTCCTTATAAGAGTTGCTGCGGTCATGGTGTCTTTTCACATCAATAGAAAACCCAAGCAAGACAAGCACTTTCCTATCTTTTCTTTTCTGTGGTTGAGATGGATTCACTGAATACTTAGGTAGCTTCAAAGGTAGATTCTTAATTCCTTATATCTCTTCTGTAGAAGCCAATGAAGAAGACAACATCAGCAAGTGAAGGAAAGCATAGGTTTCCATCGTCCAAGCAGAGGACGGCAGACCTCAAGAATTTCCACGCAGAATCTCCTGGTACTAGCAAGGAGACTGAGAGTAATGAACTCACTTGTGGATCCTGCCACTGACTGGTCATGTGACCTGAGGCAAGGCACTTAATCACTTTGCATCTCAGTTTCCTCATCTCAAAAATGAGGATAATAACACTGGCCTAAGTCACAGGGGTGCTGTGTGGATAAACTAATTAATGATTGTAAAGTACTTTGAAAGTGCAAAGTGTTGTATAATTGTTAGGTACTATTATTAAGAAGTGTTATTAGTGTGTTGTGTTTAATTTTTGTTAGGGTGTCTTTCTGCTTTGAAGTCAGCCTCCACGTGGACTGTGGCTTTGAGATAAATTTACAGATGTGCTATTCGAGTCCCTGTTTGCCTGGAAAAAAAAAAAAGTCCTTGGTAGCTAGCATAATCATCACTGTGAGAATGTCTCTCCATGATAATAAAAAGAATAGAACATGAATGGCTCGAGCTTTAAATTACCAATGGGCTCTTTAAGCCCTCACGTGGCCCCGTGTTGCAGGAATGTCTAACAGTGCAGACTTTGCAGCCTTAGGCATTTTCTGCTTCACCACAGCAGAGGCCGTGCTCTTGCTCAGATAACCTGAAATCAGCTGAAACGGCTCTTTGCCATTTTCCCACAGTGTTTGTTTCAAGGATGAAACTAAGTGATGTGTCCTCCAGAGAAGAGAAAGTCTTATCTTTGACTGTGATTTTCATTTTGGAAATATTAAAACCCAAGCCCAAATTAATTTTCATCTATTTTATGGCTTCTCTGTTGGGAAATGTGCTTCTTGTATACATAAAAACAAGGCATCCCTTTGAAGGCCAAGTGTTCGCCGTGTTTATAGATGACTGCCTAGTGTAGCTAGACAGCATTGTCTTTGAGGGAAAATCAGCAGTCCAGCCTTGGGAGGGTTTCTCATTAGCTGTGTGTGTGTGTTGACAAAATAACTTAAAACTTGACTGAAGTGTGTGTGCAGAATAATTCCTGTTTACCTAGTCAACCTCTGGAAGTGTGAAAGAAAACAAACCCTTTGAAAATTATTTCACAATGACAATAAGCTATTTAAGTTGCACTATACTTTTGGGCGTTATAAATTATTTAAACTTTGGGAATGAGTTAACAAGATGTTAAGTCTATTTTCATGAGAAGTACAGATGAACTCAAATACTTCCATTAAATTGCCCCATACTCCAACTGATATTTTATATCCTCTGTATTGTGTCCATTACTGTTTGAGTTCCTAGGAGAGGACTCATCTACTGAGGATATCGGGGGAGGCACCATTAGGTTCTCCTTTGTATGTAACTTTTTATGATGTTCTAAGTTGCCACAGCCTGGACAGTTGGCCTTGGAAAACCTGACTGTGGTAGTGACAGAATAAGGAAGACAGATACATCTAGAAAATCTGGATTCAGGCGGTCTGTGTGCACTATGGTGGAATGGCACCGACTACTACAACCATCAGGCTCCTCGATGTATTTATTATTTATTATGTCCAGCCCAGGGGGCGGGGATGGCTATTCACAATAGGAAGTCTCTGTCTTTGAGCCCTTTCAGACAGTAAACATCCAAGAGAAGGAAGCTGCAGTTGTTAACATTTGCACAAACAGGTCAATTGTTTGTAAACATTCTTATTTACACCCACCTTCAACATTTGCTGTTAAATTGAAGGAAGGTTTTAATATTTCACTGAGCCTCACCACGGGAGAGGAAGGCTTTGCCAGATTCCTGTGGCTCAGAGGCATTTGTCCTTGAGATGGCCACACCCACGCCAGCAGTGCACCTTCACTCAGGACTTTGTTCACGCTTTACACTTTCCTTCAAGGATTTTTTTGGTCCCACACTAAATATATACAGGAGAATCAAATTTCCTGATCCTAATTTACTCTCACCAAGGTGTTTACATCATGGAGTGACAGGCACCTTAGCCACCGTTTACCACCAGCAGGAGCCAAAGGAAAGAGCAGTGGCGGAGTCTATAGGATTTATCTCCATATCAGTGGTGTTGGAATCCTCCCTGTAGTGAATCGTACAGCACCGAGAGAAGGAAGTCAATAGGCACTTTCTAAGAAAAGAAGACCAAAAGATATTAGAGATTTGGGCACCGTTGTCCATTTTCTTTGTTAGTATTCCATCTTCTTTAGATTTAGAAATCTGTAGGCAGACATGCACAGCAATAATCTTTTAGAAATCACCAGGAATTATGCATACAGTCAGATTTTGTTCTTTATACAAAACAAAACAAAATTCCAAAGAATCGTTCTAAAGTCTAAGTCACAGAAGTGTTCCTAAGATTTGATGATATACCACACCAGGGCCTGGACACTTCCAGAAGTTTCTGAGAGAGCAGAAGTTTTCAGATAATAATCTAGGATCAGAGGATTTGTATGCTGAAGCTTATCTTTGAGGTGCCACAATTTTCTTCCTAAGATATTATTCTTTTTGTGACGTTCTAAATATTTACAAGAAAAAAAAATCCATAACCCATTTATCTACTCTCCAAAAAGTATTTACTTAATTAAGCAGTACTCACTATTACAAAGTGCCCAAGAAAAGGGCAGTGGAAGAGTCTGTGAAATTCACTTTGGTGTTTGTCTGAGTGGCATAATTCCTATGGTGAGTTCTTTGTGGCACCTAGGCCCTCCTTTCATAACTAACGATCTATTCTCCTCCCTCCTGGGAGTACTGTCTGCTGATGACTTTGCCTATTACTGAATTTGGCATCTGTTCAGGAATGCATACCTTCAACAGGGTCCTACTTGCCTTCTGAGGCAATCTCACATCTAATAACTGGCCAATATTGACAGTGAATGCTACAGCCTTGACTTTCGTGGTGGAACAACTCTTGCAGGCTAATCCATCACCACATCTCCCCAGTAGACTGGAGTGAATCTGGTATTACAATTGAATTACAGAGTAATTTATTTTTTCTAACAAACTATCAGAGCAATATGAAAGTCAATTCCCTTCCACCAAGGCCAATCTAGTGTTAAGTCTACTGTGGAAAGAATCCCAAAGGTTCTTTAGGAACTGAGAGAAGATCAGTGGGTCTGGGTCAAGTGTCCAGAACACAAAGGGACATAAGAGAGAGCTCCTTAACTTTGGAGAAATCACTTGTGATTTAAAATTCAACATTCTGGCAAAGGCTTTGGGAAACAATGTTAACATATTGTGAGAATGGTTCTTGGAAGCTGGGAAAAAGTTTCTGCCAACACTATAAAAATAGATATGCCATGCAAGACGTAGATGAAGGAATCAAAAGCCTCAGAGATGTTATCTTAGTACACAAGAGGTTGGAAGACCAACCAGATGGCCATGTTCTACAGGAGGATCCAGAGCCAATGACAATTAAAACATTTGTGAACAGATCACCACTAAGAAAAGCCAGGTGGTGGTGGTTATCCTCTACTGGCCACAGACGGCCAACAAGATAACCGTTGTTGAACTAAATTCTGTAGCCAAAGCATCATGGTGGGGATTACACTGACCTCTAGACACACAATGAAACAACCTTTCAGTGGGTGACTGAGAACTACTATAACCTCAATCCAGCTTCAGGGGCATAGTTTGCAACCACTGATCTGGAACATCCATTTCTTTCCATCTTTCTCAGAGAGAAGGAACAGAGCAATTCACATTCCTTGGAGTAAACAACAGTTCATATTTAGTGTTGCCCCAAGGCTACCCTTGGCCCATTATGGGAAATGGGCTGTCTGACTGTTCGGCTGAATTTCACATGGCCCTATTACTTGGTGACAGAAAGTTGATCTGACTGAGCATCAATGAGTGGCAATGATAAAGCTTGCATGGTGCCAAAGATAATAATAATAAGCCTTTTGGAAACCTTAATCAGTGAAAATTTTAAGAATCTGAAGTATGTTCTATGTCTTCTTCAAAGTAAAAGGAAAATGATTACAACACTCACTTCCCACCACTAAGGATGAAGCAGGAGACTTGGCAGCCTTCCTTTGCTTGAGGTGGAATGTGAAACTCTTAACATACTTCTAACAATATATTATGTGTATGGGTCTTTTGCCTACATGTATGCCAGTTCCTGCGGAAGCCAGAAGAAATCACTAGATCACCTTTAACTGGAGTCACAAATGGTTGTGAGCAGCCATTTGGGTACTAGTAAGCAAACCTTAGTCCTCTTGAGGAGCTATCTGTGCTCTTAACTGCTGTGCCTTCTCTCCAGACTCTAGTTATAACCGTTTAAAACTCAAAGCCACTCTTAGTGGGGCTGAGACTGGGAAGAGCCCGAATATCAATTTCAAGCCACATTGAAGGCATCCCTGTTACCAAAGTTACATAATCTGGCAGATCTGTGGTAACTCCCAATAAGAGAGTTGTAAAACAGACTCACAGGATGAAGGAGGCAAAGCTATGGTATCAGAAGGTAATGATTACACATCTTTTGGAAATATCAGTCGTCTGGTTTGTTCTTCTGAGTGCTGTAATTATGGAATGTCTAAAGATGAAATATCAAGTAAGTAGCTAGTGTTGGCCACATGGATGGTGCATGCAATAAGTCACAAAGTTGGGGTCTCCCACAGCAATGAACAAAAGTGTTTTATCTGGAATTAAATACAACTAAGACTACTGGGACCACAAGTACCTGCTTCAGGGACCATTATTTGTTACGTAGACATCAGCCTTGGAAATTTGTCCAGGAAAATAGATGATACAGAAATTCTAGACGAGCTGCTTCCAGGCACTGAGTACTGACTGTTGAAGTAAGTGGATCTGAGCAGTCAAAGGGATGATCTGCAATGCAAGCTGTGTGTGTCATTCAGCTCCTCCCTGTAGGAATGAGACATCTGTCCCCTCAGCTGTTATGAGTGTTGGCTTCTGATGACTCAAAACTAATTCCCTCAAGGGGAATTTACCTCTACTGAAAGTGGCTGTCGGTATTAGCTTTCCATCACTGTTACAAAATACCCCAGATAATTTAGCTCTGAAAAAGAAGATTTATTTGGACGGATAGTTTCTTAGCTGCCAGTCCAGGATGGGGTGAACCTGTTGACAACTCTCTGTAGGGGTGTCAGCTGACAACAGAGAAGAGTTTATCACAAAGAAAACTGTTCACTCCATGGCCAGAGTGAAAGGAGAGAGAGACAAAGAGAGAGAGAGAGAGAGAGAGAGAGAGAGAGCGAGAGAGAGAGAGAGAGAGAGAGAGACCAGGGTCACACACACAGTCTTCTTCCAAGCTAGACATCCAATGACATACGAATTTTGCATGGGCCCCACCTCCCAAAGTTGCCACCACTTCCTAATAGGACACCCTGGGGATAAAGCCTTTAACACAAGGATCTTTCAGGATATTTCTCATCCAAACCACAACATTATCTCACTAAAATCATGGCCTGTATGCAAGAGTATAACGATCTAGCTCCATTGCTTTGATGGAGACCAATTATGAATGTTCATTAGAGGTTCAGAGGTTACAAAAGAAGCAACTAAGGTCTCCAGTGATATTGCATTGTAGCACAGGCTCTCTGTTGATCACGGCTTCTCTCACTTCCTCACAGGCATCATTCTTGAGAATGTGCCTCAATTAATTTGTATATAAGCCTGTCTGAGATTGTTTTGGAGGAACAGAACATAGGCCCTACTGGTCAACATTAAAATACAATTTAATTAAAAACAGTCATGTAAAGTTACTAAATTTTCACTATTAGCACATCTCAAGACATTCTCAAGTTTTCTTTTTACATGTTGTGGTATTTAAAGTGTATGTTTTGCATGTACACACATATGCTCACATATATGCAAATGTTTGCAATTTACTATACACACATACATGTAAAAAGGAGAAAAGATAATATGTCTGATATTCAATTTGACCCAGTAAAGTACTTGCTATGTCAGGCATTTGGATTCAGTGACACCTAATGCCAGATGTCTGGCTTCAAGACCTGTTTGAAAGAGGGACAGTTAAATATACTGACAAAAAAATACATTAAGATTAATTGATCACAATATAGGAATTGAGATCATTATGCAAAACAACATAAAGAAATCTGTATGGCACGTTGTTTTTGAGCTTTGAGCTTAGCAAAAATTATTTATGTAAAGAATAGAATTTCTGAGGGTTGGAATAGCATGAGGGAGAAAAAGGAACAGGCTTTGAAAGTGTTTCTTTGGACCCAGACCAGGGGCATGGTAGGGAAGTAGAATGAGGTACATTGAGCTGTTGACATCGACTGAATAACTTCGGGCATGGGAGCAGCATGGTGAGATTTTCATTTTGGAATTATTGCTGTCATCTAGCAGAGCCTAGAGACTATATTTGAGGTGAATGCCAGCAGGAGCGGCATGCAGCCGTCTAGCTGTGGAATGATGGCTTGACTGATGGAGTGGCAGGAGTCATGAAGAAAATAAAATAATGGCCTCTTGAGACTGGAAAGCTATTGAGTTGGATGTGGAAATTTAGAGGTTAAAGGTTCCCCTAGGTATCTATATCTGTCTGGGCTGGAAATAGAAGTGTTGTTTACTGGAGTGTGTGGAGGAGGGAGAGCACTGGTCATGCCAGACTATGTGTGTATGTTTACAGGAGAGTCTGCTGAAAACTTTTGAGACACTCAAAGGCAATCTAATATGTGGTAGAAGCTAGAGATGGTCCTATTTCTGGAGCAGAGGGAGCAGGGGAAGAGAATAGAGGCAAAGACAGTCCTCACTGCAAAGTCAGTGACAAGAACTGTGGATTTGTGTTTCGTATTCTGTCTGCTGGGACCTGGAATTATGAATAGTATATAGTGTTGTCTGTTGAGGATAAATCAGGGAAATTCCTTAGTCCGTACCCATGGTTCTAGTTGGAAGTTTCTTTGGAATTTTGAATCTCTCTTTTTCTAGCCAGCTGTACACAGCAGAGTTGCACACAGCACTTCTCTTATCATCTTGACAGGATGGGCCTTCTCCATATCATATAGTCATTGCTGATCCAGGAAAACAGGAGTACTATGTGCAGCTTACCTGACTCAAGCATCCTAGAGACCATACCCTCGAACTCGAGGCCATGGAAACAGACTAACACAGGAATCAGTGCTGTCTATTAGCAAAACAACACAATAGCTAAACCATTTAGGATGTTTCTTCTGCATGTCAGTCTCTTTGAAGAAGAAGTACCTGGATGTGCTGCTTCATGCCTCTCACCTTGGCACTTGAGTAGTGGAAGCTTGAAAATCAGGAGCTCAAGGAAAGAAAGAGATACATGTAATTACCTTTTACCCTTTGGAAGAGTGTGATGCCCCATTAAATTAATCAAGTATGATCCATAACAACATTCGTGGTTTATTTTAAATATAATTCACTTGTTTATCTTCATTGGTAAATTACTAATGATGTATCCATGACATAAAATATGATTATTTATCTACAGGAATTCTTCTATAGGAAGAATTTATTTATTCTATATTCTTCTATAGGAAGAATTTATAGATTATTTATCTATAGGAATTCTTCTCTGGACAATAAGTCTTCCTTTAAAGTTTAAAAGTTGAAGACCCGCATCTGAACAACCCGAGGCAATTTTTTACTATCTCAATTACTTATTAGGAAATCAAAGAACCTGAAAATCTTAAGGAACTGAAATGAGCAAATGGTTTCAAGTGCATGCGATGGCTGGGAAGCTGTGGGAAAGGTGGTTTTCATCTTCCTTCCTGCCTACTTCTCCGGGTTTTCCGGGAGAAGAGAGATGCAACACACTACCATGCTATGCTGGGAAGTTGCAGAGTTTGGGATTGCATCTTCTTGCCAAAGCCTTCCTTTCCTTTTTAGCCTCAGATAATCCCGATCTGTGTTGTCAGTTTTAATGTTTTAAATGGCCCGCTATAAAGCACTGAGATTTGTCCGTGCTTTCAAAGTGCCACACCTGCCCAGTAACCAGAGCATTTGCTACCTAAGTTCGACTATTTCTTCATGCGAAGGAATGCGTGTAGACACACAGCTTTATGATTCATGGCTATGCCTTGAGTGGATTTTGTTATTTGCGCCCTTCCCCCGAGAGGCGAGAGCACAGTAAGAGGAGAGTGGCAAAATGTGCCTGAGGTCTTAAGGCTGTAGAACAGTAGGACTGGGCCAGGGTTTCTACAGTTCCGCTCTTGAGGCTTTGAGCTTTGGTGTGCTGCAGGATTCGAGAAGGGGATTTGGGCACGAATTTGAAAGAAGTACAGAAGAGAGATTCTTCACAGGTGGCCAAGGATAAAAGAGCCCAAGAGCATCTGTATTGATTTCTGTAACTCAGACTGGAAGAGCAGGGAAGGAGAGAATTTCCTTCGGCTTAAACTTGTTGTGAGATAGAGGAAGATAAATATAACTATCTAAACTTGTTTGAGACTTCAAGAAGTAGCCCCTGGAGACTTGAAAAAAAATCAAGCAAAGCGAATTAAAATTAGGAATTGTTTTCTGAAAATTTATGTAACTCCTAGCAATGATTTAAGCCTTCCAAATAACATAAATTATATATGCAAATTACTTCTAATTATAATGCCTCTCCCTCTAGATAACTGAACTCTTATACAATAGGAGTTTAATTGATTCACATCAGCCTGCACGCCGAGTGTTTGAGTAGAAATAAGCTCATTGTCGAGAAAATACATTTATTTAGCCATTTATAAGCATTTCAAGACCATGGGCTGTCAGGTTTTTTTTTTTTTTACTATTAATTTTTTCAGTTTAATCTTGTATGTGTGTTATATAGATTTTTGGCACATACACGTTAGTGTGCCAATGTGTGTATTCACATACACTCATGAAGAGGCCAGAAGAGGCTGTGCAGTTCATTTGTCTGTCCTTCTCAGCTTTACTACCTTGACTTAGGGCCTGCAAGCTTCTCAATTCAGCTAGAGCAGCTGGCCAGTGAGCTTCAGGAGTCTGTTTTCTCTCCCTGTTATTTGGGTTACATCAATGGTCCTCAACTTTCCTAATGCTGCAACACTTTGATAGAGTTTCTCATGTTGTGGTGACCCCTAACCGTAAAATCATCCCGTTGCTACTTCATAACTGTCATTCTGCTGCTGTAATGGTTGTGAGTGCTGAGGCCCCGGGGGCATATCTTCAGGCCTCCACTTGAAACATCTTCTCAAGGAGATGACTTAGAGACAGACTTATTTGAATCTAGCGGTTTTTAAACTCTTCGCCTTTGTGTGTAGAGTTTTGAAACATTTTCACATTAAGAGAATAATTTTTCGAGAGAATCAGATCCCTGGACATTTGGATTTTCTAGTGTCCTCACGGATGTAGTTTGTCTGCCATTCCTCCCCCATTTGCGGCTCTCAGTGCATCTCTGCTTGTGTGTCTGCACTTGGAGTGTCCCCTCCCAAACTCATACTGCGATTTAGTTGAAGCTGCTACAGCACTCGTGGCTGGAACCTTTAAGAGATGGTTTGGTTGTGAGGACTCCACTATCAGAGCTGGAATGATGCTTTTTCAGAATCAGTGGTTTCCAAGAGAAAAAACAAGTCCTTATGGTTTTCTGCATCTCCTATCCTGTACCAGTTCCTTTGCAATGTTGTGATGAACATGAAGGTCCATGCCAGGTGCCAGCATCATGATCTTGGGTCTCTGGCCTCCAAAACCAGGAATCAAATGCATTTCAATTATTTATAGTTTGTTCAGTCAGTGATATTCTACTACAGCAGCAGAAAACATAATAAGACAATATTTTTAAATATTTTTATCACATTACAAAATAATTTTGGGTTTTTTAAAAATTAAATTTATAAGAGGCCACTCTTTTGCACTGAGATTCTGCTCTAGGCCCAACCAAATCAGATTAAATGAGAATGAACTCATTTGTGTTTAGATACTTTGAAAATTGAACATCAAAATTGAACACTTTCCATTTTTAATTCTTTTGAGATTTTATTTATTTTTATTTTATGTATATGAGTGGGTTGCCTGAATGGATCTCTCTGCCCATGGAGGACAGAAGAAGGTGTCAGATTCCCTGGGTCTGTAGTTATAGATGGTGATTGTGAGCTGTTGTGTAGATTTTGGGAATGGATCTTGGGTCTTCTGGAAGATTAGCTGGTGCTTTTAACCTCTGAGTCATTTCCAGTCTGAAATGGGATACCACTTCAAATCGCCCAACCAATCATTTAACCACCAACCAACCAACCAAACAAACAAACAAATAAACAAACCAACATATACATCCAACTCCAGGAGATTAACAGCAGCCAATCAGAAAATGGCCAGTTTGTTGCAATTGGTGTGATGAGGATGAAGCTATCTACTTAATCCTATAAAGAAAATTAAGTTTGATATAGGCATCCTCCTGAATATTAACCTTCATCAGACGATGAAAGGAGACAGAGACAGAGACCCACATTGGAGCACCGGACTGAAATCTCAAGGTCCAAATCAGGAGCAGATGGAGAGAGAGCACGAGCAAGGAACTCAGGACCGCGAGGGGTGCACCCACACACTGAGACAATGGGGATGTTCTATCAGGAACTCACCAAGGCCAGCTGGCCTGGGTCTGAAAAAGCATGGGATAAAACCGGACTCGCTGAACATAGTGGACAATGAGGACTACTGAGAACTCAAAAACAATGGCAATAGGTTTTTGATCCTACTGCACGTACTGGCTTTGGGGGAGCGTAGGCAGTTTGGATGCTCACCTTACTAGACCTGGATGGAGGTGGGTGGTCCTTGGACTTCCCACAGGTCAGGGAACCCTGATTGCTCTTCGAGCTGATGAGGGAGGGGGACTTGATCTGGGGAGGGGGAGGGAAATGGGAGGCGGTGGCGGGGAGGAGGCAGAAATCTTTAATAAATAAATAAATTAAAAAAAAAGAAACCCAGTGAGGGATGAGAGTAGGAGAAATAGATTGAGGGGTTCACATTGCATTATAAGATGTGGGAATAGAGCTGGAATGATGGCCCGGGTGGTAAAGACATCTGCCACCAAGCATAGTAACCTGAGCTGGATCCCTGGGACCAACATAGTAAAGGAGAGAGCCACGTCCTCAAGGCTGGTCTTTGAAAATGAATGCATAAATAAATAAATAAATGTAATAAATTCTTTTTGACTCAAGGTTTAACTTAAAAAAAAAGAAAATTAAGTTTGAAATGATCAGATTGTTCTCTGCCTCCTTTCTCTTTCTCTCTTTCCCTCCCTCTCTCCTTCCGTCACTTCCTTCCTTCTTGTTTCCATTCTCCCATCCCTTCCCACTATTTCTATTTCTCTTTGATTCCTGCCCCCTTCCCTGGTGATCAAACCCCTGTATGCCAAGCGAGAGTTGTTGCACTGAGTTCCCTCCAAAGCTCTTCAGTTTTCATCATCCCTGTTCCTGTTTTGTGCTTTGTTCTAGTCTTCAACCTAGGGAAACCCAATTAGAGTTTTTAATCTGCTAACTGCCAAACTGGTCTCTAATGTTTTGTAGTTTTGTCTTCTGTTGGGAGTCTTCACGGATTTGCCCTGGATGGTCTCGGTAATGTTCGAGCCTCCGCACATACGAGACTGCAGTAAGATGCAAACAGGAGCTCAGATAGCAGCCATATTTAGAAACAATGATTTCAATTCTCTTAAATTTAGTATTTGTTTTTTGGAACTGCCTTGTAATTTACAAACCAGCTTTCCCCCGAGATTTAAAGGTCTTCATGACTGCTCTTCCTGACAGTTGAGATGAATGGACATAAGGAATACTGATGAGGTTATTAGACTGAATGAAGCTCAGAAGGGAAAGCAAACAGGCTACACAGAACCAGACAATGCTGTTCTCGTCTGTAAGAATGCCGCTCTAAGTCTGATTCGATGAAGAAGCAGCACAGCTCAGTGAGCTGCTGTTTTCTTATAGGTGTAATGTGAAATGTTTCCTTCATGGAATTCAGGTTATAGGGTCAGATAGGACAGAGGCAGATGTATAACATATGACAGATACAGCAGTCTGAAGGATAGTCTCCATTGTATATGTAATTCATTTGAGAAAAAAAGGACATTTAAAAAGTATTTTGCTGTGTTTTCTTAGGTTTCTCAACGCTAGTCCTCCTTTCTACGTCTTTTGTTCTGGATCATTAGTTTAAGATATGTTGCTTTAATTTATATAATGGAATATTTGTTTATGATACAAAGGTGTGTTATATTCTCTTATGTCACATTTATTTATCTCTGTAAAGCTGTGTTACTTTGCCTATCTAAAACACCTAAATGGTCTAATAAAGAGCTGAACAGCTAATAACTAGGCAGGGGAGGGATAGGTGGGTCTGCCAGGAAGAATAAATAGGAGAAATTTAGGGAAGAAGAGAGGGAACATTCCACATACAAATTGTAGTGACATTTCCCTTGTGTTTTAATAAACAGAGCTTACCTGGGTATCTGGAAAGTAAAAGAGCCACACTGGTCAGCTTTACATACCAGTTAGTAATGGCATATACCTTTAATCCCAAATAGCCACAATGACACACATCTTTAATCCCAATAGCCGTAACAGTTGCCATAGAAACAGAGCAGTGCAAGGTTTTAATCCCAGTGGTGCACGACTTTAGTTCCAGCTCTAGAGAAAATTATAAGATGGGAGGAGACAGTTCTCAGAAATACTCTCATTCCGAGATTCCTGGAGGCAGGATTGCCATTTTTGGACTGAGGTCAAAGTATGAGCCAGTGACTGGCTGTTTTGCTTTACTGACCTTCAGGTTGAACCCCAGTTCCAGTCCCTGAGCTTTTATTAATTGTGCTTTACAAATGACAGTGCATTCAAAGTTCTATTTAATTGAAAGGCTGCATTATCATTATAGAACATCTTTCTAATTGATTGCCCCAGGTCCAGTTTTCCTTATTCCATCTTATAGTAACCTAGCAGGTAGTTATTTTTAAAACACCAACCTTGGGTATTGAATTTTCTAGCAAAGAGGTATTGTTTGGCTCCTTGTTTCATAAGACTTTAAATGTGAATTTCTAAGCTTGCTTTAGTCTGAAGATATATATATATATATATATATATATATATATATATATATATATATATGTGTGTGTGTGTGTGTATAATACAAACATACATATCTATCTATCTATATATATATATATCATATGTGTTTTAAGCTTCATTTGTGATTCCTTCTTCACCTAACCCTCTGTCTTCAGGGAATTGCTCTTTTCATAGTTCTACTAAATTGCCATTCTCCCCCACTTCTATCTTTCTTTCCTATCTTCTGATATGTTTGTGGCCAACTTATTTTTCAAAAGTTGACTCATATTTTAAGGAAATGATTTAAACTATAGCCTGAAATAAATAGTTTTTCTTATACACTCCTAAATAACATCTGTTACATTGCTAGTTTAAGTGTCTCCTGCTTCCTTCTATCCCAAATCTTATCAATGAACATGATATCTTTATGAAAGATGGAGCTGTTATGGAAAGGGATCATGTCTTTCCCATCTTTATATTGTTTTTTTGTTTGTTTACAGAGTTGACATTTAATAAATACTTTTTCATCTTCACATTGATGGATATGTTTTTCTTTCCAGCTTTTGCTAGTATTGCATATTGTTCAGGGACATTGTGGCTACTTTTATTGCCCAATATTTGACCAAAATTTTGACACTTAACCCTTCTAAATAGAGACCTATACAGTGCCCCATGCAGAATCATTCAGGGAATTTGGGCCAACCAAGGCTTTATGAACATGTCTTATGTAGCTTGCTGATAAGACCTCAGAGACACACACACACACACACCAGCAAAATGTTCCATTTTCTAACTTTCCCAAATCAGTAGCAATCTGACCATGTTCATGGAAGATAAACTTCACAATTATGAAATTCTCAAATGCTAAGAAAGGCTGTCCTGTCTGAGTAACACCCAGAAATGCAAGGTTTCCCTTTGCAATGAGAACCAAGGGCAAAAGGCTAACATAACATTGTACCAGTGTATTTACAAATAGTTACTTTCTATTTGACAGGTTCATCACTTAGAAAGTCTTAGAAAGACTTAGTATTCCATATCAATCTTTGGATCAGTTCTTTATTTTAAACAATATCTCATTCATATACATAACTTCCTTTTGATATTATAGTCTTGATTTGTGATGAAGAATATGTTATTGAAGAACAGTCATGAGATAAGTTGTGAATGTTAAACTTTGGGTGTAAGAAAATGAAATCAAAGCCAAGAGTACAAAGTTGGTGCTTGAATAAAAACTGTAAGGATGTAAAAATAAATGCTGATAAATGTTGGGTTTTCCACAGAATGTAAAGATTTAAGAGTATGTTTCTAAGACAAAATAATCCAATTTTCATTGGAAAATGGAACTTAATTTATGTTGTGCTTTACTGAATTTATTAATTTTTAAATAATGCTCAGTTTTTTCAAGGTTTATTTATTTTCATGTTTACTTGGTGCACTGCTATTGTTTACCTCAATATACAGAGCTGTCGCCTGTAAAAACTCCATAGAAATTAATGGCCCCAATGTGATAATTAGTGAACAAGCATTCAAGCTCATTTTATTTTTCATGGCAGAATTTGTGTTAGAATTTCCTGCTAATCAGGAAATACCGGGGATGACTCTGATGTGGTGGGGAGTAGAGTTTCTTTTTTCGCTGTCAACTCGTCTGTAAAACTGAAAGGAAATGAATCTCTAAATACCTGTTTGTCCTCTTTACTATTTTCAGAGAGTAGATAATTACTGTGCCCTGAAGCTCCACATCGTGTTCCCTACTTCACTCTTTCCTTCTTTACCCTACCCTCTAAGGGCAACCTAATGATCCTCAAGTATATGCCCTATAGTACAACTCCAAATAAAGTGCGCATGTGCTTGGGGCCATATTGTCTTTAGTAGATGCTTGGAAAGTGACGGGGAGAGGGAAGGCAGTAAAGATGCAAAGGGTAGGGAAGTCCATTTGTTCTTTTGGAACTCTGCTGATCAGAATTCACAGAGAAGAGTCATTTGTGTGATTCCTCCCAGTCTGACTCTTATTCTCCTTCCAATCCTTTTCCCTTCTGTTTTTCCTCCGTCCTTTCATCTCCTTTTCCATTCTTTTCTTTTCCTCTCCTCCCCCTTCCCTTTTCCTTACCTCATTACTTAGGAGTTCTGTAACCTTTACACCCACAGCACTTGGTTGGGGGGCATTTTAGAGGATGGAAGAGATGCATCGGTAATGTTAATAGGATCATGTAAAGCTAAGAAGGACCCTGTAGAAGAGGGGAAATCAAATATAGATTGTATGTCCAGGTCTTACTCTTCATGTCATTTGTACTTGTGCTCAAGATGTTCTACAAGAAAAATAAATCCTGTGAACCACAATAACAAACAGAACAGTATGATAACTCTTAAGGTACGGTATTGGCACACATACCTTGGTGGTAACCACCAACTCTCCATTTGGAATTAAGGCCCATTGGACAAGAGGAAATTCATTCCTGGTTCCATAAACCTAGCTAACAAGCCAGGGCTGTGAAATCATAGGTCCTTGAGGAGAACCTATAACCATCTCTTTATTAAGCCGTCAAAAGAATCCCTAACTACATTCTAAACATTTGTCCTTATGTTTACAGATCAGTGTATCCTTATTCCTCATCAAGCAACGACCTCTTTGCAACAGACAAAGACCATAAGAGAAAACAACCAATGAAAATACAGAGTTGCAGAGCCCAATCCTAGCGAATACTTCTATACCTAAATGCTCAGAAAACATTAAGGAAGAGGGGATGGGAGGGCTGTAAGAGTCAGAAGCTCAGAGAGTTTGCAGTGAGACTATCTACCCTACCTAATAATTCCAGAAGCAATACCCATAAAATCTCACCAACATAACTGCCTAAATATGATCTGAACAAAGATGATACCAGCAGACATGCCAAAGTGGGCAGAAGGAAGCCCATAAAGCTTCCTTACTTTACAGAGGACTACAGGCAACTAAGGAATACTTAGAGTTAGGAGAAGTAATATTGTCCAGGCAAGGGTACTCCAGCTGTAAGGAGGCTGCTATTGGTTCCCAGCTACTTAGCCCTGAAATAATCACACAGAAACTGTATTAATTAAATCACTGCTTGGCCCATTAGCTCTAGTTTCTTATTGGCTAACTCTTACATCTTAATTTAACTCATCTACATTAATCTGTGTATTTCCACGTGGCTGTGGCTTACCGAGTAAAGTTCTGGCATCTGTCTCTGGCAGGGCTATATAGCTTCTCTCTAACTCCACCTCCTTAGCCCATCTCCATTAATCTGTACATCACCTCATGGCTGTGACTTACAGTGTCTGTCTCTGGCAGGACTACATGAGTTCTCTGTGACTCTGCCTCATTTCTCCCAGCATTAAGTTTAGTTTTCTCTGCCTACCTAAGTTCTGCCCTATCAACAGGCCAAGGCAGTTTCTTTATTCACCAATGGTATTCACAACATACAGAGGGAATTCCACATCACACTCCAATTGATTATCCAATACCAAATGGTCACCCCTAAAAACACATGTAAAAATAACATTATACAGACTCAGTAGTTTATGTCTGATATATATATATATATATATATATATATATATATATATATATATATATATATCAGATTGTATGATTGTAGCAGCAACTAATGAAAAAAGACTATGGATTTGAAAGACAAGAGGACAGCAAGCAGGGGAATATGAGAAGATTTGGAGGGAGGTACCTGAAGGTAGAAATTATCTAATTGTATTATAATTTCAAAGATAAAAGAAACAACCAAAAGAAGAAGGGCCAGACTCAGTAACAGAGCACTTGAGTAGCATTAAAAATGTGTTTGACTTTATATCTCCAATAATATTTTAATGTATATTGAGTATAAGAGACTGTCCTGTACCAGAAGTACAAAAATTAGGCAATCCCTTTTCTATTTGGACGATGTTCAAAGGTGGGGAAAATGCATGTGCGGGTGAAACCCCTCAGAGGAAGAAGACACCGATGTGGATGGCATCCTCAAAGCAGTAGGATGAAACACAAATGAGAGCAGAGATTAGGCTATTACAAGGACCTTGTAAAGCTAAGATGCATGATAATGAGCTGAGGAGATTTTCCACAGTCTACAAACAAGGTGGGATTCGTGATCCAAATGTACCTATTGGTCAAAGGAAAGGCAAGAGGGACCCGGAAGAAGGAAGGATGATATGGGAGCAGGGTGGGAGAAGGAAGGTCTGAGATGTGTACACTAAATGTACTTACAGGTGCCTTTTCATGATCTGAAGGATTAGTTTATCTTGACATAGATGTCTAAGCTAACTGTCCTGGAGAACTTGGACTTCCCAGTCTCTGCATTATAAAGGAGGTTAGCCACTTTCCTTAAGCGCTCTTCAAAGCCTGTTAGTATTTTGGTTGATTACCAAGATGTATGTTTCTGGTGCAAGCTGGTTTTCCTAACTGGATCACTGACTGAGTGTCGTTAAGGTGACTGGTATTTGCATGGACATGAGGGGTAGATAGTTGGAATATTACAGGGACACTGCAGGAACAATGTCTATGAGGTGTGCAGCTCCCTTTTTGCTCCATACTTCTGTTCCCTCCCTGCCCCTAAGGGCTAATTAGCCTTCCATGTGCTTTTACACTTACAGACTCCTTCATCCTGATTGGCCATTCTCTGTTGCTCACATTAGACTACAAAAATAACCTTTGTCGTTTCTGATGTCCCTGTGGTTGCTGTCACATTACATCCAATTTTAGATGTTCCTCAAATCCACTGAAGTGAGGGATAGCTTTCTGACAGTGTGAAAAAATTCTTTTTCATCTCTTTGGAGAACGAGAAATTTGCTGTCTTCTTTGACAGCTGGACAGGGAGAGATGGCAATCTCATTTCCTTCTCAGTATTCTCTGGCAAAATCATGAATAAGCAACATTTGAGCTGGCTGACTTCCAAAGAATGTTTCCTGTCAAGCTCCTGTCAGGATACTGAAAACCAGGCAACAACTTTTTCCAGTTGTGATTTTCTGTTATTTAATTTTTTGAAGTCTGAATTATGAATTTTTTTTTTGCTCTCTAGAAGTTGTGTTGTGCTCTCTATAATCCAAAGTGAGAGATAAAGATAATTTAATCCCTGGTGTTGATATGACATGGGAGGTGTCTTATAGTGGAATTATCTGATGGGGATCATTGTAGCAAGTAGTTCAATTACTTTTATATTTTAAATCCAATCTATCAGAAGTCAATGTCTAAATAACCTTTCATGGGTCATTTCAGGGTTCATGGGATTGTTAAAGTCCTATTGTAGAGGTAGAAAAGGGAGCATTGCTTTTGTCTTGTAAACATCTGCACCACCCTCCCCACTTCTCTACCCTAAAATTGTTAGGAAGCAAACTCAAAAAACAAAACACACAAATGAAAAACACCTGGAATATAAATTCAGTATTTCTGATTTTATCAAAATCAAGAGGATGAGATTAAATTTTAAAGAGCAGTATTATCTTTTGGAAGATTTATTAGTGGGTAATAATGCCTATTCTCCAAGCCTGAGTGCCTAGGATTCAATTCCTAGCACCCACGTGGTGATGCTAGGCATGGCTACATGTGCCTGTAATCTCAGCAGGGTGCGAAGAAACAGGCAGATGTAGAGAAACTGCTGGCCAGTCTTGCTGAAACATGAAATGAGGTCTTCCTATTTCACTCAGAGAACCTATCTCAAAGCAATAAGACAGAGAACAATAGAGGAAAACACACACACACACACACACACACACACACACACACGCACATGCATGCAAATACCTTAAAAATATTACAATGCATTCTACTCTAGTTTAAATCTTACTGGGTATCCCAGGATAGGACAAATTAGGGTTTTACGTTCATTCTATAGAGAGAACTCAACACAGTGAGAGGATGGACTTAGGAGACTCCCTGATCCTGTCGCTATTGAATGGGTTTCCTACTTTACCTTCTCATTCATTTAGACTCTTAAAGAGCATAATGGGGATAAACAACCCACTACATTCTCCTCATTTGTTTTATGTAAGAATTAAATAGGTGAATAATTGTCAATTTCTTCAGTAAGCAACACTAAAGAGGTATTATGTTATTTGTGGGCACACTTATTTCAAACTTCACATTTTGATATAAGGCCCATGAGCATATAATCTTTTTTGACATTCAGAGTTTTATACTAATGACAACTTGCCTGATGCAGAAGAATAAGTAAGTCTAGCATTTGTCTCATAGCAGAGTCTAAGAGGGCTCCTTCTTTCTTGTTCCCTCTCATAAATAAGCTTCAGATTGTTTTTAATAGAGTTTATCTCTTAAAGGAAACATCACATCAGTAAGACCTAAGCATCTTATGGTTGACGTGACTTGGTGTATTCATTCTTTGCCCAGAATATGTTCTGAAATGTTTCTTATTATTTTTTCCAGTTATTCTGGAAGGTTTGATAGGGCTAAATTTCTATGGTTAGGGAAGTTCCTCTAATCTATACTCTTCTATGACGTACAGCCAGGCAAAATGTGTTTCAGTTCATTTGCAAGCAGATTACACATAACCGCCTCAGCAAGGGTATCAGACCATTTTTCTTGCCTCGGAAGCTGGCAACAGAATAGCTACCATTTGTTAGAGTTTAAGTCTTGCCAGGTGGTGACGAAAAACACCTTTCAACCCTGCACTGGGGAGGCAGATACAGGAGGATCTCTGTGAGTGTGAGGCCAGCCCGGTCTACAAAGCTAGTTCCAGGATTGCCAGGACTGTTACACAGAAAAACCCTGTCTCAATAAAAAATAAATAAATAAATAAAATAAAGTCTGAAGTCTTGTCTAATTTTCTCACAATGTCATTTAGCCATCTCAACCCTATACCATCAAAAGTAGGATTTACTGAGCTATCACACAATTTCCTTCTTGATTTAGGTTCTAAAGTTGCAGGTTCACTTAAGAATTAGGAATGATGAGTCAGAACCACAGAGTATTGCACAAAGATAGCTCAAGTTGGTCAAATAGGAGACATTAGTTCTATAGTCTCAGGTTAGGTGATGCTTTTTGTCAGGATGCCAAGCAACGGAAACATCAGTGAGATCGTAAACTGCTCTCACTGTTCTTCTCCCTTCCTTTCCTTTCATGTCACCTCCAGATAACAGAATGTATTTCTCAATATTTTGTGTGCTGGTTCTTAACTTCTTTGTTTCTTAATGGCTGCCTATGGACTCCTAAATGTCTTAAAAATCAATTTTAGGAAATGTAAATTTGTGAATTAGTAATATGTTTTCCAATTAACATACTAAATTGATCTGACAGCAGGTCGAAAAATTACTGTAATTTCCAAGTAATATGAAGTTAATCATATTTAGAGATCTCCATTATACTTAGGATCGTGTAGGAGACTGTGATGATTTCCATCATTGATGAAGTTATAGGTTTTCTGGCAGCCATTTCAATTTCTCCCTCAAATTCACAAATGAAGGGAATGGAAAGATTCAGGAGATAGTGTAAATAAGGATTTCTCCCTGCAAAAATGTGTGACTCTCAAGAATTTCAGAAACGTATGAATCTTTTTCCGGGCCTTGAGCATGTTAGAGTTTGCTGTGAGGGATAAACCTGTCCTCAGGTTGGAGGGACAATGAGTTCTAAGAGAGAAGGAAGAGGGGAGGGTGAGGACAGATAGAAACAAAACCAAGGATGGAGGGATTAAGAAGGTAACAGAGCAGGCAAATGAAAACAGAGCTAAGCCAGAAAAGTCACTTGCCATCAAGTCTGATGATCTGAGTTCATCTCCTGGCTCCACTTGATGGGATGGAGAGAACATACACTCACGTTGTCCCCCACTACATACATGTACTATGGCATGCGTGTGCCCTCCCCAAATAAATTACTGTAATAAAAAGTTTTTCTTAAAGGGAAAAATGGCCAATATGGTGATTAAAGAGTTATGGTTTCGTTTTTATTGTTAGAGCATGGGGATTCGAATTGAGAGGCTCGTTCATGGGGGTAAATGTTTATTTTCATGTTACTTCTTAGTGGTAACTTGTTTCATTTAAAACAGCATCCAACGTCTTAAAATAATTTTAAAGTTCCTTCATTCTAAGATTAAATACAAATGCAAAACCTTTTAAAAATAAAGCCTGTTATCTATATGCTTCATTTTTAATTTAGTGAGCATTAAATGCATTAACCATTCCTACAATGTATAAATAAGATATGAATTTAATACCAGTCTGCTGAATTTGTCATTGTAGACAAACAAAGAAATAACGTATTTCAATCTTTCTTTTCATTTTCTGATACTTCCTTTTGCCACCCACATTTTTTTTGTATTCTGTTAATTATAATAAAATTATTTTCTACATTTAGCTTATAAATATAAAACGTTAGGAACATAATTATCTGCATATTACTGATATAAAATGATGACTTGCCTTTTTCCTGAATTAATTTGGTTGACAAGTGTTCAAATGGCAATTAATTTTTATGAAGATTCTATATGGACCTTTGATGCCCATCTCCCCCAAGCTGACATCGTGTAACCACTGAAGTACTATGTTTATGATTTCTACGGCATTAGCATAATGTAGCATTTTGGTTTGTAGGAAAACTTTGACAGTAAATTATTTGCTTGTATCTTGCATCAGAGTAGAAACCCCATTACTACCGGTTGCATTTGAAGGATTCCTCCAAGCATACTTGGTATCCAGGATGTTTTGAAATGGTCCATGGAGAAGACAGAAATAATGGAGAGACAGCTCTTTTCTGTGATCATTTGACTGCCACAACACAGGGAATTCAAGGCAGATAAAACTTCTCCATTTACAGAAACCAAATGTGCGGAAGAGAATTGTTGTGATGCCAGATGAGTGGATGATACATATTCTCTAGCACATTTCTGTTAGAAGCCTCTTGAAAAACTATTTTATGCGAAATAAATATACAATCATAGCCTTAAAATCTCTAGCAATGTTTAGTTTACCCTTGATGAATTACAATGCAATTTTCTAGTCTACTAATTTCACTAAGGAAGCTAATGAGTGGAGCCGAACCCTAATCAGCTGCCAATCAGAATTCCTTGAAGCACAGAATGTCAAATATTGAAGCAATTTTTAAAACTCATAAAAGCACTTATGCTCCATGATATGTCATAAAATCTGTGATGGAAATCTAACGTTGATGAAACTACCTTATTTCTCAAGTATTTACTCCTAATAACGGCTTTCACGTTTACCCAATTCTTTCATTAGCATGCAAGTCTGTCACCATTGGACGGCTATGTTATCCACAATGGCACTGTTGTACTGTCTGGCTATAAAGGTATCACTATCTATAGATAAATGCCAGTCATAGAACTCATCAAAATTATAATGATGGACATTTTGTTTTCCACAGAGAGAGGAAAGCCAACTTTGGTCTTTCCTCCGCTAATGTCAGAGTGGATTTTGTTTCTATGCTATAGAAACAGTTTGGTACTTACCAGGCAGTGGTGGCACACGCCTTTAATTTCAGCACTTGGGAGGCAGAGGCAGGGAAGATCTCTGTGAGTTTGAGACCAGCCTGATCTACAAGAGCTAGTTCTAGGGCAGGAGGACAGGTTCGAAAAACAACAAAGAAACCCAGTCTCAAAAAATTCAATCAAAAAAAGAAAGAAAGAAAGAAAGAAAGAGTAAGAAACAGGTACTACATTTCACTTCCACTCTTTATATCATCAAACTGTTCCCATGAGAAGTTATTATGTCAATTTTGGTCTTATTACATTCTCCTTTGAGAATGAACATGTAGTTACTTTCCTTGAAATCAGTTCGTAGTCTTGTGCACCCTCCACCGTACAACCTCTCCACCATATTTGTAAGGTGCAGTCCTTCCATGCATATATGTATGTCTTTGTCTACCTTCAGGCACACAGACACATGTAGGTGTCTGTGGGAGATGAGGAGTGCTTCTACACATTTGAGAAAGTGCTATTGACCCTCTTGCTAGACCATCCATTAATGATTTTTATCATGCTGAGATACCTTTTGTGTGATATTAATAGAGTGATCAGCATTTCCCTTCTCAATCAAGTTGGGGGACTCTGAGCTAACCTGCTCTCTCCCGGAGAGGGCTTTGGCTATACTGCCAACAGCTGCTAATTTAGGAGGCTTTGTCTGACTTCCCCTGAGTTCTTTGAAAAGATAGATCTATTTGTGCGAGAAGAACATGTTCCCAGTTGCTGTGGTTCCTGGAGTACAGAACTTGGGTTTCAGATGCAGTTAGCCAGTTTGTTTCATTATTTTGATTTCTGTCACAGCAGATGAGGTTTTTCTCTTACAGAAACGAGTACAAAGAAATCTCCCATAATTCTGCCTAGAAATATCTTCAGGTACACATGTGAAAAATTTTTCATTCACTTTGCATAGGCTGTTTTATTTTTCCTGAGAAAACAATAACTGAGCTCTCATATAAAATATGTGAACATATCTTAATGCACTGTGAACATAAAGGAGCTGTCACAGAAAACACCATCTCAGTCTCAGTGTTTGTCTCGTCCCTGAGTTTGGGGTCAAGAAATTAGAAAAAGGGTCAACTAAGTTTCAAATGGATGCCTTGAACCTCACCTCCTCTTTCCATTTCCGACACACTCAACGGATGATATATCTTTCTTTTTTCTGTTTCTTCTTTTTACTTATTTATTTATTTATTAAATATTGTTTTACTAGGAGCGGCGGGCTACGTTCCTGGTACCCGGCCGCCGGCACGGCTAGCTTTACCCGAAATAATTACACGGAAATTATATTTTTTTAAACACTGCTTGGCCCGTTAGTTTTAACCTCTTATTGGCTAGCTCTTACATATTGATCTAACCCATTTCTAATAATCTGTGTAGCCCACGAGGTGGCTTACCAGTGAAGATCTTAATCTGCATCTGTCTGGAGTGGGAGAATCATGACGACCGACCTGACTCAGCTTCTTTCTCCCAGCATTCTGTTCTGTCTACTCTGCCTACCTAATTTTCTGTCCTATCAGAGACCAAGCAGTTTCTTTATTACTTAACCAATGAATCAACAGATAGAAAGATGACCCTCCTCTATCATTCTGAATATTATCCTTCATCAGGCGATGAAAGGAGACAGAGACCCACACTGGAGCACCAGACTGAAATCTCAAGGTCCAAAGCAAGAGATATCTTTCATAAATGGTAACAAACACCTCCATACATAGGGCAGACACATTATTCTGCACAACTACTATCCCTGTTTGAATAAAATGCCCTGGTGTTGCTCTGTTCTCAGAGGGAAATACCACTTTTCTTCCATAAGTCAGAAAACCCAAGACTATGTTTATCCAACAAACTTCTATGCCTTCTCTCCAGATGTAAAAGAACAAACATGTTGCCACAGGACCTCAGGTGTACTGCAAACACACATTGGTGGGGGGGGAGTGAGGTTGATAAAAACGTTCACTAATTCTTGTATGATGCTTGCAATGGATACAGCATGGGGGGAGGGCAGAGATATTCATTGGTAAAAAGAAAACATTGATAGCACAATGTCCTTTCTATGTAGCATGACTGCTTCCTCACAGTAATATAGAAACATTGTACTAAAAACCAGATAAACCGGGTCAGTTACAGAAGTTACAGGATAGTACATTATAGAATGCATAACGGGGAAGTGTTCCTGTGCCGTCAGAAATCTATCTTATGTTGGATATACTCTAAATCTCCTTCTTAAATTGACACAAATGCTATAAGTCACTTTCAATGTAAGAAATGAAATTAAACAAAGAGGTATGAAAATGTTTAAGCAGCAGAAGCATGCTGCCTTGGTGTGTAGAAAAAAAAATCTTGCTTTTTCTGTATTGACTCATCTCAACATAATGTCTCTGACATTCAGAGCACTGCTTTTTTTTTCCAGTGGGGTTTTTAGCAATAATGAAGCAATGGCATGCATATTACTCTTAAGCTCATTTACTTGAATATAGTATGAGTATTCATTGTCAACTCCAAAGATCTAATTTTTGCAGCTTTTGAAGGAGGCTATCACAACAGGGAACTGAACATAGGGTTTCATTTGTACTAGGCAAGTAGACACTCATGGTGTCTGAACCATGGCCCACATCCCTGGTGGAGAGAGTAAGCAAGATCCAGGCCCAGAAGAGCAGTTTGCTTCATGTATGAAGGAGATCTATTTTCTTAGATCACCAAACCAAGTTTGGGTCAGGACTGTAACTCTCTTATGGACAGAAAATACTAAACAAAGAGCATGAGGCTTTGGGGTGGGGCATCGGCATAGTGCTGGTCAAGTGTTAGGAGCTAGCATCTAGCTATATATAAAACACATATAAACCTTAGGCTTAACTCATGATCAGAGACTAGAAGTGGGGAAATCAGGAGGTGCCAGAGGACAGGGCTACACTTTGACAAGAACATGTTTTTCAAATCTTTGGCGAGCAAAGATGAAACCAACAGAGGGCTTACAGGACTTGTGTCAGGAGAAGGATTTTGGATTGTTTAACTCCAAAACTCAGTCCTGAGCCATATGGCTGTGTTGGAATAATGCTAACAAATGTGTGTGGCAATACAGTTCTATACAAGAAGTGTATATGAGCCATCCATATCACTGCATGTCCAGCTCTGTATTAACGTGTGCTCATCCAGGTCCTCCATCCTTACCTGGTCCATTGCTGCTATGCTTGTAACCATTCCAGCTTGGGTTCCAGCTGATCTCATGCACATTCAGTCTACCAACACGTTACCAAAGCATGTCCCACACTGGATTTCCGTGCTGATGTTCATGCTTCCTGTGAACTCCAGCTGAGGCAGTATCTCAGCATTTCATCAGGTTCTATCTCTTATTTACTCAAAAAATCATGGCGCATTTATGAACACATTCCTATTTTGATCAATCCCACAAGAGTAAAAGCCCTAGAAACTGTCTGGTTACTTCCCAGATATAAAGGAAGGGCACAGATACCCAACCAGAGGTCAGCCTATTAGTGCTACTGAAACAGAAGGTTGACGTCTTTGCATATTCCTGTTAATGTTTTCCTTTAGTTCTGTGTGAAAGCTCAGATGATTGTTGTGGACCCCCTATTGGAAATTTCTCTCCTCACCTGAAATGATTAACCTGTAGTGACTTGCAATGTTCTAGTTATAACAGTTTTACGTCTCTCAAAATTGTAGTGGCAAGCAATTTTGCCATAATATTTCATTTCACATGACAGCAATGTGACATTTCTTCAAGATCATGTAGATACTACATACATTGTTCTTCATTTCAAATATATCACTTATTTCTCTAGACTGGTACATTTTCTTATTTAACTTCTCCATATTTGAATTGGGGGAATCAGGATGAGCTTTTTAGAGCCTTGACTTAAAAAAAAATCAGACCACAATTTACAATAATTACTGAACAATTTGGAAAATGAGAAAAATCAACTATGTTTTTACCCATATATGACACACAAGCTGCTGACTCTTTAGCAAGCAGATGTGTTTTATGTGCCACTGGAGGGCTGTGGCCCATTCAGAACTCCACTTGGAAGGATTTCTAAAGCTGGTGGTCTCCCTCAAAGTATCTATAGGATTATCAGATTGCATAACCCAGCATGATGCTTTTTTTCCTGCATGTTTGTCTGTGGCAAGGTATGCATGGTAGCCTGTAAACTTAGATTAATTTTTTATCAGTTTTTATAGTGATTTCTTTGACTAGGGGAAACATGAGGACTTCAGCCATGATAATGTCTCATACTTCAAGTTTCTTATATGCCATCATGTACTTGCTCATTTCTTATTTATGTCCATATGGTCAGGACTACATTTGTGACCCCACCCCCTGGGATCTCTAATTATCCTGCCAGGTGTTAGTCCTCCATTCCCTTGGTTAAACTATGTGACCTCCTTGCGTTCACCTCATGAAATGGTGATGATTCCTTCATAAGACTGCTATGCGGTTTAAATGATGTAATAGTGTACTCTGCTCTTGTTTTTAGGGTCATACCTTATTTTGAACACTTCCTACTCAATGCCACTATGTTGGCTTCTTTAACATGGTTAGTCCATGCTAAGGCTCTGGAAGTCCCAAGGACATGACTGATGTGGGATTCCCCTCTGTATGCTGTGATTACCACTGATTAATAAAGAACTGCTTTGAACCTATCACAGAGCAGGACAGAACAAAGGTAGGCGGGGAAAACTAAATGGAATGTTGGGAGAAAGGAGGCAGAGTGAGAGAGAAGCCATGTAGCTCTTCCAGAGACAGATGCTGGAACATTACCAGGTAAGCCACAGCTTCATGGCAATATACAGATGAATAGAAATGGGTTAAATTAATATGTAAGAGTTAGGTAATAAGAAGCTAGAGTTAATGGGCCAAGCAATGATTTAAATATTATTGTTTCTATATGATTATTTAGGGGCTAAGTGGCCATGCACTAACTAGCAACCTCCTTGATGATATGAAAATAATCTCATATTGGCATACCTTGGAGGTGCTCATATTTGCCAGAGTGCCCCAGCAGGATTGTCCACAAGTTGCCTGAAGAAATTGCTTTACTTGGTGGTAAACTCTATCTTTTCCACCCTAGATTTCATTCCTCTTTCACTGGTTTCTTTTCAGATAATATATTTGACCTCAACTTACTGTCTGTTTGTGAAAAGATTTTGCAGCCTGTAGGTTACTTGTTTTTTTGTTGTTACAGTCTCAGGATGTTTGACAGAGAAACTTGCTGTTGGAGATGTTAGATTTAACTCTTATTTTATGAGTGTACAGTCCATCATTGTGTGGAAGGCAAGGTGGCTGGAGTATGTTGATATAATAGCCATGGATTTCTAAAGAACAGAACCGATAAAATGAATTTTAATGGAATTTATTAGATTGATTTACAGAATGCAATTCAAGTCACCCTACAATGGGAAGGCCAAGAATCCAGCAGCTGCTCACTCCATGACACTAATTGCCTCTGCAGTTCCAATTTGGGGCTGAAGACCTGGAGGATTCCTGGAGGGCTGCTGGTCTTCAATCTATCTTAGAGTCCCACAAAGTTGGTTCTAATGTTGGTGAAGAAAATATAGCTTTGGGATTGATGAACTTGCCCAAAGAGTGAGGGTAGGCAGGCAAAAGTCAAACTTTCTTACTTCTATGTCCTTTTACCTGGCTACCATCAGAAAGTACTGCCCACATACATTTATGGCAGGTCTTCATGATTTAAATAATTTGACTAGGAAAATTCCTCCCAGAGGTGTTCAGCAGCTTGCGCTTTGGTTGATTCCACATGCTATTAACCAAGATTAACCATCATAGTTGGGCAGTACCAGTGACAGCAAGCTGCAGTGGCTTGTCTCCTAGTACTGCTCGGGATGTATCAAGCATTGGAAGCGGGGGGGGGGGGGGAAACTTATCCTGTGATCTACCCTGAAGTGGCCTATGTTAACAACATAGGCCCTAGATTTCAAAGATTCCACAGCCTCACTAAACAACATCAACATTTGGGGAACAAGTCCTCATGAGAGCTTGTAGGGGACAGTTCAAATTTCAATTACAACAAGCAAAGAAAATAATTGATGGTGATTATTAATCCCAGGGACATATTTAGTATGTGTCATTACAATGGACTATAATTTTAAAATCACCTTCATTTCTGTCACATCTGTGGGCCCTTATTTTCCATCCCTTTCCGTAGTGTTTTCAAATAATTAGTCTTTGTGTACTGATTTCCCACTTGACTGGTAAGAACATGTTCAATGGGAGAGTTTGGGCCTGTGCTAGGTTTTCTAGCTTTTAGAATAAAATCTATGAACAGTGGGCTGACAGCTCATCTGAAAAGTAGTAAAGGTTGAATTTTATGTGTATAGGTAAGAAGAAATGATTAGCTCCTGGTAGTACCCTGAAAAGCAAGAGTTCCTGGTCTCCTCACGAAGTCTCCTTTTCCTTTTTTAGTGAACACTGAACACTGATAGTATGTTATGAAGAATTAGCCATAATACCTCTGGAGGCCAAGTGTCTCAGAAACAAAGCAACAATAACATCCCAGGAAAATGGAAAGCATTCTATTCACACCTGGAGCTCATTTATGTGGACCAAGGGTTAGATTTCACAGAAAGCAATTACTAGGATGGATTGAGTTCATTCAGACACCGTGATTTCTTTTTAATTATAAAACTGTTGAATATTTTCTCCGACCACACTTGCCCTCAGAGCTCTTGACCCTGGGAAACTGCATTGATCCTTCCTTATGAAACTAAGATGAGCCATTTGTTATACTACTTCAACATTGGACTAGAAGGAAAGATGTCCCCATCTGTTATGTCTCACTGTTCTGCAGGAGTGTAGCACCTTTTCCATGGGCTAACATTTGGGAAGTGCCCAGGCTCCCTGTGTAACACAAAGCTTGTGTGCCGGCCAGTCTGGATGCTGCGTGTGTTTTGAGAGTGTTCACATGCATGCTCACATTTGTGCTGTTTCTTCTAGACTTGTTCTGCTAATATTATGCACGAGTCTAAGTGAAAAATGGAATAATGACAAATCATGTTTGACTCAGTATGTATGTTAAAATTTATCTCACCTTCCCCATGTGATTTCATATATATTAATTCCATTAATATTACAAAGTTTAAGGGCAAAGCACTTTTTGGCTTTTATTTTTAGTGAGCTTCTGGTATGTATGTATGTATGTATGTATGTATTTATTTATTTATTTAGTGGTTCTGGGAATCAAACCCAGGGCCACGAACATATGCAAGGCTCTTGCTCTGCCACTGGTCATACTGTCAGGTCTCAAGGTCATTTCCAACTTTCTACACATCTTTTAATATTCTTTCTTCTGATGTGCTTGTTCTTACCTCCTCAGTGAAACAGCGTTTATATGTATAAACACTAAGAGATTCATAAAAAGTAGCTATGTTATCAAAAAGATATATATTTATGGATAAGATAGAGTTGAATTGCTCTGATTAATTAATAGATCTCTATGGACCTACTTTGACTTAAAACTATTATTGAATCTTCTAGCTATGGCTAATATTTGCTCTATGAAGCAATAGAAACTGGCCTAAATCTCAAAGCCTGCCTTTTTAAAAATATTTATTTATTTACTTATACATTTTCTTAGAAGCCATTTGTCATTTCAGTTAATTACACTTGAGCTGATTCTCTCCCTTTGGAAATAAAATTGAAAGAGTGATCATTAGAGTCCCTGGTTCCTACAAATGAAAAAAATCAAGGTTCAGAACAGCTAGGCTGTATGGAAAGCTAAGAGGCAAGACCAGAAGTGCAGCTCCCTCCTCCAGGAATAAATCTCTTTCTCCTTGGGTCACCTTTTGACCAAGCACCTTTGTGGCCTCTCCAAGAGCTTCAGAGTCTGGTCTCACTTTGTCCAATGCAGCAGAATCTGGCAAGTCATGGAATTCTAGACCTACTAAGAATTTCAGACCTGTCTGTCCTCTCCCTCGCCAGGAGGAAACTGAGTCTGGAGAGTTGAGCTGGCAAAGGAATTCACGTGGACAACTCATGCTTGAATATCAACCCATTTTGAAGAAAATGCTGGGGACTGAACCTGCTTTCAAAGCACAAATTAAAGTGTTTCCTCATTCAAGCTTGAGAGAGAACTCTTGACACCACATCAAATAGCTATTTTTTTCTACTTGGCACCGATAGAGGAGTCTTAGTTCATTTACATCTGCCTTTTTCTCTGTGACATAGGTTAGCTGCTTTATTTATATATCCCTGCTGAAATAGGCAATGTGCGCTGGCTGAACTATAGCTCATGAAAAAAATCATCCATATTTTATTCTAATGTCTTCAGCAGCCCTTTACTGGCATTATGATTAAAATGTGTGTCTTGGGGTTGTTACCGGGGAAATGTCCAGCCAGTGAATTTGGCTGCCGCTCAGTGATTGTTCCAGTTGACATGAGAGGTGTCATTACCATGGGGATTATATTGTTGTCATCAATTTATTTTCCAGTGCTCCTGGTGGGGAATATTGGGGTTTTCTTCTTGAAGATTGCTTTTCATCCTTTATTTTGGATATAGTGTTCTTTATATATATATACTTTTTTTGCTTTGTTTCCTGGGCCATGATAAGCATTTAAAGATGCATGAAAGGGCTTTCCCACTCCGTGAGCCTCCCCTCACATATCTGCCATGTACACTCATCTCAGCCTCTGTGTAATTTCTCACAGTCTACCACATGTCCATGCATGTGCCATGGGCATTAACACAAGGAAAAATAAGAATGTGGAGTAAAGTGTTCTTTTTGTGTCTTATGCTTATACTTTGTTTTCTACTATACAATTATTACGTGTTCTTATACAAATGTCCTTTAATATATGAATATAATTTTGAGCATGTTGTTTCAAACTCGTTTAGAAATAGTCTAATAAGTCTCAATGCATCAAAATGATGCACGTTAGTTAGCATCCATTTCCAAGTGTGTCATTACTTATTCATCAATCAAAGTCCTTGAATTTTGTGTTCTGCTCCTGGCAACTGTGACTTCTTTGATACTTGTATGAGCCACTTTAGACGAGTAAATAAAAATCAGACAGTGGACCTCAGCCTCAGTCAGGAGGAAAGCAGTGGTTTTCAGTTTGGGTTTGGCAGAGTGAATCACTGTGGGGCTGTGTATGTAGAAACACCAGCCAGACTGTAACATACTGTGAGAAAAAGATTACATATCTCTGCCAGTTTGGCCTTCTAATTACAAGGGGTTTCCTTTGTCCATGAAAGGTGCCACATGTGTGGCTGTGGTTGGGAGTAAAATAAAACAATTAAATCTTTATCACAGGGGTAAATAGTATGTCTCTTTGGCTTAGCTGTGATAAGGAAACCTTAAACCAGAAATACATGAGATGCGTTAGAACATGAAAGGGCCCTTTGAGAGGCCTTTTCCTTATTGTTATTAAAATTTTCCCTCATTCATATTTAGTTCAAGTACATGGTAATTCTAGGGAATTATGAGCCCACCCAGGGAAAAAAGACCAGCTGCCAAAAGTAAAGCCATTGGCTTGTAGCAACATGCTTCTGAGTGTCTAAGACACATTGGAAGCTGATGTCAGCCCATGACTCTGCCTCAGCAGACTGGGTTTATTTCGTTTCCTTTTCAAGACAATATGGGCATCATTGCTTTAAGAAGGCAGAAGTCTATAAATGGTAAATGTGATGATACACGTTATAGCCACCACACCACTGTTGCTCCAAGTTGAAAGTGAACAATCTGGGGTAGGGAGATGACTCAGTCATTACAGTGCTTGTTGAAAAAGCCTGAGAACCTAAATTTGGATCTCTGGTACTCATGCAAAAATCAAGGCATCGTAGCACACATCTCCACCCCAGAATAACAGGAAAACAGCTGATATCTGCTATGGCCTCTGTATGTATGTGTACACATGCACACAGGTATGCACACAGAAACCAGTCTATTTGTATACTGTTTTTTTCTAAAGAACAATTCCATGTCTCCGATGATTTAAAAAAAAGGTGCTTGAGGTACAGAACATTGTTGCAAGGCCCTTTTAAATTAGTTATGACTAATTATCTACATGAATTATAGTTCTTTTCAACTGACAATATTTAGGGTCGGAATTTTAATTTTGTAAAACATTCTCACTTGAGAAAAACTGTATGAAACCCTACTTAGCCTGTGAGACTCTCAAACTTGTCTCTATATAGACATCTTACAAGCATCAATCATCTCTACACATTCTGGAGTAAGATGAAGAGGAGATATATACATACATATACTATTTCTTGGCTCAGCAAAGGAATGGTGATTTCACGGGGGAATTGTGAGCCATGTCCTACTGCCGATATTCTCCTCTGTAAGGGCGTAAACGGATGCAGACAGATTGTAAAAATATATATATAGCTTTAATGGCGAAATAGACTTACAGAACCACAGTTCCCGCGGAGACCAGGAAAGCAGAAAGAGATGGCAGGGAGCACGCTTGCTAAATTTATAGGCAGACATTAGCCCAAGGCGAACACGCCCCCCAAGGGGCGGGACTTATCCCTACATCTCCCCTTTTTGTCTAAATAAGACAGAACCAAACCAAATACAACTATATACAATAACAACAAATAATAAATATAACAAACAATATTGAGAACAAAAGCTTTGCTAAACATTCTATCTCAAGGAGTCCAAATAATGTAGAGAGTAACTACAATTAAATAATCTTCAACTCTGTCAAAGATCTGAGAAGGGAATAAACACTACTCAACAAACAAGATATATCCAAAATGTGCAACAATTGACAGAGACAACTGACTACCTGGGCAATCACCCAAAGTCTCGTTTGCAATGTTGAGTCAACCAATTTTGGCTAAGGCCTAACATAACTGACATACCATTATTAAAGGCAAGGAACTTTTCAAAACTATCTTACCCTGTCTTGGAAGGATATGACAGTCCTGTTTTATCCATTGATGCACGCTCTGTATCTCTGTCAGTGGTTGAGGTATGGGCATTTCTTTGCCCAAAGGCCAGTTCTGCCAAATAGAAAGGCTCCAGATGGAGTGTCTTTAATGCTCAACATTCTCTCGGGAATAGAGCGGTGTTGCCAGGAGCAATTGTGTCTCACTATCACGAAACTCTGAGTTAGATTAAAGGCCATTTTCTACAGCTCTTTGAAGAGGTCGAAGATTATCTATACTGAGTATAATCTCTATATATCTAGAGAACCTGATTAGTCTAATTATAAATGACAAACTTAGATGACTATTTATCTATATAATTCTCAATATCTATCTAACTTAAAGACTAAGACAATGAACAACTGTGTAACAAATGAGGATAATGACCTCCAAATATAAACACTGTACAAATATACATTGCAATATGGTAAATGTATATCAATACACAAACATTATATAAGTATCTGAATCAGAGGTAGAAATGTACACTGCAATATGGTAAATATGTAATATATATATATATATATATATCAATACAATATATGTCAATACATAAAAATGTTTTAAACAGACATAGAAACATGCATGCATACAATAGTCAATATAATTTAACTTTGTATCAATATACAAGAATCGATACCAATATATTTGTCTAAAAGCAGTAACTCACAATTATAAATCTATTATCCCATCATTTTCCCTCTTTTTTTTTTTCAAAATGATCCCTGAGCTTATAAAATTCCTCCCCCAACCTCCCAACCCCTAAATGATGTCCCTAAACCCAGGGGTAAACTTTACTGGGAGAGGGGACGTCGTCCTCTAGAATTACTTCCAGCTGTCATGGGGGCGACATTCTTTCTGGGGGATCCTGTGAAAGTAAAATGATGGTTAAATTTCAAGATCAATGTCTTTTAAAATTGCAAATAGTCTCTGAGTATTTTGTGGAGGTCTGGCCAGAATGTTGTACAAGATGTGCACCATTTCAGCTAACTAAGTTGGGATCGTCTTGTGCAGCTGGTATCCAAAACAGGTCTTGTAGTAGCACTATCAGTATCATGACGTCATATCAACCAGGTAGAGTTGTTGTTGTGGGGCCCCATCTTCTTCCTGGAAACTTCAAATGTCACTTCAGGAAAAACTCATTGTTCAGTGTGAAAAACTTAAACATTAATCATATAGACATATATAGACATACATATATACATTCAATGAAAGGCATGATAGATATATTCAATGAAAAGTATGATAGATATGAAGAAAAGCAAAGATGTTTTCTAAACTCATATTCCTTTCTGTCCCATATCATGGCTCTTGACATGAGACAGAAACTCCAGAAACTCTGGGTTTTTCTCTTACTAACAGGCTTGGAATTGGAGAGGGACTGAGCCAGAGTCCAACTTCAAAACCAGCTCTATATATTTATAAAGAAATGTTTAATAAGACATATATATATAAAAATTAATACTTACAAAATGTGTCCATCCATCAGTAATTAAATATTCAGGGTCCCTCAATTTCTTTGAAGATGAGTATTTTCCTGTGGAGATAAGAAAAGAACCCTGCCTCCAACCTATCTGTGTTTCTTACCATCAGTATGTTCGCCATCCTTATGAAAGAATTGTTATTTACCTTTTCCAAGTGGCTTCTCTTCTTCAAACCGAACCTTTATTAATTTTGATGGTATCCACAATTTTTCCTCACCTGTGGAGATAAGAGCAAAACCCCTTCCCCAATGTAGCACATCTCCTGGCTTCCATTGTGAGGTCAGCACATCCTTGAAATAAACTGGTTGATTTAGTTCAGTAGACTTTTCCATTATCCAATGTCTTTCTGCAGCTGTTGTTCCCTTCTCATTAGCGTTGAGAAAATTCAAGGTTAACAAAGCATTATGTAACCTATTTCTGGGGGTGTTTTCCACCCCTTTCTGTTTGTTCAACATATCCATTATAGTTCGATTTGATCTTTCTATGACTGCTTGACCTGTAGGATTGTATGGTATACCTGTAACATGCTTGATATTGTAATAATCAAAAAACCGTTTCATTTTCCTAGAGACATAAGCAGGACCATTATCCGTCTTTATTTGTGTAGGTATACCCATGATAGCCATGACTTCTAATAAATGAGTGATTACTGAATCAGCTTTTTCTGAACTTAAAGCAGTTGCCCACTGAAAGCCTGAATAAGTATCAATGGTGTGATGAACATATTTTAATTTGCCAAATTCTGCAAAGTGGAACACATCCATCTGCCAGATTTCATTCCTTTGGGTGCCCTTTGGATTAGCCCCTGCAGGCAGTGGCGTTTGGTTATAGAAAGAGCAAGTAGGACATTTCTTTACAATCTCCTTAGCTTGTTGCTATGTAATTGAAAATTCTTTCTTCAAACCTTTTCTATTAACATGTTTTTATGAAATTCAGAGGCTTGTAGCACACTGCCAATCAATAATTGATCAATTTCTGCATTACCTTGTGCTAGAGGACCTGGCAGACCCGTATGGGATCGGATGTGTGTTATGTACATAGGGCAAAGCCTGTTCCTGATCAAATCTTGAACCTGGAGAAACAATGAGGTTAGTTCTGTATCATCAGGTATAAATTCAGCAGTTTCAATATGTAAAATAACTCTTTCTGCGTATTGTGAATCAGTGACTATATTAATTGGTTCTTTAAAATCCCTTAGCACCATAAGAACGGCATATAATTCCGCCTTCTGGACAGAATTATATGGACTTTGTTCCACCTTACCCAAGTCTTCTGATTTGTAACCTGCCTTCCCTGATTTATTGGCATCAGTATAGAATGTACGGGCTCCAGTTATTGGAGCATCACGGACGATTCGAGGAAGAATCCAAGAAGTTCTCTTTATGAAGTTAAGCCTCTTGCTTTTTGGATAGTTGTTATTAATGTCTCCCAAAAAATTAGCACAAGCTCTTTGCCATGGTTCATTATCTTCCCATAATATCTTTAGTTCATCAGCAGTGAAAGGCACTATAATTTCTGCTGGGTCTATGCCTGCTAGTTGACGAAGTCTCAGCTTGCCTTTTATAATTAACTCAGAGACTTTTTCCACATAAGTTTTCAGTTTCTTACTTGGTTTATGTGGTAAAAAGATCCATTCCAAAATAATATCATCTCTCTGCATTAAAATTCCTGTAGGAGAAATTTTTGATGGTAGTATGACGAGAATACAATCGAGCTCTGGATTTACCCTGTCCACATGTGCCTATTGTAATTTTTCCTCAATCATTGTCAGTTCCTTTTCTGCTTCAGCTGTTAATTCTCTGGGACTGTTTAAATCTTTATCACCATCCAAGGTTTTGTTCAAATGAATTATTAGATCAGGTGTTATTCCAATAGCTGGTCGTAGACTGGAAATGTCTCCTAACAGTCTTTGAAAGTCATTAAGAGTCCGTAGGCGATCTCTCCTAATTTGTGCTTTTTGTGTCTTAATTTTTTGCAAACCTATTTTATAACCTAAATAATTAACAGAATCTCCCTTCTGAATCTTTTCAGGAGCGATTTGCAATCCCCATTTAGGTAACAGTATCTGTATTTCTTCAAACAGTCTGTTCAAGGTATCCATGTTTGAATCGGATAACAAAATGTCGTCCATGTAATGGTATACTATAGATTTGGGAAATTTCTTGCGTATTATTTGCAATGGTTGGTTCATAAAATATTGGCACAGGGAGGGGATATTTAACATACCCTGGGGGAGGACGGTCCAGTGGTACCTCCTCGAAGGTTGAGAATTGTTATAAGTAGGCACTGTGAAGGCAAATTTTTCTCTATCTTCCTTTTGCAAAGGTATAGTGAAAAAACAATCCTTTAAATCAATAACTATGAGAGGCCATCCTTTTGGTAATAAAGAGGGCAAAGGAATTCCAGATTGCAGAGGGCCCATAGGTTGAATAACCTTGTTGATGGCCCTGAGATCTGTCACCATTCTCCATTTACCTGATTTTTTCTTAACCACAAATACAGGAGAATTCCAAGGGCTGGTAGATTCTTCTATATGTCCAGCATCTAATTGTTCTTGTACCAGCTGTTATAAAGCCTGTAACTTTTCCTCAGCTAAAGGCCATTGCTTTGTCCATATTGGTTTCTCAGTCAACCATTTTAGAGGCAAGGCTGTTGGTATCTCTGAAGGGACATCAATTGCTTGTTCTTGTACAGCCCGAATGGCCGGTTTTCTCCATTTGTAATAACTTTTAATATTATTCTCAGAAATATAGGCTCTAGAAGTAGCAGGAATGTTAATTTCGGTATTCCATTGTTGTAATAGGTCACGACCCCATAAATTCATTGCGATATTGGCTACATATGGCTTTAATTTTCCTATTTGTCCCTCTGGCCCTATACATTCAACCCATCTCGTGCTCTGTCTTACTCGAGATAGGGTTCCAATTCCCAGGAGCTGAACATTTACATTCTGAAGAGGCCAATATGGATGCCAAGATTCTGGGGTAATGATACTTACATCAGCACCTGTGTCCAGCAGGCCAGTAATAAAAATGCCATTTACACACACTCTCAGTTTAGGTCTTTGATCATTTATAGAAGTTTGCCAAAACACACGTAACTTATCTTTCTGATCATTATTGCTTGTAACAGTAGGCATGGGGCTTCCTAATTGTCCTGATGAGGCACGTTCTCTGCAGAAACTGGATATGACTGAACCATGTTTGCCATGGGGGCCTGTGAGCCCCCCCCCCCCACGTTTCCCCACTGTATCAGGTTCCCTTGTCTATCTCTTGTAGACCTGCATTCATTCGTCCAATGTCTGCCCTTTACACATCTTCTACATAAACCTGAAGGCTGAGTCCTCCTATTTCTGTTATTTCTAGAAGATGCATTATTATTTTTATTTCTGAAAGATGCATTATTATTATTATTATTATTTCTGAAAATCCGTTGTCTACAATTCCTTTTCATATGACCCATTTTGCCACAATTAAAACATTTGGTATTCTGGTGTCTCCTTTTACCATTGGAAATTGCTTCTTCTACCCATGCTTCAGTGCCATAATCAAATGTATCAACACTGAGTGTATGCAAGACCCATTCTTCCAAATGTGCTGATCTGAGCTTTAAAGGCCCCCAAATCCTTTTGCATTCCACATTTGCATTTTCATAAGCCAAAGACTCAATCATTATACGTCTTTCTTCTGGGTCAGATATCCCTATGTGTACAGCATTAGTTAATCTTTGTAAAAAGTCACTAAAGGGTTCTCTCTGACCCTGTTTAACTCTGACAAATGATTCCATTCTCTGTCCTGGGTCTTGTACCCTGTCCCAAGCCCTTAAGGCTGCTGTAGTACACATGGAGAGTGTGTTTTCATCCAAACTAGCTTGTTCCTGAGGATCGGAAAAGGGCCCTTCACCTAGAATTTGATCTAGGGAAATGTCAATTCCCTTTGCTTTTTCCTGCTGTTCTAAGAGTCTAGCCTCTTGCTTGAATAAGCATTTCCATTTCAATTGCGGTCCACTCTCGAGTACCGCAGAGCTCAGCTGGAGCCAGTCCGAGGGGGTTGCTCTGCTTGTTGTGGCCCAAGATCTTAGCATCTCTTTAACAAAAGAGGCTTGCATCCCAAAAGTCATAACAGCCTGTTTAATTTCCTTGAGGTCATTCATACGGACAGGCTCCCATATATCCTCCTTGATGACCCTAGGGTTTTTGGAACCAATCACCTTCTCTGTTGTTATTACTGGAAAGGCAGGTAGAGCTGTAGGTAGAGCTTTGTGGAAATTGTCCCGGAGAGACTTACCCACAGATGTAGTTAAAATTTGCCTTTCTACCCTTTGCTCTTCTTCATCAGAATTTAGAAATTCCTCAATCTTTTCAATTCTATTCACCATTGCCTTCTGCAATGTCTGAATCTCCTGTCCAGAATTATGTTCCAAAGCCTTCATTGAGGATTCTAAAGTATGAAGTTTGTCCGTTAGAGATAACATCTCATCTTTGGACATAATTTTTATGGCATAAACCGTGCCTTCTTGTATTGACAATCTTTCCGTCAATCTGTCATAAGCTTTAGACAAAATCCGATTGTCACATTCAGCAGTTTTGATTCTCTCAGTTAATGTTTCATTTCCTACAGAAAGGGACTGAATCTTATGGTCCAGATCAGCTGTTCCCACTTCCATACTAATGAATTTCTCCTTAATATCAGCCACTAATGTTTCAGTTCCTACAGAAAGGGACTGATCCTTACTATCCAGATCAGCTGTTCCCTCTTCCATAGTAATGAATTTCTCCTTAATATCAGCCTGGAGAACTTCAAACTGATTCTCAATTGTTTTTAACCGTTCAATCTCTGCCTTAAGAATCCTGGATTCATCTCGTAAAGACTTTATCATATTTCTATTATCAAACCATTTAGTACCAATGAAAACTACGAATCCCAGAAGCATCCATAGATGTGGGATGATAGACACCTCTTGTAAAATCTCCCACATGGTACAATTAAAAAAACTGTTAAATTCTTGAATACTAACATGTTCAGACATTTTATTTATAAAAGAAAAAATTTTTTTTACCTGCAATGATCGGTTCCTGCCAGTGGTGGTCTCTGTGTTTTTGGAGCCTGTCCTAGAACTAGCTCTTGTAGACCAGGCTGGCCTCGAACTCACAGAGATCCGCCTGTCTCTGCCTCCCTAGTGCTGAGATTAAAGGCGTGCACTACTACCACCTGGCTAGTCTTGAACTCACAGAGATCTGCCTGCCTCTGCCTCCCAAGTGCTGGGATTAAAGGCGTGCGCTACCACTCCCTGGCTGGCCTCAAACTCACAGAGATCCACCTGTCTCTGCTTCCCAAGTGCTGGGATTAAAGACATGTGCTACCACTGCCTGGTGGGCCTCAAACTCACAGAGATCCACCTGCCTTTGCCTCCCAAGTGCTGGTATCAAAGGCTTGCGCCACCACTGCCTGGCCAAGTCACTTTGTATCAGACCAAATCTGCCGCTGTGGCAGCTTTTGTTGCAAAACCACAGGTACTTGAGTTTCTGCTCATTCAGACAGTGGGGTTCCGTTGCAAACTTAGCCAAGGCAGGCACAATGGGCCTGTGTGGCTGAGTATGTCTCGGACTCGGCACTGGGGCCGGAGTCACGGAGTCACGAACTAAAAAACAGCACCCGGGAGGGTGCTGTGTTAGCTAGCGGGCTACCCGCTTGAGTCGGGGGCAAAATAGCCCCATGTTGGGCGCCAAAATATAATGGCGTAAACGAATGCAGACAGATTGTAAAAATATATATATAGCTTTAATGGCGAAATAGACTTACAGAACCACCGTTCCCGCGGAGACCAGGAAAGCAGAAAGAGACGGCTGGGAGCATGCTCACCAAATTTATAGGCAGACATTAGCCCAAGGCGAACACGCCCCCCAAGGGGCGGGACTTATCCCTACACTCCTCTATTTGAGAAACTAGGTACATTCTAAACCCATTACTGGTTTTCTCTCTTTCCCCTAGTTTTATAACATATATGTTTAGGGGATGTTTTTATGTTGGTTGAGTGTGTGTGTGTGTGCTCTAGTACATGTTGGAGGTCCGAGAACAACTTTCAGGATTGGGTTCTCTCCTGTCACTCATTGGTTCTGGTACTCAGATGATCAGCCTTGGTGACAAGCACCATTAGACACACAGTCATCTTGTTAAACCTCTACTAACTTTTGAGAATATAAATGGTTCTTGAATTTCAGCACCATCAGAACTGTATGAAGGGCTTGTCAGAAAGCCCCAAGTACTGGGTCATGCCCACAGAGTTTCCAGTTCAGTGTCCCACCCCTCAGCACAAGCAATTCTTTGGGAACAGAATGATGTAAAAATATACCACATTTTAAGTAATTATCTGCTAGGATGTGGGAGTATTGGCAAATGTGTACTTATACTCTTTTCTGTTCTCTATTTTCCATATTCCTACAAGTTATAGCACATCTCAGCAAAAAAAAAAAATAGCAATGAACATTACAGAAAGACACCTACCTGCTAAACCACTAGTCCCATGATCTTTCCCCTCCTGTACAGACATGCCTTACAGAACCATGACCGCTTCGCAACATGGAACAAGTCACTTGTTTTTTTTCTTCTGGAACTCAGAAGTAATTTTCACTCCATCTTCATCTGACAGACTCCGCTCAGATTGCAGAGCAGTCAGCTCCACTGGACCAGGACCAGGACATCATATGAAGAATATTGCCTCCCGGGGATTAGCAAATCACTTACCTACACTTTAAAAAAATCTCCCTATTTCTCCCCCTTTCCCATTGCTGTCAGATCACAGCCACAAATGATTGTGTGTAGACCATTTTGGGAAGCATTGTCCAATAGACATGTGTTGGACCACAGATACGGTCAGAAGTTAAGATACATTTCTCTTCCCTTGGGTCTGTATTCCTTTCTGGTAAGTGTGTCCTACCTAACATCCTTTAAACTAAAAGAAAAACATGCATGTAATAGCATAAAAGACATTATCACACTTTCAGTAATTTAGCCTGATTTTCTTTTTCTTAAATCATTCTTCTGGACACCTCTGCTTTGTAATTTTAGCTCAGACTTTAAAAACAAGCTAAGTATAACATTTTTAGAAAAGAGCTTTAAGGAACCTTGGGTTCTTTTATTTATGATTCATATAGGCTTATAGGGGTGAGGGGTTTGCTTAGAGAATAAAGGTTGTAACCTATTCTGTTTGCTGAGACAGTGACTTTAATTACATTTAATTCCCATCCTTTTTGTATGTTACTTGATCCACTCTTTCGCTTAGAAGCATACTGATAAATACAGCCCCGGCTTAACCCCGTGCCCTTCAGCCCTTCTGGAATTGCAACCAGGCTTCAGTGAATTGCCATGTTTATATTGTCAGACATCGTCAGTAGTGAGAAATATTGAGTTTCTTTCTAGATAACAGATATATTTTTTTCTTCTAGAGAAAAGTACATATTCCATGAAAAAATAACTTTTACAAAATGTTTTCAAGATGTTGGCAAAATTCAAATTATAAGTCACAGCTTAGAAAATCAGTGTATCCACACTTCTCACAAACATATTTCATAAATCTTTGAAAATGTTTCATCAAGTATTTTTGTGTAGATATTTGTTTTAGCAAGTATTTATCAAAAATGTATTTTTATTATGTTAATAAATCTATACATCTGAGAAATACAAGAAAGGTGGTATCTTAATGCCTTCAAAGACATTTTGTCCTTATTGTATGTTTTAGTAGTTTGCTTGTTAATGACATAGAAGTGCCTATTCTCACTGGTCAGTGTAGCAAAAAGTAGCATTCTAAATCTTGTAACTAGTTTAAAAATCATATTATAAAGAATAATCAGCAATGAGCAACAGCTATTTTAAAAGAAATTCTCTCCCATAAATGATGTAACTCCATGATACTTGGTGTTTAATACACTGAATGCATATATAATATTTTGTATTATGTTTATCTGGCTATAATAACAGAAATTAAGAAACATCTTATATGTGAAAATATTTGTAATAATTAGTGTGTATTATCATGGACAAGCATAGTAAAGTATTAACAAATGAGAAAACCTAGTTGGATCTGATGGAGAAATAAGGGAGTTCCTCTTGACGCTGAAAATTGTATGTGGATTTGGAATTATTTCAAAAATAAATTACATGTAAAGCTATATAATATGTACATATGCATTAATTGCTATAATATTCTCACAGTTTTTACATTATGGTAATTTAATTTGTGTGTCAATTAGTTTTATAATCAACAACTTTTGCAAACTCTAGGTCATTTACTATTCTGAGTAAATACATTTGTCTTTGAAAAAAGATAATATTAAAAGAACACAGTGTTTTATGTCAATTAAGGACAATACTATTAACTATCTGTTGCTATTAACATATTGAATTTTCAATTTGCTATGAATATTCCCGGTTTCTAATTCTAGAATACCGACCACAATTTCAAGTTATATTGAAAACAGTTTTGCTAAATTGTGTTTGCTTAAATCATTATCAGCCAATAGAGTTTTATTCCAACATTCTCACATCTATTTCTAAGGTCTAGATCATAGTTTCATAAAATCACAATACGAAAGGAAGAAAGAAAGAAAAAAGAAAGAAAGGAAGGAAGAAGCAAGGAAAAAAGAGAAAGCATTGATTCCCCCCACACATATGTATCAAATACCAGAAATCTGGCTCATAAATCAGGAAGAACACAGGAAGATATAACTGGAGTCCTTCTTCCTTGTTCCTGTGTTACAGCCAAAATCCTGACATTCAGGCATATTTACAAGACCCATGTTCCAGTAAGCCCACATGTGCTTTGTGGGGGCTGAAAGGAATGTGAAGTGATTTCACATGGCAACTTTTCCAGAAGCCTGGGTGAAGAACATGGTATCCTTTGAAAGAGAAAATCATTTTCCTTTGTTTATCAGTAGCAATTATTCCCTTTCCTTCTGCTTACATATGAAATAGCGCTGGGAGATGTGCTGAGGAAGAGGTCCAGATCATCTGCATCATGTTGGTTCAAAGAACAAGATTTGTGCCCTTTGGACCTGAGGGACGCTTCACCCTGACTTGGGACTCAGTCCACTTATCATGCCCATAAATCCTTCTTTGTACCGACACCTCTGTGCAAGTATCTGTGATAGTAGATTAAAATAATGAAGCTAATGATAATTACAGCACCCACCATTTAATGAGCATCCAGCAGGTCCTAAATGCCTACCCATTTGATCTACACTAATCTTCAAAACCACCTTTAAAGATAAGGCTTATATTTTCCATGGGGGCAGGAGTATGACTTAGAACAAAGCATCATGACACATGAGCATGAAAATGTCATAATGAAACCCACTATTTTGTATATTTTGCCAACTTGGAAATTTAGTAAGAATGAATCAGGAATGGTCAGACACACCTGCAACCTGAGCCACTTGACTGAGGCAGGAGGATCACAGTAAGTGCAAGATGAATCTGGGCTATACAGTGAGACTGTGTCTCAAAACAACAACAAGGAATTGTTTTCATTTTATAGATAAGGATATCAAGAGTCAAAGTTCTAAGCAGTTTTTTCCAGAACTACAAACAGTAACGATGTACGAGGAGAGAAATCCACCCTTTGTATTTGACGCCAGAACCTGTAGCTTTTGCTTAAAGCCTTCTCAAGGGCATAAGAATGACAAATGACTCCTGAAACCACTAAGAGAAGTCACATGTGGACAGCATCAGGATTTTACGCAGCTGACAAGTTCTGCTGACAGCAGTGGAAAGGAGAAACACAGCAACTCATTGGATCTAAGGGCGGAGGAAGGCTGTGTTAGCTGCCTTCTTTATCACACCTGCCTGCTGTTTTGGTAAAGGGAGGGGGGGATCATTATATCTCCATCTTGAGTCCTTAGCAGCACTTGGCACATGTACCTTCATTTTTTAGTTCAATAAAAAATAAGCAAAGGAGGCAATAGAAGCATCACTTGTTGAATAGAGTCTTACCTGTGTTCATGACCAGATCAACGGGCTGGAGGGAGAAACGGACTGTGTGAAGGCTTGAAGAGCAGTTTCCTTTCCTAAACTGCAGTGCGGATGAAGAGAGGTGACACAGAGAGGTTTCCAACGATTCAGGAAACATTTCTTTAAAACATATGTCGTGTCTCTACTCGCTATGTTGTATTTTAATGTATGCATCATAGGAATAAACAAGATTCACGACGATTCTTTCTTTCCTAGTTCGTGCTGGTTCTGTATTTGCTCTTTCTAGGCCATGTCTAATTGTCCTGTTGATCTTATGTCACATAAGTTTCCTGGTTTTTCCTTTGCATCAAGCTGCTTTTACTGATTTGAAATCATATTGGAACTTTTGTCCTCTAAAATTGGTATATTGGATATTTGTCTCTCTTTCCTAGTTATCTAACATATGCCCATCTTTTGAATTTCATTTTCTTACGCAGCCTTTTGAGAGGGAACCATCAGATTCCCTAGAATGCCCCATCTAAACAATCTTTAAAAAACAAAAAATCAGAAGAACCAAGCCACAGTCCTTTTCTCCAAATTAAAGAAAGCTAGGAAAACCATTCACCTTAGCTTTTCTCTTTGAGACTTTAAGACCTGGGGACCTAATATGCCTTACTCCTGCTGATGGCTCCATGACTTGCCAAAAGATATTCACACTATGTTGGGGTTTCACAGAACTTACAGTAGGCTAAACCTAAAAGGAATAATTTTCCCCAGCACTTTGTGATGTGTAGAAATTCTTTACTACTAATTAGCAGAGGCATATTATTGTGTAAAAATAACCAAGAGTTTGCCTAAACAGATCCAATTTTCTGACTTAATGCCTGAAAACATTCTAAGCATGGAAACATGCAGAGCTGTGGGCTTCCTCTGTCCCTTGCCATTCGATGCCTACATAGCAGAGCTTAGTGTAAATTGTCTTTTTGCTCCCATTTTACCTTCTGAAGTTCTGAGTCCCTGAAGGATATTTTAAAACATCTGCATTTCTCGACTTTACCTCACTTGTAAACTCAACAGCACTGAAGCATTTTCAAGTTGATTTCCTCTTTTAAGGCCAGAATGTATATGGGAATGAGCTAATTCTGTATTATTGACCGGTCATGACTGGTCGAGTCTTTTTGTAATATTTCACTTGGTGAGGTGGCCCGTGCCATGGGAGGTGCTAATTACCACAGTGTCGAGCAGATGAAGAAGAATGGAGTGTTTTCTTAGTGGGCTCTCTAAACAGTGGAGCCGAGAAGGCAAGACTGCGCCTGTTTCATACTGACAGGGCCGGCAGATTTAATATGTTCCCCGGAGCTTCTCATCACATTATAACTCTTTTTGTGATGATCAGTTTGGGGTCTGCTTATGTGACCTGACTTTCAACTTGTTTGGATGGCTTTCAGCCTGCTCGGGAATTATGAGCTACTGGATTGTCATGTTGTTTAAGAACCAAGACAACAGCAGCAGTCCTACCTGGAAGCTTCTTACAGGGACCATGACTGAGCTCTTCATGACAAAGCTGAGTCAGAGCAGTACCTGGAGGAATTGTTCCATGCTTGGAACTGCCTGTCTGGAATGCCTTATCATCATGTAAATCTGTGTTTCCTTGCTGCACAGCAGCAGTGTGTTGAGCTCTCGCTATCATTCATTCCCTGTGGTCAAAACTGTTGTCACACCAGCAGCGTTCCCTTCTCAGTTGGCTTACGTCTCATCATTGGTCAGCACTTCCACGGAGCGCACGAGGTCTCCTAAATACCCATCCCCCAGGCCTGGCGTGTGCAACTGAAACTAAAGAAGCCCTAATGTGTCTGGAGATGACCTGAAGAACTGCATCCAGCTTTGCGAGGCCATTGATTAGAATTCTTGCCAAGTGTTGTATTATGCAGGGCTTCCTCATTTTGGCTGTGAATTACATTGCAAAGTGTTCAAGGATGAGAAAGTGTGTACTTTCTTATTTCTTAAGTCCACGTGATAAACACAGCTCTCCTCCAAGCCGTCGGAGGTGTTGGGTGTGTGCACTGTGTTAAATATAGGACTCCTTTGTGAAGAAAAGCACACATGGCTCATTTTAACTTCTTTTACAAGCATTTAAGATGAGACAAAATGGTCCTTCTGGGAGGGAAAACAGAGAGATTTAGATGAGGAGCGGGTGTCTCTAATACAGTGCTTTGTCCTCTTCAGAATCTGGTCCAATAAGGTGAAGAATCAATAGGATTTTCTTTATTGATCTAAAGAAACCACTCTCTCAGGCTGTCCCCCTTCCTCTGGCCCTCTATTTTCTGGTTTCTTTGTTCCTGGGTCAGTATGTGAATCAAAGGCTCTGGATCCTTTGGAAACTCTGGTGGAGAACTATGTAGTGGTCATGCAGTCACTACCCTGAGGCAGAATCCCAGTGTCTTGCAGAGACCTAGGGAACAAAGTAGGCTGGACAGGGGTTGGCCTTGAAGTTGCCACAGATCAAGTGCTTTGGACCTGGCCACTAGGACTTGACTAAGGAGAAGGAGAAAGCTGCACTCCATCCATTTCTGGAAATGCATTTCCCTTTGGTGGCAGCTTTGTAGAAGGGCGACTTCGATAGTCTCTGAAGGTGGGGGATGCTTCAGCAATCTAACCCGTACACATACTGGGTTAGGGACCTAGAGACTAGATGTCCACTGAAAGGTTGATGGGCAGCAATCCTCTCCTATAGATTTCACTCAGCAAACTGTTGCTTTCTCCTTTTTTAATTTAATGTTTTTGAGAACTTTGTACATGAGCACTGTATTCCTCACCTCAACTTCCTCCTGTGTTCACCCTCACAAACTCATAGTCTCTTATATATATGTACACATATATATGTATATATATTCATGTGTATATTGTGCATTATGTACATGTGTCTAGGACTGAAGCCTTGGGACTGGGCATCCTGCATCCTATGTGCAAGAACCTCCAACTAGTTCTCTGTATTCTTGAATCCCCCCCCCCTTTTCTTTTCATAAGGAAAAACATTTGAGCCTAATAATTTAGAAATATTTTGAAGGAACATTGGAGAATCCAAGAGCACATGCACACATGGCCACAGAGTCACATACAGAAATTACACGTGGCACTATCTGGTGCTCTCATACCAGTTTACATAGGTCTACGTTCTTTAAATGATAAAACTTAATTTAAAAAATGGTGCTTGCCTTTTCTTTGCCAAGTTTTTTTTTTTCTGATACAATTCTGTCTTAGGGTTTTATTGCTGTAAAGAGACACCACAAATGTGGCAGCTCTTATAAAGGAAAACATTTGATTGGGGCTGGCTTATGGTTTCAGAGGTTTAGTATAGTATCACCGTGGTGGGAAGCGGCAGCCCGCAGGCAGACATGGTGCTGGAGAATGATCCGAGATTTCTTCATCTGGATCGGCAGGCAGCAGGTGGTGAACGGACTGGAACTTCAGAACCATCAAAGCCTTCCTCCTAGTGATACCTCCTCCAACAAGCCATAGCTACTCCAATGAGGTGCCACGAACCGTGCCAGTCCCTATGGGCCTATGATGGCCATTTTCGTTCAAACCACCCCAAATTTCTTAAATATTTAGAATTTTAGATCTTATAAGCATACATACTGGGATGCTGCAAGAACCTCCAAGGATTGCCAACTTGGCAGGCTGTAGAACTCCTGGGAGATGGGTCCCATGAGCCTACCTTGGGGGATATCTTGCTTTGGTTAATTGTGACAGGACCATTCCCTCGGTAGGGGATCTTAGACTATAACTAACAAAGGGAACCCTTTTGTTTCCTGATTGTAGGTGCCCTGCCATCAGCTGCTTCAAGCCTCTTCCACCTCGACTACCTGCCACGGTGGTCTGTGCCCTTGACTTGTGAGCTAGGGCAAGCCTTTTTTTATGAGGTTTTTTGGCAGAGTATTTATTACAACAATAAGGAGAGAAACTAAGACACTAGAACTTTTTACTAAAAAAGAAATGATAAAATGTCATCGGAACTGTATGATCTAAGTTGCATTCGATTTTTTTCCTATAGAAACAAAATCAAATTATGAAGGATAGAGAATAAGTAGCCTTTTGGCTCCAAATTAGTCTTTAATAAGTGTAGGCCAACTTTTCTTTTTAATCAGAACAGAATGTCAAGTGAAAGAATAATTGTAAAGCTTGGCAGGATGATCAAAGTGTTTCTTGCCCCTAAATTTATTCTTCATAAGAGATGATTCCCTCAGAGTACATCTTGAAAATAAATAACGGTTAACGAAAGAGCCAATATTAGGACTGGGCAGCAAACAACACTTTTGCTTGTTTGCTCTGCAGAGTCCACTGGACATCTCTCTTTAGAATCAGTGCTCTGCCGCCCCCCCCCCCCAACCAGGTCATTAGTCCCTTTCAGCCCCAGGAAAGCAGGCTCTGGCCAAAGGTTCGCCAAACCTGACTTTCCCTTGTGTATGTCTCAAGTTTCTCCTTTTATGCAAACATACATCCACAGAAAGGTTCTTAACTGTTCTCTTTTAGGCATTCAGGGGAAAGTGCAAAAAGATTTCTCTCCTGAAGATTTTCCTGTCTTTCATCATCTCACCTATAACCCGTGGCCATTTCCTAGAGCCTATGCAAGGATGAGCTATAACCTGACATGTTTGCTTCCTCGTATGGAGAAAATGAAGAGAAGGGAGCCCACAACACGATTGAAGTTTAAAAGCCAAACTCCTCCAGGAAAGAGTACCTTTCTCCTCAGATCTCATTCCCTGATAAAACAAATGAGTTTGTCTTAGAGGCACCTGTTCATTCTGCCCTTAACTTGCATCCCCAGCCACTGGGAAGGTTCTGGTACAAGAGGATTCATTAAGTTGGCTCATTTTTTTTTCTTCTCCGAAAGAGAAAGGTCTGTCTTCCTCCTACTTTCAGTTTGACCTGATCTCTATTAAGGAGACTTCCACTGCAAGGAGGGCAGGCTGTGTCGTTAACCCAGGTGAAGCTACACACCCAAGGAGGTCTGTAATGACTGCTCCGAGAAGGCAGCTAGAATTTCTTCTTCACTTGAGGTCAAGATTTCCATTACTGTTTAGACTCTATTAACACCAGACTTGTGGTTTATGCTGAAAAATTGTCCTTAAAAGCAATGTAGTGTTAGGACTTGGCTTTCCATAATTCTCCAAGAACATTCTCTTCTTGGATCGAAATCCCAAGATGCGTTCGGTAAGAAATGATTTGCGAGACTCTTTCCGTCTCAAGTAAATTGCTGGATTAAAGACCATAAAAAAGATGTGTTACCAAGTTTGCAAGGGACCTTTCCAAAATACTGTCTCCTGTTTATTAGCATCGTACAGCACCCCTGGAACCAGCTACTATAGCCCCTCAACACTCTATCATCTCTGATGGGAAATTTACTCCTCAGTCAAACTGTCTCCACACTTCCAGGGAAATATGATCCTCATTCTCTTCCCTGGGACCAGTAGTATCTACCTCCTGTAAATCCACCCTGATTGCTGATGGAAATATCCCTCCCTGGTGATATTTGGTGAAATCTAAGTAATATAAGGCCACATGGCCATTTGACTGGAACAGTTGTGATTCTTTTTCCCCAGCTGCTCTTTCTGTTTAATACTGCAATCAGTACTTAGGACTTACAGTGCTTAGTACTTACTCCCACCGCTCCAACCCCCATGGTGACCAGCTGGGGGGCTCTTCACTCTAGTATTTACCTCACAATATTTTGTCAGTTCTAATTTTCTAGTACTTGATATTTCTATAGTGACTACAGAGAAATTTCTCATCCACGACTTCAAAGGATGCACCACAAATTAATTAAAATATATGCTTGGAAATTGGAAATTACATCAGGCTCTTAGTTATAGACACCTCACATTAAGACAGTGAATTATGCAAAACCTAACAACTTTTTTGGAGAAAAACAAATTTTCTCATCCAATGAGAAACAGTTCAGTTCTAGTGGGCCTCCTCTATAGAAAGAATCAGTGTCCAGGCATTCTGAGCTCCTCCTGTAGCAAGCATTATAGTACAATCTTCAGTCTCATGTTTGCTGGGTAGTAGCCTTGGGATTAGCCCCATGTTTTCATCTGTGCAGGGAGATATAAAAATAGCAAACAAAGTTATAATACAATAAACAGGTAAACATGAGAAAACTCCCTATTATAGATCATATACATATAGAAATTCACATATAAGTACACATATTTCACATATTTCTCTATATAATATCTATCCATCTATCTAACTACATATATATAGATAGATATATAGATAAGAATATATGGGAGAGAGAAAGAGAGAGAGAGAGAGAGAGAGAGAGAGAGAGAGAGAGAGATGCTCAGAAATCCAACCAAAGGTATCTACTTCCATTTACAAGAGCCATGTGTCTTTCTTTGTCTTTAAAAGTAATGTTGGCAAATACAGGCTTTTAAAATTATACATCTTTCCACTCCAGTTAATATAGGCTTTGTCAGTAAAAAAGGAGAATTATTGATACTGAGTTCACAATTAGCTATCTTTGTCATGATGAGGTTTTTCTCACTTGAGTTTTTGTTTTAGGAGGGGAGCATAGATATATAAAAGTTGATGCATGAACTAGGCCTTAAAATAGTGTTTTTACAAGAAATTACTATCTGCCAAATATAACTTGGTCACAGGCTATGCAGAATTGTAATCAGCTTGATGTCTCACCCTCAACTCCAGTAAATGAAGACTGTTAGATTGTTCATTGCTTTATATATTTCCAAGAAATTTTAGGATATTGTAAATATTTCAGAAATATTTCCCCCTCAGTTAAAAGTGCTAGTCCAATAAGAGCAGGAAAAGTCCTTTTTTTCTTGGTTATCTACGTACTAATTGGGTCTTAGATTCTAGGAGAAAGAAGCAAATCCTTGTTTCTTAAACATCAGTCTCAGAGTAATGGGATCAGCGCTGAAGGAGTTAGATGTGTGACCCATAACTAAAAGCTCTTCCTAAGAAACATGTAAATGTTTATTCCATTATACTTATCCTTTCCCTTGGACCAAACTCTCATCTTCAGATTAACTGGCAGGTTTGCGGACATTCATATTAGTTAATTTTTGAGTCAGCCTAAAGCAGTCTCAAAGAGCTAATCCAAATTCCTCACATCTGTGAAGCTTCAAGATGTAGATCTCCTTGTCACTGTATTGTATTTTCTCACAGCTATTTCTTCTCCTCCCTTAAGGGAACACTGATGTTATTCGGTACCTAGCACATAAATCTTTCATGCAGGCTCTGGGTGACCTCTCCAGGAATCAACTTTTCACCCGATTACTTCAGCTGTATTGTTTTTCTGCCCCCTCCCCGCCAAGATTTCAGGGCAGCTATTTAAACTTCTGCCTTTAGTCATTAACTTGAAGGAATTGCTTTATTTTGATGATGCTAGGGAGGGGTGCACATTAATAAAGTATATAAGTATAGCAAATATTATCAAAGTTAATGGCTTAACACAACTGTTTACTCAACTCATAATTCTGCGAATTCAACAGAGTTAAATAGTCCTTTTTCTCTTAACTGGGCTGGTTCATATGTCTGGGACATTGCCCAGATAGCTGACTGCTGACTGACTAGGAGGGCCCCAGATGGGACAGCTTATCTCTCTTCCACATGGTCTCTTATCCTTCAGCAGACTGGCCTGGGATTGCTCACGTGGGAGCTGAGCTGGCATGAAAAATCTCTTGAGGCTTGAGTCTGGAATTCTGCCTTCTTCTCTCAGCGGCCAAAGCAAGTTAGAAGGTCAACCTAGATTCCAAGGGTGGGGAAAGAGATTCTGCCTCTCAATGAGAGGATTTGTAGAGTAACATACATTGCAAAGAGCGTGTACGCACAAAGAAAATAGTTGCTGCAGTTTTTGTTTGTTTGTTTGTAAGATCTATCAATTAAGATTCTTTGGATGCTTATCCAAGTATCTAGAAACTGTACTGTACAAATGCTAGAGCTTTACATTTCCTTAAGCATTCATATAGGTGCCAATTGTAGACCTGTTACATACACGCAGAAACTCTTAAGAAATATAAGTTAATGGTTTGATGCTAGAGCCCTTTTACTTACCATCTAATAACTCCAGCTTTCTTTCTTTCTTTTTCTTTTTTTTGGTTTTTTGAGACAGGGTTTCTCTGTGGCTTTGGAGCCTGTCCTGGAACTAGTTCTGTAGACCAGGCTGGTCTCGAACTCACAGAGATCTGCCTGCCTCTGCCTCCCGAGTGCTGGGATAACTCCAGCTTTCTTGACTGTACATTACATTATGATTTTTTTCAGTGTCCATACATGCTCATGATTATGTGAAAATGTCACTATAATCAATATGGTAAATATGTTCTATAGAAATGATAGAAATTGATAAATGCTTGACTATTCCTTTCTATATATGGATGTCTTTATCTTGACTTCAAAGACCAAAGATCAAATGCCTTTTAGTGCTCCAGGCACTTCATGATTCTTCAATAATCTTGAATGAAGTGAATCTTGAATTCTACTTGATGCTGAATGTATCTCTAATCCTAGTTCACAATGTTTGATATTAAGGGCAAAGACTCTAGATGCTTGATTAGGACTTATGGAAGAATATGATAGGATGACTCCTTAAATTGGAAGAGAATATTCTGGTTTTTGGTATCAGAGCTCATAGTTTTAGTGACCAATGATTGCTCACAACATTGACCACCAGCCCATTATCTTATCACTCTCTGGAAATTTATCAAGAAAACACACTGATTCCAACTCCTACAGGACCTGACATTAACTCCATAATTTCCATTTTTTATTAATTAAGCTACAAAATTGAAGGGAAATTTACAATGAAAGTGACATGAATATAAAGAAAGGGATAGTTACAAAAGTTAGTTATTTTCCAGAACAAAATCAGTTTAAGTTTTGTTGGATGTTTACAAGACTATCACATAAGATAAATACTGTACAAACGTTAGTTCTTCAAATCTCATTGAGATCACAAGGTCCTAATAGCAAACCTACTGCGCAGGATCCTACTTTAGAAACATTTTGTGGTGAATAGATGCATACATGATAAGTAGGTATAGACAACTCTTAGTACATAGTTGCTACACGCTATGCACTATTCAAAATTCTTGTCAGTTTAATCACAGAAGGGAGTGAGTACCCCTCCTTTACAGACCAAAGGCCAGGGTATAACAAGTAAATGCCACATGCAAGTCTTCTAGCACGCCATTAAAAACACAGTAAATCTACAATAGATGTGTTTACTATGTTACAGAATGTTATTTGCTCATAGTTTCTTACAGAATGCTTTGTGCATGGTAGGTTTTAATAGATTCATATTGATTTGATTTCAGAAGAACCCTGTTGCATCCTATTGGGTTTCTAAGAAGTTTATTCTGTGAAAGGAGTCTCATGTTTCCAGGATAATATGATTTGTGTGATTGTTTTTAGATTAAGTTACTGTCTTTTCTTTACCAAAGAAGATTAAATGAGTATATGCAAATCAAAGAACTTCAGCAGTCGCCTCCCCCAGAACCATTTAGAAAATTGTGTTTGTAGGCTAAGGTAGAGACCTCACAGAACCCATAGATAACTAGATTTTTATTAAATAGCACTTTTAATGTTTAAGGAAAAAAATTTAGAACTCTTGTTTCTGTTTTTTTGTTGTTGTTTATTTTTTTGTTTGTTTGTTTTTTCTCGAAGGTGGGGGAAAACGTGGCTGGCTCCTAACACTTACTAGACCATAGTCCATAGTATCCATAGTATCTCACACATTTTTGCTTATTGCTTTCTTTTTTACATTATTATTTAATGTATTATTATTATATTATTGCTTTTTTGCCTTCATTTAAAATTGACTTAGCCATTTGTTTATCAAATCCCGGAAACCCTACGTAATAGTGAAAGAAATGAAAAACTGTTTCCTTAAGCACAGTTGAAATCCACCTCTCTTCCCGACCCTTAGACAGTGTTATTCTTTAGACTACAGTCTGAAAAAAACTAAAATATCATGCTTAATAACATGATGTCACCTGAACTTAGCTTTGTCAGATAATGGGGAGAAAGATGTCTGTCAAGACCTTCAAGAATTTAGGCAGCATCATCAGGGGGGTGAATGACAGGTACACCAGTTTAGCAGCAAGCCTGGGCTTTAGGAATGTGTGGACCTGCCATGTCCCTGATGAAGAGCAGTCCTGGGCAAGACCTCAGTACTGTCTTCACATCATCCTGACTAAGCACAGGCCGTTTCTAGACAGTAAACAAGCTTCATTGTAGCTGTTCAAATGGTTTAAAGAGGCAGGTTTTGGGTGGTGGCCGAGTTTCAGATTCTAAACTGACTAATTAATGAAGACGATATATTTATTCAGTAAAAGCAATCTGAATTTGTTTTATGAAAGCTTATAAACTACAAATCATTAAATTGGATAAGAGTTACATTTTGCCACCAGAAGTGAAAATGTTAGACACACTGCCTCTGGAAACATCCCATTGCCCTAGTTGCTTTACATAACTAATGACTTGTTGACCACTTGTTTTGCAGTCCATTTGGGGTGCTCAAGGGAGTGCAGTTTGGCTTCACACAGTCACTTAGGGACATGGGTACTTTCCCTGAAGGCCCAGCACTGTCCTGTGGCACTGTAGGCTTTTCCTGCAGCCTTGGGGCCCTTCTGTAGAAGCTGCAGGTCTGTATAGAATTGTGTGCACAGACATTAGGGCCTTGTCACAGAAGTATTTACTTCATTTTTACCCTTTAAATAAAATCTTATCTCGTGAGCCTCCAAAACTAGCAGGTGTCTGGGCAGTGTTGTCCAGCTGAGTGCCTCAGAGGAAATCTAAGTACTTTCCGCTGGGGACACAGTCTACCAATAGCAGTCCTGAGACATTCAGTCCATGGTTACTATATTTACATCTAGAACTTAACTGCCTTTCCCCCTATTCCTCTTACATAGTGATCGTCCTGTTGCTGTCTGGAAATCTTGTTTTATTTTCCGATAGCTTTTAGGCTTTTTTTTTTCTTTTTGTTCTTTTATTCTTTAAAAAAGTTATTTATTTTATCTTTTTAAGATTATAATACTCTAATATGTATATATTCCATACTTTCTTCATCCATTCTACCGTTGAAGGGCATCTAGGTTGTTTCCAGGTTCTGGCTATTACAAACAATGCTGCCATGAACATAGTTGAGCATATACTTTTGTTGTATGATAGGGCCTCTCTTGGGTATATTCCCAAGAGTGGTATTGCTGGATCCAGGGGTAGGTTGATCCCGAATTTCCTGAGAAACCGAAACACTGCTTTCCAGAGTGGTTGCACAAGTTTGCATTCCCACCAGCAATGGGTGATTGTACCCCTTTCTCCACAACCTCTCCAGCAAAGGCTATCATTGGTGTTTTTTATTTTAGCCATTCTGACAGGTGTAAGGTGGTATCTTAAAGTTGTCTTGATTTGCATTTCCCTGATCGCTAAGGAAGTTGAGCATGACCTTAAGTATCTTTTGGCCATTTGAACTTCTTCTGTTGAGAATTCTCTGTTCAGCTCAGTGCCCCATTTTATAATTGGGTTGATTAGCCTTTTACGGTCTAGTTTCTTGAGTTCTTTATATATTTTGGAGATCAAACCTTTGTCAGTTGCAGGGTTGGTGAAGATCTTCTCCCAGTCAGTGGGTTGTCTTTTTGTCTTAGTGACAGTGTCCTTTGCTTTACAGAAGCTTCTCAGCCTCAGGAAGTCCCATTTATTCAATGATGCCCTTAGTGTCTGTGCTGCTGGGGTTATACATACATACAAATGGATGGAAATAGAAAACACTATCCTGAGTGAGGTAAGCCAGACCCAAAAAGAGGAACATGGGATGTACTCACTCATATTTGGTTTCTAGCCATAAATAAAGGACATTGAGCTTATAATTCATGTTCCTAGAGAAGCTAAATAAGGCGAATCCAAAGACAAACACATAGGCATCCTCAGGAATATTAACCTTCATCAGGCGATGAAAGGAGACAGAGACAGAGACCCACACGGGAGCACCGGACAGAAATCTCAAGGTCCAAATCAGGAGCAGAAGGAGACGGAGCACGAGCAAGGAACTCAGGACCACAAGGGGTGCACCCACACACTAAGACAATGGGGATGTTCTATTGGGATCTCACCAAGGCCAGCTGGCCTAGGTCTGAAAAAGCATGGGATAAATCCGGACTAGCTGAACATAGCGGACAATGAGGAATACTGAGAATTCAAGAACAATTGCAGTGGGTTTTTGATCCTACTGCACGTACTGGCTTTGTGGGAGCCTAGGCAGTTTGAATGCTCACCTTACGAGACCTGGATAGCGGTGGGCAGTCCTTGGGCTTCCCACAGGTCAGGGAACCCTGATTGCTCTTCGAGCAGATGAGGGAGGGGGACTTGATCGGGGGGAGGGGGAGGGAAATGGGAAGCGGTTGTGGGGACGAGGCAGAAATCCTTAATAAATAAATAAATTTAAAAAAGAAAAAAAAAGATTATAATATAATTACATCATTTCCTTCTCCTCTTTCATCCCTCCCAAATTCTCCCATATAACTCCCCCCCCCCACACACACACACACTCTGTATTAGTTAACCAGTATTTCTCCTACTCTCAGAATTCCTTTGCTGCCTGTAGTTCTTTGTGTGGGGTTGGGGCCTCCTAGGCTTTTCCCTTCCACCTGAGGATGTTTATTATTGTCCTTCTTCATCTTATATTTAGGCAGCCGTGTTGGTGGACCATTCTTTTTTTTTTTTTCCTTTTCTTTCTTTTTTAGCTGTAATTGGGCTTTGATACACTGTCAGCCTCAATTCTGCTCACCCATGCTTTCCCAAGGACAGGTAGAAAAAGCCTGCTGCCTTTTCAGCTGTATGTTTAGAGAAACCTGAACCAAAGGTTCTGTGCTGGGTTTCATCAAACCAGAGAAAAGTAGCTGCATGTTCTGCACGCGTTAGGTGGGAACCACATGGTTGTGGCTGCACATCACTTGTTGCTTCTTAGTTTCTGATTGCATTTGAGTGGCAGGAATATTTCCTCAGAATTATGAAAATAATGATAATATTGAAAAGTCATAATATTTGTCCTTAATTTTGAATTTAATTCAATCCCACCATATAGGTACCTATAAAGAGTTGGTGATTAATATAGTCAGTGACATACAAGGGAATAAAAAGTCTCTTATTCTCCCAGTGGATTGAAAGACTAAGGAAAGAAACTTGGTGCCTTGTTCTACAGCGTTTATGCAATGAGAAACAGAGTCTCTTAGAAAGGTGATTATAGTTTGCTAACCTGAATCTTATAAGAATATGAGACGATATTTTTTATGAGAATATAAATTTGTCTGTAAACAGGGACTGCTCTTTTGTTCCCAGCTGTCCAGACCTGCATAATCACATAAAGACTGTATATTTACAGTGTTTGTCCAATCGATTAGGCATATTCCTAGCTAGTTCTTATATCTTAAATTAATTTATCTATCAATCTGTGTATCACCACAAGGTTGTGGCTTACCAGGAGGTTTTGGCATCTTTCTCCTTTGGCAGCTACATGGTATATCCCTGGCTCCACATTCTTTCTCCCAGTATTAAGTTTAGTTTACTTGCTTAGCTCTATTCTGCCTTGCCATATGCCAAAGCAGCTTCTTTATTAATCAATGGTAATAAAACATAGTTACAACATACAGAGGGGAAGCCCACTTCATCTCCCCTTTTCTGTTTCAATAGAAGGAAGCTTTTAACTTTACCATAGTAAAATTACATATAAAAAACAGGCATCAAGAAAGAATTACAGTTACAATATGTATTCTATTTATATCTGGAAAGTTTCATATATAATTTATCTTTTATCATAACTAAGGAAAACTATAACTATTTGTCTTTAACTCCATCAAATACCCCAGAAGGATTCAATATTATTTAAATAAACAGGAAGTATATTATAAGTAACTTCTAAAACTCTAGAATTGATGGAGACATCTTGCTTCCTGGACAGTCACTCTAAGTTCTTCTGTAACATTGGGGCATCCATCTTCAGCCTACAGGCGCATAGTATCTGGCAGAATTTTTCATGAAGCAGGAAATTTGAAAGACTGATTTGTCTATACTGACAGTCATTTGGTCACTCTCTTCTGTGTCCTGCAGAATGTTTGGCAGTTTCTTCTGTGAAAGAGGAACCCTGAAGGACCATTCTATTTTTTATTTGGAAAATTCAGCAGTCACTTTTCTCTGGGCCCTGCATGTCTAGTTTATACAGCATATCATCTAGCAGTAGAGGCAAGAGCAGTTTCTTGCCAAAATGGCTAGCCTTTTCACACTTAAGGCAAATTCCATAACGAGCTTCTTCAATGCAAATCAACCTCTGTGAAGTAATTGGTCCAGAAGCAGATATGTCTCCCTGTTGAGAAAAGTTTCAGTTCCTAAAACATATTAAATGCCATATTCTGTTAGTCTTTGAAAGTTTTGAAGAATATCCATCTGAAATATATCTCTGTATATATAGAAAACTTAACAAATGTGACTACAGTTTGACTATTATAGAGGACTATCTATTAACCTGTATTTCTTAATTATACATTACATTTTAAAAGAACTGCACAAACACAATGCCGTAAGCAAGAGCAGAAATACACATACACAGTTTAACAAAATTGACCTTAAATTTGTATCAATATACCAGACCCATACCAATACAAAATATTCAACTCTACATCATATCTCCCCACTTTTTAAAAATAAGATTGACTGTGACCATTTAAGCATTTAAACTCAATCCCTTTTATATGAAAACAAACATTTATAAAGATTCATTTTGGGAATTTGGGCGTAGTTTTCTCCAAACTACTTCCTGCTATAGTTTTAGGGTTCCTGGAATTTTTAGGTTCTGACACCTTTCTCCTTGGAAGCTACATGGTATCTTCTGGCTCTATCATTTTTCTCCTACCATTCAGTTTAGTTTTCCTGCTTAGCTCTATTCTGCCATGCCGTAGGCCAAAACAGCTTCTTTATTAAACAATGGTAATAAAACATATCCACAGCTTACAGAGAAGAATCTCACATCATTTGTCTTGTAACTGTTGTAAATATTTTTTAAAATAAATGCATTTTACTTAAGCATTTTTCATATAGTATATTTGGATTATGTTTTAACCTCCCCCCAAATTTCCCAGATCCTTCTCACACTGTTACCCACCCAGCTTCATGTTTTCTCCCTCCTTTTATTTTTCTTCTTAAAAAAGAACCAAAAAACAAACAATGAAAATAATAACAAACTAACCTAAAAACAACAAGAAAAAGACAAATAATACTAAACAACAATAACAAAACATTCACAAAAAAATATGGGTTCCATTTTGCATTGGTCACCTGGGCATGGAGCCTACCCTGGACTGTGATTGATATACCCAGTGACACTTCACTGAAGAAAGCTGGTTTTCCCACTCCCCAGCAGGTATCAATTACAATTCTTAGTTATAGTGGGACTGTATTTCAATCCTCCCTTCTCTGTGCTTGGAGTTTTGTCTGCTTTAAACCACTGTAGGTCTTGTAAGCATTATTAGAGCCTCTAGAGCTGCAGGCTCGTTTGGTGTGAGGCAAAGTCCATAAAAGAAGACTGGTCTTCCATCCAGGTTATACAGGTAGCTGCAGTGCCCTCCTAGAACCTCCAAACAAACTCTTGCAGTTGTCAATACTTTTGTAAAGGAGAACACAGTTGCACTAGACCTTGGAAATGGAAAAAGGCTTCCCGAAATAGAAAAGAAGAAAGGAGCTTATGCTAGGTATCCTGGGAGGAGAGGACTTAGCCATGAACACGCTGGTGTGGAAGGAAATGGTGAGGCCTCAGGAGAAGGAAGAGGTGTGTGATGATGTCTAGTTGCGGATATAAGGTCAACCACACTGGTGAAGAGTTTAGAAACAGCATATATTAGAACTGGGACTTCTGTAATGTAAGGTAATGGTAAAAGCAAATGCCATTTTAATAAGATAGTAATGTGATTTTATATACATTTTAGGAAAATAAGTCTAGAATCAGAACTGACAATATTCGTGAATTTTAAAATCTTATGGTGAGTGTTTACATTTTGGTCTATTCTCCTTTTGTTTTTTGAAATTATCAGTTTTAAGCAGAAGTGTTGAGGCAGTTGATGCTGCCATTGACTTTATACCCCACGCTAACTTTTCCCAAGAAGACAAATATAACTAAAACAATGTGAAATCATACTTTAACATGTAAAAGAGCGGGCACATAGTTTCAGCTTCTGTCAATGACAGAGTATGAGAATTAATTTTGTTCCAGTAGCAATAATAAATGCCTGAAGAGATACAAATATAGCAGAAACATTTATAAGAATTCATTCAGCTAAAAGCGGAATGAAACCGAAGTGGGTTCAATCATATAAACGAAACTCCACTGGGTAAGATGCACCTCTAAGAGACCACATAGCTTAGATGTTGAGGCCCCTCCCTATTCTATTTAGAAAAGCTAAATATATTAGTTTTGTTGACATGAGAAATAAAGAGCTGAGTTCAAACTGACTAGGTTTTGAAGAGGGGTCCCCAAGAAGAACAGAATAACAGAGAGGGGAATTCCCCTTCCAAAATAAAAGTAAGTACCTTTTAAATCCTTAGCTAAGTATTGAATTATGCATGTATGGGGAGAGTTTTCAATAAGCCCTGGATAAAAATAAAAGCTATAAACTAGAAAGAACTGAGCAGGGAATTGAGCAGCTTCAGCAGGAATATAGAGTTTGGCATTTAATGCCAACCCCCACCTGCCTCAAGTTAGGGGAGCATCCTTCACACTGTAAGCACTGAAACTCCAGAAGACCCATGCTAGAAGTATGCAGAATACACCCCAGCACTAATTGACTGCCTTCAGAAATAGAAAAATGGAACTAGATTCTACCTTAATAAAGCCACCTACACCCTGGTTATCATTTACCTGCTTGCTAGAACAGCCATCAGAACTGTATACTTAGTTTATTTCCTTGTTGCTAAGGTAAAATTACTACCACAAAAGAAATTTAAGAGAAAAAGGCTTATTTTGGGTAATAGTTCAAGGGTACAGTCCTTAATTATAGATAGACAAGACAATAGGAGCTTGAAGCAGCTGATTACATGACATCCAACAAGCAGGGCACATGATTGTAAATGGAGACTGCTCACTCCATTCCCAGCCACCCAGACCCGAACAATCACACAGAAATTATATGAAATACAACAAACTATATTAATTACAACACTGTACATATTCCTAGATAGCTCTTATATCTTAAATTAACCCATTTCTATTAATCTGTGTATCGCCACGAGGCTGTGACTTTCCAAAAAGGTTCTGGGCAGTTTTCTCCTTCAGCAGCTACATGGAATCTGCCTGCCTCCACCTTCTTTCTCCCTGCATTCAGTTTAGTTTTCCTGCCTAGCTCTGTTCTGCCCTGCCATAGCAAACTTCTTTATTACCCATTGGTAATACAGCATATTCACAGCGTAAAAGAGGGGAATCCTACGTCGCATAGTCACTTCACTTTCTATTTTTTTTTTTATTTAGTTCAAGGTTATTATCCCATGACATGGTCCTACCCATAGTGGGCTTCTCTTTCCACCTGTAACCTAATAAAGATAACCAGTTATATTCATGTCTAGAGGACTGTTTCAGTCTCACCAAGTTGGCAATTTCACTTAACCATTACAACAACAATCTAAAGTTTCTTCCATATATTATTTGATTTTCAATATGCTATCAACAATTCATAGATATGTAAAAAATGTGGCCCAGCATCAATTGAAAACTCAGTCAATGGCAGCAGACCCATTGGTCAACTGATTGATATTGGAATTGACAGAAATGTACTACAAAAACTCTGTGTAAAACCTGTTAAGAAATTTAGACATAAGATATTATAGACATAAGATGTTTAGATATAAGGAGTAATAGGTTTTACATTTTCAAAAGTGATGTAAAAATAGTAAGAAAAAGGACAATAAAATCTCACAAACTTCACTAGAGTGAAGAAAGTGGTCTAGCAGAATTTGACAGATTCAACACATCTCAATAATAAAAAAGACAGTTAAAACCAATAAAGGACATGAGTAGGCACTCCATCTCTTAGCACTTGGCAAGATACTTAACCTTACTAGCCATCAGTAAGGTATAAATTTAGTATCCTTTGTAGCTATTTGAATATTAAAATCAGGAAGATGGAGAGAAAAAAAAGATTGGCAAAAGTATGCCTTACTGCAGTTCTCATACACTGCTATGGGCAGAAAATGATGTCATTGACTGGGGAAAGCATGTGTTCTTTATAAAGTATGCAGAACCGACCCAGAAACTTTATTCATAGGATTTTTTCCAAGGAAATGAAAATATAACAGCAGCCAAAAAAATTGTATACAATGTATATTTATCTACAATCACAAGAAAGCTCTGAATAATTCCAGTCCACTCAGTTATGAATAAAGAAATTATGGGCTCTTTAAAAGCAGACTATTTATAAAGAATAAGATGGAATAAAATTATAATACATGTGATTTAAAAATTCTGCTGATACAAGATCCTCTACCTGAAGTTTGAAATATATAGCAGCTAAAACTTAGTCATAATCACTGAAGTACTAACAAATGCTCCCCCTCCTAATGGTGATAAGAGAAGAAGTCAGATAGAAAGGACACAAGAAGACATTGGAGTGATGGAAATGTTTTATCTTTATTGGTGTCACAGTAATGTCCATAAACATTTGTTAAACTACATCAAAGTGGCATACTTATATTGGCGTATTTGATTGTATGTACATAAGAAATCATAAATAGAATTCATGGAACTAAAAATGTAATAATGTAATAACATAGTATTATATTCACATGCAGGTGAGATTGCCAGGTTTTGATATACTCTGAACTACCTATAATTCAGAGTTATTTCCATATCTATAATCCAGATTTTAGATAGTTCGGAGTATAATCACCACATCAGAAAAATCTGGGGCTCTGAGACCTGTTGTAAGTTCTTTGTGGATGTAAGAAAGACGCTAACCTAGGCTAGGGACTCATGAAATGGAGATGATCCAATTAGTATCTGCCTTAGAAGGTTGTCCTTGGTGTAATGTCTGGGACGCAGATGCAGACAGTGCATTTAAACCGTAGTTATTATTATTAAATGGCTCTTTGACTGCACTGGCATTACCCTAACTCAATCAGGAATGCGTGTATAACCATGAGGATTTTAAGAATTAGATATCGGCAAACTACATTAGGCTGCAATCTAAATAATGCAGACATTTGACAACGTATGATTAAGTATACTCACAAATCCTATTTTAGTGATCCATCTCAAACCAAGCAACTATCCCTTTGTCAAGAAAAAAGAATCCAAAGCTGTTCTCTGAAGAGCTTATAAAAAAAAAATCAAGCACAAATATTTAGGACATAGTTTTTTCTTAATAGTCTTCTTTCTCTTGTCTTTGTCCCTTACTCTTGTTGTTAGAGGTGTACATCTTTCCAGTGCACATATATGTATATATACACATGTATAAGAGTGTAGATTAGCTATATGTATAATTGTGACTACACTATCTATGATCTGGCTAGTGTTGGACAACATGGCACAAGCTAGAGTCAATTGAGAAAATGTTTCCGGAAGACTGGCCTGTAGGAAAGCCTGTTGGGCATTTTCTTGATGAGTATTGGAGCACCCAGTCCACTGTGCGTGGAACCATCCCTAGGCAGATAATCCTGGTCTGCATAAGAAATCAAATTGAGCAAGCCAGAAAACAACATTCCTCCACTGGCTTCTGCTTCTCCTCAGTGTTGGACAGTTACCTGGAAGTGTAAGATGAAATCAATCCTTTCCTCCCCAAATTGCTTTTAGTCGTAATATTTATTACAGAATTAGAAACCAGACTAAGACAGTTTGTGTCTACACCTGTTTTCTAAACCAGGCATTTTCACGTGAAACAATCCTGTCATGATAAAGACTGTTAACCTAACACTCCATCTACTCTTTTTAATAGCTGCAGAATAGACTATGGCAGGATGGAAGTTTATATACCCAACAAGTTGTCTGCTTATGAACACAGCATAATTTCAGGCTATTTTTCTTGCAGAAAGCTTCGAATTAATGCAAACATCATCTTCACTGGAGCTGATAACTTTATGTGATAGATTTTACATAGCAAAATTGATATTTGAAGATCTTTGAGCAAATATTTCCAATCTTTCCTTATGAGTGACAGAATTTGTGTGTGCATGAACAGTGGGCAGGGCATTGGTATTCTGTCTGGAGTGGAGTGATTGGTGGTTTTCATAGTCTTCTTTGTTTCTCATTTGCTGGTAAAGAGCTGCTTTTAAATTTACCCCACTCCATGCTAAGCTATTAAAGCTAAACACCATCAGTCTAGCACATGCCATTGTATTCAGCAACCTGCTGGATGCCTCCTTTGCATCCAAGTCCTTAAATCTTTGCACAGGTATGTGAGGTTGTACCTCTAACACCAATTCATTATAAAGTAGAACTTCGTACAGTATACGACTCGTGAAGAGCACAGTGGGGATTTCACCCCGGGTCTGTGAAGGGTGATAGCTGAGAGTAGTCTGGAATACACTCATTTTGATATGAGGGTCTTTTAGGGCTAGGCTCATTACCAAACGCCATAGATATGTAAGTGACAAGGCAGGTAAGCTCAAATAAGCTTATTCCTTTGGACACTTGATCAGCTGCTGCTGATGTCTTAATAACAGTGGCAACAGAAGTCACCTTGGCTATTAGACACGCTGTCCCCTCAGCACTAAAGTCTGTCCAGTATCTAGCTTTGTCTTGAAATAAAACAAAAATAAGAAGAGTCCTCATCAATTGCATGATTGCATTGACTGTGGGGGAGGGGGAGGGTGTTCAACGCTCTCAAAGATACTGTGTTTTCTTTCCCGTTCTAGATCACCGACTTCTACCTTGTCTTGCTTTGCAAACTTGATTTTTCTTTCTGCCCACAGAGCAGTATATGTTCAAAAATGACTAAACAGCTACATGTTTAAGTTCCTCATTTATGTATCCACGAGCCTTTAGCCCTCTCCCTCAGCACCAGCTTCGGATCCAGGCACCGAAGGTGTTGATTTTTAATCAAATCAGCACAGTGCTTCTTGCTAGGGTAGCTGTAAACAAAGGGCTCAGAGGAGCTACAGCTGAAGCTGCCTGAAAACAGAAAGCTGGCTCTTTAGCAGAGTAAGAACAGCTGCACTGCCTGGCTTCACTTTGTGACCAGCAAGTCAGGTTCAAGGTCTTCCAGGTGCTTCTAAAGTCCCATCTACCCTTGCGTTGTTTATCTCCTACCTGGCTGGAATTGATCATGCACGCGTTGTGCCTCTGAGAAACAGAGTTGTCTAGAGGTTTGGTTCTTATTTTGGTAGCCTTGCTTTTACCATCTCACTTTGGAATGAGTGCGCCTGTGCCTTTTTCCCCAGTAACCTCATTTAATACTGGTGGTGTGCTGAAAGTCATACTTAACAACTTCTAAGAGACAGCTACTTTCTAACACGGTTTTCATGAAATCAGATGTGGGCAGGAAGTGCCTACCCCAGTGAAATTATTCGATCTGTCAGGGGCTCCTCCACCCCAAAAGAACCTTAAGCAACCACAAACCACCTGCATTGCTCTTCTATATCTTTTGCCATGGGGTGGAGAGAGAGAGAAAGAGAGAGAGAAGAGAGAGAATTATATCCTTGTATCCATCACTAGTTTTCCCTCCACAGAGCTATGGTTTGGGTAGGAAGAAACTGAGTTCCTTTTCTTCTGTCCATTGAAACTTTTATTTCCAAAAGGTCAAACATAGGCTAACTTTGTTCTCTCTCTCCCCTAGTGGATGGCTGCATCCATAGAGCGGCTGGTCCCTGTTTGTTAGCTGAGTGTCGGACCCTGAATGGCTGTGAGACTGGACACGCAAAAATCACATGCGGCTATGACCTCCCTGCAAAGTGTGAGTATGGCATGCTTGACTTCCGTTCAGAATCAGCTGAGACTGCCAGCCTTGCCTTTTCCCTCGAAAGAATGTCTAGAGAAGGAGACAGCTGAGGTGGGACTTAATTAAATATGCTCGTATTCCTATTTAGTGTGTAGGTGCATGTTTATTTCTACGATTAACTAGAGAAGTTCTCAGTTGTTCAGTTCTCTGAAACTGGGAAATACAAGCAGGAGCAGAATATACGTTCCAGTATTTAAGCACCACCGGTGACAGTTTCTGGAAATGATGCCAATCTCTCACTCCTCGTTTGGCTTTCTTGATTGTGGCTGTGTTTAGAGCAAAGGAGATCAAAGTGATGTATTGTGTTTTCAGCTGCCACGTAAAGGCTGATTGGCAATTACAGCCCAGGCATCTGTCACACTCGGTTCTCAGGAGAAGCCAATGGAATGTGCTTGTCAGTCCGAGAATATATTTGCTCTTTGAATGTGGGATGGTCAAATTTCCTATTATATTTGAATAGAATAAATGCATTGCAATTGACTGACCTTGTTGCTTCGGTGTTTAGCTGACTACAGTGGGGTGGTAGAGAATAAAAAAAGAGAGAAGTGATTAAAAGTGCACCTTTTAGAATTATGTAATTTTCAGGGCCTGGGGATGAGGGAGAGTTTGTGCTACACCATTAAGATGTGCACTGACCTGGAAACTGAGATGCCAATTTAATCTGTGTACTTGCTTCTTAAGAGATGGCCCTGATCTATGAACACATTTTATGCGAAGGCAAAGCTACTTTTGTTTGTTTGTCTTTTAGTACTGAAGAAAACAGGCTAGAAAGTTACAGCATAATTTGTGTGATATTATTGTTGAACTGTATGGACAGGGTATGTAAAAATACGTTACCCAAGACTATCTGTGAATGGTGACACAGTGTTTTCTTTTTAAGGTAACTTTAAATATTGTGTGTGTGTGTGTGTGTGTGTGTGTCTGTCTGTCTGTTTGTGTAACCCCCATGTGCACAATGGCATTGGGAGTTTGCACTTTGGCTCATAGAACTCATGACCTGAGGATTAAAGGTGATTTTCCTTTCGGGGATTCTATAGCTCATGTTGACGAACACAGCTCTTGAATCTGTCTAACATGATGCTACCTGTGAGATGCAGCTGACCTGCACCACCTGGAGCAGATCAATTACTTTCAGGCTCGTGTTTGTCCTTAAACCAAGTAATAAACTAGGTCTTCCATTGAATTCACTACTTTCTCTGTAAGAAAACAGACAGGAAAATTCTTCAACTCTGAGCTTTCCGAAGAGTGATAAAGTTGGAATTACTACACACAGTCAAGTAAAATGATTGTTTATGTGTATTATCTGAGACTGTGGGAAGCTTTTTATAATTGACTTGCTACTATTTGGCATGCCTGTGTACTCGATATCCCATTTCCTTTGCATGGTGTTCTTTTGATTTCAGTCATTGAGAATTTACCTAGTGTTAGCCACCAAGGCACGGGGATTTGCACGACTGGACGGTTTAGAAGTTGTCATGCTTGAAACCTGTGTTTGAGCATTTGTGTGGTGTGTGACTTTCAGAAGCTTTTTAAAGCAAGTGGGCCACATGGTGCCCAAGACTCTAGACATGGCCAATTTGCCTCCAGGACTCAGCACGGAATCCCTACTCCAGTCATGATATGTAGCTCAATAGCATGAGTGCTGGCTAGTTTTTGTGTCAGTTTAACACAGGCTAGAATCATCTGAGAGGAGGGACCCTCAAGAGAGAAACTGTATCCAAAATATCTGGCTATGGTCAAGCCTGTAGTGCATTTTCTTAATTAATGCTTGATCTCAGGCCATTGTTCTTGGGGCCTGGTGATCCTGAATGTTATTTTAATAATAATAATAATAATAATAATAATAATAATAATAATAAAGCAGGCTGAGCAAACTACAGGGAGCAAGTAAGTAAGCAGCACTCTTCCAGGTCTCTGTATCATCTCCTGCTTCCAGGTTCCTGCCCTGACTGTCTTTGATTATGACCTGTGATATGCAACTGTACACAAAATAAACCTTTTCCTTCCCAAGTCACTTTCGGTCGTGGTATTTCATTAATGAAGACAGCACGTCTGTGCAATGAAGAATCATTCAATGGGATAGAAAATAGCACTGCAGCATGGCAGCCACCTCATTAAAAAAAATCAAAGACATGCACTGTCAGTAAACATATTTCATACATTTCAGGATTTTCTGCATTTTAAAAGGTTAATGATTATATTAAAATCATAAAGAAAAGGGATGGGAAACTGAATAATAATAGCTCATACTTGTATTCTACTTTGTAGTGTTTCATAGATTTTTTACAAGCCGTTATATTTTAAATTATGCTTTATAAACATTGTGTGTGTTCATTTCCTTTTTCCTATTCCTGAGAGATAGTTTTCTTTCTCATCAATTTGGATCCTCCATTTCAGAGTCATTAACAATCCACAGATGTGCTTTTGTAGTGAGAGAATGAAAAGGGAGCTCATTACATACTGTTTGGGTCATTTTCCCCTCCATATTTAATAATTCTGTGACAGTTTGACAGCAGAGACTAGCTCCTATCTGTCCTCTGAGACAGTGGGTTCATCATTATAGGGGCACTAAAGCCAGTCAACCAGCCTCAAGTGATGATATCTTCATGCACCAGCAATTTGTTTTGAGGATGCTTTTGTCTGAGTTACATACAGTGTTGGTCATTTTGGACAGCTCTCTGCTTTTATATGCTTGCTAAATTAATTTATTCATGAATGGTTGTATTTGAATTAATTATACTTGTAGTCTGTGTTCTGTGACTTATCATGATGGGTAGAATGAAAAGTCCCTGGATGTTCTCTCTTTCTTTCACTGCCTGCATGTCTGAATGGTTTCTTTTGACACAAAACTAACCAATCACTTCTCTCAAAAGAAATCATGGTAGCAAGAGTATTGACTAGAATTTCATTGAAAACTATTGCTTAGGAAGTATACAAAGGGCTATTTATATAATTTCAATCTTGAACAGATAGTCCCTTCTGTGAGATTAGATTTTTTTTGAATTTGTGATAAAATGTGTATACCTCTATAGAAGCTTTTCACATGAGAGATATTTAAATTACCCTATCTGTTGTAGAACTCTGTTCTCCAGGCTTAGTAGCCATTGCCAGCTTAGAAAACTCATGAGAAACCCACAATAAGCTCTCAAGACTGTTCCTGTTGACTGTACTTCGTAGTAGGAGGGGTAGGGAGAGTCAATAGATGCTCACCTGAGATGCAGCCGCTCCCTCCTACATCTTCTCCCAAACTGTATGTAGTTGTGCCCAGTTACACATGCCATGTCTGCATCTTGGTATGCATGAGGCTATGTAGAGGGTAGAATGGTTAACTGGCATGTGGACTCCATTTGTGCGTCTCGGGCAAATCATTAACCATGTTAATGAGACTTTCTGGTGATTTCTCTATTTTTCAGTCACCAGTCTGGAAACAACATCTTTGTCTGTTTTGGTGCCCCATCTGCCATGAGTAGAGGTTTGTTCAGGTTTGCCCAAGAAAGCCCATACAACACTGCCATCATTATAGTGTTCTAATTTTGTGATTAATTATTGTAAAAGAATGAGATACCAAATGGATGATTTTGATCAGGACCCTTTCATTTGAAAAATAGTTTGTTAACTGACTCCTACTTCTCAAGCCTTCCATTTTGCAATCCACTTTGCACCGTGCTCGTGTGTGGGGGGGTGTCCTCAGTTGTCAACAAGGGTATGCATGGTGGAGACTTTCCTTGCCCACTGTGGCCTCCTTCTGTATTCTCTCATAGGCTCCCTTGCGGATCCTCAGTCCTAGGTATTATTGTCTCCTTGTCTGGCGTTCTATTCTAGACTTCATTACCTCTTCCTTTATGTTCTTCACTCTCTTGTTAACTGTAACCTCAGGTGTCACCTTAGCTGACATAGTTGTCCTGGCTCTTCTGCTTCATCTGTAGTTGTTGCACTGTAGCATGCTAACTTCAAATACGCTCCTATTACTTCTTTTTGTTTGTAATGCCTCCCTTTACCAGAATAAGGGTGTAGACTTTGGAGTGGGGATTATTTCCTGTATTTTGCACTATCCATAGAAGTTCTTAAAATGCCCAAAACATTTGGCTTGAAAGGTATTTCTTGAAATGGTGAATGAAAGTAAGTGCCAATATTCTGACATATTTTTTTAGTTAAACTTTTGTTACCCTAATTTTCTTCAGCTTTCTATAATAGGCCACCATATCTTGAACCACATATAATGTCTTGAACGGTATAACTTGCAGCATGTTCCCTCATATCTGTAATAGGCCACCGTATCCTGAACCACATAAAGTGTCTTGAACAGTATAACTTGCAGCATGTTCCCTCATATCTTGGTGGGCTTATGATTGTCTAGAAAGCCTGCTCTTTCTACTTGTCATTCAGACTCAACTCAGCTATTACCTGTTAGAAATGAATCTCACCACCTCAACTACAAGTTCTTTCTTCAGTATATTGCATGTTAACACTTTGCATGATGCTCCTTTTCCTTGTTATAAATGTCTCATTGTTGTGTGTATGCTGCATATAGAGAGAGCTAGAGGGTAGCCTTCTTTGTTGTTCCATAGGAGTCATCTACATTGGTATTTTTTTAAAGACAGGATCTCTCATTGGTTGAGAGCTCACTGAGAAGGCTAGGCTGAATGACCAGCAAGTCCTAGGTTCCCCCTCTCTCCACTGCCCCAGTGCTGCACAGTTGCACACCATCATATCTTTTATATGGGTTCTTGGTATCAAACTGAGGTTCTGATGGCTATGTGTAAAGCGTTACTCTCTGTGCTGTCTCCCCAGCCCATGCTGCATCTTTCTAAAATATTTCGGGTACTGGAGTCATCTCTGTCAAGTGAATTAACTGGTAAAACTGGAAACTGACATCCAATTGGTGAAAGTTTAGACATAAAAGAAAAATTATGCTAATATTCCTGAAAATAATGGAATTAATGTCAACTATGCATTGGAGCTTAAAAATTGTCCAGCATATATGCAGTTCTAAGGTCTTAAAAGAAATTTACTTCTAATAGTTTTTCTTAAAGAGGTGAAAATAAAGTAAGGACCTTCATTTAATTTTCAACATAGCTCATAGATATACTATATTTTCTTAGATTACCCCCAGTTTCTTTACTTCAGTGTTGAATAAGCATCAAAGATAAATATAAAAATATTAAATCTATGTGTATAATATTTTTTGTTTCTCCCATTTAATCTTTCAAAGGCATCAAAAGGCAATGTTGGCATTCAACTTCTAGTGTTGCATTATTGATTTCAGTGAATGTCCAGGGCAACAAACAATAACATAATTTGTTTCAGTGAGTGGTATGAATTAGTCTCTTTATTCTATTCCCAGGTGCAAAAATAATCAGAGGATAGTCGCTTAAAAAATCCTGTTGATAGTAATTAGTGTTTCTCTGGTGTCCTTCATCAAGAAATCATAGTACTTTGAAACCTGAGCTTATCAGTCCTTTGAAATTGCTTTAAGGAAGTGACATGTCATGTAAGGGTAATATATTTCCAACATAAGGAGAAATTCATGTACAGTGAAATCAAATCTACCACTCCCAGGAACAAATTAAATCATAGAGTAGAGACTTGACTGTGGCCTGGAGTTATTAACTAGGTGAAATGTCACTGACAGTGTTAACCAGTCCTGCTACCTGCTTTTGTAAATAAAGTTTTATTAGGACCCAGCTATGCCCATTTGCTCACCTATTATTTACAACTCCTTTGGCATGAGTGAGTTGAGTAATTCCTGTAGGGATTGTATAATTGGAATGTCTGAACCATGTGATATTTGGTCCTTTATGGTTTCCTAAGGCCTAGTCTGTACCAGTCCTCATGTTTTATAAGGAGGAAGACATGATTCATAAAAGTTAAATATTTGTTAAATTTTATTAAGTGTATGTAATAGATCAAAGTTGACAAAAGCAGAATATCTGCCTGGCTTCTCTTTCTTGGGACTGCCCTTGCTTATTGTGCCTCAAGGCAATATGTCTTAGGAGGCTGATTTGAACCCCTTCAGTTCTTTCATCTCACTAGACCATCATGAGGAAAAAAATTCCTCATGAGGAAGAAAATCATTTCTGTATTGAAACAGGACTGAGAAGTGTGTAAGGCAATTGTCTTTAGTGAGAATTAGTTTTAAACGCCAGAGGACTGGGCCATAGGTCTTCATTCCTTGCTTCATCCATTGGGGTTAGCTAATGTGCTGAAAGGGGGAGCTTTAGGCCCAAGGAAATTTACAATTAGGAGGAAGTAACTCAAAAGGTGTTTCTGAGTTAGTTCTCTGTGGAAGGGGACCTGATTTCGGCCTTGCTGGACTCTCCCAGCAGGTGTCTGATTGTGTGCAGTGAAGTGGGCATGCTGGGAACAATGTGACTCTGCAGCCTTTTATGGGGACCTGAGGGCTCTCACAAGTCAATTCCATAATTAAATGGCAAGTTACTTAAAGGGAAAAAATAGCTTTTGAAGGACATAAAATCATCATCTTCTTTCCAGAAGAGGAAGATGTGATGGTTCTTTATAAAAGTCCACCATTATTGGTTGATTTCCTTAGGAGCTCAACTTCCTTCTGAGTAGGTTTTTCCATATCTACTGTTCTTTCTTTGTTTATTAAGCAACTGTACATTATCCCCTTAGTGAGCCTCACAATGGATGGAGAACTAGAAAAGCTCAGATTAGAAGATCTTGAAATGCAGTTTCAAAGCAAATTGTTAGGCCACACTTAGAAGAACTCAGTGAGAAGCTCCTTGGTTCAGCAACCTCTCTATGTAACTCTAACGAATACTCAAGTACAAAAGCTATCACCCTACCGGGAGTTGAACACCACGTAGCAATCTTGCTGTAACTTGCTTGGCTGGTTGTCTAATACAACCTCTTGGTTATTGGACTAGGGATTTCTTCAAAGAATTCTGGCTTGCTCTCTTTCTCTCTCTCTCTTCTTTGTAGTATTTTCACAGTCAGTGACAATGCGTATATTTGCTTAACTATTCATTGTTTACCCTCTAATACAGTACCAGCTTAAGGATGTCTGAGTTTTATCGGTCTCACCAATCTCTGGGATGCATAGCATCTGGCAAAAGAGTATATCTTCATGCATTTTTGCTGGGAGAGTCAGCAATAGCTTATGCTTTTCCTCTCCTTGTCACTAGGCTCACTGTAGGAAATCAGCATGACCACACTCAAGATAGAATTCCACAGTTCCAGACATCTGCAGAGCTGGATCCGCGGCTGTCCTCAGCATATCACATCACCCAGCAGGCTTCCTTTTACAAAACTTTCAAATTTTTATTTTCTTATTATGGGAGAGAAAGAGAGAGAGAGCATGAGAACATGAATGTGGCTACATGCCGTGGCTTGCATGTGGATGTGGAAGTCCAAGAACAGCTTTTGCACAGTCATTCACAGTCCTTCCTTTCCTTCCACCATGGAGTAACCACGGACTGTACTCAGGGCATCTGGCTGAGCAGCAAGAGCTCTCACTTGCTAAAGCATTTTGTGTGCCTCAAGAATGCCTCTAGGTTAAAGGTTCTAGTGGCAAAAGAAAGCATAAAAGCATAAGTTTAATTTATTCCCCTCCCACACATGTGTCTTCCACCTTGCAGTCCCTCTTTGTAGACCCACTAGAATAATGCAGATTCTATTATCAGGTGATTTTGTGACCAATCGATTCTCGTTATAGTATCTTTTGAAAACATATCCATTATGAAAGCCACCAGTACTTTTATTACTGTGTTATCAGATAGGTGTAGAATAGAGCCTTCCCTTTGCTTTCATCATGTGCCGCCTTAGCTGGCCTTCAGAGGACACTGCCTATGCCTTCTTCCCCCCACTCCATATGATCAATAGGAAATAACAATGTAAATCAATTCCAAGTGATAATGTAAATGGGCTCTTGAAGGCAATTCCCACTGTGAAATAAGTAGTTAGCAGCGACACTGGCATTAGCCCCAGTGGGGGTAATCAGCCTGTGGATGTGTTTAATCAGAGTTATCAGCTAAGATTAAAGAGAGAGTCACAGTTGTGCGGGGATAATCATTTTCAAGGTATAATAGATGAATATGTGAAGGTGTTCTCATAAATTAAAAGCATCAGAATGGCTTTGAATAATTTAGGATGCACTGAGGTCAGGAACAAGCAAACAGGAGAGGTTAATCTTGGAGCCATGGCCATTAATGTGCAGAGACAGCTGATTATGCTTATGGAAATATTGAGTGAACACTGAGTTAAATGATTTCCCCATACATTAAAATATTCCTTGAGCTGTCACTAACATACATGATTTGACTAAAGAGCCAGCAACATGGAAGAATTTGTACAGGCATTAGTTATCTTAGTAGTTAATTACTAATTTCAAAAGCTACTTGTTGGTCTGCTTTATGATTTGGTTTAGAAACACTGACAGAACCAATCAAACACTGTAGAACAAAGGGCTGATTCTATGGTGTCTATAACACTGAACATCAAGGTCAATCTGAAAAGTCCTGAACTTGATATTCTAATTATATTGGGAAATCCTTTAACCTCTGATCATGAGTTTCCTTGTTCGTGATTATCTTTGGGTCATGGTATCTATCTTACCCGAGTCTGTTAGGAATAGGCATAGAACTGTGTCTTAATTATCTAAGACATCAGAGAGATATGTGACTCTATTGGTAGTTGTAAAAGAATTGGCATAGCTCATTTGCTTGCTCAGCTTATTTTTTATTGGGTGTTTGCTCTGACCTTGGGGGCTCTTCTAGAAAGTAAAGAACTGTGGTGAAGAAACTCTGGCCCATCAGACCTCACGATCAAGCCAAGAGAAGCAAAGAATGAACACATTTGCACAAAACTCAGGACTTTTAGAAGGCAACAAAGCCCATGAGAAGGATAGTGCAAGCTAATGGTGGAAAGGTGAAGAGGGAGCTTTCCTATGAGGTCAGGGAAGGCATCCCTGTGGATGTGATATTTGAGCTGAGAGATGTGCTGCTTGCTCAATGAGAAAACCATTGCAGACAAAAGAAAACACCTCACCACTGAGCGAAAGTCAGCTTGCTCAACATGAAAATAAGGGTAGTCAGGGGCTTTTCCTTGTGTGCTTTATCCTTGCACTGGGTTTTCTTCTTTGTTCTGATGTACAGTCATGTATCAGTGTTGATAGGTACAAACAATCATTTTAGCCTAAGTTTTTTTTTTTTTACTTGTAATGGAAGTATTGCTCTGGCTAATGGATCAGACAGGAATTTTAATGATCACTTACTGATCACTGCATAACTTTACAGAGAGGAAAACTGAAGTCCAGAATAATGGCTTCATCTCTCTCAAGGTTATATAATAAGTGATAATCATAAGCACCCAGCCTGAGTTCCTCACGTGACAGTGTAGTGACCTTTTTTTGCTAGAATGTGCTCTTTGTTTTTGCTAACACTGCTATAAGAACATTATGAGAGTGTAGCCATCTAGTCAATAAGATAATACAAACAAACATTTGAAGAAAAATGTTCTCACTTCACACAGTACACCTGTTACTTCATCTGTAGTAATCTTGATGATTCCCACATCATGGATTAGAACACAAGCTTGCCTGGAGGGCTTTGTGACAGTGGTCGCTCAGAATCTTATAGCAGTATCTGGTATCTGAGGAAACATGGAAATCAGCGGTATGAAATAATGAGAATTCTTCGTTATCCTTAAAACAGCATTTTTGCAGTAGCTTAACTTCAGAAGTCATTTGACAGACTTCAGACGTGCCTGCAAACCCACTGACATGTTTTTCTCTAGAGGGGTTTTATGTAATCTCTTACTCCACCCTGAGAGAAGAAAGGGCTTTCTTCAAATGAACAGAGTATGTTACGGTAGTGAGAACTGCCAAGCTTAAGTTTATAGCGACAGTGGCTTCCGTGTGTGATCTCTGTGTCTCCTGGGCTGCTGGTCACCTAGGGCTGCCATGACAATTAAAGCATTCTGTGTCTAAACAGCACAGACTCTATGTCCTGGAGATCAGAGGCTGAAAAACATGGGTGTGTCTTCTGCAGGCCTAATGAGGAAATCCATGCTGTTTTTTTCCCAAATTCTGGTAGATCTAGTTTTTTCCAGGTTTAAGGCACATGCTTACCAGTTTCTGTTTTAGTACTCATATGTCATGGTCCCTGTCTCTGTGTCATTTCCTTATGATCCCTTTTCACTAGATTTAAGTATTACTCTAAGCTGTTTCCCTTTACAAGTTATTGAGATCCTTAATAACATCTACCTGTAAAGATTCATTTTTTTCTTTCTGAATAAATTCACTCTCATGTCCAGGGGCTAAAAACACTGATATTTTCTTTTGAAAATTGCAAACCCATTATGCACTCTCTATAAGACAGCAAGTTACATCTCATAATGCAGGATTGAGGAAAGAAGGAGCAAACTGTCAAACAGACGGACCTCAAGTCACCTCCGGAGAGACCCACGTAGTGAGGAGCTAGGACTGCCAGCAATGGTGTGAGTGAGCTTAGAAGGGGATCGTGCATAGCCAGATAAGTGGTACCAGATAAGTTGTGACCACCTAAGTGATCTTGGGACTGCATCCTCCAGCCTGTCATACTTGTAAGTGTCTGCATCCCTGAGCTTCACAGTTACACCAGGAGGCATCCTGAGTGAAAGCAACACAGCTAAGTCTTTCCAGAATTTTTGCCTGCTGAAACTGGGAGATAACATTAGTTATGCAAGTTTGAAGGTATGTGTTAATGCAGTAATCCGATACTAATACAGCAACCATGGTCAATGGCCAAGTGTAAAAGGTGGGGAAAGGAGCTAACTAGTAGAATGGCATCTATCTATCTATCTATCTATCTATCTATCTATCTATCTATCTATCTTTCTTTCTTTCTTTCTATCTCTATCTATCTATCTATCTATCTATCTATCTATCTAATCTATCTATCCAATTTCTCTTCTAGTGCATGGTGTGTCTGACTCTAATGTCTAACATGGGAGGTGAAATGAAACACACTTAATCAATGACATCTAAGTCAAGAACTACAGTCACATTCCTAAACCATGTCACATCCCTTCACCATACTTCTGGCATTGTAAGCACACTAGGTAGAAAACTGTGATTTGTGCCAATGAGGTGGGGAGAGAGAGTGAGAAAGAGACTGAGACATAGAGACAGTCACATAGAGACACAGAGACAGAGAGAGAAATCCAAAGACAGAGACAGAAAGACAGATACAGAGGGAGACAAAGAGAGAAACAGAGAGAGAGACAGACAGACACAGACAGAGACAGATGCACAGAGATAGCTGCAAAGAAAAAGACAGAGACAGACAGAGAAACAGAGAGAGACAGACATAGAGAGAGAAAGACAAGCAAACAAAAAGATACAGAGAGATACAGCAGAGAGATAGAGAGACAGGGAGGCAAGGGCACAGAGAGAGAGAGAGAGAGACAGAAACACAGAGACACAGAAAGAAGACAGCCAGACAGAGAAGAGACGGACAGACAGAGAGAAAACTGGAGGCCAGCACTAAAGACAGCTAACCCTCATGCATTAGAGAATCACTGAGAAGAACAGTTCAGGCAGAAACCCCACTGGTTACTATATACCTACTATTCCTTGACTGCTGTTTCAAGTTTGTGCTGGTTGCTCAGATGCATCTGACTGACAGGACTGCTGTTCCCATTGCACAGAGGTGAAGGAGAATCCACTGAGCTTCTCCCCTGTTCTAATGCTGCAAGGGAAGCAAAGCAGTGGTAAAGTCATATTTACATGTGTAGCAGTGCCCTTCTCATCTGTGAGTGGTACTAGGTGGTGTGTTCCCCATTAGCTCCGTCACTTTTCAGCACCACCTAGCACCTGCCCCATTTCCAATCATATGCTGTTCGTGAGATCCTTATAATTTCCCAAGGCCTTCTGAAGCTTTCCTCTTCCTACCTTTGACATTTTGAGGAAAGATTTATTCTCTTTCTGTGTTTATTCTGCTTAGTGAAAAGAAACACCAGAGCAAGCGTTCACTGTATTCTTGCAAATTCTTTGTAGAATTGAGTTGGGTTATCTCTTTGAAAGTCTGTGCAGGGCAAAGGATTAGCTTAGAAAATATTTCCTGTAAGCTCCCCAGGTTTGCTTTCTTACATATTGGCCCATGAAGGCAAACTCTTTCTTCACCTGACTGATTGACTTCCTGTTGTGATAGTTGTCTTACCTGTGGCATAGTATGTCATGTGCATATACATGCCTTCTTTCCTGTACTCTGTCAGCATTTGCTGCTCTGAGTACCATTGTTCTCTCACATCCTTTGTGGATGTGCAAGTCAGGAATTTTGTTCAGGTTGTGTGGCTCTTTGGGAAAGTTCACTGAGAAATGGTGAGTTTGAGGTTGGAAGTAGCTTGATGCAAAGAAGGGTTCTAAAAAATTCTCATGCAATCTTGGTAGGTATCCTGAAGGAGCAGGCAGAGAAAATCTAACTCAGCTTGACAGGCTAATAGGAAAGGGCCTTCCCCCTTCATATACCCAGGATACTTCTTGCCTGTTGTTTTCAAATTACCATGCTTATCTTTTTTCTTATTACTATTCACTGCCTGTAAAATGCAGTGTTGAAATCTATTCTCTAGATCAGGACTCTGTGCACAGAACAAATCTTAGTTAGAACAATCCTTTTATTATCCCTATAGCTGCAGAAGAAGCCAAAATAGTACAATGAGTATGAATTGATGCCTAACCTTTCCTTAAGTTCCCCTTTGTCTATAGTAGCACACTTTCTCCATCACAATTAGGTTATATTTAGGAACACTGGAGCTTAGGGTAGGAATTCCAAAATATCTTAATGCTAGAAAGAATTCCAGGAACCATTTTTAGGGCAATCAAAACTAATTTCTCCCTTGAAGAGCTAAGCAAAGAGTTGCCCAGTTCTGTTCTTATACCGTGCATGAACCATCTGCTTGATAAATAGCAGATAAGTAAAGCAGTGTGGATCTCTAGTATGTAGTTTATGTTTTATGTACTTTTGAAAGAAAATGGGATATAAAATAGTCAGGAACCTCATGTTCATAGAATTGAGTTGAGTCTATCAAAAATGCTTCAAGTGGCTTCTCAAGAAAATGGGCATGTAAGCCATGTGACTGTTCTAGGAAATGACCTTGTCAGATTATTGGCCTGCAGTTCCTTCTTCTTTCCGGTGGAGACTGGTTTTGTAGAGGTTACAAGAGATGAAGTACCTGATGGTATTTACCTTGAATGGATGACTTTCCTCTTTGGAAATATTCAGACTGTGCAAACTAGTTATGAACATGGACTTGGAAACCCACCACTAGACTCAAATTCAGGCCCAAGTTTGGGCAGGTATTTACCTTCTCTGTGTCTACATTTTCCAGGTGGAGAAGGAGATGAGAATCACTCTGCCTTCATGTGGGTGTTTGGTACTAAATAAGTTAGCATTTTGAAACAGTCAACACACTGCAGAATTCTCCAAGATTAGCTGAATTCAACAAGGTTAACTGTTTTACAGTCAGGTGACCTTGACATTGTTGTCTAAATCATCTCTCATCACCTTGTGCCCTCCTTCACTACTTTAGTTTACATAATATCCCTTATCACCATCCAAAGTTGTCTTATAGATTTGTAGGGTGTCAGGATTGAATGTTTGCTTCTTTCACCATGGCACAATCTTCATCAGTGCCAGGATTTTCTCAGTGGTTACAGCGCCATATGGCAGGAAACTCCTCCAAACTGTAATGAGCTCCTGTATGTGTGTGAAGAAAGCAAACTCTAATGTGTCAAAGACCTAACTAGACGTCACTCAATCCCCTCACTTGCACACTTTGTACTTCTACTGGCTGGATTAATAATCCAAGTCAGCCAGAAAAATAGCATCAACATATGTCTGTCAAACCTACTTAGATGTTTGCTGCATCCACCAAAAATGTTGCAGGTGTGCTGCAAGACTTTGCACCTAATTTTTATTTTTTGAAAGCTTGTAGCTTAAGAAGTGGGGCCATACACAAGTAAGGCAGGAAGGAAGGTGTTTGCAGAACTTCAGCATCATGGGGGAGAAAGCCCTGTCCTCTTTAGTTAAGCCAATAGATGGACAGTGAGGTCCTTTCCAAATCTATAAAGTCTGTGTTCCAAGATGATTTCCCAGCTCGAGTTACTGTTAAATCTCATTGAAATAAAGTGATAATTTTATGTGTTTGGAAAGTTTTATGAGCATCCTTTTTGATTAAGACTGCTAGCCCAAGTGCTTGTTGCATGTGCTGTAAATGTGTTAAGAGGGGGAAATATTGATGTGTGTTTCCTCTGTATTCAAACTGTTGAGACTTTATTGGAAATAATAAAGCTTTACAACATGTTCTTTACAAATAGGATACTAGGGACCTTACAGCAGCTCGAAAAAAATCTATTTATTGTTTTGTGTCAGAGCAAGCAGGCTGTCTTCAGTTTTGTAGTCCCCTGGAGTTAATTGTAATTTGAGGCAGAAGAGAAGGGACCTTAATAGTCAGTGGTTGGGTAATTATTATTTGAAAAAAAAAAAGAGAATTTCATTTTATTTCAAGGAAGGCAGTCAACTTAAATTGTACTTGTCCAGAAATATTCTTAAGCAGTAATATGCAAGTAATATACATAATTATACATAAATGAGCACATATTTCATTTTCAAAAATATCCATTTTTTATCACAGCACTTGAAATCTGTAAATTGGGGTTAACGTTTCTTGAGAGTGAAGCTTTGAACATGGCATACACGCATGTATTTGCTCATAGATAATTTATCTTGTATCTTAATCTATATTATTACATATATATGTGTATATACAGTGTTCAGATAGTGTATTGGTTAGTTGTTATTGTCAACTTGACACAATCCAGAGTTAACTGGGGTGAGGGAATCTTAGTTGAAGAATTGCCTAAATCAGATTGGTCTGTACTCCAGTCTGTGAGTGAGTGTCTTGAATGATGATGTATACGGGAGGGCACTGCACACTATGCTATGAGTGACAACATCCTTAGCCAGGCACACCTGGGTGATAAAAGAAAGCAAACTGGTCATGAACATATGGGTAAACCAGAGAGTAAGCCAGTAAGAAGTATTCATACATGGTTTCTGCTCTGAATTCCCTCAATTATGAACAATCACCTGTTTAAGCCAAATAACCCTTTCTTCTCCAAGCTGCTTTTGGTCAGAGTGCTTTATCATAACAGAATGAAGGTAGGAGAAATAGCAAAAGTCTTTGCTCCCTACTTTGGAAAAAAGAGTGAATCATGATATGTATATTTATTTAATATCAAGCTGTTTATGTGTTGTACAAAACCTATTTCATTTGCTGGTCTAAATTGCTTGCAGTAGTAAAATACATTCTCCTCTAGGAATGCTGGTGTTTTGATGCATGCTATTTGGGTTCTGACATATATAGTCATAACCTATGTAGCAAACATGCACATTTAACTTTCAGAACAGAAGTTGGCACTACTGGATTTACAAAAGCAAGCTCCCTCACAACACAAACTTTCCTTCTTCTTAGAGAATGAACTTACTATAAAGATGTACAGTCTGCTTCAAATTTTGGGGTAGGCTTTCCAATGAATACAACTAGATTCTGTGTTATGGCAAAATTTTGAAAAACTTGACGTGCGTTCCCATCTAATTGGGAACGTCTGTGGATATGAAGCTTTAGAGATGAGCAAAAATAAGTTGGAGCATGGCTATTTTAAAATGTTCAGAATAGAAGTAGAACTCAATGTCTTTATTCTTAACAACAAAAAAACAAAAACAAAATTCACACAAAATCTTTTTAACCACAGAGAACTCAGGTTTCCTTTTTGCCTTTTATATTGTTGTAGCACTAATATTGTGTGTACTCTCTCTATATTCTTTGTACCTATATACTTCTGGTAATTCAAATCTATGACTATGCAATTATATCTTTTCTCTTTTATTTAATTCCAATTTTTTAAACTGAAGGCTTTTGAAGTCTGTGGTTTTTATACAAGCCTTCAATATCTGTATTTATAAAACTTATGGGTTCTCTTATTCCTGTCCTTTGAGTTCCCCTCATAGGTGATGGAACTCAATGGAAGAATTCTCTTAGTAATCATTCACCCCTTATAGCTAGGGCTCAAGAGCATCCCTTGTGTTGAATTATACTGCCTTGTAAATGGCATTCTAATGAGGTTTAATCTTATCAGTTAAATGAATGAATAAGAACTCAGATGTTTCAATTAATTAGTATGTAATGCCATGGAGCAAGCATGGCTGCTGCAGGAATGAGCTGTTGTCATCTTCACCTCTTGTAGTAGCTGGGTTGGTGTACCAAGGGTTGTTGCACTACAAAGAGAAATGCTCTTCTAAAGACAAGCTGACAAAGTATGGCAATCACTCAGTCACAGAGTTCTGGGCTGCAGGGCCCCTTCTGGAGTCCTGTGCAGCAAAACCAAGTCATTTCCAACCTTAAGACAATCATTTGTGGTAGATACATTTGTTGTAGGCACAGGGAGAGCCAGACATGAAGGGGTGAAGGCCTAAGTCACAAACAATGCCACACCAGTTTGGAATTATGATTAATAGGGTAGTATTTATTTAAAGGGGAAAAAACTTACAGATCACTGTCCCAGGCAACAGCCCTCTACGCAACCAGGAAGGGAGTCTAGTCACTGGCAGAGCAGGAAGTGAAGAGAGAGAGGAGAGGGAAGTGGCCGCTTTTTTAAAGGGAGAGAGACCACGTCCCAATGGGCTTGTAATCTCAGCAGCTATAGGCTGGAGGAGCGGGAGGACCTCCTGCAACAAAGGGGTTACATCTTTATGCTGAGATACCACATCTAGCAAGGGGATAGCAGAGTCAAACTGATGTAGTCACTCTCCATAGCTCTGCCCTTATAAATAAGGTATTATCTTCTCCGTGATCATAAGCATGAAGACTGCAATATGTGAGCTGATTTCACTGATGTTACTTCACTTGGATTTGTGCGCGCGCGCGTGTGTGTGTGTGTGTGTGTGTGTGTGTGTGTGTGTGTGAAAGTTTATAATGCTATTCACAAACATTTTTCTACCTCTGGCCAAATTTTACAGACTTTGAACATTCTTTTGCACTTATTCTAATACACACGGTTCTCTAAGCTCTTATAACATCGGTTTTCCAACCAAAGTCTTCGAGTCTAGGTTTGACAATTTTTGTGATTTATAGTTATAGCTTTGAGCTTACACATTGATTTTACTTTTGAACTAGAAAAGCCAATCAAAATTCTTATTTTACTTTTTTGTCCTACCTCCTACATGGTTATCTTTTTTGCTGGATTTTCACAGATTCTGTCTATTTCTCTTAAATCTATTTCATATTTAAGGCATATAAAACAATGTTATAAGATAAATATAGATAGTAAATAGTAATTAGATTGTCTGTGTATGCCCCTTTGTGTTAAGAATGGTTAACATACCTACTTCTTTATCACAACTCATGAATATAACAGCATCTTTTACTGTAATCCTAATACTGTCCAATAGTAAACTAGACTCTATTTATCTGTGTGTCTGTTTGTTTCTCTTGACCCTCATCTCATTTCCCTCCTGTATTTATTATTCATGTTATCTTTCATTTTCCCCATTGCCACCATTATGAGTTTTTTTTTAAAAAACTGTTATTGTTTTGTTTTATTTTGTTTTGTTTTTGAGACACAGTTTGTCTATATAGGCTGTCTTGGAAGTCATGATCCTTCTGCCTCACATTTGTGATAATAGGACATAAAAGTCTTTTCATAATTGTTTGTTTTATGAGATTATAATTGCCTGATTTCATCTTCCCTTTCTTCCTTTCAAATTGTCCTATATACATCTCCTTAGACTCTTTCAATTTCATGGCCTTTTTTCATTAATGGTTGATATATGCATATAATTATGGATATATATATATATATAGTTTTAAGGGATTTAAAACATAAATACTTTATGTACATCATTTTCTCCCCTCACTCTCTCTTTTTAAATTCCTCCTGTATCCCCCACTTGCTCTTACACATGTGTCTGCTCTCTCTCGCTCTCGCTCTCTCTTTCTCTCTCTCTCTCTCTTACACACACACACACACACACACACACACACACACACACACAATCTATCAGGGTGTTTGTCCCCAGAGCAGATTGATTCTGTCCAAGCAGCCACTGAGTACTATCTGTAGCTCTTATCCAGGGATGATACATTGTGAAACTTCCCCATCTGCACTGATGTGTTAACCAGTGTCGTCATTGTGCAGTTCTTGTTGAGACTGCGTGAGTATGGCTTCTCTATCACATCTAGAAGACTCTATTTCAAAGCCTACTTGAACATCTTAAGAACCTAGCATGCATTCAAGCAGTACACACATGGAGTAGGTCCCAACTGAATGAATAATAAAGTCTTAAAATCAACCTGTACCCCAAGGACTGAGTTCTGTGGGTGCCAACCAGTTTTTTACTTGGATTGGAAGCCAAAGTCAGGAGGCTGTACAGAGTGGCCTTCTTATTGTGAGGTGTTACAAAGAAGTACTGCCCCATTAAGCAGTCAGAGCAGTGCAGCTAGGCTACATAAAGCACTGGGAACTAAGAATTGGGATGTTTAATTTTTATTAAATATTTTAAATTCTAAATGTATTCATGCCTTTGTTTCAATTTTTGACATACAAAATAATGGGTTTCATTATCATTTCAAATAAGTTGTACTTTGCTCATATCTACTATTACCTTCTCTTCTCCTCCTCAGAATGCCAAGTGATACATAAATTGATTAATCTGTATACCATCTGCCTATATTAATCCAGATTTTGCATATGAAAGAAAAACATAACATTTGACTTTTTCCCCTTCTCATTACTATTTCTTGTCCCCTTTTCTTTTGATTCTTATCATCTCCTCCAAATAATTTCTCTTATTTCTCCCACCCCATCACACACACACATATTCTGGGTTCTACATGTGATTGAAAATATGGCACTTGTCTTTCTGAGTCTGGCTCATTTCACTTAGCAGAATTATCTCCTGTTCTATTCAGTTTCCTGATAATTATGTAATTTCCTGTGGGGGGGTGTTGAATGAGAATACGCTTCACAGGCTCCTATATTTGAATGCTTGGTTCCCCATTGGTAGACCTTTTGGGGAAGGATTAGGACATGACATTGTTGGAGGAGGTGTGTCATTGAAGGTGGACATTTGCATTCTAAAAACCCACAGCATTCTCAGTAAGCTCTCTCTGCCTGTTGCTTTTGTGGATTAAGGTAATGCTCCAGTATTAGGCCTGTGTGCCTGCTGTCATGTTCCCTGCCATGTTGGTCATGGAGTCACCCTCTGAAACTTTAATCTCTCATAAACCTTTTCATCTTTAAAGTTGCACTGATTATGGTGTCTCTTCCAAGGAATAGAGGAGTAACTAAGACATTTTCTTTTTCCATTTTAGATGTATACAGCACACTTTAAAATCCACTCACCAGGACTAATTCTATATCTTGGCTATTGTGAGTCATGTGTCAATAAATGTGGATGTGCAAGTATTTCTGTGCTATACCTAGCTCTGTTTTAAAGTTACGGTCAGGATTTCATGAAGTTCACCAACTCAAAAATTAATGTAATAATACTTGTGCCAAATACTTTGACCTCCCTTTCCTCCTACAAGATGGGGCTCAGTTCCTTCTGACTTCCCTCTTCCCTTCTCTCCTTTTTTCAGACTCAGCCTGCCTGAAATAAAAATTTTAAATTGCATGATTGTCAAATTCTATTTTATTTTGATTAAGTATTGCATATGGGTTAAAGATTCTAGATGAATTCGAGTGTGTGTGAAGCTGATATCTTACAGTGTTTAGTCGATGACTTTACTGCAGTCAGGAGGTTATGGTTACGCTCTCTCCTTTGGGAGGAAAGAGGAACACCTCTGATGACCTCTCTCAAACACTTCTAACACTCATGCTTTTAAGCCAATCTAGTGAATACTTACTTAGAATTGACCTTGTGAAATAATTTCTAAGCCGTTTATTTCCCAGTTTAAGTTCTTTCTATGTTCTTCTCATGTGCCTGTAACCTGGCTGGGTCTTTTCTGCTCTGCTTTATTCTCCATGAATTGACTTCATTGCCATGGCCCCTCGTTGTCTCCAGACTCATTACTGATTATCTCTGCTTTTTGGTAGAAAGCAAGCAGAGCTGAATCTACAGCACACAATTGCTGAACCGGGTCCACTTGGTTTCACTCCTCAAAGTTTAACTTATTTGGTGATCCCAGGGAAGAACTGATGACCTAACATGTGCTGAATAGGTACATACCAGCCTACATATGGATTTCACAAACTGGGATGCAGAAATTTAGGACCTCCAATTTAGATATAAGATGTTAATTATCTTATTTCTATTTCTCTTTCCCTCTCAATGTTCCTTTTTTCCCTCCATGACCAGGCTGGTAGGATTGGAAAGGTAGGAAAGGTAAAATAATAGGATCCCACATTTTACAAAATTGCATGTGTATTTCTATTTGAAATAAATGGCATTGCCAAATTGTGAATAAATCTATCCATCTCCTAAAAGGTTAGATAATAGTTATGTGAAATGGGCATCTGTCTTTGCTGTATCCAGAGCATTCATGGGGAGCCCTGAATGGTATAGGATGGGGAAGGGGGTGGTTACTGTGGCAGATGAGAATGTAGGCAACAAGGAACCAGCTTTGCTCTACATAATCCATAGTAGCCAGCTTCAGCAATTTTGAGTCAAGCTGGCTCTAAGGATGAACCAATCTAAATAGAATATTTTGTATAACTATAACATATTAATTGCTCCATGGATGAGCCTCTGTTCCTTTTCTAGAGGTCCAAAGGCAGGTTCTATGTTTGTATGGAACAGAGAATATACCTCCTTTGTAGAGGAAAGAACATACATGTGAACTTGATGTTCTGACTCTGTGAGAAGATATCCCAAGGCACAGGTGTGGCTTCCTTTGACTTTTATTTACCAAAATCACATAAGCAGGCACAGATTTCTGGGCATCTGCTTTTGGGAACAGCACTTTCAATAAGATAGGAGCACTTCCTTCAATATCAATATCATCATCATTAACATAATTTATGCCCCAGCAATGTTTAAGCATACATGGATAGTCCGTTTATAGAAGTTCTCTAATTGATTCTATCCTGAGCAGTCCTAGATGCTTGTGTTATTGTCACACCCAAGGTTCCACAGTCTTTCTTTATGCTGTCTATCCAGTGTTTTTTGGGTCATCTTCTTCGCCTTATCCTGTGCACTCCTCCAAACAGTGCTGCTATCTCGGGTATCTGCTGTCATTCATGGCCAAAGTATCTCAAGTGCCACTGGTGTATTCTGTAGTTTACGTCCTTCTGTAGATGGATAGAGTGGTGGAAGTCAGTGAAAACCTTAGTATGACAGTAAACACCAAGGAGACTGAGATACAACACATGGGAAGGGCTCACAAGGATTTTAACATTGTAATGAAGAATCAGAACCTCAAGCAAACAGCCAACTTTGTCTATCTGGGAAAAAAAAAAATCTCAGTTCAAAGGAGAGAACTATTTCATATGTAAAGAGGCAGATAGGATTAGCGATGGTTGCATTTCAGGCACTAGGAAATGATTGGTCAGCAAGAGACATAAAGACACCAACAAAATTACTAGTATATGAGACACTTGTCTTGAGCTGCCTGCCCTCTCTACAACTTTGAAACGTAGACAATGAAACGCTTCTCAGAACAGTGGCTGAATGAGTTTGAGATGGCATGTCTCAGGAGGATTCTAGGTGTCACACAAAGAGATAGGTTGTGCAACAATGACATTAAGAACCTTCAGTATGATTATCATCTTATTTGTTAACTAGAATTTTATGACAGAAAATAAGAGCATCCAGCTCTGGGTCAAAAAGAAAAGTCATCTTTGATTTTATCTCATCAGTTAATGAAACCAAATACTCAGTTAAGTATTATCTTAAATTCTATTTTAAAGTGATGTTAAGAAGGTAGGGTCTTTCAGGTACAGATATAGATATTATGGCCTAATATTTAAGAATTCTCTAGATCTAGAAACATTGATTTAAAGGTGGCCTCTTTATCCATCCAGCTTGCTGTGGTCAAAAGCTCCAAGGTCAATGGTAGAAGATACAACAGCAGTGACTAACACATACCATCGTTTGTAGAGCTAAGGAAATGGCGTCTGCATGATTTAATGTAATACCTGGAACTTGGCAAGCAAATTAGTATTAACTAGCAGTAGCACCACCACTTCTTTCCTAGTTGTTTTGACCTTTTGTCTTTATAACAAACAGCAAAAATAAGCCAGAGTAGACAAACTTTTACAAATAGGGCAAGGCATGCCTGGTCTACAAGAGCTAGTTCCAGGACAGGCTCCAAAACCACATAGAAACCTTGTCTCGAAAAATCAAAAAAAAAAAAAAAAAAAAAAATAGGGCAAGGCAGTAAATATGTTCAGTTTAGTTGGCCACACGTTTCTGTGACAACTACATGTCTCTCCAGTGACAACAGGCAGACAATGTAAAATGAATTGGTGTGTCTATACAACTTTGTGTACACACATGGATTTTGATTGCATAAACAGAAATAAATACTAAAAATAAATATTAAATCCTCACAATTACCTTAGCTATTAAAACTTTGACCCTCTGTAAAATTGAGATTTCTGGAAAACGTATTCTAGTCTGGTACCTCTTTTTTTTTCTGATATGGGGAAATGTGGCATTTCCACATGTTCATCAATATGCTACAGGCTTAAAAAAAAGAGCATCAGTTTAATGTTTCAAATATTTCCTAATTGATCAACATATTTTTATTCATATCTTTCTTCATACAAAACACAAACAGGTCTTTAGTTATCTGAGTGATATTTGATTAAACAAAAGAAACCTAGCAAACAGTGGGCCTAGTGACAGCAGCAGTCAGAAGACAGTTTGTGATTCAAGGAGGTAAACTACTCTGAACACCTTTGGGAGTAAGTGAGGAAGTTGCTTACTGGCCCTGGTTGTTAGAAGCGACGACATCAGCTGTTCTTCACAAGAACTGATACACAATCAGTGGGAGAGCACAGCTTCGCATAGAGAAGGGGACACTGTCTTCCCCATCTCCTTTCCTGTTTTATCTGTTGAGTTTTGGCCTAGTAAAAACCAACAAATATTCAAAAAAAATTCCTTTAGTAGGATTTCAAAAAGTGAAGTATAATGTCTTAAGTGGAATTTTTTAAAAAATCAAATTAATATAAAAATAAAATTAATAGAAAGGATGCAGCAATATATTTTTCTTTAATTTCAAGTTACACAACAGAAGCCTAGCATGAAGTTTGCCACCTCTTAAGAGTCTTATCACTGTTACTGCTCCAGTATGGTTGGAAGAGCAAGTAGCTCAAGTTCCTTCACTCTTTGGAGGGAGACTATAAAAGTTAAGGTGGATTTCAGCATCACTGAGTGTGGTTTGCCTGGCACACTGGGTGTTGCTGCTTATCTTTCCATCTGTCTACCACAGTCCCTCTTTGTCATTTTGTGTTGTTTTTCCTGCATGATGCAACCTACCATCACATTCTTTTTCATTTTATCGACTCCTGAAATTTCACTACCAATATTTTTAAATCTTTCCAAACAAACAAATGCAACTGAGCTGTGTAAATGTTTTTCCTAATTCAGATTCACAGCTTGCCTTCACAAGGAGGCATCCCACCACATGGAACTGTGGAGTCTCTACGTAAGGGTTCACATTCTCTCTGCTCATGAGCCTCTGCCCTCCGAGGTGCTTCTTCATCTCCATCTTTCACAGAGAGAGATTTCCTACCATGCTTATTAGAGTTAAAATGAATAGAAAACATGCAGTCACATTTATTTTTTTTTTATAAACCATATGCAAGCTTAGCACCAGTTCGGTTGTAAATTCAAGCTGAGACTTGTTTGTACTCTAAGGATTGAGAAAGTTGTTTGGATTTCTCTGGAGTCAGATTTTTTTCCCCCTAGATTTTCTTTGATTTATTGGAGTCTCTTGCTAACGCATAATTAAAACTCCCAGAGAATTCTTTTGAAGTCATTTTCTGCCTTTTTATACCGAAGGAAAAGGGGGATAAATCATGTCTTCATCTTTGTTCTCTACTTCTTCAGGAACCATTTTTAACATTTCTAAAGAAGTGAAACACCCAAGTTAATCTTTATATCATATAGCTTCTACAAAAGCAATGTGTAAATCATTAGATATGTTCAAGACATCCATTTTTCTTGAAGATTTGAAATATTATTAATTCCAAAGACTGGGAGATAGTTTATAAACTGCCAGTGACATTAAAATATAATTCATCTCCTGTTGGAAGTGGGATCCATATTCACTATGAGCTTGCTGTTTTCTGTTTCCTGTTCTGAGCCGCCTGGATGTCTGTATGGTCAGTGAACTAACTGGGGCTGTACCGTCAACTCCCCTCTCTGGCAGCCCGTCCATTTCTCATAACTCCTAGAAGTACTTTCCCCATGAGTATTTCCAGTTGGCTTACAGAACAGTTGCATTGTTCTTTTCCCCAAATCTCAAGCATTCCCCAGAGAGCTGTTTTCGCTTTCTGCAGAGCACTTACGATTTATCTCGGTAGCAGAATCGGTTGTTTTTGGTGCTTTGTCTATTTATTTCTCCTTCGAATAGGAGTTACTTTGGAGCTAGCTAAGCCCCCATGAATTGGCTTCCTAAGTGCTCCTCAAACCTCTTCCATCTATATGAAGCAGCCACAGTTTCCTGCAGAAAGCTTAACCAGACTGGAGATCAGAACTCTTTAAAATGATGATGATGATGATGATGATGATGATGATGATGATGAAATCCTCAAATACATTTAGGCTCATTTTATCTGCATCTTTTCAATATTAATCTATGTTGCTAAAAATTATTTCTAAAAATAAATCTCTCTAGGTGAGAGTCAGGGCATGAAGATGTGTATTTATTTCATCTCTTTGTCTTCAAAAAATGAGGAAATTATTTTCAACAAGAGAATCCTAGGGATGAGTGCCAGTGACAGAAATAAAAGTTAGTATGCATTAAGAGAAATAAATAGCAAAGCCATACAAGTCTGTGCTAGGGTCTTGGAGAAGAGCCACACAGCAGTGCTTGCTTGTTTTCTGGTGTCACAAAACAGACCCATAAAAAGTGATGGATACTGAGATTTAGAATTGGCTGGCAATTTCCTCCTCAGTTCTTAGAGCTCCTGGCATGGTGAGTGCCCTACACACCTACAGCTCTTAGGGGAATAGTCACTGTTAGATTCCTAGGAGAAGGGCCCCAAATGGGGCCACGGTCTTGTTTTAGCTATCATACTGTACTTCAAGTATTCAGAGGCTGCCAGTAAACATTATGGATGCTTTTAGACTTTGCACTGATTTAGATAGATTTTGATAGAAAGGCCAACCTTTGTTGTTTCTTGGGCTTTCAGGGACTTTTCTTTGTGAGCTCGAATTGCCAGTTTCTCCTAATCTCTCAACTATGAACATTGGTAAGAGAATACAATAGAAGGATTAATGGCTCAATTGAGAAATGTTTACTTACTGGACAATGGGAAGGGAACTCGGCAGACGTGCTTATCCTTCTGATTTGCATTCACTGATGTAACCAGGATATTAAAAAGGCCGTCAGATAAAGATGGTGGTGATTTTTCCAAGTGCATTTTCTTATTGTTAGAGGCTCATCAAAATAAGAAGGAGAAAGAAGAAAAGAATGAAAAGGTAATATATTTCTGAAGTCAGTGCTGTATCAAATAGGACTAGAGGAAAGAATAAAAGGCATGTATAGTACATGCGTCTGAGAAAGCATGGAAAAGTCAGGCTTTTCTATTCAGAGGGTGGAGCCTGGAGGGAAAGAGAGTGTTCCACTTGCTTCTGCATACCTAGAAATCCAGCCACCTTTTCACAATGTTTTCAGTTGTGTGTGGCATCTTTACATACAGACTTTGCTTTTCACGTGAAGGCGTGGGATCTTACAGAAGTAAGGAAGACCTCTTCAATTACAAATAACTGAGCCAGTATTGATTCAGTTCTTTTCCCCTCATTGGCAAACCAGACTTACCTTTGGAGTTGCTGATTTGATATTGATATTACTGAGTGAATTTTGTTATCTGATCTATGTTACCCTGTGAATTTTATCTATCTGATTTAATAGTTCATATGGAGTTATCCAAAAATTCTTCCTACTAAGGTGGCTAAAGATAAAACCTTTCTCAGAATGAAACTTAAACTGTGCTTGTTTACTTGAGACCTACAATGAGCAATGCATCGTGCAGGTGCGGAGAAAGCAGAGGAAAGACAGCCTGCCCCTGACAGCAGTGTTCTCTGAACTAAATAAAAGTAGAAAGCACATGCAAAGCAGGAAAAGTACTGTTCTCTGTTTGGTGCAGCAAAGCAAGGATGGTTAATGGTCAAACCCATTGGCCCTTACATCCACGGTTTTGTCAGAGGCATCTGGGAAACTCTGCCTATCACGGCTGCCTGAGACAGCTGACTGAGACATTTCCCCTGGAAGGGCTCCTAGTCAGCAAATGTGGACTCCGAGTCTTGATTCTGGGAAGAAAAAGAAAGCAAACCTATGGAGTGGAAGTCCAGAGACAGTACAGGCTCTAGAGGTCAACTGGTGTGTAGAAAGAGACAGACACATTCCAAAGAAAAGAACAATAATACGTATTTAAAGACTAATCAAATGGGAAAAATGTAAGCTGGGCTACTACTAAGTCCTCTTCAAGAACTTCCTTTTTGTGACTGAAATTGCAGGAAGGTTCTATGGGGTTCTTGTTTGGGCTTATGGAAGAGAGAGAAGTGATGATATTGCAGTTAAACTTAAAGATCACAAAGTTGAGCAAATTGGTCCCTGGTTTACTAACGTCCCTGTTTGAGATGTCTCTTGGAAAAGGAAACAGTCTCTCTATAGACAATGTGGATTTTATTTTTATTACTTGTGTTTGATTATCAGACAGGAGCGAAGGCAAAATAGACCTGGGATGCAGCTCTTTGGTCCCTTTGTACATCCCTTCAGTTTCCCCGATCTTCTTGATCTAGCCTATCCCGCCTCAACTTTGCTTCCTTAGATCTCATTATTCACTGCCGCTATCTACCATGGCTCAAAATCTTAAAGGAGACTTGGTAGAACTAAGCAATAAATTTTAAATAATTTATATTATAACCCATTGTTAAAATTTGTCTGTTTTATCTTTAGCTGCTGTGAATCTCCTAAAATTTAAATTATTTTTTCTCATACGTATAGAAAGGCATGTAAAATTGCCTTACTGTTTATAGTTTGAGGTATCAACCATGAATCTTGTAATATAACCTCTGTGGACAAAGAGGGATGAATATAATACAAACTTATATGGATAGAGTTGACAAGTCTATACAGGCATTCAGCATGCTGGGAATTCTTAAAAGACAAGGAAGGGACCTAAGCAAGATAGCAAGGATGGACAGAATTTAAAAAATGAAGACAGAGCTAGAAAGATGACTTAGGCCTGGTCAAAAGGAAATCCCAACAGTAGAAGGAAAAGTAGTATCTCTACTAGTTCAAAGCAAATTAATCTGAACATTGAGGTAAGTAAATGACTTTGTACCAAGAAAGCCTTTGACAGGTAACAATCACAGAAGTGGAAGCTGGTTGCCTCAGACTGTGGAGCTAAGGGTAGACAGTAAAAGGGAAATGACAGTTTTGTTTTTGAGACCATTCAGGTAGGACAGACAAGGGGAATGTACAGGTATGCCGAGAGGCCTGCCTGCCTTGTTCACTTCCCACCACAAGCTGCTGCTCAACTGCATAACAGGATGCCTGAATCCATCTACCCCACATCCACTCAGACCTCCATCTACTCAGTTATCTACCATGGGACCAGAATCCATGTTAAAGAGTCTGCCACCACTACAGAGATCTCCACAGGATCTATAAAGTTCTTCCTACATTTGCCTCCCACATCCTACTCTCCGCTTTACACTGTCTTCAAGACCCGACTCCCACTCTCCTCTCTGAACTCATCTCCCATCTTGTTGACACTTCTCTAACCATGTTGGCTCTTTAAAATCTTCAGACCCATAATTTCTGTCTCACCAACTTCCATGCTATTAGGGGCCTCTGCCTGTACTTTGCATGTGATGGTTCTTTTTTTCTAGAATGTTCTTCTCCACCTTTGTGATCTTGTCCACTCTTACATATTCTTTGGTTCAACCCACTCTTATTTCTATGGCTTTTTGACATAGGGATGTCCATAACTGTCCGTGGCTTTTGCACTGTCCGTAGCTCTTTCTTTTACAGATTTTATTATCTAACACTTTGTTCACTTATACTGATGAGTATCTCTTTTCTCCACGTGATACTAAGCTGTTTTATTCTCAATTTAGTTCCAAAATAGCATATACCCACTCTCTAGAGGAGAGCCCAGTACATCATAAGATGAATATAAAATAATCTCTTTTTAAATCTAAAGAAAATTAAAATCTTTATGCCTAGAAGTCTTAGATATTAGAAACTTACTTATATTTAAATTACAATTGCCACTAATTTTTAAAGGAAATGTCAGGAACCATAACATATAAGCAAAAGAACTGTAGGAAAATGGAAAGCCTGGATAAAGCATTAGGAAACAAAATATCCTCCAAAAATACCCTTGAGTTTTTTTTTTTTTTTTTTTTTTTTTGTATTGGCCATCTGTTGCTGGGCATGTGGCCTGCTCTTAAGTGTGGTTTGTATGCCCAGTGCATCACTGATCAGAGATGCTATGCACTGTGATAGCTATGTTTTTCTTGTATGTTTCTTTAGGCCCTTCCCCACCTCACCTCTTGTTTGTTGTTTGTTGTTCAGGTTTGTTTTAAACTCATTTCATTTTATTTTTCTTTTGTTTTAGATGCGTTTTTTTTTTTTTTCCTAATGAGAGCTCAAGAAAGCATGTAGATTTGACTAGGAGGGGGTAGAGTGGAGAGGATCTCTGAGGAGTTGGTTGAGAGGGCTAGGTAAGAGGAAGCCATAATCAGAATATTTTGAAAAAAAAAAAACCCAAACAATAACAAACTATTTCCAATTCAAAGAAAAGATGGGAAAAGAAAAGAAAAGAAAATGTGACTCTGCCAGTGGTTATATCCCCAAATCATAGACAAATCCTATTAGTGTTCAGGCTGAAGTGTCCCTTTATCTTCTGTGACAGACTCAGACTCCTCCAGCCTGCATGCAGGCAGGTGGCTGGCTATGTTAGCTGTGACTGAACTGCAGAGGGTCTCTGGCCATCTATGTTGCTGTCCTTCAAACTGCCCCAGAGAACTAAACAGGGCATTGCCACCTATTTTCTCCCTCCACTCTCCCCTCCCCTCCCCTCCCCTCCCCTCCCCTCCTCTCCTCTCCTCTTCTCTCTCCATATATTTCCCCATAGATTTTCAAAAATTAAACAATGGGCTCCTGAGTTCAAATGAACTGTTTTATTGTAGTTTCCCTGTTAAACATAAACAGGAGGTGAAAACACAGAACATGACTGAACTTGCAAAAGGCACCCCAGATGTCAGGACATTATTCTGGGTCTATCCCCATCTGAAACACAAATGGTAATTAACCAATCAGGATGAAATGTCAATTTGAGTAGCTTTCCTAAATCATCAAAACACCAAGAAATCTGTTACAGGTGATTTTACAGCCTGTGTGGTTGCTATGAAAACTTGCTCTCATAACTCAGTTCTCCAAATAGGACACATCCCAATCCTGTATGATTGTGTCAGACTCCCACCCCCCACCCCCATGATACTAGATGCTTTCTCTCTGTCTACCTACAGTCTTTTCCAAAGGAATAAAGCCGCCTAATAAGATTCATACTTTGGGGGACTCTTTTTGCCTTATCTACCTGTCCCTTCATTAGATGAGACTAGTTTTAGTTTTGTTTATTTCTGCCCCCTCTCGCCCCCCTCTCTCTTTAATGTGAGGTGGCAGCTGTGTAGGGACGTGTCTCTATGGTGTTGGCCAAATAAAAGCTCATCTTTTCAAGCCTGGTCTTTCTTTTTTTCTCAATGGTTTGCTGGCTAAATCAAAGACCTTGCGTCTTTACCCTTGCACGAAGGAGCAGACTGGGAGGATGATCACAGGGGAGTAAGCAGGCTTCAGCAATTCTGAAAAAGACCATTTCCATTTCCTAGGCAGAAGAGCCCCCGTGCTGTGCTCCCTTGATTCTTAATTCTTACTGCCATTGGTTCAGAGGGACGGGCTTTTGTGGTGCAGGATTATTTGTTTCTTTAAAATCCACCCAGGTTCTTTTTCCTCTTCCTTTTGTGGCCTGGAACAATACCACGTTACCAAGTCATTTCTGACTTGCAGGGAATCCATCTACGCTTGGGAAAATGTAGTTAAATTGAATACTGCAGTCTGAGGTGAGATAGATGTGGAGCTGGCTTAACACGTGAAGTGGGTAAAAATGCGTAATTGAAACAGTATGATGTTGATGAGGCTGTGTGTGGCTGTCAGGAGCCGTTCTAATATGCTGATGAACAAGATGAGCTTCCTACTTCTGCTGTATGCAAATGCACCATTATTTTTGATAGAGGGAAAGGAGCCTGGCATGTTAATTGGCTCTGCTTTTATGGATTCAGGTGGAGCTTTTCATTAGCTTTCTGAACAGAAATTTGCTGTACGTCCTTTAAATATGTTTAGGTCTGAGTGTCACCTGACAAATTTGACAAATTAAAATGTGTCATATTTTTTTTAAAAAAATCTTTAAAACAAAATGTGGGTACCTGAAACCTAAGGACTACTAATCCTAAATTCAAGGTCGCTGTGAAGCATCGAGTTTTTGTAACACTGAATCAGAATGGTTAGGCTTCTATAAGCCCTTTAAAATATTCAAACAATAGAAAATAAACCCTATTTGTTTTCTATCTTTGGAAATTTTGAGTTGTTGGCATAATTGATAGGTTGTTTTCTGGTACTATTATCAGCAAGCAATTTAGAATGTGTAGGTCTCTCTCTCTCTCTCTCTCTCTCTCTCTCTCTCTGTCTCTCTTTCTCTGTGTGTGTTAGGAATGAAACTGGGTATAAGTAGGGTAATAGGAGAAAATGATAAGCTTCAATACTCCCTCTAAAAATCTGAATTGTTAAAGTAACATTGCTTAAAAAAACTAATTGAATGCTATATATATACATATATTATGCATAAATATATACATATATATTTATTCTCCAACTTCTTAGCTATCTGCTGCATTGAATAACCTTCATGTGGTTGTTTTAGTTACTGAATACCTTTTGTGTGATTATTTTGGTCAACATTTCTAAGCCTGAAGGTATAGTTTTTCATTAACTGAGGATCCCAAACTTTTGCAATGAGAGGATTAACTTTTCATTTCCCCTAAGTCTTAAGATGACCAACAAGGAAGCCAGGATTTGGGGCCCTTCAGGAAGGGATGGAGGCTTGGAAGGAGGGGTGAGAGGAGGGAAGTAGGAGGAGGGGGAGAGAGCATACTGATCCCTAAGGATTTAGGATGTTTAGAGGTGATTTTCAGTTACTTGTCTCTAATCTGGGAAATCTTTGGTTCTGGGGAAGTTATGTTTGTGTACTTCTGGGAATGGCTGGCAGTTTGGGCTCTGCTGGTTGCAGGCAGGGAGCACAGGAGAGTGGTGAACTGCAAAGCAATTGTTTTCCCTAAACAGAGTTCAGCATGGCACCTTTCAAGAAAACTCTCCAAACACTCTTGTCTGTTCACACATATATTGATGTGTGGCCATTATGGAAGAAAACAAAATACCATAAGTGATTCAAATGTTAGCAGCAAGGCTATGCAGCTGACTGGGCAATGGTGCAGAACCCACAGAATTCAAATGCATTCTGTTTCTAGAAAGAGAAAGTGGCTGTCCTGTACTGATAGAAAAAAATCTAGTAAGCAGCCTCTGGTCGGGTGATTTATAGGACTAAGATCTTGTTTAACAAGGAACATAGCTTCCCAACTGGGAAATCTTGTTTAAGTGTGGAAGTGAACAGAATCACCTGAAAGTCAACCTTGATACTCAATTTTAAAACAGTAAATAAATAAATATAACATCAAGAAATTAATTTTAATTATCTGAAGAGGTTTCCTGAGAATGATAAACTAACTCTACTGAGAATATGGTCAGACCACAGGAAAAGAACATCCAGCTGGATATAGTCTTTTACCTAGATTTTTTTTCATTATCCTTGTTGAGTTTCTCATAGACTATGGATCACTTACACTTTTAAAACACATGCAGTCATTTCATGCTTCTAAATATTTATTACATATTCCAAGAGAGAAGTAAACTGTCCTACTTAAGGGTCTCATTCCACAGTCCTCCATTATAACCTCCTAATTTGAATTATCTTAATAATTTCTGAGATCCAGTTCATATAATTCACTCCACAATCTGTCATCTAACTATGTTTCTCTTATGAATGAGGCAAAAAAAGATGGGGAGTTGACATCTTACCACTGCAGGGCCTGCTCCCCATACATTAAAGAACATTGACAGTCAGTAACTAGTTGAGTTAAACGAGAGAAAGAAATTTACTACCTGTAACTCTTCCCAAATTCCAAGAAGTTGAATATGCCTAAGGAGAAGAAATGAGCTCTGAACTGCAGAGGCTATTCGAAATTGTGTTTTATTCCTATACTTGGAGGGGTCTGTTGAGCAATTGACTGTCATTCTAAAGACTCTTTGTTTTGGATACACATTCTGTTACCCAGTTTCACTTTGCCTTGGGCCTCCAGTGGGGGAACAAATGGTGATGGGAACATAAATCCTATGGCTGGGAGATAATATATTAGAAGGATACATAGGAAAGCTATATGTTTTTGTGTCTGTAATTTGATCTTTTATCTTCCTAGCCAAAATTATTTTGCCTAGTTTTTAGATTTTTCTGGTACAGGATGGGAATATGTGTACCTAATGGGCCTGAAGTGAAGTCTCCTGTATGTAGCACAAGGGACCTTAAATGTGAGAACCTGCCTCAGCTTCTCAGAAATATTTCTTTCATGGTTGGCTTTGCAGAAAGCTTTATTGAAAGACAGATACCTACAATGTAATGAAGAGAATATTCTGTTAGAGAAAGCCTCCTTGCTGCTTTTCTTTGAAAGTCATTTATATGAAATAATAATAATATTTAAAATCTAAAATCTTGGGTCTCATAGGTTACTATGTATGACTGTATGTATGTATGTATGGAAAAACAGGTACTTTTCATTTAAAGTAATTAGAAAAGCTAAAATGTATGCATTTTTTCTTTGATAGCCTTTGAGATAGAAGGCTTGGAAAAGGACAGTGATAATTTTGTGAGTAAGTTGATGCTGGGTTGATATTACTGTCATATCATAATAACATAATAACTGACTCCTTTGTTGACATCTTAGCCTAAAGGAAGTAGATTTATGTTTTCAAACTGATTCATCTCTCAGTTGCTATACAACTCATTTGACCTCATTTATAAATTGCTAGGTATCTGTATACAAACATAATTAATGACTAAATAGTAGATGAAAAGTGTGTTGAAGGAAATTCCATCTTAAGACTCAAGGAGTTAACTTACATTTTATCAATCTGGATGTGTTTTCTGAAAAGTAAGCCTTTTAGTGCTGTAGTGAGTGTCTATTGGGGCAAGTACAATTAATCCTGGCTTAAAGATGAGAAATAATTGTCTATTATCTTTTACTTAACTGCCTAGATTACTGTAAAACCTGTGAGTGATCTCTCTAATATTTGTGCTAAATGGGGCTTTCTGAGCTGTCTTCCTTCAATAGGTTTCTCCTATATTCAAAATATTTTGATGGCTTTTCATGTCCTTAGATTGAAGCTGCAATTCCTAATCTTGATGCTTAAGACTATCCTAAATTTAAACCAAAGTTACTGCCCCATCTTGATGAATCATTATGCAGCCTACGACAATTGCAACCAAGTCAAGCTTTTCTTTCTGATCTCCCTTCCTGCCTTTATTGTGATACCACCATCTTTGAAGAACTTCTAATTTACCTCTTCAACATCCATGACCTAGAGAGAATGTAGATTTAAGTCCACAACAGACCAGAATTCTAACCTAGACTCCAGCTTACTAGCTATGCATCTTTGGGTAAACCATTTCTCTCCTCTGAGCTCAGTTCCTAAGTCTGTATTGTTCTAATCAGCTGCCTGTGTCATAGCACTTTGGAATCATTAGCCACAAAAATTCACTGCCATAAAACACACACTGATCTGTCATCTATAGGTGAGTTGTCTCAGCTCTATATACAGAACTCCTAGTAGGCCATCTCCATGGTTCTATCCTTTTGGGGGTTTGATCAGATAAGAAGATTGATTTTCTCCTTGAATTGACATGAAGCCCAACTTAACAAGTAGTGTTCAGGCCTTTAATTGTACTATGTTTACTTTGCCATGAAAATGTCACATCAAGGTAGAGAAATAGAGTACATTCCTGGAGGAAGAATTGGAATGCTAAAGCAGAGGGAGGGCATAAACAGAGTGATGGGGTGATGATCTGGGAATGAGAGTGGAGTTCTCAGAAAAGCATCACTGGGGATTGAGATAGAGTAAAGAAATGGCCTTGAAGGCACTAAATACATGTAATATTCTCTATCCTTTTCTCACCCCTCCCTGCTGTTCTAACTCACTATTCTTTAAAATTCAAAATAGATGTCATTTCCTCCTTCCAGTGTCCCCTGCCTTCAGTTGAAATTAACTGCTCTTCCTCAGTGACTAGGCTGTCTCTATTAATTGACTTAAAGTCTTCATCATTCCTCTATGTCTTTCATAATTATTGTGTCTAGCTTTTTCACTAGAACTCCCAGTGCTCCTCAAACAGTGAGCCTCCAAAAATTTGTAGACATGTATTTTTAGTCAGTTTTCATTTTTTGTTGAAATACATATAGAGCATTGAAGCATGATTAATAGAAACTCAGAAGGAGAAATTGAGGTTCAACCTGAAGGTAAGAATAGCAAAATAGCCAGCCACTGGCTTTTAACTCTACTTCAGACTGAAATGGCTATCCTGCCTCCAAGAATCTCAGAATGAGAGTGAACCTAAGAGCTGTCTCTTCCCATTTTATAATCCTCTCTAGTTTTGGGATTAAAGGCATACATCCATACCACCTGGTTTGTATGCAAGCTAGTGTGGCTACTGGGATTAGAGGTGTGCGTTACTGCTGCCTGGTCTATAAGGCTGGTCAATGTGACTGTATTACTTTTCTGATCCTCAGGCAATCTTTATTTATTAAAATATAAATGAAATGCCGCTACAGAGCATCCTATATCTAGCCTTTTTATTGGTCCATCACTTTCAAGAATTTTGAAGTTCAAGTAGCTTTTTATAGACTTTCAGTTGTTTCTAAGCCAACACTAACAACACCAATAACAGGTTAAACTCAGTACCAAAACTACAGCAAACTTGAAATTTTATTAGGAATGGCTCATAGTAGATGAATATATAATCTTTTACTTGAGAATCCTATTTACTTAGAACAAAGGTGATGGAAATCGTTTCAGTGTATAAATGATGAGTAATTTCTTAAGAGGGGTGTGAAGCAACCGTGCAGATATTACACACTGGGAACTTTCTATCTCCTTACCTTTGTCATTCTCCCTAGTCTTTCTGTCAGTCAAACCCTCAAGTTCTTTATCTTCCTACATTTGAGTTAAGTTACTTGGCTTTTTGACTAGAAATTTTTGCCTCAGCATGTTTTATGTGATAATCGCTTTTAGCTTTCATAGAGCAAAGGTAAATTTATGTAAGATCAAATTGCCTGAATAAGAACTTGATATCAGAAGGAAAGACTCTCAGCCTACAGCAATTTGTCTTTGACAGTGGCCACCAGAGAGCTTATGAGAATCCTGTCTTATATGACCACAGTATGGCTCACAGTTGTAACCTAAATATCTCCCTTTTAATTCTCAGATTTGATCACTTTAGAAGTAGCTTCAAATCAAAGTCTATAACACTCTATTGCTACTTCCAATTAATTACAGACATAAAATATGTATTATTTGTCATTCATTACCTTTATGTGTAAAGACAAAAACGATACTACTAGTTAAATAAGAAATCTGGTACACTGATTGAAATTCTGACCTCTAGGGACAGACTGATTCAGTATATCAGTTTTTGCATTTGTTGACATGTGCCAATTCCCTAACTGCTTTAATACTCAATGGTTGTGTGTGTATATATGGTCATTGGCTCTGGAAGTAGAGAGATGTGTATAGTTTTAGGGTATGTTTTGGAAGTGACATCTATAGACTTGATAATGGGTTTGGAATGGTGGCTGAGATGGCAGGCAGAAGCAAAAGAGCTCTAGGTTTGAGCCTGAACAACTGTGGATAGAGGCAGCATTTTTAAGATGCGAAGGTGAAGAAGAGTCAGAGTTTGGAAGGGACATCAAGAACTTTTTTTTTTTTTGAGAAAGGGGTCTCATTACCATTTAATATTAAGCAGTACTTGAAAATCTGTATCTGCATTTAGGACATCAGTCAAAACTAAAGTGAAACATTTTAGTTTCATGAAAGCACACAGAAAATGTGTGACTCTACTTAGGAAGGACCTAGAAATGAAATACTTCCCAGGATGGATTACAAGTTCACTAGCATTTAGAAGTCAAGAAGGATAGGTGAGGTGACAGTCCTGCCAGAAACAGTATTGAACACATCTCAAAGACATAGTACTCTTCAAGTGCCAAGGGCACCATTAATTGTTGCACCATTAAATATAAAGGGAAATACATATGACCACAGAATTCAGCATATTAAAATATCATGTAAATTCTTATCATATAATAGAATTCCTTGAAAGTCAGTTCTTTTTTTAAAGAGATCGTAAGCCACACTTGTTGCTTTTGAAAAGACAGCTTGTGCTGTGCAGTCACTAGATCCTAACTCCTAGGAGATTAGTCAATGAAGCAGTGAGTGTCACAGGTGAAATGAACTGCTCCAGAGATTCTTATCTGAGCATATAGCAGTACTGTCACCAGGACTTGGATTCATTACATCCAATTCCTTGCTTCCCTATCTCTGCCTTATGCAGATGATAAAACACATACATGGGATTTAGTATAAACCAGTCATTGTTCTAAACCCTCTACAAAAAGTTAGCTAATTTTGAAAATTACACCATGGTTCTATAAGCAGCTATTGGTATTGTGGAATTCCTAACTGAAGAGTCAACCATTTGTAGATGAAAAAAAAGTGTACACGCTTTATCAGTTACTCTGAGGAATCTGGAAATCATTTCAAATACACAGAAAGATGCATATAGTATTTATGCAAACATGACGCCATTTTCTGAAAGGGACCTCAGCCTTCATGCATCAGCAATTCTACTGCCTACTCCATTTGGATACTGAGGCTGTGTTTTACCTACTGAAGTTAAACTGGCCCATTTCACACCTCTGAAGACCAGCAAAGACTCTTAAACATTGAGTCATCTGTCCAGCTTCGTTGTTACAGAAATTTTAAACAGCTCATTGGCAGTATGGTTTTTGTTCTCCTGTGATTTATTGTTCTTTATCATTAAGTTTAACAACATGGAGGACTGTTTCTACCAGTTCCGTTATCTCCTGAGTGGAAAGTGCCTCCAATCCTGTGTAACCCTGAATTGGTACGATCATTCTCCCATACTGCTTTTCACTGGTAGCTGTTGAGAATCCCTCTTGATGGGATTTAAAGGGTTTTATGAAGTCCATTAAGAAACAATGAATATAAAAAGTAGGAAGTACTTAACTGTTTCCACTCATTTTTATATTAAAGGGTTATAGAAAAATTTATGACATAGTATTTCTTTTACGTATATAAATTATCAGACCATATATATCAAAATCCAGATTCAAGCTTTGTATATCTGTATATCTTGTCTTTGTTGTTTTGTTTTTGTTTCAAAGAAAATGAAGCATTCCAATATTTTAAAATAATAGTATATTACCATGATTCTAATGTTCTACAGATGTAGCAGTTTATTGTTAGAGTTTTAACTTCCAAATGAAAAGTACTATAAGCAATTGAACTTTCAGAATTCTTTATGATTTATTGTGCATGTGTGAATGTGTGTATGGGTTATGTGGTATACATTCATGTATATATTTGGATGCATTGGTTCCGGCTATAGCATGTATATGGAGGTCAGAGGTTAACATCAGTGTTGCATTTCTCTTTCTGTGTTGCTTGAGTCAGAATCTTTCTTGATGTTCACCATTGTATATGTCAGGGTAGATGACATATGAGCTTCCCTGGGTTCTCCTGTCTGTGACCCTTCTTTCTACAGAGGGACAGAGATTATAGATGTGTCTTCTGGAGCTAAAAATCAGTTTGCCAGGCTTGTAGTACAAGTGCTTTACCCACTGAACCATCTTCCCAGGGGAAAAGGAATGCCTTATAATTTCAACATTTAGGGAAAACACATCTAAAATAAGCTGATTTAAATGACTAATATTAAAAATATCATTTGTTTTTCTAATGTTGTTGCTGATATATATATATATATATCATACACGATAGTTAAACTTTGAATATAAGATATCAGATACTAGTCTAAAGTCTAGGTTACATTAGAAAAACTTGCTAAATAAAAGACCCTGTTTCAGACTTAGTGTCCAGATCATATACAGCCTGAGGTGAGTTCCAGAGAGCTTTAAAATTCCTTGCAAAAGTTTGGCTATCATACTTATTTCAGCTCATAAAGTTATTTTTATTTTCAAATCACAGTTAAGTGTTTATAATGATGTTTGAACACTACATTGAAAGGTAGAAAAATGCATGACAAATAAATTGGTTGCTCTATTGTTTTTTCTTTTCTCAGATTACCCTGTACATATCTGAATACAAAGTTAATTGTCTAATTAACCTCTACCATTGTATTTTCATTTAAGACAAACATTTTAAAACAAGGTAAATCTTTAAAGCAACTTCATTAAAGCTGCAAAAATTCCAAGTTGTAGATTAAGTCACAGCTGCTATTCAGATGAATTTCTGCTTCTTGTCTCCATAGAATTTTCTAATGAAAAGTGAACAACATTTTAATTTTGTTTAGCACGACATAATTGTTAAAATCTTTCTATAGTTTAAAATGAGTGGCACAAAACATTTGATAATTATGAACTCAGGCATTGAAACAATTCCAACTTTAGTAAATTATGAAGATCATTATAAATTAAAGTGAATGTATATCTTCAAAGTATAATATTCATATAAGCATGCTAACATGTATAGTTAAAAGTTTCACCTGTCTGATGATATGACAGAGTACATATCTTAAATATTTCTTTCACTCACTAAAAGCACTGTTAATATGTAATAACACTTTACTATAATATGTAACCTTTTAGAGTATACCACTGAGCTATCCTGTATGAGAAAATTGCCCTAAGGTCAAAGAATTAGGTTACCTGGGTGTATAAGGATACACAGATCACTTGTAACCTGCATAATCCTTCATGTCTGTGTAGGAATAAGGATCAGGATTCATGCAGGGAAGGACTATTTCCTATCACCCCCCACCCCCCGCTAGCTGATCATTAAGTACACTGGGGACATACAGTTCTACATTTACTAGCAGAAATACCAGAACCTAATGTTTAAATGTTCTGAGATTATTCTTAGAGGCAAAATAACCCAGCATGAACAACTACATGTACAAGGAAACCACTATGGTGGAGGCTCTACAAAACAACAAAGATTTAGCCAAATAATTAGGTGCATAAGGTAAGAAGGTGAGTGATCATATTATACTTATTGAAATAAAAGTGAATCAAAATGTTATTAAGGAATCAGAAAATATCAAAAATGTTTAAGCGTCTATTTATAGGACTCAAATTAACAATTAAAAATCAAACACTCCATGGTTTGTACAACTAAGATATAGGAAACTGGAAGATCTAAGGATTTTCGGCATGTGATGGCAAATAGAATAGGACAGCATGACCAATTAAGAGATGTGGAGAAAATAGACAGATACATATCTGGAATTTATAAGAACTGTAAAAGAGACTGATATTTGAAAATAGGAGTGAGAGTGTTCCAGAATGATGAAATGCATGCGCCATTAGATTCAGGCACACTCATAAATCCCAATCAGGATATATAAAAAGAAAGATATAACTACACACACTAAAGTCCAACCACATCAAAGACAATAATTAAATTCTAAAAGTGCCATGGGGAAAGGCCAGCCACCATTAGACCAGCAGGTCTTTCTCATTGAATCCAGAAGGGATGGGTACATAAAAATACAAGATTAACAATGCTGTAAACAATTACCTTGCAACTAAATTTGTAAATATTATACAATTGTCTTTTAAGAATAATATAGATGTTAGCCAAAGGGCTCCCAGAGACCCCCAAACTTAACAGGGTATTTCCAATGCTATTGGTTACCCTCTACAAACTGACATTAAGAAAATATTGCTGAAGGCACAGAATACTTATAACCTAGAACATGGAGAAATCTAGCTGAGACACAAATGAAAATTTCACTCCTAACAATACAGTAAATGAGTCCAAGAATGTGAGACTAGACAGGTCATGGAGTGCAGAAAAAAAAACCTACTTCATCATTCTAGCAAGTGCACATAGAAGCAAAACAACTCTTGTTGATTTGTTACTTTACCCATAGATCAGTTCATTGCTCCACCTTCATCAGAGAAGCTTTTCATTTTTCCCAGTAGATGGATATTAACACAGGAGCAACTAGACAACAGGTAGAGAGTGAAAGACCTGAGAGAACTTAGCCCGAACGGGAGGTCTTTATCACAAATCTCCACTATAGGCTCAAAGATCTATGTCTAAAAGTGAGGAGAAATAGAGTCAGATCCAGAAGTGATGGATAATTTTGAGAAAACAGGATTCTCCTGGCACAACAGGACAGATGTAGATAAGAGTTCAATGAAACTCGGCAGCATTCACAGGATCTGCACAATTTCAAGCTTGACCAAACCTGAGCACATCAGAGGAGGTGTGGTCACAAAGTCTACCCCTAGCCAATAAGCTATTTGCAAATAGTAGCTGGCCAAGAGAGGTAAAATATGATTTCTTAACAATGTGACGCTGGTTACATCAACCTTACTCCAGGACAGGTCCCATATGGAGAAGCAGTGGCCAACATAAATTGGATTCCATGTTTTCTCAGGGGATTTTTTTTTTAAAAGAAAGATAAAGTTGAATGGGTAGGGATGGGGAAATATCTAGGAGGAGTTGTGTAACTGGAAGGAATATGATAAAAAGTGTTCTGTATGAAATTCTCAAAGAATAAACAAAAAATTGAAAAAAATTTTGCCTGTAAGACAATAAAAGTAAATAAAAGAGTAACCGTGAGAAATAGAAATAGATGTCTTTCCAGAAACTGAAATCTTGAAAGAAATTACTTCCAGCAGTTTCTCGCTGAAAGGGTGTCCCAGTAGTGTACAAGGAGAAGGAAAACAATTTTAGAAAAAAAATTGAAGTCTAGAATAGCCAGTTAGGAAAAAGGATAGGCAACCTGTAGGTGGATATGAAGAAGCTGATTGCACAAGTCAAAATGAGCCTATACTGGAGATGAGACAGTCTGAACAAACATGCATAGATGGTGAAATGCATTAAAAATGTTCTAAAATGAGATCACTCTTGAATTAACTGTAGTTAGTGCTAAATTGAAAGCATGTTATTTTTCTAGGAAGAACAGGAGTCAGCCGCATGGACACAGTCATCGACTTTGCCTCAGAAACATTGTCTTCTGTATTTTCAGATGCTAATCTCTATTCAGCCCCTTGTAAAATTAAATAGGGTAAGTCCAAGAAATTGGAGCAACGCTGGTAGTTAAAGAAGTCATGAGTTTAAAAATACACATGGACCACTGTGAGAGAAACCTCTGCAGGTTCACCTAAGAGAAAACACAGCTGGCCTGTGCTCATATCAGGATTCCAGTGGTGCTCAGGTACTCTGAGGGGCCCACCATGACATCAACAACTGTTTTTAACAAAAATGCTAAGAACTTAATTGTCATTTTTTGCATTTAGTCACAAGCATAAGATGATTCCATGACTCCATAATGAAATGTCTACCTATCTATATCTGGCTATCTGTGTGGCTATGTGTGTATGTATGTATGTATGTATGTATGTATGTATGTATCTATCTATCTATCTATCTATCTATCTATCATCTATTACTTTTATTTATATAATATAACTTAAAACAAGCTTGTGGCATAGAACATGGAGAAATCTACCTGGTACTCAAACAGAAGTTTTATTTCTAATGAATATGTAAATGAGGCCAAGGACCTGAGATAAGATAGATCATGGGCTATAGGGAAAAATCTACTACTATTATTCCAATAAATGAGCATATCAATAAAACAACTATTAATGATTTATCTACATATATATATATTTAAACAGACTCCCTATTTTTATCCACAAGCTACCTGATATTCTCTATGAAGCTCAGACTGGCCTTGAATTTATGGCAGTCTTATGCCCCAGCCCCTCCATTTCTGGTATCTACGTACATATAACCAGACATTGCTTAGTAGACAACATTTTAACATACAGATTGCAGAAGCAGTTATGAGAATTGGGCTGTCTTCTATTTGCATAGACTTTAGTATATTTGCTAAGGTTTAAACAATGCCATTCTTTTAATCAATTTTGGTTTTGGAACATGTTTATTTTCCATATCCCATGCTATATATATTCATGTAATGAATTGTTTATAAAATGAATAAATAAGCCCCAAATTACCAGTAATTTCTATATGAAAAAGGTAGATATAATAGATAGAAGCAAAACTTCTAATCTTTTAATAATGTCTAATTATATAAAATAAATTTAAAACCTGTGTGAGAATAATTATTGTAACACAAAGGAGTATTTTTGTCCAAGATTTTGACTAAGTAGTGAAGTAGTGTTCTCAGAGAGCTGTGACATAGGGAATTCTGTGTAAGTATAATATGTGGCTATATATTTTGGTAAAGTTAACTTATATGTGTGTACTTGTAAGTATGTTGAGGAATAGATGTATAGCTAGTATTTCTTGTGCAAATTTTGACCATTGTGTGTTATCTGTCATTGTTTATGGATTTGCTCATAAATTAGCATGACTAATATTTTTATAACTAGAATTGAACTTGTTTTAGGATGGGAATCAGTAAATATAAAGCGCTTTGTTGGAAGGCACAGAACAGTTTTATCAAAAGAGAAAAGAAAATCAAACATCTCTAAGACATGTAAGACAGGAGTAGCACAGATGTCTTAGGCAGAGTTGGTGATACTGTAAAATAGAAATCAGTGATGGCACCAGAAACTCAAGTGGCATTACACAGGGAAGCCCATGTCTCAGCCCGTGTCTCGGGAGGAATGTGCACTTCTGATTGCTTTGCATAGTTACTTTACTTTGGCCTCTCAAAAAGGTGGGTGATGACCTCACATTCTTCTACCTCCTGGCTTATTCGCTTTTTCTTCTCCTTCAATCCTTGATTAAATCTTTTTGGCCCCCAGGAGTTCTTGCTCCTTATGCAGCAAGTCATGCACTTTGTCCTCTTAAGGAGTGAATTAATAAGCTTAACTCCCTCTTTGAAGAAGAGTTTGGAATTCTTTTCTGGAGGAAATTAATATTCAATTACCAAGGCTGTCATTTCACCAAAGGGAAGAATAAAAGACGGCATAGCCACACTTGATAAAAATTGAAATCGAATTTCAGTTTGCATTATACTGTAATGACTCAATCTTTCAGGGAAAATTTTTCTGATTACTTTCTTATGAAGGGAACTTTATCTTATCCTCACTATGGAACTTATAATAAAAGTTTAACATATAACTCTGTAACAACATGGGTTGAATGGTTCTTTTAGAGAACCTGGCCTATCTGTGAAATATATTGTTTACTTTTTTGGTTTAAGTCATATAAGGAGACATAACTGTAATACACTTCCAACTCAAATCATTTGCATTACATAATATTCCTGATTACTGTAGAGGTAGTAGCAGTTGGATACACAAGAGGTATTTCAGGTCAGTTCCCTCAGAAATCCCTTATCTTGTGTGAATTTTGTTTTCACCACTGACTATGATAACCATATGATATCTGTGTTGCTTAGCTATATAATAAAATATTTTATTATTAATGTTAATAATTTCAATCATTAAGGAAGAACTGTAAAGGAAAGACTGTGGTAACAAGAAAAAAATAAATTGATAGTGCAAAGTAAATGAAGAGGAACCATAGCCTAGATAGAATAGACTGTAAAGAGAATCAAATTAAAACCATGAGCTGTACATATAAGTGGCTCTTGGGAAAGCTGATCACTGTTTGCATCTATAGATTACATTTATTTCACTGAAAACTTTCAGTTAACTATGAACTGGCAGAAGCAGTGAACTTTTTCACATGAATTTTCTCATTCTTCATGGTAATGCTACAGAGCCTATGACTGGGGAGACACACGTAAAAGGTAAGTACTGTTTTGCCCCTCTAGACATGGATGGTATAGTTTACTTTGACTTCTGTTAATCTTGACACATTTCTTCTGTAGCCATTTGCAAAATATTTTAATTGCCTTAACTTTTTTTTTAAATATTTATTTATTATGTATACAATATTCTGTCTGAGTGTTTGCCTGAAGAAGAGGGCACCAGGCCTCATTACAGATGGTTGTGAGCCACCATGTGGTTGCTGGGAATTGAACTCAGGACCTTTGGAAGAGCAGGCAATGCTCTTAATCACTGAGCCATCTCTCCAGCCCCATTGCCTTAACTTTTTTATCCCTATCAAATGCGTTAGTTTTTTTTTTCAATTTTTAAATCAAAGTTTAAATTTTATGCAAAATGTAATTCATTTTTTGCTACTTTGGGTACACATTTAAATAGTTTTCTGATAGCTCTGGATAAAACACTTATAAAAGCTAATTAAATTAAAACAGAGTGATTTTAAAAATGTATCTACGGTTAGTGAAACGGCTTCATGGATAAGAGTATACAGGAGAATAAGGACTGAAGTTTGAATTCAAAATTATAATAACTAAAAGACTTGTTTCTGAGTGACAAGTAGCCCAAGTGTGTGTGTGTAAGGGTATGTAGGGAGGTTCAGGCAGGGAGAGAGGGGGAGGAATTATGACTTGGTCTCACTGGCTGCCAGCATAGATCCAAACATAATGAAAGACTTTGTCTTAAGGGAATAAGGAGTGGAGTTATGACACCCTATGTCCTCTGGCTTCTGCATAGCCATGTACACCTATACTCACACCCACCCCATAACAAAACCCCCAAATTATCTATGACTTGCAGTATTCTACAGCCCAAATAAAATGCCCTACATTACTCCTTTCTGTTCACAAAGGTAGTTTGGCAGCAGAAAAGCTATTTGTTTTTGCTAACTGCCTTAACCTTCAAGGAGTTGATTGATAAATTGGAAATTTGATACCTTCAATCCCCTACCCTATCCACAAGCAAAGAAAAAGAAAACATGTTCCCTTTTCTGCTTTTGCCCTTAACTCCATCCCTATTTTAAACTTCTCAACACTCAATTTAACACAATTCTGAGGATGGAATGTATTCCTCTCTGTGCCATCAGTGCCCAACAATTCTTGGCACAAACAGATATTTGACATGTTTTGAATGAATGCGTACATATGAGCATGAAGGAGTGAATATAAACCTTACTTCTTTGGGTCTAATAATATCACAAGTTACAGAAGAGTTTTAAGTAAAATTTCCAAATAATTTTAAACTCTAAAAAAATTAAGAAGAAAACATTTTTTTTTAAAAAAAATTTCACAAATATCCTTAGAGGATGCTATTGAAAACAGAATATAATTCTTGAAAAGAAATGTAAGTCAATGGTAGAGGTGATTTCTGTACAAAACGAAATAGTTCATTTGTATTTTAACAGATGTACAACCACAGTTATTATAAACAGGGAATATAAGATATCATCTCACCTCTATTATAGAACATTAAAATCATACACTCCTGTGAAGAGAGGAAACGGGTGCACCCAGTGATGAATACACCGATCGTGATGCCATTTGCAGAAAAGAATTTAAAAACATGAACCAGTAGCTTCAGAAATTTGTTTACCTTTAACCTGGTAAAAATGGCTAGAATAACAACCACTTTGAGGAGTTATGCTGCATAAGATCCAACGGGGTGTTGTGAAAGAATGAGAAGTCACTTAAAGCGCCAGTAAAGAAATAAGTACATAGGAAAAGCCAAGTACACCATGTATATATTCTGTGCTACCTTTTAAGGAATAAAAGGGAAAACATAACTATATGCAACTGTATTTACTTTCCAGTTCATAGGTTCAACTCAGATGACTGTATGAATGCTTTGGTAGCAGTCTTACCAGCAAGGTGAATTAGGTGGGAAATAAGTAAAGAAAACATAAGTGGGAGCAAGGAACTTGCAATAACCTGGTTTATATAAAGTAGTTTGGAATACAGATGTATTTAATCCTCCTAAGTTAAAATTGGGAAATCTCAAGAAAGAGATACCTGCTGAGACATTTGTTTAGGGCGTGAAGCTATTAAAATATTATATATTTTATGGGATATGTTTTAATATTAGATTAAAAGATAATAGAGTGTGTGGTGGTGGCACACACCTTTATTCCTAGCACTCTGGAGACAGAGACAGGCAGATCTCTGAGTTTGAAATCATTCTGGTCTACAAAGTGAGTTCCAGGGCTGCACAGAGAAACCCTGTTTTGGAAAACAAAACAAAATAACAATAACATACAAAGAATATTTATTGGCAGATACACTGCAATGCTGCTCGCTAATTCTCTGAGGCATTTCCAATACTGTGCCACGCACATAAATGATTCTACTAGTGTATATAGATAGCATTGTAAAATTTTAAACATTTGAGAACATGCAAATAATATATTAACAGACTATGGTGTAGAAGACTAAAATATATAATAGTCTATAAAGTTGGATACCATATTGCAAAAAAATAAGAATTTGCAAGTCATGCATGCAAGTTTCCAACACAAAGAGGGAAATGTAGAAGAGAATTCACCTGTTGGTAGTAAAACTCCTCCAAGGTGGTAAGGGTGGCAGGTAGGTTCCTCTCATGGATACTTTAATAATAGGAATATAAACAAGAACAAGAATACAGTAGCATTTGTTGAAGGCACTGAATGGGCCATTTCCCACTTTTAACAACGTCAGCAGACTCTCTGAGGTCCCGCAAACCATTTACCGATGGAAGCCTGAGTCTCAGAAAGCTAAGTTTACTCAATGCACTTGCTTATCTCATCTTGTGTTAGACAGACAAGTCCGGTCCAACGCTCTCTGTATCCAATATTCATTTCTGGATCGCCATATTAAATAATTAAACAACTGGAAAACATCCTTCCCTCTCCTCCAGTGGCAAATCTTTGCTATGGTTATCAGAACTCATGTTTTTGTGGGTGTGCTAATAATGTTCAAGCATCCCCTGATAGTAATTTAAATTAAACTGTCTTGCATATTTGAATTATTTCTTTTTTTTTTACAGTAGATAAAATATGTTAATTTGTGTAAATAGTCTTCTGGGTGCGGATGCTCACACTAAAAGCAGGCTTATTTAAAAGCCAATTGTCTTTCATCTGAAGCTCCTTTTACATGCGCAGTTTATTTTTCTAATGCTGTTTCAATATAGGAATAATTTTAAGAAGGCATTTGTGGCTAAATGAAAGAAAAAAATCCCTAGCTCTTTTGGCTTTGGTAAATATTAATGAGCTCATAGAAAAATCTTGTTACCGAAGTGCGGCTCTCTTTTGAGATTTTCTGCCATCTTGGCCCTTTGTGGGCCTTGCTCCTTTGTTGTGGATTAGCATATTGGGCTGTATGTGCTATTCTGAGCCTCACTTCAGCTCCTTTGTGTGTGCTGACACAAGGCTCACCTTGCTCTATTATCTGCAGAGTCTAGGCATCTTAATAATATATTGGATTTCGGCAAGATAAAAGCAAATCATTCAAAAGTAATTAATCTGACTTACTCATTTCAAAGCTTCCTCACAAAATGGGCGGTGTTCATTTCTGATCATGTATATATTGCTGTAATTAACAAAGTAAAATCTGGCTTTTATTAATTTTCAAATGAGAAGTTCAGAATTTGATTTAATTAATAAATTAAATGTCAATACTCACATATATCGTGTAGGCATAAAATTATTGTAGCAAATGTACAATTTTATTTAAGCATTTTATTTTATTCCATATATCATGGTCACATATCCAGTTATTTTAAAAAATTATTTTTATTCAAAGGCAATGGCATTCTTTTAATTGTATAAAAGCTAATGGGAGCTAATGTTGGGGTTATTATGACATCTGTCATAATCCTTTAAAATTTCTGTTGCCTTACAAATTATGAATTTAATTGCTTGTTGATTCCCTTATGCTATGTATAATCCCACAGTATAAAAAGAAAAAAGAGAAATTTCTCAAATAGGGAAATTATAAAAATTACCTATGATGAGTTTTGAAAAATTAAACATGCTGAGTCCCGTTTTCACTCTCTATTCATCTAAGGGGTTAATAATTCCAAGAGAATTTTTCAGCAAAGCACCCTTCGTGCATCAAAATGTGCTGTGTGGGTTTACATAAAAGGGCCCTAAACTCATTTTTCAAAATAGATCCACTGGAAATGTGTAATTTCCCAATCAAAGCAGTTGAAACATTTCTGGCAGGCTCAAAACTGCACAAAGTGTTGCCCAGAGTTCCTGATCATCATTCCTCACAAATTTCTTTGTGGAATTTCACCAAAGCTCAGCGTTCCACATGTTTTTCTTATAGGAAAGAGAGAAATGGAAGCCCAGGACATATCAAGTATTTAGAAACAATCTGAGCAATAGCGTGGAGTCCCTGGCAGTCTCTCCTGGAGCCTTGCTTGAATTGTGTTGGCTGTGAAATGCATATCACAGACAGATCCTGGTCCAAAACACCCCCCCCCCCCCCGCCCCGCAAGAAGTTTTAGCAAAGACAGTTTCTAGTTCAGGTGTAGGACAGTTAATCTTTGTTGTGTGCTTGATAGAATTTAGAATCACGAGAAGACCAACCTCTAGGAATGTCTGTGATGGTGTCTTGAGAGAGGTTGAGTTGAGGTAGACTCACCATGAATGACTGCGAATAAAAAGAAGAAAATGAGCAGGGACCCATAATTCACCTGTCTCTGCTTCCTGCCTGTAGGAGTAGTGGGACAGGACCTCACACCCTGGCCACAATGCCTTCTCTGCTGGAATAAAGGGAACTTTCAAATCATGAACAAAAGCAGAACTTTAATTTTTTGTAAACAAAAGATTAATATTTGTATTTGTTTGTTTGTGGAAGTATGGGGAGAGGGAGAGAAATAAACTGGGTTTGCAGAGGCGTGAAGAGTGCATTGAATGCCTTGGAACTGGAGTTATAGGCAGTTGTGAGCCATCAAGTGTGTGAGCTGGGAACCAGATTCTCTGGAAAAGCAGCAAGTGCACTACACCGCTGAACCATCTCTCCAGCCCTGAACATACACAGATTTATGTGAAGGAGTTTGTGACATTTTCCTGCCATAGAAAGAGTGTCGACGTACTTAAGACATGAAGTGAAGCATATATTAAAAGCTACTAATCATAATTAATTTTGGACAAAAGCATACAACTGTATTAGCTATATTATTTTCAATAAAATCCATTTACTTATTTTTGTTTTTGAAGACCTAACAGATAAGATTGCCTATATTTACCATGTCAATGCAATTTAACATATATTAGATTATATTAGAAATATACATATATTAGGAAACAATCAAACATAGCTGACTAACAATATGCGTCATTTCTGTGGGTGGGAAGTCTTTGTATCCACTCCTGGCACTTTTTGAATATTGTCCTCTGTAAAGACAAAGTGTTTTTATCATTGTACAACACATGCCATGGTTCACATTTCTGATTTCATACACTGATAGGTCCCTCTTAAACTGATTTTTTATTTGGCCATGTAACTTACTTTAAGACAGTATCAGCGGTGGCTCAAAGGCTTAAAAGTGCCTTTTGCCTTGGAATTGCCCTTTCACATTCCTGGTACCTTAAAGAAGCTTTCAAAAGTTTTCTAGAGGAGGGAATGATATGTAGAGAAGCTCCAAAACACACCAATCAACTCACTATACTATGAAATGTAATAAACAACTTTTTCATTAAAACCACTAAAGTGTGTACTGACTTGGTTTCTCTGCAGGAGACTTGCGGCAGAGTGCATCTCCTTTCTGGGGCTGTAGGGACCACTTCAGCTGTCACTCTTCCTGCAGCAGTCAGAGGAGACAGCACGTTGAGAGCCTACATTGAATTTCCTTTGAATTGCTTACAATAGTGTGCTGGAAACTGGCATAGAGGCTCTGGGAGCATTAGGAGAGGACTGAATGAGAAATGCATTGACTTGGGCTTTTCAGCCTTATTCCCCAATTTGTCCAACTGAAAATAATGAGGTTAACAGTTCTGCAAAAGCTTTTTATCATACTATATTCAGAATAAAAGAAAGTGTGTACTTACCAAGTAATAACACCAGCATTTTAGGAGCCTGCGTGAGTCACCTATGCAACTACCCACAGGCTTTAATGGTATAGAGTTTTGTGGCTCAGGGCAGGTGCACGGCACTGAGAGCATGCCCAGGGGCGTTTCTCTAGGTTTACTGTATACAGGGGGGCGGGGATGTTGGGGTTCCTCATGGATTCTGATGACTAAAGCTTAGCTATGGATGGTAAGATTGAATCTGAAAATTGGCTCTACTTCCTGGTTTCCTTCACCAAAGAGCTCAAGCATCCTTGTTTATAAAACAGAGGACAACAATTCTACCTATTCACAGCACTGCTAAAAGAAGTTTTTTGAGCTCATATGCCACATTTGGGAGACATTATGGCCTGATGTCAGTGCTCAGTCAGTATCTGGCCTGTGCTTACCTTGCTGTAGAAATTATGCCAAGACAAAACAGAGGACCCATTTTCTCCTGGGGAAACTTAGTTCCATGACACATCCTGAAAAATGAAGCGATGCAGAAGCGTTCCCTCCTTGACTTTCAGATTTGTGTATAAACTTCTAAGGCAGCAAAAGATCACAGCTTGGAGATACCCTGACCTGATGACTGCCAAAGACTCTCCTAACTCTCAAGTTACAGGAGCACGGCTATTCCTTTTGTATTTAGGAAGACAATCTTTATGTCCACGGAGTTCAGCAAAGTTAACTGGCTCCCTTGGGGATAGAAACAATGATGGGTTGACCTCACCATGGGTTCATTCAACTGAGATAACTGCTTCAGCTTATCCAGCTGTCCTCAGTGTCCCTCTGCCAGGGGCCAGCCTCGCTATCTGGAGAGAGCGGCTCCTGCAGCTGTTTCTGCTGTGACCACTCATGTTTGCAGAATTACAGCTTCTTGTGCCCAGGAGCTGACAAATGAGAGCTTAAAATGAAAATGGAATTTAAATACACTTGTTACTAAAATCCTAGCACATTTTAAGAGGCTTTACATTTTGCTAACTAATTTGAACTAAAAGGAAAAATGTATCCTCAAATATGGAAGGTTGAAGCATTTCCATTTCCCAGCCATAATTTGTGTTGGGAAAGGTGTATACATGCGGTCTGACACATAATAATATAATAAAAACTTACATTGCCTCTCTGTGTTTTATTCTGCTGCATTCACACTCAATTTGACATATAACTACATTCCTTATGGTCTCATGCAAATTAATGAATCAGAATCTCCCATGTTGAAACTAGTTTGAGGTCCTTTGGAATAGTTTTCAAACCACTGAGACGCCAGCGTATTTCCGTCGTTGGCCTGAAAGAGTTAATGCATGTTTCAAAAGGAGTCTAATGTACTGGCTAATGGTATCTTTTCATAGGAATTACTTGGCTTTCTGGAGCAGCCTTTCATCTTTCTGCGTTTTGGTTCATTCGATTGAATTTTCATCCCGTCTACATTGTTTCATTCTAATTGCGGTCAACCCCTCATCTTAAAAATGATTTTTCTTCCAAAAACTCATTTGTGAATTGGTTATTTGGAACTTAGAAGGTACTTTTCAATGGAAAAATAAGAGCTACCTATCTTGGGTGTATTCCCAGAATAGTCTGCAGAAGCCAACTTAACCCATCAGTTGCCCAGCGCCTAAACTGCAATCTGGTCTTTCCAGCATAAACAGCAGCACAGTGAAGAAAGTAAGGTCCAACTGGAGGGGCCTGTTGGCATGAGTAAAAACTCTGCTATTTCTTTCTTCCAACAGAAAAGGAAGCTGAAAGATCGAAAGGATAGCCTGGCCATTATCCGGCAAGGGTTAAGGGCTAAGGCAGAAATACTCAGTAACAAGGAAGTTGGATGCTAGAGTTCAAGCATCAAGTGGGTACTGGGGAAAATGCTGAACTGAAATGCTTGCGAGTCATGAGAATATGGCGAGACCAGAGGATGAATGGAGAAAAGGACTGGGAGCTCTGTAAGAACATAAAGGTGGGAACCAAGATTGGGATTAACAACCTCTGTAAGATCCACCTTCAAACTCCACCTGCAGAAGTTTTGGAGCATCACAGGTTAACGTGGGGACTTTTGCTGGCAGAGAGCTGGTATAATAGTCATGGGAACCTTTAACAGAAATAATTCAATTTTTCTGAAATTCTTTGCCACCCCCAGCACCCTCAGCAAGAGACTCTATGTGAGGAAAGAATGAAGAAGAGGACAGGGCACTACAGCAGTCCTGAGGTTGACATGCAAAAGGATTTCAGCCTTGGTCAGCCCTGTCCTCATCTCCACTGTGGTTAAGACAGGTTGCAAAGATAAGGCCAAAGTCTAGCATGCATTTATAGTAGATTAAAAAGCTTTTCTGCATCGGGGTTAAAATTGTATCAGTTTTCCTATGCAGGTTTCAAACTACTTAATACCATTTTGAGGTGAATTAGCTTCAAATATCTTGAGGTGAGAGATCCTGTCTCTCTACATTGAATAGATTATAGTTTAGATGCAGGGGGTAGAATGGATATCAAAAACAGTCACTTTGTCTATTTTCCATGGCTTGCAACTGTCCAGAGAAACGAAAAAAGGATAGTGTGAGACAGTATGGATCTATGTTTTGATTTTAGCTCTTAAGATAGTAACTGAAAGAGATTCTTTACACGCTTCATGAAACAATTCTTTACACCCAGATCGTCCATGAATCCATTCATCTTTCCTTTTTTTATTTGTGCTACTGTATTTCATTGTTATTATGAAGCAAAGACTAGTAAATACTTCCCCTATTTTCTCAAGGTCTCTTCCTTTGACTTGGTGAAAAATTGCCTAAAGATCACATCACACCACTTGAAAGTTAAAAATGTGACTATTTCTGTTATTTGCATATCCATTGGGTACTGGTTAGCCCTCTGGGTTCTACAGCTCATATAATAAACACTGGATAATGCAGCTATGTCCCTACTCTTTTGTGCTTATCACTTGAACTTGAACAAATGATGTCTAGAACATGCATTTGTAGTTTCTTCAACTCAGGGAAGATGTTGTGATTCGAATTGCACAAGTTCGTCTCTGAAGCACAAACAGGACAGGAAAAAAGAATGAAGGGTGAAGAAAAGAGAGTGAAGGAAGCAATAGAAAGAAGGAAAGTGAGAGGAGGTAGAGCAACAGAGGAATAAATATATAAAACGAGACAGTATGGTTCTGCACATTGATGTACAAAAGACGCCCAGAAAGAATGTGATTGTCTAAGTGTTTAATTTCTATAAAAAAAAAAAACACCGTGGTCAAGGAAACTCTTATGAAAACAAGCATTTAATTGGGGTCTTGCTTACAGTTTCAAAGGCTGAGTGGATTATCATCATTGCAGAGAGCATGGCATGGCAGCATGGAGGCGATTCTGGGCAGTAGCTGAGAACTACATTCTGAACCTCAGAGAGAGAGAGAGAGAGAGAGAGAGAGAGAGAGAGAGAGAGAGAGAGACTAGTCTTGGTATGGGTTTTTGAAGCCTCAAAGCTCATCCCTTGTGACACACTTCCTTCAACAAGTTCACACTTACCTTTATGAGACCATACCTTCTAATCCTCCTAATCCTTTGAATAGTTGCACTTTCTGATGACCGAGCATTGAAATCTATGAGCCTCTGGGGGCCATTCTTATTCAAACCACCACAGTGGTATTTTTAAATATTTCTTTTCATTATTTTAGTTGTATATACATGTCTGTGTGGGAGAATATTGGCATGTGCAGCTGATCTCTCTGGTGCTAGCAATTGGCAATTATGAGACACCAACTTGGATACTGGCAACTGACCTGTGCAAAAGCAGTATGTGTTCTTAAACACCAAGCCAGCTGTATAGTTGCAAAATTATAATATGTTAGTAATATGTTAGTTGTAGAAAACCTCAAAGATTTATATAGCATATGGTGCTTCTTTGAACTTGAAAAAATATTCTGTACATATATGAAAAATTAGGAGTATTATTATACATTTTTAAAATTAAAATAATTGGAAAATAAGTAATTTGGAAGATTATGGTAAAAACATGCATTCTAAATTATCTGATCCTTTATCAAATAATGATTTCAGTATACAATGTGGGAGTCTTTTGTTGACCTTATCTAAATATGCACTAATATAGTCCAAGCATAAATATTAATTACCAAAATAAAATGACATATTGGGGAAATTTTCATTTTTAAAAAACAGTGAATTTTTTTTTTGTGTGTGAATAAGCTTTAAACCCAAACCCTTGTTTGTTCACACCATATTCACAATAGCCAATGGAGGTAGCAACTCTGATGTCTCCTGAAAGAAAATAATGGGTAAAAAATTTATATTCATTAATACAATAGACTATTATTTAGCTTTAAAAAGGAAGGAGGTGCTATAGTTTATTCTAATATGGATGATTCTTGGAGATAGTGTGTTAAATTAAACAAGTCAGTAGCAAGTATATACAAATAGTGTATGACCACACTCTAAATACTGGAGTGGTCGGGTTCATGAAGACATAAAGTAGAGTAGCCATTTTAGAGGCTGTGGAAAGGGCTAAAGATGGGTTGCCTAGTGAAAACTTTCAATTTTTTTTCCCGCTTCCTTAGCGATTTCCTTTTTCACTTTCTTTTTTTTTAATTTATTTATTTATTAAAGATTTCTGTCTCTTCCCCGCCACCACCTCCCATTTCCCTCCCCCAATCAAGTCCCCCTCCCTCGTCAGCCCAAAAACTTTCAAATTTACAGGATTAAATATTCTGGAGATGGAGTCACAACAATGTGAATATCCCCAACTGTATGCCCTGAAAGGAAGTTGGCAAATTTTATGTCTGTGGTATTATAATATTTTTAAATGGGAACTTTCAAAGAATTTGGGCATTCCATTAGTTTGGGAAGTCAGTCTGCCTGTTAATCATGCATCCGATGAGATCTAGGTTTGGAATGAAAGCTATTGTGCAAGTTTTCTTCCTTTAGAGAAACTTATTTGAGCTCTAAAAGCCAATTGATTTATAAGTGAACCTTAAGTTAGAGGCTACTTGTATTGACTCTTTGAAGGTTGGTTGGAATGTTAATGTTTGTCTAAATATTAAGTCCAATTTAATAAAATCTTAATTTTGTTATAATTTAATGGAAAATAGATCAGAACATTTTATTTGGTGTCCCCAGAAGTTGCGCTATTCTAACCAATAATCATGTAATCAATAGAAATAACCATATGAACACAAAGAATACATAATCTAAAGGAAGAGTTTTTAATGTTGTGTTTTAAAAATTGTTAATATGTAACCAAGTCCCAACGAATGAACTTATTGATGTCTGATAACCTCTGCTTTTTCTTGTTTCTGTTTCAATGATATAATATTTCCTGAGCATTCTCTAAATGTGCATTAGTTAGCATGTTATTTTTGGTTCCAAACTCACCTTGACCTGTGTCATCATTCATCTGAAAAGTCCATAACACATTATCTAATATCTTGATAATACATTTTTTCTCATCTTGAATATTCAATTTCCCCCTTTTAAAGCTGGCTCACTTAAATTCATGTGATTTACCTCATACCCTGCCTTCCCTTCTTTCATCATCTATTAATCTATTTTCTATCTATCTATCTATCTATCTATCTATCTATCTATCTATAATCTGTTTATCTATCATATCTATCTATCTATCATCTATGTATGTATGTATGTATATATGTATGTATGTATGTATCTATCTATCTAATCTATCTATCATCTATTTGTCTCCCTGTCTATCATCTATCTACCTACCTAATCGAGCCATTGTCTCAAAACCAGTTAAGAGTCTACATTTTTAATCTATCAGAAGAATTTTTGTCAGCATGTCTCTATCTATTGTTCAGATAATGTTGCATAATAATCACAAAACTTCAAATGCAAACAATCTTGAAGTTAAATCCTTAGTTTTTTATGTGTGTGAGTTCATGGACCAATGACTGTGCTACATAATCCTTTTCTTGGTACTCATTGGCTATAACACCATGTGCTTTTAATGCTGATAGCAGGGGACACATTCTTGAGATGCTCACTATCTCCACCCTTACAGAGATACGTTATTATGCCATTTTGCATTATATTACATAAATGTAATTATTTCCTTGATAACCTCAACAAAGATCCATCATAGTCTGAATTCTTGTCAAACTTTTAGAACAGACTGGGAAAAAATGCACCTAAATTATTCTTGGATCTTAGCCTCTGAGCTATTATTAATTATGGTAAAAGTATTAATAAATGTTTTATGTGGTAGTTTGTATCTGTGACAATTAATAATTGCTGTCAATTAGTAGCCACTTAGATGAAGTTGTTCTCATTTCAGGAATGTGCTGTGTAGCACAGTGAGTGTCCAGCAGGCATAGAGAGCTTCTTTTCATTTCATAATTGTACACAGAGCTGCAAACTAAAAATGTCATGCAGTACAATAAACATCAGGTTTTAAAATGGTTTCCCTAAGAACGCTCTGACCCAAAAAGAAAACACTGTGGAAAATATCTTCATCTTATTGTATATTTAAAATTACAGATTATTTATTGTTCTAGCACCTACAAGGTTTTGCACGTGAGACATTTTCCGGTTAAATGCTTTTTCTTGAGGTACGCCGTGTATAGTTGACTACCATGAATTTCTAGGTCATAGCATTTATGTAACTGAATATTCAAACTTAAGTTTCCTGGATTTTAATTTTTGTCAGAAGAAACTCTAAGCTGAGTCCCATGCCATTTAAAAGTAGCTTATAATGTGCAAATTTTGTGGCAGCATTTTTGGAATGCTTTGGCTGCTAGCTGGTCAGCTGACATGTACTCAGCAAACAGCATACTTGCTACCCTGTTGGGAGAGACAGCTCCAGGATTTGTCTTTCTATCTTTCTGTGAGGCTGTTCTTTTAAAATTAGGACATGTGGAGACTCCAGAGTGATGTGTTCTTGAGGCAAAATTTCTGTCAGAGTTGGAGAATGTACTTTCTCCTCCTGACTTGTCCACTTGGGCCCTGGGCTATTTCAGATTGTTAGTTCAGCCAGGTCATCGCCACTCCACATTTGGATTATCTAAGGTGAGATCCCTTTAGCCATGTCATTACTGCTTTGGCTCTGGGCCATCCCTGTTTAAGTCACTTCAGCTACATTCTCAACAGGGTGAGGATCATCCCTCTCTGGGGTGTTTTGGATGAGCTCACCCCCTTTGTGCCCATTTCAAGAATGTTAAAGCAAGATGCTGTTTAAGTAAGATGCGGGTAGGTACCTAACAGCTTCTCACTGATGCGTTCCTCACACATTGGTAAGATTGGTAAGAGAATTGCAATCTTCCTTGGCATCAGCTCTGCACAAAAACTGGATTAATCAAGCCCAGTAATTCTCCTTACTAGGAAAAGATGACTTAGCTATTGGAGATGATTCTTAGATTTATTTGAGAGAGGCAAAAGTGTGCTGTATGAACTACCAAAGTGAGTCAGTCTCAAAAATTAAAACCTGTTCATGGTGTGATCAGAGTGCTTATTTTCTTTGTTCTCCTCCCGCATCTGTTTTAATTTTTTTCTGAAAGGATGAATATAAGACTCTCAAAGTCTTGTGCATTAGCATATGAAAATTAAGAAAAGATAAATGTTCCATCAATAGGAAAAGCTTCAAAAATCCCAGTATTGCTGGTATTCTATGGTTGCTATTCCCAGTTTGGCTGATCTTGTAAAACTAAGGATCCTTTATCAATGAAAAACAACTTCCTAAGACATACCAGTCACACAGGAATACCAAAATCTTTTTTTTTTGTGTGTGTGTGTGTGATATTAACCTCATGACTCTCTTACATCTTTTTATTTCCGTGATAGTTTGATTTTTTAGAATCAGATCTTAAATTTTACCAAGGTTTTTATAACTCTCATGGATTGGCTTTACCCATGGCTGAACTACTTCCTACAGTTCCCTCTACTGTTCACAAACTCAGTCACAGTGGGTCAGTCCATTCTTAAAAGGAATCAAACGTTTTTCTATCCTGGGTTTTACATTTTGTTCCCTCTTCCTGAGTCGCGTTTTGCATACTGACTCCTACTTCTGGTGCAAGCATTAAGTGTATTCTTTTAGCAGAGTGGCCCGTACCTCTAACCACTTACCTGAGTTCAGTATTCCATCTTCCCAAGGGCTGCTTAGTGTCTTTTGTACATTTAATTGTCATTGGATCTTAAGAATGTGTCTGCCTCCCAATGGGCTTATGTGCTTCAGTACAGTAGGACCCATGTCTATCCTGTTTTAGCATATTCCCAATTTCATGATTGTTTGACATATAACAGGCTACCTGATTATAATGAATGGATTTCCATTACAAATTAAAATCTTATTAAGATCTTTTATGGCTAGTGACTGACTTCTTTTCCCGGTCTTTATTCAGTGAGACTTTAGTCCATGTTTCAAGATTTACTATAAAAAAAAATAAAAAGCATAAAACCAAAAGATCTTGTTTCAATTTTGAATCTTAGTTGTATTTTATTTCAACAGCTTACATTGTATGAGCCTGAGAACCAGGAGGATTTCTGTGAGATAATGTCGCTGAACAGGACAGGGAGGACACCTATGACTTTCAACTGTGTGGCTGCTTGCACACGACCTGTAAAAGCCACACCAGTCAACATGACAGCACGGATGCAGGAACATTTCATAAGGCGTACTAGACAAAGAGCTGTGGGCAGTCAGTGCTTCCTGGGAGAAGCTGTGTTCTTGTGGATGTGACCTCAATCCTAACTGATTAGTCTGAAACAAATGCACATATGGGCAACAATAATTAAATATATTGGATTGCATAAATACATGTGTGTGAGAGGAGGGAGGGAGGGAGGGAGGGAGAGAGAGAGAGAGAGAGAGAGAGAGAGAGAGAGAATAATTTTAGAAAAAGTGGCCATGCACTTGAGAATGAGGGGTTAGGAACATGCAAAATGTTGGAAGCAGGACAGCAGGACAGGAGAGATAGGGTGGAAATCACACAAATACACATCACCCACATATGAATATATGAATTTCTTGAATTTTCAAACAGTAACTATCTGAAAGTAAAGAAAGATCTCCTTTATTGTTTGGCTTCCTTTATTGTCCTTATTGTAATAAAAAAAGTTTAGCAAATGAGAAAGGATTTCAAAAGAAAACCTTGCAGGGACAGTCCATTAAAACCTTAATTTAGTATAGTCTGCTTCTCTAGAGCAACTTGAAAAGCAAAGCAAAAAATCAGTGTTCCCTAATGCAAGGTTGAAAGCTGTCGCACGGACATGTGCACAGGTCTTAGAAGCGTGCATTCCATTAGGTTCCAGCAGTTCACAACAGTGTTACTCCCTTCTTGTTAGAGAGAATGAAACCCAATATGATTTACAAGAATAGCTATAACCTTAGCTCCTTTCAGATACTTTTTTAAGGGGAAAAAATGTAAGAAGGGGTAGTTTTAATTTTGGTGTCCCCTCTGCTCTGTTTGTATGCTTCATTCATTCATCCATCCATACATTGATTTTGTTTTGTTTGATCAGCTGGTCACACGTTTCTTTGGATTTATATAGTACTATCTATTACTTTGGTTTCATAATCTTGACATCTGTTTCAGCATAAACTCAACGCCTGCTGTAGAAAGCAGAACTAATGTGCACAAGCTGTCCAAAGGTAACTCCCTACCCAGAATGCCTCCTGGAGCCTCAGTGATTATGAAGGGAAGCAGTGCTGTGTCTTATTGACCACACTGGGAACTGAGATATAATCACCTGCAGCACACTTTTAGTATTTTTTTTCCTTTGAAAGCTACAAATCTTGTCATTGTTTTGTCCATCTTTGGATTTATGTGCAGAACACTAAAATTCAAATCTGGGGATCAGATTTAGGGCATGAGCACTTCCTGTCATGTGTCTGTGTATGAATTGACCTACTTTCTCTATCCTTCTTAAGTCTCTATATCTCATTTAATTACATGCTTTCTGTCAAGCTGAGTTTGAGTCTTTCTGTGAAGTACATCAGGTTATTAATCCATTAATTACTTAATAGACTGCTTGTCTGTATCATTGTAATTTTCAAGTCATCAGCACAACAGGGAGTTTAGAAAGCATTTTTGATATACTATTAGGTTCATTAAAGCTAGTCTTTGGTAAGGTCTTGCACTCTTAATATGTTTGTATATCTTATAACTTCGTTAATTTTCAGAAACAATTGCAGCAGCATAGGAAATTTCTGATTTTAAAGATGAGGTAAGAGTGTTCAATACCATAACTAATCTAGAAAATTTAATAATTTGGAGAAAGGGCACATTTAATGATGAGTTAGATATTTATGTCATTATTTTTATGACAGTATTAGATATGCTTTATGGTCATATCCAGCAGTTTCCAGCCTATAACAAGGTTGTATTAGAGAAATGTTATCTAAATTAGTCATCTAGGGGCTAGAGAGATAGCTCGGTGGCTAAGAGCACTGACTGCTCTTTCAGGGGACTCAGGTTCAATCAGCAGCACCCATATGGCAATTCACCACTCTTTATAGGTTTAGTTCCAGAGACCCAAACCCTCACATAGACATACATGCAGGCAAAACATCAGTGCACACAGATAAATATAAAATTACATTAAAAATTTAGAAAAATATGAATTAGTCATCTAGAGAGTTGAACTCATTTTCATTAACAGTCAAATTTCTATGTGAAGGCTAGGCTTTGTGTAAGCCTATACAGTCTGGCTTGCCACTAGTGTAGGTACCATAATTCTAATCAATGATCAGGAACTTCAGAATATAGGGTGCTATATATTAAAATAGTTTTAAGTAATAAAGGCTACCTGATTTTAATTTTAAAAGCAAAACAAATGATCTGATTAGGAGAACAGAAAGTAGTCATTCATGTTCATGGAAGAGTTGGAACAGAACTCTGGGTACAAGAGAAGGGAATAGCATGCACTGTGTTGTGCAGTTCTACTCTGTGATGAGTGTTACATATTCTTTTTATTAATATGTCAGTGATGGCAGGCACTGTTGTTTATCAGTGAGCACCAAGAATGAATATTGGGAAGATCGAAAGTTAGACTAAGCAGATTGATACTATTAGGCTAAACAACTGAAAGCTAAGATGCATAAGTCAGTCTGATTAATGGATGGACTGTAGAGGTGAGAGCATTCTTACAAAAGGGCTGTAAATGAACTGTAGAGTACTAAAATTATGAGGGGTAGGGTAGGTTCATGTAGTTCACAATGCTCCTGTGGGGAGATAAGAACACCAGATATGAAGGTTACTGAATCTTACAGTTCACTGTATTTGGTTGTTGTAGGAAGAGGCCACTTGGTCGTTCCAGACTGCTCAGACTCCCAAAATAATCACTCAGAAACTATTTTGTTTAAATCAGTTTGGATAATTACTTAAATATATTGCTAGCTAGCTCTTACATCTTTGGTTAACTCATTTCTATTATTTTATATTTTACCACGAGGTTCAGTGCCTACTGGCAAGGTTCCAGCTGGCAGCTTGTGTCTTTTCCCTCTGGCTACTCCATGGTGCCTCACTGACTCTGCCTTCTTTCTCCCAGCATTCAGTTTAGTTTTCACCGCCTAGCTGTGTTCCGTACTGCTATAGGCCCAAAGAAGTTTCTTTATTAATCAATGGTAATCATAGCATACAGAGGGGAATCCCACATCATTGGATAAAGTGGAGTAGTAGAATGGGATCCTAAAATATGACAATTCCTTTACTTCAAATAATTGGCAAATTGGGTATTTATGACCTGGATATGACAATATTTTTGGAATTTTAACACTAACTTACTTTTGAAATATGTGATAATGTAATCCAGTAATCCAATCTTGCTAACACTGTGACCCTTTAATACATTTCCTCATGTGATAACCCCAACCATAACATTATTTTTGATGTTTTTCATAACCATACTTTTGCTATTGTTATGAACTGTAATATAAATATCTTTGGAGATAGAGATTTACCAAAGGGGTCATCCGTCACAGGTTGAGAATCACTGTTGCAAGCAAGGTTTTATTGTGTGTGTGTGTGAGGTATCAGCCTGACTCCAGACATAGGAAAGAATAATTGCTAGTTCTTTCTATTTTCTGTCATTTAACATATCTACTCATGAAAATTATTTATATTTACTGCTTATAATTTCTTCACATTTTCTATAAACCATGGTTTTAAATGAAAAGAAAAATACAGAGTGTTATTTCCTGATCCTCCTCTCTCAGGTTCATTTTGGAGGGCACTCTCCAATAGGCACCCCGTCGATGTCTATTGTTCTTTTTGTCCTTGTCTTCCTTCCTCCCTATGTCCTGTCTTGTGCATTCTTTTGCCTCTCCTGAAAAATGAACAACCACCCTTAATTTGTTTCTGCCTCCTGTCAATGTTTTGAACCTTTCTTCTACTCTTTACCTCCCAGCATTTACAATCTTCACTGTTGAAGGTTTAGCTCTCTCTCTCTCTCTCTCTCTCTCTCTCTCTGTCTTCCATTCTCCCAAAGTACTGTTGTTGTAGCGAGGGAGCTCCTCTCTGTCTAGAATTTCAGTCTTTTTTCTTACACCATTGGATTCCTTTGCAGTGTAGAAGCTATTAGTCGCTCTGCTCTTCTCAGACCTCTTCTTGCTGGTTTTCCTTACACTTCCTCATCTTCCATCTTGATCCTCTGAAATCCTGCACTATGAGAGCTCCATCCAGACATCTCCTCACCGAGGCACTTCCTGATTTTCCCCAGCTGCCCCAAAGAGCGTTTTGTTTTCAGGTCTTGTGGAAAGCCTGTTCGCTTTCTTTAATGTACAATCGTTTTAGGTACTGTTATGAAGGCTACAAGCGTGATTAAGGAGGATAGGAAATCCTTAGGCATCTTCAAAAGTCTTTCAGAGAGCAAATACTCAACAAGTACTTGTTGAAGCCTGGTTTGGGGCTTGAATGCCATTTGTTGATACAGCCCCATGCTGCATACTGTCAGCATTTGTGCAGTGATATCTATGTCTAAGGTAAAGAGGCTGGCAAATGCATCCTTGGCAGCATCTTATGCTAGTGACTGTGCTGTAACTGGGGAGAGTTCAGAATTCCGCACACAGTTATTTCGGCTCATCACTGTCCCTGTCGAAGTGTGGTTCTTGCCCGCACTCACTGTGGTCTTGTCCCCTTGATCCTTATTATGAAACAGAATTTGAGCTCACTGGTGCACTAGAACACATCGAAAAGACGCTCATTCTCTATTCCTTGTATTCTTCTCCTAGGATGCTTTTTTCATGACTGCTTTTTAGTTTGCTAATCTAAAATGCAGTTTCCAGTGGATAGAGTTGCGGATGGGCTTACTTTGAAACTCAGTGAATCGTGCTTGAGTCCGAGGTGCTCATTTATAATCCTCGTGCACGAACCTACGGCCCCTTCCATGGCAGTTTGCAAGCAGTCAAGATACTGTGCACTGAAAAAAAAATTCTGTCAACACTGAAGGTAGTAAATCATTAAACACTCAGGTGTTTTCTCACCACTAAATTGCTTTGCCTGGATCGCTACTAGGCTAACACATTCTTTTTCTGTTGGTTTCTTTGCCTCTGTAACTAGTAGATCTATAAGACAGCCCTCCTTGTGCCTTTCACTGTTCAGTGTAACGTGAGGTCTGTGGTCTGTTCTTTCTCCTCACAGAGTCTAAGCTAATTCCTGCTGGCTCCCTGATGAGGCTGTTAAATTTCTTTCCATCACCAAGAGAGATTGACAGTCACTTTCATTCCTCCCAGGGCCGGTGTTACACTTTGAGCACAACCCTTACTTAGTCTGTCATGTAGCATGTCAGAAATTCCTTCCTCTTGAACTTATCTCAAGTGTCTGTAAAAGCTTACAAGAGAGTCACCTGGGGGAGGGGTCAGAGTGTTTCCTCACAGAGTGACAGGTTCTTTCTTTTCCTCTACTCCTTTAACATCAATAAGTGCCTGTAGCCTTGATTGAATTTATGAAGTGGTTAAAAATATATATTAAATAAAGGACAAACACAAAGCCTGACAACTTGTAGCCATTTTTGATCTCTGGATCACAGACTGTGCTTTTTCTCATTCACTAGATACTTGTATCTTTGGTGTCTGTTCAAGGTAAGATTTACAGTAGTCCCCAGACATGCCTTGCCCATGTCAATATGTAACATGGCCTATTAAATGACAACCAGATAAGCAAGCAAAGCACAGGACAATGTCAGAAGTGCAGTTACAACGGAGAGCTGGAAAGTAACAGAATGCGGAGAGCAAAGAAAAGGAACTCCAGAGGTTGTTTAGGAAAGCATGGTCCTGGAAAAATTATATTGAGAAATGAATAAAAACACAATGAAAGGATGTGTAGGTGATCTTTGAATTATTCATGTACCTTATCAGTAATTTCAGAATTATCATAATCAAAGCTCATATGAACTCACAGAGACAGAGAGCATGAACAGGGCCTGCATGGGTTTGCACCAGGCTCTCTGGATAAATATTATGTCTTCCAGTTTAGTGTTTTTTAATGGGATTCTGGAGTGTGCAAATTGGTAGGTCTCTGATTCTGGTGCCTTGCCTTGGAGTCTTCTCCTTTTGTTTGTCTTGTCCCACTCCAGTTTATTAGTTTTGTTTAATATTATTATATTGTATGTTATTTAAATATTTTTTCAAAAACCTTAACAAAATTCATCAGATTAATACAAGTGGAACTGGAAGAAAGTTACTTGATCCATGTACAAAAACCTTTGTATGTAGGTGAACCTGGAGGGATTAAGGTTCCTAAAAGGAAAGAAAGAAGAGTTTTAGTTAAGTAAGTAGAGCAATGAGATTTACTTTAAAAGCAGGATCTGGGGGTGGAGAGATGAGTCAGTGGTTAAGGGTGTTTATAACACCTGCAGACAAGCTGAGACTGGTTCCCAGCACCCAAATCAGGTTGCTCAGAACCACCTGCAGCTCTATTTCGGTTTCTTTTGACCTCTGTGGGTACTTGAAAACTCACACACACACACACACACACACACACACACACACACCAAAAAAAAAAATCTTAAAATCAAAAGCAGCTTTCTATTGCTTTGTGGAAAGACATAAGAAGTAGAGAAAGCACAAGAAGGACCAGGTTAGAGGTGAAGAAAATATCAAGTTGCTGGCAATACAACAATGAGTAAATGGGTCAGCTTTTGAGAAGGATGAGCGGGATGGAGTCTCTGATGGGATTGCAGACTGAGGGAAAATGAAGTAAGGATTAGCATTTATCTAGTCAGATTGATTCAAGATCACAGAAAGGGGGATCTAGGCAGGAAGAGATCTAAAGTGAAAAGGAAGACCGGGACTAGTGTCTTTAGCAGTTTATTTTCTTTAGAGATGTATATCAGATATTAGCAAGGATACATCCAGTAGATAGTTCTATATACAAAGCTCAGCTTTGCGGAAAAGACTATAATACAACTTAAAGCTATGGATTTGAAGGCCACCAATATATTCAGAATCACATTCCAGAGACTCAGAAACTTACTCTACATACATGCATTTCTTAGTTAAGGATCAGTGGCGGACATTTCCCACACCACATCTATGCATAGTCTTTATCAATTCTCTGCCCATCGTTGGTCCACTTAGGCTCATGTGTTTTTACTGTACTCGCAACTCCCTTGACTTTTGCCTTGTCGTGAGGCATCGTCATGAGAAGGAAGGAAGAGAAAATGGTTCAGTCATTTATCCCCTTTCTCCATCCTGCCTTGGATAACACTTTTGATGAAGACTTTATTCTCACAGGTGGCCCATAGCCACCGACCTCCAGGAACATTCTGTCCTGGGAACTCCTTACTAATCTTGGTGCCTGACAGTTATTGTTGGTTCTCTAGTATTTAGCTGTACATCCAAAAGAGTCTGTTTTAGTCTCTATGTTTTAAGTGGGTGATTTATGACAGTATTTTTGACCATTCATTTTCCACATGCATTTTTTTTTGGTGTTCTAATACATGTACTGTGATATTACATGGGCCTTTTTACAGTGTGCCTTTTGAACTATCTGGAAAAGAACCAGCACTTCGATTCATTTATCCTAAAACAATTGGTAGAATCTTGATGACAGAAAGATATTATTACTGTAAACTCCCCCCCCCACACACACCCCTAGTGAAACTGAATACTGCAGCTATTTACCCAGGTTCTTAGATCTGGTTTTATTATTGATGAACTTTAACTGGAGAGAAAACACGGAGGTGCAAAATCTGCAGTTATTTTCAATGTGTCCCTCTCCATGAGGAAGATTGATTGTTCTGAGACCTTCAGTGGAATGGGGACCTCCTTGCACCCTGCCCCCCCCCCCCGTGTGTGTGTGTATGTGATCAGAAAAAATTATATCTTAGTCAAGGAGTTTAGGGCTCGCTTTGCCTTGCCTGGTAGACACTGTACTTCTTGGCAGAGCTCCCAGGAACATGTTCTGTGAACGTGACAGTGAATTGGATTGTGAAATAGGAAAGTGCTCCTCTCAAAGCTGAGTCAGTCCCTGCACTTTCAGAGATGGCACCAAGACTTAGGCAGCACTTTCTCCTATATGTTTAAATTGGAGAGAAGAGGTAGTCCTTATCCACAGCTCAACTCTGCATGGCTTCAGTCACTGAGGTCAACAGGAAAAAGGATGAGAGCATAGTGCAAGGACATACCTGATGAGAGAAAAGATCACAGTCCTGATTTTAATAATGTTTGTTATCATTGTTCTGTTTTGTTAGTTGTTGCTGTTAATCTTCTATTGGCCTCATTTATAGATTGAATTTTATCCTGGAAAACTATAATGGCTGAAAATTCTCAAGTCTGAAAGTTTAACGTCTAAAAATTCTTTGAAATCTTGCAGCATAACTCTCAAGAAGGTTCAGATTTGGGAGCGTTTTGATTAGCAGTGTTCAACTGCTAAGAATTTACAAATATACCCAAATCTCCAAGATTTCCAAATCTGAAATGCTTCTGGCCCCAAACATTGTGCATAAGGAATGTTGAGTCTGTGTGTTGTACATATATACGTGCATGTCACACACACACACACACACACACACACACACACACACACACACACACCTCTGCACTATACATGATTTCAGGCATCTACTGAGTATCTTGAGAAGGAACCGTCACAGATTAAGGAGGATACTATAGATATCAAGTACATATGTGACTTTGTATGTCATAAGAATCAGTGACTTGCATATTAGAAAATGGAGTTTACATTCAAAGCAGTTAGATCAACAATTTCTTTGATGCCTCTCTACCTCTACCTTCTCCTCACACTCTCAGGTCCTTTCTCTGTATGTCTAACCTAATAATCTTCATATAAGGAAATGACTAACAGCCCCCTTCCCTGTGCTTTTGGCAGTTACACTCCTTATAGGCTTTGTCTTACAGATACATTTGCTCCACAAGCATTATGAAAGGACCCATCAGGATTTGACCATGTTTGACTGCGTTGGCAATGTTTTGCTAGCCTTAAAATTATGCTAGGCAGTATCTCATAAGACTCTGGAAGAGAGTTGTTTATGATAGTAAAAGTGGAAAGTTGTTTCTCTCCTAGAGAATAAGAGTTGGAATAGATATTGGGAATGACTGTGATTAACTCGTTTAATCTTATAAGTCTAAGAAACCTATTTTCAAATGAAATCTTAAAAACAAGTGCATGTAGGTAAATACATTTTTTTCCAGGTGAATTTGGTTGGAAAACTATGGCCATGTAAGAACGTTCATCACTCTTCCAAGCCATTACTGTGTGCACTCCTGAGGACCCTAGGTACTTCAGTGTCTGCTTTGGAAACCTCCAGTGTGTCAAACCACAGAAGTTAAATTGCTTAGGTTGTTGGAGTGTGGATTTAGGAAATTTTCCCTCAGTTCCACACTGCCTCTTCAAATGTACATTAGATTCAAGACCATGTATTTCATATCTTCTTCAGCATTGTTCCTGTGTTTCTTGATTATCTCAGAAAATGTTCTTATGGTTAAAGGGATATAAGCTATCAGTGTTACACTGAAGATAATGATGGTGAGTCTGTGTCTTATGAATAGTTAACTGATGGGGTGTTGACTCAACCTCCTCATCAGTGACTATCTGACCATGTCTGACAATCCACTTAACTCCTTTAGAAGAGCTCTCTTAAGTTACTTAGCTAGTTGGCCATGACCCTTCTGGCTATAATTGTTTCTACTCTGGTGTACAGTTATTTTATTGGCTAAAAAGGGAAAGCAAGTGGAAGAAGTCTTGGGGAACATCAGGTATAAGGAAACTTTTCAGTCCCATCAAACATTACTTTTAAAACTTGGCTGTGTTCACTTGACTGTTTATCTAGCAAGAAAAAGAGGATAAGGTCCATAAATCAATTAGAAATCAGTTGAGATCCTTCACCATCAGGGATAGGAAACCTTTAAAATTGCAGTAAGGTTAACCAATAATTCTGAGAATAATAGTATAAATAACTCTTCCTGAGGCATTTCTCAAGTTAAGTAGATATGGTGAAAAGAAAAATGTAATTGTTGGTTTTGCTATTGAGTATTTCTATTCAAAAAGACTGTACTCCAAAGACCCCAGGCAGCTCATATCAAATTAGTTTCACTATCATGAAGAACTTACTCTTTAAGTTGAAGTGTATGTTTGTTCTCAACCTGGAGAAAATGAGTCACAATGACATGCAGAAGAAAACAGGATCCTTTTCTTTTCTCTTTGGTTTTTGTCATATTCAAAACAAGTTGAGATTTGTTAAGAATGTAAACAAAGAATTCTGGCCATATTAACTATACCTCCCAAATGTTTTCCCACAAAGTTATTTGGACAGTCAAGACATATGATCCAGGGGTTGATTGCCTTGTTACCTTTTTAAGGAATAATACTAGTTACAATCAACTCTAGATAAGGGGAAAATAATAAAGGACTAGAAATCTTGAGAATCAAGGGAAGAAGCAATGTCCCAGCAGACCCTTAGTTCTAAGTCTTGGCAGGTGAAGAAAACATGGTAGGGAGCATGTGTTCCTGACTTCACTATGTATCTCTCTGCCCCTCAGAACTTGTTCATTGTAAGAAACCCTCAGTTTCTTCTTTGACTAAATATGGGCTAAGTACACCTACCTGACTCACCTCCTATGGATGTTGAAAATCCAGTGACTTTGTGCGTATAACCATTGCCTTTCTATGTTGGCAACTGATAATAGCTTCATTTTCCTTTTCTCAGATGGGACCATGTGAAATCCTAGTTCCTAGAAAGATGTAGACCTTTCTTCTTCTTCTTTTTTTCTTAACATTTTTTTATTGATTTTTGTTGAGCTCTGCATTTTTCTCTGCTCCCCTCCCTACCCTTCCCCTCCCCTTCAGCCCTCCCACAAGATCCCCATGCTCCCAATTTACTCAGGAAATCTTGTTTCTTGTCTTTTTCTACTTCCCATGTAGATTAGATCTATGTATGTCTCTCCTAGGGTCCTCATTGTTGTCTAGGTTCTTTGGGATTGTGATTTGTGGGCTGGTTTTCTTTGCTTTATGTTTAAAAATGACATATGAGTGAGTACATGTGATAGTTGTCTTTCTGGGTCTGGGTTACCTCACTCAAAATGACGTTTTTTAGCTCCATACATTTTCCTGCAAAATTCAAGATGTCATTATTTTTTTCTGCTGTGTAGGACTCCATTGTGTAAATGTACCACATTTTCCTTATCTATTCTTCATAGATCTTACTTCTTTAAGACTGGGCAGTGGTGGTGCATGTCTTAATCCCAGCACTTGGGAGGCAGAGGCAGGTGGATCTTGGTGAGTTTGCTCTACAGATCTAGTTTCAGGACACACAGAGAAATCCTGTCTATAAAAACAAAACAAAAACCAAGGAAGCAGTAAAAGAAGAAGGAGAAGAAAGAGAAGGAGAAGAATAAGAAAAAGAAGAACAAGAACAAAACAAGAACAAGAATAAGAAGAAGAACAACAAGAAGAAGATACTGTGTTACATATGTTAGGTGAACGACAGCACCAATACCAAAGACGTCTAGCTGTTATACACTCGTAAGCTTTAACTAAAAGAGCACCAAGGACTTCACTAAATAAATAGCATCAGGTAAACCAGTCTGTTTGAGATTTTAAAATTCAGGAGTAAAATAAAGGGTCTTTTCTGTAAGACTGGAATGAAGAGACAGATCTTAAGACCTTATTGTTTGTTTATTGTTAGTAATGAGGTCTTATATGCCATTTGAAAAATAACCCTTGAACATGGCACAGAGACTACTCTACCCCTCTGAAAGAACTGCTAAGCTTACAAAAAGGCATGCTTTCTTCCGTCAGAAAATGACCCCCTCAGTGCAGCTGGAAAGGTGAAAATATGGTCCCAGGCTCATCATCCTTCATGTAGCCTAAGTGTTAAATGGAGTTGGTTGGTCAAGGAGTCAGAGTTTTCTCTGAGTTTCTTAGTGCATAGAGGTGGCTCCTGGGGACCATTTTCTGGTAGAGCATCTTATTTCCTTTTTCAGCTATGATGTGGAATCTCTTCAGTCTTGGCAGGAAGAAAAAATTACACCCCACTTATTTACTTTTGACAAAACAATTCCCATTTTAACACCTCTTTGAAAGTGTAAAAACATTTTTCTGTTGTTGGGGGGATGAATTATTCATATAATTTTCTTGCTTTAAACTGGAGCAATAATGCATCACTCTTTAAATACTCGTCAGCTTTCAGGTTTAACTCTCCCACCCCTGTGCTGTGTCCAGTCCAGTCACTCATCTAATTGGAATCTGTCAAAATGCTCACAACTAATTCCTGTTATCTTTGACACCATAGCTTTAAAATCATTTTATTCTCACTATAGTAGAACAACCTCTCACATACATATGGTTTGAAGTTACTTTCAGAACCATGAGAAGCATCAAAGAGTCAAGACAAGGTCCAGTGTTTTTTCTTTTCTTCTGTTCTTCCTTTGTTTCTCTTCTTCCTTTTTTCCTTCTTTTTTTCTTCCTCCCTCCCTCCCTCCCTCCCTCCCTCCCTCCTTTCCTTTCTTCCTTCCTTTGTTTCTCTCTCTCCCTTCCTTTCTTCTTTCTTTCTTTCTTTCTTTCTTTCTTTCTTTCTTTCGCTGTGTTATGTATCAAAAGGCAAAAAATTATATTAAAATATGTTTTGTGGTATGTATGTGTATAAGTGTGTGTGTGGAGAGGTTGGGTGTGGATAGCTGGGTAGGCTAGGTGTAGTGCAGGTACATTCTTGCTATGATGGGAATGTAGTGGTCAGAGGACAACTTCTAGAAGTTCGCTTTTTTCTCCTACATTATGTGTGTTCTGTATTTAAATTCAGATCACCAGTCTTTCATGACAAGTGCCCTTACCCTACAAACCAAATTACTTTTTTCCAACAGCTGAGCTTAAGCAAAATATGAGCTACAAGAAACACTCAGGATCATATGCAGCTGAGAAACCTAAGGGCTCCAAACAAGGGTTACATGGTGAAATTCAGAAAACTTTTGAAGAAGGAGATATTTTAATTGATAATGATGCTACAGGAGTTACAGAGGTGGCTCAACAGTTAAAAATTTGCTTAATTTCTAGAGGACCCAGGTTCAACTCTCATCCCCTACATAGTCGCTCACAACTTTCTGTAACTCCAGTTCCAAGGGATCCTATGCCTTTTCCTTTCCACCATGGGGACTAGATATACACCTAGTATATACATATAATAAAAATAACCCATACACATCTTTAACTTAATGTAATAAATGATTGGCATTAACATTTCATAGACTACTAAATAAAAAGCAGTTGTAAGCAATATGAACACATAATTAAGTTTAAGTATTCAAATAGATAGTATTTATATAAGTAGTTGAAATGCAAGGAAAATGGTATAAAAGGACATAACTCCTACACAGTATTTATCCCCAGCTGGTGTGGAGGAAGCGAGAACTCTCTGTGCTTTGCCTGTCTCAGAGCTCAGCCTTCAACTCCTAAGAACCATGCCAACTCCTCTGGGTATCCAACTTATAAGTTACACATGATGGGGAATTGAAAGTTCCTTGATTATGTGATCAATGCCTCATTTTTTCCTTCTGGAGAATCCCACCTTACACAAATCTGATGAATAAAAATTTTCATTTCTAGTGAAAGAAAAATTCAAGCACCACACCAGGCTATTATTGTTTCCGAAAAATATTAAGCAGATGTGTTATTTTCAAAATAGAAGAACCAAAATCATTTGAGGATTGAGAAACAGAAGCATGGCTACTAGTCTATAAATGTGGTAGACATTTTAGCCATGAAATATGTGTTGAATTTCTATTTGCTAGGTGTCGTGTTTACCATGCTCTCCATCTTTGTTAGTCTGATAGAGTCACTGAGAGGATTATTTATGGAAGAGTTTATTGCCTGGAAGACTCTGGACTACTAGAGTCAACCAGTCAAAACATATACACACCCAAGCACCTTCCAGGCTATCCAACTAAGGAAGCTCAATAAAATCTCCCTCAGGATACCAGTCATACATTGGTACACTCAACATGGTCAGCAGTTTCATTACCTAAGAACTCTTACTGTACCCGGAAGGGCCTGTTGGGAGATTCCTTGCCCTGGAAAGGGGACTATTTAATGTAGAGGTGTGAGCGGATTATGTAGCTCTGAAACGGGCCGACATCACTCTCCCACGGTCTGCATTATGCACATATCCTCTACAATGTGACTCTGATATCTTTTGAAATAGAAGTTTGTGTTGAAGCTTCAGCTTTTTGGGAGATGTTGATTTTTCCGGCCCCCATCATAAAGGGTTCCTTTAGATAAGAGTATATTCTGGCTGGTTTCTTTAGTGTTCAGACTCTTCCAAGAGGATGCTATTTGGATAACAGATGAGGGTCATGGATTAGCTGCTAGGAGGAGATGGTGGGATATCCAATTGCAATTTTAATTTCTTTCTTCAATGTAGTGTGCGCATAGCAGCATATAATAGTCTGAAGGGGGCAATGGAATGACCAGGCGTGCTTAGGGTGTAGGCTTCATGGCCACTGTGTGGTTTAAATGGATTTCCTAGTGAAATAAAAATGAGTATGTAGTAATAGGAGTGGCAGGGCTGCGTCCCCGGCACCCGGCCGCCCATATGGCTAGCTCTAGCTTATGCCCCGAAATAATTACACAGAAACTGTATTCTTTTAAACACTGTATTCTTTTTAAACATTTCTATCTAGCCTCTTCTAGGCTAATTCTGATATCCCAATCAACCCATCTCTAATAATCTGTGTGCACAGGTCTTACCGGGAAAGATTCTAGCCTACGTCCATTCTGGGTTGGAGCTTCATCGCGTTTGTCTGCCCAGGAGCAGGGCATGGTGTCTCTCTCTGACCTCACTTCCTCTTCCTCCCAGCATTTTGTTCTGTTTACTCCACCCACCTATGTTCTAAGCTATGAGCCCGAGCAGTTTGTTTATTACTTAACCAATGAAATCAACAGATTGATATATGACACTCCCACATCATGAGTATATATTTAATAAAAACTAGTCATTTCTTTACAAATGTCTTATAAAGAACTTTAGAAATTTCAATGTGTAGTTTCTCTCCTCTTTCTCTTAAGTACATGACAAATTCTACATGACTGTGTCCTGGTTAGGGTTATTACTTCTGTAGCAAAACATCATAACCAAAACCACTTGTGGAGGAAAGGGTTTGTTTGGCTTACACTTCCCCATCACAGCCCGTCAGTAAAGGAAGTCAGAACAGGAACTCAAACACGGCAGAAACCTGGAGGCAGGACCTCGTCCAGAGGCAATGGAGGAGTGCAGTTAACTGGCTTGTTCCTCAGGTCTTATTCAGCCTGCTTTCTTATAGGACTCAGGACCACTAGCCCAAGGATGGTACCGTCCACAATGGACTGAGCCCTGCCACATCAATTACCAATTTAAAAAAATGACCTACAACCAGATCCGATGGAGGCATTTTCCTAATTGAGGTTCCCTCCTCCCCAGTGATTTTAGCTTGTGGATAAAACTATCTAGCAGAGACTGAAAGACTGTCACAGTATTCTAAGCTCTGAAATATTTATGAAATTATTTATTATTTATTTTCTTTGGAATACAAATATTTTCATGCTGCACCTCTCCTATACATAACACTGTATATGGTAAATACATCTTTGATGTATATAATACATTGCTCAAACCTTCAAATTCACTATGCTTTCTAAGGTTGTATTCATTGTTACATATCTTATTTCAAAAAATGCAATGATCAAAACATCAAGATTGGGCCTTTACTTCTTAATAATAAAGTTCAAGCAGTAAGACAAATTTCTGTCATGCTAGCAGAAATCTCATTGTGTTTAATAGTGTAAAAGACACTGACACACTAGAGAGACAGAAAATTTCCTTATGCTTTAATGCTTAGTTTACTCTAACCATCTCCCTATGCACTTCTTTTTACCAGTTGTCTTAGTTATTGTTCTATTGCTGAGAAGAGACAAATGACCAAGGCAATTTATAAAAGAAAGCATTTAATTGGAGACTTACCTACATTTTCGGAGGGTGAGTTCATAAACATCATGGTGGGAAGCAAGTCAGAAGGCAAGCACCAGACAGGGCACTGAAGCAGCAGCAGTGAGCTTACACCTGTCCCACAAGCAAGAGGAAGAGGGAGAGTGTGAGACTCGCTCTGGTATGCACTTGTGAAACCTCAAAGCCCACTCCAGGGACACACATCCCCCCAAAATTCCATACTTCCTCCAACAAGGCCACACCTCAAAATTCTCCCTAAATAGTTCCACCAACTGAGAGCCAAGCATTCAAATATACGAGGTAATGAGGTGCGATTCTGTGCAATTAATGTATTGCGTTAGCTCTTCCATATCATCTCCCTTTCTGTTTCAACCTTTTAAAATCTCCCCATTGCTTGCATTTTCCTTAGCTGCTTTAATTTTGTCATCCTAGCAGTTCTTTTTTAGCCTTACCAAGAACATAACAGGAGATAAAACAGATCAAGTTTGATACTAAATATTCTTTATAAAGAATTATGACTTTTAAACACAGTGGAAATGATTTTTGGAGAACGAAAGGAGGTGTGTCAGATCTTTCTAGATTATACAAAATAGAATATAACTTTCCTAGTGAAGATCATGTCTCAGTATAGGCAACAGAAAAATGACAAAAATTATGTTTAGAGTAAATACTTGTTGTTGTTGTCCAGCAGGTGCAAAGGCAGCATTTTTCACATTACTTCAGCAAGTCAGCCATAGGAGGGTCCATCCAGATCCAGAGGATTGCTTTGGTCTTTTGCACTTAACAGAAAAACTATTGTTGTTACTTACAGGTGTTTATTAGACCATCAATATTGGGGAAATATAGGAATATTGACCAGATCGTCAAATTAAACTTCTCTGAAAATTTCTCTTTATCATCCTTTGCAACAACCATTGGTTTAAGACCAATTCTAGCTGTCTAATAGATTACATTTTTAGTAACTAAATTTGTGTTTCCAAATAGGTTTCTTTCTTAGCAGAGATAGAATTCAACATATAAATAAATGTATTAGGTATTTTTGTATAATAAATTATTCCTTTGATGTACTGGCTTGAATCAAAAAATACCATTTCATATTTCACTTTTGTACTTGCTGACTAAAATCTTCCTATTTTCCCACGTCCTAGCCACTGATATTCATTTGATCTCATGTTTCCTTTCCATGAACGTGGGTTTTGATTCCATATAGAAGTGAGACCATGTATTTGTCTTTTATGTCTGGTTGAATCCATCTAACATGTCCTTTGGATTCTTATCTGTGTTATCATAGATAAGAATATTTACCTCTTTATTATTGCTAAATAATAATCCATTATATTCCTCTGTCTCTATATATTTGTTTATCATTTATACCCCAGGGGATTCTCAGATTGCTTTCATATCTGATGGTTTCATAAATAATGTTGCAATAAACATGGGTTTCAGTTATCTTTTTTTTTTTTTGAGACAGACTGTCCAGGCACTTTCAGTCTGGCCTCGAACTCACAGAAATTCATCTGCCTCTGTCTCCCAAGTGCTGGGAATTAAACAGATATCTTAAGATACTTCTTTTGTTTTCTTTGACTATTAATATGTAAAGTGTGATTGCTTGATCAACATGGCAATCCTTCGCTCTGTTTTCCCTAAAATCACTCCTAACTTCCATCCCTACCAATAACGTATATGTTACCCCTTTGCTCTGTACTCCAGCCAACACTTTCCATATTCCATCATCTTAAACATTCATTTACTTCTTGATTTACTTCCTTGCTAATGTCTATGCCATAATCTGCTTATGGAGGTAAGAGGAGAACTTGTGGGAATCTCTCTGCTCTCATTATGTGTCCTGGGGATTGAACTCATGGTGTCAGTCTTGGCAAGCATCTTTACCTTCTAAGTTACTTCACCAGTTTCATCCTTCATCCTTTTTGGTTATATGTATCCTAACAGAGGTGAGGAAGCATTTTATTGTTTTGACCCCAATTTCTCTGATTAGGAGCACTAATGAGTCTTTATTTATTTGCCATTTTTATGTCTTTTTTATGTTGGTGCAATACCTTTGTCTGTTTTTTAAAATGGGCATTTGCTTTATATGTGAAATTTTATGAGTTCTTTATGTGGTATGCTTTATGTATGTTGCCCCCAACCCCCAGTTTGTTGTCAACTCCTTTTGTGAGACAGAAGCCTTTTATTTTGAGATCACACTTTATTTTTTATGCCTGTTCCTTGGTGGGTTACCCAAATTCATTGTCTAGACCAATGACCAAGATATTCCTGAGTTTTATAATCAGGAATTTTAAAAATTGTTTATTGGAGTCTTGAATATATTTAAACTCAATTTTCATATGTCATATAAAACAAGAATCCAATTTTACTCTTAGGTAGAGTAAAATTTACCTAATTTGAATACCTCTTAGAGGGACTTTACTTTCCTCATTGTGTATTCTCTGTCCTCCATCAAAGCAACTCATCAGGTATGTGTGAATCTGGGTCTGAGCTCTTGGTGTTGTTCGATTGTTCTGTTGGCTGTTTTTCATGGCAGTGCTATTCCTCTTGATGAATAATACAGTTTGAAATCAGGAATGCGATGTTTCCAGCTTTGTTCTGATTTGTCAAAATTGCTTTGGCTAATCAAGTATTTTGCAGTTCTATACAAATCTTAAGTCTGCTTTGTGTTCCTCTGTAAAATGCCATTGGAATTTTGATAGAAATGCCATTGACCCTATAGATTACTTTGAGTAGAGAATTCTTGCAATTCGTGAACACCTGGCACCTTCCTCCTTGTGTTTTTTTATACTGTTTTCACCAGTCTCTTATGGTTGTCTATGTACCAAATTTTACCATGTTCCCTCCTTAGTTTTTTCTTTTTCAGAGAGTGTCTTTATATATGTGCATGTGTGTGCAGGTGTGCATAAATTCATACATGTGTGCACTGTGTTCATGCTTGTGCAGATACGAATGTGTATATGCATACATGCACGTAGAGTTCAGAGCTTAACATCTGGTGTTTACTTCAATGGAATTATACCTCATTCTTTGAGATAGGACCCCTCACCAATCCTAGAGCTCACTGATTTGGCTAGGCTGATTGAGCAGCAAGCTCTGATGATCTAGTTATCATCTGTTCACCTCCAGTGCTGCGGTTACATATGTGCACTGCTGGAACCCGATTTCAGGTGATGCTGGTGATATAAACTGAGTGGCATTTTCATATGTGAGCATTTTACCTTGGAAGTCATCTCCACAGTCTCTAGCCAAACTTCCTTCTATGTATTTTTATTATCTATAGTTGCTCAGAAGCATAAGAGCAGCCTGTTTGGGTGGTTCTGTCTCAAACTTCTCATAAGGTGTAGTCTTGGTGACAGGAGTTCCACACATTGGGAGGTCAACACTCTCAGTGTCTTCCAGGCTCTGCTAGGGAGTAGACAAGAGAGTACTCTCCAGTAGAGTTTTAGTTAAGCAAAACTGGACTTTTAAGTGTCGTACATGACAAATTAATGTGATTTTTCACTAATGTGATTGTCTCAGATCTGAACAACTCTACTATATAATGGATCTCAGTGTGTGCTAAGTTTGGAATTAATTATGATGCTGTATTTAATTTGTTACTCATAAAGCACCACAGAGTAGGTAGCTAAAACATAAAAAGCTACTGTCTCACCCATATCGACTTTGTTCTCTGATTGTCATATGCTTATGGTGATAACAGCTATACTTTTGGAAAGGTATCATAAAGTTTACTTTAAGAAATATTTTTAAATTTTACTTTATGTGCATGTGTGGGTTCAGAAGATGGATTTCCTGTAACTGGACATTTATAGATGGTTTATAAACCACCTGATATAGACACTGGGAACTGAACTTGGATTCTCTGTAAGAGAAACACATCCTCTTAACCAGTGAACTATCTATCTCTCTCTACGCTTATTTTTAGTTTATGTGTATGTGTGTTAATGCACAGACATCATGTGTGCTGGTGCTGTTGAAGACCAGGAGGTGTGGGATAAGCTGGAACTGGAGCCACAGGTGGCTGTGAGTTGCCTGATGCCACAATTCTTAACCACTGAGCATTTCTCCAGGCTCTCATCCTAATGTCCTACAAGTACCCGTTAGAACCACCATCCAAAAAGGACTGTATGTAATTCCCTTTTCACATAGATCTCTTGAGAGTAACTAATAGCATCTTAGTAAGTTGTAGGTTGTATCTTTACAACATGAATGTATTTGATTGCTGGTGCTGTATCCCCATTCTATAATTAAAGTATAAGTTCATGCTATCCTGGAGGAATATCCTGTAAACACCTTGGCAATAGTGATTAGTGTAAGGTTAAGAAAACAAGGGTAACTTTTCAGGAGCCTCTCCTTAGAATAGCTGCACTCTATGGTCTTACTTGTAAATGAATTTTTTTCAATGGTGCTCTATAACCTTTGAGAAATTTTCCACCCGAGCAATGATACTCCTTACTCGTCTGCTAGCAGTAGCAGATCTCAGGATATGTGCTTTCCCATCACCATTGTCAAGGTCTGATTGCTTTCCCTGTGTTGGGGCAAGAGGATGTAATGAGGAAGTAAAACATTAGACCCCATTAGACACCAGTGAGCCAGGAAAAAGTTTTGTTGAGTTCAGCCAGGAGCTAGCTTGCCTAGTATAGCTGTGTTTCTGGCTAGGTTCTTTCTGAAAGCCTCATTCTTTGAGAGGTCACATAAAGCATAAAGGAAGTTTGCACAACTCTGATCATATTCAATGGAAAGAGAAGACTACGAATTGCAAGATTAGTATCGCTTCTGGCGTATACTGTTAAGACTTCATAATCCTTAAAGTGTCAGTGTTCTGCAAACAAGCACCGTGTGAGATTACAGGAGAATGACATTCTGTCTTTGTGTTATGTTACCTTTCATACCGCATTTCTTTAATCTTTAGCTTCTCCAAAGGAAGTGCACTAACACACACACACACACACACACACACACACACACACCCCAAAAGAACTCCCAAAACAAGACTTTGTACTACAGCTGTTAGCAGGCCAAGAAATCATGGACTTTTGACTCCAGAGGAGAGTGTTTGGATACTTGTCTATAAAGAATTCATGATATTACTAATTAATGTTCCAAATCGTGTATGTGTACTCATTACTGATGAAAAGGTACAATACATAATAATAAAGAACCAAGGATCACTCATTTGTCATAATGAATATTTTTTTTACCTTTTCATATTTATTAGGTTCAAATAAAAGTTTAGTTGTGATTTGGACATAGGTCTGTATCTCTAAAGACTATGTATATAAGCATAAAATGACCTTATTATTTGCTATTCCATAAATCTCTACCAGGTTGCTAATGTTGATTATAAATTATTATATATTTCGAGAAAGAAAAAAATCCTGGAGTCTGGTCATATAGGTTAATGCTGTGGTGTATGTCTAGTATGCATATGCCTCTGATTTTTATCTTTCCTAGGGGGAAAGAAAAAAAAACACCTAAGGCTTATTTTGGAATTTTGAACACACCTGTCTTCATTTCAACCCTTAAAAATTCTAAAAGCAAGCAAGAGATTGTGTTAACTCTGTGATCACATGAACACTTACAATAAGCAAATCATTGCCACAGTGGGTCCTTGAAGTATAGCCAGACTGGCAGCCTTGATGTTGGGCTCATAGAACTTAAACAAATGGGTCTGGGAGAGAGGAAACCTGTATATTGCTATGGGTTCCCCTCAGAGTCTTTTTAATTTGAATAAGGAACAAGGGCTGAACAAACTGAACCCTTCAGGAAATAATAATTAGAAGAAGAACAAACCATTGATGTCTCTAACACCAAGGGACAGGCATTTCCTATAGTTGATGCACTGCTCCCATAAATTTATAATCAAGGGGACACAGGTAACCAGAGTAAGTGATGATTCATTTCTTGAGGAATCTAACAGTCTGAGTATTTCAATATGTTTGATCATCAGTTTCCATAGCTATAAATTTAAAATTATAAAAATAATGAGGTCTTAGGGTGATGATGAAGGAGACAGTGAAAGGAACTTTAATATTGTGACCGAACTAAAATAGATGTAATAATAATAGTGCCACATGCAGCAAAGACATTGACCCAGCTGGCCTTAAGCCAGAATTAGTCCCTGGAATTGTTGCTTGAATTTGTGATCACGTTCACACGATGAACCTGATAGATTTCTCCATAATTTGAGGATTTTGCCTTGTTTTGTAGCAAGATTTTTTTTTGAGGCAAGTATACATTTTAATCTTCATATTTGAAACACTTACTGGCTGTTATACACATGGTAGGATGTGCATATGCATAGTGTTGGACTTGAAGTTTTGCCAACCAAACATTTTTTTTTTTGTAGCCAGCAGCCAGTTGAAATTCAGCACATTTTTTTGCACATTCTTTCATTTACTATATTTCCGCAAAGATGAGTGTCTAGGGCTCATAGATTAGTTCTGCCTGCTTTTGAAAATCATATAAATAGATCCATATAGTTGAAGCTATTTATATCTCAGATCTTTGAGTCAACATTATGTCTTTGAGGTTCCATGTTTTGCCTATGGCAGTAATTTCCCTTTTAGTGCTATTCATAACCTGTTAATAGACACTAGCAGTTTCTAGCTTACAGGGATTCTGTAAACACTCTTATACATACCGTTTTGGCATAAATATGTACACATAAATTTGGCTGAACATTTACCTAGGTTTTATCATAATACGCATATGTTTAACATTTTATCAAAAATGTGAATATTAATTTATATTCCAACTGGCAGTGTCCTGAGATACTCAACATAACTGCCTACTTTCCAAGATTTTTTTTGTTTTTCACTATGCTGTTTTTAAAATGTCCAACTGAGCAGATTTTTGTATGGGCTGGTCCTTTTAGACAACAGATCTTATAGAGATGTCTGAGTGCAGGGGTTGGCCTGTGATGTGGGTGAGAGATTTGAGTGCTTGAAGTCTGCTTCTGTTTCATGTCTTGATACATTATGATAGCAGTCTCAACAGCTGTGAATTTATTATTTTTTGATGCTTTCTTGGAAACTGACACGAGTTTGAAAGTCTTGGATTCTTCAAGACCACACAAGTAAAGAGACGTATATTAGGTAACACAAATATGGGCTTTGGTGGCGCCAGAGAACAAAGAAGAAAAGAAAAAAAAAAAGACTTCTTAGGTAACTAGTGGACCCAGGCGTGAAATTCAGTAATATGCTGTTTGAACATAAAAGGCAAAGGAAAACTTGTTTGGAAACGTAGATGGGCCTGATGGCTAGCAAAAGGAATGTGCCAGTTTTTACACTGGGATACTCTATACCATAAGCAATTTAAGCTTATCGAGGTAGCCTCCAATTTCTTCTCCAATGAGAAGAAAATAGGTTATAAATATGAGATCTTGCATTAATTCAAACCATTCACAAAGCCTGTATTTTGAAGAAAGTTGAGCTATAACCACAAGACAGGGACTGAGGAAAGGTTTTGATAATGGATTAAGTATGCTCAGAGCTTAAAGTCTCATGCATGCCTACTTTTGTCCTGAAACCTTGCCGGCTGTCTTTTCCCCTTCAAACACGTCCCTGCAACCTCTGTCCCCTACCCAGCATTGGCCCTAGAGATGCTGAGTAACTTGTTCAAATTTCCAAAGTTTACAAATGGCAGTCACTTTTAATGAAGGTTTATCTGAGGCCTCACCACCTCCCATTTCCACTGAGGCATAAGAATGGGGCACTACCTGTTGGTATTAAACAACAGGCAAACCACAAAGATGTTATGTTACAAATGTGCCTGAAAGTCTTCTGACTCCAGTCTGTGACATAGAAGTACTGACAGTCACATGCCTTTTTTCATCTCTGTTGCCTTAGAAAAGAAAACCAAGCTTAGATCCATCGCCAACTTCATTCCCTAGCCCCCACCTCCCTATCTCTACCCATCTCTATTTCTTCATCTCTATGTTTAAGCCACACCTTCCCATTTGATGGCCTCATCTGTAAAATAGGTCCCCAAGTGGTTCATAATTCTTGACCAAGACAACTGCTCAGCTCAGATCAAATGTGAGGACAGGAGGATCTCAGGCAGGGGGAGGAAATCAAGAGTTTATGACACTTTGCAGGTGAATTTAGTGGAACCAGTTCTTCCCGTCTCCCACTGAAATCACAGGTGAGCTCTCAGCACCTGCTTTGCAAGGTGCACTCAATGTGACTTGGGGTGCGCCTTTAAAATTCCCTTGCTTTGTATGTGTTTAAAGTCGATTAAACCAATTGTTTAGCTGTTCAATTCATTGTAATATTTACTGTTACACTGGAATGATGGTGTAGGAACAGTATTTAAAATATTACAGAAATCCAGGTGCTTCCTCTAGTGACAAAAGGTCAGAAAGTCCAGCCTAGGCTGGCAGGGTGGCTCACCACAGAAAAACACCTGCTTTCTAGGCCTGCCAATGTGAGTGTGGCTTATGAGCCTACAGAGAGGTGGAGGGGAGAACTGACTCTAAAATGTTCTCCTCTGACCTTCACATGTGCGCCATGGCACACACAAATAATAAATGAAAAATAAAAGAAGCTCAATCCAGCTTGCCAAACTAAGTCCAGAAGAGACAAGATGAAATACACTAACTCACAGTTTTGGGGTTTGGTTGTTGGTTGTTGTTCGTGTTTATTCTAAAATTCATTTTTTATCCATAAAAATATAATAAGAAAAATAAAGTTAACTTATTAAACAGGCTCCATTCTGTTGTAAACCCAATGTGTGAGAGTCGGCTTTGATGTAGACAAGATTATGAGTGGGAGAAAAAAAATTCATCAGATGTGTTCTGGTAAAAATTATTGTTAGATATCTTCATTCCAAGCTCAGAGTGTACATAGGGCAATCTGCTAATCACAGTATGTCCATGCTAATTTATTTTTTTAAAACTCAAAATTGTGGTTATTTAATTTTCTGTTCTCAGTATTGGTTTCAGCTTTACACACACACACACACACACACACACACACACACACACACATCCATCCTCAGGTTTTTCTTCTTAAACAGATTGTACTCTTTACCTTTCAAAACACATGTGCAAAAATTGTATTGACCTTTATGTAGCTATGTAATCACATGCCAAGACCATACTTGTATTTCCGCTGACTGCTACTCATAAACCATGAAGGTGTCTTTGAACCTCCCCATCTATGCAGGCTTTCCCACACCCTGGTGTTCAAAACTAGCTGGCAGCACAGGGTGTTTAGTGACCTAATAACAGCCCCACTGCTCTGTGCTACTCAAAATGGAATTTCACCAGGAAATTCAAGTTGAAGTGCACACTGTAATTCAATTTTCTTATTATAGATTGTTATTGATAAGGATTTGATGAAAATGAAATCTGACTTTCTCAAATTCTCCCTAACAGACTAAATATTTAGTAGGTCAATAAATAATAGATTTTTGAAAACCTTACTAATCATCACATTCTCTTTACTTGTTAGAAACTCCAGGTAGTCTACTTAAATATTAATAACTTCAATAATCCCAGGGACTATTTGATTCTTGTATTCTGCATTTACTCACACTGTCTGTATTTGTGCCTATGATTCAGAAATGGCAACAGCAGCCCGCTGTCTGCTGATGCTGTGGGTCAGGCCCTCTTAAGCAGCCTGTTGACCTCATTCATCCTCACTTTAACTCTATAAGGTGTGTGTCACTGTTTGCTTTTATAGAGGGAAACCGAGGTTCATAAGAGTCTAAATCATGGCTCTAATATTAAACTTAAAAATCTAGTTGAATTAGAGCTTGTTATCAAAAGTCCCCACCATTAAAGAGTTCTTCAGAGAAGACACATTGCTTTTCCTTTGAAATAGGCAGCCATTTTTTCCCTTCCATGTTCACATGAGCCTTTGTCTATAGAAAAAACAGGAGAGAATTCAAATTATCATGATTCATAGTGTAATTACCACTGAATTAATAGCAATGAAGAAACACAGGAGTACTCGTAACAGCATGAGGGTAGGTTTGTGAGTCAGTCAGAATCTATTCCAGTGCTGGTGACAGACTGTTTTTACAGAATCTAGAATTTAAAAACTCATTTCTAAAATAATGTTTTGTTATTATTAATTCAATTACTAAAATGCTTAAAAGGTAATGCCTAATGTAGATCATTCTAAGGTGTTCTACAGACACTTCTGTACATTCAGTCCAGAAACCGTAGGATGTCATCTGAAAATACAGAACTTTGTGCAGTGCGATTCCTCTACATTTGTTTTCAGCTTCCATCTCTCAATACTGTTTTCCCTTGTGTTTGGATCAGCTTGGTTCATCCTTTAATGGTCTTTCTTTGGTGTGTTGAAAGCAAGACACCATACACTTCACATTTGTAAACAGTACCCTGCCGTATAGAATGGCTAGAGTTGTTAATAGCAAAATTACACTTTGGTTATAGTGATTTGGGACAACAGAAAAGTTGTATAACTTTGAAGTGTTCATTTATTCAGACACGACATTGATGGCTACACTTAAATCCCAGCATTATAAAATGATGGTAATATATCTAGCAAGAATTGCAACAACAAAACAAAAGAAAGGAATTAGTAAATAAGAAACACATGAAGTCTTCATGGTAGCATTAGTGTATCTAGTCCTAAGTGGTGACATCTTCCCCCACATGCTTACAATGATTTGAATAATATCTGCTGCTTTAGAGGACACCTATATACAAGGCATCCACCTGAAGGATTGATTGCAAATCCATCACAGAATCACCTCCTTCACAACAGTTTTTGATGACTCTGAGTGGCGTCTGTCTGTTTCAGAGCTGTCTGTGAGGTGATTGATTCTCAAGCTGGCATCCTTCTTGGCTTGGTTTTTCTTTCTTTCCTTTCACATTCAACACATTTTTTTTCTCAAGATCTTTCCCTTGGAAACTTCCTGAGTCCTACTCTCAATCCCTAGAAAACCAGACTTCTACAGCACTTATGGCAAGCCATTGGAGTTCTGTTAAGGGGGAAGTATGACCTAGTTTAAAAGACAAGACGCCGTAACACATATGACAAGGCAGTCAAGCTGCAAGGCAATAAAGTTGTCCTGCAAATCTGCACAACTTCCCTAATCCAGTGAGAGACAGAGTGGCCAAGAAAGGCATCCCAGAGGTAGTTTTCAAGTGTTCTTTTCTTCCACCCAATACAGTCACTGGAGTGTTGCATAAATCAACAGAACTATGTTGAATGTTTATATGTCTAATACTGCACAACTAGTAAAGGGATCATATTAGTTACCATTCCTTCCTTAATCCTCTTTTGAATTGTATGCATATCCTCGAAGTAAAGCTGTATACAGCTTATTCAAGTGAAGCCTTTCCCTTGGAATGTAGCTTTCATTTTAAGAAATCACACTCATCTTACTAAGAGATGCTTTTGCTGTAATCCGCCTCAGGTATTTCTTATACTTGTATGTGTAATATTATATCATCTTCGCTGTCCATAATCTACTCTCTTAATAGTTTTGCTTTCTCTCCCTTCACACTAATCAGGATTTTCAGGGAAAGTGTTGGAAATTCATGGTGACAATATGCCAACTTGATAGGTCCCCCTTTTCACCCTGAGGTTCTGCACATGCTTTTTACACGCTGTCATCGCCTAGTCAGGCTGTCTCCACATGTGATTCTCTACTAATAGAGGCCAAGATTTTTCTTTAAGGATTTGAGGTTAGATAGTTTATTAGGGAGCTGCTCCCAGAAGGAGCTGTGTTTTCCGGGGGGGGGGGGGAGGGGGGTGGAGTAGCTGTTCTCAGAAAAAGGAAATGAGGTAGAGAAGGAAAGGAAGTCAATTTTCAAGCAATTGACCAGAAAATTACAAACTTTGGCAACCAGAGCTTAATCCAGCTGGCAGCACTGAGAGTCCTCCTCAAACATGTCCTTCACATACCTGTTACAGTTTGAAGTTGAAGGATGCCCCTAATGCTGCTGAACGCAGCAGTGTTTGGAGAAGAATAAACATACTTCACTGGTAAATTAGTCTGTTGATAAATTCATACCTGAACTGTGTGTTAAACATGGTTTAAACTGAAGGAGCTGGCACCTAGTTAAAGGGAAGATGTAGGTGGGCGCACTCTTAAAGAGTGTATTTTGCCAGTCTTTGGCTATTCTTTCTCTTTCCTTGTGTTGGTCATTTCCTGTAATTATAATGAAATACTCTGACAAATGCATTTTAAGGAAGACAGGGTTGACTTGATCTAACAGTTCCAGGGAATAGTTGGTTATCCTTGGAAAGGCATGTCATCAGGACCTTGAGAAGATGATTGCACTGTAGCCACAATTTGAAAGGGCACATTGAATTCGAGTAGTCAGTGCACTTTCTCCTTTTTGATAAATCTAGGATCCCAGCCCATGAGATAGTACTACTCTATACTGTCGAGCTAGGTTTTCCCACTTCAATCAACCTAATCTATATAATTGTTCAATAAACACACCCAGAGGTTCAGTATGGTGATTTGAACAAGATATTTATATACTCTAAGACATTTTAAAACTTGGTCTTCAGTAAGTGACATTGATTGTGGAGGCTTAGGAGTTTATTTGACAAAGCATGTTACTGAAGGCAATGTTTTCTAGCTTAAATACTTGGGCCATTTTATTTGATCTTTCTGCCTTTTGCTCACACTTAAGAGTGGGAGATCTCAGTTTGCTATTCTAGCAACCATGCCTACTATTTCTACACCATGGAAGACTCCAACCCTCTGGAACAGTGGGTCCAAATAAACCCTTCCTTCTATTCCTTCTATAAGTTACCTTGACCATGGTGTTTTATTATAGCAATAGAAAAGTAACACTGATATGCTCACTTAATGTAGAGAATCCATCACAGGCACTGTAATTCTGCATCTTCCCAAGTTGGCAAATAATATCAATCAATAATAACAATTAATAATCACCATTAGTAAGGGAATTTTCTCTTCCACATACTTTCAATCATAACTAAGAAGCCATAGAGCCAAGAGACCATAGTTAGAAATTTGTGAATCTTGAGTTAACACAACTCTTTCCTCATTTGACTCTCTTGAATTTTTTGGCATAGTGTTAGAGTGTTAACACACCACCTAAGGACAAGAGAGGATGCTATGTGTACACTAACTCTTATTAGTCATCTTAATGCACTAGTCTCTTTGGAAATAGTTTCTTGGCACTTTTGTTTTGAGAGAGAGAGAGAAAAAAAATGAAGTGAAGGTACTGATACTCCAGCCTTTGGGCACTGAATTGGAAAAGGGATGAGGATGTGGTAAGGTCCTGGAAAAAAAATCATTGAGACTGGGTAATTAAGAGAAAACATAATAAATCAATCTTATTGAATAGACTAGACACTTTCTTCCTTGCCCCTATGTCCACACAGTCAACAACATTTACCACTAAGTTTCTTCCTTTCCTCTCCACATTTGCTATCTCTGAAGTCGTCTCTGTCCACGCTATTGCCTCGTAGCAGGCCCCGGCATTCTTGCCTGACAGTTTATGAGGTTGGAGGTTAGGTGTCTATGGTAGGATGTTTTGCCACTTCTATATTCATGTTTCAAAGCCTCTCCAAAATCCTCCTTCTCCAAAATGCTTCACACATCCCTCTCTGCTGTTCATGACCCTTACATTCAGCTTCATTTCAGCACGTCTCATAATATGCCTTTTATTGAAGTTGTTTAAATAGCCATCTATCTTTCTCACTAAATTGTGACCTCCTAAAGTGCAAGTATTGTGTTCGATGGCTGTGGAATCCACTGCAGTGCTTCATGTAAAAGGGGCATTTGATAAACGCTTGTTGAGTTAAATTAAATAATTAAAATCCAAAGTAAGTTGGAAAAGATTGCTCTTGGGCGGGGAGTCCGGATCGGGTTTCCTGGGTAGGAAAACATACACTCAGTTTTTCTAACAGCTTGCTCTCAAGCTGTCATTAAAATTAAAGTCCTTTATTATACGCTTTCATTGTTGCTGAAATAATACTCCCTGCGCCTTAGAGCAGTAGATGTAACAGCCCCTCTTAGGTATAATTTTGTGACATCAGGCATCAAGCAGTTGGGAAATTGCATGTGTTGGTAATATAACTTTACATACAGTATATCATTACAAATGAGAACATGGGGCCTGGGGGCAGGGATGTTCTGTGACACACTTTTCTGAGAAGAAAGAAAATTCAACTACAGATTTTTGTAGAGAGCATTTTGAACTTGGGGGAAAAAAGGACTAAATACAGTTTAGCTGTCTTTTCAATTATATCTTCAATTCTACATGGCACCATGCTAAAACAAAAACATATTTTTTCCTTTTTTACCCCCTGCTGTTTATCATGTACATATACATACATATATGTACAAATTATGCATATGACCCATAGGATGGTTGTTTTAAAATTCTGAACTGATGCCAGCTATTGCCCCAAAGCTAAGGGCCCGGGCTGGGCTAATCATTCTGTTTGGGCATCCAGCCTACCAATTCTATGACTGCTCACTCTTTTTAAATTAGCATGGAAATCTTTACTAAGCTGAGTTAAGAAGAGGGAGAAGGAGAAGAAAGAGGAGAAGGAGGAGGAGGAGAAGAAAAAAAAGGAGGAGGAGGAGGAGGACGACGACGACGAACAGGAGGAGATGCCTTATTCCACTGAGATAAATTCAAATACAGTCATATTCCAAGGTCCTCCTAAGACGGTAGCCAAGGCAGAGGACGGTGCATGCCATGCAGACAGTCCTCTTCAAACTGTCTCTCACATGCAGCCCTCTGCTCCTCTACTTTGTAAAATGACACAATTATGCTCCATCACTGGGCTGTAGTGAGAGCTTTCTGAAACTGCTGCAATTTACACTTGTGTAGCACGATTTGTACTTCTTATTGCAGTATTTTTTTTTTGTGGTTGCTGTTCATTTTATGCCTATCATTATCATCTTGTTGAGAGAATGTCTCTTTTTGTGGCCCAGTCTGGCCTCAAACTCAATTCACAAACTTCTTGCCTCCACCTCTTTGATTATAGCATTTAACTATAACACCAGGCTGCTGTCTATCATCATCACCATTGTCAGTCTTCGCTTTCATTGTCATAATCGTCATCAGCATCATCATCATCATCACCATCATCATCATCATCACCGTCATCATCATAGCAAGAGTCAGACCATAAACTATATGAGACCATAAATCAGTGCTGTTAGGAACTTAGGTTCCTTTGTTATATTTGATAGTTAAAACCTGATTTTCATTTTTAGTATTGAGTTGTGGTCAAAGATAACATTCTGGAATGCCAGCAGTCACTTCTATGTTCAAGGCAGACAAGAGGCCAAGGTGAAGGGAGTGAACCTCACAATATACTTTTAGCTGATCTCCGTACTTTGAAGAGCTTTCCTGGCAGCAGCATTCAAGGATTTTCTCTTCTATCTGAGAAATGCCTTTGCTGTTTGGCTTCTTGCTAAGATGTGTGTGTGTGTTTGCTTTTTGATGTTGGTGGTAGAAGTGGTGGTTCCTTAGGAAGTAGTTATGCTATGATTCTATCATTCTTTCAGACACAGCTTTTCTCAGGTCCTTGTAGAATAGCCCTTTTCTCTCCTAGCTTCACTGTCTTTTATGTAAAATGTGTATTTTGAGATTTTCAAGGACAGGCAGAGCAACAGTGGAAGAACCCTTAGAACTCAAAAACCAAATTCAGTAATGACAATTTATTAAAATATTGAAAATATGGTGGAAAAGCAGGATGTCCTCACCAATGCTTGTGATTATGACTCTAAAACAAAATGACAGGGGGGCTGAGTCTTCCTGCAACTCATGATCTACTCTAGCTTTTATATACACAAGCAGCCAGTTCAACTTCTCACTTATTGGTCTCCATCACTTCCAGTAAAAACGTTACAAGTCCCCTTTGTCTTCTTGTGCTGATAATTAAATCTAAAGGTTTAAAAGCAGATTCAACTTGGCTTCTCTTAGAAGTTGAACATGAACAAAGACACTTTGAACCAGGAAGAAAAAAAGAAAATTGTGACAACATCCTTGAGGCCAAATTTTTCCTTAGGGAAGAAATAACTAAGGCTATTAAGAAGGGTGTAAGTCTTGTTAATAAATAACTTGTGGTGTCTTGACTTGGTCTGACACAAACAGTGAGAGCTTATTACTCTAGATGCTGGAAAAACATAAGCCATCTCAAGACAAGAGAGCAGTACTTCAGAAAATTACCAGTTTTCTTAGTGTTATTTCCTCTGAATTAACCAAGTAGTGTCTTGGGAGCATGAGAGCTTTTAGGCACTTAAAATATGCCATAAACACTCTTTTTATGCCCAGTTGTGTAAGTATCAAGCAGAAACAGTACTGTGTGTGTGTTTTCCTTGACTATTCAAAATGTGATCTCCTTTACTTAAGAAAGAGATCTGTATGACAACAGTTGAACATCTGCCTAGCATATATGAAGCTCTGGGCTTGAACTCCAATACCACAAAATAATTATAAAGTAACAAAAATAAAACCCCATTATTGATGACTCACTTGGATCATCAAGTTGTCTTCTCTAGCCATGTGCTTATCATCATCTCAGTTACCATGTATATTTGATTTGTTGTCTCTAATAAGCTATAATTGATATAGAATACTTGACTCAAAGTTAAATGTCTACTGAGGTGATAGTCGTTAAGTTTTAACAATCATTTGAAGCATTTGCTTTCTCTAAAATATCTTTTATATTTTAAATGAGTAATTTTGCAAATATTTGTCATTGAATATATAGTAAAGAATGAGAAAAATGTAAGCAAGCATTTATATCACACTCTGATTTTTCCTTAAAGGTAGACAGAAAAAAAAAACTTTGGTCATTGTTAAAGAGCCCGGAACCTTTTTCTTTTCTTAGAAGAAGTGTGAAGTTGAGGCTAGTTTGCTAGGAGAGCTATAACAGGAGGTCAAAGCAAAGGTAAGTTGACAGACAAGTGAGATAAGGTTTATGAAGAAGGAGGCTCTGCCTTGTCATCCTCCCGTGATCTCACCTGAAACAAAATCCTGGCTGATCTTATCATCCTGCATATCCAGGAGAATTAAGTAGTAACTGATCCTGCCTATAGAGCAAGGGCTATAGACATAACACCACACCATGTTTTCCATTTCAAAATAGAGAGACCATGTTCTTCTGTCATACAACCTCCACTGCTATTGCCACGTTCCCCTGCCATACAGCCTTTGCTGGTACTTTGTATTCTTTTCTGGAGCATGGTTTGCAAAGGGAAGAAAGGCAGTATTATCACTCTTTACTACTTGAAAAGAATTTAGGTTGGTCTTTTGAAGATAATTTCCTTAAATGCTTCAGATTCTATTTTATGACATTCATGAATAGAAGCACTTGGTGTGGAAAAAATATAGTAAGACTTTATCTTTTTAATATACCTTGGCTTTCTTACCTGCTTTGTAAAATATTTACCTAAAGTGTTTTTTCAAAACATTTAGTCTTGTCTATTTTCTGACAATTCAAGTTCAAGAATCAAATAACATATGTTTTCTAGATACAGAAGCACCATGAAACATTAAAACATGAAGAAATTGTATTCATGTGGAAAAGTATACCAGTATATATCCGTTCTGATTGGTTATTGTCAACTTGACACAGACCTAGATATATATGTGATGAGAGATTCTTAAGTGAGAAAATGCTGCCAGAAGATTGGCCTCTAGGCAAGGCTGTGAGGGCATTTTTTAAATCCATCATTAATGCGGGAGGGCCCATCCGACTGTGGGCAGTGTCACCCCTGAGCACGTGGTCTTGGGTTGTACAAGAAAGCAGGATTGTTGAGCCACGATGAGCAAGAAGTAAAAGGCATTTCTTCGTGGCTTCAGTTTCACTTCATTCCTTAAATTCCGGTGGCAGCTTCCCTCAGTGAGGGATCTGAGCATTATAAAATAAAATACACCCATTCCTTCCAACGTTGCTTTGGTCACAGTGTTTTATCACAGCAACAGAGACTCTAACTTTAATTATCGAAGAATCTGTATGCACAATATCAATAATCTTACTTCTTTTTCTGAAAGGCGTGTAGGTAGATGATGGCGGGCAAGCAGTCACAGTAGGTGTGACTTTCCTAGTTGCAAAGTGACAATGAGATTTGCAAAATCTTTTAGGATATAGAGGCTGCAAAGCAGCACTTGCACAAGTTGTTTTCTTTTTTAAAAAGGTTAGTGTGAGAGTTGGAAGGGGTAGCGTGAGAATTGGAAGGGGTAGCACACACTCTTAATAGCATGGCAGACATAGGCAGGGAGCTCTGTTAGTTTGAGGCCAGCCTAGTCTACAAATCAAGTTTAGACCTTGTCTCACAAAAACAAAAACAAAACAATTAATTACCAAAATGGTGATATACTGCAATACTTTTAAAAAATTTTATACTATATAGTAAAATCACCTTTAAATCAATTTTAATTTTTAAAGGTATACTGCATTGACTTTGTGGTGGTTGTTGTTGTTATTAAAGATTGTAGGGTTGTTTTTTTCTTCAGATGGAATTTCACTCTGTAGTTCAGGCTTGTCTCAAACTCATTACTGTCTTTCAACTTTAGCCTTAAGTGTGTTTGGACAATGACATAATTCACCATGCCTGGTTAAATATTCTATTTTAAAATTCATAAAATTATTTTAATTCATTCATGTTTTCAGCTCCAGGTTTACTCAGTTGGTTCAAAACACTGTAAGCAGGTGCCCAGCAGTTGCTTCTACAGTGTGTTTTCACTGGCAGAAAAATATCTGTCTTAACGTGCCTGAATATGTATATGTATATATTTTACCCCATGTTACACATACATGGCTCATTTATAATAAAAATCAAATGAATACAGCATTGTTTGATTTCAGCAATTCTAATACATAAGAAAAAATATTTCTGCTTAGATATAATGCATTGAAAGATGTGCCTAGATATACATCAGTGTGCACAGCAAACTGGGACTGTATCGAATCTGCATACTGCCTGGTTGTTGAAATAGGAGCAGCGGGGCTGTGTCCCCGGCACCCGGCCGCCCACATGGCTAGCTTATGCCCCGAAATAATTACATGGAAACTGTATTCTTTTAAACACTGCTTGGCCCATTATATCTAGCCTCTTCTTGGCTAACTCTTGCACCTGGACTAGCCCATTTCTAATAATGTGTGTAGCACCCCAAGGTGCGCTTACCTGGAAGATTCTAGCCTACGTCCATCCTGGGTCAGAGCTTCATCGCGTGTGCCTCAGAGAGCAGAGCTATCGAGTCTGAGCTCACTTCCTCTTCCTCCCAGCATTCTGTTCTGTTTACTCCATCCACCTATGTTCTAAGCTATGAGGCCAAGCAGTTTCTTTATTACTTAACCAATGAAATCAACAGATTGATATATGACACTCCCACATCACCTGGTGGTTCAGAAAAGGCTTTTACAAGAACAACATTGTTGGGACCTTACAAACAATGATGTTTACTGGGAATTCACCCTTCCAATTTTCCAGGTGACAAAACTAAGACCTAGGATTCAATATAGGGATAAAAATACAGCTGTGGGTATGAAGAAGAAACTAGTTATTACCATTGGGTTTATCTGTGGCTTACCTCTCTCTATGTACTGTTTTCCCCTCTGGAGCATAGCTTGTTCATGTGGAGCAGGAAATAATTGACAAGCTGTTGTAAGTTTGACAGTATTCTGACCTGTTGTGCTGGGACATGAATCAAAGACTTGTGTGAATCACCTCTTTATTGCCACTGTCTCTCTTACTACCCTGAAACCTCTTTAGCACCCATAAACTTAGTATATCCTATACCAAATCAATTCATACATATGATTTCTTAGAGTAAAATTGGATAATAAGAGCCTTTCAGAAAGTATACAGTGGAATAGCAGTTCCTTCTAGCCCATCTCCTTCCCTTTATAATGTTCTAAACATGTATGCATACACAACTGTACTCAAATTTTTAAAAGAAACACCACCACAGAAGAAAATCACATATTTATCTGTTCCTTTCTTTCCAATAAACACTTTATCTCGACAAAAACTGAACAGAGACATGTTGGATTGAATAACAAAAATCAAATGGATATAACTTTTCTACAGAAGGTTCCACCAAAAAAAACTAAAGATTATACTTTTTCTCAAAATTCCATGGAGCTTTCTCTAAAATTGACCACATATTAGGATGCAAATCAAGTCTCAACAGATACAAAAATAATTTAAACAACCCTACATCTTATCCAACCATTGTGGCAGGACTAAAATCTGGATGCCACCAAAAATAAAGTTATAAGAAAGTATACAACTCATGGAACCTGGACAAATACTACTGTATGAAAATTAGGTCAAGATAGAAATCAATTAGAAAATGAAAAGCTTTGTATAGCTTAATGAAAATGAAAACACAGCATACCTAAGCCTATGGTAAATCGTATAGGCAGTTCTGAGTCAAGTTCACAAAGTGCCCACAAAAACAAAATACAAGCCGGGCGGTGGTGGCACATACCTTTAATCCCAGCACTGGGGAGGCAGAGGCAGGCGGATCTCTGGGAGTTCGAGGCCAGCCTGGTCTACAAGAGCTAGTTCCGGGACAGGCACCAAAAGCTACGGAGAAATCCTGTCTTGAAAAACCAAAAAAAGAAAAACAAAAACAAAAACAACAACAAAAAAACCCATAAAGCTATAAAAATAATCCCACAAAAATAATAAAACTCTGATTTTAGTTACTTAATGACAAACCTGAAAGTTCTGAAAGAAAAGGAAAAATTAAATAAAGAAAGAAAGAGAGAAAGAAAGAAAGAGAAGGGAAAGAGAAAGATAGGATACCCAAAGGAATAAAAGAAGAAAAACATTAAAATTGATTAAGTACAAAAGCCAGCTAAACCTCTCTAGGGCGTCTATGCAAAGGAACTTACATCTTGCTAGAGAAGTTGCTTATCCAGCTCATTGCTCATTTCTGTGCTATTTATAATAGAAAGACATTAGAAACAGCCTAGATGTCAATCTAATGATGAATGGATTGTAAAAGTGTGGTATAATCGAGTATTATTCAGCTTTAAGAAAAATTAAAGTTTCAGGTACTAAATGGCTGGGGCTAGAAACAATTATCACGAGTGAGTAAGGCGGGCCTCAAAAGACAAATATTTTATGCTTTCTTTTATAAGTAGATGCTAACTTTTAAGCTTTAGTTGTATTTGTTTCAATCCAAATAATCACAGAGGTTTGGTACTTAACAAAGGATTAGAAGGGAGGAATCTTTCAAGGAAGGGTAAATACAATGCACTGATTTTAAGAGGTAAAGGGAAAAACTAGAATAGGGTCATCAAATGGGGAGGAGATGAAAGAGAACAGTAAAAGAAGAAATATGATGAAAGTCAACTAACACAAAAACCTTTGTAAAAGCAATGAAAACTTACTACTGTAGATGCTTGTAACATGAAAGGCCAAGTCTGCTTGTTTGGGTTTTCTGTTCCACCCAGTACCCCACAACTGTTTATCCCCAAAGAAAATCACACATAGGTCTCCATAAATTATAAGCTGGTTTGCCCATTAGCTCTAGCCTTTCACTGGCTAACTCTCACATCTTGATTAACCCATTTTTTCTGATCTATATTAGCCATGTGGCTCAGTACCTTTTTCAGTGGAGCAGATAACATCCTGCTGCTTTGGTGATCTGGGCAGGAGTGGGAGGAATCAGCTTCCTCCTTCCCAGAATTCTCCTGTTCTGATTACATCATTTCTATTTCCTGTCTGTTTTTTTCCACCTATATTTCCTGCCTGGCCAATCAGCGTTATTTATAACATGATTGACAGAATACAGACAATTCTCCCACACCAGATGCTCTCTAAAATATATACATAGATTAATGGAATTTAGATGGAACAACTATATAATGAAGTAGACAATGCCCCAACTAGATATTTATTCCCACCAAGGAAATCATCTGGAGACAGGATAAGTTACATCTTTTTGAATCTTTAGCTAAAAGAATCCTATTGATCGCCAACACTCTCCCACACAAAGATCACAGACAATTTCCAAGAGTACCTGTTATTCTCTACAACCTGATGGTAGGCAACATTGCTAAAGAGCCCAGTTACTTATATCATCAAATAAAGAGAGATCAAACTGGTGCCTGATTAGAGGCTTCATTCCCCCTCCCCCTGAATAGAAGTCATGGAGCTGGAATGTATTCAACACATTACCAGGAAGACAAAAAGTAATTGTCAATATTACCTATCTAGAAACTTTGTGACCTTCACCAGAAACCCGTGCAAGGTATTCTTGTGTAATAGTGGCACAAATGATATGATTTTAAGGCCTACTCCACAAGATGGAAGCCAACACATACCTGGCATTGATAAAGTTGCCACGAACCTGAGACTACATAGGTCTTGGGTCTAGGGAAAAACCTACTACTATTTATGATTCTTTTAAAGGAACATAGTAATAAAATGACCCCTAATTGCACACTTCTATACCCATAGAGCAGTGCACCGTTTGGAGCTCATCAGCTTCTTTTGCAGTAGGTAGGAGTTTGCACAGAGATCCAGAATTGGACAATGTGCAGTGTGAGATACTTTGGAGCACATGGACTGAAATAGCATGTCTTCATCCAGCCCCTCCCCTTAAGGCTCAGGGATTTACGTGGAAGAGGTAGCAGAAAGATTACAAGAGCCAGAGGTAAAAGGTGACTTCAAGGAATTAGTGTCTTCCAGACACAACAACTAATGCACCTATGAAATCACAGAAACTGTGACATTATGCATAAAACATGCAAGGGTTCAAACAAAATACAGTATATAAAGTTGTGTGCACTATCACATTTACTTTGAAATATTTCAAGTTAGAATATCCTCTACTTGTTAAATCTTCATGATAACTGTGTCAGTTTTTTATTGCTATGAATATATGTGTGATATAAACATTGGGAAGACATATTTTAACTTATGGTTCCAGATGATGAATTCTGTCAATGTGGTGATGCTGTGGTAGGGCAGCTCATGCAGTGGCAATCAGAGAATGGAGAAAGACAACTCAGGGGTAAGAACCTCAAATGAAACACCCTGAGTAACCTACTTCCTCCAATGAAGACCCACCTTCTACACTTCTGCCTTTTTTCAAAACAGCCCAATTCAAGCCTCAAATCTCTCAGTAGGTTGAATGAAGCCACTTAATAGGTCCAACCCTTAAGATCTCATCTCTTCCTACAACTTCATCAGCTGACAACCAAGACTCAGTTAAATTGGGATATTTAATACTCAAGTTATACCACACACTCTGATATCTAACGTGGGAAGCTGTTTATTATCATAAAATGACAGTCCATGTTTCTTTCACATCTAATTAAATAGAATACTGGTTTAGTATTAAATCACCCTGTATTAGTTAATGAATAAAAAATATTGGCTCTGAATTGGTCTGCAAAATTTGTGACTGCACAGACATATTTTATTATAGAAAATGGTATTTTTTCCACATTAATTCTTTCTCCTGCTGGATCGTAATAATCCTACCCTTGTATCCAGCTAGGTTGCTTGTGTTATTGATGATTTAATTGCATTCATTATTTTGAGATGAATACTGGTTAGGAATACCCTTCAAAGATTAAAGCTGTTTATTTGGGTATGAGAAAAAAATTGATGATCTGCCAAAAATCCTCTTATTTACCAGGGAAAGCTTTTCCATCAAAAAAATGAACCAGACACATAAACAGATTTCCCCCCTCATGGTGTCGCACCTCTGTGGAATCGCTAGAGCAGAACACCTGCACCTCAAAGCACTTTTATAGGTCCAGATGCAATGAGGACCTGGGATGTTACTTGAACGCTAGAAACTCCACATCGCCGAGTTAGACCAATATCCTAGGCTTACTGCTATATTGGAAATCCCATTTGCTTCCTTGATTTCATTTGTTTCTTCTCCATGGCTCTGTCCTACTTAACAGATGGGACTCTTATTTATTATAATGGTGCACATACTAAGTTGTAGCCACAAAATCTTGTTGGTTTGGGACCAGAAATGCTCATTCTATTAATAAAATGGCAACATCATAAAGGTACCAAATAAAGTTAGTTTGGTTTTGAAGAAACTGTTCTATTCAGTCAATCACTGGATAAGTACTGACTGAGTACCTATTTATATAATGTGTCCTTCCACCTGCCATGTGGCATGAGACACAGAGATGATAGTGTCTTGGTGTGAAGGAGAATGAGAACTCTGAAGGTCGGATGATCTGGACTGAAATTTCACTTAGTCTTGTAATAGTGGTGTGATCTTGAGACTGTATCTTCCATCATTTCTTTATAGGTGTGTGGGTGGGCAGGGAGATAGTAACTACGGTGTTGTATTATTGTGTGAATTGCAAGTTAAATATTTGACATTCTTCTAACACTAGTCAACAAATGTATAAAGCTGCACCGGTAATGGCTCTTAGCACCATTGTGCTTATATTAATAAGACCCCGAATTCATCTTTAAAAGAGTTCACATTATATTAGGTAACAGCAGAAATACTTTGTTCTTTCCCTTGCTCTCTTGCCGTAAGTCACTTTGTCTATCTATCTTGTTCATTATCATCCTATCCTATCAGAAAGCAGGATTCCCCTATCATTGCTTCACTTTTGAGGCCAGCCTGGTCTATATAGAAAATTCTAGGCCAGCAAAGGCTATATACAATAAGGGCATAAGAGAAGGGGAAGATTGTGAAATGCTAGAAATTGAGAAAGGACTCTAGAAATAGGCTAGATCACCAGTTGCTGGTGTTAATAGCTCAAGGCTGCAGCTGATCCTTTCAAAAATGGGTCCCTCGAGTTGGTACTTCTGTGAGACACAACATAACTTATTCTGGAAGTACCTCAAGCTGGAAAATAGAAACTGAAGCTGCTGCTTCTGTTGTAGAAGGCAGCTGTGGCTATCTCCATATTGATAGTGAAGGTGAATTAAGAAGAAAAATTTAATTTTTATTTCTTTCCCAACTGATAATTTTGTTTTGATTTCCATTTTGGCAGAACATACCAAGAAACCACCTGTTGCAATGTAACATAATAACCCAGTTCTAGAACCCTACAGCAAGGAGTGTAAGCCTGGAGCTGGTTCTGAGAAAAAGTCTAAGCAAGCCGAGGGCATCCACCCTAGTGGAACCAGGGGCATGGAATTGAAACAATACTGAAACATTAAGAAAATACTATAAAGAAAAAGAAAAACTGTCTTAATCTTTTCTCTGTTTTTAGAATGTAGCAATGTGTTTTCCAAGAGACAGATTTGAGAAAAAAAAAATAATTAAGTGGTCACGTGACATACATTTTGGACAGGAACCAGCAAAGACAACCTTCTTAAGGAATTATTTTCAAGGTTTTTCCCATTCTCAAGATAATTTATTTTGAATGAGTAGGAGGTCTCAGTCTGGAAGGACCTGCTATGGTACAGTAAACAATTGGGCTTTTATTTTAAATAGGAAAAGAAAGGAAGCAGAAGTGGTTTCAAGTATGGGAGTCATTTAAGCATGTTCATAGTTTAAAGGTCACTCTGGTGGTGACATATTAGATTCTAAGTTAGAGTTGACCAGAGACAAGTACTAAAAGAAATCCTAGATGCAGGCCATGATGATGATGGTAAGTAGTGCTTTGGATGTAAGCTGAAAAGACTCTCTGATGACTTAGGTATGAAGGTTAGTTGGAGATAGGGGTAGGAAGAGGAATCAAGAATGATCCCCATGGATAGTTAAAGTCACTAAGTGGATATTGATATAATTATGAATATGACAAAAGTAAAAGAGGAATATTTGGAAGATAAAAAATGAATCTACTTTTACTCCATAGGATGTTTAAAACAACTGGGAGATGTTCAAGTGTTTAGGTATCAGATAGACAGTCAATTATCTAAGTTGTAATAGAAGGGAAAGCAGTTGTTGCAAATTAATTTATTTCTATTAGTCTTTTAAAAATCATCAGATGGAGTGTAAAGCTGCGTCCCTGGAAGGATTCACCCACTGAGATTTTATGCAGAGGAAAGATAAACTCCAACATCTAGAATGGTGTAGTGAGATGAGCAACTAACTCACTAGGAGACTGGAAAAGAAGCAGATTTCAGCCTTCTGAAACTTAAAGTAAGAGGTTTTGAATGAATAAAGAAACTAAGCATCTTATAGGAAGCAGGTGGCTTGTCGCGAAATCCAAGTGGCTGGGTAAATAGAAGTGTGTCCACTGGATATGGGCGCATGGGGTTTACCCTGACCTGACATGAACAGTTTCACGTATCAGCAAGTTCTCTGATTGCGTAGTCATTCTGGATGCTATGAGCCGTAGGTAGTTGATAGGAAAGAATAGTCATCACCACAGTTTCTGTCCAGATGAGAGGAAACTGGCTGCTGACTTACCATATTTTCTGTTAGGGGATAATATTTGATATAAGTGACTCTGAAAGGTTTTCTGCCTCCTCTGTGATTGGAATCCGTAACTGGAAATTGATCCAGCGTGATAGCAAGAATGCTGCCCACCTATTTAATCTTTTTCTCTGTAGGGCACTCATTGAACACGATGGCCAAAAATCCTTTTAGTGCAGTCGGGGTGGGGGTGGGTGGATCGTAGTAGCCAGCGTAGGAAGAGCAGGCAGTGTGCTTCATCAGACTAGGCAGTATCTTTTTGAAATATTGGAGTAATTTTTTATTTCATCTATATTAAATGTCAATAAAATCATTATAAGTAAGGAGTTAAATTCAATTCGCTTATTCATGGATACTGTAAAGGTCTGTGAATGTTACAGAGGCTCTTCCATTTTGGAAGGCAAATGTTTTGCTACTGTGTTAGGCGATAAGAGCAGAGCTGCATTTGTCTTCAGTTTGCTCTGCTCCCACCACACTTCCACCTTCTATACACTACTGAACTGGAAGTGTGGAGCACGCCTTTCTTGTCTTCATCATGATCACAATAGATGCTGAACGTATCTTTCAGTATGCCGTTAGATAAAAGGTGTTCATTTCTTAAGTTTCTTTTCTTTAAACCCAGCTTAAAAAGTTGTGAAAGATTGCCAGTGTCGCTAAGCTCTCCACTGCCATTGCTGTAATACAGTTTCTGAAATTAACAACTTTGAAGCAAGGACAATTCATGTCCAGCATCATGTTGGCATGTAGTGGTGAGGGCTGCCAACTTGTGACCTCAGGAAACAGTAAAAGAGGAAGGACTAGAATCCCATCTCCTCTGGAGACTGTCTGTGACTTAACTTCTTCCAGCTAGAGGACCATGTAAACCATGCTTGACCTAAATTTTCTCTTAGCTACTTTAGATTCAAGCTGTCAGAATAAACCCGCAACTCCGCTCCAAGGAGCCTCTTTCTTCTTCCTTTATTCCTTGTAATGGTACCCTTGAGGAAATCATGACAATCAGTTATTGCCTCTTGTCTCTAGTTCTCTGCAGCCCGACCTACCTTCAGCCCTGGTGTGGGAGGTGTTTGGTGATGAATGAATGAGTAAGTAATCTTAAAAGAGCTGCAGCTTGTTTCATGTCATCATAACCTATTGCATAAATAGGGCTGATTTTTTTTACATAAAGGGTATATGTAAAGGTTGTCATACTTTAAAGTTTAAACTGTTTAAGTTAATTTTCTATCAGTTTTATAGACTGGCATGTAATTAATGTCACGCTATGGTACTCTGAAAAAAAAACTAATTTTTTCAGATGCAGCACAGTATTTCTTGTTACTGGTAAAATTGTGGATCCTAGCATTATTAACAATCAAAAGTGCTAATGTAAACCTTATTCCACTTGCTTAAAATAAACTGAATATAAAATATCATGTGACTTAAATGTCAGCAGCAGATTGGGGTAAACACAGCTCTCCTGTGATGCATGAATGGGAATCTGGCTGTTTTTCCTTGTGTACTTAGCTTTGAATTTTCCTGCAATTACTCAATTAAGACCTTCTCTTCATAATAGTTTTACAGCCCAATTCTAATTTAAGCAAGCGATTGTTTTGCTATTCATAGTGAAAAATTTCTGCTACGTTTAAGTGTTTATCATTCTTATCATGTGGATGTTGAGCAGTTTTTGAATTTTTTCCAAGTCGAGGCTTTCAATTAATTAAATTTGGTATGCTCTTCTGTAGGTCAGGCCTGCTTCAAACTCTGTAGCCAGGGTGGCCTTGAAGTGGTCTAATCCTCCTGTCTCCTACTCCTAAACATTTGGAGCGCCTAAGTTGAACTTGAATGTTTGCATTAATTCAGTAGCAGTCACTACTCCTATTCCATTGACACTTACTACGTTATGAGCACACAATAAACATTAATCACACTAATCCAAGTGTAATTTATAATTTACAAAGTAAACTGATTTGAGTTTCTGTCTGATAAATACTATCATTTCTTTTAGGGATTGTTTGTCTTCGTTTGATGCATGGTCATAGCCACACAAAAGAGAAGAGATAACTATGAAACCTTAGGCTTTGACAGTTTAGAAAGAATGGCACACTTGTGAGAGGGCTGTTGAATCATCAAGTTAATTTTTAATTATGATAAGAATGAATTAATTCTGCAAAGAAATGCTATTATTTTCATTAATCATGAAAGTATGTGTTTATTGGGCCAGATTTTCTCAACTAGAAAGTTCTAAAGTATAAAGGTTAGGTATGTTCTGTTTATTGAAATATAAAACTGTTTTAAAATATTTTTTTGTTTCTTAATAGAATATTTTCTCTTTTATAAATTCAACTAAAAGAAGTTGTTGGAGAGGGTACCCTTGTTCAGTTGTGGACAAAGTAACAAAAAACATAGTAATTTAGAATTATTTAATCCTGTAAACTACTTCATTTGTATAAATATGCTTCTAATGAGATTTTGATTTTGAAAAAAATAGGGCATTTTTTTCATGTATCTCAAATCAACTTGACGAAGTTCTTGCTTATTAACATTTTAATTTAGAAAATCCCAGCATAATCTTAATATTAAAATAAGAAAAAAATGATAATGATTTTGATTGTCATTGTGGCCCTGTTAAGCAGCAGCTAAAGCATACCAATTGGGTGCTTTATGCAAATCATGATGTGTTTTCTTTTAGGAAATTGCTTGAAATTATGTTACAGATTTTTCCCCCACTCATCTTTCATCCCAGCATAGAAGGTGTTGAGTGCTGCATTGACAAGGAAAATGTCACCTTCATTGTGCAGTAGTGTCACCTCTTTACCTATAGGTAAAGCCACACATGGTAGCACCTGTGGTGTGTTTAGAGTAAGTTTGAATTAATACCTTAAATGTCTTTTTGTGTTTTCAGTCCATAGGATAGATGGGCTCTTTGGGGGCAGTATGCAATACCAGGACACTTTTCCAGATAGCTGCAGACCTCCCTACCTGGGTTAGAATCTCACTTGGAGCCCTGTTTGTTGATATAGTTGCAACAAAAAGCCATTAACTTACAAGGTCAAGAGGTTAATGGAAAAAATTACTCTCCTCTTCCTATTATCTCACAACGTTTTCCTGGGAGCTGAGGAGAGAGAACACTCTTCTTCCCCAGTTCCCTCTTGACAGTTTAAAAAATGGTGACTTGGTGTTTCTGTGACTAAATAAAAGATTAAATGCAAGTATAGAAAGCTTTAGAGTTGCAGTTAATCAGCATGACAGTTCGGGCACGCGTTCCATCATGGTCACCTTTGCTGAGGTAACTGACTGGCATCCGGTAACAAGAGCCGGGTGGAAGATGGTTGGGAGATTCCTCCATCTTCATGACTTAAGGTTTGTCTTTCCTTTTTATTTTTGACAAATGAGTTATCTTGTAAGAAAAGGCAAGGATTATTTTTTAAAAAAAATTACAGGAAAGATCAAAACTGCCTGCCTGTGTTAATGCCAAAAAAAAAAAAAAAATTCTCTCTATAAGAGACAATTTACAGAAATCAGTACTCCCCCAATTCCAGGTATTCTAGAGATATTTGGAGAGTGCAACGAGCAACCATTGTGATGAATAAATTCATATTAAAATTATACTAGTAATTTCATATGAATTCATAGGTGAATTAATTTGCTAGATTTTACCAGCTTTTTTTTTTTTTAATTTCCTTTGAAACAGAAGAAGTGCTAGTGTAGGGGATCTGTTGAGCTTACATCCTACAGAGCAAATTAAGTGTTTCTGGAAAGTCTCCTTCACATACAAGGATTCCACTGGAATTTTTTCTCAGAATTCAACCCATTAGAATAGTCTTCAGATTAAATAAAGTGAGTGCCAAGATATAAAGTGTACTCTTGAGTACATTGGTCAGCCCGTTCACTCCTCTGTCTGAAGGCCAGGGTAACTCTAACTTCATTTGGAGGTTAATCCCAGCCATTGGTCCTGTTTTCACTTGAGATGCCTTGGACCGAATGGTCACATCCTTCTTACGTTTTTTTTTTTTATTATTTATTTATTAAAGATTTCTGCCTCCTCCCCTCCACCGGCTCCCATATCCCTCCCCCTTCCCAATGAAGTCCCCCTCCCTCATCAGCCTGAAGATCAGTCCGGGTTCCCTGCCTTGTGGGAAGTCCAAGGACCTCCCACCTCCTTCCAGGTCTAGTAAGGTGAGCATCCAAACTGCCTAGGCTCCTACAAAGCTTGTACAGCTCTGTCTACACTACCGGTTATTCTGGTTTAATTTGATGCAACTTGGATGGTGGTTTTGAGTATCTTTACTAATTAAATATGCCACAATAGGCAACACTCACAGACATTCATTTATAGTCCTCTGGTTCACTCATGATTCCCGTTGACAGCACATGCGAGTTTTCTTTCAACTTAACGTTTGCACCAAGAAAACGTTCAAAACAAAATTTTCTAATTCTATTGAAACTCTAGCCTATCTCTTTAAAGAAATTGTGAAAGTGAAGTGGATAAAAAACTTTCCTGTAAGTCAGGTCATTTTTCGTTCAGAATGATTTCAGCCCATACGTCCAATCAAGGCCAACCACTGCTGTTGATAAACTATGATATGTACTTAATGTGTGTCCACAGACACTAAGGGGAGACCACAGTACATTGATGGTCTGTCCCCCACCCCCCTATCCCCAAGAAGCTACTGGTCGTCTCTCAGATAACTGAGAGTTTGGTCCTTTGAGTTTCCCAACCTTACAGTCATTAGGCCAACTTTTCTCTTTAAAGTTTATGGTGATCACACTGTAGACATTTGATACTGATTTATTCATACATGTACAAATTTCACTTTCCCTGGAGATATTTTTTTTTAAATAAAAAGGGCCTTAAGCTGGGCAGTGGTAGCACACACCTTTAATCCCAGTGATCAGAATTACAGGTGACAGATCTCTGTGAGTTTGAGGCCAGCCTGGTCTACAGAGGGAGTTCCAGGACAGGCTCCAAAGCTACACAGGAAAACCCGGTCTCAGAAAACCAAACCAGGCCAAAACAAACCAAAACAAACCAAAACCCTCATTGTATAGTCTTTATTTTACATATTCTTACACTAGAAATTCTTCACACAGTGTAATAGTTATCGTTGTATATATGGACAATCTACTTAGGTATTTTTTTAAGGTATCTCTTTTGGGAAATCCAAGCATATTTGCCAATAATCAATAATAGTCAATCTGAGAGAACATTATTGTAAGATATCTACTGGTTTAATCACATTATAATAATGCAATCTCTAGCAGACGTACTAGACTATGGGAACAGAAAGTAAGCATCAGGACCCAAAATGTAGACCTTTGGCTAACACAGTGTTGTGCTTTCTCTTGATGGCTCCCCCTCCTGAACTTGGTCCTTTCCAGAACATGAAATCTTTGTGACTTCTCTCTTAAATTTTACCTTCCAGGCACCATTGACTCTATATCAACAGCCTCGAGGTATTCCATATAGTTAAGTGCCAGAAACATCAGAAATAGAGGAGAATTAATTATGTATGTCTCTATGAAATTACCATACTTGCGACCATGGTCTTGTGTGCACTGAACTGAGTGGTATCCTAGTGGAGTCCATGGCTCTAGTTCTCTACTGGGTGATTCTGAGTTCAAAACTGGGGCAGAAAGACTTGTATATAGATAGGTTTCTCATGCTTGTAGACATCTTCACAGTAATAGCGTTTCCTACTCATAATTAACACTTTCATTAATGGAACAATTAAAGATCCTGGGGAATCTGTACTTGCTTTAAATCTTCCCTTCTGCTATGTAATTAAAGTAAGAAGTTCAGGGACAAACAAAGATGCCATTACAACCATCAGTTTTCCTAGCCCATGCCATTAATATGTAGACTTGTTGAATTATCACGCTTATCAGTTCCATTGTGCCCTATTTCAGTTTGTGGTTATAGATATCACATACTCTGGGGATTCATATAAATGTAAAGATTGAAACAGTTTCTACAATGAACATCCATGCTGTATTCATCTCTCATAAAGTAAATGATGAGATGTTGAAATTCCATTGTCTGACATTCTTGTAAAATTGACAGACAAATCTTGTTCTTTGGTGCCTGTCTTTGTATCAGTTTCCCTGTTTTTTCTCTTACTGAACACATGGCTCTGAGATGCATTGAGAAATAACTGACTTTAGAACTGGAGAGAGGGCTCCACAGATACGGGCACTGACTGCACATGTACAAGACCTGAGTTCATTTTCCAACACCCATGTGATGGCTCACAATCGCTTGCTAACTTCAGAACTAGGGGATGTGACACCCTTTACTGGCCTTCATGGCTTTCGCCAAGCCTGTAAGTAGTATACAGTTTTATTTATGAGCAAGACACCCATTCGCATTAATAAATAAATAAATAAATAAAATAAGCAAACAAATGAGGTAAATAGTTTTTAACAGTTTATTAGTATATGCCCAGACTTATTTTGGTTAGAATTTCTTGCTTTCAGTGATATTGATATGGCAGCTTTCTTAAAAAAAAATAAGACAAACTAGTGTTTAATTACTTAGTTAGTCATCTTTTACTAGTTTCTTAATATCAGTGAATTCTGTTACTACAGGCGGTGTGAAATTCTACATATGTTTAGTGTGGTGTGGGGTTCACTGCTTCCCTCTATAGTGATACTCTCCTATCACCTCTGTACAATTTCAGTTAAGACAAAACAGCAGCTCCAACAGAAATCAAGCACAGTCTCCTCCCCTGTAAACTGTAATAGAGGTTATGGCTCAGCATATTGCCTGTGGCAAAATCTATTACCAAGAAATGGAGACCATGATTTGAAGCTGGCTGCAGTGTAAGCAAAATGAATTAATTATTAGCGGGGCAGAATTGAAGGAAAATACAGGGCTTCCTAGAGCTAAATACGTTGGCACTTTGGAAAACAGGACACAGGAAGGAACCCATTGAGGAATTTGACACCCTGCTTGCCTTTCAAATTTTTCCCATGATTCACAGCACTCTGCATTCCTGAAGACAGTTGTATTATGTGTACTTCCCCGGCTTCACTTTCATTGCAGCTTAATATCTAACTCTTTATTTGACTCAGACAGGAAAAGAATTAAATAATGATTAGAAAATTTGGTTTTGATGTTATAAATAAAATATAAAGTATTATGATAGAGGATAGTTCAACCCTGTAATTTTTTTTTCAGCTTTACAAAGGAGAAGTTGCATGGTGTGTAAAGATGTAAATATATAAATGCAGAAAGAGATGTTTTTACATGTCTGATGCAGGTAACTCAGGAATAGATTCTCCTATGGGTACAATCACATGCTCCTTTTATTTCTCACTTTGTTTTTCTGTTTTTAACTTAAAAAATTTTTATCCTGTTTCATAATGCCCCAGCCCTTTAGTATAAGTTTAATCTGTTAGAATAGATAGTGAGTTTCCTAATTTTTGTTGGCATGTTTACCCACTTAAAATAAACAAATCATTTGCATATTCATCTTATCAATTATTCACTTAATCAGATAAAACAGAACAAAGTTGTGTGTCAATTTCAATAAAAGCAAGGATGTTTATGCAACCTGCTGATATGAGAAAATGTCTATTTTTAATATTATTAATATTTAGTTTTCAATTTAAATTTTATCATATAACAAAAATTATATTTTAGAGGTTTTTTTTTCAGAATTGATTTTGTGTTTAAGGTACAATTTCCAAAGCAATCTTTTTGATCATTTAAAATATACACTCTTTGGATGATTATGCTATTTATATTTGTTAAGGGCTTTTTGTATATTCACAGATTTCTTGTCAAACCTTAGTAAATTTGGGGTACATTAAACAGTTTTCCAAAAGTGATGCAACTATGTAACAACAGATCCAAACTTCAAATGTGTCCTTTGATTGTTAACACTAACCCTAAACATTATACCATTATGGCACATAAATTAGGTGAACATGCCTACCGGCTTTCATAATTTTGAGTATGTTACACCTAAAAAGAGCCATCTTCTGGAAAATTTAAATTTTCGTTTCCTAGGGTTCAGATGCAATATGTCAAGCAAAAACAAAACAAGCACACAACAATGCTAAGCTGTGCCCTATTAGGCTGTTGCTGGTTTACAGAGATATGCTTCAGCCCCCTGTGCCCCTCTGGTTTAGTATAGTGAATAGTAGATCCTGGGGCAGATACGTTCTCTGTAAGTGACTTTGAACATCTCATATCTAGTTCCCTCGCATCTAAAGTGGGATGACCCTGTTTCATTGTGGTTGTATAAGTAAAATTGCATGGGATTCCTGATAAGCACTCAGTAGGAGACAGCTGTGTGCTCACTTCTAATCCCAGCACTGGCTGAGGGAACTGAGATTATCTTAAATTTGAGGCGTCCTGGTCTGCAAAGCAAGTTTCAGGACAATTGAAATAAATAGAATAAAACCCTGTTTATTTAAAGAAAACAACAAAGAGATACTGTAAATTGCAACTGCTAAATTTAGTTATGATCCGAACTGAATCTTGTTTCCTAAGAGGATATTAAAATAAAAATGCCCTGAAAGTGACAGCCACTCATACAGAATGGTGTTCTGGGTTTTCGATTTACTCCCCACCCCCTGTTTAGCTCCTGTGGAGATAGGAGAAACAAATATGTTTTCCTGATGTCACACAACACTCAGCAAAATTCTTCTGACACCACATACATGGAAGTTCCTGTTTACATAGCCAGCAGTCAGTTTGCTAGCAGACAATGGAGTATCCTATAATTCAGTTCAGTTCTGACACTGCCCTGGAGTTTGAATCAGATGTCCTAGTTAACAGCTGAATCCTGTAACATTGTCCTCTATTGCCCCCTTACAGAAGCTAGACACGAACTCAGGTGGTGATCTATACTTTCCATCAACCCATAGCAAATTGAGGTTTCCTACAGCCCCCTCCTGAGGTTTGCTTAATTGCTAGAGTGCCTAATTGAACTCAGAGAAACATGTGACTTGACAGCTATAAGGGATACTCTAAAGTCTGCAAATGAACAGCCAAACGAGAGAGATACATAGTAGAGGCATCCAGAAAGGTGAGCGAAGCCCTTTGAGCTCTGTGGGTGCCCACCCTTCAGGAATCTGCTAAGCACTCTGGAAGCTCATATGACTGCTGTCTTTCTCTCTTTCTGGGAGCTGTATCGTATGGCATTACTGCTTGCATCATTGGCCATTGGTGATGCATTCAAGTGTTACTTCTCGCCCTAGAGGCTGGAGGGGTTGGGGGTGAGGATGGAGACTTGCAAACTTTTAGTCATGCCTCTTTCTTTCTGGAGACCAGCCATTCTACTGGGGATCACCAACCATCAATCATCTCATTGGCAAACAAAAAATACCCATGAGATTGCAAGGAACTTAAGAGTTGTATGCCAGAGGACAGATGGGACACAAGTAAATTATTTCTTGTGAACGGACAGTATCACACTTCCCTTAAGCTCAACAGCTTTGCAACTCCTCTTTGGGAAGATGAATTTTGAACATCAGGCATAAGAGGCTGAAAGATGAGCTCAGAGGAGAGTGAGCACAAAGAGTGCATTCTTCTTAGGTTGGTGCTCTGTTACATCTCTATTTACAGCTTTTCAACTTCAACCTTGGGATTCTGGTATTTCAGAACTGGAATTCTGGTGGCATCCAGAAGGTACAAACCAATAAGAGAAAAAGTAATGTGGTTCTAGCTTTTGTCTGGCAATGGTAAATGTTTTCAGTTTGTTTTGGTGAAACAAAAATGATATACACATAGGGAAATAAGTTTTGAAAAGTAATTAATAGATATTTTAACATCATAATGCAAAATTCCACTGACCAATGCATATATGCATAATAATCATGTTGGCAAAGACTAAAAGTTTTGGAATAAGAGATGTAAGTGATACTATAAGCAGAGAGAAAAAGAACCCTGAGAAATACTAGAAAATATGAAGTCATTGTATTCCAAGAAGAGAGCATGTTACTGTGATGATGATTCATCCAGTAAACAGCATGAATACATATGTTCCAGGTCTACAGCTATTTTCTGGGACAACGAAGATGACTAAATCACCTTCCTTGTACCTAAAATCTGTATTTTAAGGGTAGCACGCAATTAAAATAAGTGCAGAGTATGACACTGAGCATGACAACAAAGGCAGAAAAAGTAGCTGAGAGAGCGCAGAATAGGGAGCAATTACCCTAGAATCCTTGGAAAAAATCATAGAGGTGAGCAATTATGATGGATTGATGGATGGGTGAATAGACTGATGGATGCACGGATGAATGGAGAGATGGATGTAAAGTATCATAGAATCTTGGGTAATGCTCTAATAAATGACATGTTCTGATAATACAACTGGAAATTTCTCAAATAAAATGGAGTGGTCCAAACACTATGGTTAGTGTTGGGATTGAACTCTATAATATGAAATGAAGTAGTCAGAACACCATAGTTTGGGGCAAGAAGGTAAACTTTGGTTCCTGTGAGGCACCTCAGAGTTGAGTAACTTTTAAAAAGCTACAGATTACAAGTTGTTATTCCCTGAAAGCTGTAATTGACTGGGAGTAAACCATGTCGATCAAGCTCAGCTGATAGGATATTTCAAGTTCCAAAATGAGATAGACATTATAAAGGCAGTCTAGGGTAAATCTTTTAGAAAGAAAAAGAATTTTTAAACTCTTAAGCATATGCTTTTTACTTAGGGTTTGGCACATCTATTTTTATAAGTAGGTTTTATTAGTTTCCAATGATGACATTTTAATCTATTTAATTTTTATAATCGGGTATATAACTATATATATATATAACTATATAACTATATATATATATATATATAACTGTTACCTGAAAATCACAATTTGAGTGTGTATACAAGTACTTGTGTGTATTTTTCCTCAGACATTGAGTTCCCTTTATAGTAATACAAACCTAACATTAGTATGTCTTTTTAAAGCTGCCAGTCAGTTTTTTAAGTTATTGGTAAACACTGGTTAGTTGTTCTTTGAAAAAGGCTCCTTCCCTGATATGGTGTAGTATTTAGTTACAAGTCAGTAGTGATAACGTTAAAAATACCCACTGTTACAGTGTTTACTGAGCATTTATTAAGTGCCAAATGATGCTGTCAACTCTTATGATTTCAATTAACTCTTACTAATTGTTCACAGTATGAAAGTGTCAGATTTTTCTTTACAACTTAGCATTTTCACACTCGAAAGCTCTGACTGTTGTGCTTAAAGTGGGTCATTTAGCTGCTTATTTTCCTCTCAAATATCTGAGTCTGCTTAAGCTTCTTAGGTTCCTTTTGAGCATAAGTTTTCTGTAGTTCCCACATCAAAGAGTGTTGAGTAGAACATGGGATAAAGGACACATCATCTCCTTTACTCTTCCTTCAGAACTTTGGCAGTAGAAGGGCAGGAAGACATGATGGGAGGCTCATGGGAGAAAAACGATGAAAGCAAGCCCATCAGAAGGGGGAAAAGGATGAGGCAAGGAGTTGAGAGGGAAGAGGAAGAGGAACATCTTTCTTGTGTTCCCAGAGATGAGGATTCAAGTCCTTAATCCATGACTGGCTTTAGTTTTCAAACACCTATATGCCATATTTTTGATTTTACATTGACAAAAAGGTGTCCTTTAAAAGTCAACAGTTGATCATATTTTAGAGGCAGAGTGATTGGTCCATTATAAAGCAAAAAATTTAATCCATAAACACACTAGCCTTAGAGAATTTAAGAAACAGAAGACCCTTAGAGAAACTTCACATCTGCTGGTTGCAATACCTGTTTGTATCTGCATAAATACATACAGAGAAAAGTAAGGTATTTCTTCAACTCTTAACAAAGTAGAGCTACTTGCATAATTTTTATATGTTTATTATTTAAACTGTGCTTTAAAAGATGCATTTCAGGGTTTCCTTTTGTCCAACACAGTTGTTAATAAAAGGTTATGATTCAGCAAAGAAAATGATGAAGTATCTTTCGTTATTTACCACGTTCAGATAAAATAGTCAAGCAAACTGGGGGATGGAACTAAATTAGATGAGGTACCAGCTTTAAAGCGATCACTGTGTTTATCTTCTGATGAAACACAGCTGTGCTTTAGTCATATAAAATGATAAGGAGTAGATAATTGAATAATGAAAAGATACACTCATTCTATGGACCATAAAGGAGCTTACCTAGATGAAAATTTTATTAACTGTTTTAAACATCTGTCACTAAATGCCTATCAATAAGCAATGTGATTTCTTCATTCCCATTAAAAAAATAACTTAGATATTCACAAATCCTTTAATTTTAAATTTTCTATTTACAGTTTTTCCTTTCATCTCTTCATTTGAAGGCTTGATGTGGGAGTGCTAATTAATGTTAGGATTTTTAACTGATATACTTGTTGCTAAGAAAACAGAGCTGCCTCTCTCTTTATTTTGAAACTGAGCCTTGTGTGTGTGTGCATGCTTGCGTGCGTGTGTGCATGTGTGCGTGTGTGCATGTGTATGTGATGGTATATTTGAAATCATGCTTGAAGAAACATTTCCTGGCAGGTGGCTAGCAATGCCATTCTCATATACTGTCATGACAACTAACTTAGTTGTTTCTGCAAAGCTTAGTACATCTCTAATGTTAAAACATGAATGTAAAAAGTGTGTCTACAACATCGTCTTTTAACAATGAAATACCATTTAGAAATCACACATGGAAGTTTCTAGAAATTTCAATTACCATTGTATGTTTCTTGCTCCTAAACAGACCTTATTTCTTTGGGCTTTCTTAGCCAGACTGTGTTTCTTTTTGAATTCTTCATCTCTTTTTTTTTCTTTTTTCTTGGTTATCTTTTAAATCTTGATTTGAGTTTCTCCAGTAGTATCTGTGTCAAGGATTTCCTTCTAATTTAGGGAGAAATTCAGAAAATACTGATATGGGAGTCAGAAAGGAGATGGGAGAGGGGTAGCAATTGAGAACATTCTTGGAAATGGTTTACAACCTTGTCTGGGAGATCACCTTCTCCAAGGATGAGGGAGGAAGGGTGTTCCTGCATATATTTATACCATTGGTCCAGCGCCAACAGATTTGAATCCTCGATGATTTCCCTGACATGTAGAGTCTGCCTTGTCAAAGCACAGCAGTCTCTCCAGGTGCAGAGAAGGCTCTGAAGCAAAGGGCTATGAATTGTGTCTAATCTGGTGCAGAATAGAGCAGATCAACTGGGTGCTCTTGGGGGAGGTACCACCAGAGGCATATGTCAAACCTTGGTGCTGTGTCCTCCCAGCAAGTTCTGTGTATTTTATTGCCATCTATGGAGAAAGAGAAGTGTCATTTCTTCACTTTATATTCACTTTTTATTTGTTTACACATTTATTTGTTACACATTTTCTGTTAAGAAATAGTATTAGTGGCATGGAAGAAGATACCAGGGAAGAAAATGACACATTGCACTCGTTGAGGCCTCCACAAGCAGGGTACAGAGACCGAAGAGCTAGGACAATTCTGTGATGTGTACAGAAAGTTGACTCATTACTCATTCTCTAAAAATATATGGATTCCACACAGCGTATCCCCCATCTTACCCTTTGCAATGGTTGTAACCCCTTGTCTGTCATTTAGTTTTCTTACCTTAGAACTCTTTAGTCTCCTTTCGTCTCTCCTCGGTGATGAATGCGCCAAGAGGAAGAGGTAACTACATGTTACTCTTCCATTCAGATTATTTTGTCAGTCAATGTTCTCTGACTGGAATATTCAGATGACTGTTGAAGATTTTGACATGGGAGGATGAATCCATTTAGGAGAGAAAAGGTAGGGATGCAATAATCCAGAATTGAAGTCTTATGAAATGCCCACTAGGGATTGCCATGTATACCTTTGGAAGGAACACATATTAAAAAGTAATAATTACATATTACTTACCAGTATGTACTTATTCATCCACAATTAGAGATGTGAATGGAAGTGCCAAGTGATGCAAAATAGTACTGCCCCTTAATATTTTCATTATCCCTCCTTTACTTTCCTAAGGGTGGTGGTGGGGGGATAGCCAGTTACTATTTGGCTGAATACCTGTGGGGTGTTACCAAGCATACCTCATTTCCGAAAGTCTGACAGCTCCTCTGCGAGGCAGAGTTTCATTTTCATTTTACATTAGCAAAACTAAAGAATAGAGGTTAATTAACTTGTCTAAAAAAGCACAACTCAGTCATGATTTAAACTGGGCATCTCAAATTCCGAGGCATGGCTACAGAACAATTAAAAAAAAAAAGATAAAGTCCAATATGAAGGGCTCCCAGGAGTTCTGTAGAATCCACCAGAGGCCAGTCACATGATGAGGCGCTGTGCCTGCCACTGTGAGCATGGTGGTCAAGTTCCTGCCTTCTGAGAGCTTTACCTATGGTAGAGAGGGCATCGAAGCTGGGAAAGAGAGTGGGGCACAGCAGGTGATAAATGCCTGATGACGATGTCAGGTCCTAAGAAGCCTGGAGCCACGCAATCTCATTGACTTTAGGATTTAAGAATGGATTGTTGAGGAAAGGTATTTTATCTGTAAGTTGAAAAATGACTAGGTTAAGGATACTGTGGAAAGGAGAGAAGAGGAAAGTGTTCTAGGCGTACTCAAGGACCCAGTGCCCTCATTTCAAAACTGCAAGGGTGTCAACAGTGGGAATTACACTCTACAGGGAAAATAGACAAGGAAGACACTGGAGTGATGGAGGCCCCGGGAGCCCTGCTGAGAGTCTTGCTGCCAATTCGATTTTGCAGCCCTAGGAAGCCTGTGGAGTGCAGGACTTGGCACGATGCTCTGTGTTCCCTCTCAGTCTGGGGTGTGGCAGACAGACTGAAGAGGAATACACTCGAGTGGGAGAAAGCTTCCTGAGCAATTCTGCTGGCAAGGAAGAAGTGGGTGTCTATGAGGGATACGGGGAATTGGGAAGAAAGAAGTTGACGGTGATGCAGGATGAGAGTTAGCCGATCGCGCGCGATTTTGTGAAAACGTTTCTAAGTGTCTTTAAGAAAGATGGTGGTCCACGGGAATACTGGCCAGCAGCAGCCCATCTGCTAGCCAAAGAGTTGAGACAACCCTACCTTCTGATTCTCAAAGGGTTGATTTGATTCTGGCGGGGTTGGTGGGATCAGGAATAACTTTTTGTTCCAATTTTCTTAATTTTAAAATGTTTTACACGTACCATTTAAAAAATGATACTTTCTCATAAAATTCTGGGGCATTTCCAATGAGCGCAAACCATAACCACTTAAATAGAAGTCAATTTCCTCACCAGTGAACGTTCCTAGAATGCCTTAACACCCCATCCGTGTAACAGGGCGCCAAGCTTGGTGGGTTCGAGTGTTTATTTTAATCTTGTATTGCCATTAGCAAGTTTGCTACATGAGTTACCCTTGGGTATGCAGTGGAAATGGCTTTCTATTGCTTTCTCTTTGTGTCTTTCTATTTTAAGGATTTAGGGTATTATGCCTGAGTGAATTGGTTCACGGGGATTTTACTTACTCACTCTATGCTGCTGCGCTTTAGTTCTCCATCTGGCTAAGCCACATACCTCCTGAATAGCATGTTCCCATAGAGGTCATGTGACGCTGGGGCCACGAAGGTGCCAGGTTTTCATTCTGCCTGGACGGTGTGTGGTACATGGAAAACCATTGGAACTACAAACCCTAATTTCTCAATCAAGAATAGTTAGGAAAGCAGAGTTCTGCATTTTCATTAACACAGGGCCCTGCATGCCAGCTCAGCTTACTACCTGCTAAGCCTCCTAGGTCTTTTAGAGAATGCGCATTGGCAGGTTTCCAGTCTCACGAAGGCTCATAAATAACTGCCTTTCATAGGAAATGTATTTGGTTTGGCATATTGACACTGGAATACATTATTCTTTTAGCAGTTGAACAAATTAAAATGAAATGATGGCTCCGTCTTTTTCAGTGTAATAAAATGAGCATAATTGGGTTACTATCTTTATCTGGCACAGGAGTTAGATAGTGTGCCCAGTTGCACTAGGGGAAGTTTACACATTTCCTATTACTGTTGTTAGGATGCCGTTTCCAGGTATCCACAATGAGAAGATGAATGCAGTCATAATATGTGAGTCCCATCCCTGCAACAGTCCTTATTCATTTGATTTTTGGGTACAGCCTGGGCACCTGGATTTCGTTGCTGCTGTTGTTTAATCTTTCCTTAAACTCCAGGTCATTCCAATGTACGGTCAAAACTGAGATACACGTGTGTGTATCTGGGAGAAGTCTCCTCTAATGGTATTTTTGCTGATTGTCCTCGTTTCTCTCTGCTCTTGTTCCCTAAGTTTGGTCCACAGTGTGGTATGGATATAGACTAGCAGAATAAGGAAATCATTGAACATTAAGAAGATTAGGAAGGGCTTTACTATATATTTGGTATGACCAGACAAAACCTCATTGATGCGTAAGGTGACAATAGCTACTACATAGGACAATCAGATTTTCACAAGCTGCCTTGGCATTTTCCAGCTTGATCTGACACACTGGCCAGTAGATTTGTAAATTATCACAGACATCTGCATAGTAACACTTACGGGTTGTGCAAATTTGAAGAATTTACCTTTAAATGGGAGTATATTTGTTTTTCCATTTTATACTTTGAAATGGATTTTACTCCTTGGCTGGATATTCAGTTATGTATTTATCAGCCCAAACAACAGGTACCTGGTATCCCCCAACTTTGGGTATGACAAAAAGAGCAAGATGTATTGAAGACTCTTCTGGCAACATAAGATCTATAGACGTCTCAGAAGTCCACTTCCTGACCGTCTATTTTCAAACAGGAGTTCTTGTAAGCTTGATGGATTTTGGTTAAAGTGTAATAGTAAATGTATTTAAGTTATTTTAAATGATTATGTGTATAAAACATGGCAGCATCTTAGCTATTGAGAACCCACTAAACATCTCTCACTTAAAATAAGTCATTCTTTTAAAAAAATGTAATTCCTAAGACGATACCATTGAGTGTTAATAAGATATCTCTAATTAAAGCCATACATTACCAGGCCTGGAATCTAGAATTTGGGAGGCAGAGGCAGGAAGATAGAATCTCAAGGTAGATTCCATTTTAGACTGGAGAAGATGTTTGCAATTTTTTCTTTTTTTGCCAATGGGCTGCACAGGAAGGCCTTGTTTAAAAAAAAAAAAAACAAAATGAAACAAAACACCCGAAAAACACAGGGAATGTACAGAAGGTTAAAAATGAACCCATTCAAAATAACTTCATTTATAAGTCATTCTTAAATATTATACACATTTTAAATAAATTTTGGTCTATCTGTGTGGCTCTTTTAAACATGGTAGGTGTGACTTATTTACATTATACTCTCTGAAACAACATTAACAACAGCCCCCTCTCTCTAGCAACTGACTTTGTCCACCATTGACCAAGTTTGAGATACTATTAGGAGCTGAGCTATGGTTTGACATCAGAAGCCCAGGTTTTGGCAAGGTTTTTTTGCAAGCTGATATTAAAAATAAAATTAAGGAAAGCAGTTGCACTTTGGGCAAAGTTAGTAAGAGAGTTGAATAATTTATAGTTCTGGGGATTTGGATAAAAAGGTGAATCATATTGGGAAACGTACCAGAAACAAATATGGGAAAAGTTTAGTTATTTGGAAAAGCCTAAATTTCATATATATCGAGACTACTTTTTGACAACTTTATTTATTTAGAAAACCTGTAATAAAGAGGTACAATTATCTGTCTGTTCTTTAAAGGTAAATGAAAATTTATGAACAGTTATATTGATCATGGTGTCACAGGTCACATTAGAAACCACAGGATTCTCACACCATTAAGTAATAGAAAATGACAAGATGATTGAATCTGCGCATTACCCACTGCTAAGTGATCACTCAAAGCAGGATGGCTGAAAGAGGCACAGTTGCTTCTTGGCTCGCAATTCTGAAATTTGTACAAGACAAAGATAGGAAGACTACTCTCTGTTCTGCCTGATGGGGCTGAAGGATCTCCTTCTAAAATGCTCTCATGCAGATGGCTGGCCAATCAGTACTGACTCATCCGTCCTTCCGTGGCCTCTTCACAGGGCTGGGTTGAGCTTGTAACACAATGAAAGCTGATTTCTAGCAAGCATCTTCCTGAGGATATTCATTCTAAGAAGACAGGTACCAATGCACAAGCACTTACCAAGCTTCCAAGTTAACGTCTCATTGGCCAAAGTCCCAGAGAGAGAACTGCCTGTGGACAGAAAAATAGCAAGGCGTGTGCTTTATCAGAGGCCATCAATGTAATTGCCTGCCACAGCATCTTCTAAGGAAACATACGGGGACTACGTTTTGAGCTCCTGCCATGTGCTAGTCACTGTCTTTAATCACCAAATTGGCTCGCAAAGGAGGTGTCACCTATTTCATTTACCTGGTAAGAAAAAAAAAGCGGTTAAAAATGTTTTACATGACCTACATGAGGTCACATAGCTCTTACATGCTGAGGTCCCTTATTTCAGCCCTGTTGTCAGCGTCTCCATGGTCATCTTTCCATCTGGCTGCATCTGTGCTATCCCCTACCTGTGAATGGATTATGACTGGCAGATATGGACACCTTGAGTACTTTTACTCCCAAGTACAATAAAGTCTTGGCACATAGTGAGCTGTGTAGAACGTTGAGCTCAGAGAGGGAGATTCCTGGACAATGGGATTAATCATTTGCTGCTCCCTTACCGCAGAGATGCCAGGGCCAGGGAACCATCTAAAGAAGTCATGACAGTGGAGAGCGACAAGGAATCTGGTCTCTGTTATTTGACAGGAATGCTTCCTAAGGGAAACCACCGAGTGATAATATCTTTTCAAGTCATTCTTAGAATTCCCTCCCTAACTGTTCTTTGTCCCCTGGAATGGAGGGTTTTTCTTCTTGTTGTTTGTTTTTTTCTGAACAAGGGCATAACAAATATTTCTAATGCTTTCTAATTGACATCGTTGATAAGGGGTAAGCTCTTTTCAAAATCATCTTGGGTCATGCACATGGCTGTGAAATTCTTGTCTTTGTAGTTAAAGCAGCATACAGATTGTCCTTTTCTTCTGGTTCAGCTTGGAAGATTAGCAGTTGTCTTCAACACGTGTGAAGTTAGTTGCTTATCAAATCATTCGATTAATGAGCTAGACCTGTCAGGCCAAACAGAAATAGCTGAGTCTTTTAAGCCTTTTCATATGAGCCAATTTTCACAATAACCTGTTTCGTTCATCGCCTTGGCGTTTTAAATGGTCCGCTCATTAGTGACCTGGTATTTGGGCTTGTCTGAGGGGCGCACATCCGTTCTGCTAAGCAGTACTCATTATAGATTATAGGTTTCGAACAGGGATGCCTTTACACAAAAGGCTGCCCTCCCATTTGCCTCTGGTTCACTAATTGGACTTTTGCCTTGTTTTTACAAGCAAGGGCTAACTTTCAGCAAGGAAAACGGTTTTTCTAATGCTACAACTGGGATTGTACTGAAGAGCCAGCCGCCTATCATTATCAATACAGATGTGGCGCTAAAATAAAGCATGTGTTTGGTTTGGCTGGAGACAATAAAAGTAAAGGCTGCTTTAAAAACCAGTAAAACACTGAACTTGATGAAAAGAGAAATTCATTGAGTATATCACCCAGCAATAGCTCACTTCCCCTGGTGATAAAATACAGCCAGCAAACACTCAGAAATAAACACCAGATAGTTAAAGAAGAAAGGAAACATGTTTCAACCCACAACACCCCTGCACTGAATTCTTAAGAATCCACTTGCTTATAATCCTGAAGAAATACATGGATTATTATACCACAGGGTTTTAGAGTAATCATAGTATATCACGCTAATCTCCCTAATAGAATTCCTCCTGGATTTGCCTTGGTTAATACCATCTATTTGGATGAGTATTTTCAATTTGTTTTAAAATGTCATTTATATTACTTGCATTATTCTTTCCCTCTGTTCCTTTATTTTTCTTTCATTTTCTTTCTTTTTTTTTTTTTTTACAGAATTTACTGATCATTTTCAAATTACTTCAGACCCTAGTAGTCTATTTTGCTTTTGGCAGATTTTGTGTATCTATTGAATTGCATCTGTTTTGTTGAAATTTTCTTCAGCGAGTGTCTCTCCAGCAGCTTCTTTTAGTGGCAAAGCATTAAATGATTTCTTGAGGGCCTTTGGGCTGCGTTTTCCATGTCCCCATAATCAACCCCATAATATGCCAAGTGTCCTAATTAATTCACTGCTCCCTCCCGCTTAAATATTTATGAATGTGACTAGTTGAAATGCTGATACACACATTATTACTGGCCTTAAAAGAAATGATTTTTTTTTCCTGGTAGTGTTATCAGTTTTAAGAACTCATATTTGAAACATTTGGGGTTAGCAAATTTAGTGGCAGCATCATGTTAATGGAGTTCTGGAAGCCGGCAGCATTAAGATGAGTAAATTAGGGAGTGAACACTGCTTATTTAGACACATTAGGATAAAATAGTAGGAGAGCTTGGACGGAGCAAAAATCAATCTGGCACACAGAGTGCACATTTATCAGGACTTTGTTACGATGGCAGGGGGCAGCCACCCTGCTTCTTCTTATAAAAGAAGGCCATGTTAATGTCCTCAAGACCTTGGACCATTGTGACACTGGCTGTTTGAGAACTACTTTGAGACAGCCACGGGGCCTCCAGAGACCACTCCAGCTACAATTTTTTTTTTTTTAAATTCAGTTGGCATTAAATGACTTCTCGAGCTCTTTATTGATAGCCTTGGGGTTGGCTGTCAATTTATACCCTAGTTAGTCGCCCTTTCCAAGCAGCCGTGTTAAGCAGGAATTTGTAACCAGCGTGTTGAGGATTTGAACAAACTCTTTCTCTGGAGGCCCGACATTACAGCAGTATAGATTGAATTTAAGTGTAAGTTACAAGCATGGCATGGGCTCTTGCATTCTATACTATCTAGTTTTCGTTTGAAATGGCTTCTTGGTAGATAAGCCCTCCCATGGGACTTTAAACTTTACCTTCCTTGTACACAACCTCATACACCAAAGCTTATGCCATTGATTATAGTTATGAAAGCAATTTCAAATTTCATTTTGATTTTGTTTTTAATACTAAAATAGACTCCAAAGATTATCTTTTACAAATAATGAACCTAAGTCTCAACTTCATTTTATTTTCATGTGGGCATATTCTTCCTGCCAGAAAAAAAGGTTGGTGGGATAATTCCTTGCTGTGTTCAATCTTCAACTCCATTAGCCTTCATTTTTTAAGATGTTGGAGGTTAGATATTTAATATTATAAGGTTAATAATTAATTGACATTTTAATAAACATATTTATTAGTGATAATTCAAAATATATAATTGTTGGAGGGAGGTTGCTTGTTGGTTACTGGATGCCTGGCTAGCTTAAACCTGAAATAATCACACAGAAACTGTATTATTTAAATCACTGCTTGGCCAATTAGCTCTAGCTTCTTATTGGCTAACTCTTACACATTAATTTAACTCATTTCTATTAATCTGTTTATCACCATATGGCTGTAGCTTACCGGGTAAAATTCCCAGTGTCTGTCTCCAGCAGTTCCATGGCTTCCCGCTGACTCTGCCCTTCTTTCTCCCAGCATTCAGTCCAGTCATCCCCACATAGCTCTGCTTCACCCCTCCCTGCTCAGCTATAGGTTCAAAGCAGTTCTTTATTTATTAACGGTAATCACAACATACAGAGGGAAATCCCATATCATATAATCATTTCTTTTATCTGCTTATCATAGACTCCTTAATACATTCATATGAAATATTGCCCTTCCTTGTGGGAATTCAAGATTCCAAAATTCAGAACTGATACCTGAAACTCCAAGTGATGCTAAATCATTTACATATATTTTCCTATATACACACACAAAATTATTACCTTTTCCACCTTAGCTAAGTACTTCCCAAGTGCTGGGGCCTTAATTATTAAATTTTGTTGTTTAATCCTAACTTTATATATATATATATTCTTGGTCCTCAAATGTTTACAAATTAATTGTTGCCATGGGTCTTAATAAGCTTTGTTGAAAACATATTGTATGAAACTTTTTGTTCTTTATTAAATTAATAACTGTCCATGCTTTCTTGGATGCAATTAATGACTTCTCTTTGACTTAACCGAAGCCTCAATATTAATACTCTTGGACTTTGGGGTCTTTATGATTTGAATCTAAGATGCCTTTGCAGGTTCATGTGTATCTAGCTGATAAAAGTGGGAAGATGAAGTGAGGTCTCAATGTAGGAAATAAGTCCCTAGAATCATGCCTTTGAAAGTTCTTGGTCCCAGTTCTCTCTGATTCCTGGTCACTGTGAGTTAACACACTCTTCCAGATGTTCCTGTCCCCAAGATGTTTCTGTCTTGCCTCAGACTGGCTGTGGTCTGATACCATGAGTCTAAATATATCTTCCATCCTTTTACATGGTTTCTCTTAGGAATTCATCACAACAGTGAAACACCCCCAACACACACACAATAATTAATCTCTGCTTATAATTAATTTTTGCTCTTGTTTTCCCCTACTAATACCATTTCTGAAGAAAACTCTACCAACTGAAAGGGGCATTATTAATTAAAATAAGAATGTCTTGAACATAGACAGTATGTGTTGTAATATGGGGCGGCGGGCCGCTTCCTGCCACCTGGCTAGCTTTACCCGAAATAATTACATGGAAACTGTATTCTTTTAAACACTGCCTGACCCATTAGTTCCAGCCTCTTATTGGCTAGCTCTTACATATTGATCTAACCCATTTTTAATAATCTGTGTAGCCCACGAGGTGGCTTACAGGGAGGATCTTAACCTGCGTCTGTCTGGAGTGAGAGAATCATGGCAACTCTCTGATTCAGCTTCTTTCTCCCAGCATTCTGTTCTGTTTTCTCTCGCCTACCTAAGAGTTGGCCTATCAAATGGGCCTAGGCAGTTTCTTTATTAATAAGAAATCACTCCCACATCATTTCCCCTTTTTCTGTTTAAACAAAAAAGAAAGGCTTTAACTTTAACATAGTAAAATTACATATTACAAAACATTTATCAAGTAAGAATTACAGTTACAATATTTATATCTATTTTATCTTTTATCATAACTAAGGAAAACTATAATTATCTATCCATTCTTCAACTCCATCAAAGACTCCAGAAGGATATAATATTACCTAAGTAAACAAGAATCCAAACTCTAGAAATGACAGAGACATCTCGCTGCCTGGACAGTCACCCAAAGTTCTTTTGCACCATTGGGGCATCCATCTTCAGCCTTCAGGCCCATAGTATCCAGGAGACTTTTCCACAAAGCAGGAAATTTCAAAGGCAGTTCAGTCACTATCTGCTATATCCTGCAGAAAGTCTCACAGACTCCTTCATGAATCAGGAACAGGCAAGTTCAGCAGTCCTCTCTCTGCGGGTTCTCTGTGTCCAGTTTATACAACAGTCCAGGCAAGAGCAGTTTCTTGCCCAAATGGCTATTAAACTCCATAAGGATCCTCTTCGATGCCCATCTTCCTCTTGAAGTAGCTGGTGCTGCCAGGAGCAGACGTGTCTCCTTGTCATGAAAAGCCCTAAGTTATTAAAATATTTTAAATGCCATATTCTGTAGTCTTTGAGAGATATGAAGAATGTTTATCTACTGAAATATATCTCTATATATCTAGAAAATCTAACTAACATGACTACAAGCTTTACTATTATCAATGATTATCCATTAGCAACCTATATTTTTATTATACATTACATTTTAAATGAACCACACAATCACAATACCTTAATCAATATTAGAAATACATATACATATAAAAAAATTGACCTTAAAATCCATACCAATGTAAATTATTCATATCTATATCATATCCCCCTTTAAATGTAAAAGAACATTTATAAACAATATTTGGGAACATGGGCACAGTTTTTTTCTGAATGTCTTGAACATAGACAGTATGATATTGGACATGATTTGATAGCCAAGATATTTGCTAATTAATTAATGGACTGGTATCTTGCATAATGTGGATATATTAGACAAATGTAGAATTCATATCTCAGATAGTACACACAGTTTTACATGCAATTTCATTATGCTTTCCCCAAAGCTGTACAATTTTTAACTTTTTTTATAATTTCTCCTTAATTGCTTACTCATTTTGCCTAAAATTATGGTAAAGAAAACCAAGAGTAAAGGGGGGAAGGATAACTGTATATGTAGGACAGTACACTCTGTCCCTATTATTGCCAAGATCTAATTTTGTTGTTTTTTTCTTTTAGTAATTTTGTAATAAAATCAACATATGCTAATAACTAAAGATAAGATTAGAAAAGTACAATGAAGAATAAAATTTGACCTTCAGTATCAACATGTGAAGGTCCCCTGCTTATCACATCTGCCTCTTCAAACTTGTATGCTTCCCTGTGTACATGTGTACAGTTTTCATGTGTGTTTGGGGTACATGTAAACCACTCTAAGACATAAATAATTATGATCTCTCTTAGTTATGAAGTGAGCTTAGAGCTCATGAAAGAATCACAAATAAGAAGCAGGCATAGATCTCACTTCTCCCTTGAGTACCATCAGGCTTATACTAGGTTTGAGAAATTACAGGGATTTCTTCTACATTACTGCACCAATGATCAGGTCCAAGGATATTCATTAGATGCAGCTTTTTGTCCTGAACCATTAGGATGGGGAATTGGGTGATAAGACTTTACTAGAGGAGCACAATGAGTGTAATTCCCTGGGGTACCAGGTTATGGAAAACAGAAGGCAGGTATTTTCAGGATCAGGAACTCAGGTACCTAATACAAACAAACAAACAAAAAACTCTGCTGTCTCTTGCCAAACTGTAGGCTGGTCAGTTTCATCATTTCTCTAGACAGACATCTAGAGAACCAAAAATAGAAACTGTTTCCAGTTTATGGATGTGTCCTTAATGTATTTCTGTAGTTAATAAGTTGTTATTGAAATTGCAGACTATGCTGAGCCATTTCATCAATACATATTGTTTTGTCAGTGACTTCTGTATATTGTTCCTGTGAAATATTATGCACATGCCATTTTCACATTATCAATATATTCCCCCCATATAGCTTTCATTGTCCTTGGGACTAACTGAGATGGAGTGGTCATTTACTTCTTCGGTAATTTAAAACCATCCAAGAGCCTACTCTACATTAGACATTGGGCATGACCTAGGAAACAGTAGTGATGGAAGACAGATGACCCCTGCGTAGTGAATGGAGATGTGTCTGTAGTAAATCATTGTTTAAATTCCTTTCCACTGGAGTTTGTCCTGTGAAGGAAACATTAAGTCATGAACATGACACATCATGGGAAGCCAGGAAAGACCTCTGTGAAAAAAGAATATTTAACTTTTGAAAGGTATGGCATAGTTGATTTCATTACTCTTAAAAATCTTAACTGTTATGTCTGCATCATGGAATGCCCAGATAAGACCACCATGGAGCTGGTGTGTGATGCAAAAGACACTAGTGTTTGTTCATTACAGCATTAGTTCCCACAGACAAAATGCTGTAAGTTCTTTGGATTTTTCAAAATACACCCTTCCCTTACCCAGTTCCAGAGTTTGGGACTGGAGAGATGATTGCTCACTCAATAGAGCTTGCTTACAAGTGTGAGGACCTGTGTTTGAGCCCAAGAACCCACGTGAAAGAAGCCAGCTGTGGTGGCATGCCCTTGTAATCCCAGTCCTGGGGATGGAGACAGAGAGAACCCTGGGATCAATGGCAAGCCAGTCAAGCCTAATTGTGAGCTCTCAGTCAATGAGAGAACATGTCTCAAAGGAGATGGATGGCGTATCTGTGAATGACACTCCCTGTTGTATTCTCGTCTTCATATCCAAATGCACATGTGGCCCCCACGGACGTGCACCCACACAAGAACATGTGTATCCACATGCATAAAAACATCACAGAAATAGATCATCACAAAATAATTCCAGTTGGTAAATGGAAAGTGTATCATTTTTGACGTATGCTGAATAGTTCATCAAGTTTCATGAGTTTCCTGTTCAATTAAGTGGATGCACTAATGTATGAGCCTCAGAAAGCTTTACTTACTTAGTTTTCATCCGAAGGAAAAAGAACACATAACATTGGTGATGCAAATAGCTCCTTCTGAAATGCAGTAAGTTTTCATTTTTCCCTTTGCTCTGTGAAACGTATGCTTGGTTGACCAGGATTCAGTGAAACCTCTCATTAGGGCGCCACGGTTCATTAGGGCTTAAAGAGGCATCACTGAATCTTGAATGGGCCATGCTGTGATCACTGGCCTCTCCGAGTGGCAATCAAGCAGCATTATGTGTGTGCTTTACTTCTGCAATGGGTTTTAATGTCTTAGCATTTCTTTTAATATTAATGATTTAGCTGTGTGCTGTGTAAAATGTCCACAAGCTTCTTAGTGATGATATCTTTCTGCCTGTAAGTGGAGATTCAAAACTCAGATTCTTGCAACAAATATTCAAATTCCCAATTAGAATGTGATGCTGAGTTTATTAGTCTCTGATTACGAGGAGTGTGTTGGGTTTGTACTGGTATTCATTTTCTATAACTGGATAAAAGATCTGCATTGTGCAAAGCACTGGAAAAATCAATAAGTAATTTAGATGTTGGTGTACTGAATGTCCAACATAAAAATTGAGAGAAATCATATTACAAATGTAATGACTTAGTTAGGAGCAAATTGAAATAGTATGGAGTTAATAGACAGGGAATTGTGAGGCAGATGTCTGTCACAGCTGGATCCACAAGAGAAGGGCCTATTTCTACCTAATGTTTATACTGGGGCATTGAGAAACAATAATTTACCAAATTTGTACCAGTTTAAGGTACTTCTTTGATCCAAAGAAGCCCAGAAAGAAGATCAACTTGCTTACACTTTGCTAGCTACCAAAAACTGGCCTGCTAAATAATGGATTTATACTTTGAAACTATTGTTTTCAAAGTAATTTAGGTTGACTCGTCTATGCTTATTCCAAATAGGTGTTTATTCCTGAGTAAATGGAACCTAAAGCTCAGGGTTGGTAAATTGAGCTGCTTGCTTTGCTCTGGCTGGTGACTACTACCTCCTTACTTAGCCTGCTTCCCACTGGGTGTGAACCACCATGCTGCTCATCTCTGTTCCCCTCACTGTTGGGTTTTGTTACTGAGAGGAACTGGTCACTCCGCTCCCTCAGCACCTACCATGAGACATAACAGATAATACGCAGCCAGCACATTTGTTTTGTTGAATAAGTTAATCACTCTGGATTTCTATCCTGTGGCAGGGTGATACTAGAGGCACTTCTACACTCGTTTTATGAATAAATGCATATGAACATGGGGGTATTTGCTTTTGGTTAGAGAATATTTCCAGTTTTAAAGACATGATTACCACAAGACATTATCATAGACTGATAAATTTAGAGGAAAAGATTTTTTCTTCTGATACCCTTTTGGAATATTGTTACAAGTTTGGCTTATTTCCCAACCCTCTTACCTCCACCTTCTCTACTCTTGATGCGGCAGGGAAGGCATTGGACACATTGGAAATGCTATATTCAGTTTCCAGGCTTTCATGTGTTGCAGATTTTGTGTTAAATCTTTGCACTGTGGTACAAATGCAAGCTCATGCTCCATTGTTTCATTCCTGGGGATGCATCCTAGTCACCTTCAGATAGTGTTATAAATAAAGGTAGCCAGAGAAAGAGCTGCTGGATGCCCGAATCCTCTTCGACCTGTCCTCTCTTCTCTTTAGATCTCTAACTATGAGGTCTACACTGACTTCATTACTTGGAGGAAGGAAAATGAGAATATCAGAAACCAACCATACATTTTATGATGCTGTATTTTGAAACAAAAAAAAACATACATTTTATGATACTGTATTTTGAAACTGAAATGGGAGTTTGAGGTACCTGGATTTGTATCTTTTCCCATGTGACAACCTTCCTAACTGCTACCTCCCAAAGGATTCAGAAAACACATATTGCACTTCAATAATTTTAGGAGTTAAGCTGGGTGATGGTGGCACATGCCTTTAGTCCCAGCACTCAGGAGTCAGAGACAGGTGACTCTGTGAGTTCAAGGCCAGCCTGTTCCACGGAGTTAGTTCCAGGATAGCCAGGGTAGTTACATAGAGAACCCCTGTCTTAAACAAAAATAAAATATAATAAAAATTTTTAGGTTTAAGCTTCTACTTTTCTTTTCTAATACTGGTCTCAAGTGGACCCAGCACCGTGAGAAGACATGCCCATGAGATGGTATACAATGGGATTATTTTGCTAAAGTATTGTGGAAGTTGTCATTATTTGGGGACATAGGGGCAGCAGATACAGATCCCTACTCTCACTCTTAGCATCCTGAAGAGTGCTTCCAAGCTTTTAGGAAACTTGGTTCAGGAAGAACTAAAACTGTTGACGTAGAAAATAGTTTCAAGACTAGACAATATAAAGCAGAGTTGGAATTTAACAAATATTCAATAATATAGGCTTAAGTATGAGGATGAAGACAGAAAAAGTTGCTCAGAAGAAACAAAAAAAGGGTGTGAGCTTCTCAGAGAGAGAGAGAGGCACAGCCGTTTGTTTTGTACCACTGTGAGTTTGGCAAGTCTTGAGGACACTACCTTTAAAGGATAGGTAGGGAATACAAATAAGCTCACTAGTGCCTCCTGAGGGAAACCTGAGGAGAGTACCTCAAGTTTATTTAGGTCTAAGTCTAGATCACAGGAGTGGGGTTAAATAGGAAATGTTAGTTATAAGCAAAACTAATGGTTTGGTTGAGATTCTTGGCCTCTGTCTGGGGCAGGGAATGAAGCCCTGCAAAAGGTCACATACATTCAGGCCTTAAGCCTGGGTCCTTGCTATTTTATTGCAAAATACTTTATGGGAAGGAATATTAACTCCACGTTAGTTGCCTAAGGCAAATGTTCATTGTATTGAAATTCTGTCCTCCCAGCTGGCGCTAGAGGCTTCAGTCTGACAACAGTGATAGGTTTCCTTCTTTGCATATCCCCACAATTCTCCTCCCTTACTATCCTGCCTCCAGGGTCACTGCTCATCGGACAGGCTTCGATCTCAGTGTCAAAACGTGGAGACTCTGTGTTTGTAGTGTGAATTTCCCACCTAGAGCAGAGACAAGGATTTAGATGCAAGTAGTTTGCCCACAGGTGATCTTGGAAAGTAGAAGTGATGGAAGTTTAGTGTGCCAGGCAGGAAGGTGTGTTGTTCAATAGGTTCCCACTACAGGTAACTGCTATGGACCCTCTAGAGGCCCATTACAGAAAATATTCTTAGTGGGGTCCTTCAAAGAACAGTGGCCAACTGAGCTTCCAATGAAGATGGAAATTTGCTGTTAATGCATTGCTAGAAAAGTGACTGGAAGGGCTAAGGAACTTAGGTGCTAATTTAATTTAAGCAGAAGTAACTGATGAGAACTCTGTGTGAGTCCACAGTTCTGAGGGTCACAAGTTAAGAGGTCCTAGAACTACCTGTCTTAGACCTCAAGTTCTGAGAAAGGGTGAGTGTGAACCTATTGATTCTTCCAATCTGCCTTGCAAGAAGGGGGAGATAGCAGCTATAGCTGGGGGACAAACGCCTGAGGAGGAGAAGGTGAGAGAGACTCTTGGGAGAGAAGGTGAGAGAGACTCTTGGGAGAGGATACACCTTGAAGCCAGTAAATCATGCCCTGGAGCAAGAAGAAACCAGGCTAGCTGAGGCCATCCCTGAGAGGCCTAGAATCCCTAGGACAGCCTGCAGTCTGGCAGTGAATAAACAATACCTCAGGATATCCAGAACAGTTTGGCTCATTTTCAAGTATCAGAGTTCAATCAGAAGAGACTGCATTATAGTAATAATTCTGGAGTTCAAAGTTAACGTGTCAAAACCTCTTAATGTTTTCTTAATAGTCTTTTTTATTTTCTTGTGGGAAACACACCTACAGTCAGTTCGCCTTTAACCACACATAGGGCCTACTGGCTTTATTAGAAGCAGAATTCTACCCCATTTTCGAATGCAAGTAGAAAACACTTTCTGCCTCATATGCTCGCTTCATAGGTATGAACTTGAAAGTTCCAACCACAACCAAAAAGTAGTTCAAGCCATTTGTCAGCAATAAATGGCAAAGCGTTGCAAACGGCACATTCTTTTTTTTTTAATTTATTAAGGATTTCTGCCTCCTCCCCGCAACCGCTTCCCATTTCCCTCCCCCTCCCCCCGATCAAGTCCCCCTCCCTCATCTGCTCGAAGAGCAATCAGGGTTCCCTGACCTGTGGGAAGCCCAAGGACTGCCCACCTCTATCCAGGTCTCGTAAGGTGAGCATCCAAACTGCCTAGGCTCCCACAAAGCCAGTACGTGCAGTAGGATCAAAAACCCACTGCGATTGTTCTTGAGTTCTCAGTATTCCTCATTGTATATTAACCTTCAATCCTCATGAATATTAACCTTCATCAGGCGATGAAAGGAGACAGAGACAGAGACCCACATGGGAGCACCGGACAGAAATCTCAAGGTCCAAATCAGGAGCAGAAGGAGACGGAGCACGAGCAAGGAACTCAGGACCAGGAGGGGTGCACCCACACACTAAGACAATGGGGATGTTCTATCGGGAACTCACCAAGGCCAGCTGGCCTAGGTCTGAAAAAGCATGGGATAAATCCGGACTAGCTGAACATAGCGGACAATGACAAATGGCACATTCTAAATTAAAACAGCATACATGGTGCCTCAAACTGATAAATGAGAGTTCGTTTCCTGAAAAATTGATTGTAAACAAGTCTTCTTTAAATATCTAAATTAAAAACGTCAAATTATCTGAGAAAAACCTTGCCCTAGATACATCTCTCAAGCTCTAAAACATAACGGGGCTTTTGGTATATTCTATAAAGTTGAGTGACATACTGAAGAATTACTGTACACGTATGAAATCACAAAATTTATTCTTTTTGTATTTCTATGAAATAACTATTTAAAGGTTAGGAATAAAGGCCAATTTTGCATTTAAATGGAGATATTCTAAGAAGAAATGCCAATTTCTGACCTTTCTCCTTGCTGGGAATGTGCTTTTCTTAGGTCTAAGAGTCAAACTTCAGATAAAATACTACAATGAAAGTAAATATATTTTTAATAATGTTCAGTTCAACTAACTTTTCATACCATTTTCATGCCCTAATTGTGCTTTGTATTAAGTCCGTTCATGTAGTCTTTGACACATAGTATGTGATAGTAGACAATGGCTCTTAGAAGTATAAGGTAAAAGTCCCCATCTCTATACCTCATAGATGTGAAGAATTCACATAGGAAAAAATGAGTTAAGTGCACAGTGGGGATCAAGGCTGAGTTTCAACAGCCCATGTATTTCCTGAATGCATTTAAATTTTAGGAAGATGCCTCAAATATATTAAGGATTTTTTAAAATTACAAAACCTTCACTAGGTAATAGTATTTGTCTATCCCTGAATACCCAGAATCAGTAGTTAAAATGACTTTCTTTATTTCCCCAATTGTGTTCAAGAGAATTTGAGTAATAGCCTAACAGTAATAGCCAATAGTAATTCAACATATATCTTAAATTATCATCCATGTGCATTGACTGGTCATATGCCATGAAAACAGGTATAAATACACATTTGAGCAGTAGAATGAGAAATAGGAATTGATTCATGAAAGCTGGCCTTCTCTTCAGTACCATGTAACGAACTAATTAGAATATTACTTTTGTGGTTTGTTCATGTACACCCCGCAGTAATAGCCATTTCGTCTAAACTATATCATTTCCTTGGTGTGCTGATTTTCTTGGCATCACTTTAAAAATTATTGTTTGAGTATTGGAAACATAGAGAAAGGGTCTCAAAAATGCCAGAATAATCTATTTAGAGATGTTCAACAATTCCAGTGAGGTAGACACATGAAGACATACATGTGTTTTCTTATGAGTGAAAGAACAAATGGAATGGGTTATTGTTTAGTTCTTATCAAGTATAATTAGGCCTATCAGGTATAGTCGGTAAGGGTTAAAATCAACCGACTGAAGGATCCTTTCTATAGGAAGGCTCACATCGGCAGATATTTCTGTCCTTGGTAGTTGGAAAATTTATATGAAAGTTGGGTCGTTTAATCCTTGCTACAATAAGGAACAATTTCTGTGAATTCAGACTCTAGTAGTCTACCAAAGGAAAGACCAGGAACAGAGGGAATTTACCAGAGCATAGTCCCAGGAAACTGATTCAAGCTGACCACTTTGATTACAGGTATCTGAGGCCAATGTGTCGGTAAATGAATTGTTTGCTCATCAGATCCTAGGGCAGAACAATTACTAGACTGAGGTAAATATGCCAACCTCTGATGGCAACTGGACTTTAATAAGTGGGTGCCAAGCCCAATTCCATTTTTATCTTCATTAAACATTTCTTCACAGATACCACATAAAGTGCTAGGGCCCCATAACTGGCATTATCTTGGTATTGGGTGGCACTTTGTAGTGTTTTCTCAGGTTATTGCTCCTGCATAAAGTGTACTCAGGACAAGTTGGGCAAATTTATTAGGGATGTTAATATACCAAACTGTGGTTTTTATAACACGATTTTAATTCTTATTTTTGTTAGAGAGATTTAAATCCCCAAATAAAGATATTCATAGCAGAATTGTCCAAAACATAGATTATTCATAGATGTTAGACTAAAATAGTAAGAGAAAAAAATTCTAAACTGATAATTGCGCAAAAAACTGAAATGCCCCACTCAAAAACATCAAATATTGTGTTAATCAGAGTTTACCAGCCAATTTCATTTTACTTGCAATGCACAGCAATCTTAACATGCATACATGAAGATATGATTTCCAAGATGGTCTATTGTATGTGCAGTCCCCCAAGTCATTTGACTTGGGAAGAGCTTGGATTGAAAGACTTAGAGCAAGTAGTAGTGTATAAAAACTGAAAGTACTTAAAATCCCAGCGCCTCTGTTTTCTCTATCACTAAGAGAAGCTAACCTGAGGAAAAAGTGATATTGCATGAATTCCTCTCGGTTGTCCTAAAGTGAAATGTAAAGGAAAGAAAAGAGGCAAGTGGATTTACATGAGGTCACAAAGAAAGCCATTCTACAAAGAGTGGAGGTTCTGCAACGTGAAGGCTATCTGTGAATCTCTAGGTTAGGAATGTGCTGAACCAAAATGCCACAGATCTGAAACATTCTAGTTGAAATAAATGCACTGGCATGTTATCTGTGGATCGTACATACTTTTCAGTCAAACTGTAGAAGGTAGAATTAATGGTCTGAACCCTTGCACCACAACCATCTTGAAAAGCACAGAAGTCCGCAGAAGGAAGTGAACCACACTCTAGAATTAAATTCTTGATGATGAAGTCAGCTGGTAGATGGGTAGGCTTCAAGAAATTGGCTGCTTCAAGTCATGTTTGAACATTTTCTAGTTGATAACCAACATTAGAGGATCAAGATAAATAGATAAAAGAATAAAAGAAGATACGTTGTTTAAATACATATGTTAAAAGATTCCTAAAAGTATCTGCAAAGAGGTGAGGACATAGACAGATAGGGATTAACTGCAAAGATGTGATGATTGTCCTGAAACGAAGAGATGAATTTTTCATGAGCCTGTTGCTTCTCCTACAATTTTTTTTTCTGAAGACTAAAGTGGAAGATGTTTTTCTATTTACACTTAGAAAAAAGCACAAATAGATTTACAAAATGAGCTTTGTTTCTTCATGAACTGTGAAAAAATTGACTGGAAAACCACAGCCTTACCCTTTATGTAAGTTTATATGTCAAACAGGCGAGAAATCATCATTGCAAAGCTTTCACAGCAACACAAACATGTCACGTGTGTTTAGGAGCTTCCGATGAGGATTCTCTTAGCTGCGTTTCCTTGAAAATAAACACAACATTGCGTTTTACTGTTCTTATTATTGAATAAGGATACACGAGTAACAAAACCTTGGTAAAATATTCTCTCCTAGCAGTTGCAATTTTTATTAATTTCTGAGTTTGAAATTAGCTGAACCTAGAAATATTTGGCCTTTATCCTCCCAACATTGCAACTCTGAGATGGCAATACAGGGCTTCCTGAGATAACAATGGCATATTTCATGGAATTGCCCACCGATTTCAATAAAAAACAAATAATTTTCCTTTACCCAAGTAATCAATGAAACCACAGCTTAGCCTGACAAATTATCATGTTTTACATAGGAAACAAGATATGGTTGGCTTTACCTGTGTCATGTGTCACTGGGAAATTTAACTTGATGGGTGTTTTGCATACACTCAAATACTGTTTTTGTCAGGACACATTCCGGGCTCTGCAGATTGGAGAAGAAGGCCACACTTTTCTATTTGTTCTCATGAGAAGCTCTGTGATGATGGCACAGATTAAATTAGCCTGCCAAGAGAAACATGTAGAACACAGCACAACTAAATAAAAATAAAATGAAATAAAAGCATAGGTATTTTCGAATAAGAATAACTCTCTTATCTACGGGGGGGGGGGGGAGGGGAGGAGGAGGGAAGAAAAGAAAAGCAAGAAAAAAAATCAAGTTGAGAAAGTGTCAAGTCCATAGTGTATGTCAGTAAGCCATTAGAAGACGTGGTGTGTCAATGAAGTGAAAGTTTAAAAGTGGATTTTCTTCTTGGTGTGATTTTTGTTATTTGACAAATAGCTCATCTGAATTATTTGCTTAAGAATCTGTGTGTGTGTGTGTGTGTGTGTGTGTGTGTGTGTGTGTCCCTGCTCTGTGTGTGTATGTGTCCCTGCTCTTTGTGTGTGTGTGTGTCTGTGTTGAAATGTAAGTATAATCTTTACCCATCTCTTTTGTCAGGAACCATTAAATTCAATGCCCTGCGAATGTTGTAAATCAGTGTCTATAAAATTAAAATATGCTTGAAAGTCATAATTAATTGTGTAAAATTCTTTTACAAGACCAGACAATGTTTCTACATTTTATGTTATATTAAAAATTGAGAAAACGTCATTTATGAAATCTAATAAGGCAGAACATTATTATGTTCATATTGAACATCTGACTAATCCAAGTGGATTAAAGGTGCCTTGTGGAATATGTTATATTAGTTGACTAATTCTTGTCTTCTGTATTAATGTTCTTTGGTAATTGTAACACCTACAATAAACATCTATACAAAATAACTTCACAAACACTTGTTAATCACCACAGACAGCATATTGTTTGCTCTATTAATGCATAATGAATAGCATGAATTTGTGTTTATCTGTTTTGAGGAAGAGATTAGTGAATGGCAGAGCTGTCACCCTTGATAAAGCTGTTCCACATCTTTGGAGTTTAAACATGATACGTGAAAGTGTGTTTGCTGTCCCTTCTGAGCAGTAAGTGGTTTGCAAGATAAAAGAGAAAAGCCAGAAGTGAGGTTTCTATTACAAACCTGGATGGTGTGGATTAAATTCCCACTCCACTTTCCCCCTCTCCTTCTCACTCCCCAGGACTTCAGTGTCATCTATGACATACAACTGAATAGGAGACTTTAGAATCACATTTTTCACAGGGATTTGAAATGTCTTTGTGGTCATGGTCTGGTAGTAATTGAAGCCATATGCCTTGGGTCAGAAGGAAACCTATCTTGAAACAGAAGAACCCATCTCTTGGCCCAATGACCTCAGTACAGTTAAGTCATCTTAGTGGATTTACCCTTGCAGTAGTGAGGGGGGGTGGGTATTAGGGCAGCTACTCCCTCCATGCAACTCTGAATAGCAAGGGGGAGAACTAGGAAATATCCACAGAGAAGATGGTCTCAGTAATAAGCAAATGATGTCAGTAGCTATGAAGTTCTCCTGCACAGCACCTGTTAGATGATTTCTTGTAGATTGATTTGCGATCTTGCAGTCTGTTGGGTATCCTAATACTTTAAAATACAAGGCTGATGGAATGAAAGTTCACATGAAAGCTTTTGATTTAAGCTGAACACTGTAGATACTGGACAAATAGCTTTTGTCTTAAGTTACATGGCCTTTGGAATGCCAGCATGTAAGATGAAGCAACATGATCTTCCTAATGGCTGCTGGCCCGTCTCCAAGTGACACACACATGAGACTTATGTGGACTAGGTCACTGGAGGTTTCTCATTTCCCATAAAATAATGTTCATCATGGACTGGTGGAGGTCAGAATTAGTCCCTAAGTAATTTTTTTTCCCAGTCTACTGCAGTCAGGCATGAACATGTACAGAAGCCGACTGACTTAGCTGCATGGGCTGTTTAAAATGCTGTTAGTGGGTGCTCAGATTGTAGCCAGAGTTTTGATATATTCCACATTCAGAGGAGAACTATTATTGACATTTTGTTTTTTGTCTACTGTGGAATTTTGGTTACAAGCATAGTCAACCTTTTCAGAAATTTTGATTAACGTTTATCAAAACTTCTCAATGTTCTTCTTGCAAATCCCTAAGATACCGTAGTGTCTCTTCTTCTTCTCACACTGAAAGTCATAGTCAAGATGTTTTTCTCTTTGTCCCATCCTTCTGTCTCCTTCTTGTGGATTCCTATTGCTCATCCCTTTTCTGACACCATAGAACTTATGATTTTAGGGACATAAGATACAAAAATGTCTTTTGGACTTGGTGTGGTAGCACACGCCTTAATTCCAACACTCTAGAGGGAGATGCAGGTGTATCTCTGAGTTTGAAGCCAGTTTGTTTTAAATAGTGAGTTCCAGGATCAACCAGAGCTAGGTAAAAAGAGCCTGCCTCAAAAACAAACAATAGCAACAAAACATACATGCACGCACACACACACACACACACACACACACACAATGTGTCATATTCTTCATTTCAATCTGTGCTCTGGGAAGGGTAAAATTACCAATATTCAAACTTGTCCCTTGCTGTTCCATTAGGGTTTTCCTCTATATGAACCTGTTCATCTGCATCCAGGAAGTCTCTAGAAGACTAATGTGTTCCCGTATCTGCTGGGACAGTACTCATTAAAACAAAACAAACAAACAAAAGAGACAGAAGTTTGAATTCACCTGACCCTAAAAAATATTAATGTTCTTCCTCTATAGAGTCTGGCAGGTTCTTTCAAAGGAAGTTAATTTAGTGAGCTGGAAAACCCCTTTTCTTCAGTCTGTTTTTTCTCTTATCTGAGAGCACATCAGAAGATTATCCTGTAATATTTTATCATGATCCTGTGACATTTCAGGGTGAAGAATAGAGTGTGACATAAAGCGCTCCAGGCTAGGGCAAGGGTGTTGCACCTGGAAGTAAGCTGGAGAGATTTGTCTCCATCACAAGTTCTGTAGCAGGGAAGCTTCACTTCTTTGACTGCAGGAAATCAGCATGCCTTTATTTCATTGAATGAACTCATAAATTTTAAATCAAAATCAAGAATCACTTAAGTTTTCAAAATATTTGAAAAGTGTTAATATTGAATTTTCTCTTTTACTTTTATCTTAATTATTTTCCTTTGATTAATAATTGATATTTCTATTAAATTAATTCCTGAGCACTGAGAGACTAGGGAGATATCTTAGTAAGTAAAGCGCTTGCCATATAATCCTGAAGGTCTGAGTTTAGATCACCAGCTTTTTACCAAAAGCCAGGTGCCATGGTATATGCCTAAAATACTAGAGCATTTGAGACAGACATTAACATCAACTTCTGACCTCAACACATGTGTACAAAGCTTCATGTAGACATGCATACATATGAATGAATATGTACACACATGTCTCTGAGTAATGGACCAATTTTGGATATGGATAACTTAGGTATAAATAAGTGACTTTTGTTTTATTAAGTAATTTTATCTCATATGTAAAATCATGAAGAAGAGAAATTAATAGACATTCCTCAGAGACATTTTTTGACAACCAAACTCAAGTCTTTGATTGAAAAATCCCTTCATTAGTGTAGATTGAGTGAATGAACTAATTACTTTGTAGTTTGTTCTGATGGGAACATCTACTAATGTGAGGGACAAAGAGAAATGCCACTAACCTCACTGTCATGAAGAAGATAAAGAAGCAGAATGGGTATCTAAACTCTTTCTTCTATTCTCAAAACTTTTGCTTAAGGTATCAAGAGACCATCTTTTTACAGGTGTGGTAAAAATGGTCTCTCACTCTATCAAAGTACCAGAATGATGGACCCCAAAGAAATGGAAATTGCTAAGAGAAAGAAAAGCCCTAGCCAGAGAGGTAACTTGCCTATGGGAAAGAAATTTCAAATAGTGTTAACAACTTGTCAGCCCACCTTACAGGGTAAGACTGAAGTCCAGACAAGGATGGGTTAGTGGTGATCAGAACCACATCTTAACTCTTAACTGAGACTGCTTGGATGTGCACATACTTGTCTCTGTATATAAAATTCAGTCTCACTTCAGGAGCCTGAGGACAGACTTGAAAAGGATGTTGCATCTCTTCATCCCTCTTCCCAGCATAGCCTCATTGAATCAATCTCTGCCTTCTACTTTCCACTTTTAATTTGTGTCTTTTAATTGACTTATTGAAGACAGGCAACTGGATCTAACGTGGCGAACAGGTTGGGACCTACCAGATTCAATAACAACCTAAGATTATCTTTAGTTGATATGTTTTTAGAAAGACAAAAAAATAAAGGAAACCTTTGTCACATTTGATATATGTGAATGGCACAGTAATGCAGCTTTCTTAGGTGGGCAGATAGAAGGGTGCTGGTGTTCAATGAGGTTTCAGCTTTAATATCCTTCATCTTGGCCGTTATCATTGTACAGTTTTGTTAATGAAAGCTGAAATGGCTTGATTGTAAGTAAACTTGAGTTTTGGCTTATTACCTGTCATTTATAGGGTAGTAATGCATCATGAAAGAAATTGCACTCCCAGGTAGTGAAGCCACACTCTATGAGCTTGCTGTTACTTTCATTAAGATTAGTATTCTTGAAATACTTGTATGTGAGTGTGGGCGTGTTAGAGATGAAAAGCAGAATTAGAAAATAGTGGGCATGTTAGCCCCCACATACCCTGCTGACATTATTGAGATATTTTATTGATTTTTGTTGGAAGTGCTTTTCTATAATCCCTTAAGAGCAGTAATCTTTAACCTTTGATATTTCACAGAAATGCTCACATCCAGATAGTTTCCTAAAATTGCATCCTGGAGTTTTTAAAAATGTCTTTATTATGATATTCTTTTCTTCGCTGTTTATAGGACAGATGAAAAAGTATGAAACATATATTGTTATGCTTTCTGATACATCAGTGCTAAGGCAGATGTAAAGGGCTCTACAGAAGATGGCGGGTAGACTATTAGAATCAAAGCACATATCTGTCTGCAATTAAACTATAAGGTGACACTCGAGAATTATTGAGCTATTTTCAAGCCATTTGACACTCCACATTAATCTTCAGAATTAGTTTGTTTGGCTACGTTTCACTGCAATTCAGGACATCATGATGACTAGGAAAGTCACTGAAATCCCTCTATTGCATGAATGGTATCTCAAGGGTGACAAGGCATATTACCATTTTCCCCATCCTAAATGTCCCAGCTCATCACATACCTGTAACAAAAACAAACAAACAAAACACAAGGAAAGCATAATAAATTACTTCAACCAAAGTGTACACAACACAGGAGTCTTCAAAGGCACAGGGAAAACCATTTTAATGCATAAGTAAGAGGAATAGTCCCATAGAAACATGGTAAGACATAATACTTAGTTTTCACGGGTGGAGGGGAACCAAGCGGGGTATGTTTATTCCAGTCCTTCTTGATCTCTGTACAGCACTCCCTCCTTCAAAATACATCAGGATCTCATCTGACATGCGTGTTATGATCCACTTACTGGTGGACAAGGTAGCAGAGAAAATATCTTTATATCCAGTTACCTAGTAGGAGGGCAGAAGGTCAGAAAGACCTGAGGCTATTCCGGGGTCTTTACCCAGCATGCTTGAGTGCCATCCTTTGCAGTATTTCTGGAGCCAAAACTGAGTTGGAAGCCATCTCCAGAAGACATGTCTGCTGAGATGTTATGTTGTGCTCCCCATATTCACAAACATGCACTCACAAGGCATAATTTTTGATAATTTTCGAAGACCAGAGTGTGTGGCCTTTCTCTTCATTTGTGCTGCTAATGTAAGTCACAACCTTTATTATTTTAAATCATAGTTGCCAATCTGGCCTTGTCTCCTGCTCTGCAAGCCTGCTAAGTTCCCTTCTATTGATCCCTATTTGGATGTCATAACTTAATTTTTCTAAAGAGCCACTTGGAAATCTCATTTGATATTCATAGATTTTTTTAATGCCTATCCAATATAAAGTCTAAGCACTTTGCATTATGATTGAGGCTGGAAAAGAAAACAATTATATAATTTAAGGTACTCTGAAGAAACATTAAAAAATGCCTTTCTATATTTGTTTTTCCCATCCTTCTAATTTTTTGTTAGTTTACAATGAACATACAAGAATCTAATTGTTGAGAAAGTACTAGCGGCATTCTTAAAACATTTTTACTAAGAGAAGACCTACACATGAAAATTGTTGATGTGCACTGATTGTTTCTTATTCCTGACTTTTTCATTGGGTAGTCAATACAGGTGACCAACTGTCCTCCTGGAAGAGCCAGACCTAAACACAGACACATTAAGTATGCTATGGGCACTGAGATATTCTTGACCATTTCCTTCTCACACAATGGCAACTTGTGAGTTTCATATTGTTGAGCATGTATCAGAGAATGAGTCCATTTCTTACGTCTGTCCTGGCCTATGCCTTTGCTTTTACATCATTAGTTCTTTATGCTCTTTTTTCCATTTCTGGTGATTTCTCTTACAGTTTAATGTAGGACTCTGTTTTGGTGCTTTAACCTGCCAAGGATTTTGGGTGCTCCAGACATCCTAGAAAACTTGGTACCTTTAATGCTCCTATTACTGCCTTTGCCACCAACACAGTCATACAGATTTGTCTCCTACCAAGCTATATTCTTTCCGAAATGAAGGGAAACTAACTGCCAAGTTTGTCTTCATGGTTCTTGGAAAGTAAATTCCAGACTCCTACTTGTAGGGGGAGTTTTTCTGTCCCGACCGCCTTTTCCCAAATAACCAGTAGCCAGTAGCCACTTCCCAAATTACCACACAGGGGCTGAATATTAATTATAGATGCTTGAATGATAGCTTAGGCTTATTACTAACTAGATCTTACAACTTAAGCCATTTTTATTAATGTGAATTCTGCCACTTGGCTCGTAACTTTACCTGCCCTCCTGCAAGTCCCGCTTCCTCTGCAGCTCCTGGCATCTCTCCTCACTCTTCCTTTCTCCTAGCTACCTCCTCAGTTTGATTGCCTTGCCTATCTTTATTCTGCCTTGCTATAGGCCAGTCAGCTTCTTTGTTAACCAACGAGAGTAATACTTATTCACAGTATACAGAAGGATTATTCCACAGCACCTATAAGTCTCAGGGAACATTACAATACCTTTTGGAATTTCAGCAGGACCAGCAGAGCCTTCCTCAGCACTCTGTAAGTCATTTCTGCATTCACCTATACCTTGCTGTGGCCATTTGTCCTCTTCCTCCTCCCCATTCTAATGACCTAATCACTGAGTATTCTCCGTTCCCTAGACAGAGACTGCATCTTGCCTTTGTCCATGTCCAGATACGATGCCTAGCCACAATGCACCAGTTGAAATGTCAGCTACCCTTGAACTACCTCTTACAACCTAAATTAACCAATAATTCCTACCTTTTCTCAATACTGTATTTTCATCTTGCTTCCTCTGTGCTTGGTAGACAACTGTGTCTCTGCCTTTCCTTTTCCCAGAATTCTGTTAGTCTGGTTGTCCCGCCTATACTTCCTGCCTGGCTACTGGACAAACAGCATTTATATTGTACCAATACGAGTGACAAATTTTTTCAATGTACAAGAGCATTATCCCACAGCATTAGTCATGGGGCTAAACATAGATAAGAATTATTGGTTAATTTAAGTTGTAAGAACTTGTTAGTAATAAACATGAGCTAAGAGGACAAACAATTTGTAATTAATATAAGCCTCTGTGTGTTTCTTTGTGACTCAAAGGCTGTGGGATCAGGCAGGACAGAAACTTCCATCTATACCTGTACTTCACCACCATCAAAAGGGACATTTTCTTTTAGAGTGGCTTGTAGCACTTGTACTGGGTTACTCTTTTATGATATAAAATATTTTATAATATCCAAAGAGATAATTTATTTCATTTGAGGATGTGCTCTTTCTTGACAGTTCTTTCTTTCTCTCTCTCTTTATTTCTTTCTTTTACTTCCCTCCCTTCCTCCCTCCCTCCCTCCCTTCCTTCTTTCTTTCTTTGCCCAAGCCTGCTTGAATTCTCATCAGTTTCCCTAATGCTATGATAATGGGCATGAGGCCTCAAGCCTGGTTTCTATGTCAAATTGATCTTGGTATACCCCAACAGTCTAGTTATCAAGGTTGCATTTTTAATGGCATGACTGTATTTCTAGAGGGGCTTATATTACTGAATGAGATGTTTCACAGTGATGTGTTCTTCTGATGGAATTTTTAACACAGATTTGTTGAGAATTTCTTGGTTAGTGAAGGCCCGGTGTATCATTTTGACACTCTTTTGAGGCATATACTTATTTAGTGTCCACTTTCTTACAAGCAGATATTTAATAAAAAAGAAAATCTGTAACTTGATTATATGCTTAGCCAGGAAATTTCTTTTGCAGTTCTAAAGAAAATCTCTAGCAAACTGAATCACTCTCCCAGCAATGCACTTCAAAGGAGAGAAGAATGCATTTCTTGTACAGAATCCCTGGATATGTTTGATCATTAGTCAGGGCAAGTAGTTTGACTTGAGGCTATTTACTCAGCAGGCATAGAAACTACAGCGTTGCTTCTGCTAAGAGGAGTGCCCCACGCCTTCCACAAGCCGGGTTTAATGCAGTCTGTCAGAGACCCTATAGAGGCTTCCTATGGAAACGAGTCACAATCAGTAAGATTTGGCTGACTTCTAAACTATTAACGTTGCCCCTTCCCCCGAGATGTCATTTTTTAAGAATAGAAATTGCAGAGACACTTGGCACACAGTGATTGGATGAGCACCTGCAATTTCACAGCGATACTTAGCATGGAAAAAAGGTTTTGTTTTCTTGAGCATAAGCTTAACAGACAGGGGCAACTTGTTAAAACGAAGTATCTTACAACTGATGTTTATTTTACCTTGGCAGTGCCACAAATGCTTTCAATGAGGTTAAAAATACATTACAATTTTTATTAGACTTACAAAGTATAAATATTTGGTAGAGAAATATCAATTTAAAAAAAAGAGGTACCAGTCTGGGACTATAGGTTCATGATAGAACCCTGGTCTAGCATATGCAAGGCACTCAATTCAGTCCTCAGAACCACACACACACATACACATGTGTGTGCATGCACACACACGCACACACACACATGCACATACACATACACAGAATTATAAATGTTAAACAACTTTAGAATATCTCATAATCTAAACTAGACTTTATGCTTTCTAAGGAAGTAGAGAGAGCATTTGCCTAAAACCTTCCAATTTTTAATTTCCCAGCACTTTAATATTTAATTAGATTTCATTTTAGTTCTGAAAGGTGTATTATGATTTAGCATATTCTTCTGGTAAAATAATGAGCAGTAACAATTAAAATATCCCAATCTGGAAATTCTCCTTTTAGGTTTTATGAAGCTAATGTATTTCTTCTATAGAAAAAGGAGTGTGCCACCACAGAGGCTTCAGACAATGTCTATTTATAACCAATGCTGTAAGAAATAACTTTCATTACTTGCAAAAGAAAACTTAAAAAGCAATAGTAAACCTTTCAACTGTTATTGGTTACTTTGAAAACTGAATAAAATCATTTCTGTAACATTAATTTTGAAAAGTTAATTCCCAGATTCTAATGGGAGTGTAATGAGTTTTTCTCACAGCACACTTTAATGAGTTTATGAATGTGCTGCCATATTTAAGGTAGAGGCTATGCAAATTGGACTGGTGTTTATTTATGCATGCCTTTCTTTGGGGAATATATTTAGAGGCCAGAAGCTTGCTGGAGAATTTGTTACAGGGAAGAAAATGTATGAAGAAATTTCCTTGTCCCCGGAGTGGAATTAAGGTAAAATTAACAAGGAATTGAAGTTATCTTTGATCATGATTTTTATTCAATTTTTATTCACATCGAGGAACTGTTGCCTGTTTTTTTGATGTTCAGCAGAGCAGTACAATGCAATACACAGAAGCATATTGTTGAATTTTCATAATAATGTTTGTGATGCAGATGAGGCACACTTCAAACGTAGGTTGATTAGCATTTCTTAGTAAGATGACAGTCCCCCTTTTCTACAGATTTTTTTGTTCATTAGTTTTATTGGTGGAGTACATATCCAGATTTCAAATTTGAAGTGCATAGATTTTGCTTATAATTATAATGTGAATTTAAATAGTTTGAGATTGTGCATTTAAAACAATTCTTCTGTCACTGAATTACACTCTGAATTAATGAGCTATTTGTACCTTAGAGCCCTTTGCTTTGAGATTCTGTCTACTTTAAAGTGAACCCCAACCATTTCAGGCCAGCAGCTTGCAGGAGGTTGCAGGATTAATGAGCTGCAGGGGCTCTGTGGTTCTCACGAAAGCATATATCACTGGATTCTATTTTCTGGTATCATCCTTCTTGTGCAGTAAGAACATAGGAGTTGAGTGTGGGAAACAGCATTTAAGAAAATGATTTGATAATTGCTAGCGAGAGACTTCTTGCATCCCACTAGATGCACAAGACTGGAGCCTTTACCTTTTCTAGCTGGAGTGAAATTAAAAATTGATGGGCATTTTAATAAAGCTACTAATGTAGTTGAAACACTGCTCCAATATGGCTTGTTAAGCAATTCTTTGTTTTCATTTCTTTTAATGACTTTCCAATCCTGGATGAAGATCCTATGAGCGCATTCACAAATAAGCTTAGCTGCATATATTCCTTTTATATTATTGCATGCTTATTCCAGAAAACAGTGCTTTGTACCATTCTTATGTATGTACATCATGTACTTTGGCCATATTCCTCTCTTCCTTTTCCTTCTCTTGCCTTCTCACTGCTGTTCCTCCTCTGCCCTGATAGTCCCAGTTGCACTTTTATTACATGCACATACTATTAATTATAGAAGCCTACTTACATAAACCTCATCTGCCTTCCCCTTATAGGAATGACTAGCTTCTCTAGCTTGTCAGATCTTCTCACAGCATTTTTAAGCCTGTAGAAGGGAAAGACTAATATAGACGAAAAAGTTTTCTCTTGCTGTTTAGACTACTATAACTTCCACCTTTAAGATGTTCACTAATTAATAGGTCTCAAAGGCAAATTCAAGTCTTTACCACTAGGGTGACTTTAAAATTGTTCCATCCCATTAGTAATGACTGCCTTGGTCAAGGATGGCAAATTCATGGTAATCATGTACCTATTCTTTATTCTTTATAAGATAGCATTAAAACCCAGCTAACTTTGATGTCCTTGGTCAAATCCCATCTTGGCAGTTATTTACTCTTACACTGGAAAGAAGGAATAGAGAGTAGCAGCCAGAACCCTCATTGCCAACAAAAACAAGCTCCCGACCATTTTTCCGGGGTTAGTATTTCATCATAGCAAATTTGACTGCAAGACATCCAAGCATGATGAGCCCTCCGCTACTGAAGAACCACTTCTCTATACAGGATCGGCCAGTGTCTGTTATTTCTAGATTAGATTTCAAGGTTTTCATAGTGATTGAATGGAATATCATTAACATGTGGCTTTTTAAAAACTGAACCACAGAGCCATGTTTTACTAGAGTGTTTTCCAGGTGACAAAGAACATTGTGGTTCAGCTTGTCATTCATTATAGCAAAAGACAAGGAGCATAAAGATAAGACCGGAAGATGTACATCTTCTGCCTTCGGGACATGGGTGATTTGAAACTCCATGACAGTCTAAAAACCCAGACTAATAAAGTATGGAGAATTCTGAAGAATGCTTATGAAGCATTACAAATAGACTATGAATGGAAAATGCAAATGAGTTGAGGTGGTAGAGGGCGACTTACTCCTTCAGTCTCAGGGAGCATCAGCTTCAGAAATCTCAGGGGAAGAAATGCACATAGACTTCCTTCAGGTAAAGTACCTTAGCAGGCAGATGGCACCACACCCTGGAATTTTGTTTGTCACTGGAATATCAGGAATTCTTTAACTAGAATGTTTTTTTCCACCATGATTAATAATAATAAAAAAAACAATTCAGGAAATCCCAAATAGATGTTTGAATTTTGGATTGTTCTGGTCTTAGATGCAAACAAACCTTACGACTTAAATTGTGGATGAGCTTATCTTACCCTGAAGAGCATGTCACCTCAGTTTGGGTTATGTCTTAAACATGGGTAGAGCTGTGTCATTAGCATGAATAGAGGCAGTGAAATGATACATTATACGGGAAGAACGTATTGTCATGTAAGGGGCATCAAGATGGGAAACATGGTGGAGAAGTTGAAAGCAAAAATACTTCATTAAAAATGCCTTTTTTTTTTTTAAACAGGAGGGCGATTAGAGGAAGGAGTTCACCAGAGTCTGTGATTTCTAATGGCTTTTCCACAACAATGACATTATCCTCTCGAGTAAAAAAGCCTATATAATGAAATGTAGTGCCTTCTGCTTTCTTAAAATGAGGTCTTTCATCATTTTTTAAATTGCTGCCTGCCAAAAGAAGTGGTGGTATCTGTAAGAGTAATGAAACCATACAGAGACTTTGGTTATCATCCAAGAAAAGAGTTAAATAGGGCAGTTCACTTTACCGATGGAGGCTGACAGTATGATTTTGGGGTATCTTGAACATTTTCATTTCATTCTCCTCAGAGAACACCTCTACTGGAATATGGGCACTGAATAGCAGATTAACCTTTGTCGTAAAGACCCTACGGAGATAGGATTACTTTAGTTGCTAATGAACTTCAGTCCCTAGCACAGGACAATGAGGATGAGCTATAAGGACAGTTTCAAGAGCATCTTGGGGATGCGGCTAGATTCAGATTAATCTCTCCTTTTGCCATTTGCAGGTCACCTTACTAAGGGTTGAAAGGTCTTGGTAAATGATTTCCAAGGAGGGATAAGCTACTCTGGGGTTAATTTAATTCAACAGACTTTATTCACAATTTTCCAGTGTAAAATGCAGTATTACAGGAGTTATAGGGATACTAAAGTGACTATGAAAAAAATGGTTTTCCTTCAGAAGGTTGGCTTGGTGAGCTTTGTATGAAGATGTATAGAGAGTTGAAAGGTAAAACCTGTCAAGCCCACATAGACATAAAGTTAAAGGCTGTACTCCTCTTACGGAGTCTTATTTGCTTCTCATAATGGCCCGACTTCAAAAATGCTCCAGCTAGTTTTGACATCACAACACATGACGGTATCATAAAGCAGCATGCTAGAGAAGTGAAGCAAGGACTTGATTTAAAGCCACTTATTAGAAATCTGCCCGTCCATTTGTCTTGGGGTTTAGAGAAGACCTGACAATAAAACATTTTGTAGAAAAGTTGAATGAAGCTGGCCTCGGAAATGCATCTTCACAAAAGAATGCAAGCAGAGGGAAGGCATCAGGGAGTTGTGAGCCGCTGGGAGTGGGGCATGGAGAAGGAGAAAAAATAGAAGGAGGTGGATAAGGAGAGGGAGAAATAACTGCCTGCCAGAAAGTCAGGGAAGGAGCAGTTTGGACATTGTTAGGTTCCTTTGGAGAATACCAAAGGAATGGTAATGTTTATGTGCTCCAAAACCAAGGTCCAGAATTCTCTACACCCCAGAGCTGAAGTACCAGAGTAGTCAACATCAGGTGGAAAGATTCATGGAACTAAGATATTCCTGAGAACTTGCTGTCCTTGCCAGTGACCAGTGGCTCTGGACAAAGCGTATGGGGAGTGGTAAACAGCAAAGCATAGGGTAAAAACGACATCAGACAGAAAGGAATGTCACAACAGTTTGCTGTTTGTTCTTAAGATGTGTTGAAAAGAATTGGTGTTTCATGAGGACTGAAACTTACTCCATATTTGGGACAATCTCTCTCTTTCTCTCTGTCTCTTTCTCATTTTCTGGATTATTTTCATGTAATTTACTCTTTTTAAAACTATTATTTTTAATTCCGTACAAGTGTATAAATATATAAACACAAGCTGCTGAGTCCATTCAGTGTTGGTCATATGTGCACGTTTTTAAGTTTGACCAGTTGGTATTGGGTAGCTAGTTGAGGGAAGATGCGTCCTCCTTAAGAAAAAGATGAACTTACATATATAATCAGGTAGAAAGGTTACTTAATTGCAATCTGCTCACTAAGATGATTGAACGTTAAGAAATCATTGAGAGTTGAAATGTTTCTCTTTGTTTTATAACTCTTTATTAATGATGACATGTTCCCTGTGTACACCATAGTTAGATACAGAAAACTTGCTTCTTTGCCAATGAACTGCAGACTCTAGATTTTTTTGTTGCGTTTCCTGGTGTAGTGACTAATCTTTTACAACTTTAGAACTGATTACATTCATTAGTTATCTTACTGTTAAAGCACTTTCATTTTTGCTAATTAAAAAAAATGACCGTGTTGAATAAATTGCAGGGATCCCATCCTATTCCTCAGAAGCAAGGTGTGTGAGGAGACTTAAAGCTTAAGCCCAATTTTTTCAGGTTAAAATTACCTCTGGTCCTGATACTGCCACCCTTTCCCACTAAATCGCCCCATGCAGCAAAGCATTTAGTAGGTCAATAGAACATGGTAATCTTTCATTCTACATAAAGTCAATCAGTTAGAAAAGAGACAGACTTGTAGTAATCCTGCTAAATTATTTTAAAATTAAGCTTTGCCAATTCTTATCTCTTGACTGGCATACATGAGCTTTTTGTAAGAATTTTATGCTCTATCTTCATGTCAATTACAAGCTTTGCTTTATTGCTGATTGCTTAATAAGTGACTAATATCGCATTATAAGACCAGGAAGTATTTTGAAAGATGTTATCTCCATGGTGTGTATTTATGCTTCACGAACTAGGTTGGTTACAGTCATCAAAAATTACTAAGATTACACATAGTTAAATCAATACATACTATATATAAGCAACTATCTTGTATGGTGTTTCCTTATATCCTAAAATATTTGTTGTGCTTAAAATGAAGTTAGTTACCTAATGATTTCAAAATATATTTGATCCCATTGCACTTCCTCTGGCTTTCAGCTAAATTAATGAAGGCCCTTCTGATTGCATGAAACGTACTTAGTTTCATTATGGGTGCCTGGGTTCCCCACCCCTCTCTTCTTGACCTCTTCCCTCTAAGTACACAAATCCAGCAACCTAATCATGTCAACTCTGATAAAATTTAATTTGGATTTCTCCTTAGTAATGCTGTCTGGTGGCAGTTTAGTGGAATTTGATTTAAGAACATACAAGATTTAATAGAGCTTAATTGTCTGATTTGAGTTAGTAAAATTTGGCAGGAAGTCTAGACATTATATGATAAACCTATCTTTGATTAGGATAAAGGCTTAGTAAAACATAGTCCAACATTCAGAAAAGAGGAAAGGAGAAATCCTCTTGTAAAAGTTGTCAGTGTATTTAGTTAGGATTCTGAGTACACCAACATGTCCCTTTGAACTTGTACCCACAGTATAAATTGCTGTGATTCTTGTTTCCTTACTCTATCACAACCTTAAAATCCAAGTGTTAGCTAGTAGGCATTCCATTTGTTAGAGAATAATTTAGATTGGCTAGCTATTTTCCTCAGTTTGGTTTTTGGGCCAATGATTGTCAGCCCTTATTGTATATGTGAATAACCCCATAATCATATGAAAGTACATGACATGATTCTGTGGGTTTAGAGCAGACACTGAGATTCTATGCTGCAGACAAGCTCCTGAGCAGCGCCCTACTGTGGGTCTCAGGACCGTACCTTGAGCATGAAGTTCCTACACCTGGAAATGAAAACATTTGGTTTGGCCAGCACTGTGGTCGCTAGTTTTCCTGATAATGATATCTCTCCAATGTAGAATGCTTTTCCATCTTTTCATGATATCATTTTAGTTTCCATGTCATAAATTGACATGGCTTATCTTGGCTCAACTGCCAACCTTTGAAAAGCCGGTGACTTTAGAAAACTCTCCTAGTTCAGTGCACCATGAGCAAAGGTGAAGCAGGATTAGCCTTGTAGAATGTACTCCTCACTCGAGTCTACTCAGCTGACACTCCTCCAACCCTACAGATGTTTGCCTCACTCAGCCTGTGAACCTCTGTCCCTGTTCTCTCTCTCTCTCTCTCTCTCTCTCTCTCCCTCCCTCTCTCTCCCTCTCTCTCCCTCTCTCTCCCTCTCTCTCCCTCTCCATCTCCATCTCCCTCTCTCTCCCTCTCCCTATCCTCCCCCTTTCTCCCCCTCTCTCTGTCTCTCTCTCTCTCTTTCCCTCTCTCCCCTCCAAGAAAGGTCCTCTTAACTGTCCTATACCCAGACTGATTTCAATCTTGAATTCAGATCTGGTCCATGGAGTTCTCTGACTAAGAACTGCATCTCTGCTCTTTATGAAGTCTTCCTAAAGGCTCAGATATGCTCTCACAGCTCTGCTTGACTGCTTGACTGGCTAACTCATCTTCTGATAGAGCTGAGCAGGTGGCCTGAATTGTTAGCTCTATATCAGTGTACACCACACCAGCACCCTAATACTACTGCCTGCTAGCTCTTAAAGGATGTCTCCTCTGTAGTGTGCATCAGACAAATGTCCATAATTAAGCTCTAGTGTAACAGAAGAACTCTGCCTTAGCACACGTGCCCAGACGTAACAACCCCAAGCTATACATTGTCTTAATCTCTAAAGTCTTGAATCAAAAGCCACAAAGTTAACAGCTAATTAATGTATAGAATGAAAGCTCTGATTTAAACCAAAGGAAGTAGTTATGCAATTTAATACTAATCTAAAACCTTTTTCAGGTCGGGTAAAGGCCAGGGAGGAAAGCCACTTACTGGATTTCGCCCCATGGCTTGCTCAGTCAGCTTTCTTATAGCACTCGGGATCACCAGCCCAGGGCTGGCACCACACAGGGTGAACTATGCCCATCCCCCTCACACCAATCATTAATTAATAAAATGCACTACAAACTTACCCACAGGACAATCAGATGGGGGCTTTTTCTCAGCCAAGGTTCTTTTTTCCCAAATGACTTTAACTTGTGTCAAGTTGACATAAAATTAGCCAGCACATTATGTCAGAGAATGGGAAATCTTATGATCTTAGAATGTTATATCTGGGGTCACGGCATTCAAATACAGCACCTCTGACGTTCAAATCAGAGAGTATTATTTAAGTATCTAGAATGTTTGGCATCTCTCTGTCTTTCTATGCTGATGCATCTATCTATCAGTAGAACTGATTAAGAATTTGTGACTTACAATAATTCAGCGTCGGGCTCTGAAATCATGCTAGAATGAGACCTCACTTTTCCTTTCAGCAGTAGTCATGCCTTCGACATGATTTTAAATCTTTCTGAACCTCAATTTACTTATCTGTAAAACATGATGATAATAGTCCTCAACACTTAAAAAAAAACTGTTGTGAGGACTACTAATAAAGAGGTTTTCATTTAGAGGAAGATTTAAGATTTAATTATTAATAAAGGAATATTCAAGTGAGGGTCATGCAATTAAATAATTACTTAAAATTAATGCTTCTGTATAGCACTATTTAAATGACCTTCTGTACTTAGCAAATAGGAAATATTTTATAAGTGTTAATTATTATAATAACCATGATTATAGCTGTGGTTTTAAGAAAAACAGGGGCTGCATCTTTAGATCTGCTTTAATTAGTGTAAAGGCTTAAAATGTATGTGTATGCTGGATTAACGTTAGTTATTGCTCGTGTTATTGCTAATCATGAGAGCAGACCTCTTCAGTGTCTATCCCAAAAAATTCCAAAGGCGCAAAGGCAGTGCTGCTGACTGCCTGCTGTCTTTGAGAGTAACTATTAGGGGTGACATTAGGGGAGATAATTTTCTGGTATATATTTTCCCTCTATGCCACTAATAGCTTCATTTGTACTTTTGGGGTCCTTTCTATGGCCAATGATTTTTCTTTTGTTTACATCCCTATTTCAAAAATCCCGGGTTCTTCTGTTCTTCCAGCATACAGTCTTCACTGCCTGTTACTCTCAGTTTATGCTCTGTCGTTTAAGGAATAAATCCATGTTGAGTCTTCAATGGTGTGAGGTTTCTTAGTTCTCCAAATGACTAACTAGAAAAACTATAGTTGGATGTAAAAGTACGAAAGGTATCTCTGGGATGACTTCCCCTAGCATCTAGATTTTTTGGTGTAGAGGTTGGTATGTCTTGCCATGGTCACCCCCCCCCCCCCGTTAGAGGCAAATCCAGGACAGTGATCCTAAAGGACATGTCTTGAAATATATGTTTAAAGGAACACAAAATATTTATTTATTAGTTGGTGGTCATTTCAAGAATAAAGATTAGTTCTGGGGTTATCTTGGTGGTTCTAACTTAGTACATACAAGGCCATAGGTTCAACACCTAGTGAGACAGGGATGAAGGGGAGCAGGAAAAGAAAAACAGAGCTCTATAAAGTCCTTGAAATGAATCCTAGAAAGAGGGAGAATATACATTGGGTTTAAAACAAACAAACACAGTCAATACACTATTTTATTGGCACTTTGTCTCCTAAAATGTATAGCAAATTACTTTTCTTTTTCAGAAAAGAACCTACAACATAATTGTAAGGACAGTTGTAATTTTTTGATAGAGACAGGGTTAGCCATAAATGTCTTTATTTTCTCTGAAGTTTGTCAGAATAAAAACATATGCCAAAGAATTCATATAAAATTTCCTATTTCAATCAATACTTTCTTTTTCTTTCTTCTCTATTTTTCCTTTTGGATGACCGGCTTGGGCCATGTGGTCAGTGTTCTCTGAGTTCCCACCCATTCTTTGCAGAGTCTGGCAGAAGAACTATTGATAAGTAAGCAGGTCCATTTATGGCATGAGTTGAGGGTGAGAATCTATCCAAAGATGGGAGTCCAGGGAAGGCTGCACCTCTCTCCTTGATGGAATGTGCTATCTGTGATCTGGGACTCTCCACAAGCCCTGTTTGCCCAAGGCAGATTGTGCTGATGCCCTCGAGTTTGTAGGGGCCCTTTTGATGTTTGTCAACAGGTCCTTTCAAAGAAGCAGCACAAAGCAGAGAGGTAAGCAATTACCTTACATGAAAGGGCACAGGGAAGCCCAGCTGAGGGTCCTGCTGGGCTGCTCACTTCCAAAGCTGTGACTGCACAGCCTAAGAAAACACTGCTGATACTGCCAGCAGATGAAACACCTGCCTAACTGCAATGCACAATATCCATCCCACTGGCCAAGACAAATTTAACACAGACACCTAATTTTTTTTTCTAAGAATGTTCTTATGGGACTCTAGGGACTAAATTAGACTATCTCCTCTGCTAATTATATCCTCTTTCTAGTAGATGTTGGTGTTATAATCATCATCATCATTAGTAATCTGCTTTATTTCCAGATCAGCAATTCACTAATTCAGCTTTACTATTCTTCTATGAACAGAAGATTTTAAAAAAAGACCATGGGAAGAAACAAGATTTACCCTGAGGTGACTCAAATAGAGAGCGTTTAATGAAGTGAGTAGACACAGAGTTTGGGGCAGACTTGAGGGTACTGAGAAAGATGTTGCATTGCTAACAGCAAGGGAAGTTCTTGCTATATCGTCAAGTCAAGAAGGTATCAGGTATCAGAAGCTTGAACCAGTGAGAGGCAGGGTCATGAAAAGATGGCCACAGAGCTGTTTTCCGTTTTTTTTTTTTTCTTTTCATTGAAATCACCAAAGAGTAATTATACCCTTTAATACCTGGCCTCACTCATTCTTTTGTGATCATCAAGAGTTTTACATGGGCCCAAGTCATTGCAATGTAGAATTAGTAAAACATGATATTAGTGGCAAAATGTCTTAAATTCTCTCCTGTTCTGATGATACCTTCAGTCATCATCCAGATGGCGAAGTAGCTGGGGTAATGTCTGAACAGTTTCCTCAGATGCATGTTCAAGAGGAAATGGAAGAAAACCCATATCAATGTAAGCAGTGAAAGCCCACCAAGGCCTTTACTTCTTGACCCCTAGAATATGGAAGTGAGGAAGAATTCCCAACTTCATTATGAAAGTAACACAGTCAAAGTGCTTCAGTGTTCAGCAAGGCATCCTACATGAGGAATGACCTTCTAAAACACTAACAACACTTGGCACTTCCTTTAAACTCCCTGGGTTTTTGTGACTCTTCTGTTGTTGGGCACGCAGGATCCCAAGGTCTGCTATAAAGTCTATACCTAGACATAAAATGCTGGTGGGAGCCATGGACTGGTAAAATAAAACATAAGTGGTCAATTATTTTTACTAGGAAGTGAAACCAGGAGAATAACTCTTTCTGACTCTTCATTTATTGGATGGATGAACAAACTATAGTAGATTTATAGACAAAAAATTCTAGAAGAGAGAAGTGACTATTAGAATTGACAGACCCACATTAATGAAGGATTTGGGGAATACTTCATTAGTAAGAATACTGGCTTAAAGAGAACTCTCCACTTTCTCAAGCGTCTGTTGTTTGCAAAGATTCATGGGGTGTGTTTGAAATAACAAACAAAAAGAACTTGGGCCACACTACAGAGATTTCCTCTGATGTCTAGAATTTCTTTCACTTCCATGAACTGTCACTTCCTGGAATATGGATGAGAGCACTCCCCTTTCTAAATGATCTGCAAACATACAGTGTTCTCATTATTAGGGTCATTGTATAAGTAGAAAATACTTGTACTTTTCGTCTTTATGAAGGCGTGATTCTTGGGCTAGAAAATACTATGTGCCACAAAAGAACTGTGAGCCCAAAGAATCCTTTCCTAATATTGCCTCCATAAATATACTTTAGTGACCCTTCTAGGGGTGTCCATCTTGTATTTGTGCCATTATGAGTTGTACAATAGTTTTCATTCTATATTTTTAAGTTATGTCTATTTATTTATTTATGGGAAACAGATATACAAGTGCGAGAGTGCATGTGTGGATATCAGATAAATGACTTAGAGTTATTTTTCTCCTTCTGCCATGTGGACACCAGGGATTGAACTCAGGTTATTAGGCTTGGTGGTAAGTACCAATACCCCCTGAGGCATCTTATCAGCCTATTATAATTTATATATTTTTATATTTGGCTACTTATTTCTTTTTATGCTATAATTCTTTTAATACTTTAATTTTTAAATAATTTTGAGTATTGAGGCAATTCTGTTTCCTATTACTAACCTGTAAATTGGCATTTTCTGCAAAAAGATGTAGAAATTTCTATATAATATTGTAATAAACTCTTTTTCTTAAGGTGATATGGTGAGTGTTGAAATCAGAATCCTTGTCTTTAGGACCAGAATACTTAGCTTAACATGTGAATGTATGCCAACTCCTTGTTAGCGTGCCGGCTTCTCAGTGTTTCTGAGGAAATAGTGTTCTACAAATGATTCTTTTCTGTTGACAGATATACTATCTCGATATTTGTTTTTTTAACTTTCTAGACCTAGGTTATCAGCATCAAGTTAACTATCTTATCATTTTTCTACAAGACCATTAACTCATGACTGCAACACAGTGGTTAATTGATGTGTTCATTCTTAAATTCTTAGGTGACTGCAGAGTCACAACAATGTAAGACTTCCTACCTCTGGCATTTTTCTACGCATCCCATCACAGATGGCTGCTGGGCACTCTGCTAGTCCTGAGCCTGTTTGTGCTCTTTGTTGCCCTTCCGTTCCATGCTGAGATCACACGTGGGCAGGCTGCACATTTCAGCCTTCTGAGTCGTAATGATAACTCGTGTGGATCAAGGAAGGACATGTCCAAAGACTTGAGGACAGGAGGAAGGAAAGGCAGAGACAGCTCCTACAATCCCATCCCCTCTACTTCAGGAGCTTGCTGTGGCCACAGTGTTATTTCCTGCCTGCGAAGCTCCCTAAATTTACAGCTTCCCGAGCATAGCTGGAGTTCTTGGGTTTTGGTGACATGATGCTTTCTGTCTGCCTGCTATTTCCTGCCCTTGATATAACCTTGGTTACTTCATTGGTATTTATTTGGCCTTTTAAGGTATCCCATGCTTGTGAAACTGATTCCTTGTATAAAATTCCTTCAGCAAAATTACTCATTAGCTTGTATTTTACTAATTGTACTCTGATAAAGTTTTCAGATAGATGCTAGAACTTTCCTGGAGTTACCCAAGTGTAGTATCAGGTACAGTCAATTCTATAACTTACTGGCTTTTCAGAATTTATTGTTTTTCACAAATGAGTTATTTTGAGTCTTTCTTTAACCTTAACATGTTTTAAAAAAAAATGAAAATAGATTTTTTTTTAGAACAATATATTCCAATTATGGTTCCCCTCCCCCAACTCTTCTCAGATCTCCTTACCCACCCAAATTCACATCCTTTTATGCTGTCTCTCATTGGAAAACAAATAGGCAACAAGTAATAAAAATAATATAAGATGAAATAAAAGTAAATAAACCTGAATAGGTTAAAAACAACAAGCAAACAGAAAAATCAAAGAGCCAAGGAAAATGCACAGGAAACATATTAAATCTTATGTTCTAACTTTTATCATTTTAAAACTTAATTACTACTGCTAATGATAATACTAGGTTTCTTAAGTTCTGATATTAACCTGGGTATCTTGTGATCTAGTTCAACTTAATTAATTAGTTCTTTAATTCATTTTTTAAATTATGTGCATGTGTTAGCCAGGGTGGTGATGGCAGTATGTTCTTGTCTGAATGCAGGTACTCATGGAGGCTGGAGTTATTATTTCCCTGTAGCTAGAATTACAGACTGTTGTGAGCCACAAGACTAGGTGCTGGGAACTGAACTTAGGCACTCTGAAAAGCATTATATACTATTAAATAGAGAGATATCTCTACAGCATCCTCAGACATGCCCAACCCCCTCTAATGCTCCCAGAAGAAAAGATTGCTTTGCCAGATCTATTTAATAAAATAATACCCGATGATGAGAAAGCAAGCCCAGATCTAGCCTTGACTTACATGGCCTTGCTTTTTCTTAAAACACTAAATTATTAGCAAGTTCACAAAAAGATAAGCTCTTAATATTCTATTTCTTTTTAAATTATCATTTTTATTATTTATGATTATAATGTTATTATATACTTTCACCCTCTTCACCTCCCAGTTACCTCTCTTGCTTTCTTTCTTTTTTTTAAAAATTTTTTTTTATTGAGAAAAGGAGAAAAAAAACATAAACAAAAATCAAGTTTCCACCTCCTCCCAGCCTCCCATTTCCCTCCCCCCCTCCCACCGTTCTCCCCCTCCTCCCACCGTTCTCCCCCTCCCCCCACTCCTCTCCCCCTCCCTCTCCAGACCACAGAGCAGTGCAGGTTCCCTGCCCTCTGGTAAGTCCTAGGTCCTCCCCACTCAGTCCATATCTAGGTAGGTTAACATCCAAACTGGCTAGGCTCCCACAAAGCCAGCACATTAAGTAGGATCAAAACCCCGTGCCATTGTCCTTGGCGTCTCATCAGCCCTCATTGTTCGCCATGTTCAGAGAGTCCGGTTTTATCCCATGCTTTTTCGATCACATTCCAGCTGGCCTTGGTGAGCTCCCAGTAGATCAGCTCCACTGTCTCAGTGGGTGGGTGCACCCCTCGTGGTCCCGACTTCTTTGCTCATATTCTCCCTCCTTCTGCTCCTCATTGGGACCTTGGGAGCTCAGTCCAGTGCTCCAGTGTGGGTCTCTGTCTCTATCTCTATCCATCACCAGATGAAGGTTCTATGATGATATGCAAGATATTCGTCAGTATTGCTCTAGGATAGGGTCATTTCAGGTTCCCTATCCTCAGCTGCCCAAGGAACTAACTGGGAACCTCATCTTGTGCACTTGGGAGCCCCTCTAGGGTCAAGTCTCTTGCCCACCCTAAAGTGGCTCCCTTAACTAAGAATTGTGGTTCCGTGCTCCCCTATCCACCCTTCCTTTATCCCATTCCCCCTGTTTCCCCAAGTCCCCCCTCCTTCCCTTCTCCCTTTTCTCTCCCCATCTCCCCTTACCCCCATCCCCCCCCACCCCCAAGATCCCATTTTCTCCCCGGCAATTTGGTCTACTTCCCTTAGCCAAGAGGATAACTATATGTTTTTCCTTGGGTTCACCTTCTTACTTAGCTTCTTTAGGTTCACCTATTGTAGACTCCGTGGCCCTTATTTATGGCTAGAAACCAATTATGAGTGAGTACATCCCATATTCATCTTTTTGGGTCTGGGACACCTCACTCAGGATAGTGTTTTCTATTTCCATCCATTTGCATGCAAAATTCGAGAAGTCATTGTTTTTTACCGCAGCATAGTACTCTAGCGTGTATATATTCCATACTTTCTTCATCCATTCTTCCATTGAAGGGCATCTAGGTTGTTTCTAGGTTCTGGCTATTACAAATAATACTGCTATGAACATAGTTGAACAAATGCTTTTGTCATATGATAGAGCATCTCTTGGGTATATTCCCAAGAGTGGTATTGCTGGGTCCAGGGGTAAGATGATACCGAATTTCCTGAGAAACCGAAACACTGACTTCCACAGTGGTTGCACAAGATTGCATTCCCACCAGCAATGGATGAGGGTACCCGTTCCTCCACAGCCTCTTCAGCAAAGGTTATCCTTGGTGTTTTTGACTTTAGCCATTCTGACAGGTGTAAGATGATATCTCAAAGTTGTTTTGATTTGCATTTCCCTGATTGCTAAGGAAGTTGAGCACGACTTTAAGTGTCTTTTGGCCATTTGAACTTCTTCTGTTGAGAATTCTCTGTTCAGTTCAGTGCCCCATTTTTTAATTGGGTTAATTAGCATTTTAAAGTCTAGTTTCTTGAGTTCTCTATATATTTTGGAGATCAGACCTTTGTCTGTTGCGGGGTTGGTGAAGATCTTCTCCCAGTCAGTAGGTTGCCTTTGTGTCTTAGTGACAATGTCCTTTGCTTTACAGAAGCTTCTCAGTTTAAGTAGGTCCCATTTATTTAATGTTGCCCTTAATGTCTGTGCTTCTGGGGTTATACATAGGAAGTGATCTCCTGTGCCCATCTGTTGTAGGGTATTTCCCACTTTCTCTTCTATCAGGTTCAGTGTGTTCGGGCTGATATTGAGGTCTTTAATCCATTTGGACTTGAGTTTTGTGCACGGTGATAGATATGGGTCTATTTTCATTCTTCTACAGGTTGACATCCAGTTGTGCCAGCACCATTTGTTGAAGATGCTTTCTTTCTTCCATTGTATACTTTTAGCTCCTTTATCGAAAATGAGGTGTTCATAGGTTTGTGGGATAAAATTCGGGTCTTCTATACGATTCCATTGGTCGACTTCTCTGTTTTTATGCCAGTACCACACTGTTTTCATTACTGTAGCTCTGTAATAGAGTTTGAAGTCAGGGATGGTAATGCCTCCAGAAGATCCTTTATTGTATAGGATTGTTTTGGCTATCCTGGGTTTTTTGTTTTTCCATATAAAGTTGATTATTGTCCTCTCCAGATCTGTGAAGAATTTGGATGGGATCTTGATGGGGATTGCATTGAATCTATAAATTGCCTTTGGTAGAATTGCCATTTTTACTATGTTGATCCTCCCAATCCAAGAGCAAGGGAGGTCCATCCATTTTTTGGTATCCTCTTCAATTTCTTTCTTCAATGCCTTAAAGTTCTTGTCAAATAGATCTTTCACTTCCTTGGTTAGATTTACCCCACGATATTTTATGCTGTTTGTGGCTATCGTGAATGGTGAAGCTTCTCTGATTTCCCTCTCTGCTTCCATATCCTTTGTGTATAAGAGGGCGACTGATTTTTTGGAGTTGATCTTGTATCCTGCCACATTACTAAAGCTGTTTATCAGCTGTAAAAGTTCTTTGGTGGAGTTTTGGGGGTCGCTTATGTATACTATCATATCATCTGCAAATAAGGAAAGTTTAATTTCTTCCTTTCCAATTCGAATCCCCTTGATCCCATTATGTTGTCTTATTGCTATTGCTAGAACTTCAAGCACTATATTGAAGAGGTATAGCGAGAGTGGACAGCCTTGTCGTGTTCCTGAGTTAAGTGGGATGGCTTTGAGTTTCTCTCCATTTAATTTGATGTTAGCTGTCGGCTTGCTGTATATAGCTTTTATTATATTTAGGTATGACCCTTGTATCCCTAATCTCTCCAAGACTTTTATCATAAATGAATGTTGAATTTTGTCAAATGCTTTTTCAGCATCTAATGAAATGATCATATGGTTTTTTTCTTTCAGTTTATTTATATGCTGGATTACATTGATAGATTTTCGTATGTTGAACCAGCCCTGCATCTCAGGAATGAAGCCTACTTGATCATAATGGATAATTTTTCGGATGTGTTCTTGGATTCGGTTTGCCAGTATTTTGTTGAGGATTTTTGCGTCGATATTCATGAGTGAGATTGGCCTCTAGTTCTCTTTCCTGGTTGAGTCTTTGAGTGGTTTTGGTATCAGAGTAACTGTGGCTTCAGAAAAGGAATTTGGTAATGACCCTTCTGTTTCTATATTGTGGAATACATTAAGGAGTATAGGTATTAGGTCTTCTTGGAAGTTCTGCTAGAATTCTGCATTGAAACCATCTGGTCCTGGGCTTTTTTTGGTAGGGAGGTTTTTGATAACAGCTTCTAATTCTTCGCGACTGACAGGTCTATTTTAGATTGTTCACCTGGTTCTGGTTTAATTTTGGTAAATGGTATTTATCTAAAAAAGTGTCCATTTCTTTTACATTTTCCAGTTTTGTGGCATACAGGCTTTTGTAGTAAGATCTAATGACTTTCTGAATTTCCTCTGTGTCTGTGGTTATGTCCCCCTTTTCATTTCTGATCTTATTAATTTGGGTGTTCTCTCTCTGTCATTTGATTAGTTTGGATAGGGGTTTATCAATCTTGTTGATTTTCTCCAGGAACCAGCTTTTTGTTTCATTGATTCTTTGGATTGTTTTCTGTGTTTCTATTTTGTTGATTTCAGCCCCCAGTTTGATTATTTCCAGTCTTCTACTCCTCCTAGGTGAGTCTGCTTCTTTTTTTTTTTTTCTAGAGCTTTCAGGTGGGCTGTTAAGTCTCCAATATGTGCTTTCTCTGTTTTCTTTAAGTGGGCACTTAGTGCTATGAACTTTCCTCTCAGGACTGCTTTCATAGTGTCCCATAAGTTCGAGTATGTTGTTTCTTTATTTTCATTGAATTCAAGGAAGACTTTAATTTCTTTCTTTATTTCTTCCTTAATCCAGGTATGGTTCAGTAGTTGACTGTTCAGTTTCCATGAGTTTGTAGGCTTTCTGGGGGTAGCATTGTTGTTGAATTCTAACTTTAATCCATGGTGATCTGATAAGACACATGTGGTTACTAATATTTTTTTGTAACTGTGTAAGTTAGCTTTGTTACCGAGTATGTGGTCAATTTTCGAGAAGGTTCCATGAGCTGCAGAGAAGAAGGTATATTCTTTCCTCTTTGGGTGGAATAATCTATAGATGTCTGTTAAGTCCATTTGCTTCATTACCTCCATTAATTCTCTAATTTCTCTGTTAGGTTTCTGTCTGATTGACCTGTCCATTGGTGAGAGAGGAGTGTTGAAGTCTCCTACTATTAGTGTGTGCGGTTTGATGGCTGCCTTGAGTTTTAGTAATGTTTCTTTTATGTACGTGGGTGCTTTTATATTAGGGGCATAGATATTCAGGATTGAGACTTCTTCCTGATGAATTGTTCCTGTTATGAGTATAAAATGTCCCTCTCCATCTTTTCTGATTGATTTAAGTTTGAAGTCAACTTTGTTAGAAATTAGTATGGCCACACCTGCTTGTTTCTTAGGTCCGTTTGCTTGATAAGCCTTTTCCCAGCCCTTTACTCTGAGTAGGTGCCTGTCTTTGTGGTTGAGGTGTGTTTCTTGTAGACAGCAGAATGTTGGATCCTGTTTTCTTATCCAATCTCTTAGCCTGTGCCTCTTTATAGGTGAGTTGAGCCCATTGATATTAAGTGATATTAATGACCAGTGGTTGTTAACTCCGGTCACTTTTTTAGAAGTAGGGTTTGTGTGTTTTCCTTCTTTGATTTGTGCTGGTGATGGGTCTCTAGATGTCTGAGTTATTGTGGTCATTGTTGGACTCCTTGGTTAGTGATTTTCCTTCTATTATTTTCTGTAAGGCTGGATTTGTGGCTACGTATTGTTTAAATTTGTTTTTATCCTGGAAAATTTTGTTTTCTCCATTTATAGTGAATGAAAGTTTGGCTGGATATAGTAGTCTGGGCTTGCATCCATGGTCTCTTAGTTTTTGGAGTACATCTATCCAGGACCTTCTGGCTTTCATGGTTTCCATAGAGAAGTCAGGTGTAAGTCTGATAGGTTTACCTTTATAAGTAACTTGGCCTTTTTTCTTTGCGGCTCTTAATATTCTTTCTTTATTCTGTATATTTTGTGTTTTGATTATTATATGCCTTGGGATGTTTTTTATTTGATCCAGCCTATTTGGTGTTCTGTATGCTTCTTGAACCTTCATAGGTATATCTTTCTTCAGGTTGGGAAAGTTTTCTTCTATAATTTTATTAAGTATATTTTCTGGACCGTTGAGCTGCACTTCTTCTCCTTCTTCTACTCCAATTATTCTTAGGTTTGGTCTTTTTATTGTGTCCCATATTTCCTGAATGTTTTGTGATGAGAGTTTGTTGGACTTGCTGTTTTCTTTGATCAGAGCGTTTATTTTCTCTATGTTATCCTCCGAATCTGAGATTCTTTCTTCTATCTCTTGTATTCTGCTGGTTATGCTTGATTCTGTAGTCTCTATTCGTTTACCTAGATTTTCCATGTCCAGCCGGCCCTCTGTTTGTGTTTTCTTCTTTGCCTCCATTTCAGTTTTCAAGTCATGAACTGTTTCCATTATCTGTTTGATTGTTTTTCCTTGGTTTCCTAGGGTATCATTCACTGATTTACTCAGTTCCTCGAACTTTCTGTTATACTTCTCATCCATTTCTATAAGGGCGTTTTTTATATGCTGTTTAAGGGTGTCAATCACTTTCATGAAGTCAGTTTTTTTTACTTCTTCTTGATTAAGGTGTTCATGTCCTCCTGTTGTGAGGTCACTGGCTTCTGGTGGTTTCGTGTTGTTTTTCAGATTGTTGGGAGAATTTCTGCATTGGCATGTGCCCATCTCTTCCTCCCAATACTCCCCTATGGATCTTCTTTTACAGGATCAGGTCTTCTTGCCCCCTGATGTACCTTCCCAGTGATGTCACCCCGCAGAGATGTTTCTCCACAATGATGTTTCACTTGGTGCCCAGATCGAAACTCCGTGCTTCTTGGTTAGCTCGCGAACAAATGGCCCACCCTGCTTGCTGCAGGCAGGCTATGGGGACAAAGGAGCTACCGCACCTCCCTTTGCCCTCCTGGTTCGGGATCGGTACCAGTGCCGGAGCAGGCTGAGCAGGATGGCGCTATGCTGCCAAAGAAGGGAGGGAGGGAGGGAGACAGGGCGTGGGGGGATCTGGATGTAAGCAGGATGGGATAGGAAGAGAGAGGAGGTATCAGGCAGTATAGCCCCTGTAGGATGGCCAGGAAGTCTCTTGCTTTCTTTCAAACTTGTGGCTTCTTTTTCTTTCTACATATATGTACATGTGTGTGAATTTGTGTGTGTGCACATATGCACACATGTGTATTTCTAAATACATAAATTCCATCTGCTCAGTCTGTATAATCTTACATGTGTTTATGACCATTTGATATTGTATAACCAGTTGGTGTGCTCTTCTCTGGGGAAGACGTTTTCCTGCTTTCAGCACTCCTTTGTTGCCTAAACTTGTGACCACATGAACTTTCCCCCTGCCATGTGACCTTGTTCAGATCCCTTTTAGGCAGTGACGTTGGTGAGACTTCATGAGTTTAGCTTCCTTGACTTCGCTAGGTGACAAAATCTCACATCACATTTCTTGTCCAGGCTTCTTCTATCTTTCTTTGTCTTTTCCTGCAACAATTCCTGAGATTTGCATATAAGAGTTGTGTCAATCAATTGAAACTAGACAGCAACACTGAATTTCTACCAGCTGTGAATTGCTCTATTCCTCTCCACCTCCTGCAAAGTGAAGTTTCATTAATAATAGAGGGGAGAAAACTAGAGTTGTTTGTGAAAGGAAGGACAAATATTTAGGATGTAGTTAGGGATATGCTTGCTTAGTAAAATAGTAGTCAGAGGTTCCACTCCAAAATCCATGACTTCAATAGCCCTGAGTAATTGTCTAGGTTTTCAGTACTAGGCATGATTTCCCTCTTGACCAGCGGGTCTGAAGTCCAAATAGAGAGCTGCTGGTTACTACCAAGGTATGCATTCCATTCGTGCACCCTGATGGTTATTATGCCCCCCTAGTTGTGTGGTTCATAGGCATCATAGCTGGGTAGGACTATTGATTACCTCCCCCTTTTGGAAACTTTCATGGTGCTTTCCGGTACCATGAAAGCTAGTTCTAAGAAAGGAGATATTCAGGTCAGATCCAGCTGGGGTACTTTGGTTCCTGTGTCTGAAGTGGATGGTGTCTTCAGCAGTAGGGATTTATCTTCAGTTTCTGGAGGGCAACCAAAGGGGCAGTATCAATATTCCATAATGCCTTGTGGGTCACTTAGACAACCCTGAACAGCAACTCAAAAGATGACTTCTCATGCCTGATGTTGGGATTTTTTTCATAGTCTTCTGGTTAGAGGAAATATTGTCAGTCCAGTTGAGGAAATTCCTTTTAAACAGTAAATGTATACAGAATGCATATGCTATTGGTATTTCAGGTAGATTGCTAATGTATTGTGAATGACATTTTCAGATATATTTGCCATTATTTCGCTAATCCCTTTTCTGTATTTATCTCCCTCCACTTTTCTATCTCCTCTCTGAGTCACTTCTACCATGCTATTCCATTTCTATTGCTCCTTCTCCTCTGCTCCCACAATGGTCCCTTTTCACTCCTGGTTTCTACAGTTACTCCAGCTTATGGGCTCATATGAAGATGTGGGGCTAGGAATCTCAGATGAGAGAGAGTCCATAATGTTTGTCTTTTAATGTTCTTCTTATAAGGATCTATAAAGCAACCATGAAATGTTTCTTAAGCTTTAAATCCAGCCTTTCTAAAGGCGTGTGTAGAAGTCAGGTTTCTAAAATAGCTCATATCTCAGTCTTTAGTGCGGTTTGTTGAATGCTTGTGTAGAATTCTAGGCTAATCAGCAACACAAAATAAATATATATTAAATTAATGAATAAATTTTAAAAACTCTCTCAGGTAAGTATTTTCTGTTATCGTATATTAACTATTTTTAGGCAGAATTATAGTTATGCAAGAAAAGCTTACAGCTAGATTTCTTTTTTTTTAATATTTATTTATTTATTATGAATACAATATTCTGTCTGTGTGTATGTCTGCAGGCCAGAAGAGGGCACCAGATCTCATTCCAGATGGTTGTGACCCACCATGTGGTTGCCGGGAATTGAACTCAGGACCTCTGGAAGAGCAGGCAATGCTCTTAACCACTGAGTCATCTCTCCAGCCGCCGAGATAAAATTCTTAGAAATCTTTTTTGAAGGAAACATCATCAAACCCATTTTGTAGTTGAGGAAATCGGAACATAAAAAACTAACTTCCCAAGTTAGCATAAATAGTTGCTCCCAGAGCTGAGTTTCACACTAGAAGCCTCCGCATCCCATCCTCGTATTTATAATGATGCTGACTAATTGACCATCCTTTCTGTTCAACAGGTGTGGCCTGTGAAAACACATTCATAGAAACAACCAAAAAGAGCACTCTCAAAACTGCTTAAGAGGCTCAGAGACCTTCACTGTAAACTATACATCCTAGAATAAACTTGAAGTATATACTACTATGGTTAGTCATAGCTGTGAATCTTTGTATCCTCTGAGAAAATATGACTGCTTTTTGTTTTGTTAGATGTGTTTGTGTGAGCATGGATGTGGGCTCATGTGTTTGTCCAGGCGTGCATAGGTATGTGTGCACATGCATGGTAAGGCCAGCAGATAGCCTCTGCTACCTTCCCACAGTATTCTTCATAAAATCTCTCACTGCCCTGGATCTCTGCAAGGAGACTCTCCAGGTTGATCAGAAAGCCCTAGGGTTATATGTTTACAGCTAGATTTCTATAATGATCTTGGTTTTTAAATACAGGGAATGAGCTGCAGACCATAGGAGTTAGCAGAGCAAAATTCAGATGTTGACAGTAAAGATTAATGAATCATCTTTCCTTAATTGATAGCATCCAGTACGTACTCCCTTCAGCCTTTGTCTGTCAATTGGCAGAGGACCCAGCAGTCATACACTCTATTGCTTGCTGAAATTAAAAATAATAATAATAAAACAGGTAATGTAATCTTCTCACTGCTGTAGATGATGGTTTTTTTTAAAGTTACAGTTGAAATAACAAAACAATTTGTGGGTGAATAGGTCTTTGTGATTCATAATTTAGTGGGTGGCATGTTGAAATTCATCAAGTTGACTTGAAAATAAAAATTGTCTAGGAAAGCAATTAATGCATAATATTTAGGGAGTAGTATTTGAGAGTTTATTTTTATAAATAATATAGGTAAAAAGTGAACTCTTCAGGTTTTGTGATGTACAGTTGTTGAAAAACCAATTTTAAGGTGTGCCTAATGTAAATCTAGGCAGGAAGCAATTTTGTGTTTATAATTCATGTTGGGTAAATATAAATTTGCTTTAGGCCAAGGGGTTAATACAATATTGTACAGAACAAACAAGAAAAGAAGTTAAATCAAAGCTGTTTTTAAGGAATACAGCTATCATCTCTTAGATAGCTCTGTATGCTGTAAATATCATTGGTTAACAAAGAAACTGTTTTGGGCCTGTGATGGGGTAGAACAGAGCTAGGCGTGGAAAACTAAAGGGAATGCTGGGAGAAAGGAGGCGGAGTCAGAGAGAAGCCATGGAGTCACCACCAGAGACAGACACACTGAAACCTTGCTGGTATACCATGAGCCTCTCGTGGAAAAATATATAATATAAAATAATGGAGATGGGTTAATTCTAGATATAAGAGCTAGCGAGCAATATCCTTAAGTAGTTGGCCAAGCAGTGATTTAATTAATACAGTTTTTGTGTGGTTATTTCGGGAGTCTGGGTAGTTGGGAAACAAACAACTGGCCTTTCTTCTACATACAGTTGTTGAAAAATCCATTCTAAGGTGTGCCTAATGTAAATCTAGACAGAAAGAAATTTTGTGTATATAATTCATGTTGGATAAATATGAATTTGCTTTAGGTTAAGGTGTTAATACATCATTGTACAGAACAAATAAGAAAAGCAGTTCAATCAAAGCTGTTTTTAAGGAATACAGCTATGAGGGGGAATTATTTTCCCATTTCCATAATTCAGAGATGTATGAAGCATAGGCTACCAGTGTTGTGTAATTGAGAACAAGCTAAGTTTTGTAACTGTGTGCATCCTTTAAGGACCTCCTTGGAAAGTCTATAAGAAGCCTTTCTACTCATAAATTGAATACTGAGTTCCTGGAGAAAACTCACAAATCAAGTCACAATCAGAATAGCTGCTTCAAAAGCCCAAGATATCTTAGAGGCATCTAGAGTATGGCTCTATTTCCTAAAAGTGTTATTACCTCTAGAAGTAATGAGAAATATATAAGAGGAAGAGATCAGCATAGTCAATGCAGATAGGTAAGAGTCTGGTGGAAGGTCACTGTATGGAGTCACGTGTAGATTAGAAATCTATGAAAAAAATAGAAACCTGATAGTGACAATTTCCCCATGCCTCAAAATCCCCTTTGACAAAATCAGGTTCCTTTCTTAGGCATAAAACTCACAATGTGAAAGTATGTTGGCATATACATGGAAGAACAGACTGAGCAGACTCTTATCTTTCAAAGAATATGCCCAAGGTCTATTTAATTTTCTAAGCCAGAAGCAAAGGGATCAACTTACCAATAAGAGGCTATCAGCAGCAAGAGGTCACCATCCACCATGAGTTGTCTTCGTATGTATCAACACACACACACACACACAAAAGTTGTCTGTTCCACAGGAAAATGGAGCCACACCCTTGCAAAGCAGGTGTCTAAATTGTAACTTGATTCATGAGTTTTCTCCAGGAAGTAAGTATTTGTTTATGAGTAGACTTGAACTCTCAAACTCTACTCTGGTCTAGAATCTGGGCTCAAATTTTCATATCTAAAAAGAATTATGCAACTTTCCTCCAAATGTAAAATTCTTTTATACATCCTAATATCCACCAGAAAATTTGCAATTGCTCTTTGGATTTTTTTTTAATGTGTCAAAAGTCATGTTCTTATATCTACTCCCTGTACTGGCAGTGAACCTTGGGGTTATAGGACATGTAGGGTTGGTCTTGAGGTACTCAGGGTTGACATTACCATCTTGAACTAAAGAGGAAGAAGATGTCCCATTCCTTGCCTTCCCCTGAATCTTCCCCTAGAGTTCTTGTTTGGGTACAGTTTTCAATACAGAAAGAGCTGTGTAACTCTGTGATTATCAGAAATTACTTAAGGTGAGAAAGATTTATTTTGGTTAATGGTGTGAAAGGGATTTTAGATATTTATGACAGGGATGGTAGAGTCCATCATGGTTAAATACCTGTCACTCCCCACATAACCTTGGACAGGAAGCAAAGAACAGCATAGTAATGTTCAAGAACCTGTCCCTCATACTGTACTTCTTTCAATCAATTTCCCACTCGTTAACGTCCCATAGCCACTTAAATAGTACCCTAAACTTAGATCAAGTGTTAAAAACACAAATCTATTGGGATATTTCTTGTTCTATTCATGATGAAACCAGTAAAATATGAGAACGTGGCCCCCTTGTTAGAAATGATTAAGAAGCCTATAAAATTCTTACAGAGCATGAAACCAATGATGGCCCCTTCTACACACAGGGTTCTGTAAAATGACATGGGTTATACACCCAGAAAGGAACGACTATGTGTTTTTGTTGCCACATGGGAGGTCATACCCAGGGCCTTGTTCTGTCTAGACAAGTGATTTATCTCTGAGCTATAGTCCTAGGTTGAAGAGAAGATTTTAGTAGTACACTATATTTTAAACCTGATCACCTATTTATTACGTGTTTGGGGGACAACACATGCCGGGGCTGGGGAAACAATTTGAATGGTGATAATCAAGGATTGATTGTTTTGATAAGAACAATTCCTTGAACATATCAGAATTCATAAGAGGAACGTTAATTCCTCTGGGTATTTTAAATTAGAGTCAATGCTTCAAACTAGCTTCTACTAGAATCATTAATGTATTGGAAACTCAGTGCTCAAGAAAAGAGCTCAACAGTGTCCAGATGTTCTGGAGGAGGTGGGCAATCCCATCTACAGAATATTATTACTACAGATGTCCAAGCTTTCTGTGGCCCAGTGTGAGCTGACATTCACCAGATTTGTGTCTATCATTGCAGAGGGACAAACTGCAAACACATCACTTCCTGCACCTGGTGTATCATTTTTCCTTGTTAACATTTTCAAAGGTAGACACATCTATGAGGATGTGATTGCCACCAGCGTTATAGAAAGCAAATCCTCTTCTGAACAAGGGAGAAGACTTGAAGGAACTGACATTTCCATATCCATTAAAGTAGTAGATGACACATAAACTCATCAAATGTGGAGAGCAGCTATTATTAAAGAAAGTGTTACTGAGTATAATAAACACTCAAATCCCAATAGCTTCAAAGAATGGCATTCTATTTTATGTCCAGATCAAATGTAAATAGAATTTGAGGAAAAGATAGGATTAGTATCACTATTGAGAAAACAAAGCACTTGAAGGATGTTCTAGACATCCACTCCAGGCTTCTGCAATTGGTGCCAGCTGCTAGCTAGCTGGCAGAAAGTGGGAGAGGATGATGCATGGCCAGCTTCCATAGCCCAGCTTGAAAGTGACACCCTTTTCCATCTTCCTTTGGTCAGATCTTAGTGCTGGTCATGGCCCAGTTGCAGAAGAGACTGGGAAACTTAGTTGTATCTCTGGTAGAAAGAGAATGGACAGGCAAGGAAGTCTGCCTTTCTCATCTCATCTCCAGCTCGTTATCAGCATACCTATCCTGTGCCTTGGGGTTTCTATGCTTTCCATCTACCATGGACTACTTTGATCAAATAGCCCTTTAAAATCGCTTACGGCATGCTTTAACCACGTGTTCCTTCTCTCTGTTTGTCATTTAACATTATAGTATGTATGTTCTTGTGTTTTCATCTACATATTCCTTGTTGACACTAATAAGGATGCCTAGGAATATTTTTTCTTACTTCTACTATTATACAAGTATAAAACATTGTCCCCCAAATGGATAATGAATAAAGCAATGCATGCACAAATAGTTTTGTTCTCAACATCTACTAAAAAACCTTTTTGATAATGTTTAAATATATGCAGGGAATGGGCTGATTAGTAACTGAATTTACCATTTGTCATTTATGCACCTGTATCCTAACCTTTGTGTGACCTTTGGGCTAATAGAAGGGAAATAAACTCTTCAAAGACAGTATTCAGCAAACCTCTTTGGGATGCTTAGACTGGTCTTCTCATGTTGACATTCTCCAGTTTTGAAATTCAGACATAATGTGTACACATAGAGATTTGACATTTGAGATGAATTTACCTTTTTTTCCCAATTAAATCATGGAAGGAAGAAACAGTAACTCAGAGTAGAATGGAGAGGCTATAGGAGTGAAATACTGTAATAATGCAGCCAGACAGGATGGAGAAAAGATGAGCAAGAAGCCTGACTATGAGTAGTAGAGACTCCACACTGACAGAGAAGGTGATGAGGTTACATTAGCCTTTCATTACATACCACCAGCTTAACTGTGCAATGCACAGAATACACACATACCACCAATTTAACTGCAATGAACAGAATGCACATATACTACCAACTTAACTGTGCAATGCACAGAATATGGACATATTATCAGCTTAACTGTGCAATGAACATGATACACACATATCACCAGCTTAACTATGCAATGAACAGAATACACATATACCACTAGCTTAATTGTGCAATGAACCGAATACACACATACCACCAGCTTAACTGTGCAATGAATAGAATGCACACATACCATCAATTTAACTGTGCAATGAACATAATATACACATACCACCAGCTTAACTGTACAATGAACAAAATACACATATACCACCAGCTTAACTATGCAATGAACAGAATACATACATACCACCAGTTTAACTGTGGAACGTAGAGAATATGGTTGATCCATTAGAAAATTGGTCGTTAAGCTTCCTGGGTTTTATTTTTTCTTCTTCAACATAGTGAGTTAAAAGAGCACAGAAATTCTCTCTTCATTATGAAATCTCATGCTGAAAGTCAAACTGAATGGGATTTTAAACACATTCAGGTTTGCAAATGGACAGCAGTCTTCAAGTTCCTTTCTAAGTTGTATCAAAGCACTAGAAATTACTTTGTATGTCTTCTAAATTAGTTTTGTTTGAATCATGATAAAAGCTAAACTCCTACATACCTCACCCCTGACTCTCTGTGGCCTGAGGAGAGCAGAGCTTGATTATACTTCAGCTTTTGATGCTGAATGCCAACTGTGGAGACATGTCCAGCAGGTTTTCAATGAGCCATGGCATGTCTTCCTCTGACAGACACAGGACTAACTTCAGAGTTGGGAAAGGATCTGAGAAAGAAATCACATATCCTGAGAAGAGGGTCCCTTGTCATCAGCATATGAAAAGGTACATGTGTCTTACCTCTACCTCAATTTGTGGAGGAGAGGCACAAAAATCAGACTGGTGGCTTCATCATCAACACAGCCACCGATGACCTGGTGGGCTACAAAAGTCTTCTGGTCTTCCACATTTTGTGTGACCGTTTCAAGAACGGCGTTTGTCCTTCCTCTTCACAGCTTGTCTCCATGCAGGCATAGGGCAAGGATGAGAGTGATCACTCAACACTAAATTGAATATAAAATCCACTGCCATTTGAAAGGGAAACCTTTAGGAGCCTGTGTAATAAATCCCTGGGGAACTTGAGAGAGATGAGCTGTGCCTAATTGCATCTGACATGAATAAAGCACACAGGGTTCGCGAAAGAGTGCAGGGCCGATTCCCCAGATCCTCTGTTTAGCACTATTCAAAGTTCAGAATAGTTTGTGCACTTAGCTAATCTACAGCTGTGTGGTTAAACCTCCCCCAGACTCCTCCTCATGGCCACGCATGAGAAATCAACATTATAAGGTTATATCATTAAATATTTTAAAGATGAATGGAAAAGAATGGGTGGGCCTGTCTGACTCATGGGTTGGAGCACCATGCATTGACTTCGTCCAAGTTGGCTGCAGAAAACGAAGATTGCTCCCACCACAACAGGGCTGAGTTTGCTGAATTAAAGTGGCCTCCTGTTGCTGGGAGCAACTGCTGTCCAGTGCGGGCAGCTGCAAACACAGCATGCTTGTGGCTGTCTGGGTGGTCCTGATGAGCCAGAAATCCTTGTGATTCCGCAGGTCCTCTATCACAAGCCTCTATTATCTGTACCTGAAAATTCTTGTAAGAACTTCCAGTTACAATGAACATTCCTATAAATGGTTCTTGACCATGAATGAGAAGAACTGAAGAAAAAGAAAACATGCATTCTTGGTAGGGCTCAGTCAATAGCATCATCTTCCATTGCTTAAGACTGCCCAATCAGATTGTGGATTCATGAGCTTTGGAATTCGGCACCTGCCATAGAATACCTGCCAAGCTTTCTTGACTGGACAATACTCTGGAAAATCAACCACAGTCAGAGGCAACACATAACCTCTCAGTAAAGCATAACCTTTTCATTGTAGATTTCTTTTCTTTTTTTTTTTCATGGACTTGACTGTACTGGGTATTGAATAGTCCTGAGCTCTCATGGTGGATAGCTCAGTTGGAACAGGCCTGGGTTTCTGTGTCTAAGAGACAAATGAGTAGGCTGGCCAGTCTTACTAAGCACACACTTGACTTCCTTATGTTCTTGTCCTCTCATCTACAAAGTGACTTTTGGTACCCTCATGTAACAGGTTTATTGGTGAGAATTGACTGAAATAATCCATGAACTCCAAAGCCTGGGTGTCTTCCCAAGACTTCTTGAGGAAGAGTCAAGAGGTCCTCTGTTCTCTCTCCCTATTCATTTTCAACACTAGGTGGTAAAGCTACAGGCAATATTTGAAGTTGGTTTCTCTGCAAATGGTTTGGAATCACTTTGAGCATACCTGAATACTGGACTGCCTGGCCTACTCTCGAGTTTGAAGATTATGGGTTATTTCTCAGGAGCACTAAAATTCCCTGCTTCACTCCCCTTATCTCAGCTGGATTTGTATAAGGGGGTCAAAGGAAACCCCAGAATCTCTGATCCAATTGAAGTATTCACTGCTGAGATTAGCCTCCTTGCTAGCCTATCTCTTATGTTCTAAGGAATAGGTTTATTCCTGCACAGTGCTTAGTAAGGGCCATACTTACATGTGTCAACTTATTTAATCCTCTTAAGAAGTTCTGAAAGGTCTCTCTCTCTCTCTCTCTCTCTCTCTCTCTCTCTCTCTCTCTCTCTCTCTCTCTCATTGTCCAGATGAGGATTCAAACTCAGGCAGTCTTGTTCCTAAATTTATGAATTGTATAGGACACAATAATAAAAGGTTATGTTTTGCTCCTTATTGTACCTTAGCCCAAGTCATGAAAGCATGGTGGTACTTAATGGCAGGTACATGTGTGCATGAATGATGCTTTAGTAACTGGCCCATTCCCTTTGTTTTTATCAGACATATGACTTATATCATAGTGTTTAGAATTTGTATCTCTTCATCTTACTAGGTATAAGAGCCAGAATATCAAAGATACATTGGTGAAGGGCAGGGTCTTGTTTTACAACATTTCACACTATTACAAGAATAGCTAAAAGGTAACATACTTTACACAGAAAGACTGGAAATAGCTTTCTAAGGGGACTCCAGATAAGTTGTTAGACGGAGAAGAGTTATGTCCCCCTACCCCCAGTTCAACCTCTACCTTTACTGTTTCCTCACTCCTCCCAAAGATTTGGTTGGATATTTTCAAGATTAAAATACAGCATAATAAACCATGTAAGACTAAGACAGATACATGAGATCACCCAACAGAGCCAGACAGGTTTTTAGATTCTGAAGATGGACCGTGGGGAGTATGGAAGCAGCTAACTGTTTTAAAGAGACCATGTTGCTAAATGATGCATTGGATCACATCATTCACATTTTCATAGAACAAAAGCTCCAGATTCCTCTTTGATGGTAAACTTATCCTTCAAACTATATTCAAGTAGAGCTAGAATGTTTAGATTTTGCATTATACACAGGAAAATATATCAGTCATAATATTCAAGAAGACGTGAATTTCCCTATGTAGACAGGACGTGAGTGGTAACAAGGGCCACAGTTTTGTGTTGAGGTATTTGAAATCCCTCTACTTTCCTAGATGGAGGTCACACCCAATTCTGAGTCACGGATAATGGTGGCAGCTCTGCTTTACCTTGCTTTAACTGCTTACCTATTCATTCACCTCAAGTATTTTAAATACTACAAAAGAGTTTGACTTTATTATACATTGGGTATAAAAGTATGCAACAACCCATTTCCTAAAAAGGCTATAATCATGTCTACAAAATGCTAGTAATTAACTGTGTGCATGGGTAAGTATACACTAGTTTCCTGAAAATCTATGAGACATACCTAACCTTTTCCTAAGCTTCAGGGCATTCATATAATTTGAACATTATTTCTACAATGCCAGTGTGCTTTCTTTCTTCCTTTTCAGTGAGGAGAGTGATTAGGATGATAATAGGAATAATACTTGGGCTTAGGGAGCCTTTGACTTTGGTTTACCATGGTGGTTTCTGGCTCTGCAGAAAGCTTGTCAGATTGATGTTAGCTTTATATGGCATTGAGTTTTTCATGTTTCTTCCCTCTGGGCTTCCTCTTTCTCTAATAAAGCAACTCATCCACATTCCTGTCTTGAATACCAGCACTTAAAATGAACTGTCTATATCCGAGTAACTGAAAAAATAAAAAGTAACTCAAATAATAGCAAAGAATTGTTCCCTCTCTTTTCCTACCTGGCTGCACCTGTCACATACATGTACTGGTCCCTGACATGAGGCTCTGATATTGATCTGGAGGTTTATCGATCTCCCACTTAATATAGGAATACTGTCTACCAATAACCTGGGTGGTTCCAGAGGCACTCACTTAATCTTCTTTTGTTCACTTACAAAATGAAGAGAAAATCTTTACTAGGGTGACTATTAAAACAGTCCAACGTGTCTTTCCCCTAGCTGAGCCCTAAAATCTGATGAAATACATTTTAAGCTAGCGTCTGCTTTTGTTATATTAATTTGGGATTGGATTTCCTCCAGTGGTTCAAATGAAATGAGAGCATGATCTTAAAGTATTTAGTTCACTGTCTTTCCTCTCTTCTTAATTTGAATCACAGTTAACTCTTTGCAAGATGTTTCTAAAGTAGGAAGGACACATTTCTTCCCTGTGATATTTGAGGGGCTCCAGTTTAACTAACTCTGTGGTTCCTCAAAGAAAACATGAAACAGTTTCTCTTCTCATTGCCTATTTTGTATTGGCTTTTCTGCTTTGAAACAGGCATCTACCAGAATGCTCTCAATGTTTTTAGCTTAAAACAATAAAGGAGGTCACTTATTTCATGACTCTAAAATTTGAGTGGAGTTCAACAAGAAAGGTATGTCTCTACTACATGGAAATAGCGGTGGTGACTCAGTTGGTCCAGAGGAAGCTGATGCTGGATAGAGACTGGGAGCACAGTCGGCTCTTTACTTTTGGAGGTAAAAAACAGCAGAGCTAGAAGCTTCCATTCTATTGAATCCAGAACAGTAGCATTCCTGGCTTGTTTAGTTCATCAAAGAACTCCTAAATGATGCTTGCATTTAAGGGTAGGGGACACATGGCTTTTGAGAGAGATGTCAGTGAAATCGGCTGTCTTAAATATTTTGAAACCCTGTACTACACAAAATTGGAAAACGTAAAGAAAATGGACAATTTTATGGATAAATATCACTTACCCAAATTAAATCAAGACCAGATAAGCAAATTATATAGACTTAAAACTGCTAAGGAAATAGAAACAGTCATCAAAAGTTTCTCAACCAAAAAGAGCCCAGGGCCAGGTGGATTCAGTACAGAATTCTACAAGATTTTCAAAGAAGATCTGATACCAATGCTCCTCAAATTGTTTAACACAATAGAACCAGAAAAAAATATTGCCAAACTCTTTCTATGAGGTTTGATTAACATGATACCCAATAACACACAAAGACATTATTAAGAAAGAGAATTACAGACCAATCTCCCTCATGAATACTGATGCAAAAATACTCAATTAAATACTGGCAAACTAAATCCCAGAACACATCAGAAAAATCATCCACCATGATCAAATTGGATTCATCGCAGAGATGCAGGAATGGTTCAACATATGAAAATCTGTCAATGTAATCCACCATATAAAAAAACTGAAAAAAAGCAAGAACATATGATTATCTCATACATTCTGAAAAAGCCTTCAATAAAATACCACATCCCTTCATGATAAAGGTCTTGGAGAGAGCAGGGATACAAGCAACATACTTCAATATAATAAAGGCAATATACAGCAAGCCAACAGCAACATCAAACTAAATGTAGAGAAACTCCCAGTTTCCCCCTGAAGCCAGAAACAAGACAAGGTTGTCCACTCTATCCATACCTATTCATTATTGTACTTGAAATTCTAGCTAGAGCAATAAGATAGCAAAAGGAGATCAAGGATATACAAATTAGAAAAGAAGTCAAACTCTCACTATTTGCTGAAGATATGATAGTTTACATAAGAGACCCCACAAATTCTACCAAGGAATTTCTACAATTCATAAACACTTTAGTAATATAGAAGGATACATAATTAACTCAAAAAATTAGTAACCCTCCTTTATATTTATATTAAATGGGCTGAGAAAGAAATCAGAGAAACGTCAGTTTTCACCATAGCCACAAATAACATAAAATACCTCGAAGTAACTCTAACCAAACAAGTAGAAGACCTACATGACAAGATCTTTAAATCTTTGAAGAAAGAAGTTAAAGAGGACACCAGAAAATGAAAATATTTCTTATGCTCTTGGATAGGTAGAATTAACATAGTAAAAATTGCAATCTTAAAGAAAAGCAATCTACATATTCAATGTAATACCCATCAAAATACAAGCAAAATTCTTGACAGACCTCAAAAGAACAATACTCAGTTCCATATGGAAAAGCAAAAATCCCAGGATAGCCAAATGAATCCTGTACAATAAAAGAATTTCTGGAGGCATCACAATCCCTGGCATCAAACTCTACTACAGAGCTACTGTACTGAAAAGAGCCTGATATTGGCATAAAAACAGACAGGAGGACCAATGAAACCGAATAGAAGACCCGAATATCAATCTACACACCTACGAGCACCTGATTGTTGACAATGGAAAAAAGAAAGCATATTTAACAAGTGGTTCTGACGTAACTGGATATCAACATGTAAAAGAATGAAAATAGATCCATATCTATTCCCATGCATAAAACAAAAGTACAAATGGATCAAAGACCTCAACATAAATCCAACCACACTGAACCTCACAGAAGAGAAATTGGGAAGTACACTTGAAAGCATAGGCACAGGAGATCACTTCCTAAATATAACCCCAGTAGCACAGACACTAAGAGAAACAATTAATAAGTGGGACCTCCTGAAACTGAAAAGCTTCTGTAAAGCAAAGGATGTGGTCAACAAAACAAAATGACAGTCTACAGAATGGGAAAAGATCTTCACCATCCCCATATCAAACAGAAGATTGACCTCCAAAATATACAAAGAACCCAATAAATTGGTCATAAAAACCCAAACAATACAATTAAAAAGTAGGGGACAGACCTAAACAGAGAACTCTCAACAGAGAATTCTAAAATGGCTGAAAGACACTTAAGAAAATGCTCAAAATCTTTAGCCAACAGAGAAATGCAAATCAAAACAAGAGTCCATCTTACACCTATAAAATGGCCAAGATCAAAAATATTGATGACAACTTATGCTGGAGAGGTTTTGTGGAAAAGGGAACACTTCTGCATTGCTGGTGGGAGTGCAAATTGGTACAGCCACTCTGGATAACAGTATGGTGATTTCTCAAAAATTAGGAAACAACCTACCTCAAATCCCAGCAATACCACTTTGGGGTATATACCCAAAGTATGATCAATTGTACCAAAAGAGACATGTGTTCAACTATGTTCATATCAGCATTGTCTATCATAACCAGAACCTGAAACAATCTAAATGCTCCTTAACCAAAGAATGGATTAAGAAAATGTGGTACATTTACACAATGGAGTATTACACAGCAGAAAAAAAAATAATGACATTTGTGGGCAAATGGATAGATCTAGAAAACATCATATTGAGTGAGGTAACCCAGACTCAGAAAAGCAAATATCATATGTACTCACTCATAAGTGACTTTTATACATAAAACAAAGAGAAAACAGCCCACAAATCACAATCCCAGAGAAACTATATAATAAAGAAGACCCTAAAAGTGACATACATTGATCTAATCTATATGAGAAGTAGAAAAAGACAAGATCTTCTGAGTAAATTGGGAGCATGGGGACCATGGGAGAGGGTAGTAGGCGACTGAAGAGGAAGATAGGGGAGCAGAGAAAAATATATAGCTCAATGAAAACAATAAAAATTAAAAAGATAGACTGTCTTTATGCTATTAGTCCATATAACTGTTAATTAGTTACCCAGGAAAGAAACTTGGTCTTCCCCTATGAAGCTTTGTTCTCCCTTAACCTCTTCTAAATAACCCATTACTGAAATGTATAATATATACAGCATACATATAATATCTAATAGTAACTTAGTCACATATTAACTATATCATACCCATATATCAACATCAACTATCAAGCCCTCTTAACTGGGCCCAGAGTCTTGCCACATATTTTGATTGCCATCATCCCTGTAGCACACTATTCCTGAGCAGATTCTTCACTGGTCTGCCTCCAGCCTTGCTGTCTCCAAATCTACTCAATGTTGTTTTTGCTTTTAATTGCATAATGTCACTGTCCTGTCTAATATGCTCCAAATGTCTTTTTGTTGCTGCAAAGGTTACATGCAGATTTGTTTGTGTGGCTCACAAATGCCCATCTTGCTCCTGAGTAGAAGTTTTCATCTCTTTCTGTCTCATTAAAGTATTAAGCTTTACCCAAATCTATGTGCAAGCAAGCTGACCCTTTCTTTGAAATGTTCTCTCCTGCCCACTTTAATTCCCATGGTTCTCCAATCTCTTTGCCAGTATAATATCTCATTCTTCAGATTCTGAGTGAGCTTCATACTAGTTACCTGACCTGGAAAACAACCTCATTCATTTACCCATTCACAAATATTGAGTTCCAGTGATTTTCCAGGTGTTCTTATCTATCCCGTGGGTGCTATAGTGAGTAAAATAGACAAACGAGCCTTCTGACCTAGGATTCAGCCTTCTAGGAGGAAAAGGCAGGCAAGCAACATGGTGTACATACACACAGGTGCATAGACATACACATAAGTAAGAATGAAAGTCAATCTCTTTGAAAATGCATGCAGAGACCCTGAGATACTTGTGCGTCATTAGGTTTAAAGACTGTAGGGTCCAGAGAAACCAGAGTTGCCTAGGGGGAGAACAGAACAAAGAGTGGAAACAGAGGTGATGAGCCTGACAACAGAAAGCCTGACAAGCAGCTATAAGGACTTAAATATTTTTACATTTATTTTGCAAACCAACCGCAAATCCCCCCCCCCCCCCCCCACACACACACACATACACTCTGCCTCTTATCTACCCCGTTCCCTTTCATGGGTTTGAACAAAGCATGGCATGACAAGTTGAAGCAGAATTGAATTCCTTCCCTTGTGTCAAGGCTGGGCGAGGTCATCCAGCTTCGGGAACAGGATCCCAAAAGCCAGCTAAGCACCAAAGACGGGTCCTGACCTCTCTGCTAGGAGCCTAACAGTGAGAGCAAGCTACACAACAGTCACATACCTGCAGAGGACTTAGGTCGGTCCTATATAGGCTCATAACTGTCGGTTCAGAATTCCTGAGCTCCCACAAGGACTTGACTTTTTTATTTTAAGAAAGGTGAGAGACGTTGAAAGACTTTTAGAAGAGAGAGTTGTTGTGGCTGTGTTAAGGAATCCCCTCCTTGGCTATGCTGAACCATCCTACAATATAATTTTCTCCCTCCCTGATGCTTAGAGTGTGTAAAGAGAGATGCCCTACCCATTTGTTAATATTTTATCTCCACTGCCACAACCCAGTGTCTATGAATTATAGGTTCTTAATAAACATGTGTCTTTTACACTGCAGCGAGTCAATGAAAGCCAGCCTGTATGCTAATCTTTAATCTTTTCTTATTTATTGCTACAATTTCTTTAAGAAGATTGATAGCAATAAATCAAAGGATAAAGAAAAAACATAAGAGCACCAAATGATAAACAAAGAGAAAAGAAAGAAATTTCCTAGAACAGTCATTTACAGTACCTCCGCTCTTGATGCTGAGAAGTCCAGCATTACCTCTGCACTCTGGGGTCTACACTGGGAAATGGCATCGGTCTATGTATGAGGTCGTAGAAATGGCCTTTCACTTCTCGGGAAAGAAATATTTATAGTGGATACTGGTCAGACTTCTGGCAGAGCGGAAGAGGAGCTTTGGGGACAAGGTCCAAGTCACTAGAATACTTACATATCAATAAAAGACAACATGATGGTTATAATATGTGTGTGTATGTATGTGTGCATGCATAAGTGCACAAGCAATATACATGTACAAAAGTTTCATTACTACTTAAGTATACTTACTGGTATCTGCTGTGGGTCTAGTATTAGGCATAGAATGTCTCCTCTCTTCACAGTCTTAAAATATAGAAGACTATTGTATTGCTCATATTTATGTTACTGTAATAAAATATAAAAAATGATATGGTAATAAATAAAGCAATTATTTTGGCTCATAGTTTTCCAAATTCTTGTTTAAAATTAAACAAGTCCTATTACATTGAACTTATAGTAAGATAACATATAATGATGGGAGCATTCAGAGCAGAACTTTTCATAGCACAGAGTGTACTCAGGAATAGAAAAAGGGCTTGGGTCTCAGTCAACTTGAAGGACATGTCTACTGTTGCCTAAGTACATTTTATGAGACCCTACTTACCAAAAGTGCCACCACCTCCCCTGAGTACCACCTTGCAGGGGCAAGGCTTTAATGTAACTTGGACCTTTTGGGGAATACATTAAACTATAATAAGGCTTAACAATTACAGCCCTGTTTAGTAACCTAGTGGGGGCTAGGTGCTGAACAGAATATACTGGAAAGAAAAGCATGCTGATACTGACTATACTGTTAGAATTTTTTGCATATCAACATGATAAATTTCCCTATGACCAGGGTGTGCTTGGTTTGATGGGTAAGTTCAAGAAATGGTACTCTGAGGATGATTTGAGAAAGCAAATTTGATGTGTCTCATTAAGTCACCACATAGGAAAAGGAAACAAAGGAAAAATGTGTTCAGAGTTTGGTGTAAATTGTAAAGAAAATAAGGCCCAGAGAGATTTGATCTTCTGATAATTTGAATATGGGAAGAACAGAGAAAACAAAGTATCTGGGCCTGGAACCATTTGAAAGGTATTTTGTTCCTTAAATCAGAAGGAGAATGTCTCCACCACAACAGTGTGGGGGTGGGGTGGCTGGTTAGTGGGTGGTCTCTGTTGAGAAGTCTCTGTGATGTGGGGATAATACAGTTTTTGTGTGATTATTTTGGGTCTGGAAGGCTGGGAAACGAATGAGCAGCCTCCAACTACACATTGACTATATCCACGTAAAACCTGAAAAAGCTTGGAAAAGAATTTAAGACACAAAAGGAGAGAGTTAAACATGGCTTCTTGGTAGCTGGCATTTTTTTAGGTGGGGAGATGGGCTCTGTTTGCTGGTGGTGAACAGAGGTGCCACAGCTCCTTTAAGAGAGGTCTTCCTGATTCAGCATTCGCATTAAAAATATCATGCTGATTCTTTAAGAAATGGCGGCTTCCTGGTTTGTACTAGTTGCACAAACAGCTCTGTTTCTTTCAGGAGGCCCAGCACTTAAATGAGGTTTGTGAGCCTGTGTCCTTATATGCCCACTCGGGGTTAGGAGGAAAGTGGCAGAGAACATGCCTACCTTCCAGCACTCTAGCCTGGGCAGATGGCAGGATCAGATCTGGTGTGGGAGAATGGTCTGTATTCTGTCAATTATATTTTAAATAAATGCTGATTGGCCAGTATCCAGGCAGGAAGTATAGGCAGGGCAACCAGACATGAAGTAGAGGCAGGTCAATGACAACAGGAGAATTCTGGGAAGAAGGGGGCAGATTCTGCAGTCCTGGCCCAGCCACAGAAGATGCAAAATGTTACTGCCTCGTTAAAAAAGGTACTGAATCATATGGCTAGCATAGATATGAATAATGGGCTAATATAAGTTATAGGAGTTAATAAGAATCCTGAGCTAATGGGCCAACCAGTTTATAACTAATATAGAACTCTTTGTGATTTCTCTGGGAATTAACGATTGTGGGAACCAGGCAGGACAGAAAACTCAGACAACACAGGTCTGCTAAGAGTGCAAAGGCAGGAGGGCATGACTGATTCCCACTGCTATACACAGAGATATTTTCAGGCCATGCAGTGTGCTGCATGACAGTTTTAGTTTTTACTCAGATAAAAAGGATTTATATGCTGCATGGTACTACAGAGAGTTGAAGTGGTGATGATGGCTCCTACTCGGCAGTCTCAGAGGCAGTGAACAGACCTCTGCCATGGTGAAGTGGATGGAGCAAAAAGGCAAAGCAGCCCTAGACCTAGCTATGCTGCTTAGCATTTTAAGAAGTGATCCTGGTCAGAAAAGGATTACAGATAAATTATAAAGACAAATTCAGACAGAAAAGACCTTTAAATGGGTCACAGTGTTGGATAAATGTACTTGAGAGAGGAAAAGGAGTATAAACAGTTATAAAAGAGTAAGATAATCATAAGTTAAAGGAGTAAAGTTGATAAAATAAATATTAAACTTATAGAAAATGTAATAGAGTAAAGAAAAATAAGCCACATAAAGATGGAATATACAAAGAGAATCTGGATTATGTATATTATTGTGTTTTCTTTTAATTTTTTGACTGTGAATGAACTAAGTGCAGAGAGAAATTTCATTGTATATGCTGCTAAGCTAAACTAATGTATATACTTTAAATATATCTTGATTTCAAAATTTGAGTCTATGGATATTTTGCTTTGGAAAAAAGGTTCTGCTATTCTTTTCACAGAGGATGAGAACCTGTGGATTCCTTTTAAACTGATGTGGTTTGATGGACTAAGATCCCCCAAAAGGTCTCCATGAACCACCACCCCCTCCCCCCCCCCCGCAAATACTTCATCCAACAAAAAGCAAGAAGCAGTTTGGAAAGAACTATGCCCAAATTCCAAAATATTGTTTATAAATGTTTATTTACATATAAAGGAGGATATGCTATAGAAATGAATACTTTGCATTGGTCTATATATTGATCTATTGATACAAATTTTAGGTAAATTTTGTTACATATATATGTATATATATATTTCTGCTCTTGATTAAGGTGTTGTGTTTGCACAGCTCATTTAAAAATGTAATTATAATTAAGAAATATTTGTTAATAAATAATCATCTATAATAATCAATCTTGTAGTCATGTTAGTTATGGTTTCTAGATATATAAGAAACATATTTTAGATGGACAGTTGTTCTTCAAACTTTTCAAAGACTAACAGAATATGGCATTTTAAATGTTTTAAGAACTTAGGACTTTTCATAAAAGTGAGAAACATCTGCTCCTGGCAGTACCAATTACTTCAAGAGAAAGATGAGCATAGAAGAGGCTCCTTATGGAGTTTGTGAGCCATTTGGAGAAGAAACTGCTCCTGCTTGGACTGTTTGATGTTATGCTGTATGAACTAGACATATAGGACCCACAGAAAAATGACTGTTGAACTTACCTAAAGTGAGACAGCCATTTGTGGTTCCTGCTTCATGAAAGAGTTTGCAGACATTCTGCAGGACATAGAAAAAAGTGACTGACAAACTGCCAGTATAGGTGGAACTGTCTTTGAAATTTTCTGCTTTATGGAAAAGTCTACTGGATATAATGAGCCTGTAGGCTAAAGATGGGTGCCCCAATGTTACAGAAGAACTTTGGGTGACTGTCCAGGCATCAGGATGTCTCTGTAAATTCTAGAGTTTTGGAAGTTGTTTATAATACACTTCCTGTTTACTTAGGTAATTTTATATTCTTCTGAAGTTCTTGATGGAGTTGAAGAATAGATAGTTATAATTACAGTTTTCCTTAGTTTTGATAAAAGATAAAGTAGTTATAAATACTGTAACTCTAATTTTTCTTTGATAACTGTTTTTTTGTATATAATTTTACCATGTTACAGTTAAAACCTTCCTTTTTATTTAGAGAGAAAAGGAGAAGTGATATGGGATTCTCCTCTGTATGCTATGGTTAATAGAGAAGCTTCTTTGGGCCTATTATAGGGCATAATGGGACAAGGTGGGAATCCAAGCAGATAGATTGAGAGACAGAACACGCTGGGTCAGGGAGAAGCCATGTAGCCACCATAGGAGACAGATGCCATATGCTAGATGGAACCTTACCAGTAGGCCATAACCACATGAAGATATGAAGAGTGATAGAAATGTGTTAAACTAAGATGTAAGCGCTAGCAAATAACAAGTGTGAGCTAATAGGCCAAGCAGTGTTGTATAATACAGTTTCTGTGTGACGATTTCAGGTCTGGGCACCTGGGAAACAGACTGCCTATACCTCTGTCTTGGAGGGTGATTTGCTTTCCTGTCATTCCATCTCAAAGAGCTGTTATTGATCTTGGAGCCTGAGTACCATGGAAGGGCTTCTGTTATAAGTGTGCTTCTGTTTCTTATGCTGTAATGATTAGGGTTCCTTGTGAGATCCAACCTCATTTACAGTAGCCCTGTAGTGTAAGTTTCCTTTATCTCATTCTCCATCTGAGGAGTGCAGGCTTTCATGCTTATAGCATGTCTGCTCTGGATCCAGCCTTCTGGAACCCCAGGAAAGCTGAATGTGCTCCAGCTCTAGAAAGAAACAGAACACCAGCCAGGCTGTATCTACTCCTCATTTTGTTAAAATATCCCATCTTTGCATGTAGACTGATGTCCACTGCTGTAGTATGGTGTACAAGAGACATGCAGCCATGCCAAATAAAAACTAACTTCAAGCATATACCCAATTTAAAGAACTCACCCAATTATTGTGTCAGCATGAGTCACTTACCCTGAACTGTTTGACTGTTGTGACCCTGATTTGAAAATCATCACAATTGCTATGCATGACAAACATGAAGCATATTTTTTCCTGAAGTTTTAGGAAACTGCAATTTAAAGCATCTATAACAAAATAATCTACAAGTAAATGAGATTCCTCCCAAATTAAATGCTCCTTTGTGAAGGACAATGAGCAATTCTGTCTAATATGATAACATTGACAGGCTCTGGGAGTCTCCTTATTAAATAGTAATGCTTTCTCATGTAGGATTTTACATAATTTGGGGGAGAAAATTTATCAATCTACTTGATCTTGAACAAAAGACAATGCTACTCTGATTGTTCTATCCTCATGTCTGAAGGTGTTCCTGTGTGGAAATTGTGACAGCTTTACAATGTTTTGTGCTATGGGCATTTCTCCACACATTGCATGCCTTGAGCCCTACCTAAGGCAGAGAATACTAATGACCTGCCATCTCTTGCTGTTAGTTTCCTCTTTGTTTATATGATGAATGGTTTAAATTTATTATTTGGTACAAACCAAGGACTTAGAACTATTAAGGATTTATCAGTGAGTGAAACACAGAAAGAGCTCCACCCTTAGCACATTTGTGTTTGGGCAGTAAATATATTCAAAGAATAATGACAAACATTTAAGTGATTAATGTGCATACTTGATTCTAAAGCTGCATGCAAGTAGAGGAAAGGGTGAAATAGAGTTAGGAGGAAATACTCGGAGATCAGCATTAAAGAGTCGTAGTGGGATCAGCAAAAACTTAGAGAAAGTGATTTAAGCAAAGACTTGGAGGAAGTGCAGGAGTAAGGAAAGGTCTTCTTGGTTACAAGAATTTGATAAGGCAAAAACTCAAAGTGGTAATTACAAATGCCAAGAAGTTCTTGGAGATGATTGTAGATAAAGTCAGGTGAGTAAATGCAACCAATGCCAGCTATATAATTGATAACAGTCTTCCTTTCCTTATTTTCTGTTCTATGTAATTTTCCCCACATGAGTTCAGTTGTAAGAAGCAAGAGGAGTGGCCAAAATATTTGGGGTCTTGTAGTTAGTAGTGAGACATCTGTTATTTGGTTGAGATAGAATCCCATATACTCTAAGCCAACCTCAAGTAAATTGTGTGGCTAAGGGTGACTCTTGATCTTCCTTTGCCCTCTCCTGAGTGCTGCCATTCAGGTGTGCCCCACCAACTCAGTTCTTGGTTTAACTCTGTTTAAATCATTACAGTTGCTTAAGGAAAGTATCTGCATAGCACAATTTATGTTCTTCAAATATTACTCTGGCTAGTGTTTCAAGCAGGATTATTTGTTTAGGGATAATAACCTGGTATGACAAGGAAAATAGGAATGGACCACATGTAACAAAGAAGAAAGTAGTGATTTCTGTATCGGGGGTGTAACAGGAGGACTGGCGATTTTGAAGATGATGATAAAAAGAGTGAAGCTGAGGATGTTGCCAGGGTTTCAGTCTGAGCAACTGGAAAGATGGACTTGATACCAAATGATACAAAAATAAGGGTTGGGGTCAGGAATTTCACATTGGGTAAGTCATTTTGAGAAGATATCTAGACATCTAAATAGAGGATGCATAAGTCTGGAGAGAGAAGACATGGGCAAGAGATAAAACTTGAGAGGAAGAAAGTGGACAGGTTAGGGAGGTATGTATAAGCAGAGGGGAATGAGTAAAAGCAGAAAAGAAGACAGAGGTCTCAGTTGGGGGCATTGTACCCTCAAAAGGATACATTTGGTGGAGGCTAAACAGAAATGACTATTAATGTAGTAAAAAAGCCAGGAGCAGATAGATATGTTAGCAAAATGCCTTGAGGAGTTGGTTCTCAGAATGTCAGACTGTGTTGAACAGTAAAGAAAGCTGATTACCGGAAATGACCCGTCTTTAGCAATGTGGCGGTCATGGCTCCATCACTGGTAATAATTTAACATGACTGGGATAAAATGTTGATTGTACAGGCAAGGGAGGTTGTTTTGTCTTTTCTTCTGCCATCATAGTAGGTTAAAACACTACAGATAATGTGTTGACAGAGTAATTTTAATGAGTGCCATTGGGGATTTGTTTTAAACCCTTGGAAGATATTCAGTTGTTTAATCTGGCCTTAGTATTCCCAAACTGGCATTGATGTTAACTATAATCAAAATTCATTTGTTGATATATCAGCCAAGAAAAGAGACACAGATTTTAGAAAGCCCTTGATTTATTTGGATACATCAAATTATATTTTTATCCATTTAATATGAACTGAAAGTGTTAGTAACATACCTTATTAGATCTTGACAACTTAGAGCAGTGGTTCTCAGCTTTCCTAACATTACAACCTTTTAATACAGTTCCACAAAAAAACCAAACAAATAAAAACATAGTTTCTCATGTTGTGACTCCCTACAATAAAATCATTTTTGCCACTACTTCATGACTATTATTTTGCTGCTGTTATCCATCATAATGTACATATCTGACATGCAGGATAAATCTCATGTGTGACATCTGTGAAAGGGTTGTTCAACCCCCAAAAGGGTCATGGCCCAGTCAATTGAGATCTACTGCTTTAAAGAGAGCCAGACTCTTCAAATAACACTCAAGGTTTTACTTGTCTTATGTGCTTCAGTTCCCCAACGAAAGGATAAACTATTTGAAGGATACAACCAGGTCTTATAATTCCTATATATCTTTTGAGTCCAGACCTGTTGTTGATATGGTAGGTATGTGGTCAGTTTTTGTTGACTTAATTGTCTGTTCGCACTTCAGCTGATTTTGCTCCCTGACATGGATGCCTCATTCCATAATGGCAACGCAGAAGTAGATGACAACCAAAGAGAACACCTCTGCTTAGGGAACAGAGTCTGTTTGAGAAAGGCATGTGCCACCATGCTCAGAAAACTTAAATGCTTGAAACTCAAATTATCTTTTTTTTTTTTACTTAATGTGAATGTTTTATTTTTTTTCCATTTTTTTATTGAGAAAAGGAGAAAAAAAAAACAAGTTTCCACCTCCTCCCAGCCTCCCATTTCCCTCCCCCTCCTCCCACCCTTCTCCCCCTCCTCCCCCCCTTCTTCCCCTCCCCCCACGCCTCTCCCCCTCCCTCTCCAGTCCAAAGAGCAGTCAGGGTTCCCTGCCCTGTGGTAAGTCCTAGGTCCTCCCCTCTCCGTCCATTTCTAGGAAGCTGAACATCCAAACTGGCTATGCTCCCACAAAGCCAGCACATTACATAGGTTCAAAATCCCGTGCCATTGTCCTTGGCTTCTCATCAGCCCTCATTGTTTGCCATGCTCAGAGAGTCCAGTTTTATCCCATGCTTTTTCAGTCACAGTCCAGCTGGCCTTGGTGAGCTCTCAATAGATCAACTCCATTGTCTCAGTGGGTGGGTGCATCCCTCGTGGTCCCGACTTCTTTGCTCATGTTCTCCCTCCTTCTGCTCCTCATTGGGACCTTGGGAGCTCAGTCCAGTGCTCCAGTCAAATTATCTTATCATGGTTGTAGAAACACATTCGAAGGAAATTATTCCTAAAATACTCTCCCATTCTTTCCCTTCTCCTCTGAATAAAATAATGAACCCCATTTTTAAACAATCTGTTAATATGGTGTGGGGAATTCACCTTGCTAGTTCAGTTGTTTTGAGCACTTACAAGGCTACAAAAAAATGCATAATTTTACATCCCCGCTAGCAATGCACAGGAGCTCCAGTTAATTCTCCTCCTTCCCAGCAGTATTATTTTGCTAAAACTTAAAAAAAAAATACTGAAAAACGGGGGGTGGCTGGGGAAATGGTTCAGTGTTTAATAGCACTAACTGTTCTTCCAGAGGGCCGGGGTTCAATTCCCAGTACCCACACGGCAGATCACAATGTCTTTAACTCCAGTTACAGCAGATCTGACTCCCATGACAAAACACCAATGCACATTAAAAAAAGTAGCTATTTTGCTTTATTTTCCACAAATAATTTTATTCTAACCAGTGTGATGAAAGTATGACAGGTAGAATTTCTGAGCTTTTAGAGTGCTTGCATATATCATTAAAGCATCTTTCAGCCTTTGATATTGTGTGTGCTGTCTTTGCTTGCATGATCTATGAAAAGCAGCACATTTATCTGACTACGAATTTTAAACATTTTTTGTACATGATTTCTGGCTGATCATATTTTTTTCTTTTGCAAATTATAAAATTCTGTTGAGTTTTCTGTACCTTTACTATTAATTAGTTAGAGCTATTTATGTAGAAAATATCTTTTCATTTTATTTTATATTTTTCAAACATTTTCAAATTTGTTGATTGTGATTTTATTTCTATGTTACTCAAACACTAAACATTTAGGACAATTTTAATTCACAATCACTTCTACTTTCATAAATAAATAAAAAGAGATGATTTCATTTTTGTCAAATAGTTAATTTTTTCTTCCTATTAATGTGCTTAAAATTGCATTTAGCTTAGAGTTACTATTTCATATGCTTATTGTTATTGGATTTGAAAAGTACTATAGTAACAATGTGAATAGCATCATAGCTAACCATGATCTCTTACCAAGGGGGATTTCATGCTAATAGTTTACCATGCTAATGTCTGTTCTCATGTATACATTTGAAACTTATGCAATTATCTCTTCACGAGCATTCAGGAACCCATTCTTCTCCATCCCTTAGACATGTGTTAACAAATTTTTGTATTTTTTTTCTGTCATATATTGGTACGTTTTATACAGTATTCAAAATATAAAAGCACAATATAATTATGGTAGCTTAAATTAACATTTTAATTAGCTTTAATTAATTAACATTTTATTGTCTGTATCAGTTCATTTATCTCACAAGACATTTTAAATATATATATATATATATGTTTATATATATATATATTTTATATATATATATATAAAAACCCTTTGTAATTTTTTAACAATTGAATTCATGTCAGAATCTTTGAACATATAATAATGTTTGTTCATTCTGCTGGTAGACAATATAACTTAATTCCATTTGTCTTTTGGGAGGAACAACTTCACTTGTGTCTCCCACATACATGTCAAAGCTTGTCAAGGCATGTGTCTACATACATGAGCATTCTTGGACTATATGAAGGCATGTTTTAGTTTGCCTTGAACTTATCATGTGATTCTCTGTGGTCCTTTGAGAAAAGTTAAAGTCTATCCTTTAGCTTTTTTGTTTAGATGAAAAAGGAGACAAGATCTCTTTGCCTTGGGTGTACTGGGATTCTATGTGCTAACACATATCTGTCTATAATACTACCAGGTAACAACAAGGATAGCTTAAGGATGCTAAGTGAATCATGACAAGCATAGAAAAAGATGCTATGGCCTGACATGCAACTTGAAAAAATAAACGTACAGAAATATGTAATACAATAGAGCTGTTAACAGCACAGAACATCTCCTAAATAAGGTGATGAGAGTTCAGAGTAAAGAAGTAGTACAAGAAAAATATCAGAGACAAATATCTGTTTAAGAAACGCCAAATAATTAGTGATCATTTTATCTGCTTAATCTGTGAAGGGATTTCTAGAAGGATCATTGACAGAGAAGACTGCCCTGAATGTAGATAGTATGATCACATGGGCCAGCCTCCTCCACAAATAAAATAAAAGCAACTTTAGAAAAGAAGAAATCTAGTCAGTGCAAACATGCTATCTCTGTCTGTGCATCTCGTCTGCCATGATTGGTGCCAGACACGTCACCATGTTTCCCTGGCATGCTCACCTTGGCATGCTCACCTTGGCATGCTCTCTTTGCCATGATGGAATGAAACCTTTTGACCTATGAACCAAAATGTCTGACTTTAAATTTTATACCTTTGGTAATTGTTATGAATATTTTGACTAATGTAAACACTCTGAAAATGCCATGCAAATTATGTTCAGTAAAAATAAGCATCCATATAGCAGTGGAAGGGCAAAGGAAAGCTGGGGGAAGATTTTCTAGGTGTTCAAAAAAGAGGGCAGCATGGAGCTGAGCCAAAGCATGTGAATGTGTAGGGCCTGATGTACACAAACTTCTCAATGGTCTTTGCTTCTGGGAAAGAAGATAATAGATACTTTTACAGAGCCTCCAATGTCCATTAATTGTCATTTTAAGAAAGAGAAATCTAAAGCAAAGTGTTACTGTCTTGTTGAATGTGGGAAGTGAATGTGGAAGCCTTATCACTGTGTTGGCTCTTTTTATATTGAAATGTTTTATAATTCAAAGGAATCTAATGAAAGTCAGGAGATGTAGGGAAATAGCCTTGGAAGAAAAAGAAGAAATGTTCTAAAATATTTTTAAATATTAGTTCATTTCTAATAAATTAAAGTTTTGAACTCACTATTTACCTTATGACTTTCTCTTTAACACAGAAATGGAAATGAGTTAAGTCAACTTACACCAATAATGTTTAGACAGGAGAACATATTTGCTATTAATTTTAGAAAGGAGGTATTTATTTTTGAATTATTTGTCTTAAATTCATAATTTCATTGCTTAATTTTTTTAAAAGTAAAACAATGTTAGAATTATTTCCCTCCTCGCAACTTCTGAACATGCTATACTGAGAAGCCTAGGAAGGGTTCAGAAAGGTGTGTGCATTTCTTCGTCTTGATCTCCTTTCTTTGTACCAGTTCAGGAACTCCAGTTTTCTCAGTGCTTTGTCTTTGAGCCACTTGTTAGATTCTCCTACTGGCCTGTGGAACCAGACTTTAGAAGGTTTCTCTTTTTCGAATTTGGGTATATGGGTTTCCATAGAAGGAACATCAATTGTTGGTTGGTCTGAGTGAAATACTAGCCACACAGCATTTGATGCCTCCGATAATTGATGCAAACTTCATTAAAAAAAATAACAGATGGCATGTGGCTTCAGGCAAAATGCCAGTCCACATGGTGAAGCCTACCCTACTCTAGTCTACGGTAAACAGTGTTTTTAATCACCTTAGGGGGAAAAAAACTGTCATTTTTTTCAATAACCTCATCATTACAAACTTGCATCAAGTTCATTATTAGCTTGTGAAAAATAGTAATAAAAATCTGGCAACCAATAGGCATTTGTTTTTTATTTCTGCCCCTGCATAAATGACCTCTGAAGAGTCTGAGGCCATCAAGTAATACAATGGGTTCTTCACTTAGACAGCTCCACAGGTAACTGACCATCGAGCCTTGGCTTTGCATACCTTTCTCAAGTTGTTTAAAATGTTGCTGTGAGAATCAGAAACCTGTGGGCACAAAACCTGATGCTGGGTCTTGATGATGCCGTTCATGGCGGTGATGGGCGTGCAAGTATGAGTGTGTGAACAAGTGACTGTGAGGCAGGCCCTTGGACTCTTTGTAAACTGGGTTCAATCACAGACTCACGAAGCACTGCATTCCTTTCACAAGGGGCATCAAAGAGAGTTGACTCTTAGGGCCATAATTGCAGTCCTATTAAGTTCTGATGTGAACGCCAATGTTCATTGTTTTAAAAATCAATTGGTTTTTTGTAATAATGTGTTTTGCTAGGCAATTTTGCATGCAGAACATAATTCGGCACATATGTATGTATTTTATAGTCTCCCAACAAAGCTCAGCTACATAAGAAATAAAGATAATTTTATAAAGTTTATAGGAAATAGAGTTCAATCTTAATTTGAGTTCAGGGAGTTGACACAGTTCATTTTAGTTAGTGATTCATGTCAGCCTTCTTTGCAGAAGCAGAAATAGCCTCTGGCTAATTTAAATAGACACATGGATTAAAGAGCACTCGCTGAATGGGCAGAAAGACAGAAGAACCAAGTGGGAATTGGGCTCCATGGCATTTTATTTTGTTTAGGGTGGTATAACAGAAAGCTGGGGATGGGCGGGCAGTTTGTAAGGAGCAGAAAAATGTGTTATTATCAACTTTGGGGGGTGGCAAATCAGAGACTAGTGTTCTGGAAGACTCTGTCTAATTGGCTCTCCTTCCCCACAGCCTACAATATTCCACTATTTTTTGTTTTGTTTTTTTACAATGAGAAAGGGACCAGCAGATCAGTCGGGCTGAGGCAGGAGGATGGCCAATTCATAGCATCATGTACTTGCCCAGATCCTAGCTCAGAAACAAAACAGCAAACAGAAATCATGCTAGAGAAATGCATTCGATTCCAGTTTCTTGCAGAGAAGCATTAGCTATTGTGAAATACTGAAGAGCATCTTCACATGTTCTTGCCAGGACTTTCATTCACTGGTGTTTTACATACTGTAAAAGGAAACACATTCTGGGCATATGGATACAGTCAAAAGGACATCTAAATAAATCGATTATAGGTAGGCATCATTCTGAGGTCTTTGATGGAAATGGTATTATTTCTTATAAAAAAAGTCAATTTTTGCTTATGGTAGACTAATGCTCCTTCAGTTTATATAAGATATTACTTGGCATTAAATCAATTGTCTAAGTTTTTAAAAAGTAGCCTTTACAGAGCTGGTTGTGGAGGTACCTACCCTTAATTCTAAATAGTTAGGTGGCTGAGCAGAAGCAATTTGTGTGATTATAAGGACCATTTGGGACACACAGTTAGTTACAGGCCAGTCTGGGCTGTACAGTGAGACCCTCTCTTAAGAAAAAAGACATAAAAATAAAAAATATCAAAATCTTTTATAAATTAAAAATGTACGTATATTGCTTTACTAATACAAATGAATTGTTTATTTTACATTGTTAATTAGTATAAAAACAATTCATGTCATTGCTGTTCATTTCAGCAGAACTAAACCATACCCCTTAATTTTTATTGGTTTTTATTTTTTTGGATTTTTAAAATTTTTTGTTTTGAGGCAAGGTCTTGATGTGTAACAGTTCAAGCTGGCCCCAAACTATGGCAGTCCTATTGCTTTAGCATCCTAAGTGCCAGGATTACAGGTTTGAAGCACCCCAGCCCGCCTAAATACTGACTTTGAAATCAGTCAGCATTCAAAACCACTGGAACAAATTTAACAGTGCCAGCAGATTATGACCGATTATTTGGGCAGACATGCCCTCTTCTCCCAGATAACTAGCCCCTCCCCTCCCTAGGGCATAATGATGAAAGTGACACATTTTCAAAGAAGTATAGGTCAAATGAGTAGGGTAGACTGAAAGGAAGGGAAAGGCAACTTGTGGTAAGGTGACCTAACACTCAATAATTAAGAAAAAAGAGGTAAGATGGCCAGGATATGCCAAGAATGACCAAGTGTTAGGACCTTGTAGCCTTCAAGGCTCAGTAGTAATTCTAAGGGAACAGTAGGCTTGGAAGCTGTTAATAGACAGAGATGAACCTTAAAGACTGGGAAGCATTCAGCAAACAGCCTGGGCCAGTTGCCAGAAACACACTGGAGTACAGATATAAAGTTCAAAGTGTGAGTAGAAGGAACATGGATGACATATGTAGACAGCGCCCTGTAGGAAAAAGCAGAGGGGCAATAGAAAAGGGAAAGATGGGTAGTCACCCTTTCTTTTTTTTTTTTTTTTTTGTTTGATGAAGACTGTATAGTAAAGGAAGTAGCTTACAAGCAAAGGGACTTTTAGGAGGCCTTTACACAGTTTGTTTGGAGATAGAATCAAATAGCAGATGAGTGCATTGAAGACCAAGAAAAGGCTGACATGATAAAGGTAACTAACTATAGAGTTATCAGTTCCTAATAAGAATTTACATAATAGTAGCACAGAATCATTACTGAAATTCATTTCTAATTTATCAGTAGTATGACATGATTACTATTTTCCCATTCCATTTATGAAAATATTTAGATAATAGTAGGAAGAAGACTGATGGACCTGGAGACACTTAGTCCATTCGAATTATCTGTGAGTATTAGAGTACTTTACTCTTAGATGATGCTAGCAACACCCTCCCTTGTAGCAGAGAACCAAAGTCTGTTAATCTTCCGATGTGGGTGAGGCTCTTGATTCAAGAAGAGCCAGAGCTGGGGACCACAGGACTGCAGGTGATAGAGGCTTTGTCACTGTCAGCAAATGGCTCATATAATTACCCTAGGCACCAACATACACCAGGCAAATGAATAAAATCATTAAGGAAAATGAGTCAAACCTGGATGATTTTCTCTTCACACTTTCTTTTCAGGGAATAACAACAGGTTTGCCCTGGACTACAAAGGAAAACTGGAAAGTATAGTTTACTCAGATGCCCAAACAGTGGGATGAATAGCAAGAAAATTTGGCTTTATAGATAGTTACCCACTGGGGCTCATGGAAGGCTTCTGTAGTTTGAATGTAATTGACCCTCATAAGCTTATGTGGAGTGGCACTATTAGGAGGTGTGGGATTGTTTTTGACTTATGCCTTCACCTTCACTTCTTCAGCACCATGTCTGCCTGCATGCCACCATGTCCTACCATGATGATAAAGAACTAAACTTCTGAACTGTAAGCCATCCATATGAAATGTTTCCCATTATAAAAGTTGCCATGGCCATGGTGTTTCTTCACAGCAATGCAAACCCTATCTAAAGAGAGCTTCTGGTGCCATGCCTCCCTCCACCAAATATACTGCTGATGGAGGAAGGTCATTGGCTAATAAAGGCACTGCCCTGGCCCATTTTATTGGTTAGAGGATAGGTGGGAGGAGTAAACAGAACAGGACGCTGGGAGGAAGAGGAAGTGAGGTCAGAGACTCCACCGCTCTGCTCTCGGGAGCAGACGCCTCAGGGAGATGCCATACTCCCAGCTCCCAGGCAGACACACGCCATGAAGCTCGACCCAGGATGGACTAGGCTAGAATCTTCCCGGTAAGACCGGTGCTCACTGATTATTAGAGATGGGTTGATCGGGATATCAGAATTAGCCAGTAAGGGCTAGGGCAGAAGGGCCAAGCAGTGATTAAAAGAATACAGTTTGTGTGTTGTTATTTCGGAGCATAAGCTAGCCATGTGGGCGGCCGGGTGTGGGGGACGCAGCCCTGCCGCCCCATATTACTACATTTGGCGCCCACGTGGACAACTGCTTTCACATAAAGCCTGAGACAGCTTGGGAAGTAATTCTAGAACAAAATGAAAGCATTGTGCCTGGTTTCTTGGTAGCAGCAATTTCTCGGTTCTACTCTGCTTGCTAGAGGCAAGCATGCGCTTTCATCTAAGAGAGGCTTCCTGACTCAGCTTTAGCTGCAAAGCCTGCAGCTCATTAAGAGGTCCTGCCACGAAACACTTAAACGGTGTTGACAAAAAGCTGAACGCATGCTTTTCGGTTTTCAGCCGTAGCAGGAAAAAAGCTGCGCCGTTTAAAAATGCCGGCTTTCTGGGCCATCCTGCCAGGGCAAACTCTGACTGTTTGAGGCAGGAGGGCCGGCTAAGGAGAGAGGACTTGTGTGTTGTCTGTTGTAGCTCACTTGCTGGTAGGGACCTTGAAATGCCATACAGTTGTTGCAGTAAACATGGCTACAGCCTGTATATCAGCCATGAGGCTGGGAAGCTAAGGAATGGACTGGATCTAGCTGGCAAAGCCACGCCTTTAATCCTACTGATATTGCTTGGTAAATTAAAGACTCATGTGGTCAGAAAAAGAGAGATGTACAGTAAAGAGCGATTCAAAGACAAAGAAAATTTTTAAATGGTTTACAGTGTGTTAAAAATATATGCAGACTAAAAGTTGAAGTTCTTAAAGTAAAAAACATAAAAAAAGGAAGAGAGTTGTTGTGTGTGGTAGCACACGCCTTTAATCCCAGTGCCTAGAAGGCAGAGGCAAACAGATCTCTGTGAGTTCAAGTTGTACTAGTTTACACCTTTAATCCCAATGCCTGGGAGGCAGAGACAGGCGGATCTCTGAGAGTTCAAAGACAGCCTGGTCTAGAGAGTTACTTCAGGTCAAAGATACAGAGAACCTGTCTCAAAAAGCAAAGAGTTAAAAGTAAAAATAAACAAAATAGAGGTTAAAACAAAGCTGTACAAAGATGGAAAATACACAGAGAATCTTGATACTGTATGCTATTATGCTCTCTTTGAATTATTTGAATGCTGAGGAAGGAGCAACAGCTGCTAAAAGATATTTATTTATAAATACTGCTGAACTAATCCAACATAGATATCTTGAATTTGGATCTAAGGATATGATACTTTGGAAAAGAGTTTCTTATTTTGTTTTCACAGAGGATGAGACGCTGTTCATTTCTTCTATTCCGATTTGGTATGATGGACCACGTCCTCCTGAATGGTTCCTGTGCACGCCTTCAGAAAATTGCTTCGCTCAACTGCCAACTGAGATAAAACTAGCACACAGGTTATACCATGAAAGACCTAATTAACGACGCCCCCATTCAGCAGGAAGCAGTTTGGAGAGAAATAACTGCGCCCATATTCCCAAAAAATGTTTATAAATGTTCTTTTACATTTAAAGGGGGATATGATATAGGTATGAATAATTTGCATTAGTATAGATTTTGCTTTATTGACAGAGATTTAAGGTCAGTTTTGTTATATGTATAAGTGTTTCTGATTTTGATTAAGGTATTGTGATTGTGTAGTTCATTTAAATATGTACTGTATAATTAAGAAATATAGGTTGTTAATGGATAATCATCGATAATAGTAAAGCTTGTAGTCATGTTAATTAGATTTTCTAGATATATAGAGATATATTTTAGATAGACATTCTTCATGTCTTTCAAAGATTACAGAATAGGACTTTTCATGACAATGAGACACGTCTGCTCCTGGCAGCACCAATCTACTTCAAGAGGAAGATGGGCATCGAAGAGGCACCTTATGGAGTTTGATAGCCATTTGGGCAAGAAACTGCTCTTGCCTGGACTATTGCATAAACTGGACACAGAGAACCCGCAGAGAGAGGACTACTGAACTTGCCTAAGGTGAGATGATCTTTTGGGGTTCCTGATTCATTTTGAAAGAGTCTGCGAGACATTCTGCAGGACACAACAGATAGTGACTGAACTGACTTTGAATTTTCCTGCTTTATGGAAATGTCTGCTGGATACCATGGGCCTGAAGGCTGAAGATGGATGCCCCAACGGTACAAAAGAACTTTGGGTGACTGTCCAGGCAGCGAGATGTCTTTGTCATTTCTAGAACTAAGTTTCTTAGTTCTTGTTTACTTAGGTAATATATCTTTCTGGAGTCTTTGATGGAGTTAAGAATAGTTAGTTATAGTTATAGTTTTCCTTAGTTATGATAAAGATTATTGTAACTTTTACTTGATAACTGTTTTGTTATATGTAATTTTGCTATGTTAAAGCCTTTTTTTTTTTTTGTTTAAACCAAAAAAGGGGAAATGATGGAGGAAGGTCATTGGCTAATAAAGGCACTGCCCTGGCCCATTTTATTGGTTAGAGGATAGGTGGGAGGAGTAAACAGAACAGGACGCTGGGAGGAAGAGGAAGTGAGGTCAGAGACTCCACCGCTCTGCTCTCGGGAGCAGACGCCTCAGGGAGATGCCATACTCCCAGCTCCCAGGCAGACACACGCCATGAAGCTCGACCCAGGATGGACTAGGCTAGAATCTTCCCGGTAAGACCGGTGCTCACTGATTATTAGAGATGGGTTGATCGGGATATCAGAATTAGCCAGTAAGGGCTAGGGCAGAAGGGCCAAGCAGTGATTAAAAGAATACAGTTTGTGTGTTGTTATTTCGGAGCATAAGCTAGCCATGTGGGCGGCCGGGTGTGGGGGACGCAGCCCTGCCGCCCCATATTACTACATACTGCTTCTGACTAGGCTCTTGCATTGGCTGCAACCCTAGTTCTTGATTATAATCACTATGAGATGGTAGCCCTAGCAAAACTGGAGTGCTGTAAAAATGTCATTCATTTTTACATTTGTTAAAGCGTGACTTACTTTAAAATTTTACTTGTATTCTAATACCTCATATTAGACACATACATTTAAAAATAGGAAATATCAATGTATCTGAAATAATTGTATTATTCACTGATTTAATCTGTGTAAAATAAATTCCATTGGTGTGGGAAGTCCTTCCATCTGTGTGTTGCTTTTATTGGTTAAAGAAAAAAGGAGTGTGGAGTGGGCTCTTATGATAGACAACTAAGCAGGAATTAACTGGCGTGAAATGATGAGTTTAAAGAAAAAAAACCATATCATCATGTAAGGTATAATTGAGAGTGAATCCCCCTTTACCTTGTTATAGTGATGGAGCCAATTAAATATACATGTGTTCAAGTCAGCATGAACAATGACCTGATTATATGCAGCATTCACTAATAGCTTGCTTCCCTCTTTGGTGGAGAAAATATTTCAGTCAGTCCACTAAGTTTAGATTTTGTTGGGAATGTAAGTAATGGAGCCAACCACCATCCACTCATGAAGTTTTGAATTCAGCATCAGTACTTGAATCGACTGAAGAACAATGTGTTTCCCTATCTTTAGGGAATAATACTCTATTATTTTCTCAGTAAGACTTCTCAGGACTTAAAAATGTTTCCTTGATCTGAAGTACCTTTTCAACCTCTCAACCCTCCTTTCTTTTGTGATAGACCACAATACTAATTATCTAATTCATGAGTATTTGAGTGATGCTGTAGAGAATAGATTCACAGTGTCCCAGACCCAGCATTTAAGAAGTTTCTGGGAAGGGAAACGAGGATAAAAATACAAAATAGCATATAGGAAGTGGCAGAATGTAGCTCAGTCCACACCATTTAGGAAGGATTAGTTTGTTGATAGAGTTAAGCAGATAGAACAGTCCATGAAAAATATTGGAGTGTGCTAGGCCAAAGATGGAAAAGTGCTAACTCGGGCATGAATTAAGCTAAGAAACAGGACATACAAAAATGAAAAGGGAAAAGAGGGAAGTGTGCAAAATTAATTGCAGCTTGTGAATCAGTGTGGGGAGAAATGGAGTGAGAAAGGAATGAAATGATAGCATTCTTCGTCCAAGAGTTTGGACTTCCATTAATGAGTCCCAGGAGATTAGTATTCATCTCTTTCATTCTTGGTTGGATATATTGGATGGAGCGGACGTCTCACTTGCATGTTCTGAAAGAAGCTTCAAGCCCTTCCCCAGAAAAATAGCCATAAACAGTCACTTCATACCACGATCCAGCCGCAAATCATTGTTTATGGTCACCACAAACCACTGATACCCAGTGGCAATGAATAGAGAGTATCTTTGCCATAGTGCAGAGAAAGCCTTAGAAGTAGGGTAGTTAGTGTGAGGGGGAGTGGAGATTTATCATTGTATTTCATGGAAATGATGAAAGTCTGTAAGGAAGTGCCAGGAAGTACTTATTCTTTTAAATAAGGTACTTATTGTATGTGTGTGTAGCCTGTCAGCTGAGGAGTCAGCACCACAGGCAGCAAGGCTGTGAATGACTTTGTCTTGAGTAGAAATATTGATTTCAGATATGAGTGACAGTTTTATAGAGGAACAAACAAATCAGGTGGCATCAGGAATCTGAAGGATATCTGGGTTGTATCTTTGCGGGAATAAGGCAGCAGATCAGGAGGGAGACTGGAGGAGAAGACACTGAAGAGTATATTCTATGTCACTGCAAAAACATGGGCCATGGCACAGGATTAGATCTCACCATCAAAGGGGTGCAAGTTATAAAGAGTTGGAGGTGTGGACTTTTCCTTGTTTGAGGGACTTTTACTCCCTGTTACTAAGAACAAACCTGTACCTTGAGCTTAAGTTAAGCAAGAGAATGGAGAAGTTGATAAATCATAAGAAAACTTTTGAAGGATAATTTGAAGTCATAAACTTGAATTCCTGAAGCTAGTAGACCTACCTTCTGTTTTAAGCCATCAGGAGTTAGCTAACTGACTTTTTCTTTGAACTTGGACCTTGACTTTGAACTGTTTCTGGTAGTTTGTCTTTCTGACCTTTTCTTCTTCTTTAAAATTTAGTGAATAAAATACTTCAATGATACAGTCAGAGGGAATAAGATACTCGGTTTAAACCACCTATTTTGATTTGTGTCTGAAGGATCTCCCCAAAGACCCTAGTGTTTATGATGTAGTCATCTGGAGTTATCATTGCCAGTCACCTAGACAGGGCCTGATCACAAGGGCCCTAAATTCATCAGAAGTTTGAAGGAGAGCTCACTAGCTCCTCCTCAACTGGTAGCAAGACATTGTAACGGGGCTGTGTCTTGGATAGGTGACTCGTGCCCTTCCTCCTTCCTGTCTCTCTTCTTCCTAAGCACTGTGAGTTGAGTAACATTGCTTCTACATTTTCTTCCATCATACTGCTTAACCTCAGGGCCCCAGCAGTAGAGCAAGCCAATTATGGGTCAAGATAGATGTCCTTGTCTTTTAAGTCATGCTCTCAGGAATTTGTCACAACATCTTCAGAAGGGTAAACGCATCACCCTCCTGAAGGAGCTGAATAAGAATGAAACCACTTCCTTACTTTCTTTAAATTCATCTAATTCTAAACCAGCCAGTGAATTACATGTACTGACTCTTGAGATTCTACTTTCTTTTACCTCTAACAATTTACAGAAATTTGAAAGTCTTTGTTTTAGAACTGTGGTTTTGTGTTTAGCGCCCCCCCCCCACCATCTTAAATGATATATAACCATGGAGAGAAATATCAGAGTGTTGTGGCCATTGTAGTATAGTAGAATATTCATGCCAATATAGTGATAGTCTTCTTTTTTTTTTCTGTTTGTTTTTTCGAGACAGGGTTTCTCTGTAGCTTTAGAGTCTGTCCTGGAACTAACTCTTGTAGACTAGGCCGACCTCAAACTCATAGAGATCCGCCTGCCTCTGCCTCCCAAGTGCTGGGATTAAAGGCATGTGCTACCACTGCCCAATAGCAATATTCTTGTGTACAGTCAAGCACCCAGAAACTGACTTTGGAGAATTGTTTGAGCTGTGGACTTGGAAAGCATCCTAGCCAATCTTAAGATCCCTGTCTAAAGAAAAAAGAAAATAAATTAGTTTTCTTGAAATAGCTGTCTTGGTCATGCATTATTATTCTGAGAACCTCTGGAATTATATCTGGATATTGCTAATAATAACTACTTAGTCACATCCAAGTCCTGTTGCTCTTCTCTGTACTTCAGATATGAAATGAAAATCTCTTTGACATACAAGCGGGGATCATGGATATCAAAGGCCACGCAATATAACAATTTTGTTGGTCATTAACTATTTAACTATTCATTTTAGTTTGTTGTACTCAGGAACTGAAGACCACATTTACCTGCTATTCTGTATTGTCGTTGAAAGAATTTCAGGCATGGTCTCTTCACTTGCCCAGAGCCCAGATTTCAGAGAGCATCAGTGGCTTCAGGGGGAGAGGGAAGGTTGGAGGAGAGAAGCATGGGGCCTCTGTAGCAGGTCAGCTCCTCAAGGGAGTTGTGATTGTTGCATTCAAGGAAAGCAGCACAAGGGAACTAAATAGTATACTAAAACAACTTCTCCCGTGTTTTCAAAATAAAGAAATCACTATCAAACCTCAAAAGCATGAAGGATTCAGAAGAAAGGAAATTTGTTGATGTGCCTATGAAGGAGCTGGCAATAGCTGGATTAGAAAACTTCACCATCTTAGGCTTCCCCCACTCTCTGTTGAAGCTCTATTCTCTGACTATCCATTCAGCATTCTATATGGTCATCTTTCTAAGTACAGATTAGAGCGTGGTTACAGTCACTGTTCTTTCTTTGCATCATCTAAGTAGGTTCCTGATACCTGTAGCTTTTCCTTTCTTCCCTCCACCTTACTCCTTTTTTATAGTAAGCTTGTTAGGTAACTTCAGATTTTAAAATCCTTGTGATTATTGCATATCCCTTGTTGCAGATGCTATGAATTCCCCGCAGCAAAGCCTATTGAATTATTTTATCTACAACTCATAATAAGAATTCATTTTATATCTAATTTAATATATACTTTTGTGGTTGAAAGTTAAAATTTTATTGAACACGTTATGTATGGTAGGCTTTGACACTTTGGTTTCTCTTCAACTGTATGTCATTCACATAGGTGGAGAGGAAGAGATAGATATTCCTCAAAAAGGAGGATCATTTGCTCCTCAGTTTTACTCACAATGAGTAAGTTTCAGAAGCTGGGTCTTGCAGAACATTTGTAAGCAATCACTCCAACAGTCAATTCTGAATTTTATTCCGGATCTCATGAATCCGAATGTGCAGTGTGTGCTGGCTGCTTGTAGGAATGTATTTCAGTCAGTTCAGTGCAGATTCTAAAGCTCAGATCCACAATCATCCTCAGGGCCAAGCTGTAGCTCAGCAGTAGAGTACTTGCTTAGCATGAACTGGTTCAATTTTGAGCCCTTTATTGTCTAAACATTATCTCATTACAGAAGCACCTTTCCATTTTCAGGTGGTATTTTGACTTCTGTGTGGGTATACAGATTAATTCTAATCTCTGAGACCTCCATACCCCTGTTGATCAAGAATTGTCCATCAGTTCCAAAGGTGGCAGGAGTCTAATCAAGTCAAGTGTACTCTATGTTTCATTTATCATATTGTTAGCCTATATTGCAGATGGAGAAACTAAACCCCAGAGGAGGTAAAACATATTCTGCAACTTTGTAGCAAGGCACTGTCAGATACATGATTCAAATGTTGACACGTTGGTACTAGAACCTATGTTCTCACCTGGCACACTATCCTCTACTTCTCCATTCTGTATCAAATGAGAAGTAACATTGGGTCTGTCAGTGAGCCTTAGGTGACAATGCTAACCCACCCTGTGCTGTGAAAAGGTGAATTAGGGGATCATGTGGTTCCATTTCTTTCTAAGTACCTTATATTGGCTTCTAGATATACACTCATTATTCTCGCTCTAGTCATCCCTCAGTCTTGAGGAAGAGGTGGGTAGCCACTTCTGGCCTTTGTTATCTTTGGCTTTGACTCATTGTCTCCTGTTAGAATACCATAATTTACATCACTTCAGTGACCAATTATCTCTAATTTTCAAACCAGTAATGTAATTCAAATATTTTAAATATAGCAAACTCAATACTCAATGATAATCATATAGCAGGTGCACTTACAAATTATTAAATTCATTATGTCTAAATATTCAAATGATTCTAACTATATAAAGGACTTTGACAATACAAAGGGATAATTTAAAGTATAATTTTAGAACTAAATGGCCTTTCAAAGTCATTACTAAGGAAACTTCACTGAATTGCCTATTAGAACATTCCAGCTTGTCTTCCAGGGACTCTTCTAGCATTTTCCCTTAGTACTTTCTAAGTAGAGAAGAGAGTAGACTGCTGGGGAGAAGTGAATTCCGGAGCATCAACTTCAGAAAATATATGATTAAAGTTAAACTGTGACTGTTGGAAAAGCAAACAAATAGGAGACTGAATCTATGTGGAATGATCTACCGATAAGAAAAGCAAAGGTATAAAATCCATGTTGTTTTAAAGGATTGGTACTGAGTGAAGGGTGGGATGGGTTAAGATTGAGTAAATGGAATTGATAAATCACCAGTGAGTTTAAAGATCATCTTTACTTTCCTCAATGGCACGTTCTGTCACCTACAAAAGATGTGTGTAATAATCTCACGGTAGGACCACCTACATGCTTCTTCTGTATTAAAGAAACTGCCTTAGACACACTCCAGATCCCTTGATGTTTAGGCCTGTGCTTATGCATAAACTACTCAGATACACTCAACCAGCTAGAAACTCAATTATTTCCTCAATTCAGTCTAGAAACAAGAGGGGTGTACTAGCTATAAGAGCAAAGGTGGTGGTGGTGGTGGTGTGTGTATGTGCATTAGTATATGCTTGCAAGTGTATATTGCCCCTAAGATTAAATGCTCTATTATTCACTCAAACACTAAGATAAAAATGAGGTAAAACCACTGTTATTATTTTCTTCTCCCTATTCTTCCCCAATTGTATTAATTCTTGTCTTACTTAGTATATGAACTAACATTTACTATAATCATTTAGTAAATGACTATAAATAATCAAAAGAGATTACTCATTATCTACTTCAGACCAACCTAGTTTATTACTAAGCTTAAAGAAATAAAAATTTCTTGTTAAAATTGTTAAAGAAATAACAATAACAAGGTATTGTGTAGACAATACTTTGTGTCTCAGAAATTTTTATACTCTCTATAATATTTCTGTAAAAAGTTATTTACCCTGGGTACTTTTCTTCTTGCCCCATCACAATTCTTAATCAGTGGTATTATTGTTAGTTTCTTTGTATTTATTTAGAATATAAAGAATGTAATTGAATCATATGGTTCTCGATGTGGTAGTATACAGTTTGCATCATATCTAGTCCTAGTCAGACATTGGCCAAGACTTAATCAGCTTGCTTTCTGGATGGGTACATTGGGCATCTGAAAATTGTGCCTGAATAATTTCTTTTTATTTGGTTGTGATAGCTTATATTCTAAGTAATCAGTGGCTTTTCTCATACAAGAGATGTTTCTGAATGAAAATTCTTCAGTCACATTTTTTCTTGGTATCTTGGCTTCAGCACTAAAACCCCCACTCTTAGTAGCTAAAATAGTAAAAGACTGTTGTGTTTTAGGCTCCCTACTCAGTGGAAACACGTGGGGGATTTTCTATTATAACTGATCGCAGTTGGAGCATTTCATTCCTGATCTGGACTTGAAGATTCTATTAAGCCGTCGTAGGGCATACCGCCCACAGTCTGTGTCAAACAATTTCCCCAGAATCTTGAGTGTGTGATGCTAACATACATTTAAGCTTATTTAGGCCAATGTTTTCAAAATTCAAAACACAGGATGAAATTACACACTGTGGTAGCCAAAGAAAATGTACTCTCTGTGAGCAAGTTGGATAAAGATCTAGATGAGAGAGCTGAGGACATGGGAAATAAAGTGGTATGGCAGGAAGGAGATTTGACCTTTATGCAATCACCTCCTGCAATGTGATCCCCAGGCCATGGAAGAGCAACAGAGACCCATCCATACCTCGCAATATTAAAAGGATTTTAGATAGATGATTTATAATCTTATTTCATAGTAGTTTATATAAAAATAAAAGGATGTATATTAACATTTGGGTATTAAAATGTATTGCTTCTCTTCAACTGTTGTTGAATAAACTCGTGAACTCATCCAAAAATTAATTCTCCTGGTATCTGCCATATTTCATGTTGTATTTGCTGGTTTTGGCATTCAGAAGAAAACAGAAAGAGTATTTTTTTTTTTTGGTCAAAATTTATGTGTACATGTGATAGACAAGACTCTCAGGAGACTGAGTCTCAAATACCAGTGGATAACTGATCTTTTTAAAAATATCATTTTGTGCTATAAAACAATGCAGTACACAGGAATGTATTATAATTTAAACACTGTGTTTTCCCCCTAGCTCTCACCCTGATTCTACATTTTAAAAATCAAACCCTCTCAATGCTTTCTTTAAAGCCGTGAAGAAAAGAGGCTACATAAGATGCCATGAGCCTTCAGCATGTAAAATGTGTGTTCGTATGAAATCCATAGCTCAGGAAAAGCTTAATGATAATGTAGAATTGAATGTAGCCATGGTCTTTTAAGTAAAATGCAGTTGCGGAAACATAAAACGTGTCAGAAGAAATCAGCAGAGTAAGGACAGTTCTAGTTTCTTCAAAGGAGTGCTGCCAGCCAAAGCCTCCTGTATCGAAATGGAAACCCCAAATAAGAGCAATGTGGGAAAAAGTTCAAGGCACTGAAAACATTTGGGGCAGATGATTTGAATGTCTTCCCAAACCCCTGAGAAGCATTAAGCTGAACCTCAGCCCTTTATCTTTGACAAATACCACACCGTGTTTCTGTTTGTTATTTTGTAGTCCTGGTGCTCTTGTCAGCTTGTTAAATGGAACTCTGGCTTCAGTCGGGAGATGATAATGTGGTAATCTCTGCACTCTGCTTGCCACGGCATCCAGAGGAGCGGCTGTGCCTGGCTGTGTGAGGCCGCCCAGTGCCAAGGGTAACTGCTGGCAGCTGGGCTGATGGAGAACAGTCTGCACCAACAGATTGAAAATGTTCTTTTCAGATCTTTAGATTGGAACTTGAGCTTCACTTTTCTAAGTTTTATGTCCATAGCACGGTTCACAAAAATAAATTACAAAACCAATTGCTTTAGGAGCCTCCAAGCCGTGACATTAAGGTGGCCGAGAGTCGTTGTTCTTGATGAAATGCGAAGGAGCAGCCTTACAGTTGCTGTCCGTCAGAAGGAGGTTGGGCAAAGCCCCTGGTGTGTGACAGCCTGCAGAAAGATGGTGCATAGGTCTCATGTATAAACACTATTTTAATAAAGGATGAAAAAAAGTGGAGCCACGTATTTAAGAATTCCTCAAATTATTTCAAATTCATCAGGAGGAATAGGATGTGCTTTTTAGAATAACTGTGTATTTCCATGGAGATATTCTGAGTGAAAAATGCAAGAGGCAGTGTTTTCTCTGATGCTAAGCCTTACCCTGCAGTTCCCATTCTGCCTTCCAGCAAAAAGTGAAGAAAAGCAACTAAAAGCAGCTACACAGTTCACATGGTTGTTCTTCCCATAGGGCTGAGTTCCCGAATTCTTTCTAGTGGGGAGCCGAATGGCGCAATCAGTGATACAGTGAGGATAGCCAGAGGATGCTGGATGCTAATCAAATTGAAGGTGTTGTCTGACCTCGAAGCTCAGAAAGTCGTGGGCGAGGCGGAATGCGGCCAAAGGACAAGAAATTCATAGTTTGTAAACATGAGCAGCTTGGAGAGATGTGACTGTCAGTATGAGCTAAGCTGCTTGGATTTCTGCCCCTCTTCTTACTCATTTGGGAGTCAGTAATGATCTCTTCATGGTGTGGTTGCTGGAAACATCTCAGGGCTGAATGTCACTCATGCTCATGACTTTTAAACAGATTTAAAGTAGGTAAGTGGATCTCCTAAGTGGACAAATGATATACCTTCCATAAAACAAAGATGCTAAAATACTAGCTGTAAATTGAGAAGGTAGGGGACACGTGTTGTTTGCCTTGATTCTTTGAACTTAGATGTTTTAAAACATCACGATATGGACAAAGACACTTAAAATGTCAAGCCCTCTGCACACCACTGCTTTTTAAATTCTGAAAGGCAGTTACATGCCCACACTGCAAGGAACGGCCTCCTTTTCTTACAAGCAGCTGCGAATCCACCTAAGATGTAGTGATTCTGTTTCTAAGGAAGAAAATAAATATTGGAGGAAAGTAGGGTAGGGGGTGGGGTCTTGGTGAGTCTCCCTACTTAATTATTTCATGTCATATTCAAGGTACCGAAAAGCAAATGGTAGCATTACTTATAAGGGAAAAAAAGAATGACCGCTATATGCCTCTTTAAGAGGGCCATACTTCTTACATGGGCTACCCAGTGTGTTTATTTCTTCCATCACTGCCCAGCTGTTTTTTTTTTTTTGAGACCATTTGACCACACCCTCCATTGTGTATCTTTGATTCTCTCCAGAACCCCTCCCTGTGGAGCCTGAGGTTAGCTTTTGTATAACATGGGGGTCTGTATTCTTCCATATATTGAAGCAAAAAATGTTTCCTTATGGCAGAATTTTGGTATACATCTTCAACGTTGTTAACTCTTTGAGAGCACTGCTGTCTGTAGGCAGCCAATTGTTCCAGTGTGTTCCAGTGTGTGTTTCTAGGGAGATGTTCTGTTGTCTGTGGTTCCTTGCAAGTGTGATGGGAACGTCCTAGGACAGAGCAGGCCTTTGATTTTTGTCCAGGGAACCCCTTCCACGTTCCCTGTGTAACAGGGACCAGGTAACCTAAGGAAGACCAAAACAGCATAAGCAGAGGAAAAGATACTTCAAAACACAGACTGGAACAAAAGGAGGGGGCTAAGCAAAAACCAAACAAACAAATAAATAACCAAAAGCAAAAACAAACAAACAAAACAAAACAGAAGGGCCAGCAGGTGGCAGAAGAAGAGGATCAGGTTGGATCTTGAAAAGCGAGAGTAAAGATGAATTCAGGAAAGACTGATTGAGGGTATTGCATGGCAGTGACTCACAACTGAAGGGCTGATCTTTGCCTTGCAGTCGTTCCATTCCAGGGAAACAGCGAGGACAAGAGAGATTTTGGCGAGATGAAGATGATGGAGCGGGAAGGGAAAGATGGCAGCAGAATGAGGATGTTGATGAAATTGATGAAATTGTTGATGATGTTGGCAACATGGTCAGGGGTGGGGCTTCAAAGGGTAGCCTGAGGTCTACTGTGTTTTTATGAAGAGGCAAGCATGATACAAGGCTCATGAGAAGGCACCAAGAAGATGTTCAAAGTTATAAAAAAGGAAAAGCAACAACGGTTGCTTAGAAAGTAAGACTGTGAATTCAGATAAGCAGAGGAAGGATTGGACTTGGACCCCAGGACTCTTCTTGTACTTGTATAGAAGGGCAGTAGTGTTATTGCTGGCCTGGTCTGTCACCTGGGTTCTCTTGTCCCTTTAAGAGACAAGTCCCTCCCATTCTCACCACCTCCCCTTCTGCTGAGGCAAGCAGATCTCCTGCCTCCTCTCTAGCCTGCTCTCCCTTTCTGTCCCTTGTCTAAAGAGGAACTACTGCCTCTCTGCCTCTCTCCCTTCCCCTCTCCCCTCTCTCGGCCACCCTTTCTTCTCCCCACTTCTCTCTTCCCCCCTTCCCCCCTTCCCCTTTCCCTTTCCCTTCCATAACCCACTAAATAAACTCTATACCCAAACTCTTTCTACATGATGTATCTGTCTCTCACCCGCCACTGCCCCTTGTGGGACTGATCCCCCACACACCTGTTTATAAACGATAACAAGGGGTAGCCTGTGGAATGAAGTCTGCTCACTTATAGTAGGGTAGAAGTAAGATTTCCCCTTCCTTTAGTTACCAGGTCTCTAAAGTCACTCTGCCATCCATGGCATTACATCTGTTTGTGATATTTTTGTTTTGTTACTTTTCTGGAGTTGATTAGCAGTGACTAACAGAGTCTTGTACCAGTTCTTGCCAAACAATGTCTCTCCTGGCTTACACTTACCCACTAAGAAAACCTAGCTCAAGTCCTGACATTTATTTTCAGTAAAAGTCATTCTGCTAGATCTAGATCATGTTTCCAATTTGTCAAACTCTTTAACTAGTTTAATTTAAACTCACAGTGTATCATTGACCTGCTTCAGCCTCTTGTTACCCATACATGTAAATATCTGCTAGCCCTCTTCGTCCACAGGACTGTTTGTAGCTTTGTTTTCCGTTCATCAAACACTGCGCCAACATCCCCCCACACTCCTAGAGAGAGACTCCAACAAAGAATTAGATGGGACACTTTGAAGCTAACTGTGAAAGCCTTTCTTTCTGAGGAATCCTCCCAAATTGGATTAAGTGGATTCATTTGTGGTTTGTGGCGGTTACTTTTTAGGGAGGCGGGGATGTGAAAACTTTCACTCTCTCTGTGTGCTCATTCTCAAGCCTAGATGGATACTGTCACCTTTCAAGGCTTGTGTGCATCTGGAATGCCTCACAAACACAGTGCTGGGAAAAGGAGGAGTTCCAGAAAGAGCCTTACTTTCCCCGAGAACTGTGAAATTGAGTGGCCTAGTTTCTTCAGTGTTGTTGTAAATGCACTGGAGTGTAATATAAGCTATGTTTGGAACCATCTGGGATGGCTCATGATTGAATAATGCTTTCTGCCACACACACACACACACACACACACACACACACACACACACACACCTTCCCTTTATTTGTTTCTTTTCTCTCTAATTTCTGCAGTGGCGATCTCTGATTATGGAAATGGTTCCAATTGTGAAACTTCTCATAGCCACGTTGAGTTACTAACATCCATCTATCTGTTGTTTTCAAAGGCAGTTAAATAAACAAGCAATTTATCCTCACCTCCTTCAAAGCAACGAGGGAGCAGGGCCTTTCTCCTCCACTCCGAGCAAAATGTGTGTTCCTAACCACCGCCTTTGCAATCAGTAATTTGACTCAGTGGGTTTAATTCAAAGCAGGCACTCACATTCTTTAGATTATTTGTCTGTCTTCCAGGAAATCAGGGGGAGCAATACAAACAAGCACTGACCTTAAATTAAACCACAAAGGGGAAGGGAATTCACTGAATGAAGAAACACAATTTTTAAAAAGTCAAGTGACACAAATAGAAAATATTTTTAAGTTCCCCCTGGCCAGACCCCACTCCCCCCCCCCCTTTTTCTTTCTTTCCTAGATGTACTCAAAATCTCTCCCAAGAGCAATTATGAGCAGTCAAATTTCCGGCATCCACAGTACTTGCTTGATCTTCCTTCTTCTGTCCTGCCCCCTACAGGTGAGCACACCTGGGATCCCAGACTGGCAGACCTGGCCCAGTGATCTCTCTGCATCTCAAACAGCAGCTAGCTACTTAGCAGAAGCCTCTTGTCTTTTCTGAGACATCCTGGATGAATTCATTCCTGTTTGAGTTAACCCCAGCCTGGTAAACTCCAGCAAATTTGAGTCCTGGGAAGGAGAAAGAGCTGGCAGGTTTCCTGGAAAACCAGATAGGTTTTCTTCTTTGTGATCATATTCAGTTTTCCCTTGCCCCAGGTTCAAAAGAACAGGTCTAGTCTTTAATTTAGCTCTCCTTGATTCAGTGGCCAGGGTGGAACAAGATAATAGCAGGTTAGCATAAGTCATTACATGTGCACTTCACATCTAGGGCAGAGGTATCTCCAGTAAATCTGCATTTGTCCACCAATTCCTAAATGTAAGTAGACCAGAGAGAGTCTTTTTTTGAACACCGTTTAACCAGATGTGTTCAGAGTTTATTATTTATTTTATTAGTGTTTTCTCTTTTTTAAGTATACTCACTAACCCTTCTTGTTTCGTTTGGGGTTATTTTGTTGCCTAGAAAATAACTAACTTTCTAAGGATTTCTATCTTTTCTAGATATATGCAGACTTAGAAAAATCCAGGTATTTATGACTCATATAATATGTATAGATAGCTGTTTCTTGATTTATCTGCTTACCTCTTGGTACAATTCTAATGGCATCTTAGTTCTGTGTAGTGAAAGTGACTTGATTTTAAACAGATCCTTCCTTCCTTCCTTCCTTCCCTTCCCTTCCTCCCTCCCTCCTTTTCCCCCCTTTCCTCTCTTCCTCCCTCTCTCCCTCCCTTCTTTTGATAGGGATTCAGTATATAACATTAGATGGTTTGGAACTTAGTGTGTATACAGGCTGGCTTTGAAGCTATGGAAATCCTTTTGCCTCTGCTTCCTGATAATGGCATTAAAGCTTTGTGCTACTATGCCTGACTTTTTTTGTCTTGTTTTGCATTTTTGGGTTTTCTTTCTTTTCTTTCTTTCTTTCTTTCTTTCTTTCTTTCTTTGCTTTTTGTTGAAACAAGGTATCATCATGTAGTCCAGGTCAGCCTAGAACTTACTTTGCATCCCAAATTCCCAGCAGTCTTTCTTCTTCTTCCTCACAAGTGCTGAAGTTAAAGGCACAGCTACAGACCTAGTGTAAGGATGGCTTTTTGTTTTTTGGGATTTTTTCCTTTTTTTAAATATATTTTTAAATTTTTTTACTCCTTCCCTTCCTCCCATTTCTTCTGTACACCTTCCTATCCTACCCCATCTAATCCTCAGAGAGGGTAAGGCACATTGCTTTGTGGAAGGTCCAAGGCCCCTCCCTACTATATCTAGGCTGAGCAATGTATACATCCAAAGAGAATAGGTTCCCAAAAAGCCAGTACAGGTAGTAGGGATAAATCGTAGTGCCACTGCCAATGGTCCCTTATTCTGCCCCAGCCATGTAACTGTCAACCACATTCAGAGGACTAGTTTGGTCCTATCCTGTTTCCTTCCCTATCCTGCTGGAGTTGGTGAGCCCCTCTTAGCTCAGGTAGACTGTTTCAGTGGGTGAACCCATCATGGTCTTGACCTCTTTGCTCATATTCTCCTTCTTTCCACTCTTCAACTGGACTTTGGGAGCTCAGTCCAGTGCTCCGATATGGGTCTATGCCTCTGTGTCCTGGATGAAGGTTCTATGGTGATATTTAACATAATCATCAATTTGACTACAGGGCCAGTCAAGATCAGGCCCCCTCTCTTCTATTGCTTAGGGTCTTAGGCGGGGTCATCTTTGTGGATTCCTAGGAATTTCTCTAGAGCCAGGTTTCTGCTAACTTTATAATGGCTTTCTCAATCAAGATATCTCTTTCCTTGCTATCATCTCTGTTCTTCCTTCATCTCTACTGTCCCATTCCCTCAAGTTCTCCTCAACTCTCTCCTTCTCCCCTTCTCTTCCCTTTCTACCCTCCTTTCACTCCCCATCCTGTGATCCCAATTTTGCCATGCTATCTTGTCTGTTTCCACTTTCCAGGTGGGTCTCTCTCTATATATTTTTTTTTGAGATCACCTCATTACTTAGCTTCTCTAGGATCATGAACTATAGGCTCAATATCCTTTGCTTATAGCTAGTATCCACTTATGAGGAACACATACCATATTCATCTTTTGGGTTTGGGTTACCTGACTCAGAATAGTGTTTTCTAACTCCATTCATTTGCATGCAAAATTCAAGATGTCATTACTGTAACCATGTAATAGAGCTTGAAGTCAGGTATAAAAATGCCTCAGGAAGTTTCTTTATTGTACAGGATTGTTTTGGCTTTCCTGGGTTTTTTGTTTTTCCATATTTAGTTGATTATTGTTCTTTCAAGGTCTGTGAAGAATTGTGTTGGGATTTTGATGGGGATTGCATTGAATCTGTAGATTGCTTTTGGTAGGATTACCACTTTTACTATGCTAATTTTACCTATCCAAGAGCATGGGAGATCCTTCCATTTTCTGGTATCTTCTTTAATTTCTTTCTTCAAAGACTTAAAGTTCTTGTCAAATAGGCCTTTCACTTCTTTGGTTAGTGTTACCCCAAGATATTTTATGTTATTTGTGGCTATTGTGAAAGGTGATGTTTCTCTGATTTCTCTTTCAGCTTCTTTATCATTTATGTATATGATGGCTACTAATTTTTTGAGTTAATCTTGTATCCTGCTACATCACTGAAGGTATTTATCAGTTGTAGGAGTTCTCTGGTAGAGTTTTTGGGGTCACTTATATGCACTATTATATCATCTGCAAATATCAAAAGTTTGACATTTTTCTTTCCATTTTGAATCCCCTTTATCTCCTTTTGTTGTCTTATTGCTATTGCTAAAACTTCAAGAATTATGATGAAGAGATATGGAGAGAGTAGACAGCCTGTCTTGTTCCTGATTTTAGTGGAATTGATTTGAGTTTCTCTCCACTTAATTTGATGTTTTCTCTTGGCATGCTATATATTGTTTTTATTATGTTTAAGTATGTTCCTTCATTTTTTTTTTTAATTCAAGGAAGTCTTTAATTTCTTTCTTTATTTTTTCTTGACCCAGGGGTGGTTCAGTAGTTCATTGTTCAATTTCCATAAGTTTGTAGGCTTTCTGAGAGTAGTTTTGTTGTTGAATTCTAACCTTAATCCATGGTGATCCAATAAGACACAGGGACTTACTTCAGGGTTGTTTTTTTTTTTTTTTTTTTTTTATCTGTGGAGGTTTCCTTTTTCCTGAAAATGTGATCAATTTTACAGAAGGTCCTATGAGGTACTGAGAAGAAGATATATTCTTTTTTGTTTGGGTGGAATGTTCTATAGATGTCTGTTAAGTAAATTTGATTCATTACATCTACTAGTTCTCTTATTTCTCTGTGAAGTTTCTGTCTGGTTGACCTGTCCATTGGCGAGAGTGGAGTGTTGAAGTCTGCTACTATTAACGTGTGGAGTTTGATGTGCAATTTAAGTTTTAGTAATATTTCTTGACATATCTGGGTGCTCTTGTATTAGGGGTATAGATGTTCAGGATTAAGAGTGCATCTTGATGAATTATTCCTGTTATGAATATAAAGTATCCTTCTCTATCTCTTCTGACTCATTTTAGTTTGAAATCAATTTTGTTAGATATTAGGATAATTACACCTGCTTGTTTCTTAGTTCCATTTGGTTGGAAAACCTTTTTCCAACCCTTTACTCTGAGGAAGTGTCCGTCTTTGAGGTTGAGGTGTGTTTCATGTATACAGCAGAAGGCTAAATCATGCTTCTGTATCCATTCTCTTAGCCTGTGTCTTTTTATAGATGAATTGAGTCCATTGATATTAAGCGATATTAATGACCAGTGGTTGTTAATTCCGGTTATTTTTGGTAGTAGTGTTTGTGTGTTTCCCTTCTTTGGATTATGCTGGTGGTGGGTTATCAGATGTCTGTGTTTTTGTGGGTGCACTTAGCTTCCTTGGGTTGGGGTGTTCCTGTTGTGTGACCGCTGGGTTCTGGTGTTACCATGTTGCTTTTTAGGTTGTTGGAGGAATTCTTGCATGGGCACCTACCCATCTCTTCCTTCAAATGAGGTTGGCAGTATTTTTGCATCCTAGTCCAACCCTTGCAGTGCATGTCTGAGTGTTTGAGAGTTTTTCTTGATCTACTCTGTACTATCAGTGTCTGTCTCAGAAAGCCTTGAGGTCTGCTTTTCTTCTGGTTTGCTCTGTTGGTGCTTTCTCTTAATCCTCTTTGTGTTGTAGCAAGCTTTTGGTCCCCTCAATATTATAGCAAGCCACCCCAGCTCTTAGGCAGGGTGCAGTTAGTAACTTGGGGGTCCAGTGGATGAGTTTGGGTTTTTGGGGAGCCTAGCCTCTGGAAACTCCCTGCTGGCTGGCTAGAAAAGCCGAGAGAGTTGAGAGAAGGGTCTGGGGTTTTGTCCCACTGTAGAGGTCCCAGAGAGTGGGAGGTCCTGCCATGTAGCTATTCACTCACATCTTAGGTCCCTTCAGTATTAGAGCAAGCTGTGTTTCAGAGTTCCATCGAGTTTGCTGGAGGATAGGTGGGCTTGGGGGTGGGTGTGGCTAGTAGTTTGGATGGCCACTTGATGAATTTGGGTTTTGGGGGAGCCTAGCCCAAGGATAGTTTTTCAAGTGTTCATTTAAAAGTCTTATTTTTTTTATTCATGAATTTCCTGTGGAGTGAAGGTATGCTGTAATTAATATAATTTACAAAAATAAATGATTTGCCTGAAGTCAAATAGGAGAAAATCTATTTTGATCATTCCGGCTAGATATTATATAGACCTCTTCAATTCTTATACCTTAAAGAATGACCTGTTCTTTACATATAAAATAATAATGCAATTTCAAAGATGACTCAGCCCTTAAGGAATTATGGCAAGCCTCCCACCTATGTGTTACAAGTTTGGTTAGCATTAATATGAAAGAGGGAATGGCTCTCAAAATGTATCACTAATTTTCCTGTAACTATAACTTCTGTTACATAATGTGGAAAACGCTTCAACATGGCAGCGCCAGCTCTGCACTGGGGCCTTCATTCCTTGTCAGTGAGATGTGCATTTGGGGTGTTTAAGGAGCACACTGGCATGAGTGCCACTGCAGTTATTTCCCATGGCATTTTAAAAATCCATTTCTGCATTACATATTCCAATCTAGTGAAAATTAGATCTCCTCTATTTACATTTGGCATCCACACTTACTGGCCATGGCGTGTGATGTGATTTTAAGCTACTCATGTGCATTTTAGGAGAAGATTGATTTACAGTGGGTCTTTGCCTGAGACAAGCACAATTTAAATGAATTCCCATTGATCCAGAAACATTTAAGATTGGCTTTGGAAATGTTGAAGAACTGAAGGCTGAGGGTCTCTGGGAAGCATTTTGCTGAGCATTGCTGTCATGTAGATAAAAGCACAGAACTGTGCACGCTCACCCTTCTTCGCTCTGGATTCATTAATAGTCAGAACATACCTCGGGGCCAGTTCCTGCTCCAGATGCTGTGCTCTCTGCCCAGCTGTTAGAGTGGATGCTGTTTGCAAACAGCAACATAAATAGCATATCCAGAGAGCTCTGCTGAGGCTGGGGCTTTGTCATTAAGGCTGAGATATTTTTAGAGTAAGGATCTTTTGGTAAATTGTAACTGGAAAGGAGTTGAAGGAATGGCCATAGGAATAGCTAAGTAGCCCTGTTCAAATGAAGTGACTTACCAGAAATTTCCATTTTAACTCTCACCATCTTACACCAATCAAATTTCCTGTTAATATACAGTGTGTGCAAACGTACACGTGACAGGAAGAACTGGGTTCTGGATTCTAGCAGTCACTATGATCATCTTGTTAGATGGGCTAAAGTCTCCCAGTCTTTGTTAATCGCTATTTTTAGCTTCTCAGTTTATAACATGAAAGATACTACAGATAAGTTGAAGTGCTTCCTACATGGTTAAGAACAATTATTGTTCAACCCTTTCCTCACTATTTTTCTACACCTTTTAAGTAACTAGACTGGAGTACATGCATTTCTTCTTAGCTGCTTCTATTAGTGCTCTTGAATGGAGCTTATAAAATATAAGTCACACGATACTGTGTTAGTCAAGAAGTCAGTTTTGAAATCCAGATCATGTCATGACTTTACCTAAAAATCATGATGTCTGCCACTACATATTTCTGTGTGCTGCTTATATAGTTTGCTGGAGAGAAGGTAGTTTTAATTCTTTTGTATCTTAACCTTGTATAAAGGTGTCCTTTGTCCATTGCATGTTCAGCTTTCTTTGAAACTCCAAACAGGCCACTCATATCCAGAGGGGCAATGGCACATGGTCGTACACAGTGACTGGAATAGATTCTGTCATCTTGGATGGTATCAGACTAAGATAATTATCCATCTGGGCCAGGTTATCCATCTTTCTGTAAAATCACCAGGCTACATTGCTAATAACACAGTCACTGAGATAAGTTCTTCTTACTGAATAATTTCCCCACTCAGGAAGGAGTTTTGAATGCCTAGTGTGTATTTGAGCATATGGCTTCGGGTCATTCTTTTAAAGCACGAATTAACAACATAATTTCAATACAATCTAAGTTAGCTAACTTATTTTTTTAGGTGTTACCAATATGATCAGAATATTTCTACAGAAGAATCGTGTGTTTCCAAAAAACTTGTGCCTAAGACAGGATGTGGAGACCAGAAGTTTTCCCCCAAGCTTACCTCACAACATGGTGGACTTTGGTCTGTCACTTCCTTGTTCCTGTTGGTTTTCCCTCCCCACAGACACGATGTCTTCACCTAGACCCCTACTTCACTGACTGTTCTTTCCACATACTTTCGCTGGCTCCCACATTCATCATTACTCCAGTATCGAAGAGCTGCTTAGTTCAGGTCTTGGATACAATCTGTCAGCATTTATTCCTGGTGATCTAACTAGACACATGGGCTTGCTATGCTAATTCATTCATCTCAGGCTTTCCTGCCCAGACTTCCCCTATATCCCTCCCCTAGTCTTGGACATACACAGGATTGCACAATATTTCCTCTTAAATTTCTAACAAGCATTTAAAATTTATTGCCTCCCAAACCAAATTATTTATTTAACATGACACTCGAAAACTGCATGCAAAGGCAGGACATGGTGACACATGCCTTTATTCCCAACACTCAGAAGGCAAAGGTGTGTGGATCACGTCATTCCAGACCATCCTGGTTTACATAATGAGGTACAGGCCAGACCGTACTATATAATGAGAAAAACAAAAGGTTGGACACGCACAGCTTCTTTCTATTTTTTTTCACCTCAGTCCATGTCAATGCCTTCTATATATGACAAATTTCAAGGTGTCCTTTGCTACTCTTTTATTTCCATGCTCTCAGAAAATGTGTCAGCACAGCCTGCTCTCCATTTGCCCATCTCATACCCATACAACCTTACATAGGACATGCTAGGCCACTTGTCGCCCTCACCAGCACTCTTGACTTAATTGCTGTGACCTTTCAATCTTCTCCATGTTTTACCATTGTATTTTAAATTGCAGGCCATTCTCGACATTGCAGCTGGAGCGGCATTTTGAATCATGCCCCTGCTCTTCTTCCCACCTCCCCTGGATTAAGTTTAAACAAGTTTAGTCCTGACGAAGTCCACAGGATACAGTCCTCCTTTCCTGTTGTCCCCTTCACCTACTGTACACCAACCTTTATTTCTTTCCTTTACCTCACATTCCTCAGCCTTTACTTGAAAACCTTATTTGTCAAGAGATAGCCACCCATGATTGCACTAATTAAACACTAGCAACCAGGCATTCTGTAACCTCTTCTTTATATTCTACATACCTTATTGCGACTAGACATCTTCTGTCTTATTTGGGAATACATGACAAAATACAATACACCTTATTGCTTAACAACACTATATTTATTTTTAAATTTATTTATTTATTTATTTGTTGTATGTGTGGGCACACACATATGCCATAGCATATAGGTTGAGGTTAGAGGACAGTTTGTGGAAATTGGTTTTCTTTATCTACCATGTAGACTCTGAGGATCAAAGTGAGATCATACGACTTTTCAGTAAGTGCTCTTATTTGCTAAGTCATCTCACCATGGTTTATATTTTTAAGGCTTGACTATCTTATAGAATTTATACTGGCATAACTGGCTTCTGGGAAGGCCCTCTTCTTATTTGTAGATATGCTTGCTGTCTTGCTACATTGTCGTATCTGTAGAACCAGAGAGTCCTATCCTCATTCTCTACTTACTAAGGTACTTATACCATTGGGTGGGCTCTATATATTCCACTTTACCTAATCATAAATATTTACAATATGCTTACCACCTAACGCCATAGTCTTGAAGATTTGAGTTCCCACCCAAAATTAATAGAGTAATACAGATGCATATATACCACAACATCATACACTAGATTATTTTTCCTAATATTGATCTTCTGAGCTAGAAGGCATTTCATGGGTCCTGTGACTGTAATTGTTATTTCATATTGGAGACTGCAGTAGCTAGGCTGTCAGTTACATTTAAATCAATAAACGAATTATGGTGGCAAATGGTGTTTATAAGGTTGACATGATACCCTTAGATTTCCATGGATTTTGATGGATTCTCTTGCATCTTTAATCTTCATTTCATTTGGAGATATGAACAACAAGATACTAGTAGAAAATAAGGATAGACAGAGCCTAGGAAGAGGAGTAAGAATGGTTGTAGGCAGAAATAAGCAGCTAGAAGCCACGGAAAGAAAGGCAGTAGCTTGCAGGTGGCTAGGGAACATATTACAGTTCCCTGGGAAGTGGTTATTCATTACTGTCTAGTAGAAGATATAGGGAGAATTGTCTTTAACTCTGAGATGAGTTTCAGCCATGTAGTTTCCCTTGCCTCTGCTTGCCTACTGTGGCTACTGTGTATAAAATATCTGAAACGGGCAATTGCAAGTTCCTTCTCACCTATTATAATTGATAAGTCTGCTGCTTTGGGGTCTTTTGGACTGGTAGGGGAAAAAGGAGTCTTTAGTAATCTGAAAATAACCCATCTTCCATTGCTCTGCAAGTTTCTCATCAATGCTCAGTCTAAAAAAAAAATGACCGTGGGCCATTAAAACTTAATTTTTGTCTTATGAGCCGTCATCTTTAGGTCCAATATGCTGTAGACTGTGATGAACTGATTGCATCAGTTGTTATAAACCGTTTTAAATTAGACTAAAACTATTTAAATTGGTTTCTAACACAAATTATGCTATTTTTAGAAAAATCTAAGCTTATAAAAACAAAAATACTGCTCCATGGAAGGGAGTTAAATGTTATAGTGATAGAAAATCTAAGCAGTGTCGCATGATGTGACTGAACTAGGAGAAGGCAGATGAGAACATTTCTTTCTGATCTTTTATGGAGAAAGGTGGATTGAGCAATCACCCTTTGCATGTAGCACTTTAGTCTAAATCAGGATATTGCGGGGGTGGATACTCAGCCAAATCCGCCAGTGTTGGCTCTTCTCTCTATTCATCTTTCGCTGTGTTCAGTAGGTGCTGACACCTAGGTGGAGACCTGATGGCTAACCTCTCATCTGAGGAATCGCACACAAAAGCAAAAACACTGAGTTTTCTGTTACCCGTATTGCTTCTTTATAAAGCAATTTATTTATTGCTTTATATTAATTATTATTAAAATAAGAGCAAAAGCTGTTGATGGAACATGCTTTTAATCCCAGGACTCAGGAGGCAGACGTAGGTGGATCTCTGAGTTTGAGGCCAGCCTGGTCTGCAGAGGGGGTTCCAGGAAAGATAGGACAATAAAGAGACACCCTGTCTCAAAATAACAAATGAAAACAAACAAAAAATAAGACAAAAACATTTACTGGGCTGTGGAAATGGCTCAGTGGTTAAGAGCACTTTCTGCTCTTGCAGGGTCCCTGAATTAATTTCTCATTCCTCACAGCAGTCTGCGGTCCATAATTCCAGCTCTGGGTGATCCAACATACTCTTCTGACTTCTGCAAATAGCCTCAAAAACACATATTCACACACACACACACACACACACACACACACACACACACACACACACAAAACAGACTTTGAAATGACCAAAGGCATGGCAGAGAGGAAAACTGACAATCTAATAACAAATATCATCAGTAGGCTCTGTACTTCCAGCTGAGCCTTACCTCCTCTGATTCTGAAATGTAAAATGTGGGCTACACATCTCTCTTGATATAATGTGTCTGGCACAGGTGTTTATTTTTCTTTTACTTGCAGGCAGGTGGTTGACACTTGACAGCATTTGTTTCTCAAGCCATCTTTAGACAAAGTCTGTTTCTATGTCTTATAGTCACGAAGATTAGGTCTCTATATTTGTTGTTATGGCTGTTGATATTATTGTTTTGGAGTTTGTTTTTTCCTCTCAGTATCTTAATAACAACTCATAGAGATAAGAGTTAATGCTGGTTGAATATATGCCCATTTCCAATGCCTTACTTATACTTCTTAATATTTTTTAACATGGTTCTGTGGTAATAGTCCTAGAAAATGGTTTACCACTCCTGACTTACCTTGGGAAACTCTGGATTCACATAGACTTTACATCTTATGATTATTTACCCATAAGGCCTGAGTTCTACAATGCTGTTCTGTCATACAAATCTCAAGAAGTTTTATGAAAGCATGAATTATTGATCAAAATTTAAGAGAGTTTCCCTGATCTCTTCTCTTCGGGTGTATATAAAGCTGTTCTCCTTGAAAAGGAAATGGCATTTTCTGCTTTGGAAGTGGCACACTGCAACACAGAAAACTGAACTCAAGAGGTTTCCTATGTTTGAGGCTCTTGAGCTGTGGAAGTTGCCAGAACCCCAGGTCATCTGTAAATGTATGACTCAAGGAGTGCTTTGCTAACTTCTAAGCAGCTGTCCGATTGTTGTCCACTGGCATCGGTGTTTTGTGTCCTCTGTGCATGATACCTTGGGACATCTTTTGTTCCTTTTCTTTTCTTCTTTTTTTATGTTTCTATGTTTTTTTTTATTGATTTTTATTGCTCTCTATTTTTCTCTGCTCCCCTACCTGCCTCTCCCCTCCCCTTCAACTCTCTCCCAAGGTCCCCATGCTCCCAATTTACTCAGGAGATCTTGTCTTTTTCTATTTCCCATGTGGATTAGATCTATGTATGTCTCTCTTAGGGTCCTCATTGCTGTCTAGGTTCTCTGGGTTTGTGATTTGTGGTCTGGTTTTCTTTGCTATATGTTTAAAAACCACTTAAAAGTAAGTACATGTAATAGTTGTCTTTCTGGGTCTGGGTTACCTCACTCAAAATGATATTTTCTAGCTCCTATCCATTTGCCTGCAAAATTCAAGATAACATTATTTTCTTCTGCTGTGTAGTACTCCATTGTATAAATGTACCACATTTTCCTCATCCATTTTTCGGTCCAGGGGCATTTAGCTTGTATCCAGGTTCTGGCTATCACAAACAATGCTGCTGTGAACATAGTTGAGCACATATCCTTGTGGCACGATTGAGCATCCTTTGGATATATACCCAAAAGTGGTATTACTAGGTCTTGGGGGAAGGTTGTTTCCTAATTTTCTGAGAAATCACCACACTGACATCCAAAGGAGCTGTACCAGCTTGCATTCCCAGCAGCAATGAAGAAGTGTTCCCTTTACCCTTGGTACATCTTGATGTCTTGGTACACCTCATTGTAAGACATGTAGCAGCAGAAACAGATTTGAATTTGTCAATTGCATCACTAATAAGGACATAAACATGTTCCCAACAGCTTTGGTGAGTCTAATTATAATAGCTTTGGGGCACATCAATTATATGGCTCTGTGGAAGTTTCTTAGAGCTTTTCATGTTTGTAGCAAAAACGGTGTCAGAATTAAGTGCCATATGTAACTCAGTGACCCTCTCAGAAACGTAGTTATTAGAGAATGAATGGTCGATTTCTCTTAGTTTTGTTGTCATCTTCAAACTTCTGCCTAAATTCAGAGTTTTCTATAGATAGCATTTGGGAACTTTTTAAAACATTTTTGGTAATGGGAAAGTATTTGAAGGATACTTTTTCCACATAGTAGGCAATATGTTTAAGCTTGGTGGGCCTACAGATGGATGTGGGAAGTCAAACTCAGGGTAATGATACAGAGAGGTTAGATGAACCAATGAGAATGAAAGTAGAGTCCCACAGAAGGCTGACATCAGAGCTAACCCAGAGTAGCCATGGTTTCATCGCCTCCCACTGACTTGAATTTTGTCTTTCAGAGGTGAACTAAAAACATTGGTGTCGTAAGTATCTTGTATTTTCTGTCAGTATACAGGCTAGAGAGGGACAAGCAGACATAGAAAGAGTTCTTAGAATTTACTTGAAAAGTATAATATGCTTCAAGACATAAAATTAGCCAGCTTTGTAGTCTTACCAGCTCGCTGATGGCCACATCACACATACATACATCTATGACTCCCGTGACTTTGGATCTTATCAACGTCTGCAAAGTGATTGTCAGTTTATAGATTACATTTTATGGCAATTTTGTATCCAGTGCATCAGGTAGTCATACAAGCTAGTTAAATTCGTAGTGGATTCTTGTCTTCTCTGACCCACTCACATCAATTTAAAGATACAGTAAAGGTGATTTCTCTATAAAATGTGGAGAGAAGACTCAGACTGAGAGACCAACCAGGGAACAGCTCGCTATCAGAGACTTCCTGTAGTGTAATCCCTGGTCTAGGAAGCATCTCTAACAACACAGAAACAAACAAACGAACAGCAAAACCCGGTAGCTCCATTTGATGCCAAATCAAGATCTAAATGGAATGACATAGCCATAGTACAATCGATCAAGTCTGGCACTACTGAGTTATAGTCCTATAAGCCCAGAGTCAAACATTTACCAGTAAGATGGTCCTTATTCGCATCGAGGGCATTTCATGATGGGAACCTATGGACGCTAGACATTTGTACTGATACTTGACTCGGCCAGATTCTTCATAACCCCTCCCCTCATCCAACCAGATACAAATAAGAGAGGCTAAAAGATTCATTTAATCAAACAAAACAGGGAAGAAATGTTGTGACTGCTAGATCATGCTAGATGGTGAAAGGTAAAGGGGAAATGAAGGCTCTCATTAGAGCCTCAGGTTGTTCCTATAGAATGTAGACCATGTAAGGTAAGCAGTGAACAATTGAACCAGAAATGACTAAGCAACAGCTGACAAGCTGGAGTGCTCTAGTAGGAATACCATTGCTGCTGCCTGGCAATCAGCATTTGACCCACATGGCGTTAAAATCTTGTATAGCTCTATAGTTCTTCAAACCACCAAGTAATCTGCCACCATGTATCTCCAACAGGTAGCAAGTCACACAACTAATTCTTTATGACTTTTGCTTTTGCTTTCAAATTCTACATGCTTGGGTTTGCTTGGTGGATTACCTTTTCATGTTAGCTTCCAGGGAACCTGGGAAATTTCACTTTTTGTCTTTGGTACTGGAGTTGTGAAAATGAACTGGAAGGGTATTATATCAACAAGCTCATCAAACTTGCTTGTCAATATAGAGGTGTACATGGAAATGGATGGAAATGTGTCCCAAGTGTTAGAGTTACCACATGCTTGACAGTTGTGTCTTATTTTAAAATCTGTGATCAAACTCCAAACAAAGACTTAGTAGGTGAGTACTCTGGGAAGCCCAGAGATACTTGCTTCTAGACTTTTAATTAAAACAGATTAGAGGGTTTGTGTAGTTCAAAAATCTCTTTGAGTTATACTTTTTTTTTTGGTGAAGAATTTTGTCTGAATTTTTGTGATAACAGAAAATTGATTGGGATTCTTTGAAAGAAGAGCCTTTGTTTTTGAATAAAATATTGACTGTAAATATACAAATCAGATATAAGAGATAATGACATGTTACTTATGTAAATCTGGTTAACTTCATGAATGAGTAGTTAAAAGAACTTTTCCATTTCCTTATCTTTTAGACTATTTACTTCTAAAACCTGTCCCTTTTTTCTTTTCTTTTTTTTTGCTAATATTTCAAGACAGAATTTAATTGTAGCTTTGGAGCCTGTCCTGGTACTTGCTCTGTAGACCAGGCTGGTCGTGAACACACAGAGATCCACCTGTCTCTGCCTCACTAGTGCTGGAATTAAAGCTGTGCACCACCAGCACCTGGCCTAAAACCTGTCCTTTTAAGTGGTCAGTGTAGAACAGCTCTTTATTTTTATGTGCCTCATCATTTTTCTTTGTAAACCATCATTTCTCTTACTTACTTGATCCCAGTTCTCCTGAAGACGCTCAACTTTTTTCATGCTGTGCTCTCCAACTCTGTGCAATCCAGTGGTCAAGCACATTTCTCAGTTAACTGGAGAAAGGTTGGCTCATCCTGTGGCCCACAGACACTGAATCTCTTCCAAGGAGAATGGGCTGGGTCATTGGTGTTAAGACCAGTGGTGTCTTGAATGAGAATGTCCCCTACAGACTCAGACTTGCTCCCCATTGGTTACATTCTTTGGTGTGATGTAGAAATGTGGCCCTGCTGAGGGAAGCATGCCACTGGGGACAGGCTTTGAATTTTTATCATCTTACTGACATCCAGTTCACTCTCTGTATTTTATCCTTGCATTTGAGCATGTGAGCTCAGCTTTCTGCTCTGGCTTCTGTATCTGTCACTTACTGCCAAGCTACTTGCTGAGACGGAGTCTTATCTCTCTGGAACCTTAAGCTGAAATAAACTCTTTCATAAGTTCCCTTGGTTATGGTGTTTTATCTCAACAACAGAGAAGTGACTAACACAGTGTCCATAGGGTTGAAAAGAGAAAATGAATTTCCCCAGCTTAATAGAAACATCGATGTCATACTAAATGCTGCATAGACATACTCATGCATCCTTTTACCAATCAAAAAATCAATGGATTTTGTAGTTTGATGCTTGCTATCCAGCCATGTCAAGGGGCAATTTAGTTTTGTGGCAGTGGCAATGCAAAGAGAACATTCTACATTCATAAACTCATAGCCTTTATAAGTCAGTAAATCCTAAGAAGTCCAGATTTGTCACCTTGCATGTTATTGTTCATTTGTAAATAAACTTAAGAAGGTTGTAAATTGAGACGGCACTTACCCGGTTGTCCAGACCTGAATAATCACACAAAACTATATTAATATTAATATAATGTTTAATATATTAATTATATATAATCACATAATAATATATTACTTATAACACTGGTTGGCCAATGGTTGAGGCATATACCTAGCTATCTCTTGTTTCTTAAATTAACCTATTTCTATTAATCTCTGTATCGACATGAGACTATGACTTATCAATAAGGTTCTGGTGTCTTTCTTTTTTGGCAGCTGCATGGCATCTCCCTGACCCTGCCTTCTTTCCTTCTCTATCTCTGCTTGGATTTCACACCTTGCTATGTTCTGCCCTGCCATATGCCAAAGCAATTTCTTTATTAACCAATGGTAATAAAATATATTCACAGCTTAAATAGGGGCATTCCACATCATCTGCACTTTTCTGTCTAAATAAAAAGGAAGGTTTTAACTTTAACATAGTAAAATTACGTATACAAAACAATTTTCAAGTAAGAATTATAGTTACAATATTTAGTCTATTTGTTTCTGGCAAAATTAAAGAAAATATTCTATCATCAATTCTATCTTTGTGAATCTAATTTATCTTGTATTATAACTGAGGAAAACTCAAGCTATCTGTCTTCAGTTCCATCAAAGACCCCAGAAGGATATAATATTACCTACATAAACAGGATGTACTTTGTAAGCAACTTTCAAAACTCTAAAATTGATAGAGACATCTTGCTGCCTAGACAACCACCCAAAGTTCTTTTAAAATGTTGGGTCATCCTGCATCAGCCTACAGGTCCATAGTATCTGGCAGACTTTTCCATGAAGCAGGAAATGTCATAGACACATCCATCTATATTGGCAGTTTGTCAGTTACTTTCTTCTGTATCCTGCAGAATGTGTGGCAAACTATTTCTTGAAGAGGAACCCTGAAGAACTGTCTCGCATTCTTTTAGCAAATTCAGCAGTCATTTTTCTGTGAGTCTTGCATGTCCAGTTTATGCAGCATACCATCATGCAGTCCAGACAAGAGCAATTCTTGGCTAAATGGCTAGCAAACTCCATAAGGAGCCTCGTCAATGCCCATCAATCCTTTTGAAGTAGATTGGTGCTGCCAATAGCAGATGTGTCTCACTGTGGAGAAAAGTCTAAGTTCTTAAAACATTTAAAATGCCATATTCTATAGGTCTTTGAAGTTTTGAAAATTATCTATCTGAAATATATATCTGTATATCTAGAAAACCTAATATGGCTACTAATTTGACTATTATAAATGAATATCTATTAACCTGTAATTTTTAATTGTACTTTTTCTTTTTCTGTTTTTTTTTTTTTTTGAGACAGGGTATCTCTGTGTTACAACCCTAGCTGTCCTGGAACTAGCTCTTATAGACCAGGCTGACCTCAAACTCACAGAGATCCATGTACCTCTGCTTCCCAAGTGCTGGAATTACGGGCATGCACCCCATCATCCAGCTATATATTACATATTTAAATGAACTGTACAAACACAATACTTTAAATAAGTGCAGAAATTCATATACACAGTATAAGAAAATTGACCTTAAATTTGTATCAGTAGACCAAGATCCAAACCAATGCAAAGTATTCATCTCCTAAAAAGAGATTGTCTGTGACCATTAACAATTTATACCCAACTTCTTTTAAATGAAAACAAAGATTTATAAACAATCATTTTGGGAATTTCGGCATAGTTTTCTCCAAACTGCTTCCTGCTATTTGTTGGGCAAAGTATATTTAGGGTTCATGGAGTACTTTCAGAGGAATCTTGTTCCATCGAACCACTTTAGCCTGGAAGGAACCCACAGGTTCTCATCTTCTGTGGAAACAAAAGCAAAACCTCTTTTCCAAAGGAATGTATCCTTAGACTCAAATTTTGAAGTCAAGATACCTTTATAATGTATATGTCGGTTTAGCTTAGCAGCCCCCAGAATGAATGTCTCTCTCCAGTCAAAATTTAGAGAAAATACAATAATACACATAATCCAGATTCTTTGTATATATTCCGTCTTTACATGGCTGATTTTTTTACTCTATTACTTCTAAATTTTTATTATCATTATTCCTTTAATTTATGACTGTCTGTACTCTTTTATATTTCTTTTCCTGTCCCTTTGAAGATTTTTTTTTATTTTTTTAAATTACTTCTTTTTGTACTGGTCTATACTCTTTTTCCTTTCTTTCCTAAGCTTATGTACATTTTGAAACACACTGTGTCTCATTTATAGGTCTTTTATGTTTGAATTTGTCCTAGTGTATATCTGATATTCTTTCTGGCAATGAGTGCTTTTTTAAAATGGCAGGCAATGTGATTGTTGTTGACATGGATGTTGGCTCTGCATTCTCGCCTTTCAATAGGGCAGAGGTGCATTCACTACCAGGTTTGGGACTGCCGGCTGGGAGCCATGCTCACCACTTCATCTCTGGGAAAGAGCATGTAGCACATAAACCCTTTTTATCTGAGTGAAAGCTAAATCTGCCTAGCAACGGACTGCACAGCCTGGAAATAGCTCTGTGTACGGTGATGGGAATCCACCACGTTCTCCTGCCTATGCACGCCTAGCAGCCCTGATCTGGCAGGTTGCTCAGGCAGAGTGTGCTGAGCTGCTGGTGTGCTCTCAGTTACTTTTCTGCTACTCCCTAGACCTGAAGTAGGTGGCAGGCCAAGTGTGTTAGCCCCAATCATTTGGGTACAATTATGTAAATGTGCTTACATTTCCCTGCAACCCAGACCCAAATAATCACACAGAAACTATATTAATTACAATACTGTTTGGCCAGTGGTTTACATCCTAAATCAACCAATGTTTGTTAATCTATGTATCAGCATGAGGCTGTGACTTACCAGTAAGGTTCTGGGCATCTTTCTCCTTTGGCAACAGCATGGCATCTTCCTGACTCTGCCTTCTTTCCTCCTCAGTCTCTGATTGGATTTCCCACCTTGCTATATTCTGCCCTACCATAGGCCAAAGCACTTCTTCATTAACCAATGGTAATAAAACATTCACAGCATATAGAGGGGCATCATACATCAGAAGGTATCTAAGGACAGCTGTTACCATATAATGAAATAAAACGATCCAAAGTAATAGCCGGATTCTTTCAGTGACCTGGGGGAGATGTCCTGGGTTCATGTAGCGAAAAACTATGCAAGAGTGTTTCCCAGCCCTTTTGACCTTTCTGTCTTGGCATTACATTTTTCCTTTGTTACCTCCACACCACATACAAAAAGCTAAGGGTTACCTGTTTCTTCTTTGAATATAGGAGTCCATACAAACTTAGCCACTATACAGATAGCTCACATTTAAATGATCTCAGTGGGCAATTTAAAGTTAACTTTTTTTTTTTATTGATTGCAGTGCCTGTTATTTTATTGTCAAATCTCAGAGTTCTTTATGTATTCTGGGTATTAACACCCCGTTGGGTGAATAGCTGGCAAAAGGCCCTCTCCCACCTTGGAGGTTGTTTTTATTTATTTATTTATTAAAGATTTCTGCCTCCTCCCCGCCACCACCTCCCATTTCCCTCCCTCTCCCCCAATCAAGTGCCCCTTCCTCGTCAGCCCGAAGAGCAATCAGGGTTCCCTGCCCTGTGGGAAGTCCAAGGACCACCCACCTCCATCCAGGTCTAGTAAGGTGAGCATCCAAACTGCCTAGGCTCCCACAAAGCCAGTATGTGCAGTAGGATCAAAAACCCATTGCCATTGTTCTTGAGTTCTCAGTAGTCCTCATTGATGGCTACTAATGATATAGATCATGCAGCTGAAAGATGGGAAACCAGTGCCTTGTTGTGATAAAGCATGCCAAAATGGGCTTTGTTTTCTTTTTATAGTGAACAAATACAAATGCAGCAAGGTTAAGGGAACCATTAACAAGGTAGAAAGAATAATTCGAGAAAACACTTTCTAATGTTACCTCCTTTCATGAAAACTTGTGAGAGTTACAAACATCCAGCTGCAAAATTTGGGGGTCTGAGACTAACAGAAATTCATCCCACACCCTGAGGATCCTTGTGGATAAGGCTGAGTGAGGTCTTAGCCCAAATTTCTGGTCATAGATTCAGATGCCACACTGTCAGAATTGGTGGCAAGAGGACTGGGGTGGTTGTGGTGAGGTGGCATGGATTGGTAAACTGTGAGCATTGCCTCTTCACACTACATCTTCTGGATCTCATCTAACAGCTGAAATGTTAGAGCTTTCTACATGTAAAATAGGTTCTAAAGTTTTGGTTGAGATAAGTCTTAGTGTTGCAAACTTTGATTTCAATTTATATTTAATGGCTCTTTGGATATTTGAAGAGTGTCTGCTAAAAATAGTCATTTAAAAACATTTTACTATTTATAGGAAAAATACCATGAGGCGTTTGTCATTTGTTAAATATAATAACTTCTTCTAAAACATGCATAATACCTGCTTTTAGCCTTATTTAATACGTACAAATTAACTAATTTTTCCTGGAGACCATTTTAGCTGCACTGCAGTTGGTAAGACAGGGAAGTCTCATAATTTGTGAAAGACATTTTATTTTTATTATTATTACAATCTATCACAACATAGACAGGTGATTAAATCTTAGTATTGACACTTCTAGTTGCTATCCTGCCCCTCAGCACAAGGACAAAATATGAAAAAATTTTTAAAGTCTATATTGTAATTAGTTCTTCAGTGTCTCTCACTTTGGTGTTTTTGTAAGAATTCGTGTATTAGTGCTAGACTGGGATTCACACACAAGGCATCCGGCTCCCAGAACATGTGCTCAAGAGCATGGTATGGTCACTGTCACTGCAGCCTGTGGAATAGTTTAGTTATGAAAGTGTGCAGAATGCAGACATTTTGCACATATATAAATATGGCTTGTGTGAATGTGTGAATGAATGTTTGTATGTTAGTAGGCAAAAGTATGTGTGCGATTGCATGTGAACATGTGTGCTCATACATGTGGAGGTACAGGGTTGATGTCTGGTGTCTTCCCTGTTTTCCTTCCAACTTAGATCCCGAGTCAGGGTCTCTCACTGGACTCAGAGATTTCTGTTCCAGCTAATCTTAGCTATCAGACTTGTTCAGGAGATTCACTGCCTCTTTTCATCCTTCTTCCATGACTGCTGTGACTATAGGCAGACAGCCAGGAGCACCTGACATTTGCATGGGTTTGAAAGATTGAGAACCCTGGTCATTCCTCTTTACTGCTGCAGATATCTCCCTGAGCCCTCCTTATCCTTTCTTGGTGCCTGCCCACGAGATTAGACAGCAATCATGATTTTAGAAGAAAATGAAATGAAATTTAAATTAGAAAATTGAGAAGATTTTCTATAAGACCCTTTTGAGGGAGGGAAACATACAGAAGCCCTGGTGATCTCTAGTTTCAGACCATTCTGTAAAGTGACTGAGGGAATCAATATTCAGCACACACACACACACACACACACACACACACACACAACCACCACCAGATGGAACTTCCTTCTGGGTATTGGAGAACAGGAAGCAGGAGAAACCATTGGATAAGTCTACCTATACTAATAGCTCCAGACAAAGCACAGGGTCAAAGCTGGAGATCAGGCTGGGTGAGCCAAATGGAAGATTACTTGCTAGTCCTGTATTCATACACTCCTCTCTTCAGGACAATAATTCTGGTTCTTCTATTATTATATTCAATCTTTGTTCATTCACTTGACCTCTTGGTAAGTTATAGAAATTTGGGGAGTACCAAATGTAGTATCAGTTACAGCTTGTCTTTTGGAGAAGATTTTATTTCTAGTAAGGTCCTTTTGAGTTCTGATCCCATCTTCCGACATGAATCCATATACCTGTGATAAGCATCTCACACGTTCCTGCAAAGATTTTCGAAGTACTGATTTTGTAGGCCGAGCCAGAGGCTTAATTAGCTCCAGAAGCAAGCAGTGTTTTATGTTATTTTTAATATCTAAGGCAACACTAATATAGTAGTCTAAACACAGGCATCTGGGATCCCTTGGTATAGCAGCTCCAACTCATAACATGTGCTAGACACGTGGTAGAGTGTCTTTATCTTTGTCCAGAAATCCAGGGACTTCCGAGTAGCACCAGGCTTGCAAGTATGAACTACTGGATTTCTTAGAGACATTTTTTCCTAACCTCACTGCATCCTGGGTGGCCAGGTCTACCTCTGTAGTCTCCTCACTGTCACAGTGTGCCCCTGCCACAGTGAGCCACTGTCACAGAAGAAAACATGCCGGTCCTCTTTGTCTCACAGTGTAAAAACTGAACTAAGACTTAAATTCATAAGTAATCTTTGTTGCTAGTGTTGTGACTGCCCACTTTCCATCAATTTTTACTAACTTATTTGTTTATTTTGTATTAAATATAATACAATAAGGACTAATAGGTACTAATAATTTTGTACTAATATGATAATATTTTTATTGAATATGAACCACATCCGTCAAACTTCTTTATCTACTCCAGCCTTCTGCCCTCTCCTTTTAACATAGCAGGTGAAAACTGAGAATCAAGAATTAGCTGGCCTTGCATATGTCCGGAGGAGATATAAAATGATCTGGGATAGAGAAGGAAATTCCATAGTCCCATAAGACACCGACTAATGCTTATTACTGTGACTTGGACTTACTGAGTCTCTACTGCCCAGAAAGTAATTATTTTTGTTTTTTCTCTGTCTCATACTCTACCTTTTGAAATACCTATTAAAAAGCTTTCTGCTTCTGCAGTAACTTTATCCAGGCTATGCTCAAATGTTCCTCTGAACATGTAGAACACTGTAGGTATGTGAGGAAGACACAGGCACACTGAACTCCACGGCGCAAATACTTGTACCATATTCTTCTGGGTACTGATAAAGGTTATATGGTACCTGAAATTCTACTGATTTCAAGAGTACTCTGTACAGACAATACTTGAGAGATACAAATCTAAAAAGTGGCCCCTTCCTTTCTCAGCAAAGGGCCTAAGAACTTCCTTCTGACTTCCTGATCAATGCCACCAGATCCAATCAGAAGAGTGACCTGTGGTCAGAACCCAGAAAGGGCAATATGTAGGAGAGCCAGCAGATCCCAGGGCCATAATGCTCCCTGCGACTTGAGAGCAGTAAGGGAACCTTACTGTGAATGGAGCCTGCTCTGTGCATAGACTGGATACTGCAGCCCTGGTGCTGAGGAGGAGATGGAGAACACTAGACCAGACTTTACTATGTGGTCATGTGGCTGTCAGTTACAGCAAGGGAGGAAAAAAAAGACAGCTAGCTATTTTGTAGTGTAGAGAATCACTAAAGGAAGCATTAAGCAAGCAAGGATGCTAGGCTAAATAAAAAAGTAACACACACTGTGCAGCGTGGAAAGAGGTGGATGCAGAAATGGGTGGGCGGAGACCAAGCACTGCAACAGACTGGGGAAGATAAAGAAGGCCTTTGCCATGGCAAGGAGTGGGAAGTAGAGGTGGGAAGAGCTAGATGTTGAGATGGGGGCAGGAGAGTGGGTGAAGGCAGGCTTTAGATGGGTGGACGGAGAAAGATAGTAATAATGATTGCAGTTCTGTTTCATTTGGATTCGGAAAATCCCCCCTTCCCTGCTCTATATAAATGCTCCTATTCATAATTAGCTAAGATTCTCAGCAAAATATCTTCACCAACAATGAGGAATCAGTTTCTCACGTCATTAAAACAAGAAGTTATCCTGATCCAAGTTAGAATTTATGATCAGAGTCTGGCCCAGTTGGTAGCAGGGAAACCATTGGGTCCCAAAGCTTTACTGCTTGTCTGAAACAATACTAACTCCTACCTACATGCAGAGCTCTTAACTCAGGACCTAATCAGGATTTAGTGCTCCCGAGACTCCCAGACAAACTTTCACCATTGAACTAAATCCCCAGCCTTAACACACACACACACACACACACACACACACACACACACACACACACACACTGATGCTGGGATTCAAACCCACGGTCTGTCTTCTAGGCAAGCTTTCTCTGTAAATGCTTTCTTTGTTTTTCGGTGCGTTGGTTTACTTTTGAGGGTGGAGATACTTGCCTTGGTATATTGTAGAGGTCTCAGAAAGACTTTCAGAAGTCATTTCTCTCATCCCATATGAATCCAAGACTTAACTTAGGCCTTTGGACTTCATGGCTAGCCCTAGCAGCCACTGTCTTCTCACTGCCTGAATGAGTGATTGAAAATGATATGAATTTGGGTACTCTAATGCTGAGTTGCTCTTTTTAACTTTTCCAAGGCTGCCAGATGGTTACTTATAATTAAATGTCAATCATCTTTGTTTTAGACATATTCATAATATATATTAAATATCACACATGTCTTAAAAGGGGCCCATTCTAAACATCGATTTGGTAAGACTTACATACAGTGGCAAAACTTCTTTCCTTCACCTTGCTTCTTCCCATTCCCCTTCGCCTCCCCCCTTTCTTGTCCTTCTTATTTAGCTAAACCTTTTTCCTCAGCCCCTTTCATTCTTTTCTTCAAATATTTGAGAATGTTCTAGAGTGTACAGTCTTGATAAAGCCCAAAGTAATTTATGGTCAGAGAGGTTTCTTTTTGAAAGGTTTTTTTTTTTTTCCCTTTCATGGTGTATAAATGGCAGTGGAGCCTCTGAGGATCAGCATTAGTGATGGTTTCACTAATCTGAATGTTCAATGCCAATTGTGAACTGGAAGGTTCATCGCAAGCCCTGTAATGTAATTTTTTTGTAAAGCTTACTGTTTGATCAAGTGTGACTTCTGCCTACATGTCACATTTTAGGTTTATGCTTATGAACCTCCAGTTATAGAAAGAGCCAAAACTATTTTGTGGTTTGTCTCCGAGTGTTTAAACTTCTAGCTGTATCTTTGCACACTGCCTTCTGTTCTAATAGACTCTATTATTTGAAGGAAGAGCAGCTCTTTCCTTGCCAGGATCCAATCCAGGAGAGGGGCTTTCTGCATGCTAATGAAGTCCACCTTCAAGTGCTTCACCTGCTGTTTTAGAGGCTGGCAGTTTGCGTTCATCACCTGAGTGACAGCTGTTTCTAGCTACTTTTCTCTGAAAAAGTAATGAGAAATTAAATAAACCTTTTGCATGCTAATCACTGACGTTCCGCAATGACAGCTGAAAAATGCTCAGTGGAAGCCTAAGAACAACCTGAATTGAAGGATTTTGTCTCTATCAGCCAGTCGTTGAATTTTGACTAGATGTTTGTGAAGTGTAAAGAGAGAGGGTGACAGGTGCCTGACGAGACAGTGATGATATCAAAATGAGGAGAAACCGCTGAGAGACTTCAAATATATTATATGCCCATACTTAAGGAGTCAGGCAATATACTCTTTATGTAAGATGATACAGATTTTTAAAACCACCTTTGCCTTTTTCTGTAAAGCAACCTGCAGATAGAAGATGCAAATGTTTCTGGTTTTTAACAGGATACTTTTCTTTGACAGTATATTCCACTGTTTCCTAATTTCAGCTTTTCCTCATTTACCTGAATCTTCTACTTAAGTTTTATTTATTTTTTCCTCTGTACAACAATGACTGGAATTAAGAGCATTTGTCTGAGTCTCCTCAGCAGAACCTTCTAGCATAATAAGCCTGCGCAGAACAAAGTTTTGGAAGGGATGTCTTAACTCTCAAGAAAGAATGGGGTCTAGACACTAGTTGATCTTGCCCTTTGCCTTGTTTAAAGGGACCTACTAAAGAGTGTTCACTTCTCCAAATTCAGAAACTATATAAACCTCCCTGTATATGAACCTCATTAATTTATATTTCTTTATCTTATTTTAAACATTTAATTTAGTTCAGTAATTACTCTACCATATGACAAAGTTGGCCTCTCTGGGTACCCTGTTCCATGAATTTTAACTTACATTAGCTTGTGTGGCTATTTTCATAATCAAAATAGAAGAGGTTTTATTACCCCAAATGCCCTTGGGACTGTATTATTCACTTTATAGTTCAGTGTCTTCTTTATCCCTAGCCCCTGAGAAAGTATTTTCATGATAGTCAAATATTAAAAGGAAGGAGGAGACACTGGGGAGGAAGCTATGATAAATATTCACTGACTGTCATTGTGGATTTTAGGTGTAGCCTGTGACAGTGTCTTTATTCTTCAGTAGCTTTATTTACTTTTGTCACGTGAAAAAATGAAATTGTTGATATGATTGCTTCTTTGATCCTGGACTTGGAAGCTATGCCTTGGTGTTTGAGGGCAGTTAGCCTTGATGATATATGCTATTGGCCTGTGCTGCCAACTCTAGAATTTTCTGATGTGAGTTTGGCATTGTCTTTACCTTTCTGGGCTGTGACACAGAGGAGAAAAGAAGAACGACACACTCTAGGACTGTCTTTCTTTGTGGTCTTGAGTCTAGGTTGTCATAAGATGAACTGGGGTAGGGATTTTGATGTTAATCAAGAAGAACATCCTTCTTTACCGAGTCAATGATGCATAGTCTCGGAATCTTTCCCCAAAATTACTTCAAGTAGATACTGTTAATTAACTAACAGAGAATTTGAGATGAAAGAGTCACTATGGTTGAAAAAATAAATGGTATTCCCATAGACTTGGGTTTCTCTTCACAGGATTCCTTTAATAAATGAGTATTATTTGCAAAGCTATGTCTTAAGGACCCCTGTGTGTAAGCTGCTTCTCTATTCACAATACCAAAAAAAATGGAGTCAGTGTCTACACCCATCAATAGAGGAATGGATAACGAAAATGTGGCACACTCACACACAGGAATTCCATACAGCTGTAAATAAAAATAAAAGCATAAAATGTGTAGGCAAAAGTATAGACCTTAGAAACCTATATTAGTGTAGACGACCCAGTCCCAGCAAGATAAATGGCCTTTCTCTCTTGCATGTGCACTGTAGCCTCTGACTTTAATGTGCATGCATTTATATGAGGGTGTAAGGGTATGATTATGCTAGGAAACCTGAAAAGAAACCCTGTGGGGAGAAGGGTGAATGGGGGGTAATAGAACAATATGATATGAGAGTGAAAGGGGGCATATTAGAGTTTGAAAGATTAAAGGTGAGATGGAAAAAGGGTTGGGGAGAGTCAATCAAAAATAAGTTGGTGATGAAAATTCTCTTAAAAAGACAATGTTATAAAATCAAAGCAATAATTAAAGCAATAAGCCGGGTGATGGTGGCGCACGCCTTTAATCCCAACACTTGGGAGGCAGAGGCAGGCGGATCTCTGTGAGTTTGAGACCAGCCTGGTCTACAGAGCTAGTTCCAGGACAGGCTCCAAAGCCACAGAGAAACCCCGTCTCGAAAAACCAAAATAAATAAATAAATAAATAAAATAATTAAAGCAATAAAGAAAGCAGGACTGTTAATTCTTCTTCACAGTGACAAATATTTGAAACTGGCAGCTTTAACGAGGAGGAAATGAGTCAGACATGGTTCCACCCACACGGAATTCTAGCACTCAGGGCCTGACAGGAAGCCTGGAATGGTAGGGCTGTACACAGTGAGAACCTCTCTGAAAAAGTTGAATAAGAAATATTTATTTTGGCTCAGAGTTTCAGAAGTTTTGACCATGTGATTAACATCATGGCACAGGAGGCCTGTCTCATGTAGTATAGCTAGGAAGCAAGAGAAGGAATAACTGGAAGGGACAAGGTCCTGACATCCCCTTCAAGGCTCACTCCCACTTCCCTAACTCTCCTTAAGTAGGCCTCAGCTTCTGAAGACTCTATCACTTGCCGATGGTACCATGGGCTGGGACTGAGCCTTCAGCAGGGAAAGCTTTAGGGGATGTTGCATTTCCAAACTGTAGGAAGAATACATGGATTTACAAGTATTTGGGAGAGTAAGCTGAGAGAGATAAAACAAGGGAAGAGCAATCATAGCATCAGAATTAGAGTGTGTATTTATCTGTTTGTAAAGACAGAAAAAAAGCTGACTAGCTCACTTTTTGGATTTTGAGGGGTGGATTTTGGTTTCATTTTGAGACCAAGCTTCACTGTATAGCCAAAGCTGGTCTCAAATTTGGTCCTTTCCTGCTTCTGCTTCCAGAGGGCAGGAATTACTGGTATGCATCAGGGTATTTTCGAGTTGCTCACATATACATTTTCCAAACTGTTTTATATGCAGGTTACTTGTTTGTGATACTCAAATGGACACTTATTAATCTCTACATTTGTTTGGGAGCTTTGCAAAACATAAACTTGGTGAATTTGCTAGAACAAATATAAATTATTTTTAACCAAACAAATTATCATAGTATGTTTGTTTAGAAATTTCAAAGACTTTACTCTTTTTTTTCCTTTTAAAGTGTTTCTGAGCACCAATACATTTCTGTATTTTTTAGTGAAAATATATTTAGGAAAAATACTATCCCTGAAAAGCCTCCTAATGCTGCCCTAAAACCTCCCAGTGACTGTTATAATCTATGAAAACAAATCCATACTTAGCAGTCATTCATTGTGTAAAAGATTAGTCTTTTCGCTTTTCTTCTGGGGGATATTGCTTAAATAATGCAATTTTTGAAGCAGGGTTTTCATTTTGGGTTGAGTTGTTTTAATATTATAAAACAAAAATTTGGGAAAAAAAACCTCATTGATCAGTGAGGTTGATATTAGTTGATTTATCTTCACATAAAATTGCATTCGTCATTAGTGAAAAAGTAATGCATATACTTCCTCAAAAAAAGATAGCATCACACCTGAGTGTGCCCATGCATGCACATATAATTTTGATTTTTCTTCTGTAGTGCCACAGGTGGAAGCACGGTATTACATCTTGAGCCCTGTGATTTTTTTTTAGTATGATATTTAAGTTCATTTTTGATTGGTATGATTTCTACAGTTTGAGCAGAAGACTCCAAGAGCGGAAGATCTGCTCTTTCTGGGTGTAGTCTTTCACCATGGTAGCCACTTGCACACTGAGGAGGACGCTGATTTATAATGACTGCTTTTTTATACGAAGTCCATAGAGAACTGTAAGTTAACAACTAGGGGCACTGCTATTAGGCCTGGGAAGAGTCTTGAATTGTGGATAAGCAGGAGGTTGAGTTGAAGCACTGACTTGGTGTTGTAGGAACTGGGAAGCTCATGAATGGGCCAGTCCTGGGGCACACCTGCTCTCTGGCAAGTCTGGAGGCAGACTTCAATCCCTAGATAGAAAAACACTGAAATTCAGAAGCAAATATTCCAGGCAGTGTGGATTGGGATGAAAGACAAGTAACTGGACACAGATACTAAAGAAGGAACCCTGCGAAGCGAAACCTGAATCTGTGGGAAGACCATGACTCTGCCATCTCAAATTCTCCTTCAGTAAGTTGATAGTATCGACATGAAGTAGAGTTTTGGGAAAGATTCAGAAACCGCAGCATCAGCTCAGTAAACATGGGTGTTATTCTTGATTAATATCTTTGGGGAAATGAGGCCAGGGAGGAGCTGGCCGCACATGCTTCACACATTACCGACTGTGCTTTTGAATCACTGCTGTAGGTCTCTGGGGACATTACTGAGCCGATGTAGTGACCAAAGCAAACATGAATGTGAGAAATCCAAACAGCAATGTATCCCTTACCCTTACAGCTCTCTCCAGCACTTTATTTTATTTTTTAAGTTTAGAGTCTAACTTTATAAAATCATGGAAATCTTCTGTGCCCCAAAGATAACCTCTGGTTTTCTAAAGGAAGGAAGCCTTTGACAGGAGTGCCCTACCCTTCCACTGCCTCCAGCACCCAAGGCATCCATTTTTCTGCCTGTTTTTTTTTTCCATGGCAATTGGTACAGCACACGCCTCCTCTCTTAGACAGTGGCTTCTTCACATCTATCTTTGGGGCCTTAGTGGGACTGGTGGGGAGAAACAGTTTTCTTGGAAATGCATCCTAGAAGGAAGAGGCTCCTCCACTTTCTGACTTCCTTGGTGATTCTAATGTAACAAGTAGGCCTGATTTTTACAAATTACTATTTTTCATTGTTTTAAATCAACTTTACTCTGTCATTAAGCTATCACATTAAAATCCCAGTTCTAACTGATTGTGTGTGGAATTTGCATGATTTCATAAACACAGGCAAAGAGAAAATGGAAATTTAGACTTTCAGGTCCACGTCGCTTGCTGAGCCTGGCTCACTTGGGGCTGATTTTGTTTGATTACAATGAATTGAAGTTTATGATCAAGTGTTAAAAAAAAGCAGTATAATGTTGCCAACCAATAGTTCAAAGGAAATGTTGCTTAGATCTGTTAATAAAATTATGTCCTGAAATATTTGAAGAATCGTGGCCTTTATTTTGGGAGAACTATTGAGGGTCACATTTCTAGTATATTTGAAGTTGGAATTTAGGGCTACAGTTATATTTTCTGAACTTACTCTCTTCCTGAGTTAATCTCATGTAGAAAACAACTTAATATTTAAGTAGCTAATATCAGTACTTTCTTCCTTCAGAAGCAGCCTATATGTTAGTATTGATTGACTTCCTTGCTTAGTTTATAATTTTTATTAGTTGAATTTTATACTGTTTTCTAGATGTCTTTATAACCAAAATTCATAAGTGGGAATAAGTGGTTTTCTCTTCCATAGCATTTATATATTAGCCTTTATTCTGTGAGCTGTTTACCTTAAAATGATATTTTGTATATTTGCTATCTAATGTCCCAACGATGTGCTAAAGGAAATTATGAAAACTGTACTTTACTTATTTCTGTAAGTCATAGGGGGAAGGCATCTACTCTTGGTTGGTTTACTTGAAGTATGGAGAAAGCGTAGCAGTAAGTAAGAAAGCACAGAGTCAGTAATTACTTCTTTATTTTTCTAGAAAGGAAGAAGAAATTGAATGTGCTCTATCTCTATCTATCATCTATCTATCTATCTATCTATCTATCTATCTATCTATCTTCTGTCTATCTAGAAAGCATGGTAAGGGTCTTATATGGCATCAACATGTAAAAAGCAATACCAGAAAAAGAAGAGAGTGTGGCCATTTTATTTTTAAATAAAATGATCACATTGAGTTTATGGGGTGTTTAATTACTTATTCAGTCTTCCATTCATTCAATCATTCATTCGGTCCTTAATACAGGGTCTCACTAAATAGCCCTAGCTGGTCTGGAACTCATGATATAAGCTAGGCTGAGCTCAAACTTTCAGAGATCTGCCTGACTCTGCCTCCTGAGCGCTGCGCTACTTGTCATGCCCAGCCCATTAACTGTTTTTAACACAGCTTTGACCTTCCTATACAATTTGAAGGGTCCTAAGAAGTTATACTTCTATAAAGCAAGCTGCATTTAATATTTTAAAAATGTACAGAAGAGAGTCTGTTAGTGTCCAGGTTCATAGCTGCAGAGCTGTGGTACTCTGTCGCAGAGCAAGGCTAGAACACAGAGAGTTCTGAGGAGCATCTTCTATGTGTTTCAGAATCAATGAGTGTTGTTTTTGCTCTTCAAATTGCAAACGAGGGCACTTGAGCAGGGTTTGGTGCCAGTTCACCCACCTCTCCTGTCAGACACACCATAAACAGGATTAATTCTTCTATGTACCTGGTACTAGGGTGAAGAATTGCTAGACACAATTTGCAGTGTCTGGGGTTGGAGGAGGGGTGAGTCCCACTTTGGAGTGTCTTGGCTTGTTAACCCCTGTGTTTCTAACTCTTGAAGGAGAACATATACAACTAAAGTGATCATCAGAGCTCTCACACAGTGAATGGAATTTCTCCAACCTCCAGAACACCACGTTATGTGAGATCCCTCAAGTGCAGGGTGACATTAGAGATCAAGTTTATGTTAATGGTATTGACACACACAATCAAGTTTTCTGAATTAAAGACTCTACCTGAAATTTAATGAACGTGCACACTAATAAACTAGAGCCTTCTTCAGACATCAAATGGAACTTAAAGATGCAGAGTACATTACGTCCATCGACTGCATTAATCCATTTAATGTACATAATTAATGCACATAATTAGGTATATTACTTTGCAAAGCATTCCAGAAGCACGTGAACCCACCATTCTACACTTTAGCTCTTCTTTTCAGAATACTGCCTTTAATCTGAGGGTGATTGAGTTATATCATCCCGAGATTCTAGCTCTGTGCACCCCAGTGGCAATGATTACAATTTTTCTGATGTTTCTGTCCATTTCTGATATTGGAGATAGGCTGGGCTATTAAAGAGCAGAATGGAAGGAGAACAAGAGGTGCAGAGACTTGTCTGAGGATGATAAGAGGCAGCCTATGGAAGTAGGAAGACCAGCACGATCATTTATCATAAATATTCACCTAGAAGTTTAACGCAACTGACTACATGTGGGGTCTTAGAATTCTTAGTTTTCTTGAAAGGAAAAAAAAAGTTACAGTTGAGGATTCACCTATTATTCTTAGAGTAATTTAATAGTCTGTGCGAAGATTTTTGCTTGCTTTATTACAAATTTATGTTCTCTCATTGTTTATATTAGTATTAAAATTGAAAATCTGGCCAGCATTTATTTATGCAAATCTGTGCATAGTTGGGAGAGAAAGAGATAGCTAGAGAGATAGAGATAGAGATAGAGATAGAGAGAGAGAGAGAGAGAGAGAGAGAGAGGGCATCCTTGCTTTCTTGCCCTCTGACCTAGTGCTTACCTCTGAGGTTTATTTGACAAGGCAGGTATGACAAAGAGCTGCTTATGACATTTCTAGCAATGTAATCTCATTTCTTAGTGATAAATGCTTCTGACAAACGGAAACCTGCTATTATTCTGAAGTAGCAAAAAATGAATATAATTCAGATATGGGGTAATAAAAATGACTTCCCTAAACGTGTCAAATAAATTAGAACTCTGAGGAGGGACCATATTACAAGCAGCAAAGATAAAACAGAGCGAATCTTTTTCTCCTGTAGGGTTATTTTTGTTGTTGTTTGTTGTCAGAGAAAATTAAGCACCACAGAAGCAGTCCCATTACCATGCCACCTTGCACTGCTATGTTTAAGTACTTTGAACTCTAGTGATAATTGAAAAACTATCTTGAAAAGTTAATCGGGGGTGACAGTAGTTAGTCGTGATGAAGTCTTAACTATATTAAGTGAAGATTATACTCAATAAGGGCTAATTTTTTTGACTTCTGAAGTTTAAACTATGTTCACGAGTTCCTTGCTCTTCAGTCATGAAGTTTTAGAAGGAGACAGTTATTGGAGGGTAACGAGAATATTCTGGTTATGTGGGGACAAGCGGCAGCAGCAGCACCGTGTCGTTGGGCTGTGGCAGCATCATCAGCATGGTGTTGCTGGGCTGTGAGAATGCTCCTCTTTTGGCAGCAGTGGCTGAGAAGTGCGAGTGAGCAAAATGTAGCATACATACAATCAGTGCACGTATAAAATTACATACAATGTCGGATGGACATTCTATCAGAGTGCTTCACTATTTATTAGTATTTTTCCCTCAACAAATTTATTGTGTCATTGATTTTTGATTATCTTTCCTATAAACAATAATATTCACTAATTACGAGGTTTGAAATATAATGAAGAATATAACTTTCACTTTGTCAGGCTGTCTTTAGATCACCAGCCCCCAAATAATGATACAGAGACTTATTATTAATTCCGAAAGCTTGGCCTTTAGCTTAGGCTTGTCCCCAACTAGCTATTATAAATTAATTAACCAATAATTTTTTGATCTATGCTCTGCCAAGTGGCTCAGTTACCTGTCCTCTGTACCATATGTCCAACTTGCTCCACATCTCCCTGGCGTCTCCACCTCTCTTCTTCCCAGAGTTCCCTCTCTCACCAGAAGTCCCACCTATTCTTTTCAGCTTAGCTATTGGCCATTCAGTTCTTTATTAAACCTATCACAGTGACACATCTTCGCACAGTGTAAAGAAGTATTCTGCAACAATCATGGAATATCTGCTTTAAAAATGTGAAAAATACCCCAATGCCACTCAAAAATATGCATTTTGAATACAATTTTATGAGCAGTATTTTCACCACTGCTTGCTTTCCCTAAGTTTCTAGTTTTGCGTTTTCATAGCTTCGGAAACATTGGTTTTCCTCCCCATCTGTTGAAACTGGAAATGGATTGTGTTTATATAGTAATGAGAAGGGGATGAAAAGGAAAGACATAGTTCATCAAATTATTTCCTGGCCTTTTCTTGGATTCTAATACTGAATAGTAAGTAGGACAGGTACATCTGAAACACCGTGGAGAAGCGGTTTCCCGCAGAATCATCTAACCTGCCAAGGCTCATTACAGGTGGCAAAAGAGCAACTCTGAGCAGCTGTGGCAGCTGCCAAGCATTGCTAGAAGGAACTGTGAGACGCAGTCTGTACTTAGCAGTGAGGAGCACAGCTGCTTAGTAGTAATGCCTGCCATCGGCTGGGCAGAGTCAGGGCTTGTAAATTCGCCAGGGCTTAACCACCCCTCTATTAGAGGCCATTGCCAACACCAGTCAAAAGTTTTAATTTCATTCTACCTTTGATTTTCCCAGATCAGATTCTGACATGATGTACCCTTGCCTACTGCTCATTTTCCCTTTAAACTGAATTCTATAAAGTAATGTTAATACTAACTACATATCTTAGGATTCTATTTTAGAAACTGGAGTTGCGTTATTTTCACAGATTGCAAATATGTATGTATATAACCTCTATGTATCTGTCCTGCCAGCGAACAGATTATGCAATGATTCATATAATTTAAATTTTAAATGTATTTGTACACACATGATATGAGAAATATAATGAGATTACCTGCAATGAAGGGGAAATAGTTTTTAAGTATGGAAGTATTTGACATTGGCTAACTTGAATAATTTCTAGTGAGATTTATATTTTTAAACACACACACAAAAAAAGAAGGGGTAAGAAATCCATTTGAATGCCTGCCACCCCTTTTCAAAGTTCATCTTCCTGTTCTGCTTGCTTCAGAGATAGGTAAGAAAACAAAGGGTTGAGCCAGCACAGCCTGCTTTAGTCTAAACAGGTAAACCAAGACTTGTTTCCTAAACAAGTCCTGGCAGCTCAGTCCTGTCCAAGCCAGTATTGTCTTTATTTGGCTCTGCACCTTCTCTTAGAGACTTTGAAAGCCCACTAATTATCCACTTTTTACTCTTGCGTGATCCCTGTGGCCAGACCCTAATCCCTCAGCAGCAAGCACTCTCTCTAACCATTGAAAAAATAAACTCATATATTTATCCTGTGTGACCTTTCCCCACTAACTTTCCATGCCTAAACAACAGCTGTTTTGGGACTTGGTCATATTTTTAAATCGTCAAGATCTTTGGGCCCTGTTCTTAGTTTACAGACTAGGTAGGCTTGGGGTCTGACTTGCAGATTGGCGTGGCTAACAAATTACCAAGTTGTTGAAATGGCTGATATAAAGGCCACACCTCAGACCCATTGCAAAATATTGCTCTCTTCGTTTTAAGCTTCGTGCATCTGGAGGTGAGTTTATGTAGGTGTTGGGCTAGATAGTTATCGCCAAGGGATCTCTGTTTATCCAAATAGGTATTCCCAACATGAACAGGGCTCCAAGGGTAAAAGTGGGTCAGAGTTGGGGCCACTTCCTTCCGATCCTGCCCTCCCTCATTTCTCCTTTTCCCTACACTCTCCAAATATCAGCAGTCCAACACCACCACGAAGCTCATGGAGACAAGAATATAAGGGGACAAAATAACTTTTGTAATGATAATGACAGAGAGGCAGGCATTCCAGGGGCCTCCTTCTCACAGAAGCAATAAGAAGTATGCCCCCAGAGTTACGAAGCACATAGTCCTGCAGAACAGTATTGTTTGGAAATACATTGCAATAAGAATTTAAAAAGTGTATTTACTCCGTGTGTGTGTGTGTGTGTGTGTGTGTGTGTCTGTATGAGTGTATGCATGTGGACATGCATGTGTGTATGTCTGTCTGTCTGTGTGTGTCCCATGTCAGACATGTGGAGATCAGAGAAAAACTCTCATGAGTTAGCTCTCTCCTGCCACCCTGTGTAATCTGGGGATCAAATTCAAGCTAGTAAACCTGCTATTAACGTCTCTACCCACTGAGCCGTCTTGCCAGGCACAGAATCTCTTTCCTGGGTTGGGTTGGCAGGATGGGATAACTCACTAGTGAGATTCCGCAACGAATCAAGAGCCTCCAGCTCTTTGTCTGGCCTCTAAAATGCCAGTCATGGAGAAAGTCGCTTTGCAATCACTGATTCACCAAAAGTAGTAGCCTTAGGCCTTGCTTGACTAGTCTAGACACTGCGACAGCTCCACCTGCAGAGGGAAGGACTCAGAAATCATGTCTCATTGGGTTACTCATGAGAACCCTTCCTGTTCCCACCCAAGGGAGTGTCTCCAGGTGGGGTTTCCTTCCAAAGAAACAGGGCAAATTAATCCCAAAAGAGAGCAAAAGACAATGGTCCTCCATGCTTTCTTCATTGAGTTCAGTCAACCAGCTCAGTTTGCACATCAGTCCATCCCTCAGTAGCCCTCTGGGTTCTCCCCACCCTTCCCTGGGACCCACCTTTTCCACTCCTGGGCCAGTTCTCACGCTTCCCCAATGTCTCCTTATTCAGTACCAGTGGAAATGAGCATCACAGAGTTTACCCATCTGCTGAGTGCTTGGTTCCAGCACTGGGAGAGAAAGTGACAACTCACTCTTCCTCAACTGCAGGTTCCCTTGCGAGGGAGAGAGCTTTGTGCTGTGTGTCCGGCTTTGCAGCATAAAGCCAGTGTTTCCTGCTGAATCCCCTTGCCTGGCCAGCTTTGGAAGCATGCCTGTGCTCTGAATGATAATGGCAAAGAGGGTTTCCTTTATTTTCTAATATGGAGAATTAATGTGTTGCAATTCATCTACACATTGCGTGCCTTTTTCAAAAAGACTTTTATTAGAAAAGTAAATTCTTAGCCTTGCTCCCACCACGACACTTAAAAAGTTCTCTCATTATATCCCCTTTGCTAAAGAATTCAGGAAAAGAACACACTCCTGGTCTCAGTATTTCTAGGAGTAGAATTCGACATAGAATATAGAAAAGCATCTTACGTATGAGACTTTCTGTCCCTTAAAGGGTGGCCTCTTTCTGTATTACCACCTGCATGTTATTTTAGCAACTTATCTTCAATGAATACAGACTTTCTGAAGGATAGAAATCGAGGCTTTGGCAAGGGTAAACACCTAATAAAATGTATATCTCCACCCCCGCTTCTGCCCCCTTTATTCCTTTTCTCAGACAGTGGTTTAGAGCAGCACCAGTCTTGCTAAAAACTGCTGAGTTTCATTTTACACTAATAGCACCTGGCATCTTTATGTGCTAACGATAAATTACGCACTCTGTGAGCACAGATTAGACATGGCTTTCTCTACGGTGTAGCTTATTCCATACTCATTAAATATAGGAATGTATCTGTATTTATGATTTGTTCTCATATTCTCATTCTGTCTCTGTGTCTGTGTGCACCCCGCTCAGTATATATGCAACCTTCCAAAGCATATTAGCATCTTTGGCATTTTGCTGATGTTAGGAAAAGGAGTCAGTTGGATATATTCTGATGACTTAATACAGACATTTAAATGTCTCTTAAATTACTCAACCACAAGTTGATGTTGCACACTAAACATGTAAAGATCTAGAGTGAGTCATTTGAGGGGTTATAAACTATGTCCTAATCCTACAAATTTGAAAGTAACCGAGCTGTAACTCTAAGGCCGCAGAGATGACTGAGCAGGTAAGAGCATTTGGACCCAGGTTTGATTCCCAGAGACTACATGTCAGATCATAACTGTCTGTTAATTCTAGTTCCAGAGGATCCAAAGCCCTCTTTTGTCCTCTGTGGGTAAGTATTAGCATGTGGCACACACGCATACACACAGACAAACACTCTTATGCATAGGATTAAAATGTAAGAAATAAATAAAAAAAATAGAAGCACATGTCAGACATTCAGTTTAGAACTTGCTACCATGTGGAGTTGTTCCAATAATCCAGTAATAAACAAGTTACATATATATATATGTATATATATATATATATTCCAGTAATGAACAAGTTACATATATATAATATTTATATATAAACAGCAGTTTAACATTACTGTTTCTAAATTAAATAGTTTTAAAATACATATACTTTCTCATTTTAAGAGTCATTGGAATTTGAAAAATAATTTTTAAATATTTTAATACAGTCCTTTGAACTTATACTTCCTAATTTTAATATTTTAGAAAGCCATAGGTCAAGTCCATTAAAAGTAACATTTACACAATATCATGAACCGAATTAAAACTATCATTCAGATTTTGCCAAAATTTTTTTGGGTGTTAGAGCTCATCCCAAATTTCACATATAATTTAAGACCTTGCTTTGTATCCTCCTCCAGTCTACATCAGATTCTTGTTATCTCAGGGTCTTTATTAGCTCCAACATCTTTGAAGTACACTATTCACATTGTTTAATTCTACTGAATTTGGCTTTATCTTATGCCTTTAATGGCTGAAGTTATTAATAGGTTTGAACTTGGGACATATCTTGTAATTAATGTTATACTTAAAAATAATAAGTGCTAACATATTCGTTCCTTACTACCATATATAATAATGATATACTTTAGGGTCTGTAGTATAGCTTTTTTAACTGTGAGTCTCCAAAGTATTACCAGTTTTCATAAATGGATGTGGATGTTATACAAAATTTGGCAACAGTAATAACGATTCTATTTGTGGTGAATACAAATTAATTCTCAATTAAACAAACAATAATAGATCCATGGGTTTCTTGAAGCTCTTACCATGCTACATATGGGACTGTGCTACCATCTTGGCTCTAGAGTGATTACATGTATAACCTCTGGCCATGCCAGCCATGCAAGAACACAACCTGAACCATGGCAACTTGGATTCAAGATCACCCTAGGCTGTACTTTGCAAGGTATTTCTTATAGTATATGCAAAGTTTTTCAGTCTTAAGAAAACATAATGATTTAATGACAGAAAACAACTACTTTCAGTGTTTTCCTACTATTAATCCCAAATGAGTATCAAAATGATATACTTTTGGATTATATGGTGTTTGAGTACTTGACTTTAAATGTTACTGTTCGAGTTACTGACTTGAGTTTCATGAAAAATATCCTTATTTTGGAAGAAATGAATTGGTGGTAAAGAGTGGGTAATCCTTTGCTTCCTGTAGAATCAAGTTTGATACCCAGCACCCATAACAGGTCCTTGGCCCTTGTGAGCTCCCACACACATATGGCATATACACACAAACAGAGACACACAGATGCACACATAATTTAAAATACTAAAAAAATGAATCTTTTTTCTTTATTTTACTTTATTTTTCTTAAAAGAGAACAGTTTTTTTTTTTCATTTTGCATACCAATCCCAGTTCCCACTCCCTCCCCTCCTCCCATTCCCTCCACCTTCTCCCCTTACCACCATCCACTCCTCAGAGAGGGTATAGCACATTGATAAAATGAATCTTTTAAAGAAATCATTAAATGAAATTTTGTTTATGATTAGGACAGGAGTCCCAACAACTTCTGGAATGGCCAAGAACATATCTCTGCCATTTTGTTACCACATTTATGTGAAGTGGTGTTTTTAGCTTTGATTGAAGATTATAAACTCAAAATCAGTGAACTCTGAGAAATGGTAAGTGTACTCAGTATCCTGAAGCATCAGGTAATTAGTCACGGTGTATTTATCAGAAAATAGTCAAGCACATTCAAGTTGTCAGCATACAGGGTTTTATTTCCTGTAAAAAATGTGAAAATGGATATGTGGACCAAAGAATTATTATTTATTTACGAACTGTGGTCAGGAAATGTTCGATTGCATCCCTGTTTCATATGTGACCAACCACCCAGGGTCACATAAAACTTTCTCCACTGAGAGGAGGTCGCAGGTTCAGTAAGTACAAGAAACCCTGGTCTCCTGCATCTTGAATCAGTGTAATGAGGGGTGTGTGAGTGGTGTGAGCCCCACAGGTACCTGTCCAGTTTGTGCCTGTACCTTCTGCATTCATTTCAGTACTCTAATTTCTTTGTAACATAGTCAAATACAATTTATTTTAAAGGAAAATTGAAGGACCTTTCAAATGACTGAGAAAATATTGTGTCTAGAGTACCAGGCTGGGTCAAGGGTGTGGGCATAGAATTTTATTCTAAATACCCATGAAACCGCGTGACAGCTAGACACGGTCATTTACTAAAGGCTTTTTATGAACTTTCATGAGCTTCTGAGATGCTTTCTGAGTGAAGTTCTGTGTGGCTTCCTGGCATGTTGGAGGATGTTGAGGTTTCGCTTTAACGTGCCTAGGAATGTCAATCAAACACAAACTGTGACACCAACCTCTCCTTTCTTCCTCCTTTCTCTTCCTTCAGTGTTCTGCACTTACCTTTCCCCCCTTTTCTGATTTCTTTCCTCTACCATTTCCTCTTCCTCCAAATCCTCTCCTTGACTCCTCCATTCTCATCAGCAGTCTTGCTTCTGCTGAATTATTTTTTCATTTCTTCATCGTCATTATTATTATCAATATTATTGCATGTCTGTGTGTGTGTGTGTGTGTGTGTGTGTGCGCAGGTTCACGTGTGCCACAGCATATATATGGAGGTCAGGGAACATCTTTTGGGAGTTGATTCTCTCCTATCTTGGGTTCCTAGAATCAAAACTGAGGTGTGATGTTTGCATACCGAGCACTTTACCAGTGGACCTATATTCTCCATCCCTGCTTTCTTTCTTTTACTTTCTAGATTATTACCTACTACAGGAACACATTCAAGCTACATAGTTATAAAACTACTAAATGCAGTTGGGAATTAAAACTCTAAGGAAAATTACTAAGCTCTGTTTCCCAAGCTTGCATAATTCTCCTTGGTTGGAGTGTATGCTTTAGACAAATATATTAGAAGGTGATCAACACCCTGGTCCAATACATACTTTCCATCTTGAATTGATAGCTAATGTAAGAAGACTTAGAGCAAAGACTATATGATAGCTAGTTTAAATTTAAAATAAACTGAAAAATTTACACGACATGTTTTCGCCCAAGTGAAGTAATCTCAATGAAGAGAACAGTGGACACCTAGGCCCCTAGTAAATGAGGTCAGGCTATGTGCAGTACTTCAGCATTCAGGCTTCCATCTGAGAGTGGGTGTCGGTGAGAAATTGATTGCTGCAGTCGACGAGGGCGGCTCCAGCCTCTCCTGCAGCTGCGAGCGTTGCCCTCTTCTGCCCTCTCCTCCACCTCCTCCCAATATTCTATTACTCAGGGGAAGGAGACCTGGGAGAGTGGAGTGACTCATTATTCTATTAGGCAACAGGACTCTGGGTTTTGACTCAAGCAGATCACAGTGCCATCATCTTGGTTTCCTTGGCACCTCAGAGGCACAGGAAACCTGAGCGCCGAGAGTCGTCAATTCAGTATTGACAGGGAAGAAAGTGCCACCGGTGTTGTGCTGAAACAGGCATGCTGGTTATGTAACAGCTTCCAACACATTTCCCGCTGGTGGTGGGTTTGATTGACATTTTATGGGCCTTATTACTTGCGAAAATAACACTAAAAATGCCATGACAAGCTCAAGATGGAAATATGAATGTAAGATTCTCTCCCTGATGAACTAGAAAATGCGTTTTTGTAATTCTTCTTCAAAGAATTTTTCCTGGCCAGAGAGGGTGGGGATGGGCAACTCTGCTTCCATGACTCAGAATGATCAGTTTCCTGTTGTGTTCTACAGAGTTAGAGGGGCCCAAGGTTTTAGAGCAATGCTTCACACAGTCTCCAGAACTTGTTAGGTTTCTAACAGCCCTAAACTCATGCTGACTCTAAAGTCAGTATAGAATGAGATGCATGAAGACGTCAATGGCTTGATGTGTACTGTATTTACAGCTTGGATTTAGCATTTTTTGAGGATAATTCCCTGATAGAATGAGTTCATCATTTTAACAGTGTAGAAACAGAGATGCAGCAGAAATTTTTATCCCACTAGAGAATGCAAGGTGATGTGCTTTTTGATTTTCAACAGTTTTTTCAATGTTGATTGGGGATTCAGAAGTGGCCATGAAATGTGGTCACATAAGTATTTGTTTTCATCGAATTGTTGGCTTTCCTTGAGTGAATCCGAATAGCCAACACTCAGAACCAGACTTCCAACCCTTCCAGGTTTCTTCTCATTTTACACAAGTACGAGGTGTGAGTTAGGTGCCACAGCCACCATCATCCCTGGATTTTGAATCCGATCTGTCCTGTTGTATAATCAATGGTAATCATAATACAATGGGAAGGAGAGTTGAACTCAGTAGTCCTTCCAACTTTTGAACTCAAGCAATCCGTTTCTGCAAACACCCTGATTTACATTAGTGTTATTGTGTGCCTTTTAAGATCATCCCACATTCAACATGTGGATGGAGCTGGTTTGGTTGTAATGTTCTCCCAAGTCAAACGCCCTCTACCCCTTAAATGTGTCTCCAGGTGAAGCACGTGTGGGGGAGTGAATGCACATTGAAAGATCTCTTTATGAAGTGCTCTGAGGGAACCGTGGGGTGAAAATCATGTTTCTTTTCATTAAGGATTGAGGGACGTGGGGTCAGAAACCATTCTGAGGTTGAGGCAGAGGGCTTATTTTTTTCTGGAAGTCCACATTCATTGTTGGCAAAGCATGAGTTGTTTTCGATAGAACGGTTTTTGCGTGTAAATGACTATAAATGGGCACCAGATGTCTGCGTCTAAGGGGCCTCCTTGGATTGGTCACCAGGATAAGAGTGCATGTGGTGGTGGTTAAGAAGCAGCTGGTGTCAATTTACAAGAAAGCTGTCTTATCCTCCTCTGCCCTGACCAGTCTGAGAATAGCAGCATCAGTGTGTGAAGTTATCAGTCCAGCGCTGGCTGGAATATCCCGACTGCTCGTCTAGAGGGTTAGACCAGTAACAGCACAATGAAAATACCATTCCTTGCAGGTAAGCTCCTGCGGTGTTTCTTCACGTGATTTCACCATACCTGGAGTCTCCTTGTCTCCAGCCACAGGTATGGCTGATGTCAGATAATACACTCGAATAATTTGATTACAAAGGTGATACATTTTACCCAGTATAAAATATCACATGCCTGGGGTTTAAAAGGGTCTCCCTTTGCTTCCACAGTACAAAGTAGCTGTGAGAAATGAACACATTTCTAGTTTATTAAGGGTATGGGCACAGACCTGCTACTTTAGTGACTAGAGAGAGACTGTCAGTAACTGTAACTTTGAAGTTGTCATAGCTAAGGCTTGGGGTGGTTGTCTAGGATGTTTGCCATGATTGACCCCAACTACAAGCTGTCTTTGTATGTAACATTTTTTTGTGTAAGATATCAGCATCGTGTGGTTCCTTCTCTGCAACATGGTGGCTTGCTTCTTGGGGTTTCTGTCCTGCCCGGTTCCCACAGCCGGTAAGCCCCAAAGAAATCATACAGAGGTCTATACTAATGATAAACTGATTGGCCCATTAGCTCAGGCTTTGTATTAGCTCTTATAACTTATATTAACCCATTATTCTTATCTATGTTAACCACATGGCTCAGTACCTTTTTCAATGGGGCAGGTCACATCCCTCTTCTTTGGTGTCTGGACAGGACTGCGGGAAGAGCTTCCTTCTTCCCAGGATACTCCTGTTCTCATTTCCCCACCTCTAATTTCTGTCAGGTTGTCCTGCCTATACTTCCTGCCTAGCTACTAGCCAATCAGCGTTTTTTTTTTTTAAACATAATTGACAGAATACAGAATTATCCTGTACCACTTCTCAGTGATGTCCTTCTATTTATTAGATGGTCTAGATGCTAATTCAAGAGTTCTCAGTCCTCGAATGTCCTGGAGAGATTGCAAAAATCATACTGCTTAATCTCTAATGTAGGGACTTCTTTAAACCTAGGCTAAGTATCCTATACTCTAGTACTAGAATATTCTTAAATGTTACTGATGCTCTCTGGGGACAGAGTTTAAGAATCACTGGATTTAGCAGTGTGCTGGCTCACATCTTTAATTTCAACACTCAGGAGGCAGAGCCAAGCAGATTTCTATGGGTTCCAGGCCAGCCTGGTCTACAAAACAAGTTTCAGAACAGCCATGGCTACACCAAGAAACCCTTTCTAGAAAAAAAAAAAAACACCTGTCCACCCCACCAAACAAGCAAAAGAACCACTGGATTAATTTACAAAACCAATCAGTATTCCTATTACATGTCTACACTGCTGGCTGCTCTCATTAACTACTCCTCAGATCTGCTTCCTCCAGCCTGGGTGTTCACATCCTGATTCTTTTATCAATGTACTAATCTTGAGAAAACACAAGGATTGACTGTGTGTTATTTGAGCATTTTTGAAAAGAAATAGAGTAACTCCTTCAATATGAAATATCAGCTAACTTTCACTAGAAAGTATATGACATCGAAGTGTATAAATATGTCAAAAGAGAGGGATTGGAGACTGAACCCTGGGAGCAAATAAAGATCATCTTAGAACTATTCAATCAGTCAGAAAATCAGGTTATACAATCATGGCTTGTATCTCTAGTTCCTATAGTGAAATCTCACAGGCACAGAGAAGGATCTGCTGAGACATCAAATTTTCCGTAGTTGTCATGTGGGCTTCTTAGTGACTTAATGCCTCTTTATTTGGCTGTGTTTTGAAATTCTTTTCTTCATGATAAATTATTGAACTTTTTTAAAGATGAAATTTTAAAAATCATAGTATAACAAAGAAGTATTCATTTAACTGATATTGGTTAACCTACTTTCACTCTTGACCAGGCTAGGCATAAAACAAGGGCCTCAGGAAAAAAAAAAATAAGGCACTTTTTTAAAACATAGGGTCTTGGATTACTAGGAATAGACATGATGCCTCAGTTTATATTCTCATGCAGTTTGAGTTTTTTTAGAGTCCTGAGAAAAATATGTACAGACATTAAGGATCACGGAGTGTGGGGGATAATTTCTTAGGATATTAGTGACTTTGATTCTTTTCCCTAAAGAAAACTTGAAAGCATTTGGCTTTGTAAAAGCTGCTTTTAACTTAAATATACACCTTTTATTTTTTGAAGTATTAAGGAGCTTTATTCATTTATATTAGATTCAGCTGGGTAAGGATCAGTTACTTGAGACGTAACTGTTGGACCTCTAAGGATAAAATGTTCTTTGCTGGAAGCATAGGAATGTTTTAAACATAAATGCTCATGATTCAGTTCCTAATATTCAGGTCTCCAACAGGTAGGAGGAGTCAGTTTACAAACTGAATTCCTCATTGATTGACATGTGAGCTTTGCCTGCTTAGTTCTTCATTGACATCATTATAATGGCTGTGCTCTCTATCTGCCTTTAAGAAGGTTTTAAGCCACCTTATAAGGGAAAACCTTGTGCTAAATCAAAATTACCTGATCCCTTATCAAGGAAAGTTCTCTTTTTAGCAGATGGAAACCATCACAGAAAACCACAGCCAATCAAAAGACAGTTTGTGGAGCCCAGACCCAAGAGGCTCCTAAGAGATTGCACCTTAGAGGTTCACCTCTTGCTCCTCTAAGGCTTGGCAAACATTGTGCAAGGTAGGGAGGAAGGATTGTAAGAGCCAGAGGATTAAGGAGTCTGCTATGAGATTGTATCTCCTAAGAATCTTGGAAGCTACACCCATAAAGTCTCATCAGCATGAAGGCCTAAACATGAGCTGGACAAAGATGACACCAGTAGACCTGCTAGAGAGGACTAGGTAAGGTCCAAGAGGTCTCAGCTCTACACAGAGAACCACAGGCAACTAAGGAATGCAGAGAATGGAAGAAACAGCCTTCCCAAAGAAGAGTACTCAAATAGATTATCTAACTTTGAAAATTCTTGCACAGGGATGGCCCTTTCTTTTACTATGTACCACATAAAATTGACTAGTTTCTGTCTATAGACATTTTTTTTCTTGAAGAAAAGGTCTCATTCATTATCTCTCATTATCTCTGGCTGGCCTAGAACTCACCAAAATCCTCCAAGATCAGTCTCCTGAGTACTGACTATTATAGTTATTCCTCCTCCCTATGCCCAGTGCCATAGCCACACTATAGGAAAAGCACATGAATAATTATATGAACGTTTAAAAATGCTCAATTGTTATTCCTGTTCTGTGAAATATACAATGGAAGGCACATAGGGAACAGTACCACCCAGATGGTTAACCTAGATCTCCCAGACCATTCAAACAGAATGAAGACCCATTTCACATTAGTGAGTAATAAATAATACTAAGTGATAATAAAGTGTCTAAATTTGCTTCTGTAGATTATTCTTTCTCCATCTCTTTCGAATATCCATTGATGTTTAATAAATCATTCTAGAACTTAGGGACTTAAAATGAATTAACTTTTTTATGCAGTTTTATGTGTTAGCTGTTGTCCAGGTAGGTTTGTCAGCTTGGCACAACCTAGAGTCACCTGAGAGGAAAACTTCAATTGGTTTATGGGAATTAGCCGGTGGGAATTATGTTGTTGATAACTGATTTAGGAGAGACTAGTCCACTGTGGGCAGCGCCATCCCTAGACAGGTCCGGGGCATTATACAAGACTTTAGCGAAGATGAGCATGAAAGTGAGCAAGAAAGCAATGTTTCTCTATGCTTTTCTACTTCAGGTTTCTGCCTTAGGTGTTTGCCCAGACTTCCCTCCATTATGGACTGTGATCTGGAAATGTAAGGTGAAATAAATACTATTCTTTCGAAGTTGTTTTGGGTCCTAGTGTTTGTCCCAGTAACAGAGTAAAGTTAGAATATCTGAGCTGTGTGAGACAGTTGAGGTCATTCATGTAGTTGTGTAAACATGGTTGCTGGGTGTGGAATCATAAGAGGGCTTAAACACCTACATACACAAGATGCACTCTTTAGTACATGTGTTTTACACACTAAATAAATATGTGTTTTTACTGTATTGAAGGTTTTACCTTCAGAAACAAATAAAACTTGTTTTGTTCAATGGTTTACCATATAAGATGCTTAAGTTGATTAATTACAAGATGCACTCTTTAGTACATGTGTTTTACACACTAAATAAATATGTGTTTTTACTGTATTGAAGGTTTTACCTTCAGAAACAAATAAAACTTGTTTTGTTCAATGGTTTACCATATAAGATGCTTAAGTTGATTAATTATACACTAGATAATCAAGAATATACTATGCAATATTCACTGAAGTTCAACTTCAGTCACAGGGTAGAGAGCAGAATCAGTTTGCACTCATTTAAGAGGAATGCTTTCAATGCTCATCTCAGCTGCGTACATGTCAAGTTCAGAGGCATGCATACTTCCCCAGTATGAGTGGAGTCCCTTTGGCACAGCAGGCTGGGGAATTCCTTGCAGCTCCTTCTTGGTCCATGTACTTCACTGAGGAATGTGTCCTGACAAGCTTCAACAGTCAGACTCTTTCTCATACTATGTATTCAGTGAATCAGCTTGATGTGAAAGCCGCTGAAACAGCTAAGTGGTGCTTTGTACAGTAGTCTCAGATACCGAAGAAGTAGTGCATTCATTTCTTTGTTTGCCATCCTGACTCCCTATTAGACTGCTTTATTTTCGTCTCTCTTACACAGCTGAAGAAATGAGGGTGAGAATTTATCTATAACCATGCACCTAATTAAGGGCATATGACTAGGTCAGCTCTCTGAAGTTCCATTATGCCATATCGACACACAAAGCAAATATCCGCAGGATTAGCGGTAATGCCAAATAGGTCAGTATTACCTTTTATGGAGTGGCAGAGAAAGAGCTTTGCTTTATTGTCTTTGTATTTAGACTGTGAACACGTGATTATGAACATTCTGCTGGATGGATGTTAGACAATGATCCAGAGAAATATTTGGGGTGCAGCAGTATTGATTAACTCACAGTCAGTGGAATTACTTGATGTCCCTGATGCTTAAAATGTTCTTCCGGTTTATTTTTTCCTTTTTTTTCTTTTTCAAACAGAAGGAATTACTCTTCTTATTTATTTAAAAATAGATTTTTATATTAAAAATTAAATATTAATTATTTAGGTTGATCCACATCTTGCCCATCGATTGGTATAGATTTTGATATTTTATTGTATATAGTGTCTAATGTTCAGGTTAGGATATTTTGCATATTCATCACTACTGTGTGCCCAGCATCAATTGTTACTTCTCCTATCCACTGTATCTCTCTGTGTCCTTGTTTACATCTTCTTCCCATCTCCTCTCCTTCCCTCTACCCATCCCAGTTTGATATTCATTTATTTACTATGTTTTTTTTATGAAATTAATTTGGTTTTGGAACATGTATGTGTGACTAATGTCTCTGAGTTTATGTGTATTTGCATATATAAAGGTACACATGGGTACAGGTATGTATGAGAAAGAGTGTAAGTGTGTTTGAGTGTGTGTGTGATACACACATACACACACACACACATGCTAGTCTTCTTGAGCCTCCTTATTCTGTAGGGAAAGGTGAGTGCACTATCCACCCGTCCTGCAGTTCTATGACACAGGACAATCCGATGCGATAGGGAATCAAAGCAGGAACTCAGTTTATTACTATGAGCATCAGTTTCTATAGGTTAAGTGATATCATGTGATGTGGGGGTACCTCCAGCCAATGAGAGACAGCCAAGCCCTCCTTCTAGCTGGAGGGGCATCTACCTAGTTTTTGCTGTCTCATCCTCACTCGGTTCCCTCAAACTCAAGCCAGGTTTTTCTCTGTCCTGCAGGCCTCAAGGTACAGGCCCTGAACTTGAGCCAGGCTTTACTCTGTCCTACAGGCCTCAAGGTGCAGGCCCTGAGATAATTGGCCCAACACACACATACACACACACACACACACACACACACACACACACACACACACACACACATCTCTGGTTTTGGGTGTCTTCTCAAATAGCTTTCCATGTTGGATATTGATGTAGGATCTCATACTTGAACCTGTAATTCAGTGCCTCAGCCACTTGCTGAGGGAGGGATCCCTTGTCTCCACCACTCCCCCCCACAGGGATAGGCTAACAAGTAGGCCACCATATGCACTCAGGCTTTACCTGGGTTGTGGGAATTCAAATTCTTTCCCTCATATTTGCACAGCAAATGCTTTACCCACTGAGCCATTTCCCCAGCCTGGGATCAGCTTCTTAACTTCTCCATGTAATAAGAATATGCGATATTGATATTTGTGAAAAGACTAATTTTGAAAGGTCATGAAAGCAACACGGAAATTGCAACAAAATGTTACCATATCCTACCATAACAAAAGGAACAAAAAAACAGCTTTTCTTTTAGCATTTAACAACTACTCTCGGGAACACTGCTGTATAGAAGACAGCACGGGAATGTCCCGGGAGTGATAGATTTGAAAAGTACAGCTCCACCTTTTGTAGAACTCAGGTTGGAGAGAGGTAAAAGACCTTTATAACAATGGAAATAGAAGAGGAAGTGGCAGTTAACATATGTGAGATAAGATGACAGAGAATGAGTTTCACAGAGGGAGATAATTGAATTTATAGGAGCTTGATTAAGAGGAGAGCGTTGGTTTTGGAACGTGAAGAAACAGAGGAGACACGGAAAACTTTGCAGGACACCTGGGATAACTACATTATTGCAGGCAATGTGAAGGGATAGCTTGAACCAAAACTATGACCAATGAGGGAAGACATAGGCAGAAGTCAATGTCACCAGTATCTGACTGTGAATTCTTTGGGATTTGACAATTGAGTGGACATAGAGGATAAGATAAGAGAGTGGGGCATGGCGAAATTTTAGATGTCAGTCACTACAACTTTGTTCATTCTTTCTCTTGTGGACATAGGGAAATGACAGTGAGCATGAACATATTACAGTTGAAAATCTATGACCAACTCAGAATAGGAAAATTCAACAAATGTTTGCTTTTAATAGTTTCCAAGTGTTTTCTTTTTTTTTTTTTTTTTTTTTTTGGTTTTTCGAGACAGGGTTTCTCTGAGGCTTTGGAGCCTGTCCTGGAACTAGCTCTGTAGACCAGGCTGGTCTCGAACTCACAGAGATCCGCCTGCCTCTGCCTCCCGAGTGCTGGGATTAAAGGCGTGCGCCACCATCGCCTGGCCTCCAAGTGTTTTCTTATAGGGGAAGTTTAACAAAAGATAGGGTGTAAATGGCTGGTTTATATGACTGGTTAACTTGAGGTAATGATAGAAAGAAGCAGTTAATTAAACCTAGAAGACCAGAACTGTATGAAACGTCACGTCTCCAGAACTGATTTTCAGGAAAGTAGGCTGCCAAAGGAAGCCATTTAGCAAAGAAGCGAAGAGAACACTCACATTGGCTCCTCTCACCTCCCTCCTTAGAGTCTCTATTGCCAACACTGCCTTCAAGTTCAAGGATAGCGGGGATTGTTGACATAGTCCACATGGTCATAGGATAGGATACAGAGTAAGGTGGGCAAGCAGATAGAGTTTGGGTCAACTGTAGGACTGAGCCTGAATTGGGTCTAGAAGTGTTATTTAGGAGGGGCAGATGGGAAGGGAAAAAGAAAAAGGAAAAATAGAGAGAAGTGCATATAAGATACAAGGGAAATTAGAAATTATGCCTCATGACTTTGAGTGGAAATGGAGTCTCAAGAAGGTAGTGTTTGAGATGCCTTTGGTCCTCTTCAGAATTTGAAAACAACCAGGGTCACATAATGTTCCCAAGAGGGGCATCCCACCGCAAACTTAAGAGCTGAATTATTCTGCTTATCTGCCTCTCCATTCGTTTCAAAGCACTCAGTTTTATTAGGCAGTTTGTTGTTTGCTTTAATATTATGCATATTTACTTTCAGTTTTTGCTATAACAAAATACTGCAAGCCTAGGGTTTTAACAGACACAAATGTACTACTGGCTTATTTGGTCATAGAGGACTAGTATGGCTCCTTCGGGAGTATTTGACAAGAAAATCTATTCCGTTGCCTTATTCCAGCAGCTTGGTGTATTGCCCTTCTTCCCTCTAAGAACGCTTCCACTCCACTTCCTGTACCTCCACTGGTTATGACTCTTTCTACAAGGACCATGTGAATATTAAGAACCCACTCTGACAACACAAAACACCTTCTCCACATCAGGTCCTAAGCTGGATGGCACCTGCACATGTTCCCTTTGCCACAAAATATGGTATTCACAAGATCTGGGATTAGCATGTAAACATATATAGGGCAATTTAGAGCCTATAATAGTTGGTTTCCAGTAATTATCTATACGGGTGGAGAGATGGCTTAATCCAGGAACAAGAACACATCCTCTATGCAGTTGACTCCTATTCTTCCCATTTCCCAGCCCCCCGGTCTTGCAGTTATTTAATGATTTGTTACTACCATCGCCATCCATCTGTGAGGAAGTGATGGTAGTTTGCATTCATGTAGTTTCAGGCAGTCAGCCAGGCTTCTGTTGTTAGTCATATAAAATGTCTGCCTCTGACTGAGTGTTCAGGAAATATAATCCACTACTGTTTCTTCAGTTATTTCATGTGAATATAACTTTAAAAAATGTTCTCATTAAAAGAGTACTACCCAACTGGTGAGCTTACAAGATTCTTCTGATTCTCTAACAACAATGGCGGCATGCTCAAAAGATGCCACAACTTGTCAAATTTTATGGGAACCTGGGAAAACAGTTTGTTCCAATCTGCATCCCATGGGTGATCAAGTACAGTTGACTCCATTCTACTCTGGGATCAAAACTGGCAAAATTCTAGTAAAATCCATGCTACATTTTTTTTTCTCTTTAGAAAATACTTAATAATGACAGTAACCTTTTGTATAAAAGGCATAGGAAAAGCAAAACTGAGAAAACCTTTGGCAGACTTACTGCATTTGTTTCATTTGTGATTCTTCGAAGGTTTCAGACATGCGCACAACACTCTTTCCCTGGTTTTCACTGTGTGGCCCTTTCCCATCCCCCCTCTTCCTCACACTGACACCCTTCTTCGCAGCGCATCTTTCTTCTACTTCATCTCTTCTTTCTGTGTCAGGTTCAGAGTTGAACTGAGTTGCATGCAGGAGTATGGAGGAGCTGAGGAAAAGATACCCTGTCCCTCAGGTAATATCAAATGCCATTAGTCCCTTAAGAAGGGAGTGCTTGGGGAGCTAGTCCCTTATTCATTGTATGTAGACAGGCCCAGTCTGCAGGGATTTCAGTAGAACAGCTGCTTTGTGCCTGGATGTCTGTTTTGTCCATCCATTGGTTCTTATAATTTATTCAAACTTCTTTTCCTCAGTGTTTCCTGACAGCTGGAGGGGGTTGACATGGATGCCCCACCTAGGCTGAGTGCTCTACCATCACTTAGTTATTCTGTCATTTGAGCTCAAGCACTTATTAGTACATTGTTTGAGAAACAAAGTAGAAAAGTTACCTATCATTTTAGGAGCCATGGAGAAAGCTTCCAGCTTGGCTATCTGCATTGTCCACTCCATCTAGTTCTAAAAGAACTGGCCGCATTGGCTCTGAAGACAGGATAGGAGGGGAATATGCACAATTTCACTTTCTAACTATTCTTCAAAGAATGTTATTGAATACCTGTGTATTTGGGCAAACATTCATTTCCAGCAACTTACTGATTTCGTCTGTGTATTGAAATGTAAATTGCCTTAAAAAGTCATTATAGTTTCGGTGGTCCTTCATAACAAAAAGGAAAGAAATACTCTCTCAAAGTGAGCAATGTTATATTGGTAACCTATTTTTAAAAGAGCATATTTTAAATTGCTTATTCAGAGAAACCTACTTCCCAACACTGAGCTTCTTGGAAAAAGAAATGTTTTCTGATGCGTTATTTAAATTGTGTTTTGACGGAAGTGTCGGTGTTTCGGTCACAAGTTACACCCACAGTTGTCGATATGGGAGGTCAGTTACTTCGTGAGTCATTTTGTTTAATGAGGACCTTACGGAATAGTTTCTAGACTTTGTTCTCACATTGGAAATTTTTCACAGAGAAGCCGTTCATGCTGATAAATGAGATTGATATGAACTTTGGAACTAGACAAAACTGACTTCCGTTTTCTCCATGACACTAAATGAACTATGTGTCATTGATGCATTCTTAGAATCCCGAGTCTCACTCTGCAGTCTGTACAGCAGGGCTGCTAAACCTTCATTGCAGGGTTAGCACACTCCCAAGGTAGTGTGTTATCTGTGGATATTGATGCTTATTAAATGCCTAGAGTTCTTGTAAGCATTGCCATATTTCATTTCCAAAACAGCCCTATACATGAATGCAATGATTACTCTCATTTTATAAATAAGAACCTGAAACAATGAAAGTAAATTGCTTCAAATCAAATAAGGAACCATCAGATACAGGACTTCATACTCCGTGGTGCTTTGTTGTAGTGTTTTGCTCTTGTGACCGAATTGGGCTTTTATCTTCTTCAGCTATTATCTTCTAGTCCTCAGCAGCCATAGGCTAAATGGCCACTGCCTTCCCTCCCCATTGATAAAGATGTAAAGCAGCAGGTGTAGTGCCTTGCTAGGAATCCAATGTCTTCCTCATTGTCTCCTTACTCAGTACAACCAGACCTTCAACAACCCAGGTCTCTTTCATGTCCTGAATCCTTTTCACCTTTATCTCCCTGCTTTCCACCTAATGTAAGCCACTAGTATCTCTTTATGGCAGCCAGGGTAGCCTCTTGGATGCTCTCTGCATCAGCCAATTAGGCAGCTCTCCTCTCCTCTGGAGTTGTACCATTTAAACAAGCGTGTCTGTCTCACTGAACCTAAAAACGGGTGGTGATTTCACATTTCCTATAGGTCACAAGAGGAAGCAAAGGAGCCCTGCTACCACAGGCCATGTCCTGAATGGAGGTGACCTCATTAACGTCGCTTTCTGAGTCAGCAGGTCCTTCTGTCTCTTCCTGCGCTAGCCTCATCCTTGGAAACATTCAATCACCCCTCCTAGTGTTCTCAAATGTAATTTCAATTGATGGAAAACCCACTCTTTTCCCATAGCCTGGGTAATTTCAAATGTTAGTTTTATACTTTTACTATCAGCTCTAAGTTCACTCCCTTCAAAAAGCTATACTATAATCTGAATCATATATATATATATATATATATATATATATATATATATATACAAATTTGGGTTTGACCAAATGTAAGTCCTTGAATAGCCATAATGAGAATGGTTAAGTTTGGTGGCAGTAATGGCTTTCTGGTTAGGGAGACAGGTCTTATAGAGAACACAGCATCTGACTTGGGCAGTCTAGTGGGACTGAGAGGTACAGCCTACAGCCTAGGCTCCATTTCCTGTGTGCAACACCATGGCCCTGACCTCTGATAATACTGTGGCTGGTGGGCAGTTAACACCTTTTGGGAACATCATTTCCACTGAACTTTACGGCGGCCTGGAAAGTTAGTTTTCATTTCCTGTGGGCTGTAATAATGGAGACTGAAGGACAGTGAGTGTACTATGGGCCTTTAGGATTGAGTGCTTGAGCTGGGATTGACAGTTGATGGTAAAAGAAAGTGAGCTTTGTAGAGTTGCTTTGTTTTGTTTTCATTTAATATAATTTTGTGTATGAGAGTAATAAACTCTGCATCAACATGGTTTGTCATTAATATTTGGATTCTACTTCCTTTTGATTTCTGAGCAAAACTATGTCATTCAGAATAATATAGATGTGCTTAATTTCCTTTTGGCTGCAGGAAACTCTTGCATTTTCTTCTGTTTCTCTCCCTCTCTCTCTCCCTTTCTGTCTCTCTCTGTCTGTATCTCTTTCTCTGTCTTTCTCTGTCTTATAACCAGCTGCTACTTTTTTTTTTTTTTTGATGAGAAAAAGAGCCATTGACATTGCATGCAGATTAAAGAGTCTGCTAGATGGGCAGGGGTGGGCAAGTTGTCAGGTAACATAAAATAAATAATAGTAAGTCCCTAGCATGGATCAGATATGTATTTAAAAAACTGAAAACTATAGAAAAGTAAAAGAGAATTATGGGATTTAAAAAAATAGCTGCAAGCTGAGAATAGATGAAGAAAAAGCTTTCTGGAAGGGAAGGCTTTTGAGAATTGTTTTCGGTGATAGAGCTGAAACCATCTACTCCAAGGAGAAGAATCAGAGCAGAGAAACCTCATTTTTGTGTTTGTTCCCACCTGCCCTTGTCACTTCTCCTTTCAGACTTCCTTGTGCAATCAGAGTGTTTCTGTGTCAAAAACCAGGTAAGAATGAAAAATATTTCATGACTGTTAGCTGCTTTCATTGAGTCTGGGAGTTAGCTTATCACTTTCAAATGAGACAGCAGTATGCCCTAATTTACCTTCCTTAAGTCTTGAGTCAACACATTCTTATAAAGAATACAGTGAATGAAAGGTATTTTGGTACTTGGAGGAATGTCCTAGGAAGCCACAAAATTGCCATTTCAAACTCCCCCAGCAGCAATGGCTAACTTAAGATCCTTTGCTTAAATGCAGTGCGCACTGAGCCCTGGACTTAGGCAACTTAGTCACATTGTCACCTCCAGGTGCCAAAGCAAACACCAGTCTTGAATGTTGCCTCCAGCTACATTCTTCACCGGGAAGCCCTTTTGCATTTCCTGGAGATGTTTTCACTACTGCTGTGCGGAGGAAGGAAGCTCACTTTGACTAGCATTTATTATTTCCAGTGAAGTGATCCTGCATCTGCCTTGTCCACCACCCCTTTTGGATTCCAGCTGGAAGGTGTGTAGAGGAAGCTGTGCATTCACTTGACAAGCCTTTTGGGTCTCATCCATGGAGAACAGCCTCTCGGGGTTGCTTATAAAGGCTCACCTTCCAAAGGAAACTTGTCACGGCTAAGCCATTGGCAAGATGGATTAGCAAGTCTTTCCGTTGATGGAGGAGCTTCTGGTGACTTAATGAGCATAGTTTGAAATCTTAGCTGTACCTAATTTTTTTTTTTTTTTTAGGGAGTGATAAATGATTATGGGGCTCTCTAATCCAGTAGTTCTCAGCCTTCCTAATGCTTTAACCTTTGAATTCAGTTCTACGTGTTGTGGTGATCCCCCAATCATAAAATTATTTCATTGTTTCTTCATAACTATAATTTTGATACTGCTCTGAATTGTAATGTAAATATCTGAAGGGCAAGATCTGTGATATGGGACTCCCAAAGGGGCCAAGACCCACTGGTTGAGAACCTCTTCTCTAATCTAAGACACTCCAAGTATTCAGCATCTGCAGATTGTAGTAAGCTATTTGGGAGTGGCCATACTCGGGGCCTCTGTTTGTCGTCTGACATTTGATAACCTTTGGATTATATCTTGAGGAAATTGTCCTCATAGGAGACAGACCTCATAATTGGCATAGAAACAGCTGTTAAGGTATTCTTGGGCCACTGAAGTCATGGCACCTGGCCCAGTCGGAATGGCTGGGTTCTCTGTGATGCTTGTTTAAATAAAGGTTAAGCAGAAAACTTTGGTCTTGATTTCAGCCGAAATGAGGAAATTCCTGCAATACTGCTTTCAAATGAGTTTCCTTTTCCCCTTAGGCATCTCTTTAGGACCCTTATTAAAGTTAATGAATAATCTCCTATGGGGCTGTGTGGAGCGCAGTGAAGCTCACCAGAGCAAGCTTACCTACCTTTACACACCTTTGTGAGGGAATGACCTTTAGTTCCTGCAGCTCCATTGTTAGGCAACCTCTTAATTATAGGCTTTATCTTCCCACAGCATTCATCTCAGACTGCCCAGATGCCTCCTACATGCCAGGACTCTTAGGTCACCATAGCAGAAGAGGCTAAAGAATAGGTAAACAAGACAAAAGAAAGGTTCCCACATGATTATCCACCTCAGGTGTGCATGAAGAGACTCTAAGAATTGTTCAAAAGCAGGAAAATCTGTTTAAAAGAAAATCCAAATCACAGAACACAAACTTAAAGCGTCTAAATTAATTTGGGCTGCTGTCACATGTGGAGTGAGATATGGATGAGGCTCACCCTAGCAAGTCCACCTCTGACACATCTTTCAGCGTCGGCTCTCACCTCATCCCTTCTTTTTAACTTTAGGATTCGCCGGGAACCAAATCCTTTTCAAAAACAGAAATGTTCTGTGGTAATATCTATGAAGTAGGACTTGGCCCTAAGGTCATGTTTAGATGCCTGTGAGGTCTGGCTATGTAAGGGATATATGCCTAACGAAGTTGTCAACACACTTGTACAGAAGGGTGACAGCCTGAAGTTCATGTTTAAATATTATGCTCTCCTGAAATGATTTCCTCATTTCTCCTGAAATGGAAATGTCCTATGGCCTGTTTGAAACCCATAAAAATAAATTCAATGCCATATTCTTTTATGGTCTCACCTCATTTTAGCCCTCAGCATCATTTCTAGTTGTCTAAAGCAAAATATTATTGAGCCACAAGTCTAACAAATGGTCCACAGCAATTTGTTTTATCTCTTGCTGCAGCTTTCTTATTTGTAGAGTGGAATGATAAGACCTGATTCTTAGGACTTCTCTGAGGATTTAAAGAGCCCATTAGTCCTCAGTGACTAGTTTAGTATTCAAATCATGTGCCTACAATTACCGATGTTGTTGATGATCTTCCTTCCTTCCTTCCTTCCTTCCTTCCTTCCTTCCTTTCTGTCTTTCTTCCTGTTTTGTTTTGAGATACAGTTTTGTGTCCGTCTTTCTTTGGACCTCCATCTTCCAAATAATGACATGGAGACTTTTTGTTGATTATGAAAGTTTGAGCTCAGCTTAGGCTTGTTCCTAACTAGTGCTTAAAACTTAATTTAACCTGTTCATATTAATCTACATTCTGCCATGGGGCTTGTTAACTTTCCTTCATACTATACATCTGACTTCCTTTATGTCTCATGTGAGTCTCTGCCTCTGATATTCCTTCCCAGAGTTCCTGTCTCTGATTGGAAGACTTGCCTAGTCTCTCCAGCCTAGCTATTGGCTGTTTAGCTCTTTATTATACCAATAAGTAGGTACCCTAGGCAGATGAGGTAAAATAGACATAGCTTCATACAGTTTGATCAGATATCCTGTAATATTTCCCCTTTTCGTCCAAATAAAAAGGAAAGGTTTTAATCTAATGCACTAAAACTATACACAATCAAAACAACTATCAGGTAAGAATTGCATTCACAATGTCCAGTCCATTTGTATTTGACAAATTATGGGAAAGTATTCTATTATCTATCCTATCTTGGTGAGTCCAAAATTTTATAACTAAGTCACTTTCTATCATGACTCACATTACCAACCTAAAATATCTTTTTATACCTGAAAACATTTTCTTAGATAAATAACTTAATCTTTTATGTCTCTCAATCTATATAAATTTTACATCTCTTTTATGAGTTTCTTTTCTAAATTTGGTAACAAAGAAAATGGTAAGCTATACCTATCTAGTCTTCAACCCCTGAATCAGAGACCTGAGAAGTATAAACTATTACCTGAGTAAACAGAAAGTGCAGAACAAACAACTTCTAAAACTATAGAGATGACAGAGACAGCTGGCAGCTTGGACAGTCAGTCAAGGTCCATCCTCTTTCACCTACATGCCTAGAATATTTGACAGATTTTTCTCTAAAGCAGAAATTTTGAAGAACTGACCTACCTTGTATTGGCAAAGTTTAGCAGTTGATTTTCTTTATTTCCTCCTTGGACAACATACTGTCATCGGTCAAAGCAAGGGCAGTTTCTTTCCCAGCAGTTAACTTTTTCCCATTTAAGGCAAACTCCATATGAAGGTTCTTTGATGATCATTTCTGAAATAGATTAGTGCTGTCAAGAGCAGACATTCCCCACTGTTATGAAAAGTCTTATGTTATTAAAACATTTTAAATGTCATATTCTTTAAATCTCTGAAATGTTTGAATTCTACCTATCTATCTAAAATATATCTTTGTTTAACCTTGAATACATACCTAATAAGACTTTAAGTTTGATTATTATGATGACTAACTATTAACCTGCATTTATTAATTATCCTAAATGCTTTAATGACTATAACTTTACATTACAAATGAACTGCATAAGTGCAATACTTTAAACAAAGTAGAAGCATATATACAGTATCTTATAACAAAAATAACCTTAAATTTGTATAAATATCCGAGAATTAATACTTATGTAAAATATTTGAGTCTAGAAGTTACTTTTTAGTTTAAAAAGTTAAAATAATTTTAACATTTTATTCTATTATTCTTATATCCCCTTATTTTTTCACTAGATAGGAGAGAAAGAAGGATAGAAGAGAGAAAAATTCCTGAATGAATGACTGAAATCCCAAATCCCTCATCTAACTTCCTTTGTTTAGGTTCTTCCCTGGCTATCACCAATAACAACTTTCAACCAAGCCCCCTAAATGGTGACAAATATCCACAACCCTCTGTATAACCAAAAACCACCCACCCCACCTCTTGGGAATGCGAGTATCATGTTCTTAAAATTACTTCCTGCTTCTTGGAGATGATGGAATCTTTAGAGAACCCTGAGAAAATTGGGATAATAGTCACGTTCTAGGAGAGCTAGTTGTGTCTTTTTTTTTTTTTGCTTATATGAAGTTCTGGTTTGAGTAGGCTGTGAGGATGGACCATCTTAGCTATCTACTTTGAAATGTTTTTGCTTACATGCTTACACATGGGTTTCTTTGTGTAAACCTGGATGCCCTGGATCTCACTCTGTAGGTCTTGAACCAGAGATGTTTGCTTGCTGGCTTCTGCCTCCTAAGTGTTGATATTAGTGGTGTTGTGCCACCACTACCCAACTTAGTGATGTAAGTTTTAAATTGTTTCATATTAGTTTTCATTAGACTGTTTTTCTTCAACAATATTTTTCTGAACAATCAGGTATTTCTTTAATTGTACAGTGCATTATTTTTTCTTATCACTGTCTTAGAGGTTTTAATGAATAAGTTATAAGGTCTGAAATATTTTCAAAGCAGCATTGACCAGAAAAGGTATTGTTGAGTATATCCAAGGCATTCTATTATTTGTTTATAAAGAGAAAATACTGTTGCTATGCTATAAACAGAGCAAAGGTGAATGAATATATTTTCTAGACACATTTTTGTTGTCTTTTATTTATATTTTTGTTCAAAGATAAGTCAAAAAAAATTTATTGAGTTTATTTAGAGAAAAATAGCTTGGTTAAGCTGGATGGAATTAAATTAATACTATTCTTTATTAAAAAGTTATTTTTAGTTGAAAATTTCATGCATGTATATAATGTATTTTGATTACTTTTACATGTAATGTAAAATGCATTAATGTATTTTGATCACCATTACACCAGTTTTTCTCCTGCCTACCCACATCACTACCTCTGTTATTATTACTACCACTGTCTTTCTCAGAATCATGATAGCTGTTTTAGTTTTGTGACCCATTTAGTTTAGCTGTGTTCATCTGTTGAACATTAGATTGGATCCTTCCACTGGAGACTGTGGAGTCGTTGGTGGGTATACAACTGAAGATAAATAGTTCTGAAGTGCAGGCTAGGGTTTCTGAGTTCCTCCAACCATGTCTGAATGCTGAAATAAAGATTCTTATGCAGACACAGTGCAGTCTTCCATAGCATGAGAGTTCTTGGTAGCCATGCTTTTGCCATGCTCATAGACTGAATCTTCTCTGTCTTCTGGCTCATACATCTTTTCCTCTCCCTCTCCTCAGAAGTCATCCAAGCTTTTGAATGGATGACCTGATAATATTATTTAAGGGTGACATATTCTAATTCTTGACAACTTCTCATTTTCATTAGCTCAAGTAAACATTAAATATATATTTTATGAATGATTTCTGCTGGGTTCTCCATGGATAGTTTAGATTATCAAGGTATTATTAAATTATTATCTTCTTCTAACAGGAGTTTAATAGATACTATACATCAAATTCTCATTCAAAGTGGAGCTAACTTATTTATAAGAAGATAAAAACACACCTAAGAAGTGTAAGAATGGAGACTAAGGAGACATAATTTAGTTGTCAGTAGACCAGAATCCATTTGTTCTACCAAAGTCTGGAACTGTATTCAGTGTTCTGATTTGACCATCTTAGTCAATGCTTCAAATCTAAAGAAATTCCAAGAACTTAAAAGATTGGATTTTTGTGATCAAAATGGTTGTAAATGTGTCCATTTGTGAATATATACGTGCATCTAGCCAAACTTGTTTTATTGAGCTTCCATTAAATGTCACTTGTATTGATGGTGCATTTACCCTGTGAAAAAAATTCATGTATTTTGCAATGGCAGACAGGGTACAGGTAGAGAAGACAGAGGCAGTAATTAACACATTTGTACACACATTTACAATATGTGAGGAATGCTGTTTTAAATATAGAAGTAATTTCTTTTTAAAGGTTCAGTTCGTACTGGAAGCTATATGGTTGAGACAACAACTCCTATCATTCTGGTTAAATGGCCCTAAGATCACTTTGCTGATGTGAAATCTAAAATCTAAAATTTCCTATATGACCTGTTTTTTATTTTAAGATGAACATAGTACATCAGAATTGGACACAGTGTAAACAATGGTGTCTTTAATTAGAATGTAGTTGTTGTATTGCATCTGAAGCTACTTAACATGAATATTATTCTTACCTTACAAATAAAAGTGAGTAGCCTTGATGGTCTAACCCTAACCCGCAAGTTTTATTGCTTTGATGTATTTTTGCAGATGGTTCAAATTACCACCAACACTTCATTATCACTGATAATATGAGAATACAATCGGTTGATTCCAGGGTTGACTTAGTTAATTGTTGCCATACATAATTTATCCAATATAATGTGATACAGTCTTTAAAGATGAAGGGGATTTAGGCAAATTATCTTGTCTCACTATCTCCAGAGATTAGATGTTGTAGAAATGTTATTTTAGAGTTAAGGTGACTTAGCAGTCCTTTTATAAGTAGCCCATAATAAAGTCTTTCCTCTAAACCAGAAACCTTTAAAAAAAATTTAGAACTATGTCTAGTTCTAAAATCAAAACTAAAATGTAGCTAAGATATGTGCATAGAACAAGGGTTTATGAATAATACTTCAAATTCATGCTTTCAAGTTATAGGAAATGAGAACAGTATTAGGAACTGGAAAGACTGTAGTTCTTTACTAGGACACTTTTGGAAAACTCAAAATAAAACTTTTCTGCCTATGATATTTTGGAGATACTACTATGTGAAAGCAAGAATATGAGATAAAAGTACGTGACAGGAGCTCTCTAAGGCTCTAATTCTGTCTTCTTACTAGAAATACCTCTAGGTGGGCCCCACAATAACCAGGCTGTCACACAAATACAGAAGAATATTTAATGATCTTCTGCTGTATTCTGGAAAATAAACTTTGTCTTCTCTCCCTCTCTCTGTTCCTCTTTTCTTTTTTTCCTACCCTTTTCTGGTATTTTGCCAGAAGCTTTCTGCTCCTTTCCTGGAGTCCAGTAATTGAAGGCAATTTTTAAGAAGCTGGTTCCAATTATCTTAAGCCAATGGAATGTGTAACTGCCTCTTGCTGTTGGTGAACTGCTTACTTGGGGATTTCAGATGAAATCAGATTGCATGCAACCAGATGTTATCTGCTGTGGTAACTTTTTGAAACAAAAATTATATTAGGGAGTTGACTTTGCTGCCATATTGAGGTTAACTGCCCCCAAATTTCAGAGACATGTATCCCTGGGATAAACTTTAAAGGTAAGTTTTAAATTGTAACCAGTGACACCCAACAGTGAGAAAATATGTCCTCTATGCAATAAATGCAATCTTCTTAGATAACTATGTCTTCACAATATGTGATATTCATCACAAAACTATTTTGTCATCTATCTCATTGGAGGTAAATGAAATTATAAACTAAAAGTTCCTTAGTGTTTTTATTTTTACCAAACTTTAAAGATTACTGTCATGTTTCCCAGATAATAGAAAATAAAGTTGTGCTGTTTACAAAAAAGTAAAAAGTATAAAGCAACACAAGTTACCTTGGAATGATAACTAAGTGCTTTTTTCTGCAGACAATCCAAAGTTCTTGTGGGTGACTGACAGGTAAAGGAAAAAGACAATCAAGACAGCATGTTTAAGAAGGTAGAGTGTCCAGCAGTGAATAATTATGCAGGAACTATATTAATTACAACACTGTTTGGCCTATTAGTTCAGGCTTCTTATTCATTAACTCTTACATCTTAAATTAACCAATTTCTATTTACCTATGTATCACCATGAGGTTCTGGCCTACCAGTAAGATACTGGCATCTTTCTCCTTTGGTAGCTGCATGTCATCTCTCTGACTCTGCCTCCTCTCTCTATGCATCTCTTCCAGTCTGGCTATATTCTGCCCTTCTATAGGCCTAAGCAATTTCTTTATTAAACAATGGTAGTAAAACATATTCATAGCATACAGAGGGGATTCCCAGATCAACTTCTCTTTTCTGTGTAAATAAAAAGTGATGGAGGAAGGTCATTGGCTAATAAAGGAACTGCCCTGGCCCATTTTATTGGTTAGAGGATAGGTGGGAGGAGAAAACAGGACAGAACACTGGGAGGAAGAGGAAGTGAGGTCAGAGACTCCACAGCTCTCTTGGGAGCAGACGCCTCAGAGGGAGAAGCCATGCCCCGCTCCTGGGATGAAGCTCCGACCCAGGATGGACTAGGCTAGAATCTCCCCGGTAAGTGCACCTTGGGGTGCCATACACAGATGATTAGAAATGGGTTAAATTAATATGTGAGAATTAGCCTAGAAGAGAATGGGCCAAGCAGTGATTAAAAGAATACAGTGTCTGTGTAATTATTTTGGGGCATAAGCTAGCCACCAAGCAGGCAGCCAGGGTGCTGGGGACGCAGCCCCGCTGCCATTCCTACAGTTGGCGCCCAGACTTGTGGACAGCCAAAACCCACTTAAAAAACCTGAGAAGGCTTAAAAATAAGGGAGAGAGAGTTTAACACAGATTTTTGCTGTTTGTTGGTGGCGTGCTGTAGAGAGATTTCCTGATTCGGCAACAGTAGCAGAAAAAATGCTTTGTCATTTTAAAGCGCGACTTCCTGGGGCTGTGCTGCCATTGCGATCTCTGTCTGGCTCCTGCGGAAGACAGAGCTTTTGAATAGAGCATTTGGAGTAAAGTGCTACGATTTGTTTGATGGCAACTAGACTCGCTGTGTTCTCGGGTCTGCTCTGCTTGTTAGAGGCAAGCAAGCACTTCATCTAAGAGAGGCTTCCTGACTCAGCTTTAGCTGCAAAGCCTGCAGCTCATTAAGAGGTCCTGCCACGAAACACTTAAAGGGTGTTGACGAAAAGCTGACAACATGCTTTTCGGTTTTCAGCCGTAGCAGGAAAAAAGCTGTGCCATTTAAAAATGCCGGCTTTCTGGGCTGTCCTGCCAGGACAAACTCTGACTCTTTTATGCAGGCGGTTTGTGCGGTTTGCTAGCACAGGCTGCTGAAGCTCGCTTGCTGGCTACAGCCAGTACCTCAGCCATGAGGCTGGAAAGCTAAGGATTGGGCTGGATCCAGCCGGCAAAGCCACGCCTTTAATCCTACTGATATTGCTTGGTAAATTAAAGACTCGTCAGAAAAAGAGAGATATACAGTAAAGAGAGATTCAAAGACAAAGAAAATTTCTAAATGGTTTGAAGTGTGTTAAAAATATATGCAGACTAAAAGTTGAAGTTCTTAAAGTAAAAAACAAAAAAAGGAAGAGAGTTGTTGTGTGTGGTAGCACACGCCTTTAATCCCAGTGCCTAGAAGGCAGAGACAAACAGATCTCTGTGACTTCAAGGTGTAGTAGTGTACACCTTTAATCCCGAATGCCTGGGAGGCAGAGACAGGCGGATCTCTGAGAGTTCAAAGACAGCCTGGTCTACTGAGTTACTCCAGGTCAAAGATACAGAGAACCTGTCTCAAAAAGCAAAGAGTTAAAAGTAAAAATAAACAAAATAGAGGTTAAAACAAAGCTGTACAAAGATGGAAAATAGACAGAGAATTTTGATACTGTATGCTATTATGCTCTCTTTAAATTGTTTGAATGCTGAGGAAAGAGCAAAAGCTACTAAAAGATATTTATTTATAAATACTGCTGAACTAATCCAACATAGATATTATGAATTTGGATCTAAGGATATGATACTTTGGAAAGGAGTTTCTTATTTTGTTTTCACAGAGGATGAGACGCTGTTCATTTCTTCTATTCCGATTTGGTATGATGGACCACGCCCTCCTGAAGGGTTGGTGTGAACACCTTCAAAAAATTGCTTCGCTCAACTGCCGACTGAGATGAAACTAGCACACAGGTTATACCATGAAAGACCTAATTAACGACGCCCCCATTCAGCAGGAAGCAGCTTGGAGAGAAAAAACTGCGCCCATGTTCCCAAATATGGTTTATAAACGTTCTTTTACATTTAAAGGGGGATATGATATAGATGTGAATAATTTGCATTAGTATAGATTTTGCTTTATTGATAGAGATTTAAGGTCAATTTTGTTATATGTATAAGTGTTTCTGATTTTGATTAAGGTATTGTAATTGTGTAGTTCATTTAAATATGTACTGTATAATTAAGAAATATAGGTTGTTAATGGATAATCATCGATAATAGTAAAGCTTGTAGTCATATTAATTAGATTTTCTAGATATATAGAGATATATTTTAGATAGACATTCTTCATGTCTTTCAAAGATTACAGAATAGGACATTTAATGTTTTAATAACTGAGGACTTTTCATGACAATGAGACACTCTGCTCCTGGCAGCACCAATTTACTTCAAGAGGAAGATGGGCATCGAAGAGGCACCTGATGGAGTTTGATAGCCATTTGGGCAAGAAACTGCTCTTGCCTGGACTACTGCATAAACTGGACACAGAGAACCCGCAGAGAGAGGACTACTGAACGTGCCTAAGGTGAGATGATCTTTCGGAGTTCCTGATTCATGAAAGAGTCTGCGAGACATTCTGCAGGACACAACAGATAGTGACTGAACTGACTTTGAATTTTCCTGCTTTATGGAAATGTCTGCTGGATACCATGGCCTGAAGGCTGAAGATGGATGCCCCAACGGTACAAAAGAACTTTGGGTGACTGTCCAGGCAGCGAGATGTCTCTGTCATTTCTAGAGTTTGAAGTTTCTTAGTTCTTGTTTACTTAGGTAATATTATATCTTTCTGGAGTCTTTGATGGAGTTAAGAATAGTTAGTTATAGTTTTCCTTAGTTATGATAAAGATTATTGTGACTTTTACTTGATAACTGTTTTGTTATATGTAATTTTGCTATGTTAAAGTTAAAGCCTTTTTTTTTTTTTTTTTGTTTAAACCGAAGAAGGGGAATTGATGGAGGAAGGTCATTGGCTAATAAAGGAACTGCCCTGGCCCATTTTATTTGCTAGAGGATAGGTGAGAGGAGAAAACAGGACAGAACACTGGGAGGAAGAGGAAGTGAGGTCAGAGACTCCACAGCTCTCTTGGGAGCAGACACCTCAGAGAGAGACGCCATGCCCCGCTCCCGGGATGAAGCTCCGACCCAGGATGGACTAGGCTAGAATCTCCCCGGTAAGTGCACCTTGGGGTGCCATACACAGATGATTAGAAATGGGTTAAATTAATATGTGAGAATTAGCCTAGAAGAGAATGGGCCAAGCAGTGATTAAAAGAATACAGTGTCTGTGTAATTATTTTGGGGCATAAGCTAGCCGCCTAGCAGGCAGCCGGGGTGCTGGGGACGCAGCCCCGCTGCCCTTACTACAAAAAAGGAAGGTTTTAATTTTAACATAGTAAAATTACATATACAAACAGTTATCAAGCAAGAATTATAGTTACAATATTTAGTCTATTTACATTTTACAAATTTGACTCTATCATATATTCTATCTTTGTGAGTCTAAAGCTTCATATTTAATTTCTTTTATTATAACTAAGGAAAGCTTTAACTATTTTTCTTCAACTCTTCAAAGACCCCAGAAGGATATAATATTACCTAAGTAAATAGGAAGTGCATTGTAAGCAACTTCTAAAACTCTAGAATCAACAGAGACATCTCACAGACTAGACAGTCACCCAAAGTTCTTCTGTAATGTTGGAGCATCCATCTTCAGCCTACAGGCCTATAGTATCCTTGTACTTGCAAAGTTCATCAATTGCTTTCTTATGTGTCCTTTAGAATGTCTGGCAGTTACCTCTATGAAGCAGAAGCCCTAAAGGGCCATCCCATCTTTTGAAAAGTTTAACAGTCACTTTTCTGTGGGTCTCCCATGTCCAATTCATATAGCATACCATTAAGCAGTCTAGGTAAGAACAGTTTCTTGTCCAAATGGTTAGCAAACTCCATAAGGAACCTCTTCGATACCCATCATCCTCTTGAGGTAGATTGGGGCTGCCAGAATCAGATTTGTCTCACTGTCAAGAAAAACCTAAATTCTTAATACATTTTAATGCTATGTTCTATAAGTCTTTGAAGTGTTGAAGAGTATCTATCTAACTGAAATATATCTCTATATATCTAGAAAACCTAACTAACATGATTACGATTTGACTATTGCAGATGACTATCTATTAGTCTGTGTTTCTTAATTATACATTGCATTTTAAAGTGAGCTGCATAAACACAATACCTTAAACAAGAGCAGAAATACATATACACAGTATAACAAAATCAAACTTAAATATTATCAATAGACAAAGATCCATACCATTGTAAAGTATTTATCTCTATATTATATTCCCCTTTAAATGTAACCAAACATTTATAAATAATCATTTAGGGAATTTGGGCATTGTTCCCTAGGCTACTTTATGCTGATTGGGGGTCCTGTTAATCAGGTCTTTTATGGGGTATCCATCTCAGCCAGCAGTTCTGAAGCTGTCATGGATGTTAGACAATCTGGGACATTGCTTAAGGGCATCTTGTTTGATTGAGCCATATTAGGCAATAAGGAATCCACAGCTTTCTATTCTCTGTGGAAACAAAAACAGAACCTCTTTTCTAAAACAACATATTCTTAGACTCAAATTTTGAAGTCAAGATACCTTTAAAATATATAGGTTGGTTTAGCTTAGCAGCCCATACAATGAAATATCTCTCTGTACTTAACTCATTCACAGTCAAAAAATTTAAAGAAAACACAATAATATACATAGTCCAGACTCTGTATATTTTCTAGCTTTATGTGGCCTTTTTTTTTTTTACTCTATGGCTGTCTGTATTCTGTGTCTTTAAAGATTTTGTTTTATTTTTTAAAACCATTTATTTCTTTTTAGAACTCTCTATACTCTTTTTTCTTTTCCCTCTCAAGTTTACATATATATTTTAAACACACTCTGTGACCCATTCAGAGTTTTTTTTCATCTGAATCTGTCTTTATTGCTTATCTGTTCTGTAATCATTTTCTGACCAAGACTACTTTTTTTATTGTGAAATGGACATAGATAGAACTAAGACTGCTTTGCCTTTTGGCTCTGCCCAGTCCAAAATGATGGAAGTATGTTTACCCTAGCTCTATGAGCCATGCTATTCACCCCAGCCCCAGAGATGCAGCATGTCCACTTCACCATAAATCAACCTGTAGCACTCTGCTCACAAACCCCTTTCAAATGCCCCTTTGCTGGATCTTTCGAAAGAGCCAGAGCTTTTTGTGCCAGCATCAACCATGGAGCCCTCCCCTAAAGAAGCTGTGCTGTCTTTGCTGCCAATGATGAGTCAGGAGGACCTCTCTTAAAGAAGCCACAGTGCCTCTGCTCACTGCCAGCAAACAGCCAATCCAGGAAAAAAAAATGCACCTACCAAGAGGCTGCACTAAACTCTGTTATTTTGTATCCAGAGCACCTTCCCAAGCCTTCTGGGGTTTTATGTGGATGTAGTTGGCACACAGCATGCAATTTTGAAAGCATATACTGCTTGTTCATTTCCCAGCTGCCTGGCAATTAATAATCACACAGAAACTATATTAATTACAACAGTGTTTGGCCTATTAGCTCAGGCTTCTTATTAACTAACTTGTACATCTTAAATTAAGCCATTTCTATTCATCTATGTATCACCATGAGGTTGTGGCCCACTGATAAGGTCCTGGCTGGCAGCTGGTGTCTTTTCCTTCAGCAGAGACATGGCATCTCTTTGACTCTATCTGTTTTCTCTCTATATCTCTATTTATCTTCCAACCTGACTATATTCTGCCCTACTGTAGGGCAAAGTAGCTTCTTTATTAACCAATGGTAATAAAACATATTCACAGCATACATAGGGCAATCCCACATTGTGTGTATGTATACACATTTACTTACACGTAAGTGTAACTATATATGCTGTGTAGCCATGTGTGCATACTTTCCCAGTGGTGTTTTTCTTCCTTAGCACTTGGCTGCAGAGCATTTGGCATGTTTTCTCAACACAGCTGACACTCAATGAAACAAATAAAATGAGTGAAATGAGAGATGGACATCTTCAAAGACCTTCTGCGATGAAGATGCTTATTAGGAGCCATGGCTTTGACAAAGGGCATAACTACCATCAGAACTGTGGTTATGGAGAAAAAAGTGTGCTAGCGGAGAGAAAATATTCTTGATAGCTTTGTAAAACTTGTTCTGTGAAGGCCTTTCAGAGCACTCACTTACCAGGATAGCTGATGGAGAAAGTACTTGCTGAAAGGGACAGTGGGGTTGTCTTCTCCAAACACAGAACAGAGAAGTATTCAAAAGACAAAGTACAGAGAAAAGGCAACATATGTGTCTGTCATTGATCTACCCAAGGCCCTTCACATAATAGAACATGATGCAACAATGCTATTGATTTAATAGTTGTACACTCTTCTATTATAGTCTTTCTAGGTAGCAAATATAATTGATAATCTAAATATTATTTTGCTATAACTCAGGTAAAGTTAATTTTAATAGTAATAATAATTAGGAACAACATTATCAAAATAGAAGCTGTAACATAATTTTTATGATTTATTTTTAAATGATATGGGCTCTATATCCAACTTTATATAGAAAAGACATTTGATAAATGGGTGAAAACTGCAGAATAAAATATGAAACACCTATTATTTTTATTTATGTTTTATTGATTCTGTAGCTTTGGTTTACAAATAAAATGACAGATAGAGATGAGGAAAGATTATGTTACGAGAAGAATTGAAATATTTTATAACAACATCATTAGATGAGAATTTAGATAAATAATGAATACTTAACTAAAATGATTAACTCTAAAATAAATATGTAAAACTCATTTAATTTCAAAGATTATATTCATAAGCCTGTAATACTTGAAATTTCTATGTATTCTTTGTCAGTGGAGTTAAGACAAATATTAACAAATTGTTAAATTAATAGATTAGATAAAAATATTATATAACATAATGAAGATCAAAGAAGAAACTGATCTGAAGACAGAGAAGTTCTACCAGCTGATTTTAGATGCAGAACAATAGAATTTTTCAGGAGTTCTGTGTGTGTGTGTATTTGTGTGTGTGTGTGTGTGAGAGAGAGAGAGAGAGAGAGAGAGAGAGAGAAAGAGAGAGAGAGACGTAGCCTGTGATCCTAAATGCACAGACAAAACGGTAATGCCCCAATTTGATAGATCCAAACTACTAAATAACAGGATCTGTTGTGTTATAGCTCAGCACTCATGGGTTTCTGAATTTCTGACCATCCATAATTCCATTTGGGGTATGGCCATTTGGAAGTGTTTATCACATGCAGGTGCACAAGGCAGAAGTTGGTTTACTCTGTTATGTGTTCGTTACATCTGAGTAAACTTTCTGAAGCCAATATAGAAAATGTAAAATTTGCTGTGTAACAGTTCACTATTTTCAGGGTTGTAGTTTTGTGGCATGGCACTTGCTAATATGCACAAGTTCAATCTCAGATATTGTTCCAAAAAGAATACTTCAAAAATATTTTAGGACTGCTCTGGCTGTCTACCACAGAGCTATTCGTAGTTCAGTGTTTATTGCACTCTATTTGTGATACCAAGAAAATGGAAGCAAACTGGGTGTCCATCAGTGGGTGAATGTATAACAAAAATGTGACACATAAAAATACAGAATATTATTTAACTAAGAAAGATGAGAACATAAAAATTGAAGGAAAATGGATGCACTTGAAAAGTATTATATTAAGTGAGGTTACCAAAAACTCATAAAGAAAAATATTTGTTCTTCTTCATAAGCAAATATCAGCCTACAGTGTATATGTGCATTTGTGTGTGTATGTGTGTGTGTGTGCACACGCACGCGTGCCTATGTGTGTAAGCATGTGTAAGGGTGGGTGCACCATAAAACTTAGAATTAAGACCAAGAGAAGATAATATTGTAGTGATAAGGAGGGATAAAATGAAGACAGAAAGTCATGTGGGTCATGAAAGATTACATAAAGTTGTTTTTTTCCTTGTTTTAACTCCTTCATTGTCTTTTTTTTATTTTCTATGGCAAGTAAGTGAATACATATATAATTGACAAAGTATAAAACCCTAAATGAAGTTCTATCCCATTCTAAGCATGTACTATCACTAAGATGCATAGTGTTTGGGACTGAGCAAATGTTGCAGTGACTTACTTACATTACTTCTAAAGTGCTTTTATTTCTGTGTTAAACAAAAGAGCCTTTTCCAAGCCCAGTCCTCTTAGCACTCAATAACTAGGGGCTGGCTATGTAGAACTGACTGCACTGTTCTTCCTTCGGAAAGCCACGGCCTGAGGGATAGTAGAAGAGTGCCCCAGAACTCAATTCTGCCATGTTTTTATTTACTTTTTGCTAAGAGATATTACTTGTCCAGCTTTCCTCTAGAATGTTCTGTGCCAAATTGTCAAAATACCAGGACCAAACCACAGGTGTTTCGCATTTGCTTTTCAAAATGAGTGAGCATCCATCACTACGATGCCATTGGTTTGTGGTTCAATGCAGTATGCTTCATTTCTGTTTGACTAAATCAGTTTGGAACCAAGCATTTTCTAGCGGGATTTTGATTTTGAGAAGTGATGACAGTGTGGGGAACATGCTCCTTGCTGGCGGTTTTCAGATTGTGAGTATTGGCTCTCATCCGACTATAACTCCAGCTCCAGGGGAATCTGTTGCTCAGTTCTGCATTCCTATGTGGCATATACATACTTACAGATACACACAAACACAAAATACATTTAAAAAAATAAGATCTTGGTACAGATGCAGGTGTTCTTGGGAACTGAATAATGACCCTAGATGATCAAAGTGATCTGATGATGGTGTTAGGGAATGCCATTGTAGACAGTTCCCATGCTTGGCCTCTATTCCCTAAGGGCAGCAGGAGACAACTTATGCTTGAACTCTCTCAAGCAGGCAAGAGCTGTGCTACATCAGCTGATTGAAAATGGGCAGGAATATGGTCTGGACTACTCATAGATTTTTTTGAAAGAGAAACCTGAAATAGTTTTATATCTATTTTCAAAAAATATTATTTTTTTCTTTAAACCAATCCAATTAAGAAGCAAAGCCCACTTACATGCACATGTGCACAATTGTATACTCACAAACCTTACAATACACACTGTTGTAACACCATGGGCTAAACACTATGTTTGTAACAGTTATTAGCACAGTCTTGCAAAGCTCTACCATGCAATATCACTGTAAAAAATATAATACACAGTTAAATAAAGGGGTACAGATCAACAGACGATCCTGCAAGCATTCATGAATTAGCTCATGTTTAAGGTGAGAATCATCTATCTCTCTGCTCTGGGACTCCTGCCCTGGGTAAGCATCTAGGGTTACAATGATGAACACTACAAGTTCCATAGTCAAGCCCCCCAGAATCTTAGAGAAGAAAGAAGTCAGTATATTGACTGTCAAAACGTTAGAATCTAATAATTGGATGTGGTAGAATTTGGGGATTTGTGACATTCTTAAGACTACAGAAAATGTTGGAAAATTTTTAGTCCTCTTTTATACCATTAAGTATGTCCCAGCGATCTTGTCATAGCTTTACTTTAAGCAAGTCATATGATGCAGAAACTTGGCATGAAAGTATACCTCAGTGACTTCTAAAAGAACTGTCATGAGCATGAGGGTGACTGAAGCGCTGTTATTACATAATAACACTTCCTACCTATTTTTTAAGTATGCAGAATTTTAAAACACACCACCAATATGATTATTTCTTTTCAAAGATCTTGCTTTCAGCTAGATGTCTGCACACACGCACACACACACACACACACACACACACACACACACTAATCCACACTTTTCTTGATTTCTTTTGCCACTAAAGACCGTTTTACTTTTGCTACAGAATAGATTGTAGCACCAGCCATTTCTTTTTTTCCTACCTGTGAATTATGGTGAAGCTACAAATAAGTCACTTAAATGAACAAACTGTCTGAAGTTCTGGAATGCTTTGGTTGTGATAAAAATAGAAAGTACATGCTCCGAGAATGCTGAGTGAATTAATATTCCCACTGTTCATAGTTCTCTGTAATTTATTCACCCAAGTAAGCACTAAAGGTCTCAGCACTCGAATTCTGTGAAACATAAAGGCATTCTAAAAGAACCATTTGATTTTTATATATCTTCAAAACTTCCCTTCAGGCAGCCTTCCGCCAAGTTACAATGTGGGGAGTAAAGAGGAAGCTCAGAATTGGTCCTCTGATGTTATTTGGCCTCTCTAGGTGGAAGAACAGTGTATTCATTGGTGATAACCATCTAGGTGCATGAATGATGTCATGAAGTATTGGTTGAACTAATGAGATGAGAGTGCCAAAGACCTCTTGGCTGTTTTGTTAAGTAAAACCACCACCTTCAAACATAAAAAACGTTTGTTGAAATGGCTGCTGCCAAAAATAAACACCTCGGTTATTTCACGGCAGGTGTTACTGAGAGAAGAGAAAGGACTGGAATTTCCTATAACTGTGGCTGGCTTTAAAGAACACAATTTTAAACACATCTTTCATCATTGTAATAATATGGTAATGATTAAATTCACCTGCCAAGGCCCAAGGCATCTGTTTGTTTCATGGGAACGTCCCAGTGTCTTGTGTACAGACTTGTTCACGTGGGAGTTCACGATTGCGAGAACAGTAAACGGTAGCTTATCTCACCTAGGCGAGGAATGGTATGTTCTTCTTAATCAAGAAGTCTCCTTGGAGAACTGCTGGACAGGCCACACATTTTAACTCTTAAGGAGGAAACTTTGATACCAGCATGAAAGTCATGTTCTCAGGGCCCATTGCTTTAAAGCAGTAGTGGACATTTAATTTCTCTATTCCCTAAAACCCTGGGTGTTTTCCTAGCTTTGGCCAGAACTTAGTCATGGGCTCGTCCAATTGTAGTTCTCAAACCCTAGAGCTGTCCTAATTCAGAGGCCGCATCTGACTGTTTGCTTTGCCTCGTCGAACCCTAATTCTTTCGGAGCTATTCAAAAGCTGCCTGGCTCCATGCTCAACCAGTTTAAGCTCCAGTGTTTGGACTGATAATTGTATAAAACTGACCTTTCCTGAATTTTTTTTTATTTAAAGAGCTTGATTTTGCCCCTTATTAAGCTTTGATTAGTCTATATGATCTGAAATCATATAATTACACAAGCGTGTGTAATGAAAAAAGTTCACATGCCATCTCTTTTCTACATTCTTCATTTCTGTAAACACAACAGTTGCATAATTGAGAGCCTCTTATATTTGGAGCATGAACTTTAAAAGTACACACATATTTTGGTAGATATTACAGTACAATGTTACTCAGCCTTGAAAAGCAAATCCCTATTTGCAGCAATTTGAATAAACCTGGAGGACATCACACTAAGTGAAATAAAGCGTGTATAGAAGGACTGTGAATTTATACAAGTCATTCATAGGAACAGAGAATGAGGTGGTGGACCATGACTTGGGAAAGGGTGGGGAAAATGGGGGAAACGTTAGTAAAATTCAATGATAGCATGCATTCTGGAGATTTAGTATTTCATATGCTGACTGTGGTTCATCAGAATGTTTATACACTTGAAATGTTCTGAGAAAATTTATGGATTCTCTACACAAAGTAGGTAGTTACCAGGCATGCTGGATATGTTAATTAAATTGTTGGTAGTAATCATTTCAAATCTCTGCTTGTAAAATCTGTATTTCCTCCACCATTCTATTCTTTACTTAATTTTTAAAAATCTTATTGTCTATTGTGTGTATGCATTTGTGTCTGTGTGTGGGTATGAGGAGGAGAAAATTGGGACTATGTGTCAAGATAAAGGAGTGTGCACCTGTTTGATAGCACAAATACACTGTAAGCTCATACTATAGGGAAGCTTTCCCTCTACACTGTTTCCTTTTTATCCTATAGGGTCCTTGCATGGTACATCAGGATCCCTGTAGAGAATCTTATAGAATATTGCTATTTGATTCAGCCCCACAGGCATTTATTTATCTGGTATTTGATAGACCCTGAGGTGGGTCCACGCAAATTAACAGTGAGTGGTAGCAGAAAAACAAAACAAAACAGAAAAACAAAAATTGTCTTTTCTCACTGAGCTTTTTTTCAGAAGGACAGAGAAAAGCAAACAGCAATACTGATGAATGGCTTGAACAAGGTCTAGGCATTAGATAGTATGATACACATATACATATGTCTGTACATGTATATATTATATTATAGATAGATAGATAGATAGATAGATAGATAGATAGATAGATAGATATAAGGAGAGTATTGTTGCTGTTGGTGTTTAGTTATTTAATCTTCACTTTTTTAAAGGAAGGAAATGTTAGGTATAAGTGGTAGTTTGTTGTAACTGTTAGACTACCATGAGCTATGTGTCTTAGGGCAACAGCAATTGGTCATTTCACAGTTTTGGAGGCCAGAGTGGCAGTGATGTGGGAGGACTCTTCCTGGCCTCTAAGATCTAGTAGTTTTCTGGAAGGCTTTGGTGTTCTTTGCTTGGAGATGAGTCACTCCGTCCTCTGGCTCCCATAGTGTTCTGTGTAGGTGTGTTTCTGTCTGAGCCCAGTTATATTGGATTAAAATCCACTGTTGAATATACCTTTACTATTTAGGCAAAAACTTTGTCTCTAAATAAGGTCACATTCTGAGGCACTAGGGGTTAGAATTTCAATATTCCTTTTGTAACATGGAATGTTGCAAGTGAAGCATTTACATAGGTATCCAGCAAGCACAGACTATGTGAAATATCTTGTTCTGGGTGGGGAAGCTGGGGCAGGAGAAGAAAACAGGATGGCCCAACCCAATCACACCTTTTTTTAAAACATCTTCTGTCAGATTATATTAATATCCAAAACAATAAATCTCACTGTGACACATTGATACATGCATACAATATACTTTGATCATATTCGCCCACCTCTTCCTGCCTTTTATTCCTTCTCTCTCCATCCCATTTTCAAGTTCTTAGCAAGCTCTTTTCATCCTCCATTTCTCTTTTCTTGTTTGTTTATGACAAAACAAATATACAACACTTGAATTTCTGTGTGTGTTACTTATATTTTTTAGCAGAAACTCGATTCCATCCACTTTCTTGCAAATGACATGTTTTCATTATTTATAGTTGAGTAATATTCTATTGGTATTATACTTTCTTTATCTATCAATCCATGTATTGATGGGAACCTAGTTTAGTTTCATAATTTGGTCATTGCCAATAGGGCCACAATAAACATTGGTGTGCAAGCATCTCTATTGTATGCTAACAATCATTCAGTTATACAACCAGGAGTGGTATAGCTGAATCATATGACAGTTCTATTTTTAGTTTGTTCATAAACATTTATTTTAATTCCCACAGTAGATAGACTAAAAAAATTTACATAAATACCACTGATATCCAAGGATTCCTTTTTCCTCATACCCTTTTAGAATTGGCTACTTTTTATTTTGTTAATGATAGATTGAGGTAAGGTAGATTTTCAATGTAGTCCTTTTTGAATTTTTCTCATTGTAAAATATCCTGGATTTTTTCAATGTATTTATTGGATAATTGTGTTTTTTTATTTTGCAAAGTATCTTTCTTATCTTATGTTCATTTATTGATTGCATGATTTTTCATTTAGTACTTAATTGTTTTAATTCTCTATGTGTTCTAGATGTCAGCCCCTTGTCATATAGATAGATAACATATATATATATATATATATATATATATATATATATATATATATATATATATCCTTCCAGTTGTCTCTTTCCTCTTATGTGTCCTTTGCTGAGCTGAATCTTTTTAACTTGATAGGATTATTTCCTAAGCCACTTGAGTGTCCTATTCAGAAAATTGTGATCTTGCTCATATGTAAGATTTTCCCATGTATTTTCCTATAGTAGTTTCTAAGCTTCAGGTCTTAGAGTAAAGTTGGGTTTTCTTATGTTTTTTTTTTTCCATCCATTTTTGAGCTGATTTTTTTACAGGTGAGAGATAGGACTCTAGTTTTATTCTTCAACACTTAGAAATTGCTTTCTCAACACTCTCAGAGGCTATCTTTTCTCTAATGTACGTGTTTTGTACTTTTCTTAAAATCATATGCTATAATGTGTGGATTTTTTTCAGTCTCTCTTCTTTTCCAGTGGAATTTTATCTATTTGTTTGTTTGTTGATTATTTTTTAACATTGCTATTTTTTTTATTACTGTGACTTAGTATAATTTGAAATCTGGTTTGGTAATACTCAACTGTTGTGCTTTTTACTTCCAAATGCTTTAAGCTTTCAGGGGCCCTATTTGTCTCCATTGAATTTTAGAATTTTCCCCCTAGTTCTTTGATGGGATGTTATTGAAATTTTGATAGAATTTATACTGACACTACATCATTTTTAGTTAATATTACTATTTTCATAATGTTAATTCTGCTGATCCTTCAGCATAGGAACTCCTTCTGCCTTACGTCACCATCAATTTCTATCTTCATTGATTAATTTTCCTCATAGAGGTCATTTACCTTCTTTGTTAGGGTTTTATTGTTGTGAACAGACACTGTTACCATACTAGTATTTTTAAAAATAAAGTAAATATTTAATTGGGGGCTCTTTTACAGTTTCAGAAGCTTAGTTAATTACTATCATTGAGAGTGGGTGTTGAAGTTACCTGGTATTATTGTAGTATCTATGTTTTTTAGCACTTGTTTCTTCAATTTGGGTGTAACAGTGTTTTGTGCATATGAATTTATTTTCATTTATGTTTTCTTGATATGTTACTGCTCTAATAATGTTGTTCTTTGTCTTCTTTAAAATTTGGCTTAAGTTCATCTTTGCTTGATAATCATAATAGCAACTCCTGTTCAATCTGAGTATCTTTTTTTGTCCTATCACTTTTGTTCTGGGCATGTTTGTTGATGAAGTGAGTTTCTTGCAGGCAGCAAAGAGTTAGTATTTTGTTTCTGACTACACCACCCAGTCTAAGTGGATTATTTGGACATTTAAGACCATTTACACTGATAATTATAAATGAGGTATATGAAATAATTTGCCATTTTTCTGTTTTTCTATGTTTGATTCCCAATTCTCGTTTGGTTATGCTTCTAATGATTTTCCCCCCAATTCTCTAGTTGTTTTCTGTATATATTACTTCTTTTATTATATTCTTTTGTGCTCACTTAGTGGCCATGATATTTCAGACATCCTTAAGGTTATCTTTTCTCTAATCCACTCTTATGGCCTAGCCTCCCACTCATCTTCCCCTGATTTTTTCTGGGGTGCTTTACAGGAAAAAGTGGATATTCATTTCTTCTGCCAATCTGCATTTCCTTCAGTGTCTTCTTGAGTTTGTGCCCTGTGAGAGAGAAAAAAACTGGGGAATAGTCAGCTTTTTCAGTTTTTTCTTTGCCTGCTGGTTGGTAGTGGAAGATGTTTGTGAACAGAGATGGTTGGAATGGCTTTGTTTCTGTGCTCCCTAATACAAAGTAGAATGAAGCCAAGTTTCCTTTACCTGGGGTTTTCTCCAGTTATATTACCTGGTTGAACTACAAGTCAGGACTAGCACTAGACTTCAGTATGCCAGTAGACTCTAGGTGTCCTGTTGACCTGCACTGAAGACACACCAACATACCAAAGTGGGTAGAAGGGGACATAAGAGGTTGTCTTATTTCTTTCTACCACTAAGAATTATGGGTTTCTGACTTCTAGCAACATTATATGATTGTAATCACACATGCCTTAACTGTCTCCTGACACTTTATGCTGGTCACAAAGCTTCCAGTTTTAAAGGAAGGTGACCCTCACTCAAAACCTGTTACCCAAATCCCACTTTGTTTTCAAGTTTTCTTTAGCAGCACTCTGCGGGATCTACTGTAGATCACAGAGTCAGTGCTAGCTGGGATAATGGGGCAATGCTTGGTACGGATTCTAAATAAAAGAAAAATGTGGGAGAATGCTCTCCTAAGCTGTCAACTAAGGTCTAGCTTCTCAGGATGATTCTGTGATAGAGTGTCATTCGGCTAAAAAATGAAGAGTGCTTGTCTATGCAACTCCTACATCTGCCTATGTGATTTCTCTTTTCTTCTGCACCTGTTTCTGTGTCAGTTTTTCTCCATGAGGCCACTCGCTCTTGTCTCCCACTCTTTCCTCTGCTTTCTCAATGCAGACTCATTGCTGATGTCCATTTCTCTACTCCGGTTGCAGTATTCTCCATGTTTCTGTCTAATCCGGAGTCTTCTCAGTCATCCGTCCCTCTGAGGAGCTGCTTTCTGGCTGTTTCTACTTTAAGCTGCCAGGAAGTTAAAAAATGCTACTTTCTTCTAATCCTCCATCTTGGCTCCTCTAACGACTGTGTGTTCTTGGCAAGCATTAATTCCAGGGAGAAAGATGGATATGCATGCAGTTAGCTCTTTTGTTAGCAGAAATAACTTAAATGCTAAAGTTTCTTGGTTGCTGAAGACAGGGGCTACTTCTCTTAGACAGTAAGAAGAATAGACATCAATCTTGGGCATGTAGCTTACTTGGTTAAAGGAACTTAATGCAGGTGGTTTGATGCAGTTTTTTTTTTTCTTGGTGGGGATTGGGCCTCAGGGTCAGGACACACGTTTCTTTGTGTAGTGCAATCAGGCCTCCAACTCACAATGCTCCTGCTTCAGCATTTCAAGTGCTGGGATTACAAGTATACAGCACCATACCCAACTTGCTGTGTTTCTGTTTGGTAGACAGCAAGTTGGAAATGTGAAGAGTGCAAACCTAATGGACCAGAACACACAGCAGTTATCTGTAATTGGTGGTTTCCACTCACGGGAGTGGGATAGCTTGTAAGGTTAACTGTAATTGGTTGTTTCCACTCACAGGAGTGGGATAGCTTGTAAGGTTAGGTGGGTGTTTACTACAGATGCAAGTTTTACAGCCAAGCAGAATAGGGTATCTCTTGGTCAGGAAAAAGCAAGAAAAAACATTGATCTTGGTCTATTCATTACTGGCCTTGGTCCTGGTCACTGAGGATAGAGTAAACTCAGTAAGATCTTAGGTGATGGATACTTTTCCAAAACAGGTTAAAAAATGTGCCCCTTCCCCAAAGCAGTCTCAGATATAGACGGTTCTTGGTGGAAACCATCATCATGATTTTATATAAGATTTATAAAACTCTGTAATGGTTGCTGCGGGGGCTGTAAAAACTCCTCAGGTGCCTTTTGGCCCCACTGCTCAGCTACTACAATATTTAGCAGACAGGAAGGGGAGCCATCATCACCCCAGGTGTGTGTCTCCTCACACCTGCCTTTCTGGACTCAGATAAGAGAATTCTGATTTGTAGGAATTAGTCATTATTACCCAGGATTTATAGAGAGAGCACGTTTTATCCTTCTGCAAAGCTACAGCCTGAGATTAAAAATTTCCTATTGGGCTTTTATTATAATCAAGCCACATCCTCCCTTCTCTTCTGATAGGTAGCTTTGGGGATTCAAGATAAGCTAAAGAAAATTTTTTTTCCCACTTTAATTTTTTTCCATAGGATTTTTCTGCTCTTGGGGTCAGGGGAAATCTATCTTTTGCCTCTCATTTTTCTTACACTGAATAAAATATTTCCTTTTAGATATAGACTGTGTTTGAAAAGGCACCTCCGAACTTCAGACTTCATTTTCTTCCGAAGACAAGTGCTTTTATTAGTTCTGTAGTTATAGAACATCTAGCTAAGGTGGTTCCCTTTGTTGTAACATAATATTTATGGGAAGCAGCTCATTCAGTGCTTTTTATCCTAAGACTGGAAAGGTCAAATCTTTATAAATTTTAAAAGAGCCTAGAAAAATTGGCCACGCTTTTGAGGGTGTGCCATGATGGTAGATGACAAGAACAAAAGTCAGAAGAAGAAAAGGAAGAAGTCAAGTGCGAGCCCTGAATTCCTCCTGAGACTAAATTGGTGTTTTTGTCTTTAACTGTATCTATCTTTACTCCTTAAAGTGAAACCTCATTTTAGAGAACCCAGGTAGCTGAAAGTGAAAGTCTCATGCTGAAGACCTTCCTTAAAACATGTGGTAAACCTCCTTTGCCTCTTCCACTGCAGCAGAGACCCACAGTGGAAGGAGACACTGAAATATTTTTATAGTATTCTTTGCTCCATAAATGAATTACAGTCCCCAGAATACCACACCCCTCGTAAGAGCTCCTCAAACCACTGTAGAGAAGTACAGGCCATTTCATTCTATGATGATCAGTAAATTTCCCAGAGGAAAGTAACTTCTGCAGTGATCATTAGGTTTGCTTGTGTCTCTATAAGGTTGGAGAATAGACAATTTCATTTTTGCATTTTTGCTTTTGTCTTTAGGGGTTGAACCTAGGGCCGTTCACACACTAAAATGAATACTTTATCACTGAGTTTTATATTATTTATTAAAAGCTGTATCTGTACTAGACTGTGATATATTCATTAATTAATATACCACTCCATTTTTTCATGTTAATATTTCCAGCTTAACAACACAGAGAACAGTGTAAAAGTAACAATACTAGCCCAGTATATTAAGGGGCAGTGTTGCTTTTCGGGAGTGGGTGTCCGTGGATCTTGTAGGGCACCTGGCAATGCTTCCTTCCGTCAGCTCTCAGAACAGGTCACCCCCCACAGCATGATGGGTTGAAATCATTAGCCATGGATGCGTTTCTCTCAGAGAGGAAGTGGCTTCACTCCCCTTATTTTCGAGCGGCATCCTCATAGCACGCTGAGGATGACAAGCACCAAGTCCAAATCCAGACAGAAGCAACACTGTTTGCTATCAGTGACAGGTGGTTCCTTGTGCAACAGACGTGTCCAAAATGGATTAATGTCTAAGCCAAGCCCTTTCACCTATATCCTCTCATGAGGATTGACAAAGCAGTGTGTGGGGCTTGTCCCTAGACCTGCTGACTCTTCTGCTGCCTTCCATTTGATACCAGTTTCTGATCTGAGAAAGCGTGTCATTTGGGGTCAGTTGTGCCATTCAGTGATGTCTTGTAAGGGATTCCCTGTGGTGGAGGAAGAGAGGAAGAACAAGCCAGAGAGAGAGAGAGAGAGAGAGAGAGAGAGAGAGAGAGAGAGAGAGTAGCCTATTATTAAATGTCATCTGTGCCTTTTTAATTAGTACTGTTGATCATAACAACTTACTATATTGCTAACAAATATTGCCTTTATTGCAATCCAAATATGATACTTAGAACTCTAAGACTTGGGGTAGGAATCATGTAGTATTCTCTATAAGCCCCAGTCTTTTCTTCCTTTTTACCACAGCTGGGGTCTAGCCATAACACCCAGGAAGTGTGTATCTGGCAGTACGCTGGAGAAGGCAGGCCCTTTTGCTCTTTAATAATTCTTGCCCCAAGCATGCTTATGACTTAGTCTTTTGTAGAAGAAGCTTTCTTCTGGCTAGCATCTGCATGATTTCATTCTAGCCTCTGTTTTGAGGATTGTGTTAACTGCTCATCCTAAGCTGCCAATGAAGTCATAATAATGTGGTTAAGCTAACTGGGATTTCTATATGTCGGACATAGTGTTTGTCTCATTATGGTCATGTGTTTTATCAAGGCCTATTCTTGTCTTTCTAGATGTGACCCTTCCTTCTGTTTGTGAGTGAAGAAGCTTGGAGCCCTATGTATTGCTGGCTCTGTATTATGACCCAAAGGACACTAATAGCATTCAGTGTATAGACTAGTGGCAGCAAGGAGAGATAGAAAGAAGCCTACAGCACACTTTCCGCTGGGTCTTTCTGTGGTATGAGGCTGTCGGTTCCTCCCCTTATGTATGTCAGTATGCAATGCCTTTCTCTTACTTGCCTATCAAATGAACTCTCATATCTACATGGCATGATTCTCCTTCAAAATAATTCATCACAAATTCTTACTTGACTAGTGGGACTGAAACAGTGGAAAATACCAACTCTGACTAAATATTACCAACAGTGAAAATTTGACATTAGCAATAGTAACAGAAAGGTAAACGTACTGATGTCTTGTCTCAAATCAGCCGGACTTCTCCCCTTCTCTGAATTGAAGAACTGTCTGCACTGTGACTGTTTCTTTTACTTTAATGACATTTAGGCCCCAAACCACACTAAAGAGCTCATCCAATTAAATTTCTAGGAAAAAAAAACACCTCTGAACTAATTTGGAGGTCTAATCATGAAAACAGTAGGTTGTGTGAGCAAATCACAGAGCCCCTATGTCAACAGCCCAGTGGTCCTAAGAGCTCCAGAAGCTGGTAGGTAGGAACAAAACTGTTTGTTACACTCTGTGTTGAAGTCTTTTTGCCCGACTGATTTTTCTTCTCCCTTCTGAATAGGAAGGCAGAGTTAGCTCTGTCATATTGAGCCAGTCAGTAATGGGGTCTGCCAGGCGTGGAGGAGATAAAAGCCACCACCTGCCTTGCCTCAGCTCCCCCTGCCCCACTTCCCCGTCTCCAGTTGTCTGCACAGCTGCTGACAGCCAGTCATTGTTCCACTTCAGAGCTGTGGGGAGCTCAGCTGTCCCAGCCTTGGCATCACAATTGCAGTTTGAATGCGGCTTTCGGGTGGGTTTTCTGTGCACCTTGGCCATGACCCCATCGGTGGGCTGTGTGCCCGTAAGTCTGAGCAGAGTCTGAGGAGGAATGGCTTGTGTGTGTGTGTTTGTGTGTGTGTGTGTTTGTGTGTGTGCCCTGTGCCTGGAAAGGGGGAACCCAGACAACATTCCAGAGAGGGAAGGGCTTTTTGAGCAAAGACAAAAGAGAAAAAGTGTGTTTGGCAATAACTAAATTTGGCATGGGTCGATTTGGGGCTGCAGAATATATATTCACCATTGTAACAGTAGATTTCTATTTTCTTTATAATGCTTGGGCCTGGCTGGTCAAAGGTAGCAATGACTTAAATCAACCAGAGCTCTTGAGACTCATTGCACAGACCTACACAGCAAGGTAGCTTCGACTTCCCATCCCTTCTCTATCCTTTCCTCTCTTCATCTCTCCTTCCCTTCTTCTCTCCCTCCTTGGCCCTCCTTTCTTTCTTTCTTTCATAGTGGTGGATATTGAAGCCCAAGGACTGCACATCCCATGCACACACAGTCATTCTGAGCTTGACGCCTAGTTCATATAGACCCAGGTTTTTGATAATTGGGAACAATTGTTCTTATTTTAGGTAGAATTTATAAAGGGGAATAATTAGAGGTAAGGATGAAAGAATACTTTTGGCCAACAAATCCTTGCTTGCTAGGTATGGTTGATATTGTGAGAAGTAACTCAGATCCCTTTAATGGAAAATCCGATTATCTCCCAGGCAGGTAGATAGCACTCTCTGTCAGCTGCTCCATTTGGTGACAAACTCTGTCAAAGAGAAAAACATCTTGCCCAAGGTCATTCCATCTGACTGATGTGCTAGCCCATATTCAGTGTGAAGTAGGAACATGAAGGCCTGATTTCTTTAACACTACTCAGAGCATCTGTAGATGAAAGCACCCTCAATTGCCTACGAGATTCAGGGACTCCCTTGAGGCTGCAGTATACCTCCCTGTTTGTTGCTTCCCTTCTGTTGATGTAACCCCAAAACTCTTCCTAATGAAGCTCCTGAAAAGGTCTTAATTGCTGTCCTAAGGCTCAGCCTATACGATCACGATGTCAAGATGGGTAGATTTTATTTCCTCCTGTAGGTGAAACTGGGTGTATTGAGTGCAAAATTGGGTGTTTTGAGAGCTCAAAGCAGAGAGATAAATTTAAACTAAAGCCAGACATGAATGGATAATTCCTATACTCACATTCCTCTGGAATCTACCTGAGATTCCAAGGACAACTGAAATCCTTTACCACACCCATCCTCTGGGTCATACAATATTTGGTTTAACTATCCACTAGATTGGTCAGGATCCTGGATGTTATGCAGCCATAATCTGAATGTTGCAGTTTTTCTCTGAACATCAAATATTTTTCTTCTGATGGATATTCCATTGACCATCTTGTATTTTGTCTCTCTCTCCCCTGGCTCTCTGATACGAGGTGTCTTTGGAAAAGAGTCCCTTGTAGTTATCTTCATAATAGCATCAATCTTACCAAGGTTAAAATTAAAATCTGACCACAAGTGGCATTTCCCATTCCATTTCAAATATGCAGCTTGGTGAGAATTTTCAGGAAATTAAAATACTGTCTTTAAAGTTCTGCTTTTTATAAAGATGAGAAGGAAATTGCCACACACCAGGATTTGTCAACTCTCAAGATTTTTCGTAGTTCATAAAATATTTGCCTACATATTTCTCATGTGAAATGTATTAAACACAGTGATTAAAAACAAACATGTGCACTTTATGTGTAGATGCTTTTAATAACTTGAAGTCGGAGTAAATGATCACTGAGGCCAGAGTTAATATTGGGATCTAAGGATGTCCTTACACTCATGGCAGTGGTCCCAGACCCTTCAGTAAGACAGTGGTTTTCATGTGTCTCCTCTCACTGTCTAGCCAAAACAATAATTAAATTCCAAACAGATGGTTCTTCAGTTAGATAATTGTGTGTGAAAAATATATATACTTATATACATACACACACTATTCTTGAATTCCAGACATTTTCTAAAGGTCACTTCATGCAAAATTTGCAATAAATACAGGTTGAAGCTATCTAGTAAAGTAACCTCAGACCGGATCATCATGAGACTTTCTTTCATACACTATAGTTTATGTGGTCTATGTCACTGACAACTCTATGATACACAAACGCAATATTCAGTATGGTCCGGCACACTAGTCTTAAGTTTTTTACTTTCAAAAGGAAAAACAGCTTCTACTCATTTTTAAGTCCAAGACTCAAAGATGTCACACAAAGTGTTAATGCAATTTTAATTCATAGTCTTTTCAGAAATATTAATGCTATCAACTTATATGATTATTGTGTGATTATTTAATTAGGCAAGCTTTTTATATTTAGTGTTTAATTTTTTTATTACCAGTTCCTTTTTTCCAAGTAGTTTTTGTCTCATTCGAAATTTGACTTTTACTGAGAAACTGCAGCCAAAACGTTAAATTACAAATTTATTATTTAAGAGTCATATAACTCTATAAATATATGAGAAGCTTACATAGTTGAATTTTTAATTGTTTTTTTTCAGTTTGTACATTTTTACTGCTAATATTCCTAATGCTTACTTAGCATTGCACTAAGAGTAATAGGACAAACCAGAAGTCCAGTTGTTTCCTGCCTACCTTTGCATGTTTGTTCTTATTGTAGTTTTATCTTAGATGTTATTGTTTTCTGGGTAGAGCCAATCTCATATAATTTCTTTCCCAATCAGGAGCATATGAGTGTAAGTTCCTTGCCAAGTCACATGTCATACACACTAATTATAAATATCTGTGCATTTAACATTGAATTTATTCCTTAACACAGGAAATCTGGCTGGACTATGGCTAGGGGTACCTACCGTAATTCTTCAGTTTTACATGTCTTCATGTAATGACCCAGAAACTGATATTCATGTAGCAAGCGAGCTCCTTCTGTTTTATTGGTAACTTTTATGGTAAGAAGTATAAGTCACACAAAATGCTTCTAAGAAAACACATATTAGCAGCAAGATGTCTTTGTGGGCATGCAGATGTGTTCTTGAGTGCCCTTGAACAGGCCTGTGTTGGGCTAGAGAGCCAAAAACATAAAAGAGACATAAAGAGCTTTAAACACAAGCTGTAGAAAACAGTAGCTCTTTGGAACCATGTTCCATTTGGCAGAAACAAATGCCAACTCAGCCCTTTCATCATTCATCTCTGAGTATATTAAATTCTCTGTCTTGTCCAAGATATGGATATTTTTGAAAAAAAACGTCCAAGATGAAGTCGTTATGTCTGCAAGAATCAGAGGTTATAAGCTTGTTTCTTGGGAACAAGGCAGTTTATTTCCTGAGCATTAATGAAAATTTTCTTATTGAATATTTCCTTGGTGTATATGTGGTATTATAGTAGGTATTAGAAAAATGATGAAAATAGCTACATTACATCAATTTAGTGGCTCCACTTATGGTCTCTACTTACAATCTTTCTTGAGTAAAGGTGGCTTTCCTTCAGGAATTCCCTTGAACAGACTTCCCCAGACCTTTCTATCTCTTAATTCCTAAGTCATAGCATGGCTTCTAGAGAAAAGTCATGTTCTTAAGCAAGGGAATGGGAAAAGAAAAGAAACAATAAAGAGCTGAGGATGAATAAAAAATTAAGATCATTGGAATAAGATAGAACAAGATAGACAAATAATTTATGAAAGGATCCAGAAAATAAAGGTTTTTTTAAGGAGAGTGGAAGATACTGTGTATTAATTTATGAGATACTGAAAATAATTTTTTTTAAAAAAACTACGACTAATGAAAGTCAGATATAGTAACAGTAGAAAATAAAAGAGAGAGCTCATTCTACAAATAAGAAGGAGAGACTTACTTCTGAGCGAGTACCATTGTGTTTCACTGTCATTTAAGGCCTTAGTTCTAGTGTCATTTAGAAGCAGAGTGCAGTCTGGATTGTTGGTCCAGTGTTTCCCATGTGTCTCATTTCGATACTAACATTTCACAGGATGTCTGGAATTAATCCTCTGGTGTCTTCTCTCAAATTTCCAAATTGTCACCTGAAAGGACATGTTTGGAGCGACATGACAAAACTTGTTATCAAACCAGGGGTCACAATCTGTGCTCCAAGACAAGTCTGGGTACCCGCCATTAGTGTGTCAATCAGAAGAGCCAAATGAAAAGTAAAAAGCAGAAAACAAAACAAAACAAAACAAAAACAGAGATGTATTTAATGTGGCCATACTAGGAATAGAATAAGAAGATCCAGTAAACACCCTAAGACTGTCTTCAAGGTCCTGAAGTGAAAGTAAAAGTTAAACAGAGCAAGAATATGTTCAGTTATGCACTGATCAAAGTCCCACCCATCCACCACTGACCTATCCTTCTCTGGGCTTCCGTCTCATCCTGTAAGGTAGACTGACACTGTGTTGAAATTGTGAAATCTCGTTCTGGGAGGTAAGTTCCCGCTCTGCCTGGCATCTTTTCCTTCTAGTGTCATTTAGAAGCACGGTGCAGTCTGGATTGATCTGCTGACTAGTTTGTCCAGTGTTTCCCATGTGTCTCATTTCGATACTAACCTTCTGAGGTTCTTTGAGGGAAATCCCATTTCTTTAAGTCGTGTTGTTGTTTCAATAGTCTGATAGTTAGATTGAGAGCAAAAAAGTAATTCTCTTTAGAATGTCTTCATTTCTAACAGACCTTTACATATTTTCATCTAGAATGAACCCGAGGTAAAGAAGGTTGGACACCCTGCTTGGGAAAGTTTGGAAACAGTATCTCAGAAAAGTTTAGTTAAGATCAGTCCAAATACTACAATTCTAAGCCCTGGTCTTAAGTGATAGGATCTCATCTGTATAGCCATATTGACTTCTTGTCTTAAATAATACTGAAGTAAAAAAATAAATAAATAAAACATGTACCATATTGCAAAGTGAAAAAGTCAGTCTGAAAATGTATATACTGTAGAGTTCTAACTAAATGTCCATCCAGACCAGGAAACCTAATAGACACAGAATAAAGATAAGGAAGTCAAGAAGGATGAGGTAATAGAAGATGCATTTGCAAGGCAGTGAACTATTCTTTATTGTATTGTGCCTTAATGTATTAGATAAACTGTATAATTAAAAAAAACTTTAAAGTTAACTGTGGAATTTATTAGTAATAATATATCAATATTGATTTTCTAAAAATGTGCATGCATGTTTGTGCTTGTGTGTGAGGCTGCATATGTGTACATACATATGTTCATATATGTGGAAGCCAGAGGACAGCTGTAGCTGTCATGCTCAGAAATACCTTCCACTTCTTTTGAGATAAGATCTCTGATTACCATGGAGTTCATCAAATAGGCTTGTCTTGTTGTTCAACGAGCCCTAGAAATCCTCCTGCCTCCTCATCTCCAGAGAAGAACATAAGTTAATCACTTTACTAACTGAGCTATCCCTCAGCTCTGGGTATTGGTTCTTTGTAAGACAAGCAGCACAGCAATGCCAAGTATTAATGATAGTTGAGTAGTGGGAAGAGTTCAGCACCTTTTGCTCAATTTCTAAATAACTGAAATCCATACAAAAATGAATCCTGCTCATTTAAAGGTATGCATGTGTATCTACATATCCTTGTATGTATAAATTCCCAGAAGTCGTCTACTGTACACCCACATAAAAGTTTCTGTGAATTACTTGCAATATGCAATACAGCCTAAAGTATTGCAATAAAATCTCGGTGCTTCTCTGTTTATCATTGAAGAATTATACTGGGTATGAGAATCCTTAGCGATTTTGAGACCACTATTAAATATATTTTGCTGTATGATGTATTGGCTTTATCTCTGTATTACACAAACAAGACAAATATTTTAGCTAATCAACCTATAATTGCAGGGTTCCTACTAGTGCAGACAACTGCACATTAAATATCAACTCAGTCTGAAGTGTTTAGAATCTTACAGTGGAAAAGCTCCATTTCTATTTTTACTGTTCTTCCAAGAGCATTTTTAAATTTTTTTTTTATTCGTGATAGATTGTGGTCTTCTGGGCAAACCTTATTGTATCAAAATGTTTTCAGAAGAATTTATCTGAAGAATAATCATCTGCACAGTTCAGAAGCAAGGCTTTAACATTTTGTATTCGTGTGACAGCCTCATTCAGGTTTAATCTCTAAATATGGCACCCACATGAAAATTTTAGAGTAATCCTGTATAACATTGGCAATCTTATTTTTAAATATTTATTTAATTATGCATGCATTTCTGGAGGCATATATGTGCACAATATGCATGGGAGCCCGCCAAGGTCAGAAGAAGTATTGAAGGGCCTGGATCTGGAGTAAAGTTTGGTTGTTAGCCACCATGGGGGTTCTGGGAACCCAGGTTGTTTGTATGAGCAGGAAATGCTCTTAATTGATGAGATGGCTGTCTAGCCCCAGTTGGAATATGCTGTAAAAAGAGAAGAACAGTCTGATTCTCTCTAGTAACTAGTAAACATAGTTAGCTTATTATCTTCTTATTGGTCTTAATAGGAAAAACCCAGAGTCAGATATTAGGGAGCTGAAAGATCAGAGAAACAGAGCAGCCAGCCACTAGTTCCGACCTCTATGAAATCCTCAGACCAAAACTTGTGTTCCTGTCTCTTCCCACCCTATATTCCTCTCTCCACCCAGCCGTATTACTTCCTGTTTTCACCTCCCTAGTGCTGAGATTAAAGGTGTGAACCACTACTGCTTGGCTCTGTTTCTCTTTTAGACTGATTCAATCTTGCTATATAACCCAATATAGCCTTGAACTCACAGAGCTTTTGTCTCCCGAGTGTTCGATTAAAAGTGTGTGCCACCGCTCCCTGGCTTCTATGGCTAACTAATGTGGATAGCTCTATACTCTGATCCTTAGGCAAACTTTGTTTGTTACAGTATAAACAAAATATCACCCCATTCCCTCCCGTTCTCATTGTAAAAGTGATGATGTGTCAGTTCGCAAGCTTCTCAGCTGTGGTTTTCCTGCCTCATCCTTCTTAATGTTGTGATTCCATGTTGAAATTCTATGCCTGGCTTTTCTGGTGACTTTTATCAGAAACTTGGGTGGTGCATTGATCCACTGGTGTGGAGTATTTGTTTAAGTGTGTTACATATGTTTATGTTGCATTTGTTCAACAATACGGAGATGTTTGCTTTGCCAGAGGCACCTGATTGGTATAATAAAAAGCTGAAAGGCCAATAGCTAGGCAGCAGAGGAATAGGTAGGACTGGTGGGCAGAGAGAATAAGTAGGGGAAAATCTAGGCTCCAGAGAAGACATAGAAGAGGAGGAGGAAGAAAGAAAGGAAGATGCTTGGGGCCAGCCAGCCAGACAGCTGATAGCCAAACAGTAGGACATACAAAATAAAAGAAAAGGTAAGAAGCCCTGAAGCAAAGTGTAGATGAAGAGAAACAGATTAATTTAAGCTGTAAGAGCTAATGGGACAGGCATAAGCTATGGTTGAGCATTTATAGCTAATACTAAGTCTCCATGCCATGATCTGGGTTCTAGTTATTGGCCCAAAGAAAACCTACTACAATCCACTCAAGTGGACTTCAGTTCCCTAGTGTGCAGTCTCAATTTAGGGCACCACTATCTGCTTGAAGGACACAGTGCTAGGAAGGTAGCTGAGGAAGTAAATGTCCAGGTCTGGAAAGAAACTGATGACTTTTGTAACTGGGAATGTAGATTAATCCAAATACTTCCATACTCCAAATGGACATTGCAACCTCAGGAAAAAAATGAGGAAATAATAATGTGTTCTAATACTCTAAGAACCATCTGTAAGCCTCCATTACTTTGGTTTATTTAATCATATTCCTAATTTTTAAATGGTCTATAGATTTTCATGTGGTGGTAGCAAATATAATAGCTCCATAATTGAAAACATTGTTAACAAATATGTGGACATTTTTTTTTAATTTATTTATTTATTAAGGATTTCTGCCTCGTCCCCACAACCGCTTCCCATTTCCCTCCCCCTCCCCCAATCAAGTCCCCCCCCCCCCCTCATCTGCTCGAAGAGCAATCAGGGTTCCCTGACCTGTGGGAAGCCCAAGGACTGCCCACCTCTATCCAGGTCTCGTAAGGTGAGCATTCAAACTGCCTAGGCTCCCACAAAGCCAGTACGTGCAGTAGGATCAAAAACCCACTGCAATTGTTCTTGAATTCTCAGTATTTTTATCATGGTCTGTACTGTCTTGTATATGTGTATTTTGAAAACAAGTTTTTGGCATTCCAAAACTCAAACTTTTGTGTAAATAATACAAAGTTAACTTCTTTAATTATTGTTGACACCAAAAAATGTTTTCTTTATTACTGCCTGTCGTTAGAACTTGGAAGTAGTTTTAACAGTTTCAAACGCTGGCATTAGCTGACTACTGTCTTTATTGTCTACTGTCTAAGGGACTAACCTTCTCATGGATAGGGATTGAAGGGAGTTGTTACTTCCGCTATAGGGACAGCAGATAGGTTTGTATTACTGTTCATGAAAACATTCTTTTTTAAAAACCATTTACTAATTTTGTGTGAGACTGGAAGGAAAATTTTTGTTATAGACTTGGGTCTTTTCAAGGCATGAATATATGAAAAGGAGTATTTTTGCATAGCAATACTATTATTTAGAGAATTAAAAGTTGTCTATATTAGTCTGCCTTAGAGAATTTAATAAATATATTTTGCTGTTTTCTTGAATATTCATGAAAGTGTTTTAGTTGATAAGATAGGTGTGTGTGTGTGTGTGTACATAAAGCTTTGAAGTAACTATTATTCTCTTTACTAACAAATAGAAAAACTGACATTCAGAGATGTACATGTATGTATATATGCATATCTATGTATGTATATAAATATATATAGATATATGTGAATATTCATATATACAAAGGTATACAATTTGCAATTTAAAAAGTCAATTCTACTTATAGTGGTAATGATTATTTTCTTTAAATAACTTGTTTCAGGAAGAAATTTCACATAAAATTGTTAAAAATATTTCTTTATATACTGTGTGTTGAGAACCATGTTGTAAAAAGTAACCTTTACATTTGTCAGTGGGAATTAAAGTGTTGACAGTGTTTATTGTACCTTTGATTGGATGTACATGACCTTAGGTTAGAATGGCTAAAGTAAGTTTTGTACAGATTCAAAAAAATAGTATTTCTCTCCATTCCTTGGGGCTGTAGTGTGATAATAATTGGTGAGCCATAAAGTCTGGACAGCAATGTTTTTATTTCATGTAATTTCATTTGTGTCTATACCAGAAAACTTTGTGAAGTTCACATAATATATAATCTGACATAAAAACCCACAGGTAAAAGCTGTTGGGTTTGCATGCATGTACATCCGTGGATATTAATATAGTTGAAAATAACAGAAGAATGGGCAGTTTTATAGCTCTATACCCAGCTGTCATTAGGTCCAGAGAGACAGCACAAATGAGTGACTATCTGATATGTCTCTTGGGTCCCTGTTTAAATCATCTTGGTCCCACTGTCATTCTGACCACTAATGTAGAGAACACTGTGCATAGGCTTTGACCGGTGTCCCACAGGTATAGCCTGACACATGGGGGTCTCACATCTCATTTCTCTGACAAGAGCTTCTCAAAATATACAATGTGATAGCTAGAAATCACTCAGTTCCTGGACTGGGCCAATAGAAAAATAGAAACTTAATCCAAATGGGTCCCGTGTGACTACTGGGACCAGTGTTTGTTGGGCAAATGTGTCCTCCTTTTATTGAATTGGTGAGCAGCTCTAGAGTCCATATCAAAAGGCTCTAAGGACCCTAGGAAATACTACCAATTATCCATTGCCAAGACTGATGCAGACTCATCCATTAACAGACTCTGTAACTCCCTATTTTACCCCTTTAGCTTCTCAGTGAGACTTTATAGCCCCTTTTTGATACTTATGTTTCTTCTAGCATAGGTCAAGATAATCCAGCACTCTACATGAATGAGGCTTGTGGTCAGAGGGCAGTAGCAAGTTATTGTGAAACATATCTAGTGTTGCCTGGTTGGTTGTTCTGTATTTTGATTTGTAAGTACTAGAGATATTTTAAAGTACTTTACTGAATAAATGAAAACACAGGAGCTAACAAATTTCACCTTCCTGGTTTCCATTTTGTGGTCAGTGGGCTGTTTGACTAGAAAACAACTCATCTCTGAAATAGATTGTTTTCTTCAATGAAAGGCTTAGGATGTTCACATGAGGTCAGCTGGACAGACTGTGCCCATTGAAAATATAGAAAAAAATGGCTGTTGATGCTGCCCTCTGTGAATGAATTGGCAGTACTGTCAATATTATCTACGAGAGGAGGGGCTAGGGAGGACCCCATCAGAGTTATCTCTTCTGAATTAAACATGTTTTCTCATCAAAGGCCTTAGTTGGAGGGGTATCACTTCCCGAAGGAGATTTACAGGCTACTGCCACTTCATGTAAAACCAAACCCACATATACACACAAACCACATAAGACACACAAACACACACCACAAAGCAAACTCAACTTTCCAGATGCCTCCTTGTTACCTGCCCTCAGACAAGTGCCTCCCACCAGCCTATAGCTCATCTATATTGTGTTGTTCTTTCTTATTTTTCTTCCTGCTTCTTTCTTTCTTCCCACTTCTTTTTGAGACAGGGTTTCATGTATCCCAGACTGGTTTAGTACTCTATGTATTTGAAGAAGACCTTAAACTTATAATCCTCCCTGCCTCTACTTTCTGATTGCTGGTATTTTAGGTGCATGGCCAGTTTGTACAGTGCTGGGGATCAGACCCCAGGTTTTGGTAAACCTAATATTCCAAAGTGCTGAATACTCCATTACAAATGCCTGGGGATCCAAGTTTCCTGGCCTCACTATGGGCACCTGCAGTTTCAGGTTGTGGTCTGGGGTGGGTGGAGTGGAGTAGTGAATGATATTTAGCCATGTGGAGTAGTGAATGATATTTAGCCACATCTCTGACCACTGCTTTCTATTTGTTTCTTCTGTGCAAAACTAGGTCCAATTATTTCTACGGATAATTATACACAATGCAGAAAAGCAGCTGATATGGCGGTCTCTGCACTGAGGAAGTTGAAGTAGGAAGGTAGTGAGTTCAGCACTAGCCTAGGCTTAATAGGGAATCTGAGTTCTGTTGGGACTATGTTGTGATAACCTTTCAAAAAGAAGATAAGGGAGGAAGGAAGAATAGAAGGAAGGAAGAAAGGAAGGAAGGAAGAAAGGAAGGAAGGAAGGAAGAGAAGGAAGAAAAAAGAGAAGAAAGAAAGAAGGAAGAAAGAGAAAGAAACAAAGAAAAGAGAGGAAGGTAAATGAAAAGAAAGAAAGCTGGGAGTCCTAAGGATAACTTTTTTGGTGCAAGTGTTTACTATGACGTTTTATGTGACTATGTTCCTTTCTATGTCTCTCTTAAAAGGAATTACATCTCAGAGGAGTAGGGGGCAATTAAACTATTAACAGCAAGTGAAAAGGTTGTAAACTATAAAATCTCAACAGACCATGATTTTCCAATTAGTCCTTCAAATGTATTAATTGGTGCTGAGAAAACAGAAGCTTCTCCAAATGGCATTTGCTTATTGGAGGTTCTTGATCATGCAGGGCTAAAGAAGCCCATTTGCCCTTGTAACCATTAAAGGGAGTTCTTTAAGGAGACAAGCTTTCCCTCTTTTCTAACATCCTTCCACCCCCCCTTTCCTTGTTTCACTAGTTGGGAAAGTCCATGGATGGTGGGAATTCTAGTCTCTCAAATTATAGTCAGGATTCTGAGCTATTTTGTTATCTGGATAAAACTATTTACACTAGCATCATGTTGCTGAATGAAGCCAGATTTAATCAAAATGCATATGTAATTTTGATTGAGAATAATTTGGTGTGTTTGTAAATGATGTGATTTTTTTTATGGTGCCACCTATTCAATGGCCACTGTGAGACCCAGAGACCGACTGAACTCATCTGACTCTTAATCAGTAGCTCGTTAGCTCCCATTCAAATGTGCTCTTGAGGATTTATTTATTTATGTATTTATTTTGCCGTAGTTATTTAAAAATATAGCCGGGGAACTCTGCCAACTGCAGCAGGAGCTTGGGAGGTATCAATAAGAGAAAATGATCTTGCACGGTTGTGTGAAGCCTGACCAGTAAGCAGAAGATGCCAATGGGAGCTGAGAGCCAAGCTCATCAGCTTGCTGAGTTAAAGACAGACAGCCAGGCCTGCAGCGAGGCAAGCATCTAAATGGGCAGGGCTCAGGATGCTGACATGGAAGCCATTGAGAATGTTCTCCCACAAGCTCATGTTCACATGATAATCACAAAACTTAATTAAAAATCACTGGTATTTTCCTCTATTTGTTTCCCAGGCAGAAAGCTCAAACACCAGACTGAATGGCTCTAAAGTGAACACCTGGCAACCCTAATGACTTCATTTGCACAGTGGCTTATATTGTTTGTCAGATTTAGAAATGTACGGAGGGGGAGGAGAAGGCAGGGAGCTCAAGGAGATTCAAGAGAAAAGAGCTTTATGTGTGCATGCATGTGGGCCTGCGTGTGTGTTTGACTGCTTTAAGAAGGTTTCTCAGGAGCAAGAGTTTTCGTTTGTGACTCCATTTTGTTATTGGTCTGTCCACCTAACTTTCTATTATTTTTAATTCTTGCCTTCAGTATCTAAATGTTTCCTCTTACAAATTACCCTATAAATTGCTAAGTATATTCTTCTGCTGACTTTGATTATCATACTGTCAACATTCTGATGTCTGAGTTTAAATTTATGTTTGTCAGTTCAGGTTCCCTAAAGAGAAATGAATCTATGTCTGCGGTTCATGTAATCTTGTCTTTAAGCATAACTCCAAGTCTATATGTTTGTTTGTTTAACAAATCAAGAGCTTCTTAGACCATATATGAGCATACCACGCAGTCCAGATATCCAAAATGCATCTGTATGCCCAGTGGCAAAGAGTAGGCTAAGTACTCCCTCAGACCCAGGGCTAGACTTCTCTGAAAGAATGGAAGATAGCTTGCAAGCCTTGCAAGTGACTTCAGGTTCAGGGATTGGGGGAGAACTTGAAAATGCAGAGTATGGTCTTAGGAGCAGACATAGACAGGAGTCACTCTGGACCAAGGAAGTGTCATCTGAGAAGCAAGAAAACAGTCAAAGGAGATTCGAAGCTAACTGTTAAAATGCAGCATCCATGGTAGAGACCTTCTTGCCTGACCCAAAGAACAGTCTCATCTAAAATTAATCTACAATTAATGATTTGACTGAGCCAGCCAAGTATTTAAAACAAGGTCAAGAAGATTTTAAAGACCTGAATATCACTATTAGTTACTAGATGCTACCACGGAGCACAGAGAATACACAGAATAAATTAACATAGTCACTGCTTTGGTATCTACTGTCCTGTTGATTAATTGGCTTCTGAACCAAGAGACTGGTCTGACTGTTGTGGCAGGGGTGCCCAGTTTGTTGAGAGACACGCTAAGAAAACTCCACATTTCCTTGGTGAGCTCCAGCAAGGCCTTACAGAAAGAGCCATGTTGAGCTCAGATGGAAAGACTGGTGTAAGCCCAACTATCAGGCAACTGATGAAGGTGGATAGTCCAGGCTAATCCAATCAAGGGTCAGGTATGTGGAGGACTGAGCAAACGTAAAGAACAGAACTGAAAAATAAAAGTTGGTTTTTATTTATTTATTTATTTAACCAGTAAATAGCAAGCAATGAGGATGGGAAAGTAGTCAGGAATGGGGTCATAAATGGCCAATCATTTTCTTGGTGAGCTTTAGAAAGGTCACAGTGATAGTTGTGACCATCTTATATAAAGACTTTAAGGATGGGAACAAGTATATTTTAGGGCTTCCGGTGGTGATTTCACAGCTCACAGGGCAGAGAGAACACAAGTACAGGAAAATGGAATGCCAGAATCCCAGAAGGTTCCTATCTAGACAGATCCCCCACCGAATGCTTGCTCCTGACCCCCACACATGAGTATTTACTTGCTCCTCTCTCCCCACACCTTGGAGGACTCGTCACTCAGTCCTTTCTATAAGCATCTTCCTAGACTCTCGTTCTTGATTCAGATGTTTCTTCTACTCTCAGTTCTATCTCTTATTGTCATTTCCTGGAGTAAGCTTGTAGATGCTATCCTCCTCCTTCCCTTTCCCTTACTCTGGACCCTATCTCAAGGTATGTTAGAAATGAGAGAAGGAAAAATAAACATGTTTCTTGGAGTCCCCTGCCATGTCAGCTACTCTACTTGTGATTGGTATCTTATAGACGCCTGTTCATTTTATATGTTTTGTGACCCAATTCTTTATTTTTCTCCTCATTTTTCTCTTTATACATCTGTCTTCTGAGATATTTGTTCAAGTCTGTCGGCCAAAAGGAGGTACTCTTATGGATAATCAGGAAGACAATGGTCTATGTTTCTTATAAAATAACAGGCTGAGCTCAGCCTTTATAGCTCTCAAACTTGTGACATCTGTAGCTTCAATTTTATCATTCATCATTTCTGTCCTTCACGACACTAATGGAAATTAAAATAAATAAACCTGTGCACATACGAAGTGAAAAGGCCCTCTGTGGTGGCAAATTTTACACAAATTGCAATGTGAATAAAATATCCCCATGTTTTTAAACAGGTCATCCATTCCATGCCCAAGGGGGCCCCCCCGCAGTTAAAAGGTGGAGAGAAGGTTTCATTAGTTGGCAGGATAGTTCAAATGGCAAACGAGAGTCGAACATCATTATATATTTGTGAAGATTAAGCGCAGCTTGTGTTTCTCCCGTTTGAAGGTTTGCAAACGGAACCTGACACAAAATGTACAGGAAGATAAACTGGAGAGGACCACAGCTTGTCAGAGTGATTGATGGGGCTGGTGTTCACCCAACGGTGTTTGAAAATGTAGATACCCTTAAATAAATGATGCTGTGTGAGCCGTGCCAGCCTAGGGAATGAAGAGGACGTTATTGCACTTTGAGAAAGAGCATAAAGCGCAGCTACCAGTTGTGACGATCGGGACTCTGTACTTTGCACGGAACCTCGCGATGCATGTCCTCTGCCAGAATGCGTGGAATCGTTTTGCGTAACAAGGTTTCCCAGTATGAAGAGGTGGAGGCAAATCAATCTCCAAGAGGTTCCTGGAGGTGACTCTCAAGATTGCAAAGTCAGCAGCATCGCTTTCTAGAATACTTTAGGAATCCTCCCCCACAACGTTTCTTTCTACCACTTTGCTGTTGGTACAGAAACAGAGATTCAACCTGAATTTGAAAAAATAGGGGGAGGGTTAAACACAAGTTGCAAAGATGGAAAATCATTTATTAACAAGGTAAAGTGGTCTGAAATGGTTATAAATTAAGAAACACTTTTTTGTCTGAATCCACAATGTATACCAGTTGATTTGTTTATATTTTGAGGTTTCAACAAGAGACACATATACTGACAGATACATAATTCATGAAACAAGATTATACTTTATGTGATATTTTACAAATTGCATTTTTACTTAACATAAGTTAGTAGTTTTGGTATCAGGGAGTAATTATCTCTGACATCTTTACAATTGTTGAGAAGGCTCTGCTATGCATCTGTGTGAATTTTTGTTGCACATTTAACCTCACCCCTCACTTATATAAATAGCACCACTGAGCTCATAATGTCAAGATCTTGTGGTAGAATCCTAATTGTTTAAGTTGGACAAATGTCTTGAAGAAGAATTGCTAGATTAATGAGTCTGTGACATTTTCTGTCTTTGTATTTTCTGTCTTATGTATCTATTCATACATAAGCAGGATCCAAAAAGTTCCTTTCCTAGTCTTTTGCCACCATTGACTATTACCATTAAAAAACAAAAACAAACAAACAAGCAAAAAGCCTGGCACCGATTTGATAGGCAAAAATTTGCATTGTGCTGTTGTTTAAACTTGGAATCTTTGGCAGTTTATAAACCTAGATGCTTCGTCAAGTTATATGACACTCCACTTTAAAAAATTGTTTTGTAGATATGATATTTATATATCTATGAGTCTTCTGCAATTAATCATTAAGAGTTATTTCTCATACATATAACAAAAAATTTTATCTTCAGTTTTTTGTTAATTTTTATTCTTTTACCTATAAAATGACATTTTTTAATCTAATAAGTTTGGGTATTTTTCTTTCCCTGTAGTTTATAATTGCTTTTCGGTATCATGGCTGCATATTTTGTTCTAATGGTTTTGTTTTTCATTTTACTGTTGTTATTATCACCTCTTTTAAATTTTATTTTGATGTTCCTTATAATGGAAGACAGTATGTTTTTCTCAGTGGATGGATTAATTTTATTAGCATTTTTTCATGGATTCTGACTGGATATACACGTATACGTATATAGATGTGCCTAGAAGTCCTACTTCTATTCTGATTTGCATTTCCCCCCATTGCTTAGTATATCTACAGCATCACCAACTAGGTGAATTATCTGATTTTTAGGGATTTTCATGACATCTCTATATAATATTCATTTCTTAAAAATTAATAAGTAAATTTTCATTTTGTTGCAAAGTCAGTCTTTTTCAATATTATAGGGTAAGTATAAACTTCATATCAAACTAGTACATCCAATACAACTATATATATTTTTTAAGTAAAAATTAAGCTTCTCTCTATGTAATACCCCCACCACTGACCTCTCTTTTTCTTGATGCCCTCTGCAAGCTTTGCAAAACTAGGCCATGACAGTCTTCATGGAACATACGGACTCTTAAGTTCCATGAGACCCTTATGTGATACCTCAAAAATGCATAAAGCATTAGTCTGCCACAGGTTCTTCTTAGACACAATATATAATCATTAATTATAGGAGACTATAATTGTCCTACACCATTGACTCTCAGCGGTATCCTTAAATCAGAAGCTTTAGAATCATCTATGAACATAGGACGAAGCATTACTATCCATCCCCACTAGAAACCACACCCTGGGAGGGGACCAGCAGCCTGTACTTCAAGAAACTTTTAGTGGCTCCATGTATGTTAAAGTTTGAAAAACAGTCTTCTGCATCATAATCAGGTCTTCTCTGTAGACTATGGTTTCTTCAGGCTACCCAAATATTCAGATTACTTGGAAAAGGAATTTCAGTTTGTAGGCAAGTTTCTCAAATGATGAACAAAAGGCAGTGCTTCACTGGATAAAATGTAAATGTGACTCTTTCATTCCCCAAATTTCATCATATTGCTGGATAGCATAACTTTTATTGGCAGGTGATTATAAAAGCTTATTTAGTACTAACTGCACACAAGTTTGTTCACTAAAATGCCAAAATTCCTTTTAGTAAAGACTCACTGTGAACATTACTACTCTCAAAATCTATTATAATTGTATTGTATCAATGTTCTTGAAAATACAATTACAAAAGAACCTGATATCTACTGAAAAGTAAGTATCTTCTGAGACTGGTTGTAAAGATGAACATTCTTGCTTAGTTGCAATGAACCGTTCTCTGCAGCTTTGTGCTCTTCTTTTGCAGTTTGACCCCAGAAATAATGTTATTTCCAGTTACTAATCCAAGTCCAGTGCCCCTTTGGAAAGGCAGATTGTTGTCAGGGGCTTCATCCTGAGAGACTGTTATTAGCGAAGCGGTCACTGGATGCTGCCGAGAGCTCCTTTCAAGCCATACATCCTTCAGATACACAGGTCACAGAGTCTCTCCTTGGACACGCTTTAATCAAGTTGTTCCCCAAGAAATAGGCATCTGTATTTATAATCTCGTTGGCATAGATTTATGTACATTTATGTTCAGATGTACTGAAATGTAACCATTGTACTGGGTACAGAATTTAAAAGGGAAAACAATTAGATAAACATTTTCTTTTCTTTGCTTACATTCGCCTAGCCTTTTTTTGTATATTTCTTATTTCTGTTTTTAATTTGGACAGATTTGACAAATAAGGCAGCAAATTTGGTCTTACCATATGTTATCTATCTAATCAGTTGTTAGCGGCCTCATTTATAAAAAGGGATAGACAACTCTTCTTCACAAGGATATCAAGATTAGCTAGTGGAAATACCACATTTAAAGCATTTAGAATAGTTTCCTATCTGGTTATGAGCACATGCCCTCTTCTTCATTCTTTGCTATGTTTAGGACTAGAGGCAGAAGCAAGTCTCGTCTCTCTTATCTAAGTAAAGGCATTGTTGTATAGCTCAGGCCACCTTTGAATCTGCTGTGTAGCCTTGGACTCCTCACACTTTTCAGTCAGCCTGGGAAACACTAGAAACTCTAATCCTGCAAATCATCTTTATACATGGTGACGAGTTAACATCCACACTAGGGTTACATGTACAGTTCCCATTTAAAAAAATGTAAACTCTTATTTATAGAAGAGGAAATAAGTAGGGCACCGTGACGCATGTTTGTGATTTCAGTGCTTGCAAGGTTGCATCAGGGTTTCTGGATCCATACCTAGTTAAGCATCAAGACTCTAGATCAGTGGTTCAGAACCTGTGGTCATGACCCTTTGGTACAGTCAAATATTTTTTTTTTCACAGAGATTATCTAAGATCGTCAGAAAATGCAAATATTTATATTGCAATTCATAAGAGTAGCAAAATTACAGCTATGAAGTAGCAATGGGAATAGATTTATGTTTGGGGGTCACCACAACATAAAGAACTTAAGAAGGTTGAGAAGCTCTGCTCAGACTCTTTCCAAGAGAAGATTAAAAAAAAGAAAAAAGAAAATAACGAATTCTAGGCAAAATAAAACCAAAATGTCTAGGACTCTTGACAGAAGTTTATTGCACATAACAGTGTGTATTTTTTCATTGTGGTGTCAGAGGGTGCTAAGAATAGGATAAAGTAAAGGATGGACATAGTAAGCTCTCTGGAGGCTACTTGCCTGTAGGTATGATTATGTTTGTAGCTGGGGTAAAGGGCTGTAACTTGTACTTGCTGGTGTTTCCAGAATGCACCTTCCAGTTGTTACTTGCAGGTCCGTGTTCAGTGAGGTAGAGCAAAGACACATCTAATGAGGAAATGCTTGGTCCAGATCCAAGTGAGAAGCCTTAAGATGCTCACTAGAAGGTTGGTTTGTAGATGTCTTACCATATAGAGAAGGTCATACATAGTCACACTGATACCATCATAGGAGTGAGTCAGATGAGGCGATTCTGGAGGGAAGATGATTAGAAATAGAGCACCATTAATTATCACATGTGTGGGGCTCGAGCACAAAAATTATGTAGACAAAGAACACTAAGTAATCATTATAGAGGTCAGCTAATAAGAGAAGGCATTGTAAAGGCAAGTCATGGCAGACACAAAATAAAATTCCTTCCCTCAATCATTGCAAGGTGACAGTTCTATAATGAAAGACCAGCTGAAAAGAGAAAAACAAAACAAAGTTATCTAGGGATGTGTTATGAAATGAAAGGACAAGAGGAAGTGAACCACCCACCCAAGGAAGATGTGTATGTAGTTCTACATTTATTTTCAATAAATAATAGACAGTCATCAAGCTCTTTGAATTAGCCAAAATGGAGTGCTCTACTGGCAAGAACCTGGGCTGCAGGGGGAATCCAGGCAGGCTTGCCTGTATGCATTCTCCTTGGCTTCTTAACACCCTTCCTTCACTCTGTTGATGGGGAAAGACAGTTGACACGTGGAGTCTTATGACCTGTTTTCAACAGAGACAAATCAGAGAATGATCTCTTGCAGATTTTATGGCTAGTATTAAGGGAGAGGAATTCTAGTTTCTATGACAGACTTCATAGGAATGGCAGGAAGGGAGGTAGGAGAAAACCATAGAAATGTTCCTTATCAGGCCTCTGCAAGTTACCAACAGTCATCTCTTGACATGGTTAAGGAATTAGTTCCACGACCATCTTTCTACCCTTCCAACTGTTAAGTGATGCAGACATTCGGGTTCTTAATATAAAATGATATAGTGCTTGCGTAAAACTCATACACATCTTCCTATGTAGTTTAAATCATGTCTAGATCATGTATTATATCTAATAAAACTTGAAAGAAGTTATATGAAGCTGCTTTATTGCATTGTTTAAAAACAATTAGAGAAAATCTGTAATTCCATGTAAATGTTTCTTTTATTATAAACTATTATTTAGCTAAAGTCGACTGATATTATGGGTGCAGAATGCATGAACACGGACAGCCACCAGGAATCATCATGCCAGGGTTTGATAGCTTGCAGCAGTAGTATTTTCTGAGTACTGAGTCATTAAACAAATGATAATTTCACATTTTCAAAGATATTGTTGAGGACAGAGGATGAGAAGGAGGGTACAGAAAGCAGAAAATTTGCCAGAAAGCTACTGTACAGCTTTCTAAGTATAAAAGAGAAGTAATGAAAAACCATCAACTGGCAGCGGCAGAGCCTCAGGCCTAGTGTCCTCTGGCAGGGGTTTATTATCATCCCTTTCTCATTTTCTTTGTCAAAACTTGACACAATGTTCCCAGCATACCAATGTCACAATCAGAATCTAGCTGTTCTAAATACTCCCCAAATTTCTACAGAGATTAATGCCTCAGAGATTACCCGGCCTACATATAGGGACAGTTATTAAACAAAGATTGCTTCAAGCATAATCTTGAATGAGAAGATACACTGTTAGTTTCTGGGACAGAAAGCAAACTGTCTGCTGGGAAACCTGCTGAGACTGTCTGCTTCTCATTGTCCAATTGCTGGTCAGTATTTGGCAAGGTTGCACCATTTCTTCTAATTGCCACATTTCGCTTCCATCTCAATGATAGTTTACTATCATCTCCCTGACTATGTACTCTAATGATGCTTAGCTAGACGTCTGTAGGAGGTCTGTGTTTATTGTGTCGCAATGATAAATTAGGATAAAGATAAGGGGTATTCAGAAGGGGTCTTATTGCAACTTATTGTAACTTCCATCACCCTTTTCTGTTTGCCAGGTCCACATATTGCTTTATACTATGGATTCAAAGAAGTCCTTTCCCTGCTTATACCAGCACACTGGTCAACAGCAGTCATTTCGTTTATGAATGGGCATCATCTTTGTTATCCTTATTGTTTTTGAGTCAAGCTGTGCATTGTGGCAGTCTGTAGTATCTGTAATATATGTAAGTGACTCTAGTCTTGGCTTTTAACACTCCTATCCCATTATGTGATTCAGGTCTTGAGTTGCACTGTGCGCTTATAGCTGTTACTCAGCTCCTCATGTAGAGATCAGGCCTGCAGTATTAATGATTCACCCACGTAGGTGAACTATTTCCCTTTTGTTCACTCTTTTACATCTTAAATTTTAGTGTCGGGTCTGACAATGCACTCCCCTTACTGAGATAGCTTCGCCCTCCATATTCTTGATAGTAGGATTGGCTCTCATAGCTAAGCTTTGGTATTGATGTGGTTCAGTGAATTCTGTGGTTTTTTCAAACTCAGAAGCTGTAAAGTCTGTTTGGAGGAGAAAAAGTCAAGAAATACAACAGTTCTTATAACTACAGAAGTGGATACAAAACAGGCATGAAATGAAAATTTCTGTTTATAATGTGTTTGCCAGTCACTGAATGGGATATCTCTTAGAAGAACAATATTCTCAATAATACTAATACATATTCAGTAAAGACTACTATTTCAAAACCTTACTTTTAATCTCCTTTTCTACTGTAGACAAACATTTATTTCAGTTATTTACAAAGGATTGTGTGTCTAGGTTTTAAGCAAATTTTATTAAACCAGTTTTGTTACTATACTCTTAATTTCACTGAGTACTTAATTTTTCTATTCTTGTTTCTCATAGTTTTAATATTAAAATATTCCATTTTACTATTCATTAGTACAGAAATTTGTAATTTATAAAAGGAGACTGTAATATTATGATATTTATGATTTGAGTTTTGACCATTATTTCTACCTCATAACTCCCTCCCAAAGACAAGGCATAGAAACTAAAATTTCTCTTCCTTAAATCAGGTAATAGACAGTCTAATCTTCGCCTGCCTTTAGCTAGTCATATAGAAATTCGATGATATGCCTTATCTGATAGGAGGTCATAAGACTTTCATTTCAGAGTGTTCCTGCCCCATTCCCCAGAGGAAGTAGGGCTGCATAGAAAGACCAAAAGGGTTGTTGAAAGGGCTGTTGCTAAGTCTCCTGACCACCCTATTAGTTATATCTATGCAATTCAACCTTGATATAAACCAAAAGGAAACCTTCAGAGAACTAAATGCATGACAGTGCATGGCCAGAGAGCAAAGAGAGGCTGCATACCATTTCTTATATCCTGTGCCCTATGCATGTCTTCAGCTATGGGTTTTTTGTTTATTTTCTTGTTTATTTGTGTTTGTAGTATAACTCTTAAAAATCCAGTAATATTTTCCCCCCAAATTCAACCATATGCCCATACAAATTAACCCAAGGGCAAGAGAGCCCTGACTGACACCTGGTCTAATGGAAGCACTGGTTAAAACATCCCTAGACTGTGACTAGCATCTAAAAGACCATGACAAGCCTTGTCTTAGTCACTTTTCTATTGCTGTGAAAAGACACCATGCCTAAGGTAACTTCTAGAAGGAAGTGCTCATTTGGGATTTAGAGTCTCTGAGGGTTATAGTCCATGTCCATCATTGTAGGAAGCACAACAGCAGGCAGGCTGTCATGACCCTAGATCAGTAGCTGAGAACTCAAATATTGAAACACAACCACTAAGCAGAGGGAGCTAACTTGCAATGATGTGAGCTTCTGAAAGCTCAAAGACCATCTCCTGTGACCTACCACCTCCAACAAGGTGATACCTCCTAGTACTTCCCAAACAGTTCCACCTACTGGAAACCAAGTATTAAAACATATGGGCCTAAGGCAGACATTCCTGTTCAAACTGCCATTGTCCAGCAGACAGATACTTCATCATGTGACCCTCACTCTCTCCAATCAGCTCAGGTCAGAACTGATCTGATTAGAAGATGCAGCTTCCAGTGCGGGATGAATTGCTGGCTACTTGTTGGGAAATCTGCATGACATTTGAAGCTATACAATCCTCTATGCTGACAGCATGTGAGGGTAGAACAGAAACCCTACTTCCCCATAACACGATGACCTTTAGCATCATATGCTGAGGCAGGTTTCAAAGAGAGATCACATATGGTTCTGAGAAATATATTATGTGTTCCAAGAAGGATTTTGGGAACCTGGAATGCTTGGAGTCATGTGACCACAAAAGAACTGGTAGGAAGACTTCAGCACAGCTTAGAGGTCCAAAGCATAAAAAATAAACAAATGGAGTCCTGATCTCAGACTCCTCTGGTTAAAGAAAAAAAAAGTGGAAATGCTGTGTAAAAATTAACCCCTAACAAATAGAAAATAAAATCCCTTAGATTATATTTGTAATCTACGTAAGGATTTACTAAGTACCAAAACTGATGAGAAAATAAAAGAGGCAAATACATTCCAACAGTATCCAAAATACACAACGAAAAGTGTCTAAGCTCATTCTGTCCAAATGAAAATAGAGTCTGTTGGTAGGATCATTAATACAAATACAATGACAAGGAAGTTCTTGTTGTTTTACTCTGCGAAATGTTCATTCATTTCTGGGTATGCCTCCATTTAAACACATAGCCCACTGAGACTAAATGGGAGGCAAGTGTTTAGCTAGGAACTGACCTGAGCCCTTTCCTTTTTAGTAAGAATTCTGCAGTAAAGCAGGGAAGATCCACCTCATTCAAGTTCCTACCCTGCATGATGAACACTAGAGAGGCAGACTCTGTGTCCTCAAATGTCCCCCTCTGATCCTTGTCTCCAGATTGTGGGGTTGTGGCTGACCCAGGAGGGTCTGTGCTCTTGAAAGAACATCATGAGTAGCTCAGTGAGGTCATAGGTTGCATAAGAGAGGAATGGGAAATCCAAATGACTAAGTCTCATCTCTCCAGCAGGATGGTGAAACTGCTAGACAGGAAGCTTAGTTCATGCCTTGGGAGGTGAAAACCAACCTGTGCTGACAGGAAAGAAGGAATAAATGATCACTGACAGCTTTGAATTTCTACCACTGCTTGGTTTTGGCATCATGGTTCTGCTGATACAGCAGTCTTCCTCGGCTTCCCTGGGTTGCGTATCTATTACTAGAAGGTTGTGTGAGTCATGCATGGATGGAAGGAAGACATACTGTCCCCAAGTCTTCTTTATTGTGTGCTCTTGGTCCAAAATCTTCCTTAACGTATTCTTCATTGTAGTCTACACAGATGGTTGGACTGAGCAAACTTCTCTGTTGCTTTGGTGAAAGCTTCCTTTCATCAATCCCTTAAAAACCCCATCTACTGAGGACCAAGGTGGATCTGGACTAGTGCTCATAAGACACAATTTATACTTGAAATCTCAAAGGCTTGAATGGGTGCTTTTCTGCTTTAACTTTGAAATTTATAAATTTATAAGTGTAGTAACTCAAGTCCTAGGTTCCTGCATGGGAGCAGCTTATGGCTCGGGCTTCCCCTCCCTTTGCATGACATTTGTCCCTGTTTTCTATCCTAACACTCCTCTACCCTGAGCCAGGGAATACATCTGTGCAGTGTGTCTTCAACTGAATCCCATACTTACTCTTCACCTCCTTCTTCTCTCTGCTTAAATAATCTGGTCAATATGGATTGTCTCATGGGGATCCTTCCATCTCCTGGTTTGATCAGTGGGCATTTATCAGGAAGTACAAAGAATGTGGAAAATAAAGGCACTGTGTTTGCTTCTTGGTGCTGTCTCCATACTTTTAGCCCCTCTTTCATGATTTTGTCTTGCTAAACTTGCAGCCCTCTCCTTAAAGACCCTGAAGAGTCTAGACCTAGACCTGCTTATTCTCCTATACCTTTGCCAATTGTCACACAGCTAAACATTTCATATGCTAAGTTTGGAAGTGCCATCTGTTTCTTAGAGGTACACTAACATGCCTAGTTGTCCACATAATTATGATCATACTTGTGCAGGCTTTTAATGTCCTTCTAAAAATGAATTAATTTTAGGGTGCAGAATGCAATCATGAGACAGCATAGGAGTGCCCCACACGTCAGAATCACCTTTGCAGAGGAGAAATGTAGCGTAGCTAAATGGAAGCCCTTTTAACTTCTACATTACTACCTTTTGACATGTGAAGAATCCCTGGAGAACCAATCTCTAAGAGAACCTAATCATCAATGTTGATATAGAGCAGAAAGAAATGGGGGTTACTGAAGGTCTCTAGCAGCTAATGAAGACTTATCAGTAACAACTTTACCATGGCCTTGGCTATGACCCGAGTACAGAAGACCTTCATCCCAATACACAGCTCCACTTAGTTAAAATTTTAATGCTGTTCTCACTGGTGTCGGGGGTTAAGGTCAACTTGCAAGTCCCAAACACCCAGTGAAACAGGCTCAGTCTCTACCATAGTAATCTGATCTTGTCTGTCTTTTTCTCCCTTTAAGTTCACTCAACTGTAACGTTCAGAGGTGTCGTTCTTGCTTGGGGCTTTTGTAGGAAATGAAGAGTAAAGGGCTTGCCAGCACATATTTGATACCACAGGAAGGAAGAATTTACAGACATTTCTGCATGTTGGTCAGAACACAAGGGATCCAGAGGTTCACTAGGTCAGATGAAGCTATTGTGAAACCTGGCATTGTTCCTTTTTGACCTTATTAAAAATGTCACAATCCATATTGATTCATAAATTATGTATTCATAATATTGACACATGTGGAATGCATCATATCCAAGCAGAGAAAGAACTCCATTAACAAAAGACTTGTTTTTCATAAAAGTTCTTTAATCATGTGTGGTGTTTTTGGATGGTGCCTTAGTTATGTCTCTCAAAGCCACCCACACCCACCATTCTGATAACATAGCACATTTTTGAAATATCCATTAAAACTGTTGTGAAAATGACTTACTTAGAGCTGAAGAATCTTCTTTCTACTGGATTGTTTATTTTGAAGAATGTTCTAAATGGCCATGAGAAGAGAAGGAATATTTCTGAGGGTGCTCTGTTCTTCTCACCATCTGACCTCTTTCCTTGGTTTCTTTTCCCTTCTGTTTTTCTACAGAGTATCACACCCCACAAGTCTAGAGGCCCCCTTTTCTTTAAATAGCTTTCTTCTCAAGGCTTCAGTCATTCTCCCACATGCATCACCATTTAAATATACCTCCATCTCTTCTGTTTCATGCACTCTTGATATGTAATCTCAAACTCCTTCTACAACATGATAGACTAAATGCCATATAAAGTAGAACCTTACACATAGAGGCAATCCAAACGGACAAATGATAGCAGTGCCAGCATGTATATGAGCACTTTCGGAAGGTGTCTCTGAACCCACCCCCACAGATGACTGCTGAGGCTCTAGTTATAAGCCATGAACTCTTCTGAACACAAGTCCTGAGACAAGATTGATCCCCCATACCTCTGAAGCATAATCCTTCCATCATCTCAGCTCCAACATGACCAACTCAGCTCTCTGGACTTCATGTGTCTGCCATATATGTACTCCCAGTTAACAAATGTCACATCTGTGTACAACTAGGCCCTTGGGAGTGTACACACATGTCTTTTTTTAAAAGGAAGTTTGTATTTATGGATGCAGATGTGTATGTGTTTGTAGCACTGGGAGGAGAAACTAGGGTCATATGACTGCTAAGCAAACATCCTGTCACCAAGGGACATCTCCAGCCTTGAATTGAGTTTAGTTTGAGGTAGGTACTTCCAAGTTGCCCATGCTGACCTCAAACTTGCTATATAGCCAGGACCAGATTTGAACTTGTTATCTTTCCACCTCAGCTCCCTAACTACCTGGAATTATAGAGATGGGCCACCATCTATCTATCTATCTATCTATCTATCTATCTATCTTTCTTTCATCTTTCTTTTTTATAAAAATCTTTTTTTTTCTCTCTCTGGATATTTATATACTGAGTGTTTCCAAATGAACATACATTGCTTATTCACAATAACTCTTTTTTTTTTCTTTTTTTTTATTAAATTTATTTATTTATTAAGGATTTCTGCCTCGTCCCCACAACCGCTTCCCATTTCCCTCCCCCTCCCCCGATCAAGTCCCCCTCCCTCATCTGCTCGAAGAGCAATCAGGGTTCCCTGACCTGTGGGAAGCCCAAGGACTGCCCACCTCTATCCAGGTCTCGTAAGGTGAGCATTCAAACTGCCTAGGCTCCCACAAAGCCAGTACGTGCAGTAGGATCAAAAACCCACTGCAATTGTTCTTGAATTCTCAGTATTCCTCATTGTCTGCTATGTTCAGCTAGTCCGGATTTATCCCATGCTTTTTCAGACCTAGGCCAGCTGGCCTTGGTGAGATCCCAATAGAACATCCCCATTGTCTTAGTGTGTGGGTGCACCTGGAAACAACCTAGATGCCCTTCAACGGAAGAATGGATGAAGAAAGTATGGAATATATACATATTAGAGTATTACTCAGCAGTAAAAAACAAGGACTTCTTGAATTTTGCATACAAATGGATGGAAATAGAAAACACTATCCTGAGTGAGGTAAGCCAGACCCAAAAAGAGGAACATGGGATGTACTCACTCATATTTGGTTTCTAGCCATAAATAAAGGACATTGAGCTTATAATTCATGTTCCTAGAGAAGCTAAATAAGGTGAATCCAAAGACAAACACATAGGCATCCTCAGGAATATTAACCTTCATCAGGCGATGAAAGGAGACAGAGACAGAGACCCACACGGGAGCACCAGACAGAAATCTCAAGGTCCAAATCAGGAGCAGAAGGAGACGGAGCACGAGCAAGGAACTCAGGACCACGAGGGGTGCACCCACACAATAACTCTTAAAGTGACATTTCTTCTACAATGTACTTATTTTGTCTTTTAAAAATGTTGTATTAGTTCTTTGAGAGTTTCATCCAATGTGTTTTCCTCATATTCACCTCTCTTCCAACTCCTCCCAGACCTATGTGCCTGACTTGTGCACAGAGCATTGCCACCTTATGAGGAGCTACACTTAAAGAAAACTGTCTCTCCCTCTTCCAGATAATAGTGCCTGTTATCACTAGCCCCTTGGCTTGTGGAGGGAATTTGTGCCCATCCCCTCTCTATGTTGGGGCATGTTCTGGCTCAGGCCAGAACATATATATATTTATGTATGAGTATACATAAAAATATATATTTATGTATGAGTATATATATATAAATATATATTTATGTATGAGTATATATATATATATATTTATGTATACTCATACATATATAGTATGTGCAACTACTATGTGCACCTGTCCTGCCATGTCTGGAAGATCCGCTGCCTTTGGCTCTTAGGCTCATTTGCTCCCTCTTTGGCAATCATCCCTGAGATTTTGGAGGAAGAGGTGTGATGTAAATGTCCCATATTATGGCTGAGCTTCTCCAGTCTCTATTCTCAGTGCTTTGCCCAGTCATAGGAGTTTTCTGATGAGGGTGGACAATTGTATCAATTTGAGGGTTTTACAATAAACAATTAGGTGTCTTCTTGATGCTGTGTCCATTTAGTAGAATATTAGTAATAGTTTCTCTCCTTAGGGCTATGAGCTAGGTGCAGGTTCGGGGACAGCCATGGTGCATGATGTGTGTCTTACCTTGTAGAGTGTACCTTGATTTCAATCAGAGAGTGGTTAGTTACGCCCATGGTTGTTGTGATAATTCCAAACCGCTCACTGCTTCCCTCTCTCCCTCCTAGACTGTCACAATGCCTTCTCAGAGAATTTCCTTACTTCCTTTTTTCTTTCTTCTTTTTTTTTCTTTTCTTTTTGTGGCACGGTTGTAAATGAATCAGTTGCAGGTACCTCATTACTTTTTGCTCCTCCACCCAAGACATACTTGCTTTCTGAAAAGGATTTTGTTAATCTGGTCTCTTGTTCCTGTTGAACTTTGTTTTATCAACTCTATAATCCAGGTACTTACTTCTGAGTAACAGTCACTTTGATAACTCACTGTTTTTGTTGGTTGCCCTTGGCTGGAAAGCACATTGTTTATCAATGTGTTCTATTCATGATTATCTGGCAGTCCAGTCATAATATTTAATGTAATTGGTGTCTCCTATTTACTAATGGATATTACATCATCATTATTTAGAGACTTTGCAGCTGAATTGGCATCTGATTAAGCATACGTGATTGAGGTTAAGAGCCCGTGAATGTCTGGAGAATACTTGTTTGTAGTGTGTGCTGTGCTGTGTGTACGCTTTCTGCGGGATGCAGGTGGCTTTCCATTCTGCTAATTGTCTGCCCTCTTTGCAGTTAAGGGCCCATTGACATCCTGAACTTCAGTGTTTCTTCCCACATACTAAGGGAAAAAAACGTTTACTTTGCCATGATAATCTGATGCAAAATAAACAACAAAAAAAAACCCGCAAGGTCATTTTATGATGTTAAATAAATGAGTCTGACTCATGCATTCTTAACTCACTTTAATCAGCATAGTTTTAAAATCAAATGCATTATTTTAAATTTAAAGAACCGAGGATTGATGTTGTTATAGTTTTTGGAGGGCACAGAAAAAAAAAGCACTCAAAAGTCGGTGTAGTTATAGTTCGTTGACCTAGAACCTTTGGCATGTTCATCGTTACACTCATCTAATTACCATGATGCCTGCTTCAATTCTAGCTTCATGGTAAAATCTCTTGTGACTGGATACAGTGCAGTACACGACTAGGTCTTAGCCAATGAGTTATAAAAAGTAGCAAAAGCTTCCATTATAATCCCAGGCGTGTCTTCTGTCAGTGCTAACAGTGGCTTCGGTGTCAGTCTCAGTCCCAGAGTGAAGACATCAGGAAGCAGAACTTGCAAACTCTGTGACATGCAGAAGAAATAAAGCTTTGTGAGTTAGCACTGAGGTGTGTGAGCTCTTGTCTCCACTGCCTTGCCTGGCCTTGCCTGACAGGCACAAGTGTGAGTCCGGTCCCCTGTATTCCTGGAAGGATGAGCTTCTGTGTCAGCTTAATCTTCTCATTCCTTTTGCTTCTCTGTAAAAGAAAATTGCGTATATTATTTAAAGGCTGTCCTCTAAAGCTTATTTTAAATGCCAGATTGGCTTTATCTCATTCTTGCATGAAGTTCTGCACATGCACATAAGTTGTATCTGTCATTTATCCATCAATCAATCATCCATATTCTTGTGTTCACTTAGTTGCTTGTTTTGGAGTCAGATTTTGATGTATATTCCAGGTTGGTTTAGAATTCACTATGTAGCCAAGAACAAGAAACCACCATACAAGTATACTGTATATATAAAAAAATCTATTCTCAAAACAATAAAATGGAAAATTTATCATATATATGTTTTAATAATAATAATAAATCCTGATTTCATTCCTAATAAAGTCTCAGGTTGTTTTGAAAAAAAATCCTCCTGCCTCAGCCATTCTCATGTTAATGTATTATTTTTAATAGGCATTCATTTCAGTTTGTTACTAGGGCCTGGTGAGATGCGTCACTGCATACAGACACGTGGTATACAGGTCTTATGACATAAATGCCCCACCCAGAACCCACAGGAGAAGGTGAAAACTTGCTCCCCAGTATTATTCTATGACCTCCACACATGTACACAAACACACACACACATCAATAATATATAAAAATATTTTTGAAAATCTGTAACTAAATTTCATTAATTACATTTTGTTGTCAGGGATCATAAAAAAATTAATGAATCTCTGCCCCTGCCTCCCCCCAAATTCTTTCATAGTGTTGTATGCCCAATTCTAACAGTATCTACCATTAATTTTTTTTTTGATGGACTAGGAATATAGTTCAGTGGTATGTCAATGTATAATCTTTATGATACTTACTGCAGTTTGAGCACTATCTTAGGGTTTCTGCTGTTGGAAAGAGACACCCTGACCATGGCAACTCTTATAAAGGGTAACATATAGTTAAGTTAGCAGCTTACCCTTCGGATGCTCAGTCCATTATCTGCATGGCAGGGAGCATGGTAGTATGCAGGAAGCCATGTTGGTGGCTACATCTTGATCAGAAGGCAAGAGGAAGTTGCCTGTGACACTGGGCAATATCTTGAGCATAGGAGACCTTAAAGCCCATTCACCAGAGTGACACACTTCCTCCAACAAGGCCATCCCTAGTCCAACAAAGCCACAGCTTCTAATAGTGCCACTACTGAGCCTATGCGGGATAATCACATTCAAACAACCACAAACACTTTACTTTCTCTTTTGTGGTTTTAAAAGTTTTTAGTATAAGATAAATGAACTATGCTTTATATAATTTGTCTGATTTTTCTTTCCCCTTTGACTAAACCAATATCTATGTTTTTAAATACATGAGCTAGAGAACTTGCTTCCAGGACCAGTACCACAGCACATGCTGCTGTCCTTGGGAAACAAAGTGAAGCTGAAGTGATAGAAACATTTATGTTCTGGGATGGCAAATGTTAGTGCCTATTAAGACCCAGGAGAGAGATGAGTAAAACAGGAGCTAGGGACTAAAGAAAGACATTGCAGGAATGTAAAAGGAGAAGAAACAATAGAGAGAGATAAGAAAGTGGAGAGGAAGAGAGACCAATAAAAGGAGAGAGGCAGGAAGGGTTTGCCTGATCAGAGGAAGGCTGTTGGCAGCATCAGCCTTCCCTTAATCCCTTTTAGGGATGAATTTTCAAAATCAGCCAGAAATCTCAATCTTTACATACATAATTTTAATCTGTTAAGTTTAAAAACCTAAGTCAAAAGCTTTATTTTTAATGCATGAATCTGCATTGGAGAATTAAGGACAATCGGATGTAGTTAGAATTCAGTCTGTTGTCTCTCAAGATAACAAGTCCAAAGAGACATGCAGATTCTCATGGGTAAAAGTTCAAAGGTATGCACTGCCGTCACATCTGTGTGACCCAAGTGTGTTCTCAAACACACACACCTTTCTGCCTTAATTATATCTTTTGAAACCTACACAACTGCCTCTTTCCATATCAGAAGTCAGTAAGGTCGCCAAGGAGGCTCGCTTGTCAGTACAGTGCCAACTTGGCATCTATGCAGTAGTAGCAAAAATCACAAATAGGGTATACATAGCACATTGGCTTATAGCAAGTCAGTCACCAGAGAATCTTGCAAAACCTGTAGTCTCTAAACGATTCGCTTAGTTGGCTCATCAGTGTAAAGTTGATTGCTTTAATGAAAAAGTAAACCCATTCTTAAATGAAAACTGACGGAATTCTGACATTGTCCATTTAAGGCTGCTTGTTCTTGTCTTCAAAATCATCTAAACGTAGATATATGCAGATCACATACTTTACTGTGATGTAATACTGGCTCAGAGAGTGTTTTGAAGCTGAGGTTGTTTTAATGAGGAAAACTAATTATACATCTCAAAGGGAGGGAAGGTGTTTGTAGAAAAAAAAAAAACTCATTCGCATTGTGGGATTGAATGCATCCTGTTGATGCTTATTTATAAATTATAATGTGGATGGCTCCTGGCAGACTCCAAGTATGGTTGCATTTGGAATTCTTGTTTCAAGGGAGGATTCCTTTATGAAATGGGAATGTATAGTTGAACAAAGACTTTTTGTTCTATCTGCTTGTAAGTGCCGAGATAGCTCTTCATTTTTTTTTTTTTTTGATATGTCTGAATGTCTCCTTCTTTCCAAACTTGGTAATTTTCAGGAGTCTAATAATAACTGAAAACCGTTTTTAAAAACCTGCCAAGAGAGCCCACTTTTCTGTCTGATTTAACTAATGTAGCTATTAGATTTAATCTGTTTAGTTGGGGAAAAATTAGTTTGTGACTGGAAATGGCTGTCTGCATTAATTACATCCGAATGAACAGGACCATTTTTAGAACTGTTTTTTTATTTCTATCAATTTTTTTTCTTTGCTTGGCTAAATATTTCCCTATCAGTATCAGTTAAAGATCACAGAGAAGTTCTGAGAACCCAGTAGAGTGTTTCCTATATACATTTATTGTGATTCTCTAGATAGAAATTCTAGAATCCATGGGACCAGAGACTGGCAAGTCTGCAGTCCACAGGGTCAGGCAGGGTAGGCAAGAAGCTGATCATTGCTGGGGTTGTAGCACAATTTTGCCTTCTTGAAGCCAAGCTCACTTTCTCTCTCAAAGTCTTGCAGATGGCTGTATGAAGCCCACACAGATGCTCAATGATAGTTTTTGCTTGAATCCAACTGGCTGTAGATATTAGTTCTATCCACAAAACACCCTCACAGCAATATCTCAGTTACTATGGGATTGAACAACAAATAGCTATAGCCTAGTTAAATTAGTACATCGTGATAACCATTATACCATTTTCCCATCTCCAAGGATCCTTATTCAATGATCTCAGGATACCTAACTTTGATTCTGTCTTAGATTTGAACAAATTAGTTGTGTGATCCTCATACTGTGCTCCTATGAGGTACCAGAGCATACGGCATTCATTTTTAGTTTCTTTAGCACTGTTATGACAGGTGGCATGTAGCATGTAGGAGATCAACAGAACAGCATTCTCTGGTGTGACTCACTGTGTCCTTTACCAAACAGTTGAGAGTGTGTAGATCCCATTTCCCATCTTACCTATACCCCTACTATTGTTTAAGACAGTTCCTGATCTTTAATTTCAGCTCCATGACATACATAGCTGGATGTGTTGTGATTGCTCAATAGTCCCCTGTGCTCTAAAGGCATGGAGGATAAATGAGATTGTTTCCGGCTCTGAAGTGATCTGAATGTATCTGAAGGCATAGGAATGTCAGCAATAAAGAAAAGTGGGGAATGTGTACGCAGAAAGGTTAACTAGGAGGATGGACAGGGAGAAACATCAAACCAGAATTATGCTTATATTTTTAACTAAGTATAGAATTGACAGAACATTTTACTGGTAAACATGGAAGAGACTAAACTTCAGTCTAGAGTATGCAGACAAGGAGGCAAAATCCAATGTTTTGTTCTACAATTGCAGCTTTAGAAATCAAGAAATTCGAGGAACAGTAAGCAAAATAGCAAAATGCTCACAGTTTTCATAACAACTCTATGACGGAATTCTTTCTCTCCTTATGCATGATATTCTGATAATTTTGTCCAGGTTAAAAAAAACAGAATACTTTTTCCACAGAAACTATATAACCTCAGTTGAACTAAGGGCTTCAGAAATAAGTGCCAGAGGCCTAGAGGTAACCCTTCCTTCTGTTAGAGATTACGGGAAGCCTCATTCCAACTCCTTGCTCTGGTATAGTCAAGTCCGCTGGAATTTGTCAAAGTATCCACAGTGCATGATACGTGGCTTCCTTTCACAAACATGTTATTCCCACCATGTACCTGGGATTTGGCTGGTAGTATGGGAACAGGAGTGATGTTCACAGTTGTTAGGCAATGACCAAGGACAGAGGGTATCTGCTACTCTTCTTCTCTTTTTACAACACTGAGTAATTTTTTAACACAATTCCTACCGTGTAAATTTTGTTAATAAAAAAGGGTATGGGGCCTGGAGACTTGGTGCAGTGATTAAGAGTACGTACTGCTCTTCTAGAGGACCTGAGTTGTGTGCCTGGACCCAATGTTGGTGCTTACAACCACCCATATCTCTAGCTCAAGGGTATCTGATACCCTCTTCTGGACTCTATAGCCTCCAAAAGACACATGAAAAAGTAAAATTAATTTTCTAAAATGTTGTCTAAAAAAAGGTAACTCAAGGAGAACTAAGTTATGGTTATTGGGTATAGCCTAAGCATTTTCAGTATGTTAGAAATAGTAAAGCCAAAAGATCTTAAGAATGGAAGAGGCAAAACTATTTGTACCTTATGCAACAGCATTGAGTTTCTTGAGTACACACTGAGATGCTCTAACATAATGGAGAAAAGAAATAATCATGTGATTTTTCCACACATCAAAGAAAGAAGATGGGTCAAAATAGAAATAGTGAATATGAGGGAGAATCAAGAAAAATAAAAGAGTAGAGACCTACATTCAGCATAGAGAGTTATTTGGTTCCTTGAACAACCATAAAGACCATTAAATGTGGTTGATTCTGGAAAATGAAATGGGGCTGGTATGGGGCATGTAAGTAGGAGAAGCACATAGAAGTTTTGATCTTCTATACCTTTTTCCCTTAAATTGTGTGCATATTGCATGTCAGTAATAACAATTAGTTATGTAAGTATAGTCATGTTATAAAGTAAGGCTACTTTCAGTTCATCCCGATTAAATTTCCCTACATACCGTGATCTGTTTGTATATAGCATGTCATTTAGATTCCATCCATTTATTTCAGGATAGCGACTGCTTTCCATCTGTTTCCCATTTCAGAAAGTGTTTGCAGGGAAAATATGTGAGTTCAGATACTTCCTCTTGACTCTTAGCAAGCTCTGAAGCCACCAGCAGGTGAATTGCTGTTTTCTCCACAGTCTGGCAAGCATGGCTGACTCTAAGAACAGACCAATCTATAGCTCAAGTTTGGGCAGTTTCTCAAAGGCCAATGCAGCCTTCTGTTTTGCATGTACTAGTTTCCCCTTCTCTGCCAACTCCACCACCAGGCACATCTTTGCGTGATCATTTACATGCATTATACTGTGGGGGTATAAATGACCTTGCACAATGGAGACAAGTTTGCATAGAAAGCAGGTGTCACCAGGACACTTGATTGTCTTCTAACTGCCACTCTTTACCCAGGTAATAATTCCTATCTCCCTGTGACCCTTTCCTGTGTGATCTGCATGCTGATGAAGATCAGGGTTCTTGGGACAGAACAGCCAGAATCAGAAAGATTCTTTGTCCCTTTCCCACTACCTCTTGTATCCTTAATCAGTGGAGGTTTCTTTCTTTGCCCCTGCATGAAGGCTGTAGATTTCTTATGCTTAACCTCCTGAGTAAAGTATTCTAACATCTCATGATGGGAGTCTGGTGTGACGGGCAAAGGGAATAATTTATTCATTCTCCCCTTCCTCTCTGGACCTATACTTTTTTTTTCCCAGTTTCTTGAAAACTGTGACTAGTGATTCTGTGAGAAGTGGTCAGGACTGGATACAAGGCTGTAGTGAAGCTCATTCACTGGAGTCTGTCTCTTCAGATGCCCCATAAGGGACACGCTCCCCCTTGCAGTTACTCCCTTCCTTCCCAATAGGGATGCCAGATATAATTTACAACCCTGAAAAAAAATTGAACATGAGGTAGACAGTGAGCATGGTTTGTGTATGAGTCTGTTTCAAATATTTTGTGGAACATATTTACATTAACATTTGATTATAGAATTAATTCAAATGTAATTAAGCATGCTATATTTCTGCTTGTTATATCAGACAACTCTAAGTGAAAAGCATTTTTGAGGAGATACAACTAAATTCAGATATTTCATCATGCTATGCTTTTATTCCAAAGGATAGCGATATAGGCTTTTTCTTCCTTAAAAATATAGTTCAGGGACTGGGGAGATGACTCAGGAAGTGAATGCACTTGACTCTAACTCTAACTGCATTTGCTTTCTGAGACCCACATGATGGAAGGAGAGAACAAGCCTCCTACAGCTGTCCTCTGAATTCCAGACATCCACCCCCTGATAAATAATTCTTTTAAAAAATGAAGCGCCGGTACTTAGACATTTCTATGTTAAAAACTATCGTCCTCATACCCATGTGTGATAGGATAGCTGGAGTGTGGGTAGCTCTTCCCAGTGGCTGTGGAGAAACAGCTTTGTCAATATCTCAGTTTGTGTCTGAAAAATGGCTTGCAGCGAGTGGGGAGCTGAGGGACCACTTGCTTGATGTCTGACTCAATCCTATCATTATTTATCATCCTGTTAGGAAATAACCTCCCCCAGTTTTAATTCTAGTATCTAACCTATCCCCACTCTATTTGTGTGGTATCGAAAGAGCACGCATAATAGAAAGGGATCACAGGCAGACACGGTGGGTAAGAGGTCTCCAGTGGTCTCCAGTGGTCTTCAGATGCACTGTGCATATTTAATAGCAAGGATTCACAGAGCCAATTGGCTTTCTCATTATGGGGGCAGTCACCCTGTGTTTCCTTCAGAACCATCAAGGCAGCGGCGCTGCCTCAGAATGAAATAGTTTATTCACTGCTCCCGTTCGAATCGGGCTTGTGCTGAGCAAAGTTAATTCCAATCAGTTTGACTCATTATTCCTCAGAAGATTGAAGGTCGGGTATTTTTACTCAACAGATAGGAATTTCATATGACTTTTCAAGGTCACACTGGAAAACTCGCCATCGAAAACAGAAAGTCTAAAGAGAAGTCATTCTGAAGGTCTTTGTCTCTAATATTACTTTTAAGCTAGCCGATTTCATGTAACCGTGAAGGCAAACGGATGTAGCTGAGTAAGTTATTTCCAATACATTAAAACAAATGCCTGCAAAGCCTGCGTTATGTTGCTTTCAGTCAGGAAAGATGATGCACTAAGATAGCAGAACCTTTTCCTGTCCATTGTGGATTAGAGCACAAACAGTTATGACTTCTTCTATCTTATCCCCCAAAACAGTACAAATTATTCTGGTATCTGAAAGTGAAAAAAAGAAGGAATAAAATATGCATTTTTACCATTCCATTTGATATTGATCATGTCACATTCCTATAAAGGAAAATGTTGTCAGTTCAGTTAAAGGCGTCACTTTTAGCATAAAAAAAATGCCCAAAGTCCTTAAAGAACACCCCAAACCACCAAAACACTGAGTCCCACATAGAGTATGCTTTTTCCTGCATGTATATCCCTATGCTAACATTTAATTAATAAATTAGACACGGCAAGAGAGATACAATACATAAGGAAGAGGGAGAAAGAATAAATAACACTAAGAATGTTTGAAAAGTTATAAGGAATTATTTCATATTGGCCTAAATTACATATAGTGCATGTGAGTGGTGTGTGTGTGTGTGTGTGTGTGTGTGTGTGTGTGTGTGTCTGCCTTTAATGAAGTTATGCCACTTGGGCTGACAATGCTTCCCACAAGAGCTATTGACCCATTACCAGGCATGAGAGTTATTGATTAGGGGGTTTTGAAAGACTCCCAAAACAATATAGGCAATTACTGTTATCATTGTTTGCTTCCCAGAGGTTGAAAGGAAGTCCCCACTGCTGAAGACAGCACACAGCTCAAGCATAGAACTTCGAATATTAGAGTTGGTCCTGACCTGAAAGCTTCCTTCTTTGGGCCTAGCAATCATAGTACCAGATGGTGTTAGGCAAACTGCCCCTGGAGAGAATCAATTAATGATAGTCCTACCCAGCTGTGATGCCTAAGACCTGCAAAACTAACCAGCATGGCAAGATAGCCTTAAAGGTGCCATTGTGGCACTCATACCTTGATGGTAACCAACATCTGTCTAATTAAGCTTGTCCATTTAAAGGGAGTTCATGCTCAGTACTGGACACCTAGCCAAATACCTCGAGTGAGCATGATCATGGGGCTTAATGAGGAACTTGCTACCTCTGCTTTACTAGACCAGCATACTTCCTAACTGCATTCTAAAACTTCCCCTTATATCCACAGCTAAGTCAGCTCCCACACCCCACCCCTCCATACTCCCAACTAAAGAAACTTCTCTTTGTAGCAGAAGGTGATTTCAGAAAATCACAACTAGTCAAAACACAGAAGTCAACTGATCATGGGTGCCTAGCCTCAACAGGCGCATCTACAACACAATCCCTGTACCTAAGGTTCAGGGAACTTTGCAGAATGGGAGGAAGAAAAATTTCAAGAGCCAGAAGACGAGATCATGCCTCCTAAAAATTATAGGGAAGGTGTGCCCAGGATACCTCTTCAATATGGCTATCTAAACAAGACCTGAGCAATGAAAATACCAATAGTCATGCTAACGTTGAAAGATGAAATCTCTTAGAGGTTACAATCCTAGAGTAAAAACTATAGGCAACTAGTGACTCTGAGAGAGTCTCCTTCTTTGAGTCTAACAATCCCAGGGGATGAGCTCCCTTGTTGTTAGTTATCAATTCCAAGTGATCAACTCTGAAACAAAATACATACAAAGCAAAACTAAATGGACTGAGCGAGTTGTATTTACATACTTATGCATGTATATTTATTAATAATAAAAATAATAAACAGACTGTCACTTTGAAACAGTATAGTAGGGGTCATAGGAGTTATTGGAGGGAAGAAAAGGAAAGGAGAAATGATGCAACCATATTTTCATTAAAATTTAGAAAATAGAAAAATAAATATTAAAAATTTAAAAAGTAAACAGTAACTAATAATAGGATAATTATGGCAATAAAGTTATTGGCATCACTACTCAAGATATTTGAATATAAGCTCAGGCATACCCAGTCAGTCAGTCTGAAAAAAAAAAAAGGCAGTTGTTAAGTATCCGGTTAGGCGTGGATCTTATACAGTGGGGAAATATTGGAAGAAGAGATGATTCTGGCTCCAGGTGCTTGTGGAAATGAGAACACAATATTTCCCCATACTTCTCAGAACTGTGCACAGTTTGAGATACAGAAATTGCTTATTTCTGGAGTTTCCCATTTAATACTTTCAGACCACTGTAGATCTCAAGTAACTGAAATCCTGGGAACTGAAAGCACAGATAAGAAAAACTACAATTGCCATTCCTTAGTGGTTCTGGTTAGACTTGGCTACCAGAAGAATTTCGTGCATGGAAGTTACAATGTGAAACCACTGATGTTATTCTTTGAGGCTGACATAATTGATGTGGTGAGTCTAGAGATGCTATTACTTTGATCTTGTCTTCACTGTCCTTTGCTCTAGCTTGCCTTTGTCTCCGCCTGAATACGTGGATAGCCTAGCATTCCCAGGACTTGTGGTCAGAGCCTTGCCTTCAGGTTCACAGAGGCAAGAGTTAGACATATTCAAGTCTCACTCTCCACTAGCTTCCCCTGTAGAGTTGTCTTGTGGTTGCCTTCTCAGATTAACTGGGTGATAACTTCCATGGTCTACAAGTTTTCCCATGGTGCCTCCAATTCTTCAGCTTCTCACACAACTAAAGTAAATATAACTCTTCCAGACCCTTTTGTCATTTCTTTGTTTCCTAAAGCCTGTCTTAGCTGAACATAAAAATTACCTTCTAGAACCATCCACCACTGAAGTATCTCTCAACCTGCACCGTGCAATGAACTCTACCCAGACTGAAGGTGATGTTTTCATGTTTTAGCTTAAGAACCAAATATATGATAGTTATATATCTGGGACTGATGAGAACTTCTTGAGAAGAACAATCTCACTTAAAAGGGAAACATATGCATGATGGTACCATCTCTCAAACCTTGGACCCCTTGAGACTCTGGTTTTAACTAGTGAAGTGGTGTTGATTACTAAAATTGTGCCTGTATGGGTGAAAGCTCTGAGAATTTAACCCAGTGAAGGTTAAGGCAGCATGAGATTACTTATGGGAAAGGTACCCAGTGTTTTTGTACTGTGTAATTTAAAAAGTTCTTATGGCCCTTGGGTATTTGCATTATTTCCTTCTTGGAATGACTGGAATTTGCTCTGAAGGCAGCCTGCAGTTCTCACTGATCAGCTACTACTGTGCCTTTTCTAGTTCCTCAGCACTCACCTGTGAATGCCACTTCCTAAAATAGGTTCTGCCAGAGGGCTTTTATCTGTGGACATGTCCTGTCACCCACACAGAAGCAAACCAGAAATACAGGGTTAATAAAGCTCCAATTGCCATCATTGTGACAGCAAATAGTTATTAGTCACTTATCACTTCTTTGTCCCTTTGAAACGAACCTTCTATCAAACCCCTGGGAGTTCCAGGATAGGTTGAGCTCTGCTCCTCAGTGGTCATAAGATTCACTAACACTTGATTCATTTGTATTTTTTCCCTTTCCCTGACATTTCATGGTTTTCCTTCCCAGCAAACTACCTCCGTGGAATGTTTTTTTGTTTTGGATCTGTTTCCTAGGAATTAGAACAAAGAAGCTATGCTTAGTTGATTCAGGCTTATCACTAAGAATTCATGAAGCTACAGATGGTATTGAGTAAAATGAAGAGAAGAGGAGTTTACAGATAAAATAGGGCATCTGTTTGTAAGGTACGGTTTTAGAGGGTGTCCTCATGAATGTCTCTGAATTAATTTCAGGTCAGAGGGTGTTCTGAGATGTTAAGAAAAGTCACATTCTGATGAGATCCCTTCAATGGGAGTCCCTTGGAAATTAGGTCTGTGCCGCACGTTTGAGGTGTCTATAGACTAGCAACTGATTCTAGTTTACAGAAGCCAAGAGGTAGAAAGTAGGTAATTTGCTGCTACAAACAAACAAACAAACAAACCAGAACACCAGTGGAATCTTTCCAACAGATTTGCTGACAAGATTATGTTTCCAGTGGAATAGAATTTGGTTTTATGCATAAGAGAGAGTGTGTGTATGTACCTGTTCTCTTAAGTTCTAAAATTAATGTCACCTCTATGATAAATGTCTTGAAGAAAAAAAAACTGTTGGAGTGAGTAATTTTTATTTCTATGTGTCTGAGAAGTAGGATTGCTGGATTTAGCATAAAAAAAAATAGAAGATACCCAGTTAAATCTGAAGCGGAGCTGAACAAGAATTGTTTCAAGTGTTAGTATATCCCCTATACTCAGTAGGCTTTTATATAAGAAAATATTCATCATTTAGATAAGACCCAAAGGTAGCTTCTGTTCTGCCTCATTTGACTATCCTGCTTTTGAACCACCTATGGTACCCAGGAGGACTAAAACTGAAGGAACTGAGAAAAAAATAAAACAAAAGAAAACAAAACATTAACGATGTGGAGTGGTTGTTTTTCTTGTCATTGTGATGTAATACCAAGCAACAAAGAGCCTAAGGGAAGAAGAGTTTAGTTTGTCTCATGATTGGAATCTATCTAGTTCACTGCACTCTATCATGGTAGGAAAAGCAGAGACAAATGAAGGCTGGCACTCAGCTCACTTTTTCCTTTCTTCCATTTTCATTTGGTCTAGGATCTAGCCCATGAAATGGTGGTACCATATCCAGGGTAGGTCTTCTTTTATAAATTAGACGTCTAGAAATATCCTTACAAAACTACAGAGAGGTACGTCTCCTAACTGATTCCAATTCCACTGATCTGATGATAAAATCAAAGCATCACAGTGTGGCGCTAGTAGAAAATTAAAATCCTGGAATAAGCCAAAGTTTTCCCACATTAAGCTAAAGAGTTAATGAGAATTTAATGCTTTACTTAGAAGCTTTCAGTTAATTAATCTATTGAACATATATTTATTGAGTGTCTGTTGTTTGTCAGGGAAAAGACTAAGCACTTGGCAGACAGCAATGAACAGGGCAGGCCAGTTTGTAACCTCACAGAAGTTTGTTTCTGGGACTCATTGTAGTTGAACACAATGAAACTTTGAAATATGTTATGGCTCTTGCCCTGATTCTTGTTGTACAGCATTGTGTTAGAAATTCAATCCAGGTTTGTGTGAACCCTTGGGTGCAGAATCCATGGATGCATAGGTTGTTTATATATGTGTCTTTCCATACCATGCTCCAGTTCTAAAAAAGTTTGAAGGCACGGAATTCATTCCTCCTTCTCCACTTCGATTTTCATGCATTTGTTTCATCTAGCCACAGTAGAGACAAGTGAGGCATGATGATGGCCATGATGCTGTATCATGATGGTGGAGTAAATGAAGTACAGAGTCTCAAATCCAGAAGCCACCCATTCTGGGTACTCATAGTATCATCACATATGATGTTTTTAAGAAAACAAAAAAGAGATGTAGAATTGTTTGAATGCCTGCTCCTAGAACTTAATTTCCCCTTTCTTCCCTAAATATTTGAATATGTTCTCCAAGAGCTGAAGAATTAAAGAACATGCTGAACTGTGGAAAAATGGAGATGCCACATGCAGTAGAACTCTAGCTTTCAAAGAGGAATGAGTGGGGTTTAACATAAAACATTGGGTAAATCAAGGTCTTCTGACTGATTGCCCACCTTTAACTTGAGTATCTTTAGGACAAGCTTTCTTTTTATTGTCTTATTATCTAACAATATAATTCAGTTTGTAAGCATATTCAAAGAAATATATTTGACAAGGAAGATGTCACCTTAGGAACATTGGAGAGAGGGTATATACAGATGTTTCTGTGCATATGCCATGTTGACCCACAACGTTGGTCTCATACAAAGTGAAATCTGAGTGGATCGACAATTTGATGCTTTTTACCATATGCTAAAAGTTCCCCTTTGCTCTCTTATTTTCTCTTTTCCACCACTGGTGCTATTACTGAGTTACTCACCAAATGGAAGATTAAAGTGTACAGAGTAGAAGTCTCTTGTCAGCAGGCTTTCTCTACAGTCCATGAGTCTATTTCTAAAATGAACTCCTGGAGATGATTTTCATAGTTGTAAAAGGTATTTTAGATCACAATTGTCTTTTTTTTCTTGAAGTGAGTAAATGTAGCTCTCAGAAACTAAAGTCTCTTGCTTCTGTTTGGTAGGATTGGATAACAACCATTTCTCAGGCCAGTGTCCTGAGAGCTGCCTGTCTTCTGTAGAAAGTCAATTAATCATGCCCTGTGTGAGAAACAGGAGGCATTGGGCACAGCTGGTGCTTTAACCCCCTTTCAAAGTAGGAGATAGCACAGCCCATTTCCCCTGCTCTTAGAGTGAATTTGGTGGCGAGACTCGTGAAGCCTCCCATGATTCCCAAAATAGCAGACGCCCTTCATTCAGATGCTGTGCACCCTTGTCGTTCATCATTGGGTCTACAGAATTCTGATGGCCACACAAGCCCTACTCAGTTACATCCTAGGTCTCCTGTCTTTGCTTTTCCAACTCTTCACAGGGGAAATCTTATAATCAAAATCTGCCAATAATTTATACTAGGGATCCTTCTTTGATGGATTTATCACTCAGGTAAATTTCTTACTTGTCATTTGCACAGATAAACACCATCTCCTAAACTTTCATTGTCTGCTTCTTTAACTAATCGTCATTCCCCGCATAGAAGCCTCCCCCTGCCCAGGCTAATGCAGCCATCCATTTCATGCACCTGAACCATTTGTGTGTAAGTGCTGTCATTTTCAAAAAAATTCAAGCCTTGCAGATTCCACTACATTTTGCAAAGCAGCACACTTGGCCTTCCTGTCGCATGTGCTTATGTCCAAGTTTTATGATTATTCATGGAACTGTTGTGCCAGAAGAGCACTGGATGAAGCCAGAGTGATACCCGCATATCAGAAGCACTGTGAGCAATGACTTCAACAGCCAGATCACACTTCCAGTCTCCTGTGGCTCGAAGTTAACTCTACCTCCAGTATAAATAGCTCTGGCTGTTGCTTCATGCTGCAGTTCAGGATGGTTAGTAAGGGAGGGGAAAGAACTGCACTGTTTTCCTCACCATTTCTATATGAGAAGATTGGCCTTGACAAAATTCTGAAGGAGTTGTTAATGTGCTTTAGGCAGAATGCTCTAATTCCTCTTGTCTTAGCTTGTCTGGACCATAGCTTCTGATTTCCCATTAAAACAACAACAACACAGTATCTTCATTTGTTCATCTGGCAGTCAGCTAGCAATGTCATTATTTGCTTTTCTTTGTCAAGCAATATCATTGCCTTTTTCTTCATTTGGTTGCATCACTGGGGTTTTCTTTTATAGTATGAAAGTAAAGCACAGTTTAATTTCTGTTATTTAAGTACACAGCACTTTATATTACTAGCAGGATATATTTATTCAGTGAAGTTTGCTGAACATTATTTTACATAAATTTTGCTAGGTGATTATATTACCCACTAACATAAAGGGCATATTCAAGAGTGAAGGTTTCTTTCTTATTGATTGGGAGAATACAGGTTGCATGTGCCTCAACACGCATGTACCGATCAGAGAACAGCTATGTGTAGTGCATTGTCTCTTTCCATCTTCACGTGAGTTTCAGGGACTGAAGGAAAACCACCAGGCCTGCAGGTGATTGATTTACCCACAAAGCCATCTCTCCAACCCAACCCAAGATGGATATTTTTGGTTATGACTTTTGCAGTAGCTGTCTGTAGGTATGAGGCAAATACTTACAAAATGTTCTGAAATACATTGGGAAGTTTTGCTTTTCACCCTCGCATTCCTCATTCAGCTGAGGGAGGACAACTTCGGGCTATTCTAAGTGTGAGATATATTCTAGGGCCTGTCTGCGGACAAGTGACTACCAAGTGTGGTTTTCTCATGACAAAGTTTTGAAGCTTCCAGAGTGAACAGTGAATCGATAGACCTGGGCTTTGTACTGAAGCAATGCTAGGTCCACTCATCCATTGGCTAGGTCAATTCATTCAACAAAGAGGAGACTCTCTAGAAAATACATCTTTTGTAATAGTTCCACTTTTTCTGTTGAAGTATTATCAAGAATAAATATTGTTTGCCCCTCAAATGTTCATGTGCTAGAATATCAGGCAGTGAGAAATTTAAATGGGAGTCAGTCAATGACATTTAGGTCCCAAGTATTCCACCCTCATGAGTAGATTCATGGAATTTCGTTCATGTAGTACAAATCTTTTAACCCTGAGTTAGTTCTTATGAGAGTGACTTTTTGGTAAGTGGTCTTTCCCCAAATGTTCCTCTTTCTACATGTGAAAACTTCGCCATCCATTTTTTTTTGTATGTTATGAACATCATGCTGTCCGCACCATTCAGTTATCAGCTCCGTGAACCAAATAAACTTGTTACATTATGAGCGGCTTGCAGCCTCAGGCAGTTTTACAAAATTGCAGAATGTTTATCTCAAATTTTATCAGGTACCAAAACAAATTTTGAATGATTTATTATGTTGAAAATTACTCAAATTCAGTTTAATTAATAAAATTACACAGATATTTTAATAGTTTAACTAGTGTATTATAGTATAATTTGATGGTTTACTCTAACTTAAAATTATGTGTAGGGTATTAAAAATTGCTTTAGAAATTCATTATTAAAAATTCTTTTTAACTCATTAAGGTATGCTGAGCTCTGTATGAATATATACATTTATATAAAATACAGAGGTATTCCAATTTATCTTTTGACAATGAAGACTGGTGATAACTGTAGATGATAGTATTATATTTATTAAACTATATTTTAAATGTGGTTTTATACACACACACACACACACACACACACAGAGAGAGAGAGAGAGAGAGACAGAGACAGAGACAGAGACAGAGAGAGATTGAGAGAGATTTTTTTATGATGAGAAAACTGAGTCTCAAAGAACAGTTGCTCAGGACTGACAGAGTAAAAAAGAATAAATTCACTCTTTAATTGTAAATGGAACCAGGAAATAAAGGCTATGATTTTTTTCCCCTACATGGCCATGCTGGCTGAGAGAGCTTCCCAGGGTGATCCATCTGTCCCTCTTAAGGTCTTTCTTGTTACCTAGCTTCTCTGGAGATAGTGACTGTAGTCTGGTTATGATTCGCTTTATATCTAATATCCACTACTCAGGTTGTTTTTTTTTTCTACCTTCATTCATTTTCCTGCAAATTTCAATATGTCATTGTTTTTTCCAGCTGAGCAATACTTTATTGTATGAATGTACCATATTTTCTTTATCAATTCGTCAGTTGAGGGGCATCTAGGCTATGTCCAAGTTCTTGCTATTACAAATAATGCTGCTATGAACATCACCAAGGAAGTGTCCTCGTAGTATGATTATCTTTTGGGTGTGTACCCAAGAGTGGTATCCCTGGGTCTTCAGGTATATTGAATCCCAATTTTCTGAGAAACTGCCATACTCATTTCCAAAGAGACTGTACAAGTTTGCATTCCCATTAATCGTGGAGGAGTGCTCCCCTGACTGCACATCCTCTTCAACATATTGTAACTATTAACATTATCTCTGAAGCACTGACATGAGCAAAAGCAAGTGCAGTGAGAAAAACATTTGGAAAGAGCTCCACTTTTTATTCTGGTAAACCTAATTGAAAAAGAAAAACGTAAGTTTTATTTACTTATTTTGAGATTTAAAAAATTCATTAAATTCTTTCCATACAGTGTATTTTGATCCCTTTATTCTCCCCCAACTTCTCCTAGATTCCTCCACCTCCCAGCACACTCATCTTCATGTTCTCTTTCTCTCTTGAAAAAAAAAAGGAAAGAAAACAACAAAATCAAAATAGGAAGCTTTTTGTTACATTTATGCAGAGGAAACTAGTGATTAGTTAGCTACTGATTTAGGATTAAGCAATGAACTTTGTAAAAATATTAGAGCAAAGAATACTGGTTTTGACAACTATTTTGAAACATGTAATAAATCCTACAGAAGATAAGAAATGTGAATACCCAATGGACAAGGACATTTAAATTGAATTATTGTAAGAGTTTTGCAGTGCTGTTGATGGATGGCCCACAGCTGACATGCTTTTACTTGATCAGAAGATAAAAAGAATAGAAACCTTTAGACCATTTGTACATTATTAAAGTGAGTTGGAATTCAAGAAGACATCTGATTCCACTAAATCAGCCAAGAGGATGTAGGAAACAGATGGCATTTCAGACCAAAGGAGAGCCCTTTGAAGACCTTCAGACTTAGAATCCGTCTGAAAGCATGTAGCCTCCATAATCGTGAATTTCCATCCCCAGCATATTGCCTGGCACACAGTACATGCTCAGTAAATGCCTGAGGAAACAAGACATTCTTCCAATGTTACTTGAAACCTTATGGAAAATATTTACACAAATATTTTATATGCAGTTTTCTTCTCTTTTGTCTATGAGCACAGTGGAGTCCAAATATATTATTGCTGCTAGTGCTCATTTTTGTAGATTCAATTTGCTTTCTATTCATTTTAAGCAAATGTATTACCTTCAGGCTTGAAGATAAAAATACTGACTCATAAAAATTGTGAAACACTGATGTAAATTAAAACTAACACCTGAGAAAGAAAACTAAGCCGATTTTAAGGTCTGTTATTCTTGAGTAAACCTGTGCTTCAAATTTTAAACTTCAAAATCCATAATGCTATTTTTTAGACTCCATAAAACATTCCTATGGTTGACTGTGTTGTTGAAATAGATCTTGGATGCACTTTGCTCCATTACATCCATTTATTGTGAGTCCTATTCCTGTTAGTTGTTACTCAGTAACTGCTTTATCTTTAATATTCGAACAGTTTTAAAAGATTTTTGTACCTTGGAAAATATACAATGTGAGATCATTCAAAAGCATGATTTAAAAAAAAGCAGAACTTCCTTTCTTCATTGCTTGTTTAAGTTATTAATGCAACAGTAGCACAGCATTTCTGTATACATGGAAGATAGGATGAACGCTGTCCTTTGCAGAATAATTGAACACTTCATTACAGAGACTAATGGCACTCACATTTTCTATAGCTATTGATTCATTAAAAAAAAATAAGTGCTTGAATTGGTTTGGTGTTGCATGCCTGCAATCATAGCAATTCTGCAAGCTGAAAGAAGAGGATCTTGGGAGCAAGGCATGCACAGCCTGTGCTATAGAGACCTTACCTCAACACAAACAATAAGCCAAAGCAATCTAACAAACACAAGTCATAAAACAAGCCAAAGCAAATACAAAAATCAGAAATGTGACTATTTTGAGAGTTTATTGCAAGAAAACCTACTGTAGTTTTCAAAAGGTTTTGGGTGAACATGATACTTTAAAAATGAGTTGTAGTACAGTTATTGTATGGCTAGTGCATTTAAAGTACATAAAAGAAAAATAAATAAATTTTAAAAAGACACATGGGACAATGCAGTTTTCCTGGAGTGGTATACACAGGGGAGGCCAGTACAGAAGAATGCAATTCCTGCCCTTTGCTTATCAAATCAATGAGATTTTTAAAAATGATCACTATGAATAGAGACAGTATCTTCCCTACTGTGTGTTTATAAGAAATGGCTTGTAACAGAATATGGCTAATAGATATCTCACTTTCTACTTCCTTCTATTAGTTGATTTTCCACTCTATTAGCTCTTAGCAGGTTAACAGGTTTAAAGTTAACTGTCTGAGTATATATTCTAGAATCTGATATCAGTGTATGCCATTTTACATGGATGACTTGTTCAAGACCAAGCACTGTTTTCAGTTTGAGTATCACCAACTCCCAAATAAACCCCATTAATATGATTTAAATGTATCCCCTAAAGTTCGTGCAAACTCGACTACCAGAATAGTCTTGCTGAGATTTATAGCTGAATGGGTGTCATTTGGTCATGTGTGACCACCCTCAAGCACAGATAGATCTTGCCATCATGTGCCTGTTGTTGTAGGGATACATTCACCCCTGTGTATTTTTTCTCCTCTCTCCTTTCCTCTCCTCTCTTCTCCTCTCCTGTCTCTGTCTCTGTCTCTCTCTATATATCTGTCTCACTTTCATTGGGATGATTTAGTACAGGTGATGTTTTACTCCTATGCCTCCAGAACTGTTAAAAATTTCTGTTCATTATAAATTATTTATTCTTTGGCATTATATCAAAAAATCTACAAAAGAGTAAGGTATCTATTAAAGAGAAGTAATAATAAAGATAAGCTTCAATCTACATTTTCAGAATCTGGAAAGAATATAATTATGTCATTAATATAGGAAAACATATATTTTAAAAGATTCTCTATATCCTCCTAAAAGCAAGTGACTTACTAACAATATGTCAAAGTAATGTATTAAAATTAGAAAATTCATGAAGTTGTTGAAACCTTCAGATTTTTATAGGTATTTCTGATTCTGATTTCTCCTATGCATGTGCTCACACACACACACACACACACACACACACACACACACACTTATTCAGAATTTTGTTGCAAAGCTTGATTGTGACTTTCAAAACGGGAAGCAAACAATTTTTGAAGTCAATAGTAGCTCTAATCCCCACTCCCATACACGTTTCCTTTGAGATAGCATATGTGCTAACTTGGGCTCAACCTGTAAAGTTGTCAGGCTGTCCTTGAACTTCTGATCCCTTCGCCTTCGCCTACTAAGCATACATTCACTGTTATGTTTAGGTTTCTTACATGCTTTTGTTCATCTCTGACCTTGTTGAGCTCAGCCAGAGGGGCTGGAATGAATGGCTTAGCAACAGTTCTTCATGAAGAACACTTGTGATGGAACTTGCATTTTAAAGAGTGATTTTACTCAGTAGTAGACTTTAAAAAATGAAGCTTCACTTTTCTAATAATGTTTATTCTTGTTTACACAATATTTGTCATATGAACATCTTCATGCCAAGTTCATTTTCATAAAAATAAATTTTTTTCTGGAAAATATAACCAGGAAAGTATAGCAGATGACATAAGAGAATTTGTAGTCTCCTTTTTTTTACCATAGAGATGCAATGAACCACTTAAACTTTCCAATAGTCATATATATTTTATTTACTATGATGTTGTGAATTTCTATTTGATACTTCTTCCAGTGTTTTGAAATTTAACAACAAAAAAAACTGGAATCTCCACAGTCATAAATATTTTTTTTGTATGCTAAGGAGTTGACTACTGGCCTTCAGTTCCTAGCTACTTTGAGAGCGGGTCTGGTCCCAAAGTATGACTCAAGAGTTGGATGTATAAACCTTAGTTTTAGACTATGAGGAGAGAGGAGGTGAAGGTTGAACTGGTTACAAATGGCCAGTAATTCAGTCAGGACTGGGGTGAGGATTCTTCTAGATAGCTATATTGGTGAAGGTTCCTGGGAGGCAATACACCTAGAGAGGGCATGGAACAACCCATGTTTATAATTAGCATCTCAAAGGGTAGGTTTCATGGGACTGAACTCTCAATCCAGGAGCTCTAAAGCTATATATAGGTAGATCTTGTCAGAATTTAATAGATGATAGTTTGCTGATACCAGTTGATGAAAAGAATAATTTGTTCAATGGATCAGGAATAACCTCCCCATATCTGGCATTACAGACATTCTGTTATGTGGTGGATAAAGAGTAATAAGAGCTTACTTTGGCTTTTATTATGTCCCATATCTATTTATTAAGAGCAGGTATTTAAGTGGAATGCCAGGTTCTGCAAGTAATAAGAACATCTACAAGATAGCATCTTTTCTCTTAAGGGTCCCACAGTCTAGTACAGTTGTTCTCCCTCAAGCTGTGGGTTGCAATGCCTTTGGGGGTCAAATAGCTCTTTCATAGGGGTCACCGATCAGATATCCTGCCTATCAGATATTTACACTACGGTTCATAGCAGTAGCAAAATTACAGCTACGAAGTAGCAACGAAAATAATTTTATGTTTGGAAGGTCAGGACAACATGAGGAACTGTATAAAAGGGTCGCAATGTTAGGAAGGTTGAGAATTACTGGTTTAGTGGAAGAAATGAGGTATGAATACATGTAAAGTTTTAATGGGCATAGAATAGGCTAGAAGTCAATAGAATTTTAGTTCATCATTCTATATGGCAAATGTTAGGATTCAGGCATTATATTGGTCTCTGTCACCTGGCAGGATGAACCCAGGAAGTTCCCTATCCAGCCCAGGGTCCTATGGCTGCTATGTCACTAAGCAGATGAAAAGGTCCCTTTAAGACACAAGCGCTGCCCATTCTGGCTCTCTTCCTGCTGCTCTTCTGGAGAGACAGTCTGGTCCTTGCCTCCTCCTATTTTTCCTCTCTGTATTTCTCTTTCCCTCTTCCCTCCCCTTTACTGTCTCTCAATAAACTCCTCACTTAAGATCTGTTTGCATGGTGTATTTGTCTCCTGCCCATGGCCCTCACCCATCAAGGTCCCAACTTGTGCTATAATCATAACAGTAAGGAGGTAGAAGAAAGTCTCAAAAGTATGTATCAAAAAATCAAAATCATATTATAGAACATGGCTAGAGATACTTTACAGTGGTTAGAGCACAGTTTGGAATACTTATGAGTGGTTGGAGCTTGGGTTGGTATATTTTATGGGTTGTTTGAGCATGGCTAGGCATTGCTAAAGCAAGTTCAGCAAGAGCTCATTGTAGACTCTAGGTGAGTTCATTGTAAAAGTCTTTCAGCTTTCCATATGAAAATTGCCATAATAAATGATGAAAAAAGACTAGAGCATTCAAGAGGAAAGGAATAAACTATTCTGACAGGCATTTAATTTTCATGCAATGTGATAGAAATAAAATATGAGAGCGAAGTTTGATGAAAATTTTTATTTTATTCATTCTCTCTATTTGATCAGAAAACGGAAGGTGTTTAATGTTAGAAAATATACTGTGTACCCATCAGCAAACACCAGAATTTTCAACTCAAGCTGACTTAACTGTAAGGAAGGGGATTATTACCCAAGATAGGGAGGCAAAGGTTATTCAATTCAATTCCTTACAAACTCTTTCAGAGGCCTAAGTGCCTGTTCTTCCATTGTGGCATCATATCTTCACAAGACCAATTCCTCTGTCTCAAAATCAGAGCTGCCCCCAGATCACTGTTTAGTGTTGGAGTCAGTGTCTCCCTATGTACCAAAGGATAGCCTCACAATGAGGGTCATCGTCTCCTTCTCTGGACTATTGGCTTGATAGGCATGAAGTATAGTTGGTTCCTTCCCCTAGTCTTGAGCTTTTGCACTGTAGAAAACTGACTGGTAGAACTTCTTGCCTTAAGTTGACTTCCCTGTTTGTTCTGAATCTGAGGTGGGCGGTCCTTGGGCTTCCCACAGGTCAGGGAACCCTGATTGCTCTTTGAGCAGATGAGGGAGGGGGACTTGATCGGGGGAGGGGTAGGGAAATGGGAAGCCGTTGCGGGGAGGAGGCAGAAATCCTTAATAAATAAATAAATTAAAAAAAAAAAAAAGAAAGTGTTGTAATAGGAGTGGCGGGGCTGCGTCACCGGCACCCCGGCCGCCTTGCTAGCTTATGCCCCGAAATAACAACACACAAACTATATTCTTTTAAACACTGGTTGGTCCATTTCTATCTAGCCTCTTCTAGGCTAATTCTCACATATTAATTTAGCCCATTTCTAATCATCTGTGTAGCACCGGTCTTACCGGGAAGTTTCTAGCCTACGTCCATCCTGGGTCGGAGCTTCATCGCGTGCATCTGCCTGGGAGAGGGGAGCATGGCGTCTCTCAGCTCACTTCCTCTTCCTCCCAGCATTCTGTTCTGTTTACGCCTCCCACCTATGTTTTAACCTATGAGGCCAAGCAGTTTCTTTATTGCTTAACCAATGAAATCAACAGATTGATATATGACGCTCCCACATCAAGAAAGAAAGAAAGAAAGAAAGAAAGAAAGAAAGAAAGAAAGATGGATGAGGAGAAATGGGGTCGGGGTGGTGGAAGACTCAAGATGGCTTCAAGTCATGTTGGTAGCAGGAAGAGCCAGATGACTATATCACTGTGGGATAGTGTGGAAAGAAATGCTTTGGGAAGGAAAATGAGAGGGATTAATGTATAGAAATCGCATATAAGGTACTTCAAAAAATTTGTGAATATAACATACATTCTAAAATAAAATTTAATTATGAAATAACTTTTTCCAGTGATTATGATAATTACATGTTTGGTATGAAAACTATGAAAAGATTAAAGAAAACAATCATTTATATTCTTAGCACTTACTAATAATCAAGGTTAGTATGTTGATATTTCCTTCTAACATATGTACTGTTAAGATACTATAATATTTTGCATTCAATTTGCTTTGTTCTAATTATTTACTTGGCATAAAATCATGCTATATGAACCAAGAATCAAATTATATTAATATTCTTTTGAAATTAATATTTCTTTTAAAATGTGTGTATTTGTGTGTATGTGTGCCACGTGTGTGCAGGTGACCCGGGGTTCCAGGTGGTTGTGAGCCAACTTGAACAGGTGATGGGATTATAACATGAGCCCTCTACAAGAGCAGTGCATGCTCTTGATCACTGGGCCATCTTCCCAGGCCTATGTGAATATTCTTGATGCTGAGTATATACCATCGCATTGAGCTTGTCTTTACACCTCTGCTCATGAAAGGAATGTGATGATTCTGAGCACGCCTGTTAAACAGCAGCCACTTTCAGCAGTAGCACTGCTTTTTGCCAACTTTTAGTGACATGAACTCCTCAAGGCATCTTACGACAATGAGAAAACATTTAGCAGCTATTTCCATCAACATCTTGCTGTTTTCTTTCTTCATTATGTTCTTTAAAATTTAATAATAGATGTGTGGCTGGGTATGGTGGCATTTGCCTTCCTCTAATAAAGCTCTAGGGGCAGAGGCAGAGACAGGTGGCTCTCTGAGACTTAGAATCCACCCTGGTCTATACCAAAGTTACAGCCCAGTGAGAACTGTAGGGAGACCCTGGCTAAAAATTATTATAAAAGAATTGGAAAAAATGGGGGTATGTAACCTGTTACCTCTTACTTCTTTCTAAATATAGTCATAATTTCTTAGTTCAGTGTCTACAAAATGTTTAGGACTTAGGAATGTGAGTGTTTTTACGCTAAGTTCTGTGCGGGTTAAGGTGTGCAGGTAAGGATGGATAAATGAACGAAGGATATGAATGGCAATACAGTATCTGTTAATTCAGCATGGGATATTTTTGTGAGATTATTAAGTATGAAAAACTTGCAAATTACTTCATAAAAGTGCTTTATGGGTTGTGGCACTTTAATGATATTTACCATGGCTTGGAGGAGACAAAGGCCTGAAGTCCTGTGGCAGTAGGCCAGAATCCGAAGCAATTGTGCATGAAATTAAATAATTAAGTTATTGCAAGTAGTAAGAAATCTGCACAAAACTTTGAATTGTTTTTGAACTCTGTTATCTGAAAAGGTTAATAGGTCCTTTGACTCTTAATTTACCTTTTCCTCCCTCTTGACCACATTTTGTTCCTGTTAAGTAAACAGGAGTTATGAATTTTCTTTATAATTTAATATCATGAGCTCAGTGTGGCCAGGTAAAGAATGTTATGATTAAAGTTTATGACATTAGAGGGAAAAACTCAATGCACGCAAGTGTAAGCTGTTGGGAGAAAGGTGGCTTCATCTCCGGAAGCATGTTTTCAGTCCTTGATCTGACGCTGCTGGAGATGGCCTACCTGCAGTCTTATTGGTGGAGCAGAGCACCGTAGAAATATGGAGGATCAAGACTGACAACGTGGCAAATCAACTATCTGAAGGTGCTGGCTGTTTATAACATTTTAAGAAGACGAAAGAATTGCTTTATTTCAGGTATATCAGAGGCACAGTCCAGTTTGGAAGTGGCCAACGCCAGTGTCTTCCTGGTGAGGGAAACGGGGCTTAGCGCATGCTTTCATGGGCCTTGTCTATGTTAAATTTCAGATATATGGTTGTTGATATTTACTGGGGCAGCTGGGAGTCTCTTCCTTAATTATTCTTTTTATCAGTACATTTCAGATGGGCTCACTGGAGGGATCCTAGCAGGGAGCCTCTGCAGCGCTGGCACGTAGAGGGCATTTTCTAGTGCTGATAAGGCCGTGAAATTGGTCTTTTTCCTTGAAGGGATCCAAGAGCAGGCCAGGGAAATTCTCAGAAAACTCAAGAGGATTCCTTGAAGGAAAAGGGTATCTGGAAAAGTGGCTATTCAAACCCTGCCTCTCCAGAGCTTTCGCCCAGTGTTTATATGCTTTGGTTTTATTTGCGAAAACTAATTATGGAACATTCCAGAACTCTCCATAAAAAGTGAACATGGGGAGGCTTTCAGGTCCTGGAGAGCTTCAATCAAATGATCAACCAAAGAGGGGAAGCTGGAAAGAGCTAAGGGATTTGGAGTCTGGCAGCTGGAAAAAAGCTAAAGTTACCTAAGAACTGTGGAAAAGTGACACAACCCGGCTCAAAGTTACCAGCTTGCTCTTTGTTCTTATTCTCGGAGATAGATAGATATCCACAGTCCTCTGCTTGGGTATCCATGGCAGCCCTTGTTCTTAATAATCAAAGGTCATTGCCAACCTACCTACTTTTCCTTACCATGTCCACGTGGCAGGGGGTTGTATATAAAAGGGCAGGTGTTACAATTTCATCACTGAGTTCGTGTGGAAACTCAGGCAAAGAGAGATTTGACGGCTCAAGATAGCAATCACGCTGGAAGGTGATGTGGGTTCCTATTTCATTGTTCTCTTTGCGCAAGTTTTATTTGGACCAATGATATTTGAGAGGTATGCTGTAAAATCGACTTGAGAACATCTGCAGTCTTCTAGCCCCGAGGCATTCCCCTTCCACGGGCTTAGAAATCTATCAGCTTCTGTGGGAGAAGCAGAAAGCTCCTGTGTGATTGTTTACCATCTTATGAGCATCCTTTTCTTTTGCTTTGTTGGTTATATGTGAAAATCCTAGAGGGATCTACCTACCTTGTACCCTTACAGCCTTCTCACCTGGGCCTCTTTATGTCTCTCATACAGAACCTGGAGAAAAAAAAATGTTTTCCTGATTCACGGAATCATTTTAGACTATTTTTCTTACTACACTGGAAAGAGAACCTGTCATCTCCTTGGAAAATGATTATCTTATATGTTCTAAGATTATAGCACCTAGAATGAACCTGCTTTCTTCGTCTCAACTACAGGAAATCTTAACATCATTGTGGGTTTTTTAATAGAGCTTTTATTCTTTTCACGTCAAGTAATGTCTTAATTATTGGTGGCTTCAGTATAGAATTCTAAGTTCTTGCCTGATCCAACCATCATCTTATCCTTGGCTTTTTCACCTTGTCTCTTTCAACTAATCTTTATTCTATTCTTCTCTTCCTTGGTGTCTTGTTAAACAGACTGCCTTTTTATTTTCATGGGCCATATTTTCATTCATTTGTTTCTTACATTTCAAGTACTCTTTGGTGTCATCCTTGACCTGAGATTCTTTGTCATAGCCCTTAACTATTACACAACTGCAAACAAACCCTTTGTGGGGTTTCTCTTAAGGACCACTTTTCTTTTTGTTGTGAAGCTTAATCAGGTTGTTTTGATGCTCAGTGCAAAGGGCTCCACCAATATAATATTGACACACAGGCTCATCTCAGTTGGATACAAGTACTCAAAGATAGGCTACTTGGCCCATACCTAAGGTTTTGACAACTTCGGATAGTCCATACTGTGCCTTCACAGATGAGGGAAGTCTCCATTACCACTCCTAAGGCAGTATTAGCATCCATTACAACTCCAGCAGCAATGCCAAAAGTATATGTCAAGAGCAAACAAACAGAAGATTGAATTTTTAATCTCAGATCCACCATTCATCTGTTTCCATTGGAAAAAAAAAACAACAACAGTGTTTTCTAGGATGTGGAGACTGCTCAGGTGAGAGTAATCCCTGTGCAAGCATGAGGACCTAAGTTTGAATATCCAGAATTCATGAAAAAGTCAGGTATCGCTGTGTATGCCTATAACTCCACTGCTGGGGGGATGGAAATGGGATGGGTAGATCCTGAGAGTTCACTGGCCACTGAAGGCTCCTTATATAAGTCCAGGAGTACATTACCTCAACTTTCATGTATACAGCCCCCCCCCCGACACACACACAACACACACACACACATTGCAAGTGCTTTCATTGACTTGGATGCTCAGAGCAAAAGCTTGAGAGTAGACACTGGAACTATCTCCATCTCTTTGGTCGTGGTGCTTGCTCTTTCACTCTCTGCAATTTCCTTTCTCTTTCTCTTGTTCTTTTGTTGTCCACAAACACTCTGTCAGTAAATTCTGCTGACACCGCCCTCAAACATATCCCCTTTGAACTGTTTACTTCTCTAGGATGTGAGTTTCCTGAAGTCAAGGACTTTTGCATAGTTGCTCCTGTTCTAAGCGGCTGGATGTTTGTTTGTTTTTTTTTTATTTTCTATTTGTCTAAAGACTTTTATGTTTCAATTATGTACGTGTATGTCAGTGTGAGGATATAGGCTACGCATATGAGTTCAGATATCTGTGGAGGCCAGAAGAAGATGATCAATATTTTGGAACTTGAGTTATTAGCAGTTGTGAGCTCTCCAACATGGATTCTAGGGACCTAAACCAGATCACCTGTAAGAGCAAATACAAACTCCTAAGCACTGAGTCATTTCTCCAGCTCCAAATGATTAGATTTCTTAAAATAAAATTTTGTGGAATAGAAAAGTAATGTGAAATGAAATATTTACCATCCATAAATAGTGTTATTGACATTCAGCCGTGCCCACTGACTTGAACTGTCTGTTGCTGTTTGTTTGTTTAGTTCTTTGTTTCATTATGCCAGCTGAGTGGAATCAATTTAGCAGAGATTTTAGTGGATTGTACTGCTGAAAGTTTTACTGGATGGTCTGCTATAGGAATGTTTACCAATCTCTACCCTGGATTAATAGCCTCTCACAGTGGCTAATGCCTAAAACTTGTCTTCTCACTAGTTTCAGTAAAAATCTCAGAACTCCTCATGGTAGCCCCAGCTCAAATGGCTATTTCAGAATAAGCTCTTGTTTAAGGCAACAATTAATTGCAGAGGCCTCATCCGTACCTATCTCTGAAGCTGTGGAGGGGGGTAACTGTAATCCCACTGGCTCATGCACTTACCGTGGGAAAGAGCCACTTCTCAGGTGTGCCTGGGATGCTGTAACCAGAATAAGTGTGAACAGAATCTTTGCTTTAAAGCAAGCAAACAAAACCATTTGCCATCTACATGATTGCACTTTCTGTTTCAAGATAGCATATTTCAGAACGCTGTGTTTTAGTCCTCTTGGGAATTGAGAAAAATATAATTCTCATTCTGTTCAGTATTATGCAAATACTTGATACCTCAAGCCATGTCTATCTTGGATAGGGTATATGTTGTTTTTCAGTCTGTCAACTTCATGTTTATGCAATTACTGCTTGGTGAGCCGGTGGTTCTGGAATCTACAGAAATTACTGTCCTATCTGAAGATGTCTTGGGCGGGTGCCGCGATGCAGCATTACTTGCACATCCTGTCCTCTTGGCAGCAATCAAGCTTCATCTCTGGCTATTGGGCCTCATTCCAGCTTTCTCTCCTTCTGTGAGAATTAAGCACACTCAATCCAAAATGGGAGGGTTTCTGCTCCCAGTCCTCATGATTTGTCAGGAAGGTCATGGTCTTTCCTTAAGCTGGAATTACTGGGGAAGAGGAGGGTATTGATTTATGATCAAACTATGTACCTGTACTTCCCCTCAACAAAGGAAAGCCATTGAAAACCACTGTGAGACATGATCGAGAAATCGTCATATACTCAGATTAATATTTTTGGAAGTTCATTAACTGCATTTTGGTGGATCTCTTGGCTTGGGGGACCACCATAGAAAATGAGATGTTGTAGGAGTGAGGAGGCATCCGTAATTATCCTAATGCAGTAGCTGATTAGTTCCCTATCCCAGATGTCACATGAAAATGCTTGATTCATTAAAATATTTCTTATCACAATGTCACACCCTAGGAGTTTTTATGAATCCTGATAAAAATGGAGTTATTTTGAAAATCACATGAAATGCTTTGCAAGATGGGAGCTGTTATTTCTTTATTGATTATTTCAATTACAAAGATTGGTTTGGGAATTAGATTTTGATTTACTAGACAAGTCAGCAAAGTGCAAAACTTTTAAACTATTCTTCGCTAGCATTTTCTCTTTTAAATAACAATACTTTATTCATAATTTTGACATTTCTTTTCTTTTCATATCATCTCATTGAGAATCCTCCTTAATAGGACACTATTTTAGAAAAGAAATTATATTTTTATGTGAGGTAAGTGACTAAAAAGAAATATCTTAAGTGCCAAAGGGTGAAAGTAAGCTTTTGCGGTTGTAAGACTATTAACTGCAGGCGTAAAATTATTTTATTATTGATGTTCTTTCTAACCGAGCCTGATCCTGAAGCTCTACCTACCCTGAACTGTTGTATACATTTCATGGCATAAAGTGTAGCTCACATAAAGCCTTAGAACTCTGAAATATCTTATTAAAACATTATTAATTAAAAAATTCGTAATGAGTCCTAATTCTACCAGTAGATTTTTTTTTTGTGTGTGTGGGTTTCTGACAAAGGTCATGACTGGTGATCATATGAAATGCCTCTTAACAGGACAGCAAAGACTTTTGGCAAACACCAAAGGGATTAAGGACTAGGTCACTGTAAAATGTTTAATAGAGGTTTCTTTTCAACAAAGTTTCTTTTCAGTGTAACTGATTTCTAGAGTTCTAACAGTAGTATTCTCTGTGCCTATATCTCCACCCATGTGTGTGTGTGTGTGTGTGTGTGTGTGTGTGTGTGTGTGTAGTATATGAAGATAGACACAAATGTTTTTGGAAGAACTCATCATTATCCTCACATAGAAATTATAAATGAAGCGAGAAATGATAACGATCCAGTATTCTAAAGATCTACTATATTAAAAAATAGACCACAAAACACTCCCTCTGAGGTAGATAATGGAAATAGAGTTAACTTTCAAGGAAGATGGCAAGACTTGGCATAGTCCCATGAGGAAATTTGCTAATCTTAGGTCAATAGCCATTAGAAACTAGTAACAGTAAATATTTAGAATGTGGTTAGAAATTATGCTGGTTTAGTTTTTCATCCCTCATCAATGATACTTCTTTATGCAACAGATAGATCATTACAGAAAACTGCATTTAATCAAAATACAGAATTATGGAGCCCAGTTTCAACTATACACCTGCAATACAGCTCTTGTGCTTAACACTCAGGGATCACTCCAGGAAACAAGGTGAAAAGATGGTGAGAGCCAGAAGAACAGGAGGTTTATTGTGAGACTGTCTCCCTGAAATGTCAGAGAAGGTCTACCCTTAAAGTCTTACCATCATAGAGTTGCTTAAACATGACCAGAAAATATATGATACCAATAGACATGTTAACATAAACTCACAAGGTCTCAACCCAAAGTCCGAGGATTATAGGAAATGAAATAATACTGATAATGTGAGAAATAATCTTCCCCAGGAAAGAACACGCCAATTGGTTATGGAATGCTAAATAGCCAACCCTGAAAACATACATACAACTAACATTATAAAGGCTGAGAAAATTATATTTATACATTTAGGAATATCTATTTATATATTTAGAAATATATACTTATGTTCTTAGGGAATATACACATACATATAATCATATGTAACAATAACTAAAGAAAAATAGGTCATTAATTTAAGAGAGGGAGAGGTGAGGTTAAATGGAAATAAGGGAAGAGGGAACATAATATATTACTATCTTAAAAAATAAAAATACACAATTGAATAAGATAAGAAATTAATGAAGATCTTAGCCATTATGGTCTTAAAACTAGAGATTTCTGAGGCCATCTGTTACAGCCACCTTCATAGAGATCCCCAGGCTATGTAGTGACGAAACTACAGTTACAGAAAGATTTAGAGAATTTTGTTTTTAGAGAGCACTTCTCCCTGAGTAGGTTTTGTCTGCCTTAATTTGAATGATCATATAATTCTTGAAATTTCAATGAAAGTGAATAGAAACATATTAAAACCAAGAGCAAAACAGAGAAAAAGTAATGTGCAGTCCTCTTGTTTGTGACCCAACTGTTATCAATAAGTGGTTCCTGGATCTCACTTCACTGACTAGATTTACATCATGTTAGATGATTCCTTGTCTCTGCTTGAAATCTATTCTTGAAAACTTTTAAGATGGTTCCACTGTCACATCCCTAGGCATAACTAAGGACGCATACTGAGAAGCACACCTACTGAATGTTGTTGAACTAATGTGTTGATCAGACTGGTCTTATAAGACTGTGGAGGAAGATGGGCAATTAAGAGTCCAAGAAGTTACAGCATTAGAAAAAAATAAGTAACCAGTCCCATCTCCACAGACATGCTCAATGTGGAGTATCTGTAGACTTCAGCTTAGCCTCTGGAGGGACCAAGCCTTCCTCATATGCTTCCTCATATGCTTCCTCATAGCATGTTAGCTGTTGGGTGAAACATTCAACCCACATCTGCACCATAGCAAGGATTATACAGCACCACCCTTTGCCACATGGCTGGTGGTGATACCATGTAAAAAATCCCGAGTCATCTTTAACATAGCATCTTCTAACAGAAACTACAAGTAGGCATGAGGAGTGGTGAATTGAAGCAGAAATCCGAAGCAGCAACCTAAGTTTCCCATGACCACTCTTGGCTTTCTGCCAGACTTAGTCAGTGCAACCATGAGAAAAAGTTGATGATGGATGTAACATAGCCCTCAATACTGTGTTTAGTACCAAGCCGAAGCTGACAATTCATGCAGGTAGAAAATATACTAAGTTCTGACAACGACTACATAAAATTGAAGTTATAGATTAATCTTTCTGTGTTTTTGCTGCTATCTGTAACATGATCATTATATAAGCAGAAAAATAGCTTCTTTACTTTTAATGTGATTTCAGTTCTTCTATAACACAGAGCTTTGAATTAAATTCAGTAAAAAAATTATATTGAAGCAGTTCTTGATTACGAATTCTTGCCCTATCCAGAAAAAAATATATGAAGTACTATATCATAAAATTATTACCCTGCAAATTGATCTAACGATCAGATGTAATATCCAACCAAATCCTACTGACTTGGAAATCAATAGGGGTGAAGGGCAAAGTAGATGATATACCTCCTATTATTAACCTTCAATAGCCTAGGTAGTTCATAGGGATAGACATGTAGGTCTGTGGCACAGAGCTCATAGCCCAGCTTTACTCTTATACCTTTCAACTGTCTTTTTTAAGAAGTGATAAAATAACTCAGTAAGAAAATGATAATCATCTAATCAATCAATAGTTTTTGAATAACTGGATATCCACAAAATAATGAAGCTAGATTAGATTAGGCTGTCTCATATCATACAAAGAATTAACTCAAAAATATTAAAAATTTGACAGCATGTGAGTGCTTGGAACTACACCTAGGTCCAGTACAAGAACAATAAGTGCTCTTTTTTTTTTTGGTTTTTTTGAGACAGGGTTTCTCTGTGGTTTTTGAGCCTGTCCTGGTCTTGTAGACCAGGCTGGTCTCGAACTCACAGAGATCTGCCTGCCTCTGCCTCCCGAGTGCTGGGATTAAAGGCATGCGCCACCACCGCCCGGCAATAAGTGCTCTTAAACGCTGACTTTCTCTAGAATCCTAAATTTACTGTTAAAGCTGAAATAGGCACATGGCATATTCCTTTCCCAATAGCCTTGTATATGTCCTGGTGATTGTAGTTACCCAGATGAAGAATTGTTGCTTCAGTTCCTGAATATATAGTATTATTCTAGTTGAATCTTTAGTTTTACATATATCACCACTATTCATTGCTGTATAATGTTAGAAAATTCATACCATGAGCACAATTTAAAAAACAAAATACCTGCATATTATCAACAATATGCTCATTTTTTGTGTTGGATCTTGCAGGATTCAGAAGCGTATGACACATACCTACAAACATTGTTTTTCCTTTAAGAGATACACAATTTGCAACATCTGGCCCTCAGACTATCAACACTGATGAAACTTGAGTATATTCTTAATCTACTAAGTTGGAAACTCGATATCTGGTAGGTTGAAGGCTTTGGGGAGGCAAGGATATATAATTCAAGGATAAACAAGTCCTCTGGGTAATTCAGACACTTGTTAACATTGGGGGTATGGATACTGGCTATGAGACAGGGAATAAACAGTTATCAAGCAGAATATGGTAAATGTCCAAAGAGTTCTACAAAGTACTATTCTTTAGAACATAAAATGTGTAACTAGTAATGTTTTCTAAATATTATAATAATGCAGTATTTCTTTCTTTTTTTAATCTTCATGGGATTTTTTGAAAAGTATTTTGTTGAGAATAAAATTCATTCTTGTCTCTCTTTATAATAAAAAACATTATTGATATAGGTCCTTTATTAAAGGATCTGAATCTCTTCTTATCTGTTCCATGATTCGTTGCCAGAGCCATAAATTTAGAGGGTAGAAGTGTAGTGCTCAGAATTAGATCCAATTTGCTTGGATAGGAGCTGATCCAGGTATCCTACTTCAATTCACACGTTGCCTACATTCTAGCATCTTCACTAAAATTCATTTTTCTTCTATGAATATTTTATTTGCCAAAAACTTCAGGATCTAATAGTACACATGGAGACATGATAACAGAATGGAGTGACATGATGGAGGAAGGTCATTGGCCAATAAAGAAACTGCTTGGCCCTGTGGGTGGAGTAAACAGAACAAAATGCCGGGAGGAAGAGGAAGTGAGCTCAGACTCCACAGCTCTGCTCTCCTCCTGGGAGCAGACGCACGAGAGAGATGCCATGCTCCCGGCTCCTGGGCAGACACAGGCCATGAAGCAAGCCGCCAGTTAGACATGCTGAACCTTTCCCGGTAAGACCGGTGCTCACCGATTATTAGAGATGGGTTGATCGGGATAACAGAATCAGCCAGTAAGGGCTAGGGCTAAAGGGCCAAGCAGTGTTTAAAAGAATACAGTGTCCGTGTAATTATTTCGGGGCATAAGCTAGCTGGGCAGGCGGCCGGGGTGTTGGGGACACAGCTCTGCCGCTGCCCTTATTACTACAGTGACACACAAGTTAAACTTCTTAGTGTGATGCAGACTGATTGTATACTTTCACACAAGTTGCTTAACTCTCATGATTAGCCTTGACTTCACTGTGGGCATTTGATTAATATTTTAAATCTGATTCATAATCTATTGATAAGATTAGAAAACAGACTATTTGGACAATACATAGCATATAATAGTACCTTTAAAACTAGTGACATAGTTTTGTTTCTTTCTAGGGATTTTCTTCTTCTGACATTGAATGTCAATAACACTGAAAATTATCTGACATTAAAGACCATACAGAAACTTATTCCTTTAGAAGTTTTGTAAAATAGATACATATAAAAAGGGAATAAAAATATAGATATTAAATAATGAGATCAGTGCCCCCAATTAGACCAGTACCAGGAATGGGTTACAGCTTGTTAAATCATTAGCCAAGGGGATCCCATATTCCCCATCCCAACATCCCAGGCTATTGCAAATGCTATTGGTTACACTCTTCATCATGACTAAAGCCCTATTGCTGAAGTTACCACTTAATTATGCCATCATTCATGGACAAACTAAGCTGCTGTTTATCCAGAAGCCTCACTCTGCCTAGATAACATTCATAGTGCTGGCAGATACTATATACACTGCCAGAGGAGAAAAGCAATCATCACTATCACCAAGCTATGAATGCTGAAACCCAAGACAGTCACCTTTCCACATGATGTACTGGTACATTGTTGCTACAAATGTTATTGGAGTAACCAACAGGGATTTTTTTGGTGTTGTTTTGTTTTTGCTTTATATTTAAGGCCCACTATATGAGATTGAACCCATATCTAACATTGTTTATAAGGACAAAAATCAGAGACTAGATAGGTCACGAATACTAAAAAATGTCCTACTATCTGCTAAATGAGTATAGAAATAGAAAGATTCCCAATGACATATTACTGTCTCCATAGATCTGTGAGTCATCCAGTCTTTTTCAGAAAAGTTACTTCTTGCAGTAGATGATAATTAACACAGGGTTTCACACATGGGCAGTGTATACAGAGAGGAATATTTTGGAGAAGTAACATGAAATAGAAGGCCTTTATCAAACCTATTCCCTCAAGTCTCAAGATGTACACAAAAGAGGAATCCAAAGGATTGTAAGAGCCAGTGGTAGTGGATGCCTCCAAGGATGCAGCATCTTCCAGATACAACATGGCTAAAGCTTGTATGATCTTACAGATATATGGCAGCCTGTACCAGACCCACACAAATCGACGTCAGGTGAAATTCCATATTGAAAGCAGGGAGTAGACACCAAGGCACATTTCTGATCTAGAAGCTATTTGCATTGTTACCTAATGGGAAAGGGAAAACAAACTTTCTCTAATGGAGTGACATTAGAATTATTAACCACATTCCAGGGTAGTTGACCAATTACCTTCATGTTTTGATTTATTTATTTTTTGTATGCTTTTGTTATTGTTCTGTTTTTATTTGACTTTTTGTGTGTTTGGATTTTGTTTGTTTTTGTTTCCATGTTGAGAAACTGTTAGTTTATCTGCAGTGCTGAAACACTGCAGCACAAATGATCTATGTCCTGGAGAGAACTAAGAAGTCAGATGAGACTGAGGTGACTTCAGACCTTGTTTCTGGGGAGGAATTATTTCCTTTCTTCTTCTGTAACCTCATGGGAGGGGGTGCTAACCATGTCCTCACAAAGCAAAAGGGACAGAGTGGTAAACATTTCCTAAGCTAGTTTCCTCCCATCTTTTATAAAATGTTAACATCTTTCTGGTGGCAGAGACACTGTTCCTCAATCTCTTCCCAAAGATCCCACACCATAATATCACCACAGGTGAGACTGTGTTCCAACATGAATTTTAGAATAAACACAAAGCAGGATGTATAGGTATTGTATCTAATCAATTAACAGGCTTTAAGCTAAGAATGCTGAAAAAAAACATGATAGCTTTGTCTTGCTGATTTGGAACATATGATATTGTCTAAGTAATATATACATGACTAATTTTAAATTGAAGCCGGGTGATGATGACATACACCTTTAATCTCAGCACTCAAGAGGCAGAGGCAGGCAGATCTCTGTGAGATCGAGGCCAGCCTGGTCTACAAGAGCTAGTTCCAGGACAGGCTTCAAAGCTACAGCAAAACTCTATCTTACAAAACCAATGATAATGATAATAATAATAATAATAATTATAAATAAAATAAAATGGGAAACACACACAAAGAAACAACACCAAACTGAAGATTAATAAGAAAAATTAAAGTGTCAAATTGTCACACTACTAGATAAAATATAGAGAAATGTTAATTGACAGTACAATTTTGAAGTCATATGAATTGTTTAAAAACTTTGCAACTTAATCAGAAAATACTTAGTGGAAGAAGACAATGGAAGTACCCATTAGCACAAGGATTTATCTAAGAAAATATCTATATGATAGAAGAATCAAACTAGGAGGAGTTTATTTTGATCTTTTTGTAAAGTCAATCACCTGATATAATCTGAAGATATTTCATTAAGAAAATGTTGAATTGTAATACAGCTCACTGGAGTACATATAGATTGTGAAAAAAATTATTTATTTATTTATTTTTGTTGAAAAAAAAATTGTCCCTCCTCCCTGTCTCCCATTTCCCTCCCCCTCACCCCATTCCTCTCCCCCTCCCCCCACTCCATTCCCCTTCCCTCTTGAGTCTGAAGAGCAGTCCGGATTCCCTGCCCTGTGGTAAGTCCAAGGTCCTCCCCGCTCCATCCAGGTCCAGGAAGGTGAGCATCCAAACAGGCTAGGCTCCCACACAAGCTAACAACTTAGAACTGTGTCTGGTGACTTGATGTCATATGCATTTAAAACAAATACAATAAAATCATTTATAATATGAAATTAAAACATATGCTAACCTCAACATACATAGTGTGTGTATGTATCATTTTATAGACATGTTGCTATTGTGAAATGTAAGTATATTATTATATATAGTTATAAATTAAACTATATATATAGTTATAAATTAAACCCTGTATATACTTATATCTATATCCATGAATCTTTGAAAAGAAAGAGAACTCAAGATGACATGAAGAAAGTAAACCTTACTTGGTTGGTAATCTAGCTCTGGGCACAGTTATAGCAGAAAAATTATTGTAGGTTGCATTAAAAATCTTTGATTTGGGGCTAGAGAGATAGTAAAGTGGTCAAGAACACCTCTTGCTCCTCCAGAAGACCCAGGTTTGATTCCTAACAACCTCATGGCTGCTCACAATTACCTGTAACTCATCTCCAAGGGATCTGATGTCTTCTTCTGTCCTTCATGAGCACCAGGCACGCATGTGCACAGATATACATGCAAGCAAAATATGAATATACTTAAAAATACTGATTAAAATTTTGATGTTATAATGCCATAATAATTTTTATAATGTAATAACTTGGGAACATTGAAGGGTTGGATCTGGTTACATAGTTAGCCCAGCTTTGGAAGGGATCCTGACAAATTACCAATTCTGAAGCATCTTGGGAAGACAGGAATTAGGGAGGGAAAATCCAAGAAAGCCTTAGCTATTACTTCTTATGTATACTTTTGCCTTTGTTAATTTGTATCTGTATTTTCTTCACAGTGAGTGTTCATGTTTTACTTCTGTGAGTTAAAATTATGGCCTCATCTAGGTATGATGACACAAACATATTAATTTTCAAACTCAGGAAGTTGTATAAGGAGGATCCTGAGTTCTAGGCCAGCCTAGGCTTCAGAGACTAACTTTCTTCCTCCGAAACAGGTGTGAATCTATTTTTTTTTTTTTTTGGTACTCAAGACTGAGTACTGTGCCTTATGAATAAGTGTTTCAACATTTAGCTACATCTCTCGTGCTTATTGTATATTACATTTTGAGATAAGTTGTTAAATCTTGCCTGTAACTCATTCTGTATCCCAAGCAAGAGTTCATACTCTTGAAATAGTCAAGAGTTGGATTTCTTTCCTGTCCTCTCTCCACTAAACAACAGTTACTGGCACAAGCATTAGCAGGCATGATAGTTGTAATTTGGTTGAATGAGCTGATTGTCTATTAGGAGAGCAAGACGCTGTGCCTTGAGGAGATCTGTCATTCTATGAGAGTATTGACTTATCATGATCCCAACTAGGAAACACGAGGTATAATCCATTGGTTCTTGTGGAAATTCACTCGCATTATCTCTTATTGCTGCTATAAACCGTTAATTAAGGATCATTCAGAGGTTTTAGCTAGAGGGATGGGTGAAAGAATATCTTTATTCCTATTTAGCAGGAGAAAGGTTTTTAAGTGGAAAATGAGCAATTGATGATCTCCTTGCCAAGTATAATTAAGAAAACTCAGCACTGGTTGTTCCAAGTTCTGGAAGTAAAATCTGCCGAAGGCTGAGATTTGGCCTTGGTGTAGCTCATACTAGAAACTCCGCATGTCATTTTTTTTTTGTCTAATTCTAATTATCAGAATAATCTGTAATCTCCTATAAATAGAATAGTACATTTTATAAGGATGGCCTATAGCAAAGAGGCTTTGTTTGTACTCTCTCCAATATTATGCAGGACCTTGGTTCAGTTCCTTTAATCCCCATGCTTTAGGACTCCTCTGTTTTTGAGTCATCACTGGCTTTGTTTATTCTAAAGTTTGCTATAGCAAGTTCTCAGTTTTTCCCAAGCATTGGTAAATCTAGGAAAGTGTCCAGAGCTTCTGTAAGAGAAACTTGGTGCTAAATTTCACAAATACAAGAAGATCTTAAACGTACTGAGAAATTCTTCATTTAGTGATGTTGGAAGTTTTTTGTTTTCTTTGCTTTTTGACATGAGCAGCCACATATTGACAAAGTAAATTCTCATAAGAATTATCTGGGTCAGCTACCTATGCTAGGCTTGCACTAGAAAAGTTGAGAGCAGAAGAATAGTTGAAATAGGGCATAGTGGCTTTATCATAGAAAAACATTGCAGAGAACCAGATAAGAGAAAAATAAGGAGAATGAGGAGAGTGAATGTACACATTCTCGAAGATGAATGTTGACTTGACATGGCGGGGGTGGGGGTGGGGGTTGCCCGTGTATAAAGAACTGACCAAGGCCAGCTGGCCTGGGTCTGAAAAAGCCTGGGATAAAACCGGACTCGCTGAACATAGCGGACGATGAGGACTACTGAGAACTCAAGAACAATGGCAATGGGTTTCTGATCCTACTGCACGTACTGGCTTTGTGGGAGCCTAGGCAGTTTGGATGCTCACCTTCCTAGACCTGGATGGAGGTGGGTGGTCCTTGGACTTCTCACAGGGCAGGGAACCCTGATTGCTCTTTGAGCTGATGAGGGAGGGGGACTTGATTGGGGAAGGGGGAGGAAGAGGGAAATGGGAGGCAGTGGCGGGGAAGAGACAGAAATCTTTAATAAATAAATAAATTAAAAAAATAAGTAAATAATACTAAAAAAAGAATAGTTTTAAAAGACAAAAATGCTCATGAACTTAAAGATCACTGGCCATTTATTTGTGGTTTTTCTCACGGAAAACTGATGTGGGATTTCCTTCTGTAAGCTGTAAATATGTTTTGTTACCATTGGTTAATAAAGAAGCTGCTTTGTCCTATAACAGGGCAGAATAAAGCTAGGCAGGAAAACAAAACTGAATGCAGGGAGAAAAAGGCAGAATGAGGGAGATACCATGTAGCTGCTAAAAGAAAAGGATGCCAGAATGTTACTGGTAAGTCACAGCCTCATGTTAATACACAGATTAATAGAAATAAGTTAATTTAAGACGAAGAGCTAGCTAGGAATATGCCTGAGCTATTGATCAAACAGTGTTGTAATGAATGCAGTTTTTGTGTGATCATTCGGGTCTTGGTGGCCAGGAAATGAAAGTGAAGTCTCTATTTACAGGGAACATCATTCTGTCAGGTGGATTGAGTCTTTGAGGGTTTCATCAGAGGAGATTGGCCTTATAGAGAGATAAGGACTGAAGATGGCAGAAATTGTGAACAAAAAAAATAAGAATTATTATAAAAATTACTTTCTTGATATGGTATTATTGTATAAACTAATCCATTTGAACATTTACTCTGACAACATGATCCTTAGCACAAGAGACTGTGGTTTGATTTGATACAAGGAGGCCTGAAGTAATAAGAGCGGCGGGGCTGCGTCCCCAGCACCCCAGCTGCCTGCTCAGCTAGCTTATGCCCCGAAATAACAACATACAAACTGTATTCATTTAATCACTGCTTGGCCCTTCTGCCCTAGCCCTTACTGGCTAATTCTGATATCCCGATCAACCCATCTCTAATAATCGGTGAGCACCGGTCTTACCGGGAAGATTCTAGCCTAGTCCATCCTGGGTCGAGCTTCATGGCGTGTGTCTGCCTGGGAGCTGGGAGTATGGTGTCTCCCTGAGGCGTCTGCTCCCGAGAGCAGAGCGGTGGAGTCTCTGAGCTCACTTCCTCTTCCTCCCAGCATTTTGTTCTGTTTACTCCTCCCACCTATCCTCTAACCAATAAAATGGGCCAGGGCAGTGCCTTTATTAGCCAATGACCTTCCTCCATCAGAGGCCTACAGCAGAGTTGAGTTAAAATAATGCCTTCCTATAATCATTGTTTAATAGCAGAGATGAATTGTTATATAACAATGGTGGTAGATTTGGTTAAGAATGCTAATGGTTTTACTCCTACTGCACATTGATAGAAATTACCCCTTGAGACCTTGCTGCTTCCTTTTTCTTTCTTTCTTTCTTTCTTTCTTTCTTTCTTTCTTTCTTTCTTTTCTTTTGATGAAATACATTTCCTCAAAATGATAATCATTGATCATTTCTAAAAGTTTTTAAGAATCCAACCCATCACAAGGAAATGTTTGTGCAGATCCCTTTCTCATCACCTCTCTCTCACTTCTTACCAAAAGCAAAGGTCCATTCCAAATCTAATTGCTCATAATGGGACTATTTACGATCCACATCACTGGTACAAACACATTTACTGATAACTATAATTTTAGGAATTAAGTCCCCCTAGCAAAAGAAGAAAAACAGATTTATTATGTGTGAATGGGGCTGAAACAGCTTTTAAATTTTTATGGAGAAAATTCAGGAAGCCGTTGGGACTTTGGAAAGTCAAACATCCAACGCAGCATCAGGACCAAGGACAAAGTAGGCAATGAGAGGAAACAGCAGATAAAGAGAAGTTTGCAGGCAAAATATCATGGGAAGAAAAGAATGCAGAAGCCTATGAGGTAGATAAGGGCTCTTGGGAGATGTTTTTTGTTCTGTACCCATAACCTTGAGACCTCGAAATTATCACATTAGAGGTCAACTTCTTCATCATCTTATAACTTTCTTTCCTTAATTTTTGACCTCAGTTGGCGCTAGAACAACAGTCTGGAAGTGAATATAGAATTGCCGATTCTTCCTCTGTGCCCACTGCAGCATGCCTCAGAGAGACTTAGTACTTGTTTAGAGCATTAGCCCTAGTGAAGATGTTCACTCCTGTTACACGCCCTGCTTGGCTTTATTTCTCTTCCCTGCCTCATTGTCTCCCTGGTGTGCTCAGAATCCCAGCTGCACCTAGATCTTTGTTCCAAATCCTCCTATGAGGGAATCGAAACCGAGACAGAAATCGATGCCAGATGGACAGATTAAAAACTTAAAAAGTAAAATCAGATTACAAACAAAAACGCTATCAGATCAGGAAGAGGTAAGGCTTTGATAAACAAAAGACTTATTTTCTTCCTCTCAACTAAATTTCTTAAGAAAGAGTCTGGGAGATGTTTACCATGACGGGATTAGTCACTGTAAAGGAGAGAAAGCACAACACCAGATCTTAAACATCAGTGCTTTAAACCAAGTCCCATTAGACGTGGTAGCGGGAGCCCTTGCCTCGCAGAGACAGTGCCTGACTCCATGTGCTTTCCCACCGTGCAACGGTAGTTTTTTTCCGGAAATAGGTGCTCTTTTCCAAAGATCACTGGCGTTGCCTGTTGAAACAATGAAAATGCTGCATGAAAATAATATGCACCCTTACACTTGGTAATAAGGAAAGTAATATGGCTGAATAATGCTCAGGCAGATTGCCTATGACACTGTATTTGTTTTGTGTCCAACACTATCTGGCACTACGTTATTCACTAGTACTGTGCACGGTGCCCTATTTAGTCTTAATCGAATGCATTTTATCATACGTTTCAGTCCAGGGCTTTGCCATTGTATTTATTTGTTTTTAAATACTGAGCTCTCTGTAAGTGAATGATAAATGCTCAGGCTGGAAAAGTGTGTGGTATCTCCAGGGCTTGGGGATATGTTGGCACAGGATGCCTTTCGAGTCACACTCAGATCATCTGAAAACAGATTACACTGTTCTTTCCTTTTTTCCTAAGTAAACTGTAAGCAAAAATGTGTACCTTTTCCCCTATCAATAGGAAAACCAAGCAAGTATGCTTAGATTGTTCATGGAAGGCATTTAATCAGTCTCTGGATCAAATAAGTACTGATTGAAATGTTTGATATTAGATTTTTAAGATTGGTATGTTATTTATGTGTCCTTGTGTTTGTCTATGTGATTATGCCACGTGTGTCTAGGAGCCTGTAGAGACTAGCAGAGTATCTCAAATCCCTTGGAGCTAGAGTTACAGATGGCTGTGAGCTGCCTGATAAGAGGCTAGGAACAAAATTGGGGTCCCCTAGAACAGAAAGTGCTCTCCACCACTGAGCCATCTCTCCAGCCCTTTGATAGACTTTTATTTAATGAATCTTATTTTTTTAATTTAAAACACATTTATTTATGTTGGGGATGTGTGTGTGTGTGCCATGACACATGTGTGGAGATCAACGTGAGAGAGTTGGTTCTCTCTTTACATCATGATGGGTCCTGGAAATTGTACTCATATCATCAGCCTTGGTGGCTAACACTTTTACGTACTGAGATATTTCTTCTGACCCTGTGAATGGATCTTAGAACAAATAGAACAGGTAAATGACTGAAAAGATGGTTTAGTGGTTAAAAGCACTTTCTATACTTGCAGAGGTCCTGAGTTCAATTTCCATGCCATCTACATGGCATGACAGCTTCATTATATGTAGCTCCACTTCTAGGGTCTTCCAATGTCCTCTTCTAGCCTGTATGGGCACTGCTCATAAAATCTCCCATATACATAAAATTAAAAAAACCCTTAAAACTGTGTATTTAAATTAAAAACTACCCTTGGAAAGCTTCTTAGCTATCCATGATATATAGGGGAATAAATATTTGCAAAATATACTTTGAAATAAATCAAGGCTTCTTTGATAGCATAAGAAAATTTCAACTTAACAAGTATTACCCAAATACAAGTTCATGATGCTTCAGAGTATGTTTCTTTTTATAAAAAGAGCAGTTATAAGACATATAGACATTTAGATATGAAGATGTATATAATGTTTATCATGCTATACTATTAAAATCTGCTGATCTATTACATCAGTAACTTTTTTAAGAATAAAATTCCTCAGCATGATTAAAAAATTATTCCCATGTTAAACCAAATGCAGAGATTTAATTGAACAGAGTAGTAATTTGGACTACTGCCTCCCACCGATTAAATACAACAGTGATAACAGAGGCAGACAACTTGCCCTGCATGTTCAACCCCAATGCCATGAAAAAAAAAAAGTGACAAAAGAAAATCTGGCTGTACATCTCACTTTCCATTCCTCTTCAAAGTGTCTATAACATGTTTTATCTTAAAGACATTAAGCAGTGGAGGATGTGGCTTCATTATCTTTCCAATTAGGGTTTTTATGTGTTTAAAGTTCATAAGTGATCAGTAAGAATGAATTGCTATGCTTTATTTTTCTCTTGGGAACTCATCATTATTTTAAAATACTGACAATAAATCCAGTGCTAATACCTTAACATATTTATTTGCTTTTGAGAAACTCAATTGTGTGTCAAAAATCACTTTGACATTTGACTTGGAGAATATAAATCAAGCTATGCATCAACATTTAAAATAGTATGCAAAATTTAGTTTTGGCCAAAGTACAGTGTCCTACATTGTCATATTTTTGTCAAACAATGTGAAGAATGTACAATAATAGAAAAATATGAGTATCTTCACACAAAAGGCAGTGCTTACATCAATAGCTGCCAGTTATTTCGTGAAAATATTACCAACTTACAGTTTTTGTCTTGGCATTTAGTTCCATTCTTCTAAGTGTTTCCTCTGTTTTATTACCATTAGCATAGCATAACAAATGTCTTCTGGATGTGAAAATTCAATTATTTCCAAAATGCCCCAGTCATTGCTAGGGCAGATTAATGAAAAGTGTTATAAAAGTAATGTCCTTTTAAGATGTCACAATTGAAAAATAGAATACCATTTTTCAGAGTTATAGGATAGAGTTGAACTTGGGGGGGGGCGGAAATCAACATATGCAGCAAAGAGGTGACCAGTACCAGCAAGTTATGTGATTTCAGGCTGGTGTTTGGGTAGCAGTGTTTGAAAGAATATAGTCAAGTTTCTTTGCTACCTTAGAGCAACAGCAAAACTGCTTATTCTTTATTCTTACATGTAGTTGGTTTCTCATGAAGGAAAGATGAAAGATGTCTGGAAGAATCATTATAGTGCCCAGTGTTCTCTGTGAGAGAATGTGCATTAAGAAGCCTTGATCATTGTCTATTGCACACTGGAATTTTTACAAAGGTTTATAACAACCTGGAGTTGGTAGTTATGAAAGATGATCTAATAGAATTTAAAATTACACATCCTCCAAATGCTAGGGAGATGTGGTTTGGGGAAGTAAATTAAAGCCCTTGTGTGATAGAGATTAGACATTCTTGAGATGTAGGCATGGAGAAGAATACATAAGCTTTCACAGCCTTGAGTCACACAGGCTTAGAAGAGGATGATAGAAAATATGTTTTTAAATGGTCTGTTCCCCACACTTTGGATTTTGAATCATTGTTTGAACAACGGGCAAATCATTTTCACTTCATCCTACAAATTAGTACTAGTTCCTGCATGGAACTCTGAAGGAAAGGTGGGTTGGGCTCTCTATGATTTGAAGAATTTAACTTGGAACAGGGTTTGACTTCTTAGCTACTCTCTTTCAAACAGTGTTGTTTGTCTGTCTCTCTTGTTCTACCTGTGTGTTATTCTGAAATGAAGGACAGAACCTTTAGCATGATAGTCCTCTGGCATTCAAAGCATTTTTAAGGTTTGATATCAGCTTGCACTAGGCAGTTTAAGCCCTCTTTTGGACATCTATGTCATGACTTACCTTTGTAGTGAATTGCATACTCTGAGATCTGACTTTGTGCTAGGCTCCCAGCTTAAGCTCCTGTACAGTTTGTGGATAAGGAGATTCATGCTCTCCTTAGCTTAACTCTACAAAGTCAAGCAATTAAGTGAGTAGCCACAATGAAAAATAGCTCCAGTGGTGGTAGAATCTGGCTGATGGGAATACATAAGAAACACAGTTAAGACATATAAACAGGGACCTGAGGTCTAAGTGTGAGTAGATAGTTTTCTCTAGGAGGGAAAATCAGAGAGTGTTCAAGAGATGGTACAACATGAACCCAAGCCTGGAAGTGAAAGGCTGCCATCTTCAGGAAGATTTCTCCTAAGGACATTCTACGGGCTGTATTGGAAACAGAGTATCCAGAGACTCTTCTCAGGGACTTTTTGTAGTATTGAGCCCCAGAGAGTTCTTTGCTTTGGAAGCACAGCCAGCAGAAAAGTGTCTGCCCCTACATTTTCTAGATCTTTATTCACAAAGCCCATGTAACACGCCTGTAAACTGGAACATGTTTTAATATGTTTGACATTTATGGACACATTGAAGATTCCATTTAGTGATTAGAAGATAAACAAATGTTAACCACAGGGTTACAAAACTCTACAGGTTGATAAGTTATATGCTAAGGCTAAATTTTTAGTCTTTTCAACATTCATGTGTTGGAGCTATAATCCCTACTGTGATAGCATTTGCAGCTGGGGTCTTTGGGTGATAATAGGCTCCCCGGAGTCATGAGTGCAACTCCCTTGGTGGTTTCAGTGCACTATGAGAAGAGCAAGAAGTGAGAGAAGAGATTTTCCTCTTTACCATATCCACCGAGGAAAGACCATATGTGCAGTGAAAAGTTGAATGACTATAAGCTTTGCTGAACTCTGAAATTGATGGTAATTTGATTTAGACTTATTTTTCTTTAACCAGTGACCTTCCTCCATCAGTCTACAGGTCTGTGACAGCCTATCCAGTTTTCCAGCAGTCTTTGTACTAGGACTTAATACTTCATCATATGACTCCAGGTGTAGTTTAGGCAGAAAAGTGCTTACACTTTCCTCATGAAGACCTGAGTGTGATCCCCAGAACCTATGTAACATTGCCTGGCATGTAGCATGTGGTTTTATCTCATTCCTGGGGAGTCAAAGGCAGGAGGGTTGTTGGGGCTCATTGGCTAGCCAGTCTAGCTTAGCTGATGAGCTTTCAGCCAATGAGAGAACATGTCTCAGAGGAAATGAAAGGCTGTGACAGAAATGATCACACTGTAAACCCTGAGTTTGTATGTTAATTAAATAAATTCGACCTTGGGTCAGGAGGCAGAGCCAGCGAAATAGATGAAAAAAAAAAGTAATCATGGAGTCAGAGGGAGTCCTAAAAACAGAGAGAGACGCACACGAAGTAGTAAGGAGGGACTTTGAGTGTGGTGGTGGTTTTGGTTTGGAGCAGCAGAAGAGAAGTTCTCTTTCTGAGATGCCAGCAAAGAGAAAAGACTGGCTAAATGGTATCAGGTGTTCAACCCAGTCTTTGTCTTCCGAGTTAATTATTGGTAAGTAGAATAATAGTTAAATAATAGTTAAAAAGTGTATCTGGTGGTAGTGGCAGGAAGCTGATTTCAGGTTCTGAAATCTGCTAAGCAGCTTCCTGAGAAGCAGGCAGTAACTGAGGAGCCACAGTTACTGGAGGAAACAGCGGTAGATTCAGGTGTAGCTGCTGTGCAGGGTGGGGGCAGGTAGATATGAACAAATATAAAAAATGGTGTTCCTGAGATTGACATGGGAGGTTGTCCTCTGGCTTCTACATGAGCATATACGTATATGCACACTCACTGGTACGCACATGTAAACTCATACACACAAGTATATACACTTACCATTCTTAATTTTAACCACATATCAAACATTAAGCATGAAAGGAGCCCCTGCACAATTAAGCAGACCACTGGCGGCATAACACAGTTGGCCAGCTCAGACCACCACATAGCAGAAGACTGTCATCATGGCTGCAATCTGTCACCTAACAGATGGCTTTCCAAGTGTTCACTGGTTGAAGAGAGAAGTGGAGAGTTGGGAAGGTTTTCTTTGATCTTCAGCCCTATGTTTTGTAGACAGACGCGTATTAGAAGCCTTGCAAAGAGTTGGTCCAGCAGGAACCTTTTCCAGGTCGGAGCCGTGTGGAAACAGATGGGGATGCATTAGTAGGGAGGATGCGAATCCCAGGGCACTATTAACATGTCTGCTCCCACTTAGAATGAAGAAAGGAGGCCCTGAGATTGGAAATGACTTTCCCTTAAGCCTCTAACAATGCTGCTTGCTTACATCTTTTGAGATGGGAAGAAAAAACCAAAAGAAATTTGTTTAAAAAGATTCTCCACAGATGGACAAGAGGGGGAAAAAAAACCCACACCTATTTCTATGCTTTGCCTATATAGCAGAGTTTTCTTTTTCCTGTAAAATATAGGGGTTTGATATCTCCCATATTGCTATTGCCTTTTTCCATTGTAAATGAACCAATAGAAAGAACACATGTTTGATAGTAATCTTTGCACCTGTGCATGCAAGTGTTACAAGCTGATGCAAGTGATTGAATTAAAGTGTGCAAGAAGAGAAATCATGAAATGGATGTCTCTCTCTCTCTCTCTCTCTCTCTCTCTCTCTCTGTGTGTGTGTGTGTGTGTGTGTGTGCGTGTGTGCTTGTGTGCATGCATGTGCATGCCCTCTCTTTTATCACCTCATATGGTCCACATGCATCTGTTCCTATGTTGAAAGAAGATGGTTTCTCTGTTGAAATGATACTATCATCTCAGGAAAACTGGATGGTTGGATTTTTCATCTGAAGCTCCTTCTGGCTTGACTTTTATAAATGAGAGAAATCAAGGCCTTCCACATGCTGGGCAAGAATTCTATCACTGAGCTGTACCCCAGTCCCTCTCTAGGGATTGATTTATTTAAATTTGTGGAAGTTAACAAAGCTATTGGAACATGCAGAGCTGCTTTCCTTTCCTTGTTAATGTGATACAGTATAAAACTTAAACTCAATATAATCATTGCATTTGGTTAGGCCAGTATGATTTCCAGGTCCTAATGTAAAATACATGAATAAATGTTCTTGTGCAATTCATGCCAACAACACATTCTGCTTACAATTCAGTAAAATTTAATGTGTAGTGGTGGGAAGCTATTTATATTCACAACTTCTGCAAGGATTCCCCAATTCTGCTATTTTTTTCAAACTATAAACCCACTTTTCCATTCATTTATATTTAAAAATATTTTAGAATGTGAATGATTGATTCCAGGTTCTAGCTCTTAGTGGAATAATTTATGACCTTGAAATACATAGGATTTTTTAGCTCCATTCAACATGATGTAAAACATTTTAATTATTTAATATAATTACTTCCCTGTGACTTTTTTCTCCTGAAGTTACTTCATTTTCTTGTATATTTACTTTATCATTCAAGCAATGAGTTTATCAACTACTCAATTTGTTATGACATTTCCCTGCAGATAATGCCTCTCATTAAAAATGATTAAATGAAAAAAGGTTATAAATATATACAAAAAGCCTAAATCATAAGTTAAAATTTGCATGAAATATAAAATTAAGCCACAAAACACAAGTATTTAAATGCACGAGTATATATGTATATATTGCAACATATATTACAATATTTCATATTTTATATATATTGTATATATAATATATATTACAAACTAAAAATCAATGAGACAAACCATAGAAAAACAGATAAGGAACTGAAATAGGTAAACAAAAAACCCAGAAAGTTATAAACATAAAAAAATATTGACTTGTTAGTCAAAATTTGTAAATTAAGAAATGTAAATCAAGGACAAAATGAGATATCACTTCATATAAAACCCTAGTATGCAAAATGATAGGAGTGTGATTACAGAAACTTTAGCACTTTGTGGGAGAAGTTCACCAAATGTAAACATTTAGAACAAAATTTGATTACATGTAACTGACTTGAGGACACATGACTCTTTTAAAAGAACATCTCGAAATATGCACTAAGGTGGTGGATTATTCCAGGGAGACAGTGTTTTCCCAACACAACAGGGCAGCTGTGCACATGTGCTCACACCCTGCATAAAACCTGCACAAACTCGAGCTATACAAAATCCACTCCAGCCTGGAAGAAGGGTGGGCAAGAAGTCCCAGCACAGGAGGAGCTGCTTGTATTTGAAAACTTCAAGGAAAAGAGGATCCAGTTTTCTTCAGTGGTGTGATCCCTGATAGGTCTAGCACATGCCAGGACAGGCCCCATTCCCAAGAGTAATTTGGTAACACAAAGTGGATGCCATATGGGGAATAAAGAAAAAAAAAATGTTGAGATAAGGGCGGCGGGCAGCTTCCTGCCGCTAGCTTTACCCGAAATAATTACACGAAAACTGTATTCATTTATTCACTGCCTGGCCCATTAGTTCCAGCCTCTTATTGGCTAGCTCTTACATATTGATCTAACCCATTTCTAGTAATCTGTGTAGCCCACGAGGTGGCTTCCCTTATCCTGCCTCTGTCTGGAGTGGAAGAATCATGGCGACTCACTGACTCAGCTTCTTTCCTCCAGCATTCTCTTCTGTTTACTCCGCCTATCTAAATTCTACCCTATCAGAGGGCTAAGCAGTTTCTTTATTAGTTAACCAATGAAAGCAACAGATTAGAAAGAAATCACTCCCACATAAAAAAAAAAAAAAACAGGAATGGCAAGGATGAAATGGGAGGAGTGAGGGGAGGGGTACATATGATCAAGACATATATGAAATTTCAAGTTAACTATATGGATTTCCATGAATGTAACCTTTACCATTTCACAATGGACATGGTAGTCAAAGAAGCAAGCAACATTTATTGGAGTAGAAAGCTAGTATTTAATAGTATAAAAGTGCATCCATTGTAATATAATCATTTTTATAAAAAAATTTAAATAAACTATAAAAATTTGTGGGAGAAATTTTTAAGTGTCCTTAGTATGTAAGAGTATACATTTTTAAAAATGTTATTAGCATTTTTTGAGGATTGTAGCTAAATACACCTGAGAAACCCTGCCATAGACAAACATATATATAAATAAGGGAATTCCTTACTTATAATAATGGGAACTGGAAATATCCCAGATATGACAGGTGAAAAGATATATTCATATCCATATGCCCCACTCATATATAATGCAGATAAAAGAACTGGAATTATAGGGTTTTATATAATTACATTTCAATCCATAATGATGATAATACAAAAATATACTTGACAGTTCTGTTTACATGATGCTATCTTTAAAAACTCTAAAATATTTCAAAATGTATTAAAGTACTTGGGTATAGCCATAACTGTTTGACACATGGCAAAGGTAGAACCGTATTTGGTATATCCAGTTCTTGCAATGTTGGTTTTCAGGCAAAACCACAACAATAAAACACAATAAAAAAGCAAACAAAAACAACCCCACACAAAGTATATGATTTATTTTCTGGAAAACAAATTAATCTGGACAAATTAGTCTTAACAAAGATATTAAAGGATACTTCCTTCTGTTTATTCTGCTGGTCTCAGAATGGTCTCACCATGGTTATATGGCCTCTTGTCCTGTTTATTCTGCTGGTCTCAGATGGTCTCACCATGGTTATATGGTCTCACCATGGTTATATGGGCTCTTGGCCTGTTTATTTTGCTGGTCTCAGAATGGTCTCACCATGGGTATATGGTCTCTTGTCCTGTTTATTCTGCTGGTCTCAGATGGTCTCACCATGGTTATATGGTCTCACCATGGTTATATGGTCTCTTGTGCTGTTTATTCTGCTGGTCTCAGAATGGTCTCACCATGGTTATATGGGCTCTTGTCCTGTTTATTCTGCTGGTCTCAGATGGTCTCACCATGGTTATATGGTCTCACCATGGTTATATGAGCTCTTGTCCTGTTTATTCTGCTGGTCTCAGATGGTCTCACCATGGTTATATGGTCTCACCATGGTTATATGGGCTCTTGTCCTGTTTATTCTGCTGGTCTCAGATGGTCTCACCATGGTTATATGGGCTCTTGTCCTGTTTATTCTGCTGGTCTCAGGTGGTCTCACCATGGTTATATGGGCTCTTGTCCTGTTTATTCTGCTGGTCTCAGATGGTCTCACCATGGTTATATGGTCTCACCATGGTTATATGGGCTCTTGTCCTGTTTATTCTGCTGGTCTCAGATGGTCTCACCATGGTTATATGGTCTTACCATGGTTATATGGGCTCTTGGCCTGTTTATTCTGCTGGTCTCAGATGGTCTCACCATGGTTATATGGGCTCTTGTCCTGTTTATTCTGCTGGTCTCAGATGGTCTCACCATGGTTATATGGGCTCTTGTCCTGTTTATTCTGCTGGTCTCAGAATGGTCTCACCATGGGTATATGGGCTCTTGTCCTGTTTTTTCTGCTGGTCTCATATGGTCTCACCATGGTTATATGGTCTCACCATTGTTATATGAGCTCTTGTCCTGTTTATTCTGCTGGTCTCAGATGGTCTCACCATGGTTATATGAGCTCTTGTCCTGTTTATTCTGCTGGTCTCAGGTGGTCTCACCATGGTTATATGGGCTCTTGTCCTGTTTATTCTGCTGGTCTCAGAATGGTCTCACCATGGTTATATGGGCTCTTGTCCTGTTTATTCTGCTGGTCTCAGAATGGTCTCACCATGGTTATATGGGCTCTTGTCCTGTTTATTCTGCTGGTCTCAGAATGGTCTCACCATGGGTATACGGGCTCTTGTCCTAGTTTCAGCTAACATTGCTCTGATGAAACACCATGACCAACGTGGAGATAGGAATTGATGCAGAGGTTGTGGAGGGGTGCTGCTTACTGGCTTGTTCCTCATAGCTTGGCCTGCTTTTTTCTTAAATAAAGCCCAGGATCACCAGCCCAGGGTGGCCCCACCCACAATAGTCTGGTCTCTTCTGCATCAGTTGTTGATGCAAGTTTCTCTATCACCCGGTCCTGCAGAATTTCAGTCCCAAAGAAACACACAGAAGCTTATATTAATTATAAACTGTTTGGCTTGTTAGCTCAGGATTATTATTAACTAACTCCTACCACTTAAATTAGCACCTAATTCTTTCCTATGTTTAGCTATGTGGGTTGGTAAGGCATTCTCATCTTGCTTCCTCTGATTCTGGATAATAACTGTGTCTCTGCCTTTCCTCTTCCCAAAACTTCCCAAAACTTCCCCAAACTTCTAGTCTGGTTGCCCTGATTATACTTCCTTCCTGGCTACTGGCCAATCAGCATTGCATTAAACCAATATGAGTGACAAATCTTTACAGTGTACAAGAGTTTTACCCCACAGCAATCAATCACTGATTAAAAAAATGCCCTTCATACTTGCCTACATCCTGATCTTATGGAGGCATTTTCCCAATTGAGAGATAACTCTAGCTTATATCAAGTTGACCGAAAACTAGCCAGTAGTGCTCCCAAGGGACTATACCAAGTACAGTGGTAGAGAAAGGAACATTTATTCCTGTTGTGAGTCTTCTTAGAAGAGTGATCATTCTTAGACCTCCTCTTTCCACCAACCTGGGTACATATTTGTCTTCACTCCAGACACTGACAAGGGAAATTGGAACAATAAGATTGACTTATTAAAGTTACACAGGAGAAAGAGAAGTCACTGCCTCAGAATAAAGAAAATAGCATTGTGTCATTGGTGTTATGTCTGTGTATCTATGTGTGTCCCGCCTTTGGAAACATGGAAACAAAGGTATCTTCTGTAGGAAAGACTGGTGGTAATGGACTGGAGGATTTACCCCAGAGACAGAAGTCAGTCTATGAAGATAACAAAACTCTGGCACATCGAAGAGACATAACCAGTAAACGGGAAGGAACATTGTACTGTCTGGGATGGGGTGGTTTCTTCTGAGAATTGAATCACAGCTGGAAACTATGAGCAGATTGGGAGAAAGAATCTAGAGAGATCAAGTGAGTATCCCATTCCGGAGTGAACTTTCTCTCCTAGAAGAGACAGAGAGGGGGATTCCTGGGGTGCCCCTGAGCAAAGACAGAGGAGTAGAAGGTAGACAGAGAAAAGTTGGCAATGAAACATGAGTCAAGAGGAAAGGTGTTCCTTTGAGGCCTGACAAAGACTTAGTTGAGTGTGTAGAGCAAACACAAAATCTGAGAGGGCTATATTCAGCTTTGTGCCAAAAAACAGATTTAGCATTGTGAAATATTGCTCCAGTCCAGGTAACTGGATTAGGGTTGACAGTAGAGCTGGGAGGGAAATGGACAATGCATACTGTAGCCCTGAAGGAAAGGGAGTGCCAAAAAGGCTGTGTAAAGGAGTGGGGAGGGAAGTTCAGACTGGAGGCAACAGTTATCTGTGCTTCTGCTGAGCAGGCTCTGGAGAGCAGACTTAAAGGACTAACCTAGAACAAGGGTCACTATCTTCCTCCAGGAGAACGTCCCATAGAGGCAGAGAGCAGTTGCAGGGCAAGTTCTTTGCATTTTTTTTTTTTTTTAGTTCAGCCTATTCTTGCGCACACCTCCACAGATAGCACCCACCTCCATCTCCTATTCATAACCCAGCATTCCAGCCTGGGAATCCAGTTTTAAGGTGGGAAGTTCTTCCATCTATATTCTGTTTGAATGATCTTAAAGATACAGAATCAGGTTAGGGACATGAGTGCTGAGGACTGAAAAATAACAGCAAAACATGGACAGGAGCCTGCAGAACAGTAGTGTTTGCAAATTAAGTAAGTCATGAGGATGCCTTGTGTTATTTTAATGTTCCCTGGAATAGTCTAGTAAATTTGTGCCACAAGCTCATATGAGCATGTTACCTCCAAGGGGTGTTTTGCTCACCTGAGAAACTGGGCATTTTATTTTCTTGCTAATATGCTCTAAACTCCTTTAATTGAGGCTTCCATCTTGAATATAGGATTTAGCTCATTAACTTTATGTGGCATATTTAAAAAGCAATTCCAACAAATAGATATTAGGCATTAAAATAACTTCCTTGTAAAGAGGTCCACTTAAAACTGCATTTTAATTTCTATATCTAAAAATGAAAATGCATGGGTTTCATTTCATTTCTTCGGAAGACCTCTCTGCTTCCACCCTACTACCCCTTTATCTCTAAATCTGAAAAATATAACTTTTATCTATCTTCATTAAAAATGCTGATAACAGATGGACTGCTAATATAGAGGTTATGCAATAGATAAGTGTATTGCATATGCTTCTTTGACAGCAAGTGACAGGATACAGAATTCAAATCACAAAGGAAACTTATTTGTACCTAAGTGGGCAATCTGCATGTGGGTAGCCCTGGAGGGACTGAAGTCAGATACCCAGAGCATGCATTCTCTCTGTCTCAGTTACTCATCCTTGTCTCTGTCCCATTGGTGGATGATCCTCAACTCACGGTAGCTCTGTGACTATGATAGCTATAGCCTATAGTCTATGAGGTCTCAAAGCTGATTTTATCCATGGTTGTGATGAATATGGAGTTACCCCTGGCAGGATAAGTGAAGTTCTCTGGTTGCTTTTATTCCCCCTCCTACCCCAAGAAGGAGGCATCAGATTCACACACATGTGTGGCTTAAGAGTGTGAAGAGAGGCATTTCCTGCTAGGAAATTGGGAAGCTGGTACCCAATAGTAAAGAATAAATACTGAGAAGTCAGGAATTGGTTTTTATCTATTGACTTATTTCAGGCCTCCTCTGCAAGAGAGGCAGAGATAGAATCATATTGGCCTACAATAATTTGCCAAGAAAATATTATTCTCCTATATGTTAACACATCCCTTAGCAAGCCCCTCATAGTTTTTTTTTTTCTCAACCTGTAGTGCTAGAGGCAGTCCTGGAGCCAAAGGGGCATCTACTAACAACATTGTAGGTCACACAATATGTTCAGCTCTGGCTGCTCACAAGGTTTCCACTATTTCTCTCAGTTTCCAAGTAAACAAACAGCCTTAGCCAGGCCAAAAGCCTTTACTAGATTCATACAATGAAACTTTTCTGCTCATATTGTAACCCAAATTTTAAGTCCATTGTTTTGCTTACTAATGAACACAGCTAGCTACCTTATCAGACCTAATTTTATTTTATTTAAAATTTTATTAGTTGGGATTTCACTAATACTTATATATATATAATATTATTCTCTCTATATATAATATATATATATATTACTCTAATTATAGTTAATCTTCCCATTACTATGTGTTTTCTACCTCTCCCCATTGCTAATCCCCTACCTTTTCCTAAATATCCCCTCCTTTATTCTTTCATGTATTTTTAATTCATGTATTCATAAATCAGGCTTCAAATATGAGAGAAAACATATTGCATTTGTTTTTTGAGTCTGACTAATTGCATTTGATATAGTGATTCCTAGTTCAATCAATTTTCCAGCAAATGGCAATATTTGCTTCTTATTCCCCCTCTTCATCCTCTTTCTCATTTCCATTCTCTTCCCCTTCCTCATTCTGATTTTTATTGCTGTTATCTTTATTTATTTATCTTTTATTTTAGAGTGGGGCCAGTATCAAGTGCTTGATGTGTATGTAGCCAAGGATGATTTTGTTCTATCAGACTGTCTGCCTCCCCTCCCAGTTCAGCCCTTCTTTGTTGCTGAATAATGCTCTATTGTAATCTAAAATGTTATTTATATACTAATCAGTCAATAGCACCCAAGGCTGAATCCATAAGTTGACTGCTGTGAGTTGTGCCATAGGAAGCATGGTTGTCCAGGTATCTCTAGGCAGACATTCATTACTTCAGGTAGTAGACACGCAGGAGTGGGGCACAGTTCAATCACTAGGTAGTCCTTGTTTACTGTCTCCATTAGTTTCGAGAGTGGGCAGATAAATGCACATTTCTCTAAGTATACAGAGTTCCTTTTGTCCCATTCCTGCATCCTTGTCAGCATGTATTGTTGTTTATTTCTTCATGATAGACGTTCTGACTAGGGTTAGAGATATAAAATTTCACTGTGGTTTTCATTTGTATGGTCACTAAAGGTGTTTATCTTTGCCATGTTTGTGGACACATTTAATTAAATTTATTAATTTATTCATTTTGGAAAATGACTGTTCAGTTCTTTTTGTATGTTGACTGATTATATTGCTTATTATTTAATGTTTAATTTTGAGTTCTCTATATATTCAAGATGTTAATCCCCTGTCAGATGAATAACAGGCAAATATTTTCTTCCTTTTGATAGACTGCCTCTTCACTCTGTTAATTCTTTCCTGATCACAGAAGTTTGTTAATTTGTTGGAACCCTTTTGTCAGCACGTTGCCTATCCCTGAACTGGTGGAATTCCATTCTGAAGTCATTGCCTGTGTTTATGTCGTTAACTGTTCCTCCTGTGTATTGTGCTCCTCAATAAAGCTTCAAGTTTCACATTAAGGCCTTTCATCTATTTAGAGACAGTTTATACAGTGTAAGGAGAGGAATATGTTTCATTCTTCTGCATGTAGATAGACCATTTCCCAGGTATCATTTCTTAAAGAAACCTTGCCCTTGGTCAAGATGTCAGTAGCCTTATGTCAGTTTATGGTTGGGTCTTCTCTTCTGATGACACCCTTCAAATACAACTCAATGTTAATGCCATAATGTACCAATCAGTTCACTTTATGCATTTAGCTTTAATGTTTAATATTTTAATGTTGTGCTTCATGGCTATTGATATCTAGCATAAGATACGCACTTCACTTACGCATTCAGTTATCTTTTGAAAAATCTCAATAGAAAATTGTTGGTTTATCTAGGAGTTTTTATCTGAATTGCATAGTGAATGTCTAGTCTATATATAAAGAGACCAGAATACTATGAAGTGAGTTGGCTACACCACTCTGGACTACAAGAGAAAGAAGAATCATTGTCCTGTTTTATTTTCCTGACACTCAAACACAGTCCACTTTAGAAGAACCTGAAGATGGAATTATTCAGAGAGGCACTGATCCAGCTCTACTCTGGGAAGGCCAAAGACCAGTCCTGGGAGATTTTCACCCAACCTGCACCTGTCTGGGAGATGCAGCCATTGTAGCTTGCAGATCTTGCATTTTGTCTATTTGAGCAGCTTCTGGGCTCTCTGTCCTTGAAAGGAGACACTTCAATTCCTGTCCCTTTGCATCTGTGTCACAAAGCACAGCCTATATAGATGGTGAACAAACATCTCTACATTCGATGTTAGAGTCATTGGATAATCAAAGAGCAGCATCACCGAAGAGTTAGCCACTGGTAACATTATGTGAAATGTGACATTTTAGAAAGTATGCCTACATTAAATATCATGTTTCATAATACACATACTATATATTATTTGACACATGATTTCCATGAATATAATAAATAGCATTGCACATTGTATACAGCCTTTCTTATCCATGTGTTTGTGTGAACTGTTTTTATGATCTATAACATTTAAGCAATTTTATTTTTACTTTTGTTTCTAACAAGTGTTAAAGCCCAGAACCTTTCCAGGGTTTGTTCTCTCATCCTGGCATTTTATGAAAATATTTACCTTCTGACCTCTAGCCTCCCTAACCTGGTTTCTGCTTTGTGACATTAAAAACAAACACACATATGAAAAGAGTTACATTTAAGCTTCAGAGTGATGTTTTTAGCAAGTCCCCAAAAGATGCAACTCAATTTTTCAAAAAGTAATTTAGTTTGAGAAAACAAAACTGGCATGACACCAGTTGGTGGTTAGAAAAAGAAAACATCAATTGGTGTCAGGCACTTCTCATTTCACTACAGGTGGGTGCAGAAAGGCATATGACGAAAGTTGCAAGAGTTGGGAATCTTTAGTTTCTACTTTCAAATCTTCCAAGTAATATGTGAGCCTTAATGACACATAGTTTTTTTTTTCTTCTTTTTTTTTTGTTTTTGTTTTTCAAGACAGGGTTTCTCTGTGACTTTGTAGCCTGTCCTGGAACTAGCTCTTGTAGCCCAGGCTGGCCTCAAACTCACAGAGATCCGCCGGCCTCTGCCTCCCAAGTGCTGGGATTAAAGGCGTGTGCCACCACTGCCCAGCTGAAGCATAGTTTCTTGAACATGCAACTTACCTTCCTCCATGATGGCTCTCATCAGATTTTTCCATCCAAACCATGATAGCGGGCATGGGTCAATACAGTGCCTGCCCTAGGAATGTGTTGCTCTAACAGGGCTTTCTGACTTAAGACACATTTATTCAATGGAAGGCAAGAATGGAAACTTCCCAGGCATTCTTACTTGCTGGTTTCCACTCTTTGGTCTGATGAAACACTGAACCAACTTAATCTCAGTTTTCCTCCCACTGAAAAGAAATCTGTTTTATTTTTTCTTAATGTTATAAAACATGGAGATTTTGCTTTTTTAATATTAGGATAGTCATGTAATAAATGACTTTTCTGCAGCCATGCACTAGTTACATACTAGAAGGCAAGAGAGGCTGGGGATTGAGTAGCCAGGCTTTCCACCTAAATAAATTCACCGTGGGATTTAATCTCATCCCCACCCCATCTCTTAGCTGTGTGAACCTTTGGCATGTCCCTCTGCTGTAATCTTCTATCTACCTATAGCCTGATGATGACATCTCTAAGCTCTTAGAACTGAGTTATGGATTGAATACAGCAACCCTGGGTTCAATGGTGACTGATGCTGGGCTCCTGTTGTCATTTTCTCTGTTGTTACCTCCTTTTCATCTACCTTGACAAGCATCAGTAGAGTAAGAAAGAATTTCTGCATGGACTTCAAGAACTTATGAGATATTTTGAAATGCAACATATCCTACTGCTTCCATTTGTTTTTATTTAAAAGGACTGTGCTGCCCCTCTCTCTAACATCTTGCTATCTATCCCAGGCTAGTCTGGCACTCAAGATTCCCCTAAGTGTCATTTTCTCAGGAATGCGTCAACGTGCATGCCTTTCTTATACTTGCTTATGTGTGTGCTGCAATGCCTCAGCTCAAGTAGATGTCCTTGCTCTGTGTCTAATGGCAGCGCTTTATTCCACACTTCACCTTACTGCTATTGTTTTAGATACTAGTGGAAGCTCTTGCTCCTACATTTTATACCAACTCATTCTGTTGGATGTGTTTTCTCGCAATGACCACAGTCACTCTTGTATTTATATTTGAATGAGGGAAATGCTATGAAAAGCCATTGAAACGCTCTAAGTAAAACCTTTACAACAAGCCTCTCACATTCTTGAACAAAACAATGCTCTGGTGTTTTTCTCTCTCTGCGATGTATGTCAAGATTGGTCATGCAAACCAGATGTCAGGGGTAGCGAACAACTACATTCATGTAGTGAGCAACAGAAGCTGAACCTCAGTGTCATCTGCTCCACAGTAGAAATCAGCGAGGTGGTTAGATAGATCAGTGGTCAGTCAACTGGTGCCTATGAGCCACATTCATCTCAGTGCCTGCTTTGCCCACGAAATCACATCACTCATTCATTTACATATTATCTATCACTGCTTGCATCCTAGAACAGAAGAACTGAGTACTTGTGACAGACACCATCTGGCTCACAAAGTCTAAAATATTTATTATCTTGCCCTTCACAGCAAAAGCTTACTGGCATCTGTTGTAAATCACACTCAGATTTTAAAAAGCAGAAATGATGGATTCTAGGATGTTCCTAGTGAGGACTTCCGTGGCCAGTCGTCTGCCATTTTAATGAAGGTGGAGAGAAGATTGGTTTCACAACTGCAATAGTCACTCAAGAAGGAATACCTGGACACACTGTGGCTCCAGAGACAGGGCTTTAATTACCTAGCTATCTGCTGTTAAAACAGCTGGACAGGATGCAGATTGTCCCATCAGTCACTTTTGAAGAGTTACTGACAGCAATTAACATAGAAGATGGGGGAAGCTGGAGAGAGAACAGAGCTGGCTTTCTCTACCTGGTTATGCTCAAGGGAAAAAAATACACACTGCAAACAAAATGGGATATGTCATTTGTAGGGGCAGAGACTGTGAAATAAATGGCAGAATTCACAATGCTAAGGTGGGGGATTAGGGAAAGCAGCTGAACAAAGAAAATGAATTTTAAGAAGAGCTTAATGCAAAATGCTATGAGCCCAAAATTGTTGGATATTTGCATAAATATGTCCACAGTTGCGTGCAAAATGTGCACCAGAAAGTTTGAAGTTGACCTACTTTTTTTGGAAACATTGGCAAATTAAATCATTCAGGAAAATTGACCAGTCATTTAAATTAAATATTTCAAAATTCTCCAGAGGCTTTAACATGAACAACACTTTTCACAAAAGCAAACTCAATTTGTTCAGAAAAATGTTTTAAATTTGCAAGACTGGACAACTGAGGCAGAGTCATAGGTCATGGTGACGCATTGGCCAAGCAATTAAAGAAATTGTGTTGACAGTATGCCAAGAAGATGTGACTTGCTCAGCATTGTATTGGTGTGGAGTTGTCCTTCCAAAGAAGTACAAGCATGGGGAATTACAAAATGGCATCCTAGTACCCTGAGAAAATAAGCAAGGCTTCCAGATGCTGTCACTTCATTTTCTTCCAGAGAATACACTGTATGATTGGGACTTTATTGCTCAAAAGCCTGATTAGCAGTGACCAGAGGGAACAAAAAAGACCTGAAGGAGATCTGTGGGTTATTCTACAGGAATCAATGACAGAGCTGTGGATTTTCCTTCTTTCTTCCTCTTCTCACAGCTTAGTTAACTTTTGTTAAGACCCTTTTTGTGTCCTCTGGTAGAAGTTTAGATATCAACTTGAATAAAGTCTTATAAAAGGAAGAAAATGCCAAAAAAGGACATATTACCCTTCAGTTTGATGAGCTACAACTAACGCACGAGGCTGTGCCCAGGCTGCTTACTGGGGTAAAGCTAAGAGAAGATGGAGAAAAGTGTGATGGTGTAGGGCAAAGATCCAAAGTTACATGAGCAGATGCCATCATCCTGGCAGTAAGTTCCTTGTCTCTGATAAACTATATCTACATATTAAAATAAAAACAAGCAGCAGTACAGTAGCATAATTTTGTCCCTGGTGCATGCAATAGAAGGAAATATAAATACATGATAAGTATCCGGATTTTCTTTGCTCACAAAATATGTGCAGGTAAAAGAACAGCCTCATGCTTGTTCTCATAGCTTTCAGCTGCGTTTGAGTGGGATTTTTTTTTTATCTCCTTAAAGATGAAAGCTAGTTTTATGAATGGGACCAATATTCAAACTCCATTGACTTTAGGAGTTATTGACATTGTTTTAATACTAGTCATCACTTAATAAGGGCTTCTGATATATTAGAAACTGTGCTCAACACTACATTCCTCATTCACTTGATCCACAGTGATTCCATGAGGTATACCAATTGTGCAATTTTGAGAAATTGTCACAGATTAAGTTTGTCAAAATCATTTGCCTTCTGCATACATTTATGCCACCCCAGTCTCCCATATCACAGGTAATTTTCGCCTTGAGAGCCTGTGGTACACCTCCTGGACATTTTTGTTTATATGTTGTTTTACAACTTAATAAGGGAATTCAATGAAAAAATGCAAATATTTAATAACTATGAATGGCTACAGCTGGGAAATGTTAGAATATTAAATCATTAAGTCGGGAAGTCTTGTTTGTTCTTCCAGCCCCTCATTTCCATTCCCTATATTTTGTACATTCCCATTCTCTGTACTTTGGGGAGGCTCTGAAAATTAGGTGGCTATCATCACATGCCAATATCATTGTTCTCTCTGCAAGGTTTATTGTTAGGAGGAACACTAATATCGTCTTCAGTGACCATAGACAAAGAACACATCTTTGTTAGTAAGAAAAGGCTGGACCCCATAAAACAGTGTCCTGCCTAGCTCCAAAAGTCTGTGTATTATTGAATGCCAGTTCTCAGATGAACTCTACTCAGTCCCTGTATTTTAGTTACTGTTCTATTTTTGTGAAGAGAAACCATGACTATTTTAAAAGAAAGGATTTATGTTGTCAATTGATTCAAGTTTCAGGGGGTTTTGCCCTGTCCATCATCATGGTGGAAAGTAGACAGGCATAGCACTGGAACAGAAGCCGAGTGCTTTGCATACTGACCCATAGGCAGCAGAAAAACAAAGAGAGAGATAAAGAGACACTGGACCTGGAGTGGGCTTTTGAAACCTCAAAGTCCACCTCCAGTGAAACACATCCTCTAATAAGGTTACACCTCCTAATCCTTCCCAAATAGTTCCACTAACTGTGGACAAAGAATTTAAACATATGAACCTATAAGGACCATTCTCTTTCAAACCACCACATCCCATATAAGTAGAGCTGTTGAAACCTCAAAGGATAGCTTCTTTTTTAAAAATCAATATTTATTTGCTGTACTTAACAGAAGATAAAAGAAAGGTTAAACCATGCCATATATCACACAGTGCCTGTATAAGATGCCATTTAAACCTCACAGATAACATTCCCAGCCCTTCTTTGTTCTATGACTGTCAGTTAGCATCACTGAAATCTGGGATATGCGTGAGAGATTTTGAGAGGTTGGCTTTTCTGGTTTATTGTTGTTGGAGCTATGATGATAGAATTCTCTTGTCTGTGAACTGAAAAACTATATCTTCTGCATTACCCTCTAGTGGCTATACAATAAATTCAGGAATGTAAAAGTAGATAACTAGGCTTAGACATAAGGTATTAAGGATTTATTAAGCCACGTCTGCTCTGAATAGACCAGCTAGAAGATAAAAGTACTTCAGAGAAGAAGGGATCCTCATGAGGGCTAGGTGAGATGGGAAAGTTCTAGTTTAAACAGTGCATCTAAAAAAAATAGGAGTAGTAATAAAAAAATATAAGCAAGTAGGGAGTTACAGTTTTAAAAGAGTTTCAAAGAATAGACATTTTATATGTTAGAGTCACAGTACTGGGATATACACAGGCTCTGACAATGTTTACCATTAATAAGGGTCTTATCTTTGATTGTCTTAATGATATTTAAAAGTAAAGATTTTGATTTGTTATTACTCCATGATGATGAAGGCTAATTAGCTACTTGTTCTTTTAGTTAGGAGAAAAAAAGTTATCAAGATCATAGTACTGAGAAGTTGAAAAACACAGACTAGAATTTAGTTCACTTGAGCACAAGCACTGATTGTATATTTAAAAAAAGGGCTTAGATGTTTTTACCCATATATAAAATATATTTTATGCACTCATGTATGTGTTCTTAGGTAATAAAATTTCCATTATAGCCAATTTCAAATGGAGACTTATATGGCATCAAGAACATTCATGTTCAGGATAACTCACACCATGAGTCTCATCTTTAAAGCTAATCTACCATCCCAAACAAACTTGGTAGCCATTAAACAGTATTCTCCATGTTAGTCTTTTTTTTTCAGTACTGTAATGAACTACTGGATATAATTAGCTTAATAAGGAAAAAAGGAATTAGTTTGGAAGCACTGTTTGACTGTCCAGTTGCTTTGCCTTTGCACATCACTGTGGAAATGAAAACTCTTCAACTCAGGAGACAGGAAGCAAAATTGAGAGAAAGGAAGAGACAGTCTCACATAATCTCTTTCATCATCCCACCTCATAATGCTTCTTCCGCTTTTTAGTAGTGCCACCCTTGGGGCCAGTTTACTAATATATCCCCTAGGAGACACGCAGAATTCAAATTATAGCATTTTGCTGCTCGACCCCAAAGTTTTATGTCCATTTCGCAATGAAAAAAGTCTTCATTCTTACTCAAAATCCTCCAGTTCTGTACTATACCATGTGATTCAAGAATCGATCCAAATTCCCTTTCAATATGTGAAATTAATTGAGTCCTTGTGGAAATGTAACAGAACTACAATTATCCTGATGCATAATGGAGGAGCAGAAACAAAGTAAATTTTTATGGTCCATAAAGGAAAAAAAGGAAAACAATAATGGAAAATTAGCTCACATTAAGCCCAACTCCCAAAGTTTGGTGTCTGGAAGCAGGGGAATGCTATGGTAGGAGGTGGGCTCTCAGGGCCTTGCTGGTCAAACTCACATGGACTTTCTCCCAAGCAGGTTTTGCTGTATGCAGCTTCCCTCCACAGGCACACTGCTGGGACATTATCCTCCCAGGCTCTGCTTTGCAGTTTCTATGCATAACTTTGTCAGGAGCTGCTTAGAGGAACGTTGACTCCTTGGCCTCACAGGTGTTCCTCTAAAATCTCAGGGGATGCAACCTTGACACTACAATCCCTCCATCTGACATGCTTGGAAAAATTAGTACCATGTGAATGGTGCCACTGTCAGTTCTCTGTGAGTTGCATGTGAACCCATGGGAATCCCAGCTTCAGTGGCTTCTGGTTACTCTTTGAATGGAATGTGGGAATGTGAATCTCTAGTGGTTTAGGACATGCAGGGCACCCATAGAATCTATTCTGTAAAGATTCTACTCTAGAAAGTCTTTGAAACAAATTGACATCTCTGAATCTCTGAGTCTTTGGTGGTTATCTTCTAAAATACTCTCAAAACATCTTTCCTGCAGTCTCATAAAATGCTTCTTTCACCACTGTGCATCGTTCTATGCTCCTTGGATGCATCTTTACATAGACACACATTTTCTCGCTAACTTATAATTTCTTCATTCCCCCCCCCCCACACACACACTCTCTCCTCTTTGCATCTGATTCTCATGGTAAATGTGGAATTTCCAGTAATGTCTGTATCATGTCTATGGTATTGTGCTGTCTTGAAATATCTGGGGAATAAACAAGTTCATTAGCTTTATGTTCAACCCTCCCAAAGTACCAGAACATAGGTAAAATACAGCCCCATAAGTCCTTCTGCAACTGCATCAGCATCACTTTATCTAACATTTTTGCTTGGCATTCTGGTCTCTGGAACAACCTCTACAATAGCCTAATAAATTCCACTTACAGCATTTCAATCTTTCTTCAACCTACTACTCCAAAGTCTTCCAAATTTCTCCAATTAAACAGTCTCACAGAGTCTTCCATGTGACAAAGTATACAGCACTACCAAAGACTGCCCATGCCTCATGGTTAACTTTCTGTATTCGTCATATTTCCATCGCTGCAATGATGTGTGAAGATGGCCTTAGCTCTGGAAGGTCCAGTCTCTGATAAATCCACTCTTTGCTTTGGTCCCAAGGTAAATCAACACACCATGGCAGCAGAGTGTAACTACTCAGAGTTGGTTACTTCATGAGCTGGACGAAAAAGAAGTGAGGATAAGACAAAGGTCCCAAAATCTACCACAAAGGTACATCCTGTAATGATATAAAATAATTCCCACAATATCCCACTTCCTAAGGCAGTTGTTCTCTGCCTTCCTAATGCTGTGACCCTTTAATACAGCTTATGTTGTGGTGACCCCAACCACAAAATTATTTTCATTGCTACTTTATAACTGTAATTTTGCTACTGTTATAGATCCTAATGTAAGTATCTTATATGCAAAATATCTAATATGTGACCCCTCCCTCGTGGAGTTCTTAATCCACAGGTTGACAACCTTATATCTGAAAGGTTCTACCACTTCCCCACAGCATCACTTTGGGAACGTTGTGTGTGATGCCCTCAGATCCAGACCTCAGTACTCCCTCAATGTAATACTCCCCCATTCTTTCTTTCTCCATCTCAGGTCACCCAACTTTACGATGTTTTTGTGATTTGATTAGAGCCTAAAAGTGGATTCATGGGTTAGTCATTTGGCAAGTGATAGCATATTACCACCATTTCCTTACTTTCTGTGGCCAAATATTATACCCCTTCCTTGTGTAGTTCATTTTTTTATCCATTTGTCAAGAGATATACCGATTGCTTATTTCTTTTAACTGTGAGAATTATGTCTTCCAGTGTGAGTTTAAATATCTGATTCTTTCTCAGGTCTTCTAAGAATATGTTCAAATTGAATTGCTTTATTTTAGGGGTAAAGCAAACAAACAAGCAAACAAACAAAAGGAAAGAAAGGTGAAGCCACGTCCTCCTTCTGTGGCAATGAGCCTAGGCCTGTGTCATTGACTTGGAAATGAGGGAGAGAGCAATTGTGTCACATGCTGCATACAGTATGTCTGATCCTTCCACTGCGTATCAATTCAGCCCCAACTATGTCACGAACTATGATGTTTTACAAATAATACACATCCAGTGCTTCCCCAAAAAGATGGGGGAAGTGGTGAAATAAGGGGTATGTGTAAATTTTCAGCAAAATTTAAATATAATGAAATCACTGTAGTTTTAAAGGGTCAAAAGAAATGGCATATCCGGATTTAGTATCTGGACCTCTGGAAAGATCAAATGGTTGTTTCCTGTGTGTAGCACCACACAGTGCATCATGATAGGGTATGCTCATTAGGGGTCCAATGTCTGATCTGTTCCAGGCTGCGGAAGCCCAAGAAAACAGTTTTGCATTTATTCAGCTTTACTTGGTGGATTTTACTTGTTCCTCACATTTAGAGGCTCACTGGGAATAGAAGTAAAAATCTGAAGAGGTTCTGGGTTGTTTGGTGTCTGGTCTTGAGATGAGTCTGTGTGTGTGTGTGTGTGTGTGTGTGTGTGTGTGTGTGTGTGTGTGAATGTGTGTGTGTGTGTGTGTGTGTGTGTGTGTTAGGCGATGAGAATATACTTTGAATTAATTCAGAGTAGCTATTTTTCCTTCTTTGGGCAAGATGGCTCCATATGATGATGGTTGGAAATCTTTCCTCTCGCTTCAGGCCTGAAAATGTAATCCATTATTTTCTAAAGCCTTGCAGACCTCTCTGTAGTCACAGCTTGTGGTCCCCGCTGTCATATTGGTACTCATGAGGTACATGAGGGTGTTTTTGTCTGATTATAACATCTGAATTCTGAGTTATATTTACCAGCTAGCGTTTGTCAGATATCATGTCCTACCATGTCCCTGTGAAATAGATCGTCGTGTACTCCCCTGTGAGTGTGACACTGTGACTTGATGCTAGGCAATGGACTGTGGCAAAGCTGATGGCCTTTTACCCAGGGGATTGGGTCATATCATAGCATTCTCCTCTTCCTGACTCATTGAGAGATTCTTCTGCTGGTCTTGAAATTGTCTTGCTGTGGGAGATGATGCCACAAAAATGCATGGTCATGGAAGGGCATCCCCGGGAGGTGAGAGCAATGTTCTTTGAGAGCCAGTAAGAGAAGGAGGCCATTAGCCTATCATGCCACCATAGAGGATTAACTTCTATCTCCGCGTGCTTTAAAGAAATGTCTATGCTCTGAAGACGAACACACCTTGGCAAATACCTTGATTATCATCTATTTGACATTCTAAGCGGATGACCAAGATAAGCCATGTCCAAGTCTTTGACATGTGGAACCTGGGATATAACCCATTTTCCTAAATGTCTTAATTTGTGTCATTTGTCACCAAGAAATGGACAATGAATACATCTAGGCAAATCTTCATTTTTTCTTCCTCCCCCACTTGTTTTTTCCATGTTTCTATTATATTTCCTTCTATGAATTTAATACAGATACCACCCATCATGCCCTTTTTTCCATAGCTTATGGTGATTCTCATGATCCCAGCGGCGCTAACAGGGTGTTTCTCCACAGGAATCTCAGCCCTGAGAAGCATGACAGAATCAGACCTGTTTGGAGCAGATGCATCCCACTGTGCTTGCCTGGGAATTCTCTTGTTGCAAGCTCTACATAGTTCTTGCCTCTTTTCTCCTGCCACCCCCATCTCTCACCTTGTTATTTCATTTCGGGAGTCGAGTTAGATCCTTGAAATAAATTCCTCTCCAGCTCTTAGCTGTCCTCAGAGAACTCAAATTCGTTTGTCTCTCTGGGTTACTCTACAATCTTCTTTCTAGAAGACTAATTTCTCCTGATGATATTTCCCCCAAAGTACCCAAAGCTTTATAATGAAGTCTGATAATTAAAATGATAGGATTTTCACAAAGGACTAGAAACAATCCGTGGGATTTGTCGAGTTATTGTCTTAACTTTCATCAGGACCACAGATTTGCTGAGGTCTCAAAGAAAATACTCACCAAGGATAAGTCACAAGCTGCATACTGTATGCGAGATGAAAACATATTTTAAACGTGGAAAAGAAAGGATGCAACACAGTCCCCAGCAGTTGCTTTTTCGAAGGAATAAAGATCAGTCAGAAATGATCATTTTCATTCCTTTTTAAAAAATATTTATTTATTATGTATACATTATTCTGTCTGTGTATATGCCTGCAGGCCAGAAGAGGGCACCAGACTCCATTACAGATGGTTGTGAGCCACCATGTGGTTGCTGGGAATTGAACTCAGTACCTCTGGAAGAGCAGGCAATGCTCTTAACCTCTGAGCCATCTCTCCAGCCCAGAAATGATCATTTTCTTGATCTTCAAGATCAAGTGGTAAAGATGTGTGTGTCCTGGTCCAAAGCATCAGAAGGAAAGTAGGAGTCTTAAAGGAAGTTAAAACACAATGAAAAGTAAGAATAAAAATTAGAGTTGCAATTCTACTGAAATTTTTATTTTTTATTTAGAACTCACTATGTGGGTCATTGTTCCTCACAGTTAAAGATTTTAGGAGACTGGTCTGAATTTTTCCTTGTTTGTAATTATTAATGGCAGATAAAAATTAAAGAGTACAAAATATATTAAAATGAAAAGGTTAATATGTTTCTTACAACATTTATGATACCATGTTAATCTTAGAAAAGTGTTTGGCTTTTGTTTTTCTCTTAATTTGTTGAATTGGCACTTGGGGGAACATTCTTTCTTCTCTATAGTCCTAAGGATGACCATGATATATTTCCTGACAAACCCTATGTTGGGGCTTTAGAGAGACTTCAGAAAATATAAACCATGCTAACACTTTCATTTAAGATCAAGTTTGCAATGGGATTTCTGTCTGTGAGCTAGAATGGATAACAGGAAAGAGAGGGGTAGAGAGAAAACATAAAAATGATCTCCCTTAGCTCATCAAGACATCGATTTTTTAAAAAACTTTCCTTGGTTTTTAACATGGCTCTAGGGCCAGTTTCAGCTGCATTATGGCATTCCACATTGTCAGATTTCCTATTACAAAAACATAGTTGAAGTTTTGTTTTGAAATTGCTATTAGAAATGAGCTGATGTTTTTCTAATACTTCCTTTGGAACATGAAACTGAACATAGTGTTTTACAAGATTTCTCTCTCCTTCACACACATCCTAGAGTAGATTAAAGTGAAATCAATCTAAGAGCTCACGAAATGTCAAGATTTCAAATGGACAATTCTTAGTTTCTCTGTCTGATGGTTCTCTATTGTACTTTTGCCAATAGAGATTTGAGCTTGGACTGTGGGCCACCCACTGTGACCCCAACTGTCAACCCCTACCCTCTTTAAGCAGATGCCTTTCCAGTTTATAACATGTTTGAAGATTGTCACAAATTTTGTAATTAAGAAAATGAACTATCTCAATGAAGTACAGTACTTTTCCAAAGTCAAGCTATGTTTCCTGAAAGTGGCTGGAGAATCTCCTTGACCCTTTGCCAGTATCCTTCAGTCATCTTCAGCAGTCTGTCCCAAGATAAAGACAGTCATAAAATCTGGCATTTGTGGGCCTGGAAAGATAGCTTAGGAGGATAAGACATTTGAAGGCAAAGCAGATGACATAAATTCAATATCCAAGACCTCACATCGTGGATATAAAGAACAAGCCAACCCTCACAAGTTATTGTATGATGTCCACATGGATGAGGAAGCATGTGCTCATTTTTACACATAAATCCATGCATAAGTATGTATATACATGCACACACACACACACACACACACACACACACACACACACTAATGTGATAGAAGTGAACAGGCATTTGAACCCTACAACTGATGGAAATGTTAAGGATCCAACAAGTACAGAAATAGATAGATCATCAACACATTGGTTGTCTAAATTTGAACAGTAGTGTTAATTCCCCCAGTGCTTTGACCCCCTTCTCTTATGAACTGAATGCATAGAACCAATGTACCTAAGTCACATTAATAGAAGGGACAACCTCATGTTTGAAAATATTAAATTGTTACTTTTTAACTCTGTTCCTATTTCACCCCCAAATCGTGACCCTCAGAATGAAACCTTGGCAAAGGACCAATCACTTTTTTCCCCTCAATAAAACTCTAAAGGGTAATATGAAACCACACACAGATGCTCACACCCTTTCAGGAAGTGATAGGACACATGTTTTATTTATATAAAGTGAAAATATAGTAGTCCAAGTCCTATTCGTTTTTCTAAAAATCACTGTGCAAAAAAAACAAAACAAAACAAAACAAAACAAAACATTTTTAAGGCCAAGATAAACATTCAAAGTTAACTGGTAACAAGAACTATTAGTGACTACAGTTTTCTTGTTCTTCTTTGTAAATCACTGTAGCCAGTTGGAACTATCCTGAAGCATGTGCCTCTCCTCAGTGCTGAGGGGGAAGGGGGATGCAAGGTTCTCCTTGCCCTGCACAGTCTTTTCCCACCCTCAGACACTCTGATTAGTGTAGGGGGGTGGAAGGCAAAGGGTGACTCAGTCGTATTGGAAATGCACTAACACTTCATGTTGACCTTTCTCCAAGTTTGTTGACAAACCTTTCCTTTATAAAATTAATTTCCTCTTGGCTTTAGGGCCTTTTTTTTTTTTTTTGGAAATGCAGTCATTCCCAGAAATAATCTCTCATTGCATATTATTTATTTGGGCTATTTTTCCCCCCAGAGGAATATGCAGACTTGAGAAAATGTCTCCATTTTTATTCTGGGCATGAAATGTAAATCAGATTTGATGTGAAATATCTGTGTTTGTGTATCAAACAATATCCTATCTGATAGGGTGCCAGTGTTTAAAATCCTTAGGAAATGTGAAAATTAATCTTTCCTATTGCTTATGACAATCTCAAGACCCTGGATGCTTCACCCTTTATACCATTTGGAAAGCATTTTTTTGGCACGCAGGGTTCAGCACATCAGGAAAAGGGTTCCTTGCCAGCATATATTTTGAAAGTTCTGGCTGGCTGCTTCCAGCATTCCCTAACCCATTATCTTTTATCTCATATCTTTTCGTGGGTTAAAGGTTTTAGCAGCCTCTTTTGCTGTGTGCCTATCTTTTTCTTTTCTATTGTCAAAAACCCATCTTCCCACACCAGAAAGTCTATTTATGTAGCGTGCACATCCACACCCAGCTGGCTCTGCTGTTGTACAGAGGTGCAGAAAGAGCTGTGATCTTTAGACATAGTCGTGTCAATAGACAACAGTGAGGACGACACAGCATCCCGAGGGGCAGAGACTGCAAAGATTTCACCTTTCTTCCAACACAAACACGTGGCTAACGTGCACCCTGTAAGAAGGAGTAGAAAGAGGAGAGATTAAAGGTTAAAGCCTTCAGCTTGCTTCTCACAGGGGAGCATCTTGGAATGCCATTCTACCAGGTCTGCCTAGTGTTTGGTGCAGGGATTCTTCAGATACACAGCATGTTCTAAGAAGGAAAACTGTGCTCCAATGAGCTAAGGAAATGAAAGAGAATGACACAGAGCACTAAGTTAATATTCAAGAAACTGGAGTTCTAAAGTATGGGGGATGAAAAGCATATGCTAATATATGCAAATGAATGAAAATTACCAGTGACCTTGAGGCCTCTCCTGCCTTTACAGTGTAGTTGTGATGCTGGAGAAGGTGACCATTGCTGGTTCACATTCTGATGATCACTCAGTTTATACTGTGAATTTGTATTGAATCTGAATTTTATCTACTTAGCAGTCCGATCAGTTACTTCTTTGCCAACAGTTTTGCTTGCACGTGTAAGTAAACAAATGTATTTATCACCCCTGGGATCAGTAAGTGCTAATAAAGTTGCTGTTGCTTGCATTTGAGATCTGTCTTGATGACAGACATTTCCTAAATTAACCAAGAATGGTTTGGTCGTTTCAGAGCTCAGCAAGGAGAGAAAAGATATGAACATTATTACAGATGTCACCAGTCAGTGCAGAGGATAGTACACGCTATCTCTGTCATCTTCACAGTCTAACTTTGTAGAGATTGACTTTCTGAGGGGAGTGTGCATGTGCACGAAATGCTATTTGTTTTTGTGAGCATTTTCGGTACAGTGCAGTTTGAAGTTTATTTAAGAATTTCATGAGAAAAAACAATGGCCAATGCACACAGGCCATGCTCTCCTACTTGAGTGCGTATTTTCAGGCACTATTTTATGTAAATTAAATGTGCTGCAAGAGTCATTAGCCACTTATTGCTGAGACAAAATACCTAACAACAGTAACATAGCAAAGAAGAGTTTACTTTGTTTCACAGGTTGAGGGTACAATTGATCATGGAAGACAACTCACGGTGACAGGGGCTCTAGGCACCTGCTCACTTTTCTTCTGTACTGGCAAAGCACAGAGCAGTGCACTCCGCTTCCTCTTTGCTTTTTATTGACTCTGGAACTCTCACCCATCTAAATGGTGCTGCCCATATTTAAGGTGGTCTTCCTACCTCAATTAGAAGACTATAGCTTATCCATCACAGAGGATCCAGGATTTGTTTGCATAGTGACTCTGAAGCTCATCAAATTGATAATCAAGATTAACTATCAGATTCACCCTGAATTATCTTGCTCGGTGTACCTACTCACTGAAGCTTGCTCCCCAAGGCACTCCTTCATTCCCTACTAAGTAATGCCATACTCAACTGGTTTCTAATAGGCTGGGCTTATTCCCTTTGACTCTACACAAAAATGATATTGAAAGTATGAGTTTAAAACATTCAACCCATTCTTGCATTTTATTCTTTTTTTTTTTTATCAGTGTCTGTTTGTTATTCTGTGTCTTCCTGTCTGTTCTGCGCTGATCACCCAGAGAGAGACTTGTGCTTGCTGTCCTCTCTTCATTCCTTTACTTAAAAAAATTATCTAATATAGTAAACCTCATTGGCAACTTGATGAGTCCCTTTGGGCACTTCCTTCAGGTCATGGCTTCTTCCACAGCTATAGCATTTGTCAGAGCTTTACTCTATGTCATAGTTAGGGTTCCTATTGCTGAGAAGGGACAGACATCATGACTGTGGCACCTCTTAGTAAGAAAAGCATTGAACCGAGACTGGCTTGCAGTGTCAGAGCTTTAGCCTGTTATTGTCATGGTGGGAGGCATGGCAGCATGCAGGCAGACATGATGCAGCAGCCGAGAGTTCCCCAGCCAGATCAGCAGGCAGTGAGATAGGTGGGCTGGTTTTAGCATCTGAGACCCTAAAGCCCATCTCCAGTGACAGATGTCCTCCAACAACGCCACACCTACTCCAACAGGCCACACCCCCAATAGTGACATTCCCTATGGGCCTATAGTGACTCCTTTCGTTCAAACCACCACACTTTGTTTACTGTCAACCTACAGCGCACATTTCTATCATGCCTGCAGAAAGCATGAGTTAAAGTCTGGACAGCTGATGTTGGCCTTTCTTTCCTCTGGTCTAGTTATCTGCGTATGATGTTCTTGCCTATTCCTCCTTTTCTACTCTCCCTCTCTCCTCGTTCTTCCTCTATGATGCAAATATTCTGTAAAGATTAATGTTGCTTAAATTTAAAGAACATGCTGGGTGAACTATCTGTGGTAGCATATGGCAGCACCTGGAGATTAGTGTGCGTCTGATCTAAGTTTTCTTCGGTGTTCGGCATCTATTATCTCCTGAAGTTCTCACCACGGCCTCCTTTTATTTATCCCATTACACACTTGAAAATACTTCCCTTGTTTATCCCAGTGAGAAAGTCTTCTAGGCCATTCTGAAAGTCAGGCAAAACTGAAAAGTATTTGTTTTTTCTTGTGAAATAAAGGAGATGAGGGTTCAAAATTATGAGATTGTCTAATTAAAATAACTTCAAATAAGTATTTTCTAATTGAGCTAGACTTACATTGTGTTGCATGCTATCAGTAAAGTTTTCCTTACTGAGAGAGAAATTCATATGCAGGAGGAAAATATCTCAAGAATATTATAGTTTTAATCCAGGTACTCCATCATACATGTGTAGACAAAGTGTTGAATTTTTCATTGTGCCAAAATAAGTAAAAAAGGTCACTGAAAACTTGTATGTTTAAAGCTGGTTCTCTCCTTCCCTAAGTGTCATAAGCTTCTTTCTAGGTCTGGCATTAAAATGAATTGAAATTTTTATTGCTTCGCAGACATTAGGTTCTGTAAGGCAATTTGCTCCGGTATCTGAATGTATTGCTGTTTAAAGGCACGCTCCTCCATCATTGGTCGCTGGCACAGTGATGGACGACCCCGGGAGAGCTCTGGGGGTAAAGTCAGCTGTCTTCTCTGCTGCAGTGCAAGAACAGTTACTTAGGGGCACACCCACTGTGGTAAGCTTATCAAAAACGATTCTCGCCTTGATGTTTTAGTCTGCCTATTGGCCAGAAAGTCGTAAGAGTAATATGCTAGCTACACTTAGGGGAAAATATACAGTGTCATAGGTTAAGAATAAACATTTTGCTTGTTTTTTCTTCTAGTATATTCTTTCAGTTAGCCAAAGCTTATGGTGCCCATGATGCACACTATTTTATTCCAGTTCCTATCCACTTTTCTTTTTGTAGGCCACTGCATATAGCACACTTTCCTCAATTTTCTGGCACTAGACAGTTCTTTCCTCCCTTGCTAACCCAGACCACAGTGCACGCTCCTCGCTTTGGAAAGATGAAACTCAGTTTTTCTCTTCTGTCTCTGAGTTACAAATCACCCTTGGGACATGTTTGTTGAGCAAATAACTAGGGTGAAGGTGAGTTTCTACCTCGTAGATTATAAAATGACACAGCCAAATTATGACCCACCTGCTAGTAACTAAACACATGTGGCTATGGACTGTCAACGTTTATGTTGACTTAAATTCTATGAGTAATGTAGAGTTATAGTCTTCAAGAGGAGAGCCATTCAATTGCTTGTTAATTGTGTTTGAACTGGAGAGTCAACTGAGACATTTCTGAAGCTGCTTGTGTTAAATGTGTCCTTCACTGCCCAATGTGGAGAAGAAGCTAAAGGTTTATAAAGCTAATCTAGAAGCCAGTGTCATGACGAAACAGAAACCAGGGATAGGACAGAGTAAAGAAGGAAGCAATATTGTCTTCGGTAGCATGGTTAAGCTGTGTCATTAGTACGTGCCCAAAGCCTGCCTTGTCTGCCCTCCTGCCATGTCCTGTGCCATAGCTACCAGCTAACTATTGCTACTGAGCATACAATGTACATATTTTGGACATCTGAGTATAAAAAAATGAGAAGATAAAATGTAATAATCACTTTATATATCACACATTTAAAGAATGATTGGTTATATTAGGTCAGATAAATAATGCTATACTAATTTAATTGAATGGCTCTTTAATATTGATACTAGAGCATCAAAATTAAATGTGTCTCACACCGTGTTTCAGTGGGACAGTGTCTCTTTGGACATGCAGTTTGGTTTAAGCAATAAGCTCAATAAGTTCCTTCTATTGTTCATGCCACCTTGAATCATATGTTCTTCTGTTTGCAACACGAATTTCTAATTGGTGCTTGACATAGTACTCCATTTTAAACTTTACTTCTACCTACTTGTTCTGCAAATATGGAACACATAAAAGTTCATGTGTAGACCCACAAATGTGCTATGTTTTACACACACACACACACACACACACACACACACACACACACACGAATAGTGCTTTTCTGTTCCTAATTACCCATCTGAGGTGTTCACTCTGTATTTTACCATCCTAGCCCTTAGATTTCTAACCTGAAAAAATGACCAAATTCTTCAGGGATAAAACACACACACACACACACACACACACACACACACACACACACACATAACATTTGGGCAGTTGATGCAGGGTCAACCCCAAATATAGTCCAATCTACATGATAAGATTCAGGCTAGTTTTACTCTCTCCCCTCCAAATATATTTATAAATTATAAGTTTTTATGAGTATGTAGATTTTAGTGAGTATTTTCAGTTTGTTTTGTTTATGTGTGGACTATAAACTGTTTCCTTGGGTTGCTGTCTCCTGTCTTACATTTTCTTCTCTCCCCATTTGTCATTCTCTACCAACCAGCACTTCAGAGTTAAAGCTATTCACACCAAACAGATGTTTGGTGTTCAAGATGTTAGACTACTAGGTTTTCTACTATGGAAAGTTATTAGTGAGTTTTATTTGAACTTTTATATAATTTCTTTTTACAAAGAAAGCAAATATAAATTATAAGCTTTAAAATAGGATTAAAAGTCATTCATGATCAGTTTTAGTTAGATCCTCTGTTCTTATAAAATCCATATAGATGAAGAGAACCTGCATAGTGCCATTGAAATAAAATAAAAATTTTTTCCCTCATCAGATCCTTCTACAGACAGGAAAGCAGATAATAGCAAGCTGAATCTCTCTCTCCAATTGTCATTCTTGCTTTATATAATTATTTTAAGGAAACTATTAAGATATAGCCACTTTTATCTTTCCACAACAGTGATAATTGAAGATTAAATTCATAGTATTCCATACAGTTTTACTCACATTTTTTTTATTAATTAATACTTCAAAACAGCAATCTGAATTGGAACTCTGTTTTCCTCCTGAGCCTCGGTTGTTTCTCTCACTGATTTCTCTATACTGAAGAGCTGCTTCTTTCTCATGGAGGAACATCCTGTGTAGATTCTGTTTTCCTGATTATGAGTAATTGGATAAAACAGTGGTGATGCTGTCTAAAACACCAAGTGCATTGTGATAGTGATGTTATCCCCAGCTTTCTGGTGGAGTTAGAATAAGCCAGTCAGTGATCCTGTCACCATTAGTCATGAGATAAGCAGGTGATTCTGTGGGTGAAGAAGAAATTATTTAGCTAAATTAATGCTTTTCAACCTACAACTGTAAAACAGCTTTTGTGAAACCTTTCTAATTCTGATGATAGAAGCTTTTTAAGTCAAATGGTTGAGTGTAGCGATATTGACCGTGGACTTGATACTAAGTTTTTGTTGGCTGTGTACACTATGGTAGATTCTTCTCCGAAAAAGCTCTCACTCTCCCTTGCAAGTTATGAGCATCAATATCATTATTATATTAAAAATTAGATTTGAAACAAGGTCTTTTTTTCCTACAAAGCAAACTTTTGTACAAATTCTTCTACATAAGTACAAAAGCTATGCCATAAAGTGTTATCTGTAAACTGTAGTTCCCTTCCCCCCACCAAGACTAGATACCAAGGAAGACACTGTAGAACTAATTGGATACCTTGGGCAATCCATGCCTTCAATCATGCATTTATTTTTCCCAGTTGCCAGTCAGTTGTCATAGGTAGTCAACTCCGTCTCAGCCAGTAGAAAGTTCGGGGTCATTTCTGCCAGAAAAAAGGGTGACTGATACCTATTGCTCTTTACAAATATTCTTTAATTTAAAAGATGATAGAGAATCATAGTAATATGAAGACACAAAAGGGCCTATAACAAGCTTGGATAATTATAAAGAATCCCAAATTTCTGCAGCAAGTAAACATAGTTCAGTGCTCCTATTATTGAGTCCTTTTAGACAATTTGGACTTTTGTGAATTAACTTACAAAATTATAGTGTAATTGTTTATAGTAGACTCAAAGTCTAGTAATTGCTATAATTACTTAGGAGTTAAATTTAAAAAAAGATTTTAAGGAAGAGTTTTTTGATTCTGATACTGTTTAGTGTTAAAACACATAAGTGGTGTTTATAAAAGCAGGCTAGTTTTTGTTCAGTTTATGATTCCCTCTTAATTTTTTAAGTTAATTAATTCTCTTATTATGCACCCCAAGGACCAGGGCACTCCTGCTGCTTTTTGGCTTATTGCTGCTATACATTAGTTCTGAATATTTCTCTGTTTCCAAACTTAATATTTTATATAGGAACATCTTGGCAAGGAAGAAGACAATTCTGATTTGGCTTCCATTCAACCAAAATAATTCTTCAACCAAAAACCATTACCAAGCTTTTCTCAGAGCCCTGTAGAGGGGACAATTGTTGCAAAAAAGGTACTTAAGAGAATGCTGAGCTTACATCATAAACAATTTGCATGTCAACCAAATTCATGAGAGGGGTAATATGGAAAAGGCTGTGCAGAAACTGTTCTAGGAAGCCAACTGTATTTGGTATGTGTTACTTTATAGCAAACTATTCCCTAACTCTGTTGTTTGGATAACAATAAATGTTTTTTTTTTCCCATAGAGCATTTAGCTGTGCAAAATTTGGGATGACTTAGCTAAGAGATTATGTCTGAAAAACTTCCCTGCTGACTTTGCTTCCAGGCTGGAGGCCAGAAAAGGGCTGTAGGTGCATCTGGTTCCAACTTACTTGTATGATTATTGACTTGAGGCTTCAGCTTTTTTCCACATGGGCATTTCCTTGAGTCTACTCACAATGTAGTAACTGGAGTATTTTTAAGGCGATGGTGAAGGAGGCAGACAGGGAATAACCAATGCTGATGCTGTAGTGTTTTCTGTGATATTTCTTACATGTCCTTCCACCTTATTATGTTGCCATCTCACACCCAACATATGTGAAAGGAGGACACACGTGTATGATCATCCTGGACCCTGAACCTCACACAGGCAAACCTCCCTGATCTGGCAGTGATTTGGCTGTTTAGGAGATCATTCATGAGAAAACCTCACTCACTCTAGAATGTTTTCATCTTGCTATCCTACTAAATTTCTAGGTTAATCATTAAGGTCTTTGAGTACTTTTGTACACAGACTAAGTTTGGAACTGCGTAATAATTAGAGTTGCTACTTACCAAATCTCTTGTATAGGATAGGACTAGAACATTCCACAACACAGAGAAGACTGAAATATGCATTATTTTCATGACTTTGATAATTAAATTTTATTCTATGTCCTTGAGTATCTTCACTGGTTGTGTGCTTCCTTCCTATTATTCAAACACCTAGGAGCTAACGTTATGAAGGAGAAGAGATTCTATCTTAACGTTCTCTGGTAGGATCAAGCTGTTTTCTTTGTGTAGATAGATATCCAATGGAGTAATTCTAAGTGTGATTGCTAATGGGGTTGGGTTTTAGGTAGAAATCCTATGTAATATAATTTACTTTCAAAAGTAATCATTCTAAAAGAAATTTAGCCTTGAATTTGATTCTGAAAAGTGAATGTGCACAGATGCCACAGAATCATTTGGATTTTCTCCCCTGGGCTAATATTATTATAGACTTACCTATGCATTATTCTAAATGTGTAGTTCTTTATCCTCTTCAGCATTTGAAAGATGGTCAATTTATGTCTGGAGTTTATGAATTTATCATCTACTTTTTGATTGCCCATCTCATTGAAAAGTACTTCATCAGACACATCATACAATAAAATCAGTCCTACCATAAATAATTTATGTATATTTTTATGCCTTTTTCTTGACAGCTTGGAGAGAATTAGGATCTTAGAAGACTAAAACACATACTCTTCTCTCCAAGCAAAATTATTTTTTTCCTCTTGTGTTTTGACATTCTTAAAGACACAGGCATCAGAAACTAAACTATGCATTTATGATTTCAACAGGAAAAATGGTTAGATAAACTAGTTAATAAATATACATAATTTATTTTGTAATTTTTAAATTTTTCTTCTATTTCTTTGACAGTTTCACGCTAGCATATAGTGGATTTTAATTGTTTCATCCTTACCGTCATCTCTTATGTTCCCTCACTCTCCTCCAGAAACCACCGCTCGTTCTTCTCAACGAGCACATCCTACTTCCATGTCTTTACTGCAGGTGTGAACAACTGAGTTTAATTATAGTTTCTTTGCACAGGCAGCTCTATTTACCAGCGCATGGACAGTGTTTCCGTGGTTACACCTGTAAAGAAACTGATACACTTTTCTTCATCAGCTGAGGAAATGAGGGTGAGGTAGCATTATCAGCGCTAGCAGCAATTAGAGGCCGTTAGTGTGCAGACGCAGCAACCCAGAGAAGGGTAGGGGCTTCATCAGTCCCTCTGGATAGTAATAATGAAGAGTCCTGTAGAAGCAGATCATCCTGAGACCCTCCTCCGACAATATTTTGTAGGTCTTGTGTAAATAATCAGGTCTGGTGAGTTAATAAGTGAAATAGTGAGTCCGTGTCTAGAAAGCAGCATTCTAATGTATGATTTCTTTCTTTTCTTCAGTGATTATATATATATATATATATATATCCATATATATATATATATATCCCCACCTTTCTATGTGGTAGGATGTGAAGTCCTTTGGCTATTTATCTAAAGATTGTATAGCTAGATCATATGGTGGCCTAGTTTTAGCTTTTTTGAGAAACCTCTAAAATGATTTCCATGGTGGTTGGACCAAGGCACATGCCCCAAAGCAGTGATAAGTGTTTCCCTACACCTTTCCCCTACGCCCTCACCAGCTTTTGTTGTCATTTGTTTCTTGATGACACAGCCATTCTTACTACAGGAAGATGTGAAAACTATTTTTTAAGCTAAAATCTATATTGAACCTATCCAATGAAGGAAATATAAATATATAAAGGCACATATGTCTTTGTAGTATCCTTATAGTTTTTAGAAATACCCAGTTATAGCGATTGGTTGATATAATCCCAACACCCCATCAGTTGACCAATCATGAAATTAAAACACAGTCTGGGATGTGTAGGAAGATATTTGTCAAAATAAATTAATAAACAAAAGGAAAGAAAGGATGGAGGAGAAATAAATGGATTCCTAATTCCTTTTTTGGTTGCTCTTGGATAGTTCTTTTAGTTCCTAAGGGATTAGTTTTGAATTACTGAATTTTCATAATCATTAACTGATAGAAAGACCAGAACTTTCCTTTGCCTCTCGCTCTAATAACATGCTCAGATTTACTTTGACATGTTGACACAACACAGTAGAGAAATTCTTGAAAATTGTATGCTACTTTTCTGTTTTTATTCTGATTCACAAATCCTAAATTTCTGCATTGAATACACCAAATAACTTAATTTCTAAAGAAAAATATTGATTTTTATGTGATAGTTGTTTAAAACCAAATTCAAATTTTATTTATTACCACAGATGACTTTGATGGAGAGTGAATCCTGGAGCAGACTTAGCTGGGTGTCAGTCCTGGGCCCCTTACTGTAACTGGGGATTGTGGTTTGTGCTTTGCTTTATAACTTTAATTCACAGAAAGCAGTCTCTCAGTGTTTGGAAGCAAGAGTAAGCTGGTGAAACAGGCTCTGGCTTTTCATCAGTGGCTTTTCATCTTTACTTCCTCAAAATAAGGGCAGTCATTGCCTTCTCGTGGGTACCTAGGATACAGCATGTGCTGGTTAGTTTGTGTCAACGTGACACAAACTGGTGCCACCTGGGACTAGAAAACTTCAACTGAGGAGCCATCTTTTCTAGACTGGCCTGTGTCCATGTCTGTGGGACATATTCTTGATTAATGATTAATGTAGGGAGGCACATGTCACTGTGGGCGATGCCACCCCTGGGCAGGTGGTCCAGGGTTTCCTATGAAAGCAGGCTGAGCACACCATAAAGAGTAAGCCACTAATCGGCCAGTCTCCATGGCTTCTGCTCCAGTTCCTGCCTGGAAGTTCCTGCTTGAGTTCTGTCCCTGCTTTGCCTGGATGATTGGCTGTAACCTATAAAGCAGAATAAAGCCTTTCCTTTCCAAGGTGCCCAGTGGTCATCACAGCAACTGGAAGCAACGTAGACCACAGAGTGTTACCCAGGGAGACAGTCCATAGGGTTAAACTTTGTGATGAGAACAGAAGCAGAAAGCACTAGGAGTCAGATGTTCTCAGGAGAGTCACACCATTCTGTTCCATGCCTATATCCCTTACTCACCCACTTCCAGTTTCATTTTTATTCTATGAAAACCAGATGATTTAATTTAACTTAGCTAGGGATAGTGAGATGTATCAATGGGTAACGGTCCTTGTGAGGAAGCCTGGTAAGCTCAGTCTGATCCCCAGAGCCCGGAGAGAACTGACTAGACACAGTTGCCCCTTGACTGCACATGTGCTGTGGCACACATGCCCACACACATTGTATGCTCTCTCTCTCTCTCTCTCTCTCTCTCTCTCTCTCTCTCTCCCCCTTTCCCTCTGCCTCAACCTTAACATCTTCCTGCCAAATTATCCTTAAAATGGGAATTCTATGTGCAAACACAGTTCTGTTCAAGTTCTGTTCATTCTTTTTCTGTTTTAAATTTTCTACTGTCATGCCTACAGAGACACCAAGGAAGAATGTTTCAAAACTTGAGAGATGACTGCAACTCCTGAGAGAGGGGGGGAGCAGGGGAGGGAAGGATGGAGAGAGGGAAGGAAGAATGAAGGAAGGGAAAAAGAAGATAAAGAAGGAGGAAGGGAGGAAAGAAAATCCAGTCAAAACCTGCCAATCAATTGAATAAACAACAACATAGCAAAACACAAGATCCCACATTAGATACAGTTATTTTCAGGAATAAACAAGGTTATAGTTATCAAAGAATTTAGTTAAAAATTTGAAGCTTAATTATCTCCTATATAAAAGTCTTGGGGTTAGAAATGTCTCTGATTTGAGGCTTTTATAATTTGGGAATCTTTGCATGTACATATAAGAAATATTGTGAATGAGAAAATTCATGTTTTGAGTATACTATGTATGTGTATATATCATACTTTGATAGAATATTATTGTATCTTCACTATAACTTTCATGTGAGAGTAGGTGTAGGATTTCCACTTGTGGCATCATGTATTTCCTGTAAGGTTTTACATTTACAGCATTTTGAACTTCTGAAACTTGGGTCAGGAATGCTTAAACAGTAATGGAAAATGGAGGCTGTGTCTGCTGCCATAATTTCTTACCTCTGAGAAACAAGGAAAGATGACTAAGAAAAGATGAAGCTAATTGGTCCCAGGACCCTGTTGAAGCACTTCTGAAAGAAGTGGAGGCTCAGTCCCTGGCCTGAATAAAAAGGAATCAGCCAGGTGCCATGACATTAGATTGATTCCCAATAAAGCAGGGCAGACCTTCGAGTAAAGTAATTAGCCAGACTGGAGAGGAGACAGCAAAGCCCCCAAATACTAACCGAGATCCACTAAAGCTCCACAAATCTGTTCCTTCCTATTTAGCCTCATGTGTAAGCAGATAAACTTTATATTAGTATGTACTGAGTAGATCTCAAAAAAAAATCAAAGAGTTTTGATGCAATATTATTATGAGATTAAAAATTCAAGATTCACAAGCCTTAGTTCATCATGGATGAAGTGGGTCTATTAGCATGAGGACTAAGAAAAAGATGTAGGACTTAGCAAGGAGCTAAAAAAGGAACTTTGTAAAAACAGACATACTGTTTCAGAAAAAAAGCAAGTGAAAGGGATAACACTGATGCACCCCTCTGTCACGTGATTAAGTTTCAAGTTAAAGACACTTATTTTCAGAGTTTAGTGAGAAAAATTCATGTCACCCAACAAACTTGAAAAAATGAAGCACTAAAAGCTCAAAACATTGGTTTAGAATGGGACTTTGTGGTGTGAATGGCGGGACCCAGCATTAATGCTATTCAACTATAAAGGGAAGTAAACAGTCATGGGGCTGAAAATTCAAGAAAACAGCATTTAAATACAGAATTATCTTTAAAAAGATTAGGAAATCCTTCGAAGCGGGATGTAAATTCCCCAGCTCTCTTGTTAAAAATTGATTTATCAGCATATGTAGAACAGGATGACTGAAATCAAACTACCAAATTCTCAGATGACCTTGGAAGAAAGTGATACTAGATCACAGAACACAAGCAGCTACCACATTCAAAGTATAAACAGCAGAATAGTGATCCATGGAGAAGATCAGAACAAAAGAAGTATTATGGTGAGACAATATCAGACCATTACATTTGTTATATCAATGAATGCAAATTAAAATCTACCTGCTAATATAATGGCATATATAAATTAAATGAGAGGGACTGGGCATAACGGTACATGCATTTGATCCCAGCACTTGGAGCAGTGACACACAGTGCTCTCTGATTTCAAGGCTATCTTGGTCTACAAAGCCAGTTCCTGTGAGAGGTAAATAAAAAATAAAAACTAAAATATAAATGAGAGGTGATAGAGCAGTGCCTCAACAGTGAAGAGCACTGGCTACTCTTTCAGAGTACCTGGATTTGGTTCCCAAACTCACACAGTGGCTCACAATCATCTGTACCTCCAATTTTAAGGGATCTGATGCCCTATTCTCAGTTCCATGGGTACCACACTCAACATGATACAAAGACATGCATGCAGGCCAAACACCCACACAAGTAAAGTAATAAAAATAAATAAAATGAATGAAAAGAAGAGTCATGTATAGTTCTGTATGAAGTGCCACATGATATGTATATGAGAGAATTCTAAAATATTAGTAATAGCTTAATGTAAAAGAATGGAAAATGATACAAGTAGACATAGTGGTGTTTTGAATAAGAATGTCTCTTATGGGTACATGTATTTGAACACTTGATCTCCAGTTGGTAGAACTATTTGGTATGGATTGGGAGTTGTTTGTGGGCTTGTTGGAGGAAGTATGTCATAAGGATTGGCTTAGAGGTTTCCAAAGCTCATGACATCCTGGTTAGCTCTCTCTTTTTAAGTGTGCCTGGGTCAAATGTTAACTCTCAGCTACTGCTCCAGTACCATGTCTACCTGCCTGCTGCCATAATCCCCACCATTATGGTCATGGACTCATCTTCTACAACTGTACTCAATTATATGCTTTATTTTTTAGTTGCCTTGGTCATGGTGTTTTATCATTGTTATAGAAATGTAACTAATCAGCTACTAACAAAATAAAACTGAAATATATAATATTAATTTCAGACTAAATTCAAAATAAAAAATGATCAAGGTGAAGATTTTTAACATATGGTAAAAATTGTAATTTTAAAATTGAAATATACTTACATAAGTCCTTATGATTAAATACCATTTCAAAAGAATAAAAATCAAAACAATGAAAAACCTTATTTATAATTGAAGATATCAGCACAGAGCACAGTGTTTGGAATTTATACAGGAAAGATGACACACCTCGCAACATACCACAAGTCAGAAACAAAAACTTTACCTGATAGAAGAGAAGACAAGATTGAAGGATAAATTAGAGAAAAGTATCAGAAGAAGATAAATTAAGATGATTTCTTAATTTTTAAGTATCCTTTGGATGGAAACCATAAGTAGAAACAAAATATATGAATAATGAATTTGTTAAGAAAAATAAATGAACACTGTGTATGGTGGCATGTACTTGTAATTATGGTTCTCAAATTTCTGAGACTGTAGGATTATTACAAGTTCAAGGCCGTCCTGGAATGTATAGAGAATATCAGGTCAAACAAACCTGCAGAGACAGAGGTGGGGGGAAAGATGAGAGGGAGAGGGCAGGGGAAGGAGAGAAGTAAGAGGGAGGGAAGAGCAAGAGAGTATTGCACACAAAGTAATTGCTTAATCTCATTCAGAAGGAGAGCCAAGAAATCACATACACACACACACACACACACACACACACACACACACAGAGAGAGAGAGAGAGAGAGAGAGAGATCTTAAAACTCTTGTTATTTTATGAAAGAAAACGTAACTCCTATGCAAATGATAAAGGACTGTAAAGTCTCCCCATCTTCAGAGACTTGAAGATGTACATCAGTAGTTGAAGCATAGATACTCTTTGACCAAAATATCACAGATAGCACCCTGTGCACATATTAATGGAGGTATATCTGCATACATGCAAAATATTTATTATACATTTATTTATGTGTCCTACCCCAGAAACAACTATAAGCCATTGGTTGGTTGGTCAGTCAAGGGCTGACCATGCTTTCATTATGTATAGGTGTGCATGTGGAAGTCAGAGGAAAGCTTTCAGAAGTTGGTTCTCTCCTCTACCTTTTTAGTTCTAGGTATCAAACTTAGGTCATTAGGCTTTGTCCACTGAACCATTCCACCAGCTCCTGAAAGGCCCTTAGAAGTAACCAGTTTAATAGAAAGGGAAATGGCTCAAGTAAGTAGGAGTATAAGCTTAAAATAAAAATGTGTGTTTTGATGTATATTTGGTGTATATTTTCATAAATATTTTGAAAGGGAAAGACACTAAGATAAAATGTTGGGAAATGCTATAGGTTGGGTGAGTGTGGGCACCTCTCCCTTCATTTTCTCCCCTCTGTATTGTTTAAATCATTGAAATATGGCATTTACAGAAAAGATTTTCTAAGCAGTAGTAGTTTGTGGTTTTCTTCTCTAAGTATTAAATATCAGAACTAATCTGTATTGAAAATTTAATCCCTGAGTAGAATATTTGTGCCAAAATTCACTGGAGCCCATATCCTTATGTTTCGGTGTGAGCTGAAAATTTAGAAATGCTCTCAGCTTCAATATTTCTAAAGAGTTGTTGAATATGCAAATTCACTATTAATGCACATAAGACCACTAAGTTCAGACTGATCCTTTTAAAGTGTCTCTCCTACTCCCACAAGAGTCGAAATAGTTTCAATATATTTTGTTTTATAAATATTTAACTTACGTTTGCTGAGGTTGAAAAGGCAATATTCCACAAGGGTCCATTTTCCAAATGTAAGCCATGAATGATTTTTTCCTAGTTACAGTATTTATGAAATACTGAGAATTTAATTCATGTGAAACGCTTGGTAATGGACTATTAGAGGTCGAAGTTATTCTTCTTCAGGCCTCCAGGGTAAAATTCAAAGAGTAGAAGCTAGAGCAAATGAATATTCTGAGTTACTTGCGCTATAGAAACCTTAATCTTTACAAGAGTGTTATTTGCTTAAATCAGACTAAAAGATTTTCTTTTTGAAGAAATCATTCATTTTCTCTCAAATAATTCAGGCTTCAAGAGAAATCCTTTCAGACCTCAACTTCTTCTATTTTGTTAGGTAGCATATGAGGAATTGCTCTGAGCTTGGCTTCACTCTGTTTATTTTATGCCTAATGTGCTATTGGTGTTGTAGGTACTTGACATAATTTGCATAAATCATTTTCAATGATTAAAAATTATTGTCTTGGGAATTATGAGTGAATGAGTGTGAGTCATTCGGATCTTAATATAGAGGAACCACAGTGACAACTCAGTTACCTGGGGTCCTTTTATTTGTTTGTCTGTTTGCATTCACTCAAGTACTAATGATTATTCCCATGGCTTTGCGCAGAGGAGTATTTTAGGGAAGTATTTAAGCTTAGCTCAATCACCAAAGGAACTGGCAGATGTCCCCCCCGTGCTTGAAATGTCCTCTCAAGCTTGACAGGGTTCTACTGACTCTATTCGCTTCTAGGAGGAGAAGGGAGAATGCCTCTGCCATTTGAGAATTGGGCAGGCTGGAGCTTAGTATGCCTTTGGTCCCTCTGAATTTCACCTGCTCATCCATGCTGAGAAACGAGAAATAAAAAATAAGCCCGTGTTCTTGCTCTTGCAGAAGCAATTGCAGGTTTTATGAGGAAAACAATGAACATGTCACCCAGGATTTGGCAGCAGGAAAGAGCGGGGAGTATATAAATTGTCTTTTGGGTACCAACTGTTATGCAGCAGAATTGTTTATATTAGGGAAATCCTCTGGTTGTAAGTTATGTAAATTGTATTTTTTCCTAGACAATGTTTTATGATGGAAAGGGGGGCTGGGGAATGTGTACTAAATCGGAAATGGTCTCATGCTTAAATACCGCAATGTGGTAGACAGTTAATCTTCCAAACAGATAGTGAACGCAGGCAACTGCTTTATTACCATCAACATATGTCTCTTTCACTAGCCTGGCTGCTACCTTGGGATGAGCTTGCAAGCTATCTCTGATGTGAGGGGGAAAAAAAAAGTCACAAAGTTTCGCCCAGCAGTAATGAGCTTTAAAATCTGCCTTTGAAGTCAACAGTGCCTTCTGTCAGTACCTAGCAGGACAGGGATTGGGACACTGATTACGCAGTTGTATCAAGATACCTTCGTAAATCAGAGACAGGGGAAGTTCCAAGGAGCCTCGCAATGGTGCAGGACAACTGTCCCTAGCTCCCTGTTGAGGACATGAATACCTCTTGACCTAGTTGCAACTTACCTTTTAGTTGCCAGGTATTTGCTTCGGGGAGATTCTGATACCACTTTCAAATAAAATATTTGTCTATTTACAAAGAAACAAACCCCTTCCCCTCATAAGAAAAACACCAAAATGTTTCATGCTGGGTATTTTCATTGAAATATTAATCCTTATAATTTACTCTTTTCTTACTTAGTAACAAGTTCGGGGATGCAGTTGCTCAACAAAATAAGTGCTGGGATGATCATGGACCATAATAGTGTAGGAAGTAACTATAGGTAACCACACATGATTGTATATTATATATAAATAACAGGAACAGAATCTTACTCATACATACATATATATGTAGAAATATAATTTGCCTTTGGTTATTCAAGCCCGGGGTTTTTTTTTCTATTTTCCTGACCCATTCTTTCCTCTATAGAATCTCTGTTACGCTATCCATATTCTGTTCTACCATAACAATTATCCCTGTATCAATTGAGAGAGAATGACCCTGATTCCCTTCAGAAGGAAAGACTCTGGGGAATAGATATATTCCGAGTAAAATCCTGTCTGTCGAGTCTTCAAAAATCTTACTCTCATCAAAATATTCAAAAATTTCCTTTCCTTTTTCCTAGCTCACCAAGGTACAGTATAATGTCACAGTACATAGACCAGAAATCGTTATTGGCTAGGAGACAGCAAGCATATTTCCTGAATAATGTAGTGTTTTATCTGGGAGGACTTGATATACTTTGGGGAGGCTCATTAATTTTACGAGATCATTAGTTTACTTATTATTCAATAAATTTTATTCCTCTGCACTAATACCTATAGTAAAATTTTTTCGATGACCATGATGTTCTCTGCTCAGAAGTTATGCTGAGTTGGGAATGGTTGGAACATGGACAAAGGAGGAAGAAACAAATGAGGTCAAAAAAGGTGAGGCCAGTTGCTGCTGAACAGAAATCTGTTATTTTGAAGAGTAACACAGTTCCCTCCAGGGTCTCAATTTAGGGACATTGCAATACATCACACTTAATCAAATCTGATACTACTGGTTTCAACTGCCCTTATTAATCAATTATAAAAACCCATACTAACAGTAGTTGGCCGCCAGGATTATATTTTGTGAACTAGGTTTTAGACACAGTATGTACCATTCTTACCAACTGTGTAACCAGGTAAGTCATAAAGTTCATAACAATCCTTACCAATCATATTTTACTTTCATTCATATATACAAATGGCCATGTATTGCATAATGATCTTCAATTAGTCATGTTCATATTGGTCATCTCATAAGATTCAGCTGAAAAAAATTTAAGCACCTAGTATAGTTAACATAAATATGGAAAGATAGTCATTACATTACAATTTTCTACAATGTTCACTACGTTAATCTGTATAGGTTTGCATCTTAGAAACAACAATTTGTATCATAAAGTATAGGTTGTAGTAGCCCAAGCCATCTACATGGTACTGTCGTATATTAAAAGACTGACATAATTTCCTAGTCCTATATTCCTTTAGCCATACCTGTGATGGTTTGAATAAGAATGACCCCCATAGGCTCTTGTGTTTGAATACTTTGTCCCCAGTTGATAGAACTCTTTAGGAAGGATTAAGAGGCATGCACATACTGGAGGAGGCATGACATTGAGGTTGGGCTTTGAGGTATTCATACCTGTTCCATTCAGTGTCTCTCTGTTTTTGACTCACCTTTGGTTTCATCTCAAGATAAGAGTTCTCAGCTACTACTGCAGCACCATGTGTAACTGCCTGCTGTGCCCATCACAGTGATGGTTGTGAACACTGCACCTCTGAAACTGTAAGAACTAAAATAACAAAACAACAGCAGAACTCTTTCTTCTCAAAGTTCCTGATGTCATGGTTTCTTAGCAAGGTAATAGAAAAGTAATTAATATAATAGTTAAGTGAAAAGAAACTTTATTTATATCCATATATGTGTATATAAGATGATACCCTGATACACACACACACACACACACACACACACACACACACACACACACACACACAATATGGTCTTTCAGATCCAGTGACCACATTGTAACTCCCATCATTATTTACTTACAACTTAACTCCTCTCTTGCTTTTAGTTTAAGGCTGAAAAGAAGAGAGAAACATTCCTGGTTTTCAGATTTCAAGTGGTCTCAGAATATGTATACATTCTTCCTCAACATGTGTTGATTGAGGTTTCTGTACCGCCCAGTTCCCCAGCCATTTAGTTCCAAAGCAATCACTCAGAGGTCTACATTAACTATAAACTGATTGGCCCATTGGCTCAGGCTTTCTATCAACTCTTATATCAGCCCATTATTCCTGTCTGTGTTAGCCACATAGCTCGGTGCCTTTTTCAATGAGGCAGTCACATCTTGCTTCTTCTGTGAATGGATCAGGACTGCAGAGGAATGGGCTTTCCTCTTCTCAGAACTCTGTTCTCATTGACCCACCTCTACTTCCTGTCTGATTGTCCTGCCTATACTTCCTGCCTGGCTACTGGCCAATCAGCATTTATTTAAAATATAATTGACAGAATATAGACATTTGTCCCACACCAAACATGTATATGAATTAATCTTTCTTAAATTCCTGAAAAATAATTTGGTAGCTGTATGATTCTTTCCCTTATTTTTGCTTCTTCAGAAAAAAAAAGCAACTTTTTTCTCTGCCTTTAGAATGAGTTTTCTAAATCACAGGTCTGATATTTTTGCATTTCCATTTCTCAACCAACAATGTTAGGTCTTCTTTTATTGAGAAACTGACACTTCACAGCATTGCACTCAAGTAATAGTCTACTCTTTCCCTGAATTTCTTGCTTTCCTGTGTGACATCTCTTCTAGGAAAGCCAGTTGTAACATATGCTACGCAAGTTTTATGACTTCTTCATCCTCTTTGCCCTCTCTTGGATATTGTGTTTTACCTGAAATACATCTTTTCCCATGAATGCTTGTTCATCATCAAAAGTGATGTGGGGTTCATCTCTGTATTCTGTGAATGCCATTGGCTAATAAAGAAAACGGTCTTGGGCCTGTGCAGGACAGACTACAGGTAGATGGGAAAAACTAAACTGAATGCTGGGAGAAAGAAGGTGGAGTCAAAGAGAAGCTATGGAGCCACAGCCAGAGACAGATATGCTGGAACCTTGCCAGTAGTCCATAAGCCTTGGGGTAAAATATAAAATAATAGAAATAGGTTAATTTAAAAGATAAGAATGAGCTGGAAATATGCATAAGCTAATAGGCCAAGTAGTGTTATAATTAATAAAGTTCCTGTGTGATTATTTTGGGAATCTGAGTGGCTGGGAAATAAAAGAGCAGCCTCCTACAACATCAAAAGCATTTTTTATTTTCTATAAGCATATTGGATGCTTTGAGTATAGTATTTTATCAGTAGCAATCAATAGCGAGCCAGATAGACTTCTATAGTGTGTGCTGATCATAAAGTCCTAGAAGATGGCTTTGTCTTTTTATTTTTGTGGCACTTCTAGCATCTACTACAATATCTTTAAAAAGACATAATAACTGTAACTCAAATCAGCACAAAATTAATATTAAGCTAAAGGATTATATTATGTTACTATCCTCTTTCTTTTCTATCTTTCAAGCCCTTCTATCTTTTAAAAGATTTCTAAGGATGACTGCTGCTTGATTTTTAAAGTGAGATTCATGTATTCTGTTCAAGAATTACCTAACGGTTTAGAAGGGAAAGTATGTTCATTTACAGGCATTAAAAATTTTAAGTATAAGATGAATATGACTTTCATATAATCTTACCTATTTAATTCTGTTATGCTATATGTCATCTCAGCCTGTGCTCATTTAAAGGTCTAGATAACCCCAAAACATGTAGTTTTCTAAATATGTTCTGATTATCGGTATGTGTTAATCTCTGTATTTTGTTAATAGTGTGTGAATTTAGGTGAATCTTATTGTTTACTCATAATAAATAGATCATCAACTCAAAAAATGTTCTAATGTATAAATTTTGTGCTAAGCATATAGACATTGCTGTTTTACAGTTATCATAAAAATACAGCAGCAAACACAATTTAGTGGTGATGTCGATGTGACCATTTATCCTGGACCTCTTTGATAATTTCATTCATCACTACAAAAGACTTTTAAAATATAAAATATGATGTTAATTAGTTTTAATTTAATTTAATGCTTTTTACCCCTCATCCAATCATAATAAATGTGTCATGATGTGACATGGAGCATTTGAAGGTACCTAGCAGCATTCAGACAAGACACAATGACCTTTTGGTTGAACCAATTAAGTTTCTCTGTAAAGTAGTACTTTCCTCATCAAAATTAATACATTTTTTTGTTGAAAAGAAAGGGGAAATAATCAAAATCACAGAGACATAATTCAACTTTCACTCCCTTTATTTAAGGAAAAATAATCATGTAAATGTCACACTATGGCTAAAATGGTTATAAAACTAGCCACAAGTTGAATGACAAAATTTATGTTCAGAGAGAAAGCGTAATGAACTGTGTCATCATTATGAACTGAGCCAAAGGGAGATCACTGGATCCTACGTATATTGTGGGAAAGCAATTATATCCCAGAATAGAATGGCAGGTTTGTTAATGTAATATGTGTGTGTGTGTGTGTGTGTGTGTGTGTGTATGTGTGTGTATTGTGTGTGTATGTATTTATGTTAATGTAGAGCATTCATTATAGAGTTGATTTTAGCATTTTTATAGACCTATGAGGGAGAGGGACAAAATTATTAGTCCTACTTGATACTGATGATCCAAATTCTGAGAATAAAGAATATTTTAAATTCAGTTGATGGTTATTTGGGATTCTGAGTTACAGCCTGGAAAGATACCTTGGGGTGAGGACTAACAGAGCCTAGGCATCGGTTCCCACAGGGCAATCCAACCCTGCTGTGTTCCCAGGCAAAACGTGGCAGTCAGCACTTTGCTCCTGATATTAATTCGGTGTTGAAAGAAGTCACCCAAAACTTACAGCCATTGGTGAAAATCTTTGCAGTGTGCTCTCTGGGTTTCTGGGATGAGTCCCTTCTTTTCCAAACTGAAGTTCACCAGCTGGTGGATGAAAAGGTCACCACAGGATTCTGTCTTTCTTTGAAAAGACATGTTTTCATAAAACAGAAACAAAGACCATTCTTGCTTGATATACACCCTCAGTAATATATTTGGCATTTTGAAGAACCTAAGCACATCTTCTGGGTCAAAATATTTCATTGAAGAGACACCCAAAGATCTGTAAATAAACCTCAAAGATTTTCCAGCATTCTTGACAATAATAACCTTCTGAATAGACTTCTCTAACTTACTTCTCATGAAGAATAAGGAAAGCAGTAAGCCAAAGGGGAAGTTTGAAGCATCTTAAAGTAAACAAAACAATGATGTCTAAATGTTCGAATGGCATAGCAGCTTGACTGTGAGTCCACAAAACATTTAAAGATACTTTTTGTCTTATGCAGATTTGCATTCAGGACTCTACACATTTATCTAAAAGATGGCATCTTCATCTGTGCCATGCAGTTGATCTCAAGTGGTGAGAATGAGAATTAGCCCCATTATAGGTTTCATACATGGGTATACTTGATACCTTCTGAAGTGGGCTGCATATGTACTTGTCTGGAAGAGAGTGACTGAGCACACAAAATGTGATTTTAAATGATTAACTTATAGTCTTCCTCAAAGCTTTCAGAATATATCTTTGATACATTTGGCAAATTGAAAAATGATCTTTAATTTATCCAAGTCAATAATACCTTCTACGTAAATATTTTATATGCTTTATTTATTCTTTCCCTTGAGAGATTTACTTTTATTTTTTTCATTTTTTTCTCAGGAAAAGTAAAATGCTTTGATAATACACAACAAAATTTTCTTCAATCTTGCCAATACTTGTAACATCTGTACAACCGAAATCAATGCCCTGTCTCCCAATCCTTACTTACTTTGGTATTAAAATGAGAAAGAAGGCCCAGTGGTTTTGTTCTGCTTTCCTTTAATTCATGCCTTCTCAGTTGTAGAGACAAGCGATAAATAAATTAGTTATCAGTGAAGTAACACAAAACTAAGTGATTTGATATCCTGTTTACAAGAAGGGAAAATCTCTCTAAAGTGGCACAATTTAAGTGGGGAATGAGTAAGTAGCCTCTCTGTCTTCTATATCGTGTTGACATTACCGTGCTGTAATAAAAGAAATAAACTGCATAAAAATTCTTTGTGGGTTGTTTTCTTCTTACTTGTTTTCTCATTTGTGCGCCTCTTTTCTTCAACCATCTTTTGTATAATAAAGTTCACCAATACCCCTGAATTTTCTTTAATGAAAAATAAGTTTCTGGGTAAGAAGAGAGAAAGGGAAAGGCATTTATCTTTTATTTTGACACCGTGGAAGACCAAGATGTGGTGTACTGAGACACCATTTATTAATTCATCTTTGAGAAGACAGGAAGAGAGAGAGATCACCATTTGCTCTTTAGGGCATCAATTTGTTTCTGGTTTGTCATCATGCCTGACATTCTGATTTTTAATCTCACTGTTTTAGTCATTCTGAACTGAGTTTTAATATGATTAACATTTTTTATTCCATTTATGAAGTAATGCTGGTACCTAATTTTTGAGAGCATGATAACCCTCAGATGGCCTTATATAAATAAATCATATCTTAATGCCCTTGAAATCGGAGCATCCCCTAGGAGGACAAGCTGTAAATCAGAGTGGAAGGAAGTGAACTCAGCCCTGGAGGCCAGTGCTCCAAATGGCATCGTCAAGATGAATCAAATGCCTGCGCTCCAGAATTTTAATTCTTGGCACTTTCCTCTTGCTTTCAACTGATGCTGTCATCTTGAAATGACAGAGAGTGAGTGCAAAATTGCTATTGCATAATTTTTCTTATCTCTCAGTTATAGACTGGGTTTGATTGAAAGTTCAGACTTTGATATATGGGGAAACACATTATTTCCACATAAAGGAAAGTGTGTGTGTCTGTGTGTGTATCTAAAACAGATTTAGCATCTAATACCTTCTTATCCAGTGCCTTTGTTTGATTAAAATGTATAGGCATTATTCCTCTGGATTCTATCTAGCAATCCTGCCCATAATTTACCACACCCTTTCTCCTGAAAATTATATTATTTTTGCCAAGTTACAAAAAGGTTGAAAGATTTCAGGAAATCCCTGTCCAATGGTGACACAAGTCCATTCATTGGTTCTGAATGCAATAAAAATGGACACACACTGTGGCTATGCCCCCATCTCTGTAACTGCCTTGATAAGTAACTCAAGGTATAAATTTACAAAGCAATAGCATATGACAGTGTAGCCCCTATTGCAAGCATAATGTAGATTGAATGAGGCAAGCACAGCAGAGTAGACCAGCAATTGTTTCAGGAAACCTAGGCCAGCACAGTCCATCTGCGTGGCAAGAAGTTGGGGGTTTTATGAGAGTCAGTTGTTTGGGGGAGAAAGCCCTGAATTTTCATGGAAATCATGCCCTGTGTTTTTACCATTTTTTGTTATTTTGTTGTTGTTATATTTTTATGTAGATGCTGGCTCTGAGAATGTGTTCCTTGGTGAGAGTGATTATAAGTGAGCATTGGGTGTGTTTCCCTAAAAGCATCATGTTCCAACTGTAAGTCAAGATGATTTAATTCTGTTGGAAACAACATGAGTGATCAGGGCTCTGATTGGAGCCTGGATGGATGAGGCTACAGTTTGCAAAGCTACATAAGGCACAGATACCCATCTTTCTGAAGCTCTCTCCAATGATGTCTTCTTGACTCCAAGTGCTTTGTTTCCTTCCTTTCTCTTTTTTTTCTCCCTCTTTCTGCAAAAACCCTACTTCTCCCTGGTGAGTTCGGGATTTTGGACAAGAAGTATTTTTCCAGCCATTTAGGACAATGAAGAAAAGCAGTGAGGCCCCTCCCACACTGAGACATCTTCCTAGAAACTCACTGTCATCTTCCTTACCTTCACTTACAGGTCTGACAAGGAGCTATCCACAGTTTCTAGTGAGTAGTGCCACAGTTTCTAGTGAGTAGTGCCTCACTTTCTGAGGCTCAGCAACTTCATCTGAATGGAGCCCAGTGATGTGCAGAAAGGCCCTTCATAGTCACTGAATGAAAATGCATGATCTACTTTGTATAGATTAGTGCCATGTTCTTCTCACTTTGGAAACAGAGTAGGTTATAATACTTGGTCCAGTGACTGTAACAAAGTACCACAATCCGTGTGACTTATCAACAAGAGGTTACTTGTGATCATTTTGAGTCTGAGATTTTGAAGGTAGTGTGTAGGCATAGTAGGGCTCCATGAGGACCATCTTCCCAGTTGTTGAAACTGTTTTCTCACTGAGCTGACACATGATAAATAGAGAATTAGAAATCTCTTTGGGGTTGCTTTATACAAGCTTTGATTCCATCAATAAAGGCTACCTACCCAAATGTGGATTAGCCACTCACAGATGTTCACAGGTAGTTAAAATATTCAGCATATGGGTGTGGGTAGAGCCTACCACCGACTCTTTTCCGTTCTACTAAAAGTAAAGAGTTCCCCATTCTTCGAAATCTTCAGAGAGAAGGTTAACTTGAGTGGATGAGTCAGAATGGTCTAGCAGTGAAAGGAAATGAAATCTTTAGGCACTTTCCCCAGGTACAGATCATGACTCAAATCCAGGCCAAATGAACTGAAAGGTTACGTTCTATTTCTTCAATTTAGATCAATTAAATAAACGAAAGAAAAAAATAGCAGTAGCAGACAGAGCTATAACAGCTGCTGCTTGTTTAGAGTGACAGAAGACATACTAACTTCTCAAAACTCAGCAGTGTGTAGACTCCTTTATTCACAGTAGGAAGTCAACACACGAAGCCTGGTGAATGGAGTTTGCCAAATGAATCCATTATTTCACTGCTTTTTATCAACAGATAAAGTTCTTCTAACTTGCTCTTTCTGTGGGCTGCAGTGGATGCTCCAATACAGCCTGTTACAGTGTGGAGCTGACCTCCCTGCTAGCTACAACTCAAGATCTCTCCTATGAAGTATTTCTGCTGTTTGCCCTCTTTACATGGGTTCAGGAGATAGAAGACATGTCTTCAAGTTGTGGAACAAGTACTTTATGTGCTGAGCCCTTTCACTGGCCTGACTATTCTCTTGTGGTTTATACTAAACAGGTTTACCCAGGCATGGGGCATCCCTAGTACACACTCTAATTATCCATGACTTTGTTTTAGCCTGTCCCTTCTACCTGAGCTTCCCACCCTGGTCTGTCTCCCTGGGATGCTTTATTTCTTTCCTTCATCATCTCCTTCAGGAATTTAGATAAGTGTTTTCCTGTGTCACATGGACATAGACTTTTTTAAAAACTCAGTGACTCTTCCTCCTGACCATGGACTTTCTGGGACCCAGTAGTTCTGAACAGCAAGACTGCGGGTGCTTCTCCTCTTCTTGTACTAGGATCTCTCTGAGTATAGGGAATAAGAGTTTATTAACTGAGAGTTCCAAATGCCTAAATCAATTATTGACATTAATTTTCTGAATGGATGAATGAATCTGTGAGCAGATACATGGTGGTATCTTTAAACATACAGAGTAATCTCTCTTAGAAGTGTCTCCATGTTAGTATCCAACACCTCAGTTAAAATATGAATAGTAGTAAAACAAAACAAAAACTCAATGGATTTTAGTTGTTTTTTTTTAGCATATTCGACTTTGAATTTTACAAGCGTGTGCCTTGCTTTCATGAGTTATTGCAAGTGATCAGCAGTGCAAAGTCAGTCATCCTTGCATGCAGATTTGGGGGATGCACTTTCTTACTCTAAGGTGGTGAGAGGTGGCATTTCGAGCTTAGACAGGATGCCCTGATTAGATGATACAATTCACACGGGTAGAATAAAGTCCAAAGTGTTTTCCTTATTTCCCTTTTATGTCTGAAGTTTCCACACTTTTGGCTTTTGTCTTGAAATATGATTTGAGGAAACGATGGATAAAATATGGAGTATTAGATAAGAGGTATTGTATGTTGGAGGACCAATTTCTAAGCCTCCATTTCGAAGATGAGCTATTGGAATCATCCCTTACTCGTTGTCCCATTTAACTGTGTATGGAGTCATTGGTGATTCAAAAAAGAACTAAAAAATGAAAAATCACATTCTTAGTAATACTAGAGTTAACTTCCTTAGGGCATCCACCTTATTTCTTTTTACTTTCCTTCATAGGGAACATTGGTCTCCATGAACTCAGGATTTGGTAACATGTATCCCTTTGAGATACACAAATTTGAGATGCTGACATAATATTTAATCCTTTACCCCTTGAGTCCATTTCATGGGCAGCCCCTTTCTACCAGATTCCATATATAAGTCTGTCCTCTATAGAATTTCTAGCACTACCGTGATTGGCGTGGGTGAGTCATCTCACCAAACTCATCCCTTCTAGGAGGTGAAATCAAGAGTACCAGGAGAGATGAGGGATATTTAAGAGCTTTTGTTAAAAAAAGAAATGTCTTTCTTTGCTTTGTTCTCCCTCCCCATGCCTTTCTCTTCGCAGACTTCCAGGAAGTCAAGAATTGACTCAGAAGCAACATGAGATAATCTGTTCATATAAATAATTTCTCCCCTTGTAGAGAAGTTGAATTGAAAAATAATAAAATAACAAGTTTTCTTACTAAATCTGCTACCAAATTAGTTTTATTATGCAGTCTCTTTTCTGTAATTACCACCCTAACCTAAAGAAATATGTTTCAGTTCCCTAGTCTATTAGTTACCTCTTGCCATCACGGTCTTCAAGGTTGCTTTACTCAGTAAATACCAGAGACATGTGTATCTTAAACAACAGTCTTTTATTTCTCAGAACTTGAAGTTGGGAAATGTAAAGTCACAGTGTAGGTATCTGGTGAGGGTCTTCTGACTCTTTGTAGTTGATTGCCTTCTCACTGTATTCCTGGGTTCTTTCTTCACTGCATGTTGATGGAGAGAGGGAAGAAAAGAAAAGAGAAGAGATGTGACAGCAATAGTCTCATATCTAATATAACTCTAATTATCTCTCAAAGCCCCACTTCTGAATATTGTCTTATTGATGGATAGGAGTTCTACATATGAAGTAAGAGGAACACAAATGTTCAGTCAGAACTAAAGTTTTAAAACGTTGTCATCCTGTGTGGTTAGCAGTGATTTCTTTTTTAATGCAAGTGTATGTTCTGATTAGTTGCTTAATGTAAGAATGATGACAACAGCCGGGCGATGGTGGCGCACGCCTTTAATCCCAGCACTCGGGAGGCAGAGGTAGGCGGATCTCTGTGAGTTTGATACCAGCCTGGTCTATAGAGCTAGTTCCAGGACAGGATCCAAAGCCACAGAGAAACCCTATCTCGAAAAACAAAACAAAACAAAACAAAAAAAGAATGATGACAACATTCAGGCTTTTGTTGTGGACCCTGTGGACTATGGCACCTGAGATTATGTCATCCGGTGGTGGGGACTGGTGGATCTCACATAAGACAAGGAAGAAGTTATGGTGCCTATTATTGTGTCAGCAAATGAAGTTGCCAGTGTCTGTATTCTTCTACAGAAGCAGTTCCCTCCCATTTTATAGTGTTCGCTGGCGTTCAGTAACTGTTCACTTCTCTTGTTTCTTCAGTTCTAAAGGTCGCAGGAGCTGTGCACTGCCCAAAGAAATCTCTGAGTACACTTTTTTCCATACCTTTGAAAAGTGTCCTGCCATTAAACATTTATAGTTATATTTTGAGACATAGCAGCTACTTCTCCCAGAACCACAGCTGCTACAAGTGTGCTACCTTGTGCGACTCCAGCTTTGGTGTAAATGCAGATGCTCCATCCTTTGCTTTAAATCTCCCTGTCTGTCTGAACAATGACACCAGATAGAGAGTGCTATCCACCTTTGTAGAAATGTCCTCAAATTAATCTGAGCATGATTTTGAAATGTGTGAAATGAACATTCATGAATTTTCCTTCTAAAATTTTCAAACAGGAATATTTCCTGTTTATTAAAATTGTAATATAATTATGACAATAATACCACTAAAAGTAGTGTGTGTGTGTGTGTGTGTGTGTGTGTATGTGTGTGTGCATGTGCGTGCACACACCTTAGGAATCCTTTGCATGTCAGAGGGGAAATTGAGTTCCACAAAGGTATGAACCCATAAACCTTAAGCTTAGTAAAAGGCAGAGTAAACTCAGAATCTTCCAAGTACAAATCTTCTAACTCTGCCTCACAAAACAAATGTGGTTTTGAAAACAGAGAGAGGAGGAGGTCAATAATATTACCTTCAATTTGCTTTCACGCTAAATTCATTTTCATACATGTCCTTGGTTGTGGGTCATGTGTTTGCAAAGCAAATGGAAACCCCATACTTGGCTCCTTCGGCATTCGTTCATTTTCCTAAAGACCAGCTGCTGACTTCTCTGTTGACTTCAGTCTGGAATTCTGCAACCCTACAACGATATGATTATTCACTTGTTGAGCATACTGCAAAGCAGATCTAATGGAATATAAAGTGACGCAGAGTCTCAGACTGCTCCCTTACAGGCTGACAAGGAGTGGTGTATTTAATTCACATTTCTCAGCAGGAAATCCGAGCATGTTGACTATGAGTTCTTTTTTCCCTCTTATCTCTCTGGGCTAATCTAAACTACTCTTGCCCTCAAATGCTTAAAGCTCTATTTGTAACACATTCTGTTTCCACACACCGAGTGTGAAAGGAAATGTCCCTTTCTTTTTTATGTGTGAATGTATAGAGGTTAAGCATGATCTTTAAACTGTACTGGAAAAGTATCCTTTTTTTTATTTATTTGCTTATTTATTATTTATTTATTTATTTATTTATTAAAGGTTTCTGCCTCCTCCCTGCCACCGCCTCCCATTTCCCTCCCCCTCCCCCGATCAAGTCGCCCTCCCTGGTCAGCCCGAAGAGCAATCAGGGTTCCAAGGACCACCCACCTCCATCCAGGTCTAATAAGGTGAGCATTAAAACTGCCTAGGCTCCCACAAAGCCAGTACGTGCAGTAGGATCAAAAACCCATTGCCATTGTTCTTGAGTTCTCAGTAGTCCTCATTGTCCACTATGTTCAGCGAGTCCGGTTTTATCCCATGCTTTTTCAGACCCAGGCCAGCTTGCCTTGTTGAGTTCCCGATAGAACATCCCCATTGTCTCAGTGTGTGGATGCACTCCTCGTGGTCCTGAGTTCCTTGCTCGTGCTCTCTCTCCTTCTGCTCCTGATTTGGACCTTGAGATTTCAGTCCAGTGCTCCAGTGTGGGTCTCTGTCTCTGTCTCCTTTATTTGCCTGATGAAGGTTAATATTCAAGAGGATGCCTGTATGTTTTTCTTTGGGTTCACCTTCTTAGTTAGCTTCTTTAGGATATCAAATTATAGACTCAATGTCCATTATTTATGGCTAGAAACCAAATATGAGTGAGTACATCCCATGCTACTCTTTTTGGGTCTGGCTTACCTCACTCAAGATAGTGTTTTCTATTTCCATCCATTTGTATGCAAAATTCAAGAAGTCATTGTTTTTTACTGCTGAGTAGTACTCTAATATGTATATATTCCATACTTTCTTCATCCATTCTTCCATTGAAGGACATCTAGGTTGTTTCCAGGTTCTGGCTATTAGAAAAGTATCCTTTTTTTTAGTATACTTGAATCCCTATTATAGAATCTAATGAGAATTAGTCCTTCCAATTACCAACCTTTTTTTTTCATAAAACAAAAAGACAGAGCCATGTAAAAATTATCTTGTGTTCCATAATGTAAACCCAATCCTTAGGGAAACAGCCCCCACCCCCAATTACTTTCTCTTACACTTGTCCATCCATGTTGTAATTCATGCCTCAGAAGAGTTTATAAAGATAAGAACTTGGCAAGTTCTTTTAGGATATTAAATATAGGGTTTTAAACATATGCAACTTCGTGAGTTGCTAGAGAAATATGACTGAAGTATCCTATTACAGAGAGTATAGGATCAAGGGTTAATTTTTAATTTGACTCTTTTGGATGATAATGAGGAGATTGTAATCAATCCTTTTGATTTGGGGGAACACCAAATGGAGAAGGAGACAGTCCTCTTCTTCAAAAAGTTTAATTATATAAGAATATCAATTGGCTGGATGGTCAATTGATAAGGGAGAGTGAATTTTTTTTCTGCCGTACAAGGCACTACTTCATCACATCCCCTTGCTCAGAGTCTGAAGGAACATACACACATAAGTACACATGTGTGTATCTTTATAGTGTGAGGAGCGGCTGGCTGCTTGTTGTCCCAGCTGCCCTGCTAGCTTAACCCCTGAAATAACCACACAGAAATTGTATTAATTAAATTACTGCCTGGCCCATTAGCTCCAGCCCCTTATTGGATAACTGTCACATATTATTTTAACCCATGTCCATTGATGTGTATCACCACTTGACTGTGTCATACCAGCATGAGTCTAAACAGTGTCTGTCTTAGGCAGGAGAACCATGGCATTTGCCACACTGTCCTACTTCCCAGCATTCTGTTCTGTCTTCCCTGCCTATCTAAGTTCTGCCCTCTCAAAAGGCCAAGGCAGTTTCTTTATTCAACCAATGAAAGCAAGACATAGACAGAAGAACCTCCTACATCATATCTTCCTGTATTTTGTGCAATAGCAAATCATGACGGGTTAAAGTATTGATTCCACCAAAAATATTTTAATTTCTTCTTGTCCTGGATTCATGAGTAAGATAGAGAGGTTATAAAAGCTGAAACACAGGAGTCTTGCAAATACTAAAGGAGCAAGGACTCTAACCATAAGAAATGTGGAAATGTTGCCTACTATCTGTGTCTACAAATTTATGCATTTGTCTTTAACAGTCTGAATAACCTTGAACTATAATGGTACTCAACTTCTTTGAACATTGGTATACAAAGAGATAAACTGAGTTTCTATTATTAGTCCATAGTTTTCTATGGGTTTAGTCACATTTATCCAACAACTAAATACTAAATACCTACTACATGTTAGACATTGAGTTTCTGCTGGAAAGTAAAACTTATTTTTAAAATTATTTACTTGGGTCTTTGAACCTGGTTGACTATGCAGAGAAGGAGATATCTATTAGACAGACTAACACAAGAACAGTAAATTTGCAAATGCATGATTACTGTCTACTTTAGAAGGAAAGCAAACTAAGATGACTTAGACAATGACAGAGAGATTCCACTTAACTGGCTAGATCAAGGTAGGTGTTGGTGATCAAAGCCTTATTGGAGATGGCTATTGACCTGAGCCAGGACATGATTAGGATTTAGTGAACTATGGTGATAAAAGATGAGTACTCCATGCAGGCAGAGCAGCTGGGTCCACAGGAGGTTTCATCAGGGAATAGAAATAACATCAAGGGATGACAGGGTGAGTTAAGTAGTCTGTGCGACAAGGCTAGGAAAATTTTCCTATGTGCATCTCACTTTGTTGAGTCATCCAAATTCAAGCCTCTATTCTAAGAGATTTTGGATTTTCCAAGAGCCTTATAAAATTCTAGATATTTATTTTATAAGGAAAAAATCATAGTCCAATACAATAAACACACATCAAACATATGCAACTACATCTAGGCATGTGGTTGATGACCCATTAAAACTTTGATATTAATTCAACTTTCATCATTCAGTATAAAATTCTATTAGATTTGGACCCTGGAAATTAGTTAAGATATTTGTATTATGACACAGTGATTGTTTTTCACATAAAAAGGCCCTAAGGTAGTAATGGTGGCACAGGAGTGTGGAGGAAGTGTGCATCCCTTCTCTACCTACTCAGAGCAGACACGATGAACATTACACCACGCAATTGTTCTTTAAAAGCATTTTCAAAGCAAGTCGGTTATCTGTCTCTAATTGGTTATTATAGAAAACCTAGAGTTCCAGCTGTCAAGAGAACTATTTCCTTGAGATGTCCGACATGCCACCTGCTAACGAGTGGGGCCCACCAGAATGTCTTTTTCTTCCTAATTATTTAGCACACACAAACAAATGGCTCACAGAGGTCTTCCACCTGCCCTGCCCACTGCTTCTGATGGAGATGGCTAATCCCTGCCAGATGTCACACTGGCAGGAAACCCTCAATTATTAATAGAAATCAGGGCTGGGTATAATTAATTTTTATAGTGCTCAGGTTATCAAGCCACGTCTAGCCACTGGGACATTTTGAGGGATTGCCAATAGAATGAGTATAGGTTTATCCATTCCTAATTGACACTATCGTGGTTAGACTCAGCATTGGCAGGGAAGACTTTATAGGCTTAGTGACCGTTTCCTGGTGGCCTTGGCTCCTGACAGGGCTTTTTCCTTGCTTCCCATTGCTAAGCACATGAAGAAGCCCTATTTTTAACCAATGGAGTTTAAGGGAGGCTGACAGAAGTAATCCAAAAAATATTTTCACTGAGCATTCCTAGTATTCAAATTAGTCATATACTTTGGTGTTTGACTCGGAGACTGAAAGAAAAAAGAAAAAGCTTTCTTACAACGGTTCTGTTGGCTTTCTGTATGTTGATTCTATTATGTTTAGATATTTTCCTTGTATTGATGCAAAAATTCTCAATAAAATACTGGCAAACCAAATCTAAGAACACATTAAAAAATCATTTAACATGATCAAATTGGCTTCATCCTAGCAATGCAGGGATGGGTCAATATATGAAAAATCTGTCGATGTAACCCACAATATAAATATACTAAAAGAAAAAAACCACGATCATCTCATTAGATGCTGGAAATGCCTTTGGCAAAATCCAACACCCTTTCAATCCACCCTATGCCCCTCTGGACTTCTCAGAGTTGGTAAGGCTTTCCATGAGGAGTCAACTGTTTAAAATCCCTGATATTTGGAGGTTTGATTTGTTTTAGCCTTAGCCTAGGACTCAGAATTTAGAAGGAAAACATATCTGTGGTGTATGCTGGTTTTACTAGATGATCTCTGCGCTGCTAACACACTCTGATGGGTGAGATTAAGAGAGAAATGAAAAATAGAGGGGAAAGGAAATCTGCCTTTCTTCATTCATCAGCTGACATGCTCTCTCATTAGTATGTTTAATGGCTTAATATCTTTTTAAAAAATCCTTTCTGATATTGGTGAGTAGTATTCCTATCAAGCAAATCTTCAATCAGGTAGCCTACAGATGACTTGAATTCTCACATTTACTTTCCAGAATTACTGCAGCCCTACAAGTTGGTGGCTCAGTCCTACAATGCTGTTCTGTTTCTGATGCTGGTCACAAACCCATGTCTCTCCCATGCTTCACATTGCCTACATACAGATGAGGGCCACCCACATCTCCTTCCTTGCCATTTGATACTTTGCTAAAACAAGTCAGGGGACACAAATGATGACTCAACTTACATTGCTGGGCGATTACAAAGAGTATTACAAAGAGTGCAGATGTTCACCCAGGACATGCCTATAGGGTTCCAAGTGCCACATCTGTCACTGAGGATTTGGGGGTATGTTGTCCTACCAACACTGGGATAACCATACCAATCCAAAACACTTTCAAACACCATAGTGTAGAGATTTTATGGCTATTTTATCATGTGCATTTGACAAGTTTATTAATTCAGTTGCAGTTCCTGTTTTCTCCTGAGGATGGGGTGGGGGTGATCAGTTCACTAAAAGCTGCCTGACTTGAAGCCAAAGTGCTTCTGTCACCAAGGTTCCCATGGTCTTCTGAGCTCTGTAGGAAACTCTTGTTTCTCCCAGCACTCAGGACTTCACAAAGGTTTTGGGGCTTAGGAATCAGAAACCAGAGTCAAAGATTTAAAAATTAGGAGGAAAAATAGTCCGAGTACCTTTGTCACTTTGAACATTACAAACATTTTAGGAACTCCGAATCAGGAACTGGGCAGAGGCAAAATGTTTCTTATTGTGTCATGGATGGGAAACTCAGGATGTTGCCCAATTCCCACTTCTAGCATCTCATCTAAGTTTGCCTACAGCTATGGGACTTTTCAAAAATCCTTTCTCTAGATCCAAGCTGGAAAGCAAGATGTTTCTGTCATTGAAGATATAGCCACAATATGGCTGCTATGAAATTTATTTATTTATTTATTACTTCTTGCTCTAAACATTACTCTTAGCAGGGTGAAAACAGAAGTTTTTTTTTGTTGTTGTTCAGTTAAATTGGGATCTGACTAAATTAAGGTGTGTGAGTCTAAGTGCATCCAGTATTTGGACCTTGGTCCACCAGTTCCATAATTTTGGAATAGGACTTAGGCTGCAAACCAAGGATAGATGCCAGTTCAGAAGGCATGAAGGACCAACCTTTTGGAAGAGTCCTGTTCATGTTAACAACTTCCTGGGAACATTTGAATCATTGTGCTGAAAATTAAGTTTCTAACAATTTTATTTATTTGAAGAATATCACTAAGAGCACTGAAGAGATACTATGCACATTTGCTCTATAATTTGTCATTCAGAATTAAATATGTAAGTCATTTATTTCTTTTAAAAAAATGAACTCAGAAGCATGGAATCATGGGCATGATTTCATTTTCCAATCCCCCTACACCTCCCCAAACCCACTTAGGTATTTTTGGTTTAAACTGAAAGCTTACTCAAATAATGGATTCAACCCACCCTTTTTCCTTTATCAGAAGATATTTCATAGGCAATTGAAATGGATTCAGGCTTTGCTCAGCTACTTTGCTAGTTCCCATTTTCTGATCTGTCACAGTGTTGGATGATAACTAATTATGTATGAATAATCTGAATAGGGGAATTTATCTTTGTTAAATAGTTCTCCCTCTTCTTACTGTGGAGATGAGATGTTGCAAGAAGTCAACGTTGGTCAGAGCAGAGGATTTAAAGGCATACAGACTTACATTTATGTGCCCAAGACAAATCCACACATACTGTTACATAGTTGAGGGATGTGTGATAAAATGTGAGGACCAGAAGACTTACCGGATCATCTCTTTCATCTCTTTTTTATAAATCTTTGTCTGGCCACTTAGTTGTCATCTGGACTGTAACTTTATTTTGTCATGTGTATTCTGAGATGAGTTATATAATGGCACATCTTACTTGGTTGTACAAAGAACAAATTATATACATATATATATATACATATACACATAAATGTATATATATATATGGAAATGTATGCAGAAAGTATTTGGTTAGTATATGTTGAGCATACGACTTTGTGCTATTAAGAGGAGACAAATTATAATAACCTAATATAATCTAAGTAATAAATTATTATTCACTGTCCTCGAGTTAAAAGGTAACGTTTTCATGTATTTCTTCAGAACTGAACCAAAAGAAATTTAATGTGATCCATATGCATTGCACTTCTAAGTGGGCTATTAGTAAACACGAAAAGGAAAGCATATGGTTTGGCATAACAGAAGACAGTCCAATAAATTATCATTTTCTCTAAAAATCTACCATCTGGATATTGGTTCAGCTGCATCATCTCATTAATTTATATTTTCTTGCTCACCAGGCAAAGGTATGTTTATAAGGAAGAAAATTCACGATTTCTTTTAAAAATTCTGTTTAGAGTGCTTATCTCTGGAGCCTGTCAGCTCTACTTAATTTCTGCATTAGACGGTGAAATGTGGTTTTCTCATCACCTTTCCACCAGAGCAGATAATTAGTCTTTCAGCATTCAGAAAAAAACAAAGTCAAAATAAAAATAAAAGTTTTTACAAGAGTTATCTCTCACCGCAGTTTGAAGTTTCATGCAAAATGTGAGTTGAAGGATTCGCTTTTACCAGCTGTTCAAAAGCTTAAAATCGGTCTGTTGATATAATTGTTTGGTGTTGAAATGATTTAACAAGACTAAATAAAAAAACAATTTATGGATGAAACAGAGGTTATTAATGTAGCTGTGTGAGGGACTAAATATTTTGAAAATCATGGAACTGGAAGCAGATGTTCGACAGCAAAATGAAGTGCAAAGTTTGCACGAAGGATGGTAGACCCTTAGACCTCTGAAATAAAGAGAATATCATGACCATAGACAGAAATTATGAAAACTGATGCTTAGAGTGACATCACGGTACATTGAGAACTAATAGACATGTATGGGAATGGCAGCTGAAACATCAACCTGCACGAAGGCAACTTAAAATCTGTAGTGAAACGCGAAGTTGAGTGCTTACAAGAATCTGTTCTCCCAGAATGAACTCCACCTGCCAAATAAGGGGATGTCCTAAAAGATGAATGTTGCAGGGAGGGCCTCTTGTTTGTTCCTGATTGCCCAGCAGCTCATCCCCAAAATAATCACACTGAAACTATATTATTTAAATCACTGCTTGGCCCATTAGCTCTAGCTTCTTATTGGCTAACTCTTACATCTTAATTTAATCCATCTCCATTAATCTGTGTATTACCACGAGGCTGTGGCTTACTGGGAAAAGTTTTGGCATCTATCTCTGGCAAGGCTACATGGTTTCTCCTTGACTCCACCTTCTTCCTCCCAGCATTGAGTTTACCCCCCCCCCCCAACCTAGCTCTATTCTTTTGCCCTATCACAGGGTAAGACAGTTTATTTTGTCCATTAATGGTTATCACAGCATACAGAGGGGAATCCCACATCAGATGAACATCTCTATCTCATCTTCAATGGAAAATAAAGATGAAAATTTATAGCCCTCTATTATTGTATTGGCATTGTGATTTTAAAGTATTGCATACAAATAAAACCTCTTGTAAGTTTTCTCTGGCTCCTGACAGAAGCAACTCTAAATGCCCCTGGAGAAAAACATCCCTGGGGATTCGCACAGTTGAATATCTCTCTCTCTCTCTCTCTCTCTCTCTCTCTCTCTCTCTCTCTCTCTCTGACACACACACACACACACACATACACATACACACAAATATATATATATGTATATATATATATACACAGTCTTAATGTGGCTCATCTTACTTTCTCTTTTCTTTTCTCTGTCTTCCTCTGTATTTCCCTTATACACACAGATAAGTGCAGCTTTAACCCCTCACCAATGAATCTTTTAGCTTTAATTTACAGTGAACAAAGGCTACTGGAGAGATTCACAACTGGTCAAAATGCAGAGAACATGTGATCGCAGGAGGCAATCACATGTGTGTGTGTGTGTGTGTGTGTGTGTGTGTGTGAGAGAGAGAGAGAGAGAGAGAGAGAGAGAGAGAGAGAGAGAGAGAGAGAGAGGAGGCACAGCTCTAGCCCTACACTTAAGAACCAGAAAACTATTGGGGAAGAGGTGGAAGAGGGGGATTGTAAAATCCAGAAGACTGAGGAAACCTGCAGTGAGATAGTGTGTTCGTCACATAACCAGGATGCTGTACCTCAACAATATGTGGCCTACCAAGATCTGTATAGTGACTATCCAGTCAGTATACCAGCGTAGATTGGGAAAATTTCATAAGGCCTCATCCCTAAATGAACAGTCATAGACAATAACTGAGTGCTAAGAGAAGAATCAGTGTTCTCCAGAGACAAGTCTTTTAATAGTTATTACTCCCAGGTAGCCAAGTGCTCAACCCTAAATATGAGTACATATGAGCTACAGTGATAGACTCAGATGGATCTAGTAGGTTGTGTGTATGTGTGTATGTGTATATATATATGTGTGTGTGTGTATATATATATGTGTGTGTGTGTGTGTGTAAAATAATAGTAGAAGAAGAGATCATTAATTCAAGAGGAAATAGGGAACATGGGCGGAGTTAGAGAAAGGAGTTGAAGTGATGTAAATATAGTATTCACACATAGAATTCTTAAAGTAAATATGTTAAAATATTTATTAAAATAAGATTGTTAAACAACGTATTTGCCAAATTAAACAAGATAGGACAAATAAAGAAACAACATGTAAAATTAAAGACATGAGAAAAATCAAACCATTTCCAAACCCTCTGTTACTGAGGAGTAAAACTCAGCACTGAATAAAATGAGTTTATATTTAACTTGAAAAGAACAGAGTCAGTAGAATTCGAGAACTGTCGACAAGAGACAGAAAGACATATGACGAGAAGAGGCAAAACAGTTGTGGGACAGAAAGGTAATTAAAGTAGATTTAGCTGTTCCAGTTTTCACAATAGTGTTTTTAGAAAACTACTTTTGTCACTTAAGATAGGTTGCTAATAGATTGGATAGTCTAAGGAAAAGAGTGGTAGATTTGTCTGGATTTACCAGCAGAATAAGGAAAACAAAATATTCGTGAAAGATTGTAGTGCTGTCAGACAATTAAGCTATATGACTCAGTTATTATAAGGAAAAGCTATTTAACTTACTGTTGCAGTAAGGAATTTAGATATAACATTCTCAATAATTGAGGAATACATCTGAGAAAAATTAATGTGTGTGTGTGTACTAATATATAAACAATGGATTGGAGAGTGTTGCCTAATGCGTATAAGGTCCTGCATTTGATCCTCAGTGTAAACCCCTCCACACATACACACCACACACACACACACAATCTCTCTGATCTTCAAATTTAGGGGCTGTTACTTCCTGGTACCCATTTAATACCTGTAGTTGTTGACTACATCCTAAGCCGATGGTCAGAAAACTATGACTAGTAGACTGGGTCCAGGTCAAGGCTTATTTTAAAATGGTCCTCCAATTAAAAATAAAAAAGGCAACATTTTTAATGGGTTGTAAGTTATTTTTTAGAATGGAGATTATGTGAGGATGCTTTACCTGTAAACAGAACCTAAAACATTTTCTATGTAGTCGTTTACAGAAAAAGCTATCTAAACTCTTACTGTAGGCTATTCAGTGATCTCAATATAGGTATTCCAATCATGAGTTAACCATTGTTCATCAAGACTTCCTGAATGCTATGTGATGAGAATATTGCATAGGCAAAAATATATCTCTCTGGCATATTTGTATTCTAGTGGCCAAGAGAAGTAAATAAAGTTAATAAAATACATAATGGGATTGATGGTAATAAAAACTGAGTAAATAATATTATTCTCAAAAGTATATAGTTCACGAATCAAAAAATAAAAACCATGATTTAATAGTTAAGCATATAGAATTAAATAATAAAATCAATACATAATGAAATTATTAGATAGTTTACAAGGGGAAATCTCAAGTTTGAATAAATATTTAACATTAATAACATAGCTAACTTAAAAGGCTACAAAAGATGAAAATGTAAATCTAGTGCAAAGTAAAAATAAGTATAAATTAATTTTCCAGAAAAAGCTTCCTAGAAAATGCAATAACTACCAATACCAAATGACACTGCTTGAAAACAATAAAATATCAATACAGAGTAATCAAAAAATAATAGGAATGGAAATTTAAAAAGTATAAGTCAACAAAGGCACCATTAAATGTGAAAATATAGCTACAATGAACAAAACCCTAACATATCTTGTACTAGCTAAAAGTGATGGTTGAGATTTAGGATGGTTGTATCTAAGTGGTCTTATTATAATAAAATAAAATAGTTTTTAAGAATATTTTTTCCCAAGCCAGGTGGTGGTGGTACACACATTTAATCCCAGAACTCGGGAGGCAGAGGCAGGTGGATCTCAGTGAGTTCGAGGCCAGCCTGTTCTACAAGAGCTAGTTCCAGGACAGTTACTACTGTTAAACAGAGAAACCCTGTCTCAAAAAAACAAAAAATAGAAAATATTTTCCCCCAAACCTAACAGTTATACACAATCTATGCAGTTACTTCTTTCTTTCAAAATTATCCCCAGATTATTTTATTAAACTGTTACAAAATATTGAAAAAACATGTAGATTTTTCAACTTACATTAAAGCAATCAACAGAATATGCATGCTCAAACCCAACAAAAATAGACTGTTATTGTAGGAAAGAGTCTAAAATTGAGGTTTAAAATTAAGAATTATACATGATTTTAACCAAATTAAAAAAAAAGTAACAGATCTGAATTGGAAACAATCCGAATGACTGGCTGTACACACAGTGAATAGGAACAAATTCTGGGTGTATATTACCATGTGGATGAGTTGCTAATAGTCCACTAAACCAAATTAGAGACGACACACTGTAATACTCCAGTTCTGAGAAACAGTCACGGGAGACATCTGAAGCTCAAGAGTGGCTTTTTACAAGCAGCTGTGTGTTGAAATGTATTACTGGGAGGATAATCCAGAATCTCTGCAGTGAAGAAAGTAGTACTAAAACCTGATTGGTTGGAAAACTGCAAAGGAATAAATATCCCTGAACTTCATGCATGTAGACTGAATATTTAGTTCACTCCAAATGCACATGATTAAGAATGATGGTATTTGGTGGTACCTTTTGGATATGATTCGGTCATGGTGTCAACCTTTCATGAGTGAGAATATGGCCCTAATAAGACAGACACTCACTGCAAAGTGAAAATCCAAAGAGTGTTCGGGGGTTCCTATGAGGAACATTTCCTCCAACCCACAGGATGAAGTAGCTGATTACTGGAGGCTCTGGGAAGTTCTAGTCATGACCAGCAGTGACTTCCCTCTTCTGGCCAGTTTGAATATGTGTGTGAACCGAAGATTTGCAAAGAACCTGTTGTGTTGCCAAAGCAGTCAGTCAAAGGCCTTTCTTTGTCTACCTGCTGTATGTGCCTGGCTGGGTATGGAGTGGTCATATTCCGAAATCAGCTCTTTTTTGAATGTGAGCAGCAGATGAAAGGATAAAAAGATGTGGCAGCATCATACGTTTGAATATGTTTAGTCATGATAAATAAAATCATGGTAAATTTTACAATAAGACTGACCCTTGAATATATGGCATTCCGTGGCCCTGAGTCTAGAAGGATGAACGTTGAATGACTTTACTAATGTGAGTCTTCTGGACCGGTCAGACTCCTGGAGGCCATAGGGAAAATGTGGTGAGTTTCAAGCACTTTGCAAAGAGGGGGCTGGGAGTTACTGTTTGGGTTTAGGAAGCTGAGGGATTGTAAAAATGCATAACTGTGACCCTGACACAGCAGCACCAACGGCCTGCACATCTGAGAATGATCACCGTGGTAAACTAGTTCCTAGTTCACCACAACTGAAAATCACCTCAGGAAGACAGAACATAAGGATTTTTGTGGCATGCTAGAATGGAATCGGTTCTGCCTTTTTCAACTCAGTGGAGAGTGGAAATCCATAGTTTGATATCAGGTGTAAGGAAAGGTGTGAGGGCAGGTGCCGAGTCACTCAGGGCAAGGAGAAGGTCTTTTCAATGAGATGAGAATAACCTGGGTGTTTCCATGCTTGGTTTCTCATCTTCTGGAAGGTTCTTGTGATTGACTTACCTGTGCTCTGGGTCAAAGCACCAACATTTTCTCTGAAGGAAGTACTATTGTGAGGGCACAACACACCAACCTTGTAGAGAATAGAATAAAAACACCTCTCAGATGGTTCGGTAATATTTGAACAAATATATTATTTAGTTTTATATAAGAAAAAAGTTGAAAAATCTGTAACAATGCAGCACAGTTGTCTCTATGACATGAAACTGATATAGAAAGGTGTCCTTTGCACTCTTAACAGGATCACAAAATGCATTATTGACAGTAGACACAGATGACCTGGAAAATACTTTATCCAAACAATGCACTTCTCTCAGAAAGTTCTGCCTTCTTAACCAAAGACATACATGTGTCAGTGAACATTGTTCTTTATTTGTGTCTTTTTCTGAAATACTGGAGTTAAGATTGTTCCATATGCTGCTTAGTTATTCCTGCTCCAAAGAAAACAGCTTACAGAATATAGCCAGGTTGCTTCCCTAACCAGATGATAATTAAAAGCAGTTTCTGTCAGCAGAATTACAGATAAGTTTTTTTCATAAGATTTGTGTCGAACTCAACTCTTCTCCGGCTAATATGTGAGCAAGCCAGGTTTTGTCTGTGAATTTCTGAGTTGAAAATAAAATTAAGCTTCCTTTCTTTGGGGTAATATATCTGTATCTTTCAGGGTTCAATCAAGGAAGCAAAATCACCCAGGTGTGTAGTGTGTAATAAGACTTACTAAAGGCTTGACAAATAGTAGCAAGAGGAAATCAATAGAAAGAGATAAAATGGTAGAAGAGGAAGATCCAAGCAAATCCACCTCATCGCCTCTCCCTGCTCTTGTCTTCCCCCTTCCTTTAATTCCTGCCTAACATTTCTCTTACCCCTGTCCTTTGGACCATCTCCTGCTCTCCACCTTTGCCACCAACTTTCCCTTTTGGTCTCTCTGCTTCCCTCTATCACCCCCCCAGTCTTTCTGTCTTACGTTTTTTCACCCTCACCCATTTTTCCTTTCATTTCTCCCTGACTACTACTCTCCTTCCTTCCCGCTTTGACTTTCATAAACATTCAATGGCTCTTTGTAGCATTGACCTCTTTACAAGTTGCTCCCTGAAGTGCTGAAGTTACTCCTGCATCTCCAGTCTCTGTGACCCCCACCCTTTTTCCTTCTGTTTCAAGACTAGCTGTTTGACTTGAGGTCACAGCTGAAAGAATCAAGTCTCCAGAGATCTTTTCTGTGAAAGTCCCTAAAGTGAAATATGTACTCCTGTTTCTTTGTGTTATTCTTTATCGGCACATAGTTCTGACATCCTGCATGCCTTTCCACAATTGACAATGATGTGCTTTTTTTTTTTTTGGCATGTTTTCTTCACACACTGGACCCCAAGCTACCTGAGCACTGGGCTAGGGATCCTTATCCACCTATGTGTACCCAGGCTCTAGCTAAATTCATGGCACCATACCATGTGCTTATATTCATTCTAAATGAAAATAAGTAGGTGAATAAAAAATGAATAGATGAACGCGATTTAAAATTTTCAGAAATGAATCTTAAAGCTATTTGAATTAACATTTTTATCCTTTAAAAATGCCTAAGGTAATTATGGTCTCACAGATCAGTGGTAAGAGCCTGGGAATATACCTAAAGATGTCAGTTAAAAGGTAAAATGAGACTAACTTTGCAGTTATTGTGAAACCCTAATAAGCACAGCATTGGAGACAGAGATTAAAGAAAAATAAAAACATGGAAGTCCTGCATCATGGAGGACCACACTATAGAAAATCAGATCACGCTGTGGGTCAGTGAAAGCAAGAAATCTGGGCTAAGCCAATAAATTACAAAATGAATGTTGGGGTTTAATGATAGGAAAAATTAAACTTACCTTAATATAACTGTCCAATTTTGGTGCAGTGATTATCTTAAAAAAGATTTGAATGCTTAATATTTGAGGACATTTTATGTCAGCAATATATTAGCAAGCTATCAATACAGCTGTCTCTAAAATGCAGTTCACAATTAAGAAAGTAAGCATTGTCATGTGTGTGATTTACAGACAATGTGATAATATTTTAACTAATCCCTAGGAAAATTGTCTGGAATGTTTTATATGTCATAAATGGGGCATCTTTAATATTTTAATTGACATGAAAAGAAGTCAAAATGAACAGAAATTCAAATGAATGTTTTATGCTAAATTAAAAATTTAATGTTTATTATGTTTTACATGTACATGCATACACACACGATTATGCTTTCTTCTGGAGATGTGTGTGTGTGTGTGTGTGTGTGTGCGCGCGCACATGTATGTTGATATCACTCTTAGGTACACTTATAAGTTCAAATTTTAAATTAATTTTTGATAAGTGAGTGGATCTCAGTTTCAAAAGAGTCAGCCAAGACTGCATAGCAGGCGTTGTTAGATATATAGTTAATTTTTTGAGTAGTTTTTTTTTCAAATAGTATATTCTTCCTGAGTTTTTCCTGTTGAACACCTGCTAACCAGGCCTGCATTGATAAAGAGGTGATAGCAAGGCTAACCTAACCCTGTTGTTACCAGTGCATCACTGTGGTAGGTGCTGCGAATAGGGCGGGGACAGACTCTAAGTCCCTTTGGCAGGTTCAGGGAAGGTCTTAGTGTAGAGTACTCACAGTCTCCTGAAACCAATGCCCAGTAATTTCTCACATTGCTTTTGACCCATATCAAATCCTATCAAATCCATTCCATTAAGGAGAATTCTGAAAACTCTCTGAATTTCAATCTTATTCTTAATTAAATTTTTTGGCAAGTAATCTTTAAAGGGAAGTCAAGGGTCAAGGCTGGATAACTCGGTCTAAGTACAGTTGGCGCAATGGTCCGACCTCAAACATACAGAGCTCACTTTTCCCTTGATAGTAGCATAGATGAATATTTTTAATTGAAACATTCTTAAGGAATTCTACCATAGCCTGGGTGTTCCTCTTTTTCTCGTTCATAAAGTTGATGGCATCCTGTGAACTCTATCTTCAATACTTTTATCTTTCTAACCAGTAGTTGTCATGATGCATAAAGTTTAGTTACAAGGTCTTTTTCTTTACTTTATAAAACACCTAATTCCTGTCTACTTCCTTACCAGCATTAGGTTATTTTGTAAGTTCAGTGTGAGTGGATCACAACTTATCACCATGTGTTAATTCATTGCTTAGGAATAAGCACATATATTTAATTTTTGAAATCATGTATACCTGATATTTAGATTTTGGGTTTAAGCAGCATAATTTTAGATGATTAAATCCAGTATAATTAAATGAAAAGAAAAATTATTCTAATTTCACACAAGAATGATGTCACCTTTTTAATACCCTAAATTCTTTCTATAAATTTTCTTCATATCTATCTTTTCATTTATGACATAATAATTTATTTATAATGTAAGAGCATTTCTAATTAATGTAATCTGGCAAGGAATTTTTAAAAAAAATAAAATATACGACAGTAAAAAACACTCATCAGAAACTTTTAGAATGAATTTAGGAACTATTGATAATCATCCTAAAACATGGGTTCATTTTACAGTCACAGTGCTTTGAATGTTTAATTTGAGGGGACACTTTCAAGACAGGGTCTTTTTGTGTAGCCCTGGCTGTCCTGTAACTCACTCTGTAGACCAGGCTGTCCTTGAACTCATAGAGATCAACCTGCCTCTGTTTCCTTCTTGAATACTGGGATTAAACATTCACCACCTGGCTGAATGTCTAATTCTCAAAATATTTAAAAGAATCTTAATCATATAGACCTGGATATTTGACAATTTATGAAATCCAAGATCACTTGGAGCCTGTCATTTTGGAATTGAAATAGAAGACTTTTTTTTTTTTGGTTTTTTTGAGACAGGGTTTCTCTGTTGCTTTGGAGCCTGTCCTGGAACTCGATCTGTAGACCAGGCTGGTCTCAAACTCACAGAGATCCACCTGCCTCTGCCTCCTGAGTGCTGGGATTAAAGGCGTGCACCACCACCGCCCGGCTAGAAGACATTTTAAAGTAAAATTGTAGGCAGAGAGGATTATGTGTGATATAATTTTTCAATTTTTCCAATTTTCGTTTTTTGTGTGTGTGCTGTTTGACTATCGAGATAACCCTTGACTGTTTTGGAAGGGCGATTCTCTACTGGTCTAATCACTTTCCTTGACCTTGCCCCTCTCTGTGTCTGTTAGGAAAGAGTGAAGAGGGACAGCTAAATAGTGTCAGTGTGTGTTCATATGTGTTTGTTTTAAACCACAGTACCTGCAGTGTGGAAATTGAAAAATACCAACTTACTGCTCTGTGGTCACACACCAGAGAACCTATCGACAGCCTGTCTCTAGCTCACTCATCCCTACTGAATCATCATATCATATCCTGGCAGAAGCTTCGAGGTTGAATTTTGCATTTTTCTGTCTTTCCAAGCATCTGCCTGACTGGATGCTCAAGGTTCCACTAATGAATGTGACATTTGCTGCTAAATAAACAAATCAATCCACCCCTACATGCTTCTTCCTTGTTCTGGAAAGACTGGGATGAACACAATCAATAGCAGCCAGAATCTTTCCTCCGGCTTTCTCACTTGCTTCTCTGAGTCAGTTACTTTTGAAGAAGGAAACAAAAATAACAGCTGTCATAGCATTCTCAGAGCCGAAGCTATTTTTAAGACTATAAAGGTTAAAGGTAGAATTGGGTCCTCCATTACATTGCTTGTCCTACAGTCTCATCATATCCTGTTGGCTTGGATTTTCTCATTTGGTTCATAGCCGTACACGGAAACAGGAAGTTCTGATTCACGTTTTGCATCAGGGTTGTGAGATTTCTGACACAATTCAGGCCACTGGAAATGCCAGGAATGCAATTCCATCTAGGGAAGAACAACGGGACAGTGATGCGGAAGTGCCTGTCCTCCTTCAGTTGGCCTGTAAGGTAAGTAGTGGGGATGCCTTCACCAAAGACTGCATGGCATCAAGGTATTATATTATCAGCTCTGAAATTTTTCTCTTTCCTTTTCTGGACATCACATCATCTTGTGGGAACTGTTTCAGGCAGGTACTCCTTGTCTGCCGGGTGCGATGCCTCTACCATGCCTGTCTAAAGTAATACATACCACTTTTGTTGTCAAGTTTTCTTTTGTGAAATAGGATCTCTGTGACTCCCAAGCAAGCCCCAAAATCACTGTGCATCCCAGCCTGGCCTCAAATTTGGGATCCTCCTGCTGTAACCAGCCTGCTCTACAGAGTGAGTTCCAGGGCAGTCAGGATGGTTAAAAAACCCTGTCCCTAGAAACTTAAAAAAAAAAAGAGTGAAGAAAAGAAATATATAATATTAAAGTATTTATTAAAAATAATACAAATGAACAAAAAAGCACAATAATTTGAGTGTTCAATTGTTCAGTTCAGTAACTCTCACTATTTGCTTGCATGGGGGTAACTTCCATTACAAAATAAATACAGAACATTCTCATTTCACTTAAGACCCTACATGCAACCTCTATTCCACTTAACTCTGCCTCCTGTGAGCTATAATTTAAGGGATGAACTACCACTGCACAGTTGATTTTGGTATTTTTAATTGATGTATTAAACAATTTGAGGTAGTTTGAATGTATTTGGTCTGCATAATCTCATATAGAGTGACACTATTAAGAGGTGTGACTTTGTTGGAGTGAGTATGGCCTGGCTGGAGGAAGTGTGTCACTGTGGGGGCAAATCTGAGGTTGCCTATGCTCAGGATACCACCCAGTGTTTCAGTTGACTTCCTGTTCCCTGCAAGTCAATATGTATGCAGTACCATGTCTGCCTACATGCCACTGTGCTCCCTGTCATGATAATAATGGACTGAACCTCTAAAACTATAAGCAAGCCACCCTAGTTAAATGTTTTACCTTGTAAGAGTTGCTGTGGCCATGGTGTCTCGTCACAGGTATCAGAACCCAAACTGGGACAGAAGTTGGTACAGGAAACTGGGGTATTGCTGATATGTATAACTATCTTTCTATTTGGAGGAATAGTACTGTAGTACTTTGGGGTATGAAAGCAGTGGAATGCTTTAAATACTGCGTAATGAGCCATACTAGTAGGATTATGGAAGACAGAGGTGTTAAGAGTTATTTGAACTGTCAGGGGATCACTGACTCAGGAAGTTTCAGAGAAGAAGAACATTAGTATGTTGCCTAGAGAGTGATTATTCTTGTGATATTTTGGTGAAGAAAGTGGCTGCATTTGCCCGAGGCTAAAGTGAAGAGTTTTGGATTAATTCCACTGGCAGAAGAAATCTCACAATGGCCTAGTATACACTCTGTCATGTGGATATTAGTGGTAACTCTAATGAAGGTTTATAATGAAAAGGAGCAAGCTGTGCAGGGTAAATTATAAAGAGTAAATTTTGAGGAGAAAAGGAATACTTGGAAGTCAAATGGAGCTAAACACTGTTCAAGGAGATAAAGAAATAAAATAAAGGGAGTTGTGATTTCAGAGCAAGATCCCGTCCAGCTAAGTTTCCAACAAGAAAGAAAGAAAGAAAGAAAGAAAGAAAGAAAGAAAGAAAGAAGCAAACAAACAAAAAGGCTTAGAGCAGAGTGTGGTGGGGCACACCATTAATACCAGCCCTGGGAAGACAGAGGCTCACAGATCAATGAGTTTGAGGCCAGCCTGGTCTACAGAGTAAGTTTCACGACAACCCAGCTTTGGCAGTGGAGGACAGAAAATTGGTGAATATGTAATTTACTGAGTGGGCCATGTTTAAGCCCATGTGAGCAGCAGAACTTGGTAGATTCAGGCATGTGGTTCCTGTTTTAGCATAAAGGATAGAAGAAACAGGTTATGGAATTTACTTCCATGCCTAAATAAAGCTGCTGAGGCCAGGCATGTGTCAGGCATGTGCCTGAATGGAGGCCTAGTAGCAAGGCCATTGTATGAAGCTGTGAAGATGAAGCCTGAATTGCCTTGGAGAACCCAGCATGGTAGAAATGCCCGGGTTGTGGGATACCTGCTGAGGAGAGTTGGTAACAGGGAGTAGAACCAGTCCAAGAGAAAGAAGTATGTTGCGGTCAACAAAACTGAACCGTGTAGGAGAGCTGAGGAGTGTTTTGATATCAGACATGGAACTGTAGAGATTGGAGTTTGCCCAGTTGGTTTTAGGTCTTTAGTCCAGTATTTTCTTAATATGATCCCTTCCCTATGTTTTGGAATGGTAATGTATATCCTGTGCCTTTATATGTTGGAAGTATGTGATCTACTTTTTGATTTTGAGTTTTACAAGTGACAGCAGTTAAGAGATTACATGAGTCTCAGAAAAGACATTGTACTTTTAAAAATTGATGAGACTGTTATAGACTCTGGGGACTTTTGAAGTTGGACTAAATTTTACATTGTGATATCATTACAGGCTTATTGGTGGCAGGGAGTGGAAAGTAATAGTTTGAATGTAATTGGCCCCCATAATCTCATAGGGAATAACACTATTTGGAGGTGTGGCTTTGTTGGAGTGGATATGGCCTTGGAGGAAGTGTGTCACTGTGGGGTGGGCTTTGAGGTTCCCTATACTCAGGATACCACTTAGTATTTCAATCGACTCCTTCTTCCCTGCAAGTCAGTATAGCCCGTACCCCATATGACTGCACGCTGCCATGCTCCCTGCTGTGATGATAATGGACTGAACCTCTAAAAATGTAAGAAAGGCACCCCAACTAAATGTATTCCTTTTAAGAGTTGCCACGGTCATGGTGTCTTTTCACAGCAATAAAAACCTGAACTAAGACACAAACCTATATTTTTGTGAATATAGTGAAATACCCTGTATTGTCTAGAAATAAGCTACTTAGAATCAGTGGCCTCTCCCCTTCCAAGGGGAGTGTTTGTGTCTGCATTTGACTTTTATAAATTTCCAGCTGCCATGAGCTGCTCTCATTCCTCAGTCTTGAGATTCTTTACTCAGATACCCCCTTTTCAAGACTGATTTTTCTTTGTTTGAGCTTTATTAGACAATACAATGATTCCCAAACTTGAAAAGTGTGTTGTTTTGAAAAAAAAAATACTGTAACAAAATGCCAAATGCCAGATGGCTCAAATGATAGTTCTTTACTTTCATACTTTTATCAAAGCAGGCCTTTTTTCCTCTGAGGACTCTTTTCTTGATGTCTATGTGGTCACTTTTTGGCAATCTCTACATAGCTGTCCCTCTATTCATTCTGCCCCCTGTTACGTCTCTGCATGTACAAATCCTCTCATAAAACAGATTGTATTGGATTAGGATCCATCTACTAGTAGCTTCACTTAATTTAATTATGTTTTAATGTCCTATTTTCAAATATGCTTAGGGTTATATTCTGGCATCCTGGGGCTTAAGGTTTTAAGAAATGGATTTTTTTTTTTTTTTTTTTTTTTTGGTTTTTCGTGACAGGGTTTCTCTGTGGTTTTGGAGCCTGTCCTGGAACTAGCTCTTGTAGACCAGGCTGGTCTCGAACTCACAGAGATCCGCCTGCCTCTGCCTCCCGAGTGCTGGGATTAAAGGCGTGCGCCACCACCGCCCGGCTCAAGAAATGGATTTTGAGTTCAACACAATTCAGTCCATAACAGTCTGTTAAAGAATCTAAGTGACTCTGTTGAATTCAGTGAGGCTGAATGTACTTTCTTTTTTCATCTACTTATTGATCAGCCCAATTAAGCAAGTCCAACTTTAGGTGGAGTATAGCTCACACTGATTATGATGTCTGCGTATCCAGACAATTTATGGTATAGAACTTCAGTTTCTATTTGGTAAATTTTGAAGAAGTGAAAAATTAACATCACAGAAAATTCTAAGCTATTAGAAGTGAATCGGTCTTTATTATTTGTAGCTGTATGAATTAGGAAGAATGTGTAGTAATTCAAACACATAGTATATAACCATTACAGTGAGCCTTTGTATAGGCTGCTGGCTATACCCAAACCTTTTTTTACCTCCAGCTAAATGCATACCTTGACTCCTATCAGGAAGCATTGTCTGATTTTCCATTCAAAACATATGCCCTCTGTAAGCACAGCCCCAACATAATGCTTCATAATAGTCCATTGCTATGTGTTTTCTGTTCCAAATTGTGCCTACCCTGCTACCTTGACCAGTATCTTAGATTGTCTTTGTCCAATTTTTGTGTTCTTAAAAAATTAGTCAATCATTTCCAAGTGTGTGTGTGTGTGTGTGTGTGTGTGTATGTGTGTGTGTGTGTGTGTGTGTGTGTGTGCGCGCGTGCAGATGGTACTAAGAAATCACAGACTTCTGGCAAGTCCTCAAGGGCTGACACTGAAGTGTCTAAATTCAGACCCTGGCAATTCAACTGTGCCATACACATATACACACTCTGTTTGTATTTCCTCAGCTACATGTGCAGAGGGGAAACTGAGCCACTAGACAAGTGGTTCTCAACGTGTGGGTCACAATCCTTTCAGGGGTCAAATGATCTTTCACAGAGATAGCATAGCAGATACCTTGCCTATCATATATTTGCATTATGATTCTTGACAGTAGCAATATTACAGCTATGAAATAGCAACAAAGTAATTTTATAGTTGGCAGTCACCACAACATGAGGAACTATACTAAAGAGTCACAGCATCAGGAAAGTGGAGCACAGCAATCGACTGTCTTGCTCTCTTTTAAGTGTCTGATTGTATAGTTTATTCTTACAAAGTTCAGCTGTATATTGTTACCACCTCTCCAGAGAACACCCTCTTCTCCATTGTTCCCACAGAACAAAAGAAAACTTCCCTATACATTTCTAAATGTTGGCACTGGTTTTTGAGAAAGAGAAAGTAACTAAAGTAACTCTGAGAGTTATACATGATGCTAAGCATTTGTTTGCAAAATATTTTTCTACCCTAGTGCATTAAATGATGACAAGAGCTGCATGTAAGATGAAAAGCTTTTGCATAGCAGCAGAAGTGTTCATCAGAGTAAGAGAAAATCCACAGAATGGAATAAAGTATTTCCCAATAACCACACATCAGACAGTGTGTTAACATCTAGGGTATATAAAGAACTGCAGAAACTAATTACTGGAAAATGAAATCTTCAATTAATAAATGGGCTAATGAACTTAATAGACAATTCTCCAGGGAAGAAAGATATGTGGCAGGCATATATATATATATATATATATATATATATATATATATTAAAATTCCACATCCTTAGCTTTCAGAATAATTTTTTCATTAAACCACCTTGTTGATAGAGTTTAAATGTGATATATGAATAAAGAAATACTGTGCATTAGTCTTTAGAACATCACATAATCTCCTGGAATTGTGGCTGCATTAATGACTGTGCATGGCTATTATTAAATAAACATTACAAAGCAGACAGCATCTATAATGGTAATTCTATTAATTTTGTTGAAAACATTCATTTTTTAATGGTGCCTTTGCACTATATTAATTATGTACAATTATGTGTAACATCACAATGAATATTTTCTCCCAAATAATGCCCATTAATTTATAGACTAACTCTCAGGAGTTGGGACTAGAAGTACTTATTCCTCTGAGTTGATACTGCTCCTTGAACGTGGAAGTACTGAACTGCAGTTGACAGCTAACAGTAGAGCCTTGTAGTAGTAGGTCCACTCGTGTGGCTCAACTAATAAGCAATGTATGCTATAAAGTGTGCTCTCTCTTCTCACTGTGGTATATACCTCTTTTCTAGCTTTCAGGTGGCCAGTTAGAACAACTATGCTGTTTTGCGTGACTGGCTTGGGATTACGCTAGCTGGTTTCTGTTTTCGTAGCACTGCCCAGACATGCTTTTCCGTGCAAATATTTATGTTCAAGGCTCCTCTTCTGGTTGTTTCATATTTGTGTATATACATCTCACGAAGTCCACTCCGTGGATTTGCTTGTCTGACACAATGCTTCCTGGGGCACAGCAACGTGAGCTGAATGCACATCGTCTTGGAAATGATAAGCCTCTGTGTTTGCAGTTAATTGTGTCCTTCAGGAAGACTGTGCACCTCCCTGGAGGTTGATTTCTGAAACCTAGTGAGCACTCTGTTGGAGGTACATTTCCTTTCCTTGAAAGTCAAATTATCTCCATGAAAAAATAACTTATTACAAAGTTGAAGGCTTTATTGTCCCCCTGGAGAAGGAGATTCTTCACATCTGTGCTGCTGGAGAGATGAGTGGAATACAAAGTTTCAGCTGGGCACTCGGGTTAGTCAACAGCAGACTTTATATGGCAATGGTCTAAAAAAGCCTTCATCTCATCTTTGCTGCCGCTTCTCTGTTTTGTTTCAGCATCCTTCTTTCTTCCTATGCTCCCTTTCCTTCATGATGAGGAGTGGGGGTGTATGTGGGAGGGGGGAACGACTCTAATGGTTGGTTGGAACAATGAAGCTGTCAGTCAGTGCAATGCTAGCTCCAACCACCAATATCAGGAGCGGTGACTGTGTCTTGCATTTTCAGTTGGCTTGAGAGGAGAGTTTGTGGGGGTATATGGAGCAATATAAGTCAGGAAACAGCCAAGCAAGGTTAGCGTGGGGAGCCTAACTGACTTTGCTGAGGCAGAAGACCCTGGATTTGGTTTCCTTAATCTAGGCTCATTAGCCCATAATGAGGGGAAAGTAATTTGCATCAATGAGCACTGAAATTTATCTTTTCTGGCAGTCAGAGCAAAGTAACATTATTTATAATTTGGAGACATGATCCGTGTTTCTCTAGGTGTCTCTTCAGTTTTTTAAAGATGATTTACTTCCTCATTTGCTGTGAGGAAAAACTAGACATCCAAGGCTGTGCTGTATTATTTTACTTCATAAAGTTTACTCTTGGTGCATGAATCTGTTCATTCACTCAGTCCCTCAGCACCTGAAATGGAGGGAAAGATACACCAGTGCCGTGTTGGGGACATGCTAACTGCCAAGGACCAGGTTAGACATTCCTATGCTTTCCCTGGTGTGACTTGTAAAACTCCAGGAACATGTGTATTTGCAAGGAATGGTATGAATTGAAAGACCATTATGTTGGCAATGTGTCATTATTCTCAACCTGGAAACAACTTGGTTTATGTAATTGAAGAATTCAGTGTGCTTTGCACATTTTTTCTCTCCCCCACCCCCATTCTCAATTTGTAAAGGTGCTCTGTGGAATTTCTTCCTTTGATTTGAGCATATGAAAGATAGTAAGGTCCCAGGGCTTCAGAATACATTTGTGCCTCTCAGGATAAATCAAAAGGAATGGAGGGATTCAGAATTTGCTTCATCAGCCGTCACAGCAATTCTACATTGTGTGTTCCTTGGCAATTAAAAGGGGACCCTAATTTGATTCACTTAGAAAGTTTTCCTGAGTTATTTTTTTGCTAATCATAAGTAACTTCAGCATATTCTCAAAATGAGAATACCTTTCCGAGACAAATATTTTGTTTGGGGGGCAGGGTGCAAACAAATTAGTTGTTCTTCATTGTGTTGCCTAGGAGGGCCACATTTTCTTAGTCTCCCAAAGGTTTCCAGGATAACAGCTGAGATGTTCCTAAACATACCCTAAACAAATACAATAATGTTATTTTACTAAAAAAAATATTGGATCAAGATGACTATAGCTAATCAAATAAATATGAGTTCAATGCATGAGCCTAGAACCTCAGGGCTAGGGGTGCGATGAAGAGATATCCACTCAAATGTCTTCTGGAGCTAGTATGGATTGAGGCTATAGAGAGAGTTGGGCACTATTTGAAGAAAATGTTAAAAAAAATAAAAATACAAACCAAAGCCCAGGCCCTATGCAAAGGAATCAGCTGCTACTCAGCCCTGTTTATTCAGCAGAGCCTTTTTCTGCAGAGGAAAAAGGTAAAATCACATTTTCTCACTAATAAAATATCTGGTATCAATGTATTATGCCAAATATGTATTAATTTGGCATGGATTAATACAGCCTGAGTCAAACATAGAATCCTAAGGAAGGTGCCTGGCCCTTAACATCACTGACTCCATATGACATTCAGAGAAGTCATGGGGAAAAAAAGCTTAGGAAAGAATTGAGTCTTCAGGGAAAATATAGAACAGTTGATTCTTCCTACGATGGAGTTGCAGATTTATTCACTCCGTTCCCTTCCACAATGAATGGCTTCCTCCATCAACTGCTCCCCTTTCCTATCGTTCTATACTGCACCCAGTAGTATTAGTCAGACTAAGGGACTTAACTATAACAGACTTAATTTTCAATGATAGTACAACTAAGGTGTCGTTCTTATTCGCAAAAGTCCCGATGCTCCTATTACTAGTTAAGGGACTCTGCTTGAAGCAATAAATTCAAGGACTTGGCTTCCTCCCAATATATGATTTTGTCATCTCAAGTTTTCCACTTCAAGATGTGTGAGAGAGAACTTGGGGGTGACAGGAGATGTTTCATGGATCAGCCTAATGGGACATTAGGTTCATGATACCCAAAAGAAATCAACCACACCAACTTTTAAAAAGCTAGCTTAAAAATAAAACTAGTCCAAGAAATTGTCTGAGAGCACGAACCAGAAACCAACTTACTGATCCATGCAGTTAATGTCTCAGATACACCGGGGAGTCCTAGAGTAGGGCTGGAGGCAGAGTGAGAAGATGTCTGGATGCTGATGGATCAGTAGGAAGGCAGATGTTTAGGAATAGCTCTATAATGATGTGAAAGGTTATTGAACGACCTTCCCAAAACAGTGAGAGCAGAGCTAACCAAGTCCTCAGTAACAGAGTGGAGCTTGAAGTTATTGGCTATGTATAGCTTGTTTGCATCCCCGCACTAAAATATTTGAGCACATTGGTTCTATTCCTCTTGCTATCCTGGCATCTAGTGACATTCATGAGCATTTTCTAAGTTAACACATGAATGGGTTTCTGACAAGAGGGTAATGAGGTCAGGATCATAATTTGAGAAAAAAAAACTGGTCTTTTTTCAGGTTTTAGTTACATGATGAATACATTCTTCTTTTAAATTTTCTATTGCCTCAAAAATTTTGTGGTTTTCCATTCTATGAAGTCCAAATAGATTATTTTCAAATAATTCACTGTGTTTAGACTTGCAATATAGCTTCCTGATTGTATAATATGTGTTTGATTTACGTGTTATATTCTTACCTGGAGTGAGTGGATCAGATTAAATTTCAAAGCAATTATGTTATATTCTTGGCTAGTGAAGTCATTATTAGCTTAGGACTTGTCTAATAAAAGCCAGGTTCAAGTATCTACAACCACTATTAAATTTACTATGTAATTTTTAAATAAATGTCATCGTTTAGATGCCCGGATAGCATTCCTTCCCTTTTGGCAACATTCAATAGAAGCAAAAGAAATGTCAGTTCCTAGACTGTGATCCAGAACTGGCGATCTGTTGTTTGCTAAATGTGTCTTGTTATCACACCAGTACTGGAAAAGAATCAGTTTCTACTGTGTGTCAATCACTAAGTTTCAAAGTGGCCATTCAACTTCTGCTTTTAATTGGGAAGATGCGGGGAGAAAAAGTTTAGGAATGTGTTGTTGTACATCCCTGTTTGGCAGCCTAGGAATGAAGTTTAGGATCATTTATATCAGCAGGAGGCTGGCGTATGTGTGTAGCTTTTGTGGGTGAAAATGTATGGATTTGTGGATGAGTAGAAAACAAACACCAACCACAGAAAACCGGGTTTGCCTTTAAAACAACACCCTTCAGAGATCCCTGAAATTTTGTTTAGTCTCTGCCTCCAAGTTTGGGGGAGATCTGATTTAAATGTGGGACAGGCCACAGAGATCTGCCATTTATTTGCTAACAATGTTTTTCCCTCCTCCATCAGGCTTGATAGACTAGAAAATTAGGAACCACGAGTCATTGCCTTCGTTCTCTAAACCTCTATAATGTGCTTAACATTTACTTAGTACCAGACCCTAAGCAGCCTTGTCCCTCAGTGCTCTGCAGTCTTCCTTCTGCTTCTTTTGTTACCGTGTTTGCATGTGTGCATGCTAGTACATGTGCTCGTGCATACATGTGTGTATGCATGAAAAGGCCAGTGGTTAACTCCAAGCCTGATTACTCAAGAGTCTCTGCCTTGCTTATTGTGATGACCTCTTTATCTGGCCTGAGTTTACCTACTAAGCTATGTCGTTTGCCCATTGGCCTCCCAGGGCCCATATGTTTCCACCTGTTTGACTTACATTATTAAAATTAAAAGTGCTTATTAACATAGCCAGGTTTCTTTAACACGGCTTCTAGATCCATAACAAAAGCTTCCATGTTTGCAAGCATTTTTCTGGCTGAGCTATCTTCTTAGACCCATCTTTCTTCTTTTTACTATAGACATATGTGAGATTTCCTTTCCTCAAGTCTGGCCCATATTCTAGATATGAAAGCACATTGCATTTCTTCTGGACTTAGGCCCATGATATGCAGACAGAAAATGGTAGCATTTCATGCATCGCTTAAAAACCTGTACCCATTTTGGGGAAGGTTTATTTATTATAACCAGTTTCCTTTGTAGTGTAATATGTCGTATTCTGATCATTGAGATATTTCTTTTAGCATTGTTCTAGTTTCTTGAGGCCACTTAGAAGCCACTGAGTGGGGAGTAAGGTGGCGATCATTGCTTTATATTTAATTGGCACATGGGATCATGCCAGGAGGCTTCTGTGGAGTCCAGCAGACAGAGTTTCTTAATAGAATCTTGACTTTTCATGCTACCAACTGTGTGACTTCACATCCTTCTTCGGAATAGCAGGATGTCTTCTCCAGCTGTGCATTTCATGGTGCTTGTCTTTCAAACAGGTTAAAAAAGTATGTTTCATCCAATGCCATAAACCTGGAAAGTACTCAAATCCACAGAAAATCAGAACAAGTTCACAATATGAATCAGTTTTAAAGTGATTTAGATAAATCCTCAACTGACATATCTAATATATATTATAGAGTGACTTAGGTTTGTACAGTAAGAAATGATGCTTATATTCACAACCAGGCTCTAGGGGTACTAATTTGTGAAAGAATTGTCCTGTCCCCCCCGCAACAGAAAAGTTGTACGAATGGACCCTGCAGAGTTTTACACCTGAGTAGCAACAATAGTTTTCCATAGACAGTCACTTTAGTGGAGGAAGAAAGAACTATGTTTTCCTCCAGTGTCATTGATGAAACTCTGATTATGTTGCTGTGAAAGGAAACACTAAAAAAAAAAAATCTCTGGAAACAGATATATTGTAATTGTCATTACAAATACTTTGCATTTTATTATCATAATTAAAATTCTCCTTTAAGAATTTTTCTTTTTTTTTATCATCTTTCAAAAAGTTTTAATAACAAAGTTATTTAAAGGAAACTAATGTTCAGAAAGGTTTGACTGGTTTCCAGATTCCAGTTATTTTTTATTTTTTTTAATTTTTTTTTATTGCAAAAAGAAGAAAAAAAAAACATAAATAAAAAACAAGTTTCCACCTCCTCCCAGCCTCCCATTTCCCTTCCCCTCCTCCCACAATTCTCCCCCTCCTCCCACCCTTCTCCCCCTCCTCCCACCCTTCTCCCCCTCCCCCCACTCCTCTCCCCCTCCCTCTCCAGTCCACAGAGCAGTCCTGGTTCCCTGCCCTGTGTTAAGTCCTAGGTCCTCCCCCCTCCGTCCATATCTAGGAAGGTGAACATCCAAACTGGCTAGACTCCCACAAAGTCAGCACATTAAGTAGGATCAAAACCCCCTGCCATTGTCCTTGGTGTCTCATCAGCCCTCATTGTTCGCCATGTTCAGAGAGTCCGGTTTTATCCCATGCTTTTTCGGTCACAGTCCAGCTGGCCTTGGTGAGCTCCCCGTAGATCAGCTCCACTGTCTCAGTGGGTGGATGCACGCCTCGTGGTCCCGAATTCTTTGCTCATGTTCTCCCTCCTTCTGCTCCTCCTTGGGACCTTGGGAATTTTTCATAGTCTGCAAGCTTACTATCTGATCACTTGTCTCATAATTATTCACAAGTAAGCAATACATTCTGCATTCTCAGAAATTGATTTTTCAGTATTATCTCTATTATTATTATTATTATTATTTCAGCATAGCAATGAAAATTGGATGAAAAGGTTCATTTTTCCCTCTCTCCTCCCTTCTAATCCCCTTAGTTATTCTGGCCATCACCCTCATATCCTCCTTTTCCCCACACTAACACAAGTGATACTTTCAGAAGAGCTGCACAGGCATCTAGGGAAGGACATACCATGGAGTGGAAGGCAAATGCTGATTTTGTTCTTGGCTACATAGACACATTTATGTATCAAGTCCTCCTTTCTACAGAGGAATCACTGCAGCTTATGTGATCATAGCTGTCTATGCTATCAGCCCTGGATAAAACGGAACTGACTATTTGCTCCATATGAAAAAAGCTCATTTGGTTCCCTTGTCTTGCCCTTTCCAGGAAACATAAAAAAGGAGCCAAGATCGAAAAAGAAATAAGTTGAAATGGAAAATATATGCTTTCTGCTAGAAAAAAATAAAATATCTATAAATGTCTAGGTCAGACTCTTTCAGAATACTTAGCATATTAGCCTATTAGTTGGTAACAGATTCTGATTGGGTTCAATGTTCTGTCTACAGTGTTGGTAGTTTCCAAGCACTCAGACTATTGTGAGGATTATGTGCTGTTCTCTTTGGGTGAAAGTTCATATTCTTCCCTTCATCGTTTTCAGAAATATGGTTTTCTCATTGTAAGCCCAGTCATAAGATGATGCCTCAAGTGCATTGCAAAAACATTTATTCCTGGATGAGATGCAGGTGATGAAAACGCTCTGCAGTTGGTATGTGATTCTTAAAATGAGCTCTCGTCTGTGACAATGACTTTATTTGTAAGACAGTGTTCCTAGGGGAATATGGACTTCTTGACCTTGAAATGCAAATGCTTGTAGCAAACCTGTTTAACAATTGGTATTTTTTTTACCTCTCAAATAATAAGAATCTATTTTTGTTCTCTTTAGAATGGTAATCAGCCTTGAACAGTAAAAAAAAAAAAAATTGGATGATGCTGCAGAACCTCTTCAGGGAAATGAGTTTTGCTATTGTTGTTGCTAAGTGTCACACCCATGAGTGCTATTTGTCAACTATTACTAGCTTCCTGTCCTTTAGCCAATGCAGTAAGTTTGAATGTTTGCATCCTCTTTAAACTTCTCTATTTGACTAGATAAAATATGATCAAAAGTGGTATATTGAACTTCCAATTGGAGTAATAACACTTAATAATAAATGATTCATGATATCTGTCTTCACCTTGCTCAATAAAAAAAATCTAGCCATCATGGAACCCCTCAGCCTTGTCCCTGACTCCCATAAGCAAGATCTTTTGATGAACTGTGTTGATTTATGTAGCATGAGAGAAACACACTTGTTTGGTGGCAAACCCCTAAGATTTGAAGCTAGTAGCCATCACAGTATAACTGTTTCTCTACTGAGCGTGCATGAGCACAGGCTGATATTCTTGAAACTATTTTACCATAGCATCTGACTCTGAGGAGGCAATAGTGACAGCTTTTGCCTTCCTTTTATTAAGACCAAGGTCACCCTAGTGAGAAGGGTCTTTGCACAAATGTCCCCTCTGTGTCGTCTTCATGGAGTATGCCCAGGCAATTAGCTAGGGGCTCAGAGAGTCTCTTTTGGGCAAAAACATAAGTTATCCTGACCTCTAAGAGTATATGTCACTATAATGGGCTTACTCCCCTCCAGATCGTCCTGCTGATACTTCGGGATGAATGTGGTTGGTTAGCTAGTGTATATTGAGTGTCTCAAGTGCCATTATCTTAGGCAATGGCAATACACTGAAGGCAGAGAATGAATCACATACCCAGAGCTTACTCCAAGCCAGGTGAATTATCTTCTCTATAGTTAGGACCCAGGCATTGTATCTTAAAGAGATATTCAGAACACTAAATTTATAGATGAGAACACGCCATTTATCACTCTGGGATTTATCTTTTTTTGTGGCTAACTTAAGATCCAGGACTAACCACACAGGAAGAATAACAGCTGCACTTTTTGGCACTCCAGTTCTTTATCAAGTTCTATAGCTGGCTTTATCTTATTGTAATTGTTTCTATTACATCTGTCTCCCCTTTCAGACCATTGTTTCTCAAGGGCAGAAACGACGTCTGCTTGTTCTACATCCATCGTTAATGCAGAGCTTACTATATTGCTGATATGGTGTGTATGCATGTACAGATAGAAAGTACGGATGAAGAGAAAGAGGAAGAGGAGCAAAAACCTATGGAAGTTAAAACTTTTATTTAAGCCCTTGTTTGTTTACTTGGATATCCTTCATGGAGTCAACCAGCTTTATTTTAGCATTGTAACTACCATTATTGACTTTTTTAAAAAAGAAAAATGAAGTAGGCTATTTCAATTTTTATGTGACCCTCACACACACGTACATACTTGGGCTCTAACTGCATAGTCCTGGCACTCCCTATGTAGACCGGGGCATCCCAGAACTCACAGAGATTGGCTTGCCTCTGCCTCCAGACTACTGAGATTAAAGACATCTGCTACTGTATCCTGTCTGAGTAACTCATTTAAAACAGCCTAGCCTTGGCTTTTTGATGTCTCTCTGACTGCTGTTTGGTTACAGTAAAATATTAGAGTGTAGTAGGTAGGAGAAAATATAGAAGAGAAACACAGATTTCCTTATGCTCAAGAAAGACTTTCAGTACTTACACACCTTGGAGTGGAAATGCAAGTCTTTGCCATCCAGAACGTGAGTCACATGATGTAATGAATGGGTAGGATGAAATTCAGGGACACGAGATCATTACAGGGGCACCTCACCAGGGTACACTTTTTTTTTTCTAACTATAGAACTTCCTGGCCTGATCCTATTGGAAAAGAGAGGATAAATTGCTCTGTTTTGAAGGGGCATTAACCTTAGGTTCATTTAATGAATTACCTCTCCCAGTGCACTCACAGATACTCCAGGGCCCAAGATGAAAAATGGCCTCTCTCCTCATAGGGAGGCCTCAAATACGTACTCTTCCTCCATTCCCTTTAGCTTGCATTCACTTTCATTCTTTACCTTCTAGTTAGGTATATTTAAAATACAAGTTTGTATTATACTCTGAGCTGAGAAGCCAAAAAAAATGTGAAATCTGTTCTCTAATAGGAAAGTTCTGGTTGTTCTTTCAAGTAGATTTTCATTTGAAAAGATTTTTAATTACATGTATGAATGTGTGTGTGTGTGTGTGTGTGCGCGCGCGCACACACATACTCCAACATCTCTTGTGTGGATGTTTCAAGTGAAGGTCATAGGACAACCCATGAAAGTCAGCTCTTCTACCATGTAGGATCTGGGGATCCAACTCAAGTTTTCTGACTCAGGGTTAATTAATTGGCTTCACCCATAGAACCATTTCATCAGCTCCCAAATAGGTTCTTTTAATCTCTGCCTTATTTTCTCATCAAAATCTCACACTTCAAGCTAATTATCCTTCATGCTTCTCCCAGATTTCTGAAGGAAGGGAGGCATGCTTAGAAAGAAGGCAGGTGCTGTAGAGATGTGGTGACCCAGTAGATCATCAGCTCAGTGGTCATCCCATTCCATATTCTGGGACATGTCTGCACAGGCAAGTTAGTATTAACTTCTGCTTTCTCTGTAGAATTTCTTCTGTGGAATCATTTTTAACATACGTCAATTACAAACGTTTATCAAACAATAATGGCTCTGTTTACGTTCTGATGAAAGCAGGATTTAATGTAAGAATTCGGGAGATTTAGTAATGCAGGCTTTATTACACAGCTATTGTGAGGTCAACATGTTAGGAAATGACTGCCCCTGAAGAGAGTTCTTTCATCATAGTTCCCAAGGCAGCAGGCAACTACTCTATGCAGGGTCAGATGAGGTAGCACTAGCCCCCCTTTTTCTCGTTCCCACCTCCTCCCTCCAGGCATTCTCCTTCACCGACCTTTTCTCTCTTTCCTTCTTCCTCTTATCCACCTCCTCTCATCTCACTTTTTCCTTTTCCCCTCCCATCTCCTTTTCCTAACACACATTTTTTATTCAAACGACCCCAACCATATCTGGGTTTGCCTTCCAGCACCCCTGGAAAAGCTCGGTATCTAGATAGTAACTCTGCTGTGAGTTTCCTTTTAATCACCATCCTTGGCAACATTTTTATGAGACAATGTGCCAGAGAACATCAGCTCATTCCAACCAACCCACTACTCCTTTCTAGTTCGCTCTGTATTGAAATTACACCGCAAAACAAACATCGAACTTTAATAGATACTGCAACAGAAAAGTAGACAGTAATACTTACATGCTCCTCCCATCCCAGTCTTATCACCTGGAATTCAAACTACAATGTCTCCCATGCTGCTCCTTTTAATAATCATTGGGAATCCCATTATCGTGAAGCCATAAACTAAGTTATTAGTGACGTGAGTCCTGGATCATTGTGTTCGTCTCTCACTCCATACATCCAGGTTCTGACAGTTAATTATGCCGTTCCACAGTAGATCAAGTTTTACAGCAGCAACAAAGATTAACACTGTTTTATATTGGGGACATTTAGAGGATAAACAGCACAGAGTTCTGAGAGAACTGCACTCAACTGCAGACCGTCTGTGAGAAACCTATGCAACTGCTATTACTACTTAAAAAGCGTTTAGATCTTTGACTCCACAATGAGGTTTTGTTGACAGAACATTTTGTGGTGTCCACAGTTTGCAGGTTTGTATCACAATGTGACCTCTGGACACTGGTGGTCATTGGGTCTGCCTGTTTCTTTAATCACATCTTGCTGCTTCTCTTTTTCTTCTTTACTGTTTTGCTTCCCCTCCTCTCCCTTCCTATCTTACTGTGCTGTTTTCCTGAGTCTACAGAGAGAACTGGAAAGCCGATGCTCTGGAAATTCTTTTAAAATTAGTTAGAAAAGTAGTTGGCCAGTAAAGCCATGCTGTTTTTGCCTCGTGGGTCTTTCTGTTTGAGGTGTACTGTTCTGTTGTATCAAGATGGGCTTCAGGAGAGACAATGGCCACTGGAGTAGAGGTCAACCAGGCTGCCTGTTGTCTGCACTCACCTACTCCTGTCCCAGAGCCACCCACTACTCTTCTCCCACCCTGGCCACTCATACCTCAATACTTCCCGCTCATGTCTCACCTCCCGACCCGGAGCTAACAGCCCTCCATTCTGCTCTCACAGCCCTCTCTTACTGGCTCCCAAGGAGCAAGTGAAATTGTCCCTTCTAGTGTCTGTTATGTGAAGTGGGTCAGAGGTAGAATGATTGCACTGGCAGCCGGAAGAGAGCAGAGAATCTTTCTAAGCTTCAGTTCAGAGAAAAAGAAATCTTCACCATGACAGCTTATGAGAAGCCACCAGTAGTAGAAAGTCATTCTGTCAATCATAAGGTGTCAAATAAAAATCAGAGAATTCGAGAGGTTAATGAGGACCCTGATAGCATCATTGTATGCATTCTTTAACAGATTCTTGCTCCTGTGCAATTAGTTTTTAACTTTCACTTTAACATAATTACAGATTTATAGAATATGTATAAAGATGATATAGAAATATCTTACATCCCCTTCACCTATTAGTATTTGTATTTGCTACGTTTTCTAATCATTCCATAATTTATCAATAATATTTATACATTATTGATTTTTTAAAAATTATTTAAGATGAGTTGGCGGCTTCTACCCTCAAGTAATTTTAAAGAGATTTTTCTTTTATTTTGTAATATTGCCAATTCATTTTTTTCCCTGAGAACATTAATCTTTAAATTCTTTTGGGAATTCCATACTTGAGTACTGTAGTTACATAATTTCTACCCTCCTTCTCCCCTCTGCAGTTTCTCACATATCCCTCCATATTCAGCCTGTTCTTTCATTACTATTGTTATATGTATATTTATATATAAATAACATCTATTGGATTCATTTAGTATTGTTTGTGTGTGTGTGTGTGTTTCAGACTGACTACTTAGACTCAGAAAACTACTCTGAAAACTCATTCCTAGAGAAGACTTATTATCTCTCTTTCAAAAGTCAGTAATTACCTATAGCTCTTCATCTATCCAGAGTCTACTGAGATCCTTTTCCCATCCACACTGGCATGTCATCTGGTGTTGTCACTGTGCATGTCCTCTGTAGGTGACTACACCATTGAGATTTCATGGCTGCAGCTTTCCTATCATATGTAGAAGGCAGGCACAATCTCCCAGCAGACATCCTGGTCCTCTGGCTCTTACAGTAGTTCCGCCCCCTCTTCTTTGATCTTCCTAAGCCTTTGGTATAGGAGTTGTGTTCCAGATGTGTCCACTGGTATTTGGTACCCCACATTCAATTGTTCTTTGCATCTTCACTAGTTGTGGATACATCTCTTATCTACTGCAGAAAGAAACTTTTTGATGAAGGGTGAGGGCTACCCTTATCTGTGGGTATAAGAAAAATGTATTTAGAAATCAGTTATCAATTATTCTTGCTTAGGAATGTGCCAGGAGTCAGTTCTCCTCTAGGATCCATGACTTCACCAGGTAGGGATAGATAGTCAGGTTTACAGTATCCGGCGTGATTTCGCTCCTATTTAATGGGCCTTAAGTACAATTAGAATGCTGTTGGCTATACTAAAGATGTAAGTGTCACTTATAGAGATATATTATGTGTATTTTAATAATAAATCTTGCACAAAGAGGCAAAGGTAAAGTCACTAGAGGTCAGGTAATAGTGACACACACCTTTTTTTTTTAAATTTATTTATTTATTAAGGATTTCTGCCTCCTCCCCGCAACCGCTTCCCATTTCCCTCCCCCTCCCCCGTTTAAGTCCTCCTCCCTCATCTGCTCAAAGAGCAATCAGGGTTCCCTGACCTGTGGGAAGTCCAAGGACCGCCCACCTCTATCCAGGTCTCCTAAGGTGAGCATCCAAACTGCCTAGGCTCCCCCAAAGCCAGTATGTGCAGTAGGATCAAAAACCCACTGCGATTGTTCTTGACACACACCTTTAATCCCAGGATTTGGGAGCTAGAGAGAGATGGATCTCTGTGAGTTCAAGTCTATCTTGGGCTACACAAGATCAATACAGAAACAAATCCAGGTTGTGGTGACCTACACCTTTAATCCCAGTACTAGGCAGTCATGCCTTGAATTCCAGTGCTGGAGGGAATATAAAATGAGAGGAGAGCAAGGTTTAGTCTGCTTAGTTTGCAGTCACCCAGCCTTGGTAGAGGTAAGACTTCTCAAGTGGCTTTAGCTTTGCATCTGATCTTCAAGCAAGGTTTATTTAATGAAATACAAATAATATACCACTATAGCCACTATTATACCTTTAAGGGCTATTGATTTCTTTTCTCATTTGTCATCTTAGATAGCAACTTTGGGCAATTTGAGAGCCAGTAGAAGGGAATCATGAAGGTGGGGAAGGGGAGGAACTCTAAAGATGATAGTAATATGTAGGATAAAAGAGGATGGGGTCGGAAAATGGTAACACATTAACAGATAAGAGGAAAGGGATGGTGGTATATAGAGAAAAAAAGGAAGAGGGATAAATAACACTAAGGATGTTTGAAAAAGGAACAGAGAAATATATTTTATGTTTCGTACACATATATAATATATAATATTATATATTTATATATAAATTGTATGCATATTATAAATGTATATATCTAAACAGAGTTATGCTACTTATAGTGATAATGTTCCCCCCAATAGCTATAAACTATCTAACCAAAAAAATTAAATGTCAAACATTGGAAATCTCTCTTGGAGCCAGCCATTGGTCAGAGGAGAATAAGAGACACCCAAAATAAAAGAGGCTGCTGCTGTTGTCTTTGTTTGCTTCCAAGAATTCAAAACTTAGACCCTATGGCTGAAGATATCACATACTTCAGACATTGGACTTGGAGGAGTTGAGTGGGAATTTAATTGGAAACCTCCTCTCTAAGAACTGAAAGATCTTTTTTCTACAAGTGATTATATAGTATACTCAAATTTCTGTGAAATTAACACAAAAATTCCATTATCTACTACTTATTTTTTCACTAATTTTCTTTAGAGTTAAAATGAATGAAAAAAGGAGGAAGGGAGGAAGAAATTAAAAGAAGGGGAAGGGGAGGGAGGAGAAGAGAGGAGGGGAGGGGGGAAGGGAAGGGGAAGGGAACAGAGGTGAGAGGAACAGAGGGGAGGGGAGAGTAGAGGAGGGGAGGGGAGGGGAAAGAAGGGGAGGGCAAGGGAGAGGTGGGGAAGGGAGACTAGAGGAGAGGAGGGGAGAGGAGGGGAGAGGAGACAAGAGAAAAGGAGAGGAGAGGAGAGGAGCAGAGGGGAGGGGAGGGGAGGGGAGGGGAGGGGAGAAGGGAGGGGAGGGCAGGTGATGTGGGAGTGATTTCTTATTAATAAAGAAACTGCCTAGACCCATTTGATAGGCCAACCCTTAGGTAGGCAGAGTAAACAGAACGGAATGCTGGGAGAAAGAAGCTGAGTCAGGGAGTCGCCATGATTCTCCCACTCCAGACAGACGCAGGTTAAGATCATTCCTGGTAAGCCAGCTCGTGGGCTACACAGATTAATAGAAATGGGTTAGATCAATATGTAAAAGCTAGCCAATAAGAAACTGAAACTAATGGGTCAGGCAGTGTTTAAAAGAATACAGTTTCCGTGTAATTATTTTGGGTAAAGCTAGCTGGGTGGCGGGACACAGCCCACCGATCCGTACTTCAACAGAGTGGCACCCAACGTGCTAATGAACTCCACGTAAAACCTGAGAGGGCTTAAAAAGGAGAGAAAGAGAATTTAAGACAGCTTTTTGCTGTTTCTGGGTTGCGTGCCGCAAAGAAATTGTCCTGACTCACCAGCAGGAAAAAAACTGGCTGTTTTAAAATGCCGGCTTTCTGGGCTATGCCGCCATTGCGATCTCTGTCTGGCTCCTGTGGGAGACAGAGCTTTTAAATGGAACATTTGGAGTAAAGCTCTACAGCTTGCTTGATGGCAATGTGGACTGCTGTGTGCCTGAAACTGTGTGTGGCTCAGAGGCACCAAATGGCTCTGAGGCAGGAGCGGCTTGGCTCAGCTCTGCCATGCTGAACTGTGCTGGTCTCAGGCAAAAACTACCATAATTACCATAAAAACAGCGCATTTAAGGTTTCAACTGGGCAGGACACAGGCGGTACCGTATTACCTGTACATGGTGCAACTTAAGTTTTTAAGAACTGCTTAACATTTTAATAAATGCTCCTGGATAGTAAAAAAATGTTACAGATTCACAATAAAACAGATTCAGACATAAAAGACCACACTGTTGGATGAATGTACGTAGGCTTGAGAGAGAGAAGAAAAAGAATATAGAGAATAAAGTTAATGGTTTAAAAAAAAAAAGGTAAAGTCTTTAAAGAGACAGAGTACAGATAGTTAAGAGATTAAAAGAAATAAAGAAAAATAAGCCATGTAAAAATGGAAAATTCACAGAGAGTCTGGATTATGTACATTGTGCTTTCTTTACAATTTTTGACTATAAAGGAGCTAAGTACAGAGAGACATTTCATTACATGGGCTGCTAAGCTAAACCAGAATGGATATAAGGGTATTACGATTTCAAAATTTGGGTATAAGAATATGATGCTTTGGAGAGGGTCTTCTTTTGTTTTCACAGAGGACCAGACCCTGTGGATTTCTTCTATTACAATTTGGTATGATACACCACGCCCTCCTGAAAGGTTGTTGTGAACATCTTCAGAAAATTGCTTCGCTCAACTGCCAACTGAGATGAAACTAGCACACAGGTTATACCATGAAAGACCTAATTAACGACGCCCCCATTCAGCAGGAAGCAGTTTGGAGAGAAAAAACTGCGCCCATGTTCCCAAAAATATTGTTTATAAATGTTCTTTTACATTTAAAGGGGGATATGATATAGGTATGAATAATTTGCATTGGTATGGTTTTTAAGGTCAATTTTGTTATATGTATATGTATTTTTGATCTTGAATAAGGTGTGATTGTGTAGTTCATTTTTAAAATGTAATGTATAATTAGGAAATATAGGTTGTTGATGGATAATCATAATAGTCAAGTTTGTAGTCATGTTACTTAGATTTTCTAGATATATAGAGATATATTTCAGATAGGCATTCTTCATATCTCTCAAAGGCTACAGAATATGGCATTTAAAATATTTTAATAACTTAGGACTTTTCATGACAATGAGACACATCTGCTCCTGGCAGCACCAATCTACTTCGAGAGGAAGATGGGCATCGAAGAGGATCCTTATGGAGTTTGATAGCCATTTGGGCAAGAAACTGCTCTTGCCTGGACTGTTGCATAAAATGGACACAGAGAACCCGCAGAGAGAGGACTGCTAAACTTGCCTAAAGGTGAGATGGTCTTTCGGGGTTCATGACTCATGAAAGAGTCTGCGAGACATTCTGCAGGACACAGCAGATAGTGACTAAACTGTCTTTGGAATTTCCTGCTTCATGGAAATATCTGCTGGATACTTTGGGCCTGAAGGCTGAAGATGGATGCCCCAAAGGTACAAAAGAACTTTGGGTGACTGTCCAGGCAGCAAGATGTCTCTGTCATTTCTAGGGTTTTCTTATTTCTTGTTTACTTAGGTAGTATTATATCCTTCTGGAGTCTTTGATGGAGTTGAAGAATGAATAGATAGTTATAGTTTTCCTTAGTTATGATAAAAGATATAAATATTGTAACTGTAATTCTTGCTTGATAACTGTTTTGCTATATGTAATTTTACTATGTTAAAGTTAAAGCCTTTCTTTTTTGTTTAAACAGAAAAAGGGGAAATGATGTGGGAGTGATTTCTTATTAATAAAGAAACTGCCTAGACCCATTTGATAGGCCAACCCTTAGGTAGGCAGAGTAAACAGAACGGAATGCTGGGAGAAAGAAGCTGAGTCAGGGAGTCGCCATGATTCTCCCACTCCAGATGGACGCAGGTTAAGATCATTCCTGGTAAGCCAGCTCGTGGGCTACACAGATTAATAGAAATGGGTTAGATCAATATGTAAAAGCTAGCCAATAAGAAACTGAAACTAATGGGTCAGGCAGTGTTTAAAAGAATACAGTTTCCGTGTAATTATTTTGGGTAAAGCTAACCGGGTGGCGGGACACAGCCCGCTGCTCCATACTTCAACAGGCAGGGGAGGGGAGAGGGGAGGGGAGGGGAGGGGAGGGAAGGGGAGGGGAGGGGAGGAGAGGAGAGGAGAGGACTTTAATTTTTAGTCCAGGACTGGCCCAGAGTTAGATTTCTCTTTCTGCCATCATGTTACTCTGGCCTCCTTCACATTGTTGCTTGGGCCTTGAGCCAGACCTCTGTTTTCAGACTGCTGGCTGAGTTGGAGTGTGTGTGCCAATGGAAGAGAGCTTGCTTCTCAGGAACAAGGCCCTGGGTTTGATTCCCAACACTAAAACAAAAGCACAAAAGCAAATCAGACCAATGACCTTTATGGTATTTCTCCAAAGGTGACTTTTGTCAAATTGAAGAGTAGTCTTTAAAAAGCTGAAAATATGCTCTACAAAAAAAAAAAAAAGAACCCAAATGCATAGCAAATGTCTTATTTAATGAAGGAACCAGTAAGGTGTGGAAGCCTTACTCTAAAGAGCATTACATGGGTTAGAATATGCATATGGAGAATTCAAAAGAGATTTTTTATAGCAAAGCTTGTTTTTATTTCTAATGAAGATATTTTACTTGCAACAATTGATTTGTCTTTGAAAAATAAAATATTACATAAACCAACAGGTAAGTATGTATAAATCAATACAACATACAGAGAGTTGGTTGATTTGGTATTGTTGATCTTGTATAGAGCTAGCCTCAAACTCTCAGTGATCCTCCTGCCTCAACTACTTGAGAGCCAGGATCACAGGCATTTATCACCATGCATGCCTGTTGCATTCTAGTACAACAGCATAGTGTTCATCAAGGACTTGACTACAGGGATATTAGCAGAGCAGACCTGAGTTAGATATGAAACTAGAGAATGTCTTATACAACTGAAAATCATCTAAAAACATAATAAACTGCACTTTCATACACAGAAATACGTGGGCTAATTTCTGCAGTGTATGAGTCAGGAGGAAGTCCAGCCCAGCACTGTACTATACAATCAAACTTTTCTTCCTGCTCAGAAGTGGTGAAAGGGAAAAGCATAGAGAGCACACAGTATGTCTTGGGATCCATGCATGCTTCTCCCACAATCATTCCTTACCTGTGCTGCTGTCCCAAGGCTGCACCTTAACATGAAAGGGGTGGGACTCTGGTCTTGCCAATATACTTACTACACTTTGAGGAATATAGTAAAAGCCAAGTAAGAAGCTTCAGGAACTTTCGTCTTCCAGACTTGGGAATCCAGAGTTCACAGTATCAGGAAACAGCCAGTGGGTGTCAGCCTGCATCTCACTTGGAGCATGGTGGGATTTGGTTCACTCCTTTTCCCACCTTATTCTCGCTTCATCTTTGGCATTCCCTCTCATGCCCTGGTGGGCTTCCCTGCTCTGTTTTTTCCAATAACCCTTAGTACAAGGCACCTCCATTATAATAGTTTTCTCTTTTAGATTGTCAGTTATCCAGGAAGGACTTGATGCTCAAAGTTAGGAGTTTAAAGTTCTTAATAAAAACGATAGCCCACGTGGAAGAAATTTATTTTTCTTTTAGATACAAAGAAAATACTGTAAATATTGCTTCAAATGGAGAAAAATTATGTACCTACATAATTTTCTAATTTTAAGAATTTTTTTAGTGTTTGAATTGTTTGAGCATTAAATATGTGTTTTTAATGATTATTCCAATTAGGGGACAATGAAATATTTAAAATTTACAACAAACATTCCTATAATTTCTAGAATTCCTAGAATGATAGCCTTGTAGAAGATTAATATACCGTGATTCATGTGATTTTTTTTCCTTGCTTGCAGATTAATTTCTCCAATTTTCTGAACTATTTGTAATTCTGTGAGGGCAATATTTTTTCTTATTTATTTGTTTTGATAATTTCATATGTAATTATGGTATTTGTATCATTTTCTCTCATCTTGCCTCCAATTCCTCCATTTTCCTACCTCAATTTCCTCTCAAAACCAAAGCCTCTTTTTTATTTTAAATAATTATTGTTTTGTACACACACACACACACATAAATGCCTCTGCAGAGTCCATTTAGTGTTGCTGGCATGTATATGTATTCAAAGTTGACAACTTATTAAATAACTAAGTAGGAGACTCATCCCTGGGGAAGATTGCATTTCCCTCTCTCAGTAGCATTAATTGCTCATAGAGCTTCATCTGGAGGTGGGGGCCTTGCCTTGTGAGATTCCCCCATTTCCATTGGCATGTTAACTGGCATTGTCACTGTTAAGGCCTTATTTAGGGGATCATAGTGCGGAGATGTCATGGGTGTGGTTTCCCTGTCATACATAGAAGACACTGTCTTCCAGCAGATATTCCGATCCTCTGGCTCATGTAGGAGTTGTAAATGTAGATGCTGGGGTTCAGCACCTACAGTCAGTAGCTCTCTGTGTTTTCCCCAGTGGTGGATTTCTGCAATGGTCTACTGCAAAAAGAGGCTTCTTTGATGAGGGGTGGGAGCTACAATTACGGGCAGGTATAAGGATAAGAGGTTAGAATGTAGATAGGAATTACACTTATTTTCGGAATGTGGCAGTAGTAGGTTTTCCTTTTATTTTAATGGCTGATTATCCATAGAAAGTTGGCTAGGTTTACAAAAGGAGACATTAATTCCCTCCTCTTTGGTGAGCTTTAGGCCCAATATATTTAATGAATTGTATTGTTTGCAACCTAAGAATTATTCATTATTCCCATAGAGTATACTTTAAAAGTATAGGTCTTGTTGGACCTGGGGCTCTTCTAAAACTCTAACTATGCACTCCCTACAGTGTGTGCAAGTTCTATGTCATGATCTTCACAGTGGGTTTGAATTTTATGTAGTTTATTGTTTTTACAAAAAGTTGTATTAACAATATCACTTATTAATGACTTAGGTGAACATTTTTCAAATGTTAATTTGGGTATTTCTCTTTGACTCTAATAATATATTTTTTGTGTTTTATATACATATATTAATTATCAATGTGTTTTTACATAATGACCACCAAAAAAGTATAGCTGTAACCTATACTGAGAATATAAATATATATTAAATATAAACAATTATTTGTTGTCAATAAATATAATGTGTTATGTATATATATATAACATATATATATATAATGTGTATGTGTGTGTATGTATATAACATCAGCATTTTCCTAATTTCCTGTTTGAGTTTCCATTTTTTCACTTGTGAAATGGGATGTGATAAAAATATCATAGAGTTATTATGATCAGAGAAGACAAGTCGTTACAATATGCATGCCAATTCCTGACTATAGTAAACATTCACTAGTGGCTTTGTAACAGTTCTTACTAATGTGACAATTAACCCTGTGTCAAATATCTGCCAGAGGAATGGGGATTGTTCTATTTACTTATATAAGTTGCAGTGGATAAAATATATCAATCCCTTGTGATATTTGTTCATAGATTCACTTGCCAGTCTCCTCTTTATTGCTCTTACAATACCTGCTGACTTATTTTAATGCTTGTGGGCTTTCTCCAAATGTGGTTACACATCATGGCAGTAATAATAGAAAAGTGAGTCATGATGATTTTCTGTTGCCTGATTTAATAATGATCAATGTTATTAAAATCAAGACGTAGAAGGGATAAAGAAACTTGAAGGGCCTGCCTGTCAGTATCAAAAAATAAATAAATAAATAAATAAATAAGTCAAATCAAAAAGCACTTCGGAAAAGTAATTGTGACAGCTTCAAATCCCATAGGGGTTATTGCTAAATCTAAACACTGAAAGATTCATTGGCATGAATAACTATTTTAAAAGAAAAGGAAGTTCTCTCTCTCTCTCTCTCTCTCTTTCTCTCTCTCTCTCTCTCTCTTTCTCTCTCTCCCTCCCTCCCTTACTCCCTCCCTCCCCCCGTATGTGTGTATGTGTGTGAACTTGGCACCAAATTTATCTTAATCTCTGAAATGTGGCCTTTATAATTGTCCTAGCATATCAGAGCACAAATCTGCTGCTTTTAAGAACAATGAGGACTGCTGAGAAGTCAAGATCAATGACACTGGGTTTTGATCCTACTGCACGTATGGGCTTTGTAGGAGCCTAGGCAGTTTGGATGCTCATCTTACTAGACCTGGATGGAGGTGGGAGGTCCTTGGACTTCCCACAAGGCAGGGAACCCTGATTGCTCTTCGGGCTGATAAGGGAGAGGGACTTGATTGGGGGAGGAGGAGGGATATGGGAAGTGGTGGAGGGGAGGAGGCAGAAATCTTTAATAAATAAATAAATAAAAATTAAAAAAAGAAAAAAGGGAACATACTGGGCTGCAGAACTTGTGGTCTCTCTCAACTGACCCTTTCACTTTCGCCTCCCTCTTCTCCTTTCTTCCCTAGGAATTCATTTGTGACCCATTTAAATTTGCAGCTTCATGTTCTCTTTCATTGGCCATATATTCAGTGACCTTCCTATTGCCATGCTCTTATTTCTCTACCTTGTTTTCTTTCATGGCATGCCTTTCCTTGGATGAGATGTCTCATCTTTCACACATCTTTTTGTTTGATAAGGTGGAAGTGAGAAAAGACTAGACAATTCTCTGTAAGACACTACAGTGTTTGCTGACATTTTCTAAGATGATCTTATTTGCTGTTGGTTGCAGCTTACCGAAACAAAGGAATGCATGGACAAAATGTGCCATTCTAAAATGTATGCATCAAATGTGTATAATTTGTTTGTGAAATTGGCATGTTGTTTGGAGATCTTGACACAAAGTTAAGCCATGCTAAGTATATAGAGGTCATTGAAAATGTACATTTTTGCTACTTTGGTGCTTGTTGTAGTAGCTTATTTAAACTCGGTATATCAGAGGGGAAAAAAGGTTAAATTGAGGCAAAGAATACTCCTGAATTAAAAAGTAGCTACCATACTATGCAACTCTGTATCTGTGCAATTCACTGCTGTTTATTGAAGCTACAGATTTCTTCAGAGAAACACTTCTCAGTCATTGAACTTTGAGAAGATCTTGTTAAAAGATCTGAGCCTGTACATTTCAAGCCAGCTCTGAGGAGATGAAGTGGTGCGTAGACTATTGTTTGGGTAGCAATGGCGTAGGAAGACATCACCTACTGGAAGTACATGGAGGGAGTTCCTTACATAAATGCCTGGTCCTAGCCACAGGATTATGATGCAGCAAATTTAGAATCCAACCTCACATTTCTGAATCCCTGGCAAACTCCTGCATGCTGTTGCTGTTGTAGATACCCAGAGTGGAATCTGAGCAGCCCTGATTTAGCAATGCTCAAACTTCTGCACCTCTAACATAGCGAATTATGTATGGTAGGATACAATATAGTGTGGACTGTCTTCCTCAGTGGGTCAGAGTTTCTTTAACTGTAAAATAGTGCAAATTATCAGGGACTCATGTTTAGGCTCGTCACATACCTAGCACACAGTGCTGGAGAGTCCTTGTCTAATTAGATACATAAATTTTAATTCTTTTTGACCATGTGTCACAGAAACATTAGCAAGACACAGGACAAAAATGCACATGGAGGAATAAAAGGAAAAGTCAAATGTCAACCAGGTATGTACATCACACGGCAAAGAAGAATCGCTTATTGAAATGTGTACCCTGGCCACCATGTGTAATGGTTAGGCATTTAGTGGTAACACATGAACACTCCCAAGCAGTAGTTTGATCCAAGAAGGGAAGGACAATGGATGCTTATTCACTTCAAAACAGCAATTGTTTAAGAACCTATTACACTCCTATTGTATAAGAGAAAGGACTTGTCATTTTAATGAGTAGAGATTTTTGTTACTGGTTTTGCTTTGCTTTGTTTTTATTTTTCATTAGATTTTTTCTTTTCCTTGTTATGCTAAATCTTTACTCTGACATGGTGTCCATCATCATTTGCACAATTCACCACAGTCATGATATTCACATGTCCTTTCTTTTATTTTAAAATGTAGAGCCACAAAGAGGCAAGTCTTTCCCTGGACATCATTGTAAGAAGGGATGTCCATTTACACAATGGAGTACTACACAGCAGAAAAAAATAACATCTTGAATTTTGCAGGAAAAATGGATGCAGCCAGAAAGCATCATTTTGAATGAGGTAATCCAGACACATAAAGACAATTATCCTATGTACTCACTCATAAGTAGTTTTTTTTAAATAAAGCAAAGAACACCAGCCTACAAGTCACAATCCCAAAGAACCTAGACAACAGTGAGGACACTAAGTTGGAAGATGGGGACACGGGGAGGAGAGAGGCAAGGAGAGGAGCAGAGAAAAATGTAAATTCAGTAAAAATAAATAAAATAAACAACAAAAAAGAAGGGATATGGAGGGTTATGTTTCATTTGCTGCCTGCTTTCAACTCTGGATCCCATTGGTGTTTGTGATCTGGAACCTATGTTGCTTAGGAACTGTAGAAGAGGAACCGGAACAGTACTGTTTGGGTGGATGAATGAGTACTAACATGTGAAATGACTGCCCCTCAAAGATAACTCAAGTTTGTTGATACTCAGAAGATACATAAGGAATCAAATCAGAAATTTGTAGCAAATGATTCTCTATAACTGGCATGTAGAAATCCTGCCATATTAGCCACAGAGAGACAGTCTCTGTCAAATACAGACTGAATCATTGCCCTAAGTCATCATGATATCTGTATATAGCATGTTCCTGCATCATTGCCTAACTAATGTTGATATATGATGTAGCCCTTATATGGGAGTTCAACATGGCAATCTTTCTTCCTCAAACATTCAGACAAGAGCAGGTTGTGTATTCAGAAATCTGAATGTCTTCTTTAGCTGTGTGCTAGCTCAGAAGTAAGTTTGGTATTCATCTGCAATAGAAAAAGCCTAATCTCTATTCAGAGCTACAGTTTTTTGAATCGTATTAAAAACAGCCTGGTATTGGTATGAAAACCAACAGGAGGACCAATGGAACCGAATTGAAGACCCAGATATCAATCCACACATCTATAAAATACCTTCTTTGAATTCTACTTTTGAGTTAACATGTTCTAATCAGAATTAAGGTAAGGTGCAAACCTAGAAAGTCATGGCAAGACATAGAGGAACAATACTTGATGGGTTCTTCCAACTGAAATTGGAAAATGGTGTGGTTAGTAGAAGTTCTGAACTTTCAAACCCATAGTTTACAGTTTTTGCATTTTATTTATTTTATGGTCCAAGGTGGTTCTCGAGCCCTATCAATGGGCTGCTCCGTCCTTGTCCAAAACAATCCAAGAAAAGTAAAGTAAAAATATTGAAATTTTGTGCTTTTCTAGAAGTTCTTTAAAATACTTGGTCATGTGATCTCATATGCTGATTTATGTGATATGCCGAGTAATAGCCAAGTGAAGAAATATTAACATTGTGTTACTGTGAAGAAAGAAAAGAGAAGGAAAAAACTTTGAATTGCTGCTTAAATTATCCATTGGCACTAGAGTGGGAACTTTTATTTTATAGAAAAGGTTTCACCAAGTAGTTCCGGCTGGCCCAGCACTAACTATGTAGATGAACCAGGATGGCCTGGAATTTATAGAGTTTCTTCCTCTGCCTCCTGAGTGCTGGATTAAAAGTGTTTGTCCTCATTCCCAGAGGGAGAGTAGGACTTTAAACTGTCCACTAACTATAGTAACAACTGACTTTCAGGTTAAATTTATATAAAAGTTTAAGAGCATCTGACGCCAAATTGGAAGATCTTTTTTTTTAAATTTATTTATTTATTAAAGATTTCTGTCTCTTCCCAGCCACCGCCTCCCATTTCCCTCCCCCTCCCCTAATTAAGTCCCCCCCCCTCAGCCCAAAAAGCAATCAGGGTTCCCTGTCCTGTGGGAAGTCCAAGGAACCCCCCACCTCCATCCAGGTCTAGTAAGTTGAGCATCCAAACTGCCTAGGCTCCCACAAAGCCAGTACGTGCAGTAGGATCAGAAACCCAGTGCCATTGTTCTTGAGTTCTCAGTAGTCCTCATTGTCCGCTATGTTCAGCAAGTCCGGTTTTATCCCAGGCTTTTTCAGACCCAGGCCAGCTGGTCTTGGTGAGTTCCCAGTAGAACATCCCCATTGTCTCAGTGTGTGGGTGCACCCCTCATGGTCCTGAGTTCCTTGCTCGTGCTCTCTCTCCTTCTGCTCCTGATTTGGACCTTGAGAATTCAGTCCTGTGCTCCAATGTGGGTCTCTGTCTCTGTCTCCTTTCATCGCTTGCTGAAGGTTAATATTCAGGAGGATGCCTATATGTTTTTCTTTGGGTTCTCCTTATTTAGCTTCTCTAGGATCACTAATTATAGGCTCAATGTCCTTGGTTTATGGCTAGAAACCAACTATGAGTGAGTACATCCCATGTTCCTCTTTTTGTGTCTGGCTTACCTCACTCAGGATAGTGTTTTCTATTTCCATCCATTTGTATGCAAAATTCAAGAAGTCCTTGTTTCTTACTGCTAAGACACAAAGGCAACCCACTAACTGGGAGAAGATCTTCACCAACCCCGCAACTGACAAAGGTCTGATCTCCAAAATATATAAAGAACTCAAGAAACTAGACTGTAAAAGGCTAACCAACCCAATTATAAAATGGGGCATTGAGCTGAACAGAGAATTCTCAACAGAAGAACTTCAAATGGCCAAAAGACACTTAAGGTCATGCTCAACTTCCTTAGCGATCAGGGAAATGCAAATCAAGACAACTTTAAGATACCATCTTACACCTGTCAGAATGGCGAAAATCAAAAACACCAATGATAGCCTTTGTTGGAGAGGTTGTGGAGAAAGGGGTACACTCATCCATTGCTGGTGGGAATGCAAACTTGTGCAACCACTTTGGAAAGCAGTGTGGCGGTTTCTCAGGAAATTCGGGATCAACTTACCCCTGGACCCCGCAATACCACTCTTGGGAATATACCCAAGAGAGGCCTTATCATACAACAAAAGTATATGCTCTACTATGTTCATAGCAGCATTGTTTGTCATAGCCAGAACCTGGAAACAACCTAGATGCCCTTCAATGGAAGAATGGATGAAGAAAGTATGGAATATATACATATTAGAGTATTACAAATTGGAAGATCTTAACTCAACTATGTTCCACTGTTCACAGACTGCCCAAACAAATATCTTACATCCCACACCAGTACAATTATCAGCAACAAAGTAAATAAGAGTTTTAAATAGGACAGAGATAATGATGTCTAGAATTGCTCATGCACAATTTCAGCTTTGTTTGGAGATTTAATCAATGATTTATGTTTATAAATATTGATTTTCTTTCTGAATTGTTTTATGAACTTAGTGGGAAGAGCCATGGTGCGCAATCTTTTTGTTTCTCTTTTTACATTTGTCCTCAGAGTGTGATTGTGGTTGTTTCCTTGACAATTTGTATTCAGACTTATTTTTCAAATGATAAGCAGAGCATCAGAAATACATGGTGAAACTGACTGTACTTACAAAGCGGCATTTAATATTTCACCCACTGTCCAGGAAACTTTTGACAAAAATGACTTTCCATTAACTTATGTGTTAAATGTCAGAGCCTATTGTTTACATCTGAAATGCAGAAAGCTAAGATAATTTAATCTTCTTGTCCAGGGTCAAGAGCACTAAAAAGAACATGTGCTATGAATGAATAGTATTTAAAACCAAACATGCATTACACTGAAGGCTCATCTTAGTTGACAAATCATGTCAAATTGAGTAGATATAATCTCCACCTACTAATATATAAAAAGTCAACACCCTAAAGAGAACGGTCTTAAGTTTTTGCACTCTGGCAGTGATTTATAACTGATCATTGGTTCTGTGGATTATATATGATTGTATTTGTGTATATGGGTGACTGAAGATAGTATGAATTATCATCATTTGGAAAAGTAAAAATTGGTAATGAAGTTAATGTATGTCACCATGAAGTCAACAAACCACTCACTGCCTCTTCATTGACCCTCAGTAGGGGTGGAAAAGCAGTTCCCCAAAATTTACATTGTCCAAGTTCCTCACGATGATCTTTCATTCAACTATGTTTTAACTTCTCAGCTAGTTTTCACAATTTGTTGTCCAGTAAAGTAATAAATGGCCCAAATTTTTGACACACTAATTAAAATTCCATTTCTCATGAATTCTTTAATCGAGTGCAAGTCATTATGTGCTTTGTTGATTCTTAAGTGCAAAGATAATTGCAATGGGCAGCATGAAAAGGGTTTGATTATTGCCTGTCGACTCTTGTGAATTCTAATAGGTCTAATTGCATAGCATCAATTCATCATCTCAGCATCACTTCTTTTTATTATTAGCTCTCCGAATTGTAATGTGCTCATAAAAAAAGTGTTGTAGTATATCAGCAATGACACACTACCTGGTCTATTATAATTTTCAGCACTTACCTTGTGCAACTCTTGAAATTAAAAGTTTATTATGGAGTGCCCTTTTTTTCTGAAACTAATTTTAAAATGTTCCTGTGTGATGATATGAATACTGTCCAATAATCTACATATGAATTTGCTTTGGAAATAATTCCATTAAATGACTGCCAAGACCTCCTTTGTTCAGATTGTTCCTATAAACCCAGAACATATTATGTAAGTTGGAAAACACTTATTGGACTTTTTAAATGGGAATTCCTGGTGGTGCTTCGCAGAGAGTTTCTGTACTATAGGGGCTATTCTAAAGGCAAATGGAAGAATGAGTTTCTACTGAATAATAATGTGGAATTTCCCAGTGACCCCACTTAAATGGTAAATGACCACGAATAATTGTGACCCCCAAACACTCATTTGCACATTGGAAGTAGCTCAGTCCTAGTCTAGAGATGGAATGTAAACTTTTAACCAGTCTACATATATTTTATATGTCTAGTAGTAATGGCTGGATCTCTGAGAATTTGTATCCTCTGTCAATTACTGTACCTTAATTATTACTTGCAGTAATTTTAGGGGCCCTTGGTGAGTGAAGTTTCAATATGACAATCTTTCAGACAAGGTTCCAAATACCACCCACCATTATTAGTTGGTCTATGACAAAACCTGAACTTCAACACAGAAGACTCAGGTAGCTTGGATGCTACTGCCATCGGGTTCAGTGGCTCCAATTTCCAGCGAGAAAGCCATACACATGGCTAGCAGCAACACTGAAAGAGAAATGACTAGACTGTTAAGAGGAGCTCAAGCCATCCCCAAGACGGAATCAAACTCCAGAATTTATGATTCCTTTAGGGTAATGTATTCAGAAGTGATTATAATCCATGCTTGGGAATGAGTCAATTTCTTACCATTTTCTTGCACTTAAGCAAATTGAAGACAAATTTCTTAGTTATCTACTGCTGTGTAACAAACTATTCCAACTGTTGGAGGAAATCAACAATGGTCTTATTAGGCTGGAAGTTTCCCTGTGACAGAAATGCAAATGACCTTCCCATGCTTTACAGTGTCTGGGTTCTTAGTGTGAAGGGCTGGGAACTGGCTGACTTGTCCTGATGGGATGAGTCACAGCATGGGCTCAGGCAGGAATGGCCACTTGAGTGCCTACATTTGGACTTCCTTCCCTTAGCACACAGTTCTTAGTGCTCTAACATGGATTTCAGGAGATCAAGGGAGAATCAGCAGGGGATTATCACCTCCGGTTAAAGAGTCCACAGCATCCCTTGAACACATTTCATGGGTTATAAGCAAATTTCTATACCCATCTGGGCTTGGCTGGGAGAGGATTTGCACACATTGTCTTGAAGATCCTGTGGGCAGAATAAATTGTTGTGGTCATTTGGGGATAGTATGGCCTGCCACAGGGAATGAATCACCCTCCTATATGAATCACCTTCCTGTGCCATAGCACCATTTGCAAGGAATAGGCCCCCAGCAGATGTAAATTACTGTCATAAGCATCCTGCTGAAGATAATTTTAATAAGAAAATACCTCTTTCTTTCTGTAGTTATACAATAAGAGAAAGAAGAATGCCAAAATTTTTAGTTGCGTAGATGCTCTTTTTAAAGAGATTCCTTGAAATCACTCTAAAAAGCTTTCATTTTATGTAAATATTTTATTAAACACTTGGGTTCATTTCCAAATATAAATTATTAATAGAAATATTAATTTTAACTTTGCTATATGATAGGAAATTTATAGCATTTTAAATTACTCTTCACAGATACCCCCTTTTTTTTTCTTGGTTTTTCGAGACAGGATTTCTCTTTAGCTTTTGTCCTGGAACTAATTTGTAGACAAGGCTGGCCTTGAACAGCCAAAGACCCATCTACCCCTGCTTCCCAAGTGCTAGGATAAAAGACATGCACCACCACCACCTAGCCTCCAGATAGATAGCCATTTCTTACATACTTTAAAAACCAGATTGGAACAGTGACATACATGGTGCATGGGATTACTATATGAATATTCTTAAAAATAAAAAAACAAAATTTAGATGCAATAAAATGTAAAGATCTTAAAAATGGTTTTTAACTTACAATGATTTGGTTTTGTGGCTCTTCAGATTCATAGCTGTGCAAGAGCAGAATGAATTCAGTAGAAACTGTACTTCAGAGTCTTGGACTTTGAGCTTTTCTTTGCTAGTGGTACATAGTCTGATGTTGGGAAGAGGTAGCCAGCAACAGCTGCCAATCAGCCTTGCAATCCAGGTTAACATCTGATGCTCTACAAGGCAGCAGGCTGCTAAATTACGGCATTCTGTTAGGTCAGCTATATTGTATTAAGTGCATTTTCAAGTTAGGACAATTTCAGTGGCTTCATTGGGAAGTGATACCTATTGTATACAGAGGGGCACCTGTTTATGATTTGGTTATTTTGGGCAATGAACACACAGCACTTAAGATAGGGGATGTTTCCACAACACTGGAAATGTTCTGTGAACAATCAACAATAATCTTTATTGTTCTGCCAATCCCTATTGTTCTACCATCTGCCCATTCCAGTGATGCCAACCTCTCAAGCGCAACATTGCTTGACTTCATTCCCTATGAATTAATTTTATCTGTTTCTAATAGCAAGCAGCCCTCTTGGTCAGCTATTTTGTTTATCATAGAGGCCGTGGCACTCATGTCTGTAGCCATGAAGATATCAGTTTATCAGTACTCTTATTGTTCAGTAATATTCAATGTAAATCAGGACGAACTGATTCATGCTCATTTGTATTTTTCTATCATTTTATTCCTTATTTTTTCTCCTCTCCTAAACATTCAATACTCCATCCTTTGGGAATTTTTCATGTTTGGAGAACCTCCCTTATCCCTTCTAGGTTGCTCTGCTCTGTCGATGACAAATTCTCTTGCCTTTCCTCTGTGTGAGGAAGTCTAGTTCTCTTTCATTATTTCTCGGGACCTCTACTGGATTTAGGGCTCTAGTTTGACAATTCTTCTCTTTCAGTCACTTAGAAAATCTCTCGCGTTTCCCCCAAAATGGGAGTTGAAGAATCCTCATCATTTGAAATGTATTTGTTCTTGTTATTACTTTGTTGTTTCCCCCACTGATATAGTTAGGCCTAATGTCCTTCAGCCTGCGCTCAAGATTATTCTTGTCTATTTAGACGTTTGTTTTGCTTGAGGGTTTGGTTGTTTGTTTGTATGTTTTTGAGAGAGGGCTTTACTGTGGAGCTCAAGCTGGCTTTGAACCCTTGATCTTTCCTTCATCAACTGAGTAGCCTAGAACTCAGATGTGTGTGCTATTGGATCTGGCTTGATGTCTGAAATGGAAAATGTAGGAACACCCTCAGCTTTATTAACACCATCCATGAAGGTGTTTATTCTTGGCCGTGCACACATGAGGGTGTGAATATATATAAACTCTCAGGAAACTTCCATTTTTGGACAAAACACTGAGAAACAGCTTCCTAAAAACGTTGGAGGAAGGAATCTTCTTCATTTCCTGAGAAAAATGGTAATTTGGCCTTTTAACTGTTTGATCTAGCCTTTTCTCAGGACAAGATGGTTGTACTAAGGTACGGTTTGTTTGTAAAGCACAACTAGTGCTTTTTAATGGTGAGTCTAAAATTCTATTCCAGCACAACAACATCTCAGGGCTCCAGATCTCCCGATAGACTTATGTGTCTTCAGGGTATTGCCATCACTAACATCTGTCCCTTAGGACAGTAGAGGACTTCCTCTGGCTGGACCTTTTCAGTTATAACATAATCTTGTAAAAAGTTTTTGGGCTATTGCCAATATTAATAAGCAATCTCATCTGTTCAGGTAGCCTTTTACCCAGCAGGAATTAACTACTCTGTTGTCTAATGTCCTAGCAGGCTCAAACACCAAATACCATTTTCTTTTCCCTTCCCTTCTCTTTCTGTTTTATTTAGGTTAGGAGTCTCTGTACTCACGTGCGTCTGTGTGTCTACTCAATTATTATTCATAGGTTTTGGCATATTCACACAGGTACTACTGATACTATTCCTGTCACATTCCAGAGTATTCATCCCTTTAAAGTAAAAGTATACCCATTAGTAGTTATTCTACATCCTTCCACCTCCCATTCTGACTATTTATTAGCCCATCATCTATGCCTGTGGATTTTCCTAGTCTGGACATGTTATGTAACTATCTTCATACTATATACATAGATCCCTGTGTCTGTTTTCTTAGTTTAGTGTGCTTGAGATGTTTCTATGTGGGACTATATTTCACAGAAAGAAGTTTATATACTTTATTCTTTCTTATGGTAGTATAGTGTATGGACATTTGATGGTAACATGATGGGTCATTGGAGTGTGGCTGCTTCTTGGCTGTCATCAATAAAATAGCTATGTATATTTGTACATAGATTTTTTTGTGGTAGGCATACATTGTAATTTGACTTCAACAATTCCTAACAGTAGAATTGTTGAGTCATATAAAAATTTTATGCTTAACACTTTGAGGAGTTAACTGCTTACCAAAGTGCTATTTACATCCCTACTACCACCAATATATGAGGGTTGCAATTTCATTCCAGCCTCGCTCACACTTACCAGCGAGAACCTTTGTGATTATAGCCATCTTAGTGGGTATGCAGTGGTACCATATTGCAGATTGAATTTGCACTTCCCTAACAACTAAAGATGTTGAACACTCTTTCATTTGCTTATGGACTCTCTCTCTAGTGTCTATCCAATCACTTATTAGTCCTGCCTTTCATCTAAGTGTATTCAAAGTCAAATTATTGGCTTAGCTTTATCCATTTGGGTTTTACTGGTTCTTTTAGCTTTGTAGGGAAATATGTTTTAATTATCTTTCTTCTCACAATTAGTGTTCACACAGATCTTAATCTTGTAATTTAAATGATTTCAATCAATCTCTCAATTAGTGTCATTACTGTTCCATTGACATTTAATCCAGAATAAGCACTTCCTACTGCAATATTTGTCTAAACTGTGATTTTATTTGTGACCCTTTTCTATAATTCATAGTATCTAAAGTAGAAATTTGATAAGTTTTGCTTCTGGCAATGTTTTCTCCTTATGAAAACTTTTAAAACTATAGATTATAATTAGCAAGTGTGTTAAGAGTAAGGGAGGCCAAGGAAACCAACACGTATCAAGAGAACAACTGTTAAAAATAATAAGTATGCAATGACCCTTGCTAGGGTTCAATTAATATTAGAATCCATATGGAAAGAAAAATCAAGGCCAGAATTTTTGATGCCAAATAAACGATGGCCTATTAAGTTGTGGGTAGAATTTTGCTAAGAGGGCTACCATTGCTGGTGCGTTCTGCTATTTTCAACATGAAATTCCAGATCAACATCACAGGCATCCTCTGGGAACCTCTCAGAGATGAACGTTCTTCATCTGCATCCTCATTCTTGCCTCTCCCAGATTTCCTAAACCTGAAACTCTTTGATTGTGATCCAAGAATTCTGAGCAAGCACTATAGACCATTTTGACCACACTTAGGCTTAAGACTTAGCTTTTTTTTTTTCTGAATTGTGCCAAAGGAGAAAGGAAGGCATAGTAAGATGTGATGGTTAATTATGACTGTTGACATGACTGGCTGTAGAATCCCCTAGGAGACACATCTCAGATATATCTGTGAAGGTATGCTATAGTGATTAACTGAGGAAAGATCTGCCCAGAATGTGGGTGACAGTAGCCTATGGGTTGAGTCCTCACTGATTATAAAGGAAAAACGGGGGACAGCACCAGCTTGCTTCTCTCTCTGCTTCCTAGCTGCAGTTATGGAGTGATTGAACACCTTAAGGTACCACCACCATGTCCTCCCCTCCCTGTGGTAAATAAACCCTTCTTTTCTTAGGTGCCATTTGCCAGGTGTTAAGTCCCAATAGCCAGAAGAGTAACAGATGTGCAGGAGTTTAGGATCAAGTGAGGGCACAGCATGAGGCTGTGGTTATAAACTAAATATTGCAAATTAGCAGGGGTCATTCTGCAAGACAGCATCACAATTAGTCAAGACATGACAGATTGTGCTTCATATATTGTTGTTGAGATGGAGTGTGGGATCAAAACTTCCAAAGATGATTGTTCTGGTACAAGGTTTAGGTAGGAATACATTTTTGAGACAGCAGCCGGAGGTCAGGCTAAAGGATGTCAGGGTATCCAACTGCAGTTGTAAAGGACAAGTTATATTTTCCTTGTAGATAAGTAAAAGAAATTAACTTAATTCTGAAGACAGTAATGGGCGCCTTAGAAACATGGACTATACTTTTTCCTTTGTTGGTTATGGAGGTCCCTTAGCAATAGATAGAGGGAGGATTTTCTCACCAAAACGTTGCCTTCCAAAGGCATTTTCTACACAAAACAAGATTCTGAGGGAGACAGAGTTCACTTTGGGGCAAAATATGGAAAGTGAAGCCCATGAAAGTGAAGGAAGTCCAAGGCCTTGACCTGAGAGGAAGTGAGGTGTGCTAAGCCCTGGCCTGGCAGAAACTAAGTGTAAAACCCGTCATCTATTTCAAACCCTTTCTTTGATGACTTTTTTTTTTTTACACAAATTGTCAAGTCTTTCATGAAGAAGAATGAGGAAGACATATAGAAAATCAACTGAAAGGAATCATTTATAAGGTTTCACTGGGTTGCCATTTAAAAAAAAAAAAGCCATGTTTGTCAGAGACTGCAAAATGAACCAGCTACATTCTTAAAGGAAAGGTTCTCTTTTAAGCTCATTCATAGGTCAATTTCCTTTCCATCCTCTGGCCTCTGTGCTTCCTCCAAGCTCCTACTTCCTGTCCAAAGAAGTATATGCAAAGTGTGACAGAAATCCCAAAAGGACCAAAGATAGTTTCTTCCTCTTTGGCCACAGACAGGACCATGGTAACCTTACCTTTATTTTTTTATTTTTTTTTATTTTTATTTTTTGTGATCCAGGGGCAGGAAAGTTTTATTGAATAAAAATGCCAATGCCATGTAAATTTTTACATCATACTGTTTTTTTTTTTTTGACTTTTGAGACAGGGTCTTGTTATGTAGCCCAACATGGAACTGGCCTAAGACTCATCTCCAGGCTCTGCCTAGATAGATAGATAGATAGATAGATAGATAGATAGATAGATAGATAAGGTAACCTTACCTTTAGTCATTGAGAGGAATTTTACCATGAGATTCCAAAAACTAGCAAGCTCAGGCTTCATAGAGTCTGAGAACTAAATAAGGGAGGCTGGATGTTTAATCCATTGATTCGCAGTCAATGGCGACATTCTTTTTATTAAAGATACATTCCTCTTATTTCATGGGCATGAGTGTTTTGCCTGCATGTGTTTATGTGCATAGCATATATGAATGGTGCCTGTGGCGGTCAGAAGAGGGCATCATATCCCTGGAAATGGTGTCATACATGTCTTGAACCATCATGTGGGTGCTGGCAATGAAACCCAGGTCCTCTGCAAGAGCAGCATGAGCTGCTAGCTACTGAGCAGTCTCTCCAGAGCCAATGGTTAGTTTCTTACTGAGATTACATTTAGAGAAGGGCGATTTCTATCTTTGTGTTATTCAGTTATTTTCATATTTGTTTGTTTGTTCATCTTTACTTCATGAGAACACTGAGAGGCAAGAAAACACGTTTGATTTAATCCTGTGGAAGCACTGACATTGTTCTGTTAACACCATCACCTTTGGCAATTCCACTAGAAAGGTTAATCGTGTTGTTCTGCAAGATCTTTCCTGTAGCAGTCAAACCTACCCTCACAGCTCACTAATTGTATTAGGGGTTTCACTGCTCAGAACAAACTAAGCTGTAAAACTGATAAAAAGTCTACCAGGATGTGTTGTTGATATTGTCTGCTATGTATCCAAACATAATAGCTTGACTGCTTTGGGAAATGACCCAGATCCATCATTCTTTTTGATTTAGAATGTCTCTGGGCACCTAGGCCACTTAAAATTGTACAGCTCTCATGCCTAAAGTAAATGTTTTTTTTTAAAAAAAAATATCATTTTAAGCAGTTTGAATGGGAGTTGGGATTTTTAGTCAATGCATTAAATCAATTAAGTATCTAAAAACAATCTCTCAAGTGGAAATATACTTTTAAAGCCTATGATATCTATAACAATGGAACATGACTTACGTCAGTCTTGAAGGAAAGTTGTCATCATATCTCAGAGAAGCACTGTGTGACAGACAGAGTGATCTGAATGCATTTGTTTAGAGTCATAAAAATATTGAATATATCCCCCACTTCATATACTGTCCCCCCTCTGTGTGTGTGTGCATAATATCTCTAGTCTCTCTCTCTCTCTCTCTCTCTCTCTCTCTCTCTCTCTCTCTCTCTCTCTGTGTGTGTGTGTGTGTGTGTGTGATATGTACACATACATTTTAAAGTAGAATTTGTTTTTTTTTTATCAGATTTGAAATATAGGAGTATCTTTCAAGATTACAAAGCTGTGTAAATTGTGATGGTAGGAAAATTTCTTCTTAAATTAGAGTGGCATAATTCATTATACAGCTACAATATTAAATTTTGTTACTTGAGACACCCTGCCAGGGGGTTATTTGTTTTCATCAAAAGTAACAATCCTGTAAAAATACAGAGAATTTAATCAGGCTATATTTCAGGAAAATGCCAATGTGAATGTTATGTTAATTAACATCAACTGAGAGATAGTTATTATTAAGAGTTATCCTTGGCATTATACATATAATGTATACACAGAAAAAAATGTAGGAACGTGTTCCAGTGAGAAGAAACGAAAAAAGAAATGGGTAATAGAAATTCTTGGAAACTAAAAAACAAAACTTTGAAATAAAATGAGGCATAAAAGACAGGAAACATTTAAAAATAAGCTAAGAAAATATTCCAAAATGCACTGAAGATGAAATATTTAAGAGATAATAAAGAACTGAGGTTCGTTCTCCAGGATATAAGCTCACCCATTAAGGATTATAGACAGATGTCTAGAAAGGTGTTTTAGCACAGCCTAGCCCACAGCCTTGTCCCAGTGAAGACAGAAAACTGCTCTCTCTCTCTCTCATCTGGCCTATTGATGAACTCATTACCTATCCACCAGTTTGTTTCTACTGCCATAGCAAGTGGACTCCAATCAACTGTAAAAACTTCTAAACCAACAGGAAGTGAAGGGCCAAAGTTCACTGATCAGACCACCAAAGTGCAAAATAAAAGTTCAAATGTTTGCTTAGAGTTTTAGAAAAAATAATCCTAGAGAAAAATGAAAGGATAGTAATAGATTCATAATGAGAAAGGGATCTTGGTCTATTTTGGGTTGCTGTAATCTATCAAAACAGGAAGTTTGTTAGGATCAAAAGTGTTCAAATAGTTTGATAACTCCTACTTCAGTGATAATACACCAGAGAGTGAAACAGCTCATATCCACAGTCAAGTGCAGAAATGATTAAATGCATGTGTCCTTGCTTTTTTGCCATCCTGCTGCTAGCTGTATTTACTCTTAGACAGTTCAGGGCACAGACAACAAAATGATAGTATCCAAATTTGCAGTGGGTCTGTCCATTCACTGTCAGGATGGCTCTTCTCAATTCAATTCATTGTGCATACAATCCCTACAAAATCAAGGTAATTCCTCACTGGGACAGACTCACCAAGTAATTGTCGTTTCCTCTACTGACAGGAGTAAGCACCACCATCAGTATGTCAGAAAAAAATATAGCACTACAAATTGAAAATAAACCACCATTTGAACATTCATAGACCGAGGACATTCCCAAACACAGTGTTGTTGAAAGAATTAATCGAAGCATAGGACTATAACAATAGTAAGGCAAGGCTGAGAAGAAGAGTGTGGATGCAAGAACAGTAAGGGACAAAGAAACAGGAAAAATAGGAAATCTGAGCCCAGTTGATTAGCATTTAAAGACACGAGTGAAATGATGAAATACATAAACTATGGAAGATCGCATAGCAATCCTAGCTAGACGCACTATGGACATAGTATTTTAGGAGGGCTAATAAGGCCAAAGTCAGTGCTCATAACTTCCTGTATGCTGTGCACTGTGCTTGCTAATTTCACATATAATCCATCATTTATTTCTATAATGAACTTGACAGCTAAATAGTAGTCTTCTTCTTATAGTCTTCTTCTTACCCTTTAGGAGACTGAGTGGCCATGCATGTATATCACAAAGTCTTGTTTGCTGAAAATGTGGTTCAGCTGTTAAGAGTGCATACAGCTCTTGCAAAAGCACCTTCCCTTTGCAATTGAGCAGCCCATTACCACTTGCATCTCCAGCTCTAAGAGATCTGATTCCTCTGGCCTCCTCAGACACCTGCCCTTAGACGAACATATTCTCTCTCTCTCTCTCTCTCTCTCTTCCTCTCACTATCGTTCTTTCTCTCTCTGACACACACGCACGCATGCGCGCGCGCACACACACACACACAAAATAATTTTATGTGCGTGGTTATTTTGTCTCCACGTATGTTTGTGACCCATGTTCATGCCTGGTACCATGGAGGTCAGAACACGACTTAAAATCACCCGGTACTAGATTTAAAGCTCGTTGAGAACGCCACAAATCCAATCCAGGTCTTCTGGGAGAATAACCAGCATTCTTAACTGCTGACTCATCTCTCCATCCTCAAAAATAAATAATTTTTTAAAGCATTATCAAGGCTAGTTGCTTTGCAAATTTCTGACATTATGATTGTGTTTTCCATTGACAGTCTTTTCCCTTCATAGATGATATTCTATAGCATAATTTTCTTCCTTTTTGTACTATCATTACCTCTTCTTTAACAACATTAATTTTTCATCATATTCTTTTCTAGTCATCTCATCACATCAGCCATGACCCTTTTTCTAAATAAAAGAATGCTTACTGATGAGCCTACAGGATGGCATATTTTAGAGAACTGGTCACCAGCATAATTTATTTATATACTTAGAAATATTTTTTCTTTTTAAATCCTGATATCATTTGATTAATTCTTAGAACTTCTATGCAAAGGTTTCATTCCTGGCTTCTGAGGTACTATGACAAAGTATTTTAGTTCTGTTTGTTTGATTTTGTACTAATGGTTCCCACTCAATAGTGTTGAAGAGGCACACACTCTTTGGATCCTGTTCTCCTAATGTCTCTTTGGTAGATTATCCTCCCCTCTATGTCGGACCAACATAGGCAGAGAAAAGGAAATTTTATAAAAATCTACCTCAATGCTTGGAAATTACTTATCTTTGTCTGTAGATTATGCCCTTTTCTGTTCCCTACTTCCGTTCTGTGGTTTACCTTTAAGGAGCTGGTAAGCCCTCAGGAAGCCTAGCAAACATGACAATAATTTGGGGAGCAGGTAGCATTCAGTTTCCCTAATTCCCTGACACACTCCGTTTCAGAGTCAGTTTCCTTGGAATCAATTTTGACACGTGTCTCTCTTTTCTCCCTAAAATTGCCATCAAAATCTGCCAGCTTTCTTTTAATATTCTAGAATTCTCTACCTCCACGTTAATGACTGGCTGCTCTCCCGTTAGCAGTTAGCAACTCATTCTACATAGAATGAGGAATGAGGCAATAATACCATGCCATGATAGCTCTGTGAATTAATGATCCCTAGGGATCTGTGCTGACTTACTTCACACTATCTTGGGGAATCTGTACTTTAATATCTAGTCTTGCCCTGCTCTTCCCCACTAGAAGCAACTGGCTTCATAGCAAAGATCACAGCCTTTCATCCTTGAATCCTTGAGAACTCGGTAAGAAGTATTCCTTCAAGGGTGGAGAGATGGCTTGGTGGTTAAAAGCATTGTCTGCTCTTTCAAAGGTCCTGAGTTCAATTCCCAGCAACGACATCGTGGCTCACAATCATCTGTAATGAGGTCTGGTGCCCTCTTCTGGCTAGCTGTATAAAAAATAAATAAATAAATACATATTTTAAAAAAGTATTATTTAAAAAAAGAAATATTCCTTCCCTAAGAAATAGAAGCGTAGAACTGTCATGGCCACCACCTTGCAGAAGAAAGAAACATTTCTTCAGACGCTGAAGACTGCACATGAAACAGTTGCACTGAATTAAAATAACTTTAATAGCCCATATAAAAATAAAATTAAAGATTTTAAATATTTATTTGTTTATTTATTATTGAGCTATAACAGAGGCCAAACACAGTGAGGAACCTTGAACAATAAAAGCAAAATTTCAAGTGCCAGAATCCCAGTTCATTGTGTTTCCTTTTCATTCATAGTACAGTATCTTCTGAGTAGCTCTGAGTCCAAACTTGAAAACAGCTCGTGCAGAATACGAATGCTGGCCTTTCTGGGTGTGAGTTAGAATAAATGTTAACACAGCATTATAGCCACCAGCAGTAAATGACAAATGCTACCCTTAATAAATCTCATGCATCTGGTTTTCCTTTCAGAGGCTAAAAACAAACAGACAGAAAAACAACAGTATTTCCTTGGGTTGTAAAGCTGGGTAAATTCATTCCTGGTGTCCCCTCTGCATTTGAAAGAAAAACTCCTACATAACTGTCTGTCCAGTGCTAATGCCCAGTTCCACAGTACCCACCAAGGTGCTTCTGGATGGACTGAGTTTGCCCCTTCTGAGAGGTAGGTGAGGCTGTAGACAAATCTGGAGTCTCACAACAGAACCACCTTGCTCCTGTTTCTTCTAGAGCATACACCTCTTGTGAAGGTGCCTAATGAAATTTCCTTAAATATTTTATAATTTTCACTCCTCCCACACTTCAGTCATACTGTTGAATTTGAATAAGTTGAACTCATGAATAATTCAGCTTCCCAGTACCAAAATTCACACACATTCTTTTCTTTAGAAGTTATGCCAATGCCATGTTCCAAGTATTCTGTTCTGCATTTCTAAATAAACGTGTTCTTCGAGATCGTGGTGAGGGAGACCACTGGTAGAACGGTACACACACAGATGAGGTACAGATAAAATATATCGGCACTGTGCTGTTCTGAGCTTACCTATGCACTGAACATTCTCAGAAAGATTCCAAGTCAGATTCATTTTGATGGAAATGTAGATTCCCTGTATTTAAGTATCGCCTTCCCCTTGCCACTTTAAAGAAATGTCAGTGGTGCTCCTCTTAATACTTTGAAATTCTCTGTAGAAAGTCACAGTCCATTTTGTGACTCAAAAAAACAAAGTCATTCTCTAAAGCAAAGGGAATGTATTATAACAGAAGCCATATGTAAATGAAGGAAATGTCACTTTTACAAAATGTGGTTATTTAATTGCCTCTTGCAAAGCAAGACAAAGGAATTACCTCATTGTTTTTATGGTTTCTTTTTCTTTCAGAGAACTCTGTGGAAAGAATCTCATAGGTTTAGTTGTAGTACAATGCTGTTGGAGTCTTAATTTTCCCAATCATCCATAGCGTAGTTCTTAGGAAATGTCTTTCTACATTTTGGTGACTGTTTGAAGAAACAGCTCCTTGGTTCTGCTAAACTTCATGTTGAATGATCAGAACCAGCATAACTGGATTCCATTGCTTGCCCAGGCTAAGACAATCCTTTCTACCTCATTGTTTTCTCTCATCTACTGCATCACCTCTGATTAGACAGATAACAATTGGATGAACTTTTATTTCATCATCCACAGATTCACTAATTATCCATTAAGCAACTGTTCCCATAGAGTTCTTGGCTTTGTGGGAAACACAGACACAGATCAGTCATGTACCCTGCAGAGGAAGCATGGCGGTGCCACAGCAAGACAGGAGATGCAGAAGCATAATTCTTCAGAAACAATCTGCAAGCATATGAAGTTCTATCTGGTTGCCTCCAATGACAGTCAGTGCTTGGAATCTTTGGGAAGAATGTCATACTATTTAAAGAAATAGTCTTTGAAGCCAGTCTTTGAAGAAATGTTAAAAAATCGTAGCAGTAACCATTAATATAAATGGTTAATCAGAAATCAAAAGAAGAGAAGTAGTTGAAAGTAATTTCCTATGATAGGATCCTGACTCCCATCTTTAGGGAGGCTAATTTTTTCCTTGGTTCTCATAAAATAGAAGGAGTTTTCACAAACAAGTGGTTGTGGACAGGATACTCCAAGTTCCAGGACATTTCTAGAACCAGAAAAAAATTATGAGCCACATGGTCGGAATGAATGGAGTGCTTCCTTCATAAACTTGGCACTTCTGGGCATAGTGTCACAACCTGAAATCCCAGCATTTAGAAAGAGAGACATGATGATTGCTACAAATCCAAAACCAGCCTAGGCAACAGAGCAGTTTCCAAGCCAGTCACGGCTACTGGTCCCCACACCCCAGCACCCAGTGAAGTGTCATTGCTAATAAACGCAGAATCCATGAGTAAGTGAACAATTGTAGAAGAATCTTTCTCCTCTGGGTTTCTGGTAGGAGCTGAGAATGGGTGTGCATTCAGGACCTCAGTACAAGCCTGCATGGATCACATACACCCCTGAAAACATGTCAGTTCTAGCCTAGCCTGTGTGTTCAGAATTGCCCTTGCAATGGAGATTTACATTCATTCATGTTTGCCTACCGTATGGAATTTGTAGCTCTTGTTTGCTCTTTGAATCCTAATACAGTGCTGTTTTTACATGTCTCTGAAAAGGCAAAGTTGCTGTCATGTCTTAAAGCAAAACAAAAGCCTTATTATCATCTTCCTTGAAAAAGTCATATTGTCTGTCTGGGCTGCATTCTCCCCTTCACCCCTCCTTTGGAAGCAATAGAAATGCCATGTCTTTGACTCACTTCCTTCTAGGATGTGTTCTCTTTGAGTCGGTTGTAAATTGATGTTGAATGTTGGGATTTTGTGGGGAGTTCAGCTTCCCACACTCCCTCCTTGACCCATCTCTATTGGAAATAACACTATTATAATCTGGATGCCCTTAGTACCCGGTGAAATGTCAAAGGTACCAAGTGGCTTGCTCTAGGGTTTCCCTATACATACATCACAATGTGTGTTATTTTTAATGGCTATGTATAAGAGCTTAGTTGGAAACAGGACTAGCAAAGTCAACTTTTTGTTGTTCTTGAACAAGGACAGTCTTAAATGGATCTTTGGTAAGGGTTGGAAACTAATACAAAATTAAAGATGAACTTGTCCCTTACATTTCTTTTTAATATATTTGGGTACAAAGTGACCGAATTATATATTAGAACCCCAGCTTAAAACCTCATAGCTTTGAAGTCAATGAAGTGTGAAACATGTCTTCAGCATATGATGTCCCAAACATAACTGTTAACAAAAACTGGCTGACCCTCCAGTTGGCTTTGATGCATTCTTTTGAGCTTCTACAGTGTAGTTGGTGTGAGTTAATCAGCTAAAAAATGAAAATATTGGTTATGAGGTAATTGCTTAGTCTTAGATATAGGCAGTTATAATAGTACCAAGGAAGGCGAGCGAGAAAACCAAAAGTGATTTTTTTTTTAAGAGAAAAAAGAAAAGCCAATGAGGGCTGCTGAGAAGCCAAGGACAATGACACTGGGTTTTGATCTTACTGCATGTACTGGCTTTGTGGGAACCTAGCCTGTTTGGATGTTCAGCCTCCTAGACCTGGATGGGGTGGGGATCTTGGACTTCCCACAGGGCAGGGAACCCTGACTGCTGTTTGGACTGGAGAGGGAGGGGGAAGGGAGTGGGAGGAGGAGAGTGGGGGGAGGGGGAGGGAAAAGGGATGCGGGGAGGAGGCGGAAATTTTTAATAATTAAAAATGAAAGAAAGAAAAAAATGAAAGAAAGAAAGAAAGAAAGAAAAGCCAAGTCCTAGAGACAAAGAATACCAAATTACAAATTAATGTAACTGTTAGCTATTCTAAATTCATTCAAGATGTTGGATGACAATAGTCTCCACGAACATAAAACTCATCATGCAACTGCAGAAATGTAAAAGAATAACCAAAACTCAGAAATCCGATGCAAGGCAAGAGCTGACTAATGTTGCCACCGAAGTCTGCTGTGCCTTGAAAAGAACATTTTATAGACAACTCATTGTTTCTTGAAATATAATAAGAAAAAAACAAGCTTTGAAAACATGTATATAAAAACATTGACCTATATTTAAAGAAAAAAAGCAGCATTTATTTTGTAATATGATCAGGTGGCAATTCAATTCCCTGTTAACTGAACTTGAAGTATTCCCTTTCAGGTCATAGATTGGTGTCGCTTATCATATAAATTGGTCAATAAGATTTACAAATAGTACCTTTAGTGCTTGGTTTTTCTGGTCTTATCTCCAGAAAAGGAAATCAGTTTAATTCTGTGCTGGCTTTCTCCTCAGAATTCATATGATTTGAATATGATTGACAGGGCATGGCATCATTATGCAGACTGTTAGATGGACCGATTATACTTATGAATACAAGAGTGGAGTGAATGAAAGCAACATGTAATTGATTCCATACTTGGTCTGACTGTTCATTAACAGTATGAATGTAGCACCGTCACTCCTCTGCTGGAAAAGGATGAGAGCAACCTATATGCGCTCTCACACTTGTTTTAGAATTCATTATGCTAAGAGCTTTCCCAGAATGTTTGAGCTGCCTTTGTTTTGCCACACGTAAGTCTGATTGAATCCATGTGAATAGCACTACTGCTTTCAGTATTTGTTAGGTACCCCACGCACCCAGTTTTCAATTTATCCTTTTGGAAACAATGAGGGGCTCTTCTGTGTACTTCCCCCCCCCAGGCAACCTTCTATCCTCCCCTCTTTTCTATGTAGTTCAGACTGATTTCCCAGGATAAATAAGGATGGGGGAGCCCAGGGCTTAAAAAACAAGAGCTGGTTTATCAACTGTTTGATTTCAGAAATAGATGAACAGAAAAGGTTCCATTTGTCTCGCCACACTCGAGTCTGATGAGACACAAAAGGGCCTGCCCCCACATTTCCCACACCTTTTCAAGAGGCTGCATTTGAAATGTTGATTAAATGCACAAATTACATTTCTGTTCTCTTGGCTTTCCTGAGCGGAATGAGAACAGTGCTCAGAGGCTGCATTTTTTTTCCCCCTGACCCACTGGGGAGGTGAGATCATACGAGGGCTCCCAGAGACTTGGGATTCTGATTCCACAGCTGCACACCTGATCTCTTCTGTGCCCACAAAGTTTTGCCAGATTCTAATGCAAAAGAACCAACAACACTAGGCCGAGCCAGGTGTTCCAATCTAGAAGCCACAAACACTCCATGGTCTCTAAACAAGATTTTGTGTACGGTGAATAAATATATTCATCTCAGATTCCTGTCTTGTCAGGGTCTGACTTTTATTGAATCATCAGTTGACTCATTAAGATAATAGGCCAGAGAACTCTCTAGTGGGGATAGAATTAATCATATCAGTCTTTTTATGGGTTCATATTTGTGTTATGCTACAGTTTGTAATTGATAAATGTATCATATGTATAACAAAAACTCACCTCCCAAAGCTGGGTCTGGGAAACCGGGGACTGTGGTTTTTAACATGTACACAAAGGCTTTGGATTTCTTCTCATCAAAAGAAAGAGACTGTATCACTCCATTTGAAACAAAGTGCTCCCCCTACCCCTGACAGTTACGGTTAACAGAATAATGTGTTAGTGGTGCTTGTGTGACTTCCAAAGTTGTGTTTTTATAAGGTACCATTGCTTCTATGTAAGTAAAATTCTGTATGGCTGCCATGCTATGAGGAAAACCAAACATACAGAGAGTTATGCTTCTTATACAGGGAATCATTGAAGTCGTCAGAGAGAATGAGCCCCCTCCAATCTTTGGACATTATTTTCTCCCACCTAGTACTAGGAAGGCAGCTGCTGATGTAAGCTGTATGACAGATGCTAAGCCACACTCCTGGCTTTTTCCCTTTCAGAATTTCTGATCCACAAAGAACATCTGAAATAATAGACGTGATTGTTACATTAAAACCATTGTGTTTTGCAGAAATCTCTTACGTCACTATTACTGTAGCTAATCAGGCATGGGATATATACAAATAGAAGGGTCAGGTAGTGAAATTCATGGTAAGCCCATGACATATAGAAATATACATAAACTCCATCAATTTGTAGTGACCTTGTGAATGTTTATAGCTAAGAATATTATCTTGTGATAATATGTCTCTTCACATTAATCTGTTCATTTGGGCACAGATCTTAAACATGGAGGAGCAGATTGTTTTCTATACCACCCTATTTATCTCTAAAATTTCTTGACAGTTATTTCAATTCTTTGGCTACTGCGATAATTCTAAAATATTTTGCTTATAACTATGGAGGATTCTATTTACTTACTATAAATATATTAAAATTTTAAAAATAGATAGTAACCATGTAAGTGAAAAATGCTCCTTTTTTTGGTCATAGAGTGAATACATTTATCATGTTTACTTAAACATGTTTAGTGTTTTATACAGTGATGCTTGACAGTAAGTTTCTTTTTTATTATTTATTATTATTTTATTTTATTACTTAAAAATACCAATCTAAATTCCCACTTCCTCCACACACCCATTCCCCCACCGCTCTACAATCTTAAGAGAGGGCAAGGCACCCTTCCCTGTGGAAAGTCCAAGGCCCTCCCCACTACATCCAGGTTGAGCATGGTATACATCCAAAGAGAATAGGATCCCATGCAGTAGAGACAAATCCCAGTGCCATTGTCATTGGACCCTCAGTTTGCTCCAACTGTCAACCACATTCAGAGGGACTAGTTTTATCCCATGCTCATTAATTCCCAGTCTAGATGGAGTTGGTAATCTCCCTTTAGGTAAGGCACATTGTCTCAGTGAGTGAACCCTTAGCTTGACTTCCTTGTTCATACTCTCCCTCCTTCCACTCTTCAACTGGACCTTGAGAGCTCAGTCCAGTGCTCTGATGTGTGTCTCTGCCTCTGTTTCCATCTGTTGTTGGATGAAAGTTCTATGGTGATATTTAATATAATCATCAGTCTGACTACAGGGCAAGGCCAGTTCAGACACCCTCTCCTCTATTGCTTAGGGTCTTAGCTGGGGTCATCCTTATGGATTCCTGGGAATTTTTCTGGAGACAGGTTTCTTGCAAACCCCAAAATGGCTCCCTCAATCAAGATATCACTTTCCTTGTTGTCATATCTGTCCATCTCCATCTCAAATATCCCATCCCCTCAACCCCCTCCCAAGCCCTCCTCTTCTCGCCTCCTCTTCCTCTTCCCCCCTTCCTTTTACCCCCCACCCTCATGTTTCCAAATTTTTTCAGGGGATCTTGTCTGCTGCCAATTTCCAGGTGGATCTATATATGTTTTTCTTTGGGTTCACCTTATTACTTAGCTTCTCTAGGATCACGAACTATACGGTCAATGTCCTTTGTTTATGGCTAGCATCTACTAATGACTGAGTACATACCATATTCATATTTTTGGATCTGGATTATCTCACTCAGGATAGTGTTTTCTAATTCCATCCATTTGCATGCAAAATTCAAGATGTCATTGCTTTTTACAACTGAGTAGAGCTCTAATGTGTAGATGTGCCACACTTTTCTTTATCCATTCTTCCATTGAGGGGCACCTAGGTTGTTTCCAGGTTCTGGCTATTACAAATAATGTTGCTATGAACATAGTTGAACAAATGCTTTTGTAGTATGATTGATCATCTTTTGGGTATATTCCCAAGAGTAGTATTGCTGGATCCTGAGGTAGATTGGTTCCCAATTTTCTGAGAAACTTCCACACTGATTTCCAAAGTGGTTGTACAAGTTTGCATTCCCACCAGCAATGGATGAGTGTTCCCCTTACTCCACATCCTCTCCAGCATAAACTATCATTAGTGTTTTTGATTTTGGCCATTCTGACAGGTGTAAGATGGTATTGCAAAGTCTTTTTATTTTGGATTTGCATTTCCCTGATAGCTAAGGAAGTTGAACATGTCATTAAGTGTCTTTTGACCATTTGAAACTCTTCTGTTGAGAATTCTCTGTTTCGTTCAGTACCCCATTTTTAATTGGGTTATTTAGAATTTTAATGTGTAATTTCTTTAATCCACATACCCATTAACACCTGATTTTTGACAAAGAAGCTAAAATTATACAATGGAAAAAAGAAAGCATCTTCGACAAATGGTGCTGGCATAACTGAATGTCAACATGTAGAAGAATGAAAATAGATCCATATCTATCGCCATGCACAAAACTCAAGTCCAAATGTATTAAAGAACTTAATATAAATCTGACCACACTAAACCTGATAGAGGAGAAAGTGGGAAGTAGCTTTCAATGCATGGGCACAGGAGACAACTTCCTAAGTATAATCCTAGTAGCATAGACAATAAGAGCAACAATGAATAAATGGGACCTCCTGAAAATTAGAAGCTACTGTAAAGCAAAGGACACAATTAATAAGACACAAAGGCAACCTACAGAATGGGAGAAGATTTTCACCAACCCCACACCAGACAAAGGACTGATCTCCAAAATATATAAACAACTCAAGAAAGTGAGCTTCATAGTGGAATGAAGATAATTAGTATTTCCATTTCCTTAAATATTAAGCAGAAACTTGCACTTTTATGTGCCACCTATCACTCGTATGTACTTTAAAGTAATTTCCTCATAAAGATAAATAATTGATGACAACAAAATAAAACCAAGATATACCTGATAGATTCTCGGTTTTAAATTTATTGTGCCTTTTTTCTTCTCTTAACTCAACATTTTCATATTTATAATAAAAAGAAGCTTATCTTTGAAATGTGAACTAGCAAGTGTTATACAGGCAGGATAAACAGGATCAGGGAATGTGACTTAATAAGTCATGTGCTATTTTAATATTTTAATTTTCTAGTAGGAACTTCCTAACTTACATAAGTTGAATATTGTACACAGACAAGTACTGGTGGCACTTCCACAGGATCAGGGTTCAATTCCCACTAAAAACAGTCCCCAGTTATCTGGTGCCTTCTCTAACCTCCATGGGTATCAGACACCTATGTGGTGAAAGCATACAAGTAGACAGAACATCCATACACAAAAATTTTTAAATATTAGAAAGAGTAAAATAAGTATAAAATACAACAAAAATATTTTTGTCCTTGAATTATATATTTGTCCCAGCCCTTTCTCCCTTCATCTTTATAGATGCAACATGATAAGCTCTCTTTTCCACCACATACTCTAACACACATGTGCGATGATTCTCTGCTTCTGCTTTGGCATAGGACCGCAGAGCAAGCACTCCATTGAACAAAGCCTCTGAGACCATCAGCCAAGACAACTCTTTCCTCTTAAAAAGAAGAGGAAAGCCATTTCTCTCAGATATTTGTCACAGCAACAAGAAAGATGTGGCTGACACAGTCCATCTTTATCTTTGAAGACTGAAACCCCAAAAAGGGACAATCTTGTCCAAGTTCACACAGCTCATGGTGACAGACTTGGGTCTTCTACATGGCTGTCTGATCTCAGGATATACAGCCCAATGTTCTTCTCACACTCCTATTTGTGTGCTGAAGGTCCCTTAGATAGTGTGGCTGCCTTCATGAACAGTGGTGTTCATCATTTTGTGCGTCTTGCCAGTCATGAGGCATTGAATTTAGAAGTTCTCATTTTATTATCTGTCCCAAAGGATTCAGAATCCAGGCTTAAGGTAAAGCATTGCCCATGAATTTTTCATGCATATGTGTCTACACATTGTGAAGATGCTATTCAGTTTTAAAAATATAAATTGATATAAAGGATCCTTGAAGTTACAGGAGCTGTTTGTTTCTGTTTGGGCGGTGGTAGGACATGCCTTTAATCCCAGCACACAAGAGGCAGAGGAAGGTGCATATCTTTGAGTTTGAGGCCAGCTTGGTCTACAGAGTAAGTTCCAGGACAGGCCCCAAAGCTACAGAGAAACCCTGTCTCTAAAAACCAAAACCAAAACCAAAAAAAAAAAAAAAAGCCCTTTGGGCCTCCTAACCATGTTCAAGTAGTTTTGTTGTTGTTTTGTTTTTGGTTTTTGTTGACTTTTTTGATGTCCATGTATCAAGTCTGCCTCCCTTATAATGTTAAATACTAGTGATACTGTGCAACAATGTAGAAATGACATCAAAGAAACAGCTGATTTGTTTTACATATAAGAAAACCTAGTCAGGAACTCATAAAAATGAGGACTTAGCATGGGTACTTGATCACTCAATGATAAGTCTGAAGCTAAAAGCTGTGCACCTGTATGGAATGCATAACAGGAAAAACAGAACTCAATGTAGAGTAGTTACAAATAAATAAAATGAACAATTAAGATAATGAAAGGAATTTCCCTTGAACTCTCATATCGATTCACCTCCAGCTTTGTAAATCTGAGAGGTCATTGTGTTGGTCAATAAAAACACTTGATCTTGGATGTTATAAATTTAATATAGAGCATAAAGCACAGGAATCAATATTTTGATATTGGGGAAGCTCATTTATAGGCCGTTTGTCCTCTGACTTTTAAATGAAATGGAGAGCTGTGAAAACACATGGAATCATTTTTCAAAAATTCCACTTAAGTTATGTATACAATGATGGCTAAAAGAAAGTACAGGCAGGGATTTCATTTTGTAACCACTACCAGTTATTGTAGACTCCACCCTACCACGGGTCTTCCCACTAATGCCTCTAAGACCCTTTCTTCCCTAAACAAGTAGACCCATCTTTTATAGTTTCATATAAGAGGCACTTCTTCATCATCTCTATTTGCAAGACAGGAAGAACATGACCATTTCCCATTGTCCCATTAAGTAAGGGGTGGTGGAGAAACCAGATCTCAACTTGTTCAGTAAGAATGAGGGTGCCATAGTGACCCTACAACCTTCCCAAAACCCTAGTTTGTGTACCTTGGTCTTCTATGAGTACCATGCATAATATAAGTTCCAGCCATCAAATGGATTTGAACAATGCCATTCTGTAGCTCCCTCCAGTAAAGCCGCAAGTCATTAGGGGACGCTAAATGCCCAAAGATGCCTTATAATAAAGTAGCTGGTATGTCTCAATTTTACCCCATAGAGTCTGAATTTTAGTTCATATATGATTATACCTGCTGGGATACTTCCTTATATGATTCAGTGTGTTTATATCCAACTTTCCTACTGTTGTGAGATTTCCCTCTGTAGGCTGTAAATATCAGCAATAAATAAAGAAACTGCTTCGGACCTATAGCAGGGCAGAACCTAGCTAGTCGGGGAAAACTAAACTGAATGCTGGGAGAAAGAAGGGCAGAGTCGGGAGAAGGCATGGACCCACTGCCCGAGACAGGCACGTTAAAACTTTGCTGGTAGGCCACAACCATGTGGTGATGCACAGATCAATGGAGATGGGTTAAACTAAGATGTAAGAGTTAGCCAATAAGAAGCTAGAGCTAATGGGCCAAGCAGTAACTTAAATAATATAGTTTCTGTCTGATTATTTCAGGGCTGAGCGACTGGGAACAAATGAGCAGCCCTCTGCACCATCCCACGTTTGTATTCATTAGATGATTTGGAACATTATAGCTGGGTACAAACAAGTAACCAGATGCAATCAAATAAAGCGGGCCCTGCTCCCCTGTAGTCTAGCATCCACTGAAAAAATAACATAAAAATAAAAATGTAGTCCTCGGAGAGTTTATTACGTAGGAGGCAAGGCTCCTATTTCCTGACTATATGTAGTTTATGTTGTTTTATTGCTAAATAATGTTACCATTATATGCTTTGTTTCATTGTGTGCAACCCATTTCCACTTTCTTTTCCATTTCTATGCTGGGGTCATTCCCACTGCAATGAGATCCAGACCCACCTGTTAAAGATCAGCATGAGCGCGATGGAGTAGATTTTCTGCCTACTTTGATCATACAACATCATCTCTAATACTGTCTGGCAAGAGATTAAATATTGTTTTAGAATTAATCGTCGAAATCCTGCTCAGAGGGCCATTCTCAAATATCATATAATAGTCTCTGTGTTTGTCAGGAGACCAGCGAAGTTCCCCCCAATAGTGGTTTATGGGTCTCAATTCAAATTTTACATACAATTTTAACTGTGCTATATTCCTGTTTTTACAAAGCTTTCTTATTCTTGTCCTTGTTAAAACTAAGTGGTGTGGATTAGCCAAAGTAAATAGTTTCATTTCATTATAATAGTCTGCTAATACAGGCCAAAATTTATCTCTTTGATCAAACTTGATTAGTTCTTGTAACTTATGTCAGTGAGATGTCATAATTATTCAATTAACATATAAAACTAGGAAGCAAATGTACAAAGTATTTTAAGTAATTTGGCTCAAATTTTCATTCCTTCTAATCTTTTTTTTTTACTTTGAAATGAGGATAATCTTATTTTGTAATGCTTATGAATTTAAAGAAAGACTTAAAAATGTGGGACCTGGAACTGTCAATCAAGCGGTAGCATGTGTGCCTGATGTGCACAGCAAGGCTGTGGTTCAGTCCCAGCACATCTCACAAGCATTCTTGTGTATGTAAAATGAAAAAAAAAATAACAGCATGCATGAGGTTTACATACAAAAGTAAGAACTGTCTACTTTTCTTTTCTGTTTTTACCTACATGGAGGTTAAAAGGAACAGATTACTCTATGAGAGTTTTAGTGATAAAAATAAGGAATTAAGCATCAGCTAGCACGTGTACATATTATTTATTATTCCTGGTATTGCTCATGTTTGTGGAGATTGAACAAATTAGAACTGTTAGTAATAGCTTGAAGCTTTTCGCTTTAGAATCATGATTGTGATAAAAATCCTCTTGGTGATATTTTCAAGGTCCTCTTATATCATATAATGTCTTATTTATAAGGAGAATTGTGTCTGGCATTGACTCTCTCTTCCCCTGTCAATTCAGATGCTCATTTTTCAGGCAATTATTTCTCGGTTTATGTCCCACCAAGGATCTGTCTTCTGCCAGGGTGCCAATTGGGTACATCTTATACAATGATCTGTCACCCTTGGACCTGACCAAAACCCATGAACCAGTTCAATGGTACTGAAATGCTTTTTTCTGGTGTCACCTTCTTGGGAAGGTAGCCTGCTTTGTGAGGGTATGGTCCCTGGAATCTTTTGCAATAGAGCATTTGTGTCATCAATATTTCTCAGCTTCGCTGTCTCCAGGCCCCAACATTAATATCTAAAATAAATAAAGCACCAGTCGTGTGAAAAGTAAACAGTGCTTCACTGATCCTGTGATTTCTTTTGCATTTGCAGATGTCATCCATACCGTAGGGCCAATAGCCAGAGGCCACATTAATGGTTCCCACAAGGAAGACCTTGCAAATTGCTATCAATCATCCTTGAAGCTGGTGAAAGAAAATAATCTCCGATCAGTTGTAAGTACTTCAGAGTTCTTTGTTTTGCATTCCTTCTCAGCCTTTATGCAAAGAAACTAGCCAGTGACGAGTTTATTATAATAGTGTACATTGCTTTTTCCATCGGCAGTATGTGCACATGGTTAGCGCCATTTAACCTTTGTCTGTGTGAGCGTACCTGCATAGCTACATAGGCATCTTCAGATTGAATTCATTTTCAGGCACTTACTCCGTGTGTTTTTCCTGAACACTGTTGTTCTTTCAGACTCATTTTACTCCCTGTAACCTAATGACCTATAGCTGAGAACATCGCACCCTTACAATTTGTATCAAGTTAGACAGATAATTCAGAAAATGTGCATCTAATCTATCTTCTTACCAGTGTTCTGAAGGAAATCTGGCTTTGGAGGTCTTTGTTTGTCTGCCCTTTTCCCCCCCAGCATTCCCTGACTTAATTACATCTCAATTACACCAGGAAAATAAAACTGTGAGCATTATACATTGTAAATACCCAAAAGTAAGTTTATTTGCCCTAGAATAAGTTAATTTGGCTAAAATATATAAGGTTTTTAATTCCACAGAGATTACAACCTTGCTGAAGTTGTAGGATGGGAAAGGCATTATCTTTCTGAAGGCTTAGCAGGCTGAGTAGACCTCAGCATTGCTTGCAAATTCACACTAGTGGTAGCTGTACAGTTTGCAAGAAAAGCACTAAGTGTTCCACACATTTGGAAAGCCACACTTCGTTGTTGGAGAAAGACATGTTTTTTTTTTTCGACCCACACATGCATCAATAAGGGAAATCAGGGCAGGAACTCAAGCAGAAGCCATAGAGGACGCTGCTTGCTATTTCTCTCACATGTTCCTGCGCAGCTAGCTATCTTATTTTATACAGCCACAGCACAGAGAGTGATGCTGTGGACAGACGGCTGCCTTCCTATTTCAAATAGCCATGAAGACAGTCCCCCACAGACATGCTCATGGACCAGTTCGGTCTGAGAACGCCTCAACTGAGACTCTCTCCTTAGGTGACTCTAGGCTGTGTCAAGGGTACAGGTGAAGTTCACTAGGACTCAGAGCCACAGGGCTACTCAACTTTCCACAAGAATGACTGCTGGGGATCTGAACTCAGGTCTCCGTGCTTTCACAACCAGCACGTTAGCCACTGAGTTGTTCCCTCTAGCCCAAGACTCTATTGGCAGAAGAGGAAGCTGAAATTCAAAGAGTAGAAAAATGTATGAAACCGGTAGTTAACTTGATCTCTATAGGAAAAGCAAAGCAAATATGTCCTTGATAATAATAAAAAAAATTTTCAATATGAATAGTTGACTTTATATGCAAGGGTCTGCAAAACCTACAAAATGTATATTCATATAAGATTCCAGGAGTACATCTTGGAATATATAGATTTTAATATCCGAAAAGAATGTGCTGGTAAATTTATCGGTATTCCTAATGATAATGTTTTTAAAAGGAAACAATAAGAACAAGAAGAAGACACCATTTCAGCTGCTCAGAAGAGGCATTCATCATTTTAGCACAGAAAGTAAAAGGTGTGATCACCTTAAAACAACATGTGTAAGAAAAACACTATGAATTGCATATTAAACTAGCTAGCTATTATCCAGTCTTCAGAAATGCTCTAACAATGATAGGGTCTGATCATTTTGAGATTGGAGTTAGGTCTACCTTTGTATTTTTGAAGTTGGCTTTGAAGTATTAACACATCTTTTCGGTAAAATTAGCAGGCATTGCTGAACTGAATTTATAAATGTGGTAAATAAAAATAAAGATGGGAAATATCTGTTGAATCTGAAGAAAATGGTCAGTTAAATTAATGGCCATGTACTTAAATGGTTAGCTGGAGGTGCTGAAAGGTCCTTGCTCTTATATTTTTTTCTCTATTCTTTAATATAACCTTCTTTCCTCTTTCTCTCTCTCCCTTGCTACCTCCTATCTTTCCTCCTTTCTTTTCTTTCTGAAAGAAAAAGTGGGGCTGTGTACTTCATATGGTAAATCATGTTCTTGACGACCATCAAATGAATTCTGACATCAAAGGCATCAAATTGTGATCATTTTCAGGGAAATGGAAGATTCCTAGGCAGGTGAACGTGGCAGGTAGTGTGCTGTATAGTACTGCACATTGTAGATTTAATACACCATGTGGGTCAGTACTGTTATTAGAAGAAATATAATGGTTAAGATGGAAATTAACCTCAACTTGAGCATGTTTATTTACGGAAAGGAAATTTCTTTTAATCCCTGAAACCTCTGATTGATCGCTCGAACAGCTTCATGAGTTTTACAGGGATGAGGTAACTGTAGCAACTCAACAGTTCCTTACGCTAGGAAACAGATGCTAGAGAATTATACCACCTGTCTGTGGCTATATACTCTTGAGATCTGCAGGTATTTGGTCTCCCAATGTCTTGGTATCAAATGACTGTTTATTTTGGCAGGATAAATTAGATGGTAATAAAATAACTGAGCAGCTGAAACTGGGAAAAGGAGAGAACTGCAAGACAAGTTGAAGGGAATCTCTCCAACAGACTGCTGAGCACAGGAAAGACAAGTTTAGCTTGCCTTACAGTTGTTTGAAATAGAGGCAATCCAAAGAAAATGGAGGACAGTGTTAGAGCACTAGATAAGCTTCTAGAAGTCAGGGAGCGATTTAGGTCATGGACTGTATTGTGGATGAAATTCTCACTATAAAGACATACTTTGTTTTGGTTCAGAAAATACTAATTATTTTGGTGAAGAATATTTTTCAAGATATGTTGCTTTTGTTTATGCTACCTTTATCTAACTCTGTGAATACATGATTCTTTGCTTGTCTAAAACACCTAATGGTCTAAGTCAAGTACTGAATGGCCAATAGCAAGGCAGGAGGAAGGATAGGCAGGGCTGGCAGGCAGAGAGAATAGATAGAAGAAATCTGGAAAAGAAGAAGAGCAAGAGAACAAGGAGAGGAAGACACTAAAGGCCAGCCACCTAGCCACCCTGACACACAGTCAGCCAAGGAGTAAAAGTGAAAGTAAGATTTACAGAAGTCAGAGGAAAAAAAAAAAACCCAGAGGCAAAAGGTAGATGGGTAAATTGAAGATAAGAAAAGCTGACTAGAAACAGGCCAAGCTAAGGCTTGGTATTTGTAAGAAATAAGAAGCCTCTGTGTGTGATTTATTCGGGAGCTGAGTGGCAGCCCTCCCCCCCCCCGCCCCAACAAAAAGCCAAAACATCCAAAGGCCAAAGGGAAAAGAGTAAAAACATCCAACAGAATGCTTTCCTCTCCTCTGTCTATTCTTTGAGAGGGCTTCTACTGACTGTATATCCCATCTGTGCTTTATATACTAAAGTAAGAAACATAATAAATCTATGATTGACTTGACATGTATGTTCTGTCTGTGAATGTTTATCTAATATAGCCTCATAAATGCCATGTAATTTCTGCTTATAGTAATTATTTTCTTTTTTTTTTTTTTGTTTTTTATTTTGTTTTCTTTTGAGACAGGGTTTCTCTGTGTAGCCACTGACTGTCCTGGTACTTGTTCTGTATACCAGGTTGGCCTCAAACTAAAAAACAATTTGCCTTCCTCTGCCTCCCAAGTGCAGGGATTAAAGGTGTGTGCCACCATGCCCTGCTTATGTTTCTGATTATATGATGAAGAGTTTTAAATGAAGATTTCTATCTGGCCAGTCATTAATACACCCTAGACCTAATATGTCCAATATCTATTTCTTCCAACTTAACTCCAAATAAAGTTTTTAAAAAAATATTTCCCAAAATTTGGACTTGCTTTGGGCAAAATTCAAATACATGAAAATTGATTTCTTAGCAAATTTGAGATCATTGATTCTAACATAAATAAGATTAATAAGGATGAATCCAATTTTAAAATTGTGGGACATTGGGAGCGGACATAATAATGAAGGAGGACCATGAAGGATTTGGGCTTTTTTTTTTATTTCCTATAAAACTTTTTAAAAGACAAAGGCGAGTAAAATTCAGCTTCTTTAGGAACAGAATGTGCCACAGTAAGCAGTGGGCATATTCAAGGATGTTGAGAGATGTAGATATTTTTAAGAGCAAAATAAGCATGATAGAATAACATAATTAAGAGACAATAATCTTTGCCCAAAATAATCGATGACAAGGTGGTGGCAGTTCATAGTTAAGCAGAGCTGTCTGCTGAATTGTTTCTACAGAATCCTTACTTCAGAACCCCAGTGACTTCATTCATTCTTTGTCAGATTAGACAGACACGTCTCCATTTTGGTGTCTACAGCTTTCTTAGTGTATTGGTGAAACTTCAGAGGTGAGTGGAGTGAGCATTGGTGGTGAAGAAAGGGAGGAAGCATTCAAACTGGACAAGGGTTAGTAAATAAAAAAAAAAAACAGATGTATCTGCTATCTCCACACGCTAAGATCAGAAGTGGACTAAATACTGACTTACGTAACAGGTTGCCTTTGTTAATTTCTTTGGAGCATAGAGGTACGTGGTAGGTTTTCTAAGCCTTTCTTGGCTTCTATTTCAATATCATCCTAAAGTCGTCTGTAGCATACTCTTACCATCAGCTTTATTCATAGGGGCCTACGTTTTGCTGTGTTGAAAGGATCTCAATAGTTTCCCCTCTCAGCATCAAATAAATGCAAAGTGTTTCATTTGCCAGTGATACTAAGGACTCACAAGACCTTTTCTGATGATAAAGGGTAGTGCCACAGTTATCTGTTGAGTGACATCTCGTAGTAAAAAATAGGTGCTCTGATAGAAAGTTGATGGTAATCAGGATATAAACCGGATTTTACTTGTGCTCAGATTGTTTTCCTAGGGAGTAATGTTAATATTTGATATATGGTTTAGTGGGTTTATGTGATTATGGGCAGACTACAAAAGGGGTGTTTATTATAATGGTGGATATTACTGTAATTTTCAGGAGTGTTATTCTAGATAATGTATTAGGTGGGGAAATTACGATATATTTTTACTGTTAAAAGCCACCCAGTGCCAATAGAGATCTCTCAAAACTAGATAATGTTCCCGTCATGAGTCATAGATCTTGAGAAGTAACAGCTTTTAATGAGAAAGAAGGCAGCCCTGCGCCTTCAGTGCTACCTTTAGGCATGGCAGTTATAAGTGATTTTGGAATTCTGCATTGGTCTCACTCTAGTGTAGGTTTTCATTTTAAGGCGTAGTCAAGTGAATCTTATTTTCTTAGACAGGTTCCCTTCCGAGAGGGTTGCCATGGCAATGCGTTCTCAGCCAGAAATTCTTAAATGTTGGTTTTATTTCATTATCTGAGTTTCTATTACAGGCCACATCAATCAATGCAGTCCCTTCTTGAAGAAGACTTTTGCAATCTTAAGAAGCTGGTCCCTTAATTTGTTACCTCTGCTTCTCTGCCTAACTGATGTCGCCATTTCCTGGCCAGCTCTTCATCTCAAAGAACCCGTTTTGTAGAGCCCTGTGTTTGATCTTGCTTCCTACTTTCTTTTGAGGCAGCATCTCAGTTAGTTTCTGCACTCTCTCATCTATAAAGAATGATACAGTCTCCTGTCTTTCTAGGCAGGTTTGTCATAGCAATGTGACCAATGACACAATTAATAAATAATAAGAACAAAATAATTTTTACTTTTGAGCCTCACTTTATGGTTTATAATAGCGCGCAGGTGTATGTCATCTCATTTGTGTTTCAAGTTTTCTAGCTAGTTGCCTGCATTTTTTTGGTTTAACCAAAGAGGGGAAATAAGGCTAAATAAAGACTCTCTCTTTCTCTGTCTTTCCTACTCATGCCTTTTATGGGATCCCTTCATTTGTTGTAGGGTAGAGAATCCGTTTGTGATAATACACTCATTGAGTTACTATTTGGAAGGCAGGTGCTTCAGCATGGGCAAAGGGGTCAGGAAGAGTACGAACATACAATAATGGAAATATATACATATTCCTTCAAACAGATAATGATCCAGCCAATCCCATATTCTCATGTTCTTTACATTTTTTCTACTGTTGGCCATACAAGAATGATTATTTGTATTTCTGGGAGGCAATTGGTCATTTAGTGATGGAACATAGAATAATATGAATAGTTAATAATTCTGAATTCCTACTCCACCCAAGTCTTTGCATGTCAACCAGTCCCTAAACCAGTCTTGAATTAGAAGGTGTGTGTGTGGGGGGGGGGGGTGAATGGTGGGAATGCAGTACTCACAGATGAAATTCCCAAAACACCAATCAAGGAAAGGAAAATTTAGCTGCTACCTTTTTACAGATTCTCTGAAAGAATAAAAAGAAGAAACCCCCAACATCTGGAAGGATACTTAACAGAAATCCCACAGTAGCTCAGAATTGAGAAATAGATGGTTATTTATTTTGGGGTAGACTCACAAATCAGAATCCTCTGCTTGAACAGAGAACAGAAATGGAATCCAGCAACCAGAAAGAGAGCAGACACATGTTCGGCATTGGCATATATAGTATAACATGCCACACCCCAGTGAGCGGGAAACCACTGGCTGTAAGACTTCCTACAGCATTACTCCAGGACAAAAATGCACATGGGATTGAAACTAAGACTGTCTCAATCCTGTGATTAAGGCACTTTGTACTTTATTTGGCTGGTTTCTTTATTTTTTGTTGCTTCTGGGGTTCATTTTATTTTTATTTATTTATTTATTTATTTATTTTTGTCAAAAAACCACTTTGGGTCTCATTAGCGTAGTACTGCATTCTACAAAGTCATTTGTGGGGACGGTTCTCAACAACGGCAACTGGAGGGCATTGCTCAATTTTGTGGCAGGTTTAAAGGTGTAACATGTGAACTGGCCATTTGCATTAGATTCTGGGACTTACTCTGCGCAATTCTTTGATGTTTTGCTAATAGTTGTCTATAGTTTAAATGTTGCTGTGGAAAAAAAATGAGAAGAACAAGCTGAGGAAGGAAGGGTCAGTTTTGTCTGACAGTTTGAGGGTAGAGATCAATGTGATAGAGAAATCATGACAGCAAAACACATAGATAGCCATATCCAGTCCAAGACCTGAGCTCACGGAACGATACTGCCCTATTTCCAATACTTCTCTTCCCTCAGTTAACTTAATCTAGAAAATTTCTCAGAGACATGCCCAGGGATTTGTTTCCATGGCATTTCTAAGTCCTGTCTAGGTGACAGTCAAGACTATCACATCATAGCAGTAAAAATATAAACAGCAAGATACATAAAACACAAGCACACAAGCCCTTACCCCCATCAATACATAGTGAATTACTATGGAAATTAAGTTGAGGCTTAACCATAGCTTGCTTAGGCTTTCACAATTGCCAGGGGAAAAAAAATTATCTCTCCAATGTGCAGGTCACCTGTGTCAATCATCGGCAGGGCAATGTGCCCACTGGAGTCTGGTTTTGTAGCTATATCTCTGAGTGATTCTGTGAGGAAGCAGACCCTTTACTGCATTCTTACATGTCCTATTATAGTCATATGTGACTCTTTACATGCATAAAACATAACTTTATGATATTCCATTTCCTTTAATACCTCTTTCATGTTGTGTTTATGATTTCCATTACCCATCAATGGTGAATTGAGCCTTTAAAATTGTATGCTGTCTCAGTTTGAATTTGTTCTGGAAGCCAATCCCAAGGCAACCATTTGTGTGCAAACACTTTATTGTGGAGGCCACAACAAGAAGGGCTGGCAGAGGAGGAGTGGAACAAGAAAAGGAAAGAAAGGCAACTAAGAGGAATAGGCACCATTATCATGCAACTATGTTGGACAACCACCGCCGCTGGCTTGCACAGGACAAACGAGTTCAGGGCAGATGTGTTGGGATATTGAATCCTTCTGCCTGATGCACAGCATTTTAATATTTGTAAATACAATTTCAGCATAACAAATGGGATTAACACAATGTTTTATTTTTATAATAAGTGAGATGTGATTCTGGTAAAATTGTGAACCATTACTTTTAGTTAAGCTTTGCCAGGGATAGGACAAACTATTTAATATGCTAAACCTAAAGGCAGTTTACTCCAAGATTTTTATTCTTGATCTGAGACATCTATGTTCTCTTCCTCTTCAGTCGAAGCATGGTGTAATATAGGTGTGGGAAGAGTGGCAGTTAGTGTCTATAAAACCTAGAGAGTACATGACCTTGCAAATCTGCAGGTAACCGGTGGCACAGAAATAATATCACAATATTGTGTCACTTTGCTTAATGTTTTTAATATCTCTGCACTAAACACTAGCACATAACTCAAAGTGCAGAAGAATTAGCCATGCAAGTTTGTATATGTCTTCCTTTCACTAGAAGGTACAATTGGAGTCAAGCTATTTGATTTGTAGGTTTTCTAGTTTCCTTTCTGTTGCTACTATAAATACCATGACTCAGGAACAATGTAGAAGAGTAAAGGGTTTGCTTGATTTATACAACCGGGTCCTAAACTGTCACTGAGGGAAGTCCGAGTAGCGGCTGAAGCAGAAAATATGAAGGAGTACTGCTCACTGCTAATGCTTGGCTAGCTTTCTTATTTAGCCCATTGCTGCCTGCCTAGGGATTGTACCACCCACAGTGGGCTAGTTCTTCCCACATCAATCAAGACAATCTCTCACAACAATGGCAACAGGTCAGTCTAAGCTTGGCAATTTCTCAGTTCCTTCTTCCAGGTAACTTTAAACTGTGTTCAATTGGCAATAAACACTGATGAGTATAGTAGGTTATCTTTATTTCATTATTAAAGGTTCTAGGTTGTAACTTCTCTTAATCTTTTGCCTTATATTGTTTCGTATTTCAATACTTTGTACACTGTCTTACATTGCGATAAAGTCCACAATGAGTTACAATCACCTCTTTATGTGAGAGTATCTGAAACTCTGTTTCATCCTACCTATACTCAGAAAGATATATTTTTAGTCACTTGTATATTGTATAGTATGTGTTTCCAAACAAAGGTCAAGAAAGCAGTATTTAAAATATTAAAACAATTACAAAACTTCTCAATTTAGTTGGTTTTGTCAACGTAATTGTTTTTGGTTCTTTTATCAAGGTAGAGGAAGGTTATAGGAAATCACTAGTGGTTTCTGTGACCATGTCTTCCAATCAAAATATTGGCCCAGCACACTGTTAAAGAGAATGCATTCCCAGGAAATCTGTCAGACACAGTAAAAAGGTTTGCAAATGCAAGCCTTTGTCTTGAGAGCTTTATTTTCTCCCGACATGAAGAGCAGTTATTAGACCACTGTATCACAAGGAAACAGTCAATTCCAAACACACACTGCAGAGTCCCAAGCCTGACATTATGTTCCAACAACAGAGCCATTCTGGCATATATCTCCAGGCTTAATAGTTTACAGCAAAAGCAATGCCTTTAAATTGTGCATTTTTTTTCCCTCACAAATGTTCAGATTTATTTGGGGAGCAGAGCAATTTCAATGTATGGATTTTAAGCCATTTGTAAACTGTTGAGCTGGGAGACCAAGGTAGCAAAGCAAACAAAACCAATAAAAATTTTAAATAAACGTAAATCTTTCCTTGTCAAGAAAGTATTTCTCTCTCTCTGTTTCTCTCTCTCTCTCTCTCCTCTCTTTTTCTCCCAGCTTATTTATATACAGTTCAGTGGAGTTTCAAAGGGAGTTTTATTTTCTTATTTTTTCTTCTATTTTTTTATTGAGAAAAAAAAAATTCCGCCTCCTCCCAGCCTCCCACTCCTCCCCCCTCCCCCCACTCCTCTCCCCCTCCCCCCACTCCTCTCCCCCTCCCTCCACTCCTCTCCCCCTCCCTCTCAAGTCTGAAGAGCAGTCAGGGTTCCCTGCCCTGTGGAAAGTCCAAAGTCCTCCCCCCTCCATCCTGGTCTAGGAAGGTGAACATCTAAACTGGCTAGACTCCCACAAAGCCAGAACATGAAGTAGGATCAAAACCCAGTGCCATTGTCCTTGGCTTCTCATCAGCCCTCATTGTTCGCCATATTCAGAGAGTCCGGTTTTATCCCCTGCTTTTTCAGTCACAGTCCAGTTGGCCTTGGTGAGCTCCCAATAGGTCAGCCCCACTGTCTCCGTGGGTGGGTGCACCCCTCTTGGTCCTGACTTCCTTGCTCATCTTCCCCTTCCTTCTATTCCTCATTGGGACTCTGGGAGTTCAGTCCAGTGCTCCAGTGTGGGTCTCTGTCTCTATCTCCATCCATCGCCAGATGAAGGTTCTATGGTGATATGCAAAATATTCATCAGTATGGCTATAGGATAGGATCATTTCAGGTTCCCTATCTTCAGCTGTCCCAGGAACTAACTGGGGACCTCGCCTTGGGCACCTGGAAGCCCCTCTAGGTCCAAGTCTCTTCCCAACCCTAAGATGGCTCCCTTAATTAAGATATGTGCTTCCCTGCTCCCCTATCCAACCTTCCTTTATCCCAATCATCCCGTTGCCCCAAGTTCTTCCCATCCTACCCTTCTCACTTTTCTCTCCCCATCTCCCCTTACCCCCCTCCCACCCCACCCTTAAGATCCCGATTTTTTGCCTGGCAATCTTGTCTACTTCCCCTACCCAGGAGGATAGCTATATGTTCTTTTTGGGTTCACCTTCTTATTTAGCTTCTTTAGGATATCAAATTATAGACTCACTAACCTTTATTTATGGCTAGAAACTAATTATGAGTGAGTACATCCCATGTTCATCTTTTTGGGTCTGGGTTACCTCACTCAGGATAGTATTTTCTATTTCCATCCATTTGCAAGCAAAATTTGAGAAGTCAAGAAGATCTTCACCAACCCCGCAACAGACAAAGGTCTGATCTCCAAAATATATAAAGAACTCAAGGAACTAGACTTTAAAATGCTAATTAACCCAATTAAAAAATGGGGCACTGATCTGAACAGAGAATTCTCAACAGAAGAAGTTCAAATGGCCAAAAGACACTTAAGGTCATGCTCAACCTCATTAGCAATCAGGGAAATGCAAATCAAAAAAACTTTGAGATATCATCTTACACCTGTCAGAATGGCTAAAATAAAAAACACCAATGATAGCCTTTGCTGGAGAGGTTGTGGAGAAAGGGGTACACTCATCCATTGCTGGTGGGAATGCAAACTTGTGCAACCACTTTGGAAAGCAGTGTTTCAGTTTCTCAGGAAATTCGGGATCAACCTACCCCTGGACCCAGCAATACCACTCTTGGGAATATACCCAAGAGATGCCCGATCATATGACAAGGGCATTTGTTCAACTATGTTCATAGAAGCATTATTTGTAATAGCCAGAACCTGGAAACAACCTAGATGTCCTTCAATGGAGTTTTATTTTCTAATGGGTAATTTGTTACAGATTGGTTGCAACCACAACTTATCTTTCTTTGTTTTATATCTAGGCAAACACACACAGAACTTTAAAACATAGAAGAGGTGAAACTCTGGCTTCTTTTGGTGTCTCATTAAAGTCAGGTAGTATTATAATTATGGATAAAGTTCATTTTAATCCATACAGACAGAATTCTTTAGTGCTATCTTCACCGTGTCTTGTGAGTTGATGTTCTGTGAAGTAATAAGGGCGGCGGCGAGGCTGCGTCCCCAACACCCCAGCCGCCTGCCCAGCTAGCTTATGCCCCGAAATAATTACACGGACACTGTATTCTTTTAATCACTGCTTGGCCCATTCTCTTCTAGGCTAATTCTCACATATTAATTTAGCCCATTTCCAATCATCTGTGTGTAGCACCCCAAGGTGCACTTACCGGGGAGATTCTAGCCTAGTCCATCCTGGGTCGGAGCTTCATCCCGGGAGCGGAGCATGGCGTCTCTCTCAGGCATCTGCTCCTGAGAGCGCTGTCGAGTCTCTGACCTCACTTCCTCTTCCTCCCAGCGTTCTGTCCTGTTTTCTCCTCCCACCTATCCTCTAACCAATAAAATGGGCCAGGGCAGTGCCTTTATTAGCCAATGACCTTCCTCCATCAGTTCTGGGATTTTCTTTTTCCAAACACACCGTCAGGCAAACCATCCCGATTGTTGTATGAGACAAAGAGTTGTGGAGTGAATGAAGAAGCAGGCTTCCAGTACTGGCACCCAGGCCATATTGATACCCACATGAGCTGTGGCTCAGGGCCATTTCTACCTCTGTGGCTTTGTGACAGCCAGAGTTTGTATTGAACTCTGAGCCTCCTGTTGCCTGGGTCCTTCAGATTGCCCAGAGTCTGAGCTGCCACAGGGTCCCAGGCTGGAGCTTTGGAACATGCTACTGCTCGGCCCATTCGGATCTGAGAGGCCTGTACCACCCAGGGCTGTGGCGACAATGGTCCCCATGCTAATGAAATGACCAGATCTTGGTCTGTGGTTTGTGGCAGCTGGGGTCTATGTGGTTGTCTATTGCCTATCTAACCAACAGAGAGGTGGGAAAGGTGGAGGGGAGAAGTATTTTCCGTTTTTTTTGTTTATTTTTTATCATATTTTTATTCTTTTTGTGCTTTCCTTTGGCAGGATGTTGCAGGAGAGAGAGGGAGACTTGGGGGACTGGTAGATGAGTAGGATTGGGGTGCATGGTGTGGGGTTCCCAAAGCATCAATTTTTAAAAACAGCAGGCCACACATTTTTTATTGAATCAAAGGAGAAAAAGGCAGATGAAGGGGAAAGGGGTAGATTGGGTGATAAATTAATAGAAAGACCACCTTTCATACTTACGACACATGCTCCATGTCTCTCTCTGCCACCTCAGCCGTGTTTCCTATGATGTGGTTATGAGAGTGGATGGTTAGGACCTGGAACAACCACACCTACATTTTCATAGAGACACAGAGATAGGCGATGCTGTTGAGCAGTTCTTCAGTGAACTGGGGAATGTCTATGTTAGAGTACTATCACATCAAATGAGACTGCAATGTATTGTCTCTATCAGAAGGCTGACTGAGGGTGATCATGACTATCCTATGTATGACATTATCCAGGCTTGCAATTTGACGTAAGCCTCACTCTGCATAGAGATAAACCATTGTGCGCCATCCTCTCTTTATTTAGTTTTGCATCACTTGTAAAGAGGTTAAAGGGATGAGTTATTTATGTATGTATGTATGTATGTATTTATTTATCATGGTTTCAGAGGTACCAATCCATGAGTAGTGTACTTGTCCATTGTGGCGACCTGGAGGAGGCAGAAAAAAGGGACATACTCAAAGAAGTAAACAGCACAGGCTCCTCCTCCTCCAACACAATTCCCAGAGACTTGATTCTGACTACACCCTACATCCTATCTCTTCCTAACTTAAAATGATAATTTCCTATTACAGATCAATCAAGGGATTAGCCCATTCTTAAGCTAGAGCTCTTATGATTTGATTCCCTGTGTAAATACTACCTCAGAGACACCATTAGGGGTTTCTCAGTCCAGTAAAGTTGACAATGAAAGTTAAACACCATAATCACTTTTATCATATAATAAATCAGAGATTTTTTTAAACTAAATTTTACTTCTCTGATACTCTTGAATCATACGTGTTTATGTATCTCCCCTAAAGTGCTTGGTAAACTATAAACAAAACTTGAAACATGCTTTATAGATACCCCCTTTCTGCTGCCTGGTAGACCAGCCTTGAGCAGTGCAGGGCTCAAAAGGAAATACATGGAGTCTATGTACTGTGGCTTTTTTTTTTTTTATCTAAGGGTGTAAATGGAAAGAGACACTCACACACTCTCTTAATGGTCTCCTTTATTATTCTTCTGCATTCTCTATACTATGTCCTATATACTCTTTTCTCTATCCAGAAGGGTCTCTTCTGTTTCTCTTGATGTTTTACTTTTAACTCTATATTCATTCCTTTTCTTGATGTTTTCCTTTTAACTCTATCTTTATTTTTTCTTATTCTCCTTCTTTATTGTTCCTCTACAGATTATATACCCCAGCAAAACCTTTCAGGCAATATAGGAATCACAATGTGGTTACATTCTATTTTTCAAGTGAATGATTATGATGAAAACAGGTAAAACCCTGTTTTTTTAAATCTCCCTTTCATGACTAAAACAAAGTCATACCAAGAAATCACATGCATTTACATCTAAGTAACTTGTTACAGATTAACAGACTGTGAGCAACCAGAAGTATTTTTCTCTGCCTTTCTCTTTTTGCTGTCAAGCTTCATTTTGCAGTTATAAATAAAGAACCAATCACTTTATTATTTATCTTGAATGATAATCCTATACGGAGTCTTAAAGAAATCACAAACCTAAGCCTTTATACATGAAAAACAACAAGTCAACTCTACTTTAACCTTTAGGGTGTATACCCACTCATCAGTAGTTTTTATAACCGGAGATTGAGGGCAAAATGGCTACAAGGAATTATCATCATCTTTGATCACCAACCAATCTCAGCAGAGAAAGTATGTCATCTGCTAACAACTGGACTGCTTTGTATTTTTGGCCCTAACATAATGAATATTTAACTCAGCTATGTGTCCTTGTGAACATTGGGTTGGTTGTGTTCTAGGGTTTTTCTTCTCAAAACTATTATTAAAACATACCATCTACCACTCAGTTATTTTAAGGCTTTATTTTAGCTGTTATGCACACCCAAACCTGTGAATGTATCTTTCAACATTAAGATTAAAAGAATGTTAGCCAACCTGGTTACTTAGTTGTTTTCCTTAATCATTAACCTTAATCTATTCAGCTCCTTAGATGAAACACATAAGCGCTAGCTGTATGACAATTCCTTGTATATATTTTAATCATTAAAACTCTACTTAAAATAACATTATTATAAATTAGAATAGCTTAAGAAGAAATCATCTTCATAATAATACACAGGTAAAAATGCCCAATAGAGCAGGAAATTCCCATGAGTTAAACATGCTGCATTACAGTCAGTGGGGGTCTCCCCATACCCATTCACTCCATGCCAGATACCAGGGAAAAATGGCAGCGACAAGCATATAAAAGCTCAGCAGAAGCAAAAGACATTCTGGAGTCTGTGGTTTAGGGGGCCTTTCTTACCCAAAATTTGCCCATTAGAGATTTACCTCCTACTGGACTGACACCTCAAACTTCAATTGCTACCTGGGCTCCACTCACATGACTATCACAGGCACCCCTTTTTTCTCTTGCAAAGGGAGATTCCAATATACTCAAATAATGTAATATATATACATTTTTGTATAAGATAGTATGGCAAATATCAGTAGATGACTATTAGTCAGTGAGAGGCCATTGCTATTGAATTATGTCCCCTCAAATCCATATATAAGCTCCTGAACATCTAATAATGATAGTCCTCAGAGGTAGAATGTAGACCCTCCAATTGTGAGCATGTTGAGATGAAGTGGTGATGGTAGAATCCTGATGATATGATTAGTGCCTATGTGTGAAGACACATGAGTTGGATAACCACAACCCACAGTAAAAGGAGATAGCTAGTTCCTGAAGATTGTACACACACACACATACACACACGTGTACATGCACTATCGCGTGTCATCTGACACATACTTTCTCAGAAATAATAATAAAATATGCTCTAAAGGTACATTATTCAATAAGTATCTATTGACTAACTGCTATATTCCAGTCACTGTTCAAAATACATAGGTTGTTACCTTCCCTGTATATCTAACAATATACTGGCAACAATTTTTATTGTTCCTAAGTGATTTCATGTATTTCTAGATGCTATGACTCCAAGTATTATTACATTTTGGAGAAATTATCTCATCATCTACTTGAATCTTTGGGAAGATAAAAAAAATAAAAAGATGAATATAGATCCAGTAAATGTCAGTCTTACAAAATGGTAATAATGCAATTTTTAAACTTTTTGTAATTTTTGCCTTGTGGGAAGATAAGGTCTCATGTGAAAATGTCAACCGTAGCAAAAAAAAAATTGAACAGGTGTCATGTTCTAATGCTTAAACTGAGCCTTTTCTCCATCTGGTCCATGTTTCTTGCAAGAAACTGAGCTGCAGCTTCTTTTTCCATTAAGAAAACAATTGCTATTGTCCTCAAGAAGGCATTGTGTACAAGGGAAAAGAACTCTTAAAGCATGGGATAAATCCGGACTAGCTGAACATAGCGGACAATGAGGAATACTGAGAACTCAAGAACAATCGCAATGGGTTTTTGATCCTACTGCACACACTGGCTTTGGGGGAGCCTAGGCAGTTTGGATGCTTACCTTACTAGACCTGGATAGAGGTGGGCGGTCCTTGGGCTTCCCACAGGTCAGGGAACCCTGATTGCTCTTCGAGCAGATGAGGGAGGGGGACTTGATCGGGAGAGGGGGAGGGAAATGGGAAGCGGTTGCGGAGAGGAGGCAGAAATCTTTAATAAATAAATAAATTTAAAAAAAAAGAAACCCAGGACAAAACCTGACCTGACGTGATCAAGATTTGGATCACTGGAAATGACTCATGTCCCAGCATAAACACCGTTCTGAGATTGTTTAGGAAGGATTCTGTATCACCTTACTATCATTATCTTGCAAAAACAAACAAAAAAGTTGATCCAATCATTGGTAGAATCAATCGGTTAAAGCTAAAGTTGGTGGGATACACATGTAATCCCAGCACTTGAAAAGTTGAGGAAGGAAGGTTTGGAAGGCAAAACACAAGGAAAGCAGACAAGACTAGGTAAATTCAACAGGGAAGAACATTCCAGAAAACAATTTGTTAACCAATACTCTTCTCTTTGAAATTTTTAAGGTCCTGAAGAAATAGAAAAGAAATCTTAAAATGTATGACCCTTACACTATTTTATTTTCCAATTGTTATTTCAGTCATACATTGCTTCATGAGATGAATCCCATTTAGTTTTGCCATGTAGGTCTTTTAATTTATTGTTGGACTCATTTTGCCAACAATTTATTGAACTATCTTCACAAGATGAATTGGTTTATAGTTTTATAGTAATACCTCTGGTTTTATTTATGTTACAAAAGAACTAAGAGAAATTTCTCTTGAGAGACTCTGTGAAATGTTGATTTTCATTAAATGTTTGGAAGTGTGTTTAAGAATTTTAAGATATTATAGAAAATTCGTTTGTTTAGATTATCTTTTTATTATCTTAAGTATTACTAATGAATAATAAATTGCACCACTCTACTGAAAATGGAAAAGTTGGAAACTCAAAGATTATACATGTTATTTTTAATGTATTCAGTTGTCAGTTTCGTGATTCAATATTGGCTTTGAAAAAACATGCAGGTTGTTCACGCCCAGACAACTCAACAACAGATCTTAATATGTAGGAGGTCAATAAGGAAGCATTTTGTGACCTTGGTCTACAATACAGAAAGGGTCACAGGACTGAGGTCAGTAGGTATAGGCTGCACTCAGGAATGTGTATAACGGTGGGTAAGGAGCTTCCCTCAGTCCAGGTGAGACTGTACAGTAGCTAATAGCTGAGGGCTGCATTCTTATTCTCAAGAAATCAATCACTCCTTAATGCAGGGTCTAGGTAGTACATCACAATGTCCACCATAACAGACTGTAGCACAAATGGGTTTCTTAAACAGAACCAGTGTATGCTAGGTAACATCTGAAGTTTCCGTCCCTACCCATTTGAAAAGTATTTTAAAGAAATTAGTGGTTCTAGAAGAAAAAAAAAGCACAATAAGGCATATTCTTTGGTGCTTTGCTTCTTTAAAACCAAACACAGGAAAAAAGGGGTAACAGCCTGAAGATGACTACATCTTTTTTTCTGTTACAACTGATTCATTTTGGAGGGTATTGATGCAGGAGGGAATCTTTTACTCTGAGAGCTATACTTGAACATGTATATCCTTGGTTCTGTGCCTTGTTTGCTTATTTGCCAGAATAAAATACAGAGGAACACACCCAACAATATAGATGTATATTGAATTATACCTTGTATGTAGTTGGGCCAAGAATTTTGAAAGCTAATTGTTAGAACATACCTGATATTGGAAGTCCTTCTGTATATATGTTGCTTTTATTGGTTAATGAATAAAGAAACTGGCTTGGCTTGATAGGGTAGAACAGAGCTAGGCAGGGAAAACTAAACTCAATGCTGGGATAAAGGAGGCAGAGTCAGGGGAAGCCATGGAGCCACTTCCAGAGATAGACATGCAGAAACTTTTCCAGTAACCCACTGCCACATGGCGATACACAGATTAATGGAGGTGGGTTAAATTAATACGTAAGAGTTAGCCAATAAGAAACTAAAGTTAGTGGACCAAGCAGTGATTTAAATAATGTGGTTTCTGTGTGATTATTTTAGGAGTCTGAGTGGACAGAAAACAAGCAAGCAGCCTCTTACTACACATAACCTGAATTAAACTTAAAAAATATGATTTAATCATCTGTATTAAATATGAAGGTAATAAATACTACATATAACTGATAAATTTGTTTTACTACATTTTCTGTTATTTATACTTGGATTTTGCCTATTGTACCTGCATGGTGGAAATACTATATAGTGATGTGTTTCCGACCATCTCTTTCCAAGTCTATTTTACAGAGTCATATAGGTAGTGTGAAGCATGCCTGGTGAGAATCTTTAAATCATAGAAATCAGCAAGTCGCACAATTTATGGCGTAACTTATTATTTTAGTTACGATCTAGACATAAAAATATGTGACTATACTAATGAAAACAGGTTCTATTTAAAATTGTGTCATTTCCATAGACAAAGTGTTACAACTATCAGAAGGAACTGGAGTTGCCCCCTACCATCTGAAAACTGTTATTTTATTCAACAAAGCAGAGCATAGTTGGTGACAATTGAGTGAAGCTATGAGACATGTACTTGATATTTTTGTTTTGTCTTATCCATTAAGGCAAACAAAAACATCCACAAGCATCAATATTAGAATATTACTCATTTTTCATTTGCAACGGTGATATGTTCATATGTATATATTACGACATAAAAGTATATACATATATATTTATGGGATCATAAGTACTTCCCACAATCCTATTTAAATGCATCTAGTGCTCCCAGCTATAGACAGCAAGTTTCAAGGATATAATCTTTAAAGACTCTAAACATAGGAGAGGTAAATTCACATGAAACCAGTGCTGCAGAGTAAAAGCTAGGAAAGGATGCCGAACCATATTCTGATCTCTAACAATGATGCTTTTTTCTTTATCCTGGGATATTTGAAAGCAAACTGCTTGACACAGACACAGAGACAAAAGATGATTGATATTTTTGTTTCGCTGGTGACGTAGATATCTAATTCTATGCCCATTTGATCAAAGAACACAAATGATGCTGACAGAATAAAATAGTGTTCAGCTTTCGGACATGACCATTCAAGATTCATAGAAATGACATTAACTGCTTGTATATTGACTATGCTGTTTAAGTGAGTATGAGCCCATGTACCTAATAGTCTAATTTACAGAAGCCTAACAGTGAGTTGTAAATTGCACACAAATGCGTGAGCTAAAATGGAACTTAGCGCCCCATTGCCAAGAGCGAAGAAATGGCTCTGCATGAAGGTTGTATAAATGCACTAACAGCCTATGATTATGCCTTTTCGGGAAGAGGAACTGTTTTGTGCACTCTCTACCTCCAATTTTATGAAAACTTGCTTATTTGGTGAACTCTGTTCCCACTCTACTCCTGTACATTCATGGGGATTTGCAGGTCAGAATCAGAGCCAAGTTCTCCTCCAGTGCGACAGAGCAGGTCCTGCTTCTTTTTCCCTATTTTATGTTGATTTGCAGTCCATTGATTACCTTGTTCATGGTACCCATATTACAGAAAAGGCAAACTGGGCAATAGAAAGGTAGTCACACAGTTGTCCTCGAAAGGTGACACCATGTAGAGACTGGCAATTTCATGTGTAAGGATTTTATACTTGGGGCAAGGCAAGACTTTCAGTGGCCTCACTTGATTCTGGAGACACAAGAAAACTTAGTTGGTGTCTTTGTCTCCTGATCCCCAGCACCAGCTGGTTTGCATGGGCAAGGAAGTAGAATCTGCCACTTGCTTTTATCAATGTGCACTTCACTAGAGGACTAAGCTTTATTCAAATGCACACTATTCCAAGGGAAGAGAATATTCACCACTTTTTATCTTCGTGAAGCTCTGACATTCTTATATTACTTTGTGTATTGAATATTTTACTCACTCAAATTCGCTATATGTTTAAAAAATTACAAGCGATTAAAATTTCCTTTATTTTTGATAGAAAACAGTAAAGGCATCCTATGCAAACATCTCGTCATCTGCATTACCTACATCCTAATTTGTCAGGGAAAAATACAAATGAACACACATTTGCCAGATTTTTAATTAACCTGCTGGATTGCCTGCATGCATTTGAATACCATAAATATTTATGCTACTTCAAATTTCAGCTCTGTAGAACCCTCCATAATATTACATACCTGTGACATCATCATCAAAGTAGAGCATCTTAGCCTTGATATAAATAATTCCAGCATACATTCTTTTTTTTTTATTGAGAAAAGGAGAAAAAAAAAGTTTCCACCTCCTCCCAGCCTCCCATTTCCCTCCCCCTCCTTCCCCTCTACGCCCCCTCCTCCCACCCTTCTCCTCCTCCCCCCACTCCTTTCCCCCTCCCTCTCCAGTCCAAAGAGCAGTCAGGGTTTTCTGCCCTGTGGTAAGACCTAGGACCTCCCACCTCCGTCCATATCTAGGAAGGTGAACATCCAAACTGGCTGGGCTCCCACAAAGCCATCACATTACGTAGGATCAAACCCCCGTGCCATTGTCCTTTGCGTCTCATCAGCCCTCATAGTTCGCCATGTTCAGAGAGTCCAGTTTTATCCCATGCTTTTTCAGTCACAGTCCAGCTGGTCTTGGTGAGCTCTCAATAGATCAGCTCCACTGTCTCAGTGGGTGGGTGCATCCCTCGTGGTCCCGACTTCTTTGCTCATGTTCTCCCTCCTTCTGCTCCTCATTGGGACTTTGGGAGCTCAGTCCAGTGCTCCAGTGTGGGTCTCTGAGAACAGGGAACCTGAAATGACCCTATCCTTGAGCAATACTGACGAATATCCAGCATACATTCTAACCCTTCCTCGTGACAGGGTTTCTGTGAGACTGGGAGGAGGAAGACCTGAAGTATGCAATTCCAGGCTTATTTCACACCTCCATTTATTTTCCTCATTACAGTTTTGATTCAAATGAAAAAGGAAGGCTTTCTCAAAATTCTATTTCAGCAGTCTTCTCATGGGGTTAATGGTTGATTTCTTCCAGATTATAGATCTTGGTACAAGGACAACTTGCATCAATTCTTTTCTATTGCTTTAAATGAAAAAAAAATCATTATATTTCCTGCAACGAGCACAGAAATGTTATTCATTCAAAATGAATTTATATTTGTTCTGTTAGAAAACACCAACTAACTAATTTTGGGGCAAGGCACTGATGCTTTTATTGTTCTATTCATATAACTTAGGGTGACAGCATTTCCAATTTTGACTAATTTGGCTTAAATAATAATCAGATGATGCCAAATTTGAAATATGTATTTTTCAGAGAACTTATGAAATGAACACATTTAAAGGTGTAGTGTTGGGTGTTTTTTCTTTTTCTTTTTGGAACATATTAAGAAACAGCTTGAAGAACTGGGTATGCTAATTGCAGATAAAGCCTAGTCTACAATAACCTGGATGGGATTTGACGACTGGAAAAGAGATTGTTCAGTGTGAGTGAGGCACATGCTGGACCTGTGCTGCATACAGTAGTCAAAAGGCTACTAATATGTATGGCTTTGGTGAAACTTGTCGTCCCTCAGTGTTAGGGCTGCCTGTCAGTTCAGCTCAAACTCATCGGTTGCTTCTCTGTAGAACATTGGTATTCTGCTGAGTAGCATAATTGGGAGGGTGAAATAGCAGATGTGAATGTGAGCAAGTTGTGTGCGTGTGTGGTGTATATGTTTCTATGTGAGTGTGTATGTGTATATGAGTGTGTGCGTGTGTATGATGGATATGTGTTTGTATGTGATTATGTGTGTATGTGAGTGTATGTGTATATGAGTGTGTTATGTGAGCGAGTGAATGAGTGAGTAAGTGAGTGAGTGAATGTATGTGTGTGCATTGTAAGTCTTCATCATTTTTCTCTTCCCTGAGTTATCATCCTTATCACAGTACCGTTCCATGCCTTCTTATAACATGGCTCTATAGCGGTGGTTCTCAATCTTCCTAATGCTGCAACACCTTTTAATAGAGTTCCTCATGTCATGGTGATCCCCAACTATAAAATTATTTTATTGTTACATTCCAACTATAATTTGCTAATGTTATAAATCATAATGTAAATACCTGACATGCAGGATAGCTGACATGCTACCCCTGTGAGCTTTGTGACCCACATGTTGACAGCCACTACCTACTCTGTAGCATTACAGAAGAGAAAGATGGCCTAAGGGAGGCTCGGGTCTGAGTCCTCACTCTTCTGATTAATTGCTGTGCAGAACCATTTCTCTTTATCTTTAAAACAAGTCTAACAAAATTGTCTCTTAAACCAATGAAGAATAACAAATTTCGGTAAGAATGTGGAAAACTGTGTGCCCTTATACATTATAGGGGCCACTCATAGATACAGGCTGGAGTGCCTCAAAAAGTTCAACTTGATCAGTCAACAATCTTCCTCCTAGGTCTATAAGCAAGAGAATTAAAAACATGACCAAACAAAGTTGCCATTAGTAGTAGTTCCCTTGGCCTAATAAGTGAGGAGAGGACCTGGGTTCCATACCCGAAGTGCTAAACAAATAAGCAAATACTTATATATGAATGTTCAGAGCAGCATTATTTAAAATGGTCCTAGAAGAGTAGATATTATAGAAATACCTCACATACCTATGAGAGGATAAGTAGATAAAACTGTGTCTTGGTCAACCTGTGGAACCTATCTTTATAGAAGGTGTCACATATACTCTACAATGAGTTTTGATGTTGTCACTTCTAATCTTTATTTAGTTTAGTGTGAGCTTTGTTGTGCATAAAGAGTTGAGTCAATCGTCACCAAGAAAGTTTCCTCCAAATTGCGCTAAAGTAAATGACTTGGGGTCAGATTTGTGAAGTCGAAACCATGCCAGCTACTTCATTGTGTTGAAATGAACTACCTTCTTACCTCCCGGGAATCATTACTCTGCTCATCTCGATGGTCACAGAGAACCCAGAAACTGTCACCCAATCAATCCTTAGAGAAGCTAAGAAATTTTTCTTGAAATGGTAGAAGGTGGGAGTTCAGTCCTCTACCCTTGTAAAGTACACGTGACACTTCCGCAAAGTTGGATTCTGTACATGGATTGAGAGAGGCAAGCTGACTATAACTGTCTGGAGGATGATAGCATGGGGTCCATGGCCACATAGCACCAAGGTCACTAGAGTATTAAGCCTGTCCATTCTCAGTCGTCTGGGTAGACAGTAGGTTATGCATCCTTTTCTTTGAAGAAACAAACAACCCTGTGTTTAAAGTTCCAGGTTCCCCTAGTGCTTATCTGTGAGCACAAAGACCTCCATACCTCCTGCACTCATAGACTGTAATGAGCTGAAAACAGAAGTCGTATTTGGTATATCATCATTTATCTTCGCCTTTACTGAGTACTCACCTGACAACAGATGTATTCTGATAGGCCTTTTATTTAAAACCGTTGCTCTATTTGAACTCAGAATAGAGTCTGCAGTCTATTGAATGGACTTCAAATTTTACCCTCTGGGTACCATGCACATTTCCTTCTTTCTTGGAAAAATGAAGGATGCAAACTCATTCTGGGGCTCTAGAAGTCAGGACTTGAGGCCATTTCCTCCCATGCTTCTTCCAATCACCATGCCATGTGGTCCACCTGATGTGATCTATTTTTCCTTCTGGATTCCTTAAAATAACCTGAGCTGGCTTCAGTGTTTGACACCCATGACCATCCAAGGACACTAATCTTGCCGCCTCGGTAGCAACTCTCCACTCTTCAGTTCCTGCCCAGTGATCATCCTGGATTTCACTTAGCAGTGCAGTCACCTCTTTTATTTCAGCCTACCATGGACTCTCCCTTTTTGCTCTTTGTTCTTCATGGATCAAAATAGTGATTTCCAAAGACATATTTGTCTAATCTTAATATTTCCTGGTTTTGGAGCTTCAGTGATAGTTCCCATTCTCCAATCATGATTCATAGTTCAACCTAATACATTTTTCTTGAGTGCTAGAACTGAACATCAAGCTCTCTGCTGGAATTTTTCACTCACATTCCACAGTCCTTATATCAGTGTGAGGATAACTCATCATGCAGTCAGAAATCTAGCAGCTTTTCTAGATTATCTGCTTCTCAGTGAAATCTCTATTAGTCCCTTCTACTCATATGAACTTGGTCATGTTTGTATTGGGATATTAATTTAGTCTATAATGAACTGCCGTATCTGCTAACCATGGTGTTTTAGATCTTCAAAAGCAATGGATGGTGACAGAAGTAAATGAAGGGCTGAAGAGAATGTCCCAAACAAGAAGGAAGAGCAATCTACCTTTATTTTTTTCTTGAAAGTGTTTTAAATATTGTGTGCCAAGATTGTATTACAAATTGCTTGGGACCTTTGTATCAGGTCTGGCTCATTGGATTCATATCTTCCAGAGGATGGGAGTGTGGACTGAGGAAAGAAACAGACAAGATACAGAAGATAGAGTTGGGAGGAGATCCAGTGAATACTGTGATCTGCCCCAAGTTTATTACTCAAAGTTCTTATATACCCAAATCAAGAGGGGGAAGGCAAAAGACTTCCCTGATACAAAGAGCAAAGTAATTCCCTCCTCACTTCTCAAAACATCAAGCAACCACACCCTAGGTCAAAATATCCTTTTGTTTAGGCAAAGCCACATCTTAGGTTAAACATCCTGTCATATAACCTTGAGGAGCAAGAACAGGTCTGAACTCTCTGACTTTTAGTCAAGGTGGAAGAGATCCACAGATATTCTGCATATGCCATCTCCTCTAGAGGAATATTTTTTAACCACTTATGTTTAGCTCTGCCTTTGGGTCTCAGAGTGGCTACCACTTCTGTCTTTTCTTGCTTGAGGGATAGTTTGATATCTGTATCTATTTGTGAATATTTTCTTCTTTCAACCCAATTCAGGAGGTCATTAAGGAGAGGGTCAAGGTTGTCTTGCTCAATGAATTTCAGCCTGAATATGTTGCCTAACACATTTCCAATGTTTGGTAAATATTTCTGAGAGCAATGCGAAATGATTAGATGAATTTTTGGCCTATGAAAACTTTATGTGTTGTTAAGATACAACAGCCATCCTGAAATATTGAAATATTGATATCTAATAGGCAGACAGTCTGTACCATGAAACCAGAAGATTTGTAGGCAAGGGAGGGTAAAGTTTGAAGTTTTCAATTGGAAAGAAGTTAGGAACCATTTTAGGTTTCTGATTTAAAGGAGGTAAGGGTCAGCTGACCTGAATTGGATTGAATGTAGCATGCAAAAATTCTATTGCTTAGCCACTTGAAATATTTCACTTCAAAACCAATTTCCTGTTGTTAAAGAGCTGCCAGGCTTTCATTTGCTGGAAGGTGATGAAGGTAGATGAATTGTAATGCCCTGTCTGCTCATTCCTCAGTGAGAACACCTCAGCCTTTAATGCTCCTCGGTGTGAACCCTGGCTGAATAAACACAAAACCCTTTGGTTTCCGACAGTAGAGAAATCACTCCACTGCTAAGAGTGTGGAGACAGACAGGAAAAGATCAACTACAAAACCATGAAACAAATAGTGTCCTTTAGAAGACTTTATGTGGCACTCAGAAGTAAAAGGAAATATGACCCTCTGACTTTATTAGGGCTTCTTGCTATGAAGGTTTGGAAAAGTCAGGTTGATGCATAGTCTCTTAGGTCTCAATGATATTTAATAATATTTCTTCCCCATTCCTATTTTCTGCCTATCCTCCAAATGTCTAACTCTAAAGAAAAACAAAAAGAAGTCAGTGCTAAAGCAACCTATGGCTTTGGTTTTTTTTTTCTTGGTTTTGTTCAATTTGAAGAGGTTGATTCTCACTTTTGAAAATTTCATCATAGAGAATGTAGTAGTTTTAGGTAACGAGCTGAAAAAATATGACTACCTATCACAGAGTTAATTGATGTTTCTGGAAAGCTACTGTTTGAGGTTGATAAGCCACTAGATGGATTCCACAGCTCAAAGCTGAGGAAGTTGTATTAAAAAGATGGTAGAAAGGCAAAGTAATCAGCTTGTGTTTTACGAGGAGTGTGCAAATGAGATCTTGTTGCCCTAGCTGACTTTGTTCAATCTGTCGGGGTTTTTTGTTGTTGTTATTGTTGTTTGTTTGTTTGTTTGCAAGTCAGTCATCTGAGGTGTTTGATAATATAGATTTTAGGCTCCATGTGAACAAGGACTCTTATGATTATTTTGCCTGCCATCCCCTTCTCATCCTATGGTTTAATCTTGAGCAGAAAAAAAAAAAAAACAAAAAACAGGCTTTGGGGATATTTTGTTTGTGTTCTGACAAATAAAGCGGGCCTGAGGATCAGAGTGTGGAGCAAACCACTAGTTAGCCATAGAAGCCAGGCAGTGGTAGCATACATCTTTAATCCCAGCACCCAAAACAGAGAGGCAGAAGGATCTCTGTGAGTTCAAGGCCACCCTGGGCTACAGGAGATTGAATCAGTCTTAAAGAGAAACAGAAACAAGAGGTAGTGGCTCACACCTTTAATTTATAGTACTTGGGAGTCACAAGCCTTGAATCTCAACATTAGGGAAGTGGAGACAAGAATGGATGTGGCTGGGTGAACAGAGGAATGTAAGGTGGGAGGAACAGGAGCTCAGTGCAGTCTGAGGCAGCAGTCTGAACAAGCAGTCTGAGGATTTGGTAGAGGTAAAAGATCCCTCTAGTGGCTAGCTGTACTGCTTCTCTGATCTTTCATCTTTCATCCCCTAATATTTGACTCTGCATTTTATTTATTAAAAACAATTATAATTCATGCTATACAATAGAGTATTCCATGTTGTCTATATCCAGGCAAGGATGCAAAGATGTTAGAAACGTGGAGGTACCACATTTATTATAGCAGTCATGCCTGGAATTGTATGGGAGGACCTTAGACATGAAAAATCAAGGTTGAAGGCATAGGAGAATCATTAGCCATTCACTCTGATGTTCCATACATGTCCTCTCACATGACAGGGCGATGGAGGAATAAGAGGGAGTAGGAGAGCTGGACTTCTCTGTGGCTTAGATTCCTGTAGGACCACAGGCCTTCACAAACTGGTTTGTAATCTCTAGTGCTTTGCCTCTTCTTCCAAACCTAACTTGGAACTAACCTGACTTAAATTCAGAAGATAGTTCTGCCTTAATCAATGTGACAAAGTATAGGGCTAGACACACACACACACACACACACACACACATGCACGCACAAACTCACACTCCTGGTCTAAAGAGGCCTCATACTATACCAACTCTACTTGTTCCCACCCGCTGTAAGGAGAGATGACCATAAACATAATGATTTACCCACATGGATTTATTAGTTCACAGATCTAAAGTCTTGGAATAAATCCCATGGGGCTAAGGACACAGTGAGAGCAGGCCTGTACCCAGCTTCCAGGGCAGCCTGTGCCTTGGCTTGGAGCATGTCCCTCCAGGTTCCACTTCCATCACTGCATTTCCTTCCCTCAATCTGACTCTCTACTTTCTACTTTTCCCTCAGGATTTAGGAGTGTGTCGCCCCTTGGTAATCTGGAATAAACTTCCACTCTCAAGGTCATTAAATGGATCACATTGGAAAAAACCTTTCCTGTCATATGAAATGACATAGTCACACAAATTTGCTTTTACATCTTTAGGAGGCTGTTGGTTGTCCTACCATGTTAAATAGAAGTTTGAGGATCTGAATGGGGCATTGTCCACATTATAGCCTGTGGTCTAAACATGGCCCAAGATTTGCTCTTGTAAATGAGCTGTCATGGGAAATGTTCATTGCCATTCAGTTATGCATTGTCTGTTTGTGTTTTTCCACTGTGACAGCAAAACTGGATAGTTGTGATTAAGACCAAGTGACCAGTGACTCATAACCCAATGGTACCTTTGTGCCATCTTTTGTAGAAAATCTGTCCTGATTCCTAGTCTGAAATTCAGAAACTGGCTTTGATAGTCTCTGGTAAGAAGCTTTTCTTTGCAGCAGATGTGGTGACTCCATATCTCTAAGGTAATAATTTCCCATTCTTGATTATAAATAGAGTTAGATTCTGATTAAAATATAGTTAATGGGCATGTAAGGAGCCATTTCATTACCTTTGTAAATCAATAAGCCCTCACAAAAGACAGAATCATGGAGCCCCTGCCTACTCTTTAGTGGTGGATTTGGTGCTAGAGCTGGGGCAGATCTACATGTGGTTGCAGGAAACTGATGTCGCCTTTTCCTCTGTAGACTCCTGTCTTAATGTTTAAAACTGCAATCTTTGTTCTGACCAGAACAAACAGTTGATTAGGCCACATATGCATGAGTCACCATGCTCCCTAGGGTTAGGACTTGACTATCCTCTTAAACTCTTTAGCTACCCAGGTGGAGACTAGCTAAATTTAATAAGAAAATCATCAAGGGTTTATCTCATTCATTATAGATTTATTCATATAAATTATATTCTCAGAAATAACCTCATCTTCAAATGTTATAGATTTCACTTTCTCCCATCACCTAGAGATGCATTTTTTGTTTTGTTTTGCTTTTTTTGTTTTTTGTATTGCTCAGGAAATTAACTATACTACCTTTTGGTTTATTCCAACTTGGGTTGGAGCACTTATTTAAAAATATCTCCAGGAAATCCTTCATCTAATAAAACTTTCAGCACAGTGGGATTTTTTCAAGTTAAGAAGTAATTGGTCAAGGTTCAGTTTTTTCTCCAAATCCGAAATTTACAAATATTTCAGATTGTGTTGCACATCATCAGGAATGCTATCACAGGGGTAGCCAAGGCCCTCTAGGACCTTTAATCATTTCTAGTGGTCCTTCAAATGCAGGGTTTTCTTCTTGGACCTATTAATGCCACCACTTTCAGGTTTATCATCTGTCTCCTAGTAGGACAATGGAGGAAAAAGCAGCAGACTATATAGTCCTTATTTCAGATACCCATAGGCTGGCTGTATCACCTCTGTAAATTATTTAATATTCTTAGTAACAGTTTTCTCACCTTGAGATTAGGGGGATTAATACCTCCTACTTCAAGTTTTAGTTTTAAGAGTTAAATTAATTAATGCATTTCGAGCACCTAAACTAGTGCTTTAGATCAGGTGCATCAGCTAGCTCCTTCCTTGCATCTGATGAACAAGGTAGTGTTAATCATCCCAGATGTTCTGGGAAGTTGGCCAAATTCTATTTTGTTCCTTTGAATAAATAACAGAACTGGGGGTAAAAAGAGTTAAATAACTTGTAACTAGGTTACAATCCTAGAACACAGGAGAAACCATGGACTTTCTGACCACATAACCAGCCTGTGGACTCACGTTGCATTTTTCATATACAAGTGTTGAACTGGAAGCCATTTGGCGACAAAGCATTAGGTTACTTATCAATTTCGGAGGCAGTAGCTGAATGACCACGTTATGGTGGTGTCTCCTTCGACTGGGCCCTGAGAGTACTTGATTCTGGATAGCCATTTTATAGAGAGTTTTGGGCATTTGCCAAATCTTTACAAATATTGTTTGATTTTAATCAGACTATTTTTCTTCACTTCTCTGTCTCCGTAAAAGACAATGTGGAATATGGTTTAAGAGTATGTTGAAATTTTATCATCTCTCATATGAGCTTTCTTTTCCTACTCTGTTACTATAAGGATACCCAGAGGGGCTATCATAACAAAGAGGAATGTACTGACTTGTATTATTAGAAATTTCAGGTCTCTAACTTAAACTTTAAGGACTTGAGGTACTTGATTGACAGTATCCCATCCAGTAGTTGTGTTTCTCCTTGTTCCTACCCTGTGTCTGCTGCAACTGTCAATGTCTCCAAAGACTACCAGAAAAATACAGTGATCATGAAAAACTGTTTTGATCAGAAGCGTTTTGGAATGGGAGACCATCATCTTCACCACATCAGGAGCCCTGCAGAGCTGGAAATGAGGTTGACACTTGTAGGAAGGCTGGAATTAGGTACATTTTCTACCTAAGCAGCCCTGGAGAGGTGGGCCCCTGGGGCTAGAGACTTACAGTAAGCCTTTGTATCTAAGCTATCATACCTGGTTTACAGAACGTGGAATGAAACCCAGGGCCATAGCCTTGCCTCTCTATGGCACAGCCCAGCACGAAGCTCATGTTATTTCCAAGCAAGCTTTCAGTGTGCTCAGCTGCACTTTAGAACTTTTGAACTAAGGAGTGGAATTATTTTTGTTTGTTTCTAATAATGTAGAATTTAGATGAGAGTGTTGAATAGGAAAGATATTGGCTTGATTTCTTGCTTGCCTGTGCAATGTGGTTGCTTCTGCTCATTAGGGATAGGAAACTTGATTAGTGGAACTGTCTGTGAACAGAAGCACCAGACCCTAACTTGGAGTCTGAAATACAAACGTAGGAGGTTTTGCTTGGGCTTATAACATCTGTTGCAAAATCCAAATACTTCTTCTTTTTCTTTTCCCAATTCACAGGCAGCTTCTCAATGTCCTGTATACAACTGTGCTAGCAAGTGGGTCTCAGTAATTACATTCAGAATGATGCCATTATTAGGTTCTGATAAAGATAATTTAAGGGGACTTTTTAATAGTAGTATAGAATAGCTTTTTTGGTCATTTTTTTAAAAAACAATAATTTATTTAATTTATACTTAATTCTCAGTTCTTAGAGTCTTCTTCCTTTGTGATGAGCATTTATACAGTGATGATATTCAGATATACAATTTTTCAAACTATGAAATTGAAAATGTTTAAAGATTGTGTTATTGTTTGGGGAAAGATACTACCTACTTCTAGAGTGTTCAAGTATTTTTTAAAATTAATACAGACATCCCAAGACCATAGAAGTTTAGTATGGAATACAAGGAAGGAAATGCCATTGAGTAAGCTTAGAGTGTAAAATTTAAGCCCATAATAGAGTATTCATTGTTTTATGCCTGTGATCTGTCAGGAAGAGTCTGAAAAAGGTTAAAAATACTAGTTGTAAAATGAAAAAGTGATTCAAAAGACAAAACTGAACTTGATTCTCATTACTTAAAGCTTCCTACTGTTTACAGTAATTTCGGACAGTTGAAAAAGAACATATGTTTTCCTTACCCTCACCCAAAATTGTAAGAATCATATATGATAAAGGGATATGCAAAATGTATCAAAGCTGCTGGAGTCTCATTAACCATGAAACTGATTGCAGACATGGGTTTATTTTGAAATGACAGAGATTCCCTAACAACATTTGAAGGTCTGCTTCCTTATTACTACCAGGGCTCCTTTTCCCTTTGCTTTCTTTTGTTTTCCACTTTCATATGGAATTCTGTAAATTATTGACATCTGGTCTAGAAAAAAAAATCAACTTTTAGGGGAAAAAGTGCGACCTCAGATTTGTACACCCAAAAGACAATTCATGTTTTATTATTTAATTGACGGTATTGTGCAGGTAGGATCTATGGAAACCATAAGGGGGATAAAGGAGTTGATGCTTTCTTTTCTCATCGCTTGCTTTTCTACTCTTGACAATGAACAAAAAAAGAAGCTTCTTGTATAGTTTAGTCCTTCTTAAGATGTATGTGTGCATCAAATAATTATGAATGAATTTCCCTGAAGCCTATTTAGTCACACAGATACCAAACAAAGAGATGAATGGAATTCTCTGGGGCAAATGGAGGTGACTCATCCTACTGATTAATGAGTGCAAGGTCGTGGAATTGAGTTCAACAACACACAAACAATACTTACAGAGCACCTAAGTGTCAGAACAGCAATAGAAAACTCTAATTGTGAACATTTCATAGTGTAATTGAAAAAAATACGGCGAGACACTAATAATGTGTTGAGTAATAACCTTAAGCAGAATTGATTGCTACCAAAGTATAGATTACAAAAAAGCTAAAATTACCATTCTCACATAAACACAAAAAATACCCACATATGAGTAATTGTGTTCAATTCATTGACAAGTCTATTTCAAAGGTCCTAGAGAAGCTGTGCTTTTACAAGAAACTTAGAGGGTTTAGGATAGAATTTCTAGGCTGAATATGAAGCTAATTTCCTACAAGAGAATGAATCTCACCTTTCAAACTTACCATTTTTTTCAGGGGGTAAGCTAGTTATCTTTCTCATAAATAAAATTCTAAGAAATGGCATATATATGGGCAGGTTTGCTTACTCTGGAACATTTTGTCAGTAGTAATCAGTGAATTGAATGAAACCCTTTCCAGTTCGTGGAAGATTGTTTGCCTGTGTGTGGCATTAGGCCACTTGCTTATTTACTTATGTATTTTATTTTCAGTTTTATGGGATAAATATTTTCATAAAAACAAAGAGCAGTAGTGTTCTGGCTTAGACCTTAAATGCCACCCCCAAAAGCCCACCCTGTCTGCATGTTAAAGACTTGCTCTACAGTGTGAGAAACTATTTGGAGTTGGAAAAAAGGCTGGGAGGTAGTACCAAGTAGTAGGAAGCAGAGTCAATACCAAGTGCCTGTCAAAGGTGAATCTGAGCAGTGGTCCCCTCCTGTTTCTATTTTGGCCCAAATCATTTTATGAGTAATCTCACGGTTTGTGATAGATTAATCACTATGATTAGGCTTATTTAAAAGAGATTTATTTGAAATTTTGTCCATCTGATCAAAGCCTCAGGGAACATCATGAGCAGAAAGATTATAGGAGCCCCAGGACCAGAACACCTGCTGTGAGATAATATCTTCTAGAAATGACACCAGATTTGCACCTATGAAATCTCAACAATGTAGTCACCTAAACAAGACTTGCATAATGGCAACATCAGGTGACACGACACGTCATTGTGGATGATGGAAATGTACAAGGTCCTATCCCTAGATAAATAGCTGTGGGTAATCACTGGCTGTAGAGAGAGTGGAACAGTTTTCTCCAGGCCACCTTATCCTAATTAAACATTTGCGCATAAAAACAACACAAAATGGGCTCAGTGGATTTGTGTGTGTGTAACAATAATGTAAATTAATTCAATCAGTTCAAGAGGGAGTGGGGTGGACAAAGGAGAGGTTAGAAATGGGGAGAGGAAGGGGTAGATATGATTTAAATACAGTACACATGCATGAAATTCTGAAATAATAACTTACATTCTTGGAAGTCAGACAAGCTAACCCTCTATGTGTCTTCAAGGAGCTATGAATCAGTTGTTTTAAAACTCTAAGCATATTTATCGGGGAATCTAAACTCTATAAGAAGAAATACAATGGCAGTGAGGATAAAGGCAGTGACTAGCAGAGAGGGAGGTGATATAGAGCGGTACAGAGTTACAGTAGAGCTCTGCCCTGTTAGTAACTGTAGCTCTGAAACCCCTCTCTCTCCCTACCCATGTCCTTTTAGCTCGCATTCCCAAAGTGGGCTATAATCTGGGAGCTACCCTGGCTAGGCATTTCGGGGGACATCTCAAAGAAACTATGTATGCCCCCATACATAGAGAGAACAGAAACAATGAAAAGTTTGTCTTCTTGGGTTTTAGGCAAGATATGGGGTGTATGGGTTAGGTTGGGATGGGATGGGATCAGGTAGGATTTGATAAGATGAATCCCAACCAGAAATTATTAATTTTTCATCTCAGATTAGCATCACTTTCCCAGTAGGCAGTAACCTGTGACCCATCAAACCGTTTCAATTTTTCAGTGACTTTTCCAAGAAGGGGGTAAAGCAGGGCCATACAGAAGTCATTGGCCTTGCTGTATGCATTGCCAGGATTAGAAACCTCCAGGAACAATCGATGGTAGTGTCCAGCCAAGGGACCTCTGAATACAAAGTCTATGAGACATCGCTCTAGTAACCCATTTACACAGCTTTTATTTCTGCAGTTTTCTTTTTTTCTTATTCATGTGAGCCTTGCTAGTCAATCACTGAATTTATAGTGTTTCACATTGATTCTGAGAGGGGTCACTCTGGAGTTCACATAAAGCATGTCTCACATTTCATGTGGTCTTCTAGGATTAATTAGGGACTGATTCGAAAGGACCACTCTAGAATTTAATGCTATCAATAATGTTTGTTTAACTCAAAATATGTACTCTTTTTTATTTCTCTCTAATTGGGCAGTTTCACATTTTGCCAAGTAGAATTAATAAGCAGGTTGGGTCTAATTGCCTTGTTTTGACTGAAGGGTCAAGTTTTTAAACAAGCCTGGACTTGTGTAACTTAAAAGAACAAAAAAGTAACTTTTCTTACAATTATTTTACTGCATTTTCCTAATTTTTCTTTTAAGGTACTTACAAAAAAGCATCTTGGATCTTTCCAGAAAAAGAACAAACTTTTAGGGAAAAAAAATGTATTCTAACTGAAATGGCTTCAATTTGCATAAAACAATTAGCTATAATTAGCATGCAAGTTTTAATGATATTGTATTGTGAAGCTGATTAGGCCTAGGAGATTGGAAATTCAAGTCACTTCTATTGTTTATTGTATGCAAATCTAGCCACTTAGCTTTAATTAGACATTGAAACCCAGAACAATTATCAACAATTGCTCTAGTATTAATAAGCAGAGTGAACTGCCAATTATGACTTTTTAAATGACAGAGACTTATAAGCAGCTCATGTGACACCCAAATTTTTGGACAATAAAGTCAAGTCTGGGCCAATCTGGTTGACAAAGTTTCTATATTTTTTCCCCTATTTAAACTTTTATAACATTTTGCTCAATAAAAGTTAGTAGAAGGAGTTCTGAAACATAACAAAGAAATTGAAGATCAAATTTAGTGATTTAAGAATAAGCTTGAGGGTTTTGAGAAGATTACTAATGCAGAGAGTTTCCACTCCCATATATGAGGTTTTGTGATATGTTGGGATTTCGAAGGGTCAGTAGGTTGGATTCTTCTCAGTTATTAAGACCTGTTATACTGTGTATATTAAAATAAAAATCATTACATTTAACAATCACACTGTGATGCTCTTTTAGTAACCTAATGGCGTGAGAGAAAATGGTAAATATTAATAGAGTCTTCTTAGGCAACAAATATTATAAGAAGGTGACAAGCCGTGTTTACATGGTAACCTGCAAGCTCACCTGTCATTACGCCCTGATCCTGTAGTCTCATTTTCTCCTCCTGTCTTAGTTGACTGGTTCCCAAAACACATTAATGCTGCCTACTAAGAATAACATTAATGTAATCAGGACAAAGAAAATAACATTTATTTGGGGGTAATGACGATCCAGGAAAATAGTTTCGGGCAGGATTGAAAATCTACGGATGTGTTACCAAAACTGTGGCTGTGTTTATTGCTTTAAATTGTAAAGTGCATGGGTGATTACATCATTTTTTAACCAAGAATTAGCAGTGAGCTTGGAAATAGGAAGTTCTCTTATGAAACAGGGGTACGATCTGAGTCTCTGCATAGCTCAGAGGAGTTAATTGCATGGAAGATCAGCAGCAGAGGTGAATGTAAGGTTAGCAGGGAGGGAGAGGAGAAGTGGGGTGGGTTCTGGGAGGAAGGAGTTGGAATCAGCTCCTTCAGATAAGCACCTTATTAATGGAAGCTGACAGGCAAGCGACCCAGGTTGGTAGTCATCTAAAGCAAGTTTCCCATTCTTAAAGGTTTCTAAGGGAGGAAGCCGATCCTGTACTACAAGGAAGCAGGTTTGGTTAATATGTGACCTATATCACTAGAATTACTCTATTTAACGAGGGTCACTCTTCTTTGGTATAGGAATGGGACCTGGTTAAATTGGGATTCATCTGTAGTAAGGCTGCCCTTAGAAATACTGTGTGTGTTTTACCCTGCTTGTAGTGGTAGGGGACTGGGAGGCGCCTGGTGGTGTCTTGTCTTGTATATGACTTACCTGTCACAGACAGGTTGTCAATCAGGTTCTTTTTTTTTTTTGAATACATACTTTATCATTTACACATAAAAGAGGGGGAAAGTCACAGCTAATCAATCTAACAATATAACGATCTAGCTCTATGTGCTGCCCCCAATATCTAGAGGTGGGATTCACTCACAGGCAGTGGGTAGAGGTCACACAAAGTGGTTTGCCAGTTTGATAGCTTAATGCACATCAAGTCACCATATCCTTACTTCCACTGGTGAGAGAAGACAGTGAGTCAGGCTAACTCTGCCTCAGACACTGCTGCGGAGTTATGGGAAACAGGTGGTAACAGTCTCTATTGTGTTTAGGCAGATCAACCAGCATGACACTCAATGGTCACCAAGGACTTAGCCAAGTCAGAGGCAGGAGGTCCTAATGGGTGTTATGATCATGAAGGGTCCTTTGTTGTTAAGATATGGTGGAGGCCAGAATTGACCTCAACTATCTGGAGTCTTGGATTTTTATGTCCCTTCTGAAGCTTACCTTGTCCTTGAAGACATTTTGGCCCCTGTTTCTAATTGGTATAGTGCTCTTGCTCCCAGGGTATTGTTCATATACCCAGGTGATGGTTCTGATTTCTGCAATTTGTGATGTTAGCATGATGAACAGGAGTGCCTCCATTTTTTTTTTTACTCTCATAAGCTCATAGGGAGTAGAACTATTACCAGATGAGGCTTTGTTGGAGTAGGTATGTCCTCCTTGGAGGAAGTGTATCACTGTGGAGGTGGTCTTTGGTATCTCATATATGCTCAAATCACATTCATTGTCTCAGACTACAGCCTGTGAGATCAAGATGTAGCCCTGTTTCCACTCCCAGTTCCTTCTCCAGCACCATGTCTTCCTGCATGCTGCCATGTTTCTTTATAAAGATAGTGGACTAAACTTCTGAAACTGTAAACCACCCAATAAAAGTTTTCCTTTATAAGAGTTGCTGTGGGGGGCTGGAGAGATGGCTCAGAGGTTAAGAGCATTGCCTGCTATTCCAAAGGTCCTGAGTTCAAATTCCCAGCAACCACATGGTGGCTCACAACCATCTGTGATGAGGTCTGGTGCCCTCTTCTGGCCTTCACGCATACACACAGACAGAATATTGTATACATAATAAATCAATAAATATTTTAAAAAAAAGAGTTGCTGTGGTCATGCTGTCTCTTCACAGCAATACAAACCCTAACTAAGACATAAGCATTAATGACAGTGCTATCTGTCTGTCTGTTTGCTTGTTTCTAAGATACCACAGAAAGAGAGACTGCAGGGTTTAAAATCCATAGCCATACACAATATTACCCTAAATCAGTTTGGCCCAGTCCAAAGGACTGCTCATGTAAAGAACAGATTCTGAATCCCTACTCAGAGGTTCAGTTGACTCCTGACTAAGCAATATGTCCTGACTATCAGGAGTGCTTGGGAGGAATGCTACTCCCAATATGATATTCCTCCTTGACAATACTGAATCACCAATGACTTATTCCATACACTTGCCCAGTGCTGTTCTTAACTCAAAATGGGACCCAGGAAAAGAAATGCATTATCTAAAGGCACCAATGCTATGTTCCAAATTTCATCAAATTTAGTCATATATTTACTCACACAGAGGAAAAAATTGCCACGATGCTCATTTATTTTCCACATAACTTTAGCTGCATGCAAAAATAGAGTTGCATTTTAATCACACATCCAAAGAGGGACCACTCATAAAAATATTCCAGTTAAATTTGTATTTCCTATAAGCATACAGACCACACTCACATTACTTCTATATTTTTTCTTTACATTCTTTTTTTTTCCTTTTACAATCACACTTTGACTGAACCTTTTCTCTTAAAAGAAAATAAAGCACTAAGCCATTGGTGCTGGCTTTGATTTGTTTTACATTAGCTTGGTATGTTAACAAAAGGAATAAAAAAGTTATTGGCCACCATATCTCCAAAGGTCGATTTCTGATTTTTCTAACTTCTGTTGTGTCTAGGTTTCTCTCCTCATTTTTCAAAAAAAATGACCCTTAATAGCCTAATAAATCAGCTAATAAAATGTTTTAGCATCTGTTAACATTCTCTTAGCGTGTTGCACGCATGCCCAGTGACATTCCTAGGGAGCACAATGAGGAAAATAATGGAATAGCACTATCAGGTTTTACAACACTGTAGGAGATCAGTCTTCACATTAATATTTTCTTGTAAATATTTAAATTGCTGGTCTAGATGTAGCAGAATTGGGGGAAAATGTGGATAATTTTTTTTCAAATGATTCTTAAGAGACTTAAAAGAAAACCCCATATGTCAGAATTGCAAACTGTGACAAACACACATTGAGTGGTTATTTGAAAAGTTTGAAGGCTCCAATGTTTTTTAAATACCCACACAAGAGTTGAAAACGTAAACTTTTCTCCCCTCAGGCTTTGAGGATAACCCATCCTTATACTGTGTCCCTCTAGGGTAAAGTTGGGTTGCTTCATAAAGGTGTTAGTGGTAATGAACTGTTTCTGAATATCAACCCTGAGCTACTGATACAAAATGTCACACCCTCATAGCTATTCAAATGAGTAACCTCCTAGTTAGGAGAATTTGGGAATTCTTGCTGAGTAGATATTATTAGGTATAATCAGAGCCCAAGGACAACCATGCCCCACCATGGGTTTTTTGGGTTGTTTTTTTACCTGGGATCTGCAGTTAGTCCCCAGCTCTTGACTTTGTTTCCCTTGTTCTTTCTGTCCTATATAGAATCTAAATCCTACAGGTCTCAGTTCCTGCCAGTTTGTTGCTTGGAAGCAACTCTTCTGTGGGTGCCCATAGCCCTCTGTGCTCTTGTTTCCATGCTGCTGTCTCTACATGTTATTAACAGAAGGGACCTCTGTGATAAATGGCCTGGATATGAGAAGGCTTTGCATTCAAACTGAGAGAGGACAGGAAAATGTGGGCTTTCATAGGAAGAGAAAGCATTGTGTTTGTAGATCGACAGACACTGTGTGAACAAGTTGGATTGGATTGGGAAGTAGAAGAAGCCATGGGAAAGAAACTTTTAAGGGCCAAATCCTGCTTGGCTATGTGTGACATTTCTGCATCCTTCATATCTGCCTTAGAGAACTGGCAGGCCATCTCTTTTCATTAAGAATCGCACTCAGAAGCCTTCCCAGCTCCCCCTTGGCCCAGTCACAAACACCTAGATTCCCTGGTAGTCTAAGTCTAGAGTGGCATCAGGCTCAGCTGTTTGCTCCACTGTCTTCTGACAAGATCATTCAGTTTACAGACGACAGGGTCACGGTCTCTGTCCTTACTTTGTCCTCAGCCTCACATCATGGCTTGAACAAGCTAGAACTCAAAGAATATGTCTATAACAATGTATGAAGTGGTCAGGAAATGGCCACAGACATGCATTCATGCTTGTCTCGCCTTCTGACGCAACCCTCAAGGACTGCGTGCTGATCTGGAATCCTTTTCAGTCTCCATCCTGTCACAAATATCTAGACTTTTCTCCTGCAGATGTAGAGACTCAGCAGAAAAAGAAACAAACCAAAAAACAAAACAAGGACTTCTCACAGTAGTGTGGGGCTTAGAAATGGTGTTCAGTATTACATCTTCTCTTCAAGAGAAGGACAAGATGACAAGAAAGGGTGTTCGGTGGGTTCGGCTTTAGTTTGTTTGATAGATAGACAAATATTCAAAAGATACAGAAAATAGAGCGGAAAAGAAGATGTGGACTATCAGCATGGTGTTTGAGACCTATAATCTTGATAATGGTTTCTAAGAAACATCACCTGAAAATTATCACTTTTGGAAATTAAATTTTTATTTGAAAATGATGTGTGCAATTTCCTCCCTTCCTTCCTCCCTTCCTTCCTTCGTCCCTTCCTCTTTTTACTCTCCCTCCCTCCCTTCCCTTTCCTTCCGTACTTTTCAGCTATGATTCTTTACATGAATGTAACATAAGAGTCCAAGAGGCTAGAATTCCTGAGAATTACAGATAAGCAAGTGACTGAGTGTTCATGTTTCCTTTGGAGCCACAGCCAAGATAGCAGGGGTAAAATCCCATGAATGGATTCTTAGGGAAAAAATAAAATAATGCCCACCAGCCTTGGGGCTAGGAAGCAGCAGACCATAATACAAAAGACTCTATTTTCATTCTGTGTTCTGTTTCTCCAGAAGAGGACAGCCGCCTGAGCTAACTCCCCTAACAATCCAGAGCTGTAAGATTTCTGCTGGCCCCTTCTGAACCTTGGCCTCTTTTTCCACACACATTTTTATGTGCTATAGACAGAATGTGTGTTTCAGATGGAAACTTGTTCAAGATCTGTACATTATTTTGTTGGATTTACTTGGGGTTTTCACCGCTCTATGAATTATATAGACTTGGTTAATTAAAATATATTCAGCATTGCAACCTTCTCAGAGGGCTTATGCCCAGACCTTCCTTATGTTATCAAACTCGGAGGTCCCAAGTTATGTCTGGCCACTCAACTTTAATAAGCCAATTAAATAACCGAATTAAATGTAGAAGGTAGAAAAAGGGATTTAATCAATGTGGCCACATTGAGAAAAGGGACAAAGAGATCCAGTGAACCCCCAAGTCGATCTTCTATATACTGAAGTTTAAATAGAAGGCTAAAGATTTGCACATCTAGGCAGTCCCAGTCAAGGAGTGCTCCGGCCTGCCATTGACCTGTCCCTGCCTGTGCTTCAGACTAATTCTCAGAGTTCCACCTCTGGCTGGTGAGGTTTTCCTTCTTCCAGTGTAAGAGTCTTGAGGTGGGGGGATGCCAGGCAGTGGTGGCTCATGCATTTAATCCCAGCACTAGGGAAGCAGAGGCAGATGGATCTCTGCAAGTTTGAGACTAGCCTGCTCTACAGAGTGAGTTCCAGGACAGCCAAGCCTATACAGAGAATCCCTGTTTCTAAAGTCCCCCCACTCCACCCCACCCCTCAAAAAAAAAGAAAAAAAGATTCTTGGGGGGGGGGTGATTCTCATTTCTCACTTTTTAAAACAATTCATCTGCCTGTACAGCTATACTTACATAGAGTCTGGCCATAGCTTCTCAGTGGCTGGGCCAACTATACCAAGGCATCCCCAACTATATTCTCTTCCTAAATTTCAGCAAAGCAGTTTTCTTTTAGGATTTGAGCTTGTCATCTCTGCCTGGCCTTCTATATACTGGTTACTTAGCTACCAATATCCACCCCTGGTCCTGCTGACCTATCCATTTCTCCCTAGGATGGAAACATGGCTGGGACCCAATGTTTCCCATCGAAGGACAGAAACTTACAATGTATTTTACGAGAAAATGGCTAGCTACTGATAAATACCGTTTAGCCGCTGAATGCTCTACGTTAAATGACAGAAAGAGATCATCTGAAAGATGATTATCTAGTCCAGAGATTGTCCCCAGTGGAAATGGGCTCCTACGCTCTGGGCCACCTTCCCCTCCATTAGGATTTGCTGCCCCTGCAGTGATCATAATTGCGGAGGACCTAGATACAACATTAGCGTCCTGGGCAGGGAGTTCCCGGAGGGATTTGTGAGGCAGGCATCATGCTTTAACCAGAACTGCCTCCTCAGCGCTTCTTTCCAGCCCCTGCCCCCTCAGCACCCTCACCCTACACCTTTCTACTCCCTGCCTTTGCTAACAAGGTCCCCATTCACCCCCTTTTAATCAATTAATTAATTCAATATTTATTTGGCACCTGTTAGGCCCCCTGTGAGATAATAGCACCTTAAGCTGTGATCTCATTTAAGTGAATTTGCATTTATTAAGAGACTCTGAAAGAGCTAAATGCTTTTAAGTCTCCAAAGAAGTCAATTGCAGTGGTTCTAAGCCCACTCGTTGGGCGACACGGAAACACACTTTGAACTAACGCAGCAGGGGAGGCCCCAGAGTCAGATTTCCCGGGAGGGAGTAAAACATCAGCATGATGGTCCCACCCTGGCACACATCCATTTTTGTCACTGTCCTCCTTTTGGCAAGAGGACCTTCCCAATTATATAAGCTTCAGGTGCCACAACATTTGGAGAGCATCTGACTACTCCCTGCCTTGGCTGTAACAAAGGCTGTTACAGCCATATGCCGCAAACTAGGTGATTTGTAGCAGCAGAAATTTATTTCTTGCAATTTTAGAGGCCAGAAGTCTAGGAGCAAGACACTAGCAGATTTGACTTTTGGTCAGGGTCTGTTTTCTGTTTCAGTAAAGGTGTTTTGCTTCTGTATCACCACATGGTAAAAGAAATAAAGGAGCCATTTGGAGGCCTCTTGGTAAAGGCACTGTGAGGACTCTACCTTCATGAGGGGGAGCACTTCTTGATGTCATTCAAGTCACTTAATTTGGCTATTAGCTTAAGCTGGGGAACACAGTACAATACATAGATTATAGATGTTTGTCCACCCATTGAAAATATCTAGAAGAATTTGAGGGCAAAATGTTTGAGTGTCCTGTTTACCAGCTTCTTAAATAGTCCGGACACATATTTGGAGTAAAGCAAATAATACTAACCTAGAATAAAAGCTCAAGAGAATGTATTGTATGTTAAATAAATGTACCAAATACTTTCTTATGTGTATATATATTTATGTGTTCATATATATATATATGTTATATAAATAAGTAAATAAACGTGTTTACAATCACAAACATATATCATGTACCCATTTTTCTGGTACATATTCTGGTGGAAAATGATGAGTTTGATGAAAACATTCATGAAAAAAGAATGAATATGAAAAATGAACAAATTGGAAATTACATGCTCTGTGTCCCACAGTCTTCTCTGCATCCCAACATCAGTAGCCCAGCAAGAGAGAGTCCATCATGGAACAGAAGAGACCATTCAATGACAAAGAGTATTTACTACTGTTCCAGAGGTTCTGGGTTTGGATCCAGGACCCACATGGAGACTCACAGCCATTATTACAATTCTTGAACATAAATAGTGACTCTTCTGTCCTTCATGGGCACCAGACACACATATCTGGTATGCATACATGTATGCAAGCATAAAACAACAGTTATATATGAAATAATAATATATCAGTCTTAAAGGAAAACATGACTTGCACATTCCAAAGTAGCTAAGGCATTTGCCTTACTGTGTGTGGTTCCTAATCAGGCTGTTTACAAAGGTAAATCACATGGAAATACTAGACTTCCATCTGTAAAAGTAGAGGATTTAAAGTAGAGACCTGGGATCTGTTCCCACTCCACCCACCAGAACATTTATAATAAAGTCCTGTTTAACACAAAATTAAATGCTTAGGGAAAAAAGTGTTTGAAAAACCAACCCTATTAACACCATTTTTTAAGTTACAGTAACCATTAAACAGTTATGTATTTAACCTTTGCAGTCTTAGAGCCTGCTAAAATGTCTAATTAGTTAATTAGGAAAATAATTATGTGTTACAAAGGAGAAAATTGTATAAAACTGCGTTTAAAATAAACTTCTATTTTGAGGCTGTAGTCCTGTCTTGAGGTATTAGTGTTTTGTAATTCTTTGTCGTTTTTAAAAGGTTTCTCACAAAAATATTACAAGGCTACCAAAGGTCCTCCCAGTGTATATCAAACAGCATTAGGCTCATCTACCAAAATCGTTGTTGGACTTGTGTTTTATAAGAGGCTATTTCCTTGCATGACATTCTAAAGACACATGTAGTGGGAAATTAATATATAAGGTCAACACTCCTCGGTCATGAATCAATTGCAAATGAATTGTTTTCCAGAACATTCTTTTCTGTATTTGTGATAATCATTTTGTGAAGAATTCTACATGGACAGAAACATGTCTGCTACCAAGATCTTTATGGGCAGGCTGCTCTTTTGTTTCTTCATACCCTTATCACATATATCCACCATTTGAAGAATGAGAGCCCATGGCATAGAAGCAACTTCTGAAGGCAAGATGCAAGTTCGATCAGGGTACTTGAGCATTCACGTGTCACAGAGAGCAGTAGTCTTTCCACATCTGGACCCAAATCGCTGATATAATGTGCTTCCAAATAAAGTACGTTTTATATGTATTTCAATTACCAGTCAGTTTTCTCATCCCATGCACGCCCCTTTGACTCCCACCTTCTTAAATGTTCATCTAGATCTTTCAGGCACGCTTGAGGAGAATTTACATGTGTTCGCCCTTAACTTTGACCTTGAAGAGAAGCCTCAAGAACTTCCTTTGCCTCAGTTAAAGGTGATCCCCAGTAATGACTCAGAGTCTCAAAATGTCACTTCCTACCCAAGCCCGTGGTTTCCCTGCTGTGGATTAGAGAAAAACGAAGGCCCCTGAGGAAGGTGAGACATAGGCTCTTTCAGAAAGCATCTAAAAGGACAGAATCCTCAAGGAGGGGAAAAGATGATTCTCCTGTAGGCCTCAGTAGGCTCCGGAAAGGCGGAGGCAGGCGAGAAGGTACAGGTCACTAGGCTATTCTCTGGTACATGATGTCGGGATATGATTATTGTCTGGCAAATGCATGCTTTGTTTTTTAGGACACAGCTGATTGTAAGTAGCGGGAAAATTCAGAGGTTAAAGTCTGACCAAAAATGTGCTTTAATCCTGTCTTCCCAGCTTCCCAGCTACAACTGCGGTGAAATTATTCAGTTATATTGAATTTTGGTCTCTTGAACTTTTAAGTGAGAATAGTAACACCTACTTGGCTATGTTGTGAGAATAGACAATATTATGGGCCAAGTGTTTAGCGCAGTAATCACTTAATGTACAAACTCCAAATAAGCAGCCCTGTTAGTTGATGGTCCTTTCCCTTCTACTCAGGGTGAGGTGACATAAGAGAGTTCTAAGTGACAAACAAAGCAACCTCCCCTCAGAGGAGCACATGGAGAAACTATTTTGGACAGATAAAGTAAAAACCGCCTTTGTAGTTTTTGGAATCAGGGGTAACACCAACACAGGCCTTGAGGGTGAATCCATAAAATAATGAGACCTTAATTGCAAATAAAAGTTCCATTTCTTTACTGAAAGTTTTGAATCCATTCTGATTAGGTTTTCATAGCTGAGAATCCCACAGACAGATGTCAGGTTGTCTGTCAGCAGCAGACGTGTGCAGCTTGCTGTGGGACAGGTCTTTTAGTCTAATAGTTTGGATCTTTTTCCCAGTCCCTACTCTAGAAATAAAACTGTTAGATTCTCTGTCTTTTTCTTTATTTTTATTTTTCTGAGTACTCAGGGTTAGCTACCAGATGTGATACAGTTCATTCATGTCATCTGGTAGGATTATTCTCTTTTCCACGTTCCTTTGAAGTTGTGATTCAAGAATGCATTCCATTAATTCATCCCTTCAATACTGAACGTGTACTATATATACTATATATTATAGACCTTGCTATGTGCTGATATAAAATGATGAGCAAAGGATCCTTGTCATAGATCTCACTTTCTCCTAAAGATAAAAACAGATAACCCACAAATAATTCCTGCACAAATATTGTTTAATTGAAAATGGCAACTCCAGAATGTTCTAAGTTCTTGAAACCTTGACTTATGCATCAAAAGATTTTTTTTATCCTAATGTTAACCAGGGAGAATTCTTTAATTCTTCTACTATCACACTGGATTAAACAAAAATTAAATTAAAGAAACCTCTCTGCAAAGGATTTGACACATGGTAAATACTCAAAAGATGGTATCATGTATAATTATTGCCTTCATTAAGATCATCATTACTAGCTTTTGTTTTTGTAAATAACTAACTTTAAATTATCCTGATATAAAACTGTCCTCAGGGAGGTCAGTAAAAGGGCTCAGCAGGTAGAGGCTCTTATTATATATGCCCTAATAGTCCAAGTTCTACCCCTGGAATCCATACAAAGGTTGAAGGAGAGAAGCCACTCTACAAAGTTTCCCTCTGACTGCCATTCACATGTGTCCCCACGATCACACGGCTTGTCATAGTTTGTTAATTTTTTAAGCAAATAATGTTCTCAGGGTATTCAGATGAACAGCCCCAGACAAATGTGGCAGAGGCTAGCCCATTCTACACAGCTCAGCCCCTGTCTCAACAAAACAAAGCCAAGCGAAAGCAAAGCGCAACTTCTCAGTTGGAACGTTGCACTTGTGGGCTGTGAGTCTGCCCAAGTTAAATTTGGGGGCCAAATACCTGGTGGGCTGTATCCTTAGAAATCGATTTTCTGTTCACTGATGTGAAAAAAGGGGGGGGGGCAACAAATCACTGTTGGCCATGAAATTTCTCTTCTTTGAAATCCAACTGCATCACCTACTTCCCCATCTGGGATGGCCATGAGTCCGCATCACCAGACAAGGTAGTAGCCAGGACATGAGTTCCAGTAGTTTAAGAACCCTGGGTGTCCTCTGAAAGGTCTCTTCCAAGGTCATATAGGTAATTGTGAAGAAGTCAACAATGAGGGTTCGAAATGCCCTCATTCAGGCATGGCTCCCAGGTTTGGCAGGAAGTTGTCTGCGTCCTGCAGAACACCATTAATACCTCTGAGGAAGATCTGACTCTGCTACTGAATCCTGTCCAAGCTTGTGTCTGACCTGTGAACGATGGGTTAATAGTTGCCTTACTTCAGAAATATGGGTGTTCCCATAAAGTTGTCTTGGGTGTGACTGTCCGTCTCAGTCTCAGAGTGGGGATTCTCTTTCTTTCACCCTTCCTTCTTGATTTACCCTGAGCATCCTATAGTTCTCTTCCAGATACAGTGGAGGGTCAAAGGGCAACATTCCTCAGAACTCTGAGCCATGAACACAATGCATGCATTATTAGTCATCCCGACAGCAGAGCGAGTTTTATAACTATAACTTCACTGCAGCATTTCAATGAAGCCTGACATCCCTGAGACCCCTGAGGCCTTTTATTCTAGCCCGCATATAAATTTTTTGCCACTTTGAGGAATTTATTGACATATTATATTTACTTTTTCTTCCCAGATGCTCTTATTATATGAAATCCTAATTTTTTCTTCTCAGTTCACTAATGTGTTATTGCAGAATGACCTTGACAAATTAAGAAAATGCACAGAGATCCCTGGGCTTCAAAGACTCACTACTCCCCTAGCTCCTCCCTCCCTCCCTCCCTCCCTCCCTTCCTCCCTCCCTCCCTCCCTCCCCAACTCACCCCTCCCTGTCTGTTTTCCTTTTTGTGAAGATTAGCAAATTTAAATAACACACATCAAATTATCCAGCCAGAAATCTAATACAGGTTGAATTTCCTCATACCAGAATGCTTCTCACTGCAATCTCAGAATCGCCAGAGCTTATTAGAAACACCGTGTTTCAGCCCAGCCCCATGTCCTCTGCCGGACCTCGGGCAATTCCAACCTCTAAGCTGGAGAAATGGAAACATTGGTCTAGCTTAGAGGAGCCTGATTAGTGACACCCAACCTTTCTTTCCCCACTAGCAGAACTGTTTTCTATCCCCACCACTGACATTGCTCAAAGTTCCATCACCGGTCTTCTAATCCAAGAGATTGCAGTCAACTTGCCAGCAAGAGAATTGAGGGTCAGCTTTTGATCCAGTTTGCCAACTGAGAATTAATATTGAGGCTATAAAAGTACAATTTAGACTTTATTTAGGATATTAGGAATTGGAACTTTTTTTTTTTTTGATTTTTCGAGACAGGGTTTCTCCGTAGCTTTTGGTTCCTGTCCTGGAACTAGCTCTTGTAGACCAGGTTGGCCTCGAACTCACAGAGATCCGCCTGCCTCTGCCTCCCGAGTGCTGGGATTAAAGGCATGCGCCACCATCGCCCGGCAGGAATTGGAACTTAAGAGACATGAATTCAAGTATACAAATGTTCACTCAGAAGAGAATAAGGTAGAGGAAGACACCAGCATCACTGAGTCTAGCTGACAGATATGGAGCTGAGGCAAGCCAGAAATTGGTTCAAGTAGCCTCAAATTGCTTTCTGGACTCTGTTGTAGAATGTTCTCTCTCTCTCTCTCTCTCTCTCTCTCTCTCTCTCTCTCTCTCTCTCTCCCTGTCTCTCTCTCCACACACACACACACACACACACACACACACACACACACTCTGTCTAAAGAGATACAATACTATTTCCCCCCTTATTTCACAAGTTCTTGTGAGGTGTCAGAGAGATCTGATGAGGGACCCAAGGAAAAATCTTCCTTAAACTTCGCAGTGACTCATATAAGGAGAAAGAAATAGTGTGTTTTCTGTCATTTGATTTTGTGGTATCTTTATGTTAGAAATAATAGTAATCCTCTTGTAACCATGATGGAATGGTTGCCAATGGCAATCATAACCTGGTGAAAATAGCAGAGGACATAAGGAAATCGATAAGATGGCTGAATTCAGGCTTTCTGGATTTTTGTGAAAAGTGGCTTAGCTTGCTGAAGACAGACAGCAGATGATATTACTCGTAGACCATGGTAGTCAGTGCTTACCAGTTACACTTTCCTCTGGTGAGGATCGTGTTACAAGAAGCAGTATCACCTGCTTGCTGAAAATAAGAAAAAGCACTTATGCATGGTCCATAGGAGTATGCTCAGCTTTGGTAGAAAGAGTCCATGAGTCAAATGCTGTCCTTCGTCTGTTTTCACCCGTCTCTACCTTCCATCACTTCATCTCTTGTCCATCTTTCTTTTTCTTTTCTCATCTGCTGTATTTTTTGCCCTAATAAAATTTTAGAAAATTTGGAAAAAGTTAATTCCTTTCAGAGAATTATTCTTGATTTCTACTACAAACACAGCAGGCAGGAGACTAAAGACAGTAAAACACAATAGACCATTAAGGAGTCAAGAGCAGAGGTCCCATTTCCTTCTCATATCTAAATTTTGCTTATTTGAAGATGTACCTAATATTTTATAGAATTTTCAAACAATTAGTAATATTGTCCTAAACCAATAAAGACAAAAACACTTGTTTAATTTTACTTAAAACCTTTTTGACATACTATTAATAAAAACTGTGAGGTTTGTAACAACTCCTCCTGATGACATCAGCATTGCTTAATTTCTCAATTTTGGTTTAATTTTAGGGCTGATTCTCAGGTAATAGTAAGAATTGACAAGGATGTGGGCCTTATGTTTTTTTTTCCAGCCTCCAGAGATTTTGTGAGTCTGACTTGAACCTTAAGTTTCAAGATTGTCTTCAAAAATCATTAATGCCTGCTGTCTCTTTTAAATGAATACATTAGACATTGTATCATAGAATTTATTTAATTTAACTACATAGAACCTATTGAGGTTTGTACAACATTTATTTATAGCCAGTGATAATTTTATATAAAACTAGAAATACAATGAGCCTGTTTTATCTCAATGTGTGTATCTTTGGTTGCTTATAGTCAACCGTATTTGAAAATATTAAATGGAAAAAAATATATATACTCATATATATATATATATAAGCCATATTTATATAACTTCTACTATAGTATGTTATCATGAGTTGTTGATATTTTCTATATATACATTAAAAATTAAACCATGTAAAATGCATTCATGTCCTTATATAGGCTTTCAGCAGAAGGCATGGCCCAGGTTATGCCTGGATTAAAGATCTGGATTAAAGGTGTGTCTTTTTACCTCAAAGATCCATCTTAGAAGTAGATCTTCCCACTCCAATTAAATAGAAATTCCTTGTAGGTATCCCCCCCTTGGGGGATTTTAGTTGATTCCAGATGTAGTCAAGTTGACAACCAAGAATAACCATCACATCTTGGTACACGTTCTTTTATATTTGTATAAGATCAATGAGTTTACTTTTTGAAAATTACATTTTAATGCTTACCCATATCTTAGTGATGAATGTTTTGGACCAATTTAATATTAACTGTATATTCTAACTAAATGAGGTCACTTTTCTAGAGCTTATGAAAGAATACGTGTTTCAGGTCTTAAACATTACTATATTACTTTGACATGCCAGGTATTATTTGGTTTTAAGTATATAGCCAACTAATTAACATTTCCATCAAACAACCTTAATGATAGTAAAGTGCATTAGTAAAAATAGGTGCGGACCAGGAATTTTGCTGTTGTGAATTTGTAAGCATAGTTTGTTTATGTAGACAAGGATTTCATTTTATTAGTTACCTTACTTTGGTACTGCTTTTGAATTGATTTGTATATAGATTTTAGTTTGAGGGGGTTTCTACTAATATATGTTATAATACTGGATCAGTCATGAAAATAACATGTATTCCTATTTTCTATACACTTCAAAAACTATTATGGAATCAATAGTCTTGTGTCCACCCCATTTCTACCTCTTTAGTCTGCATAAAATGAATGAGCTTTTCTTGATTAGAAAATGAAATGTTAAATTGAACTACAATTTAAAATGCTGAACAAAACAGGGACAACAGACAGATGAAAGCAGGAAATCTATCATTAGAGGAATAAAAATTTTCCAGAGTTCTTGAGAGAAGAACATATAAGAACTGACATGCAATTAATGGAATTAATTTAAGCACACACATACATACACACACACACACACAGGGGAGAGAGAGAGAGAGAGAGAGAGAGGAAGTAATGTGCCAGTCATCTTCAGCATCCATAGGAACACTTGTATAGAGAATGGAGTTACCATAAAACTGTTTGTAAATATGCTATGATGCCCAAAGTTTACTTTTTAAATCAAAAGGTGCGTGAAAATTTATATAACATTATATATTTATTCATTAGATAATACATAAATATTTATTAAATAGCAGTTGTCGTGCTAGGTTTAGGATATGTTGGCTTTCAGGGAATCAGCATTCCCAATGGAGGAGAGGAATGGAAAAGAAACTAAAGAAATAAAGGTGTGGTATATTTTGTATGTAGATTGTTGATGATGAAGTGAGGTGACTATTTATTAAATAGTGAACTTTATTCTGTCCAAAATGATGAAGTTTGTCAAATTTCAATCAATTTAAGTAAGTATAAACATTTCTTGGATGTATACCCTCATGACCCAATGACTCTCCACTGGTTTGCTCTCACTAAATAATTTCTGACCGTATTGTAGAGGCCAGGAATATCGTTAAGGGTAGCCATAACATAGAAATAGATGTTCACTAGAGAATACTGCTGTCAACCCCTCTAAAAGCACTTTCTATGCAGAAGAGAGAAGCTAAATGAATTTCCGTAATCAAGATCCCCACAGTTCCATGACATCTCCTTCCACGTTTGCTCGTCAGAGAAATCGAATGTATAGCAATTCTCTTTTATCAGCTTAGAGGCTTTGTCAAGGGATGGTTATTGTCCCATAAATTCAATTTACAGGGAAAGAAATGTAATTCCTTTTCAAGGTCATTAAAACAAGTAAGAAATATTAGGTCTTATAAATAAAATTTTAATCTTCTAAACTAGCTGCAAACAGAGAGAGAAAGAGGAAGAGCTATTTTCTCAGTAAATATTATATACACATACTTTGTCAATTAACATTTTTTTTAACTGTGAACAAAATGTAAATGTCATGGATAAATGATAGCTTTAATGATGTTTTCCAGCATTGTGGTCCCCATTACCATGGCTTCTTAACAAAGATGTTAAATCATTAGAAGTCGCATTTCATGATAATTAACTGCAAATCTGGTAATATTACTGATTTTCATTTGGCATGAAATGATGAGGGAGAACCACAAGGTTTATTAGAGGTACATGCCAGAGGACAGAGTGTCTTAATGTATGTGTATAAATCTTATAAAACTGCCAGCTGGACAGCACTTTATGACGGGCATAAATCCCCATTTACTCTCTGATAGTGACAGACAGGGAAGTCTGTGGTGGATGCGAGCAACTGAGAAAGGAAGTCACCCTAGAGCAGAGAAAGTGCCCTGGGACCGTGGGCCTCTTTCCTTCTCTTTCTCACTTTAATTTACAATAGCTAAACAGTTTCCCACTCCTGCTTAAGATTTAAACAATTAAAGTCTGCAGCCTTATTAATTCTGTCTTATTAGATGTGCTTCATTGTAAAGTACGCCGTGATGATTTTATAATTAAACTGCTATTAGTATTTGCCATTTGAATTTATTGTTCTGTCAGTGGGTGTTTCTTTGAAGTTCTAGAATAGCTCAGTAATCTCACCCAAGGTTTTGTTTTGGGAAGTGAACAATGGTCTGGAGTTTTTTGTGTGGTAAATATTTGCATCCCGGCCTGTAAGAAAGACATAGAGAGTCAGGTGTGGAAAGAAGGGTACTTCCTAGAAAGCTAGGTGGCCTGATTTGACTTCGCCCCCCCCCCCCCTAAACAGTTGTGATCTAGACCACTGTTTTAATCAAGGCTGTCTCTGTAGCAAGTGGCTGCAAGACAGGGAGAAAAGATTCTCTTGGCTCATGTAGTTAAAACTTAGAATATTCTTCAAGGCTTTTGAGAGCTAGTTGCCCACTGGGGACAGTTGTATCGCTGTCCTCTCTCTCTCTCTCTCTCTCTCTCTCTCTCTCTCTCTCTCTGTCTGTCTCTTCAGAGCTGGCTTCATTTTCAGAGGAGCTATCTCCATGCGATGAAGAAAACATTAGGCCCTAATTCATAGATTTTCCTACCTGGGCTTCCTAATAGATTTTCCTACCTGGGCTTCCTAGAGGATGGTTATAGACAACCTTAGGCACTGACTTCACTGAAATTAGTAAATAAGAATAATTTTAAGATGTTATTTTGTCAGTGGGTGGGATGGGATGCTTCGCGAAGGTCTGACATCTGAGTTAGTGAGCTAAGTAAGGAAGATCCACACTTTCCCACTACCATCTAGCCAGCTGTCTAGGTAGAAAGAAAGGGCAGAGGAATGATAAAATCAGCTTTCTTTCTCCTCCTGTGTTGGCACCAATTTTGCCCTGTCTTTGGACATAAGGATTTGAAGCTCTCTGCCTTCTGACTGTGACTTTCACCAACAGTCTGTCTCTACTGACAGTTCTCCAGTTCCCGAATCTGTGCAGAATCAAGATACGGCTTTTCAGACTTTTCAGCTTCTGGATGAGAGGTTATAGGACTTCTTAATGTCTCTAATTATATACAGTAACACCCTTTATAAAATTTTTCTGAGTATCTGTCCACTAGTCCATCCATCCTGTTGGTTTTGCCTCTTTGAAGAGCATTGTTCAATAAAACAACAGACACTCTCTGATACACTTTATTAAAATCTGTGTAGAACTCCCCCATTCACTCCTATTCACAACAGCTTTTCATAGAAAGTCTCCTAAGTACTTGGTGGTATAGGAGCAAACTTAGAACTGGAAACAATACATATGGAAGACATGGAGGCATATGTGAAAAGGACTTAGCAAGGATTTTAATGATGCCAAATGATTATAAGAGAGAGAAGGTAAGAATCACAGATTTTCAGCCTAAACTACTTATTGATAAAGGGGGAATAAAGTCCCCTGAACCAGAAGTTCTCTGACAGTTTACTCACATGTATATGGAGCAACGGAAGTAGCCAACATCATACAACCATTGTGGAGATGTAATAATAGACATGGGCGAATTTGCTGAAATTGGAATTATAAAATGAGGGCAAGATGCAACTTTAAAATTTATGTAACACATATACTCTCTGTGGTTGTTTCTGATTCCATGAGCATACACACACGCATATGTACATACATACATATATATATATATATATATATATAATAAGACATATAAAAGTATGTATTAATATCCATTAAAGTAGAAACTTTTATTATAAGGTAAAATAGGTGCATTTATTTATTTCTATTTGTTAACTTATAGTAATAAATAAGTATGATTTACTTATTTTTATCTCAAAATGCCAATTCTATTATTTATAATGAATACATATAACTTATTTATTTATATTTACCTCAAAAATGCCAGTTTCTACCAGCTTTATTTTCTATGTTGATTTTTTTCTTCTGTTATGAAGGTTCTTAATTCTTTAAATTTTGTTTCAAGGGGTTGGCATAAAAGGCAGTCACACTGCAGACTTGGCAGCAACTGCTTTGTTTAAGGCTGATTGACTAGGATTTCATAAGAGATGCTATTGTATAGGTGCAATAACTGTTTAGTGGAGTTCTTTATGAGACACTCAGGATTATGGATCCATAATTTGCATTCATTGCAAACACTGTAACAACTTCCTTTGAGCCATTATAAAGAAGGGATTGAAGGGCTGTTAAGGACTCCACAAGGCAGTGAAATCACATCAGGTTCATTTATTGGAGAAAATGCCAGCAAGATACAAGCTGGCGGTACAAATCCAGGTCTCATCTGCTCAGCTGTGACATTTTCCTTTTCCCAGGCTCACCGAGGGAAAGAGGAAGCTTGATTTGAGTTAGTTGGAGGCCCAGCCATCACATCACAGTGCACACAGCCCACCAGCCCGCCTTTCATCCGTTCATTCATTTCAATGCCAAGGTGCTGGGCCAGATGCTAGGGAAACAATAGGTCATCCCTACAGACTTTAATTGGAGAAATGGATCCATAAAATATATTTGCAATAAAGTGAAAACATGAAATGATGAGCTAAGTGCAGAGTGGTTTATGCTGCTGCCGAGGAGACAGACAGTGAGATAAAGGGGCAATTTCAAAGAAGAAGGCAGTGGAAAGGACCTTCCAGGCAGTGAAGTTAATAAGTGAGCCTTGTGTTGCAAATTAAGTTGTGAATTCAGCTCGGTGGGAGTCACCAATGCTGGCAAGTTCTATCGCTAGCCTTTTCACTTCCATCTCCAGGATGGCTGATTTAAAGACAAATTGAGCTAAATGTGTATCCCATAATAGTGTTGGCTGGAAAAAAAATACCAAATATGTCTCCAAACACTTAAAAGATGAGAAATAAAAACACCTGGTATTGGCACAATTCTGTATTAGTGGCTGACCTTTACTGTTGAACCTTCGAGGGTTAATGATGTTTCTTATAGATCTGCATAACCACACACAGCTCCAGGCCCACAGTGGACCAGCAAAGCATTATAGTTGTTATCTACTGAGAGAACACTGTCTTTTTGAAATGTTCAAATGGTTGTATTTTCTTATGTGTAATCAGAAACTTTTGGTCAATGTCTACAGGCCATGGGCTAGATGTAGTTATTCCAAAAATTTCAAGAGAAGTTCTTATTTATTTCTTTGTATTTTCTTTGAGATAGACTTGTCAAAATGTAACCCGCTGATCTCAGAGTCTGGAGCTTTCTGGCTCCACCTCCCCCCGCCTGGGATTATTGGTTTGTTCCACCGCCAGACCTGGGTTCAAATCAAGGTTTGAAAAATTTGTCAGACCTGCAGGTGCACAGGAAACCAAGAAGCACTATTAGTTTAAAGAAAATCATGGGAGTGTCATGATTGGAAATTGGGGAGCACACTGCTGCACCTGCTAAGAATCTAAATTAATGTCTGATCTCACATGTTTAAAACATATAAATCACTGTTGTTTCAAAACTTAAGAGCACAGCAGATATCTATGAATTAACTGTCGTGTTTCATGGCTCCTAATAATAACCAGCTCGTTGTAGATGACCTTTTTGTCTTTGCACAGGCAGAACATACCTCCTTACTTTTATCCATATCTTAATGAAAACAATGGGCCAATTTTATAACACAGGTGAAAATTTCTAACTCTGATCTCAAATTATCTGACCTGATGTGAGCTACTGAACTTCTCCAGTCTCCAACCTGTCAGTGCCTGCCGACCTCATGTGGTTCTTAGGGGAAGAGAGTTAGTGTCCAACCCAGGATCCAGTGCAAGGAGCTGTTTAATAAGTCCAGGTCTCATTTCTCTGTTTTACAATGTACTGTGATTTGTGAACAAAACCACCCTTTACTTATGTGACTTAGAATCTGTGGCAATTCAGATAGATAAGGAAGGAACACCGCTGAGATCTGATAAACTTGTCATTTCATCCAAATACGCACAGGTGTGCAACTGTTCATCGTTATAAAGCATAATAGCATTGTGGAAATATATTAAGAATATGAAGTTATAAGTGTGGCCCCAAACTGTGATAATGCCTAATGTAGCCGGTCTTTCTTCTTTCTTTATTCCTTCCTTCCTTCCTTTCTTCCTTTCTTTTTTTCTTTTTTTTTCTTTCTTGATTTAAGATTTTTCATCTTATTCTACTATTTTTTTTTTCAATTCTATCTTCTATTCTAACCTTGGGGCACTGATTTTCAACCTGCAACCCTTTGATACAGTTCCTCATGCTGTGATGACCCCCAACAACAAAATTATTTCTGTTTCTAATTGATGACTATAATTTTCCTACTGTTTTGAATCGTAATGTAAATATTTGTGTTTTCTGATGGTCTTACACAGCTCCTGTGAAATAGTCATTAGACCCCCAATGAGTCTTTACCCATAGGTTGAGAACCACTGCCTTCACAGAAGATTTTCTTTTCTTTATTGATGGACCTCAATTTCGTCAAACCATTAACATCACACTTGGAAGGGACCTTTCATATTCTCTGGCTGAGTAGGGATCCTGCACCCATGCCATGGCATATGCTACAGGAGTGACAGGGACCGCTCCTGAGACAGCATTGCTCCTGTAACCAGAAGATTCTTACGAGGTCATTCTGTGCATGTAAACTAAACTCTGACCTATTTTCAGCTACATCATGATCAAATTCTCTTTCTTAAGGTTACTATAAGATTGGTTGATATTCTATAGAAATCTTTAAAAAGAGAATATCAGGAGGGAAATCCCCTGAATACTGAAATCACTCCCGTTTATTTTCCATGCGATTATACACTCCACTTCCAAAGTGTGTGGGGGGGGGGGGGGGGCAGAGGCAACAGACTTCATTAACATGATAGACATGAATTCTCTGACCTTTGGTCAAGGTGGAACAGATCCGCTTCTAAACTCAAATTATATTCTAATTAACCACACCTTAAGTCGGGATCTCTTGTTTATAGCCCCAATTCGTGCCAACGACTTTGAAAGAGCAAGAATAAGTTCAAACTCTCTGACCTTTAGTCAAGGTGGAACCGACTCACATCTGTGAACCCTAAAAATAATGAATAAAGTTTTAGGGTGGTTTGTAATTATTTATCTCTATGAACTTTGAAGGCAGGTTTTTGTTTTTTTTTTTAATTAAAGCTCCATGGGCCTTATACTCTGGCTTATATGTTCTTTACCAGCATTGACACTTCTGCTGAACATAAAGAAGATCCTACATCAAAGTGACTAAGCAAACACACACAGTGAATTATTTAAAGCTTTTCAGGTGCATGCTCCATGTAAGACTAAAATTCTGAAATGTGGAATAGAAATAATGCCTCTCTGATCAATGAGTGTGATTGTGACTATGGGTGTGCCTAGAGGAACAGGAAGCAGTCCTTAGGACTCATCTAAAAAGACACGTTGTTGGTTCAGGGTCCTAATCCAAATCTCTGATGAGAAGGGAAAAAGGCTGTATTGTGCTATGTATTTATTGTTTGGGTGACACAATGTTATAAAGAGGAGGAAGAATAGGAAGAAGTGAGGTGGCAAGAAAGAGGAAGTAGAAAAGGAGGAGGAATAAAAACAAAGATGGAGCAGCAGTAAGAGAACATACTGCTTTTAAAAAATCAAGAGGCATCATATAAAATCTCCATTTTCAAATTCTTTTGAAGAAATGGAAAACTGATCATTAGTAGGCTGTGGTGATATTTTGTTTGTACTTTCCTGAAGATCAGAGTACGGAGCTAGTCATACTAGTTAGCCATAGAGGCAAGGCAGTGGTGGCACACACCTTTAATCCCAGCACTTAGAAGACAGCAGTAGATGGATCTCAATGAGTTCAAGGCCACCCTGGGCTACAAGAGATTGATCAGTCTAAAAGAGAAATAGGCAAGCAATGGTGGCTCACACCTTTAATCCCAGCACTAGGGAGGTGATCTGGTTTGATGGAGAGAGGAATATAAGGGGGAGGGGGGGGGAGGATATCAGCATTCAATCTGAAGATTTGTAGGGACAGGTTCATCCCTTCAGTAGGAGGATTCAGTAGAGGTAGAAACTAACGGCTGGCTGCTCTGCTTCTCTGATCTTTGAGCATTAACCCCTATATCTGACTCCAGGTTTTTATTATTAAGACCAATTGAACGCACTACAGTAGGCCTCCATTGCCACTTATCAAGATGAGATGGAAATATCCATGGGATGACCGAATTCTCATCATCCCTGATTTGTAATACATTGAGCCCATTGCTTCCATTTTCTTTTTAAGCATGTGAGATCCCAGGTAATAGCAATCTTGGGGCTGAGGCTGGCAGTATTATTTTTGGTACATCATTTTTAATCTAAACATGTTCCTTTAATTCTTCATTCAATCCCACACAGCACATGCACCACAGTTGTGTTTTCTTTGCTATTATTATTCTTCAGGTAATACCAGACTGGCTTGTTAGACAGCCTCTCACAGATGTTGAGGGCTCTTACCATTTATTTACCTTCTCTTCTCCAGTTCAAAGGATTTTCGGATTTCTTCCCTCTCTTGTTACCTGACACACAGGCTTTCCTAAACAGGCCCACTCTTTCTTCTGAAGTAATCATCATGTATTATAAAAAGTACTTATGTAAGCCACATGTATGTCTATAGTTTGAAAACTTAGCACTTCCTTCCCTTGTCGGTGTGGATTCCAAGGTGCTTGGTCCTCTGCAGCTGTTTCAAATACTTCTGCCATCCCAATAAACACACTGAAAAAAAAATCACCCTTATCATAGAAATACAAACATAAAACCCTGGTGAGAAGAGGCCAGTCATCAGTTACCTATTATTTAAATCCTGATAAAATTTGCATATATAATATAGTTCATAAAGAATTGGGAAAAGGAAAAATACCTTTTCGTTTTTCCTTGCTACATAGACTGTTGGGACAAGTATTAGTAAGAATGTGTTGATGTAGCTTTGATAAACAGGAGTTGGATCTGATAAACAAACATTAGATGAGGGATACTTCTCTTTAAAGGAACATGTATATATATGAAGGGTCAGAGATAGAGCAAGACAATTAAACTATAGTGAATTAGAGTCTGGATAACACTGCTTTGTGACCACCAAAACCATACACATAAAACTCTGCCAGATTTTGTATGATATATCTATATCTATTGTTATATAGTACTCTTTATATATTTCAATCTATAGGTAATATATATATATATAGTATATTTTATATATTGTATACATAAAGAATTTGGAAAAATTCAATACCAAGTCTATATATGATCAGTTCTCACAATATATTTAGCCATTTTATGATATACATTGAAGATAATAATGTTAAGTTATAGCTGGGGGGTGGTGTCTCATGCCTTTAATCCCAGCACTTGGGAGGCAGAGGCAGGTGGATCTCTGTCGTTTTCAGGCCAGCATGGTCTACAAGAGCTACTTCCAGGAAAGGCTCTAAAAGCTACAGAAAAATCCTGTCTTGAAAAACAGAAGAGGAAGAAGAAGAAGGAGGAGGAGGAGGAGGAGGAGGAGGAGGAGGAGGCGAAGGAGGAGAAGGAGAAGGAGTAGAAGGAATAGTAGTAGTAATAGTAGTAGTAGTAGTAGTAATAGTAGTAGTAGTAGTAGTAGTAGAGAGGGAGGAGGAGAAGGAGGAGGAGGAGGAAGAGGAAGAGAAAGTAGAAATAGGGAAGAAGAAGAAGAAGAAGAAGAAGAAGAAGAAGAAGAAGAAGAAGAAGACTACGACTGTTGAGTTATAACATGTCTTAGTATGATTCTTACCGGAATACTCTTTGGATAAAAAAATGTTATGATTTTAAAATATGTACATTAGAGATAGAGAGTATGAGAGGGAGAATATAGAAAGTGATACTTAGGACATAGCCAGCTGACTAGCTGGAGAGATTTCTGTGGGCAAAGTGCTTTCTGTACAAGTATAATGACTGGCATTTAGATAACCAGAACCCATGTAAAATCCAGACAGAAATGGTGGCCACTTCCAGTAGAACTATACTTGGGAGACCAAAATGGAGCTCGAATCTGGGAGCAGTCTAGCTAGCTGAACTAGTTGAAATTCTCACCTGCTTGTTCAATGAGAGATGGTGTTTCAGCATATAACACAAAGAGTGAGCATGGAAGATGATGTTAAAATAGGCTTCTACCTTTCATACAGGAACAGGTGTAACTACACACACATGTGCATCTATGCACACTTAATTATACTAACTTGCATGCATAAACATAAACAAATGCAATATATATACATATGTACCCATATATGTAATAAAGATATCCAATCAAAACAAATTAAGGATAATATCATTTATACCTACAAAGGATCAAACACAATTATTTCCTACTTTTCTATAGTTCTGGGATTTGGTATTTATAATTCTATGTATGTGTGTGTGTGTGTGTGTGTGTGTGTGTGTGTGTGTTTGTGTGCACACGCACGCATGTGTGTCTCTGTGTGTGTTGGTGTTTTGGTGCACATACACATTTGTGCATCTACACACATGGAAGACAGAGGTCAACCATGGGTATTATTCCTCAGGAGCTATCTGTCTTGTTTTCTATGATAAATCTTTCCCTTGGATCTAGGATTCATTACATAAGCTAAGCTGTCTGGTTAGCAAGACCCCGGGACCCTAGAACCTATCTATCTCTGCTTCCTCCTAGGGCTGCCATGATAGATTATTTTACATGGTTGCTGAAGATTGAGCTGAGGTCCTTCCACGTGCTTCTGTGACAAGTAGTTTACTGAGTGAGCTATTTCCACAGCCCTATAATTAAATATATTATCAACAAGACAGCAACAGAAGACCTACCAACTGTCCTCATTCAAATTTCAAGTATGGCTTCTATGTCAAACACACCAAGTGTTCAAAATTAGTCATTTGGAAGCCTAAGTAGGCATTTGAAGCTATGGAAGTGCCAGTGATCAAGGACATGCTGATGATATTGCACATAGGTCCCTCTCTTACCCCTAAATTTGGCTCAATAGCTTCTTTGCTTATTTGTATTCAGATTCACCCCAGCATTGAGTTTCCATAGTCCCTCATCAATACAGTGTTTAGATTCACAACTCCCCAGTCTGGCAAGGAATTTTGTTGTTTCTGATCCAACATACAAAAATTTCATTTATCACTTTCTTCGGCATTATCTGAAATGTTTCCCAGCAAATAAATGGCAAGTCTGTAAGTGGATGTTGATGAAATTTTAATGAATGTGAGGTGCTGGCCCAGTATTCTTACAGAGCTCCTCTGTTTTTTAAATAAAAGAACAAAAAGAAAGAAAGAGAGAGAGAAGGAAGGAGGGAGGGAGAGAGAATGAGGAAGAAAGAAAGAAAGAAAGAAAGAAAGAAAGAAAAATATATCTTTAATGTTGAAGATTTGCAGATGGAAGACACAGCCTGCAGAACAGAATGAAGGCAGCCTCATTTGGGACTCTGATTTTTTCCCCAGCCTAGTAAATATTTTGGCCTTCATTTCCCCAGTCTCCTGGAGGCCCCCGCAGCCCTGTGGCCAGCCATCCTGCAGATCACCATGCCTGACAGCTTACTCAGGAGAAGGCCTGGTGATTTCTGCTCTCAGCCCCTGCCGCCTCTGGTTCTGAGGACACTGCATCACATGCAGTATTTATTGCAGATTGTTTCTTTTGCCCTTCCAAGTAGTCTGTAAACTCTATCCCAGACAGAGTCTGGGAGAGTTACTGCCTGTTGATACACTCACCCGAATCAGCGTGGAGTGTTTTTATGCTAGGAACATATGGACTTTGGCTCTAGGCCCAGAATACATAAGTCAGTTTAAGAATCCGATCGTTACAGAGGGTTTGTATTTTTAGGGGAGAAAAAGGTGTGCATCCTAATACTTAAAAGCTGTCCACATTTACATTCCAGCTTTTTTTTAATTAAGCAGACCACAAAGATCAATAGAGGATTTACTACCATAGAGGGCCATAGTGGAATGATATGGGGGAAGGATGCTGCTGTATTGACGGAAGGAAGGCATGGGAGGTGTTTACCAAAGCATCTCTAAGTGGCTGGATGTTTCTCATTTATTTTAAATTCCATTGTCTCTGACTCTTTCCCCTACCCCATCCCAACCTTTCGCCACAACCCTTCCAGAATATTAATGATGCCCGTGGCCTCGAAATGCATTTTCCTCAGAGAACCGTTTTCCCAGTTTTACAATACTAAGACAATCCTACTCATTGTTAGAGACCCCTTTATGACTTTGAACTCCTCAGAAGAGAATAGTAATTCTTTACTGACAGCTCCAGTGGCTGAAAGAGGAATCAAAGTCAATGCATTATTAACGACTCTTCTTTTTAATGCCTCAATCACGGTGTAAAATACTTTCAAACACTTCACTTCATATAATTTTTACACTTAGAGAAGTCTGTCCACAAATTAAGTCCACAATTGCTGAATAAAATTAGAAATGGAGAGTAGATGTTTTTCAAAGATTTCCAGGGTAAACTTTAGTCGTTTTATCCTGACAGGTAAGGGACCTAGTCAATGATTCGGTCACTTGAGATAGCAGATTGAAACCAGGCCTTAGAAACCTAGCACATGGCTTTATTATTAACAATGCAGTCTTTGGTGAATCTCAGAAAAGCTATAGGGCTTGTGGTTTCTTCAGCTATAAAATGGGACTAATGTTGTCCTGAAGATTGGTATTGTATCAGTCTTAAAGGAGATGCTGTATTTGAAATGGATCCAGAAATTCTTAGGCTCTTGTCTGATTCCAAGTAGCAAGGTTGAGGACATTGACAGGAAAAGCAGGTAGGGCAACTTTGGGTTCTGATAGGGCACCAGGAGAGGGAGCCATCGAGAGTATAGGAGAGAGCAGAGATGGAAGAGGAGGCAAGAAACTGGTTGGCATGAAGAGTAAGGAAATGTCCAGTATCCTTGCCTTTGAGATACAGCCACGGAGGGTCAAAGGAGGAGTCCAAGCTTTCCAGACTCAGAGCAAGCTCTTATGGTATAAGAATGATCTCAAAAGAATCTATGGCTGGTGTGTGTTTAGATTACTAGAATTTTTAACAATTGTGTTTTAGATGAGGCCCTGGCAGCACGTTCTTCATTACATTTTACATCTTTAAGACTATATTTTATTTTCTGTGAGTGCTGAGACAAAATTGTGAGGATAGTTTCCAGTTACCAAGCAGCTGCTGTCGGGCATCCTGGCTTGCTCTGACTGTGTGGGGACTCATTTCATCCCGCAACCCTGAGATGTGTTATGTGCCCCCCCATTTTTAAGGAAACCCTTAAGCTCCCAAGTAAGGAAGTAGAACTCAGAGAGAGCAGGTATCCCCCTCACCACAGGTTGCACAGCTATTAAGTAGCATGAGTTAGAATTGGAAATTAGGCTTTTGATCATTAAATCTGTGTTCTGAACCCCATCGTATACCATCCACTGAAGCAGAGGGTGAGACTTGCACTGTAATAAGGCAAACGACAAGCGTTAAATCAAAGTATATTGTATTTTAAGGGGGTGTGCTACTTGGTTACTTTTCTGATACTGTTGCCACTGATTCAACTAATGCATAGGTGTGTGTGTTTGTGTGTGTGTGTGTGTGTATGTGTCTGTGTGTGTGTGTGTGTGTGTGTTTGCACATGAGGTTGTGCATTCAAGCAGGCGAGGTGGTTCTATCCTAATTTATTTGCATTGTTTCTTTTGTTGTTTCTAACCCCCCACGTTAGAAACTACCGTAAGTCATTACTTAGGGCTGCTGCAACTTATAGAACAAAACAGTCAGGGTCATTTAGAATCTCTTAGTGGAGAGTATTTAGATTTTCTTGTTTCTGGCTACTGGTAACAAATCTTCATTAAATCTTAAACACAGCATAAACAAAGCATGAACAGATTGTGAATGGTTCCTAATTCAGCAAGAGGAAGATTAGGGCTTTGTAGATACCGTTAAATGTTGAACATTCCCTGCGGAAGTCATTTAAAGGCCCATAGTATTCTCTTGTGTGTTGACTTCTATAAATTAAAGTTTCCCAGAAGAATCAACCTTGGCAAAAATAAACAGCTGTATAAACACAAAAACCTATGTGTCTTGGTTTAAAGTTGTCTGGCCCAAATTTTATCCTTCTGTGTCCACCTGTGTTACCAATCTGCAAGGTTACAGACAATATCTGAGCATCCTGTATCTTTTGATGGATATTGTCAATGTGAATACACAGCTCTGTTCTTAAAAAAACAATATGAGATCATTTATGCTGGAGGCAAATTTGAGTGACCACAACAACGGAACACAGATTTAAGTCACCCCAAATTCCATGTTCCAATGCAAAAGCAGTTCCATGAAGTACTATACTTTTGTGGAACAAAGAAAGTCACGAATGAAGGCAATTTAAAAATGCATCAGTGGACTCTTCAAAGGTGGTTGCAGCAAGATGGGAGAAGCTTTCCTGTAGGTCTCAGTCATTATCTCATGACATTCCTAGCTCTGGGGTTGGTGGAAGATAGTGATCTACTAAGTTAATAGATTCCAGTGGGTTTTTAATCTACTAATTGAAAGAACAAAAGTTCTCATGCATGGCTATTAGGGGACTGAAGCTAGCCTGAGATAAGGTAATTAACCTGGGAACCTGTTATATGCCAGACTCTCCACATCACTGCAGTTCTAACAGCTCAGTGAGTATTCCCAGAGATGCTTCTTTCCAAGAATTCCCATTGGCAATATCCAGATTTCACTTGCCTTCCTCTACAACAGCAGAAGGAACTGCAGAGATAAGGTGATGCACTATGTCAGGGCCCAGGCTGGGAGTCCCTCTCTCTCATAGTCTACTCTACTCTTGGCATAGTCCATGATATCAGTATCCCTCTGAAAATACAGCCCACCAACTCTAGGTGAACTTTCTGTACAGCCCTGTTGAAATAGGAGCGGCGAGGCTGCGTCCCCGGCACCCGGCCGCCTGCACGGCTAGCTTTAGCTTATGCCCCGAAATAATTACATGGAAACTGTATTCTTTTAAACACTGCTTGGCCCCTTAGTTTCAGCCTCTTAACCCATTCTATTAATCTATGTAGCACCACGAGGTGCGCTTACCAGGGAGATTCTAGCCTAAGTCTGTCTGGAGTGGGAGATCATGGTGACTCCTCAACTCAGCTTCTTTCTCCCAGAATTCTGTTCTGTTTACTCCACCTACCTATGTTTTAACCTATGAGGACCAGCCAAGCAGTTTCTTTATTGCTTAACCAATGAAATCAACAGATTGATATATGACACTCCCACATCACAGCCCCATTAAAATATGGTCACAGTGATTGGCTTCTTTTTTAAAATAGAGAATTTGCTTTTAGAAACATAGTGGAAGACATTGGCTTTGCTTTTTAGCTTCATTGAGAGTGTTCATTACTTAAAACCCATAGGAACTAGTCATGTACCTTTAAGTCTTGCAAAGATGCCCACCATTTTAGGTCATTGGCCCATAACTTGTCTGTGCATTGTTATCAACTGAGAAAATTTGAAAAATACTATTTACTGTGTTCCTTTCTCAGAAACAGTAACTTAATTCTTCCCTGCATTTGGAAAAATAACAAAATTCTCCTGGGGATTCCAAAATGCACTTAAGTTTGGGAAACACTGATCCAATGCCCACACAAAGTGTTTTAACAAGACTGTTGGGTGACTCATGCACACATTCGAGAAAGATAGATTTGTTTTGATTAAAAGATTACTACTTCAGTTTTTGTTAAATTATACTTTTTTTTTTAAGTTCAAGGGGGAGCTACAGGCCTATCAGTGAGATTCCAAACACATGAAGAAACTAGCTGGGCATAGCAAACTGGAAAGAGTCTATTCTAATTAATGGGGAATAGGATAGAGTCTATGGTAATTAATGGCAAAATGAGTATTGCCTATCCTAAGTTTGGAGGCTTCCCATTTTGTCCGTTCTGATTCTGTAACCAGTTGGACACAGGAATCAAGTGATGGTTAAGCACAGTTTTAGTTCATAGTTGGCTGTGCTGGGTTGGCAAATGCAAATACCTCTGAGGGGAGACCATAACGACGTTCTAGGTACGCTTTGTCCATTAGATTTATGACCCTTACCTCAGTGAGTTCCCAGAAAAGACAAAGAAGGAAGAACTTACCTATAGAATGGGAAAGTCCTGCCTCAGTGAGCATACACCACTTATTAGAACACCAATAGAGAGTAGAATGTGTTTTGCTTAATAACAGCTTCACAGAAGAGAGAGTTAACAAGAGTGCAGCCTGCTCTGGAGGAACAGTGACTAGTCACACATCCCACTGGCCTACTTAGTTACTTCCTCCACTGGAAAGCAGGGCATAGAATTTTCTGATAGCTGTTTCTATTTAGGGTGCACAGTGGAGATGCTGGAGAGGATATGAGTCATTCCTCTATCCTTTTTGGTACATTAGGAGAAGGGAGCATATACCTGGATATTTTGCCAAGGAAACTGCCTCACTCTACATGAAGAGGGCTTGAGGCAGGACAGTGGCCAATTAAGGGGCTTGGCTGATTGGTTCAAAGAAACAGAGAAGGCTTCTCAAAGATCAACCAGGGGTCATGGTCACCAAGGTGCACTGTCCAAATAACATTTTTTCCCTCAGTATCTTCTACTCATACATTGTGTTTTCTTTTAATGTCTTGTCATTCATATAAGTCTTTACAGGTATTGAGGAATCTTGAGGAATGGAGATGAGTGGAGATGGTAACTGGTTTCCTCAGATCAGTGACTGCATCAATTATTTTACTCATATCTTTTAGAGAAGCAATTTGTCTTTTAGAAACAGCAAGTCAGGACCACAAGGGGTGCACCCATTCACGGAGACAGTGGGGCTGATCTATTGGGAGCTCACCAAGGCCAGCTGGACGGTGACTGAAAAAGCATGGGATAAAACTGGACTCTCTGAATATGGAGGACAATGAGGGCTGCTGAGAAGCCAAGGACAATGGCACTGGGTTTTGATCCTACTTCATGTTCGGGCTTTGTGGGAGCCTAGCCAGTTTAGATGTTCACCTTCCTAGACCAGGATGGAGGGGGAGGGAAATGGGAGGCTGGGAGGAGGTGGAATTTTTTTTCAATAAAAAACAAAACAACAACAACAACAACAACAACAAAAAAACATAATCTATTCAACCAAGCATGAAACTTCCGTTTAAATAAATGAATATATTTCAATGGAAAAAAAAAAAAAGAAACAGCAAAGGCTCAGAAGAGAGAGTAGGAAAAGGCAGGAGTAAGCAGTTGTTTGATTTACTCTTTCTGAATGTTCTGAAACCTAATTTTTCTCTTCCTTTTATCCTCTCCTCTTAACTTGCAGGTAGGCTAAGGCTGTCTTAAAATCAGCAAGAGATACAAAGCCCAAACAATAAAACTCATGAGCACAGTGGAGATCAGAAAACATAATATTAGCGGTTGGTTACTCCACCAAGCTTATAATCTACTTATTGCTTATTGATTAATTGTCTCTAATGTATCAGCAATATTCACTGACAACACATCTTCCCCACATCCTTGCTTTTTTGCTGTTGGTATTTGTCTGTATACCCAGTGCCTAACTGAAATCAGTAGATGCGAAAGGCTTTCTCACTGCCAAACAGAAAAGCCTGCTTTTAACATCCAACTCATTTGATTTTTACCTGAGGTTGTTTGTTTCGACAGTGGTCAACAACTGGGGTTTTGGCTTCAGGTGGATATGAACATAAACCCCCAATTACAGAGACATCCAACCAACACACACAGGGCACATATACATTGATGTCTAGTTTCAATTTTACTTTCCAGAAATAGCATCACATCTTTATATTGTCTTCTCCTGTTCTTAATTACATTACAGTTCATTTCAGAACTCTATCTAAATGACTGATATGGGTGCATACTCATACTTTAAATATAACTGATGGATTACAATTTATTCAACCTTTTCTCCAGTGATAGCTGTTCCATTTGTTTTCAGGCATTTTCTAGAGTAGGATTTTGGTATCATATTATGAAATACATTCTCAGTTGAGGGGTGGCTGTATCAAACGATGCATATATATTTAATCTGTCTATAGCATGCATGTTTAATTTTAATAGATGTTGCCAGAGGATTCTGAAAAATGCCATTCCATTTTACATTCTAGCAGCAATCTCAAAATTGATCTTCCTCATTGCAGTGTTATGCTGCTTCTGTGATTTTCACAAATGTAGTATCCTTGCTTGAGTACCACAGATGTTGAGCATCTCTAGCTACTGATGGGAAAAATTCTACAATCTGCCTGTTTATGTACCTTCCTAAACTTCAACTGCTTCACAAGTTTACTGTGGGGATTGAGTAAAATAGTTACATGAAGACTTTATGAAAAGTTTGACATACAAATGTTTAATGTATGGTATATGGTGTAATAATGTTGAATTTATATAACCTTTTATCTTCAATATCATAAGTATAAACATTTTGTAAAAGTCTAGCATTGAATGTCTTTTTCTGAGCATTTTGCATTCTGTCTTTCTCTGGAAATTCTCATTTTCTATAATTTCTACTTTCCAAGCTGTTTTGAAAAAAAAAAGTGAATCTCTTGTTCTCATTAATCATATTGGTGTTCTGCAAGACCCTGCACTCTATTTCTATATACCCTTATCTCACTACCACAAAACAAATGCCCTGTGGTGTGGGTATTCTCTTACACCTGCTTTCTTGTGTTGCCAGAGGATCCATTTCTTACAGGACCTGTGGGCTCAGATGGCAGAGTCACCACGATGCTGGGATCATGGCAATCCATGAATTTCATCACTATCATGATTTCTTTTTATCTCCTTCTCATTCACTCTTCTACTTTAGTTCATTCTCAACAGAATTAATATATCTAACTCACCAGGGTTTCCTGTGCTGTTTTTAAAAATATATATTTTATTTAAAAAATCTTTAAACTATGTTTATTGCATGTCTGTCTGTATGTTTTTATCAATGCAGGAACCCAGTCAGATGCTTTGCTTTTCATTTAAGGGTCATTTGTTGGGGTTATAGAGACCACTTGTGGTTAAAAGTGAACCCTCTTATAGATGACCTGGATTTTGTCCACAGGACCTGTACCAGACACCTTACAACTGCCTATCACTCCAGTTTTAGAGAATGCATTGCTAACAGGCCTCCAAGGGTACTTACACCCACATGGTACACATAAACTCATGCAGATGCACACATGCATATACATACTTAGATTAAAAATCCTTTGAAAAGCCATTTGTTTGATGCCAGAGCATAGATACAGCACCAGGAGGTGTACATCATCCCCTCAAAACAATTTACATTTACCAGTTCTTGGAGCCTGTTTCCTAACAGCTTACTTCCTCACCCACTATTTTTCAGGGCCAGCTGACTGCTCCATCTAATACTTCCTTCACTTATGTTGATGTGTGTTGAATTATTATTCAACATTTGCTCATCAGGGTAATTCTTATAAGCATCTGGTTTCTTAAACCAATGAATGCCAGAAATGAAGACCTCCATTTTTAAATGGCACACGGTATGAGCAACTTGAGCTATTATTGGGTTGACATTCTCTCTCCTTTTTGTTGCAGCCACTTCTTAGACCCATACTCATGGGTTTCATGTTAATGGCTGCTGTAGAGAATGGAGTCATTTTCTTCTTACTCCATGCATGAACTTGAGCTAGTCAGTTTGTGCTTGGGTCTCATTTTATACCTTTAAGTTATCAAAGTTTACTTTTATCCATTTCTTCCCATTGGCCTCATAGTATAAGCATTTCTCTATGAAATAGTATACATGCGGAACCTTACTATTGTGTTCTCTAACACTATTCTTCTTCCAAATTGACTGAGATTTTGATCAACAATCTATAATTATCTGTGTTAGAATATTTTGAATTTCTGTATTTCCTTCATGCTTAAATTCTTAACACAGAATCAGTGCTATAAAAGTATGTGGTTGCTTAGAAACTAATTGTTGCTTGTGGTGGCCAACTTCTTTTTGTTTACTTCCAGTTGTCTGAGGTTTTCTGTCCCTCCTGGTCCCCACAGTCATTAAGTCCCAAAGAAATCACACATTAGTTATAAATTGGTTGGCTCATTAGCTCAGACTTCTTATTAATTCATATAACTATATTAGCCCGTTATTCTTGTCTATGCTAGCCACATGGCTCAGTACCTTATTCAGTGAGGTGGTCACATTTTACTTTCTCTGTGGCTGGGTCACCAGTGCAGACTAGGACTTCCTTTTTCACAGAATTCTCCTGTTTTCAATGGCCCGCCTCTACTTCCTGTCTGGTTGTCCTGCCTATACCTCCTGCCTGGCTACTAGCCAGTCAGTGCTTATTTAAAACATAATTGACAGAATACAGACCATTGTTTCACACCATCTCCCTTCTATTCCAGATCAATTTTGTGTTCAGTCACACTATTGTGACAGCCTAACTTATGCTGCTGGACTCAGGGATGAATACTCCAACTAGACAATTTATCTGATACCAACAAGAATCAGTCAGAGCTATTACATGCTGAATATATTTTTAAAAAGAAACTTCCAATGCAATTGATAGAGACCTTGTGAAAGTATAAGTAGTTTATATTATTGGAATACCCAAATAATAAAATACAGACAAAACTGTAAATATTTGAACCTGACCTACTTTGTTCTTAAATTTATTTTCATTTATTCATTAACTGTTTGGAATTGAAATATCTAATCTTTCTTCCTTCCTTTCTCCCTTTCTTTGCTCCTTTCTCTCTTTCTTTCCTTGTGGAATTTTAAATGACTTGTCAATACACCATAGAGTCTACTTCTCTGTTGGCTTTCTTTAATTCACAATATAAACTTGCTTTTCTTCCATAGCAGTACATTTTTATCCACCTCCTTCTTCACCATTTCATATGGTAGGCATCATAATGTGTTTAGATAATCAATGCTGATGGGCTTTTCATTTCTAATTCTGTTTCAAGCATAATGAACAGTTCTCTAAGGTAAGAGGATAGACTTGAACATGATTGTGTTTTCTGACAAAAGAAGATATAGACATTTGAGGGTTGATTTGACATATACATGGAACATATTCTACCAACTGAATTGTTCTATAGTTTCATTTTTCAGAAATAAAAACCTAGACTTGGATGTCTATCAGCTGCCCTTTTAGTCATCATAACAATAATTCACACATTTTGAGTGCTGATATGCAGTGCCCCATGCTAAATATTTTACATCAATTTGTCCCTTTAAATCCTCCCAGCAGTCCAAAAGATGTCACTGTTATTATATTGAGTTTTCAGAAATGGGCCCATGCTCACATAGACAGAAGAGAAGTATGAGAGCACATGGACATGCCCAGCGCCAAGTAGAGAGCAGTGCTCTTTTGCTCTAGTTATGGTAGTTCTCCCACTGGCTCTGCTTTCCCCATTAACGCGTGTGTGTATGGAACTTCAACAGGGGAGTGGGGGAGGAATGAAAAGCTCTCCTGGATCTACGAGTTCATTCAAGACCAGGTTGTGCCCCCAAAGAGACTGGAAGGCACAGTAAACCAAATGTATCTGTCTATTAGAGTTCGGGGCTTCTGAGATGTTTGCAAATGAGTTGCTCAGTGCAGCCATCTCAAGTCTGAGTTAATGTTTGGGAAAACCCATTAGGCTACAGAATAGAAAGCCTTCTATTGCTGTCATGCAACAGCTCTGCAATCATAGCTCCCTTCCCATACAATGAGACTGGGTCACTTGGTATCTGAGGGATCTTTTTACCATGAAATAATTGAAGACTGTAGACAAATTTCAAATCTAGTACAAATACAAAGAAATCCCATCTTCATTTCCCTTCCACATAGAATCCCAAATATTACCATTTTTCCATGCTTGTTCTGTTGTTTTCTGCTTTTCCCCTTTTATATCCATGTGTATATGAATCTGTGTCCATGTTTAGTGCATACAATTATTATGTCAGTATTTTTATTTTCTAACATTTGATGACAACAGATATTGTGTCCCTTTATTGCTAAATATGATATTGTATTTTTGAAAAGTGAATGTTCTTATGTAACCATAACATAATTAATTAATCATTTACATTAGGGCATTCCTATTGATGACACTATTATTGTTTACATACATTATTCAAATTTTACCAACAGTCCTACTAATGTATTATGTAATAATTTTCTTTTTCTGACTTGGTATCTAATTCTGTATCATATTACATTTCTTTCACCTTTAGTTTTGGTTTCCTAAAATCAGGAGGGGAAATTAATTAACTCTTTGTCTTTTGTGATTTTTTTCTTTCTTTTTTTTTTGAAGAGTATTCATTAGCCAGTTGTTTTCTAGAGTATCCTTAATTTTTAGTCATCTGATATTTTTTCACAACCAAACTCAGGTTACACATATTTATTTTTTGATCTGGAATACCATAGTGTAAAATCAAATCCTTTTTAGTAAGGCATACTAGTAATTTTTGTTTTTATTTTTTGTCTCATTACTGGTAATGTTAAGTTATAGCATCTTTAGGGTTATTGTCCTCTTGATTTTTCTATCATGACGTGGTCATTTAACTCTTATAACTAATTTAAGTCTTTCAGAGAGATGCTTTACTCTATACATTAGATACATATCCTGTATATACATATCCTGTTTCTTACCAAACATTTTAACCAATAGCTTTGGCAGTTTTTACCTGAGGTATTATTCCTAACTTAGTTATGAAATGAGCCCTGTGATTAGTGTTTAGCATATTTTGCCCACAAAAAATAGCTTATTGGATGATACAAGTATTATTATTAGTCACACCAGCATGGTGGCAACAAAGGAGTCATTCACACATGATTAGCCGTATAGCATGCACCATCACAGGGTATGATTATAACAATGACTACTGAGATGAAAGGTGAACAATAAGGAAGCATAGTTTTCACATGCTTTTCCTCCAAACATGCTCAGATAGAATTTTGCTGTGTGGGGAAAGAAAAAAAAAATATCACACCTGCCTGAACTTTTAAATGTTAAAGATGAAGGTCATTCACACTGGAATTTACACTCCATAAATGGCTTGTTTATAGTTGAAGTCCACTTACTCGCCAAATATCAAACATTCAGTTCAAGGACAAAGGCCAACTGGGTTTCTCAGTTGTTTTTAAAGGGACAAATAAAAGAAACACAGACATTCCAACCTTCTTGGCTGCAAATTTGACTCTTGGGATTCAGTTCCTTTAGCACACACAGCTGACATAACTCACCTTCCAGAGCTGGTTCTGTGGGCCCTACTCAGGGATCAGTTATTGAGCTAGTCTTTAGAGAAGCACCAAGTTTCTGGGATCAAACCTGCTTAATTTGATGTCCTTCTACCTAGTCTAGAAAACCATAATCTAAGCCACTGCTCTTTAGCTGATATATCAGGCAGAGGTGTTTAATTTACTCTGTTTACCATACCACTCAGTGAGTAGGAATTGATCTAAAGTTTCATTGTCCTGGATTTACGTTGGCAGTTCAACTGTTTTATCATTTGCTGTTTGGACAAACATTTCACTCCAAGGAAATGTAGAAGGGGTTTGGTTAGCTCCATGTGTTAAACCAATTAAACTTAAAATCACTGCCTTTAGTAGCGAGCACTTGCCCAACTTTCCTTGTTTGATGAGCAAGTGTGTTATCATTTCAGATGTAATGACATACAGTGAGTATTTCAAGGAGAACTTTATCTATGGTTGCCAAGGACCTCCCTCATCAGGATCATGTAGTATTCTTCTCCTATCTCCTATCAGCTCCAAATTTGGAAGAAAAAATGGTAAATCAAACATAGAATGTTTTTATGTGGTGGGTAGCAGAATGCTTTGTTTTTAACCAAATCCCATCAACCATCAATCACTATCATGACCATTACTAGGCAGAGAAATGTAGATTTTGTGTTGAAGGAAGAAAAATAAAATGCTTTCATAAAAGAAGGCCCTCTTAAGATCATGTTAAAGATGCCTTTAATTCAGTTCTGAAAAAAAGTCTTTACTCTATAAATATAGACTTGTTTCTCTGAAAGTAAAGGAAGGTACGGCAGGTTGAAGAGTGTCTCAGAGTGCAGGCATCCTAGAAGGACTGTTACCTATGGCTGTGTGGCAAGACCAGTTGATGAGGATGTCAGGAAAAAGACTGAAGAAACTTCCTTGTCACAGGGCTGCCTATCCTTCTCTTTTTCTTCTCTGTTTTTATACTTCTCTTGACCTTCAGTCTAGTCTGAGGATGTCTAATTTGGATTTACTCTCCCATTAGAGCTTGCTTATTGCTAGCATCTCTCTGACTTAGCTCCAGATTCCACCTTCATTACAGACTTGCCTTAGCCGTCATTGGTCAAGTCCATAAACCAAGCTTTGCCATTTTCCACCTCCCAGTCACATCTTGCAGACTTAGAGCTTAAAGCCATCAATTTATTCTTGCTGTGACTGTTAAAATGCCTCCCTCTTCCTACACCTTATGATTAGCTTAGCTGAATTTTAAAGAATTCCTCTAAGAATTATTTTTATGAAGGCCATCTGGTAAAACAAATTAATCTCCAAGGAATGTTACTCAGACTAATTGCTAATTAAATGTCCTCCTTGATTGTATTAGTTATAGATCGGGAAGTGTTTATGATGCACATTAATTTTTGTGGAGACCCTGAGAAAGCATTCATTTCCCCCTTCAGTTTGCATGTATGATATATGCGTGTGCTGATATTAGACAGTACATTTTCCCATTTTTCAAATAGATTAGCTGTTGTTAGATAAGATCACTATACCTAATCTTGAAATGTAGGGCCTGAAATTTATTCAAATCTATTTTTAGTGCCTCAGCTTCAAGATTACTCAGATACTTTGTGGTTTGTGAAGCTTTGTAAAATATTATTTTTAATGTACAAAACAATTGCCAGTGGGTCTGACTCAATCATAAGTGGCAAGAAGGTTTAAGTTTGTATGCCAGTGGATTGATAGCAACTGCCTTCAGTACACTGTATAGAAGAATGTTCAAGCCACCATGTGTTTATTGTATCATTGGTTATAGACCAATACTGATGCATACAAGAGCCATAATGAATACAAATCATCTTTACTGACAATGACAACTTGATGCTAAAGCTAACATACACTTGATCAAAACCAGACAAGCTTTAGGGAAAACCCCATAGTTCTTTATTAAAATCTCTGTCTTGATACAGTTAAATAGAAAAAAAAATGAAAGCCCAAATTCAACTTGCATTCATTTTGTTCCGTTCTAGAAAACGGTAAGCACTTATTTTCAAAGCAATTTAGATTTTATGATTGATTTCTTTCTCATTTTTCTAAATACACCTTTTAGTTTGTCGTGGATTGGTTTTTCAGTTATTGATCTTCCTCATTTGTGTTTTGGCTTCTTTTATAATTCACAGCTGAACAAAGTCCGCTTATCAGGAATGTGTCCTCTGAGTCTATGAAATGTGTTCATAAGGAAATGGAATTTGATACCGAAGGAAGAAATTAACCTTTGAAATGGGATCTAGATTCTAGTCTTGCTTCTCTATCAGGGAGACTTACGATTTCAGCTAAGTCATTCTATGGTCCTCAGTGACTTTACCTATAAAATAAAAGCTTGAGATTCAATTCTCAACTAAAATAATGCTACCTGTTGACACTGACATTGTCCCATCCCACCAGAGTACACTGCTTAATTTGCCTTTGCCACTCCTTGAGTGCCATGGGACAGGACTTGGCAGATTGCTCCCCTTATTTCTCCCTGACAAATAGCCAAGTACTTTGGCAGCCTGGAACTTTTATTGCTGACTTTCCTGCCATCCCTGATGGATGGATTTGGCAGGGCCATCGGCTCCCAATCACATCCTACTCTTTTACTCTTAAAAGTGTTCTTACAGTAACAAGCATACAGCCTTCCACCTACACAACACAAATACGGGCACTTTATCTCTGTATCTGTCCATGTTGGAATAGCCAGTTTTAAAGCTTATCTACCTAGGATCTTTGACCTAAACCTTATATTTTGTAAGGATTTTTAAACTGCTATCTATGAACTCTACAAATACTCTAAATCAATAGACCGAAAACTGAATTAATTTTGCCAACATATTCTCTCTCTCTTTTCTCTCTCTCCCTCCCTTCTTACCGACTACCTTCCAAACTCCCTCTTTGCCTCCTTCTGCCTATTCTTCCGTCCCTCTCTTTTTCCGTGCCCCCCATCTCCGGCTTAGGCAGGTCTTGGGCCTGATCCTTTTGCCTTTACTGCATAAATGTTGGGAATATAGACATTCACCACAATGCCCACATTAAGACTGGGTAAACATTATATTATTTTATTTTTTATTTATATTGAGAGGTCTCACGAGGGTGGCTGTGAGCTCATTGCACTATGACTTCCTTGACCTGTATCAAGTACTGGGATATAGATGCTCAGTGATTTATTTTTTATAGGTATTTCATGTCTTGGTGAATGAGATTTTCTGCTAACCCCTGACCCAAGTCATGAACCTGAGTCATCACCCCTAGTTTTTCTTTCTCCATGCTGTTCTATAATCTTGCTTTCTGTCTAATTGATTTTATGTCTTATTGATCTCCAATCCTATGGACTTTTATCATCTGTCCCTTCATTTCCATTGGACAATAGTGTACACTCTTGTCTGGACCATTGCCACTGTCTTCACATTACACTTTCTGGTTATAATCAGATCAGGTCCTAAGCCACAGCCTAAGCTGTACTGGAACAGAGAGTCCAAGATACAGTGCAAGCATCACAGTCTGAGGTTTGCTGTTGTTTCCACTCCTCTTTTGACTTTATTCTCAAGAGTACTGTATAGGGCTGAAGAACCATGCCTGTGCAGCAGAGTCAGGGACAATCTCAATGACAGTGGTGTAAGTCCTTTTTGCAGATGCTCAGTCCCTTTGAATTGCTGCAAAAAAACATCAATAAGTGTTTTACAATTGTTTTTTTTTAGAATTTTTTTTTCTGAAAAAGTTTTATCTTTTCCTCCTCTAGGTAACTATAATTTTGAAATATAACATAAAGCACTATTATTAAAAACTCAGAGAGAAAGCCGGGCGATGGTGGCGCACGCCTTTAATCCCAGCACTCGGGAGGCAGAAGCAGGTGGATCTCTGTGAGTTCGAGACCAGCCTGGTCTACAGAGCTAGTTCCAGGACAGGCTCCAAAGCCACAGAGAAACCCTGTCTCGAAAAACCCAAAAAAAAAAAAAACTCAGCGAGAGAAATTGGGGTTCAACCTGAAGATACGAACAGCAAAACAGCCAGCTATTGGCTCTTACCTCAACCTCAGTATGAAAATGATGATCCTACCTCCAGGAATCTCAGAATGAGACTGTAGATGAAAGCTGTATCCTCCTATCTTATATTCCTTTCTAGGGCTGGAATTAAAGATGTTCACCACTGGGATTATAGACTTGTATTGCCCAGTTTCTATGGCAAACTATTGTGACTACTAGGATTAAAGGTGTGTGTTATTGCAGCCTGGTCTGTAAGGCTGGCCACTGTGGCTGTTCTACTCTCTGAACTTTAGGCAAGCTTTACTTATTAAAATAAAAACTGAAATGCCGCTACAATAATGAGACAGTAAGACACCTTTAGCTAAAGTTTGAATTCCAACATAAAGTCCAGTTTTTCAAGCAGTATTTGATTTCATGGTGACATAAGATGCAGCTTAGGTCTTGTCTCTAAGATTTGTTCACAATACCAGCTATTCAGTGAGTTTACAGCCAAATCATAATGTTCTTTTCATAGGTCTTTATTTAGGCAGATTATTTCATTTTACCTATGAATATTTCAATATGCCAAAACACACAAACCATGACAGATGGGCCATATTTTTGCTTTTTTTTTGGTTTTTCGAGACAGGGTTTTTCTGTGGCTTTGGAGCCTGTCCTGGAACTAACTCTGTAGACCAGGCTGGTCTCGAACTCACAGAGATTCGCCTGCCTCTGCCTCCTGAGTCCTGGGATTAAAGGTGTGCACCACCATGGCCCGGCTCATATTTTTGCTTTTAAAGCTCTCAGATTCCCTTGTTTAATTGACAGCCTGAATGCCTGATACTCACCCTCTCCTCTACTATGTTGTGTTGTTTTATTAGTTAGTCAAAGAGACAGGGTAGACAAGCACGGATAATAACTGCACCCCCACATTCCAAAGTAAATGCTTTTCTAATTTGATTCTGTTGCTGTGATAAAAAAAAAAAAAAAACACTTTCACGGAAAATGCTGTACGATAATGCTCTTCTCCACAGTAAGGATTTTTCATCTGTATTAGTTTAATAAAACACTGATTGGTTCGTAGCTAGGCAGGAAGTATAGGTGGGGAAACAAGATTAGGAGAATTTTGGGAAGAGGAAATACAGAGATGTAGTTGCACGCCAGATGCAGAGAAAACAAGATGAGAATGACTTACTGAGAAAAGGTACCAAGCCATGTGGCTACACGTAGGTTAGAATTATGGGTTAATTTAAGTTGTAAAAGCTAGTTAGTAATAAGCTTAAGCAATGGGCCGAACAGTTTATAATTATTATAAGCTTCTGTGTGTTTATTCGGAACTAAAGGGCTGTGGGACTGGGTGGGACAGAAATGTCCATCTACAGTTTCTTGGATAGGGAAGAGATAACTGGCTTGTACCTCCAGGTCACAGTCCATCACTGAAAAAAGTTTGGCCAGGAACTCAGACAAGGAACCTGAAATTGAAACACTTGAATACTGACTCATTTATTCTCTTGCTTACTCACAGATTCATGCTTAGCTTCCTTATGCAGCCTAGGACTACCTGTTCAAGGAGCAGGACAGTAGACCGGGCCCCTCCACATCAATTAACAATCAAGAGAATCTTTCCAAGTCTGATCAGAGCTCAAGCTGGTAGAGAAAGTTACTCAGTTATGACAATTTAACCATGATTCTAGGCTGTGTCAAGCTGACAGTTTAAAGCTATCTAGGACATGACCTTAAGTGTCTCTTGGCCATTTGAACTTCTTCTGTTGAGAATTCTCTGTTCAGCTCAGTGCCCCATAATGCAAATCAAGACAACTTTAAGATACCATCTTACACCTGTCAGAATGGCTAAAATAAAAAACACTAATGATAGCCTTTTCTGGAGAGGTTGTGGAGAAAGGGGTACACTCATCCATTGCTGGTGGGAATGCAAACTTGTGCAACCATTTTGGAAAGCAGTGTGGTGGTTTCTCAGGAAATTTGGGATCAACCTACCCCTGGACCCAGCAATACCACTCTTGGGAATACACCCAAGAGAGGCCTTATCATACAACAAAAGTATATGCTCTACTATGTTCATTGCAGCATTGTTTGTAATAGACAGAACCTGGAAACAACCTAGATGCCCTTCAATGGAAGAATGGATGAAGAAAGTATGGAATATATACATATTAGAGTACTACTCAGCAGTAAAAAACAAGGACTTTTTGAATTTTGCATGCAAATGGATGGAAATATAAAAACTATCCTGAGTGAGGTAAGCCAGACCCAAAAAGAGGAACATGGGATGTACTCGCTCATATTTGGTTTCTAGCCATAAACAAAGGACATTGAGCCTATAATTAGTGATCCTAGAGAAGCTAAATAAGGAGAACCCAAAGAAAAACATATAGGCATCCTCCTGAATATTAACCTTCATCAGGCGATGAAAGGAGACAGAGACAGAGACCCACATTGGAGCACAGGACAGAAATCTCAAGTTCCAAATCAGGAGCAGAAGGAGAGAGAGCACAAGCAAGGAACTCAGGACCGCAAGGGGTGTACCCACACACTGAGACAATGGGGATGTTCTATTGGGAACTCACCAAGGCCAGCTGGCCTGGGTCTGAAAAAGCCTGGGATAAAACCAGACTCACTGAACATAGCAGACAATGAGGACTACTGAGAACTCAAGAACAATGGCAATGGGTTTCTGATCCTACTGCACGTACTGGCTTTGTGGGAGCCTAGGCAGTTTGGATGCTCACCTTACTAGACCTGGATGGAGGTGGGGGTTCCTTGGACTTCCCAGAGGGCAGGGAACCCTGATTGCTCTTTGGGCTGACGAGGGAGGGGGACTTGATTGGGAGAGGGGGAGGGAATTGGGTGGCGGGGAGGAGACAGAAATCTTTAATAAATAAATAAATTTATAAAAGAAAGCTATCTAGGACAAACATCTATTCAAGTCTTAAACATTTGATAATTTAGTATCTTTAACACCATCGGTCATTGTGTTCAGTGGTTTTTATGTATCCCTTCCTTTTCCTTGTAAATTTAAACATTTAGCCAAAGTCAATAACCTGTTGAAGTTTAAAAGAACAGATTCTTAGTTAAAACTGTTTACAGGTATTTGGGATGATTGTTCAACAGTGAAGAGCACCTGTTGCTCTTTCAGAAGACTCAGATTTGGTTCCTAGTAACTATGTGGTGACTCAAGCTATCTGTATCTCCAGTTCCAGGAATCTGATATCTTCTTTTTGATTCAGTGGGTATCCACCAAACATATGACACACATGCATGCATGCAGGCAGAATGCACATATACATAAAAACTTAAAAGAGGCAGAATGCACATATACATAAAAACTAAAAAGATCTAAATTTAAAAGTCTACAGATTGTAAATCTCTAAAGATTGTCATAGATAAGGGTAGAAACATATTCAGATTAATCCAAGTTTTCCAATATTTTTTGACTCTCAGACATATACAAATCCTTCTTTGTATTTTTTTTTTTTTTTTTTTTGGATTTTTGAGACAGGGTTTCTCCGTAGCTTTTGGTTTCTGTCCTGGAACTAGCTCTTCTAGACCAGGCTGGCCTCCAACTCACAGAGATCTGCCTGCCTCTGCCTCCCGAGTGCTGGGATTAAAGGCAGGCGCCACCACCACCCAGCTCCACTCTCTTTTTTTATTTGAAGTGAGAGCAGGGTGGGTTCTTGAAAGCAGTTCTGCCAAGGCAGGAATTAAATTCTATGCAGGTCTTGGTAACCTTCATGGTAAAATATGTTGCTGTTTAATGGATGTCCACTGCGATCTGGACACCATGCCCCAAGAGAGAGGAGGTATTTATTCCTGAATCTAATCAAGCCATGGCCTGTCTGTGGCCTGACTTAAGAGGTATAATCATTTGTATCATTCATAGCTTGTCTTTCATTAATCAGAGCTAGTGCAGGTAACAGGGGAACAGAGGATCCATTAGTGTGACATATTGGTGGCCTTCTCCAACTTTTAGATGTTTTAGAGGAAGGTTTCAGGGTTTGTCCAAATGTATGAGAACTATTTAATGACTTGAGTTTTAGTAAAAAAAAAAGATAAATAAAATATAAAAATAAATTTCCCCCAAAGGTCTTTCTAATTTTCTAACAAGGGAAAGGAATGAATAACAATGGTTCATGAGCCCAGTGATATTTCCCTCAATTATAGATCATAAATGTGATGGTTGTCTCATGATTATTATATCATCTATTAACATCAGAGGACTCTTTTCTCTATTGGTTTGTGCATGTGCTACAATGTTTCTAACAATTTGTCCAGTCATGTCTTTCTTGGACTGTATCCTTGTCCTTAATTGACATATGCCTTTTTGTTTAGGTTCTCGATGTCCCCTGTGACATTTTCATATTCATCATATACAGGTACAAACTGCCATCCCTGTGGCATCTCATTGGTCACTTTATGTATGCTTCTAAAAGAAAATAACAAGAACAAGAAGAAACTGTTGTAATTGCAAAAGTGATGAATGGAATAGCCATCAGGACTGTTTTTTAACACTATTAGAACTGCAGAAAATGAATTCAGAGTTGTTTTGAAAACAAATGAAAGAGTTATTTGGGGGAAAGTGTTAAGAGAGTTTGATCAGTGGGAATTTCTATGTAGATGCTGGCCTTGATAACACCATTTGTCTTTGCTAGTCAGATGTGACAATGTTGTTTTCTTTAAAACTGAAAATTTTTTAAAAAAATTTCAACATGCCACCCTTTTACACCATCCCTTCTCCTTTTCCAGACATTCATCCATCAATAAAATGCAAGTGTCTCACAACATGCGTGGGGACTTATTTTCAGGATGCTTGTGGGCAACAAAATTCACCCATGAGACAGCTCCGTAGGGAGAGATTCTTGCCCCTGAGCTCAGTAGGGAGAGGTGCTTGCCCCTGAGTCTGACAACCTAAGTTTGAACACCAGGATCTACAGGGTTGAGACAACCAACTTACAAGTTTGCCTTCTGGTCTAAACTTGTATAATATGGTACACATGTGCTCTACCCAACACACTATATAAACACACAAACAAATGAATCAATAATAAATAAAGTAATTAAAAGCAAAGGATACTCTAGGCCTTCATAAAAGATGCACAACATTTACGTATTGTGTATGCACATCTTCCTGCATGTTTCCTAAGTTTTAGAGTAAGCTCCGGATAGGAGTCAAAGACCCCTTGATTTCTCAAGCATTTTTTCTTATAATTTCTAAATTGCTTATAATATCTGATACAAGTGTTATAATGATTGCTATGGGTATTGATGGAATAATGAGGAAAAAATATTTGTACATAGTCTTTGTACCAAAAAGGCAGATTTGTTTCTTTTATAGACAGATTATTTTATTTTGGTATTGAATCCACAGATGCAGAACCCAGAGATATATAGAACTGTCCATAAATGTAAAGTAATGTTAAAGCATTAATTTTCAATACTATTAAATAATTCAATTTAATGATATTTTTATAAGATTTTGGACAACTTAAAGTTTAAAAATTTAATATGTAAGGCCTAGATTTCTCCCCACAATTATTCACAATAGCATGATCAACAATGACCTACTGGGGTCTTGGGGTGGGTAGGCATGAAGTGCCTCTCACATCTGGTCAGGACAACTTCCTGATGGCTAGGCCACTTAATTTACCATATGTGGTTATTTCTTCAACCTTACATAAATGCCCTGTATTATATGCAAAAAAAAATCTGTATGCCACTAAGACTATGGTACAGCTTTGTTGTATGAATTAAACCCCCAAGGACATTCTTTTGTTTAGGATAACAATTACAGTGTTAGAAATTTAAATGAAATTATATAGACTTCATAAAAATATTCAAAGACATTCACTACTTATAAATATGTATAATAGTGACAAATCAGAAGACATCTCAAAACAGCAATATAGAAAGAACTAACTATCCTCTGATGGGTCTGGAGAGATTATCAGCAGTTAATAGCATATGTTGCTCTTACATTTGTATTTCTAGCATCCATACCATCCATTCATGATTCCTTAGAGCTCTAGTTCCAGGGGTATCTGATCTGTTTTCTGTGATCTCAGAAGGCCCCTGAGTTCTCATGCATATACTCATTCTGCCACACATACACATAATTTCTAAAAATAAAATTGAAAATGTCAGACTTCTACAATGTGTTTATATCAATGTTATACACACCGAACACAACTTTAATTATGATTTTTATGAAGTATTACTATATAAAAGAAAAGATAAAAACATTAGAATATCCAGAAGAAAATATCACATGTATTAAAAGACCATGTGTAAATATGTAAAGCATTTTTTATTTATTCTACATTGCACTATCTCAAATTATTTTATAACTCTGTTTTTGGAATCTGTCATTAAAAGAAGAGTTTAGAGAGAGTCTCAATGTCACATTAAGCTTACAGAGAGTACAGTCACACACCACATAATCATGACTACATATCTAGGTCATCAGGGGATCACACGTGTGATAGGAATCCCATAGGTTATGTTATTATGTTACTATAGTGACATCTTAGGCATCATAGTTTATGAGAGTATCATTATGTTTCTCTCCAAATGATGAAATCACCTACCATCCACTTCTCAGAATATTTTCTCCTCACAAGCAACCTCTGTACATAGTGGAGACTGTGTGGCTTGTCCAGGCAGAATAGTGTGTCAGTGAGTATTTTAGGGTAATGCTAGAAGTCTTGGGTTCTCTCTGTGTGTATCCATATTGCTTAGCTGGCATCTTGGTGGACTATAATTCCCAAGGCAGTTCAGTCTTTTAAAAAGTTTATATTTAAAAAGATTAACAAAATTAGAATTTTACAGCAAAATCTTAAGGAAATCCACAACTCCTGAAAAATATGCATCCTTTTGCCTGTCAAAGTTTAGCTTCTCAGTCAGTTGGTAGTTGTTGGAACAGCAGAGGCTAGAGGGTGGATAGAAAGGCAAATACTCTGAGGATTCTCTCTTAGACCCATGGAAACAGAGTTTCTCTAGGTGGAGCCTGTTAATGGGATCCGGGACAGGCTATTCTAAAATACGGCAGAAGCATGAAGATATTCTTTCCCTCTGCCTGTCTCAGAAGCAGGTCCTAGGACCACATGTGAAAAGTGAGTTCCAAATACCCCTAGAAAAGGAACACTCGCCCTTGTCCCTGAAGAGCCAGGTAAGAATTTGAAGTAATACATGTCAGTACCTCTCATTCCCTTTCTCCAGTCAAATTTCTCTGTGACTGTCCCATCTTTGCCAAACCTAGAAGAAACCTACACATCTTTGCTTGCTTCTTCTTTTGGACTTTACTTTTGATGATGAGTCATATAACCAATATTAAGTAAATTGACATGTCATTCTCTGACCAATTTCTCTGCCTTAACCATGAATCTAATGTTGGATAAAATGAGATCTTCCCCACCCCACCCCCACACACACCATGTCTAAGCAGCCTCCCAGATGAGTCCACTAACTTTAAGTCTCATAAGAACACCTGAATGTCAGACATTCACAAATGACAGACTTTGTCATATTCAGGCTCAGTGGGTGACCTTGGCTGCAGAAGACTTTTGCTCAAGAAAGATTAGAGATGTAGACAGCTCTTTCCCTCTCAGAGAAAAATGTGCTTCAGGCAATATATAAACAAGTATTTGAGGACACTGAGGAGGATTGCATGGAAGATAACAAGCATCCCCTTTTCAAAGCAATGGAAAATGTAAAATTATTTTTATTCCCAGTAAACTAAAGATGATGTCAGATGAGCACTATAAGGAAAACAATAGCACAAGCATGCTTTCACAAACACACACACACACACACACACACACACACACACACACACTAACGAACATAAAGGTGATCTGATACAGAAACCTGCCCTCTGAGGAGGAGGTGAGGTAACCTTTATCACGGGGTAGAAATGGAAGACTGCCTTTGTACTTCTTACTAGTAGATTAAAGGAGTGAAACTCTTCGACCTCTTAATTCATCCTTTGTGATAGTGTTGAATTATCAGGGTTTATATGCACCGAAGGTACGCCAAGTGTAGAGACAAAATATAAAATCACTCCATTCAGCAAGTCTCTGCTCTGCAGTAATTTCTCAGAAGGACTGGAGAATCTTCGACCCCTGGGGCTCACACAAAAGCCTCTACATGCACTGTTATTGCTTTTGGTTTCTTTGAAAAGGGGCCAGAATATTTCATCTTTGATCCTTTATAGGAACAGAAGATTGTAATATCTTTTCAATGGGGAAAAGACAGGCAAGTTTGTTAATATTTAATTATATAAACTGGGTACAATAACATGTGAAAGTGCTCATAAGTTTGGAAAACAGACTGCTTTTGACTTCAGTTCTATCATGAATTTCCAAATCAAATCTCGTTATCTTCCAGAAGCACATATAAATAACTTATGATATACGTTGGTGAAAAACTTAAGTAGTTTTATAAAATAAAGACTTGTTTTGTACAAAATAACAATTATCTATCACAAATTTTATCTTTAAATTTTAAGTATCTTTTGTCTTGAACATAATGAAGTCTACATGGATTATTAATGAACCATACCAAATATATTTGATGTGATTTGTTAGCTGTAGTGCAGTATTTATGTCTGTTTCATGTATATAAATTTCTTCCTGGAAAAATACCTTTTGTGAAGATGTACTAGTTACAAGGAAATGATTAATTTCACTGAGATGACTTATTAATTTTGTTTAAAATTATAAAAGGAGAAGGACGTCACTTAGCTTTAGACAATCCACATCTCGTTTATAAAACATAATCTCTCTGCCAGATTGTTTTGTTTTAAGACTTTCAGTTGCTTAAAATAGTATTAGGATCATCTTCCTAATCATCTTTTCCTTCAAAGCTTATTTCAGTTTCAGGACTTGTACTTTTGATCCTTTTTTTTTTCTGGTTGTAGTAGTTAGTTTTTCGTCATTATGACAGAATACTTTAATGATGGAAAACTTTGTTCCGTCGCACAGTTTGAGAGGTAGAGAGAGGCACAGTGAAGCTAATTCATGAAGAAGGGAACCATTCATGGCTATTGCAGAGTGACTATAAGCCATCTGCTTATATTGCAGGAGCATTCTGGGAGAGATAACACTGGAAACAGACCAGTCTATAAAGTTAGAGTGTATTCCATATTCCTATGTCTGCCAAATAAATCTTCTTCTGTATAAATGGTTCCACAACATCCCAAAACAGTACCAATGACTAGGGATCAAGTGTTGAAACATATGAGTGTATGGGGAACATGTTCAAATCATAACACTCTTCCTTGAGCTCCTATAGGCTCATAGCTAACTCATTATAAAATACATCCAGGCAAACTTCAAAAATCACCATAGTCTCAATAGTTCCAACACTATAAAATCCAAATTCTCTTCTGAGACCAAAAGCAATATCTTAACTCTGAGCCACCATGAAATCCAAAGGTTCCACCCTTTTAATATGAAATGACAGAGTAAACATTTCCAGTTCTGTAAGGAAGAAATAGAAGGACATCAAGGAAAGATTGGGCCAAAGCAAGACCAAAGTCATGAGGGCAAACACCAACTTCGTATCTAATATCTGGGGCTCATTGTGACATCAATTGGGTCCCTATCCATTTGGTCTTGCTGGCTACAGTGCCATATGTATACAATCTTGGGACACTTCTATTTGATGCCTTCCACTTTCCTAAACAGACCCAGAATATTTGTCATGTCTCCAGCATCGTGAGCAATCCACTGCCATTTAGATTTCACCTTGCCAGCTTTATGTAGTGGCCTCTCTGGACCTTATTTCAGAGAATCTGAATTTGCTGCACATTGTCTGATGCCAATATCTTTCTCGAACATCAGCACAAACCTCTATTACCCTGTAGCTTTGCATTCCTTCTAAAGCAACACTACGTGGGTATATGCCAACTTCCATTTCTCTCACAAAATGTCCTCTGGTCTCTTTTCACCAATAACTGTGATGACCTCTGAGTATTTGCCTGCCTTAACCTGGAAGAACATATTTTTAGGTGATCTTATTGAAAGAGGATGCTCTTAAGCCTTCAGTGAGTCTGAAGTTACCATTTTCATTGTCTCAGTATAGAGTGGGAGTTTCCTTTTGGATTGTATGGATCTAACTACAGCTCCGTTCACAGTTGTTTCCAATTTGTTCCTTCTCATCATACATCTTTCCATGCCTCTTTCTATTCTCTCCCAATGTGAAGTTGGCAAAGAGTTGTGAGTCATAACCATATAGAGTCTGAATCCTGTATTCCCTGACTGTCAGACACCAAACAAATTAGTCTATTACTCTTGAATTCAGCTTCACTCCAATTTTTAGAAAATGAACAGAACACAGCCAGGTTTTGTGACAGAATGTACCATGAGCTGTCCTTAGTCACATTCCTAGTAGAATCCTCTTTCTACGATGAAATCCAAGACCAGCATTTTCTGTCTGCACCTCTATGGACATCCTTGTCATCCCATCCATGCTCATGGCCCATCAAACTTGTACAACTTTCTTTAGCTGTGCTTCTCAGACTGTGGTCATGACACCTCTGGTAAGCCTCTGTCTCCAGAAATATTTATATCATGTTTCATAACAGGAGAAAAATTATATCTATGAAGTAGCAATAAAAATGATTTTATGGTCGGGGGTCACCACAACATGAAGAACTTTATTAAAGGGTTGTAACATGAGGAAATTTGAAAACCACTGGTCTATAACTTCTCTAGTCTACAACTTCAAACTCTTTGTTATTTGTTCTGCAAACCAGTTTCAAAGACTATTTTCTCATAGAAAAAAAAATCACTGTTGGTACAATTTTTACCACAATCAGTTTTCTCAAACACCTTAAAAGAGGAAGTTGGGTTTTGTTTTGTTTTGTTTTGTTTGTTTTACAGCTCATCGTTTCTGGGGGTCTTTCAGTAGGAAAGACATGGCAGAGTTCATAGCAGTAGGGGTGGCTTGCAACTTCCGGGAAACATGAAGTATCTGACTGCCTTGGGACAACCATCCAGAAACAGAAACCTATACAGAAAGCAGGGCCCTCCTAGTGGGCTCCCAAGTTTGCCTCTGTGGCCCCATGTTTGCTAGATAGTCTCCATCTAAGATAGTCCACAGCCTCCCCAAAGATCATCACCAGCTATGTCCCTAGTATTCAGACTCCTGTTCTTACGGTCAGCGTTTCACATTAAAACCACTAAAACAACTTCTGTCCGTGTGTTCCATATATGTGTATATATGCACACACAGGGAGGGGAAGGGAGTAAGGCAAGTGGAGGCAGGCCTTCATATATACACAGAAATTCTTCTATGGTCTAGAAAAGCAAAGCAGACTATCCTGGTCTCAACCTCTATTTATTCTTTAAGTGTCTTATTCCTGAAAAAGTGATTAAAGAGCAAATTGTATTTCTGGACTTGAATGGACATGTCCCAAGTTTCCAGAGGAGTCTAGTTTTAAATTTTAAGGGGGGGGGGAGGTGATATTATATTTATTTATTTTTTTTATTTATTTTTATTTTTTCTATATTATATTTAATAGGTGACAGAAAAGCTCTTAGTAAATACAAATGCAAAATATTGAAAATGTATCATATGATTGTATGGGAGGGTGGAAAAAACTCCTGAACTGAGAGAAAGACTTGTCTTCAGTGCTGTTAGCATGAGCCTCTTCTATGTGGTGGAGTTTGAAGAGTGTTCTAAATTTTCTTTTGTATGTTAAATAGGCAAAATTACATTTATTAACGTGATGCATGATGCATTATTTAACATGGCTGAATAAATCCATTTAAATCATTTGGGAAGTGCACATAATAAAATAATGCATGTTCCTTTAGCTTAATCATCTAAAGTTTCTATTTACTCTAGATTTTTAATTCCATGCATTCAAGAGTAGGAAGATTTTATGCTCTAAAAAATTCGATGCAAGTAAAATTTATCCTGGGGTATAAGACAGAGATTTGAATTTGGGCCTCACAGGATATAATTAAAATGAAAATGTATACAGTGCATTCATGTGATTAATTTATACTTAATTTAGGTGAAAATGAGCTTTAAATATGGGTTTATTAATACAAATGGTTGTATTCATGTTTTCTGAGAAAAGAGGGTATTCATAGCTTGATATTCTTCATTAGAGGATATTTGAATTGAATAATATCATTATTATTGTTCTAGTCCCTGTCAGCTTGAATTTGAATGTAAAATGACCTCCATTTTATACATTAGGAAGTTGTCTTAGAGTTTCTATGGCCGTGATCAAACATCGTGGCTGAAAGCAACATGTGGAAGAAAAAGTTCATTTTAGCTCATTACTCTCACTCAGGTCACACTTAATCATCAAAGAAACTCAGGGCAAGAACTCACGGCAGAAACGTGGAGGCAGGAACTGAAGCCATGGAGGAATGCAGCCTACTGGCTTGCTCTTCATTGCTTGCTCAGCTGGCTTTCTTCTATTCATCCTGGAGTTCCTGTCCAGGGATGGCACTGCCAAAAATGAACTGCACCCTCCCACATCAATCACTAATTAAGAAAATGCACCACAGGCTTGTCTACAAGCCAGCTTTATGGGGACATTTTCTCAATAGGGTCTCCTCTTCTCAGCTAACTCTATCTTGTGTTAAATAGACAAAAAGCTAATGAGGACAGAGGCTATCCCTTTCTATGAATAGCAAGTTATCTGGTGGAAACAAGCTAAGATAATGATCTCTTTTTGATTAGTAGTTAAGATTGACTCCTTCATGAAGTTCAAAGGATAGGGAAGTTCTTGGAAGGTAGAAGAGCCAACCTTGAAAAAGACAACGGTAACAGAAAGAAGACTTTAATAAGGAGGGAGAAGAAACATACCTAATTTCTAAACCAGGGTTCAGTTTCTGTAGTTAAGCCAGAACTAATACTATGTGACCAGAGGTTAGTGGTCATACATTGTGATTAAACCCATTGTCTAAATGCTATTTAGGTATGGGGCGTTCTACGGTTTGAATGTCTCCCACTGGCTCCTGTCTTTGACATTATGTCCTGTCTTTGACAATATGGGAGTATTTGAAAGGGTCGAAACATTTAGAAGGTGGAGCCTTGCTGGAAATAAAGTAGGTCACTGGGGCAGGACCTGAGGTTTTGTAGTCTCGTTCCACTTCCTAGTCATCTTCTACTTGTAGACTGTGAATAGAATGTGACCAGCCAACTTGCCACTCCCGGTGCCATACCTCCTCCGCCATGAGAAAATGGATCCCCTCAAAGTGTAAGAAACAAAACTAAAATCTTCCTTGCTGAAAGTGCTTCTGGTCAGGTGTCATGTCACAGAAATGACACAGCAACCAATAAAAGATGCTCTCTGCCTCCTTCCTACATTCACTTATCACTTGATTTCGCCTCCCTTTTCTTCAAAGGAGATATTCTCCTTGAATGGCAGGGAATTCAAGATTTGTAATGTGGAACTCAGAAAAATGAGGAAATTGCCTGTACTCCAGACAACTTTGTGAGAAAGGAATGTCTTCCAATTTGGAGGAAATCAGTGCAGGACGAAGAGACTGAGATAATGGCTTGAAGTGGGAACAGAGGTGGTGGTGGGATTGGTGCATAGAGATACAGATGAGGAGCATCAAGTGCACTCTGCCTTTGAACCAGTTCTGTTACCTATAAAGTGCAAGGCTTTGGCCCATTTATTTGACTTATCTAAGGCTCAGTTTCCTCATCTACTATAAGATGAAGACAAAAAAGAAGCAGCAGTTACCTCTAACAAAAGTTATTAAGAGTTAATTTATTAACTTCAGTAAAGTTTATGGAAAGGGCTGGGCATCAGCTTGCTATCCCTGAGATCACTGTTATATATAGTATATTCTGTTACATAGTTTCAAAAATAATCACTGATATGTAAACACCTTTTAGTGTGATAATTTAGTTTGCTTCAGTTCTATAACAAGAGCAAGTGACATCACATCCAGGACAAAATGCTCTGAGGATACCTGCCACTTTAAAAATGTCTCAAAACAGGTCAGATGTGTTTTTCATCCCACTTCCAATATTGACCAAGGGTCCTTAGTTTCCTATTATGTGTCTGCTTATATTTTTTCTGTTTTAGTTTTAAGGTTGACCTTATAAAAGTGCCTGACTTTTTGCATGTAGATTTCCAATTTGACTAATATGGACCTTGATTGACTCTCTAGTAAAAATATCTGACTCCGTTTACTCTCCCTACCCTTTTGCTGTTGATTCTTTTTCTCCTCCTCTTCTTCTTCTTCTTGTCATGTCAAGGTCTAAGGTCTATTGGAAATCAGTACCATTTTGACTCATTAAAATCGACTTTTGTTTTGAATTTAATAATTTCTCAATATAAATAACACACTCTTAAGAATTTTTGGTCATATGGTGGCAACTGTCAGGTATTTCAAACCAGAGGACATGTTTCTAACCTGTGGTTAACTTTTGAAAACAGAGAATTCATTCATTTCCTTGCACTTAGATTAGCTTTGCAACTCTTAGAATAGCAGTACCCCCTCCAGAAGGGGGATAAGTCAATGCTATTTTAATTGCAAAGTCCCCATTGAAATTATTTTAGTTAGCATTTATTGAGTACCTTTGAGGAGGTTGGCACCCTGAAGGGCCTAATGCACATCTAGATATAGTTATTTGCTAATAAACATATAGTATTGTTATAGTACATTTATGGCCTACTTTATTAAATGTATACAATTGGTAAATAAGACATGGGAAACAAAATTATCTAAGCCCACGTTTAAACCTTTAAACCCCAATGAGAAGCATGATGAACTTACAGTTGAAAGTAAAAGAAAACCCTAGCACAATTTTACTTAAACAATGTAATCTCTCTAAAGTAGAGGACATTATAGACTCCAGGATGGCTTTGAACATATCCTTATAATTTCCACCTTCTACACTCCACAGTATAGAAGGCTTGTGCTATAATAAATTTCTGAAGTCAGGGAAATGAGTGAATACAGAGATAAGACCCTTACAGAGAAGAAAATCCACATTGGTTATATCTGAGGCACTAACATGTTTAGTGTTTTAATTCATATTCACAGTGCACCTCTTCTCTTTCTTTTTCTCTCTGTACTACGGGTTAAGTTTACGATCTTGACATTGTACATGCTAGACAAGTATTGTAGCTCTGAGCTACATCCCCAGTTCCAGTCCTCTTAAGACTTTGTGTTGAAACTGGGTCTCACCTAGTTTTTAGGCTGGCCTTGAACTCTAAATTCGCCTGAATCAGCCCCCTGGGTAGATAGCTAGTTTGTGTCACCAGGCATGGCTTCACAGCACAGGCTTCTAATAGCAAACTATATTGGAGAATGTAGTCCCTTCATTTAACCCCTGGTTGGAGTACAGCTGGCTTCACATGGGGACGGAGAAATTACTGTTTTTCCAGACAGTGCTTTCTCTAGGTTGCCCTTTGCCCTTGGTATGTGCATTCTTTTTAGAAGTTTCAGGAAGGGCTCAGTGACATTTCAGAAGCCCTGCTTATTCTGAGGCAGGTCCTGACCTCTCTGTGTCCTGACTGGATCTCTGACTGTCACCTGCCTGATCTCATAGGGTCAGTTATCTGCATGAAGCCCCTAGTTTTTCAGCTCCACATTCTCTTACTTGTTGCACACTCACCTTCTCCTTTTAACCTTAACACCATGTGTTATAAGAATCTAGTTTTCAATGGGTGTTTTGACTTTAATGACTTCCCATGACACTGTGAAATGTGTCCATATGCATATACATGCTTGCCTGTGTCCTTATAATGTTGGTAACAATCTTCTATTGCTTAAGAAACTAAACAAACATCTCTCAACAAGTTTATCTTTGAGCAAGCGAATTACCAGCTCTATTTTTTTCTATCCTGTGTTCATCTTTGTTTCCTCAGTCTTTCTGAAACATCCATTACTTTTTAAACCCTGAACTTTCTCAACCTTCCCTATCAATATTGCAAAGTTTCTAAGTTAGGAGGTCATAAAGCCATTAAACAACCCTGAAAACTCCTAAGTGGCTTTGAAAACTTTGCCCAATACTCTTAGTTTTCTTAAAAATGAAATTTGGCCTAGTTAGAATTTTAAGAATTTGTTGTTCAGTCAAAATAATAGGCCAGTAGTCTCATGAGGATCTCTAGGTCCTGGGGCCAAAGACCTGGGCTGAACTGCATAAGACTCCATACACTTGAAATTTATTCAACCGGAAAAGAAACCGTAAAAGAAGTAGTTTACAAACATTTTTAGAGTAGATTTTCAATGTTGTTTTTTAAAGTCTTTTGCATGTCTCTGTAAAGCTTTTAAATAAAACTTTTGTGTTTATCATGTACTATCTATTTTAAAGTATTTAAACAGAGACATGGCCTAACTAAGCTTATTAATAATTATACCCTCAAAGATATTTAACATTTATTTTGGTGAGAACACTTTCTATAAGCTCGCAGTGATCCCAAAGAATATACAATGCTATTAGGTGCTATTAGTCACCACGATGCATTGTTGTACACACCACTTCACAACTGGAAGTGTTCGAAACAGAAGCCTGGAGTGGAGTCTCCTTCACAATATTAGTTGTGGCACAGTTTACATGGCATACATAAAGAGAGATTCAACAATTGTAACTGTCATAAACTCTTTATTAGGGAAAAAAGAAATTTTTAAAACCCAATATTTTATTTAAACACATTCAGTCTTTTACAAGACTTGTTTTTCTTACTTAAAAAAAAAGGGTTATTGATTTATTTATCACATTTACACTGGTCTGTTTGTATGCATCCCTGTCAGAAGAGGACACCATATCTCATTACAGATGGTTATGAACCACATGTGGGTGATGGGAATTAACTCAGGATCTCTGAAGAACACTCAGCTCTCTTAACCTCTGAGCCAGCTCTCCAGCCCTGTTTTTCTTACTTTTTAATCACATGTAGATATGTGTGTCCTAGTAGCTATATGTGCATTGGTGTGTAAGTCTCCTCAAAGTTCAGAGGCATTGGAGGCACTGGGGGTGGAGTTGCAGGCAGTTGTCAGGCAGCCAGCATTCCTGCTGGAAACTCAACTTGAGTCCTCTGAAAAAGCAACAAAATCTTTCCTGCTGATCCACCTCTCCAGCTCAAATAAAGCTGTTATTTAGGATGATTTGTCTCACAGTGCATTGGGTGGTTAACCTGAGCCACACTGAAAATGACAGAATCATTACCGTTTGCATTTTATTTTTGTTGATCTGAGATATTCAATAAAGGCATAGTGATTCAAGTTTGTCTGTAAGCAGTTGGCTTTGGGCAAACTCAGAACTCTTTATTATTTAAGTTTTAACAGTTCCTTCTCTCAGTTGGTGGTACATGCAGCACTTAAAGGGTAGAAACAGGAGGCTCGGGGTTTAAGATTAGCCTCTGCATAGCAGGGCTATTTCAATTATCCAAACCAAATGAATGCACAGCAATTCTCTCCATGTGCCAGTTAGCTAATATAGTTATCCCACTCATACATTTTTATTACATGTTTCCCTCTCTTCTCTTTTCCTCTTCACACACACACACACACACACACACACACACACACACACTTATAAACATTACCATATAATTTGATTCTACCTATTGTATCATATAAGACATAAATGTAGTAGTATTTTATTACTCCAGGCTTCCTCCTTTACCATTTCTCTTATATTTCCCTTTTTATGATAATGACCTTCCTTCCCCAGGGAATCTATCCTAAACATTGCTGGATCACTTGTCACACCATCTTATGACCCCTACTTTGACATGCCCCGCTCCCATGGTGGAATCACCTGTAGTCCTATCCAAAAGGCCCAGGGCTTTTTCCCCTTTAATCTGAGTTTGGATGAGAACCAGAGAAACTAATGAGAGCAGAAGAAACTAAAGTCACAGTTGACATCTCTGAAACTCAGTGCACGCCGGGCATTTCTGGGAACTCTTTAGATATTACTTCCTTTTCTCATCAGCGTAGTACGAGGTAGTGTCATCATCACCCACTCTTTAGAAACGAGGAAGCCAAGGTTCACGGAGATCAAGCCTGGAGTCTTTAGTACAGCTCAAATCTGACTTGCGAACAGCAATAGTGAGCCTCCAGAATCTCAGCCCTTAAGTGCTCTGCCAAATGGCACTTTATACAGGATGCACAGCTCCCCTTTCCAAGCTCTGGTTGTAAACACACCCGTTATGGTTCATTTTAAAGCAGGATGCTAATTTTTCAGTTTATGAGCACAGTGTTCGCAATTTCAATGATCCCCTTTGGAATGGTACACTCTTTATATCTGGGACATTTCATCTGGCATTCACTGAAGCTTGTTAATATCAACAACTGGCTTTGTTGGCTCCTTTAAATAAACCCATTTAATCTATGATAGCCGGTATCTCGCAAATATGGCATAAGCAGGAATAAAACTGAAAGAAGGAATTTTCACTGTGATCGGAAACTCAAAAAATTTTAAATGTGTACGTGTGTTTGTCTTTCTTTCTGTCTCTTTGTGGAACTACGGTTATACACAGTCCAATATCATTTTCATTGACTAAGGCATTCAGTGTGCAGTGTTGATAGTTTTACCTTTTTATATGTTAGGTGCCAGGCTTTGTGTTTTCTGATATTCCGGTTATGCTTTTAAAATAATTGGGCAGAGATGAAAGTATTGGCAGGTGAGTTGGAGTTTTGGCAATTTTCACGGTAAGAAATCAATCGACAAAGCACCAAACAGTAAAATATATTACTCATTGGCTGGTAAGTTGTATGTCCCGGAGGCTGTTGCTCATGCTGGCTGCTGGCTGCCTGCCTGCTGAAGGGCAGATGGAAGAGCTGGCTGCTAATTCGTTCCTAACACTTGAAGCCCAGCATGACTAGGGACCCTGAGCAGGGCTGGGAAAATATTTCTGGAGTAACTTATCTTGCATTTAACTGTGAATTTGCATTGCCCAAGAGAGACATGCTTTGTAGAGATGACTTCTGAACAAGGCAAACTCATATTTTCAGGTCAATTTGTGATTTAATGACTATTATTTTATATTATTTACAGTGGTTTCTATGGATGGGACTGAGAAAATTACTTTTAAAACATTCATTTTTTGATTCAAAAATAATTCACTGTAGTCCTGCCGATGATGCTGAAGGTGACAGAGCAGCCAATGTACTGTCCTGGTGTTTAATTTTTTAATTGAAGAAGAGCATGCTTTATTTTATTCCCCTTGGCAACATCGCTTTAATATGTTCACCAGTATAACCTGGCTGGTAGCTACAGAGAGAGAGAAGCCCATTGTGGAAGACCAGCATGGACTCACTGTCTCCTGCTTTACTGACAAAATATCAAAGCTCCCAAGTTACCCTTTCCCTTCTCTGGAACTTGATGTAGACTCACCTGTTTTGTTGATTTTGATCAGAGGCAAGCAAAGTGCTGGTAAAACCTTGTTTTGGAAGAGAAAGGAAAGGGGGTGGGGAATCCCAAGGTAAGCAGTGCCTGTGAAAGCAGTCAAGAAACCTCGAACTCTTCTCTAGACTGTCCTGTCCCTCCCTCACTACAAAACACTACTGTCTAGACTCTGGCTTTTCATGCCTTCCCCAGGTATGTCTTACTTCCCTATTGGGATGATCATAGCAAACCGTGGCTTTCTGAACACCCAACAGTGCCTCACCTAGCATTTCCCCTCCAAGCTTACAGTTCTTCCTTTGCTCATATGGTTTTTTTTCTTCAGAATCCACATTCTGATATCCTTCTGAGCTCTTCACAATCATGCTCCATTACTGCCTTGCAAAAATAGACCAAACTTACTTTGAGTGTAGAGTTAGGTGTTACCCAAAATTTTGATCTACCTATGTTGCAGCCCTGCAGCTCCTTTAGATGGCTCTTCTCTCCCTTATTACCGGGGATAGAGCTACTTACTCTGCTTGTTTCATTTCAGTGCTTCATGGAGAAGCACTACACAGCATCTGTTGCATAAAACACTAACCGCAGAAACCCTTGCTTCCATGCTCACTCATATTTTGAGGAACCAGCATAAAGCTACGGTTAAGGTATTAACAAATAACACGTGTATTTTCATTATGTGATTTGTGATTCAGTAACTAAATTTTTTAAATTATGTTTAGAAATAATTATAATCATATTGACTGTATTATCAATTCACATTATATTTAAAAGTAATTATAACATTTCATTCACTTATTACCAAGGTAATATAGTGGTTAATGAATAAATATGAGGTTACCCCAAAGAAAGTTATTTTTAAGTAAAAATAAAGCTGAGAATGAAATTTGCTGTAGGCAGCTATGATTTTGTACTTCATCATAGCAAAATATTGTCCTGAAGTTTCCTTTGAATAATTTAAATAATGGTTTTGACACCTGTTAAGAATTCCTGTAGCAACAGATATAGATAAGGAAGATGGAAGCTTAATCCATTTACACAAACATTTATTTAGCATATAAAAGCAGCTACCTATAGAACTCTACATTTCAAGCATCCCTAATATTAACTGACAGATTGTTGCTGAGCAAAAAGAACTGGGAAGAGAAAGGGTGAGTATACTTAAATTTAAGACAATGAGAATAACTGACAACTTGATATATGTTTAACCTGTAGCTAAAAAGGCTATTACATTGTAATATAAATCAATAGAAATGTGTCATGTAATTTATGAAATGATAATAAACTGGACCTTTTAGGAAAGCATCTTCTGTGCAGATCAAAGCAGGGTGCACAGGCAGCACAGCTGGAAAACGACCTCTAGAGATCAGGGCAGACGGTCTTAGAATTGATAAGTTTCAAGTCCCCACCACTATTTGACAGCAGGATACAGATAGGGCTACTCCAGCAAATCCTAGAGTTGGGCACGGCAGTAAGGGACTCAGCTGTGGAATGGAACTTGCAGAGAGAGTCGCTATTCCTGTATTAGGGACATTTGGAGCGTAAGGAAATCTATGGTTGGACACCAGAGGATTAGTACAAACATTAAAACAGGCAAAGGGGCTAGAGAGATGGTTCAGTAGTTAAGAGCTTGCACCCATTAGAAACTCCAGCTGCAGCTTTTCTGAATTTTGTGAGCACCTGTACATATGTGATCTGCATAAACTTAGGCAGCGTCATACACATAAACATAGATATTAATTAATTAATTAATAGATCTTTTAAAAAAGCATGCCAAAGAGACATGTGATAAGGACAGGTCAAAAAAAAAAGTGTATTGCTGGCCTTCCATAAGAGATGGAGGGGTCTTTACATATGCTAGATTATAACTATCATTATCTGATTGAATTGCAAATAGTACAGGAATAAATTACTTGACTATTGTGAAAATGTGACTTCTGATATTAATTCTGATATAAAGAATGCACAGGTAAAGGTGAGAACAGCAAAGAGGATTTAAACTGGTAGAAACTTGCTGTTGGGAGAATGTATGTGCTAGTGTGGAAGTCTTCTAAACTCTCTCATCAGGACGTAACTGTAAGGGGAACAGAGGGCCTCTTGAGAGAATGCTGCACATTCTCAATGTATTTTCTTCAACATTATTCAGTATCTTTCTTTTGTTTCTTCATCCATGCTTCTTGTGTTTTGCTGCTGACCTCCCTTGGAGGGATATTGTAATACTTAAAGTCATTAATGACAGTGAAGTGCTTTTGAAATAGAAGGTACTGCTTAACTTCTAATCCAGACACTTCTAGAAATTGCCACATACACAATATAGAGTTGTAAGACTCCCTTCTGAGTCCCTGCATCAACCAGACCTCCCACTCACATCAAGAGAAATTATGACCCTGACTTTGAAAGCTCATATGATTCTGCTTGGCTTACTTATATGTGCTTTTGTTACAGTATTGTTTGTAGGAGGTTTCTGTCCCACCAGGTCCCACAGCCATTTAGTCCCAAAGAAACACACAGTTAATTATAAACTAGTTGTCCTAGTAGCTCAGGATTTCTTATTAACTGATTCTTACATCTTAAATTAGCTCATAATTCTTGTCTGTGTTAGGTACATAGCTTGGTACCTTTATCGGTAAGGCATTCTCATCTTGTTTCCTCTGTGGCTGGGTAAAAACTGCAAACTCAGCCTTTCTTCTTCCCAGAATTCTCCTGTTCTCTTTGCCCCACTTATACCCTCTGCCAGGCTACTGGCCAATCAGTGTATTATTAAAACAATACAAGACCACTATTCCACAGCACAGCGTTGCTTTGACATCTGTATGTTTATTTGTTGGAGGATTTTAAACCCTTTTGTCATCATGGGAAACCAAAGTGCCTGCTACAAGCATTTTCCAAAGATAGTGTCATTCTGACTGAGGATGAAAAATTGACCTTCTGAATACAAGTCTTAGAAAGACATGTTCATCTTACTCTTTTGACTTTGTGAAAGAAGGGCAGTGATTCAGGAGTGCCCATTTGACACACTGTCTAATGCTTTCACCATCAGAATGCTCTCTCTCCTTCTCTCTCTGTGTCTCTGCATTGACCCTCCACACACTATCACCAGGAAGAAAACAAAACAGTAGACACAGTCTTCAAAAATAATGCTAAGGTTGAGAAATCAACTATCACAATTCTATTTCAATACTTCCATGTTTGTTACTTATGAATGCTCTTGGATCATTTCTGGGCAGAAACCCAAGTCCTTTTGTTAAACATTCATTCTTCTTGAGAAGACTTGAACTTTTCACTCAAAAATCTAGTGTGAGGGAGACCAGCTGTGACATCTGTCAGGTTACCGAGTTCCAAGATCGATTTCTGTGGTCTACTTGGTTTGATGGAAAATCCAGTTTTCTCTTTGCGTCTATGTAGTCCCTTCAAATATGGCTGTTATAGATCAAGGTGAGTACATGATTAACTACATTACTTCCTGTTCATTTATCCACATGTAGAAAAGTGTGGAGAGAGGAATGATGGCAGCAATCTAAATAAATCTTTGAAGTTTTGGTTATTGAGGTATGCACACTTCAAAAGACTTTAGTTGAAACAAAATTATTCAGAAGACAGCAGAAATATTGTATATTCTACTCCAAATGCCAACTGTCCTCACAGACAAATAACTAAACGTAATTCTAATTAGTATCTTTTGCTCAAATAATAACCTCATCTTCTACTTTGGAAAATCCTAACTAGTCTTTTGATTGTCTTAGCCCCATTTTTTATTTTTTGAGAAATCTTGCTGTGTAGCCATTGAAGCCTATAATTTACTATCTAGGCTAGGGAGGCCTCAAGCTAATAATATTCTATCTTAACCTCTCAAGTGCTCAGTTGCTGGTGTGGGCTACCACACCTGGTTCATCCTGTCCTCTTTCTGTCATTATATAAACACTCTGACAGTTTGGGCCAATTGGAAAAGATGGCAAACCTCAGATAAGAGGTCTACTCATTTCTGTGGGTATAGTTCTAGGTGTGATTGATGGGACCACTCAACAGTCTTTTAGCCTTATGGGCAAACTAATATTGTTAAAAGGTGTTAAGCAGAACGGGAATGGCTTTGACTCTCAAATGCAGCCACAAGGACCAATTTGATCAAAACTCTGTGTTCCAGACTGTTTTTTTGTAGAAACTATTTTTTCGTGTTTTCACAGATATTAGCCATGAAAACCCATTGTAGTTAATCAGACTCACAGTGGACTGATTTCTGAAAGTGTTACTTTGTTCAACTATAATGCAATGGACCTTTTCTTGTAGCCATAATGTCCTTTGTCTTTCTGTTTACACTTACTTGGTGTTAATGGATCCAAGATGTAAAATTAGCGACTAGAAAATTGGTGACCTTAGTAAAAGGACTGCAACATTTAGTTATTTAATATGCCCTGTAATGGAGCCTAGAAAATTAGTCTTTGTAATGATTTCCTATATCTTAGTCAATAGGGCTTCAAAGGTGAAACTGTCAGCCCAGAGAGGGAGTCAGTGAAGTGACTGCCATATAAACATGAGGATGTGAGTTTGATGTCGAGACTCACTTCAAAAAGACAATTCATTATGGTGACACATGCTGAGTCCCAGAACAGCCAAAGACAGGCAGATCCCAGGGGTTCACTGACCAGAAGTCTAGATTAATCAGAGAGTCCATTGAGATCCCCTGTCTCAAATAAATAAGATGGAAAGTTTATGAGTAATGATACTCAGAGTTGGCCTTTTACTTTCATGAGAACACATAGTCATATACACCTACACTTAAATGTATGTGAAAACTCAGATGAACACATATACAAACATATACATAGGTATAGATAAAAATAAACTTTCACAGCTGGGCAGATTATATACATGAGAGACTTACTACTTGCTGTTCTTTCCTAGCCTGATATCAGGGTCAACTTGTAGCATGAATAGTTTTCTGGGTTGTGGACTACTGATTTTTTAATGGCAGAAAAAGTAAACAAACAAGATTCCATTAAATCTTTTGCAGTAAGCACTAATCTCATTCTCTAGGGATCCCTTCCATGACCTCATTAAATTCAAAACCCTCTCCAAAGGTTCTGCTTCCTAATGATTTCACAGAGTGGGTGCAGTTCCAACATGTGAGTTAACGTATAGAAGTTCATTTTATTTATAACATCTTATAGTTTGTGTTGTAGTTTAGATGCTGAGTATTCTCATGGATAAACCATTTTTAAAGGCTTAACTTCTAGGGCTGCATTATTGGGATGCAGAGGAACTTTGGAGAGATGGGACATAGTTGGAAGCCTTTCTTTAGGTCACTGGATCTTTTTCCTGAAGAGCATCATAGGAAACTGGCCTCCTCTTTTCTTCTTTTCGTTCTCTTACTTATGATGTAAGTGGTTTTTCTCTGACACATACTACTGCCATGAAATACTACCCAGTTCAGACTCCAAATAACAGGTCCAGTTAATCTTGGACTAGAATCTTCTAAGCAATGAGACAAAGCAAACTTTTTTTTCTTCTCACACTAATTTCTTCAGGTACTTCATTATAGTGGCAGAAAATTATCTAATACAATCAGCCAGGCCATGTGAGTGTTCCTTTGTTTAATATGCTTTTATCATGCATCTACTAGATGCTATTGCCTAGTCTTGATTCTTGTATTTATCAGTAAACAAAATAGAGAATAATTCCTTCCTCTATGACTCAAATTATTCTGCCCATAATTTAAGCCTATGAGTGCCATTACAAAGAAAACTCTTGGCCAGATCTCTGTCCTTTCATGTTTTACTTCTCAGTAGTATGTCAGTGCAAGTCCAGAGACTATGCAACCATTGGCATCTGCACAAATACATATGAGATTGAGGTCTTGAAATGTGGTAAGATTGAGGAGTGGAATTTTGAGTTTTAATTTAAAATCAAATAGCTGCTTCTTAGTTTAAAGAGCTAAACTGTTTTGTTCCTTATATCTTCTTGCATGGAACTGGCTTGACTTGGAGCTAAGACCAGATAACTCTGTGGGTTGTTAGAGAAACAATGGGAAAGATGGGTGAATGTATTCTTCTGGCCTTTGGAGAGAGTTGGTGATTCTCACTGAAAGATTTGAGTAGAAAAACACCATCTCTTGGAAAGCAATTCCTGTCGATGCATTGTAAGCATGCTGAGCTAGGGTATGATGCCAGTGGCTAATTCACTGTGCTCATCATGCTTAGTTTCGTGACACCAGCCACAGGGAAGCCTGGCACAAGTAGAATCCATGATGTCCTGAGCCATGAAAACCCACTGGGCAAGCCCAATAGGCAAAGCCCGTGCGGCCAACTAAGGGCATAGCCAAGTGCTAAAGTGATAGGGAAGCTCAGCCAATCACATCTGGCTAGGGTGGGGCCGCCTAGAGCCCAGATAGAAAAACAGGGGTAGATAGGTGCGCACGCTCTCTGAACCATTTTGGATTTCGGACCTCCCACTCTGGTAGCGTGAGTTTCCCCCTTTTTCAATTTTTAAAAATATAACTGTTGTTCTTGAGCTGGTCTGGTTATTTACCGTAAGGACCGAATATGCCAATACTACACCAGAGAGAAAAGTAACGACAAATGGGAAGATCCCTGGGCAGTAAATTTCTACTTCATTAATTTAAGAACTTTTAGTAGGCCATTTCTTTCACGGGAGACTCTGCCTTGAGCCACTTTGCAAGACTTTCAAAACCAAAGGTGATTTGAAACTCGAATAGAATGTTTGTTTTAAAGTCTTTGTCTTAAGTAGATTGTTCTTGCTACAGCATGCCCATAGCATTATTGGTGAGACAGTATCTCTCAACTTCGGGGTTTTTGTGTAATAAAGTATGCCATTGAATTGGGTCACTCTAAGGCCTCCCTCCCTCCCTCCTCTGTCCCACCATTCCTGAATAATGTTTGTCCATCTTCCAGCTGGAGAAATGTCCTGATGGTTAAGAATACTTACTGCCCTTATAACCACTGGAACTTCTGCTTCTGGCCTCTGGCCACCTTGGTCACCTGCACCTACATGCACGAGCACACACACACAAGCAAACATATACACATTTTACAAGAATAAAAATTTTAACGCTTTGTCTGTCTTCATCTCTATTTGTTAGAAATGGAGAGATAAATATTTCACACTTAGTTCGTAGGATAGTAGATTTTTGTAAGTCTTGGTAAATGAATGATAGAGTCTAAATTTCAGGAAATGGGGGGCCTGTGTTATAAATTCATATCAGGATTATATAAATGTATATTGGAGGAAATTTAAATATGAAATACATAGTTAAGCTGACTACATTTTTCCATGGCACACATTCTTAATTTCTTTTACGTCATGGCCAGCATCCTGGACATTGTTATGCCTTGCCTCATGTCTTCATGATGTCAGTGATACGTACATGGAAGGAAGCCTATAGCATCTATATTGACTTCATCTTTTTCTGCTGGATTGCACTCTTGAGGGTAACTAAATGAAGCTGGTGTTCAGAACTGTGTATTAGAGGTGCCCATGAGCACTCAGGGACTGTTCTGAATCCCAGGGAACAGCCACCTTCTTGAGAATATCCCACTCCTGTAATAGCCAGAAAGAATTCGGCATCAGCAACACAATAGTACAGAAACTGCACTAGTAATGTGTAAAACACCTGAGATTTAGAGGTTTGATCTGTTAAAGCTTTAGCATAGGAGTCAGATTTAGAAGGAAAACGTGTCTATGGTGTATGCTGTTTTTACAGGATGATCTTCATTCTGCTAACATACTCTGATGGGTTAGGTTAAAATTAAGAGAGAAATTAAAAATACAGGAGGGAAGGAATCTGCTTTTCTTCAACTATCAGGTGACAAGTTTTCATTAGTATTTCTAATGTTTAAATATCCTTCTTTTAAAAATTTTTAAAAAGGTTTTCTTTTCATTTTACATACCAATCCCAGTTCCCAGTCACTCCCCTCATCCTGCTCCCCCCACCTTCCCTGCATCCAACCCCCTTCCACTTCTCAGAAAGGGTAAGACTCCCATGGGGGGGAGGGGTCAACGAAGTTGACTGGCACATCATTTTGAGGCAGGACGAAGGCCTTCCCTGCTGTATCTAGGTTGAGCAAACTATCCTCCATAGAGGATGGACTCCAAAGAGCCAGTTCGTGCACTAGAAATAAATCCTGGTCCCACTACCAGTGGCCCTACAGACTACCCAAGTCACACAACTGTCTCCCACATTCTGAGGACCTAGTTTGGGCCTATTTAGGTCCCCCCCCCCCCTGTCAGTCCAGAATCAGTGAACTCCCACTAGCTCAGGTGTCAGTCGCTTTTGTGGGTATCACCGTCATAGTCTTGACCCCTTTGCTCATATTGTCACTGCCCCTCTCTTCAACTGGACTCTAGGAGCCTGACCCAATGTTTGGCTGTGGATCTCTGTATCTGTTTCCATCAGTTGCTGGATTAAGGTTCTATGATGACAATTAAGGTACTCATCAATCTGATTACAGCAGAAGGTCAGTTTAGGCATCCTCTCAACTGTTGCTTAGAGTCTTAGCTAGAGTCATCCTTGTGGATTCCTGGGAATTTTCCTAATGAGAAGTTTCCTAGTGTGAGGTTTCTTGCTAATCCCATAATGGCTCCCTCAATCAAGGTATCTCTTTCCTTGCTCTTTCTCTTTGTCCTTCCCTCATATTGACCACCCTGTTCCCTCATGTTCTCCCTCCCACTCCTTCCCTCCCTATTTCCCTCCCATCCTCCCTTTTCCCCATGCTCCAAAATTATCCAGGAGATCTTGAATATTTTCCCTTCAGGAGAATCCATGTATGTCTCTGTTAGGGTTCTCCTTGTTACCTAGCTCCTCTGGAGTCATGAACTATAGGCTCAGTAGCTTTTGCTTTACATCTAATATCCACTTATGAGTAAGTATATACTGTGTTTGTATTTCTGGATCTGGGTTACCTCAACTTTAATATCGTTCTCAAGAGATATTTTTCTCAAGAGACAGTCACATATCCAGGTGCTTGTCTTGACATAGACTTTACTTACTTATTTTTAGAAAGTATTCTAATGTGTTTATGGAAGCTCTTGGAATTCCACATTTCTGTTTTGCGAGAAATTCACCCCCAGCATAATACTTTTTTCTTTTTTTCTTTTTAATGTATTTACTGCGATTTCTTTCGTATATGAAACATAACTTGAGAGGCCATAATTACTGTCTAAATAAGTGGGTACACTGTGTTTGACTGTGTTATTCCCCATCCCTCTTCCCTTCTTCCGATAACAGTGGAACTTGTAATTTGAACAGTTTTCTTTTTTAGATTGTGCATTTGAAACATATGACTATATAGTGAACTTTATTATAGAGTATAAAATGGCCAAAGCAAATGCTCTCAGACCTGCGTTTCCTTCTTCTGAGGTTTCTTTGGGAGGCATCCCCTTGGTTAGTCTGTTTCGTGCCAGCATCCACACCGTTTGTCACCATGGTCCTTTCTTCTACCAAGCTGAGGAAGTGAGAATAAACTGAGCCCTCATGCCATAAGCTCAAAGTTTGTACTGTGCTCTCTATAGAAGATCTTAAGTTGAGTTCTAGAGAGCATATGCACAGAGGAGTCTAGTAAAATAGACTTTAGTTTTCTAATAAGCTTTTTTAACTACGGGAGGAGGGGCAAGGGAGAGAACTTTTAGCCTCTGTTTCTCCATCTTTCTTGCTTTGACAGCCCTGGGCCTTCATTAAGTCTGACACCATCATGTTGCTGGTCTTGAGCATAGTCATTCATGAAGATCAGAGACATCCCATATACACACACTGGTAAACTAAGGTTAGAGAAGCTCAGGAGAAAGTGGTAATATTGCTTTACATTTGCCTTTCAAATACGATTTTGTAAAATTGAAAATGTGCTTACCTAAATAGAGCAGACTTCTAGTTCCTTCCTGAAAGTGAATAATGGGAAGAAGTGATGAGTGGAAGGAGAAAAGCCAGCATGATATTCAACTTCCCCCTAACCTTTAATCACAAATGCAAATTGGTATTTACTCAAATGGGGAACTGGAAATCCTTAATCTCACATGAATTCACGTGAACATGTGAGCAAAATGCAGGTTTGAAGGTACACCCAACAAAATAATGTAGTTGTGAATTTATTTACTTGTATTTTTATCTGGAATTGTTCACTTTAAAGGCTCATGTGCCCATGGACACTGTTTTAAGCTCATCTTACACTGTGTGCCCAAAAGCTAATAATCTAAATATTTTCATATAGTTTTTTAAAAAAATTATATAACCTTTATAATAAAAACATACAAATTAGGAGCATCACATATGAAAATTAACCAAACCCAAAATCTGTACAACTCTCTGAACTTCTATACATTTAGTGTAGACATTTGAAAAAGAAACTGGGGAGATTCATATCAAATTTTATACTTTTAGTGTTAAATATATTTTATACCTTTCCCCACCATCAAAACCAAAATATCTGTGTCAGAATTAGAGCCAGAAACATAGTTGACTTTATATCCCCTTTCATAACCTATTCTATTATCTGTTTCATTCTTTCCTCATCCACTTTCGTTTAGCCTTTCTTGTTCTCTTCTATTATGTTATACTGTACCCATGTGTACATTTGTTTATATAATATATATATACATAGTATTAGTATATAATATAATGATACATGATATATTATATTATATATATATATTTATATGTACATAGTATTAGCTAGATTACACATGTAAGAGAGAACATGTGGTTCTCAATTATTTCTACTCCTTCTCTGAATGACTTGATCGCATAACTTAATTTTTTCCTGTTCACCCTATGCATTGAGGCCCAAGGATCTCTAGCTATTACAACAAAAAATAAATCTTTTTTGGTAACATCCAAAATAATAGAGAAATTTCATTGTAGGTTCAGAGTTTGCCTTCTTATAAGTATTTTCCTGGAAAGCATCAACAATATGGATTTTTGCTTTTCTTCTTACGAACCAGGTTTTATTTTTCAGCCTTGTAAGGGGATGAGAGAAAAGGGGGGCTGAGTGACACTTTCTCTGCTACTATGTCTTACAAAGGGACCCTGTGACTCTCCAGCGTACCTCCTGGTATTGCTTGTGGCCAAGAATTACACAGGAATGAGAAAATAAATGAGTCCTACAGACAGACCAAAAGACTCAAATTTGAGTTTCAGTGTTCCATTTGCCAAGCATCTGCTTGTGACAATGTGATTTAACCTATAAAACCTTTTACTTTATTTATTTGTATACTAGCACAAGTTTTCCAGATTGATGAGGGAGTATTAATAAAAGATTTATATTAAGGTTGATGGGCTTTTACTACTAATTTTTATGTTAAGAACATTTTGCAGGGAGGGGTGCAGAGAATAATGTAGAACTCAATAAAAATCAATAAAAAATAATTAAAAATAAAAAATAAAATGAGAACTGGAAAAAAAGAACATCTTGTGTAGTCAGGAGGTCTGGTCTTTACCCTCATCTCTTGGGTTGTAATTCTGATTTTCTTTGTGGTTTGGGGCTGGACAGCTGATAGCAATGGATTTGCAATACTGTGCACTGCTTGCAGTCCAAAGGCAGACCTGCACTACAGCGAGATGCTCTCCTATGAAAACACAGATTCTCCACTGTAAGCTTACTGGTTTTTTCCAATTTCAAGTATTTTCTTAGACATACATATGTCATTTTGTTTGTTTTTCTCTCAGAGGATCTTCTCTAGCAAAGAAAAGTTTAGGAGAAAACAATTGCAAACATAACATTAGAACCCTGATGCAGCTATTACTACCAGAGGCAACACTCTAGTAAAAATGTCCAATCTGACTTAGAGTATAGGAAGGAGGAGTAAGTAGATAGATGGATGACAGATAATAGATAGGTAGGTAAGTAGATAGATAGATAGATAGATAGATAGATAGATAGAAATAGAGAAAGATTATTACTATGGTTGTATTCTGGAAATACCCTACAAAAGTAACACTATTAGGAAGTGGTGGAAGCTTTAAGAGAGGAACTAGAGGAAGAAAGTTGAGGCTCCAATATTTACTTTTCTATTTTGCTTCCTGGCTCCTGTGAGGAAAGCAGCTTCCTCTCTCATGGCCACACAGCACACTATACAGATTCACCACAGGCCCAAGGCAACAGGGAAGAGTGACTATGGACTGAAGCCTTGAAGCTATAAGGAAGACAAATCATCCTGCCCTGGACACTCATAGGTATCTTATGGAAAGAACAGAAAGCTGACTAACATCCCATAGCTGCTTAACTTAGGAAAACATCCAGACTAGATTTTGAAGCACAAACTGCAAGACAACTGCAGTGATTTGTGTGCAGTAGCATGGAGAAAAGCAGCCTCCAGGGACATGAAGACTGCCTGAATCCGTCTGAAAGGAGAAACAGAGCTAGTGAAGCAACCTAAGCTAGATGAGAACAAGACAGAATCACTTCCTGATAACGTTGCCGGCTTGTAAGACCCAGTATTTCTCCCTGTTCTCTTCTTGTGATTTTATACCTTATCATTTCATATGCATTCTTTATAGGCACAGAAATGAAGGATCCCTTGCCTTATGAGTTAAAGGCTACCAATGAAGAGATCACTCATGTTTATACCAGTGAAGATATCACTCATGTTTATACCACTCATGCTTATATCCTTTTATTTTTATGTAAGATCTATGTAACTCATGCTGGCTCTGAACTGACTGTATAGACCAAGCTAGTCTTGTGATCTTTCTACCTCTGCTTCTGGAGCACTGTGATTTTAAATTTGCTTACTGTGCCTAGATAAAATTCTGTTTTGCAAAATAGAACACATTATAATCAATGAAGGATTTATCAAGGTACAAAAAAAAGAAAATATCTATAGGTACTCAAAATAATATCAGGAATAATTTCATTTAAAAGGAGACTATTGCTTAAGAGGGAAAGTATTTCATTTTATGGTATTTATGAAGGATTTAAGAAAAGTATATTCATATAGCAAGGCCACATTATTTTATGTATTTTAAAATATATTTTAGTATTGCCTTGTTGGAGAGATTGTTATAATATATGCCCTCATTACTGACATGGCAAATAAGAGTAATAAGATTCTTTTGAGAAACAGTTTGACATCATGTTTTAAACTATAAATAAACATTTTGTTTCAGTAGCAAAGAGCCTTAGAAAGTATATGTAAACTACTATAAAAATCTCACATATGAAGACACATAATTTAAATATTGAAACATGAAACTTTTATTTTTAGAGAATACTGGTAAAGCAAATCACTTTCTCAACTTGATAGATTATTAAGCAACCATTAGGGGGAACTGTGAAGATTATGCTTCAGCAGAGAAAATTGCTTTTACTTATGACACAAAATGAAAAGTAATGGAGACTGCATCTATATCGTGATAAAATTATATGTGAATAGTAAATAATAACAGTAATAATTTATCCCGATTAGAGATGTTTTTGTGTTTTAAGGGTATAATTTACTTAAATTTTATAGCTGCTGTCAGAGCTTGCACTGTTTGTATTTTTGCTTTAGAAATGAGGACTTTAAACACATGTAGTTTAGTAGTTGAGTGTATGGTCCATAGCTTAGAGGGTTGGTGTCTTAATCCAACCAATCCAACAACAAGTCAACTATTGCAATACAGTTCTAATATTGGCCAACTGGATTAGGCTTCTGACTCTCATTGAAGGCTCACTCAGTCTTCTTCAAAGCTCTCCTTACTTGAATGTTCTCTGCACATCCCTAAGCTGCCTGCACTGGGGCTATAAATGCTAAAGTTCTGTAGACATTCTCAACATTCATGATTCATAATTAAGACAAGCCAATTATAAACAATATCATTATAGATTAGCCAATTAAAGGCCCTCACCGCATGGTTTCAGTAGAGTTTACTATGCCCTCTCTTCCTGGAACCCCGAAGTGTCACTTTATCTGCATCCCAATTTTCACATTAGTGGGGAAGTTCCAGTGAGCTTCACCGTGAAGATTTTTATTGAGGTCTAATTTCATAAGTATGATGAATTAAACTAAGAGCCACACTTAGTCTCTGTTGTATGTGTCCTCCATAAAGATAGGGTTGACCTCTTTAATGACTAACTATCTAATAGTCTATCCATTTATAACATTCATACAGCACAGAGAATTTCAAGCATTTCAAAGTGTCACTCAAGGAACTGAGAACAAAGGCCAGGTATATTCTCTGCTGTAGCACAGGTGTCTTAGAAATTAGAAATCATGAATGTAATGATGACTTGATGGGAAAAACGCTGGGTTCCAGCTCTGCTCCAGAACTAGTTAAAGGTTAGCTCAAAACATTTACAAATAGTCAAAATCTCCCAAGTTTCCTGACCTTCCTGCTCTCCTCTGTAATTTTTGTGCTCTTGTGCCCATTCTTAGCATGTTTTATATTATAATTGGGAAGCAATGTAGCTTAGCTTAGTATCAGGATCATACTCCTTGGATCCAAACCTTCTCTTCACACGTGCTGGCTATGTGATCTAGAGAAAATTAATAAAAAAACAAGAGGAAGAGCTTTGATGTCCCTTGGTGTCATCAGTGGTGAAATGGTGGGGACAGTGACTCCTCTCCAGTGTGGCAGCTGAAATGCATATGAAATGGTGCCATCAGTCCTGCCTCAATTATGTTAAGCCCTCAGGAAATACTCTTCAAACATGAGCATGTGTGATTGTTTTATACAATCTTAAGTCGTTTTCCTTAAGACAAAAGTGAAATGCATCAGAAATGCTAAAACTGTCTTATTGGCTCCATCTTCATGACTTATCTTAATCAACACTCTTCCCAGATCTGCATGTAAAAATTCCTTTGTGGGTTGTATTTCAGTCCCTGAACTAGAGAGTGGATAGAAACAGGCCAGAGCCAGCAGTTAGGAGTGTTTCCAGGAAGGTTCACTTACTGCGGCCTAATGAGGTGGAAGTTTCATTAGCTTTGCCATGGGACTAAGTGATCTAAGGTCGAGGTCTTCCACTTGGAAGCATCATGAAATTGTTCTCCAGATTTAGTGGTTCAATTTTGGAATCCACAAAAATGAAGGACACTTGTCTTTGTAGCCAATATTTTGTCATCTATCCAATCATGGTGTTTTAGTCCATGTTTTAGAGTTGTGAAAAAACCCCATGACCAAGGCAACTCTTATAAAGGAAAACACTTAATTTGGGGCTTGTTTATAATTTCAGAAGCTTAATTCATTATCATCATGGCAGGGAGCATAGCAGCAGGCATGGCAGGCATGGTGCTGTAAAAGTAGTTGAGAACTACATTGTGATCTGCAAGCATGAAAAAAGAAAGAGAGACATTGTTCCTGACATGGGCTTTTGATACCTGAAAGCCCACTCCTTGTGACACACTTCCTCCAAAAAGGCCACACCCACGCCAACAATCCTTTCAAACATAATCCTTTCAAATAGTTTCACTCTCTGGTTACTAAGCATTCATGTATATATATATATATATATATATATATATATATATATATATCTACACACACACACACACACACACACACACATGCCTATGAGGTTTATTCTTATCCAAACCACTACACATGGATATTTATGACATCTGATGAACTGGAACCCCCACTCTGTGTGGCAGAATCTTTGGCTAATATGTTAGATTTCCTTGATCACGTAGAAGAAGCAAGTGTAAATCACAAAGCTATCCAGGGAACCTCTACAACTGCTACCCTAGATACATTTTCTTTTTGCGCACTTTGTTTCTTTCCTGTGCTAGAGACTGGATATGTTAGGTCAAGTTATAAAGTTCATGGAAAATATGCTGAGGATGTATCTTCATGTTTAACAGTAGCCTCTGTAATGTCCCTGTGTGCACATATATGACTAACAATTCTTGACATTAATTATAAGAACATCTTAAAACTTAATTGAAATAACTATTGATTCACTGGAAGATGTAAACAAAAAGTTACAGAGAGTCCAACATGTGCTTCAAACAGTTCTTCTGAATCATATATATTTTTTTGAGAAATATATGATTATTTATTTAGGGGTAGACTCACAAATCAGAATCCTCTGCTTGAACAGTGATGAGAAACCGAATCCTGCAGCCAGAAAAGAGGGCGGACACATGCTGTACATCGGCTTATATAGTATAAGAGACCACGCCCCAGTGGGCCGGTAACCACTGGCTGAAGCCGGACTGAATCATATATTTTACAGGAATATTGTACAATACTAAAAAAGAAAGCTGCTATTGCCTTTATTTTATAATGTATGTGTGTATGTTTTAACTGTAGAGTACTAGTCCATTATATGAATGCAGCACAATTTGCTTAATCATGGAACCAAAGGCAAAGTAAATTTTTTTTCCACTTTTTCCAGAAATAGATGAGATCTCTAGGAACGTTTTTGTGTATATTTTGTGAAGATATAAATGTTGGTTTCTTTGAATAAATGTCTAGGAATGTGATTGCTGGCACATAGGTTAATTTCAGTTGAGGTGTCTAAGCGTGTACTGGGTTTTCAGAATGCATAAATAATATATAATTTTTGTATTCCCACCAGCAGCACTTGGGAAGCTCATTCATTTCTATATTATTTTCAGCATTGTACACTTCTATTTTTAACCTTGCAGGTTTGATGATTTTTTTTAATTTACTTACCTTTATTGTTTTTGCTAGTGTTTTTAGGAGTTATGTAGTGATACCCTCTCATAGTCTTACCTCATATTCACTTAGTGAATAGTGTTTTTAGTTTTTCTTTTTAATGCATACTTAGCTGAAGGCGTAAGTCATAAACAATGCCACACCAGTTTGGAATTATGATTAATAGGGTGGTATTTATTTAAAGGGGAAAAAACTTACAGATCACCGTCAGCCCTCTGTGCAGCCAGGAAGGGAGTCTAGTAGCTGGCGGAGCAGGAAGTGAAGAGAGAGAGGAGAGGGAAGTGGCCGCTTTTTAAAGGGAGAGAGACCACGCCCCAATGGGCTGGTATCTCAGTGGCAATAGGCTGGAGGAGTGGGAGGACCTCCTGTAACACTTAGCCCTCTATGTTATAGATCCTTTGTGTTTTTCCTGTGGTGGGGATTGAACCACCGGCCTCATTCCTGCTAGACATGCACACTCCTATCTTAGGTCCATCTCCAGTTCACCTATGGGTTCCCTATATGTCAATTAGTCAACCATAGATGCGCCATGTGTTCTTAGCCTACAATGCTTGTGTCTGTACTTTGTAGAGATTTTTCTGCTTGAAGGTACTGCCTGAACAGCACAATGTAACCTTCATTTTATATAGGACTAATATTGCATTTGGTGTTATGAGCAAAAACAATGACTTACATATTCAGGAGGTGACACATGGGCTGCATTTAAACACTGTGCCATTTCATAGGAATGCTATAGGCATCTGTGGACTTTAGTATGGATGTAGAGACTTACTGGAACAAACTACCAAATAGCTATGGGGAAATGATCTTTTTGTCAACCAAGTAACCACTTCAGGAAAATCTCTGCTTGTCTTCATCGATTTTTTAACTGGTTACTTATTTTGTATGTTACGGGTGCCTTCTAGAGTTTCTATGTGTTCTTCATGAGACTATTTTTAGATGTGAGGCTTCCAAATATTTTCTACCAGTTTACATACTATCTCTTCCTTTTTAAAAACAAGATCTTTCAAAGAATAAAAGCTTTAAATCATATGAAGTCTAATTCTATTCTCTTATGAATTATGACTTTGTTGTTATGGCTAAGAACTGTTCACGAGTGTGACATCCTGTTGATTTTCTCTTAGGTGTTTCTGGTTGACATATTTTGTAAGTTTGTATTGTTCCTGACTCTATAATTAGTCTGAGTTAATTTTCTGCAAGGTGAAGAGTCAGCTGAGATAATCCGCTCATTTCATCTGTGGGTATAGAGTTGCTGTAATACCACTGCCACTAGTAGAGCAGGCCACCTTTTCTTTATTGGTGCCAACTTTATAATAATATTATTTGTATTTAGAGGTTTGTTATGTTTTGATTGGAGCCATATCAACTTTAAATACATTTAAGAGAAGATGGACATCCTTGGTGAGACTATTTTTCAGTTTGTGAGCAGCATGTGCTTTTATTTACTTAGATGTTATTTGTTGATTACATCAGCATTTAAAGGTTTTCAGCATGAGGTACTATATATGTACTATCAAAAATACATGCACTTATGGCATTTTGAGTGCTTATTACAATTACTATAAATTCAATTTTAGTCATTCTGCATGTATTGATAATGAAAGGAAATGCAGTTGATTTTTGGACACTGATCTTATATTCTGTGCCTTGGCCAAACTCACCTGTTCTGGGAATGCTTTTGGAGATGAATTGAGATTTTCATACTCAAATTTGGGCAATTTTATTCATCTTTTCTGCTGTGACTCTTATTTGTTATAGTTCCTTGCCTTGTAATACTTGCTACAATCCGAAAGAGGTGGCATCCTGATTTCATTCACCGTGTATTGAAACTGAATATTCCATTCATTTTTTTTACTACATTGGCTGCAGGGTTTTCATAGGCACATTGTATTATGAAAAAGAAATTTTCACCATCTATAATTAATTTTATGGAGCTAATTTTGAAAAATCACAAATGAATTGAATTCTGCAAGATTCTTTTTCAATATCAACATCAATTGATGTGATCATTTTTCTTTATCCTATTAATATATTGATTATAGAGATCAACTCAGAAGCACATTTCCTAAGAGTTATTTCATTGTGAGAAATTAGTTACAACTTTGAGATAAACAGCCCACTCATGTGTGGTTAGCTGAAGTTCGTGGATACAAAGGAAGGTGAAATTTAAGATATGAATATTATGGAATCTGTCAGTGCTGATGAAAGAGAGAATGCAGGGAAGGAGAGAAAGGTGAGTTGGAGTAGAGAGGCAGAGAGAGACACAGAGAAGCTGAGAGACCAGAACTCATGGTAATATACAGTAAGGTTGATGCCAATTCTCTTTAGCTGCACCAATGTCCTCCAATATTTTTTCCATTTTATGTCTTAAGCGGGGTGCTGCTTATCTTGAGAACTCCCACACATCCAGATGCGGGAAGTCAGGCTTCCTTTGTTTAAGGATGACACATAAAATGCAATGATAGGCAGTTAGAGTCATTTGTTAGGAGACTGTGGAATGTACAGATCTCTAGTTAGGCTATCTTTTAGAGAGAGAAAGAGAGGAGAAAGAGGGGGAAAGAATGAAGAGTGAGGTGAAACCAAATGTCATGTAAATCTGTGCATGGTGGAGATATTTTATTTAAAAGCTACAAGAAAAAAGCTTCATCTATCACAGTGGTCATATGGTGCTTTACAGAACAATGCCAGGAGCTGGGACGTGGCCAATTGAGAGGGATTTCTTACTGCATGTGTTTCTACAAAGGAGAAAAAAAAAAAAAAACAAGACCATTCAGCCCATTCCTTTAGAGGTTGATCAGAAAGGTTGGCCGTGCTGCGTGCCATGTGAAGCTTCCTATGTACCTCCAATTCAAGGAGACATCGCCTTTCACTCATCCCAACCTGTCTGATGTGCCTGGATTGGATTCCTGCAAGAAGAACAAAAAGAAAATGTGAACCTAACCAATTCATTTGGGAAGAATAAAAGCTTATATTCAGGGTAATACAAGTAAGTGCTATAGAGGTGGAAGGCAAGATGAATAATCATTATTATCTGGTATTTTTTTGTAGCACTTTGAATTTTACAAATGGTTTCTCAGTTGGTTATAAAGGACCTGGACGAGGGGGTGGCTCGTGAGTGGAAATGTTGTAGGTTACAAGGAATAACAGTTAGCTTACCCATCACTAATACTACATTTATGATTTATATTGTCTGATTTTGTAAATATAAACTAACCTCTTGTATTTTCTTCACAGTGTTTTTTCTAACTTTTGGTAATTGGTATAATTTTCAGAGGCATCTTTAAATTTTTTTGGATTTTAAATTTTCAGGACTGGGCTCATCATTATGTGTATATGCTATTGCATAAAACAAACATGAGTGTGGCACTGAACTAGAAGCAGCACACACCTATATGGCAGAGCCCTTAGTAATTTTACTCCCTTAGAGGTTGTCAGCCTATTGTACTATATTGCTCCTCCCTGTTTCTTGAAGCACGATTAATAATAACTCAGTGATAGATATCTGAAAACCAGAAAAACAAAGCAGTCAGCTACTGGCTCTTACCTTGACCTCACTCTGAAAATGGCGATCCTACCTCCTGGAAACCTCAGAATGAGACTGAGACTGAGAGCTTCTCTTCCCATTTATAATCCTCTCTAGTTCTGGGATTAAAGGTGTGCACCCACTACTACCTGGTTTCTTGGACAGACTAGAGTGGCTACTGGGATTAAAGGTGTGTATCATTACTGCCTGGTCTATAAGGCTGGCCAGTGTGGCTGTTGCACTTCTCTGATCCTCAGGCAAGCTTTATTTATTAAAATGCAAATGAAATGCCACTACAATATTCTCCCCCAGGGCACAAGGCCTGTGTTGTTTAAGACTTTATTTGGTTACCTGCCCATCCAGTTTCTACAGTGCCTTTGCCTTGTTCTTTCTATGAATTCACCTGTACTGAAACAAACTCACAATCTTTTTTTATTTTAATATGTACACAGGAATGTCCTACTGTTTTGTTCTGTGTAAAGACTGTATGGTTTGTTTTGTTTCCAGAGTGCTGGAAGTAACCTTCTGTGGACTCCTGCTTTTATTGACTGTACTTTTTACCTCTATCAGTCAATAGCAAATATTTAATTTTCCAAAGAATGAAATTCAAGAATTTCTAGAGACTTACGTAACAGTGGTTGAAGTCAGAGCTGTAAATGAAGGGTTTTCCATTCTTCTCATCAGACCCTTCGAAACACGTATATCTTTCTCACCTGTTTCTGGTATGAAAATAGCCTAAAGGAGGGGACAAGGACCCGTGGAGCACAAAGAAGGCCTTCCATTCGAGTTTATTTACCAATGTAAGAAGCCCCCACAAGGGCCCTCATACCATTGGAGACTTCTGAAGACTACCTTCAAGACAAAAGCTGAGTGTAGGTAGTGGGACTTTCAACTGTATGGCCTTGGAAAAGTTCTGGGTCCAATTTGTTTCCCAGGTCCTTCGAAGTGTAGAGCAGGAACAAGGCCTCTTATGAGTCAGGAGGCAGAAGTTTAAAAGTCCCCAAGTTTTATCTGTTCACAGCAGTTTTCATGACGAAGCCAGAAAGAAATTCAACAGCACATTTGTTGGAAGGAATCACATTTTCTTCTGATTAAGAATTTGCTGAGACTTGCTTTTTAGAGCAACTTTATAATTGTACCACACATCAGTTTTTAAATAACTAGAAAAAAAAAATGTTCCATGCTGAATTATTCTTTGAGGATCAGAAATGCAAGGCAGATGTTCTAAATCAAAGTTGGTGTTTTGTAGTGAACATAGTTATATTTCTAAGCAGTGAGGAAAATCTATGTAGAGATAATGAAGTAGGAAAGAAACAAAAACAAAGCCATGTATGTTCCTTATTAATAAGACCCAGGCTGTCAACCCAGGTCTCAATATAGCAAAGTATGGACTTGAAAATGCTGAGTGGACAGTAATGTATGCACACAGTATGACCTGTGACCTGAAGTGAAGTTTCAGTTACAGCAACAAACAAGCAAAAATAAAGAAATAAACCACAACAAACAAAACAATAGAAAACCTTTCATTTATAAAAAAAGAAACTCTATCTCTTTACAAAATAGAAAATTGATTCTAAATTTTAACATGGTTGAAATTTAAAGGAAGCAAAGTGATCGAAATCATGTTTCCAACAACATCAAAATGCCAAAACTACGAAACAAAATCTTAATGCACAGAAAACAAGAAAAGTTATTTAGATGAAAAGGCCCCAAAGGAAAAGCTGATTCTAATAGATAAGACATCTTCGCTCTCTTTAAACTCTAGAAGGAACTATTCAAGTCATCCTGGCTTAGGGATTTCTAATATGTTCCCCAGTTAATAAAGAAGAGAGGAGGGCAGTCTTGTTTTTTGTTTGGTTTTATTTTATCTCACCCTTTTTCTCATTAGTTCCAAATTTGAACCGAAAATCCACCTCTCACTCCTGGAATAACACACCGAAGGGATATTTTCAAAACATGTTAAAATCACACATAGCTGTGAGAGAAAAGATCCATCTTCTCATTTCCATCCTTCCACTTTTCTCAAGTATGTGATCTGAGAAGTGCCTGTGAGACTCGTTTGCATATGCATCCACAGGTAAAGACATTCTACGGTGTGCAGAGACTCGTTTGCTTATGATATCCATAGGTAAACAAATTCCATGGTGTGCAGTGTTCTTTTGTTTGCTATTGCTTTGTTTTTGGTTGTGTTTGTTTTGAAAGAAGGGCTTCCTATATTGCCAGAGCTGACCTTAACCCTGTGGTCCTTCCCGGTATTGGGATCATAGGAGTGTGCTCATGCCCCTCCCCTGTCAATCCTTTTGTAATGGTTCTGTTGAAGCTGGGCCTATTATCTTCTCAATTTGATATCCACAATCTCCCGTTTATCGTGTTTAAGTTACAAAGAAATTACACATAACATTGGGCATAAACTTTTTCTTCCAGGACTATATGTCATTGTAATAACTTTTCTTGGAAGAATAAAAGCAGATAATTTTTATCATGTCCTTTTCTGAGCCAGTATCAATTTACAGTACTACCAGGTATATCTTGGCATAAAAAATTCCCTTGAGAAGAGCAAATTTTCAAACGTTTTGACAGAAAAGTCTGAGCCAGCGAACACGTCAAAGATGAATACCTGTAACGATAGAGTCGCAAGTGACATGAAAAGCACTCTTGCCTTCCACGGCCTTGTAAGCATGTGTCGGCTTAGAAGGGGATCCTTTAAATGAACGTAGTTTCCTAAATTCTTCCCTGTTTCCTCCGAGGAAGCTCTAGGTTATGAATCTGGAAAAGGAAAAGTTATTTGACAATAGACTGTAGATCTAAGGAACCGGGAATTTTCCATTATTAATTCCTAACTGTTATTCTTATATATCATCAGGCTGTAAGATGCAGCAGAAGTAATTGCATTCTTAGCCTACATTATGAATTATAATGACGAGATGAAAACCACTGTAAACTGAGCCTCATGTTATTTGGAATTTTCAGAGATTTCTAAGTTGTGTATTTACAGCAAAGGGCCGGTTTTGTCCTTTTGTCTAGATATACATTCTCAGTCCAAGCTTTAATTGCAGATAGGTAACCACTAAAAATCTTTATTATTATTTCTTTTAATTCTAAAATTATATTTTCATTTTCCCCTTCCCTTTCATCCTTCTAAATCCTCCCATATATCCTTCCTTGCTCTCTTTCAAATTTAAGACCTCTTTTTCTTTTATTTGTGTCTCAAACATGTGTGTGTGTGACAGAATACATACATATATATGTGTATGTATGAATACATACATATATATGTGTATACACATATATATGTATGTATATATATTCCTAAATAAATAAATATATACTGCTCAATCTGTGTAATATTACTTGTAAATATTTTTTTCAGGGGTGATGATGTAGTATTGGGTAAGCAATTGGCATACTATTCTTGGGGAAGGCTATTTCTCCTTTTCTCAGCATTCCTTACTTGTCTATAATGTCTTTGTGCAGGCTTAAGGACTAGTGGACTTTGCCCTGGCCACATTGTCATGTCTATTGTTGCCCTTGTTTTGATCTTGTTGAGGCAAGTATCTTCATGAGATTTTATGGGTGTAGCTTCTGACGTTATAAAGAGTTGCAGTCTCACAACAAGTTCCGTGGTTCTATGGGTCACTAGCATTTTTTAATGTGTACTGGAGAGGCTGGAGAGGTGGGTTAGCCATTAAGAGTGCTTAATGCTTTTCCAGAGTATTGAGTTTGGTTCCCAGCACCCATATTAGGTAGCCCAAAGTTGCCTGTAACTCCAGCTGTTCTGACACCCTCTTCTGGCATCTTGGACACCTGTATACACATGGCATGTACTCAGACAGATACACACACACAGTAAATGAATAAATAAAATTAAATCTCTAAAAATGTTTAGTGGAGAATACTGTCTCTTTATAAAAAAGATTTCCATAACGAAAAGAAACCAGGTCAATAGATACTCCCCAACACATTGTTAAATCAAATGATTTACCACTTAAGCACCTGTCGGAAATTCAAAGGTTCAGGCCAGTGCAGTAAATAGGAAAGCCAAGAGGCCAAGACAGAACCTCTGCTGGTGATCAGGCTGAACACTAAGAAGCTGAGAGGACTTTTCATAGTTCCTTCTGGGTCATCTACAAAACTGTTTCCTTATTCCAATTTAGAGCTGTTCTGAGGGTGCAAAAAAAAAAAAGGAAAAAAGAAAGAAAGAAAGAAAGAAAGAAAGAAAGAAAGAAAAATAAAGAAAATAGAAATCCCACAAGTGCTGACATAGAGCACAAATTCCTAAACTTTAATTGTTGACCATATACTATCTGTTTTGTGCTCCATCAAATACACAATCCTACTGAGATGCAGCCTTTGATTCTAAGCTCAAATTTCAGTTGCTAGGTTCCCCTTGAGGCTGTTAGTACAGCAACATGTTTTCATTAGCGTTTGATACGTATCTTGCAGTCAGACCATGGGACAAGCTGCTTCTTAGACAGCAGCAGGGGTGTTCATAGCCTGACAAGTTAATTATCTTTGTTATCTTCTAGTAATTGTTTGTCTTCATATGTCTTAATGTATGATAGTAGAATATGTATGTATAAGATACACTGTTACAACAAATCCTATTTAATAAAGACTAAAGTCTTTATTATATTATATTATTATAAGTTAGTCTGTTTTCATTCACTTAATATTAGAGGTGACAACATGTTTGACTAAAAATGTAAAGTTAGTATTCAATGAATATACAGACCCTAAGTGAAAAAAAACATTAGAGGCTTTGGACTAAATAATTAACATCTGACAAGAAATGAAAATGATCGTGTTATAGAATGGAAATATAAAGTAATCAAATGGCACTGTAGAAATATTTATCCTTACATGTGCTGTAAAGATTCAAGCTGACCTCTCTTTCCTGTTACTTGTTACCAGTTCAAAGGTGAGTGGAGAAATAAGTTTTTGATAGCAGGCTCCTGACAGCTTAATGGTGGCGATCAAGCTTTGTGTATTTTATGTAAACATCTATAATCAACATTCCCGATTGGTAGCTCTCTTTGTACCTTCGGCAAAGATTAGATGCCAAGGAAACATGTCATGTTTCATCTCCACTCAGAAGTCTTCATTTGTGTGTGTTTTTCATTTGCATGTCTCTTAGCCTGCGCACTTAAATTACAAAGAAATTCCATAGTTCAAATGAGCATCAAGTTGTTTGGCAAACTGAGATTATATAGCTACATAACTCTCCGTAGACGGTATCTATAAATAGAGGTGTCTAATGTGGGAAGCTTTCTGAACAACATAAATGGGCTTCTTTTCAAAGAGAGGAAAGCCTACAGCATTGATGTAAAGGATTGTAATTAGAATTAGGTCCTGATAATTAGATCCCAGTAGACAGAGTTTGACTATCCTTTTCCTAAAACAAACAAATCATAAATGAGTGTAGGATGTCATTTCTGCAAGAATGAAAATAGAAATGGAATTTTAAATAAGGATTATGAAGCAAAATGAAGCATTTTAATTCTTGCACCTGGAATCTTTCTTTAATGGAATGCAAATGAATTCTAAAAGATCTCTGACCTCTGTTTTGCTGATTACAGCCTAAAATTACTCATTTGCTTTTTAGAAAAAAAGAGAAAATGAATACCAAGATGAAGGCATTTAGTACACCTACCTTGGAATTTTATAATAAAGTTGGATGATTGACTATGACTGACAAATTCTATATTTCCAATATACAAAAAGGTCAGAAACCAAGAATAGAACGTACTTGGGATAAATGGGGGTTGCAGGCAATCAGTTGTATCATTTTATCCACTCGCCACAAGTGAGCTCTTGTAGGGCATTTGTTTATTGTCCACACTTCTAAATTTGTAGAAGAAGCAAAACTGTAATCTTCTTTTCTATTTGATAAATGGCTAAGATTTTTTTAAAATCAACACACATGAAAAAGGGCTAGATTTTAAGAGAGGTGTAGAAGAAGTTAAGCGAGTGTGTTAGCTCATTAAAAGGTAAGGACTTTTAAATTATCAGTAAGATTTTTATGTGTCATTATGTCTGATTTTGATTAGTTGTTACTAACATATATAATAATCAAAATTATGATTGACATGAATAATTATATTTATAAAATACAATCCCTAAAGGACTGAGAGACTACATTGAAATTTTCAGATACAATAAAGATGAGTATACGTTTTTATTTATACTTGCATCCTTTTTCAATGTGTTAAATATTTAAATATTTGTGTATTTACTTATGTATGTATGTGTGGGCAGAGGTCCACACCACTGTGGCCTATGTATGTGAAGAAGAGCATAGGACAATTTGTATGAGTCAGTTCTCTCCTTCCACTATGTGGATTGTGGGGACTGAACTCAAATTGTCAAGTTTGGTGGCAAGGACCTTATCCACTGAGCAAACTGATAGGCCCTTCCCTAACTAAAATGAAAATATTTGCCATAATAACACTTAGACTCTATTCTGTTAATTATGAGTAGAATTGGAAAAGCAGGATATAAATGAACAAGTAAATAACTAACAGTACAAGCTACGATAGTCATCAAGAAATTTGACAAACCTTACTGGAATTTTCATAAAGCAGGGCTTTAAATTTCACAAAGTAAAGTAGTCATGGTATATTAATTTTAGTTCTAAGTATTACATAGTAACAGTTGCTTTCAGACTGAATAGTGCATGCTACAGATATTCACAATAAATGCTCACAGATCAGTTTCACCCATCAGTCAGCTAGACTACCAGACAGCTTCTGAATCACTTTTTCAATATTTCATCTCAGTCTTAAAGCAAAATGAAAAGACAAACAAATTAGTGTTTTGAGTTTCTTGGTATTGTAGACTTTCCTCTTAGGATTATTTTCATTGTAGTTCATAGATTGGGCTATGTTGTCTTGTCATTTTCATTTAATTCTAGAAAATTGTTTATTTGCTTCTTGATTTCCTCAGTGACCAGTTATCATTCAATACAGTGCTGTTTGCTCTCCCTTCTTTATGCTGTTTCTGTAGTTTTTATTGCCCTTGATATCTAGCTTTATTCCACTGTGGTCAGATGGAATACAGGAGTTATTTCAATTCTCCTATGTTTGCTAAATCTTGCTTAATATCACATCCTAATATAAGAAATTTCACAGAAAACTCCATGAGCCGCTGAGATTTTAGCATTTGGTGGACATGTCAGTAGCTGTCCATTCAACCATTTGATTGAAGCTGTCATATAAGGCAAGTGCAAAACTATTTAATTTTTGTCCAGATGATCTGTCTGTGCCTGAGAATGGGGTATTGAAGTCACCCTCTGTTGCTGTGTTGGGATCAATCTGTGTTTTTACATCTAGTAGAATTTTTTTAAGTGGAAGTTGATGCCACTGCATTTGGTAAATACATGTTTAGAGTTACAGTATCCTCTTGGTGTGTTGTTAGTTTGATGAATGTGGAGTGACCTTTCTTATCTCTTTTGACTAGTTTTAGTGTGCAGTCTATTTTTTATCAGGTGTTAACTAAAACTGTTTGCTTCCTAGATCCATTTGTTTAGATCGTCTTTAGCCTTCAGCCTTACATTTATGCTTAGATGGTGTCATTGATTGATAGGAAGGAATGTTTCTTGGATGCAGTGTGAAGATGGATCCTGTGTCCTGATCTAATCTATTTTCTCTCTTTTTTGATAGGGAAGTTGAGACCAGTTAGACTCAGGACTATTATTGGAAGAGGAGTGTTAATTTTTGCTATTTTTATTTTAATTTTATATTGTTTTCTTAACCCTCTTTTGTTTAACTCCCCTGGTATTTTTTGTTTATTCCCTGTGACCTCTGGGTGGTGTTTATCTTTCTCTTCAGACTAAAGTATTCCTTCTGGTATCCTATGTGGAGCTGGGTTAGTGATCGTAAATTCCTTTAATCTATTTTTGTCACGGGAGATTTTTATTTCTTTATTTTTAAAAGACAGTTTTTTTTAGAGTATAACAATCTGTGTTGACAGTTATCTTACTAAACTCGGTATGTACCTTTTGAGACCTTTGTGGCTTTAGCAGTTCCTGTTAAATAATCAGGATAAGTAAATTCTTTCTAAGTAATTTGACCTTTAATTTTGCAACATTCAGTCCCCCCTTTTTTATTCTTTTTTTTAATGTTTTATCTATAATATAGCATATAGCGTTTCTTTTCTGGTGTTATGTATTTAGAGTTCTGTAGGCCTCTTGTATCTGGATAACATCTCTTTCTCTGGTGTGGAAATATTTATCTTCGATTGTTACATTAAAATTACATTTTTTGCTTTTCGTATGCTATTTTTCTCCTTTTACAGTGTCCTTAATCCAAAGTTTAGTTATTTTCATGGTGTCCTAAACTTCTGCTATGTTCTATTCACGGGTTTATTATACTTTCATCATTGACCTTTACTGAGTGATCCAATTCCTCTACCTAGTCTTCCAGCCCAAATACTCTGCTGTACACATGATCCATTCTACTGGTCAAGCTTGCTATTGAGAATTTTATTTGGGTCATTAATTTGTTCTTTCTAGCACCACTTCATTTTGGCTTTCTTTCTGTAATTCTATCTTTCAATGAAATCTAGTTTCTTATCTTGTATTGACTTTCATTTTATTCAACTTTTGTTTTCAAATCTTTGAGTTGTTTAAAATGATTATAATCATTCTTTCTAATTATTTGATGTCATCTTCATAAGATCTATTATTATTGAATAAGAAGTTTTGAAAGTAAACACATTGTCCTGAATTCTTATTTTTTTTCCAGTTTTATACAGCTATTTTCTGAATTTGAGCTAATGGTTGAGTTGGGAAGTGGGTCTTGGCCTAATGGTCTGGAGTGCCTATTTTTCAGCTTCTGGAGCTAGGGGCACTATAAAAGTAAGGACAGGCATTGAAAGGTCCAGAGACCCCTTACCTCTTGGCCCTAGGAGCTTAGCATATAAGAAAAATTCAGCTGAGTGGTCAAGCTTGGATTGCCCCTGCCTGTCTAAGTTGAGAGGTGGAAGATTGGAGAAACTTGACTCAAATGATCTCGGCCTGAGGTGTTCTTACCTATCTATGATATAGGACCTTAGTTGACTAGGAACCATACTGTTTTGTCATGTGATGCTTTATTTTTTTTTCATATTCATTTATAGAATTTTTGATTGGATTGCTACTTCATGTTGTGAATATGTCACATTTAATCAATTCATTTTGTCTGTTTTACGGGCTATTAGAGTGGTTTTTACTTACTCATTGTGACAAGCAATATGTCAGAGAATATCCTTCCATGCAGGTGCACGGTTTGAAATAGACAAGGTATATCATGATTCATGTACTTGTGACTCACAGAATGCACTATAACATTCATTATATCCACAGAATCCAAATTATTATCCAAACTGATTGTGATTGTATATATTCTACCCAGTGTTTTTGAAGGTCCCTGTTCTGTATGTTATGAGTTTACTGTATTTGCCTATATGCTCATCTCATTTGCTGTTTTCTCATTGCTGATAGCATAAGCTTTCTTCCAATTTCTAATACAACTGAATCTTATCAACTTGCCCTGTGAGTTTCTTCTTATGAACCTCCCTTACTGCATATGGCTCCTGTTTTATTCCTAGTGAATAAATGTATTTTTCTTATTGTAGTATAGTATTTCTTTACATATGTAGTGTACTATGTTCAGAGTTGTATTTGGTATCCTATTCTATGCAATACAGAGAATAGAAGCTGCGCTTTCAGTTTTGAATGAACAAATTTATCAAGAATATACCCGGGGAAAGTAAGAGAATACATAGCAAGTAGTAGATAGAAGCATCAGGTAGTAAAATAGCTATCAAACACTCACAACATGTAGTAGAGTTGACTGGAGTAGCTCAACTGAGTTAACTGAGTGAACGTCGATTCAGAGGAGCCTTTTCTTCCCAGTGTAGGCATTTTTCTATTACGGGATAAATCACAGAAATCTTGGTTGAGGCAATTTCTCTTCTTACTATTTTCAAGGACACATTGTGTTTTACTTTTGGTCTCTTTTCATGTTCTTTCTCCCTCCCTGTCAAAATTTAGGGTGGGACACTTCATCCCAGAATAGGAGTTTTCGAAAGCATTTCACATAAACATATTTAGTCTGAAGTCACAAGGGAGGGGCCATCCCACCTCCAGAGCCAGCTTCTTTGTGGTACATTACGTGCCCACACACTTTTCTAAGACTGGATTGACTCTTCCAGTTGTGTCCATGGAGTCATGATATTTTAGATTATACTGAGAAAAACTATATACTTTATGAATTCAGCCATTCATGTCTTATTTTAAATGCCTTTCTCCATAAAACACCAATAATATTATGCTATCAATCCCATAGAGTTTTGTAAGAATGTTAACATTTTGCTATATATTGTGGGGCTATTTGTCTATTTGTCTTCCTTGATAGTCTTTGTTTCTATAAAGGCACAACCTTATCAGCTACTTTGGCTACACAAGCCTAACTCTGCTCCAGACTGAAACTGTTTTAAGACTCGTCTACAATAATCTTTTTATCTGGAAGGTTAAAGCCTCATGTTTTTAATCGTCACCTCAGAGGTTAATTAAATACTCTTCACGTTTGTCTCTTAGATATAAAATGATTAATTAGGTTATCTGGTTAGATTATTTATTAATGTGATTTTGAGTTTATCAATTAATGTGATGAAATTTTAGATTTGTTGAATTTGAACCCTCTGATCTATGAATGTTATATTTTATGTTTATTTTGCATCTCCTTTATAAATATTATAAATAATTATGGCAGCTTTTAATATCTCCACTTTTTTATGTGCACATTTTAACTTGATTTCAAATATCTTGATTTATCTGTCCTGGTACATATTGGTTTTGGTGGGTTGCTTGGTTAATCAAGATGAGGACTCAAGCCTTCTTTAGTTCTGCATGATCAGTGTTGCTTTTCTTCCATTCTTTCTATGCTTTGTTCTTCCTGGAACTACTTGAAGATGCTTGGAAGTTATACTTAATGTCATCCGTATAATATATATATAGTCTTCCATAGTCCTCAAATTCCTTCCCATGCTTTCCAGCTATGCCATACATGTTTCAAACAAAATAATCCTACTTAATTCTTTACATGATGAATTTCTGCTTCAGAAATTTTTGGAGCATGAATCCTTTCTCTGGGTCAGTTTCGTATGAGCCTATGCATCTTTTCTTTTCAGTTCCATCTTAATGCATAGATGCTGATATAATCCATCTTTGGAGGCTTTCCTTCCTTAGAAACTGTGTATTATTGTTTCTTTACCCCCACTTTCTGCCATTTACATCCACAGGCATTTATACATTAGACATTTGTTGGCGCCAGTTGTATTTACAGTGGTCAGAGATCAAAGTTGAGATTAGGCGAGGATTTTAACTAATCACATTTTCTGCTACTATAAAGAAAAAAATTTACGAAAAAACACATGGTGGTTATTTGAATGGGAATGGTCTCCATAGGCTCATAGAGTTGAATGCTTGCTTACCAGAGAGTGAAACTATTAGGAAGTGTCGTCTTGTGGGAGTAGGCGTGGCCTTTTGGAGAAAGTGTGTCACTGGGAATAGACTTTGAGGTTTCAAATGCTCCAGCCAGGCCCAGTGCCTGTCTCTCTCCTCCTTCAGCTTGTGGGTCCTGATGTAGAATTCTCCACTCCTTCTACAGCACCATGTGTACCTGTATGCTGTCTTGCTTCTCACCATGACAATAGCGCACTTAACCTCTAAACCTGGAAACCAGCCACAACTAATTGTTTTCCTGTATAAGAGTTGCCATGGTCATAGTTTCTCTTCACTGTGATAGGCTCTAAGACACTTGTCTTGAAAGGGTTAGTTATCTATAAACACATTGCTTTGCTCCCACTGAAGTATGTAGTAGAGATCAGCCAATTGCAATTCAATGTAGGGAGGTTGGTTTGACCAAAAATTTTCACAACTCCTTTTTTAAGGGTGATGTTTTTATTAAAATCAAAAGCTGTCATTATGTTAGAGTTCAACAATTTCTATCTTTGTATTTGATTCTCACATTTTCTGCCTTCACATGATTAAACTATCTCTGCATTCGACCATGCAAGTAAATGTTGCAGCTGTCTTTGTAAATCATTCATCTGGATGTCACTACATTATCTAATGCAGAAAGGCCATCCATCAAGTGCTAGACAATTTATCATTATTTTAAATCTGTCCATTTACTTAGCAACATAGTACTAACACATTGAAGTCATATGGATTTCCGTTCATGGTTTAATTGAAAGAGTGCCAAGAAAGACTCAGGTGCTTCAATTGTGTAATATCTTAGTGAGAGATCTCCTAATTATGAATCAGGAAGGAGAACAACCTTGGGAAACACCTCATCATGCCAAGATTCATTCATTGCCCAATCAGGACCTGAGCCCAACAGTAACTTGTGAGGTTATTAAGAAGACTACTAAAGTAAAAGAGCCTGGGTCGGAAAACTTCACTTCTTGGGGCTTTGTGTAAACTGGAGTCTGTTTAGTGGCAGCTTTCTGAAAATTTTTATTCCTTTATTTAATTCCATTAAAGAACAATAAATCAAGGTTTAGAGAGAAGTTATCAAAACAAAGAAGAAAGGAGGTTTACTGTGTTTGCATGCACTTTGCATTTCACTCCTTTCAATTTTACTTTTCTTAACTCTCACAGTTCTATAAGCCCATTTCATGTCAGTTTTATAAATAGTAAAACTGTGTCTTAGTGGATCCAAGAGAATTTCCCGAGGCTAGACATCTATCTACCATTCAGCTTAGGATTTCTTTTACCCCAACCCTTCTTCCCTTGCACTTGGAGTTGACATATGTGCCAGCATCTCCTCATCTAAATGCATCCCCAGTGCCTCTTCTTGACTTTTTGAATATTATCTAACCCTGTGGGTCTCAACCTATGGGTCATGATCCCATTGGTGGCCAAACAACCCTTTTACAGGGGTTGCCTAAGCCCACTGAAAAACATAGATTTTATATTATGATTTATAACAGTAGCAAAACTACAATTATGAAGTAGCAACAAAAATAATTCTAAGGTTGGGGGTCACCACAACATGATGAACTATTTAAGATTCTCAGTATTAGGAAGACTGAGAACTACTGAATATGGGAAATATTTTTAATAGGAAGTTTATGAATGCCAGATTATTCTCACTTAACGGATGTTTTGGGCATGTCTAACTGTCCTCAAGAACTGGTAACTGGGGGTCAGAGACAGGTGGCATTGTTAGCAGCTGCCACTGATAACTTGCTGAAGGAGTCTTCGGTTTGTGGCACTGTGATGAATGGAAGGTGGATTTACAAGCTATTACCAGGTATAATGACCATTTTGATGCTTTTGAATCTAGAAAAGGCATTAGTGTGTGGTCTTCAAGGGGAGCAAGCAGGACGGAATGGAAGGAAAAAGAAGTTGGGTTCATCATATGATATGGAACGTGTGAGACGTCCTGAGATAGAACAAAGAGACTGTTGAGTGGAACACAAAAAGCTGGTAGAGACTTGAGGGCAGCTTCAGTAACCCAGTTCTGAAGAGGTAATGCCAGGCTACTGCAGTAATTAATGGGAGGTGAGGCAGAATGCTCGAGAAGATTTCAATAACAAGTTGAGGTTTACGAATGGCTAAATGTCCCATAGCAGTGATGCTAATAATTATCTCTTACATTTACATGTTATGATGCTCATTTTTTATTCTAATGAAGTATATGGTGTGATTGTTAATTTAGTGTTCTTTTGACTCGAAGAGGTAATTTGTGTCAGAAAAATAAATAAACTACCACCAGACATTTCCCTCTAAGCCACAAGTTTTTTTCCAATAATATTAGTGACACATGATCACTCAACAGTTAAAAATATACACAATAGTTTATCTCAATGTATATGTTAATATTGGAAATTTTGAGGCAAATAAAATCCAGACAGAATTGTAAGGACTAGAGCAAACTTTATTAAATTTAATTATGCATGAGGTTATCTCTAGTATCATTTCATAATTTTACATCCTCTGAGATAATTCAGTATAACCCATGCTAGCTAAAACACAAAGATGGCTGTAGAGTGAGTTTTGTTTCATGGTGCACAGCTGGTATTGATGTGTATGCTCTAAATCACTTAAAGATCTAAAGAAGTGGTTTCAAATCAAAAGGGGATATCAAAGGAAACTCACCATAAATGTCTAATGCTCATAATCTATGAAGAGCAAGGTTATATGTGAACGTGTTACATATGATCCTGTGGTAGGCAACGACACACATTGCCATTACATAATCTGCACCATGTGTGCAGCATTTACACATAAGTCTGGCCTTTCTAATGGGCCTCAAATACAAGTGGATTTAAACTGAACAAAACTGTCAGAATTTGATCACCTTTTTTAAGTAATAAATATGTATGTTAATATGTATATTATTATGGATATATATATATATATATATGGCAATTTCAACTGTTTCTTATACTATTCGCCACTCTCAACTTGACATTTTCACTTGGTATTTCCATGCCATTATTTGAAGATTTGAAAACAAAATTTTGTTTTCTTCAATTGAAATCTGTTTCAACCATCAATGTTCATATTTCAACAAGTGATAGACCAACTTTTTACTATACAGCACAATCCTCAAGTTCAGTATCATCCTTAAGTTTTCCCCATCGTTAACATTCCATAGTGATTTCATCCACAGCTTTTATTTTCCATTTTCCTTGGAGCATATGCTGATTTGTTTTTACCTCTCAATCTCCACCAATAATATCTCAGTTTGTATTGTTGCCCTTTGATAGGCTGTGTGAGAGAGTCCTAGTCATTCTGCTTCCCGCTCTTTTCCCCATCTAACCCACAATCTAAACAGGCACATGAAGACTATTTAAAGGTATAACATTTTGTTATTCCCTTGTTTAACTCTCCCAGAATTTCTATTGCATGTAGAACAAATTTCAGACATTCTTTTACTGTCCATAAGCCTCTGAGCATTCTGTCCAAGCCTGTCTGATTTCTTCTCTTTTTTATATGGAGCACCTGAAAATAGTCTGTTGCCTCTTTTCTGATTTTTTTTTTGTTTTAGTGTCATGCACTTGGCTCCTTCTTATAAGTAAAATATCAGCTAACATGACAGGCCTTTGGTGATGACTTTTTCTAAATTACCCTCCCTTCTGTTATTCTTTAGCACGTCATCTTTCTGTAGGGTACATGTCATGCTCTGGGGTTGTCTTTCTCTTCCATTTCTTTCTTTTTTTTTGTAGCAGGATATTAAAATGAAAGGTTTATTTATTCGCCATTCTTTTACAAAGTAAAAAAAAAGTGAAACAAAGTTTCACTTGGGTATCAGATGGATGGCTTCAAAATTTATTCACGTAAAGAATGAAGCTAATCAGGAAAATGAAGATTCTATGAGATGCCCTTGGGAGATGTTTAGATGTAACTATTGGAGTTCCATTGTTAAAATTAAATTACATAAACTTATAAGAAGCACGTTGTGTGATAAAGATAAACATGTGACTGTATGTTGTTCTGCCTGTGTTGTTGAAGGTATTCATGTGTCTTCTGGCTGCTCTGTACCATGTTCATGATTGCACATCACCACCCATGGCTTCCACCTCTACTGTTGATGATATTACATCATTTCTGAAATTACTCAGAATGGGACTGTTTATATTAAAAACATGACAATAAGTATAAATAATGTGGCAATTATAGCATTTCAATCAAGTATGTTATTTTACCTCATCTAATAAAAAAAAACAAATGGAAATACCTGTGTTAAATTTTAGAGATGCATTGATTCCAATGATAGGTTAAGTACACATACAAACTTCTGCTTAAAAAATATTTAAAGTATTTTGTAGAGTAATACATAATCTCTATAATTAAGAGTATTTCATGTCTTCTTGGGCTGAAATGACACAGTGGTTTAACCTGATTATCTTAGGCCAGTCCCTGGAACATGGACAGAATCAACTCAAATGTAAATAAAAATTTGAAAGCGTACCATAAATCTTCTTATTTCTATTTTCATACTATTCTTCCTTTGTATCAGCAAAGCTCATAAAGCTTATGTACTTTCACAAGTGTATATTTTAAAAGAGCTCCTTACATATTGTCTCACACAGCTTTGTGATAGACTCACTCAGTCACAGGTAGAAAAGTTACTTCTGTTTTCAGTTTACATCAAGAGCGGGTCACTTTCTAAGGCAATTGGGAGAACAGGGGCTTTCCCCAGTGCTCACTCCTACCTTTAGGACAATCTAACTTAATTTGAAAAATCTCAAATAAAAGATGTCAGCCAATCTACTCTGGGTCTTTACTCTGGGTCTTTATTCTCTTTTACCCATCTACATGTCTGTATGTAGTACAAGTACCATATTTTAGTTACTATGGTTTTGTGCTTCTATGTGGGTGATGCAATTGTTTTTCTACTTCTGTGATAAATGCAATCAGAATTTTGATACATAAAATATGGTACATACACACAATGGAATTTTATTTAACCATAAAGAAGAAGGAAATAACATTTTCAGGAAAATGTTTGAAACTGTAAATCATTATGGTAAGTAAACTAGGCCAAACTCAGGAATAAAAACATCACCTTTCCTCTCATATGCAGAACCTACATTAAAATTGGTGTGTGTGTGTGTGTGTGTGTGTGTCTGAGAGAGAGAGAGAGAGAAAGAGAGAGAGAGAGAGAGGAGTGGAAAGGGGACAAAATATAACGTGAAGGATCTTAAAATGGGAGACAAGGGAGACAAGACAGGGTGAGGATGATGGAATACATGGGGCAATAAAAGAAAAGGAGATATATGGTGAGCAAGGTATTGGAAGACAAAAATATAATTGCTTTTAGGTACAATAAATACCGAACTGAATAAACTACATTTATTTTCCTCCAATGTAAGTGATGCGAGCCAAGCACAAGGCAGGCACTCAAGGAGGATTCATTTCAAGAACAAATGTGCACATAAATGAATGACAGCTTGCCATCTCCTCAGGTGCTTGAAGAAGAATGCTCAGAAAATGATTACATAAAATATGCTAATGTAAATATTATTCAGAAATAGAGTGAATGAGGAAGGGAGGAAGAAAGGGAGGGGGAGAAAGAGAGAGGATTCAGTTCAGGGGAATTAGTTCTGGATGCTCAGGTGGCAGACGGACCCACCTGGATCTGAAGGTAATGCTTTCCCTGTAGGGAGCCTAATCAGGATGTTTAATCAACCAAATGAACCACTAGTTGTTACACACACACACACACACACACACACACACACACACTAAATCAGTATTTGTTACACATACACACATGCACATGCACATGTAGAGTATGTAATAACAATAATGAGTAACGACAGGAAAGGAGAATTAAACGAATAGTAAGACTCCAGAAGAGACCGAAAAAACTGGTCAAGAGCAGAACAATTCTTAAGAGAATTTCAAAGATCTCCCAAAGTAAGAGAAAAGAAAAAATTGAAATGCCAGTTCATCAATATCCTGTTGTTGGGTGAGGTAGATTCGGTGAAAACGAACTTCCTAAATGACCTCCAGATTCCTGTGTTCACAGGCCCTTCTTCCTGGACGTTCCAAAAACAGAAGATGTGATAAAGTTCAATAGAATGTCTTGTCCAAAATGAAGAATCTTGAACACTCTAGAAGGCAGGGACAGTCTTTCAATGACATGGAGAAAGGCTTTCCATTCACAAAAGATTCTTTAACAATTTTAAGGGCGAAGTATTCAAAACAATCACGATTTAACTGCTCATGTTTAGAAATCTCCATTTTGAGTATTTTCCAAAATATGAAACTCAAACACATTTAAGGATGTAACTGGTAAGCATGAAATTTGAATGGATGTTTCTGAGAAGACTTTCATCAAGCCAGAGGGGCTACACTGTTAATGCTGACAGGGTGGGAAAAGTTCCTATGGTAGCTAAGTTTGTTTTTTCCTAAGGTTCCTCAGCCAGACAATGGTTCGAAAACCCAGGCTGAAATAAGCAGAGAGCAGGTCTTCTCATGGTACCGTTTGCTCCTCAGTAAGAGTTCTGACTGTCTTATTAGTTGAAGGTCTTTTTGAATTTAATGTTATTAAGGGCAAAATGATAGAGGCTCACAATATTTTGCTGGCTCTCATAAGCATCAAACAATTGGATTTCCTTGCCCCTGTTATTTTTAGTTCTGTGCATGCAGACTCGAATCATTGATCTACAGGAAGGCTTGTGTTTTCACTTGTCATGGTGCACTTCCCAGAAACAAAATATGATGTATGTTCTCTTTTAAAAACAATTGATAAGTTCCACATTGACAGAAACATTTCATTTTCCAAGTCATTTGTCTGTTTGCCATAAAAGGGGTACTGGTTTCTGCAATCCAAGTTCATTCCTTTTAGTGGCTTTTTCTTTTATTAATACTTTGTGACTTTTATTTGGATAGCAAAAGGTGGCCATTAATTAACTCAGGGAGAAACTCAGCCATTTTTTTTTCTGGGAAATCTGGTCAATGGTTTGTTCTACTTTGACCAAACATTTATTTTTAAAAACTGCATCAGAACATTTAATGATACTCAATTAATTTCATGAGCCCAGTCCAATTTAGAATAGTAGATTTGGGGACTGTGTGACCTGCTTACTGATGTATTGGCTTGGTCCTAGCACCATCGTTTCAACTCAGTTCTTGTTGGGCTGTAGAATCTCCATGCTGCACTACTACTGGTTATTTATAGCCTTGTTTTCCCCTCACAAGGCTCAAGACAGATCCAAGTTCACCAGTTTTCATTTTAAGAAAATAAACTATGCCTTTTACTAAAAATATTTCTTTTTATTTTTTATTGCTTTATTAAAAATACCATTCAAAATTTCCCTTTCCTCCCCTCCTTCCATTTCTCTCCTGCTCCCGCACTCACCTTCCCTTCTCCCCCTCCAATCCTAAGGGAGGGCAGGATACCCTGCCCTGTGGGAAGTCCAACGCCCTTCCCCTCCCTCCAGGCCTAGGAAGGTGTGCATCCAAACAGACTAGGATCCCGAAAAGCCAGTACATGCAGTAGAAACAAGTCCCAGTGCCGTTATCATTAGCTTCTCAGTCGGCTCCAATTGTCAGCCACATTCAGAGAGTCCAGTTTGATCACATGCTCGTTCAGTCCCAGTCCAGCTGGCTTTGGTGAGTTACCATTAGATCAGGCACACTGTCTCAGTGGGTGGACCAACCCCTCACGGTCCTGACTTCCTTGCTCATATTCTCCCTCCTTCTGCTCTTCAACTGGACCTTGGGAGCTCAGTCCAGAGCTCCGATGTGGGTCTTTGTCTCTATCTCCATCTGTTTATGGTGATAGTCAAGATAGTCATTAGTCTGACTACGGGACAAGGCCAGTTCAGGCACCCTCTCCTACACTGCCCAAGGACCTAGGTGGGAACATACCCGTAGCCACCTGGGAACCCCTCTAGAGCCAAGCCTCTTGCCAACCCTAAAATGGCTCCCTTAATTAAGATATCTTCTTCCTTGCTCCCATATCTTCCCTTCCCACTCCCCTAAGCTCTCCCCAAACTTATTACTATTGAGAGCCTCTTGATAATAAAACCTGCATCTTGCAAACCATCATGTACCCTGAGGCACCTATTATCATTTACCAATTCACTAAGCCAATAAATGTTTATTGAATTCCAACCATATGTTAGGGACATCGTTAACTGCTGCAGTAGGGTCTACACTTAATGAAAATTCTGTAGTTACTTATATCTGTGAACTCATAATTAATAAGCACACCGTTATAATATGAAATAAAGTTTTCTACCTTGCTGGAAAAGTAGAATAAACCAGAAACATTCTGCATTAGTTCTTTTTTGTATCTTGGCAACTAAGTAAGGAACCTTTCCCTAACTGAGCTAGTATATGTGTTGGCCTTAATTAAGTAAAATAAGGCTTCCTTAATTAGGCTCTCTTATTTGAAAAATTGTCATGATGACCTGATACTATCTCATGGAACATTATGAGATGACTGAATCACAGTGAAGTGAAGACAAAGGAAGTGTTGGTGCCACAGAGATGATTCTTTGGGTCTCATGATCAATAGGGAGGGTCTTGAGGGTCACACCTGAGGCATATTATTTCTAAGGACTTGCATTAGACAGTGGGGACATTGATTTAGAGAAGGTAGCACAGTATGAAGTAGGACATGTGGCAAAGGAAGCCCATGCAAAGTAAAGAGAGGAGTTTCTTACATTACATTCAATTGATCATGGTATAACTTTGATTTCAAAAATGGTAGTCAGTGAGTTTGGAAATATGCTAATTTGAATTTTATCCATTTTGTATTAAACAGAAGGTAGATGATTCAAAATGGTATCCCCAGAAAGCCTGGGGCACCGTCATGTTCAAACAGTATGAATGAACAACGCAATTTCATAATTCTGTATGATATGTTTTTTTTTTTTAAACAAGCCACGGGGACAGACTTGGTTTTCCTATGTATCTTGACATTGATGTCTAAGGACCTCATAGACCTGTATGAGCATCCTCTTGAGAATGGATGCAAGCACTGACATAAATGATCAACTTTCCCCTAGACAGGTTCATTAATAACTGGTGAATTATTACAACTTTATTTGTTTCCCATTCATTATTCTTGGTCCCTATCCATTAAACAGAAATCCACTCTTACTTAAATTTATGTCTTACAGTGGCAGTAGATTCAGCCTTCTGCTCTTTGAATCTATGTAATCCAGAAATGATTTCTTTAAGTAAACGTCCACAAATCTTCTGGAGCCTCTTTTCCTGAAAATACTAAAGAGAAACTTCCCTTAATTGAGCATAAAATAACATTTCATAGTCTTGGGTGTTCTCTGAATGACAGACTATTCTTTGAGGTTACTGGGTCATGGGAGCCAGGGGCTTTAGCGGTTATTGAAAAGTGATCCCCGGGGGTCTGAAAGGCTGCTCTGTCTCAGCCCAACACTGACAACCATTAATATGCCAAGATTCCAGAAGTGAGTTCCCTGTGCGAAGACATGACAGCTGTTGAGAAATGGTCAGCAAAGTAGCCTCAGTGATCAATCATCTGTTCTTCTATGATGCCCCATAAAGGTGACTTTTAGCTAAATAGATTCTATGTCAACATTACTGGCAAAGGCACCAGACATCACCACTTTTGTCCTGAGCAAAGTCATCCTTGATCTGAAATATTTTAAACAATATATTATCTCCATATATATACTCACAATGTGCTCCAGGTGTCGTTCAGAATTTTCATGCCGGGAAAACCTTAAAATTTGATTTATAAAATAACACATCTTTCTAGATAACCAAAAACATGATGCAGAGAAGTAAATTATAGGCCAGGGTCAAACCTCATCGAGCAGTAAATGTAAGTGACTACTTGGGGAGTTTCCTCATAATTTCAGTGGAAAATCCTGAGAAATTTTCGTCCCCAACATCAATGCTTGATCCCAAATTGCTATAGCCACTGCGGATGGTAATTCTGCAGTGACTGTAACAGTTCCCCAATAATTATGTCAGTTTCAGTCCCTTGAAATGCACTCTCTCTTCCTAACTGGAATGGTGGAAATGGTGGGAATGCTGGGAACAAAATACATGTGCAGGCCCCGTGAAGTAGCTTTTCTTCCTTTGGACAATGGGACCAGTGCTTCAGGCATATTGACCAAATCATTGGAAAATCAATTACTATTGAGTTAAAGTTGAATGAAATAGTTTCAAAAGTATTTAAATTTTCCTCCTCAGCCTCTATTCTTTCAAAGTTCTTACAATATGTGATTCCTGGCTGACATGCCTGTGATCACACACACACACACACACACACACACACACACAACAACACCACCACCACCACCAACAACAACAACAGCAACAAAGACTTCATTTTGAATTTTTTCTCCCTCCCCCGCTTCTCCCTTGCTATCTTCTTTTTTTTTTTATTTTTTAATAATTTTTTTTATTAAGAAAAGAAGAAAAAAAACATAAACAAAAAACAAGTTTCCACCTCCTCCCAGCCTCCCATTTCCCTCCCCCTCCTCCCACCCTTCTCCCCCTCCTCCCACCCTTCTACCCCTCCCCCCACTCCTCTCCCCCTCCCTCTCCAGTCCACAGAGCAGTCCAGGTTCCCTGCCCTGTGGTAAGTCCTAGGTCCTCCCCCCTCCGTCCATATCTAGGGTTTTGATCCTAGTTAATGTGCTGGCTTTGTGGAAGCCTAGCCAGTTTGGATGTTCACCTTCCTTGCTATCTTCTTAAATAAGAAAACTATTAAAGGAAAAGAAAAAATGCATTTGGCACAGTGAGATGGGAACAAATCAGAAAACTATTATTAAATTCTGCTTTCTAACTATTCAAAATTCACAGTAAGCGTGATGCAAAGACAGCCAGACTGGCAGAAGCAACACAGTTATAATAGAGTTAGACAGAGGGGAGAGGTGGAATGTAGTCCTGTCTCCTGAGAATGTTATCAGGAAGGAAAGCTGTTGGCTGGGAGGTGATGAGTTAGCGCCAGCACGAAGTAGAACTGCAGCTCACTTGGGGTTTTGTTTGTTTGGTTGTTTGTTTTTTTTTTTTTTTTTTGGTTTTTGCTGTTTCCAAAAAGATTACCTAAAATGGATCCCATATTCTAGCCTCCCCTCTCCTTCTGGCTTTCCTCCCAGTCTCCCTCTATCTTTCCTCTCTATTCCCATTTTTCTTCCTTTCTCATTTTTCTCATTCTCTTTTTTCTTCCTTCTTTTCCTCTTTCTTCATGTCTGTTTCTCCATTGAATTTTTTTCTTATATTTGTTTCTTCCTTGCATTTCCTTATAAGTCCATTTTGCTTCTCTTTTTAAATCTTTCTCCACTGTCTTTGAGGAATTTTTTCTTTCCATTTTTTCACTTGTTGTGGTCCCTGTACCCTGCCCAAGGGATATGAATGGGCATCACAGAGACTTAGTTACCAATGCTAGGGATAGGAATGGTCATCACAGAGACTCAGTTATCAATGCTAAATCATATTCCAGAAAAAATGAGAGGGTGGTTTGCACTGATTGTGCAAGGGAAAGTTCGCTTCAGAGAGGAGTGAGCACTGAGCAATGCCAGTGACTGGATGGATGAGAGGGTAGGAAAGTGTAACCACAACTGGAAAAAAGAGCAGATGATCACTGACTACAAGGTCATTAAACTATTGTAAGGTCCAGGATCAAGGTTAGGAGTGATTTAGATGGAGATTTAGAGAGAAGGTGGTTCAAGTCCCAGAACATGAACTTTAGAAAGCATGAAAGAGGCATCCCATTTCTAGTCTCTGATATAAACTCCTGGAAGCCAATTGTATTTTAGAATTAGAATTTTCCTTAGAAAAGTAAATTATGCAGTTTTCCATTAACACCCTATGAGAAGTTCATTAAAAATCTAATTGTCACACACATATGAAAGATACATGAATATTTTTACCACTTGTGTTAAATACTGTAAAATAGCTTGTATGTGTATATATATATATATATATATTTGATTTTCCCATCTAGTTAGATAAAAAACAAACAAATAAAACTTTTTGCTTTCATGACCTATAAACTTTCCAGTTAATGATAAGATATTAAAAATATACTCAGTGCTCTCCTGAGCCCTGGGGAACACACATGAAGCAATAACATTAATTATTCCTTGAGTTTATGGCAGTCGGAAGTATAAACATTCATTCTTGACTATACAGTACCAGTGCTGGCTGAGATATTTCTAGTTCATTATTTTGAAAAATCAGAGTAAATGATGTAAAAATCAAAACAAAACAAGACTGGGAAAGCATTGAAGCCAGTTGAAAGTCTTTATTCCAGCTGTCTGGTACATCTGAGGATTTGGTGTGCCCTGAGTGTCCCAACACAGGACATCTACACTTGCCGGTTTCTGCTGATTAATGAACTCTTCTAGATTTTTCTCTTGATTATTGTCATTCAAGAATGTATCCATGCTTTAATTTCTTACTAGGATCATCTCAAATCATCCAGTCAAACACGGTCTCTGCTCCCTACCCATCCAAGTTCATTTCCATTATATTCTACATTTTGCATTGGTTTCCTCGGCAATTTTTAACTATTTGACACAATGTTAACTTGCCTTTTTTTTTTATCTACTTGTCCTTTTACCCGTAGAGTCTAAAGTTTCTGAGAACTGACGCTATAGATTTTATGCCCTATAAAGTACTTGCCATGTAGTAGGTGATCAATGAACATTTGTTTAAAGACTAAACTCCACAGTAGGAGTAAACAGCACAACGGTGGCTGTCAGTTAAATAGGCACACTGTCCTGTTCATGATTCCTATCTGCTGTTTACAACAGAATCTATGGATAGATGTGCTCTGCATTTCACAGAGCATTATTTAAACATCTGTAGTGATACGGTTACAAATTTCAAAGACTCTAATTATGAGAAGCAATGAACTATTTGGTTAAGCAGACATTTGGAAATGTAGTTAACTGGTTGTTCATATAAATGTAATCTTTAGTAAAGCACATTTATTTAAGTATGGAAACTGAACTAAACAAATAAACAGAGCCAGGCACCGGGAATCCAGAGCTCCTTCCGACTGTAGTCCTTAACCCTCATTTTTCATACCTGAAACATTTATTTAGAAGATGGAGATGATGCCAATGTCTATGAGTCCAGATCGCCCAAGATCCTCCCTTCATCAAAGCAGAGGAACCATGTGAGAACCGGCTGAGGCACCTGAGAAAATAGGTAGTGATAATTGGAGAAGTGAATAGCAGACAAGCCCTGCTGCTAGTCAATGAAAGTGAGACAGTGAATACTGAGCAAGAGCAGCTGAAAGACTGCTTATGGGGTTTGGATGATTGCCCCAATGGTCTAAAAGTGGGATCTAGAAAGCTTCCCAGTCAATTCAGAACAAACATCTGCTAAGCCATCGCTTTTCATATGCTGCCCTTTAAAGAGGAAGGTATTTAACGGCGGTGAAAAATGGGGAAAGAAGAACACTGGAGCTGTAAAGCTGAGCACTGGGACTTGCTGCTGGGGTGATGTCACAGTTGAGTTCGTGCTTTTCATGAGTGCTTCTCAATGCTTTGCAGGTGCTGGCCGCTGTGTGCAAGGGTAGAACTGGGATTGCCAAGGTCAATGGGTTTCCTTGTTAAGTCAACAGTCTAAATAATTTTGTGTCTCATAGAACTTTGGGAGGACTTGTCTGATAATCATGTTATTGGATGACAGATGTAAGACAGTTTTTAGGAAAATTCCTAGGGAATCACCCAGGTCTTCCATTAATTTCTTAATTGTCTGTTTTTTTTTCCTTTACTTTTTAAACTTATGTTTTCTTTGAAGATTTTTACATTTCTTCTTTACTTGTTCAAACTCTTCTTGAAGGCCAAGTAGACTGGTCCAATTCCCTGATTGTTAGATGTGACAAGGTACACAACACTACCAGATAGTTCAAATTAGGCACCACTGGGAGGATCAATGTTTATTCATACAATGTCCTTAAAAGTAAGGAGAAAATGAGCTTCCAAGTTAGTTTCAAATGATGTATATGTTAGCTTTTTCTTATTTCAAGAAATAACCAGTCTACAAAGAGAAAATATTTAGAGAAGATATTCATATTAATGAAAATATGTAAGAGAGAGGCAATCACAGATACTGATGAAATACAGAGACCTGATAGAGAATACTTTGGCAAACTGCATTTTAATAACACTGAGAAGTCTATAAAAATGGATAATTTCTTAGATACAAATTACCTATCAACATTAAATCAAGAAGCTACAAACAGCAAATTGATCATAACAACCAACTACATTAAAACATTATCAAAATCACTTTCCAACAAAGAAAACCCAGGACAAGATTGATTCACTGCCAGATTCTATCAAACCTTTAAATGCAATCAAACATTAATTCGACTCAAAGTACTCCATAAAACAGAAGAGAAGGTAATACTACCAAATAGTCTATGAGCTCTCCTTATTCAGATGAAAACAAAAACCAAAAAACAGGAAAGACCTAACTAAGAAAGAAAACTATAAAATAACATTTCCCGTGAACATTCTCAATGTAATTCTTATAAAAAGAATTAAAAAACACATGGTGAGCCGGGCGGTGGTGGCACACACCTTTAATCCCAGCACTCGGGAGGCTGAGGCAGGCGGATCTCTGTGAGTTCGAGGCCAGCCTGGTCTACAAGAGCTAGTTCCAGGACAGGAACCAAAAAGCTACGGAGAAACTCTGTCTCGAAAATCCAAAACAAACAAACAGACAAACAAACAGACAAACAAAAAACACATGGTCATTTAATTTCCAGAATGAAAGTTTGTGTCAACCTGTGAAATTAAGGCAATGTAGTTCAGCATATAGATTCATAATCAGAAATCACATGATCACCTCAATGCAGAAAAGACCTTTGACAAAGCTCTACACTTATCCAATAGAGTGCTTAGTCTTAACTAGAGAAATCAGGCAACTGAAGGAAACAAAGAGAAACATGTAGTAATTAAAGACATCAGATATCCCTATTTGCTGATGAGATGATCCTACACTGAAGAGGCCTTGAAGATTCCTCTCCAAAAGTCCTTAGACCTTATAAACACATTCAACCAAGTAATGAACTTGCCAAAAATCAGTGGAAAATTCCATTCACAATAACTTCCAAAAATATAAAATATTTAGGATTAACACAACCAAGGAGACAACAGATAATTATAATAAAAACACAGATGAAAGAAATTCAAGAAGACTCTAGAAGTTAGAATGACCAGTCTATCCATAGTCATGGTAAGCAGAAATACAATTGTGAAAAATGTCATATCACCAAAAACAATCTATGGTTACTTGCAAGGTCCGTTAAAATTTCAAGACCATTCATCAAAGAACCAAAATGGAAAAAAAAAATCTAAAATTTAAATGTAATTTTAAAAGACCTTCAAATACTTAAGCAATCCTTAACAGGAACTATGATGTTGGAGATAGCAGAATATCTGATCTCAAATTATATTCCAGAACCAAAATAACAAAAACAGCATAGTACTGGCACAAGCTTCAACATTTTGACAAGTGGAATAAAATAAAATACATGAGTTCAGGTCCCAGAACCCACTTAAAGGTGAAAAGAGAGGCCCAACTCCACAAATTTTTCTCTGACCTCCATATACACACAGTAATAAACACATGCATCCCCAAACCATGCACATGTGCATGTGGACACACACACACACACACACACACACACACACACACACACACTGATAAAAACAGAAGGTTAGATAAGCCAAAAACAAAACTCCACTCAGATATAGCCATGAATAATATTTGACACAGCCGCCAAAACACACTGAAGAAAAGAATGATTTTACAAATTATTCTGGGGAAATTAGCTTTTCTTGTGTAAAAGATTCAAACTAGATCCATATCTCTCACTGTGTATGAGAATCAATTCAAAATGAAATGGGAAAGCGTTTAACACCCTTAATATCAGGGAGATGAACTAAAACTGCTTTGAGATCTGACCTCACCTCAGTCAGAATGAGAGTTAAAACAAAAGCAAATGACCAGTTACAGTGAGGATATGGGGAAAGAGAAGTGCTTATTCATTGCTGGTGGGAGTGTAGTCTGGTGTAGCCACTATGGAAATCAGTATGGAGATTTTTAGAAGTAAATAAAACTACCACGTTTCTCAGCTGTATCGCTCTCGAGTACACATCCAGGGGAGCAGCACACACCACAGATACTTGTCAGTTGATATTTATTACCACGCTGTTCACAGTAGCTAGGATATGGACTAGCATATGTGTCTGTAGTGATGTTTCATTTGTATTTTAATAAATAAAACTTTCTGAAGATCAGAGAGTAAAACAGCCTCATTGATCAGTCACACAGACCAGGCAGTGGTGACACACACCTTTAATCCCAGTAACTACCACACTAGTTTGCCATGGAAACCTGGCGGTAATAGTGCATGCCTTTAATCCCTGAACTAGAAAGGAATATAAAATGTAAGGAGACAGCTCTCAGACACAGTCTGATTCTCAGATTCCTGGACGCAGAATTGCCATTTTAGCAAGAGCCAGTGATTGGCTGTTTTGTTTTCTGACCTTCAGGATGAACCCCAATTTCTGTCTCTGGGTATTTATTAATCATGTTACGTGTGTCTATTAGTAGGTAACAAATAAAGAGAGTATGATGCATATTACAGCCATAAAGGAAAAATAAAGGAAAATTAAATCATGGCATTTTTCAGTAAAAGAGGAAGTAGCAAAATGATGACATTTCCTGTCATGTGCAAAGCCTCACCCCCCCCCCCCGTGTGTGTGTGTGTGTGTGTGTGTGTGTATCATAGCATTAGACAGTGAATTGAGTGATAATAAAGAGCTTTTCTGTGAGGTGTAAACAGAGATTGCTCCGTCATTTCCAGGCCACACGGACCTGAATAATCACATAGAAACTATGTTAATTGCAACACTCTTTGGCCAATAGCTTAGGTGTATCCTAGCTTACTCTTACATCTTAAATTAACCTATTTCTATTAATCTGTGTATCACCATGAGGGTGTGGCCTACCGGTAAGATTCTGGTATCTTTCTCCTTCAGCTGCTACATGGCATCTCCTTGACTCTTCCTACTCTATATATCTCTGTTTGGATTTCCTGCCTGGCTTTACCCTGTTAAGCCATTGGTTGAAATAGCTTTATTCATTAGCCAATAAAACAACACATATGTAGAAGGCAATCACATATCAGAAATAGAAAGAGTTATGGCATGCACGTGATAAGAAAACAGAAGTTAGGGCTAGGAGATGAAGGAAGCTGGATGGATAGGGTGAGGCAGAATAGAAGGTAGAGGAGGAGAGAAATAAATGAGAACAAAATATAATGAGATGCATGCATAAAGATACCATATGTTACTTAGTATGTTTTTCTAAAAATAAATTTAAAAATTTAAAAGGAAGTGCTTTCTGGCTGGCACTTTGGGGTTTCTGTCTATCACTATTAGCCCGATTACTCTGGCCCATGATCAAGCGGCTTGTATATTACAGTAGCTGTATGTAGAAAACACACATTTACCTTCTGGTCTAGATTTTGAAGACAAGAAGGGACTGGACTTTCAATATTGCTTCAGACACTCAAGCCCAGTTGTAAGAGGCTCGTCATTGAAGGCTACCTCTTAAGGAATCCATCATCTGCTGATAGAAATGTGGGCTGGGAACCAAGTTTCTGACCCATGATCCTTTGGGGAGTCATGTCATTGTAGTGCACAAACCCAAACAAACACAAAAACCATAGGTTGTCGTGTCTGTTGTGTGCCAGGCCTCAAAACTTGATTTTGTGTTGTGACCTGATATGGAAGGTCAGGTTCTTTGGTTTGTTTCTTGTTTAAGAAAAAATATGGAAACAAGAATAGAAAGGTAGTCTTAATAGTTTATTTCCTCAATATGCTATTTGATAAATTCAAACGATACACAGAGAACTGGTTATAAACATCAAAACTGATATAAAGCACATCATTGAAAGCAGAATTTGATAAGTGGGTGTAACCGAGCATCCTTTTCTGTTTGGAAAATGTCCTTATTCTTGCCCGAATCACTAATACCTAATTATCTACCATCATTGACTTTTATTATGATTGGTTTTCTAATAGGTTATATTAATATTCGGTGTTTGAATATGTCTCCTTTTAGTGTGCAGAAAAGCCAATACCATGACACTAATACCACATTTAATGTGATTTATTACTTTAATTTTTATGATGGCTCTTGATCATCCTATATTTTTTAATATATTCACATTTCAAGGTTCTTAGAGTTCTTCCGTTACTACTGTTTTTGCATAATTGGTATCATTTTAGCTTATACCGTCTCCCTCAGGTGACTAATAGCCCATCATTATGCCTCTTTACCAACAGAAACACTCATGAGTTGGAGAAAGGAGTGTGATTTAGCTAATTTTGCTAAGCTCTTGTGTTTGCATGTTGGCGTTTTCATTTTCCTGCTTCCCACCCTCTTTCTATGTTCTCTTGTTCCTTTGCTTCCTCCCTGTCCTTCTGCCCCTGCCCCACTGTTTGTGTCTGTGTGCCTTTCCTTTTCCCTCCTCCACATTGCCCTTTCTTTTCTACCCTCCATTTGTCCCTTCTAAAGAACACGTTATAAGAAAATGGGTTTCTGTTTTTTGCATAGAGTATGCTGTCTAAATTGGCAGGCACAGTCAAGACAACTGTCTTCCCTGATCCCAGTTTCTGTTGTTGAGGGAAAGGTCTGGGAAAATGAAAGCAGGGGCTTCAGAAGCATAGCAGAGGAGCAGGAGGTGGCTATCCCACGCCCTCAAGCCCCTAATGTCTAGCCTCTCTACTCGGAAACATTGTGAATCCCCAGAACTCTTTCTTCTGATCCTGTGGTGACAGATGAATCCTGGGAGTTCTTGCCCCTCTCTGATAAGCAATAAGATACCTGACTCTCTCACCCTACTCTCATGAACATTATTATTGCAATGTAGCATGTAACATGCTCATGTGCCCAACAAGAGAGTGACTGGAGAGAGCATTTGAGTAGCAAAGAGAAGATGAGGATGGAGGATGGATGTCATTCCCCATTCACAGAGTCCCCCCAAACCAGCTAGGAGACCGTTTTCTGTATGTAAAAGCAAAGAGCCTTGATTCTTACATGTTTGCAAACTCGGTCTCTCCATGTGTCCAATGTATTGGAGTGATCAGAGAGCCCTGAGCTCAATGAGGGTTGGGTTTTTATAGTAGCAAAGGTGGGGGTGAGGGATTTCTAAGGTTCAGGATCCGAGATTGGCTGACATTTGTCCAGGGGTGTCCTAGTGAAATGTGATGGGTATGTACTGCCTGGTGATCCTATGGTGATCCTACAATGGTTAGACCTTCGGAATTTCCTGTGGATGATCTGTTCCTGGGTGGTATCTGGGTAGTTTCAGTTTGTGAAACTTTCTTGGAACCAGGTATTGCCTTAGGGCAAACTATTGAGACTCAGGTCTCTGTTGAGCTCGTCATGACTGGGTTCTACAATGAATTCCATACTGACTTTGCATTTCCTTCCTTTGCTTGGCTCTCCAAGCCTTTCCAGGTCTGCTAAGTCTTGTGCTCCTTCCTTGTCACCCTGCCAAAAGATACCAAAGTTACCTTTGTGTCTTCTTCTGTCTCTGAGGAGTTTCATATGGTTCTCCTTTATTTATTATGTTTAATGAATGCACCTTGTCCACTCAGGCCTAGAGCTGTATTTGCACCATCACCCTTCACACAACTGAGACGTTTTGTCTTCCTTTTAGCCTTTTTCTGGAGGCCTTTTTTATTCTTTCTGTCCTCAGTCTTATTCCAACTTCACTATTCATTTAACTGACTCCTTTGGGAACATCAGATTTTGTTCCACATTCTTCAGGTCTTTTTGTTGAATAGAGTACTTAGTAAAACATCTTTAACTGGAAAACCTTCCTGAGTCACCCTGCAGCAAGAAGCCCTTTTGAGCAACACATGTTCCAAGAAGTGATGCCTGACATCATCCCCTTGGTGACTAGCTTTATCAGCATGTGCTGCAGGCACTCTCCCTGGGAGTGGTACATCTACCCAAACTCCTGTGCTTTTGATATGTACCCCTTGTGTTTTAACATGGGAACTTGCCTATGACCTTCACTTCTTATCACTCTGTGATAATTTTTTTTAAAAGTGACAATGAGATTCAAATAGAAAAATGATTGGGATTACCTTCTGTGCCAAATGCAGACAACCAGAAATGATACAAGTGGCCCGTAGCCTTTGGTAAAATATTTCTCAAGGAATCTCAAAGAGGAAGAATCTAATCCTAGTCAATTCTAACAGGAAAACAAACTGATAAATCATCAGTACAAAAACATGATGCCATTCCTGATAGAAGCAGTTTCTCTCTTTGATTAGAAGCATCAATTAGAATGAAAGACGACAAATATCTATAATTTGGATCTCTTCATACCAACTTGGAGACAAGGAATACAGTCAGATCCAAGAGTGTGGTAGCTTCTTCCTTCATTATATTATTCTTCAGGCTTCAGAAGACCTACTAGCCTTCTGTGGCCTACCTACCATTTCTGCCTGAGGAGCTGAGATATTTAGAGTACTAGACAGCAGTAGAACAGATCATTCCTGTTTTACCTCATAAATTATTCCTCTAAGTAAAGACAGTTAACTTGGCATTATTAAAAGCAGATGACGAGGCCAATACACCAGCCATCACTTGTAACAACCTCTCGTTTTTTAAGCTGCAATGTCTTTTCCCACTTGCATATTGCTTCAGAGAACAATGGCTCTGGTTGTAAAAGTCAAGCCAGGGTCTCATTCACAGACTGTGACATGGGTGCTTTCCTCTGGCACTGTTGGGTGTCTATCCAGTCCTCAAACACCCCTTAAGTCACCCCAGTGATCAGGAGGGCCCATACTGTAATTGTGGCTTCTTTGTATCTCCAACTTCCTGGCTTTGACTTGATAGAAGAAGCCAGACAAACCAGCCTAGATTAAAGTCCATGTAATTCAGGTTCCACATCCAAGGATCTTTGGGGATCCAAGAGTTTAGTGATGATAGGGTATCTCTTGGGTATATTCCCAAGAGTGGTATTGCTGGGTCCAGGGGTAGGTTGATAACAAATTTCCTGAGAAACCACCACACTGCTTGCCAAAGTGGTTGCACAAGTTTGCATTCCCACCAGCAATGGATGAGTGTACCCCTTTCTCCACAACCTCTCCAGCAAAGGCTATCATTGGTGTTTTTTTTTTTTATTTTAGCCATTCTGACAGGTGTAAGATGGTATCTTAAAGTTGTCTTGATTTACATTTCCCTGATCACTAAGGAAGTTGAGCATGACCTTAAGTGTCTTTTGGCCATTTGAAGTTCTTCTGTTGAGAATTCTCTGTTCAGCTCAGTGCCCCATTTTAGGAGATAGACAGAAACCCTCATTGGAGCACCGGACTGAAATCTCAAGGTCCAAATCAGGAGCAGAAGGAGAAGAGAGCACGAGCAAGGAACTCAGGACTGCGAGGGGTGCACCCATACACTGAGGCAATGGGGATGTTCTATCGGGAACTCACCAAGGCCAGCTGGCCTGGGTCTGAAAAAGCATGGGATAAAACCGGACTCGCTGAACATAGCGGATAATGATAACTACTGAGAACTCAAGAACAATGGGAGTGGGTTTTTGATCCTACTGCACGTACTGGCTTTGTGGGAGCCTAGGCAGTTTGGATGCTCACCTTACTAGACCTGGATGGAGGTGGGTGGTCCTTGGACTTCCTGCAGGGAAGGGAACCCTGATTGCTCTTTGGGCTGACGAGGGAGGGGGACTTGGTGGGGGAGGGGGAGGGAAATGTGAGGCGGTGGCAGGGAGGAGGCAGAAATCATAAATAAATAAATAAATAAATAAATAAAAAGAGTTTAGTGAATCTACTGCACTCAAACCCAGCTGAGAAGCACTCACTTGTATTACCAAATACTGGCTGACACCCTCGTGCTTCCAGGATACAAGATGCTCTCCCCACTCCAGAAAGAGACGGTGTGCACTGGAAATATTCTCTTTGCTTTACGGTATGACTTCGGAGTAAAGTCTTAGAGAAGACCTCATCTTGTCCTTGGCTGTCTGCTTTCTTCTCATTCTACTCTTTTGCACTGTGGCCACCAGGAATAAGATCTGCTGAGCATGGCTCCAGACACAAGCATACAAAAGGAAGCATGTAATAAAGAGATAGCAGCTGAGTCACTGGAAACAATGAGCTTCCAGCTTTGTTTTTCTATTCTTTTCTAAAAATTTTCTAAAAATTCTTTCCTAAAAATTGATTTTTCTGCCAATTACTTGTTGTATTAACAATTTATGTTAGATGAAAACTAATTCACTAACACAAGAAGTTACCACAAACCAAAGCATAAATATACCAACACACCTATGCTTATAATTATTTTTTAAAGAAGTGTTTTAAAAAATCTGTCTTGGAGTATTTTTTTAAATTCTAGCATATTTTATTAATCATTTAATCAATACACATTAGCATACTTTATCTGCTAAGGTGATAGTTTGTGAAAATTAAATATTTCAGGTTTTGAATATAATACATTTCTCCCAGTCGCTTAAATATACTATTGAGTATGAAAGCTGCTATAGGAACAAAAGCAAATTGACTCGTTATGTTCCAATAAAACTTTATGTGCAAAACCAAAGAGTGGACTATTGTTTGCTGGCCCATGATTTACTGCACTGGCTAGCTGAATTATCTTTATTACTATGCTGGGTCATGGAACAGATGAACAGAACATGCCATATGCCTCTGAGTACTAACTGAATAATACTTCTAGAAACAAGGCTGAATTCCAGTTCTGCTGCCTTTCTCTCTGCTTGCTTCTGTATTCTCCCACAAATGTCTCAGGCCTCACGTGCTATTAGAGTGGGATAGGGTTATAGAGTTCTATTTTCATTCCTTGCCTTTCTGACTCTTAGCACACAAATGGTCTGCAAACAGCCAGAGGTCACAATACAATAATGGGCCCGAAGGAACTAATCACTGACAGTGGCTTAATTTGTTCATCTTTCAGGAATACTTACATATTCAAAGTGGGTATCTAACATGCACAGACATCTTCCTCAATGTATTAATTTCCTGACAGAAAACTAGAAGCAAAAATACCTCTGGCTGAGGAAAGTCCTTAATAATGCATAAAATCCTACAGAAGCAACTGTAGTTTTCTTCCTGTGACTGCAAATAAACAACATATACTAAACCAGTGCCATTGTAGACATTGTTTTATGAGCTCTTTAGGTGAGCTTTGCCTTGAGTTCCTTTACGGCCCCCAAATACCTGCATTTTATAGATGGAGTACTGTAGCTAAAGTAGCCAAGGCTAGGAAACCTAGTAACCACACATCATCCTATGCCAGGTGATGCTAGAACACCAGCGCTGTACCACCTTGAAGTGATAGATTAACGAAACACATCTTTTTAAAATTAGAGATAACACTGATGGAAGGACAATTTGGCACCAGTTGGTGAAATCTTACTTTAATGATAAAGCGAGGCTTGGAAAGCCTCTGGATTTGATGAAGTCGCTGTGGAGAGCTGCCAGTAGAGGCTACTATTGGTGATATCTTTATTTTATTTGTTTTCGTGTGTTTGTTTCTCTTTGTGCTACCACATAGCCTCTCAACAAAATGCTAATAAAGAGAATTTTAGATTCATTAGAAAATGATTCCTTCCTGCCGGGGTCTTGGCCTGTGTAAGTCTCCAACATGTGTGACATTGCTCTTTTCTGTTCTGCTCTTCAGTAATCATGGGCCTCCTGGGGACACCTCATTGCTCCTTATTCACTGGGTGATTGAGTCCTCCACAAGCAAACCCACACAATGTGCCCAGTTTAATAGAAGAGCGGAACAGTGCATTCCTTCATTAAAATTCAACATTTAAACACCAGAGGCTAATGATGTGCTGCTTCCGGATTTCCCCAAAGGTGATAGGAATCTCTGACAATACTTAGTAAAGCCTATTCATAAAACAATGTAAAAAAGTTCCCAGTGGGGTGGCTCAAGGAAGGGCTTTGCCTGGGTTGCCTGCTTTCCATAAATGATTCCTGTGTCTTGCTGAATTTAAAAACAGTCTTTTTAAGACCCTGTCCTAAGGCTGGGCCTTCCATCTTCTGTAAGGACTTTTATGTGTTCAGCCTTTACATTGCAAGCACATTTTCATAATAACCTTACAAATCAAGATGGATTTGTGGAGGTTTTTTTTTGTTACTGAGTATGTGGTCATTTTTTGAGAAGGTTCCATGAGGTGCTGAGAAGAAGGTATATTCTTTTATGCTTGGATGAAATAGTCTATAGATGTCTGTTAAGTCCATTTGAGTCATAACATTTGTTAATTCCCTTTTTATTTGTTTGGTTGTTTTTTATTTTTGTCTGACTGACCTGTCCAGTGGTGAGAGTGGAGTGGTCAAGTCTCCTGCTATTTGTGTGTGAGGTTTAATGTGTGATTTAAGCTTTAGTAGTGTTTCTTTTACAAAAGAGGGTGCTTTGTATTTGGGGCATAGATATTCAGTATTGAGATTTCCTCTTCATGGAGTTTTCCTGTGACTGATATAAAATGAGAAATGCACATCAAAACAACCCTGAGATTCCATCTTATACCTGTAAGAATGGCCAATATCAAAAACGTAGATGACAACTTATGCTGGAGAGGTTGTGGGGTAAAGGGAAGATTCCTGCATTGCTGGTACATCCCCTTTGGATATCAGTGTTGTGATTCCTCAGAAAATTAGGAAACAACCTTCCTCAAGACCCAGCAATAACACTTTTGGGTATCCAAAGGATGCTCAATCGTGCCACAAGGACATGTGCTCAACTATGTTCATAACAACATTGTTTGTCATAGCCAGAACCTGGAAAAAACCTAAATGCCCCTCAACTGAAGAATGGATAAGGAATATGTGGTACATTTACACAATGAAGTACTACACAGCAGAAAAAAAAATGATGACATCTTGAAATTTGCAGGCAAATGGTTAGACCTAGAAAATACCATATTGAGTGTGAAAACCCAGACCCAGAAAGACAATTATCATATGTACTCACTCATAAGTGATCTTTAAACATAAAGCAAAGAAAACCAGCCTACAAATCACAATCCCAGAGAACCTAAACAACAATGAGGACCTTAAGAGAGACATACATAGATCGAATCTACATGGGAAGTACAAAAGACAAGATCTCCTGAGTAAATTGTGAGCATGGGGACCATGGGAGAGAGTAAAGGGGGAGGGAAGAGGCAGGACAGGAGCAGAAAAAAATGTAGAGCTCAATACAATCAATTTAAAAAATCAAGGTGGATTGAAAAATTAATAATACCTATTTCCCATATTCAGACTTTGCAGGCTAGTGATGCAAGCCAAGGTCACCTGGAAAGAATCATAATCAAGAAAATGCTTCCATAGGATTGTCCAGTTAGCAAGCATATAGAACATTTTCTGTTTCTTTCCTTTCTTTTTTTCCTTCCTTTTCTTTTTTCCTTCCTTCCTTTCTTTCTGTCCTTTTTCTTTTCTTTCTTCTTTCTTTTATCTTTCCTTTCTTTCTTGAGATTATAGTATAATTACATCTATTCCTTCCCCTTTGTCCCTCTAATCCCCCCATATACCCCTCCCTGATCTCCTTCAAATTCATGGCATCTTTTTTTTTTTTTATTAATAGTCATTGTATATACCAACAAGCATGCTGTCAGCTATTCAGAAACTATTTAAGTGTTTGGTGGTGTGGCCTTTTAAAAGAGCTGCAAGGTTTTTTGCAGCTAAAGCCGAGTCAGGAAGCCTCTCTTACATGAGATGCACTCGCCTCTAACAAATGCATCTCATATAAGATGCACCTGAGAAAATGTTGCTACCAAGAAGCCGAACTTAACTGTGTTCTATTGTGTTTATAATTACTTTCAAGTTCTTTCAGGTTTTATGTGGATGTAGTTATCCAAGTTGGCACCATTTTTTGGTGGTGGTTTCTGTTCCACCCAGTCCTGCAGTCGTTCAATCACAAAGAAACACACAGAGGTCTATATTAATTATAAACTGATTGGTCTAGTAGCTCAGGCTTTCTTATAAATAATTCTTAAATCTTACGTTAATCCATAATTCTTGTCTGTATTAGCCATGTTGCTTGGTACCTTTATCAGTGAGGCATTCTCATCTTGCTTCCTCTGCGTCTGGGTGACGACTGTAGACTGAGCCTTTCCTCTTCCCAGAATTCTCCTATTCTGGTTGTGCTGACTATACTTCCTGCCTGGCTAATGGCCAATCAGCATTTTATTAAGTCAATACAAGTGACAAATCTTTATAGGATATAAGACCACTGTCCCACAGCATTCCCCACCTTTATTTTTACAGCCTCAGCCAACAAACATGATTTCTTTAAATGTTAAAAATTATTTGTCCTTACAATACATAGATTTTTGTGTAATTCCTCCCACATAGTTCAGTTCAATGTCTTAGTGCAGAGAAAGCCAAATTCATTTCAGCAGGCAGTATGCAGGTGCACAGGAAGCTCTGCTGAGTGACCCACGCAGCGGAGCAGGTGGTTCCAAGTGGTACTGTGTAGCCCACGAAACATGGGTGATAAATATCCTAGAAATCCAGAATGGGAGTGTTAAAGGAAGTGCTTTAGAAACTGAACCATTAGGAAAATATTCTGATTACCGTTTATTTACTACCACATCCTTTTAATTTTAAGACATGTTACTTTGACTGGCTTTTTGACTTACTGATATTTTAAGAGACATTATTTTTCTGTTAAGTCAATGTATTTTTTATTCTTTTGATTTTTCCAGAAGATATTGAGGCACAGCAGAGATCTGTGCTTAGTGTGGATGCAAAAATATAGTGTCCACCTAAAAGGGAATGGGGACTGTTGATTCTGGAACCAGAAATGAGTGATCTTGGCCTGGGAGTAGAAGTTGAGGTTATTCCAAATATCTTGTAACAATTTCTTGAAATTTTTCTTCTTAATTTTTAATATACATTTCACTATTATTGTTATCATTAAAATTACTGTTATTATTATTATTATTTATATTATTATATGTGTGTATGTGTGTGTTGTCCACATGCCACGGCCTAGACATTTAGAAGTCAGAGGACAAGAACAATTTCTTCTGGGAATCAGTTCTTGTCTTCTACCATGTGGGTCCCACGAGTCAAACTCAGGTCCTCAGGCTTATATGTCAAACACACTTACCCACTGAGTCATCTCATTAACACATTTTCACATTTTTTAAAATAGTACCAAAACAAAGAAATCCAGAAACAAAACCAAGTTTTACTTACATTGGTGATACACCAGGTAGGTGGGTTAGAGCAAAGTGGAAAACAGCTACTGTGGACCGCAGATGTTCTCTGAGAGCATTCTTAGCTTTTGGGCAGAAGCTGGAAATATGTTTGCATATTCCAACATCACTTAGGTAATAGTTGCAAGGACACTTGGTCACACACAGACGTGTCAGTAAATGGGAATGTAGAGGCTAAGGTAGCCCAAGATAATTTGTCTCTTCACATTGATTAGCTTTGAAAATCAGTTAATTAGTTTTATAGGATGTTCATTGTGGCATTTTTCTGAGAAAAAAAAACATCGGTTGTGTAGTGTTAATATGAAGTACAGCTGGAATCTGAACCAAGACTTTCTCATTTCATCTTGAATACCCTTTTGAGTCTATCAGGCTGTTCTCGATGGGACTGAAAGGTGGGGCATGGGGGAAGACAATGGCTAGTACTGGTAGTGTGAGAGAGAAAACACTCCTGTTCATTTCTCCTGATAGTGGTTAGGGGTATATAAGCGACAATATGTGTATGTATGTGTGTGTGTGTGTGTCATGAATAGGTTTACTATGAGTAATAAATTTCCCCCAATTCCAGAGTGAACATTATCACTAAAGATCTTAGCGTCTCCACTCTTCCTGTCCTGATGTCCTTCGTGCTGCCATGGCTTCGTGGGGACACAGAGGCTGCCACAGCGCTGACTGCCACAAGCCAAACACCTCTTTGTTTCTAAAAAGAAAATCATATCTGTACCCAAATCTAGCCACCGTCTGTCCCAGTTTATTAACTACAGATGTGCCTAGGTCACACAAGTGTTGTGGAAGGGGTTCTCTTCTTCAATGCTAGGCACATTACTATCTCCAAATAAACAGAGCTCTATTATGCAGATAAGGGAAACACGGGTGAGGTGGCCAGAGCACAGTTGCCACACCTCGTATAGAGTCTTCAGTGTCCCCTTGCATCCTGCCAGGAGGCTTGCATCGGTCAGCATACAGTGTAGTCTCACCCTGGTGATTTTGTCAGGCTTCAGAGAAATGACAAGTTGTTGTTCCTTGCAGAAGGAACAGAGGACTTATTACTGTGCGACACCTGAAACACTTACATTCCTCTGATGTTCTCCCGAAAATGTACCGAAAGGAAAACACAAAATAGAATGAGCACCCCAGCCCTACAGGTTTCTGTTTGTGGAGACGAGATCTGGCAAAGAACACTGTTCAGCCTGATCATTGGCTCGCTTTCCCTGAGTGTTTCCTAAACATTGCTCTCTCCTTCCTTGATTATCTCCCTGGCCTTTATACCATGGTAGACATGGTTTGTACTTTTCTTCTCCGCTGTCTATTTTTGCAGAGTTAGACATGAGCTACCCAAGCGATGGGTTCTTCCTTCCTCTCTGCAGAAGCAGCATTTTTCAGTGAAAAAAAAAAAAAAGACTATCAGTAGTCTAAGCAGTCATCTCCAAGCTGAGGTTGACTGCATAACGCCATTCCAGATTTAGGTCCTGTCATTACTGGCTTTTCTTGCTTTGAGAAATGAATATTTATCGGTCATCCTACATTGCCGTAAATGCACTGTTTCAATTGAGGAGACATCAGAAGAAAGAAAAGCTGAGGTGGGGTTCAGAAAGATGACAGTCCCATGTTAAACAGCTCCTCTTCCTCCTCGTCACTCTGTCACTTCCCCTTTGTGGTGGTCACATAGCTGGCAGTTGTGGAAGCCACCCACACTGAGAGAGTGCTGGGAAGAGCCATAGCATCACCAACAGACTCCCATCTCAGAAAATCTGCTCGAAAAGAAGATGGGAACCTGGAGCTGAAGAAACAGCTGAGTGGTAAAGGCAATTTCTGCTCTTCCAGAGGACCTGAGTTTAGTTCCCAGCGCCCATGTCAGGAGACTTCACAACTTTCTGTAACTCGAGCTCCAGGGGATCCATGCCCTCTTTTGTCTTCTAAAGGCACCCATATACATGTCACTCACACTAACACACACACACACACACACACACACACACACACACACATCCCCTGCTCCTTGACACACGCATAACAATAAACTTTAGAAGTTGGGGATATGAAAAGAAAGTTAGCTTTCCTTCACCTGGTTCTTCTGCCCATGGTTTTTTTGTTTGTTTGTTTGTTTGTTTCATGCTTGTATGTTATACTTTATTTTTTTTTAATTTATTTATTTATTAAAGATTTCTGTCTCTTCCCCGCCACTGCCTCCCATTTCCCTTCCCCTCCCCCAATTAAGTCCCCCCCCCCCCTCAGCCCGAAAAGCAATCAGGGTTCCCTGTCCTGTGGGAAGTCCAAGGAACCCCCACCTCCATCCAGGTCTAGTAAGTTGAGCATCCAAACTGCGTAGGCTCCCACAAAGTCAGTGTGTGCAGTAGGATCAGAAACCCATTGCCATTGTTCTTGAGTTCTCAGTAGTCCTCATTGTCCGCTATGTTCAGAGAGTCCGGTTTTATCCCAGGCTTTTCCAGACCCAGGCCAGCTGGTCATTGAGCCTATAATTAGTGATCCTAGAGAAGCTAAATAAGGAGAACCCAAAGAAAAACATATAGGCATCCTCCTGAATATTAACCTTCAGCAAGAGATGAAAGGAGACAGAGACAGAGACCCACATTGGAGCACAGGACTGAAATCTCAAGGTCCAGATCAGGAGCAGAAGGAGAGAGAGCACGAGCAAGGAACTCAGGACCGTGAGGGGTGCACCCACACAATTAGACAATGGGGATGTTCTACAGGGAACTCACCAAGACCTGCCCATGGTTTTTATAATCCTTAGTTTTCTCTTAAATTTAAAAACCAAACTAATTTAAACTATTATAAAATATAAATAGACGTTTTTCACCTGTGGGCTTACTTTCCTAGGCTGTGGTAACCAGGCAGCTGTCACAGGGTTATCGCCTTGATAGAGAACAGGGAATTGCTAGGTACAGTTGAAGTCCTGATGGTTTCTTCCTTGGCGTGGCTCCTGCTTTCTTGAAGTATTGACTGATCCTGTGGATGAGCTATCCCTCCTGGAAATTCTGTCACACAAACTGATGGTTCTTCGAACTCATTTTCCTATTTTGGAGTGAACTGTTTATTGTGGAGGCCACCTACCTCACTGCTCTGTCCTCAGTGCCTAGCTGTGTGACTCCTCTCAAGTAGGAAAAGAATATAGACCATTGATGGAAATGAGTCATATATGGAAGCCAGTAAGTAGGTTTAGAATGAAAAGAAGAAACAAAGAGGCTTCTGGGAGCAGCTGGTGGTGGTATGAAGAAACTGTGAAAACCCCTTGGTTGTATATCTTCCATATATTAGTTTTAGATGCCTCCAGATGGGGTGTCTTTGGTTATTTTATTTGGAATAAACAAAACATTTTTTCACCTTTGTACCCAAACCACAATAGTAGCTTGGTTAAAGATTACTAGAAACTTTATTAGTAGTTTCCAGCATTTACTAGAAAACATCAGCTAGGTATAATTCAGGCTTTTTGATTGTGCACAAGAGACAGAAAAGAGAAGTAACAGCCTTGGACGTGGGTAGCTAGACAGCTGAGGCTATAGGAATGGCATTACTGGTGGGGTGACCCACGTAGATATGAAGAGCAATCTGTTTTTAAAGCAGCAGCGAGTCCAGCTAGAGCCGAGCAGCCATCTTTCATAGGTGCTCTAACAGAAATTTCTAGTTGATAAAGTCTGACAATAGCAGTTCAAGTTTGGAGCTGGAGGCCTTAGCACGCTTGCACATACAGTCTACATGGTGCTAGGAAAGGTGTTGGACATCTGTGTGGCTTCTGTATCTGATCATAAAGCGCATCTCCTTCATAGGATCATTGTGAGTACTGAATTGTTTACTACGTGTAAAGTACACACAATGTTAATAAGGATATAATAGCTATAGTCCATTGCTGATTATAATAAAATGTAAGAGTTTCCGCAGCAATAGTCATTAATAAACTATCAGGCAAGAGCAACCAAGGGCTTGGACACTGGTTATAGATAATATTAGCAAAGTTGCAATGATAGGATCCTCTAGGTAGAACTTGACAGCTAAACAGGAGTGCCACCCAGAGGGCCAGGAGTCTCAGAAGGGTCGGGGGAATATACTGAAGTGCTCCTCAGTGGCTCAGGCTGACTGTCTTGTGAGCCTGAAACCAGCTAGGACTTCATAAGATGCCCAGAAGAAGCCAGGAGCCTGCTTATGATCCCTAATGCTGTTTTTTTTTCTCGTTGTTGTTGTTGTTGCTTTTTCTTTTTTGCTCTTTTAGGTGGGAATGTTTGACTGTTTGCCTGTGTTCTGCTATGACATTTCAAAGCTATTTTTTCTCTCTGTCCCGTTCAACACCCCTCACCCCACCCCTTGAGGCATTTTCTAGGTCTTGGTAACCTTTGACAAGAAAAATGTAGTTCAGCCTCTCAGCAGTGGTCTAAGCCACACAGATATTAGGGGTCAAGGGAGCTCAATTACATTTCTTCCGAGGACTTGGATGGGCAGTAGTGCTGTGCAGATGACTGATTGAAGTTTCTGCAAAAGCAGGAAGCGGTTCAAAGTTCAACTTGACCATGCATATGCCTCGACTTTATAAGATGCCTAAGAAGGAAGTACTCTGACTGACAGGAAGCAGAACTATAATAAATGCAAAGAAATTGCCCTTCACTTACATAATTGAAAACTATAAATATTTTAAATGATAAAATTTCAAGACTCTTCTCTATTAATGATCTGGGAATGCCTAAGCTCTGCAAGACTGGGTATTTGTAGGATGGTTGAATATAAAATCTTCCCTTTCATGTTTTTAAGATGAAATAGTTTTCATGATTGTTTCAAAAGGCTTCAGAGTTGAAAAGACTGAGTATATGCACAGTCATGAGGACAGTGCCAAGAGTGAGTTTAGGCCGGTCCTTCTGGAGATAGGGGATGCATTTGTAAAAACATTAGAGCAAATAATAAATATGAAAACAGAAGTAACTTGACACTGTCTTTGTCCTTCTCCTTTGCTGTGCTCACCCTTTCTTCCAAAAGTATAGTTTGATGCCTCTGATCAAGACTGTGTTATATACTTAGGTATATCAACCCTTAAAATTTTAACTCACTATGTACATGTTAAACATGAGATACTTATAGTTAACTATGTCACGACAAATGCAAGAGCAATTGTAAATCAGTAATCCTGTTGTCATCTGTTTTCTGTTATTCTAACAGAACACCTATGACTGTGTAACTTACAAAGAGATATATTTTGACTCATGCTCCAGAAGAGTAGAAATCCAAGGCTGGTTGATTGGTTGCATATGTAGGGAGGTCGTTATGCCACTTCATGACAAGATAAAGTACGAAAGAGATGAGGCATCTGCAGAAGGGAAAGATTTCAAGAGGTAGCAAGACATGATCACAGGAACAAATGCACTTCAAAGCCCTTCTAGCAAACTTATCAGTTTTCAAAGATTCCTTCTCCCAATGCTGTCACATGACAGTCAAATGTCAACAGGAGCCTTGGAAAGGATAAACAACATTCATACTACCACAGACCCTAAGCCAGGCCGTATTAATATTCATAAAAGTTGGACACTGAACCGAAAAGATAAGCAATGCTATTTTTTTTATCATTTTCTGTGATCCAGTCCTTAGAATGTTTGCATATCTAAGTGTGTAAATATATAAGAGATATTTAACTAGGCACTTTAATACTGGAAACCCAACTTTATTTAAGATGGAAATGTTTCCAGATACTTTTTAATGATGTTTTTCTTATTTTTCAACTAAGTGTGATTGTGCATCAGAGATCAGAAACAGGATGTCTTCATGGATGTTTTCTGGCATTTTAATAGGCAATATTTCCTTGTTTCTGTTTCCTCTTCTTGCTTGGAATTCACCCCGTTGCATAGGAGATGGACATATTAATATGGAAAGCACGATCTACAATAGCAGACAGAATCAAGGAGCCTATGCCATTAATGAATTTGATATAGTATAAAAATAAACATGTATTCATTTCAACCAGACATTACCTGCAATGGTGCCCAGAAACAGATGTACGAAGCAAGAAAGAAATGGAATCAGAGACAGTTTTTCTCCTTAATATTAGCTTCTAGTTATTCTCAGCTGTGATATTTATTTGATAGATGTAGCTATTTAGAAACTTACAGGAAGGTTCAAATCTTAACATAATAAAATGTTTTTAGTATTTTAATTAACTAATTCTTTTAGTCTAGTTGTCAAATTAATTCTTGAAAATGTTACATATATATTATGGACAAACCTGATAAAATAGCTTTAGAATAAATTTAGAGGATTGTTTATGTAGTAGGGCATCTTGAAAAAAACTCTTTAACAGAATTTTGATTTTGCATAAAATTATTTCACCCCTTAATATTTATTTCATTCTTTTATAATTCTTTACATTTTATGTTATTTATTACACTCTTGATAGAGGATCTAACTGGCAAAATCACTTTGGTACTGTGTAGATTAAAAGACTGTGACTGATGTAGGGGTGAGGAGCAGCCCCCAGTCAGCAACCATGGTATGTAAAAAAAATTCCATGAAGGTGGCAAGAGCTAGACTTTTCTATCTGAGGGGTAAATAAGGAAACACATGCTTTCTGCTGGTAGCCTAAGAAAAAAAGAACAAGCACACACTTTCCGGATGGTAACCTTCTCTTTTACTTCTACTTAAATAATCTCTCTTTCTTAACAATCTTTCCACACAGCTACATGACTTTTCACAAGACTGCACATCTTTCTTTTACATACATTTCTCTTCTACATCTCTTTTCTATACAGCTTCATCTTCCTTGCCTCCATGCAGTTACAAATCTCCACACAGCCATAGCCATGTCTTTACATAGCCCTCTCACAATACTGCACTTTTGACAGTTCCTCTATGGAGCAGCATCTCTTTCACTCTCTCTCTCTCTCTCTCTCTCTCTCTCTCTCTCTCTCTCTCACACACACACACACACACACACACACACACACTCACACTTATTCTCACATGCATACTTCTACATATTCACACACTATTTACTCACTCACTCTCACTCATTCACTCTCTCACACTTCTCTCATGCTGCTTTTTTTATCTCTTGCACTTCTCTCTCTCTCCACAGCCATTCTCTCTCAACACTGCTGCTGCTGGTCTTCCTCTCACAGCCAAACTCTGCACAATTATAAGTTACATTTTCAGGACCCAATCCATTCTTATAACACAAGATAAATCACTTTGCTGTGGGACAATGCTCTATACCCTGTCACTTATATTTTAAATAAATGCTGATTGGCCAGTAGTCAGGCAGAAAGTAGAGGTGGGGCAACAGGAATTCTGGGAAGAGAGAATCACATTCTACAGTTGTGACCTAGCCACAGAAGAAGCAAGATGTAACTGCCTCAATGAATAAGGTACTGAGCCACATGGCTAAAATAGACAACAATAATAGGCTAATATAAGTTATAAGAGTTAATAAGAAGCCTGAGCTAATGGGCCAATCAGTTTATAACTCATGTAGACCTCTGTGTGATTTCTTTGGGACTTAATGATGGTAGGAACCAGGCAGGATAGAAAACCTCAGTCAACATCACTTAATTTCTCTATGCTAGCAATGTCATATACACTGGCCAGTTACTAGCAGTTGGTCAAGCATGCAGCTCTAAGTTGGTGAGGGTGACCAGACAGTAAACATTTGGCTGAATCTTGAGCCTGAGACTGGGACAACATGCAAAATGCAACTGCTACAGGAAAGCTATGTCTACTAAGGTTGCTTCTATCCTGACTTTGAATCAGCAAAACACCTAGGGAAATGACCTCTTGTATTTTTCCCTAGGGGCAACCAAATACTTATCTCCAAGGGCAACCATTGTGCTTTGATATTTTTTTGGAGTCTAAATTTAGCTGTCTGTGTAAAAGGTTTCTTTGTGACTGAGAATCCTATGTCAGCTTGAGTAATGTAAAATATCCTAGTGTTATTTCTGTTCATCAGAATTGTACAAATTAATCAGAAATCATCTTCCTGACTATCCACAGCTATATTTGTACCCAATAATTGTAAAATACACAACCAAAGGACTGTGGAAAGAATGCCACAGCTATTCTTGTTAGGGAGGTATGGTAGTGTTACTCTAGAAAGTTATGGACAGAAAATAGCCAGACATTTATAGTCAATAAACCTACGGCTTTACCAAGTGGACCTGCCCAGCAGGAATTAGATGTCTGGTGGGTCAGCTTCTTAAACACTAGTTGTCACAGACCCCTGAAAACTTTCAAAAAAAAAATTGAAACATATTAATAGAAATAATTAAACAGCTACAACTCATGTTTTTCCAGTTATCTCATTTGTTTTCTATGTGTTTGTTTAAATAGAATCCTAATTGGGTCTATATACTACATGTAGTTTGTATGTCTTAACTCAGTTTCCCTCTCAAATTTGTAATAAGGCATAGATTACATAAATTACATGTAAAGACACTCAAAGAAGTATCCTTATCAAAATATAGAAAATATGCAATGTGCTAGATTTCCTCATATATTTTTTCATTGATAAACAGAAAGTATCTTTAATTTTCCTGTTTGTTTTATTTGCCTCCCACTTTTAGCACCTTTTCCTCTTTCTTCTTGGCTTTCTTCTCCCTTCTCTGTTGTCTTATTTGTTGAATAAATAAGCTTGTTTATAAAATCCTATATTTAAGATTTGAATGACATCTTTCTAGTTTTTGACATGTTCTTCTGTCTTCGGAATTGCCTAGAGCTCATAGCTAATTGATAGCTTATATGTAGGATATAATTTGTAAGGACATAGACATAATTATTCCCAAATATTTAAGTAACACTGTGTTTACACAAAGACACAGATCTCTTGTCCTATAGCAGTGTACCCTATCAATACTTCTCTGCGTATTGATTAAAATAATTCTATTAAAAATCTTTTTTCATCAGTTATTAGGTTATTCAGATTTAAGCTCAATAAGAAAGGCAGGGAAACTACTTCATACATGTTTATCAGTTTTTGAAATAATGAGTTGATTTTTAATATTTTACAGAGGTAACCAAAAATATTACTTTTACATATCACTAAGAAATATATGAATAAAATTAGACTTCTTTGAGATATAGTAATCCATTACATTTCCTTTCCTTTTCAGTACTCCATTTGTGCTACCATTAGCTAATGGAAGCCTATTCAAAATATTGACTCATGGGTCACAGACATGACAACAATAGTGCCCAGTAGGTGTCTTGCTTTCTGTTGTAATAATGCAGTTAAAACTTATTGTATGTATTTTCTGTCTCAGACTTGACTTCTCTCTAAGGAGTTTATTTAAAGAGTGATTTGTACTTTGGATATGTGGCTATTAACATGAATAACCAGCAGTAGAAAATAAAACAATACAAACTCTCACAATAGAGGAGGCAGAAAGAAGAATGGCTTACATGTCTTGCAATAGGCAGTGATTTGTTCTTTGGTAGAAGACTGGGTTTTGGTGGGAACCTTCACTGTTAATCCTGTCAGAGAAACAAAAGTACATACCATTCTCCAGTTGGACAGAACACTGGGGGTTGAGAGGTTGTGGGTTTGTGGATAAGATAGAGATTAAGGGATTCTCCAGTTGGACAGAACACTGGGGGTTGAGAAGGTTGTGGGTTTGTGGATAAGATAGAGATTAAGGGATTGCCTTGCACTGTTGTAAAGACAGAGTTCACAAGAGGAGAGTAGACTGGTATGCTGGAAACCCAGTGCAGACTGGCTGTTGCGGCTCCTGTCTGAATGCTGAACTGTTCCTTCCTCAGAGAAATTCTGTCCTTGTCCTTTTAGTAACTCAATGAAGACTTTTCACTTATGAAGGATAACCTACTTCATTCAAAAGTCCCTGTTTTAAATCCTGGTTTTACCTAGAGACTTCAATAGACATTTAGAGTAATATCAACCAAATATTTGAGTACTATCATATAACCATACCATCACATAATTTATCTATCACACACAAATACACACACACACTCATGCATGCACATGTGCACATGGAGGTACTCTTGGAAAATTAAAAATTAACCCTCAAATAAGGGAAATATGGAAGGTGAATGTGATTGTTGAAGAATTCTCTAAAACAGAAATATAGAGCTGCCATGAATTGTGTTCATATGGTTACCAAATGTGAGATTCCCCTCTGAATGTTGTGAATGCCATTGGTGAATAGAGAAACTGCCTTGGCCTGTTGATAGAGCAGAACTTAGATAGGTGGAGAAAGCTAAACTGAATACTGGAAGAGAGGAGGCTGAGTCAGAGAGAAGCCATGTAGCCCCACTGGAGACAGATGCCGGAATTTTACCCGCTAAGTCACAGCCACGTGGCAATACACAGATTACAAGAAATGGGTTAAATTAGATGCAAGAGTTAGCCAATAAGAAGCTAGAGCTAATGGACCAAGCAGTGATTTAAATAATATAGTCTCTGTGTGATTATTTCGGGTCTGAGCTGCCAGGGGCCGGGAAACAAACTAACGACCTCCTTGCAACAACCAAGATAATAGAAAACTACACATAAACTTGAACATAAAATTCATAGCAGCATTGTTCCTTGTATAAAATCTAGATGTGATCAAAATGCCCATCAACGTATGAGTAAAAAGAATGTGGTATGCTTTTGTAGGGGACTATTATTTGGCCATAAGATTAATGATGTACTGGTACATGCTACCATATGGGCAAACTCTGAACATATTGTACACAGTGAAAGAAGTCAGATAACAAAAAAGACACATGCTATTTGCCTTAATTTGTATGAAATGCCAAGAAAAAGCAAATCCATAGAATGGAAAATAAATTAGTGGCTGTCAGGGGTTAAAGGAGGTGCATGTGGGGTGTATTACTCTTGAGCACAGGGTTTCCTCTTAAAAGTTTTATGGACACAGGGAGTAGTGTTACTTGTACAACCTCAACATAAAGATCTACTGACTTGTACACTTCAAAATGACTAAGATGGTGGGATTTGTGATGTATGAATTTCATTGCCTTTTTAAAGATTACTAGTGATCAGCCATGGTAGTAAGTCAGTAAAAGCAAATAGGTCCTTGTCTCTAACCTCATCATATCCAGAACACAAGGCATTCAAAGGTAAGCAGAGGATTAAGAGGGGTTTCCCAGGAGCACAGGAGATGTTCTCTCAGATGAGGGGTTGTGTGGGATAAAAGCGAAGCTCCATACTTGAACCTCCCTGGCCTCACTTTTCCTTGTTTCTCTTGGAGACGAAGATCTAGCTTTGTCCCAGCCCTGGTGTCCTTACCCAACAGGAATTTTCCCTTCTCAGTGCTTTTCCTGTATACTTCTGACTCATCTCTTACATTCTATCTTTACACACTGTGGCTTCTGAGAAACTTTTCCACTCTGATCTTTATGGCTGGTCAGTGAACATCATTAGCGTCCGCTCTCTGGTCACCTTGTCATTTCCTGCTTATCTCCTGCAAGTTCACTTGTTTGTATTTTTTAGCCAGAATTTAGATATGCTGAGGGTAGGTACCCTGCCTTCTTCTGGCCTCTGATAAAATGTCAGCACTTAGTTCTGGCCCCAACTAACACACCAGTGTGGGAAAGCTGACTGGATACAGAGGAGTCATCTGGATATCCAGATCTCCAAAGACTGAGAGAAGATGTCTATTCTATGGTGTGTCCATCTTTCCTCTGAGTTAAAATCTTGCCCTTGCAGAGAGTTTGATGCCATTGTCATTTACATTTGCACTGCCTGTAGCATCGTGAGAGGCTGAGATGACTGAATGATGGTCACGCTCAGTGCAAATGTCCAGCATTGTTTTATTGGGCTGTTAAGTTATGTCCAATTTGCTCATTGAAATACTTCATCATCTTCTGCCAGGTCTATAAATGTCAAAGGGTAACAACTCTTGCCCTCCTGGTTCACAGCTAAGAATGCCACCTCAATGGCCTTCTTTAATAATAGAATCTTTAATATGGATTAATCATCTTACAATAATGTATTTGTTCTTTTTATTAGAGTCCTTGGGTAATGTCTTTTCCTGATGAAATGTTATCTTATAGAGTGATAAAATAAAACTGGGCTTTGTTCTTTAATTAAAAGAAGATGAAAAGTTTTTCTTAAAATATTTTAAAATGCCTTCAGAATTCAATGTTAATGGTAGACATGTATTATTTTGCACACATTCAATCTTCACCACGCTTAACAATTGAACTTCAAAGCAAATCTGATTGCTAGTGGAACGACTCCGGAGACGACAAACAAATTGTTCAAAATAAACGAAGCCCATGTTTATTTTTAATCGATAGCAGCTGAATGCAGGGAAGTGTCGCTAGCTTGAGGCACAGATCAAGCTCATTAAGTATACTGGGCTTCTTATAAATCATGGGATGTGTCGAATCTTGCATTAAACCAAACAAGAGCATGGTTCAAGAATTCCTCCCTAGCAACAAGCAGAAGCAGAGACTGCTGGCACAGAGGACAGTGGAGAAAGATTGAGCAAGGCTTTTTTCCCCTTAGGTACCTGTGAGCCCACACAGTTGTCTGTAGGTGATTTGCCTATTCAGAGATGAAGGCTTGGGGCCAAATTACCTGAGTCGGTTCCTGGCTTCCGTACTAACTGCTATGTTGTAGGTGTTGCCAGCACCTTATCCTTGCCTTCTGGCGTACCTAGGATTGTACCACCCAGATGCTGTACTGGCTGAAGCCTTCCTGAGTCTTAGGTCTAGGGGCTTCTATAGCTAACATGCAGTCAGCTGATCAGGAATGGGAGCAGGTGGATAAATACCCTTGCCACACTACACACACACACACACACACACACCAGTAAGAAAACGGTGTTCAGCAAGCTTCTTTGAGAAAATCCCAGCAAGAGGGCCCAGTAATTGCTCATGGTGGTTCCTATTCTTTCCTACACATGCTTCCCTCTCTACTTTACCTCACTTTTCTTCACAGTGATTTCTAGAATCACCATTTCCAACATAATGGACATGTGGCTTTTTTTTTTGAAAAATATAACCTGAAAAATGTAAACCCGTAGGTCTTACTCCTATAAGATAGAGGTGGTTAGAAAGACAATACAAGTGTAGTTGTTTAGAAGACATAGAAAACACAGAGATGCCTGCCTGGCCAAGTCCTTGTGGCCACCTTCTAAACACCCATGCCTGTACTTTACTTTCCTCATGCACAAAATGGACTCAGAGACAATACCGCCTTTCCTCTGGGTTTGCTTTAAATTTTAAATGAGTAGTGTAGCTAGCCCATCATATCCATGGTCTATGTATGGGTTCTGTATGCATAGATTCAGTCAAACAGGCATTGAAAATATTTGGAGAAAAAGTGCATCTGTACTGAACAAATACAGCATGGATTTTCTCAATGTTATTCCTTGTAATGCAGGATAAAGAGAGCTAGTAATAGCATTCACATTATATTAGGAATTAGATATAATTGCTGAAGGTTGAAAGCTGATGGAAGGATGTTGTGCAGGTTATACGTAAATACTGTGCCATTTTAAGTAAGGGAATAAAATTTTTTGGTGGTTAGTAGTCTAAAAGATTCTGGAACCAATCCCTTGCAAATACTAAGGGGCAACTGCACATATAATACCCATTGAGTTTTGCTTACACATGGCAACAACTTGTTTAAAAAGAGAGAGAGAGAGAGAGAGAGAGAGAGAGAGAGAGAGAGAGAGAGAGAAGTTTACAGATTAGCAGGTGGAACACCTTCATTTTCTATTTGAAATTATTTTCTTTCACTGCTAATCAATGATAGTGAAACCCAAAGCTCCCTCATTCACATGTCCTCCACACTGCATGATCCAACTCCAGGACAGCCCTTTAACAAATATGCCGTAAGATACAGAATGAGTGTGATTTTTCTTTTTGTTGATTGAAAAAAACAAAGTAAAAGAAAATCTAAGTCATGCCAAGCAGGAAATATCCAGGGCTTATGAAATAGCTCAGACATGTCATGAATTTGAAAACATAATTTTTTTTTTTAATTAGAGGAAAAAACACCTTATGGACAATGTATGATGTAGGCTCCATTCCCCTCCTCTACAGAGTCCTTTCTAAACCTTGGCATAAATCCTGGTATCAGCAGATGACAGGTTCTGGCTGTTCAGAGTAGAAGTCCTGAGAGCATTTGACAAGTGTTTATCTGATTGCAGCTCACAGCCTCAGTATCCGCTTGCTTTTGGAGGTTTGTAGTAGACATGAGAAAGTACAGCATCTTTCTGGAGCATCCTCCTCTATTTGAAAGCCATTCTCCCTTGCAAGCCATATCCTCTCTTCTTACTTTGACCTTAAACAAGGAAGGGGCCAAGCACATGAAAATGCCAGAAGTGAATCAGAGGGAGGCCTGCTCTGAACGAAAGCTCTCCCTGCCTCTGAGCCATTGAGATCAGTGGAGCACACCACATTAAAGAGGACCCTCTAGCCTGTGCCCTCCGGAGATGGCTGCTTTCAGAGGCAACAACGCTCTGTTGTATAAACACACAAAACATCACTGAGAGCAGAGAGCCTGAGCTGCCCAGACTCATAAATATTTGTCTTGTAGTCATCTTTCTATTTATCTTTGAGTATGTGTGGCCGAAGAAATCTAGGGAGATTCTCATAAAAGGTGAAGCAGGTTGGTTTGTGAAAGTAGGATCCTTTTATCGGCTCCTCAGCACAGGAAGCTCTTTGGTTTTACAGCGACTGTTTGCCACCAGATCATCAAATTGGGTATTGTGGGGAGTTTTGTCTTCAATTATAGTAAGATAAGTATTGAGGCATGGAGCCTCTTTTCTTCCTTACTTTGTTTAACTGCATAATTAAGACTGTGACAAAAATCAATATATACACCTTTTAATTTTATAAACTTTACTATAACAAAATACTTGCCAAGAAATAAAAACACCACACACTCAAACTGACCAGACCCAGAGTCGATAGAACTTAATGAACTTCTAGACCGTTAGATAGGCATTCAGAAAGGAAGTTGTGGAGTTTCATATTAAATTGTACACTTCCTGGATTTTTGTATGCTCTTTGTTTTGTTTTGATATTATTTGTCTTATTGATCTTTTTTTTTCTTTTATCTTTTTGTTGTCTTACTGTTTTTATCTTGCTGGTTTTGTTTTCTGTGAGAGGGAGAGAGAGAGAGAGAGAGAGAGAGAGAGAGAGAGAACATGAAGTTAGATGGGGTTAGATGGGGGTAGGATCTGGGAAGAGTTGGGGAGAGGAAAAATGATCAAAATGTGTTTGATGAAAAGAAACTTTAAGTAAAAAATAAATAAATAAAATGTTAATTAATGTGGAAAGACCCAGCCCACTTTTGCACTATCTCCTGAAGTAGGTCTTGGCCTGTGTGGGAACAGTGAAAGTGATCTGAGTAGTGAGCATGCAGTCTTCCATTTCTATGCTTTTTATTGAGATGTGATAATATTTTTAAGTTTTTGCCTTTACTACCCTGCTGGGCTGGACTGTAAGCTGGAATTTTGTGCTAAAATAAACTATTTCTCTCCTAAAAATAAGATGGTACTTTCAATGAAAAACATATATTATGCACCTTTATACCACCAAAAACCAAAGGGGAAAAATCCATGACAGAGTTAGAACAGAAATACAATGAATTTTATGTCTTTCATAACTCCTGTTCATCACCAACTTTCAACCCTGCTTTTCCCCCTTGTATTTAGTGTTTATTTTCTAATTTCTTTATGTTATACATGTTTATTGATGCTTTATTCAGTATGTCAAAGAATGGAAATCAATCAAGTTTGTAATATATATAAAATGGAATATTATTCAGCTCTAAAGAAAAGTAAAGTTGAACATTTTGTAGGAAAACGGGTGAGTTTAGAATGGATATTATTAAGAAAAGCCACATCATCTCAGAAAGGAAAACATCACATGTTCCATTGAAGGGTGTTTTTCATCAGGACTATGGCTCACAATCAGAGTCTTAACATTAATTACACATGCTCAGCCAATAGCTCAGACTTATTACTAACTAACACTTGTATTTTAAGTGAGCCCATACCCATATTCCTTATTTATGCTCTGCCACATGGTGATACCTTTAATAGCATGGCACATTTACCTCCTGCATCCTCTGCATCTGGCTGGCTACTCCACTAACTTCACTCTTCCACCTTCCTGCATTCTCAGTTTGACTCTCCCACCTAACCTTATCCTATTCAACTATTGGCCAGTTAATTCCCAGATTACACCAATCAGAGTAAAACATATTCACAGTGTACAGAAGGAGTATCCCACAGCATTTCCCCTCGTGTGTGAAATTTATGAAGTATAGATATTAGTACTCTGACACTTCCATTGAAGCCAGTCTGAATTTTCTTCCCACCAATCAATGGGGCACAAATAAGCCATTTGAAGTTTTGGGTAAAAAGTAACCAGACTGTGGGATAAGTGATGCATGACACTCACCTGACAGTTCTCTTTTTATCGTAGTTCATGTGGTTAAATTATAAAGATTGAGCATCGAAGTTGCCTATTTCCACTTTTCTAATCAATGGCCTTGTGTATTAAGTCATAGGGAAAGCTTTTATTTTGAAATTCAATTTTCCCCTTGAATAGTGATCACCTGAATGTTTAGGAGTTACAGTGATATATTTTGCGATTCTCCTAAGGCACATGGCTTTGGGACCTAGGAATAGCAACAAGAAACAATGATGGTTTAGGACATTAGTGTAATGAGCACTAACTTAAGTATTGTTTCTTGTTCAAAGTTAAGTTTTCCAATACATATACACAAAATCTGGCAGTGATGCCGGCATTCAGTGACAGGAATATTGGGAAATGATCACAAGAATGACAGAAAGCCAATGCAGGTCTATTTTGAACAGGATGTTAGAAGATATCTCTATTCCATTGTGACGTTGCTATTGTCCAATATGACACAATGTCCAATTTCCCCTGGCCACTTATCTAATGCTAGAGCCACATGGGCTTTCCTTGAGTAGGCATTAGTGTATTGGCACAGTGAATTCAGGGGACACCATGATTTGGTCATGAATACCATCTGTTATACACAAAAGTGGATGATAAATAAAACTGGTTGAGCTAAGGAAGAAACTCTAGGTGTAGCCTCATAATCCCTGATGTGAAATTAACTGTCAAAACTGGTCTGGCCTACCTATTTTGCTCTGAATAAGTGTGTATTTTTTTCTGTTTTGTTTTCTTCTCCTCTCTTTCTGTTTTAGGTTTTTACATCTTTTGTTTGTATAGGTGATCATGTTACTATATGTGATGGTGTGTGTGTGTGTGTGTGAGAGAGAGAGAGAGAGAGAGAGAGAGAGAGAGAGAGAGAGAGAGAGTTTGAGTGCATACATGTAACTTTACAGATGTGCAGATTAGAAGACAAACTTGGGTATTGGTCCTCACCCTCCATTTTATTTAAGATAGGGTCTCTTGCGGATTTGGATGTCGCAATGGCCGGGCAGCCTTTGAGCTTTCAATGATTCTCCTGTCCTAGCCTCCCATCTCTTGTAGGAATGCTGAGATTACAGGCGTGTGCAACTATGTCCAACTTTATGTGTTTTGGGGGATTCAAACCAGATTCTGTTTTTTTTGTGACAAATGTTTACCCACTGAGAAATCTTTCTAGGCCTCCTCTTTCATTTTAAACATTCTTTTTCGGGATTCAAGAGATGGTTAAATCTTTCAAATATTTGCTCGACAAGTATGAAGATCTATGTTCTTATCACTAGCACCCATATACTAAAGCTAGGCATGGCTGTTGCAGGTCTATAGTCCCAGCACTGCACAAAGGAGAGACAAAAGGATACCAGGAGCCTGCTGGCCAGATAGTCTCAGCAGTTTCTAAGCTCCAAGTTCAGTGAGAGACTCTTGTCAAAAAGTAAGATGCAGTGTTATTGAGAAAAACAACCAGTTTTGACCTCTGGACTTCACACACACATGTATGTGGTGCACATATATACATGCAACAACACACATACATGTACATGGACACTTGAATATCTATATACACATGCACCATATACACATACATGTACATGGACACTTGAATATGTATATACACATGCACCATACACACACACACACACAAAAAAAACTTTCTCCTTCAAGATCTTCTATAGTACATTGGTAAATAAATAAGTAAGAATGATTGGAAAATAATGTGGTACTTGTAAACCAAGTGAGATTGTTGATGTGAATAAATGCTTTAGAAAAAATACATTCAGCTGAACTGCATTGCACCCATGTTTTTCTCCACCCAGAGCTGTTTATCACTAGCTCTAGTACTTGGGGCTATGATGGATCTTCAGAAAGAATAGATTGCAGGGCATCATTGATTTACAAAGTCAGTGTATTTGATAATTAGACTGAAAAAAAAGGCAATCATGTCTCCTTTTCTTAGGGATCTATCATACCTGGGATGTTGGAGGATACTGGTGGTCCCCTTAGACCATTCCTGAGTCACTTTCTCCAAACAACCTATTTCTTCATTGCCAATCTGTTTCTACCCAACAACTTTTAGCTCCACCAACAATCAAGATTTAGGAAATACCAATGCATAGGAGACATCAAAATAGAATTTTTTTAAAAAAGAATATCTACTTTACATAGGAGCCATACCAAACTCTGTTATAGCTCAAATAACTCACAGACTGAAGCCTGCCACACAAACAAGCATCCATTAGCAGAAGTGTTTATCCAGGCTTATCTGGTACACTTCTTGATAGCTCTCTATTTGTGGAAACATTACAGAATACATGCATCTTGAGCACCCAAACCTCTGTGCAAATCAACCCAGCAAGTAATCCATCTGGCGACATGTGACTGTGGCCACTCTGGATCTGGCTTGGCTCCTGAGGTTTGGGGAACAAGCTTGACAAAGTCCTAGGTTCTTATGCATCAGCCATATAAGGAGTGGCAGGAGCCTACAATCATCTCAGGCAGCCACAAGTCATGAGCATTGCTCATTTCAGCATTGAAGAGTTATTTCTAACACATTTGCTTATTAACGAACCCCCTGCTATTGTGTACTAACAGTTGACAGAGACACCTCTGAATGTGGGTATTGATTAATTAGTTGCTTCTAAAATATATATTAACAAACATACACAGAGATGTTTTAAAAAACTAAGTTACAATCCACACAATACTTTGAGACAGAAACTCATTGGAGTTTATGAGATTTTTTTTTTTCGGGCAAAATATGGTACTAGAATTTTTATTATTAGTAGTTTGAAGTTTTGGTAAATAAGATTTTAATATTGTTCAGTTTTATAGAATCAGTGGGTGTTTTATTGGGGGGGGCATGGTACATAACTTTAATCCTAGCACTTGGGAAGCAGAGACAGACAGATCTCTGTGAGTTTGAGATCAGCCCGGTCTATACAGCCATCTCTAGAACAGTCAGGACTACTGAGAGATTCTGTTTCCTTTCTCAAAGAAAAACAACAACAACAACAACAACAACAACAAAACCAAAACCCAAATCACAACAGCAAAAAGAATAAAGAGTCAGAGCTTTTGCTTTGTTGAATTTAAAATTTTTCCAGAACTGACTTCCCCTACTTAGAAAAAAAAATTAGATTTTGAAAATCTTGTTCCATATTTCCTTCTGTCATTCCCCCACTTCAGGTAAATTCTGAATGTCTGTATCCCTCTTGATATATGTAATTAAATTTTCTACTGCATCCTTCAAAACCATGCTTTGTCACAGATAAAACTGACTGAACAGATTCAAAAACAAAAACCCTATACATGACATTCAGTTTAGTAAGATGGTGCCAAAATTACGCCCATATTTTTTTAAGTATTATGCCACACCACTATCGTTTGTATAGAATTTAGATTTTTAGGTTCTGCATGAAGTTGGAAGAAATACTTGACCTAAAGTGAAACATCCTTACTCTTTAATTTTCAAAGCCTTACATCTCCTTTGCCACTTGAAGAAACTACATCCTGCCCTACAAGGCAGACACGGAAGGCTGGATCTTGGGTGCTGCAAGGGATCATGGTAGTGGCTACTGGATGTGGTTGGCTCCCTGCTGTTGCAGAGTGTATCCTCAGGCCTCAGAGTTCACAGCCTACAATTACACAGACCTTCTTAGCATCTCCCAACATTTTTTTCCTCTCTGTCTTTGCCTTGGTACCTAGTGAATGATGACAAAGCTCAAAAGATTCAGATGCTAAATCAATGGTAATTAGTTTCTCATTATTTTTCCAAAAGGTGTGAGTGCTTTTGTAAAAATAACTGTAAATAGTATTAGTTGTTGCTAACAGTTGGAACCTTCAAACAGCCTGTAATTTTGTTTGTGTTAATGAGACACGTAAGAACCTGGAGAGCAGAGGATAAGCAAGCTCCAAGGGATTTAATTCTTCTTGTATGTTATGATTGGGATTTTTTTTTTAAAGGCTATCATAATGCTGCAGGCCTCCCTCATTCTGGAAAATATGTGTCCCTCCAAACAGAGCTTCCAGAAGAGAGACTGTCATTTAAAAGCAAACAAGTTCAGCACCATACATGACAAGGGAATAGGAGAGCATCCTACAGATGGAGAACTGTACCCCTCTACCTAAATAACCAAAGGCACAGAACGTCGCATATGCAAAGCAGACACCAGTACCTGAATAAAATATCTTTATGACATTTCTGGCAGGAGTGAGCATTGCCATAAGGAAATGACAAATTAAACACTCTCTTCTTTCTGTCCCAGTTAATCCACCCATTCCTTAAATCACTCAGCTGTTATTCATTAGGTGCTAGGCATTTGCTAACAAGTTTGGTGTACACAAATGGGCCACTCACTCTGATGAGACAACATCCAACATCATCTCACTGATGAGAGTTATCAGTTTATGCTGCTTCAGTCTCTGTGAGTTCACATGTGCTTTGATCATATTGATTTAAAGGGGTTTGTTTCCGTGGTGTCTTCCATTCCCTCCGGCTCTTATATACTTTCCACCACTGAACTATAGACTTTTCAAAGGCAAGGAATTTCTCCTCTCTCTCTCTCTCTCTCTCTCTCTCTCTCTCTCTCTCTCTCTGTCTCTTTGTGTGTGTGTGTGTTTCGATATGTACACATGGTAAATTCTCAACACCATTATGATATATGGTTACTTGTCAGTAAGCATTTGAACTAAGGAAAATCTTAAATAAGGGCAGAAAGAGTAAGAATGTTTTTTCTTGATTATGCCATTTCTTATTAGCCAATTATAAAAAAGAATTAAAATACAGGGTCTAAGCAATGTGGTATCATATTGTAGGATAAAGAAAACCTTTGCCTAAAACTATTTCCATCTTGAGTAATTTATCCTGGTCATTTCTTAATTTAAGACAGGTTGTGTTTTCCATTCAAAATTTAGAGTCTTCTGTAATTTTAGCACAGAACGTGACACTATGTATATTTTCAAGATTGTTCAGAACTGGTGAGACAGTGCACCAGGTAATGACGGTTGCTGACAAGCCTAAATGAGTCTGATCCTGGGACCTGCATGGTAGATGAAAACTAACTCCTATAAATTGTTCTCTGACCTCCACACACAATAGTGTGCCTGTCCTGTACCAATAAATTAAATTAATTAATTAATCAATAGAATACATTTTTAAAACCTTTGAGACTCTCAAGGAAAAATTCTTGGCCTCTGAAAGCCAGAAAATGGCCCCAGTGGGATCTCCCAGGTTCAGTTCCTTCTTCTAGGGAGCTTAGGAATTATTATATCTAAAGACTTTGCTGGTGGGTCTGGCCTATGTAATTAAGATCTAAATATAGCCCCATGTTCTTTCTGCAACTAAATTTCTTACCTGGACAAATGACCCATTTATGATAGCTCATAAAATACCATAGATGAGTCATTATATACTTAAAAGTCTCTCCAATAAAACGTACCCAAAGATGCCTACCATATCTACACTGCTAATAATTTTCCAAGAACATTGCTTACCATAAATAAAAGAAATAGAGGATATTATCATTCAAGGGAAAATAAATAGAATAAAGCCCTCTAATTATGAATAAATATACTTTCTTATTTGCAATTTATGAACATATTTGCATTTTTCTTCTGTCATTTCTATTTCAAGATGAGAATGGCAGAGCCACCATCTCATCAGCATAATTTTGGTCTTTCAAGCTTCTGCATTCATTGCCCAATGAAGTAATAAGGGCGGCGGCGGGGCTGTGTTCCCAGCACCCCGGCTGCCTGCTCGGCTAGCTTATGCCTGAAATAACAACACAGAAACTGTATTCATTTAATTACTGCTTGGCCCTTTAGCCCTAGCCCTTACTGGCTAATTCTGTTATCCCGATCAACCCATCTCTAATAATCGGTGAGCACCGGTCTTACCAGGAAAGGTTCAGCATGTCTAACCTGGCGGCTTGCTTCATGGTGTGTGTCTGCCCAGGAGCGCGGCATGGCGTCTCTCTCAGGCGTCTGCTCCAGGGAGCTGTGGAGTCTCTGAGCTCACTTCCTCTTCCTCCCAGCGTTCTGTTCTGTTTACTCCTCCCACCTATCCTCTAACCAATAAAATGGGCCAGGGCAGTTCCTTTATTAGCCAATGACCTTCCTCCATCAGCCCAATGCAAAATATCATGGTATTTCTTTAGATACAAATCTTTAGTGTGCATATATATATATATATTACATGAAATATTTGTATATATGCATATATATGAATATATTACATGAAAGGGGAATTACTTGGGAAGAAGAATGAGAACAGCAAGAAGAGATGGGGAACAAGAGGGGTAATAACGGGAGCCAATATCTAAATACATTATGTATTTGCATATTTGTATGTATATGTGTATATTTAAAAATAGTATCTATATTTATACATTCAAAAGTTATGTATATGAAAAATGACATAGTAAATACCACCATTTTATACAAATAATGTATGTTAAAAGTAAAAACAAGAAGTTTTGTTTTTTGGCAAATGTTGATGGCTATCCAAAGGGAATGAAACCCGGCCTGAGACTGCGGTTTTGAGAGCATGGGAGTGGCCTAACTAATGAATACACCATATCTGAAGGCAACAGATATGCCCCCTAACTGACTCTTTAAGCTGCTGACTTGCAGTTGAGGAGCTTATAAGGACAGTCCAGAGTGCCTTGTTAGGGTTGAACTTGTCCTAGTGAAGCAAAACAAGAAAAGTCTGGCAGTGGCTGCAGAAAGAGGAAATGGGGATTCCACCCAGTTAAACACAGCACCAAAGAGAAAGTGGCCTGGAACTGGAGAGGAAATTAAACAGAGCCCGTGACTTCCAAGAAGCTTTAATCAGTTTCTTTTAAAAGTGTAAATCAACTGGTGATTATAATAATGAACGCATTCTTGGAAGCCCGTCAGACCACTGAATCACAGTCTTTAGCATAGAAATGGCTCTCGGGAAACCATTTACAGAGCCTTCCTCTAAACCCAAGAAAGTCTACTTGCAATTCTGGCAAGAAGAACTATCTCAGCTTCTGTCTTCACTCCCAAACAAAAGTACCAAAAGATACAACTTTTCATTGTTAACATATTTACATGTCTACATGTGTGCACACACATGCTTCTTCCCAGAAAATTGGCCTAAGCAAAAGAGTATTCCTAATGTAGTAATTAGAAGCCCCGTTGGGCAGCTTGATCATGCATATCACTGGCATTTTGAGGCAGGTGTCTCTCCTTAGGATAATTGTATTCATTTTCAGTATAAGAATCTGTACTGACATGAAGATTCATGGAGAAGAAGGACCAACCTTGCATAGGAATTTGCTTTGCTGACTCCTGCCATTCACAGTTTAAGCCCAGGAAGAGCATCATTGGGGATCATCTCAGTCACCTGGGGAACTTCTCAGTGCAGTTTGCAGAAACACACTGGCTGTATGCCTTCACTGCAGATGTGGCTTGGAGAAGTAATGAACCATCAAATATGTCTCCCTGGCAACAGCTATGCGGCAACATATCATATGAGTGGAAGGACACAGGAAGAGAGGAGTGTGTGTCTAAATATGGTCCCCAGTCATGATAAGGAGAAAACCACAAATTTTACCACCTGACTTATTCCTGATTAATCACTAATTTCTGGAAGGCTTTCCAGGTATCAATGTTCTGGATGGGACTATGGTCCCTTCCCTGCTTTGCCCTAGCTGGAATGAATGCAGTGCTGTGTGGAGAAAGAGCTCAAGGCCCCTTTGTCCTCTGTCACTTACTACAGTAAACATCTACAGTTGATAACGTAAGCATCATACAGAATCTCACAGAAAATATGAAATTTCTACCACCAGCTTCACTTATAAACGGTTTGTGTTTTAGCGAACCGCCCAGGTCTGGATATATGCTGAAGTTTGAGGAGCACTGGATTGTGCTCTTTCTTCATCTTTAAATTCCCATCTGTGGAGAAGACAAATAAACCTATGGTGAGCCCGATGGTGCCTGGGATAATTAGAACAAATAACTGTTGGGGGTAGCTGCAAGCTTTGGGTATATGTACTTCTAACAGAACATTGAAACTAAATTTAAGGTGATAGGAAGTTTGGCCAAGGAGGTCAGCTTTCATAGCTGGTTTGTGAGCTAAAGAGCCCATGAGGCAATGTTGGCTTAGAAAAGAACACATTTGATAAGTTAGGAGTTTGTAGAAAAAAAAATTATCTGTGTAAATGTGGTTGATCCTTGGCCACATATTTGTCACTGAAAGCCTTCTGCAGGGTATGGCCTCAAGATCAGTAAGCAATATCCATTCCTCATTAAATCACCATTTTTCTTCTTGAAGGGTGTAGCAAATTTCAGAGAAAAAGAGGAAACTGAGAGGCCAAGCAAAAGGAAGAGGCATAGGTAGGAGTCCCACTGTGATAAATTTTCTAAGCTAGAGTTTCAACCCTCTATGGATGTTCTTTATTTTTCTTGCCCTTAATTAATATGCAGTTGTGATATTTCTATTAAAAATAAAATTCTACTGTTTGTTATATTACACTTCCAGCAGAATAAAAGTCCAGCAGAACTAGTGGTGGCTGAAAGTGTTTACCTGTCAGTAAGGAATTTCTCCATCCCTCCATCCTTCCCTTTCCACTACCCGTGAAGATAATGCGTGACTTCATCACATTTTCAGCCAGAGTTATAATCTGGCACGCAGCTTAGTTTATTCCCTAGGAACGGGAAAGAGCTTATCCTTACCTCTTTCTTGGTGAGTGACTGGCATGCCAGCTTCTTCAACACTGGGCCTGTTTATGTCTCTATGTAAGTGCCCTTATCATCCCCCAGGACATGGTGAAGGGCCAGCTGCAAGCTCCCTTTTATGTGGTTCCTGGATGATGCTGGCTGTGGTCCTACAGTGATCACTAAGAAACATGCAGGAATAAGCCACATCTTTCATCCTTGCACGGACTGACTGGACCTCATAGTGTTCTTTTTCCTCGTTCGATCAAACTCTTACGGCAACTGACAGCCCACAAAGCATAGCCACGTTTAGGGGTCGGGGTAGCAATTCTTGAACTTGAAAAATATGACGGTGACGATCAATTTCCTTTTCCTCTTCCTTTCTTGCTTGCCTTTATATGAACGTTCCTCTAGAGTACGTCTTTTAGACATCTCTTTCTTAGTCATTATCCCCTAATTAATTCCCTTGTTAACTATAAAGTGTGCATTAGGCTTGACTAATGTCTTCCTTTGTGTCGAAGGAAAAGAGAAATTTATTACCTTTACATATTGATTCAAGCTGCATGATCACAACTCACTTGTTTGAAGCCCTCTTTCTTCGCAAGCCATGCTGGAGTTGAGGCCAAAGCGACTGTCAGGCGTCTCACCTGCTCGTCGTCAGTGTGCTGTGGAGTCAGGTGTTGGCACATCTAATTGGCTGGAGAACTGGCTGCATGGGCACGGAAACCCATCTCTTGCTTTACGTAATGTTTTCCTGCTCACACCGCGGCACTGCGGAAGGGCTGAAGTAGAGTTGCCCAATTTGTGGAGGGAACATGCTGACATTTTTAAGGGACAGGAGAGAGGTGTCAAAAATCTGCAGGCACAAAATCTACATATGTGTTGGCAAACTGGCAATCTGCTCCTCTCCAATTATGTGGTTCCCGTGGTGAGGAATTAGTAACACAGAAAAGGATTTCAGCTCCTCCCAGGGGAGAGTGCTTGGCTCTCAGGGGACACAGCCTAAGATGCAATTATACGATGTCTCAGTGAGGGGGAGAGGGGCCCATTAGAGCCTGCCTCCCAAAGTGGGGCCCTAGGAGCTAGTAGTGGTCCTGTGTCCCACTCTAGATCTCTGGACGATAGTCTCCCATTTAGGCCTCTTGGTGATTTGTGTTCAGGTAAAAATCCAGTAGAACTACTGTGGCAATGCATGGCTGAATTATATCACTCATAGTGCCAAGGCAGGAAAATTACAAATTTGAGGCCAGCCTTGACTGCATAATATGACTCTGTCTCTAAGCCATATCAACAATGGCAATTAAAAAAAACCCAGCAAAATATCCTGGTAAATAGTGGCTGAAAATGTTTCCACATCTCAGGTACACTGTCAAAGAATTCTTCTATCTAACCAGGTGTTCCTCAAGGCCCCAGACTGCCCAGCATGGCCCCTTCTCCCTTCATCCTTTGATTTTAGTCTTTCTATTCTACAACACCCCATGCTTAGATTTTGAGCCAGAGGGTCAGTGAATGTGTCTGAGGGTTTTTTCCTTAGCTGCTGTGGGCCTCTGGGGGCTGAGTGTGAAAAAGATGGTAGATATCAGAAAAAAACAAAATCCCAAGCACTGTCCAGCCATTACTGACACCCTCTGGACAATGCAGGTGATCCTTCTCATTCTCCCCATAAAGAAAGGGTCCCAGGAGTGTATACATGGCCTCCCATGAGTCATTGACCAAAAATACTAACTTGCTGCTTCTAGATGGAGGAGGGAAATTTGATTCTGAAACACTTGCTCCTTGTATGCACCAGAAAATGGATGCTCACGTGCTGGGTGTGTCCTCTGCAAACTCTGAGCTGTACGCATAGAGATATGGCGATGATGAAGTCTGGTATTCCAGAGCCAGAGAGGTGGCTCAACTGTTTTAGTGCCTGGTGTGCCAGCATGGAGACCCGAGTTCATATACCAGAACCCACGTGGAGGCACTGTGTCTGCAATGTCACTCCCAGACATGGCAAGGGTTGAAAAAGTGGCGAACTGAGACCTGGGGGCCTGCCAGTCTATCTTCATTTATGAGCCCTAGGTTCAGTGAGAAACACAGCCCCACTTTGACCTCTAGCCTCCACAAATGCCCTCATGGGAGAGGGAACACACCCATGTGCATGTTCATAATACACATGTGAACAATGAGGTACTGATTGTATCCTTTATGGCCACACTAAGGATAATTCCAAGACCCTAGCAAGAACTCCTGCACAACGGCCTGTGTTCTTACAGCCAGGACTCTTGATGGGCCTTTCATTTTTTGTGTGTGTGTCACAGGACCCTTCTGGTCTTATACCTCTTCTTCAATCAGGAAATTGTTCTCTGAAGGCACAGTTAGGGATGGCAGAGGCTGAGAGCTCTGGCCTTTCAGCCTCAAGTGGGTAATTTACTTCTCAGGGGATCTAAAATGATTGACTCTTATCTCAATTTCCCCTGGGAACTGCACCAGCTCTACCAAAGGGCATCCCCAGTCACTCTTTACCCCCAGGGGCCAGAGTTATCAAATTCGCCTGATATATGTACTTAATCATGGGGAAAAGGAGGATCCGGACAGAACCATAATTGGCCAAGGTCATTTGAAAGTCACCATTTGGGGGGGACATTCTGTTTCAGTAGGAGCTTTCAGCATGAGGCTGTATGGGAGGGTTTGGTTTATCTGGGCTTGTTGCTTTCCTTTGCCGTAATGTGGAGTTTACAGAGTGAACATTATGGAACGGAGCGAACATTCTTTGCGGTTCAGCAGGTTTATGGAGACCCGTTCCCATTTTCACATATGCAGAGTTTTCAGTAAAGCATTTCCACCAGTCATATGAGCAAGCTCAAGCAGCAAGCAAGTTCTTCCCTTGGCTGGTTCCAACATTTTGCATCCTAATAAATTCATAGTGGAACTAATCCAGCTGTCTTCTTGCATAATATAAAGTTTGGAAGGGGACCGCTGCTACTCATGGCTATATAATAGTTTGTTTTATACTGCATGGAGTTGTATCATTACAAACACGAAAGCAGCTGGCGATAAATGACTTTATGACAGCTATTTCAAAGGTATAATGAAGAAAACAAAAAGGAATCGAGTTATTGCTTATAATTATGGTGCCTAGATGAGCTCCCCCAGTGAACTCCAAACGTTGGGCTGGCCCTTCCTGTGTGATCTTATTCACACTCTCCTCTAAGTGAGAGTGGGCTTCAAATTGCTCAGCTATAAATGTACTGTGCACTATGTTGACATTTACATTTTCAAGAGTAATTGTTTTGTTGTTGTTATTTAAGGGATAGCATCATTTTAAGATAGTCACGTATGTGGCAGGAAGAAGTAGAATTGACACACTTTTTAAATATATTTCAGAATGACAACAAATTTAAGGACTTTTGCAGTGTTTTCAAAATTGATAATGTGATTTTTCTCTTCCCTCAGTGGCTAAATGGCTTAATTTTTTTGTTAGGAGTGGCCCGCTACCACAGCACAGTAAGCACTAAGAATATTTGTTGCTAGATTCTTTATGTTCATATAGAAAAAAATTACAACCTTCATGCTCAGCAGTACAGAGAAGATAAATAATCCCGTGATATAGTCTCATATGCAGCCATTATAAACTGGAGCTAATTTAGCACACATTAAAATTCAGATGTCCTCAAGGTCTAGAATAGAAATGTTGTTATTTCAAGAACACAAAACATGTATATTTTAAATTGCATAAGAAAATACACAAGACTATGTTTGTATATATCATACAAGAGAATAATTTATTCATTAATATTCTCAACAAATGTTTTTTGAGTTCTAATCATTATATAACAATAAGCAAACTGGGGGACTTTATAAGCTCTTACATCCTAGGCAATGAGTATGGGACATGGAATGGAGAATTGAAGTTGGGAAGTCAATGAAAGCAATGAGTCCATGGTAACAGGAGTTTTAGGAGCTAAACAGAAGGTATGTGAAAGATAGTTATAGTGATATTTTATTTATGTTTTAATAAATAAAACTTTCCTAAAGATCAGAAGGGCAAAGCCAAGTCACAAGAGGTTAGGCAGTGGTGGCACACACCTTTTAATCCCAAGATTTGGGAGACAGAGGCAGATGGATCTCTGTGAGTTTAATACCACCCTGAGCTACACAAGATCAATGAAGAAACAAATCCAGGTGGTAGTGGCTCACACCTTTAAACCCAGTCCTAGGGAGTCATATGCCTTTAATCCCAGCACTAGATGAAATATAAAATGAGAGGAGAGAGAACCTCTGTCTGCTTAGTCTGCTTAGTCTGCTGTTGCCCAGCCTTAGTAGAGGTAAGACTTCTCAAGTGGATTGGCTGCTTTGCTTTTCTGGTTTTGGGTTGAACCCCAATATCTGACTGTGGGTTTTTATTATTCATGCTATAAATAGTGACTTAGGTGAAGGCAGGAAGAGCCTATGGGGTGGTAACATTTGACTAAAGATCTAAGAGGAACGAGGAAGAAATCCATGGAGACATCTCAGAAGGAAGAGTCCCAGGCAGAAGAGACATCAAGGCCTACAGCACAGAAGCAAGATCATGCTTCGAGAACTTGAAAATCAGAGGAAGGAATGGGGCTGGAATATCATGAGCAGTTGGAAAGCTGCAGTAAAGAGTGATGGGAATGAGAATTTTGGCCTTCGTGCCATGATGAGCTTTTGCCTCTAGTGAAGGTATAGTGGAGAGAGATTGGATGAAATAAGGAAAGGAAAACACTTTGTGAATACAAATGAATGGGGTGGAACGATGCCCACCATACTATTGGTAGTTATGCCTTAGAGGATTGCTAGTGTATTAAGAACAAGGCAGGGATATGATTGGCAGACAAGGTATCTATTGTTCTCTACCAATAGAGCCTTTTATTCATGTGTTATTTGTGTAATTAAGAAATATTTTAACATAATATTTTTGTTTGTTTTTTGAGGTCTCATACATTATGATCATTACCTAGTTCCTCTCCAGGTCTATCCTCTACTCCCATCCTCTCAATTTCATATGTATATCCGTGTATGTATGTATGTATGCATGCATGCATGCAGGTATGTTTAGATATATTTAAATAATCCACTGAGTCTCATTTGACCTGCTCATATGCTCACGGTTGGGCTATCCACTGGAGCATAGCTGACCTTCAGGGTTACATGCTTAAAGAAAACACTTTTCTTCAGAAACTATCAATTATTAATAGTTCTTCAGTTAGCAGTGTGTGCTCATGATCCTCTCGTGCCTCCATACTAGTATGTTGACTGGCTTGATCTTCTGCGTATCTCGTGCAATCAACCACAGCTGCTGTGAATTCATGAGAGCTGTGGTCTAGTCATGTCCAGAAAGAACTCTTTCTTGCTAGTCTCTTAAAATATCTGGCTTTTCTAATCTCTCTACCTGCCATTCCCAAAAGGTCTGTGAACCTTGGGTGGAGGGGTATGATACAGATGTACTACTTGTGGCCTAGCAGTTACTGACACTCACTCTCTGCATTTGAATTAGTTGTAAATTTCCCCTGCTGGTTAACCACTTCCCCTTGCAAAAAAGGGGAAGGTGGTAAGGTCTGAGAGCTCCACTAATCTGTGGGTGTTGAGATGTAAATTTAGAGGACAGTGTGATACTAAATTCACTTAGTAGAATAATAGTAATAGATTAACCCCTTGCATTGTGAGCTTCCAGCAATGTTCCAGATTTATGGTACCAAGATAAAAAAACCTTAAAGCCAGAAGAAAAGATAAAATTAGTAACTTTTCAAACAAGAAAATAAACAAACTTTTTAGTTTTTCTTACTAACAATTGGCCATTGTTCATCCTACTTTGTTTCTCTGTTTATAAGCAGGCAACAATGACTGCTTTATCACAGTCCTTTTGTGAAATAAATCAGGTAGCATCCATAGAGTTTTGACCTCAATGCTCAGCATGTTGCAGTGATTAGAGAAATTATGTCCATTATTACGGCCATGCTGCTACCTCCCAGCACAAGCTGTAGCTCTCACAATGCTTTAAAAAATAACATTATACAATTGAATAACTTGATAGGGCATTTTCTTCAACTCTTTGTTAAGATGGGGAAACTGAGACATTTTTGTGGCCACGCCACGGACTCAAGCAGTGAATGACCTTAGTCTCTGGTTCCCACTTTAAATCTCTCATCCCTGGACCTGTGTTTCCCTCACTCAGCTACTAACTTTCCGTATTTTAGTTAACATAGTACTATAAGTGACACATTAAGTAATTTTGTTTTCCAAAGGAAATTAATATAATCACCTTATATAGGTATCCAGCATCCCTTGTCCCCGTACATTGTCACCACATACAGTTTGGATAGATGTCTATCATTGCCATTGCTTCGATAGTTTTGTGTGGTGAACCACTTCTCAACTCAATAACTTTCACCAGGGAGCATTTTTTTTTTTCTCGCTCACATACTCAAAGGTTGGCTGTGGTTACAACTGAGCCAAAACTGAATTCTGTTACTCTTTTTGGTTTATTTCTCAGATCTCCTGGGCCAGCGAGAAGTATGTGTTTCACATGCCATAAGTCTCCATAAGTTTCCTCCAAGGTCAAGAATACAAAAGTTTAAACTCATATATCATGTCTAACATTAACATGTGGCAAATTAAGTCACATACGTAAATCGTAAATCCATCATTAGTTGAATGAAGAAAATCCTGTTGCCCTTGGCTTTATTAAAACATGCAACTGTAACAAATACCATAGGCTACATGACTTAAACAACACACATTAGTTGTTACAGTTTCGGAGGCTAGGACGTTAAACATCAAGGTATTGATAGCTTGGTGTCTAGGTGAGATTCTCTTTATTAGTACATAGCCTTATTCATTAACTTATTTTACTGGGCAGAAAGAGTTCATCCCTTTCATGTTCCTTCTCAGAACATTTATGAGGGCTTCACCCCTTGACCTAATCACCTCTCAAAGCTGCCAGTTTGAACTTCAAATTCTCTCACGGTGCATTTAGATTTCAATAAATGAATTGGAAGTTGGCATAAGCATTCAGACCTGACTGAGTACAACTCTTAGTCACTTGGTGGTACTACAATAAATAATTACATATTGCATGATTGATATATCTGAAGTAGGGTGCTACTCAGTTTTGTTTATAAATGATACAGACAGCAATTTTCTTCTGTGTCCTCACATAGTGAAGGGCAAAACCAGCTATATCCATAGTGTCTAACTAGGGTACTCATTTCACTCATAAAGGTTCTGCATCATGATTTTGTCCACCCCCAAACATCAAGAGAGTAGAGTCTAGACTTGAGTGCATGAATTTGGAGGTGAGGGATGGGTGAGAACAAGCATCCCATCCATTGCAGAAGAAGTGGGGAAATCATACAGTAAAGGGTATGACTAGGAGGAAGGAAAAGACTTGGAAACAACAATGAAGGTCATGTTGATCCTACTACATACAGATAATAGATTTTAAAAGGCAAGGTTCAAGTGTTTGGTACCTCAAAATGTATTACATAATAGAGTTGGCCAAAAATGTTCAGAGAGTATTGGAGAAACTCAGAGGAAGCTTTAGTGGGTCACATGCTGAGTTGGATTGACACTATTCATGTCAAATAGAAATTCCAAAGTCCTCTGCCTCCTAGATGAGGAAACAATGGCACAACTAAGGATACAGAATTGTCCTCTGGATTCCACTGTGTTGAAGATACAGTTGTTCATACTCTAATTTCTTCAATAGCATTCCTCTTGTACTTTGGATATTTTACAATAAGCAATAGTTGTTTAAAAAGTTTCTGTCTGTTCATTGGAATACTTGGTTGTCTGTCATTCCTTTTGGATTTACTAGACACCTGTAATCCCCTGACTTTTGGTTGATTAATCAATGGGTGGTCCTTTGAAGAGCTACATATGTCTTAATTTCTGTCTGAAGGCCTTTGTGGACACCATAGCATTAGCAAAGGGACTAGCTGCAAATATTAAAAGGAGTGGTAGAGGCTAGGAAGAAGCTAGAGCAGAGGGCTTATTAGGTATTGAATGAGTACTGTTCTGGACAGGGCAGAAATAGTAGTTTGAAAAACTGCTACTGCATATGACAGATTAAAGTATCAGTTCAGAATTATTACTCTCTAAATATGAAACAATTTTAGGAAATGATCATTTTCTCCTTTTGTAAAAAAAATCATGTTTAGCAGTTGTGCCCAGAATGTGGCCCCAGGGTCACATGTTTCACAATTCTCAAACATGAACTTTGTAGATGACAGTACGAGGCTGATATCCAAGGGTTATTCATGCCTGCTATAGAGATCTACTGTTAAGAATTATGCAAATAAATTAAACTGACCAATTTTGGCAAAATTCTAAACAACAAGCAAGCACTATATTTTAACCTACAGAACACTTTTTCTTAGTAGTACAGAGAGAAGCAGAACAATGTTTCCCGCAAGTGACAGCGTCCTCAATTCAGCCCAATGTAATCCATCATTAAAAACAGTTAAACAGAAGGTGTGTCATGTAGTGTTATTTGTTTGCAAATAATGAGAAATCTACCCAAACTTGAATGAACTATCAAATATGTGCGTTGGCTCAGAAATTAAAAGATCTCCAAGGTTGGGAACATTTTGTAGCTAATTTATACCAACCGGTCACTGATACTAGAACTGCTCCTTCTGTTCATCTTTGTAGCTAAGCAGTGCCCTGTGCTACTTTCTTAAGCCAGTGGACACCTTCCCTTGGAAATGAGACGGGGTCAGGACTGTCAGAATGCAAAGCTGCCGTCCAAGAGTGAGTGATTTGACCATGAATACGTATGAGGGAAAAACTCTTTCCATTATTTTCAAGGATCAGTGCTTGAAAATCAAAATCAAGAAAATCAAGTACTGAGTACAAGGGTTCTCAGGTAGCGATCAGAAGTCATGTCAGGGTCAAGTGAAGAGACTGAGCGCTCCTGTTTGTGCCCGCCAGAGTAGGTGGAGACTGCTCATTTGTTTCCCTGCCTCCCAGACCCGAATAATAACACAGAAGCTATATTCGTTATAATGCTATTTGGTCAATAGCTTAGACATATTTTTAGCTAGCTCGTACATCTTAAATTAACCCATCTTTATTAATCTGATTGTCACCACAAAGCTGTGGCCTACCAATAAGGTTCTGGCTGGCGGCTAGTGTCTTTCTACTTAGGCAGCTATGGTGCTCTCTGACTCCGCCTACTTTCTCTCTATGTCTTTGTTCAGGTTTCCCGCCTGACTTTACTCTGCTCAGCCATTGGTCAAAACAGCTTCTTTAATAACAAATGGTAATAAAACACATTCATAGCCTACAGAGGGGAATCCCACATCACTCCAGCTAGTGAGATAGAAGGTGACAAACTGGGGGCAGATGCAGTAGAGCATGGGAGCCACAATCTATAGACTTACCGATTCTGGTGCTTTTGTAAGTGTGTCAAACCAACCTGTTGATTAAGGAAGTGGTTTCAGTTGTTCTGTTCCATAGCTTCAAAAAGGAAGGGTCCTGTCTCCTTGCCAAGTCAAGGGTTGATTGTTTTCCTCCCAAGGGAGCGAACATATTCTGGCTTGGGAAAACTTAGCTGAAAGGCAAATGCCATAAAGTAGGTGTATCGGCGTAAATGAATGTAGACAGATTGTAGTAATATATACAGCTTTAATGGGGAAATAGACTTACACGCCCCCTAATGGGCTGGGCTTATCCCTACAAGTAGGTTTCTTTCTTTTTATTTAATTTGCTTATTTTATATCCCTGCCAAAGTTTCCCCACCCTTCTTTCCTCCCAGTTCCTCACTCCCACCTCCACTCTGGCCCTCATCACATCCACTCCTCCATTTCTATTCAGAAAGGGGCAGGCCTCCCATGGATATTGACAAACCACAACACATTAAGTTGTAGTAAGACTAAGCACCTCCCCATGTATTAAGGTTGGGTAAGGCGACCCAGTAAGAAAAGTAGAGACCCAAAAGTCAGCAAGAGTAAGAGACAGTCTCTGCTCACATTGTTAGAAGTATCACAAGAAGAGCAAGCTACGTAACTATCAAATACATGCATAGGGCCTAGATCAGTCCATGTAGGTTTCTGGTTGTTGGTTTAGTCTCTGTCACACCCCCCCCCCCCCCCATGAGCCCAGGTTAGTTGATTCTATAAGTTTTCTTGAAATGTCCTTGACCCTTCTGGGTCCTACAATCCTTCCTCCTTCTATCTAGCAGGATTCCCCAAGCTCAGCCTAATATTTGGTTGTGGGTCTCTGCATCTGTTTCCACCAGCTGCTTGTTGAAGCCTTTCTGATGACAATTAAGTCAAGGCACCTATCTCTGAGTATAGCAGAATATCCTTAGATATCATTACCTTGACATTTCTTTTTCTTCCAGTTGTGTTTGATTCTATCCTAGGTCTCTGGGCCATCCAGCCTCTGTGTCCTGGTATTCCAGGCAGTGTCAGGGGTGGACTCACTCTAATGGCATAGATCTCAGGTTGGGCCAGTCATTGATTGGTCATTGCCACAGTCTCTGTGTCACCCTTATGCTAGCACATACCATAAATCAGACGGACTGTAGGTCGAAGGTTATATGGCTGATTTTTGTGAGTGGACTTGAGGGCTGGTGGGAATGGGAACATAAGGGATCAGATAGAAGTGGAGTGTGGAGGAGAGTACGAATCAGGTTTCTGAACGCTCTGTGATCAGACTCTATTAGCACAGAGACCTTTATCTCTCAGTTTGCTGGTAGGAGATTCTAGAGGCTTACAAATTGGGCTGCTGATGTCATTTCTCAAAGTCTGTAAGTGACCACTGTGTTAAATGTACTTCAAACAAACTGAAATAATTGGCTTGGGTCTGGATACAATCTCACATCTCTCTCAGAGAGAAGAGTTCTGAGGGAGGTGTTATATTAAATGCAACTTTGAAATAAAGACACCTTAAACTTCTCAGTTCTGATGTCCTCATTGAAAATTTATTATGGCAAAGAACCCAGACCCTATGTGTGCTACAACAATCCCTTTGCTGATCTCTCCCTCTCTCTCTTTCTCCTTCTCCCGTTCCCCCTTCTTTCTCATCCCTCTCAATAAAGAGTGATTAATGGTGGGAATTTGGTTTAATGAATTATATTCAAAGTTATTTTCCGTAAAATAAATTTTGCATGCCATTGTACTTCCATCTCGGCTTCATCATTGCCTCTTGAGCTAACACAATAATATCACCAAAGTCATCCCCCATGACATCACCATTTCAATTCACATTTAAGGCAGCAATGTCATTTTCGGATGAAGTTATTTTTCCTTGTTAAAACAGACAAGGCATTTCATACATTTAGACCCAGCTGTGCAGTTGCATGATTGATTCCAAGAGAAGACTGGAGTTCTGGCAAATAACAGTTGCCTCCCTCTGCTCAGTGCATTCTTTCTTCTGCTAGATCTGGGGAAACGATTCAGGTAACTGGACTTGAGAGTGAAGTGGAGGGCAGTTAGTTCAGATGAATTCCCCAGGAAGCAGACCCTGAGACCCGCTGAGTGTGCCAGATGTCTGTTAACAAATATTTCAGGATTGGCATCTGGGCAAGAGAGAGGAAAGAAGCTGCAGTAGACAAGAGGAGAAGATGAAGTGGGAATCAGGCCCAGCACCAGGCCCTGGTGACCCCAAGCAGAGCTTGAGGCAAGAAAGACCCTTCATTATGACTTCGAGGAAGCCAAGATGACCAGGCCTTTGTACAAGTCATCGATCTGTTACTGGTGTGGGCTGCCCCGGGAGGGTCAAGGTTCTGAGTGAGATGTCGTTCTGTAGCTGAGACAGTCCCTGAAAAGTCTGTTCATGAAAGGCTGTCTTCTGAAAGCAGTGGTCCTCAGAGATGGCTGATTTGTCCCTTAAGGAACATTTAACCATATAAGCATTTACTGTCATGACGAAAAAAGGGCCCCTGGAATCTAGAGGGATGTGTCCAGGGAACTCCAAGTATGCATAGGACAGCCTCCAAAAAAAAAAAAAAAAAAAAAAAACAGCGTATGATCCAAAGCATCAATAGTGTTTCAGCAAGAACAGTCTGCTCCAGGACAGTAAGTCCTTTGAAACAACCTGCTAGACATCACTGTATCCTCTCTTGGAGTCATTGTTAATGGAGATGTAGCTTCTTTGACAATGATGCATTTCTTTTTCTTCTTACTATTCCAGTAAAAGTTTGGAGGCTGGCATCAAAGTTTCCTTTTGCTCATGAGGAAACTGACCCTCAGAAAACTTAAGTGAACTGCTCCAGGCATGAAGTGAAAGGACCAAGCGTGGGGTAGAAAGTACCTGTGTGTGGAAATAATTGTTGTGTCTCCTTTCCCCTGCAAGTTCAAAACACACCCCCTAGTGTATTGACTGTTCCAAGTTGGAGACACAAGAAAAGAGAGAGCACAAGAGCTAGTACTTTTAGTAAAATAATATAAATTATTATTTATATACATACAAAACAAAGAAATAGGAATAAGACAAAGCAAGCAAACTACCAGACAAAAATAGTCAAAGAAAAAAATGTGAGAAATATATATAAAGACATGCATATTCATACACAGAGACATTAAGTAAAAAAAAACACATAATATATACTCAATGGACCTATAAGGAAAAAAAAAGAGAAAAAATAATGCTCAGTAAAGCATTATGAAACAAGAAACCTCCAAATACATTACTGAGTAGATTTGATGTTTTCCATTTACTACTGTTCTTAGTGGGATCTGTCTTAGTGTTGCAGGAGATTTGTATTGCTGTGAAGAGACACCATGACCACAGCAACTCTTAGAAAGGAAAGCATTTAACTGGGGCTGGGTTACAGTTTCAGAGGTTTAGTCCATTATAGTCATGATAAGAAGCGTGGCAGCATGCAGGCAGACATGTTGCTGAAGAAGGAGCCGAGAGTTCTTCATCTCTCAAAGCTTTTAAAAGCTCAAAGCTCACTTCCAAAGTTTTATCTTTTTGAGACAGGATTTCTCTGTGTAGTCTTGACTTTCCTGATCCTCACTCCATATACCAGACTGGCCTTGAACTCACAGAGATCCACCTGCTTCTGACTCCAGAGCTCTGGGATTAAAGGCACACACCCCCATTGCTGCCAGCTGTGGTTTTTTTATGTTAGTCTCTGTTTGCTGCAAAGAGAAGTCTCTTTGATGAGAGTGAGAGCCACACTTATCTCTGTGTAAAAGTTAAGTTTCTGATGCAGTTAAGATTATGCTGGTCTAGTAAAGTGGAAGGGGTAGGTTCTCCTTGAAGATTCACGACCTTACTGGTTCTAGTAGTTGGCTAAGTCATAAGTCTTTTATGGTGGAAAATCACAAAGATTAGAAAGACCTGAATAACTTACCCAGAAGTATATCCACACCTGGGTCACATTCCACAGCTAGAAAAACTCCTCAAAAGGAAAAATGTACACCTGCATGTGTGCATTGATTTTTGAAGTGAGAATCTTTACTGTTCATCAGCACAACATGGTATGAGCTGTTACATGTCAGTAAGAGTTTAGTACTGTTTCCCCCAGCAAAAGTATATGCACTTTATAAGTTTAGAGTAAATGTTCCTGATGTGTAATTTGCATATGAGAACAAAATATGCAACATTCTTATAAAATCGAAGTAGCTACTTGATTTTCACTAAATGAATTTTTATGAATTTTACCGAAAATGTGTGCTTGCGCCAAGGCTGTGGTTACAGTTGTACCATGACATGGTTGATGATTGTTGCCTGGGATATCCAAATTTCATAACACCAATGGAGGATCATAGTACAAAGGCAAAAGAAGCCGTTTGCTGAGAAGCTACTGCCATGTGATGCCTCCATCATACACACATGAGAGATGTAAAGAATCAGGAAAAACACAATAGAGAAATGGCGCAAAGTGATGGCAAAGGATCAGTTTTGGTCATTAAATTGTCTTTGCTTGGGTGTTATCTATTTCATTATTGATTGCATTTTGCTTCTTTGTTTGTTTAAGATGGGGATTCACAATGTAGTGTTAGCTCGTTTAGAACTAACTATGTAGCTGTGGCTAGCCTCAAACTCACAGAGATCTAGCTGTTTCTGCCCTCTGAGGGCAGGGTTTATAGTCATAACTAACTATGTAGCTGTGGCTAGCCTCAAACTCACAGAGATCTAGCTGTTTCTGCCCTCTGAGGGCAGGGTTTACAGTCATAACTAGCTAAGTAGCTGTGGCTAGCCTCAAACTCACAGAGATCCAGCTGTTTCTGCCCTCTCAGGGCAGGGTTTACAGTCATAACTAACTATGTAGCTGTGGCTAGCCTCAAACTCACAGAGATCTAGCTGTTTCTGCCCTCTGAGAGCAGAGTTTACAGCCATGTACCACAAGATTTTTGTTAATTTCTTTTTCTTTTTCTTTTTTCTTTTTGTTTTTCGAGACAGGGTTTCTCTGTGTTGCTTTGGAGACTGTCCTGAAACTAGCTTTTGTAGACCTGGGATGGCCTCAAACTCACAGAGATCCTCCGGCCTCTGCCTCTGCCTCCCAAGTGCTGGGTTTAAAGGCGTGCGCCACCACTGCAGGGCTGATTTTTGTAATTTCTTAATAATAATGGCTGAACAATTGTCTTAAGAAATTCCTGAAAATTTAATGGCTGGGTCTTGTGAGTTCATCTAAGTGCTTGAATTCACAGATCTGAGCGCAACTTCATAAATGGAAACAATCCAATTGTCAAGCAAAATAGATGTCTAGAGAGATGATGCTGAGCCCAGCCACTCTCTTAACACTAACTGCTGTTTTTCTGGTTTATTCACAGGCATTTCCCTGCATCTCAACAGGCATTTACGGTGAGTGGTTTAGCATTTGATGGCGTTTGTGATCGTTTGTTTTGGTTGTTAAGTTGGTGGGCAGGGGTAGGGAATGGTTAACCAGAAAACTACAAAATGCTATGAATATATTTTTCTGTGATTTAGAGAGGCTGAAATGTAGGTCATGTCCCACTAAGGAGCCCCAGAGGGTTGTTCAGATTGGTTTGTGGTCTTGAATTTGGTTGCATTGAACATCCAGATGAAATGATTTGACACATGGTGTCTCCACGTCTTTTGTTACATATACAAAAAAAAATTGTACTAGCAAGATTGACTTCTAAAATTGTTTTCTCTATTATAGTCAAATTTTTCCTCTCATAAAATGTATTGTGTACATAAAGTCTAGCATCTTTGTTTTATTGTGGCTTACAAAAATTAAAATGCACAATATATATAATATATATAATCATATATATTAAACTTTTAAGTTATACAAAGAAGTAACCGTTAATAAAAACAAAAATTATTTTAATAACCTGAATTTTTTTCTGATATACATGAATTGTTTTAAGTAGTGAAAGATGGACTTTTTCTAAACCTGGTATTTCTTTAAAGGCCTTGATGAGAATAAAATGAAAAATGTCCCACCAAATAAAATAAAGAGGCCAAAGACTGTTGGTCATACATCTAGATATTTAAGGTAGACTTCCTCCTTGGTCATACTTCTAGACATTTAAGGTAGACTTCATCCTCTTCAGATTGCTCTGTACAAATCATGAGTTCATGCTGTAGGAATCGACAGGTGAGGACTGGACCCTCCTAAGACATTGGTCTATATTCTTTATGCTGCTCCTTCCTCACAAAGGTCCTGTTAAAAATCTTAACTATTTGCATGAGAGAAACATTGTGTGTAGGCGGTAACATGCCCGATTGTAACCTTCAGTGTGAGGAGTCTAACCAGCTAACACTGCAGAAATGGTTCTCCTTGTAAGAATGTTCTTCCATCACGATCCTGATTTTCCTCAACAACAAACAAACATAGGACTGCTTAAACCACCACATTGGGCTCTTTGTCTATTATCGTGCCAAGCCATGGATGGCTTTTGATTCTGAAAATATTATAGTAATGTGCAAAGAATTATCTTAGGATATGCTGTATACAGGGAAGTAACTAGAAGGAAAAATAGAAAAGTAAAGGATGATAAGGAAAGACTATTAAAATAGAGCCCCAAATAGACAGGGATGCAAAGTCTCACCTAAAGTAGATCCCGGTCACTGTTCTTTCCAAAAGAATAAGAATCCCTCTTGGGGAGGGAATGTGGAGGAGAATCTAAGAGCTGCCTCAGTCTTCCCTTGGGAGGAGAAGGCACTAGTGAAGACAGGACTGTAGCAAAGTGGCTTCCACTAACTCACTGAAGGCCTGAGCATATCTACTTTTCTAATCACTGTGAGGAAATGCCTGAAAAAGCAGCTTAAGGAAGAAAGGGGGTTCTTTTGGCTTTTGGTTCAAGGGTCCCTCATGCAGGGAAGACTTGGTAGTGAAACATAAATGAGCTGGCCAGATTGTCTGCGTAGTCATGAAGTGAGTGTGAAAGGTGAAAGCTTCTTAGCTGGCATCCTCCTCTTCTCCAGTCTAGGACCCCAGCCCATGGGGCAGTGCTGTGTATGTTCAGGGTGGGACTTTCCATCTTAATTTAGCATCTATAAAATCCCTTACAGACACATAGAGAGGTAGATCTCCTAGGTGATTGAAACCCAGTCAAGCTGACAATGAGACCTAGTCATTGCCATTGATGCCATGAAAGTATATCCATTTCCACAATGCTAGGTCAAAGACTACAATACTCACATAGCGGCTGGCTTCTCATCTTGATTCTCTTAGTTTGGGAAAATTTATGAAAGAGGATGAAACCCATGACAGTCAGGGGCCATGTTCAGTTATAATCCATGGCATCTATTTCACTAGCTGGTAGAAAACTCTAAGATGCTGTATTTCATTGCCCATTTTACACTGGGCAGTTTGAAGGTGACACCCAGTTCCCTTATGAAGCCAACGCTCTCAGATTAGCCCTTGATCCTTTGGCAGAGGACACATATATTGCTGAGTGGTTGTTTTCTTATTCTGATTCAGAGTCTGGTAGCAACCCTTCCTTAATTAGCTGCTTTAGTTTTTCTTTTACCTTGGTTTCTGGGAAGCTGATTTACTAATACATTTAAAGAATGTAGTCTTTGGCTGGAAAGGAAAAATCAATTAAAAACAAGCAAAGACTGAAAATTGCAGCTCCTAGTGAGGTTGATCTTGAGCAAATGTTGAGAATAATCTTGGGTTCTATTTCCTGCCTTTCTTACTCCACACTGCAAGCCGCGCTAGATTAATTTTTCTGTGTGGCCACTTGCTGCGCTCCCCATCTGCTCAGGAGCCTTGGACGGCATTCCATTACTTGCGAGTTCATCTTCACTCTCTCTCCTTGGAACAATGGGCATTTTCTATTTATATTCCCTGAAGCTATCACTCTTTCAAAAAGAGAGGGAAAAAAAAAAACCCAAACCCTGTCTGAGAGGATGTGGAGTAGTGTACTCAGATTTGTATGATTTCACATGCTCAAAAGAAGAATTTAGTTTGCAGCAGCTTTGTTTGGCTTTTCATTGTTTGAGGCAATGTACTTGAACTTGTGATCTTGCTGTCCCAGCCTCCTGAGTACTGGGGTTACAGGTATATAGCAGCATGCCCAACTTGAACAGTTTTTATTTAAGTAATTAATTTATTTATTTTTGCCAGGAAAGTCATTTTTGATGAAACACTTCTCAAGACCAACTGTTTTTGTTTCAGACCATCATTTGGCATTCATCTATCCTGACACACCCTCTGCAACACAAATCTGAGAACATATGAATAACAAGGTCCAATTATCCGTCCATCTTTCCTATAATACACTCCTTTATCACACACACACACATAAACACACACACACGACAAAGTTTTAAGTTATCTGCATATCTCCATCTTTGCTTTCTAAGCAATCCAAGAAGAATCATACTATGCATATCTGAGCAGGTTGCACTTCCATCACCAGGAAGCCTTGAGAGTCCATCTCTCAAAGATCATTGCATCTCCTGAAACTTTTGAGCATTTGAACGTGACTGATAAATGCTTCTTTGTGTATTCCACACAGTTTTCTGAATAATCTTTGCACTCACAGAGGTTTGGGTTATGACTGTCATTGTCATCATTATTATTTCGTGTTGTGCAGTATCAAAACCAGGGAGTCTTGCACTTTCTAGGCAGGTGCTGTACCACTCAGCTGGACCTCTTAACATGCAGGCTTCTTCAAGAACCACAGTATTAGGGAGCATAACTGTGCATACCCCATCCCCAACGGAGGAACCCTATGTCCATTGATCAGCAAGTATTTGTTGTTGTTGAGGGTAATAATGTCACACAAATTGTCGTTTTACTGCAGATATAGAAAAGTAACATTTTGATTGGCAAAGGAACAGGCAGAGAAAGCTAATCAGTTGTCATTTTCTTTTTTTTTAATTTTCCCCTAATATGTAAGACATAAACATTATACATATTCACCTGATTTTGTGGAATGTTTGGTTTTGTTGGTATATGGACACATTATACAATGCTCAAATCAGGCTGTATATATTTATGACCTCAAGCATGTTTATGGCCAAAATCTTCAAAATCATTTCTCATCACTTTTGGAAATATTTAATAATCTGTGATTATGTGTAGTTTACCTGCCCAAGCAGTATTATCTTAGAGGGCAAACAACGCTAGTTTAGAGAAAAGAAACAGTTGCAAAAAGCATTTTCGAACTGGAACTGGTGTTTGTGGGCATGGCAGATCAAATGATGCCACAGAACTTGCTCATTTGAGTGCCCTATTGAACGGGGCATTTCACTTAAGCAGAAACCCTCTGTGGTCTGTTATAGCTCCTAGGACTGTGATTGGTGGGGAACATACTAGCCAGGGAGCTAGCATATTGTGACTTCTGACATGCCTCACCCCCGGGCTTCTCCAGAAGCTGTCACTTACCAGTCTCTCACTTGCTTTGACTGGATCATCACTTTATAGAGTCATGGTCTGAAAAGGAGCTGCCATCCTACTTTCTCAATTTCAAATATCAGGGATGCAGGTTTGAAAATGTTTTGTTAAGGCCCAAGACACCTTAGTGCCCATGTAACATATCCAGCATTCTCATCGGACAGAGAGTCAAAAGGATGACCATATTCCAAGGGTGCCAACTGGACATGAATAACCCAGCACTCAGGGCCAAGTGGCCCCAGCATAAGCCACCCTACTCCCATCCTTTTCCCTACATCTTTGCCTTGGGAGGCAAACTCTGGAGTACCCCAGAATCAGCTGAGGACAACAGCCCATTTAAGGAAGAGACATGGTTAGAGCAGACCCTGCCTCTTTTGAAGTATCCTGGGAGGAGAAACTGGACTTTACCACAGGGACTGTCAGCACCGTCTTACTGACTGTCCCTGCGTAATATTTTCAGCATAGTTGCCCAGGGCCCCAGACGTCCTGCTTCCTCTCAGGATGGAAAGCCTCCTTTAGGAGGGCACCAAAGAAAAGCCAGTGCTACTTTGAGAAAAATAGATCCAGGTGAGGCTAACCCTCCCGATCCCTGTTAAACATTTGAACTGACCTCCACATTAGTCTCAGAGGGACAATTCTGAACTTCTCTGATGGACTTTTCAGACCAGATGCGTGCATTCTGCCCTCTAAGCCCCATTCAGACACTCTGGTGCTAATAAGTGTTATAAAAAGGAAAAAAAAAAAAAAAGACCAGACATGATACAGAGCAAAGGAATTTTTACTAGAAGCAAATGGCAGAAAACAGTTTCAATCCACTTTATGATAGTTGCTAGAGTTAACTGATACAAAATCCAGGCAGAAATGTCCATTGAGTACTTGGAAATTGAGTAAATAGTCTCTCAGGAGGAAAAGGAAAACATCTGAAGTGTTCTTGTATACGATGGCGTATCTTTAGAGAGAAATTTTAGACAATGAGTTACTGGTTGGAAACAGCACTGTCAATACAACATAGCTTAGCCGAAGCAGCTCTAGCATGTACTCATCGTACCTGCTTAGAGTGTGGTACGAATGTCTAGTTTATTCAAAACCCCTTACTCAATATCGCTGGTCCAAACTTTCTAGCTGAGCCCATCATTGACATCTAGGTTCATCCTTCTGCTCCTAATAAGCCAAAGGGAAGTGATGTAGCTTTCTGTGTATGATATATATATAATCTGTACAGCTGTCAGAGTGACAGGCATGCATCTAAAGGAGATGAGGCTACTCCACAGTGACCATGTTGGGGGGCATGGCTGCCTCTTTGCCCTTTCAAGGCTGGCAGGTGGGAAAAGGTGTGACTACTACTGCTGTATAGTTCTGAGCTTGCTGGAAAGAATTGCCCTGTCTGGTAATGCATTTGGGAACCAGCAGAAAGAAATGACAAAAATATGTGCCCTTGCTTTCATCTCCGCAACCTTCCCCCTTCTTGTTCTTTTTCCTCCCCTCTTCCCTTTGATATTTCCATTTGCTTTGAAAACTTTCAGGTGGTCTAATAATAATTTGTCTCCCTTTCATAAAAATCTGCCTTCTGAATTTTTATCCTTGTCAAGGTATATCCACTATAGACAGTATTATCACTCTTGGCAATCCTTGAGTTAACCACTGCTCCACAAAGCAAGTGACATTAGAGTCAGTGTAACTTACCTCTCCTGAGAAAACATGTTGGTGCTGCCAAACCCAGCTCAATTATATCACATTTGAATGTTATTCTATGAGTTGACCATCATGAGGCAGCAGAGAGAACTAGCTTGAGACAGCAAAATCCCAGGTAGAAAACTGCTTCTAAACCTCTGAAGCCTTTGTATTTGAACAGAACATTTCAGCCAATGTACTCAAACACACTCATGTTTACATACATATTAAATGCTAAAGCTCTTTCTTTGTGTTCTCTAAGGAACGTGGATCTCAAAAGTTAAAAAACATCGAAGAAACCTAAAACAAAGGGCTAGCCTTGTGTTAGAAAACACTCTCAAGTATCTGACAAAGGTTTTTGCTAGTTCACCCTATACAGAAAGGCAGTAAGTATGCATGAGCAGAGCTCTTTCAGGAACTCCACGGAACAATGTGAAAGCCCTGGAAGCGTCGTTCCATGGGTACTGGGGACACGGTGGGAAGCTGGGTCATCTCGGGGGGTGTGCAGTTTCAACATAACTTAATGATCAATACCTCGAAGGTGATTAGAGTTGCATCCTATTTATTTATTTGTCTATTTATTTATATTCTTTCTAAAGTTTAGGCATGTGTTCCATTGTAATTTTGCCAAGGTAAAAATCCGACCAGGACTTAAAAGGAAGCCGTAAGTTCCAAACCAACCCTTTCTTAGATGCTGCTACTTATTATTATGTTTGAAAAAGGACTACTTCTAGAAAAATATTAAATTATTAAGACTTTTAGGGATCCAGTAAAACTATACTAGCAAACTGCAAACTCTGCACATTTCACAAGTAGTCTGGGTATATCTTTCACTGAAAACTAGAGCATTACCAAAAACCAACACCCTAGAGTTCTTCTCAGGAGAATTTAAGAACTGTCCAGTCTTCACTAAACTTGCTCTTTGATGTAGCAGTGTGAAAATGGCTACATCCCTGGGCTAGTAGTGACAATGATCAGTCTTCCCTTTCAACTTGAGTAGATTGCAAATCATCTAAACAACACATCCCTAGGTATGTCTATAAGGGTGTCTCCATAGAGGTCTAACCACCCTGAATGATTGCACCACTGGCCAGAATCTCATGTTCCAAACTGAAGAAGAGGAGGAGCGGAAGGACACCATTCACAAAGCTATAAGGCATGGTTTTATCTTGTCAGAATATGGGTTGTATATTTCAAGTAATCAAACAGAAATTCATTTCAAATTTCTGTATAGCTACACATTTTCTTAACATGTTTTGAATGGCACCCATTCACCTTGTTTCTTGGGCATGCTTATATCTGAAGAGCAAGTTTCAATAAACATAGCTGAACTCTCTTGAGATGAGATTTCACAAATAATTTTGACAGTTCTTAGAGAAGTCAACTGTGTTTATTTCTCCAGGACAGTGATTTTCATGTCAAATCTGTTTTTAGTCAGTGGTTCTATTTTTAAAATTTAGTTTGGAATCCTTTTAAAATGCAGCTTATTAGTTAGGGTAAAGCTGAGCTGGACAGGGGGAGGGCAGCAGGGGAAGGGAAAAAAAGAAAAAGGGAGGAGAGATGGAGGGAGAGAGGGAGGGAGAAAGGGAGGGAGGGAGAGGATGCAGTGGCTTAGTGAATGTAGATGCTTTGCTCTTCTTTGGTAACAGAACCAAAGTAAGAATTATGCTTGTGAGAGGATTTGTCCTTCTCTGTTATTTAAGGATCTGGGAATATGTTGTGGTTTCAAGTAATTACTAAGATGGCATTGCTGTTGTTGACTTATCTACCCTGATATCAAATATCTCTATTATATATATATATATATATATATATATATATATATATATATAGAGAGAGAGAGAGAGAGAGAGAGAGAGACACTCTATGGTAGTGTCTTTGAAGAGAAGTTTTTCTGTGATCAACATTAGACAGGGGATGAGGAGTTTCACCTAGCTTGGAATTCACTTGCTTAGCTACAGCTCTGTCTAATGGGGGAAAAAAGGAGAAATGCATTGTGTTGAATTTCTAGATTTCACTACCCACGGGGGCATGGTAAGTCAATGAACCACACTGGACACCACTGGTTAATTTAGGAGCAGTGTCACCTAGAGTTGCTGCCTATTTTATAAGAATATTTGATAATTTTAATAGTACAAACTCTATTAAATTGTCCTTATTACTTTTAATGATTAGATTTCCAAAAGAAGAGCATTTTTAAGGCGTCTGAACACTGACCTATGTTTTGATGGTTAGCCAGCACATTTAAACATTTAAACTGAACTGCACTTACACTCTTTGCTTTCCTTATTCCTTGGAAAAGGTCCAAGCATATCAGTAGACTTTGAAATCAACATGATGAGGATACACAAGTAACAGTGCATTTTCTATGGTTTAATTCTAGACCATCTCCACAAACGTCCTTGGCTGAAGGTTTTGTAATTTGTTTCTATGACACTCTATTCCCTGAGGCTTCATAAAGTATAAGTCTTCCTACAGGGGTTTTGAGAAGCTGAAGCAACATCCCATGAATTGAGAAACTCTAGGAAATCAGAGTTGAGAGGCAGAATCTTATTATAGAGGATACATTGCTACAATAGTCAACTGTTAAGTGAGTATGAATATTTCACTGCAAGTCAATTCTTAAAATGTTCGCAACTAAATGAAGCATCTTATACTTGTCTCCCCTTTCAGCTATGATTAATAAAAGAGTTCCCTGTAAGTGACTACAAATTGAACTAAAATCAACAAAATCGGCATGAAATCACCTCAACTCCAGGATGTGTTCATCTGAGTCCATTTCTAAATGCTATTAATAAATCTTATTTTGCATAGCGTTCCTGGGTCTACCTTTTAATCGACTACATTTTCGGTAAAGCCCCCTTCCCTTTACTGAAGATCCCCATTCTTTTCATCAAGACTTAGATCATGAAAGGGAGCTCCGAGTTCTGTCTTTGTTATATCCCATCACCCAGAACACTGCTAAATGCATAGGAAGTCTTAATATTTTATTTCAACAACCAAAACCTAAACAGAAAGGTATAAAATAGCAAGGGAGGCTATTGACACATCCTCTCCACTCCAGAGATATAAATCAACATTCAGGAACCATTGGTATCTATCACACATTGATTTCTGCTTAAGGAATTATTTTACTTTGACTTGACAGGGAAAGCTAAAAAGTCAGTTAATAATTTTCAAAACAATTTTGTTAAAATATAATCTATCAACACAGAAGCTTCCCTTTTAAAGGGCTGTTAGTTTATTCAGTGCGCTACGAAGTCATTATCATAAGCTAATTTTAGAAAATATTCATCAGACCCCCCAGAATGCCCCATTTAGGCATCAAATCCATCTGTTTTTTTCTCCCCATGCCTTGGGCAACTACTTGTCTAATCATAGATTCTCCTCCTGAGTTATCCAAGATAAAGGGAATCAGAACATAAGAGGCATTTTATAACTGGTTTATTTTTCACTTACCAGCATATTTTCAGGACCCATCGGCATTGTGAAATGTCATTTGTTCTTTAGTTTTTATGAATATTCTGTTGTACGTGTCTGCCACATTTCATTTTAGTGTAGTTGTATATCCGTGAATGGAAGAGAAAACTCCTGTTGGGAAAATATTCCCTGAGATAATCCATACTTACATTTTTGGGTTGCTTGACCTTTCTTGTGTCTCTCTAAAATCGTCCTTTTCTTGAAGGCTCTGAAGTTCACTGGCCTAGGTGGTTTGTGTCACTGTGTGTAATCCAATGATCTGTACCCTTACAGTGGTGTTCTCTCAGGGATCTAAGGAAAAAGAAGCCCTAAATCAAAGTTGCCTTGGGTATAAGATTCAGGGTCCCATTGATCTGCATTTAAATTCTAACATCTTTTATTATTAGCTGTGTGGCCTTAGGAGGTTAATTCATCTCTCTATGCCTCAGCAACCTCAGCTGTTAAATAGAGTTAGTAACGCCTGTAACATGGATTTGCTGTAACGATTAAATTCTATAAATGATGAAAGTGGCATTTCCCCTAAAGTCAGACACACAGATGTACATTTGGGCAATTTTGATTGCTGGCAGTGCCAGTGTTCACGTTATTTTTATTCCTACACTTATTGTTATTGTTCTCCCACTGGACTCAGAACTCCTTGCTGCACAGAGCTTAAGGCTGTGTTCAGTTCTATAGCTTAGAGTCTGAAGGAGTACCAGCACTAGGTCCCGATTATCCACCATTTAAAGGAGCCTTGCACTCCAGATATCCCCATCACAAGAGTCTGTGAGTTGTATTATTTTGCCTATGTTGCTTTGATAGACCATTGTCCTCATTTAACCACCATTTGGTTTTACTCAGAGGCTTATGAGTCCACCTGCCAGGAAAGAGACCAGTGATCTCACCATGCCATGCATTCTACATCCTACATAGCAATTAGCAGGGTACTCAAATCATTCCCTAATAGAGACAACTTGCTGAAGCCCCTCCAGGCTCCCTACAGTTTATCTAAGTCTGAGAAATGTTGCAAAGACATTTTATCTTTTTTTGTAAGTGAATTAAGAATTTACTAAGAGAGACAAAGCAGTAGTAGTTATTTATGGTCTTTAAAGTGAAATTCAGTATTGTAAGGTAGCTGATCCTTTGGGTAAAACTAAATCATATTTCTCTATAGTAGTTTGAAATATTCCTTTCTAGGCAACATCAAGGGTTTTCCTTAAAGAGATAAGAAACCCACTATTTGTTTTGATTTTCGCAAATACCCAGAATATATTTTTTTTCTTCCTATGACCACAGACACTTGGTATTCTAAACCACTTGAGAAATCATACTGGACCCTTAATTTCCTGGCTTGGAAAAATGATACCCAGAGATCCAGAGTCTTGCCTAGCAACATCCAGCCTAATGCATCCAAGAACTAAGATCATTGCCAATCCAGACAACAGAGCAGAGAGGCAAGTATAGAGAATAAGGAATCCAGTGGATCTGAGATCTCAGTCTAGAATGATATAGCCACTAATCCCATTTTCAAACTTCAGATTCAAGCCTCTTCATATTTTCAATTTGAATCATTTTTATTTTGTGGGGGGTGACTTTATATATGATTATACTGTATTTACATCATTAACATCCTTCCCTCGTCCTCCTCCGATTCTTCCCATGTCCACCCTCGCTTGTGTTAATGTTGCTCATATTCGTGTGTTTACAGATGACATCTGGGGATTGGGATTGGATAACCTGCTGGGGTTTTGTCCCTAGAGAAAACTTATTCCCGTTTGAAGCAGCTACTGACTCCCTATAGCTGTTAATCTAGACACAGGACTTTGTGAAATTAGACTTCCTTTTGTAGAAGAGAAAGGAGTCGAAGTGAAGATCTTCCTGATCTGCATGTACTCCCAAAGATTGATGACCAGTAAGAGTTGAACATTCACCTTCCTTAGTCTCTGCTCTCACAGTTGCCTCTTTTACCCAAACTGCTGCTTCTAGCCAAATCATGTTTATAAGAATCACCCCGTGTCGGGCCACTGGATTCACTATTTGTAACTTATGACAGCTAAATTAACATAAAAGCTACCTGAACATCCATCTTTCTTTATATCGTCTCAGCACTTCTTCTACTTCATCATCAGAGGAGTACCCACTAAAGGAAAAGCTAACATGTGTATCTGCAGGTACCAGGGCATAACCTATGTAAGGGAGGTTTTTGTTGTTGTTGTTGTTGTTGAAATTGCTTCTTTATTCTGAAGCCTGAGAATATTGGAATCTTCTTCCTAAAATGCTTCATAATTCTTACTTTTTAGCCAGTGTTTCCAGCCTTCCTCCAATAAATCATCTCGTATGATTAACCCTCAGGAAGATGCTCGTCCTGTGGTTTATGGTGCTGCTGGACCACTGCCAAGGCCCCAGTTTGAAAAGTCAGGCAGGCATTCGACCAACCTTGTAAATGCCAGTCCTTGAATATAATTACAGGAACCTGGAAGCGTGATCCCCAGCAGCGGAAGGGCTCCAGGCTTCTGCAAATTCCAAATCCCTTAGCAAGCCAGTGAGATCTGCTAGCACTGCCCTAGGGAAAGGTTAGCTTCCTAAATTATAGCTTTTCAATTCTTTCTTCAACTTTACAAATATCTTGTCTTCTCATCCACAGTAAAGAAAGAAATGCACAGCATTGCTGTTTTCCCATGTTATGTATAGACAGAAATGAGAACTCATCAGCTTTTCCATCCCTCAGAAAACAATGAAAATATGCCTCACTGCCAGGATCAAATGGTGATATGCATCCAGGGATTCAAGAACTGCAAAAATAGGCATCTTGCAATGCTTTTCTTAGATTTCTCTGAACATTCTGAAGGCAGACATAGGGAATAAGTGGCGTGTTTTTCAGGGGGAGGGAATAAAGCAAAGGAGGCCTACGTGGCTTACATAGGAAGTATGCCAGTGCAAGCCCTCTGCCATTAGACTTCACTCTAAGGCTTTGCTTGTCCCCAGGAAAGGTAAGATGTTGTAGGAAAAGTGGTGCGGGAAGATGGCAGAAATGAAGAGCGGCAGGAGGTGGAAATGTCTAGGAGTTGAACAAGTGGCCTGCAAGCTGATGGCAGGGCAGGCATTCTGAAACAGATGCAGACAGATGAAACAGAGCATGCACCGAGACATGCAGTCCTAGAGGATGCACCAAGACTCAAGGGCCTAGAGGAAGAACTGAGACTCGTGAGCTTATCTGCACCAAGGGATCTTCTTGTTGCTTCCCTGGTCTTTCTATTTAACATTCTTTGTCCTATCCTTACACTAAGTGTTACCACATCCCAGCTCCATCTCACCAGAGACAGCACCTGAGATGAAGCCACAAAGTCCATCTAAAACAATTAGGTAGATGAGAAGGCAAAGATGATTCTAATCATTTCCTTATGAGGCTGTTTTGCCCACTTCACTTATTTTTTATTCCCCACAGCATCACACAGTTTCCTTCCCAGGCATTAAACCTGGGGCTTCAGAGTTATGCCCTTCCTGGACAAACTTCTTTGGGCTTTTTCTATCTCAGTGTCTTGTCTGGAGAAGCATCATTTTTAGGAAGTTACCAGAAATGGGGTAATTATTTAAGAAATTAAAAATAAAAAACAAATTGGATGTTCTTAGTGATGTTGTTTTTTGTTTGTTTGCTTCCTATGCTATGGGGTGAGGTAAGAGTGAGCAGAGAAAGGACCAGTTGTAATGACTGTCAGGTCTTTCCCCCTTATGCCATGAAGAAATACAAAGAGGTAAATCGAGGCTGGCCCAGATGTATGCAAAACCTTTGTATGTTTCCTAATGAGGTGGCAGGACATTCTTTCTCCATCCTCCAATCTTGTAATTAATTTAGTTCTGAGAACAGAACTAAATTCCTTAGACCCCCCCCCCCCCTTCTCTTTTTTAACAGTATCCTGTCATGGGCTATTGAACTCACCATTAGCAATGCAGACTTAACCAAACTTTCATTCTTGCTTCTTGAAAGGTCCAGGCAGGTGTCTTGGAAGATACAGGCCCAGTAGTAGAGGTGTACTCTTCTCAGGCCATTTAAAGCCCCGAGGAAGTTTCTCAGGATGCTACATAACCATCAGCAAGGTCTTTGAACCCTCCCATAGTGGTTCTATCTTGTTCCTGAATTCTTCAACACTGCACACAGATGCTGGCATCCTCCTGGTGAGCCTTGGTCCTGTTGACTGCCGCTGGTCCTAGAGAGTCCTCATTGTCCCATCTAGGTGGGGACCAACACAAGCATGGCCCTGAGAAGAATGACTTCCCTAGATATTCCCAGCAGAGCCTGCTATACTGCCCACCCCTACTGAACTCCATGGCTCTCCTTCTCAGTCGTTACACTTGACAATTTAGGTGCATTGGGGTGCCTCTTTAACAGCTGTTAGCATCTGGATTTGCTTACTCCAGTCCCCAGTATTTGATAGATGATAGTCAGTATATTGTTGTTAAATGAATGCATAAATTTTCCTGTAAAAAAAAAAGAGTCTTCCTCTATATTCTTTCTTGTAATTTAAATCACTTTTGAGCTTGTTCTGACAACAAAATTACAAGGCACAGTTTTGTCTTGTGAGACTGTGGATTCTGTTTCCAGTAACCAAGGGGGAAACATGTTGGGAGATGACAGCGTGTGAGTTAGAGCTGTCCTACACGAATCTGTCTTCTGGTTTCCTTTCCTTACAGCACACCCAACCAAAGAAGCGGGCGTTTTCTTTCCACAAAGACCTAATACTTTGATATTTGTATTGATCTTACTTGCAGCCATCCTGCAGTAATGTCTCTACAAGTGATCGTCTTTGAAAGGGATCATCTGTAAGACTCCTTTTCTTCAGCAGATGATATAACTTTATTCTTGTTATGACTGAATAAAAGTCCACTGTGTGCATGTGCCTCACTTTCTTGCATCTAGTCCTTTGTTGTTGAACATGAGAGCTGTTCCTATAGCCTAATTATTGCAAACAGTGCTGCAAGTGACAGCAAACAAATAAGTTTCTCTATGGTCAGATGGCCTGAAGCCCTTCAGGTCATACCAACAGCATACTTAGGACATGTAGTGAATATAGTTCCGGATTTTTTAGGAGCCTCCGTATTGGTTCACATATTGGCAAAAAAAAAAAAAAATGACATTCCCACCAGCAATATATAAGATCTACATTTTGTCCACGTTTCCCATCATTTGCTGTTATCTGTTCTCTCTTTTTTTCTTTAAAGAATTTATTATTAGGCCGGGCGGTGGTGGCGCACACCTTTAATCCCAGCACTCGGGAGGTAGAGGCAGGCGGATCTCTGTGAGTTCGAGGCCAGCCTGGGCTAAAAGAGCTAGTTCCAGGACAGGCTCTAAAGGTACAGAGAAACCCTGTCTCAAAAAATCAAAAAAAAAAAAGAATTTATTATTATTTTAAAAAGAAAACAAACTATCTTTTTTCATTTTACATACCAATCTAAGTTTCCACTCCCTCCCCTCCTCTCATTCCCTCCACACACCTTCCCACCCCACCCCACCACTCCTCAGAGAGGGTAAGGAACATTGCTTTAGGGAAGTTCCAAAGGCCTCCCTACTACATCTGTAAGACTCTTAAGCGGCTCCAAACAAATCATCAAGCTGTCATGTGATTGGCCAAATCTAATGTACTTCATTGATTGTCCATCCAAATTCACCTGTTAAATGTGCTCACTGTTTTCTCTCCCACCCCTAAACGTGGCAACGAGTCTCCAGGCTATGAAATTGCAGTAAGCTGGGGCCATGTATTATCCCTGTCCTCTCACTGTCTAGTATGATACCCAATATGTGGCACACACTGAATAAGTTCCCAATGGCACTAAAGTGGGTCATCTCACACCTTCCACTTAGCGTTGGCTAATTATTGACTGATGAGTTCATGTTAACTATTCAGTCTTGAGAGTTTTTTAGTTAAAAAAATTAGCAGAAGACACATGTCTATTGGGAACATATGAACACATCTGTGTCACAATGTTACCAAAGACAGTGTGAGATGGGGTAAGGTTTTAAAAGGAGAATATTTATCATTAAAGCTGTATATACACATCTTGGAAGTAAGAAAGCCGTATAAACAATTACAGACACTGCAACAGAACATCTCTCCCCATTGTAAGCTGTCAATATGTCTCTAAGGAGCAGCTACTTCTGAGTTTCTTGTATGTTAAAAATAATTTTATTTATAAGTCTATAAATATGATACAATTATCAATCCTTTTTGTAGGCTTTATAATATAGAAAACCCTTCTCATTTCAAGATTATTTATAAAATTCATTCGTTATCTTCTAGTGACCTAGTTATAGTTAAAATACACAACACATGTATATTTATGTTAACCATATGAGTATGTGCACATATACATATATCATAAGTTCACAGAAATTCATTCATACATCATAAACACTGTGTTATATTTACTATATGTGCTCAAATGCATATGTGTACATATGTAATTAGCATTTATATATAAATTCAGATACCTAATTAATCATTCTCTATTTCTATTTCTTTCCCAAATAAAAGCAAGATTTTTATTTCTTTAGTACTGATAATTGTAAAGTAATACAGAAAATTTAGTTAGTAGGTAAATTTCAAGATCAGATTTTCCCTTTTCATGTTGCCATTGAATGAGTCTGCTCACTTTCTGTTCTTTACAAGATAATGAGAATAAGTTCGTTTCACTGCAGGAAAGGTGACGTGCTTCAGCACCCTTGCCACACAAATAAGCAAGTCATCTAATGTAAGACTAAATTAGCACCGGAGCCCTTTGGCAGTGGTAGCTGAAGTATCCGTAACATAATGAAATTTCTTAGAATTAGACTGACCAGTATCAGTTTGCTAATGAGGGACAAAGATGGTGTAGCTACTGTCCTTTTTCTATAAGCCCATGATTACCATCACTAAACTTTCCAGGAGTCAAAGGTATATTTTCCTTTGGCCCTTTTTTGGTAAAAACTGTAGAAAGAAATCTTTCACACCTTTCATTAATACTACTCAGACTTAACCCAAAAGGATGGAGCATTTTAAATGGACAGAATTCAAAGCAAATCACAGAGTGCCCCTTCCTCCCCGTGTGAAACATGGAACATTAACACATTTCCTGAAGGGTGACAAAAAAAACCTCAAGTCACCTTCAATCCTTTCTTCATCTTTAAGACACTCTGGAGAACGAATTCTTTCCCCACTAGGCCGAACCCAGTGCGCCCAAGGCTGTCAGATCTGCAGAAAGGGACTTGTTGGCTAGGCAGTGTGAGCGGGTAGCTGTAACTGGCAATCCATTTCTCCATTTCCATTGTACATTGTACAGCCATCCCTGACAAATTAATCACAATCAAATGCTGGCTGCAGCAAGGGGCACCCTATGCGGCAGGGAAGAAAAATGAGGCCTCACGCTGGTCTGACAGCCGAATCTTTCAACTCACCCGTTAAACCGAACATGGGCACACTGTGGCTTGCCTGTCACTACCATCACCCGTAAACAGAGCAAGTTTGGCATCTGTGGACTTGCCTGATCCATTAAAGCCTTGCCTGGTGCCCACCCAGAATATGGTCCATCAGTTCTGTAGAGAAAGGGGAAGGGATTCATGCTCATGGGGGGAAAAGCATGGGTGAACTTCCTCTGGGCCTGAGTTCAGATTCTCTTTCTCTTTGTTGTTGTTACTTACATATATGTTGTTCATCAGCTAGGCAAAGTGGTCTTAGACGTTTCTACTTAAAGATCAGATTTGGGACAACTTTTCCCACTCAGCACCTAACTAAGATGCTGAAAATATCTTTTAGATGGTCTTCATGACTTTGTTCAATCCCTCATAAAGTTTATAGGCTTATAGGCTTCACTCATAGGAAAGACTCTTCATCTTCCCCACGTGTTTTTGTCATAATCTTAAGAAATTAATATTCTTTGATAGTTTTAGACACATATACGATGTAATTAGAGAATATCTACCCTTCCCATTCTTTCCAGGGCCCCCTTTCCACTTCAGTGCCCTCCTTGGGAAAAAAAAACCCTATGAGTACAATTAGTAGTGTCCTTGTACACACGTGTGTAGAACATTCTGCTGGAATATGGACAATCCACCATAGGCCACACTTTATTTATTTTTTTTTTTTTTGGTTTTTCGAGACAGGGTTTCTCTGTGGCTTTGGAGTCTGTCCTGGAACTAGCTCTGTAGACCAGGCTGGTCTCGAACTCACAGAGATCCGCCTGCTTCTGCCTCCCGAGTGCTGGGATTAAAGGCGTGCGCCACCATCGCCCGGCACACTTTATTTTTTATTGATTTTTATTGAGCTATACATTTTTCTCTGCTCCCCTCCCTGCCTCTCTCCTCCCCTTCAACCCTCTCCTATGGTCCCCATTCTCCTAATTTACTCAGGGGATCTTGTCTTTTTCTACTGCCCATGTAGATTAGATCTATGTATGTCTCTGTTATGATCCTCATTGTTGTCCAGGTTCTCTGAGATTGTGATTTGTGGGCTGGTTCTTTGCTTTATGTTTAAAAACCACTTATGAATGAGTACATGTGATAATTGTCTTTCTGGGTCTGGGTTTTCTCACTCAAAATGATGTTTTCTAACTCCATTCATTTGCCTGTAAAATTCAAGATGTCGTTATTTTTTTCTGCTGTGTAGTGCTCCATTGTGTAAATGTGCCACATTTTCCTTATCCATTCTTCAGTTGAAGGACGTTTAGGTTGTTTCCAGGTACTGGCTGTGACAAACAATGCTGCTATGAACATAGTTGAATACATGTCCTTGAAAACTACTCATTTCCCCTCCCCAAACAGTTGTGAACTGTGAATGTTGCCTTAGCTAGGGACGAGACTGTTCCTTTTTCATGCAAAATGTTGGCCACCTATACCTTGTACAACTCCCATGCAGACAACCCATGCCTACTGTGAGTTCGTGAATTCAGAGCCACTAGGGCTCTGACGTGTCCAGAAGACACTGCTTCTCAGCGTTCCTCCTCCTGACCTAGATAATTTCTTTGTTTCCTTTTTAGTGATGGTCTCTGAGTCTTAGAGGTAAGGAAATATGACGTAGATGTTTTATTTAGGAGTGATTACCCACAGCCCTTATTCTTTACACTTTGACCAGCTGTGAACCTCTATATTAGTAAAAAGGAAGTTTCTCTGATAGGATGTTGGAGCTGTATTAACTTAGTATAAGAATAGGCATTTAGGCCAGGCAGTAGTGGTGCATGCCTTTAATCCCAGCATGGGGAGGCAGAGACAGGTGGATCTCTGTGAGTTTGAGGCCGACACGTAGACAGAGCAAGTTGTTCGAGAACGAATTCCAAAGTTACACAGAGAAACCATGTCTCAAAAAGGGGGGGGGGGATAGGCATTTTAAAGGCAAATTGTTGCTATGTCTGTTTAGAAAGTTAATAGCAGTTGTTTTCTCCAAGAGCCTATAACCTCTCCAGCCTTAGTTCCTTGACGATACCAGACATACTTTCCTTTCCATGGGGAGTGGACCTCAGATACATTTAAAAGTCTCTTAGTGACTGCACAGTATTTATGGCACTCTTGGATGAATAGACATACACTCCCAGGCTGATAATTGCTGTAGCTGGCACATGAAACAGTTGGGGTGTGATAGTGATTGGTGATGACAATTTTCTTCCCAACAACCTAAACAGCGCCTTCCAGTACTCTGAAAGCTAGCCAGCAGGGAGGAAGCCTCCTGGTTGTACAATCTTAATTTCTCCATCCCCTACCCTCCAAGTGTGTGGTATCTTCAGTAATCGGTTTGTATCATCAAGTTCTGGTGGAAAAACTTTGCTCAGCTGCTATGACACAGTTACCCTATGCAGTTCTGGTGACTCTCTGGGACCCTTCTGGATGGTTACTAGGAGAGAGCATCCCGCATTTGCTGAATGTACTTTTGTTGTTGTTTGTTTGTTTGATAACCTATGGCTCCTGGGAAAAGCATAACCCCCCCCCCCCGTCTTCCTCTCCCCACCTCTATGTAGGGAATGTATAATTTTAACAAATGTTTTCTTGATTTTTTCAAGCAAGAAGATGGTAAACCCTGAGACAAGAGCTAACGATAAGTAATGAGCCAAAGTAAAAGACAGTGAGGGAAGAGAGCCACACAGCAGAAAAGGAAAAAGGAAACCTATTTTGAAATGCTTTTAGTTTTCAGAAGACTACTGAGCTATTTAACAAAATGCCATGATGCTAGACGGCAAGTGACAGAGCCCATCCTCTTCCGTCCTTCCTTAGCGTTCAGGACATGCTGTTTAGCTCAACTGCATCAGACAAGAACAATAGCATCGCTTCTCCTCTAATCAAGTTTACCTTCGCTGGTTGTAACCGCGGGCAAGAGTGTTCACAGCTCTGCCATCTGGCTTTCACAGAACTCAGAGCCAGGGTCTTGTGAGTAGGTGGTGGAATGTTCTAATTCCTGGAAAAGCTGTCAGGGATCAAACTAGAGAACTGAACAGCTTCGTTTTCTCTAAATTTTCCATTTCACCTCTCGCAGATAACTAAGTATAATAAAGTATAATTAAAGCATTGGCTTTCATGAATTTTTAAAACTGTATTTAAAACTTTTCTCATCTCTGAAACTAACTTACAAATCCACTTTCCTCTCTGCAGGCTGGGGCTGAGTCCCAGAGTAGAGCGGAATATTTCCCACCACTAAGATGGATATGACAGTGACTTGTCCAAAGCCACCTTGAACACACCACTCAGGGCTCATTGAGAATCAGCTCTCCTAAGGGCTCTTGCTTGTTTTGCATGGCAAAATAATCCGAATGCCCATTCCTGAGTCTCTCTTTCTTCCTCCCTTGCTCTCCCTCTCTTCTTGTATGTGAAAAGATTCTCTTAGGATTTTCCTGAAATGTGAGTACTCCAGTTTTCATTGCACCACAGACTCCCTGCTTTAACTTCTCCCTCCCTGACCCCCACAACTCACTGCTCAAGTCGGATTTGACTAAAAGACGTAACTACCTAATGAGTCATAACATCAGAATATGGTGTATGTTTTTAGGATGTTATTTACATGTGTTCCAGTTGAAACTGATATGGCTATAAGTAACGTACCACATTAGACACGTTATATATTATTTCTAATCTTTATAAGTATAAAAATATCTTGATAGATTAGTATACCCCTCCCCTTAGAGAGAAAGAGAGAAGAGTCTGGGAGGTTATATAGCTAACTTGGAAAGAGGAGTGATGGGTTAGGACCTATTAACCTTCTTTTCCTGACGTATACTGAAAAGTCTCATGGATGAATATCTGCACATTAGCACATAGTTTCGGATCTTAGACAGGGTCACACCTTAGGCTATATCTCTAGTCATCACTTTATTGTAAGTTCACTGAAGCTTACCCAGCAAGCACCCTGGACCGAAGACTTGAAATTCTTCTTCCCTGGAGTAGGTAACAGTCTCTTAAAGGGTGATGAGGGCTTTATGCTTCAAGAATCCAAGACACACAGACAGTTGTGACTTTTCTCTTGGAGCTTGGATGAGATCAGAAACTATGATGTGTTCTAACATTGACTTAATTTTTCGTCACCATCCAAGCTTTAGGCACCATATCACAGCAGTGCTTGGAAAAGGAATGCTGAGTTTATGGAGAAAAGAAGCTGACTGTAGTCAGTTACCAGTAGTGGCTGTGAGCTATGCATGCGTTCACTGTAATGGGCTTTCAGCTGACAGATATTTATGACAAAGGCAGGGCCTTGGAGTCATTTTAGTTTTAATCATCATGTTTGTATACCTTTGTCTTTAATGAGAACAACTTGCTACTAGATCTGCATTTTTACTCCTTTCACCTTATGGGTTGTTAGTATTGCACAGCAGTTTTAAATCCATGTGTCTCTCTCCCTACACTCCATTCCTGTCCCTACATTGTTGTCTCTTCTTATCACTAGTCTCACCAACAGATGTTGTTTCCCTCTCTCCTAACACACACACACACACACACACACACACACACACACACACACACGCACAGAATGAGAGAGAGGGAGACAGAGACAGAGAGAGAGTTGTTATGTAACTGCAAACATTTTTGAGCTATTTCCAAGATCTGAAAATTTGGGCTAGTATGCTTCTGTTTTCACATACAGAGTACATACCATCTATATTTATTGTGAGTATCCTTAAGGTTTCATTTTTCAATTTTATGAGACGCTACCTAACATGTTAGGCTAGGTTCCCAACACACTGTATAAAGAACAGATCTGCAATGCAGAGGTGTCCTGGATATAGATAGGAACTAATTAATCACACTCTACAAAGATCCTTATTGATTATTCACTTCTGACTCTCTCTTAATTCTGTATTAAGTGCCATCTTTACATGACTTCACTTAATGTCTAAAAGGACTGGTGTGTCAATGCTGCTTTGCTTCCTCATGAGGAGACACAGTGTGGCTACGAGTAGGTGCCAGGCCATGCAGAGGCTACAAGTACTGGAAAGGTACAGGAACATCCGGACTTAAAGTTTGTCCTTTTGGAGAAAAGCAAGAATGACGTGACATGGGGAGAGACAACCAGGCTTGATAATCACATGCTTTCTGAGTCATCAGGCTTGTTGCCTGTAAAGAAATAATTTGTCAACTGCCAATGAGCCCATTTAACAGAAAAAAAAGGATAATACCCAGCATTCCAGTTTCTAATCAACAATGTTAGCTGTGAACATATCGATCCCACTTCTCTGTCATCTGATGTAATGAAGATTCTAGTTAGCAACATCCAGTCTAGTAATTTGCGGGTATGATAAATGAGATGCCACCGTTTTATTGGATACAGGTAATCAGAGGCAGGGATAAAAGTATCTCTAGTATCTAAGCATCTAGAACATTCAACTCATGATAAATGAAACCACTGAACTCGTTTAGATGTGTGATGTATATACATGCCCTTGGGTTACCACACTTACTATAAAACTCACAATGTAGCTCGTCCTCAAAAAACTGACATTTGGGTTTTATGTGTAAGAATTCTGCTGGTGAGAGGCTATACGGCTTTGAGCTAATAACTATCATATGTTTTCACGAGGGCCAGCGTGTGACTATTATAGTTGTGAAATTTGATGCATGTTTTGAAGGGAAATTGATTACTTGGATTTTTATGGCAGAATCACCCTCATTACATCTCTTCCTCTTTTGTAACCTCTGCGCTCAATTTTCCTATAAGGATTGTAACCTTTACCGTGCTGGCTGACCTCTCATTTTAACTCATATTTTTAAATCAGGAATTGATTGACATTTTCATCGGTCACACTGGCTTCCCTCATAAATCTGTAAAGTAAAAATGAGCTTTCTACAGCGTGAAATATCTCTTTTATGAGCTTAATAGAAACCCAGAGAGCCCAAGGAGTAGCTTTGGTGACCTCAGCACATGTTAGCCACAGGATGTCTCTGGAAAAGTGAGCTTTGGGCCATTCCCTTCCAGGGAACTGTGCATGTTATATGGTAATTGTGAAGCCTGACAGTAATTGCTGGGACAACTGGAATTCCAAAAACAAATATTAGGCCTGAAAGAACTATTTGAGCTTCAAAAACAAGAAGATCTTCTTGTAGTATTTTGATAGGCGTCGTTCTCTGGCTTCTTAGGCCACCAATTCTGAAAATGCATCCATCGCTTCTCAGCCTCCAGATCTTTGTGTCTACTTTCTTCCTCAAATAACATTTTCATATAGGACATCTCTCTCATCAAAATAGTTTAGATCTATTATATCATCCTGTGGATGACCATCTGCCCAGAGATTAGACTTTCAGTGTATTCCCATTGTGCTTGACTATTTGGGAACACGAGTTTGGTTATTCTTATTCCCCTAAGTCAAAGTCTATGGTTGCACATGATATGAACAAGTAGACTCAAGTTCTTTGAAGGCATCTTCATGTGACTGAACTTGGGTGTGACCTGCACATCAGGGTTTACGTGGAGGTTTTTCTGGGGATTCTGATGCAGAGCTGGGGTAGAATAGACTGAGCTGGTGGATGTGAAATTTGGCTTTCTTTCTGTAGGAGTTCTAGTTTCATTTTCAGATTTCACTTTTTACAGTGAACAGTTGACCTTACATCACTTAATTTTGTCTGATCCTCAACTGACAGGCGAGTACTCACTAAGAATGAAGCTGAAAGGGGAAATAAAATTAATTTTCTATTTTTCTTTTTCATTTTAAGGATGTATTTGATTTGAAATGCTGCTTGTACTAGATATAAGAATTAGTAAGAATGATTATGATTCTCTAACATTTGCCGTATATTTCCCAAGATTCTAGTGCTGAAGTTATCGTTCTGTTTCTTTTGATGTTTTCAGTGGAATTAGGGTTTCATAGAGATTCTAAACCTTGGTTATTTTGTATTTAAAATGCTGCCATTCTGAGAAGCTAAAATGTGTAAGGATAGAAATTCATGTTTATAACACCTTTTGTTGCTCAAATCAACCAAACTGAATTGGCCGTCATCTCCTTATTCTTTCTGATGGCTCCTTGTGTAATCGGTATAACCTCACAAGAATTTACATTGGTGTCATATAATTAGACCCTATGGATGATGAACAGCTGAACTACCTCAGAGGGAAGATGAAGCCATTGGACTCCTTACATGGAGAACGAGAAGACCTATGAACGTGGAAGTGAAGGATACCTAAGTGTTACTCCAATGCTATCCACAATACTATGACTGCAAGCCAGAATATGACATCACCTTACAAGGATGGTGAAATTTATTAGCAGAGTTCTCAGCCTCTTACTGTAATGCCCCCACCTTGCATCATTACTCTGTGTTACAGCTATTGCATTGAGATAATACTCAGCCATTGGAAACTATGCTTTGGTGGTAGATGAGTAAGTCTCAGGTCCCTAGGACTGTCTGGTATCCTGTAATGTTTCATGCCCTAAATTTGCATAGACACATCTCTTGCTATAGTTATTTCATATATATTAGCTATGGCTCTCCTCCTCTGTAAAATAGAGATAAGAGAACCAAACAGAACAGCTCGGTCTGCACAATAAATGGGGAAAAAATGTCAAATTGCCTAAGTCCACAACTGACGTCTAGTGAACCCTACCATAGCAAATCCACACATTTTCAGATACCTCACTCTTGTATATCAAGGATGGTGGTCCACTCAGACAGATCACATAGGCACTAATTATTAAAATGAAATGTCTTTTACGAGGAAAGTTTCCTCTCCTAATGAGACCATGGCCCCTTTTCTCTGACAAACACAGGCTGACATTTGGATTCCTCCATGAAAGTAAACTTCAGTTTTGTAAAACTGTTTAAATATATGTGGAAAGATATCATCAGTGGTAAAGGCAAGGACATTGCGGTGATTTGAAAGCAAATGGCCCACAAAGGGAATGACACTATTAGGAACTATGACCCTGTTGAAGTAGGTATGGTCTTGTTGATGTGTCACCATGGAAGTGGGCTTTGAGATCTCCTATGCTCGTTAGTCCCGGTGGCACATATCACTTCCTATTGCCTGCAAGACATAGAAGTCGCAGATTCTTCTCCAGCACCATGTCTGCCTGCACACTGGCCATGTTCTACCATGATGATAATGGACTGAACCTCTGAACTGTAAGCCACCCACCTCAATTAAACACTTTCCTTTATTAGAGGTGCTGTTGTCATGGGTCTCTTCACAGCGATAGATACCCTAACTAATATAGGCTTGAAGATATACATATACTGTTCCTTTTAAATACCAGCTCTCTTCTTGTCCAACTGCACAGGATCTGACAACACTATGCCTACAAAGATTATGAGGTTCCTTTAAGCAGATAAAGGTAATAGGCAGGTGTAAAAATCTGCCATCTGTTCAGTAGGTGCTCACTAACCATTACATGAGATTAAGGATCTTTCAAAATTCCTCATATATTTTTAGAGTTCCTACCTCATCAAATACAGGACCTCTTCTAGATTAACAGCTTAGACCAGTGAGCAAGATGGTAGCTTTGGGTTAGTGTGGGGATGTGTTCCTTCAACAGTACCTGGCCGTCTTCAGCCCCTCAGTAGTCTATGCTATGTGGTATTGGTGAACCTTCATACCTAAAGCTAATACCCAAAACCTTGAAAAAATAAGAAGAATTATAGTCAGTGCATATAGTCCAGAAAATATCTGGTAGAAAGAAAGAGGACAAGAATATTACCTTAAGGAAATCTGTAGGCAAGAGGAAGTCAAAAAATTAAAACTCTCATTATTGTCAAGATTACTTTTGACTTTTATTTATGTATATGAGTGTGTACCTCTGTATATTAGGACATTCACAATCCACCAGAATGGGAGTTGCTAGCATTTGTAAGCTTCCCAACGTGAATGCTGCAACCCAAACTTGGGTCCTCTGGAAGAGCAGCAAGCGCTCATCAAAACTGATCCTTCTCTTCATTTCTTAAGAGCACAGTGTCTGAGAAGCTTCCATAGTATTCAGAGATCAAAAACTGGCACTTTTTGCAATAATGAAACTTTATAGTGAGAATAAAATCCCTCCTACCTGTCATCTTTTCTTCATTGCTTTCCATATACTCTCCTTGAAGTCTTCTAAAATGTCTCATGCCTACAATCTCCTCACGCTGTTTTGGTGTGCTGAGGTGAGTGGATGGCTATGGGCAATAAGGATGTGATGATTTAAAGTGAAGAAGGGATGTGGACCCCGAGAAGAGGCTAGAAGTTCAGCTGCAGGGCCCACTTACGAAGTAGGTGCTTAACATTGTAATGTGTTTTCCTTGCTGTCTGCTAATAAAACTTTCCTTGGTCTTTCAAGGAAACTAAATATTCTCCATTGTAAACTAATAATTATCTAAGAGAATGCCATTTGGATCTTCTGAAATCTCTGAAGACTTCCAGTGGCCTGCCAAGTTTTTGAAAACTAACCTGAAGTTAGGTGAGAGTGTAAGAGATAGAGCATGAAGTTAGTGAGGGTCTATAGTGGCTAGGAGACAGAGAGACTTGATCTTCTTCAAGGCAGTTTCCTTCTCTTGGAAGCCTATTGACAATGCGGATCCTTAGATTGGAAACACTACATTTATTCATATGACAAACTTGTGTTTCAATTTCTCAGCATTTTCATCATACAAAACTTCCTAGCTACTATTTTACTCATTCTAATAGGGATCCATTTCTAGTCTGAAATGTCTTATGTGTGATCTAGGATTCTTCCATAGTAATTTATCTAGGAAAGCATAGGATGGGTCAGGAAACCAAACTGGCTCTATGCTTACTCTTCTAGCTTTACAGACTGATTTAGGATTTGACACAAAAATATTGGTTCCCATCAAGTAATAGGTTTGGGAAGCTTTGGTGTAGACATAGCATTAATGCTATAGTAGACCCTCAGAGAGCCTGCATTTGTTTGGAAGTATCTTGAACCTGTCTGGCTACCACTCTAATCCAAGAGAGATGTTAAAAGAGGTTTAAGAAGATGCCAGTTATGATGTCATGAGTCCCTGGACCATTAAGGACCTGAAGTCAGCAACTCTTGAACATTTAAAATATGTGTCAGTATATCTTGTGACTTGCTCAAGCCAGTTTGAGTTGGTTCATTTATTGTCTACTGCCTTACTACTTCTAATAATGCAAAGTCCTCATCTGAAGATTCTCTGTGTATATGTTATATTTTCTAGGTGTAAGGATAACTTTCTGCTGTAAAAAAATAATAGCAAAATTTATTTTTTCACTAAGTCCTGATTGTTTAACTGTGCTATTTCTTTTACAATGATCCATTATGTTTTCCTGAGGTGTCTCTGTTGCCTTAATTTGCCCATTTTACTTGATTCATTTTTGAGCTACTCTGTGTTTTATATTTCCAAAATAAAAGGTTCTGGCTCTTTGATTTTAATGTGCTTTCTGAAATAATTTCACAATTTTTGAGAACCATTTATCAGAACAGAAACAACATCTTTTCTATTTCTTTGGTTTCCTTCACACAGTTTTATGGGGGTGGCTTCAACCTATTGATAGGATTTTCTGACAACGAGTTCACAGATGCATCTGCATGGTGTTAGATGCTCACTGTGAGGCAAAACCGGCATTTGGACTCAAGTGAAGAATAACTGTGTTAGTCAGGGTTCTCTAGAATAACGGAACTGATAGAATGAACACACACACATATATATGTATATATATATATGTACACACATGTATATATATGTACACACACACATACACACACACACACACACACACACACACACATATATATATATAAAAAGAGTAAATTTATTAGACTGGCTTTGTAGTCTGGCTAGTCCACCAACAGCTGTCACAGAACAGAATGGTAAAGGATCTGATAGATGCTTAGTCCAAGGCTGGATGCCTCATCTGCTCTTTGATCTACATTAGAATATTGAAGAAGTACTTCCAAATGCCAGTGCATAGTTGCCTCTGAAGCAGAGTGGATGAAGTTGCCAACAAGAACAAGGATAAGCAGGCCAAAAGCAAAAGCTTCTTTTTAAACTGTCTTTGTAGACTTTGTGCAGAACCTTGTCTTTTTTTTAGAATGAGGTGTTGATTTTATTTTTATTTATTTATTAAAGATTTCTGTCTCTTCCCCGCCCCCGCCTTCCATTTCCCTTCCCCTCCCCCAATCAAATCCCCCTCCCTCGTCAGCCCAAAGAGCAATCAGGGTTCCCTGCCCTGTGGGAAGTCCAAGGACCACCCACCTCCATCCAGGTCTAGTAAGATGAGCATCCAAACTGCCTAGGCTCCCACAAAGCCTTGAATTTTGCATGCAAATGGATGGAAATAGAAAACACTATCCTGAGTGAGGTAAGCCAGACCCAAAAAGAGGAACATGGGATGTACTCACTCATATTTGGTTTCTAGATATAAATAAAGGACATTGAGCCTATAATTAGTGATCCTAGAGAAGCTAAATAAGAAGGAGAACCCAAAGAAAAACATATAGGCATCCTCCTGAATATTAACCTTCATCAGAACCTTGTCTTTGTGCAGAATGTGTGGGCTAGATTTAGGTCAGGTCTTCCCACCTCAAATGATCCAGTTTTAGGGCAGGCCTATGTTTATCAAATGATCCAGTCAAGAAAAGTCCTCACAGGTGTGCCCAGTTTCTTGAGTTTTAGTTGATCCCATATATAGTAAAGTTGACAACCAAGAGTGGCCATTATAACCACTTATTCATTTAATGAATTGTGTTGACATACATGTAACACATTATGAGAAGCAACAAAACAAAAGAGCTATAGCCATGCCTGGATTATTACTATAAAGTTTATTATATTTATTCTCTCTCTGTAGTGTGTGTGTGTGTGTGTGTGTGTGTGTGTGTACACTCCTGCCACAGTGTGTGTGTGGAGGCCAGATGACAACTTGAAGTCAGTTCATTACTTCTCTCTGGGTAGCAAACTCAGGTGGTCGGACTTGGCAGTAGCTGTCTTTACCCACAACAAACTTTCTAGCACAAATTATATACATCTTAATAAATAATATTATTAATACAGATTTGGGACAATGCTGATAATATTTTGTGAATAGAAAGATTTATCAGAGTGTTTTAGGTTTTACTATCATGTGTGAAAAATTGGGGGACAACAATCGACAGAATTATTAGAATTTTAACCTGTAAAAACGACTTAAGGAAAAAGAGAGGGATCTCATTAGAACGATGGACAAATGTAAATAGAATAGTCATAACAGAAGACATATGAATGACCAGTAAGCACGTGAAAGGATCTCTGATTTTCAGGAAAACCAAAAAATAAAACAGAATAGGATTTTATTTTACATGCAGTATACTGGCCATTAAACAAAACAACTAAAAGACTGGTAGCAATTAATGTTGGGGAAAATTTTCAAAAGAATAAAAAAAATAAAATAAAAACTATGCCCTGAGATAATGCAGAATGCAATGTGCATTTTGATTGCCCAGTTTTGGAAAAATTTATATTAGCTTTTGAGGTTTAAAGTTTAAATGCCCTTCAAGAGAGAAATTTTACTTTGGGAAATCTTTCTTTTGGAAATGGGCATGTTAATACTATCTTAACGACCTTCCCTGTGACTGTGATAAAAGTGACCCCAGACATAAGTAACTCAAGAACAAGAGGGTTCTGTTGACTCATAGTTAAAGGGTATGGTCCATTTTGGTGGGTAAGTTATGACATCTGGGCCTTGAGGTAGCTGCTCAAGTTTCCTTTGCACTTAGGAAGCCAAGAACAGTGAATGCCCATCCTTAGTTAGTGCGCCCTATTTTAAACAGTCCAGGATGCAAGTGAAGGGCCCCACCCTTCTGTTTTCATCCCTCCGTTAACCTAATCAAAATAATCTCTTGCAGGCATGTCTAGAAGCTAACAATCTATATAATCCCTCATATGTATACCTGGAGGCTTCTCTCCTAAATGATTCAAGAGCATATAAAATTGATAATATTAACCACCACAAATATCTAACAAGTTATATACTAGTACTTATATTACAGCTTTAATGTTAATAATAAACATGTAGGAAATGATCATTGAATAAGTTCATATGGAGGGCAAAATAATTGCAGAAATTTTAGGATGTAGAATAAGAGTTACGGACAAGTCTCTATGCTTGTTGATTTTGGAAAGATGTTGCCAGTATAGTTTCAACTTGAAAAGCAAACACAGAAGCATAGAGAAGCTTGTGAGACAAAGGTACAGTCATTGATTGCATAAAGGAAGTGAAGGTGAAGAATTTGGAGAGTATGTTCACCTTGTTGATCTAAGAATTATTTGATATGTAATTGTGATACAAACAGGCAGGCACATTCTGTGAGAATGCATTTTAAGAAAGTTTCCTTTCTGTCTCTGCATTTTCTCTTCCTCAAAGCCATTCTCCAGATTGATCATGGAGGACCCGTTCAAGCCCAGAAACAGAAAACCAGCACATCTTTCTGAATACTTTGTTATTTCTGTAAATCAAAACAGCAGAACAAAACAATACCCCTGCTATCAATCTTAACCACTTTAGGCGTTTTCATTTTCCTCTTTGCTAAAGCATTCACATTCTTAATAGTACACGATGTTTTTACTGCCCCAGAGAGGGCTGTTTCTTGGCTTTGATTAATTTTCTTGTTCCTGGTTTGGCCATACTGTGTTGTTAGGTTCTGGCACACTGGCGGCCATACCACTCATTCAACCACCCTGCAGCACTGACTGAATTTCCAGACTGTGTGTTCTGGGTGGGGGTGGGGGGGCACCATTTCAGTGTCTCTGAGCTCCTGTTTCCTCACCTGAAAAGTAAAATTGACAGTGTGCACTGCTTACCTCAGGGTCGGAAGAGCTGAAAACAGGAGTGGAAACTACCTTGAATAGTAGCCATGGCATTCACAGCCTTGTTCTGGATGATTCGCTAGGTTGGATTTTTATCTTTTCTTTACTGATATCACATCAAACTCAGCTTAATTTAATTTTTTTTTTAAAAATGGTTTTGAATCAATATGTGGTGAAACCGAGATCAAAAAGAAAAGAAAAGAAAACAGATTTTAAAAAGACCCAACTCTTCCCTCAAGCAGGGCTGCCTTTGGAGAACAGTGCATACTTCTTCACCTTCTGACACTGTCTTCTCTGATGTGTGCTGTCCCACCCAGAGCGGTAGCTTGTAATGGCATCTGATTTTTGTAGTAGCCAGGGTACAGTGTGGCAGAGTTCTCATTAAACATGCAATGTAAATGCTGACTTTGATTACAGGAAGGGGGACCATTCTGGGATGGAAATGCGCAGTTTCCAGATACACAAAGATGCAATGTGGTTTATAGAGAGCAGTTCAGATGGAAAAGGCAGCTTACAGAACCACTCATTTGAGTGGGCACTGGAGAACAGAGAGCTGTGTCTGACCAGATGAGCTCTTTACAGCTGTGTGCCTCCTGTGGGCTGGTGGTTCTGAATGGACGCCTCTTCAGTTTTTGTAGTTAATTAAGCAAGAATATGAAATTGAGGCAAGGCAGGAAGGGACTGCAGATGACAGATCTCTTCTTCGTACTTGTGATATTTACTGTTTGTTCCTGGCTTTTGCCAGCTTCATCCAGAAGCATCTTTCACAGAAGCAGTGGTACCGAGTTTGAGCTTCCATCCCCTTATTCCTATGACCCTTAGGACTCAGCTCACCATTTGCCATAGGAATAGCACCACAAGGTTACATGCCTTCCCCAGATGTCCAGACTGAAGATCCACAGGGACTTGTAACAGCCTCCGGCAACTCCCACGCAAACTCAACAATGTATCTCTCTCAAAGACCTGCAGTTCCACTTCATGAGGGACACCCTCTAAGTGTCTAATCTCCAGAAACCAAAACGTCTTTACTTTGTTCACCAGCCCTTGGGGTGGTGGCTGCTTTCTGCTTGGATGTCTGTACTTCAAGGTGCCCTTTGTGCCTCAGTCCTTCAAAACCTCTCTAAGCCCTTCCATTGCATTACGCTCGAGGATAACTGAGAATTTCTGTTTGCCTTGCTTGGTCCTGATTGACATAGCACTAAAAATAAGGGGCTAGGTATTCCCTTCCTACCATGGGGTACCTAAACTTCGTGTATGACTGTTGATTTCTTTTTTTCTACTAAGTCAACAGTTTTCAAAACAAGCTAGCTCTGCCTGTTCCAGAACAATCAGTAAACGTGTATATGCAAGAGCTGGGGGGAAAAAGAAAACATGCTTTTCTTCACTTCAGATAGAAGCTCTTTAGTTTTTCTATTGTGCGTTTGCATTGTACTTTGTGCCAAAAGGCTGGTATCCTTAGCCTGTTGATTTGCTGATGAGGACTATAATAAGGCAGTATATCTTTTTGATCAAAGGTATCGTTTTACTCTGTACCAAGAATACATTTTCCATGTTAGAAATATTGATCTATTTTATTTGTATTTTTCTTAACATGTTCATTGTGTTCCATTAGGAACTCTTATTTTGTATTTCATATATTATAACATCATATGTTATAATGTACATCATTAGGGCTCGTGTTACGTATTTCGTCCCTATAACACTGTCTTCTCTATAACACTGTCTTCTCCAGGAAGGTAAAAAGACATAGTTCTGTACTATTGAATAGAAGTCCTCAGGATGGCTGCTTATTTCTTTGCCAAATTAATGTGTACAAACTACTTACCCTTCCTTTAGCCCATTGTATTTCAGTACTAGGCCAGTAATACCTATCTTATATAAGCTGCATGAGAATTTGACATTTAAGCAGAATCCTCAATCTTTTTCTTATGAGCTATTTTGCGAAACTTCCAATTTTGTGTATCTTAGTACTTTCACCCACTTGGCCTTCAGTCAATGTCTGCTTAATTGACTTAGGTGTTTTGGTTACTATTGCTAAATGGATAACCCCCCAGAAATGCGGGGCCTTAAGTAGCAACCTAAGGATTTTTTCCTAAATTGCTTTGCATCTTATTTATGTCTTCACAGCCCAAACGCAACCTTTTCTATATAAAGCTAAGGAAAGCATAGGCCTCTTTGGATAGACTTGCTATGCAGAAATAGTTTTCTTTTCCAGTACTGCAATTAGATTGATTAGCCTCATTTATGTCTTTTATTGAAGTACTCCCTAGCAAGT